>NC_140704.1:19655000-24655000 GCF_050655825.1 Lonchura striata | reverse complement strand
TGCAATTCTGAGACTCAACCATCTGCATGCAACAAAGTTGACCACTCAATCCCTGCTCCTCATGATACCAACTGACTTGCATCCTCTTAAATGAAAATGTTATTACAGCAGAGAATATGGCACTAGTTCCCTAGTGAGAGCTAATTCAAGGTCACCTACAAACACAGGGAGAGGGTCAAAGATCACCATTCTCCTAAAATCTGATGGAGTGGATATGATGGGATTCCATCTGACTGAAAAAGGTCTTCCAAAAATTTCCCATCTTGAACTGAATCTCTAAAAATTATTCATTTGTTTGTTCACTGGGACTGTACACAGAACTACACACAGTTAAATTAATTTGTGAAGAATTTATGAAAAAGCAAACGACTTTAGGAAGAAAAGCAAATGACTTTAGGAAGAAAACCCAAATTCTCTTTATAAAAAAAATTAGTCTCAGAATTCATCGTGTTTGCTAAACACATCTTAAATTTCTAAAAAAACCCTCATAAAACATTATGTAAACTTGTATATAATCTTCAACCACTGAATTGATGAGTACTTCTTCCACATATCAAGGGTTACATATAACATGTATTACTCTTTCCAGCCCAAACACTAATCTCTAACCAGCAAGTTACCGCTGTGTTCAGAGCGCCGCCCCGGCCAGGCTCGTGCCGATGACGGCAGCGCGTGCTCCGCGCTGCGACAGCAGGAACAGCGCAGCCCCTCGTCCTGGGCAGCAGGAACAGCGCAGCCCCTCGTCCTGGGCAGCAGGAACAGCGCAGCCCCTCGTCCTGGGCAGCAGGAACAGCGCAGCCCCTCGTCCTTGGACAGCAGGAACAGCGCAGCCCCTCGTCCTGGACAGCAGGAACAGCGCAGCCCCTCGTCCTGGGCAGCAGGAACAGCGCAGCCCCTCGTCCTGGGCACCAGGAACAGCGCAGCCCCTCGTCCTTGGACAGCAGGAACAGCGCAGCCCCTCGTCCTGCGCAGCAGGAACAGCGCAGCCCCTCGTCCTGCGCAGCAGGAACAGCGCAGCCCCTCGTCCTGGACAGCAGGAACAGCGCAGCCCCTCGTCCTGGGCAGCAGGAACAGCGCAGCCCCTCGTCCTTGGACAGCAGGAACAGCGCAGCCCCTCGTCCTGGACAGCAGGAACAGCGCAGCCCCTCGTCCTGCGCAGCAGGAACAGCGCAGCCCCTCGTCCTGGGCAGCAGGAACAGCGCAGCCCCTCGTCCTGGGCTCACCAGCGCCGGCTGAATCCCGCGGTGTGCCCACGATACTGCTCAACCACTGCACTGCTTCATGTCTCGTTACAACAGATATGTAAACAGAAACAAACATCCAGTAGAAAAGACTCATTTTCACATGCAATTCTGTACAGTGCACTCTTGTTTCTCAGATTATTTGAGAAGGCTATTTCCACACAAAATATGTACATTTCCACTATATACATTTTCCACACGCTTAATTTAAATGTCTTCTTGTACCTCCAGTTGAGAATTTTTGTTCAGGCAGACACAAAGTAAACCTGAAGAAAGTTTCCAAGTTAATGCCTTGACTGATCTTGCATTGCTGAAAAGAAGTGTAGTCCAGAAAAAAATCCAGCTATGCACAGCAACCTTTTCAGCAGAGTTGAATTATCTTTAGGAACCACAATCTGTGCTAGATCATTAGTGATCTGAGAAATCTCATGTGCCACGCACACAAATATGAAAGTGCTGACAAGAACATTAAACATTGGATATCCAGGAATGAGCACCAAGATCCCCTTTGTGTCTGCTGCCAGCCAAATATGGTATTGGCAAATGAAGAGCTAAAAGAAAAAAGAAAATGTTTAACAGTACTTATATATGTAAATACTTTTACTTACCAAAAAACATATAATAATTACTATTGCATCAACTGACACTGTTCTGCTTAAGTTAGAAGCTGTTTTCCACTTCTCTTTGCTATAAAACAAAACCATGACCTTGTTAGATCACAGGGGATTTGCTTGACCCTTAACCAAATACAACTCAGGAGAGCATTAGATACATTCCACCTGAGCAGGGAAGAACCTGCCTCCCTCAGTTACTGTCTTTCTAGTGAGGGTCTGAACTGACATGCCTGCAAATAAGAGAGAACGCTTCACCTGCTGATGAATACACAGCTCCTTGGAGCTGATCAGCACATAAAACCCACCCGGAACTGGAATGTGAAATGTGATCCTTTTTAGCTACTCCATATACACTGTATTGCAATGAGCTTCTCCTAGAAATGTATTTTAGTAATACAATAAAATGCCACATTTACTGTCACTAAACAGCAAATAAAATGGAAAGTAAAAGAATTCCTACTGTTTCAAAATATACACTCAATGGAACAAGGTAAACTTGCATTAAGAAGGGGCTTATTTTCATTTCTTTATTAGTCTCAAAAAGCTTTCTAGGGCAAACACGTTTCTAAGTGTACCTACACTAGTAAGTATAATTAATGCAAATTCTTAAACTGGTCTAAATTTTTATCTTCCAACTGCATAAATCTCACAGCATACATAAGCATTTAAACCCCACTCTCACAACCTTAAATCACCCCACCCCCTAAACCAGCACAAGAATTAAGCTTGCTACTGTGAGACTGCTATTTCGGCCACAAATTTTAAGTGCAACCAAAGCTATAATGCTAAAAGAGGTCAAACACAAGAGCAGGGTATTTAGTAAGCCAATAAATGTTTTCTCTGTGTTATAGTCCAATCTAGACAATAACACCACGTTACATTTCTATGTTTTAATTCACTGTACTTCTGGTCATTCTACTTACCTCTAAAGAAATTTTGCCAAACCAGGCGAAGAATGAGCTATACACAGATCGGACATATCCAGGAATGTTCCTGATGAGGATGAAAGCTAAAATCTTTGGGTTTTTTTTTTTTAAAAAAAGGTACAACAAAGAAAGTGACTGTGGATGACAAGCCAAACAAACACATAAAAGGTGTATCTATTTTCACTACACTAAGTGCATCATGCATTAAAATTTCTTTAAAAGCTAATAAAAATATAAACCAAACAAAAATTCATGCCATTTATACTTAACAAAGTTGTATTGAAAGTAAAGATACTGTACACAAATGCTCACAGCATAGAAGGTCACATTTACATCTCCAGTAGAATCATGGCCTTGATGCTGACAGGTGTTACTACATGCCCCCCAGGCATGGTCACAAAACATGTTACACCATGCCAGCCTAAAATAAAGGTGGCCACAAATTTGAGTTAACCCTCAATTTTTAAAGAGAGGGTGTCAAGATGGAAAAAATAATATTAAAAATTAAGTCACTCTTGCTGCCCCTCAAGAGAGCAGGACAAAATAATGAGAAAAGAAACAGGGCACAGAATTAGACAGCTGGGGTATAGTGGGGCAGGGAACACGGCAAGAGGAACATCTAGATTTAAGAAAACCACATGCATGGCTCTGTGGCACACCTCTTCTCTGCCTGGAAGTCCTGTAAGTTGCTTCCTACACTAATACCTCCCCAAAACTCCTGCTTTTCTACATCTTTCTTCTCTTCCACTGTTATGCAAATAGTCAAAAGCTGGGTTTGGATCTAAATGGTGCATATGAAACCTACACTAAGGACATCCAGATAAATCAAAACCACAATCACAGTGTGCAATTTCAGTGCTTAAATGCAATGAAAAACTGACTAAGGTTACTTAACTTTTTCACTTTCAGACACAGGAATGAAGCTCGATATCTGACATTCCATGCAAAAGCACAAATATATTTTAAAAAAGCTCAAATAAGAACAGACCAGATTCTATCACAGTATTCAAAAGGACTAATAATTACCTGTACCACAGAAACAGAAGGATGTAGCTCATTGCACTCTGTCTTGTTTTTACAGCTACTAGCCCAAATAGAGTAGGTCTAAAAGATATTAAAAAATTAGTCTGTGTAGCAATTATACGTACATATAAAAATGAAACAAGAGTGTATCTTGAATTGTTTTAGCATTCACTAAAATTAGGTTCACTAATATGCGGGACACTAAAAGAAAAAAAACTACATGACAACCTTCATGTTTCTCTCAAATTCTTCTTTGCAACTAATGAATACTTCTCTGATAAATAATTCTTAATACAATATTTTTCATCAAAAATAGACAGGCAATCAAGTGTGGAGATAAGAGCTATGTTATCTACCATGTTACTTTTATGATCCAGTTTTCTTTTAAGCTTTGAAATAAACTGAAAGAGTAATGATGTTTTCATCTGCATCTGACTGAACAGAAATATTTTAGAGAGTAGATAGGTAGGGCTGTACAGAAAAGCCCAGCTGAAATATCTCCAGATAAAGAATTGATTTCTCAAGGTTTGTTAGATATTACTGACTAAACAACAATTTCAAAAAACTTATTTTTCAGATATTATACTGATTATACTAGGTTATAATAGATACTAACCAAAAAGGACACAATTGAAATAAATAACAAAACATTTGAAACTCTGTTGGAGAAAAGAGGATCTCCTTTTCCTTCTGATATCATCTGATGTTTCTGCAGTGCCAGATAAATAAAAGCAAACAGCATCCCATGAAAAACCACCTGCAAAAGACAAACATAATGCAATTAATATTTCATGGCTTTTACAAGTACTTCAGGTATAAACTCTTAATAGAAATGCTACCAGATAAAGTAGTTCTAAAGCTATGTTTAAGAAGGTCCTTTCCCAGATTTACTGAAGCAAACAAAACCAGACTTTCTACACAAGACAGTCATAGACTGCATTTTTAACTCAAAACCTACAAATAAATATCCTTTACTAATGTTTCAGAGAGCATTAAAGACACAACAATGAAATTTCAAGAAGCTTTCAAGTACCTACTATCCCCTCTACAATCTATGACACCACTGAAAAGGCTTTTGTTGATTCTTCTCAGGGTTCTGAAGGTCAGGGTGACCCCTGAGATTGTAAAGAGTCTTTTCTTCCCTAGCCCGTGCAGCCAAAGAAGGAGCCTGGAATGTGTCCGATTGCGCTTTCAAGGTTGTTTGTTTTTCCTTATCTAGAACATTCTTTCTCTGACCTGCTGAAGTCCATCCAGAAAGGAAGCCATGGCAATCTGCCTCAAGCCTCAGGTGGATCCCACATTATATACTCAGAACTACATATGTATGTTTATAATTTCTTTACCAATACCTATGACCTATGTTAAGACTGTGAATCTCTACCTTGAACCCATAGAAAAGTGTCACCATCACACCAAGACATGGAAGACAAGACGAAGGAAAAGAAGGCTAGGACATGCCCAAATTCCTCCATCTTGACCCTCTAGATTATATTCTAAAATACCCCAAATTTCTACTTTTCCACCCTGTGTTAGTTCAAATATCACTACTAGAACCCTTGTGACTTGTAATTCCTCATATAAAAGTGACAGCTTTTTCCACAGGCTAAAATCGAAGCCACTTCTTGCCAAGGTCTCTGAGACCCCTGCCAGGGTCCTGAGACAGCCAGGGCAGCCAGAGGGATGTTCTGGACTCCAACAGCTTTCTCTGGGGAAAAACCACAAATCTCTGGCTTTTTCCCAAACTGGCAGGTGAAAACATTCAAGAAGCAGGACAAGTGCTTCCCTCTCTCACAGACACAATTCTTCAATAGAGTGTTTTACAATCTTACGCTAAGCTGCCATCAGCTGGCAACATGAGGCCATTTCAGGCCCACACAGTGCTTGCCCTCTGTATTTATTTTGAGCTCTGCTCTTCAGCAGCACCACCCAACCCACAGTCCTCCCAGAGCCCAGCAGTGAGTGTGGGCTGCCAGGCAGGGTGTGCTGCTGCCGGGCAGCCCCGGTGTGACACCGCTCTGCCACCCAGACTTGGCCTCTCAGAGGCCCCAGGGGGACACAGGTGGGACCAATCCCATTAAGGGTCAAGTTCAGCATTTAGAGGCTTCCATTAAGGGTCAAGTTCAGCATTTAAAGGCTTCCATCTTAGAAACTCCACTTCCCTTTGCCAAGAAGTAAAGGAAAAAAGAGCAAAGTCTCCCTCTTCTATTTCCCCACACTGCAGGATCAACAATTGGAAGGAAAGCACTTTCCCAGTGGAAAATAATTTAAAAATACGTGCAAGAGTAGTCTGGTTTGGGCACCAAGACCCTGATTTTAATGTTTCATATGTTACCTTAAAATAAATATATCCTTAATTGATACAACTTCCAAAAAGTATTATTAAGAAAGCTACCACAGTAATTTTCCTTGTCTTTCAACAGCCTGAAGTGCTACAGGTGTTAAATTTTCACAGTAAAATTTTTGAGAAAAGACAGATCCAGGACAAGATACTTCATTTTTTTAATCCAGAAGCAAATAAATCAACCTCCATCTTTTTAAGCAAGTCTTTAAATATGATAATGACAGACATTTGCAGAACTAAAGTGGGTGCAGCTTAGTCCTTCATTAAACACTTGGGCAAACTCCTGTTTTCTCTGGAGGGAAGGAAAACAACCCTCCCTCTTCCCACAGATTAAAACATACATTTAAAAGACAAGTAAAAATTTATGCAAATGTTACATACGTAGCGATCCAGCTTCCACCTAAACCACCATTCATAGACATTGCCATTCAGTTCAAAACACTTGGACAATGGCCAAAAGGAAAATATCTTCTCAAATGCACCCTGTAAAGGATAAACATGGAAAAAGCATCAACACTACATCAACTGTATTTACTAAATTTAAATCAATAACATGTTTAATATTATTCTACCCATATTTCACTAGCTATACGGCACAGGTGAAAAAACAACAGGATTCCTTAGAAGTCTTTCCCCCACAAAAAAAACCAAAAAAACCCCAAAAAAATAAAGGAAAAAAGGAAAAGAAAAAAAACTTCACATGAGAGAGAGTTTGAGTTTTGCCTCCCCTTAAGGTATTTGCACACCTTCCATTTTGTACTGCTCCTCACAGAGAGAGACCTATTAACAGTCTGCGATAAGGAATATACACCCTACAGGTTGTGATAAGGATTATGCATTCCACAGGTTGTGATAAGGAATATGCACTCCAAGACTACAGTTCAACAGGCTGAAAACCAGTGAGGGATTAAAACCACACAACCCCTCTGTTCTGGAGAGACAAACTCTGTCCTGACTTCTGTCAGCTGCACTTACAGCATGCAAGGAGTCGCTACTTTAGCCTGAGAACCAATCTTTTGATGTGGTGTCAAAGCCAACACTAGGTCTCTAAGAGACACAGAACTTAATTATCACCATATCACCACATGCATGCTGGCAAAACCCAGAAACTCTAAGCACATAAAAAAACCCCACCCCAAACCCAAAAGCATAGGCCCTCAGATTTACTACATTCACAGTAGTACATTGAAAATATGTCAAACATAACAAACCAATGAGTAAGACACACAGTTGTGGGTTTTCCCAGCACCCACACCAATTCAAGTATGAGCAGAAATCAAAAGGTTAATTTTTTTTTTTCTTCTGTGTTTATGATACTGGAGCTATGAGCACATCAAAAAGTAGAGACGGGTAATAATATAGTCTTAGGTCATTAAGGATAAATATAGCCAGGATTTACAAACCTGAGAATATGACAGAAAATATATACATATCAGTAAGCAAATCAGTTTCAGGAGTAAGCCAAAGTGCCACAGGCAGTTCCCTGAGGAAGAAATAAATTAATCATTATACTGTCATTAATGTTTCAAAATAAAACCCCAGGACACATTAAGTAATAACTGCCAATTAATTAGTGTAGCTATGCCTTGTAAGAGATCCATTCATAAATGTTCAAATATTTCCAACAATATTTTATCACTATCTACATTTAAATTTTACTTTCAGCCATAAACATTCACAGCAACTAAAAAGTTATTAAGCCTAAATGAAGCCTCATGTCTAAGACAGGGACAAAATATATAAAGAAGAGAATTTAGGTGTTCAGACAGAAACACTGTTTTAAAACCTCTGCTTTCCCAAACACTCTGCACAGGTAGTCCTTATTCTAGGTGAATGTAAATAAATATATACATAAAAATGCCTGCCTTTTGTTAGGTGAAATGAGTAAATATTACTACACTTTGAGATACCAGCTTTTCCAAAGTACAACTGCAGGTCATTAAGGACAAGTATCTTGTTGAAACAAGACTGAGAAACTACTTTTCAAAACTGTCAACTGATACTAAGCTCTACCCAAACCTCAGCATTGCAACAGAGATCATCTGCCTCTTCGACCATATAAACTGGCAGCTGTAAACAGGATCATAAACAACTGAAAGTCATCACTGAAAGATTTTCTAGTTTCACAGTACCCTATTACTCCAAAGTACACAAGAGTAATTTCTCTGTTTCTGGAAGAGAAGTGCCTTTGTAGAAAAAAAAATTGAAGACATTTGCCTTCAAGATAGCTTGTAAAACTAACTATTATTTAAGAGTATTTTTGCAACATCTATTCCTGTTATATATTTGGTATATTTCGTGATCATATCTTCAGGCTATCAAATGGGGATATTCCTCCATCAATAGGGAATGAGGATTTAAGGCCGTTAAGGTTTTAATTCTAATTCAGGCAAATTAAATAATAAGCATTTACCACATGCTTTACAGCTTTTCAATGAACTGCAACACATAAACTGGGATTTCACTTCAATTTTTATTTAAAATATTTGTACTACAAGACATACTTCTGATAGCTCATATAACCTAAGACACTAGGATAGCAAGTCCCATGTTCTTATTTCACCAGTTAAGGCAGAATTGGTGCTCAAGCTGGACAGACACCTTGGCAACACAGAACAAGAAAGTCTAAACACTCCTTGTTCACATTGCACCCCAAGTGCATGACAGACACTGCCTAGGCCCCAGCAAGCAAAGTCAGTGCAACCTATGGTTTTCATTTCCATTCAGTAAAATTACAATTCTTACAAAACACATTCCTGATCAAAACCTATTAAAAAGTATTCTAATCTGACTGTAACCAGAGGCAGAGTTTAGTCATCACCTGTTATATTTTTCAATTGAACTAATTCACCTATGACAAACTGTATTTCTGTAAGCAGCTGTTCAGCATAGTTTGACTAACAAAGAAACTGAGATCTAAATGCCATTTCTTTATGTTATAATTGTAATAACATACATATTTTATACCAGAAAGAAAAAAAGAAATCTTACCATTTGCTTTCTTCTGGACAATCTGAGGCCATACACCTAAGGTCACGTAAATTATCATAAACCAGACAGTGACTAATGGCACAAAATAGTAGAATTGGTAAGGTCGGTCCATCACTATGCACAGTACCACAACCAAGAAATTGAGACGAAATAAAACCTGGGGGTTGTCAGAGGAGAGAAGACAGAGGATATGTAAACTGGAAGGCAAAGCTGAGAAAGATGAGGAAATGTTCCTTTAGCACTGTACAAAAATATCTATGTATTTTACATTGAAACATGGATCAAGTAGCACAGGGAACATCAGCAGAGCAGTATAAGACTGTAGACTCATAATGTGGTTCTGGACCTGTTCTACCCTGACTTGCTTGGGTAGAGACTGCAATGAAAATAGGGGTAATCTGATCTGACTACTTCCCAGGCTGGGGACCAAGTGCTCCAGTTGCTGGATACTGTTAATTATTAAGTCTCTTTTTT
Source organism: Lonchura striata (assembly GCF_050655825.1). NCBI lineage: Eukaryota > Metazoa > Chordata > Aves > Passeriformes > Estrildidae > Lonchura > Lonchura striata. The sequence continues at coordinate 24,645,390 of NC_140704.1, read as the reverse complement.
CACCCCCAAAAGCTACCTAGGCTAGCTCAGTTAAAGCCAGGATAATGCCATCACCAGGCTGTAAACGTACGTTTAATAAGCACAATGACCCGAGTTACAGGATAACGCAAGACCTAACGGCAATAAAAGATATGTATTAGAAAAAAAATTAAAGTACTACAGCATATGCTGCAAAACTAGGAGAAAAGCCACAAAACCAGGTATGTTGTCAGTGTTATTATGGTGTGAAAATTGTTTTTCTTTATTAATAAATGTAGGCTCCAGTCCACTGTCTTTGGAAGCCCATCTGGCTCATTACTTACATATTGCTATATACTGTACATTGCTACTGCAATGGAATTGCTATTTATTAGAAAATACTTGTCTTGTAATTTAGAAGTGTAAATACTGGCAGTTTGTACATTGTAAGTATCATTTATACAGTTTAAGTACGTATTAGACAAACACTACCAATTAAACAGCTCAGATTACATAGACACAACAGCCATTTTCATTGTTTAAACCTTGGTTAAGTGATCTGATGTCACATTATTTAGCGAGTATGGATATATTATGGATATCTTGCTATCTGACAAATTCATTTATAAAAATTGTAGGCAGATATTCTTACCTGACACACTCTGTATACACCAAAGTCCCCTTTTACCCAAAAATATGAGAAGTGCCCATAACCTGTTTGAAACAGATATGCAGCAACCAGAACTCGAATGTGCATGTACACAGGCAAAAACTGTTGAGAGAAATAAAGTACCTTTTATAAATGTCCACATAAATATTTTTGGCTTTCCTTCCCCTCCCCTCTTTTATGCTATTTCTGCATCACAGAAAATCAGATTTAACTTTTAAGAAAAGGAACACTATAGTACATTGCCCCATTTCTTACTAAGCTCTTTTGGTGTCCTAACCTCTGATGTTAAAATCAATCTTTTCAATTTATTGCTCTACACTTGCCACATTCTATTACTAGTTATGAGAGACTTAAGAAGCACTCTTTGGAAGCTCACCTTCAACAGTTTCAAGTCGCTAGCAATTAAAAATAAATTAATGCAATATTCTACACAGAGGAAACACTTTTTTACTGGTCAAGTAATGTACAGAATGATTTTATCAATTAAATCTACAGTTAGAGAGAAAAACTAACTCTGCTAATACCATGTTTAAAACTACAGAAACAACAGCATTATTTATTCATTCTATTCAGTTCTAATGCCCATTTACACTTTCTTTTGAAATAACATACACAAAATGCATTCCCCCTAAAAGCAAAAGAAATTCAAATCACTTACAGTGCTTGCTCCAGAGATATGATAAATCAAAATAACAAGTTGCATCCAGCCCTTCCATTCATCAGTCTGTTCTCTATTTAACACTTTAGTCTAATGTAAAACAAAACAAGAGTGTTGCTATTCCAAAAAGAACAAGGAACTTCTATAAAATGAGGAGAAAAAATTCAAACAATAAACCAATTTATGGGTAAATGGGTCTCAATTGCAAAAGTCTTGTCTACTAGGCACAAATTTAACATGATTTAAATTCTTTTCCAGCTGAGCTCTGATCAATTCCAGTTTGAAAGAGCGAAAATTACTAAAGTGGTGACAATCCATGTGGCTTCAAAAAGCCTTTGCATCTAATTATATGCAAACATTATACCATATTTTTTGCAGGCGAGTTATACTGACTTCAAAAAATTAACCTTGAATACTTAGAAATGGGTTATTTTACATACAACTTAGGAAACAATGTTTTAAGTGGGATGTCAATGTGATCATTACCTCTTTGGTATTTTCAGTATAAAATACCCCCAAAACCAAGATATAGACGATTGGTATGAAGAAAGATGAATGTGTGTAAAATTTATTTTCCTTCATGAAAAGATTTGCTCTGTCACACAGATAAAAATAGGTCATGATTAGACCAAGTTTGCAAAAGCAGTGTAATAGCATCTCTAAGGTAGAAACATTAGGTGTGCTGATGGCAGGTTTCTTCTCCTCTCCGCTTTCCAAATCAGTGCATGTTTTGTTCTTCCGATAATTATTCCGATGAATTAAGCTGATAATTAAATATCCAAAAATGGACAAAGTAAAGAAACAGAAAGCTATCTTCTGTATCAGAGTAAGAGGAGGCTGAGGCTGGCAGCAGGAGCCATCAATGGGCTTCATTATTTTATTGCAGTAGACATTCATAAGAATCATTGCATTCTGTAAAAGAAACAGTTTTAGCAATTAATTTCTAATAAAAAAGTTAACATTTTCATCAAAAGAAATTTTCTTCTGCATCATGTGCTGACAGACATGCAATTCTCCCTTATCATTACAAAAATAAAATCTTCCAGTTCCACAATACACCAAGTTGCATTCAACAGTCCAGTCAAAACACTTCTTCCAAACAAAAAATACTTAAACTTCCAGAGGTAAGCAAAAATGGCTAATCTTGGAAGAGGAGGGCTCCCTCTACTAGTAGAAGGTCTGTAAATGAAAAACAGATCACAAACTTGGGTTCTAAAGGGGCACAGTAATGTAAATCTCTAAAACATGACGGTGATACTGAAACATGTGGTAAGATGACATTTAGTTCATCCAGTACTTTAAAGCAACTTAAACCTGCAAAGAAATTGAACCAAAAGTGACATAATGGGAGAGCTCTTTCACAAAAAGGGCAGGCTGAAAAGCTCAGAGAGGCTCACTGCATGCATATACATGTTGGCTAGTAAAAGAGAAGGAATAAAGTTAGAGGCACTCCATGCAGCCAGGGAGATCTATACTGTATGTTTGTTATCTTCTTCATGCTCCTTACCAAAGCAAATTTTCTGGACACATAGGGGGAAATTTAAGAAATACTTCTCAGCACTGCTTTACAAGTCATTACCACCTTAAATCATTCATACACATGAAAGCATGAAGTTTGCACTCAGGATCTGAAAGATCTAGTGGATTAACAGCCATTTTAAAATGGTTATGCACTAATGTGTTTGCTATTATGTTTTTTAAAATCCCTATAAAAGCGACTGGATTCCCACCCACTGGAATTTTCTGAACAAAATTCCCTGATGAATGCAGTCCTCATTACATCCATACTGATTGCAGTTGCAGAACATTCATTTCAGATCTTGTTTTACTATTAATACTTTTAATGTTGACCAGTGATAAAAACACTTACTGTATCTCTGCTTGATTCAGGGAGATGCAGGCCATCTGCAGACTTCATGATAGTTTCTTGTGCTATCAATTTTGATACACTGAACACTTTAACTTTAGCTTTGGAATTTCGAGAGCTGCTGTTCAGAATACGAACAGCTGCTTCATTATAAGCATCTATTTTCGCATTAGTGATCATCTTCCGACTTTCACTCAGCATATCTTCATAAACAGGATCTGAATTTCGAAGGACGAAGAATGAACACATTAACCTTGTACTTATCAATTAGTTTCCTTAGCTCAAGTTGCACAGGCTACTTTCATTTCAGAGCTGTTTATCGCAAAATGTTCTTATCACCATTCCCTATTAATGCATATGGAGTTGTAGGTTAGAAAGCTCTGGCCAGACATGAGTGCTTGCTTTAACTTCTCTGAATCCAGGAAAAACAGATAATGCTAAACTGCAGAGCTGCTTATGCTTTCTCTCAGCAATGGAATCACCCAAGAAAAGACTCCAAAGGAAAAAGGGCAGAAGACAGGCAACAGAATAGACACATTTAAAAAACCCACCAACTTTCTCAAACCCTCTTTTCTTCTGTGGAAAAAAAAAAAACAAAACAGCTCTTCACTTCTCATAGGCCATAAATATTTTCCACTTGCTTCTGTTGATTCCAGTTTAACTTATGGGAGAATCTCAGTTTTACAGGAAAAAAAATCAACTTAATTGCCTACAGGCTTCAGAAATCATGTAAAGCTTAAAAAAAAGTGATATGGGGTCAGCTACAGGTCTTTAAGTTCCTGTGAAAAGCTCCTGCTGTGACACACTCTGTGAGATGCAGATTTATTTACTTTAGGTACATCATGCCTATGTTTGGATAATCAATGTCTTGACAACTCTGTACAGACTGCTTATCCTCCTACTTGGGCCATTAAAGAGCTTGGAGATTATGTAAATGGGCTAGGTCCTTAACAGTACCATGGTGGGACAATCTGACAGCTAACTGCTTCTGGTATAAAAAAAACATGGTTTTGAAAGGAATGGGAGACTAATTTCTTGATTCAGATTTACCTCTAGAACCATCTTTGATAGGAGCTTGGATGTGTGTGTAAGGGTACAGCTGGGTATATTGCTAACAGGGCTCAAAATCTGCCTATGTTTCTAACTAAGGTGATGACAATCTAAAATAGTAAGTCCTGTGGCAGAGAAACCAGGAGAACATTCTACCTATGAGCTCATGTTTCAGGGAAATATTTTAGTTTTATTGAAGAAAAGCAAAACAGTCTAAGCTTGGTGATATAATAAAAATCTCACTAACTCATTGTGAGCCATGATTTCTTGTCAGAGCGTAGAGAAACAAGTTTCATTCTAAAGATTTAAATTCTTAATATTTTCAACAGTGTATCCATTCTAGACACAGAGGGTGCACTTGTTGTTGAACAAGAGGTTGCTCTTCTATTATTAATATAATCTGAAAATTCAACTGAACAGAACTACAGGAATACTGCTGTTGCATGCATATGTGTTCTTGACTCCCAGGAGGTATGTATGGAGCACAGCACAGGGAGAATAGACCTTCCATGTTGAGTCTGAGAGTAAGCTAGCAAAGAATTAAGAGTTCATAAGGCAGAAGTTTTTCCTGCTAGAGCTTTGAAATCTCTATCAGTAGAAGCAGCTATTTAGGTACCAGCTTAGTTATGATTGCAAGAAAGGATAGACTGAAGCTCAACCAACATCTTTTTCAATCTGCAAGTAAACAGTATGGATTAAGTTTTCAATATCCTACAGCATAATGATTCAACAGACAGTGAGGTTAAAAATTGTTACCTACTGTTCATTACTTTACCTTGTAAGACCCAGTAAACATCACTACTTATTGCTAATTTTTCCAAAAGAGGTGCAATTGAAGTGATATTGATTTTATATTGTGCAAGGGCTTCGTTGCTGCCATTGTGAATCTTGATAGACCACTGGAGAAAAACAGAAATAAATTCAGAACATGTATGTCTGAGGACTCTCAATTAATTGATTCCCTTGTTCCATTTGTAGCTAACTTTATTATTTCTATATAGCTAGATTTCTTCAGTTTTCTATTCAAAAGTGTTAAAAATTCTTTTGGACCAAGCAGCTGTCCAGACAGACAATTTCATTCAACCACACCATCCAAATAAAGAGTATTTAACATTCAACTTATGTGTATATTTGACTTTTCATAAATTAAATGACACAAGATGTTTTAATTCGAAGTCTCCTGGTTTGCTATTGAAAAATCTTGGCCAGTTCAATCAATTCCCCTCTAGACTGACTACAGCAAGAGATGCATGCAAACAAAACTTGATGGTGGTATCAAGTTCCATCTGTTTTGCAGATATCCACAAAGGGGAAAAAAAAACCCAAAAAACTGAACAAGAGCCATTTTAATTTCTGGTTTAATCTTCTATAGGAAACCCCTGGGAGAATGCTATAGCCACTCAAGAATTGCTCCTAACTTTTGAAAATTATTTCCCCCACTGTATGAAAAATGGAGGCAGCTTTCTTTTAAAGTGTTACTGTATCTCAACTGACTTAGTAAAAACTAAAAAAAGCAAAACCATTACAATTAGCCTAAATGTAGCAAACTCTATTTATCTCTAAATAGCCACATAAAAAATTCATTGTAAGACAAGTGCATGATTAATGCATTTCCTGAAAATATTATTCAATATAAATTAATACTTCATGAAACCAAATAACATACAGCTGCTCTGAGAACTCACACTGGAAAAAAAGCAGCAGTTTCTCCCAGCAGCTAAATACTTAATTTGAAACACCAACAGTATTTAACAGACAGTTAAAGCAGCACATTCCATACAACATGAAGTCAGGAATTAAGAAGCAGAGCACAGTAGTGACATTCTCAGAGAAGCTCCTTCTCCCAAAATAAGCAAGCAACTGACTTTTTCATGAGCTGGAGCTCCTTCAGCTTATAAGACTTTACTTCTATTTATAAACTGTTATGTAGTTGACATCTTAAGACAGACATGCCCAGGCCAAAGTAGCATGACCAACCCAACAGCTAAGTTAAAAGATATATAGGTAAATTTTAAAATGCAACAAAGTCCAAGAGCACATACCAGTTTAACCTAGTAGCAGGTTACCACACCAGTGTTAGCTATGATGAGGTTGCTGATATATCTGATTTTTGAAGCTTTGGTTCTTTTGGAAGTCCCTTAAAATAGAGGATGTTTATCTTTGTTCATCTCTAGATAATCATATTAAATGCTTTGTAAAAATATACTAGTGTTAAAAACAGCAGGGCCTCCCCTGCATATTGTTAGTTTCTATCTCCTGCTGTCCACAAAAGGCAACAAGCTATGGCTAATATATACATACGAGTAAAGGGAATTATTTAGCTAAGTGTACTGTAGTTTTGCAACCTGACCTTCTGCATGCCAGAACATTATCCATATATTATGGCATTTTCTATATGGAATACAATGACTAATCCTAATAATAAATGCTACAGTCTCAGACTGAGAAACTATATCCTAGGCTTACTACAATTCCTAAAGCTCAAATATTTATGTGGACCCTACGGAGGAAGGGAACTTAGGGGTTCACCTAAAGGAAAAGGAGAATTTTTTACATCTCAGGAAATGTGTGGAGTGCTACATAGAGACATGACCGCCTCTTAAAATTGAGGGAGTTCATCTATAGATGGGCATGCCCAAAAGTTTCCAGATTGGTGAAGTGCCTCAACTGTCTCTAAAACAAACTGTGTTTCAAGGACTTTGTTTTAAATGCAATACATTTCCCCACCTTTAAATTTCAGCTCCTTTGAAAATAAATTAGCTAATTCTTTCCAAATGCCAATTCCCAAGTATTTGGAAGTAAGGGACATTAAATGTGGAAATAATGAGATTTGATTGATTTGACTTTGTTATTAGAACAGACTAATTAAGGGGGCTTGCTGAATTCCATCCCTGGAAGTTTTAAAGAATTGGTTGACTCTTGCCAAGTGCAACACAGGTAGAAATGTCCTGCCTGGTGGTAAACTGATGGGTTAGGACACCTGGTATTTGGCTGCCCTGCTTTCTGTGATGCTGCAATGCATATCAGTGGTGGAATCTTCCAGTACAACAAGATTCCAGAATTCCAACCTCTTTAGTTGCTAAATTAGCCACGTAAAATTATGATTTTTACCCATATATATATATACATATATATAAAAGAAATACGTGTGGTGAAAGACACCATCCCAAACTGGGCCATGCTCAAAAGTAGAATTTTGTGACTGAAAAAGGTGTATTAAAAATACACTTCAGTTAGTAAGCAAATACTTTATTTAACTTTTAAGATTAATAATCTGCTTTTAACTAAACCCACTTTATTAGCTAGGTTAAAGCAAGTTAATGCTTATTAACCAGTATTGCTGACAAAAAGCAAGTATTGTACATTACACAGGTATAATAAAGCATACCTGATATTTTAGAACTTTTTGTAACAGCAAATTCACTGAGAATAGATATTTTACTCTAAACTGTGTTTAACAACTTGATCGTGTAGCCAGCTTGAGAACATTAAAGTTATCCTACAAGAACTTCCTTCTTCACTAAAATCCCCTATATATGTATAACTTACCGTGGCAGCTCCTACTACAATTATATGAGGTTTTGCCACAGAACCCTATGGAACAAACAAACAAACAAAAAAGGAATTAGTTTTAAAATATTATTAAATTATATTTATTATTAAGACTCATATCTTCATTAACTGTGACTCACCTGCCCATCAGCTAATGGCTACAAAAGAGTAGATTGCAGATCTATGCAGAGAATCTACACCTGATATATGCAAGAGACCTTAATTTTCACATAATAGAATCTACAAAAGCATGAAGTATCAAAAAGCACCTATAATCCTGATCAATTTAGCAGCATAACTTCTCTTTAAAAGCTATTTAAACATCCTCTTCTAAGGTCAAATAAACTGTAGATCATGTTATTGAACTTTTTACCTCAGTCTCAGCATTGTCAAACCTCTGAGCTACTGCACTGACCATTGTCACCCCAGAGGTGCGTGACAGCTCTGTGTAGGACAAGGGCCAGTGTACTCAAACAAAAGAGCACAAGGAAACAAATAGTCCTCAGTACCAATTTTATCCAAGCACAGCAAGGAAAACCAGCAGCTCTCAATTTTTGTAGAAACCATAGAAAAAGAAAACCAAATGATAACTTCAGCTATCCTGATGGAAAGTGTTGTGCAAGAATGATCAACAGGATATCAAAATAATCACAGTGAGCTACTACTAAATAACTCCAGGCTATTAAAAGGTCAACAATGGAAGAAACAAGAAAAAATTAGTCGGCAATCTGTAAATGTATTACTTGTCAGCAGAGTTACGCACAGAATAATATGACAGCCTGCACCATAACTGAAACACCTGAATTAATTGTATGTTAATTGAGGAAGATATTGAAAACAAGTAAAATCAAAGAATTCTTGACTTTGCAAATTACCTTTGCCCTTCACTCTGAAATGCTCAAATATACAAAATATATACAAAATCATAGAATCATAGTATATCTCCAGTTGGAATGGACCCATAAGGATTAAAATATTTGTTCACATTAAAGTGGAGTCATTGCAGCCACAGAGGAAGTAAAATGCCAAACCAGACTGAAATTCTTTTAGCTCTTAATAGGATTAATTAACCTGCCCCTATGAAGTAGAGTTTTTCGAGTTTGCTTAGGGGTCTTTTAACGTCCAAGTGATAACATCCTCAGAAGATCAGAGATACCCAGAAACATGTACAGCAGTAAACATCCCTTTTTCACCACTTTAAAGTCAAATTATACATCTCTTAAAACAAACCTCAGTCCAAGATTTGATACGTTGCCTCATAGAGCCATTAACTTCTGGGTACCACAGAAAATCCTGTAAACAAAAGGCAGTGTTACTCTGCAAGCTTAAAAGACAATCAGTAGACCAAAACCAAAAAATGCAAAAAAACCAAACTAATTGCCATCAATTCAACTGTAAATGAAAAACATTTGGCTCAGAGTCTTATAGTTAGCATGAACAGCTTGATACCTTACTCCAGCATGGAAAACAGAAAGCAAAGAAAAAAAGAGCAGAAGAAGCCAACAAATCCACAAAACTCTTCCCTCATAAAAAACAAATTTTTATTTGTAGTTCAGGAGTTGGAATTTCACAAAGAAGGTATTTCTTTAATGTCTGACAAATGACAGACATTTGGTTTGGGTTTCTACTGCAATCAGGTATAAATCCATATAACTATATATATAACTTATTAGAACTTGCTTTTTGCTCAGTTTTCCACATCCTTACTAGCAGATTTTCTTTGTTTCATAGCTTAAAATAATTGATAGCATGAAATCATAATTTTCAAACAAAATCAAAACCTAACAATTCTTTTAGATTGCTGGAGCACTGCTAAGCTTTCATCTAGAAGGACATATAGACTAGTGCTTTCATATCCCCCAGGGAAAGCCATGACTTCCTAGCATTTAGTTACTCCTCAGGACAGCACTATTGAATAGCCTAAAAATACATGTTGAAGGGAAATGGCAGGGGCTACACATGCAGAAACTGTTGTGAGGAAACTTTGTAACAGAGTGCTAAAACACTATCAGCAGAGAGGAAATCTCTATCTTCCACTCCTCTGGATTGCTACATTTTGGTAGTTCACTTGAGTACTGTCAATTCGTTATTTGGCTGTGGAACCTGTGAGCAATCATGCAATCCTCTACAGTGGTTGAAAGACAGAAGAGTTACTCTGATGAATAAAAAGGGCAGAATTAAACTCTCCACTTGTTCCCAGTAATCTTCTCTTCTGATGGTCAAGTATTTTCCACATTTGGATTATTGGGTCACAGCCAGTCTGAATATGGAAATTTAGCTACCATGCCAATAATGTCAAAGAGCAGCACTGCACCAAAACAAGGAAGTGGCAGACTGGGAATACATTAACTATCAGACATCTCCCAAAAGCCCAGAACTGCCATCTCAAATCTTGGTGGTTAGAGTTTTGAAGATGTGACTCTGTCAGGCTAGCCCAATGCAAATCACACTGAAAAACCCCTTCCTCCTGGCCTTGTGTTCTGTCCCATCTTTTCTAGCATTCTGATAACTACAGGATGAACCACATCAGAGGTGACTGAAAAGGAATCCTACAAAGTAACTTTTTGGCTGAATTGACTCCTGAAACAACCCACTCCACAGCTTACCTGCGCTAGTTACAGCACAAACACAGGAACACACTGTGAGGCCCAACAGAGTAGGTCAGCACATGCTTAAATTGCTATGGGCTTACCACCCCAAAATGTTATTCTGTACCCTAAATCTTTTCCATGCACACAAACAAGTACTGAAAACCCACATTCAGACAACTCGGCAAACACACTGCTGCTTTGGTTTTGGTGAATAGAGAATGAGTTTTCTTCAGGGCATAAATAAATACATGACTAGCACAATGCCAGCACTGCTGACAGCTGTCATGGGAAGCAAAGAAAACTATTGAGGACAGCATCTCTGTTGCCAGGGCAGAGGAGAACAGAGTCCTTCAGAAAAACTAAACTCAAGTACTTTCTTTTTTAAAATATCCACATTATAATCAACATTGTGCTTATTTCTGCATGCAAAAACAGTGGAAGGAATACTTGTCGGGCTAGCATAGAAAACTCAATGGAAATGAAAAATTACCAATCCAAAGAGACTCAGATATATATTTTTACAGCATGAAAAGAACAAACTTCCTGGCAAAGGGTATGCTTGGAAAGGCCAAATTGTAAGATCTGACAAAAATTATACACAGTTCCAGAGCTTATGCCCAAAACTAAGCCACAGTACAAGTACTCCATGCCAAATTCTCTTAAAATATAGTACATTAAGATGTACTGTGAAACATTTATAAAGAATGTCAATTGTCTTAACTTTCTTTTAACTTTCAGCTCTGACAGCATTTTCAATCATATTGTATGAAATAATAACATGATTATGTTTTGCAATTTAACACTAGATAAAAACTTACCACTTTAATTGAAGCAGATTTATCTTCAAACGGGATATTTCCATGCTGTCAAAAAACCCCAAAACAGTAAAAACAAAGTAAGAAAAACTTCCAGAATGAAAACAAAATATTTACATACCTATGCTAACTTGCAATATTTATCTTCAGCAGAAAGGATTTTTCTTGTATAAACTTGTCAGCGTACTCACGCAAAATATTTATGTTGCTCTCTTGATAAAAAAAGCTACTAAAATAAACTGTTATTTTTCCTGGAAGCAATCTAGCCAACAAAGTCTGAAATGCTTTCTGCTCACTCTGTTACAAAGGTATCAAATGCTGTCCTAAACTTAGCCTTTCAGCATAAGAAAAACTTATGACTTTTCCTCTTTCTTTTCTTTTCTTATACTGCCTTATTCCAGCCTTTTCATCTGCCCATCTCCTTTACACAAAACAACCAACACAGTTTTAATTAAAGAATAAAAGAAAATAATCTCAGGCAGAAATAAAATCTAGAATCTATTATTACATTTTCTGAGTGAAAATTTTAAAAAATCAGAAAGGAAAGAATCAGATATGCATATACAATGCTCCTTTAAAATTATAAAATACAGTATTCATTTTGGTACTGGTCCATAACAACAAGTGTACTTCTCTTTTTCAAACTGAGATCTTGATTTCAATAACACTTGACAAAAAATACTCTCAAAATCCATTACAGCACTCATCATCACACCAATATTTTTGGGCAGCATGAGTGACCTAACCAATTAACTAAGAAAACCAGAGTTCTTAGATCAATCAAACATATTTTTTTTGACAAGTGGAAGTGATTGCATGCTGTATGCTGGACAAGCTGCCAGCTTGCACTTTTAAGTGACAGAAGTACTAAATTGACAAATCTGATGTACTGTTGAAAGATGTCTCTTCCATCACATATGTACATACATCTATGAAGACATGTGCTAACAAGTATCATAGAACAAAAGAAATCAGCATTCTGTTCAACAAACGATACACCTAAATCCTTTCTTCCTCCTTCCACCTGGCTGCAGTTTACATACTTCACATTATAAAATTCAGACAGCTCTTCATCAGGGATCAAAAAGAAGATGAGACCTGAGGATATTTTTAGTTTAAGTTTCAAGTTAAACCTGGAAATCTGTCATTGCCCCAAGGATTTTTATTAACAGATTAGATCAGCAATTTACCTGACATTTTAAATGACAAATTAGAAGGCATGAATTACTACTATTTAAAAAAACACAAAGGAGCAATCATTTTCTCATCAAGGAACCAAATACAAAACACAAATTGCTATGGGACAAGTCAGTTTAATTAATTTATTCCAAGGCTGCTGCAAGCTTTCTCTTGAACTTCCAGTTCTTTTCTCAGATTTGCAATTATCACATGTGCACCCAGACAATTATTTTGGTCTTATCTTGTTCTTCTTCAAAATACCTTTCTGTGCTTTTCCTTTCACATGGATAGGCCAGCAATATATAATTTGCTTTTTTAAAGTTCAGACAAGATTTATGAGGTAAATTTGGAATAAAGAAACAAGCTATCTCACCTTAATTCCCTCTTCTTTGACTTGAGGATTTATCAGTTTTATGAATGAATAGAACAGCTGTCGAATTCTAGAATCTCCTATAAACACAACATGTTTGTCTATGAGGCAATTTTTTGCTTCACTGTAAAACAAAACAGCAACATTACAGAAAATACATACCTTAGAAAGAAGTATTCTCAAAATCTACAGAGCTATATAGATAACTCTAAACGTTATATACAGCTCTAAGGCATGATTATTTTTTTTTAAACATGCTGAATTAATAAACAGTATATTGCAATTTACACAGAATTGAAAATGAACTCTCCTGCTAATGTGATTAGGGAAACAACTAAGCAGGTTTTTCTATGTGTGCTACAAATACAGTTGCTTCAAAATGATAATATACAGCATAACTAAAAAAAAAAAAATAGTTCTCTTACTAGGAAGTGAAAAAAGTAATAGGTAATTTTATTTGGGATATTTTTACTTGCAATTTGACACATAAGGTCAGCAATCTGAGACATATGCAGCCTCATGTGGCTCTCCATAACTTGTGCCAGTACCTCCATCACCAACATTTATTTGTATTTTTATACAGAAATACAACTAGGGTAAACACTGTAGAAACACAGATAAAGTACTTGGAAAAGACTTCTTTCTCATAAATGGTGTATACTTTTGAAAGCCTAGAGAATCAGATATGACGTGAACAATAGATGACACTATTACTACAATTACAGCAATTACTACAGCTGCAGTCAAACAACAATGACTCTTCTTTCCAGATAAACAGAAGACATGAGTTTTCTTACCTATTTTTATACTTATGCATCATACAACTGTGAGGTTGCCATACTTTTTCTCCAAGAAATCTCCCACTGGACAGAAGATACTCACATGTATCACCACCTTTGAAATGTTATATTAAGATTAGAATTCAGACACATGAAATGTAAAACACAGCCCTGTTGCTATTATAAAAAATAATCTGACATCTGAAAAAACAGAAATTGAAATAATAAACAGCAGCAAACAAATTTAACTGATTGTAAATACATCTTGCACAAGTTTCTGCAAGTTGCCTTCTCACTCATTATACAATACTGTTGAGTAAATCCCACCCCATCCACAAAATATTAATGATCCCACCTCTGCTGTCAGAAAGATGTTGCGACTTAGAATGGCATTTCCTTTAAGAGATACCAATCCACTCTACTATCTACTAACCCAAATACACTAATATGAAATTAAAGAATACAACTGTTGAATAAAGTAATCTACACAGAATCACCATGCACAGCATCTTGTATAGAACACAAAACTCATCACAAGGTTTGCAAGACAGTCTGTTGTGTCTCCTTAAGACATACAGCCATGTGGTCACCTTAGAACAGGTGATATGGGTTAATACACAAAAAATAAACCCCACACATTTACATATCAATTTTCTAATCATTCAGAATTACACTTATCTCTTCTAGTCAATAAGCTTTATGCTAATTAAGATTAATCACTTTTGCAGGTGCTGATGTTCCAGGTCATGTTAAATTTCAAATATCTCAGTTACAAAATCAGTGATTGTTATCTTCCCAACTCCATGTCAGATTCTGCTGCTTTATAATTGAACACAACTGAACCCATTCACTGCAAGAGAAGTTGCCCTCCAACATTTTTGTCATACTTGGCATTTCTGAGCACTGATAAACAGGGAAATGGTTGTGAATGAAATGGTAGGAACTTGTTCTAGCTTGGGCAGAAACAATGTACCACTGCCCCTACCTAATACTTTCTGTGAAACCTCTTTCAGTTCATTAAATTCAACTCATACCTTGGTTTACAAGCAACACAATTTCTCTGATTCTAAAACTTGCAAACTCATGCAAGCTATAATTTCAAGTAAATTGCAAAAAAAAAATGAAACTGTCAGGAATAATAAAAAACCTATCTAATCAAAAGCAACATGATTTTGATAATGAGGTGGTTTAGAGTTATTACTGATATGAAGTCCTTCACTTTGCAGATATATGAAAATTATGTAAGAGTGAACTTTGTAAAAGAATATCCACCACTAATCAAGCTCACTCTGACATCCATTAACTTGCTGAGAAAGATGTGTAAGAAAATCAGGACATTTATTCATAGTCAGACCAATGGTCAGTCTAGCCTAGTATTCCATTTTCAACAGGGGTGGAAAGCAGATGCTCAGAGATAAATAAGAAGAGGGCAAATAAACATTATTTTCTTCTCTGATATTCTCCCAACTATGTTCATTCCAAGGATTTACTGAAATGGACATGCAGTCTTCAAGTTCTTCTTCTAGAATTTTCTATATCCAGAGTTCATGCTTGAAGAATCATCTGCCTTTATCTGAAATACAGTTTCTACTAGATTTACCTGGGGTACTCCCTGGTTCTTCAATGGGACAAGGCAGTTTGGACTTACATCTGTCATGGTTTGTAGACCACTATCACTTCTTTCTCAATCAAGTTTTCAAGACTGGATGATGTCCTCACATAGAGGTCATGACCCAAACTCAGTACCTCTGCACTCCATGGCACTCCCTCCACAATAACTGCCCATAAATAGATCAACCCTTCATCCTACAGTACCTTCACTGAAGTAACATTCCCAACATCACACACTTTATACATTGCAAACATAGAGACAACAATGCATGTCAAGAGTCATGCCTTCTCTCCCAACTCCAGGTACTGATTATCTTACTACCGCCCTGAGCAATATTAGAAAGCTCCTGAAATGCATTCAAGCTATTACTGAAGTTTGATATCTTCCTTTAAACATAATTGCAGAAAATAAGGGGAGAAGATGAAGCAGGGGAATAAAACAAAACTGAAACAGCAGCCAAGAAAGTAAAGAGGAGGTTACAAACCAGACAGTAAAACCTCCAGAAAAGCTCAGCTCTGGATTTAGCAGGTGAAATAGCAGCCAAAGAACTATCTATGTTCATTTTAATACACCACAACTTCTTAACCATCAATGAGATCTTAAAATAAAAAAAACAAACAACAAAAAACCCAACCAAAAAAACCAACCCAAAACACAAGAAAAAGAATTCCAAGTGCCATTGTATACACAAAACACAGACCATTCTTTGTAAACTCTTTCTTTGTGTAAATTATCCTACCAACACATTAACTTTCATGCTCACTTAGATACACATTATAGTTGTACAAAGTGTATAATTTTTCTGAATTTTTAATGTTCATTATTCTAATTTATCATTCCTCAAAATCATTGTAATTTCATTTAAATGGTGAAATCTCAAAGTCTTCATTCAGCAGCAGAGCAGACTACAATTCACAAAGCTTTCTCTAAAATACATACTCTCAAAGAGCTGGAAATTCAATTGTTCTCTATTATTCAAAGTAAAAAATGTAGTTTTAAACAGTCTAATATTATTGATTTTAAGAATGCAAAATTTTAAGTGAATTCTTATTTCCAAAATGATTAGGACTGTATCTTTGAAATACAGCAACTGAAAAACATAAAGCATTAACTTCACTGGATAGTATGCAAATATTCAACCCACTTAACTCTTCCCAAATTAAAGACAGACAGTACCTTCTCTTTATTCACATTCTTTTGTAAAAAAATGCAGGTGACCCCTAAATACAACAGTCTTCCTGAACATAAACCTGACCTTCCACAACCGCAGTTCAACATTTTTTCAAACAAGCAAATTTTATACAAGCAAGTTTGACTGGAAGTATACTGGGCTGCTCCTATCTGTAATATGTACTTGCATGGCTGTGGCCAAAATTAGCTAAAATCTTTACATGTAATGACAACCAGACAGAAAAGTATAAAAGGGGAAGTATAAAAGCACAACAAACACAGCAATCACTTATGTGACACGGCCTAGCTTTCACAGCCTGGCAACTTTGAACCTGTTTGCAGCCCTACCTCATACACCCTCTGGAAATCAGGATAAGCCTTTTTGGGATATTTTGATATAAAAATCTTGGTGTAAAATGTCTTGTGTGTAAAAGAAAGAGCTTTCTTGTGATCATTTAAAACGTATTGCCTTATTTGTCAGTTGATACTTTTTGTGTTATGGCACAGCAAAAATCAATTCACTTTTCCTCAATAATTCCTAACATTTGAGAACATTAAGAAGTTACCAGGTTTCTGTTCAGGCTACAGAATTTAGTATATTATTTCTCATAGAAAAGCTGTTTTATTCTTCTGCCATTTGTGTTGCTCTTTTGTACACACTTTCCAAGTTCTATTATACCACTACTAAGAGTGGGTAACCAACACCTGTGAGAATAAGTGAGGTGCCAGTGAACTTTAGCTGTGCACTATTAGTGAAAACCTCTGGTTTTTTCATTACTTGTCAAAAGTATTGTGGCATTTGCTGAATTTCAACTGTTTGATATCAATAGAAGTTTGCAGAATGATCTCTTCAATTAAAGCACCTCTGCTTTTACCTATCCTAAATGTTCATCTGCTGAAAATTTTCCACCTGCCTTTTCTGAACTTCTCTTTTGAACATTTTATGTTCACAGAAGCCCAAATTAGTAAGTCTGTTTTTATTATGACTCCATGTCCTCCTACCTTAAAAACACTTATGGGAAAACCTTTCTCTTACCCTTTAACTGCTTCAAGACACTAAAAGCCTTAGGTGAAAAACTTGAAAGGTTTGTAACAATTCATAGTGACTATATAAATTTACATAAAGGCTAGCAGATTATCACCATTTTGCAATGAGACTCAACCCCCTCATTAACTCTCACAGTATATACTGAAACTATGAATATTTTATTTTCCTTACAACCTGCTTGATATGTCAGTCCCCATTTGCTTAGTCTTGCAATCCCTTTTTAAAAATTTGCCACCCTCCTTCGTCTAGTTTTATGGCTCTTTTGTGCCTTAAGGAACACTGCACAACAGGCAAGCTCAATTATGTCACGCTTGATACATGCTAGAATTCAGTAAATACTTCCAAGTCTTCCAATTTAATACTAGTCAGTTTATCAGACTTACCGACATGCCAGCTAGAGGGAATTTAAACATAAAGATCCCTACCCCTTTTTCCATTTCCACAATGAACTGCCTCGCTCAGCCTTGTCTCCCATGAATGCTGGCAGCCAAGCGCTAGAACACGACACCGCGGTCATCTCCCTACAGATCAACTTTTTCATTTACCCACAAAAACATACCACATTTTTCAGCGTGACACAGAAACAAGTAAATATATCCTTCAGCGACTGCATTTGCATGTAGGGATCATGCCAAGTTTCTCCGCTTCAGGGCCAAAACAGCCCTAGCGAGGAGGAACGAGCAGAGCAGCCGGCGCCCCGTGTCCGAGGTGCGCAGCCGGTCACGCCGCAGCGACACAAGCTCGCTCGGTGCCCGGAGCCCGTCCGCGGCCACCGACACACGTGAAGCCAAACAGCTCCTTACTGCGCTTCACCCACCAGCGCAGCCGGCCTCGTGATGTCTGAGGCGATGGTTCAACGAGTGAAACGATATATACCAGATCTCGTACCAATTAAGCCTTTAACCACTAATTGCTAGGTAATTAGCCATTAATCATGCCGTACGGAAACAAGTGACAGGGAACATGTCACCCTCTACCCCTGCCGCTTCACCTGCCGCAGGCCGGGCCCCGGAGCTGCGGCGAGCTCTCAGAGAAACGCCGCACAGCCCCAGCCCCGCCGGCCGCGCTCGCCGCCCTCACTCCGCGGGGCCTCGCCCGACCGGCCGGGCCTGCGGCGACCCCCGGCCGGGCCCGCGGGGCCCCGGGGCCGCGTCCCCGCTGTCCCCCGGGGTCGCGTCCCTCGGCGGTCAGCCAGCCGCCGCCCCGCGCCGCCCGGACCGCCGCGGCTGCCCCGGGCGGAGGGACCCTCCGCCCTCCCCGCACGGCCGCGGTGCCCGAGCTCCGCCGCGGCTCCGCCTCCCCTGCCCGGCAGCAGCGGCCCCCCGCGGAGCGCCCGCGGCCGCCCCCTCACCTCGGTAGCGGCGGGAGGCGGTGTGGCAGGCGGTGAGGAGCAGGACGGCGCCCAGCGCCAGCGCCTTGGCGCTCCTCACGCTGAAGTAGTAGTTGATCTCTCGCTTGCCCCCGGTGTAGGCCAGCGCCGCCATCTTGGCTCCTCCATGACAACGGCGTGCGATGGGGCGGGCGGGCGCGGCGGGGCAGCACTGGGTCCCCGCCGGCGGCCAACGCGGACCCCGCCGCTGCCGCCGCCGCCGTCCTCGCCGCCGGGGCCGGGAGCAGCCCCACGCCCCGCGGCACACGGGGCGGAGCCGGCGCCCCTCTCGAGGTGCCGCCGCTTCCCCTCGGCCGCCAGCGGGCGGCCCCAGCGTTCGCTCCCCGCCCCGCGGCGCCGCGGGAATGCGGCGGCTCCGGAGGAATCAAGGGGATCCCGCCGCGCTCGGCCCGAGCCCCGCAGCTGAGGGGGCGGCCAGGCGGAGACCCCTGGGGACTGTGCTCCGTGAATGAGGAACTGGGCGAGGGTCTCTGCCGCCCGCGGTCCGTACCGGGGACTGGACAGTGAGGGCTTCCTTCCAAATAATGCGATTTTTAAACACTTGTCACTTCTGGTGAGAAGGAAATGGTCATTCAGGCTGGGAGACGCTCACTCCCTCTGAACGCGGGTAACTGTACAAGCAAGCTGACACACAGAATCACAGAATCTTAGGTTGGAAAAGACCTCTGGGGTCATCGAGTCCAGCCTGTGACCGAACACCACCATACCAGCTGGACCATGGCACTGAATTTACTTTCCTCAACACCTCCAGGGATGGTGACTCCACCACCTCCCGGGCAGCCTATAATCCCCTCTTCTCTGAAGATATTCTTCCCACTGTTCAACCTAAATCAACTGTGGTGCATCTTAAGACTGTTGCCTCTCTCCTATGGCTATTTGTCTGGGAGAAGAGGCCGACTTCCATAGATTTACCTGGGTTTGGTGGATGCATGCAGTGATTACTGAAATCAAACCTTGCTAAGATTTACGAAGGGAAACTCTGCTCCTCCACAAGCAGCTGCCTGCGTTGGGCAGGAAATCTGGGCTCTGAATCCAGTCCCTCCTCAGTGGTGGGGCTGGGAAGCTGCCACCAAACCTGGCAGGCCTGGAGCACGCCAGGCTGTCACAGGAAAGACATTTACACAAAATAAAGTAACCATATATGACCATATAAACAAATATAAAACTTAGGAAATGTGTGCAGTATGTAGTCACATAATGTAATGTATGTACAAAATTTGAGTTAAGTATTATTCTGATGTGTGCCGTTACTATATATTCAACATATATCCCATTTATATCCAACCAATGCCAACATATAGTCTATACTTCTTTTCTAGTCAAGTCTGTCTGTTGATTCATTCATTTTTTCAGTATTCTTTATAAATAATAAAAACACTTGACTATTTTAAAATGCTCAGGTTTATTCTCTCAGGGCAAGAGGGAGAAAAATGGTACCAAGTATACGGACGGATAGTTACTTGGTTATATTTTTCCAGAAAAACTCTGACAAAACCAAACTAAAACAATGACAACAACAAAAATCCAGACAAACCAACGCCCCAGTTCTGGTTGTAGTAAGGATTCTTTTACTCCATAAATGAAAAATTCTCATTGATGCATTATTTTTTTCTCATGCCTCATTCAAAAAGCCAGGAATTTTCACAGTGTGCTTACTGTGAAAAAGCTTTATTGTTAAAGTCTGTTTAAATTGTTGAAATATTCATGTTAGTGCTTATTCCTGTTAGTTTCTAAAGTGCAAAATGCAACTTAAACACTTTTAAACGTATTCTCTAGTTAGAATATTTTGTAGCTTTTTGCACTGTTGCTCATTAATTCTTTACAGTCTTATGAAATATATCTTTCATGCAGTCATTGAGGACGACTGATACACTTCTTCATCTGTTTATATAACATTTGTTCATGAACAAGTGAGACTTTTTATCCAACCAAAACATATTTACTTTAGCCTGTCTCATTCTGTAATGTAAATATGTCCAGTTTGAGGGCTATGTGGCAAGTCTGCAAGGTCCATTTATGATCATGAGTGCAGCTCCTCAAAACTTACCCAACTTACTGCTGATACTATTAATGCAGAAAGCATGGGATTCTGCCAGAGCTCCTGGGGTGTTGACTCAACTTCTCAGTTAGGGTGGCTATAATGCTTAAGCAGGGAAATTTAATTTATTATTTTATTCTCAAAATCAAAAAGTTAATTCAAGTTTCCACAACAAGGTTGTCTCACAGGAGAATTTCTGGGATCTTCAACTAAATCATCTTCTTTCTCTAAAAGAGCAGTAGGAACTAAAATTCTATCAAAGCAACCATACTTCAATTTATCTATATCTCAGAAAATTACAACCCTTTGAAAAAGTAATTCTGTCCCGCAGCCTTTGGAGGACTCTTTCAGATCTGCTGCCTGCTGATAGAAGTCCCCAGCTATTCTTCACTTTCCATAAAGAACTAACACTGATCTTCAGTAATTCCTGAAAACTCCATGTGTGGATTTCAACTGTATTATTTTAGGACTGTACAAATACATGCTGGTACTGTTGCAGGTTGAGTTTCTTAATTAAGAAAATCCCCCTGAGTATCTTAAATATTTATATGGGTGTAAGCAAGACATCTGCTTCTGATTCCGTGCTTCTTTGGAGACATTTATTAGGAGTTTTATAATTGAGATCCCCTTCATTCAGTCAGAAGATTTTGGCTGAAATGCTGTGAGTTAGGAAGTGGTTTGCCATGTGGTCTCACTTCTGACAGGTTTCTCCTTGTTTTTCACATGCTAATTGAATTTGGCATCATGACATATACCTAAGTAATTCACACCAATACTACTATATATAAAAGGCTTGCTAGAAAAGGCTAATTAGGGATTGCAAAGTACCCTATTAAACCAACTTCAGACATGAACTATTATTAGCTAGAAGCAGTTTTGTAAATTATGTACCTTCTTTATTTTCTGTCTGCTGATCAACTTGGTGTGGCTGAAAGTAAACCAGAAGGCTGCTAGCTCTTCTGATCAGTCAAACCTCAGCTTTTGGTTTGCAAATGCTACAGTTTCCTGTTGGCCTTCTGCTTGCTCTGCTGGAAGCATTAAGGGCCATCAGAGAGAGTGGAACACTTAGAGCAGCTACAGAGAGAAGATCCAGAGAACAGAAAAGTGTTTCCTTTGAGAGGCAGAGGAGATATGACACTGTTGTGCACTTGGGATAATGTTTATGAATATTAAAAGTAAAATGTCTCTGGAAGAATTTAAAACATGCATATTCTACAGGGGTAGCCTTGGGTTAACTGGATTAATTATTTTCATAAGAGGCTGTGGCCACTAAAGACTGATGCTGTCATTACTATAGTTTTTGGCAGCTCTATTTCCTCTATTAATCAATCTAATAACAGTCAGGAATGAAGGGGTTATTCCCACCTAATTCCACTCCTCATGGAGAAACAATCTATTTTAAACTAATCACCTTCCCTCCGCAGAACTGAGAGAGCACATAAGGTGGTAATTTACTTGTAAGTTGGAATAAGGTGAATGACTTACCATGAGGAATGGTGACTTTCTGTTCAATTTAGAAAATAAATTTAAATTGGACAGATGTCACTTACACAGGTGTAATTTAGATGAGGTAATTCTTCTTTTAATGCTTCCCGACTTTGCTTGGCAGGCTCATCATAAATGGAAGGAGAACTTTGTGCCATGGGTCAAACTTGGCATGCACATACGAGTTTGCTGATAAGCTGAGAGCACCAGATATGTCCTTCTTTCCTGTTTTCAGTATTACAGCCATGTGTAGCTTCTCAAGTTGGAGCTCCTGTCCTCAGGCAAAGGCACAAGGTAATCACAAGGACTTGGAGCATGTAAGAACATGAATTGGCTACTGTAGTATAAAGTCAGATGTAACAGAGAGCTGACATTTAAATATTCTCAGAGGAATAGTAGGGTATTCTCATGTGATGTTTTCCCCTTTGAGTTTGTGTATGTTTATAAGAGTGTAATTCATTTTTCACAAGTATATCTAGCAAGGAATATAAGCACCAGAGTTAGAAAAAATATTATCACTTACCTCTAATCTTGAAGTTTCTTAGGGGAAATGATCATATATTCATAAGGAACATACTGTTTGTTATATAATAAGTAGAATATTCCCTACATTAACTTACAGGTTAAATGTCAACTAATTAATTAGTAGGATCTGTCATACCCCAGACCATATAATTTCTTAATTTGAATGGTGCAGCATTGCCAGATTGCTCTGCTCAAATTGTAATTCCAGAAATAAAGCTGTATTTCCAATGGATTCCTGGGCGGTGTAGTACTTTCAGTAATACAGCTTTTACCTGGGCAGCTTTTGGGACCTGCCAAATGATGGCATCTTAGGCATCAGACATTTTAATTGTTGGGTTTTCACCCTTATAATGATAATAAATTTTTCCCTAAGAATCAAGTTTCCATGTGGCATGTGTATGCATGGTAGCCACCTATTGCAAATATTTGATTGCATTAAATGAAGAAGGAGTACAAAGTATAAGAAGCCTTTTTCTTAGTGGACTTGTTCAATCAAGCAGTGTAGCCTGAGTACTGAATTTGTAGCCAAATGCTGAAAAAAATATGCCCTCAAACCTGTAAGAACCTGGAAATTCTATCAGCAATTCCTGCTTTTACAGATTTATACTTTTGTAATAGTTATAAAAACGGTTTCTCAATAGTCTGTACTAAAATCAGACTGATATTAAGTGAAGTAATTATGAAATCACAGGTACAAAGGCCATATTTAGCTTTATCACTAAGAGATAAATACATCTGCTGTTCTATAACATGAGGCTTAATAGTGTTTTCATTTCAGGCTTCTGTGGATGTGAAACAAAGATGGATCAGATGAAGACAGGGAAGGGAAATGGGCGATAGCAAATATTTAAGTCATCTGTCCCCTTTAATTAAGGACAGTCAAGGGGCCACACCTTTCTTCATCATGGGGTGTATCATTGCATGTGCAGCTACACAGTCCTGAGAAAGGAGCTGGTACGCAGCTCAGCTCACTAATACAAATTATATTTCTTTCAGCTGCTTGCATTTTTATCCTCAAAGCTTTGTATCCATCAAAGTAATGGGTTAAGAATGTTTGATTTGGATGAATTTTTTGATATGCAAGTGTAAGTTTTTTCTATTTCCTCCCTCTCTTTTCTTGACTCCTGGTTGAGGAAAAACGGCAGTCACTGTTAGTTCCTTTTCAAATTGAGTTATTCTCTTTTAATGAACACTTTGTTTCATATTGTTCTTTTTCTGGTTCTCCCTTGTGCTCCCAGTTGTGCCTTCTTAAAATTCAGAATTCTTTATATTTATAGGACAGCCTTTGGAAGCCTACACAGCCACAGTGCAAGATTTGCTGTGTTTGTGCAGCATTATAAGCCTTTCCTTCTGGCTGCCAGCAATACCAATGCCATGTGATGACCATGTTCTCTTTTAGCATCTCTGCACTAAATCTCTGCTACTTGAAATCAATGTTTTTAGGAACAAAAAAATATTTTGGGTAGGGAAATTATTTTTTCTTATGAAGATTGCAGTGCTAAGGGAGTCTCTGTGGCGCAATCGGTAAGCGCGTTCGGCTGTTAACTGAAAGGTTGGTGGTTCGAGCCCACCCAGGGACGTGTTTTTCCTTTTCCTCTCCCATGGCAGGGGACTGTAATAAGATAATCTTAAAGTCCCTTCCAAACCTAGCCATTCAGTGATATTTTAGAAATTTGAAATTCTCTATTTAGCCTCAGGTTCACTGAAACCCTAATTTGCTGAAGTGGGAAGTAATGGATTAACAGAATAAAATATTTCCATGCATCATAATTTAAGAATGAAATTGCACAGAAATAGTTTCATTTTAGCAGAATATTGCAAAGTTCTGTCTTATTTGTTTGTCTATATGGTGTTCAGTTGTGTTGCTTGTGAGCTCTAAAGGATCTGTGTTATTTTATGGTGTTAAATGTAAACGCATATATACAAAATATCAACATGGGCTACTGTTCACCTCAGGCTGAACAAAGATTTGTCATTTAGGAATTAACAGGTAACTGAATAGTTGTGCCATTTCCAGCAATTTTGTGTTACTGGTGAGTTGGAATCTACAGGAGAGCTATTGTTTTTTGTCCCTAGCTTTAAATCTCCTGTGCATAATATGCTTCAATAATTGCTCATATGACTGGCAGGTAGATCTAGTTCTTTGATGTGTTGTTTTTCCTTGTGCTTTAAAAATACTTGAACTGAAATGCTTAACTAACAGTGTATGGCTTTCTCTAAAGCCTGAAACCAGAACAAATCCATATGCAGTGAAACCACTGGAGCCCATTATCCTTCAGCAGCTTTCTCGTGGACTCTTTCAGGAGATAGGACAAGGAGTAATGGGTATAATAAATTGAAAGAGGAAGAATTTAGGTTAGATATTAGGAAAAAAAATTTTTACTGTGAGGGTAGTTAGACACTGGAACAGGTTGTTTAAGAAGATTGTGGGTGCCCCAACTTTGGCCATGTTCAAAGCCAAGTTGTATAATGTCTTGAGCAATCTGGTATAGTGGGAGGAACCCCTGCCAGGGGTGGTCAAGTCTAGATGAACTTTCAGGTCTACTCCCACCCTTTAAAAGTCAATGATTCTATGATTCTATTTTATGAGCCTACCCTTCTCTCACAGAGCTGTCTTTCCACAGATCTGTTTTCATGGTACATGCAAAGCAATTTGGAAATGGAGTACAAATCCCAGTTGGGTTTCAACACACTAGATCCAGATGATATCAGATAATGAATTTAAAATTTGTAATATTTTAGGAGCCATACTGTTCCAAATTTCAGAGTTTCAGGTTGTAAAAGTCTGTGAATTAAACAAAAAAAAATCTATTAAACTTTGTAACCATACTAAGAAACAGATGAAGGAGTCAGTAGAAATCAATTCAAGTAGTCAGTCTCCATAGCATGTCTGGGCAGTGCATTTTCATGTGAGAGAAAAAGTGGTAATGGAGTTTTCAGACAAAGCCCACAGAAAATTGTTACCGAGTTGTTGCGTATGAAATTTCCACAGTATTTATGTAGAGTTAACATAGAGAATGGATTTTTAGACTAAGCTTCTGCAGCAGAGAATAAGTAGAATGTAAGAACATTGCCATGGACCAAGAAAGAAGGTGTGAGAGAAACTCAGTTAATCCACAGGTCAGTCCTTAGCCCATAATTTTATTAGCAAGGTGTCACACCTGGACTGGATACCCAAGTCTTATTACAACAAAGAGATGTATAAGATCCTGATGTACAGAGAACAGTAACAGCTATAGAGATGGTAATACTGTATATAGGGCCAGAGAAACACCGCCTTATACATGAGCAAGGTGTTATAAGCAGTATTGCTTACTCTTGGATGTTCTTGTCAAAGTACATATTTAATGGTTAACTTGCAGGAGGAATGTGGGTGGGGGTAGGAATGCAGTTACTGAATCTCCAGGAGAATCAAAGTGCTCATACTCCCAAAGCAGCTGAGGGCATCCCAGCACCTACAGGAGGAGGGAGATGAAATGCTGGTTCCTCTCACCTGGAGCCAGACAAGGACACTGTCATCTCTAGGCACAAACCACCATTTCATCCTGCATGGGGTTAATTCTTAACCTTAGCTCTTAATGTCTCCAGAAAACTGGAGACTATTAACTAAGAGTTACAGGAACTATATGAAAAAAATTATTAGAAACTGTACTCCAGAATCAGGTATGGAACTGAAACAGTTCAAAGGACCTCTTGTATCTGTCTGTATCTATTGTACCTAATGCATCTCTTGTATTTATATGAGAATTTAAGTAGATTAGAGAAATGAAGTAAAACTGTAACTCTACTTTTTGTCTACCGTGAGGCAGGTGCTCTTCATGAGTGTGGTTTTCTCTCTGCTGTTCCTGAGAAGAATAAGCAGAGGTCCTTTGGATCTTATTGCAGAATCTGGGAGACAAGGAATTTTGGCTATGGGCAGCTTCTGTAGGAATTGAGATTTTAGGTGACTGTGGTAAAGCAAATGTGGTACAGAGGCAGGTACAGACAGCCATAATTGCAATGGATGTTCTTTCAAACTGAGGAATTAGTCTTATTCCCTGTTAAATGCTGAAATATGAAAAAAAAATGAGAAGGGAGATCATTATTAACTAGAAACAGTAATGAAAAGCATTTTCTCCAAATTAAGTCACACTGTGTTTGGGGGACTCTTCTTGTCACACTGGTGTAGAGACTATACTGGGATATGTTGGGAGCAGAAGACTTACACCTTGAGATGTTAAATAGCTTAAGCAAAAAGTAGTGGTAAATTCCTTTGGATAAAATTGAAAAACAGAAAAACTAACAGTCATTATGGAGGAAAGATTTAATGAAGAAAAAACTCTGCCCTTTACCCTGCTATATAGAGAAGATAATTTCAGATTGACAGAACCTAACAGCTAAAAGATAAGTTTAATAATTGTCTTTTTTGTGCCCTGAGTGAGCCTGCAGTTTTCTCCAAGAGCTTTTGTGTTTGGATGAGTGATCTTCTCATATGTTAGGGCATATTTAGGGTGAGTTCTGATGCTGATGTTTTGAAGAAATAGCCTATAGGATAGTCTTGGTACAGAAGATTTTGACAGCAGCAGCGCTGAGATTAGCTCAGTTGCTTAGAGCATGGTGCCAGTAACAGCAAGGTTGGGAGCTTGATACCTCTATGGGCCATTTATGTATGAGTTGGACTAGGTGGTCCTTGTAGATCTGTTCCAACTCAGAATATTTGTGATTCTGTCAATGGTGGTGAATTCAGGGATAAAAGCCCTAAAAAAAGTCTTCAGGGGCTGGTAATTAGTATGTGAGGCAGCAGGTGGTGCACAATGCCTATGAAAATGCTGGAGAACTGCTCTGCTGTTTCACTGTGTCTTCATAATTAGCATTTGGGAAAAGTTTCATTTCTCCTTAAGGTCCAATTTGTGTAGTTTGAACACAGTAAGATATTGATAATAATGATTGAAATTTATTATATTTATTTCAAATGCTTGTCTTCAAAGTAATATTCAAATGATGTATTTGTTTGTTTTGATTGTGATATTTACCTTAATGAGAATCATAATTTCCTGAGTACTTGGAGTGTATACATAAGTATGGATTCATAGAAATGTAGGAAATTTTGCTCAAGTAATATCCAACCACATGTTTTCCAGGATAGGACAAATTTATTCCAGCCTTAGAATATAGGCATGCAGTACTTTCTTTGTTTATGCACTGTAGATTGCATTCATTACACGTTTGAGATTCATGGGGGAGCCCTATAGAAAAATAGTGGATTTCCAATGAGCTCAGAATGAAGCATGAGTAAAGCTAAATGATTTAGGGGTTACTCCTGTTTGTATGTCTAATAGCTTTATTTGAGCTTGCTAATATCTCATTGCAATTGAATACATGATTCTAATGCTGTAAAACACTGCATCAAGACGGTGGTAGGAAGGCAGATTCTAGGAAATCCTGTCTGAAACCAGTACAAGAAAACAAATCAAAAGTCACATCAAAAGCTACAGTTTAAACCTGAGTGGTGGAAGTGTAGATATGTCGTCTCTTAATGCTGTTTTGTCACTCACCTGTATTAAAGGACATTTGTCTGTAGCACAGTATTCATATTTTAGACTGATAAACTCAGATACTGAAGATAACTGTAGTGGCTAGTGTTTCTCCCTACAGGGCTGTGCAGTTGCAACTGCCCCTTCTAGAACCCTGCTACATGGTTTGAGTTTCTTTTTGCTCAATGTTGATCCTGTTGATGGTCTCCTTGCCTCTAGTTTTTACTTACTTAGGCCATATTAATGCAAAAGCACATGCTACAGAGAGCCCATTGTGCTGCCAGCTGAACCTGCTGTAACAGGAAACTACATGGATACAAAAACGAGTATTTGCACTGGAGACATCAGAAGTCAGCTTAGATACAATTTGAAGCACACATTGACAGGAGTCTTTTAATCTCTGTCCATCTCCTGGGGGGATGGTGTAAGAGAAACTGATAGACAGAACATATTTATTGATCACACAGGTGAGAGTCATCAGTCCTGCAGATTCCAAGGAAGAAAATGGTCTGAATGCTGTAATACTTTGCACACTTGTATCAAAACCGAGCACTATACATCAGATGTCTCTCTACCCAGCTCTACAGAACTTCTTCATCAATTCTGTTCTGGCACAGTACGGCCAGGGCTTGCTGCAAACTTTGCCTTTCACTTAGTTTCTCCAGCTGTTTTCCTTTCCTCCTAAGATTAGTTCTTGCTACAAATGTAAACATTAATCTGTAGTTTTAGCTAATTTATGCTAATGATCTAGATGTACTGCTGCTGATAATGAAATTCTCCAAAGATAATGCTTATAGGGAGGTGGAGCACTCTGAAAAATAATTAAGATCACTTCACCAGAAGTTTATTCACAAAACTAGATTATATTAAGGCTCTCTGCCCTGTCTGCCCTTTATCTCTTATTTGCAGTTATGATCTTTGAAAGACAGTTTCTTCAATATTGTACGTAGCATAAACAAAATACTTGATCATGCAATAAGTTTTGATAAGCTGAAAACCTGCAAAGCAGACTGAGTATCTGTCCAGTGCTAATGAGGCTGGAATTTGTGGGGTAAACACTATATACTTTTTCAGGTTTAATTTCCAAATGAGGCTGCTTTTGGAGAAAAGATCTGAAAACACATAATTTGGATGTTATTAGTGAGCTGATAGAAAGAAAGTGTTCTCTGCCTAGAAGGACATGCCATGGAATAGATCAGAGGGCAAAGTAGGAATCAGAAGACGACAAAAGGAGACAGTGTTTGCTAGGTGTAGTTTCCTTTCTAAACTCAAGTGTTCCTTTAGCTGTGCTTTGGGGTATTTTTTCTCCCCAGGTAATAAAGGTCTACCTACCTCCCTTATCCTAGCAATAATCTTTGCATACCTTCTAGTGAATTGCATAACCTCAGGGATGAAATTTTAGCTTTTCAGTCCTTGTAGAAACTTCCCATCTTGTAGTTAATCTATACAAAGAAAGAAAGTCTTTACTGTTTTCAAACATTGAGTTACTGTTTTTACAACAACAAGCTTATTTTGAAAAGGTGAAAAAAAGATTATAATATTTTGAGAATCATCATGGTCCACTGAGTAAATGCAGGTATTTACCTACAGTATGTTTTACTCAGTGAAGAAAAAATGGGTTATATTTCATAATGAAAATTCCCATTTTTACTAATTCAGCACACAGCTGCAGGCACGTAGCAACTGCACCCAAGATCATGTTTTCATGTTGCTCTATTTTCCTTAATCGGTTCATTGCAAGCAGGAACAACAAAAAAAGTCTTTAGAAACAGATTTTAGTACTTATTCCCTTGTACCATTTGGAGTAGCCTTCAGACTCTCAGCTGCTAATCTTTGGAGAGGTGCTTTCTTCAGTTTCAGGAGACTTTATTCTGGATATTTTCTTCATGCTACCCTTTGGGGGTTCTGTCTGGCCAACTCACCTCTTGCCTTACATGATTTTGCTGTTGCCTTCATGATCCTCTGTGGGTTCTCTCAAACTCCTTCCCAACTACAAAAGCATGGCTGTTGGAATTGCAGTTCATTTAGGATTTTCAGCAGTCTTCTAAATGGTCTCAGATGCTTCATGTGGTGGTTTGTGTGAAAGTAATTATTAAGATTAGTAAAAGCATATGGTTCTGTGTCTCATACACAACTGAACAAACTGTAAGAGCCTAACACTGACCTTCCTCACAAAAAAACTAAATTTGAGATTCTTGGCATAGACTTCTGCACATCCTTTCTAAAGTGCATAGGCATGATTCTGCTGATTACAGCACAGCATCAGCCAGCACAGCTCTATTAACAGTCAGGTGCTTTCTGTCCTCAAGTGAAAGAGAGAAACTTCATTTTCCTTCCACCTTTAAGTGAGATGATGATCCTTCTTGCAGTCATTAATCCTACTTGGTAGTTGGAAAGAAGGATGAAATTATTTCTGCTGCTGAACTTCTCATACTTTGATGCACAGAGTTACTGAGTGAGTTTCTTGAGAACTTCTCAGAAGTTAGTGTTGAAATGAAGAGTCAAGTAGACAATCACACCCTTAAGGGAGTTGTAGGCAACCTTTTGAGGCTTTAACAAAATGTTTTATAGCATCGTGCTAAAATCTTGGTGTGAGAATCTCCAATGCATCTAAGCAAATAATTAAATAGTTTATTTTGGAACACTGGACATGCTTTATTTCATTTTTTCACAATTTATTTAAACATCTCACATATACAAAATACATTTTCTTTCTTTTTTGAGAAATGATGACCTTTTTTTTTACCCATAGTAGAAGATTGAAATGAAATTTGAAAATGGGAACACCTGATTTTGGAGGAAGAAGACAAAGAGGAAGAAAAATTATCCACATGCTTAAGCTGTGGGTGAGACAGGACATCCTAAGTTTTAAGACAGACTTCAAAGAAACAGAGAAGCAATACTTTAAATGCCACTAGCACCATCAAAGTTCAAGTATTGGAAAGATACTCTGTAATTATGCAAACAGCACCACTGTATTTTGAGTGGAATTGAAAGTACCTCAGATCATATGGAGAAGTTCCTACAAAAGATGTGGATCACTCTTGATTTAGTGTATGAGGTAGTTTAAACCTTTGGAAGTCATGGATTTAAACTTCCTCTGTGGAAGATATTCAAAGGCCACAAGTGGTGCAAACTTTCATGACTTTTTATTTGGTTTTTTTTTTTTTTTCTTTACAAAGGTTGACATTTCCCAAAACAAGGTGTTATCTTGAAAGACTTCCAAGTCCATTTGGGGCTGTATTAAATTTCATTGCACAATGCTCCAATCAATTCTTCTCCTTCTCTTTGGCCCAGAGTTTAAGCAAGTAGATGAACAGGAGAAATGGAAGGAGTCAGCTTTCATTATGAAAAGAAATGACAAGAGAATAATTTGGGAGAGGCTTTAAGTTAATTTTAGTTCATTCATTTAAAACAGACTGGGCCAATGTCCAAACCGAATTCTTGGTCAGCGCCGCCAATATCCAAAGGTGCAATGTCAAGGATGGGCAAGCGGGATGGCTTATTTGTTCTGTATTCAATGATTGTTTTGCCCCATTCGTTGTTCTTTCTCTGTAAGAGAAGATTCATTGCAGTTGTTATTGCACTGCTCACAGTATTAAGAATTGTTTCACCTGAATGGATAATTTCTGAAATAATTTCATATTAATTTTGCTTGTATTGTTTGCAAATCAGAGATCTACATCCAACTATT
This sequence comes from Lonchura striata, assembly GCF_050655825.1. NCBI lineage: Eukaryota > Metazoa > Chordata > Aves > Passeriformes > Estrildidae > Lonchura > Lonchura striata. The sequence goes on along the minus strand of NC_140704.1, from coordinate 24,613,426 downwards.
GCTATCTCCAATATAGAGAAAATATTTACTTGAATCTTCTGTAGTCCAATGGGATGCTGTATGCAAGCTACTATATTTTTCACACTGATGTTAGATCCGAAGAGAACCCTGCCTGATTCTTTCAGGACTTAAAGATCCTGCCCCTTCTATAGCATGTGCATTTTTTGCTAATCAATCTTCTGTTTACATAGAATTTGTATCTGGTCCCTCTGAAAACTCTTTTTTTGGCCACATGTATAGTACAAGGTAGGATTTTTTTTGTAACCTCTTCCTTATCACTTGTTAAGGATCTGCCATGGTTGGGTTTGTACGCTACATATCTTCACCAAGCAAAATTTTGCTGGTTTGACCAATAATCTAATTCTGAATTAAAGCACAACTCTATCCCTAATCACATGCTTATGCCTGGGCAGTCACCACACCCGTGGTTTCTCTGTTACTTACAGAGCAGCCATCCTCGAGAACACTGAAAGTGAATCTGCTGTTGCCTTCAGCTCGTAGCTCAACGTCGTTGGATCCCTGCAGCACAACAGCCTTCTTAAGGTTGCCAGTTTCTGCATCCATGTAGGCAATGCTGTTCTTGCAGTGGTAGGTGATGTTCTGGGAGGCATGGTTGGCCAGCAGACGCATAAAGGCAAGCTGGGTGGCCATATCCTTTGAGGTCACTCCTTCACTATTGTATTCAAACTGAAAAACAGAGAGAAACCCAGTCAGTTGTATTGTGGGGGAAAGGAGGATGTTTGTAATGAAAATGTGTGATAGCTGCTCTAGTGTCCTGGTTTCAGCTAGGGTGGAGTTAATTTCTTCTCAGTTGCTGATACAGTGCTGTGTTTTGGATTTGGAATGAGAATGGTGTTGAAAACACACTGATGTTTTGGATTTTGCTAAGTTGTGATTATCCTAAGTCAAGGTCTTATTTTTTGTTTTTTGGTGTCTCATGCTCTGCCAGTGAGGAAGTGGGCAAAAGAAACTAGGAGGGAGCATAGTTGAGACAGGTGACCTGGGCTGATCAAAGGCATATTTAACACCATAAAAATAGTGCCCAGTATGTAAACTGGGATGAAGTAACCTAAAAGGGCAGCCAGTCTGAGTTCAGGAAACAGGGGGTTCAGTCATCAGGTGGTTAGCAATGACATTTTGCATCATGTATTGCTTTCCTTTTTATTATTATTTGCCATTGTTACTATATTTTATTTTCAAATATTAAACTGTTTTTATCTCAACATGCCAGTTTTACTTTGATTCTCTGCCCCCTTCTACTACAGTGGATTGCGGGGAAGAGAGAGGAGTTGAGCAAGTGGCAGTGGTACCTAATTTCTATCTGAGCTTAAACCATGACAGCTAGGAACTTTATAAAAAAGAATTTGAAGTCTGCAGTCACTTTTTTATTGCCACTCCAGAGCTAAAGAATATGAAATAAAAGTAGGAGGAGGTAGACTGACAACCAGACATGAGTGGATGTAGTTGAACTGTAGAGTTCTGTTCCAAGGTATGGTGTTAACAGTCAATATGAATTCAGAGACAATATCAGGTAAAGTTCAAGGAAGACAATCTACTGTTCCCACAGCTACACACAAACAATGCCTGTCTCAATAAAACTGTGAAACCTTTTTTGATAGAATTTTGAAATTTTTTAAATTTAATAGTGTTTGTGGATAGTACAGATGTTTTCTTCACTCTTATATTCTTTTTACAGCATTTACTTTTTGACTCTAAGAAACAGGACCCTAGACTGCTCTGATCCAATGTGATTAAATCTCATCTTAGACACTTCATCACAATATCAACTCAATTTCATTTAAGAATTAAGCTCCTTAGCTGTACAAAAGTGATATATTTGCAATTTGCTGGGACAGTATCTAATGTGCAAGTAGTAGTTCTTTTTTTTACTTACACCAACAATTCTGAATGTTATGGTGGCATGCATTCAGAATGTGATGTGTAATATAAATATCTTTCCAGAAATGGCATTATATGCGTTTTATGTAAAAAATATCAATTAAAAACATTGATGTTTTTCTTTAATTTATCTTCTTGCTTCTGCGAGTCAGTGAATTGAAAACTCTTCAGACAATGCTGTAGGAAACAATCACCCTGCCATATATCACTTACCTGGCTGCCACCATTGATAGTTTCACCAAACCATATATGCTGCTTCTTGTCCTTGGGATTCTTGTTGATATACCAGTTCTTAGCAGGAATATTATCAGGGTTGGCATAGATGCAAGTCTCACCATTGGAAAAGTCACAGTATACTCTAATGGCATCTGCGGTGCAGCCTTGGTTGGGGTCAATCCAGTAGAACCCTGCCGTTGAGGGAAGAAATGTGAATCATGGTTCACTAAACATAAACTTTGCATGCAGTTCATATTCACTTGTCTGATATGGGAACTCAGGCCATAAATATCACAGCTAGGTGCAATAGTAAGCTGATAAGCGGGATACAGATATTTTGGATTGTTAATGTATAAGAAACTGTATTTAAAAGCAAGGGTTAAATATTTTTGTATTATTTTGGAAAATTATTGCAATAATGTGCAACAATATCAACAAAGAGCTTTTAATGATGTAACTGTATTTTCAGTGGGGGCAGAAAAAACTTCATTGGTCATTTAGTATTTTTGCCACATGGCCAAGGATACCTTTCTTTGAAGAAAGCTAATGCCCTGGAAGTGCTCCCTGAGACAGAAAGGACAAACATCTGGCATTAACATACCGCTGCTCCATTCTGGGTGGCTAAGTCTGAGGTCACGGCAGGTGCGAGCTGGGTTCTTTTTGGAGCCTTCTGGGGTCAGCAGGGTCTCAATTTGGTTGTTCAGTGTTTTCAGAGTGGCATCAACTTCATAATCCTTGGGTCTGAGAGAAGGCTGATCAGCTCGGTAGTATTCTGCATCAAAACCAACTTCATATCCACCACCATTGGGACCAGGGGGACCAGGGGGACCAGGAGGACCAGGAGGACCCTGAAGTTTTTCAAAAGCAGAAGACAAAAAGCATTCTGTTAGAGATATGGTGCTTTTAATGAAATGCTTCCACACATGCATACTCCTGGTTAACTGCTGGCACTCTCAGCTCCAATTGGAGGCAGCACACATGGACTTGCCCTGTGGTGACTGCTGTGGGTTGAAGCAATGGAAGGTGCACAGTGCAGGACTACCACATCTCCTTTGTGCATTTGCACTCTGGCCATAAGGAGCAAAGAAAACCTTTTAGTTCATGTCTATTAAACATTTCCCTAATATTAAATATATTTTTTAAGAAATTAAACCATATGCATTATTAAACTTCTAGGATCCTGAAGTGATGGAATTACTATGCTTATAGTATAACATAAATGTGTTAAATCAACAACAACAAAAAAAAGGTTATACTCACAGCAGGACCTTGGCTACCATGAGAGCCACGCACACCAGCAGGGCCAATAGGTCCAGGGAGACCATTGCGACCATCTTTACCTGGAGGACCAGAAGGACCAGGTGGACCCTAAATGGAAATTTGAACAGTTTAAATGACCCTAAAAATGCTACAAATAGGGATTCATATGGATGGGAGCATACATTTATATTGCACAAAGAGAATGAGAGTTATTTGAATATATCCTGTAACTCACCCTTGGGCCAGCAGGGCCAATGTTACCAGGGGGACCTTGATCACCATGCTGGCCCTATTGGGAAAGATACACAGTCATCAAAAAACGAGCAGTGGAACATGTTTGTATTTGCTTGATTCAAGAGGGAAATGTACATAATGTGCATTTGGGTTCAGATAATGGGAATCTAGGGCTAATGACATTTATTAGTGGAGTTAGGGTATAAAATGTTTGTTTTGGGAAGAGAGGAGAGAAGGCATCAAAATATATTTAAGAGGATAACCTATACAATTTAAGAGGATAACCTATACAATCTTCAGAGAAGATCAGAAAGTATTTAAAAGAAAAGTCAGAATTCCTAATGTTGATACCCAAATTTAAAGGGAAGAAAATCCACACATTACTTCAGCTTTTCTAAGTTAGAAGTTTTACACTTTCTGGCCAAAATAAGAAATAATACTAAAACAAAAGTAGAAGATTTTTTTAATTCTTTGTTAGCCAAATGGAATTAAGCTTCAAGGGAACTAATGGTAGTCACAGTTCCAATACCAATACCAGAATCTCTCATTTTGTACAAAAAATGTTGAATGTTAAAGAGACTGTGACTCTTCATTTGAAAGGTGCTGCAGAGTGGAGTAAGTGGTATTAACATATTGTATTGTGCATACGTAATTTGCTGGTAAGACCTTATTTTTTTTTTTCTCTTTATATTCAAAACCCTGAAAATCATTTACTTACAGCAAGACCAGGAAGACCCTGCAATCCATTGTGCCCCTTCAAGCCAGGCAGACCTCTAGGTCCCTTATCACCAGGTAGACCTTTCTCACCACGTGCACCTTGTGGGCCCTAGGAAGGGATATAGGTGTCAAGGGAATAAATTAGAAAGCTTCAAGAGCATACTCCTGTCAAAGCAAAACTTAAGTGTAAATATTATTATCCCAATGTATATAATGGACATCCCCTTAACACACTCAGGAAGAGGGCCAATCCCAACAATCCCAAAAGCTTCAGGACTGATTCCACAGAAGAGAATGCTAACTGAGATTCTAAGTTCCTAAATATTTTCAGGTCCTTAAGCATTACTTTTTGGGCCTTTTTATCACAGTTATGATCCCTTATTGATAAAGCATGTTTTCTCTTCTTGCGTCAATGTGGTAATGTATTTAAAAGTCAGACTTACAGCAAGACCTCTTGGACCAAAAGCACCAGCAGGACCAACAGCACCAGCAGGGCCCTGAAACAAGAATAGAGAATACATGTCACTGCTGTATATTGTTCTAATGAGGGTTCCATGCTCAACACATCTCTGGAGAAAGTGAAGTAATTATCTATACATTGCAGCAGTGGGATGTACTTCGTATATCTGATAGACAAGTCTTAGTCCTCTTAGACCTTAATCTAGAAAGTCTCATCAACTTACAGGTTCACCACGGTTTCCAGGCTTTCCAGAAGGACCAACTTGGCCATGAGGACCAGGAGCACCCAGAGCACCACTGGGACCAGGACTACCAGGAGCACCACGCTCACCCTGGGAACAAAGGAATGCAACAGGAGATACATTGTATTATTACTGACTTACACATATTGGAATATTTCTTCCATGACAATGAAATAAAAGAAACAAGTTACCTTAAAACCAGGTGCACCATCACGGCCTGGAGGACCATCATTTCCAGGATTGCCCTATTAAAATACCACAAAAAAATTTACTAAATTCCATCACCTTTCATCTCACACAGAACTGTGTCTCAGACTAATTGCTTACAGTGAGAATAAGAAGATATTGAGGTAGGATAGTATAAATCTTAAAGAGAAAAAAACCTCTTCCTTATACATGCCATTCTCAAATGCCTTAAATATTCTAATGTTCTGAGAAAACTAAAATGGTCTTCAAATACTTTAGGTTTTAAATTTCAGTAAAGAAAAAAATTACTGGGCTTTGCAACATTTCTCTAAATGAAAAGGCAAAGACAATAGTGCTCTTCACTAGCTTGCACTCTTTTAAAACTGAGATTTTCTTTTTAGATGAAAATGCCAGTGGAGGGAAAAGAACCTAAAGAATAACCACAACTAAATTACTTTGCTGTGGTACTTCATAAGGTTAAATGGTTTCCTTTGTGAATATTAATTTCACTTCAGCACTTAGGCTGTGTCCAAAAAAAAAAACCATTTTCCTTCAGAAAATTCCAGTGAAACAAAATTCAGGATTTTTGAATTACTATTCTCTGTTCTCTTTGAAATTCTGCAAAGTCTCTGCAAGATTTGTATTAACAACATATTAACTATGCTTCAGTTTATCAAATAAGCTTCCCTGATAAGGCTGCAATTTTTATACTTTTATGAAAGATATGTATGTTGCCCACTCCATCTTGCTTGGCATGTAAGTAAAAAGTGAAAAGATTCTGAGAGTGATTTCAGGATGTATTTCAGACATAACTTGTGCTTTAAAATGTCTGTTACCTAGTTGGGCATAGGAATCCATATCTATAAAATCCTGATATAATTTTCTCTGAAGACATTGCACAAGTTTGCTAGTAGACAGCCTCCAGTTCCATCCACTTTTTCCAAGTATTTGTATTTGGATCAGAATAAAGAAAAAGCAACCTGAAGAGGATAAAAAACCAGCTTACATCACGTCCAGCTTCACCAGGAGCACCATTTGGACCAGGAGAACCCACAGGACCAGAGGGACCACGAGCACCAGGAGGACCAGAAACACCCAGGGGACCAGGTTCACCCTAATACAGGAACAGTTGTAACAAAATGTGACATTATAATACAACACAAACCAGTCTTTCAGAACTTCTAGCCTTTATCTAAGAGAAACATTTCTCTGCAATGAGTTTGGGAAGGAAAAAAGAATCAGGACACAAGAAACATACCTATCTATATCAAATGTTACATTCATTCTAAATGTTACTACTAGAAACCTTAACATTTCTGATATTTCTGACATTCAGAAATTTGCTCACCTGCAGATAGTTCTGGTTTGTCTGCAACAAGCCATAACTTCTTCCACTGATCTATGTCTGGTAGGTCCATATCCTCTGTTTCCAACAGCAATGGAAACAGCATAACCCTGACCAGGACTTCAACTGTGTGTGGCTTTTTTTCTTTTTAATTACATGTTATCTGTTTAAAGCAGTTAACTAATTATATACTCACTGTTGCTCCAGAGATGCCTGGAAGACCACGTTCTCCCCGAGAGCCTGGCAGACCAAGGATACCAGGAGCACCAAGAATACCCTGAGGACCTGGGGTACCAGGAGGACCCTATGACATGAAGAGAATAATATTTATATTAATAGACAAAAATAAATGTAACATACACATCAGACAATGATATTGAAAACTGAATTCTCGGTTATAATTTTTGCGGATCACAGAAGAAATTTCTATAATTTTTTTGTTGAGTAACAATTGTGGTATTTCACACAAGTGCTTACTTCAGTAAGACAGAAACATGTATGACTTTTTAAAAAAGCCAATAATTCTGGATGTGAAAGCTTAAAGATACTCAAAAGTAATTAGTTTATTTGCATAATTCTACATCAACGTGTGGGCAGACAACTTTAACCTTGTGATCCCCACAAATCAGAGTTTCTGATGCAGCTATGAATTGAGATTGTTCTAAATGGACATTCACAGGTTCCTTGTTTTTCTATCCATGAGAATTAATTTCAGAGTAGAAGATGTGCTTCCTTTTCTCAAACTAAATATCAGTTTCTTCTGTAGTTAGAGAAAGATACAACTTGCCACAAGAGAAAAAGAGAAACAAAACCCTGATCCAGGGATCAGGCTCACTTTTTATAGTATGTTTGCCAAGCATATCTATGAACAATTTCTTGTGTCTCAGTGGAACTTCTACTTAAAGGCTTTGCTAAATTTGTGGATAAAGTTGAAAAGCCTTTCACAAACATCAAAAGTATCTCAGAAGCCATAACATTCACATGAAGAGAAACATATTTAATGAGATGTGATACTCAGTAACTTACAGCAGCACCAGCTTCTCCAGATGGACCTTTCTCACCAGCAAAACCAGGTGGGCCAGCAATACCTTGTTCACCAGTGCGGCCAACTGGTCCAACATCACCACGAAGACCTCGAGGACCATCTTTGCCAGCTGGGCCAGGAGGACCAGGGGGACCAGTGATGCCCTAGGATTGAGTATGAATATGATACCATTACAATATAGACCTGAGTATAAAATTTCATTTTAAGTCCATGTGAAAAAATAGCCCCTTGCAATAAGCAGGTCATCAGCTACTCCAAAGCAGCAACTTCTATTGCTTTGTTAGCAGTGGAGAGCTAGAAGCAGTAGAATTATTTGACTGCTTTTTTGTTTTTTATTTTTTTATTTTTTTTTAAACTCTGGACAGCTTAAAGTAGCAAAATTTGGTGGGAAATATAGATATGTCTCTTGTTGGAGACATTAATTGCAACTATAAAATCCATGAGAAAAAAACCCCAGTATCTTCCAATTCAACAGGATTATTTGCTTTGGATAATGGGATTTAAAAATTATTTAAATCTAGAGTAACTAAGAAAAGAACGTTTTTTACCATTTGGTAAAGGTTGGAAACACCTTTGAAAAGAAAAGATTACAAATGTGAATCTAAATAAGAATTTCTTGCTGAAAAATAAAAAGGATTCACATTCCAAAACAGAATGAGTTTGCCCTCACTAGTCCCTCCTTAGGGACTAGAACTGCAGGAACTTTAGAAAATGTAGACATACAATAAGCTTAATACTCTTCTGCAGATTGGACATGATCTTCTTATTCTAATCCATCATGAGTAATTGCATAGCCATTGATTTGAACAAAAGCAAATAAAGACTGATTTTTGGAAATGGTTGGGTACTGCAAGAAGCATAGGGATGCTTGATAGATGTTTTGATAAAACTCACAAATTAAATGCATAAGTTGTACTCCGTGAGTTTGAACAATTTGGTTTTTTTTCTCATCCAATTCTATAAGGATCTGAGGTTATTCTAGTGCAATTACAATTCACATCAATGAAACAAAAGTTAGGATTATCCCTAAGCAAGGCAGCTTCTAACTTATCTCCCATTACATTTCTTCATTAGTTACTCACAGCAGGGCCAGGAGGACCAACTCTTCCAGCAGCACCAGGGAAACCAGTCATGCCCTAAAAACAGATTTGAAAATGAAGTAGGTTTTAAGGAAACAATAACTTCATGAAAAGCAACAATGTCAGTACTAAAAGCCTGAAGACTTACAGGAGGACCAGCATCACCACGAGGGCCAGCAGGACCAGCAGCACCAGCGGGACCCTAAGTATGAAGGATTGAAAAAGAGTGATGGATCAAGCAAAGATAATGCTCTCTATTTAAAACAAGGGCTCAGTCTCACTATTGTGAAAGCAAAGGGTGATTTTTACACCAGCAGGAGGACTGGGCCCAAAACCATGCAGCCTATTCTGACAGCAGGGTATTCAATTCTCACACACATTTTAAATCAGTATCATAAGGTCTGAGAAAAGTTGCATAAGGCATTTATGATTCAGATTAATTTCCTTGCAAATTTTACATGCTTCTAAACAAATCTGGAAGTCAAAATGTGAAAACAGGGCAAAATCATCAAATCCTCTGTTTGCACTGTGTGACTAATACAGCCACTTAGTGCAAGAGCCTGGTATTGGTATTAAAATCATACAATAAATAACCCAAGCCACACTATCCTGCAACACTGTGGTATTTTAAGTATGCGGGTCTACTTTCTGCATAATTTCAAGCAGTTCCCCAGTAATATGCATGTGAGGCAGAATACAACTTTGGGCTATAAAGATGCCAGCACATGAGAAGCCTATGTGCAAATGGGTGCACAGACAAATTTGCACACATGCTTCTGGATGACTGAGTCGGAAAATCAGACTGTAACAGCACATCCCATCTTTGAGAGAAAAGGGTCAATGTCCTCAGCTCAGAACTTACCCACAATCACCCCCTGAATGGTCCAAGATAGAGTGATTTTGCTGATCTTCAGAGCAAGTTGAAAATTAGTTATTATTTTCTCTTCATTTCAGTTCCAGACTCACGATCTGAGCCCACATAAATAGATTGATAAAATTTACATAATGTGTGAAAATCAGCATGGTAACTTTTCTCACAACCTAGCTTGAAGTTTTGTTTTTTTCTTTCATTACCTTTTCAGAATTCAAGGCTTTCAGGCTAATGTATTGCTTGCATGACACAGTTGAGAATTATGCATTTCACAAAGACACAATTCACTTACTGGTGGTCCAGAAGCACCAATTGGGCCAATGGCACCTGTTGGTCCAGTTTCACCCTTAGGTCCTTTGGGCCCACGCTCGCCTTTAGCACCAGGCTGACCAGCTGCACCCTGTGGGCAGAAAAACAGACAAAATGAGGAATTGAAAGCTTTGCAGAGGAAATAGAGGAAAGTTATGACATCATTATGAGGAAAGTGCAAACAAAACTCACAGGGGGTCCAGCAAATCCACTGGGACCTACAGGACCAGGCTCACCACGTTCACCCTAGAGTGAGGACAAAGAGATGACTGGTTAGAACAGTCTTTAAAAGAGCAGTTTTCTGAACATCATGTTTCTGACACAGCAATAATTGTAGAAATTACAACTTACAGGGATACCACGGGCACCAGCAGGACCAGCAGGACCAGCAGGACCTCCTTCTCCCTAAAAGACAGACAAAATATTTTGACTCTGGGAAAGGGCCTAACTTCAGCCAGAACAGGAATGCTCCTGTGGTACAGATATGTATAGTGAGTCTCCTTGGATCTCCAGTACAGAGGATGCTACTGAAAATGCTTCTGGTTTTGATCGACCCTGCATTAATATTATCTAATGATTCTCAGACAGCATAAAATATCAGCCTGAGCTAACATGTAGTTATTCATCATTGTATCAGAATCTCCTCTCAGTATGATTGTGGAGTTCAACCTCAGCCCAAGGCTGAATCAGAATAATCTCCAGATATAACCCACTGCCATGCAGATGTGCATCCCCTTTCCTACCCTTTTAGAAAAATATTTGGGATCCTATGATAAGCTTCACTGAACAGTCTGAAAAGCCTTTGCTTCCTGAATCTGAAATACTTAAAGAATTGGTGCAAACTAGAAAGATGGAATTGGTTTTTATGGAACTCATCTTTAATATTCATGTGTGAGTAAATTGTATCAACAAGGCATTTTTCATTCAAAGAGTAGACTTACCCGATCACCAGCACCACCAGCAGGGCCAGGAGCACCAATAGCACCAGGGAGACCCTACAGGCCGAGAGACAGGACACTGTTTCAAACAAAAGGTAAGCAGGACCAACTGCTTTAAATAAGCTTTCTCTTTCCCCTTAGAGAAACGTGTGTAACTTTCTTTCAGATGTTCTCAGTATAAAGGATACATGCTTTTATAAAACAAAACCTGTTCTGTTATTTTCCTTCCCAAAGTATGAATCCTAAGAAAGACACCTGAAATCTCAAATTAAGGGTAGTTTTGTGTAACTTTGCAGGCTGCCTTTAAAATTAGCTGTCTGGGCTGAGCCCATGAAATTAAAGAGGGCATTGTCACACTGAACAGCTGTGCAATGTCTGTGAAATACTCTGCTCATGTAGTTTCTCTGCTTGGATGAGAAGTGATCACTTTTCTCTCTGTCTCTCCCCCTGAATTCAATCATCCTTGGACAAGGGGCAACAAAATTACATTGATTTGTATCAAAAATGTGCAGATACAAGCAGTAATGCAATACAGTGGGAAATGCAAGTTCTGAACATTTTTCTCAATTATTTTAGTTCTGAGGTGTAGCAAGGTAAAGTCAAGTAGAATCAGAAGACACTTACACGAGCACCATCTCTTCCTGTTGCACCTGTATCACCTCTCAGGCCTGGGGCACCCTGGAACACACAGTGGGAAAAATTGATTGGTAGTGAACACAATAGTTTGTATCAAAGAAGTCTTGAGCTGTTTGCTGAGTATCTGTGCATTACTTAGACATCATACAAAAATCTTATGCTAGGTTTTCTGGAGCAACAAGCATTGATTATTTTGTTCTTATTGCTGACTGGCAAAGTGAATGTTTGAAAATGGTGCTGGCATGCTTTTCGGAATAAACCTGCTTCTGTCATGGGAAGCCTTCTTGGCTTCTTCTCAGGTACCAAGAGTTCTGAATGGAATTAGAAATTTAAGACCATGTCAATGTATATTACAAATGATGAATAAAAATCCCCCTCAAAATCTCTTTTCTTTTGGTCAAGAGATATCCATTTGTAAAAGTTCTTCTAGGTATTCATCTTCTACCTTCTATGTGAAGCAAGAAAGCAGCTATTAAAAACAATGAGGTCATATGGGTGAACACATAAAATGCCACATGTTTCATATAATAAAAAGTCATTTTCAGACCATCACTAGAGTCAAGAAACCAGATCAGCACTCTGTTCTCTTTTTTTTCTTAATACAGCCTACAGCTCTTCATTAATCTTCATGTCAATACATAGTATTTTTAAAAAAGTTTTAGGATGGCACATTAGAAAAGACAGTCAGTCAGACTGACAAAACCTCTACTTGCTGACCACTGCATAATACAGTTTCACAGTAAACAAAAGTCACATTGGGGTAACCTGCAGTTTTTTCCAAGTTAATGAAATTTAGGCATCTCAAACTTGCGCATGCAATAACAAGCCAGTTGTCCATCTTACCTTTTCACCCTTGCCTCCTGGAACACCAGCAACACCTCTCTCTCCTGGGATTCCACCAGGGCCAGCAGGACCAGGAGCACCAGCAGCACCAACATTTCCAGGCTCACCCTAGCAGCAACAGCATATCATGTAAGTCAGGGTCAAGTCACTCACACAGTTTGGAACAAAATCATCGTTACTATTCTGCCCACCATTCTACTTGGTTGTAAACAGTATGAATAGTAACATTTTTGTCTTGAGCTATTGTACATGTTTTGCTTTTCCAGCTAGTGAAGATGCTAGATGCGAACGCTCTCTCTGATTCTGTGGGCTCCTGAGGTTTTAGGTCCATTTTCCAAACTAAACTTCTGCAGAAAGACTAGCCATGGAAATCTAGAAAACTAAGATCCAGATTCACTTAGCATCAAGCCAACATCATCATTTTCTAGATGAACACTTATTACTGCGCTAATATTTAGGGGAAAATATCACTAACTAGAGACAAGAGCTTCCTGTGTACAGGTAAGTGTGGGTATAAACAGAAGTCGGCATGAATTTTGGTCAGAATCTCAGATCCTATCTCCAAACATAACAGCATCCCTAGCTGACAACCTGCATTCAAACTGACTTCCCCTCCAATCATCTATATTACTAAACATAAACCCATTTAATATTAGTGTAAACTAGAGTGGGATGGAACTTCACCACTTGGAGAGAGGTTTTGGACTGCATTGATCAGGAATTCAACAGTAAGGCAGTGGCAGCTGGAAAAGACATACCTTGTTACCATCAGGGCCTGGTGGGCCAGAGGGACCACGGCTTCCAATGGGACCAGCAGGGCCAACAGCACCGCTCTCACCAGGAGGACCACGCTCACCCTACAGGACACAGTTTGATCTGAGTGCTCCTTGAATTGTTCTCTAGCTGAAAGCACTGGCATGTCACATGTTTATCTGAATAAACCTTTCATTAGAACTGGGCAGCTATTAACCAAATTTGTCATAAGAGCTTACTCTGGCTTTTGACACAAAAATATCAAAATCAAGTAATAAAGTCTTGCATCATGACAACAGCTGACAACTAAAGTATTAATATTTCTCAAACATGGATTTTAGCTACTGTGCTTGTTCTGTTAACAGGCATCCTACTATCAAATGGAGATTCTGTTTTAGGACAAATAATGGATTCTAGTGAAATTAAAGTGTCAGAACCCCGGCCTGGTTCAGGCGTTCCGTGTGGTGGTAAAGTCTCTCCTCCAACCCGTGCTTCCAAAGAAAGGCTCAGCAGCCTCTTGTTTGGTCTCAAAGCAGTTTATTGTAAGCTATCTAAAAGATTGTCTTCTCAGGCTGCTGCAGTTTGCTCAGCAGCTCAGGCAGAAGCACACACACCCTGACATCCTCTCTGTCTGCTGTCTTCTTCTTCTCTCCCCCCGCCCAGGGCTGCTGCTATCTTTTATATGATACATTACATGATACATGTTTACAATTTTCCCCCAATACCTATACCTATATTAAATGGTGCTTTTCTACTCTAAACCAATCCATAAGTGCCAACATCATCAAGAACATGGAGGTAAGGACGAAGAAAGAGGAGGAACAGGACCAGCCTACATTCCTCTATCTTAAAACCTCTGACCCCCATGTACAAAGTAAAAACCCCCCTGTACAGGCGTTAAACCCCCCCTGTACAATACAAACAAGTTCTTCCCTCTACTTTGTAACTACTTCTACTATAATATCTAAACTTTTGTGACTTCTTGTTCTACCTGCAAAGTTGGTAACTCATTCCATGGCTCAAACTCAAAATCACAGCTGTTTCCAGCTGCCTGCCAGGGTCTCAAATGCCTCTGACCAGGGCCTGGAACCTCCAAAAATGTCTGAGGAACATTCTGAGTTCCAACATTAAAGGAATAGTAATTGGAAAACAATTATATTTGCAGTGGCAAGTGCCTGGTGACAGGAGAATAATAAAGGTAACACCTAAAGGCTACTAATATGACCTGTACATTATAGCAGGTATAAGGATAAGTTCTGCATTATAGATCTGGAGACATGGAAGTAACCAGAAACTCAACTTAAATGCACAATACATCTATCAAAGATAGAAACACCAGTTTTACTAAAGATATCTCAAATGATCTCAGTGTGATCAAGGTGGACATCAGTGAATAATCTCATAAGGTAGAATGGAGTTTTAGTTATGTTGGAGAAATTGGAATTTGTATAAGAACTACAATGTGGTCAAAGAATTTACTTAAGGGGAGTTAGCTCACCAGTAGAAAGCATCAATGATGCAACAGATTAATTTATATTGTAGAGATGTTCCTAAATTAACTTGTTTTATACATTTTGTTAATTATAAAGAGGCAGAAAATGAAGAAATATGCAAATATCACAAAGGAAGCATTTGTCAACAGGAAGAAGGATTGGCAGACTACACAGGAAGAAGCGAATAACCTGCTAGATGGCTAGAGCAAAGAGATAAAATTCAAGAGTGCAAGTACCAGGCCATTTATTTAGGCATCAAAACTGCAAATGGAGGCTTCAATTGTAAAAATGACTGAAAAAAAGTTAATAGCCAACAATATGACAGACATGTAAAGGGAAAATATGATCTAGCATAAGCAGTGGGATACTTTTAGGAAGTGCTAGTTTTGTGTATAAAGCATCAGTAAGGCCTAATTTGGAATACTGAATGAAATACACTGAGGGCTCGATATGATGCTTAGGGCAAGCTAGAGTAGAGGCAAATAACTGCTACTGCTATGACAAAGGGAACTTGACTTGGATGAAATGGCAAAATGAGAGTTTAGAGCAGACATAGTTTTTGATACAGACTCAGGGCTCTAAACCATAGGAAAAAAAAAGTGCTGTTTAAAGTGATTGATATTTAACCTACTTCAGTTGCTTATTCTTTTCTTCTGACTTCCAGATGAAATATCTTCAGTGACAAATATTCCCATTCACTCTTATAAGTTATTTCAATCTCTTTAGAGGTGGATTTGGAAAGCAAATACTTAATTGAGCCGTTTATAAACTACTCGTTGCCCTACATAAATGGGATCTTCCTGCCATGCAGGAAGGCATCCACACAAAGCTCTCTGAGGATGTTTATTGACAGTTCAGAATGAAAGGGAACTGAGAGGCAATACCTTCTAATGACTATTCTGGTTTCTGGATTCAGTCCACTCTTAATTCAAGGACAGTACTGGGGACATAGGAGCTGCCTAGCAAGGGATAGTAGAACTGAAATGGTCAGGCTAAGAAGGTGTGTGCACAGGCACTGCAGATGAAAACCCTCATATTCATCAGGCCTCAGTGATCAGGATCAGTCCTTTATCACCCACAGTCTCAAGTTTAATACAGGATATATTTTTTTGGGTAATATTTATACTTACTCAGAAGTTTACTAGAACTGGCAACTGTGTTAACCCTAACTCAAATATCCTAACACCTACAAAGGCCAGAGAATACCATCGTTCATTCCTGTAAGTCTGCTGCAATACACTCTTCTGTAACAGAGAAGAGCTTTTTGCCTTAAAGAATATGGAAACATGCATAGTTACTATCATTATTGAACACATTATTAAGACAGTCTGTACCAGATTTCAAATTAGTTACTCACTCTTGGGCCAGCAGGACCAGGGACACCAAATTCACCATGAAGACCCTAGAAGAGAGTAGATATAGAGGTAAAGTTTATTTTACTTGCTTAAATGGTACTTTGTTTCTTACAACAAATGGAATTTCTTAAATTGCAGCAGCATATTGAATTTTCAGACAATCTATTACATACATGGAAATAAGCCCTTTTCCTCCAGCTGCACAGTATCTCAAGGTACACATTAGATAACATTTTTTTAATCTGAAGAGTTAGTTATTAAATTACAAGCTCTTTTTTAGGTATATGCAATGTAAACTCTTCTACAGGGGCACAGATGTAACTATAAATGTAAAAGGTGATTATGACACAAAGGATGCACTATTTGCAGAGTACATCCCACACCAACTGTGCAGCAGCTACAGCATGAATTTCAAATAACTACCTCAGCTGGATGCCATTTTACATTCCTTGAAATCAGCTGAGGTGCAAAAACATAAATGGAGTAGTGCAGGTTACATTGAACCTTGAAGATTTTAAAAGAATTGTGAAGTGAAATATTTTTCATGTACTGTCTCTTCTGGGGGAAGAAGCATATTTTATTGTTACTTAAGGCCCAAAAGGCAAAGGACTATCTTTGCTTTGTTTCATAGCAAAACTTTTAAAAAGGAAGCATGATGCAAGTTCCAATGCAAAAGGGACTTTTCCAAATTAAAGTTTGCATGTTACCCTGATTGCTTTGTTTTGGGAAATAGATTCAACAGGCTCTTGCTCCACCCAGTGTGCCACTGCAAACAGAGCCCTCATGCAATGCCTGCCCCATCCATGGAATGCTGTGTCTGTCACTCACCCTCTCGCCTGGTTTACCAGCCTCTCCAGCAGGACCTGAGGGACCTGGCAGACCCTGAGTGTAAAGAAACAAGAATACAAACACAGCTAAGGCAGAAGCTCTTCACGCTTTGGGAACCACAGGTAAGATTGAACAGAGCACACAGTTCCTTACCTGGAAGCCAGGAGGGCCAGCAGGACCTGTTTCACCCTTTCCACCTTGGTTGCCCTGGATGGAATGAAAAACAATTGGTTAACTTGGAAGAAGAAATACAGGGAAGTGGATTTTACAATGGGAAGTCCCATTAATAAAAAGAAATCACAAATTGGATTTGTGTGAAGGCTGTTACTTACAGTGACTCCAGGAGGACCTTGGGCACCGTTGTTTCCCTCTGGACCAGGAGCGCCCTGTATATGTTCAAGTAGAAAGCTATGCTCAAAGTTTTAATTTTATATGAGTAATATTTCTAAATGATTATGTGCCAAAAGCAAATGTCTCTGACTGTATTTTGAACTTAACCATTTACTTTCAAGAACTTCAAAGCCAGAGGTACTAAGGATGCTTAAAATTTTAAATTCTCATCATTTTTTTATTTATTGCAGCACATTCATAGTTCAGAAAACTTCTTTGGGAATTACAAAATATAGAAACTTTGCTGATAGAATTTTTCCCACACAAGTCTGTTTTTTCGGTCCCTTAAATGGAAGAATTAGTAAGTTTCAACTATGAATAAAAAGTTGCAAATTTACAGGATTAATTGGAAACCATACACTGCGTTCTAAGAATTAAGGATAGGGAGTGCTATTTTTTCCTCTTCATAGGATAATACCCCATGATTAATTACACAACTAATATCCAAGAAGGGGAGTTTTCATTTATCCATTAAGTAATAGTCCCCACTGACAAGAGGCTAAAAATAATGCATTCCCAAGGGCTTTTCTAATTTCATCATCTAGTCCTACTTGCACAAGTCAATGCTATCTTATTACAGAGGTTTGGAAAATCTACTTTTTTTTTACTCTCTGGAAGATGATAAATAAAATATATCCACATACCCGTGGGCCAGCAAGACCAACATTGCCTTTTTCACCAGGTTTGCCAGGTTCACCCTGAAGTTGAAAGAAAAAGATATAAAAGTTAACCAACACTTCATACTAGATTCAGTTTAAACTACTAAGCAGAGACTTACATTCTCACTGCAGAAGATTTACTGAAATATTTATTTAACCCAAATTAAAACACACACAAGCTCCATCTATCTTTTTGGATCACTTAGATTAGCTCTAAAATATATGTCTTTTCAAAACTCGATGCCTTTATGTTTTGAGATCAGCACTCCATGTAGTATCCTATGCAATACACTATATATTTGCATGTGTGTGTATGTACAGCAACACCCAAGTCCAGGACATGATTGTTATCTGTGGCCTGTGTGGGACATGTAAAGAACTCCACTGAAATCACTGGTAGCTTTTCTTCTAAATTGAGTGAGCTTTGGCTAGTGCTCCATAAATAACAGTACTCTGAAATTGGTTTAATGTCCAAACTTGACAGATTCTACAGATGTGAATACACAGAAATGATAAAATGGACATGCTGAAATAATAAAATAGACATATATTATTCTAATCACTTCAATGTCAAAATATCCCTAAGCTAATTAAACTGCTTTTTCATTTCTTTGATCGTATTTTAGATAACTGGAAAGTAATTTGAAACAGAACTCTCGAATGTAAGCAGATGCCACCCAATGAACAGCACAGGAGCATATAGGGAGATGTGCTGGATTAATGATATTGTTGAGACCCTACAGATTAATCTGGAAATACTTTCATAGTAATACAAAGTTATTGTCCTGTACTTACAGTGGGACCTTTTGGTCCAGGGAATCCAATGTTGCCAGGCTCACCTCTATTACCAGCTGGACCAATTGGCCCAACTCTACCATCTGCTCCGGGGAAACCCTAGAAAAAGAAATCATACTATTAAATGGCTGAGGTAATTTAATTCAGCTTTAGGAGAAATATGTACTGACAGGAAGCAAATGTAATTTAACTTTTCACCATTGCTGATACATCGCATGCTCATGTATCCCTCCCTTTTTCTCCTTTTTGTAGGAATCTGTATTTCTTCTTCCCCTCCCAGGACACAGGCCTGATCCAACACCCACAGAAAGGAATGGAAAGCTTCACTTCAATCTTCTGAGTAATACAATAGAGAATCTTGCTGGTTTTACACAGTTGTGTTAGAGATCAGTGCTGAGATGTCTGCTTTACACAATTGTACTTCTTTCTTTCCCATGCAAAGGCGGAACAAAATAAAAAGCAAAATACTTACAACAGGACCTTCCTTGCCAGCAGGGCCCGGGCTTCCAGGCTGACCTGGGAGACCCTGAGAAAGGAAAAGTTTCATGTTTTTAGAAGGAAACCTACTCACCCAATACATAACCACCATTTTTTCTACATGCATGCATGCACACATACACAGGTGCCAAGTTATCAGTGTACATTGTTTAAACATGACTGTAGGTGCTATCACATTTCCACCTGAAGCACACTTACTCTTTAATTTGATGGTGTGTGCCCCCATGCCAGTCGAAAGTCAGTATAGGGAAGTACCTGTTTTACTCAGAGAAACTAATTTAGGGTCTGCTTTGGAGGATAGTGTGTTTCAATGTTTGCAGATGCCTAATACTCATATATGCATTGCAAACCTTTACTTCACAGGGTAGGGTAGGAAGAGAAAGAACAAGGAGTATAAATGTAATGAAATGAATGTAATCTGGCTGCAGCCCATACCACTAAAAGTAAATGGCTGTTTTCAGTGAAATAATTTGTAAAATAAAAAAGAGATCATTTACATCATCCATTTCACATCATTTTAGTAGGGTCTGCTTTCCTTTGAGTTCATTGAAGAGAACACACACACCTTAATTGTGATCATAATGATTGCATTCTGTAAATAATCACAAGTGGAAACCTTTTACAGAAGTCAATGCAGTATCCAGTACAAGAGGGCAGTGCTCCATCCCATGGCCATCAAATGCTACCCTAACAAAAGTAACTAATTTCAATAAACATTTTGATGCTTCTTAATTGTTCCTAACTTTTTCCTGTTTTTTCAGTAGGGTGGTGGAAGTGCCCTAACTGTGGTTAACACATGCTGAATTTTTGCAGTTGGATTTCTGAATAATTTTGTCCATTAATTGTAAGTAATTTTCTTCCTATGCAGTTCACACTTAATCCACATAGTTTGAACTTACTCTTGGACCCATAAGACCAGGCTCACCAGGACGGCCAGCATCACCATTAGGACCCTTAGCACCAACAGGACCACTAGCACCACGGTTACCAGCAGGTCCCTACAAAAAGAAAAAAATAAAATTAGGTAGAGGTAGCAAATGCAAAAAGCAAAAAGCAATGCAGATCTGTATATAAAAGGTGGCTCGAAAATAGTGACCCAGACAAAAGTCTTACCATGACACCAGCTCTGCCATCAGCTCCAGGCAGCCCACGAGATCCAGGTACACCCTGCAAGTCAACACAAAGCAAATCAAGAAAGGGAAAGAAAGAAATCTGCTCCTGTGAGGTGTATAGTGCCTACTAGATTTCAGGCTTCCAAGCAGGTCTACTGAATTTGAAGTAAGTGCAGCTTTAAGCACACACACCTCGGTGTAAATAGGTATTGTGAAAGAAAGCTCTCTCACTTCCTGTAGATTTCTTTAAATTCTAATCTGTTGTTCTATTTTCAGTGCTCATTGTAACTAACAGATCTAGCTAGCAGCTAAGATCCCACAGCCTGGCCCACACAGTTCCACATTCCCTTAGAGTTACTGACTGAATTCTTTATTTCTGAAAAAAAAAAAAAAAAAATCTGGGGGAAGCGCTGCCATTTTTCTTATTTTTCTGTTAATTCTTTTCCTTCACGAAGTTATATGAAGTTCATGGATGGCATTCACTTCCAGTGAAAAGTTTTTTAGGCATCCTTGAAGACATTGAATTGAAAGCTTTTGTCCCCCTTTATGTGTCAACCCATTATCTGTTTTAAGCAGTTAAATCCCATCACAAACTTTTAAGAGTAATCAAAAGATAATTCACTAAATATTATACAGTGGATAAATCAAAGCAATCTCTAAATACTTCAGGGAATAAGAGAGTAAACAAGCATTAATGCAAAGCAAAAATGGGTTTGGTCCCAACTAATCAAAAGGTTCAGAACTGAAAATAATCTTTGCTTAGCAGCTTAAATGTAAATTTAATTACTCCTAATTATTTAATTTGCCTGTGGGACTCTAGATTGATTTTCACTTTCCTTTTTGCTTCTAAGTCTGGAACATGAAAAGAAAACCTACTCTCAGACCAGCAGGGCCTGGGGGACCAGCAGAGCCAGGTTCACCAGGGCTGCCTCTCTTGCCTTCCTCACCACTAGGGCCAGGAGGGCCAGCAGGTCCAGCAGCACCCTATTTTGAACAAACAGAGAAAAATCAGGTATCAGAGGCTGTGTTGCAGATATTATCAGGCTTTTGATTGAAAAAGCCTTCCCATTTTGCCATACTTACAGGCTCACCCTTCATACCGCTTTCTCCCTTGGCACCAGCGGGGCCTGGTTCACCCTAGAGTCCATAATAAAAAGAGATGACAGAATTAGGCATCATTCCAAAAATCTCTCTTCTACCTGGAGAGGTTAATCATGACTTAAAAAATACTTTTATCATCTAATGGCATGCCTCCCTCTGTCATGAAAATGGCCAATGAGCGTGACTGTATTTTTGACTTAAAAGGCACAAAACCAAACATGTTAAAAGTGCTTAGAAATGACAGTATTGAACAACAACACATTTAGGGCTTGTTCCTCTACTGAGGATACCCACTGAAGGCCTAGTTGGGAGATTGCTGCCACATCTCTCTCAGTGCTATCAACATGAAGAGAGCTTCACACTCACACAATATTCTGCATTGGAAGGGATCCACAAGGATCGCTAAATCCAACTACTCCTTGCACTCATAGGGAGTGAAAAGTGAATGTTTTCAATCTCAGCATTAAAGCAAGTAATGAGACACAGAAATTAACTACAATGTTCTAGTCCAGTACATCAAGAAAAGATGTCTGCACTATAGCAAAAATGTATCCAGAGATCTTTTACAACTGTGGACACTGTGTCTGGTTTTCAAATACATGCAATACAGGAGGTCACTTACAACAAGTCCTCTAGCACCACTAGGACCAGCAGGGCCAGGAGGACCAAGAATACCACGGGGACCAGGCAGACCAGGAGCACCAGCAACACCAGGAAGACCCTGTCCAACAGAGGGGGAAAAAGGTATTGTGAACCCATTGTCTTTTCTACTGCATCAGCAGAACTGGGTTTTTTTAGAGGAAACACGTGTGAGTGTAGTTGTACTTACAGCTGCACCTTTAGCCCCTGGGAGACCATTAGCACCGGGGTTGCCCTGTTAAGAAAGGTAACAATATTGGTTAATTCAGAATCAAAAGTGCACACATCTGGCAGTAGATAAAGCTTGGCAAGTTACTCACTGGAGGGCCGACAGGACCACTAGAACCAGGAAGTCCAATCTCTCCTCTTGGGCCAGCAGGACCACTAGGACCAACATTTCCAGCAGGTCCGATTTCACCCTGTTGGAGAGGACAGAACCCTCTATCAGTGTACACAGCCTTATGGCAGGAGTGAAGCAATCCTGTATCAGCCAGGCATGAAGATAACCATATTTGTGTATTCCTACTGCAGAGGCCAGGAAACCAAGCAGCTGAGAGCTTTTAATTGATTTTAAAGGCACTCAACTTGAGATGTTTATTTAGGCTCCATCTAAAGGAATGGCTAAGACAGGAAAATCAGATGCTTACTCAGAAGGTTGACCAAAAAAATCAGATTTAGAATTCCAGTCTCACTTGCATCCATATGCCTCCAGAATTGGCCTGAGGTAACATGAGACATAATTGGCCATTATCTCACACTTTCGTATGCCATTTGCATAGATGCAAAATTATGCCTGATCAGAGTGCATACAATATGTTCTCAATGGAATAAATGACAAAAAAAAGGTTCTTGCTTTTATTTTCAGAAGGTTGTATTCTCTAAGTTTACTACAAGAACCTAAATATAATGACAAGATCTCTTCAGCAGTTCAGCCAGAGTTCATCCTGGATATGTAGACAGTCTTCTCTTGAAACTATATGCTATAACCACGCTTACAACTGCATTAGAGAAGACTTAATGGTTTTCAAGTCTTGCCTTTTGAAAACAATAACCAGAATGGGATCTCAATTTTTTTCTCATCTTCCCTGCAGTCAAAATTAAAGTGTCTAGAAAAAAACACTTTTTTTTTTTTCTTCTAAAAGAGGATTAAGTTTTGTCTGATACACAGAATGACATGGATTTTGTGGCAAATGGTCAGCATAATTTGTAAATGAAATATATGCAATACCCTTTCCTCAAAAGCTCTGTCCTTCTCTGGTCACTCAAAATATTGAGGCTTTTACCCAGTTAAAAAATGTTAGGATTTGAGCAATAAAGTGAATAATTTAAATTATAGTCCACAAGAGCAAAATGGTACTGCCCTAAACCTGAAAAATTTTAATACAATTTCTGTATTGCAATTTCAGGGACTCAGATGTAGCCCAATACTCAAATGCAGCTTCTTTGTCCTCTACTATTTCTGTAAAGTGATTTAACTGCTGCATTGCTTATTTATTATGATTCATGTCACCCTTGGAAAGTGTATATAAGTTCACCAATTAGGAAGAAGTGAAGGGTTCTGTCTTCCAGAACCTGCCCAGCTTCAATCTTCAGCTATGAAGTAAGTGCTGACTTTTAAATTAGCATTCATATCTGATGTTCTCCAAATGCAGATCAGAATGAGGATGAATCCCTAGAGTAACTAATAAGAAAGCACTCTTAGTTCATAGAGGATGGGATTTTTCTGCTGCCTAGAAACTCTGCTTAGTACATTTCATCTTCACAATCAAATGGAAGCAGATGTTCATACCTTAGCACCAGGAGCACCTGGGAAGCCTGGAGGACCAGCAGCACCAATAGGGCCCTGGGAAGTGAAAGGGAAACAGTTGTGTAAAGGTATTCAGTGACAACAGAAACATGTTGCTTGTTGAAGTAACCGGATTTAAAAAATGCACATTTACTTATTCCACACATTACCCCTTCAGCACACTAGTTGCCTTTTGCAGGTCCAAACTGACAGATTTGTCTCACTACAAACAGTTAAGAGCAGGTGAATGCTTAAACAACATTTGCAGTGCAAATTAAACAAGAAGTGGTAAAACCTTGCCTTGAGGCCAAACACCTGAGAAAGAACAGAGGATGAGCAGAGGCAGGCATCTGCAAGGCAAGATTACTGTTTCTGCTATGTTTATCTACTGCTGTGAGATTTATAATTACATTGGGACAAAGTTCCAATGTACGAGACATTACAAGAGAAGATACACTGATTAATAGCCTAAATTTTTAAATGCATACAAATAAAAAGTGCTAGTTTTTCTTCAATTATTGAATAAAAAATCCAACTCATATTGGGAATTGATGTATATTTTTTTCAAGCTAGTATCTTTCAATTAAAAATATTTATAATAAAACTGCCTCACAAATTCAAGGTAATAGAACATGTCAGTTGGTATGACAAAGAGGAATTGGCTTCAAACATTTTATAACCTACTCTGTTATAAAGGGGGTACCTGGAATTGTCACTAGTTTTGCATAAGCAAGAAAAAAAAACCTGACCAAATTCCCTTTAGGATATGTTTGAAAGCATAAACTTCCAGAATCTTCATTGCAATGACTTATTTACATTTTAAATTTCAAGTGGAAAGAAGGATAAAACATTATTTCTGTTTTATTTTTAAAAAATGAGTGTTAGTAACTGCTTTGCAGAATATTTAAGGTATCATAACCTTAAGTATATGACAAATAACTTCAGCCTGGGACATAAGGCAACACTGCGCCCATTGTGAATAACAACCTATGCAATTGACAGCTTCAGAACATTTTTCCTATAGCAACTCAACTGCCTTAATTCAAAATGTTTTCAGCTAAAATGTTTTGGTTTTACTACATCAGATCTTAGCTGTAAGAACTTTATTCGCCTGTAATTTAACTGCCCAATCACATATTTTTAAAATATTCCACATGGGAGAATGTAAAAGAAATTTATAGCCATGATCTCATTCTACTCAGTTAAAGCACAAGAGGTGTTCAAAGTGACAAGAGATATTAAAATCAACTCTGGCAAAACAGAACCAAGTACAGCTTCATCATAAGACTGAGTTTTTGAAGGTAGGGAGAAAAAAACCATTAACGGTTATTACTATTGTTCTAGTATATTCCAGATTTGTTTTACACTTTCAATACTATATCCTTGTACTCATATTTTTGTGGCTGAGATAAATGAGGTTTACTGAAGTCAGGGGTAAATTATGGCAACACTAACTCTTTTTAAACAGTCAAATCTGCATTGGTTTAGCTTTTATTAGAATAGTTTGTACCAGTCAGAGCAGGAGAGTTGGATCTTGCTGACCTTTCACACTAGTTCACAACACAGGTATCAGCAGTGGATGAAAAAGGTAAGTGCCTGCAGGTGCAAAGCTATGTACTGTACATATATAATTGATAGGATGTACATAATTATAGCCATCTGTAACACATGCATGATATGTATCTGTTAAAAAGCAGAAAGTCTCTTTAGCTTTTGGATAAGAATTCTTATGTTAGACTGTTGGAAATGAGAATTCTGTGCTCTGATTATTTCCCAGTGAGATGTACTGGAAAACCTCATGAAATCACCAGTGCAAACAAGAGAATATTTGGTTCCTTTGATATGGATGTGTTTAATATAAATCCTCAGGCTCTCATGATACTGTCTGCAAAGGGTTTATGTTTATGTTTCACTAATTCTCTTTGTGATGTTCTGATAAGCAACAGAGAACTATGTTAAAAACATCAACACAATCAACTTCCTAAGACCCCAATAAATCCTCTAAAAATAGGAAAAGAAGCACAAAGCCTAATGGAACCAAGCTGCCAAAAAGCAAGACTGAAACTTACAGCAGGTCCAGTGGGGCCAGCACTGCCATCACTTCCACGAGCACCCTGTGAAGAAGAACATGATAAACAGTTTGAAAAGAGAACTGAGTATCACGGGAAGCCACAGAAAGTGGCTGGTACATGATGACAGACAGATGGGAAGCCACTTACAGCTGGTCCAGGGGCACCTACTCTTCCTCTCTCACCAGGGAGACCACGAGCACCCTTGAAAGGAAAAATTAAACTCATTTATATATTTTCATTGAACATAGACATTTAGACATTTTTTCCTCTGTTAAGTCACATTAGAGTATCTGGGTATCTGGAGTGTCAATATTGACAAATATTGAAGAAAATTCTGGCTGAACTAAATCTATCAGATTATATTTTCTCACAGTAGCAGTGAATACTTACAGGTTGTCCTGGGGTACCATTTTCACCAGGGGCACCAGGCTCTCCCTATGAAAAAGAAAGTTTAGAGATTTGAGTTATTTAAAGGATGCTTTGGACAGGTAGTCTAACACTATCAGAGAGATTTTCAGCTACTGGATCCCACTGTCTGCGTCTTCTGTAGCATTTTATAAGACAGCACTGTCCATGTTTCTGCATCACATTATACAATAATAGCACATCAAGTCCTGAGGGTGCAGAGACTGCAATCATCTCTGCATATACTGGAACACAGCCAGATGGAATCCTTTTAGAAGGGGAGGCCAAAGAAAATTGTGTAATTTGCTCAGCTTTCTTTACCCCCTTTCTTTATGCTGACATTCACTCTGTAGTACACATTTAAGAGATTGGATCTGGATAGTGAACTACAAACACAGATCAATCAGCAGCTGTTTTTTAGCTAGAGCAGAAGCAGAATGATGCTTTCTTTTGCCTTAGTATAAGTTGACAAAATCCTCTCAAATGGCTTAAAATAAAGATCTGCCTCAGGTATTTTTAACTTAAGACCAATAATACTGAGTATTTGAGTAATAGCCATTAATACTCTCCCTTCAGTACTGTATTCTCAACAGCCTTCTCAACAAGTCTAGGCTGGTCTGCAGTGACAAGCTTTGTCTTAGAGCACTTGTATCCTGAATGCCCCTAGTCTTAAATGCTGCAAAGGGAGCAAGTTTTTGCATTCATTGCTGCTTTCAGCACAGTTATATGATGAACAGCCTTGATTTGTTATGCTAGTATTTTCTAGCACTCTTACTATTAATTGTTCTATCCTTTACTTGTGTGCTTTATCTACTTTAAATATTCAATGACTGGACAGACTTTGCCATCTAAACTTCTTCTGAAGGTTAACAAGTTGCAGTGAATATAGTTATGTTACAACTAAAAACCCTATAACCAAGTAGTGCTATGCTCTTAGAAACAAGCAAGAGGGAGAATTAGAATTTGAATTTTTCATTGTTATATTAGAAGTCTGTGAACACAAATCTCCTGTGAATCAGTCAGGATTTCCTATAAGAAAATGATGCAACAGCAAATTTTTCAAGAACACTAATATTAGGCACTGAGGTGGAATAGGAGAAGGAAAAAATAAAAGACAAAGAGTTTATCATAGATATTTCTAGACTATATTTCAGAATATATTATTAAGGGTTTTCTTTAAGGCTATTGTTCAAATGTGCTTGCTCTAATATGAAGATGATAAAAAGAAATAAGACGGTGAGGATCAAATAGCCTTAACTCAGTGAAGCCTTACACTGATCATGTGTCTCACACAATAGAGTTTTGTAGAAAAATGAGATGTTTTCATTTTAGCAAGCTTTAAAAACACCCACCCAAATGTAGAATACAATCCAGAGAAGTGCAGAGATAGCAAAATCAGTCTAAAGTGCTGCTGAATAGTCAATCATTAAGAGCCCAGTTCTGCAGCCTTTATTCACTGAAAGCACTAACTTCTTTACAGCTTGATTGAAGGCTCAAGTCTAAGGCCTCAGGAATGTTTTCTCATGACAAGGTGCATGTATTTGTTCTATATGGATCCACTGACTTCTAGATTACTGCAGCTGGGCAATGTTTAATGGCAACAAGGAAGACTGATTGGATGAGACTTCACATGTCTTTTGCAATGAAGAGCTACAAATGCATCCTACATTTTTATATTTTTTCTTTACCTTGGTGCCAGGAGTACCAGGTTGTCCTTTTTGACCATCCAGACCATTGTGTCCCTATATTGAGTAGAAAAATAAATAGTGATACATATTTTCTCTCAAATGGCTTTATGCAAATTTTTAGTCTTATAACATAAAACCTTCCTTTCACACAAAATTATTTCCTAATATAATCTTCTGATTTTCCAGAAATAATTAGTCTTTTATATCAAGCAATATTAAAAACTTTGAAGAGGTTCATGCACTCTTCACTTTCAGAGGATTTCCAGAGGTTTTCAGTATGCTGCAGGGATGCTGTCTTAAATACTCAGGGAAAGGTATATATGTACTCACCCTAATTCCCTTAAAGCCAGGCAGACCAGGAGTTCCAGGGAAACCACGAGCACCCTAAAAATACAGAGTGCATGAATGACTGTCTCTCATATTACACAGTGCAGTTAAATGGAAAAATGATGACTAAGTCTTTCAATAAAATTAACAAGTAGACTTGGGTCATTATCACTCAAGGAAGGAATAGAATCCAGATCCTCACCTCTCAGGACCAGACTTGTTTCAAGACTAACAGTAATCAACCTGATTTTTCCCATTCTAAATCTCAAAAATTTCATGCATTACCACGTGACAGCAGAGCTGTTTTTAACTTTCCATGCCAAGGTGCCTGGTTACCTGCTCCTGTGTAACTCCTCACACTTCTGTTACTGTTATGCCACTTCTGTTACTCATTACCAGCTTTAGTGGGAATGGGGTAGGGAAACAAAATAAAAACATAACTATATGATATCCTGCAGGTAAGGGTGAAATTGTATTAATCCATATAAGTAATATTACTAGACTGCTAATGTGGTGAAATTCAGAAAGGTTGTTAAGTTTCATTGATTAGTGAACTGGTTTTATTGTATCCAGTGGATCACTACACACCTGAGGGCCAGCAACACCTCTCTCACCAGGTCTTCCAGGTTTGCCAGGGTGACCCTAAAAATGCAATAAAGATGCACTAAGAAGGAAAGCTCTTGTAAAACAGCAACACAAACCACTAAGAAGAAAGAAAGTACATTGGTAAGGCTTCTCTTTTTCCATAAATACAGGGAGATTCTTAACTTAAATTTTCTTCTCCCTGTACTCAGGAAGTTAAATAATATATTTTGAATGGTTTGGAAGTTATCCAATTTTCTGTACATTTCCAGCATACTGCATCTCTTGTACCACAAAATAATTATTTCAGTGGTTTACTTATTTAATGATGAATAAAATGTGGCCAATAGAATGCATAACTTAACAATAATCTGTCTGTTAGCATTGAATCACCATCCCAAAAGAGAAGAAAAACACTTAATAACCACTTACATCTTCACCAGCCTTTCCTGGAGGACCAGGGGGACCACGAGGACCCTGGGGACCCTGTCAAAAATTGAGAATTACTTGAAGCATCAGCCTTTACATTCACCTTCCCACTGTTTTCTGACTTGAGTTGGGGCATAGTTGGAGCCTAATTGATTTTGCACTTCCTGATTCCAAGTGGAGAGAGCCTGAATCTGAGTTCAGCTCTGTTTCTGTAACAGGATCATGCATCCAAACGTGTATCAAGATCAAGTATCCAAACATTCAGAGAAGTGCATATGGATAGGAGAAATGGGCCTAAGCATTACAAACCTACTTTGGTGTGCTATTCCTAATGCAAGCAGTGTCTGTATGTGATCTGTACTTACTGTTTGACCAGGTTCACCAGGCTCACCAGGTAGACCTTGGAAACCAGGAGGACCCTAGAAAATTAGGCAGATATTATTGGTTTCCAAACAAGATAATTTGTAAATTTACAGGTATGTCAATGTCAGTAGGAGAGAGAAGACTGTACTCACAGGGGGTCCAGATGCTCCAGGTGGGCCTCTGGGTCCCATTAAACCCTAGGGAAGAAAAATCACAAGATCTTTTTAAGAACATCACTTATATAAACTTATCTATAACACCAATTCCCAGCATTCCTAAAACATGGTTAGCATCACAGTTTCCATTGTGCAATGCTCAAATGAAATTAGAGGAAGTTAAGAGGTTTGCACGAATTTGCACAGGCAGGCCAAATGCAAACATCTAATGGCAACAACCAGCACAGAATCCAGTGGCATGATTAGAAATGTACCACTATGGCTGTGAACGTCATGATTCA
The DNA here is from genome assembly GCF_050655825.1 of Lonchura striata. Classification (NCBI taxonomy): domain Eukaryota; kingdom Metazoa; phylum Chordata; class Aves; order Passeriformes; family Estrildidae; genus Lonchura; species Lonchura striata. The sequence goes on along the minus strand of NC_140704.1, from coordinate 24,583,415 downwards.
TCTTCTTAATCTATTCTGGCTTGTTAGAAAGTGATCTGGTTCATTCTCTTTTGAATTCTTCCCTTTGCTCTTCCTGTGCAGAAACGTTTAAAGAGGAGGGTCATAATGCATCATAAAAGGCTCTTATACACATTGCATATACATCTATTTCCAATAATTCTCTACTTCTATTTAAATATTTCATTGTTTTCTGGTGTTTATTAAATTCTCTTCATATCACTTGCAAAATAAGTCACTAGTATGTTTTCCTTGACATTATTTATGATTTACATGCATTTTGAAAACACAGGGTGAGAAAAATCACTTCTAAAAAGGAAATTTCCATAGATTGATGAGCTCCTAACAGTTACCTTAAGATTTACTAAACAAGAAAACAATTGTGAACTGAAATTTTAACTTGGACTTCTATAGTCCAAACAAATTATTTCGGAGATGTTTCAACAGAAATAATTATGTTTTAATAATTATGTTTTGAATTTGTTTTAAAGCTTTCATGGAAAGTTTTAGATTTTCTCATTACAACATTAAAATAATATGTCAACTTTTCCGTGGTTTATGTAGCTTTTCCATAAGATTGAAAACTTTTTATTAAGAGGAATAAATTGATATTAATTACAGGCATTTACTCATGGAAGTTAAAGCAATGTTGTGGATATGAAAATATGCAGTAATTCTAGGAAAAATAATTTCTAGATAGTCTGAATCATATGTGCTGCATAAACACTTCTCAAATTTCTTGAGAATTTCTTATCAAATTATATTCTATAACTACTTTTCTTTTCCTGAATTTTACATATTATTTATGAAATAAATATGTGAAACTTAAAACTTCCTCAAAATAGGTAGATTCTATTGCTTTTTCTGTCAAATGAACCTAACTGACTCAAAAATTGGAATATAGAAATGGTGATCTCAGATAAATCCTCATCTATGTTTTCTGATTAGTCATCAGACACTGAGGGCAGAACTTGATTAAAGGTACTCCTATTTTCTATATTTCATAACTAAATGGATACCAAAGTATTTTCCAAAGTCCATTTAATGTTAGAGTGTTTTTGGAAGTGGAAGCAAGCACTTGACCCAGAATAATTCTGGTCATCCTTCATCTTGCTGCTCACCCATCAGATGCACTGTCTGTGACCTCAGTGTATGTGGTAAATTTAACCCATATTCTGCTACATATGTAGGCTGAAAATATTTGCTAACATAAGGAAGTTCATATGGAGTAGCAATAGACCCCTTAAATTTCATTTGTACACAGTATACAGTGAGCTATATAGAGTTCTCAGAACAGCCTTACAGTATCAAGTACTAACATTCAGATGTTGAGAACCAAACGCAGGGGCCAATTTCCTAAAAACCAGTGCAGTCTAAGGGTATCAAAAGGAGTTGTACAGCCATGGAGGAAAAATCATCACCAGTTGGAGCTAGGATGATGAATTACTTTTTAGGCCTGTGTCTGCTTTAGAGAGCAGCTTTACAGTTAATCTCATTCCTAAAACACAATATTTGGTCTCAATATGGGTAAAGTAATACTATCTCAAAGTACATGTGTTATCTAACATCAGTTAATGAGATTCATTGACACATAGAAGTGTGGTCAATAAACAGAGTTAAAGCACAACACCCAGCAGTGCTATATTCAAGATAAATATACAGATCTAACCCTATATTTCAAACCCTCAGACTATATAAAACACTTATCATTATCCTATCTAAAAGGATCAGTTTCCAGTCTGAGCCAATATATGATCAAACCCAAAATTTTAGCACTATGTTTTTCATTAATGCAGCTTAATTAAGGGAAAATCCTGAACACGTTATTCAAGTGAGTTATCAAGTGCTATGTCATATACCTACCATAGGTCCTGGGCCAAAATCTGCTGCTTTAGATGGATCATATTGAGCAGCAAAGTTCTGTAGAGAATAAAAAGGTTTAAATCAAAATACTAAAAACCTTACTTTAAAAACTATTAATAATCAACATTCTGTATCTAAATATCATCTGATTTGTTATACTTGCTATGAGGTTTGTTAAAGCAGCATACATATAACCCAGTAAATATAGCCCTATTAGAAATACATTTCTATTGGCTTGTTTCCAAAAAGACTTGATTTTACTGGGAAGGCCCTTTCAAACCTAAATATCTCTGCAGAAGTGACAAGAGAGGCATTCAATAGTGTGAACTGAAAATTAGGAATATAAATTCAGCGCTCATTTAAAATTAAAAACTTTCTTGAAACTCTTAAATTATTCTGCCTAATTTCCGATGAGGGAAGTTAAGCAAAGCAGTGAAAAAATATGCATAAGTAAAATTAATGTACCAGTCCTGAGTAGCTATTGCATGAGGTGGGCCCTTCAGTTTCAATAACATCTGAGGAGCGTGCAGCCTTAGAAACACTGCAATGCATTTTTGGTATTTTATCAAAAATAGAAAAAGTTTCTCCACAGCACAATCAAACGCCCTTTTCTTGATTGTTTCATTAACATATTAAAATAAAAAACAATGAAAGCAGTTTGATATTTGCAACTAGCAAAATGAAGTATTGAAGTAAAAAAAGAGTATTCTTCCATGCAAAAGGACTTACTAAAGTTATTTATACAACACGTGTCTATGTCTTCATGATCCCTATGTAGCTAGTGTTAAACGAAGAGTTAAATTCTGCATTCTTCAGAGAACACATGATGGACACCGGTGCACAAAGTGTGTATGCACAGCCCATTTATAGTTCTGCAGCATGAATACAGATAAAAACAAAAATTTCTAAAGGACAATACTCTAAAATTCTATCGCATTTTTAATTGATTTTTAGCTTAAGGAGTCATCTTCTTTGCTGATTCTAATACATTTGCTGTCTCTTGAATCCAGCCACAAAGGTTTCTTTCCCCCATCTACTTAACAGCACTGGTTTCATTTAGTTGATGCCTAACTCATACACATTATTGCTGTGTAAGTTTAATGCTAAATATCAGGATTGATTTGCTCTTCTTCTTAAGTCCCTGTTGAATACAGAATCCAAATTTTCCATGGAATATATACACCCCAAGGAGGGTTTCATTGAAACTGGGCCATCAATTTCTTATGACTCGCAAGAGAATGTTTCTTCTACTCTTCAACAACAGTTCTTTCCAGCAGATATAAATTTCATCTTGGTTACAAAGCACAGCTCATGAATTCTGGTAATAGAAAGTTTGGATGCCTTACTCCGCCAAGACCTGGAGGACCAGGGGGCCCTGGAGGACCTGGTAGACCATCTTCACCATCTCTGCCTGGTGGACCTGGTGGACCCTAGAGTTAAAAAGAGAATTATACAGTAAAAATTAGAAGTGGCTGAAGAAGTACCTGATGTGGTAACTTCACTAATAACCAGGCACCCACTGCACACCCTACAGCAGGGCTATACATTTCAATAAACAGTTTCAATAAATGCTTAACTTGAGAAAAGAAAGATAGTCTGATTTTATGTTCCCTCGTTATGGGAAACTTCATCTTAAGCAACAAACTTTGGACCTACGAACCCCAAGTGACTCATGCAGACCCGCACAGCCTGCAAATGCTGCTATTGAGAGCCTAAAGTTTGACCAGCTGAGGATTAGAAAAGGTCAGTCCTACTGATATGAGTTAACATGGATCCAGAGTAAGTCCAATGACAGTTTTTTAATCAGTATAGACAATTTACTGTTATAATTGCAAATGCAATTAAAATTTAGCAGTGCTCTTCTACAGATTTTTGATACCATCCATCTGCTACCACTGTCAGAACTTCTTTTACAACAGGTTGAAATTACCCGTGTTCAGTTCAGTAACATTCGTCCTTACATTCTTTTGTCCTCAGTACATAAAGCTGGTGAAGTTTTGGCATCATGGCAATAAATGTGAGGTATTTAATTTGTTGAATTTTTTGGACCCAGTTCAGTACTTAATGAAATCCATAATAAATGGATTTCTACAGGAGAAGAATTAGGCTTGTTGACTTCAGAACAAAGAAAGCATCTCATTTCATTAATTTAATTAGCGGCAGCCTAAAGCAAATATCCAGCTCACCACACTGATATAGTCTTCCTAATAGTTTCCATTACATTTGTCAGCACACTATGATCTCAGAAATCTTAAAGAGCTCCCTCATCAGTACTATAGCATTTTCACTTTCAGATGATACAAAAAATACACGTAACTACACACAACCCGGGTAAGTTCAGAATACCACTTTACAAAAAGCAGCAATGATGCAGAAGCAAAGCAGAAAAGCAGGTATGAGCAATATGAATGAATATTACAATTAAATTATCCAACTGTCTTTATTTATAGTTACTTATACGGTAGAGCCTTCAGCAGTATAACATGCTCTTTGACTAGCAGAAGGTAGATAACAAATGCCCAGCTGTCAAGAAAAGAGCTTTTCCAAAACATCGTTGGAAACACAGATAATGAATTATCTTCAAAACTGGCTTACTCTATTCAGGTTTTATGTAGAGAGCTTACCTATACACCATATTATTCAAAGATTACATGCCAACTTTTCCCTCTGCATTTCTATTTGTTATTTCCTCTGTGAACAGCTGGAAAAACATTTTTCAAATCATTACTTGAAGAGCTAGGCTGCCTTATGATCTCAACTGTATCTGCTCAGGCACAATGACCATAATTAGGCTGAATTTGGCACATATGTAACTTGGTTTATTTTTTTAATTAAATTGCACATGCAAGCTTCTACAGATACAATCGTTTGATCTCACAGAATGCTTAAACTTAGTTTTTTCTTACTGGTCTTCCAACAACTACTGTTCAAAGATCACAAGTAAATGTCAATCTAATTCCTTACCCTTTCTCCCTGCGGCCCTTTGTCTCCTCTAGGGCCCTGCCGGAAGAAAATAACACTCAATGAGTTACTGTGGAAATTTTTCAGGACAATACAGAGAAACAGATACATTAAGAAAAATTAGTGTACATTAAAAAGGAAAAGAGAGCTGCACATTCAGGTCCAACAGCTATTTTCTGCAGACAGTGTATTTTTGTCCACAATAATATACTGGAAATAGATTAGCCACTGCCACTGTTGTGTGAATTAGAAGTGTCACTCCACAGATCACAGAAGTACTTGCAAAATTGAGGTTTGTTTCTACTGAATAACCAGTTCTAGTTTAACAGTAGTGATTTTTAGAAAGAATATAGAATCAATTCAGCCTTTTAGACCTGTATGGATATTGCTGTACTATTCAATCCACGTAATTCTTTACAAAGGAACTCTGTTTAAATAAGAATGATACTTCGATGCCATTTAGGTCTTGGCAGGCTTAGTTCTGCTCACAGGTGAAGCACCTTTGATTCAATACTTGAATTTACCCTGGTGTTAAAATTTTGCATTTATAATTTCCTCCTTTTTTCACTACTGCTATTTTCTGCTATTTTCAGAGAACACTGAAAATAAGCAGGGTGGCCAATTTTCCTTTCATCCAATATTCAACAAAATATTAATCTGCTGAAGACTACCTGATATCATAATTTTTTCCACACAAGAAAAATAAAAATGCTTACCTTGCGCCCTGCAGGTGCCTGGAAAAAAATAAGGAAGAGAATTAAAAAAAATAACTTACTATTTCTGCCAGTATTTTAAATTAAAATAATGCATAACTTAGACTCATTTTCTCACATAACTATAATTTTTCTCAGCCCAACATATTTAACTATACCCTGTGATTTAAAATTACTTTGAAGGCTAGGTGGTTATATACAGCAAAGATGCATGTAACTGTATTAAAAAGTTGTGTTGAAGACTGACAATCCTATAGCTATTGCAGCCTAAAATATTAGAACTAAAAAAAAAGTCACACCTGAGCTCTTTCATAATCCTACTGTGCAATGAAATTTAGACTGTAAAAAAACAGCTTTAAAGTAGAGTAATGTCCCATCCAGACTGCCAGGTATAATGTCCAAACAGCACTGCTCCGTTACTTTCTCCTCATGGTCTCTACACCTATGAAGGCAGTCTCTTAAAAAGGCCGTCCCACTTGTGAAATTGGGGTGGGTACCTTTCCAGGCAGTGCCTTCAGGATTTAATCACCACTTTTCCATGACCATCTTGGGAATGAATGCTAGAAAATAATCCTGCCACAAGAAGAGAAGACTAGCCTGTTAACTGGAGTGTTACATATTAGATAAAAAAATTATACTGACCTGACTCACATCTGTAAAGAGAAGGGAATGAAGAAAAAAGATAATTAGAGCAGGGAGACAAATATTTTACAAATTTTAAATTTTAAACTTGCTTTCAATTCAAAATTAAATTTTCTGCTTTTAATTTGAAAAGCAATTTTGTCAATTCCTTTACTGCAATAAACATTTTCCTAATATAATTTCTTCCTGTTAAGATCTTACACTGGAAAGACTCAACAGTGAAAATGCCATGTATTTCAAATTCAAAATGGACTTGCTAATTAAATCAAAACAAGTAACATGGCTGATACAGTAAAAAGGCAGATAACAACTATAAACCTGCTCTAAACATGTTTCAGTGTACCTCCATTGAAAACTCACCACACCTATGTATTTCCACATATGTGTTCATGCAAGAGATTAATAAACCCAGGCAGACTGACACATGTGAAGATACTAAATTGTAGGAGCAATCTGAAATTTTCATATAAATGGTCTAATCCCACTTTTTATCAGGAAAGGTTCTAGCCAAACACACCTATTTCTACATTCTCCTGTAAAACTGTGTAACAGGGAACAGTTTGAAGTATTAAACAAACACCAGATTGCAAATAACTATCTCTGTATGTTTATGCACTGCTAAGTGTGAGTATGCACTTTTTTCGTTAGTTGAAGAAAAAATTTCTGAGTTTCTTAATTTCAAGGAATTAAAAATCTATTTTGACTTAAACTCACCATAGTAAAAGAGTTGCACATCACACTTGTGCACATCACACACTGCTAACTAACAGGTTGTTGGATGTTTTTCCACAACGTGTCACTTTGGCACTGCCTGACCACATTAAATTCGGATGATTTGTGCAGCGCAGAAAAAGGTAACAGCGCTGAAATGCTGAAAGCACTGGAATTCCGCGGCAGTACACACAGACAGCCTGTGCTAGTCCAACACAAAACTAAAGCCACTACTGCCCGCAGGTGACGGTGACAACGGAGCCTACCCAAACTCCCGAGAAACTCGCGGGGTGATCGCTTCGGGGACCCCCACACGACCCGCTCCGTTTCCTTTGCTAAGGCGCGGCTGCCTCCGTCACCGGGGCTGGGGGAAATGTCCCCAGAATGCCCGTCCAGAACGGCCCCGCCGCTGCCCCCGCCCCAGCGAGGGCCTCCCGAGGGGCATCATCCCGGGGGGCGTCATCCCGAGTGGGGGGGGACATTATCCCGGGGGCATCTTCCTGGGGAGCATCATCCCTGGGGAGCATCATCCCTGGGGAGCATCATCCCTGGGGAGCTCCCAGCGCCAGGAGCGGGCAGCGCACGGCTGTTGCCTCCCTCCTCCGCCTGGCACACCGCCAAACCCTGGCTCAAGGCCACGGTGGCTGGGGGCTCGGGGGGCCCTTCACAGGGCGCTGCCCTAGAGGAAGGCTCCGCTTCGCCCCCAGCCGAGTGGCGGGGCGCGTTTCCCTCCCATCTCAGCGTGCGGGATATGTATGTGTGTCTGTGTGTGTGTGTGCGTGCGCGCTTCGCTTAGAGGGGGCACTACATCCTCATCCAGGGAGAGGCGGAGAGCTGCACTGCGCCCCCGGGGAGCCTTTTCGCACTGGAGCGGGGCGCTGCTCCCTCCCCGCCGCCCTCCTCGGGCCCCTCACGGCGCTCACCCCCGGAGCCCCCGGCAGCTCCGCCCGCCGCGCGGCCCCGAGCGGCCCGCAGGGGGCGCCCCGCGCGCGGAGCCCGCGGAGGGCGCGCGGCGCCGCGGCCCCGCCGCCCGCGGCGGAAAGCGCCCTCACAAACGCTGCGGTCCTCCGCTCGCCGCCAGCACTCTCCTCCCAGCCCGCATCTGCGTCTCCTCGCAGCATCTGCGCTGGAGGTGAGGCTTTGTGTCCTCCTCTAGGTACGAGTCTGGGGAGGAGGTGGTCCCTTTTATTTTTTTTTTTTTCCTTTTTTTTTTTTCTTTTTTTTTTTTTCTTTTCCCGTAGAGGGGGATCTCCTTGATAATTTGCCATATTTTTTTCTGAGGGAAAGAAACAATCTAGAGTCTGATCTGGGATGGAGGTGGCAGTTTAGGAGCTGGTCTCTATGGTTTGGGAAGCAGCAGCTCCCCGCAGACTGCCGTGCGTGGGGCGGGCGTCGGGACAAAGCACGGAGCGCAGAGCCGGACAGCCACCCCTGCCACCACCCCTGCCACAAACAAGCGGAAAGCACTTACGTTGGCCTGTTGCTAGGTATGAAGTTACTGCGAGCAGCAACCAAATCCGTGTATCCACAAAGCTGAGCATGTCTAGTTGCAAGACATGCAGACTCCTTGTGGTGCCGAGTCGGTTGGTTAGCTATCGCCTGTGGGACGCAGGCATACAGTCTCGAGGAGTAACTCCAACCTCAGCAGAAACTTGCTGCCAGGGACGCTAAATTAACCCAGCCCCGGTCCGCCGTACTTATACCGCAGGAGGGTCCCGGCGCCGCCCAGGCCATCACGTGCCCCGCGTCTCCAGCCCTCCACAGCAGCCTTGGCAGCGGCGGCGGCGGGGGGGCGGCGACGCTAAATTGGTTCCATGCTTTGAGGACGTGGACACTGAGGCTTTCGGAAGGAAAATCTGACTCGTCGTCTCATTTTTTTTTCCCCTTTTCTTTCTTTCTTTTTTTTTTTTTTTTTTTTTTCCTCTCAGCCGTCCCACGCCCCTCTCGCCCCGCTTTTCGGGGAGCGCGGCCGGGAGCCTCTCCGGGCAGCCGGCTGGCAGCGCCCCGACGGCGTTCAAAGCGGGAGCTGTCCAGGACCTGCGGCGCCTCCCGCCCCGCGGGGAAGCGGCCGGGGCAGCCGGGAGGAGGCTGGATCCCAGCTCAACCTCTCTCCGCAGTCGCGCCGCAACCAAAGGCAAAAGGCGACCCTCTCCCCATCCCCAGACCCTCTTGCACGACCCCTCTAGCACGGTCACTCCGGTCCCTGGCGTTTCTCCGCGGACAGCGAGTGCCGGGGACATCGGCAGACCCTCAGCCCGCCCGCAGCCGCGGCGGAGCCCGTTCGCGTCCCGGCTCTTTGCTCTCCCTGGGGAAGCATCTCCGTCCAGGGCGCGGGCAGAGCCCTGCCCGTGTCCCCTCCCGGCTTCGCGGCCGCTCGGGCAGTGTGTGTGTGCGAGGGGAGCCGGGATGCCCGCAGCCGGCGCCCCGAGCGCTCCCCGCCTCCCGGCCGGCTGAACGGGACTCTGCGGGCGCAGGGCGGAGATGAGCATTGCCGGCAGCTCCCCTTCGCGACGGCCACCCGCCCACCCAGCTGAGGGAAAACTAGCGGGCTTGTCTGCCACGTCTGCTCTACAGACGGCTTCTCCCCTCGCGGGGAGGGGGCCGAGGTGGGCGTGAGAGAAGCTGCCCGCGGTGTGCCCCATCGTTCCTCTGTCCCGGGACCGGGGTCGGGGCTGCAGTCACTCGGGGTCGCGATCGTGGCCCCCGCTGTGCGGGGAGCTGACGTGGTGCCCTCGGCCAAGCCAAGCGGCCAGCCCGCCTCCCCGCCCGGGGGCTCCTCCGAGGCGGCGGCCGCCCCCTCCCAGGCCCCCTCCGCTCGCCGAAGGGAGTCCCGGGCAGAACTAACGGGAAGGCAAACAGGAGCCCCTCCTCAGGGCGGGGGGACCTCTCCGGGGCGGAAAAGACGAGGCGGGCGGCCGCCCTCGCTCCCCTTCCCTCCCCCAGCCGCGGGTCGCCGAGCAGGCGGATCCTCCTCCAGCGAGCCGCGACAGCCTCCGGGAGAGCCGCGGCGGAGGGTGAGGAGGGCTCCCGGCAGCGGCTCGGCACCGCCTCCGGGCCGCCCCGCAGCCAGAGGGTCGTGCCGCCCTCAGCCTGCCGCGGGGAGGTGCCGGGCGTGTGTCCAGCCCGTATTTATCAGCTGCCGTCGGGGGCACGTCTACAGACAGAAAGGGAGAGGTGGGTCACGGATGTGAGCCTGAGCGGGGACCCCACAGGCGCTGTGTCTCAGGGGCACTGTCAGCAGCGAAAGCAGCGTTCCTGCGCCACGCACCCACGCGTGTCCGGGCGAGTCGGCCGTTCCCGGCTGGACAGCCTGCCTGAAGATGCTTCCGTGGACAGGACAGTTCCTCGCTATCAAGAGTGCCGATAAAATGGAAAAGACTGCAGTTTGGATAGGAAAATCCACAGCATTAGGAAAAGGTGATCCAACGAAGTTTGTCTAACCACAAAATTGTAGCACAACAAATGATGTGATTGAAACATTGTAATAAAAGTATATGGCATAAAAGGTACATGAGTATTCTTGCAGGTTATCTTTCACGTGAATGGTATCAATTTAGACCAAGAAGGATTTTAAATTAACCTGGACAGTGAAGATAACTACTTGAAAGTTTATACCAGCATAAACCTAAAGTAGCTCAGTGACCTTCAAACAAGTTAAAATAATAAATACATCATCAGCATCATCATCATCATCATCATCATCATCATCATCATCATCATCATCATCGTTATAGACCCAAAGCACTGTGGCTCAAATCCAAGTATTTCCTGATACTTTCAGTGAACTGTTTGGTTTTTTTTCCAACTTGTTCCTTGAAATTAGTTATTGAGTCTATAGCTAGTTTTTCTTTGTTTTGACTCTGATGCATCAGCAGAATAGTTATTGATCGATTTTTATAATAGTAATTAGAAACTTCTGAGACAAACCTGTTCTAATTGCGTATGTATAAATCTATTTTATGCACATTTTCAATAAATGATAGCCCTTTTCCATTAAAGAAATACATGGAAGGTGCAAGGATGCAGGCACATGCACCCTGACCAAATCAAACTAAGCCACTGTTCCATCTTACCCCTAAAGTTTCACACAGGAAGGGCAAGCTCCCACCCAAAAGAACAGCAAACCCCTGCAAAGGTGTGGATTTTCAATCACCGTGTCTCCCATAACGCAGGTGGCTGAGGGACACGTGGAGCCAGAAGCTCAGCAACACACAAAACCAGCTGAGATGGTATGAGACTCCTTAGGCTTCCAAAGAAATTATATACTCCAGCCATTTCAGGATTTTTGCATATGGATAGAAAAAAAGAGATGCAGAAGAATAATCTGTTGATATTTCTCTTTTCCCATGTCAGTCTCTTTTCAGTGATCTACCATGCTGAAAAATCCATAAATGAAATTCTCTAGGACCAACCACTTTGCCACAACAGGCTAAGATTTATACCTGACCTTTGGAACCTATGGAGTCCTTGGCCATTTTTTTTTCACTTTCAGTTGTCTTTATATTTCAATAAAAGATGAGAAAGGAAAGAGAGAAATCTCTTCTCCCTCTTGCATCAGCAGTTATTCAAGCCACACCAAATGATTTTAGGGTAAATGGCAAAGGCCTATTAAGCTGATCTTCCTGCAAGGTATCTCTGTCATAAAGGCGCTGTCACAGTTTCTGTTGTGACAACAAACTACAGTGCTTATCTTCTCTATCTAAACATGTAAAAATAATCTTAGAAACTTGGGGGGAAGGAAAAAAGTACTTCTTTAAACATGTATTGCCTAGTAATTTTGGTTCTAGAGTGTGAATTCAGAAATACTGTTTCCATAAAATACAATCATAGCAAATGGTTGCTAGTGTGCAATATCATTACTAGTACAAGTATTTCTGAAGTAGTAGAAGTAACATGAAAGCTTTTGGAGCTGTTAGCATACCAGAATTGATTTGATCAGCTAGCTTAAACAAGTAAACATCTAAGAATTCTTTTCCCCTTTGGATCATACCTGTTTAAAAGAACTATTTCACACTAAAGCCAGTAATGCCTATGGCACAATTTAAATTGGATCTTTCATGATAACAAAAAAAAAAAATCATCTGCAAGATTTACTGTTAGGGCAGACTTTGAAAGAGGAGTTTCCAGGTGATTTCAACCTGGATGTAATGAATTATTTTGAAATATCATTAGAATACAGATAAAAAAAAAAAAAAAAAAAAAAAAGCCAACTTTTTAATACATACACTGGGAAGCATTTTCCCTGCATGCTATTTCAAAACTTACCAGTCAACCACTAGGCCATTATCATAGAATCATGGAATGATTTCAGTTGGAAGATACCTTAAACCCCATTTAGTTCCAATTCCTTTGCTGTGGAAAGCCTTCCACTAGACCATGGCCTACCTGGTCTTGAATATTTCCAAAGGTGGGGCATCCACAACTTATCTGGACCTGTTCTGGTGCCCCACCAATCTCACAGTGAAAAAATTTTCTCAGTATGTATTATAAACCTATTCTCTTTCAGTTTGAAACCACTTCCCCTTGTCCTGTCACTACATGCCCTTGTAAATACTCTGTCTCCATCTTTCTTGTAGGCTCCCTTCAGGTACTGGAAAGCCACAATTAGGTCACCCCAAAGTCTTTTCTTTCACAGGCTGAGCAAACCCAAATTGCTTCATCTTGCCCTATAGGAAAGGTGCTCCATTCCTCCAATAAACTTGGTGGCCCTGCTCTGGACTCAGTCCAGCAAGTTGATGTCCTTCTTGTGCTGGGCACCCCAGAGAGATCCCACCCCAGTCAAGGTGCAATCTCATCAGAGTGGAGTAGAGGCACCAAACAATTATCCAGCCAAGCAATTTAATACTGTCTGGCCAGCACCATACTACAAGAAAAGACAGAATAATACTTGAATTTGGAGAAAGATCTGTGTCCTTTTAGGCTGTCCCCAAACCTCATACCCCAGGGTGGATAACTGCATTTGGTGTGCTCTCAGATCCAAGTTCTCCTCCAGCTGATGTGAATAGGAGAGCAACAGTGGTTTTGGTTGGCACAAATAAGTTATTAATTTCTTTTCATCTGTTCCAACACAAACTTTCCCACATTTGTTCAGATGATGGATGCATGCCCCGCTGTACAGCAGCAGTGGGTGAGTAACAGAGGTGCTGAAAGGAAACAGTTTCCCAGTAGGATGAGTACTGGGGCTGGTTCAGTGACATGGCCTGGCTTCAATCTTCCTTTTGTAGATCATATATCCTTTGTATAGATATACAAAGGTCTCTGATTTCATGCAGCCTTGGATAGTTTTTGCTTGATTTCTACTGTGTAGCCATATCAGCTTCCCTAGAGCTGTCCTTAATGGAATTGTTTATGATTCTGGATTTCACACCTTAGCTTGTTAGTCAGTATTTTGCATGAACAAGGAGAGTAGTATATTGGCAGTGAAGAAAACATGGAAGTGGTACCATATATCTTCCTCATTGCAACTCATTGTGTCATGCTTGCTGTTTTCTTCTTGACTGCTTAGTTAAAAAAAAAAAAATCCATAAAAAAACCAACAAAAAAAAGGGAAAATAAAATCTTGTTGAGGACAAGATACTACAAGATACTACAAGCACTAAAAATACATATAGAGCATGGCACAGGTACACGAAGTCATGGCTTTGCTGCTACATGGATCATAATTTAGATGGACTCCATGGGATGCCAGTAAATGTTAAGGGAGCAGGAATATTGTTCTTTGTGCAAGCAGCTCATAGCCATTGACTTCTAATACTTCCTTGATATTTTAAGACAATTTTTTTAGAATAATTCAAAGTGGGTTTTGAGAAGTAGTCCAGCAAACTGAATTTTAATGGGAAATAAACTAGTTCTATGTGAACAGCTATAGCTGCTTCATTTAGTTTCTGTTCCCCAGTGGCTGTCTTGTGTCTGAAATGAATCATCATCCATTATCCTCAACACGATTAATGGTCAAAAATTCTCAAAAAGGAGCAACTGATAGGCAGCTCTTGTGGGAGTGCTGTTAGATGGATCAGTAGACGAATTTAACAGAAAATTGTTCTCAATTTTCTTTCAGTAAAGGCAAACAAGAGAATGACTCAATGCTGCTTTATTAAAACTGAGATGTCTATTTATTCTTTTCAAAAGGGGTAAACCTCCACAGCAACAGTCAGTGAGCTTTCTGGGTGGTGTTTAAGTTATTCAAAGTATATATAATTTTTTCCCTTCCCTTCCCTTCCCTTCCCTTCCCTTCCCTTCCCTTCCCTTCCCTTCCCTTCCCTTCCCTTCCCTTCCCTTCCCTTCCCTTCCCTTCCCTTCCCTTCCCTTCCCTTCCCTTCCCTTCCCTTCCCTTCCCTTCCCTTCCCTTCCCTTCCCTTCCCTTCCCTTCCCTTCCCTTCCCTTCCCTTCCCTTCCCTTCCCTTCCCTCCCCTCCCCTCCCCTCCCCTCCCCTCCCCTCCCCTCCCCTCCCCTCCCCTCCCCTCCCCTCCCCTCCCCTCCCCTCCCCTCCCCTCCCCTCCCCTCCCCTCCCCTCCCCTCCCCTCCCCTTTACATATTTAGGGATTGAGGAGGTCAAAATAAAGGCCTAGTTTACCTATTGATAGAAGGTTCTATTGATAGTTGGTTGTTACTGAAGCCAAAACAATTTATCATGTTTAAATAAATTCAGGACACACTGACCTCTTTTCATGTCATTATAAGCTCAATCTATTGCTCTGTGACACTGAAAATCATCCAATAAAATAATGAAATTACTGGTACGCTAACTTTACACCTGAAAGCCAATTTGAAAACTTTATTTTTTAAGATCATTTGGACTTCACCTCTAATTTATCTAATAAAGCCATAAGCCTGCATGTCTGCTATAAACATTCTTCCACACTGGCTCTGATTCTGTTCTCACTCTGGGAACACAGTGGAAACATACACTGGCTTCAGTAACAGCAGAGCCAGCCCAATATTCACTATATTTGTATATCTCACAAGTATTTAACCCATATCACCAAATTTATTACTTTTTTTTTAATTTCAGCTTTAACCATCTCATTGGGGTTTTTTTTCCCATTTTATTTCCCAGCCTTACAATTTGGCTCAAGGAAATCAAAATTCTCAACTACAGTAGGAGGCAAGATGAAATAAAGGCATGTGGTCCTTTGAGATGCTCATCAATCTCAGCAAATACTAGTAAAGCAAATTAACATTGTACTGGTGAGAATAATTTCTTTGTATGAACACACAATAATGGATGTGTGTAGATAGATTGGAAATAAGTTTGTGATGTGGACACAAGGACTGGTATGCCAAGCTTGTATCATTGTTATTTAGACTATTACTGAAATGGGGATCAAATCACAGCATTAAAAGGTTGCATTGCATCTTTATGGAATTGGCATCTACAGAGCCTTGGCTCCTGGGAGCTTTCAGAATTTTCTATATGAGATAAAACAAAAATGCAATGAATATCACTTGTAGAGAATCAGTACAGATCCATTCCTTTACATTCTCAACAGGATTGGGAATGATAAGAACTCAGAAGTGCATGAGTCAAGAATGCATTGCAAAATGTAAAAGGTAAAGATGAGTGGAGTAACTGAAAGCAAACAAACATGATCAGGGGTTCTATTTGGTCTGTCTTTGAAGACGTCTTTGTATGAATGTTGTGGACAGTATCATATAAAGCTCTAATTATTGCTTGATACAATTACTATTGATATCAAAATCAGACACGCAATATTAGAGGAAACTGCCAAATTATTGGTACCTTGCCTTGAAATTAACCACTGAAAAGTTTGCTGACAAATCAGAATGAAAAAAAACCAAAACAAAACCATCAAAAGAACTCTCAACTATAACAGTTTACAGCAGGTGGGAAAATAATCAGTCTTTTTGTTATCTTCATGTCCTGAGTGTCAATTAGCATAATAATAAATGGTAGTTTGCAATCAAGTGGCAATTTTCAGCTACAACAAAGAACATAATAACCCATAATTTAATGGAAAGAAACATGTCTCAGTAAAGGAAACACCTTCAAGTTAATCCTTCATTATATGGATACCACATGGTATGCACACTGACAGTCAAAAATAAGCAGCATTGCAAGTAAAGGCTTGTTTCAGACAGTGCAAATTACTGAAATTAGCTTCTGAAGCCACTAAATTCCTACAGGCAGTGTGGGTAGGTAATTTTCAAGTGCATTTAAATCTTACTTTGAAAAATGAGGCAGCATACATATTTAAGTTGTATTCAGCAACAACATTGCCTGGTCAGTCCAGGTTTTTCCATTAAAAAACTTTTCACCAATTGTCATCCTGAAATGCTTTCATCTTCTACAGCAACTGTGGACAGATCTATGTTCTGCTTCACATGGAGTTAGAATCCCTCATTCTGGAAGGAGAATGCAGAGGAAATCTTACGTGTTGATTAGTTTTGGATGTCCTTCTCACAACTTTTCTATTTGAAAAGATAAATAAATCTACTGCTGCAGACTAGGGGAAAATGGTATAGTATCTGAGTACAAGGACTTAAGGCATATTTTTATGTCACACAGAGGCAAATGTGAAATCCCTACAGGTGAGATCACTCATATAAGGCTTGGCTGAGTATATCATGTTGCTGTTCCCCAATATTGTACACCACAACATTCCCATTTTTAAGTGGTAGAATCAATGAATGGCATGTAGTGCAGTCTTGTTTCTCCCTAGAAATATTTTAAAAGCTGATTGTGCTTTGCTAAAAGCACTTAATACAGTCGAATGCTGTTTTTTGTTTTAACAGCATGTGGTTTCATAAAAAGTCCAGGGTGATTGCATGAGGGGCAGAACCCACAGACCTTGCAACAGATTGGTCAGAGCATGGTACTCATAACCAAGCCAGATCACTGGTTCTTCACTTAAGAGCTGGACTCAATAGTCCTTGTGGTCCCTTCCAGCTCAGACTGTTCTGTGTGGTACTGTCTTACACACCTTCAGAAGAATAGATGTGGCAAACATAAAAACCTCAGATTCTCCCTTCTCCTAGATTACCTTCTCACATCTATACCTGCTCCTTTCACTAGCATCAGCTGCCTATTCTGCAGGTATCCTCTGGGCAAAAAGCAGCTCATGCCACTGCTGACCCCAAGCAAGCCAGTGTATTTGTACTGGTTAGCCAGCTGGTAAACCAAACCAGACAGTTTTTGACTTACACAAGCCTTTTCTTCTTGGAGTTGCTGGTTTAAGTCTTTCCCCTCTAGCTAACCTGCCAGTTTCATGAAAATTGCAGAATCTTTAAATCTTTCTGTCAATTCTGCTGAAGTGGGCTGCAAGGTTATGGGGGAATGCAGTGGGCAGGCAAATAGAGAAGACGCAAGTGTCTCCTTACTGAAGTCTGCTGGGCTTCAGATGTAAATATATTTTATTGAATGTTGTTGGCATTCTCCAGCACAAAATACCTTCTTAGTATTAAATTTGTTTGTTAGTAAATACCAGTAACAGATAGAGTGGCAGCTCTCTGTTCTCTCTTCTACAATATTTTCCTCTCTTTGAAAAATGTTGCTCATCCTTGCCTTGAGGTACTCCTCCATCATCTAGTGAGATCATAAGCAGCCTTGCTGTAATGCTGTACTCCACTCTTTTTCACAGCAGAATATTTTCACATGTCCAACTTTAATATGATATTTGAAATATTAGGCAATAAATCAGTGGACTACTTGAAACTTTACAAAGTGCAAATTCACAAGTGAGAGTTGAGACTTGTCACTCCTGCACCATAAGAAGTTAAAGGCAGTGAGACTATTTTAATAAAATATTGCCTGCTGTATTTATTGGTTTTAACTGTCTTTTATGGTCACCACCAGAGACAAGACACTGCATTGGACACACTTCGATCTGACCTGGTAGATTCCAAAGTACTTCTGAATAAAAAAACCCCACAATATTGTAAGAAAGATGGGTCCTTTAAGCATAGAGTCACAGAATCATGGAATATCCTGAGCTGAAAGTGCCTCACAAAGATCATAGAAGTCCAGCTCCTGGCCTTGCACAGGACAACCCCAAGAATCACAGAATACAGAATTAAACCAGATAAGTTAATAGAATCCATTAAATTTTATAAACATTTTTCAGTACTGAGCCTGTGTATTTAAAATAATTTTTGTTTCCTATATAGTTTGCAGATTTATTTTTCCTCCTGGATCTTTCTTGGGAAAAACAGATTATGGCTTACATTGCTGTCAGAAAATTGAATGGAAAAATCTTGACAGGTATATCCATGGGACACTGGGAAAGGTAGGATCAAGTCTACAGAATCTATATTACTGGTCAGGCTGTACATGAGAATAGTTAATTTGTCTGTGCTTAGTCTGATGATGCTAAACAGATATGGTGGAGACTATTTGAATTTGTAAATTGCTTTTTATTGGTGACAAGATGCTCAGTAGGGTGTATGGATAAGATCTGGACAGAAGAGCTCCCAGTGCAAGTACATGCAAAGTACATGTACAAATGTCTGCTGTCTTACAAATGATACTATATTATTAAGTTATTCCACTTTTTATAATTTTAAAAATTACAGAAAGAGTGATTAAGAACTAGGATGTCTTGGTGAAATTTCTGTGTGCATGAAGGCCCTACTTCTGAAACAGTGTGGTGGAACCCAGCCTCAGTGGATTCACCAAAGGAAACCAAGAGGTTTTGTCTCAGGAACAGTGCTGGGAGTTTAGCACTGTCTTTAGTGGAAATAAGGCTCCATTGCCCTGCAGGAAAGGTAGTGGTGCAGAGTGGGGGTTCATGGTGAGGGAGCAGACTGCTCTGCTCTGAGCTGACCACAGCTGGGTACATTGAAAGAGAATGCTTCGTTGTGAAGCTCAAGGGCATGTGCTGTGTGGATAGTAGAGAGTGTAATGCCCTTTCAGGATAACTTAGGGCTGCAGCCTAAGTAGCCTGCATAGCCTCAGGAGGTTTGATTCCACAGCTGCTCAACCTCCCCCTAAATGGTCAAAGAAGTGGGACTATGGGTTACTATCACCTCACAGATTATCCAAATTGATAACAAAAATATTTTCTTAATTTATTTGTACCAAAAGTTCTCAGTGAATGGAAAAGGAGCAAATCAACAAAGAGTTAAAGTGCTTTTTAAAAATCCAGACTGGCTAGTTAAAAGAATAGTATTTAAAAGGTCTTTGGCTTTTGGGAGGTTTCTCCTAAAGGTTTCAACCCACAGAGGATGGTGTCTCTTTGTTATGAAATTGCTATAGACAAGAAATGGGTGGTGATGCCTCCTACACTCCCCTCAAACACGAATATGTGTGCTTCATTTGGCTAAACTGTGAATGAGAAGACCACCCTTATGATGGCACATAACTGTATCCATTCTTATAGTGTGACCCTAGCAGATTTAGATTGTGGATTATGCAGTCACCTGGAGACAAATTCTCTCTTAGCCATCAAATAACACTATTTTCGTGAAATGGAGTAAATATTTTTTGTTGCAAGTGAAACGTGCCTCCCTCTGTGTCCCTGTCATGAAACTGAAAAGCATTCAAATGAGGCAGCTTTCAGCTTTTCTGAAAGCTGCTTTGTACTCCTGGCATTACAGTCTGTGTTTGTCTTCCAGAACAGGCCTATAAACTATACCTCTGTTTAAATGCTTTTCGGAATTATTGCTTGAAGCTGATTTCATTCTAACACAGAATGTGAAAGGATTGGTTACATGATCCTTAGTGAAATGAACAGGTTTTATGCCTTTACTAGTGTTCAGCTCTTTATTAAAAAGTCAGCTTGGTAGGGGGGTTGTTTGTAGCTTCTTCCGGTAGCTGAAGGGCGAGAAGGCGTGCAGAGTCTGTCCCTGGTGTCTCTGTGGCACGCTGGTAGCCAGAGGTGAAGATTTGTCCAGTCTGTATCTGAAGTCCTGATCAGCAGACCATCCTCTCTCCTTTCCTCCTGGCACACTGGTAGCCGAAGGGTGGGGGGATGTGCAGAGCCTGCTGCCGAGATCCTGCAGCAGCTATCCCTCTCCTTCCCTCCTGGTAACACCAGGTAGAGTGTCTCATTCCTTGTGCCTGCTTCCCACAGCCCAGTCCAATCTGGTCCTCTGCAGGTTATAGTGACAGGTTAAACACAGACTAGGGATGGGGTTCCCTTTTCCCCAACCAGCACACCCATCCAGCCCTCTCCACTGTGCCCCTTTTTTTCATTTTGGGGTGTTTTTCATCCCCAAAACCCTCTCCCATGATTCCACTGGCTTATTTTGCATCCTAGTCCTAGTTTGGGTGGGGGTGTAGGTGATTCCCAGGAGCGATTAGCTAATTAACATTTCAATGTCAGTACTTAGGTCGAGCCAAGTGTCCCAGCCAGGCTGTTTTGTTCATAACACTTAGTTTATTATTTTCTATCATAACTTCTAGTAGTTTTCTTTCTTAATTTTAGATGTTGAAAGGTTGGTGGAGTCCTGTTGGTCCTGCATTTGTGCTCTCATCAGTGCTCAAACTCTTGCTCTGCATTAGCAGCATCAGCTGTGTCCAAACTCCAAAGACATTTGCAATCTTTGTGTGTATACAGATATATCAGTTTATCCAGATTTGCAAATTCTGATATTCTAAACTCTAATACTTGAAAAAATCAGTGCCTTTAACTTAGGTAGGTAGGTGCATGGTTCAAAATTCAAGCCTCATGTATGTTCTTCATCATTAGCTCAGGACAAGATTTGTTTGTCCATCCTGTGCAAACTCCAACCTCACTCTACAGGTACTTGATTGTCAGAGGAGTCTGAGTGGTAACAAAAGAAAAAGAAAACCACAGCAGAGAATATGCACCTTAATTTGCACAAAAGTTCTCTTTTTAAATTGCTCTGAGTTAATCTAATTTTCTTTAGCTCCTTCCAAATCCATAACTTATCCTGCATCGCAGTGTTGCCACATTCCAGATGGTTTCTGACTGGGTTGCCAGCTGAGCTCCTATTGCTTTGCTTCCAGACTCTCATATTTCTCAGCTCTTTCCAAATTGCTGGAGCTGCTGCCTCTATTGCAGGGAAGGGTTCAACTGAAGAGAAACACATAAGGTCGCAGTCCCTTTTTTAAGGCACAAACATGAGTTTAGGACAAGAGGAATAACATTCTTGATATTAATGCAGAGTTAACCCAGAAGACAGTGTTTGAACAGTGAGTTTTGTCATTAAATTCTTTTTTTAGGATTTCCTTAAAGAACTATAGGGAAGGAGCGTCTTTCTTCTGTTTTAGATCAACAGGAAAGCTCTATGAAAACTGAACTATTCTGCCTAATGAGAAAGGGTTAATTTTTTCAGGGTTAGCTTGGCTTATGATAAATTCTCTGGATTCACAAATTTGACCTAAAATAGTTGGGTAACCTAAAGAATGGTGTAGATGTCCTTTCATCCTCATTTGAGGAAATACTGAAGGAAAGACTTCAACAAAAACAGAACACAACTCACAATTAGAAAAACCCTCCAATATATTCAGCTAAAAGAAGTATGATTATTTTATTTTAGGAAGTAGGTTTTGATTAGTGTTTGATCATACATGGAACAACAATATTTTGCATCTACTATAAGGGAGGTGCTAAATCATAGAAAGAATTTATGTAACGTGTAGGTAACAAAACCATCACATATCAGATATATGATCTGCTGGTGGAATTCAATCAGGTCTACAAAAGTCTGCATATTATTTTTCCTTGTAAGCCTCTGTCTCTGCAGATTTGATGGATTGGATTTACTTCTTCCAACAACAGCTCTCCAACTGGTTTGAGGGCAGTGCTTCAGAGTTCTGCAAGGAAATATAACTAAGTAACTAGCATGGAAGAGATGACATGAAAATTTAAGCAGCTAGATTTTCCCACTCTAATTCAAAATACAGAGGGGAATGCCTGGCATGTATTAATATTTTAGAGTTCCATTTGGTAAAGAAGAAAACATGTTGCAAATTCACTCCTACACTCATACATTTCAGTCTTTAAAATTTAAGTGTGCTCTCCACTCCTTTAATCGAAGGTTAAAACACTATCTCAAAAATAGGAGAAAATATAAACTTTGATGTCAAACATTTCAGGTTCTGAGGAGTTCTGTATCAAAGACTTCAAAGGAAACTTATTAATGAGTTCCAGGTCATTTATATACAGGACTGCATTTCACAGTTGCAGCGTTGTTCATTAAAAACAAAACTGTACCAATTTTTATACAATTTTTAAGTTCTCAGTTCTTACTTCTCCAAAGTAACAATTGTTCTTAAGCTGGGGTCAGAGCAGGAGCAGGGGCTCACTTATAACAGACAAAGAATGATTACATTCACACCTGATGGAATCTATTGCAGCACACCAGAAAATCTCATTGGTGCAAGAATCACACTGATAAAAATGACAACATTTTGGCTCTCATTCTCAACATCCTTTCCAAAATTAGGCAGATAAAAGTGAAGAATACCTTTCCATTTATTTGCTACAGTGTAAGTTTCATAATTTTCTTCTCTTAGTTTTTAACTTATTTTGCTGTTTTACCCACTGTGCTCCAGATTAGTACTTAAATCAAATTTCATTTAGAAATCTAACTAATGAGTTACATGATAAACATGTTTTATACACCAATATTCAGTTTCCAGGCCATTAATATAGTCAACAGACACAGATCAGTTAGAGACACTATTTTGCAGTTCAACAAACCTTAGAATCTTGGTATTTTGAGGAGTCATTTAGCTCTCAGATAATTTCTTGATTTCCAACAAATTAAGAGTTTGCATACAAGATAAATGAAAAGGGAGCATTATGGCATTTGCCATATGACAGGCATTTATCATCACCTGAAGTCACTGATAGAGCAGCTAACCTCTGAGAGTTTACCTCCTGGGTCCTTGTTTCTGCCCCTGCATTATGCATACAAGAGTCCTCATTTACATGATTTGCTGAGGTGTGATTCACACTGATAGTTTCATGCTGGTGGAGGCTTTGAAGATATGCAGTTCAACAAAGGTGCTAAATATTCTTCCTTTAGTCAGCCCAGCCTTAATTGCATGTGACAGAAACGTTAATGTTTTGGCTCAAGTAGACCTTGTGGCTGAGCCCTAATGCCAGTCAGAGCCCTTCGTGTTGTGTCTGTTCACTCAACCCTACCTGCACCTGGGCACTACATCTCTTCAAGTAATTAATAATTCAAGAGCCATCTTTCAGTCATCACCTGTACACTCCTGTTAGACTGCTCACCACAGTTGTATGGGATCCTTGAATATTTAGACTTCCACCCAGTATAATGGCAGGCCTTATTTATGGCTGAGTTGGTGAAACAACAAGGTTGGGAACAGGCATTCTTGCTATCTAAATTCAATAATGGATATAATTCAGCTTTTTAGCCATCTTCCCACTACAAAGGTGTCTGCAGAGGTTGCCTGCCCATTAAAATGCTACTTAAAAGAGGTTGTCTTGATGACCTGCTCTTTATTAGTTAGTTCTAAAGAAATTTGTGGCTGATTATGGTTCTGAATGCCTGAGACATTAGCTTTGGTACAGCAAGGTGGTTGTGCTCTAGCTATTTTTTGTATTTCTTACATATGCTTCTTAACGAGTTTGCCAGAAAAGGACTATATTGTCACTTGCAGGGGCTTTGCTCATCAAGTAAGTCTGTAAAAGGGCCAGAGCAAACAGGAAGCCCTTGTCTTCAAGCCCTAATTTGAACAATATGTGTGTTTACAGAGAACCTCCTAGTAACTATTTTGCCATATGATCAGGCTGATCAGAGATTTACAGAAGTCTCTTGGGTAGGCATAATGTAAACATAGCTGTCATTTCAATGCAGGGGTAGAAAATAAAATGGAGGAAAATGATGCAGAGAGGGACCTAGGGGGGATATGGCCAAGGTCAGGAGATGACTTAAGGTAGCCCCTCTGCCTTCCAAGTAAGCCTGTATATATGTATGTATACATGTGTGATATAATCTTTCTTGAGGTCTGGTCTTGCTTGCATTGCCACCTTTCAAAGAAAGCAGCACTTCAGAAGAGTCCATAACTTCTAGATTTGACCCATAATAAATAAATGTTCCAGGACTTGTCCCATAATTAGCTGACCTGGGTTCTTATACACTTCCTGCACAGCAGGTGAGTGTGTAATTATCTGGGTTCTGTGTGGTGGGAAAACAGCTAGACTCACTCAGCACAGAAAAGAGACAGGAGGAAGGTGAGGAGCTTTGTGAAACGGCTGCTGTTCATCTGGCATCAAATACCTGCTTCTCTTCTGATGAGCTGGGAGTTGCAGCTGTGAAAGAAGAAGGAACAATTTGCTGTGTGGGAAAGACTGCAGCAGGTCATGAGTGGAGGTGCAGTAGCAGGTAGGAATGGGGAGTGGATGCAAACACTGCAGTGCACTGGGTCTCACTTTCCACTTAATTTCTGTGTGGTTCTCTATGGGCTGCTTAACACAACTGGGTCTGCACAGCTGATAATTGACAGCTGCAGGTCCTGGGTGTAAAGTGAATTGGCTTGCTCCAGCTCATATAGAATATTCTTCACTTCCTTTCCTATAAGCTCTTGTATTTCCTGTTATGATATATTAAAATTTATTTACCATACTGTGTGACCTTTGTTGGCAGATGAAGCATATAGTGCCCCTTGGAATAAAATACTGTGTAGTCACTGTAACTGGCAGAAGAAACACAGAACCCTATCTGTCTTCACAAGTCTTTATATACAATATAAGCACAAAAATTGCTGCCTACAGGTGGTCTAACAAATGATCTGTCACCAGCTAAGCTGTGATCAGTGTCTTTGAGCATGACAAATCATCTGTGACAAACATGGGAAAATGAGATTACTTTATCCCTACTCCGTTAAGGGGTATGATAAATTGTATTAGTTTGCAGTTTGCATGATCTGAGTGCATGCATGTTGACAGTGACATAAACAGTTGGTATGTAAACATAACTTAACTAATTTGACTGTATGGATCTGTACCTGTGTCCATATAAAACTGTGTACCTATGGAAGTTATTTGTTCTCTTTATGAGAGAGAGGAGGTAAATCTGTATTGCATGTAATGGTTTGGTAAGTAAACACATAAATGTGTCTACTGTGTTTTGCCTTTGTTTTCAATATCAAAAAACTCTCCCTGCTTACACCAAAAGTTTTCTGTTGCTGGCTGCATGGAGTGGTCAGCCTTTCTTTCAGAATTGGTTGAAAGCTACGTTTTGATGGATTTGTTCCAAAATCTATTAAAAACCCCAAAAACTGGAGAGCAAGATTCATAGCCAGCTATGAATCATCTCATGTCCGTCTGAGAACAATTAGGAAATCTAGGAAAGAGCCCATGTTTCCTTCTCACTTGTCATGCAACAGCCAGCACCCAAAGTGGTGACTTACTTTGGACTGGGCTCCCTGTGCTCAAGGAGCTAAGGAGTTGCCTTTTTCCCCCAGCAGATTAGGCAGAGTGAAACTTTTTTCTAGTTGCCTGGCACTTAAAGGTTCTAAAGCTGTAGAGAAATCATGAGTCAGAATACATGCAAGGAATGTTTTCCAACCCAAATAGTTTATTTAAGAATAGTTCAGCCTGAAGAATGGGGGCAGGGAGGGAGACAGGACTTTAGCTCAGACATTCTTATGATTTCAGCTGAAGTTTTTCATGTCCTGGGAGGATTTAGTTTTCTTAACCCTCTCATTAGAAGTATCTGAATAACTTCATGCATTGTTACAGACAACTAATGTACCCTTTTCTTACTAGAACAGGGTCTATACTTTTGTGGAGAGTCAGAGAAAGAGAATAAAGACACAATCTGACATTTATACTAGTTTTATTCTGGAGTAACTAGTAATCTAAATGTAATTTTTTCAGTGTCATTAGTCGGAGAATCAAAATTATCTACACCCTTAGATCCCTTTGCATCTACTGCTGTCTCTATTAGTAGATTAATACTGCAATTGACTAGTGCATGAATTCTACCCTAAAAACTCAGCATGTAAATCACAGCAAATGGGCAACATATAACAATGAGCACTACTGCCAGCTACCTGTATATTTACAGATGCATATACAGTGTCATATTGGCACAGAGAAGGGTTTTTTTTTCTGTTCTCTTCTCCTTTCTTTCCTCTACCATTTAAAAAACCAACACCCAAACCAGCCTTGTCTGACTTTTGTTCCCCCTGTGCTGTAGGGAGCTGCTGCAAAACTATTTTGTGGTTTGCCTTGATGCAGCACAGCTGTTGGGAAGTACAGGCTCTTTCCAGCTCTCTGAAAATGCTCTTTATAGCTGCAGCCATTTCCACCTCCTCCTTTCTCTTACTAAAACTGCTTGCAACTCCTTGATATCAGTCTTCAGGCAAAGTTCATGCTGAGTATTCCCCCTCTTATGAAATAGTGAGAGGGGAAGGTGAAAATCAAAAGAGAGGAGGGAGAAGAAGCTACTAACAATGGTGTTATAAAAATTATGAGATAGACAACATTGACTTCAAATAATTGTACTTAAACCACTCTTTTCTTTCATGCAGCCTTCAGAAGAAAAGAAAAGGGCTTTTAGTCTCAGAGGAAGTCTGGGCAGAAATGCTCAGCAGTAAGCTGGGTTTACCTGAAAAGAAGGAGGCTTATAATAACACAGAGATGTTGCCTACTTTGTTAGAACCCACTTTTGCCAATAAAGACTTTTGGTTTTTTGGCTTCTCTAACTCCTGACACTGCCATACAGCATTTCACAAGCACTGAATCTTGTGTGAACTTGCAGCATATGAACGTGGACCCTAAAGTTGAAAGCTCAGAGAAAGGCACACCCTTTGGTCAGCATAATAACCATTTATCATTCAGCAAAATCCACATGACTCATAGTTTTTTAAACACACACATTAAAGAACTAAATATATCTCTTACTCTGACATATATAAAAGGCAGCAGGGATGGACGGGTTCAACTGTAGTGTCTCATTGGGGCATCTAGCAATTCTCTCTTATTTAATCATGATGTACAATGAAACTCCCATTTTAGCTTTCAGTGGCATTTGATTCAGAGTAATTATTTTGTGTGCACCACACTTCTTGAATGAAGATGTGAATTGTTGGAAATTTGGAAAAATGCTTGAATGGGCGTCCCCTTTTAAAGGCATCATATAGCAGATAATGCAGTTTCCTTTTCCTCTCTTATTAGTCTAGAGTAAATACATAGCAACTATCACCAAACAGGCTGAAAAACTAGGAGTGTTTTAATTTTTAAAGAAAGGCATGGTCAGAGACACCTGTCTGGCCCCTGAACTAGTGGTACAGATGCTAAAAACAAATAAGCCTAGAAAAGGTTGTTCTCATCCTATCAGCACAGTCTTGGAGTGCCTTGGCAGCCAGTCCCTCAAAAATAGACTTGAAAGAATGAAGAAGGAGAAGAAGAGGGAGGAAGAAAGCAAGGAAATACTTCCGTAAGAAAGGCTACCAATCCTAGGCAGTTTCCTTGAAATCCCTCCATCTGAGAACTGGAGCCCTGGTTTGGAGAGCTTACTGCTGAGCCACGTTTGCTTGTGTCTTAAGGAGGGGCCTGGAGAGCAGTGGCAGGATTTGCTCCAGCTAGCTAGCCATGTGGCAGTGCTGCTCCTGCTTCAATAGGATTCCTTCACCATTACGCTTCTTCTCTTGGGCTCCACAAGCAGTTCAGCTCTCAGAATCTACACTTAAAATTATGAGGTCTCAAAAACAGGAGAAAAGCCACATTCTGCCCTCCCCTCCATAGTTTGAACATGAGATATTTGTAGTAGCCACACAGCTCCCATTGAGTAGGTGGGGGACTGTTGCATTAAATTAAGCACAAAGCAGTCTCCGACTCTCCCCAGAACAGGCTGCAAGTGCTCTGATGCTGTGCCTGCAGTACCTAGAAAACACATGGCAAGCTCTGTGTGCTTGACCTGGGAAGCCAAGTTCCCCCAGGGCCCGGGTGGAGTTGGGTTCTGGGGAAGATTCACAATTCACAACATGATGAGTGGGGGTTTCCTACTCTGGCTAATAAGGCAAAAGTTGGAAAAAAGTTTGCAGCAGCTTTTTTCCTTCCCATGTGGTAGTAGGATTAATGCACTGAAATCACATCCTGGATTTAACCTCCGGTGGCTGTCTCCTTGGGACTGAGTAGTTGACTCGTGCTTTTTTTTTCTGACATGGGAGCTGCTGCTAGATGTGCAGATTAACCCTAGCTATTTCTGCCTGTTCCTGGGCAGTGGTGATGCCTCAAAAAGTCCAGCCTCTATTTTTCATGTGTCAGACATGCACTGAAGCAATAATATTTTAATATATGAAAGACAAACACAATTAATCTGTCAGAAATTTATTGTTTCTCTATATTCCATAGTTTGGTAAAAGCTTTAAATCAAGACATATAGAACTAGATGTGCCATAAATGTGCAGAAGCCAGTGTTTCATATAATGGTAAAATACTTGTAGCTGGATGACCCTTTCCTCTGTTTTTTTAAAAGGGAGAACAAAATTATTTTTCTCTGCAAATTCTTTTGACTGGCAAGTCTGAATTAGAAAGAACCCCTAGAACTCTAGTCAATTACTTCTCTGATTCTAGTAAATATTTAGAAATTATTTTATTACTGTCTCATGGTTATGTGTTCACTTTATACTCAGCTGATTCCACACACATCTAAGATGTTGAGAAAACATAAAAATACACTACAAAAAGTCTTTACAGACTGAAAATTTAAAAATTTATGGTTATGAAACCAACATAGATCTAAAGTTTATTCACTTAAGTAAAAGAAAAAAAGTAGAGGAGGATTTTTTTTTTAATTTTTCCTCCCAAAGTGTCTTGTTTGAGATACAGATGATACTAGGAGCAATTGATGCAGCATGTTGCTATTTTCACCTGTGGGTCCCCACGTATTCTATCTGGCTATATCATATGGGGTTTACTGCTTTTAGTGAGATAGTTTTTACAGAATTTCTCTGTTATGAGGATGGGTGAAACAGTTTGAATAAAAAGCTAAAAAAAAAAGAGTTCTTTACTATTTCTGTAATACCTATACATTATGCTTCTTATGTGATGTTTCCTTTTCATGTGTCATCTGTATCTGTGTATTGACAGTGTGGAGCATGGCAGATTTAGTGGATTTTAAGGACAAACTATTTAAAGGACCTGGTGCTGCTCCTACTTATGGTACAGTTGCATCTGATGGTCTGAGCTGGTCTGACATCTCAACAGCAGCCAAAAAATGAGATTCCATTCCCATGTGGTCCTGACCGTGTAGCTCCTTATGAGATGATGACAAGTTTGATGAGCTCTCATCAAACTTTTCATGAACAAGCTCTGTTCAGAGCTAAACCAGATTATCACTAGTTTTTATTTTTGGACTTGTTTTGGGGCAGTTTAGTAAGCTGATATTCTTCATAAAGTCATCAGACAAATATTGTGCTGCAAAACTGCCCCTTTCAAGCTGTAAGCTCTCAGCTTCAACCAGCTCATCATTTAAATGTTCATTTTTATTTCATTTTACTTAATTTGTATTTACAAAGCTCAGACTAAAAATGATTACATTGTAGTCTGTGATTTCTTACTGTAATCCCTACTTATGAACTTTCCACCTTCATTTTACTTACACAAAATCTTCTACTCAATGTGTCACCATCCTATCCCTTTGCTACTTCTTTTGTATTAAAATAAATCAAAGCTAACCTGTACTAAAGTCTTCTCTTCTAAGAAAGATTATGTTATTGGAAACTTTTCCTTTCTATTTTTCTCCAAAAACGGCTTCACTCCACCATTCTTTCTAGGACAACTGAAAATTTCTCTTGTTTGGTGTTCACTAGTTTTCAGTCTTTTTGAATTCTTCCTAGGAATATAGAAATGCAATCACAAAGAGAAGAACAAAACCAAAAATTAAGATCCTTTATAAAATAGAATTGACCTACAATGAAACCCATGAAGCTGCGTTTTACTTATATTGAAGCAAGTTGCCATAGGTCTGATTTTTACTGTTTGCTTAGTTGATGGTGAATGTAAAAATGGAAGCACTACTTTTCTAAATAGATCCCAATCTGCTTTCACTAGTCATTTAGGTAACAAATATAAGAAGAGGAAGGATTGTCCTATAGTTAGAAACAGTGAAATGTGGATCTTATTCCTGAATGACTATGGATTTCTTGACTGGGTGTGCAGCTCCTGTGACCTAGTTATTTAATTTGTATTCCTGGCTGTAGCTTCTCCCAAAAGCTACACCTCTGCCTTGTAAGAGCCAGGTGCTTCTGGGCTGATTTGCAGGGTGCTTTTACTTCACTCAGTGCTGTCTGTCCCAAATCATAGAGGAAGGGCTTAGTTTCAGTTTAAGTGCAAGAGAGTTTAGCCCCCTGGAGACGAGCCCTGTTGTGCCTCTGGCCCACAGGCCCAGGCAAGAGACCTTGCTCCTTATGCCTGCTAATATAGGGGCTACTGCAGACAATTAGGAGGAAACATAGGACATCAGAATATTACCCAAATTTTGCATCTCTTCCAGACGTTAAATACCCCATTGTGCTTATTTAGGAGCTTACGTGAAACTGGGATCTCCAGGACAAAACTGCATGATGACACCTTAATGCATCCTTATAATTTCTCCATTCTTGCATTCAAAATGCATGAGGAATTGCTGAATCTACAGAATCAGTCTTGTGAGATAAAATGCTGAAGCAATCTAAGACATTAGATTTTCTCTAAGATTTTTTCCATTTTTCAGTTTATTCATGCTGCAGCATGAGAGATTACCTACTTAAATGGGAAAATGTAGCTTGTTCTGGTACAGGAAATTGTTTGGTAAGGAATTTTCTGCTTACTGAGTTATTTTTATATGAAAGGCTTTTCACACATACAAACATACGATGAATATATATGTATGGATGTGCAAACACACACATACACATCACACGGTACTCCCAGCTTCTGTACTTATAAATACTTATAAATGATCCTCTTAAATGCAAAACTTACCAATCTGATGAACATGAACTCTTTTCTGACTTGAATAATTTTCTCTTTTTTTGGCATTACAAAGAAGTTCACATATGTTCTGTTATAGAACTGAATCCTATGGCTGAGGTGGGGACCCTATTTTTCCTGTGCAGAAGAGTTTATTGGACACAGAGGAAGGGAAAGGGAAGAAAATTCTAGAAATACAGGTCTCCAGAAATGTAGTACCACATTATTAGTGGATTTAGCTGCACCTCTCTCAGTGGAGCTGCATCCATTTACCCCAGTCAAGTCCCAGTCCCAGACTCACTTCCACTGCTGCTCTTTGAATCCATGCCAGACTGAGGTATAATTTAAACCAGAAACAGATGTGGGTGACTGTAGCTGAGCTGCAGAAAATATAAAGGCTCCATACGTGCTAATTTTCCAGGCATTTGTAACAGGATTGCTGAAATAACGGTAAAATCTTGTAGCTAATGGACCTTGGATGGTGAGAAAGGCTTCTCCTTTGTTTGCTGCAAATTATCTTTCATTTCTGCCTTCCCTGTTCAGATCGCACCACATTTATTTTGAATTGTTTTCAGCCTTTTCTGCTAAGGATCATGGGAGAGCAAAGCTAAGTGATTGCAAATGTTTCTGCGGTAATAATTTCCACAGCAGAAGCCAGCTGGATCATCCCCCGTACACTGACTGAAACTTCTGTCCTTTTCTTTTCAAAAAAATAAAAATGTGCTGGGATAAATATTTTAATTTGTATAAATACTCTCCTAAAAATGCAGGGTACAGGTATATAGGAATGTATAAAGTGAGCATTCCTTGAAGCAGAGAAGCACCAGAGTAAGAATTCTTTTTCAGCTCACTGCGGTTTTGGAAGGCAGACCAAAAGAAAAATGAGAGGTTTCCAGAAAAAACAGCATTATGGGCCAAACTAAGCGAAATACTTAAAGTGAGCAAAGCAAAGCTCTGTCTGCTAACAGCTTCTAGCAAGGGAATGTATTTTCTTTACCAGCCTCCTACCCCAGGAACTTTGTCTTAACATCAAATAAAAAACACAATAGGAATAAACAGATTTCTGGTGATGCACTGCTTTGCAAAACCAAGCTATTCCAAAATTAAAATAATTACTCTTTTCAGAGTCCATTTTTAATGTATGGGTTGCTCCTGTTCTTCACTTATGAATTAAGACTAGATCACTGTACATAACTGTGATCATTCTATCAGATTTCCTGTATTTTTTTCCAAAGAAATAACCTTTCTTTAATAAGAATGGGTGTAGTGGCATTTACTTCTTGAACTTCAGGAGTAAGTAGAATGTTTAGGAAGATTCAGAAGTCCTCACTATTTTTTTTTCCTGTGATATTTGTTCAGTCTGAAATGAAAGTGAAGAGAGAGTCCAGTTTCCCCACTGCAAGAATTTCCATGTCTGCATTTCCTGCTGAGTCCTCACAGTGCACAGTGGCTTCTGCAGCTTTAATACTAAAATTGAAAGCAATGCAGCTGCCCACTTGTTCATTATTCCATTTCTCTTCACCATTACAGAGCAGTTCTGCAGGGGCTGTCAAATGGACTGAGCCTGCAATCGAGACATTCAGTTACCAACCCATCTTTTATGTTGAAATTTGCTTCCTGGGCATGGCACCAGCACTGTGCCTAACTTGCCACGTATGTCCCATCTCCGTGTGGATCATAGGAATGTGAAGAAGTTATTTGGGCTCCCTGTGCTTGTTGGAAGTGCAGTAGTGTCACTGGTGGTTTGAAGACGGGTTTTGCATCAGAAAAGAGCTTTCATCTCTCTATGTATATAGCACAATAAAAGGAAATACCTCCAAATTTCTGAAAAATTTCCTGAAGAATGTACTAATCTGCAGAGATGACAGTGTATGTTGTGGGAAGGCTGAGACAGTTCTCTATTCTGTTTATTATTGGACTGCTCAAAGCAATGCTAATGAGATAGACTGGGTATGCTCCCAAAAAAATGTCCCAATGCTCTTCCATAGTAGGAGTGTCTAATTCTTCAAAAGGGTGAAAATTATACCAGACCATTGCAGATGAAGTGAGACGGTTGAAGAAGGCATTTTTCAGGACTCTGAGGCCCCTAATAGGCCAGAATGGTGACAAATCTCACCCTGGGACCTCCACCCTCACAGCCCCCTTTCAGCACAGCCTTGGGCCATAAGTCTTTACCTGAATATCTGAATTATGCTGTAGGTGTTCTCTCTTCTGCCCTGCTTCTGGCCCTGCCTCCTGGATGTACTTGAGCCCTGAGCAGTAGGTAACTTTTGTCTGCAAGAACTTTTGATCCACAATGCAGCCTTGTCTCTGATCTGTCTCCTGTTTCTTGTGACAGGACTTTCTAGAAGGACCCTGGACCTGATTCCATGTATGCTGAATTTCCAGCTCTTGATGGACCCCCTTGTCAGCACCTGACTCTGTGGTGTTGCAGTCATCGACTCCTACCCTTCTGGAAACTGTTATTAGACAAGCTTTAAAACAATTCTAATTTATATTTGATTGTGGGAAAAAAAAAGCAAAACAAGCTTGAGTGGCAGGTTTGAGAGTAGTTCCAGGAGAATTGTCATATTGTGATGTCTCAGAATATTTTACTTTAGGAAGCAAGGATGTATCTGTAAGTAGAAAAAAAATGGTCATAAGCTATTCGGGGGAAAAAAGGAATTCCTTTATTGAGGTACCACATCTCAGATGATGTCTAGAAATAACACACACAAACTAAAGACTCTTCTGTTACCCTGCATTGTAAAGAAGCCATCCTTTGAGTTCTGCTGAAATTCAGTGTTGTGCAACTATATATTCATTAGTTAAGAGCACTGTATTTAGTTTTTTTATGGAACCTGCATCTTTACATTACACATACATCTATTTTTTAGCTGTTAACTTCAGTTTCCTTCTGCAGTGAGAAGTACGAAAAGTCCTAAAGAAGCCAAGTACTTTAGAAGAACGTCATGACACCTATTTATCATCCTGCTAGTTATCAGATTGTTTTGAAATAATTGGATAAAATCAGAAATTACTGTGATACAGATTTTTTTCCAGCAGGAATTCTGCCTGGTCATCAGTTGTTCTAAAACTGATATGAAAAGTAGGTTAAAGAGAATGCTATTTGAGTGAGTTCATTTTCCATACCAACCTGGAGCTGACCAGTGAAGACATCAACCTGTCTTGATGACAAGAGGATGTGTGCCTACAGTGTTTGTGTGCTACTAGAATTGAAGTGATGAGCTCTCAGGTGTGAAATTCAGAGAGTGTAGCAACATACAGCTGTATCAACTGAACCCTTCACAGCTTCCAGGAGCCCCACTTTCAGAACAGTTAAAGATTCTGAAATGGGGAATCCTCTGCAGTGGTGAGGGTTCACTCCAGGCAAATCCCCATCCATACAGAAATCAAAATTCGTGATGCCTAGCAGTACACTTGGCTCCCCAGTCATAGGTGGCTTCACTTTATGGATTAATGGCACTGTAGAGCCTCCAGCTGAGAAAAGTCAATATAAACATGGGACCCCCTCCTCCATTTCATAGCCATAAAAGCAGCAGTCACATGTTAGAGCTGAAATTCATGCAGGGCCTTTCTCATTAACCTAGAAACTGTAGCCAACTGGGCACCATACCTGAGAATTCAATGAATAAACAGAGCCCTATGGGAATAATGACTGTGTTTCAGCCTGCTTAATTTAGCATGCTTTCTCAAAGAGTTTTTTTTAAAGAAAAATATTTCCTTAATTTTTTGCAAGTTCTCATGATGCTGTTATCTTTTCTGCCTTAAATAGAGAGAAAGAAAATATTTAAGCTGCATTTATTGTAGTTATTACTAGTTTGAACTAAAGAGAGAAAGACCAAGCTGGAAGCCATAGGAAAAAATTTTAGCCTGGCAATTTAGCAGTGAACTGTGGTATCAGTGCTAGCCAGGTTCTGGGCTCCGTGGACAAACTGTGTCTGCAGGAAAGCAGAGCAAGTGCCACCACTCTGCCACTGTCCAGGGACTCTGAGTCCTCTGGTCTCCAGTCTTGGGCTTGTTTCTTTGGCAAACCAGAGCAAGTCCCATTTCTACAGCTCTAACTGCTATAATGACCCTGGCACCAGCAGGGCAATTATCAAGAGCAGGCAGAAAAAAAATGGATGACAAGATGGAGAAATTTTAATGCTTGAATACATCATTACTGTTGAACTGAAAATATATTTTTTTCTTTCAAAGAAAAATGGTTTTATTTTGCCAGAAGGACAGTAAAATAGTTTTGTTTGGATAATATCTGATTTACAACAGGAACAAAGGCATGAAAATTCTGTGTATATGGTGTAGAAGATTTAATTATAAAATTTAATAATACATGTAACATACTGAAAAAACAGGTTAATTATTTGTATTAAAGTCATATACCATGAATTAAGGTGTAGGGAAAATCCAAGTAAAAAAGGCCACTTGGGAAGCCCGTACAGAATATTGTTCATGTTAATTGGAGTGAATGGAAGTCTAAACAATTGCATCTTACTTTTGTCAAGTAAACTAAGAAAAAGTGTTGTGAACACCTAAGGTACTGCAAGACTGTGACTGCACACAAGGAACTGATATTCTTCATCCAATAGGTTGTGTTTAAAGCCAGTCCTTGCAAGGTGGGGGACTTAAACCCTTCCTGTTTTTTATTTCTCAGAAGGAAACTCACCTTTCAGAAGAGAGGGTTCCTCTGGTCATGGTTTATTCTTTGAAGGCTGTTCAGTCCCGGAGTTACTAACCAGAGCCATAATTCAGAATGTAGATATCCACCCTTCATTTTCTTTCCTTACAGCAACAACACAAAGGCTTTACATATGCAAGTGCAGGTGGGCTTGCAGTCCTGTTGGACAGAAAGAAAGGAAAGAAAGGGAAAGAAAATGACAGGGAGGATTCCCAGCTGGGCAGAAACATCTTGTGATACAACAGCTCACACTCTGCAGTCAGAGGCTAGCAATCCTCCTCAGTTCCACCTGCCCAACCAATTCCAAGTCTGGGGTTTTCTCCATCAACTTTGGACTCAAAGACTGCATGTATTTTTCCCATGTGTCACTGCCCAGCAGAAGGAACCCCAGCCCCAGAGGACTGGAGAGATGGGGCTTGCCTTTAGCTGGTACTGGGACATGGCTTGAGTCTAGTTTTTCTGGTTCAGCACTGAGCATTCGAATGTCTGGGTACACCACTGCCCCAGTGAAGAAGGAGCGTAATTTAGTCAGAAAAATAAAGGAACATTACAAAAGATCATCCCTGCACCTGAGAAACTTCCTGTATGTCTTAGATCAGAAGAGTACATTAATGTTCCCCTTACCACAGATTAAATATGCATTATACTGATTTCCATTGAATTAATTGCAGGCACAGGTAATCACTGCATTTCTCTTTGTGTCATGCTGCAAGATGTTCTTCAGACCACCAGAAGCACTCATAATTGTTATGCTTAATGGAACATATAGCTTTAAATCTAGCTGATTTAATTTCAGGCAGTCAATTTACATATAAACTGTGCAATAAGTTCAAAGTATGCAGATGAGTTAGTGTATTGGGTGAGTAGAAGTTCTGCTGAATTTAGAAATTCACAGTGATTTTGTACAGAAGTAGAAAGAAACAGCTGAGTATAAACAGTTTCTGTGGAACTCATCAAAGATCACTTCAGAGATAATCTGGCGTTTTGATCTCTATTCAGTTGTGGAGTCAGAGGACTTTGTGGACTTCATCACACGCCTGTGGTAAAGCTTCTGGGTTGAAATCCTGGATCTTACTGAAACCAGTTGTTTACTCTGCAAACAGGTGAATATATAGGTTATTCCAGTTTGACCCTGCTCTATTACCATTGGCTGCACAGTAACTTCCCTTAGCTTCAGCAGAAAGGAGACCAAAAGGCTTTTTTGCTGAACTTTTGGACCACTTTGACTGACCTAAATTGAACCAGAAATGGAGTAAACCCCTGCTTCTTTGATCTCTGCTACATAATTTGAGTTATTAATTCATTTTATCTTCCTTACTGTGTAAAAAGGTGGAAAGAAGTAAGAAGCTGGGATTTTAATTTTTTTTTTTTTCAATTTTTTTTTCTTGTTTCTTAACTCTCCAGTGGGGAAAATCAGGAACTGTGAAGAAATACATTGCTAACAAAGGGCTATTATGAGTGAAACAGTAAACATGGTGTGAGGCAATATTGCATTAGTGAATCAAGATTTCAATTTCCTACAGAAAATTTCAGCTAGTCTAAAACAATCTCTCCAGAGCTGTGTTAAGAATCCAAAAACATTTCTGAAGAGAAAAGAATACCAGTTTTTTTGACTCTGAATATTTCCCACGCATTTTTAATGCTTCCAATCTTTTGAATTTGGGTGCTTGACTTAAAACACTCTTTTAATTTGTGCATATAACATGTTTTATTTCTTTATTAAGAACAAAAATTGTATAAGTTGGATAAACGGTTTCAGAAGGATTGTACAGATGGTAACTTGCCTGTGCTAAACATTAAGTAAACAAACATCCCATCCTTTTTTCCGGTCTGAACTGTAGGTGTTTTTAAGCACCTACTTCAGGAGAGGCTTTGCTGAGGTTGCACAGATCCCACAGTATCACTAAGGCCAACGAAAATAGTTCAGGCTGAATGAACCAGTCATTGACATGATGGGCTTTTTAAGCTGTCCACACAGAGCCTAACCACATTAGGGACTAGAAACCACCAGCATAGCCACCTGTGGAGGTCATTAATGAGCCAGATGTTGTCACAGAAAAAGAAATACATCCTCTACCCTGGCATCTAAGTCCTGCAGGTCTCTCTCAGAGGTGGGATATTGATGTGTGGAGTTAGATGGCTGCTGTCCTGCCATGACACTGCAGCCACCTCATGCCACTTTGATTTTTGCCATAAAATAGATATCAGTGCACTAAGTTCATAAGTTCAGCACATGAACGTGGATGTGTATATTGCAAGTATATAATACAGAGTGGTTAGACATCAGTTGGATTTGCGCACAGGTTTCATTCCCCAAATCAAATAATCACAGTATTTTTATGGTAAATAATGTGTAAATTATTCAGTCATATCCATTCTGGAAACTGGGAAATTGCCTCTGTTCCCCATGTGATGAGATTATGTTTACATGATTCAAAAGTACACTTGGAATAGGCAAAACAAATAACAGAAGTTCAGTCACCAACTGAGAGAAGTCCATAATTCTATTTATTTTCTAGATGATCCAACACTCATCTGTGTAGCTGTATTTATGGTTTGCTATAAAATTTTCAAAAATATCTGAAAAATGGTTCTTGAATACATTAATTTCCACCTTGAAACATCTAAATCAACTTGCTTCTGTCTAGATAAAACATGCTTTTTGGAGAAACATCACTTGTTTATTACATTTTTCTCTGAATTCTCCCAACATAAGCTTTTTATTGTTGCTAAGTCGTTATATGTCCCTCTTTTTTTCTGCATGTTTCAACATCCCAGATGAAGTACACATGATAATAAATCTTAATAATCAGCATATGATGCCAGCTCTGATAGTTCCAAGGATGGTTTTTACAGCAGACACTTCAGCAGGCTCTTCTGTCCTCAAAAACATCATGTCTGAGATAGGTAGAGGCGTGGCTCCACTCATACACTCTTATTTCAGATATATAGTTAAATAGATGTAAAAAGGTGCATGAATCAAAGGTTTTATTTGATTTTCTTTAATTCATACTTTGCTACTTTTAAGGGCTGAGCAGATAAATGGGATTCTCATACTTGTGCTTATCCCTACAGGGAGTGTCCATACAGGTGGTCACTGTTTGGCCTTGCTAATACAGTAATGAATTTTTCCTGGGTTACCTCCTCATAGTTTATAGTATTGCTAATACACTTCAGTGTTTATAAATGAACCCACTCTATTAAAAAACTACCCAATGGACCCAAACCCAGGTAAGGTGTCTCATACATGTAGCTCAAAGTCCCTCTCCTAACCTCTAGAACAAAAAGCCTTGAGTTTCCTGTATCCTGGCAACTCAGAATGTGAGCACAGTGGAACCAAAGCCAACTAAGAATGACATATATGTCTTCACAGCAGTCACATAATCAGAGAAACATTTCTGAATTAATTCTGGAACCACAAGCCATCGGGCCCTGGGGCTCCTTAGGGTAGGAGCAGCATGGGGTCTCTCTGTCTATTGGGCTTTGACTCCCAAGTCAGGTCAGGTACATGGAGGTGAAATTGTACTGCATGGTCCTGATATATCCTCAGTCTCTCTGTGCCTCAGTTCTTCCCTGATTCACAGAGAAGGGGACGAAAAGGCTTTTGGATATAGAGGTAGAAAGTTCTTAGTATGCTAAGTGGAATTAGGCACGTTGTTATTAACAGGTTTAAAGTGTGTACCATCCCTGCTGACTGAGATGTGAGGGGCAGAAGGGCAGATATTAGCAGGCATTTGGGCAGTTTTGTGCCTTGAATCACTTCTGTAGTGCATTTCAGCTCTGCAGTGACTGAAGAGCACTGTGCTGGGCTATGCTCCTGCTGATGTGGCACCAGAATTTCCAAGTTCGTCAAGTAGAAGGTATTCCTGCTACCTCCGCCTCCTTTTGTGTGCTGAAGCCCTACAGACGTGGCAGCTTCCTGAACCACTTCCCAATTATATGGTATGCATGTTGTACGTCCCCTGTGACCATCAGGACAAGAAGAGAGTCAACAATTCCAAATTAAGAGCCACAGAGCACAAAAAAGCCCCCCCCCAAAAAAAAAAAAAAAAAACCAAAAAAAAAACAAAAACAACAAAAAAAAAAACAACCCAAAAAAACACCCAGAAACTGAGAAGTGAGGAAGAAAAACAAAGACTTTCTCTTCTTATTTTTGTTTTCACAGGAAAGTTTTGTAGAGGCACAGCCTGGAACACTGACACTGAGAACTGCTAGATCTCAGGATCTGAGATTTTTTTACTGCAGTTGCTCACTAACATTAAAAAAATGCTGTTATGATTTGACTAAAGCTGCAAGATCGAGACATTTGCAGGGGAAATTTTCAGCCTTTTTTGCCTGCTCTTTCTGAAAGGGCAGAATCTGGAAGGCAAGATGACTAACTCCATGGGACTTTTAATTTTAAAGTGTATAGAGCTGCTATGAGTGAGGCCAGGCTGTGGAACACCCGGAGACTTGAAGGGTTTTATTACCCCTTTCCACGTCATCCTGCATTTCTCAAATCCTTGGAAGAAATATTCAAGTAGAGCAGGGGGGAAGGGAATCCTTTGCTTTTTGACCTGCAACTTTTCTTGTTAAAGCATTTGCATCTTTACCCCACAAGCACAAATTTTGTCAA
The DNA here is from genome assembly GCF_050655825.1 of Lonchura striata. Taxonomy (NCBI): domain Eukaryota; kingdom Metazoa; phylum Chordata; class Aves; order Passeriformes; family Estrildidae; genus Lonchura; species Lonchura striata. The sequence continues at coordinate 24,543,377 of NC_140704.1, read as the reverse complement.
CATTCCTTCCCATGGTATTTCTGCATCCTATGGGTCTGTTTGGAACACCAGAAAATTTAACATTTTCCTTCTCACCATGCAAAAGGACATTTTGCTCTTTCGCAGCTGCCTGTGCTTTACTATGGTGGGTTAGAGGTTGCCCTATCACCTCTGAAGCTTTCTTTTTTAAAATGAGAAGATACTTGGTTGTCAAAAAAAACCACCAAAAACAATACTAGGTAGGTGCCAGTATTTCAGAAAAATCACAAAGAAACAACGTAAAGGGGGAGGGCAGCTCTCCGTTCCATGCCATGGATAGGATGCAGTTTGTCACTGAGCTCATGAAGTAAATAACAAGCAATTTGCAGCTCAGCACAGGGTGCATTTGCTTGAATTTCTGCTCGGAAATCTCACGGAGCCGGAGCTGCATTCTCCTCGGCAGCACTCAGAAGAGCATTTTTAATGAATGGCAAATCTCTAAACGTCCCTGCTCTCCCCCTTTATATCTACAAAAGTTTCCCCGCTCCTTGCCACAACATAAACCTCGTATGCTGCGTTATTTTTTTAACTTAATCTGAGCTGCTTCGCGTATCTGCAACAAAAGAGTGAAAAAATAAACTGTAGAACACATGGAGGACAGAGGCAGGGCTTCAAACAGTCTGTGCACAGTCAGATAAAAAGAATCTTGTAGGGAATCTCTGCTAGGAGAGGCTGGCTTGTTTCACTTCATGACGTGTCAGGAAGATACAAATGACAGACCATATCCAGGCTGAACACAAAGCCTGGGCAAAATCTAGAAATAGCCTTTGTTAAACTGCCCCCTGGATCTTGAGGAGGAGGTGCACCAGGGCTCAAGATCACATAAACTAATTTATGTGCCTTAAATTATTGAGATTTTAGAAAATATGCGACGCCATTGAAAAATGAGAGAACAATATTGTAAAATAAAATTTTAGCTACTTTTTTTTTAAATTAAAAGAATGCTGAAGAATTTTCTACTTTTTGAAAGTTTTATAAATGTGATTTTGCATGACTTGAAAAGTTTTTCATACTAATTTTCATTTCTAATAGTTTTGGTGATCAACATTTTTACTAAAAACACCAATTTTAATTAAAAAAAAAAGGCTTTTAATATTATTTTTAAAATTGCTCTTTAAAAAAAAAACCCTCTCAGCATATAGTTTGATACATGGAGGGAGGGGTTTGATAAACAATAATTTTTTTAATTTGTAAGCAAAACCATTACTGAAATACCTGAAATCTAATATATTTATTTAATACCATTTAAAATTAATGTAATTAATATATTTAATACCATTTAAAAATAGCTGGCATTACTGGTAATGCCAGTAAAACTGATTAATCATCAGGGAGATTTTCTGATTTTAAAAAACTTATTTTAAAAAGAAAGTTTACATGAAACTTTTGAAAAACTCTTTCCAGCAGTAGCAAGTACCACTTCGCAGAGTCAGGAATGTTGATCAGGATCTCTGGAAGTCAGTTAATTCAACTTCTTGCTGGAACCAGCAGAGTTGTCAATGCTGTATTAGGTCAGCTAAGAGTGAAAAGGTAACTCATATCTTGGGGCTGATACTTTTTTGTCTCTGGATTGAGATTTCTCATTAGGCCCTTCCCAAAGAAAGGGCAAATGAATAGGGAGTCAGGATGTTAAGAAAAATTTTGCAATAACATCTGCCAAAAATAAATCTGCATGAAATAAATTACTCTCCCTCTATATCTAGTCTACATTGCATCACTGCACTTAATTCTTACAGTTTTAGGGAGGGGCAACCCTATTCATGAGAAATTACTGAAGGTAGAATTCATAAAGGATGAAGAAAAAAGAAGTTGGAGACAAGTTTCAGATATTAGGTTTGGATAAGTAGTTGTGCAGTGGGACAGTCTTAGACAATGTCATAAATATGGTGTCCTATAAATAGCCTTTCATTATAAATGTTTGATTCAGGGCATTTTTTTAATGTCAAAAGAGCTCTATGTGAGTTCTCTGTACGAGATTCTCAGGGCATATTTCAGCAGCAAAGGAAAACATTTAATTGTGACATCACAGTGGGGGCAAGAGCTGAAAGCCATTATTGTTAGGATTCAGAGTGATTTGACAACTTGGAGAAAGGGAGCAAACCCATAGACTTCAATAAAAACAAACACTAGCAGAATAAGTTTAGGAAGGAAAACAAACAGATACACAAATATACAATGAATAGTTAACCTCAGAGAAGGACCTGGAGGATCCTGGAGGAGGTTAAACTGAGTGTGAGTCAGTGGCACAGCCTCTTTGCAGCTTTACCTGTGTCATTCAGAAGTATATTAATAAAAACATTGTGTGTGAGCAGTTAAATAACATTTTTCCACAACCATGAGGTCTCAGCTTTTTTCACTCTTGAGATGCACAGGGGACAAATTGGAGAGTCCAAGAGTGAGAGCAAGCAAAGGAGCAAGCAGCCATTTAACAAGGTAGAGAAGAGGTTTAACAAATTAGTTTTGAGCAAATTCAGATTGAATGGACATATAATCTGCATTCTCTCAGCAAATCAAAGGTTGCTCACACCTCATTTGGGGCAGAACAAGCAAGTTTTTCATTCTTAAGAAGACAAAAACTTGGATTATCTATTAGAGAAAAACTTTCTGCTAATGGTAGTTGCCTACTGCCACTCTTGAGACAGAAATAATATAGAAGTTTTAAAAAGATTAAATATGAGTCAGCATTCATGTAGAAAAATTTGCCTTTGATTAGAAGTAAAGAGATAGATTAAGCTGACTTCTTGATTTCTCAGCCCTACATTTCTGTTATATTTAATAGATTGAGTTTCTTACATTTTAAATGGGCTTGCTGTTACAAGAGTTATTTCAATGTCTGCCCAAAGAGCCTGAAGAATCTGGCAAAGAAGACTGAATCCTAGAACCACCTGTCCAATACGATTTGACACCTATGCACATCAAAGGGCATCTTACGGATTTCCTGATGTGAAACTTCTGATTTTGCCTCAAAGCTGTCTGAAACCATTCTGCCAAGTGTTGCTTTGGATGTGCACAAAATTCTTATATCCCCCTTTACATCTGGGCTGTGCTGGCTATGACCACAGTGGTGAAATTAAACATGGGGTCCTCTTGGGCACTATAAATGGTCTTTATTGTCAGAATGGTCCCTGGGCTGCTTTCGGCCCATGCCAGTCCATAGTCTGCCAAAGAGCTGTAAGGTACTGTGCCTACTCCAGGTACCAGCCCCAAAATCATCCTTGTATGTAACAGCATTCAAAAAAGGTTTCCTGGCCCAGAACCAGTACCTGACAACTCATCTGTGTGTACAGAGTCCTTCTGGGCATGTCTGGTGTTCTGGTATAGACACTTTATCTTCATTGTGAATCCAAAGATGTCTCCTCATTTATATTCCTACGGGCAAAGATAATGTTTTTGCTTCATAGATGTTGAGATATTGTAAGAGACAGTAAAATATAGGTTCAAAGTCTTATAATTTAAATATAAAAAGAGTATATTTGACTAGGATTAAGGAATTATTGAACCAGTTCCTCAAGAGAGATCTGTGCCTATCACCTAGATTTCTTTTTATATCCAGATTGGTGCTAGCAGTTGCAGAGGGAGGCAATGTTATTTTCTTCTTACCGATTAAAATTTGTAATGTTCTCTGTACCATTTAAGATACTCTCATGGCAGAGAAATACAAGTAATTTTAATGTTGCTTTTATTAGTAAATGCGTTATTTAATAAAAAACTGTCACAGATCTCCTCTATCTAATATAAATACATTACTGGTGAAAAAGATAAATCAAAATAAAATAAATCAATAAAAAGGATAAATCAAAATTGCTTTTGTTACCATTGATTTTGTTGTCCTGCTGAGACTTATTGGTCTTTGACTTGCGCTTGGTGCTGAATACTGAAATAGGTTCCTTCTCGGTACCTCAGACAGATTCACCTATTCTACTACAAGTCTTAAGCAAAAATTTAGTTGCAAAATTCCTTAGCTCAGTCTGATTCTGGCCAACACCTAGGAAGTTTTTTAGAGACAACTTTCCCAAATAATCCCCTTCTCCCAGCTTATCAGGAGCAATTGGTTTTACTTTTACATATAAGAACGTTACACAAGATTTTATAATTGAGAAGGCTGATTTTTAAAAAGTGTTTGCTGCTTGGGGACCATCTAGCCTACTACTGCTTCAAGTACCTCTGAAACAGGAAGCAATTAGCCTCAGGGTAATTGTGTATCTTGAGGAGTGGGCAAATGTAAACTTCATGAAGTTCAGCAAGGCCAAGTCAAGGTGCTGCACCTGGATTGGACAACCCCAGGTACCCACACAGGCTGGGGATGAAGGATTGAGAGCAGCCCTGCCCAGAAGGACCTGGGGGTGCTGGTGGATGAGAGGCTGGACATGACCCAGCCATGGGCACTCACAGCCCAGGGAGCCAAACGTGTCCTGGGCTGCACCGAAAGCAGTGTGGGCAGCAGGGCAGGGAGGGGATTCTGCCCCTCTGCTCTGCTCTGGGGAGACAGACCCCACCTGGAACATGGCACCCAGCTCTGGGGTCCCACACAGGAAGGACATGGATGGGTTGGAGCAGACCCAGAGGAGGCCAACAAGATGATCAGAGGGATGGAGCACCTCTCCCATAAGGAAAGGCTGAGAGAGTTGGGATTGTTCATCTTGGACAAGAGAAAGCTCTGGAATAACCTTATTGTGGCCTTCCAGTACTTAAAAAAGAGGTTTGAAAGATGGAGACAGACTTTTCAGCAGGGCCTGCAGTGATAGGAGAAGAGATAACAGTTGTAAAGTAAAAGAGGGTATATTCAGATTAGATAGAAGAAAGAAACTTTTTTTGATGACAGTGAAGGAATGCTGGACCAGGTTGCCCAGAGGAGTGGTGGATGGCTCATCCCTGGGAATATTCATGGTCAGGTTGGATGGGGCTCTGAGCAACTCGATTTAGGCTGAAGGCATCCCTGCTTATTGCAGAAACTCCATGGGGGTTTTGGTAGCCAATGAATTTCTGCTGGTGCAGAAGATGCAGCACCTAAACCCCAGACTTCTTGAGGCAGTCCAGAACTGATAAAAGGATATCTTCTTCACTAGAGGTAGCAATACCTCTTCTTCCCTTGTCATGGATGGGAGGGCTGGAAGACACAGCAACTCCGGGGTGGACATTTTGATATGGACAACAATGTTAGGGGAAGAAAGAATGTCCGAGTAGAGGAATGGTGGAATTCCTTTAAAATATATAGAATAATGCAGCCTGAGTTTTATCCTCTGAAAAGGTAGGGGTGGTGAGATGCTTAGAGAGGAGGCAGTGGTTTTCTGGCTTTCAAAGACAGAAGCTCTCAGCACTAATATGATATTTTGTTCCAAAGGGAATAGACTACCTTACAAATACAATACTTGGCAGCCTTGCATGGGCATCAAACACACCACTGCAGAGGGGACTGCTGTATTGCTCTCAAGCTTAGCAAATGCATCATGACTCTTGTTTCATCCCCTGTGTGTGTTTGAGGATGCTCTGACAAGGTGATTTCCATCTGCAGATCATAGAAATTTTTGATACTGTGGCTAAACAGCATTGTCTCCATTTCACATGAGGGAAACTGAGGCATTAAGAAACAAGATGCCTCTATGTTGCTTTATATGGCTCAACATGACAGAGACAGACAGCAGCATTGAAATTATTTTGTGGTGGAGAGATTTAGGTTTGTAGAGTTAATGTTTTTTAGTTTATTCAACTTCATGGTATTTACATAAATATCAAAAGATTCTACAGAATCTGCTTTCAACTCTTTCCCTACAAGGAGTATTTTTCTTTCACTTTATATCAGAAATGTTCCTGGAGATTGAAGAGAGAAAGCAACAAGCGTTTTAATTTTCCAGCTCATCACACATTTATATAACCAGAGTGAAATCTGTTTTCTGTTAAAAGAGAGAGGAGGGCAGAGTTTTTCCTTTTTCCTTTTTATTTCTTTTTTTTCTTTTTTTTTTTTTTTTAACAGACCCAAAAGTTGTCTGGAAACTTTGCCAAAACAATAGCATGAAAAGAAAGCATCTGGAAGTCATTAGGGAAGCTCAGAGTGGGCAGTGATTAAAGCAGGATGGAATTTCTACTTTTTTTTTTTTTCTCCCATTACAGTTTCTAAGCCAATCAAACATAGCACAACTTTAGAGCCAATCAAACCCCAACACTTTTTAAGTTTTATGAATATGCAACCAAGAAAACTTTCCCTCCATTTTCCTCCTGAAGGCAATTCCAATACACCCTTCTGTAATACCTCTGAACACAGTTCCCTGCACTATTTAGGAGAATGCAAATAGCTTTACTTTTGCTCTGCCTACTTCTTTCTTAGAAGTAACTAAAAACAACTGCTAGAATATTATGCAGGCATCTTAAAATACAGGGCTACAATCTGGCATTAAATACAAATCCCTGTAGAGAATTAGAAGAATCAATTTATGAATGAAGATCTATCTTCTGTTGAACTACTTCTGCTGACAGATCTGTTTACCTGTGGATAGCCATCTTCCTCCTGCAGACATCAGTGCTGTGGGCCAGGCTGTTACAGTCTCCTCCCAATAGCTTCTGCCAATTTATGCCTTGAATGCAGTGATTATAGCCAGCTAAATAATGCCAGGGTCCTCCTTTCCTAACTAGCTGCAAATCCCTCATAGGACCTCCTTCTGCTTAGCAAATCTGGTAATGAAACAGCTGAAGACTTCATCCTTTACTCTTCTGCCTAACATCCATTTTTTTTCCTTGCATCTTTAACTGTCTCTAGCAGGGAATCTAATGTACTGTAAGCTTACAATCAGTTGCAGTCAAAAATACGAGAACCTGCTTTTCACAACCAATTTTCAAGATAAGTGACATCATACAGAAACATCAATTGATCCCATTTCATCATCACAAACAGGGACACAGTAGACAGTGTTACTGGTACCTGAAAAGACCATGAGGAAAAGCTCTTTCACTTTTTATTTTCATACACAGTGGTTATATGATGTTCAACTGATGGAGAGGCTATGCTGGCGAGCTTGTGGTGATCCACTTTGTCTGTAAAAAGAGAGGTGATATTGCTTTCCATGCTCTTGAATCTAAAAGATGGAAACCAATGAAAAACTGGAATGACCAGTACATTTACTGGTGTCAGTAGTGGCTGTGTTCTGCCACTGAAGTGTCCTGTGGACTTAACCAGACATTCAGCCCTTCATTCCACAAGTGTCTGTGGTCAGAGAAGTATCTAGCAGATCACAGAGATGTGTTGATGTCCTTTTTTAACACTTGGATGAGGAAGTGTTTCATGTGTTTAATATGAATTTTCATGTTTCACGTGTTTAATATTAATATTCTCACGTGTTTAATATTAATATTACACATGAAACACATTAATATTAATGTGTTTCATGTGTAATATTTAATATAAATATTACAGCTATGAGAGTGCTATACACCTAAGGCATATGCTGCCTGAAATGATTGTTGAACATTAATAATAAACAAATAAATACAGGTTGCACTGCAAATTATGCATTGAAATGTATCTGTTAGTCCATAGTATAGTTTTATGCTTCTTATGGAGTAATTAATTTTCCTGTACCTTACAAAACTTTAAAACTATATACTAGAAAGTAAGACATCATATGGAGATATCCATTCCTGCATTTCCACCTGCAGGAGTCCTATACAGTGAAGAAGGACAGAAGGCTGTGGCCACCAGCCAGGCCACCAGCCTGTGCTTTGCCCTGTGCTTGCAGCAGCACAGAGGTGTTGCCTGAGCACAGGTGACCATTGTCCATGGCTAATTCTGCTTTTCACCCTGTGTCTCCTCAAGGAGTATGGGAAAATCATATATGGGGATTTTGCCTGGCATTTCTGTTAGAGAAACAAGTATTTTCAGCCTCCTACTGCCTTAACGAAAGTCAGTAAAATGTTGCTAACAGGAATTAACCTAGGTATTATTTTGGACTTGAGATCTTCATGTCTAAATATATATATACTTAGCCTAAGACCAGTACTCTCCACTTTACAGCCCCCAACTTTTTTTCTTGTTTGAACTTTGGAGCTGCTTATGTCTCATTTTCTTCTCCTAGTATTTTCTTTCTGTTTGTCAGTTCTCAGTTTTATGCAGAAACACTGATTGTACAAAGGGGTCAGATGTCAAACTATTGCTTCCTGCTGTGAGCAGTGTTAAAAATTAACCATCTGAGGCTGAAGAGTTTTGTTTGAAACCAGGTGCAGATGCAGTAGAAAAATAAACAATATTTCCCTGTGCTGGTAATAGCACTGGGAAAAAGGTTGTAAGAGCCTCTTCCTGTAACATTTCACTTCATTTTCTAACAAAGCTCAAAAAGCAAGTGAAAGTATCCAAATGGGAAGAAATGTGAGAGGTACGATGTGGGAGATGTGGGAGAATCTTGAAAACACAGGAAAGAAAATTAACTCTGGTCCCATGAGACCAGCTCTATATGTCTTTCTGCAAGACAAAATGTTGGACTCCTCTCTCCCATGACTACTGAAATCAGTAAGTTAGGTGAGAAGAGCATGGGAGTGGGTGAAGGAGGTAAGCCTCCCAAGACAAAGAGAATCACAGGTAAACAGACATTAATATCATTATTCTGACTGAAATAGTTTTCTAAAGAAAAAGATTAGGGATACCTGCTTTCAGTTATTTGGTAAAATCTCCAAGAGCAGCAGTCATTAGCAGCACTTAAATTATAATAGATGAAAATGCTAGGTTTTCCAGACATTGATATAAGAGAACTACAGCTTGAGGTGGGTGTGGGGATGTCAGATGTTAGAAGAAAACCATAAACATTTTGCTGCTCTGTAACTATAGAGATTTTATTTATTACCAGATAATAAATCCAGTAATTTATTAGTTTTTTTCTTTTTAATTTTTTTAGTTCTTCTCACATAACATTTATGTTCTTACTTATAGAGGTGAAATTCCCAGCGAAATTCATGTCTTTCTGTCAGCATACCCAAAGGAGGCAGAGAAAACATGTAATTAATGTAAATGATAGCTCCAGGAAGCTTATTAGCATAATGCTCATTTATTCCTCCATTCTCTGTGCTTTGACCTTTCCCAAAGGAAATGGAATATGTTCTGAGGAAACAGAAAACATCTTTAAAACAGCTTCATGTATATTGCCTTGATGGTATCATCCTGACCTTTGTAATCAGGTACCAGTGATCAAGTAAGCAAATGAATACACATTTTCCTCCATTTGAGCAGTTATCCAATTCCTTGGGGCCAGATGTGGAAACCACAAGAAACAATGGCCATTTGCCAATATAACCAGCAGTTCTGTCACCAGTTCAGAAATTAATTACTCTAGCTTACCCACTTTTTCACAGAGGTGAGAGTTTCATGTCAGGAAAGAGGCACAGTGGATGTAGAGATTGCTTTTCCAGTCCTGAAAAATCAAGGGGTTTCATGCCCTTCAAAGTGTGCAAACCGAAAATGGGAGGGAGAAATGAAAAAAGGTGATTCATGAATAGATGTGCAATCCAAAATAATTCTGTGGAGCTGGACATTTAGCTGTGATGTGGGAAACAGAGACCCAGATTCTTAACCAGGGTCAAAACAAAGAGTTGGATATTGGAATCCATCACCACAAATTCTTGTTTTCCTCTGTTAAATCATCCCTTTTCAGAAGGAAATGGCAGATTAGGGAATCAGCCTGTGATCAGCCCTTAATCTTCCCTCCTGTCACAGGATACAGGAAATAAGGAAATAAGGGAAAAGAAAATCAAGATGTTGAGACAGAGTGATAGAAATTTTCTCTTCTGTGCATGTTTCTATATCAAACATAACCCTAAAATTCTAAGCAAAAATATTTTTACAGAAAGGTATTGAGAGAAATTCTAAGAGTATGGGAAGATGCTTGATGTGCAGGAGACGATGTTTCATCCTAGATATTAGTAAGAGACTTTATGGATAAAAAAATATTATGCAAAAAAGAAAGCTTTGTCCTTAAAGAAGGGGAAGAAAAATGGAAGGGATAAAAAATAAATACTTGATCTTCCATACTGTGAATGAACTGGAGGGAAAAAAACCCTGTGAGACATATCTGAAGAGTCTTTAGGTTAAAGCACTATATTTAGAACTGCAAGAGACATCTGGGGAAATCATGATGTCACAGTGTTTCTAATTTGAACCTCAAAGATCACCTAAAAGTATTGAGAGGAGTGGAGTGGAAGGGGAAAGAGAAAATGAGTTAGATCCTAAAAAACTGGTAAAATGTTCTCCGACTATGCAATTGAGAGATGGTGGCAAAAAAAGAAGAAATGAGCTAGTAAGTAGTGAGAAAGAAGTGAAAGAATGTGAAAGGCAGAGAATTATTTGTAAATCAGTATCTAGGTAATTGTTTTTCTCCATTTTTAGCTGAGAAGGTTATGCTTTTATTTGTTGAGCATTTGTAAAAATGTCACAGTCATATTAAAACTTAAAAAAACCCCAACAAAACCCCAAGAAATGAATGAAATGCAGGTTATGTGCACTGTTAATTTTATGGGCCTATCTTGTCATGACACCTAATCTCATAGTGAAGCTTCCCAGATCTGTACAGACCATCCCATCAAACTGCTGCCAATATTGGAATTGAATACAATCCAGCACTTGGTAAGGAAGAAATATTCATAGACCATATCTGAAGAACTTTGGGAAAAGGGTTAAAAGTACACTTTATGAACTACCCCCTGGATATAGCCAGGAGTCTGCTAATGAAGTTTGAAGAGTTTTCTGAAATTAACTATTTAACATAAAGGTTGCACAGATACAGAAAGCACAAGAGAAGCCTTATCCTTTCACATAACCCTTTCACATCCCTGAAGGTGTCCACTTGTTTAAAACAAAACATATCCCCAGATCCTCATTTAAAATATGGACTTCAGCATGCAGTGTGAAAAAACTGATGTACAGGTATGAGAAGAGGCCTTGTCTGTAACAATTTGTTTTCCCTACAGCAATATTTTCCCTGTGACAGTAGACCTTAATGAGATTTCAAGCAATATATTTCTGTCTTGATAATAAATGCAGTCTGCTCTCTCTGGAGAGGACCTGCTGTTGTTCTCACCACCCCATATATATACAGAACTCCTTGGATAAGTCTTGGTGGCCAAAACGAAAAGGATGCCCCATTGAGAATATTGCAAATAAGCATTGTAGTGTGCTGATTTTGGCTTGCTCATTTCCCATTCCACCCTAACATTTGTAAATTAAACTCCTATTTTCAGATTTCCAGAGATGGTTCTGAAGTTTGATTCCTTTAATTATGGCTTGAAGTAGAGGGTAGTGCATTCCAAGAAACCAATAATTACCTGCAACATGTTATTAGAGAGAGACTTGGGGAGAGCTGCAGTTTTTATGCAACTCCATGAGACATAACAAGAAGAAACTGTTGAAGATGGATCCATCTAGGTTGCAAATAAAGCAGTCTCAGAATATGTCTTCTTTCAGTACCAGAGCTGGTATAACAAAATTAAATTGCAGCTAGAACTGCCATTTGAAAGCCTCACAAGGTAAATAAGGAGTGATTTTCATCAACTAAAGGAAAATGAGGAATTAAATGTATTTATTTTTCAGACTATCACATATATACTTGTCAGCTATATTGCTTTTGACATAGGGAAAGATATTTTCAGCAGTCAAAAAACCCTGAAAATTCAATAGTAAATCCTTCCCTTAGAAGGGTCATGTGAGGTGATTGTTCTGCAGATTTTAATGAAATAGAAATCTTCTACATTGTAATTCATGTTTGGCAACTGGGCTCATTGAACCTGATGATCCCTTCCTGCGCTCTGTTTCCCTATATGAAACTCAGCACATTTTCTGATTTGGAATTCCCAGGGTAGCATGTGTTTCTCTAAAGGTAGATGTCAACAACAAAGAAATTTGTGCCTGAACTAGGCCCCAGTCATCTGGGGCTCATATGCTGACATTTCATTGCAGTGTGTTATCAATACATCATCAATCAGAATCAGAGTATGAACTATGACAGAACTACATCTGCAGTGGCTTCAGAATTGTCTACACATTGGCAAAGCTGTAAAGTGAATGTCATAGCTGGTCAAAAACAAAATAGATCTTGGTGTTTATCCCAGAACATCAGATAGATAGAGGGTTCCTTAAACAGAAATTGTAGAGACAGGGACAAGAAAAGAGGCACACCAACAGGTTTCCACCTTAGCAGAGATGGGTCTAGCCTTTTTTGTCTTTTTAGCAAACTTTTCTTTTGTAGAGTAGAAGTCAATATTATTATATTTCCAAAGTGCAATTGATTTTCAGTATTGGCAAAATTAGGACAAAATCCATATTTAAGACTAAGTATATAATTCAACAAAAGTGTCAAGATAGAAATTTTGTTTAGGGACTACTTCCTGAAGGCATCCATTGCAACAGGTGGACTATTACAGGTCTATGGTAGTAGAAGTGATCTTGGCTTTTTGCAATTCCTCCAAGACATTCAGACTTAGGATACAGATATGTGTAGATCACACCTTCTCTTATCCCTGTGGGCAGATGGGTGTGCTGGCCTTGTGGAGCACATTTGAATAACATTAGTTTTGGCACATGACTGAGAATTCTCTGTTGCTGTCAGAACGACTTCATCAATTCACTTCAAAAAGAAATATGGACACTGTTGGATCAGCAAGATCCAATTCATCCAACCCAAGAATCAAGGATTCATGAGTTTTGAATTTGGTTGTGAGCACCCTGCTGTGTGGGTTTGCTGCCTTCCTTTGTCAGACTGCAGTAAAAAGCAGTGGAAACGTGGCTGTGCACCTACCATTCCTGAGTGCTGCAAAGGAGAGGGGATTTCTGTGCCTGTAACAATGGAAACGTGGCACACATAAAATACCCTTGATGGCAAACTCAAAGATCAAACACATGCAGTTCCCTAGAGAATTATGTACTCTTTCTGGTTCCCTAAATGTCCTTACAGAGCATTGTCCCAGACTCCAAGTTATTGCTGTGCATTACATAGTATGAACTCAGAAAAGCAAGTACAGGAATATACATCAGCCAGTGGGAAGTATTTTCAAAATATAGGTGATCTATTTTTGACCTATCAGATTCAATCATTGAGAGGGGCTGATGGGAAGGTTTACCAAAATCTCTTTGAAAGACAAGAGAAATGCAGTCTGTGAGGGTGTTGTCTGTCATATTCAAGAACTCCAGTAGAGATACTAACTTTGCAGCACATTATAATTTTTCTTATCCTTCACATATATTTAACTGTCCATTGATACACAGTTACCTTTTCTTTTCCTCCCAGTGCTCCATATATGTAGGTACAAGGCTCCTATTTCATCTCATGGTAACATCCTCTTTCTCCATAGGTAGCAGTTATCCTTCTTTCCTCAAATTGTCAAATTGACTAAATTAAAATTTCCCAACCTATATTTACCATAGGAATGCTAATAAAATATATTAACTCTTCTATACATCTTTCTTTATAGATGGCTGCATAGCAATACTTTTAGATCTAATGAATCACAAAGCTGTCAGTCTCACTTGAAATTTGCAAGTAGAAACACTGGCAAAAGGCAAGAAGAAAATACTATCAGGGATGCTTAGAATCCTTTCCATCCCAATAGCTACCAGTAGACTGTGTTTAGAGTGACAATAGTAACCTGATCCTACATTATTTTTCATAATGACAGTTTGTAAATTTTTCACACATTAAAATTCAGCCTGATTGAAATGAACATTTATAGAGTTACCTGCAGCCTTTCTCACAATAGAAGAATTTTGTTCAGTATTGTAACATGGAAATCATTTTTATTCCTATCTGGGAGCTAAGAAATGAGAACTCGCTTGCCAGCTTGCCACTTATGCATCATCTTAAATGTTCTAAACAATCCATCAAATTACATTAGAGATAATATTTTAATATATAAATAATTCAGTCAAAATATTTCATTATTTTGTTCCCATGGCAGTATCATCACTTACAGTTCAATCTTGTACATTTTTCTATTCCACCTCACTATGGCCTTTTCTCTATCACTTTCTTCCTTTTTTTGTTTGGTTTTGTTTGTTTGTTTCTCTTTTTTGTTTTGTTTCATTTTGTTTGTAATGGCTCTCAGATTTAAAATGGAATAATTTCCAGTCACTGCTTTTTCTAATGGTGCCAAAAAACCTCTCTTGAATTCTTTGTTAATATCTTGCTGCCATGAAGCACTTTCACAACCACTGATATTAGCACTCAGTGATTTTATTCTACTCCTTCAGTCACAACCTTTAAATTCTTACAGAAAAAAGTAATGATAGCATTGCAAAATAAACCCCAATCAACCAAATAAAAAACAAACAAACAAAAAAATCTACTGCTTCAGGGAGACTAAATTTTTTCTGTAGAGTGACTAAGTTGCACTCTAAAATGAAGTCCTAGCTTAGAAGGTTGATTTAAATCCAGATAAAATCAATGTTAAGAAATTAGCTTTCTCATTTCTATTGACTCAGTACCTAGAACAATTGATCCATGATATGTATAACTCAAGCTAGCAATGAAAATTATGTCTTTAATTATGTTATCAGACTACCTCAGTTCCTCTGACATTTTAAATGCCAAGGAAGCACAGTCTGTCCTACCCTAAATCCACAGAGAAGTGCATCTTCATTAAGTTTTTCTTTATCAAGTAACTATTCTTTAGAGCACTAACAACTGACAAGGAAATGAAATTAAATGAAGATGCTTTAACTAAAAGCTTGATCCCCTTTCCTGGTGGTAACTGCATCACTGTCAAGTACAGGATATACCTGGAGACCAATAAAAAGCCAGACACTCAGCTGTAGGACGGACTGTAGATATCAGATAAGCAGAGAACAAAAAGGAATCTACAAAAATATGACCTTAACAGTAAGAAGTTTTTAGGAGCCTCCCTCAGGTTGCAGGACTGTGACTATGGAGCTCTGCACAAGCCATTTCACCTTCTGAATGGGAGGGAAAATGAGATGATGCAGCTGGTATTTGCATTAAAGATGAATGAGTAGTTGTCTGCTCTTAGTACTTTTTGCACAAAACTACTGCTAGAGACACTGTAAGAGGGGGGTACAGCTCACCCTTGCTGCTTTTGAAAACTTCAGCACCCTTTTCTCCCTGAGTGACTTCACCTCCTATAATGTGGGAGGGACTGCTGACTTTACTGCAATAGAAAGAAGAGTTTATTTTCCCCAGTTTTTTTCTTTTCTCCAATTTCCTTGCATTTTTTCATGCATGCTAAAATTCGTTGAACCAGAGAGGGGAAGTAATAAAATGTAGAAACAGTTATGCAATGCTCTGTTTTAAAGTTCTCCACATTCTCTCCATAGGCCAACATCTCTGCATTTGCTTCACTTTATACGAAGCCGATGGAATTCATGTGCAGCTCTTCTAGTTTGGTAAGTATTTCCATAAGTGCAACAGTAATTAAATTCAGCTATTGGCAGAAGTATAGAAAGTATAATGCTGCCAGAATAACTGAGAGTGCTTTACTAAAAATTTAACCTTTTGCAAAGGACCGCTTTGAGAGTCAATGCAATAGCTTCAAATTTCACAGCTTTAAAAGCATTTTAATTTTAGTCTGGGAGGATCATTCATGTTCTGTTGTGTATACATTCATTGTGCATAACAATTCTTCCCAAAGCAGCTCCAGAACTGTCTGCCTTCCATGCTAGCCTAGTTTACACCATAGGCTGTTTCGAAAAGAAGCTACTGCAGTGCCTTTAAAGCAAAAGCAACTGCAAAATCGAGCTAGTATCTAATTTAGAGATGTGACTTTTGTCTAATGAAAACAGACCTACAAGGAAAATATTTCCTAAGTGCTTTTCTGAAGCAAGGCAATGATCTGTGGGAGGAAGATGACAGGGAATTTTCTGAAATTGAAAAATGCAGGCTGAGGCAGGAGATGTGACGTGGCTGTCAGTAGCAACAGCTATTTAGGATTGACCAGAGGAGTTGAGGCTCAGTCTCTGCATGCCAAATACAGCTCTTCTAAATGATAGAGTGGGAATTCCAAATAGACTCTGGCCAGACTGCTCGGATCTCCTTGGACCACAGTGCCAGGCATGGCAATTAGAGTCACCAAAGAATGGCAGCACTGGGAGCTCCCTCTCATCCAAACCTTCCTTGGTCCATCTGTGGGCAAGGGGCTTGTTCCATTCACTCCGTCCACCTTCCTACACACTTTGCCTTACTCATGCAACAAGGTGGGACTATTTATTTTTATGCAGCCCACATAACAGTCTCTTGTAGCTGCTTTACTAGAAGCCCTAAGGAGTTACTGCTTTTTAATTCCTCAGCAGCCAATATGGTATGTACCTCATATGAACCCACTAAGTCCACACCAAGGATTTATACCAGATCCTCTGCTGCACAACTTCTGCAGCAAGATCAGTTTTCTTTTATAATTAAAAAATCAGGTAATTAGTCACAAATAATAATCAGGGCAGACTTGTTCATTTTATCAGCATTTTTCAAGAAAGCTCAGTACATCAGTCTTTCAATTTTATCTTTCTTTGTGTGGAGAATACACATTCAAATAATTTAAGTATAATTTAAAGATTGAAGGTTTTATGTGAAGTTTATGTGAGGATTTGTGTGAAAAATAAAAATAGATGGAAAGCAAAAGAAATGGAATTTAAGCAGTTCAATCTAATTGAAACAGACTTAAAAAGCACTGTATTTTCCTCCAGCTTCTCTTGTATAAAAAATGTAAAATTAGTGGGAATCTGATAAAGTATAAAAGACGATGACAGCTCATCTTTCTGCTGCTCTGTCTTCCCTCTTTTAAGTGGCTACTTAGTCCAATGCCATGAAAGCAGAGTAAGAACAGATTTCTCCTTCAACACAAAGAACAATCACACATTGAGACCTTTGATCCTGGTTATGAGAATATATGGCTAACATGCCATTCTTGAACTTAACTTGCAGATTTTTTATGTTACTTATTTCTGTTATTTTGGCCCATAATCCAACAACTATGTTCTCTCAGTTAGAATGATCTTTGTCTAAAGTGCTAAGAACAAACAACTCAGAAACACAATTTTTATGAGAGCATGTCTTAGGTATCTGCATGGTCCTATAAATACATGTGTGCCCCTACCTATAATTATGTGGCTGTGTGTCTGCTCTGTGCCAGTCCCCACTGATTATGACTATGGAGCAGCCTCTTTTCCATAGGTGACTGTATTTAAAGATGTTAGAAAAGGAACAGCAACCTCAATAGCAAACATTTGAACTTTGAAGAATCATGAAGTGGTTTCTTGTCCATCCAAAATCAGTTGACAAGGCAAGAAGTAGGAAGGCCATGTAGCCCAAACAAGCTATTCCAGGCTGAAATAATGACTGCATCAGAAACAGATCAATTCAGTGTCCAGAACATTCCCTGTGCTATGAGACTATCTAGCATCAGACTAGATCATTAAGTTACTGATAATTTTGCTGCCAATTGTTTCTATTTACCACATTTTGAATATGTTGTGTTTTCCTTCCAAGACTCCCCAGCTGCTGCTTACTTATCCACTCATATTTTCTTTTCACATTCCCTAGCAAGAAGCATAGAGCAGAGAGGTCTGTGGCTGGTTTGAGGTGAGCTACAGTGGCAGGAGGGTTGCAGAGGGAGCAGGTGCCACATGCACTGCTGACAAGCTCTAGAAAACTACATTGCATGGGTTCTACTGGGAAAAAAATGTTGCTGAATGCAAAAGAAACAGACCTTTGTAAAACAGTTTTGACTTTAATGGGACAAAAGAGCTCTCAGATGAGTAGGGGAGTGGAGAAAAATTTTGGTTACACCTGCCTTCCTGCCTGAACTCCAACAATTCTACCTCCAGGATGTCTATTCCAGTTTTTGTTGATTTAGGCCTGAAGCAGAATTTTTAAAAAAGTTTCTTTCTTCCTAGACTTCTGGATTTGGCATTAATTCAAAGGGCAGTGGCCCACCCAATCAGCCTGCTGGGACATTTCCCAATGAAAACATCTCTCTGCTGCAAGCCTGTAGTCACTTGCAAGTGAGTACATGGCTGAGGAAGCAGGGGGAGAAAGGAATTCCTCCAGATTTTTCCTTTTGCAGCTTTTTCTTTAACTACAACTAGTGTGTGCTCCATTTCTTCAAACATTTTTGTTTCATGCAGCAGGAGAGGCCTGGCTGTGTGTCTATGGCAGTAGTTTGTCACAACAGCGACATGCTGTCATTCTTTTTTCCCTTTTACTAAAATAAAAATCATGAGGCTTTTTGCTGTCAGTCATCATCCCAGATGATGAGAATGAGAAGCTAATCCAAGAGCACAAAATGTATGGCCAGCACCATTCCTCCAAGGTACAAAAAACCTCCAAAAACAAACCAAACAAAAAAACCCTAAAAACCCCAGAGCTCAGAAAATAAGAATTTGGAACTGTTTTCCCAACTATCCATACCCCTCTTCCTCCCCTGCTGCCAGGCTGTCTTGCTCCCAGGTACTGGGATTGCTCAGCAGAGCCTGTGGCCACGCTGGTGCTGGTGTCTGCCCCGCTGCAAGAACCGTGGCTGGAGACAAGTGGGGATGACTGAGAGGAATTAGTCCTGCTTCGTGCAGCTTTTCCTGAATTGTTTTTCCTGTCCTTAGAATGGGGTGAAGAAAAATCATACATCTAAGTAACTGCCTAGTTGGGCTCCTCCTTCGGTCCATCCTTCTTTCTCCCCACCTCCCCTTTTCTTTGGTGTGCAGCCCGCTGACTACGTGGACACTGCGGAGCAGAGCCAGGGCAAGGGACACAGAAAGAAATGTCCTCTGCCAGAACTCTTCTCCTTTTTCAAAAAGCTATCTCAGATCTAGCAATTCTTTTTGCAGCTCTGCATTTACCCAGGAAAGAAAGAATATTTAAGGAATAAAGGTTCAAATGAATGCAAATCACACTGAAGCTCCAGTGATTTCCCACATCTTCAAACTCAGTTGATTTCAGTCTGACTGCATGGCAGGAACATTTTCTTAGCACCATTTCCACATTTTTTCCTTTAGCCCCTAATCTCTTAGACAATATTATTTAAAAATTTAGATCATATCCCCTGCTAAAAACTCTGCTGATTATTTGATACATAGCTTGATATGGTTCACTTTACCCAAGGTGATAAATTTGGAATCAGCCTGGCCTTAATTATAAGCACACAGAGAAATCAGTGTGGAAGTTTTTATATAGATGTTGTGCTGTACTTTTAAAGCACTTTTAATTGTTACTGTCTGTTCTTTTGTCTTAGTCTCATCACCAAAAAAATAAATGTGCTGCATGATGAGGTAAAAAATACATGTAATATGCATAGGAGTTTCAGGGGGCTTGGAAACTGTACTCGGAAAAGCAAAATACGAGTGGGAGTGGACTGTGGATAATTGTGGGGCATTGGGGCATGGATCTGTGATGGGGTGGTGTGGAAGAGAATCAGAGCCCTCCAGCCTGCTGAAAATTTGTCACAATGGGGGTCATTGTCTTTAGGATGTTTGGTGAAATATTTAAGAAGGTGACAAGAAGGAAGAACAATGTAATGGTTTGACAAGTAAGACAGAGAAAATTTATAATATGCTATCAGATGAAGGGGCCTTTTGGCACAACTCTTTGAGTAACACCAGGATCCGGGGAAAAAATGTGATTGCCAAATAACAGCAGAAGTTTCTCTGAAATTCTGAGAAAAGGCAAAAGCAGGTAGAGGGAAAGAAAGATGCTTTAAAACATTAAATTCTCTGTCTCTGTTGTAAATCCCTGCAGTAATGAACATAAGAAGGACTCAGCCCTGTTGCTATGGCTGCTTTGTTTTTTATGAGAAAGTAAAACCAACAAGGTATCTTCATCAGGGACCAATTTTGTTCTAACATAATTAGTATTCCTCAAACTGGAGGTACCTCGGGATTCAGGGTCATCTAATTTTCTTAAAATATTCCTAACCTATATGGTTGGTGGAATTATGTCAACTTCTTGCTCTACATTTCTCCTGCAGCTGTTCCTACATCCTTATCCCAGGTCACTTCTCTTTGCAGCTGGGTAAGCTACCTCAGGGAGCATTCCTCTTCTAAACAACTGATGCCTTTTCCACTGGAGAAGTGGGACACCCACACCAAGTGGACCCAGTCCTTGCAAAGTTCCTACCCACCTTAGTTTCCTATGAGGAGAGGGGAGGGAGGACTGGATGAAATTCCCTGGGCAGCTGATAAATAAAGACTATAATTAAACAAATTCTTGAGGAGAGAAAGAGAGTGAGAGAGCACATAATAGAGATAACAGAACTCAAACTGAGAAGAGTAGGCGGTGGAAGGGAAGGGAAGAGAAAATGCTGGAAAAATGCAGAGGCCAGTATTGGGGAAGACCAGTTACATTACAGAGCTGCTCCTGGGAAGTCAGCCAGAGTATCTCTTTAGGAGTCTTCATCTTTATCTCTGACTGTAAAACAGTGATAAACACAACATCCAGTTAATGAACTTAACCAGTGGTAAGGGGAACATCAGCTCAGATATGATTGGATACCAGCAAATCAGTTCCCTGATCTGCGCCAGAATGGAAGATACTGGTTGGAGATTCAAATATTTCCATCTCATTTCTGGTAAAACCTGATGGCTTCCATTAACCTCAAATTATCCCCAGTATTTTTCACTTTTCTTTGTGCTTCAGTAGCACTCTTAGAGTGCACTCACATCCCCAAACTCTTGTAATTGACTTTTCCAGTAATAGCCTTGCTTCAAATATTTTACCTTTATTTTTATAACAACTTTTCTGAACTTTGGGAAGTCAAAGAAATCACATAAATTTATTTCTATTTCAGGACCACAGCTCTTCTTCCTTAAAAGAACATCCTGCTCACTTCCATTCTAGTTTTACTTGCAAAGGTTGAAGAACATGAATTCGAAAATTGGCCCACAGAGAGGTAACACTGGTGAAGTGATCCAGACACTGCAGATGTCTGTGTTACACTCTGCAAATACAGTTTTGTAGCCTGAAGACCTGTACTTTTTTATTGCTGTGAGCCCTGGGGCAAGTCAGAATGGAAAAGCAGGATGTCATCTAGATTGAAGAAAAGGACACCGACATTTTCTGTGCCTAACAGAATGTGCCTAACAGAATAACAATATCAGAACTTAGTAGCTACACACAGACAGTTTTGAGGTCATGTCTGACTAAATGGGAAGCTTTTACCCAAAAAAATGTCTGTCTAAATTTTATATAAAGCGTGTTGGCATATGCCTGCATGTGTGTGTGTGTGAGTGTACGGTGTATGTTTGTATGTACATGAGGGATAAAGAAATGAACACCTCTGAAAAGATGTTTGAGACTACACATACTCTACTATATGTGAACAAAACCTCTAAAATTTAGCCTAGAAATGTTTTTTTCTGTTATTAATGATACTCCAGTAATTTCCCTGTCAGAGAAAAAAAAATATCTATAGATACACATAAAAGCATCTATGTTTTCTTAGGCATCATGTATGGGAAAGTGTATTTGCATGGTAGTGCTTGTGTCCTAAATAGTTGCAAGTGCTGGTGCACTTATGAACCAAATGTAGATGTAGAGGATAAAGTCTTGATGTGAATGTATGAATATCTGGCAACTACAAGAAATATTAATGGTGGTTCAGCTCTTATGCTCTTTCTGAAATGTCTGTACCACCTGAGCTTCCACTGTGGTTAATTATCCTATGCCCCACCTGAAATTCTTGTACTGGACCTGAAATATGCAGGTTATGTGTCTTATTCCTGGCCTTCCTGAGCTCCTACCCAACAGGCAATGCAGACAACCCACAGATCAACCAAAGCACTCTCAAGCAGGATATGCAGAGTGCTGTGCCTCCTAGCTGCTCCCTGGGTGGTGATGAGAAACAGGAGATGTTCAATGCCAGGGCAGTCGGGACTAGGGCAAGGTGGGACAACCCATCAAAAATCAACACACCTGGAGGGTCAAGAATTACCTTTAGCATGGTAAGGTGATGGAGGCACAATTCAGGGAAGGAAGGTGTCACAGACAACTCATTAGCAGAGGACAACAATGAGCTGGCAGCAGGCATGAGCAGTGTGTAGGGAGAGGTCTTATGCAGAAGAGGCTTTCAGGTAGTGTGAGAGGAAATAATCAGAGGAAGAGTGACATGGGCCAAGGAAGAAACAGGTCACAATTTTAGGGTTGCAACATAAAAAATGCTGCATATAATATGACCAAAATTTTTAACTGGAGATGTCCCAGATGAAGGTTATACTTTCTGTCTGAGCTATTTGTGAAGATGGATCATAAAAGGGGTGGCAGGATATAGCCTATATTTTCCAGTTCTCCAGACTCAGAGACATAATGCTGACCAAGGCAATTTCTCCTCTCCCAAGGGACGTTCCTGTTGTTTGTAAGGAATTCTCAGTCCTTGCTGGTACTTATACAGTTCAAGGTACCCTTTGGTGTGGGTACTCCCTCTGGAATCAGTGGTGACTGTCAGTGAGGCTATGGATGCTGTGGCAAGAGGATGCAGCTCTTTCCAGGCAAGATTTTTTTCCCTGTCTGCAGTGCTCACGTCAAATTCATCCACGCTGGCCACAGCCTGCGCCAGAGGAAATCCAAAATTTTGGAGACAGCTCCCGGAGCTGGTGTCCAGCCCTCCTCCCTTTCAGGCAGAGGAGCAGCAGCGTGTCTATGGTGTGTGGGGCTGGTTTCAAGCAGGAGGAATGGGGCTGACAGGGAGGTAGAAAAACAGGAGAGGGGACAGGCTGCAAGAACTGACAACAGTGGTCACCATCCTCTCTGAGTTTTGATACTCACACCACATGGAAATAGAAGCAATTCCTTACATTTTCTGACTCCCCTCACTCCCAAGCAAGCTAATGGGGAGAACACTTGCTTTCACAGCCAATCCTTTTTTCACCAATAATAACAATCTGGCTCCTTTGCTTTCACAGTAGCAAGGTAGCAGGCTTTTTCACTTCTTTCCAGGCTCCTCCTGCCTGTTTTTTTCTGTTAAATTTGATGGTGATCCACTTAACAGAACTCACTTTGGTATATCTGGAAAATTTCAGTAAGGGTTGACTTAGGATACTTATTCCTCATTAACCCTTGAAAGACACTTAAAGTGTCTGAACACATAGTAAAACTGAGATCAAGACTGACTTTGCATGGAAATTGGATCTGATTATTACAAGGACTATACCTTTGAAAAATAACAATCTTTTAGGACTTCTCATGTGGCAAAAAACAGGTAATATCAGGAAAACAGTGTTTTAAATCTTGAGTGTGATCTGCAAATAAATCTGTCTTGAAAACATGGCTAAAAATAATTTTTATAATAATTAGGCTCAACTGATTTTTTTATTAATTGCATTCTGAAAACAAGATGGGCAACTGCTGCTTTTTAAATTGAATCCTTACCTTGTCGTGCACAGCCTCAAACTTAGTTATATGAGAGTGAGGAAAAAACCCACATACCATTACTTTCTCTATTGTATTTTTATATTCTCTTTTTTCATCTAGTCTTTTTCAGTCTAACTGCCACTCTGTATTATAGGGTGTATCAGAATTCAGGGAAAACCTCTGGCCAATTGTTTCTGAGGAACTTTCCGAAGGACTGTGCTGCTCTGCTTGGGAGAGTGAGAGTGCCACGTCGCTCCCTAGTTATAAAGGCTGAGAAAACCATCATGGTTACTTTTGCAGTTCTTGATGTGGTTCTGGGTGGTAACTTCCGATGACCAACATTGTTTTTTTTTCCCCTTGGCTGCAAGGATATGACATGATTGTAGTTGCTGAGAAAACTATAGAGACTCTGAAGAGTAAAACTGGATCACAGGGACCATCTAGTGTTCTTAGCCTGCACCACCACAGTAGCAATGCTTTGTATCTGCAGAACACTGATGTTAATGTTCTGCAGTCTGCTGGGTTAAATGTCTAATATTTCAGAGAAAGAAATAAATACCACTTGAATACTATAGGTCAACACAACTAGTTTTCAGCTGTTCTAATTGAGAAAATGAGAAAAGTACTTTTGAGTGGTCTTTTTAGGTGTTCTGCTCTAAAGAAAATGATAGCAGTGTTTTTCAACATATCCACAAAGAATTTGTCCCTATTTTTCAGCTAATATTTTTTTAAAGCAAAGTAGAAAATATGTTGAGGGTGAAAAGGACAAAATAATCTGGCTTTAGACAGTCCAAAGATTTCATCTTGCATACATTCACCATAAGGCACCACAGCCCAAGCTCCTCTCTGCACGAGGTGCTTGGAGAGCAGCAGCTGAGATGCCTGGGCATGAGGATCAGGCCATGCAGTGTCAGGAAGCTGAGCTGGACACCAGTGGGAGAGACATGGGGTTACCATGAAGTTTAGGAGTGACAAAATAATTAGGATGCTCCTGGGTCAGCTGAGGGATGGAGGAGAGAGGGGATTTCCAACATGCTGGAATAGAGACGAGGTGAACATATCATGACTGCAGGCTGGGCTCCTGGAAGTGAAAATGAGGGTGGGACTGAAGCTGTGAGCAGGGCTGAGGGTGTCAGGTTTGCTTGCTGCAAACTCATTCCCACCCACGCCAGCCAGGGTTAAGCACATCCTGCTGCCCTTCCCCTCTACCACGGTACTGCCTTTCCTCTCCCACTCTCGTTTTGCAGACAGAAATTTGGCCCTTCAGACTGTCAGGCTTTTGCAGAGGACAGAAAGTTTGGGAATAATACCTGTTCTAAGAATATAATTATCATCTAAATCTTGATCCCCAGCAGAAGTGCAGAAGTGCCTCTTTCCATGTTTGTACACTTGATTATTTCCAGAATCTAAGAGGTAAGTGGGACAGAAGGCTTTAGTGAATTGTGATAACTTTCCAGAATCCCAGGCCGATTTCATCTCACTGAAAAGAAAAATAAGAGGCAGAGGGTCTCTTAAGGAAATAGAGGCATTCACTCTATTTTAGTTTGCAGATAAGAAATTCCTCAAAAGAACACATAGAGTCAATGGAAGAAGGGAGAGGGGAAGGGAAAAAAGGAACACACTCCCTACAAGTCTGATTAATGGGGATTCTGCTGCACAGCAATTAATTTGTGTGATTTTTTTTTTCACTACATAAGAAGACGTTGAACAATCAAAAAAGTTTGTGAAAGCATTTTGTTTCTCAAAAAGATTCAGCCTTCCAAAAAAAAGGAAGAAAGAACTGGCAGAATATCTGAGAAAATAGGGAAAAAAGTCAGTAATTCAAAACAAAATGCATTTCAAAATGAATTTCCACCTGTACATCAACATTATTCATTTTAAAGGAATTTTTTAAATGTCCAAAACCTAAATAAATATTTTATTTCATATAATTTGTTCAAATTAAGAGGAATTTTATGCAGTATTTTTTCATCTTATACACCTATATTTGCACCTTTGTGGACAAGATGTAATAGGAGAGGTAATAGGAGAGACTAAAGTGGGAAGAAATCTATGAATTGCTCCATGGAATAGGACAGCAAGGCATGATATTTATCCTGTGTGATATGGAACAGTATATGGAATAGTTTAACATTTTTCTAAAGTTTTAAAATCTTGTCAGAATATTCAAAGTCTAGTCTTTAACTTTGTGAAATTGAACTCTGAATCTTCACCATGCCAGCACATGCTCCTGAATTGGGAAACTTACTCTAATTAATTGAGATTAAGACACAACTTTCATTCCTAATCAAAATGTTTGTGTTCCATAATCATGAACAGGGCAGGAAATGCATTGTATTAAATTCAACAGTAAACACATTAAGGTGATATATTCTTACTGTAGACATTGTCAGAGTCTCCACTATATGCAATTTGCAAGCCAAAAATTATGATCTTTAATTACATCACAAAAATGAATGTGAATAGCCCCTTAGTGATGTGGGGGCTAACAGAGAAAATTGAGAGTTCTTTTTAAAAAAAGCTGGAAAATTAGCAATTTTTTTTCCCAAGACATAGAAAATAGAGGGGGAAAAAAAGGAACTTCAGTAAAATGTAAAGTAAAAAAGTTAAAAACAACAACCCCATGTTGGGACCAGCACCACAACAACAACCCTGCTGTTGGAACCAGCACTGTTTAACATCTTTGTTGACAACATGGACACAGACAATGGGATTGAAGCACTCTCAGGGTGTTCACTGACCACACCCAGCTGTGTGGTTCAGCTTTCATGCTGGAGGGAAGGGATGCCATCCAGAGGGACTTCCATGGGCTCCAGAGGTGGGTCATATGGGTCTCACGAAGTTCAACAAGGCCAATTGCAAGGTCCTGCGCCTGGCGAGAGGCAATGCCGAGCATGAATACAGGCTGGGAGGAGACTGGATCCCTGAGGAGAAAGACCTGGGGATGTCCGTGGACAGAAACTCAATTATGACTTGTCAGTGTGTGCTTGCAGCCCAGAAGGCCAACTGCATCCCGGAGTGCATCAAGAGAGGAATGGCCAGCAGGTCAAGGGAAGGGTCTCTGCCTCTCTGCTCTGCTCTTGTGAGACCCCACCTGCAGAGCTGGATCCAGCTCTGGTGCCCTCAACAGAAGAAAAGCATGAGTCTGCTGGGGCAAGTCTAGAGAAGGGCTGGAGAGGCCTATCAGACAGGCTGAGAGAGTTGGGGCTTTCCATCTGGGAGAAGGGAAAGTCCTGGGGACACTCTACAAGCAGCTTTCCAGGACCTGAAAGATCCCACAAGAGAGCTGAAGAGAGACTATTCAGAAAGGCACACAGTGATAGGGACAAGGGGAAATAGCAGTAGGCTGAAGAAGAGTAGGTTTAGATTAGATATTGGGAAAATATTCTCTACTGTGAGGGTGGTGAGGCACTGGAAATGTCTGCCCAGAGAAGCTGGGGATGCCCTGTCTCTGGAAGTGTTCAAGGCCAGTTGGATGGGGCTCTGAATAACCTTGTCTAGTGGAAGTGTGCCTGTCCATGTCAGAGGGATTGGAACGAAATTATCTTTAAGGTCACTTACATCCAAAACCATCCTCAATTACTTTAGAATGAACAACAAACTTATTTGGAAAGTAGTATTTAATAGTTAAAAATATTTTCTCTGGTGAAGTATTTTGAATCGACTTAACTTTCTTCTTAAAGTTACTTAATTTCTTAAATTATGACCTTAGGTTTTGCTGTACTTGGCAATGATAGGTCATCTACTCTTGGTTTTGAGCTGGTGTGCATCCATCACATTATAATGAATATGTGAGACTGTATTCTGTTCATTTGATCTATGTCTATGTCCTCCCTCTTCCAACACCATAACAACTCTGCCTCCACATCCTTTATCAGGCAAGAAGCAAAGTAGTCTTCAAAGCATACAGGGTAGCCTGTTTTGATTGGCTCTTCTGGGGTAAATACCTCCATGAAGACACTAATTTAAGTCTTCTTCCTCCAGGTGCTTTGTATGGTGTTTTCAGGAACTGTCCCTCTGACATAGCTGTTATTCCTTTAGATCTTGCAGAGATTTGTTACCAAATTGGGGGTAGACTCAGTCACATGGAAAAAATCGTTGCACAAAGTCATAGTTAAAGGAAAATAGGTCTACAATGGATGTGAGGGTAAGCCTACTGCAGATGTTCAAGTGATCTGGCACACTCTATTGTTGTCTAGATCCAACAGTCACTTTTGTTCCACGTAAACCTGCTCTTTGCCCAGAGTTCTCTACAATTACCTGGAAGTGTGTGGAATTAGGTGGGACTCTGTCTCTTCTCTCAAGTAATAAATGATAGGACAAGAGGAAATGGCCTCAAGTTGCACCAAGAGTGTTTTAGATTGGATCTTAGGAAATATTTCGTCAAAAAGTGTTGTCAAGCTCTGGAACAGGCTGCCCAAGGAGGTGGCTGAATCTCCATTGCTGGAGGTGTTTAAAAGACATGTACATGTGGCACCTGGCTACATGTGCTAATGGTGGACTTGGCAGTGCTGGGTTAGAGTGCTGGACTCAATGATCTTAGAGGTCTTTTTCAACCTGAGCACTTCTATGATTCTATGATTTCTCACCTACCCCTCCTTTTCTCTGCTGGAACCAGCACTCATGTGGCTCATGTGAACAAGGTCACAGAGGTGTGAAAACTGAAAACAAGCTTGCGGTGTGCTGGTTAGATACCCAGGTCTCTCCAATTAGCCTGAATTTATTTCAAAAGAGTTGTTTGCCCTTTAGTGGCCATGTTCTGCCAGACCAAATAATTTGGATTCTTTAGTAACATGGCACAATGGGCATTTCTGGACTAAGAACTTCAGACACTTCCATTCATGTCAGACCGCTATGACACTTCAGGAAAATCTCTGCAGTCTGTGTTGAAGAAGGAAGAAAGGAGCAGGGACACGTCTTGAGGAGGCAAGTTCTGCTAAAAGGAGGCTGGATGCAGCTCCTGCTGCCTGTGTGCAGTTTTGCTGCAACCTTGCCTTTTGAGCTATGAGGGAATGCATGGGCTGTGCCCCTTCAGGCCACGGCAGCAGCCCTCTTCAGCCTGTAATGATTGTAACCAAGGAGGAAATGAGGCTCTCTGATTGACTAGATAACAAATACAAAGAAATTTGTCCTTCAGAGCTGCTGTTCCTTAACTTTTCAAGACAGCAACTTCCAAAGGCTAAATTTGAAGCAACTGGACTAATATTTCCTAGAAGTTTTTTTCTCTCTTTTCAGACTTCAATGGAACTGAAGTCCAAATTGCTGTGCTTTAAAATGCATAACTTTCCCATTAGCATAGTTGCTGTTGGGATGTATGTATTCTAAGACTGTTTTTTAAAAACACAATGTTTTGTAGCTGTGTCTGCTGGTACCCTAATGTACCTTCAAAGGCAACCAATCTGTCTATCTTCAAGAAGAAAACACTATCACATACATAAAGGTCTCTATTAATGTTTGTTTTTCTTTTTTTTATTATAAATATTACATTTTTTTTCCTTTTCATCATATAAAATTGTGATAAATGGGAATGAAGCCTGTGGTTTTCCTCTGTAAATTATGAATATTAGCAAAATAAAATACAAAGCATCAGTCTCACAGGTAATGGACTAGTGAAAATCACAGGGACTAAAATAAGGAACTAGTTACAGCAGATATCACAGACTAGAATATTTTGTTGTTTATCTCCTCACATGAATTATTTAACACAAATCAAGGGAGTTATTCCAGATTTTAAGTCATATTACGAAGATCTAGATGTAGTTCAGCATCAAGTTGTAATGATAGAGTTAAAAGCACTTGCAGTAATGAAAATTATAGAATACTCTTTTGTTGTAAAAAGACATAGATTTCCTTTGTGAATTTGTTCTTTGAAAAGCATTTAAGGAAATTATGTATGTGAAACTCCTGTGGTTTTAGAGCCTAAATGTCAGATAAAAAAGCATTTTGTATAAAAAGGACTGACTGAGCCTCTAGCCAGGTAACTAATGAAACTCAAAGTAACCCCAAACAGTACTTAACTCTCCTGACAAACCTGATTATTCCTATCTTTGATTCTCTTTCCAGCCTTACATGTTTGCTGGAAGAATTCCCTTTCCTGACATGCAGAGATGTATATAAAATATACCTGCACAGCTTCACCAGTTTTAATCTTGCCATAACATATTCCTAACAGCAAAGTGCTATGAGGGTTTGTGTAGTAATCAGCAGCACCACATGGTGTCTGTAGTGCTAAAGAAAAGAATTAATATGAAATACAGTTTGAAATATTTTAGCAGTGGATTTTATTTATTTTTCTTTTTTTCTGAAATCTGACCACACTCATGTAGTGAATTAAAGGGAGAATATAGTGACAGTAATACCACATTTGCTGCTTTCTAGCAGGTGCATTATAGGAAAGTGTCCAGGGATGAGAACCTAGAAACATGGAAAGATATGGCTTGGAGGGATCTCAAAGGGTTGTCTGGTACTGCAGCTGTAATTATGTCATTCTTGTCAAGTATTTGAAAAAAGCACAAGAATAATAAGAGAGGAAGGCATTAAAGTAAGATTTACCTAAATCTTCAAGGAATTTTCACTAGAATTAGCACTGGATTTATTTTTTTTTCTTAAATTCTGCCTTTCTTGCTTAATGTCCCATCACTATGGACTTTGAGAACAAATCTTTCCTTCACTCTTTCACTATGCTTCTGTGAAGTTTGTCTAGTTGGTCCATGTCTTTCTAGAAGTACAGTGCCTCAGATTGAACTCAGTTCTTCAAAGGAGAAGCTCTGACCAGAGCAAATTATGTGTTTCATCTTAGGATCGTATTTGTATTTCCTTAACATTTTAAATTTTTATTCAGCTTTCCATTTCTAAAAAGTCTCCCTTCCCTTTTTCTGTGTAACAGACAAGAACTTCTTTCTTGTCCAATTAATTTTTCTGGATCAAATGAAGTGCCTCGTTGCCCCTTCACCATGACTTGCCAGAGCTTTATCTCCAAATTTCAAGGATTCACAAAGACTGGTGCTATTTTTAAAGTGGTCATGTCTTCAGATCCTCAGCACTAGTGATGATATTAAAGATATCTGAATGCAGCTGAGATCTCTGCAGGACATCACTCAGTGCAGTCTTCCCTTCTTGCAGTTAATCACTTACAGTCCCTCTCAAGGGATGACTTTCCACTCACTGTTCAATAATTTAATCCAGGCTATTCTTACCTAGTCTGATGGTGGATTAATTAATGCTGCTGGTTACAATTTGTTTCCTGGTTTTCTTGCTTGTTTGAGTTTTGGTAGGTTTTTGGTTTTGGTGGGGGTTTTTTTGTTTGTTTGTTTTTTTGGTTTTTTTTTTTTGTTGCTTTATTCCTCTCCTAGAGATTTACAGTTTGTTGGATCATGACTGGCATTTTTTCAGGTTACCTGAAGTTTTGATACTGGAGTTTTTGATTCTCTGGCTCTTCCTTTTTAATTTTTTTTTAAGATAAGCATGTTTTATGTTCATGAATACCACATTTCTCTTTGAATAACTAAAAATAATTGTTAACAGTGCAGAGAATTATCCAACTATTTTTAAGTATCATGGGATGAAGTAATCAGAACCAGATGAATCAAGTATATTAATTACTTGAAGATGAGGTCTTCCTTTCCTGCTACATATAAATTATGCTACTGTCGTGGTTTGACACAGAAAAAGAATTTTTCTCAGAAGGAAGAGGTCAATTTGGATATTGATCAATTGAATGTGGACATGCCTCTGAGAACACAGAAGGGTTAAAAGCAGAATTCCCAGGGGATCTCGCTCTCTTTGGCTCCGGTCAGCCGCAGTGCAGCCTCTCCTGCCCGGCCGTGGCTGGGTGGGGAGGGGAAGGCCCATGGCCTGACTGAGGTGGGCCCAAGGGTGGAGGGACTGGAACCCCCTGCAGATGGAAGGGTGGAGAAATCTGGGATGTCTCTGTTCCCCCCCAGAGTCTCCCTCTCTCTCTCTTGAGAGAGAAAGAGACAGCGGAGGTTTTGTCAGGGGTTCACCGCGGGGAAGGAGAAGAGCTGGGGGCCACAAGGTGCCCAGCTGCTGTGGGAGCCAGAGCCTGGGCATCGAGCCATCCTGGGAGTTGGGACTTTTAACCTTTCCTGAGAAATGAAAGCTTTGTGAAATTTTTCTTCTCCTCGGTTTGAAAGAGAATAAGAGAGACAGCTTGGACCCTGGGATGTTGGAAGGAGAAATTCTTGGTGGGAGGAGATGATGGAGTGGCTTTTGGCTGGACTTTTCCTTGTTGGCCATAGACTGAACCGATTTTTCTCTTCCAAGAGAGACTGTATTTTAGGAGGATGCCAGTGAGCCAAGAGACCTGCTTCAGCTGGGAAAAGACAGAAGTGGAGTGAACAGAGAAAGTTAGGGGGTTTGTGGTGGTGCCCCCTGTCCTCAAAGAAGGAGAAGAGAAGAAGATGTCTGTTCCTGGACCCTCGGCCCCAGGGGAAAATGGGGGGGAATGTGGTCCCAAAAATGAAAAACTGAACTGTTGTTTTTTCCCCTCTCAGCAGGGCATCCTTGGAAGGAAAAATCCTAAAAGCAGTCTGTCCATCCATGCATTGGTGGTGAGAGCACTGTGCATGGAAAGGAGAAGGGTCACCATGGCAAACATTTTTCTCCGGGCGGTGCCATGTGTGACATGGAAACACAGGATGTGGAGCTGTGTTTTCTTGGGGGGTCTGTGGCACAGGAGAGACTCTGTTCCCTCGATGGACTGAGTATTGATTGTCTGGAGGTTGGGAACCTGACTGGGGTCCAGGTTGTGTCTTGCTGTGGTTTGTTGGAGTTGGGTGGTGGGAGGAGGAATGCTTTGGAAGGTTTTCATTTTGATCTTTGTGTGTGTTTTTTCTTTCTTTTTT
The DNA here is from genome assembly GCF_050655825.1 of Lonchura striata. Classification (NCBI taxonomy): domain Eukaryota; kingdom Metazoa; phylum Chordata; class Aves; order Passeriformes; family Estrildidae; genus Lonchura; species Lonchura striata. The sequence goes on along the minus strand of NC_140704.1, from coordinate 24,511,192 downwards.
CCTTTTATAGTAGTCTAGTAGTAGTAGCTTAGTAGCTTAATAAAGTTTTTTTTTCCTTGTTATTAAGCTTGGGCCTACTTTGCTCTGTTCTTGATCGCATTTCACAGCATTCAGTTGAGAGATTGCATTTCCATGGGGGCACTGGCATTGTGCCAATGTCAAACCATGACAGCTACCTCACTTGATAGTGCTTGGTTTAAAGAACAATATATTAGTGAAAATCATTATCTTATTCTTCCCTTTGACTTTTTTTTTTTTTTTTTTTTTTTTTTTTTGCTTTGTGTTAATTGCAGCTCATTCTATTTATTGCCTTTCCAAGCAGTTGTGCTATAACTCTGTATTAATGCCTGGTAGATCAGCCTTTCTTTTTGTTTTTGCCTTATAACTGAACTACATGATTGGTAATTTTTTTGTCAAAATGATCTTATACTATATTTCCCATGGCCCTCCACAACTGGATAATTAACACCTACCCTTAGTAATAATTACTTATTATTCTTGTTCCCTTCTAGCACTGAGAGAAGACATTATAAAGAAATCATTGAAGTTTAATGGTGTTTGCTTTTCTGAAATCTGTATGTCAGGCTTTTCTTTAATTTCTTCTACCCTAATGATCATAAACTTCATCATTTAATGACCACTCTCACCTCATTTACCTTCTACTTTGAAAGAATTTTCTGCTCTTTATCAGAATCGTACCTCACAAACCATCCCTTCTAGTGGCTCTCCCCACCTAGTGATCATTAGCTACCCTTCATGAGCTGGATGGAAAGTCTGTACTGCATGTCTAGTTTGTATCTGAGTGAAATCCACTAATGTCAATGTGTAACAGAGCTTGCAAAAAACACCTCCATGCATATTATTTTTTGTATGTGTTCATCAGCATCATGAAACCTCTGTTTTTCTCTGTATTAATCATCACTGAGAAACTTTCAGCAGAATGCACTAACAACTAAATAAAGCATTTGGATCTATCCTTGAATTAAAAGTGAAAGTTTGCTTCCTTTTTGCTTTGTGTCTAATTTCTGAACAAGTTGTTCCCTTGTGGAATAATTCTCTCCAATTCTCTGCCAAGCCATGGCCACGTGCAAGTTCAGGCACAAATGGCAAAACCTGCAGGAAAACAAAAGTGGCTGACTCAGACTGAAAGCCTGTTACAAAATATATACCTTAATCCCAAATATGTTTCTTAATCCCAGGTTAGATTTTGACTCAGTCTCTGTTCCAAGTCATGGTTTGGTATCCTAATCCTCCTCTACATTTTTGATTTGTACTGGCACTTTAACCATGTTTATACACTTCCCCTATTTAACAAGATTCTTAGTATAACTGTTATTCAAAAAGAAATTTGTCCCTCATTTGGAAATACACTTACACTTAATGGACAAATTATTTGCATGGATAGCTCACACATTATTTAAGGCCTGTGCAACTCTATTTGAGGTATGCAATCATTTAAATTATAAGTAAGGGATAAAAAGAAAGTAAAACCTGATCCTTCCTTTCTTAATTCCTGTAAATAGAATGTATATCCTCTCAATCCATGCAGAGAGATGCAGAATAAAGTCTGCAGATTTACAGCAGGATTTTTGCTCCTTCATGAATAATAATATAAGTATTTATTTTATTAGTGAGTTAATGGTTGAATGATTTTCTTGCTAATCTTTTTAAGAGATGCATTTTCTTTTGGGTTTTTTTTGTCTTTTGGGGGTCTTTCTTTGGTACCTGGAAATTGAAGATTCAAGATTTATTATCAAAATTTTTGTAAAAATAGGTTATTTAATTAGCCACCCACAAAACAGTTGAAAGCTGGATTTTGGAGTGGTGTGAAAATAATTATGAGAAGAATTATAATAAGAAAAGAAATCACTGACAATAAATCTTTACTAAAAAAATTCCACAGAAGTCAAGCTACTGAGTTCTTCCTGTCACACTCCACTGCCTTTCTAGGGAAACTTTCAGTTTTTGAAGTATTTTCAAGAGTTGAAATTGAAAAGCAGGCCAGTGTCCTTTATAATGACAGACACAGTATGTACCAAGCCATTGGTTGACTGGAGTGTTTGATGGGGACATGAGCTGCATGTGGTAATGACTTTCAAGTTCTGGTGTTTTTTGAGGAAGCACTGAAATCACCTAGAGGGGGATGTATTGCCACCCATGGAAGATGTTTGCATATTCCATTGTTTTTTATTAGATCAAAAGGCATGACTTTTTTTAGTTTATTGCAGCTTTACCCATGGGCAGTATTGACAAATCCCACATCATGCATTATGTCTCCAACATAAGCCCATACTTAACAAACAAAAGGTGAAACAAAAATGTACATGCCTATCTTCTTCTTGTCACATGAAAACAACTATCCTCATCTCAGTGATGACCTCTGAGAGAAAAAAAACCAAAACACATTTCAGTTGTTAGTGATAAAAATCTGACTTCTCTGCCCTTAACTAATTCCAATAGGCCATCGACACACCAGGCAGCAGTTCCTGGGAATAGATGGTCCTGGCAGCAGTGGGGGTAAGAAAGACATTTCTGTAATGGTTATAGCATGAAATGGCTGGGCCCTGACTACTCTGAAAATACTTTTAGATGGTTTTTTATGCCTGAACTGAGGCACTGGAAGGCTGAAGGCTCTGTTGAGCAGTCACTGTCTTGTGCCTTTATACATCCTGAGAGGCAGCAGAGCCATTGTCAAATATTAGACAGTTAGGGCACATTTATGAAACCAAGCCATCACCCAGACACAACTACCAGTGCATGGTGTCCCAGTACTGAATCAAAGAAGAATTCTTCAAGCAAGAAGCAGAAGAAGAAAAAAGAAAAGAAGAGAAAAGAAGGGAAAAGAAAACAAAGAAAATAAGAGAAAATAAAAGAAAAGAACATGAAAAGGAAAGCAAAGCGAAGAGGAAGGGAAGGGAAGGGAAGGGAAGGGAAGGGAAGGGAAGGGAAGGGAAGGGAAGGGAAGGGAAGGGAAGGGAAGGGAAGGGAAGACAATCTTTTCAGACTGAGATGATGCCCAAATCGTTGTTTTCATAAGGACTCTGAAGTTCTGAGAAATGGAAACAGAAGATCTTGAGTCCAGGAGCATCAAGATAATTACATACCCACCCCAAAACAGTTATGCAATTTGGAAATGTTTTGTTTGCACTCTGTTTCCAGAAGTATAACATACAAAATAAAGTCTGTTTCTATCCTTATATAAATGAAAGTAATAGATTTTTAAAAATTCAACACAGTGCTCACAGAAATCAATAGGACCTGGCTTATTTCTCTTGAGTTTTCAATATGTTATGTGTATTCTTATATGTATGTTGTTTATGCCAATAGAATCTTGCTACTTTCCAGACCTGAATTAACCTGCTGTAAAATTTGCAGTCTGGTGTATCTCACACTACATTAAGCATGGCATATTTTCCATGAATTCATATGCCTTTTAATTGTTGAATTAAATTAAGGTCTCATATAAAACATCACAGTGGTAAATAATACGAGGGTACTTTTAACTTTCATATTTTATGAACATTTCCCTCACATTTCTGCTTGAATGGTATCACTCTACTTTCTAAAGGCAAATATACACTGATGGATCTTTGCTTGGGGCCCATCTTCACACAGCTTGAATGGAAATATGGCACACTCTGCTGTCAGCACTCTTCCCAGGATTTTAAAATAATTCTGTGAAGAAAAAGGCAATTTCAAAATTACTAACTACCAGGTTGCTCAGAATTCATTGCTCATTGTCACCATCATAGTGATTAAAAAATTGTTTATTGCTATTTCTTAAAAATTTTAAATTAGATTAACTTACAGGTACAAAACATATTTAAAACACTTCAGATATTTTAGATTCATGTTAAAATGCATAGTTTTGTGTATAAGCAAATCTTTTAGGATTTTGGGGAATACAATGCAGTCAGTAGAAAGACTCCTCTTAATTGTAACAATGTTCAAATCTGGATCACTTAGGAAATTTAACTCCAAAGCAACTGGATGTCACTCACATACAATTTTATCAGAGTTTTATGTTTAAATCTCTTTCTAACAGTAAGAAGATTGACTTTTATCAGGACTTTACCTTGCCCATACAGGATATGCTCTGTTTGAACCAGGAAGAACTAAAAGTAGAGTAACCTACTGTTCAGAAGGCCTTAGAGTAAAGATTGACTCCATCAAAAAGTAGCCAGGTGGATTAGGATAGTAATTTAAACTTTGTGAGACAAGATAAAAATTACTGCACTAGGAAGAATTCAAGGTTCTCCAGTCAGCAGGTTGGGATCTTTTGGTCCTGGTGTAACTCATAACTGACTCAATTTATTTAAGCTGCATACACACCAGATGTTTGCAATCTTTCCCACTTCCTAGTAGATCTTAGTGTTGTCCCTAAGATTGCTTCATCAGCTGTGTATTGGTTTGTGCTTAATCTTTATCCTGCAGCTTGGTCTGAGCTTGCCCTTGGATGTGGGAGCATTTTAAGGATGATGCCATGGAAGCATTGATCCTATCTGCATAACAGCTCACCTTCTCTTCCTTCCCCTTCCCCTGCTGTCTTTGTCATTCAGTCCTCTGAAAACCAGCTTTAGGCTGGGATGTTTTTGGAGACATCTCAAGAAAAAAGCCCACCAGTTTTGTACTAAGCAATGAAATTGAGAGACACCATAAATTTTGCCATAGTTGCCTGAAAAATGATTCTTCTGCCACTGCATTTTTCTTTAATCATGGGCCAAAACATGTTGGGTTTTTGTATTTTTGTTTGGTTTTTTTGTTGTTTTTTGTTTTTTTTTTTTTTTAATTTTGAAAGGGCTTCTCTTGGGTGAGGGAAGTTTTGCTTTCGTTCTTTCTTTCCAGAAGATACTCTTTCCCCAGAAGATCCTGATGTGAATAAGTTGTCAGGAAAGCTATTCTATGGCACATTTTTGTATCTTCTAATGTCCTCCAGTTGATCATTTTGCCCATGAGATAGTGATATGTGTCTCAAGATGACAAGCTGTCTTCTCCATGGACATGTGTGTGCTTTGTTTCTTTGCAAAAACCTTACAATCCTATTGTAGTGAACCACAGGATCCCACACCCATGGTGGATTTCAAACTCCATTCTGGTTTCCCAGTGGGTTTTACTTTTATTTCTAGAATTTATCACTTGGAAATCCAGTCCACCCTAGCTACCATGTCATACCTCTATAAGCAATCAATAAAAAGACAAGTCATAGATATAATCATTAATTGCCACGTGTGATATTAAATGACAAAATATATCTCTCCAATTAAGTAAATATTAAAAAGAAACCTACATGTTTTGAAGTTGAAATCTATATTTTGCTTTTGAATTTTTAACCTATTTTGCTGTTCTTTCAGCCTTCTCAATGCCACAGCACCAGGACTCTAGGTTGTCCTGCTGCACTCCAACACTTCTGAAGTTTTTGGTTTTTGCTCTAGCTTTTCTTAAGTCCCATCATGATTTATATCTTACCCTTGTTGTAAAACGTAATATAATAAATTCTATTCATAACTAAAATGTTCAATTTTTCTCAAGCCATCTTGAAAATTTGTACCTATAGCCCAAGAAATTTCACAGCAGACAGACATCATGCAGTCAAATGGATCCTTCATGTTGCATGGTAGCAATACCAACACATTAATTCTGTTTCATGATGCATAGGCTGCTCTTTGAAATATTTGTGTGGGATTTTTCCAGTGAACATTATTTACATCATAAATACCACCAACACACATATTTTTAATTGGATAATTGGCACTTTTATTGATGAGAGTTTTCTCTACTCTTCCCACAGAATTTTTTCCCTCACACAAATCTCAAGACAAGTTCAGTAAGAAAAAAAGGATGTATCACTGGATTGATTTTGTGAGGTGTTGAGCACTTATTTCAGTGAGAATTGCAAGCCCTTACCCCTCTGGAAGAGGGGAAGTGAAACAGATTTTGGTGGACCTTGGCCTGCTAGGAAGACAGATTGGCAGAGTCCCTTGGTTCTGAGTGCTGAGGGGCAAAAGAGTCCTGGAAAGCTGGACATCCTTCAAGAAGGAAATCATAAAAGCACAGGAGCAGACTGACCCCATGTGCTGAAAGTTGAATCATCAGAAGCCCAGCCCAAGTGAATAGAGAATTTTGGCTGGAACTCTTCCTGAGCTGAAAAACAGGTATGGATAGAAGAATGGAGCTCCCCTAATCCAAGAGGAAATGGTCAGAGATGTGCTGCAACACGTAGACATGCACAGAAGTCTATGGAGCTGGATGGGATCCACCCAAGGATGTTGAGGGAGCTGGCAGATGTGCTCACTGAGTCACTTTCCATCATTTACCAGCAGCCCTGGCTAACTGGAGAGGTCCTATCACACCCATCTACAAGAGGGGTAAGAAGGAGGATCCAGGAAACTACAGGCTCTCAGCCTGACTTCACCTCTGGGAAAGGTCATTGAGCAGATCATCTTGAGTGCCTTTACATGGCATGTACAGGAGAAGTAGGGGATCAGGCCCAGCCAGCATGGGTTTGTGAAAGCCAGGTCCTCCTTGACCAACCTGTTCTTCTATGCCAAGGCGACCATCTTAGTGGATGAGGGAAATTCTGTTAATCTGTCTACTTGGACTTCAGTAAAAGCTTTGACATCATGTCCCACAGCTTTCTCCTAGAGAAACTAGTCAGGAGAACGGGAGGCTCAAGGGTGACCTCATTGCTGTGAAGGAGGTGGTTACAAGGTAGTGGTTGGTTTCTTGTCCCAGGTAATAAGTACAAGAGGAAATAGCCTCAAGTTGCATGAGGGGAGGTTTAGATTGGATGTTAGGAAAATTTCTTCATGGTTGTTAGGCAGCAGAACAAGCTTCCTGGGGAAATAGTGGAATCACCATCCCTGAATGATGATGTGTAGATGTGGCACCTAGGGACATGGATTATTTGTGGACTTGGCAGTGTTAGATTTGCTTGATGATCTTAGAGCTCCTTTCCATTCTAAGCAATTCTATGATTCTACTTTTGTCTGCCACTAGCTGGAATGCATAAGATATTTTAATATGAAAGAAACAAATTATGCAGGTTCAGAGAAGAGACAAGTTAATTGCATCCTTCATTTTGTAGCATCCATGTAGGTCCTAATTAAGGAAACAATCTTCTTTCTGGAGGTTATGTTGTGAGGGCTAGTCTCACGTGGTACTTAGAGTAAAATGTTTAAATAATTTGAAGACTTTTGTACTAATGGTTGGAACTCAGCTCATTTTCACCGCAGATCTCTGCACTAAAATATGAGGGCCACTGAAGTATCTGAGGTGAGGATAATTTTCAAAGTCATATGTGAATATTTGACAAGACCTTAGGAATACTTAACCAGAATCACAGCAGAATCAGAGACATGCTGTCTTTCTTTCCAGGGACAGTGATCCCCTCTAGAAGAGACCACATGCAGTGCACAGCTCTCAACTAACCCTGGAAAATGGTTTTGTAAAAAATTGACTTCTTCTGCACTCTCTCAGTTGTCACTTTCCTTTCCTGATATATTTAAATGAAATTAATATGCTAAGTCTTTTTGCACTGGAAGTTGCTGTTACTTAGTTTTTGTTAGAAATGTAATGTGCATAATGTGCTTTATTCAGTTAGCATAATGTCTGGTCTTCTGTGCATAGTGTATTTAATATTCCAGACCACACTGATATGAAGTTTCTCACACTGGAAAAGTCACAAAGCCCTACATTGATTTTATTTCCAGTAAGGTATATATAGACCATTCTGGAGGAGTTCTGTTGCCCAGTGTGGTTTGTTTGAACTTCCTGTAGGACAAGACAAAACCAAGCTACGCTAATTATATGTGCAACAGAAAATGACAGGGCTTGTTAAACTGAAGGATTCAAAGCAGGAATCATAATTTTTACCTTTTCTAATAAGCAATTAGAAAATAATGGTGGGATATTTAACAATATGTTTCATATGTGAAGGAAATTAATTACTATGTTGACAGTGATTTACAGCAATGACATGTAAAGAAATTCCTTTAACTACAGCTAAAGAACAGATATGGATCTTGCTGCCTTATCCTCTCTTTTCAGTCTTGCTGCTCAAAGAAGACTGATGCTCCCCTTCAAATATGTGAGCTGGGATCACCTATGGCCTTTCATCCCAACACAGCTGTATTGCCACACCAAACTGTGGGTCCAAGTGTTTCATTGAGCTCAGATCCTGGGTAACCTGATAAAGCATCCTGACAGAGTAATGTCAGAGGTCAGGACTTGAAGAATTTGTTATCCAGATGACAATTTATGAGGCTGTAGAGTTGCCTTTCATGTCTCAGATGTTTAACACATGGAACTTGGGGGGATGTAATGCCTCACCCCCTGCATCCTGCTGTCTGGACCAACCATCCAATGTGCTTCTTTAGATTTGTAAAACCAGAATTAAAAATTTTCCTGTGTTTACAGGCTAAATTCTGTTTCTTTTAGAAAAGGAACATTGAAATGCTCTTCATTGCTGTTATCGACATCCACATTACACTAGTCACTTTTTTTTTTTCAAAGCTAAAATGTGAACAATCTAGCAGGCGAGAAAAACTTCTTCAGAATAAATGAATCACTTCAAACACGTATGGTTTTATCTCTGTGATTTTGTCTTTTTCTCTAACAGAGAAGAACCTGAAGTTATTCATTTGTAAAAATCAGCTTATAAAATCTAACATTGAAAATGCAATTTGCCACTAAGAAGAAAATCAAAGAGGAGGGAAATAAAGCACAGAGGAACATAAACTGTGATGTACTTATTGAACCATTAAAAGCAAGTTCTCTGAAACTACAATGTTAAGTGTTTTCCCTGACAGTGTTAATTTGCTGCAGAGATAATGGGGTGTGAGACCCTTTATGGAGTACTTGTATACTGATATGGGCTGCATAAAAGAATGATGGTGAGAAGATTGAGGGAAGTGATCTTACCCTGTGTTGGCAATGGCCTTGCTTCATGTCAAAATTTAAACTAAAAACCCTCTCCAATCAATACTTCTGCTTGCATATGGGTGCATAAATTGTACAGCACATCCTCACTTGTGCTGCCCTGCCTTCACTGGACCTAGTGCAAAACACCTGAAATGCTTTCACAAGCTGGTCTGTAATATCAGTTTTTCAAATCCACAAAAAATCTTATTTTTTTAATGACAGTATATATTTTCCATCAAAATTCTGTTTCTATTTTGTTCTAAATTCAACTCAGAATAAAAAAGCAGTTTTGAAAAGCTGATATGGAATGGAACCAATGTCTTCAGGTTAGTCTTCATCTTCTTACCTGATTAGTAGCTCTGGAATACTGGATTTCAGCATTTGGTTGTTGCATTAATGCTTGTGTTTTAATCATCCTTTTCTCTGCATTATCTTAGTTTGCAAGTCTTTGTAGTAAACAAAACTGGTTTACAAAGCACAAAGCAAAGTTATGTTGCTATAGAGATGTTACTACAATGATAATATCTTATTAGGTATTAAGATAATGGAATATTACACTCCCTGAGAGAAAGACACAAATTCTGACAAATGCAAAGGGCAGTGCAACATGAATATTTAAACAGAGATATAAAACATAAAAAATATCCAACAACATCTGTTTCAGAAGAATTTTGGGTATACAGAATGAAACACTAAACATTAAAGAAACATTGCTGATGACACTATTTCAAAGTCTATTTAATTTATGTATGATGAACATTGAAGTTATGGTTATGATGGCATGAAATTGAAAAGTGAGAGAAAAAGTAAAGGATACATTTCTCCATGACCAGCATCTGCAATGAACCTCAGAATTTTAAAAAGCCTCTGTGGATAGGTGAGCACCTCAGGATAGATGCTGAAAAACTTGAATATTCTGAGCTGCATGGTTAAGGACTTCCAATGAAATGGCAGACAACTCTGGATTGGAAGACCTGGAACTGGCATAGCAAAGGGTAGATGGGGATGGAAGACATCCTATACTCTAAATCTGGTCCAAAATAAGCAGTTCAACACAGTTGAGACTGGCAGCTTCAGTACTCACCACATCTAGTGACCTGTGTGAAGATTTATGCTGGAAAAGGAAGGCATGGTGGTGTTAGGAAGCCTTTCCCAAATCATCACATCAATGCATCACACCATCCTGCCTCTCTGAATTTATCTGGCTCACCCAAAAGTTAGAAGAGTAAAATCTTCAGGACCTGTGCACATCTGTGGATCAGTACTTAGTAAAACTCTGCATCATCAGGATGCTTTGATGGCTTCTGGGCCACGACTACGTATGTGATCCTAGAGAGAAATCTGTCTTTTTTGAAAGCTATTTATGAAAGTTGTTTCACAGTGCAAGTCATATACCAAGTATTTAAATTAGCTTCACAGGAAATGTGAAGGAATGAAACAAAATCACAAAATTTGAGGTACAGAAAGGTACAGATAGTTTTAAGCTATATTTATGAGTTTGTGTGAATTGCCTTTCTCAGTAACCATGATCGGGAACCAAGGAACAGAGGTTTCCCCAGTTGTTATTCCCTCATGAGTCTTGGGTATCTGGCTCTTCAGCACAACTGCTTTCCTGATAGTTTAGGTGACTCAGGCTGGAAAACACAGTACCAAGGCCACTGGGAAACTACACTGCAGCTGAAGGTTAGTATTCAGAGTGCTCTAGTCTACAGAATGTGACAGCCTCCTTGTTAGCAATGCATTTACATTCCCTAATCACCAGAAAGTTCTGTTCAGTAGGTTGGTAAAAGGCAAGAAAGGCATAATTTTCCAAGAAAAGTCAATACAATGCCAGACTATAAGCTCTTCAAAGCAGGGGCACTGTCACACACTGGAGGGGTCATTCTGGCTGGATCCATGCCTCAAACTGTAGTTCAATTAATGGAAATATAAAATATAAAGTGCTGCGCAAATAAAGAGGCCAAGAACAACACAGACACATTTTCACTCTGCAGATTAATGAGATTGCTGTGCAAAAATCCAAACTGGATATGAATCCTGCATTTCTTCTTCTTTCATTTTGGGACACCTATCCATACACATAAACAATGTTATTGTATAGCATACACCCTGCTTCTAGCAGTGCCATGTAAAAAACTCCAAAACAGGAGGACATTGTTTAAATAAAAATCAGCTTAGGTCCTCTTCCATAAAACTGCACTGAAGGAACAAGCTGAATGATGTATTGGCTCTTGATCAAAAGTTTCCTAGCAACAAAACAGGTGATGAAGAAAGCAGCAAGTCAAGCTGTGTACTGTCAGCATCTGCAGTGATGAGTTGTACACAAAAAATAGTACTTTTTATATAACAGATACGTGTCCTAAGACTGAAAGTTGCCTGCAGGACTACTTTAGGAAAGTGAAGTAGGAATACAAAAGACTATGGCCCTCTGCACTCTGCTATGGCATTGTTATCATCCCTAATCAATAATTTACAATTTTTTGCATAAGAAAATAGGGGAAATTTTAACCAGAAGGGCTAGCAGCTGCTGGACCCTTTGTTAATGTTTTTGCTGTAAAGAGATATCCATACTGGTAATGGAGCATGAAGAGCAAACAGACATTATGAACAGGTGTTAATAACATGGTGTTCCTAAGATAGATGTTAAAGTCTAGTCCCTGCCATGCTTAAAAATTATCATTAGATCATGACCACAAGTCATGACCCTTTTGTTCTGACTCACATACTAAAAAAGCATCAGCTTTGCTTTGGAACTTTGGAGATTATTTTTTTTTCCATTGGCAGTACTTTTGGGGCAGGACTCTATTGGTCTTGGAGTGTACAGCAGCAGTCCAGTGGGAGCCTCTGGACAGGCATTTTTATTCAACTAGTTGCCTAGGTGCCTTGGAAATGCAGATAGAAAGAGGTTCACCCTAGTCACCTCCTGCTTCCTCCAGGCATTTTTCCCCTTTGCAGGTTGCCTTCCTCTCTGCTGTGTGTGTTTATACACATTTGGCTCGCTGACATCCCATCCATGTTTTCCTTCAATTTAAACAGCATCATGTTAAAGTCTGTCACAGAGACAGGTGACCAGCTGTGACTGAGGAGGCAGTAAGGGTTCAGGAATGAGGAGCATCAAATAAAGAAGGAAGGGCTTTTTTCTGGTCATGCAACTGCAAAGTGCCCCTGAGCAGAAGGCCAGCTGCCTCCATGCACAGTGCCAGAAATAGGAAGGCTCCTTGTCCCATGTGAATCCTGTGGCTGTGTTCAGCAGGTGACCTCTCTCAGCAGCTCCAGTGCTGAGCTGCTGCCCAGGCAGATTAATGTACCTCCAGCTCATCCACACCACAGCCGTCCTTGTCAAGGATTAGTTGTTAGTTCATCTCACCAACATCAATGGTGATTTAGGAAAACCTGAGGTGCTCCTGTGAAATGGGAAGGAAGTTGCCATGGTTATTTATCATCTTCTCTGAGCCTTCCATGTAACTTCATGTAACTATTTCAGAAAACTTTGTTATGAACATTCAGTATTATTCAGTGGCTTCTGCTTTTCCTTGTTTCATGTGTGAGACTAATTTTATAAATAATTACCCAATGTATTATTCACCTTCTAAGCCTTAGAGCAATCATGTTTATTTTTATTAATCTCCCTCCAGCACTACTCTCCTGCCTTCAGTTTGGAGTGTGAGTTTCATAGTGATTCTACCCTAAATAAGCCAGTTCCTTACACTCACAATGAAGCCATTTTTTGTTCCTATTGTGCTTTGCTCTATTTTGACAAAGTCAGCACACTTCTTTGTATGCTCATCTTTCTTGAGGCTTTCTGTATTTAGCACTCTCCCTTGAAGCTGTTGGGATGTGTTTTATGGAGGAGGAGATGACTTTGCAAAATATTTTCAATTGCAAGGGAAAAAAGCCCCAAAGTTTGAGAGAATCAGAAAAGCCTCTGTACGCAGCAGTGAGGATCTTGGTTATTTCTGAAGGGAGGGTGGGGTTGAGGCCACATTTGCCAGGACTTCTTTGCAAGTCCCAGGAACTGGGGCAACAGTGGTTTTTGTTATTGTTGTTCTTTTAGGTTTTTCAGTGAGTATTGTATATGCTGAGGAGTTTCTAGCAGTTGACTATACTGGCTGAGCAGGGACACCAAGGCAAAAATCTTGTCATGCCTAATTTTGGGCTCTCATGGACACTTCTCTCATTTCTGATGAAGGCATTGCCTTGACAATTAGGGTGGTGATTATTTTACACATAATTATTAATCAGCCACTCATGCTTAAGAAGACAACAGCATGATGCATCCTCAAGGTGACTTGTCTCATGGTGAGACTCCTCAGTGAATGGGGTCTCCTGGTGGTCCATTTGTAGCTCAGTCCTCTATAATGTTCTCCTTTGGGTTACTTGGCGGGGTTTTCTCACACCAACCCCACAGAAAATTGAGAGGCTTGCAATCAGTCTAGAAATAGAAAAATGTTTTGCAATTTCAGATGGTGAGTTTGCAGGTGGAATGGGATTTGGTCTCATGATTTTTGTGAGAACTGTGTTGTTAGGCATTAGCTCCAAACATCAGCAAAAATACCAGGGTTTCTACATGCAGCAGAAATATCTCTGCCCAACCAAGGGAAAAAAGGACAATCAGAAATGCAACTGCTTCCTAAAAATGTCATAGTGAAACCACAGCATCAAAGAAAAGTCCTTTAGCATGTTTAAATCATACTGAGTGCTGAAATGGCTATTCATCCCTGACAGTGATACTGATTTAGAAACACAAGCACATTGTAAAGCACTAGATTTTGACTATGGAATCAGTCAGCTGTATCCTAATGGCATTTTGTAATTTATTCCTCAAATCAACTAGCATTCACATATGTGGCCTGAGGTGGCAATAAGAAATTTCAGACTTCTAAGTTTCTGCAGATTTTGCATGCAGATTTTTTTTCAGAGGGGATGAGGGGTCGTTCTTTAAGGGGCTCATACTGGAAATGTTAAATACATGTTAAATACAATGTTAAATGTTAATAACACACAAAGCAGATAATAGAACAAATACTAGCTTTGGGAAGGCTTAGGTACCTCACACTGGAGAGTGTGGGTCTTGTGGGTAAGAACAGCTCTGATTCTCCAGCAGATAATTTCTTTTTGAATCAACCCACCCAAGTTAGCAACAAAATATTGAAATTCCTACCTCTGTATTTTTCAGGGTTACTCCTAGATATTCAACATGAGCAGTCACAGTCAGGGTTTGGCTACAAGGACGGAGTCAGACAGATTCTGAAAGGCAAAACAAGCTAGAGGACATGGTGAAGTCTGGCAGAAGGGGCAAGGGTTATGTCAGTGGATACAATTACTAGATTGTATGCATTTGCTGAGGTAGACAGAAATCAGGGCACTTTTCTCTGACAGACCTATGAGCCTATTACTCAGTGTTGTGTATTCTTGTTACTCTTCTCACCTCCTTCATGATTTGAAACTTTTCCAGACAGTGTACCCAAGGCACCAACACAGGCTGGCCTGCTGGGGGGAAGCTCTGAGGAGAAGGACCTGGGTGAACAACGAGCTGTTTATGAGCCAGCAGGGCCCTTGTGGCCAAGAAGGCCAGTGGTATCCTGGGATCTTAAGCAAGATGAAGGAGGTGATCCTACCCCTCTACTCAGTCTTAGTGAGGCTGTGCCTGAAGTGTGGAGCACATCCAGGGAAGAACTACAAAGGTAGTTAAGGGTCTGGAGCACCTTTGTCACGAGGAAAGGCATGTTAAGTATCAGGAAGAGATGACTGAGAAGGAACCTCATCCATGCCTATCAGGATCTGAAGGGAGGGTGCCAAAAGGCGCTTCTTGATGGCGCCAAACAACAGGACAAGAGGAAAGCGGAGAAGCTGATGCGCAGAAAGTTCCTCCAGAGTATGAGGGTAAACTACTTTACTGTGTGGGTGACCAAACACTGCAACAGATTGTCCAGAGAGGGTGTGGTCTCCCTCACTGGAGATACTCAAGAACTATCTGGACAGAAATCTGTGCAATGTGTGCTGGGATGATCCTGTTTGAGGCAGGTGGTTGGGCCCCAGTTGTCTCTTCCAACCTGACCCATTCTGTGATCCTGTGATTCTGTGTCCAGGCTCTCTGTGCAGTACAGCCCAGCTCCATGATAACCACTGGCAAGAACACACAATACAGCTCTGTCTTGCAATTCAGGGAGAAAAAAAAAAAGCTTTTAATGTCTGTGGCTCACATGCACATGTTCACATGTGGTTCACTTAAAAAGAAGTCATAGTTACACCTTTCAGTGATGCTATCTATTAAAATAAAAATAATCAGAGCATCTGGAAGATGATAGGTCTGTGGTCTCTGCAGAGGTCAGATGAAGAGGGGTTGTGGTTGTGGTGGTGGTGGTTGGACATCAAGCCAAGACAATGAAAATTCAGGAGTGTTCTGTAATCCAGGCACAGGATGGCAACAGTCAGACATGGCACTCATACTGAAGATATCACCAGGCTTTGCACAGCAATGGTAAAGGATGACATTAAACACACCAAAAACTTGAAGTGTAAGGAAACATGGTGGCTGAGAAAGAGGGCTCTCCAATCAGCAGTGTTTCAGGTTTACCATCCATCAGTGGGAACAAAAAAATTAAAATATTGAAGATATTATTGAGATAAATATTTTTTCTGTTTCCTAGAACTATATTTAGGCTAAATCACTGGTATTAATGAAGCTTGTTTCAATATGTTTAAAATGTGGCTTTTTAACTCTAAATCAATTGTGTGGTAGAGGCAAGTAATTTTTAAGTGGAAAATGAGAATTTTTCAGAAAATGTACATTTTGCTATGAAAAAAATCATACTGAAGAAATTGCTAGTCACATCCTGAGACAATAATACAACCACAATATCAAAACATGATGCATTACCATTTCATTAAAGAAATTAAAAGCCAGAGGCAAACAGACAGTACCATATTATAGTGTAGGAATATTAGCATTAGAAGGCAGTGTGGGACCCTTTACAGCATACTGATGAAGCATGTGCTAATCACTCACTTGATACACAGAGAGGAAATGTGGGCTTATGTTCAAGGTTGTATAATCTGTCAGATGCAAGATTCAGTCTTACCTTAGAAAAGACTTCATGGCTAATTAAATTTAAGATGCAGTACAGGGGGTTGGCAAGTGAAGAGGAGTGGTGCACTGGAAGAGGAGAATGTATGAAATTAAATGCCACAGCTTCCTATGAACCCTGACTGATGGGATCATATTTGCAATTTTGAGAACAGACATCAAGGGTCCATAGCTGTCAATGAAATTATCATCTGGATATTTTATAATCTATAATGCTATTTTCAGGGTGATTGCTCAGGAAGGCATCACATCCATTTGATAATAATGTATGCTATAACCATTTTACACACTGTATTTTACTGTGTTTTCATATTTACATGCAAGCATTGAAGCTACACATATTTGAAATTACTACTGACTTCAAGGAAGAATATATTTGCAATAAGATTTTAATTATTTAAAAATAAGAATGTAGCTGAAATGAAAGTCTTAGAAGTTATTGTAATGGAAAGAGAAGTCCTTCACATATGAATTCAAGCTTCTTCCTTATTTAACAGCTGCCTTCAGCTTTCTTCTAAAAGTACGAAATCTGCAATTTAATTCTCTTGCTGCAGGAGTTTAATTCAGCTGCTGAGGTATTTCAGTACTTGGCAACAAAAAGCTAAAAATAAGAATTCAATTTATCATTACAAATTTGGCAAGAAACTATCTGGAAAAATGGTGTGATTGCTCTCTGACGCCCCTGACACCTTTGATTTTTAAATTTTGTTTGCAATACAGCGTGGTGTGAATAGTAATAGTCCATTTCACTTTACTTCTCTTTATTTATCTTCCCTCCTCACCAAAAAATATGAAAGTGAGATGCAGGATGGAAGCAGATCCTTCCCTTCACAATTTCAGAAAATAGTGTTATGGTTTGTTTCCTACCACTAAAAGATTCAATAGAAAATAAAATTCTGTCCAAAGGTGTTGGGAAAATGCTTTCCTAGTCTGATCAGTTTTAATTGAGTGGTCCCTATCATAGCACAATGTTGCTTCTTTTGTAACATCTCTTTGTTACTTTCCAATATTTCTGATGGCTTTTCCAATTAATTGATTGCTATTCTTTTTAAAATTTTCTTCTTCCATTCTTCCTTCATTATTTTATGTCTTCTGGCTTAAGAAAATGTAAACATAGTTGACATTTTGTAAATAGCACATATAAGATGAATGAGAATAGTGAATTTTTAAATTTATTTTGTTAAATACACATTTGACCTTTGGTTTATACTTCATGGAATACAGCTGTCTCTGAATGCGCATGTAAATACAATTAGCACATCTAGGAGCTATCATGTACATCAGGGAAAATGACATTCTCTCCTGTGCTCTTCTCTTCTGAGTATTCGTGTCATTTATCCTGTCGTATTGAAGAGTCAGGAGGCTGTAACACTCAAAATAAGCTTTTCCTAGTAGAGGCAAGTAACCCATCTTCTAATCAGTGTTTTATTATTTCCAGTTTCAGTTTTTCATTTAGTTGAGAAACTTTGTGACATTAACAATTAACAACAGAGACACTTTTGCAGTTAATTTGTCGCTTTAGTACAAACATGGTGATACAGTTTTATGGTCCTGATTAGAAAAATGAAGCCTAAACAGCTGAATTACAGCAGAAGTCATTGCCACAGTCAAGCAACGGGTGCTCTCACCAGCACAGAAATCTGTAATATTGTTGTATCATTCTATTCTTGGCTCCTAAAGTGATATGTGCAAAATGAAAGAAGATATCTATATAAACAAACAAACAAATCTAAAATTATACTAACAATGAATGAAACTGATGAAGAGACTCCATAGTGTATTTGAAAGATTATGAAAGCAGAATCATCTTTTGAAGTTGCTTTCTTTTCTGTTGGAATACCTCATTCTCCATGTATACTTCTGCAGTTACCTCTGGCTCTGCATCTCTTCACTGTTGCCACACTGTCTGGCTGGACCAGCCTGTGGAAGCAGTTGAATGCATTTGGCAAGTTCCAGCAGACGCCGAGGATTATTCACTCCAGAGGGTGCATGCAGCATATGTGACCTCCAGAGTCCATGGGATTTAAGAGGCTGGGTCTGCCTCTCAGAAATATGTTGCACAAACAAGGAGAATTTATCAGGAAAGCCCCTGAGGAATGCAAAGTTTGATGCAAGTAACAGGAACAATGGAGCGAAGAGACTGGCAGATTTTCTGGGTCTTCCAAAATTGAGAAAACACATTAAGGATACAGGTGGTGAATAAATGAAATTCTCCCAAGAGACCTTGGGAGAGCTCTTGCAGGTTCTTTGAAACTAAATCAAGGCAGA
Organism: Lonchura striata; assembly: GCF_050655825.1. Taxonomy (NCBI): domain Eukaryota; kingdom Metazoa; phylum Chordata; class Aves; order Passeriformes; family Estrildidae; genus Lonchura; species Lonchura striata. The sequence goes on along the minus strand of NC_140704.1, from coordinate 24,492,918 downwards.
TTTGTCTCATTAATTCTTATTAGTGACTGGTTACAGACAGTATGATGGAGCAGGAAAATGTTAATGGTTACAATAACTGACTTTGCACTAAACATAATTGAAAGTTGATGCTGCTTAAAAAACTGGTTCTTGCACTTTAAATTAACATTAAAGTTATTGCATTTTAAAATCATTTGCTAATTCCTTCCCATAGCCCAAATTTATTTTACATTTTAACAGAATAATTCTAATCAAAGTCATACTGCTTTCTTTTGATTATAGAAATGAAGGAATGCATTTCTTATCTAATAATTTGAATTTGTGTCATTATTTTCACTTGCATAATATGGATATTCTTTTAGTAATTCTTTTAGTGTGTCCATCAGCTCCTATACTCTTTTTTTTTTTTTTGATATCTTTTTAACCTGCTGGTCATTTTCAATCAGCAGTGGCAGCAGAATAATCTTGTTCCTAAAGGTTTGGTGAAAATAGGTATTGTTTGCACTTTGAAAGCCATGTGAGGTCACCAGGCTGATGTGCACTGACTGGTTGGGCAGCAAGGCACCACTTGGGACAGGCAGGAGTGGGCACCACTTTTTGAGTTCAGCAATAAAGCAAGAAGAGAAATCTGAAGTGTAATGAAGGGCATAGAGAGAATGGAAAGGAAATTAAGTAAGTGGAAAGGGTGTGGTCTAGGATTTAGGACAGACACATACAAATAAGTGACTTTGTTCTATTATATCAACAGTAAATAGAATTGCTTGGTTTTCTCCGGATAAAGTATTTCAAATGAATTTCAAAATATAAAATAGCATATGTAAGAAAAGAAATTCTGAATATCTACAACACATGCACAACTCATCTTCCCAGTCATTGCTATTTTCCTCTATTGCCTCTTCCGAAGCTATTTTCAGTATAGATTAATGTCACTAAATTAGCTTTTCTAAAAGTAGAGCAAAATGTGGTGTAAGTATATAATATCTAGCAGCAAATAAGACCAAAAAGAATTTGGATTCAGGGGCTTCTTGGTCAAACATCAAAATTAATCAGGAAACACAAGGAGATTTTATAGAAGTCTCTGGCAATCTCAGAGATAATGCTTTTTACAACTATTATCAACTTTAAAAATAAACAGCATCATGATAATAACAAATATTTATCCAGCATTTCATCATGTAAATTCAGGAAACTCAACTCTTCCTGAATGGGTTTGACAATGGTTGCTGCTCCACTGCACCAAAATCTCCTCATCTGTTGAACATGCAGCATAAAGAGCAGCAATGGTCATCAGCTCCCAAAGGCTTCTTCCTTGTGTCGGTGACTAGAGATGAGAATTAGAACCAGAGCCCCATGGTCACAGCTGGATTCAGGGAGTTTTCTCTTGTCCCCCATCCCTTACATTCAAGGACAGGATGTGAAGATAAGTTTCAGGCTCCCTTCTCTTTTTTCAAGCATGAAATGCTGATAGCTGGGCCCAGGCGCACTGGAGCACTGCAAATTCTGTGCTCTAAATAAATCCTTCCAAAACAGCTGTTGTCTTCAATACAGAGTTAAGGCTATGAACCAACTCCTTTTTGGTATATTGATATGAATCAAACTGTATTAATGAATTAACTGCGCTCTGTTGGAGAGTTGTGGGTTACATATTATTGTGATTTGTTTCCTTTCCTCAGAATATACAACTTGTTACCTTTTAATTGCATGACTCCATTATTTTTTTTTTTTTTTTTTTGCACTGTCAGTCACATTCTCTTGGTCTACCAGCAGAGTGTGCTGACTCACAAGAACAGCACTTTTCAAGTAAAGATTTGGCTGAGAAGAGATTTGAAATAGAAAAAGAATTAGGCTAGTAAAAGGGCGGGGGGGGAAAGCTTTTCTTTAGGGTCAGGTTTTTTACTTCTCTGATGGCCTCATAAATTCTTTTGTTTAGTCACCCAAACTGACTGGGTCATGATAAAATTCAGAATAAATATCCTAACTTTTAAATTCATGTTTAAATTTCAGCATAAATCAAAAATTAATAAGCTTTAGATTGAGTGAAACTCATTCCAAATGCTTCTCAGATTTTGTTTCCTCGAAGTATTTTATTCCAAAGGTTCTACATTTTTCTCCATAACCATTCAGAAAACCTCTGCTTGTTAGGAAGAGCTTCTTTATTTCATGATGTGATGATATATGACTACAGTGCAAATGCAAACCATTAATCACTTTGTTATTTATTACCAACTGGAATTAGTTACTTCCTGCTTTATATAACACCCTTAGACTGAACATCGCTGTAGATCCCCCAGGACTCCTTGTGGTAGGGCACATCTGGAGAGAGCTGTAGAGTGCAGCTGGCCTTGTTGTGTGCATGTGATATTTGGGAGTCTGGGCAGAAACATATTGCCACCTCAGTGATAAATCTTCAGTTAGAAATAAAGCACATTGACCAGCCAGCACAGAACTAGATGCAGGGACAGCCTCTGGCTGCAACAGCAGCTTGGTAGAAATCATACCTCCCTGCATTTAGAGCTGGGGGTTTTTCTTGCTTTATAGTGGTCCCTGTGGCACAGTTCAAAATTCCCAAGGTTGAGGCTTACTAAATGTGCACATGTGCTTGTGTTTTTTTTCTGGAATGAAATAAGATGAGCATAGCATTTTATCTCAACTTTTTCTACCTGACTAAGTCTGGAATCCTCTTGGTCCTGAATTATAAGGTGTGGGCTGTCTTCTCCAGCTAAGAAGCTTCAAGCTTAACCACAAAATCTTCCTCCTCTACTGCTTCTAGGCAACAACTTACTCCAAATAAAAATCAGTGCAGTTGTAGCCCACAAGATGCCCACCCACACGAATATGAGAGGTTGCTTGAGGGTTTTCAAAACACAGAAAAGAAAGCTAAGTGACTTGAGAAAGAATTTGAATTGCATATTATTTCAACTTATTGACACTTTCAAGTGATTTTCTATTCCTAAACTTCTGAAACTGACTGTGAATAATATGCTTCAGAATACTATCTCAAGACAAATTTATAAACTCTTAGATATCTGAAAGTTTAGTTGAAGTGTCGAAGATGCCTTATGCATTGATATCTAAACAAATGATCTTTAGACCCCAGGTTGTCACTGGAAAATCAGTCCCAGGCATTTGTACTTCACATCTGCTGACATGGGCTGAGCCTTATTTTGTCAGACTGAAGAATAATTCACCCTATCCTCTTTTATTGTCATAGAATTACAGAATCATGAAATCTCCTGAGCTGGAAGGGAGCCACAAGGATCACAGAGGTCCAGCTACAGGCTTTGCACAAGACCACCTTAAGAATCACACCATGAGTTATTGTAAGTCACATTCACATTGTGTGTTATACAGGTGGCAAAAGTTAGGGTTTACCTTCTAAAGCAACTTGAATATGAGCTGAAATGCCTTAAATTGAGGCCCTTTGCCTGACCATAGATTGACCCTGGAACAGACACTGAGTCAATCCAGCTTGTGTTTAGGTACTTTATACAAAATGACTGCGGTAAGGTAACAATGGTCAAACTTACTCTACCTGAAGATTGTTTCTGCCACATTCTGGGCCGGTTTTGCTATGACCTTTTACTGATCCTCTGCTAAACACTGGAAACAAGTCAGATTGGTTTGGGCTCAGGGCAACCTGGCCTAGCCTAAAATGTCCCTGCTGATTGCAGAGGGATTGGACTAGGTGACCTCAACAGGGTCCTTCCAACCCAAACTATTCTCTGATTCTATTCTAAACACATTTTCCCTCAGGCAATATTCATTCCTGAGTGCCACTAGTACATTTCAGAAGTTGTTAAATGCCTATGGAAGTATGCAGGAGTAAATTAGCAACCAGATGTTCCCTTAAGGTTTGCAAAGTGTAAAATTCTAAGGAATGCCAAGAAGGACTCACTAGTTGCCATCTTACTGCAACTGAAATATAATAGGAATATTACTAGTTTAGCCTGTGGCCCTTTAATTCAAGAATCAGCTGGAGAGCAGGAGAATGAATACATGACACAGCTGGTCTCCATCCTGACTTATGTATAAGATATATTGATTAATACATCAGCAACTGCTTGAATTTCTGTGTTTGAAAGCTAATACCTGACAAGCTAATACCTGACAAAACAAAGAAATCCACACAGAACACATGATCTGGATGTGTTCCAAAGTTACCCTGGGACATCTCAAGTTTGGGTGGACTGAAATGCATCTTTAGAGTTGCATCTTTCTCTCTGTCAATTATGTATTTAAGAATCTTGACTAAACACATAAAGTTGTGAGTGTTAAATCAAGGTATAATCTAGGTAATCTCCCTTTTTGCTATGTAAAGGATTCACTGGCACTACTACATGGGGCTTGGCTGGAGAATATAGTCAAAACTCAATCTCAAACCAATAAAACACAAAACTTTATGTGTTGATACACGTGTGCATAATTTTTTTCCAGTTGTCAGGCTAAATCCAAAACCAATAACCATTTTAAGAACAGAATCTTTAATTATATATTATTCACAGTTGAAAAGGTAGATTTTTATTAGGAATGTCCCACATTATAAAATCTGACATGATGCCAAGGCCACCAATAGGCCTTAATGGCCTTGACCAGCCTCACTGGCAACATCCTCCCACACTCTCTACCTGCAGCCCCAAAGCTTCTTTTAGGTACACCTGGAGCCCTTCAATCAGGTTAGCTAGGACCCTGTCAATACAAGTATTTTATGTTTTTAATGAGAGACATTTCACAACTTCTCTAGGTAACCAATTCCAATGATGAAGAACTTTTTCCTTATATCTCATAACAAAGAAGAGTAGAATGGTAGAACAGTAGAACACAAACTCTTAAAATAAATTAAAATTTTTCAGCAGTGGATGTTTGTTTGTTACTATGTGTTTTCCAGTGGGGGCAGCTATGTAGTTTTTGTGTTGAACCAGATGCGCAAGTGCTAAGATCCTGGCTTACACTATATTGATACTTTTTATTTTTCTGCTTTGCTATCTGCAACTGGAACCTTTATTTCTCTCAGCAAAGATATTGATTGGCTCAAGGTGTGCCTAAACTTCTGGGGAGGAAGCTATCAACAAAAATCAACTACTTTTCTTTAGGGAAACACTAAAGAAAGACATCAGGCTACTGCCACTGCTGCTATAACACAACATCCTTATCAAATTATGGAGGTCTGCTCAAAACACAGATCAGTCTTTCCATCCAGGTTGTTGGGTATAAAACCCCTCCCTTGAAAAACACTAAATTTTCAGACCTGGGCACATGTTAATACCTATTTTATTGCTGAGGTGACTGAGAATGTATTAGTTTTCACCAACTGTTTTGCAATTGTTTTCTTCCTTTTTTTTTTTTTTTTTTTTTTTTTTTTTGCATTTCTTACATTTTTATTTTAGGTGAGTACTAATATGACACAGGAAAACCATAACTTCTGACAATAAGCTGCACACTATTCATGTCACACTGTGATGTTTTTACGTGCTTAGATGAAAAGAGCCATAATTACCCAGACCTTACTTTTAGGCATATTTCTTGGTAGGCTAGGGTGAAAATATCCCATTAACTTGGTTTGATTTAGAAGGCCTCAGGTGATGCAGTGATTTCATGGCATCTTACTTTTCAACCTGTATAAGCAATGCCTATTGAGCAGTTCAAAACACCAGAAAGCATTAATTGATGACTCTAATTTGCCTTTATTCATAGATTTCTACTTTGTTTGTCAAAGTTCTTTAGATCTCTTTGGTAGTTAAGCTCAGATTACTGAAAGAAAATCCTATATTAACAACAATAATGTTTAAAATATTTGCTTAGCTAGAGTCACTGACTATAAGATGACAGATGAGCCATTTTATCTTTTCAGATCAAATGGTAATAGAATAAAGAGTGTGTTCAAAAATCAGAGCTTTCCTATATCAGCCTATAAGTGAGACAAGTAGAAATATAGAAACTGAGAAGAATTCAATTCATTCACTAAATTTTGAATTATATTCTAGGGGAGGAATGGGTCAAGTCACAGTTTAGCTAGAGAGTTGGGAAAGAAATGTTAATTGTTAGAAATATGTGCTTAATTATTTTCAGTCTATGTCCTTTCTCCTAATGAAAAAGTTTTGTGCAAAATTTTCAATAAGCTTGTTCATTTCCACCCACAGGGAGGAGCTCAGATGAATTCCTCTGTTCAGACCCTTCCATTTTACTCTTTTCACTCTGCTGGATCAACTATATTGTTTTGCTTAGTTTTTCCCTTTTCTGTCCTGAAAGAATTCTGTTCTCCTCTTCTTTAGCTTGCCACTTTCTTTTTGACTTAGTGTTGTTTTGCCCAAGACCATTCACATCTCATTTCAATTTTTTTCATGTGCTCATCAAAATTTCTTCCATTTATATAGCACTTTTATGAGACAGATTCTCATAAGATTTCTCCAAGCCCACTCTGAATCTTTGAAAGTATTCAAAGGGCAATATGAAAAATTGTCAGCACTTTTGAAAGGATAAATGAAATATTACCAGCATTCTGACTCTTCTGGTTTGGTGGCTGAAAGACTTGTCGGATTCACACAATATCCTTTGGCAGAAATCCCAAAGAACAGCACCCCAATCTGAAGTCCTGTGGCTTCTGTAGGAAAGATTCAGAAAAAAAAAAAAAAAAAAAAAAAAAAAAAAAAAGGAATGTTGACATCAGTGCCATAAATTTACAACAGTACAGTGAACAACCTGAATACTGAAAATGCCAGCCCTTGACTTCTAAAATCAAAGCTTGCTAAAAATTCACTGAGGGGAAGTTATGGATGGGTCCTCTTCCAAAGCAAAGATAGAGTAGGGAGCACTCCTCTGTGAAAGCTCATCTGTGAGGCTTCCACAGTATTTTTATTGGCTTATGTTTTATAAGTAACAGATTCTCTCAAGTAGCTGAGATTAAAAAATGTAATATTCTCCCAGGGGAAATAGGCAGGCTGCCCAGCCACATTTCCCCACCTGAAAAGGCCCAAGGCCTCTCCTCTGTATGACCTCAGTCAGGAACAGGGGTCCTCACTCAACTTTTGTTCTTTGAAGTGGCCAAATCAGCTCAAAGTCCAGTTTCTCTACAAAAGCTGCAACTCCACACAAGCTAAAAATCCATTATTGGTTTGGCCAGTAATAAGTCTGATTATATATATATATGTAGTGTTTATCAACAAATTTCCACAAAATGCTGATGCTATGGGGTTCCAAATACTGGCAGGCTATATTATTAGAATTTATACATTTTTATTTTTAAAAAAAGTGTCAATAGTATTTGCTATCCTATATAGAGGCAATTTGTTTTTCCAGAGAAAATAATTTCTTTGGACACAAGACTGAATTCTTATGGGGAGTGACAGAGGACAGTCCTTGGAAATAAGAGTTATATCCATAAATTAATCATTAGAAAATTAAGAACAGAATAATGACGCCTTCTCTAAGAATTTGATACATTCTCTTGTAACTTTTGTAGGCAATCACTTCTCCTAACTTTCACCAATTCTCTTTCTTTGAATTCAAAACAGGACTAAAGCCTTTTTTGTCTCAATTTCTCTGCTCAGTAAGCAGGAAAACCTGCAGGCTGCTGCTCTTGGATGTGGCCTTGCCAGGGTTCAGCTTAGCTGAGGAATGAAACAACCCATGTGTGTAACACTGCAGACCTTTGGTTGACTTTAATTGACAAATAAATATTCTTTTAGGAGAAAACATTCCCAGCATCATCTGTGCCATAGGCTAGTGATATAAATGGAGTCTTTCGTCACTCATCCTTTCTACCCTGCTAGGAAGTGGCCAGCTTCTAAAAAATTGAGGGTGGGAAGCGCAGCACTGGTAACTCAGAGCCAATGACAAACAAAGCAGCCCTATAACTGATAACTAATGTCCTGCTGTTTGCTGTACCTGTGCTGGTTTTGGCAGGGATACAGTTATTTTTTTCTACCACAGTTGGTGTGTGGCTGTTTTGTATTTGTGCTGGAAGCAGCGTTGATGATCCAGCAGTGTTTTAGCTACTGCTGAGCAGCGCTTGCACAGTGTCAAGGTCTGTTCTGCTTCTCACACTGCCTCACCAGCAAGTGGGACAGGGGTACAGGGGCAGCTGGGGGAGAGCACAGCCAGGACAACAGACCCAAATTGACCCAAGAGATATCTCAGACCATATGGCATCATTCTCAACATATGAAGCTATGGAAGAAGGAGGGGAATGTTTGGAGTGGTGGCATTTGTGTTCTACAAGTCACTGTCATGCATGCTGGAGCCCTGATGTCGTGGACACAGCTAATGCTCTGCCTGACCATGGAATAGTGAATGAATTCTTTTTCTTGCTTTGTTTGCTTTACCTATTAAAATGCCTTTATCCCAAACAGGAGTTTTCTCACTTTCACCCTTCTGATTTTGCATCCAATCCAGCCTGAGGAGGAATGAGAAGCAGCTCTGTGGGGCTGAGTTGCCAGCTGGGCTTAAACCACGGCAGTACCTCAAATCCATTAGGGAAGTGATGGCCCAGTTTTTCGGCATGTCAATACCAATCCCTTGGTATGAAGAGTTTACAATCAAAATGCATAAAGATAGAATAAATTTTACTGTTTTCTTCTCTTTGCCAGAAAGAAGTGCATTTCCTGAGAATGGCTCGCAGATCATTTGTAGCCTGTGCTGAAATCAGCTGAATCTGCACCTCTCCTTCCAGCAAAAAAAATGCTACAACCTTGTTACAGTGGCAGGTGCCAGTTGTGTCACCACAATATGGGAAAATGAAGAAGTTTTTTCAGATGAAATAACAAGAACTTAGATTTTTCTAGATCAGGTGCCTGAACTAAGATACTAGTGCTGGAAATAATTCAGAAATCTGTCCAAAGGTTTTTCACATATTTGATAAATAGCGTAGTATTTTCTTTATACATGTCTCTATTACATAATCACTTCCAGCTCTGAATGTTCCTAGAGGATCTATTTCCAGTATCCTGTCAAGCAGCCAAACCCAAAATTATTTATCAATAAATGGCAGGATTTTCTGCACAGTATATTTTCCTGTTTAACTGTCTCCCTGAATCCACATTCTTAATCCAGTTACACAAGCTCTTTCATGTCTTCACAAAACAATTTATACTTTGCTTTCTTTGTTTTCTTGAGAGTCTCCTTATTTTTATCTTCAAGGCTAAATCATGACATTTATTTGTTTATTTTCCTCATTAATGGTTATATGACAAAGATTACAAATTTATTGTAGTGGAAATGGGATTATATACATATTTATGCCTCCTCCCTGGAAACTTTATTCCAGTTACTTTGCATTATAAAGTCTTTTAACAGGAAGATGGCAGAAAGACTACAAATTATTAGCAGTGGAAGGACATGACCTTCAGATGGCACATACAGATATTTCACAGTATTCTTCCAAATAAAAATATTGAGCATTGAATGGGAAACTGCAATGCTCAGATCCCTGGAAAATACTAAAAAGTACTGCAAACATTTCCAGGCCTTTTTTTTTTTAACGTGTTAAGAAACTTAATTAATATCCTTTTTAAGGCTGGGAGTTTTATTCTCAAGGTATTCTTACATGCTAATTTGAATTGAACAATGCATTTGCATACCTTTAGGAGAATCTTACTCTATAACCATTTCCAAAAATGTCTGTAATTACTGAAAAAGCACCATCTAAAATGGATAAAGTAAAAGGACTGGAACTTCAATACAAAGATTTGAATTCTCTGAAGGTGGCTGACATCTTTCAGTCTTTAATATGCTTTCATGGCACTGGGTTGTCTAACCAGGTTAGACTTTATACAGAAATCATGTCATTCATAAAGTAAAAAACACAAGCTATTTTTCTCTAATAATATTTCTTTAAATACTATTTCTGCAGCACAACAATATGAGATGATATTTTGTACACTGAGCTCCAATTAATTATATCAGCATCTTTTAAAAATTATTATATGTTTCTAGAGATCAGCTCTCATATAACTGTTCAGAAAACTTTTTTTGGGGTCAGAAATTTTGGAGTTGTGCATGCACCATTTCCTCTCTTCCATGACTCCAAAAGCCCTAGCTGATCTCTTCTATGATCTTCGGCTGCATCTCCACTTGCTGGTAGACAGGGCTTCACTGTAGACACCACTTACATCAGAGTCTACAAACTCACAAGGCCTCCTGCAGTAGTTGTCTTCAGATTTTCTAATTTTGGTCTCTTTTTCTGTTGCTTCAGGCACCATCACTGTCCAATTCTTCTTATTCCTAGAAACCCTTGTCTCAAAGTTCTCTGCAAATGCTTGTTACACCGATTTCTGTTACCTCCACTGTCCTGTCTGGGTGATTTTCTTTTCCTGGATATGGGATCTGTTTGCCTTAGGCATGCTTGGATGGAGAATCATGTATTGTTTGCTCCTCAAGTCCTTTCTGAATATTTATTATGTGCCTTAAATCTGATGGATTAAATTTGGTTTTCTTACACAGATTGCTCTTTTTAGTGCTGCCAGCAAACACTTGATCTATAGTTGACATAATGTTCAGAATGGGCATTTAATTTGCATTAGGCAGAGCAGAAAGTGATGATCTTTTTCCCTTAACTTTGCAGTAAAACAGCAAAGAAAACAGTGTTCTTACATCTGTATCAGGGGATAACTGTGAAATGACTAAATGTATGTATTAATGATATTGTGTAGAACAGAATTATGGAAAGCACATCAGGCAATTTTCAGCATCTGACTGGCTTTTTAACGCTGGATAAGCAAAGCCGTAGTTGGAAGTCTTGGGACTCTGGTGATCTTGTGGTCAACTATAAAGATACCCTCCCTGTTATTTTCCCAATCAAAAAGCTGATGAAAAAACAGTTAGCCTCTTGTTTACCTTCACTGTGGACCCTTTGTCATTCAATCATGCATGAATTGCTTGGCCTCAGCACCAAATGGCAGCGAAATTTCTGGAGTGTCATTGCTGTCATGCTTCAGAGACGTTGTTCTTTCCAAAGAACAGTGGACAGTGTACCCTGTACACTCTGTGGCACCTGGAGAGCTTTGCTGTGACACTCCTGCACCCTCAGTAGAGTCATGAAGCAGCACTGGGTTTCTCAGAGCAAAACCCAAATCACCAATGCCCAGGTTGCTTGCAGAACTTAAAGCAAGGAGCTTCTAGTGTGACTCAGCACAAGCTGGCCAAAGATTAAAAGTCAGTCTTTTTTATCTAAGTTTTAAGAACATAAGACTTCTTCCTAGCAAAATATTTGGCACCTTCTTTGGTAAGGAAAGAAAATGCCAGAAGGATTCGCTGTGGTAAATATCAGAGCATAAAAGCAAAATGTTGCTCCAGGCACTGGGCAATGTTCCCATTGCTCTCTGTATGATTCAGAGGGAAGGATGCGTGACAAAGGGTGTATAAAGATATTTTTATCTTTTATGATTGATGGATACTGGTGGCACACTGGTCTCTGGGATAATTTAGAACTCTTTGTCAGGAATGTTTCAAAAAGATGAGCCTTACCTGCTGTATTCAGCTGCTTCTTTCTGTATAATGGTGCATGAAACTTTACTGATTATTCCATACCTCAGGTGAAATAAAACACCTTCAGTAAGTAAATTAAATTTAGATATAAAGGATTGGCTTATTCTGTTTTTATGGAAAACACACAATTCTCACAAAGTCAGAGTAACATTAGGGGGGAAAGCCTTAAAGAAAAAGCCAGGTACCAAAGAAGAAAAGGATTTGTCTAAACACTACAGGGCATATTTGAAACAGTTGCCAGGAAGAAATTAGCATCGTTGCTATTGAAGCCAGCAGATAGGCTTGACCCAGAGTAACAATACTTTTGAATATGATAACTAGCTTGTCTGAAAAGACGCGAGGTATTCCAAGTTTCCCGTTTTAGCATAACCTTATTTTTCATGCTTGAAGATTTCTGAGTTTTTCAGAGTTTTAACTCCCTTGACTGCGTGAATTACCCTAACAATAAGTTTGAAATTAAGTGATTAAATGAAGAAAATAGTGAAAGTACATATTTTAGTTATCAAATTCACTTACTTTTATTTAGATTTCATATTTTCACAGTTATCTTTTTCTATAAGATGTAAGACTCCCCAGCAGAATTCCAACTTTTGTTACTCATGAACCTATCAAAAACTCCTTGACTTCAAAGGTGTTGTTTACTTATTTTCTATAGAAAAAATACCTATGTTTTCTTTCAGTTTCTCATAGGATACTGATTGTTATTTTACATAGAGTTTTTATAGCACACGGTTAGATTTAAATTGAAGGAATATTGCTGTGGTCTTACTAGTATCTACATGGAACTGAGATGCCTTTTAAAGTTGTACTGTCCAAATAACTTTCTAAGGATTGTAACATCTTTTCCAGTCTTCATTACAGTACGTTGCTTGATAACTTAAATTGCATGAAAGTGGAAAAACAATCTTTTGAAAGATTTAATTTTGCACATCTGGCTACAATGAACCATGCCCAGAGCATAATTTTGCTTTAATTGTAAAAAAAAAATCAGATTATGTATATTTCATGAGTCGTCTGAAGAAATAATATTCATTGACATGCCATATACAGAAATGTGATAAAATATCTCATCCAGAAAGCAACATTAGTATTAATGGACTACAGTGGTAATTAGCACAATTCCTATCTTGAATTTGTGAGCAGGTACTTGATTTTAAATGTTATGAGCCATGTTCTCCAAAATCTTGAGTCTTCACAGCATAGGTAGTAAAAAATTGTTAAGCCATTGATATGAGAGTAGCAATAGTAAAATATCTATTTCTGCTGCCTTTGTTAATTATCCTTACAGGATCCGTATGTGACTTTCACTGAATGGCCATTGAAAGTGAATATTGCATGTGGGAGCTCTTTAGTGATGCCAAGCATGTCACACATGACGAGACATCAGCAGAAGTCATTTCAATAGGGCAAGCGTTTCCACAGTGTTTGCCTTCATCCTACACATATAAACAAAGAACTGTTACTTTGATTTTTTAAGATTTTCTAAAACTTTTTGAGTTTACATTCTTGTAGCAAACTTTCTTATATACTTTCTGTAAATAACTTATTGTTTTTACATTCTTTTATAGAAGTAAAGAAATTTAATAGACTAGTAGTTTGTCTAGTGTCATTGCAGAGGTGGTACTTTCACCTTCCAATCCACTGTTACTTTTAGAAAACTATAAATGTTAGAGTTAGAAAATAAACTTACCTTTTTACCTTTACAGTAGCAGCAGCTTGCATCATGCTTTTTTGTGTCCTATAGTAACAAAGAACTCTGTTCATTATTGCTGCTCCTAAAGTCAGCGAATATTCTGTCAATAAATTTGGATACATATGGGGTCAAGTTGGTCAGAAATAAGTAATGTGAAACTTTTACAATAATGCACAATATAATTTAATAATAATTAAATTCAATTAAGTGCCATTTTTGGAAATTATATGTGATCAGAAGAAAACCTATAAATCCACAGATATTTGCCTAAACCTGCCACAGGACACTGAAGATAGAAGGGATTGATTCACTCCCTGTCACTGACCAGCACCCTCAAAGAATAAAAATCTACTCAAATGTCAAGGCTCTTCCTGAACCATATTTTCATTGTTATCCTCTATCACAGTCTTTTTCCTCTTCAGAGCTCGGGAGCCTCCAGTCCTGTCTGATACTTTTACTTGAGCAGTTTTGTTACATATAACACCTAATTCCTGCTTGAATTTTTTACCAAAGTTAAAAAACATGCAAATAACAACTCTTTAGCTTACAGATAAGACTAGTCACAGATTCCAGCTACAATAACTTATTTTGAGTTAAAGAAAAAAGTATGTCCCTTCATAACATGCAATCATATGCAGCACAAATGTTTAAGAGATTTATGAGTCCACTCATTTGTAGTGTCTTCACAAACTGCATCCCATCAGATTCTAAGATGTTCCTGGATAGATTTACAAAGTCCTGCAGAACAGATATGTGGGAAAATGGAAATTGTTGTCTAGAGTTACCTATGGATGTTCTACATTGATTGGGGTGAGGGGAAGTGTCTGGGCAGCCTCTTCCTGTAGGGTGACAAAAGCACACATCACAGGTGATGGCATTAACATGTGGGTGGGTAAAGTTGATTTTGCTTCCCTTCCCAGCATGGTTTTCTCGCTGACATTTCTGCAAGGACAGTTTGTTGGTGAATCTTGGCAGGCTGAGCTCCTCTAGCCCTGCTGCATCAGTAATAGGAACATTCCTCATCCCTGCAGAGAGACATCCCCAGCTTGGCAGAGGGCACAGTGCTGTCTCCTTGCTCCAAAATATCAGAAGCTGCCAGGTTTTAAAGCTTCTCTAACAGGTAGCAAACAATCCGAGTGGAAAATGAGCATATTTCCTTTAGAAGCCTGATAATAACACAGGACATAGGTTTGCATTTTAAAACTGCCTGTTGTCTACTATTTTTGGTGACTAAGAGGCACTTTTACAGAGTTATTGAGCACAAATAAGTCCCACTGAGTGACTGAGCATAATATGGATGTACCAGCACTATTCTTTTATCTGCACTGGCAGATTGACTTAGCAGTGCTGGATTAACAATTGGACCCAATGATCTTTCAAAGGCCTTTCCCAACCTAAATGATTCTAGGATTCTATGATTAATGAGTGGAATGAAGTAACCTAGTTTTTTTAAGCTTAGAGACAAAAGTCTCTTTCTAAAAAAAGTTTCTTAACAATTTGTGAGTCTGACTACATATCTATGTCTATGTCTATGTCTATGTCTATGTCTATGTCTATGTCTATGTCTATGTCTATGTCTATGTCTATCTCTATCTCTATCTCTATCTCTATCTCTATCTCTATCTATCTCTATCTCTATCTCTATCTCTATCTCTATCTCTATCTCTATCTATCTCTATCTCTATCTCTATCTCTATCTCTATCTCTATCTCTATCTCTATCTCTATCTCTATCTCTATCTATCTCTATCTCTATCTCTATCTCTATCTCTATCTCTATCTCTATCTCTATCTCTATCTCTATCTATCTCTATCTCTATCTCTATCTCTATCTCTATCTCTATCTCTATCTATCTCTATCTCTATCTCTATCTCAATATCTGTATCTATACATACACATTAAAATACAGTTTAAAAAAAAAAGAGTAATGTTGCATATAAGGCAGTAAAATTCAACATTATAAAAGAAAAAATAATAACGTGTTAAACCATTCGTCCCTCCTTGGGCTGAAAGAGTAGAAGCTTGGTGTAGATGTTAGTGCTCTGAGTTTTGATCTGCCCATGGTAAACACACATTAGATTAGATCCAAAAACAAATGGTATTAGATTCCACAGTGTGCAGACACGTGCTGCACGTATTGATCTACAGCAAATTATTTTTTTTAAATTAACTTTCATTTTTAAAATGAGTAATATTTCATGTATTTAGCATATGTTCTGATCAGTACAATTCATTATTGCACATGGTAACTATGGGAAATTATAAAGTGTTAAAGTTCAAAATGCCAAATCAAGTTATTTGTAATAATTGGCTTTATTATTTCTGTTAACCCAACTATTAATCTGTAACATATTCTACCTAATTTTCTTGGTGAGGAGCTAGCCAGGCTCTTCTTCCTGATGGATTTGAGACATTACTAATTTTTCAGGATAAGAGTACTTTAATTCTTTATGAATTAATGAAGACTACTTTGATATTATAAGGTGGCAAAGGAACAAATAAAATTGTAAATTAGCATACAAATTATTCTCAATACCAAAGCGTGCAGAAAAGCCTCTAGACAAGTTGACTGGAAATACTTAGCTGCAGTCTAGCCATGTCCATATTCATAATTTTTCTGCAGTGAATCACTACTTCTACCAAGGTCTATTAGGATGTAATTTTAAACATATTTTATATTCTGAAATCGCTGTACATTAACAGCCACAATCATTCATTCAGTCATTCATAATTTGCTAATAAGTATGTACTAAACTGTTCATTCAATTTAATAGTACCCTATTGATCTAATCCAGATGTCTTGGGAGCTGTTGCCTACTTCATAAATGTCAGGAAATAATTGCTAATTTGGTCTTTAATCTGATACTTGCTAAATTTCTCCATTATGTAACTCTTCCATTGTTTCTATTTAGAAAAATGAAAGAGAATGATAATGGGGAGGAACAGTCAATTACAATCATGAAGTGCAATGTCTTTTGCCTTTTGTATTTCCTCTGCAATGGAATGGATGAATGTTAGTTCAGCATACAAAAAGCAGCAGGATTTCAGTTATGAACTCTGGGTAAGTAAGAAACAGCTTGTTAAATATCTGGCTCAAATATTGTAATTTAGTGGGATTTTTACAAGAATCTAGCTTTACATATTTCCTTTTTTCCACCATACCAATTTTTTATTTCTTTTCACTTTAAAGTCGTACCTTATACCCACTTCAAAAATATAATAAATATGAAAAGACTGTAACTACTACAGACCACTATTAACTTCAATCATTTTTCTGAGTAGGTGTTTAGAGCACTCATGCATTTACAGAAGTTTGTGAGGTGATGTGAGAAGTGTGAATCTTCTCTAGACTGATCCGACATGCTAATTGCCATGTAAGTCTGCACTACCTCATCTTCATAATTATGCCAGTGGAGAGCAATAACTGGGATATATTATTGTAAACATTTGCTTGTAAATATGTTAATTTCTTTTTTGTAAATTTTTATTTCTCTCACTTCATGTTTGTAGGTCTCCTCAATATGACATTCTTCAGTGACATAATTTCATCCTCTCTGTACCATATTTGTACAGTCATGTGTGTGATTCTTTTTCTTGAGTTCCTAATGTTTGATATACATAGCCAGCATCAAAAGAACTGTTGCAAAAGGAGCTCAATTGCTTGCAGTTAGCGACTTTGTATTTAAATAACCTCATGGTGTTTGCTGTCTAATAACCACAAAAGTTGTGTGAGAAGAAAACAAAACAAAAGAAACAAAAAACCCAACCAAACAAAAAAATCCCAACGAAACAAACAGGGGAAATAAACTATATAGTTAAAGCATATTTTGGTATAAGAAACTAAAAGAAAATTGCAGGAAGCAGCCAAGCTCACAACCCCACTTTTCCAATGGTGCTGTCAAGGCATTTGGGAACTCCATGCCTCTCCTACATGCTTCCTAATGCATTCATTATATAAAATACAAATTTCATCTAGTTTCTGTTGTATCTTTATGTACAAAGGTCCACTAGGAAACACAAATTAAAAACCTGATTGTTTAGAAAATATTTTCTTCTACTGGAGTCTTCTGAAATTCATATACGCTTCAGAATTTGTCTGTTAAACTTATATCCAAGACTCCACAGTTAAAGAAATACTCATAATAAATCACTTGGATACATGAGGAAAAGAGGAGTTCTTTAAAGCATTCATTAGTAAAAGTCTTTGCTGGACAGTGAAGTCTTAGAAGTTAATAAGTATGTAATCAGAATCAGTCATTCCTCCATTTTTATGTCAACAGCCAGAACTTTAAAGGGTGGAGATTTCTTACCTGGGTTTCATCCTTCCCATCAGGCACATGGCAGGAGGGCACTGTGTTCTTCTCCCTGCCTCTCAACCCATCCCTTCTCAGGAAGGAATATCCTGTACCTCCAGAGCATGGAGCCATAATGCCCACACCAAATAACTAATGGGACTCCTGATGATGGTAAGGACTAAACTTACCACCAAACCCTAAGAAAATTCTGAATGGAATAATTTGCCCATGAAATGAATGGCTTTCTGATTTTTTTTCCCCACTTCTTATGTAGCTGTGCAGTTTTACAGCCCTCCAGTGCTCTAAATAGACTGTATAAAAGGAGAGATAAATGATCCCTTGTCCTCATTAGCCTGTGTGAGAATATATCTGAGAATAGACCCTGTACAGTGAGACCTCAGATCCTTTTTGATTCTGCACTACCCTCATCCCCATCACCTCCCAAATCAGTGAGTGGGGTGGGCTGTGACACTGACTTTTGACAGTTCTCAAAACTTTGGTGTGGGTTTTCCCTCCTTGCTCCTGCCCTTGAGCACCTAGCACTGGACACAGCTGTCAGAGGGGCTCCTCACCAGCCCAGTCTGCACTTGCTGAGGGTGCAGCAGCAGTGAGTGCACTGCTCCTTCCTTGGTTTCTTTCTGCTTTCCTGCTACTTCAAGAGTGTCAGATGGTTGAATAATTAATTGTCTAATAAATACTACAAGTGTTTGAAATGTTTGAAATGTTTGAAGATATTACATATGAAAAGGAACATGGGTATTTCTGAATAGGATAGAATTAAATCACCTTATTCCTAGATGGAACAAGATTTTACAGTAATACAATAATTTGGTCTTCTCTTTATGCTCTTTATGAACCCTTTCTGTTTGCTATATTCAATGCATTGGAAAATATAAAACCTATTTACACATAAATTACACTACTGACCATATTCAAATGAAACACCCCACCATTATTGTTACCAAGAGACTGAATAAATTTGAATATGATCATTTCAGATGGCTCTGCTGGAATTTAATATTATAAAGCTCGTATGTAATGGCATTAAAAGAATAACATTTATTTATGCAAGTGCATGAAAAATTTAGTTTTGGATATGAACTGGAAATGTTATAGTAAAGTCAGATTAAATAGTTCAAACTGCATTTGTTTACATAAAAAGAAGTAACTACTCAAGGAGTAATAAATTACTTCATTCAGTATGGTTATGATTTATCAAGGATTTGTATTTCTTTGACCCCTAGAGCAAGACCAGACAACCATATCATTGAAAGGAGGCAAGTAGTTTCTGCTTGATTAGTGATTATATGTCCATGGCAAAGCACCGAGACACAAATACATTGATTTTTCTTGAAGCAAGCTCTCAGTAATGTTAACAGGATGTTGCCAAAGGAAGTATCATATTGTGGTTACACACACACAGACACAGTGAAAGCCTACATGGATGAGGAAACTTTCCACAAGTGTCACTGGCCTTTGATTCTGGCTCTCCAAAGAAAATATTTTTGTATTTTTTATATTTAATCACTACGAAGGAAAAGAATTCAGCACAGCACTTTATTTCATTGATCACCAAGCAACAATAGTCAATAAACTCATTATTTTTATAAACACTGCACTTGGTATCTTTGGTAGGAGATTTAATGCACACAATGAGACCTTTTGTAAGTAATCAATATCTTATGTGAGGACAAAACTCTAGGAATAGTTTTCAATTTATTTCAATCTCTGCTGCTCTTTTCAATTTTATGTCATTAATTTGGTTTGGAATTGGTGAAATAAGATGCTTCAATTGCTTCTGAAAATCAGTCATGACCAAACAGTCCTTAGTCTCTGTTCAAACTGGAAGAATGCCAGGCAGCAGGACTATTTTATCTCCACAGGACCAAATGTCAATTTGTACTGTGCATGGGCAGAGGCAGTAAGCATGCAACAACTCTTAAGATTTTCAAGGCAAGTGAGCTTGAAAAGTCAATTGACAGAAAATAGGACAAAATTTTCAGGATAAATAAACCTGAGGACTTTATTAATATGATCTAATATAACAGTTTTGCTATATTTAAAAGTCTCTATATTTGACATAGTTCCTTTTATTAACATGTTTATTGGATCCATGAGCAGTCTTGGAGTGAAAGCACTCCAAGCCTTTAAATGCTTACTAGAGAACAATTAAATCTCACTTCACAAAACTCTACTTATTTTTGATAGAGAAATCTTTTACAGAAAAAAATATTGCAATGAGATGACCTTTCCTTTAATCCTCTCTTTCCTCCTCTGTTTTGATCTTGATTAATTGTTAGTACTTGCTTCATAATTTGTGGACAGGAAGGACAGAAAAAGGAATACATGGACCTCATTTTAGGTAAACCAGTGGGGAATGCTTGACAAAGTGGACAAGGACACTTGGTCCTTGGGAAGTGAGTGCAAAGAAGAGTTGCACACATCATGACTTGTGTCTACTGGAGGTTAAGGTTTCAGTTTGTAGTGTTCTAACCTTGCAATCTTTCATTCTTTCCTTCATACGAGCACCAAGATCTGCAGCATGCTCTGCCTCAATCTCTTCTCTGTGCCATACTATTATTCCACTCCTCTTTTATCTCTAGGATTTTAGCTAGAGCATCTGCCAAGGTCCAAGGCGTGCTGACAAAGAGTTTGGGATGGCCACGGCATGCTGTCACATGGATGATTCTCTCACAGTCTGTGGGTGGTGTGCCTGCAGTGGTCTCCACTCACCTCTCCTTTCCCAAATGCCTGTTTGCCTAGACTGTAGGAGCAAAGTGGATGCTGGCTTTACTCAGCTTTCTCTGCAGATCAGACAGTCTTGGGAGAGTTTTCATGATATAACAGCAAGCATTAAATAGGAGAATTAGGCAGCCCACCCAAAGTGCATGTTTCATACAAAAATAACTTATTTCAAGGTAAAAAGATATATGACTAGATGAGACTTTAAAAATAATTCTATGTATTTGCTTTATACATTTTTCAAAGCTTATCTCTGGCCTATTTAGCTGTGACATTTTGAGGCTGGAAATACTTAAATATCACAGCAATAGATGTTAGAAAAATGCCGAGAGTGATAGACAAAGTAATGGTGGAAAGTCTGATAAGAGCGAAACAAGGATAAATGATTGCCATTCCAAAATAAATACAGTGTGTAGAAAGAAGTATTGCCTCTAAATCTGGCATCCACCCAAGACAACTGAGAATGAACATCCTGTCATGAACCCCCCCGAAAACTCCCAGCTCCATATCTTAGAAAGTAATTAGGTCAGGAACTTCCATTGATTTCCAATTTATACATCCTAAAAAACCTCTGTGCCTAATATGGTACAAGGAAAGCTCAGCACGCTGAGGAGCCTGCAGGAAATTACTCTAATTAGAGTTTTGAAGAAATGTTGAAGCAATGCTGAGATGCTGCTTTTGTACAGCAAGAACAACAGTACATGCAAAATAACTGTATTTGCTTTGGCAAGTGTTTCTAGGCAATCAAAAAACCACTAATACTAATACTTTCTTTAATATACCTGTGAAGCCTAAATGTAAACATTGCAGTCAAAGGCAAATACTGAATATAAGCAACCATATAACAATTATAAGGGATACAATTTTCTTGAAGTTTCCGTGCAGATTTTTTACCACTACTTGATGATATAGGGGTAGTTCATGTGAGATTTCTGGTATCAATTATCTTCCTCAAAAAGTTTCAAAAAGTTTGGAAATGCTTTTCTGTATTTGGATTATGAAGAGAACATGATGAATCTGCACTGGGCCCCCTGAATCAATAAGGATACCGTCCTCATGATGGAAATTGCTTCCATTACAAAGCATTTGTTATTGTCTAACAAGCTACT
Source organism: Lonchura striata (assembly GCF_050655825.1). Classification (NCBI taxonomy): domain Eukaryota; kingdom Metazoa; phylum Chordata; class Aves; order Passeriformes; family Estrildidae; genus Lonchura; species Lonchura striata. The sequence goes on along the minus strand of NC_140704.1, from coordinate 24,471,622 downwards.
ATCCGAGTATATGATTTGAAGTCTAAAAAATCCTTCTGATGTCTTATTCTTTTGGTTTGAACAAGCATTGATATTTTCTTTCATAGTTTTCTGATTTTAAAAATAGTAAATTATTAAAACAACTTAATAAAATTATTCAGGGTTCCTGATGTTGTCATAAGAAGGAGTGTTTTATGGTAAATGCATTTATTTACTCAACTGTTTATCAATTTGTAATGACATTTTCTGGGCTTTATAAACTTTATCTGCCACAGACCAATGAGATTTCTGAAAGTTGTTTTCACATCTTGAGAACAAAATAATGAAAAAAGGTCCCCAAATATTGAATAACTTTAAGGTTCTAAAGGTATTAATTTTGGTAAAGACTTGCAAAACTGGTAAATTAATATATCCATCTACATCTGTGTCAGCATCTGGAGTAACTTTAAAAGTTATCTGCATCAGATAACTTTTAGCCATCTGTTTGTCCATAGGAGGAATTCAAGTCATCTGGAAGGCATCAGTTTGCAGGCCTTTGAGAGGGCTTCTCTATCATCTTAACTTGAAACAATTCATGAAAGCATCTCTCCAGTCACTCATACCCCTGCATAAATTTAACTTAATTGCTGAAGATGATACCAAGCCCACAGGTAGCTAAGTGAACTCACAACCCGTGTGAGGAGCACAGGTTAGGGAAGGGGGCTGAAGTGGGACACAAACAAAACACACAGGTGTGATGGATAACCAAATGCCCAGTTAACCCTCAAAGGATATGGATTCCTTCTCTTCTGGCCTGTCAATTCTCTGTTGGAGGAGAGTAGTTACAGAGAGCAGACGGTACATTGGCTTTTGGATGTTTTACTGAACTCTGATTTTGTTCTCAAATTTTATGTCTAAACAATCCCACTCCGATCTTCTGTTCCACATCCAAACCCCTTATCTGAAGCAATTTTCTCTCTTGGCATTCTTCATGCAGTGAGGGAAAGTGTCATTTTCAGCTGCAGCTCTCCTCCACCAGTACATAGATCTCTCCAGCTCAGCCTTCTGCATCCATACAGCAGGCACCTCCAAATGCTCCTTCCTGGGATACTCCTGGAAAAGCCTTCCCCAGCTGAGCTCTCAGCTCACAGTTTTGAATGCAGCATCTTGACACACCCCAAGGAAAACTGTTCCCAGGGGGTTTCCCTCTGGCTCTATTCAATATGAAGGCTTTGGGAGATGAATTCTGTGCCACAATATGTAGTTCTTAGTTTCCTAAAAGCTAGGTATCTAGAGGTCCTGGAACAGAGAATAAACCTAATCTATAGTTTTAACAGTTCACCCAGTGGTTTACTTTGCATTTTCCACAGTCAAAGGACAATATCAACTTAAGAATTTCAGAGCTTTTTCATATATTTAAATTGGTTATATGGAATATATGGGGTATCCCACAGCCTCTGAAGTATCTAAACCAGTGCAAAACTTTATTAAGCTTATATATATTTATAGATGTCAAAAATATATGAGCTTTATTGAGTTTGGGAGGTTATTCAGTTCTATTTAAATGCAGATTGCCCAATTACTTGCAACTTTAACCATGAACAGTTCACTATGATGTCTTGAGTCTTCACTCAAAGCTTTGTAATGAAGAACACACAGCAAAACTACTTGCAAGCCCTAGATCATGCTACAGTATAAGTATAAAGTGGTCAACAAACTGTCTAAAGAAAATTAACTCTTCTAGATTTTGTCAAGTTAGCTCTCACCAAAAGAAGAAGAAATAACAGCAACAACAGATGGCTCAGTCCAGCTTTGATCAATCTTTCAATTGCAGCCAAAGAATATGCAACTGGGAAAGCACTTCGCTGAATGGAATACTACTCAATGTTTTTATTTTTATAATGTGTTAAGTAATGCGCTTCAATAAAACATCTATAAAATTGCTCTAAGAAATGTGCCCAAAGGAAAACTCTTCAGTGTTGAATGGACCTAAAATCTGTCATACAAAGAAAAAGAACTAAACCATGGAGGGAAGAGTGACATGGAAGGATATTCACTTTTCTGTTAAAAGACTTAGAAAGGCTCATTTAAAGTAAGAATTATGCAATTAGGCTGCTGATTCTACTGAGAAAGAGATCTGACCAAACCAGAAGTGTCTCCACCCTAAGCTCTTTCCTTTGCTCATCTATCTGCTCTCTTACAGCTAAAAGCATCCAGCTGTATTTTCGTGCTTGTTCTGTCAGGGGATTCTTTCTGCCTTTATATATACCTGTCAAAACAATGTTTGTTTTAAATGACTGCAACACATGTCCCACTTGGCTTTACTTGGAATCTCATTTCTTTCTTTGGGTATGTTCTGCACTTGCTGTTCAACTAGGAGTTAGGAGTTTGGGTATCTTCACCTCTTTTCCCATTTAATCTTTACCCAGTATAGATACAGCAGCTTTTGTCCCTAACCAAAATAACATTCTCAGCAAAAGCACTATCATCTTCTATAGCCATAGATTTTTATAAGGGAAAACCTTCCCACTATTGCTGAAATTTTAAAATCAAATTTCTAAAAAAATTTTCTTCCTTTTAAAGTGTTTTGCCTGGATGCAATGGTTTAAAGACACTTTTCATACAACAATAACATTATCAAATAATTATGTCTGAAAGCAAGACTAACATCACATCAACAATTAGAAAAAAGTAAATTTTTACTGAATGGTATTCTTGTGAGGAGATAAGTATTTCCCCAGTTTCAAAGACAAAAAAATTGAAAACAGTTATCCAAGCCTACATGTTGTGTCTATGGTAGATGTTCAAAATCTTTTCCACTCAAGTCCATGTGCCCATGGGGCATCAGTAACTCCTAGTGCTGATTAGTGATATATTTAAATTGGTGGTTTATACTTGAGCAGTCTGCAAAAACAAGGAAAAAACATATTTAACTAAGTTGCAAAATAACTCTGAGAGCAAGAAGTGGGTGGTTTACATGTATGGTGATGAATGCATATCTACTTTTAACTTTTTGCTTAGAAAGGGAGAAGAATTTTCCAAATGCTGCAACAAAAGCACTTATAATAGACTGCTTTCTTTGCATATTGTTCCTATTTACTTTAGGGATGCAATCCTTATAATAACAAATAAACAAATCTAGTAGTCCCTAGATATTACCAGTGACCTGACTTCTGATGGCAAGAGGGTGCTTGTGAATTTTCAGTTGTACAAGCTTATAAAACTTATAGAACTGCTGATTTCAGCTTTAAAAATCTTTGGAGAAAAATAAAAAAAAATATCCTAAAAGCAGAGATTAAATTTCAAGCATCTCTTTTCTTGGTTTGGTTCTCTACCTGGAGTTAAGGTGTTTACTCTTTTTCCAAGCTTTTATTTACCAACCATAAAGAAAATCTCCAGTAAAGGTCTCATCTTCAGATTCTGTTATTTTTGAAGGTTCACCTGCACTGCAAAAGCTAGCAGAGTAAAGACACCAGGAATCACATACCTAAGTCAATTCTGGCAGCACATCATTGCTGGAAACATGCCCTCATGAAACAGAAGGAGGTAGCAGGGTACCTTCCAGCCAAAGCAAGAAAACAGTCTTTCTTTCAGTAGTTTTTCATTCACCAGGCTTCTTAGGTGCTCTGGCAGGATTGTGGGAAATGATGAATACAGAGTGTTGTTTCCTCTGTGTGTATGTGGGCACAAATGGTGTCCCTTGGAATGATAAGGCCAACAGAAGTTTTGTAGGTTCCTGAAAAAATTCAGGATGAAGGTTGGGGAAATATGAATAAGTCCATGGCCCTTATGTGAATTCTCTCTTTTCAGGCAGTGACTGGTCCCTGGCTATTAATCTGTACTGCTACACAAACAGGTTTCATTGCATAACTGCACACTTTTAACCCATGAGTACATTTTAAAGCCTCTGAAATTATAAATGTCAATCTTCTTTGATGCACAGAGAGCCCCCTGCCTACACTCTCCCCAAGGCACAACAGGAATCTGTAAAACAAGTAATTTGGTGGGGTTTTTACTATGTTCAGTGATAATTCACACAAATCAATGCCATAACTGTCCCCTATGGTAGGGACCACATTATATTGCAAATACTTAACCAAATGTTCCCTGGAGGAAGCTCTTCTTGAGTTATTAATACAGAGGCATTACTGTCACCACGGTCTTATAACTTCAGTGTGACCCAGGGTGGAACACCTATAAAAGTAGTGCCCTGAGCTGTATTTTTATCAGTTTTAATTCTCAGTTTTAAAATGTATTTTCAAGGTCGATGAAGTTTTTTTCTGCAGGAAAGAGCCACGGACCTGGCTGGCTCTGCCTTTCCTGGCTGGCTTTTGGTGCCCTGAGATGTTTTAGCCTTTCTTCACATTAGTTATGAAATTGTTCCATGGTGCCTGAAGTGAGCTTGTTGCAAGGAAGTTCTTGGCAATGTGCTGTTATGGCCCTGAGTGCATCCCCTGCACTCAAGGCAACCCAGTTCTGTGCCCTGGGGAGAGCCTTGGACCATGGTGGGGAGGCTCACAGAGGCCATCAGCCCAGGGAGGCCTCAGCTTATGTGGAGACAAGGAACAAGTACAAATGTGTGTGAAAAGAACCAAAACAAGCAAACCAAAAAACAAAGCAACCAACAAACAGCTGTGAGACTTACTAGCCTTCTAAAAATAATCTGTAAATATGCTTCCAAGGGTCCTGCCATGGGCTTTTCCTCTAGCATTCCACAGAAGAGATGGATAATTCTTCGTTAGGTTTGTAAATTCTGCTCATCTACAGTGAATTTGGGTCCTTTCAGCAAGCTTCTTTCTGCTGTAGATGCATTTTCTAAGCCCCTAATCAAAAACTCAAATGCTACATAAAAATGAGATACTTCTCCAAAACTCGTTTGCAAAGCAGATGAGGCTGAGCAAAAGCAAAAAGCTGTGTAAAGTTTAGTGCTAGCTTTAAGACTCCATGCTGCTCTGTTCTTCTAAGTACTGGGGCATGGAGGATGTTCAGTCCCTCGTGCTTCGTTGTGCTTCTTTCAATCCTCTAAATGCTCTATCCAACTTATGGACCACATGGATCTCAGATGTGCAGTTCCAGAGCACATTCCTACCTAGCCAAACCTTACATACTTCTTTTGTCTTCTCCTCAAGTATTTCCAGATTCCTGGACTCTTTGAAGCCATGGGGAAATTCCCTATGCACTGTGCAAAACACAGAGGAGTGAGAAAAGTACCCTTCTACTTTTTACATAAACAGAAGGAAACAAAGTTGTTATTAGCCAATTTTTTTTATAAACTGAAGGGTGATATGCCATCATTGCCTAGAGTCCTTCTTGATGATGTCTTTCTTCTCTCCTAAAATCTATGGGACTATAGCAAGAGTCTGGCTATCAATGAAAACAAATATTCTAAGAAAGAAAAAATGGGATCTCTTTAATTGGGCTGGAAAATAGGAAAGAGTAATTATTAGGGATAAATTAAAATAAGTTCTAAATTGTGTTTGTCCAAGTCAATCATGGAGAAAATTAAGAAGAAAAAAACCCAAAGGCAATAGAAGGGTGTCCCCTTCTATATGCAGCCATATATTCTGAAATATGATGGCTCTTGTATGCAATGAATGAATACTGATAGCAGACTAACTCCTATGATCAGTGAATGTTTAGGAACATGTTAACCTATAGGCATTGTTGATAGAAAACTTCTTTATAGCTGTTTATGTGGAAAGAAGTAAAATGAAAATTTGATGCTCAATTTCCTTCTTTTTTTCAGTTTGAGGCTCCATTTGTGAACATATGAAAGCCAAGCACAGATAAGACAAGTACAATTCTTGAATTCCTTTTTTCCTTTCCCCACCATGATATCCATTATTAATAAGTCTCAAAGTGTACAAAACTCTCCCTAGAGAAATGTTTTATATGGAAATAGGTTTTAAATTTTCCTTGTGAGAAGTTAGGGAAAGTTTGCTTAATGGCACGTAGCTTAATTTTAAGAAAATAAAATACAAATTTACTTTTTTAATGTATTTTTTAAAATTTATGGCAAGGAAAGAAAATAGTTTGTTACGGAAGTTGCTTATTTCCAATTCTAATGTGTTTACTAAGAAAAGTTTGGAATATGTAAGTATTCTGTTGGTAAATCAGCCTTTCTTTATTTATAACTGTTTAAATGTTTTCTAACATTCTCACAAAGCCAGTAGAAAATAAACTGGTGAAGAAAATTGAATTGGATAACTGGACTGAAACTCAATTGCTTTACAGATTTCAAGAGCACTTAGTGACAGGACAAGGGAGAATTTGTTCAAACTGAAAGAGTCTAGGTTTAGGTTAGATACTAGGAATAAATTCTTTACTGTGAGGGTGGTGAGGCACTGAAACATTCTGTTTCTCAGAGAAGTTGTGGGCTCCCCATCCCTGGAAGTGTTCAAAGCTAGATTGAGTGGGACTCAGCAATGTGGTCTAGAGGACTGTGTCCCTGCCCATGGCAGGGGGAACTGGATGCTCTTTAAGGTCCCCTCTGACCCAGGCCATTCTAGGATTGTATTTATTAGCTCAGCTGTGCAGTAATCTAAGAAGCTGTGTGTTTCAGATGGACCTGATCTCTGGCTGTGTATGCCCACATGGTTTCTAGAATAAGACTTGCCCACACGCCGTGGCTGTCCCGGCCTGAGCATGTGAGTGAGCCTGACGCGGGTGGTGGATCCCTGGGGAGATTCCTTTGGTTTCTGGAGCAGCCGTGCTGAAAGCTGTGTGACAAAGGCCAGCTGTAAGCCTGCTATGAGTATTCAGTACTTTCCATTAAGCCTGCTATGGGTTTTCTGTACTTTTACAGATAAACTTCATTTTTCTGAAGGTGATGAATGACACAGAAGAAATTTCATTTTCCCAAACAAGCTCCCACCACCATTTTGGCTGTTTGTGTCTGGTAAGTTTCTGACTCATGACCAGACCAACACGATTTTATTTTGTGTCAGGCTGAGTAATTTTTCCTCCTCCCTCAGCCTCCCAAGAACTTTCAAGATAGAGGCATATGCACACATGAATATTCATGACTCCTTTAGGAAACATTTATGCAAATAGATATCCACTTTTTGAAAACAAGAACAAAGAGTTCTAAGTAGGAAAATATATTTGCATTTTGGTTTCAGTAAACAGGTTTCAATTTTTTTTTTTTTTTGAGTATTCAATCAATTTGACAAACTGAGACTAAGACCCTGTTGCCTAAATCTTGTGTAGGCAGCAATTTGCATATTCTGGTTCATGTTACTGGTAGATCATAGTGGAAGTAAATGGCAAATTGTGAGATTATCTTTGCATTGTAGGGACTTCAGTCAGAAGGGCTTAGAGGGTTCATGCAGATTGATGAGGAAATTTGGAAGGTTAACAGCTGTCCTCTGATGCAAAATTGTTAGAATCCCCTGGTGTGAAAGTGGCACACCAAACCAGCACAACCATTCAGAAGTGCAATACAATCCTACTGTTCAGTGTCCACTAATCCACACCTTCCACCATCGCTGTGGCATAAAGGGTAAACTCAAATTTACCATGTGTCCCACAAAGCAGAGTTCTGGCTGCTAAATATCTCTGAGGGAGCTCATTAACACAAAGCCAATGAAGTATTTGTGCAGCAAATGAACCTATCGTGTCTTTTATTTACACAAGAAAATTCATGGACTTGCAAGAAACACTATTTCATTTAAACAGATCTTTTCATAACTGTTTCCTGACTGAAAAGATTTCCTTCTCCCATGGAAAAAAACAAACAAAAAAACCCCCAAAACAATAAAAAAGGAAAACAAACAAAGAAACAAAACCCCCCAAAATGAACAAAAAATCCCACCAAACCAGCAACACAAAACCTCACTTTTTTAAAAAAATCACATTTCCTTGAATAAAAACTTTTTTAGGAAAATTGAGGTAAAAAACCTTTCCACCATCTCCATTTTTTTTGTTATGTTTCTGCTTTGGACTACTGAAAAAAAGAGGAAGAATTTCAAAACACCAAAGTGACTAAAATACATTTATACACCTTCTAACTGAAAGAGAATTGAGAAAATATTTAAATTTAAGGAATATTTGAAACTGCTTTACAATTCACATAATCACATTTCTTTGCTACCACACCATGAGAACACTGAATAAAATTTTACTTTTATTTTTTATTCTTCTTTAATTAAAACTTATCCACTATATGCATAGTTCTTCATCAGTTTTTCCATCATATTCATATTCAGGCATAATCAGTCTTCAGAAGCTTAACCTGAAAGGTACCTCTGTAAATAGCATTTCTAACTTGGTGGTGGCTTTGCTTTACAGTGGAAAAAAAAACAAGTCCAAATTTTGGTAAGCGATGTACACATATATTATTCTAAGCTTCATTCTGCTGACCCTAGGAAGCTATAGAATACAGGAAATATTTATGCTAGTTGACCATCCTTTTATTATCATGAAATAAAAAAAGAAAGCAGTATTTAAATGTGGCTTTCGATCAGTAAAATGTCAATCTATGCATACACTTTAATAAATTCACTCATTAAAAATTGTTTAAAAAGCACTTAAATTAAATATTCATGACTAATAGCTAATACTTAACTTTTGATTCTTCTGCTGTAAGTATCACTCTTGAATCTAGAGTTTCCTGGAAATCTTATTAGTTTGAAGAGGAGATAAAATTAGTGTGAAGATAGCAGAGCTTCTAGAATGTGACAGAACTTAAGCAACAGTTGGCAGTTAATGTCTAATAAAAGTCAGCAGAGATACAAACTGTGGTGGGAGCAGATTAACACCAACTTAATGTGAAAATTACCTCTTTTTGGTAATGAAAGGGACCATATTTACTTCCATCTTATAGGATTGATTTTATATGCTTTGTGAAGCTCACAGTTCTCTTTACAGTACAGCTAGGAGCCTTTTTTATTTCAGGGTTATGCCAGACTTCATTTTACTTCTTTGCATTTCAGCAATTTTTTTTTTTTTTAGAAAAGATAATATAATGATTATGCATCTCTGCACTAAATATGAATTTTTAAAAAAACCTTAATGATTTGTTCAGGGGGGTTGTTTTTCAGAGTGCACAAGCAAGAAGTCACTGAGTTTAGGGAAGTTGAAGTTCCCTAATAATTTTACAAAGCAGAAGAATATAGAATCATATTGAATATATTAAATCAAATATTATTTAATCTGTATAATGTGACCTCCTACCATGTATTTAAATTTATGATGAATCAAAGTTTTGTTTTAAATAGAGATAAGACCCAGGGATGCAGCATGGATGTTAAGATGTTGTACTTTGGAAGAAATCTGCCTTGGTATGTGAATTTTCCAACAAAAATGAACAAGGCAAAAGCTTTATTCTTCATGAAAGATGCCAGAATATGCAAAGCAAAATATAGGTATATGATCTGATTTTGAATGGATTCATAGCAGAACAAGAAAGCAAGCTTTTTCAGGAAAAAAAGTCAGACATGGTTCCATAAAATCAAGTCTAAGCCCATTTGAATAGTGAAGCTGGTGATTCTAGCTTCACTAAGCTATAAAAATACGAGAGACTGGATAGTGCTAATCCAACAAATTCTGGTACTTTCCATAACAGACCTCAGAAGTTTGTCCAGAAGAGCTTCCACCTCAAAATATATGCTCTTAAAAAAAAAAAAAACAAACCAACAATTAGATTACTATGAACAATTCTACATTTAATGATACTGATTTTATGACACAGTTAATCTTGAACTACATCAGTGAAAGACAGAAGATAATTATTGTTCATTACAAATCAAATGCTATATTTGGATCTTTTGCATTGAAATAGGAAAAGATTTGCTTCTTTGTTAAGAGCTGTACATGTGTTTAAGGCACTTGACCAAATGAACAAATCCATTTCCATGCAGCTCATGTCTATTTTGTTTTGTAGAGCTTTAACTCATCTGATCTTTGCCATGATATTTTCTGCTATGGTACTGGAAAAATTAAGGGGACAGAACAAATTATTATGAACAATAAGTACATAAAACCACAGCTGTCTTGATCTAGTTTTCAGTAGTTTCTCTTCAAGTGGGAGGTTGGATAACAGACGTCCAGAGATTATTCCTATGACTCACACTGCTCTTTCACTATGAATAAAAAATGCAATTATTCTTCTTGGATTTTTGCATTATTAAAACCTTTGCTATCTAACCATTAATTACTGACTCATAAAAATGGATTTATATGCATAGGAAGCATTGGGGCATAAGAAGTTTGTCAAATGTTATTTTCACAACCCCGTGTTTTCAATAATATAGCTACAGCCAATTTCTTTCTGATATTATTTCCTCAGGTTCAAGATATTTTTGAGAGAATCTTGTTCTCCTTTCTCAACTTTTTTGCTTTCATTTTAGTATTACTTGGTAAATACTGGAATGTTCTAATACTATTAATGCTTCTCAATGTCTTTCTTGCTAATTGCAACTGATTCAAAAAACCCCTACATTTTTATAATTAACAGTGACCAATAAAGTCATAAAGCATACAATAAAATATAAATTTAAGCAAGATAATGTTTACTAAAAGATCAAGAAATCTTAAAGATCACCTTAAAGACCAAGAAATGGCAACTGATGAACTTTAATTGAAATGGATAAATTTGATAATAATGAAGATTACCACTAGGACATAAAAAGAAAGATGTGGTCAAGCTGCAGCATAATAATTTCTTTTGGTGATGAGTTATAACAGCCAAGTAGGAAATAACATAGAGTTGTGTCCTCTGATATCTATTTGCAACAATATATCCAGCCTCATTTACTGTGTAATTATTTAATTTTCAGGAAAATCAAATATCACTAAAATGAGTACTTAAACAGGTTCCATAAATAGCTATACACTCACTATAGCACTGAATTCAAACACATGGGTTGATGCACACAGGTAGAGAAATAGTTATTTCCTTTTAGCATTACTGTTTTACTCCATAGTTTTGCAACATTCCTCAAAACCTGAGTGGTGTGGTGATCACTTGTGCTTTCAGCATAGTGCCTGTTATTTTGTACACAGTCACATTGCAAGTAGGTTCAAAAGGACTGTTGCTCTCTATGTTTCCACACTCAAAAGAAGCCTTTATTTTTCATAAATATGCCAGTAAAAACTGCCTATATTTTAAATAAACCTGTCTGGAGATCAACTGCATCTCCTCAAGAAGGACTTGTGCAAATATTTCTTTTGTATTTAGTTTAGAAGGGTTAGGTACTTCCCCTGTCTCCTACCATCAGCAATGTTAGGAAGTCCTTAAGCTCTATATCAAAATTCCATTTGAGTAGCAGTTCTTTCAAAAAGAAAAAACAAATCACTCTGAGGCTCTGGCACCGTCTTTGACTACAGGAAACTCCTTGTATACCTTTTGTGGCCTCAGCTTCTCTTATAAATATTGTAATTAAGACCTGTCAGGTTTTCTAGTACCTAGTATCAGGTTTCTAGTATCAGGTTTCGATATCTGCGGAGAAAGCTTCTTACAGATAATTTTTTGTTTATTTTTCTAGGAAGAGCATTTAGAAATTTTCAGAAGTGTAGTCCTTATCCAAAGAACCTTCTCCCTACTCAAAACTTAAAGCCAACGCTTTTTTTTCCTCAAACAGCAGTGTCTTTTTTGATTTCGGAATACATTGACTGTTTCTCATTTGCAAAATATTAAACTGATTGCTTTAATGACGTGCTACCTCTTAAACTTCCTGCAGTGGTATTCTGCATTCCATTACTTTCTTGGAGACTTTGTCCCATCTGGCCTGTCATCTCTTAGACATTGAGTAAATAATCTCCTCCCCAAACCACTTCCACCTTCTTTTTGCCAAAGGTTCTGAACTTAATTACAGAATCACAGGATAACAGGATAAGATTAGTTGTAAGGGACTCACAAGGATCATTGAGCCCACCTCCTGGCCCTGCACAGGACCATCCACAATAATCACACCAAGTGCCTGACAAAGTTGTCCAAACAAATGCTTCTTGAACTCTGCCAGCCTTGGTGCTGTGACACTTCACTGGGCAGTCTGTTCCAGTGCCCAACCACCCTGTGGGTGAAGAATCTTCTAATATCTAACCTAAACCACTGTGATACAACTTCAGGTGTGACACAACTTCCCTCCAGTCCTGTGACTGGTCACCAGAGGGTCCTCAGTGTCTGCCCCTCCTCTCCCTTTCATGAGGAAGTTGTAGACTGGAATGAGGTTTCCCCTTAGTCTCCTCCAGTCTGCAAAGACCAAATTACCTCAACAGCTCCTCATACAGCTTCTCCTTCAGACCCTTTACTATCCCCTTTGCCCTCCTCTGGACACTCTAATTGTCCTGTGTTCAAGTTTTACCAAATAATTTTTGAATATTTATCTGTGTTGTCTTTTATACAGGAGGGTTTTTCAACAAAATTTTATGAGCACTCTTCATTCTTTTTACCCTTAAATCTCCCCTTCAACTCATGAAAAAATGCCCAAGAAAAAGAGGGGGAAAAAAAGAAAAGAAAATGCCCAGAAAAAGAGGGAAAAAGGAAGTAAAAAAAAAAAAAAAAGAACATAACTTGGCCTAAATTTATCCTGCCTACCTTTGGATAATTATTATTCCAATTAGGAGATGAGTCACAAAGGATTGCCTTTATCTGTCAGCGAAGAGAAGCAGTGATCACCATGACTATTGCCATAGGCAACAATAATATGAGCCTCGGGTGATAGAGTTGGGTTCCTTTGTCATGCCAGACCTTGGCAGGCAGCCGGCACAGGGTGGCTACTCTATATTTGCTATTACAATCATTCCACTCCAACTTGGTCTATCTCCATCTGTTTGAATCTCACCTGGTGATTGTCCTTATTAAAACTAGGTCGTGTTTGGGCCTGTCTTTGTGACTCCTCTGCAGAAGGGGCTGGGAGCTGCTCTTAGAGCAGTAACCAGAGTGCCAGGCATCTTCTGGCTGCATTCTGGCTCAGGATATACATCTTAAATTGTTTGTACTCTTGTTTTCAAACTTAATGCCTGTAAACTCATGGAGTTTAGATCCTTCCCAAACAGTGAAAAGAGCTAATAAATGCATGTTTTGTTGTCTTGCATAACTCAGAAATTACTAACCCTATAAAAGAAGACATGTGATGTTAAAGGATTTATTTCCCATTTCATATTTCAAATATCAAATTTTTGCTCAGTTTTGGAAAGAAAAAGGATATAAAGATGAATCCAAGTCTCCACTATGCTTTCAAGTGTCTATAAGCTCCAGATCTTTTGTGCCTTAGATTTTTGCTCGCCTGGAATTTATACTGACCAGACAGAAGAACAGGAGTAAACTAATAATCCTTCAAATGCATTATATGGAAATGTAGCTAAATCTCTCTTATTTTTCTGCTCACATAGAGAAGAAAATAACGTGGTTCTCAGACAGAATATTAAATATATGTTTCTGTGAGAATCTTATAGTGTCTGGAATTAGAAAGATCAGATAGAATGGAAGAAATTCCATGAAAACACTTGTAGTTACTACTACATATGTGTGTAACTACACCATCACTCTACTGGGAAAAGCCTTTCTTGTCAATTTAAGAAATCCTCATGCTCTATATTTAACCACTGCCCTTGTTTTTCAGATTAATTTGAATCACGGTAATAATATATAGAAAAGCATAGAAAAAACATAGAAAACATCTGGATTTTGGCTATAGACCTCATTATCTTGCTTTCTTATCTTTATTTCCCTTTGTTAACTATTCTCCCCTTTTCAGTGTTTTTGGTTGAAATTTGATTGATTACTTGATTACTAAGTATTACCAAAACCTGAAATAAAAAAATTCAGAAATTATTTCACACTGTTAGAAAATGTTCAGGCTTGAATTTCTCACAAGCCAAGGTCTTTTTTTTTCTGTATGGCTCAATGAATCAAGATTTCTTTTCAAGCTGGTGGTACCTCGCAGCAAGTAAGGGTTTTCCCCACTAGCCAGATAATAAAATATTTAGCCCAACTTTAAAGTTGTAGTGGCATTGGAATGAATGCTACTGCTGTCAGTAAGTTTTTGAGATGTGCTGCACACTCAGCATAGGAAATGCCCATGCTTGGGCAGACTTTTATGTTCCTGATGATGCCTGATACCTGGCAACACAACAAGTGGAAGGGTTGTGGTGTTGGCCAGCTCTTTCACTAGATGGCAATAAGCACCTGCCACCTTTAGCATTATTTATAGTAATGATGTTGGATTGTTTGATTCAAATAATAGCTTGTTTATATTAAGGACAATACTTTTATTCCTTTCCGAATGATCTTCTACTAGAAAAGTTTCTAAAAGAAATTGCACTTGTCACTTCTATTGCACAAAATGACACAGCCCCACTAGACTTCCCTCTCCTTAAGTTTACATCCTCTGATGCACCAAAAATGTTGCAACAACCTTTTACTGCCTCTTATTTATTAACATTTAATTTTGAAAATGGTAATTACAGAGGAATGAAAAGCATGAAGAATTTTAACTGATTATTAGAAGCATTTATATGTCAGTGGAAAAAAACCACAATATGCCAAAGAAAGTTAAGTTTATCTGGCCTTTCCACTTGTCTTACAAATCATTTAGAAATTAATAACCACTGACAGTTTCTTGAAACAGTGTCAATCTTCTTGATGACTGGCTGCTTTTCAAAGAAAAATTAGTCTATAAAAAGGTTGTATAGGCATTTTCTATTCAAAAGCAAGCACAGAAGGAGGGGAAGGTAAGACAAAACAATGGAAAACAGTTACACCAGATTTTAGCTTATCAACAGACTTATTATTTAGCTCATACCAGCAGAGTAATTTGGCTACATCAAAATGAAAATCAAGATAATATGTAACAGTTTACCAGACAAATTGAGAAATGATTAATATAAATCATGGTGGTTCTCCTTGGCAGGATCACTGAATCCCAGTCATTAAAAGCTACTGTGGTTTAAAAGTTTTTGTGAAATCGAATTAAATATTTCCTTCATATCACTTTCTATACAGAGAACATTGTAGCTTTGTACTGTTTCCTGCAAGCGTTAAGGTTTAGTCATAGAAAGGGCTTTTTGAAGTTTCACTGTTTATAAATCAAGGTGATGTCTCAAGATTTTTTTTAGCTAGAGTAAACATTAAAAAGGCTGTGCACTTATCATCAATGCATCAAAAGCTCATCAATTGCAACTGGGAAGCAACTATTTGCATTTGATACATATTTTAGGAAAGGGCTTATATGAGCAATACAGGAATTACCTGAGTACAGAAATAATCATTTTTCCATTATATTGACTTCTGTCTTTCTATTTCCAGCTTCTTATCCCTTTCATTCAGTTTCATTCTAACAGGTCATTAACATGTTTAACCAAATGTCTGAAATTACTGTGAACCATTTCCAGTACAGTGACTATTATCTTGATGAAGACCTGGAAAAGAACTCCCTGTTGAAAAAGAAATGCTTGAAAATAAATGGACCTTTCATGTACAATGATTTGTTATGCTAAACTGAATCACTCCCTCACAGCATCACTATTTCAAATAGCCCTGTGACTGAACTGTAGCAAGTGTTAAAATTTTGAAATTGCACTATAGTTATATATTGTGTATAACTGCAATAAAGTCTAGTGTTTCCTGAAAATTCCACCCAGCACAGCATGTATGAAAGCATGAGTTTAGCTATTGCCTACCAAAATGATGCAGTGGCTGTAATATATTTATAGCAATGTAAGTTTATGTTTAGGAGCCATATTTAATGATTCTAAATAATTTTTAAAAATCTCAATTTATGACTAAATATTTTACTGGTTGAACTTGAAAATTCCAGTTAAGTTCTGATTCTTTCACAGATAACCTAGGTCTGTCTGGGTAGGATTCATCTCAGTCCAGCTTTGACTATGAATCCATTTAAATCAACACAGACCAAACTGGTCTCATCAGAGTAAAGTGTGCAGTGCTCTCCACCCTAGAGTGCATATCCAAATTAGGTCAGATAAACCAAATCCTCATGTGTTTTCTCATTCAGCCAGAAGTACCCACACTGTGATCCCCAGAAGGTGAAATCAATGCAGGCTCTGAAGCCTTCAATTCTACTTGTAATCCTAGTGCTCCCAGTAGGTGCTGTGCCTGTGGAAATGCTGGTCACTTGGGCAACATTTCTGTTGATATATGAGAAGTAACAAGTTCAGCTCACTAACCACTGCAATAAATAACTGAGAAAGTTAAGAAGCTAAGAACCTATTAATGATCAAATCTGTTGAGTAATCAGCTTTGGCATTTACATAATCACTTTCCATGGGACCTGGATGTTAAAGAACAGCAATAGGAAAAATTACAGGAAACAAGACTGTGACAAACTAATTAAAAAAAAAAATCTTCTTCCTTTTTATTTTCTTTGCAGCAATTATCACTGTGATGAAGAGAATAAGAATTGCCTGTGGATGTAATCTACCTGTAATTTAGTAAAACCTGTACAGTCTTCTGTGCATTCTCCTGGAGAAGCTGGCAGCCCATGGCGTGCACCAGTGCACTTTGGGTTAAAAACTGTCTGGCTGTCCAGACCCAGAGGGTGGTGGTTAATGAAGTTACATCCATTTGGTGGTGGATAACTAATGGGGTTCCCCATGGCTCAGTACTGGGGCCCATCCTATTGAATATCTTCATTGATGATCTGGACAAAGGTATTGAGAGCACCCTCAGTCAGTTTGCAGACAACACCAAATTGGGTGGGAGTGTTGATCTGCTGGAGGGTAGGAAGGATCTGACAAGGATCTGGATCAATGAGTTCAACAAGGCAGATCATTGATCAACAGTGAGCTGAGGTTCAGCATTTGTTTTTGGGCCACAACAACCCCAAGGAGTACTACAGGCTGGGAGCAGAGCATCAGGTAAGTAGCTCAGCAGAAAAGGACCTGGGGGTGCTGGCTGAAAGTGGCTGAACACAAATATCAAAAATAATGATAGGACTAGGACTAGGGAATTGATCATCCTCTGCAGTCAGCTATGGTGATGCTGCATCTTGAGTCCTGTGCCCAGTTTTGGACCTCACTTCAAGAAGGACATTGAGGTGCTGGAGTGTGTACAGAGAACAGCAAGAAAGCTGGTGAAGTATCTAGAGAATGAGCCAAATGGGGGCATCAGGGGAGCTGGAGTTTGGTCTGGATGTTCAGAGAAAACCTTATCACTCTTTGCATCTACCTGAAGGAAGGCTGTAGCGGATAGGGGTCATTCTCTTTTCCCAGGCAACTCTTGATTGAACAAGAGGATATGGCCTGAAGGGAAGGTTCAGATTGGACATCAGGAAGAACTTCTTAATGGAAAGGCTTGTCAAGCATTGAAATGGGCTCTCAGGGAAGTGGTGGGGTCACCATCCCTGGAAGAGTTCAAGAAATTACTTCATGCTATGGTTTAGTTGGTGTGGTGGTGTTTGATCAAAGGTTGAACTCAAAAGTCTTGGAGATCTTTTCCAACCTTAATTACTTTATTCTATTCTAATTACAGACAAAAAAAAAAAAATCAAATGAGATGGTTGGTTTGTGTGATTCTCCCAGAGATTCTGTCAAAACTGAACTAACAAAATACTGAAATGGCTAAACTGTTCAAAAAACACTGGCTACAGCCTCATTTTTCACAGAGAATGAGAATTTTATTATTATTTCCTTCTAGAGGAAAAAATGCTGTACATATCTCTCAAATAATTCAAGCATCAGCCTGTTTCAACATGGCCAGCACATAGTCAACCTGTATTGCTACTTGGGCAAAATTTTTCTGACTTCAGAGGACCAGCATAGATCCATGGAACTGGTTGTTCTAACAGTTGCTGATTTTTATTAGTATTATTTTTCTCAGGCCAGTACTTCACATATATCCTCACTGAATTTCCTTTAACTGTTTTTGAGCCATATCATGTGAATTTTGAGCCTATTGTCCAAGTCCTCCTTAGAACTTAGTGCCAGATGAAATCTTTATAAACCATGCTTTTCATTCCATTATCCAAGATGCTGATGAAAATATCAACCAGTTGTGACTCCAGTTGGGACCTTTGTGGAGCCTCACTTGAGGCAGTCTTCCAGCTCAACATCAAATTGTGCTATAAACTGCTCTCTGTGCATCTGTTTTTATGATTGTTCATTCAGATCCCTTTGCTGCATTGCCAGCAGCTCCTTTTAGGTCCAAATGCATAAAAGTCTGCTACTGACACCTTTCCAACTGAGTTATTTACGCTGTAAAGAAAGACATTGTTTTGACTCTTATTTGTTTCTGGCAAACACAGGTTGTTTAAACTCTTAATTTACCACCTTATTATCCTCTAAGTACTCATAACTTTACAGTTTAACAGTTCCATTTAATCAGATTACTAACTGGCAGACAATATTTCGCTCTCAAAGGTTTTCAAGATGGCATCTAATTACAGCAAACTGCTAACACAGCTATCACTGTCTGCATGGATTTAAACGCAGGGGCCCCCAGGTCATGCTGGAACTAGATCAAATACTGTTGAGTAAGCTGCTCTGGAAGTGGCCCCAGTGCAAAGAGGAACAATAACAGAGCAATTCTGACCTCAGGGCAGCTGCTGCTGCTGGGTGCTGCTGCTCTGTCATGCACCCAGTTTTTGGAAACCAGTTCAGGGGTCTCCAACATGGTATTTGCCTCCCTGAGTCCAACAAGAGCACCACTGCACAACCCCAGCCATGCAAGGAGTCCATATCAAGAAGCATACACGAATCAGAAAATTAAGAACACAAAAGAATAGTGCAGTGAAGCCAGCCAATGCAAGAGCAGTCACAGCAGCTTCTCCTTAGACATGGTCTTTGCGGGAAGAAATAGGTTTAAACAACTGAACACTGCAAAAACCTTGAAACCACTCCCAGACATTTTTCTAAAGAATGCATTCACAGTTCAGCATGGATTCCAGTACTTCATGCACCTTGGAGGAAGACCAATTTGGAGATAAAAGTATTCTCTTATGGACAACAAAATTACAGAACCCAGAAGAAACAAGGTAGGGAATTAAATTATCCACAAAAAGTTTTCAAATCAATCAGTTTCCTTAGGTGATGGTAGTACTGATAATTGATGATGTGCCACACCAAATGAAAATATCTGAAAAATACCTTGGTTGTCTGCTGTGGCCTGGAGGTAGTCTCTTAGACACTGTGACACATTTCCCAGCAAAGCTAATATGGGAATTCCACAGGGCTGACACATTTTTAATGGGGAGCATCTGTCTCTGAATAGAGCTAATTTCAGTATCCCAGAGAATTGTTACAAAACATCTGCCTTTTTCCCCTGCAGACACGGTATCCTTGCTAATATTCTATTCTAAGCTAAAATATGCTCTATGTCTTAAAGAAGATTTTCTCTTTTCCTTGCTGCAAAAGATCTTATACAGCTTTGCAAGTAGGCCACAGGTCAGTAAGGCAATGATAGCTTAGAGTGCACTTAGTAGAAACCTAAACTTCCCTTTTGCACACATAGGTTTGTTTATTTATTTATTTATTTATTGTATTTCTGAATGGTATTTGAGTAAAAAACCCGTAGTTTTAGATGTTTTAGTAGACATACACATTTTAAAGATATCTGTAGAATCCATAAAGTATTGATTGTGATGTCTTGCAGACCTTCCCACTACAAAGACAGCCTCAAGAATGGATCTCATGAGAACTGCTCTGTGTCATTAGGTGGCACTCTGCAGCAGCGCTGGCAGCTTTAAGACTTCCTCAGCTCCAAAGGGACTTTTTGATTATCTAATCTGATTTCCTACATGCTGTAGGCTATAGAAATCCAACAAGGAGTTCATGCCTCACTCCAGAACTGTGCTTCAATGAATATATATTTTTAGATATAGGTTTTGACCTCAAGAAAAATTAAAACAAAAAGTACTGAAAGTCCCTAATTTCCCTTTCTGATAACAGAAAACAGTTTGTGTTTCAGATGTTAATCTCTCTGTTAAATTATTTGGACCTATTAAACATTACTGAGGCAAAATATCTGTTTTAATTCAGATTAAGGAAAAATATGTGTGCTCCTAGCACTGCAGTAAAGCTGACCAGCATTGAATTCGGCATGACATTATAATAAAGCATCTCCCTATGGAAGCATCAGTCTCACAAAGGAGAATATGCTTTTTATGAATGCTGATACTCTGATGTACAATTCAGTTCAATTTCAGTTCCATTTAAACCACTTTTACTTTTGACTGACTTTATAATCTCCAACTTATCCTTTCTCCTAGCAGCCCATTTTCTACTAGATGTGTAGAAGGTTGGGGCATGTCAATTTTTTAATTTAATTCCCCCAAGTGTGACTGCACACAATTTTCACTTGTAAGAGTGGCATCAGGCAGTGACTTTGTGCTTTCACCAAGAACTCTGAAGCTTCATACAGAGGAGCAGATGAAGTTATGGTTTTATATATTGCTGTTTTATATTCACATTTCAGACCCTGTCTTCACATAACTACATTACAAGAGCAAGTATGTGCTAAAATGCCCTCAGTTTTGTCATAAATTCAGATCTTTCTGTCCTTACTACCAATAAATAGTTCTTGTGGAAGCAGGTTAGGAGTGCTAATGGATACTGGTACAGCAGGAGATTTGAAGAGCTGGTTCCTCTCGGTTTGGTAGCAGATGAAAAGCCAGTGGGACACCACAGGCTTCAAAGCTCAGCAGCAGCCAAAACTACTCCAACCTCAGCCTCATACAACTGCCTAAGGCAGCCTTGATGTCCAGACCTCAGAAGAGCTTCAGAAAAATGGATTTTGGGTGGAATGATGACCAAAAGATACCTACCACCAAATACCTCCTATCCAATGGTAGGAGACAAAAAAACAATACTCTGTGAGTTCCTCCCACACACAAGAAAGAGAGATTTGGTATTTATAGATAAACAAGACCTATCAGTGACACCGGAAATTGGACTTGGTTGTAAACCAGTTTTTCCTAAATTGAGATAAGCTGTAAAAACTGTCAAAATAAATAGTCGGTATTTTACAATAGACATGTTTTTAAAAATAATTTTAAAAGCAGTTTCAAGTAGAAAGATCAAGGTATGCCATTCTGGAAGGATAAAACCCAGAATATTTCCAGAGCTCTGAGCTTTTCTATTTTTCCCAACCAGAAATTAGCTGTGTCAAAAGTGTCATGTATGAAAATATAATTATATTTTCTATTTTGAACTGCTTTTTGAAGTCTACTACACAGTCTTATTTTTTTTCCTGAATATTTTAGAGTTTTCTGGCTGGGTTAATCAGCTTTTATGACCTTCTCACATACAAAGTGAAGAATTGTTTTTGATTTTCTATCCAGAAGATATGAGAAGGGTTCCTCCCCCTGGTGATTAGCAAGGGAAATCAAAACACTTTGAGTTACATTTTTCATTTCTTCCTGTGTAATTTCCAGAGCCACAGTCTATTTTTGTATGAAGTCCCTGTGGATGTCTCTGAGCTAAACAAATACACATTCAAAACTTGCTTATTGACAGTAATGAATTAAAGGTCAATCTTTATATGAAGCCAGTGCTTGTGACTGTCAGAAAGAAAAAGACGCTTTTATCATATAATATCAAAAGTAAGAGATGGCAAATAAAAAGGTGTGCTAGGAACAAACACTCTTTCTCTCACTTGAACTAAAAGAGTGAAACGTGGGAGCCAAATCAGAGTCTCTGTGTTGTCTCTGTGATACCAAGTTCTGGAGGAGCACCCCAGCCAAGACTGATATCTTCTGGCCAGTTCCACTGACAAAAAGCAAGTGAAACTGGCAGGCTGGAGGATGCAGCTGTTGGCATTTCTCAAGGAATTAAGGCGAAAGCATAGCAGGAGAAAAATCAAGTCTGGTAAAAAAAAGAGCTCTCCCAGAGCATCCTTGGGAGACAGTATCCTCTAGTGACCCCACACATTTATTTTCATTGAACCTGGCCCCATTAGAAATAAGGGAACAAAACTGGCTGATGACAGAATGTGCAGGATACTGTGAATACAAATGAACATCAGAGTATCTTTCTGCAGGAACTAGACGACTCAAAATAATAGAAATTATAAATGTAACAATGCTGCCTGCAATGCCATGAATTTAAGAGTAAAAATTTTTGCTCTAAGTGGGAGAAGCTTATTAACTGAAAACAGCAAACACAAAAAGATCAAATTATATGAGTTTATCAAAAGATAGCCAACATTTGTAAATATGATGTTATATGAAAAAAGCAAACACAGTAATAGGATGTGTCAAGAGAGGGATTTCTAGTAGAGCCAGAGAAGTGATGGCACACACAATTTCAAAAGCAGAAGGTGGAATGAAAAAAGAAGCACAGAAAAGTAAATACTGAGAAAATATAAGCTCACGATAATTAAACAAGGTGTGCAAGGAATAAATACAGAGGCAAAATCCATTAATGTAGATGGGGATAGTTATTCCATAGAATTCAGGGGAGGATGGGTAGATCTCCAGACTCATGGATGTGGCTTATATGGAGAAAAATCTCCATATAATGTGTTTTAATCAAAATCACCTCTGTGTTATTTTATTACAAAGGCTGCTTAAATCACAATATTCCAATAGGGAATGGAGGCTGTTTTTTCAGTCTTTCTATTAATCTGACTCAAAAAGTTTACGAAAATAATGTCCTGGAATGCACTATAGTATTTATAATGGCTCATGTTCTTTCTTTCAGCACTTGCAATTTGTCAAGCAATAGCAAACTGTGGAAGGAAAGATCACTGATGTTCCCCCAGCATATTGACTGACCTTTATGTCTATTTTTGCCATTTACATTGGCAGGGAACTGTACAGAACAAAAGTAGGCAGGAAAATTCCTGGGTTTTAGGAAAATCCTTTAAAAACTTCTGATTATATTGATGTCATCTCTTACTTTATCTCTTCAGTTTAAAATTTACTTGGTAATTGTCTGTAAATATAGAAGTTGATTGGTTGTTGTGTAGGTTTTATTTTGCTACATATTGCTGTACTGGTCGGGTAAATAGCTTCTAGGATGAAATAAATAATAATCAGCAGTTTTATTTTCTTGGGCCAGAACAGAGCACAGCACCTTCTTTTCAAGAATAATGAAGCAAGCTATGAAAGTGTAAAGAATTTCATAATCATTACTGCATATTGTTATATTCTTCTTGCCCTATACAAAGATATAAAGCAGAAAGAAAAAAAAAACCCGAAAAACAGAAAGTCTCAAAGTTAATTTTCCATTTATGTGAATTAATATATATTAGTACCAATACAACTTTTAATTTCTAATTGATTGATATTATAATAACTTTTATCTAAATAGATTGTGTTTCATTGTAAGCTTTGGTGAGTACAACTAAATAGCAATTGTGGCTTCATTAAAGAGAAATGTCAGAGTAAATATCACCATTCCTTTCTCTTTTTGTTATTTCAATTTTTGTTTTCACTTTTAAGCTGACATTATTTGCTTTGAAATGAGTGAGCTGGTAGACATTTTTGCTTACTTTCCATTTCTTCCACAGTAGATCAGACTCTTCATTTCGCTGAACAATCTGAGCACAGAAGTTGTGAAACTGAGCCCTCCTTGCTGCTCTTGCATTTTATGGCTTTGGATACACAGACTTTAAGGGAGAAGAGAAGCCTCCAGAGTCTGGAGTCTGTGAGGGGTGAGTGCCAAAGGCAGCCTGGAAAACAAAGTAAAGGCTGACTTGAGCTACTTTGACAAACATCTGGGGCAGTAGGGAGTAATCTGACAGTCTATAAGGATAGATGAGGATGAAATGAAAAACAAAAGGAAATGATACCTCTGTATATCTAGCTTTAAGAAATGTCTTAGTCTTCTCAATATTATTTAGCCTCATGTAGAACTACTGTAGATTTAACGGGGATGGACAAAGCAAAGACCTCTACCTAGCCACATGGAAGAGGATCTTACAGAGAGTCAGCTTTAGGCTGTTACCTATGTGACAAAAAACCTGAGAAACTGTGAAGTAAAATTTTTTGCACTATCAGCAAGCCAGTTTGTTTTTATGCCTTCAAGGTATAAACTTTTAGCTTTGAAATGTGTCTGTGTGGCTGTCACAGGCCGAAATAGGAGCTTCAGGCAATATTTATTAGAAGCCCTCCAAGTTGCATTCTAAACT
The DNA here is from genome assembly GCF_050655825.1 of Lonchura striata. Lineage (NCBI taxonomy): Eukaryota > Metazoa > Chordata > Aves > Passeriformes > Estrildidae > Lonchura > Lonchura striata. The sequence goes on along the minus strand of NC_140704.1, from coordinate 24,447,633 downwards.
CCTTCTCTGACAGGAGTCTAGGTGTGGCTGAATTCAGTATTAGACCCAAACTTTTTCAATGTTTTATGTCTAAAGGAGTATATAAGATTGTATAGATGTAATTTGTCCTTTATACAACTTCATCCTTCAGGATTAAGGATGACAAATCAGATATATTTATATAAAATAAAATTATTTATTATGGTAATGATTAAACTAAAATATCATAATGAGAATTATTTGCTACACAGCATAAGCGGCTATAACTAGTAGCATAGCATAACTTCAACTCTTTTAGAAGTAATACTGATGCAATTATATTAAAGCTAGAAAACCCAGTTATTAAGTAGAGATTGGTGCTACTCACCCATACCTACAACCATAGGAAAATCTCTTTCACTCAGCCTTGAGGAGTAACCTTGAGGAGCATCCCCACTCAAGAGAAGAATCTCCACACACACTCCCAGAAGGGTGTGTTAGAAGACCCCACCATTAAAGAGTAGGAAGGGACTTCTATAGTATAAAAGATTGACTGTCACTCATGTCTCTCTGGGCCAGCTTTGTTAGCTCAGCATTTCTAGATGAGTTATCAGTAGTAGCAGTCGTGGGTTCCTGTATCAAGTTCTTCACCAATCCTGCCACATCTTCACCTCACTGTCAAGCTGCCAAAACTGGAATTGAATCAGGTTGGTTTCAGCATTATTCAGCACCCGAAGCAGCAAGACAACCCTTTCTCCATTCACCACTGACAGCTTTGCAAGAAGAGTGCTGTTTGAGTTGTTTTACCCCCATTTCAGGCAGAGAATACTGCTACAGTGGCTTATACTTTAATTGCTTTTGTTTGCACATTTAATTCTGAAATAGTGATTCATTGTAAATTTGCTCTAGGGCTGTCAGTTTTGTTCTTCCACCTAGTGAATACACAATATTAATATAGCTACAACTTTCTCTGTTCTTATGAGATTTCAGTAGATTATGTAAGTATTTTTTTGTATATCTGTTTTTAGAAGAAGTTCTGAATCACTGTTTAAATTTAGATGAATAATACACACATATTATGGTATTTATTATGGTATTTATAATTCCATTAAACATATGGATATTGGGCTGCAATTTTCTCAAGCATTCACTGTCAAAACTAGATCATGCAGTAGCTGAAATATATATATGTATATATATATATGTATATATATGCAATATATATACATATATATGTGTATATATATATGTATATATATGCACATATATAAGTGTATGTATATATGAAGTATATATAATTAGTGGTTATATCAGATATCCAAGATGCTGATTTGTATATATGCTACAAGTAATTTGGGCTTTTTTTTTTTTTTTTTTTTTTTTTTTTTTTTTTTTTGATATATGTTTCCAGTATGAATGTTTATAGGTTTGGAGGCTTTTGTTTTGGTATGTGATCCAGCCAGACCTCATCAGCTGAGTCCAATATTCAGTCCAGAGGGTTATATTGGTAATGATGTTCAGAAATAGAGCATGAAAGTAGCCAAAGCACAACAAAAATGCAGTCCTTAACACATACCAGCATTCCTGCAGCTCCTCCTTTTACCTCTGCTGCTTTTATCAATGCTCAAACCATATACTGTGCAAGAGTTTAGAGGCTTAAGGCTGTAATTTTTTTTTCTTTTCTGAATTGTCTAATTTACTAGAAAGCACTAGAAATCCAAAAGAATTTCAGAGTTTCAGCAAAGATTTTCATATCCACATCTGTGTAATACACAGAAATCTGAGAATCTTGTCTCTACATGTAAAAGTTATGAGCTTGCACATAATGAAGGTAACCCAAAAAGGTACTGTCACCATTACTAAATATGATCTTGATTAAAAAAAACCTTACTCTTCTAAATGTCAATGCACATTTTCACTGAAGCTGAAAAATTAGAAAGGATTATTTTTTAAATTTAAATTCAAGTTCTTTCTACACAGAGATTTGGGTGTGCTAATAAGAGTTTCATTAGGATTCATGTGCTAAGGCTACAGTCTCTTAGAAATTTACAGTATAGTGTTTTTGTATAAGACAGGCTAAGAAAGAGCTTAAGAGCCTCATTCAGATGCCAAATATATGATTACAAGACTCAATCCTGCATTTTTCATCAGTCTTTTGAACACTATTTGCCACTTTGAAAGAGGCTCCTTACACCTTGTATCTATAGATCTAGCCAGCTAGTGAAAAGCTCCATGTGGCTGAAAAACAAGCACTTAGAATAAGTCCGAATTCAAAGTATATACATTGTATTTTCTTGATGTTCACTGTGTCCTCAGCTTATCTGTTAACAAAAATATTTTCTAATAACTAGATGAATATGTACAGCCCGGAAATTTTGTTACCAAAATCTAAAAAATCAAACCAAAGTCTGTTTTTTGTTGTTTTAGAGATGAAACACTTAAACTTTAGCCAGCATTGTTGCCATTCTGCTTAAGGTTTCCATTCTTGCTCCAAGATCCCAGGTGAAAATGCAGAAAACTCAGCCTGGCTGCCTTTTATCTCTTTAATTCCCTGTATCTTGTCATGTCGTTATTTAAGAGCCAGGACATTTCCTGGATCAATTAGCATGAGGTTTACAAGGCAGCTACATATTATAACAGCCCTCTCTTAGGAGTGCAGCTAAGCTGCTGAGAGATTTCTTTTCATTAGACTATTAAATTATTATACTATTATTCACTATAGCACTGTGATGGCAAGAAATTTCTCAGGCTAGCTCCTTTGCAATGTACTTTTCAAATTTTTGTTCTGCTGTTCTGAAACTTAATGTCATTCATATCCAGCATCTTGGAGGATTTGTTTTATTATTTTCCTTTGCTAAAATGGTCTTTTTTTCTGTGACTGGTGCCAAAATATATCAGTATAGCGAAAAATAGGTGTTTTAAATATAGAGGGAAGACAGAGGTATTTTTCAGTTTAAGTGACTACTGTGCTTTTCTGGACTGAGTCCTCATTCCCCTTGTATCAACATAGATATACCACAGAAATGTTTTTATTTGTTTTAATTAATTTGAGTCTTCTGTATTCTTCCAAAAATATTACTTTTCTACAGCAAACCCAGTATGTGTCAGAGGATATGACACAATTCATGTTGGCTGAACTGAATGCTGAAGAGGTGGTATCTGGTGATAAATGAGAATGAAATAAAAGCAGCATTATTCTGGTTTGAAAGCAAAACTAGTGAGAGACTCTAAGTCAGAAATGCAATTTATTAGAAAAAGGAAAAAGAAACAAAATACACACAGTAATACAAAAGGAAAGGCACTGACAGAGTCAGAATACAACCTGACACCCTTTTGGCCAGCATGTTGGTAGCAGTCCAAATTGGAATGGCTGCATTCCCCTGGGAGAGGCAGATGTGGTTCTGTTGGAGCAGAACCTGTAGAAGGATGTAGTCTTCCTCTGAAGGGCCAATGGAAAACTCCATTGTTCCTCTTGGGAACCAGTGGAAAGATTGCTTCTGGTGTCCCAAAAACCCAGATTATATCCTGTTAGGAATGCTTGGCTCCTCCCTCGGGGTGGAGCATCTCACAATGGGATGTTCCAGTTCTTATCAATCATGCAGTGACATTCAATAGCCCATTATCAGCAGATGTCTGCCCTGAGAGAGGATTGGTTGTGAAAGAGATAAGGAAAACTGCCCACTTAACAGAAGACAATTGCCCTACAGATGGCAAATGGAATACATCCTGCTTCTCAATCTGGGACAAGCACACAGACATATTTGCAGGTGATATTGTAAGAACTGACTAAATGAGGGGGATTGGATTAGCAGAGGGAGTAAAGGACAGCAAACTTCTCAACATGTGAAAAGATGAATAAATTATTGTTCTTTAACAAAGCTGTTTTACAACATCCAACTACATTACCAGAGAAATGAACCCACAGGTGACCTGGTGACCTGGTCATGACAAGGGGATGTGGAATGGAAAGTTATCTTTTCTTCATGGAAACTATAATGTGCTGTGGCTCCATGAGGGGGATGTGAGAAAAGGCAAAATTCAAGGAGAAACTAATGATTAATGTTCATTCACTTTAGCTTTAAATAAAACAGGGATAAAAACAGGAGAAATGGAATAGCAGAAAGCAATGGAATACAAAGGAATTGTAATTCCACATATGCAAAACTAAATTAGAAATCTTCATTTTTATTCCAAATTCATATAGTGCAACATGGGGAAGGGTCTGGGCACCCCTGGGACTGTAGCTCCCTGTAGGTTCAGTGTGGCCTATTGCAACCATATGTCCTTAACCCAGGTTCACATTTGGCAAAGTGTGTATCAGGTGGAGATGATTTACCAAATTTATGCTACAGATGTGACATCTACCATTTTGGGCACTTTTAAATTGTTGGACGTCATACTGAAGTTATTTAAGCAGTTTCCCCAAGAAGTTTTTCAGTTGTTTATACAGTGTCTGCTAAAAAGGCCTGTTCTTACAACATGCTTCGTATGTGCCTGATTCTTGTTGAATATTCATTTTCTGTCTGCAGTAAAAGTTTGCCTGCCTGTTGTACTGAACTTCATGGCATCCCCTAAATAAGTTGTCAGCTTGACTACTACAAGCACTGAAGTCAACCTAGTTATGTATGTCATTCAAATATTACACTGTTCCTTGTAGTATTTAAGATGTCTCATTTAGAAGCAGATTAGGTATCTCTACACTGTTATGCCACACAGACTATTTGTCAGTACTAATGAAGCTATGGGAAGTGTCAATATTATCTATTAAACACACGTATGTCTAATATTTATCTTTTTAGGGGTGACAAGAGACCATAGTTATGTCATTAAATAGAGAGATAGCAAGGTAGTTATTGTGTCATTCAGGATAATTACTGTGTTACTCTCTACTGCTCCACAGAAGCAGGTTGGCTGCACAATCACTGTGCCATGTTGATAGCTGGTTGCATGTGGCAGGTTGGAATCATGAAAGCAGTAAGGCTTTTGATAATGCAATTGGGAACTGCACTCAGTTCCTTTGGAAGTGAAATTAATTACAGCTGTGAGAATTTTTCAGAAGATGACAAATCTGTAGTCAAATTTTTGTTGTGGAAATAGATATGGTTAACCAACATTTCATAGAATCAGAAAAAAATTTAGGTTGAAGGGTACCTTTAAATATCATCTAGTCCAACACTCTTGCAATGTGCTGGGTCACCTTCAACTACATCTGTTTGATCAGAGCCTCATCCAACATGACTTTGAATGTTTTCAAGGATGAGGCATCCACCCCTTCTCTGGGAAACCCATTCCAGTGTTTCACTACTGTAGGAGACCATCTGGGAGACAATGGGGCAAAGATGCTCTGGGAGGACACCGCTGTGTAACTTAGAGTGAGACACTCTCCCATGGTCCTCCACCCTTCATGCAAAAATTGTAAAGTCAGTCTCCAGTAGCTTACTTCTCCCTGACTAGAAAGTTCCCAGATTCCCCATTGATCCTCTTGGAAAGTCACTCCTTCTCTGTTTCCACATTGGTTGTACTCACATCACCCCACCTTAGCACCTCCCCTTGTCCCCAAACCTATTGGCCTGTTTGCCTCCTAAACCCTCCTACCTTCTCCTATATACCCTGGTCCCTCCCCAGTTTGGAGCTCTTTGTCTCTGAGTTCCTTCAGTTTATGGTTGAGTTCCTATCTTTCCTGCCCTCCCTGCCTTATCCTACTATCCAGATCCTCTACCTTGCCTCTCCTGGACCCTCCTGCTACTCTCCAATAAACCCAAGTTGGATTCTCAAGCAGTGTCCTCTCATCATTCCTGGCTCGGCTTTCTACATTACCACATCTGTCACCAAGTGTCTGGTGGGCTGAAGGAGCTGGTCATGTCAACCCTGGGAAACTTTTGAGAAAGCAGTCACCCTGACAGCACCTGTCTGGTAGCCACAGATACTATCCCCATTGTAAAAAAAATATTTCTTCATATCTAGTCTAATTCTACCCCTTTTTAGCTTAAAATCATTACTCCTTGTGGTTTTGCAACAGGCTCTACTAAAATGTTTGTCTCCACTTCCCTATAAGCCCCCTTTAAGTACCAAAAGGCTGCAATAAGGTCACCCTGCAGCCTTCCCTTCTCCAGACTGAACAACTCCAACCCTGTCAGCCTTTCTTCATAGGTGATCCATCCTTCTGATCATCTTTGTGAGCTTCCTTTGGACTCACTCCAACAGGTCCATGTCCTTCCATGTCTTTCCCAGAGCTGGATGCAGCACTGCAGGCAGACAGTGCAGAGTGGAGGAACAGAATCACTTCCCTCGACCTGCTGGCCACGAATCTTTTGCTTCTGACCAGGAGGTGGCTGGGTTTCTGGGCTGTGAGCACATCTATATGTCCAGCTGTATTTTAGCTTTTAATATAGGTTTTAATAATAGCTCTTAATAATAGCTGTTCATTTACCTTAAGGTTTTCCAGTTCTAGAATAAGTTTTGTGGTATACAGACACATACACAAAAAAAAACAGGCAGGAGGCTGTGGCTCCTCTGCCCATGACACACTCTCTGGTCCAAAAAAGTAGTTTGAAATGGAGGCTTTTCCAAAGGAACACACCAAGCAGTGCTGACTTGGATAAGCATGCTCCAATTCTTGCAGTTACTGGAAGAACTGACTTGAAACTTGATGTGAAGAGGATTTGGGTTTGTGTCATTTAGAAGTCAATTATTTTCATTAAAAGGAATTTATTATCCAGACAATGTATAACAAAATTTATATTAATAATTTTAAAAGCTTTCAGAGCTTTTCCTGCCATCGAATGTTTAGAAATGTGCATAATTATAATTGTGTATAATATCATCAGAAAGTCCTTTCAGATCTCATGTTCATTTCAGGCTAGATCAGGTCCCTAGGTCTTAACTTGTGTATGAGACAATTTTCAATAAAAACATTTCTAGGAATGACTGCTTCACAACAGCTTTTTAACCTGCAGTTTCATTCCTTCTGGTATCTGACCTTGTGCTGTCTATCTCATAAAAATCCCCAAACTAAACCCTTCAGACTGATTCTTAAACTCTGGTAATCAGAGCTGGCATATGACAAATTTAATTGTGTTGCAGTATTACTAGCACGATTTTCTGTAAGGGTGATTTTACATAGTAGAACACACAGAAGAAGAAGAAGAATGCTAAGCAAAATGAGATAATATTTGATTTTTCAGGGCAGCTAAGAATTAATATACCCCCACTGAAATTAATAGAATTGCTGCTAAAGACTAACAGATGTGAAGAGTCTGAGTCTGTCCTGATCTAAATAAAGGGGGGTAAAACCATATTGCCTGAGAGGGCCTGAGATTCTCACAGATGCTTTTCTGTCCATGCTGGTGATAACACAGACCCTCTCTAATTACACTGACATACTCTTTTAGACTAAAGAAGATTAAGAAATGTATAAACAATTGTATTAATGGGAAAAGAGCAAAAACAAGTGGTAGAACAATAGATGTCAGTGGACAGCTGACTTTATAGGCATACTGAATTATTAAATAAATATGGATATTGGTCTAGTACCAATATCCAACTGTGATGGACAAAAACTCTCTAACAGTTTAAATTTATAAAGTGTATGTTTATTGCAACATTGGGCAGCATGTGGGATAGCTCCCAAATACACACCACACCTTCCAGGTGATTACAGAGTCCTTTTATCCATACAAGTATTGAATACCCAAAATATAAATACATATTCATAATTTTGATACATCCCATTCCTCGCTTTGTATGCTAATAATTTCAAAAGATATTAAGCATATGTAGTTTGTCCCTTGAAATGGGTCGATGGTCCCTTTCATGGGGATGAGTTCCAAAATGAGGAAGTAAATGAAGTCTTCTTCATTCTGACCTTTCTACCTTTTCAATGCAAATATGACAAATTAACTCTTGGTAGAACTCCCATTCCTTGTCTTCAATTGGTTTCAGAACAGAGGAGGCCCACAATTGTCTTATGTTTCTAAAAGCTCTTTGTCAGTTTCTATATTCTTCATTATAAACCCAGCTAAATAAACATTGTGCTGACAAGCAATTAATTATTAGTTAACTACTAACTCAACTTCATCAAGGCCTACCCATTTATTTTAATTAACTCTATTAAGGCTTATCTCTAACTAAAATCCTAGCTCTTCTAAAATCTCTAAATTCCTTAAAGCTTATGTTTCAATACAAGTATGTTGAAATAGCCTGATCTTCGTGATGGCAATGACTTTTTTGGCAAAAGCTTTACTTTCGCCTTCCACTGCATTGTCTCTTGTCCTTCTTCTGCAACTATACATCAAAGAAAACCCAGCAGGTTTAGTACTTTATTTTGCTGTTACTAATACCTGTAGTTTTTGCTGTTTCCAGTCCCTTTAAAAAAGGATGGTGTTCTCTTTCTGTCCTTATGCTACAACCACAGGTTTAATCAACAGCAGAGCTTCCAACCCAAATTAATGTGCCCCTGCTGGAGAGCCAGCTGGTCCCACTGATCTCTGCAAGACTGGCCACTTCACTGTGCTGACAACAGGCCTGGAGCTGCAAGTCTTCTGTCCCTAACAGACAGGACAAGGTACATGTGCAAATGGTATTTATTTTCACCTCATATCTGAACATCATAGATATCATCTCCAAGAGCAACCTGTGATGCAGAAAGAAAAAGAAGCAAGGTGCTTAATTTAAGGGGTTTTGCAAAATGAATTTAAAGGGAGCACTAAATCCATGCTCATGGTGAGGTACATGCCTATATTGATTAATGTGCAGCTACTGATCTTTCCAAAACCTGGCAATTATCTAGCCATTCAGCAAAGAACTCCTCCTGGCGAGGAGGCTATTACTCTTTGTATCTCTCAGGACAGTATCAACACTTCTATAATCACATTTGCACTCATTGTTTTGGAAGAAATTAACTATTTATTCTTGAAAAGGGGAAATATGTTTGGGCATGTCCAGTGAAAATTGAAATTTTATCATCTGTTACAGTGAAGTGAGATTGCCTTCAGGCACCAGTGACACATGACCAGTAAATACACAGTGAACATGCTGATAAGACTATCTGCCACGGTCAGGTATGCAGAAACTGAAGAGAGACTACAGACCATATTTACTTCAGTTTTATTTTACTGTAGAGGGTTAAATGCCAGAATCTTAATATTCTGTAGTATCTTTTCTAAAATTAGATAAATATTTTGTTGAGCTTGCTGCCCAATTTTGATCAGAAGAGCTAGAGATCTCAATAATTAAGTGCTTACAAAATTTATAAAAGGGAGCAGACAAAAGAACATTGTGTGAATATTTGGAAATTCACTCCACCATCTTTTAGGTGTTGTTTTGCTGGCCACTCTCCTGTGACTGCAGCAGCCTGTGCTCTATGGAAAGATGCCACAGGAGCACAGGGCATAACCAAGGGCTTCTGACCAATGCTCCCATCAGATCTTTCATCAAGGACTAAGCCATAGCCAGGCTTCATTAGGCTTATGGTACTCAGGAAGCTTTTTTTTTTCCAGACACAATCCTTAATTCAGAGCTCTGGGAGCAATAAAGATCTCTGAATGAACTTTTACCTATAAAGTGTAAAGGGTTCCCATAGCAGCTGACTATTGCTTTGCCTTCACTACCCCTTGGAGGTCCTTTGGACAACCTCAGGATATATGTTATCACACATAGCTATGCTATTTATCACAGGAGTTCTCTTTCCTAATGACTGCTTTCCATAGCCCTATAGATAACTTCCTATTTTGGTAGTATGGTTCCCTTATTAACCAGGTTCTACTACCTTCCATAGTCTTGGAACACCTGGTAAACCAATCTAGCAAGTTGGTACAGTTTCTAAAGGTCTTCTATTAAAAATATTTAAGTAACTAAGAAGAGTGAGAAAGATATATGTAAATATTTTTCCTCTTTGAGTGAAAATAAAACGTATTTATTGTAGTAGATAGGGACAGGTGAACGGAAAATCTCGGGATGTGACGGAAAGCAAGACCTTTCCTCCTCACCCTGTAATATGTGATCTATTACCCTCAAGACACGCAGCCCCACCTAACCCAGTAGTTTTCCACTCCTTACTAATCCCAGAAGACCCTACCCTTCTTCCTTTGACGTAGCAAAGTCCCCCTAGACTATTTAACCCCATGAGATAAGATAATAAATGCCATTTGACCATCCACCACACTGGTGTCTGTGCGTGTCTGTGGCCCGAGTGGCCCAGGCGAGGCCGGGCTGCCGTGCTGTTCTTTCAACCAGGTCGCCTTGCAGCCCTGAAGGCAACAATTTATTATTATTGCATCCGTGAAAAGATAGCCCTTCCTAAAAGCAGGAAAATCTCCTAGCTTATGTTATAATAAGAGACCACTGTGTAATTTTTTAACACAGGTACATATTTTGAGTTATCCTCTTTTCTGTTATTATTTTTCCCTTCCTCCCACCACTCCCCCATTATTTTAATATCTTAATTGCTTGGATATTTCTGTCATTGAATGAGTAAGAAAGCACACAAATCACAGATAAAAAAATAATGACATTCTTTGCAATTAATAGAACTTTATTATTTCCAGAACACCTGACATTTTAGTGCCCTCAAAATTTATTGCATTCATAGAAATAGCTGTGATCTCTTCAGAATACCTAAAATGGATAGAAAAGCTTAATGATGTTCATAAAACTGCATAAAAAACATGGACAACAATTTTTATTACTATATTTCTTTTGTTTTTAAAGTTTCAGGTGGTTCTAGAATTATTCTGTCATACTTTTTCCTTCCTGGATGTTTCAAAATTAAAAAAAAAAAAGTTGATTTATTAAAGAATAAAGCTTTTCCATGGAAAGACAGATACCAGTTTCTACTATTTGAATATTCAGAGTACTCATCTTTGCATAACTGACAGAGGAGATTATAAGAAATTGGTTGGGGAGATAATATATCTCTCCTTCACACACTGGTTTTGAGAGGAGGAAGCTTTCCTAGGGACACAGATTTAACTTAGTGGTACATGAAAAAATGAAATGAAAACATCATCATAATAAGATAAAGATATTCTATAAAGCATGGTTATCAATTGTAACCTTTGAACAACATAAAAAACTGCAGAAAATAAGAGCTTGACAAAACACAATGCCTTTAACAAATATTAATATTTGTTATATATTTGAATATTGAAAATATATATATTAAATATATTTTAATTTGAATATAATATATTTGAATATTAAAAAATTTTGGTGGCAATTGATTTTGATCTGAAATCTCTTGTATTTATGAATGACCAATGAGACATATTAGCCTTGCAGCATAATGAATTCTACTTGGTGTTATCTCACGAGGCTAAAGGATTGATGATCTTCTTTGGTGTCTCTTTGTACAATTAAAGCTTAATTGTTCTGTTTCACCTACAGAAACATTTTTGGGTCTGTTTCCTTCTGCCATTCTGAGAACCTCAAGGAAACTGAGGACAAATGAAAAATGAAGCTGAGAAGAGAAGCAGAATTCTTGACAACAGGAATTCCTCACAGAAAACTCGAGGAAGAGTCTGCAGCCCCACCAGTTGCTTCACAGATTGCCTGGTAGACACAACAAGTACAAAGCTCACTTGAAGTTTGACTGTAGTCAGCCACCCACAGATTACATGGAATACCAAAGCCAGCTGAAAACAAGCCCAGAATTTTGTATGCAGGTACATCTTTTACATGACATTTTAATGCATTATATGTCTTTGTATGAAAAATAGCCTCGCTTCTTTAACTAATAGCCAAGAAAAGTATATTTATTAAGAGTGGGGTATAAGTGATTACTAGCTATGGATATTTGAAACAATCATTTTTAGTCCTTTTCCCACTGATGGATAGATCTAGATTTTTCCCAATGTGTAACAAATCTCTAAGTGGTATATACAGGCAATTTAATCATTTGAGAGGCTCTTGGACCTCATCCATGTCTTATATCTATGTGCATGGCACAGTTTTTCCTCTGACACAACTATTAACTCTAATAAGCTGGAGTGTAGCTATTGTCTAAATGGAATATGGAAGATTCTCTACTTCTCTTTATGACTTACCAAATGAAAATACAAAGTTTGTCAGATTTCTAGGATAGGTTCTCTTTTAAAAATCTAAATGTTCATGATGCTTACATCATGTTGTTCTCATGAATACTTCAGAAGCAGCTTGATCTTAGAGAAAGAGTATCACATCATCAAATATTTCTCTGTTCTGTCTAATTTGGTCTAGACCAGAAGAAAATCAAAGGCTCAAGGTGTAATTAACATAGCTCCATGCTAAGGAATCAGAATGCTCTATATATGTGAAATAAAGAGCTTCCCTAAGGATGAAGGAAGTTTTCAGAAGATAATCTGAGCATTCTATGAGACACTTTATGTGTGCTTCTCACCAGCTTTTTGGGAACTGCTGTACAATTAGCCTTTTTTTTAATCACAGAATTTTTCACCCATTCCTAAAATTTGTGTACAGACAAAAGACAATAAAAAGTGCTAGACAATGAGTCATCACACAGAGGCAAAGATTAGTGATGACAACCTGCACAAATGGCACTGTGAACCTTCTGTAATGAGAGGCTGATTAATGATAACATCATAGAAAAAATAAACTTGTTGATTTATTCCTTACATGAAGGTAACACTGTGATCTGTAAAACCATGATCCCACTGTGTTCAGCACATCGTAAAGGCTACCATCTCTGGTCCAGAATGCCTTGTATCACTGATATCTCATAAGGGCTTCAATGCTGTCAATAAGCTTGGCTTGCATCACCCCAGGTGTTTTACTACTGATCTTTCATCTTTTTCTTCAGCAGTCATGCTGAAACTGTTCGGCAACAGGTATCAGGTATTAAAAATACTCTAGGTATTATCTATTATATTACCTGTAATCTACATAAATTACTTATAATAGGTATCATAGGTATGAGTGACACCTAACATCCTCACTATATCATTAATATGCCATTGAAAGGCAACATAATGGATGTGTAAAATACATGTACATCCTTATGCATGTGTCCTCATGTAACACCCCTTTTGAAAGCTGTCATGCAGGGAACTGCAGAATTGTGGACTAAGATGAATATTTGAAACTGAGTTCTGAAGAGACAGCAAAAACACATAAGCTCTGATTCCATGACACTTGTTAGGGAGGAAAAAAACCCCAAAACCTCAAATACCAAAAATCAAGCAGAGGACCGTGTTAATGAAGAACACTTTTCAAATTAAAAGGTAAACATTGATCCTCAAAGTCTCACCTAAGTGGCTGGCTCAGCCTGTTCTGAACAGAAGCCTCTCAGCCCAAAAGGAGACAAACAGAAAAGGGACTGGAAACCATAAAATTAGCTCTCCTAAAGCACTAAGGACCAGCTTCTATTTATTCTTTGAGGAACAATCTGACATTCAATATTCTTGTAATAAGGAGTTACTGACCTGCAACACTTAACTACTGTGCCTGAATCTCTCCATGGGACACTGAGGAAACGAGAAGCAGACAGCAGGAGAGCTGCAGTCACTGCCAGAGCACAAAGGGGAACTCAGCTTAAAATGAGATGACAGAAAAAATAAAGCCAGGAGTACCACTTCAGAATGGAAAGACTTCCTGGAAAAGCTGAAAGAGAAAATCCAGTTGGGTATTAACAGTGCTGCCTCAAAATTGTGAAAGCTGAGCTGTTCACAAGAGACACTTGAGTAATGCAGTGTGAGATGTAACATTACTGATTCTCATCTCATGGGCTCCAGCATAAAGAAAACTGCCTGATGAAGAAATTGAATAAATTTAAACATAAGGTTTAATAATTAAAGCAAAAGGAATCAACTAGAAGGACACTATTTTATTCCTTTCCCTTGCAATTAAAAAAGAACAGGTGTAGGAGCAGTCAGGAAAACACCAGTCTGCTACAACTGGGAAAATCCCCATTTAGAGTTATGTACTATCAGTTCTAGAAGGTGAGGCTGTTTTCAAGTCACTCAAGACAAAAAGCAGATTTCAGGCATTCAAGAGAATATGAGTGATAAGTGATTTAAAAGTTTCCAGTAAAAGATGAAAGCAACAAGAAGGAAAACACAATGAAAAAAATACTCAATGTGTTGGCAAGTGGAAAGTTGCAAAGATTAGAAATGAGCGTGGGTTTATTTGAAGAAAGTGCACTATTCAAGGTAGGATACATAAGACTTTTGTTCTCTAGAGAAATAGAGGTATAACAAGCAGACCAATATCAGGGCTAACAGAGATGGAAGTGGAAGAGAAAACCATTGGTTCTTCCCAAGGCTACCCCAGTTACCAGAATTGTCCATGAAGAAAAGAATTAGACCTCCAAGATAGAAGATGTACTTGTCTTGGAGTGCAATATAATGAGCCCAAGCTGTAACAATGACAGATACATACACAAATTGTGCTCTGGGAATTTGCAAGGAGAAATCAAACTACATTCAATTGTCAATATGACACATTAGGAACCAAAAGGTATTTATCACTGTAATAAAAAAAACCTGCTTCCATACTTCCAAGGCCCATCATGACTTCAAACTCTTTGATTAAATGAAAAGTTTTCATCTGTGACTTCTGCCTTCAAAGTGGAGCTTACAGAACTCAGTGCATAGTACTCTCCAGGAGTCACAGAGTGAAGGGCTGGTAATCTGAGGATGCAGAGTACTTGCTTCCCTATTTACTTTGCTTTTTAATTCAAGCCTTTGTAATAAGTCTGCCACCATTTTTCCTGAACTGATTTTTTTTCTTCACAACAAGAACAGGACCTTAAAACAGAAATTCTGAAACTATGTCCTGTTTTTGACTGAAGCATACCTCAAAATGTACTGTTAATAATAACCCATAATATATACTCTCTAAATATAAGAATACAGTAATGTGATCAAGTATGGCATATACTTCTCACAGCTTATTCCTAAATGGAATAGTCTCCTTTTGGTGTCGTGAAGCCTTTTTTTTAAAGAGCTGTCATCTACGTATCCTTTAAGTCCCTTGATGTAAGGCAACAACAGTGGCATTGTCTTCCCATTCTTCCTTAATCCTTACAGGGTTTTTCACTTTTGTAACAAAATTTAGCCCCTAATAAACTAAAATATTACTACTTCTACCTTCCATATAGATTTTTATGCATTCATACCAATATGTATGAAGTACCTAAATTAGCCTACATAAGGTGTTTGCATTTCATCTCTTCTCAGAGGTACAAATTTTTCCTTCTCAACTAATTATTCATGTATTTATTTTGATAGAGAAGGGAGTAAAACTCTGTAATTGTGTCCTGGTTTCAGCTAGGGTAGAGTTACTTTCTTCTCAGTAGCTGTTACAATGCTGTGGTTTGGATTTAGACTGAGAATGGTGTTGAAAGCACACTGATGTTTTGGGGTTTTGCTGCCATGTTTATTTTAAGTCAAGGATTTTTTAATGTGTCTCATGCTCTGCCAATAAGGAGGTGTGGAAAAGAATCTGGGAGGGAACAGAGCTGGGACAGGTGACCCAAACTGACCAACAGGATATTTCACAGCATAGAAAGTTATGCCCAGTATTTAAACTGGGGGGAGTTGTCTGGAAGGGCCACTGATCTGGATTTGGGAAGGGGTGTCTGGCATCTGTCAGTGGGTGGTGAGTGAATTCACTGTGCATCACTTTTTTTTTTTTTAAATTTTCATTTTAATTATTATAAAAATTTACATTTGTTACAATATTTTAATTACTTAACTGTGTGTGGTGCTTAATTTCCACCTGGGCTTAAATTCCAACAAATAGCAATAAGTTGCCTGGGAACACCAGTCAATCGTAGACAAGAATAAGTCTGTCAGACATTTTTCCATGTGTAATAGATGTGCTATTATTGCGAGGAGTTAATGCTGATTCGTCCTATGACTGATGTTACATGGCAAGTTACAGTGTTCTGCTGTGACCTTACAATATAACAAAGCTTTAAATTGACACACCAAGAGTGGCAAACAACTTATAGACCATCATGCCTCTCATTATGTTCTGTTTCAAGTTTTTTTAATTGTCTGATCAAATGCCCAACACTTGTATAACAAGAAAAAACTGTCCTCCCAATAAAAAGTAAATGGAATAGCAGTTCTTATCAGATACAGGTGGAGGCCAAGTAGTCATAACAGTACACTAAGGACATTACACAAGGCTGTGTAACAAACTAAGGCATCCATAGGCTGCAAAGTAAAATAAAACTGAATTAAATAATAATTGACATATGACAAATCTGCCCAAGATGTCTTAGGGAAAGTGGAAGAAAGTATTTCAGAGTTTAAATATTTCAGTCAAGAGCACAGAAATACACTTGTAGTATACATTTGACAGTTGCCAGAGCCTTCATTCTTGGTCCAATGAATCTCCTGACATCCTGTTGACGTGCTCAGGCTGTGATCTGTGGGTTTGCCTCAGAAAAGTGGCACAGTGCTATTTGTGTGCAGCTCATTGGTCTCACAGCACACACCAGGGACATCTCCCTCATCACACCTCTCACAGCAGGGTGGGCTATTTTGCTAATGTCCTGTCATTTCGACAACAGGCTTTTCAGGCATAATCTTACAGAATGACAGAGGACACCAGTCTGAGGCAGGATAGATGCTATTTCAATGTCTCATTAATCAGAGCTTTAACTTGGCCATGAGGGTGGGCCTACTTATGGTGGTAAAAATAGGTGGCAAAAATGAGGCAGTAATTCATTGGGCTGCATTAACATGAGCCCAAAAGACATCAGGAAGGGAATAGAGAGTCCATTCTCCCTACTAGGGTCTCAGGCTCAACTTTTCTCATCTCATAGTAGGTGCTAAAACGGTTTACCTAATTGTTTTTCTTGACTGTAAATTGAGCTTAGCATGATTAGCTTAGATGGAAAGTATTATATCTGAAGTTAAGCAAGATGAAAGCCAGAGCTCAAGAAACTTGGTGGCTGATCTGTACTTAAAACAATAATGTTTGCTTCAAACCCATGTGCCTTCTCCTTCTCTACAGTCATGCACACTTACATTATTTGCTAAGTGGACATCCTCAGCTCCAAGTTCTCATAAACATCCAAATTTTCTCCCTGGAATCTATTCAAAATACTCTGATTACCTTTCATAATATAAAAAAAAAAAACCCATAGACAAGACAGGGTGGAAATTCTGATCTCAGTGTCTCAAGAAGCAGAGAAAACCCTTGAATGGTTCTAACAGCTGTTAGAAATGTAAAAAGCAAAATAGACAAGGAGCTACTTTCAGCTGTAAAAAAACCCCCTTGACTACTATGCAGTTCTGTAGTTGAAAATTTCAAAGACCCAACAGCCTGAAAAAGAGATGTTTTCCAAACATCTAAGCTGAATAAACTTTTATTCAAAAAATCCCTGCTGAAGATTGTTAGTGAATAAACTGCAATTTACCTTGTTACATTGTAGAGGTTTGTATTTGCATAAACTGCCATTTAAGATGACTTTGAGCATCATTCTGGCAATCTCCTGCTCCATCCTCTAATGTATCTTGCTCTTTAACAGCCAAAATTTTTTAAAGTTAATTTTACATTTAATCATCAGTCTAATGTCAATATATTCCTGTAGCAATGCTGCAGTCATTATCGCAAAGTATATTTTAGAAAGAAAACCTATTTCCTAAATACATAATGATCTACCATCTTTTAAATGATTTATATTATTAGGCAGGCTTTGGCCTTATGGTTTGTTTTACTAACCATGCTTTTCTTCCAGCTTCTTGAGTAGTTGCCAGAGTTTTGTGAAAAGCTGAAACAAATGTGTGTTCCAAATCCCTACTGGTGAAGGATTTCTAACACTTTGTGCCATGTAATTCTCAAAGCAGAAAGTTCTGACAGTGTTTCTTTTTCCATGTCTTTTTTACTTTGAGAATTCGACTGTGACTTTGTCTTACAGTACAAAGAGTATGAGGAGGTTAGAAATTCCTTTGTACATTCTAAACTCACTCCACACACCAGTTTTCATCCTGATCCAATTAAGTTACTGCTTAAAATTCAGCATGTTTTTAAGCATTATTGCTATACTGGGATGACTTTGACTATTGCCTCTCTATACTTTTGTAATAATTCCCACACTTTTTAAGCCTTTGGAATTTTTTTTTTTAATCTCTCAGATAAAAGACAGTGGAAGTTTTCTCATGATGGTATAAAAATCTTTTCTTTAAAGACAGTGAAAAAGAGGATTCAGTCAAACATCTTGGTTCCTAAGTTAAAAATGAATTAAAGAAAATATGTTGCTTGTTTTAAAGATTTCTTTTAAGCAAATTCTCTTTCCAAAAGTAGAGTTCAAATATATATATATATATATATCCAAGTTCTGACTTCAGCTCAGCCATATAGCATGCAATATATTAATGAATTGCCTTATCACTTGAGCACTAGGTTATGCTTCCCTAGCTAGTTTTAAAAGCAGCAATTCTCGAAGTCATAATTATTTCAGATTCTATATTTATTTTGAATTGATGTCTATAAGTAGAGCTTGCTGTTCTGATTCTTTATAATAATTGGACCTGCTCCAAGACATCTGAATAGTCAGGTGTAAATTTGGCTTGCTGTTGGTCTTAAAAAAAATTATGATTAACATTTATAAACTGAGAACTTAGTGAAATGCTGATGTCGAAAAATGCAAATATAGAGCATAATTAAAGTACATCCAAGTACAGTGACTTTCAAATACATGAATGTTCCTTGCTTCTAGCAGAAGTTTGTGGGGTTCACCAAAATCAGTACTCACTGACTGCAGAATAGCACAGTGTACTCGGAGAGCTGATGTAAGGTCAGCAGTGATCCCATTGAAGCTGAAGAAAGCAAGGATTACATGATGTCCCTTTGAAGAAGGAGTGTGGTAAGATTCCAAACACTCAGACTTTTGTATTTCTAAGTCACCTATTAGCAAATTAAAAGTCCCCATTCCTACTAGAAAGCCCAGTTGAAAAATGTAAGTGGTTTGTTAGTCCAAGGCAACCCAGTTCAAGAATCATTACTGACTAACCCTATCCATTCATTAAAAGAAGTTTTCAGAGCACATAGCAAAATGTAGGTAGCTTTTTAAAAGTGACAGTGTCAGGGTTTTACACCTATCATAACAGAAAGCAGTGATAATAGCTGCTGGTCTTTATTGCTATTTGCTGTATTTCCCAGGAGATTTTAGAAAAGATAAAGACACTGATAATGCCTCCACTCCTCTGTGTATTAGGAAAAGAGGAGGGCTGGCTGGAATAAACTGGAATAAACAGAAGAAAAAAAAATAGTTTTTCATCAGAAAGACTGTTGCAAACTGTCATTACAGAATGAGGTTTGAAAATACTAATTTCAGGCTTTCAAAATGACAGTGACCTCCCTTTCCTGGAGACTGCCTTCTCTTTCCTTCCATACAGCCAAGAACACTTGCAGCCTTGGCAGCCTTGTTCAATCCCTCTTGGGCTGCCCCTTCAGACCTTTTGCTCTGGGGAAGGGCTATCTTGAATGCTAAGGCTGCCTCTACACCATATAGCAGCCTGCTCCCTGAAGCCTCCCTGGGCTCCTGGGGAAAAGTAAAAGGAAACATCATAATGCTGCAGAATATGCATAATACAATAGAAAATAATGTAATTGGAATGCTCTTAATCAGCTTTAATTACAAGTCCCTAGAATACATTACAACACAACCACAGAGCTAATTTTATTAAACCCTTGGTATTTCTGGGTGAAATGTGCTATTACAAGGCTATACTAATTGAAGCCCAGGCAAAAGATCCTGGAACCACTATAGAAACATCCAGAGGAATATGTAATCCTTCTGTATGGAGTTTTAACCAGATTCTCACCTAATCCTGTGTTGGCTTTTACTACTGAATGAAAGCCACCTGTGAAAATAGATGACAATGATTAGTGAGATGTAATAGGAAGCCAAGTACTCCTCAAAGCAGAAGGAATTCAACCCTTCTCTGAGCATCTAGCTGATCCAGTAGGATTCGCAGATCTGTATTCTCTCCTTACCTCCAGTCACATCCCCAGTTAGCCTTCACATCTCTTCTGCTTGTAGAGGCCCCATGGTTTTGAAGAAATGTTAATTTTGTTCACTCTTCATAATTTCTTTTTTCCTGAGAAGCTTCAGTCGCAGTCATCTCCTACTGCAACATGCCCAGCAGTGAAATTTGAACACATACTTTGCCATTAGGACTCTTTTATTGTAGTGTGTGTCTGTGTGCACCTGTGCGATAAAAATAGGCAAATAGGACATGGCAATGCTTTAAAAAGCAGATATGGAAAGAGAAAATGGGCACAAATTTCCACAGCATCAGATTCTGCAGTTTTGCTCCTCATGCTGTTTTCCCTAGGTCTTCAGCTCAAACCAGTTTCTCTCTGCCCTTTTCACCCTACCTGTGGACAATCAGCAATACTACTTTTGAAGAAAGAGGCATCTTTGAGCCTCTGTAAAAAGTATCCTAGGAAACAGCAGGATATTTCCCAGAGCAAAAAAGCTAACTTTTTTTGTATGGGAAATGGAACCAGAGTAATGGTGGTAAACATAGGAACTCATTGTAAAAGCAGAATTCAACTTATGCTGGAAAATGGAAAGAAAACTGATAATTTGGACTCTTCCAATAAGTATTGTCAGAAAACTAACAATTGCAGAACATAAATGTGGAAGTGAGATTTAACTGAATAGCCCCATGTTCTGTGGAGGTGCTCAGTATCACATCTCCTTGCCAGATGTTCCAAACAAAGCTCAAATGTTTAGATAAAATAAGCATTTGAATGTAGAAAGACCAGGCACAAAGGAAAGCAGGAAACATAAAACACACACAAAATCCAGTTTATTCGCTGTCAAGAGGGCAGTATTTTTTCATATTAAATTGGGCTTGCTTCCTGCTGCCAGGTTTGGGGGTCGTGCAGTATTGTGGAGAGATAGGGAACTAAACATTAGATGCAATGCATTCTTTAAGTCTAGTTCTTCTAGACCTGCCTGAAAGAAGCCCTCTGTTCTCATTTTGAGTCTTTGGCTGCAGGTTTGTTTAGCCTCTGGGGAAACAAAAAGATTGCATTAAATATAATTAAATGAAGTATAGCAGAGTCAGTACTGCAGCAAGGTCCTGATCCAGAGCTAATGAAAAACTAACTAAATTAAACCAAATAAGTTTGGAAACAATACTCATAATACAATTATTGCATTTTAAATATGAAAGGGAAAACTGCACCATGGGGAAGGGATTATAGCACTGATAGTGAATGCAATAAGATTTCAGGCAATGGTGCCTGCTAAACCATTGGATCTGGGATAAATGTTCACAATACCCATATTTGAAATACCACCACAAGACAACATTTCAAAAGATAGACCAAGATCAAAGGGGGACTGTTTTCAGGCAGCCTGAACACATGGAGAAAACTTACATAGATGTTTTATTAATAAGAGAAAAAAGATAAAAATGTGGTGTGGTCTCCTCACATCATGTATTATTAGTATGGGCTGCTGCCTCTGTGAACCTGATGGCATCTCAGCTTTAAGAATGATAAATCTAGATTTTTTTCCCACCCCCAGTGCTTTGTTAATGAGATTCTCTATTTAACCATTTTCAGGTAGAACAGGCATAAAATTCTAATCAGCTGTACACTGAACCAAGTTAGTCTGTGTTACTGACCTTGATTTTACTTTACAGATTAATTCCATGTGTTTTGTTCCAGCATTGAAGGGGTGGTGAAAGCATCATCAGTTAGCTACTGGAAAACTCATAACTTTGCTATATAAAAACCAGACTAACACAGTTTGTGGTGCTATTAACAGCAAGGAAAAATCAGAAACTACATTCAGTTTCCACTAAAAAAGTAGATTTTTCTCCTCAGCTGAACTTTAAATAAAAGCTGATGTCACACTTCCCAAAGGCCTAAGTGGGAGGTTTTTCTTGCAATCAAGGTTATCAGTAGTAGAATTATGTTTCAAGGGAAACTAAGTACTGGAGGACAAAGAAGATAAAATCCAGAAAAACAGCCCAGTTATACTCTATATTTTATCACATAGTGTAAGTTTTGATGTCAAGAAAAACAATTCAATTCCAGTGTAGACATAATTCTAAATTCCACTGTGGTCAAATTATAGCCACAGCAGATATGTCATTGGCCAAAATATTAGAAGGTTTATTGCAGTCTGCCTTCACCCATTTTCCAGCTACATGTTTCTTTTGCAAAATGAAACAAAGAATGTAACATGGCAGAAGGAAATGATATTCCAGTGGGGAAGATGTTATGTGTTTGTTTGGGATAATTCAACTTAATGAGCATCCAAGGAAATTAAGAATCTAATATTCAAGATATATTTGACCACTGTACAAACTTATTTTTCTGCAGTATATGTAAATAATTTTTAAACTACTGAACTGAACTTTTTTGAAAAGTGTTTTCTTGTATTCTATGAGAAGAGTGGTTCATTTCAAGACTTTCCCCACCAACATAAATCCCCCTTTTCTGCCTACATAGTCAACACTATTAACTTTTTCTTGTTATGCTTGAAGGTTAGGAGTCAAGGAAATGAAATCAAACACAGGAACAATTCATTTTACTAGGATACAAAATATGAAGTGCCAGTCTCCGGTATTCAAGTGGTATTGGTGTGATGCATTAAAGCAAAGTGTTCGAGAGAGAAAGAGGAATTCTAGTCTCAAGTCCTCATCCACTTTCAAGCAGAAAATTCAGAGTAGTCCTGAGGTTTCTGGCATGCCTGGACACAAAGTGGGCTGCTGAGAATCCAGCAGCAGCCTTCTGGCTCCCTCTGCCACCTCCAGACATTTCAGCATATGCATTTCTGTGATGTTCACATTCCAGCTGTGCACTGATTCAGGCCTGCTATAACAATTTAGGATTTGATCTTGAATTGTTAGAAGAAAATGTTTTCCATTGGATGGAGGCTTCATCAGGCAGCAATGAAATATTAATATAAAGGTTAAAAATGATCCTTAGAATTTTATGTGCTGTTAACTTTACTTGAGGCTGAATAACCTCAGGGGAAAATACAAACATCACTTAGGAAGCATGTTTAAAATAAGGCACAGTAACAAATTAAATGCAGTGTCTAAAATATGAACAAGTTCAATTCAGACGTTGTATTTCCTAGAGCTGCACAGAATTTGGATGGATAGAACAAATGCTACATGGTTCAAAATTACTAACTCATGCTTCCTAAGGTAATTAGTATGAGACCACTGCAGGAATATAATCTTTCACATCTCTGAGATTTATTGTAAGGTGTCAAAAATAGTATCTCAAAGTCAAAGATTTATACTTAATCTAAGTCTTCATATAAAAATCTTCTACCAAGTATACTGGTAGGTTTCTTGCCATTATGAATGGATAAAAATTGCATTTCAGAGATCCTAGCATTTTAGGATCATTAGATAAATTAGGCAACAGAGGAACCTGTCCTGTCAAAGATAGAACAGTATCTGGAAGTTATCTTGCTTCAGAGCCAACAGGAGGTCCTTTCATAGTGTTCCTCCTCTCCCCCATCCCAAGTAACATCAGATACTCCTCGGTGTCAGGCCTTCAAAACTAACTTTCCAAGAACCTCCTAAATAACCCAGAAATTGGTTTACTTACCTAGGACTGGTTCAAGTCACCAACACCCTTCAAGTACAGAATTAAGCCTGAATCTCCTACAAATACCAAATTATTGGCAGTTACAAGCAGCAGTTTTTTGATCAAGCTTCTTAGAGGCTATATAAAGGGGGGGGAAACTGTAATGTAATGATTATTTGAAACATTATATTAAGAGATTCCTAATTAAAATATAGCTGTCAATTACCTTTGTAGGCATTACATAATGATTTGATGTAGCAGTTCTTTAAGATAAATACTCTTGAAAATATTCCTGAGAAGATGAAGATTAACTGCTCCTGTTAAGAACATCCAACATGCATATCACCAGGAGGGTTCTCTGGATAGCTGTATAATAGTAATAATTGTAAGATTTTCTTTATTCTGAGGCAGTTCACTCTATTGGCTATACTCTGAAGCACCTGGGAAGCTGAAACATCGAAATAGAACCAGTTTCATAGGCCTGCATTAGTTTGCTCTGCAGATGTCTTCTGGAAGGAAATTATTTCTGCAGTAAGAACAGCTGTCCCCATCTTGGAGAAGCATACTTTGAAATGCTCTAACACATAACAGAAGACAGCCTTCATGTGTCTTTTTACTAACTAGTTTCCCTCTAAATTCAGTTCTCCTAGAATGATGCAGTGGAGGAGGCCAGAGAGATTTCATACAGCTGAGGTCCTCTTATACTTCATTGCAGTGCAAAAGAGCTGAATGTACTGGCACCAAGCCACAGTCCACATTGAAATTAAAGAGAATTTCTCTGCAAGATACAAGTATCCCTTTTATGCTTACTCTTTCCTTCAGCTCAACTTCTATAGAAACATTGCAACTCAAGACTGATGTGAAAGCATTAAAACTCAAGTACAATTTCTGGATAAATGATCGTGTTTTGTAATGTTCTCTTAGAGAATCTTATGCTGAATCACAGGAAGTGTCAGAGCAATACACCACCAGAAGGCACACTGGACCCAGAGCTTTCTTAGAGAACTTACAAGCACAGGATTTAACATGTGAAGAAAGGTGCAAATATCACTAAGAAGAGAGAGAGGCAAGGAGAGGGAAGGTAGATCTATACAGGCAACTATTAACAGAGACTACTGAACAATTTTAGGACTTATCTGGCTTGTTTGAGTCTAAAGTTAGGCACTTCATTAATCTGTAATAATTGAATATGAAATGCAGTTTTCCAACTACAGCAGACTTTCCTTTAAGGACAGAGGAGTTCATTACAGAACCACAGGATCAAGGAATGGGTAAGGCTGGAAGTGACTACAGTGGGCATATGGTTCAATCTCTCTGCTCTAGCAGGGTCATGCTAGAACACAAGGCACAGGATTGTGTATAGATGGTTCTTTAATATCTCCAGTGAGGGGGACTACACAACATTTCTGGACAACATATTCCTCTGCACGGTCACCTGCACAGTAAAGAAGTTCTCCCTCATGCTCAGGTGGAACTTCCTGTGCATCAATTTCTGCCTGTTGCCTCTTGTCTTCTTGCCTGGCAGCAGAGAAGAGCCTGGTCCATCCTCCTGACACCCTCCCTTCCAATACTGACAGACATGGATGAGATCTCACCTTGTCAAGGCTGAACAGACTCGGTTCCTCAGCCTTTCCTCATAAGAGAAAGATTCCTGTCCCTTGATCATCTTTTCTGCCTGCTGCTCAACCCGCCCCAGAGCTCAATGTGCCCTTTCTACTGAGGAGCTCAGAACTGAACACAGCACTCCTGGTGTGACCACACTAGGGCTGAGTAGGGGGCAAGGATCACCTTCCTTGACCTGTTGTCGATGCTTTTCCTAGTGAGCAGCAGGACATTGGCCACAAAGGTGCTGCTGGATCATGGACAGCTTCTTGCTCACAAGGATTCCCAGGTCCTTCTCCACAGAGCTGAAGTACAACAACGTAACTCAGTTAATTATACTCTTTGACTGAAGTAGATTTGGCCTATTATGAAAAAAAAGGTTTAAAAGCATGGGAGTTAGCAGTTACTGCTCACTATCAGATGTTTCCTTTATGCAACAGGAGAATCACCTGTTCCTTTAAAGTGTAGTGGACACCATACCTGCCCACTCCCCACTTTTCTCCTGCTCTATATGTGTTATGCCTTATTTAAGGGCTTGTTACTTGACTTGATTTCATTTGAAATTATGTGTTGAGAAGCATTAAAATTAACATTAATAAAGTTTTTTCTTCAAATGAGAGAACTTCAGTACAGACCAACTTTGGGTCTCTTTCATGACTAAGAACCTGTACTTTATTGTGTGCAAGGGATACATTTCATGGACTAGTATCATTCCGGAGCATCTAGGCAGTCCATGTGTATTGGAATGCTACAGCAAGAGCTCTTCAAGTAAAATATACATTGAAGCTCTCATTGGTCACAACCATTAGCAGCATTTAATAAATGCTCTGGAGAAGAGCATTTATTTAAGCAAGTCTGCAATATAGATGCAGACCCGGGAGGGTAGTGCTGTCCTGAGTGGAGACAGAAGATCCTTACAGGGACTCCTCAGTGCTTTGCAGAACCTCTGATTCTTCCTTTTGCCTTTCCCCTACTTCCTAATAAAAACTGAAAAAAAACTTCTTTAGAAAGACTGCTACAGAAAGTATTGAAAAATGGGAACTTTATTATCAAAAACAGGCAAATTGAATCAGATGGGCAAAAGCTGCAGAGTACCAAGCACCCAATAACATGAGGTGGATCAACTTTTTCCCATGGGCTGAGAGAATACTGAGGAAGGGCTCTTTGCAGAAGTTACATAAATATGCTCCTATACAAAAAGCACTTACTCATGCAAGATACATGGTTTGGTAGATAACAAGACATTACCATACATAATTATCACTTTCATGCTCAAGTGCCTATTTGTTTAGGCAGTCATTACACACACAGAAATAATTTGCCTACATGCAACTGAAATCCTGTTATCTTTGCTCTTATTTGTGGACTATTTCACATATTTATTTGCTTAATTTTCTGTGAGGAATCTTAAACAAACATTCACTGTTTCTTAAGAAGCATAAAATTAAAATACCAATCTTCTTTTGAATTATTTCCCATAAGACTCTGAATGGCTTGTAATATCTAAGATGCCTCAGCTGAGACATGTCAGAAAGCATAAAAAAACCCACAGATCAAAACAAAACAAACAAATAAAACAACAACCCCTTCCCTCCCAGTATTCTGTCACCTGTAGCACATAACTACTAGGGATGAAGGATCATTACGTGATTAACTGATCAGGAACTTACTACAAGAGCATGTAGTGGTAATTCACAAGGAGGAATGACTTTAAACTGAGAGAAAGTAGATTTAGAAAAGATAATAGGAAGAAATTCTTCACTGTGAGGGTGGTAAGACCCTGGAACAGGTTGTCCAGGGAAGTTTTGGATCCCGAATCCCTGGAAGTATTCGAGGACAGTTTTGATGGGGCTCAGAGCAACCTGATCTAATGAAATGTGAAATGCTCATGATTCTATGACAATTAAAAAGCAACTTCTCAGGATGTGACTGAAGAAGAGTACATGGAATTTTGGACTACAGCTGTCTATTTAATATGTTCTGCTGAGTTTACAAATACAATAGTGCTCCAGCATAAAAATACTACAGTTAGTCTTTAAATTTGGCTTCACAACTATTTTGCTGGTCTACAGTGCAGCTAGGAAGAAAACAGCTATTAAAATTCAAGAAAGAGTTGAACCAGTAAAGCAAGGCAAGTTAGATATCTTTTTAGCCACTAGCAGAGTGACACTCGATATCCTTCTAGTTTCTGATGGGGTCAAAACTTTCACATGAGAATCTGCTGCACTTGCACAAGGTCCACAGCTTAGCTGTGCTCTTAGCTACCCAACAGTGGATACTGGTATTTTTGTTTAGAGTAGCTAAGGAATATATTCTGCTCCTTAAGTGGCCTCTGCTAGCGTTGCTTACACCATTAGCATTTTTATAAAGCAGTTCTAGGATTAGAAATACTGTAATGACTTTCATGGCCAGTGAATACCTAAGGTTTAAGAATTTGGTGAAGAAACAGAGCACTGCTTTTGTACTCACAGGTCTGGAATATGGATTTTCTTTATGTCTGCTCATCCCCTTTTTGTCTTTTGATTGATCTATTAGATCTGGGGTATTTTTAAACTTTTTTTGAGAATCAAATTTTGTAACTACCAAGACCTTCTCTTTGAGTCCTATACTTTGCAACCAATAGAACACATATCTATATAATGTTGACTGAAAAAAGTAATTTTACCATAAAATGATGTTTACTGATGCAAAGTAAGCCATCAGTGATTCTGCACACTCCTAATGGCCTGCCTTGCCCAGATGCCAAGCACCTTAATTTCTTAGCTATGCTTTCAGTGCTTTGCATATAAAAACCAAAGTAGACCAGGTGTTTCTACTCTAAATAGACACTAACAGCTTTGTCAGCCATCAATGAATCTCAAGGGTGCTTTATCCTGATGTTAATGGATTTTTCTCAATTGGCAGTAAAACTGAGGACTTTCTGGTGAAATGGACTTGGGCCATTGTTTTGAAAGCTTATGGAAATATCCAGCCACAGGGGACTTTTCCCCAGAGAGATTCGAATTGTTTCTCTTAAACAGTTTGGAGGAAACTGTTAATCTCAGTAGCTTTTTCCCACTGCTGGCTACACTGGGATCATGAACTCTGCAAATAGTCAGTTACAATTGCCTTGCCAAAATATGTTTTGACATTTGAACTGCTTCATTGCTTGAACTTCTTTTTTCTTTGTCTCACGGGTGATAGAACTAGCCTGAGAGTGATCTCTGGGAAAGTGCAGTTCAGATGAAACAACTACTGAGAACACAATCAACCTAATGCTTTTAGTCAAGGTTGCATTTGTTACAGAGTAGTGAGCACAATGAAAAATCATTTCTTCATATAGGTTTCAAGCAAGGCACTTTTAGAAAGCTAGAAAAAAACAGATTTTGACTTGCAGCAATCCATTCTTCAGCATAGAAGAGGGAACCACAGAAAAAACTACGTTGTATCACAGCCCATGCTGATAAACAAGCAAGAAGTTATTTTGTCACGTAGAGGAGTAGGTAAGTACAAGATGAAGTTCTGCTCTCACAGGAGCCTGTGGGAAGTCTTGAATTTGGATTAGTAGTTTCTGATATTGACTGGACTGAATTGTGAATTGTAGTTGTAACTGTGTTAACTGTAAAACTCTTCATGGTGAGACTTTTTCATATTTGACAGAACACAAAATATTATGAAAATTAATATATTTTGAAGTAGGAACTCAAATTACAGTTGTCCATTGTTGCATACTGAGAAGAAATTACAGCTGAAGAAACAGCAAAATTGTTTACACAAACAGGTAAGTACTACTAAACATTACTATGGAGATGCAAAACATTTCTTCCTTCATATGAGCTCAGTAGGCTATACATACAATTCCAATACTGATACAAAACCTACAACAATTAATTTTCAGCACAGTACATAAATGAGCTGATCTAAGTACAAGCTGATTTCAAGGATTCCAATTTGAACATTAGCCTCTGTGATCCTCCGGATTTGAAGGTAACACAGTGATGTTTTGTTATGAGCTCTTTAGCAAAAGAACACACATTGTCTTTCACATTTGGAACATACTCCAACACACTTAGGGATCTTAAAAAAAGCAACCTATTTATTTCCAACTCTAAGTATTTTTTTTTTAAATGAAAAATGCATCCATGAAAGCTGATGCACTTGGCTAAAAGAATTTAATTATAGTAAAATAATAAAAACATTGGAAGAGATGTTTTGATGTGATCAAATACATAATTTCTGACATTTCTGTAAACCACAATTCAGCTATTTTAGGTTACAAAGAGTTGTTTCTTCTGTAAGTCAGACTATAATTACAACTTACTTAGGAACAAGGTAAAAAGGTTAAGTATTACATAAGGCAACAGTTTTTTGATCCCAACTCATTTTGTTCCTGCCTCTCAGTTCTGGAAACCCTTATGCGTCTCTGACTCCAAAATGAGAAAAGGAATATAAAAAAAAGCAAATTGCCCTCTGTAAGGTGAGGTCTGTTCTGTTTCCTTAAATGTCACTGTGGAAATGCTTACCCTTCACCAGTCTGTGTCCAGGGGTGCTTTAAGATCCATTTTTTATTTGCACCAGTGGCTCTGCTCCTCTAATTTATCCCTTTCTCTATCAAGGTTCCTGATCAATACAAGCTTCTGCCACATCTCCTGGGTTTCCCATAGCCTTAATTTACCTTTTATTTAGTTCCTTCTGGCTTGCAAAGTATCCAGGACCTTATAATTACTCTCAGGTTTAACAAGAGCCAGAGTCTACATTTTTTCTAGCTGGTGGCTGGCAGGGTAAGCACAAAGCAAATGTTGAAGGAGAAGATGATAGAGGACAGTGAAAATCTGTAGTATGCCAGGAACGCTAAATCAAAGTAAGGGCACATATATTGCTCTCTCTTGACTAAGAACAGAGGAAATCACTTTCCCCTTGAGTTCTCCCCAGAATAATTCATCAGCTTCTTGCTTTGCTAATTTGTTTCTAGACACTACATAGAGCTGAGTCAGCCATGGTCCCACTGCTAATCCTGAGGATTACTCATGGGTTTTGAAATCAGCAACAGAAGATTCTCTTATGTATCATGAACTTTTCCTTCACACATTAAGCAATTAACAACCATCTAATTAGGCCCCAAACCACAGTGGATTCACAGCCATTGTTGATAGAGCAAATGAAATCAGATCTTTTCTTTGCTTGCTGAGGGCATGCATGTCTCACTGCAGGAACACCTCTGCATGCCTGAATTATCAGGGGGTGTACGTTTCTAAGTCACATTTTATTTTTTATTAATATCTAGCTGAGGTTAATAAAGGAAGAGTTTCAGCTAGAAAGAACAGAGAATGACTTTATGAAAAGGCAGCAAACAGAATTAAGCCTCATTAGCAAGCTTCAGTTTAACTCTTTACCCTATATTCAGTATTCACCTTTACTGTTTTTACTGGACTCTTAAGATATGAAAACATATAAAATTAACATCTTTCAGTTTTATTAAAGAATGCACAAATTATGCTTAAACAGTCAAGAAAAAATATCTGGTTTAAAGTAGTCTTTTTTCCCTAATCACAGATAATTCAGCTTATTTGGTAAAAGATGGGAACTCTCTGTTTCTGAATTTTATCCTATTTTTTTTCCCTGTGACATTTTAAATGGGCCTGAACAAGTGATTTGTACATTATGTGCCTTGACTTACTGCATCCATAGAACTCGTACCAGATACTGTCAGTAATATTCCACCAACACACTACTTGGACATACTGCAGACATTAATCAGGTCATAAAGATGGAAACCACTCCAGTTCAGGCTACATCAGAACACCGTGAACACTGAAAGTGTGAGTCCAGATTTTGTATGATTTTTGTTTGCAACATAGAGTCAGAATTTACATCAGCTAGTAGTCAGCTGAATCTAGTCCAGACTGCAAGCTATGAAATTTGGCAACAATTCATTTGTCCTATATCCCATACTGTTTTCTGCTAATAGAGAGGGAAGCAGTACACCCAGGAGGGGAAAAAAATACAGAAAGAAAACCAAAATAAAACAGGGTTAAGGCTTCACCTTCAGCCCTGGAAACTCCCACACACAAACAGCTGTCTCAGTTTTTGACAGTTGGAAACGGTCTGGAAACTAAGCACTTCTCACACACTGCTGTGGCCAAAGAAGAGCAGTCATAACACAGTCACCAGATAAGCACAACCTCACTGCCCCTGATCTCTCAACAGGTAAGGCTGGAAGGGACCAAACCACAGAGCTGGTGAGGAATCCCAGCATAAGTTTGGTATCATAGTAAAATTAGCACTTCTAGACTTACACCATATTACTTCTTGTGAGTTCTTCAAGCCTTGCATTTTTCCTCTCTAGAACAACTGTTCCAAATAAAAGCAGAACCATGTGGCTCTTTACATATATTCAATTTACCTGCTGATAGCTCCTAACAACTTGCTAATAGCCCCACCTTGGAAATCATAAGCACATTGATGAGAAAGTAAATAAGCTCAGTAATCACAAATATGCACCACAATATTCAAAGGAAAATCACAGGCTATTTTATGGATTCATAAAACATACACGTGGACAAAACCCCAAACTCCCAAAAGCTGGACTGTATTTTAATGGTTTCTCATTTAAATTAAATAACAACAAGTTATTTTTATATAAAAATAAAAATCAGCTCCATCCGGTATTTTTGCAACATTTTAAATCTACAGGAGGATGTTTCTATAATAGTACTATCCATTTAGAGCCAATCACATGACAGAAAATAAAAGCACTACTCTATGAAGTTTTCCAATGCCTCTCTGTTTCTGAAAATAAAACATCTCTTTTGAAAGTGAAGGCTCCCTATATGGTAGCTTAACAACAGATTTTTTTAAACATAGTTACATGAAGAATGGTTTTTAATAGCTGTTTTCACATTTTTCTTCACAAGTGTCATACCTTTAGAACTTCCCTTACCCAAAGGTACAAACATTTATCAGATGAAAAAATCTTCTGAGTCAGTCTTCACTTAAAATTTATTATATGCCCACAGAGTTTGGAAGGTGTTCAAGATCACAATATAAAGAACTGCCAAATTTGAAATATATTATTTGGTTAGAAGGAAGTGGAAAAAAGTGCTGGATTCAATCAAATTAGTAAATGTTATTCTCTTTTGGTGGCTGACAGAAATATGTATTTTTTTTTGTGGAGTATTTTTCTGACTTTGTGAGAAATACAGTGTTCTTGATCCTAATTAGAATTTTTTTTTTTTTTGCATTCAAACTTTGAGGTATTGTAGTCTTCAAAGCATCTATTTTTTTTAAATGAGGTCTCAAGCCTTGAGACATTTAATACAGCCAATTTTTTATCACAGTGAATTGCTGGTATATACTCCAAACTGGAATGAAGACTATGTATGAGGTGACTTCTATATCTAGAAGGTTTCTTCAGTGTGACTAAGGTTTCACCCTTCCAGCAACTCACTTTTTCATAACTGAGATCTTCTGTTTCATAATGATTATTCCCTATGTTTGATTTAGCTTATTAAAAGTCAGAATACCAAAAATTATTCCTGTAGTCCATGAGCAAAAACTTTGTCAGTATGAACAAGAATTGCTAAGAGAAAAGTGGGAGGAATCTTTTTGTGAGCTCATACATTAGCTAATATTTTGAAACTACTGACAAAGCAATGATATTTTAGTTTAAAAAAATCACACTTATTGGTAAACATGTCCAGAAGTAATTTCAAGGATAAAAACACACAGAAGCAGGGAAAAAAAAAAAGGAATTACATTAGATTCACTATAAAACATACAATTAGTAATACGAGATAAAGTATTCCATAGAGCAATCAAAAGAAGTAGCCACATCAGGGTATTCATTGGCTGCTAGTCACCAAAAGTCTTATGTATCTGATCTCTAAATTGAAAAATCCTGAGGATGTCAGCCTTGTCCAAGCAGAAATGCTTCTGAGATTGAGTAGATTAAGAGGACTCTGAGATTGAGTCCTTTTAGAAGCCCAGAGGACTGGGGGTCTTAGGAGTTTAAGTGTGTGCATTATGAGACAGAAGCTGTGGAGAGGTTCTTGAAATTGCAGTTTGAGATTTGACAGCTAAATCTTGCCTAAATCCCTCTTTCAGATGCACACATTTTTTGTTATATCCCTTATTAAACCTTTTTTTTTTTTTTTCCTAATTTTCCACCACAATGCAGAAATACCAGTTTCTTGCATTATTCACACAATGTGAAGGAAATTATTAGGACTGCAAGATGTTTCAGACACAGCTGCAATCTGTCCTATGTAAGGACTAAAGGTAAGCCAATTCACCCCACAGCAGCTCCAGCTTTCTAAGCACCTGCAGGTTCAGACACTCCCTTCAATGTGTGATGAGGCATCAGCAATCCTGTGTGCAGTAACCTTGATGGTCACTCTGAGCAGACATTTAACACTCCACAAAATATTTGAAAAAGGCCTCAAAAATAATGAACCCTAGATAAATAAGGTATAATTTGCATTTACCGTTGAGAAAAGCAGTGGTCTTTCTGACAAAATATTTGTAAACATTTACTTAGATACTCATCTATGAAATACATATGTCCTTCTACATTCTTCCTATGTTCTGACATGGCACAGATTATTTGCCCTTGAATGTTGAAGCCTGACACCAAGAAGCAATACTGCAATAATTCTGTAAACCACAGAAGAGAGATTTGCAGCCTGGGCCCTGAGCAGATGCAAATAATAAATCAGCTATGATTTCTGGATTTATTGAACAAACACTGAACAGACATTGAAAAGCCATACAATGTAAATCAACAAAAACATCCAATATTTAGTGGACTCTAACAACATATGTATGCATATCTCTGATGTGTAACATAGTGGGATATTAAATATTAATAGAGGAAAGAAAAGGTATTTCCTTTTTGACCTAGTAGCAGTAAAAAATCTTTATTCAGCATAGATGAGAAGATTAACTTTTTCACCCCTCTGTCTAGGGTAGCATAATCTATGCTTATAATTACTTATGTCTGTAGATTTTTAGGTCTCTGTAGCACACTTGTAGTTCCACATCCTTTCAACTGTCCATAGGTAAATATATGACCTTTGAGGTGCTCGTTTTCATAAACAATTACTGTTGCCTTTCCCTTATGGAATGCTGAGCAGAAAAAGATTTTTCATGGTTTTGTTAATTCTCTTTTAATCATTCATAAATTACTTCTGAATGTTATTAATAAAAGTCAATTATTATTTATACAACTACCAGTTTGGAGCTTTGTCCTAATTTTAAATGCATTTGTCAAACCAAATGATATATAGCTTAATGTTTTGTGAGTGACCTGATAACAGACCCAGAAACACTTTTCACTTGATGGACATAGACAGCCATGCATATGTTGGTTTGCAGATTGCTTGAATGTATAGGTCACAGCTATAGGAATACAAGCAACCCTTTTTTGTCTGAGCACAGAAATTGCTCCCAGAGCCTCCGCTGTGGTTCCTGTGCAGTCACTGTTGCACCCTCACTGCTGCTGCTGGCCCAGCATTGCCTTCTCCTGCTTTGTGTGAGTCATTCTGCAGCACTTGGCTATCACTTCTGATTGTGTGAGATAGCTCAAGAGATTACACTTGTGCAAATTCAAAGACTAGTATATTCATACCTAACTGAGAGCATAGCCCTTAAAGAGTTAAATTAGATGGTCAGAGCTGACACAACCACAGGATACTCCACCTCACCCTCACCACTTTGGACTGGAGGGTACTGCACCAGTTCTGCCAGTTTATTTCACAGGTATGTGAAAAAAGGTGATTGTAAGTTTTCAGCAAGATTTTTACTTATAACACTTCCACTGACCATGTGGATCTTTGTGGTCCATGGATCTTTGTGAGTTAACAGATGGTAATTAAACAATTGTTTATGGGAGATTTAACAGACATGTCCCTGCTAAGATAGTATACAGACCATATAAAAGGTCCAAGCCTGTCAAATGAAAGAAAAAGTGCTCTAATTCTGTGCTAAGAAACAAACAGCCTAACAGCTTGACTTCCCTTCTCAATGTGCCATTATTAAATGACAAACCCAACTGACTCAGTCTATGAAAAGCAGAAAATAAATGACATACAATAGAATTGTATATTAAGGGCTATTTATTTCTTCATATTGAAGAAATCCTCTGCCCTACAATCAGTGTTATTTCTTGATGGTATCAGAAATTGCTGCTAAATAAGTTTTTGATTGCCATATTTGTCTGGTGTAATAGATGTGTGCAAGCTTTCTATTTGTTGCCATATTGACTAATACATACTCAGTATTAAGAAAGCTGTTTAGTATCTCAGATTGTTTTCTAAAAAATAGATAAAGCATTCAGCAGAAACCAGGTGATAAGTGGAGCATTTGAAATGAAGCAGTGAATTCTGCCAGCAAATTGCTGTGTGTTTGATAAAAAGGCTGGACTGGAAATACAATTGCAAACTCAAATAAAAAACAGAACTGCTTATGAAATTCCTCAGCAGATTTTTCCCAGTGAAACATATGAAACACAGTAGAAGACAAATATTAAACTTCAGACATAACTGAATCATTCCAGTGTGTGGTCACTTGAGACTCCAGGAGTCTCAACCCAGACTCTGAGGTAACCCCTCTGTTCAGCAGTGTAATCACTGTGTATTTCACAGCTCTCAAGTAGTCAAAAGTGTCCTTGAGGCTTTCTCAAAAACGCTAAGCCTGCTTTCAGAGTGCTTGTAAGAGTCATTAAGAGACGCAAGATAATAAATACATTATCCCCATCCTTGGAGACCCTTCAGGACATTGTTCTGGCAGCCTTCTGGCTGTGAGTCTGTTTGAGCATGGGGTTGGGCCAAATGACCTCCAGAGGTCCCTTCCAATTTTCGATGCTTAGGCAAATTTAACATTACCAATAATTTGTAGTACTTGATGCAATATCTCATCTAATCTGGGAACTGTTCATATTGAAGATAAGGAATGCATCAACATGATATTTTAGCAGTGACTTGACAACTTCTTTAAAGTGTTCACAGAAAAAGTTAGAAGATAAATATTTTATGAAATAATTACTATTAAGCAGCACTGGCTTAACAAGATTACTGTAATTGTCAACTTCTATGGTTTGCTATTTTTATATATCTTGACAGAAACTATAACTAATTTTACAAAGTTCTCAGCTTTCTGAATCAATAGTTTAAAAGAATGAGTAGATTTTTCAAGAAAGCATCTAGGACAGAGTCCTCTATTCTTCACAGAAGAGAAACGTCTGTTAGAATTGATGAAGGTGTATCTTTTCCTCTCTGCTATTGCATATGTACAAGCTAAAACCTAAAACCTGAATCTGCTTCACATCAGACATCTTTCTGTTCCTCTTTTGGATTCTCTTTCAGCTATTTTTTTCATTTCAGAGTCAAAATTCTGTGCTCCTTAAGGTCTTAATGCCTTTTGGGTCAGAAATTCCACCCAAGTTGTATGAACACAGTCTAAATAAAAACTGTCTTAGGAGCAGAAATTGCAGATTTTAGTGAGGTAAACCTACTGAAAGACATTGAGTAATAGCATCTCACATAACAGTATGTGAGAAATTAATAATCAATTAGTAAAGCAAATTCAGAGCAGATGCTCATAACAATTCTTTCATATAATAGATAAAATAGCAAATATTAACAAATATTCAGGACTTTTGAAGGAAGGAAAAATATTTACATTCTCTTTGCTAGCCTACCAGCTTTCAAATAATTCAAAGTGAAAGGTTTCAAGGATTTTTATGTTTCTTTCCAAATCTTTATAAGAGCCAGCTACCACTAAGGAGCATGAAACCTCAAAGTTTTTAATTTTAAATCTATTTCCATTTGTAGTAGGGTTTTTCCAGTCATTGAGGCTATATTTAGAAGTGTAACTATTTTTACAAGAGAGGAATTGCACTGAGAATGAAAAGAATACTTTACAAGCAAAGAGGGTGAGCAGAAGAGATGTCCTTCTCCATCCTCAGAACTCCTGAAAATGTTAGCAAGGTCTAAGAGATGTCCTTCTCCATCCTCGGAACTCCTGAAAATGTTAGCAAGGTCTCCTTTCCTGCCTCTGGTGGAACTCAGCTGATTCTCCAAGTCATGCTTTTCAATGCTTCCCAACACCACTGAGTTATTTCTTGTACTTCCAATCTTGTACACTGTGGTTCAGGTTAATTTGCATAAACCATTTCCATTTTTGGGACATATTTATAAAGTCATTTACATAGCTGACAACTGCATTTCAGTGAACGATTCAGGGCGTGGCTTCTGATCTCCTGCTAATTGAGGTTAGAAAGGCATTACTGATGTAAAAATAATAATGATACCCTGCAACTCTGTACAAACCTACTAATAATTCAGCTGTGGAAAGAAAATAATCTTTTCAAATCCATTAAATGTAATTTGAAATCCTCATTAGTATTCCATTAAATAAAATCTTAACTGTCACTGCATTATGGTCTCCTAGAAAGAGGTTTAATTGTTTTGCTGATGGTTCGCAGTATGTATAAACAGTTTGATTTGACTTCAAGGTAATATTCTCCAGAGTCTTAGGAAAAAAAGAGCTCTTAAGTGATTGAAGGCAGTGAGTTGGACTATTTTAAAAGCCTTGGCTAGAATTGATTACTATCAAAGTTCATATAAGAGATGCCTGAAAACCAGTTTTGTACAAACCAGTTCATTGAAAAACATCAAAGTTAAGATGTAACAACTCATCTAATGAAACTCTTAGCAAAAGTCACCCCTAAAGGAACATACTCTCATTTTCAGCTGCCTGCAATATTCACATCCCTTACATGTGAGTGTCCAGCAGGATTCAACATCTTTTAAGAATTCTGCAGGGTAGGAACAGTTGAATATCTCAGCTCCCTCAGAACATCTCCTGCAAAGCATAACTTCCTTGCTTTTGTATTTGTAGTAACCATGCACAAGCCTTTAAATAATTTCCACCCCTCCACATATTTTCTTCTAGTCTAAGGAAGTCTCGCTCCCTTCTTCCTCATCATCTTCCTTCTCCAGGACAGGAGTCTTATCCCAGGAGCCCCCAGTGACACTGGACACTGCATTCTGTCCCTGAATACATTTGAACACAAACCCTAACTAATTGCTGTCGAATTTGAAAAGGCTTCTGGCCTTATTCTTCATTGCTCACGGGGAAGCTTGGAGTAAACTACACGCCAGGCAGCTCCCAAGTCCCTCTCTTGCCCTTTCCTTCTCTCTCTGTTCCTTGGGATCAGCACCAGGGCTGCTGTCTGACATGGCCAAAAGTAGAGACAACAGGGTGCTCATCGCAGCAGCCTTGCCATGAGCACCTGAGCAGCTGATGCTGAAGAAGCTCGAGCTGAAACACCAGAGAAATGTGCAGCTCTTCTGTCTTCAGTTGTCCTGCTGTAGAAACCCCTGCACCTGTCAGCACATCAGGGTGCAGGGATCCTTCTGAATGCTGCTGGCTGCTTCCCTCCCTGCTGGCAGTGCCATAAGGGAGAGATGAATTTCCTCTTTGTGACAATCACTGGGTGGGGGATGCAGGAAAGGTCAGGAGAAAGCTTTGAAAAAATCAATTAATAGTGTACAATAGAAGAAATCTGCTTATTTTTAACTGTCATCATCTAAATTTTCAAAAATTCTTATGAATTTGTTAAAGTGTGATTGATATCAAATATTTCTTTATAATTCCTAAAATGAGCTTTTGCTCCATAAATTATGTGATTCCTAAGAATAGATTCTTATTACCAGTAAGTGCACACACAGATTTTGTATCTATTCCATAATAAAACATGAGCTTGAAGAGCCTCACACAAAAGCTCTTTGTATATGGCTGTTTGGTGATGTGTGTGAACATGATTTTGCAAACTTTTCTGCACATTCTCTGTGTTTTTCATAAAAATGGAAATTAGGGTGCAACAAAATCAAAACAAAGCTTGTGGTTTCTTTTATCAGGTTTACATTATTTCTAGCCAAAATATTTTCTACTTTATTACAAAGACTTTTATAGAAAATAAATATTTTATATACTACATTATATTAATGTATTTCTATTCAGTTTTCATTTCTATGTTTTTTCCTCCAAATGGCTTCCTTGTTGCTGAAATGTGGCATAAATTTACAGCTCACAGTAGGATAGAATACTCCAGAGGTCATAAGAATTATAAGGCACCTAGGAGAGCTGTTGTGTCTTTCTATATAATATACAAGATGAACCATATAATCTGACTCTATTGTAATGCAAAAAAGGGTCATTCCTCTCCCACTGACTCTGAGGAAGGAATTATGTCCCCCCACAGATCTCCATAATAGATCAGGTAGTTGTTCCTACTGCAACACAAATAGTGGACATTATTCTTTCACTGACTATGAAAAACACTTTTCTTTCCTAAGCCCCATTTCAAGGCATTAGAGCATATTAGTAAAAATGATTAAATAAACCTCTTAACATCGTTGGCAAGAAATTAACATTTTAGTGACAGGGAAAAAGAGGAACAGACATATTTTTGGCTCCATCCCAGACTTTATGTTCCAAGCTTAGAATCCAATCATCCTCCCTCTCCATCCTGCATATCACTTTCTAGGAATATTTTCTGAGCTGTCATTTGCACTTTGTGCTGCAAGAGAAATGAGGAAATACTGCCCCTTTCCCAGCAGCAGCATGTGGGAGTCTCACTTCTCATGTACTACCATGTCAGGAGGAACAAACTTAGAATTCGAGCCAGACCTGCTCTCCTGGCAGGTCACCAAGATTTTCTTGGAGACTTGACCCAGGATATTTTTTGTTTCCTATGATTAATGAAGACCATGAGTCATATCCGAGAGAGGTGGACTCGGCGCCATGTGCACACATACATTGACTTGCACACACATGACACATGCTGGGTATGTCACACTTACATCAAACTGCACACCAGCAGTGGCTCCAGTCCTCCAGTCTGACATCTGGCACAGCATGAGCTGACCTGTATGTGCCAAGCAAATGCTAGGCACAAGAACCAGGTGCCTCAGACCTGCCTTTTTTGCTGTCTGGTTTTGCCAGGCTTCCCTCTGTTACTAATTTCTTAAGAACGGTAGCCTCTGAGGAAGGCCTGCAGCAATTTGTACAATGCATTTGGCCAATGTTCTCAGGCATGTGGTGTAATTCTTGAGAATCCTTGTCTTTGTGGGACCTGTTGTTCTTGTTGGACCTGTTTAATTCAGGATATTCTGTGATTAATATATACTCAGTCACATTGTCATTGGTCATGATTTGTCAAGATACAGAAAACTGCATCTTGTAAAACATAATCATGTGGCCAGAATCATCCCTACTTTTGCTGTGGTCTATGAGACCTATGTGGTCTATGTGATCTATGCTGACCTATGAAAGAGGAATGTGGTGTAAAGTTTATACTGCTGACACCAGTGAGCAGAAAGCCATCAGAGGAACTTTTGAAGCCAGATCCATGACCATGTATCCTGTCAGGAAATAGGGATTCTCATAGGGGTACTAGTATACGTCATTTAGTAATTCCTAAAGCATAGCTTTTACACATATATGGAATACATAACTTAAAAGACAGTCATATTGAATAACAACTTTCAATGAATTAGGTTATCCTAGTAATCTCATTTAAAGAAAAACTAAAGATTCATTAATATGAAATTCAGATATGCTCTCTACATTTTCTTTTACATCAGTGGAGTATATAGACATTCAGCATTGTTCTAGTAAACTAACATCTGTATTTTAACTCTGTCAATTCCCAACAGTACAAAAAATTAGTATTTCAAGTCAACTCAGAAACATCACTCTGAGTAGAGTTTGTTGTGTCTAGTGTTCTCTCCATCCTTCCAGGAAAAGATATTCTCTAGAAACCACCAGCCTGACTCCTCTGATTCAGGATTTCAGGGAAGCGACTTGGGTAAGAGGGTCCAGTTAAATAGTTGGATTCTAGGTAAAAGGATTCAAAAATACCAACCTATATTTACTTGGCTATGAAGAAATACAGATTGCTCAAGGATTATCTGAGCAGGGATATCAAATGGTGTTAAATAGGGTGGACAAACTGAATAAGGTCTCCTTAGCAAAGCATAAAAGGGAAGGTAAAAGTGTTTAAGAGTCGTGCTTAATTTGTCACACGTCAAACAGCAGGGAATGGGGTTCCAGCAGGACAAGGCCAGCACTGAGAGTAAAAGACAGAAGAGCAGCCCAGTAGACTTTGAGCTGTAAGCCAGGACCCAATCCATAACAAAGCACGAGCAGGTGGACCGTGAACCAAGGGGCAACCCACTACTGGGTATGGGCTGGTGGACCTCAGACCATTCACAATAGGATGCAGGTTTTGTGCACTCGAACTGGGGGTAAATGGGGTGGAAACCTTTGACCCCATTTCCAGACCTTTTGCCTAAAACAGTCCCTAAAGGGACAGAGGGTAGTGGTTATTGTCCATGTACGGGTTTCTGAGTACAGTTGGTGTCAATGTAGATGGTTTGCATGTGGTGGCATAGATGTAGAATATAATTTAATTTGAACTCATAAATCATGTCCTTTTTGACCACTACAAGTGATGATGACTTCTCAAATTATTTTCAAGTAAATATTACTTCTCTTAGTGAATGGTCTGCAGGAGATGGAATCTTTCTTCATGGATGTAGCATAGAATAGAACCTAAGTTTGATTTTAACTACATTTACAGAAAATCATGAAGAGAACCTATGACTTTTAATTCTGAAACATAGTGATTCTTTCTGCACTATAATTACTTCAGGCTTTGACCCCATGCCATAAAAAATGATGTAATTTTTTAAAATTTTCATTTGAAGTTAGATATTGTCAGATATTCAGTAAGTTAAAGTAGCTTTCTCTTAGAAGTGCATTAACGCATCTTTGTGGAGAACAATGTTCCGCTTTCTTCCACTTTGCTAAACTTCATCAAACAAACAATATAGATACAGAAATTAAATTTGTATTCTTGTGGCCCAGTGTAGTGCTATGCAGAAATACACAAGAAAACTCAGAACGAGCCACCATGGGACAGAAAGTCACATATTCCCATTATCACTGTGCTCTGTCCAGCACAGGTAATTAACCCAGCTGCTGCAGTCCATGCAGCAGCCTAAGAAAATAATCTTTATAAAGGTGCTTTGAATGGGCAATTTGTTTATAATGGTCTTTCCGAAAAACAGATGGCTTGCAAGAGCTTTTGCAGATTTATGTTCAGGCATTAGCTTCTCAAATTAATTATCAAATAAATTGATTTGTGCATAATTTGTTGACTCGTGAGGAGACTAAAGAGATTTCTCTTAGGGAGGAAGTATATGATGGTTTGTTTTTTCCTTCTTAAGTAATTCTTCAGTGGCCAAACACAGAAGTAGAACAAAGCTAGCTCCAATATCCAAGAATCTTGATTCACACATTCTCAGTTCTGCCTTACTGGACAAAAAAACAAGCATGATGTCTGCTCCATTTGTCTTGAAAAATATCCCATAGGAAAATGCTCTGCAAGTCTGCAAAATAGAGCTCCCTTCATTGAACTCATTGTGCTCAAAGTCTCTGTTTTTATTGAATTCTCTGCTTTAACTGGTGAAAGGTCAAAATAAACAACACAAATCATCAAATTACTAGTTAATTGTATCTTACGGAGGATTGGGACTGTGTGCTCCATTCATTTTTTCTATTGAAATGAAAAATTACTTTGACTTCCACTTTTTATTTAAAATGTATTAGTCCTCCTCTTTAGACATTACAGTTATTAATGCTCAGGCTTCTGCCATGGCTCTGAATTCTTATCACTCACTCAGCTGATATTATTACCCAGTCAGAGCTGACATCAGAAATGGTACCATAATATTAGAGAAAGAAATCATGACTGGAATTATTCATAGATTACACAGCATACACTACTTGGGAGATAAATAATCAGCAGAGGTGTTTTTTTTAAATAAAAATTTATAGCCTGATCCAAAGTCAATACAAAAATTCTCCATGACTTCAGTAAATTTTGATTCTAGCCCTACGTAATGAAATTTAGGAGGGAGACAGCAGTTGTGTCCATAACCTCTCTTCTTTATTTTGATGTAATTTAACAGCACTGACAATAAATTTATAAAAATACAGCAGAGATTTCTGGGTGTGTTCCCTGCAGAATCAAACAGGAGTCAGAGCAGTTTACAATACTAAAAATCAGAGAAGGAGAGAATAAGAATAATCACAGTATTTTGCAACTAGGTAAATAATAATTATAATTAAATTATATGGTGCATGAACTAATATAAAGCTCAATACTTCCCTAATACAACTTATATTAAAGTGAGAAGAAAGACGCCTTCACTGCTACAAATTTTAAAAGTGTTGTAAAGGTGAAAAAGACCATACTTTCTCACTAGACACTTTCTGCTGATGCAACTACAGATATTGTTTCTCTTTTCCCAAGGTGGTTCT
This sequence comes from Lonchura striata, assembly GCF_050655825.1. Taxonomy (NCBI): domain Eukaryota; kingdom Metazoa; phylum Chordata; class Aves; order Passeriformes; family Estrildidae; genus Lonchura; species Lonchura striata. Next base: position 24,404,184 of record NC_140704.1, on the reverse strand, counting down.
TTGCTGCTCATGTGTATCTGAAAAACCAAGCTTCCTGAGGGACCTCTATTATGACTGTAAAATGGAGATGGTACTGAAATCAGGAACAAGAAAATAGTGTGGAAAGTGTTCCATCACAACTTTATATAAATACAAATTGGAAATTTTGCTCTAAGCATATTTACTGAGTTGTAAAATGTTATGATAGGTTTATGTGATTTTTCAACCTATAATCATACACATATGCAAAGCTGTGAGATAGTAAGTCTTTATAGCTACAAAGTGTTAATGATCTTTTGAACTTGTTTATGGAAAGGCTTAGGATGACTAGGCAGGAATAAATACGATTACATATATTCTAGGAAGCCCCTCTGATTTCCGGCAACATGGTTTTATAAAAGATTATAAGAATTCTCAGAATCTTGTCCAGGTAGATATCTTCTTGGTTATCTTCTAAAGACAAAAAAAAAAAAAATCTATTTAGGCAGATACTTGATAACTGTCTTATTAAAATAACATCATAAAAAAAATTACTTAGACTACAAAATGAGATGAAATGCATCCAAACTTTATTCCAGAAAGAAGGTGCCAGCTATGATAGAATTGCTTTAAGACCAGAAGCAGCCATAGTTCTCTTTGGCATTATTTAATAAAGTTTTGAATCATCATGATGGGTGAACCAACAGGTTTGGTGGTACTTGCAGTGATTTATATGTGGTCTCATGATTAAACAATTTGTGACGACTGCACACACTATTCCTCTGATGACTCAGATGGTTAATTGTTTTCAGTCTGGATGGCAAGGAGCAGCAGACTCCTTCAGCCATTTAAAGTCTTACAGAATGTGTGGTTTCACACAGTATTTGGTTTTCTTGATGGCATTATTTGGAGAATACAACCAGGAAGAACAAGGCTTGTGACATACTAAGCCTACTATCAGATTTGTCAGCTTAACAACATGGGAGCAAAGTCCTAAATTATTTGACTAGGTTCGTTGGAACAGAGCATTTTGAGAGTTCTCATTTGCTAAAAATTCTTAGAACAAACCAAAATATTAATTGACAAGGATACTGATGAAATATGCTGACATTACTCCTTTTTGAAGATATTGAGGCTAACTAAAATAGTCTGTTGTCTTGTGCTGCTTCTCTGTCAGTAATGCCTTAGTTTTATTAAGAAAAGTCAGCTGTTACTTAATTGTGCAATGGATCAAGGTTTAATTGCCAAGTGTTTTTTTTTAATAATTGAAGCTTACTGCTTAACAAAACATTGAAATATTTGATACTAAACATTATATTGTGTGATATCTGCTTTTCAACTTGCTAATGATGCCTGTGACTAGTTAGGTTGTTTTCACAATCTATAATTGCTGAAAGTAGTAAGTTAATAATGAGGACTGTAAAAACCTGTTTCTAAATGTGTAAAACCACTGAAATTCTTGTTACTTATTTAATTATTTGATTTAAATAATGTCATTATTATATCATGTTAGTAAGAGGCATGGGTTTTCAGTTGTATATTGGAAGACTGATTTTACAGGATGCTCGAATCAGATAATCAGATTTCCTGTGATTTTTTTTTTTTCATTTTTATTGCTTTTGCAGTGGAATCATGGAGTAATCCACTAATAAAATCTGTGGGCTGTTTGCTATATAAATGCATCCATCCAGTTTAATTTGAGTCAGTAAAGAGAACCAGTAGAAGTCAGCAGAGTCAATAAAAGTGGTAGCAGTGATAGGACAGCTGGTAGGACATGTGGAATGCTCTTCTTCTAAAAGACATAATTTCTGTTTTTTTAATGAGTAAATTGTTCACTAATATTTTGGGGAAAGGAGACTGACATGCACATTGCCTCAGCAGGGTCTCTGACAATGACACACCTGCAGCAGGCTACTATTAAAAGACTGTAAAAGCATTGACAAGACAGGCAAGCTTGTAGGCTTTATTTATTTATTTTTAACATGCTTTTTCTCTTCCTTTGTGTTGTCACTGGTAAACCAAATATTGATGAGTCTCTCATTTAAAACCACTTGCCAACTACTCGTTTAAGCTTCCTGGCAGGAAGAACTGCAGATGCCACAGAACAGCTGCAGCCACACCTGCTGGCTACCCATGCACAGCTGGTTTGCAGTACTGAGGAGTTCAGGGCACAGCCTCCAGGCAGGGAGCTGCCAGGGAATGGGCCAGAAAGCCAGCAGCAGTACAGAAAAATTGTATTTATTTCACAGATGTGTTCTGTGAAATGATTAACATGAATACAAGCTGTTCCACGGAAATGTAAAATAAACATAGCAAATATTAATGACACACAGTTGACCTCTGTGTGCAGCTTCTGCTCTGAGATGTAATCATGATTTCCTTGTTGTAATGCCAGGAGATCTACAGGATTAACTTTCCTATGAGGTACTTACAGTGTATGAAAAAAACATAAATTCAGTATGACTAAAATGGATTTGAAACATTAATCATATCAGTATAATTTTCATGCTTTGCTGTAAGAAACTGTAGAATTAAATGTGATGTTTATAAATCACATATAGACTCAAGATGTTATTTCACAATGTGATTATATAGATTATATATCTATACACTATGAGTTGTGAACACCTTACATGTGTTAATTGGGATTTTATTTTACAGAAAATGTAAGTAAAAATTAAAAATGAGCCCCTTAACAGGAATTATAACTACAATCCTTGTCGAGAGATATACATTTTACCTAGTTATGTATAAACCCATGTTTACTGAAAAATTGAAGACGAGTCATGTGGGAAAGAGGTGACACATAATATGCAAATACTGTAAAGACAAATCTTCTCATATAGCAATGTCACCAATGTCATTCTTGGATAATACATTGACACAAAAATGTAAATAAAATTACACCTTCGCTGCTATGAAAAGACATTTCCTCAAATTCAGGTTTAACTTTCTGATTACTTGTTTTATAGATTGTCACATTAGCCCTTCTACAAAAATTGTGATGATGAGGACATTGCTCCTAACAGAGCCCTTGTTCAAATCTGAAGCACTCAGGAAGAAGGTTTTCTCTGAATCTGTTCATTTTGCAACCTCTCAATTTTGCTGCTCTAAGCAGGTAATCCCTTAAGAGATTACCTTAAGGGTAATCTTAAAGCAAGGACTCATTTTTTACCCTGCTCTTTTTGCCCATTTTTTACCTTACTCTTTACCCCAGTAAGGTAAAAAATGGGCCTGTCTGTGAACTTGAGATGGTGTTACCTCAAAGGGCTAAATCTTTGAGCTTCAGGCTGGTGATAGCACTTTTCCCATCTTTGAAACAACTGATACATTTCCCTGAATTGCTGTAAATCTAGTCTCAGGTTATCAGTAATGGCAGCTAGTGAATTCCTGTAAGAATTTCTGAGCTCCAGACAGAATCTCATGGAGATTAGCTTCACAGTGAGCACTACAGAGAACAACACTGCAGCTAATTTCTTTTCCTTGGCCTTCTCTTCTGTTTTAGATGAGCAAATGATGCTGTACTTGAAATTTTGGATAAACTGCTTAAATTATCAAAAATAAAATAAATAGTAATTTTTTGCATTAACTAACTTTAATTTTGCAATGTTGTTTGAGACATAGGCATCCAAGGGTGACAGAGAAGTAAGTAAATCAGCAACTTCTCAACATCTGCCCGGAACTTGGAGAGGTACAAGACTAAGGTCTCAAATGCACTTCAACAAATGCAGAGAAAATAAATGGTCCAAGTACTTGTGGGTATATTCACTGGAGACTTGGGATGTCTTACAGCAATTATACAGGAGGTCATCAGGATGCCATGGGCCTTCTTATTGACCAGAACGATTCTATTCTTCCTTCTACAACTCTGCCTGCCTAGGTGAAGACTCCTGGTGTACTGCAAGCTCACTGAAGAAGGAGCTGTGGTCTGTTTTTATATACCTTGTACAATGCAAGTAGGTGCTGGTCCAATACTGACAGTCTTAGTTCCTACCAGAAGACAAACACCAGAGCAATTAATGAAAAGGCAGCCTGTTGTAGTTGGAAAGGGAATTCAGCTTCTTTAGTCCAGTGGACACCAGGTGAAATAGCAAATTCTGAATGAACTCAGTGGTGTTTGCTTTACATTGGAGTACTAATTAATCCTTCTGGTATCATCCTGGCAAATAAATTCAATTCACTGGTGTAGAGTGAGAACACATTTTTCATATAAGCTAGAAAACCCCATATGTGCTAAAGCATTGCAAGGGGTTAAAGAATGAAGGAGAAATTACCTTTTAAACCAAAATTTAAATCATTCAATAATCATTCAATGATATTTTAAAACATTCAATAAAGTAATCTTCAGGTTTCCAGTCTAAGCATCTGTATGCTGCAGTGGCACGCTTTTTACTCCTAAATAGACAGTGGAGTGGGGGGGAAAGAGAAGTGAAAAGCTCCTCTTAGCACTTAATGTTCTTGGCATTCTGCGTCGGCCCTCGGGCGGGACTACAGCCCCCAGCAGCCCCCGCGCGGCGCCGTGGCGCGCACCCGGCGGGCCGCGCGCGCAGCGCTGTCGTGGCGCTCGCGGGGGAAGCGTCCGCGCCGCCGCGTGCCCGCGCTCCCGGCAGCTCCTCAGCCTCCTCCTCCTCAGCCTCCTCTTCCTCAGCCTCATCCTCATCCTCCTCATCCTCCTCATCCTCCTCGTCCCTCTCCTCCCGCGGCAGCTTAGGGCAGAGCCATGAGGCGCGCGGGGCTGGGTAAGCGCGGCGGGGGGACCGGGCCCGGCCCGTGTCGGGCTGGGGGCGGTGAGGCCGCGGGGAGCCGCGCCCGGCTGCGGCCGTGTGGCAGGGCTCGGCAGCGTTGGCGGGGACAGGCCGTCACCGCTGCCTCTGCCTCTCCTTCTGGCCTAGCTGGATTTGCGGAGCAGCGCCAGCGTTTGTGTTTTGTCATAGAATCGTACGATTTGCTTTGGAAGTGACTTCAAAGGCCGGCTAGGACCACTCCCCCGCCCCCATGCCGTGACACCTTCCTCTAGAGCAGGTTGCTCAGAGGCCTGTCCAGCCTGGCTTTGAACTGTTCCAGGGATGGGGTATCCACAACTTCTTCGGGCAGCCGGTTCCAGTGCCTCACCACCCTCATAGTAAAGCATTCTTTTGTGATATTGCATTTAAACCTATTGTCCTTCAATTTGGACCTGTTTCGCTTGTCATGCCACTACATGCTTTTGTAGATAGTCTTGCTCCATTTAGTTGTGCTGTTGTTTAGTTGTTCCAATACCAAGATAGTTTGAGCTGTGTTCCCATGGATTGGCAGATTTGTTTTTCTTCTGTCAAGTCCGTTCCGAATTCAGAAATTGTTCGTTTGGGGTTTTTTTTTTTTAAGTGCTTCTCTATGTTTTCTTGCCGTGTTTAGGGAGTAAAAAAACAAGAATTCCGACTGTTATAAACTTATTACAGATAAAATCTGGTGCTAATGGAGAAATCCTTGCAGAGTTCCTGCTGAGTGTTTTGAGCAGTTTAGGCCTCATTTTTCAGCCAGCAGTCATGCTGATGAGTAGAAGGAAACTTTGAACTCCCACGTCATGTTCTACAACTATGTGGGTGCTGTGACGGCACTGTAAAGCTCAGGAGGTGTTTACACCTCTGAGATGTATGACTGAGCTCTGGGGCTTCCTCCTAGAAAGTATTTAGGGCTAAACCAGGTGTGTCTGACACTACCCTAGATTTACTCCTACACTTCAGATTTGTATTGTGCAGCAGTATTTTCATGAACTAAAACAAGTCCTGGGAACACTTCTTAGAGAATCAAGAGAGGTATGAGGAAGTGTATCATTAAGAAGTGGGCATTTGATAGTGCTGAAGTCTTCAGTCCTTTCCTTTGTCAGACTGGCAGCTCCCTCTGGGTTGGAGTGGAGGCCAGCCAGCCGTGTGCTGTTCCTGAAGAGGGGATGGATGTCTATGCAGACAGTTCTGAAGGAAGCGTGCCTGCTGACTTGTGTTTGCAGGTGATGGAGCAGCTGCAGGGAGCCATGGCTACACCAACAGCGGTTACAGCGTTTACGAAGAGGAGAACGACAGGTTAACAGAAAGCCTGCGTACAAAAGTCAGCGCCATTAAATCGGTACGTGTCTAACTGCAGCGGTGTCGCCACAGGCACTTCATTCAGTTATAGGAATCAGGGAAGCAGTAGACTTAGTGTAGAACAGAAATTTACAACTGTGATGTTTTAATCGGGTTGGATGTCAGGTGACTGACCGCCAAAGCTGCTCTGTCCTCAGGTGGATGGACAAGGGAGGAAAAAGCACAATAAAAGGTCCATGCATCAAGATATGGGCAGGGAGAGATGACTCACCAATTACCATCATTAGCAAAACAGACTCAACTTGGGGAAATGAATTTATTGACAGTCAAATCAGTAGGGTAATGAGAAATAAAAGACTTAAAATGCCTTGCCACTACCTTTCCCTTTTTCCTGGGCTCAACTTCACTCCCAATTTTCTCTACTTCTTAAACCTCAGTGGTGCAGGGGAATGGGAAATGGGAGTTTCAGTCAAAAAAATTGTGACATGAAAACAGCCTTCAGAAATAGCATCCTCTGAAGGAAAGGTTTGGTGCTCTTAGGATTCTAATTCCTTTCAGAAATTGAGGACTTCTTTCAAACAAGTCTAACTGAAAGACAGCTCTGAGATTAAAGTTGTGTGGATTTATTGATCTTACAAGTTTAAAGTATTATAAAGCACATTCCAGTAAAGTTTTTAGGCCTGAACTCACTCGACATCTTACTGCTAATATTCTTGCTTAAAATTGGTTTAGTCTCAAAGAGAAATGAAACAGTTTTAGAATAAGAATTTGGAACAAGTTAAGGGGTAAAAAAAAGCTTTGACCTTTGTTATCAAATTTAATTTCTTGTCTCCTGCTGTGCTATGTTACATTTCAAAATCCATGTATGTCAACAAAGCAATTTGTGGTTCCCCAAGGAGCTCTTTCTGGAGTTGTCTTTTAGTGCAATGGGATAATCTTGGCATATGGAATAGCCTTCACATAATCTTCCAAGAAGCCTGGTGTAAAATCAGTTTCACTCTTGATTGAAATGCATCAGTATGAGATAATGAGATTCAAGTTTTGACATGTGAAAACAAATGGATTTTGGCTAATCCAAAGCATGGCAGCCTGGAGTGCCTTTCCCTCCATCCCAGAAGTTGAGCAGGTTGTTCAAGGCCAGTGTGCTGATGACAGAGGAATGGCTGCTAAGAGTTGGGCTCAGTGTCAGTTCTCCCCTGTTTAACTCCAGAGCTGCTTTAAGCCAAGGCTCTTCTGGCTGGCTCCCACCTTTGTGCTGTTGCAGCTCCAGCTGGGCCCGGTCTTGTACCTCTCTGATTCCAACACTAGCCTGGCTTCACTTTCTGGCTTGACCTGGGACCTGTCTCAGGCTTCTGCCCAGGCCGGCGTTGGCCCTGGTGACTGTCTCAGAACTGGCTCTTGTGCAGCTTTCCTCCTGTTCTGTGACACAAAGCAGAGAAGGGCTACACAAGTTCACTGAAGAAAGTCCTGTTTATAGCACAGCAGCAGCTTGTCAAAAGAGATGAGTTTGCAGGTTACAAGTGTCAACTCCAGCAACACTTTTAAGTCAAACCAATGCTCAGGGTTCTCTCTACTGTTTGCCAGCAGTTTTAACAGTTGTTCCAGGAAATGGGTAATTGCTACTTCAGACTTGACTAGATCTTGAGATTTTAAAGTCTGTGCAATAATTCAAGTATGACATTATCTGGAAAAAGGGAAGAGGAGCATCGAGTACTTCCTGTGACTCTTTACTTCCTGTGACTCTTTAGACTCATCAATCAGATGAAAAATCTTACTTCTTTAAGGGTTATTGATAGATAACTGTTTTTGGTTTTTGAAAATATCAGGTATTGCTTTCACTGGGGAAAATGTTAGTCATGTATTTTCGACTGGGTTTTCTAGTGTATGTATTAACTTATTATTCATATTTAATACTTTTTTTGTTTTGTTTTTGTTTCTGATAGCTTTCCATTGAAATTGGAACAGAAGTTAAAAACCAGAATAAAATGTTATCAGAAATGGTAAGTATTGAATAACTAGCTTTCTTTAAATATGGGTCAGGATTAGAAGTTAATAATGTAAAGCATCCTGTCTTTTATTATGAACATTGGTATTAAAATGTTGACACCTTATTGTTGACTGTAACATGTGACTGATTTGTCAGCAGTATCAGCATTTCTGTTAAAAAATATAAGATGTGCAAATACATTACTCTTAAGGTACAACCAAGATCTTTATGCTTCAGATAGGAGTATAGGTTTTCAATCAGCAAAAGTCACTAAAAAGGTACATCTTGGTGCCTTGGGGTAATAATAACAGTGGATAAATGGGTGAAAGTTTTTCATGGTTAATTTTTGTCTCTAAAATAATTTTAATTTTGGAAACTTTATAAAAACAGGGAAAACTATAGTGAGCTGTAAGGGTATTTCTTTCTCATAGTAACATGTTTTTTTCTCTTTTGTTTGCTTGCTTGTTTCTTTTTTTAAAATGTAGGAGAATGATTTTGACTCTACGGGTGGACTGCTAGGTGCAACTATGGGCAGACTGAGAACACTCTCCAGAGGAAGCCAGACAAAGCTATTATGCTACATGATGCTCTTTTCATTATTTGTTTTTTTTGTAATATACTGGATTATTAAAATGAGGTGATGCATGTTACCTCTGGTTTACATTGTATAATTTCAGCTGTAGACTTAGTTAATGAAGACATTGATTTCTAGTGGCACATTTGGTGGATAAAACAGTGAAATTGTTGTAAATTGCATTAACAATTAATGCGAAGTTATATATAATTTTCTTAATGTATCAGAGTTTTTCCTCCTGTTTTGGGGGGATTATTTATAAATATGCAGAAACAGCTAGCCTAGTGGGATGGATTTTTTTAGGGGAAAACTGTTTTTAGAATTGATTGAAAACATTCAAAGAACAGTGGTTATTTGAAAATGAAGTAATTGCAGAATTTTGAGGCTTTCTTTTTCATTCTGCTTTTCATTCTGGACCATGCTCTAAATTAGAGCTGCAGTTTCAGGCATATAGTAATTTCAGTTGCAAGAGCACAAACAATATGTGGATCTTTCTAAATAGATCTTACCTGTGGAGTTTTAAAGGCTGGCCTGAAGCTAGCAAATACCCCCAAAAATTACTTTTGTGGTTAGATCTGATAATGTTTAAGTAACTTTAACTGCGTGTTTTGGCAAGAAGTTACTTAAAACTGGATTTTTTATTTTTTAATTTAAAGGTGACAGATTGTGTTTACACATCTACTATTTTAAGCAAATGCCTTTCATCATTGGGACCAGCCAATATGGACACAGTACAAATGTTTTCTTTATATTTAAAGTATTTAAAACTTAAATGATTCAATTGAATCACTTGAACTTCTACCATTAGTATGTTTACTTTTCAGTTAGTGATAGTCCCTAAATCTACAGCGCATGATGTCTGAAATACAATGGCAGATATTTTGAATTTTACGTTAAAGCATATTATGATGCACTTGTTGGAGGTGCAGTCACATTAAGGTATGTTATTTTGAAGACTTAATTTTGGCTCACCAAGTAGTTTCTAATCATTAAGGCTATTACATTGCTGAGTTTAATATTCAAAAAAATTTTAAGTTTGCTAGATATTGAAATTGTATCTACAATTTTTGAAAAACTTTTTTAGAAATTCTGTATGATGTGTTACCATTAATGACAAATTATGAATTTACAAATAAAGTGTCCTGTAGTATTATCCTAGCTAGTGTTGTTTATACACATTTTTTCTACTGTGGAATACCAGTATATTTTTTTTAAATGGTGGTGTATTTAAGGGGCAATTTCTATTGTTTTAATCAATAATACAGGCTGCCTCTTCCAGCTTAAATGGCTTTTTAAGGAAGACTTAAGTAATTACGCACAGTTTTCATATTAATGTGTTTAATATTTTCCTTAATAATTATTAAGAAAACACAACATGGTACATTGCTGCTGAAGTTCAGGTCTCTGCAAGCTTCAGATACACTTAAACAGTTGTTTATAGTGTTCTACAAATAAAACTAACACTAGTCCCATCACCAAAAGTCCGCAACAGAGGAGTACAAATTGATACAGATTTCACAAAGACGGAGCTCATTTTTGCTTGCTAAAAGTGAAAGATAGGGAAGGTAAGGCACTGTTCTGGGGTTTCATTATGGCAGGGAATAATTTGTGCCATAGTTGTTCATCTTGAAAGCAAAGCTATACTGAAATGAGATTAAGCTACATAGCTTCCATTCACATGGAAGTTCTGTTTCGTAATTGTCAGCTTAGATGCTGTGAAGTGTAGATAAAGCTTGATTAAAGAAGATATTTTTTTCTGTGTGCTTGGCCCGGGTCATTGGAAAACTTAGGTAACTCACTGAAAAAATGGAATGCAGGAGGCTGCAAGCTTTCAGAGTGCTTCATATCAACAAAAATTTGACACTGGAAAACACAGAGTGGTAATGGTGAAAGACCTTGATTTGCATTCTGATAGCAAAATTACTGATCTGTTTTCTGCTCGAAGTGTACTGCCTGCTTGTCACCTTCAGTGTGCAGTACAAGTCATGCTCTTGCTTTCTTAATTTTCAAGGAAGAGTGCAGATGCATCACTTTCTTGGAAGTATGTCCATGTATTTGCATATGATGGAAAGCATGGTTTCGTCTGTGCCACCTCCTATTGACATCAATCTCAAGTCCCTGCAGAAATATAAAGGGTAGATTTAAACATTTGTATGCTGTTGTGATGGTGCTGTGCTGGACAGCTTGTCCAGAGCTACTTACACATTGCATACAAACACCACATGCCGCTGGCTCCTGGGCAGGGGTCTGTGGTGCTTCCCACAACACCCCTGCTGCTCCTGTCCCAAACCTGTGGGTGCCTAAGCCTGCAGTTGAACTGTAGGAGGGGAGGGAGCTTTTCCTGGGCCAGCAGCAAAAAGCATTGCAGCACTTAAATTTGCTTAACTGGTAAAAGAGTCAACCAGCACATGAGGTATTGGAGAATTGCACAGAAACAGTACAATTTCCTTTCAAGGTTTTTAACCAATCCAGGTTTTCCTAATGGCTACATAAGATCTGGTAAAAGCCTTATTAGCATTATATAGTACCTTAATGTTTCATAGTATCACAAGTAGTGTTGTATGGTATTCTGGTGTGGTTTCATATAGTATTATGGAGCTTCTGTGCTTTAAAAATTAATGGCTGCTTCAAGAATATTTATTCTTTATTTGATATTTCTAATAAACCTGCCCTAACCATCACTAAGTCATCCCTAACAGTACTGCCTACGTTCTCTGTGCCAGCCAGAATGCTAACTACTGCAGCCTCGAGCAATTTTACTCACAAATACTTTACCTCACGGGAGAAGAAAAAAACATCAGCAATAAAACTACCAGAACAATTCTAAACTACATCTACTTAGTAACTTGAAGATTCCCCACCTTCCTATGGGCCTTGCTGAAGGCAGCAGACCTGGAAAGTGGTAGATTGCTTGTTCTTAGTGGTGCAGTGCTATCTTCTTTGTCAAGCTGCAGAAAGCCCCTGCCAGTGCTCAGCATTGGCATCTTCACTGTAGCAACAGCAAGTAACTAATCCTCAGAACTCCTCTGTGATGTCAATAGAAATCCTCTCTATGCAGCAGGAATCCTGGACACATGGGGCTTGTTTATATGAAATTATAAATAGACAGTGCTAAGATCTGGTTTTGGTGTGTGACAAACAAGTCAGGCTGTCACATATACAGACACATCCCAGAAAAACAGAACACCTTTCGTACGTTTTCTGCTTGTGTGTATCTTTACAAATTTGCTGATTATATTTTTGTCTCAATGGGTGAGATAAAGAATATTTCTTACAGGACCTACAGCCAGGTGCTGATCTTTCCTCTGAGGAGACAGGACAGGTTTCCCCCTTAATGTAAATGGATTAAGATGACAAAAGATACAAATTACTTTAATCCAGAAGCCTTCTTCTGAGAAAGAAACTTGCTTTCATCGTAAGAAGACGAAACCACAGGATTAACTATCCTGACAGAAACTCTGTAAGGAAGCTGGGAAAGAGCACATAGTGAAGTCAACTTCTATATCAGTTATTTAATGTATGCTTATGTTTATTAATACAGCACATAAATATTTCAATATATATAAATATTGGAATTGGATTGCTTTTGTAAGGGACATCGTTAGGCTACTGCTGTAAAGGCTTTTAATTTGGCACAATAACATTTTGCTTTTGATTCCTGCATCACTTTTGTTGCCACATGACAGAGCAGCACATCATGAACTACCTGCAGCCCTGCCGAGGTGAGCACCCCCTGACAAAGGACCATGAGGAACCAGCCTGCAGCACACCAGGCAGTTTGTAAAAGTGTAATTTTGAGGTACCAAACCTCTAGCCACTTGTTGAATGTCATTGAATGCTGTTTTCTTTAGAGAGTGGGAGTTAACCTGAGGAAGGACAAAAATCCAACTATTATGTTCTATCCCTCTAAAACATTCCCTGCGAAGAATTTCCTTACATTCAGGAAATCCCATGTGTCTGAAATACTCACTGTAGATTATAAGACTTCACTCAACCAAATCAAGATATATAAATGGCAATTAATCATTTTTTTAATGAATAAAAAATAATCCATGTTTTAATGAATAAAAGGAAAAAAATCTTCAATGTCACATTAAAAAACTGCACTTAGGAGGGAGAGTGAGGAGCCATTCCCACCCACCAAACTCAGTCCAGGTAATTACTAACTTCTAGTTAGGTAGTAACAGGAGAAAAAAAAGCCCTCCACGTTGTCAAATTGTGTTTCCCATCTCCATAGAAGCCATGTCATACAGCCTAAAGAAATGTGTCAAGCATTGCTTAAAGGAGAAAAAACAAGATCCCTTTAATCTTAGACTACCCTAATTTGAAGGTTATAAGATAACAAAGTTGTTCTAATGATTAGGAACCCTCTAATTAACAGCATGAAAATGTCTTTCTGAATAGTGTTATCCAAAATAGTCTACAGTTTAACATTCCTTTGTTGGCTGGTGTTGACCCCTCTGCACCCTGAGTGACATTTGCACCTTAGCACAAGCTAAGCTATGTCTGTTACCCGGCCCCTAAAACTTTTGGTCCCAGTTTTCCTGAAAATCGGGTCCTTATTCCAGTCTGAGCTCTTCCTTCTATGCGATTTCCCCAGCCATAAGGCAGGGACAGGTACCCATTCACAGCACAAGCAAAGTTTTAGATTTTTGCATGTGCTATATGCAGCTTAAGGCACGCTAAATCCGTTTGTAGCTTCAAGCTGGTAAAATGTGATCGTGTTTGCAGTTGTGCCTTCCAGTACCATTTATTACCTACAGCTGAAAAGCTGGGCCTGCTCTGAGAGCTGCTTTACAATTGCATTTTCCTCTGGAAAACCATATGGAATTGGATTGAAGCCCTTTCTGCTCCCAAACAAACTGAGAGGAGCCTGCTGCACTATCTATGATGCAGGTGTCTTCACAAAACTTCAAACTTCCTGCCAAAATAAACTAAGAATTTTTTTCCCCTTTTCTGGCAGTGATCAGTGCCAGTCAGGGGGAAGAAAGTGGGTCTTGGTGATTTAAGCCCCGGTTTCCCCTAATAGCCTGGCATTATGGCTGCAGTCCTTCAAAGATGCTGCTCTCTGCATCCCTGGTTAGAAGGCCATTGGTAAAAAACCTTACCAAGTTTTGCATGGCTCAGAGTATCACTGCTTCTTTTCAGCACAAACTGCACTTGATTACAAAACCTTTACCCTTTTTTCTCATAAGCACGATTTTAGGTTTTAACTATTTAAAGGTTTTATTACTGGTAAGAATTTCCTCCAAAAAAGGTACTGATGAACCCTCAAGCCACAATATTTTGTGACTTCTTCCATCTTCAGTTTCACTAAATTACCTATAGGCTGTCCAAATTAAGCAGAATCTGAAGGAGGCTTTGTTCTAGAGAGAAGAGTTTGAGCTGGTGCCACTCAGTGCAGCAGGCATCTGACCAGGCTGGCACAGCCCACAGCTGTGCCTGCCAGTTCCCATGACCCTGTTCCTTCCCCCTCAGGGATATTCTGAAGGCCAAGATGAGGGAATGGCCTGCTCTGAGTATAAAGCAGAGTCAAGAACAGCTCTACTTTAAAGTCATCATTGTACAGTTACCTGCCTTGATTTGCTGTCTTAAAGGTAGATGTCATGTGCTTCATCTCCTAAATTCCTTCTCAAGGTACTCATAAAAGTTAAACAAAGTGGTAGACAGGCGTCTGTCTCAAAACCTCTGCAGAAAAAGCTGGAAACTGCAGATTTTGTTTCACAGATGACAGGAACTGGTATTAAGTCTTGTCTCAGCAGTTAGCTACAGACTTCAAAGCAAATTGGTTTTGTCAGCAGAAATGGATAGGTTTCATTTTGTTTGGTACAACTATAAATTACTATATTGAAATAAACTGATTAAACTCCCCAGTTGTCTGGACTCAAGTTTAGACATGCTTTGTAAGGAACGAAATACAATAAACAATGAAATAAAAAATGAAACTGAATGAAGTATTTAAACTAACTTTTTAAACATGAGAAGGAAAAAAATCTAGACGGAAAGACATTACTTATCTATCCTCAATTACAAATATACCTTCATATTGCAATAACTACATGCCAGTTGATGAAAAAAATGAAAATGTGTTTCTTCTGCAGCTATGCATTTTCAGTGCTACTTACACTTCTATTTCACATGAGTAGTAGAATGTTTTTCACTGCTGCTTTCTTGAGTCTTTTACAGTGTAGCAAGAAATGATGGCATTCTCCCCATCACAGCCCACTTGTGAGAACTGGCAGCAGTTAGACATGGTGTTTAGCAGTTAATAACAATCTTAATTAAAAATAAACCTAACAAACCAAACTCTTTTAAGAAGACCACATAAGGTCTTCCAATAACAATTGAAGTTCACATAATTACTATTAAAACATATGGATCACTACCTAAAATTTTTTAAAACTCATGAAATCTGAAAAATTGCAATAAACTTGATACTAAAAGATTTCTTTCCTCTATCTCTCATAACCCTGGTTTTTCATATAGATGATGGGTTTGTTCAATAATAGATTTTTGCTAAGTCTCAATGGCTTTAAGGCCTTTCAGACAGAGAAGAGAAAAATAAACAAGAATGACTCCAGGCTAGTGCTTTCCTTCTCCAGAATCCTGCCATTAGGGTACAGTCTGGAAAGTCAACTCTTTATGGCTTTTATATTGGCTTGTATTTTTCTATTAAACCTTTTCATATTTGGGCTCTAAGATTTTTTTTCTTAACCTATTCCCTTTTTAGAATCTGTACTAGTTAGACATTCACATACATAAAATCAACACAGTATAGACACCTACATGGTGAAGCAGCTCTCCATGCTTTCTAGAGAATAAGTGCAGTTGTTCTACAAAGTTTAAAAGGTTACTGATAAAAAATAAGTTGGCAAACACTTTTGTGCTATTTCTGTTTATGATCTCTAACTGACCCTAATAACTAAAATTCAGAGACCTCATGCACTAACTATACATTGTGCTGTATGTTCTTTGAGGCGTGAGTAACAGCCCGATGTGTCGAAGACTAACCTACATCTCTCTGGGAACTTCATAAAGATCATGCTACAAAAATGTTTCTACATTAGGACTAGATGTCCTGCTGTGCAATTATACTGCTGCTACTGGACAAACATCACAGTGACGTGAATAGTTACTCAGACGGCCGTACTAAAAGGAACGACTTTAGGGAAGTTGCTGCTTTGCTTATTGTTACAGATTAACAAGATTCTATCTTGAACGTGTAATCGTTTATTTAGGTAAAACTCTCCTTGTCCCTTCCTGGACCTTTGGTTACTCAATGGTGGAATTTTACTGAATCATAGAAATTTTCAGAGTATAAATATCACACTGCCTTTAGCCTCATTTATGACAGTGTTTGTTTTAGAGGTAGAAAGATATATTTCTTTAGCCAGCTGGCTGTGCACACCAACAGGAAACACTCTGAATTTCTTCTAAGGAAAAATGTGACTGTGCTGGTATAATTGGAAATCACTCTGAAATCCACACAAAAAAGAAAGCCCTGCTCACAGTTAGCGCTACTATACTGGGCTAGGAAATCTTAAACAAAGCTATGTAAAAGCATGTACGCATTAATCTGTACAGACTACATAATTTACAGTAAGTGCTGCAAAGACAAGGATTCATTTTATTCAGAGTGCCTACTGCAGTAGCTCTCAGCATCTCCATCTCCAGTGACCATTAGTTGTTTAAACAAGGCTGTGAAAAAAATAACTAAGGAAAACCATCATATTGACAGCTGGTTTAAAACCACCATCATAAAGGAGTCTGTACCTTCATAAGAAAAAATTCAGGAGTCCACTTGTCAAAAATATTGAGGATCTCTTGGCTTACTGCAATAGCATTCTTATTCATAAAATGCTATTAAAAATAGAAAAAGTAACCCAACCTACCTATGAAGAAACAAAATTTTTGCAGGTTTTCTCAAGTGTTCTGCTCTCACTTTACACAGATATATTTACCAAAACTTTCAACTAACTGAACCACTGATTTGGCTGACTTTGGATTAGGTATTGTCTATGTAACAGCTGAACAGAAAACTGTTACTGCAAATGAATCCAAGGTCAATTTTGGTCCTTCTACAGAATGTAACACACTGAAGCCAGATACCAAGAAAAATGTTTCCTTAAGGAGAATTTTGCTCTAAGTAGATAGAGACTAAAATTTGAAGGGACTTTAATTAATTTGCAAAAAGGCTTCTGTACCATTTTAATGATCTAACAACTTTCTGGAAGCAATTACATCTCTTGTATGTCTCACATGGTATCTAGTGTGACTAAATGGGTGGAGACTGCTATCAGAACAGACTACTGCAGAAACCAAGTGGGAAACTCCAGTTTCACACATAGCCGGGGAAAAGAGGATTTTCATTCATTTTAGAAGAAGATTTATTTCTGTTCTTGTAATCAAGATTACAAGCACAAAAGGCAAAGAGAAAAAAGTCACTGGTTGGTAGCTCTCAATTTCCCCCCTCTTTTTTCTACTCTGTGGCAGATAGCAGAGGACCATCATGGAAAATACTGAGTTTTCCTCTTTCATTTGACATTTAAGCTAACCTGTGGGCAGTTCAAACTTCACAACTATAACACAAAGCCAAGATTTGGCAAAAGACTAGCAAGTTCTGACACATGTCTACCCAAAGTTAGTTGCACTGGGTGTCCTTGCATCCACAACCCACTTCAGTGACATGCTATGAAGCAGAACAACACTATTCACACTGGTGAGAATCTTTTCAAGTAGGTGATTGTTTAACAGGATATTTAAGAGGCTAAATTTCAGTTAAAGACACTTTGTATTTTCATCACTCCCTTACCTGTAAAACCTGCTCACGAGAACTTCATTGGTGAATCCCATTCCTCCCCAAAACTGGAGACAGCTGTCAGTCACTTCACGGGTCAGACGACCTGCCTTTAGCTTAGCCATGGAAGCAAATTTTGTCACATCGTTGCCTTCTACATAGAGAGCTAATAAAAAAAAGAAGAGATAAAAAAGCAGTCACTCTGGAAGCCACCTCCCCATGTTCCTTTAGCCTGACAAGGGTCTTTGCACAAGAGGAGCAGATCTGGGCAGCAGAGTGGGAGCTCACCCACGGCGCGGTGCAGCAGCGAGCGCAGGAGCTCCACCTCGGTTGCCAGCTCGGCCAGGCGGAAGTGCACGGTTTGGTTGTGCAGGACAGGCTGGCCAAACACCTTCCGCTGCCCTGTGTAGTCAATAGTTTCTTGTAGAATAGTTTCCATTGGTGTCAGGGCTGGAGAAACAAAGCACAGAACAAGATATAATTTTAGCCAGATCTGTTTAGCTTCTTGTTGAAAAATAAGGTTTTTTCACATTGTACAACCAGCACATTAAGTTTTTTAAAATAAATGGTTCTGTACACTCAGTTTGCGGTGAAGCCTCAATTCTGAGAAAAGTCTGGTACTTCCTTGTACCTTGAAGACATCTATCTCACTTGAGCCCTAAACTGCCAAAACCTGGAAGAGAGGGAAGAGAAATGGGTAGGAAAGGAGAGCATAGAAAGCAGTACCAACATGATGAGATAAACTTTATGCTTAGTGTCTCATTTAGGGCCCTAGCAAAAGCTTCTGGCAACTCCTACTTTCCATGCTACCTGTGCCCTGAAGGTTTTTTAAAATCCTGGAAAAAAATCTGAAGGCTGACAGTGTAGTGTGCTTGGTGAGGAAGGCTGCAGAAATATAAATTGAAGGAAGCCTTCAGAGAGAAGGCAGAAACCTGTTCTGAGATCAAGGAACACAAACAGACTGCTTGTTACATCTGCATTCAGTGATCCCAGCATAGAGAAGAAAAAAAGCATATCCACTTTAAAAAAAAACATTAAATAATTCTCCTAATGGAAACAGAATGAAAAGAGGATACTGCTGTAAAACATGTGAGAGGGGCAGCAGACGATGCTTTCAAGCAGAGCTAGTTTGCTGCTGCTTTTTGTGCAACTGAGACATATATCATTTTAAACAAGAAAAAAATGGAAAAGTTTCTCTTCTGAGGCAAACCAGCCTTGAAGTGAATGACTAAGCTATCAGTCTCTTGCAGTGTAGCTGGGATAACAGCAGATACAGAATGTGTGGAGAATTTTGTTTGGCAAATATGGGCTCATGTTACTATGAAAAGCAGCAGGGCATGATTTCATAAATTTATCTGTATGAGAAGGGTCACATTATCTTTTTTCAAAATATGCATATCCACATCCATTTGCATTTAAAGTCTAAACCACAAAACTCTGAATATGAAATGCAAAATAAACCCAAGTCTTGGACTAGGATGAAATCCCTTTTCCTACCTGCCAGTTACTCACATGATAATCCCTTGCAGGAGCCTGGCCTGGTTCCATGTACATTTTTGCTTTGTTTTCAAGATCACTGCTAATTAAATTTTATCTCTGTACTGCTCTCCTGTGTAGACTCTGCATCCCACTAATTTCCCCTGCCATGATCATTCTCTATCACTTCCAGAGCGCCACTTTTCACATTATGTCTCCACATTCCATAGGGTGATCGGCTTTTCTCACTACCTAAATATTTTCTCCTCCTTTCTCATACAACTAACCTCAATGCTTATTTTTCAGAAGAACATATACAGTAATATCCTCATTTCTTCTGTGTTAACACACAATGCTGTCACCCAAATTCTGGCTTTCTGGATAGGAAAATAATTTTCTCTTTTCAGAAACATCTCCTGAATAGAAATACTGCCCTTCCAAAGGACAGTGTCACACAACACTGTAGCATGTATAGCAGTTAATTTTTTATTTGTATGTCTATGGTCTCCAGCTTGAGAAGTGTAAAGAAAGAGCAAGGAGTATCCAGGCACCATTTGTCCCTTTCCCTTGGACTGAAATCTGGGAAGAATACAGCAAAGTCTGAGCTGATGGGTGGGGAACTAAACAGTACATGCCAGTGCTAGGAGAACAGAAGGGAGGTGGAAGGGATAAAGATGAGGGATTAATCTTGTGTTGGTCTGTCAGTGCAAGGTGCTCCAGCATGGCTTGTGTTGTTCCCAGTGTCCAGCACCAGGGAAAGAGGGATGGGAACAGCAAAGAGGAGGCAGGAGCAAGATCAGGTGGGAAGAAACAGGACAGAAAACATTTAGGTCCTGCTTGCAAAAGGTCTAAAGATCATGAAGGGACTTAGCCAGACTCTGCTCAGGCTGTCACCACACATCATGGCTCAGACTGGGGTTCTGGGAAAACTGCTCTTACACTGTGTCCACCTCTCCAATCCACTGCTGCTTTTCTGCCCCTGCTGATCCATCCTCCTCCTTTGCTGCCATTACTGCCGTTCTTATTTCAGGAACTATTATTTGCACACAGAAACAAATAGAGGAACTCTAAGGAGTGTCCTGGGCTGCTTCAAAAGAGGTCATCAGGTCAAGGGTCATGGTTCTCTCCCTCTACTCTGTTCTCCCAAGACCCCATCTGGAATACTGCATCCATCTCTGGAGCCCACAGTACAAAACAGCCATTGATCTGTTGTTGCACTGGGTCCAGAGGTGGGTCCTGAAGAAGATTAAAGGGCTGGAGCACCTCTCCCATGAGGACAGGCTAAGAGTGTTGGGGTTGTTCAGCCTAGAGCACTGCAGCCTCTGGGGAAGCCTTGTTGCAGCCTTTTGGTATATAAAGGGAGCTTATAAGAAAGATAGGGACAGAGTTTTTACCAGATCCTGTAGTATCAGGACAAGAGGAACTGGTTTTAAATTGAAAGAATGTAGATTTAGAGAAAACAAAAGGAAGAATGTTTTGGAACTGGAACTACATGATCTTTAGGGTCCTTTCCAACCCAAACCATTCTACTGGTCTTATGATTTTAAGATATTCCTGATGAGAGTGGTGAGACACTGGAACATGTTGCCCAGAGAAGTTGTGGGTGCCCCAAGACACATCCATTCCGTGGACATGTTCAAGGCCAGGATGGATAGGCTTTGAGCAATCTGGTTTAGTGAAATATGTCCCTGCTCATGGTGGAGGGGTTGGATGTGATGAATGCTAAAGGTCCCTTCCCAAACCATTCTGTGATGCTGATGACAGGTACTCAGAGCTCTGAGCACAGCTCTAACATGGCAAAGCTTGGCTGTGTAGCAAACAGCACCAAAACACAGCCCATCATGAGTACCATGACAGCCAACAGCTGTGTTCAACAAGATAACAGCACACAACACTTTGCCAGTCATATGAATTCAGAGCAATGCCATTCATATAGGGAACAACCCTCTTTTTCTGTGGATTTGTTTCCTTTTCTTATACAATGCTCCCCACATCCTCAGACAAACTTAGCCCCATGGGTTTCAACTGACAGCATGCAGGAAATGTCACTCTAGGGCAGCCTAAGGAATGCATGGCCTACCACACAGCTGAGAATTGTGAAAGCACTTGAAGTTGCCAAATGCAGAATAAACTTTTCCTTGTATCTCCGTCCAACTTATACTATTCCACTTGAAATTTCTGCTCACTGTAAAGACACTTTGTCTTGTTGCTGTTTCCTCCCAAAAGAAAAGGAATTAATATCTTTTTCTTAGTTTGTGACTGATCATTCTCTAATGAAACGTACAGTGAGCTCTAAGCTGAGCAATCTGATTTTTAAGGATGTGTGTTGCCCATGCAAAAGGATCTGTCATCCACTTACTGGCTGTGACTCAATGGTGCTCATGAAACTGAAGTTGCAGGAGCAAATACATGTAATTAGAAAAGTGCCATTCTGCTTTCACATGCACACTGAATTCCCTCTTTGTCTCTGAGCTAAGCAATTCACAACACAACTGTTTGCTTTTTTTGCCATAGCAACATTATTTTCCTGTGATCAGTGCAACAGGCCCTCAAAGTGTTTACCAAGTGTCACAACACGGGATACACGTGGCACCTTTTTTCTTTCAATGAAGCAAGAAACACAGTGACTTTGACCAATGCCTTTGAGGATATGTCACTCAGAAGAAGAGACCACACCTAGGAGCAAATTTTGCAATTCCAGGAAGCTAGTTTTCCATTTGTATGTTAAACCTGTTTGATTGCAAATAGATTTTAAAAGAAAAAAGAAAACAAGTGAAGAAAGATACTGGCCACAAAGGAGATAATTAATAAACAAAAAGAAGTCTAGAGCATGCGATACTTTAAACTAAAAATACATAAACCCCCCCACCAAACAAAGAGAAACAGAACAAAAAACCCCCAAACACAAAAATATAACACCCAGAAAGGAAAACCAGACGAGAATGGCAGTCAACTGCCTTTTCCAAGTTAAAGTGAGGAAAGCAGGATTGGTCCCTAAAGTATCTAAAAGCAGACTGATGATTTTCAGTGTCACAGTCATGAACTGGGAAGGAACAGAAATGTCCTACTGAGGGGCAGAAGTGAAGACCAGGGTTAAACAGGGTTAAATGCAGACTTAATCCCAAAACTGATGAAGGCACTTAGTTTCATATATCTGAGCCTTCACCTGAGCAGTCATGGTTGAACATACGCAAAACTATTTGCATTAACTCCTCTAGATGCTGTGATACAACAAACTGCACCCATCGAGTACTGAGCTCCCTTCTGAACACTGGTTAGTCCTTTTTGTGTTTACAATTGGAGATCCCTGAAGATTTCAGTTTGCCCCAAACCATGGGTCTTGTCCCTGTTGCCAGTGCTTTTATGCATTTTACATCAGATAGTTGAAAAAAAGCAAACCCAAGAGGTCCAGCAAGGTTTTACACAGCAGCCACTGCAGAAGGCTGTGCCCTCTCCTTGGGGAGCTCCTAGACTCCTCCTGCCTGCTGTCCCCTGC
Source organism: Lonchura striata (assembly GCF_050655825.1). Classification (NCBI taxonomy): domain Eukaryota; kingdom Metazoa; phylum Chordata; class Aves; order Passeriformes; family Estrildidae; genus Lonchura; species Lonchura striata. The sequence continues at coordinate 24,381,834 of NC_140704.1, read as the reverse complement.
CTGGCCATAGCAGGCAAGGAGAAATGCCCTTCCCACGCTGCTCATCCAGGGCAAGCGTTCACCTGCTCCTGCTGCGTTGTTTTGGACAAAAAAAATGAATTGCAACCTGGTGTTGCAGTTCCTGGCAGAGCACAGCGACAGGCAGGCAGTTGTGCAAGACTGGAGAGTACCAAGCTGCCCGTGGTTTCAGAGGAGTGATCTAACCTGCCGGGCTGTGTGCACTGATGCTGTCAGTGCGCGTCACTTTCGCCCGGGGCATGACTAATGCTGCCTGGGGAGTCTCGCTGCGGCCCAGAGCTTCTTATGGTCTGTATAATTTAGACTTCAAACTGAGAATAAAAATGCACAACGCACATCCTTGCAGTCTGTATACACCTCAGTTAAAGCAGAGCTGTGGTAGGATCACAACTCCTGCTTGCCTGAGTCTGCAGTGACAGCCTTGGCAAGTGTCACCTCCTGTCCTTTGCCAAAACTACTCTCACATGTCCTATTTATCTCAAGCTGAACTAAGAACTTTGTCTCAATAAACGATTTTTTTTAAAAGGCATTTGAACTCCAAAATATTTGGTCTGGGATGAACCCAAAGCAGTGAGTGCTTTTTTTATTTGTTCACTGAATCAAAACACCACTTCTTAAAATGCTCAATTCCCCAGCCACACACAGACAGTTAAAGACAGAATGCACAGGAGTGTGAATACAGTGACATTACTTAGACAACCCTGGAATCTAAAGAAGACCAATCTTCTTACAGTGAACCACATTATATTTAACCAAACACTGAGTGGTAGGGAGAAAGTTTGCAGGCTGAAAGTAGACAATTCAGACTTGGATCTGGTTTCCTGGAATATCCAGAATCCATATAACCCAAATACATAGATTTGAGTATAGCCTGAGTTCTGAGTAACATAAATTCTGTGATGACATAACTTCAGGGAAATGAATGTACCACTTATGTCCAGATGTAAAACATCTGCAAAACAAAGCTCTGACATCCGCACGGGCCACTTAACTTTATGCAGCCAATAAGTTAATTTTCTAAAATCCATGATCAGCATGATAATGCACTGTACTACAGGAAAAGTCAGCATCCTTCTAGTTCATGTTGATATTTTGATAGCCTTTGCACTATATTTGTAATAGACATAACATGATGCCATATTTTCTTATCAGCAGAGTAGCACCAAGAAAAAGAAACAAGGCAAAAAGAGCCTCTGAAATGGCTCACAAAATATTTTCTGCTCCAGGTTTTTCTACAGAAAAAGGAATTTTTCTACAGAAAGGGAATATTGTCTGTATCCAGGCTGTTTTTTATTATTTAAAAAACAGATCCTAAAAGGTCATTGCAACTTACAAGAAAAGTGTTGTTAGTGATGCAAACAGTGACCCCTGTGTCTCTGCCTGGCTGCAGAAGCATGAACGATGACTTACCAGTCGCTACTCCCCACAGCCGCTCTTCTTGGAATTGCAACATCTGGTATGTAAAACCCTTTCCTTCCTCACCGATGAGGTTCTTGCAGGGGACTCTTACATCTTCAAAAAAGATCTGAGCTGTGTCCGATGACCTCATACCTAGTTTGTCTATCTTTTTAGCAACAAGAATGCCTGAAGAGAAAGGCATATGAGAAAGGGGTATGAGAAAGGCCACCAAAAATAGAAGCACTATGAATAAATACACTGTTGTCAGAAAGAAAAGTCTGCAGATGTGAATGTATGTTCCAAAACAACAGTGAAACCTACCTTTAGGAAAAATATAATAATATTCTGGAGTAAAGTGGCCCAAATCCTATTTTAAAAGGGTTTTCCACTTTACTAAACCAGCAAATGAGAAAATTTTCATTATGTACCCAAATAATGAATATTTACTATTCATAATAAACTGGCTCCACACAGATCTTCAAACAATGCAATATTTATTTGTTTATGTTTGATTTTTATTTAGCATTATAATAAAATGCTGAAATTCAATTTGGCAATATTTGCCAAGTGCCTGCACTGCTATGAAACAGTACACAAATATTCAGTAAGGACAAAAACAGAGCTGTATTTTAAGCTGAAGCTAAGAGTATTTCTCCTTGAAATTCTCTTCCTTCCCTCTCTTCTTCATTTATCCTCCCCTTCCTAGCCTATGCTGTTTTTTTCTGGTACAGTGATCACTCTGACTTTTCATGTGTGTATTTTTGTGAGGAGGGTTTGCTTCTCCACAGACCTCTCTAGACAGCACTGACTCTGACCCCATGTGCATTGGTCTGTTGAAGATGAACCTGGTTCATTCAGGTCTGGCCACATGAGGGTTCAGCTACCTGAACCCTCAGGAAGGGCAGGACTCCTTCCTGTTGTTTGGTTTTTCTTAGCTACAAGTTCTTCCTTGCATAGCTTACCCCTATGCCATGAGAGTTTAACAGGCATCCACTGTTTTCTCGTGGCATTTCTCCTGTCTTCAGCTTTTATCTCCCTGTTGATCTGGAGTTAATTCAAATATTCAGGGTGAAAGTCAAGAAAGTTTCAAAAGTAAAAGGAGGACAACAACCAGGCATAAGGATTTGTGCATAACAAGGTAATTACATCTGACAAGTCTGCATGTGTAGCAAAACGGTCCTCCAACTCAGCATATGTATCTTCACCAGAAAACCAAAGCTTTTTACTACTCACGCACATGTTATTCCAACCAGCTTAATGATGAGGAGGTATTCTGTTCTTATTTTCCTCTTTATTCTTTTTCAATCCTCTACTACTCTCTGGCACGGCTCAGTAGAAGCCGGTTGGTCACCACACAGATTGTTCTGGTCCTTCTGTTTGTATCTTGCTATTCTTCACAGCTTTTAGAAAACATCTCTTTCTGAACTAATACAGACATCTCACCCTTTACTCACAGGAGGCCTTCAGACATATGAAAATTACTTTGGTTTTTGTAGGCAGAAGAAGTTGGCAGTAATTTCCTTCACATTTACTCTCTCTGGCTGCACTGAATAAGGTTGTGGAAATTTTCATCTCTTCACAGAGATGAAATACTGACAGTATTTACAATTGCCAAGACTTCTCTGAGAACAATATTCACATAGACTTCCACAAGTTGCACTCAAGATTTTTTTCTCCACCAACCAATCTGTAACCAGATTATGTATTAGGGAGACTTGCTTTGATATATGATCAATGTAGGAATAAAATCAGGACAGAGGTATAAAAATTCTTGACTTTTGAATTGAAAATTATCCAGCAATTTGTACTCAGTCAGCCAAAAAAGCATTTGTAGTTTGTTTCCATATTAAAAACACAGCTCCATAATCATGCACTGGGAAACTTAGAAGCCCAGATGAAATCTGGAACATTGTTTCCCATTGGAAATACTGCTATTTGGCTTCCTTGTGAGTTGCAGACATCATGTATGGTCTAAAGCCAACTGGCGTTATGCAATCACTGCTCCTCACCCATATGAAGATGCACTTACTGCTCTTGCTAGTGGGTGGTTTAAAAGGATTCTTCTTAAGAAAGCACAACTGCTGCCAGTTCATTATTATATTGCTAAATCAATCCTGTTGTTGACTTCCCAGATCCACATACAGCAACCACTATTGAAGAAAGCTCTTACAGGCTTGGTTAGTGAGCTAAATATGCTGATGATTTCTACCAGTAGACTGGATTGAGTGTCCAATTTTCCTGGGTCCAGCAGCATCCCCCTTTGTCATGCCCTATCAGCTTCACTTGCTCTTAATTCATGGTTGTCACTCACAAGGAGTCCAAGCTGCATCAGTCTCTTCTGAGGCTAGCACATGCTTTACATCATGGAAGACAATCATACATAATTATCTCTGGCCACTACGGGGGCATCAAAATCTCCCTTCCTGTAATTATCTTCCTTCTCTTCCTAAGGGGTACTACAAATGGAAAATGACCAGCAGCGGTAGAAATTACTGGTCCAGATAACTCCTGGTGTTCACCTGTATTAAATAAATTACACACAATAACTCACAAATCTGAATTTATTATAGCCAAGCGCCTGACTTACCAAAATCACTCCAACACACATTTGAGCTACTTGAACCAGTATCATTGAGATGGATTGCTATTTCTCTGCCTGGGCAGTTCTTCCCAAGTGTCTTTGATTTTTCATTTTCTCCCATTCCTCCAGCCTTCTGACAATCTCTTTTATTTCCTGTATTCTATCTTGAGAGAAAGGCAGTTGCTGTCTCCTGACACCACTTAGTGCCATTACAAATGGAAACACTTTAAATTGCAATCCAAGAAACACACTCTTTTCATGGTTGTTCTTTTCCTTATTAACTCCTCCTTGCAATCTCCCCTAGAGCTGTCTGAGGACTCAGAGGACAAACCAGAGGACAAAACAGTTACCATATCAGGGCTGCAAGCCATTTGTCTATATACCTTACACACAGACATTTTGCAGCTTACTAGGTTCTATTTCATTATATGAAAAATTCAGCTGCTTTTCTAAGACATTGTTATTGTATGAGAAGTATTCGCCTAATTTGGATATCTATTGTGCATCCATGGTGCTGTTATCCAAACTTCCTTTATGAGAGATGTATTCAGCAGTGTCTATCAAAGCTAGACCATGGTTTACTTCAGCCCAGATTAGAGTGTATATATACCTAAAATTAGAAGAAGCAAATCCTATTATGTCTAGCCAATAAACTATCAATTGTTGAAATTAATAATTAATTTTCAGACTTGGAAACTTTTTCTCTCTCTTTTGTCCCCCACCACACTATATAAATACAAAACAACTTAGATTTTTAGCAAAAATACACCACAGATCCTTTCTCACCCAGCCATAGAGGCTGGTGCCTGCAGAGCTGAGTCAGATACAGCACATTTGCTCTCCATTGCAGTTGTTTTTGAGCTTTGACACACAAACATCCACGGGCATTTGAGAGTGCATCATTCTGTGATGTCCTCCAGACGCTTCCTGTACAGCCTTGGTCTGCTGCCCTCCATGGAGCACAATCTTTAGCAGACAGACATCCTTAGGATGTATCAAGCCAGATGAGCTTCCTGAAAAATCTCACTTCTGATATGACTCACCCAAAGAGTACAATCAACAGTCTTAATACTTCATTTCAAAAGGTCGCCAATCTTGGTACTGTGACCCCTTTGGAGATAAATATGTGTATCATCACAAAAGAATTAAAACACATGCATTTTGAGGAGCACAAATTTTGCTCCTAGGGAGACTTCTACACTTCTGCAGATCAGAATAAGGTCTCAGATAATTTTTCTGCTCTACATCTATTTAATGCAGGTAAAGAAGATATGTGTGTAGGCTGTGAGATCTAACATCTCCCCTCTCCTAGAGCTATGACAATTCATGTCTTTTTGGAGTAAGCCAAGTAGCTGAAAACATCTAATCCAATTTCTGTGTATTTTAGCTGCCACTAACTCTGGGTCAGCTGCTTTGTTGTTTTAGGAAGATTGATCTCAGAGAAGAAGTACTGCATTTGCATTCTGACCCCTCCATGAAAAATCACAAGAAGGACTTCATTTATTTATCAGCAGATGGCTGATAAGAGAATTTACCTGGAAATTCAGAGCAATTCTGGCTGCAAGTTACATGTTTGCTCATCACTTCACAATAAGAATGAAGTTCACCACTAGTGAAGAAGTTCAGGTCTGTCTTCCATGAGCTCCCATTCAAAGCATGTCTTGCATGAGCAGAGGTTCACTCAGTTCACTCAGAACCTGCTTGATTCCCAAGGCTTGCTTGATTCCCACTTGCTTGACTTACTCCATGCTTAAATTCACTTAAAAGACATTCCCTTAAGAAGCCCTCATCATCCTCTTTTGCGACACTGGAGACCTGGGTTTTGTTCTAATCCATTAAGTGAACATAGAGACATTCACTTCACTGCTATGGTGGTGTTCCTACATGTGAAATGTCAATAATGGCACATACTTTGTGTGTAAAATACTCTGAATTGAATGAACAAAAAAGCCCTGAGTATAAATACCTTATATATAAATATATTAATATACATTATTCTGGATTTAATAACTATTAAAAACTATTGAATTGTTAATGGTTTATTTGCATAAAATAAACATTAATTAAAATTAAAATTAAATATACTATATATTATATTGCACATAAATTAATATGTTGCATATTTTTAAACATTAAAATGAGTCAAAACTGAAAAGGTTTAAAAACTTTTGAACAGGTGTCAGAACTGCAAAAGATCCCCACCAGCACAATCTTAACTGCATCCTCTCTGGATGATGTTCTTTATGCATACAGCACTTGTGCATTCTGCAAGGTCTGCAGATTGCTCAGGAACAGACACTGTGTGGATGTACCACTGAAACTGGTAGCCTTAGCTCAGGCAGTAATTCTTCCATGTCTTCACCTGAATTGCTAGTCTTATTCAAAACCAAATCCCTGCTTCCAAGATATTTCAATCTTTCACTCCAGCCCACATTTAACTCTTAGACTATTTTTATAATTTAACTGGCAATAGTGCCCTGGTGAAAGGATCCCTTTGCACAGCACAGCACAGCCATGAAACACTCTGAATGTGCCTGCAATTCTCTTCAGCAATTCTCTTCTACCAGGCTTGAGAGGTATTTCCCAAGTTTGAAATCTCTAAACTCTTTATCCTTTTACTTTCATATGGTTATGAATCAGTGCCATGAAAATGTATCTGAACAACTCCTCTAAATATATTTTTGGTTAAACACCTTTCCTTCTTGTATTAGGCATATAAAAACCACCAATAAAAACCAAATGAGAAGACAAAGAGTTCTGTGTTATTACCAGGTAGATTCATTGGCAGACATATGAGAGATTTATTTCGATGGGGAGGTCCTTTGCTGGTATTTGCCAGGAGGCACATCCAGTCTGCCTGGCTCCCAGTCGTAATCCACATTTTACCTCCATTTATGACATATTCATCGCCCTTTCTCACAGCCGATGTCTTGATATCTATTTCAAAACACAGGAAATGAAGGGTTATTCTTGTGAAGGAGAGGTACATTGGTCCACGTATGACTGGCAGGGTCACTGCCTTGCTCTCAGACAGAAAACTATTTGCTTCTCCCTCATACTCCCCTATCCTGTAACCCTTCCAGGACATAAGGCAAAACAGTCTGGAAAACTTGGAAGGCAAGCCAGGGAAACAGGACCACTTCTCCCATATTCCTTTAGGTGGAGTCTTCATCCCAGTAGATGAGAGCAGAAAGCTTCCTCAGTAGATGTGGTGGTCAAAAACTTGGGAGAGAAGCATTTCACTGTGAGGTGATCTATTAGAGTTTCACTTGCTGTGTACCTTAGTCCTGAGGAGGCCATTAATTCCAGAGTCATGACTTTAGCAAACACAAGCCTCGGTATCTGTGAATGCATAAACATAAACCAACATGCACTTCCTGCATGCTCTTGGTCACCGTGCTGCAATACGTTCAAAGCTGCTAAACTACTGAAGGCCAAGTCTTGCAATGAGTGTCTGGACATGAAGGAACTCTAAACACATGCTATTTATACACCCTGGCAAAAAACAATCTTATTTTCATCTGCAACGGTTCACATCATGCTGCAAACAGTCCTAGCTGCAACAGACAGCCAGAAAGAATAATTATATGTCCTCCAGCAGAGTTTCCAAAGGGCTCCCTTCTTTTCCCTGCAATCAAACTTCTCTGACAAGAACCCCAGCTGATGAGGACTCTCCAACAGTATGAGCCCAATAGTACCTGTGAATCTAACAAGGCTATGAAATCCATAAGAGACCATCCACTGAAGGGGGATCATAGAGGGGAGAGATCCATAGATCTTGGAGAGTAGGAGTCAGACAAGAAATGGAGTGGGCAGGCATGTTTAAGTAATCTGGTTACACTTTCATACGCAATCACCTCAGTCTGCACATGCATGTTCTCCCTAGGGCTCTAAACATAAACCAAAAGCAAACCCAAGTATCTGATCTTCATTTAGGAGATAAACTGGGACTGAGGTCAGCATGGCTGAAAATTTGTCTTATTAATGAAGGCACAGGAGAAAAATGATGGGAGAAAATTATATAAGGTATAAAATAAGGAAGTATGGGATATAGCTATGGCTAAACGAATGTAAGCAAGGGAAAGAGATCGTAATCATGTAGATAAAACCAGCAGACACAGAGGAATTCACCCAATAAAAAGACTATGGCAAATCTGTCCAAGGGACTCAATATAAAATCTGTATAATAATGAATGCCAAGAACCTTAAGTAATCTAAAGTACTGGCACTTATAATACATGGACACAGACACTGTACACTCATATACATGGAGACTAAATAATAAATGAAGGACACACAAGAGTTGGAATAAGAAATATGACTGTACTGAAGTGGTAAGATGGGAGCATACACAGTGATTTACATCACACATCCCTTTGTTATGGAACAGCTACTGAAGAGATTAGATAGAAGTCCCATAGAAGGTCTGCAAAAGAACAATGAGCACTGTGATGTTACCACAAATGTAAATAGTTCTTGCAGGCATGGCGTCACAGGGGACTAACCACCCAAATACAGATTAAAAGAACAAATGCCTCACTAATGAGAATGATCAAGTACTCCAGATTCAATGGTTCACAGTTTACTTCAAACACTTGAGAAACAACTATTTTACATGATCTTGTGAAGAATTGATTCTATTTAATTAGAGATGATTAATAAAGATGATCAAATAAATATGTAATATATAATATGTTTAAAATATAGCAGGCTTTGAAAACCTACTTAACAATTCACTATGGTCAAGTAGACCCAGGAATATGGCTATGAAGATAATTTGGAATATTTCACTAGTTATTTTCCCTGACAGAGCATATCTCTGGGAAAAGGCTACTTCAGTGGGTGCTCCATAACTCATTTTTGCAGGCACATACCACTGACTCTTACAACCATCATTCTCTGAGGAGCCCTTCTAGGGAAGAGCACAAGGCATCACCTGAGGTGAATGATACAGCGGATGCCATACAAGCAGCCAGGGCTGGTCACATCACTGTTCAAATCACACCTATTCAAGCCTCAATTTTCCTCTCCACTGCACTCGAGTCCAGCCATGTGCTTAAATAGATTTGATTAAAGGTAAGGTTGGCTTCACCTTTTAAGGTCAGTATTACAGTCAGAGATAAGAAACACACATCCTTAAAGTAAAGTATGATCAACATACCTGAAATTTACATCATCATCACACGAAAAAAAGACAACTCAAAACTTTAAAGAAATACCTTCATGTCTAACTGAATGAATAATCACTTCAAAAATCAGGAAATTACTTGTAGGAAATGAACAAGATTAATCATGAAAGTAAGCTACAATTTGGAGATTAGAATATAAGCACTGCAGCAGGTTGAACTAAGTTAAATCTTGCAGATGAAAACCAACAAAATCAAAGAAGATTGTGGTAGAAAACAATACTGTTTCAACCACAGAAATGAAAACAGGATAGAAAAAAAAAAAGGCATATAGAGGATACTTTAAAAAATATTTCACAAGAGATTACAGTCAGATTCACAATTTGGTTGACAAAGCAGAACAAAAAAAAGAGTGTATAGAAACTGAAATTAGTAAAAAAAGAGATTGCTGGTTTTAGCAATCTGCACAACCTGAAAATATTTTTGGAAATTAAAAAAAAAAAAAAATTCAGTTTACCCATGGTATCTTATTTAAACCCAACCTGATTTATTATGAAATAGGCTTTTCTAGAGAAAAATCCTATTGGACCCAAGCAAGTGAAATTAACACTACTAGGTAACTGTGAGTTAAAATTTGAAAATATAAGAATTAGAACAAAAGTGGAAATGTGCATAAGGAACTTGGCGAAGCAGAAATTGCATCAGGTTACATAAAAAGAAGCAATTCTGATGTACAGAGAAAATTTATATCAGAATGTACAGTGAATGATGTACTAGTTAAGCCCCTCCTTGGATATCAACCTCTGGACAAAACCTACTGAATATTTGCATTAATGATCTTTAAAAGGATAGGAATACACTAATTAAATTTGTCTGTGACACAAACTTGGGAGACATCACCAACTCAGACAACTAAAGTATGGCCCAGCAAGAAAATAATTATCTTGAGTTTTCAAATTCAGCATGGCAAGGACAGGCACTCAGACACAAAGCAGTAAAAGTGATTGCTAAGTCCTGCAATGTTTCAATAGCAAACTGGTAATGAGGATGATCCACAGTTAATCACAGGATTCACAAGTCTGCAAGCTGTTGTGTAACATCATGTATTGGAGTGTAATACTTCTACCAAGGTTGGAAATGTATTTGTGCCATTATAGACACCATGTGAAATCCTGGGGTTTCATGCTCAGAAAAGACAACCTCAATCCAGAAAAGAAGAAAGGCTGGAGAAAGATACTTATGTTTAAGAGGTAGACATCAACAGAGTTACTAGCTGCAGATACCTGAACATTCCCTGAAGCTAGAGGATGTGTTTGAGAAAAGTGTTTTTCATGATGTGGTCTTATATATACCCACAGACTACAGTCTATAAATTGTGGAATAAGAGTGAGATAAAATGAGACAATATAATTCAAATTTACACAAATGTTTATGCTGTGTAGTACCAGAATCCTGAAATTAAAGACACATTCTGTACCATCTGTACTGTTCTGTTTTTTTCTTCTCAAGCCAACTCTCTGCTAGTTTTGGTTCACATGGTCACTACTATGGACAATATAGAAAAACCAAACTTGAAAGTAGACAGATGTTTTTTCATATTGACATGAATTTTGTATTAGACTAATATACACAGTCCTTTTTATTACGTTGAATTCTGAATAAATTAGTTTGAGGCACATTTCAATCCTCACGTAAACATTGTTTTTGTCTTCTGTGTTCCTATCACCTTCAGCAATTTTGGAACTGCAGGAAAAAATGTTAGAGATACCTTATTCTGTGTCATCCTTCAGTTTAAAATATACTGACTCACATGGCAGAAGCACGTCCCCAACATTCACTTGTGAACAGCTGCTCTGCCCCTTCACTTCTCTCAGGGAGACAAACATCCCAATAGCATCAGAAACAAAAGGAAGCACCAAGTGCAGTTTCACACACCTCAGGCTGTTTACAGCTGGGCCATCTGGAGATGGTGCAGAATGGTGCAACTCAAAACACGAGCTATTGCTGCTCATACCTAACTTGTCCATTTAATTGCCCTTCAGAAGCACTGTAAGCTGGATTTGGCATTTATATCACGGATCAAATCTTCCAGGAGGGGGGAAAAGGTATTTTCATTTCATCCTGCAGTGTATGTCCAAGCTGCAGCATAGGTTCAGTAGATAATCCTCTTTGATTCCAAATTAGTTTTTAACTGCATTCATCTAAGTGTATCACACCACTTTAACTAGATGATAAACAAGATGCTGTTGAAGGAATATTTATGTTACTTATTATCTAGAACACTGCATCCAAAAGAAAAAATTAAATTCATATTAAGAATTTTCTGGTAATTTTCCTAATTAAACTAGAGAGGCACTTATTAAAATAAATGATGTTTTTATTACATTAGTAAAATTCAAATTTATAATTACTTTAATAAATAAATTATTAAGTGCTATTATGAGATTGATTATTTAAATCTTATTAATATTTAAATTATAACAAGCAATAATGTAGTTTTAATTATATTGAAATTTAATATTTTTATATTTATTACTTATAACAATTAAGCATTATTAATAAGTACTCTTTAATAAACAAGTCTACTAAAATTATGGAATTTTTCTTAGAACAAATTCAATTAACCCAGAAAGGAAAACAGCAATAAATTATGCAGGAAGATTTAGTCCCATTACCTCATTATCCACATTAACATTCTTGAAATCTACCTGCTGCACCCTTGCTTGAGCACTGGATGTTAATCTATTTGCCTTGAAAAAACAACAGGAGTTTGGTCACGGAGGTGATAGGACTCCTCAGATAAAAAATGTCTGTCATACTTGGCAAGTTTGTCTGCAGGAAGACGTCTCATTAATTTGTAAGAACACAATGTGGTCAGCTTGGCCATGCTCTGTCCAACAGCTAAACCTCTAAAAGTAATCACTTATCACTCCTTTTTCCATGAAGTCCATGATTCATCATCAAAGGAAACATATTTTCCTTTTCTACCGTATCTGTTTTGATTTAATTTCTCAAATTTTCTACTGCCTCAGGCACTTCAGAATAACAGTTTCATTTGTCCTGGTTTCTAAACCTATTTTTGCACTAAACCAAGAAAAACAGTTGCATGCAAAGTAACTAAATCATAAAGATAATAAACTGGACATTGCAAATTCTTCATTAGCTCTAAATAAAGCAATCACCAATTGAGAGATATTTTTGCTTCACAGGAATGACAGAAGGGGCTGAGGTGAAATAAAGATGAACAAGAGGAAATAATTGTGAAAGTGATGCTGTCATTTTCAGAAGAGAGGGGCTCTGTAGTTTTCCCCCATTCAGGGAGAGGTCTTTGTCACGGCAGCCCAAGTTCCAGTGCAGCTGAAGGGGCTGTGTTCCCTGTCAGTACATCTGGAGCTGCACGACTGAATTTGGCTGTGCAGCTGATGAGGTGTGGAGTGCCCCTGCCAGCAGTGAGCCTGGACAGAGCAGGACAGCACTGGAAGAAAACTGGGGCCAGCAAAAAAGCTGCATTAATCTGTTGTGCTCAGCCTATACACAAGGTCACTCCATTGATTCACCTGACAAGATATGTTAAAATTGATTGCTTCTGGATGCATGAGAAGTATGTGTTATGTTCCTGGAATGTTACTTTTTGCCCTCACCATGCCAGACTTTCCTTCCTTTTGTTTCTTACAAAGGACAAGGGCAAAGTGAAGGGTCAGGAAAAACAGATCCTTTCCATTAAAACATCAGGCTGTCTAAAACTGTCAGTTTGCTAGCTTAACTTACTTGCAACATCTGACCCAGCTCCATCTTCACTGATTCCCAAGCAAGCCACAAAATCACCAGCTATAGTTGGTACGAGGAACTGTTTTTTCAACTCATGAGAACCAAACCTGCAACAATATAACAAAAAAGATAGGATATTAAAACCCTATGAAGGTAAATTTTATTCAGAAGTTCGTTACAAATTCTGTTCTACCCACACAGAGATCAATTTTCCTATGTCTAGGGAAAAAAAAAAAAAAAGCTGTCCCAGAGCCAAAAGATAGAATAAGATACCTTCCAAAGTCTTCACCAGAAGTGCAGTCACAATCATTTCAAAGAAGCTTTAAAAAGTGTTCAGGCATCTTACTCCCACAGAAATGTGTGGTCTAGATGCCCAAAATCTATCTACATGACTGTTGCTTTAAAAGTTCCAGGTCTAATAAATACAACCCCTGAGGATTCCTCTCAATGCTCCCGCACTAATACGCAGCCACCAGGATGGAGGACCTGCCCTCTGTTTATCTTCTGACTTTTACACCATCTCTTTGCCAGATTTTAGTGGTGAGTGAAATCTTTGGCCACCATCTGCAAATACCTGTATTTAAATTATTTATATTTCACATCTACATTTAAATCATGCAGTAAAATCCATTAATGCTTCTTCCAGCTGTTCTTTTAACTCCGCAAGAAAAAAAAAAAAAAAAAAGGGAAACAGCAAACTCTTGATGGTATTTTAACACAAAAATTTCATTTGGCTGTATTTAAATTCAGTTAAGAGGCACATGCTGTTTTCCCGCTGTTTAAAAGACTGTATCCAGTCAAAATATGCCATATTTCATTTCATGCTTGATTTTGTCCTAATTAGAATTCACTGATTTCCTTTTGCAGTGTGAATGGTGAGTTCATGATCTGGTTCTCGAACCTTTCTTGTGTGACTGAAAAATTCCTTGGGTCATGAAATGTCTTATGTGTCCAGGAATCCATAAATTCAAGTTCCTCCTCAGCCTCCTCTTTGTTGTGAGGCTTCCCAGGTCATCATCACCACTCAGCTCCTCACTGGGGTCTCCTTCTAAAACATTGTCCCAGTACTTCCAAAAGAGTGGTGCCATTCAAACTAAGACTAAGTCATCCCCTCCAACCAGCCCTGGACAGGCAGAGAACAGACTGGGATCTGGCAGACACTTCCACTTGGTACACACAAGGAGCTCAATTCCTGGTCCTGTCCCTGCTGAAAATCACAGCAGCAATTCCAAATAACTACAAGTAGCAAGTTTGGAGGGCCTACTCCTTCCTCTAGCATACTGGAACAAAGTTCCCATGTCTGTTAGACAGCATACTTTATTTTTTAATTTTCATGGGGCATGATCAAGTATGGCTAGCTGCACATTCATCAATCAAAAAAAAAACCCAAACAGCCCAACCAACAAAATGGACAATCAGATTATGATAGTTGTGATTTTTGGCAATGCTTTCTAATGTTTGAAACTTTGCTAACCTTTAGCATTTCAACAGAGGATTTTCATTGCAAAAACTTTGCTTAGAATAATATTTTTTGTTTGATGTCTTTCTTTGTTTTGAGTTCCAGAAAACAGTTCAGTTCTTTCCAAAAATGTGGTTATAGAAAATGTTATTTTGCAATAAAAATAAAAAAAAAATTGGTTGGGCACCACTATCTTCAGAAGATGGCGGGTCTCCATGCCTTGCAGGAGACAGCTTGCTTCTTGCTAAGCTGCTAGCTTTTGTGTTAAAAATATGTCATTTTTGTAAAATTTTACCCATCTTAAATGCATCCTAGAAAAATCTCAGGTTTGCACAAATGTAATACCCACTTCTTCCCAATTTAACAGCTCCAGAACTAGAAAACTCTGTTTTCAAGGAGATCATGCTCTGGACTCAAGACAGACCCGACCATGTCTGCCTTCTGGTTGGGTCCATACCCCAGAGGATAGTTTCCCATGTGATTACCTGTGCAGCCTTAGCATCACCATAAAATATATTTCTATGCATTTGAGTATCCACACATACACACAAGTCTACAGTCAATGAATCTTGTTGATCCTATGCAACATAAAATCTCACACAACTGTGAGATTCTGACACATTGACTTGCGTGAAAGTGCTTATTCATCTTTTCTTGCTCCATACTTTGTAACTAATATTGGTGGAATGTCATGAAAACAAAGACAGAAATTCCAGTGGTATACAATCTTGTAATTAGAGGGTAAAAGGAAAGTAAAACCATGGCAAAATACAGATGTAACACTTCTGTGATCCACGCAGTTCTGTTTATATTTTCTAATTGTCAGCTGCAGCTTCTCTTCTTTACAGCAAACAATAAATCAGATAGTAAAGCCAACTTTTTTTATATTAATTCCCAGCTATGCTGCTAACAAGGGTGGAGAAAGAATCAGTGATGAAATAGAAAAGCATTCTCTTCCCACTAAATAATCATCATTGTCCTTACTATTTGCCTATATAAAACAGGGGGTGGAAAAAAAAGTTCACTGCCTACTGCTGAGATAAGCAGCTCTAAACTGATCTGGTATCACTACAGATGTGACACACTTCAGGTATGTCTATAAGCTCTGGGAAATGCATATAATTCACTGCCTCAGCTAGGAGCTGCTTTCTCCACTCTATTTGTAAGCAAGCAAGGGCAGTATTATATCTGAATGCATTTGAAAGACCTGGCAGAAGGTTATGTTCCAAACCATCAAAGGTCAGATCACTGCGGGCAAAGCATTTTCTATTTAGTTCTTAAATTTAGAAAGTCTTATTGCTTCACTTAGGGGACTCTGGGAATTACAGGAATCACATTCATGGAGTTAGTTTGTAGGTACACTCAACATATGCTGGATGAATGTTGAACAAAGCTCAAAGTTATGAAAGCCACCAAAGAGCTACAGAGGCTTTTTTATGGGTTGATGGTTGATTCCCACATTATTGTTTGATTTGTGTAACAATGAATAATCAAGATGCAAAATCTGACTTATCTCTACAACGTGTTTAGAATCCCCACAGTACACAGATACTATTAAAGAAACAATCCAGGACATGGGTGCCATTTAAATCCATGACCCAGGACAAGCAATCCTGGGAGTGGTGGGATCTTCCCACTACACAGCATGAGGTAAAGATGCACACAGGCAAAATTTCCTGTAGCTTTCTCTTTTCATTACCAAGTTTCACTTTTATATGTGTGTGGGGGGAATTGTACTGCATAAGGAGCCCATGTAATTGGCTCTGCAGTGGACGAAAAATTCAATCATGCAGATACAAATTCAATTAAAGATTTCATCAAGTTAACAACAATTTCACTCTTCTTTTCCAAGAACTTCCAGTTTAGGATTTCATTAGCACAAATATGCATAACTTCACTGTTCTACTACAGCAGAACAGAGTAACAGAAGGCCAAAAAACTGCGATGGAACAAAATCCCATTTTCTTTTACCCACAGATTTTCTTTAAACCCCTGAATAAAGGGCTGTCATGAGGGCAAGGTAGTACTGTCTGAAGTCTTTTAAAATACTTATTCTCAGTGGGACTATAGTTAAGCCACTGTTGCAAGAGACATATTGAACTCCATGCATTTAGCAAGCTTTTGGTGCATTACACAAAGGAGAAGAAAACTTTAAGAAAATTTTTTAAGAAAAATTTGTTGTAGGTGAGACCTCCAAAGTCACACATACAGCAGGATAAGCAGATCCCAAGAGAATGAAGCTTATATTCCAGACTCTACAGTAGATTTACAGGGGTTTTCATTCAGAATGGGGGAAAAAAGTCAACAATTTTTTTTGTTAGCAAAAAAACCCTAAAATGTTCTTCTGAGTAAAACTTCCCTTCTTGTATATCTGTTTAGTGCAGAGAAATTCCCTATTTCAACATAATTATTAGAAATTAATTCCCACCCTCAGCTTCCAGAATTTTAGGTGTATCCATATTCCAGGGGCAGACTGCTGGATCACCCAGTTGCCCCACTCTAGTTTTGAACTGCTGTTACGATAGAGTGTGTCTGCAAAACTCCTACATTAAGAAGTTGGTAACTGTCACTTTTATTGAGGGAGGAAAAAACCACAACAAATCAGATTAAGAAAATGTAGGAGCCTGAATGATAGTAAGCGATTCAAATGGAAACACTGATGTAGCTGATGAAAAAAACAAAAATGATTAATTGCCTAGAATGGGCATATTTAGGAAGCATGATATTTGTGCTACAGCTTTAGGACTGACACATTGCAAAGCTGGAAAAAGAGCAATTATAAAGCAGAATTAGACTGATACTAATCATTGCAACTAAATGCATCTTTAGTATTACTGCACTGGGATATAAGAAAAAAAGACAGACATGAAGAAATTGGATTCTGGAATTGCTTTTTTAAAATTGGTTTTGGTACCAAGATTTTGTGTTTGTAAACATATCATTTACTACTCAATGAGGTTTATGTTTTAACATATAATTAATATAATTCTAGCATTAAAAAAAAAAAAAAAAAGTGGAAGTATTTTCTCCTCTAAAGCAAACTGAGAGAAGTAAAGAGTTGGTTCTTTTCTCAGGCATTACGGAGTAGCCACTAGACAGTAAATTTACACAGTATTGTTTTTTTCTACTGATGACAATTGGGTTTTAGCCTAAACCAAACTTTCTGAAAATTACCTTGTAAGAGCAGGGGTAGCCATGCCAGCTTGCACTCCAATAGCCATGGGAATACCTCCACAACGGATATTTCCCAGCTCTTCTGCCACTGCAATATTATAGGAGAAGTCCAAACCCATGCCGCCATATTCTGAGGAAAAAACAAATCTATGATTCTCAAATTCTAGACTGCCATAAGCAACAAGAAAAACAACAAAAAAAGATGTTGCTACTGCAAGGACTTGCCAACTGCAATTTAACTGCTAATTTTTATGTATTTGACAATTACCAGCTTCCCTTTCACAAAAGCAAAACACATTATTCTCTACAATATTGAGAACTGAGCTGAGAATGACACCTGCTCTAATTATGTGCACATCAGGTCACTTCTGAGCATCCTATGTAGCCTCATTACTTTTACTGGAAACAGAAGGAATAAGTGACATGCTGTTGTAAATGATACCAGAGGGTAAAATTATTCTTTCCAACAGCAAGGTCATATGAACAAATCACACCACAAGGTAATAAGTGCTTTTATTTCCCCATGATAACACCTGACATCCACTCTCATCACACAATGCAATCATCTTTCTCAGACACAGCAGCCAAGTCAGCACGGAGCGCGACCACACGCGGGTCATGTTTCTATTCTAAATTCCTGCTCTAGCTCAAAATGCATGTTAGACACAACTGCAGTACTGAATGCATTTACTCCACACCCTGCACCCATCTGTGCAGTGATTAAAGCCCTCTGTTCCCAGGGAGCTGACAGCCTGGGGTACTGACCTGGTGCCAGCACAGCCCATTGCTGCCCCTCTCCCACCAGCATTCCAATCTGCAAATTCAATTAAAGAAGAAATTATTCTTCACCTCATTCCCATGCCCAGTGCTGATAAACCCACTACATAGTGAAACACAGAAAAAGGCTACATTGCTATGATGGATGAGGTAATTTTTAGCTGTATAAAATAGCTTATAGTCCATAGGAAATATGGTGAGAAAGTGAAGGTTAAGGTTACTACCTGACGTCATTAGTTGACTGAGCAGCTTTGATTAGATAATGCTGCCTCTTTTTTTTTTTTCTTTTAGATCCTTTGAAGACCAGCTAAAAAAGTTTTGAATAAACAGATACAAACCCTCACCCCTCACACACACAATAAGGGGCAGATGACCCTTGTCTGTTTTCACTTGCTGACCTCAAACACTGAGTACACTCTTCACTGACCTGCTCTGAAGTTTTCAAAAAATACCATTAAATAAAGGTCAAAACACCACAGTGCATATAAACATGGGGCTTTGCATGCTATCATCTGTTTCCTAAACCCACAAAAACTATCTTTGTGCATCCTTTCTTTGCTGAAAGGAAAAAATACAATAGGAAAGGCTAAGCATAAAGTTCAGTTTCCAAAAAACACTTCTCCTTAGGTCATACTGAATAGTCTAGACTGACAGAATTAAAAAACTGCTACTTTTCCAAACTTTTGCTTGAAAAGAATGTTTCTTAAAAATACACACAAAATTAAAGTGCCTACTGGGAGCTTAAGCAGTATAATGAAACATATCAGCAATATGGAAATGTGTTTAACATAACAGATAATCTAATTTTCTTGCCTTTACACAGCCCCCATCAATAAATAAATGCTCTGAAAAGCAGTAAGGAATCTATGTGTACGTAAAGCCAAAATTATTTAAAGATATCTGGAATTAGAGAGATTGTATTAATTTGGTAGCAGAGTTATAATAGACAACCTCAGTTCTGGCACCTCACAAATTCTTTTAAGAATTAGATTTTTTTTATATAATTTTATTTAATTGTCAAACTACTGTTATTACTGATTTTATTTTTAGTTTTGTCTACCAGGCAGTTATATTCCCATCTTTCACTTAAATTTCACAGAAATTTAAGAAACCTTAGTTTCTTGATTTGTCCAAAGTAACTTCCCAGGAGGAATGTTATGCACAAAACTGACTCAAAGAAGGGCTACTTTATCCAAGTATACAGTTTAGAGACATTCTTTGTCCCTACCACTTTGTCCCTTGTATATTACCACAAAACAGACTCTTCTTGCAGTCATTTGAGATAAGTTACTGAGTACACTTTAAAAACAAAATACTGAAAAAGGTCAACTTTTAAAGGGATAACAATGAAAGAATTTCTGAACAAAGGGAGTAAAAGATCAGAATGAAGCTTTGGGAGCTGGAGAGGGAAGTCCTGCCAGGCAAAGAGATGGTAAAATCCTGAAGTTTTATAATCTGGGGATAGATAATGCAAGAGACAACCACAGCTGCAGGCAGGAAGGGCAAAAGCAAATGGTAAAACCATTAATCAGACCACACCTAAGCTTTAGTCAGTTCTGTTCCAGGAGCCAAGTTAAAGCTTCATGGAGAAATGTGAGTGATTTGCTGGACAATGACAGGGAATGTCTTTTTTAGCCCTGAATACTTGATCAAAGTGGAGACTGATTTTTCAGTGCAGTCTGTGCCATTATATCCCTGGTAATTCAGGTAACTTAGGCCGTGGCCAAACTCAGCTGTGTCCCATCTCTTCGGAGAACTGGCACTCCACACTGAGCCAGGCTGCAGTGGTGTCACACACAGCTTCAGCAGACAGTGCTGGCTACAAGCACCAAAGAAATTTCCTTTTTTCCTCAGTTCCTAGTGGCAGCCTGGTGTTGGCAGACCCACCGCCAGCACCCCAGGCAGCAATTCTGGGGCTGGTCTGAGCACATTTCCCTGCATGTCATGGAACTCGGCTCTTAATCTGGGAAAAAACCACCAACCAGACTTATTTCCATCTGCTTCAGTGATGATGGTAAAAGTTTTATGACATTAATGTTCAATTTTTATTTGGAACAGAACTTGGGAATAACTCTTTTTGGAGGAGGGAAGAACTTTTTAAAATAACCCTTATTTGCAAAAAAGTCAATATGCTGGTGGTAGTAGGTTTGTGTTCACCAGTCTCATCAACAAACACCACTTCCTGGAAGTACCTCTTCTATGATTTAATGCTAATAGGTCAATTAAATTTTAATTCAGAAGAGCAAACACCACGCCTGACATAGGAGTGAAAATTTTGGTGAAGAATCCATAGTTCAAGAAACCAAATTAATTCCAGATTTGATTGCTTTACAAAACATACAAATAAACACACACAAAATCTCAAAAAATTAACAGCAAAAAAACCACACCAAAAAAAACTCCACATCAAGAATAACAAATTATATTTAAATACTCACATATAAAACATTTCTGGGGTAGGTAAATATTTCATTTTACTTTAAAATGAGATGAGGGGCCTTTAGAGAATTATTTGGCTACATTACCATTTATAATTTGCAAGAAAATTAAATTAATAAAGCACAAAGTAGATTAAATTAGGCAGAAAGTCTATTGCATTATTGCTTTTATAGCTGAAAACAGGTAAAAAGAGGCAACTCAGCTATATTCAAATTGTTACATTTTTGATGATAATAGCACAACTTCCAGCAGCTAAATGGCCTAATACAATATCTTATTCATTGTCGGATTTCAAGTTCTTTTACAAAGCAATTAAAATATAAGGCCCAAAGCAGAGAGCACAGAAACATACAAATAAATAAAGATTCTGCACTGCAGCCCATGGGCAGGAGCCAAGCTGCAGGAAAGAAAAAGTGTGTGGAGGAAGGAAGAGCAGAGAGGATGTGCTATGGACTGACTACAACCTCCCATTGCCATCCTGCTGTGCCGCTTGTGCTGGCGAACGAGGAAGGTGAGTCAGGAATGAAGAATGGAAGATGAACCTGGGAAGAAGGGGGAGAGGATGTTGGAACTTCTTGTTTTAATTTGCCTTTGCTTCTCACTACACAGATCTACTTTAACTGGCAGGAAATTAAAATAACTTTCTGCAAGCCAAGTCTGCTTTTTCCTGTGATGGTAACTGGTGGCCAGCCCCCCTGACTTTCCTCGGCAGCCAGGCCTTGGCATTCGATTTTCTGCCCTGTCCTGTTGAAGAGGGGGAGTGAGTTAGTGGCTGGCCAAGAGGAACCTAGCACACCATGGTCAGTGTATTAACCTATTCCTTTAAACTGGCTCTCTGCTTTTCTATTGATCACCACCATCACATTATTTGAACACTCCTACAACCCACAAAAACTCCTTATTTTAGACAGACCAGCAAATTTTTACATGTCATGTTTGTAGATCCAGGCAGTGGAGTAGGAATCCAAAAGAACACAATGAATCTTAAAAAACATTGGTTTTAAAAGATGCAAGTGTACATTCTACTAAATCTGACAATTTAGGGTATCAGGAGTTTTACATATGAATTTAGGGCAGATGGCCCAAAACTACAAATAAAAGAGCAAGACATGATCTCCAGTTGCAACATGTCAAAACAGAAGCACTGCTGAGAAGACCAGTTGGAAAAGCAATGGCAAATTCTATGAAAAAGGAGTCATAAAGGCAAACAAGAAGCTGAAGTCTTTCATATAATCATTTCACTTTTGTAAAGACCAGAGCATTTCTTGCCGCTTATTCAAGATCCCTGTTCAAATATGACTCTGTTCCATGATGAGACAGGCTTGAAGTCTCTAGTCAAAAATCTGTAAGATTTTACAAGTGTCTCTATTTGGAATTTGCTTCTGAACCCCATGTAGTAGCTGCTAGTGAGAATGACAATATCTGTGGTGAAAAGGGTCTGGAAATGAATTGAAGCAAGGTGAAACAGGTGGTCCTCAGAGTGTTTTAAGAAGGTAAGTGAACCTAGATAAAGGAATGATGATAATACAATGCAGAATGTATCCAGAACTCCATTTTAAATGCTTATATTTATATAATTTATCTTGCTTGTTTATCTGCTTTCCAAATTTTCAGTGAAGTGTATCTACACCAAAGAAAATCACTCAGCATTATTTCTACTATGGGCATTTACCTCAGTGCAAGAAAAAAAAATCAAATATGTGCTTTTATATTTGTCACAGACAAATAAAACATGAATCCAATCCCAGTTTGAAGATAGGTCTGAGACTACTATATTTGACACTAGAATGACAAAGCTAATTGCCAGTTCACAGCCTACAATTTTAAATCAACAGAAGCAAAATTTAATTGTTCAAACTTTATTCACCTGTCATAAATATGGTTCAAGAATTTCAGCTCCAGAGAAGTACAAAAAACCTTGAATATACATAACTCCAAACGTCATCAGGTAGGACAGTACAGAAGTCCATATCATAATTCCTTTCCTCTGCTTTATATTGAAGGAATTTAAAGAATTACCAAGGGTGTACTCTCTGTCTTGTGCAATTTCCCATAAGTCCATTATGAAAAGTTGAAACTGATGAAGTTCAGAAAACATCTCCTGCCTTCTTGGTTATTTGCTTCTGGCTGGGTGTAGAGGAAAAACCCTCTCATTAAGAGTAACAGAAAAACTGTGAGTCCACTTTAATCTTGTTGGGACTAAGACATAAGTATTTTTGGGCTACTTTTTCCCCCCAGACCAATTCACAAAAAAATCAAAATGAAATAGCAAACTAAAAAAGCCAACAAGGAAAAAAACCTTCCAACACAAATAAACCATTGTAACAGACGCAAAGTTCTTTTTAACAGATTACCTTAGTAAGAGAGACCAAACTCCCCCAGTTTGAATGAAATTTTGTCCCAAACCAAGAAAAAATAATAGTGCTTCATGATTTTGTTTGGTTGATCCTAGATAGATTGCAGTCACCTTTCAGTACTTGCTCTCTCACAGATACCATTTAATCCAATAATTTCAAGACAGGTAAGGACTTACTCTCCTAAACAAACTTTTAGTATTTCTCATTATCTAGTAGCCCTTGGAAAAGGAGAAATATGGATTGGCTTCTCATTACTTTTCAAGCACTTATGGTTAGCAGCACAAGTACAATCCCAAGAGCAATTAACAACACAAAATGTGTGTTCCTGCAAAACTCCTTCTGTATTCTGTATTATTCTGTACTGTATTCTGTTAATTCTTGCTACAGACATCATCACAGCTGCCACCACAGAAACTAAATTTACTGAGACAAATAAGGTTATTGGGTCTGTATAGGACTGTTTCAGATTAAGACAGATCTACACTATAAAATAAAGGAGAAACTTCTCACACAGTGTAAGGATAAAAACTCTCCTATAACACAAAATACCACATCAGAACTTGGCAATGCCTGCCACTGGGCAGATAAATGCACCACACAGACCTGGCCCCAGCTAGGGACAGCATGGACACCTTTAAAAAGGCTTCAGAGCTGTGTAGGACACTTTAAAAAGCCAGAGCAGTATATTCTAAATCACCAAGTTGCCAACACTTGCACTAACTACCCTCTGATTTCTAAAATATCCCTCAAAAATTTGTAGAGTTTTCCTCCTTTTCTAAGTGGTTATGCAGAATCACCCAATGACATTGATTAGAAATCACATTTGTACCAAACTTTGAACTGAGAAGGTTAGCAAACTCTTAAAAACAATATCACACAAACCCACAAATTTTGTGTACAAACAATGTTATGGGGAAGGAAAAGCAAAGCTGCCCAGCACAACAGAATAAAATGTACACATGGCAAGAAACATTAACAATGTAAAAGATGTAGTAGCGAAAAAAAAAAAAAAAAAAAAGAAAAAAGAATATCCAAAGTGCACACAGCCCCAGGCATCAGATGTTGCATCAACTCCAAGCCAGAGAAAAACTTTAAGCAATCCTTGGTCACAGACCCTTCAGTTGTCTTCTGTCTGGAGTTTTAAATGTAGCTTATTCCCCCCACCACTCAACTCTGATCCAACACCTGTTCCAAAGAATTGGAATTTAATCAAAATAGCTTACAGCTTTTTCTTTAAGGTTAAAGAGCATAGATCTCAACTGTTCTACATTTGTACATTTGAAAATGTCAGTCAAACTAAATGCCACAGCCTAAAGAAAATTAAATAAACACCAAACACACAGAAAAATGAAATCAAGAAGTATAAAGGCTGAGTATCACCCTTCCTGAGCTTCAGTGGAAAAGCCATGTTACTTCTCATTGGGATTCTCTTTGGGCAAGCTCATAAACAAATCACAGAATGAATTTCAAGGATATCCCCTTTGCAATCTGCCTTCTATGTGAGATCAGCCAACCAGCAACAGCTGCCAGCCTCCTTACATACACCGAGCACACACGTTGCTGCCAGCCTGCTCTGAGCTTTGCTTACTTGAGCATTACTCAAGTAATGAGTCAGGCCCATCCAGCAGTGAATGCTTGTTCTCTCCAGCTTAAAGGTGGCCACCCTTCTGATGCTCAAGCCACCACTGCATCAAATCCTTCAACAACGTGTGTCCCCTGAAGTCCTCCTGACACAACCATATGTCAGCCCTCAGAGGCACTAAAATCTGTCACCAGCATCTGTCAGCCCCATGTAAAATGCATTCTTCGTCCCAAGAAAATGTCTAAACAGCTGCTCAACTATCATTAACATATTTGTTCACATTGAACAGGTAATAATTAGTCCCACACCTGTACAAGGATGAAGCAGGTACATCACCTTTATGTGGTGCTGGTGCTTCTATTCAGGACTCGTCCTCTCACATGAACCACCACAAATTCCTACAAAAAGTTTATGTTACTTTGCATCACTGCAAATTTTCTTCCAGTAGGATCTTAAGTATGAATGCACAAATAGATATTATAAGAATATGCAGTAATGCACAGACATTGAACCATACACAGGTCAACAGGGAAAGAAAATGGGAATTGACTTATCAATGGGTAACTGACAGAGATACCCCAAGGAACACACCCCAGTTTAAGCACAAGAAGAGATGAGTAACAGGACTGAATAAAAGTATGTACATTTGTAAAGAGTTTTCAAAAGCTGGATGAAAAGAAGCCACTGTACTCAGTTTTGTAGCACTCTATGGGCAAAAACAGACTTACTGCTTTCATTTCTTTCAGGCATCTAATTACTTTCATTCCTTTAAGGTATCAGGATATACAGTCACTATTAAAAATATCATTCTGTTTCTTCTGAATGCCAAATAAATAAATAATTAAACTGAGAAGCAATACTAAGGGATTTAAGGATTACAGATTTATTACATTTGCTACTTATTAAAATTTATAAAATTGTGTAAGTTTTTTTAAACTTATAAAATGCTAAGGTTTACTACAAAGGCTAAATATTTATCAGCTGAAAGCTGTGTTTAATTTTCTTCCCTAGCAGATCTTTTAATCCAGTCCAAGCTAATAAATAGCTTGTTGGAAATTCACATTTGTCTTGACATTTAATATGTCACACTCAAAGACATAAATTTTACTAAATCATACTTTCCAAAACTTGCAATCTACAAATGGAATTATAAATTGAGAATTGAAATTTTGGGCATGGGGGAAGAAACTTAAAAAATGTTAATTTTCAATAACCTTAAAAATACCCAAAAGGAATTTCAGCATGTATGCAGTGAATAATGAAATAAATTTGGACATGCTCTGGAGATAGCCTGGCAAGTATAGGGGTTTTAGTTCAGTAGCAGCAAACTTAGAACAGAAATGCATTGCATGAGGCTTCCACAGGAATTCCTGATCAGCACAGATTTAAAGGAGTAAAAGAATTTCCAGTGGCTGCCTTCTTAAGTCCTTGATATTTTGGGTCAGATACAGAGAAGAAGGTAACATTCCATCCTAGAATGCCTGCCACATTGCAGGTCTGCACAGTCCCAGCACAGCCAACAGATTATTAAAGAGACATCCATCAAGTGATGCTGCAGCCAGAAGCACACCCTCTGTCATTAGGCAATTTCCCAGGTTATAAAATCTCTTCAGCTGGCAACATCTGCATCTGCACGCTGGCACAGCCTTCGGCGTGAGCAGGGCTGGGACCACCAGTTCCACCCCCTTGTCTCTGGCAGCCCCCAGCCACTCTCTGTGGGACAGCCCATCGGGCTGCTGCAGCATCTCCAGAGGTTTTGGCTCCCAAGCACAGCGGAAACCAAAGGAGACCATCTGTGTTTGTGATTGTTGAGAAACCTGACTGGCTTTGAAACCACTTTCTGTTAGCAAAAGCAAAGCAATAAAGAGTATTTCTAGGTCTGAGCAATGGATTATGGTGAGCTCCTCAAAACAAAACCCAAATTTGAAGTTTTCCAGGAAAGGAAATGGGTTTGATCTCAAATGGGAAACAAAAGTAAAATAAAAGTGAAACAATATGAGTATTTTTATAACATAACATAACATAACATAACATAACATAACATAACATAACATAACAAACATAACATAACATAACATAACATAACATAACATAACATAACAAACATAACATAACATTTTAAATTGTATACTTCTGTCAGGTGACCTTAGCTTTTTTTAAAGACACACAAAGGAAAGATCACAATAAAAAACACTTCTGGGGTAAAAATGAAAGCATTTTTGCGATGTCCAAACAATGCATTTCCCTTAATTTTCTCCAATAAAGTCAATATTTTGGTAAAACTGATACATTTCCATGCTTTCTCTATTCTTGATAATTTTAATGGAGAAAAAATTTCATTGACAACTTTTATTTGGTTTAAAGAATGTGGATAAATGTTTTAAACCATATTCTAGAGCTGCAAATACAGCTGATCATTTCTCATTTTTGCCTATGATTCTGTGTGCATCCTTGTCCTTAAGATTTGTCAGCCAGACCATATCATGAAACAGATTATTCCTCTCTGTTTGTAAAAGTGCTGACACAACAGGATTCTGATCTGAACTGCTATCTCCAGTGTGAAATATGCTACTCTACTATTTTTATTTATGCTGACATTGGAGGGTGTGCCTTGTATGTGCTACTAGCCAAAACTGAAAGGATTTTCAGTATAGTGCAATCATACCACAAATAAAATACCCCATTCAAGATTATTTTCTTCAAAATAACCTTCTACTCAGAGTGTTATATTATTTCTATAAGCATTTCATCACACAATGTTGTCTCCAAGAAATTATTATTGATCAGAATTATCTTTTTCTTCTTATAGATTTGGTTCCGAAATCAGTAACAAATCAACTCACAAACCAATGAAAAGCAGGTTGTTCCAAGAAGGACTAACAGCACCCTGCTGCAGAGCAGATAAAATTACAATAGAGTTTGCAATTAAATCACATCAAAGTGCCTATTACACAATTACCAGTGTGACACACTGGGGTCCATAACATACCTAGGGATTAATCTAAAAAAGGGAAACAATGACAAAAAGGGAACAATGACATGGCTAAAGGTATCTGTAGAAGACTGAGACGAGTTCAGAAAAATAACAAAACCTCCTCCCCAGAACATCCCTGTCACTCTCCTTGATTCCCAATCCTACCTGAACTATAATTAATGATTCTAAGAATTCATGCACCCAGTAGCTAAGTAGCCTTTTACTACACAGTTTAGCTGTAATTTTTTACAACAGAAATGGAATATAGATTTAGCCATAGCAAATTAAAGTCTACAGTAAGGATGCATTTGCACCACTTGCTATTTAAACACTTAAGACTAAAGTCAGACTTCTCCCAGTTGTGAATATTTACAGACCATTCAGGAACCCAAGAAAGGTTCACTACTCATCTCAGTAATTTATTTTTTTATAAGTAGCTATGCAGCAAATTTTATTTCAAGTTCTTGTTCTCAAAATATCACTCTAGAGTTATATAGCAATAAATGTGTATTTCATATTCAATATACCGAATACGTGGTCACATAGTAAATTTGTAAAGTAATTAAATTTAATTGGTTTCTTCAAGAAATTCTGAAAGGCAAATTACATTAAATCAACACATGTATTGTATTGTTATGGGATATCCCTGAAACTGAATTTAAAATATTTATATTTTAAAATAAAAGAAGCAAAACCATTTTAATTGAGGGAAAAAATTCCACTGTCTTAATATAAATTCAGAAATTATTCCAGGAGATATTTTAAAAATAATCTTAGAAGTATTTGCTATTACCAGAATTATTATCTTCATGGTTCAATAATCTAGCCAATAACACACCTTCCTTTCAAATTAAAACAAACAAACAACAACAAACCAGGGAGGCTGGAGTCCCCTCCAGCTTCCACTCCCAAGGACACAGACTTTCCAGACACATCTACATGTAGACAAAATGTGGGGATGATGGGGGAGGGAAAAGTAGCCTTTTCATGTAGGAAAAAAATTCTGTCAAAACTACATATTACTACTAATTTTTAATTGGTCTTGTATGAAGGACTTTCCATTAGATCCATCTAATTGCAAAGAATTTTTAAAGCACTTGCAACCATTCATCAGACACTTGGTGTTTATACAGTGTTTTATACTGTTTCTAAATGAGTAACTGAAACATCTAAAATAAAAAATAAAATAACATGCAATTTATTGGCAAATAGTGTAAGAATCTCCAGAAACAAAACACACAATTAGAAAATTATTTTAATATATTAAGGCTTCTTGTCATGTTTTTGAGTTACATAACTTTCCATCTCGTAAGAGGGACAATTTTAGAAGGACACTCAATACTATTTGCCTATAATACTCAAATACTCAATACTCAAAACTATTTGCCTAATTTTCACATGCATTTCACATCTATCACTGCATGCTTCTGTGGCCATAAGACCCCAATGGGCAGCATAGGTCTGTAAGAAAGGGAACTGAAGAGCATTTTATTAACCTTTTATCACAGTTAGTCATGTCACTGTGCAGCACTGTAAGTAAGATTGCTGATGAATCCTTTGTCTCATGTGGTCTCCTGGACATTTCTGTTCAGAGGGAGAAGTATTTTCCATCACTTCCTTGTTACTCTTAAACAACTTCTCCAAAGAGCTTGCTGATAAGCTTTCCAAAATTTCAGAAGCATCCTAAAGAGGTGCTGGGCTAAATTAGTTTCCTCATTTATGGGCAGCACATGACATGGGAGGTGGGTGAGGCTGCAGGGAGCATCCTGAGGACACACAAAGAGCCCATTGCTGCTGGACCCTTGGAGTTCCCCAGCAGCTGAAAGCACTGTGGGCTTTCCATGCTGCACAGCAGAGGCAGCAGAAGTGCAGATGTATGGTTCTGGCTTAAAAGGCATTTCCAGCACTCGTATCTCACAGTCATGCAAAAATACAGGATTGTCAACATCTCTGAGTACCCTTAGTCTGGTGGAGACACCAAGCCCACACTGACTCAGACTGTATAAACTGCCCAAGAGCCAGGGCAGCTCTTCAAGGGTGCAAAGGAGCTTTTTCATCAGCATGATCCAAGTGCAGAGTGAGATGCTGAAGAAACAAAGTGATACATAAGCATCTGTAATGTGACGCATTCTGAAGCTTCTGCTGTGTCTCGGACAAAATTATAATAAATGTATTACAATTTATAAGCTTCATGATCTTGAGCATACTGCACATCCTTTCAGTGCTGCATTATTATAATCCTTTTTCTCCTTAAGAACTATTTGCTAACTCATTATGATTAATCCACTGCATAGCATCTCTCAGCCTCAGGTAGTCCCAAACTGAGTGATTCTGGCAACAGCAAATTAATGGTGAGCAAAGCATCGGTGACTGCGCCTCCTTTTCCCCAACTACATCATTCTACACAACCATTAAGAATGAGAAAGCCCACACCAAAGACATCAATTTATGCTAAACTCTCACCCTATATTTAAAATAGTCGAGGAAAGGGCAAATACATTGTTCATTAAATACTGAACACTAAAAATTAGCAATATGCTTTAAGACCGTGCTATACATCATTGAAACAATGAAAACTTACATGAACAATTCCTCACTTGTAAAGCTGGAGTTCTCTTTCCATTAATAAAACCAAATCAAACAACTAACCAACTAACCAACAATAACAACAACAACAAAAAAGGGAGGGGAAAGTGAAATAAGCTTTTCTGTCTGGAAAAGATCACAGCATCTTCTAGGCTACAGCCTCATGACTTCAAGTCAAGTGACATAAAACAAGTAAAACATTAATTAATGTGTATCATCTGCCTAAAAATCTCCAATGCAGAAGCAAAGGAAAAAAAGAGCTTATTTATTTTACTCATTTATGCAAACATGGTATAGCTGAAATGACTGAGCTGTTTTTCTTACATCACTAAGCATAAACAAAGAATTGTTTCTTGTTTGAAATCTGTCTCAAACTGTGGTTAATCTTGTTTTCTAAATTTTGGAGTAGCACTGATAAAATATGAACTGAGAGTAATTAACTAAAGCAAGAAATGAAAAATGTAGCAAATACAAATTAATCTAAATAGCATGCTAAAAGACAGACCTTAGCAATTACATCTTCAAACCCTGTCACTATTCTCTGCAACTTAAGGAGGTTTACATGAAAGACTAGATACATATTCTGTTGCACAGATTTTTCTTACATGTTGGAAGTGGAAAGAAACAGAAAATCCCACAAAAGAAATCCCAGCCTTTTACCATTTTAGGGAAATTGCTTTTTGGAAGCTTTGCTGCTGCAGACTGAGGTTAACCACACTAATTTTTTACCACTGGAAAATGTCTTCCACTTGCAATTTACTCCGTGAGATTTGGCTTGCTTCTGACATTGTGTTGGAGTGGTTAGTACTGTTGGAGTTTAATCTTGCCCTGCTGTTGAAAAAGTGTGTGCAGCCTGTCAACTTCCAGAAAACTCTAGGCTAAAACTTTAAGCAAAAGAGAAGAACTAGTAAGCTTTACTGTGTTGGAACAAAGAGATATAAGAAACTGGTTACTCTTATTTGAAAATTAATATGCTTGAGTAATCAAACATTGAAAAACCTTGATATGATTTTTGTTTGTTTTTTGTCTCTCAGTGTATCCTTCCATGCCAGTTTCCCAGGGCTAAGATGTGTCTTCAGACAAATCCCATTCTCTGGTTTTTGTTTTCCATTCTAACCTGGGGTGAAATGTTCCCTAATTTCTACCTCAATGAAAAGTCTTTATCAGTGTAAATGCAGCTTTGGGCACTGTGCTTCACTCAGTCCTGTTTCTTATGCTAATGAAGATTTATCTTCTTTATCCCACATTCAGGATGTTTTTGGAATATCTTAGCAAGATGAATGGGCATTATTGATCTGATTGCTTTGTTGATTACAAACACAGAAAAAAATGGAATAATCCAAACCACATTCATACAGATTTTACAGCAGGATCAGAAGACCTCTTTGTTTAGCCTGCCAGCAATGGAGAATGTGCTGCAACAAGGTTATATAAAAACTAATCATATTGGAATTTAATTATTCCAAATGTTTCCCTGTTGACTCAATTTATTTTTTTTAATATGACCTCTAGCTAAGTTTCTCAACTGCTGTCAAAACAGCCACAGTAGTGTGCTCTGCCAGCTACTAAGCAAAAAGCCCTCACCTCCCCACACTGCCTTGCTGCCTCCCCATGTCTGGATGGTCAGATTTCACTTGGAGATACAAGGCACTACCTGCTATCAGGTCTTTCCTGCTAAGGAGGAGACAGGCCAAACAGTTGTACTTCTTATCTTTCATTTACCCATTTATCTACCTTCATTTTCTTATCTCCTTGCATAAGCACAGAAGCATTTTATATGTCTTCAAAATAAATGGCCAGTGAGGCAATAAAGCCCCCGTATTGTACTATGAAATTTCTTCTAAAATACGTCACTACTTACTGAAAAGATTAATTTTTTTCCCCTTAATGATGACAGCAGGATTTTAAAAACTAGTAAAAGACATGGAGGAGGATGGTGTGGAAGGACAAAGTAATTTAGAAATAGTGCATTGCCTGCTATTTGCTATTGTGATGTTTTTGGTCTCTATGAATGTAGATACTGCAAGATAAGTAACACAAGCATACAGAGTAAGTCTCTTGATACACAAGTTATGGGATTTTATCACAGCCTCAAAAAAGCCAAAGGAGAAAAAAAAAGAAACCCTGAAGCTGAGAGTAGTATAATTAACAAGGAACACAATGAAGGAACAGTTCCAGGGAAGTGCATGGAAAGGAAGGCAGACATCTGAGGAGAGTGATGCTCACCATTGCAAAAAACAAGGGAGAAGGCAGTTTAACAATAGAAGTATTTTGTTTTTAAACTTAATTCAATGAAGCAAGGGGCGGAAGGAAATGTGAATCCTCACAACCAACTAGGTATGTGCTTTAACAGATTCCTCCTGGAAAAAGCACAGTAAGAAAAAGCTTCTTTGAAGGCAGGTAGAGACTGGAGAAACAACCCAGCTTCACTCAGAGGAACTCAGCTTTAACAGACCAAGGTTTTTTATCACCATCCCATAATCTTGTCTGGTATAAGAATGGCCTCCATGGAAATGGGCACCTACAGTACAAACCTAACAACTGGTGGGGGCTCACAGTTCTACAGAGACTGCGGCCACAAACAGGTAAAGGTAAAGGTTTGGGACTTTTGCCAGCTGGGACTCTCATTTTCCTTATCCTGAGGTGAGGACTGGTTTGAAGATAGTTGAAGATTATCCCTAAGTGGGAACGCCTGCCCCATCTACAAGCAGAAATCAGCATGAGAAAGGTTTCTGACTCCTGGAACAACCACAGCCATCACACCGTGGTGCTGCCAGAAGCCCTGCTTCTTCCATCCTGAGCATAATTTGTCTCTGGCTGTTTGTTTCCCCATCCCCAATCACAATTGCCTGAAGCAACAGAAGAGTTATGAAATAACCAGTATTAAAAAGTGGCAGACTGTTTTAAATTATACCACAGTGTACTTCACTGGTTATGCTATCTCCCTGCACAACACAGCGGGTTCCCACTTTTAACTATTAGAAGGATACTTTTTAAAATCAATTTGTAAAATTTACACCAGCTCTTTAAGAACCTTTGTGACACAAAAGTATGCTTCAAATTTAAAGCTCCCTTTTTTCTAATTCTAATGGCCAGTCTACACACTCTTTAATGAGTGTCACTAATCCCAACAGGGCTGTCTGAATAATATAAAACTAAACTAGATGTGTATGAAAAACCTTCTGTCCCATACACAAATTCTATCTAGAAGTTTCATATTTGTCTGTTTAATACTCAATCTGGATGTTTTACATGTCAGAATAACAAAAGACATTAACAAAATCACACCAGTTTTGCTGGTTTGTTCTCCAAAATTTGCTTTCGAAGTCTTTCCATGGCATACACTCTAACTTCAGTGTGACTTAACAAACTGTTTATAGGGAACAGCATGAAAACTGAAGACTGATGGTTTCCTTACTTATCTTTTTCTGTTTAGAGTTGAGATTATTTTCTTATTAGCATGATAAATGACTTAACATTTTTCACTTTTTTCAATGATTATATAAGCCAGCTTCCTTTTATACAGACACAGAGTAAAAAAAAATTTTACAATAAATATATATGTGATTGAAACATGTATATCAAATAATTTACAGTCAGAAATGGTCTTTTTGCCTGTTTGCTAATAGACAACAAACTTATAAACATGCTTGAAATTGTTTAATAAACACTTTTTCTGAACAAATGTATGGAGATTCTGAAAACAAACTGTCTATTAGCAATACAAACCTTTTTTCCCTTATACATCATCTTGCACTGTTCACTGAAAAGAGACTTATTTATATCTATCTTGTCTATAAAGATGCTCTTAATGATGATTAAAGACTTGAGGACATGAGAAAGAAAGCCAAGAATTTCCACAGAAGGTCCCAGAGGACAAAGTCCCAGCTGCATATCTTCTCCACCATTACAAATGGTATTACTTCACCAGTGAGGTTCCCAACTTTTGGTGAAATTGATAATCTCAGCATTCCATTTGCTGGCAGCTTTTCAGTCTATATTTCTCATTGTCTCCCACTGTCCTAAACAGGTCCTCATATCCTTGTTTATGCCAGACACTTACATTGTAATCACAGGACTCTAATCACTCCATAGCTCAACTGGAGAGCTCTTAAATTGTTCCAAGAGATCAACCCTTTGAGCTTTCTTGATTTCTTCTTTGACCTCATTCGTTTGCCAAAACTTTCAGGCCAAGACATGCCCAGCTAATAGCTTCCATTCAAAATCTGTCCTCAATGTTAGTAAAATATGCAGTTAATTTAGTTTTTGTCCTAAGAGCTGTGGATGAAAATTCCCTGAAACACAGAAGAGATTGCTTTCCTCTGTTTTGAGCTTTCACCGGTAATTACAGTGACGACCTTTGCAAAAAAAGTGGTAAACATATGCAGAAAGAAAAGCAGCCTTGTAACAAAAAGAAGAAAACAAATATTTAAAATAAAGAATGGGATCAAATTCTGCTCAAACATAAAAGATAATGGCAAAACTCTTGCAGCAGAATATTGTTCAGTGCTACTTACTGAATTTAGGTCTTTCACTGACACAAGCAGTCCAGCATCAAAGCAAAGTTATCCCAACAGTCAAACAAGAAGACCTCTCAAAAATGTCTTTCTGGCTGATTAACAGATGGGTAAAAAAATAAATCAAGATCACAGACCAAATTAAACTAGGTAAAATACATTGTCTATACATACTTGTCTCTAGCAGCATATAAAATGACAATTTTCCAGTATTTTTGTATTTGGGAAAAACAAAAGAATCATAGGAAACTAAGGCAAATTAAAAAATTAAAAACTGATCTAAGTTTATTTTTTTTATTATTACCAGTAGACATGTCATGTGCCAGGAAAAGGGCTCTGTTGTTTCTACAGTTTTAAACAAATTAACCACAGCTTTCCTAGCCAATAATGTATACTGCATGAACTCTAGATTAGAGACTAAAAGACATTACTTAAGAATATTCTTGATTGCTACTTGGGATTTAGAGCAGCCAAGTGCATGGAGATCCAATTTTACCCCAAGTAAGTCATCTTACTGTTATCCAAATATGAAGAGTGACAGAAA
Source organism: Lonchura striata (assembly GCF_050655825.1). Classification (NCBI taxonomy): domain Eukaryota; kingdom Metazoa; phylum Chordata; class Aves; order Passeriformes; family Estrildidae; genus Lonchura; species Lonchura striata. Next base: position 24,346,534 of record NC_140704.1, on the reverse strand, counting down.
CTGCAGTCACCCTTAATACTACAGACTCAAGTCATTCAGTCTGCAGCTCCTCATGAATATTCTCATGAAAATAAGATACACTTCATCTCCTCTGTGTTTCAGGAGACAGCTTCTTTCATTCTCTCCTGCAATGGGAGGTTAGGAGGCAAGCAAGAAATCAGGCACAGTTTTGATGTCAGTGTGAAGAACACTGAAAGTCCCAGTGCATGACTGTGATTTAGAGCAGCTGAGAGTCCCTGAAAATGCAGGGCACCTGCAACAACTTATTTGGAACACTTATTGTGTTATAAACACACAGAAATAAATCTTGCTAGTATTTTCCTCTCAGTTACTGCTGCACTGACTTTAATCAGGCAGAAGCGGGGTTCATGCTGCCATTTGAACAAATGATGGACAGAAAAATCTAATTCCCATTTTGCTGCATGACCAGACCCCACAGCTGCACGGTGGTTTCTCAGACAGGCTCTCTGCTCTGCCACCCACACCCTTTGCTGGGTTTGCAGGGTTGCAGGTCTGCAAAAACAACTAGAAAACAACAACTAGACAAAAACACCACCGCAGCAATGCTGCCATGCCTGCAAGCCCACTGCTAACAAGTCACATCCAACCACTCAGCAAGATGCAGGATTAATGTGTCAGGTGAGAACCAAGGTACCAGCAGGAAAAATGGACAACATTTCTTTGGAAAATGTAAAAAAAAAAAAACACCAAAAAAACCCAAAACGTAAGACATGTTTTTCTTTTTTATTCTTCTAAGAGTGAGATCTAAACCTCTGTGTCTTTACTGAAGCAACAAAGAGACTCAGGTATATGCTCCTTATGACAACTTGAGACTGCTTAAGAAATGTTTATACAAAACCACAAGAGTAATGAAGCATGAGCAAGCTTCTTCAATTCAATCAAACTGGCAAGTTTACAAATTTCAGTAACACATTTCATGACACATTTATTGCAAGCTTACAGTAATGCCCATCTGCCCAGGAGCAGGAATGGAAAACTTAAGAGTTTGTAATGCTTCACTGAAATTTCACTTGCTGATTAAAAAATGAGAATCTCCAACTAGCAGTATGTCTACTTCAGGACATTGAACCTCTGAAAAACAAGACCTCCTATATAGACTTCCATATCTATAAATTCAGTCAGGAAAGACCCTCTGAAAAATACAATGTTCCACAAGCAATACAATTACTTCACCCTTTAAAATTATGGCAAAATAAAAATTGTTCATTAATTTAAAGACTGGAAAATGCCTATGTCTGGATGATGCTCTTAGGGTTTAATTTTAGATATTCCTGAGAGGGGCAGGGAGCTGAACCCCGTGGTTGTTATGCCACTCCCCTCTTCCCTCTTTCAAAGGACAAAAGGGGTACAGAGAAAGGTGGAGAGATTTGCATAAATCTGCTCAGCCACACCTGAGATTCAGCCTTGACATAAAACTGCACAAAGTGTCTTCACATGGACTGATCTCCTACCATCTGTAGGTTTGGGTAATTAATAGTCAGGGAATTGGTCTAACTAGTTTCAAATTAAATATTTTCAAAACTCATTGAGAATTAGTGAATAAGCCATGCTAATTAAATATTGAAGGAATAAGTGAAAATAAGCAGCAGGAGAGGCGTCTCTGTGCCCTACTCCCAGTGCACAGAGGACTTAAGGGCATTTACTAGAACTCATTATTTGGATCTGTGAGCTTCTGCTTGACCCCTAATTTTTCTTCAACATATTAAGGCTGTGTAAAATATCTATAAATGCAAGGCACAGCTTTGAAAATGAATTTATAAAGATTTTTAGAAAAACCAAACCAGTGAAGGCTTTGATAATATATCCAAAAGAAGAAAAAATACACTCAACAATAATAATGTACCATCTCAAAGCAATACAGAAAGACTCTATTACCAGCATGCAAAACATATAGTAGAAAAGCATTCCTGCAAAAACAGTATAGTAATTCTTCTCACGGATACCTGAATATATGCAACATTGCATTAGGCCACAAGTGTAGAGTGATGAAAAATGAATCAGGTGGGTAACCTGACAACAAACAGAGAAAAAGAGAGGATAAATACCTCAGTGAAAGTGGAATATGGATTGGAATTTTTTTTTCTATAAATATTTATGGCAGCAGTGATGATCACGACTCTGCCTGGTGACCCAGCAAACAAAAAATAATTAGATTGTGGTATTTTTTGCCATCATGTGGAGGGAAATCCTGTGCAGGTGCTCAGCTCCCCGTTGTTTTTTGTCTCAGGCTTTGCACCACCAGCTCCCCACTCCAGGCTGCAGCCAGGGGAGAGGCTGGGGTGTGGGGGGTAAGCAGCTCTAAGTGCAGCCACCCCAGCTGGGCCAAGGGAGCACGCAGCTGCAGCTCACACCACATTTCTCTTCTTGGTGGCACACATTCTTGTCTCTCTCCTCTCACCCATCAAGGAATTTCTCAGACACTCAGGAACTGGTTATCTTAGGGACCTCAAATTAATCTGGCTAAGGTTCGTAATATCCCAAAGTATTAAAGGAAACTGAGTTCTTAATAAAGTAAGAGTTTTTTCTGAAAACCAACCCAAACCACGTCACAGCTTCATAAAAACAGCTTTCAGTGTCCCTCCCTTGCTTCCAAAGACCACTGCTGCAGACCAAGTAGCACTGGTGTAATTTCATCACAGCCATCCCTCTGCCCAAACTAAAAACTGTTCTGTTCTGGACAAGAAAGGGGGCATGGTGACATCTGCTCATCTCCTGGGCGACATCTCCATGAATAGATCAGGGAGCTTCCCTTTATTACAGAGAAGTTGCATTAGATGCCTCCTGCCCTTTAATCCAGGCCTTATTAAAGTCAGTGAGGATGCTGCCTTTAAAACCACTGCAAGCAGCACTTGTCACCTGTCTCACCATTCCCCTGCTGGGCATTGCAGCAGTGCAGTCATTCCAGGAGACAGGCAGGCTGCACAGACACACACCCAGCACACACTGCCCCGTCTGGTTCCAGGTAGCTTGAAGGCTTTATTAGAAACCAACAAGGAAAGGTCTTCTAAGGAGGCAAAGAAAGAGGAAGAATATTTATCACATTATTTCCTTTCTCTCATTATAATTTCAGTTTTCAAAAAACTAAAACTTCAAATATGTGCCCAGTTCTCATTGATGTTCAAAGGAGCCAAAACCCAATAACTAGTACTCAGGCATTTTATTGCACAGAGGTTATTTAAAGAAAGGTGATATTTGACCCACAGTAGCTGAAAACACACAGGCAAGCAACAGAGATGCTATATTCAATTATCCAAGTCTCAGACAGTGGCCTGAGTGTTGAAAATACTGTTGCATAAAGAAGATGCATGTTGACATACAGTTTTCACAGAGGTTCAACTTAAACCCAATCTTGACTAGAATTCCTCCAGTTTTGTCCTTTGCAGATGACACACAACTCGTATACCAAAAAGAAGAGCAATGTTTTGATTGTGCTTTTTGTTAACCAGCTTCACAAACATAGTGAGTCCAAAGCCTGTGTTGAATGTGGGTGTTTTCATCTGGCCCTGTGCTTTAGAATTACTGCATATCATTGAGATATTTTTCACTCTAACTTATGCCCTGATTGGTTGCAATCTGTTACTTATTAAAATTGCAGCTGATCATTAAAAATGTATTTGTGGCATTCCTCAGATTCTTTGGATTCAGCTGAAATAAAACCATCCCTGCAAGTGGTTTCACAGCATGATACCTGAACAGCAAGAGTATTTTCTACTATGTTCTTAAAACATTCACCTGTTTTCTGAAATTTACCACTCTCACAACAAAAAAACCAAACAACCCTGACTCAAAAACATCACAGACAAGAGTGGAAAGGGTGGTTAAAAACTGAGCAGGGATGTTGGGAGATGCCAGAGGTAAACACTTCTCCACAAGGGTCATATGTTGGGATCTTTCAAATTTTGGACTACAGTAACTCCCTCAGGATTGTCTGAGAGCACGAACAAACCATCCTGATCAGAAATCTCCTGTCTCTCACATTCATCACAGCTACCTGAACTCCCAAATTTAGGGTTAATTTTCTGGCTCTGCTCCAGATTTTGCCATATCTGCATTTCAGCTGTGAAGCCTGACTCCAGGTGGGCACCACCATCCACCCAGCACCACGGACCTGGCTACACTGGTGGCCTCTACCCCGTAGGTATAGCTTTTGGAGCAGGTTGGTGGTTTGTCTGGTTTTTGGGTTTTTTTTTTGTTTTGTGGGTTTTTTGGTTTTTGGGTTTTTTTGTTGATGTTGTTGTTGTTGCTGTTGTTATTTGGGGTTTTTTGTGGTTTTTTTTTTTAATAAATTGGCATAATTAGAGATAAAAAGGAAACCTGTAAGGGCTTGTACCACTCCAAAGCCAGGGATAATTGCAAAACACAAGTCTTACTTCATCACTATTTCACATTTTGCAACTTTAGCCACAGACAAATTGGCCATGTTATGTTTTGATTTTTCCTCTTATTTGCTTCTTAATTTTCTTATTTCTTTTTAAACAATGCATCAAATAAATTACAATCCTTTTCTTTGCAGGATTTTGTTTACATTTTAATGCCTGTGAAATTAACTATGCAGAATCATAGAAGGTTTTGGCTTGACCTTTAAATGTCATATAAATCAACCCTTCTTGTGCTGAGTATGGACTCCTTCAACTACATCAGACCTCTGTCTAATCTGACCTTGAACGTTCCACAGAAGGGACATCTGACCACCTCTCTGAGCAGTCTGTTCCAGAGCTTCAGCACCTTGATTATAAAAGATATTTTCCTTACATCTAATCTGAATCTACCCTCTTCTAATTTAAAACCATTACTCCCTGTACTAGCACTACAAGCCTTGCCAAAGATCTTGTCCCCACCTTTCTCATAAACTCCCTGAAAGTACCGAAAGACTGCAACAAGGTCCCTCTGGAGTCTTCTCCAGGCTGAAGAGCTCCATCCCTCTCAGCATTTCCCCACAGGAGAGGTGCCCTGTCCTTCTCATCACCTTTATGACCCTCCTCTGGCCTCGCTCCAAAGGCTCAAATCTTTCCTGTGCTGAGGACCCCAGGGCTGGATGCAGCACCCAGGTGGGCACAGGAGAGGGGGACAGTCACCCCCCCTTGACCTGCTGGCCACATTGCTTCCCATGCAGCCCAGGATACCTTTGGCTTTCTGGGCCATGAGTGCACATTTGCCAGGTCACGTCCAATTTTCATCCACCAGCACCCCCAGCTGCAGCGTTGTTCTCTGCAAGGCTACTCTCATATTAACAGCTCGTGGATATCTGGGACTCAGAGAGAACTTGGGTATTGTTCCATTTCACCTTTTCTCACCAAGCTTTGTTATAACCAGAAATTAATTATTTCAATCCCTTTATTATTGTTCAGCAGAACTTATATTTAAATTTCCTTTCCCCCCAAACTTATTTAGTACACTTCAAGAACTACCTTTAAGGATACACTCTTATAAGAAATTAAACTCCAATGCTTTGTGATTATTTTTTGAGTGTTGTCAGTTCAAACCTAGTATTAAATTAAAAGCTGTTTCATAATGTTAAAAAAAATGTTCTGTACAATAATCTGCCTTCTGATGGTAATTTTGTATAATTAATGCCACCTTTCCATGTAACCTTTTGTGTTCTAAAGTTTATTCTGTACTCCCACATGGAAAATTAGATCATTCAGCATGTGGAGATATTTACAGAATACAGCTCACAATTACCCATTGAATAAATAAAATAGTGAAATGAAGGGAAAATTATTTTAAAATATCAGCTTTTTTTTCTTTCAAGCACTACCAGTGTCTTCACTCAAATGACAGGAAAGGAGATGATGGTAGCCACTGTGAGAAACCACCACCCTTCACATGTACTGCTTCATCTCTCATCAGAACATGCAAAGTCTCTGCTGAAGGCTTCTTCCACCTTTCATTACAGACAAGCTAATTACAGAGCTCGCTGGAGTGGTAGGAGAGGCAGCAGGTTTAAGCCCCAGATCTCCCAGCCATGTCCATGTACCCACTCTCTATTCAGCCTCTCCTGACTATATCCATGAGCAGAAGACTGTGCACACCACAAACACAGATCTACCCAAATCTGGGCAAAATATTTTAAATGTCCATGCTGGACAGCCTATCCACAGAATGCAGCATGCATCCCAGACAGCTTGAAACTATGACAGAAAACCTGAGGATGCCTCCTGAATGCTCATTATGCAGGCACAAAGTACAACATAGAATGTGTCGTCCCCCCCCACTCCACCTTCCCCACTTTGCTGTGCATTTTTCCTTGCAGAAACCCCACGATGCTATAGATCTAGATAATAGTTGCTGCAAAGGTAAAAATCTCCTATAATCTCATCATTTTAGTTTTTGCATCTCAAATTGTTTCAAAGTCTGTTGTCTGAAACCTGGGAGCAATTAAAACCTGTCAAACCTTTGGCAAGATCAAAGTTGGAAGATTTTTCTAATCCTCTGCATTTACATGTTTTATGTTTCAGACACCTAACTAAACTGCTTGAAAAATATCTTTAGAGGAAGTCCAATTCATTACCTTCCACTGTTTTTCCAGTTTCCTAACAGAAAATGGATATTTTCCCTCCCTTCCCTAATTTAGCAGGCAGCACCACAGAATCTGTGCAGTGGTCAGATTCTGATCCATCTCAAAGATGATACTCTGAAATCCCTGGAGCTGCTTATGGGTTACACAATGCAATGACTTTACAGGCCAGTTCTTGCAAAATCAGTTTGCAGAAACATGCTCAGTGGGCACCTCCAAAACTCAGGATTCCTTCAGTTTTAAATGTACCACCCAGCAGAACTTATAGCATCTTTCATGTGCATTAAAGATCTGCTGGTGACTAAATTAATGATGAAGCAAACTTTTCAAAGACCAAAATACTCATCTATCTTCTAGGAGAGAAGAAACTGGATTCTCATTAACAAGAAATAAATGCAAAAATGGAATAAAGTGAAATTAGTATCTTAAAAATAATTACAAAGTCCTGCTGGAAGGAGCAAAACATTTCCTGTCAAAATGAGTTGTATGTTAAGAATTTTCCTCCTGGTGTTTGTTTCCTCTTGTATTCTCCTCTTTCCACATCCTTCTCTTGGGCTACGGGATCTGATGACAAACAGTTTCAACCTGGGCAGAGATAGAGGAAGGAATTCCAACATTGTGTTGTAAGGATATAGGGTTAAAATACAGGAAACTGCCTTTATTCTTGAGAGAATCAAGTTTATCTGGGCATCTCATTAGTGCGGTGCCAGGGAGTCCAGGTGAGACCTGTCCAAAAGTAAAAAGTGCATAATTATTTCCTTTATAGGTCCAGCAGCCCACAGGTTTTACAGGAACAACCAGAACGTACAGCTTACACAACTTTTCCCATGCAGAAGCATGTAAAAGAATAATACAATCCACAAAAAGGTCAGAGGATGCATTGTGATCAGCTCAAATACCCCCAGAACACAAAGATGCCAAAATCTCTTCTGAAATGCAGCACTGCTACAAGTATCAGCTGCCATAACTATTTTCTTTTAATAATTCAGAACCTTATATGTGCAGAATATGAATTAGTGTAAGGCTTTAAAATAAAAAAATAGAAATTTTACATGGTTCCTTTTTGTTCTTCCAAACAACCCCAAGCATAGTGTGACTATCCAACCAGAAAAACTGTCCTCCCTCCATGGTGTCAAAGGACCTGGTTAAAAGTAAAATAAAAAACATCACCAGTGTGATTTTTTTTTTTTTTTAATCATGTGCCAAGTATGACAGCAGCCTTGTGCACAGGAAGCATCTGGACACACTGGAAAGAATTTCCTGACCAGCTCCAAGTGACAAACTGAACTAACAGCTCCTTTACACCAGCTACACAAGAGCAAATTGCTCCCATGCTATCACTCTTGGGGAAAAAAAAAAAAAAAAAAAAGAAGCAGGGAAGAGAGTCCCTCATTAGTCTATCTAAAACAAGCAAGCCAAGCCAAAAAAAACCAGAAAAATTGATTCAGAGGCTTTTTTCATTACTTTTTTTCAAAATATTTTTATTGCCTTCAGTCCTTTCAAAATCAGTTAAAATAGAAGTAGTAAATAGAAGTTGTTAGGGAAACTACATAAGGACCCATCAGAACCCTCTCAAGAAGAAAGAGATGAGGTTCAGTGGGAAACACAAGAGGTGGCTGAAAACAGTTGGTAAAATTTAGAAAATAAATATTGATAGTAATGACCTGTAAAAAAGATGTTCACAACCATACAAAGACGGAGAAAAGTACAAAAATTACCTTGGCAGTTTTGGGTTAATGGTTGGACTTGATGATCTAAGAGGTCTTTTCTAAACTTTATGATTCTGTGACTACTTAAAGGCTTCCTTTCCTGGGCTGCAGAAGGATCCCAAACAAGTCAAAATATGTATTGTGAATGTTTTTGCCAGGCTTAGACTCCAGCACACAGAGAAGTGCTAGATGTGCTATTCAGGGGGGAGTTGGTGAGGCCAGAGGCCACAAAGAACAAGAAGCTGTGAAATGGTGTATTCACCTGCTGAGTGAGCAGCTGATGATCAGAAATACAATTACTCTCCCTGTAGTAGCTGTGGATGGTGCCACCATCTATGCATTTATTTAACATTCTCTGGATTCTGTTAAACTTTGCTCCTTGTGATTTCTGTGGAATGAGTTTCACAGCTTATACATAATGTAAAAAGAAAAAAAAATCCTTTCAGAAGGCTTATTACTCACTGATCTTCTGCTCTCTTGAGAGACTCCTATTCTTGAATAATAAAGCAAGGGTGAGAACAGTCCCATTCATTTCCTCTGACACACAGTATAGGAAACAGAAGAAATGCTGACTAAAGTCACCTTCAAAGAATTTTAAAGCATTCAATGATGCCACAAAAAACTCAGATACCTTCCCGTGCGGTATACATTCATGGAAATTTTTCATTAATTCTGCCTTTGCTCCCTCTTTAGGTGTACAAGTGAAGCTGATTTGTGAGTGGTTGAGGCCCTGGGCAAGTGCCCATTTTCTGCCAGTTCTCAGGCTCAAGGGCAGTGCTCATTCACAGGTCATGCTGTTCCAAGGTCCCACACAAGAAGTTCTGCCCTCCTCCAGAGCCATGCCACGCTCCTGGCTCCTTCTGCCCAGCACTGAAGGCATCTCCCAGGGCAGGCAAGACCACAGAGCAGATTTATTGTCTTATGGAAAACTATAGCTACTGCACTAGAGATAACAGAAATCAGCAATTCTAAACCACCCAGGAAAGACACAAAGAGAACAAACAGACACATTCTTCAGGAAATAGATTGTCCTGCAAGAAGTATTTTGTTTATCACAAATGGCCTCCCACGACTCTGTTTAAGAAATAAAACCAGAAAAAAACCCTTACACTGAGGTCTTACTTCAAAACTTTTTCTGTAAAACAGAAAACTTCAGTTAAATATCAGTGTATGTACAATTCTGGTGATTGGAAGAACACTTTTCTTACCACTTTGTCTCTCACAGTTGGTCCACACTTCAAATTGTACTGATATGTAAGAGGTGCATTTATACTTTCAGAAAGCTTTTAAATTATGGCATTTATGTATGTGACAGACGTCAAGAATCTTGAGACTGGGAAAAAACAGGTATGTGTAAATAGACATACTTGTAATACCCAGATTATTTTAGTATAACCTCATTCATTGGCCAAGCTTTGTCAAGAGACAGTCTTGCTATTTGATCTACAGACATAAAGAATAAACAAGGCTCCTCTAATACAAACTTCCTGAGCAGTATGTCTTACTTGATAATGTCTCAAACTCTATATTCTTTTCAGGTGTTATATTAATTTCTTTAATATGTTTCTTTAACTGCTCTCATCAGTGTGCATTCTTCTCTTATTCAGAATTAAAAAATCAAAAACATCTGATTTTTAGCAGATATATATTTTTAAAAATCTCCAAGCCCAATTTCCTACAAAACTGGAGGAAAGTCAATCACAATAGAGGACAGACTCTCCTGCATAACCCAGTGTAGAACAGATGTAGAACAGGGACAGAACAGTGACAGCTGCTTGCAACATTCTCATCTCAGATTCTAAGTGCTCCAAGTCAGATTCAAGACGCCACGTGGGTCTGACAAGCCTGTGATTCACAGAAGTGAATTTGGCATGGCAGGTCTGCAGTGAGAGAAATGTGTGTCAAGAGCTCAAGCCTTAATTGCACATGCTCCCAGTTAGATGCTTCTAACTTTCTCTAGGAAAGAGACATTTTAAATTATCTTCTCAATATAATTTTGACATAACCTGTACACATACCAGATTTCAGAAATTCCTAAGTCTGACCCCTAAGATATTGTTATTAGCACACCTGAACTGCATGAAGTACTGCATTACAAGACACAAGTGTGAGGATTTGTCTTATCTGAAGCACAAAAGCAGAATCCCAGGAACTAATCTGATCCTTCTATCAACAACACATTTAAAGGAAGATTATCTCTTCTGCAAAGACTGGGTGTCCTTCAGTAAGTCAGTTCTCTGCTGGCTGCTATCAATAGCTGAACAAGCTATTCACAGAGGGACCACTGCATTTCCCAACCAGCCACAAAGAAAAGAAGCACAACTATTTCTCAAGTCAGGTTCACAGTTAAAGAAAAATCAAAGATGAACTCAAGTGCTATTTTCCTGTCTGATCAGAAATACCTGATGATCTGTGGAATGCAGCAAACTGCCCCCCCCTTACCATTTTCAACTGAATTTCATCTGGCACTTGCAAGATACTAGATGGGACTTGAATAGTCAGCATTTCACAACACTGGAAGAGGGGAAAAAAATCACAACTACACAGAGCTCAGGTGTATACACACATACAAAACCCTGTTTTCCTGAGATTTCAATCCAATCCACCAAATTAGAAGGTCTAATAAGCACCTGAAATTGCTTATAGTGATCTGATTAAGGTCTCCAAACCTCTGCCACACATCACAAATTTTGTCATCAAATTGATTCAAATAAAGCAGTGACTGATTTGGTCTACTGTTTTTTGAAGGCCTATCAAAATTATTACTTGATTGCAAAACAGGTATAAATTATAGCTGGTAAACACTTGGGAGTGATGATTTATCATTTCATGTGTGTCTGAAAATATGGCCGAAGGCTTCTCTTGCAAACCTTTAGAGTGCAACTACTATTAATTAATGATTATTGCACTCTTTTGTAAGTGGAAAAAAGATCAAGTAGTCAATTCAGCTGACTATACTTAAATCTACTAAACCAAGAACAAGAACTGCAGCTGGTCCACTACTGCCATGTAGGAACAGTTTGGGGTAAATCAATTCACTTCTGACAAATATATCCCTCCTAGTTCTATCTACAGAAGTACCTGAACATCTTCCATTTACTTTCTAAGTTGCCATCAAATCCCGTTTCACCTGAACTACTAAATCCCTTTCTAGTTATTGCTCCTCCCAGGTACTTCTAGGCTCATTCTGTATATTAACAATACCTAGCATTACAGAAAGGGGAAAAAATAACCCCATACACTCTTTCCATGTGACTCTCCATGTCCAAACTCTCACAAGGTGTCATTTTATCAGACAAATGTATACTTGGAAAGAAAACAACAGAATTAAACTTAGAGGACAGTATATATCTATAATCCCTCCCCACACTCAGCACAGAGACACTCGTAATAAACAGGCTTTCTGAAGGAAAGGTACTGTATCATTTTCCAATTGCAGTGCAATCAATCACTTACAACATTGTTTTTGTTTTATTAGATGCTTCTCTGTCTGAAGTGACAAGAAGGCACTGATTATTACTTTCTCCAGTCCTGAATCTAGCATTTGTCCCAGCAGTAGGGGAAGGGGATAGACAGTGTACTGAACTACACTTTCCCATTCTTGTGCAAATAGTACCACAGTTGCTTAATTTTCCTGAAATATATAAGTACATATTTTCTACATTCACTGCTAGGTGTCTGACAGTAATAAATGAAGGCTACTATTTGGAAAAACTTGTCATAATTATTTCTAGATGCCAACGCATTCCACTAAATATTTCTACAGTACTGCCAGTGTAAACACTAATGAAATAGCCAGAGCAGACATCATTATCACTTATGTTTCAGTGATGCCATGTGAATACGCAGGAGAGCAAACATTGCCCTCCCACAAACCCTTCTCTCCCATCCTTTACAGGATTCCTGTGCTTTTACATCAACTGATAAAACAACTTTTAGTCATCTGCACTGGCATATGCAGGCACTTGGTACATTTTGAGCCTGCATTTTTGGCAATACATCCTAAAATTTAGCAACAGCCAAGGCTTTGATTCATAAATCATAAGATCACAAATAACCAAACAGATACTTTCCACTTTTAATCCAGTATCTAATCTAATCTGCACATAGAACAGTTCAAAGAATATGTCTTGCCCACTTCCCTTAGCAAAACAGACAATGGCAAACTACCAAGAATGGTTAAATATTTCTGCTGCCTGCCCTAATATTCTCTGCCCTTAGTTTTGGGACTGGCAGTAGCTCAATAACTCAGAATTTCATAATTTATTAAGAAATACACAGTAAAGATAAATGAATAATAATAAGTATATAGGGATGTTGTTTTTTCTTCTAAATCCTGAATGAAATAATTCTGAAAAAAAAATTTGCATAAATCAGAAAGACACTTTTTATGCATAAATTAGCTTCACTTTTCACCATCTATTTTACTAGTAGGAAGAATCTTGCAATGTAACAGGACACAAACTTTTTCCTAAGGAAAACTAACATATGCACTATTTTTGAGTCATGTAAAAAATACCAGAGCAGAGAAATGGTTCAAAGAGAAGACTTTTTCTGTGGCAGAGAACTGACCAGACAGTAAGTTAAATCTACTGATGATCTTAAAAATTCTCCAATTATGGGTGCATGTCTGAGTTTTGCCCACAGTGTTTACATGACCTCCAATGAACATCCTAAACTACAGCCAATATTCACTAGAACTAAGTACTGTGTAAACAACTGTGAAAAAATATACAGGAAAAGCTTTGCCAAGTTTGTAGCCTGCAACTGTATACAGTGGGAATTGATGGAGCTTTGGCAATACAAATAGTGCCCCAAATCAGTTCTCCACACAGAGAAAGTTTCCAGTGATAAAAGACACATGTAAGGCACATTCTTTTAAAAACCTGACTCCCATGAAGCAGCTCATTGTTCATAAAGGCAATGGTGTTTACACAGGAAAAAGCCCAGTTTCAACAAATCTGAAATCCAACAGATGTTTCCTTCTATCTAAGCAAAACAAGTTTGTGACCCATTTCTGCCCAATCAGAAAGCTTCAAAATTATTTCTGCAGGAAAAAAACCCTCCATACTTAACAGAATGATCTTGGAAAAGAAATTCAATAAAACTTGTATTTCAAAATTGCAGCTATTACTAAAGTGAATTAACTTTAAAAAAATCAGTGTTCTTTAAAGAGAATGTCTTATGATCTGGACTTGAAGAGATGCAACATGATAATTTTGGTTTGTGAAAGAGAAAGTAAGGCAGACAGCTAACTCACAAGTGCTCTGCATTGCAATTACTCTCCTCAAATCAATTTAACCTCTCTTCTTCATACTTCCTGCAACACTCCTCTGAAGTTCCTGTCTGCTCTTGGCTTCTCCAAATCTCATAAGACTTCTCTTCCTCTGCAAACATCAACTAAATAACAGAAGTGGCTAAGCAGAGTATAAAAGTGAATAGTTTAATTTTATTTTACAGTATACACGAATCATATAGCAAGCCTAAGCACTTTGTAGAGGTGTAGAAGACAAAGAATTTCAGGCTCTACCAAAGTTGTGCAGTTGAGACTGTGCTGTTACACACCACACTTTGACTTACCAGCAGGAGAAAGTTTCAGGACTTTCAGGATATACCTGGTGGCATTACACCATTACAGAGCAAAACTGGATCTGGTGACATCCTGTTGCACAACTGAATGCTGCAAAGACAGCATCTTCCAAGGAGTTGGTGCACTTTCTGTGCCCAACAATACTGAACTGAGATGGATCACAAATTGCTGAGGATTTTATCAATTTTTATGCCTTTTATAAAATGCAGCTGCAGAGGTCAAGCAAATTACATTAACAGCATACAAACATCAAAGCCAAAGTTTAAATGGTCTTAAACATGAGCATGCCAAGTGTAATCATTGTTTGCAACCTTCTGTGCCAACTTTACCTCCACAAGTCCCTTCTTCACTGGATTTCACTCCAATTATTTCTTGTCCAGATATGTTGTGAGCTTTATATAAAGTTCCCACCTCTGTAATGTTTTATGTGCATCACCTTCAGCACTGAGGTTCCTTACCCCAGCTAAAGCCTCTGCATGCCTTGTGATGAATATAAGAAGGGAGAACTGAAATCTGGAAACCAAGCAATGTCCCTTTATTACAACCAACACGAATATCAGCAACGTGAAGGAGACCCAGTGAGATGCAATTCAAATCTGCCTATCAAACAATTATAGCAGAAAGTAGAAGGGGTTTTCTCTCTCCTCCAGTAATCCTACTTGTCCTTTAAATAGATCTTAAGCATAATCTTGAACTGTCAGCATTTCTGTAAAGAAATACCAGCTCAGACCTAATTGGATTTGTCAGACAATCACAGCCCAACAATTCTCTGAGATCTAACAGCTGAACAGCTGTGGGACAACCTTCCACATTATAATATAAGAATATGAGTTCATTTCAAGAGGGAGTTTTTCTTCTGAAATTAAGTGATAAAAAGACATAATTTGTTGCACAGAACCCTGTGCCTTAGAAACATCATGATGTGGTGTGGCATAGCTGAGGTTGTGTGAGCTGCCCCATATAGAAAATTATCTGCAGTTAACTGTTCAAACACATTGGGCTGATCTGAATGTAGGAAAATAAGGGTAAAAAAATTACCAAGAATTATGACTTGAATATGTAACAGCAGCATTTGAAAAGAAAACAAGTATATATTATATATAAACAAAAAAATAGCAGAATATGTATCTTAGCTGAAGAGCAGAAATACTTCATATTCCTCTGGACTTTTTGTGTCACCTACATATATAAACATACACACAAAAACTTACTCTCTGTGTCATCAGCCTCCTGTTCTGTTCAGGCTTCTGTGGGCTGGAAAAATGCATTTAAAAGAAAATCTAGGGGATAATGGCCTAAAGGCCACACTGTCCTCATCCTTTGAAATGATGGAGAGGTTGCATGTTCAGGAAGTACAATAAACCAGATCTTAAAATGCTTCCAATGCCTACAAATTGTGATTTCTTTAATGAAGATCTGGATTCCTTTGTATTTATCTGGATGCAGAAGAAAAGTTCTTATACAGATTTTATATTGAAAATTGAAGTGATGTTCATTTCCCTAATTTAAAAATAACTGTCATACAGGTTTTAACATTTGTATTTAGAAGAATATCAACTTAAGTACATCAACAATGTTATTTTGTGTATTTGCAATGGTAACCAGCATGCATGTGACTGAGGGATATAAGCAAACCTTGCACTGAATTCCAGCCCATGCTTTGACCTGGGGCAAAAGCAAATTAATCTATTGAGCATATTATTATTAACAGTCAGGAGTTATACACTCGCCTACCTGTTGGCTTATCCACACCAAGGAAACCAGCCTGTCCCAGAATTTTAAACACTTTATGTGCTGGGAACTGTCCTTCTTCTTCCCACTTATCCACAAAGGGATTAATCTCCTTGTCAATGATCTAGATTTGGAAAACAAATTATACAAGTTATAAACACAGGGATCCTACACAAAAACTTTTGACTACTTTCACCTAAAAACTGTAATTCAAGAAGAAAAATAAAAAAGCAATATACAAGGAAAAGCCTACTAATTATCTTACTTCCTGTTGGATATCCTTATTTTCCACTCACCCACAACTATTACAACAAATGTAATGAGGCAATGTAAATAATTATTTTAGCAATTACTACTAGAATAGGCCATCAGGGTTAATTTAAGTCTCTCCAAGGTCTATGAAAATGGCTGTTTCCCCCATTATTTGTTACTTTTTTGGGTACAGTTTCTAGAAAGTGACAGGAAGGAAAATCTGGACTATCCTCAAAAGAACCTTGGCAAAAAAATGTTGATCTGTTCTTGATGACCATCTATAGTACCAAGAAAATCAAGTAGAAGAGATTAATTTCCTTTCCCTTTGCCTGAAACATGCTCAAGGAAGTCGGTGCTGTTTTGGGTATGTCTGTATTTAGACTTCCTCACAAGTCTGACTGAACATTTACTGGAAAGTAAGACCTTCTTCCAAGAATTGATAATATTCCAAATCTAGTCCCTGAGAAACTCTTGACTGTGCTACTGCTAGTGCTGCACACCTTCCAAAAGTCAGTGCCCTAAGCTGCCTGGCTACAGTCCTTACTCTCTTCAGGTTGCATTGTTCTTTTCCCTTTGCAAGCAAAACACATCTGCAGTACAGCCACTACATGCAGCAACATTTCCAGGTTTCAGGGCACAAGAGTTGGATGTTTCGCTCCACAAAGTTCCAGACTTCCCTGGGAAAGGAGCAAAGTGGGCAGGCTGCAGGTGTGTCCTTGCTGCCTACCAGCTCACCATGATGCAGCTGGTGGTGCTCACCTCTACCCACCCCTGCAGCCCAAACCAGCCTAGCCACAGGCTGCTTCTGCCATGCAGCCAAGGGCACCACATACCTCAGTCCAAATGGGAAACATCCTCCCCGCAAACTAAACCCGACCAAAACAAGCACCAGTCCCAACAGGAAGGTAGTGCTTTAACCTGTGACTATGATTTTATTACTATTCTGTTTCATGAAGAGAGAATTTGTTATTTCAAGAACTTACTCCTCTTAGTCTTCTTTCCCCACTAAATAAACAAGTCCTGTGGTGCTATTTCTTGAGCTGGAAATAGAATCCTCTCCCTCCATGACTGCTGTATTCTTGAGACCCTGCAAAAATTTCTTCCAAACTATGTATTTATTGCACATACTTTGGAGAATTTCAGCCCATATATGGCTGCTTTCTGCCTTCCAGTTGGTCACAGAAATAAGAATACTTGAATATTGGTAATAGGAAAATTACTTTTTCATTTCTCTCACCAAATTCTGAGAAATTCGTATACTGAATGTTCAACTAATTCAGCAATTATTGTCTCTCTCCCACTGTTATATTGATTAACACAGGCCTAATGATCAATAGTAAAAGACCACTTGGCAGAACCCTATCTAGGAGAGCTCATATTTCTCTTCTGTACTGCCATATCCCACATGCTCAGATCCTAAGATGCCGACCCTCAATGTTGAAGGTGGTGAAACACCCTTTTGGCTGTAATAGCATCTGGCAATGCTCATTGGGTAACACCCAGGGGAATACCCGAAAGAGCATACAAAAAGTTATTCCAGTGTTTTGATGGATCTTGGCAAAAATATGTGGTGAATATGCTAATATAGAGTTTTGTTTGTTGTAGCTGGTACTGGGCCAAGTTTTTTGTAGCCTACATATAAAGCTACTTTTGAAGTTAACCAGATTCTGAATGACTAAGCCACGCTTTCTGCAGGTTTGCTCCTGTGTATTTGAGTAAAACACAAATTGCTTAACAGAACTGACTTATTACCAGGTGAGGTTTGCCACATTGAGTAAAACATGATCTTCCTTGCACGACACAACAATTAAACCCCCAATGACAACCTCACTGCACAAACCATAACTTGAATAGGCTTTAAAGATTTTTTTTTTTAAAGCAGAGTCCAGATACTGATAGCCACAGTCTCTTCTTACCTATTGGACCATTCACTATGGTTTTGCAGGAACACGTTCCCTTGTACAACCTCATAAAAAAATAAGCCAAATTCCTGAAGAACTACAGTACTCCTGGCTGCTGTTTCATCACTGATTACTGGGTATTGTCATCCCTTCCTAAAAAAGCTAACTGAAACAAGGAGGGGTATTTTTAAAGGGTCAAGACAACAGTGACTGAATGATCACAAAATTAAACATTTGCTTAAAAGCTTGCTGAGGACAGGTCAAATAATGCTTTGTACTCACTCATCTGATTTGTCCCTTCCCTTGGCTTTAGCTATTTCCTCACATTTGTGCCCCCATAAAAATATTTTACACTTGAACTGCAGGTACATATTATGTAGGCAGCTTAACTTAAACCCTAAGGTACCTATGCAGTGTTTGGCAATTGTACAGAAGCAAGGTTTCAGCAGTATGTGAGCAGTATGTGGTCTGCTTATTTATATATGCTTTATCATGAGAAACATGGAAATCATGGATGCCAGAATTTAGACTTCCATCATCAGGATACCAACTATAAAAAGATCTAAAACTTCTAGCAGTAGAAATATTTAGCACTGCATACTACAGATGTCATCTGACAGATACCCTCAGCCATAAAAGAAATCTTTCCACCTGATCTAGCTTGCCAAATCTTCATAGCATTGGTGATATAAAGTTGATTAAGGAGCCATACAACTTTCCCACCTGATGAAGTACCATTATACCACAACAAAAATTGTTATTTTTTGTTGTGGTATACTGGGGACAGTAAGTCTTATAGATGGAACTGGTGTTTTTCTCAGGCTACTTCTCCAAACACTAAAGATGCAAACTTAAAGGACTAGGCTCTGGAGTCAGCCTTGGTTTAGCCTGCATCCCAGTATGAGCTTAGGCTGTTCTCTGGGAAGCCTCCAAAAAATGGCCTCAGGGCTGTTATCAGCTGTGAATTATTAAAAACACTCTGGATACTTGCCCAGTTGGAAATGGATCAAGCCAATAAATTCACTTCATGTTGAACTATGGTAAGAAAAATAAGTGTTTTCATTATAAACTGTCTTGACAAAGTTTTGTGAAAACAGCACCTGTAGCTTCCTGCCTAGGACTGGGGAAATGCCATGGCAGGGTTGGAGAAGGGACAGAGACATAAATTCAGATTTTTTTAGAAACAGGTAATTTTAATTTTTCTTCAGAAAAGAGCAATGAAAATATTCCCTGAAATCACTGCCATAGTTTTGACTATTTTCCACTGAAATTTAGTATATTATTTAAATGAGAAAAGTAACAAAAATATATTATGCTGATACTCAGTATTTTGTGCTGATTATGTATCAGCAACTACCTAGAAACATTAGCAATTGCCATCTAATTCTGCATTCTAAAATAAATGCATTCTACAACAGTAGAAACTGCACTTGAATTAAATTAGGTACTGAAAATATGTACGACTGTCCTTTATAACACTTAAAAATTAGTTTTCTTTATTCACCATGATGTTTACCTTCTATCATGCAATTCAGAAATTAAAGACCACACCAGTTCTACACAATCTCTTCTAAGTACCTCTTTTAAGACTGCACAGTGTACAGTTTCAGCACACTATTAGTAAGATTATAAATTTTAAAACAATAAACTGAATTCGTAAAAAATTACATAAATTTCACTACAGCTTCCTGTGAGTTATACCTCAGCTGAGAATAGACTAATTTACTAGAGAAGAAAAAATGTCTAAGAAAAAGGTATTTTTTATTAAGAAGATTAAATGGAGTCTGCGAAGTCAGGATTAGATTAAATATTAGGAAGAAATTCTTTACTCAGAGGGTGGTAAAAAACTGAAACAGATTGCCCAGAAAAGTTGTGGATGCCTTGTTCCTGGAAGTGTTCAAGGTCAGGTTGAAAGGGGCCTTGAGAAACCTGACCTAGTGACCAGCACCCCTGTCCAAGGCAGGGGGGCTGCAAACAGATGATCTTTAAGGTCCAATCCAACACAAACCATTCTATGATTCTATTATTTTATTACATAACTGTTCCATATTATGTTAGGAGCAGCATTTTTTTCTCTTTAAATCAAGTTACAGCAATTGAACTTAGCTCTATTAATAAAATAACCAAAGATCACACAGTTAGTAGGATCTTTAATATAAAAAGCAAATAAATAAACAACAAAATACTAATGACAGTTCTTGAGTGGTTTTACTTAGACACTAGTGCAACAATGACTTGAACAAGAGGTAATAGACCAGAGATTCCTTTGGTTTCCATATCAGCAATAAATAAAGCAAATAATTAACAGCCTTCAAAACAACATTTGTCCTTCAGTTTTAATCAAAACCACAAGGAGCAATGACTGCACAGTGAGACAACTCAGCACTGTGGCAATGCTGTGTTGAGGTCAAGTTAGTGCTTCAGAACAACGCAAGGCAAAGCTGAGGTGGGCAAACCCATGGGCCACATTGGTGCTACCAAACCTGGACACCAAAAGCCACCCCAGGGGTGCCAGACAGCCAGGACCCTACTGGCAAGCTCCTGACGGGCCACACGTGCAGCCTGTGCAGCTCTGCTCAGGTGCTCCCCAGGAGGACCTAGGGAAGCTTTCCATGATGGTACGGGATTGAACTGAAAAAGTTCAATTTAAAAGTAGACATCCACTTCATGATCCCGTGAAAAACATGTGGAAGGAAAAAGTCCTGAGTGAGCAGCTGCCCACTTCCCACATGTTGCTCTCCATCTTGGTTCCCCCAAGCACACCTGAATGAGTTTCTCAGAATATATTACTCATTTCTTCTCACTCCTGGGCTTGGAGGTCACAGCCCTCCTTGACTCCCTCAAGACTCTTCCAAAGCCCTAAATCAAGTTTGATGGACAATCTTTTGCCAGTAATATTCTTCAGAATGGTAGGGAAAGGCCACAGGGAAGGAGGCTGAGGTGTGGAAACACATTCAGGACAGAACTAGGGAGAATGTAGGTGCGTGAGAGAAGCAGGTCAGCTCCTTGTAGCTGCTCCCTACCAGAGAGGCTGTGGAGAGACTGAGCTTCTGCACGGCAGCTCACTGATGAGCATGTCTGGGGCACGCAGTAGGCAAATTCATGTCCTTCTGTCCCTCCAGCACTAGCAGGATCGATGGCAGTGCTGTGCTTCCAGCCCCCAGGACACATGCTAGGAGACCCTAGCAGAAGCCAGGAGCTGCCCACGTGCCTGGATCACCCAGCATGGTGGTGGAGAGCCTGACCTGACAGGCTCAGTGCCCCAGCAGAAAAGGCAATCATTCAGTCTGTGATGACATTGGGTGCAGAAGCAGAGGCAGTATGTGACTTAAACACCACAACAGGCTAAAAATAACCCCATTAAACAGCTATGATTTAACCACACAGCAGCCAGAAAATGTTCTTTAGCCACTGGTTAGCCAGTGCTAACCTTGCCTGCTCAAAGTCATTTAGTGCATTTTCTTCTGGCAAGCAAAATCCATTATTACAAGCTTGCCTGTGGTCTGCAGTAATCTGGAGAGTGAAGCTGCAGCCGACTGCTTCCTCTTTCAGGATGCACCACCAGTACAGGGCAAAGGTCTTCAGGAAGTTTTGCAGGACTGTTTTCTGGGGATTGTTTTCTTTGTGGGTGGAGTTTTTTGGGGGGTTGTTTGGAATTTTTTTATTGATTTTGGGTTTTTTCATACTAATCGAAACAAGGGAGATAGCTCTAACTTGTCCTATAAAAACATAGATTATTATTAGTTAGGAGCTCACCTAGGAGATCTATGTAAAATATAACTCACTGCTATGCAAGAGGTCATAGCAAATGTCCCAGATGCTACCAAAACCCTTCTCTGCTTCACAGACAAGTCTCCTCTTGCCCACAATATAGAAGATTTGGCATTTGGATACAATATGCATCTCTTACTCAGTATTCCCAGTTGGCTACCCAGACAAATACATGACGTGAAACACCTGGGCAAATGATCAGCTACAAGAATTGTCAATGAAAAATTTGGCCTATTTGCATATAGGATTTGAGGTTGGGCCTCAATGATGATATAGAAACTTTTGTAGCCTGAGCTGTCATCAGACTGTTTCTGGAAACAAGCCAACAAAACATTTTCCATGATGGTATGGGGTTGAACTGAAAAAGATCAGTTTAAAACTAGACATTAATTTTGTGACCCTATGAAAAATGTGGCAGAAAAAAAGTCCTAGAATTCGCTGGTAATTAAAGAACAAAAAGGAAATAATTTTGATGAAGGTTTTCCAAACATTTGATTTCCCCAGCTTTTAATACATGTCACATGCAGAAGCCAATGGCTCTACTTGGTGCCTGCAGGACAAGGTGTACTCTACACAGAGGAAAAACCTACTGGATCAAAAGGACATTTCAAGCCAGTTGGAATGTATCACTGAGAAGGAAAAAAAAAAGTGGGTTTCTCCAATGCTGCTGCACATAGCTGTCGCAAGAACTGACCTTCCAGAGAAGCTTCCAATGGATTTTAAACCAATATTGAGTATGCTTATATAAGGAAGAAACACAGAAAATTTTCCTAATAGCTGGAAAATATAAGGCTTAAATGGGAAAGACATGCAGTTAAAACTGATTAATCAGAGCACAACAATTTCTTTTCATACCTTCAATTAAGCTGTGCCACAGGCAACAAAGTGATCTGCAATCTGCTACTGCACTGGGTACCAAAGACTGCAGTGATCACCAAATATGGGAACAAACAGTTACTAAATGAAATTTTCCCTTTCTCAGAGGAAAAAAAAAATAGTGTAGGGAAAAACCCTATAATGTAAGAGTTGGCAGTTTCTCACTGTTTAATAAAGCATACCTGTCCTCATCTATTTTTACAAAACCTGATTTTCCATGGGAAAAAAGCATACACTTTTTAAGTATTCTGCAATTGTGCCTGGTCTATTCATTTGTCAGTATCTTATTATCTTCTGTTTAAATCATTATGTTTATTCCTTTTCACTGCAACACAGTTCCTTGCAACAAACCTAAAGGGATAAAGCAAGGGTGATTACTCAGAAATTTGAATAGTGATTATCTTTTGGTCCCATATATTTGGCTACAATTTTTACTTCAGGAAACCAAAAAATCCAAACTCTGAATCAACTACAAAGTTTTTTCCACCACTTACTGAAATCTTAAAATGCTACAAGTTCACCAGGGAGTGAAGAAGCACGTTCTGCCCTCCACCCTAGGCAGCTGCTGGCACATCTGGGAGCCTCATTGCTGAAGCAGAGAGGACACACATCGTCACCATACTAAGAAAATGAAAGGTTCAGCCCACCACCCTGGAGCTGAGCCCTGCTCAACCATTTCCTGAGGAAAGAGAGGCTAGAAGGCAGCTCCAGCTGGGAAGGAACACATGATCCCAGCCAACATCTTCTCCCTCCTTATGTCATTTTTCCAAAGATAGTTGCAAAGACTAATCCCTCCTGTGCAGACCTGAGTGTCTTGGCAGTCCCTGCACACTCACAAATACAACCACTTCAACTGCCCTACCAAGAGTATGGCAGAAAAGAGAGGATCCCAAAATTTGTGAAAAAGTGAGTGCTGAGGGCACAACTATTCCTAGGATCTGAGGGCAGATGCTTTTAAACAGGGTAGTCCTACAAGACCAAAAATGTGTAGTGTGCCAATCCAGGCACTGATCTGGGACAAGCCTGTTGGATGACAGGGAGCCCTGGACACTGGAATAGTATCCAGGCTACTCGTATCAAGTTATGAAAAGGATAAAGGACTGAGCAAGTGACCATCTTTTCTTACTCCTGCAAATCATACTTTCAACACAGAGATGTTGATGAGATAGAGCATAATGTCCACCAGAGGCTGGCATGCTGTGGGGTTTGGGTCCTCCTTCTGACTCTGGGTTACATCCCTGGAGAAACTAAACAAGTTCTCTCACTGCAGCCCACACTATCACATCTGAATTGTCAGACAAAACCTGTATCAACCCCAGTTTTTTGCTCAGTCATAAAATGCTTATTAAGACAAAATTTTAGTTGTCACAAATGCATAACTGTATTGCCTAATCAAATGTGGCAATGATAAAGAAATATAATAGCTAGATCTGAGAGACAAAAACATCCACTAGGCATAGATCTACTAAAAAAATGTTCACTGAGAAGTCTAACTAGACACAGTGGAAATTTGTTCTAACATTGATATGAGGCAGGAAAAAAAAATCTAGTGTTAGGACACAACAACTCAATCTCAATGTCAGCTTTACTCTGACACCAAGTAACAAATAGGACTGGTGATTACAAAATTGCCTTAATTGCACTTTTGCAAAACACTGAAGCACTTGTACAGAAAGTGACATTTTTCCTATTATGAGAAAAAGCTTTTTACAGAGCTTGCTTAAATAAACTGAACCTCTTTTTTTCTTTTTTTTTTTTTTTTTCTGTCCTATTCTCCTACACTAATTTAAAAGCACTTCTTGTTAGGGCACTAGTAGGTGTACTTGATGGTCTCCCATATTACAGCGGTATATCCCAGCTGCCTCTTCTAATAACAAAATTCAATCGTGAAAATTTCCTCTCTGATAAATTGCTACCAAAAATTCTCAGTACCAGCAAGAGAATTAGCCCTTAAATGTTTGTGTGATGTTTCTGTCAGACACAAGGTGAAAAAGACTACTGCAATACCCCAGAGTCTGGGAATACATTTTGCTTCCCTTAGACAGATGGGCAGTCAGTGCAGAATCTGTGAGCCTTACCAGTGTTACATCTGTTTTCTTCCTGAAGCTTTTAACTCTGGTGTACGATAAATTAGGTTTTAAAATTACAAATGCTAGTCATGTATTGTTCAGATTCAGCTGTATGTTTTCTCTCTTGCAACTTAGTAAGAAACAGGAATTTAAGTGATTCTTTCTAATACCACCAAGTTACTACTTCACCATCCTGTGACAGGAGTTTATGTTTTCTTACAACAATAAATAAACCAACTCCATCCAAGGTGCTCCAATGTTAATAGTAGTCACCTTTCATTATTTTGACAGTAGTCAGAAAGAACCATATTATTTTGATGGAAAATTTAGAGAAAATTTACCAGAAAGTTAAAGGAAATTTCAATATAAAATTCAGATCCTGCATGTTCTAATATGAAGATACATTAATTGCTGCAAAAATATATAGATATATATTAATAAACAGAAACTCATGACATATAAGCCAAGAGTGGCAAAAAATACAGTAGTGTTCTTTAGTGGAGTCTCATTGTCACAGGGGAAATTCACATCCTACAGACACACAACACAGTGTAACTATACCCAGTCACCACTGGCATAAAATTAAATGCTATTTTTATTACATTAAACTCTAGCAAAATATATGTCAAATTTCACCATTTCCCAAAGTTTCTTACTACTAATGCCAGAGAAAAAGACAAATAGGCAGCCCATATACATTCTATATGTATATTAATATTGTTAGGCATACATATATACATGGAATAAGTTAAACCTTTTTTTTAAAACCAGTTATACTAATTACTGAAGCAAGCTGTAGGATATCAGTGTACTGCAAGCATTGTTCAACAAGTTAAGGAAAAGTTACGTTTTCAATTTCCAAGAGGAAGGGTGGTGACCTATAAAGTTGTAAAGGAAACCACTCACAGGATTATTTCAATACCCTTGCTAAAAACAGCCCATGGAATTAAAAGAGTCTCTTCCTCATCCTGCTCAGAACAATTGGGACATTATAGATCATTTAAAGCACATTAATAAACTAAAAAATAAAATTAATTCAAACAAACAAAAAACCTAGTTCTCACTCATGGAATTGCACTGCTCATTTCTCTGATTTCTCTGGTACTTGCATCTGGATTTAGCTACTGGAAAGGTATACAGGTATACTTAAAATGTGCTGCAGATACTGAATGGTCATTCTCTCCCAATGACTTTGGGGACACTTTTCAATTTATCCTAAAGTCACTGAGGAAAGGCTTAACTTAAGACAAAACAAACACTGATTGCTAGAAGCTTTGTGTGAACATCAGACTGGATTTGACATAAATAGTGTTTTTTCTTTTTTTTCCAATATGATCAGAGCAAATCTAAAATAAGTGCTATGTGAGCATTTTTTTTAAATGGAGGGCAATGAAAAAAAGCAGGTTTATATTGCCTACTATGATTTATTTTACAATATATTATCACAGGGCTTTATGTGATAAATGTAGCATCACCTTCCCTCTTAGCCCATGATGTAATTATCTGTATTGAACCCAGCAAGGTAGAACATACTGTTATCTGCACTTCAGTAGGCATGGCAAGCATAAAAATCAAGGGAGGGGAATTTTTTATTTAAAAAACGCATTGTGTCACACAGCAGAGCAGCAATTAGCAGACACTAATATAGCTATTTCCCCTGTCCTCAATACACAGCTACAAATACTTGAGATACAAAACAATGTGTGCCTTAACCTATCCATGACAGAGAAGCAGGACTTGAAATCACCTGCTTCTTTGTCATGGATAGTGGGAGATCACATCCTTCACAAGGTCTGGCATTGTCCTCTGCATTTCAGGACACTAATTTTTTATGAATGCAGTTGTTGTCCCTGGGCATGTAATGAAGAGCAGCATGCCAGGGAACAGGTTCATTGGGCAGATAGCTCTGCAGATATAGATATATGAAGGCTCTCTCCAGTCAGATTCAGCACAAATTTGACACAATGGTATTAGCTACAAAATTCTAAATTATTAATCCAGGTGAAGGAGGAGGCTTCATTTCCAGCTTTTGGTTCTTTCTCTATCATCTCATTTCTGCTTTCCAAAGAGTCCAGGAATGTAGAGAAATGAAACTAATTTACTAAGAAAGTGTCAGGTCATGTGTCTCTTTTCCTTTTTGCTCGGGTTTCTTTTTTATAACAGATACAATACATCCCCTTCTCCCAAAGCTCAGTGATAACAGATCTCAGTGATAGAAAATCTGATTAATTACACTGGGTTTGGGATATTTTAACACTGGAAGTGTGAATGTATAAAATAATCAAAGCCAAGATAAATGTCACTTCATTCAGAAGTAATTCCTCTATGTTTTGTCCACAGTGGACTGGAGGAGAGGTGAAATTTGGAAATAATTAAGTTTATTTGGGGAAATACAAGTAATTTTTAAAAGCAAGTAATTTTATGCAAATAATTTTTAAAAACACCCATAGGGCAGCATAGCTCCAAACTCATATGAAAGTATCTGGCAATCCAGAGCATACTGTTTTAAAAAACTACAGCAGAGCACTGCACGACCAGCCAGAATTTGGAAACTTGCCTACAATCTGTGATAAGTCCTTACATTCCCTTCTCCTGAACCCATTGTATGTTTGTTTTTATGTGGTGGCCACAACAATGGTGTTTGGCCCTTGCAGCAGGTACTGAACTCCAGCACTTTTCCCAGCGGTTCATATGTTAAAGGTGGATGTCTCTTTCCCACTGGTGCTCGGCCTCGCAGCAGGCACCACACCAGGGCTCCCACCAGCCGAACCTGCCGATTCTTTGGCTTTGGCAGGCGCCCTGAACAGTGCCACGGAGATCTGCGGATGACACTGACCTCGCTGACGGGAATACACGAAGTTCGCCAGCACTAACATTACTAACAGGTTGCCATTTGGCATGCAATTTACATGCTACGTTACCAGAAGCGCCCCGTTTCCGTTTTATTAATGATTTAGTTTTTCAGGAGGCTCCCACTGTGTGCGCCTCTAGAACGGGGACGGTGCCCGGCGGGCTCTGCTCGGCAGGACCGAGCCCAGGGCAGCGCACACCGGGCAGGCTCTGCCACCCGGCGGGTCGCACGCAGGCCGGGAACACACGGTTTCTGGCCTTGCCGGAGGCAAGTTTACTTATTTAAGCGCACGCCGAGCCGTCCCGCGGGCTCGCTGCCCTCGCCCTGGCTCGCTCCCGGTGCCCCGGTACCTTCCGGAGGGCCTCCCGCAGGTGGCGGTGCCGCGGGCTGTCCCCGGCGCGCAGCGCCCGCGCAGCGCCCGCGCAGCGCCCGCGCAGCGCCCAGCCCCGCCGGCCCGCAGCGCCCAGCCCCGCCGGCCCGGGGCAAAGCCGCCGGGCACGGACCGGGCTGCCCCGCCCCGCCCCGCCCTCCTCCCGCTCTCTCGCCCCGGCAGCAAGGCACGGCAGCTCTCGGGTTACGGGCAGGTTTCTTTAATGCCAACGAACAGCCAGGAAGAGACCGACAAGCGGGCGGCGAGCGGGCCCCGCGCGGCGACAGGGCCGGCCGCGTTGGGGAGCGGGGCACGGCCGGCCCTGCCCGGCGGCCGGCGCGGGGCTCGGCAGCTTTCGCGTGGGTTTCTGTACTTTTCTAAGGACAAATAGAAAATAAAAAGAAATCCGCTCCTGTGCTCGTTCGACACGGACCGGCGGCGGTGGGGACACGCTAGTTACTCCCTAGGTTACGGGAGGAATGTCTGCTCCAGGGGAAGGCGCGGGGTTCCTTCTCTAAGCGATGACACAGCCTCCCTTCTCCTTGAAGGGGTTCTTGTCCTCGGGAACCCCCTTCACCAACGGGTCCTCTCCCGACCGCTCCTCGATGTAGTTCTTGATCTCTTCGGAGCACTTGGACACCTCGGGGGAAAGGACAGAAAAGTGACTGCGTTACGGTCGTGGGAAATGTTCATCAGAGGAGGAAACCCGTGAATTTACATTCTCTCTTATTCCCTTCCCACCAAACATAAAATATCTGGCCACAGAGCACTAAGCACGTGAATACTCTGCTTCCTTCCTCTCTTTTCACAGCCTGATATTGACAGAACATGTGAGTATCTCTGAGAATGTAAACACCACTCCAGACAGCCGACGCTGCGTAGTTAAATTTGTGTTCATAATTAGCCAATCTAGTTTTATTAAGCTGTGGATCACACTCTCCCTCAGCACCAGCATGACTTATGGTCAACAATTTCTGGTTCAGTAACTTTCAGTTCAGTTTCAAAGTATCTACGGCTTTATGTGTTTTTCACAAACAAAACACTCAGCAATGATTTTTCAGTAGTAATACCAATTCTTACTTCGCAGTTCTGCTATCGCAATGATGCACCTTGAATGAGAATCTAACTAGGAAAGACAAATTGGTTACCTGGGTTATTTCAAACAATGGTTAATAAAAGAGCCTATTGTGTTTTGAGACTATAACACTTCCAATAGCATTCAAACTAGCACTGATGTAGATAAGCTTGCACAGACCCCACCTATGAAGAAGCATATTTAGTTTCTGTTCACTGACACAGAAGCACATGCAGGACATGTGGTAGTGGTGTCTGTGGAGCCTGAGAGCGCACAAGTGAACGTCTGGGTCTCCTGAGGTTCTTTGTGCACACACATCTCTTACTCCCCATGCCAGCAGAAACTGTCCCTAGATGCCCAAATACCTGACATGCCTAAGGACACATTCCTGCTCTGTCCCCACCTCCTCCCTTCCTACCCACAGGCCCTGCAGTGGTACAGCTGTGCAGAGTCAGCAGCAGGAATCAGCTGTTGGCCAGGCCACTAGATGATTAGTATTTCTAATTTAAGGTCCCTTGCCTCTTCTGTTAATTATATTTTATTTCAAAGGTAAAACTACAAGAGAACCAATGAATTCACTTGCTGTATCACAAACGACAGAGCATGGCCTGTGCAAAATTAAGCTTTAAACCATCAGAAAGAACAGAGTTAATTCCCAATTAAACAGTGCATAAAATAAGATCTAGCTGCCTTAGAGCAAAGAAGATGCTGGATGTACAAATCCCATTACATGTGTCTTGTTCTTCTGCGCCGTGAGAACTTTGTTCATTCAAATTGGAGCACCCATAGTAAAATTGCATGCCAAAGTATATGAAGGACCAGGGTTTGTTTTACTTCAGTCAGTACTGCCAGGATCACTTTCACTTATAAGAAAATAAAAAAAACTACTTAAATACACATTTAGAAAATTTTTTCATTCCAAAGGCCACTTCCTTTTTATTTCATAAAGTTATTAGTGGGGGGTCAAGAAAATTTTGGCTCATGTTTTTATTTTGGTACCAACGGTAATGTGGTTTCTGCATACCCCAATCCATGTAACACCCATACCAGGGTGTTACAATCCCTGTAACACCCATACCAGGTACCAGGGGACTGTGGCAACTACACCAATTTCATTCTCCCAAGGAAACTTCTGTTACAATGCACTGGTAAAATTAAGTATGTTTCACTACAGGAAAATTTGAAAATAGCCATTTTTCTAAAGTGATCAGGGTTTTGGTTTATTCAAAAAATGTAGACAAGTATTTAAAGTTATTATTATTTCCAAAACTTTATATCCTGCAGAGTGTATTTCAGTAGCCTAAGAATCATCTCTGAGAGATGATACATGTATCAATACTAGTTGGATGTTGAGCCCTCAATACTGCTGGAGCTTTAGACTATACTGTAACATCTATAATCACTGATTCCTAACTGACAGCTAAAACATAACTCCGGCTTTCTTATTTTCTAAAGAAAATAGGTCTAGGCTAAAACCTAGACGTTCAATGTAATCAACATGACTAATGTTAACTGATTCACACATATAAACGCATTATTGGTCCTAACTTGAAGGGTTTTTTAGGTGTAATTTACCTCAATTGGCGTGCAGAATTGAAAAAAAAAATAGTTTTGTCATGGAGTAAGATCAGTTCTACACATCCTTCGTCTACAGAAAATGTACAAAACCATAAACCTTTAAGGGGAAAGTACTTGTGGGAAGGAACAATCAGTGAAAACGTCTAAATGTCTATGGAACGAGGCTGGGTGGGTCACGGCTCGGCACGGGCGGTGCTTTGGCTCCTGCCCTCCCGCCCGGGCACGGCACAGCACGGGAAGCGGGGCGGGGGCGCGGGCGGCTGAGACCCGGCTGCGGGCCAAGGCAGGGT
The DNA here is from genome assembly GCF_050655825.1 of Lonchura striata. Taxonomy (NCBI): domain Eukaryota; kingdom Metazoa; phylum Chordata; class Aves; order Passeriformes; family Estrildidae; genus Lonchura; species Lonchura striata. The sequence continues at coordinate 24,315,933 of NC_140704.1, read as the reverse complement.
GCAATGCCGCGACAGGGTTCCCCTCTCCTGGCTTCCCAAGGGAGGACCACCCCTCCCCTAGCACCAGCAGGTCCCAGCGCGTTCTGCATACAGAAGAGCGGAACAGAGCGCGACGTGCTCCTCCCTCGCCCAGCAAGGCAGTCTGGTGCCGGCCTTGGGAGCCAGGGACTCACGGGGAGGGGAAGTTAGGGGGTGCCAAACCCACGGGGAACAGCCGCGGCGAGGAGACCCGTGCCAAACCCTCGGGGCGCTTTATCCCAGGGATGGTGCGCTCCTTCCCCCGGGCTCCACAGCCACCCCGGGAAGGACCGGCGCTCCCGCGGGTGTTAGCGGTGCTGTGCCAACAGCGCCGTCCCCGGCCCCTGACCCAAAGTGGTGGCAGGACCGTCGGTGCAAACCGCGGCCGCCCCAAAGCAGCCGGGGCTCTGCGGACGAGCGGCTCGCACAGCCCCGCCGCCCGGGGAGGAGCGGGCTTGCTCCCCGCTCCGCACCCGGCCCCGCCGCCCCCGGGCAGCTCCGGGCCCCTTCTCCGCGCCCGCTCACCGGCTGCCTTTCCAGCTTCACTTCTTTCCGGAGCTGCTCCACTTCCATTTTCAGCTTGTCCTTCTCGCTCAGGTCCTCGATGTTGATGGCTGGCATCGTCTACACTACAGAAGTGCGCAGGGAGCGAGGACAAAAGGTTACGTCTGGGCAGCGAGGCCGCCGGGGCCGGAGCCCCCGGGCGGTGGCGGGGCTGTGGGACGGCCGCCCCCGGCCCGCCCCCGGGCTCACTCACACGCTGCCGCCCGAGGTGCCCCGCTGCTCGGCGGCGGCCGCTTCCTCCCCGGCGCTCCTGCACCCCTTCCCCGCGCCGCTCCGGCCTTTAAACCTGCGCGCTAATCCCCCCTAACCGGATTAGAGCCCGGCCCGGCCCCGCTGCCGGGGCGTTGACACCGGCCCTGCCAGCACAGGGAGGTCTGGCCGTCCCAGCAGGAGCCGGGAGCTGGGAGACCCTCTTGTGCTGACCTCCCTGGCCTCATCCTCTACAACTCCAGCGCGGGGCAAGAGCAGCGAGGTCGGCTGGGGCTTTTGGCCCAGCAGTGAGATCTTTCCCCCCACCACCTTCTCCTCATGCACCTCCCGGCCATAGAAATCACTCATTCTCTGTGCCACCAGCATTCTTGGGCTCTGTGTTCTTCTGCCCAGCTGCTAAGGCAGAAGCAGGTGGTGTGCATGGGTACGTTCCTCAATACTTGTGCATTACAACTACAGATGAACTGGACTAAGGTAGAGAATGGAAGAAACCACTCCCACATAAAGTGCCTCAACAGGTAGCCAGCCCATCAATGCCAAAAGCGCAACCTTTTGGTAGGTATCTCTGCAAAGCAGAATTGCAACATTGCTTAAGAGGGATTTTGTGCCTGGCTTGCACAAGGGTCTCTGAACACATGGAGTTATGACAGGTGTTGAGGTGGAGTACTGAACATAAGGGAAGGGATGCATTCAGAAGTAGTTAGGAAATTCTCCTGTGGTTGCATACGGGTTTGAGGTCTAGATCCCAAATAGGTTTCTATGCTTTTAGAAACTGAGTGGTCCTTCCATGCATGTTTGTACAGCACCTAGCATCTCTCATCCTAGCAGCTGCTTTCCTACAATAGCAATGGAAGCACAGTTCAGGACCCCTGAGATTGAACACAGCTACAGGCTATTAAAATGGGCTTGCAGTCCTTCTGTTATCTGCCACTTCAAAGATCCTCACAGGCAGTTAGCCCTCTCTCTTTCCTTCTCTGTTTTTTCCCATTAAACATTTTTCCTTTCTCCTCCTCTTTCTACTCACCAGATGTAAGCAGCTGTCAGCAGCATGTAAGATTTACATCTTCTCCAGCACTGCTCTTATAGTGCCCTTGGGGTTTGTATTCGTTTAACTTTAGCCAGTTCACTAAAACCAGTTTCTCTCCCTCTCCCTATGGCTACTATCTTCCCCTCCCCAGCTGGTGGTATGCACTTTCCACACCCCCATAAACCTACACTGACAGCTGTATTCCCAAACCCCACCAGCTGCTGGTCGTGGGCCAGTCTAAACAGGTGGAAGGAGCTGGCTGGCCAGCATCTCAGAACAGCCTGGGTTGTTGGTGGGAGCAGAAACACTGTGGTGTGGAGAGGCAGAGAGCATGGGATGTGGTGGAGGCAGGTGTGGGGTGCAGGAGTGAGCTGAAGGTGGGCTCTGGCATACCACTGACATGGTTGGGGTTGGAAGAATTTGGTACCCAGAGCTCTGTAATGGAAAGCTTTCACTGATCTCTCTGCTGTCGTGACTAGTTCTGCAGATGGCATTCAGTAACGGACTTTCTACAACTTGCTGTGTTAAATTTACTGTGGTTCATGTATTTTTACAGATATTTACCTGATCTAAATTAAAGCAAAGGAGAAGCTGAATAGCAGCATTGATGGATAGGGGGCTTCAAATCAGTTTGATTTCTATGTGTCTGTGCACAGACGAAATGGAAAATAATGAAAATGGTGCTTGCATTGCAGCATTCACTTTGCTGCTATTATTTAAAGTGGTATTTAAATTTCTCTCTTTGCAATTCCAAAAAAAAAAATGTGATGAAAACTAAAGGACATCAGTCTAGGACAACATATTAAAAAACATCATATTAAACTACTTTAGTTTCCCAATGTTAGAAAGAAGACTTTTTGCTTTCTTTTGGAAATAGAAAAAGTATGTGGGTTTTTTTATTTGTTTGTTGGTTCCTTTCTTCAGGAGGGACATAAGATTTGATATAGCTGCTCTGCCTAATATGCTGAACAAAATCCCTAAAAATGAGGACACCCATTAATAACTGTTGTAGCTATAAGAATCTATCGTGGCACATACATCCCATCATGATGACTCAAGCCGCACCAGAGTTTATTTTCTTGTCACTAAAGCACCCACTTATACTCTAGCTACTGGAGATTCTGAAAAAAGGAACAGTTCTGGAAAAGGAGGGAAAGAGGTGCCATTCATACCCTTTCAGAAGTCATGTACGTGGAGTAGGAATTAGACTTGCTCCTTTCTTACCTTTATGAAAAATAAAACTATGTCAGGAAACTAGGTTGTAGTCCTCCACAACATAAGGAAAGCATAGAAGCAATGGAGAGAAAGTCAGTTCAAGTAAACAGGGCGCTCTGAAGTGCCTCCTGCTTACAGCCTGTATAGACTTTGTCTTCTTTCCTGCAGGCCACAAATTTCCAGGGCCCTGTATTGCAACCCATCGAGGGCAGTGCCTGCCTGCAGGACTGCGGCCCAATGTCACTGTAAAGGGAGCAGAGCAGAACAATAGGAGATCAGATTAGTTTGTTGTTATCTATGGAGAACACGCCTAATATACAGCCACTCTTATCTCTCTTACTATATGCGATCCGGGGTAAACACTAATTAATGCAATGTGTCTGTTAAATTAGAGAGGGAAAACGCGCTGTTTGCCGCTCACCCCTCCTCCCACAGATCACATCTCATTGTGATGAGATGTAACCGCCTGGTGCGGTTACAATCTGTAGAATAAACCCGGTCATGATGTTTCCTGAAATCCACCCCTCTTTGCACTGCCAGAGTTGTTATCCATTAGACCTCTCCAGAGTCCAAGCCCTCTGACGATGCCGCATTTTCTCAAGTTCATCAGCGTTTTTCACTACGGAGGTAAACTAGTGCCGCTCGTCTGTCTCGGCGGCACTCGCCAAGCAGCCTCTACTCCATCCGGCTGGATCAGGACCTGCAGCAGGATCAGCGTTTGATTTTCGGCGTTCCACCGTCCCCTACCCGGAGCTTCCGAATAGGGAGCGGCCTCGGGGCAACGGGGGGAAGGCGAGGATGACGGGGGAAGAGGGGAGGCTTTCGCTAAGTGACCTGTCCTGGATTCTCCGTGATTTACAGGAAACGTTCTTTGAGCATCATCCCGTACCGTGAGCGGGGCGGGGAGTGGACCCCAGCCAGCTCGCCCAGCCCCGGGCGGAGGCTCTGCGGGGAGCGCAGCCCCGGCGGCGCCCCCCGCCCGGCCCCGCTGCTCCCGCGGCGGGGCGGACTCGGCTTCGCGCAGCTTTCCGCGCCCCGGTGACGGCCGGGTCAGCCGCGACCTCCTGCCCCGCTGAATCAGACCTTCCCCTCCCACCACCTGCGCAAGGAGGCGGCCCGGGGAAGCCGCCCCGGTGCATATAAAGCGCTGCCGTCGGCGGGGAAGCGCCGCTCGCTCCCCGAAGCCCGCTGCCGCCCGCCGCCATGGCCCCCGGCCGCCGCCTGCCGCTGCCCGCGCTGCTGCTGCCGCTGCTGAGCGCCGCGCTGGCCCAGCGCCCCCTCACAGGTAGGAGCGGGCCCTCGTGGGACCCCGGGGCCGGGGCCGCCCCCCGGCGCGGCGGCCTCAGCCCCGCGGCTGCTGTCTCCGCAGAGAAGCAGCGCGCCTGCCTGCTGCCCCCCGACGAGGGGCCCTGCCGCGCCCTGGTGCCGCGCTGGTACTACGACCGGCACACGCAGAGCTGCCAGGAGTTCACCTACGGGGGCTGCTACGGCAACGCCAACAACTTCCTCACCTTCGACGACTGCGAGAAGAGCTGCTGGACCATCAAGAGTGAGTCCAGGCACCGGCGGTGCCCCAGAGGGTCCCGGCGTGGCAGGGGGCTGGAGGGGGCGCGCCGGGGAGGCTGCTCGGCTTTGCGGGACGCTTTGCACCCACCCGATATACCACGGAGCCCTAGAATCATAGAGCTGTTTAAGTTGGAAAAGACCTTTAGATCGAGTCGAACTGGTGACCCTCCTGCTTGTTGCAGCTTCTTGCTGATGTCAATTTTAGGCAGAAAATACAGAGTGAGTTGATCCAGAGGTGATGCGTGGAATTTATCTATTAGTATTTTAAATGTGATTTAATATAGCACTTAATTGCTAATTAATGCATTGAATTCCTCCAGTAAAAAGCAGGTGGGACAAACTGGGACTTGCCTGCAACTGAAGTAATACTGTTTTGCCTATACTACCATGTTGTTCTGTATGTGAAGCACGAAGGGCTGGCTTTATAGGGGATGAAATTATTTTTTCTGCAGAAGTGCCCAAATTATGCCGGATGGAGGCTGATGGAGGACCTTGCAGGAGTTATCTAAGAAGATATGCCTTTAACTTGAGCTCGATGAGGTGTGAGGAATTCATCTATGGTGGCTGTTATGGAAATGGCAACAACTTCAGAGATTTGCAGTCTTGTGTGGACCACTGTCTACCAGAAAAAAGTAATGGTTGTTCCAATTTTTAATAAAATAGATGGTTTGAAAGTGATATGAAGATGATACTTCATTTGATATTTTCCTCTGAAAACCCATGCAGTGGTATTTTTGAAGACTTGTGTAAAGCAGATGTTTATATTGTCCACTTTAATTTTAATAAGTTGTCCTAGCTGTTACTGAAAGAACAAAAATGCTGAGATCTTAAATAGATCCATAGCTATACCAAATCAATTTCTTGACTTCTAGAGAGCTGTAGAGCTCTATTTGAAGAGAAATAATAAGGTTGAAGTTCTGTGTTGAGGAAGATGTGTTAGAGATTGTGGCAGTCACATTCAGGGAAGTGGCAATGTAAAGCAGAAGCACCTTTCTAAAATTCAGATGAGAATTTTAGGGAGCTTGTGGTAGGTGGCTCAGGTTTTTGACACTCAACAGCTCAGCTTCTAACAAAAGTGTTTTGCCTGATATGATTCTTCACTGTCTCTCCATTTGAGCTTTAAATAAAATTGGTGCCAATTATGAGCAGATGACTATAACTAAGCTTTGACGTGACCATCAGGTTAATATCTAGTTCAAGACAGGCTCTTTGAAGATTTACCAGAATGTATAGAAGTTGTCACTGCCCTAAGCGATATTAGTACTTGATGACATTTATTTGTGGCTGATGACAGATTATCAGCATTTTCTTAGGTGAAAGCTGAATTATTTCTGTTGGACATACAGTGGGTTGATGAAGGGGCTACAGCAGAAAAAAAAATTGTTGAGGCAAAAAGAAACTGGCTCTTGAGGAAAATTGTTGGATTTTTACTTTTTGCTGCAAGCAGAATTTGCTGAGAAAATTATAGAAAAGTTGTACCTTTTTTTTTTCCTCTACAGAGACTTTTGCATTGAAATTATTGCTATATTCCTATATATGCGGAATAAGATCACATAAAAATCTTTGCTGTCATATGTATAGCATCACAAATGGGGGAAGCTGATGAATTTCACTTATGGGATCTAATCCTGTTTTCTAGGATGGTCTGTTGCTTTCTCAAATGCACAGCTCCCAGGAATAAGATGTAGAAAGTCTTTGAAGTGATCAATAATAGTGTCAATTCAAGGGGAAAAAGGACTGTTTAGACACAAAATTTATTTCAGAATCAATTTTAAGAAGCCATGTACAGAGATTAAATTTATGTTATTTTTCTCGCTCTTTTTTCCTTTGTCCCTTTTTCCCAAGCTGGCCCCTTGCTCTGCTATAGCCCAATGGATGAAGGATTATGTTCCTCTTCCGTGCCTCGCTATTACTATGACTCCAAGACTAAATCATGTAAAGAGTTCAGATATACTGGCTGTGGTGGAAATGCCAACAACTTCGTCACTGAAATGGATTGCTACAATGTCTGTAGAAATGGTAAGGGTTTTTTGTTTTGTTTTTTGTTTTGTTTTTTGTATTTTGTCAGTCACAAGCATTTAAAGAAATTCATATAACAGTAACAAATGTTCGTAGTGTTCTTTGATTCATCTTGGCTTGCTACAGGTGTACTTTTTGCATTTGGACTCTTGTGTTTTTAAGGGCACGGAAAATTGAAAGGCAATGCTAAATCCTTCTGGCAAGATCAGTGTAATGTGAAGTGGTTACACCATATTTGAATGAAGTGTAGAGGAGGGAGCACGCAAAATAGACTAAGCCTACTTCCTAGAGCCCACAAGGAATCAATCTTTAAACTGTTCAGTATCTCCATGACCACTAATTAAGATATCCTTTCATGCTGGATAGTTTTAAATAGGATTAAAGTCAGTTGTGAAATTAATTTACTTTTTTCCCTTTGCATTTTTAGAAGTTGCCATCCTTCCTTAATTCCCTGTTGCCTACTCACATTTCCTATTCCCATTACTAAAGATTTCTGCCTCATCAGTTGTGCTGTGTTGGCTGTTTTCTCTGGCTATGGGGAGAAAGCTTGGAATGATAATTGATTTTTCCTAATGCTTTTATTCAAACCAGCTACTGCCTGTGCTTGTAAATCAAAACAGTTGTGCTTTTATTTGCAGTCATATTGCAGCTATTGCAAGTTTTAATTCTCGTTTAATTAATTTGAATTAATGAAAATAAATGAGAGAGATAGAGAAAAGCATAATTGTATGTTGTTGCCCAGAAAACTTAGGAAGCAGACATTGCACACAGTATTCTAAAAATCGATACTAATGGGAAAAGTACTTAAGACTGTATTAGGTATGTGCATTGCATTTGAGAAAAAGAAAAAGGAAAAACTAAAAAGCAGCTCTCTTTTAAACATAATACTCACAAGAACTGAGTACTTCAGTATTGAAGTTGTATAGTCAGAAGCCTTATGCTGGGTGATGATTCTTCAGTTCTGGGCTGGAAATCCAGGGCTGGGGCAAGGACTGTACCCTGAGCACAGTTCTGAGAAATAAAAGTATTGCCTGCCAGTTAGTCATGACAGTAATATTTCTGTGGATGACAAGTCTGAGTGTCTCTGCCATCCTATTACAAGAGAGTCTCTAATAGTATGTTAAGTTATCTGAGATGCTTGTGATTATCTAATTTGCATCCATTACTACCTGTGAAGTGGTTGGGCCAGGCTCCAGTGTGGAGTGTGCAGGGAGAGGAGGATGGAAACTGCTTCTTCAGCGTCTCACCTCCCCACTGCCCCTGCCCACACCCAGCCAGATTCACCTGGGGGTTCTCTCTTCCTCACATTTTTTTTTTGTTTTTTGTATGTGTGGAAGAAAGAGGTAAGGAGATGCTGTCTGTCTTGTAACTAGAGCACCAGATAGCCATGTGTGAAGTATCAGTTACAAGCTTTTTAATGAACTTGGGGATTTCACAGTTCAGTAAGGCTTGGTACAGCTGAAGACCAAAGTTAAGGGCATAATTAGTGCTGATTAATGTTGTGCTATGCATATTAATTTCTATAGCTTGGGAGTGCACAGCAACATTAAGCAAATAATTCAGGCACCTTAAGCCACTCCTCCTCTCCTGCTTCCATTATTTCCTCCTCAGCAGCTTTCATGTTACCTGTTGGAGTCTCAAGCTGAATTCAGTTCACCTTCCCTCTGCAAATATACAGCTGTTTGTTAAACTGATCTATTGTGTTTTGAGTGAAAGGGTTTGTGATTAATTTAATCTTTAAAAGAATATTTATATTCTTTATATAAAGAATTTCTATTAGAAAAGGATTATATTGGAAAAGAAAGTAAATGCATTGGGGTTACAGCAAAAGAATTGGGAACTGGCCCCAGTGGCTCTGCATGCTGGTAAATAGGTAGCATAAAAACAAAGATTTTCAGTCAAGATTGCAGAAGACTTGTTTTCTCAATTGCTCTCACACAATTCATGCAGCCTTTGAAAGCACATCTGGCGTTAGCTCTGACTGTCTTAGGCCATTTTGCAGTTTCTGTGAGTTATGTGCAGGAACTCAAATAATTTTATCTTTACATCTCCCACAAGCACTGGCTGTATTTTAACCTTTGCCCCACTGTTCAGAGAAATGTAAGAATAGGTTAAGATTTTTTGTTTATGTGGGGTTAATTTTTGGTTGGTTGTTGGGTTTGTTTGTTTTGTTGTTTGGTTTGTTTTTTTTAACAGAGGGCAGTGTATTTAGTTCCATTCTGCTGTAACTGCAGGACACTTAGATAAGGCTTTGATGCTCAGAAAAAGAGCAGCAAAGTAGGATTCCAGTGCCAAAGGTAAACACACTGGTGACCTTACAGTGTGACAATAGGGAATGCATGGGAATACATGTTACAGTTTCTGGTATGTTTGTTATTATTGGACAGTGAACAATGTAACATGAACAAAACTTAAACAATAACAAGTAGTAACAGTTTTGTCATTCAGTTTCCCTAAGTGCTTCCTTTCTTTTGTTAGCAGGAAATCAGAAACCAAGTATCAACAAGCCAACAAATGTACTCCGCAGAAAAATAGTGAGAAAACTGAAGAAAAAATCTCAGATGTATAACCTGAAGTCTTAAAGCTGACGTGCTCTTGGATGTTTGAAACACTTTTGTCAATTCCACTTTCTTCTTTTGTAAGATATTTTTCACAAAGTTTTATACTGACATAGTTCTGTCTTTCAGAGCTGCTTTTTATGCAATTTACTTTTTTATAAGGAACTGTACTTAATAGAAGAATGAAGTTTGGTTCTTCTGCTGTGTTTGTAATAATATTTTGGAAAGACTTGTTTAGATATCCATGTTTTTATGGGGGGAATGTTACTACTGCCTTGGGAGAAAATTTCAGCTGCTGAAAATCAATTAAAATTTGAAAAATTAAATGTCTGTTATTATAACGAAGGAGAGTCCAACACTGAAAATCTACCATGGATTTTTAAATTTTGTGTTGCATCCTCTGCTTGCTAAAGAAAAGGAACTTTTCACAAGTGTGTTCAGAGGTTTATTGCCCTGCCATTTACATACTTTGGCCCTATAATTTAAATAGATTGTAATTTACAGTTAATGTTCATAGTGAAAGCTTTCAAAAGCCTTCGTAAGTGTAAAAGAAGTATAAATTTAAATGCAGCTCATCCCACAGAAGAGAATTTGGAATAGGGATGCCTTGATAAACACTCTGACAAAGGTAATGAATAAGTTAGTTGAGTATTAAAATAAAAAATGTAGCCATTACTTTTTTGTGACATTTGAAATTTTTGCTAAGTTACTGCAGATCTTCATATGGCATTAATCAACATAGTTTTACTGATTTTAATGGAACTATGCTGATTACATCTGCAGAAGATTTTGATATTTGTGATAATGCACTGGCTGTTGAAGCAGAGCAGCAGAAATTTCTGCAAATTTCATCTACAAAAGAGTAATCCCTCTTTTGAGGCACTTTTATATTTCTTATGGTAGGTTATGCCTATGGTGATACTTTTGCACATTCTTTTATATTTTGTATTTTAGTCATGTCTGAATTTCAGTTAATTTCACCTACAATATTTTCTAAATATAAATTCATAAGTAATGTTAATAAAATGTTTTTTGTGAAAAAAAAAAAAAAAGCTTGTTCTGTCATTATCCTGAATGAGTTGTATAGACCAATATGTGTACTGGAACCTATAATTTCTTAATTATGACTCTAACAGAGTTTAGTTGTCTCTTCAATTATTTCCTTACACTGAGGTCTTTATTTGAAGAAAGCCAATAAATGGCATTGATGTTAATCATCCCCAGCAGTTTTGTAGCTCAGCTGGCTTTCTTGAAAGAGCTGCTCTCCAAGGGGTGCTTAGATTAGCTTATTTGCTGCTGGGTCTCCTGTTTGATGTTGCACTATCTGAATGGCTTTTGTGTGGGTGACAAGGTATTTGTTTGAAATTGCACTGGCTTTCAGTTAGAATAATTCAGATGTGTGCTTTAAACCTATTTCGGAGAGGGAACATGATGGGCAAACTAGTAAAGATCTGATTTTCTTACTGACATTTCTCTCATTGCCATACTTTTGATTAAAGCGGTTGTCTGTGCTTGCCATTGTCTTTCTGTCACTCCATTTCTGGTTCTTGGTCTCAAAACCCCTTTTTATTTTAATAAAATTCCTTTATTAATTAATTTATTCACTCTTGCTCAGTGCAGATGAATGAGGATACTGTGGCAGACAATTGCAGGTAACTAGTGACACAGTTTTGAGTTCTTGTCCCATGCCAAACCTCTTGGTAGCCAGCCTTCCAACAGAAAGGGACTAGTATAAACGCCCTGAGGGAGCCAGGGCACAATACCTGTGGACATTGCCCATATCCCTTCCTGTTGGTTGTGAACTTCAGCTGTGCTGTTTAGAGCATCAGCCCAGAATGTCCTCTGAATATCTTCATACCTAACACTAACATTTAGAGCTGTGTTCGTTTCACAGTCTGACCATGGCTTATAAAAACATAAGCCTGTGTAGGAAGTCAAAGTTCAATTTAAACACAATTTATAACTGTAAAGAATGGCTATCTTTTAACAGCAACACCATGGGGTCTATAATATATACAATCTTTGAAATCATGCTTGAGAAATTACTATTGCCCCTTATCTCTTTGTGTCTTTGACTTTCATAGGAGTTTCTTTGGATGGGATACAAAAGTGGACCTAGAATTTAAAGGAAGCCCCAAATCTGAGAGCAGCTCCACTCTTGTTTTTGATCCAGAACTGTGTGCCTTGAACAATGCAATACCCTGCTCATGTCCTGGAAAGGATTCAAGAGTTTGCCACTCATCTGTTCATGCCAACTCAGGGCTCAGTGAGAAGTGTCTTGATGGACCAGAGTGCTGCAGTGATCACCGCAGCACCCTGTGTAATGCAGCTGTTCCATGGGCACTTGCTTCACTTGCATAAAAACATCATTTAAAGCCTAAGGGCTTGCTGTTAAAGTACATAGTGAAATATCACAGGCTTGGGTTTTAATCCCTTATCTACCTGGTATCATACAGAAATTTAAGATAAACCATGATTTTCACAGGGTTTCGTAGTGAGCAGGCTGTAGAGTATTCTGGAGGAGGTGGGGCAGGGGAAGGAAATATTAATGAAAGATTTTTTTTCAGTTCCTTATAGAAGCTGTTACATAAATTGTACCATATGTCCAGGTAAATGCCTTCACTTTTTCTTCTTTAAGCCACAAAGAATTCAGCTGTCACTGTGCTGCTCTGCTTTGTGTTCTTTGGTTACTCTAACATCCCTTCAGCCTACTGTGACTTCGGCTAATCTAAACACTTGTCATCTAAAGCCCTTTATATAATTCATTACTTACTTCCTCTTTTAGTCTGCTGATGAAACAACAGTTGGCCCAACCTTGGGCCAACTGTTAGTGTTTTGCCACATTGAAAATTAATACAGTCCTTAACATCCTGCAAATTAACTTTTATTATAGTAGCCAGTGTCCAGCATCTGGTATTGTGTGTCACAGTGCAAATTTCTACAGCAGAGGAGGGAAGCAATGATTATAATCAGTTGGGTTTGCATAGGCAAGCTGCCACCGAAACTCCTGACTAGTGATTTGCACAGGACAGTCATACCTGCCACTGAAAAGCAGTTGCTGGAATAAGCAGATTTTAATAAACTGCATTGCAACATCCTTGCTCTTTAACTTTCATTGTGACCCATAATTCCAGATCCTTTCTTAGTGATATATTGCAAAGAGCTGTATGAAAATTATAAAAATGAAAATCTGCACTGATTCTTCATCATGTGACAGTACTCAAAGATTTGCTTTGTAAATTATTTCCAGAGTAGAAGATTGGCTTCATTGTTATATTTCAGTGGTACTTTAAATGTCAAAAAGATTAAAAAAAATCCTTGTGGAAACACATAATATTTTTATTGATAAGCTACATGATGGCCAGCGGAATTTTACCATACGTAATTTTAACACTGATTTGCCCCAATAAAGGGCTTTCCCACAATTCCATACTTTAGTAGTGAACTGACAATGAGTTCAGCTTGTATGCCTGGAGTCAGATTTCTGATTACAAGAAGCATTCCTGTTTCTCTGTCACTTCTCATTAGCTGAGGTAGAAAACATGGAACTTTTTTAGAAAAAACATTTTTTAGAAACAATGTCCCATGTTAAAAAAATATAATAAAAACTTGTGTCTCAGATCAGAGGTGAGAGATTCTATCCTGAAGGTTGCAGTCACCCATATGGCTGAGGGCAGCTATTCTGACCCACACAGGGACAAGAATTCTGTTTTACTAGAGAAACAGTCCAGCTATGACTGTGTAAATCTGGAAGAACCATGCTGTGGATGTGCCAGTATTATGCACTTACAGCAGTGTTACTGAAAGCAAAATCTGCCTCATTTTCTTTCTAGTAAGAAAGACTATCACAATAACTAGCACAGAAATACATGCTTCTGTTGAAGTAAGCCTCATTTTTCAGTGTCTGGTGGTCCTGTACATTAATGTCTATTATCTGATAAAATAGTTAATTGCTGAAGAGAAGGGGTGTTAATCATATACAGCCTAATGAACAGCAGTGATATTTAAAAAGTAACCTATGGAAACAAGAAGCATAAAAGCATTAGCCACTGTTGTGATCATGAGCTGTGATTTCCAAATAAATTCCAGAGAAATGAGTGTTCCCGGCTCATGTGTGGGCTATTCATGAAAGGGAGAGAGTTCAGGCAAGTTGAAGACTAATCTGTGAAATGTAGAGCATTGTATCTATTATGTGGGAATGAAAGAAGTCACTTTTGATGAAGGTTCCCTTTGTACTGGCAGCGATGACCATAATTTCAGATGTAAATGGAGAAAAGTGGTGCTCTTCCAGACAAATCAGATTAGGTGCCTAATTGCTGTTGTGTGAAAGGTTTTAAATGCAATTGCTACTCAAAGCACATCACACTGTCTGACTTGGTGGGGCTAAACTTCAAGCTAGTAAGCATACAGAAATCTTAAGCCTTATTATTTCTGAGGCCAGATCCTCATGAAAGGCCTTAATAAATTAACTACAGGTTAAATACTTCACTATATCTACCATGTGAATTAACAATAGTTTTGCTCAGTGAGCTTTTTTGGAGGTAGGGCACTACTCAGGAAGTTTGCAGCAGCTTTTCTAGGATAGCAATGCCTGTTTGCATTTTTTTAAGGCTTAGAGTGAAATGCAGTAATAAAACTCACAGTATCTAATAAATGCATATGAAAACTGTTATCTATGAGATTTTTTTTCCTGTATGTGGGAAGCAAGATAAAGAGGTTAGATTATACTAATAAAAGCTATTTAAAGAGTCAAGAGAGTAGAGGGTGAATAATACGCCACACAACCACAGCAGAAGGAAGCTTTCCATCATTACAGTAATTTTCAACTGGGGAATCTTGATTTTCAGTGATGTTAAGAAAGAGCACTTTATAGAAGTGCCTCCAGTAGAAAGCAGCACAACTCACAAGTCTTTCACGCCCTCCCCACCTTGCATTTTTTTTACCCTTAAAGTGGGAGGGAAATCTAATGAGAAAAAAAGTAATGACAAATGGTATTTACTGCTCTCTCATGGATTCAGCCTGCTGCGGCTAGAGCGTAAGGAGCCTGCACAGTTTCCACTGTGCCAGCCAGAGGGACTCTACCACGATTTTAACAAGAGCTGGAGTGAATTAAAGACTTCAATAACCTTCTTTTAGGTGCAGAAACATGATCTTACACAAAGCAGTGTTCTGCAGCAACACATGCATGTGCTTTACCTGTGATCTACTTCACCAGTGTTCATCAGTGGGTGCAAGCAAATAAACAAAGGCTAAACAAAAAGTTTCCAAACTTCATTTCAGTGCCTACAGAGTTCCTGGATATGATTCCTTGATCTGGTGGGGCAACTAACTCACTGATTTACTCCAATATGTCTTTAAATAGGATTATAACTAAAATAGGCTGTGAAGCCCATTTTACAAAAATACTGGGAAATATCTGTTTTAATATTAAAGGTGTTTCCTTGATTAGTTTTTCTCAGGATTTGTTCCTTCCACTTTTGTCAAGACTTCTTTTAAAATCTAAAACAATATTCAGATAATTAGAGATCAATTTATATTGAAGGAAGAATTTAGTATGGTTTAAATTCATCAGATAATTTGCATACTCTTCTTTCCAATAGGTTACACATGAGTAGACACCTAAGTGCCCCTTTGGTACTGGCAATTAAAATGAATTCCTTAACTGGTTTCATAAGAGCAGTTTTGCATCCTTCTAGTGTGAATTAACCTAAGCAATACTCAAACAAAACTGTGCAGCATGAATCACACAAGTTCTAATAAAATAAGTTTACTAAAAAGTAAGTGGGTCACTGAAGTAGTGCTCACCTCCTTTTTGTTTTCCAATTTTCTATTTTTTTATTTAATATGAGACTGAAAAGAAGATTACAGACTGTACTCTGCAGTAATGCAGATGAAAAGCTGCTCTTGAACCCCAGATATAAAGTAAAAAAGTTATTCACAAAACTATTGCAATAGAGCTGATAGAGAATTATCCAACTCTTCATTGCCTCGTTTTTGTGCAGAGACATCTGCAGTTTTTCTATCCCAAACAGACAGAAATATGCCTTTAAATGTGACAGTGAGTACTTAGTAGCATTGAAGTTTGTGGTTTTATTTTTTCTCATTTTTGAGAAATCTGATTTCTCAAAATAGCTTTCTGATTTCATCCCACAAAGTGTTAGGGAGGAGCATGCTGAGTTTCAGCTGCAGAGGGTGAGGCTTCAGATCTCAGAGCCTCAAAATGTCCTCAAACTATTTATTGCTGAAACCCTCAGCTCTGTGAAGAAGCCACTGACAAACAGTTCAAATGGCTTTCTGGAGAGAAAAGAGGTGGGACATACCTTAAGCACTTGAGAAAGGCAAATCAGAGGAAAATATAAAAGTTCCATCTCTTGCATGCTCCCTCCTAATCACAAGAGACATTTTTACAAGTTGTGCAGCGATGATCATTCTTTGGCTAAGGAATCCTGGGCTGGAAGGAGGAGGGGAAAGCCTTTTTTGACTCATTGCACTTCCTTCTGCTTTGCCCTCTTGAACAACCTCTGCCTGCACCACGTTCTTAAAAAAGCCAGAGACCACAGGACCTGACCATGTTCTCTGTGCTTATTAGCCACATGGTCTGAGCTCCTTTCACTCCAGATTTTCCTATGAATGTAAGTGACTGTCCCAAGTGAAGAGTAACATAATGCTGGAAATGCAAATACATTTTCTGAGGACATCACAGAAAAACTAAGGATGCAGCTGAGTTCATGCACACTTCTGGGCACCCAGGGCACTTAGGATTGCCATTACCTGGGGAAATCCCTATTCCCAGTGCAAGTCACAGCCTATGCTAGAAGTATGACTTTGATTTGGGAAGGACATGTGTCCCAGTGCCGTGCAGACCTAGGAGAGCTCACTGCCAGGGACATGAGCTGAGAGGTACAGAGCAGGGGGAGCAGGGCCTGAGTAGGGACACAGCCCTGGGTGCATCACTCAGGATTGGGATGGGGAAGTGGCTTTGGGGAGAGAGAGAGCAGGAGTGAGCAGGGGCTCCCACCACATGACCTGGCCTGCTGGAATGCTGAGGCTGGTGACAGAGCTCTTCTCCCCTGGCCCTTCTGGTGAATGCATCCCCCTGTCTGTTCTGTACAGTGTGCTCATATAAAATCTGCATCTTTTATTCCAAGGAATTTATATTACTTGAGTGCTACATTGAAAACTTGTTGGTCATGTGGTCATATTGCAGCACTATCACACACTAGCAAATGTACAAAAAGCAAAAGAAATTAAAAAAAATCAGCTGTCTGGATTCTCAGGTGTGATGCTGTTGAGGCAGGACAGTATGAAAAAACTCCAGTTGAGAAGGCTTGAGAGTAGAACTCCGATTTATTTCAAATACATCTCTCTTTTATAGAGAGCATTGTCCAGACCAATTCCATTGGTCCCAGAGTTAAAACATCTGACACCATTGGTGTGCAGTGAATGATGCTCAGTGGCAGAACTAATCTATAAACAAGGTGAACAACAAGAAAGATAAAGAATTATTTGCATTCTTTCCCAACTGTTTCCCAGGCTCTTGCCTGGTTAGAAACTCTCTGTTTTCTCTTTGACTGAACTGAGAACATCCACACAGGTGGGACCATAGGGTATTAATCGAGTTTTGAAATACATCACTGTACTCAGCAACAGCCTAAAAGGTAGTGTTTTTCACCATCAGACAGCTGAAAACATGAAATAATAACAATTTTGTTTTCCAGCTGATGCAATAAATCTCAGCAGCACTAAGCACTCCATAAAACACACTAAAGCATGATTTTGAGGCTTTTGGAACAGATGGATGATGGTGACAACTTTCTCTATTTTATTGCTTTCAAGCAAAGCAGATGTGAAGAGAAATTGCAACGCATAACTAAATCCATATCTAACACTGGTATGGGTTATTGGTAGCATTCACTCACTCTGGTTTGATAATGTCTCTTTTAGATGTTTGTATAGTCATGCTCTGATACATAATTAGGACTCAGTCTTCCTGTGTTATTTCTGCTAAATTTCCATTTAACTGTTATTTAATATTCAATAAAAATGCTTATTTTCCTAATCAACAGGTATGGGACTCTGCCTTGACTCAGTGCATGACTTTATGGGATATGTTTGGGGTGTAAAATGTCCCCTTTACTAGTAACGCAGATTTTGCAGTCTGCACTTTGGTCTCTTACATTTCTTCAGTTTTAGTAATGAAGAAGAATGAAAAGGAGGTTGTTGGTGAAGGAACTTCACAGTCCTGTATCTGCACAGAGTGTTTGTATAGCTGAAGGTGAAAACAGAAGGGGTCAGGAAACAAAGATTGCATTTGCAAAGGTTTGATTTGCATGATTTTAATAAGTGTGTAGCTTTCTAACCCCTACTGATAGAGTTCCAAGAATTTCCCAGGAGCTTTTAAAAAAGTGTCTAGGGCACCTTATCTCTGTCCTTGGACATTTATATCTATATTTATTAAGGTAAATACCTTTGAAAATCTGGCTCCACGTTTCATTTTCAAAGTGGTTGAAGACCAGGTGGTTCACAGTTCATGCTAAATGTCTTGCTCAGAATCACACAATTTGGCATTGCTGAACATGACTCTTTATTTTCTTGTGTGCCAAGGGCAAGAATCTCAC
Organism: Lonchura striata; assembly: GCF_050655825.1. Taxonomy (NCBI): domain Eukaryota; kingdom Metazoa; phylum Chordata; class Aves; order Passeriformes; family Estrildidae; genus Lonchura; species Lonchura striata. Next base: position 24,298,138 of record NC_140704.1, on the reverse strand, counting down.
CATGCAGTGCTCAACAGGTTGGATCACCATGAAAATAATGTGCATAATTCTACCCATTAAGTGGGCAGTTGTTTAGAATGGGAAAGCTGAAAAACAGGAAAATAAGTGAAAAGTGCACATATAAATGCCCAGCTCGGTGAATTGGCCAGAAATGGTCAGAGGCTGAGCCAGATCCTAGTCTCTGCTGCCTTCTGCTTTTGAATGTGAATTTGGGGTTGTGAATTTTGCAATATTAGGAGTTGCCAAAATTTAATTGATTTGACTAAAGTAAAAAAATAAATTCTATAAATGCAGCAGTATGAGAAAGCATCAAAATGTGAACCACTCCTGTTTTCATATTTGCAAACCAGAAACCTGTCTGACATTTTGTGCAATCAAAACCACACCCTTTTCCATTCAGCTTTGATTTCTTAACAAGAAAGCTCCCATATCGTTCCCTCTTTCCATGGTTGCTGGTACTATCTACAGTTTCAGATAACATAAATGAAAACTGACTGTGCCAAAGTGAAAATAATATTCATTTTTTAACACAGTTAGCATTTTCACATTTCTATTTTTTGTGTTTTTGAGTTCTGAGGTGAATCATACACGGAAAAAAATAAAACACTTTATATTAAATCAGTCTCAGAATGCCAAGAAAAAACATCTACCGCACCCTGTGATTAATTCATTAATCCATCTTTCAAAACAAGCAATCTAATTAGCTTGCAAACAAGAACATGACGCACACGTGTCTCTTCAAACAGTGTTGACATACTAAATAGTTTGGATTCCTGCAATATACAGCCTTTACCTTGCAACTTCTAGTTCCAGTAAGACCCAAGACCAAAATATTTTTGACATCCAAGTTTACTTGATGCACAGTATGGAATGAGCTCGTGGTCTGAGGCTGAAACATGAAGAACAGATTTTTTTTAATAAAGTTGTAATTTCAAGTGCATCTAAGTGGCAGTCCTGAAATGAACAGAGCTTACTAAAAACATATGCAGATGTTCAGAGATCTGAGTGCTATTGTTTGGCCTCTTCAGGAGAACTAAAACTCAACTGATGGCTCATGCCATAGACATGTATTTGCATACATGAAAGAGAAGGAGAATTGATGGAGGCAGACTGTGAAGATTGCAAGGACAGATAGGTCTGCCAACTCAGTTAGGGGAGGGATACCACATCAAGAGGCTTGACAGTGCTGTATAAAGTAAGGGTGAATGTTTCAGGGGGGAAGGTGGGACTGAAGCTGAATTTTGTATGTGCCTCTCATCCAATTAAAAGGCAATCCAGAAAACCTACTGAATAAAACCGTTACTATTCTATTCATAATGATGCAATAACATTAAAATATTTCTGAAAGATCAACCAGGATAAACAGTCTGGTTTTAATCTCTTATTTTTTGTCCTTAGGTAGTAGTTATTTTTACTTTCTCTGTGCTTATGTCTGACTCTGCTACTATGTCACTAAATCTCAGAAATGGGACTGAGATGAGCATGTGGTAACCCTCAAAGTCTCTGCCATTTCACCCACAAGATCAGTCCTTTCAGCTAATGGAGGTACTGTGGCACTGAATTAGTCCCTGTCATGATCCAACACAATTTCTTCTACTGACTTCTTGACTTTTTGCTAACATTTTTGGCATAGACTGCAATATAACTGGAAATACAAATATATATTTTTTTGATGTTCAACACAAAAGAGAGAATTAAGTTGTTAGATATGTTGCTCAAGACTTTGTTTATTTTGGAAATCTGTAAGGAACACAATCAGTTTCTGAGATTTAAATTAGCTCATTGACTACTGAAAAAACACAACAGCTATAATCCTACAGCAAAGACAAGAAAGGTGAAGGGTCTATAACATTTAGATATGTTTGACAATATGTCTTCTGTCATACCTCATGTTTGGTTAGTGGCTGGGATGGGTGAGGAGTAATGTGGGAAAATACACATACACCTCACGTGTTGTGAAATGGTTCTTGCGTTGATTCCCTGCACCAGCTGAATCAGAAAGCTCTGGTGGGGTGGCCTTGTAGCAGATTATGAGAAAGGCCAGAGATTTGGGTTCATGTGGATCCAGTCATGCTGGTAAAACAGCAGGGAGGTTCACAAATGCATTGATGGTTGAGAATGACCAACATATGAGTAAATAATGAACTGACGGAATTTCTCCTACAGAAGCCACACAGTAAGGAACTGGTTTGGAAGCAATCAGCACTCAATACATGTGAAATTCAGGCCTGGTAAGCAGTGCTTCTTCTTATAACCCCAAATTTCTGTCCTTTGGGTAATCTCCAAGTTCCAAATATTTTCTTTTACTGCTGGCCTGGAACAAAAATAAAAGTATAAATATCAGATTTTAGTGAAACATTGTCATTATAAGATTGAAATGTATCAGTTTTAGTAAAAGAAGAACAAGACGTTCTTGTATAATTTTTAGTAAAAGAAGAGTAGTCAAGTCTAACCAAAGCATCCTTCATGTAAAGAAACAAAATGCTTTGTTCCTTTCTGCCCTATAAAATGTGTGGAGTAGTATGTTCTCACTAAGCAGCCAGTCTCACACAGACTGATATTTCTTAACAGAAAGTTTGTTTCTTTTGTAATGCTTTGACAAAACCAAATCAGAGATTTCTTATATACCTTGCACATATATAATTTCCATATCAATTAGAAGTTTTGGAAGCCTGGTAGATGAAAAGTTGGTTTGTTCGTTTGACTGAGAAGTCACAAACAAATGCAGGCAAACCCCAGTGTTACATCTTTTGAAGACAAGGCCTGGGAGTCCTTTCAGGGTGCTTATACATCCACCGTGAATGTTTATCAGAAATGCTTAATCTACAGAGAGGTGCCCTTTATCTGAGGCTTTGGGGCTAAAGATGAGTGGAAAAGTGAACATGAAGAAAGTGTTTCAGCTTCTGAAGCTGCCCAGATCCTGCAGAGCCATTATCATCCATCTTCTCTGTGTTGTACCCCCAGGGCTTTCAGCCTGGAGATACCAGCCCAACCTTGCATGAAAGCACCAAGGCAGCTGCTGGCCTGCATGACTTTAAAAACATTGTGAAGCTGCATTTTCTTGACACTGCACATAAGCTAGGAAATGAACAGGAAAACTGGGGGCGTCTCAGCACCCAGCACATGGCTAAGCCTCAAGGCACAATCTCCCAAGTCCTAAGTTGCCAGTTCTACTCACCATGCCCAATGGAGCTCCTTCCACAATCATATTTCACAAACTTAGTGGAAATCGCTTGCAAGTTGGATCATAAAGGACCTAACTGATTTTCCCAAAACTCAACAGGCAAACTTCAGTTTGGTTAATTCTGGTACCTAATGCCAAGAAAACCAGCTCTCAAATAGGCAGCTGATTTTAGCACTAGTACAGCCAGACCCCAGCATGAGCAAAGCAAGGCTGGAACATCTGCAAAAAGAAAGATGGACATACTTTTAGTCTGTTTAGATAAATATTTCATTTATCAATGCAAATTTATTTTATATTTAGTTTTCTTCTTACATACAATTTTTTCTGTTCCACATTTAATATTTGGATTCTTTCTCTTTAAACACAAATATTAGAAATCTAGTATGATGGAAAGCAAAGTCACAGCAGGAGTATTCGACAAAGGCAATCACTAGTGTGATTCTTCTCACATATCGACCCATTCCTGTATATCAAAACTGTTTCAAAAAATAAAATCTCACCAACTTTTTACAAGATGTATGAACAGCCACACTATTTTCCAAAGTTAAGACTGATCAGCAGTTTTTCTTGTTACAAAATACTGTTCTTTTCTACTTAGATGAACAGCTTTTTTGATGTTTTGTGAAAGACCTGGTCCCTAAAATTTGTCATCTAAAAGACAGATGTATAGAGCACAAATTATACTGAGGAATTTAGGAATGTATACATTAATTCCCTTGTGTTCATTTTTCTAATCAGATAAACTGGTTCTAGAAAGCTAAATGTGGCTATTCCTACTAAGTCATAATCTTAGGACTAAGCATTTATTCTTTCAAACTCAGATTTATTATCATACTGTAGTCTAAGGAAGCTATTGTCTCCCATTTAGTTTACTGCATAAAATACTGTCTAGTTAGAGGTATTTGGAATAAACATAGATGTTTTCTTCATTTTTGAAATTACATTTTCCTCTAAAGTTAAAACAGAAAGATTGGCTTGCAGAGTGTTTTCAGTTAGCTGTTATTATACACTGCTGGTTTTATAGCCCACTATTTTATGATGTTCTGCAAAACTAATCCAGAAGCATCCCACATGTTCTTATTAGCCAAAATTCTAATTTTTCAGTCTTTTTTGAGGCAATACCCTTACTAAGATTCTTGGAATGCCATAGAATTCAAACATTCTTAGTTAACTTGATATTTCCATTTGCTTCATCAGTTTTAATTTCAGGCATGCCCTGTTGCAACCAAATATGATGACAGCATCTTTCAGAAAACTGTACTAGCTTTGCTCCACTAGTTTGCTTCCCTAAAATTTTTCTTTGTGCTCTTGTACCCCTTATAACTCAGCTCTTTTTTACTGCTTTTTACCATTGATAGAGAGTACTTTATAATTCTTCCCACATGTTTGGTAAAAAAAAATGAAAACCAGTTAGCAATGACAATTAAACCAGGAAATGTTCTTAAAAAATAACACCCAGGAAAAATGATAAAGTAACTTTCTTATTACCATAACAAGGATTTCTTTCCAAGTTCAAAAAGTCTTTTAAATTGTCCTGAGGACTGTCTGTTTTCTTTTTTATTTCCTTTAAAAAGGTATAATGTACAGTCTCAATAAAAACATTTCTTTCTGTAAAATCATTGTTGCCTGGAATTGGTTTTGAGAAAACATTTTCATGGCTCAGAAGGGAGATAAACTCGCTTTAAAAATTTGATGTCCGTCAGATTTGCCAGCCCCTACTGTCACAATGGTGTGAAGCTCAGCCCTCGTGTTCCCATTTCTTTCACAGGAGTCTAGCAGCAGACTGGGCTAAGTGATCACCTCATGTGTTATTAGAAACAAGGTTTGGATCATGCTGGGCTGGATTTGGACAGAGAAATCAAGTGGTTCTGCAGGACAACTACACAATCTGAATCTGCTCACTAGGGAGCAGACATTACCCTGCCCCCCATATATTTCCTCTTTTTATTCCATTCTGGTTCCAGGCCACACAGAGCTGATGTACCACACAATGAAGTGAGATTCATTTCACTAATTACTGGAAAACAGAATGGGAAAATATACTCAATAAGGTTGACTAAGAAGTTTTTAAAAATACAAAATATAACTCAATTTGAAAATCAATAATAAAGTAAATTTACATAACTGCTCATTACAATCAGAGATGATCCTTCATAAATGCTGAACTGCTTCAATGTATGAATTGCTTCATCTTTCAGGAAAGCCAGTTTTCTGTGAGACCCAACCTGCACATTATAACACAGCAAGAACCTCCTGTTCCCAAGCTAGACACATACTTTATGTGTTGTGCCTCCCTATCAGTCTGCAGGGACTTGGAAACCTTCCAGAGTGCTGGGCTGGGCTATATTCTTCCTTTCCAGAGTAGGAACTCTGAAATGTGGTGTTTCTCACCTGGAAAAGCACTGGCCCCAGCTGCTGCAGTATCCCCCCTCCTGACTCTGCTTTGTACTCTCCAAAACCTGATGAGGAGATCCCTTCACTACAGCACCCACAGCTCTGCTTGCACACAGGCATATATGCCATGTGACCAAAGCCCAAACTCACTGTGTCCTGAAAAACAACAGCTTGAAAATGGGGATCAAAAGGCAAGATTCTGATTAGACCAAGGCAGAATTTTTTCCTCTTCTTCTTCTAGCCTGTTAGAAACACCAAGGAGTTTAACTTCAGAGCTCCCAGAGCCTTTGAGGTTATTTTTGTCCAGACAAATTAAATTCCTCTTTTCAAGTGATGGATATTTGTCTTATATGCAGGTAATCTGAGAAATGCATATTTCATAACCATGAAAATTTACCAAGAGCCTTGAGCATGACCTGTTAATGCCATATAGTGACAAATTTTGCCTATCACTTAGCAAGGTACAGCATTGTTAGGCTGTAATGCATACACCCAACAAGGCTTTGTTGCTTAAAAATCCCAGCTCAGTGTCCATGACAGCTCACATCGACTGCTGTCACAATATTGCTGTGAAAAGGTCCTTACCAGCTACATATTAGCACTGGTCAGCTGGATGGGCCACCTGAAAACCTGCGCCATATCCTTAGTGAAATAGTAGAAGTGATCCCTTTTTTAGCAAATTTTCTGATTTCATTGCCACATTTTACATAGGATCTGCTTTTCTGCTGATGAAGAAATTAGTGACTCAGTGGCTTGAAATGCAAGGAACTGTTTTGAAAATTTTTGATTTATTTTGAATTGGATAAATTCCTTCACTCTGACTTGAGTTTCCTATATGTAAGCTCCATTTTCTTTGTTTCATGAACCATTGACTTTCTGAGAAACTACACTGAGTATCTCAATGAATCCCCCAAAGATGCATAGGTAACAGGAAGTTTCCTTGCTCCCTTTTCACTTCAACCTCTTGAATGCTTGTCTTGAATGAAGTAAAACAAAAGAGAAGGAAATGTTTCATTAGAGTAAGCTAAATATTTTAATCTAATTTTGTCTGTAAATATCCCACCTGAAGATATTCTGCCAAGTGTGTTCCTAGTCAATGAAAAGTCTCTGCCTAGCTACAGAGTCACTAATAGAGAGAATGAAAGGATAGGAAGAATTTCAGATTAGAAAAGAGCAGTGATTATTGGGAGGACATGAGAGAAAAGACACTGCTCTGGCTAATGCCATTTCACCACAAGTACTGTGAACATGACATTTACTTAGAGGCATTAGCTGCATCTCTGTGCATGCTACTTCTATCTCCTTTTTATCTGTATCATTTAGCCCCAGATCTCATTGTTTTATTGAACAGATAAATAAACATTCATAAGGATATTATAATATTTTCTATAACTGATAGAAAACATTATTTCGAGCTGTAAAAAGGCCACATAAAGGCTTAAGACAAGAAATATTTCTGGTTGGAGGGCTTTTTGACAGGCTGATAAATAAATCCTGTGGGAGTCTTGTCCTTCACTGTTACCATCAGATTTTCAGGAAAAAAATCTGGGAACATTTAGAAGCTGATTTAGACAATTTAGACAAGAGAGATGACAAAAACACATTATGGCCATGGACCAAGCATGTGTTGGAGAACTCTTGGTTGTTGCTGTTGTGGGAGTCTACATGTCCAGCCCCCTGCCAGGAGCAGGGTGCCAATACCATGATGTGTGCTAGTCTGGGTACCAGCAGAACCTTAGAAGTGTACAGGAAAGATTCAGCTATGTTCAAAATCATAATTCTTAGCTATAGATGATTCACTAGAAGAAAAAATAAATCCAAGAATACTTATTCAGCCTTATCACCGTTGAAATGATAGAACCCATAACCTCCAATGGCATTCTTGAGGCCCCTAAATTGTACCTGGGGAAGGTTAACAGACAACAAGTAGTATCTATCACAGCCAACACTTAAGGTAGCCAGTAAAAAGCAATCTTCAAGTGGGCCAATGGGACACAGTTCAGTCTTAGCAGAGTACTGGCACATCATTCTGGCAAGGAATCCCTCACTAGGATCTTCCTTGCAGGGAAGTTTGTGCTAAATAATATTGTTCCTACTCTGCTAAGATATTATAAACCCACACATTCTTCTTAAACACTCTAGCCTCACAATACAGCCTATCTCTTCCAATCTTTCTTGTTGAAATTATTTGATAATTCAGTATTCATTGAAAGAGAAAAATGTTATTAAACATAACTATATCCCAATGGAGAGAAAAAAAAAAAGAGAGAGCTGGATTCCAGAAACCTGCACCAGGGAACATTTTGTGTGAAAAGTTTAAGTATTTGCCATCTAAATTTCTGCCTCTTCAAAAGAAAAGAAACCAGTTTTACAGTCAGATTCTAGCACCTGATTCATCTCCCATCTCTCATAGCCCCTTTGTGTGCAAGGCTTCCTTATTTATGTGCTCTAAGAATGCCAATGTCTAGATGATTATGAGATGTGAAAGAATGACAATTTAGTATATTTCACCAGGGTGGTTATGAGAGAGATGTTTGTTTACTTCTGACCATGTTTGAAGGATCTTTATTCATTTAGAATTCCGGAGGAAAAAATGGATGTATCTACAAAATTTTAAAATCTCCTAAGTTAGCTGGAAATCTGAGGACCAAAATTTTGAATACAGAAAGCTGTAGAACACAAATAAAAAAAAATATTTTGCATGTGCCCTTTAATTTTGCTTTTCATAACAATTTCCTGGGCTGATTTCCAGTGTTACTCCTCTGGGACCAGAACTGTTACACCAGCATGCTCTGCTGGAGGGGTAGGTCACAGCTGCCTCAGTTGTGCTTTAGCACCAGACTCTTTCCAGCACCAGCCTCTTTCCAATACTCTCAGGTTTTGATCCCATGCTGTTAGTCAAATAAAATATTTCCTGAAATTGCCTGTGAAAAAAGTACGGTTACAAACCTAGGACTAAATTACAGAAATTAAATGTTCACCATTCCAGATGAATTGCTTCACCCTAAGTATTTCACATGTATTTCTAAGTAACTGCGTGTTCCCTCCAGAGAACTGACTTCATTTTTCAGATGCAATTAATCCCATAGGTTAAATAATTCCAGCTGCTAAGCAATCCTAGTTTATCTGTTCTAACTGGGCATTGCATAATGCAGAGAAATAGCCAAAGTAATTCAGCCAAAGTAATACGAAGTAATTCAAATTTCCCTGTGGTAAGGACACATATGCTAACTTGAGGACTCCTCATCATGCTCTAAAGATCTGTTCTTACAGCAATATGTCCAGACCAATTGCTAGATCAACTCCATGGAAAGAAAGGTGTCATCTTGTGTTGTGGTTTTAATTACCTTACACTGCCATAGGACCTTTAGGCTTGATCTCTGTCAGCTGTGAGAAGTAGGGGAGGTTTAAATTAATCAGTTTGGAAGACTAGGTTACATGAGTCCAGATCACTTTGTGGAGATAATTATTTCAACTGTTGAAAAAAAATCTATGCAAAAAAATTCTTGTAAAAAAATTATTGATTTTGTGGGCTATAAGAACTTGATTGCATTTAAAATTCTGCTGTCTCAGTGATTTCTTATATTATACTTAAATCTGAGCTGTATTTCCTGAATAATCAGGAAGACAAATTATAAAAACCTAAGAAAAGAATTCTGGCAAATGAAATGCTGCCATGATAAGTTAATTCCCAAGCAACTCAATAAAGATTATTGAGTTATTATTATTAAAATAATGTCCTAACTATTCTTTTTTTTCTCAAATGACTTTTTAAAATAAAACTTAGTGAATGTATTTATTGATACAGAAATCGGGTCATGGATGAAATGGTGTTCTTACAGGAGTCAGAGGATGAATATAATCTACCCAAATTGATTCTAGTGTTTCCCTTCATTTTTCCCTGCTTCTTGAAAAGTTGATCACCTCACCTACCCAAGTATGCTCCAGGTATCTTCTTGTAAACAAAATCAATTTTCATGTTAAAATGATTAATTGAACACACATGAATAAAATCTCCAGTGATGATTGATCTACAATAAAATACTGATTAGTTCCTACTGATTGATAGTAACTGTGTAAAATGGTCAGTATTCAGTAGACAAAAAGGGACTCAGTGCTTATCTCAGAAGATGAGGAATGTCGGAAACTGAAATATCTTGCCAGAGGGGTTTTTTGCACCTCCAAACCATTCTCTGTTTTGCTCCATGCTTCAAGCTCCACAAGTTGCCTGAAACAAAATGTGTACAGGACTGTACAGTGTCATTGCTGTGAATACTATTATGGTCTGTCCTGGAGGTGTGAAGGAAATAATTTTATTTTCCATTTCTTCCTTATTTTATACACATTTATGCTATTATGTTTTTACTGCAGTTGTGTCATCTGTTAAAGGACAAAGAAATGGCTTAAATTTTTGATTTGTGTCTACCAACTGGACAAGCTTTAACCTGTGGATTCCAAGCTTTTGTGAAGTTTTCTCCTTCAAGATAACTTGCACTCATCCACTAATAGACTTGTGCATGTAGAAAACCTTTCTCATCTCCTTTTTTTATAGGAAAAAGCTAGTTAGAGAACAGCATCCACATGTACACAAAGAAAGCAGGAAAAAAAAGAGGAAAAAAGGCTAAGAAAGATTCTGATTCTACCAAAAAACTTTCTCTAAATCAAGAGGAACTTCTCATTTGCTGAACAAGAAAGGTCTAAGCACCCACTTCTAGCTCTGGGTCTCAAGGAAATAAGTGATAATCCACACCAAACCAGACCAAGCTGTTTAAATACTCAGCACTGTACCTCACCTGGAACCCCTAATACTTTGTCAAATATCAGTGCATTTCCTGTCAATATTATTGCTGGCTAGGTGGGGAGCCACAGCCTCCAAGAGTCATAGCTGCGAGCCAGGGCAGCACATTTGTCCTGTGAGGAGTCTGGTCCCATGACTAAGCACAACTACCTTTTGATGTCACTCCTACATTTGTTTCCACAGCAGTGCTGCCCTTCTATCCCATTAATTTTCTTTTAGATTTATTTTATAATGTCATCTTGATAGCCATTGCAAAAAAGCAAACATAAATTTTTGGATTTCACAATTCAGGCTGAACTATGAGGAGGCAGATATTTTGCCTAATGAGTTCATGCCCAGTACTTTAAGACTCTGCTTTCCCTGAAAGAAGACATTCTCCTGTACCAGCTGGAAATTTATTTTGACAAAATCAAACAGAAAAATGAGTGTTTATACTTCAGCGATTACATCTATGCAGATCCCACGTGGTTTATTGTGTGACAGTTTTTCAAGGTCTTTTTCCCCCCTTTGTTTGCACAGTGCCTTCCACAGCACTGCTCTGCTCTGGTGATAGCTGCCAGGCACTCCAGAATCTTGGTAAAAAAAAACCAAAAAATGCCAATCATGTAAATTAATTTGATATTTGTTAAATATCAAGTTAATTCCTATTTGGTAGCATACAAGAATGCATTCTTGGGCAGTTCTTTCTTACATTTATTATATCTAGGATCACTTTTCTACTTCATTTTTATAGGTCTCCCAAAAACATGTTTCTAGCAAACATGTGGAGGAGGTGTTGCTTTGTGATATCTTAACAGTTAAAGGAATTAATTAGAGGAAAATAGTAATATGAAATTGAAGCCCTTTTCAAAAGAGAAGGTGCAGGTTAAGATTCTTGTTTCTTCTCTAAAACTAAAATCTTCATGTCCACTATTGAAATAATGGAGAACAACTTAACATTTCACAGACTGATTTGTACAGCAACACAGGGCATAGGGAGGAGAATATAGGAAAGTGCTTTGATGCAAGCCTGGTTGCTTTGCACCCAGTTTCGCTCTGGAGAGCACTCAAAGGAGCAACACGGCTTGCCAAGACCAGCTAGAGTTATTATTTGGAGAGTACATGCTCTACCAGGAGCTGGTGACTGGGGGAGTTAGGGGAGTAAATTATGTGTTTAGATGTGGGAAAGGCTAGCAGAGATAAGGGAATACCAGCTCTGTTGTGGAATCCAAGAAAGGAAAGCAAACAGTTGGCAGAGGAGAGGGGGAGGGGGGTCACTACTGCAAAGCTGACCCAGAGCTGACATTATTCACAGCAAGGTTAAAAGTGAAGATGATTGGATTTTAATGCATTTTCTCAGAGGAAATTTCAGAAGTCCATTTTTATTTTTTTCCTTTTATTTTGCAAATATAAAAATATTTTCTATGATGCGAACTTTATTGCCTAGCTTCCTTTTAACTTTTGTTCTCTGCTTATTCCAGTATCATATTTACATTGGATGACATGTGTGAGTTATGTAGGATGTTTGAAAGTCAAAAAAAGGGTAGTTTATCTTTCAAAAATAACATTTTATCTTTCACAAGGGCATTTCAGTGGAAATTTCCTTAAAAATATTTGAACTAATAGAAGTTAAATAAAATCTAAACTGGGAATCCTATATGAAGATTAGCCAGGTGAGTGTCTATTACCACTGTCAAGTTAAAGAGACTGTGAGCTATGTTAAATAGAGATAAATGATTTTCCACATTAAATGAGGATGAATGAGGCAGAATTAAGCTATCAGGCAGCCTCTGAAAATGAGCAGAACACCTGCAGAGCTCAGACAGAAGCTGTTGGTGTACCTGCACCTGTCAGCAAAGCCTTGTAGCAAACTCTCCTCTGGGCATCACTTACCTTTCAGATCTGTAATCTATTTCCATAACCCACTAGAAGGGAAAGCTACTCCTCTGCTTCAACCCCCGAAAACTGGAGAATTTCACCAGTGACCCAAGACAGAGGTGATGGAAGTCCATGCTTAGCTTAACCTTTAAAAGAATAAAAGAAAGAAACAAAAACCTCTAAACTCTTCAACTTGCAGCTGTTGTCACTGGTTCTGATTATGGTTTCATCCTTTTGGGACACGGTGTCCATATGCTCTCAGTTTGTAGGGTAGGTGGTCACCTACTGGATACTTAACCCCCAAACTGCTGGGAAGGCTGGCCCATGGGGCTGAGCACTGTGACTTGCCTTCTGGGCTAGAGGGTGCTGCACTACACACCTTGGAAAAGCCCAATCTCCCATATGTGTGAGCAGAACCTACAGCATCACTCCTGAGCTCATTTACAAGGGTTTGTCGGAACACAGGATGATTGTTGTTCCCATGGATTTGCAAGTGGAGGATTGTGAGAAAGCACCAGTGGTGCAAACAGGACTTAAAGGCAATGAAAAGAGCAATTTCAGATGTTAATCTTGTTTTAGTAAAGGTGTTATCTCCCAGAAAGCAGACTTTCAGATGCACAGGAAGCATGAAAAAAACACTGCAAATAAAATTATAAGCAATTCTCATAAGCTTATAAAATAAGGAAAATCTGTGAAGAAATGCATTTCCAGACTTTTGAGTAAGAAAAAATAGGACATCTTAAAAGCACTCAAATTTCTAGAAGGTTGTGAATTCCAACCCTTTTGTAAATTAAGGCCATTTATTGTGCAGCATATTTCAAAATCAAACACAATTATTCTTTAACCTTAACCTGTTTGGATCTTGCAGCAAACTGACCAAAAGCAGATTTTTTTAAGTGAAAAATTTTATTATATAGTCATGGATGAAATACATATCTCTCCATATCCCTAAATGTTTCATCAAGATAAGACAGGGCTTATCAGTAGTAATTTTAATTTGTTCTTGAAAGGACAGACTAGAGATTAAGAGATTGCTTCCTGTTGCATAAATTCAACCCTTAACAGCCTCCTGCTGGGAAATGGTAGGTCAATAATAGACTGAGAAGCCTTAGTAGTTTCAAAATAAATTTTAAAAAAACTTAATTAAGAGAGTGATATGTCACATAGCTGAGATCCAGAACATGAGTTATATTCTTCACTTGAGTTTTGACTGTCAGATGTAATGGCGTCATTGCTGCTCCCCTCATGGGAGGAAACTATTGTAGGTTTTCAGAAAAGGGATCAGAGTTGGAAGAGAATCATCATTCAAACTGGCAATAAGGAAGGTGCCCCTTTCCAGAACAAAAAGTTCATTGTTGGAGGGAAATACTGCTGCTACAAAATGCAGCTCTCTTGGAGGCTGAAGTGCTGAACTTGCTCCCCATGTGTCAGAAAGCAGCAGGCAAAGAATTGGCAGTGTTTTTAAGATGACTCATTATTTCTCCAGCTCTGGTTCCCCTCTGGCATCTCCTGGTCATTCTTCTCCCTCATGTGATTCTTCCCACAAAAAAAACCCCAAACTTCTAAATACGTGTCAGAGGATCTATAGCCACAATGCCAGTGCAGCTTTTGCTTGGCAGCTGCCAGGATTTTTCTCTGTTAACTTGAGCCTGTAAGGAACCACCAGTTCTTGCAGTCCAGTTCATGCTAACTTAGGTGTGAGAGCTGGACTGCATGAGCATTTTACACCAGCATTTTATAACATGAACTACATGCTCAGTCCCACCAGGTATTTGGAAAAGATCCTTTGTTTTGGCTGTTGAAATTCTCATTGGTACAGAACAAAAATATTGTGAACAAAGAGCAACAGGTTCCCTAGCAAAAGCACTCTGAAAGAAGAACAGCTTTTCTGTAAAGGAAGAAAATGTAAAGCAGGAGTAATTCTGTCATCTAAAAAATCCACAACAAGGGGTGGCCAGGAAGTTCCATTCACCTCCTCAGATGCAGTTACACCAGCTAGGGGTTTTATAGATCTGTTGAAGAACAAGCCTGGATGGTACATAGAGAACACAGAATAACATTGCATTTCTTCTACACCATGGTTCAAGTGCATTAAAAATTAAAAAAATCTTTCAGGACATAAAGAATATTTGCTCAAACCCAGTGATGTATCCTGGTACTTTACTACCCGTGTCAGGAGTTCCCTTGGCAGATTTTCTGCACCTCAGGGTGAGTCAACACCTGGAGGGGTTTGGAAGAAAGGAGCAACTTGTGCGTCAGGAGCTGATCGAGAGCTTGATGGTCGGGAGGAAACACAGAGCTGGCAATCTCACAGGGATGTTTTAGACTCTTTTCCCTGTGCCTGTGATGTTTATGTGCTTAAGCTTAGCTTAGTCAGCACCTCAAAATGCATCAATAAAATAGAACTTATTCTTCCTCCCAACCTCAAAAGTTAATATTTCATTCTTCACATAGTATTTGTCCAGGCCCACATGTCTTTGGGCTTTATCTGCTTAGCAGATGACTAACAGTTCATACTGTTTTCTATACACATATATTTTCATGTCATTTCACCTGGAGAAAAGAAACTATCTAGTGCAAACATAGAGGTTTATACTAATAATTTGAAAGATTGTAATATATAGATTTCCACCTGTGAAACAGTGGGATAAAAAATTTTTAAGAATCCAATAAAACCATGGCAGAAAACCAAGTCTAAGTGTTATCTAGAAGATCAAATGTTTTATTTTAATTATAGTGGGAGCAGAAAGAAAACGAGAAGCTCAAAGCTCTTCCACTGGGTGCCTGATATTCATGTGAGCAACTTTTTATTATATTAGTGATTTGAGCAGAAAACAGGAAGGATACATAAATGACTTTTCTGTTTGTTATCAAAGGAAAGTAATTTTAATGGACCAAGCCTATACTGTGCCTCCTTCTAGGCCCAGACAATATCACAGAATCATGTAATAGTTTGGGCTGGAATGGACTTCTAGAGGTCATCTTGTCCATCTCTCCTGCAATGATGTCAAGGACATCTTCAGCTAGGTCAAGTTTCTCTGGACAACTAGATCAACCTGACCTTGAACACTTCCAGGGATGAGGCATCCACTACTTCTCTGGGCAATATGTTCCAGTGTCTCATCACTCTCATTGTGAAAATTTTCTTCCTTAGAGCTAGCCTAAACATACCATATTTTAGCTTAAATCCATTGTGTTATTGCAACAGGCCCTGCTAAATAGTCTTTCTCCATCTCTCTTATAAGCCTCCTTTTAAGTATTGAAATGCTGTAGTAAGGTCTTCCCAGAACCTTCCCTTTTCCAGGCTGAGCAACTACAACTCTCTCAGTCTCTCCCTCTGACCACTTCTGTGACCCTTCTCCAGACCTGCTCCAACAGGTCCATGCCTTTCCTGTGGTGACCACAGAGCTGGATTCAATACTTCACATGGGGTCTTATCAAGAGAAAGAAGAGGAGTGGAATCCCCTCCCCTGACCTGTTGGACTCCAGAAGCAAGTCATTCTGTTTGCTTTTCTGGGGCATTTGTGTGGGTCTCACTGTTTACTGCTAACACTAATAGGATGTTATGAATGTGGTGTCACCATCTCCTCAGTGATGTTGAACAGCTCTGGGATAAAGCTTGAAAATACTGCTGTTCTTGGAATGACACTCCTTGACCACTGTGCCAGATATGCAAACAGTTAGCTCATTGCTGTGTTGTATTTCCATTTCACACTGCAGCTGGCTTAAGGGAGCAGAATTTGAAAATATTAAAACTTCTCAAGTTGTTATCTGTGCTGGCAGCAGCATAAAAATCTTTAGAAATAGTCTATAGATAATAAGGTATTATGGAGAGGAGACTCACCTCGAGAGCAGCATTAAGCTACTGTTGGCTGTGAGCCTAAGTGACAAAGCAAGTAGTTCATGAGGATATGCACTCCAACAGCCAGGTGCCTACAAAACATACAGTTCCTGACAGGAGGGAATGCCAGACATGTTGAGGAAGAAGCTTGACTTAGTTACTTCACAGAGCTTTTTCCTGAACATCTATATTTGTTAAAGGATGGAATGATACTAAATTTTGCTTCCCATCAGGATCCAGTATTTGGCCTATTTGCAATCCTGTGTGCCAAGGTCCAGCTTGGGTTTGTATTTGCATCCAAACAAAGCAGGTTTCTGATGGAAACACAGATATATTCTTGCACTTACTCATCAAATAGCCATCCAAACATCCAAGAGCTTCCTTGGAATATTGCAGCACTTATCTGGGGGAGCTTTTCCTTCAGCTGTCAGTCTACAAACTGCATTCCATAGGAAATTTTTTTGATGATATTTTATCTCAGGGATGTTTCCTTGGGAGGATTATTAGATGATGTGATTTGTGGTAGATCTGGCAGTGCTGAGTTAACAGTGGAATTACTGACCTTAAAGGTCTTTTCCAACTTAAATTACACTATGATTCCCATAGGTCAGCCCAGATCTCTCCTCTGCCTTCTCAGTTTTTCAAAATGGTAATGTATATTCCCTAGTGGAATATGTCCTGTAGTGATGGACACATATTATTTCATGAAAAAATGGTAAATAAAGAAAAAAGCCCTATCTTTTGTGGTTCCTCACAATAGACAAGATTATGGTAACTTTAATTCAGTTTTATTCCCAAGTTGCTGAAGAATTATTGTATTTTACTCTCATTCACAAGGAACTGGAAGCACACAGAGAGGATAAGTGCACAATTTGACTGACTTCCTGACCTGCCATCCTGGATCTGGTGACTTGCAGCCCTGGTGCTCTGTCCCTGAAGGTGATTTGAATGCATCACCTGGTCATCAAAGTCATGCAGGTTCAGTGTGTAACACTTATTGAATAATGGGTTGAGAAATGAGCCAGAGCTGCTTGCATAAACCTTATCATATTTCATGCAGGCAGCTGCCAGTGTTTGCTGTTGTTCGTCGTTTGTGTTTTCTGTCACGCAGATAAGACATGACCAAAAATAAATACCTGAAGAGAAAAAATGATGGCACTGCGAAGATTTCTGTGTTTTTGCTCTCTGCAAAGATTGCTATGCTTTTTCTCTCCATGTATATATATTGTGTTATTCTTTTCCAAGGGCTGAAAGAAAAGAATAAAAACCACATATTAACTCTCCCTTTAAACAACCAATAAGAAAAATATCACTTGGTACTCCTAGTCCAAATACACATAGTCAGTTTTTTTGAGATAAAGGTTAAGTTTTGGGTTGAAGAGAGGGTTTTAAAATCTAGGATCTGTAACATTTATCCTGTGTCTTTTCAATAATATTTTCACTGCTTTAGCAATGGTCTTCTATGTACTGGGAAAGGTGGTCAGAGAAATCAGGCTGCTCTACGTGGCACTCATTGCTAACAAAAATGATCTGGTTTTCTCAGACATCAGCCCTCTGAAGTCAGAGCTCTGTGACCGAGTCTGTGTTTATGTGGATACCTACATCTAGATTTTAGAATGCATTTTTAGCGGCCAAATGTTAAAGTTTCAGAAATGTAAAAATTGCTGCTGGCAAGAGGTAGAGATGAAAACATCCAAGTTTCATCAGAGCTACCAGTGAGATGTAATAGAAAGATTGACCTTACTATTTCATGAAAAATCATGTGGTAAGGGACTGCCTAGACCTTGTAACAATGCAGATAGTGTGACAGAGAAAAGTCCTATCTGCAGGAAGGTCAAGGGTCCTGGAAATACACCAGCATTTCTTCTTTGCTGAATTTTCCCCCTCCGTTACCTGTCCATGAAAGAATATGAACCAGAAGTAGAAGCAGCACAGAACTGTGATTTTTCCCCTGTCATAATTTATCTTTGTTAATAATGTTGGCCAGTCACTGACCCAAAGTTATGCTGCATCTTTCCTGAGAAGCTGCTCTGGATGTGGATATTGGATCTAGTTCCTGCCAAAAAGTCCTTGACTGGATTTCGGCTACAGCATGTGGACTGCTGATGGCTCCCCTCATCCCAGTGTCTCAGGGAAGACCCTAACCTTTTCCCTAACCACAGCCCAAAGTCACTCATCTTGTGAATCTTAATGACTCATAACATCCTCCAGGAAGAGCAGAATGACCCCAGATGTGCTAACATCACTCTACCCCTTTCAGTGGCACTGCAGCATCAATCCTGTTTTGTTAAGCCTGTTCCTTCAAGCATTACCACTGAGATTATTATGCTGTGTATGGCTCTGAAAGTGAAGGATACTTGCCTTCTTCAGGTAAAGAACAAAACCAATCTTCAGACAGGATGTGACTTCTCCCTGACCATGAAAATTTAATGAAATTGCTAGAAAATAGCAAATGAAATAGCAAAATACTGTCAGTTTAGCATAGAAATTCAAAAGTGATGTGGATCATGAGATCAGTGAAATTTTGGAATAGCTATCTAGAAAAAAATGAAGCAAAAAGTCCTTATTTTAAGAGGGATTTTAGCTTTCTTTTTTTAATAAAAGATATTTTAAGATGTGATTTACTGAGCAGGCAGAGGCTCAGTCACTTCCAGTCAGATGTGCTGTGTTGGGAGATCTCTCTTCCCTCCTAGTCTCCACTTTTATGTGGCCATTTTTCAGATGAAAGTTTGCCTGGAGGTCCAATAAACTTTTGTTCATGTGCACAAATGGCACATTCTCCAGACAGCCAAGGCTGTCATGGACCTGATGTGTCATGCTGCTGCTCTCTTGCACAGCTTTAGCCTCTCTTGGAGGAGCTCAATTAAATATAAATCTGCTGACAAGGCTCAACTATTATTTTCTTCTTGCATCTCAGATACCTCCTTTTAACTAGGTCAAAGTAAAACCATTACCCTCTATATTTGGTACACGGTAGGAATATTTACCTAGCAGAAGTCGTAACTCTTTAATGTTTTCTAAAGGATCTATTGATTCACCTAACCTTGAGGTCAGTCTCATTTCTGTGCAGATGAACTGTGCGACACTTGTACGTTTTGATAGCAGTGTTTCAGGAACAAAACACTGATGCTCTGATGTGCAAAAACCACCCTCGGGAATGTCCCTAAGTTCAAGACATGCATAGCAGAGCTATAGAGGTGCCAGGTCATTTCTGATGTAGGATAGGCAAGGACAATTTCTCTGAACAGATTCAGAAGCCCTCGCGGGCTCACCTCTTTCCAGACCACTCCCAATAGGTGTTGGTCTGTTTGAGTATTGCCAACTCAAATCTACAAGAGATTCTCTATGAAACAACGATTTCCATTTCAAAGTTAAGCAACCACAGGCAGAGGCAACCCATCAAATCTGGCCTTGCACAGGCAGTCTGTGGGAACTTGCTCATACAACAAAGGTCACTGCTGGGAGGTGTGAAAGCAAACTTTCTGTAGGAAAAGGCAGGTGGTTTTCTTCTTCAGGACTTTGCAACTGCAAATTCTACAACCTATTCTGCAAATTATACTATCCAAACATATTTATCATTTGCAAGTTTGTTCTAAAATCTAACATGTGTCTTCTCTACCTCTACTTAAACTAAATTTTTGTCTTGCTCTACCCCCATAGGCTGCCTAGATAACCACCATCTTTTTATATTGTTCAGTAATGTCCTAATTTGTATATATCCTTTCTATACCAAATTATTATATTTTTCTCATTTTTAGGTTTATATTTTCTAAATTTTAAATAATTTATACAACTATTTAAATGTAATTTCTTTTAGTCTTATTGGTGCTAAATCTAAGCTGCCTAAGGTGTAATTGTCTAGATCACCATTTCTTCTACTTTTAAAAAAAAGTTCTCTTTATAGTATTTCTCCTTCTTAGTGTTCTCTGGGACTTCACTATTTTTTGGTAAGTGCATTTTTTTGGTTAAGAATCATAATTATTCAAGCACATACAGTTTGGCTAGGTCTGTAAGAAATCAAGGATATGTTCATCTTGTGCTTTCAGTCTGAATATATCCCAATCACCTAAACAGTCTTTATTTAATCTGATCTTTCCCCTCTCCTGGTGTGGACTTTTCTCCTCAATGTTCCTTAATTGTTTAAATAACAAAATTTTTGTGGAAGAGACACGTAATAGGTTCTAAGCAGTTTCCTCTCCCTGATGAATATTTTCTCTCCCTTTCTCATAAAAGATATGTAGATGAAACTGTAGCACATGATTTAGTTTTTTAATGCATTTAGTCAACACTGGTTTTACTTGATGCCCTTCTGCAGCTTTCACTTTGAAATAAATTTCACCCCCTTCATGTGGAAATCAACTATAGATATTTATAGTTACTAGCACAGTTTTCCCTTTTTATTTCTCTTGGATTTTCTGGTTTTCCAGGTATGCCTTATCAAGTCCTTATCAGTTCCCCACTATGGCATTTTTCTAGTTTTATTCCACAGAAGGACAGAATTATTTTGTCTTCTTTACATTGCTTCATACAGGAATTAGCATTTCTCCTGAAATATTTTTACCCTTTGGTATTCTTCTCCATGAGCAACTTGCCTCCCAGTCTGCACCCTGCTACACTGGCCCTTTTGAAGCACAGTGCTAATAACCATTATCTACTCAGATACAGTTCTTTCTCTTGCAACCATGAGCTCTATCAGGACAAGATAATTTTCACTCAGACTGTTTTTGTGATTTTTTTAAAAAATCCTGGTCAAACACAATAAAAACCAAGCCAATCGAGGACAATTAGAGCCTCTGAATTCTAGGACAGTGAGTTGTGCCTCAGGGAGGAGGAAATGTGCCAAGAATAACAGCAGAAGTTCAGTTTACAGCTGTCAGCATTACAAAGAAAATATGCTGACTATATAGAGGAATAGCTATTGCAGGAGTTCCACTCTCAGAACAGATAAGAAATTCAGGACACTTGTGCTGATGAGGCAAAGTGGTAGCACAGTGGGTACAGCAGCAGCAGCTTTATGGGCAACACCATCTCCCTTGCAGAATTGACTTTACCCCGTCCTGGATGAAAACCCAGCTCCCATGGCAAAGCCAGGCAGTTGTCCCACTGACTAGTGCTCTGTTCAGTCACCCTTTCTCTTCTTCTTCCAGTCCCCTTTCCTGTCCTTCAACAATCTTCTAGGAGGAGTTGCTAATTTTCCTGTTGTTTAAATGCACATTTGAACAAGGGTATTGGCAGTCCAGCTTGTTCCAGCCTGGGGAGAGGAAGCCATAGAATGGCCAGGCTGGATCTTACAGATAATCCAGTTCCAACCCCTGTCCACTAGACAGGGGTTTCACTAGACCAGGCTGCTCAAAGCCCCATCCAACCTGGCCTTGAATGCTGCCAGGGGTGGGGTATCCACAACTTCTTTGGGCAACCTGTTCTGGTACCTCACCATCCTCACAGTAAAGCATTTCTTCCATAAATCTAATCTAAACCTATTCTCTTTTAGTTTGAAGCTGTTTCCTCTTGCCCTGTCACTATCTCCTCTTGTATAAGTAGCCTCTCTCCATCTTTTTTGTAGAGTCCTTTAAGGTACTGAAAGGCTGCAATTAAATCACCTTCATCAGACACCTTTTTCCTCTAGTAAGCACTCATCTGTTACTGCAAGAAATGCCCTTCACTTGAATAAATTGTGTCAACCCCCCATCAGCAATTGCAGAGATATAAGGAAATTCAGAAAGTGTTGAAAGCAGAAAATATTTAAATTTGGAATAAACAGTAACAATGGTTTTGTATCTTCCTTCTTCCTTTTTAATCTTCTTCCCTCCCCATGATCATACCTTACTTGTTGCTTATGGAATTATTTCATGGCTGCAGGTAGCAGGGCAGTTCTCTGGTAACACAGCATGAACTCTCTCCTATTCCAGTTCTTACATAGTTCAATTGTGTGGTACCTGAGTACAGCCAACAGCATTGAAAAATGATGCTGGTGTCCCAGGAGGTTATATAGAGATAAAAAATAGTAGGTAAAAACTTTAGATCTTGGACAGGTTTTTTGCTTTCTTTAAACAAAAAAATGTCACTTTAAAGCAATCTTTAAATTGACATTTATGAATTTAAAATGTCACTTCTCCAGCACTGGCAACAGAACCAGGTACAGATGATCAGAAAGTTAAAGAAAACTGCTGGAAACCTGTGAGCTTCCTGTCTGGTGGGGGCTGGCTGGCAGATTCATGAGGTCCATAGCACCAAGGCAGACCCTTTCCATCCACCCAGAGTCTGAAAGGCCTGAAATCCTTGCATTTATCTCTATTTTGTTTTACTGACAACTGATATTGGATGATTTTGCATTCTTTCTGCATCTACAAAAGCCTATAATTTAGCTTTCTTAGACCTTTTCTAGAAAGAAAACAGGTAGATGGAAACATGCCATACTTTGTTGAGGCAGGGAGGTATCCACATATATGGTGTTTTTATTTGGTTGAATAAATAATTTGTATAAGCTTGTACATGTGTATACCTAAGATATATTTACTGAAGTGTTTGCTGCTGCTATTTGTCCAGCTAAATATATTTTATATTTTGGCATAAGAAATTATTTTATGCACATTACAGTCTCTAGCTTCAAACCTCTTAGAATAAGCATCCTGACATTTAGAAGAAGAATAAGGATGTCTGTGAATACAATATTGCTATAGACCTTACAGAAAGTTGAAAATATTTAAAAGGAAAAGGGACAGCTGCCATAGACTGGAGATGTGGAAATCAGTTCTTTTTCATGTGATTACCTTTAGGCAATATTTTTTGTGTGTCAGCATTGCCTCTGCACTAGACTATAGATCTTAACGCTCACTGATGCCAGCTGAGTCTTGGGCATTCCTTACAATTCTGATGTACAGAAAATTTTCATACCACAGAGATATATGGGCATGAAGGAAAGTAAATTTCAATCATGGTAAAGTTAAAAATTAAAAAAAAAAAAAAGAAAAAAAAAAGAAAAAAGAGAAAGTGTTCAAAATGCTCATACTGAATATTTATCTTTAAACAGTAACCACAAAGCATACCCTGACACAGAGCAGAAAGAAACATGCCACTAAAGTAAACTCTTTCCTGGCTATTGTAACTGCATACACTCTAGTTTTATCCAGATGACAAGTTGAAGGCCATACTCTCTTACAGATGGATAAAAGTGTGACTCAAGAGCAAAAAATTAATAAACTTTTTCAAGTTCAAAATCAAAATCATGAATTTTAAAATGAGGTGTCTATCTGCATCTCACTGAACCTTGGAGATATCTGGGCACTAAAGCTCATCTTCTCAAGGGCACTTACAGCAGGCTCCTGTCTCTCAAAGGACATTTGTATTGGTGGCATTTTCAGAACAACTTTGTAGGCAGAGTTGGACCAGCTTGTAAGCCATAATGTGATGAGCAAGCCTGTTCTTTTCCACTGTCTGATACTCCCATCACAGAAACACTGTTATTTCCAGCATCAATATTTGCAGAGTCTCTTACATTTTACCAAATCCCTTGCTTTTTCCCCATCTTCATCATGTTTCATGTGAATGTTTTGAATTTTTTTCACATCCTCTTCTGAGTACTTTTGTTCTAGTTTTACAAATGCAAATTTTTGGCAATGATAATTGACACCAGAAAATATATTTTCTTTTGACTATATAACATCCATTGAACATTGGGGAAAAATAAGTAAATAATCATGTATTTTAGGTGACTATAGCAATTTGTGCAAAGCACAGAAAACAAGGTTATTTATATATGTGTTTGGCAGGACAAAGAATTCCTATTTTTGAAGCATGAGAGAGATGGGAAGATGGGAAAAAAAATGCTACCCCCTTCATTTTATGAACTATGTACCAGTCATCTGTCATCTGCCACTTCTTCCCCACCACTGTGCAAAGAGCAAAGAATTGAATTTAGGTCTTTCAAGGCCTAAAGATTTGATCCAGGATGCCTCATTCCTGCAGGTTATGGTTGAGCTTTGGTCCCAGGAGACTGACTCAGTCATGTCAAGGTAGGGAAAAGACAACACAGAAAGCGACTATTATTACTGTGTGTCAAAAAATGAAAAGCCTGATATGTTAGTGTATGTAGAGCAAAATGTGAGATGACATTCCCTGTCATCAGCACAGGTCCCTCACTCACTCACTTATGTGACAATCTGTGATAGGAGTAATTTGGCATCAGAGTTATGAACTCAGCCCACAGAAACAGCAGACTTGAGACCATGTGCAAAAACTTTCTTTACTTAATGAGCAGCCAAGTCTAGGCTCCACATTCAAGATTTATTTTGATCTTCTCATGTCTAGCTGATGATTGCAGTAACTTTCATGCTTTAGCAGTTAAATGAGACCTGGAAACTGTTTTTGTCTAAAAGACATTACTTTAAAAAGACATTATTCTTTTTATTGATTCTTCATTTTATAAACCCCTTTGAGTCTATCACAGAGGAAGTGCCATTTTTTCCTCTCAACTTCACATACAAAGGAAAGGAAGTTTTCCTCCTTTTTTAAATAGCAGAATAAACACTGAGAAAATCACCCACATAAAGTTTTATAACAAATCTGCCATTTCCCCCAAGTAAATTGCAACTTTTCCTTAGTCTGCAGAATTCTTAAATATACTCAGAGCAAAGCTAAGAAGTTCAATTAATGACCTACCCAAAAAAGCTTCATCTTAGCAGAAACAGCTATTGTGGGGTCTTTTTACTTCATGAGGAATCAGTGCAGGTACTCATAGTTTACCTGTTCTACAATGTGTTGTTTTGGTCAGGATATTGGAGACTCTTCTGGCACTCCCATAATTCTTTGTGCAATATTTTCAGCTGCTGAAATAGTCCTCAAACCCTTGAGACAGCCCCTTCTCCCTCCCTCCCTCCCTTTTTTCTGAGACCATAGCCTAACCCACCCTCTGTGTTTGCACAGGGCTTTTAACTATCAGCCTGAGGCAAGGTGAAAGCAGCAGAGGAAGGAAGGGATCAGGAAGCCACTAAGCCAATTTTCCATGAAACAAATGAGCAGAGTCCTGTAACTTTTCTTTGAGGTAAGGAAAACTGAGAAATGAAAGTCTCTCATAGCCTTCTGTAGGTCACTCATTAATTCACAGCTTACTGCACCTTTCAGACTGCCCAATACTGATTTTTGTTAGCAAGGCTGCATTCAAGCTGTTGCTATCTACTGCCTTGTTCCAGTAATATCCCAAGAGACAGGCTTAAATTTTATAAATTAATTGTCCTATGTAAAGTCACATGTCAATCTACAGCAGTATTGCTCTAAACAATGTGGTAGTGTTATTTTTAAGGAAAAGGAAGATGAAAGCAGCATTGTCTTGCTTAAAATAAAATGAATCCATTTCCATTTGGAATTCATGCAGAATTTAAGAGTTGAACCTATTTCATATGCAAATTAACTTTTTCTAAATAAAGCAATTTTTTCTGGACTTTAGAGTTGCACTTTTATTTTTTGCAGGTACCAAGAAAATAGCAGAACAAAGGCAACACTCCTCAAGTTAATTTTTGTCATGTTTGGAATCTTGCACTTTGCAGGTAAAAACCAAGATTTTAGTGGGAAAATTATTCTGAATGTCAAAATCTAAATAAGATTTATTTTTCAGGATGGAAACCTTCCACAAAGATTCTTTGTGGAGCTCCTAAGCAGGTGAAAGGTGCTTGGCAGTTCCATGTCACATAATGTATGTATACAAATAGGTATGAATCATCCCCCTTTCTTGGAAAGATTAAATGACTTCATAAATTCACAATGCTGGATGAAAGGTTAAACTTTTCATTACCATGCCTCCTGTGCAATTATGTACAGACACATGGATAATCATCATCATGAAAAGAAAGTAATTTTAAGAAAATCTACTGGTTTTCTCAGACAAACAAAAACTATTCTTCCCTAGAGCTCTGGAAGACTTGCTTTGAAAAACAGGTCAGTTTATTATCTTGTCCTAAATAATACTGGCTAAAAACTAATCTGAAATATCTTTCCTACTGTCTCTTCCATGCCAGAAATATTTAACTGTGGGTTATACATCCCCTGGAGTTTAGCAGTTCATTCATTATAGAAACAACTCCATGCTCTTGCATTTCTGAGAGAAAAACCTAATTTCTTTCCATCAATCCATGCTCAAACCCCAGATTTGACTCTTTAGTTTTTTCACCTAGTGACAAAGTCAGACTAAGAAGTTAATGGCCCTTCTCTGCCCTGGGTGTTCTCATTTCTTCCCAGGTGCTTTGTTCCTGCTGCCACACCACATGGTCCCTTCACCTGCACTGCTGCTTGGTGCTGGAAACCAAGTTAGGAATTAGAACTATTAAAAAAAATAATATTATGAACTTTACCCAGATCAATCCCCAGTTTGTTTTCCGTAAGATCCATGGCAAAAAAAAAAAAAAATAAAATCCATCGGAACTCTAAAGGCCATATCCTACAGCAGAAGGGCAGGAGAGAGGTGCTAATATGGATATAAATCTTGAAAGTCACTGAGAAACTGAATGGCTGAGTGTTGGGTTGTCCCTGCCAGAAGGTGGAAGGACACATGAGAGAATGAAAAAAAATTGTGTTTTTAAAAGTATGCTCCCAGACTAATGAACTGGATTTGTTAAATGCTATAATTTCTTCATCTTTAGTGAAGTCCGGGAACACCTGACTTGTTAAAAGAAAGCAATCATTATACAGGAAGGTATACAGGTCAAAGTGTCGCATTCTGAAAGTAATAGCATGATGCCATTTGTATCCCAGGGGCTACAAATGGGATAATTTTCATGCTAATCTTTGCAGTCATACTTACAGTGTTCACAAAAGGGAAAATTCAATCATCCACTATACAACAAGGTTCAGAGTTTCATAATAGTTTCACTATGTAAATTGACTTTACCTGGTCATCTGCTCAGCTGTCTGTATTCAGGAGATGTCTTGAGTTTGATTCCTGAGGCATAGCAAAGATGTCTGAACAGACTCACTGTTCGGAGGTGAAAATCTTTGTAAGGAGTGAGGAAAATCAGACCTCACATGTATTACAGAAATGCTCAGCATATGCAATGGACTAAGTAGAAGAAATACTCCAAGTACAGCCTTGTGTGAGTCATTATATTTTACCAGAGGACTGATCCAGCTTATTCCCAAGGCTTGTCTCTGCCTCTGATATGTGCTATTTGTGACTAGATATGGCATCACTGAAATGGAGAGTAGCTGGGTTCTTGTTCTCTTCCCTGTGACATCAATGCACACCAGGAGCCAAGCGAGTCAGAGATGAGTGAGGGTATTAGCTCTAATTCCCAGCCTTTCATACCACTAATCCGTTATTGAACCGTTAGGGCAAAATAGACAATTTTCAAGTTTTGTCCCCAGGATGATTTCCTCGGCTGCCCTCCTACCTCTCCAAGAAGTAGCAGTACCCAGCATAGATTCAAGCAGGAAAAGGAAGGTTTAAGAAGCCACCTAATGCTCTGTGCAGAGATCACTGTCTGGATGGATATAGGAAATCCATTGTTTTATTTCTAGCTGCAGTCAGTAAGTTTTCACACTGAAGATGAATCACTAGGAGCAACTGATAGGCATAGTAAAACTGGAGGTTGTTAGTCTGCTGATGAGCAGGAGCCAAAGGCTAAAAACTTTCTCAATGCTGTGAAGCACTTTGTCCAGCAGGCCTAGCTTGAGCTCTGCCTGAAGACATTGTTTTCTTTCAAAGTCTATGAGTGCCTCTGTTTCTTCTGTTCCATTTCACATTTGTTGGGTGTCTCAAGTCACACAGCTGCCACGAAGAATGTTTGGAAACAACCTCATCATGGAGGCTCTGAAAAAACACCCAGGTAATACCCTCATAAAGAGGGAGAGAGCGAGCAAGAGCTCTGAGAAGAACTCACCATGATCTGCGAGGCAGGGAACAACTGCAGGATGCTGAGATGCACAGGAGGATGTAGCTGTCTCAAACTAGGCACAGTGGGGCTGGTTCTGGGGCAAAGGAAGACTGCCTATCTCCTTCTAAATGGGCTGTAGGAGTCTGCAAAGGGCACCTGGGCACCCCATGCCCTGCAGGCAAAGGTATCTCACCCAAGGGAGTGCCTACATTCCCCTGAGAACCCAGGGGGATGTCTCTGGGCGACATCGCTGGACACTGTGGGCAACAGTCCTGGTGTGACATCCTGCTGTGCCCAAGACAGTGAATTCACCCCTAGAGCATTTGGTTTTCATGGTGAGTGACTCTCAGGGCTCCAGCTGATCTGCTGCTCCCTTGGCTGAGCAAAGCACACCCTTTTGCCAGGGTCAGACCTGGAACCCCTTGTGCAGGAGATGCTGAGCCATGTGAGAGCATCTTAATAGAGAGGGAACTTCATCCCATCCCTATTTCTGTCCAAGGGAAACCTAAACTCCACTTCTATTAAAAAATATGAGAAAATGTCTCAAAGTGTGGAAAAAAGTGACATGCCAGATTTAATTCTTCTGCTTGACCTTTTTTTTTTTTTTGACAACTTCAGCTCTCATCCTCAGGAACATCAACCTCATGGACCATCCAGAGCTCTTTTTGGCACTCTGGGGACTGCTGGACATACATCACTTCCATCTCAGCAGCTCCTTTGCTGGTACCAAAACAAGAGGCAAAATATTCTTCTTGCTCTTAGATTTATTCAACATCTGCACATACAGACATGTAGCTCAACTCTTTCAGTTATCCACACAGCTGTAAAGCAAATTACAAAGTCTTTGGTTTTGACCTAGGATTACTAGACATGGAAATTTGCCTAGGATTACTAGGATTGACTCATCCATAACTGGAGTATGTCAGAACAATAATTCTTTGAGGAAAGAGAGATTTTTGCGACTGATCCAATAGGAATTTTACATCAGCAGTATTCCTCTTATAGTGTGAGCCCTGAGGACATATTTCGGATGCATTCGTGACACAAAGAATATCCTAAAGTTCTGGGGACAGCCTTCTTGACACGAAGAATATCCTAAAGTTCTGGGGACAGCCTTTTTTTCGACCAAGATGCAGGGAACTTTCTGAGATGGACTTACTGTTTTGCTCTCAGCATCAGAGAGATAGGTAGCAGTGCCTTTTTTCCCTCAATTCATGAAATGAAGACACAGAGATGTGAAGTACAAGCCCACAAAAAACAGTAACCAGTATTGCTTTGGAATAACAGATCTGATAAAAATATTTTTTTTTTTCAAAGAAAGCTCCCTGAAGCACAATTTAATCTCAGTTTTAATAATTTAAAAGTATTGTGTTATTAGCCTCACTTTCTTATAAAAGCACTGAAACATTAAACAAGACTACATTAGATTAGGGATTCTTTTTATAAGAAGAATATCTATGCTAGTTCTCTGAATAATGTCTAGGAAGTTATTTTTTAAATGACCTTGTGAATCTTTCAGCTTTTTTACATTGTATTAATGTGAGGAGACTTATTTCTAGAATTCAAAATGGCAGGAAAAATCCCTCATTTTCTTATAAAAGAAGTTATTTCCTCAACCATTACTTGTAAGTAAGTGTTAATAGAAACATGTGATTATATATAGACACATAAATAATATATATTTTAAAACAACAATTATTTGAAATATATAGCCAAGATTGGTGGTATTGTCCACAATACATAGAAATTTAAAGAGTCAATGATGCTGACATTCCTGTATCAGCAGTTTTAGAAAGGGCACAGTGGCATAACATTGTGAAGAAATGTCCTCACATGAGCATGATGCTAAAAGATGAAGAGCACAGAAAGGAAAGAGTTAAATGCACAACAACTGTGTTTGAATCATTCCTTGAATCCTGAATGTTGCTATAATGATGAAAAAGCAAAATAATCAGACAATTACTACTATAAAATCTTTGCTGATGTAAATGACCACTTAGTAAAGTATTACTGCACGACTTACAGAAATTTTTTATCAAGTGAACAAAGAATCAAAAGTTTCCAGCCTTTGCTCTAATAAAAATTCTAAACTTGATGCTGGGCACAGCCCTCACAATGGGTTAAAAACCTGGGCCTGCCTCTTACATGTTCTATCCCCTGAGATCTGTCTGGACAAACCAACCACTTCCTTTCGTCAAGGATGTTCATACCACAACAAGAAAATTCACGAGGTCTTGGTCATCTCCTCCTATGCAAAATCCTATAGCAGAAGAGGGGCTGGGGGAAAGAGCACCTGAAATTTTTCCTGCCATGAGTTGAATACCAGTGCTGGAGCTTGCCTGTGGAAACCCAGCTATGGAGCCCTACATTGTGCAAGGCAACTGGGCCATCCCATCACTACAGCTCTCTATCAGCCATGGCCCTTTCAAGATGCTGTGTACAAAAAATCCCATGATTGAACATTAAAACAACATTTTCTATAGCATAAGCCCCAGAGAAATCTTAACAAAGATACAGGTTTTGTAATGTTTATATCCATAAAAGGCAAAAATTGGTTTAATGTGTCCCTTCATCTTTCCCACTTTCTAGCTCCTCTTTCCCTTATATTCAATTTACTATCTGTTCCTTTAGGTGAAGGGATGGAGCCTCACTGTATCTTTTTCTACACCCTGTTAAGAAAAAGGCTTTTATTTTAGTATATGAGATTAATATCCATTGTTTGGTGTGCTGCTATTGCCCTCTTCAAGCTGTATCACTGTATCAATGAGGACCAGTACAGGAGCTGCAGAGGTAGATAAATCATAAAAAGTGCCAAGTATATAATGTAGCAAGGGCTGAGTGTGATAGTGACTAAGCAAGTAGTGTTTGCTGTGAAAAGTGGTGTTATGAAACAGCATTTCTGTTACGAGTGTAGTTAAGAGTGGTTCTGCACTCATTGACTCTCATAGAAAAATCTTTTTCCTCCCTGGGACACAAGAAAATCCCATTTCAGACTCAGTGCTTCTCTAAAGGCTCTCAGTACTGCAGGCATCAAGGTGAAGCCCCTCTATGGCTGCAGCACCTCCTCCAAGGCTGCAGAGCCTGATGCTGCTCCAGCTGCTCCTCTGCCTCTCCTCAGCTGCAGCATCCCCCATACTCATGAAAATCACTGGTGCAGGAGAGGTGCTGGGGCTTATATATCAGCTAGAACCTGTTGGGACACACAACTGAGAGTATAACTGAGCTTGGTGATTCCTATTGACCAGGAAACATGTTGCTAAATGGGAAAGAGGATTTCAAAGCCTCAGGTTGCTTGCTAAAATAACTCAAAAGTCAGTGTCTTCATCAATGTGGCCCAAGCAGGACAGGTCAGCCTCCAGACAGGTTTCTACTTAGGCATTCTTCTCTAAGTACATGGAAGTGCAGCCTCTGCAGATCTAAGGTGTCAGCTCTTGGTCTGCTTCGTGCTTCCTCTACACTTCATAGCTGGGAGTGTGCTTCTCTTCCCTTCCTCTGACACACTGACAGTTCACAATTCACTTTTATTTAAAATTAAATCAATAAGAAAAACAAAGGATTAAATCCATGAATGATCAATTCAGCTTCCTGATGCTGTTTTAGGCATATGACATTACAAACTTCTATTATTACTTAGCTTAATTGATTAAGGATTTAACATGCGAGTAAAATCACTGGGAAAGAAATTCAAATAAATGGGCTCCCCTACCATGAACAGGTGAGGGGCTGAAGTTGTCTGGCTCACCATATAGATAGTTTTGCTGTTTATTCTGATCAACTTGGGTGCCTGTGCCAAGGCTGAATTGTTAATTATGATGCACACTTGTTTTGTGAATAGATTTAAAGACCAAATAGAGTTCAAAGGCAGTTGAGGTGCTTTATAAATAAGTAAAGTTCTGAGCATGGCATAGACCTAAGGACACCTCTTATGAGTCTCTCCTTCCAGAATATCAACTTCCACAAATGTAAGTGTGATTGCAAAACCAACTTTATGAGCACAGCAGGTCCTGCACAGATCTTTGGAGCTTGTCCCTTCTCTGATCACTGTAATTAATAGTCAGTTCACTGTAATTAATAGTCAGTCAGTTTTGGGACTGACTGTAGCTTTTGGTATCAGGGAAAAAATGGGACTTCTACCAATTCTTGAGCAGCTTCTCCACAGTCAGTGAGCTGAGTAAATACCAGCACTTGATATCTACCTCAGAATGACAGGTAAGAAAAATGAACACTTGTAGATGAACATGCCTTTTGGATTCACAGATAGGGTTGAACAGGCCTGATATTTTGCCTTTTCTTCTGTAGCTGTTTATAATCAGAACTATGCATGGAGAGAACAAATTTTCTGATTATATTTTCTTTTATTATTTAAAAATGAGAAACAGCAGTGTCATCTTAGTTGCAGAGAATAAAAAGCAAACTGTTATTAAAACTAGGACCACTGTTTGTCATGCTAACACACTAATTTGCATTCATTTCCCACCTTCTCGTCAAAGCACTTTGCAGGTTCCTTGTAGATTTCCTTGCAATCATTGAGAATTTCACCCTTTACAGGATTATAACCTCATTGAAAGCCAAGGAGGCAGCAAGAACTGATGAACCTCTAAACAGAAAATAGGATGCTTTCATGAAAGGGGTCAGAGAAAAGAAGTACTTTCCAAGTCAGGAGATGTTGAGTGTTGGTATGCCAAGATTCACAAATGAGCACATGGGTACTGCCAACTCCATGCTGGAATTACTCTTTTTGGGAGAGGATGGGAGATCCCCGAATCCAAAGGTGTTTCAGAAGAGGCAGCATGGGCCCACAGTGGGCACCAGCTGGCACTTGCCCCATCAGGGCTTCTGGTGACACTGCACGGCCAGGGTCATTGTCACTCACCAATGGGCAAACCAGGCTCCAAGGCAGCCAGAGCCTGGGCTGCACAGACAGGGCTGCAGAGGTGCCAGCACTCAGCACCTCCACATCTGGCACTGCCTCAGAGAGGGCAAAGGAAGGGTGGTCTCGTGCCTCACTCAACACCAGACTGAGGAGTCACTCAAGCAAGGCAGAATATATAAGATCCACACATATGGAAATGGGTTTAGTGCTTTTTCAACCACTAACACTCACAGTTGCAAAGTACTAACAGAAGCAAGAACTAAATACAAATCAAACTGGACTTGAAATTCTAGAAACCATGAGATTTTTAGTTGTATAAAACTTTAAAAACTTTGGAAATGTGGTAAATATCATGCTGTTTCTCTGAGCAGGTGAATGTAGGAGAGGGTAGAGGAGTTGGTAAAAAATATGTGGGCAGATGATTTGGTAATTATTTACATAAGTGTTCCTGTACTTCCCCTCAGAAAGTAGCTAGTCCTCTCCATAAGTGAGGTATGAAAGCACACTGAACAATAGGTCCATTTTCTTGCTCTTAAGAATTCTCCAAAATTGAACCCAACACAATTTTTCCCTCAAGTCTTCTGTTTTCCACTTTGGTTTTTAACGCCTAAAATTGTATTGAAAATTAGACTGTAAAAATGGTTTTCTGGTGGCTGTATGACCATGAGATTTTTATACCAGGACAAAATAGTTTAAAAGCAAAATTCTTGCTTCCCTGATTAATAACTTGGCACTTGTTCTGAGTGGCCTTCCCCCACCTCCTTTTTTATTTGTTTATTCACTCATTTGTTGCTTTGTAGTTGTTTGTTTTTAAAGCCTTCTAGTTCTTTATTTTTTGTGCCCCATCCACAGCTATAAAAATTCAAATTGTGAGTTTTGACTTCAGAGGTATTTGTATAAATTCATTGCTCTCATGAGCATTTGAACACCTCTACAGTCTGCTTAGGAGGCTGTCAGAAGAAGTCTACCCTAAACATGAAAAAGTAAGTACCTCTAGTTACCCACACTGATTTTCACTGACCACTTCTTTCATGACAGTGATTTTATTTTCCATGTGAACCTAAAAACTCTGTAATCTGATTAAATTTTAATTATATGAGCAAGAACATCCATATTATGTGAGTGGAATTCAGCCTGGCTGTTACTATGTGGATGCAGTAGCCATAATCACTTTGAGATATTGTGGTTATTTGTTTCCAAATGTGTCCTTAGATTGATAATATAAAACCCTGACTGTCATTTGATATAATTTCGAACAATGCTATTTGGAGGAACCAAATGGTCAGTCATCAGAGCAGAGTGGGGTCAGAAAGTTGCATTTTATCAGTTTCATAATAAGATTATCAGAGGACATGATCAGCACACGGTGAGAAAACAAAACACGGTTTCTTTGCTGTAGATAACAATAGCAATAATAACAACAATTATAGTACTAATAATACACAGATGTATGTGCTATTTCATTCCATTGTTCTCAAAGCACTTCTACAAAGACAGGTGAGATGGTTTAACTCCAGTAAAAGGTAGATAGAAGGAAATGCATAACTGGCAACCAAATATCTTGTTTTCCCTGCCCAGCTAGTGTCACACTCTGTCTTTCTCTCACTGTACTTGGCTATTTGTTACTTTTGTTTCTCTAGTTCTACAGTATGTGTAAATAAATAAATAAAAGTCATAGGAAAGCTAGATGAATTTGCAGTTTCTTTAACCCCAAAGTCATGGGAGGCTTGCAGCAGAGCTGAGCTATGTTAGCAATTTTACAATTGTAATGTGCAAAGCACTAGAGCTAACTAGTGCTAGACTAGTGCTAACTAACTAACTTGCTGACACGGCTGAGGACACAAATGTGTGGCGAGCTAATGCAAATAACACTTCCTTTATTTCTCCTCTGATAGCAAGGAGTCTGGCAGTTTAATAGGTATGGAAATAGGTGCAAGCAGTGGTCATGTTTTGGACTAAATTCCTCATACACCAGCCTAAAAGGGGCATATATATGCCATGCTTCTGTTTGATCAAAGCATTCGTGTCCTGAAATGTGGACTGCAGGTTCTGGGGCAGGCAGATCCTTCTCATGCCCCAGTACAGGGGAGGGAAGCTGTTCACACTGGTGGGATATGGCGTGGGTTGGACACCAGTCCTGCAGTGTCAGAACCACAGTCAACAGAAAAGATGATATTTCTGTCCACCTCTTTCCGAGGAACCACAGACATCAGGCAGTCCTGATACAGATTTAATATCTGGAAAAATATTTGCAGCAGCATGTGTTATTATTGGTGTTACAGCAGCACCTAGAGACCCATCCTGGGACTGGGATTCCCTCTTCCTGGCAATAGGCAAAGAGGGGCTGAAGGACCCTGCAATTAAGAGGTTACAGTCTAAATGGAAAGGACAGACAACAACTGGAGTGAAAGTAGTTGAGAAGCTGAATGAGGGGTTTGCCTCTGCCAGCAGATAGCCTGACCATCCTTGGATTTGTTATCACCTAAGCACAAAGGGACCCACAACCTGCTGGTGAGCTGGCTGCACTGGCACACAGTGTTTTAGCCTGAAGTTTAATATATGGCTTATCTTTGGGCTTGACTTACCAGGAAAGACATTGTTAGAAATGGAACAATATGAATTGTTTAATGTTGTGAGCCAAAACAAGAAGTTTCTAGTTCATTGAGGAAGTTGTGACGTCGAAAGACCTGCGGCTGAGGCTATATGGAAAATAAATATTAAGATGCCAGTGTTCATCCAAATTAGCTGGCCTTTTGGAGTGCTGTTACAGTGAGCTGGAAATCAGACATTCTGGACTTTATCCAGGTTGCTGTAAGAATAGGTCACTTTTTCTGCCCATTGCCTGAAATAAACAAATATTACCATAATACTTAATTTTTGCCTAAATCAACAGAAAACCACAAAAATGCTAATTTTCTAAGAGTGCAGTGTTTTAATTAATGGTAAAGACCATATTTCGTTTAATGTGTTTCTATTTTAGGATCCTAAAGTCTCAGGTCTGGAAAGCTAAACACAAAATTGGAAGGATAATTAGAGACATCATGAAAATATTTGCCTTACTTCCTTCTGATCTTTCAATACATTCTTGAAAATTGTGTATTCCACCACTAGAAATAAAGTTTTCTGTGTGTCTATAGAAAAGAGAAAAATAGGTCTTGGCATAGCATTTATTCATTTTCATTAGAAAGAGCACTTTCCCAACCATGACTTTATATGAGTAAGTAACATAGTGGAACCTAATGCAAAGTGAATATTTCCTGTATCTTGCAGGAAATGCTTTCAGGAATCACCATCTCCAGAGAAAAACGTTTAAAAAATATTTAAAAAAATATTTTCCTCTTTAGTTTTAGTTAGTGCTACCTTAAGGAAAGTTTTTACTCTTTAAGGCCTATGTCTGGGTAAGAATGAAGCACAGAAAAATATAAGCTTCACTAGAAATAAATTAAGCCAGGGATGCTTCTGTGTTTATTTTCCTGTGACTTCCTCAAAGTAGTGTAAAATCAGATCATTATGTAGAACTTTCTCTGATGCTGAGGAGTGAAGGATATCTTCTGCTCTGGGAGAGGCAGTCTTCAGCACTCAGCCTCCTTGGTAAAGTCCCTTCAAATAGCTATATTAGCACAAATTCCCAAAATCTGCTTCCCTGTTTCAGATTATTTCATAAGGAGGAAAAAAAAAGACAATTTGTAATTTTTCATTTCCTAAATACAAAGTTTCCAGTCCTAAACTTGGATCATCACCCTGAAAGCACACTAGAAAAAGATAACTGTATAATTTTACCACACAAACTGTTCCCCAATCAAACAGCATTCCCAGGATATCCCATCAGCTATACTTAATTCTTAAATCCCTGAGAAAAGTCCTCTGAAAAGAAATAGGGTCAACTAGTCCACAAACTGTTTTTTAGAGGGCATACCTCTCTTCTAAGCAATCTTCCTTCTGAATAATGACCTGGCTCTAGTTAGAAAAATAAAAAGGAGCTTCCATGGCCAAAGAGGAGGTGTTAGGAAGTTTTGCAGGGTTTTTTCCCCTGTGCTGCTCTTCCTCATGCTGGACACAAGCTGTGGGTTGGAGGAGCCAGCTCAGGGTGCCAGCACAGAGAGGTGGCTCCTGGGGCCATGGGGCCCTGAGCCCACCTGGTCCCCCAGCCCAGCCCAGCTCGGTGTGGTTCCCCTGCTCCCCACCCAGCCGAAGGCTTGGCTGAAGATGGTTTGGGAATGGCAAAGATCCCACAGAGTGCGGCAACAGCTCCCAGAGGAGGCTCAGACAACGTCAGTGGTTTGCAGGATCTGGTTCAGAATGCTGAAATTCAAGAGATTATGTGTTTGGTGCCCTCATGCCCTGACACGTGAGTGCCTCATCCTGTGGTTTTCTTTGGCCAGAATGAGAATTTTGGTCTTTTTTCGCTGCATAGATTTCAAGTGTAAGTCTGTGTTTTCTTGGCTATTAACTGTAGTACTTACACATTTTGAGAGGTTGGGAGGGCTTGCCAAGGCACCATTCAGCATCTCTTCCCAAGGCAACCTTCTGTTAGGACACAAAACAAGGCAGGTGAGGCACTGTGATTCCTGTGCACTGGTGGGAGCTGGGGGGAATCAGCAGGATGGATCCACAGTGGTCAAACACCACGAGCTCTAAGGTACCGAGGTCCCCTCTCCCCTGGCACATGGAACTCACCTTCCTTGGGAGACTTCTTCCAAAGCCCCACTGGGTGCAAGTGGGCAGATCATCATCCCGGTTGTGTTAAACATAATTTTTAATAAACTCACTATGGAGACTTCCATTAACTTCAAGAACCAAGATCAGCTTTGTAAGAGGGCACAACTATTTTAGTCAATGTGATTTAGGCATATAGTCACACACTCAGTCTGACTTTAAATAAGGTTCAAAGTGATGCAGTTTAAGTTAAATTTTGTTTACAAAAAATTAATAAATGTGAAGTTATTCTTCATTATTTGCTTTAAATTTGATTGTCCTTCCTCTTTCAGCTATATTGTTTTCCTAATTACATTTTGCTGACTTTAGTATGTTTAGAATTTTAATACATTCAGTTACAGAGTGAATTAACTCTTCAGTTAGTAAATAGAACAAAGTATTGTGCAAAAGCATGTACTAGCCAATGTTTAAAACAGCCCTTAGGCTTTTGTTTGCCAGTACCTCTTCCCTATATTTTGGATTGCTGCAGCAGTGCCCAAAGTTATCCAAGTCAGATATACAGAAGAATAATGATTAGCCTAAGGAAATTGTTCCTGCAAACTGGCTGTTGTGTACATTGTTGGTCCCTTCACCAAGAAAATGGAAATGGAAATGGAAAAAATACCAAAAGCTTCATATA
This sequence comes from Lonchura striata, assembly GCF_050655825.1. Taxonomy (NCBI): domain Eukaryota; kingdom Metazoa; phylum Chordata; class Aves; order Passeriformes; family Estrildidae; genus Lonchura; species Lonchura striata. The sequence goes on along the minus strand of NC_140704.1, from coordinate 24,259,995 downwards.
CCCACTTTTTTTTTTTTGTTGGTTGGGTTTTTTTGTTTGTTTGTTTGTTTGTTTGTGGTTTTTTTGGTTGTTTTTTTTTTTTTTTTGTTTTTTTTTCTGCTGAATAATCTGAGCTGTGGAAATAATATAGGAGAATATGAACATCCAGCATTTTGACTTTACAAAATTCAGGAACCTCTTAGTTGTGATAATCTCAGCTGTGAAATAATGAACAGGACTAGGAAACAAACCTCTTGAAGCTGAAGTTTGGCACTTTTATGCAGTGAAGGAGCAACTGCAGAGAATAAAATGGGACCTGGATGATTGGTGGACACTGCTGTCAGCAACAACTGGGTTTGCTGTTCTCTCTGCACTCCTACCTGTGTTTTAAGGGAAGGCACCAGGAAACATTGTGTCCTTCTGATGAAGCTCACTGATCATAAAATACAAGATTGGTTCTCTGAAAAATTAAATGTAAGTTTATTTAAATTGCCAGTGTTTTCCTGGATGATTGATACCCTAAGGAAGGGAAGGAAGATTTGTGGGGTTCAGATGAGAATGTTAAAGTCACAGGAGAAAGAGACGGGGATCTGGCTGCAGGTGAGCTCTGTACTACAGGAAAATTGTTGCCTCCAACCAAGAACTGAGCAAAATGAAACAAAGCAGATGAGACACAGAAGAAAACTCTTTGGAGAATCCAGAATAAGGAGAGGAATATTGGTCAGAAGTTAAAATTGTTTGGAGTCTTCCAAAAATTTTGGGATGTTTATGAGAAAACTGATACCAGGTGGGAACTCTGCAAGGAGATGGCAAAGAAAACATTAGAACAGATAGTAGGAACAAATTCAAAAATAATGAAAAAAAAATGGTTTGATAAAGATTGCAGAAAAACAGCTGAGATTGACATATAGAAATGTTGGAGCCTTCAGAATCAGAATTGAACTCCAGATGAGAAACACTCTAAAGCCAGAAGAAAACTCGAGATCAGCAGTGAAAGTGGAAAGGCAATACTTCCATGGCTTGGGAAAAAAAAATAATTAGGTTAGAAAGATCAGTAAAATAAATACATTTTATAAGGGTATTGATGTGTGGAAGAGAGGATATTAACCATGTCTATGTCTGATAAAGAACAAATAAGGAATCATTTTCATTATAAAAAACTCAATTACAGAAGGGCAAGGAAAAGTGCTTTTATATGTCCACTACAGGGAGATGTTTAATAGTGAATAAAAATATGTCTCCCAGACACATGAGCTATTTGTGGAAGGATTAAATTTTGAAGTGATTCAAGAGGCAATCAGGACCTCAGGAACAACAAGACACCAGGTGCTGATAATGTTGCCATCGAATTATCAGACATGGGAAAGAATATGGAAATACTTTCCCACGATTTAGAGGTTTTAAAAAGAATTACAAGACAATGAAAGCAGGTAATGAGACAGTTGTTGGGAAAGAATAAAAGGAAAAAAAAATTAGAAACAACAACTCCCTCATCTTATTGCTCTTTATGGCCCATAGTATTCTCTTGGTATTTTTATCATCACATCCCTTTTAGTGAGGCTATGTATGAAATATATGTTCTGGAAAAAAATATCTTCTACAAATTAGCTGTTTTCATTTTGCCATTAGTAGAGAAAAAACTTAGATTATTCTTATGCTATATTTTTTATATATGAGTTAAAATGGAAGCCTGTTGAAAACTTTGTGCATTTATCAGAACGGTGTGACTGAGCTTGGACTGTGAAATTAGAGTACAAAATGTGGAATTGCATCTGTTCCATTTGAGAGACTTAGGGCAATATACTAACACTACTGCTGGAAAGAATAGTACAGTTACAGCACAGCTCCCAAAACATCCAGCTTTTGCAAACATAGGTGCTGCTTTGGAAATTCTGTGAAGGCAAAGCAAAGACTTGAAAAGCATTAGGAGAAAACCAAGACCAAAGTGCAATGAAAACTTTGCATTTTGCTTAAGTAATCAGGACAGGGAAAAATATGCCTTTAACAGGAAAGAAAGTGCAAAAGTTGTGAGAGATACAAAGAATGCCTAGTCTTTAATATTATGATTTTATTATAGATTTAAAAAAATATTCAAATGATGATACACCTCTAAATTGTCACATTCACTAGACAGAATCATAGATCATAAGAATCTGCAAAAAGAAGATTTCTTCTGCTGTAATTTCATTTAACCACGTTGTGGTTTTAAGTCCAAGTGTAAAATAAACCCCATGTATCCATTCACTCTCTCTCTCTCTCAACCTGGTGGAATGGGGAGGAGATTTAAAGTAAAACTTGCATGTTGAGATAAGAAAACATAATGATTGAAAATAAAATAAAATACAGTAATAATGGTGATTGATAATAATAATAATGATGATAATAAAAGAACCAACAAGTGATGCACAATTCAATCTCTCACCACCCACTGACCAATGCCAGACACCCATTCCTGAGCCCAGATCTGCCAACTCCTCCCAGTTTATATACTGGGCATGGCTTTCCATGGAATGGAATATCCCTTTGATCAGCTCAGGTCACCTGTCCCAGCTATGCCCCCTCCCAGTTTCTTTTGCACATCTCCTCACTGGCAGAACATGACACACACACACACACAAAAAAAAAAAATCCTTGACTCAGAATAAACACACGTTAGCAAAAAACCAAAACATCAGTGTGCCATCAACACCATTCTCGTTCCAAATCCAAACCACAGCACTGTGACAGCTACTGAGAAGAATTTGATTCTATCCCAGCTAAAACCCAGGTACCATAATAAAATGCTACAAACCATCTATTTGTATGGAGTGATAGGCTATTTCCAACTATGTGTTATGGCAATAATAAACCAGTATTGAACCAGTATTCCTGGGTCTTGCATTATTCTTTAAGTCAATGTAGAGTTCATGTGTAGTGCTCAAGTACGATTAGAGAGGGTCAGTTTTCTAAAACCAGCCTTGTAGCTAACTTTAAGGATTTGAAGTTTCCCAGTTCTTCTTATATTCCTAGTGGTAATCCAGGGTCCAAGTGTACAGGCACAGCACAAGGTTAGCAGCTCTGATTTAACAGAATAATCAAACTAGTACTATGAGTTTTGCAAATACATTTATTTTTCCAAGTTTTAAGACTGATCCCACAAACTGCACTGAAGATTATTATCCCACCTTTTTTATTAATGTGAATACAGTACGCACAGCATAAAATTATTAGCAGACACTGTGTGCTGGTACACTGAGCTCCCACCTGCACCTAAGAAAAGAACGATCATTTGGAGGTATTTATTATCCCCATCTTGGCTGAGAGTTCAGAGCAGCTTTCCATTAGAGGAAGAAAAGAAAACAATAACAGACACAGAGGACACTCTTTGATGAGAAACTGCCTAAAAAAGAAATAATAAGCTGAAAAAGATGGAATATAATGGGTGCCTAAATTTCCAACAAAAAAAATACAGCTCAGTTTCTGAAAAAGGATGTAAAACTGGATGTGATATGTCTTCTTCCCTCGTGAGAAACCAGTTGCTTTTTTCCCAATATCCAGATCAGTGGGCAGGCAGTTTGATTCCTGACTCCACCCCTGTACCTCTGCAGGACTGAGCTCTGCCTGCTGCCGACCTGGCAAAGGAGGGACACCCATCCATTGCCTGCAATGCCATCTCCTGCTCTTAGACCACCTAAAGGCACTGAGGAGATATCCTAATTTTTATTTTTCTACTCTCCCTGGTGCTGTCTGAAGCAGGAGATGGGTGGGCAGAAAATAAAAAAGAGATGGGACAATAAATATGGGTGAAAGTTATCCAGCACAGGTTGCAAAACCAAGTTCCAATTGCTGGAGTGAATTCACAGTGCTAACTTTCAAAGCAAATGTTTCCATGGAGTGACTAGGCCAGGATTTATCCTAGGGCTGATGCTGGTATGAATTGCAGTGAAAGGTAAGTTCATGCAAAGCACATTATGTGGCCTTGCTGTGCCAGAGAGGGAAATTGAATTCCCAGGATGCCACTTGGTGTTCACACCGAGCAATTCCTGCAGGACCTTTCTTTCCATCCAATGGGCTGTTTTTTGGAGGATTTCCCTTGACCCACAGTTTTTGCCAGTTTTAATTAGTATGCTGGATTTTTGTTTCATTGCTGTATAAGAGGCAATGTGACTGCTGCCTTCATTGTTACATTTCTATTTTCTCAGATGACATAAAATATAGATCAAAACACATAGCAAAGAGTAGCATACTGCCTTACAACCCCAGAATAGGAAGCCAGAGAAGATTATGTCTTTTCAGTTAGAAAAACTTGTTTCTGGTGGTTTTTTCCCCCAAAATAGTTACAAGCTGAGATCAGAGAAGTGCTGGTTGTAAACCAAGGCTCATAGTACAGACAGTAGGATTCTAAACTTTTGGGACAGGGAATTGGGCAACACTGAGCTAAAAGGTGTGCTAGAGGGGAATCTTGGGATTGCATTTAAGACTGAAGGGATGCATTTAGTCTGTTGTTTTCCCTGCATCAGGTTTGAACGTGTTTCAAGCCATAGTTCTGCCCTATTGTGGTTAGATATTACATTTCTGTTATATTTCCTACATGAAGAAATTGGAGCTCTTACTGTGTGTTTCTCTTGGCTTTGTATTTTGGGACTGGCTGCTGCCTGGAGCCCTCTGTGATAAGGGAGAGAGAAAAGTTTATGGAGGCATTTGTAGGTATGGTTGGAAAAGCAGAGCTGTCAACGAAAGCATCAGAATGGGAAAGTGATGAAGCGGTAGGCAGGAAAAGTTATGAAAAAACTGCATTAAATTTGGAAAAAATGTGAAGAAGGGTGAAATCTTTCTGCAGTACAGAAATATTTCTAAATTACAGACTGCTCTCCTCATAGTTCTGTTGCTGAAAATCAAAACCACTGCAGCATGGCCTGAGTGCTGTAAGCCGTGAAAACTCACAGCAAGGGCCTGGCCAGCAGTATCTGTGCATCTTGTCCATGGGAATACACTCCTGCTTTGTGGATAAAGGACTTCAAAACTCCTGGATCTCCTGATAGTAAAAAAACTAAAAACTCAAAAATTTAAAATTAAAATTTCAAAATTTAAAATTTAAAAATTATATTTAGTGAGAGAAAGCAGATCAGAATTGCATGGATTTGTTTTCTATATATGGAAACATTTAGAACCCAAAACTGTAGTCATTCTATCCAGCATCTAAGTAACTCCTGAAAAGTACAGTCAGAAGGTAATTCAGTTGTCTACAGGTTAAGGGAAAATGTGAAGTCTATTACTGAGAAAAGTGATCCAAACCCTTAGAGGTAACAGAGTGGCTGGCAATTTCATTGCATTTAATAGCATCTAAGGAAGATTTTTTCTTGCTGAAGTACTTATTATTAAGTGAGGTAAATTCTGTTTATTCTATTTTGCATTTATTCTATCTATGCTTATACATACCTTGAAAAGCAAATAGATGTACTTTTTCTGTTGTAAAATAGAAGATAAATAGACAGCAGAAAAAAAGTTCGATTTTTTTTCCTGGTGGAAAATACATTTTTCAGTTAAAACACACAGAAAGTTAGATTCTAGGCATATTTTTAGCTACAAAAATGGAAACTTCTAAGTAGTTCTTTCAAGCAATAAAGAAATCAAAGCTGCCTGCAGAACACAGGCAGTACTTACAAAAATACTGTTTTGCTGAAAACTTAATTTCACATCAAAATAACATTTGAGAGAAACCTTTTAATCAGTCAAAGAACCTACCATGCTGTTTGATACCCTAGTCAGTCCTACAGTGTCCTCTTTGCTGCTCCTGCCATCATCCTGCAAATCTTATCCATTTCCTCATGGAGCTGTGGATTAATGCCCAAGCTGTGAAGAATTGTTCTGCCTCCAAACCATTTCCTATCAGAGAATGGCATCCGGGGAAGGATGGTCCTAAAGGTTAAATCTTCTGAAGACAGCTGTGGATCCACAGGATAAATTACTCTCTCAGTCCTCCCCTGCACAAGGACTGCAGCTGGTTGAGCATCTCACATTTTTCAATAGCTCTTCACCGTTTTTCAGCTGCTTAATCACCAGCTGATTCTGCTGTAAGTCTCAGCTGTTCAGCACTTCTCCCATCCCTGGTGATGAGGAGGATCCATGTGGGTCTCAGTTTCTTTCTTTGACTGAATCTGAGACCCACAGATCCAGCCCTGGAAGTTGTCTTCTCCATCCTTCTGTTGTTGCACTCTATTGGTCTTCTAGTGTCTGCATGAAAAAGGTCAATATGGCTTAAGAGCTGCTTTAAAATGTGTATAATGATTAATCAAAGTGTCTTTGCCTAGAGAAGGGAGGGAGTTTGACATGGGGTAGTCATGGTGTATAACCCTAATGCTGGTGGGAAGATGCAGGCAGGTAAGGTGCCTCACACTGCTGTGTGACACACACCGACAGCAGAGAAGGTAGCTGGGTCTATTTGTCTGTCCATGTCTGACTTAACCTTTATCATCTTGCTGTTGGCACAGAGATATTACCACAGGATCACCAGCAGGCATTAATCACCCTACTGTGAGAAAAACAAGAAGAGAAAAAAAAAAACACCAAAAAAATAAAAAGATAGCTACAATTTTTCCTCTCTGAAAGAATGGATTTCTTGAATTTATTTACAGAATGCAAAAAGTGTCTCCAAGATTTATATCCATATATTAGCTTGAAAAATCTTTCAAGATTTCTGGCAGTTTTCAGACATTACCTCTAAATGAGAGCTCTTCTAGCATCCCTCATCACCGAGTCAGGATGTTCAGGGTTTCTGAGGAGCTTTGTTTATCTGAAACCCACTGCTTTCTTTCCAGTTCCCAGTGCTGGACAGCAATCACTTCTGGGTGGTCTTATATCTGAAAGAGAGGATTGCTTTGTCACAATGCAGTGACTTCTGAATAATTAACCACCAAACAAGCCAGACCACTGCAGTTTATTCCTCAGACTCACCTCCATGAATGAGGAAGGCTCCATTCTGCTCTTTACAGATGGTCTGTGGCTAGAAAAGTGTGTTGCAGAATTGCTTTAGCTGGGAACAGCAAGTGGATTGCCAAACTGAGGGCCTTAGAAAGGGACATGAATTAGCAGAGCTGCCATCAGAGGACTGACACAAGATGCTTGGCCACCCTTGTTAACCCATTTGCAGTAATGAATGAAAAAAGAAGCCCATAAAATACTTTTTTTTTTAAAGGATAAAACTGTGGCACAGTAAATGGTTGATTTATATGCTTGGGTACCTGTTTCTGGATAAATGCTAAATCTAATAGAAATACTCAGGGTTTCATGCATATATCCAGACTTGTGAAACTTTCCAGATATTGATCTTTCAGATGTTGTCTATAGAAAAAGTGGACATTAGAAATGTAAAATTTTATTAAATGAGGAACAAATAAGATACATTATCAGTGATGTGACTGTGCAATTTTTTTAGCGATAAATCTATATATGCAATTTAAAGCAAGTTTCCATGGCTGGTCTTTATAACCTTCCCATCATGAGTCTTAAAAAGTTTAAAATTAATACTAAAGCCAGACTCCAATGCACTGATTGTTCTACCCTGAGAAAAGCCATATTTGAGCCTGGGATGGTTTGGTCATGTCAGGATATGTCTGAGGCTTAACACACACAGCTGTACCACTGCAAAAAACACTTGAAAACTCATTCTGTCTTCTGCATTGCTCCCCCACTGCTTTCACGCCCACTTTTTCACAGAAAGCATAACCTAGATCTATTTTCTTGACAATCAGGGAGGATTTTCCCTGTAGGAACCTGGCTGTAATATGACATACAGGCAGAAGTGCAGTGATTATCATTCTGTGTGCGTGATTTGGGTGCAGTGAGGGACCACACAGCAATTATCACTGCCTTGAAATGGTGCTTTAAGATGTTAGAGACTCCAAGGGAAGATTTTTTTGCATGTTTCTAGAAGAGATGGGAAAAGTTAGAAGAATAGTGTCTGAAAAGTCCTCTTTTTGATTTTACTTTGCAAACACAAGCACTGTGAGCTAAGGAGAGAGAGTCACTAGATGTAAGACGTTGTAATGGCATTTTTCAACTGATTTTGTCATTATCTTTGCACAGAATGCATCCACATTTTCAGAGGGGAAGTACAGAGATAAAAGATAAATGCTTTTTACAGTGCTTGCCAAAAGAAATTCAAGTATTTGTTAATTCTGGATGCGTATATGTCTTTTGACAGTTGTTGCCATCATTGATCTTCACTGTATGGATATAGTGATGTAGGACCCATGGGCTTTTTGTGTAACAAACGGAGCAGGCAAACATGAATGAAAATGAAGAGTTTTATGTTTTAAAATCAATTTATTAATAATCTATTTGTGCTGGGGAAGGAGGAGGTGAGACCATATTTAAAAGTACAAAGATGTTGCAATGCTGCTCATTTAAAAAAAATCTGACCTTACGAAGAAATAACGTGTTATACCTAAAAACTCTGGCTGTAAACTTATCCCTGACTTTGAGTCTCACCCTGTCTGCTTGCACAGCAGTGCTGTGGGCTCACTCACTTATTTCTTGGGCAGGTCAGGAAAGACAAACGTGGAAAACAGTGGGATAAACCAGTCCTCAGCCTGAATGAGGGCAGTAAAATGTGGTCATCAGTCTTTTCCTCATGCTAGTAATTTTTGATGGAAGATGAAATTAGATTCAATGACTAAATAAAAAATGATTACAATCCACATAAGAAGTTCATTTTTGGATTTCAAAAATACAAGACCTCAGGAAATCTGTTTCATGTACTTGAACTGATTTAGTCTGTTGGGCAACTGTTTGCACTGTTTTTTGCTATGGTAGAGGTAATTTTCTTCACAGTAGCTGTTTTGGGGCTGTGTTTTGAATTTCTGCTGAACACAATGTTGGCAACTCAGGGATGCTTTCATTATTGCTAACCAGTACTTCACAGAGTCAAAGCCCTTTCTGATTCTCACACCACCCCACCAGACAGGGGGTATGCAAGGAGCTGGGAGGGGACAACCAGGACAGCTGACTCCAATCACAGGGATATTCACAGGGATATTCCAGACCATATGGCATCATGATCAGTATATAAAGCTGTGGGGAAGATTGTTCAGGAGTTCACTGCTCAGGCACTGGCTAGGCATCCATCAGTTGGTGGTGAGCAATTATTTTAATTTTCATCACTTGCCTTTCTTGAATTTTAATTATCTCTGCTGTCTTCTTTTTAATTTCTGCCTTCTTGTTGTTGGTTTTGTTTATTATTATTATTGTTGTTGTTGTTGTTGTTGTTGTTGTTAACTCCTCTCAACCCAAGAGTCTTCACACTTATCCTCTCCCAATTTTCTTGCCCCCATACAGCCTGGGGGAAGGTTGAACAGGCAGATGTCCGGTGCTTAGCTGCCATCTGCAGTTAAACCATGACACTCTTTCATGCCAAATACAATGCTACATATCTTTTAGTGCTGTCTGGAACTATTTATGAAGCTTGTGCAATTCTTGCCAGACTGGTGTCCCTATGTTCTAAATAAACGGTCGTGTTGCATTTGAAGGAAGCCTGTCCCTGTGTAGCAGGTATTTGGCAATCTGAAACTCCACAAGAAGTAATTTGACACAAATCCAGCTCCCTATTCAAAGAAATATTAACCTTTCATAATAAGCTGCAATTCTTGCTGAAAATTCAGTACATACCTAAAAGGAGTTTCTTGTATAAAACTATCACTTTAGTTGACCTCATAGATGAACATCTTTGCGCAGAACCAGCAGAGGTTATGACTGATCACCAGTCTAAGTACTCACATTTATTAAAGGACAGTGGAAAAAGTCCAAGGACTGCTTCAGCTGAAGTACCAAATTCCCTTTACAATGGTGTTTCACTGAAAATGGATCTGTTAAACTGCCTTGTCTCTATGAAGCAGAAAAGTAGGCTGTGGTTTTAGCTTCAGGAATCTCAGACAACATGGAAAAAGGAACTGCGACATGTCAAAACAGTGGAGAGAGTGAGGTCATGGATACTCCACCTCCATCCCAAGTAATCGCTGCCTGGGAGTCCTGGAGCATGTGAACATTTTCTTTCCCCTTGAAGTGGAGGCCTGGAGGCTGCTGGGGGACCCCTTGGTGCTCACATGAATGCAGTGCTGGGACTATATGTCATTGTCATAGACAGATAAACACATGTAAGCATGACCCCTACATATAAACCTGTCAAGAATTTGTAATTATAGACTAATCTGGAATCAGTATGCATTTTCACCTTCTCTGTTTTGGAGGTTTGGTGATCAAGAAATTGCAGCTCCAGCGGTATTGTTCTGTCTAGAATTAGGCATGGTGCATCAAAAAGGCAAGGCTGCTTCCTCAAAAAAGAGTATCCCATATAAACTGAGCTGGAATCCTTCTTCAGAGTGTCCAGGGAAACTCAGAATATCCTTAATCTGCAAAAGTGGGATAGAGAAAATCAAAAGTGCTTTTAGGCTTCCAGGGTGACTGCACATAATGTTTTTCTGTAGCCTAGCCAACCATAATAAACTTTCAAGCAGCCTTGAAACCAGGATGCAAATGAAGACAATCAGAAACATGAAAACATCAATGCCATTTTACTTTTCCATTATTAAAAGTTATGCAGGCAAGAATATCATGATATGCCATTCATCTGCAGCTTCTAACTAGTAACAAGATTTTCAGACCTAGATCATTGAATCTAGGTTTTTCAGTGGAGCTAAATGGATTCATTTGAGAGCAGAAAGTGTGAAACAGGCTGAGAATCATGCATTGTCTCCACTTATCACCATGCTATATGTCTGAGATAATGAGTGACAAGTTCTGTGCCCAACGACATGGAAAATGAGAAAAATTATAGCATTAATCACAGTGGTGTCAGTTCTCTGGAGAGTTGACACTTAGCTATGTATTAGGTTTGTAGTTTACAGTGTAATTAAATTAATTTATTTAGCTAAATGTTATTAAATTAATCCTTATTAATCTCATATGAAAAGACAGAGTGAATTTGAGGGTAACGATAGCATTATTTCATCTCTGCACACAAATAAAGAAATGGTATAAACAGACATCATGACATAAACATAATGATAGAATAACTCTCTTACCAATATCACACTAAAGGTCATTCTACTCAACTTTTAGGTGTCCACCCGTGAGTAGCAGTGGTAGCTTATGGACAATAAGAATGGAGGTATGTCCAGCCAGTGGATTAGGGATTCTTAAGCTAAAAGTAGAATGTGGGCTATTGTGCTTACTAAGCAGTAAAAAAGCACTTACATTAGTAATTTTGGCCATGGAAATATCCTGCAAAAATAAGTCCTATAATTTAACTGTAGCCCAACAAATAATTCTAAATTTTTAATTCTAAAATTTCAGTTTGCAATCACAGCTTATGAATACTGGCAGGATTGAGAAAGCACTTTTAGCACCTAGACAAGCTTTCCAGGACTGCCTTTCCTTCAGACTTTGAGGAAGTTAACAGAATTTGTTCACAATTGCATTGCTGTAAAGGTCATGAGATCTCAAACAACATAAGGGATTAGAGACACAGGCCAAAAAGAAGCCTTGCCCACTCAGTATTCTTGTGTCAACTGAGATCAGTACTTCCTTATAAACATCAATAGATAATAAAACTGAAAGTGATTGCCTGAACCAACAAAACAACCCATCACTAATGGAAATACTACTGACATGACTTTGAAAGGCAGTGATAGATGAGAAAGGAAACTGAGAGAAAAAAACAGAAACTCTGAGATGTTTGACTCAATTTTGTGTGATGTCTTTCTTGGGAAAGAGGAGGCTTTGGAGATTTAGTGGCTGTAACCCTCTCAAGCAAAAGAATCAAAGATAAAAGGCCTTTATAAGGCAGTGAGTTGGCACAGGACATGGGATAATATTACTAAGATAGATACTGCAGGGTATCATAGGATTGGATTAAGAGACAATTAATGCTTGAATTTCTTTAAAGATAAAATATTCTTTCATGTTGCAAGGAAAAACACATTGTTTACTCTTCTTCAAAGCTTAAATTAATCATAGATTTTTTTAATTCCTAATTGGAGTCCTTTATTTTAGAAAGATATATTTAATTTTCAGTTAAGTTGAAAAGTCATTTTAAAGATGAGTATTTTCCTTTTGTGAAAAATTACCTTTTCTTGTAATTTTTTCTCTTTTTGAAAGTCCCATTTAAATATAAAGACAAAAATGAAGCTGCAGGCTTTGCTCTTAAAAGTGCATCTCTATCACTACTTTTTTGATGCATGAGCATGATAAACTCTTTGATGTGGCCTTGAGAGGATCCAGATTTTCTTGGATTCATGCAAACAAAATGGATATATCTTCAAAGCAGAAAATCTTCCAGCTCTTTTTGTCTATAACAGATAAGCACCCCTTAAAAAGAAAGAAAATGGCAGAATTTGTACTTTAAAAAAGAAGGATAGAGTTTAAAGATATATTTCATTCTGTTTACTAGCTGGTTATGCAGGTTCTATAGTTATTTGTTTGTAAGAAATATTTTATTCCAGTGGTGTTTAGGTGCCAGGATATTTTTGCATGACCCTTAAGTACATTTTAAAAATAATTTTCTTTTTTTACTGGTCCATAAACGTCCCCAGCTGGGAAGCACATTTCTGTCTTTGCAGGAAGAGAAACATGCAGCAGTATGAACATGACAGAGTGACTTAGGATCTGAAGTTTTATCATCTGCTACTGATTTACCCTTGGACTATTTAGTGAATGAGTTCGGACTTGTGAATACAAACACCAAGAAAACATATGGCTGGACTCTCAATCTATAGTAGCACATAACAATATTATTGTTATCTCCAGACAGTGTCCATCCTCAGACAATATGCGCTTATTAAAATGCACCATACAAAATGAAGTAGTTTTGATTTTTGTTTGTTTCAGCAGCTGGAGCATGTCAATCAGCCATGAGGCCATGGAAGACCAAGGATTTTAGGATTTTGGAATCACAACTTCTAGGATAAAAGAAACTAAAAAACAAGATTACATTTTACTTCATAAGTTGCTTGAATATGTTTGAAAGAATTTTTTTTGACAAAAATTTATACAAAAAAGAAAAACTGAAGAGCATAAAACATTTTGAAAATGTATGCTTCAGTCTTTGTTTATCAAAGTATTGTAAGTAATTTTTCATTGCCCCTTTCAATGCCATTTGATCAAAAAGTAGGAGAATACTGAGTATCTAACACAATCCTAAGTATCTAACACTAATATATTATTTTTTGTGTCATACTTGGAAATAACTTAATTCAAAGTTAAGACTAATTCAAAATCTCATTTATTCTCAAAGACTTCCTGCTATGGAATAAAGTTTGAAATGAAACAATTTCCTTTGAAAGAAAGGATATGGAGCTAGACTGAGGTTTTAGTAGAAAGAGGGTGTCCAGCACTGATCAGTTTTTCTGGCAGCTGGGAGGGAATAAAACATCAAGGTATCATTAAGATCATTGATGTAACATCCTTGAGTAACCTGTAGTGAGCTGTGATATTAGGAATTTTCTACCTAGTGCCAAGACACTGTCTTTCAACTTCCATGAAGTAACCAACGCTGGTACCCCCCTCTGCATGTTAGGCAGACTGGAGGCTCCCAGAGAAAGGGTTCACATGATTTTGTGCTCCCTCGACATCATGTTCTTCTCTTGTCTTACTGTGTGGAACACATCGTGCTGGAAAGAAGGAGAAATCTAAACTGTTCTTAAAAAGTCATAATTCTCACAACAAAACAAGTCAATGCAGAGGGACCTGCCAGTGTCCTTCTAAAACTATGACAAGTTTGTCACTTTGTCTGAGTGTCACAGAGAAGCTCTAACTTGGTTTTGGTTATGGACAGTTGGAGATGATGAAAATTAATGTGGCAAATGAAAAATAAGTTTGTACAAACCACTAGAAAGTGAGTTATGTTGTTTCTAGCTGGAGACTAAAGGTTGTCTTTCTTAAACACAACAGTAAAACCAGGATGCTGGAAGCTGATTTACAATTCACCTACCATTGCCACAGCTGTGATTCAGAATTTTGGGTTCACTCTCAGACCTGTGTATGATGCCACAGAACAGAGTTTTCTGCTTTCCTGTGGATGCTTGTACAGCTACTCTCAGCCTGCAGATACTGCAGAGCATGGGGAAGAGTAATGAAAAGAGGAGAAATGTTTCTAACCTGCAAGAGTAAAGAGGTATCCTAAGTGCTTGAAGAGGTACTGATGTGCTACAAACTGGAGAAAAATGGAGCCATTTTCTGTCCTGTTATTTATACAAGAATAGTTGAGTCCCTCTTAAAAAATGTGCTAAGTTTTTCTGACCTTTTGGGGGTTTTGGCTCTGTTGTGTAAATGACATTCTAACCCTTGCTGGTAAACTTCCTCTGCTGATCCAGAAATGAAAGCTGCCAATAGCTTTGTTTGAAACAGAGGCAGTTTGTTCTGGCTAATCCAACCAGAAGTGTCTTTGTATATACCATTAGCTATTTTTTTTCATACCTGGCAAGGAAAGCAAGAGGCTGATAAATGATTATTCTCTTACCTGCTGGCTACATTAGAATGAACAGGATTGCAAGCAGCTGTTGCAACAGCCTTAACAGAAAGCACACTTACTCCACACTAAAAACTTTTCCAAAAAGCATAGTAGAAATGTGTAAATATCTTTTCACTTAGTATCATACTAAAAATTGCTAAAAGTTCCCTGGATCCCACTGGTGATGGTACTTTTTGCAGCTTAGTGCAAAGCAGAAACTGGCTGAAATCTTTCGGTCACATTGGTTTCTGATTCCTGCTCCCCTTTTTTTTCAGCAGTGTTCTGTGTCTTTCTGGTCTGGGAACACACGAGTTCAACAATCTGTCACTGCTGTCCTAGGAAAATGGGGTATTTTAGTACTTCCTGCATGCAGAGCCTTGCCTCCTGGGTTCAACATCTGCAGACAACAGCCAAAGGCTATTAGCATTACTTTCTGTATTGTTACAGTGCCCAGAAATTCCAGGCAAGAATCAGGCCTGATTGTGACGGGCGCTGAACGAGCACAGCTGGAGTGTCCTGCTCTGAAGGATTCATGGACCTTTCAGCAGTAGTCCTGATTATAATAATTTACAGACACTAGCAGAACCTAGGGCAATTTAGCCTGTGAAATATATAAGTATGGTGTGGAGTAACTCATGAAAATGGCACAAAGGCATATTCACATAAAAAACTTAATCCATGTGCCAAGGTTTAGAAGACTAATTCATTCTATCGCCACTGGACAATGGGGATGATACAAGAAGCCATTCAAAGCCCTGAATCACAACTTGGAAAAGCTCTTGCCCCATATTCCCTGGAAAAAAAAAAAAAAAGATGAACATAAATTGTAGGCTTCATGTTTAGGCAGTTTTAACACCTCCAAACCCAGAGTTTCACAAAAAATTCACCATAAATATTCACTTCAAATAAGTCTGATTAAAAGCATACTAACACTAAATAATTCTGAGAATATGTGAAGTTTTATAAAATTTTAAAATCATTGTAAATTAAGGTAGTTGTAAAGGCTTCATATAATAATTGGAAGTTTTAATTTCTATGGAGTCATCTCCATCCATTTCTTTTTACCATATTACCATATTAATATTACTTTTTATTATTATTACTTATTACTCTTACTATATGACCATTATTATTAGTTATTACTATTACTATATTAAATACTGAATTTAACTTCATACCTAAAGTTATGAGCATACAAGCTTTGCATTTCAATGTCAATCTAAGTAAAATTAATGGAACCTTATTAAACCTAACAAAAGAAATGCTTCTATGTTCATACAGCAGTTTTAGAAGCTATTATCATTCACCTATATAGATGCCATTTGCCTATAAAAGGTAACTTAGGCTATATATGCAATATGTAGACATTTATATAAAACATAAGATTTTTCTATACAAGAGAAAGATATATTTTAACATATTAGAAGTTTTGCAATATCATTGTTTTCTGCCACAATCTAGAATCACTAGAAAGAAGATAAGAATGAAAGGCCACAGGAGATGATTCTGAAGGTCTGTACAGACCCTCTGTGCAGCTCAATATCCTCTCTCCAGCTGGGTCCCAGAGGGAGTGAGTGGAGGGGAGCACAGACACAGGAGAGCCCAGGGCCACGCTGGATGTGCCAGGCACAGCCACGGCTCCCAGGCCTTGGAGACCACAGTGGCTTCTGTGCATTCAGGAACTCTGATTGTGCTCAGCTCATCCAGCCTCCCATCACCCCATGCAAACTTTGAGCTTCACCACCCCCTGCAGCCAGACCATTCACATGACAAGTTTTCCAAAATTTGTTTTGAATAGGTCTCCTTTTGGTTTCCTTTGATGTCCCCTGTTCTTTAACTGAAAAAGCCAGAAAATCAACAGTGCCTGATTCACGTTGTCCCTGTGTGCTCCATGATTTTATGGAGTTTTAAATTTGGAATAAATTTCTAAAGAATCTTCTGTGCAGCACACTTTTGGTTCTCAAAAATTTAAAGAGAAGATTGTAATTAGCAATGATGTCAGTCCCTTCAATAGATCATTCTCTAGTGGCTTTGCATATGAAGCATATGTAGCATATGAAGACATTTTCTTTTCTAGGTATCAAATTTTTAGAATCTATTTTTGTTAGTGAACTGCAGGAAAGCACAGACACATGCACACATGAGAACAAACATTTCATTTGCTTTCTGTGAGAGGAGACAAAAAAGCAGTGCTTGCCAGCTTCATATTGTTAAGATGATTCCTAAATATCATGAAGGACTGTGAAACTTCCCATTAGCTGCAGGCACACAAGTCTTATATTTGATTTACTTATAAAAACCACATTGTACCGTGTAAAGCAGATTTGCAACTTTTTAAGGATATTTTGAAGTCTAGACACTTAGCGTTGTAAAAGAGCCTGACATGATTAACTCCACCTCTAGGTTGAGAAATTGATGCACATTCTAATAGTTCACAGGCCATCTTTCAAAAAACCCACCTTTCTGTCATCTCAGATTGTTTGCTCTTATGAATCTCACAAAGTCTGAATATACTTCAGAAAAATGTTCAAGCATTATTCAAAATTATGGCAACTCCAAAGGCTTGCTGACATTTTTGAAGCTACTGAGTAGCACTGAGGTATCTATGTAATTCATCTGCAGTGTAAAGCAGGTGAGGCAGCTGAAGACAGAAATACTTGATTTGATTGTTGCTGTTGTTGCTCCATGCAATGTGGAAACTGAAGGCATTATGGATGAGAACAGGGCAGGACAATTGTAATTTATGATGCATGGAGTCACTATGGAAAATTAATTCTTCCATACTTGATAGGGATACCATCTATTATAAACAAGGCTTCAAATAAGTATTGCATCATTATTTATTTGTTGTTATATCAATTAAATGTGTTTCAAGTACCATGATTTTGCAATTTTTTAATGATTTACAAATCTGGACTATTATGAATAAGCAGCAAATTTCTCCTGAGGAGCACTGGAAGACCTTAACCAGATAAAGATGCTCAGATTTTGGATAACCTGTTGGGTAAGAACAGCTGGGTTGCAGCTGTCTGGAGCTGGAGACAGAGGGCAGGGCACTGACCTGGAGCTGAGGTGTTAGTACAAAAGATGCTGCTGGCTTTCCTTGGCTCCCAAAAAGCCACAGGTGGCTCTGGGACAGTCTCAAGAGAGTGAAGAATTAGCAAAGTTGTAGACAGAGAGTCTTTGCCTCATTTTTTCAGAAGTCTGTGGTGTATTATGTTAGTTATTATTACTATTGATAGCAATGTGTGCTATATCCAGCATATTTATTATGCTTAGCATTAACAACAGATGCTGCAGGATGATAATACAAATGTAAAAGGAAAAATAAAGCAATAGGTTTAACAACTGTGCAGTTGTTCATTGCTTCTTCAGTACCCCATTAATCACACAGCTCACTGATGGATATTGGCTGTGAACCAATGTGACAGATGGTGAATAAAAATCAATGTCTTTTAAAAACCACCCACAGAAATATATTTCAGTTTTACATTTTGGGCCTGCATCTCTTCTCCTAGCTATTAGGCAGTGCAGCATAAATACACATCTCTGTGAATAACTGCAATGAAAAGAGATCCAAATCATCTTTAAGACAAAATACAGGGACATTGCTTAGAAATAAGTAAACTTATTTTGGAATTTATTTTCCAATGCATTATGGAATTTATGCTACCTGATAGTACTAATATAAAATGCAATTGATTGTGTGTTTGAAAATCAAATGGAAGTAAGGAACTGTCATTGAGAGACTGATCTCCAGGTGACACAAAGAGTCATATTTGAAAATTTTTCTAGAGATTGCATAAAGGAAGGCTAATTCTCTTACCCTATACCCTTCACTACCATACTTGTTCTTCAATCCTTGTGGCTTCCTCTATTGTCAAGACCACAGCTGACATAAAAGTCAACTGGATTAATCTTCTCCTCTTCCAGTATTTTTTAAAATGTACTAATTTAGTAGCATTATAAAATATTCTATAGTTGAGGTGTGAATACCTTTAGAATTTTCATGCACTTAGGTATATAGATACTGTGTTTGTTGTGAAAATAATTTTGAAAATAATAATGCTAAAATATTGATTTATCCTCTAGCAAAACCACTTGGGAATACCTTTAAATATATTTATTTTAAAGAAGAATACCTTTAAATATTTTTGATAGAAAATAAACAAATTTCAAAACTTCAGATGTTTTATTTACGTACTTAAAAAAAGAAAGTTCTAATTTCCATTTCTAAGTGAAGCTTTTTCAGACTTCTAGACTGCACAAAGACATTTCCCTATGTCATGTTGTCAGGTATAGGCAACAAGAAAATACCTATGAAAAAACTTCCACTCTGATGAAAGCCACCCACTGATTCACACCTAGTTTGCTCCTTTCCATTTTGTTACTTCACTCTGTGACATCTGACACATTTGCTTTTGATTACTGAACTCCTTTAAGCATGTCCCTTATCTAATTTTCAGAGCATCTGTCTCTTTTCAAGATATACTTACCTAATATTCCACTTATGGTGCTATTTAGATTAAATACGAGATGTGAGTGCAGTGATTCATGTCAGTGCCCTGGGTCCAGCCAAGACAGGGTTAAAATCAACCCTGTCCTGGCCGGAAGCAGAATACAAAGAAAAACCTTTTGCCAGAAAAAGAATGATTCTGAATTCCACCAGGACAAAAAAAACAATGGATGCAAGATTCCACTGCATCTCTGAGCTTACAACCACCTGGGCAGAAACCAGATAACCAACAATAGTTCTTCAGATGGCATACCTGAAATAGATGTGCAGGCTGTAGGAGATGGGTACACAGAAAATGTGGCATTATTACTTGAACAACAAAGCAAGAGACTGGGACAAAAGCCAGGAGGGAGAAGCTGGCTCTGGCTGGCTGTCCCAGCAGCAGAGCCCCAGCTGCTCTCAGAGGTGCCACCAAGCTCAGAGCAGGGCTGGGCTGGTCTCAGTGTGCCACAAGGGCTGGGTGCATGAGGGGCAGCCCAGCAGCAGGAAGGTGGTGCTGGCTCTAAGCAGTTTAAAGTGCTGGCATCATGCAGGCAGCTACAAAAGTCAAAGCAAAATTTTTGGCCTTTTTCTTTAGTGGTTAGATATATTAACAAGACAAAATCCTGCTACCAAGTTTGACTGGCTAAGTATAGTTAAGGGCACATAATATTGTCTTGCCACTTTAAGTTTTAGATCTAGCCTTTTTGTTGCTTCTGCTAATACTCAGATGTTTTACTGCAAATATTTTGTATTTTGTTGTTGCTGTGGTTTGGGATTTTTTTCCTAGAAAACTTTCTTAGCAGTACTCCTAAAAGAATAAGCCAGTAGCTACACAGCAGCACTGATGAAATTTCTAGTATCCAAAGCATCCACAATTAAAACCTGTTATTTCAAGTTTTTTTACAATAGCTTTCACAATATTCTATTAAAAGTTAAGGTACTTTTGAAATGCTTTTGAATATGACATGCAAATACACCTGCATACCTCTAATTTGCAAAATACTCGTTAAAAACCAATTAAAAATTTTTAAATATTTAACAGCTGTAATAATTTTATATTGTGACTGAACTGTCAACAATAATTCTTTATTAGCAGCTCTCTGCACTGTAAAACTGCAGGCAGCAGATGCAGTGTAGCTGAAGCACATAAAAACAATTTCACAAAGTGTAAAATCAGAAAATCTGAATATGTTTTCGTTAAATGCTTTGATGGTCATGAACTGATTGCAAACAGAACATCAAACATCAGGATAAAATCTCTAGCATATTAAACATCTCAAACATGGTATGCTTCAAGGAGGTCTGTGAGACAAGGATCCATACCATGTATTGAAGACTGTGCTTCTAAAAAAATTGCAGCATAAAACTATGGATGGTCCCAGTCCAGAGCATGATCCAAGGGTGATATGTGGTCCAAAAGTTAACAACAACATTGCTTATTTACAGTGGGCAACGTAAGCAAAGGTGAGCAGAACTGCTGCATCTTGTGAATGAAAAGGAGAGTTTTCAAATCTGACATTTCTCTACTTGTGTGACCTTTTAAATGTGCCCATATAACTGCTTGGGCAAATCTGAGGATGAATGGCTCTAACCTTGCATCCTTTCAATTATTTCTTGGGGAAACAAGTTACCATAGGAGAATGACCTGCTACAGCCAAAGTCTTCCACTTCTGTTCCTCTATTCCTGTCTTTCACCTGGAAGACACAAGGCAGCTGCCCACTCACCCTCTCTCCTCCTACCTCACATATCCTGCAGATCCTGCAGATCTGCACTTATTTATGCTCGGGTAAATAAGTGCACATCTGGTTCTCATTGCAGCACATGTAATCTGTGGAGAATGCACTCCAGCACTGCAGCCAGAATTCTGTGCAAGAAAGGCCACAGTGAAATGAAGAGAGAAGGGCACTGGAATCCCACCAGAGATCTGGAGAACAAGGAGAATGAAGCTGAAATAATACTGCCCTTATTGTGTGCAATGACAAGACTTTAGTGCGTGGGTTTTTCTGCACTCAAAGGCCTTTGGCAAAGGAAGATTTCACTTCCTGTCAAAACAGACAGAAAAAGGACACAATCATATAGACAACAAGAGTAGCTGGGGATTAAGAATAAAATACAAAATAAGAGGCATGTGAAAATGCCATGCAAATACACCTGCATGCCTCTAATTTGCAAACACCATTTATTAATTGTATCAGAGCATTGTGATCCCCTTATCACATACCAGGGATGGAAAACCCAAGGAATGTTTGAATACTTTCCGGATTATGTAGTTCAGGTAAAAATAAAATTACTCTGTTACCAAGTAAATATGATCTTACAAAATCAACCAAAGAAAAAGATGCTGTCTTCTGGCCAGAAAAAAAAATATAAAATTTTTAATAGCACATCTAAAATTATCCTAGATCTGCACCATTTTTATTTGGGTTTTGCAAAAAGCCTTTGCAAAATCTTTAGGGAGATACACCAAATATACAGAATCAACCATCATGCTTCAGAAGAAGAAAAAAATTTTTTTTTAATATTTCTGATACTGGAGCTTGTAAAGAAACAGAGCACATGTTTTTCTCCATTCTGCTGTCAGCTATTTTTTGCTTATCTTCATTTGATGCTTGGCAACAACAGAATTTATTTTCCCTGTCTCTGTTGACTGAAGTGATGTGGTCCCTTCCTTCCCGGCTCTCAGCACTGCTTGTACATTACTGCAGAGGGTAAGACAAGCCATTAGATATTAATTTTACAGACTAGAGCAGTAGCTATTTTGCAAAGTAAAAGTATAGGATGAGAGAAGACAAGTCATATATACTCTGACATGTGAGTAGGCTAAATCAGAGCAATATCACAACACAAAGCAGGAAACTTCTGTAAAACTTGAATCCTCTTCACTAACTTCAGCATTCTGAAGAAAAAAGTTGCTCATCACATGGCTGTTACCCAAACACCTGCTCTGTAAATTAACCAGTGATTTTCACCTCTAGTGAGGTCGATAAAGTATTTCAAACCCATCCTTACAAACTATGCTGATTAAATAAAATGGACATGCAATCATTCTGTTCTAAAACACGTAAAGTATTTCTCTAGAGACTTATTTAGTCCTCTTCTCCACACTGAAAATAATTAGATCCTCAGAGTGAAGTGCCATACAAGTTTGGTAAGGACAGCAGAATTACTAGTTTTCTGTTCATTACATGGTCCTTGCAGCAACACACAGGAAGTGATGAAAGAAGACATTACACCAAATATTTTCCAGAGGCAGCTTAAAAACTCTTCTCCCTGAACCACTGCAGCCAGATTCATTTAGACCATTCACAATCAAAGATTTGATTTAAAGAGTGTATCCAGCAGGAACTCATCAACCCGTGTCACTAAAGAATTAAAAGCCTTAGAAAGAAACCCCTTCTCTGAACCCAGGCCAAAGTCTAAATTTGCTCTAATTTCAACAGTCTCAAGCAATCATACCCAGCACTTGTCAGGACAGCCACCCCTACAGCATGAAGACCTGGACTTTTCCAAATTTCTGTCCTGGTTAACAACCATCATCTTTTAAGACAGGGAGAGCCAGGAACTCCTTTGCATTGAAAACATATGTTTTGCATTTTGCAGGTGTGATTTGAGCCCTGTTCTCACAACAGGATAATTCCTTTCCCTCTGTGTGTGAGCTGGCAGGGAGAACAGGGACAGAAGGTATCATTCCCCAATATAAAAGGGAGAATTTAGGCACAGAGGAGTAAGGATAAATATTTATTAATTTGAATGTCCTGTTTGAAGAAGTAAGGTCTGAATTTCCAGAGCTTTGTACTATTTAGAAATGTGTTCAAAATAAGACAAATTGCAGAGACTCCAGCTGTGGTTGCTATTTATGCTTTTATAAACCAGAGCTCCCAAGTCAGCTGGAAAATGGGTAAAAAGAAAACAATCCCGAAGACCGCCTTTGAAAACTTTGATTTACTTGATCTGTCCAGGGCTACAAAAACATCAGTGGGTAAATTAGAACTAGGCCTCACTTTCTGGGGCAATGTTCTCTGTATACGGTGACTCCTTTCTCTTTAGTACCTGCCTGATCCTCAGTTCAGTGTCTGTGTAATAAAACAAATTGAGCTCCTGATTCAGTCCCAAACCAGTTCTACACTGGGCAGCATACATCCTGAAGTCAAAGACCACAATGACCATGTACAATGCAATTTCTAAAATAGTAATTTTCTCCACAACTTCTCTATGTTTTGATTAAAAAAATATTCTATTAGAAACAAAAACCTCAACCAAACAAAAACACAGTAGCTATTTAGTACAAGGAGTCTCAGATTCTGAAATCTGGGCATGTCATCTTTTGCTTGTTCATTGGACCAAACTGAAGAAAATCTCATAATTTCAGCATATTGACAAGTATCTTTCCCACCAGAAACATTCTGGTTCACTGTTGCTTGAGCTAATGAACCTTCAGTAATGCATTGTCATCCTCCTTGAGGACCAGCCCTGTAGAGGGAAAGAGATGTTCTGAGACCAAGAGATACAAGTCTTCTACCAGAAAGGAATGAACTTTGGAAACTCTGGTTTTTCCCAAGGAAAGGCAAAATATGGACAGTATAAAGTCATCCTCAATTCAACCCCTCTCACCTCTGGCTCTTCCTCCCTCTTTATTGGGCAGTTCCTCTGCACCAGCTGAGCTTTGATGCTGAGATTGATAGGTAAATGCATTTTGGGATGCAAATGGTAAATTCTGGAACTAAATGAAGTATACCTGGCCATGTGCTCCCCCACAGAAAGTCTTGCTTAGCTTTTTTATTTATTTTACTTTCTGGCAAATATAGCTGACAAGATTTAATGAATAATTAGTCTGTAAAAAATACATGAGCAGTGATAAGAAAAGGTACATCCACATTGTATTCTTTTCCATATTTCTATTTTTTGCTCTAAAATGAGGAAAAAAAAGCCCAAACCCCAAACATAAAACAAAACAATGGTTTTTTTTGGGTAATCAGGACAATATATTTTACATTGACCTTTATCTTAAAAAATAGGTGAAGCATGTCATCAGAAATTAAATTAAATTATTCAGTCTGTGGTAGATAATTAAAAAGACAATTTAATTTCAAATGCTTAAATTCTAGAAAAGTTATATAACTGAAAAAGGATTAATAGAGAGAAATATTAAGTAGGTTTAAAATAAAGCTGGATCTGGAAGTAAAAATTTTATTTTACTACTTTTTTTCAGAAGTAATGCACATACCAGCTTATGAAAATTTTCATAAATTCATGCTATATTTTGATCTTTTGTCAACAAGAAAAATAACTTTACAATTCCAAGCATCAATACTCCTTTCTTAACACTTATTGAAATTTTTCTTTTACTGTCTTGACATGACATTTTGACAAGTGATTTGCCTAACATTGAAAAAAAAAAAAAAAAAAAAAATAGAAGGTAGGAGACAGTTTATCTTTCCATTTAAAGAGTTTAAGTTTGGTAGGCTTTTTTTTTTCAGGTGAGATCTTCAGGAATTATTCTTTTGCCTGGTTACCAAATTGGAAAAAAAAAAAATCACCTATACACCTCCAAAGAAGTGTCATACCTTATCATTCCTTCATTTATCCACTTTCATTTAAAAATCTGTAAGCAAACACATACACACTTTGGCCCCGATCCAATCAGAACATAATTACTTATGTAATGCATACATAATTACATCTTTAGTCAAAGTACCTACATGGCTTCAGCACAAGTACCTACATGGCTTTAGCACATAATTAGATCCTCTTGGCATTAAAATCTTAAAATAGATGAGGAAAAAGAAGTGCCTCCAGTATATTTTTTTAAAAGCTGAATAGTATTTAGGATAAAAAGCTGAATAGATTTTAGGATAACAATGCCTCCTGTTGTTATCCTAAAAATCAAAACACTTCCAGCAAACAGAAAATGGACACTTCATAAGAGAATTTATTTTCAGGCCAGATGATGAACCTGAACAATTTGGCATGGCACTAATTTAATTCCAATTAAGCCAAAAAGAAAGAGCTTGAGCCCATGATGTTATTTGGCAGAGGTTTCTGCACTAAAGGAACAGCTGTTCTTGTAAAGGTTTCTGTCCCTCTGGAGTCCCACTTTAAGTAGTGGCTTAATGTAATTTTATTCTATTGAAGAGGGAAAGAGGATTAAAAAAACCAACAACCCAACTCAAACCAAGTCCTTTTATTAATAGGTGAACTTGGTACCTCTGGAAGATCTTTTGTCACAGTGTAGAGATCACCCATTTTTAACTGGCTGCCATTAGCCCCATTTGGTAAATGGGACCAAATAATCAAAATTATACCACCAAAACAAATCACAAAAAATATCAAAATTTTCATCAAAATGCTGACGTATACAGTGGCAAACTACTGGAATGGATGAGGACAGAAACATCAGGAATTAACAATATAGCGAGAGAGAGGCACGTGTATCCTTCACAGTGCTTCAGCAGTGTTAGAGCAATGAACAAAATTCCACATGATCAGAAGCAATTGACCTGCTGTGTCAATGTATTCATTAGACCTGAAGTCCCTGGAAAAGCTTCTTCCCCAAAGCACTGGATTCAGCTGCTGCTTGCTGCTTCAGGGAATTGTAGCTGCCTATTTAATTTTTATCAATCAGCAATTAATTAGCAGTTTCTTACAGAAAACATCTGATAAACAAACATAAAATAAACTCATACAGAATTCCCTAATGATGGCCTCCTCTTCAAAACACACTTGAAAAGAAAAGCTAGTATAAGATCTTTTAAAAAAAGGAAACCAAAGAAACACTCTTTAGTTTCAAGTGATTTATCCAGAGTGGAAGACGAATGGTCTTTGCGTGTTTGTCAATTGTTGGTTTATACTTTGCAAATACAAGGACCTGCAAAAAGACAAAGAGAGCACTAGAATTGCCTAGGTTCCTCCTTGCATAGGTTTATAAAAACCCTTTCAAACCTCAGGGCTAGGGGTAGAGCAGAGGAAAACAGAGTAATTTAAGGGAAGACTAAAAGGAACTTTTGTGTGAACTGATTTAATGGCTACTTGAAAGGTAAATGTAAAATTCTTATTAAGGTTATTTATTAATCTTGTCTCCTTCAATTTCACCCCTGGGTGGGTCTTGCCTGAGTTTTAGCAGAAATTAAGTTATTTGAGATATAAGGAAAGCACAATACTACTGATTTATTCTCTCTCTTGTTCTCATACATGAATTGTAACCTACAAAATGTTCTCACCTTGCCACAGAACACATCAGCAATAAGAAACATAAGGATTGTATAAGAAAAAGAGTGAAAAAAAAGCTGTAAGTTTTATCTCTTCAAAGCAAAGTAGACTGTCCACAACCTCAACTGCATGATCCTTCATTTGTGATGCAGTGATAAAGTTGTAGGGTGACAAATTTGCTGAGAAGTTAAGAAAGAAATGTTGGGATGAAGTATGACATTCTATAATAAAAAAGTGGAGCAATAAGACAAGATGTAAAAGCTGTGAGCCATCCTCATAATTCTATTTTCTGAGCAAATATGGAATTTTTGGACAACTCATTCTCCCTGTTGAAAACTCCCTTTTCAAGGAGAGAGGGATGAGGTGATCTAATTCAATCATACTTTTTTTTCTGTCACCCAGCTGGAGCAAGAGATGGGATACAGCTCCAGCTCTATATTGAGAAGAGGCAGGCTGGACTGTCACACTAGTGGCTTTGGGGTCAGATTTTGGAAAGCCTTTCAGAGGATGCTTTTGTCTATGATATATGTGCATCATCCTGCAGGCTTTGCTTGCACAGAGCAGCCATTGCCCTTGTGGATGCAAACAAGTCTCTGCTGACATCAAAGTGTGTTCACGGTCTTGTGCATACCCAGCAGTTTCTTGGTGATGTGAGCTTTTTTGTTTCTCTAGACACAACAGACCGTGAAGCTTAGCACATTGGGGATATTTTCACCACTTTCTCTGTATGCACTTTCCCCCTCTTTGGCCAGCTGTTCACCAGTATCTCTTCCTTCATCTGGACTTACAGTCAAGCACAGGAAAAGGGGCTTCTAGAACATCCCTTTCTAGTACTGTGTATTTGCTGGAGACAGCTATAGCCATCCCCAGAATTTGCTTCTCTATAAACACAGAAGTACTACATCTGCATGACTCAAGAGTGATGTTTGGGGACAGCCTGGTGTGCTGCAGGTGTGCTCTGACCCAGCTGGGAGCAAATCCCAGTAAAGAACCAGGCTGCTGCTGGAGGCAGAGAAACCTCCTGGCAATCACAACCACTATCACTCAAAGTGAGAGGAGAGCAGGATGCTGCCAGCCCTAGAGGAACATGGCATCTCTTATGTACATGTTAATGTTGCCGTGTGTCATGGTTTGACACTGGCACAATGCCAGTGCCCCCATGAAAATGCAATCTCTCAATTGAATGCTGTGAAATGAAATTGAGAACAGAGCAAATCAGGCCCAAGCTTAATAACAGAAAGAAAACTTTATTAAGTTACTACTATAGAAGAAAAAAAAAAGGGAAAAAAAAACCACACACAAAGATCAAAATGAAAACCTTCTAAAGCATTCCTCCTCCCACCACCCAACTCCAACAAACCACAGTGAGACACAACCTGGACCCCAGTCAGGTTCCCAACCTCCAGACAATCAATACTCAGTCCATCGAGGGAACAGAGTCTCTCCTGTGCCACAGACCCCCCAGGAAACACAGCTGCCACATCCTGTGTTTCCATGTCACACATGGCACCGCCCGGAGAAAAAGTTTGCCATGGTGACCCTTCTCCTTTCCATGCACAGTGCTCTCACCACCAATGCATGGATGGACAGACTGCTTTTAGGATTTTTCCTTTCAAGGATGCCCTGGTGAGAGGGGAAAAAACAACAGTTCAGTTTTTCATTTTTTGGGACCACAGTCTCCCCCCCATTTTCCCCTGGGGCCAAGAGTCCAAGAACAGACATCTTCTTCTCTTCTCCTTCTTTGAGGACAGGGGGCACCACCACAAACCCTCTAACTTTTCTCTGTTCACTCCACTTCTGTCTTTTCCCAGCTGAAGCATGGTCTCTTTGGCTCACTGGCATCTCTCTCTTGGAGGAGAAAAATTGGTTCAGTCTATGGCCAACAAGGAAAAGTCCAGCCAAAAAAACCCCACTCCATCATCTCCTCCCACCTAGAATTTCTCCTTCTAACATCCCAGGGTCCAAGCTGTCTCTCTTCCTCTCTTTCAAACTGAGGAGAAGAAAAATTTCACAAAGCTTTCATTTCTCAGGAAGGGTTAAAAGTCCTGACTCCCAGGATGGCTCGATGCCCGGGCTCCAGCTCTCACAGGCAGCTGGGCACCTTGTGGCCCCCAGCTCTTCTCCTCCCTGCAGTGAACTGCTGACAAAACCTCCGCTGTCTCTTTCTCTCTCAAGAGAGAGAGAGACTCTGGGGGGGAACAGAGACATCCCAGATTTCTCCACCCTTCCATCTGCAGGGGGTTCCAGTCCCTCCACCCTTGGGCCCACCTCAGTGAGGCCATGGGCCTTCCCCTCCCCACCCAGCCACGGCCGGGCAGGGGAGAGGCTGCACTGCGGCTGACCGGAGCCAAAGAGAGCGAGTTCTCCTGGGAATTCTGCTTTTAACCCCTCTGTGTTCTCAGAGGCGTGTCCACCTTCAATTGATCAATATCCAAATTGACCTCTTCCTTCCAAGAAAATTCTTTTTCTGTGTCAAACCACAGCACTGCAGTGCTCCTTGTACTGAAAGCTGGGTGTCCCAGCCTGGCATAGTGCTGGCCCAAAGCTGAAAGACCTGACCAAATCCACAACAACTAGAAATCTCACACAGCTGAGCCACTGGGCTTTATATCATGAATTGTAAGTCAGCTGCTGATTTGAAGAATGGTTTTGGACTGTCATGTATGCCTGTATGTTTTATCAGCTTAGCCCAGTGTTACTGAATTTGTCATTTCTCCTTTTGGAAGGAAAGGCTGTTCAAAAGCAGCACAGCTGTTAGTGCTCTGGAGGATCTAGCCATGCCAATAGAGGAGTTTCAGAATAGGAGCTTTAAAATTCTCCTGTCACAGCAGAGTGAGGAATGATTTGATTTGCTCTGGTGGGTGATCACCTGTACGTACAAATTCATTATCTGCATTCCAGGTGTCTAGGGAGATTAGTAATTCACTCGAGTGTGTCTCTGGTGGCTGAAGAGTACATCTGAATTCCTTGCTGTGTCTCCCCACTTCACTGTCGGGAACGCAATCAGAAATATTAAGCACAACCTTCCAAATTATAGTGGCAGGAATTTGTCAGTCCTTGCTTGCATGATGTGATATTGAAACCTTAAAACACACAAGTCTCAGGGTTCATTCCACACCAGTGCCTGGAACAAGGTAGAAGGGACATGTAAAAAATAGATTGTCATCCCAGACAGACACCACAGTTATGAAATTAATACCTTGGATACCTCCCTGGCTAAGGCTCTCCAGTTTCCTAGACCTATTCTCCAAAATGTTCCCAATCATACCATCGTGGAGCCTACCCTTAAGTACAGCTAATGCCCCACCCTCTAAGATTCCTGTGGGATCAGATCTAGATCAGATCTAGATCAGATCAAGAAGGTGTTGCCAAATTGCACCTCACACACAGCCATCAGATCAGGCTCCTCTGAATCTGTAGTAATGTATTTGTTACAAGATAATGTGGCTGAGAGGCTACGTATCATTTGCCTTAAGGGGGGTTATGGAGATAATTTTCTTATAACAGTTTATACAAGAACATGTCTGACATATTTTCTTTTTGATGTAGCTCTCTTGCTTCACTTCCTAATTTTTAATTTCCAGAATCCTGTCCCCTCTTGCATGTTCTCATGCTGGCCCAATGGACCTCATGTTCTGCACTTCTGGTGACCCCAGTGGAAAGGGAAAGACTACTCATAGAATACAGCCTGCTGACCAATATGCTGTCCTGATGGGTGCTAAAGCTGGATCTGAACTCTCTCATGATGAAGTAAAATTGAACCTTCACCATCCATAGAATGGCTGGATATTGTACAGCAGAGGCAGCAGTGGTGTAAGTCTCGGTGCTTGATTTTTATGATCATCCCATTCAATGGGGGATGGATGCTCTGCTCATATCTTGAGGCATAAATCTTTCCCTGTATATTTTACACAGTGTTTATTCCAGTACTCTGTATTTCATCTACATCCTTCAATGAATCTTGCTTTTGGTTTTTTGTGCTCCTCTGCAAAAAACAACCCCAGCCATGAAATTAACTAAATGAAAAGGTGGATAAACAACACAATTTGAAAGGTTGCCCTATTAGAAAAATTTCACTCTATGAACAAAAAATGCCTGAAAACAAAGTGATCTTCTTTCACTTTCTAGTAATGAGAAGTACAAGTTACTTGGGGCTTTTGACAGCAGTAGCTCTCAAAATTGTATGGCAACAGTTCTGAGAACAGTGACCCTCTCTATCAAATGAGGATGAGCATTTCTCCTCAGAGCTGATACTGGAGTCAATATACATAAATCCTTTCCATATTCAAGCTTTAATTCTACAACTAATTCATCAGAAATACAACATAACTACCTCATACAGGAATCCCTGGTGGCAGCTATATTGATAATCTCTCTTAGATTAGAAAAACCTGCTCCATGCAATGAGATGACGTTGTAAAGAAATAAAAACCAGCTCACTTATAAGTTTCTCTCACTTTCTTGTCTGAGAAAATGCTTCTGACATGCCTGGAACCTTTGATTATTCCTGGTAATTATACAAAGTTCTTAAAACATTGATAGTTGACTGTTCTAATTAAAATGTCAGGGAAGATCACCAGTTAAGAAGCCCTTGAATCAGATACTTTCCTTCCCAGCTCCAGTCTTGGCATCCAAAACAGTGACCACTTTGGTTATAGAGCTTAACTTGGATCACAGTAGAGCACTTGGATCCCAGCTCTCTCCCCTTGGGACCCTGCCCTGCTACAAGTTCTGTATGAACTGATGCTTCAGTCTCTACTGAGTCCTGCTGAAATCATGATGGTGGCTGAGGACGAGAGATGACCAAGCTTCCTCATTTTGATATTTTATTAATAAAATTGTTGTTGGATGAATATAAATGAATGTTAATAGTCAGCAGTGATTATTAAAGGATAAGGGAGTAATTTTTTTTCAACTGGGGCTAATAAAAATTTTCAGACTATTTTTTTAGCAAAAAGGAAAAAACACAATATATAAGGATGGTTTTTCCACTTCAAAATCTGTCCAAAGGTTCACAGAAAGATGAATATTTAAAAGAGCAACTTCCTTTTGTTTTGGTTCCTTTGCAAGCAAAGCCTCAAATCTATACCAACAAAACTGGCTGTTTTAAGAAATCTCTTTGAAGACTAAAATACTGTCAATAATCTGTTCTCTACAATTGAATATCTGAATATCTATACACATATACATAACATGTTTTACTTGTCTCTTCCTAATTTAAACTGGAGCAATCAGAAAACTTTCAAAGGTTCTTTGTTTCACTGTATTTTAGGCTGAACAGTGCCCACTCATTATTAACTTTTTCCCATTTACAACTGTGTGTGAATCTCAGTTAAAATTTTCCTTCCTTATGGAAAAACCCTTTTATTTTTCATATTTTTTCTATGACTTTATGGAAATTAGTATTCTTTTTTCCCAGTTCCAACTGTGAAAGTAGCAAAAGAAATAGACATTGTGCATCGCTCCCTTGGAAGTCTAGATTTGTCTTTTTTATTATTGAGGACATATTTTAGATTACTTATTGGTTTTAGGAAAGTCAGTGCATCATCTTGTTTAATGAGCAGTTTTCATAGAGCTCTTTTTTATTTTTATGCCATGATTTCTGACTGATACAACTGTACACATCTTCTGCTGCACAGACCCCCTGAGAAGCTCTTTGTATTGATGGATTTTTTAGGCCTATTATATTATATTATATTAGCCTCCAGGCATTTGAAGTAATTAAAGGCAAAGGCTGCTGTTGTAGTAACTCTTTTGGGGTGTAGTGACTGTGTGCAGCTTGGCAAAGATGCTGCTGCACCTTTATCAGGTTCTAAACACTCACAGCCACAGAAATCACACTTCTACTGTGGCAAAGCAAGGGACCATGTAAAGAAAAACATATAAAGAGAATTGTGAAGGTTAAATCAGCAAGAAATGAGTCTATGCTTTCAAAAATAATGGATCAGGATAAGGATAATGAGCACCCAAATGGACCTATAAATGAGCACTCATTCATTCTATATCATGAGATATTTGAACCCTGACATCCCTCAGCCATCTGAGGTCTTTTTTCTGAAAGATTTCTTGTAGCAAACCCCTTGTCTGGAGGATTAAAAAGTTTTGTATGTGGATAATGATCACCAACACCAAAAATCTATTACTAGTAATGTAGAGCAATAACCTTTTAATTATCTTGGGGTGTTTTTGTTGTGTGGTTTTTTTTGGTTTTTTTTTCTTTTTTTTTTTTGGTCTGTAATGTTTTCACTCTTACCCCCCTCCCCAAAAAGCTATAGTTTGTCCATGAAAGACATTCTCAAGATACAGATAAACAGATGCAAAAACTAGCGCTGGTGGGATGCAAAGAAATTTATATATCCCTAAAAGCTCTGACACTTCTTAAATATTTTTAATTAAAACTAGTCATAAATTAGGCTTTTTCCCCTTCAAAATTTTGTCCAAAATGTGAAATCCAGTTATATGGCTTTGGCTTCATTAACCCTGTATGAGCTGCCTTGTGTTCTCCTCATCTGAACAGAGATCAAGAAGGTGCAAATAGCTGTATATGATGGAGAATTGTATTTAAAAAGCAGATTAGCTCTCAGAAAGCCTGTTAGTAGCCTGTATCCAGAAAATGTAATTCATTTCTTTTGCATGAAATTCATGCGCTACCTAATGAAACTTTTCATTAATGGGCTGTTGCATACACAACAGCTTTGTATCTGTAACATGAACTTCTCACTTGGAGTTCTCTTTAAGTGCAAAAAGCATACCTAGTTTGTACACTGGCCTATCTGTGCAGAATTTAGGCATTAACATTTGAAAACTGATCCTATATTCTGTTCAAGCCAGGAAATGGATTTTATATACTTATCTATATGCTGCTGAAAAGGATCAATTTGTTACAGCTGAGGAAAGAATCCTTCTGTCAGTAACTCTATAAGGGCCAACTACGATAAATTGCTGCCAGCAGGCTTCAGTGTAAGGCCCAAATTGATCATCCAATGCTTGTTGTGATTTGGATGAGTTTCTGACATGTAGGATGCAAGGAATTGACTGGAATCTTGCAACCACAGTACCTGTCAAAGTATTCTATTTACTTTTCTGCCAGTTTTATTATTAACAACCCATTAAACTACCTGATTAAAAAAAAAAAAGACAAAAAAGAAAAGCCATTTCTTTTCTTTGCATGCATTTAAATGGAGAAGGGATTCTTCTTGCTTTGGTCCATGACTTTCTGTGTGGAGTAAAAAAGTTGTAATGCTTTTGCATTTTCTCAGTAACTTCCTAGAACCTGATTATCATTTGGTGGTCAGAGACTCTAACCACCCTTATCAGCATCATTAAGAGATGGTTGTCAACTTTTTGATATATGGCAGCAATTTTTATTGTAAATCTATAAAATGCCTTTGGTTGCCAAATCTAATAAAAGCTCAAAAGGAAATTTTTTTTTTTCTAGCTGTAGGCAGCCAGCCATAACCATGTAAGATGATGAAGAAACAAAAATGATTTATTCTTTTCCAGTGAGCTCAATCTCAACTTCATCCTTGATAAACAAATCTTTACTTCGAAATATAACTTCTTGCCTTAAAAGTGGATAGGACAGAAGGTGAACCAATTACTGAATTTAACTTCTTAATTTAAAGTCATAGAACATTTAAGTGGGTTTTTTCCAGATTTATCTTCCATATATTCAACCAAATTCTATACACTGGATATGAAGGTCATAACTTAAATAAAGCAAACAATGAGCTTTAAGCAATATGATCAATAAAAATTCAGTCTTTGTAAGGGTCTCAAAAAGACAATGGAACTAATATTAGGTAAATTCTGCTAATAAAAATATGTAGTGAGATGGTAAATAATTTAGAATGGAAACATACTTACATTCTCCTAGATGTTTACTAGTCCCTTTGTTTATTACATAACCCATAGGCATGGTTATATAGTATCATGTGTCAAAATACATGGATGGGAAATCCCAGAGTGAGCTCCCTGACAAGAGATGCAACAGTGACAAGAACATGACACCTGGAAAAGAGCTTTCAGCTCAGAAGACATACAGACTTTCAGATGCTGAAGCTGGCACCAGAAGTCTTAAGAGTTTGTCCTTGCTAGCGACCTTGTGAACAGATGATCTTGCTTAGATCTTCTTTAATTTAGCTAGAGATTAAATAGATTACAATGCAGATGGTGGGATCAGCGAAACTGCTAAAGCTGAATTAAGCCCTTCAATAAAGTTTTCTACAGTATCTCTGGAAATATGTCACAGTTTAAGCCTAGCTGAAAATTAAGCACCACACAGCAGCGCACTCAACCCTCCTCTCCCCAACTAACCTGATCAAATTGGGAGGAGAACCTAAATAAAACATATAGATTGAGATAAAAACAGTTTTATAGGGAAAGAAAAAGCCACACACACAAGCAAAGAGAAACAAGGAATTAATTCAGTTCTTCCCATGGGCAGGCAGGTGTTCAGCCATGCCCAGGAGAGCAGGGCTCCATCACGTGTAAAGGTGGCTTGTGACGACAAACACCATTGCTCCAAAAGTCCCCCAGGTTCCTCCTTCTTCCCCCACACTTAGTATGCATGACCATGACGCTCCATGGTCTGGAATATCCCTTTGGTCAGTTGTCACCTGTCCTGGCTGTGCCTTCTCCCAACCTCCCATTCACTCCTGGTCCCCTTGCCAACATGGCAGAACGAAAAGCAGGAAAAGCCTTGACCCTGTGTAAACTCTGCTCAGCAATAATAAAATCATCTCTGTTTTTTTATCATGTGTCCAGCACAAATCCAAAACATAGCCCCATGCCAGCCACCATGAAGAAAGTAACCCTACCCCAGCCAAATCCAGCACAAAATGGCAAGCAGAGGTTTGAGACCTTGTCAAAATGGAACAATTCTCTCACTCCATTTGGGGAGTGAGATTCATTCTACAAAAAATATTATCTGAACCGATTAACTGTAAGAAAAACATTTGACTCACTAGATGAAATCAGTCTCTGATCAGCTATTTACAGTTTGCAAGCAGAAGCTGGCAGACATGCTTATCTGTAATTGCTTTTTTATTGAATTTTGATATTGACTGTAATCCGTATATACATCCCCATACCTTATTGAAATGAAGGCTTAGACTTCATTACTTACTTTAACAACAGTGTAATCAGGAAGTGACTGAGAGGAAAACACAAGAGCATGACAAACAAACAAAAAATAAAAGACAATGAACATTCAAATACTTCTTACAAGCAATATTACATAGGATTGCCTTATGGACTAATTGTAACTCACAGACACACTCCAATTACAATGGAACCTTCAGTTAACTTGCATTTCTTCCCTCTGCCATAGAAGTATGAGACTGGAACACCTGCTGAACTATCAAAACCATCAACATGACATACTCCCTTATTATACAAAAGAGGAATGATATTTGAAAGCTCCTTCCAGCCCAGTCTACCACTAAGCATTAAACCAGAACCAAGGCTCCATCACGTTAAAATAAAACTACAGTACAGAAAACCAATATAATTCACAGCATCCCATTCTGCATTTCACAAACATCCTCTTTGATTCAAAGGCATATAAGTATTCCTGCCTCTCTTAATTAGCATAAAGACTTATTGCAGAATAGAAACTTGAGACAGGGAGGCAAATAGGTAGGAAATAAAAAGACCATTCATAAATATACAGTTCAGTAGTTTCCAGAATGTATTAGTATTTTAATTATTTTCCTGCTCCAATCCTCCATGAATCTCTAGATTATTTCTTTCAACACAGATGGTTATAAAAAAATCAGTCAGCACAGTAAAGCATAACCTTCCACTCCCTGCTTTTTTTCTTGCTTTCCATGCCTTCGCTTGACACTTAGGGACCTACCATTGGAATACTGTTGAGGCAGTTATTGGTGTAAAAGGCACTGTCTTGCTTTAAAAATAAGAAGTTCAGGCTGCCCCTATTTTAACAACTTATTTCCCTGTGCCAGTTTGAATTAATTTATTGTGTCATAGGTCAGAACTAGAGGCTACATTTCTGTCATACCCATCTCCTCCTACAGGAGTTCTTCACAAGATCTTATTGCCAAGGGAGGCCCTTGTGAGGCTGACAGCACCATTGCATTGCAATTTGGAGGAGTTACTGCAATGTGCCTTATCCTAATAATTTCAGTGACCTTACATTTATTTTCCATGTCACTCAATTTATTTTAATTTTGCAAATTATAGTAGTCATAATACACAGGTACTCTATCATCAACATTTTTTAAGTTGATATTTTAAAAAAGTCATAGTTTTTCTGTGGAAAATACCAGATGTGCTAGAATAAAGAGAGGAATATTGTAGCAGTAAATGCTGTATCTTTTAATACAGCCTGCACTTACAGAATATATAAGCACATAATAAATTTATAAATATATATAATTGCACATGTGCAACTGCGTGCCTGTTCCTTTTGGAAGCTAGTCTGTAGTTTGAGAATAAAGTGCTCAAGAAGTTAATTATGTGGGTACTTTGTCCTTTGCTATGGAATTCAGGATTTAAAAGGGTTTTGAAAATCTAGGGCAAAATGTGAATAGAATCCATCCCAACCTGATCTCTGAGTAAAAAACTTCTGTTACATATAGTAAAACAAGTACAAATGCAACCAGAGTCAAAGAATCTAATCTAATGTTGCATGTAATTCAATATAGAAAGTCTTTGTTGTGATATCTTGCTATACCTAACTTTTGTTTCTTGTTCTATTTCCTAAATGGTAACAATCTCTTTTAAAAATTACAGGAGCAGGGTGGAGCAGCATGGGGCAGCTGCTGTGTTATAGCAGACCCTATTTTGGAGCATTTTTAACAGCTCATAAAATGTTTCTCACAGAAATTGTCACTGCTGCGCTAACATCTACTTGATGTTTCACAGAATATCTTGATTATACAAGTATAGTCTAAGCACACTTATATTTGTGGGTCTGATCTCCATGTGTCTAATCACAGTCTATACTCCTTGCATTCTTGATTGGCAATCAACTTTGTTAAAGCAAAATTTGAGAAATTACA
This sequence comes from Lonchura striata, assembly GCF_050655825.1. Taxonomy (NCBI): domain Eukaryota; kingdom Metazoa; phylum Chordata; class Aves; order Passeriformes; family Estrildidae; genus Lonchura; species Lonchura striata. Next base: position 24,222,805 of record NC_140704.1, on the reverse strand, counting down.
GGAAGTCTAGTTGTTGGATCAAGGAGAAGAGATACAAACCCACTGTGAATACCTGATGAATGGAAGAGCCTGTGGGACAAGACAGATGTGAACAAATAATTCACTCTCCACAGGGTGTAATGAAGAGGCAAGTAATTCTAAGACCCAAAACAAGATCAAGAAAAAGAAAGGAGAATATTTTTGAAGACATCAATGTGGAAGTTAAAATATCCATGGCTCATTATATTTGGAGCATAATGTTCTTTGAAAGGTAGAACAAAAACTTTGGTTAAGACATCTAATTTCTGCAGAATATTTGAAGTCAGAAGCCTTACATTAGTCTGTAGCAGACAGCCCTTAACACAGCTCATCTCATGTCTGAGCAGCAGTAATTGTGGTAGATAATAACAACAACAATGCTGCACATAATAGCAATCGAAGGGCAAGTAGTGCTGCGCTGAAGAGTGGCTAAAAGCCAATGAATGTCTCTTTTTGAAGACTGCAAACACTCTGGCAAATAAAATGTCAATGTTTTATTAGGAGCAACATGCTCCTATTGGGATCAGGATAAGCTGTGATGAAAAATACCAATTTTGAAAGGATCCCACAGCCTTGCCATAAAATATGTATTTCATTTTAACTGGAGGAAAAGAAAATCAAATTACTCATCACCCCACTGAAAGACAGGCAGCAAATTCATCCATATTAAAACCACCCTAAGTATGTCTGTGACTTTTAAGATGAGCACACATTGCTCCAAAAGCACTGTAGGTGGATTGATGATGCAGGCAGATACCATCAATCCACCCTGGAGCCCCCCTGGTCCAGCTTCCCCTCAGCAGCAGAACAGAAACCTGCCAGAGGAAATTCTGAGCTCCAGGGCATAAAAACGCTTTCAGTTCTTGGATATCAGTGTCAGCTTGCAGGATCTGAAGACCATTTCCATAGAAATGCAGTCTAAAGCTGAAAAAGAGACACTGTTGCATCCTGCTCCAGCTGGTTTGCATGGAATTTCCCTGTGACAATGTTAGTGGTCACCATGGATTTTAGATCTGTTGGGAGAGCAAATCTGAACCAAACCGTAGGGAATCTTTACATAGTTGTTTTTAAAAAATGCATTGCAAAGTTCCATTTTTCTGTGTATATCAGCCAGTGAGTCACAGCCTTTATTGTTACCTCATTTTATTGATTTTTCCAAAGATAGACCAGAGAAAATTGAAATAATGTGAAAATTGCTCCACTGTATCTTTCATATTAAAACAAAGCAAATACCTCTGAGATACAAAATCCATTGAAAATTAATCCACCAACAGGTAAGGAACAAACTGGTAATAAAATATTTGTTCATTTGTTCTTAGTTAATACGTAATTAGTTAATACGTAAACTTGTGAATCAACAAAATAAAATAACAAAGTCCCCTGACCCTTGAAATAAAATATTTTCTCCTCTGCAATAAATGTTCAGGCATTTGCATGTCATTAAATGAGTAGTTTAGAAAATTGCAAAGAGAACTGGCAGGAAGAAAAATGCAGTCCAGATACAGCTGTACCTCAGCAGCAGAATACCATGAAGTCCACTTCCAGATAAAACTGTATAATAGTATATCTGAGATAATACATGAGAGAATTGTAGAATGGTTTGTGTTGGAAGGGACCTTAAAGATCATGTAGTTCTAACCCCCCTGACATAAGCATGGACACCTACAACCACACCAAGTTCCTCAAAGCCCATCTAGCACGGACTTGAACATTTCCACAGATGGGACATCCATAACTTTTCTGGACAGCTCTTCCAGTGCCTCATCACAGTAAGGAATATTCAACACAGTAATTGTTATCTGTAGACATGGTAGCAAAAAAAAGCTGCTAAGTAAAAAGAGTCAAATTCCTGTTTGAACCAGTTTATGGTTGACAATATTTTTAATTTCTCTAATTTGAGATTTATTCATTTATGATCAATGTCACTGTTTGCATTAAGGAGCAAGATGTGTCCCTTCATTGACAGAAGTTTGTCAAGGGAATAAGCAGAGGGCAGTAGCCCTGAAAAATTGTGCTCTTTGTATTTTAAACAGAAGCTTGAGAAATCAAGCTTTTTTCACCATTGTATTTGATGAGACTGTTCAGATTTACAGCTCTTTGATGATCTGATCCTGAAAGCCAAAAGCATACATACATATACAATTGAATATTGAAAAATGGAAGAATGCAAGTAAATATTATAGAGTCTTGCAACACAGCCCTATCCCTTTCAATGATAAAATCTATTGATAAAATGTGGCCAGATCTGCAGAAACAGAACCTGCACATGGTCCTTAGATTAATGCCATCAAACCTGCACACAGTTAGTAGGGTCAGCTGGCAGCAGGATGCTTGCACAAGAAAGAAAGGAGAGAATTGGCACACCATAACAGCCTGTTACAAATGGAAGATGAAAATGGTTATTTTAAATTAATGTAACATAAGAAAAAAGACATTTCAAATACATGCCTTTTTGTTGGCTCACTTGCTTTTCCCTCATCAAACTGATCACACAATGACATGAGCAGCATGGTGCCATCATGGCACTGGGTTTCCTAACAAAATGAAACAAACAGAAGATAAGTTGAACATAAATATATTGGCGGTTTCTTTCTAAATAAAGTGAGAAAGCTTTTATTTGAGGAGAGACATCTGTATTTAACTAGCATTTTAATGAGATTTTAAAACTGCCAAGGTAATGTTGTCAGACATGTCAAAGTTAATTGAAAGCACATACCCTACAAAGTTGTTCTGAAGGCAAAAAGTCATTATTCCAGTGTTCCTTCTAAAAGTGATGAGCTGCTTCCTGGCCTCTGCTGTGAGTGGAAATCCATACTAGAAGCTGCAGACTAGTTTGCTTGCTTGGAAAACCACATTTGAATTAGTACACTGGATAAGTGGCAACATGTGTGCATTGGTGTGTATGATAAAGCAGATTCTCAGTGTTTATGATTAGAGATACAAGTGGGAGTAAGGCAGCCTTCGTAAACTGTATTTTATTTATTTTAGACTAAATAATACCATTGGATAAAGGAGAATGCTTTTCCATGTTTAAAGAAAATTATATATTATAGAATAAACCCTCTCTCAGCAAAGAACAAATTATTCTGTGTTGAAAAGAGGATGTTAATCAAATTAAGGCAGCTTGAGAGAAGGATACCTAGCATCTGGGGACATGGAGTAGATATGGTTTGCATCTCACAGAAAAAGACCCATATGCATAATTCTATTATGATACTTTTCATTAAAGTACATCATAACAATATCCCAAGAGAATAAACTCATTGAACAAGATTATATGATCTCACTTACCTGAAATCTATGAAGTCAGCTTTAGTCCAAGGTATAAACAAAGTGAAATTCCCATCCTCATACAACATTTTAATTTTCAGACAAAATGCACAAACTACTGGTATAAAAGTAATTAGAAGGCAGAGTTTCATTGAGTTGTATGAAAGTAGAACTCTCAACTACTAACAATGTTACCTCATTTTTTTTTTTACTTTAATGAATTCTGAAAACAATTGCAAAACAGAATTACTTAATGTATCATTGCTGCTGCAGGAACGTGAGGGTTATATAAATTTGTGACAGATTAGATAAACCTGTATTGCAAAAGCTGTTCTTCAAGTTATCAAATCCCTTTCTGATCTGGTCTGTGTACTTAATAAATTCAGCTGGACGGGAAGACTTTCCCATCCTTTTAAAGTGTATCCTACTCCATACATTTCCAACTGCCTAGGAAAGAACAATTTGTGATATCTTTATTACAAATGTTGAATACCTAATATCCTAAACATTTATAGACTTGCTTAACTCATCTGGCTGAATACAAGAAGATGAAGATCTGGATCTTCTACAGACAGGCAGAATTCAGTGCCACAACTGATTGATTCTCAGATGTCATTCTCAAAGGTACTTGTGTCAAAAGTGTTAGAAAAACTACAGATAAGGATGCTTAGAGACATCCCAGTAAAAACAGTAGTAACAACAATGAAATTTAAGGCAACATTATGCTTACTGTATTTCTCCTTCAAAACATTTCTCCTTCAAAGCATTTCTCTTTCATTTTTCCAGGGTTGAAATATCAAAAATATACCACCCATTGTCTACAAGCAGCGGTAGCAACAGATCCCAGCTCCTACTGACTCCATGTCCTGCACCTCCTGTGCATCTCCACCCACACGCAATATCACTGAAGCTTTTCTGTGTCCTGCCTCCCAGGGTGCCTTCACATCCATCAAATGCTCCACACCTACTGGGATGAGTAAGTGGCAACATAGTTAGGACTAGTTCAAAGCTAGAGCTACTAAATGATCTGTTGCTCCCCTTAAGGATTTATATTTGACAGAACTAAATAATTTTTTTTAGTGGTATGATGCATTTGGATCTTGCCTGTTTATCCAGTCACTGGTCCTCATCATAGTTTTTAGAACTGAACATTTTGGAAAATCCCATCCACTGTCAACTTTGGCTGAAATTAACTAATTACTTTCAATACTGCAAAAGGTAGAGAAATGGGCTAATGAATTTAGAAACAGAATCATTTTAGGGAACTAAGCAGAGAAATTATACAAAATCTGTAGTGAATGCTGGGCTCCAGGACGGCTTAGATGAATGGAGACGAGAGATCTCTGAAGGCTGCTCTTGGGATATCAGGTTTATTAGGGCTGGTGAAAGGTCTTGCTTGGAGCTGCCAGACGCAGCATGTGGCAAGGCCTGAGGGGATGGGGGAGGGGAGAGACAAGGGGTAGAGAGGATGCTCTAGGACAGGGTGGAAGTTCCAAGAGGGGGGAAGTTACAAGAGAGGGGAAGTTCCAAGAGAGCGTCTGGCCCCCCAGAGACCTCTTATCAGGGGGCTTCAAGGTGGTCTAGAACAAGGTTTGGGCCAATGGGGTCACAGACACTTGATGTTTTAGGGAAGGGTTACAGGTGCAGGGTGAACCATACATTTTGGGGGTTGAGATAGAACAGTCCATTTGACTTTTGGACCTATCTGCCAACAAAATATTCTCGGGCATCTTCATACTTCCCTTTACAATTCACTTCCTCTGACTGAACTGCAGCTCACCATCATTGGCACAGAAAACACAGAAATGCTGGAAGCATTCTTTGCCGTTCTTCTGACTGGCTCAGGCATCAACAGTTTTCACACTTTCATCCCACACAAAACATATACCTTACAAAGTAATTTTTGATTGCAAGGCCAAGGACAAAGGCTGAAGGTCAGACACATCAGCCCTCATTATACAATGGTGATATGGCAAAGCACTGACCGAATATCTAAGACATTATGAATCCCAAAGTTGACTGAGAGCCAAGCACTTTCTATGTTCGAGGTTCAAATTTCTTACTAGCACAGCAGAGATAGGCCCTGGCCTCCCTGAGTACCCTGTAATGGAGATAATGAAGACAGAACATCAGCTGGAGGTAAAATTTCTGAAGAAAAAGAAAATTTGGTGATATCTAGAGATTTGTATAGAAGATGTTTTTCTTAGTATTTTCTTGATTATGCTATTTTTTTCTATTTACTTGAGATAGTAGCATGTCCTGAACATAAAAAAAAAATAAGTGATAAAAGGGGTTTGATGACAGTATTTTGAAGGACAGAATGGAAACTATAATGGCAGAGGGCTCATTAGAGAATAGTAGCATGAAGAAAGGCTCAGAAGTACTTGTGGGAAAAGGAAGAGTGACATGTGAAAGGAAATTATAATAAATAAACTGAAGGTGGCTGAAAGTACCTAGATAGGACTAGGGCCATGAAAAGGTCTGATCACAAAGGTATGTGCTCTGAATATCTCCTTTAGTATCACAAGCATCAATGAGTCAGACTATGTGCCTTGTGCTAATGGTGACAATAGCACATCACTACAAGTATTTAACTGCTTAACATCAAGTACAAATTCATATAATGCACTAAAGAGAATTCTTTTTGATTGGAGAAGGGGACTTTTGCTGCCAGAGCAGTTACATCTCTAGAGATACACCTAAGCATTTTAGTGAGAAGCCAGTGTCTGTAAAACTGTGACTCTGGGCCATGTTGTGCGATTCTTCAGCACCTTGCTACATCTCAAGTACTTCTTCTTCCTTATGGAATTATGACAAAGCTGAAATAAAAATCTTTTAGTTAAGCCTTTCAGTCTGCTGTTCAAGCTGAAGATTCTAAGAGGTGAATCAGTGTACAAGGCTGAGAAGAAAGTGAATGTATGCATCATCTTAAATCAGCTCTGAAAAAAAGACAATAAACCTAAATGAGCCTGTTTTTAAAGGGGCTTCACAGACCAGCAAACCCTTTGCAAAGTACACTAACTACATACACCCCACTGAATCAGAGGGAGCCCTTTTTAACATTAATCAAGATCTTTCCAGGAGGCTCTTGTGGGCAACTTAGTTCATTGGAAATTAAGTCTGAAATGGGTCAGGCCACGACTTCAGTGTTTATAAATTTATGGTGAAGGAGGAGAAAGAGGAAGAAGTACTCTGGGCACCAGGGCAAAGATTCCCCTGCAGTCAGTGGTGAAGATCATGGTGAAGCAGTGGTGGAGCAGAGATGCACCTGCAGCCAGTGGAGGACCCCACCATGGAACAAGGGGATGCCCAAAGGAGGTTGTGATCCCCTGGGAAGCCCATGCTGGGGCAGGCTCCTGGCTGGACCTCTGAAGCTGTGGAGATGGGACTCCATGCTGGAGGAAATTTGTTGGCAGGACTTGTGACCCTGTGGAAGGGACTGGAGGTGGAACAGTCTGTTTCTGAAGAACTGGAGCCCCTGGGAAGGACCCATGTTGGAGCAGGGGAAGATTGAGAGGAGGAAGCAGCATCAGAAACAATGTCATGGATTGACTCCTGCCTCCATTCCTCAGTCCCCAGCACTGCTGAGAGGAAGAGAATCAGGAATAAAGTAAAGCCTAGGGAGAGGAGAGGCATTTCCTTGGTGGGGAAAGGCATTTTTAATTTTTGGTTTTACTTCTTATTAAACTACTCTGATTTGATTGGTAATAAATTAAATTTATTTCTCCAAGTCAAATCTGTTTTGCCTGTGACCTTAACTGCTGAGTGATCTCTTCCTGCCCTTATCTCAGCCCACAAGCCTTTTGTTGCATTGTCTCTCCTCTGTCCAGATGAAGAGGTGAGTGATAGAGCAGCTTTGGTGTGCAGCTGGTGTCCAGACAGGCAATTCAGCAAATTCCTTTCACAAGTTGTAAGAGAACACTGATCTTCTAGGATGCTTGTTAGAGATAAGCACTAAAAATCCAGTGAAGAGGTGACAGGTCTGTGATGCTTTGACTTGGATAATCACTGTCAAATCAATTTTTTTTTAAATGCCTTATATACTTAGATGTATAAATATAGAGACCTGACAGGTCTTTCTTGAGCAACTCTTATGAGAAATGAGATCCATATTGAATTAACTTCAGTAACACACAAAAATAGTCAATGTAATTCCCAGTTTTGTCCTCAGCTTGGTTGTGTTGAGGGCTGAAATACAAAACCTGCAGAAACATTACCTTCACAGCACTCCTGCATACTCTTCTCTGCCTCTCCATATAAATGCACACATTTCCTGCAGCAGCTCTAGAGCACCATTCTGCCACAAAGGGAGATAGATCAGCCCTCAGCAAAGCCACATATGAGCCTCTGCAGCTTTTACAGACCCACACTCATAGAAATACCCTGAAGAGAATTTAGGAGACATGAGGGAAGACGTGTACCACAGTCATGTTCTCATTAAACACCGTATCTACCTTTTGTAAAACATAATAAATTACAGTCCAATGGTCACAAAATCTCTGAGGTCAACACAGACTAGTTTTCCTGTCACACCATGTCCTGGGTATAAGCTAAGTGGAGAGGATTCTGTCTATACACAAAAACTGTTTTTTAGTTTTTCCTCTAAAGTATAGAAATACTACCTTCAGAAGGGAATTTCTCACTGCTTGTAGAATACATCTGATTTGTTGCCACTTCAAGGACTGTAATATTTATTTGCATTTAGTCTTTGCACACTTTTGAAGGTTAGGTTGAATGTGTTCTTGTTCATGAAAACAATTGCAAGAAATGTAAAATCTAGATAGGTAGCAGCCTTAGAAAAAAATATTTTAGCATCAGATAAAAGTAAGATTTATATTTAGAGGTATCAATTCCTCATCTTGTTAGTGCTGTGCCAGCACTTCATGATTACCCTGTGTGAACAGAGAACAATACACCTGTGAAGGGTGAGCTTAACCTCAAATTCTTGCATGGCCCACAGGATGCTTGAGTGGATCCAGCCGTAGACTAGGATAATACTCTAAATCCTGGGAGTGCCAGAGATGGATTTATTAGGGAAAAAAAACCCAATCAGCTATCTAATTTCTCTTAGGAACTGACAACTTGATTCTGCCATTCTTAAAATAAGTATTTTATTTGGTAGAACAATACTACTGAATTTAAGCATGCAGCTGGAGAACTTGAAAAGATGAGTCTTGATCCTCTGTAAAAACAATGTCCATTCAGTAACTACAGGCAAAAAAACTGTACTTCTTAAGATTCTACAGCCTCTTTTTTTTTTTTTTTTTTCAGAAACATATGCTTTTCGGGTTCTTCCTAAATGTCCAGATATAACAATCTTTCAATCTTTGGGCAATACAACAATGGATTTTTCTCAATTAACTTCCTAGAATATCATAAATCAGGAATAATGTATTTCAAGTATATTTTACCTGTCTTATGAAAATAGAAATGGAGAACTGCTTGAAGGAATGAATTAATTTCATATGTTCTTCAGGCATATCTATTTTAATCATTATTTTTTTAAAGCTTTAACACTGGGACTGAGAAAGGGGTTTGAAATACATATCCCATTTCTAGCAAGGAATAGGCTGCTAACTCCTGCTTTAGATAATGTAATTCCATTATTTCTATATCCTTCCATATCCTAACTATTTCCATTTCCTTCAAGCCAGCTAGAAGAAATACAGTGCATTCAGTTTCACCCTCTGGCTGATAGGCATTGTCACAGCACTGCAATTTAAAGTTTGCAAATATTTCAAGAAGCTGATTTAATGCACTCACAATATACAGTTGCTTTGAGCTTTTTTTTTCACTCCTGTAGGAAGCACTGCAATAGATTTTCTGGGCAGATAGTAGATTCTCCATAATAAGAAAACTTTAAAAACAGACCAGATGAATACAACAGAATCATAGAATTGTTCACAGGAAGTGTAATTTCCAATTTAGATCAAGTTTTGCAGGATCCTGACTAATAGGTATGCCAATTGGAGGAAAGACAAGTTTCATCTTCTCTGTAATACACTTTTAGGCAGTTGGAGAAAAATATCAGGACCCTCTCTAGTCTTCTCTTCTCCAGGCTGAGCAAAACCAGGTCCCTCAACACTCCATCTCCAGCCCACTGTAGAGATTTTCTGCTGGAGTCTCAAAACTGTCATTCCTTCTCTGCTAAGTCCCACCTTGCAAGAGACAGATCTGGACACAGCACTCCCAGTGTGGCCTTGGAAGTGCCTTCCAGGAATGTGCCTATTCCTTGTCCTGCTGGCTGTGTTCTTTGCTTGCAAGGAACTGTGCTGACTGGTACTCAACTTGATGCCCACCCAGGCCTGGCCCCCATCTGCCCAGTTTGCGCCCAGCTGCATTATTCTGTCTAGCATGGAATTTTTCACATACACTCATTTATAAAATATATATAGTATAGAATAGTCTTTATATAATATTTATATTTAGATGTATGTTCACGAGCTGATTTGGAACAAATATTTTTTTTCTGGAGCCTTTTTTATGACTTTAATATCCTAACATTCTTGATTTACTCTTTGGTGTAATACTGAACACAAAAGCAGGTAATCTCTCCTGCTTTGTATACAGAAGTAGGTGAACTTTTTATAGCCTTAACTGAATAAAATATTTTCACCTGGTTTTACCCTGAACTTAAATGCTGTTTTGCTTTACAGTAGAATAAGAAAAAGTATTTATTATATACATTTATTATGGGCCATTTATTATATCCATGGACCTGAGCATCTTGAATTATATTTTAAATTTTATCAACCAGTCCTTGAAAATCACTTTTTCTGTTAATAGATCCACAATTTAACACACACTTCATAACAGTTCACAGACCTTTGGAGGATCTCAGGGGTTTAAATGCAGTAATCAACAGTAAGTAGCAAAATGACCTACTCTTACGCAAAGCAAAGCTGAGTCACAGTAAGTTTTTACCAGTGGCAGCTTTGTGTAGAAAGTCTTTAAAGTCATCAGCTTTTCTAAATGGTACTGGCAGATGATTTTTTTTCTTATGTCTAACATGCAATGCATAATATTCAGAGCTGTTTTTAAAAGGATAGCTAAGAAATGAGAATACAATTCTTCAGTGCCTTATTTTTTACTTATGGCATGGTTATGGAAAAGTCTCAAGGGCAGATACTCACACCAGCTCTGAAGATCGAATTTTACAGCTTTGTCACATATTTTTCAATTTAGAAGAATTGAAAATTCAATTTACAAGAATTTTCTCTTTAGAGTCAACTCCTGAAGTATGCAGGACAATGAAGGAGAAGCCCTTAGAGACATTTCCAAGGGCACTAGGGGACTTATGCCATTGCTGAAGTATCTAAATACTTCATATATTCATCCCTCTAGAGCTGGTGAGTAGGCACAAGTTTATCAAGGGAAAGAAAAGGAGCAAGAGAAGAAGGGTTAAGCAGCTCAAGGTCTATCTTCCCATCTCCATTGGAACTGTCAAAATGAATTCATTTCTCACTTAAGAGGCAAAGTTTTAACAGGAGAATCTGAAATGTTGTTTTATCAAGTGTATTCTTACTCAGGCAAGGACTTGAGAAAGTTGGCAGAGTTACCTTCTTCCTATCCCATCATCCCCAGGGCTGTGAAAGCTTCACATAGTATTTGGCATTCTGGACTGGTGGATCAGAATAATACCTGTGCTACTAGGTGTCTAATTCTACAACTGACAATACCTTTTCACCTCCACATAGCCACATTATGGGGTACCAATATTGTGCTAGGAGGTGTTTTCCACTCTGAAGGAGCATAATGATGATCAACCAGTTTGGCTGTCAGCTCAAACCTGTCTCTGATTATTTTCTGCAGCAGATCACCAAAATATAGGACTGAAAAGAATCTGTAGAGAAGCCAGACAGTTTATCTCTCTCTACCTAATCCCTGATGGCAGCTGGCAAATAGTTGAAATCTGTGATGGAAGTTCACCATTGCACCCCTCCATATCAGCTGAAGCAGTGATCTCATGAAAGAAATTTTTATTTCTAGGCTTTGTGGTCTACACCTTGTTTTGCTTTGCCTGGAAAACCGAGTAGGGAATGGGAAGGAGATGATTAAGAATGGGAAGGAGATGGTTATTTGGTCTGAGATGACTGGGGACAGCAAGGACTTACCTAGTCATAGGAGACTAGACTGTACAAACTATTTTGGACTCCATGGGGTCCTCTTCAGATCTTCCAGGGAGAAAGATATGACACCTTACAGATAATGTATTCCTCTCCATCATCCTTCTTATCACCACTAAAACCTTGCTGAATGAATCCCTAATACTTGGTTACTCACAGTTAATACCATGACATCTGACTTCTTACCTGCAGCAACTAAGAAATCAGCATCTGCTTTCCTTTTTAATGATCCCTTAGATCTTCTCTTGGTATTTTCAGACTGAGCAGATTATCTTACAACTTCTTGGACCACACTTGTTTGGCAGCTGATTACTCTCACAGCTTATTGTCTTTTTTATCTAGCTGCTGCTTGATTCTTGAATACAGTTCTCCAGAAAGAAGAATCTTTATTACTTAAAGCAAGAGCTACAGTCCTCATTGCTCCCCATCCGGGCCTGAAATTTGAAAGCTAAATGAACATGGAAAAAGGAGAATTCCTTACTACAGTGACCTTATAGTTACTTGGCAGAAAGGTTTGAATCCATTTCTTTCTTGAAGAAATTTTCCCCAAGTTAAATCAGATAATTATGGATTTTAGGGTCATTCAAAAGTTTAAAGTGCCCACCCAAATCCATTCACCAAGAAAAAACTCTACTTTAAAACATGGTTAACTAACAACCGAAATTTGAAACCACAAAATCTTTTGATTTATTTGCACAAGACCAAAAATAGCTATGGCCACATGCCTCTTAATACTTTAATGAAAAATTTTTAAAATCTAGGAAATTCCTAGCCCCAAAATTACTTCTAAAACAAATTTCAAATGTCACTCTTTAAAACATCCAATATATACATTTAAAAAATTATATTATTTTAAAGATATATTATATTTTATTATTTTAAAGATCTATTCATATATTATATAAATTATGCAGATTTTCTAGTGATTTGGGAATGAATTTTCTTCATAGCACATTGTACCCTATGAAAAACCCTAACATCTCCAAATTTCTGATTATTTTCTACTGAAACAGGATAGATATTTATAAAAAGCATTTTCCCACTCCCCACACAATAATTAGTTCACCGAATCTGTCTCCAGCCCAGGGCTCTAGATATGAAACATTAGTTGGGGTACAACAGCATTGCTGACTGTATGTTTGAGATACTGCATGTTCTATGTTCCTGTTTTCCTTCAATTTTTCACAAAAACCCGTGAAGGTTGCTCTCCTAGCTTTCTGCCCTTTAAATTTAGTCTCCTTTTATTTTATTTTTTTTTTTAATGCCTGAATGCCTCAGAATCTCCTTTGTTTAAATTAGGCTGGCCATTTTAATCTTTTACATTTAGTGTTTAAAATGTGAGAGTGAGCAGAAACCCTTCATTCCCAGGGACAAGGGGCATAAGAGATATTTGCTGCTGCCAGGCTGCTGGCTGTGAGCCAGCACCCACTTTCTTTTCTCAGGACAGGAGAAAAAGCATCCTGCTGGCATGAGAGGAAGCAATCCAAACCAAGCAGCTCCACAGCACCTGCAGGAAGCACCTGATTGCCTCTGTCTTGTGTGTGAGAGCAGCAGCTCCTGCTGAGTTCCTGCTGGCATTCTGAATGCAGCCGTGTTCTTCTCCCACAGAGGGTGAAAATAGGTCTAAATTCACATTGAAATGGGTGGTATGATACGCCACCCTGCTCTGCTTCAGTCTGCTCCTGGATCATGCTAATAGGAAAGTGTTATACTCGACTGATTCAGCCAGTGAATCTGTCTTCTCACTGATGCAAATTAGACAAAAACACTTGGAAGTCACACCTAAGTGAAACAACAATATGAAGCAGGATAAGTAATCCCTACCAAATAACTCCTGAATTCCATTTACAAAAGCTGGGACAGTCAGCCAGCCATCAGCCCCAAGGAAGAAAGAATATGGCAGAGATGCTTTTCCAGCTGACACTTTCTGAGATGCTACAAGCAGTGGAGAAAGAGCATTATCAAATTTTTGTGGGGATTCCATTTTTCTGCTGACAAGTACCGCAAAGACATTTTAATGCCACTCAGTTTTGCATACACTTTGCTGGGAAATGTTTTCATGGAGTACACTAATTAAATGCTCATTTATAGTCACCAGATTTTATTATGACAAAAACTGTCTGCATTACCCAGTATTTTTCCTCAAAATAGCAACAAATCTTTCTGCCTGAGCTGTGCTGCGGCCAGTTGACAGGGTACAGTAATGCTAAGTAGCGACAAGAAATAATTGTATTTGTGAGCCACAAAACACAAGTGTTACACAACTAATTTTGAGGGGAAGGGCATGATGGGATGGCCAGAAAGAGAGAGGACACATGCTGAAGGCAGCTGACAGAGGTGACAAATGCATTTCTTTGGGCTTTCAAAAGTAAGAAGAGTTGGGAGACCTCTAGAGGCAAATACAGCCTGGCTGAAGCATTTCCTGGGCTCTCCTTGATTTGGCTGTGCTCTCCCTGGTGGTTTCCATACTAACTGCCCATGGCAGGATACACTGAGTAGTTGTGGGTCAGCAATCACAAATCATCTTCATGTAGGAAAATAAAAACTTAAGTTGTGAAAAAAATAATCTTCTCTTACTTAATTCTTAACTTTCCCAAGAGATCCTCTTACTCATTGGTAGCATGCTGTTTCTGTCTCTCTATCTATCTATCTATCTATCTATCTATCTATCTATCTATCTATCTATCTATCTCAATTAGCTCCAAAGGAGAGTAGAGGAGAAAAAAGTGCATGAAAACAATTAAATTAAAAAATAATTCTAATACAATGACAAAGAGATTCTAGAGACATATTTGGCGAAAAGAAAAATAAAGGAAAGGTGATGGGTTTTCAATCTATGAGTGCCAAATTGGAAGAAAATAAACTCTTATTTTAAAAGCTCAAAATCTACCACAGAAATACCAGAAGTAGAATCAGAAAAAGATTTTTAGGCTTCTGGAACACAACTCATGCAAGTTCCCTTCTATCACATCCAGATTAGGACATCAAAGCAGATGAGAAGATAAACAGGGAGCCATCATATTCACTCTCCTCAGAGTGAAACAGCCTTTAACTACCTTTCAGGAAAATACAGATGTCTGGGACAATTTCTAATCCTTTTTTGCCACATAGCTTAATGTGCTTTTGTAATGGAGGGAATCGTCTTGCCTTTTGCATGGCCTAAATGTCTCTTGAGGAAACAGTGTATCTAAACCTAGAAGTAAGTTTTTAGCACAATAGGTACATGAGATGAACTTTCCTGCATGATGGGGCCAATGCAGCATCCCACATCATCCTGTCTCTTAGAAACTACCAGAAAAAGTGTTTTGATTTCATCTCAAAGTTATGAAGCAGAAAAATGGTGACAAGTAGGAGGAGATTTCTCTCCTCCCCGTTCTTCCTTCTTAAAGTAGTATTTTGCCTGCATCCTCATTTAGTACTCATATTCTTCACAAATTATGAAATTTTCAACTTCATTATAATTATTTGCTACAATTATTCTTTTAGTTATCTAGATAACTAGATAATACAACATGTGTGCAGTTAGAATACTCAGAAACTAGCTGGTAAGATATATTTCAGTCTCAAAAAAAAAAAAATCCAACCAATTTTGTCATCAGTTTCCTACAAACAGCATAATATACGCAAAAGCATAGTAAAACTCTGCTCAGCACTTCTGCTTGTCTCTCTTCACTCTTCTCTACAGATACAAAAGAGCACTGGGAGCTGAGTTCTTAAGCAAATATGCAGTAGGGTACTTGGACCCAGTTTTACAGAAGTTATCTAGCAATTATGCCAATGAAAGCATCACTCCCAACTCTCTCTGAGCTATTCCAGTTAGAC
This sequence comes from Lonchura striata, assembly GCF_050655825.1. Lineage (NCBI taxonomy): Eukaryota > Metazoa > Chordata > Aves > Passeriformes > Estrildidae > Lonchura > Lonchura striata. Next base: position 24,207,569 of record NC_140704.1, on the reverse strand, counting down.
ATTTTTCATTTGCCTCATGAGGCTAATGCTATACATCCTTCTTGTAACAGCTGCTGAAACAAAAGATAGTCTCCCAACCTGAATGTTGTAAACTCAGAGGAATGAGTCCTTTCCAAGAGACTTCAGAGATGGTTCCACTAAACAAACCTTCACTATTTGGATTGCTTTATTTTCTGAACTAAATACATTCTACAGTAAGAAAATTCATCTTGATATAATGGTTTTTCTCTGGGCACAAAGATCTCTTGCAGTTTAATAATAGCTGCAATAAAGAAACAGACAAATAAACAAAATCTGTAGCCCTGTCTTTCAAATATTTTTGCATTCTCAACCTCATGCTGAAAAAAAAATCAAACCATAGAGCAAAAAACCATAAATGAAAACACATATCAAAAAGAGCAGATTCCTTCACCATTTCACAGGAAAACAGTTTATTAAATCTTAAACAGCTGAAAGAATATCTCATAAGCATTTCATACTGGAAAGTAAAATGAATTTGCAGAAACATGTTCAGCCCACTGGACATTATGTGCTTGTTATTAAATGTTATATATGGCACTGTGATATGTGACTGAAGTTACTCTGAGAAGGGAATTATATCCTGACTTTCCTTGGAAGAGATTGGGAACACCTTTAAATGAATGTCCTAGATCTTTAACAAGAATTGTGTCATCTGAAATATACAACTCATACACACATCATCTCATGCACTTGCAGTAAATAGAATCATTATTAGAAGAATGAAACCCACAAAGGTTTTAGTTTTGACTATGGTCTAATAAATATGGAAAGAATATAAGTGTTAAACAATTTATTTATGTTTTAAAAGTTACTGACCCTCAGTTTCCAACTCATCTTCCAGCTCATAGAGACATGTGGTGAGCCACGTTCCATGCCCCAACAAAATTCAAGAAATCACTATGGAAAACTCTCCTTGCAAACTGAGTTCAGTGATGTTACATTGAGAAAAATTATGCCAGCCTCACAAAAGATTCTGATTTGCCTAAGATTACCTTGCAGTCAAACTTGTCCTACCACACCTCTAATGATATCCTTAGAATTCACCCTCTTTAGAAAGGGTGAATGGAAATTATAATTATTGAATTCACACCATGTGCTCAAACTGGGACCAGAAATTTTAAGCACATCTCTCTCAAACTATTTTCTGTGATTTGCAGCCTTCTTTGAGTATTCAGCTAACATTTAACTTATGCTCACAGTTCAGAGGGGAACATTACACTGGACAACAAATGGTCAATATCACGAAAGAATAAAGATGCAATTGTATAAATGTGTATGCTTGAGTAGCGTGGAAAGAAGTGACAGTCCTGGATGTATTTCCTGACTGAATTTGAATTATTTTCACATTCTGTAAGTGACAAAAATCAGGCTATGAAGAATTAGAAAAGAAGGACCTTGTTAAGCCCCTGTGAGGTGAAGCACAACTCAGAACATAACAGTACGGAAAACACAGAACATAACAGGATGGAAAACTATGCCATATTGCTGCCAACTGGCAGCAAAAAGTAACAGTATAAGAAAGGTCCAGCATAAAAAAATGATAAAACTACAACATGCAGGAAGTTACAGGATTGCAATTTATTGTCTGAGACATTTGTTATTTATGTGCACAATTCAGATTTTTCACTGTCATCTGAAAGAAATCTCTAAATCTTTTTCTAAATCTGTTCTACAGACAAGGTCCAAAACACAAACAGGACTGAAATGCGTTGACAGTCCTCTGATTGAAAAGTTCTAACATTCTTGCTTTTTGATATTCCGCAATAACTAAAATGACTGGTTTGGACTTATGAAGGTGATAACTACTGCATCTCCTCTCTTCCTAGGATTTATTTTTCTCTTTGAAATAGCAGTGTTTAAAAACAAAACACAGAGGAGTATTTTAGACATGACTGCCTCCAAAGGCTTCATGATGATAAAGAGCTAAGGAGGGGGTTGTACCCCAAAGCCATAAAATATATCAAAAATAGAAATAGAGGAAAAAAAAAAAAAAGTGGCAGACAAAATGAGATTCCTCTGGGAGATCTTGTTACATTTAAATGTCTGGACCATCTAGAGCCAGACCATCTAGACCTCTCATCCCTGTCTCTGTATCTGTTTCAAATGACTGAAGAAGCACCAGCCTTACAGTGCTCCTTCAGAAATACAGGACTGATCTAGGAGCTCTTCATCTGATTTCACTTAAGTGCCAGGAGGAAAGGAGGTGAGCTAAGGGAGACCTCAGATGCACAGCCATCTGTGCCTCTGCTGTACAGAGTGAATCATTAGGTTCAGATGAAGGCAAGCAGCATTTTAACGCTCAGACATTTCCCTCAAGATTTGTGTTCTGTGATTTGCAGCTCTCTCTGAGCATCTGATCCTCAATAACTACACTTAGTTTCTATTAGAAGTTTGGTTGGTGAGATTTAAATGGGCAGCTGTTACAGGAAAAACAGCATCAGATTTTCAATTACTAACCATACTGGAATAAATGTCAGTTGTGTGCATGTGTGAAGAGAAGTGAGAGGAGAATAACACTGGAAGTGAGAAGGTGAATTTGTCTTGTGAATCAACATGATAAGCATGAATTTTGTCTCTGTAGTGCTTTCGTGCTAGATCTCTATTCCAGGCTAGTGTTTGGCCCCAACTGCATGCAATCACTTACTTGTTTTGTCATCAGAACCTAAATTTAAGTCCTTTGAGATGCAAACATTCTCATCCTACTTTCTTTAATATGTGTTGTATATTTAGAAATCTACTCATAATTATGCTCCTGATTCCATACAGTAAGTTTAACTATAAAAGTAGTAGCTGATGTTCTCATGCTAATCAAACCCTCTAGACTCACATGGGTTATAATTATGATGCTGGATGAAATGCTGAAAATTAATCCCTACTCTGCAGATTCCTTACAGGCTGCAGAGTGAAGGAGGAGACTATAGGGAAAATCAGATGTATCTGGAGAAATCTGAAGTTTTTCCTCTTCACCTGCTGTCTCTAAATATTGCATAAAGATGGTTACCCTTTTCCAATGAATTCCGCCAATATCATCTTTACTTAAAAAGCTCAGAAAAATCAATTAGTTTTCTTCTCTAATGTATCTTTGTGATCCCGATAACCAGCCATAAAGGCAGTTAAACATTGCCCAGCTTCCCTGTACTACATGCCATTATGGCCAAGCATGTGTAAAGCCCCTCAAGCCCACGCATGATGTGTGATCCCGAGGCTCTGGCAAGCATTCTGTGGGTGGGAGACAGCAGTGCCTCCCTCTAGAGACTACAGTTAACACCTCCACCCTGAAGACATCTCCCCACTCAAGGACCTCTATGTCAGTCACTCATCATGGTGCTGTGAGAGAACTTTCACACTCAACACAACACCAATTTGTTTGGAGGGCCAAAACCTAATTTTACACATGTCAAATTGAGTGACAAACAAATGATGAAAATGAGAATGATTAAGCCTACATTTACTGGGGTTTAATTAGTTATGTGTCTATAACAGTTATATTTTTCAGGCAATGAGAGTTTTTTAAAATGCAATGCTAATCAGAAATACAAATTTCTGTCTAGCAGAGTCAGGATTGGAACCAAAATTCACCTTTTTCACAAAACCAGTATTACCTTTTAGCACTGCTTTAGTTTAATTTAAAACATATACTGAGGGGGTAAGCAAAGCCTTAATGACACATAGACCCCAGGCCACTCTTGCAAAGATAGATAATTTAATCAGTATGAAAATACATAGTTCAGTCTTGAGGTTTAATAGATTTTTACAGTACTTTGAACTTCAAATAATGTGAAATTTCTTGTTTTAAATACATTTTTGTATTAAGGAGAAACTTACATTGATGTGACTTCATAAGTATGTATGATTTATTAAATATGCCTGCTGGTGGTTTGTAGACATCTCATAACTCTCTTAAATAGTTTCTAGTGAAATTTTGTGTAATCTAGAATATTTTATTATTTATATACTGCACAAGCACTAGAGAGGACATTTCTTGTAACTGCCAGTGCATTTAATTCTTCTGAACAGTTTTTCTTTTTGATGCTTGGCTGACATTCTCTCTAGAATCATGTACAGCTAGACACTGGCTTAATGAAGCCTGGGGTGTTGGATTCCAAGTGAAGATAGAAAATACTTGCTCATTCTGAGGGAATCAGATGCCCACTCTTTGGAAACATTCCCTAGATTTTCATTATCTTGTTTGCTTTTCCTTTCCCTTCTCTACACAGTGCAAGCAAAACCCACTGTGTTTCTACTACCAATATGGATAACTATTGAGTGCTGTACTAATGAAAACAAGTATTGCTAAATTAAAATAGCCTCTTCTAGAGAAAATTGAATGTGGCAGAAGTACAACAACTGGAATGTCTCTATTCATTTTTGTTTATTCTTTGAAAACTTGGATACAAGTGAATTTTTTGTATTTTTCATTTTCTATTTCTTTGCTTTTGTTTCTCCAAATTAATGACTGAATGCATTGTTCTTTAAAAAACCCAAAAAACACACTAAAACCCAACAAATTATCTTCTAGAGGCATATGTCAGGGTTTTTTTCCTTCACTTTAAAATGTTTTGGAGATCCTCTTAAAACATCCTGAGTTGTGAACTGAAGAATCAACTCAGGGAGATTAAATGACATAATATAAGTTAAAAATATAAATTTAAGCAAAGAGACAAATGTAATTACCCATGCCTTTTTTGTTCATTAAGAGAAATACTGAGATTATTGTGCATTAAGCAACTGATTTAAATAACTCTATTGTGACATTAAAACAATTTATACATTACTCTAATGAGTTACCTGATATTGGATAAATACATGAGTCCTGATTTTTCAGGTTTCTACAAAACAAAGCTAACAAAAAATTAACAATCATTAATTTTGAAAAGAGCTGTTTTAAAAAGACAGTTCTTGAATAATTGGATAGTTTATGGGATTAGAAATAAAACACTGTTATATTCTTTAAATAATCCTAGTCTAAACTGTTTGCGTGTTTTCCAGACTCTTGAGCATTTCTGTAGTTCTCCTGATGTTTCCTTTCATGTTGGGAATGGACTTCTACAACTGACAGTAGTTTCTTAAATATGTTTACCTGTCACTCTGCAAACCCCTAATTCTGGAGTGATCTCCTTTTCCAAAAATGAAAAGCAAAATTATCTCATTAGGGATGCTTGGTCTGAATGGCAGCTATAATCACTCGATGAATTTCCCCCTCACAGAGCTGATGTGTTTTCCAGCAGGCAGGCTTTGGAAGCCTGCATTGCTGCTGATAGTGCTGTAACTGTTCTCAGAGTTTTCAGCCAGATCACTTCCAGGAGTGAAGAATATCAAGTTGTATGTAAATAATTAAATATTCCTATGTAGGCCTTATAGGGACTGACATAACTTATGCTAAAACCAATGGCAAAGTCCCATTCTTTTGACCCTGAACTGGATTAGGGTGAATGTATTACCTTTTTTATTTAAATGATGTGTTTTGCAAATTCCAGTATTTTATCCAAGTTCTGAATATAGACCTCACTCAAATGCATTATTTACAATCATTTTATCAAAAGATACAGCATGCCTTCTGTAGACAGCTCAATGCTCACACCTCCCATGCTTCAAACAAACCAAATCTGAGCAAACTCTTCTTTGATAATACTGTGCTCTGGGTAATTCCTATGGGGTACACCATGCCAAGCAAAAAAGATATATAACTTATGACAGAAAATAACTTGTCTCCATACAGCTTGCAATGCAGGCATCTGCAAAAGATTTTGGAAATATCTCTACACAATTGATAGATCCAGCTGGGAATTTTTCTTTTGAATTCTTCACCTGACCAAGAAAATTAGCAGAGTGCCTGTCACAAGTGGCATCCTTACTTCTAGAACCATTAAATGAAAAAAAAAAAATACATTTACAGAATAAAAGATGGTGCAAATGAGACAAATTACACAACTGCAAAATTTACATACTGTGTGGAAAAATATTTTCCCTCATAATAAAAAAAAAAATCACTGAAATTTTAGAAGGTTTGGACCTCCCTCACTTTTCACGTACAAAGCAAAACTATAATATCACAACATAAAACACTAGCTCAGCCTCTTCTCTGCAGAATTCAGTGTTGTAATGACTCCTGAGCACAGGCGGAAATAAAACCATTGGGTACAGTTAATAATTTCCAGTAGTTATTTATGGGTGGGATCAGTATTTCACACACATACTAAGAAGTAAGTACTCATGCTTGCAGTCCCATGGGGCACAGGGGAATTGCTTAAAGCAGAACAAATGAGAAAGTGCTGCTTCTGTGTCAAGGTAATGGTTAACAAAATAGGAATTCATTAAAAAACCACCCAGACTTTAGGAAAGCTATTTCCAGATTATGGGATGACAGATTTATACTTAAGCAGATGAATACTATTCACTAAGAAAACAGAGAAACATGCAATCCATTTTGAAAAAAAATATAAAACCCATCAGTGAAAATGTGATGCATTCCAATTATAGAAGGAACAGTACTAGCTGGGTAACATACAAAAAAACCCTAAATAGCTGGACCTTGGGAGAAACTGGCTGTCTATTTTACCTCTTTCAATTTACTGCTGCAGTATCAGGAAGGGGCAACCTCCCACTTTCCCTAGGCTTCAGCATAAGGTTTTGCTTCTGAGCAGCTCCTCTTCCACAAACATCTGAAGCATTTAGAACTGTGACTCACCCAAGCCCACCGCGGGGCAGCTGTGGCATGAGAGGGACACGACTGCAGTGAGTCCATAGGGGTGCTGCTCCGTGGTGCCAGACCTAGTGCAGCTAATGAGAACATCCCCTGATGTAACTTCTCCTACCAGAGAATGCTGTGAAGAGTGAATTGTGGCACTATGAGAGCTCATAAAAGCAGCTTCCACTGTTTCTCTTTGGCTTCCACTGGTTCTCTTTTCTCCACAGGAGATAAAAAGATAAAAGGATAAAACCAACAGTGAAAGTTTAAATCCTAAAGGGATAACAATTTACATCAGTATTCTTTGAGTCTCTCAATTCTTATTATGGTTTCCCCCCCATCCCAATGTGAAGGAGGACAATTTTCTTCAACGGTATTATCTGGAGGAACTCTTTTATCAGCTGCTGGGAAAAGTGGCAAAAAGTTCCTTTTTCTTGGACCTTGGTGCATGCTAAGCCCAGCACCTCCTTCTGAGCACTAAGCTCCCTTGTTCCTGTCCCTCCCACCCTTCTCAGAATGGCTTGAGCCGCAAAAAGGCAGCCAGCTGCTTTTGCATGCAGGTTTCTGTAAGAAAGACAAGCTGTAAAATTTGGCTGTAGTCTGTAAGAGAAAGTGGCAGCTGGAAGAAAACACCTGAGAACTGCTTCAGCAGGTGCTAACTTTCCATTCAGAAGTAAGCCAGGCGACTCTAAAGCCAGGGTTCACTTTATTTGATGGCAGCAAAACCCTTCACACAGAAAAACGAAATTAAAAAGCTGTCCTCAGCCGGGTGGCGGTACCTTTTGAGCAAGTTTGTTTGCCTCCTGACTCCACCTGCTGGGAAGACACCCCACTACCTGCTATCCGCGCTGGCATGTTCGTCAGGAGCGCTGAGGTGAATCACCGTGCGTTCGCTGGGCTCCCACCCTCACTGAGGCTCTCTGGATATTTAAATATTGGGCAGCTTGCAACAGTCATAGCAGAAAAGTCCTCCCCTGCACTACTTCATGCACCACCACTCGACGCTCTTCCGAGAGGTGGTGGGGGGTGTTGGCTTAATTGCCCCTGGATGCCCGTGTAGCTGGGGTCTGCTTTTCTGAGGAGACCAGAGGTACCCAGAGGTGCTTGGAACCAGGTCTTTCACGGCCTCTTCTTAGAGTTAGTTTAAAACGTTTACATGACTTCTGAAGCAGAAACGGGAATTTAGATGACTCTGCCGTCGGATGAACGCTGCGGCCACCTCTTGCTCATCCTCCCCAGCTTGGTGGACGGTAGGTAGATGGTTCATGCAAGCTGGAAGAGCATCAGAGGAGACGGGGCAGACGGGAGGACGCGGGACAACATCCCCGGGGCGCCCACGGGCCCCAGCAACCCTCGATCCGCTGCGGGGGCAGCGCCCCACCCGCCCAGGTGCCGGATCGCAGGGGTCCCACACTCCACGCCCTATGCTCCCCAGGCTTTCCTTTCCAAAAGATGCCCGCGATAGAAGCTCAACGCTGACTCGGATCTGAAGATCTTCTCCTCCAAGAGGAGGAGGAGGAGGAGGAGGAGGCGAGGTCGCCGGCCGAGCCTCTGACATCGCCGGGTCCGAGCTCCTGCGGAGCGACGCACACCCAGTGCGGATAGAGCCCGGCCGATGGCGGTCCGGGAACTCCCGGCCCCGCACGGAAGGGACCTCCGGTACAAAGGGCAGTCGGCCGGGCTGCCGAGCCCCCCTCCCCCGCGGGGACGAGGGGCATGGGGGACGCGTCCCTGCCCCTGGCCGGGCGTCTCTCGGCCCCGCGCAGCAGGACCCCCGCTCCTCGGGCGCTGTGTGGGGAGCGCCGCACGGCCGCGCTCCCGCCGCCCCCGCAGCGCCGGCCCCGGCACGGCCGCCCCGCCGGCGGCAGCGCCGGAGCCGCGGGAGGCGGGGGCGGGGGAGGCGCTGCCGCCGCCGCCGGGCGGGCTCCGGCCGCCCCGCACCGACGTCGGCGCGAAGCCCCGCCGCGCCCGGGGTGGAGCGGGGAGTGGGCGCGTCGCGGGAGAGAGCAGGCAGATGCTTCCCGAGGCGCAGCCCCGCCGGAGGGGCTCGACCCTGGCCAGTGGCTGTCCGCCCCCTCCGGGACGCGAAGACCCACCGGGCGGGTCTCGGGGAGCGGGCAGCGCCATGCGCCCCTCCGAGGAGTGAAGGGGCGGCCGGGCTGCTCGGGTGCGGGCACGGAGCCGCCGCGGAGGTGGCCCGAGGTGACGGGAGGCCGGGAGAGGTGCCGCGCCAGCGTCGGTAGCGCTGCCACCGTAAGTCCTGGCAACTTAGCCGCCTGCCCTTCCCACCCGCCGCCCCCGGGACAGCGGCCGCGGGGCAGGCGGGAGCGGGGTACCGGGGGGAACACAGTCTCTGGCTGGCACTGCACCCAAAATTTAGGTGGAAGAGGGAGTGGGTTGTAGGAGCTCCGACCCGCTGGGCAGCGTGTGCGGGGCACCCTGTGGGAAGGGGCGAGGGCCGGCCGGCCGCCGCTGCCCGGAGCCGGCGGTCGGGGCGCAGCGCGGGCACGGGGCACGGTGGATCCCGGAGTTTCCGCTGCGGCTTCTGCGCTGGGGAGCAAGTCAGTGCCGGCAGCGTACCGGCTGTAGAGCAGCCGCTCTCCGCGCTGGAACTACAGCGCCTTTAAATGACACCTGAGTCACTAGTTCGTGCTTCTCGGGCACGTCAGATGTTATCTCCGTGTTATTTTTCTTCTGCTGGACCGGTATCTGTACTTACTTTGGCGTTTCACACCGCAAATGTAATAAACAACATTAGTAGGTTTTAGAATATTGCCATTGATGACAGTAGATTGATGTAGGAGGCTATTTACTGAATCTGTCCAAATACAATATAGTGCCTGCCAATTTTGTCTTTAAATTGCTATATTGATTTCATTCTTGTAGGTTTTTTTGACAAGGTTAATGTAGTTGACAATTTGCAAAGGAGAGAAAAACTTCTGGTTTATTTTAGTTACAGAATGGCAATTGTAGCTGAAATGATGAATGAAAAAATCATTCATAAAAAAGAGTCAATAGAAAGATGTGTGTCCTAAGACCTCTCAAAGTCAATATTGTCGATATCTAACAGATTATGTCTTCCTGACAAGCTTTTACATACACTGGTAACCCTTGAACTTCTTAAGGGTAATGCAGTGTGTGATACTCTTCTCAGGACTGTGCACTTTAGAGTTAAGTAGTCTGATTAGAGGGAGTATAGAATGAATTAAACAAGGCATCACAATATAATGCCTTTGCTTTTTCATAGGCACTGAATGAAATTAAGGTCTTGCTTCTGCTCCTTTTCCCCCTCAGTGGTTGAAGGATGACGCTGTTGGGGGAACCCTTGTGTTTGGTCAGCGAAAGGGTCCTTATGCTGCTTTAGGGCTGTGTATCAGGGCTGACCAGGATGACATTTCTTTGCTGCCAACAGCTCAAACTGCAAGTGGTGTTGAGCTGAAGAGAGAATTTAATTCACCTCTCAGAATCCTAGGCATAATTGTCAAGTAGATAAATTAAATACAGGAGAGCTAATACTTCAGTGTAATTTCTTCAGACATGCGATAACCTTTGCTGGTAGGCAACTTTTGCTAAGCTACCACTCTGATTCTTACTATAGCTGTCATATGCTAGCTGACATAAAATAGTTCTGAATGAACTAAAAACTGTGTTTCTGTATCTACTGGTATGTATTAGAGTATGAAAACTTTATAAATCTTGGGTGATGTTGGTCCTGTTAAGATAAATGGCAAAATCCCAATTAACCCCTCCAAAGGGTGGGTTTCAGTGTACATCTTCATTATCATTTATAGTGAGTGACAACCAAATTTACTTTGTAGTTGAAGTGGCAATGTTTAAATCTGGCTAGTGATGGCACTTGAAACATCTCTACATGTAACTGCTTTAGAATCATGGATAAGAGCCACACAGCTCTTAATAGCTGTTTTTAAAAGCTATACAGAATAAACTGTATTGTTCTTTCAAGAGGAATAGGCAGTTCAGATTTGGACTTACACTCCAGTTTTTATGTTTCATCAGACTTAATCACTTTTTCATAAAAAAGTTGGATTGCAGTTTGCATGTGCACCATATTTTAACCAAGGTATTCAAGCAGCAAATAATATTTTCTGATTATTCTGTTTATGGCAAAGAAGTTTACAGGTAAACTGCTAAATATTTGAGCTACTATAAAAATCTCAGCAAACAATTGAGCCATGTTACAGTTTAGTTTTGTGCAGTTCCTAAGCTTTGTTGAGAGATGAATGAACAGAAGCATCTTTTCTAAAAATCTAAATGAAATAGTAATGAATATGTCTACAATGATTAGCTCCATAAACTGACAGAATCTAGTTCAGCAAACTTTTTCTTTGTATGTATACAGCTGAGTGATTTTGAAAAGAATCTGAAAAAGTTGAGAATTTTCATTAACGGTGGAAACAATGTTCTATAGAGGGTTTGATGAATTATTTTTATTCCAGCTCTCTTGTAGATTGAGATAAAATGGGATGTTTAAAACCTAACCAGTTAATTTTAAATCTTTATCTGTAGACCTATAAGAAGCTACATGCAAGTCCTATTACATAATAATAGCGGTGTGACCAGCATATCTGTCAGTAATTCCTACTAGTTTTGTATAAGTGAAAATGGAGGAAGAGAGAGCATATCATGACTCAAAGTTCCTGAAAAATCTATTAGATAGGAAAAACGACTTTTCTATGTTTGTTTTTTTAATGCACGCAAATAGAAGTTTTGGGAAAATAAGCAACTAAATAATTGAGCTATACTTGACTGAAAGTTATTCTAGCAAATGAAATTCAGTTTTGAAAGTGATAGTTGGTTCTATGTATTACTAATCTGGTAAACTCAGTTTTGTTTTATTTCTGGTAATGTGTTTCTGGGTCCTAACTGTTGTCATTTGTCAGTATTGAAGCTCATATTAATGCCAGCACAGATCTTACCTGGGCCTTTCAGGAGTGATCTTGTTATGTGCTGAGCACTTTCAACCATTGCTTGTGTTAGAGAGGCATCCAGTCAGCTCCCTACCTAGAATGACACACACAGAGTTAAATTCACTCTCTTGAAAAATTTGCACTGTAAATAGCCAAGAAGATCTAAGACATCTAGCCAAAGGCCAGATGATGATCTCGGTCTGAAACATGAATACTCTATGTAACAACAGTAGACTGTGTACCTTTTAAGAAGATTAAATTCTTAAAAGATTAATTGATTTTTTGATAAAGGTACTCAGAAATGAATGACCAATATCTTAAGGTTGTATGTTATTTCCGACTGATCTTATTTTCTTCAGTATTAATCTCTATATTTAGTAACATTGGACTTCCATAGAACAGCATATAATTACACATTGTTTTATGTTGGTTTTTGTTCTTATAGCCACTTTCCATTTGACATTGCTTTTAGTCACTTCAATGGAGTGAATTTCAAAGTAACTTAAATAGAGAGACACACTGAATTGCTCACAGAGAGAACTAATATAAGACAACAATAGCAGAGGGAATTGTCCACGTCTCAGTTAAGAAGGAGCACTGCTAACAATGTTGGGCTTGATAGTTACCTGGAAGTTACAATTGGAAAATCCAAATTTCCTGCAAGTGTAGTTACAGCCATTTCAGATGGACACCTTTTAATCAAGGTGGTATCCACAGCTACCACAGGAATCTTTCTTCAGGGCATCTTTTGAACAAACCAAGGATACGGCCTTGCCTTAGCAGAGAGGCTGTGAGCTGTTCAGCTGGCCCCATGCTTTTGAGGTGACTCTCAGTTAAGGAGCATGGGAAGGACCTGGGGGTGGTAGCTGCCCCCTGGCAGCTCCTTTTGACTCTTTGTGCTGCTCTGGATGTATGCAGAGATTTACCACTTAACCAAGGAAGTACAAGAAATTTGGGTGTTCATCCATAAGAAGACAGTGTAGTCATTGGTCACAGTGGATAGGGAACAGCACTGGGAACACAAGTACATATCAAGCACATCAGAGGTATGCTGATGCTGTTTTTCCATGGTTCCCAAAATGCCTTCAGAATTAGAATCATTAGGTAGATAGGAGAACTAGAACTGGATTTAGCAAGTTACATGTTGAAGTGTAGTCCTGAAAGATGGCTTTCTACAAGGATCAGAATAACCTGTGTACTAGAGACTGAGGAAACGTGTGGAGGAAGACTCCTGGGTCCAGGGGCTGGACGGATGGTGCAGTACTCATTTTCTTGCATAGCAATATTGTACACAAAACCAACTGAAAAATGCATTTCATGTAAGTGCATCTTATCTGCTGCACCTCAACATGATGGCTACACTCCTTTTTCCAAAGTTATCATGTGGGGTTCAGGAAAGGTGACATAGTGTGGCATCTGAACCCTGGATTTTTTATCATTTTTAGTATAGAAGACCTGATACTGATTTGGCAGAAAGGCTGTTCTCACCACACTCCTAGGACTGTTTTTTGAAAAGGCATGCATTTCAGTTTAATATGTCACATTTCAGTGTTGCAGTTCCAGGTGACACTGTTCAGCAAATAATTTCTTGCTTGCTCATATCCAGCAGTGTATATAAGAACCAAACCACTTCACCTGTGGTTTCTGATGAATAATGTTAACTATTACCAAGAGTTAGATGAATAATACATTCGATAAATTCAAATAAATAAGCAATATTTTTAAATGTATGGTTTCACTGCATTTTATTCAAGATAGCTCTAATGGTTCATATTTTCCAGGAGAATTAAGGTATGATGTAAACTTTTTGGTGGTTTTGACATGTTTATTTTGTGATGTCCTCATTACCTCGGGGTAAAGCAGGAGTTATAAAATTGTTATTATTCAAAAAGAGGTGTTTGAAATGCCTTTCTTTTCCTGGGTGGTCTACAAAGTGCTTAACTGCCCCTCAACAATTAGAAAAAATATTTTTATTCTGGTTATTTCTAGAAATTGAACATCCTTCAGGCAATGCCAAGTGAGTTTACAGACGTATTTAGAGGTTGTTTGAGTCAAGATGAATTGTGCCATGTCTTCAGAGTTGTCTTCTCAGAATTAAGCTGACAATTAAAAATATCTCTTTTAAATATATTGCATGCCTCTGAAAATACAGTATTGCCTTTACAAAGATGTCAAAGCTTCATAAAGAAGATTAAGACTGTGCTGTGGTATACTTGTAGAAGAAAAACAAACTAAACTTCTCTTTCACCTTTTATTAGTGACTGGAATGAGACTCCACATTTGGCAGTGTCCCTTCAAAGGTCAACTACATTTTCTGTTTGTGGTTTTTTAATAATGAAATATTTGCTTGCTTTTCAGTGCTCACGTAAAAAAAAAAAACCCTGTAATTCATGGCACTGTTTAGAGCTTGATGGAAGACAGAGAAAAGTAACCACAGACTGAATAATTTCATAGATGAATTAGCCAATTCTGTTTCTCTCAGGCAGCACTGAGGCATTATCTAACATCAGAAAGCTCAAGTGACTGTAGCATCTAAGCTATGATGTATGCAGATGGATGACTCTTTTTTAATCTTGATTTTCCTCCAGCTGATATCAGCAATGAGTGTTAACTGATTAGAAAAATCACAGGTAGCTCTTCAGCTTTATTTTATTTGTATCTTGATGTTCCCTACAAGTGTTGCATGCCAGAGCAATTATCCTGGCATATTGTAGCAAATCTAGCTATCACGATTTAAGGGAATCATTGAATACCAGGTTGGAGAGAAGCTCAGCATGATCTGGCCATGTGCTCAGAAAGTCAGATGTGTCCTGGGCTGCACAGAAAGCAGCGTGAGGTCAAGGGAGGTGATTCTCCCACTCTGTTCTGCACTTGTGAGACCCCACCTGCAGTGCTGCATCCAGTTCTGAGACCACCAACAAAGCAGGATGTGAACCTCTTGCAGCAGTTCTGGAGGAGGAATGTGAAGTTGATCAGAGGACTGGAACACCTCAGTTGTGAGGACAGACTGAGAGAGTTGGGGCTGGGGCTGTTCAGCCTGGAGAAGAGAAAGCTCCAGGAGACCTTATAGCAGCCCTCCAGTACTTAAAATGGGTCGACAAGAGGGCTGGAGAGTGACATTCTACAAGGGCATGTAGTGATAGGACAAAAGGGAATGGCTTTAAACTGAAAGAGGGCAGATTTAGATTGTATCATAGGAAAAACTTTAGATAAGAGTGGTGAGACACTAGAATGGGTTGCCCAGAGAAGTTGCAGATGCTGCATACTTGGAAGCGTTCAAGGCCAAGCTGGATGTGGCTTGTGATCTGTGAAGATGCAACATGAGTCCTCAAAAGGATTTTCCTGTTTAAATTTACCCCCCATTATGGTTCAGTGCCAAACTGGTGATGTTTTACTCTTCCTTCAGTACAAAATCAATTTATGTCTCACTTTTGTGCAAGCTATATTCTTTTGAGCAGAACTATCACCATGTGATTTTTTTTCCAGCTTTATTTGATATAAATCTCTGTTCACATAATCTTAGTGACCCGTAGCCTTAGTAGCTTGTGTTCTGTAGTCTTCATTACCTTAGGCACTGTGCAGGTGCTTCATCACTGGTTCCATCTCTTGCTTTGCACTTCCTGTATAAACTATACATACATACTATACTAGCTCACTAAACTGGATGAGCATTTCATACTCTTAAATATGCTGTGTGCAATCTCATTCAGCCTTAAATATTTAAGGACAGGAGAGAGAGGATGCTCACACCTTCACTACTTAGATTGCTTAGAGAAACTTTCTGAAGTTTTTTGGATTTGGTAAAAAAAGGTGTCTATTACTGATGAGTGTTCATTGACTAGAAGCTGGATGCCTCTGGATAAGAACTCCTTTTGTTCTCACCAGCCAATCCAGCTCCTAATGGGATCTTCATTTTCTTTTGTCTTAAAAACAATACAGAAAGAGAAGGTAAATTTACTGCTGTTATCCTCAGCTGTGCTGATACTGCAGAGGTGGAAACATTGGACTGAAGGGTATGGGATGTAGAAATTACATCAAATAACACAAAATTTAAAGACCGAAACATTTTGGAGGAAAGGGAATACTCAGAAGAAAGGGGTATTTTGAATGCTATATGCAGCTGAGCATTTGGTGGCAGAGATAAACTGGGAAGTTATGCTACACAATGCCTGATTAACTAATAGACAGCACTGTCTTACATTTACCTATATTGGGGGAAATTCAATTTACATTTCAAAGGGCAGTTTAGTCAAACTAGCTTAGAGAATCTCTGGTAAATCTTTGGCTTTGCTTCAGGGTGTTTAAGAACATTGAGAAAGTGAAAGAGTAAGCCATAGACAGCTGATCACAGGCTCCTTACTGTGCAGAGTTGTAGTGCTTGGAATTTAGCAAGTCCTCTAAACTCTGATCTTGATTAAAACTCGATGATGGGGAACAAATGGTGTGAGTGGAGATTTCCTTTAATATTTTCAGGACCATTTTCACAACTACAGACTGCTGAAGGGTCTGACTCTTTTAAGACTTTGAGCTATTTTGTGTTAGAATACAATGTTTTCCTCTGTGTTCAAATGTTGCCAAGTACATTTTGGGTTGAAGCAGGATCAAATAATAAATAACTATCATTGTTACCATATGTTCTCACAGATAAATCAGACCCAGTATTTTCTTGTCAGCTGTTTTTCCTTGAATTTTTTGGTTTTATTGTCTCAGAGTATTTCATAGTGTATACTTCCTAAAGACTGGAGTCATTTCAGCACTGAACAGAAAACAAGCATGTGTGGATTTATAAGTGTTTAAATATCTGCTGACTTTATTGGCAATCAGATCTAAAATGTTTTGGAAGAAAAGTATTTATCCAATGAAATGCCTGATGCAATCAGAGGTCATCACTGGAGAAACCAGTAGGTAGCCACCAAATAAATTTATCACTTCTTTTTCATCTGCTGTTCAAATTTAAATGCAGAATAATAAGCCAAGTCCACACCAGTACTTTGTAATTGTTTAACTGTCCGAGTTGTCTGCAGAGTGACAGAAATTACACAAATCTTTGCATTTAAACTAGCAGCCTCCCCTTTGTAAGAGGAAAAGAAGTGGAGCTTAAATGGCCTATAGTGTGTGAGAAATTAGTGTGATTAAGCCAGAAGGAGATATGTATGCACTGTATGCAGAAAGGGTCCTGAGGAACCTCAAATATTAACTGAAAGTATCTCCATCCCCTTGCAAAATATTGGGACAGTGCTTTATTAGCATCAAAGCCTATAATTTATCTACTTATTTACATAACTTTCAACACATGGCCAGTATATTATTTACTGTAATGTGAAT
Source organism: Lonchura striata (assembly GCF_050655825.1). NCBI lineage: Eukaryota > Metazoa > Chordata > Aves > Passeriformes > Estrildidae > Lonchura > Lonchura striata. Next base: position 24,190,607 of record NC_140704.1, on the reverse strand, counting down.
CATCAAATGCTACAGACATATCATATACCACATCAAAGAACATGTTTGATGAGAGGTTTCTTGAAGTGATGAATTATATTTTTTTTTTCAACTGATGTGTAATTCCACATGGAGAAATCACACGGGTTTAATATTTAAAGAAAGTTAGTTATGCTAATTACTTCAGTATAGAATTTAATTCCAAACTAATTTTATTGTTGAAAATGTTCAATTTTTTCAGAAGTGAAAATTAAACATATTAATTAATTACAGGATTTTTAAAATAAAATCTTGGGTTTACTATCACTATAAAAATACTTTTCCAAGTGATCAAAATTTCAGTCATGTGTAAAAAAAATTATATTAAAATACTATTTTAATATTTTAAATTTCACTGTAATATAATAAGTGTCTTGAACTCAACAGCAGACATGGTTTGGAGGGACAAGGATGCAACAGACTGGAGGAGATATTGGGAGAGAAACAGCCTTATTCACAGTGCATACTTATTATTAAAAAGTATATATATATATATCTTCAGACTCTTGGATTTATTTGGAAAGTTTTAGCCAGCTAATTTTCACAATCTCTGAAGATCTCCTCCAGTGCATAATACATTCCTTTGCTTATGTTCACTAGTTCTGGTCGCCCTTTTTGCCTGAGAAGTCCTTGTGCTAGCATGCAGTGGAAAATGGACTTGGCAGTAGATGGCTTCTGAGTCAAGACTGAACCTTCCACAGTTGTGTAAGAACACACCCACACATGTACAGCCCAGATCTTCTAGAGATTCCCACTGCAGTCACAGTTTTGAAGTAGTATAAGCCAGTTTGTGCTGACTAAGTGAGAGCTGAGAGAACATGCCTAAAGGGCAAAAAAGCAGAAAGAAGTATGAACAGTATAGAAAGATGGAAATGGTTTCACACATGGAAGAGGAATACTAGAATTAGGAGTTAGTACTGAGGACCGGTAGAGTCGGGAGTGTGGGGCAGAAGTCATCTGAGAAGGACAAGCTTGTAGAACACATTAGATACTGAGGGAGAAACTGACATTTCCAGCAACAGGCATTTAGAGACTAGATGGGGGTAGGAGCTTGCAGGACATCAGAACATTAGGATGAAGATGTACTGGAAAAGAAAGAATTATCTCCCCCCTTCCCCACTAAATATACTGGAGTTATGAAGCTGGGAAAAATGGGAGCGTTAAGAAAGGGAGACAGCGAATGACTGGGAAGAGATTCAAACTGCAGTGGCAGAAAGCTGTGAAGGAACTAGGTCTGGCAAGGAATTGTAAATGGTACTGAAAGAATGGAGAGTGGAAAGAGATGAGAAGAAACAGCTAATGTCCGTGAGGAGACAGGAGTACAACAGAAAAAAGTTCATGATGGAGAAGCTCAGAGTAGAAAGAGGCACTATCTTTGACAATGCTCCAGTCATACATGACCTGCCAGAGCCTCACCCAAATTCTGCTGTCAGCACACATCTGTGAAGACTTTTGGTGAAGAACTTTTGTGTTAGCGTTTAAAGGCTCTAGTCTCTCACATGAGCCGTTTTCACCACGTGTAAAACACTGGTGTAATGGATTTATTGTGTCAGGTTCAGTGGGTAGGGTACAGAAGCTAATTACTTTTAGCAGCTCTTTAGTACAACACATTCAGTGTGTGAGCAGGGCTTGCAGGCTGTAAGCTATGTACCAGTTTTTATGATAGTAATCTAAACTAAGCTCACAGACAGAAACTGGAGAAAATTTTTTGATACTCACACAGAGAAAGGCTAGAAGTGTAGACCTTTTGAAAGAAGAAAGTTTCATTTAATGTACAGGTTTGGTTGATGGAATCTTCTTTTTGCTGGACTTAAGGCAAAGAATGAGGAAGATCCTGCTTCTCATATGATTTATACAGAGAGATGAGAAAATTCGTAGCTGTCTGTAAGGCAAAAGTTTTGAAGCTGGCAGAGGAAATGTGGATAGACGGAGCAATTTGAAGTATATGGTTTCAGAGAGAGAAATTCTCTGTTGAGCAAAGAAATCTTAGGAAAGCTGAAGACCTACTGAGTCCTTTGGTGTGAGTGAATCAACCAGCTGAAACTGATTAAAAATAGACTGTTTTTGCTGAGGAGCGGTAAAAATTAAATAAAAGTATGTATGTTAGTGGAGGAGACTTGAACATCCTAGAATACCACTAGAATAACTAGAGAATAAAAGATACAGATCAGATGAGGGCACATTTGGTGATGGCATGTAGATGATAAAATGTGGGTCAACTGTCATTTGTGTACATAGTCCCAGAGAGAAGCAGCAACCAAAGTTCATGTTAGAAGCATGGTCCTGAGCCACAAACCCAGCAAGTTGCAGTGACCATGAGAGCATCATAAAATGAAAAATGAAAAGCAGTTGTTTAAGAATATGTGTGCTAAATACTGCAAAGAAACCAAGGAGATCAAAGGTGAAAAGTGTGCAGCTGAAGAATGTTGCTGAGGAAAGCAGCCAGCAGAAATGTTGATGTTAAAAAAAAAAAAAAAGGAGATTTATAGTGGTGAGATATACATCTTTTCCAATAAATTAGGAAAAAGTAGCCATAAAAATGAGCATCAGTATTTGGGACAAGTTTTGTGACTAACTAGGAAAATTGGAATCTGTGACATACAGCATAGCTAGTAATATACAAGAACATTTATTCTCTGCAGATGAAAGTCCAAAGATACAAGTAAACACCCAGATATCTCTATAATGGGCACTCCTGCAGAAATAATTTTGCATAGAAAGGTTAGCTATACATTAAATTTGATAAATACATTAAAAGCAGAAAAAAAATAAAAATAATATTTGGCCTGGCAGGTCTGTGTAATGGTTTATGAGCGTGTTTGAAAACAGAGGATGCCAACTTCTTGCTGCAGAATCTACCTAGAAGGCAGTACTAGAAGTGCACTGCTCTGTGATAGCTATTTCCTCTGTGAGCCCTTGGCAATAAAGGTGTTAATTAGAAAAGTGAAGAAGGCATGGGAAAGGGTGCACTTGATGATGGCAGTAGAGAAGGAAAATGATAGGGTATTCCATGTAGGCATAGATATTAAAGATCTTTAAGGCAATGAATCAAGAACAAATCAACACAAGAACAATCATGCAATCATGCAGGAGCAAAACAACCCACTCATGCTAAATGTCATCACTTCCAGGCCCTCTGTAACAACCAAATTCATTATGTTGGATGCACAGTTTGATACTGGAAAGCCTGATAGGACAAGGAGAGCAGCTAATTAGTGCTTTCCAACACTTTATCCAGAAGGCAATGTTTCAGAAAATCTGCTGGTAAATTATTTGCACATGATATATTGAAGAATAAAGGTCTTGGAATAGCAGAATGTCTCACACTCTTACCAGAGTGAATGCCACTAAAATCCAATAGTGTTAATCACATGATACTGGGGACATTTAGAAATCACAGTCACATTTCAAATCATTAGCAAGTAGATGAGTGGTAACAGTAGAGCACTGGAACGGATTGCCCAGAGAATGTGGAATTCCCCTCCTTGTGGAGATTCAAACTAGGCTGGATATGACCCTGAATAAGCAGATCTAGCTTTGAAGTTAGGCCTGCTTTGAGCAGGGGGCTTACTAGATTATCTCCAGAGGTCCTTTACAGATAATTTTGTTCTATGACTCAGGGAACTACTGTGGTCTCGAAAGGAGGCATCCATGCATATCCAAAAATGGAAAAAATGGATAAGAGTTGAAAGCACTGATCTCTCCAAAGGAAATTAAACTCAGAGTAGGGTAAGCAACTCATCTGCTGAATAACAGAAATTATGTCATCTCTATAAGAACCTGAAGGAGGAACACGCTTTTATGTACAATTAAAAAATGGCCTAGGAAATTTAGAAAATAGACACAGTTTGCCTTGAAATAAAAGGCAACATTCCATGGGAAAATACCTCTACAGGATGTGCTGCATGAGCTGTGGATATTGCAATAGCAATGTACATTTATGCAACATTAAGAAAAGCACAATTCACTGTCAGCTATCTTTTAAATGTTTTTCCTTCCATGTGTTATATATTGCTTCTTCATCGTTCATGTGTATGATATGCTGAGCTACTGAAAGTAGGTAGTAAGTTTTAGAAGTCTTTGATTAAGGAAAAAAATGCCAACCCATCAATGCGACACTGTGGAACCATAATAATGCAATCTCTCACCAAACAGCAGTAGTTTTGAGGTTAATTATTTGTCAGTGAAGCATTTATATTGCAGAAATGAACACCAAGGAAAAAGCCATTTTTCCAAGAGAAATTAATAAATCTGTTTACCATGAAAGGTTATATGTAGTACAATAAACGAGATCCACTGACTACCAGTGATAAAGTATTGAAGCACTGTTTAAGTGGGCACTATTCATCCTTAAAAACCCAAGGAGGAAGGATTCCAAGGGCAAAAGAAGTGTGAGAACTTGCATTTAAAACTGTAATAACTATTCCCAAAAAGGCTAAATAAGAGTTATGCAAGTGGTTTCTAACTTTGGAGTTCCCTTTATAAGCTGGAAAAGCTTTAATTATGACTTTATTACACAAATTTGGTTTTATGAATTTAATTCCAAGAGAAGAGACCTTATATGACATATGGACAACCAGTGATTTACAAACACATACAGTATTACAGGCAAGTACCATGTTTTCCTTTTGAAGATCTCTTAGCAACATTGAACTCAGAGTCTTTGGAAAAAATATAATCCATTAGTAAAAGCAAAGGTGGAAAGAGAAAACAGTGTAGTAATTTAAGTGCCTTAGACTTAAAAAAACCCTTGAAGCTAAAGCTGTTATACTTAAAATACTGTTGAGAGCTAAAGTGATCTTAATGCTGCTGAATAAAACTCATCAATCTTCAAGAAGGTGACAGTCTGACAGCCAGTCTGTTAGTGTTTAGCTTTAATCCTAGTCCATGAAGAACTTATATTTCTCTGAGGGTCATTACCATTAGCCTGATAAAAGAAGTACATCTCTGTTCTTCATACTTTGATTCCTTTTAAGGTATTTTTTTAAGAGCAGATTTTACACATTGCAAAAGAAATTAAATGCTGCAAGGGCACGAGGTAGCTCCCATAGCTGAAAGAACTGCCATCCTGTCAGAGAGACTGAGATGTGTCAGGGGCAGGTTTTTCTGTGACAGGAACTAATACAAGATGTGATATTTTATTCAAAGCAGTTAAAATGGGGTATCCTGTAAAATATCTTAAGATACTTTTTTACCATACTTAAGACAACTCTAGAATTTTCATGGTTTTTCATGCCTGTGTCACTGTCTGTTTATAAAGAGAAGAATATCATAGTGGCAAAATCCTGTTTGGTACGCTGACTTCCTCAAAATCTCCTAAATCCCAAAGCAATAGGATTATATATGAAGAGTTCCCAGGTAAAAGTAAAAAAAGAGAGACCCCTTTTGGACCTTTTGAGACCCCTTCAGATATCCACATATCTATTTGAGAGAGAGATCTAGTCATAAACTGCCTTTTCTCTTTCTCCATTTTGCTTAATTTGTACATTATTATTCCTGAGCAGTTTCCTCTTTCTTAATTCCCTTTGAAATTTCAGGATAATCCTTGTGTATGGACAAAGCATGAGGGTGGAAATTTTGAGAAGCTGTATTTGGTTTTCTTTAAAATCAATAATCTAGAATTTTTTCTTATGATTTTATTAAAGCAGCATTTCAAAAACTATTTCCCATAGTATCCTCATCCTAAGTGAAATTTTAAGGCAATAAAGAGCAAGTAAGAAGCACTTCCAAACAGACAGGACAAACAAAGACCTTCTTGAGTGTACAAGCTCACTTTTGTGATGCGACTTCTCCCAGGAGCAGAAAAAGGGAAATCTATCTACATTGTTTATTTAGGTAGAACTAGAGGTTTCTGTAGCTATGAGATACACTCCTAAAGTATGGTCTATATGCTGTGCTACGTCAAAGGAATGAAATAGCAAAATATCATAGAGCTCCCAAGGAGTGTGAAGTTAGAACAAGGTAAGTAGGCACACCCTGGTTTGGGTGAGAAAAAGGAAATGTGTGTTGGTGGATGACAAGCACATCTGTACTGTTACCATATCAGTTATTGCAACAAATACTTCTTCCAATTACAAAAAGAAGGATACTTTTAGAAGGCATATTGATACTTCTTTTAAAATTAAGTAAACCAAGTTTGTGACCCCTTCTGTATCAGACTTGTTAGATTAAAGCCTTAACTCTTACTTTAAAATGCAGAACAGAAATAATGGTAAACAGATTTTAAGATGCAGCCTTCTCATCAGGAATAGAAGCATCATGGGGAAAGAGTTAATAGGAAAATAAAAGAATAAATGCTCATGAAATATGGCTATTGCTGCTGCTACTACTACAAGAGAAAAAAAAGAGGCATGAGAAAATGACAGAAAAGAAAGAAAACTCTGAGTTTGTGGGAAACCCCAAGCTTAAGGAGCACTGAGAGGTTTTAATTTTGAATTTTCTTAGTCCGGTTTTAAGGAGCTACCCTAAAAAGCAGTCTGTTTCAGTTTAGTCAGATCTACTTCACCCACCTCTCAGAGCTCTTGCTGGAGGTTGATGAGGTGCCCGGTAGGTGGCATCCTTTTAACACAGTGCTGGCATCAGTTGGTTTGGGTTGAGGTTGTGGTTTTTCGGGTTTTTTTCTTAGTTAGAAAAAAACCTCTTTTTTTTTTCTTTTTTGCAGAATTTGAATGGATTATCACATAATTGGCATATGCAGAAGTTATATTGTTATGAGAACTTTTATTCAAGGTTCTCAAATCTGGCATTTCCAAGCTTCAAAAAAATCTCAATTTAGGAATCTAAATGGAAGAAAGAGAGGGAGAAAGTGTTTTTCCTCATTGGTTCAGAACAAGTTTCTGAGGGAGTTTACAGTGAGCTACATGTTCACAGCACCTACTGAAATCACTCTGTGTTTTCTGACTTGAAGGCTCTGGTTTAAATTAAAGACTTGTTTCCATAACGTGGTGATTAGGATATCGTATTTACATTTGAGCAATTGATGCCTGAAATTGTGACATCTTGTCATCTGCACTTAATTAGCCTCTGTTATATCTTGTTCATTTTTGGAATGTATTCATTTTTTTCTTCCTAAGAAATAATGATCATGATAGCTGGGGAAGTCTGTGTTATCACAAACCCATCTCTGCTTCAGTGTTTGCACACTGTTCTACATGAGAATGATGTCATCAGATGTGATCTGAACAAGCACATGCTTCAGGCTGTTAGTGTTTGGCACAGGGCATCAGCATCAGGTGCCAGCTCTCCATTCAATTAGAGCAGTGCCCCCTCCTACAGCACACAGATAATTCACAGGCTGATTGCAGGTGGAAAATAGATCTCCTTAACTTGCTCAGAAACACAGCATGGATCAGGAAGTTGAGTAGCCAGGGATATCTGGGGATGTCTTGAGAAAGTGTTTCCAAAGAGCTCTTCTGCAACTCAACTTTCACCTCTGGGTCTGCTTGAAGGTTCACCTTGCTTGGGGCAGAAAAGCAGAAGTTCACTGTGGCTGGAAACAAGACCAACAAAGAAGTTCTCTGTCACTGTCTACTAATACAAGATCTGAAATAAATACACTTGGTGGCTGAACAAGTCTCACTAGTTCCAAAGCCATCTTTGCACAGAATAGGATTTACAGATCAAATGGAACATAGCAGGAGTTTTTAAACATTTTTCTGCAGTTTACTACTCTGAGGTTTGTGGATTGACATGGGGATAAAGATGGCATAGTGTCCTCTGCCAATCTCCAACTCGTCTAGTTGTATATGCAAGTCCTGGTACTGTAATAAATCAATTATATTGTCAATTTGCATCAGACTGAGACATCACCAAGAAATTTAAAGAAAGTGAGTTTAAGATACTGGTTTATTTCATTTCTTATGTTATTTGTTCTGAATACGTATTTAATCCAAAATTATGTTGAAGATGTTTTTTTAAGGGGAATACAGCTGGTTTTATATTCTCTATACATGTGCACTCAATGTTGTGCTTTTCACATACACACCAGTCAAAGAGTTCACCTCTATAACTTCTTCCATCCCTGCCTACTTTGCCTGGGACAATCTATCCCAGGGAAAACTCCCCAAAAGACAAAAGTAAAAAAGGATGTGGATTATTGCTGGTAAATATATAAAATAGAAACAGTATTTTCAGAGCTAGAAAAATTAAATTAAAATAAAAGTATGGGAAACCTTTTTTTGGTTCAATTGTTGAAAAGTAGTATCACATTGAATGAATATGTCTGAGGACTACAAGGATAATTTTCTAACCAAATGTGAAGTGCAAAGTCATCTTTCTGAGTCTGCAGACAGACCATCTCTATTTATCCACTGCCAACCATAACTTTCCCAGGTTGTACCAAGCTGAAATTCATATGATAGGATCATACCCACCCTTCAGAGTGTGAGTGGCAGTGTATGAATCAAGCCAATTTATAAATCTGCTACTGCTGCTTGGGAAAATCTCAGAGGAGATGGATTAGTAGCATCAGGGGAGGGAACCAAGTAAATAATGTTTCAGGCCTGGATAGACTGATAAACTCTTCTGAAATAAGCAGGCTGCTGGAGGAAAGTGAAGGGGCAAAATTCCTTCTTCCTTTGACCCCTCAGCAGGAATGGAGTTTCAATATTTGAGCTAGACATGGGGGAGAGATAATAATGCAGAGAACACACTGGGGCAGTGCTCTCTTAGTTGTCAGAGCACACACCATTGCAGCAGACAGAGATCTCAGCCCTTGCTCAGTGATGCTCCCAAGCTGCTTTAGTGACTCAGCTTCATTGCTGATGTTAAAGCAGTAGGTGGCTGGTAGCAAGGACTGTCTGTAATCATAACTCGAGCTCTGTGGCAATTGCTTAATTAATCAGCAGCCTGTTCAGTGCATCTGGGACAGCTCACTGTGCAGGCATGGAGAGCTGTGCTCACACAGCCCCCAGGGGTGTTTCACATCTGCAAATGTTGCAACTTGGTCCTAGATCTGGCTGAGGAGTGCAGAGCTCAACATTGCTGAGCAGGTACCTGAGGACGGTCATGTAGGGAAATTTCTTTCCAATAAAGCTAGGCTTTATTGCTTGCTACTAAGTGGTCTGTGGGACAGACTCCCCCCATATTTAAGCAAACTGGGGTCCAGTTTGAAGAAAGGAAGAATTATTGAATGTCTCAATGCAGAATTAATTAATTAATCAGATTCTATAGGGAACCTTTATCCCTATGAATTATTGAAGTTTCTTTAAATTAAACTAGCATCTGTCTCAGAGTAGTTTAAACCTACTCTTCAGGGCTCTTCAAACACCAAACCAAAACACTGTTCCCATCCCAGAAGATTTACCAGCTAAGCCAAGAGAAAGATGTACTCCATGTGGTTAAAAACAGATATAGTTTATGAGAGACTGTAGTTAATAGCAACATATTCAGTAATACTACAAGTTTATTTGGAGCACTTCTTCTGTGGCAGATGTTTCAGAAAATGTGGGAAAGTTTAATTATATAGTTAGTTAATTAAGAAATTACAGCAGGCACTGAATGAAATTAGGGGCTATAATCAGGAAGGGAAAGTTTTTTAATAGATCAACTTTGAAAACAGAAGTGTGAGTAATGCTGAGAGACTTAGAGGGCAGGAAAAGAGACAGTAAGATGAGTCAAGTAGGATTTTGACACAGCATTGTCCAGTATGAATAAAGAAGATATGGCAGACTTATAGTTATTAGATTGTAGAAGAAAACATGGATTCAAAAGAAATCCTGATATTAAAAGAGCAAGTATGGAAGAGATCCAGAGGATAGATTGGAGTAAGTATATGGAAATTTTGAAATTAATTTTTAAAAGAATTTAAAAAAAAATATACGTGATGAAGTTTTTGTAAGAGAATATATAAATAGGTATGGGTCTTCAAGTTGGCAAAACTCTCTTTAGACAGCTTTGTCCTGGAGCTTGAGTCTTGTAATAGATCACAATAAATAGCTGCACTGGATAAGCTTACCAAAAATAGAATTGTGAAGGTCCTTCTATGGCATTTTCCTCTTATACTTTTTTGCTTGATGGCAATATTTCTTTAGATTACATCTATATTTAGTGATACCCCAGATAGATTTGTGGCTGGATTGTTGTATTGGTGTTTGGTTATCCAGTAGATTCCTGGGTTTGTTTCTATTTTGTTTTTTTGTAAATGCTTCCCAAATTGTGTCCTCCTTTATGTCCTTTAAAATATAAAACCTGTAAAAAGAAAGCAAACTTCACGTGTGTAGCAGCTACTGCTTTTTGATTAGTATTTGTTCCTGGTTTAGCTTTTGAACCTACTAACTTGAAGCACCTTTCAGTTGCTTTGCCTTTTTACTGAAAATGATGTGGTTTTGACTCAGGGAAGAGAGTTATTGATGGTGAAGTTGCAAAGCAATGTGTGGTTTGAAGAGGCAAATATTTGCTTGAGCAAGTGCATTTTTTTTCATATTGTGACACACTGTGAGTTTAATAATTATTGCTTACTATATCAACTTGGGTATGTCACGCTCCTTTTTTAGGCATGATTTATGTGATTTCTGCTCACATACCTGACTTGATATTTGGACAAGCCCTCAGGATCTAATTGTGCTTCAGCTGAAATCACCACTAAAACCAACATAGATCAAAAAAGTTACTAATAATCTTGTGAAATACCCAGAGTGGGAAATTCTGAGAAAAAATTATTGATGTTATTCTTGATTTATTGATCAAGAATTAGACAAGGGATAAGTTAACAAAATTACTGAGCAGTTCAGAATGCAACTGTATTATGCCCATACTTGGTTTCATGTTTATCTATTAATTACATTTTCCGCAACTATCTCTGCCTTCCAGATTGGCAACACATATGCAAAACACATTTAAAACTATTTTGCCACAAACAGACAGAAGTAATGAGCTCATTTCTATGGAAATAATTCAACACTGCCATTGTTGTCTGCCTACCAACTGATCTGTAAAAATGTTTGTCCAAATTTATTATCTTCTCATTTATTGAGAAATGCTCTTATTTTTATAAGAGCATAAAATACACATAGGAGGTAATTGATTCATAAATAAACTTGACTTTCCGTAAGATAATTAATCTGGCTTTAATTCAGAAGAAAAAAAATTAAATCAATGCTAGCAGGTAGCACTTGTAGGGGAGAGAAATATCAACTGTGAGACTAATTATTACTTGTCTTGTGTTTTGCAATATTTCATCAATGCAAATCCACTAATCCATCTGAAGGTGATCCTGCTCACATTTGCAAATGTAATTCAAAAACCTTTGCATTGAATAAAAGTATCTGCCGGGAAAAAAAAAAAAAAAACCCAGACAAGTAAACTAACTCTAAATCTATTCCTATTTGATGTTTTCATGAGTTTTCATAATTTCTGAGGGCAACAAGGGAATGCATCAGAAAATTTATTTGAAAAATTAGAGTGGGAGTCAAGATTTAGATTCTCAGAAGATCTGGCTTCAAACACACAAATTAAGGGATTTATCCAAATGCATTAAGTGATGGGTATACTCAGGTTTCCTTTGTGCATTTTAGTGTTCCATGTTTCTTCAGCCCTTTTCAGCAGGATTACTTCTACCATTAGTGAAAATTTGTCAAGTAAGGTCAAGCCCCAGAAGGTGAACAACTGGCCTGATTTGACATCTGATGTATCAGATTTCAAGATTTTTAAGCTTCAAGATTGTTGAAATAATTCTGGAAAGTCAGCAAGGAACACTAGAGTGTAATGGGTGTTTTCTTAGATGATAGTCTTTGTCCAGAATCAATACTGAACCAATACTGCAGGTATGTTTGATGACTAAACACAGAGAACAGTCAAAAACAAGATTCTGCTCATTACTTAATGGTAACTAAGGACATTACTTAGTGTTTCTGTTTGTTTATTTCTTTGTGAGATTATTTAGACAGATAACTATGCTGTATAAAACAATTTCCAGCACCACAACAAAACACAGAACAAAAACTTACTTCATTCCTCCCCTGGTTTCCTCTGTTCCAGTCAATAGAAGGCAGGAAGTTTTTGAGACTTCTTCAGCAAAGATTTGCTGAAAAACTATCGAATCCAGATATTTCAATTATATTGTACCTCTATATAGTCTTCCTCCATGCAGCATCAATAAAACTAGAATGGCAGTCTTTCCCTGCTGACCAAGATCCTGTCAGCAGATCCCAGTGAAACATATAGTGCACAAAAAGTATTTACAAGACTGGTCCTTAGATGATGATATGGTACTGCTGCGAAGGGTTGGAAGACTACCCTGATGTATCTCAGAAACAGAAATTAGAATTATTTGGTATTTAAAGGTGTAATTTGTAAAGTACCTTCTAGACCTTTGAAATTAAAAGTGCAATAAAGGCTGCTGCTATATCAAACAAATAACTGAAGAAAAAATATTCTTAAGTAGCTGCCATAGTACTTGCTATATTTTGTCATGTGTGTTCATAATACACTGCTAGTTTCAATACAACAGAATTAGAATATCAATTGCCTGTTTTTATTAGAGCACATTAAACTGTTTAACCAAAGTGAAATTGATTGCATTGAATTGCAAATTTGAAGTGAGGAAAAGCAGTGGAAAATGAAATTAGGTTCACTAGAGGGAAGTTAATATGCTCTTTAGCTCTCCTGTACAATAATACAAGCTTGAAATATGACTGCATATTCTGCTAAAATTAGGTTATACGTTTAGCTTTGTTTATTAGGCTTTACATTGCCTTTTGGTTGTTTGCTGAAGCTTCTCTGGGTCTTAATGTCATCAAAATTAACTCATGCATGGCTACCAGGCAGATATGGCACAAAGCTGGTCATCCCATTATCTCTGGTTTCACCTGAGTTGCATGGGAGCCAAATCACTCATACTGAAGTGAAGGTGAACTCAAAAGCTCCCCAATGAACTTAACTATATTTATAGTATAAAAATAAACAAGTATAAGGAGGCAGGGCATTTTGTTTTACTCTGATTTACTGCTCAAAGGTCTGCAAAACACAACACTCCCTGCCCTTGTGAGTCAGTGCTGGAGCTCAGCTGCACAGAGTGCTTTGCATTCCCACGGTGCTGCAGGTATCCCAGCTAACAAGGAAACAGACTCTGCTTATGTGATGGGAAGACAAATCACACTGAAGTTACTGCTGGGTTTGATGGATGCTTTTCCCCTGGTATGGAAAGGGGAGTGTTGGCTAGCACTGACCTGTATTAGGAGGAAAATAGTAAAATACTTAGGGGATAAGTAGTTCAGATTTTCAGATCCAGACTATGTAAACATGTTTGATGTTGAGATATAATGTTGGTCGTTAGTGAAATGGCTACATAGAAAAAATTCTCAACATTTACTTTGTTTCCCTCAATGTTTATGATACAGAGGAGCAGTGGTGTAGTTTAAGCAGTTCTGTGCATAACTGTCTGAAGAGGTAATCATCACATTTAAGATTATAGCTATACTTCCTGCTAGCTTGACAGAATTCTTAATTTTCAGTTTGATAATAAGAACAACTTTTTCTTTAGCAGGTTCTGCTGGCTAAATTTATTGTGACTGTGACAGAGACTTCTCAGAAGTAGCATTTGCACTCAGGTTTGACTGAGTGTTTGATTGCAAACTAATTTTTTGAAATGGCATTAACAGAATGTGGGAATAGTTTCCTAAAATCCCAATACAGGATGACAAGGAACTGTATAAGGATAATATAATGCACAGCAAGGCAAAATTAATAAATTCAGAATACCTAATGCAGCCTGATTTTAAGAAAAGTCTCTAGGGAATAGGTAGCAAAATGTTTGACATTTTGTACTGCATGTAATATTGGAGTATCAAGAGGCCCTATAGCTTGTATTTCTCTAATGACAACTATTACTTGTGTAAAATTTGTGTCCCTTATAATTATCCTGGTGCTTATTATGTAAGTATATATGTTGCTCTGACAATAATACTGAAAGAGCTGCAGGCATTGTGAAAGATTTGCATTGTACATAGTGGTATCAATGAAATGAACATATCTTCATAATAAAAAGTACAACACATTAAATTTACAACAATGAAAGATTTTTCTTTCAATTTTTTTAAATGTATGGGTCATGGGCAGCACAGACAAAAAGGGTTCTTGTACAAGTTTTTGCTCATGTCCTTGTGAAATTCCAGAGCAAAAAAGTTACTTTGATGAATTTCATATGTCAGAATCCAATAAAAGTTGTCATTAATGACTAGCTAAGTATGTTTGCCTTCCTTATGACCTTTGTGTGCTTGCATAGACAGTGAATATATGCCAGCATATTTGACTGGGATTAAGAGCAACATGATTTAGATTTGACTTGCTTTATCACTTTATACAAATAATTTCATTACCTCAAGCCTGTCAGTTATTCCTTGTGGTGAAAGGCTTGTGACCATGTACTTAATAGACTGTTGGAAGTTATGTGAGTAAAATTTTAGCACCTTTCTCAATTCTGATGTCTTCTGGTCTGTTCTCCAAACAATATGTGCATCTTTATTTTGGTAAACTTTGAAGTACTATTTCTGTACTAGTTTATAATTTAATATTGGTATTGATATTATTCAAAGAGAAAAACCATTTGGGCTGAAAATATTAACCTTATTTGATTTTTCTGAAATGTCATAGGTATAATAGCAATAATAATTTTAAACAATGTGTAATGTCACAGTAGAGTCAATAATTTTGAGGTGTGTTAATTTCCATTTTCGGTTTCATCTGAGGAATAAGAAAAAATGGGGTTATAAAGATGTTCAACTATCTATCCCTGTTGTGGGAAATTTTGCTGATTTTGAATATAGCCAGAAGTTTACAGGGAATAAAAAGTACAAAAGTATCCCAAATAAGAAATCTTAGGCAGATACAGGGCATTTGAATTGAACCTACACTATTTTTTAATGGTTGTATTTGTTGTATGGTATGAATTAGCTGATAAAGGAAAATGTGAATGAGGGAATGCAGACTCAGTTCATATGAGACTATATAGCAGCTCTGGTAACTACAGAAAATTGTCTAAGGGATCAGACAAAAGTATGTCATCTCAGTTTAATAGCAGAAATAATATGATCATTCTTTTCCCCATGTGTTGCCACCAAAAAAAACCCAAAAAACAACAAAAAAAAAAAAAAAAAACAAAAAAAAAAAAACAAAAAAAAAAAAAACCAAGCTTTTCCTAATGGAATCATGACACTTTCCAATGGAAAGCCAAAACACTTTAGTGAAATTATTATTTTCCCTTGGCCAAAAATTTGAATATAGATTCAAGACTTGTCATTCTAGCATACGTCTATCTTTTTGTGGGAAACTGCCTTTACATGACAGAAGAATCCTGAAATATTGGAATTAAGGCTCCTAATCAACATGCTGCACTTCTCATTTGGCTTTACCCTCATTAGTGACTGACCCAGATGATACATACCACACTCCAGTGGCTCTCTGACACCATAAAAAATGCACACTGGAGTAGTATTTATGCAGTTCTCTCCAATAAGTAACTCAGAGTTTTAAGGCTTTGTAAGCATGTGTGTATCTCAGGCTACATTCCCAATCACAGCAATGCCACCATAACTTGAAACCTGTTGGAGAAGCCTCTGGCACACACAGCCTCAGATGATTTACAGCTCTCCCAAAAGTTGCTGGATGAAGTTTGGAAGCTGGCATGGGCCTGGGATGTAGCTGGCATGTGGATACTCTGTTTTCAAAGACAAGACAGTTGAATAGTACATGTAAGAGTTATTGCATGTCTTAGTGCCAGGGAACTGTTTAGGGCATGTTTGGATAAGTAGTACAAATGTAATCTCAGTGTCTTTCTTGAATGTGCTACATTTTGTATTGTGCTCATTCCCAAGTTCCATTAACAATTTTCTGTTTCTATAAGCTGAACTTTAGAAAAGAACAACTGTAGTATTGTTTTACAACATGTATGTGTAAATTCATTATTTCAAATGCATCTTGCTAATATTAATCTGAAGACAGTCTAAGCATGCCATGAAATACAGCAGTTTATGATTCTAAATCAAGGACTACACTGATAGTATCTTTCTCATAAGCTTAGGAAAGTTAGATTTTTCCATGCTGGAATAATTCATACTCTCAAATCTTACAAAAAACATTGCCTTTAATGGGAGTCTGTTTCACTCAAAGGGAACAATAATGGGGATCCATTTGTCTTCTCTGTGTCCATATAGATACCTGCCTTCAGGAAAAATAAGGGCATTGTGAGACAGAGAGGTCGGCTTGCCACTTATGGTATCTCATGAAGACTTGTGCATACCAGAGACCTGAGAACTAATAATTTTTCCCTATATCAAAACTGTTTTTTGCAAATATTAGGTTATATAAACGTTCAGTCAGGTGTACTGGTGGACCAGGGTGGACCAGCACCCCCAATAGCCAAACTCCAGGACTTCCCAACTTTCTGCTGTTGAGCTGAGAATTTTGGCAGGTTCTGTCTCCATGGGCTGGAGCCTGAAAGCTCCAGTGGAAATGAGGGATTTGGGGCCAGTGGTGGGGGCATGGCCGGGTGGAGCTGTGGGCTGTGAGCAGGGAGCCAGGGCGCTGTGCGGGCGTGGGGCTGGGGTGCCCTGGCAGCTCTAGGGACAACAAGGTGGGTGATCAGCAAGCGTGACAGGACCAGGAATGCTGATTTCACTGAGCAGCTGCTGCCTGCAGTGAGGTTATTTCCTGGAGGAAGTTTTCATGTGCTGGGATTGTCAGAATGAAATATTCTCTCAGTTTCCAGTTCGTGGGAAATTAAAAAGGGATTTGTTATTTGATTCAGAGTAAAACCAAATAGCCCTCTCTGCTTCCCACCAAAACTTTTTCACAAATCAGAAATGCTACTCCTCAGCCAGCTTCACTCAACAAACAGGCCACTGGGAGAATGTGCTTAATTCATGCTTTTATTGAGATCTGATTTTGCAGGCCAATGCAAGACTGAAAAAACAAATTTGTTCATAGATAAGGTACCCATTGTAATACTAAGCTTCTAAATCAGCAGTTTCTGCATTTGATCAGTTCTTTCATCTTTACCTATGGTAATAAAACTCAACTCTGAAGCTAATGCAGAAGTGCTGATCAGAATTCATCCCAATGCTTTTCAGAAAGCCAAAATAACATTTGGATTAGAGAGCACAATACTTTTCCTTGAATGTTTGGAATATTAAAACACAACTCAAGCTATAGATTTTAAATGTCAGTACTCAGAATAATATCTAAATCACACAAAACCCAAGCAAAGGAGACATCTAGATAACAGAGGCCTGCTTTCAACTTGTGACAGAAAGCATAATAATGGTTTGTTTTTGTTTTTGTTTTTTTTTTTTTGAGACACTGTTGGTGTGGAACAAGCATCCTCAATCTATACAGCATCTAAGTAAGTATCCTCTTCAGAGTTCCTGAAATGCTTTTCTGACAAAAATGTTTGCATAGCTCACCCTGTGCTAAGTATTAATTTTTACAGTTTACTGCTCAGAAATAATTTTTAAACTTGCGTTCATTTTCTTGACCTTCAGAATCCCTGGTCCAATGCCTGAAGTGCTGACCAGGAAAGCAGCCATTCCCGGTAGTGGGGACTTATTTGTTATTGATCAGTTTGCCATAGATACCTAGGACAAGGGATTTTTTAAACAGGAAGGTGTGCCACCATCTCCTGAATTTGTGGTCTGGTTTACAGAGAGTGTGAGTCATTATAGTCCCTTGTAGGGGACTTTTCATGTTTCCAGATGTCCTATGTCATGGCCAGGACAGTACTGTTACAATTGCAAGGCAAACAGCTCTTGGCAAGTGGCATTTACCAGTTACAGTGTAAATTAGTGTGGAGAAACCAGCCAGCACAGCCCTGTCTGTGTCAGAAACTGGATGGTGAATAAAGCTCACCTGAGTGAATCTTCAGCTGCAGTGAGATGGGTAGTTCATCAGCAGATGAATAATGTAATTAATTCTGAATTAGTGTTGGGGAACCCCAGCACACTTAGGAAAAACAAACTCATGTCCTCAAAGATGCAGTTTGCTCTGCCTGTACTCCCTGGGGCCATGGCTGCAGGCAGGGGAGCTCTGGCTGATGCTGGCACCCCTGAGAGAACTTTGTTGTGGTTTTCCTAGATCCCAGAGAATTTACTGAGCAGGGCTCTTTGTGCAAGTCCACTGGCTTCAGACAGAATATGGTGCTACTAATGTAACAGGGGAAACTGGTAAAAATCTGGCTTGAAGTGGTTACTGTAGCCAGCCTTTGGTCCTTTGTTTTACTTGGGCGTAGTCTCTGATCTGTTAGGGAATAGAGCATAAAACTTGGTTCCTTTCTTCCACAACTAAAGACACACAAGATTTTTCTGTGCCCGCATCACTTGGTACCAGGAGGCAGTCAACCAGCACCATCCAGAGGGATAAAATAAAGGATATTTAAACAACTTCAGAGAGTTATGCCTCCAAAAATGACAGTAACAACACAAAACTGAGACATTGTGGACTCATCTTTGCAGTTTCTTGATATATTTCAGAAGATTTTCTGGATTATATTTTTGATGTGATATAAGATTGTTTTTATCATAGAACATAAGTATGTATCTTTAAATATACTACTGGGTTTGACACTGTAGCATTGTCTCAGAAAATTTCTTATTGTCATAGAAAATTTCTACCTTAGCATTGCTTGCACAGCTATCTACTACTATGTCATAGTATACTACATAGTCTACTACTATATATGAGTGTTTCTATAGAAATGAACAACACTAATTGTTTTACTGGAAGCAATGAATTGTTTTTCTGGTTGCATAATGAACAACAGGAAAAATGTTAATTCTTCATAGAAGCTTCTAGAAGATTAATATTTTACATGAAGTATTGATACTGACAGTTCATACCATTATTCTCTTCCAGTTTCAGGTGCTTTCCTCATTCATTCCCTCTCAACAGGGAGATATCTCTCTCTCCTAATTTGGTTTTCAAGGTCACTATTGAAATAGTTAGTTTTTGGAGGAAACTAGCAGATATTCCATCATTTCCTAAAACTCCTTGACATACCTTTAAGAAATATTAGTGAAAACCCTGTCTGTCTCCTGGCAAAATCCTATAAAAGCTGAAAACTCTTAAGGCTTTGAAACTCAAATCCAAGTTGTGTACAGACATAAGAGGTCATTCTTAGTCTATTGAACCTGAGCCCTGACAGGACAGAGGCCTCATGGCAGATTCAGCTCTCACTGATGCCAGCAGAGAAAAGTCCATTCAAATTCTAACATAGCAACTTCATGACATCAGGAGATGACAGGTGCTTTAACTCCTGTGCAGATTTAATACAACAGCTGCTTCAAAAATTAATACATACTAATATATAATAAATTGCCTTTTTAAATTGTTCTCAAGTAGTAATGTTAGAAGTGCAGGCACTTTTGTTAGGAGATTTTTCATTTAAAATGTTTGCCAAAGTGCTTTAAAAAGCAATGTGAAATTATCTCAGCAAAATGGTTCTAAAATGTGTTTATTTTTGAGACTTGCTTCTTGACGCTAGTCTATAAAGAAGATGATCTTGAAAGGCCAACATCTTGATTTTAAAAAAATAGAAAACAGAAAAAACCACAAAATATTTAATGGTAACACAAGACAGAAGTTTTTAATTTTTTTTTTTTTTTTGTTGGGAAAAGTAGCATTTGTGCATTTGGTCTAGAAAAAACAAATAGTTTTATTTAATAATGAGAAGCATCCATTAAGAAAACACCAAAACACTGCATTTGTGTGACTTTTAATCCCTTCATAGACCTCCAAATACAGTCAGCTTCTTCATTTTGTTTGTGAGAGCTCACTGAGAAATTACAAGAAAAAGATAAAGAGGAATGATTACTACGGAAAAAACTGAATTGCATCTGCATAATGTATCAAGAGTTGTTTTGGTAGAGACAACTTTAGATGTATACTGTCCAAGTACTTCCAACTCAGGTTTCTGTGTTTATTATGCTAGCAAAATACTGTAGTCATTGAAAGACATAAAACTCTTGGGATAACTCCATGTACACGTTACTGAGAAATTCTGGTGCAATTCTTAGCAAAATTTGTTTTGGGGATTATGGCTCTGGAGTGTTTGTAATTGCAGTCCTAAGAGTGGCTCAAAAGCTAGAGCTAGTTATAACTTCTACATCATAAGGGCAGATCCTTCAATGCTTATTGAGAAAAATTGCTCATTGGTTTCAGTGGGAATTTAGCCTCATCAATAAGCACTACAAAGGCCCTAGAGAGTTCCATTTCATAAATCAATTATAGTTCATTCATCAAAAAAAGCTAATTCTGATTCAGTTTAGAACAACCAATCTCATTTCAAATCATTAGTTACCTTATCATGAAGGAAATTAAAATATTGTTAGAATTAATCATGTGTGACTCAGCAGTCCAAGAGACCTTCAGCTAGCAGATTGAGTTGAAACTTTCCACTATGCAATATGCTAAACAAATATAACTGGGGATTTTATTAGATCAGAGCATTGTCTGTGCATAAGGTGGTTGTGAGGAAAGTCTAGTGTAAGGTTATTGATAATGCATGATGAAAACAAAGCAGTTCTGATAAAGGATGTGGTTATCTGAAGAAAGCAAATACAACTTGAGGTGAAAATTGTGCTTTTCTACTCAGAAGCTGTGTTGTCAGCAGAAGTAATGACAATAGTGTCTGTAATACTGTTGCCATTATAAAAATGATGGAGAAGCTACCTTTGCTTTGTAAATGAACTCCACTTTTTTTTTTTTTTTTTTTAATTTATTAGATGATGTTTAACATAGGAGGTTTATTAATTCCAGAGGGGGAACTGGTCTTACTGCTTTGGGATAGTACTTTGGGACTTTAAAGCAGTGGTTGGTGCAGCTGTGCTCAGATAGGAACCTGTTGGGCTGCTTGTCCTCAAATAGCTTTGGCCCCTTTCCAGAAAAAACAGACAGAAGCACTATTTTGTGGTCCTATCAGTAAACATGGCAAGAAGTCAAACACGTGGGAGCTTGTGTCAGCTTTTCTTTTTTTCCTTTGCAATAATACTCCATGAGCTTTCGTAAGTCATGATCAGCCTGTTTACAAAACACATCACAGCTGTGTAAATAAAATGCCTCCCTCTGGCAATTATATAGGCATCAGGACAAAATGCAGTGCTGCTGAATTCTAGTTATACTACTGCTGAAATCTGATTGCAGTATTACTGTAAACAAGAAAATAAAATACCTAATGGGCAATGGGGATGAAGAAGGTTTGAATGGTTATTTTTGCTTTTCCTGTCTATTCCTGTTTCAAATATGATTATTCTAATGCCCTGGGCATGAATTTCATGTCTAATCTATTGCATTCCTTTAGATTAAATTCAGGTGGTAATGCTTTAATCATATTTTGATATTCATATCTCATTGAAGAGAGTAGTATTTGTTCTTCCTTTTATACTGATACTGAATTGGATAGTTCTCTTTAAAATTGAAGCAAGACTGTGCTTCTCATGCCTAAACTCCAAATTTACTGCACAGTAGTTTGGCTATTCAAACATAATGAGAAAGAAATGTGCTTCAAATTTGTAATTACTAAAACTGCTGCACTCGTGGGTTGCTCTGTTTTCTTTTGCTGCTCATGACAGCACTATGGTTACAGTTCTATTGATTAAAATAATTAATATTCTAGGACAAATAAGATAATAAAGCCTTCCTGTGAGTGTATGCTTTCTTAATTAATTAATTTGATTTGACTAGTTGGCTTTAGTTTCTTTGGTATCAGTAAAAACCAGAAACCTCAGAAAGTGTCTATGCAATAAAGGTTCTGTGCATTTCTGTATGTCCATTATTAAATAGGTTTCGTGGGAAATATCAGAAGCCTCTGATATTTTTCTTTTCCCACACCTGGGAAATACCAGTCAGCTAAAGTCTCTTTCTGACAGCTGTGGTAGTTTTCTTAGCATAATTTGATCTCAGTCCAGAGCTATGATCTTCATCCTTCAACTGGTGAGGTCTCATTGCTTTTTGGGGTTGAGTGGTGTCATTATTCCTGCAGAAGTACCATCTGTAATCTGAAATCTACTGAAGTCACATAAAAATTTTCTGCTGATATCAGTAGACTTTGAATTAGGTTTGAGCAGTTTCAGCATAAAGACAAATAACAACTTTCATATATGTTAGAAAATTGCTTGCAAAGCATAAAAACCCATTTGACACTCATTAAAACACCCATGGTTTTGGTGAACTTTTGTTGTTCATGACTTCAGATTGCAAGCTAGCTGTTTACTTTAAAAGGACACTGAAGGTTTTCCTAAATTAATTACAGGCTCTTAAAGTCGCTGAAACAAGTAATTTGACCATGATTACTTTAATGCAAAGTAGTGATTTTACCCACAAAAACTGCAATTGGGAAAAAAAATAGATTGATTCTCTGACACAACTTGTTTTTAGAAAGATCTATCATGAAACTTGAATTCCTCTGATAAGTTGTGTTACACTTCAGTGAATGCTGTGGGCCACCTTGTGTGAGCAAATATTATTTTCTGTGAGTAATGGCTGCAAAGACCAAGCCATCTGTCAACAACTGACTTCTTTGTACTTCTTACTGCTTCAGTTGCCTTACTCTGGTAGCTAAATGAGATGTTATAATTAGGAACCCACCAACACTGTATTCATTTTAGAGGTCAAGTTCTGAACACAATTTTCTGACAAATCTCCCAGTACTGTCTGTGGGAATGTTATTTGTGTCAGGATTAAGTTCCTTATTTGACTGTTAATTTCATGGCTGGGCTGCACAGCTTGGTAATAGAGAAGCTCATAAAATAAAGATGCCCTAGTTCTGTGACTAAACTCTGTAATGCATGTGAAAATTGGTTTTATCTTTTTATAATTACAGCTGGTATTTCAGTGTTCACTGCCAGCTCCCACTTTCCTCCATCCACACCCTCTTTATTTCTTCCCGATACTGGCACAAACATTAATTTGATCACTTTCCAAGATATTTGTAAAAAAGTTCTCTATAATTTATAGCTGATCCTGACAGGATTGCTGAAAATAAACAACTGATATGTATCTATATAGCTGTGTTGACATTCGTTCTGGTTTATGTTTTCAGAGGACACAGGTGTAGATATGTGTTTTCTTTCTGTCTCAACAATCAGATAAGTAAAGTATCTTTTAAATACCGTAAGAAGAACAGCAATTACAGCTGTTTTTTGTACCAGTTATGTTTTGCAGCTATAGGAATTATTAACTTCTCTAAAAAGCCCCCATTTTTTATCTTTGCTTCTGACACACAACAAGCCTATACTTCATTTCCTGCATCCACTGCAGCAACAGACCTGTCAGCTCTTGTACTGCTATCTGTGTCTATCTTAGTACATAATTTGGTACAACAGGAGCGAAACAGAAGATCAATGCAGTTGGTGCTTATGTTTGTCACATATTCATTGTGCACGTATGGATATTTTACTCCAGCCTGGGGTTACTCTGGTTCCTCAAACTAAACTGATGCCTCTGTTCTTATGCATGATCACCAAGACTGGCAGCAGCCAGAGAACAGCAAGCTGGAGAGGTGGCATTAAGCAGTGAAACTGGGAAAAAAACTCCTAGAGGGAAATTACTCCCTCATGTTGATTTTTTGTTGTTGGTGGCGGTGGTGGTTTTTTTGGTCAGTTGTTTTTATTTTCCTCACTGAATGGAGAGTGGACCAGAGCTTCCTGCTGTTGCAAGAGCACCTGGGGTAGCAGACAAGGTCTGAGTACAGTAGAAATGTCTCAACAAGTGTTTTCTGTGACTCCGCTCCTATCCCTGACTGCCTGTCCACACTGAGGAACAACAGAGGTCATGTTCTATTAGAGACTCTGCATCAGCCTGGGCTGGCTCCTCCTGGTCCCCAGGCAATCAGCTATCTGGTATTCCTCCCAGCACACAAGCTTTCCCCCATTCCCATAAGTGGACACTGAATGGCACAAGTCTCTGTCTGGGACCCAAGCAGAGCTGTGTTATGGCATGCTACATGCACAGCTGGACAGTCACTGGCACACAGCTTGACACTTGTACAGGCTGGGACTAGGAGGGGAGCTTCTGATGCAGTTAGCTGTCACATCATGGAGTTCACCCACAACTCAAGACCACAGACATTTTTTAAGGTACAACAGCCTTTGTAACATGCATCATCTCCTCTCAGTCATGATCCGAGTGTCAGAAACATCATGCTACTCCCATTCCGCTAAAATGGCCTGCACAGAAACATATGCTGGTCTGAACTGGACTCTGGAATGCTGACACAGATTTGCTTTGCAAAAGCACTAGATGCAAGCCAGAGAGTCACTGCTGTTTCTGCTTTTGAAGTGTTCTTCAAAATACTTGTGAGATGCATGGACAGGATCACAGAGTGACTGAAGAGTGTGATAGGATAGATGTTGTTGTCCTGTATCCCAGAGCAGAGACAGCCAAATGCGCAACATAATCAAAGACAGTTCTCTCCAGGAGACCAATTCAATCTCTCCAGAATACAGGTACTCCTGCTGTGCTGCCCCCAAAAGGCAGTTATCGCCCTTGCTCATCAAGAATGATTTTCATCCTTTCAAATTTAAGATTTTTTGGCTCATCAGTCCTCTTCACTCATCAATCATGATGCAGCCCTCTGAGCCTGCCAGTGCTAGGCTGCTCCTCAGGAAACCTTCAGCCCTTTCATGGCACAGTATAATGAGCACCTTCTGGATTTTTGCATCTCACCACTACAAAAGAGATAAAAGTCAATAGTAAAAGATCAGAAAGGGTGGATGGACAACAACTGACATGGGGAAGTTAGATGAGGGTTCCAAGCTAGGATTAGAGAAGATGAAGGGGGAAGGAGTGCTAGAGATTCAGTCAAGGGCTGACTTTTGATTATAAATATGGCATCAGATACACAGTATTTGGTTCATTTTATGGGTGCCAAAAGACCTCAGATTTTGGCAGAAACACTTTGGGGTTTAAGAATTTTTTGACGTTCATGCATGTGGGTAGAACTCTGTGACAATACATCCCACTTTGGACTGGCCCTTTAGTTCTTTGGGGCAAGAATGCTTTTCATTTATACTTAAGAGCAAATCTTCTGGAATAGTTTTCTCCCAAAGGTGGAAGCCAAGCAACTCCACCAACAAAACTTACATGCACTAAGTGGAAATATTGAAGTAATCTGCTTCAGAATTCCTTTGCTCTAAAACAAAATGCTTATACAGATAGGGCCAGTGAGTACCTTTGAAAATTGCTTTTTCATGCTGTTGCAGTGGATCTCTGTTCTTTTTTCCCTTTTTTAAAATTATTTTTTTCAATTCTCCTACTGAGACTTCAGTGTACTATCCTATTCCCACATATATTTCTAGTCTCTCAATATCCCTACCTGCTCTTCCTGACACACTAGTTCTCCCTTGCCTTATCCCTTCTGTTTTTTCTTCTCTTATCTTTGTCTTCCAGAGCAACAAGCTCATTCTAAAAGTTTTTATTATTTTTCCTTCCTTCCTCTATGCCTGTCTCTTCTTCCTCACGATGGTGTTCAGCTGCTCTCATCAGGTATTCTTTGCTGAACCTTCTTCTTCCCTTCATCCATCCTGTCCTTGTGTCTCTCCTGAATTCCATCCTGATTTCCAGCTGCATCTCTAGTGCTCTGGCACTTTTTTTCTCTGTGGGTCCTCTCATGCAACACTTGATACATAAATAGCTTCTAACAAGTACATACTTGATAGTAAAGTACATCCTGCAGCTTCTGCATTCAACCATTTGCAATTATTTGGTCTCATCTGCTATTACCTTAACTGACATTATCTTTTCTTCCCTGTCTCTCTCTTTGAAAGAAAAGAACATAGGTCAGAGACAGGTCTTTACTGCCCTCTGTTTAAGGGGTTCCTATGTTCAATATCTGCTTGCTGTTGTAAAAAAATTTGTGTAGAATAGCCTGGCTCCCTCATTTAGATCCATTAATTAACTTCTTGCTTGCTGTGTTCAGACAGTACAATGTTTTTATCTCTATTTTTTTAATATTTTATCTGTAATGTCTTATTTGTGCTCGTAACATGCAGCTCTCAGAGTGCTCTGCAAACTGGATCCACAGCATGTACCCTGCAATCTGCAGCAGAACAAGGCATAAGAACAGTTCTTTCACCACACACAAGTTCTGTGCAGACTCTCCTGATGTTACTGTTGTGTGTGATACCTTTATTGGATTCTTGTGTGGCTATACTACTGGTTGAATGAGCTATCTCAGTGCAAAATTCTGAAAAAGCTATCTTGTATTGCTGGTCTTACTTATTTTCTCATAGATAAATAGTAGAAGTAACATCACACTAAAGAAAGTACAATCTTGCACACAATTCTGTTCACATGATCAACAGTGGATGTTTTCATTTTGAATTCAGTAGCAAAAAACTTGAAAAATACTTTTATTTCCTAGTTTTCATGATATCTGTCAGATCTACATTGAGAAAAGCATTGGTTTTTCTTTTTCCCAGATACTGATTGTCAGGTGACACAAATGTTATACATAAATACATGTGCTAACATAACAAGTTTTGTTACTTTCAAAAATATGACAAAATAACTAAGAAAAAACACTCTTCATTTCTTTCACACCACCCTTGACATATTTAACTTTGGTAAATTGTGTGAGTGATTTCAAATTCATGTTTTGTGGTATGGGAATACAACCAATTTTCTTCAGGAAAATGAGAAAATTAAGTCTTCTCTTCTGAGACTTCCTTAGTTATAACATGGGTATTATGATATTCACCCTTTAATAATGCATATAATTTATTTCAACATAACTGTAATGGCTGGGAGATCTAAACTGACAATTCACAACTCATCAACTTAATTAGCACTTCTAGTCATCTTTGTGACAATGAATAGTTCAGATGAGTCTTGGAACAATAAGGTAATTCTAATTCGAAGTGCATGATCCAAAAGAAACCAGATGAATGTTAATTTTTTCAGTAAAGCTCAAAAAATTATGTTGTAAAACTTCAGCTTTAAAGGAACCAGGAGTCATAGAACCACAGAATCACAGCTGAGTGGAAGTTGGAGACATAAGAAGGTCTCCAGTCCAAAATATTTAAACTTGAAGTCATATCAGCTAGAAGATTAAGGTTTCTTGTGTCTTTCTTCAGCTGAGTCTTGAAAATCTGCAAGGATGGAGACCATAAGATCTCTCTAGAAAACCTGCTCCAATGAGTGACTGTCCATAAAGTGAAAAAGTTTTTTCTTATATCCTGTCAGAAATTTTTACTTTCAATTTATGTTTATTGTCACTTGTCCTCCTACAGTTTTGGTGGCTTTCTGCTGAACTCATTTCATTTTATTAACGCTGCATTTTTTTGTGGAGAACCTGAAAATGTATGCAATGTTCCAAATGTGATCTAACAAGTAGCAAGTAGAGATTAATAATCATGTCCCTGAATCTTCTGCCTGTGCTTAGTACAGCCCAGGATACTGTTGTCCATCTTGGCTGCCAGAGCATGCTGCTGGCTCATGCTGGCTCATCTTGCAAGCTTCCAAGACTCCCAGGTGCAGAACTTTGCACAGATTATCATAAAATTTCATTATGTTCCTGTGTCAGCCTGTTCCTGCAGCCTGTGTTCCTCTGCATGACAGACTTGCCCTTAAGGCTGTTCTTCCCAGTTTGGTGTCCTATGCAATTTTGATGGAACTGTACTCAATCACCTCCTCCGAGTCACTGGCAAGGTGCTGGAGAGACAAGGTGTTGGTCCTGGAACAGAGCCATGCAACAGTGCACTTGTTGTTGCACTTGTTGAAACCTTCTAGTAGTGTGTGAGCCATTGACTGCAAGCCTGACTGTCCCAACAGGTTTTTGCCCCTCCCAAGTGTCCTCACACTCAGGCTATAAAGTTCTAGTTTGTTTACTAGGAATAACGTGGAAAGGCTTGATTATGAAACGTTGCACATAAAAATAGTGTTGTAGGATGAGCAGTCAACCTTCGTAGGGCTAGGTACAATCAGCACGCTGAATGTGAGAATGAGCAGGAAGGAACTGCTCCCCAGTGGGCATTTAGATTTGGGATGATTTTTTTGAGTATAGATTCTAGTTCACTCTTTTTTTCTCCTCTGTCATTCAAGAATTGATTGTGGCTAATGCCCTTTAAAATGTTAGAATTACTCAAAATTTCTGTATCATTACTGCATTGCAAAGGGTCCAGGCTTTTTGCTGGCCTCTTCTTCTAAAGGTCTGATGTTGTGGTATTGCAATACTTGTGTCATATCACCCATTTGGGGTTGGTGGTAATAGTAAAGGTGCGGAGGCTGGATTCCCATGCAGAGGAGTGCACAGGAATCAAAGGTGAACCTCCATGCCTACAGCTTGGGGGGCAATAAAAACAAATAATAGTTTTTAGCCTGTGCATATTTTCTGTTTTACTCTTTTGGGCAGTCCATATAAATTAGGATTGTATAAAATGTAGAAATGTAGAAACTGCATAGGTTCTAGAATAGCCAAGTAGGTGACCTCACTACTAAGCACTGCACACAGTGTCATATTCCTGTAGGAAGAACACTGAATATGTCAGTCCAAAACAGTCTACAGACTAAGAAAATAGATGTTCAGATTTCTCTATGAAAATAAAAGGGGGTATTGGATGCATGTTTTCCTCTTTCTCTTTGACATAAAACAACATATTTATTCCTTCACTGCCTACTGAAAGTTGCTTTGGGCCTGAACTGCAAGGTCGTCTGCACCAAAACAGTCTCAAAGACAGCATTAGTTGATGTGGGTTGAAATCATGCCAGAGCGCATTCGAACAGATAAGAGGAAGGATGATGCAAACTTGTTGCTTGCACCATACCCAGATATTATTTTAAATAAAAGTATAAATATAGTTGCAGTGGATTTTGACAGAGGAATTGATAATTTTAGAGGCTTAGTTTTAGGTGTGTGGGAACTTGTAAAGCACATATAAATATGAACTATAGGTACTTCTTGGAAGGGCAATTTTTTATGTGCCCCCCAAAAAAAGTATTTAAATTCCAACTGTATCTTTATTTGGTTTTCTAAATCATTTTCTGAAACTTCCCTGAGTGTCTAGTTCTTTTTCCCCAATATGAGTAGCAGTACAAACAGGGAAAGGGTGCTTGTTAACAAAATCAGATTTAAAATCAGAAGAGGTTTTCCAGCTCACCTGGATGAGCTTTTGATAAGGGCCTTACTCATAGTTTATATTTCCCACTGCTTTAGTCTTTTGTGGTAGTGGATCTTTATGAACCTGAGCATTTATAGGTCTCAACAAATAACAGATATATTTCTAAATTGCCAGTTGTCATTGATGAAGCAGAAGGTGACAAAACTTTGTATACAACAACCCTTACTGGGTAAAAGAAAATTAGATAAAGAAAACATTTAAACCAACTGCCACCAAATAAAAACCTCAGCCAAACAGAACTCTGGAAATCACAAAATTTGACAAATATTCACTTATCAAGCTTCACTTTACAATTGGATTGGGCTGCCCAGAGTGGAATCTCCATCCCTAGAGGTGCTCATTTGGCATGTGGATGTGGCACTTGGTGATATACTCTAATAGTGAACATAGCAGTAGTCAGTTAATGGTTGAACTCAGTCTTCTTAGATGTCTTTTTCAGCCTTAATGATTCCATTATTCTTTCTTTGTAAATGTGTTGTGTTAGTTTATTATATGGTATTTTTTTACAGCTATATGTCTTACCATCAGAGTTATAGATTAAATATACACATATCTCAAAGAATATGCATAGTGGCTAAAATGCAATTATGTGAAGATTGATGAAAGATATAAAGTGCAAAATCATAAGATGAAACAAAAATTGGCTTGTGTTTTATGTGCTTCCAAAGCCAAACATTTTATCATCACAAAATTACATCAAACATTGTCATTAAAAATAATGTTCACAGAAGATTAGGGCAACAGTACAATGGTTTGTCTTTCTGCATTTCATCCTTCCTAAATTTTGTTAGATTAAATAGTTGCTAATACTTGTTACAGCTTGTTTTGGTGGACACAACTGGCAATTTAATATTTCTGAAATTACTGAGTTCCAAGAGCTTTAATACTCTTTAAAATATTGTGGTACTGATGTGCAGCATCATTTGGCTTCTTTCTATCTGCCTGCCCCTCAGCTTTTAAAGAAATGACATTATGCCTAGAAGCACAATATTTTTCTTTTTTTAAAAAAGTCTTTAACTGACACTTTCCATGATCTTTTGATGCCACCCATTCCTTAATGCCTGGTCGCTGAGAATTTTTTAACATTACAAAAAATCTCCCAGTATATGCTAGCCATTGGCAAACATTCTATTATTCACTTGGTTTATTCTAGTTTAGGTATTATGCATAGCCTCTGGGCTTCTAAAACACCCATACAAGTGAAGATCTCAGTAACCGTCTGCCACCTGAGGAGACAGAAGATTATTTCCCATTTATTTTAGAACTGTGTAAGGCATCATCCTTTAATCCTCGTCAGTACATGTCAGTCTTTTACTTGATCATTCACCTTCAAGGCTGTAGGTATTTCACCATGAGAACAAATGCTTTCAACCCCTAGGAACCGGCACAAAATCACTGAGTATCATGCCATACTTGTGTCATTGGCAATTTAAAAAAAATGCAGATACTTTAAAAAAGCAGTCCTGTAAATTAGGAGTAAAACTGCCATGTGTGTATGTACTAGTTTATCCTAAGTATAACAGAGTTAATTAATCATTCTGCTTAGAAACTTGATATTCTGGTAGACATAATGTTGTTTATAAGCTGCTACTGCTGCTAAGGAAAACTCTCACAATCTGTTATATTTATCCATCATTTATCAAAGGACAACAAAGATAAATAAAAGATGATGTCATTGCTGTGCATTCAGCCACCACAAAGATGCTCTGCTACAGCTGTCATCACAATAGGGAACAAAAAGAAAATGTACACCACCACTGGTAGTGTAACTGCCTGCTCCTGAAAGGGACTTGCACAGCAGTGCCATCTCCTCCTTCCAGCATGTGAGGTGGAGCTGACTGTGATGTCAGTCAGGAAAACCAGAACCCTGTCGGTTGTCTGAGCTGCCTCTCCAAGTAGACCTGTGCTTTTATGGTACCCTCCATAACCATAGTGATACATCCATTTCCTTTTACTATTTAGCTTTCTCTTAGAAGACATTTAGCAATGGTACTTTAAACTTCCAGTTTTGCTTCTTCGTGGAGTTGTCAACAATATCCTAATACATTATTGTAACAATATCTCCTTTCACTGTCAGACCCTTTGTATAATGGAGAAAATGCTTCAGTAATTTTGGGCTATTTTTTTCTAATGAAGTTGCTTGTTATTCTAGTGCTTTTGTCTTATATCAGTTCTGGGATTTGCTTTTCATTAAGCCTAAAGTCTCATAAATTTTAAGATAACTGGCATCTTATCATCTTGGCATCTTATTGTGTACCACCTAAAGGCACCATTCATGCAATATCTGAACTGTTTACCAAAGAACTGAAAATCCATAGTGTAGCAAGCTGAATGTAAAACTACAGAGAAAATGGAAGTTATGAACAGAACCACATTAAATGTTCAGGGAATGCAGGAAAAAAGCCATTTCCTTGTCTGAATCAAAAACGTTGATGGGGGAGGGCTGTTGTGGAGCCCACTAGCTTCACTCCCATTGTCCAGGTGTAATTCTTCATCTGGCTATAATACTGCAGTAGCCTCTCCTACCGTGTCTTAGTGAAGAGACAAAAATGGCAATTTTTTCTTTAGGAAGATGACTCAATTGGTATTGCAACCAAAAGGCCAAAGGCTGTCAGCCACAAAAGTGACCATTGAAATGGATTATATGAGGTGTTCCTCTGACATGCAGCTACAAGGCAAGAGCATGGTTAAACAGATGATATTGAAAAATAGCATTTTTCAAATAAAACCAGTAGATATTAGATAAGACAGCAGATATATTTGCATTCATTGGCAATATAAGTGGGGCTCTGGCTCCATTTTTTTCTTGTCAGGTTTTACTTGAAGTGTAAAATCACATGGTAAATGTGAAGCATGAAAGGGTGAGCTGTGTTCCCTTCCTGCCTATAATTAAGATCCATTACCCCACAAGTTAGTGTAAGACCTAAATGGCTGAAGTAGCTACCTTTTATGAAGAAGTAGAAGTGGTAACAAGTCTGCAGTTTGGAGAGGAGAAAGCCATAGGGATGTGCTCCAGGTTTACAAAATCATGAAGGTGGTTAATGAGATAAATGCATGTCAAAGTCTTATTCACCAAGTCCCACAAGGCTGGAAATAGGGAGCTATAATTCCAAACAGATAAAAGTAACTGGTGAACCAGTGAAAGTTCACTGTTGCCACAGGACTCTGTGAAAAGCAGAGTATTGGCAGGTTTTCCAAGAGGGATTGGACAAATTAACAGTGAGCTGATACTGTTGGGGATTAAACAGGGATGAGGAGACTGTTCAAAACTGCCTTACTTCAATAGCCACAGACTTACTTCTCAGATACTGTCATCATCTCTTCTGTCATGAGCAAATACTGTTTTCCTATTGCTGCATAATAATAAAAGATTTTCTATAAAGACACCAGGGTACCTATCTGAGTGCTTTCTAAATGTGCATATGGACTGTTTTTTCTGATGTGCAACCAGATCTTCTGTCTGGAATGCTATGCTCATTGTCTCTTTTCCTGTCATTCGTGGACAACAGAAATTGGAAGTCAGGGACAGCCTCTTTCCAAATTTCAAAATGCTGTTGACTCTTTCCTATATTTAGACATCTTCTCCCATTTTTTGAGACAGCTTTCTCACATGGGTTTTATGTTACTCTCCTCTGGACATTAATTTGTCCCCAGCTTTGTTAAAAAGCTGATTTGATAAGTGTTCAAAAGGGGACATTATACTCTATAGACAACCTCACGTATGGGTGAGGAGAAAATTTGGATTTTAAAACTGAAATAATATCAGGCTCTGGAGAGAGCCCCACAACACTGATATACCTCATTTTGCTGACGGAAAACATTTTGTACCAAGTTCTTAAATCTTATTTTTCAGCTGGGTCTGCATCCATCTTATAGTGCTGTCATCTAGACCATGTTTCCCAGCTTTTTTTGTGTGAAATTTTCAGGGACTGTGTTATAAAAATCCTGTTCAAGTCACACCAACAGCAGTCTCAATGGTTAGATAACCTGGCGTGAAATTAGTCTGGCTCGATACAATTTCTTCTTGACACACTCACAAAGATTGTTTCTTATCAGTGTATTATTTACTAGGTAGTCATAAATTGTTTGCCTTCTATCACAGTTCAGTATCATTTTGTATATTGAAATTAGGCTGAGTTATTTAATGTCTTCAGAATCATCTCATTTCCCTTTTTTATGACTAGGTCATCCATCATCTTCAGGGGCATCAGTCATGCCCCTGTATCCCTCTGGAAGCTCAGCCTCCTTAGGTTCACAGTCTCTTTTCCTTCATTCATGGGGCTTTTCTAGTCTGCACTGTGCTAAGAGTTGCTTGACAGTCACATATCTCGGGCATTATTCAGTTAGTCAGCCTCTCTCTCTACTTCTAAATAACCCCGGTGTATCTCACTAATGCACCAACCACTTGTTAGGGAAAACCCTTAATTCTCTTTCTTGGACCACCTCACATCATTGGGAGCAGCCCCTGGTGAATAACCACTTTGCTGTTCCCCTTAAAACCCTCTTGTTCTATGATTTTTATTGACCTCAGCAGTGGTCAGTCTGTTCAGGCAGTTGGTTGGAGATCTTCCTTTTACTCCATTCTCCCTCTGTATTGACCCATTTCTCTTGTCATATAGCTAAGTTTCCTGGCACAGATATATTTTCCTTTGCATGTTTTCCTTCTTTGATCAACACAAGGGGTTACTGATCTGTGACAATGTCTCCTGGATATTGTCCTAGTATACATAATGGTTAAGGACAGAGTAGGATTTAAGGAACCAATCTACAAGGTAAAAACAAAATATGGTCATGGTAACTTCCTTAATATTTTAGTTCTCACAGTCTCATAGTAAAATAATAAATAAAATACAAATAAAATGCAAATTCAAAATAGAGGTATTGATTAATTGCTCCAGTGTGTGTTAAAAATACACTGCTAACCATAATAAATCTCTCTTTCTTGAAAAAACATATTTTGAATTCTTTCAGAATTCTTTGAGATTCCCATACCCATTTGCTCTGAATAAAGCAGACTATCTTCCTAACATAAGACTTTAGGTATATAAATCAGTTAAGCCAGCTATGACATGACATTTCAAAGCTTCTATATAGTTTAAGAAAATCAGCTCCTAACAGTACTAAAATATCTCATTGAAACACACAAATTTAGCAATATTCCTCAGAAGAAAAATGTTTCTCCTTCTTACAGCATTTATGTTTAATCTTGTTTCCTATCTATACTTTTGCTTCCAAGAATTATTATGACAGTCATCAAAGTAGACATTCCTTTTTAAATCTATCAATCACCATTGACATTTTTTTCTGGTTTTTGGCACTTTGCATTTCTAGAATCACAGTCTTTCCATCCTTTGCTAAATGTCAAAGATGACACAAAATATTATGTTTCACTGTTCTAAGTAAAATAGTTTTTTTCTTTTTTAAAAAAGAGCACAAATTCATCTTCCTGAATGAGCTAAAATAAGCAGTGGTTCTATATGTTTTCAAGTGTTGCAAAAATCAGAATACAATATTGGTAAGGCTTGTTTCCAACACAGCTGTATCTCCTCTAACAGTCATTTTGACATAGAACAAATTTCCAATTATTTACTATTGCAGACTGTTCTAAATTCATTTATTCTGAGTTAAAAGCACAGAAAATATGCTGAAATTATGATGGTAGCTTGAACAATTTATTTTCTGCAGTATCCCTTCTCTTCAATGCTAATGTTAAAATGTAAAGCTGCTTATTTATTCCTCAAGATCTTTTTATTCCCTAAAGGATTATTTTAAAAACTTTAAAGCCTATAATAACACTGCTCTGGTTTGGTTTAAAAAATTATGTTATTCATGTGATCTAAGAAACAGTTGGATGAAATGTCTTTGTAGGCATGTCTCAAACATTTTTCAAGTTTTCATTAAGTCATTTTTCATTTTCCCTGTTAAGAAAATTTTACATCATTGGAATCAAAATAGTGATGGAAATGCATTCCCTTGATAGACTTAACTGAGAGGTTTCAAGCATGTCCAAGGTTTCAATCACTCTCATTCTTTTTGTGTGGACAATGGCAGGTTTGGATGAGCCAATCCAAATTTCTCAATTACCCTTTGTGAAAAATGACCTCTCTTTATGGAAATTGAGAAGAACATTATTTGTATAATTAAAAAAAATACTGAGCTGGAAAGATCCTTGAACACTTGAATTTATTACCCATCTCAGAGATTTGCATTTCGAAAGCGAATATATTCCAAAAGTTTTTGCTTTGTTTATTTTGGTTTTATCTGAGAAATATATTCCTTTTTTCTTGGTAATAGAGAAGCATGGACTAGTTTTCAAATTCCTGCGTATAGAGCAATTGCAAATAACATGCAAATTTGCTACAGAATAAAAGTGGTATTGTTGACAAATTATTTTAATGCACTATCATGGCAGTACTAAGAAGTCTTCTTTCAGTCTCCACAACAAATTAATGAGGAAAAAATGTGGCATGCCTCTAACTCAGTAATATGGAGAATTTTTCACAATTAGTTAAGGCAGTTCTTGCTGGTTTTAGGACAGTGCTTTAGTCAGATTTCCATTTTCAATCAGATATGTGTTTCTGAGTTCTACGTACATATATGACTGATGCTAGTCAGCTGCCTATTTTTGTAGTCCAAAGACTGAATCATTATAAATAAATAGACCCTGATCTAAATTTTAATTCTTGCCTGGAAATACTCTGGGATTCTCACATCTGGTTCCCTGGGAATGCTTGCCAAAAGAGAACAGTTCTCATTCCCAGCCAATGCTCCACAGAAGGCATCAGGAATGGCTGCAGTGGCTCATTCACCAGTGTCACTAGCAGGAACAGCAGTGAAAATGAGCAGTGCAGGTTAGGCCTGTGCTCCTGTTGTGCCATACCCAGGGTTTTAGCTCCCCTGCCTGACTGCAGGTGAAATGCTAGTCTAGTCTGATCCTTCATTTATGTTGTCTTCCCAGGAGAGGTGTTGAAACAGAGGATTTCAAGCATTGCATGGGATGTGCTGAAACAGCAGCCACATTTCTGAAGGATGGGGCTTTTAGTAAATTTTGAGACTGGAAATGTAAAAAGAGCTGCTGCTGCTGCAAGGCAGGTAGAGGTAATGTAAACTGATTTCTGCCTGTGTCTCCTAGATGAGACATTATTTTCAATCTTTCTTCTGAGGCAGACTATCAGCAGTGATGGAACTGTTAGGAATTGAGAGCTACATCCCCAGGCCAGTAGAAAAGGGCACCAGACACAATTCAAAAGTAGATCTTCCAGGCTCTTTGTAGCTCCTGTTACAGAGGGGTTATATCTGTTATATCTGGGGTTTAATCTGTAGAATATTTCATCTAGGCAGTGATAGTATCTTTCCCACAACCCCTGAATACAGGCCAGTCATTTTAAAATTCTTTCCTTTTGTCACTCTACTAAAACCTGTGTTAACTGAAGACAAATGTGATTTTACCCTAAATGTTGGCCTGAGAATAGAAAAGGAATGTCAACTGAGCTAACCCATTGTAGTGGAATGATGGAAACTTATTTTTCTGGGTTTTGTTGTTTCTGAAGGGACAGTGACTTACCATGATCTCTGAGCAAATGGTGGAGAAAAAATTATTTTTTATAAAAAAGAACAAAATCTCACATTTCCTTTTTTTTTAGCCTAAATTAAATAACAGGTTTACGTGAAGTTTCAGAGAACCATGCCTTTGTCCTCTCTTCCATGTGATATCTTACTAATGTCATTTAGTATCAATATTGCTTCAGTTTAAGTTTGCAGTTTTAATGGACTTCATGGCTCTCCTTTCTCTTTAAGTGCTCTTACAGCAACATTGAATCATGCAAATCTGTGCAAGTACTTTGTCAACAACCATTCAGCCTCCTGAAGTGTGCTAGCCATTTCTAAATTTACATTTATTACAGTGTTATGGGCACTAAGGATATCAAACTATTAATAAAATTGGTGTGAGGAATCTAGCTAAAAGAAAACTTTCATTTTCAGTTAGTACAAAAATAGGAAATACTTTTTTCCAGGCATATCCAAGCTAGAGTAACCTAAAGTCTGCCAATTTCTTTTCTAATACATATTCCTTTGCATATAAATATGTAATTGTAATGAAAAGTCTCTCAGTCAGGTCTCTGTGTACAATTTTACCATTTGTAGTAGAAATAATAAGAAAGCAATATCAAAACAGAAATAAAAAATATCTTAT
The DNA here is from genome assembly GCF_050655825.1 of Lonchura striata. Taxonomy (NCBI): domain Eukaryota; kingdom Metazoa; phylum Chordata; class Aves; order Passeriformes; family Estrildidae; genus Lonchura; species Lonchura striata. Next base: position 24,153,296 of record NC_140704.1, on the reverse strand, counting down.
TGCATGTAGCATTCACTGAACACTGTTCCTAATTCATTGTCCGTCTCAGTAATCAGATCTCCATCAAATCATGAGGAAACATCTAAGATGAAGTAGTGTATAGAAGTCTATTGGTTTTAGTAGTTTGACAAAAAGAATATACCTAAAAATGGGTGGGTTATTCTCTTGGTAGGAGAAGGACTAGATGTTACTGTATAATCCATTGCCCTACAAACTGGAACGCAGGTCTAAGCTCTCCTAAATAAGAAGATATGAAAAGCCTGAATCAAGATTTGTACTTAAATGCTGTGCAGAGAGCTTTTTATGTTTTGTTTTGTTTCATCACATATTGAAAATGCAAATATTTAGTTTGAGGCTATTAATATGGAAGACAAAGGTCAAATGCTCATCTAATACCATGATTCATATTTGAAAGAAAATTAAAGCTTAAGTGACTTGGCTATAACTTCAGCCGAAACTTGCTACACTTTGAGCATCACATTCTAACTTTTTATTAATGCTTCCATGATAATTTTTGTAAAGAACTGATTTTATCTGGTATCATTTAGGTATTGTTCACAAATGTGATATTTTAAACTGTTGATAAGGACTAAAGAGAGGCATTTGGAGAAGAACTGTTCTCTGCCTGTGCACACCTGCACCTCAGAGCTGCAGCTGGCATCTCCACAGGCTCGTCACTGCTTGTGCACCATGTGCTTCAATCTAGCAGATACGGGTTTGTGGTGAGATGAAACTGTGAAAGCAAAATGCTTGCCAGTATTCTTCTGAGAAAGTGATAAAGGATCTGAGAGAGTAATTAAGGATCAATATGAAAGTATTCTCTTGAAGCTGAACTTGTTGCCGTTTTTAATACTAGTTACTACAATTACTGTCAGGTGACTGAGTTACTACCCAACACAGAGAAATCCTTGAATTTCAAAGCTCTAACAAGAATCTAGGAGTCTATGAGAGACAGTGCAGAAACCCTGCAGTTGCCACTAGTTTAAAAGCTGGCTTAGGTTCAGCTAATATTAACAATGTGCATGTCTGCTTGTTAAGCAGGTATATGTAGCTGTAATACTTAAGATGTATGCAGAGAGGAGTGATGAAGAGTGGCAGCTGAGCAGAATGCTGCTTTATGTGGATGTTAAATATTTCCTATTTCTAAATTAATCCATTTGTCATCTCCACTACTTCTATCTATTAATTGGTGCTTAAAAGTCCTCATGTTGCATGTACAAGGAGAGATATGCAGCGTAAATGTGATAAGAACCTAAAGTGCACAGCAGATAATGTTCTGGGATATGTAATAATGGCCCAATTCATGGTCAATGGTCCTGTTAAAATTTGTCTCCCATTGGATTCAATTTAGGAAAACATGAAAATGCAGACCTTAGTCTGACTCCCTTAAATTATCTCTGGCTTTGCTGATTGGGTTTTCCTATAAATTATACCAATTCATAAAAGGCTTAATCTTGGAATGAGGAATGTTTGCATATGGATTTCTTTGTAGCCAGTAGTCAGTGAATTAACAAGGTAAGAAGAAGTCTTGAGCTCACTTTTTGGCTGCTGGAACATGCGAATGGCTTTATATGTATGCTTTTGCATTAATCAGTATTTTAGTCAGCAAGGGGCTCTATCTGTATTCATGGCTATTGTCACACTGTGAAGACGTTCACTTCCCCAATCTACATTTCTATCTGTGGCATAACTGCTTTGAGTCAGCTACACAGGGACAGATCGTGGCCTCAGAATGAGTGAGCATGAAACCTGGGGCATAGTACAATTTGCAGGCTTTCACTGACTTCATAGGATATAGGAAAATGACCATAGTGCAAGAAGGCCAAGGTCTAGCACTTCAGGCCAGTCTTTTCACAGCCTTCATATGTGATATCTGATAGATAAAGAGAGAAAGTTGCATTCCTGAAGATGAAACATTGCACCATACTGCTGGGCTGAAATAACAGATGTGCCAGCTATGAAGAGTTTGAAGATGCATTTGGCAAGGAGCACAGCACAAAGGGCTGATGATATGACACAACATACACACCTGCACACATGCACACCCTGTCTTGTCACATGAACATCCAGAGAAACAAGCAGTTTCAGAGGGCTTCTTTGTTTCAGAGTGTTGAGCACAGAGAGTGACACAAACAGCACTCTGTTGGAAATTACCAGGGCTGCCTGGTTTTAGCCTGTGGCTGAATATGTGCAGAAAAGTTGCAGTCTTGTTCCAGAGGCTTCCTCACCTATTCCCATAATCCCAGGCATCTTGCTTGGCAAGGAATAGTCATGGCAGTGGAGCTGGGGTTTCATGGGAGGACACTGATTTTCCCTCTGCAGAGCAGGAGATGAAGATAAGCTGTTATCTGGGTTGTATACCCAGCAAACTGTGCTCATCCCAGTGTTGTGCAGAGCCTGTGTAGCTCAGGAACTCAGTTTTTGCTCAGGTTGCACAGGCAGCCAAGGGTGAGGCACGGTCATGGCGCCTACAGGGACATGTCTGCTGTGCACAGGCCTCACAGACATCCAGGGCTCTGGGAGCAGCAGGCAGCTCTGCCCACCCTCTGTTCAGTGCACACAAAAATTCAACATGAGGGAGCAATTTCCCTCTAGGAGCCTGTCCCTTCCACTCTCACTGTTCAGCATGAAATTTTTACCCTGCTGTTTTTCACCACCATGGCTGAGGCTGCTCCTTCTCTCCTGGCTGCCACAGAGGACAGCAGCTCACAGGGTACAGAGTCCCTGGGGCACAGCAGGCTGCTGGTAGCTGCCCATTGCCACTCCTGCCGTGGGGGATGTGCGGAGAAAGCTGCTCTTTTGGAGCCCAGCTCCTTCTGCCCTTCACACCAGCTCTCTGGCAAGAGCAGCGGGCCCCACCCTGCCTGAACTGAGCCCTGGATAACCTGGGGTCTGCTCAGCAATGGCTGCAAACAGCCAGTGGAGTTTATATGCTGTATAGTCCATCAGACACTTAAGGATACGCCAGCTTCCTTCTCTCTCTCTCTGATGGACAGCTGAGTCAAAGGAGCTGCACTTTCCCTTTTCCTTGCTACAGCATGTTGTGTCCATGCTGCTGCAAGTATTCAGAAGGGTATGGACCAGGAAGTCATGCTGGAGCCTCACAGCTGAGGACATGTTAGAGAGGGAAGAGAAAAGGAAGAAAGAACATGGATGCTGTGGTTGAAAGGCACCCAACATATGAACAAAGCAAACACAGCAGCCCTCAGTTTGCCTCAATCCTCTGGAGATCTTCAAAGGCGGTGGAAATGACAACTCTCTGTGAATGCCCTTTTGCTTTGGTGTCAGGACAGTAGTAAGTGGCTTCCAAGAGAAAAAATCTTGACAGTGTGCCAAGAGGAGCCGCAGTAAGATTTGGTGGTGACTCTGGGCCCACACTAAGCTGCTGTTCATCCTCACAGGTCAGTGCAGAGAACAGGCAGTGGCTTTGAGTCCTCCACTGCTTGCTGCAGACCTCCAGGTGTTGTGACTTCTCCTTCAATTAGTCCATGGTGATCAGGTCGTTTTCATGCCAGCCTTTAGTATTTCCTGTTTTTACTGTTTGGCTACACTACTTCATCCGATCCTTACACTTGAACTTCTTCCATAATTCTCTTCCCCCTATGATTTTATTATCTCTAACACTCATCTCTTCCAGTTAATAAGTTACAAGCATGCTTCTTTCCTCTACCATCCAACTTTTCTTCTTTAATAAAGTTTTCCTATTGGCTTCAATAGTTTTGCAATAAATATCTGCAGTTGGAGAGGGAGCATCCTTGCTTTCTGAAGTCACAGATTTTTATCTCCAATTGTGCTAAAAGATCCCATTCTCAGCCTCTGGCTATACCTTCTCATGTGCATTGTAGAGTTCTGGTTCCTGTAGAACCTATCAGGCCCTGGTGCAAACTCACTGATGCCACACATTCTGCTCACCTGCCTCAGCAGGGCTTGTGCTTCCCACTTCTGAGGCCATTCCTCCAGTCTCAGGCTCAGGGACACCCTGGGCTTTCTGTGTAGCTGAAGAAGTAGATGAGTGCATCTGTTTGAGGAGCTGAATTCTGTTCCTAGGACTCCAATTTGACAGAAATGTCCCTTCTGCTGTTCCAGCTCTGCAGATGGTACACACTACATAGCTTCTGATTATACTGTCAGTAATATATGCATAACTGATAGAAAAATGGATTCTGGAGTGTAGTAGGTCTTATTATTCTTTGGATCTGTTTATAGTAAATACCTCTCTCATTCCTAGAATTATTGCTGTCGTATTTAGTACTAAAATTACAGACTAAGTGGTGCAGCAAAGTATTTCTATGACATTCAGAAATAACAGACTCAAAAGACATCAGTCTAAATATACTGAGCTGCAATATGTTCCAGAAGTTCAGTCCTTTAAATGTGCCTATTGCAATAGGACTGAATTGGGCTGTGATGGGAGTAGGATAAGGATGAATGCTATGTCAGTGTATGGTGAAAAATAGTCTTGTAGCAGAGGGGTTGATTGGACCTGTGAAGTCAAAGACCTATTTCCCTGCTCTGCTACAGATTACAAGTGCAAACTCAGAAAATGCAACATAAAATACCATTGACTTCAGAGGCCTAAGTTAGAAGGGCTAGTTCTGGAAAAAGGATGTAGTGTTTTAAAGCATGAACAGCTAGATGCATTGCTTCTACTTCACCTATTTGTACCTATTCTGAGGGCTCTCATCCACCCCTTTTCCCTTGAACCTTGAAATCTATACTTAACCTGCTGCTGAGACACTTATCTTCCTTTTTTCAGGGGTGTTTAAGTGCTGGGAAAGAGGTCTTAAGAGGCAGGATGTTTTCAAAATAGAGTGCTGAACTCGAAGGCACAGATCAATAGCTGTTGAAAACTCAGCTTACTGCTATATTTTGCTGCTATTATCCCTCTCCAGAGTCCCACTAAGTCACCAGGAGTGTCAAAAGAAGGATAATGTACTAAGCAAATCTGATTTTAGTTCTGTTACATCATTCCCCTATCTGCTCCAATATTCTTCTAGGGGTTAGGCTAATTTTATTTTATTCTTCTAGGGGTTAGGCCATATTAACCTGGATGTTTTTTGGAACCAACCTCAAAGAAAATGTTTGCAGGTCTGGCACAAGGAAATGTTTGTAATGCTGTTAGTGATTACTTTTTATGAGATTATTCTCTGAAATAGGTGACTCAGACCTTGTGTTGGCTGTAGTTTAGAGACAAGACATGAATTCTAATTTCTTATGAGTTAGCCTGAATTCATGAATGGAAGAAAACTCTTGTCTGGCAGAGTCACAAACACACACACACGCACACACACACACACACCACACGCACAGGCACTCTCTCAGGAGCTGGTCTTCCAGAGGCCACAAAGTCCCTTTAACTTTGTTCTCAGGCATTGTTAGAGAGGGCTCTCTGTCTGTAAACCATTCTGTCTTTTCCTGAGGGTTTGGAGGGAGGTACTGTTTCTGTAAAATATATGTCAGCTAACTAAATTTATTCTGATACTGTGCCTCAGTATGAAATCCTCTGTAAAGGCTATGATTTCTTTTTCAAAATGAGATCTGCCATACTTCCATTTTCTATATACCTTTTGATTACAAATTAAAGGAAGTTCAGGTAAATAATCAAGAGCAAATATGTCAGTTTTTAGCTTGAAAGAATTCTTTGCACACCCTGACAGATAAAAGTTGTAACTAAACATTTAATTTCTCCATCCTTCAAGCCTCCCAAGGTAGCAGAATAAATACAAAGGCAACACTGTTCCAAGCAGCTGTGAAATGAGTCCTCTGTATAGTACTAAACAATTCAAATGACCAGAACTGAATATTCCTGTTAAGTTGTGTTGCAAGCATCTGGCGATCTGTGAGCTGTGGTTGTCTTATCATGCTCTTTTCTTCCTACACTTTTTTCCACTTGTGTAACCTGAGTCCTGTGCATGCCTTGGGACTCTCTTGAACAAGGTGCTGTACCAGCTTGCATTGCAGTTATCATGGTGCGGCTGTGGCCCTAATTTTGAGACTCCATGTCACTAAATAGTGAGGATTAATAAGCCTGTCCTGCTCCTGTTTCTTTTCTTCCTGAAGCAAAAACAGTCATGAGCTAAATGACTTTATTGTTCAGGCAGATTACAAACTGGAAATTTAATAGAATGACAAGCTATTTCCATAAATAAAACAATTAATTTATGTTCTTTTTCTGTTCTGTGGGCATATTGCGCTGGTAAAATCAGAAAGGTGGAGTCAGTCTTTGAGGATAAAGCAGGTTCTATTTAATCTTGCTTTATTGTCAAGTATTTCAAGGTTCTCAAGGGCTTACTAGTTCACATTCTTATTGGGCATCTTTCTGAGGGTACAATAAGAGGATTGTGGAAGCAAAATGTGCTTTAGAGGCAGCTAAAATTTTGAATGCCTCCTTCCCTTCGCTGATTACCTTACCTGGATGGGCAAGTCCAGCTATCCAGGTCTCTGCCTGGGTGGAACAGTCCCATAGACCCTGTAAAAGCCTAGGGCAAGGATGGGTGAAGGAGACAGTCCTGGTTATAGGCTAGAGTGAAAAAGAGTGAAGCAAAGCGGCGTTTGAACAAAGAGCTTGTGTAAAATGACCTTCCCGCATAATGGGATACAAATATTTCACTGGCTACTTTTATCCCTCTGGGCTGTACTTCTAGGAATTAAACAATTCCTCCATTTTTCAAAGATGGCTATACAGGTGGACACATCAGGCACAAGTTCAGTATTTTCCTGATTAGATGATTAGTAGCCAAGACTGCATGAAATTGGTGGGCGTGTGATCATGCAGTTTATCTGCAAAAATATACCATCAGTTTTTCTGGAAATTTACCTTAAATTTTAAAAAACTTAAAATTTTAAATTTAAAATTTTAAGGTTTTTAAAATTTATCTATTTTTTCAACATTTCATAGGATTGTTAGTAGTCATCCACCTCATGTGATTAGTCCAACAACAGAATAATTATTCCCTGACAAAACAACACAAAAATACTACATTTGCATTCTTAGGAACACTCTGGATATCCATGTGCAAAATCTTGTACTTCTTTGGGCCCTCTTATTTCTCATGCTTTCCATTTTTAGCTTTTGCTTATGGTTATAATTATTAAAATTAGTTTTGAAAAACTAGCAGGAGATTAGCTGCTAGTTTGCATATTTGAATGGTTTTATTCAATGAAGATCAATTTACTAATTTTTAAATTAATTTTCTTTAGTGCTTCCAACCATTTGGAGAGGATTCGTTATTATAAATTATTTAATCAAAGTACTGTATTATGAATGCCATATTTAATTAGTAAAGATATCAGGTAAACTGTTATAGTTTTTCATGATAATTATAAATCTACATATAGTTATATTAAAACTAGGAAGTCAGTAATCAGTACAGTGCTGCAGCAATCTGCGATGTGTATCTGTTCTTATAAAAGATGTAATTTGAATTTATTTATGGTTTCAAGTTCTCAGATGACATAGATTAATGATGAACTGCAGGAGTTTGGACCAGCAAAAATTTTTGCTGATAATATGTAAAGGCTTAAAATATTAGGAAAAAAAGAGTTCTTTCAAAGGTTCTTTCAAATTAAATTTTAATTTAATTTAAGTTCACCAATAGTTACTAATAATGACTATGTCATGGTGACAAAGATTTAAACTAAGAAGTAGTACTAATCACAGGTCAGAAACGGTCAATACTTTGAAAAAGGTGAAAGCCACAATTAAAGAAAACACACTCCAACTAGATTTTGCTATCTCCACAACTGTTCATGTTCATACTATAAGTAGAGAGAAGAGTGCTTGCCAATTTGAGACCTTAAAATGTTATTGTCTAAATTCTATTAATCCTTTACAGATTTTGTGGAACTACTGCTGTTTCTACTGCATTGAGTAAAGATTGTCTTTTCACACAGCCTTCTTCGGCATAGTACAAAGTGACACTATGAACAACTACTTGCAAATAGTCAGACCAGACTAAGAATTCATTATAGAATTTGTTCTGTTCAAAGGAGAAGCCCAACGTATTCCTGGAGAACTTATATCACTGGAGGTTTTACCTTCTGGGCTCCCAGCTGGGGCACAGGTTAGTCTATGATTGCAAGAGCTCAGAAATAGAGATGGTGTTAGACACCAGAGCTCAGTCCCATGTGCAAATGCATGAGTACAAGAGTTTTCTGTTAGAGTCTGTTCAGCTAGGGAGTGCTGCTGTTTAGTTGTGTAGCATATGTTCTCTTGTTTACATCAAAACAAATGTACCCAAGGCTAGACTGAGCCAGGGGCTCCTGGGAGAGTACTTGACTGACTCTTGAAATGTAGTGACTGGTTCCAGAATGGATATTGCAGTTCTCTGGAGTACAGCTGTCAGTTAGCTGTGTTTGCCTTTCACTGTTTGCAACTTCTTGACATAAGTTAAATTTCAGAAAGGCAGAGATTTGACTTCAAGGAAAACCAAAGACTAAGAAAGATGAAAAGGTGACAATTGACTTAGTGATACTACTGATATGGTAGTTCAGCTTTACACCCTTATTAGCAAACAAGGAACAAAATTATGCATATCTTATTGGGTTCCTGTAATTCTCCTGAGATAGGGCCAATTACAGATGAAAATATATTGATGAGTTTATGCACTAGAGAATTTTAGTCTAGTGTTTCACCTAATTAAATCCTAACAGGATAAAAGAAAAGCACTCCTCCCTAGAGATGCAGGTGGGGGCATACTGCTAATATCTATGTATGCTACACACCACTGACTGCAAGACAAGGCTCAAAGTAACTGGGTAGAAGTTCTGATAAAGCTGTCTTCTTAATGGATATTTGAGAGTATATACTTTCATATATGTATGATCAAATGATTGTCTCACATTTCTTGTCATAACCTCCACCATCCCAAACTCAGTGAAGAAGAGGTACTGATTGAAGAAATTAAATAATTCTTTAAAATTAAGTCAATAACTTATGTAGATGTCGCACAATTATTCCCCAGATTACAACAATTCAAATGAGCAAGAAAGACATTTATTGTAGGCCTTCTTTTGGGTATTCCTTCTCAAGACATATCTTGAGAGATTTACACCTGAACCCCTGTAGGACATCATCTTGTCCTGTCATGCATGGCTCCCCATACATCTATAGGGAAAACTGGGAATGCAAAATCATATTCCACTGAAGAATACTAAAGTGGTTTAGGTGTCTTGAGAGCAAACACCAAGTGCTGGAGCCTAATTCTGTGGTAAGAGAAGAACACTGCTGATGGCTTGAGTAACAGTCTTGTCTGTTCCCTGCTAGCAGGGGCTCACACCAGGTCTGTCTTGCAAAATCTTACTCTTTGAAGCCTTGCACATTCATCCACAGGTTTCTTCAGATAATAGGCAAGCCTTCCACTTGGATTATGAGTAATACCTGCATAAAAATGGCATCCTTGCAACTGTAATGAAGTTAGAGCAATGCAGACCTTTGATCGTACTCATTTGGCAGTGAGGACAAGCATCAGTTATAAACAGATAAACCCAGAATATGAGGTTTGCCATGCATTTTATGGTAGTTTCTAACACATTGCTTATCTGTGTATCATAGAATCCTATCTGTGACTCAAATTTTAGAGATATGTGATTATAGGGATGAGCAGCATGCTACAAATCAATACAGATACATGTGAAGCAGTACATAGATTTTACCATATAGTACATAGATTTTTACCACAAGTTAGCAGCTCAGTCTTTACTTCTGCTCTTGATCTGATCTGACAGAGTGAAAAGAGCAGTTCACCAACCATTCATATATTCACAGATAGATCTCACAAGTGTACTTGAAAGCCTGTGCTACAATCACTTCCATGCCTTTGCACCTGTCAACCAAGAGATGAAAGTAAATCTGAGGGCTGCCAATATCTTCATGTACAACTATTTTCCCAGCCACCATGTCTTATAGCCTCTTCGTCTGCAGCAAAGAGAGCTAGAAACCACTATTTTTATAAAAACAGAGCATTCAAGAAAGGCTGCCTACACATGCAGGCTGATTAAAGCATGAGTTCTTTGGTCACAGTTTATTGTGAAACACAGAGAGGGGCCACTTGAGTCTCAGGTAAAAATAGCAATATTAAAAGGCAATTTATATCTTAGATTTTTTCTTTAATGTTTTGTTTTGCAAATTTCATTAAATACAATCAGAAATAACTGGCTTACTTTTTTATGTTACATCAAGAGCGATCTCTGTTGACTGACTGAGATGGAGTTGGAAATCAACAGAAGGCAATGCCTATTTATTTTTTCAGGCATTTTCAGCATCTGTTGAACTTCAGCATTATTGTTATGCTTTTCAAAGCTTTCATCCTTACAAGACAGTTCAAGAAGGGAACAACAGCAAGAAAGGTTCATAAGGATGATTTTTTAAATATATATTTTTAAATAGTCTGTCAGCCTTTGCTTTTCAGTCCTTGAAAATCCAGCCAGCATCCTTCTAGTATTCAAGTGTCATTCTAGAAACTGAATCATATCCAAAGCCCATACTTCCATAGTGGAGCTCTCTGTAATAAACTGTTCTCTGAAAAATTGCTAACAAACCTTTCCAAACTGTAGCCATTTTCCAATAAATACTGCCACAAGAAGGAAGTGTATGAGAATGAAACACCAGTCCTGGAGTCAGTCTTGCCAGCAGCTCTGTCCTGTACTTGATGCTGGTTGCCCTGGTTTCTGTCAACCCGGGACATTGGTTTAGTATATCAAATTGCTCTTTTATTGGACCTCACATTCCACACCTGAAAAATAGATGTAGAATGTTTTGCTTTTTTTTCCAAGACTGAAATGTGAACCATGCTTAGAAAAGTAGTGCTAAATGTTATGGTTTATGAGATGCACCTTAGTCTCATGTCACTGTAGCAGCTTCTGTGTGCCATGAGAAAGCTGGGGCTGTGGAGCCCCTTCAGAAACTCCTTCAGCTGCCATTTCCACCCTAGGAAGGACTGAAGAGACCTCAGCCAAATGGGCCCAAAATATTCCCATAAATGGAAAGTTGCAAATTGTTCCCACATTTATCCCAGAGGAAAGCAGAGATGTCTTTGATCTTGTCTTTTGTCAGCCATTTTCACCCCTTTGCACATTTTGGCCTTCCTGAGAAACTTAATGCCATCAATGCCACAGTACCCCTTATCCATGTTGCAAACCCCAGTGTGTTCCTAATGTATTGTTGCTGAAAATAGACTTATCTGTGAGAAGAAGGGTAAACTGTCACAAAACATACAATATATAACTGCAATGTAATGACTCTATCACCCTTAAATAATAAAGAAGTATATGGACAAGTCATGCATCTTTTTTATTTAAGAAAATTATCTGTAAAATACTGGAATTCCGGACTTTGTAAACAAATACTGAAAAATTTGGGCTGCTGTTTGTTTATTAGAGCTTCCTACCTGCAACTCGCCTAAAAATGTGCTTGTAAGGGAAATTGTTTGCACTAGGACAATGTAGACCAGGTAAAAGAATGAATAATATCTCAGCTGAAAATTCTTCACAAAGATATTGGAAGTACTTTCTTAAAAAGCAGCTTATTTGGTGTAGAGTCTTTTAAAAGTCTTTAAAAAAACCCTGGCATTTTTAATGTAAACAAGAAACTGTTGCTAAGCCCTTTGAAAATAGTCTGGTGATACAATGAATTTTTTTTTCACTTGTGATCTACAGGTAGCTAATTTGAGGGATTTAATATCATTAAACTGCATTATAGTAAATTACTGCAATTTATTTTTTGTTTTCTGAAAAACTGTGTATAGATAAGAGTGTAAATGTATTTCTAGTCTGAATCAGACATAACTGGTAATGTCCCTTTCTGTTCTTTTTAATGTTGCTTGGCATTTTTGTATTAAAATATTTTTTCTGATTCATAGTTTTGAGGGACAATGCCAATTTTTGAAATAAAAGCATGCAGCAACATATGCATTTCTATAAAGTTCTTCTAGGATAACTTAATCAGGTTCAGAACAGGCTATTTGCAAACAAAAAGGATAGAAAGACTGTATATCTTCTCTAAGCATAGGATGAAAGAGATTTTAAGTTTCTAATCTGGAGTGCAGAATGAGCATAAGTACCTTACTGAGCATGTGCTAAACACAGGTTTTAGCCTGTGCTCATTGTTGTAGCTCTCACTGTTCTGAGTTAACCAATTTAGAGAGTCTGTTCTCGTGACTGTAGGACTGTAGCACAGCAAGGCCAAATATGAGCCCTCAAGTGAAGGCAATGTGGTTTTATTTTCAAACAAAATTTGTTCTACTCATTCACACTCTCGTAGCACATATTCACAAAGACACAAGATACGTGTGCCCAAGTCATGGCTTCAGCACACAGATTCCACATTTTACCCAGGTTGTCTGTCCAGGCTTTCTCAATGTTGCTTGGAGGATAAGGGATGGAAGTCACTGAGCCCTCCTCCCTTTTCCTTGCTGCTTTTTAGCTTGGAAACTCTCAGCACTATGTGTGCACTGCTTTTTGTATGATTATATGGGTCTCTTGTGGCTCCTACTCTGTCACTGTCTTCTCACCACCATCTCTAAATGCACCAGGTCTGCTTCAGACTGTTTGTAAGTGGCCTTTATTTTAGTATATCCCTTCTTTCAGTCTGTCCTCCGTGTCCTTGGTGCTGGGTGCCCTGAGAAGATGCACATAAATTACTTGGAATCCTGGGAACTGCTACATCTCTCCTCTCCTGGAAGTTGTTCATTCCAGGGTTTCTAAACCTAGATATTCCCAATAATTCTCCATTCAAGTGACCTTAGCATTTTTATGACAGATGATTCTTTAGTCCATCCTGAAAGGTTCTCAGGCTGCATTGCTGTGCAGTGGAGAACAATGGGCTGTAGGCCTGTTGCTGCCTCTGGAGCTCAAACCCAATGTAACAACAACATTTAAATTCACAAGAACAATAATGACTCAGATTAAGAGAAAGAAAAATAAAGTAGTCAGATGCCTTGCCTTCCCCAGTTGCCTATCAGAAGGATTTTCTCTTTGTGGCTTAGCTAGTAGTATCACAGTCAGGAGCCAGCAGACAGCATTAAGGACAGCAGGTATCAGGAAGTAAACACCACTGGAGTGACTTGCTGATTTTGTCTTTGTTACCCTAATAGGGAAATTGTATACCACTTCCCATGACTGTATTTCTAACCATGCAGGTGACACTGAGTTTTGAGCTATTCTTTTGGACTGAGTCTTTGACTCGAACAAGCTCCAGTTTGATGTCATCATGATTTTTGATTTGCAAATACTGATTTGGAATGTACTAAAGCACCCCAAAGTATCAAGGAAGGGTAGTTCTTGCAGTGCTTGCTGCTGTTGTTCCCCAGTAGAAGATCTTTGGCAGTTTCATGAAAACCATGACATGAAGTTCATGGAACCAATGGAGAAATGCATAATTATGTAAAAAGAGACATTTAAATGTATTAATGTATTAATGTATCATGTCTTACAAGTACTTGTTTGTCTCGCTGATATGAAATGAAAGAGATGAGTGTATAGCACAGATATCACCTGGAAGCTATAGTGCTTTTAACATTCCCATTTTTTTAAAGAATATTAACATGAAAAGACCAGACTTTTCAAGTGTCATTCAGAGAGGGACATTTATTATTCCTTGGCCCATCTCTTACCTCAGGCAGCCTTTGAGAGTGTCTTTGCAGAGAGAAGAGAAGATGCTGAGGAGGAAAGAGCATGTTCTCACAATATTCTAAAAAAAATCAGTGGCTTTGTGTTCTAAATCTTAAATTGCTAGTAAGTGTTCACATATGAGAACATAACAGCTACCAAAATAAAATAATAATTTCCCCTTTTTACAATACTTTACTTTTCCTCAGAGAGAAGCATATGCTTTGCCACCTGCACTTGAGGTATTTGTTTGCTACTGCAATTTATATCACTAGTGATATCAGACCAGTTCTAAGAAGGGCTTTTATTGAAGGGAATTGTGTTCCTTCTAATATCTGATTACTCTGAATTTCTGAAGCACCAAAAGAAAAGAAATGCTGCCTAGATGCTACTTGTGTTCATGCTGAGCTGACCTTCATCTCTTGAATGTTGGCATTGAAGCCAACGTGTCTTCTTGGCAAGTAAAAGACTCTTTATACGAGTGTCACAATTCAGAGTGAGGGTCAGGTTTATTATGTTGATAAATCATCTTCATTAAGAATTAGGTTACACTTATTTCTGCACACTTATTTCTGGGAAAGGACAACATCAGTTGTCTCACAGAGGGATAAAGTAGTGACTCAGACTAACCGTACCTACCAGTCTAATTTGCTTGCTCTTGAGAAGAAATTTTTTGCAACCCTGCACATGAGTGGGTTTTTTCCTTCATCTTCGACAGGACATTGCTGCTGGTCCACTGAAATGCTCTAGCTGAGTCTCCAAGTTCCACACTCAATTATTTTAAAAGGAAAAGGTTTGAATGTGTCTTTTCTTCCTGTGTCTGAGCAATGATGTACCAACATCACCAGCATGACAAAAGGTAGAGCTCTAGGTTTTCAGAGTTGGTACTCAAAATGAAAGCAAATTAAAAAGCATTTAAAATAATAAGGGATGTAAAAATCTTAGTCATATTAGACCCTTATACATCTGCCAAAATCAAGTGTTGCGACATAGGTTTTTCTGGCACTGAGATAATGGAGCCTGTTGTGAGAGCCAACTTTTGACACTAATTTGCAATGCATTGCTATTACAAATTTCTAGGCTAATCCCTTTGCCAAGGTTTTGCTTGCTATGAAACCAGTTTACTGACCTCCTATTAGGAATTCCTGCACCAATTATATCCCTGTCTCCTGTGCAATATAGCAATAATGGATAGGTAAAATAAAATTGCCATTATTTTATAAGTATTCTTGTGTATTTGGAATGAAAATTATTTGGGATAGGATACACACCATAGCTATGATACAGGAACTAAAATGTTTAACTAGCATGATTTACATTTTTATTCTGAAAAAATGGTTTAGCCATTTCCTTTCTTGGCCAGGAAAATCATCTGGTGTATAATGAATGGGTTACAACATGATTAACATTTCCAAGGGAATGCAGAAACTGGTCTTGGAAATAGCAGCCTCCATGCTTTCAAAGTTTATATTTGAAACCTCAAGGCAGATTTTTGATGACTGCTCATAATACTCTCATTAATCATAGAATCATAGAATGGCTTTTGTTTCAAAGGGACCTTAAAGATCACCCAGTTCTACTGCCCCTTTAGTCAGGGACTCTGCCTAAACCAGGTCACTCAGAATCCCATCTAACACAGCCTTGAGAAATTCTAGGGATGGGTCAATATAAACTTGCATATTGTTAGTGAAATTAAGGTTTAATTAAGAGACCAGGCACTCTATGGGTTGTGCACCTTAGCCTGGCTGTTTTTCTCTTGAGTTAAAAACCTAGATATCTGCAGTGGTAGTGCTGCTGTGTATGGGAATAACTCCCATTTACTTACAGTAAAGGATGAGGATCTGTCCTGTTGTATTTTAAATTGTTCATGTTCTGTGTCTTCAAGGCAAGGATTCCATGTGGAACTGAAGGACTGGTTCTTTGTTAAAGGTTGCAGCATTGATTTGTTTAAAAAGACTTTGACATTGAACTGTGAAGCTTTTGAAGAGTACAATTTGGCTGGACAGATGTACTGACACAAAAACAAATAAAGCACATTAATGTATTTTATAAACCCACTGAAGCAAGATTTCTGTGATGGTGATTCACTTTAGCCTGGACATACAGAGAATACAGTTATCTGATTGATAACGGCATAACTACATTTATAAATAAATTGATCTTGAGACTCTGACAGATGAATTAGAAAAAAATGTTAGTGAGAAAGAGTCTAATAAAAATAAATGTTTTTAGTAACTCTGTTCGGCTCTCTTTGATTTTCTGCCAGGAGGAAGTCTTCTCTGTCTTGGTCTGAGTCCCCTGTGTGTGAGAGGTTTCCCATCCCAGTTGCAGTGGTAGCAACCTACATGGTGGTCAGCCCACGGTGGCCTCACTGCTTGCATTCATTTCCATGGCATGGGCAGCCCACTTTTACTCTGCTTATACAGCTCTTTTCTGGGACTGCTTGTTATGGGAGGAAGCACTGATAAGCTGCTTCCATATAGGTGTGAATTTATATCATACACAGATGCTTATTCCTAGTGCTGACTCCCAACTTCTCCATCACATGATGCAGGAAGAAACCAGATCAGGAGGCAAATTTTCTAGATGAGGAAAAGGATAAGATAATTGGTTGGTCCCCAAAAGTACTGGATTATCCTCTTGTTCTTCAAGCACATTATGATGTATATTTTGTTTTCCTCTGTGTATAAAGTGATGTAAGTTATCTGGTCCATTATTTCTCTTGCCAGGAGTAGGGAGGACTGAACATTCAAAATTGAGTCATTCTCATATAGCCCACACAAAGGAGACAAAATAATTTGTATCAGGATTAGTATTTCATACTTTGTTGCACTAGCTCAGATCTGTTTCTAATACTTCGGTGGCTTGTCTGCACCTTTTACCAACAGCACTCATTTCAGGGGAAGCAATGGTTACTATGCCCCAGGAAAACAGTTTAATGGACCAGAGGCATACAGAAAGGCGTGTGCTGATTTAGTTCATACTGTGTTCAAAAGGGCAAGAGTCTTGCTGATGCCTGTGCCCTGCTCTGCAACTTGTACCAGAACCTCTGTATGCACAATGTAAACTGGATCCTTTCCTCTAGGATTAACCCCAAATCTCTTTTCACTGTCATTCCCTGTGCCTTTCCCAGTCTTATCAAACAAAATTGAGGTTTTGTGTAGTGTGAGACTGTTAAATCAAATAAGACCAGAATATTCACTACTTCTAAAGACTATGCTGGAATATTTTTTCAAGAAGGGATAGAAAACAGATTTTGCAATTCCTTACATTGCCTAAAATACAGAAATGCTATTTGTAACAGCTGTCTAGTTAATGAAAATATTATTATTTAATGATAATTTTAATACTCTCTGGTCTTAGTTTCAGGTTTGTCATCAAAGTTTATGACTATTTTTATCCTGTCCCTTATTTTTGCACAAATGTCCTTGTAAATGAACAAAAATTACCACCTTTCCCAACATCATTCCTTCCTCAGTCAAAACCTGTAGTTAGCACTGTGCCCCAGTATCCAGTCCTGAAATAGCTATTGCTTTTCTTCTGTGGAGAGAATTGTGAAAAGTTTAAGGCTGTTGCATTACGAAGGCTACAGATGGTTTGCATTCTCCTTCCAAAGACTCAAAATGCCTTCAATTTTTCTTTGTGGCTCAGATAATGAAGGAGATACTGTTCTTGTTTTTATATGAAAAACCTATTAACACTTCTCCACAGAGTACAGAAAGCTGCAATTCAGGTCTTAGGCTGGCAAACATTTCCTTGCTTCTGTTCTGTGCACACTTACAGAGGGGGTTACGCTTGTCTTGACAATAATTTCTAAATCTGTAAATGCCAAAGACACTGGAGACCTTAACTATTTCTCCTCATTCTGACAAAATAAATGGGAATTAAATGTTTGTGTAGTAATTTGCAGCAGTGCTAGTCAAGTATATTTGCTGTGCTTGAGAAAGTATGAAGTTCCCTGCATAGCTCTTTCCAGAATACAGAAAATTTTACATCTAAGGTCTAGTCCCCTCTTCATACCTTTTGTTCTCTAACTGCATCAAGGACACTAGGATATACAAATCTCCCATTACACTTACAAACAGAAAGGGAAGAAAACACTGTAGGAAAGCATGAATTGGCAAGGAAGTTTGCAGATACCACTATGACTTGTTTTTAAAGTTTATTTTCCTTGGGTGTACCTGTTTGTTATATCATTATGGCACACTGCATATTTGTAAAAAAAAAAAAAGTATGTATGACTTGATCTGTGGGGAAAGAGAGAACAGCCTATGTTTTGGTGTGAAATATCTATCACCATAGTGGAGAAGGCATTCTCCTGTCAGCATCCATAACTTCAAAGAACTATTGGTGCACTTGAATCCTATGTATTTTCTAAGAGTGCAATTTTTATAATTGCACAAGAGCTGCCTGATGTATTTTTATGCTTCTCAAAGCAAATGTTTATTTCTGGAAGTCCTTAAATAGTGTTATAATGATGCAAATTTCAATGATTTAATTCCCCAAATGTGTTTAGTGACCAGGATCTTTAGGTAGACTGCTACATGTAACCAAGATGTATGTTTGTCTGACTGTATTTGCCAGGCTTTTTTGAAAAGTGCAGTTACTCTTAGGTTTACTTTAAGTATGAAAATGATTCTTTGCTTCTATTTTCAATGGAATATAAAAATTTTGCATAGTTTCAATTAAAAAAAAAAGCCTGAAAACAGAAATGATAGTCCATACATATGAATTTAGAAGGCTCAGGTGAAATTGCCTTAAATTCCAGTACCAGTAGAGTGTGTTTGATGCTATTATCTGATGAAACTTTATCAGTAAAGAATTGCATTAATTTTTACACTACCTCATTCCCATTTTGGTACCATTTTTCGGTCTTAAAACTGGTTAGGGAAGATATTTCACTGTTTTTATAACATAACTTCAAGTAAGAAGCAATGTCCTGTTCAAGTCGTAGATTGTAAAGTGAAAAAAAGTAGTTAATTTATATCCAGGAAAAAAAAAGAAACAGTTTATCTTCTGTGCTGGCATTAGAAATCATGGCTATTCTTTTTGGAATTAGAGTGTCACAATCCACAGGCTTTTCATTCTGTCTCCTCAGAACAAAAATTTATTTCTGTGTCTGACAACTGACTTTGGTTAACTTCCAATACATGAGCTTGGCTTTTGAAACAAAATTTCAAGAAATAGCCCAATATTCATATAGACTCAGAACCTGCATCCCTGGAGACAGCTTTACACCATGATTTTAGGAAATTGTGGAGATTAAAATCTCTCTTGGCATTAGAACATGTGTTGGGCTTTGTTGGAGCTTCAGGCTGTGCAGCCTATGGAAGGAGATTGGAGCAGGAAAGCACACGTCAGAGTGTGTTAGCAACAAGTCTGTATGAAGGCTTTGTTGAATTTTATGAGTCTTGTAATTAAGCAGGGCAGTGAACTTATTCCTAAGCCCTCATTATTAATTTGATTTGAGCAAGGCATTGTTGTTTGTGTGGACAGTGCTGTGTCCCTTAGCTCAGAGCTGCAATTACCAGGGAGGATGTCTGAGCAAGAAATCCAGGATGAGTAAAGAGATTTGTCTTTTCGTCAGCTTTGCTCTCTGCAGGAGACTGCCCTTCTCTTTGCAGCAGCCTTCTTTTTCTCTGTCTGCTTCAAACTTCTTTTCATTGAAATCAATATCAAATGTTGACTTTGTTTGAACAGTACTACTGACACAAAGTAAGGCCAAAGTTAAATCAGAAAAAAATATTTCTTGCAACTTCAAAATTGATAATAATTTAAGAGTTGTTACATGTAATTTACATTTATGGGCCAGATGTTTATTCCTGTTCAATCTGCAGTATATAACATTATTAATTACTTAGTCCTGGAATTAAGGCTTGAATCCACACTCAAAAATTAAGGTACTTAAAAATATTTTTTATTTAAAAATCAGTTTGCGATCATTAAAAATAAATAGAACAACAATTTTTCACAGAAAATTTTTCCTATTTCAGATATTTTAGGTCTCATAGTCTATATTTCACTGTCTCATATAGTCATTTTTTATAAATGCTGCAATCCAATGCTTGAATTCCCACACTGAAGAACCTGACATCAAAAATGGAGTTACTAAACAATCTTTCCCAAAACTGTCACTTCTAAAATTAAAATCTCATATGAGATATTTATTTAGCTATAGACATCTGCTTGAACCACTGACCTATATCCTGGCACAAGAATTCTCAGTGAGACCCTATTATACGCAGTGCTGACAGTATCACTTTTTTTACAATGGTTAAGTCCTGTGCAAACAGAAAGATACAGAAAAGTCTGAAAAGCCACAGTCCTGGTCTTCCAAAAAATTGAGTACTACAAAATAAGCAATTTTTTTCCAGGGAATTGTCACTGCAACTGTTGGAAAAACGGCCCCACATTAAATAAAGATGGAGCACTGGTGAGTTTTGCTAAGAAGTATCTATGCATTGTTGAGTATCCTGCACCCAGACCAGCTCCAAAACAATATCATCACTTCATTTGCTTTCCTTTGAAAATGAAAGCTGAAATGCAAATGCAGTGTAATGGGAGTTAAAATTACAGCACTAGAGATAGGACATTGATTTTCAACACATCCAAACAGAAGAGTTATAAAATAATTCCAAGGTCACTTAATAGGCAAAGGGGGATTTAGGCTCTTTTGTATATCTGTTGGTAACTCCTTAATTATCTCACCAGAGCAGAGCAATTTGACAGTATTCTGACCAATAGCTATAGAGAGAAAATAAAATAAGGTGCACCTGGTAGAAACAAGAAACAGACCCTTTAAATAACTTTAAGCCATTAGTTTTAATGAAAAGACTGTTGCTGCTTTATTCCAGAAGAGATGCAAATAAGTCCTAATCTTCCAACTAGAATCTTTATTTTCATCTAAGCTTTGCTTTGTGCTTTAATCAGCAGCATTTGATCATATAAAAACAAACATTTCCTGGTTTTCAAGTAGGAGATATTAGTCAAGATTTGCTTGATATATATGATAGCTGTAGCTTAAATGAGAACCTAAACTATATAAAATGAAAAATGCAATAAAAAATCTGTTAATTTTTTTTAATTAAGTCAAACAGGTAATTTTGTTATGGTATGTGACTAATACTTTCCTTGAAAGTGAGGAAGTGATATATGATTGCCTATGGTCAGAGTTCAGAGCTTTGACACTGTCCTAATGTACTTGGGCCTTTCCCCAGGAGCCCTTTTGTACAGGTGGGACCCCTGATTGCAGCACTTTTCCATACCATGTCAAAGCACAGAGGATTTATTTCATGTGCATATTTCAGAGTGTCTTTAGTTAAATGTCCTGCAGAATAGTATTGAAGTTCTTCCACCCTGTTACACAGACAACTGACCACTGTCAAGCCACTGTTGATTCCTTTGTGGGCAAAGAATTTAAGAAGGGAGGTGTCCCATCCAGTAATATGAGAGAGCAGCCCACAACATAACACATCCATTGACATCAGGTAAGAGACACCAGATGTCATCAGAAGCCACAGAAACCTTCTGCCAAACTGTTCAGGGTGTAGATGGCCTGCTGCTGCTGATCTGCTGCTTTGCCTCCAGAAGGTCTGTGGATGCATAGATAGAAAGGGATAGCACTCATAATGTGCACCAGGGGTCACTAATTTCAGAAACCTAACATAGGATACAGCACCCCTGTGTGCTGTGTCTGCATCTCTTGAAACATGAACACTGTAAACCAGGTAAATGCTGTGTATTCCTCTTGAGCACAGGAATACTGGCAGTGCCAGGATGCAAGTCTGTGTTGCATCCTTTTGGCTGAATCATCAGATTGAGGAGTTGGTTCAGTATCTGTCATCAGACTAAGGAATGGGTTCAGAATCTGTTAGCAGAAGTCCTGGTACTAGCTGGGACCTAATTTCAAGAGCTCCAAGCATCTGTTTTCCTCTCATCATCTTGCATGACTTATGCATCTGAATTTCCCTGTGGAGGTCAGTGTGTTGGCTTTAGCCCAATCCTTTCTGATCGAGTAAAAGCAGCTCTTGGCAAGGATTCTACTTTCTGTTTGAAGTCCTCTCCTGACTTTTGCAGTTTGATGGCCAGAATGGAATAAGCAATTTTTCTTTTATGCTGCCTTTCATGTCAAAGGTAATGTTCATACTTCAGTTCATGCACCGATTATTTTTTCCTCATATGTTCTGCTTTTCCTGGCAGAACTCATGAAAGTAAAGCCAGATTTGTGCTGCTAATGATCAAGTTACAGATAACTCAGTTTAATGATCTAGTTTTGAGTCAAAACCTAGATCCACTGAGAAAAATGATACCAAGAGCAGGATTCAAGACCTGCCCATTAGCTTAAGTCTAGCTAAGCCATTGAAGCCATTGAAGTATTAAGCCATTGAAGTGCTGTACCAAAAGCTGGTTTTACTGGACGTAGATCAAATCACACAAGAAGGAAGTGACATAAAACCATATTATGCAAGTCAGAAAATAAGTTTATTATTTGTTTTTGTCCCATTATTCTAATTTGAATATCAAGTAAGCAAGCCAATCTAGTAGAATTATTCAATAGAGATGAATGGCTGGACAAGAGTTAATGCAAAAATTCAAGGAGCAAATGTTGCATCATAGGAGCAGTATGATTTTTCACATCCTCTCCCATTACTGTGAATATGATTACAGGAGATGCATGAAGAAATTACTTTCATTATTAAAACACTTCAAACCACAAAATGCACACATTTGGTTATTGTCATTGATCACTCCCCATATGTTGATGACACTGGAGAAAAAGTGGAGTTTCATGCATTTGATACTGCCCAGGAACCACAACAAGTGAAAATTTTTTATTTTATACCAGCTGCAGTAAATTAAAAGATTTAACATAAAGTTTTTCAGCAGCACGTACCCAGTCCCCTGCCCAGCAGCTCCTCTCTCTGTGTAGCAATGTGATACTGCATGTTGGTGATAGGATGCAGTGTGTGACCAGATGCAGCTTGCTATGGGGAGCATTTCTGAAGCCGTGCCTAAACAAGGCTGACACAGATGGATGCATGGGCTGAGTCCTTCTTTGTTTACCAGCTGTTTGAACTGTACAATCTGAAAGCATTTAATCCCTCTTACAGTGGTTCTTTCAGACCTCACTTCCTAAAGTAGCTTTTGTGGAGTCGTTAATTTACTTGTTCATTTTAGAGTGGTTTGCTTGTTTTGGTTTTGGTTTGGGGATTTTTGTTTGATTGGGTTTTTTTTGCTGTTTATATTTTTGCTGTTTCTTTTGAAGTCTTTTCAAAGGGATTGTGGGATTCATTATTTGAATCTGGATTACCAAGTCTTTTCATTAAGAGGGAAATTAAAGTTGAATGAGTTTGTCATGGTGAGATCCCTGGAGCAGAAATAAATAACCAGAACTCCAGAAGCCTATCCTAATTCTATAACAAAGGGCTGGGGATTTTGAGACATAATACAACCAGCTAGGTAGGGTGTAAAGCTTTGAGATAAATTCCATATGAGTGTTTTACTGAAACAGTAAGGGAAGCAGTTAGCACAATATTCACTGAAAGTAAACTAAATTTATATTGCACCAGATTTTCCTTTCTATGCTGTGGAACTCTGTGCTATCATTATAGAATTATGACTATATTTAAAGAACATGGAAATAGTATTTTCTGTAAAAAAAATCCACGGGTGAAAGGAAGCAAAGGATAGTGGGAAAATGCTAAATGTAGGGAAGGGAACTATGAGTATAAGGTGTGGAAGGAGAAGTTTTAGGACGTATAGGCACAGTAAAGTACATTCTGCTACTTGTGTCTTTGCTGTGAACTGTACTATTAAACTGTGCTACTAATTTCACAGTGATGTCTTCCTCAGTCAAAGAATTTTTTTTTTCCTTGTAGATATGTGAAACACCTGCTCAAATGGGATCATTGAATGAGGCTTAAAAAGTGGTATTTTCTTGCACATACTGGTAAAAAATTAATTAATAAGAACTCCCAAGGCTTAAAATATTATGGATATTTTTATCTTAATAAAGAAAAAATATACAGATGCTGTTTACAGTCCACAAATAAAATACATGGCTTTTGCATTGCATTTTTGCTTTTCTATGTGCAATGTGTGAGCTAGGTGACATGTAAATCCTGATTTTACTCTAAGAAGCCAAAGCTGAGCCTCTCACTTCCTTGGTGAAGCACTAAGTACAGTGCAGAAGATCCAAAATGAAATATTTTGATTGTTAAAGAAAAAAATATCCTTTTGGTGCTTTTTAAATTGGTGGTGCCTGAAAAATATATTTCATAGAAAGGTCAAGTGCCGCATCAGGATGAATACTTGGCAAGCTTTAGGCAAAAACTCCAAGTTACTAATAAGCAAATAAAAGTCCGAGAACTTTCCACCACCATAAGGCCAAATAAACACTAGAGGGGCAAAAGGCCTCAAGACATGATCTCTACAGATCTCATAATAGGCTGTGTTAAATTCCCTACATCTTGAGATTTTATACCTCTCTGCAGAAGTTTACACACATACCCATAGACACTTGTACATTTGGATTTAATGAGACAGTCAGGATGAGAAACAAGGTCAGCTACAGGTGCTTTTGAAAAGACTGTTCTGACTTCTTTCCAGAGCCATCAGAAATCTTTTCTGAATCTCAGTACTCATCCAAATGCGCTTCCCTTTGTGTCCTCTATCTGCTATATGAAGTACTTTCCATATGAAGGCACTTTGGCAATGTAATTTATGGAAGAGACCGTCTATTATTTTTCCACATGAAGCTTTAGATCGTGGATGGATATTTGAAGTTTTTAACATCACAGAGAGTCTAAAGTTTCAAGTCTTTTAATTTATTGCCAGTGAAATAAATATTAAAGTTGGCAGCCTATGGTGTAACAGGAAAATCTTCCTGAGAATTTCATATTACTTCCAGAGTTTTATTTTGAAAAGTCTTACAAATAGGCTGCTACATTGGAAGCATTTATTTTCTTGTTTAACTTTATCATTTGTGATCCAGATTATCCTTTGTCTCTGTGGCTGGATTTGGTAGGAAGATTTGGGGAAGCCCTAAGCCTACCTGTTACAGAAGCATTCAAGTTCCAGCTCTATATGCTAAACTAAGAGCAGTCCTCTGGCACCTGCACGGGTCTGGAATGTGCTCAGAAAGGAAAATTGACTCTATGTTTTTAGCTGACTCAAAACTTGGAGGCTTGTCCTTAGTGGCTTCAGATGTCATTCTGGGGTTGGTTCTGAATCCTTTGGGTACTGGAGCCAGAAATTAATTTCATCTGCCCCAGCAAAATAAAACCCTGCTAACGACATTGTTCAGCCAGTGTATATCAAGACTTTACCAAAAGCAAACCTTGGCATAAGGAAGCATTTGGAATTAAGAAACACATTATAAGTGATTGTAATTGGACTTTGACTGACTTACTTGAGAATTGCAGTGGTCCCAGAGGCTTCCAGTGCTAACTGTGGAGCAGGTGGGAGCCAGACCACACGATGCTTTACCCCCAGCCTGCCTTACTAGCCCTGGCTCAGGGTCTTTTGAGAGGCCCTGTTCCCCACTAGTGCCCACAAACTTAAGCTGCACATTATTTGTTGGGCTAGAATGTCATATACAAAACAGCACATGAAAAGACAACAAAATCAAATAAATAAACTTTAAAATAATAGCAGTAATATCAAATGAGACAGTGACATTGCCAAGAGGCTAATAAAAAGAAATCAGTATACCATTTAATGGGCTCGGAAGAGACAATATAAGTGACAAGAAATCATTCCCATGTTAGGCCATTTTCCTTTTCAAGGGAAGTTAGTTCACTTCCCATTGCTGTCTCAGAGCTCCACTCAACATTCATAATGGAGGAAGAAAAAGCCATAGCTCACAGAAAGGCAGTTCTCCTGGAGGCAGTGAGAACCTTGGCACTTTGGAGATATGGGTCTGATCTTACTCCCTGAACAATGGACAGCAAAAGCAAAATCTGTGAGAATCAGCCTAAAATCTCATTGTTACCCTCAGAATGCAGGGTAGAAGAGATCTTCAGTAAATGCAGCTTAATACACTAAGCTTAATTCACTAACTTCTCTAGAACATATTCATGATAGCTCATCTTGGCAGAAAGATGAAGACTTATAGATCCAAAGCCTCTGCTCTGCTCCTCCTGGCTGGGAAGTTTGTGGTGAAAGACCTTGTTTCTCCTTTATACGGCTTTCTCATGCTTCATCATCTTTCTTGGTCTTTTGTTTTGTTGTTTGTTTTTGTTTTTGTTTTTGTTTTACATATTACATCCACTACTAACTTGCCAGAAAATGAAGGTTTTTTCCATGGACTCTAATACTTGGGTTCCAGTGAAACCGCTGGGATAACTGGCTGGTCATTCTTAACCATGTGTATTTAGGAGCTGTGGAAGGTATTGCTGAGACTCTGAACTCCACAAGTGTTTATGAAAATTCTTCTGCTTATTAATATTTATACACAGAGGAAGAGGTCACCAGAGCTGCTGTTTGCATGGCTGGCAGCTGGTGTCCCTGAAGGGTCATTGTTAATACTGGTAGTGAGGAATGACTGACCTTTCAGCTCACAAGGTGCATTCACATGCTTCAGCCACCATCAATTTTAGCCATCTCCTGATCCTGTTTTCCTGCAAATAGTGTCTCATCTGGATTCAACTGTTCCTCTGGGAGACTTGGATGAAACTGGACTCCAGACTGCAAGCCCAGAGCAATGTTTAAGACAAAGAACCAAGTCTATTTATAAAATTTTCTTGTAGCGTATGAGTGAGTTACACCAGTAATGACTTCTCTCACTATTTAAGTGATTCCCATTCCCTCATCTGTATTCCTTGTTAATCCACTCTAATTTACAGATAAAAAGAGGAACCATGAAAAAAACAGTAACCTTCTCTGCAGGTCTTGGCAAAGATGCATTTTACCCTTTATTTTAACCTAAGCACTGTGAACTTCACCTGCCCAGTTACTATTGAAAGTACATCTCTTCATGTATGTTAGCCTGGAAGCCTTCCACAGAATTTTTAGTTGCTAATAACTACCTCTTGGGAAAATGTCAGTTCATAGCACTTTACTATATGTAAATTGCCCTGTCAAACTTCTGAAATTGTGGAAATTTTGATGGCTACATTCAATTTAACCTTTTATAGTAATGGTGCCATAATTCCTGACAGGGACAATAAAACATCCAAGCACTACAGCTGTGATATTCAAATAATCTGTAATAACTGATGCAGATAATCTTATTTTTACTGATTTACCTTTTTTTTCTTATATCCCCATCAATCACTACGTTATTGTATTTTTATTCATCTTTAGAGTAGATGTAAGAATAGTTTAAAATGCAGTGACAGCTTTGGGTCACTTTTCTGCTCATTATAGAGTAGGTGTAATACAGAAGTATCTGTGTTGTAGTAGATGTAATAATTTAAGAGCATAGGTAAAGCAAGATGTATCAGCAGAGGTAAAAAATCTTTAGATAAACCAACTGGTGTATTTGTAAAAGTTAGTTGAGACCTCAGACACGCAAAGGCTTTTCCAGAGACTGTCACAGGAGGGTTTGAATGTCTCAAAATGTGTCTCCTTTTATTATAGAATTTAAAATACCCTCATAATACTTTAGATACAACCCTTAGAGATCAACAATTATATACCCTGACCTCAAATCAGAATCAAGATTTTTATTCATTATTTGCAAAACTGCTATAAAATCAGAACCAGACTCAAGAAAAATGCATTATTTCCACACAGGCTCATATTTTTTGAGGTTGAATTGAAACCTACATCCAGCTGTAGCATGGACTATTCTGCCAAGTGAAAACAAAATATTTTAAATTTATGTCATGTACATTTGATTTAAAACAATCTATTCACAGGATTTTCACACTTCATATGACTTATATAAAAACATTGACATAATAAGAACTTATAATATTTTTCTTGGTTTTTTTCCCCACCCCATAAAATATTCACTTGCTTCTAATAATTTATAGGACTGTATACTTAGGATAAAAAAAGACTAGTGGGAGTTTGCCTGAGGAAGGATTGAATGGAAAATTGAGAGGGAACTGGCTAAAAATAAATATTAAATAACTACTTTTCTTTGCATTATGTGCTGCAACCAAAAGAAAAAAAAATTAACAAAAAACTTAGTATGTGAAATCAAGAAAGGATTGACCAAATCAAGTGTTGATCCAAGAGGCAAGAACGTAATGTATGATGTAATATTTATCCAATTATTTGAAGATTCTTTTGGTGTGATACAGAAAGAATTTGGTAATTGGAAAAACTACGTTACATTCACGTCTTACACTGTAATTTTTCTTACTTCTCCCTAACTCTTTATGTGTGCTTCCAAAGTCCATCCAGGTCTGCCTTGTCATTATATTCTTGTTCCACTGAACTCAAGAATTTTTTAGAGTATTTTTAAATATATTGACAGGTATGCTTGGTATGTAAGGTCTAGGCTGCAGGTAAAGTATATTTGGGGTGGTGTTCCAGCTAAAGTTATAATGCAACCATGCACGTGGCTTTTTCCTTAACTCAAAAGTTTTGACTGAAACTGTGTAGCTTGTTTCAGTTTCTTTAGCAATGTGTATTTAGCTCTACCCTTACAATTCTTCTTTTTAAATTATACTAATATAGATCTTATCCACAAAGGTGATATGGACTGTGAAAGCTGTATTCCCTGTTCAAATACTATATATAGAGAGAATAATTATAAATTTCTGCTTTAATTTTGCAGGCTGTGCAAAACATTTTAGTCTGACATAAATGTATGCAATTCTTTCAAAACCTTTGTTTCACAGCAGGGTAGTATTCATCCCAAGCTTTTGTCTGTGTCCAAGCTGCACTGTCTCTAAGATTAGATAATTGCATATTTTCTTATTGTACAAGCACTGTTGCAAAGTTCTCCCGAAACTGCAAGCACTTTTCAAAAGACATTTTGCAGTTGGGCCTAAAAGGCTAAAATTATACTGTGCTACTGTGTGACATGATAAGCCAGAGATTCATAATGATGCAGCAAAATGGCAAGGAAGTGTTCTGCTTTGAGGAAGGTTCAGTGATGAACTAGGCATTCCTGCAGTGTGCTTGCTCTCATCTGTTCAGTGTGGACCAGTGGCCAAAGCTGCTTCGCTCAGTCCCACTCTCCCAGCACTCTGAATGGCAGGAATGCTGTGCTATAGGTTTTATTCCTCTGCTTTGTTACACAGCTTTCCGTTTTTTTTTCTCCTTCTTTGATCTAAAGATTGAAAATATTTGACTTTAACATGGTAACATTTCCTGGCACTTAGCAAGATTTTTAAAATATTGCTGATTTTATCTTGTTAACCATTACTGAAAGCAGAGCTAGTAAAATCCTGAGTGTTGCTTCAGAATTGTAAGGTTTGCATTCAACTTCAGTATTTCAAATTTGATTGTAAAAAAAAAATTAAAGCCTTCATCATCAAGTGTGAACATTGTGAACTGAAAATTGTATCCTGGGCTGCATCCAAAGCAGTGTGGTGAGTCGATCGAGGGAGGGGATTCTGTCCCTCTGCTGCCTCTGATGAGACTCCACCTGGGTGCTGCACCCAGCTCTGGGGCCCCACCATAGGAAGAATGTGAAGCTGTTGGAATGAGTCCAGAGGAGGCTATGAAGATGATCAGAGAGCTGGAACTGTCTTCTATGGAAAAAAAACCTGAAAGAGCTGGAGGTCTTTAGCCTGGAGGAGAGAAGGCTCTAGGGAGACTTTATTGTAGCCTTTCAGTAGCTAACAGGGTCTTACAAGGAAGATAGGGAAAAGTTTTCACCAGGGTTTGTAGTCACAGGAAAAGATCAATGGTTTTAAACTGAAAGAAGTTAGATTTTGACTGTATATAAGGAAGAATTTTTACAGTGAGGGAGATGAAACCCTGGTACAAGTTGCCCAGAAGTTTTGAATGCCCCTTCCCCCAAAGTGTTCAAGACCAGGCTGGATGGGGCCCTGAGCAGCATGGGCTGGTGGAAGGTGTCCCTATCCATGGCAGAGGGGTTTTGACCTAGATGATATTTAAATGTCCCTTCCAGCCCAAACCACTCTATGATACTTTGATGGGTGCTGAGAGCCTGATGTACTTCTTACGTGAGAAATCATCGTTTTGTAACAATGAGATTATTTCAAGAGCATATCCTCTGAGTAGTGATAGAAGGCAATGAACTAATTTTCCAGAGTCACGGTATGATCCATTTTCTGTCCTGCATTATGGCTGAAGTAAAAACATAATTGCATGTGTTGTTTCTTCTTTCACTGCAAAAGCATAAAAGTCACTTTTCATTTCAATTCCACAAAAGCTTGAATTGTTCCATGCAGGGGCAGATGAGCTGTTATTACTCAGCATCTCCTCCATCTCTAAATCCCTTCCTTTAACCACTGTTTGTATCAGGAGAGCTTGTGGAGCAAAGGCATAAAATCTAGTCACTCAGGTACTATTTCTGGGTAAAATAGTATAATATTGCCAAATTCAGAAAAAATGCAACAAGGTACAGAGGCTCCTGTAAATGCTGAACTCCAGAATTGCTTGGTATGCAACTCTTGACATAATGCTGTCAACATTTTGAGCTAGAATACTTCATAGAAGACATTTTCAAAAGTCTGAAACTAACTTTTTTGAAACTAATTACACAGTCAGGTTTGTGTAAGTACTCCACACTTTGTCTGCCAACAAATCTGCTGAAATACTTTGCTAATATATTCCTGAAATTTTCTTTGCTTTTACTTGGAACCTCATAAAACCCTCTGTCCAACAGCCAAGAGGATCATTAGCAATGGCTTTCTAAGCTCTGAAGAATTAGAGGGAATTTTGGCTACTGGGGTTTTTTTGGCTACTAACAAGCAGTAGGCACCACCCTCAATTTACAGTTATTAGAGGATGCACTACACCCACCCATACGTACATGTAAGACAAATGGGATTTGAATCAGTGCTCAGCCAGATACCTCAGCTATAACCTAAGTTATGCCCTGGCAGGTGGAAGGAATCAGCTCCTCTAACATCTTTGATGCTTTATTTTCATGAAATGTTCAGCCTTTCCTGAAAATCTTCTGGATAATTTGGCTCATATATTTTTAAAGTCCTAGATAAATAATTCTTATTCAAACCATATTTATTGGCTTTTTTGTTGTTTTTGTTTTTTCAAAGTATATTTGTCTCTGTTGTATTACCCAGTCTAAGAACTACCATCTTCAGTTTCCTCACTGGTGTGTATGATCACATTGGCTGCTCAGATATGTAATGTGGGGGCTTAGAAAATTTGTGATTACCTTAAAAATAGACACAGACAATTCTGTAGCTACTTTCTTCCTATTTTCATCTGGTTTATTGGAAAGTATTTGGTTAAAGGGAAACCTAAGGTAAAATAACCTCTTTTTATTGACTGTTTTTAAATTGAAAAATGAAATACCAAGTGTTGCAGCTCCCATGTAATCCAAATGAATCAATAAAGTGGAATTATTTGGTCATTTCCTCTGTGTAAATCTGAAATTGCCTATTTGCCATGGCTGATAGTTTCAGTTTGTTAACATAGCACACACTGGAGATGAAGTTCACAGTCTCCACCAGGCAAGCTAATGGAAACTATGATCTGTTACAATAGCAGCTGAGCAGTCATCACAAAAATTAGCATTTAGGTCTCCAACACTCCCAAAATAAATGAGATAAGCTGTGAGTGTCCTGGATACCTGCAGTTTTAATGTTGCAATATCTTTATGTGCCTGACACCAGAAACTGAGAATGTGGAATTTTTATTTCTCAGGTGATTCCTGAATGAAAAGGAGGGTTAGACAAAATGCTGAGGTACTGCACAAAGGTAAGGCACAGAGAGTACAGGAGTAGAAGACAGTAGATACATATCCTGCCTTGCCTCATCTCCCTGGACACTTAACTAGAGGCTGTAAGGAGACCCATCTCTCTGCCTGAGACTGATGGTCATCAGTTTTTGGCATAATAACTGAGGAGCAAACACGATTCCTACTGGAAGTACCAGGAGATCCTGGTGCCACTTAAACCATTTCAAGACTATTGCAGGCTCACAGCTAGAGAATGTGCTGGGAGGGACTGGCTCTACTACCATCTCAGGGATGGGGATTAAACTCCTGGCATTTCCTCTCCTGTTGGGGCTATAAGTACAATGATGGTCTGCACAAGACCTGGGATTGTAGAAGGGTGATATACAGTTCACTCCCAAAGTAACCTAAATGAGGAACCCAGGGGTAAGATGTCCCACTGGGAGTGAGGGGATAATTTTAATGCTTTTCTCAAAAGTATCTGCATGTTTGGCTACACACACTGACCTCCTCCTCCAAAATCCTTAAACACTCAGCAGCAGGATCTGCTGGCTTGTCTGTGCCTTGCCCAGTGGTGTCTGCCCAGTGTTTCCCAGTGTTACTGAAGGCAGAAGAGGTTGGTGCCTTCTGTGCTGAGTGGCAAGGCACTCCCCAGGAGGCTCTGCAAGCCTCTAAATAAGAAAATATAGAGATCTTGTGGTCTGAGGTGTGTACTCAGCTAGTCACCTTGAGAAAGCTGTGTAGGGTGGAAAAGAATCTCCCAAAGAGACTTGCAGCTTAGGAAGGTTGCAAGTGAAGTTTCATAAATTCTGAGTATAATAAACACACTGAGAAAGAGATTTTTGCATTACACTTCTATACTTAGCCACAACTTCTCAAATTCCCATTTTAGAAACCATTTTTAAAACCATTTCTTTATCTAAAGGTATGTCAGCAGCATTGTGAAAGATGGCACTGCAGATTTATCAGAGCAGAATAATTAAAGAAGTTTTTTCCAGTCTTTCTTTCTTTTCTTTTCTTTTCTTTCTTTCTTTCTTTCTTTCTTTCTTTCTTTCTTTCTTTCTTTCTTTCCTTCCTTCCTTCCTTCCTTCCTTCCTTCCTTCCTTCCTTCCTTCCTTCCTTCCTTCCTTCCTTCCTTCCAATTCTTCAGAACATGGCAGAGAATTATTGCTGTTCTGCCTTCTTTTACATCTTCCTCATACACCCTTCTTTCTGACTAAATCTAATTTCCCTTGTTGGCCTTGTGCAAATTGCTGTGCAGGGAAGGTTGTCCCATTTTCTGGATGACCCAATGGTAATTGTAATGGAAGACCTGTTCAGCACCTGTAGATAACTGGACAGAGACAAAAGAGATGTCATTACTGAGTAGGATCCTGTGTTCATCCTCAGATAAGTTTCAGGTATAATCCCAAGGTTTCAGTGATACCACTATTATATCTGAAGCAGAAGGAATACCTTAGCACACAATGAGCTACATAAATGCTACTTTTGCAGAAAAAGAAATAACAATATTCTAGTTCAAATAACAGTCAGGGATGTCATATGTAACTATTATAAGCAACTGGGGCAGAAGAATTAATACAATTATGGAAAATATTTTTTTATGATTGATCCCTAAATATGGATATTCTAAAATTGAAATGCATGCAGCATGTTATGCTAACTTAACATTGAATAAGTATGTCATTTGACTTAGGGAAAAAGACTAAATTTTATAGGAACAGGAGTCAGCATAGCACCTAAAACCTGCCTGAAAACTCCAGCAAAGGAAATAAATTTTGGTGTAATTTTATACATTGCCATAATAATTATACTTACATAAGCTCCCATGATCCCATGAACTATCAGTGCATTATCTGTAATTCCTGTTGTTTATGGTCATAAGCATCAGCTCAGGAAAAACTCATGCATACCTTAAAACATCTGCAATACCTGTTCTTAAAACAGCTTGAAATATTATTGTTTCTCCACCTGTAATTGTAAAAAAGAAAATAAATTTAAAATCACATTTAAATAGATTTTTAAATTGTACAGCTGAAAACTAATTTCCTCACCTCTTCATAGTGTGGCCCTATAGTGTGGCTGTGGAGCTGGCACAAGTCAGGTGGTCCTGAGCAGCCAGAAGATGGCATGGAGAACAGCTTCCTGTGGGTTCTGCCATGGAAGCCCGTGTGTGCTTGAGTCGTGCTGCAAGCACACACTTGAGGAGCAGCCTCATTTCTGTTCCACCCTCTGCTCCTGGCAGCACAGCTGCAGCGCTCTGGGCTGTCCAGCCTTCCTTCAGCTGCAGGCGTGCTGCCCATGGCCCATAGTGTCCATGCCAAAAGGTGATCGTTCTAACACAAAAGACCCAAAACAGCACTTGAGCATACTGCTTTGAGCATCATCCCAGCTTGTCTGGCATGTCACACCTCAACCTGGATCACTGGAGATGAGCCATGGAGATGTTGGTTTGTTCCTCTGTCTGACAGAGTCCATCTCCTGGGGTTCCCCTTGTGCGAATCTTTCTGCCTCCCTGTTGCTTCTGCCCTGCCCATTGACCAACAGTTTGTATTTGCATGTATCTTCTAATTTCAATGAGATCATCATCCTTGATCCAGTACTGATGCCAGCTTAAGTGTGCTGTAGTGTAATGGGCCAGTCTTATAGTTGAAAAAAAAAAACCCTTATTCAGGGGCTTTATAGTCTGATAGTTAAAATATTGTTGTTCAGCTATTCTTGAAATTATTGCCAGAAGAAAAGATTTCTGTGAAAAAGACAAAAAAGCACTAAATTTTATCTGGCATGTTAGCCATTCCTATGGTCACAGCTGGCTAAAATAAAAATTAATATAAATAAATAAAGTAGCTAGGATTTAGCATGGGAAATAGTTCTTACTCATTTACTCATATGTATTATTATATGGTGCAGTCATTTTAGTTAACACAAAGGGAAATGATGTGTTAAATATTTTACAGATTGCTTTTTTTAATTAGGAGAGACAGGAGAAAGAAACATTTTAAATAGTTCTTTCAGTAGACAATTAGTTCTTTCAGTAGACAATAACAAATGTTCACAAAATCTCATGAGAATAAGATTTACCCACATCTACAGCTGTACCCAATCTGGTGTTGCAGGCATAAACCCAGCCTGGTGCTGCAGGCACTCTTGGCACAAAGTGCAGGAAAAGCAGGTATAGCAGATAAATTCAGCTGGCTTTGATCTTTCTTATGCTTTCTAGGTCACAGTATTGTGTTAATCTCTCTGCCATTGGAAGAAACTGTTGTGTATTTTAAAGGTGTTAATAGTATGTAAGGCAAAGTGCTCCCTTTGCCAACGTGATACCAATGCCTACATATGCAGCAGAAGTGATGATGCTAACAAGAATAGAGGCACCTACTAGACTGGCTTTACACCACACTGCAGAGCACTTTGCAGTACAGTGAGTAACTGGATGAACACCATACTCATGCTTGTACTCACTGTACAGCTGTGCAAGAGCCATTGTTTTTATGTTCTTCATTAATCTTTATTGTCGGTTTGAACCAATACAGACTGCAGGGAAGAGCCTGGAAAATATGCAGACAATTCCAGGCATTTTTCTCTGATCTAGATGTCCAGTTTTTGCTTTAGTTGAGTTGTCTACCATGAATAATCAAATGGAAGTTTGTGGCCCACAGTGTAACTACATATTATTTCTGTATCATTTGCATCTTGCATAACTTTTGGCACAGCAGAATGGTTCTGGGAAGATTCAGATAGTAAGAACACTACTTCCTATTAGAGACAAGTCCTCTGAGCCCTCTTTGCCATCACTTTATGTTTCATGTAATCTCAGTCACACATGACTGCAACATGTGCTACACATAACTGGGTCACATGTGCTACATTTAAGTGGAAGTGCCAAACCTTTATCACATTTTGACATTATGCATTTCTGCTTTAGATGAAGACAATATTTAATTTCCCCTCTGAAGATGAGTGCCCTTCCAGACCATTTAAAGATGAGAAAAGCTGTTACAATGCTGTTGCTGAGACAAATGTTACACAAGTCATTGTGTTATTCACTGCATGTCAACTCGACTAGACATACAAACCCCCATGCCTTTTTCTCATTAAATTCATGGGTTTCAAATGTGTAGGGTGCTCACGGGATTGTTTGTCCAGGTAGAAAACACCTAATTTCTAGTTTTTAAGCTGTCTGAAAAATGAAGGTGTGAGAGTGCTTGCTATATTACTGTGACTGAAGGTGATCACAGCCACATGTCCTGTGTTGCTCAGCACATACACCACGAGTGGTCTGTGAGACACCAGAAGGCACAATGTGTTTTGACAAAAGCTGCATTTCTCACTTAAATAGAGAAGTTACTTTTATATAAAACTTAAAATGGTGTGTTACTGCAAAGAACTCCACTTGCTTGAACTCCCACAACTGTGAAGCAATGAGATTATACCTGGATGATTTTCCACATAGGCCGGATAGGTGTTGATGTAGGAAAAGCCCAGAAAACCAAAAAGTTGCTGATCCAGTTCCCTTCTAACCTGGGGAGCCATGTCCATGCTCTGCCTCCCCAGTACTTGGAAGTAGTCATGCTGGATGGCCTGAGGCTTACACTGCTGTGTGTCTATCCACAGCCCAGCCACCCAGCTGCATCAGGGGGCGTGTAATCCCACCGTGTTGTTCCCAGTTTCTCTTTTCCTGCCGCACAGGCTTGTTCACCTAGCTAGAGATGACTCAAACTCTGGCTTTCCCTAGCCTCATAAACATGTCTTTAGAGCTGCTATTACACTTATTTGCAAACTGGATCTTTCTGGGTTTGGCAAGTCAGGTTTAAAATATCCAGATTGTTCATAGGTCTGCAACTCTATATTAGTTTAGAAGCATCGGGAAAAGGACAACCAAGGTAGCCTCAGCTGACAAGACACAGGGTTTAACATGGATCTGCTGCTGGTGACCTAGTAATATGGAGCTGTACCCCACACCATCTGTACTCACCACCAGAGATCCACAGAGGAGACTAAATTTAAAGTGTACCAATGTTCAATTAGACCAAACTTGAGCACATGTAAGGCCAGAGGTGCTCAAACAACCACACACACACAGTCTAGACTAAGTCTAAAAATATGCTCATACACAAAGACAAGGAATTTATCATAAAAGAAAAAGTCCGATTATGCTTTTATTTTTTGTTGTTTAATTCCCAGAAGGGTCGTCTACAACGTGTCTCTCCAAGAAGACTCCACAATGAAAAAAACAACCCAGAGTTGCTTCTTACTCATCATCCTTCTAACTGTAAGTCCAAGAAAACGGAACTGCTCATGACACCTGCTGCATTTAAACTTGTGGTGATGTTGACAAAAATGAGTACCAAGTTATACTTGTTATACTCCACAGGTGAAGGAAGAGTTTCCTTACAAATAAAATTCAAAAGAAGATAAATAAGATTATCTAATAAAAGTTTGAACTTGAAAGCATTGTTTCTTGGTGAGACAGAACTGCAAGTCTGAAGAGGATTATGCATATGACTTTTCATTTCTGTGTTTTATAGGCTAAAGTGTATCATGGGAATATGTGTTTGAAAACTGCCCTTAATGTTGTTCTGTGAAACAAACTGAATTAAGTAGTGATGGATTTTCACTGTTTATAGTTGATCTGCTATTAGGAAAGCAACCAAAATGAAAAATAACCTTATAAATATATTTATTAGTTCAAATGCTATTTTCAACTGTTTCATATCAACATTACATTTATTTTAATGTATGCAACATTGTTGAGTAATTGTGGTTCTA
Organism: Lonchura striata; assembly: GCF_050655825.1. Classification (NCBI taxonomy): domain Eukaryota; kingdom Metazoa; phylum Chordata; class Aves; order Passeriformes; family Estrildidae; genus Lonchura; species Lonchura striata. The sequence continues at coordinate 24,116,131 of NC_140704.1, read as the reverse complement.
AACATGTTGTAAATTCATTTCTGCCTGACTAATAATAATTCATATAAGTTGAATCCTTTTGCTAATCTCTACTTGTGAAACCTCAATTTATTATTGATCATCATAAAATCATAGACATTACAGGCAGTCAGAATTGAGAACACTGCCCAGAGCCTAAGTTACAGAATGATCAAAATGTGTCTGAGTGATGCTGCTGGGAACAACCACCTCACTACCCTGATGTGGTACGAGTAATTTGCGTGATGTCTGCCACCTTATTCCTCATCTAGCTCTAGCTCTGTGCTCCTGAAGAAAACCTTCTTCTTCTTCTTCTTCTTCTTCTTCTTCTTCTTCTTCTTCTTCTTCTTCTTCTTCTTCTTCTTCTTGTGTTTTCTTGGTTAGCTCCTCCTGCCTCTCTACTTCTCATCTTCTTCTTTAACATTTGAATGTGAAATATCTCTGTGCACCTCCTCATCAAATCCCATGCTGTAGAAGCAAAAGAACCCACATGCTGTAGAAAATATGTTGGAGACTATAAGCAACTGCTCTACCTGCTCTACCTGGGTTGTACCTCTCCTCTTAGCCTAGCAGAGTTTGTCTACAACCCTGCTTGCCCACTTAAATTTATATAGATAAAAAATGAAAGGAAAGTAGAGAACAGTAAGAGAATGATGGATAGAAGGAGATAAAAAGAAAACAATTAAATGAGATAATGGAGAATCCAGGAGAACAGGAAAGAACACATTATTTCAGGAAAATATTGAATCCATGGTTCAGGATTAGGACCCTTCATCAAAGAAGAGCTGAAGAGATGGAGAAATAATTGAAGAGAGTTAATACATTTCTGCTTACTTGGTCCCAAGAAAATTTGGGACCTGAGGTATACTAGAGTATTCTGGCGTTTGTGACCATTTGGGCTGGTTGTTCTACCTATCCTACAGGGGTGCATGTGACAATGCACTGCCTATGAAATCACCCATGGACAGAGATGTCTGTAACAAAGAGCCGGAGAGAAACCAGCTTTCTTCTGGTTTGAATCCCATCTGATCTGCACAGCTTAATAGGGGTCTTGACAAAGAACAACAATTCTTCCTATAAAAAAACAATGCCAAAAAAAGAAATAGATCCAGCTTATTTTTGCTCCCAGTCAAGTGACAGGACTGTAAATATTCTCATAACTAAAATTGTCAACAGCACTTTGAGCACTTGAGGTGCTTTAACCTACAGTATGGGTTTGTAGGTCAGCCCTGGGGCACTGATCCTTGCCCTGTTGTCCCCAGATCTTTTAAATCTCTCACCCATGAGAGCATGTGTGCAATGTTAGATCTGTGTTCATTTCTGCAGCACTCCAGGGTAGGATTTCTTTTAAAAACTCTTTAGTGAGATCTGCATTAATTTTAAATATCTTTGCACCAAAGAGCAGTTCATATTCTGACCTCAATGGATAACTTAACTTACATTTTCATGCTTCCAGTCTCTATGTGCCTTCCTTCCCCACTGCAGTGGGAATACTGTGCTCTACTTTGACATTTCTTAGGTTTTAATGTCCCTTTTGGTAGGGAAGAAGCCAAAGTCACAGAAGTAGACCATGAATAAACTTTTTTTTTTCCTTCACAAAACTTATCCACAATAGTGCTGTGAGACCAAATATGAAAAATATTTTGCCTCAGACATTTTTCCAAAAACTTCCCCATCTGCAGATGGTAGAAGCCATTCATTTTTTGCATTTTATTTATTGTTTGTGATGAATAAAGGGTTTCTCTCTTTCAAAAAGGCTGTTCCCACTCTGTTGGTTCTTCAAATCACTCTGTTGTTCATAGAACTGTGAGACATGTCAGCCACTATCTGAGGCTGAGGAAAATACAGTAATTAAGGTGATTTGTGAAACAGACAGGACTGATCTCCTATCTCTCTCCTCTACCCACCCCACAAGACAGCCTCTAGATCTCCCTTCTTTGATGACTTCCATGGTTTTCTGTCATTCTGTCATTTGTGACCTGCACTCCCCGTTGGTCACTGCGAGTTGTTGCAAAGCAGCCCAACCTTTTGAGGTTTTTGTTTTCCCCTCTGGGCTCCATGCTCTCTGTTAGTGCTGTTTGGCCACTGTAGGTGCTGGTGGTTCCCCTGTGGTGGTCACCCCTATTGAGCAGGGGAGACTTTTACCTGAAATCTCTTTTCTTAGTGTAGCTGTGATTCCGTAACACAATCTCAGAGCTGGAGCACACCCTGCCCCTCTATACAGAGTTACTGCTTTCCTCAGATTCTTCTCATATCTCTCCTTCAATTTTTTGTCACAGATAAAAGATTACTTACTGGTGTGCCCAGACACTTCCTTCCCACCACCTCCTTTAGACTTGTCACCGAGGGCTTTTGGTACCTTCTGATAGAAACCATCTCTTTTATGCATGTAATTTTTTGCATAGAATTTATAGCCCTTCCATGTACAGATCCATAATAACCCGTCTTTGCCAAAAAAAACCTGAAGCATCAGTTGTTCCAAGACCTAATTTAGAAATACAAGCAACTCCCTTGCTTTTGGATGCAGGATAATGCCTCACCATATAATCATCTACTATAAAAAGGGAATTCCACTGGAAAATTTAATTGTTCATTATGTCATAGCTCACTTTATACTGATGCTCTCTAGTTTTTTGCAATTATTGAGAGCCACAGAATGTGGCTGAGATTTTTTTTTTCCCTCAAGTACATGAGTCCTGGTATGCTGGAGCAATTAGTTCATGTCCTCAGTGCACATGTCTCTTCACAAGAAAGATGGAGCACCAGCACAGTGTGCCCAGCAGCATCAAACTTCTGAAAATGAGGAAGAAGAAGTTTTGGGTCTGTCCTGTGTGATCGATCAATTTTTGAACATTGACAGAAGAGATTTCTATTCTCTGCTTTATTTTGTCAAGTAAGAACTGTGCCTACAAATGGCCCTGGAAATGAGGATTGATGAAGTAGTTTTTCCCACATACACCAATTTTGTGTCCTGAGCCAACCACAATATGCATAGTAAGGACTAAACAGATACTGCAGCTGAAGGCCACACTATTTTTAATTAGGCCCACTGGACCAATATTCTATTTTAAAATAAATTCATTTTGAGTGAAAAACAAATTGTGCACATTCACTGAGTCCAGATCTGTTAAATTGTTACCAAGCCCTAATCACAAAGATCTGCAGAGTCTGGTGCTTCTTTCCAACACCTGAAAGACTCGTGAATAATTCCTGTTCACAAAACATTGAAAATTAATTCTATGAAAAGCGAAATGTAATTTTCAGAGACTGCATAAACTGGTGTATTTTGGAATAGAGCTGTGGTAGGGTAGGTTCAAGCCTCCAGAACCATTAGTCAAGCACATGCCACCATGATGGGGGAGCTGCCCATGGTGCACCTGTTTGATCCTCACAGCTGGGAGGGCAACACGCACTGGTGGAGTGGTGTGGCCACAAACTCTGCTGGGCTCCTGCTCCTGCTCAGCTCAGTGGCTCTCAGTGTCCACCTCTGAAACCCATGCCTGTGCAGGTACTGTGAGAACAAGCCTTTTCCTGCTTATACAGCATCTCTTCCAGCATCTTGTCCAGAGCAGATCTCCTATGGGCCAGAAGAGCTGCTGAAGATCTGTCACCGCCTCCTTTGTCTCGCTTCTTCTGAGCCTTCTTGCTGTCTGGCACCTCTGGCAGCCCAGGATCTTCCTCAGCCTTGGATGGTGAGATCCCCCTGGGTCTCATCACCTTAGGCCATGCCTTTGGAAGCTGCTGTTCTGCATGTACACTTCACTCTGTAACTATTTATGGATTGCTTCATGCTGTAAGTATGTGCACTCAGAAGTTCTGAACCTGTTCTCACACAAGGGAAGCTCAGGAAAGCAAATTGCTGATATTTTAAGGTGGCAAGGATTAGTGTGAGACTTTGGGAGTCAAGCTGCTCATCATTTCCCAAGAAACAGGAATGCTGTATGCTATTCACCCAGTTTCGGGGATGATCAGGACGTTTTAACTACATCTTTGCTTTTTTAAAAAATAAGGCTGTTGCTATGCAGCTGATTGCAGCAAAGAGGCCTCTCACAGGAGGATAATCAGGGCTTCAAGAAAATATCCATGAAGTATTCTGGATTAGCCCACGGATTTTATCAGGCTAAAATGAATGTAAAGCTTCTTCTGTAAGCAAATTTTGTAGAAATGGAAAAGAACTGTAAGATTTATGATTTGATTTTCAATACAACAACCTTGTCTTCATCTACTGCACCTGATAATCTCATGCTTGTTTAAACAGCTGCCAAAATCTGCCATGTTAGTCATATGGGATCTCACTGAGATAATTACCATCCTGCTCCAACAGAGGTAGAGTATGGGAAAATTCTAACATTCAGTGATTAAGTAAAACATGTCATGTTGTAGTATTTCCCCAAAGAAATTGCCTGCTGCTTCCTAGCACACTTCTGATGGATAGAAATGATTATGTTTACTGAATATCTTATGCTAATGACCTTCCTAAGGTATCAGTTATTTTCTTATCTGTCCCAACACTAACAATTGTGAAAAGTAGTTCGAACATAATCAAAGTATGAGAAGGGCTCTGAAACTCATCTAAATATCATGCTGAGCTCTTGCTCTAAAATGTGATGTATGGAAGAATAGAGTTTAGTGATCCACAAAGAGATGACTGCACACAGCAGTTTTAAAAGAATTATACCAAGTGAATGTTTGAGCTGTTGAAATCAATAAAAAATAGTTAGAGCATCCAGAATTTCTACTAGTCTGAGCTCACCAATAATTGTTGCTAAATTACTATTTTTAGTGGAAGAGGGGGAGAGAAAAAAGACAGCTACAAATGCCTTCTTTTCCCAAATGTCATGTACAATTAGTGTTAGTGTCCTGCAAGCTCCTTGATGGCAGAGGAAAAATATTTGGGGATGCTTATTCATCATGTCCAATATTTTGTGGGGGAAGAAAAAGTGAAAGACTTTTATGTTTAATTTATATGCATTCTCCCTTGCAGAAACGGCAACAGCCTGGCACAGGTTAACAGCAGTTTGTCTTACAGAAACCAGGGCATTGTTTGTTCATTCTTGTATAATTTAATAATGAAGTCAAATTTTTTGCAGAATCCTTTATTCATTCTAGGTATAAAGTAAACTTCAGCATTCCCAGCAGCCTGTAATTTCTCTTTGTAATGATAATTCACTTTTTTATGTCAGTCATTTGTCACGTGGTGGCTTGGTGGTCGTATGTATGACGTCATTTACTTGGACTTTTAGGAGTGACATCATATGTACGGCTGCTAAACTGCTGCATGGGACATCACTTAAACTGTTTTCTCCTGAAGATTTCAGTACATTTTTAAGCAATGATCACATTGATTATTGTGAATTATTTATTTCTCCTTAATAAAGAATGTTTATAAATGAATGACGCATTCCTTTATTGCATAAACATCATCTATATTTCCATCTGAAGTAGCTGATGAATGGATGGGAAGGCTTTTTAATGTGCAGTAATGGAGTCTGAAAATTTAAAATTTATTCCATATTTTATGTGTTCAATATTTGTAAGTAGTTGCCAGGCGAAGATTAATTGACCTGGGCTTTTTTGTGGTACAAATGCATCTTTTAAGTCTTAATTTCTAAAATACATTGACAAAACAATTAAAACATTGTAGCAGAGATGAGTTGAAATCATTAATTCCACGAGAGCTGCTACAAATGCTGACACTCAGATATTCAGGGGACATTCCCAGCCTCTCCCATTAACATGATACAGACTAAACTTTCTCTCCCATGTAGCCATATCCAAGCTCCTGCTCTTTCTGAAAAGAGAATAATGACAGAGAGATGTATTCCTTCCCCATTTGCCTTTTTCTGACTGTACAGTAAGGAGTGAGGAAGACTAAAACAAATAATAATGTCTGACATTACAAACTGCATCAAAATTCTTGTCTGACTGAACTGCGGGTATATAAAGGCTGGATCATCAGCCCACTGGACTGACTTTGGGAAGTCAGGCTTTAAATTCTGGGTGGTGGACATGGGATTCTCTTTTGCATGGTAAAAATCCAGTATTTGAAACAGGGATATGACTTCTCCACCTCCAACAAGCCAGAAAAATAATATTGCATTAATCTGCTGAAGTGGTAGTTTGATTTAAATGGAGAAGAAAATTGTGTTCAAGCTTCAAAGGCCAGCTTTTTAAATCTAGCCAAACAAAAATGAGGAACAGTGATCAAATGAAAGAGCAGATTTAAAGGGCATATCACAGATGAATAATCCCAGTGACATACCTATGTATAACCCCTTAATTTGATTTCACACACAAACTATTCAATTGCATAAAAAGTGGCCAAAAAGATTTTTGGGCAATTAACTTTGAAAATCTGAGTCATTGTGTTTAGTAGAAATAAAAATAAAAAAGGAAAACAAAAAAATTAAAAGTATAAAAGTCATTTAAGAGACAATTACAAATCCAGTGTTATTCCAACTTTTATTCAAACTTGCTTTCATTTTACTGGAGACCATTAAGTGATTTCCACTGATGAGGTTTAGTGACATAACTAATTCATATTTTTATCTGTCCGAGTGAATTGTTGGCCTAAATGTGGGCAGTAGAAATTTTGCTGGCAATTTCAGCTGCTCCAAGATTGCCTTGTGCAGGGGCAGTAAATTGGGCGTCCTGGTTACATGGCTGAGCACTCTTATATAATTTTGTACACAATGCAAGACACCATAGGCATTGTCTACCTTCAAGGATCAGAGTATTCTCATTAAACTCTACCCAATAAGACTGACTTCTTCAGGAATTGCACGCTGCAAGTAACAAAACTATCTATAAGAGTAAAGGTGACTTTAGTGTCTGAATTGTGTTTCACCCCTCAAAACCATCATCCCACACATAGATGTTTTCCCAAACTGGCCCAGAATTGCAGAGAAATTATCAAGAAGAAAGATATTGCATCAGAAGTCCTCCTTGGAACTTGAAACTGTTATTTCTGTCTTGAGAACAAACAGCTTGAGGTATTATTCAAAATAAGAATGGGGAAAATTAGCATGCAGTATCTACTAACCACTTCAGAGCAGCACCAGAGCCTGTGTCATGGACATGGACATGAAGGGCTAAGACAAAGCTGAGGTTGTTCGAAGAATCTCATCTGCACTTTCCTGTGCTGGATTTACGATTTTGCTTGGCTGGTTTTTAAAGGTTCTTGGGGACTCCAGCTGCTCCTCTTAGTTTTTTTTAAAACTAAGAAACATGTGATGTTTGGCTTTGCTTCTGTATTTCCTGTTCTGACTTTCTAGATATTTAATTTTTCACTTGTATGGCCAGGTGAAATGTTCCAAATGGCTTCATTGCCCAAAGGTACCTTGGGGGGAGGGGGAGAGGGTGATGTATACATATATCTGAAATTTATATAAAATTATCTCTGCCAGAAAATATTTTCATTCTTATTCTTCCTACTTTATTTCAAGCACCTACTTAAGTACAACAAGATTGACTGCCTCCATGTCCTCCAGCTAGCAGGTGTATACAGTTGAAAACATCTGTGTCAAGAGATGAAATCAGATCAGATTAGAAAAACATAATTGATTTGATTAAACTGACATGGTTTGGTACAGAAGTATCAGGATAAAAGTAATGGCTTTTTTTTTAATGAAGTCAAACTGTGGTTTTGCTGTGTATTTACAAGGGTGGTTTAGCATGCAAATGGAGAGGGATACTAACGTATTGATGGACTACAATTGCCTGTGATGTGACATAAAAAGGGGCAGCAAAATGTAAGAAGTAAGCCAATATTTGAACTTTCAAACCTGTCATGCTTTAAGTTCAAACAACTATGAATGCATGCCTAAAGATCTCTGTATTAGCATTTGCTGCTAAAAAGGTCAAGTTTTTGTGTTTATCAGAGTCCTAGACTTTGAAGGAGCCTGCAAATGAATCTGAATGTGCTTGTGATGGCTTTAGTACCATTTAGTGTCGGGGAAAACAGAGGGTGATAATAGGAAAGTGCTACAGCAATGCTGCTTTTGAGTGGGGAAGCAGTGGAAGTCATCTTTTACAAGCAAAGAAGAGTCATGATACAGGATTGAGGCAGAACAGGACAAAATAAACCTCCACACCTTCATTTCTGCTCACAGACCTTGGCTGTACAAGTGGGGGAGGGAAATAGGGATAGACGGAGGATGGAAGGAAGGATGGAAGGAAGGAAGGAAGGAAGGATGGATGGATGGATGGATGGATGGATGGATGGACGGATGGATGGATGGATGGGTAGCAAAAGGACATAAGTGACCTCTCTAGCTGAGATCTTTGACTTCCAGAGGCAGTGATCTTTTCCTTTAACCGACAGGCAGCTCAGAATGGGATAATTCAGAAGATGCCACTATATCAAAGAGGACCTTGCTATTTAGACTATCAAGTTTAGGGAGACTTTTAAGGTACTTAACTAGGAGCTAAAGTCAGGTATTGAGGTTTAAACTCTACCTGGTGTTTCTATGAACTGTTGCAGAAGCTCAAAGCAGGTGACATAAAACATGAAGCAATCAGTTGACAGCAAAGATTGTGTCACTGAGATGTTTTTTCTGCACTGTCTAGAGTTAAATCAGCATAAGTAAATAGAAATTCATGGGTTTAACTTTGGGAAGACAGAAAATTCTCTTGCAGACACTAAATTAAATGAAAATATTTTGATGACTTTATCAAGTATTTAGTGACCCTCTCTTCACCAAGAAAAATGGCTTGGTTAAAATATTATGTTTTCATGAGATAAATTAATAAAATTCATTAATTAGCTTGTAAGTAGCACAAGGCCCATCATAATGATAAACATATGTGCAAATAAAAGGCCTTTCAAGAATTAGTAATAAGAATTTCTGATCCTCACTTTTTAAAAATGTAATTCTCTTTGCTTATCCAGTTGTACTAACAGCTTTTCCTTTCCATACAGAGAATTGTTCCAAGTCTTTCTTCTACTGTAAATTATACTGATCCTACATTAGAGCCTGTAGTAACTGAAAATTCAATCATACGGCAGAAGATTATAGATTCACAGTTCAAATGTTATGAAAGGATGAACAGAGCTCCTCCATACAAGAAAAAAGGTAAAAAGGGTTTTTAAGAATCTGTATTTTGCCATGTGTGGTTATATAACTATAAACAAACATTTTTTTTCTCTATACTAACCCAGTCTTCCTCAGTGTGCAGTTTCCTTTCCACAAGCAGTAATCAAATTCACACTTAGCATCCTCCTAAGTGCAAAGAAAGGAAAAAGTCTGGAAGGAGCCCAGGGAATTGAACAGCTCTTCATTCCTCTGTCCCTTACATTTCTGGCTCAGTACTTTGCTGCTTGGGTCTCTCTTGTTCTTGCTTGGGGGATAGCATTTTCCTGAACCTCTCAGCAAGGTCACACCTGATTATGAATCCTAAATATAAACATTGTTCTGTTTGCATCACTCAGTGTTTCAATTTTTTTGCCATTTATCTATTGACTGCTGTGTGTTGTGTTCTGTACCAGCACAAGTTCCATGTACTCTATATTCAGAAGCAACAATAGGAAAAAGGAGTTTATAAAACATCTTTATTGAATACTACGCATATGTGAAAATTAATATAAAGGGAAATGACAAATAGTAGTGGTGCTGAAATTGCATTTAAAGCAGCATTTCTGTTTGGGACTGAGAGTTCTGGTCACTTTTCCTCAAAGAAGATATGAATGAAGATACGAGGAGCTAGAGAAAAAAATATCAAGTTTGAGACTTATGCATGTAAACAACAGATACTGAGGACATCGTTTAAAGGGAAAATATATTTTAAACAATTAAAAAAATACCTAACCTAATAACGGTGTTGGAGATAATGTGGGATTTTTTTGTAATACAGGAATAAAGACATTTCTACAGCTCTTATCTTAAAAATTTTACTGGGCTCTGTAAGACACAAAGAATAATTAGAAGTTAAGAAAATCAGGTCTTTGTGTAGAAATATTTGGGAATGAATATAGAGATCCCCACTGCTTAAAATAGGCTTTAATTCAGGTGAATAATTAGGAATACCCACAAGCAGTTAAACAGGGTTATTGGATAGAAGGAATGATGTTTCAGGCATAAATAAGCCTTTCAGTTGCTGGACTTGCAGGGGAAGTAACTCACTGTTTCTTGTTAGAGTACTCTTTTAGTCTCCAGATCTATAAACACCTGATTTTTGCACCCATTGAGAGTAACTGCTGGATTAACCTTTCTTTTGCACTCAGCTTGTGTGATAAGTTGCAAAGGGCCGATTTTCCAGCATGAGCTGGGAATTCATAAATATCAAGACATGAATTCCTAGTAGTGTTCTCAAGGGCAGTGCTGTCACAGGAGGACAGCAGGGAAGTGCCTGCAGTCCTTCAGTTGGCAGCCAGATCTAAGTGACACCACTGGGGCTGTGGGTTCATGGCAACATGCACTTAATTTGTTTATAACTCAGAATGAAGATATTGGGTGACTACACAATGGTGCCAGCAACACTGAAGTTGCATTCTGAACTGAGGATATAAATAAAATGAGGAACTCAGGCACATGACCACCCTCCAGAGCAGCACACTGTGTGTATATATATATATATATATATATATATATATATATGTCTGTGTGTGTATATGCATACATAGATAGATAGACAGATAAAGATAAATGTGAGCATATATATATATCCTAATAATTACCTTGAAAGACAAGCCCATGATGCATAGATTGACCTATGTGATTATTTTTATTTATCAGGCCAGGCAAAGGATTTAAAATTTTAAAACTAGATATTCCCTCCAACTCCATTTGGCACTACTTTTCAAAAACAAGCTCAAATTGCAATAATTTTCTACTCTTCTTCTTCTTTGATATTACAAAAATATTCCTAAAAGTTTTTCAGATGCATTTCAAATATATAGAAGAACATGACAATGCCCGAAGGAAAGATAACAAACTGTTGATATGATGATTAGTTAATTAAGTTAACAAGTAACATTAGCACATTTAACTTGATAACTGAAAAATATATGTGCATAAAATCTTAGCTAATGAAGAAAAAGTGTGCATAAAAATTTCTTTTCTGAACCAGATTTAATCTGGAAAAACTTAACTGGAATTTTTATGCTTTTTATTTTTAATCAACAACTACTTGACATACAAACAGTTATTGGTGCAAATTGGAACCATTCAAGTGTCTTTTTACTGTTTTCTTGCTTCAGTAAGAAAGTTTATCTGTGGATAGTTTCAAAAGCTCTAGAAACAACTAACTACCCATATGTTAATAACTTGCTTCTATTTCATCTATTATGATTCCTTCAGAAACAGCCTTCATTTTAATGCTTCTTCAGGCCCAATATGAAAAAAAGCTAAAATGTATCTTATTCTATTTCACTTTAAGCTGATGGTTTTGGTGATAAATACTTTTTCCTCAACACAAACTGGCTTTGAATAAAAAATAGCCAGGAAGTGTAGGGGGGGTTTAATGTGTTTCTTGTATAAATGCACAATGAGTCATGTTGCACGTTACAGCAAGAAGTCTTAGAGCACAATTTCTGAGGACCACGGCATGTACAATCTCTGTAACAGAGCAGCAGTGAGCTGTGTTCTGCCTCCTGGCACTGCTGCTGTTTGGGGGCTGGGAACATCCCACAGCCTCAACAGCATCACCTTCCCAGAAGGGGCATGGTGAGGACAGGGTCACATCATGCTGACCTAAACATCAGCAGGCAGAATCTGCCTGCTCCACATCAGTCTTGCACCTGTTTCACTGGATTTGTAGCTACATCATCAATCTCTGGTGTCGGACAAGGCAACAGCCTGACAGGGATCTGTGTCTGCTAATGTTGCTTTTTGCTGGGATGTCTCCACAAATGCTTCCTATCTTTACGTTTCAAATGCCTGATTTTCAAACCTACTGAGCAGCAAAAGGTGAAATGAAAAGTGGATGTCTCACGGGTCTTTGGGTACACTAGTGTACGTGCTGACAGAAAAAGAATCAAGAAGTTTGTAGGATTGGATCTTACATTCAAAGTTCAATTCAACATGCTTTAAAATGTAACTTTCTGGTAAAATGAACACCACTAACATCAGGTCAGTAAAAACAAGTACCTTGTAGCACCTGAATGACACTCTAAGTGTAGCAATATTAAAAGGATATATTACAAAAAGAAAACTTGATTGTATGCAGGACCAATAATCCTTGAAAGGCTAGAACAGAGTGTTTCAGGAGGGAATTAACTCTTTTTGTGGAATTAACTCTTGCAATCCTCTTGAATGTCCAGGTCTGTTCTGCAACCGAACATGGGATGGATGGTTGTGCTGGGATGACACACCAGCTGGAAGGCTCACTGCTCAGAATTGTCCAGATTATTTTCCAGACTTCGATCCAACTGGTACAGTATTTCTTTTTTATCATTTTATCTTTCAAAGGTAGTCTTCAGAACATTTGTACCATTGAGTGGATGTGCTCAATCCAGTGGTATTTTTGCAGCTCTGTGAAATCTCAGAAAGTTTGGTAGAAATTAAAACACATAAAACTTTTGGGTTCAGTAATTAGCATATTTTAATTTTTAAAATATTTAATATGTATTTATATTTATGTAAATATAACCAATGGATTTATGGAATCTAGCTTGTGAAAATGTCTGCTTCTGACTTACATCAAAATATTCTTAGCACCTCATTCTAAGTTTTTTATAATGAAGAGAAGATGCTTATGTGCTTGAAATATGTATCAGTATGTTCTTTGTTTGGTTTATATTGGAAAATATAATTTTATGAAAGAAGATGAGAAGAAATAATGTTCTTTCAGTCTCTGAGTTTCAGTTCTTAGCTGAATTATTCATACAAATACTAGAAGTAGACTGAGAGAAGTAATTGAAGAATGCTTAAAAGGAAAAATTAAAAATCAATGGAAGTATTTTTAAATAGATACGAGGAAATATTAGACACAAGTTTAATTCTGCAAAGAGTACTGTTTGAAGAGAGACATAATTGTGTGTTCCTTGCTCAGGACATGTTACTTATAGCTGGTCCTTAATGTCACACGGTGCTAAATTCCACATAGTCACAATGTACCAATTGCAGTTAAAATATATGAAATTAAACATTTGGGAAGGAGAGTGCATAAATCTGAAAAATTTCAAAAAGCTTAACCCAAAATGCATGTGCCCAACTGGAAATTAAGGAAACAAACTATTGCATAGCTGGGAGTTAATGATCCAGCACCATTAACTAAAATTGTTGATTTTTTTGAGCTTATTGCTTATTTAGAAACTGAGAGTTTCCAGATTGAATCAAGCCCTGTACACATTTTGCTGAATCCAATTTACAATAGCAGCCAGATTGATTTTTATTTCTGTTCTTCATTAATCAAGCTGTCCATAATTACAGAATTCATACAGCAAGGTGCAAATTTCCAATGTTAGACCCAGTCTGGCCTCCATTCAATCTTTGGTGAAGGAGTGCTTTTCTTTCTAGTGAAAGTAGGCTTTGGACAGGATGGATCAAACAAAATCTGCTCAGGAATCCTGTGCTTGGAAAGTGAGCTTGTGTGGTGAGGTCACTATGCACTTCCTGTGGAAACACCCTGAGACCAACCCAACACATCTTTCCAGCAAGTTGCACCCCTGAGACAGACAATGGGCACCAAATCACAAGGTCTTGTCTTTTGTGCCCTTTCTTCACAAGACTTGATCTCTTTTCAGTACAGTGTCATAGTTTTCAAGAAGAAGTCTTGGAGCAGGGTCATGCTCATGGCTCATCATTGGAGCACCTGGGAACAACAGAATGGGAAGCTGAAACCCTCAACTGCAGGATTGCCTTTCACTCAGGCCTCTCTCTCTGTGGACCAGTACTTCAACCATTAGACTATTTGCACACAAGATTCCAAAAGAGCATTTTAGAAGAATTGGCCAAACTTGGTTCAGTTCCCAGAAAGAAGTGCCTGCATTCAGGAGAGAGCCTGAGACTCTGGATCCTGAGGTTGCACAAAATTTTTCCTGCATGCATATTAGTAGTGCCTTTAAGATGTGGTCTGTACCTTCTGCTCCAGACCCCATTTTACTCATTATATCCTTCCTACACAGCAACAGCCTTTTTTATGATTTGGAAGATCTACTACAAGTCTTTTCCTTTCCCTGCTTCCATGGTTTTCAACAAAGAAAAAAATATATGGCACTAACAGTCTTGTTTTATGTTATATATTTATATAATCCATGCAATGCTCGGCTTGTACCTGCAGAGGTGGGTGTTTGGCAGCCTTGTGATCAGAGAAGTTCCCCCATGACTAAAGGTCCTCATCCTTCATAGATAGGAGTGATTTCAGAGCCACTCTCCTACTTGCTCCCCAACCATCTATTCTCAAGTTTTCCTCTTGTCTGTCTCCAGTGACTTGTTCTGAACTAATTGCTCTGCTACAACAGCACTCTTCAAAGAAACACTTGAAGCCATCCATGGAGAAGCACCTCACTCCACTTTGTAATGTTCATTAATGCCAAGGCCTGTGGCTTGTACACTGATTGCAAATCACTCCTTAATGTACAAATGCCTGTCATGAAGTCTGGCCCACAGTGTGTGCATACTGCAGTTACTCTTTCTGGTAAGATTTAAAGGTTGAAATTTGTGAATTTTTTAGTATTCCTGTTCTCTGTACACAGCCGTAGGAAGAAAAGCCTCCTTCAGTAATTAATTTCCTACTGTTCTCTCTGCTGTCCTCTTTAGGAGAAATACCTGTGGTCTTCTGGACAAGTATTTTCCTCTGGGGCATTTCTCTTCTCCTGTCAGCCTCTTTGCCTGAATCCTGGTCAGTTAACCCTGTTTCCCAGTTTTGGCAGCAGTTCAGCATCTCCTGGTTGAGACAGAGCTGCTTTCCTAGAATAGCTGTTGAGTAACCCAGCATGTGTTACAGATGTGGCATCAAACCAGTGAGTAGTCAGCCTTGCTTTGCAGGTGGCTGGTTGTCACATGGAGACTTAATAAAGTAGGAGGGAGACAAGAAATAAGGGGGGTGTCTACAAGTCTGTCAACTGCTAATGAAAGTGGCTGCCACTAACAGGTGGCAAAAAGCACAGGCTGAACTGTCCTGAGAAGTCTATCAGGTTTTGTATCACAAGTCATTATTTTCTTTGGTACCTTATTCATGTTAAACAAAATATAGCCAGCTTTTCTGCTGAGAAACAGAAACTTCATCCTAAAAAATAGCAATTTTCCATGATGAAAACTGTAGTGACTGTCAGATTTCCTCCCCACTGAGTCTCTGACATCCAAATACCTCAGTATGTATTTTAGGCATGCAAGTAACCCCATGGATTTCTGAAACAAGTATTTCATGCAGCATTGGTTTGGGCTGCACCATGATCTGCAAAACCACTGTGTATCAGCTAATCAATGGCTATGTCACTTCACTAAGAGGCCATCTACAGCTTTGAGATCTGAAATAAAATAATGTCCTTCCTCTGTATTTATTTTTTTGCTTTGATACTTACATTGTTCATAATTGAAAAAGTGAAACATTATTGTCGGCATAGTATCAAATCCTCCTCCCATCCATATCTGTGGATGCCAAATACCAGCCCTCTGTATCCAATCCCCAACAACATTCAGCACTGATGCCAAGAAGAAATTGATGGAGTATGTTGGCAAGTAAACAAGGTGAAATTGTATTCTGAAGAAAAGAACACAGAAGCAAAGTGAAGGAGAACATGTTCAGTGCTCTCTTCATTTTCTGTCTGACAACTTCACAGTTAACTACCAAGTGCAGTCCCACCTATTTCACTGAACTTAGATCAGTTCTTACTAGACAGGAATCTGTGTTCTGAAAGAAGCAATCTCTTTCTCACAGTGCACATCATGCACAATGTGATAATGCATAAAAACAAATCAATTTGTCTGGAAAACATAACAAGACCTGCTTTAATGCCAGTGACAGCAGGAAATTCATTGTCTTATCCACTTCTGGCTGTGAAGCTCTGAGCAGGGCTATTTTATGTGCTCCTATTCAGGCAACATGTAATTCTCTCAAATTGTATTTTATATTCATATTTTAGACAGGTTAAATCTTTGGTATAATCCCTCTGAAATGGCTCCAGGTCACACTGAAACTGGTAAGAGTTTAGTTTTTGAGGAATGCAGTATGTAATTCATGCTGGCAATATTCTTACTAATGGAAGAAAAAAAAGTACATTCTAGCAAGGCAGGTTTGCCGAGGGGAACAGGAGGAGCTGAGCCTTGCCCTGTGCCACCTGTGGGCTGTTGGGTTTGTGGCTGGGGAGTCTTACATTGCCCCCCTCACTGTCCCTGTACAGTGCCTTTAGTCAGGATTATTTTGGTGCAGTCATACAACAAGGGAGCCAAATGTGGAAGTTTTTTGTGGCTGACACCCCTTTTCATCTCAGTTTCACTCTCTTTACTTTTTGGCAGAAAGCAGTGTTTAAGGGCAGTATCCACCCCACTTTGTGAACCAAAGGTGCATTTAGCAAAACTCCCCTCAGCTCTCTGCTTTGTTGGGTTTCTGTCTTTAGTTCCTTTTTGTAAGCTGTTACTCAAAACTCTTCATGTAGCTCCAGGAGAAGAGTTTCTAGAAGTGCAATTTGGAAGCAAATCCATATGCATCCATAAGCAATTAGATGATTATTAATCAGATGATGATTAATGTGCTGTTGCCTCTCACAATTGAAGAACATGCCTTGCTTTCCTGCTGTGCCACTGGGAGAGCACTTGTCTTGCTGCAACAAAATCTAAATTTTGGCTGCATTTAACTAAAATAGTTCTGGATTTCTGCTGGTCCTATTTTCTTGTCTTGAAGGATATAATTTAGACAATTATAAAAATGACAAAACTGAACTCTTTGTCCGGCTGCTTCTTTTCTCCCTACCCTTCTGTGTATTTCTGTCTTGCTCCTTAGCAAGTTTGACAGCTGTGTTTTAAAAATCAATTCCTATCCCCATACTGCCCAATATCACTGTTATAAAGATTGTAGTTCTGCTCACTAAGACACTCTGAAGACAGTGATAATCCTTCATTTATTAGGATACTGGAATTGAAGTTTTCTAGGATCTTCATTGCATTATATGAGATCATTTTTTTCATTTTTGAAAATGTTTCTTCCAGGATATTTTACTAAAGATGTAAGTAAATCAGATGTACAACATCAACTATTCCTTCATCAGCAAAACAAAGCACTGCACAGGTCTATCCAAACAATGGCAAAGAATTCAGTGTCTGGTATGTGCTGAGCATGACTGCAACAGTAGAGAACTTTCTTCTTCCATCTTATAACTCACCAATAAACAAAAAACTGATGTTGGCTCCTTTAACATGTGCTAGCTATAGCTCTGGTCTAATTGTGAAAAGCCTGATTGATAGAGCTATCATGTTGTTCCAGAAATATTAAGATATTTGTTGCATATAGATGACTGAAGGTTTTTTAATGAGCATATGATTCATAAAAGCACTATTAGTGGCATAAACAATACCCATGGAAAAAATTGCTACTGGTTAATCTTTCAAGACACTTCACTGCTCTCATGAAACTTGCTTTGTGGATGAGATTACTCTCATCCATTTTGCCAAGACAGTTCTTGAAGTGTCTATCTCTCTCAGTTAACTGCAAAGATTCTGCACAGCTACCTATGAATTATGTAGCTTTAAGGTTCCTACAATCAGGTGAGATCAGTACAATGTGATGTCACTGTTCTTCCACTGCAAAGAATGCAATGCCCAAGTGGTATCTCATCCAAGCTGATAGGGTACAGACAGAGCCTAGAAAATTAGTGCTTACACAGTATCTTAATAATCTCAAAGCCCAAACTTCCATTTTGCCTTGCTAGTGTTGTCTTACCCATCCTAGTATGTGTGTATTTTTTCAGACTTTACCATATTCTTCTGGTTAACACAAAGAACCAACACATGTCCAGGTTCAATATCCCCCACCTGCTACTGGGTCACTCAAGAATAACTTGCAGTAGAACAGTGGTTGGATTGCAGCTCTGTTTCTGTATAAAATAGATTTAGAAGAGATGTTTGACCTCTTTGAGTCGCTAGTATGGACAGTAAAGAGGGCTTATTCCCCAGCCGTCTATTCTCATGTCACAGCGAGAAATCTGTGGCACATCAGCACTTTCAGAGTAGGATTAGTTTTCAGTCGGATCAGTGTTTGTCTGGGACAAGGAAAAGTATAAAGTGAAAGGTTTGTCTCTAACTTAAAGAGGCCACATTATACTCTGGCAGAGTGCCTACCCAGGCACTGAAGTACAGAGATGATGGATGACATTGCCATACGTTCTCTGTAGCAGATTAACAGAAGCCGTGCACTTCGCAGAGTGCGCGGGATAATCAGTGCAACACTTGCACACTGTGTTCCATGGTAGCATAAGCATTAATCTTTCATCTGTGACTCAAAACTTTTTCCAACTTTTGATAGTATCTGGCAATGAGTAAAAGGGAACATTGCTACATGGGCAGTCTGAGATTATCTCAAAGCTTTAGCTGTGGAAGGCTAAAATAACATGTACTGTTCCTCTTGGTATTGTTGATGCACGTATTGATATTTAACAAGTCCCTCAAAACAATGATTTGAAGTCCACAATAATTGCAAAAATATGTTGTGTTCTGGAGGATTTTTTTTTTTCTTTTTTCTGCAAGGTCACTATAAAGTATATTTGTATTCAGAGTAAAATAACTCATTCTGTACTATCTTTACCTTATCCATATGATCAGTTCCTTTCTTTAGGCTTTAGGAGTATGAATCTTACAAATTAACAGAACTATTAATCATCAGATGAAGAAAAGTAAGTGGGAATGTTAACCACAAAAAACGAAAATTTCTATGTTCAGATTCCTATGGTCTCTGTAAAAGTGTATTGACTGGAAATGCTGATAATCTAAGTATAAAGCAAATCAAATTATAGAGCTAGAAAAGGCAAAGGAAATTCAAGATAGACTTTTCAGACTATTTTAAAAGTCAGAGCAATTAAACAGAATTAAAAAACACACTTTTCATACGTCTCTGTGACACTATCTAAGAAAACATCAAATAATTGTTTATTATTTTATACATTTATGATTTTATCCTGTCTTTGTTACTTGGGCAAACATTCCAGCAACTCCCATGTGGCTAATGCTTGAGGAAAGGCCAAAGAAACTGGTCCAAAACTTGACAGGTGATTAGGAGTGACATCTGCATCCAGGGTGCCCCTGGCAGGAGTTGAGGCTGTCGGGGGGCACAGACACAGCCCACGCCTGCAGCTCTGGGCATCCCGCAGAGCTGAGCCCCCCCTGTCCCCCAGCACAGCACAGGAGGTGCAGAGCCAGGAGCACGAGCCAGGAACACCTTCCATGTGGCAGGGCTGGCAGGAAGGATGCCAGAGCCACCTGTGCGAAGGAGCCAGCGCCAGAGACACCTGTGTAGAGGCCAAAGGCTCGTCAGATTATTGAGAGAGAGAGCTCTGCAGCCATCTTAAATTAAACTGGATACATGGGACCAGTGCCAAAACGTTTGTGAGGCTGCTTCTCCCTGTGCCTGCATGCTGTGCAGACCCTGAGGAGAGCAAGCAATGCTCTGACTCTGCAGGTCAGGATTCCACTGGTGGGGAGGCTGGGAGAGACTTCTCCACCCCTCTGCACAGAGCCCTGGGCTGGGCTGGGCTGTTGGCATCTCCAGCACCCTGGCTCTGGTTTATACATTACCAATTGCCCTTTATCTACACAGTTTTTTTAACTCATTTATACTTGAAACTCTTCCTTCAGGACTGGCATCAGCACCTGTGGTTATTTTCTCTCCCATAAACTGCTGTCAACAGCCTCTTTCAATGGATTATTATCAGCTAAATACTGTGATATATACCCTAGTGGGTGCAGTGAAACAGGAGACAGCTAAACAAGCTTACTACCAGTTAAGTCTCAGAAAAAAGCAAAACAACAAAACAACAAGGTGTATATTAATTACACATGTTGAAAATAATTTCGATTTTATTACACATTTTATTCCCAAAGATATTATTTTATATGGGTTTTTTTAATTCATAATATGCATATATTAAAATAACTATTATTGCAATTTATCATCAGAGAGGGCCTCAAAATATTGTGATGAAACTGGAAATTGGTTCCGCCATCCTGAGAGCAACCGAACTTGGTCCAACTACACCCTGTGCAACTCTTTCACCTCTGAAAAATTGAAGGTATGCTGAACTTAAAGAAGCAGTGGTTGTTTGGCAGTGTTTTGGGCTGGGCTAGCAATAATACACATGAGAGACACCAGAATAGCCCTATCTCAGCTTTATTTGTTGCACAAGACTTAAATAATGTTGTTCTTGTTATTTTAGCTTATCCAAATTATTTAATGAGTGCTCAAACCTCAATATTGGTTTACTGTGGGGTGGATAATTTAGTGGTTATTCATGTGATAAGTTTTGCAGTATTTTTCAGATACATTTTTAATTCCTGTGATTTTCCCTGATTGACCAACAATTATAAAATAATCTTTTAGAATCTTTTTGCTTTCTGTAACAATAATATTCCAAGATGTTGATGTCTTCTCTTCAGGGCTAGTAATATTAATGTAAGTCAAAATTATTTCTCTTAAGCAAAAAGTATTACCCTGTACTCACACTCTTAAAAAAATTATTTATTAAGGTATCATTAATCCAGAAAATCTTACAAGCAGGAGCACATTTAACTTTGACTTTTACTGAAATAATTGAGAGTATTTACAATAAAGAATTAAGAATTTGCATCAATATTTCTAAAATCAAGGTGCTAAACTGAAAGAGAAGGACTAAATATAAATGCACCAAAAGAAGGAGAGAGAAATCTGAGAAAAGCTTTTAAAAAATTAAATTAGGGAAGCTCATAAAAAAATATATTTCTCAAATGCAAGTGGAGGTTCAGGAAAATATGATTACAGATTTGTGACAGAATAATTTGTGACTATTTGGAACAATGGAAGGAAAATATTCAAGAAGTAATTTGATTTGGGGTTTGTGTTGGAGGACCTCTTCTTACACAGCCAAAAAGCAGTATGCAGGTATATTTAGTAGTAACTGAGCCCAAAGGGCCTTGGAAATGTCTGTTGGACTAGGCAGGAGGTGAATTCTAAGGGTTTTTGCAGCATGACAAACCATCATGGTAAAATGAGGCTCATCTATGTGACAAGGTAAGAATAATAGTAACAATATTAGCTTACAGAGGCATTACATGGAAGCACCATAAATATAAAATTTTTCCAGATGTTGGCGCATGTAAGGAGGCAGAAAATTTGGTTCTGTTACCTATTATCCATGCCTTTCAGAAGAAGAATTTTGAACATTATTCATGCAGTGAACAGACAGAATATAAAGGAAAATTACATGGACATCATTATTTTTCTAAAACAGAAAGTTTTGAAAAATGCAGAAAGAATCTATGTTTACAGAAATACCAAGTTAGATTATGACCTTTAAACCAAGTCTTCAGTAAACAGAAATGTGCCTCATTTGAAGACTGTTTCCACTTACATACACATAATATATTCACTTTACTGAGTCAAAGGTATTACTCTTAGAGAATTCTCTTCCCTCAAGAGTTCTAGAGGAACAAGGAAGAGCATTTAAGTTTTCTAAATCGAGGTTAAAAAATCTGAACAAACAAAAAATGTAATGAGTCAGCATGTTGTGACATGTCAAGGAATGCAGAAATTTGTAAAAGTGCTCATTATTAGTTTGAAATTAACAGAAAATACCAATATGCTAAGCTTTTGAGACAGTTCATTAAAAAAGACTTATAGCCAGTTCTTAAAAACATAATGATAGACCATATGCTTTGTTTGCTGACATTTCAGCCCATTTTGATCTGTCACCATTGTTAAATTTTAAGGCTTTTTTTAAGCATTTGGCATAGTAAATTTGCAGGATGCAATAAAAAAGCAGTTGCTGAATCCCTTTTGCTTTAGCACTTGAGCACAGAAAGTTAGATAGATTGAATAACAAAGAATCCTCCAGGGTGTACATAAACTTGCATGTAACTATCTGGGGGTCTTTCATACTTCTAGATATTTTAGGCTATAGGTCATATAAAAGATAGGTAGAAAAATATATTCTTGAACAGATCGTCTGTAAATTAAGTTCAGGCTTTAAGAATATATCCATTTAATATTGTTAAAAAACCACAGCAATCATGTAGTCTAAGTGGAACAAATGTCACACGTACATAGGTGTACCTCTCCCACTACTCTGTATAGGAGAAAGTTGTCTCATCTTCTCCACTCTCAGGCTGTCCTCTCTGGGACTGCAGGTGCCCTCAGAACAGGTTATCAAGCTTTGGTGCTCAGTAACAATGCAGTGGTTAATCTTTGTGAAGAACCAGGTGACCTAGGGTATTTTCAGTAAACACTAATTGTTTTCCCTAACTTGGTGAATGGTATTTACACTCAGATCATATCTCTTCTGCGTGGTCAGATCAGTGTAAATGTGACTCTGGTTTAAATCTGAATCAGGCCACCACCACCTAGGTTATTTAATGAAGAAGCTTATTTGAATGTTGTAAAATGTCTCGAGACCAAATTACCTAAGATGTGCACCTTTACTATGAGGAATGGTTTTGCTTTCTGAATTGTTTTCATATTTGTTCTCAAGGGAAAGTTTAAAACTAGTTGGAAACACCAAAAGATATGTGAGTGTCAAAACTTCACGCTACAAAAAGCAAATCACCTAATCACTGAGAAGAGGAAAATTACTCATGCATAGCAAAAGAAAAATTAACAAAGTAGAGCTAAAAAGAGAATAAACCCAGCAGAGAAACTGAGACTTCCAGTGGTGAAGCTGGCATGGCATTTAGCCTCCTTCACTCGCTTTTCTGACAGATCACTGAAGCTTAAGAGCTTAGCTGAGACCAAAGTGGGATATTTAAATACCTCAAAATTCTGATGTCCAGGTGCTGTCCTGCAATTTTATTTTACAACTGGTGTAAAAAATTTGGCATAAATAATTTAGATTTCCCTGCCACGAGTCACAGTGCAAGCCCAATTATCTGTCCATGGGTACTGGATTCACAGCACTGTCAAACCACTGAGTTGCCCAGCACCAAGGTTCACACTAATGTGAACCAGAATTTGTCTCAGGATGTGCTGTCCTTGTGTGGTGTGCATTGAGGATAATGGTCACCTCAGCTGCTGCATTCATGACTCTGAAGGCCATGGTCATAAGCCCCCTCTGACTTCTCCTCTCCAAAAAGGAGAATCCCAGCCTTTGTACCTGCAGAAACTCAACCTCAGCTATTTTAGTTGACTTTTTCGCCTTTCCTTACTATTCTGTGTTCATGGGATATGGAGACTAGAAGCATACATGCATTTAAGGTTAATGCTGTAAATTTCAAACATTTGTTGTTGTTTGGCACCCTCAGTGCCTTTTTTTCATCATAATCAATATTTTGCTGGCTTTTTGGCTATTATTACACAGTAAGTCAATGATTCAGAGAACTGGCCTGGATGACTCCAAGATCTATTTTCTGAGTTTAGTTTCCAGCCCTAAGTTAAGCATTGTGTAGACAGGTTTTAGATCACTTGTCCTAGGTCTATCAGTCCACTTTTTTCCTGTATTAAGGCTCATATCTTTTTGTCCCCTCAGTCAAATGAGGCCCTTTGTGAGGGCCTCACTATAATCTGGAAGACCTAAGTATCACCTGGAAATTTAGAAGATTTTCTGGATCAGCTTATTGATTAATAAATTGAACAAAAATCCAGCCCTAATACAAGTCCTGAGGGCAGTTAAGTACTGACTCATGTCCAAAAGCGACCATTAAGCTTTTGATCCCTGCTGTTTAAGCTTCTTTCAACCCATAAAAGTTTGCTACCAATCCTGCAGCAACCTATTTTATTTAATTTTATTTAATTATTTAATTTATTTATTTAATTTTTATATATGTGTGAAAACTTGTCATGGCCATATTAAAAATATATATGTATTACTTAGAGCTTGGGAAAGTTAGTGACACAGTGTGAGCAGGGATTTCACCAGATTTCATCTGATGTATTTCAGTATGTTCCTGACGGAACAGATCTGCATATGTAAGAAATACATCTTTAGATCATGAGTCATTCTATTTAATAGATTGCTGATATTAAAAATATATGGAAAAAGAATGTTTGAAAGAAAAAAAATACAAAATGGAAGGTTGGTTTTGTAGATTCCTTCTTAATGAGAAAACAAATGAAGTGCCTGCAAATTGTTCATGCTTGCCTTTTCTTTTTATTAAATTGCAGATGGCATTCATACTTTATTATATGGCAATCGTTGGCCACGCTTTGTCCATAACATCCCTGTTGATTTCCTTGGCAATTTTCTTCTATTTCAAGTAAGTGTTTCTTACAGACACTCTCTCTTCTTTCCCTGAGGCATCTCAACCAAAGGAAATCTTGGAAGTTGTCATGGCAGTGAGAAGCAGCTCTTCTGAGTGCCTTTTTATATAATCCTGATAAAGAAGTCTGAGCACAGGCTCCTCTCACCAATGGGACCTCTCCCAGTGGAGCATAGCCAAGGCCAGGTTGTTATGTTTGTCAGGACTGGTGTGGAAGTGCAGCCTATGGGGAAATGGTGCAACTGGAGATGCAGTAAGGCCTTTTATTTACCTACTGCCTGATGTTCCTTAAGAGCATGTCCAGAGCTTGCCAGGCACCATAACTGGGGCTTGGGGCAGTGACTGGGAGCTCTAAGAAGAACAGCACTACCAGCAACTGAGGCTGAAGGACTGAGCTATTGACCTGAGTAGGTGCTTACAGAATTCAGCCCTAAGAGTGAATCTGGCTCAGATTCAGCCCTAAGAGTGAATCAGCCTGTTATCCTCATTAAAAGAAAAACAGAATACTGCTGTATTAGAATTTTAAAGGAGATTGATTTTCACTGAAAGCAGTACAGCTACTGTATGGCAGCTTAACTAGAGCATTTCAATCTTGTTCTTTAGTGAATCTGTCTACTGTCAATTAGATGCCTCTGCCTCAACTGCCAGACAGGAAGAGTAGTAAAAGATCAAGTCCCAAACATCACCATCACCAAGAATAAGACTAGGAAACATAGGAAAATTAAATGGTTGGACTTTTAATAAATTATAAGATTCTATAAGATTGCAAACTCCAAATAGGTGGATCCAAATACAGGCTGTGAATTCTGGTAATTTCCAAAGAGGCAATTTGATATATGCCTGTGATAAAAACATCTAAATCAGCTACAGAGATAGCTAGAAACTCTGCCAAATGAACTGATGAATTCCCTTCCCATCTAAGAAGATAAATAGAACAAAACCATAGCAAAGTAATGCTTTGATAAAACTGGAAAGAGCACAGTTTTATCTGATTTGGAACCCCATACCCTGGTTTGAGTTCTTTGGGACAGTAAAGGCAGGATCTGGTCAAATTAGGTATGCTAAAAGGACCAGAGAGGTGACTCCTTGCAGCAAGCAAAGCAGGGTCAGCCTGTCTGACTCACTGTGAGCTCTGAGTCATGAACAACAGTCCCAGGCTGCACTGAAAGACTGGTCTTTGCAGCAGCCTTCCAGACAGTAACACACCTCCTCCTCTCTTTCCTCCTCCGCTTCTCCTTCCCCTGCCATGACTAAGCCATGGCACAAAGGTTATAGGGAGAAGAGAGAAAGGAATTAAACCAAAGTGCTTCATAATGGGAAGACAAAGAGGAAACCAAAGTACAGTCACAGGAAAGTAAGAGTGAAACTGTGGGAGCAGGGCTTGTGTAACCTTCAGCTGTTTTTATCATCTGGCTATGACAGCAATAGATTATTTGACCTTCAGCTGAAGGGAAGCTGTCAATCAGACAGTCCATCAGCTAGCAAGAGATGATTTCAGGACTGCGTAATAGCCTTTGACTTTAGAGGCAGTTTGCAGGGATTGCAGTTTCCCACATATAAGTTTTCGCTGGCAGGGATTTATTTTCAGTTCACTTTTGGGTATCAAGATTCATAATGATCTGGCATCACAGATGTTGCAGTACTTTCAGAAGGGAATAATGAATCAGTAGTGATGAGCATCACTAAGCAATGTGAACTCATAACAGTAGAAAGTATTAATAAAGTAGAGTGTCTAACAGCTTTATGCATCATCATATTATTGCAAGATTTCTATAATTGCAGAGTGAGACCCCGTTATCTTATTTAATAAAAAACAAAATAAAGAGGTACTCCTACCTCCAAATCACTTCCAATTGAATTAATAAAACAGACATTTGTATAAAGACAGATGGGGAGTACAGCAAATCTATATTTGCCAGAATAATAGATGGTGTGTTATGAATGCACCTGCAATCTAGTTGCTGCCAAGGGTTTTAAAAGGAGTTGAAGGGTAATGGATGGAAGGACATTTTGTGAAATTTTTGGGGAGTTTTCCCCAGGGGCAAGGGAGGACATGGTACAAAGCATGAAAATAATTTGATAACTAAACAATGTTGGGGGAGAAGAAAATAAGTGGACATGAAAATGAGTGCTTTCAGTATTCATACATGAGAAAAATGAGCAGTTCTATGAGGAAAACATTCTACTTGCAACAGTAAACTAGAGATAAGTAAGGGTGACTGTGAGTAGGTAAGAGAACCTGTCTGAAAAAGGAAATGTAGGAGACAGAGTCAATGTGAACCACAGGGGAGACACAAGAAAAACAGCAGACTGAAACTCTAAAGAGACAATGGATAGAGGCTTGGAGACACAAAAGCGCACAAGTTTTAGACATGGATAACTAGCTTAGTTATGTATTTTTGCATACTGATTTATCAGAATCACACAGAATCACAGAATATGTCGTGTTGGAAGGGACCCTCAGGCATCATCAATTCCAACTCCTGGCCCTGCATAGCACCATCCCCAAGAGTCACACCATATGCCCAAGAGTGAAGCAGAGTAGGGAGAATACAGAAAGATGGTGGGGACAATGCCAAGGAGCCTCCAAAAGCTTCACGAAGAAATGATTAATATCATGAAAAGGGCCAGGAAGAGAGCTAAAACAGGTCAAAGGAGAAGATTGCAAATGATGGTCAAAACCACCAGAAAGGATGAATCAAGTAAGAGTTTAGTTCCATTTTCTCCTCTTGGTGTGGACAAAGTCAGGCAGATGTTGATGCCATTGTGATGGCAAACACTGAAGGTCAAATTGGAAAGTGAGGGTATGGAAATAAATGTTAATGCTACAGGTGAATCTTTAACACAAGAGCTGTAATCAAGGAAAAAAGGGAATACTGAGGGAAATGGACAAGAAAGTAAAACTAAGACAGGATGGCAGGTAGGGAAAGGAGGCTGGGTGGCAGACAAAGGCAACATGTACTGAAAGACAGTCCAATTTAATACATGAATAAGACTGACAAAAGTCAAGTAGAGCAATGAGGAAGGACAGGAATGGGAGTTGAGACACACTTACCTGGCTGAGATTATCATAAAGAGTCCCTGTACCAGAAACCACATAGAAAGGCACCTCAAGAGACAAGGGTCTGCATTTCTGTGGCCAGGAGCTGAAGAGATTATTCCCAGTTATAAGGAAATATTTTATTTCTTGGGAACAGAACTGATGTCACACTAGTCCTGTTCCCAGGGCTGCAAAAGAAAGATAAACAGTGAAAAGTGTGTTATAGTGTCCCAAAAAAAGTGGGATTAAGTGGCATAATCAAAGTATTGTGATGGAGTAGGAGGACAAAGGAAGACTCAGGACTCAATAATATCATCAGAGCGTAGGAGCAGAAAAGGGAAGTCAGACTAGATTTGTGATGGAGACAAATACAGGTGGAGTAAGCACAAGAATGTAGAGTAGCTCCAGTGTAGTAGCTCCAAAGAATGGTCTGGTTTTTTTCACTACCATGTCCTACAGAGAATCAAACAGAAAGTTCATTAACCCAGCCCTGTATCTGGTGCTCAGTATTTGCCAATAGCTGGTGCTAAAGGAGTGTTTTATAATCAGGGCCAAGTGTACAGACATATTCTCATTCCTAGCCACTAGGATCTGCATCTCATGGACATCCTGAACAGAAGATGGTGACTTGATAAGTAAGGAGGTCTAAAGAAGTGATAAGCATTGCTGGATGCTAATAACCATAACCAGAAAGATGAGCTCAAGCTAAAGAACTCCATGCAATGACTTGGCAAGTAGGTGTAAGGAAAATAAAGAATAAATGGCAGGGGTTAAAGAAAGGAAATAAATCAAGCAAGCAAGCAAAATAAGCAGAAAATAGTCCAATTGGCTAGATTAGCTCTCTCTTTTTGAAGAGAGTGCTCTGCTCATTGGCCTCCACAAGCAGAGGAGAAGGAAGCCACAGGCTGTGTTGCATTCCAGACTGCAAAACACTCCTAGTGCTGAGCTTACCCCAGTAAGACAGTAGCATTTCTTAGCTGTTCTTTACCTAGCAGTTTTGCCTCCTCTCTCAGTGATCTAGGTCAGAACATCATTATCTAACAGCTCCATTACTGCCTCTCTGCAATCACCCTCTGTCAGCCTGGTGCTGTGCTCTGGGGCATGGGGAGCTGCAGGGGCCTTTTCCTCTGCCTCAAGGATGTATGAGGAGGTGAGATGAGTATTTGAGTATGAATTAGAAATGGGAGATTATTTAGGTCTGAAACTACAGGTTCTGAAAACTTATGAAACTCAGTTACCCACAATATTATCAATCCTACCTTCTCTAAAACCAGTGATTTCAAGAGATTTCTTCTCCTACTGGGCAGGAAAACAACCTCCTCTGGTTTGGGATCTCAGATGGAGTTAGAAATATGCAGGATACCAACCCAAATCCCCTGTAATTTAAAGAGATTCCTGTCCAAATTCCCATCCTGTTCCACTAATAATTCCTGAAGTAGAAAATAATTTTCATCTGAGTATTTGAGAAATTGAGTCTCCAGAAAACAGTTGCTTATAAAGCAGTATTCCTGATATTCATTACTTGCATCATGCATATCCAAAAATTCTCAGGGTTCTGCTTCACCACTTAATATCTCAATTACCATGAATTAAAAAAAGGCATCAAGAACTAAGAATGTAGCTGGATAGGTCTTTACAACATGGTCTAAGAAGCATGTGGTGCTAAACAGGTGTAAAAACAAACCCAAAAATTTTTCAGAGGTTATGGCCGCAATGCTAGGCATGTGTTTTCCAATTATGCCTTGCCAAAAGACATTCTTGAGAGACTGTTGCCAGAAAGAGCTTGTTAAAGTGACATCAGAGGAAAAATACTAATTTACGACATGTGTTACATATTTTTCAGGAGCCTCAGCTGTCAAAGGATAACACTGCATAAGAATTTGTTCTTTTCCTATGTGCTGAACTCCATGTTTACAATTGCCCACCTCATTGCTGTCGTCCCTAACCCAGGCCTTGTAAAAAGAGACCCTGTAAGTACTGCATGACTCCTCTCCATCCTAACACCCAAGTAAAATCACTATGGCCGTGCCAAAACCTAGAACTCCCATTCCTCAGCTTATGATAGCCATCTGTGAAAACACACACAGAGGGTGCAGATTCTGAGAATTTCACCCAAACTTGCTCAGATCTTTCACCAAGCAATAAAAACCTTTGAATCTTGTACAAGCCCCAGACTTGTTCCAGCCAGCTCATCCATGCAAGTATGTGTCAGACCTCCACTGCTCCTAGCAGTGACTACTGATGATTCCCAACAAAGCCCCTGAGCTGATAGATGCCTCTGGTGACTGCTTGTCCTTCTTCACAAACCACACACAGGGGAGGGACAGGATGGAAAGAGAGATGGCTTATTTCAATATAACACACAAAAAGGTCTATTTGCTTCATTTTTTAACTTGGGAGACAGTAAATCAAAGCATTAGTTACCTTCACTGCTCTTAGGTAGTGATACAAACTGTGCCAGCCCCTCAGCTGATAAATATATATGGCAGATCTCAGTCATCCAGCTCTTGCCCCCTAACCCAGCAATTACACTGTGCTCAGTCCTTACAGCAGCCCCAGCCAATGTGAAATTAATGCAAACTTGGTAATCTCAAGTTTCATTTTAACACTAATCAGCTTGTAGTCTAATAAGACCATTCAATTATAATTCAAACATTTATCTGCCTCTAATTTCATGAAAGGAATTAAATATTAGCACCTGATATCTGATCACATGTGTGGCTGTCAAATGTGTTCTGATTAAGTAAGTTAATTAAAGCAGAAAATATATAGCCTAAAGAAAACATCACCAGTCTCAGAAACCATCTGGAGATTAAAAAATAGAAGAGCAGAAGAATAATTTAAAAATCACACATTTTGTTTCTCTTCATTGCATAGCATCATGCGTAGATAGCCTGTGCACGAGATGCAATGAAAATACACTTGATATTTGAAGATTAAAAGCTAGCAGAGATATCAGACACCTAAATTGAAGTAAAATCATTACCTCAGGGTTAAGAATGATACTTTCTGGCAGCACAAATAAATTATCTGAAACAGTTTAAACTAAAAGTTGAGGGCATGGGACGGAGTCTTGTATGTTAAGATTTCATTTTAAAACTGTATCTAGTGTCTTTTGGCCTGATCTTTATTGGAAGTGAACTCTCAACACCGGTGAAATCAATGAGAAAGCTCTCAGAGGCTCCCATAGAGCCACACAGCCACAGAACTGGTTCCAGCCTGCTGAGCATCACATGTTGATACCCCCAGCCCCCATTGCTATGGCACAAATAGTATAAAAGTGACAGCAGTGTTGCCATTGCTTTGCAATTTCTTCTTCTGAAGCAAATTTGCATGTCTTTGACTCAGCAGGGAAAGGCTGTCTACAGACAAAGTACAAAACTTGGGGCCAGAAATCTGGGGTGTCTCATTTCGGTCCCACCATCAAGTACGGGATGAGGGTACACTCACTTCTTGATCTTGCCTCATATTTTAGATTTCCCTCCCATAAAACAAAAAAAAAAAATAATAAAAAGGAGGTAAGGTGACATGCTAATATGTTCAAAGCCTCCCAACAGGAGCACATTTTTAACATATAATGAAATTACAGAAAATCTCTATATGAGTGTATGAAGTCTTAGAGGATTTATGTTTACAATGCTAAAAAACCCCACAAAAATTCCTATAATATTTTTATGCTAATGCCTATTAACAGAGCAAATGACAGCTTTACAGCTTGGGTTTTTTCTACTCCTACTGCACCCTTTGCTTTAATAAGTCCATTTGAAGATTACTGCTTCTGACTTCCTCTAGTTTGCTGCACTTATCCACTTTCTACATGCACATCTTTGGAGCTTCACAGGTTCATGTATGTATGGCTCTCACCTTTCGTGTATACAGACATACTGAAATGTGTAGATTGAATTTCAAGCAATTATGGATACCACTCAGGTAGCAGCCATATACTGAGATGAGGTTGCTTGTATTTATTCTGCAAAATAATAAATGTGTTTCCACCCCAACAGTTCCTGCCTTTTTTTTCCTACCTAAAGTTTCACAATAGATTTTAAATGTGAAATGCCATGGGAAAATACTTCCAGTGATTCATAATTTATGAGGACCTCAACAAATTAATATAATTTTGAAAGAAGAAATTTCTTAAATAACAAGGACAAAATTCAGGAGGAGCAAGAGAGGAAATTCCTTCCTAACTCAAACACAGTCCCACACTCCCTGTGACCCAGGGAGAAACAACATGAGACAATCCAAAGCATCATTTATATGAGGAGAGTCTGTACTACATCCTTACTCACATTGCTGCTAAGAGTTAAATCCTTTGATGATCATTCTGCTCAGGTAAAATGGTAAGTCAAGCAACTTTTATAATAATCTTAACTTGCTTATTTACTTCATGTTTTCTGGTTATCCAATTTTCTCTCTCTCTGTTTCTCTTTCGGATTTATCTGGATCTGAAACCATGGAAAAGAAGGATCTGAGTCCAGGTGGCCATACAAGAAATGAAGAAACAATGGGCAAGGCTCAAAGACATTTAAATTAAAATAAACAGGACATGTGTATGAACACTGATTTACATATACTGAAAATTTTCACTGTTTTATCTGAACTAGGAACTGCATTAATTATGCTGTTACTGGAACTGCATTCATAGGAAGAGATATCATCTATCACCTTCCTAAATGAGACTGACTCATAGTAGAAGGGTGATCTATGGACAGCACATTATGTACTCCATTAAAACCTCCAGAAATATAAATAAAACTCTTTCTGATAAATCTCTCAATATAGTCTTACACATCAGATTTGTATTTTTCATTCTCTGTATTCCACAAGAGTAGTAATTTTAATACTCAGTACTGATGGGACTAAAGGGAAGTGACAGTTAATGCCTGAAGCTCTGCTAATGAGAAATTAAGCAATTAATCAGATCCATGGGCATCATATAAATATGCTTTTAGGTGGCACTAAGTTTGGTCACAAATTAGTAAAGTCTCAGTAATCAGAACCTATTCCACAAAGGCTTTTAGAGATCTTACTGTATTTTTTTCTCTTTTGCGTTCTAGTAGAGATATCTCTTCTCTTATTTCTGCAGGTTCTTCTGTAGCCTTTTCACCTTATAAGTGGTAGTTTCACCCTTTCTTCTGTCATTATATGGTGTGAAAGTTTATATTTTGACTGCAGTTTTGTATAGGCCATAGCAAGGGCCAGTGCTTCACTGGAATTTCCTAGGAGCCCTGTGTGGGGTGTCATGCTTGTCCATGTTATGTCAGAGAGTAAGGACACAGCAACCGTTCAGGCACACTCCAATCTCACAGTCAAGGCCCATCTAATTGCCACACAGCTTCTTTAGGCCTTAATGTGTAAACAATCTGTACACCCTCTTATATGGGTTCAGTAGCAGACCTGGGATGGAAGAACCCAAAGCAATCCCTGTTTAATTACATGCACCATGATTCATTTCCTCCTGGCAGCATCTGTAACTAACTCAGCCCTTGGACATGAGGGCTGAGAGGATGGAGGCTGTTTTTCCCTCCTTGTGTAGATGTAGATACATTTTAAAGCTCTTGAGCCAGTTTACCACCCTAGCTGATGGTGGAACGTGCACTCTTGTGTCTGGCAGGAGTCCATAGTCCCTTTCTCTTTGTAAGCATTTCACTAAGCTTGATGACAGTGTGGGTATGAGGTGGGATGACAAGGGATACTTGTCATCTGTACTGCCCAAAACCCATCTCCTGGAACAAGCAAGCCTTCAAAGCACTAAGGTCTTCTAAGCATCTTACTGCTTTCAGCATTATTAGTTAGACCAAGAGAACACAAAGTCTGGTGACCACTAACATTAAAGTTTTGAAGCAAGCCCATGGTAGTAGCAATACTAAAAATTCTAGCTTTCTTGTGGACACCAGAACACTATAAATAATTGTTCCATTAACAAATTAAAGTGAAAACCACAACTGCCCAATTGTGCTAGGTTTTCCTCCCTACCACAATTACAGCAAAACTGTAAAACACTGAGCTAGGTGGACAGAAATAAAACACTGATCTGTGTAGACAGATGACAAGTGTAAAAGAATAGTTACTGTAATTTATGGGGTTTCAGTACTGGTATTCCCCTGTTCCCAAAGGAATAGAGAGACAATGTAAGACAAGAAATCAAAGGAGATCTGCAGCATTTTGGGAAGAGTGTCAATTTGGGTACTTTTTACCATACAAATGTTATCTTCTCACCTCTTCTTGCTTTAATTTCCTGCTGATCTAGCCTGGCAGAGCATGGGGGGTTTAAAACATATTTTTATCAAACATGGTGGTCATAAATTATATCAGTGAGGACAAATGGCAAAACTGCTGCTCTCTGTGACCCGTTTTCCTTGGTTGTTCCAGCAGTCCCCATCATGGAGCAGACTTCCCTGGAAACAGCAAAGGTCGAGATCCGCAAAGGTCGATATCCACAAAGGAAAGGGGCGCTTCAATCTTCTGAGTTATTTCATGTATTATATTTGGGGTAGAGCTTCAGGAGGTGCCATTCTTGTTAAATAATTTTATTCTTTTTTTCATGTGACGATTTCCACAACTTTTCTGTCACTGTCAAAGCATCTCTGAAGTCTTTTATCTTTGTACATATTTTCTTCCATCATCCTTCCATTAGATTACTTATAGGAGCCTCAGCAGCCAGTTTAGCCACCAAGAGGTGACACAGGGCCTGGGCAATTGTGAAGTCAATAGAATGAGAGCAAGAACAGGAAGATTTGGCATGAATGTTGAAAGTTAGAGAGAAGCTGTCCCCACTAAGAAGAATTTCTGAATTGGACAAAGCACCATATCACATTGCTGAGGTTCACAGCTGTGGTGGCTGAGCCCACGAGGTTCAAGCAAGCACAGTTCCTGATTTTTATGTGTCTGCAGAGGGGTTACCACAGAGGTGGCAGGGGAAGGAAATTCCTACTCTATCTGTGCCCTCATCCACAAAGAAAGGGAGGGATGATAGCTTTCATGCAGCACAATGCAAAAATTTTCATGTCAAAATAACTCCGACTCTATCAGATCCTGTGTATGAGCTCTTATTTAGAAGCCTGAGTGCCATTTCCTCCACAAATGTGTTTCCAGAAAGAACCTTGTAATGCAAAATGCATTTTTGCCCAGAAGCTGAAGGCATCAAATCCCAGAGCTCATTCCCAGGTTTTCTGTCTGCATTTTTTCTGCTCAGGAGAGGTAGACCTGCACTCAAATGCCCACTACAAGTCCAAACTTCAGAAGTAAATATCTATGAAAAGTCAGATTTAACCTGCCATTCTGTCTAGTCATTATTCATCTGCACCATCTTTGGACCCTGATGCTCTGCCATTGTGGCAGTGAGAAGTGAGCACTCCCAGCATAGTTGTTCCCAAAATCAGTAGAATCTCAGGAACCCAGTTCTTGCTGTTGTTCTTCTGTTTAGCCACAGTGGCCATTTGCAGCCATGAGGCTGTTGAAGCAAAGCACACACTGCAAAGCACACGCTTTTTCTTTATGCAAAATGAGTGAATCCATTCCAGATTTGCTGAAATTCATGACATGTCTCCAGAACTGCTGCTCAAGGAAGGTGTGCTTACTTTACCCTCAGATCTGCACTGTCTCCAAAAGGCTGTCTTCCACGGTATGGAATTGTGTTTGACTTAGACGTCTCTCTGAGGCTTTTTTCATTTTTCCTTTTGGTCTTCCTAAGAGATGGGAGAGATGACAAAGGGAAGATGATGTAAAAATTTGGGATAGTACCTGGGCAACCATAACTTTCTGTCAATTGCGCTGTCTCCAATGTGTCTGAGAGACTGAGAGTTAAACAGATGATAATATGTCATTAGTGCCTAAAAACACAGGCATAGAAAAATGTCAAGTAGACACTCCTTAAATGTCAGATCAACAAGTGCAGATGCTAACAGTTGCCTTTTGATGGATTTTGTGTTACACTGTATGGACATGTCGCACCCTGATGGACTTCTGTTTTACACAAGGCCTCCCACACTCATAGAACATTTAAGCAGCTTAGGTGTTGATATTTCTCTGTGAATATAAATCAATTATATCTAGAAACATTCAAGGCATCTCTCCAAGTTTTCCTTGCAGTATGCCTTTAAAAGGGTCTAAGTGAAATGTGAGAAATTTGAGTATGAATTGCCAAAAAAGATTTTTCAAAATCCTTCAAAACATTGGATTCTTAAAAAAAATAATTCCCCTCAGAAGGGCAGTACCATAATGTTTCCAAAACACAATACTCCCCCCAATATCATGCTGCCACAGCCATTTTCCTGGCTGGGATTTGTCTGATTAAATGGCAGTGCTTCCTGTAGAGGCAGCTGTGTCTCATTCCAAGACAATTTACCTTGCTCTAAAGCTGGTGGCTAAAACAAGAAAAGTGAATTAAATGCAGAGTGCTCATTTCTCTTCAGGGACTACATCATCCTATACATCTATACCATGAAGTCAGACATGCCCTTCAATGACTGCTGTGCTGTGCACACCAGCAGTATTGCCCATTTTCAGCCATGTCCCTGCTACCCTGCATTTCTTGAAGGCATCTAAGACCAAACAGAAGTAGCTTGAATCAGAAGAGAAAAAAAAATGAAACATCAAAGTGCCTTTACAGATGACAGCCAAACATGTGGAATAAGGGTATGGAAGAAGGACCAGTAATGACTTTCAGCAAGAGTCAACCATCAAGAGGCTTGGGTTAGTTATGCACATGACCTTTAGATTTAGTTGACAGAATGAGCTATTGGGCAATAATAGATCAGTTTTTTGGATAATCAAACTTCTTTGCTCACCATCTCACCCCTGAGTGGCTTATGCTTGCATACACCCAATTGACTGACTTCAGGATTTTCTGGCATTCCCTTGGCCCCACATCCTTTGAAGGGTTGGCAGCTCTATCTAGCAGCGGGTCACCCCAGGAAAGACACTGGAGTAGCATCTGAGCAAACCCAGAGAATTAAAACACTCATAAACATTTAAGGTCAGACATGCCTTACATTTGGACACCTGTTTTGCAGACACGTTCAGCTGACCTAGTCACCCCATGCTAAAGATAGACAAACCTACATTCAGGATACCATCCATCTGGCTTATTTTAGATATATCCTTTAGGATGAGGTAATTTTTACTATAATCTCCATCATCTCTATCATTATGTTTTGATTACAGAAGAGACAGACTGGATGTCTATATTTAATATCACAAATCCCAGTTGTATCATTAGGAAACTCCTGGAGCATTTAACTGAATCATGAGTGGATATATCCATGTCATCAAAGAGTACCTAGTCCCCAGGAAATTCTTTTGCAGGTCTAGATCTTACACCTCAAACATAAGGTAGGTGTATTTGACTGCTAGATATGCTCCATGTAAACTACACTGGCTCAGGGCTCAATGCCCAGAGCTCAGCTATGCCTGGATGCAAATTTGAGTAACCTCTACCTTGTCATGTCATCCTGTGCCTGGCCACTCTTGCTCGGGTGTCAAGTCTACCATGACAGTTGCCTGGAATAGCAGGAGCTCTTAACCTTTTTGTCAGGGATTGCCTCCCTCCACTGGGAGAAGGTGGCAGCAGATCCTCTCCAAATGAACAGCAGTTTGCACTGTCTTGTGCTATTTTTTTACACAGCCCTGCCCTTGTTTTCTCTCCCTCTCTGCTGGCCTATCTGCTCTCCTCCATCAGTCAGGATCATACCTACAATGGCTCCCTTAAAAGCTGCCTCTCTCTGGCAACACCACTCAGAAACCAAGCTGATAAAACCCCTTAGGAATGGTGAGGCTGTTTTGCCTTGCCTCACTCCCTGTGTCACACTTGCCATCCTGCAGGTGAGGAGCCAGTGGCCACTGCACGCTGAGACAGGGCCAGTTGTGCAGTGAGAGCCCCTCTGCCCTGCAGAGCTCAAAGCTGCAGTCCAGGGAGAACTATTGCTACCACAGCCAGGACTCAGAGAAGTGCAGATGTAGCCTTATTAATTCCTGTCCAGAATGTGTTAATCTGGGCTGGCTGCTTTGCTACAGCATAGACATGGATACACATGCTGTTACCAATATCCCCTGTTGCTTAATTTCATATTTTCCTGTCTTTTAACACAAAACCTGGTAGCCCTCTGAGAACTATGTATATTTCATTCTGTAAATGGTTAAAAAGTATATTAAAGAGTTAATCTCCTTCCAAACCCCAGTAGGCCAGGTTTCTGACTGGAACACAGTTTAATGGTGAATCATTGCAGATACATTGTATAATGGTGTGATGTTCTGATAGCCAGTGATTTACAGCTACAACACTTAGCACAGTCTTGCTTTGGAAAAAAACTTTTATTGCTTATTTGTGTAACATATGGATACCTGGAATTTAAGAATATTTTCACAGAATAGTGTTCTAATAGTCAGAAAAAAAACATACAATATTTTAAAGCAGAGAAGTAATCAAACTTGAAGCTGCTCCTTTAAAATTATAAGTTTAGAATGTTTGAGAACATATTGTATTGCCTTCAAACTCAATTTGAATAAATCCTATCTGGCTTCCATGGCAAGCTGTAATCTCTTCGAGGAGGGTCCTTTGCTGCCATGCACTGGGGAGGTTTCCCAGAGGAACTAAGTTAGTAAGGTCAAATATATTTATTTCCCTTTAAACAAAGAAGTGTACAGCTGTAGTGAAGGCTCATATAGCTGGCTTGTTTTAACATGGATAACCTTGGCTGGACTGTTATCAGCAATTTATTTGAAATGTTGGTGGGGGGCATTTCAATGGATAGTGAGCTTTGGAGAAGAGACATTTCCATATGCACACTGAAGAGCTTTCCCACACTTGCTTTCCACAGGGCAGGATCTCTGGAGTTGACAAGGACTGATGTAAAATACAGACCTCCCAGCCTGCCCCCCTGAGTTCCTTTACCCAGGAAAGCAGTGCAGGAATGGGCACACACAGGAATCTGGATGACTTTACTGTGCCAAAACAGAGTCAAGCCTTGTGCTCTGACTGAATTACTAGCACAACCTTCCTCAAAAACTAGCAGGTTTATTTCATATTAGATTTTGTTATTATAATTGAAAGTGGAGTTTGGGGGTTTATGCAGTTCAAGAATTTTTACTTGACTTGCCCCAGTGAGGGTAAGTGCTGCAGTTAATGGTGCAGTTTTCTGTCCATAAGCTATTAACCAATAACCAAGGAGAGCCTTAACAGAGAAATTACAAGCACATGTGATGAGAACCTGCTGGATTAGCTGAGGAGAGCACTATGCCAATTACATTATTGTGCAATTGCAAGGTCTTGCATAGGCAGATGATCCTTTGGGATTCCTTTGGCAGGACTGGAACATTAAAAGTATTTATTACATGCCAGTATACCCTGCAAAACATCATAGACACCATTTCTATATCTTTCTTGTAAAAGGAGAGTAAATTGATTTCTTTCTCCTCTGGGAAATGTTCCAGAATCCTTTTGAAGTACTTTTGTTGCATACTGCAGATGTGGTGTTTACAAGATTTCCATAACTCTCTGAGAGATTTGCAAGTGAGAGGTAGGACAGACTGTATTACTGTTGACCCCTTTTGCCCCAGAGTAATTAGGCCACGCTCATTGCAGTCATTGGAGTTTGCTTTTATGAGGAAGGAGAATCAGCAATAAGGGACCTTTTATTCTTTGGGTGCTGTCCTGCAGATCTGTAGAGAATCTTTGTCTCTGTGCCCATCAATGCAATGCAAACATAGCCAGAGGCAGCCTCCTTGCTCACAGATTGAGTTTATTTCCACACTGTATTCAACCAAAAGAGGGTCATTCTTGGTCATCCTACCAGAAGCACAAAAATAGATGCTTTTTTAGGTGGTTACCTGACTTTGAGGGCTGGTAATTTTTTCCTGATAATTTTTTCACACTTCCCCTTGCTATAGCCATCAACAGGACAGTGCAGGACAGTCCTGTCTTTTTCCAGGCTGTCAAAAAGTGGAGTATTTGTTTATTCCTTTGTTCAGGAGACCAACCTGAGCAACAGTCATGGGGCTGCACTAGAAAGGACCCTGTGCTGCTCATTAATTAGAACTCACTAGCTTCAGTCACCTGCACACCTGCAGACTGAAAAGTTCATGACTTTAAATTCCCCTTCAGAGTGTGAAGCTCCTGCAATGATCCTTTCCTGGATTTCACTGTGCTGAATATTGCACAAGACACAACAAGGACAGAGTCTCTGCCTCAAAGAACCTACAACAACTTTTGTCTTTGGCAGAAAATGAATTTCCTGCACATGTTTTTATCTCAAAGTTAGCAGGCATAAAATCCTAGATCTTGGAATGGTTTGGTTGGAAGGAACTGTAAATATCATCTAATTCCAACATCCCTGCCATGGGCAGAGACACCTTCCTTTAGACCAGGTTGCTTAGAGCCCCACTCAATGTGGTCTTGGTATAGGAGCTTTACAACCCTTCTGGTCAACCTGTTCAAGTGTCTCACCACCCTTACGTCAAAAATATCAGTCTTTATAAATTATAGATATCAGTCTTTATAGATTATAGTAAAGATTTATAAATTACAGTAAAGAAAACAATCAGTTATCAAGCTGGTGGAAAATTTGCTTCTGTATCATCTTGCAGTTTTATTTTACTTGTTTCTGTAAAAATAAACACTATATAAAACTTACTATTTTTGCTATTTTCTCAATTAAGATTAATATACACCAAGGTGATTGTTACATTTGTCATATTTTATTTTTACTAATCCTATTCTTATCAGTAAAAGGTTCTCTTTTACTGAAAAATCTCTTTTACTTGCTCTGAACAAAGAAAAACTGTTTTACTTATTGTAGGGAAATATTTCCTTTGCATCACTTAGCCATAGCTGAAATACATTGAATTTATTGCCTCATCCAAAGCAGACTGATTTTTGTTTCCTTTTGAATAAAATGAATTTAACATCCTATCTCAATGCACTGTTGTGTTTAAACTCCTTATGATAAGTTCTTCACATAAATTCTCAAATTAATGTGATGTGTACGAAAGCACTAGTCATAATAACCCTTTATGCTTTGCCAAGGGTTTTCTTACTTCTCTAACTTATTAAATCAGAAGTTACTAAGTTCCTCAAGAGTCGTTGTGTTATCTGCATGTCCATTGCTCTAAAGGATAAGTAAAAGATTTCATTTTTGAAGCTACAAGTCATAGTTCAAATAGAGGATACACAAAAGAAGGAGATGTTGGGAAATGAAGCAAAAGGAGCTCTACAGCTGTTAGGGAATGTTTTTTCTATGTGTGCATTTGTTTGAGCTACAGAAACAAGTTCCAGCAAATACTGACTTGGTTCTGGTGGAAGGTGTGTCCTGTCAGTCTGTGCTCAGAGGGCTGGTGAGCAGTGCATACAGACAAGAGGCAAAGAGGAGCAAGGATCCTCCACAGCCACCATCCTTTCAGGTGGGCAGTATGAAACAGGGAAAGAATTAAGTCAAAATGACAGATTTGAGAAGTATCATGGATTTTACTGCAGAACTCACCATCTGTGCTCAGTTCCTCCTCTAGCTGTTCCTAGAGCCCAGGTGACTGGATGGAACACTGGGACAATTTGGCCCTGGCAAGAGCAGGACCAGCCCATGTGCACCATGCAGGCAGCCTGAGTCACTCCCACTAAAGCCATCAGGAAAACGATGCCTTGAGCTCTTAGGTGGCCCCTCTGACCTGCAGCTCCTCCACAAGAGGACACAGTGCTGGCCCAGCCCAAACCTCAGAACTGCTGTGATGGCTCAGGAAGTTTGCTTGCGTTTTAGAGGCCAGGGTGGCTGGCTGATGCCAGGGAGGGCACCTGAACCCGTGTGCAGACTGAGGCAAGTGCCTGTCAGACAAGGCAGCCCTTGTAGGGATGGGTTATCAATAAGAGGAGAAGGGACAAAGGTAAGCCACCAGCTAGGAGGCTGCATTGAGTCTGGGCTAGGAAACAAGGCAATAAACATATTGACCCAAACCTGTGAAAAAGAGTCCAGGAATTCTATAAGAGCCTTAATGAACAGTTTTGCCCACAAAAAAGAAGCAAATACATCTTCACTTATTTGTTTTGGTGGTGGTGGTAGTGGTGGTTGGTTGGGCTGGGCTGGGTTCAGTATACAGTCATTTTGGAAACACTTTTAAGAACTGCTCAGCCACAGTGTGGAAAAAAGATGTAACAGTCTGTTCTGTCCTGCATGGTGAGAAGAAAACATGAATTACCAGAGAATAAAAAACAGTTCTTCTCACTAATCTTGTCAGAATCCTATTTCCTTACCTATCAATAAACCTATATTTTCATGAATACCAACCTGCACAGCAAATATTGAAACAGAACTAAATACACATGTATAGGCAATTGGGAATTGGGAACAGAAGGTGATGGACTGGATGACTGAGAAGATTTTCTGATCCAGAGGGGCAGTCCAGACAAATGCAAAACATGCAGTTCCCCCCTCTGCTGAACTGCAAAACTGTCTCTTGAAAGAGACGAGTCCTAATGACATCTTGTACAGCCCAGGTAGTCAGCTTAGAAAATATCTACAGAAGTTAAGGGAAAGAAGTATTCTCCTGTGGCAACAGATGGGGACTATTACTTTGCTATCACTGCTATGACCTCAGATTTCCAGGTAGCATGTGGTGCTCCCCAGAAGCAGTGTGTGTCTGCCAGAACAGCAATGCCTAACCACTCCTCCTGGTCCTCCTGGGTTGTGGTGACAAGGAAGTTCAGGTGAAGGACCTCACTGCCCTCTCTAAGAAAGCAAATGGACATGAGACACATTCAGAAGAGGAGCAGCATCGTCCCTCACCAGCTGGCACTCCAGTAGTGGACACAACATGGTTCCCTCCACCATCTGCCCACTGCTTCCCAGAAATGTGTAGCCACAATCCCTTGTCAAGGTCTGTCTGCAACCTTGTCTGAACCATGCAAGGGAACTGCTTCACCAGCTCCATTCAGCTCCACATGTCAATTTGTTATTTCATCAAAATAGAGCAAAGCTGTCACCTTGCAAAGAAGTAAAGACAGTATTCCTGGTACCCTACAAAAAGAATCTCTGCTGCCACAAAAACTTGCACATTCCAAAGGGATTCAGAGCTGGTGGCTGTTTAAAGCGTAAATGACTTTGGCTTAGAAGAAAGATGTGAAAAAACTTAGAAAAATTTTATCAAAAGGAAGTAATCCAAATTGGAGCTCAATGTTACTGTCTTTTCCACAGCCCTCCTTTGACCTCTAGAACAAGTTGTTTGCTTCAGTTCTAAAAAAAACCATACTGAGTTTTGAAGGAAATATTTTTTTGTACTTTTTGTAGTGCTGTTACTGAAATTTTCTTCTACTTTGTGTGGGCTTTTACTTAATTTAATTTATAGAATCACAAAATCTCTAGATTGGAAGAGACCTTCAAAATCATCAAGTCCAACCCATGCCCTAACACCTCAACTAAACCATAGCACTGAGGGCCAAATCCAGTCTTTTTTTAAACACATCTGGGGACAGCGACTCCACCACATCCCTGGGCAAGCCATTCCAGAACTTTGCCACTCTTTTTCCAAAAAACTTTTTCCTGAATCTCTTTTTGTCCAGGCTAATTTTAATTTAATTTAATTCAATTCAATTCAATTCAATTCAATTTAATTCATTTAGTTCATCTTATTTATTAAAGTTTGAAATCCTTCTCACTGATAGATGATGAAAAAAACTCACCAAAAAACACAAAGAGATGGGAATTTTTGCTCCCCTTTGTTTCCTTATAGCCTAGCAGCATTTGTCTTTGCCTACTTAAATGCAAAATGCTGGTCAAGTGTGTGACTTTCTCTCATTTATCTAACAGGTAAGCTGCAAAGTGCTGCAATTCTTCCATCAGTACATGCTGGGTTGCAACTACTTCTGGATGCTCTGCGAAGGCATTTATCTCCACACGCTGATCGTGGTGGCAGTGTTTGCTGAAGAGCAGCGTTTGCACTGGTATTACCTCTTGGGCTGGGGTATGTATGTTACCATTTGTAGCAGGATGGTCAGTGCACTCAGATATTTTTAATTCTTCTAGTACTTATGTATCACTTATGATCTAGTTAATATCATTAGCTCATAGCTTAAGACCAAGTTCTTGGACCCTTGATTTGAGCATATATAGTTACATGGACTTAGAAACTTTAAAAAAACAGCACAAAAAAAAAGTATTTTTTATTTGCTTCATCTTGGGATTTGCAGAAAAAAATGCTTAAGCTCTGTTAAGAAAAGCTAGGGAGAAAATATATTTCTACTCAAGTCTATATCTTTTCTCAAAGAAAAGTTGTTTATTTCTGTCACATATATGCAAAAACATGAATGTGTGACTGTACCTATAAAGTATAATTTTCATGGAATCAAGAGGAAAAATCAGTATCTGTGTCTCACCAAATGAAGCAATATGCAGCATACAAAGAGGAACCAGAATTTCTCTGGAAGTGAAACAGTATCAGATATATCTTGGCACATGTTGTTTTACAGGAAAAAAAATGATTTTACCTACTTGTAGATAATGGCTTTGCTGTCAGGACTGGTTTTGTCCAACAGCATGTGGTCACATGCATACTGCTCGAAGAACCATGACTAGGTCTGGTTCTTCATCTTCAAATATGCAATCTCTTCTCTTTTCATTAAGGAACCCCTTGCCTTTTTAATGGGTAACAGCAGATATTTTTCCTTTGGACTACCTGTTTCAATAAAAGACCACATAAATATAATCAATATATTACAATGAATCTTTTACATTTAAATCACTATTTAAAACCCAGTCCACATCAGTGTTGGCAGAAAATCAATACTGAGAGGTTTTTTCTCCAATTTGGCAGCCATGAATCTCTGCCCTCATTCCAATTTCTGGTAAGATAGCTCCTTTATCTTGAAAGCACTGGTGCAGCAAAGCAGCAAATAATGGACCTGTACCCATTGTCCCACTGTACACAGGGTTGTTCCTGCAATCCTGTCTGAAGCAGACACAATTTATTCTATATCTGCCATCCTCTTTGATGAAGTTGTACTTTCTCAACATTATTTCATTTACAGCAGGAAAATAGAAAAATAGCCCTATTGCTTAAACAAAT
Source organism: Lonchura striata (assembly GCF_050655825.1). Lineage (NCBI taxonomy): Eukaryota > Metazoa > Chordata > Aves > Passeriformes > Estrildidae > Lonchura > Lonchura striata. Next base: position 24,071,740 of record NC_140704.1, on the reverse strand, counting down.
AAAAATTAGGACTTTTAAAGACTAGATTAATGGATAATTAGATAACTAGGTAATTAGATCAGAGGAAAATTACCCAGTTCTATATGTTCTGCAGAAATTTAAAACACTATCTTCAAACGCAAGTTAGGCATCCACTATTTGATCCTAAATAGGCAATAACAGCAAAGTTATCCCCTATCTGGATTTTCATTTTAAAGTCTAGTTATTTACTTTCCTCTTACAATAAAAGGCTTAGTACTCTCCGGATAGCTACATTAGATACCAAGAAAATTAACATGATTTTCTAGTTTATATATTTTGTAGTGTCAGATAGCAGTCTTCAGGCATGTAATAATTTGCCTTTGGAGTTTCTTGTTTGTTTGTTGGGTTTTTCTTAATGAGAACTCCAGCATGCACTCTTTCTTTTTATGAGAATGGCATCTTTTCTAAGAAGAGATGTACTTGTAATGCTTTTGGAATTTTAAGTATATGAAACATTAAATGAAACATTAAATGAACATTAAATTAAGTATATGAAACATTAAATGAAGACAACCTTCCTGAAGAACCCTAAATCAAGCTAGAGTTTCTGCACCTTGCCAATCCAAATAGCTGAGTCCTCTTGGAGAAAGCAGTTGTGCTATCACAAAAATCTACTAGTTTAGAATATTTCAATATTAAAAGTCTCATAGGGCTATGAAACAGCAACCCAATGTGACGAGTAATTTTAAATACTTGCTTCCGGACAAAGCTTTTTCATGTCTCGCAGAACAAGGCTTCCCAAAATAGTATCACTCCATACCCGAATATGAAAGAGAAATATGGTATAGACCACATCCTTGCATCCATTTTTTTTTCAAGTGACATTGAATTTGGGCAATTCAATTTAATGTACCTGTGACACCCAGCCTGCGATGAAAGCTAATTAACCAGCTGTAGTAGTGCTGAGAATGGCACCAGTAGCACAGTGGGGAATTCAGCGAAGTTACTCAATAAGACACACATCAGCATTTGAGATGATAATTAGCACTTCCTAACTAAAGTAGAAATATTATTAATATTATTATTAGCAAAATGGTCTGATTATGAAAATCTGATAATTTTGTATGAATCATTGTAATTCCACTGATTCCAGAAGGAGTGGTAACCCAGACTAACTTTAAACATCCATCTATGTTAATCAATGGACAGAGACATGTTTCTCCAAAGTGCAGTACAGAGGAACCAGAGTAGGCTGTGCTCTGAATTGTAATTCAGAAGATAAAGGTAAATGTCCAAAATGAAGTTACTCATTAGTCATTGCTATTGTTAATCTCTATGCAAGAAGATCTGGCTTACTTTATTTGGAAAAACCACGAATGGTATTTATAAAATAGCTTTAGAAGAAAAATATAAATCTGAGCTAATATAAAAACATCTACAAAAGGTCTGAGGTGATTGAATGAATCCTGGCACGGGCAGATGTATTTCAAGGCTGATGCCATCAGCTGACCCCTTGTCTGGGAACCGCTGCTGAGAATGTCGTTTCTTCATTGTTATTGTTTCACCAGGTCAGGAAATCACCATTAGGCAGGACAAGGAAACAGTAGTAACTGTGTGCAACAGTACAGTTCACTCTGGCTGCTTCAGGAGGCTTCACTCACATGAAAGTGAAAAGGGAGCACTGACCTAATTGCCAGTTTGTGCTGTAAAAGACCTGGCATGACCTAAAGGGATATGTCACATCTGTCCTTGGGATGGCTGGGCACCTGCTCTGCTTATTCACTGCTCACCATGTGCTGGTGGGACTGATACATGTAACCATGACCTCACAGTCCTTGATGCTCACTGCTTTTCTGGCCCTTTACAAAGGCAACACCCAGCCCTAGAAGAGACCATCCAGCCTGCAGCTAGAAATCTGAGCTTCAGAGAGTCATGAGCTTCTTAGCCTGTAACTAGCTAATGAAGACTTTCCACTGCATTCGTGGGATTTGCTTTTGAGTTTGTTGAGCCAAATATCCTAGGTTAATGCATTTAGCAGAAGAAAAAAACTCTTTTTACATCATATGGCATGTTCTACTTGCAATACTCCAGGCCACAGTTTTCAGCTGAAGAAGTTTTTTGCTATTACAGAAAGGCCCCTTAAAAATTGCATTTCAATCTTCCAACAAAACTGGCCCAGTCTTGCTCCATTTCCCAATCAAACTGTTTTCTCAAGCTGTCAATCCCATGAGCTTACCCTGAGGTTATAAACTCCTTTCTTTTTATTATGACCTTTTTGTTGTTTTATTGTGGATCATCATCCAAAAAGGTAATTCTGCAGCCAGAGGCCTAGGAATCACTTTCTAAAAACATATAAAGGAGAAGACAATCAAGTTTGTTTTCCCACAGCTGCATTGTCCTCCCAAGGTAAATTGCAATAAGAACTGTCTTTTTTTAGCAGTAGAGTAAAAGCTATTGCTTAAAGATGCCTGAAAACATAAGAGTCCTATTTATGTATCTTTGGACCTTGTTCTCACTCCCCACAATATGGCTAAGGATCCTCCATCTCTTCTAAATATTTTTATGAAACCACTAATGTGTGAAAAAACAGGAGATATGTTCTTTTAATCCCTCCATGATTAATCATGGTATCAATAGGATATTTTCACACATTTTAATTTATAATTGTAGAATATCCAAAGCTCAGTAGAAAGGTCAGTGGTTCATAGAGAACAGGCAGCAGTAGCACCAAAGGTGTGTGCCAAGCTCTGCACAGGACAGGCAAGGCAGCAGATCATGTCCAGCTCTCTGCATGTGAAGACTGTACAAACAGGTCAGCACCATGGTGCAGACTCCCCAGTTCCAAGTTTCTAGTCTATTGGGAAGGGATATGGCATTTCAGCAAGCTGAAGGGAAGTGAAAAGGAGTGGACCAGACTGCCACTCTCAGTGTCAGGCTGGAAATAAGAACTGGAGCTTTCTGTTCTGTTAAGCATGGCATGTTGCCAAGCCCAGTGCAAATTTGCTCCCATCAGCTCCCTGTCAAAGCCTCCTTTGAGGTGTCACAAATAAGTCAGGATATGTGGATTTATGGTATTCACAGCTCTTCTCCCTGTTGAGATAAAGCTGCATGGAGTGGTCTTGGCTGCACAGATGCTGAGAACCTACAGAACATATCACAAATTCCCATCCCCAGAAAACCTCCTGGGTCCAAACACTTTCTCATGCCATTGGCTCCAAAAGAGAAACTCTTCCCTCTGTTTCTTATTGCTCCATAACCTGGCATGCAAGTCAATGTGCCTCTCTCTTGCTCAACAGTTATTTACATGATTTTAACAAGTGTCCCTGGTTTCCTGAGGGAAGACTCCTCTGAAAACAGAATGATCCCTACATCCTTCGCACACTCCCTGCTCACACCCTTCCCTGCAAAAGTCACAGCAGTGCAGGGGAACCTAGCAGCAGCTTTGAGACACCCCAGGAGAGCATGGTCTGTGGATTTTGCTTCTCTTTTTGGCCTGCCTTGATGTTAATCCCTTTTGCACCTCACCATTGAGGTGTTGCCAGGATCTGGGTGTGATGGAATAAGTTCTTTCCTGAAAGATGTGATTTCACATCCATATGTTTTGTGAACAACAGACTTCTTTATGTGTGGCACACATGAAATTCAAGCCAAACAAATATCAAGACTGATCTATAACTTTAATCATTTCAGGGTTCCCTTTAGTGCCAGCATCCATTCATGCAGCTGCAAGAGCCAGATACTTCAATGACAAGTGAGTAGCATATCTGTTTTTGAATGAACTTACCTTTATTTAACTGTACAGCAAATTTTATTCAAGTTAATAACAAATATTAATGCTGTATTTCTCCTTCAGCTGCTGGATGAGTGTTGACACACACTTGCTTTATATTGTTCATGGACCTGTAATGGCAGCTTTATTGGTAAGAATGTTGTTTGCTATCAACAGTATAATATTTTAGAAATGCTGCTAATCCAAACAAAATAGAAGCTTCTGTACTATAAGTTTTTTGGTCAAAACCCAGAAGTAACTAGAGGTTTTCTCTACTCAGTGTAACAAAGGACAGGCTTACAACACTTTTTTCCTGTGAGACTTGAGATGAATACACTGCATTTATGTGACATCAATCATTTAACTGTGCCTTAGCTGGGGTGAGCTGGTTGCTCAGCATGGGTTCTTCAGGTCACTGAGCTTGTTCCAAAGGTAGGGAGCTAAAAGAGTCCAGGGAAAGAACTCAGACTGGGCTGTTTGAGTAGGAGGACAAGATTCAAAGCACAGCTTGGCAATGTGCATACATGTAACATTTGGTATGCCAGTTGTGCAGTTGGGCAGGGTAACCCTGACCTTCCTGGCAGATGCAGAAAGGGTTTTACTCAATGCAAGCCTCAAGCTCATCTCATTGTGTTACCCAAGATGCACTTTCATCTTTTTATCTACCTCTTACTTGCAAACGCCAGCATGGACATACCTGCAATATTGCCTCAGAGATCAAACAATAGAACAGTAAGTACTTGGAAAGCTTTGAATAAACAACTTTGCATATAATAGCTGAAAAAAATAAAAAAATCTTTCTACCCTTTCTGGAGAAGCAATCTTTAACTTCAGCTATATGAAATAACCCATCCTTCCCTGCCTTATAGGTAGTCTGTTGGTCCCAAAGAATCACAGTTATTTTAGGTTTATTGGTTCAATCTTGACTGTATCTGCTATTGTAATGCAAATTACCATCTGAGAGAGGCCATTTAACCTTTGTTTTTGTCATTGTGATCCCAGTCTGTACATCTTGGCCACAAATAAAAAAGAAGCAACTATTATGGAAAAAGAGCAATCTTCAGCTGTTTTCAAAATAAGACATTATTATTTCTGTATTGTGCTTATGTCATTTCCAGTCTTATTTTTCTGATGAAGATGTCAATGTCTACAGTATGTCCTGCTTGATTTGCTCCAAAAAATCCCATAGTGGCAGGCTTATTCAGAAGAGCTGAGGGTTTTTAATTTTGTGAAGTCTTACTTAGATTTTCACAGTTTCTTTCAGAAAATCTAAAAGTGAAGGTTAAGCAGAGTGAGTGAAGTCGGAATAGGATGGAGAATAAGGTTTAGATTTAATGTTGACTGGGACCTCAGAAGTAATTTAATATTCCTCTTTTCTAGTAGAGCACAAATGTAAAACAGTTGAAAGGTATCCCAGTGTAGTTTAGAAGTGATGAAATATTCTATCAGAGCTTGCTAATCCATTGTTCTGAAAAAATTCAACTGAAATTTCTGGTGTGTGTGTATATATATATATATATATATATATATATATATAATTTGAGCTCTTGAAATACCTATGGAAGTTATACACTTGCATTCTTATTTCAAAAAATTGTCAGGAAAAAGAAAGTAAGTACATTAAAGTTCCAAAGTGTCAGTGCCTGATTTTACTGTAGCAGAGTGGAAAAGAGTGATCTGGGTACACTGGAGACCGAGGGGTCTGTGATCCAGGGATGTCCACAGGGTAACCTCTGAGCTCATTACCAGCCTGGGTCTGCCCTCCCTCCTCCTGCAGGCTCTCAGCACATCCACAAGGAGCTCTCTGTGAAGCCAGGGTCAAGGGCAGGTCACTCTATGCTGAGATCAGATTTCCAGAAATAACTGAGGAGAGGAGATGCTGAACTATTTGGTATCACTGATCATAAGGATCAGAGGCAAAGTTTTCTGCCCTGAAACAGCAATTGTTACCTGTTCCCTGTGGGTAGAGTACCACAGGGTCCCTGCAGTCTGGTGGAGGCAAGAGATAACCTAGGTTTTCCTCAAGAACAGCCTTACACCCCTGCCCACAGACAAGCCTGAAGTCCATGGAGCATATTCCTTAGGGAATATGTGTTCTCACATAGGTCTCATGTGCCTGGAGACATGCTGGAGTTAATTTCACCTGGCAAGATAGCTTGGCAACTGTCAGACTCAGGACAGAGATATAGTTCTTTCTAGGGAAAATTTTGTCCACCCCATTTAAACTTCCAATGAAAAAATTATACTTAGTGTTCCCTGAATCTGCCCACATCAGTGTCAAAACATCCATTGCATCCTAGAACTAACCCCTGCCTGCCTGAAGAATCCATGCAGGCTCCAAAGCATGTAGAGATGCTTAACAGATCTTTCCTGAAAATATTCAAGGTATTTTCCAAGACCTAACTGCCAAGGAACTGCCCATTATAAGATACAATAAAGCTAGAAAGCTACAGTTTACTGCCATTTATGTGCTTTTTATTTTTATTTTACATACAATAGCTTTGTTTTTGCAGGTCAATTTTTTCTTTTTGCTGAACATTGTTCGAGTTTTGGTGACAAAGCTGAGAGATACCCACCGTGCTGAGTCCAACATGTATATGAAAGCTGTCAGAGCTACTTTAATCTTGGTGCCCTTACTGGGAATTCAGTTTGTTATTATTCCCTGGAGACCAGAAAACCGACTTGCTGGAGAAATATATGATTACATCATGCACATACTAATGCATTACCAGGTATGTAGCAGCTTCCATGCAGTTGAATTCTTTGATGTTAAGATAATTTACTCAAAGATACTGTTGCCAGGGGTTTTTCCCTGAAGCTGAAAATAACTGGCTTTTCAGTTCTTTTCCAACCATTTTACAGTATTGGATTATCTGGATTTCACAAGCAACACCACTGGATAAAGAACAGATACAAGATAGGGGAAACCATGTAATAAGTCACCAACATTTCTAAACTGTGGAGAGAAAACTGAGGGCTTTTATGTTCAGCACAACTTCTGTTGAAGTGCTCAAATTGACTAAAACTAGTGCTGTGTCCTTAATATTGAAATAAGCAGTGTTAGCAAACTTGTTCAGAGGGAATGCCAACACGCAAAAGAAGAACCAGAGACAACTAAATTTTATTTGGGAGTTATATTTCCAGTATTAGGAGGTTTAAATTATCAGACTGACACTTTGATTTCAAAAACACTCTGAAAATACAGCAGTATAGTTCAGTAAATCTAGTTCATTTACTTTTGAAAATAAAACAAGCCAAACCAAAATGAATTTAAATGCTGGGTTATCTGGTTGACTGACTGGAATATATCCAGACCTATATTGACTAGGAAAGGAAGTTTTTCAGTGCATTTGTGAGTAGTCGTGAACATTAGTGAATATGGTGACCACTGAACCACCTTCTTGGTTCCATTTATATGGAAGGTAAGTGGAAAAATTATTTTAATGCTTTAATAAGAAAGCAGCTAAAAAAATCAGTAATGCTTTTTCCTTAAATGAAATTATAAATGCCAAATGACATCAACTAAAATCTATTCACCCTGTCAGATTATATATCCTGCTTATCATCCTTATCTCTTCAAAACTGTGGATGCTCCTGCTGCTGCATGGATAGATTAACTGAAGTTATAGGTCTACTTTTGAAGTGTATGACATCTTATATTACAGTTCTTCTTAAAAGGAATGACAGCTTTGTTTCTTCTATTGTTGCCTGTATTGTTACTTTTTCATTTACAAGAGCTAAAAAGGAATATCTCCAAACTATTTTTTTGGTGACAAGTTATTTGATTTAACAGTTCTAACAAGTTAGGATAAGACAGAGTGTTACAATAATCACTTTACTCTTAAAATATCTTTTAAATTCCATGCAGTTGTTGGAGAATTGCAAAACCAATTAAAATTGTCTAAATTAAAAATTCTAATCGTGATCATTATGCAACAGAAAATCACCAAACTGAGGTTAAAATGGAGGCTGCACTGATGAAAGGGGTTGGGTGAGAGTGGGATCCAAGGCAGGAAAGTTTCATCCCTGATGGGTTCCTTCTGCTCACACGGAAGAACTCTTGACACTTGTGTGCTATCTGCTAGAATCTGGCCTTTTGGAAGGTCTGTGCAGTTGTCCTGCTGGCTGCAGCCAACTGCAATCCTCCCTTTTCCACTTAGACTGGATTTTTAACTGTAGCCTAAAATAAACATTCTTAATCCTTTCCCTAACATTTCTTGTATGCATATTTAAGATTGATTGCCAGCTGTATAATCACTCCTCTGGTACTCATTTTCTTCTAGGGCTGGTTCTGTAATTACCTGACACTGTATTAGCTTGTGTAATGGCTGTGCTTCCCTGCTAGCTATTGTGCTCCCATGACCCACAGCACAGCCAGCCTGTGCAGACACCAGCAAGAGTCTGTGGGGTTTTGCAGCTCATGGCATGTCAGTCATACACAAGCAGGCATCCTGGAAAAATTTACCCATCTTTTTTTGGTGCATAATGTTACACGTTCTTCATTTCTGCACTGCTTAAATGAGAAAATTTTATGCATTTTCTAGAAAAGAAAGAGAGGCAGGTTTTCACAGTACATGACTTCTTAAAGTGAACATGAAGGATTGATGTATTATATAATTCATGTACACAAAAATGGTGCAAACAAGCACTGCAGTCTATTGTAAAACTCACAGAATTGAAGATAAGAAAGAATTTTTTCACAAAAAAAAACCCATAACATGTAATGTTATTTCTTTTAGAGAATAGTTTTCCTGGCTGAAAAACAACACACCATAATTTATTTTATTTTATTTTATTTTATTTTTATTTTATTTTATTTTATTTTATTTTATTTTATTTTATTTTTATTTTATTTTATTTTATTTTATTTTATCAACAAACTAGGTTTCCTCCGCTGAAGTAATTTTTGAATAACAGCAGAAGTCTGGTTTTGATCTGTCCCCCTCTTTTTGTGATGGTGTCATCAATGCTCACCATTTTAAGCAGAAGTGGTTTTTCAAATATGGTTGTATAAACAATTAATGGACACTGAATGTCTACTGTGTCTTTAACACAATTGACCAAATCCTTCTTAACAGATCTGAAGAACAAATTTATCATTATGTAAATGATAAAAAAATGGAAAGCTGGCTTTTGTGCTGCAAATGGGAATGCATACACTTTTCCTGATCAGCTAACCAACTTCCCATTAATCCTCTAAATACAGAGGTTCATGTATCTTCTCCAATATCAGCTCTTTAGTCTCCAGAAAGTTGAAATGAAAAGTACATCAAGCAACAGAAAGACATTTCAACTACTATGTTGTGGTTTAATCCCAGCTGGCAACTCAGCCCCACAGAGCCACTCACTTGCTCCCTGCACTGGCATGGAGGAGAGAACTGGAAGGGTAAAAGTAAAAACAGGGAAAACTCATGAGTCGAGATAAAGACAGTTTAGTAGACAAAGCAAAAGCCACATATGCAAGCAAAGCAAAATACAGAGCTCATTCTCACCTCCTCATGGCCAGGCAGTTGTTCAGCCAGCCTCAGAGAAGTAGGGCTTCATCACACATAAAAATTACCTGGGACGAAAAAAGCCAGCACTCCTAACATCCCTCTTTTTCTTCTTCTCCCACTCTATATGCTGATCATGATGCCATATGATCTGGGATATTCCTTGGATCAGCTGGGTTCAGCTGACTGCATCCCCTCCCAGTTTCTAGTGCACTCCTAGCCCACTCACTGGTGTGAGATGAAAAGCAGCAAAGGCCTTGACTTTTGGAGGCCCTGCTCAGCCATTGCTAAAACAGCCCTGCATTATCAACACTATAGCCAGCACACATCCACAGCAGAGCCCCACATCAGCTACTGTGAAGAAAATGAACTCTACCCTACACACCTTAATTGGAATGACATGCTGTAGATGCATCAATTGGGATGCTGTAGATGCATCGATGAACACACACAGATATTTTATTTCACAGGGCTCCTAAATTAGGCACCACAAAACAAATATTTGCACTCCACAAAAGCCAGTGAGTTGCAGATCTACCTTAAAGGACCTGATTTTCAAAACCTGGTCGGTGATACTGAAATCTCATGAAAGATGCAAACTCCCTCAGGCTTTAAAGCATTAGGATACTGCATATGCCAGCTCCTTGCACACCTCTGGTATGAAAACACATAACCTGAAAACCCCATCATGCTGCCCAGTGAAGACAAAATGGTACACCTGGGCAAAGGGAATGCCTCCTGTGAAGGAGTGGCACAGCAACAGCCCTCAGTCCTGCATGTAACTGCATTCAGATCTCCATTCTGAGACAGAGCAACAGAGATGTGGCTTGTGCCTGATGAGCTGGCAGGGCCCCCTGCACCTCTGCTGGTGCTGGAGTTGACACTTCCTTCATCCTTGGAACCACTGAAAACCTTTTGAGGAGTCCCAGGATGTAAAGAGACTGGGGTGCTGTGCTTCCATCAGAGGTTCTGGTACCAACGATGACTACCCCAGCCTCTGATTTCAGACATTGGTCCGTAGCAAAAGCCTCACAAGAAAAAAAGAAGAGTAGAAAATTAACTGCATGATGCAGCAGCTAACCCCATCTATAGACATAGTCCTCCCAGAGCTCTCAAACCAGCCCAGGGATGAATAAGCCTCAGCTTTCAAGCTCCCTACACCAACTGTCCCATTCTAATTCCAGCACCTCCAAGCCAGGTTTTCATAAGCTGTCAGGTTACATAAAATGACCCTGTCACTGTGGAGGTCTGTGAGGGAGGGGTGGAGGAACAGCCCCTGAATCAACAGCAGTACACAAGCAGCTAAAGCTACTCCTCTCAATACCTTGGTGACTGAGGCTCTAAATGTGTAAGTCTACCTCTAATGAGGAATTAAAACACTATTCAGCATAGGAGCCTTGGTTTTTATTGGCAAATGAAAAGGGTTTTTTCTGCTGAATAGAGGATAATCACTGTATTTTTCTCCAAGAGTGAGATCCCTTGTATGCCCCTCAGCAGCTTCCAACAGCACCTTCAGGGCTGCAGCACCCGCCCTGCCAGGCAGGAGGATGCAGCTCACAGGTGCCTGGTCTGCTACAAGGATATTTTGAATCTTTTAGCCATGGGTTTGGACTGCATATATATCCACACTTCCTCTAAGTTTTAAATTCAGCTCTCTATGCAGCCTTATACAGAACAAAATTAATCAATTTAAAAGTAGCCTGTTAAAAATAGTGAGAAATTTCAATGTATTTTAGAAGGTATTCATTCCATCTGTTTCCCAGTTTAAAAGGAAATAAATATCCTCTATAATGCCAAACCAGGCAGAAATATTTTCTCCTTCTGTTCAAACTTAAGGTTATAGGACTGCTTTTGACAACATAAGCATTTTTTCTTTATCTTCTGTTCTTTTTTTTTTCCTCTTTGAATTATTAGTAGTTTAAAAACTTTTTAATATTTTAAGCCATTAAGGTTAGGGAAAATATATTTTGCAAACTGAATACAATAAAGTGGCAATTTTATATGAAAATTTCATGCAAAAAATGACAGTAATGAAATCCCCATAGAGAGCAGGAGAAGCAAAGCAAGAGCTTTGGCTGCTGGGATGTCTCTATCATTTTGCAGGAGCTGGGCTGTCTTCAGCCCTCTCATGGCAATCTCCCCACCTCAGTGGCAACTGAAACTGCACAGACACATTCTTTGCTTTGCTTATTTTTTTTTAAATGCAACATAAATTAAAAATTCATAATGCAGTCATTTACCTCAGAGATGCTGTATGGGTGTGATGTGAGTGAAGGTGGTGAGAAAAGCACTGCTGTTTTTCTCAAAGCTTCTAATTTTGCCAAAATAAGAGAGGTGGGAATGGGATGTACTTCTATGAACAACCTCAGCCATATTTATCTTTTTATTTTTTCTTTTTTTTTTTTTTTTTTTGTTTCGCTGTTGATTCAGCTCCAGAATTTAGAAGTGAATAGACATAGAGCAAAGTCCACATAGAGAATCAAAAACTGATTTTTATATTATGACGACCTGTACATTGTCTTCTACCATCAATAGAGACTATATAACCCCACTAAAATCTTAACAGCAACACAGTATATGGTTGATTAGGGCAGAAACTCGGGCCCTGGAGATGGTCAGGAACAGCAGGAATAAGTGCATCCATATATGCTTTCTTCGTTTAATGAAGACATAAACTCAAATAAAAAAAATAAAAAGAGGTATGAGAAACCTATGTAAATTTGCAGTCTCTACATTGGTATTTTTTATTTGTTCATTTTTAACCTGAGCAAACTACTTAAACTTCTCTTCAACACACTCATGTCTTCTAGGAGAGTGAAATACAAATTAAATACCTGTCAAACAAACAATTTACTTAGACCAGTATAGTCCCTTAAACACTGGAAAAAAACCCATTACAGTGTTAAGGTAAGGGATGTGAAGGTCTGAGAGCTGCTGTCTCCAGACAATCACTATGGCATGATTCAGCTGAAAGCCACATTCATTTGTTCTTCACATAGTTTCAAAAATAAAGAATTTCAGAAGAAGTCATTAAAGGTCTTCATCTTATAATAAATATATTCTTTATTTCCACTTTCAACACCACAGCCAACATTATCTTGCTGGGAGCAGACAATATATCACAGGTTAGTTTAACAACTCCACACAGTGGCAGAGAGATATAATTGACTTAGACAATTCATCCTCAGCAAGAGTTGTATCCTGAGCAAAAACTAGTAGCAGTTAGAATTTGGAAGATATGTTTCAAAGAGATATGAGAAATAACCCATGGGCCTTAAATTAAATAATTAACCTTCCTGTAGTCTGTCACATGTTTTAATAGATACACTGTAGAATTATGGTCATCCCAAGCCCTCCTGGCTCCTGAGAGACAAAGCTGGTGGCTGCTGCTGAAATCTCAGTAGCTTTACAGCTGAAGATAACAATAACCCTCTGAACTATGGGCAAAACTTTATGTATAAAAAGAAGAAAAATAAACAGGAACAGGATCAGAAATAGGAATAATAGAAACAGAAAGAGAAATAGAAATAATAGAAAGATAGATGGCAGAGTTCAGAGGGCCATGGCAGGTGGAAGAAGAGCAATTGGATATACAAGGAACAGACTACAGAAAATAATTTCTTCAGCCAGAACATGTACAACATGCATGGTCTCAAAATAACAAGAAGACAGGTGTGCTTTCAGCTCACTCTAAACTAGAACAGAAACTGAAAGGGATATGAGACATCACTCCACCTTCTTTAGTTTTTCTGTCAGAAGCTGGAGGAGAAAACATTCATTAAGGTAACTGAACTCTTGAATAGCAGAAAAGTGGAGCAATTGCAGGATATAACAGAAGAATTCTAATACCATGCCAGAATTGAAATGGAAAATTTCATTCAAAAAAATGGCTTCACTTCAAATAGTTCAGGTTCAATTTCTGTCTTTAGGCAAACTGAGGTTCCCACATTCCCCCTAAACACTCTCACTGAAGAGTAAACTTGAAACAAAATTTCCCTGCTTCTTTCTTTCCCCCTGCTTCTTTCTCTTCCCGTGCTGTCTTCTAATTTTCCATGCCTCATGTAGACTGTCCATTGAGGATTCCTGCTCCCAGAGGAGATCAAGATCCATCTGCTTTGCCATTGTGGCTGACTGCTGTTAGTGAAACCACATTTAGCAGAGTAGCAGATCCCTGCTGCAAGGGTGCCCAGTGCAGTTCAAGAGCAGAGCTTGTGCCCAACAAACTGTGCACAGCACAAAAATTGGTACAGGCTGCAAGGAACTGCTGCATTTTCTACACTTGCAAAAGTTTTGATTTAGGAGTGTCTGGTCTGGCTTCAGAGCTGTAAGGTTTTGTTTGAATTTGTGGAGCTTCTTAGCCAAAACTTATGGACAAGCTATTGTATTGTGTGTATTGCGTACTGCATGGTGTGATTTGAGTTTTTTGAGAATACTCACTGCTTTGTCAAAATATGAAAGGAAATTTTTATTTCTTGCTATGTCTACCCTTCATCCTCCTCCTACGTGCTGTTTCATGTTGATATTTGAATTTATGTCAAATTACAAATTCTGCATCAGAGAAAACCTATTAGAGAAAAATAATTGTCATTATTGAAGTGGTCAGCACTTGTCCAAACCAGCCTGTGTATCTTTACATAAGCATTTTCTTAAAAAGTTATTGCTTATCCTGTTTGTGGTGCAAAATATACATCGGAGAGTCCAAGACATTTTGCAAAACATTATCTACAATTCAACTGGTAATCATTTAAATGAAGGTTTTATAGAAAAGATACAGCTGTAAAGCTCTTCACAGCAGCCCTTGGGAACATAAGCTGCATTGCAGTTTTCCCCTCAATTTCACAAACTGCCATATGTTTCGTTTATAATAACTGCTTTAAGTAATTTAAAATTAAGGCATTTGGCTCCCAGTGATGCTATGTAATCCTATTTTAATAAGAGCAAGTGTAGTTAGGACATGGACCAGTGTAACTACATAATCCTGAATGGCAGGCTCTCTGTGCAAATATTATTAATTTCATACTTTGCCATCTCATATTCCTGCCTTGGCCCTGTTAAATCTTACAGCAGCAGTGAAATGCTTTCTGAACAGCTCTGGTGATGAAGAAATTAACTTAAAGCCATTTACAACCAAGCTATGATGTGCAGTGTCTCTTGTTTTCTGCCTCCCTACCCTCTAACTCATGTGCTGTGGTAGGTTTTTTTCCTTTTTCTTGCTGCTTACACCTCTTCTCATATCCTCTCTATCCATTGTGATGCCCAACATACCAGTTCACTCATCCTGACATACAGTTCAATTTAAAACCTTCCTGGGATAGCTGGATTCTCTGTGTCTGGCACTTTTATCTGGAAAGCTACACTCTGGTGAGTGAGTGGCAACATACAGGACAAAATTCCTCTACAATCTCTACAGCAAAATTAGTGGCAGTGTGGTTCTCCTCTAGAAGCAAAATAAATAGCTACCTTTTATTTTCTTTCTCTACCTCTCTTATATATAAATAACTTCATAGCCATAACAGATAATCTATGAAATAGTAATTTGGGGTGGGGGAACAGTTAAACATTATGAAAGGACAAAAAAATCAATTTAATAGCATACCTGTGAACGATGGGGAGTGTCTGTGATGCAGAAGAAGTGGATTCATGTTTTTATCCTGTATCCATCAAGTCCAAATTTCCAAAACACAATTAAGTTTGTATATTCTGATCCCTAAATTCTTTTCTTTTCCTTCTCTTAGGGATTACTTGTGGCTACCATATTCTGCTTCTTCAATGGTGAGGTAAGTACATGAAATGCAGAAAATGAGCAGAACTTGTAAAATGGTCATCCTGCTGTTCATTAATGCATATGTGAAGCATGTGGCACTGCAAACTTTGAAACCACACCATGTTGCTTTTACTCTCTGCACACCAGCAGTGGCATGTATTTCTGACAGCTCTGAGCAGTGTGACTGGAATATCCCTGAGCAGATTAATCAGGTCTGTTACCACTACAAAGCAGCTAATGAGGTACAGGCGTGACACTCTTGCCCTACTATCTGCAAGTTTGAGATGGATGTCTAAGTAAAGGAGAAAAACGCTTTAAACCCCTTCCTGCCCCAGAACAGCAGGAAGGACCACAATACTCAATAAGAAGCAGAGAAGACATTCAGAGATCTGTCTGAAGAATGCAAAGGGGAGCTCAGGCCAGAGCCATGGCAAATCCATCCCTGGTAGCACTGTCAGAGGTGGAGGAGTACAATTGCTTGAGCTCCTTTGAGGATTAGTGCTGGCCTTTTTACAGTCAATGTTTCTTGTGTAGCAATTGAGAAATAAAAACCCTTGAGGCAAAGACCTTTCCCAGTCTCTTACAGCTGGATCATATATATGAATTTACACCTACAGTGGGTTTTAGATCCACTTTACTACTACTTTTTTTACAAAAAATAGCAGGTTAAATTATTTCAAGAACCATTTAAATTCCTGCAGTAAGCTATTTTTCCAAAGATGGTTGGCAGAAGAAAGCTTTTTCACCACATCAAGAGCATTCAACTGTAGCAAAATAAAATACTATATATCTTAGCAAAGCTAGGAAGTCCTTTAAAAAGTTTGTTTTCAACTCAGAGCAGATTAAATAGATACAGAACAAACTTTGTGATGCTAACACTCAGTAAGTAAACTTAGAGAGACATTTGTGCTCCTGTTTATCCCTGTATATTATTAGAAACCAATAAATTTAATGTAATGATGTGACGACACGTTTTGATAGAGACTGGAAGCAGGCTATCTTATTGATAAGGTGTTACTGGCTGATTTGATAACATTCAGGATAGCAGAGAGCATTAAATTCTGACACCATTTGTCAACATCTCTGTACATTTTCCTCTGGTTGGCTCCCTGTGTAAATGTAGAGAGAAACTGAAGGATAAAAAAGATGAGAAGTCTCAGCTTCAGTTCTGTAGCACGGCTCCACAGGAGGCATGAAAGAGAATGACAAAATATGTGCAGCTAATCACATCAGAATCTAACACAAAGTGAGAGCTGTAAAGATCATGGTACAGAACTTCACCGTTTCGTGCAACTAAACAAAGTTGAAGACATGTACAACTCTTTTCCTAACACATTTCTGTCCCCTGTATCTGCAGGCTACTATCACCTTTCTCCCTCTCTCTTACTGTCATCACTCTGACACAGCTGAATATCCATGTCCTGGAAACAAAGAGAAACTTCTGATACTCCCTAGTATGGAGGATCTACTGTGAAGAAAGTAGGAACCAGTCAGACAGGTTTTGAAGCATCCTCTAAGAGTGGCTGTGTGTACATCAGTACTCCAGTGTCTCCTCACTGGCCTCCAAACAATGTGTTACCCCAAAATCCTGGTCTTGAACATTGCCTTCTTCACTCCCCCCAGTGTCACCTCCATTTTTTTCACATTAGATTTTGCAAAACAAATTCCCTTAATGTTTTATAGCTTTAGTGCAAAAGGTTGAGTCTCCATCTCTAATGAGAACACCCAGATTTGTCTAGGTTAAAGGTTGTAGCAGTGTTAAAAATGAGGAAAGGTCACACTAAAATGTGCTGAAAACATAAAGTATCTTAAAGTACATTTGTTTCCTACTTTCAGTAACTGTCTCTAATTCCAAAGTACTTTTGGCAATGCTACAATGTCAGAAGAGCATGTTCACCTTTACAACCCCAGGAATACAATTCTCAAGGTATGCACTAAGAAATACATCTGAAGCATATGCTTGCCAATATGCAAGATTGATGACTCCTTGGTGGAGCAGCTGGTCAGAAACGTTAATCAAAGTCAGGCAGTAAAAACAAATGACTGTAAGGATGCAGGTTTCTCAGACTTGTGTGGAGGCATTTTATTGGTGCTTGGGTAATTTTCACCATTACACCCATTTTCAAAATCATTCCATCTGCTTCAGATATGCAGACTGTCAGTGGCAGGAGTGCTGAAAAACCCTCTCATTATTTTCTTCTAGGAAATTTTCTTTTGGGAAGCTTTTTTTAGAATTTCCCATCACAATGAGCAGTGTCAAAGTTGAGACCTCTCTAATACAGGCTCAAGACACTTTGGTGCTACTTGCAGCAGCACATTGCCCATAAACACTCAGCAAAGTTCATGCACTAGAGTAGCTGGGCTGGGCTGGGCCAGAGGGAGAGGATGAAAGGATTGTGATCCTTTCCTCCCAGTTGTTTCTGCATTTACACAATCTGTAGATATATAAGACACAAAACCTATAGAAAAACAGCAACAGACTAATGCCAAGCTGGTATTAGTGCCTTCCAAAGTGAGCACTAATCTGAGTTGACCAAGAAAATTGAGCTAACTTCCCCCAGTCCTTGTATAGGCAGAAGTACACACGCCAAAGACACAGTCTGGTCTTCAGTCATGATATAAGATTGTTTACAAGCTGCTTGCCGTAGAGGCTAAAATTATTTCTCATGAGAAAATTCAGTGTGGGGCAAGGAGATTAATTTTAGTACTGCAGAAGCTTGGCTAATCTGGGATTTATTTTTTCCTACTGGAACATTTAGTTTCAAGACCGAAATACATGAACTTAGCCAGGACAAACAATGCTAAACTCAGAATCACTTTAGTGTGTTTTATAGTGCATTCATCACTACTGCTTCACTAATCTCACTTTAGTACCATGAGACCATCTATAGAAAGGAATCTAATAACAAAAAGCTGTACTAATATCTTCATTCATCTGGAAGAACACATAAACAATGTATTTTTTTTTACTTTTGAAATTAAAAATCTTCTTGTATATTTTCATATAAAATCTTGGTGTCCAGTAGAACTGTAGTTTCTGTCCAACAGCAGTTTCGTACAGATGACACAAAGTCTCTGCAATAGTCTGCTCACCAGACCACATTTTGAAGCCTGGAATTGCTTCTAGACTGCAAGGCTGGACAATGGAATGGAAAGTCTATCTGGGGAAAAAACCGCCATGTATCTTATGTGCCAATGAGGTGTGAATGTCTAATAGAGAACAGGAAAAACCTTTAAAGTCTTGAAGACTAGAGTAAATAAACTTGGGCTCTTCACTGCTTCAGTCTTTGCCTTTGTTTGCCTGCCATCACAGTGGAAAGCAGGGCAGGCATCACCGTGCACCTCGTGGTCCCCAGGTGCCTCCTCAGCCATTAATATGTCGTGGCTGTGCACGTGATTTTCAGTAATGCTGCTCACATATTTAAAATCCATGCCTGAACGGTTTTAGTTGGCACTGAGTTACGATCATCTGAGATTCTTGGAATCGTGGCAGAAAACTAGATTAGCAAGTTCTGTTCAAATGCAGCAACTTGTACAATCCATTATCCATTTGTGGCCAGATCCTTGTACAAACAAGCAGTTCAGCAGAGAACAGAAAAAAGACACTTTGATCTTGTGCTCTCACTGCTCTGTGGAGCCTTTTAGACCTGTATAATGGCACTTCTGACCATGGGCTGAACTGAAGGGCTGTGGCTGTTGTCTACTCACCATACATACAATGTAAGCATCGCTCTCTTGGAAGAAGAAAATTATAAACTCCTCATGACAGGCTCTGTAAGACTTAGGGACATTGTTCTTCCCTCTCCAGTTAACCATCTCAGACCTGTGGTTGCCCTGGTGGACTGTCAGACTCCAGTTCAGCTGAGAGCAGTTGGGGAGGTTATTAGGAGCTTCTCACCTGCACAGGAGCTCTTCTCCCCATGCAAAGAGTGATCAAAGCCGTGGGGTCTGTGCAGGGGGCAGGGGAAGGAGAGGGCCAGGAAAGCAGCACAAAGTCTCTAAGAGCAGGCTCTTGCTGCCTTCGCTGAAGATGCTGACATGAATCCAAATGGATGAAGTGCTGTGAAATGCAAACATGCCCAGCTTGGGGCAGAGGTGAAGGCCAGAAGTGCACAGTGGCTGGTGACCGTGGTGCCGTGGGGGAGGTGGCTGTGGGCAGGCAGAGCCGCAGTGCACACACAGGGTTTCTGCACTATCCTCCTTGTGTCTGCCCTAGATGCCACCAGCCCAGCGAGATATGGGGAAAGTCACTGTCCTAGTACTTCTGAAGATTTCTTCTTCCAGTTCCTCCCCATTGCTTCTGGGGTAACAAAGCTACAATATTCATACTTTAACATCAAAAGGCAATTTTAAAGTGACTAAAATCTTTACAAATTTTAACTTGTGTAATATTTCTGTATCAAGTACTGCCACTGCATTACTCTTTGACCGAGTAATTCTTTCTTAATAATAAACTTGGGTGATATTGTGATAAAACATCCCCACATGCAGCTATTTCACTTCAATTTTCAACATTGGCATAGTAAACCTTACTCACAACCCAAGTAATTAAAGTTCCATTGGGACCCTATGCCTTTCCTGTGCTCGATATCTAATTAACTTCCACAGAGCCACTTGGTTTTTTTCCTTTATGTGTTAGGAGGAGGTGAATAGCAATACATTCTCCAGATGACAAACAGTGCCCACCTCAGCAGGACCATAGAAACTTGTGGTCACACAGTGACCTGTCATCACAGTGCCCTATGTGCACCTGCCTTCCTCTGGAGGAGAGGGTAATTTACATCAGATTATTGTGCCAAACTGCTGCTGTTCTCACTTTGTGTTGTTCAGAAAACCTAAATGAATCAAAATCCTGATCTAAATGAAGAGCCAGGATTTGCCCATTTTATGCTCATTTCACAACACTATCAAGAGCTGCCTTGAATGGACATGCAGCTGGCAGGGCTCAATAGTTTAAATAATTTCCTAGTAGCATGTATAACACCACTCTTACTGTAAGTGTTGAATAAAATATCTTATCCTTAGCAGATGACTGTTCAAAGGTTGAAATCCTCTGCCATGCAGAGGGTTATGACCATTCTATATTTTGTGAGCACAGAATCTGTTCTTAAATTACCAGAACACAAAATCTCTGTTTAGCTGTCCTGATCCTCTATCTCTTTCTACAAAATTAGTCCTGGTGAGTTCATGAAGTGTACTTGTACTTTGCCACTCATGGCAAAGTCTCATTACTCAAGGCTGAGCTTCTTCAGGTATCAAAATGCATTAGGTATTTCAGGGGCAATAATCCATCAGCAGCATCAGACTTTCTCTTTTTCCTTTCCTTTCCTTTCCTTTCCTTTCCTTTCCTTTCCCTTCCCTTCCCAGGGAATTTGCCTCACCGTAGCCGTGTGTTTCCCTGGCAGGTCCAAGGAGCTCTGAAGAGGCAGTGGGCACAGTACAAAACGCAGTGGGGCCAAAGGCGCCGGGAGCACTGTTCCACACGATCTACCTCCTACACGGCCACGTCCATCAGTGAGGTCCCTGTTTACCTGTACCATCACGATGCCAACAATGAACAGTTAAATGGAAGATACGTAGAGGACTCTGAACTCGTTGCATTAAAATCTGGAGAAACGTCTGCCTAGCTCAGCACCAGCCACTGCAAACACACCGTTTCATGTTCTGCTTGTGAAAAAACTGGGGAGAAGGGTGGGAGTGTGGATGTCCAAGATGCTGTGTCAGAGTGTAGGCCCAGGCAGAAGGACACATCCTATTCAAACCACATCAACCTCTGACAGCAATGATGTAGAGGGAGTGAGATGCAGACCTGGAACCGCATTTCTTCGTGTGCACCGCAGCAGGGAGTGAACACGGACCCGCCCAACAGGCTGTGGAACCTCCACATCTCCTGATACCTGTATGAAGTGACCATCTGACATTTGTAACAGCCCCAGGTAGCCAATACCAAATAGGTAAGGAAGAACCAGTATGTGGCAATTGGAAACCTTCAGCACTTTTTGCTTTTGGTACTTTTCCTTAACACTAGATTTTAAACCATCAACTTTCACAAAGTGTAACTGACTTGGAGTCCTTTATTTTTCCCTTTTAATGAGCTTGATGACTGCTTAAAAGATTTTGCACATTGCAATAAAAATCAAACATATGAACAGCAGAAAGTCATTTCAAAGTACTGAAATCTTGATGCTTTCCAAAGAACGCCACAAAATAATAGTATCCCCAAAGGATACCCCAAAATATTACCATCCCAGTGGCAGGGGCATAAAGCAAATTAAGGTGAAATAGTCATTGTATACCTCAAGATCTCAAACACCATCAGAGAAACAAATCAATTCTTCAGGCTTAATGACACAAGTCCTGAAGGCATCTCAAAATAGATTACATTCACCAATACTGGTAGTTCAAGAATATTTATTTATAGAAAAATTGTCACCCTATTACTCTTCCCAGAAACTCATCATTAAGACACAATTCTCTGACTCTGAATAAGCTGTGAAATTTGTTTGGGAACTATGTTTTATCTAATAGGCATTCTGAGTTGAGTGCTAGTGCTTGTCTCTGTTATAAATTTGTGATCATGGCAGAAAATGTTCCCGTGAAAGAAATCAGGAACCAATATCTTAGCACAGGAATCATCTACTTTTAGAATCTGGTTGCTCTTCTGAGTTCCTAATCATTAGATAGTCTTGCCAAAAATCTTTATGATCTATTTCTGCTTCTATTGAAATTAGCACAGTGATCCCTGTTAACTTGGATGAGCAATGAACAAATCTCTTCAATGTTCAGGAATGAGTTATGCAATACAGTGCAATTCCTCCACAGTGATTTGAATCCATTTTTAAATATTTTATCCAAGCTGATTTTCCTTCCCTGAAACAACCAGACTCTAAGCGTTACCCTGAATTTGTAGATTTTAAATGGAGAAAAAAATGTATGTGTCTAGCTACATGAGTCACCATCTCACTGGAAAAGTCCCTTCCAGGAATGAGTTCATGAGGCAGGGCTGTAAAGCCAGCACTGTGAGAACGGACCAGATTTGCCCTGTCCATACATGAGGCAATGCCTGCAGGGAAGGAGGATGCTCTGTTTTCACCACCAGCACACCCACCAGCTGTGCACCACAACACACTGTCCACAGAGTGAGGAGGAAGCTGCCAGCTCTGCCACTGTAGAACAAAAGAGGAGCTGGGGAACAAGAAGGAATTGTCTGCTGGCGGTGCAGATCATCGCATGGTCAATCCAGCGGGACACTCACAGGAAAACACCATCATGTGTGTTTGTTCAAGCCACATATACCTATTTTTCAGACTTCAAGGAATACAAAGACAGATATTTTTT
The DNA here is from genome assembly GCF_050655825.1 of Lonchura striata. Lineage (NCBI taxonomy): Eukaryota > Metazoa > Chordata > Aves > Passeriformes > Estrildidae > Lonchura > Lonchura striata. The sequence goes on along the minus strand of NC_140704.1, from coordinate 24,049,416 downwards.
CAAACAACAGTATTTCTCATATTGCTATTTCTACTTTCACCAGTGAACAGCAGGAAATGGAAGAACCAGTTGTTAAAGACAATAAAGTGACTCTGGCTCTGCTATGAATCTGTATTATTCTGAATAGCTTTGGGCACATTGCACTTCCCAGGAGGGCTGCAGAAGGCATTCCTGCTTTCTAAAGTCATAAATGAGCTGATTATAAAAGAAATGTGCATAATATAGAGAGTTTCATAACGAACACGTTGGTTTTAATAATGTAAAGTTTACAACATGTAAGTGCAAGTTGTTTCACAGTTGGTTATGTTCCTGTGGATGTACAAAATGGAAATGCTTTACCATTATACTGATTGTTTTCTTTTTTCTATAATGATATTTTCTTGCTCTGTTTAGTAGAGTGCTCTGAAAAGTCAGATTCAGGATCTGAGGTTTAGGATATTGTTTGCAGCTTCGATGTGCTTGTGTCAGTCTTTATGGAAGTTTTGGTTTCAGACAAGGGATGATGATTTCCAGCCACAAAAAATTTGGTATAACATACACACTGAATTTAGGGCTGTCATCACACTTGGGTTTTGTTGGAAAAGCTGAGTTTCAAAGGTACTTACTGAGTAATTTCTAATCAAAATATTTTCCAATGGGAAATGTTATTTTCCTTCATCTCAACATGGTTTGAAATGCCATAATTGCACACACAAGGTACATTTTATTCTCTGCTTTATAAATAGCACCATACACTAGTGACAGTAATATTGAGAATGCTGATACAACCTCAGTAATTCCAAATATGACACTAAGGTGGTTTGACTCTAATAGATTTCACAAGAACAGCAGAAATACATAATTAATGTATCAGTGTATCAAAAAGTACAGAAGGAGCTAACACTCGAATCAGTGGATTCAAGATGTATTTTACGAGAAAAGCAATCTCACATTTATCACCTCTGCAGTATCTGTTTCCTCTCAAACACCACACCCAACACATGAAAGCTCAGTTTAGTGAGCATTTGCTCTGGCAGAAGGTTTTGTGTGGTTGCTCTGAGCAACGAAATCTATCAGGAAGATAGATTTAGATGGATGCTGGTTGTTATTCTTTATGAGGTACAGAAACACAGCACAAATTAAAATATTTGTTGTGGCATGGGATGTTTAAAGTAAGACTTGATTGTTATTTTATTTACATAATAAATATATTTTATCTGAAATAAAACAGCAACTAAATAGAACAGACAATTTTCTCTGTATTAAAATTGTTAGCAATAATGCTACCTTAATTAAAATACTAGAGTGCTCACATAGCAAAATAACTCTGCTCTGGGATAAGAACAACCCTGCAAAGGTGGTGAATTTCTGTTCTCTTCTCCAATTCTTTGTCAACCCAAATAATTATTAGTAAACTTACAAAGATGGAAATCTGAAACACTGAAAATGTGAAGGTACCTACAATTTCCACTACTAGCAATTTTAAAAATTTGGTGTGTCTTTGTGAAGCTAAATACTGCTCAAAAATTTGAGGATTTGTAACCTAGAAGACATTTGCATTTACACAGTAATTGATTCCAAGCCAATGAGAACCTGCAGTATGAACATGCCCTCTCGCCCTCTACACAACTTTTTATATGTACTTCCACATGGATCCCAAATTTGTATTTAGGAACCTCTTTACTGAGCATTCAAAATATAATTGAGAAAATAAAGTAAATCTCAGCATCACAAATACAGATCAGTATGCTGCCCTCATCCTAATAAAGCACAGAACCAGTGAAATCAAGTGCTGAGAAGGCTCCCATTGCTGAGCACATTCTACTGCTGCAGGAAAAGGAAGCACTGGGGCAAAATGACTGACCAGGCTGTGGTATCAGGAGTCCCATAAAACACAAATCAGTAGTCAGCACTGGGGATGATTTAAGCCCAGCTCACCTGCCTTGGCATAGGAACCATTTAAATGACCTGCTGAAGCTCTGTCAAAACTTATTTTCTATTATTTTATAGCAGCAAAATGGGCACTATGCTCTGCTGGAGCAGGAAGGTATTTAACTCTCCTTATATGCCATTTAAGATTTTCTCATAATCCAATTTCAGGACCTCACAAGCCTATCTTTAAAGAAACAATTATCTTCATCCAATTTTTAAAGGACATCAGCATTGATTTTATGACCCTGGTCCCTTTTTCTCTCACTGCAAGCAAAAGAAGCTTTGAGAAGTGACCACACTACAGGAGTGTAATGTGTAATGTGCAATGTGTGCCCATGCGTGACTACATGCAACTCTCCCACACCCAAGTGCTGGTGATGTTGGTTTGCATAACATGGTCAAAGAGATACAACTCCTTCCCTCATATGTTTTGCATTTCTTCCCCCTCAGTATCACTATCATAAGACACGTTTATTTCCCAATCTGTGCTTTCTACACATCTTCAGGAGAAACATTTTTCTTTTACATTTTACAACTCATGCTCACTTGCTCTTGGTCCAAGACGTACTCATCAAAATCAGACTGGAAAATGTGTATTTTGATCCAAACCAGATTATAGAATTCAGGTGCTTGGCCTACACTGTCTTTTAAAAACTACCTACCGGAATTATGGAAATGTTAGGTGCAGATTTAAAACTAAGTTAAGGATAAAAGTCTGAGCACACAAACCAAGTATTTTCAGAAGCAGAGTAACATTATCTTTTTTACTTTTGACAGAACACAATTCTGTTATTTAAATACATTTTTTAAAAAATAGAAAAAATCTAAACAGATCTTGTGAAGTTGAAAGTTATACAAAAGGCACCAAAAAAAACCAACCATCTGGAAAGCCTAGATAGTATGCATACATATGAACAGTAAATTATTATAAAAGCTATGTTCAGGTAGAAAGCAATCCATTGTCCCAAAATGAACAAAATCTAAGTCATGAGTGGGAGAGGCTGCAGGTCAGAGAAGACTTGTAGCCTCCAGTAAGTGCCTTTATGCTTTCTGGGGTCTCCATATGGAACACAGACAACAAGGGTCATCCATCATCCCACTCTCATCCCAGATGTGTTCATGATGGGTAGATAGATTTAGATGGATGCTGGTTGTTATTCTTTACAAGGCACAGAAACACAGCAAAAATTATAATATTTGCTGTGGCATGGGACCAGGACCAACATACAACCAGGACCAGAGATACTGGCTGCACTGCATTGCTCATCTTCCTAAACCTGCACTGAGATGATGAAAGGAGCTGACTGGGAGATGAGCAGGAGCAATGTCTTTTCCAGCTGCGTGATAATGCTGAGTTATATCCTTAGCATGAGATCTACTGTTGTGGGGAAGACTGATCATAAACCAGGCAGCTCCTTGGTATGGAAAACCTTTTAATTTCACTTTGCTCTGGGTAACACAGTAGTAATTCTCACTGACTTCAACAGTGTGACTAAAGGCAGGACTTCTGATTATAAAATCACTCTGATTTTAGAGGTTATCTAAATATCAAGCAAATACTGAAAATTCTTGGTGTGATAGAGTATCACCTGCATATTTGACATCAAATTCCTGGTTCATCTGTATTATGCTACATATAGACTCCTTAAGTTTACAAGATACTATCTTTTGTATTTGCCGTGGTTTTTCTAGTAAAATGTTTGATTTCTATTAGCACCATGTTTATATGTGTTACATGTATTTGACAAATTTCATTGATTACTTGGCCACTAACATATATTTTACATGTTACATTTATAAGTATAGTTGCTTATATGAAAGGCTTGGCATATAACAGCTTCCAGAAGATCAAAATAAAAAGAACACAAATGGCTCTCCCAGTCCATGCTGAAAAACATGAGAGCTGGAAATCCCTTGTATCCTACTCTCCTCTCTTATTTCCTACTTATTTCTTTAGTTCTGAGCAAAGAGGGACAACGTACCTCAGTCCAGATGGCAGCACAAGGCTGATCAGCACTAGATTGTATGGATACGTGTTTCTGGGCAGTACACAGGGAGATGTACAGCTTTTCCCACTGATCATTGCAAGGACACGCAAGAACTTCCCCCAGTGTGTACACGGATGCATGCAAGATACCTTTAGGTATATGCACCATCACAATTAACACCCCTGCTAAGAAGGGGTGAGAGAGAGTTCTGCAGAATTTGAACAGTCTGTGAAGTAAGAGTCATGAAGAAAGAGGCTGTATTTTAGGTGCAGAGACAGCATTGCCAGTATAGGCTTCCACATGAAAAGAATTTACATAAAACAGCTGCCTTTAATGAGTGTCACTCTACAAATGGTCAGAGCTCATATTCTGCCTGCTGCAGATGGTGCAGGCAAGCTTAACAAGTTCAGGCCCACAACGTATGAAGACAAGATAGTTTAAGAAGAGGTTTTCTTATTATATTACCCTACAGGCTTTTTTCTTCTATTGTCTTTTGGCATATAGCAAATATTTAACTCCCAAGGACCCAGCCACCATGCTCACGATTGCTTCTCCAGCAGCAGAAGGGAGGTGTCCCTCTGGGGAGGCTGCAGCTTTGAACTGGCAGCAGTGTAGAGTCTTTATAAGAATTATGGTGAGAACATATCCAACAAAAAGTAGACTTCAATTTTGAAAAAGAAACTTCAGAGATTTTTCATTTTAATCCTCTGTTGTAAAATTTCTTCCCTATGGAAGATTCCATGGGGAATAAGAATTAGAAAGGATGTGGAAGGACAAGAGGTCACTCCAGATGTACCATCACCTACACGATGAATAGTTTGTCACGACTTGTCAAGTTTTTATAAATGAAGGAAAAAAAACCAAAAAATAGATCATATTTCTCATTTCTAGCTATGGCCCATGTAGAAATAAGTTGGTATCAACTTTTTTTACACATCAGGATGTCATGAGCAAAGAGCTCTGTTTTTCTGACTTTTTTTACATTACACAAGTACTAACTCTTCAGTGCAGGATGATGCATCAGATACCAACAATGCACTTTGGCAAAAGAAGTGAATGCACTAAGAACAAAGAAATAAAATAAATATATTTGATGCTCAGCATATATAGTCATCACAAATTAACAATATTCCTTCAGTAATCAAAATACATACAATAACATCTGGATAGAATTTAAGCAATTCCCTGGGCACATAAGAAGTTTTCCCCTTTTTTTTTTCTATGTCTACATAGAATATTACTGTATGTTCATGCTAGGAAAGTTTGGTGCAATTAATTTTTATTAGGTGATGCTTGAAATGCATTTTTCACAAAAATAAAAATGTTTGAAAATGTAGCAAGACTTTCCATGTTGACAAATCTGAGGCACATTCAAAAGTCACAAATTCATGGTTCATTATTGATATTAATGAAAAGACAATTATAATTGTATATATATATATTTTTATATATCACTCTCTTTGTATACAAGCCAAGAAATTCATTATCTGCTTTAGCATTTGCTACATAATGTAGCACATTGTGTGCTGTACATAAGCTGCACTTTGGTCAGTATCTCTTTGTAAGAAGATTTTCTACACATGCTGGATTACAGCTAAAACATGAGTGAAATCTCAACCTTACTGAAGTCAGAAGCATCAGCTGATTGAGCTCTGCCATAACAAGGATTTAATCCTTTACAGATCCTGTTTTCCCAGTGTTAAAGGCTATGGATGGGTGAGGGAAAGGAGGGCTTGGTACTGCATCTGTAACAGCCATGTTACCCACAGGGCTGCAAGTACGTAGGGGCTGCTGTTGTCTTCTCAGGTCACTCCCCCAAAGAGCTGTGGAGGCTGATCAGAGAGCAAGGCTGGAGGGAACAATGAAGAAGTTAAGCCTTGCTCTGACATTTCCTTTCACAGAAAATACAGGAAGCTGTAGATCTGGAAAGAGTTTTCAGAGAATCTGGAAATCTTTTTCTTCTCCAGCCCTTAGGTCAGGCAGTGCCTGATGAGATCCATGTCAAGCTGAGTGCCAGTCAATGGCCCTTTCTTAGTTTATTTTGCGTGTTGCACAGATGAGGTTTAGATGCAATTTCGTTGGTCTAGAACTGAAGAACTTTGGGAAATTTTGGCTCTGTGAGAGGCTTCTTTTCACAATTAAAGTCAGACTAATTTTAAAATTGTTGGAATGTCTTCTGCTAAGCTATTCTGATACAAACGAATAGCAAACCACTAGTTCTTAAACAGTTCAATAGCCCTCACTCCCTCAAAAGCTTTCTGAAAATCTCTGACAGCTATGAGCTAGGAGAATAACAGCATTAGATAAATACCTACTAAAATCAATCAAAAACTTGTGGTTAAGGCACTGGCCTGCATGGACTCAGCAGACTTATGTTTGGGTCATGTCCCTGCCACAGACATACTGTGTGGTCCTAAGAAAATGGTTGCAAACCAGGTGCCAGACTCACTGAATCCACTGAAACTTCCACTGACAGATTTAGGGGCCTATACTCAAAATTTAGATTTTTTCCTCCAAGCATGTTTTCATTGTTGAAAATTCCCAGCTTCTCAGACCATTTTATTATAGATGCATTTAAATTGTTCCTAAGTCCTAACCAATGCTCCCATGAAGGTCAGTGGGGAAAACTGTCCCTCCACCCCTGCAAACAACATATTCCTGACTGACCTGGCTTTCTGCTTTCTGACAGGAATTTTGTACCAAAATCTCCTCCTTAGCAATAGTGCTTGGTCATGAGCACTAATTAATTTCTTCCCTCTGGTTAGTGAATTTTTTAAAATACTTAAAACATTTCAAACAGTTAGAAGGAAATACATCCAACAATTTATTCTGAAAGAGTCCAGTCTTAAGAGAGACCCCACACATATACATATATTTATACATTCACATATAATGCAAAATACCTACATAGACTCTATACCTGTAGTTCCAGTCATCTGACTGGGGTTTAAGTGATGCAATTTCAGGTGTTGCTGGGCAGGCAGGTGATTCAGCTCCTATACCTGATGCAGTGCTCCAGCAACTCATTTGCTGAAAGGTGGCTACTGGGCTGAGGCATAGCTGATATATTGTACATATATGATATACATAGCTGATATATGTGTAGCCTGGATATACTGGACATATTTTTAAATGTCTATGTAGTTGAGAGAGCTGAAGCCTCCTCCATGAATAAGGTCAATCTCCAGATAAATGTTAAAAAAAAGAAAAAACAGTGTATCAAATTCATGTGACCCACACAGTATTATCTGCAGGCTTTGCTATCAACCTTTTGAAGTTAATTTTCTCCTTTTCTGCTGAAAAATTGCCTCTTTCTGTTCAACAAAGCAATTTCTCCTGTGCCTACCACCAGTGACAAATTTACTGATAAAGTAAAAATCTCCTTTGTGCCACAATGACCCAATGAACCCACCTCTGTACAAGGGCAAAATGGACATAGGCAAGGCATTCCTGACCGGTGGGTGAATGCCAGCAGCCCTCAGAAAGACAAAACCCAGACTGGTTCACTAATATCAAAAATATCAATGCTCTAGCAGAAATTAACTTTTCTGAAGTGTTTGTCAAGCTTCTAGGAGAGAGCTCCTTCTGAAGCAACATTTCACTTTAGAGGAAGCACCACCAATTAGCAGTATAGTCAAATAACATTAGACAATTCTGCCTGCATGGGACACTATGGTGTTCAAATTTGTCCTAAGAATATTTTCATTCAGTCAAGGCACAAAACCTTTCAGTGTTCTACTGAAAGGGAGAACTGGTAGAAAGGTAAAAAATTACAAAATTTGCTGTACTACTTCCCAAATATAGTTGCATTTGTTGTTTTGCTTAGTGCATTAAAAAGCAGCTCAGGAGAGTCTGGACCATTTCTACCCATCAGATTCATTGTGCTGGCAAATGTGTTTTACAGATACATGCTTTCTTGGCATCAAGTAAGTATCTATGTAATGAAACCTTCTGTACCTAAACATCTGCAAGGAAATAGGGGGGAAACCTTTTTATTTTCATATTCCCCAGACAAATAGAAAGTCTTCCTCATCTGGGGGATAATTGCCCAAGGGAGACCTGAGGGTCTATCTTGGCAGGTGTTTTAATAACATTAGACAAAAAAAGTCAGGTCCGATAGACAAGTACCAAGCTGTTGTATTTGATATTATAGTGGAAAAAAAGTAATTGCATGTTAAAGATATTCCATTTTCAGTGTGGGAACTCTTCTCCAAGTCTTCAGACACTTACTTTACTTCTGGAGGGGTGCTTATTTCTCCTGGTACCAAAGCACTCATTGCCCATCAAAACAGATTTCATCTCCCCACGGGTTCTTTTCCATAATGTTGCTTGTAGTTCTGAGCTGAAATGCAGAATAATGGTGTGTGTCGATGCAATTTAAAAGCAACAGCCAAAAATGATTTTCCATTTACAAATCGAAAACCACACTCTGCTTCACACAGAACTTTGTATATTTCTCTGCTGTCTTCAGATATTGCTCTGAAATTCTTCTCTGCATGGCTCTTGAGTGTGAATGGATTTTGTAATGACAAAATATCCCTAACAAATATTTTTGCTCATATGAATTTCAAGGACATAGGCAAGGAATGGTTTGTATTGACTGTATGACACTGACATTTAGAATGGACAGGAAGTCTTTAATATGTTTTAGCAATAGGGAAAGTCTAGCTGTTCAAAGGTGTTTTAGTACCATGGTTTTCTAACATTCATTTTAGGATGATCTCAATCTTAGAAAATTTTCCCTCTTCCTCTGGTGGGTCAAATGTCTGTACTCTTTGTTGTTCTGCTAAGCATCACAGTTTCACAATGCCATTTGGCAGAGCTTGGAAAGCTTACAAATTTCTGTCAGAGTAATAATCTCCAAACCAAAACTCTGGTCCTACTGGTGTAGGAGCAAGGCAGTGAATACTTCAGCAATTCTAAATTTAACCCCCAAAATAATCTGCCATAGCAAGATATATTCATAATAGATCCATACCTCTGTTGTGATTGCCCAAATAGCCACCTTATTTCTTATTTCACCTTATTGCCCCCAAATAGCCATCTTATTTCTCCTAAAAGTCTAAACTATTCCTTCTCATTAAAGCCATGAGAAATTGCCACTGTTTCTTGCTGGAAAGCCTCCATCCTTTTGCCATTCTCCAGCTAATTTAGCATTAAATGAATGGGACATTCTATCTCTGATGGAAAGTGTGGTTCTGTCCTTTGCTGGCAAGAGCCCTAGCAGTAAAAGTTTTGGTTAATGTCCATCAGCTGTCTTTAGGTTTGGAGTCCATCTCCACCATTTTTGCACTTCGAGAGATCCAGAATAGAAACACGGACTAAGAGCAATTTTCCTACAGTTTTCTATTTTCTTAAAACCAAGATGTAGCACCTTGGAAAATATATCTGAAATCAATGGAGTTCTGCTATTTTTGTTACACTTCAAAAAACATAGCTCATTGGATTCTTCAGGAAACATAACTGATTAAAGCCAAGTTTCAGTGTGGTCAAATTAGAAGCAGCTGAAATATTAAACCTAAATTTCCAAGATGGAAACTACAATAAGCAAAATACAATGTTGCAGTTGATACTAAGAAACTGGGATTAAAGAGGAGCTATGATGGATTGTGGTGGTAGAATATACATATTCTAATTGCATTTTTGCACAGAATTTAAAATGAAAAATTCATGCCAGAATCACAGTTTGGACATTTTTCTTACAGAATAACTTTTCATTAGTTCATCTTTATCCTTCAGAAATCTTTGATTCTTGTTCTAATTCTCTGGTACAACTGACTCTGTCAAACTTCCACATTTTGAAATTTTCTGGAGGCCTTGTGCATGAATAGGGTCACCTCACTCCTTGGATTTCTTGCTGAGAGTATGCCCTGTTAGATTAATTTCTCTTCTGACATTGAAAGAAGGTGTTGAAAGTGAAGAAAATGTGTCTTCCTGTTGGCTTGGTTCTGGGTTCATGTTCTCACTGCCCTAAGGGAAGGACTGGGTTGGGATTGTTTTTATTCCTTTGCTGGTGAAAATTCTTGTTTTACACAGCTGTAGGGCAAAATGTGAAAGGCAAAAAGTTTCCCTCTCAGCCCCAGACAACAGAGAATAGAGTGACTAGGCAAAAATAAAAAAAAATAAAATTAAAAAAAAAAGCTGGGGATATATTAAATCCCTCCAAGCTGCAAGTTTGTCTAGAGATGGTATTTGCCCCTTTAATTACAGCACCACAAAACAAGAAGACAACTCTATTGCAAACAACTTTTCTAGCTTTTCTTGCTCTAAAATGTGTGCTGTGGGGCAGCATATTATGTGTTATGAGGTTACTTCCTTTCTTAGACTTGGAAGGGTTTCATAAAAAGAGCATCAGAGCCAAAGCAGAAGTCATAAGTAACCTCCCTAAAGCTGAGAAAACCCCACTGAGCCATATATAGAGGGATTTGGAAGGTTATAATTTTTCTGACAATCCAACTGTAATTGAACATATAGGAGTTAGCACATTTGAATTCATCTACCTGTGAAAACACATGGGCTCCAAATGGAGCCTGTTTCCTATATTAAAAAAAAAAAAAAAAAAAAAAAAACAGGCTAGAAATCTTTCAAATCCCACTACCATTATTTCTGTTTAGAGAAAATGTTGACAAAGCTTGTGTTGTTCTATTTTTATTTGGTTTGAGTTACAAATGTCTCTAAAGAATCCAGAAAACGCTTCTGTGCATGCAAAATTTTTAGCAGTTATTTGGGTTTACTCCTAACTGCTTTGGTTTGGGCTTTCTCCTGACAGCCAGTAGGAATAGAAAATTATGAAATTTGCTGTACTCCTCCCAAACATGAGATTCACAGAGTCCTTCACTACTCATAGCCATCTTTCAGGTTCTGTTTAAGTTGTGATTGAGATAATCATCATCTTTATTAAGAATATTACTTATTTAAGGGTTTTCATTGCCAAAAGATCCTAGGCAATGGCTAGAAGTGCCATTATCTGGTTACAGCAAGGCAAAGTCAGGAGGAGAGTCTGCTCTATGAAGAGCTCAGGACCCTGTCCACAGACACTGTTTCCACAGCACAAGCTGAAATTACACAGGGCAGGTGAGAAAAGGGCTGATGCCCTGGCATGGGGTACTTTCTACTTTGAGGAATTCAGCCTGCAAAGCACAGGAGTAATGCAAGATAAAAAAAATTTATGTGTTTTCTTACAAATATATGTATATTTACTGTTAAATATGTGTGCCTCTCACCCCAGTGATAATGGATGCCAGGAACCTGCTGTGTTTGGAGCAGGCAAAGAAACCAGGAGGCAATTAGGCTGCTGTGCAGCAAACTATCCCCAGAATGAACAAACAGCTTTGTGTTGACTAAAATGGTATTTCAAGGTAATGAAGCTTCTTTTGACAATAACTATTTTATTAGAGGTTTGTTTGTTTGTTTGATTCTTTGTTTTTGTTGGTTTTGTCTGGGGCTGCTCTTACTTGTTCTGCACCTTGGGATCAAGGAGCTCACAGCCCGTGCAGTGGAAGGAGGAGAGCCTTACTGACAGACTCCCACCCAGCATGCAGCTTGCTGCTTTTCCTCCTGACATGATTTGCCTTACAAAAGTGCCAGCAGAGGTTAGCACTTCATTAACATATTCCAAATCTTCTTTAAGAAGCATTTTTGTTATTTTCTAAGATCTCTCACTTCCTAATTAATTTCTCTGTAATCTTTTTTCACTGTGCCTCAGCCAGGGGAGTATAGCCTTTAATGAATTAAAGAACATCTTATTTTTGTCTTAGAGCTCCAAATATACTGGATATTTAATTCAGGTTTGTGCTAAACTAGTCCACCCTCCCCTTAGGCAAGATTTCTTATCTAGAAATAACATCATTTGTTAATACACAGTTAAAAGGCAATTATAAAAGTGCCAGATTCCTCTCCTCTCTCCACATGTTAGATATCCATTTCTACACATCCAGTTTGAATCATAGAAATTTGACTATTTTCTCTAACTATAAAAAAATAAATAGATACATTTCACACTCCAGATTTTTTTTTCCTTTATCTATCTCAGCCATTTGATAGATGTGGTAGAGGACAGTGTAGTGAGGACATGGTAAAATGCAATGTGGGGAAGGAGAGGGAAAAGGAAAACCCTGGCATCAGCTTTGCTTCCAGAGAAAATGCAAAATAGATCCATTTCTTATTTAATTTCCTTTGTACTGAACAATGAACTGTTGAACATCTTTCCTCTGTTATGGTCAGGAAGAGGAAAGCACACTTCACACCAATAGACCCAGGGGGAATGGCAGCAAGAGAAGAGCTGATCCCACCTGTGAAAGAGAAGGTGGGGCCACAAATGATGAGCATAGAGAAAAAATGCACAGTAAATTGAAACCTCTGCTTCTGTTAAAGCATGTTGTTTGGTGTTTAATACTCTAATCCTCAAGCTCAGCTTTTGAAAATATTTCATAACCTAACCATGCAGGCTACAAAGAGAAAGGGAGTTTCACAGTCTCTCAGCACTGAAAATCCATGCAGCCAAGAGGAAGGGAACACCTGTTACATGCTCTTCTGGAAGACAGGGTTATAAATTTTAGCACTAAGGACTTGGAAACAAGTTTTTTTTTCCCTGAAAATAAAATGTGTTGCTTTTTCTAAGCTTCTCTTTAATTTCTTGTCCCATTGAAAACCCCACCAAGCCACTCATTCTCCAATTCCCACTAGTATGAAGTGTGGATGCTGTCTAGGTTAATTTCTAACAAAACCGCTCTACACTTTATGGCAAAAGGTCTTACTCTCCAGAATTTCACTGACATGAAAACTTTAGCAATTGCTCTAATTACAAATCTCTTAATTATGCCTTCAAATCCATGGTGCCAAACAATTACAGCTGCCAATCTCAGCAAAACAAGCCTCAGAGATGAAAAATTATTGGATTCTATAACAGTGATGGACAGGAATTTTACATCTGTTCAACTGCTAAGTGAAACAGTGAGGATCTATCAGGACTGAAAGCTGAGTTTCGGTCTGAATGACCCTCTCAATTACCCACTTGATTAATTGGCTGTCTGCAGTTTGCTGCTGTCTCCATTTTCAGGAGTCTGAGTTACCTGAAACATGTGCCCCTGTAACAGCCATGTTATCAATTCCCATAAGATTCAAAACAGAACTGATAGGACCAAAATTAGGTCAACTTCCAAGCACTGAAACCAAGGAGATTGTTGGAAGAGCTCTAGAAATTATTATTCCCATGTTGCCTACCCATGCTTCTGCCAGATGTGGCTGCCTCCACAGCTGATACATGAATATATCCTTTTCCTGGTCACCATTAAATCAAACTACTGTGAATTTCAGGGCTCAGGCTAAGTTGCAAGAGCTGTCTCTGATTTAGAGACTGCACCCTTTAGGCCTGAAAATTATTGTCAACACTCTGAGCGATACATGGGATAAAAGTGTATTCTATGAATTTTCTGTCAAATGAGTTATGTATAGCTGTATTTTTCTTTCAGTCATTTTGCCGCAAGTATAAATAACATAAACAGAATATATACTTTTAGAAATAAAACTATACATTGTTTAGCATATGCTATAAAATAAACATATTCTGTGAACATATTTTTAATCATTTAACCAAACAGGAAAACTCTTCATTATGTTTCAGAAGGCTAATAGAATAATTATTTTGGTTATATGCTTGAAATCTATAATTTGGAAAATAAATAGTGGCAACTACTCTTATTTAGAAATCTTTCTAAGGAAGCCAATAAGCAGTATTTTATCCTTGGTAACAAAACACAGAGTATTCACCACAAAAATGTGCTTACCATGAAACTAAACAACAAATTAAAATTCTTGTATTATTGCCTTCTGTAAGGAAAAATATTTGTGCAAGTCTTAGAAAAGAAGGATCAGGAAGAGTTTTTTTCCAGAAGTTTATAGGGACTTTGGATTACTGCAATTAGAATTCCCAGACTTGGATTTTACTTTAAAAGAGCTATGGTTTTCATAGGTCAGATTCTCAACAGAGTCTGGGTTCGGTCTGTTTCGAAAGGTGTCACAAGGAAGAATAAAACTAAATCTAAATCTAAATCTAAATATAAATCTAAATATAAATATAAATATAAATATAAATAATACTATATAGTTTGTTAATATACTATGTGTACATTAATATAGCATTATTATGTATTATAATAACATATATACTATAATTTGGAACAAACAGTTGCAAATTCAGTGGAAAAAACCCTCATTTAATTCCAGGAAAAATTTCACTTTGGAGAAGGATGCTCAGAGAGAGAGCTAGGGTAAGGTAAAGAAGAGAATTGCAGAGTAATTCACCAGCCATGCTACCAAGGGAAAGGAGCAGCAGCTGTAATTAAAGTGAGAATCAGGATTTCCTTCAGAATCACAGAATCATAGAATGGTTGGGGTAGGAAGGGACTTCAAAGATCATCTAGTTCCCAGCCCCTCTCACTAGACCAAATTGCTCAGTGCCCCATCCAGCCTTGCCAATGTCCCCCAAGCCTCTCTTGTCCCAGCAGCTCTCTCAGCAACCTGGCAATATTCTCAGCAGCTCCCTGCTCAAATCCTGCTTTGCTGCATGTGGGACAAGTGTATCCATGAGCAATTTCTGTGCTGTTTCTGAGCAGGTGGAAATAAACACCTGCACTTTTCTTGGTTGCTGAACCCTGGAGGGTTTTACTGCCTTATGTAAGGCTTTTGACTACCGTCAGGGAAAAGTATCACAAATGAGATTGGGGAGGAAGAAGTCTGTAAAGCTGTATTGCAGTCTTTATGGGGAAATGAAAACACACATAAAAATTAGAGTATTTTATTTCACAGGCATGGCCTCAAAGCATTGAGTCGGTAGAACAGGAAGCAGAAGTGTTGTAAAATAATCTGGGATAAATTGCTCATAGGAAAGAAATCCACTTCAAACACATGAAGAGGAGTGATGTGTCCAAGCCCTTTCCCTTTGCCTGCACCCACCAAGGCCTTTGGAGATGAACTTCCTCGCTTGGACTCCTATTTTCCAATGGCCTGAGAAAGGAGAGAGTGTGAATACTCCACATGCTTGAGAGGAGATTGTTAGATTAGGATCCAATATCTACAGCTGCACTGCAATGCATTGAGTTCAGTAAGAGAGGAGAAGAAGAGACTTGGCTAGCAGCCCTGCATGAAAGTCACACCAGGAGCTCAAAGCTTCACTGCAACAGAGCAGAGCAGGCAGATCCCTGACTCAGTCCAGTGTATGTAAGACTAGGGAGGAGCCAGCTGGAGGGTGCCAGGACTGACTCCAGGCTAGGTATGGAGCTGGAAATATCCCATCAGGGGACATGGCAAAGCAGCCTGCCTGCAGTGCTGCACAACCCCCACATCTGGTCCATGGTCACGGGGCACTCCGACCAGCTCGCTGTGATTTACGAACAAGGTATTTCATCCTTGACTGACAGCACTTGTCCCTGTCCCTGCTGACCCACACACATTGTGCCAGTTAGCCCATGGCAAAAGTAAGGGTCTCTAAAATATGTTGGGAAAGAGAGGAAGGGGCAGAAAAAAGTGGGAAGTTATCTTTGCTGAGACTCAGAGCCCTTACTCCTACAGGAGAGACAACAGTGCCACGCAGGCACATAGGAGCCATAGTGGTATCTCCTGCTTTGGAAATGGGGCTGACAGAAGAGGAAGAAAACTTTTGATCTTTTGCCCAGTGGGCTGCAAATCTGTCCAGAGCAAAGAGATCCCTGCTTGGGAGTTAGTGAAGTCCAGGAGCCCATTGTGCCACTTCAGCAAAGGTGCTTTTATCTAAGGATTCCAGGAGTAAATAAAAGTGATGGGCTCTCTGGATTCACAATTCTTACTATTTAATATCCCACCCTGCTGTTACAGGTCTTTGTAGCTTTAAGTTGAGAAACACATTCCATCTGTAGTCTGTAAGCAGGTAAGAGACATCCTTTCAGTGTAATGTCCCCACAGGACCCAGTGGCTTTTCTCAAAATCTCCAGAAAGCTCTTGGATGCACCTCAAGAAAATATCTCCTCATAAACCTGACAAGGTCTCAGGAGCCAGAGACACAGAGGGAATTTGGTGCAGCAGTGTGAGCAGAAAACCAGATGGATGAGATGATCAGACTGTCAGTGCAGGTTTCTGTTGCAAACGTGGCAAGAACAACTACACCACACTTTTTTCAGCAGAATAGATTTAAATTTGCTTTTCCAGTTGTCTGATTTTCTTTTCATCAAAGAGAAGTGGAACATTTGTATCTGCAAAAAATCTTCTGAGGCCATTTAACATTACTTCAAGAGCTCAATTATTCTTTAGAAAGTCCTACAGTCTTTCCCCACCTTTAAGAGAAATAAACATGTTGTCCCTCAAGAAAGACAGAATGAAAGCAGATATCTAGGCAGAGAGAAACATACACTTTGGAGGTTTTATTTGGCCAAACACTAGGGTTCTGAAGAGTGATGCAAACACAGGAGTCCTACCATGAAGAATTAGCTCTGCTCCTTGCAACACACTTGTCTTCAAAATTCCACTAGATTCACCACCAAATATTAGTGTTCATTAGTGTTAGGGAAAAAACAATGATAATGAGAGTTTGTCTAAATAGTTCGGTGAAGCCATTGCTGTGCCAATTCATTCCCAAAACAGTGACTGTAACTAAAACACCAGGCACACAAGCAGTCCCTGCTACAGCTGCCTCTGTGATTTCCTTCTGACTATGATCTGCTCAAAGGTAAAATGTCCACGTTCACCCTCACCTGTAGGCAGGACCTCAGGTTTCCCTAAAGCAAAGGGGTGCAGTAACACAGGCACCAAAGTGGAGTGGGATAAAGCACCAAGAGGAAATGTTACCAGGGAAAAGGGAAAAATTTCCTATTTTACATCAGCTTTATATCCAATTGCCCATTTTACTGCTTTTACTTTATTGCTTACATGAGGGGATAATATATCTTCTGGTGCCTATGTAAAAAGCACATCACACCAGAAAAAACAGCCTTAATAACTATTCCATAACCAGCAGGATAAATGAAAACAGAAGGGCATTTTAAGGACAAGTTATGCCTTTCCCTGAAACTTTGCAAATTTGATATACTTCACAAAAGTTACCAAGAATAGGAAAAGTTTACTGTCTTTGGATCATTTATAGATAAACTCAATGACAAGGTGTAGGAAAAATGTTTCCATTTCCTGACTTTATAATCAGCCAAATCGACAGACTCTTAGGACTGAATCACTCTGCAAGTGCAGAAATAGATTGCTTTTGGATCTAATACATCCTTAGGCAAAAATCAGCTTTCCATTTGTCCACTGCCTTCAAAGAACATCTTAACAGGCAGAATGTAACAATATTAATTAATGGGGCGAAGAGAAAAAGCTGTTGATTTTGTCCCCAAGAAATTTTCCCTAATGGCTCTGTTACTGAATCAGTTCAGAATATTATTTCAGGCAGTGGCACAAAGGCGTGGTATGCTTGCCAGCTCTGATAAAGATTGATGGCTCTAGCAACAAACAGCACAAGGGGGCAGCTCCCAGCTTCCAGGGCTCTTAAACCCTGGAAAGGCTGTTCCCTTGGTGCAGCAAGACTGTAAGGAAAAATTATAGACCTACAATCCTTAAGCTAAATAATACTTATTTACCTAAAAAAAATAGGTAGTTTATGAAAAAGTCTTCAATAGTCTGAATTGTTCCTTTGAACACCCAGCCTGTTTGGTTCTTCATTCAATATATCTGAAGCCACAGGTTTGAAAACTGACCCTGCCACTCAAAGAAGGTGCTAATTTAATAGTTTGGTTCAGATTTAAATGTAGTGGCCCTTAAACACTCTTCTTTTTTTTTCTGTTTAAAACTTAGCTAAGCACTTTTCCAAGTGCTTCAATGAAGTGGGGCCCTAAGTATTATATTTCTAAATAGCCTATTGTTCTGCAAAATGTGCTAACTTTTCCTGCCTAGAGTGTAAGTGTAAGAAATTGCTGTTATTCATGTCCTGAAGTCTTTACCTAGTTCAAAGAGAGAGTAAGTCCTCCTTGGCTTCAGCAGTGACCTTTTGTGGTTTTGAGTGTGGGGTACAGCCCA
Source organism: Lonchura striata (assembly GCF_050655825.1). Taxonomy (NCBI): domain Eukaryota; kingdom Metazoa; phylum Chordata; class Aves; order Passeriformes; family Estrildidae; genus Lonchura; species Lonchura striata. The sequence goes on along the minus strand of NC_140704.1, from coordinate 24,031,480 downwards.
CACGGCTCACAAAAACTGTTCCCAAAATTAACAGGAAAAAAAATTTAATAAACAGGCAGAGAAAACACCTCAGAAACTGCCCAAAGACTCATCTGGGAAATCTACAGGAACTCCACTAAAACTATGTAGTTTTTTGCAGTGCTATTGCTCCGGTGATTTTTTTTCCTTCATCATCCTCTTGTCACAAGATATTTGCTGAAATGAGAGAAAATTTCATTTCATCTATAAGATACCTGCAGAGGAAAAATGATAGGTAAAAATAAGGAAATATAAGTCATGCAATTGTCTTCCAGAACTGCTTGCCCTAGCAAATATTTTTCCTATAAAAGTAGATTGAAAGGAAGAAATTTGATGTGAAAAGCAATATTTACTAATTTCATTTTTCCACCATATGTTGAAAGGCTTGGAAAGAATAATTATTTTTAAATGTAGGGGGAAAGAAATCTCAGGTGCCTCTAGCTTGTTAAGAGAAATCCTCTACCATTCCTTCTACCTCAGGGGTAAATTATGCATTTTCTAATTTTCCATTAAATCTGCCTTTCTCTTATTGGTTCCATCACTTTAACTGGGAATATCCTAAAATTTATAATTATTTGCTTATAAGTCTTTCATCTGTAGGGCTGCCATTTGACAGGAGAGCCACTCTAGTTGGATTTATCTAATGCAGTAAGTCCATTTCTGTGCACAAGTGCCCAGAGGACAGTAAGAAGCTGCCTAAACTCTTCCCTGCTTCTCAGAGGGTAGGCTGATAGAGGACACCCTTACTACATGACTGCCTCAAATATTAAATTAAATTTTGTGCCTTTGTTCACAGTAGCCATGCCTGACCCAGCAGCAGTCCCATTTGCAAAGGCAGGAAGTTTGGGACCAAGGTGTGACTCCACCAGGTCATGCAGGTGCTGCCTCCTCCTTGCCAACAGGTCTGACATTTATTTGGTCTTTTTCCTCTGTGCAACCAAGCAGCACATCACAGGGCACAGATTGCCAAGCATGTAACTGTAAAACTTGGGAATGTACTTTTCTCTCAGAAATAAATTGTACCAGCTGTGAGTGACTCCTGTGCACAAAAGTGGTTGTTAATGTCACACAGAATTATGGCCTTGCACACGACCACATGACATTTATCACTGTTTGACTGTATATTGAAATAAAAATGTTTACTTGAAAATTCCCCAGAGCCAAACCCTGCTTTCACCAATATTCAACCCAGGGATGTCTTTCATGGCAGAAAAAGTGGCAGTCAGGGCGTGTCTCTGGCCCACCTTGGTCAGTCCCCATGGCTCAGAGCGAGCACATCGCTCCCTTTTCTGCAGGTGAACTTCCCACAGCTGTCAGAGCACCCCACGCAGCTTACAGACAGTGGCAAGTTGTTGCCTGACTTTGTCATGTTGAAGTGTATGCATTCTGATGGCCACCAGCTCTTTAAAATTCATTTTCATAAGCACATTTTCACAAAGGTTGAAGACAGCCTTAGGATGTACTGTCATAACTCAGTTTTCCCTCCCCTCAGGAACAAACTAAGCATGGCAATGCAGAGCAAACAGTGCCTAGTCTGATAGACTTCATAATATATATATATTTACCTTGCAAACAAAACAGTGAAACTTGAAAAGAAAAAGAAATATTCAAAGTGATGTTTCTTAACACAGAAAAATAATTCATCAGTCCTTGCAGGAGACAATAAAACTCCTCCTCTCAGAGGATCTAACTGATTTGCATCATCCTTTTAGACATGCAAGAGGCATATGTGAGATCTATCTTCACCTCACATCAGCTCCTTGTTCACTTTATTTTGTACCTAATCTAAATTAACCACCTAGTTTTCATTCACAGTGAATGAAGAGAGATTTCTAGAGATTTCTAGAGGTTACTCATGGCTCTTAACTTTACATGGCTAAGTTAGAAGACATTGACTTTTCTCTTTTTTTTTTTTTCTTATATTACCAGGAGATCAGAACTCATTCTCTCACTCCCTTTAGAAAGGATTAGCATCAGCTTATGTGGTTTAGGAAGAGTTTCTGTTCATTCTCGTAAAGCAAGATGACTGACTATGCACCTACCCCTTTTTTATGGATATGGCAAGGTAGATCCTTTCTGCCTAATTCTGTGTCTCCTTCAGCAACATCTTATCACAAAAAGTTAGTCACTTACTCTTTCTGAGTCTTTTATCTGCTTCCAGGTTGCCATCAATGCATCTGCTCTGTATGTCCTCTTGCTCTTTATCTGCTTCTTCTGCCCTTCTGTACACACTGATATGCACAAAGTAAAAAAACCTGAAATATAAATTGCCTTCATATTCTGTGTCAGGGTCCTAGAGGAATCTATTCAATCAGCTACCTAAGCCCTTGCCTAAACCTGCATGAAGCTCAGCTTCCCATTATTGCAGCTATTGCTTAACCAGGCATTTAACAGTACTATGATTTGTCCTGGAAGTCATTTACCACATTCAGAAGCTTCAGTGAAGTAATTTCAATAATTATCTAATAGTAAAAAAGTATTTGAAAGAAAATTAAAAAAACCAAGGAGAATATTGAAGGATTCAAAAAGTGACAGAAAGCATTTTTTAACATAAAAATTAACATACAAACATTAGCATGAAAACATAGGAAACTATGTTTAGTATCATATATATTTTGTGCAGCAAAAAATCCTTAAACTGCCTTTTAATGATTGGCACATGAAAACATCATTCATCAAAGATGACAATTCCATGCAGATATTGGTGAATTGAAAACCTTACTACTAAGGCAATTTCACAGAAAGATTTGGGTTTTTTCCATAAAACCTCCTGTTTGCTTAAAACCCAAAACTGAGGTCTAGCAAAAAGAAAGCAAGTCTCTTGTTCATTGCACAAGTCATACCTAGATACTAAGTTAGATACTAAATTGGTCTGCTGGGGTCAGGGGCTGCCCCTCCAGAAAGGCATGGATTTTCTGCAGATTCCATGTCGCCCCTGCCACACCCAGTCAGATGTCTCCATTTTGCTGGGGAACCACAAATTTCTCTGATGATGCATTTCATTCATGCCTTTTCAGCCATATGGGTTTGGTTTTGATTTTTTTTCTATCTGCAATTTCCTTTTTGCAGATTGAACTCAGCCTTCAACTGCACTGCTTGACAAGAAGCACTTCCATTTTATCACTGAACCCTCTCCCCAACATGGTGGAAGGATCACAGGGCACAATTACACCCACAGCACAGAGGGGGGCTTATAGCAGTGTCTACCTAGAAAGTGGTTTCCACAAGGTGCTCAGGTGTGAGATTTATAGTCAGAAATGGTGGCTAAGCTGTAGCAAAAGGACGGTATACAAAGAGGGAACTAATTCAACAAGGCTCCTAACATTCTTAAGAACCTGCCTTCCTCCAGAAGAATCTGGGTGGTGACTGTTGTCCCAGAAAAGTACAGACCTTTAATCTACACCACACAGCCATCCTTTCATAGGTATTCCCAGGTTATGCTCTCTGCTCTAGCCACTTGCTATTTAATCAAGCCAAACAGCTACGTTCTTCCATTTTTTCCCTTAACTTCCTAAATAGATGTTTTTATCTTAACTGTTCTTCCATTATTTATAATGCTGTTGTGAATTACTAGATTTTACAATTGTTATTGTTTCTGTGTTGTGTTTTGTAGGTGTCACAAGAATTCACTCTTCTCAACACTATAGAAAGGCAAATACAGACAGACAAGGGGTTCAGGAAATCAGAAAGACAGTGCTGGACACCATGACAGACACTATTTGTGACATATAAATAACTGTGTAAGTTTCTTATGTTTTGAAAATGTAAAAGCAAAGGAAAGAATTTTGAGAAGTGATTTGCAGAAGACCAGCATGGTCAGCAGGAGGGTGTTATTGGTAAGTCATTTTTCCCCAGACATGAGGCACAGAACAGGAGAAAGCACAATGACTATCAGTATCACTATCAAGATGAGCATTGTGGCCAGAGTGAGCTTCTTGGGCTCTAAGTGAAGACAGACAATTCAGATTCAATGTTGTAGAGGACTGAGGGACAGCAAAGGATGGAGAAAGACAAGCTGCCCACTCACTGCAGACCCTTCTTGCAGACCTTTGCATGTGTAAATGCTGGTACCAGAGGCAAGGTCTAGGACAGAGCTGTGGGGGTCTCATTTTGCACATGCCCTGTCCTGAACCACACAGCTACACTGACTGAACTCTAAGTGAGGATACTGCTGAAAGGATAAAGGGATTTCATTTTTTAAAAAGCCACTGCTGATGCATTTTGATACAGGTTAGCCTGGTTACAGACTGCATTGGCAGGGCAATGGTAGGCTGCACGTGGTGATAAGTACAATCGTGGACATTTCTGCATGCACTAGCTCTCACACAAAGCTCGTGCCCACTGCTGAGATGTTTTACTGCCAGACAAACAGAGCAATGACCTATGGAAACACCATGTGAAACCGGGGTGAACTCAGCACTGTGGTGGGTAAGCTGGAGAGCCATGAAATAACCCAGTGCCAGAGCCAGCAGTCCTTGCCAGCTCTCATCTCACAGTGATTTATGGAGAAGCCTTCTAGAAGTATTTTTCCACAGTATTTAATCATAAAGTAGCCTGGAGGTTTCAAAAACATTCAAAACTCCTGGAAACAGGACTTACGCTTTTTGGCTATTTTCATTTACAATAGCTAAATTCTTACCTATCAAATTTTCAAATCTAGTACCTTAAGGGCAATTTTATAGAGTTGTGGGCAATTGGTAGATCTAAAGCTGTTAATAAGCTTAATATGCAAAAGTCTAGACATGCTTTAACTCATGGAACAACAACTCCGTTAACTTTGTTAGCTTAATGAATAGTCAATTCTGTTCCCACCAGTTTATAACAATAAAACATACAAATGCATTTTAACAAGAAAATACTTTTGTTTTGAGCTGGGAGAGATTTTCTTTCAACCCAGACTGTCCCTTACCACCTTACTTTTCAGCACACAGTCCTGTAAATAGAGAGAGCATCATAAAATATCAAAATCACAAATTTTAGACCTTCCACTGAAGTTACAAACCTGGCATGATGCTGGTTACAAACCAGCATTGGACTGGCAAGGTAGCAAAGAGAAGTTCTCCACATTTTCTTTGAGCTGGTACTTCCAATCCACCAGTGGACTCTCTGTGAATCCCAAAAATGATGGTCATTGTTAAATATCAGAGATTTGGTAGCTGGTGTTAAGTCCTTTTCAAATTAAAAATAAATCTGTGAGTATTACTTCACATTTACATAGGGAAACTTCTCTTCCTCCATAAAAGGATGTGATGCTCACGCCTCTCAGAAACAGGGTATATGTGAATTTTATATTGAATTTTAATATTGAATTAAAGGGATGAATACCTTTTATTCCACACCATGGAAACGTTGCCTGTATTTCCAATTCACTTAATGCGCTGACATTTTTTCTTGATTTGGGGATGTTTTTCCTTCTAAAAATTTCCTGACAGGTAAAGAGACTGAAGTTTCCCTGGAAGTGTTCCAGGAAACAGCAGACACACCTTTGGTAGGTTCACCCAAAAGCCTCCTTAGTTGTCTTTTTCATTCTCAGCTCCATAACAAGAAAAATTGAGCTTGATGGTGCTCTCAAAGAGCTCTTACCAGTCATTTGATTCAAAATTTGGCTAAATTGTCAAGATGTTTCTTCCAGCTTTCACTACTTCATGTTTCAGAATCATAGCACAAAACAGTCTTCAAAAACACACAAATCTGAAAACACAACCCAAATCTCTGGGCAGCTTTTATCCCCAGGGTATTCTCAGTTCCCATAGCATAAGCCCTTAGATTTCTAACTTTGTTAATCAGTTACTAACAGCTTCATGTCTGAGTCAAACTACTTTATGTCCACAGAGAATGGTCCCACAATGGCAGTAGCAATTTGGAGCAGCAATACTGCAATATTGCCAACATTCAAAAAAAGTTTTTCAGAAGAGATCAGACAGAACTGGTGGATCTATAAAAGGATGAGTTTATAGTCAATGCAGAAATTAAATCCAGTAAAAGCTATGAATTTTATCACTCATGCAGTTTCTTCATTCCATTTTTTCATTAATATTTGTAGCAACTGTGAATGTTATGACTCATAAAAATTGTTGATTAATTTTATTGCAGTAAGTTTAAAATTTAATGGGTTTGATACAATGACAGAAGCATTTATATTTACAATATGAATCTCAGGATGCACAGTTCTACATAAACACATCCTGTAATTCTCTGAACGACAATACATGAGCATTTCTTCGGGCATAATAAAATATGAAATAACTAAGGAATATATTATTATCACTGTCAGTAAGAAAGGAAAGCATCAATTATAAAACTCACTCCCGTTCTTTAAACTCCACTTTAAGCACCTAAGTTCAAAGTGCAGAACCTGAAAACCCATCTGCTCCTGAAGATTTGTCATGACTATGCACTGAATTGTTGGCAGTAAATGACTTTAAAAGCTTAAATTTCTTCAAGTATTTATGTGCACAGTAACCCAGGAGCCAGAACAGCAAACCTTTCCAACATTTCAGGGCTGTGAATTAAACAAAGTAGAAGAACTGCTAAAAGCTAAAGGCTGTGGTCATGATCTTACATCCTCATTGTCCATCTACTTCTGGATATTTATTCCAAATTAAATGGCAAGAGTTTGTAATCAAACAGGACCTCTGCCTGAGGTCAGTTGACTCAGTTTTTGAGTCACTGACTAAAAAGGTCTTCTGGTGCAGATTTTAGGAGGGCCAGAAGAAAATCAAGAATTCTTGTCTTGAAGCACATCAAGGGAAAACTGCTGTTGACTTATTCAAAGGATCTGGACTTAGTTTTTATTCACTGAATGAATTTCTGAACATGGGTTGTGAGCTACGTCTGACTCTTTTGGACAATTTCACTTTAGTGGGTCTGTGTTAGTACTTTAGAACGATGGGTTTTATTATTATTTAGATTGTTCAGAGTAATTTATTTCAGATATCATTTACTGTCATTTATGTATTAGATGTAGCTAAAGTCTCTTTATTTTGGTCTTTAACAGCTGCTATTGAGCAAAATTAAATGAATGAAAAATGGTCACCTTGGTCTTAGAGACACCAGCAAATCACCATTTTAAAATCTTGTAAATAAAGAGATTAAATGCACCATGCAGCAAATCAAACTCTGATAGATGACAGGAGGTTCATTTTTGCAATTATGATCCAAGTTGCCACAGCAAAGCAGTGGCAGTGCCCATTTACAGAAGGCATGTGCAGGTTTTTTGTTTGCTGGGCTAATCTCACCCACAATTACACTTTGAGACCTCAGGGCCTCATTTCTCCTGTTGACTGATAAAATAGAAGAGGATAGTTTTAAGACACCCACATCTTCTAAATATGAAATGAAAATATTTTAGCGGCATCTGTGAATGACAACAAAGAACATTACGGGGAGGATGCACTGGATATGCAGGATGAGTTGAAAAAATTACCATGTTTTGCAGAAATTTTCTCTCTGACTCTGGCAAAATTGGAGTGTCACGTTTCTATATCTGAGAAATTACCTTAGAAAATTGTTATCAAAATGCAGCATGTAAGTCCATCCCCCATGGAAAACATTCCAATGGGAGCCACTATTAGAGGACTCGTGCTACTTCATGGTGCTCTCATTGTGTTTCATAGGCTCTATCTACACCCAATTTTTACCCACGATTGCTTCAGTCAGGCCTTTCCCTGTATGTTACCTGCTACAACTGCAACCAAAATCCTGCCTGACAGCAGGTGCTGGCAGCAGCACCTCCAAGTCCTTGGGTTGAAGCAGGTTGAAGGGACCTGCTCTTACCTGAATGGGGAGCTGCTTCCTGTTCTGCAGGGTGCTCTCTGATAAATTACTGTAGGCTTTTGTATACAATACATATTGATATTTAAGTCATTTAATGCAGTACACTCTGCATTTGTCTTTCATAAATGGAAAAATTTGGATTAGATGCATAACAACCAGGAGAGGAGCACAGCAATAAGAAAAAGAGGACAATGAAGATGGGCCCCAGGGCTCACCATCTGAGTCCAGCCCTCTCCAGGACATGTTACTCCTGCCTGGCTTAGCCCTGTGGGGCTCTAAGGCATCCTGTATGCATGTAGCATTATACAGATAAAACTGATAGTAGAGGACTAGGGAAGCTGCTCTGCCCAGCAGTGCCAAAGACCTGCGCTGCTGCTACTGCCCTCACTCAAGTTTTGCCTCCTGATTCACCCTAGGTCACTGGTTATCTGTGTTTAATATAGCAGTGTTTTGTATTGCCTACGTGTTTTGCAATGAAATATTCTGAATATTCTCAATCATTATATAACATTTCTTCATTCAAGCCTACTCTGATTCAGCAAAGTATCTAAAGAAACATTTACTTGTTTGAATGATCCCATCTCTTTCAGCCCAAAGTCAGAAGATTTTGAAACATGCACTGCAGTACTTCATGGTTAAGTGCAAGTGAATAGCAAAAGCTATTCTGCTGGTGGCCATCAGAGCTAATCCTTCTTTACATAAATTGGAAACAGAAAACAAAATATATTCCTATAATGAGGAAAATAGTATTATATGAAACATTCAAATTTTATACAAATGTATGCACTTGAAGCAGTTTTGCACAAAGCATCAAAAAGCAATTTGGAACTAATCTATACTTTTGAATTTTTGTCTTAAAATGAACCATTCTGTATTTGAGAAATAAGCAATATGTTGACTTTTACATAAGGAATGTTTCTGGGAAGGCTTTTTCCCACAAATCTGCCGCTTTGTGGTTTGGTTTTTTGCTTGTTGCCTTTGCCATGCCTGAGCTCTCAGGGTTAGTTTCTCTCTCTGCGGCTCCACAGGAGGTTCCAGTTTGAAACGCAGCAAGAGTTGCATTGCTAACAGAAACACAAAACATCATATGGTCTGTCTGCTCCCAACCTGCTTACTCTCAGTAAACACAAAACAGCCAAACAACTTGCCAGGGAAATGGACCCAGAAGAGTAAGCATACTGAAGGAAATGAATCAATCTATCTGCTTCAACAGCAGCAGCTGGGATTGCAGAGAGGAAAACAGGAACCAGCTGTAGACAGCAGTCCACAAGAATTTGCTCTGGGTGCATTGTTCTTCCTTAGTATGAACTCTCTGTATTACCAAAACAGTGCACAGAACTTGACTTCAACAGGTAAAGGCAAAGACTTTGAGGAGTCAAGATTTGATGTCCATTGACTCCATTTTGGATCAACTCCAGCAGTGATTATTTAAAACACAATCAACATGAAAAATTAATGGTATTATGTGTCCAAGGGACTGGGCCTGTTTCAATAGCTACCATTCAGCTTGCACACATAAAAAACCCTCTTGGGAAGAAATGCAAGAGTAGCCCATAGAATGATGCAATCCACTATGCACATACAAATTTACCCTCAAATTTCATTTTCTATTAAAACTTGCTGTTGTTATGAAAAGAATGGCTGAAGTACAAAAAGCTAATTGTTTTTCTCTGGTAAAAGTGAATGCTTGCCATGTCTTCTGTGTGAGTATGAGGATGTAGTACAAGATTCCAGAGCATGCCGTTCTTATCCATCTGACAACTAATTATGCTGCACAATATATCATGCACAATTAAACAGCCCCTCAAACATCAATAAAATCTAGTCAGCCTATTTATTACAGCCTGCCTGAAAGCCACAGTTGGCTCTGCCTAAGCCTTCCAGGGTAGCGTCTAACAAAGTCAAGGTATTATGCTAAGACTGAACAAGAATCCAGATAACATAGGGCAATAAATGAGATTTTTGCCGTTATGACTTACAGGCTCTCTAATGGCCTGAAATTGCATAACCTGATGCCCTGACATGGGCAGGCCTGAATTTAGCTGTTTAACTGTGACAATAGTCCAATTGTCTGGCACTTGTTGCCTAAGCTTATTTTGGTTGACTTACAGTTTATACTTTAATGAATACCTATGTTGTGTGGACCAAAGTGCCGCTGAACTGCCTGGAATGAAATTGGTGTGGAAGATGGTAGGTTCAGGATCATACTGGAGGTCACAGATTATAAAACAAATCATGCTGATAAAGTCAGCAGTCCCTACAGGAGTGCAACCTTGCTTTGCTCTGAAAAAACAGTTGTCATTGTAAGAAAAAGAATAGAAAAAACTAAGTAAATGGAAAACAGTGAGTAGCATTGAAACAAACTGCTACAAAAAGCAAACAAAGTAAACCCAAGTGGAGCACAACAGAAAGGTGTACAAAAAATTACCACTGTATTTGTCCTGGCCCAGAGGAGGGAGACAGGGCACCTTTTTCTTCCTGGTGAATGCTGCAGCTCTTCATTAACCCACCCAAAGGTACACACACTGAAACTGGAGAATCATTGCAAGGGTGAGCATAAGAAATATACTGAGAAGGAAATTTTATTTTATCATATTTTTACTCTATTATCAAGGATCTCCAGTATTAATTTGAGTAAGATATAAGGAATAAAAATATATAATATTGCAACTAGACTAATGATGTTATTATGATTATCATTAGACTCTAAAAACTTTTCATTTATTTTCTCATATACATATGTTCTCCTTTTTGCTTATAAAAGGAATTTGAGCATAAGAGTAAAATTATCCTAAATATTTCCATCCTGGCCCACAAGTTACTGCCCCAGCTGATCTCCCATCCAGACAAATTATACAGCATGTCTTATGAATAGTAATCTGTTATTAGATTGTTATTGGATTTATTTTATGTTGTCTCAAACTCTCAAATGTCACTGTATTGCAGAGAATGACTCATTTGCACTGCATAGCAAATGTGTCTGAAAAAGCCAAAGGTGCTTCTGGGCAGCCACCGGGCAAGTGAAGCTTTTGTCACACTGCAGTCAAAGTCAGAGCTAAGAGTTACTCACTGCACAGAGGGGTCTGAGTGCAATTGGCCATTTCAGGAGTTTTACTCCTGATAAACAAAGAAGGGGAGAGAAAAAGAGAAAGACAAGAGAAGGAACATGCAAGTAGAGTCCAGAAAAGGGGTTAGGATCCAGACAACAGAGAAATAATCTGTAGAGCAGTTTGAAGAATTGCCCTGGACGGCATGTTTTGAGTAGATGGCAGTCCAATTGACTCATGCTTGTATCATATATTCTCCTACATCCTTCATGAATATGACAAGCATACTCCTGTCACCAGTTACCAAGCAACTGGAAACTGTCATAAAATTAATATTAATAAAAATTCAAAAATTCTGCCATAAAACTTAAGGGTTTAAACTGTAAACAGGAAGCAAAGAAATATGCATAAATGGAGTGATTTGGGATTTTTTTTTTAAGTGCTGCTTATTTCAAAGTATTGATGGACTATTTTTATTCAGAACTGTTTTAACACTTTTTGACTGAGACAACATGCTACAGTTTCTAATGTAAATCTGGAATTATACAAGCTGTAATTCCATACTTCAAGTAGAGCTCCTTCCTTTGCAAGGTATAAAGACACTAGCAGTTCCAAGATACATCTCTGAGAAACAACCATGCAAGTTCCTAAATCAAATGGTAGATCCATTTCATATGTTGTTTCCCCTAACATAAATTCATTTAGAAACAACAACACATTCCTGATCATCCAGAAAATTTGCTGATAAGCCAGGAAATGCATATGCAAGGTCAGAGGCAGCTCTCTTTCACAGCCATTGAAGAGTCAGTGGAGGTTAACATTTAGTTTAGGTAGTTTGGGTAACAGGGAGTCATTTTGATTTTCACAGGGCTGCCAAAGCCCCCATGCAGACATGTATATATTAGAAATGTTGTGCATGCTAAGTCCAGCATCTTCCAGAATCTTGGGACCCCCAACTCCTGCTTGGTGTAGTCAATTTAATCATTTTAGCTCCACCTTTCTAGACATAATATGTTTTAATTCCTATGACATTGTTCCATGAATGAGATTTATTTTGCTAAATTGAATGCAGATAAAATTTCAGAATGAATATATGGATTTTATCTATTTTGCAAGAGACTTGGGGTTTTAGTGTTTTTCCAGATTTTGGTGTTGTCAATTTTTAACATTAAACACCTGGGCTTTTAAAATGGCTACAAACAAAATGAGTAAAATCAGGTGGGCATCATTCTTCTTTCACAAGCAGAAGAATCGATTCCAGGACAGCTCTTTAGTCATAGGGTCTGTGTTTGGCTGCACCCAGGACCTGCACAGAGAAGCTCCTCATGGTGTTAGACATGCACACAACTGAGCTGAGTGGTTAGAAACCCACTGGATGGGTCTCCTAATCAAAGGATTGTGTAATTTCCCAAAATATGCAGCAATTCCTCTATCAGCACTACTAAAAGTACTGCTAAGCAGAGCTTAACAAAGGCAGAACTGTCAGGTCAACCTCATTAAGCCCCTCCTAGGGCAAACTTAGCCATGGCCAAATCTTCCAATTTTGCTTAAAAAGCTCACAGAAGAGGATCTCTTGGCAAATTATAAAAGACAGCACACATTCTACTCTTCTGAGCCTTCAATTAAAAATTTTAAAAATCTAAAAGTAAAATTGAAATATAAAACCTACAATATGGAAGTAACTTTAAAATAATAAAATTAATAAAATAATAAGACTAAAGAAACAAAAGCAGGAATTTGTTTTTATAGATGCTGAAACTCTTGCTTCTTCTGTGCCACCCAATAAAAAACCCAAAATAAACTCACATTCTCAACAAAGAAAAGGGTTGGAACGAAGTCCTGCCCTTCACACAGCACCCCACACAAGCAATTAGAGGATGAAGACTAAAACTAAAGGTATAGAAATGTCTTCAGCAGCACTAGGACCAAAGATAATGGTAATCTCAGCCCTGATATTGGAGCATTAAAAAAAGATCTGTTTAAGGCTAAGGACCCAAGACTCCCCACAGATCTTTACATAAGTTAAAAAAAGAAAAACCAAGGAAAAAAAAAGAAAGAAAATGGATAGTGTATTTAAAATTAATGACCTAAGGGTAATTGGTACTTCACTGACTCAATTTGCAAATGGATTACGATGGAGAAAAATGTCTTTGTGACAGAGTTCACATATAGCAATGGCTCTGAGCACATACGTGTCTCTATAGAATAAAAAGTACATTGGACTTTCTATGGAAGAAATCATTTCCTTCTCACTTTACTGATAGATTTCATCTCAAAAATGTTATTTCAGAGTTTTTTGTATCTAATTGGAATTCACTGTTTGATATACTATTTCATAGCATATTTTTACAGAAGGTTCAATTTCAACATTTCGTTTCAGGGTGTTTCTTGTCAATCCTCCCTTGCACTCTCAGTTTTTTCCTCACTGCCTTTTTGGTGACTGAAGCCAGGTTCTGCCACCTTCCTGCTGCTTCTGTGATCCATTGGTATTTTGGAGAAACAGTTCTGGGCTTCCATTGTTTCAATTCTCTTTATCTCAGTCATGACAGCGTCCTCTGTATCTTGCATTTTATTCCTTCCTATCTTTGAGAAACTGTGAAAGCTTCAGTCATATTCCTTTCTAGCTTAAAACAGCACAGTGACACTGAGGCTATATGGTGTCACAACAGATGGTTAACTTCACAGAAAAGCTGTGAAGAAAACCTAATGACCTTGTTTGCAAGACTGCAGGAAACAGGAACCTTCATCATTTCCTCTTGTCCCCTCCACATTTGTGGGTCATCCTATCCCTTGGGAAGGGGAAATTATCTTCCCAGCTGGCTGACAGGATTATTTAGCTTCTGGCTGACATTGTGCATTTCTATATTAAACTAAATGCCCCAATGTTCTAAAAACATCCAATTTTCAGACACTTTATTCCTTGCTCAGGTTTCTTCCTCCTCTCTTCCAGTTAAGCGCACATGATTGAACCATTGGCAATGGCCTGATGGCTGCTGGCTGCAAGGGCAGCATCACCTCTTTGACCCCACCTCTCCTCCTGTACACTCCTGGAACTGCCTGGGACCTTTAAATTTTACAGGGAAAATACAGGCCATGGTGCTTCAGGTAAACATTGAGGCCACATTTAGGAAGATGGTGGCATGCATACATGTACAACCAAATTGACATTTGGGTAAAATGAAGGTTGGGGGAGGGTGGCTGAGTCAGAAGAGAGAATGATCTGACACAATTCATCAGAAAACCAGTCTGTCTTTTGTCCGTGAGCTATTGTGAGAAGCAAAAATAAAAGCAATTTGTCGAAGTAGTCCCTTTCCTTTTCAGATTATCTCACTCTTAGAGACAGCAATGGGAGGAATGAAATTCTAACTCTTCTTCCAAAGTGCATTCAGCCTTTTCATAGCACAAATATTGTGCTCACAAATACTCCTCATCATTACACCTAATTATTTGGACCAGCCTAATTTCCACAAAATAGGCATTCTAAACAACAAACAATACACATATACCAAGTCTGGAAATGACTTTTCACTGATATCCCGGCACAATGAAGAATGGCTGCTTATATAAGAACAATGTTTTCCATGCCTTCTAGAAGAAACTGCCCGATATGTTCTTCATTTTCATTCAATCAGTTTGAATACAAAATAATGATTAGAGATAAACATGAAAAACTAGATATTAGGCTGACTTAACAGATCATAGGGGAGGAACTAGAAGGGTTATTGTTTCTTTTCCATGGCAGATGACAGAGAAGCCACTTTGCTCAGTTGTCCTCCTATTCCTCTCCATATATTGGGGTAGATAACGGGAGATTCTGTCAAACATGCAGAGCATTTTGTATTTCTCTGGTCCCTTGTTGCTTTAGTCCTGAACCTGATCACCACAAAACCTATATAAAAAGTAATCCATTTTGTGGAATTTTTACCATTTGTTCCTCTCTTTAGGAACATATTGGAAATATGGTCTCTGCAAGGTCAGCCTGTAGCCTGGCTACTCTTCTCACTCTACATCCTAGACCCTGCAGATACCCTTAGTCAGCCTTGCTCCAGGGCTAGCATGGAAATGCTTCTGTAGCCAGAGCCCAAGATCCAGCACATGCTGAAAGGCAAGTCCCTGTTTCCTCCTTGGAGCATTCTATTAAAACCAAGATTAGAAGAATCAGATCGGATTAATTTCCTCCTTTGATTGTACTTGCATCTTCTCATCTGTACCTACCAAACAAAGGTTGGTGCTTCAGAGCAATGCCCTAATTCAAACTCCAGGAACACAGAGGGCAGGCAGCAGAGACTGGCTGGTGATTTCATGAGGAGGAATGTCCTCCCTGTGCACTGTGACAAAGAGCTTGTGACCCCATGAGAGAGAGGCAGCCCTCCGTGTGGTCCCCCAGGCTGCTCCGCTGCTTCAGCAGCATGGGGAAGGAAGTACAACACACCAGAAGATTACTTCCTCTTGGCAGTCAGGTGTCCTCTGGTCACCAGCCTCTAGATCCTTGTCATCCAGCCTGGGGTTTTTGTCCAGTTTCTCCCAATCTTTCTTTGGCTGGCTGCCCCCACAACTTCCAGCACTCTTCTTGGAAAACTCACACAACCAGGATGGATGGCACAATGCAGGTCACAAAGGTGCCATGAAGGCATGGCTCAACACCTCAACAATTGCAGGGCTGGATTCTGCTTTCCACTCCAAGGGCTGATGCCCCAGCCTCGCTGACAGCAGTGCTAATGTGGCTGTCTGGACAGAAGGTGCTCTCAGGGTCAGTCACTGGGGAGCAGGGAGGGAAGCATCTCCACTGGGTGACCTGGCACCCCTTTGGGAGGAGGGATGAGGGGGATCCTGTGCTGTGGGTATACACAAGCCAACAGAGATTAGCCAGACTTGGCTGCAACCTATGTTATTCTTAGATTCAAGCCCCCCTGAGGCAACAGAAATCATTAATTCCATATTTTCACTGAAACCCCAGCAGGGTGATGATGGTGCCCATGACTGGAGCTCCTGAGTGCTGTTGGCAAGACTCAAGTAAGCTGGAAGGTAATGCCCATGGAAAGAGTTCCCCCCCAGACTGCCACTGACCATTACTATGCTCTTTTTGGTCAGTGCAGAGTAGAACGCAAAAGAAAAAAAATGCCAAAAATTTACCTGTCAGTTATGTTCAAAAAGAAGCTAATGCTTTAATCTCTATTCTCCTTCACACTGTATAAGTAAAGAAAGGTAAACATATTAATAAAATATTTAAAGAAGCCCAGTGTTCTGCATTTTTTTGTCATTTTCTTTTCCTAAGAAATCAATGTTTATAAAGCAGCAAACATGAACACTATCCCATTTTCAGGAAAATATGTGAGAGTACAGAGTAGAAGAGCCCAGTCTGAAAATCCTTCACTGACCTCATGAAATAGTGACAGCAGAAAGGCTCATCACGAAGTACCAGATAAACCCAGAGAATATTATACTTATATTTTTTAGGTTGTGATACAGGCACATACTGACCCCCATAAAATTTTTTATTTATTTCAAGATTTTTTTTTTTCTGATTCCTACAAAGAGCACAGTTCAAAATATCCCACATGCATGTCACTCAGTTCAATTTCCAGCTTTACTGACCATTTGTTAGAGGTTAATGAATATGTTTTAATTATTCATACAATTCCCTCCTTTCAAATGCAGAAACTGAAATTTAATACAGAAATTACTCTCAGCTTAAAGACAGGAGATAAGAGTTCCCAAGATAAGAGATAAGAGTTCCAAACTTCTACCCAAGTTCGTGGGAACTAATCATAATCTTCAACAGAGCCTACTAGCTTAGAGTCTGCACACTCACCCAGGCAACCAAAGATAATCAATTTACTGCCTCAAAAAAATGTCTCTAGAGATATTATCCCATCATTTCCCATTATTGAAGACATACATCTTAAAAAGTATGGATAGGCACAGAAAAAAAAAAAAAATCCCCAATCTCTTTACCTGATTATTTCATTTGTAAGAGTTTCAGATATGAGCTTTACCAAAAAATAGTATTTGTAAAAATAAAAAAAAAAAAATCAAGAATTTTATATCCTAATTTTCTTGTGAGCAAGCAAGATTTTAAATCTCATCTACACTCTCCTTGAACCTTCCAGTCTAGCTATTTTTGCATATTAATTCCAGTATTTAGGTCTTAACTCAGTACCTTAATATAACTTGAGCTTCAAGGAAAATAAAAATGTGATCCACATTGGCTGTTTGCCTATTGTTACCCTGTGAAAAGAAACAGTTCATATTTCAGCTTCTCCAGGGTTAAGTCACCAATGCTTGCTAAAAGTACAGCTTGTGCCTATGGAATCATGGCCTAACATCACCTCACAAAATGTTATAGATCATCCCATTTCTTTTATACCTAGGGGAGTAAAGAACAGGAAAACATAACAAACTTCTCTCCATCAAGCACTGAGACAGAGCAGAACCTGAATCAAAGCTCAGGATGACTCTGTGACCTGGCTGCTGTGGTATACAGTAGTTCTAAGGTGTTCCCTCTGGGGCATCCTTTCTCCTGGCCAGGGTAGCCACAAACACCAAGAGCTCTCCTGGCACACAAGGCAAAAGCACCTGTGCATCACCCAGAGCCCTGCAGCTCAACGCAGACATTTTGAGCAAAAGCAGAAGTAAACATCTCACTAAAAATAAACACAACTCAGCATAAAGGTCTGAGAAGGAAATGCCTTTTCAAACAGCAGAGACACCAGCATAGCACTGGGATGCATCTGCAAGGAGGAAGGAAGAGCTAATGGCATTACAGCCATGACACACCACTGCTATTCAAGGCAAATATTTTCTCTAGTGAAATGTAGCGTATTATAAACCACTCATGACCATTCAGCTACTTAGAACATTTGGCTGCTTAAATATTCTAACTGTGCTGGAGGAGACAGCTGAACTAGCAGCTCAGGGCCAGGAATTAGCCCCAAGTCAAACTCATTTACATAAATGACATTTTCCGACACTTCTGGAAATAAATGGTCCTGAAAACTCACAGATGCTTAGTACTGTGCTAATAACTGCGTCAGGCATCTGAATTCCTGCATTTGTTGGGGTCTGAGGTTTCAAGGGGACAGCAAGCTGTCCCAGAGCAAGCTACATTTTCACCAGGCTGCCCTTCCACTGCATTTCAGCTCTATTCCCCCATGCCCTGACCCAGGAGTGTTGTACATCCAAAACAGGTATCCTCCCCGAGCAGCCAGGACAGCAAGCATGACTATCCATGAGCTTTCCATTAAGGGCAAGAGCAACACGCTCCACCAAGTGTCCCACTCGCTGCTTTCAATGATTTGGGCTGTGCTGGAGCTCCTCTCCAGCAGGCTCACCTGTGCTACCTCCTGCAGACCACACATCAGCAGCACACACAGGCAGCGGCAGAGGGAGCAGAATGGTAACTCAGGTGTACTCCAAACTCAGAATTCCAACTCAAATTATGACCTTGTCCTCAATGGACACCCATTACTCCTACAAGGAAACACCTCTGCACTGCCTACCGAGGCTTCAGTGTCGGTGTCAATGACAGCAGAGAAACAAGTAGTGGCTTTTTGTTCAATTTTATCATTCTTTTTTTGTAGTCCCTTACATCACACAAAAAGCTCTGTGTGTGTGTATATTAACATTATAATATAAGGATAAATTTCAAGGAACACAAATTTGTGGTGCATATTCCACATACCATCCCTGCAGCTCTCAGCAGCACCAGGATCATTTTCCTGGACAAGGATCCTTTTTATTTTAAGTTTCAAGTGGCATTTCTTTTTTATTGTTTACTGGATTACAATGAACGGGATGACTTTCTATGTATGAATAAAAATTACTAGTGATATAGGGCAGGAAATACATACAGGTACAAACCCTGGATTTATTTGTAAAAAAAGATCTTCAGAAATACCCACAGTCATTTTGCACATTAGAACATTCATTTTGTGCTTAGTGAGAAGAGCACATCCCTGCATCTCTTCTCCTAGACCTTCAGCTTGCTCATACACTTTTTCAAAGATTAACACAACTGGACAGGTATCTGATAATTTTAAATCTGACAATATGGAAATCTGTGCAAGATAATCCACAAATGCAACACAGATCTGCACATCTCTGCTCTGAAAGTAGATTTTCTTTTCACATATGTATCCACAGCTCCAGACCAAACCAGCATAGCTGAGGTATACTGTCGAGATTTGGTTTAGCAGAATAGCCAAGCAGACCCAAGTTTAGTTCATATACAATCACTTTTAATTTGGCTTATACATGTCAAGTCTCTGGGACTGGGCAGAATACTCTGCAAAATTAAGCACTGGATTCACAACACAAAACCTAAGGTTACTCATGTCATTTGTTTCTCAGACATGTATTTTATCATGTGGCATGCTATTGATTTATGCCTACTTAAAAAAAAAAAAGTGTTTGTGAAGGCCTGAGTATTACTTAAAGATGCTGTTCGACATAACACTTCATGATCTCATGGATGAACAGGAGATCCTTAAAAACCAAGTCTCTGCTGTGATGAAAACCAGCTCTGGCAGAGCAAAAAAAACCACACTCACAAATACCCTTAAATAGCCAGCAAGCACAGAAACCTTGCTGCTTGCAAATGGCATTATTTCCATATTTGCACCATAATTGCTCTGTCAGTACAATGTTTAGCCTTTATGCTATGCTGTTTCAAACAATGGATAAAATTAAAATAGATACCATCAAAAATACAATAAATCTGCATTTTTGGACCATCTCCATTTGTGTAATTTACAATATAGCAGGTCTTAAACAGGAAAAGAACCCAAACAGATCACTTTCACAGTAAGAAGAGGGGATCCTTATAGTTTCGTGCATTCTGTAACACGATAACAAACACAATTCACATCCACAGCTTTGCATTTGGTATCTATCACAAAACATACCTATACCATCAACATCTGAAAAAATTAAGAGGGAGTGCAAGCCTTTCACAGAAGCTTTGAGGCAGCCATCGATCCCCCATCCTTTTTTGTCCCCTAAGGGGATAAGGGCAAAGAAGGGAGGCTGTTCTTTCAATGAACACAAGCTGTAATTTGCACCCCACATCTGGGGTGCACTAAGCAGATCTGGACAGGGCTTGGTTTTTCCCACTGAAGATCAGAAGCGAGCCAAGATTTTATTGTACACATGGCAACACTCTTAGTGATGTGGAAAAAATGGAACCTGGAACAGTCAATTACCTGAAAATGTGAAATCATGGAACACCCCTGTTGTGCCTTCCCTGATGAGCATTACAACTCACACCCCCAGGGGCTGCTCTGTGTGCTGTCCCATCCGCTGCAGCACTGCTGATCCAAGATGGTCTTTCCCACCTGCTTTGAATAATTAAACCAAAGCAAGGACCTCAATCGTACATCAGGGCCACACAATCACCTGGCTTCCTGCTATTTTTGACCTAGTCCCTTGCTTTTTGGAATAACAGTGTCACCATCAAATATAACTGAGAGAAGCTGACAGTAGAAAAGCCAGCTGTGTGCTGATCAGTTTAGGTACAGGCTGTGCTAACTAGACACTTGAAAACTGCCCATCTATGTTCCAGGTGAGTCTGACAAGTATCAGAGGACTTATTTTCTGGGCACCGGGATTTAATGCCTTCATCAGGTTAAAGAAGGATTGACAGATGCCCACCTCCCCACTGCTGGCCAGTCTCAGAGAAACTGAAGGCAATTTTCTTCTATAATTAAAGTTTTGCAAAATACTCCTCTAAAACATAAAGGGTATTTAAGCTATATTCTCTACTGCAGAAAAAGCAGTATAAGAGGCTTATTGCAGAGAAGAACAAAGATGCACAGAGATGCTCAAAAACCAATGGTTTATAAAATATTCTCGTATCAGAGGATAGAAACTACCAAACATATCTTTACTGAGATAAAAATTCAGTACTCAGTGAAAACTTAGCTTCATTAGTCAGTCAGAACCAAGCAATATATAGAATATTCTGAGTTAGAACAGACCCACAAAGAACAATGAGTCCAACACCTGATTTCACACAGGACAACCTAAAAACATGTATCTAAAAGTGTATGTAAGCCATTTAGTTATGTGGCTTCCTGCTTGGCATCAATCATCAATCCTGGGCAGCAAGGAAAAGTTCTTGTGGAAAATACAATTATTTCTGAGGCATATATGAATGAAGATCATACCATTGTTGCACATGTTTTACACTGCTTCTTGCATATTCTTTTATTTGGGGGCTTACTTAAAAATAACAAGTCTAACTATAGATATACTACCAAAAAAAAAAAAAAATCACTCCTGATTGTGGTTCATTCAATTGCTCACCTTGACCCTGCATTCCAATAATTATACCTCTACCTTTTGGTAAGCACTAAAATTATAGTGACCTAAGCAGCTCAGGAGAAATTAAATGTGTTCAGATCATCAAATCACCGGTAAAGATATTAGAATTTCTTATTTCATCCAAGAGAAGAAAATGGAAAGATATTTTACACTAATAGTCCCTAATATGTTTCTATTTCTTCCAAGAGCTCTTGCTCAGGATTTGACTCCAGGGCAGATAGGCTGACGCAGAAGTCCACACTTTCATTCGTACCACCTTTTTAATGAGGATAAAAGTGATTCAGCTTCAACATATACGGTGACAAACCACTAAGCAAGCCTTAAACGGGACTAGGCAAGACAGCATGGGCAATAAAGAACAGTGCAAATTTTGTTTTAAATCTTATTTCCTTTAAAATATAGATAAACAAGGAAGCTGAATACCACACAGTCAATGTTTAAAATGTTAATTCTATCACTCTTCTAAAACTGTATACAGGCTTTTTCTAAACTCACACAATGATGCTCAGTACACTTCTGAAAGAGGAAATCAGGCCACAGGAAAGAATAATCATGATGACTCTATGTGGCTACTTTCTGTCACTGCATTACTGCTGATATTCACTAACTCCTGGTTCCCTTATGTCTGAATTAATGTACAATGGCAAGTAGGAATCCCAAACTGAGAATTTAGCATGCTGTACACACCAGTGGATTGCAGCCTATGTAATTTATTTTATCTGTTAGCTCAAAGTTTCCTTTAAAATTGTCTGAGAGCACTCCAGAAAGTTGATTTTGTAATAAAAAATAAAATTCCTGAGACTTTATATACTGAAAACCAAAGGTAAACCTGAACATTTCAGTGAAGTCAGTGATGCTCTGACAAATTGATTTCTAGGGCACATATGCAGTCAAGCCATTTTACTTTGCTCAAGATCCTACAGCAAAGCAGGAAACAGGAAGATTATCTTAGTATCAATCCAAAACTTCGGTCAGAAAAACATTACTCCAATTCCCTGGCATTATTGCTGACATTTTGCATTCCTAAATTGGAAAAACAAAGTCTCACAAACAAATCATATTAGCATACAATGTTTATTATCTTCTATTAATCTGAAGTCAATAATTTTGATATGACTAAATTAATTCTGAAATAAAGAGACATTTTTAAATACATATGAAGACGATGGGCTCTAATATGAGAGTACTTAGTTGAGCTGCACTCTTAATCCACATGCAGGATACATAGATCAAATTATTATACATCTCCTTTCACTTTACACTGGACTATAATACAGCACAATTTCTGGAGGTGAAAGCAGGGAGGAAAGAAATCATATTTTCAAGTAGCCCTTTTATCTAAAAAGAGCATCAATGATAAATTAAGCCATTGTGTTTCTCTCTGATTTTGATTTTACTTACAGTATACACTTTTGTAAAACATATAGCTCATCAATGATACACAGTGGCCCTTTACTAAGGGCAAGTAACCAAAAAAAAAAAAAAAAAAAGAAAAAAGAAATAAAGAAATGCAACAGAAAATAATTCTACAGATTAGAAAAGTCATATTTTAGAACACTGTCACTTCAGAGTGCCTCCAATGTTGCTAAGAAAGGTCATGCACAACATTTCTAATGTTGTCATCAGTCCACGAGAGAAATGTCTGCGTGCTTCACATGAACAGAAAAAGGTACAAGTCAGAAAGAAAGCAGCTTTCTCCAGTTATCTCTTAGGCCTGTCTGTGTCATCAATGGCAGCTAACAGCTTCTGTCTTGCCTTTTTGTTGATGTAGGTGCCCAGACAAATATTCACCAGATTGGTCAACTGCTTAGTGGAATATTCCTGGCAAACAAAAACAGATCATGTTAGGGCAGAATAAAACACCAGAGAAAGACAGAAAATTTTAAAATACGCAGACATACTCAGTGTGAGTATGATACTGATAGGAGCACCAGTACACAGGGGAGATTTAAAGCTGTAGTTCAGTCATGTCTGAATAGTTTTCATAGTTGAGGCAGAGGACAAAACTGTATTTTGCTACATGGTAGCTTATAATGAAAAATGCTTATGACTTTAAAAGTACTGGAAAGAGTTCACATAAAGTAACTCTGTGAACATGTATATAAATCAATTTTTAATGTATTTTCCATTCTTTCGGAGGTTTGGTGGGAAAACACATGCAAATGATTAAGCTTTTAACACAAAACCTATTTTTTTCCACAAACTGTGATAAATGTTGGTGATCTTTTTTATTTTGACTTCCCATTTCCAATAAGCTTCTAAATGCTTCTGTCTGCAGAGTCTCCAAACAATTTTGATTTCAGTATATGATAAAGGAGGAAAAAATGTCAAAAATCTGAAGAAAACAATTCTTAACACCTGTGGAAACACCATATTTGCCAGTATTACCTTTATGTCTTAACACTATCCAAAATATAGCTTCCACCAATATGTTTTAAAAAAGAGCTTTTCTTTGTAGGTCATCAAACCTCATAGCTCACAATCTCTCTTGGGGCTCCAGGCAATACAAGGAAAATTAAATCAAAGATATATTTCTTCCCTCTGTTTCTAGTGGGATTTAATCCCATAATACAGATTTCAAGTGCTTCACTTTAAAAGACTTTTTACTTCAAAGATGGGTATCTCCAATAGCATGTGACTATTACTTACACAGATCTGTTATAATTGTTAGTTCATGCTAGAGTGAAAGCATCTGAATGTTTTCAAAACACAAATATAGACTTATCCCAGCAAGAAATGCTGATTAAGCAGTATAAATGAAGAAAGAAAAAGCAATGACTTCTCCATTGTGCCTTACAACTTAGTTTAAGCAATCTAATCCTAAAGGCCATGAGGGTGTGATCCCAAAACATAATTCTTGATGATCAAACTGTGCACTTTGGCATATTCTGAAGAGCTCACAAAGGTTTTCAATTTCCCTTTGCTCTAGCTCTCTACATTTTTTGATACAATAGGCAGATGTGAGACTTAGTCATCCTCCCCAGTCATCAGATGCTGAACCAGTTCAAACACATACTAAATTAATATGAAATAAATTAACATGTACCTGCACACATGCACTTATATTTATACTGCTTCCTAGATGTTTTATTAAAATAAATGAAAATATACATATATATGCCTATATTAATTTTTAACACATAGAACAATTGATTATTTATAATTGTTAGCATGTTTTTATCATCAGGGTGAATTTTCTCAATAGAGAGGAAAATAATGCAAATTTAATTCTTACCCTATGTTCTTTTATCCAGGATTCCATGTCATTTTCTGTCAGGTAGTATGCTTTAATGTAGGTTTCCACAAATTCTTTATCTGGAATAGGCCTAATGTCTGTTAACTTTTCTAGTTTCATCAAGAACTGCTGAAAATCCAGTTGCATCAAGGCACGTCCTTCATTGCTGCACTTCTTTACATTGGCATAACTAGAAAGAGAAACAGTGCAAAGCAGAACTTAGAATGAAATGAAAATTAATTTTGCTTCCTTTTGAACCTTGAGGAGGAGCAAAATTATGGTTTTAAGTCAAAAGCAGGCAAGAACTTCTCTTTAGGAGCAGACAAGAATTTCTCTTAGGATGTCTGCTGCAGAGCTTTGTTTGCATTAGTAAAACACATTTTAGCCCAGTCATCAAACAGAACCCCACTGTACCCAGTGGTATTTAGAAACATCACACCCTCCTCTCCCAAAAGCCACAAAAAATCCTACATTGAACAACTTACTATAAGTAAATTAGAGGAAATTAAACCAACACTAATTAGCACACTGGACTACAGTTTCAAGAGATCATGACCACTAGAGTCTGAAAGGTACCACAGCAGCTTTCGGAATGGCCTCCAGGAGCTTGCTGAACCAAGTGGGAGCAGCAAAGACACAAAGCTACTTGTTCAAAAACAGCTACAGCAACCACAGGATGAAGGGGGAGCACTGGCTCATCTCTGTGAGAAGTTGATGATTTAATGAGAACAGGTTGACAGCAAACCAGTGACAGGTTAGAGGAGACAGTAGACAACTTTAAGGGCAGAGTGATACCAGCAAGGATCACAGTGGAGTGATAGGCAACAAACAAGGAAAACGATCTTTGCAGTTCTTCAAATGGGTAAGGAACTGCATTTGTCAAGATCAAAGGAAATGACACTGCAATGCCCTTAAGAACGCCAATTTCAACTACAGGGTACAGGGTCTGCGGCACAGTGACTTGAGAGACTTAATCCAGCTCATCCACCAGTTGCTCCACAAGTGACAACCCTGTATCACTCTTCCCCTCTACCAAATCTAAAATAAGCTCAGTTTTTCACTGGTTCACAAAAGAGGCAGCAGAAACATGCAGTTGAAAGATGGATACATGGAAAAGTCAGGTTAAGAATATGAAGAAATTTCACACTTGAAGAGTTAGTACACAGAAAGAATTTGCAGAATGCAAAAGTAAGAGACAAAAAGAGAAAGAGTCAAGGCAAAAGTCCTCTGGACCTTCATAGAAGACTAGCAGATGATTTTCAGTAAGCTCAAGAAACCAGCTGGGAAACAGGAAAACACACAGAACTAGGAGATAGGGAAGGACAAAAGTTAAAGATTAAGATGTAACTGACTGCAGTGGAGGTAATTCTTCATTCAGTGAAGAGCCTGATGAAAGCAATTTCAGTTGACTGGATGAAAAACATCGCCTTCATAGCTTTTAACTCCATACATTCACTGAATACAGAGCTAAAAAGAAGTTACGAATTCAGAGAGTCACCTATTCAGAACACCTTCCTTCCCTTTCCACAGAACCTACAAGGTATGTAAAAATAACAAAACTGGCCAAGAATAAGAAATTACAGGCAAGTATTTGGTATGAGATGATAATAAGTACTTTCTACATTCTCAGTAATGGTACAGGACAAATTATATCAGGAAAGTAGTCCTAGTCCAACCTGCTTAGGTGGAAGTAAAGGTCAAAGTTTCATGGTAAGTCGCAAACATGAACCTGAGCTGCAGCATGGAGCAAGACATATGAGTCTTGCTCATATGTCTTCACAGATAAGGACTGATTGGTTCATGAACACCGAAGCCACAAAAGATGAATGTGATATAAGTAAAGGAAACAAGCTGAAAACAAAAGCAACAGGGGAGGTAGAGGAGGTTGATTGTGACTGACAATGTTATCAACTTAAAGGTAAGGGGAACAGAGAGGAGAAGAGACTTTGTTTCACTTCCTTTTATTTGAGGCATGATAAATAGAAAATAAAATTTCAAAATTGTTGTATAGGCCATATGTTATATTGAAGGAACTGAGAGGCCAGAGACAGATCATGGATAGTATTAGTTACCCTGAACATGAAACTGACCTCTCTAAAGACTGCAAAAGGATGATGGCATGAAAAAACTGGGCAGCAGACAGAAAAATGATGGCTTTAAGGAAGCAGTGGAAGCTGATGATTCTCAATAGGCACTTGGAGAAGAACAGTGTTTTGTTGAGGTCCTAATTTAGACCAAAATGTAAAATAGTTAGTAAGGAGTGAATAGGTAAAAGATAACCAGGAAAGAAGTATGGAAACATGTAGAAGGCGTAGAAGACAGCACATATTCTATGATGAAGAAGTTGTTCTAGTAAGAGCCCAATCATATGTAGCAGAGGGACAAGACCATAAAAATAAATGCAGGGAATGAAAAGTCTACAATACTCAGGCTACAAAACTGAATCCAAAAAGACTGGGACACTGATTACAAGAGCAAGGGATGAGCAAGGTGTAGGTTCCTGATGAAGGTGCTCAAGCAAGCCATCTGAGACACCTCTCTGTTCTTGATAAATTTGGAAAACTCACGTTCATGGGTACTTTAAGAAAACAGTGCTTATAACTCCACCTTTCTTCCTGGCAAAGAAATGGCATCACCATGGAAGTACTGACTATTATATTGTAACTTCCTTCTTTACTCTGCTGGGAAATTATAATTTTCATATAGAAGTTTCTTTGAAAGAGTGCTGTATTTTCAAATGCTTCAGTAAAACACTCAGTGTCATTCTTCAGCAGTATCTAGGATCAAGACCACCCTCTTTAGGCTTAATACTGCACCAAACTGTGAGACAATTGCTAAGGAGTGTGTTAAGCACTGCTAATTTATAGGGTCCCCAAATGCACATGAATTCACAAGGACACTATAAAATTAGAACTTTTAATGCTATAAAATAAACATTATAGACATATTTACCCAAGAGCAAGACTTTCATAAATACTTACCCTTCCACAAGAGTTCTATTGGCCAAGCGTATGCAGTGCTCCCAAAGGATGTTGGAGACTGGCAATGGAATACGGACTCTCTTAGACACATCATTCAACCTCCTGTTAAATTCTTCAAATTCCTAATAAAACATAAAAGATGTTTACTCTTTAATGTAAAAATAGATCATACTCTATACATCCAACATCAGCAACAACTAATTAGAAATGCACATGAGAATACTGAAAAGTAGGAGCAAAGAAGAGAGGCTTAACAGGCACAAACTGTAGACAATTTTATGTGTAAAGCAGAAAACATCACTTTCTAGTATGTCACTCACAATATTACATCAGTGATTTTTTTTAAAGGAACTGCTGCTCTGTTCCCCAGAGTTGTAGTTCTCTGTGAAACTGACACCTCTGAAAATGAACCAAGTAGCTTATCCTTCAGGTGCCATTTTCATTGTCTCACTCCCTAAACTCCTATTTAACTTCTTTAAGTCAAAATACAGACCCTGAAGAAAATCCAGCTATGATCTCTTTATCCCTCTAAATACCCATCCCATCGGCTTTCAAAGAGAAGCTCAGAAACATTGTAACCACTTTTCATTCTTCAACTTTTCACATTAGGTAATTCCTCAGTGCTTTAGAAGGAGCCGAGAGAATCCACTGAAAGAGACAAAATCTTAACAGGTTAGGACCACACTGCAGCACTAGGTAACAATTCAGGTTAAAGGAAGGCACCTGTTTCCACACAAATCAATGGCCTGGATGGATTTCAGCTGATATCTTGAGTGAGAAACTAGTCCTAACTAATGCAATTACTGCTACAATGGTTTTTGTGACATAAAGTGAAACAAAAGTCCTCTGCCAATGATTAAAGCCTTTAGCATATAAAAAGTATCAAATTGCTTCAATATCAAGCAGAATGATAATGAACTCCTCTGCATAACCAGCAAAAGCCATTTGCAGTGCAGTCTTTTAAGACCATACTTGCCCAACAGAGATTTTATTTCCAAAGCTGTTAATCTAGGGTTTTGTCCTTTTCCTTTTTTCTTGCAGACCCTCTCAAAAATTCAGTAAGTGAAGAAAGTCAGAAGAGAACTTCAGTAACCAGCTGGCATTCAACACAAATTTTCTGAAAGATGAGTTTGTCAACAAAATGCAGGGTACCACAATTTCATGCTTTAACTGGCATACAACTCATTCTTCTGAAGGTACAGATGCCTAACACTCCACAACCTATTTCTTCAACAATCTTCTTTCCCCACTTCATCTGCTTCCAACATACTATGACTGAATATAGAACTTTGTGTATGTATGCACACGGCTGAAAGTAATTCATTATTACTTCAATCACTGTGCTCACATCTGGTATTCCTGGAGTCCCAGTGTACACAAAAAATCACTCATTGCTTAGCAATTATTTAAAAGCTTTTGTGGCAACTAGTACTTGCTATAGAATAGAGAGACCAAAACTGGTTGTGAATTGTATTATTTCTGATTGTCCTGAAGCAGATTCATCAGCAGTTGCATACTCACAGAAGAAAAAAGTTTTGCCCCAGAGATGAACTATTTTAAGCACAAACTGATATCAAAAAGTCACAGCAGCATAAATAAGGATAATCACAAAGATTCCATCAAATTCAGTGCAATGATATATCCTCTGTCAAATTCTTCCTTCTTTGCCTTGATTTTTTTTTTTTAGCAGAGAAGAGCTACAAAGTATGAAGGTGTTATCCAAACTGTTATTCCACATAGATGTGTAGCTTTTTCTGTGATTCACACTTCACACATCTTTAAAATAAAATTTCCAGTTTCTCTGAAAAGAATTAGTAATTAATATAGTATAACTAATTACCATAATTCTACCACTGCCAGAACTTCCCTCTGAAGACCTTTGGAAACATTAAGTAGGCATATATAAAAGGATGAGAAAGGCATTGTCCCAAGAACTAGTCTTGTATGCCATAAGACATGGCAATTGTATAATGACATCTACTGAACACAATTGATAAGTTGGGCGAATAACTTTCCTTTAGCTTCCTTTTCAAATATTAACTTCTAATATAACAATTTCAATTAGATACTGCATGATCATTATTGGTGCTGATTTGACCTACAGCTCCTATGATACATCTCAAAGACAATCAGAAAAATTATTTAGAACAGGAAATAGGGTGTTTTGGGATTTTTTTAAATGCTATCTCTGGCCACTGAATTTCCGTCTGTTACTCTGCTTACTACACATTTCTCTACCATTCCAGACTTCAATGTGAGACTCACTGAACTTTTTTGCTAACTTTCACACATCATGTAGTCAAAAAATCATCATTGAAAACAATGCTTTAGAAGCAAGAATAATGACACTTCTGGATAGATCTCATTTGTCAGGATGATATATTGTCCTAGCCATGCCACTTGAACAGTTTTAGTGAAGCATTACAGCAGTTTAGCGTTTATATAAACTCTAGCGCACCATTTCCCATAAACTATTCACCTTTAAAAGTGCATCTACATATACGTTGTGCTGTGACATGATTTCCTTCACATCCCATTTCACATTAGCCATGAGAAGAAGCATCTGTTCATAATCAATGGCTTTAGCAGCAACAATCCAATAAACTGGTTTACGTAGTTCACTTGCAGTTGACACTGTCTGAAATAGAAAATAAATAAAATTCACTTCAGTAAATATGTGGCCAGTAGGACCAATATATAACTATGATGTAGAAGTATTTTCATCATAATGTACAAGTTTCAAATCTTCTGTATGGGAATCAGCTGTGAATTACACAATTCTGACCTGAGAATAGAACTGCTGAAGAAAAGGCTTCTTGGCAGCTGGCATCACTGCATCAAGATGAGGCTGAAGAAATTCAAACTGCTCAGCCAGAAATACCCTTTGAAAGCAAAGAAAATTTACTGTGAACTAAGTGCAATGTTTGGTATGTCTCTTTACAATTTTTACTCTACAGCTGACGTATCTGGCAATAACAATATGTAACCTTGGAAAATTTAGTCCTGAGAAGAACCGTATCAGTTGTGTGCCAGCATATCAACTAGCAGTCTCAATTCTGACAATTTTAAAATGTATTTGCAAACAAGAAAATATTTGAATAAAGAGATTAAGGCTTGAATATCAAAAATTTGTATTTCTATTTTACTGACAATACACTGCACTAGACCTGACATGAGGTCTAGTAAAGTCATTGACCAAGAGTCACACAATTTCCACTGCACGATAGTCAACATCAATATTAATAAATCCATCTCAGAATTTCAAAATAACATTCCCAATTAAATTTCTGCTGGTGAATCTATGAAATAGAACTTGATCTCGTATTCCTTCCCAGGGGCAGAATTTGTTAATAACAACATAATAAGAAAATATATTTCTAACTCCACATTCATGAAAAAAAATATTTTTAAAATTAACTCCTAATCTTTAAGTGTTATCTCATGTGAGGAAAAAATCATTCCTAGCTCTATTATTCTTATCAAATAGAAATAATTTTGTTACATTTGCATAAATTTGTTATAATGTCATCTTCTCCTGTGGTGTGACATAGGTACATTTCTATCCATTGCAAAGAACATGGTGATTCAAGCCAAACTGATATGAACTAATCAGTTCTGAGTCAAGTATTTAATGTAAGGTGAATATTAACCATACAGATTAAATGTTCCCACTAGCATCTTTGAAATTGAACTTTTTTCCTGATAGATTTGGCCATATGTTGTCAGAAATTACTGGATCATCTACAGTAAAATTTAATTTCTTGTGTTTGCATGTTGCTAGAGCAAATAATTAGACTTCAGTACCTTCAATAAAGAAATCACCTTTATCACTCATATTTAACATCACATTGAGAGGTAGAAATTTTTGACCTGTCAAGAAGGATTTGGATTGTAACCACAATTTCTTAAACAATCAATAGCTTTCAGTGATCACAAATACAGTGTGTACAGTAAACAACCTACAAGGATTCCGTGGCCACCACTCTCTCTGCCAAGCCATACAGAGAATTGCCAGATGTCAAAACTACAAGATGACTGAGATGTGGGCTTGGCACCTTCTCTTTTCTCTCTTCAGCAGCTGTGAGAGTTCCTGAAGGATCAGCAGACACCTCCTGAAACAAAGAATTAAACAAATTAAACTCCACAAAACCGGCAAGGATGGCTCCAGCTGAACAGTTTCACATGCCAGATAAGATGAAGAAGGAATGTTTCAAATTCTAGGATGTAATATAAATCAAGCCTATTTCTATTTAAACAGTATACTGAAATGGATGAAAAAAAAATCAGATCATGTAAATCAGTAGCCAAGGAAAAAATAAGTTAAGAGAAAATGCAGCGAACAAATCTTCTCACTACACCTTAACAGCCAAACAGGCTTCAGCCCAGTTGCCTTTTGGGAGACTGACTTCTCATTCTTGAAGAAAGTATATTCAATCTGACAGTAACCAAATAAAGAGACAGATCAAAGGAATGTTACTTCTGCATGGGCTTTACTGCTTATATGAGCAGTAGCTAACTTAGGTAAAAAACTGATGTTTTCCATCACAGAATTACTATGTTGGAAGAGACCTTCAAAATCATTGAGTCCAACCCATGCCCTAACACCTCAACTAATCCATTCCATGAAAACTTCTATCCTGAATACACCTTGATGCTAGAAAGCAAGGAAATATTCACAGCAAAGGACTAGAATCTCTAGTGAGAAAGAGGTTATACCAGTGCCTTGTTCCAAAATTAAAGGAAAAAAATAGAGAAAAAATTCTACCCCGAGATTTAAGGAATCTAAGTACAGGGTACAGCTAGAAGAGGAATCACGGAAGGAAGAAATTCCCAGAGCAGGTGTACAAAGGGACACCCTCTGAAGCCTGTCCATTTCCCAGTCTTCAGAGGGTTTCAGAGCATGAAAACATGAAAACATAAAGGTAGCTCTGGTTGGCTTGAATTAGTTATTCATACCATGCTTATACACAGGCCACAAGAAGATGATAAATGCTACAAAGGAAAGGGACAGCACCCAGAACAGGTAAGACTACAGGCAGGATATGGCACTTATTTTAGTAAGAGCCCTGGGGATAGAAACCCTGGCCAGAGTCTACAGTCTATGGATTCTACAACACATCAGCCTGTAAGTAGGGAATGAAAACAAATAACAGTAACAGTGACAAAGTAGTGGGAAAAATAACTTTTACAAAAGTAAAATTAGTGGCTCAACATGGCTGCTGTAAACAGCATAGGAACAACCAACCAATATGACAATAATGATGCTTAAACATAACATTTATATTTGGACTCAGAAAAACAAAATAGTGTAATTCTGAAATTGCGATTAAAAAAGGGAAAAAGATAAAGACAAAAACAACATAATGAAAAAAAGCAGCTTTTAAGTTTGTGAATTGTTTCAACTAGAGATAGAAATAAAAACAGAAGAAATTGCAGTGAAGTAACTATGAAAAGAGAGAGAAAAACAGACTCAAGCTAACCACAACAGTAGCCATTAATTTCTTCGGGGCTCCACAGCAGAGAACAACTATGAGAAGTGACCTGAAATTGAGTACTTGCTATTCAAACAGGTTTTGTTCAGACGCTTTTGCTTAAGGAGGAGAGCAGTGAGTACCTGAAACACCGGTGGAAATTAGCAGTGTTGTCACTCATTCTATATGTCAGGATTGAGACAAAGAGGAATATTTAATTGCAGACCTCAAAACACCAAGAGAAGTACTGCACATAGGATCAGCTGAAAACTGGAAAATCAACAGGGCAGTTATTCTGATAGCAAAATATCTAACAGACCCATTGTGGCAGTGTTGCAGCAATTAAAGGTAGGGCAGGTGAAAATTGATTATGTCAAAATGTGTAAAGACCTGGTGAGAATTTAAGTGATACAGGATGAGCAGAAAGATCAAAACTTTGCTGCTATAGACAAAGCAGCACCAGAATGTGTTTACTGCCTGGATGAAAGCCAAACCAAAAGTGACATTAAGAATATAAGACAAGTGAGAAGATAATAGCGGCCAAGCTGTTAAAAGTGGTTTGGGGTGTGGAGGAACAAAAATTCACAAGTTCCACTTTAACTCTCTCAGATTTTATTTGGCAGTTTCTTCCTGTGGTGTGACAGCCCAAGGCAATAGGAGGTGAATTTGCTAAATCAGAAAGGCTCTTTCAGTTCTGCATCTCCAGAAACATCAAACACAAACATAAAAATGGGCTACAGCAGATGGAACAATGCACAGTCTGGGAAAGCAGAGCTCTCACTAACAAGGGTTAGGAAGTACCTTCAGACTTATAAAAAAATACTGTAATAAAGTTATAGACATAAAAAGCCAATAAAGCAGGGAACCTTGATGGTTCCCCACAGAAATTCTGACATTAAAAACAAGGACTGCTGACTGAGAAATTCCATCAACACATCATTTGTAGCACTAAAAGATCTCACAGAAATACATCAATGAGCAGAAGATAAAGCTTCTAAAAGCAGCTTGTGGCAAATGTGATCAAATACAGTTGCACTGAGCACAGGAACAATTATAAAGGCTAGCTACAATGTTATGTTATTTGAAAAATTAATTTTCTTTGCTCTGATCTGTGTTCACACTCAGCCAGATAAATCTGGAATTAAACTGACTAGATGCTACACAACACTATGAAGTTTGCATTCTGCTGAGTTTATCAGACTGGATAAGCAAGCCAAAAGGCCTGGATATTTGCTAAAGCTCATGCAACCTGTTTCAGAGAGCTCTATGGATGTGTACTTCCTGAGCAC
Source organism: Lonchura striata (assembly GCF_050655825.1). Lineage (NCBI taxonomy): Eukaryota > Metazoa > Chordata > Aves > Passeriformes > Estrildidae > Lonchura > Lonchura striata. Next base: position 23,997,343 of record NC_140704.1, on the reverse strand, counting down.
ATCCTCCACGTTTACTGCAGATAGCCAATGACATCTAACCAACAATTATCTAAAATTGATTAAATTATCTAAAAGCATTAACTAAGGCAAAGACAATATTGATTAATTATTAAAATTCCCTCTTTATCTGCCTGCTCTTTTACATTTTTCATTCCATTACATTCTTAAAAACCCAGATTAAAACAAAAAAATACAACCAATCAAAAATTAAAACAAACAAACAAACCAAAAACAAAACAAAAAAAAAACCACAGTTTTTAACTGTTTTCACAGGACAAAAGTAGTCAAACTCACAGCTCACCAAGCAATGCTGTATCCTTAGGAGAGACAATGAGTAACAGAGCTGGGGGAAGAGTATCAGTAGTAAACATTTAAGAAGCTTTCTTTCTTTCAAAGACTAATTACAAATCAAGTAAAAACCAAATATTATGAAGACTTCATTTTGTATTTATCTCACTTAAAATTTGCCTGTCACTTCAAACACTTTTTAAACTTATTTTTCTTCCTTTTTGCTTCTCATGAAGGTAAGTAACATCTTTTAAATGCCAAAAATGTGTTGCATCTGAAGAACACAAAAGGTACATGAGAACTGGCTAAGTCAAAGATAATGCTACCCTCAGCTAGGGAGTCAAACTCTGGTTGAAATATCGTGGCCAAACAGCATGAGCATTTCATTCTCCTAATTTGTTCTAAAAAGCAGGCACTGCAAAAGCATGTTGATGGCAAAAAGCAAACAGCCAGTGTGTCAATACCCCAAAGAAGCACAGGATCACTCTGAAAGGGTCTCAGTGATGCATGTGTTTTTTCCTCCTGCCTTCATTTACAGAAATGATCAAATGACTGAAAGCAGCAAATAAAGAGGCAAAATACACAAGCTGGAACAGGAAAAAAGGCTACAGACTATTTAAAGAAAACTGATGTTTTTCAGTGTACTGGACTTGTTAAAGTTAACCCTTCCAGTAATAAAGAAAATCCGCAAGACGTCTGCTGCCTAAGATTCCCTTTGTGTGCCATACAAGCAGAGTCCTGTAAAACTGCCAGCCTCAAGAGGAAGAGGAAAGGAGGGGAGTAGAAGCCAGAAAATTAAATAGAATCCAGTTGAACTTCAGTTTCAAGAAATGTCAAGTTACACTGAGAACATACTGTAGCACCCAGCATTGAGCATGCAGAGAGCAATACTAAAGCAGAATACTAAAACTTGCTTAACTCCTTCCAGCATCAGAGTAGCAGGTCCTGCTGATCCAGCAGAACTGGGATATGTCAAAGACATATCACAGCCCACACAACACCCTTGTAAGAAAACTGAACAAAATAGATTTGATAAAATAATTTCAAGGTATACATGGAACATCAGTTCCATGTACATGCAAACTACAAGCTGCTCTTCTCCCTCCTTGCCAAAAAAGAAAAAACCCAAAGTGTTACAAAAATTTTTAAAAAATTAAAAGTACCAGACTTAACAATAACCAAATGAACTGCAGTACAGGTTAACCAGTATTCCCTTACAGCAGGTCTTACCTATCAAATTTTCTCTAGTTTTAGTTTAATTTCCTTATACTGTCACAGGAAAATAACTGTGTGTTCTAATGCTATACATGATAGGCATACCCAACTAGCAATTATTTTTACAAGCTGCTTTGCTATAAAGACCTGAAAATATCAGGATGAAGTGTTAAAGCAGGCTTATGGCTGCTTTGCCTATTTAAAGGTTGCTAATAACAGTAGTATGAGTTACAGAGTATGCTTTGGGAAGTATCTTTGCAAGATATCTACAGTTTAATTGAAATTCATCTGGAACATGTTACAACAAAAAGGTATTAGCAAATAACAGGTATCAGATGAATGGAAGTGTGATATTGTTTAATTGTTGGGTACTTCACTTTATCATTTAATTGTTTATACCCAAGAAGAAAATTTTTAATGAACAGGTAGAAAAATAAAATCCATGTAAGGAACAAGCCTCTCCTTCAATCTCTTTTAAAAATTCCATCTGTAATAAGAGAATGTTTTCATTTCAAATTTGGCTGAACCTAGTGGCAAGCCTCTGTTAAGCCTTCCATCTCAATGAGAAGAGGAGACTATAAACTAATTACCTACATCAGAAATATAAATTAATAAGCTAATTATCTAAGTTAAAAATTTAACATTCAATTTACAAGAGACATTTTTACAGCGCTGATCTCATGAGAACAGAAACACTTTTATTTCAGTCATCCAAAAGAACTTATGACTGAAGCAACTGATTATCTGCCACTTGTGGTGAAATAGTTGACAGTTAATTACAATCATCCACCTCCACAAACTTTAAACAAAACCCAGTAAACTCCACAACTTGTCCCCAGCACACAAAGTTCTGCAGATCACACTCATAACCAATAATCTTTTAAAACTGCTCTTCTTCTGGCCTAATAGTTTTTGCATAAGATTTCAGTTTCAGAATTGTTTTGATTTAATATACATACACAATAGCAAAAATTTTAGGTTTGATTTTGCAATAACTCTAAATGTTACTGAAGAAATCCCAATCTTAAAGGAGTAAGTGGTATTCAAAAAAGCATGGACAAAACTGTACTATCCAAAAAGGTTCTGGCAGTAGAACAGTCTACAGCAGCTGTGACATACCAACACTTCTGCCAAGAACTTGATGAGTGCTGATGGACAAGGAAAAGCAGACTAACCCCAAATGTTTACATAAAACAGGACAGCTTCATCATCTCTATTTAAAAAGCTATAATTCATAGTTTCTGTAATATCATGAGCATTGATTACAAGAAAAACTGATCAAAGAAAGCATGACTTCTTATTGTACTCAAAAGCTGACAGAAAATAGTTCAACTAACTCCAAGTAGATGCTTAATATACAAGAATTTTTTATCAAAAGAAATATACTGAAAGCAACCAATCAGGCTTTTTTTTCCCTCCCCTTTGAGCTTACACATCCCTAACTGTTATTGAAACTGAATGCTGAAAATTATAGGTAGGGCCAATTGCAAAAGCACAAGGCTTTCAAGGTAAAAGTACTTCTTGAATATGTTGTAAACATGTTAAGGTTTTAAAATGGTATTTTACAATACCCCTACTAGGTTTTAAATTGCAAGATTAGTATTTTCTTGCTGGGGGACACAAAATTTACTAAGCAGGTAATCTTGCCTCAACTTGCAAGAAAGTAAATCAAACATAAACAATGTAATCACCACTCTACAGGCTTTAAGAAATCTTACCTTTAAAAACCAAACTACTAACCATCTTGAGAAACCATGCTATTAATTTTCTATTATTTCCAATCCTTTTCATGCAAATGGTGTCTTTATAGCATTATTGAAGAACCATTAAAGGGATCCACAAACTTCCCAACATTTACAATGCACATGTTTCACACTGTCCTTAGGGTTGAATTGATCAGCATTGCATCACAACAAGCATGAGTTTCTGGTTTCAAGAGTGGGGAACCCCAATGTTCTTTGTCTTTACAAAACAAGCATGTCCCAAACCTCAGTTGGGTCAGGCCCACTGACTTCAGTAAAACAGTTCAAATAAGTTTGCACCGAAATTTCTGGGATCTTTGACACTGAATTTTTTTCTTCAAAGACAGACTTTCTGCATAAAAATATGACAAGATTGTGGAAGATTTATTTATTACTGGTTGTCGCTTTTTCATGTGGTTTTTTTTGTTTTGTTTTGTTTTTTTGTTTTGTTTTGTTTTTTTAGGCAGCAGGACACCAAGCATGGATTAGAAATGTTGCACAAGATATCTTCACCCAAATAAAACCTCACCAAGAGTCACAGCTACCATTTCACTGAGAACCTTAGCTGTGCTGTTTAGGAGCTGCATCCTTGTGCTAGGCACAGCCATTTCAGGTAAACAATTCCACAGTCAAGACTCTCCAGAGTTTGCCACACCATATACAACAGGGCACCTATCCACTCTATGTAATGTAGACCTGTGATGTGACATTTTAAGTAAAACCAAATTATTTGTTTCCAGCACTGGACTAATTGAATTGCACCATTCCACAAGATAAAAGTGTCAAAGCCAAAATGGGATGGGAAGTCAGACATGAAGAAAAAAAAATGAATCCTACCAGTCTTTATCTTATTTGTACATCTGAAAAATCTACATTTTCCATCTCTGCACCATCAATCACTAACCTGACTCTGCCAAAAGACATATACTTTCTGGGGAAAGAGTCCAAAAGCCAAAGTAAAGACAGATTCTTAAATACATTGACCCATACTCATTTATATCAGCAATACTTTCCATGTACGCTACTATATATTGCATTGCAATACTGAGATACTTTACTACAGTGTTTTTCTACTACTGTAAGACACAGTAACTTTGAGAAACTTCCTTTTAAATTTCAGTTTTGCTTGAGCAAACCTGTTTGTGATGAATTATTTATGAGTATTCCATAGTTATTTGGTCTGCAAATCTCTTTTTGCAGCAATATCACTCAAAGCAGCTATTTACGTACACAGGACATTCACAAACAAGATCTAGGCAATGGTAGTATCACAATTACATTACATTTTTTGAAGAAAAAGAAGCTGCTTAAAAACAGAAAGAACAAGGAATCAGAAGTATTTTCCCTCCAAAGCACTAATTATTCCCACCACACAAGAAACTGATTGATGCCTTGTACTTAGGGGCTTAAAGCTCTCAGTGAACTAATAGGGACATCATTACTGTGTAAAAACACATTCCTGTTAGAAATTACAAACACAAGGACATAATGTGTGTAGGTTTGTCTATATACTGACTTGGAAACTGCCAGTGAAGAGATACAAGCAATGCAAAAAGGGGGCTTGTTTTGATGTATTTAGCCTAAGCCACATCTGAGTGAGGCTGAAAGAACAGCACTTTTTCATCCGATTTTCAGTTTTCTCTTTCTGTGTTTTCTTTTTAATACAATCTGCTTATATGAATGAGTAAAGTGTTTGTAGAGTGCTACTTCTGGAGGATTCAGAAGTAATTATTAAATTACTAACTCTGAAGCTGCTGCATAGCAGAAAACTATATAAAAGCTATTATGTGCTAAACGTCAAAGACCTAACTATGAAGTTCAGATACACATATGAAGTTCAGTACAGTGTGGCCAGATAAATCTTTGAAAGTCATACTATTCTCTTAACTCTCAGAAATGAAACTGGACCCTAAACCACTTTAAAACAAATACTCACAGTGATTTTGTTTCTTGTACCTTTGATTTAGCCTAAAGGTATTTTTTTAAGGCAAAGACAAGGAGGTCACATACAGAAAACAGCTTACTCAATCATTGTAAGCTGTCAGCACACTTCCACAAAACTTACTATAAGAAAGCAAATAAAGGTTTGCAAATTGGTAAGCCTCTTTTATTTATTTTTAACTAGGTCTATTAAATTTACCAAAAGAAATTTCAGATCATACTTAAACCAGTTCCTGTATTAGCAGTATAGTGTTTTAAAAAGCCATAACTGGATATCATTACTATTAAATTTGTAATAGTTTGAGATTGGAAGCATATCTAAAGCACTAATGTTTTAAGAACCTGCTTCCTCAATTGTAGAGTTAAGTCCTTCTGAAAGATTTCATCATGAAGTCCTCCATCACTGTAATTTTGATTACATCATAGAGAATATCCAAATTTTAAGAAAAGTTCACATTAAAAATGCTTTTTTATCCCAATTACAACCAGCAGGAGCACATTTACTACCAACTGAAGAAGTTTGGTCACTGTTTGTTTGGGGGCTTTTGTTTACTATAATGTGGTTTATCATTTATCAGTCTAGGAGAAACATACTGACATTGAATAATGTGTATTATTCCCTTGCAAAGAATTTAACAGGACTAAACACATTTGCATTTCAGCTATTTCCTGCTCACTGTGTAAAATATTAATCTAAACTGCAGGAGGACTTGATGCAGTTTATAAAGTATAGTTGGTTTTGAAGTATTAGACTGCAAAAAACAGTGGAGAAGTGGTTCAGCTATAGCTGAATCCTGCTCAGAGGGGACAAGGACCCTCAGCAGAAGCAGGAGGCACGTGATGCATGAGAAGGGATGGAGGGAAGAGCTGAGGAAGTGCTTCAAATTGCTGTAGCCTTTTGCACACTGGCCACAAGTCAGAAATCTGACTTCGCTCAGTGGTCCAAATAAAAACCAGGAAAATACTTCTTTTCCAAGTGTGGTAAGTATACTTGTAAGCACAGTATATATTAAGGGACAGAAACTTCTTCCACTGTAATAATTGGAAAATAGAGTTCCATAAGGAGTTAAAGGGAATGCCTCCAATCGACCTCCATATTCTTCATACTGAACATGCTACAAAAATGTAAGAAAGAACACTTAGTGCTTTAACTTGCCAGAAGTGGAACTCCCATTCCACATCACTTTTTCCTTCACAAAGGAAACTTAAAATTCATCTGAGTAACAATAAAAGTAGTATTATTAAAAAAAAAAAAAAAAAAAGGTATCTAGTATAAACTAGATAGCATTAATTCAATCCCAAACAGAAACTACAAGAATTCCACACAAGGCTGGAGGGGGTGGCCACTCAATCCTCCTAACAATTCCTCTAACTCCTGACAATAAATTTGAGTAAAGAGGCCTTTATTCACTCATATCTCAAAAAAAGGAATTGAGAAAGTCCAAGAGAAAAGCTATAAATTATCCAGTCTAAATTACTGAAGAGTCTTCATGTAGACCACGTAGCTCAACCTTCACCGAGACTGACAGATTTGTGAAATTATTCTGATCTATATGCAAGTGGCCAAGTTTTGGTCACAGACTCAGAATTGTCAGATTCATAATATCTTTGTGGAAATAAAATATTGATGCTACCATGAGGAACTGAAGTGTGACAGAAATGAAGCCCTTAATAAATTTACCATGGGTAGAAGAAAACGCAACAACCCTAAATTCCCAACAGACCATGAAACTGAATGCCACAACACAAACATGAATACTTTCAGAAAGCAATTTACAAAAATTTAAAATAAGATCAGAGAATCCCTTGAGCAGTGCAGAACTGTCCATGCGGTCTCAAGAAAAAGGTACTTTTTATGACACAATGAAAATGAACCTTGACTTTCACAAATTCTTAAAAACAAGCAAACAATAAACAAAAATACCCAGAATACTTTTATTTCCTCATAAATCAAAAAGTGAAAAATTTCCATTTCTAGTGTAAGATTGGCATAAGTTCATAAGATATTAATAAACCTCATGGAATGCCTTTAAGCTAGTAGCAGTTAGCTAAGATTTCTTTCTTCTTTCAAATCTTACATTGAATATAGCTATTAATTTCAACTGGCAATAACATTATCTATTACAGTACTGTTAATGACTGAGGAAGAAAAACTGCTGTTATTTTTCTATTTCACTCCTAGATTATTTTTTCAATTATTTTAACTGCTAAAGAAATGAAAGAACCATCACTATAGAGAAATTTTAAAAATTAATTCCATAACTTGCCATTTTTCCCTAATCTTTAGCTGATTAATTTGCAAGTATTTCCTGCAATTAATTTTTCTTTCTGTATACACTGCCTTTGAGAAGAATATCAAGAAGCTTTTTTCTCCTTTACAGGAGCCTAGGGTTATTAGTTATCTTATGCTCCCTCTACTGACTGTTTAAGAAATGGCCTCCAAGCCTCCTAAGATGCTTCTCTGAGAGAACAGTTTAGGATTTGATAAAACACTTCAAGGAATTAAAAAAGGATAAAAAGTACATTTCTGTGGGGTGTCAAATCCTTGTGCAAGTCAGAGTAGAACATCTTTTTCCTCTTTCTAAGATAGAAGCCTCAGAAAATAAAATCTTCCTGTACCATTCATAGTATTAAGTACTACACAAGCCATTTATGACACCCTGAGGAAATTTCTTCACAATGTTTCAAAGGTTTTATATTTAGGCGGAATATGAGAACTTCAAACTTCCATTTCTGGTGTAGTTTTTAGCAATATTTCTTTATAAACTCTGCTGTTCAGCTGAATCCACAAAAACTACCTACAATCTCCTTTACCATCCTTCTGTGCAGGATAGCAATCTACTGCTAGTGTGACATGAGCACTGTATTTGCTTTTCACATTTTGAACATAAATCATGAAATGACTGATGGGCTAGGATCCAAAAAATACATCAGGGACAGTTCCCCAAAATTAAGGGAGGTCTTAGTACACAAGCTCTCTTGTCTGAAAAGGTGAACAATCTTCAGGGAGAACTTACTGTTTTACTATCCTTTTACTGAAGAAAAATGAGTCATCTATTTCTTTCTATAAAATGTCTTTTAGTAAGGCTAATACTGAATCGTCTCTCTTTATTATATGAATCATAACAGAAGATTTAAATATCAAATGTCATTGTTACATCTAGCAAAATCTATTTAATTCCTTTTGCTGTACATTAGAAACAAATGATTTCATACAGTAATGACCTCTACATCATGAAACTAAGCCTTTGTGATTAGATAACTTCGTTATTAGACACATTCACAATTAATGCGAAATGAGAAAAGAAATCAAAAAGCTGTGATAAAATATAATTCCTGAATATCATACACAAACTTCTATCCCACGGAGCATTAACAACATCCAGGTACTTACCAGATCAATCAGACTCTCCTGGATTCTGTTCAGTGTGGTGCGTAATCTGCTGCTACTGAGGCCCAGTCCTGTTGATTCAAACTGGAAGAAATACACTCTACTTAAGTCAGGAAAGGAAATCTCTTTGGTTTAAAGTTATACAACAAAACTTGAGCTTGCAAAGACTATCCACATCTTTCTTACAGTAAAATTTTAGCACAGAATCACAACCATACAAAATGAAAAGAAAATCAACAGAGGTCACAGCACTCAACACTTCACTGTGAAGAATGACCTAAGTACCTTCCATGAAGACAACAGTGTATCATTCATACGAATTAAACATCCAGTATCTTTTATTGTTATAATTTCGTATTTAACTGCAGGAATTTAGATTTTCTCATTTGGATGATGACCCTGGAATGATGCCCCACAACACCCCCACAAGCCTTGCACTCACACCACACCCAAGTCAAATGGTTTTCCCTCCTCTTTCTAGCTATACAATTTCTAGTAATCATCAAATATATATCTTGCATATGTAAAAATTATAAGCACTGATCTTTATAAACAGTCATTATTACTTGATGTCTACGAAGATCCACCTCAGAAATGTGCCATTTTCATGTTCACGGCTCAGGAGTACTCAGCTGAGATATATAGTTATATATATACCTGTGCTATATATATGTATTTATTTTATTCATATATATATACACACATATATATAGCTACACTAATTTCCTGCTAAGTGCAATGGATTATACCAGCTGAGGGTCTGATTTGACACACATAATTATTGTAACTTCTGATCTTCTTCTAACTTCCTGTTGGAGGTTAATAAAAACCTCCAACAAACTAACACAAAGAAAGTGGAACAGAATGTGTAACAGACACAAATTTAAGTCAACAACCTGGAAGGATTTGAATACAGTTCTGGTATGTGATTCACACCAAAAGGCAATTTGCTGAACAATATTTAGGACACTGTTGTACACTGCATTATTAGACTTGCTTTCTGTGGGCTGAATCACGGAAGGAAGTATTTGAGTTTATGTGTCCTCCTCCTCTCTGTGTGAGTACAAACAGGTATCATTTGGATGCCCATTTACTGCATCCAAAGTTTCTAATTTAAAATGTCATTTGCCCCAATCCTTCTATTAATTAAATGACAATTTACATTTGAGTTGGATTCTCACTGGAAGTACACTGTCATGAGATCTACAACCTGATCTAGGAGACATGTTCACAAGAACAGAACCTCATGGCTCTACCATGAACATTTCACTCATCAGCACAGCTGACTCACTTTATACAAATTTTTGCTATTTCTATTTGCAGATCCATAGATTTTTAATTTTCATAAATTGATGATATAGTAAGGCTAGTAAGCAGAGCACTAAACAATTTGCAGAATAATTCTGTTCATCACCAATTTTACCTGTAATCATTAAACTAATTTTTGAGATAAGGCAGGCTTAATTTGCAGCCCACAAATAAAAAAAGTTTTGAAAGCAATTCTGGTTACAACAGTGTTTAATTTTTGACAGTGAAGAAAGCTAATACTGATTACATAGGATAATGATTTGAACAAGTTCTGAAAGTAACAACAGCATCATGAACAGACATAGAACTCAACATGCATATTTTAAATCCCTGTTTTTCACTGAGCTGGCAATAAACTCTATATAACCATTCTCCTTATGTGTGTACTAACTCACATATACAAAATAACCATAATATTCACAAATAATTTTTAACATTTAAGGAAGTTATACCAGCATACTCTAAGAATCCCATTTGACATTTTTTTCTGAACAAAAATAAAACAAGAACTCTCTGAGTGGTCTAAATCACATACCATCACCCATCTCTAATTTCTAAAGGTATACAAACACTATGGACAGTGTGGACATTTAAGCAGCATTACAAGAGGGTTTATTACAATCATAAATGCTTGTAAGCATTGTTTCCCATGGAAAACAATCTGTCAAAACAAATAGTAGGCACAGTACAAAAACATCACAATTTTACCACCCATCTGCTAGAACATTTACCTGCCTAGCACTGTGCTGTTCTCTGTTAGGAGCACAGAGTGAGGAAGCTGGTATGGGCTTTAGAAACACAAAACAGGAGGTGCAAAGAAATAATAAATGCAACACAATGTGAATAGCAGAGCAACTAAGCCAACAGAAATGAATTATCTTAACAAAACAAACCAAAAAGCCCCAAATCAAATCCCAAACAAAAAAAAAAAAAAAAAAAAACCCACACCAAAAAACCCAACAAAATGAAAAAAACCTCCACCCATCTTGTAAACACAAAGTGAAAATACACTTGTCCTGCCAAACAGTTCAAAACCTTTTAGAACCATATGTTAAGTCTGAAAATTCATTACAATTTGCCAGCAAATGATGATGGATTTGGAATCCCTCAACACTGTTACTTGAGGAGTAATTTAGGGGCCAAGATAGGAGGAAGTTGTTTTTACATGCAGCTATTAAGACAATTCTATTGACAGCTGATCTATGTTATGTAAAGACGTTGCCAACAAGCATTTTTTTTCAACTACAAGATCACTCAAAAAAACATTGTTTTTATTAATGCACGTAGATTGGCAGAAGAATACTAGACATGAAAAGTGTCTTCCAAATTTCTTAAACTTGAGTTCCTACTTAACTTTCATGGCTCCCTTTTCCTATGTTTGCTATTCTTATGTAAACTAGAGAAATACATACAGAAAAATTCAATCATCTTGTACTGTCTAGTCTCAAACCACCCTCCTTCTGCGATCTCCTTTGCTACCCACTTTCTACCACTACTTCTAGGTATTTTACATTGTCTTTCCTCCTTTTCAATAGTGCTTGAAAAAAGAATAGAGAATCTAGCTATTCAAAACATAGTATGATTAATGCCTCACTGACAATAATGCTCCCAGTACTTCCCTTATTGCTGAGCTATCAGCCTTTTCTTACTCCTACATTCAAATCCATTTTATTGCCACTAATTTTTCTGGGAATTATATATTAGATAGTATTTTAAGCAAAGAGATCTCTTCTGTATTTTCATTCTGAGTACAGTGATACTTGAAAATGAAAAATGCTTCTACCTACCATGTCATTTCGGCCAAAAAATGTATAGACTGCATACAGATAATAATCAAAGAGCTGGGACATGAAGTGGATCACATCAAATGCGATAGGTTTCAGAATATTCATCATCTGCATGTATTTCCCTTAAAAATTAAATACAGAAGATCAGTTTCCTCAGCACAAGTGCTACAAAGACAGTTTAGACAAACTCAAAGCCAACTTTACCAAGTGTATTATGTAGCCTTCATTGTTTATTAACAACAACTTAATAACAGTTTACAGATTGGAAAGGTTTAAAAACAAAGCTAAAATGATGTCTTAAGACACCACAATTGTTTCAAGACTTCTCAAAATATAGATGTTAATCCATATCAAAATGTCTTCAACCATTCTTAGCCTTCTGGTAACAAATTCAACACACAACAGTCTGGATCCTCTACAAGTTCCAGCTTCATTTAGGTAAAAAATATTGATCTGCTAAAGCAGTGTCTGGCAAATGCTATACAGAGCCACTGTAGATCTTAGGCTTTAGCGTGTTTATATATGCACATATGGATATTTTTCAAGCAATAGAAAAACACAGTATAAAAATGATATGTCCAAGATTGGATTTTACCCAACAACTTTAGGAGTTATGTGCTTCACATGAGTGATACAGCATTTTCTGCTGTCCTTCCTTTCTATCCTGTGGTAAGAATCTCAAGTAGTTTCAAGTTTGAAATGTTTCCAGGAGAGATTATGAGTAAAGGAGAATGCCAGTACCCTGGCACATCCAGGGAGAAGAACAATTCCTTCTTTTCCTTACTATTCTCTGTTGTAACATATTGGACTTCACCTTTTTTTTTTTTTTTTTTAATAATAAAACCCAGCCTCAGGTTCTTCATCTATATGTTATCCGAATCAAACTGATCATAGTATTTGGAGTCCAAAAGGGAGTTTTCCCTACAGACCTACTTCACAGGGCCTATAGTTGTCACTTATTTTTGTTTCCAGCATAGGACATGGCTCTTCATTGGGTCATAAAAGAAGCACACTTAATGAAAACCCTGATATTGCAGAGACCTCACATTTCCTGCTGGCTACCTCAAAAATGACATCCTGCTTGCCCTTTTATCGTTCTAAAAACATAACATATAACAAATGTTATTTTGTTACCAACAAACTGTTTGCTTATTACAGTACAAGACAGACAGCAATTTTTAAACCAAAATAAAAATGCAGTCTACCCTAGAATGTAGGATGCAGCAGGTCATTTCACAAATTGTCATATTCCAGACATATTTAGGTGTGACAGGTTGGAAAAATCACAGGAAAGTGCTAAAACAATTTATCTTTCCTGTAGTCAACAACACTCATCTTCAAGTTAAAACAATGCCCAGAGAAGTAATCTACTAATAGGCAGAGAAAATACTGGTTTAATCAGAGAAACTGGGTAGCAAAGAAACAAGTTAGCTTTTAATAATGGGGGAGTTATTTGAATTTCTCAAGCAAGTTATTGTGTAGGTCAGCAAAGATAACGAAGTTGAAACATGCATGATACAGCTACATACCTGATAAAATGGTAGAGCATTAAAGTAAGAACCAAACAATAGCCTGACATTGCTACCTTCCAGGTTTCTATCTAATTTAGACTCCTTATTGAATACTACATGACTACACCCCTGTTTGCTACGACACACAAGCATAAGTTTTGTTATTTGTAGAGATTTGACACAGGTTGTAATAATTGATATTTGTCTCTTTAGCCCTTTTATTAACTCTATACTACTTAATTATAAATGTTTTAACCCATAGCATTATGAACAAACTGAAAAGTGGACTTAAAAATTCTATTTGTCTTCTAAAACGGAAAATCGAATGCACAGACCAATGTGGAAACTTCTGAATGTTTGTGAAAGGTTGGTATTGGTACCTAATTAAAACAAGTGTCACCTTCATCCATACTATCTGAATATTCTGTACTGGACAGGCGACTTTTTCCACTTACACTGTGATAGATATATTTTTAAACTTGCCTGCAACCCAAACACACTATGAGTGATGAGTCACATTCTGGACAGTTAAGACTTCCAAGTATCTGTGCAACTGGCATCAATATTGAAGATAATCTCTTGGGCAGTGTCTTATACTTTTCCAAAGTGCTACGTACTACACACTGCCCAAGTATTGTATCTATAAAAATCTTCCAGAGCCAAGAACATTTCTCTATTACTACATCACTCAGCAAGTTGACACAACAAGTGTTCCAAATGTTCCAAGAACATTTCCTCCTCATTGCTCTCCATAACAGGACACCAATTTTTAATGTCTACACATTGTTACCTATACTTGTGCTGAAGTCACTGTTTTGGGTTAAAAAGGGATATATAAGAACATTTCCAAACAGCACACAGTCCAAAGACATATCAAAATAAAAATTTCCAGAAATACTTGAAAACAACACTTAAAGTTTCAGCAGCTGAAAGTAGCTTGAATTTCTAGAGGGTCTAGATAGCTTAAACTGCTGAACATTTGCCAGGTTTCTTTTGAAGTATTGCTTGCAGAACTCCTTCTGTCCTTAAGGATAGCAAGTAAACAGCATTTTTCATTAGACTAATCTATACAAAATTGATGCACCTCACAAATTAGCACACACAAATCTTTGCCAATAAATCTTTACCAGGCCAACCTGGTAAAGTGAGCTTTAAACTAGAAAAGATGGGGTAACGGGAAAGTTACAGTGACCATGCATGCGGAAAAATAAGGTTTAAGTGGGATACCTCCAGCAGGTACAAGCAGCCAAAGACGTAAGACAGGACTATGGGACATCCCCTTGCACTCCCACTGAGGTATTGACACACTCAAACACCTCTATGAAGTGCCTGTACACCAATGCACACAATAGGAACAAACAGACGGAATTAGATGTGCATGCAGTCATGGTGCTTTGTTTTCATTGCAGGTATAGAGGTATGTTGGGATAGCTTGTGTGACTGGAATATTGTCATGAAGGGCTACATGCTACATGTTTAGGAAAGACAGACCTGGAAAGCACAGTGGTGGAGTTGTGCTGTATGTGAGGCAACACCTCGAGCTCTGCCTTGGGGTGGATGATGAGTCAGCCCAGAGCTCAAGCATTACGATAACAGGGCAGACTTATAAGGGTGACACTGTCAGGGGTGTTTGCTACAGGCCACTTGATGAGGAGAAGGAAGTGGATGAAGTCTTTTAACAGTCAAGTAGAAGCAGCCTCATGGTCACAGGCCCTGGTTCTCACCAGGGGCCTTCAGTCATCCTGACACCTGCTAGAAGAACAAAACAGTGAAGCATAAATAGTAAAGCACTGATAACAACTTCCTGACAGAGATGGTGGGAGACAGCAATGAGGAATGGTGTGTTGCTCAACCTTTTACTAATGAACAAGGTAGGCCTTTCTAGAGATGTGAAGGTTGGGGACAGCCTTGGCTACAGTGACCATAGAGACCAGTGACCAGAGATTGTGGAGTTCAGTATCCTACATGAAGGAAGCAGGGCAGCAAGCCAGATTGCAACCCTGGGCTTCTCAAGAGCTAACTTTAGCTTCTTTGGGGATCTTTTTGGAAGAATCCCATGGGGATGGGCTCTGCAGGAAAAAAGGGTCCAAGAGAGATGGTCAATACTCAAGCCTCAAGAATGGCGTATCCTAATGAGCAAGAAATTGGGTAAAGCTGTCAAGAGACCAGCATGGATGAACACAGAACATCTGTCAAAACTCACTAAAGTAGGACATATACAGGAGGTAGAAGCAGGGACAGGCCACTTGGAACAAATATAGAGACATTCTTAGAGTGAGTAGACATTAAGACAAAAAAAGCTAAGGCCCACCTGGAATTAAATCTCATCAAGAACGTCAAGGACAACAAGGGCTTCTTCAAATACATCAATAACAAAAGGCCTGCTACTAAATGGAGAAGGAACCCTGGTGAGGGGAAACACAAAAGGCTGATATACAAAATGCCTTCTGTGTATCAGTCTTCATTGACAAGACGTTGGTAATCCCTGACCCAGGTGGCTGGGAAAAAGGAATGGTGGAATGAAGACACACATTAAGAGCTAAAATGCCACTTTAAAGGAAAAAGTGCAAAGTCTGTTTAAAGATTGTGTGGTTTAAGGTTCTTTAAGTCACATGAGGTTCTATGTTATGCTACCAATCACTCACTTCAGCTAACAACTTCTGCTGTGAGGTTTGTCACCACTATTATTTTTTTCTTGCAAGATAATGGGGTTTAAAGTAAGCAAAATCTAAGAATTTGTCCTCAAAACCCATTCTTAACACAAGCAAAAATAAGGCCAAAAAAGCATTAAACTCCATCAATATAAGAAATAGCCACTAAACTATTTCTTAGATCAAAATTATATTAAGAGATCACTGAATCAATATATACAATGACATAGTCATTTATTATTCTTATATAGTGCTTAACCAAACTATTCCATATAAATTTAACACAGGTTTATTCTTCCTTTACATTTTAAGTCAACATGCAATGGCTTTACAGGAAAAATAATTAACTTATAAATTATTGTGATGCTAGAAAGAGAACTAATTACCTTCATTAATGTAAGAGAAATGTGACAAATTGAACTCTTCACTTGAGAGTCAAACACAATTGTAACCACTCCCACTTCAATTATACACTAGCAATATTGGCTACTACTACTTTCCTAAGAAGTAAGGCAATCATTTCTTTTACTTGACTGGGCAACTTAAATCTGCATGCTCATCACTATGACTGAAAAACAGAAAAGAAAAAAAAAAAACATATTAAGGAGGGAAAATAGTAATAACTACTGATCCACTGTTATAATTTTTGGGATGCAGAATTTCAGATTGTTTAGAAGAAACTATGGAAATGACAGAAACAGAAATATGGAGGGAAAATTAAGATAAATCATAGATCTAACAGAAGTGAATTGTACCAGAATAAGGTACATGATTTTCTACACAAAGGACACAGTACATTTCATCTATCTGTGATTTGGTGAAAATATTAATATAACAACATTGCACAGTAAATAAATGAAGCTAGAGTGTGTTGGAAAGGGAAGTAACTAAAAAAGCCACTGTGGAGTTCCCAGCAATTGGCCATCTCTTTAACATTTTCACAAATTAGTCTGGCACAAAAATAAGAGTGATAATAGAAAAAAATAAAGAGGCACCATCAAAACAGAAAGGACTGACATAATGTACAGGAGTACTTGATGATTGTTGTAGAAAGAATTGGATGAAATTCAGTAGCACAAATTGTAAATCCATGCAATTAGGGGACAATTATTAAAAAAACGCATCTTTCTTCTATAAGCTAGAAGCTTATCTCTTGGAAAAAACTGGGAAGGTAGAGGATCTGCTGGCTGTACAAGGTCATTATACACTGCCAGTACAAGGAAGCTGTAAGAAATCAAAAGAGGTGCAAAACGGAAACAACTTAGGACCATGATGCAATGATGTAAGAATTGGACAATGCAGGAAGATCTCATCTGAAGTATTGCACATGATTTTGGTAAGATTACAACAAAAGCAGAAAATTTAAGTTTCTGGTGGATGAATACAGAGGACACTAGAAATCTCTCCACTGTTTAGCAAATCAAAGACTGAAAAGAAATAGTTCTGCTGTTCTACTGTAAAAACAGCAGAACAGTATGCATCAAAAAAAAACCAATCCCTTAAACCTCAAAATTTCTTCTGTCATAAGATCAAGCCAGCAGAAAATAGGAGGATATTTTATTTATTATTCTTTAGAATGACAAGATTTCTGAAATAGAATTCTTATCAGAATGAGTGCTGTTAATAGAAGTATTTTTGAGCTGGAGCTCAAAACAAGCATAAATACAGGCAGTACTAAATGACATCTTCTTCCCACAGGAGGTCCCTTTCCAATTCCATGTTTTAAATAATGCTACTATCACGCATTACCAAAACAATATAAAACACCCCAAACAGCAGAAAAATTGAAAATTAATAATAATTCCAGAAGGAGAATAAAGCATATATATGAGCTTTTAAAATAATGTTTAATTTTGGGGTAATCAACATAATCCTCAAGTAGGACTCCTTATGTAAAATTGGAAAACCAGAACTATTACTTCACCTACTGATACAGTGTTTTATGGGAGAAACAGAGGCTGGAATTTGCATGAAAGTGCCATGAGTGGTTTCTACATTCAATCCTCCATTTTCTTAGAGCAAAACCTTATAGCAAAAAGCAGCAAACAAATCTCTCCAACCTAAGTCACAGATCAATCACAGAAAAATCACAACAAATGAACTCTCATTTCAGGTCTATATAATAAATTCTCAAGGAAAAAAAAGGCTTTAGCAAACCTGCAAAGAAGATTTAGAAAATTAATTCCTGACTTTCATGCTGCCCTCAAAGACAGCAAAAGTTGTTATAATGAGGTATTGGAGTAACCTTTTTTAAAAGGGCTTACTCTGAATTGCAACAATGATTTTCAAACTTTGAAGGCAAACCTTATTAATGCAACACATACACAATTCTTCTCTCTCCTGCTTACTCAGATATATTTAGGCAGTTACTTCCCCCTTCTCTATAGATAGAAGTCAGTAGCAGAAAATTGCTACGGTACAATTATCTAGATCATCACACAGAAGGCATGATGATAAAATAATCAACCCCATCACATGTAGAATTGGAGGCCAGTGTTTTCATAGAAAAATTTGGCAAGAAAAGACCTCAAGAAGTGGCCTAGTGCAACATCTGGCTCAGAGAAGGTCTGAACACACAAGGCTGCTCAGTAGCCTGTCCAGTTACATCCTGATGACCCACAGGGACAGAGATTCCCTAAATTCCTAGGGATTACTAGGATGTATGAGAGAGATCTTTGCTTCTAGTTGATTACTATGTAGTAAAAACAGTTATTCTGAGTGCAAGAATCTGAATAATGAAATAGGAAAAGAAACCCTGAAGTTCTTACTTTTGCAACTATTCTACTTTAAAATAAGAGTATTAATCTTTTTGCTCGCTATCTCTAGTCTTCTAACACATTCAATATTTCAGAAAAATAAACTACCATTATAGGTTAAAACCAACATATGCATGAAGATTAATTTTCCAGGTAAAAATAACTCTCAAAATATAAGCAAATTTGTGTATTTAATTAAATAATTTTTTAATAAACAAATCTTATTAACATTTTCAAAGAGCAGAAATAGAGCCCAACTAGGTATATTTTTCAGGGCCTTAAATATCATTTAACATATTTGCTATAATCCGTAAATTTGCACAAAAATCAAGAACACTTCAAAAAAACAATTATTCTACCTACCAACAAGCCTTATTACATTCAGTGTAGTGTTGGTTAGAATAGGTGCATTCACTTTATTGAGGTTATAATCTGATCTCTTTCTGCTCCTCAGAGTTTCTCGAGAAACACTTGAAAAAAACAAAATAGGCAAATGTGAAAACATTCAAAGACATACAAATTAAATTTAGTGGAAAATATATTATCCCTCCCTCCTTATTTCACAGGACAGTAAGTCTTCCAGTAAAGAATTTTATTTATTCCAAAGCACAACAGGGTTAGGATTCTAACATTTAAGAAAGAATCCTGATCTAATTTACATAGAATTGTGCTAGAGAAGGAATTTTTGACTTTTATTCTAATGCTGGAGCTCTGTCTTGCCCCAACAGTCATTTTAATCACTCTGAATCAAATTCTTAATTAATTAAGAGAATAAAAACAACACAAGTCACAACAAAACAGAGGCCGATTTGTCAGCTACAGCTAAAAGTTACTACCTAGAAATAGAATTAATTTTGAGGAAGGTAAAATTAAAAGAATCATTAACTTTTTCATAAATTTTACTTCTGAAAGAGACAGGAAAAAAATTTGACTAAATGATATTTATCCAACTAGACACATTTTAATTTTCTGTAAGAGAAACCCTCTGCCAGCTGCCATACCTCAAAATTATATTCTTCCAGAAATTTCAATTTCACAGCATAAATCTATGGACAGCAACTCTTGTTTGTTCCAATTAAATAATTTTTAGCTATAGCTGCACCACTTCTTTGCAAGGAGGCAGTTTACATGGTATACCTTATAGAAAGAATCACGGTAACAATATTTTATCCTAAAGAGTCATCTTGTAACTACTCTACTTTCATCCAAGTGATGGCATTCTACCTGTCCTGCAAACCCTACATAAAAGAATGTTAGCCTACTTTACAAAGTCTGAATGTACATCTAAGTTGTACAGTATCCTAGACAGAAACTTGTTTTCAGATCCTTTTAGAGGATACAAAGTTGGCTTTTTTTTACATGAATATATACAAATAAAATACTTTTTATAGACATCAAAATAGAATATATATATTCATTTATATATATCTAGATGTGTATTAAAGAAAAAGAGAATTTAAAATTCAAAAGACTGTTTTCAAGATATGGAAGAACCTTATTTTTTTTTTCCTTAACCTGTACAAGTTTACTGTTCTGCAGAAGCAGAAGCTCAAAACTCAAAGCATTTGTCTGCAAACAATTGCTTTTGACACAACAGAAATTACACATATACACAAGAGCTGCTACAGAAGGACCCTCAGTTAACATCTAGTCCTTACTAACCAGTTTTCCACTACCTGCTTCAGAGAGCCTTTATCTGCTTTCAAAGTGTTCCTTTCCTCTGGTTTTCTCTGCAATAATGATGAGCAGTTTAATATTCCTCCCCATTCTGGAGATCTAAGTTCTGAGCCTTCTAACTGTGCAGACAGCATAATATTCATTTGATTATTATTCCACTGCTGCTGATTATAGACACTGAACTAAATAGAATACTGAGATGAAAAGCATGTGAATTAACCCAAGGACACACACAGCCTACTTACCTTTTTATTGGGGCATCTCCTGTCTGCTCATCCACATAATCTCTTTTCAACTCTTCAGGAACATCACTGTCGCTATCATACTCTTGATAGGCACTTTTTTCTTGTTCATCTGATTCATACTGTTTAAAAAAAATTACTACCATTATTTTTCATATAATATTATCACTCATTTAAGGTTGCACTTTGGTCACTTTTTGGCTTTTACCTTGATTGGGATACAAATAACTTTGCTGGCTGAAAGGCTGCTGACAATGTTCTTTAAAAATGCAGCAGGCAACTTATATTATGTTGACTGAGTAAATATTTGCATCATTTTATTTCAGCTACTGATAATTTGTGTTGCTTTCTAGTTGATTTATGAACTACCCACATATCTGAGCTTTTATTATTTGCTTACAATCAGAAAAAAATAGTAATCCTCAAAATTCATCCCTATAGTGGCAGTAAAAAAAAAGCACAGATAATTACCACCACTTATTATGCATTAATATATAGTACATACTTTGCTGATTCAATTAAAATTTAGTGACAGTAAAAAGATAAATTGACCACAAATTATTAACTACAATACATATTGATATAAGAATCTGTAAGTGGCATTATTTAAATGCCTTAACATCATAGAATAAGAGGGATTTTGAATTTTTTTTTTAATATGAAAAAGTGCTTTTATTAAGTCTCCTCAATCTAATGCTATTAATGATCTGAAACAGCTATTTTTAAGATAAATGCATTTGTATTTTAAAGTATGCATTAACTCACAACTATTAAACAGTGACCTTAATGTGAAGAGACCTTATAGAACTATTTTGAATTTGCACAGCCTGCAGTAAAATTTTAAAGTAAAAATTAATTCAGGTATCCTGCAGCAATAACCAGTTACAAGTGTTTAGGCAATCCACTCAAACCAGCCCACAGGTAGTGGCAAGGTTCATCAGAGTTGAAAAGTGTTACAATACTGGAAGTTAACTGTATCATAACAAAGATATTTTAAGAAGCTATAGAAAAGGGACACAAAGCATCCCACTGAAGCTCAAGATACAGAGCTAAGGTAATTGGGTCCAGGGGCCCCATTTTGCAACAACGAAGCACTTAAGAAACACTTTAAAATTCTCAAAATAAATCCTGACATTTCCTCCCACACTACAGATAAACTGACAAGTAAATTACTTGTTTACGTCCTTATCGCGCTACTTCTTTCTATGTTTGGCAACATGCCTGTGTTCTCTGGAAAAAAAAATTTGCAACTTCTACCTGAAATAATTCCAATTTTCAGTGCTAAAATGTGCTTATACCTTAACTGGTCAGTTGAGACACCGACACAGAAAACCTCTGTAAAATTTTATCCTGCATTGTCTAAGCAGGTTATTTATCTTTCTATGTAAAGAATAACAAAATAGGTATACCTTCTACTTTTTAAACGGGAGTTCTTTCTGTGTCAGCACTTCAGAACAGACAGATGTGAGACTGAAACATTAAAGGTTAATGGCTCCAGCAATCAGCAATTTGCAAGAGCAGCAGGTGCTCTGCTGAGGCCAGGTTTGCACACACCAACTGTGTGCTGGCAAAACCTTTGATCTCCCTGAGACAGAGGAGGTGCATGCCCACCACCAGAGGATGACCATGAAAAACCAGCCTTTCATAAGCAACAAGCCATTTTTTGATCCAGATTAGGGAAAAAGGTCAGTAATAAACAGTTCCTGTGAGACAGGATAACACTTTTTATCATGCCAATGCCCTTCCCATGAAGAGGTATCACAGAAACCTTAAAGTATTCGCCCCTTCTGATAATCCATAATTGGCTCAACTAAGTCAGGTCAAACAGCAGTCAAGTTATTTAGAAGGGGCCACAAACCATCAAAGACCCCCAAAATGCCCCCAGACTCATTTCTGCAGCCTTCCACCAGAGGAGTGCACATGATCCTTGCTGCAGCAGCCAAAAACACCCCTCCAGTGGAGGTACCTGGCTGCTCCCCCTCTGAACATCAATGTCTATTAACCCAGTGACCTTTCATGTTTGGTGGTTTCCCTCAGCCCCAACAGATCAAGATTGTGGCTACTTTGACAAATGGGCATTGAAATTGTAAAAACCAAGTCCCAGTTGGATCCATGAGTTATGTTATCTTTTCACTATCTACTTTTACCCTTTCCTTCTATTTCTTTGTATATTTCATTAAGTTATATCTTAATACTTTTATATTGTTATATTACTATAGATAAAAACAAGCTACACAAACAGCTACAGACCTCATTTCCACTGAAACCGAATTATTCTAAAATAAGCTTACCATTTATATGTATGTATAAACAGCAATCATTCAGTGCTGTTTCACTCTAGTCCATCCCAAAGGATCTGTTAACAAGAACCTCACTTACCCTGCCTCTGGGACAGTAATGCAGAGAGGAGACTAAAAATGTCAAAAGGGAAAGTAGGACAGTCATCTGTAGAGTACAGTCACCTCAGTCATAAAATACCTTTGCTTTTGTGTACCAGCCCTGGGACATGTCCTGTACACCTACTGACAAGTTAATTAATCTGTCCTGTGCCTCCATGCAGAGAGACAAATTTCTGTCTGTTTTACACTTATGTTTTGTAAGTCATGCAGGTTTCAAAGAGTGCCAGTAAGACTGCTGGACCACTACTTCTCTCATGAGCCTGCAGTTGCTGTGCCAGAGGTCCCTTCAAACACTAACAATTCAGTGCTTCTGTCTTACTGACAGAAGGCAGCAGTGTGACACTTCATGCTGGCAAAAGCCAACAAAACAGTGCCTCCAACATGTTCATCAGCATTTGCTACCTAGATTTTCATCAAATAATTTAACACTTGCAAAAGCTTAGCACAGAGTAAGACAATGTCTTGTAAATTTTTCTTCAAGCTAGTAGAAACAGATTCTGA
This sequence comes from Lonchura striata, assembly GCF_050655825.1. NCBI lineage: Eukaryota > Metazoa > Chordata > Aves > Passeriformes > Estrildidae > Lonchura > Lonchura striata. Next base: position 23,973,934 of record NC_140704.1, on the reverse strand, counting down.
AGGGTAAAATGTTAGAAATGGAAGGACCAAAGAAGGTCTGTCCTAACTTGTATGCAGAGTTTTCATATCTCACACAAACATGCAGAGAGAAATAAAAACACTTAAACCTATCCATAACCAAGAAATGAAAACAATTATAGCCTTCCACAAGTCTAAGTATGCTGATCACAAGTCACTAAATAAAAGACATGGGAACGATGTAGGCTGTCATTCCTAGCAGTAACCCACAAGGCATAAGAGGAGTTTGGAATCACTAAGCAGAAATTATTCTTTTTTGTTCTTGAGATGTTATCCAGCCTCAGTAGCACAAGTTAAGCCAAATAAAACATCATTCAAAGGGATAAACAATAACAAAAGCTTAAACAAAAACATGTTAATGTAGCATTTAAGAGAAAAGTATGAAGTTTTACATTGAAAAACATTTGAGCACTGAAAGATTTTGACAGAAGTCTGAAAAAAAAAAAAACCACAGTTATTGTTCAGTTTTATAGAAGAACCCACAATAAAGATAGTTGTACTTTCAATTACAACTAAAACTGATGTAACAAACAGCAGAAAATCCATGGCAAATCACATAGGTGTGAACAGATACAAAAAAAAGGAGAAACACACAACAAGTCTTTCCTATGAAGCTGGAAAGCAAGTCCTAAAATGATAAAATTACCTCCACAAAGAAAGCTAATTTAAACCCCTGGAAAAATACTAATTTAGGTGGAACACATCTTTTTAACCTTCAGGAATGTTTGACTTGAGTGGGAAAAAAGTACAGATTCAGTGTTTTATGTGTAATAAATATAATTTGCGCCATTCCTTGTATGAAATATGTAATATTGGATACTTGTTAAATCATGCCCGTCGTATTAATTCCCCACCCCTTGCAGGCGAGACTGGATGTATATTGGAAACTGATTTACAAGTAAAAGGATGTGGCTCAGCCAGGAGATTGGCCATGTCTGGGCTCCAGGTGTTGATCATCGGTGCTGATCGTCCAAGATGGATATCATGGAAATTCTCAAACAGATCCCTGTGAATGCAGCCTTCCCGTAAACTCTCATCAAGAATTCAACTACTCCGGACATTGAATTATTTCTCCTCATCACCAAAAAAAGAAAATCTTATTAACCTATAGACTCTGAATAGAAGAAAAGACTAACTACTGAAATCTTGGCCTCAGGCGGAATTTTCCCTATAAAAACCGCTTGTGCCAGGATGGAGGTGTGGGCATAGGAGAAAACCTCTGCTGAGGCTGACTCCTTTTTGCACACCCAGGGTCGACCCCGGGCTCGGCTCTGTCCTTTCCGTGTGGTTGGCTAGATAGAATTTGACTGCAAATAAAATTATTTTTATTTTTAATCTGGCTGAATAAATTCTCGTTTATAACAAGTGCAAAACAAACTGAACTTTAAACAGGATGCCTGGGCTGCCGGCACTTTTAAAAGCAAAGCAGCACAGTACTGCAAGCAACAGATTCTTGTACTAACACACTTTAACTTTACCATCATTGCCTCACAAAATATATCATCATTTACTGAAAGCACAATTTGCCTTCTTTTTTTTTGTTTTCTTTGTTCCTGAAACGCTCCATACCCCATTGGAAGCTAACACGTCTTCTGTCTCATCATCCTTGCTGTCGGCCTGGATCTCGAAGGGGTTTCCTGCGGCGCAGTACTGCTGGAACAGCGTCCCCGTCGAGGAAACTGCTGAGGCAGGCTGCTTGCTCGGTGACACCGACGGGGACCGCGACTGCTCCAGGAACTTAAATTCCTATCGACAGAAATAAACCACCTTCTCATCAGGCATTCTCAACGTTATTATGACTCCAGTTCCATAAAAACAAAGAATAGCAGCAAACTTGTGGACAATTTTTTAGCCAAAGTCTGCTGCTTATTTAAACATGCTTTTCACGCTGGCTCAAGTTAACCTTGAAAGTGACAAACTTATGCTGCATCTCTTTGTACTTTTAGAAGTTTTCTGCTACAACATGCAATACATCTGCATTCTGGAAGTATTTACTGTCTAAAACTAGTTGAAAACTAATTGTGTTTTTTATTTCACAGAAATAAGGAGATAAAAAAATACTTAAATTCTATCAATAAATACAGTTTTCTTTACACAAGTTACTAAATAATTTACTAAAGCTGAAAATTTCTTGTTGACATTTTATTTCTAAAAAGTTGTCAAAATTTTTTACTTCTCAAACCCACTGCACAGTTTCTGATCACTGGCTGAGTGCACAAACATTTGCAAATGTATGCACCAAGTAGGACCCAAAAGGCATAATTTGTTTACTTTTTTTTTTCTTAAAAAACACAACTTATCTCAGATGACATACCATTTTTATCTATTAAACTCTAGCTATTGATATTCATAATGGCAAAATGTACATTTTTTTAACTGAAGGTTTAAAGATTGAAACATATGCAGCTAAAAGGACTACAATGTCAGATTTCTGTTTGCTTGAACAAGTCCGTAACTTTCTGCCATTTTCTGCTGCTCCAGTCCCTTGAGCAGTATGTACAGATTTATAGTCCCAGTTTTTTACTAAAAATATTATTGATTTGCTGCTGGATGCTGCTGAGGGTCCTCCATTCCTTCCCCTCCATACTTTTAGTGACCCAGTAGCCTATTGCTTACTTCCACAGTTAACTCCACAGAGGTTGCAAAATGATCTTGCTTAACACTGCTGTGCTAAAACATTTCTGTACCTTAGTTATAGCTTTAATCACAGGCACCAGGTTTTATTTGGCAAAACAAGTTAATTTCATCCACCACATGCTAAAAATGAAAAAAAAAACACTTCAGAGTATTAGAAGGTGAGTACTGTAATTACTTGCTTTCAGTTGGACTTCACCACAGAAGAATATTTTTTTTCCTGTCCAAATGAGGCGGCATGAACTATGTTTCCAGAAACAGATGCCAAGTTGCTACAAGCCAGTGAGCGCTCATGCAACTACTTTCAGGCACTCATGTTTTAGCATCTTACTGTCAGATAAATAATTTAGAAATTAAAAACAGACATAGTACACTGAAACGGGAAAAATAAAGGCTACCATTATGCTTACAACTCCAGCATCTTCCATATAAACCTCTGCCTATCTGAAACAGAAGCACTACTGTTTCAAAAGCATTAGACTCCTAAGTTTCTAATAATTCATGAAGTAAAACTAAGGAGCTTTTAGAAGCCATTAAAAACATTTGTACAGTAGTTCATGGACTTCACTACTTCTTAGAACATCATGACTTAGTTATTAAAGTATTAATTTGTATATTTTATTCATAGAACGTACATGAAGCTGCAAAATACTAAAGCTGGATTTAACAGGACAAAGTTCCCAGGTCTCATTCTCCAAAAACATTCTTAGTTCTTCAAGACGGGTTCTGAAACACAAAAGAATATTTTTAATTGGCAGAAAGATTCAATCACAAAGTTGGCAATTACTTCACTTCTGCAGTGAAAAACTCCTAAAACTGTACAAAAAGTTACACTTTAAAACAAGTATTTAAGCAATTCTTCTAACCAACAAACCACCAATGCTGTGGCTACCAAAACAGTGTGTTTTTTATGACACCCCTGGAGAAAGATATTCTTTGAGACTATCTCTAAAATTTGTGAACTAATTTTTTAAATCAAAACCATCAGAAATTATAGAGAAATTATAATCTACATTTATGCAGAAATATTGGATCTTTTTCCTCTGTAAACCATAGAAAGCAATATAATATATATAAACATGCCACTAACAGCACAACAGCTTCTGAGAGCCCACATAAGACAGATGCTTCTTTCAAACACACTGAAGCCAACAGAGGGCAAAGGGAAGAGGAAAGAAATAATATTCTACAGACATCTCAACATTTCAAAGAAAAAAACATAAATGGCTATTAGTCTCTAATTTTCTTCATAGCTTAATTTTACTATTGTATCAGTAATATAGTAATAAGGAAAAGTAATCAAGCCATTACATCTCTGCATTTCTTCTGTTGTTTTTAATCACCAGAAAAGCCTCCACTCTGTTGTAAGCAGAAACATCTTTGATAAAGAAAAAAAATTTGCCACATAAATGGAATATATAGGAAAAGACAGCAATGAATACTTTTTGGGATCACATTGCTCTGTCTTTTCCTCTTAATATAGGGCATATGATTTTGTTTAACAAGTAACAGTTGGTAAACTATGCACTGGGTTTCTAATTAGGCAATAAAATATTCTAGGAATACCACAACTTCAATAATGAATTACAACCACCACTACAATTAAAATTTGCTTGCCACAATGAGATAAGCAATGTGCTGAATTGTAACTACAGTTTGCGGTGTTTATTTAAATTCCCAAGTTAAATACAAATAGACTTCAAGTGCTATTTTCAGGGCATTGAGCACCCATAGCTTGCAGATCTTCTCACAGAAAAGGCAATAGAAACAACAGAGATGCTGTGAAAACCAGCATTAGAGATTAAAAGTCTTTGTGAGGGATACTGAGGTGAAAGTCATAGAAAAGCAACCATTTAAAAGCCACACAACAGGTTTTGTAGCATTTTAAACATGAAAACAAGGCTCTGACAGAGTACTTAAACAAATGCTCTTAATTTTCACCAGCATGTATGTGTAGAAAGGCAATTGCATGAAGACCTGATGCATTCATTCTGTGAAAAGCTTAAGTGATCCCACAGACCTTTTTACAAGTGTACCAGTACATATAGTAAATTGCATTTCAAAAATCATCTTATTGATGCTCTTTGCCAAAAGCCCATTCTGATTTTTCAGAACAATCCATTGGCACCCAAAAAACAGGCTTCCTGTATGCTCTAGTACTATGTTCTCTTCTATGCTTTTTGAATCACACAGCCAATTCCTTTCAATATTTTCTGTATGTTGGCAGTTCTCCATAACACCACACTGCCCAGGAGGCCATGCATGTCAAATTACACAAAGAACTGATTACTCCTGGACTCCAAGCATTTCAGTTCTGTGTAGCTTTCATGTACTAATGAATCCTTAAAAGCACTCCTGATTTTTTTTTTCCCTCCAATTAAATATCCAAGAGAAGTGAAAGCCACATTAGCTTGATCTGAAAAGGCAAGATGCTTAAAGCTTTCCATAAAACAACCCAGGGCATATAGCTCTGAGACAGGGTTTTTTATGTTTTTCCTTCTGAGAATGAAAACAGCAGCCAATTAATCTTCACAATACCCATGCTGCATAAAAATATTCAAAGGTTTCATATAATTTAATTCATGTCAATAAATATTTCATTCTATTTTCACAAGAATTACATTATCTTAAAAACACAAGTTTTTCAAAAAATTACTATTTCTATACATATTTCATCAATGTTCCTTAACCTTTATTTTACTCAAAGATAATTCAGAAAATTAGCCTATGATTACTTAAGCTGTTAATCATATACAGAACTGTAACAGTCAAAATTGTATTTACTTAAACCTACAAGGCATTATGTGATAAGTCAGTGTAGTAAAAGATGGTTAGGTAGACCAAAATTGGTTCATGAAATTCTGTTTAGGATTCAGAAAAAATTCAATTAATAAAAACAGGTGGCATCTCCTGACAAGACATAATGTGCATCTGATTAAGGCTCAAGATTTTCAGACAACTGGAACTGAGGTCTTCTTCAAATCATGAAAACGAACTCCTAGCAACAAACTAACAAAGCTGGAAGAAATTCCAAACCACATTCTCATCTTCTGAATTCAGCACTGTTTCATGTTCTCCTGCCCTAATTTTCATACTTCATGGACTTTAGGCAGAAAGTCTCAGACTTTTCAAATGACTCTGGATGTATTAGATGTATGATAGCACCCAAACAAGAGGGCAACAGATCAAGACTAGGAAAGTAAGCATTTCCTACAGCATGGAAGGCTGTATTTCTTCTCTAGTTTTTCTAGTTCTTCTAGTTTCTAGTGTATCTCTTTCTAGTTTTTACACCCAGAAAGATCATAATGCTAGAAAACTAGAATTAAAAAGTCGTCAATCATCCAAACCAAAAAATTTCTAAAATCAAGGCAACTAAAAGAAACAAACAGAAAGTCTTGATGCTGTTATAGCCATATATCATATCTGGGTCCAGAGAATGCCTGTCCATGACAACACATGACTGGCCTCAGCTATGACAATACAGCTCATTGAAATGTAGTTACATCCTGCCAACGAACAAGCCATGAAGACATGACACTCCAAAGGATGGACTAATATCTTACTTGATTCGAGACAGAAATGCATATTGAAAAAACATTTCAGAGTCATACATTATAAATCTTCTTAAACAATAGAACAGAAAAAGAAGACACAATTTTGCTACAAAGTATGGACTTCAAAGGCATTCCTCCTCAAGATGCCAGGAGACAAGAGAAAACTTAAAAAACTACTGAAATTCTGCATTAAAAAGCTGTTCATCTTTTATCTGACTAGCCTGCTGCAGAACTACAGTTTTCCACAAAGACAGTGGAAGTGAAGGCTTCTCTATCCTCTCCCCTTCTTCAGGGCTCAGAGCTTTAGTCTCATCAGGAAACATACTCTACAGGCAACCTCAACACAGGAACATTATGCAGTGTTTTCTTTGGAAAACGTTTACCTAAGAACAATAAATGACATTAGAATCATCTACTACATATATAATAGTCTCACCTGTGGTATGTTTTGAAATAGTTAACGCTTTGTTTTCTGATAGATTCTTGCAAAACTTCAGACTTACTGCCACAAAATTCTTCTCCAACCTGCATCAGCCTAAAGTAATAAAACAAAGTTTAGACATATTTATGGATTTCTTAATACTGCTGTTCCAACTGTGAGTGTAGATATATCTTCATAAACACAAAGTACCAATGTTATATTGCAATGTTAGGGTCGCATTCCACAAAAGTCCATGTCTCATTTTCCTTCAAATCCTACCACTGTGTGCCATACACATAAGAGACAAAAAGCCATAAGCAAAATAAATGTATTTTTGAGAGCCTGCTACACAGGGCAAGCTGCCAGTTCACAGTCTCAATCTGTCATTTTATTACCAAAACAGAAAGATATCAATTGTACAAGTTGGCAGTACCACAGCATTTTTCTGCTTGACTCAGACTCCCTTTCTAAGAGCTCTTAGAAAAAAAAAATTACTAGACCTGCACACCCCATATCTTAAAAGGAGACAATACTGAAGCCATATCACTTATGCAGCAAATGGTTCATGCTACTCCTCCTAAATACATCCTCATAAACTCTCACATATAGAAGAATTGATCGTCAAGCTACCAGCACATTTGAATGAAATTAGCATCCAAATGCAAATATCAGCCTTAATCAACAGTGCTATCTGACCAGAGCTCATCTGTGGACACGTACTTAAAGGTCTTACGACCACACCAGCATACCTGCTGATAACATCAAGGACAAATATGAAGTCATCGTATTTGAAGTTAGACAGATCTGTTCCAAGAAGATACGTTTTCACTTTCAATTGAACATCCTACAAAATACAAACAAGTTTTTGTATAGTTAATACACTGAAGATAAAAAGTGAAGGTTTGGATGCTTGGTTCATTAATGCTTGTTGGTTGTTCGCACTTAAAAATTCTTTGAGATTTAGAATAGAATTCCATTTTCTGTAACATGGGTAATTTCTCTAAAACAATTTTATAATCAGTTTGTTTAGCACTCTATAGCACAGATAGAGTCAATCCTAGATGCTTTATCATCAATGCAGGAACAGAACTCAGCTTTTTCATCATACATTTTGGGTGACACTGTACACCCCACTGATCCAGTAATCACACAAGGAATACCATGAAACCAGCCAGGTTCACAAGGCTCCAGGTTCTCCAGAGTTATGGTTATACCAGAAATATAAAGCAGTATACAGAGAAAAACATATGAGAAGAAAACAGACTGTGTGGCAGCACACAGGTTGAAAGAAATGGGATCAGACTAAAAGTCCTGTTACTATGTTTTGGTATTTTGACTGAGTTTGGAAGCATTGCAACCACTGAGTCATAGAAATTATATTTCCATGGTCACTTTAAAAAGTCACTTAAAAAAAAAACCTAGAGACATTTCTTTAAAAACATTAGTATAAATATAACCATAACTAATATTGGAGAGGTGGAAAGGAGGGAATAAATACCTAGAGGGAAACAAAATTCAAAAGCCATACCTGCCATATTCGTGAAAGTCCATGCTCCAATTTCTTTTTTACATAGTTGCGGTCAAAACTGTTCTCTTCAGTTCCAATCACATTGTTGCCATCTGAAATTTCAGGTTAAAGGCATTCTAAGTATTTCCAAAAGCTTTGAAATTTATCCTACACAGAATTACATTTCCTTAGCTATTGCCATATTATTGATTATGCAAACTCCAGAAGAGCTACTTTTCTCTAAATTTTTGAACAGAAATGAATAATGCACATATAAGCATGATATGGAAATACAGACCAGGAGAGTTTCATCTCCTGGATACCAAACACTTGTCCCAGTAGTGTTCCTTAGGTAGTAATGTACTGCAGGGATCACAGTGAGAGCTAATCCTGACTGACCCTTGCAGTTCTTCATTACTAGGCTTCACAGCTTTTTCCAAACAAACTCCTGGCTTAGCTTCACCTTCCTTAGAGAAAAGAGCAATTTTTTCATGTCTAATTTTGTTGCCTACTGAAGTAAGAGTCCAGAAACATAAACAATGTACATACATCCTCCAATTCTCAGCACCATGAAATTTCTATCAACAAAGTAAGTGCTCTTTCCTTGTCACGCCTTGCCCTGGATCCAGACATTTCAGTCTAGATGAATATCATGAAAATATTGTGAACACCTTACTAAAAAGGCCAGTAAGAAATGGGATGATGGATACAAGATTTTTATCAGCCTTTTCAGATGCATGCAAAACAGATCCTGCAACATTATCTGGACTACCACATATTTAAGAGAACAAAAGAAAATTTACCCACTAAAAGGAATTGTTATGACTTGTATCAAACACTGACAATTCCATAAAACCAAAATAACAATATAGCACAGCAGTCTGACCATGTTTTCATTGTATCTTCTTCAGAACATCCAGTGTTCATTGTCAAGTGAGCAATTTCCTTCTGTAACAACCACCAGTTATAAATAGCACTTAGCAGTGCCTCATTCTCCCTGTCCTAGGCCAGTCTCTTGGTAAGTAGAACAGTGTCATCCTTCTCCTCATAAACCATCTAGTTTCTGATTTGAACCTTTCCAGAGTATGTTTCTCAGAACAAGAACTATTACAAAAGTATTTCTATCATCTTAAGAGGAACAACAAAAAAATATTGTATCTTCTACATCTGTACCTCCATTTAAATTCAAAAAACAGATGTGGGGAATATGAATACTGAGAAGGATGCTGGCCTTGCTTGATTTCTTTCAGACAGAGCCATAAGGTGTGGCTGGACACATTATTAAATTATGAACTTTATCTAACACTGAGAAAGTTTTACCTGTAAACTAGGGATTACATCAGTGAACATACAAACACTACCAAGAACTACTGGCACACTAGCTGAGTTAGTGTGCCGACAAGGCTGAAACTCAAGAACACAGAACCCAGCACAGTAACCAGCCAGAATGCAAAAGTTTATGTACTGTGTATTGAATAACTCCTTATCAAAATTAAAAAAACATAATAAAATACAATCCGGAATTTGGATTTATATTCATTTTTCAAGGCTGCAAACCTGTGTTCAACTTTTTACTGTGTTAAGGCATTGAGACTGCTTTTGCAGGTTAACTGAGAATCTACCCTAATAATTCAAAATTAGATTATAAAAGGCTGTTTTCTGTGCAAACATGACCTAAACTTAATTCCATACTATCTACTGTTGCAAGACATGCAAAAAAATGTCCCTTATGAATGAAAAAATCATAAAACAAATATTACCCACTGCCTGCATAAATCATAATTTACTAACTGTACCTAAATATGCTCATCTTCTGAAAGTAATCATTCTGACAAATTCATTTTCCTGATCTTTCGTGGAAGATTAAATGAAACACAAACAGAAAGAATCTAATTTCCATAACCTGAAAACCTCTAAGTGGATTTAACCTTTCCCAGACTATCAAGGAAATAAAACCAGCAATCTTAGACACGGCACATTCTTTGTGTGTTTCTGCAACCTCCTCTCTTTTAAACTTCCACAGACTGAAGACAATGTTTGACCTGTTCTCTAGATCAAGACCATAGTCCCTGTACTCACAAACTGCTATTCATGAAGGAATGGCTGGACAGACACTGCAATATGGATGTTATTGTTCACTAAAAAATCACTGGAATATTCTGTCTCTTGTCAGTCTCCCAATGGTCTTGGTTTATGGCCAGTCATGCTAAGAGGTCTTGTTTCCAGTCTTTTAATGAACTGCACTGCAGCTAATTTCACACATGCAAACACATTCATTTAGGACAACTTCCTTGAAAATCAAGGACTGCACAAGCGTTTACACATTTTGCAGTGAGGAATTTGGAACAAGCAGAGAACACATATATTCATAACTACACATAAAAATAAGGATCAAAACCACCCAAGAGTTATTATTCTAGATGCCTCATTTAAATACAGTAATTCTCCAGGTTTTTCAGTATTTCTCAAAATTCAAAAAGGCAGTTTTCAATCATAACAAAAGGTTTTTGTTTAATCCTTGCACAGTAGAGGAAAGCAAATAAAAGGACTCAATCAAATCTCTGTCTTCTAGCTTTACTCTTTGAATACTAAGCAAGTCTTGCATAGAATTTACACTGTACTATAAACAAAACATTTTGAAAATTAAAATTATTGAAATTGAATTTACATCCTACGTTATCTTCTTCTCACTTTTCTTTGACTCTTTTACAGATACTAGAGCTGTTACCAACTTTTACCCCTAGGACTACCCATGTGAAATCAGGAGTTTAAATGCTACAGGGATCATTTTACCATTCATTTTAAGGTCTTCTGTTAAATCTTTGTCTCATTAATACATAAATTCCATCAATGCCATAGTAAATTTCGTGCTTGCTATGTGAAAATCCAGCTGAATCAGGCAAGCCCTCACACAAACCAGTGTGACTCCAAAGATCACTTTGCTTTGAGCAGAGAAGACAAAAATTATCTGCACAGGTCCCTTTAAAACTAATTTTCTATTTGATTCTTTACTAAAAATATAAACAATGCTCTGACCACAACAAGCAGTGTAATGGAAAATTTTCCAGTAAATAGTTTATTTTGAGGGATGAAACCCCATCTTATAGAATTTACTGTTTACCATACAAACAACAAAACCATAGACTAAGTAGCATCTCATTAAATATGCCATAGAATTAATTTCATGTTATGTTGATAATTTTAGTTCACTTTATCTTCGGTTGGATTAAACAAGTCCTACATATACTTAATTCTGTCTTTCCAAGGAGTTCTTTTGGATAAGTTTCACTACTAAAATACAAAGAGCTTTATAAATAATGTCTTTCAAGTCCAGTTTCTCACATCTACAGTTGTACTTATGCCCTAAGATCAAGAGTCCCTTGACACATTTAAGGTACTTTCTAAGAGTCCTGAGATTAACTGGGACAGCTATGAGTTCCCAAAATTATAAAAGCCAGACATAGTTGTACATCTACTGCTCCAGTCTGTGGGGTTATTTGAAGAACTCCAGCATAATCTCCTGAACTGCCTCCCTGGTTCCCTCTGACATATATGCCCATCCTACACAAATTTTACTCTTTGACTTTACCACATATCATAGTTAGTAAGTATGAAATGAGAATTCCCTGTACAGTTTCAATAATTACTTGTAGAATAAGCAGTGACTTTTAGAAAAAAAAACAACCAGTAGATATTTACAGTCCCTCTAAAATTAAATTGTACTTCTAAAATTCCCTTCTGTGTGCTTTACCATTGCTGAGGTATTTGAAAAAGTGATTCAGTAGATCACTACATTTCAGTTGTGCATTATAGCTAAGCTGTATGTACAGAAAATTAAAAACTGAGTGACAGAAGGTTAGTAGTAAACATACCAAAACACTCTGGCATGTATTTAAAAGCAGTGCATCTAAAATTATGCATCTGACTGTATAGATGACTTTATTGGGTTTAATGGCTTCTGTAGAAGGCTTTAGAATGCAGATTGTTTTCTCTTCTGAGGATGTCACAAGTAACAGCTCTAAGGAGAACTAGTTTATAAGTGTGTATGTGGCTGAATTAGGATCTACTGCAATCATTTTTCCATGCTCTTTACATGAGCATGTAATGCACCTGCTTGATTTTACACCTGCAAAAAACACAGCAAAATGGACACAATAGAAAATGTAACTATCTTATTTAACCTGTAAATGTAAATATTATTGAGAATGGGCAATTCAATCAAAACTCTAGACTTTTTCTTCACACCACACTGCAAAAGCAAATATTTAGACTCTGAGTTTTACATCTGCTATAGCTATAACATCTTACAACTCAAGCAATGGCTTCAACTCCAAAATGAGCTCCAGCAATCAAAAATAATTTTTTTTACAAAGAAAATAGTTTTTTGCTATCTTTTTTTTAAGATTCCACGCAACAGGGGAAGGACATTTTCCCTAAGCACTGTTCAAAATAATTTATAGCTGCAAGACTGGCACATACAAATATTCATTTAAAAATTAACCTTACACCAAGAAGTAAAAAAATCCAGTGAGTGCTTTAGTCCTTACTGTACACTATCAGCAAAAATGCTGAAGGCACTGAGTCAAGACCACGAAGATATCAACACATAAATTAATAAGTTGAGCACAAGAAAAGTTATTTCCAAATATCAAGAGTTTTATTTCCAGAAGTTTCTTACCAGAAGACACAACATCTGCCTCATCTTGGTCATGGTTCTCATGCCACTGCATCGTCCGGTAGTAACTGAGCATGACTTCCCAGAGGGCTTTGCAGAGATCAGCAAGGCATGGAATGTAGCTGTCTGAGGTAATGTGCTGCAGAGCAACAAACACCATTGACAAGCTTCAAAATTGTGTTCATTTTTTGCTGCAGCAACACAGACTGTAAGAAACTCTTCAAATTCATACAGCAGAGCTGAGATAGATCAGTTTCATGTTCAAATGTATTTTAAGAAGTGACAGATTCCTGATTTTGGTCAACTAACCAAATGCTGTCCAAAAGTACTAAGTGTTTTTGTTAGCACCTCTTTTTTAATTTTCTCAATTGGCCTGTATGTTAACTATCTCTTACATTTATTTTACAGTGACATAGATACAGATGTAAGGCTATCTCACTATCAGAGGGATGCAGCCACCCCTGTGTGTCAGTTCAAGGACACAGACTTTTGTACTGCAGTGTGACAGAGAAGCCTTCCTGGCGAATATCCCATTGGGTTGAATGATCTTTAAAGTAGTAGTTAAAAAAGAAAAAAAAAAACATCAAAAAAAAAAAACAACCTTGCTGATTCAGCAATTTTCTCTACTAACTTGTCAGTAAATGCTACTCTTATTTCAGGGCTTTTAGTATCTAAAATCGAAAGTTTTCTTGTGCAAATCACTATATCTGAAGACATAATGACCTTTCAGTGGACAGGAAGAAAGGATTACTTACTAAATATCAAGGTAATTCCATTTAAACTAAGGAAACAACCTATTTTCTTTGAGCTTATATTAGAACAAAGAAAATCAAAACTTGAGACTAAAGCAGCAAGGCTTTGTCCTGCTTCAGAAATATTCAAAAAGAAAAAACATGTAAAAGCATGGCATATTGCTAAGAACAGAAAGACTCAACAATGAAACAGTGACTCTGACTGCACAGGCACTAACTTTCATAAATGCTTAAGAATTTCTGAAAACATTACTATTTTTAAAGGATTCACATTATTATAATATCCAGTTCCTGACTTCCAAAAAGATTCAAACAAAACAAAGAAAAAAGCCACTACAGTCCCGCACTACCCATGTGCAATGGAAATAAGCTAGATGAGTTCATTTTGACGGATTTTTAGAAACACACAGCAGCATACCTGCCTCAAAAGGAATAATTCAATTTTATATGACCTCCCTTTCTTAATTAAAGTACTCCATAACCCTTTACATGTTAAGGGCATGCTGGCTTGACAGCATTAGGCAGCCTGAAGAGGGTTCTCACTTAACTAAACAAAGAGAAAGAGGGCTCATAGTTCAGTTTTGAACAATTTATTCCTCAACAACTGAATGCATGAGATGAAAACCTGCTGCTTTTTCTACAGGAAGTTAAAAATTGAATTGCTATGATACCTCATCTTATTCAGCACCCTGATTTCACAAATGCATTACAACAGGTAACAACCAACACTGAACAGCATGGTAAGAGACCAGAATTTCCCATCTGCAGCCTGTCCCTAAATATCTAATGGTTACCAAGATAGTAATGAAAAATTTAAAAAGTAAATTTCAATGTAATTGCAGCAATATTCATAGTAGAATCAAGTCCCAAAATCTGAGTACCTTCCTTTATACAGAATGCTACTGCAGGGTCACATTAACTTAAGCATCATATCTTTAAGATCTCGCATAAGTAAAGACTAATAGAAATAATGAGGAAATAATTTTGTAACCATGCAGTTGAAGCCACCCTCTTGTCTGTGTATTACAAAATGTGGTATTTCCAAGTACCTGAAAGATCCCTCCACACACTCAAGTATAAGGATAAACAGCAGAACAGCAACACACAATCTGGATTTTAGAACTGCCCAGAAGAAGCTCAGTAATAGTTTGAAAGTGTAAATAAGTGGGCATAGTATCATTAGTATTAGCAAGGAATGAGATAAACTGAAGGACATACAGAGGTATAAAGCAAAAAAAAAAAAAAAAAAAAAACCAACAAAAAAAAAACCTGGAAGAAAAGTTCATTGGAAACTAAGAAACAAAAATAAAACCACACTCTGAAGGCTTACAGCAGAAAGATGACAGGACTGCAGTCTGGAGAACAAAGATCAGGGTTTGCTGGCTCTCTGCAACTAGAATTCATCTCAGTGAAGTGGAAATACTAACTATCCAGAAACATACTCCTTATGTTCATGAACACTTAAGTCAATTATTCCCAATAAATTTATTTTGCTTTATCACACTTTAATTTATATGAAAGCTCTTAGATAATGTAAACTTTTTAAGTTAAAGAGGCACCTCTTTACAATGAAATGGTTTACAATGCAGATGTGTTGTTTACTCGTGGCAGCTACTTGATCCCAGGAGATAAGAGAAGTGAAAGAACAGAAAATGGATCAGAATATGAACGTTAATCTCCTTGTGACTGTAATTCAATTTTATAAATTGCAACTGATGGGATGGATCCTTAAGTTTATGAAGGATGATGAGTGCTCCATCTGTGACTGAAACAAACATCCTAAAGAACATTCAAGACAGAAACATAATTTCAAATTGTAATTCAACATTAGCCCCCTAGAATATCTCACATTCTTCTTCCCCGTCACTGAAGTTTGAGAAAATTTCTCAGGATGTAACAGTAAAATCCCAAGTGAAAAAATTAAAAGAGTGAATTAAAAAAATGCTACATTCATTCTAAAAGCAACACAAAATATGCAAGAAACGACACTTAAAATTTGCAGCAGAGGAAAATATATGTATATTCTGAGCCCATTATCTGCCTATCATCAGGCTTTCACATCTCCAGAATATAGCTGTCCCTTATCCTGGTATCAAAAGTGCAAAATTAAATGTAAGAATGGAAAGTGAATGATACAAATCAGGAATAATGGGAAGACACCAATTAAATTAGAATCTTTACAAGAATTCTTACTGAAATGCAGTATCAGAGAAATTGTGAATACTACCTAAATGCACAGGAATAAAATTCAAAGATAATAGTTATTCCAATAACTAGTATATCATACTGAAGACACACATATTTTGAAATGTTGGTCTTTGTTAGATGGAGTGCACAGTAACTCCAAGGTGCTAAGATTTAGTGCATTCAAAATTGATACTAAGTTATGAGTAACAAATATCTCAAATAATCATAAGTGGTATTAAGAAACTAGAGTAGCTACAGGGTTAACAACTGAGTCCCTACTGACAAAAAGTACACCTACAACAGTGAAAAAATTCAGATTAAAAACCATACATATATGCAAGAATTACATACTGTACAGAGGTCTTTGTACTGTAACTTCTGAAACTTGGTGTCTGTGTTTCCGGCACACAGCTCCACATATCCAAGAACTACTTGAAACACAGTGTTGTGAATGGCTTGGGTGAAGTGCATATGTAACTGGTCCATTGCTGTCTAAAAGAAATAGAGCAACATAAAACCAAACAGTAAAATTCAATTTGTCATATGCCATCATCTTTTAACATAAATCTTTTTCAGTACTGAACACCTGTAAGCATGTCCTCCAATCTCTGTCTCAAAAATACGTAACATAGATCTTGGCAATATTACAATGTGGTCACATAAAAGAGTTCAGGTATTGCAAGTAAAATCAGTTTCCTCTGCCATCTTCCCTCTTTACCTTTTTTTATACACTGTCACTAGTAAATATTAATATAACATAGATAATTATAGAATTTGCTCACTCATTTACCCTTCTCCCAATTATTGATAACATGCCAAAAATAAATTAGTTGGGATTCATGCACTTTTTCCCACTGGAAACACTGCCCACTAAATCAAAAATATTTCCTTTGCAATCATTAAAATTAAAAGCACAATTACAAAGTCTTCATCCACTTGCCAGAGTGAAGAGCCCAAAGTACAATTAAGCAATACAGAAAGGTAGGCACATCATATAAATAAATTTCCTATAAATCCCCTCTTTTTGGTAGGGAAAAAAAACCCCAATTTTTTATTTTTTTTTTTTAAAGACTACATTTTCCAGGAAAAAAATAACATGTACTAAGGACTAGGTAACATATTAGTTTTGCCATAATCATGTCTGAGTTTCAGGTCAGGATGTTTCCCAAATGTCCCTGTTCTTAATAAATTACATGTAACATTCAAAAACTGAATTTTCTCACTGTTTTCACATACACACAATCAGCAGATTTGAAAGTGTTTAGTTTCACTACTTCCTATTTGACATTTTTAGTTACCAACAAGAGCTGAGAACTCAATCACTCTACAAGAAATGAAGAAGCAATTCTGCTTAAGTTAAAACAGCCCATCTTCTATAGCTAGTCCTAACTTGAATTAGCTAAAGAAAACAGAATGACAAATGATATAATGAAAAGTACTGAAGAACCTTGACATTTTGTTTACTGAAAAGTGGTCAATATAAAGAGAGATTTGAATAAAAATGCAACTAAATTATTTTCAGGACAAATTCAAAATATGCACTTTACTAGTAATAAAAAGAATGCCAAAACCAACTCACTCTATAATGGAACAAAGCAAGCAAAACCATACAGTAACAAATAACACTTTTGTCAGAAACTTCATTCCTCTCCAAGTATCTGCCTTTCTCAACATGTCATGTACTTGACATGCAGTGAATGCATTGTACCTATTTTTGTTCAGTAAATAAGAAATTGAATACAGTGCACTAAAAAAATGAAAAGTCTAATTAATCTTTGCCCCTGATTTTAAGTTGCAGTCTTTAGGCATTCCAATAGTTCTGCACATTAACAAAGTATGGGAAGATAAATCCATTTCTATCCTACTGCAGAGCTGCACTGGTTTTACAGTCAAGCCAGGGAAAAGAGAACCCAACCTAGAAAGGTTCTAATTAAAAAGAAGCAAAACAAACAAACAAAACTTTAAAACAAACCAAATAAAGGCAATCTTATATCAGATATACTCCTGAAATTTAGAAAGAGCATTAAAAAAGCCAAGCATAATAAAAAATTATTTGAGTTCTTGTCCTGTCTTCACCAGGGGACAGGTGCTTTGACTCGATCTTTAGCAACTAAAGGCTTCTGGGGCAATCCCTTCCATAAGGAAATCAATCCTTGTTAGACTGGCACCATCACGTATGAGCACTGACCACTGACAAAACATGCCTCCAAGACTTTCATGTCTCCTTATCCCCTTTACCTCACAGGACCTTGATATTAGCTCCCATACTTCATACCTTCTGAAGGGAACAGGTCAACTGCCTTCTCAGAAAAATAAACCAATATGAAGCTTCAAGACAGTGCACCAAAGAGAAGAAAACCCCATCCTATGGAAGAACCTAGGTCTACTCTTCTATACACAGAAAATGCTCTAGACACACACAAATGTAACTTCCCAGACATGTCCACAGTATGTGTTTGACATGCCATAGGATGTACTTTACTGCAAAAATCTACCCCCTCACATGCTCCATTACCATCATGTTAACAGTACAATATAAAATGGATATACTCAAGGCAGAGGTATGCAGAACCCAGAAAAGCAGACCCAGCTATAAAAAATATTATTCACATGACCAAATAGAACGAACAGTGCAAACAGCAGTATAAACACAGCTGAAATACGTAACTGTTATCATTATGATCTGTCCAAAAATGTACATGTTGCAGTAACACAGAGCTTATCTTTAGCGATTAAATGTTAAATTACATGAGCATTATAAAAGCCTCCATATACATATATTTGGCAAGACCCATCAGCATTAATGCGCTGGTTTTGGCTGGCAGAGAGTTAATTTTCTTCACAGTAGCTGGTATTAGGCATGGGGCTGTAGTTTTGATTTGTGCTGGAAACAGTGTTGATAATTCAGGGATGTTTTACCCATTGCTGAGCACATCTGACACAGGGTCAAGGTCTTTTGTGCTTCTCACCCCAACCCTCCAGAGGAGGGTGGAGGTGTACAAGGAGTTGGGAGGAGACACAGCCAGGACAGCTGACCCCAACTGACCACAGGGATATTCCATAACATGCGGTGTCATGCTTAGTAATAAAAGCTGGGGCAAGAAGGAAGAACAGGGGGATGTTTGGAGTGATGAAGTTTGTCTTCACAAGTGGCTGTTACACATGATGGAGCCCTGCTGTCCTGGGGATGACTGAACACCTGCCCACCCTCTGACCTTGCCATCGCCCCAAGGATGAGGAAGCGAGCATCTATGGGGGGCTTAGCTGCCACATGGGATCAAACCAGAAAATTATGAAAAAAAATTTCCATCACAGGACTCAAAGCTTCATGCTGTGACATGACTATTCTTTGTGACTTCCTCAGAAGGTAAGTACTAACCTGTGTTTTTCCAAGCAGCCTGTAAGCCTGCTGAACCTTTGTATAATGATTGATATCAAAATTCTTACATATTTTGGAAAGTGCTACATCCAATTGTTCCTATAAAAATGGAAGAAAAAATGTGTTAAACACTAAAAAAAACCAGACCAAGTAATACATTACTTAAACAGCATCAAGTGAGGAAGACATTTATTTAAAACAGTGTGGTAATTACGGTTGTACAGTAATCAAGACTGCGTGTGACTAGACTGAGGTGCTTAAGTGTTACTTCTCACAGTGTAAGTAACTCAGTGTCAGCCACAGAGTTCCACCACTCCCAAGAACAAGCAAGAATACTGCAGTCAAATTCAAAGTGATGTTTACTTTGAGAAGGCCAGGAACCTCAATATGGCAGAGCTGGGATTTCTGAGCTGGTATACTTCAACCCCTAAGAAAAACCCAGATCTGGGGGTTAATTAAATTACAGACTTCTTAACCCTCTAACTGCATCTCTTAAATTGAACTAATACTGCCTGAATTAAAAGGTTATTGGCAAGACAGCCAATTTACAGAATACTGTATCAGCACAACAATCAGTACCTGAGAAAGTCTAAAAAAGTAGACATACAAATACTGGTTCTGCCAGCAGAGCCATGTCTGAGCATACTGATCAGCTCTGCAAAAAGTGAAGTTTGTCTACTATGTAAACTAAGTGAAAAATAAACTTCAATGTATCTAATAACTAATAAAGCTTTCAAGAATTTGGCTATGCAGGCTTAATAACGTTATTCTCATGTAGATACTGTAATATATTCAGCTACACAACCTATTTTTTTCCAACCAACAATGCAAAAAATAAAAACAGAATGAATCCATATCATATAATAACATACACAGGTAACAAATATTTTCTTTCACTGCTAGATACTAAAATAATTTCAATTTGTATTATTTTATGATCTTGCAATACAGTCTTGCTCTTAAAAATAGAAACCATAGTAGATGGGTGTTTATGTACTTTTACTTAATCCACTGGAAATTTTTCATTAATTACATCATTAATCACAGACTATTTTTGGTGTTAATCCTAGAGATTTGGTGGGGGTTGTTCATTGTACTTTCTTCCCCAAGCCAAATGGTAAAAGGATAAGTAACCTAAAGATTCAGAACTTCTCTAAAACATTACTTAGAAATTTAAATTTCAGACATATGATGATTTTAAAAAAAAATTCCTTCTCTTGTTTCTTGCAGAATACCTGTACAAAGAAAAAAAACAGGATATCAAACTGCCCATGAACAGAGCTTTTAAACAGAGAACATTAATGTTTTCTGTTACATTTTTCTATAGTTCCTTCCACTAAAACCATCTTGCATTCGATTTGTAACTTAGTATAAAAGTAAGATCTATATTAAAACCTAAATTTAAAAAAGACAAGAAAAAGGAATGGACTTAAGTAGAGGCACTCAACTACTGAAAAGTCTTATTATTTAAATCCTAAGTAGCAGAATATTACTCTGCATTAATTAGACCATGTGTTTCTCAGCAATACTCCATAGACTCCAGGATGTCTTAGATTTCTTCCATATGCACAGGCATAACTGCAGTAGAAAATAAGATACTTTCACAGGAAGAAAGTAAGATATTTTTATAAATTCACAAGTAATAAATAAGAATCCTGAACATGACCATTTAGCTAGCTGTGAATTGCTTTCACCAACCAAAATGGCCTATTTTATCATATTTTAATAAGACCAAAATTTGCTCTTCAAAGCTGTTACTGGAAGGAAGTAAAAATTCATGTCTCCTTTTAAGCAACATCAGCATTTGCTCACAAGAAAAAAGCCGAGTGCTCACTCTTACATGGCCTGTGTTAGTGGGAAGAAAATAGTCATTCCACCAGCTCTTTTGAACTAGACATGCTCTGAATAAAGCATTATCAAAGGAAGACCAGAGGAACAAAAACAGCTTTACATAAAAGCTGAAGTACAAAGAGATAACTGAAGGAAGATGACAAAATTTTAATTTTACAGGGAATTAAATAAAAAGGTATTATAAAACATGCTGGTCTGACTTTCTGAAGAACATGTGACAATGGGTGTAGACAGCTGCTCAGATAGCTAATTCAGCTTCCTGGTAAACATTACATGTACATGCATTACATGCATCACATACACATTTTACATACCTACTTTGCTAGCCGCCCTACAAAAAGCTCGCCAAGTTCCAGCTCAAAATTACCTAGCAGTGGAGTTCAAAGCATTCCCTTTTTTTTCCACCAGTTTCCAGGAAGACACTTAACATTTTATATCCCTTTGCTTTTGTGATACTATCTACCAACTTCAACCAACCTTAGTCTCATCCTTTACAGCTATTAAAGTCTTACTTCCTACAGCTTAGCACTGGTCCTATCCAGCAGTTTCCAGTGTGCTGACCTCTAAAATTTCCTGTGAAACTGTGATCTCTTGTACAGCTTATCCAAACTACTGGCTTGCTACTAATTTACTTTTCACAGCTCTTTAGAAGTTCAATACTTCAAATTTTATGTGACTTTTAAATTTGACTGCTCTACCATTTAGAGTGAGCACAACTAGTGAACTGGGTCATAATGTAACATATTACAGAGCATATAGGTTGATTACAGCACTGAAGTCTACATGAACAACAATGGCTACAGCATCCAAAGAGAGTATCTGAAAATAATGTACACATTCTATAATTGCTAACATTTTACTGGAAAGCTCTAGTACTTAGAGATTAAATACTAGCACATACTTAGAGGTTAAAAATTAACATATACTAAACATCAGTATATTAATTCTTACCTCTATTTGTTCCAAAGTGTCCTGCAGTTTTGAATTTAACTCACTATTGATGAATGAAAAAATGTATAGAATAAAATTACTGATTATATAAACATTTCAGACCATTTCTTATTTCCAAAAACCCTACAACTGAGCCACAACCTAGTAATTCATCATAAACCATTAAGCTGCTGTTACTATGTCAGACTAGCACCATCACATCACTGCTATGTTGAAAAGCACATTATTCTAGGTTTATAATGCAACAGCATTAAGAAGGTCTAGACAAGACTCCATCCTGCTATGATTTAACCAAGAATTCAAAGACATTCCTAACCTCCAAGAAACTTGCTTTAAATGTTTTGGTTTGGCACTGTGGTCTACAGCAGAACATACCCAGAAGGGTCAGGGCTGTCAAGCCTTTGCAAACTACAGTAATTTTTATTTGTTGCTCAAGAACCCCTTACAGAAATGCTATCAGAAAAAAGAGAATTTAAGCTTTCTCAGAAAAAAAATTTAAAGTTGGTATAAAAAATTAACAAAAACAGCTACCATAAGATAAACTATTTATAACAAAGAAAGGCACCTCTGCACCTTTGCAACAACCAGCTTTAAAAATTTCAGAACAGCAGCAATAAAAAAAAAAAAAAAAAAAAAAAAAAACCCTACTGTTTTGGTTTGGAAGGGTCAAAGCAACAAAGAAATAGGCAGGATATTATAAAAAGACAGATTTTAGCATCTCTGTTCTCTATGCATCATCTTAGTTCTCTATGCTTAAATGATACACCCATCACCCTCCTTTTTTGTTTCCATTAGATAAATTGGGTACAGCACCCTGCAAAGAAAAGTTTACATTGAAAAACGGGGAATCAGAAAGAACTGCCATTGAACATTAAGAGAGTAGCCAGTGTTTCTTTATTGTTTCTCCACATAAAATGAACCTTCAAACAGAAAGACTTCCATAATAATCTGATGTTACTACATCTCCTGCTGGAGTTTATGAGCATTTCCTGCTATTTCTTTTCTTATTTTTAAAGAAATGGAAATATTAAGTCTTCCTACAAAAGACACTGCAGATATTTGTATTAGTTTTGGTTCTGAAAGCAACTTCTCCATGTCAGCATAAAACTCTGAACTTGCTAATGTCACTGACAAGAATCAGAGTAAATTATCCTGAAGAAGCCATCTTGCTATAGGCAAATTAATTCCAGAATAAAAACTTCTCATTAAAAACTCAGCTTACATATCTCTAGGTGGGAGGTTGTAGCATAGCTAAAATTCACTTTAAGTTGAAACTTTACCTGCCAACATATTAGAAGAGTTACAATACAATTATGTAGTCTAAACATTTACCATGTGCTGTTATGACTGAAGATTGGTTAGTTGTGATAAAGGGAGGTGGGAAACTACAGAGGATACTTACACTTTTATAACTGCCTCAATTTTACTTTTCTAAGCTAAAAATTACTTTTCAATTCAACTTTTTTTAGAGACTGAGAATCAATGATCAGAAATAAAATCATAAAAGCTGACATCTGCACAATGTCACCCTACCTTATACAACTGTAGTGTTTGAAAGTGCTGGCAGCTTTCTGGCATTCCAAGCATAGTTGAATAGCTCCTGGATAATCCTCCTCCTTAGGATAAAATACAATTGAAAACTCATCCGAAGCAGTCATGCAATACCCATTTTCGCTTGCATGCTTATGTATAAACATTTGGAATAAATATTTTGCCCCTCCTGTCTATACAGTAAAGTTAAAGAGTGAGGGTCTACTACAGCACTTAATGTGCAGGTAGTTTAGAATTATCAACATCTGAAAACACTAGGTATTACATTACCTTATGCAAACAACTTGCTGTATTGTTTCCTTATCCATACGTAAAAAATATATCACAAAGTTTTTATTACAGAACAACTAACATCTTCCCAGTAATCTATTCATGGAAAGAGTTTAACTCGGGCACTGACAAGCTATTCCCATTGTTTATAAAACATAAAAGGAGACAAGGAAGTCACTTCCAACATTACGCCCAAATAAACACTATTTAAATTGATACATCCAGCTCATTAGAAATCAGATTAAACATAACTGACTCACAGAAAGTGTCGGGAAATAAAGAACACACTATGGATGCACTGTCCTAATATATAAGAATATCCAATAAGTAGACAGCTCAATCAGGAAGTATGAGGATTTCAGGACAAAACAAAAACATACACACAAAAATGTACAATCCAAGATCCTACCAATAAGACATAGGCATTGCCTCAGATATATCTATTGCTTCAGTATTCTATTAGACATAAGACCAGAAGGAATCTTGGAAGGAGAGAAACCCTTTTTAATAGCTAAGAGCTTCTGGTTTTTGTCATAATTACATGCTTTAGAGACCTAAAATGCAAAGCTGTTACTGGAAGTTCAGTCATTGATTGAAGAGCAAAATCACAAGGGTAATTTATGTTCATCTATTATCATAGAGTAGTTTCTGAAATGAAATTGGTTTGAACAGCAATGTTCAAATGCAGATCAAATTTAACTAAAAATACACAAAAAAACACCCCAAACTACATTATCCATTTGATGAAAACAGAACAGTACACTGGTCTAAAAGAACTGCTGCATTTTTAGCTCCTTACATCTTTCTCCACTGGAAACCTGGTACTTGCTCCATAAGTCTAACAGGGCTCAAATCAGAAAGCCTGCTTGCGTAAGGTATGTTACTAATATATTCCAAATGCAGCTCAGCACTGTAAGCTACTGTAGCTTCATTCCAGGTCTTTTTTTAATTGGGAACCCTTTCAAAATGCTCTTCTCTGAGTGGCTACTAATAGCTCTCATGCATATTCCAACTTCCTAACTTCTAGGAGTACAGAAAGTAAATGGGCCAATAGCTGGGATAACTTACTGGGAACAGACACTGAGCACAGCTCTAAAACTGCACTGTGCCAAAACAGCATTTTCAGCCCTTAAAAATCACTGACCAATTATGGTAATTAGACATTAGGGTCTGTGTGTGAATGCAACAACTACACCTCCTCAGGACAATTCTGGCCAGTAGACACTGAAGAGTTAATTCCCTGAGTAGCAAAACACAGCACAGAAATTAAAAGCTAATCATTGTACAGGGCTTACTGAGCAGAAAGCATTTATGCCATATGAAAATCAGTGCAGTACTGCTTGGTAAAGAGTAAGAAAGTTTGCTGACACAAGGTGATTTACTCAAGATGGAATTAAATTCACAGAATCTTGAAAGTTGAAACTATTAAGATTCAATTTCCAAGTTTAATAACCGGGGATTGTCATCATGACATTCCATCCAGTATTAGCTATAAATATTTGGCAAACTTGCAAGTCATAATTGTTAGGCTACCATTACTATAGCTGTCAATAAAATCCTGAGGCTTTCTTTCAAACAATTCATCACCTCAAGACAAGATTTTATTTTGCTCTGTGCAGCATATACTGCATTTTTAGGCAGCATACATAACAGCATCAGAATTTTCAGTGTCATGGCCTGCATGCTGCAATCTTTTCTACAATTGAATTAAAAAGCCAACACAATGAGTAAGGACAGAAAGCTACTACATTTACAAATAAAAAACAAAACAGGGAACCCATCCATAAATTTGTATAGTAATATATCAATAGAAATTCCTTATCCGGACCCAGTTTATCACCAGTCAGATAAATCTCATATTTTTTTCTTTTTTTCCCCCAAATATCAACCTAAAGAAAAGAGGTATAAGTTGAGAGCGGGGATAAATGAAGATCCCACAACATTTTTACTGAACTAACACAAGCTTCAGTGCCCAGTGTAAAGGCAGGAATGAGTTTCTGATAGAAAATAATCTTCCCTGGCAGCAGGGCTAATTTGATATGAAGCTTTTCCCAATTTAAAAGAATAAAAATATAATTTCATCCCACGCACACACCCTGTTTGCAAGACAAAAATTAAGATGACTGACAAATGTAGACTTAGAATAGCTTCAAATTATACCAGTCTGGTAGGGACTTACCTCCAACATCTCACTCAAACGCACATCAGTTCTTTGCTAAGAAAAGCCAAAAAAAAAAAAAAAAAAATCCAGTCATTACTATGCAGAAAGTAAGAAAAATATTTTTCACTGAACAAAACAGCTGTACATACCAGTGTTTTTATTGTTCTCAGAGATTTTAGCAGTCCAATAAGCAACTGTCGTTTCCTCTGATTTGCAAGGAGCCCCAAACTAGTTTGTGTGAACCCTTCCTTTGCTATATTCAGGTGTCTGCAAGGTAAAAATTAACATAATATTCAACAATTCATAAAATAAAACGTATTTCTAATAAATTCTAACAAGTCCAACAAAATAAATGGTAGAAGACAAAATTGCCAGCATTGTTAGGGGAACTCAGAAAACAAGACTGTAGCAACAGACAAACAAGAAGGCACATCCTCCCTTCTGCACTTGTCTGTGGATCAGTGGTTTATTTCCAAAGCTTTCTATTTCACAGAGGATTACCAATTGCAAAAGTGAGAGCTGCAAGAGTTTGCAACAGTTTCAGTTATCTCTAACTACAACTGTTAATAGCATTCAGCACATGAACAGGAAATATCATCAGCAAGCAAACTTCCTGGGTTTACAGATCTCTTTTCAAATATTTCCCCAATTTCAATCTCTGTAGTTCCTTAAGCAAGATACCTTCTTCCATTTGTGCAAATAACTGCTGCTAGCTGAAGGCCAGTCTGCAATGATGTAACACGTTCAAGTTCCTAGAGAGACAACAGGTTAAACAAATATACAAATTAAACAAATATACAAGTTACACACCAATGAAGACTACTGATTAGTGTATTTCTCTTGAGATGTTAAAATGACTTTGTACAGTTACTTCATATATTATTTGTTTCATCATTTTATATACACTAAGTACTGCAATGTAACATTAACATAAACTATATTTTGAAATACAATTCTCTTTTGAAGATAAGATAGTTGAAATCTGGTTTCATTGCAGTGGGACCCTCTACATTTATATATTGCACATTTAGCCTAAGAATTTCTATATCATTAATGCATTACAACAGAACGATCAAAGCTTCAGGGATAGAAACACAGGGCTTAATCTACATTAATATGCCAGAGAGCAGCAAAACAAAAAACACAAATTATGTTTCACACAGCATTTTCTTGTTTGGAGGCACTTGTTCTACCAATTTAATAGATGTCACATCATAATGAATGCTAATTGTATCCTGTTGACTTTCAACTGAAAACTCTTCAGCAGAGGTGACCTGAATTTAGCCTGATTTTGACTTAGTGAAGTACCTAGCATAATCTCAACTCCTTGAAAAAAAAAATGTTTTAATACAACTATTAGGACTTCTTTTGTTAGAACAGCTCTGCAGAAAAGTGCATTCTTTCCCCAGGCTTTCCTACAGAATAAGAGTTTTGTTTGTTTGTTTGAAGGTTATTTTGGTTTTTTTGGGGTTTGTTTTTTTTTTTGGATGGGGTAGGTTTGTTTTATTTTTTAGTTCCGCTCATCATTTCAAAATGTATC
Source organism: Lonchura striata (assembly GCF_050655825.1). Classification (NCBI taxonomy): domain Eukaryota; kingdom Metazoa; phylum Chordata; class Aves; order Passeriformes; family Estrildidae; genus Lonchura; species Lonchura striata. Next base: position 23,946,483 of record NC_140704.1, on the reverse strand, counting down.
AAGTGCTTTCCATGAGAAGGGAGATTTTCACTTTGAAAACTCATCTAACTCTAATATGACAAGCAAAAATTAGTTCAAAGTTCAGTTCAGTTTTAGATCAGCTCCTGGTCAGTCTACAAACCACTGAGCTGCATCTTCCACCACAACCTGCTCCTTTTATGTCAGCAGTGTTGCTTTTTTATAAATGACAGCCTAGTTGCTGATATGCAAAATATCTTAAGAAAGCAAACTGGAAGATTACTTTCCTCAATACCTGCTTCTCTCTAAAAACATACTTTGCAAATACCAGAGCTATTCAAAAAGCCATTGTTCCCTTGTTCATGAGGAAACACATACAATAAGGAGCAACTCCACTCAGTTGCTTCTTGCAAAGACTCTGTAAAATCTCTCCTTTGAACACAACTGGATGGAGAGGAATGGGGAGAGAGTGCAGCCTAAATATTTCCAAAGAGGGAATCTTCTGCCCACCATTTAGGGCTGAATACAATTTTTCTCTTAAAAACAGTCTTTCACCCACTGGTTCCTTCTAAAGCATGTCTTTCTTCCAAGAACAGAAAACTGTAAATCCCTTACCCTGTGTCTGCACCGCGCCTCTTTTGGCCACAGGAGTGCCTGTTAGACCAGTACTTCACATTAGGCATAGGATTCAAACCATGATATCCCTAAACTACACTTTGAAAATGTGTCCAGGGAATGTGTTCAATTGCATTTTTGGCTCTTGTAATGATTTGTTACTGTAGTTTAACACTGAACTAGAACTGCCATTACAAGTTCACACAGAACAGCAAGAGGTTCATTTCATGAATCAGTGGTAAAGTGAGACCAATAATGCCCATCAGAATCTCCAAAAAGTCTACTGACAAGAATAACTCTGTGCAGGCCTGTGCCCATAAGTAACACTGAAGGATTATTGACTTAATCAGGCACAAAAGTATTTAAGAAAAGTTTTTAAAACATTTTCACTGGCACAATAGATTTTTAACTGTCCTTTTGGAATATCTGAAAGCACTTCTAGGTATGAACCAGGCTCAACTCACTAAGATGCTGCAATAAGAATATCAGCATTACACAGCAAAATGCAAGAACATTTGCTGCAGTTCCATTATGCAGTGAGAGGTTTTCAAAGTGAAGCTGCTGGATTCAGGAAAAGCAGCACTCACTCAAAACGATCAATTTCAAACCCTCAAAACAGTGAAATAATACCAGAATATTTTTATACCACACTATAACTCTTTCTCCCCCTTCTACACTATCTTGTGAAGACTCAACCAGCAGCACTTTCTGTACAGTAGCACTTACCAGCCTCCTGCAATAGCTTCCCACCTCATCACCCCTTTAACTAAAACTGAAACAACTTTACTGTTACAGCATTTTTCTTTCACCTGCTATTGCAGGAGATGATGCAAGCATCAAGGTCACTTCTCCACCCTCCCTTGTTCTTTAAACATCAGCACTCCTTTCACCAGGTAATGATGCCAGAACATAGATGGCAACCTCACTACAGCTGGAGGCACTGGCCATAAGAACAAGAGAACAAAAAGGATGTTGTGTCCTCTGGGTAAGAGGAAAATGAATGCAGCTCCATGACATCTACCACAGGAAGCCATCTTTGTTCTTCCACGCTCTCTCCAGCTTCTTGCCCAAAGAACTGTCATAAACAGCAACAACAATGGTGATGTAAGGTGCTGTACACAAACAGAAGTATTAACCACAGGATCATTCTCTGACTAACTTAATAACAATCACCATTTTCACTTTGCAGAACTGTTTGGACATTACTCCCGGGCACATGGTGTGACTTTTTGAGATGGTTCTGTGCAGGAGTTGGACTTGATGATCCTAGCGGGCTGCTTCCAACATGACATATTCTGTGACTGTGATTCTTACAACTGCCCAAGATTAGTGGCAGTTAAGTGATCTCCAAAAAGATCATTACTGCTTTCTCTTATGGAATAAAATGTGATACCATGCCTAAACAGGGGCACTAAAGCAGCTCCTGTTCCAAGTCCTTTACAGGTATTAGCCAAGCCTGTGAATTCATGAATTCTGAATTCTTCAGAAACCCTTGTAAAATGACCATATGCCAAAACCTTTTATCATCTTAAGGACTTTCAACTCAATACACCGTTGGTTTTCACTATAGAGACAGAGCTTTAGCATACAAAAATAGCTGCTTCCAACCAGGCACTATCACCCCCTACTACAAATCACTATACCGACACAACTCCAGCATTATAACAGCAAAAAATTGAGCAGTTTATTCTTGAAAAGTGTTAGTTGTCTTACCTCAACATATGCAGGCTGTTTTTCAAGGATTAAATCTGCAACTTTCTTAGATACCTTAAAAAGAAGAACACTCCATATGATACACAGCAATCTCAATTAAGTAGGCCATGCCCATAATAATATTCTACAAGCTTATGATTCTCTACCATTAAGTTCTGCATTCTTCAAATTTATTAATAAATACTCCACAACAACATATAAAAAAATTGTAAAAGTTATGATCAGCTGTCTTAGAACCAAGATAAGAGAAACGTTCACAAGTCCATCTAGCAATTAGTGGGCATTTTTAGACTACTCACTTAACTCTCTGCTTGTTAAGGAATGTGCTAGAAAAGCAAATAGAAATAACTTGGGGCAAGTGTTTACATTTTGCTCATGCTATTGCTAGAGTACAAATTTAAGTCAATGATATAGCATGATGTGCTGGCTTGTGCTGGGGTATTCAATTTTCTCCAAAGTATTTGGGCTGAAACCAGTTTTAATAACACAGAGGTGTTTCAGCTGAGCAGTGCCTGAAGAAATCAAGGCCTTTTCTACTCCTGGAACTACCCCACCAACAAGTGGGCTGGGGGTACACAAACCTTTGAGAGGGGACATAGCTGAGACAGCTGACCCCAACTGACCCATGGGATATTGTGGGAACTCAAAATGTCTCTCAGACATTTTTAGAGGTTCCAGGCCTTGGTCAGAAGTATTTTAGAACACAGCAAGCAGCTGGAAACAGCTGTGATTTTGAGTTTGAGCCATGGAATGAATTACCAACTTTGAAGGTGGAACAAGCAGTCACAAAGGGTTAGATAGCATAGTAAAAGTAGTTACAAAGTAGAGGGGAAATTTTTTTAGTATTGTACAGGGGAGTTGTTATTTTGTACATGGGAGTCAGAAGTTTTAAAATGGAGGAAAGTGGGCTGATCCTGTTCTTCCTCCTTCTTCTTCCTTGCCTCCATGTTCTTGGTGATGTTGGCACTCACAGATGGGTTCAGAGTAGCAAAGCACTTGGTAATATAGGTAGTAGGTATTGGGGAATAACTGTAAACATGTAATACGTAATATATCATATAAAAGATAGCAGCAGCCCTGGGCAGGGGGAGAGAAGACAGCAGACAGAGAGGATGTCAGGGTGTGTGTGTCTCTGCCTGGCCCGCTGACCGAACAGCAACAGCCCGCGAACACAATCTTTTAGATAACTAGCAATAAACCGCCTTGAGACCGAACAACGAAAGGCTGCGGAGTTTTTGGACGCACGGGTTGGAGGAAAGACTTTACCACCACACAAGAACCCAAACCAAACCCGGGGTTCTCACAGAATATCCTAAATGTACAGTGTCATGATCAGCATATACAGTTTGGGGAAAAGAAGGAAGGGAAGCATGCTCGGTGTGATGGCATTTGTCTTGACAAATAAATGCTACACATGATAGAGCCCTGCTGTCCTGGAGAAGGTTGAACAGCTGCCTGCCTATGAAAAGCAGTGAATTAATTCCCTGTTTTGCTTTACCGACTTTTTAGCTATTTGTTCTCTATTATCTGCCTTTTTCTCAACCCATGAGCTTTTTCACTTTTACTCCTCCCATACTCCCCCCCGCATCCCACTGGCAGAGAAGTGAATGGGAGGCTGTGTGATACTTCATTGCCATCTAGAGTCAAAGCACAACACATTCAACATAAGGACACCTACCTTTGAGACTGATACTGCACTAAAGTAAAACGATGTCAAAATGAATATGCATCCTCTACATATTATACCCTTTCTTTAGTACATAGAACATGTATATTTTAAAATTTTCTCCACTGCTCTGAGTATAATTCTAAATAGAATGCTCCTGAGAGCTGCTGTCTGTATTGAATTTAAAAACTGAGTGTTGCTACCTTAATCAATCTCTTGTCCACAAACACAGAAGCTTAAAAAGAAATCCAACAGTAACAGTCTTATAAATGCCAGCTTGAGCACTTATAGTGTATTTAGTTTTGGTTTTCATCAGGGACTAAAAATATTTAAGAAATGGTTTCAAACATAACAAAGAAATGACTGGTATTGCTCTATATTCTTTTCGGGGAACAATACTCCCAGAAATGGAAATAAAATAAAACTGGCTATGACAGCCAGCCCACAATGCACTACTGGCAAAGAGAAACAAAGAGGTTTTTATAAACTTGACTTCTTAGGCAAACATAGCAGAAATTTGAGCTCTTCAATCAGCATTCCTGTAACAATCTTATATTGGCTCCACCAGCTCAATCCCATCCTCTGGAAGAGCACTTGCACATAAATGGTCTTTGAAGTATTCCAATGTCATCAGGGGCAATGTGGACAAGGGGCATATACCCAGCTATGCTTCCTCCTTCCATATCAAAAGCAGGCCAGAACCACAGAACAATTTTAAAACTGAACTGTTCTTAACCTTTTAGTTACTCCATAACTAATAAATCTTTCCTCTGTAGGACAGCAGAAGAACCACTCCAGAGCGAGGTGGGGTCAGGATAGGATATTATCAAACTAAATGCTACACAAGTCTGCATGACCCTGGGGCTCCACAGTCTATGCACTGTGAAATTTTCACCTTGTTTTTTCAACATATTCTTCATTCTGTACCTGTAAAAAACTTCAGGACATGGATATACCTGCTAGTTATTCAATGCTCTAGTACTGTCAAGCAGTGCACATGAATAAAAGATACATTTCTTTTTGGTTTTTACACTTTTTGTTTTCCAAGTCCTCCGTTTCCCTTGTCTAATAATGACCTCAACATTGAGAAGCACCTGCCACAGGCACTTTTCTTTCTTTCCCAGTACTTAGTGATACTACTTTTCTTTCTGAGGTTCCAAGCTATTCTCTCAGATATTTTTTCAGATAAGCAATACTATCCTCAGTAACTTCATTTATTTCCAAACTGTCACACCCCTTTTGGCATGTTCCATACAATTGTGCTAAATCTTGGAATCCTGAACTGCAGCTGCTAGCACTGAATGTGACCGTGGTTTTCAAAGCCTGCCAACAACATTTGCTGAAGGGACAAACAATTTTCTCTTTCTTAATCACATCAGTAAAAAATATGTCATCTCCTGAAGAAAAAAACAACATAGCTAAGGATATTAGACTACTAATTAAAACTAAGTCTAACAGACATAAAACTAAAAAGCCTTTCTAATCCAAATTGTCTGTATCAAGATGATTACAAATTAAAGTGGTTATGTACATATATTAAAAAATGTTTGAGCAAGTTGGGATCCTTCCAGTGAAATGGAAAACTAATGAGAAAACTACAGAAAGTAAGTCTATAGTGACCCTGAAAACAACAGGATGACCAAGATCAGCTGTGCAAAAGCAGCAAGTCAGTGAAGATCAGAGCTCCAGTACCTGTAATTCAATCATATAATTGCTTTGCATTAGAGAAATTTAGAAAGTGGTATTATCTCCAAACTATTATTGTAAATTCCTCTGCCAGCTGTAGGTCCATACACTGAAGTGAAAAAGGCAGTATTTAGTTTTTTACAAAAGCAGAGCCATTGTGTAATATGTCAACAGGCTTCTTGAATCCTCTAATAATCTATTTACCATTAAAATATTTTTAGGACTGAACTAACAACATACAACATTCTGCAGTTTTGTCTTCCATGAAAGACACTAACATCCTTTAAGGCAGACAGTTCTCTAAATGACCTATCACAAGACGAATGGGTAACAACTGAGACACAAGAAGCAAACATGCAACAGTCTCTCACACTCTACCTGAAAATATAACATAAGAACATTAAATACAGTATATAAGAAATTTTAGCACTTTGGCACATACTCAAGGAGGAAATAATTCCTTCCTATACCAGAAACACATTTTCATGAAATTAAGAAATAAATAAGCAAGGACCAATCTTGACTGGGGAAGTTGATGAGAGAAGAACTGGGCATACACTTCTTGTCAAAAGTTTTAGCTTTGAGAGTTTTTACCTGTTTGTATTCTAAAAGAAAGACACATCTGGCCATATTTACTGGAAGCCTTCTGCTCAGTTCTTTCCCCTATTATTCATTAGATGCATGTACTTTCCAGTTCAAATGTTTCAGCAGCAGCCATGCCCTGAAACTACTCCCTCACCTGCAGCCAGTTCCCATCCTGCAAGCAAAAAATGGCCAAGATATTGATAACACATATCAGAATTATGCAGCATATCTCACTGAAGTTGTCTCAGCTTGAGAGCACTTCCTGGCAAAACAAGGTCACCACCAGAGGGCCTCTTTAAAATTTAAAAAAAAAACCCACCACCACCACCACAAAAACAAGCAAAAAAATTACTGTCTTTCATTCACTTCCAACTTCTTTCCTTATAAATCTTGGTAAGAAACATAGAATATTAATTTCCTCAACTTCTCACTAATCTTTCATAAAACTTCATAGGAATGTTATGGGGAAAGCAGTTTAATGCAGAAGGCACTTCTTTATGTATTCTTAACAATGCAAGATTATCCTATCCATTTCACTTATTTGAAGACATGAATTAGGATCATTACTTCTATTTTACTTGCAGATATTCTCCAAATGCCACAGTTAACAGATTTGTTTCCTGTACTGTGTTATCCATCTCAAAAGAGTAATGGAACAACAGTTAATACATTAATAGAAAATATAAGAGTCTACAACATAACAAGCACCTTTCAAACGCTGCAACTCCAATTTCTCCTCATTCCTCGTAGTTGCTACTCATTGCATTTCATTTGGTTTATTACATAATAACTCTGTATCAGTGTTCACTAAAAACCCTTGTGAACAATTAATATATTGGCAAATGAAAGGTAAGAGAAAATACCATCTTCAAAGAGAGTTTTTAAAACATTTTAAGTCTTACACTGCCAGAAATCCCTCAAAAAGATACTACTCCACTAGTCAGCACTGTGTTGAACATTACAAGATAAACATTCAAAAAGTTAAGTTTCTAAAGAAATAGTTAGCACATTTGGTCTCTGTTACAATACTTAATACTAAGATTTACTTCCATGATTTCATGTGATTATATGATTTAGTGATGACTTTCCACTATAAAGGCACACAACAATATTTAAAAAATACTTAGTATCTAATGCATTAAGAAATCAAATCTTTTTCAGTTATACTTCTTGCTAGACTTATAGACAGGACAACAAATTGTGTCAGGGTACAGAGGAAAAAACATTACTTACAGCAGCTTGCTGTTGTTTTAGTTTGTCTGTGTACTCTTCTAGTTCTTGAAGACTAAGTACTGGAGGAAGCCTCTGCATTTAAATAATAAAATCAGTGAGAAATTATAGGTTTTTAAATCACACATAGCATTAGCTAGGCAATCAGTTTCATTAAAGAAACATTCTTATGGCTTCTGTAATCTAATCTGCAGAATTAATCCATTTTTTCAAATTATGGATACTGAAATAAATTAGTGTTAAGATATACAACAAATGATCACAATTGCCTCATGTAATATTATAATTACCTCAAAGTAATATATGTATTCACACAACCACCTTATCACAGAAATTGTCTCTGTCAGTTTGCTAAAAAAATACACAAAATATAGAACAGATTTGGTTCCTCAGCTATCTTGACTTTTTCAATACAGTTTAACTTACAAAATGCCTGTTAGCACATTCCACTACATTAAGAGACTATATACTATATATATGCACCAATACTCTATGCTAGAAGCTGCACACAACTGCAAGATGACATAGGGGAACACAGTGTTGTATTAAGACAAGATCTAAGAAACAAAAAATAGCTCATTGAAACAAGCATGCTTTTGGTCTTCATTTTGTGCTATGTTGCCATTTTTCTTTTAAGATGACAGCTTACCTCTAACTCATACTTCACAATATCAAAGGAGTCATTGGAAAAATAAACTTCTTCAATGCTGTTAATTATTTCTTGTTGTGCCTGAGGATCAGTTGGTTCTTCATGTAGTTCTCTGAGTTCCTCCTGCACGAAACAAAAAAGAATTTCCATAATGTAATAACACATTCCAGGAAGAATGATGTTTTAACAAAACTAACATCTTTCAAAAGCTACTTCCAACATTAACACAAGAAACAATGGCAAAATACAGAAAGTACAGTACACTGTTGCTTGTACTTCCACTAGGGAGAGCAAGACATTGAAAACTTTTCAAAAAACAGTGTAGACGTCAATGTTGCAGCCCACTTAAACACTTCTTCATTGATTTATGGCACCAACTGCATGTTGAGTCCAGTTTCTTCCTCCTTACCTTTAGAAATTCTAAATAAACTGGCAGACTAGTATTAAACTAAAAATAAGCTGGCAGACTATTTCTCCAGAAGGAGAAAAAAATGCACAAAAAAAAAAAAAATAAAACCTGAATTTTTTAAAACAGAAGAACCCTCTTTGTAAATGACAGGTAAATAGTGTCATTACAAATGCATAACTTTCCAGTTCAGCCCTCACATTCACTGAAGTAAAAGTCATGCCATTAAACACTTGATTTCTACAGGTAAAACTTGAACAGATCTGCCTTCTTTGCACAAGATTAACAGCTCTCAGACTTGTGCACAGTGGTCTGAGCAGAGACGTGCTGTCAGCTTTTTGAAAGCTAATATTCCAGAGATAAGCATCCCCCTCCTTGCTGTCATGATCTCCTCTGGAAGATCTCCCTGACAACCCAGATGCCTCCAGTGGTTGAAGCAAACCAAGGACTGAGCCTGAACCTCCTCTTCCTCTGCTGCACTGGACTTTGCAGCTAATACTGGCCTTCAACTGGATGTCATTCACTCAAAACAATGAAAAATCCTTTATCAGGGACTCCAAAGGGAGAACTGCTAGAACATTCTTTCATCAAAAGTATAGATAAAATGGATCAAATTGCTTGATAATGAAATTAAACTCTGGTGAAGCAATCCAGCAGACTGAAGAGTCCCATAATGACCCTGAGCCACCCAGCAGTGCTGACTTACTCCAGTGGAACAAGGTGCTGGTATTTTCACCACAAAGAGCTCAAAGGTTTATTTCACCAGCTAGCGGTACCGCGGGGCCGCGGCCGGGCAGCAGCGGGCGGCTCCGAGCTGGGATGGGCAGCGGGGCACGGAGGAAAACCACGGAGGAGCCACCGGAACCGGAGCAAAGCCTCCGGCAGCCACCTTCTCCTGCCCCTCAGGCGCCTCCGAGCTCCCCCTGAAACGCCTGATGCAGTCACTGCCACCAGCGCAGGAACGCAGCAACCGCGCACAACCACAGAAAGGACATGGACAGCACCGAGAGACCGAGAGAAACAAGGAAATAATACAGTTATATCGTTATATATCTGTAATGGTAGCTCTATAATGTACACCCCACTGTAAATCAGTTTCAAACCTTACAGTACACTGAGTTTTACCAATATGAAACTAAAATTAAAAATTATCCAAGACAGGCAACAGGGTCCACTGAACCACTGCAAAAGGAATAACTGAATTTATGATCCAGTATTTGCCTACAAGTTCCTGCATGTCTGTTTCCTAAAAGAAAAAAAGATTAAAAACTAACCAAAGAAGAAATGCTTAGGATCATTTGAAATTCTGGACTACTGATACCTTGTCATGTTGGTGAAAAAATATCTCAATACCATACGTCAGTGGTGATTGACATCTGCTAAAGATGCACTAAGAAAGCCATTATGGACACATAATCTGGATTTGATGGGAAATGCCCAGGAAGTGCCTAGGAAAACTGCTAAGAAACCATTTTATTCTGTCTCAGAAATATCACTCATCTGAGTGTTTCTTGCCAAAACACTATTCAGGAAAATATTTATTAAATGACAAGGTTTTTCTTTACCTTGTTCATTTTATTTCTAGAAAAGCAGTCTAGTTATAACTCTCGAGGATAAATTTTAGCTCCCCCAATAAATTACATTATCTGACACCAGACTTTCTACCATGATAACCTGCACCTTTCAGCACATCATGCTCCAGTAGTTTGAAATAACCAACATAGGGAAGGCAAATTTATTCACTCACCACTAAAGGAGGCAATTATCCCTAATAGAGTTTATTTGCTGATATTCCATTTTCCTCATCCTTTCAATCAGATACACAAAAACAATTTTACTATGTAGAAATAAGCCCATAGTTTCAGGGGTCTTGGCAAAGGGCCGGTTTAACTCTGTGGACTTGGCACTCATACATTTAGTAGAAGGAAACAGAGACGCTCTATTAAATCCGTCAAGGTATTTTTCCACCCCAAAACTTGTCTAGCTATTGCCATATAAGTATCTTCCTTAAAAATAAAAAAGTCAGCATTAAAACACATTTATAATTTTACATTTTACGTTAATTCAGCAATTCCGAGTGCTATTCTGAACAGAAAAACCTGTCAAAAATTGCGACAGCGGGAAGCTCATGATAATACCCTTGCAGAGAACTTCACCATTGCTAAACAGAATTAATTAGATACACAAGAGGTCCAGAAGAGCAGCATATTGGCAAGGTGGACCCCACAATCTTCACTTTAATCCACCTGACCAGGTTAACACATGCATTCAGCAGTAGGAACTCTCCAATCAATAATGGGCCAACACAGCCTGGTAAGATACTGTTTCACAGGCTACTCATTTTCCCAGAGTTTTATTCAGCAAGAGGCTTCACCTCCTACCTACAACTCACATCACTTGTGGTGCCAATTGCACCTTTTTTTTCCCCAGTACTTCAGGACCATACTTTCATGGAAAAACAATTTATCCTGTCAGGTTACCACTAGTCCAACCTTCAGCGGCAGGTCTGTCTCATTATGTCACCTAAATAGATCCATGAAAGACAGCATCTGGGAAGGAAAAGGAAGAAGGAAAAAGAAGTCTGACAGCTCTGCATGCTCGAAGAAGCCATCACTAAACAAAAGTGCTTGCATCTTTCTCACATCATTTTGTCTTTCTGTTCTATGGAAATAGGAGTTTACAGTCTAGAAACCTGTGGCAATTCCTTGAAATGCTTTTCAGAAGAGTCATCTCATTGCAGATTCATCTGAAATGCAGTTCAGCAAGTTTTATATGTCTACATAGCTATTTCCCAGTGCATCACACTCCCACTCTCCTTGTATGTTATGTTGCCTGTAGCAGCAAAACCAATATTGCTCTGTTGAATGAAGCATTACTGGCAAGGAGTAGAAGCAAACACTTTCTGCACTCCAGTCACTATCACCTAAAAGACTGGGAAGTGAAGATATTGAAAAAAGTTAACTGATACCACTCAGGGAAAAAAATTATGAACTGTTTCTAATCTAGTTAAAAGCTGAAGTTCCACAACAGCCTATGCACTTTTATCTGGAGATTACCAGGGGCCAAGTCTGTGCTGTACTGATTTGGACACTGCCTTCCTTTCTGTCATAAGCCAAAAACACACCAATGAATATGCTGCTGATTTATATCCCTCCATTCTGAACATCTGTGCTAAAATCCAATCCTAAATATCAGGATAAGGGCCGTGCTCAACAGATTCAATAAGCAGCTATACTGCAACACTGCACCACTGTGAAATACAAGTATTAAAGCATTTATATATGTATCTGTATACACACACGCAAACACAATATTTGAATTCTATCTATATAAAAATATATATTTAGAAATTATAATTGTCTTATAATCACCGAATACACTGAGTTTGAAGGGGCCCACAAGGATCATCAAGTCCAACTCCTGGCCCTGCACAGGACCATCCCCAAAAGTCACACTATGTGCTTGAGAACATTGTCCAAATGCTTCTTGAACTCTGTCAGGCTTGGTGCTGTGACCACTTCTCTGGAGACCTGTACCAGTGCTCAACCACCCTTTGGTGAAGAATCTTTATCTAATATCTAATCTAATGTATATAAATTATATCATACTATAACAGTATATATTAATAATATATATATAACTATATATATATAACAATCTAATATTTCTATATGTGTTTTATTTAACAATTAATGCCTATAATATAATAAAATACAATGTATAACCATATCTATAAACTTACTTTGCTTTTCCTCCCTACCCCTCCCTCCCCTTTCTCCAGCTCGGGAAGGCAGTACCACAGAGAAGTTTGTGATATACCCTATCTTTCACAGAAAATGCTCAGAACCTCCTTTTGATACCTACTAAAAAGCTCTCACTCTTCCAAAACAAACATTATACTTGGAAAACAACTCTCCTGATGGAGAGAACAAAACCTATCCATAGAACATATGTTAGTCACACTACTACTTAATGCACTCCTAAAAAGCACTCAGCTACTGCTTGGAAAATAGAAATCCTGTATCTATAAGAAAAACATTTTTTAAAAATCTCAGTGTTATTTACCCTGATAAGCTACAAAGTCAAATACTATTTGTATATTGCATATGAGCTGGTTATCATCAAAATAAACATAACCTAATTCAAAGTCAATTCACCATTAACCACCACACTAGAATTCAAGCATGTAAAATATCTACATCAGCCTTTTGTGACAGAATCTGCTAACAAAACTGTTACCAGTTTGGGAAACAACAATAACAAAAATAATTTATTTCTCTGGGTAATCAGGGTATGCCAATGAAGTAAGGCATCTCAGTCAAAATAAATATTATGTCCTTCTACAAATGACTTTCTCTTCTAGATATCATAGAATCATCAAAGAATCATCAGAGGATGATGGAAAGGATCTTGAAGATTATCTAGCTCCAACTTTCCTGTTGTGGACACCTTTCACTAGACCAGTTTGCTCAGAGCTCCATCCAAGCTGGCCTTGAGCACTGCCAGGGATGGGGCATCCAGAACTTCTCTGGGCAACCTGCTATATCCAGCCTTGCAGTTCAGATTTGGCTTCTCTATGAGACTTTATCTGACTCAAACTATTATACACTTATTTCCTACTGAGATACTTCCCTATGCGAGTGAGTTGGCTGCATGAGTCTGTATTAACAAGTTAAGCAAGTTTGCTAGTGATTTGCCTTCATATAATAAGAAATGGAACCTTTTCAAACTAGTTGCAGAACCAGTTAACCTGAGTGAATACAACCAGGCACTTACTAAAATGTCCAAATGCCTAACAATTTCATTGCCTGAAAATAAAAAATTGAGGAGTACAGTCATCACTTCATCATGCTGGCCACAGTCAGCAAACAGTCAGCAAATTAACACTTTCAGATATCAAGACCCAAAAGAATTTTGCTGGTTTTGCCCTTGGGGATGGAATGTCAGCATATTTTTTTTCCTGTCCTCCATTATTTCCCATTTGAACTCCAAACTAGTGTGGTAGTCCCTCATCTCAAAAAACATGAGTTTGTCTAACCAGTGTTAGACAAAGATTGTCCTTTTACCAGTAATTCATACTGGCCCTAATTAATGCTGACCCTGCAGCCTTTCATTCTGTATACTTCTGTATAGCTTTAATGCAGCTTTTGAAGTTTTCAGTAACATCTGCCCTAAATCAGTCTGGAGATAACAATTTGAATATGGAGGTGTGACAATGCAAGTGCAGCATCATAACCATTCTCTCATCAAAACAGCTTGAGACTTTAATGACTCATGAGTTAAATAAAAACATCTATGGTTTGATATATGTCTGATAAGTCTACACTACACAGTGTAGACTTATCAGACATATATCAAACCATTACAGAATGGAAATCCAGCCAAGACACCCTACATCTACTTTTACCAGGAGAGACAACTTGGCAAAAAACTGGTTGCTCAGGGAGTGGCAGGAATCTGCAATTGTGAAATTTAAGTGATGGAGATGTGACAATTTTTTCAACATTGCTGCAACTGAATACTTTTGGTCGTTGATATCAATATATTAGCCACTGTTTAATAAAGTGTAAAGTAAATATACCAATTCAGACACTCTTACTTGATTTTTGAAATAGACAGCAATGCTAATTTTCTGATCTGCCTCAGCACAAGCAACATATTACACAGTAAGGGAGAGACAAAGAAACACAAAGGGTCTTTCAGTTTGATTTTTTAACTTTTGTAAAATAGGTCATCTAAATTCAAGTCGGTAATTTAAGTATTTTAATGGTTAAAGGCAAAGACCAAAGTCATAGAAAATAATAGACAACAACCATAGAAGTCTTGTGAATCCTCCTGTCAGATCAACAGGGAACAAGGAACAGCCAATTATTGTGACAATTGTTCCCTCACACACATTATGCAGTATGACTTGTGAGATGACAGTGAGCTAGCTTCATTTAAATAGTGAGATCCAAAAAAATACCAAAGACTACTGCTATCATAAAGATTTAACTTTCAAAGTAGAACATTAAGTTAATTATGTATGTTGAAGATTAAAATATGAAACTACAAAATACACTTACAGCACCAAAACCATGAAGAAACTAAATGTTAAGACTAGAACTATACAGGCCATCTACACAGCATCTATTTTCCAAAGTAAAAATCAAAAAGGCATTTTTCTTTTTTCTTCGTTTTTTTTTTAATTCACTCCAGCAAGAAACCTAAATAATATTAAGATCAGCATCCAGTGACAACTGAAAAGTTTCAAGAAAAAAAATTCACACAAATTCATTTGGAGTTGGTGAACTGATTTGTCTCACAGTTCTTAATTCTTCCATTAAAACATTCTAAAAGACTATCAGCAAGAAATAAAACTGAAAAAAGAACAACAGTAAAGCTGGTGTTAAGGAAGAAATGAAGATACAACTAAGTGTCATTTAACTATAAAATGAAAAATTAAAAACAAAGGGAGTGGGAGGGGAGGGGTGTTGTATCATACCTTAGTAAGAGTCCGAAAGTTTTCAATAGGACTGAGGTCATTAACACTCTCCTGAGGACTTCTTAGACCCTTTAAAAGAATTTTAATAATCAGTTAAGTTTGATTCCTTTATGTATCTTACAATCAAGTCTTACCTGATGTTTCATAGGTATCTACAGGTCCCGTAATGAATACTCTGACATGTAGCTGGAAGGCTAAGACCTTATTTTAGAAACATTTAAGCAAGACCACTGGTATATAAGTTATGCTCTACAAACGTATAAGCATTTCCAGTTTTATTCTGCAATATGTACCTTTTCAGTACAGCTCACTAACATTTTCTCTATAAAACTCACTCACACTCTCCTGTCAATGTCCAGATGTTATCTTAAATTTTAGAATGAGCATGTCTCCAAAAAACATAGCATACTTTGTTCCATTAACTTAAGGATTTAATGGAATCAAAACACTGAATTCAAGTTAGGTGCCAGCTACTCTATTGCAAGATTATTTCTGCTTGATGGCATATTTTTCTACTTGCAATATTCCACTACTAGGCCTGGCTTTCCCTATGTGAAAAGGTTGTATAATCCACACTAGCTTCTTTATATAATTATTACTCCTTAAAACACATATAGCCACATAAACAGCATGTATGTTTGTTGAATATCAAACATATTCACAATTTTCATAGAAAGATTTGGGTTAGAAGGAATCTAAAGATCAGGCAGTTCCAAGCCCTGCCATGGGCAGGGACACCTTCCACTAGATCAGGTTGCTCAGGGCCCCATCCAACCTGGCTTTGAACACTTCCAGGGATGGGGCACCCACAGCTTCTCTGACAACCTGAAACAGCAACTCACCATTTCAAGAAGCAATACCACATAACAGGCTGCTTAGTATATCTTCTGCCAGCTCCCTAGGCAGAAATTAATCTACACATTCAGGTTTCAGATATGGCTCTAACTCCAGCTTCTCTTGAAACTTCAGTGTGTTCCTGTAAGTCACAAGTTTCAGGCAGAATTTCCCCCTGCTCTTGTGATTGATGTTAACAGTATTTTTTCCAAGCCCTTTCTGGTCCTTGGTACCTATTTCTAAAAGGACTTCTGCAAGTACTATGTTACTTTATGGTGAGAAAGTTTGTATTTATTCTATGAAACTGATGAAGTGTTGTACATAATTTCAGTGCTAACTACTACATTTGACAACTGTTTCATCCTCTCAAGACGCAAAACCTCTCCATTCTGATTCTCAGATTTTGTTGCACGTCACTTCAAAACATCCTCCCACTGCAGTTGCCACCATCAAAGATGACTCACCTCTACGCATCAGAAATTCAAAGAACAAGCAAAGCAACTACTGCAGTTTCTTATACTTCACACAAAATCGTCCCAAGTCCTCTCAAAAATATGCAGTTCTAGTGACTTAGATCCAGAAGAAATAAAAGGTTCCACTTATTAAATGGTAAATGGAACCTAATCCTTCCAAATGACTGAAAATTGCTTAAGTTGTTATCATTTGCAGAAAACATCACATCCACACTGGGCAGGCCTCCCAGCACTCCTCCTAGTCAAACTGAAAACAAATAATGTAACCCTCTACTGAAGCAGAACAGATTTCGTTCCACTTTCACACAAGTGTTCATTTTTAAGACCTGCCTCCTGCATAAGGATCACAACTCTGAGGGCATAGTTTTAGGGGGAAAAAAAGCTTCTGACTTTCCCATGATTTTCTATAGCTATCCGGAATATCTGACATGGGCGACATAGGTGATTTTTTTAAGTTTTCCAATTAGACACAAATAAACAGGCTTCTCTTCAGGGTTATCTTATGTGTGTAACTGGAATGTTCTGCTGACACACTTCCTTAAAATTACTCTCAATCTTAGAACTATTGGTCCAAACATAGGCTTAGATCTACATAATCCTGGAGACAACAGGTACAAGTAGCAGACAGCAGTGAGCTGACAGACACACACCGAGTGCTCTGGCACACACTCTCTATGTGCCCACCCAAATATGACCCTGGCACCTTCTCAGCTACGCCTCCCTTTGGACAAAAAGCATTTGCTGCCGGACAAAGCTACGTTACAGAACAATTTTGAAATTATATGTCAAAAAAGCAAACTGACAGGGGCCCGCCCTGTCATCTTCAACCACCATGTCTCTGTTGTGACACGAGCTACGCGCTGGCACCTGCGCACGCTTCCATTTCTCGCAAGAGAGAAACACGGCGGATGGCGTGCAGCCCGCACGCCCCAAGCCTTCCCTCCCCGGCAGGACTCCGGCGGCTCCCCGGAGCGCCCGGGCACGGCGGCCCCGGTACCCCGCCGCCCCCCGAGAAGAGCCGCTCACCTGGCGGGTCATCAGCGACTTGATCTTCTGCATGATGGCCCCGCCGCCCGAGCGCGCTCAGCGGCCGCGCAAGGCGCCGCGGCACGGCGGAGCCATGTTGGGCGCCACCTGACCCTGCCGCGCCCGCCCGCGGCTCCCTGGGAGCGGCAGTGCCCCGCCGGCCCGCCCGACTACAAGTCCCGGCAGCGCGGCCGGCAGGGCGGGCCCGGCCGCCGGGGTGGGCGGGGTGCTTGGGCACTGGGACCTGTGTAGCTTTGGGTGTGCTGAGCTCAGGGGGTGAAACGCGGCGAGCTGGAGAGAATTTCCTGGTTGTCTCGGGTTCTTTCGGGCGTTACGCGGAGAGCGCGTCTGGCCTGTTGGCGGGTGATGATGTAGTTTTGCGTCGGCAAAACAGGCTTGTGTCACGCTTATTTACTTGTATTGATAGCAGCTTTAAAAAACCACGCACACCAAAACTCACCAGATGGTTTTTTAAATCTAATTTATGCCAGCACGAGAAAATAAATAATTTATCCTACAGTCTTTGCTTGAGTGGAGGCAGCATTCGGCGATTTGACTACCTGCAGAAAAGGGGGTTTTTCCATCCCCTGGGGCGTGGCTGTGCCTGCAGAAAAAGGGGTTTTTCCATCCCCTGTGGCGTGGCTGTGCCTGCAGAAAAAGGGGTTTTTCCTTCTGGAGGGCACATAGGTCAGCTCGGCGTGTTTCCCGATCGTGCTGTCCCTCAGCGCCCAGCTGCTGCTGTGCTGGTGCAGGGCAGGGCAGGTAGGAGCAGGTGTCTGTGAAACAACACACTGACAAAGGGAGGGTCGGGAGCCATGGTCCCGCCCTGCTTTCCTTGGCAGGAGCTCTGTACTTTCTGGCTGCCATTGGAAATACCCTGTAATTGTTTTGTGGAAAACCTCGAACAAGTTTAGCACACAACAAAGTTACTTCTCATTAATAAAGTAACGAAAATTTGCAGAATGTTGGTGCTGCAAGTAGTGTTGCTTTAATGTAGTTGATTCTATTCAAGAGGGAGGTTTGATTTGTATTAAGTCTAAATGCCATTTAACAACTAGCACAAGCTACAAGTCTCCTGAAAAGAAAATCTGTTTTTCATATGCACATTTGTGTGGGTTCGTTTAAAACTTGCAGTATATTAATAACATCAAGAATATATTCAAATGCTGGAAATTACAGGACACAATGGGGCATTTAAAGTGCCAATACAAGTTTTATTCCAATGCTAAAGGTCCCATTATTTCAGTTAGAAGTTAGTTAGCATCTATGACCAATATTTTGTTACATGGTGAAATCAAGTAGATAATAATTTCTAATCCAGGTTTTATGAAAGATTGCAATTTGATATATCAAACCTACAGTTAGGTGGATTAAGCAGCTTCTGAACAACAACAATCATGTGGGCAGGACAATGGAGCCAGAAAGATTTTGGGAATATGTGAAATACCCTCTTCATCTCCTGACATATGTCAGGTGGTGATATTATTTCTGGTGGGATCACTGTACTTCTGCTTTAACCTGGAATAACCCTTATGTTTCTTATATCGGACCTGGAAACATCTGGGTGTTTTCACCTCTCTTTAACTAAGGTAAAAATTGGGTGTTCATCCCTTCTGATAGGGAGTTTAGCACCTTGCTGGACCCCTGCTCCTAGCACATAGTGAGGGGGAGGCAATTCCTTCCTACCAGTTGCTCCTGCACAAAGCAGAATACAGTCTAGCCTAATATTTGTCAATCCATAATAGTCTGCCTAAGTGCTGTTTAGTGAAAAATATTGTGTGGTTTTGTATGGATAAACCATCTCTGTCACTGCTAATATTTGCTGTTGCAAACTGTTACTGCACAGCTCTGGGAGGGTTTGTCCAGTTTGCTGCTGATTTGTATGGTGGGTGACAGCTTTGGACAAAATCCAAACCCTACATTAATATTAATTTAAACAGTTGTAAGGTAATGGAGAAGAAACAAAAATCAGCAGTTAACAACTGTAGTAAGCTGTCCACTCTAGCCATAGGATTTTCATTTCAAAAATGTCTCTAGGCACTCGACATCGTGTGTTGCTTAGAGAAAGGGAATTCATTCTTTGCTGAGTTATACTTATGTTAAGGAAAAAAAAATACAGAAAAGTTACAGGCTTGAAAGTGCTAAGAAAAAAAATTAGTAAGGCTCTTTATCAGCTGTTTAATGGTGGTTTTTAAAACAGAAAATGAGAGGCTGTTCTTAGAAAAGTTCTGAAAAAATATTCTGAATACTAATTTTAGTTTGAAATAAGCATGTAGCATCACAGTATTTTTTATGAAACTGTAACTAAAGGAAGTTAATAACTGTATAACCTGTTCACTTGGTGCGTTTACTTACTCCTATTAATTAAATGTACTTTGTATTGTGTGCCCCATTTATTACATTCTGTGTCATATTTGCTGTGACTGCTGGGGAAGGGTTATGATAAAGTCAGAGGCAATGAAGATGGGTCCTCAT
Source organism: Lonchura striata (assembly GCF_050655825.1). Taxonomy (NCBI): domain Eukaryota; kingdom Metazoa; phylum Chordata; class Aves; order Passeriformes; family Estrildidae; genus Lonchura; species Lonchura striata. Next base: position 23,926,683 of record NC_140704.1, on the reverse strand, counting down.
CTAACAGGTGCTCCACTCCCTTTGTTCTTTGTATACACATATTCAAATCACATAAGGCAGGGGACAGGGTAGGACCTGTTAACTCATTGCTGATTTCCCTAGCAAATAAACCAGCAGCTGCAGGTCCAAGCCCTGGCTTAGTGCTGAGAAGGTGGCATTTTTGTGGGACAGGATGCTTTCATGGAGCCCTTTAGCCAACTTCTTTTGGGACTTACAGTGCAAAATATATTTTCTGCTTGTAGGTAAGATACAGTATGAATTATATTTAATTGTCATTGTGGAAATGTGAATTGGTTCTATAAGATTTATCTTTATCAATTTAAAGATATTTCTGTTGTGTTGGCAGATGTTTGATTTCAGGAAGGTAGCCTAGCTGTTAATCAGATAGTGGCACCTTGTTTTGGGAGTGAAGCTAAAGTTTTAGCAGCTGAACAAAAAGGAGTGCTGTACATAATCTATATGTAAAACTGGGCATTGATTAAATATTCATAGTCAACATGTAAAACAGGGGTATTGATTAAATACATACTCTTACATTTTATTGAATAACATATACATTGTGTATTCTTTTTAACCAGTAAGACTGGACAGATTCTAAACCAATTAGACAGAAACTGTTACACACTTGTTTAAAAATTTATTGAGACAGCATTGTTACATTATTTTTCACTTCTTTATTATTAAATTTATATGTAATATCTAAATGTAATTGGTATTGAAACTAAATTAAGCTTTTAATCAACTGAAGAATATCTCCCCATTAATAGTACTTTTGTTTGGTGACTGGGTGCAGTTTTTGTACATGTGCATTTGTTATCCATGTAATGGATAAAAAATAGATGTTCCATGTACTTTGACAGAAATATCCTCTGATCAAATGTTAGAGAAGTTTAATTCTACAAACTATTGTAATTACCTTTTTCTATATTTAATTGGGTTTGTAAATGTCAACAGAGGAAATATGTAATATTACAAATCTAGTGCATCTTCTAATCTTTCATGTATAGGAACAACTTTTTTTATCTTCTTTTTGAACCTCACAGTTCTAGCATATTATAGAGTCACCTAGTTTCCTTGATTTTGGGCTCAATACTTTTTCAAGACTTTTGGCTTCATAATGATTGATGTTTTATATCATGATTATTGGATCTCTTCTTTAAAAATGAAAAATATTTGGTTGATAAAAAATAGCGATTTTGTGCTTTATCTACTTTACCACTTTATTGGATATTTTTCATTAAAATCCTGCAAGAGTTGTTGTCATTCAAGCAGAGTGCTTTGAGTACAGGTTTATTCACCAAGAAGCCTTACATCCTTACCCAGGAAAAGTGCTGCCCATACTTCATATCATGATGAGAATCAGGTGCATGACACAAAGGCCACTGAAGGCATTGACCTCAGCAAATAAGATTAAATCCTGTAACAAAGCTCAGTGGAACTTTTTCTTGGGCAAAAATCCTAATCCAGGGAAGAATACTCCCAAATTTTCCATTATATAAATGGAGGTATAGAAATTGCAGCTTTCCTGGGCCATTATATCTGGGTTGTTTGGATTTTTTTGTTCCATAAATAAGCATACTTGTAAAACGGGGGGAAAATTTCACTGATCTAGTGACATTTTGCATCAAGTTCAGGAGAGCTGAAGGGCTAAATGAACACTCTGGTGAAAAGCAATTGAGAATCCAAACTCACTTTGGCAAGGAGATGTGCATGTTAAATTCAGAGAATGCTAAAATCTCGCTAAGCAAGTTTCAGTTTATGCCATAAACTCAAAAGTTATGCCATAGTTTTTTATTTAAACTAAAACTGCAGCCCTTGTTTTATGTCAACAACAATTCTGTTGTGCTTGCTAATACTGGTGATAGCAATGTGAAATGGAAGCAAAGCACAGATCACTGAGCTCCAAATGGAGGTCATTTTGTACAGCTCTTAAAATCATTATACAAAAATTAGGTCTTGGAATTTCATCATCTTGGGAAAAAAAGTGCATTATATATGTAAAGCAGTAGGGATAGGCTTGGATTTTATGGGATTTGGGCCTGAAAAATATTAATTTAGTTTGACACATTGGCTTGATTTTGCTATTAACTTTAATTCAAGGATTAGTCATAACAGTCTCCAGTTTAAATTAAAAATCAATATTAATCTAATTCAAATGAATCATAGAACACTTTAGGTTGGGGAATACCCTAAAGAGTATCAAGTCCAGCCATAAACCTAACACTGCCAATTCCTCCATTAAAGCATATTCCTGCGTGCTGCATCTACACATCTTCAAAGTATCCCAAGGGAGGATGACTCTACCACTTCCCTGGGTGTCCCATTCTAATGCCTGACAACACTTTTGATGAAAAGGATAACCCTCTCAATAAAGAATATCCCAGACTGCAGAAGACCTCTGCTAAGACCAGAATATTTCCATCACTGCTCCCATAAAACCTTTGCCTTTGACAGAGCACCATTATCTAATAACTTGCCCCAGTCTCAGGCTGCCTTCTCCCTTGCCCTGCCAGCCATGGGGAAGCTCCTATGGGATGTTGGCACTCCACAAAATCCCCCCAGCAAACCCAGAGAGACCGACAAGAACTGGAGTTATCCAAAGGCACTCCTTGAAGGGGTTGAGGGGAAAATGGGGTTTCTGGCCTCACCACCTCTGATCCCAGCTAAAAGACTTTCCCTAATTTCAGATCAAAGTGTCTTTCCAAGACATTACACAGAGCCGATTTTCCCTATAAATCAAGTTGAAAAAAGTTAATTTGCAGTTTCTATTCCAACAGTTTTTAGCTGCTAAGAAAAACATTTTCCAGCTCTGATTCTCTTTTCATTACAGCATAATAATGCTGTTACCTTCCATCCTGGTCATCCCAATTATCCTGGTGCTCACAAGACCTGCTTAGGTTATGCTAAGTTTTTGCACAAACAGATCTGTGAGAAATATTATTTGTTTTCCATAGTTTATGATTGCACTGCTTCTTTTACTGGTATGTTGTCCAACAGCACAATCACCCATTGACAGCTAAATAAACCCAAAAATTGAACAGCATCAGACATAAAGAATCAGTAAGTATATGGACAGATCTTCTAATTACAGATGGCTCTGTGTTTGAGATGTGTTTGACTTTATTCCAGTTGATCTAAAAATTAAAATGGATGATTATATAATTGGTAGGTAATACGAAATAGATCTCTAGCATTAAGTATTTAATGAAGGATTCTACTGAGGAGTTTCTCTCTTTTCCAAGTGGACAACAGCAGTTTAAATCTGATTTGTACTGTAATGTTGTCAGGGAGCATATTAACATCTGAGAAGTGTTAGAAAAATCAACAAAATACTTAATATCCTGTTAATCAGAGTCTAGAAATCCTTGAAGAGTTGTGCAGTGTTAGAAAATTGCAAGAATAACAGGGTGCAAATTTTGTTAAAAAGGGGTAGGGGAGCAGTCTTCAGTTTGATGTGCATCATCTGTTTTAGGTTTCTCATCTAGAAAGTTAAGCATATAATGATCTCTGTCCTATGTATCCTCCACTTCAGCCATTCCACATTTTTTCTACACTGTTCCTCTTTTTTTTACCCTGTTCTCCTCCTATCTCAGCTGAACCCCAGCCAGTCCTCTGCGAATTAAAGTCCATGCAGCCTGAAGCCCTCTGCCTGCTTCCTCCTTAGCCCCATTAATGGGGGCTTGCCAGACTTACTGTCAAAGGATTTCATTGTCTTTTTTTATATTTCCCTGTTAGTATTCTGCAGCATTTTCCTTTGGCTTCCCTGCCATGCCCTCAGAAATGCTGTAAGCTATCTTTAGCTGAGTGTAATATTGCTCAGCTTTATGAAAAGGGAAGCCAGACACAAAATTACTTTTTTGGGGTAGGTTCTGTACAGCACTGCTGGCTACCCAGGAGCCAGTCCACTCACACTCCAGGGTACCTCTGACATTAATTACTGGCATTACTGCTGCATCTGTAACCACCACTCCATTTTGTGTCCCCACCCTCATCCTCAACAAGTTTGCTTTGCTATTACCTCGTGGCAAACAACTGTGCACAGAAATTTGATGCTTCTAACGCAAAAGACATGTACAGATACCACATTATAATACTGAATTTATGTTTTTCTTTATTTTCTGTCACATACGTAGGAAATTAGACGTAAATGAACCTTTCACAATTTCTGTCATAAAGAATAATGATATGAAAGTAGGAAATGTGAGAAACAAAGTTAACCCTGCATTATATGAATGAGCAAAGTCATATATTTTTCATACATTGCTCCTTCTGCTCTTCCCTACCCATCCAGCTCTTTCCAGATAGAAACATGTTCCATGGACATCAGGTGGGAAGTTACTTTTTCATTACAGATATTGGAAGCATGTCAAGAATCACAGAATCTCAGGTTTGAGGGATCTCAAGGATCATCAAGTCCAAACAAAAATGATCATTAGCAGGAAAAGAATAGATGGTACATGGTGAAAGCATTGCATGTTGTCCTGGGCAGTGCATTCTCAGTCTCCAGTGTGTTCTTATTCAGTAGCAGATGGATTATTTAAATAACAGTTCTTACGTTTCTTACTTATAAGAGGTTGCTTTTTTCCTAGAGTTTTTTTGCCATTTGCATTGTGCTTTTTAGCAGTATTGAACACAAATCTGAACAATCAAACCTGCAAGTAGAGTTAATTGGAGTTGCATCTTGAACATACTGAAATGTTTTTATATGTATTTTGAAAAATCATACCCTTTATATTTTGAATTGGTCATCCAAATTGAGTCTGTATTTTTGTTGTTAATTTTTTCTAGGCTTAAATTATTCATCTCTAAAGTCCTATCAGTTGAAATGGTGTTGTGAGATCAGTTCATTAATGTCAATGTTGATTGCTGTTTTCATGAGTGCCATGGAAAAGTTAATGTGAAAATCAATCACTTCGTTTCTACATTAAAGCTTTATTAGTGTTTTATAAATATATCTTAGGCCAGGACAAGGAAAAATTATTTTTAAAAGGTATGGGAAAGACAATGATTAACCAAGGAGTTGCCTTTTTGCATCATAACAGAGACAGAATTCTTGGAAAACAGAATTAATCATGTGGCTGTGAAAAAGTCACTTTTGTGCATATCGAGAGCAAGGCTTAATTCTGGCAATCTCCTAAGACTGGAATACTTGAATTTTGCAAGCTTTGTAATGTTTCTTGAATTTAGTCTTAAAGGTAAAGAACAGTCAGCAATAATAATTACATATAGTTTTAGTCAGAATTCATGAAAGTGCGGTTTGTCAGATTTTCAGTCAATTTCTCAGTATAACCGGCAGGGTACCTAAGAAGTCCTCTGCAGCTGAACCAACCCAGAAAAAATCCTAAAAACTGAGTTTATAATCCAAGACTGTTAAACAGTGTAAGACCTAGAAATCCAAAATATTTTAAAGGGAAGATATTTTATACATTAAGGTAAATTTACATTATATATACATATTTTGGCCAAACTTTCAACAGTTTTTGCTTTTTGTAGAATATGAGGCTAGAACTCTGTAGTTAGATGCAGCCACCAAGGTCAATGAGCTCTTGCCCCTTTCATACTTAAAATCTGAGTTATAACTAAAATATGTGAGTTTTAGCCTTCAAAGTTTTTTCACTGTAAGAATTTTTCATTTGAGTTTCCTGTGGTTTTCATTTGTATTTTCGGTTTGTTTATTTGTTTATTCTTTCATTTTTATGCAGGGATTTGTTCTGCCTTAAAATTGACAGTACCATCTCATACCATCCATGGTATCGAGGGGCAACCACTTAATCTTTCTGTTGACTACAGTTTCAATGCTACAGCTTCTGAAATCCAGATAATTTGGCTTTTTGAGAGGTCTCAAAGTAATCCAAAATACTTGCTTGGCTCTGTAAATCAAAGAGTTGTTCCAGACTTGGAATACCAGCACAAGTTTACCCTTATACCACCAAATGCATCTTTGAGGATTAATCCATTGCATCTCAGTGATGAAGGCAATTACATTGTAAAAGTCAATGTCCGTGGAAATGGGACCATAGCTGCAAGTCAAAAGATTCAAGTAGCTGTTGATGGTAAGTTAATAAAGGACAGTATCTTCATTTTGAAAATAAAATTACAATAGGTTTGAAGTCCTGGTTCTTTGTATCCAGTTACAATGGTGTCTCATTTAAAGCAACCATAAATAATAAATGCAAACTATTAAGTTATGTTTTTTTTCTACTGCTCCTGGAGGGAATACTAAAATACGTCATCTTTAAACAAAATTAATATATTGATTGATGCTTCTATATCATAAGTAAAAAACTTAAGAGGTATAGAAACATTTAAGATTATATTAGACAGACTTCTAAAAACTAAGATCTCATAAGTTTCTGCTGTGCTTTCATGAGGAAGCATTGAATTTGAAATAGTTTTTTTTCCCTGAACAACTTTACCTCGGGTAACAAAGAGGAGCCATTGACTTTTGCTGGTGACTGTAGTCTGTAAAAGAAGCCCAGATCTGAATTCATAAATTTACTGAATTTCCCTCTTTAGACTCTGCTCTTTCTATTGGGAACTGGGGAAAAAAAATTGAAATGGGAAAAAATTTATCTAAAAGAGCAACAAGAGCTTCTTTAATTTATGGATTATACAGAGGGAGCCCTGTAACTGAAGGGTTCAGAGCTGGAAGGAATGAGACAAATGACATCTTGAGGTGACAAAGTTGTAGCTGCCATTTAACTCCCAAACCCACCCCAATCTGCAGACATCCTCATGACAGATTGCCCAGATTTCAGTGATGCCCAGTGTGGGCAAAGCTGTGGGCAGTCATGCTGAGACGTCACACACCTCTCAGCAGTGGGCAGTGGGCATGTGGGCAGTGTCATGCTTTGTGCTCTTTTCCTTTCTGTGGACTCAGTGATTGCCTCAGTATATGAGGCAAGAGGCCAGGGTACACGACTGCTGCCTTTATCCTATTACCAGTAATATAAACAGTCTGGTTTTATTTATGTCCCATAACAATTCTTACAGTCACCAGCTGAGAATATGGCCTTCTTTTTTTAACCTTTAACTACATTTAAGAGATAAAATTTGAAATATTAGTAATATCCAGGGAGAATGATGATTGCTATTTGAATCATGTTGACCATGAAGACTGTAATATAATGGCTTGTCACTTTAACAACTCTTCTTATTGCTTTATGTTACAGTTCCAGTCACAAAGCCAGCTGTACATACTGAACCATCTTCAGGAGTAGTGGAGTATGTAGGGAATATTACCCTAAAATGTACTGTGGATAGAGGTACAAGGATAGCTTACCAGTGGATGAAAAATGGGAAGCGTCTTCATGCTGGCCCTAATTATACCTTTTCATCAAACAATGCTACACTTCTAATTGTTCCTGTAGTAAAAGAAGACATTGGGAATTACAGCTGTCTGGTATCTAACCCTGTCAGTGCAATGGAAAGTGAGATAATTGCACCAACCATATATTGTGAGTATATAAAATATTCATTATTATCTTTGTATTAATTATTTTGCTGGAAGGAGTGCCTCCAAATATGAAAACAGGCAGAAAACAGTGGAGTCAACACTGTATGTGAGCTTGCATTCAAAATGATCTTGTTTGCAACAGCTCTAACTTTAAACAGGATAATAAAATTATTCGGTGTTGTGTAGTTGTGAAGATCAGTCTCCACTGCAGAATTCAAATAGAAACTTCAAAATTTCCACAGATATCTTCAGATGTGACTCAAAGGAAAAAAATAATGAGATAATTGTTATAAATGAAGATACCGAATAGTAGCAAAAAGCTAAGCACAGGAAGTACCAGGCTGAAGGACTGGTATTAGTGGGTTTCCTCAAGATCATTTCAAGTCCTGTCTTTTTCAATACTTCCATTAATGACACTAGAAAGAAGATAGGGAGTATCTCAATGAAGTTAATTCATTTTATTAAATAGGAGAATTGAATGACTTGGACAGAGTAATAGTGCTGGGATGAGATTTGCTAGCAATTAAATAAATGGGCATGCCTTTTCAGAGAATAAAAAACATGAACTTCTGCTGATAAGATCAAGATTGATTAGAAAATAATCAAGGCAGTGAGCCTAGGTGATTGAGCTATCACAAAATATCACAGTATGATTCAGGCATAAAAAGACATATTTAATTCTGGGGGAGTGAGAAATGTATTTCCAACAAGGAAACAAGGGGAATGCTAATGGCACATAGAAGATAACACCACATGTGCAATCATTCATGCAGTCCCTGCAGATCCCAGAATGCTGATCTTGAACTGGAAAGAAAGAAAGACAGGAATGGAGAAGAGACACAGAAACCTCAGTCAAGCTTAGCAAAATTAGAATGAAAAGAAATTATTACGTTCTATATCAAATGGGAAGCATGAGGGAGCAAGAAGAGTTGCATAAAGTCCATTTTTGACAGAAGAGTAAACCTTCAGGTAGACAGGTATTTTGACTGGAAATGAAGGCACCTGAGAAACTAATTGAGTTGGAGGAAACAAAAGATTGATTTAATCACCATTCAACAATTATACAATAAATCTTAGAGCCTTTTCATTTTGGTCCATGTCAGGAATTCTCAGTGCCTCCTCAGTTTTCAAGTAGCACATGCTACACATATCTCACTTGCCATGCCCTAATCCTTATGTCCTCAGGGGTTGAATTTTCCTTCTCAGAGGAGAGCTGAAATTTGAAAGGCCAGGATCCACTTTGCCACCAGTCCTATTCAGCCAGTTTACCCAGTGGCCCAGTCTGGAAGGGACACTGCAAGGACGGGAACTGAATTCCTGTCCAGTCAAGGGCTGGTGCTCATTCCTGCTTTCTCCAGGCTCTGGCAGCTGGCAGTTGGTAGGCAGCTCATGCTCAGCTTGTTGTGGTTGCACTACCAGCATATTCAGAACCTACATCTCAACCTCTTATATTTTCCTCCTCCTCCTTGCATCTCCTTTCATCTCTGATTATCTCTTCTGCTATTTGTTCGGGGTTTTTTGTTATAACTTGGAAGAATTAATTGGATAAGGGGATAACTTGCATCTGAAGTATGGAGGGGAGGAGGTGTCTCTACACTGCATCAGGAGAAGAGAAAAAGACAGCCCAAATGAGCAAGGATTAACAAGGACGTTGTTAGATATGAGCTGATATAAGCTTATATGTAGCTTATAAAATTGACAGCAGCGCAGACTTGAAGATGAAGAAGCAGTTGCAAAGAGTCCTAAACAGGTCAAATATTAACTGATCTTCCATCTCATTAGACAGAGGAATCATGATAATTAAGAAAATAACCAGCACTGATGGAGTTTTAACTTATCATTACTGCAATTTTAAAAAAAAGTCAATCACATTCTTTCCTCAAGGTAGCACATTTTTATATGCCTGCTTTTGTAAAGTCACTGTCTCAGCTCACTTATGTGCTTAAAGTGCTAAAAATGAGACCTGAAGGTGTACGAACCAGCTTCTCTACTGCGTTTCTCACTTTAATGAGCTGCGAATTGGCCTTATACAGGTCTGTCTTCAAAGAGTACCTGCATAGAACTTGGGACACTGTATCCAGCCTGAGAGCCCCTACCCATGCAATGAAGTCAGGTCAGGCTAGAAAAACATCTGCCACCCTTGCTAGCTTTCAGACAGCTCTGTTCGTTGCACAGCCCATGTGAGATTTGAATTTCTGACCTGGTATACATAGAATTGTCTCCAAAGCACTGATGGCACTCACAGGTGTCTGGAACACCTGGTCTGAGAACATGTGTGCCCTTCAGTCCCAGCTCTGGTACTGCTTCCCCCTGTTCTTCCTCATCAATTACACACATTTTTCAGCAAATTTGAAAAATCTTTCTAAGTTCTAAGCTAGAAACCTGGTTTTGACCTACTGTTTACTAGAATTTTAAAATCTCAAAGTTAGTTAAGTGTCCATATTTCTTGAATCTTTTGCTGTTTAAATGGTTGTGATATACAGTTTTATCAAAAACCTTGAGATTCACTTTTTCTCCATGCGTGTAAATATTATTGTACACGCATTTTCTGAATGTCCTTCATCAGAACTGAGGATTTGCTTTGTGCACAATATAAAATCTGAAAAAAGGTATTAAGAGCAAACAATGCAATGCTGAAAGACTTCAAATACCTGTGGTATTCTCTACAATCAAGTCAGTGATGGGAGTTGGAGTCTTACTTCCCGAGCTCTATGAAGTCACCTAATTTGGCTCAACCTCTGCCTCCAGAAGTACTTTGTCTCCCAGCTCCCAGTTGTCAATAACAATCCAGAACTAGCCCCAGGATCTCTCTCTGCCATATGTCATTGCTGTGGGGGCGTTGCTGGAGGTGATAAAGAAAAGGTCACTCACGGTAAATACCTGCCATCTGCTTGGAAACTGTAACAGTCTCGTAGTGATGGGAGCAATTGAAAATATTCCCATGGAGCAGTAAATTATTACTCAGAAATATTGATTTATTATTTTACACATAATTTAGTTAACTGGTTTTACTGAGACAAGAGGCAGTTTTCTGCTGAGAATACTTGAAAGGGTAGATAGAGCTGAGGGATCCATGAAGGCTATCATTGTGGGTTGTAGCTGAGTATGAAAAGTGTTTTTTAATTCATGTCTTATTAATATTATCCTGTTTCTCCATTAGTTACGATGATAATGCATCCTGGAACATGGCTGTTGCAGTCATGTGACTCAGAAATAAATTATTTCAAGACTGGAAGAAGCTACTGTCCTGTAGGCTGCAGCAGACACTGTTGTACTGGGTTGAACTCAGCAGACTAAGTGGGATTTTCTTCCTCAAGTCTTCCAAAAGATAGAATATGCTTACTAGTAGAGAGAGAATGGTTAATTGCCTACTTTTCAGAATCATCCTTGAAGCTGTGTATGTGTCAGTTACCCATTGTTTAGGGACTTTGATGTCCGTAATGCCCAGGAGAGGCAAAATATTGCTCCAGGCAAAGCAGAAGGGTTACCTAATCCTTGTGTTGGCTTCAGCAAGGAATGCCACTTTTTAGATTTTGCAAGGATTTTAAGATAACCCCTCTGTTTTTTTCCAGCTTACTTCGCCAGCCAGTGTGTGTCAGTGTTTGTATAATGATTTCTTTCAACTTGCATCTTCCATTAAAATATAGTTCTCAGTGTTATCTCTTTATGTTGCACGGTTATGATACTGATAGAAAAGCAAAACTCAGTTCCGATTCTTTTGCAGACCATGGCAAAGCACCAACTACAGTGAGGAGAGCATGGAAACCTGTCAGCTCTTCTTACAATAATCTATGTTAACACATATCAAAGTCATATTATCAGTGAAAATAAAAGCTAATTCTCCAAAAATGGGAGAATTGGATTGGAAGAACCACTAAATTGCTCTGAAAAGTAAAAAAATTATGTTCCTGCCTATACATATTTTGTGAAGGGCTTTAATTCATTTATGAAAAATGTCAAAGGCCAGTACATCCCTTCTCCTTTCAGATCTGAAAAAAAGGGTAAGTAAACACCTATGAGAGCTCAGCTCCGGTGAAAAGCACCACTTCCACAGAAACATACAGACCAAGTGAGGCCAGCCAAGCCAAAACAGTGGGTATAGGTCTGTACTTCACAGAAATGGTCATTACAGGACCAGGTGACTCTTAGAGATGATAAATCAAGTGACTCAGGAATTGCAGAGCCTGTGAGGAAGCAGTCCAGCATCTAGAACTTAAAGAAAAGCCATGATTTTTCAGAGTGGCCACTGTAATGTAGGTAGAAGCAGCACTAATTCATGCTGAAGTGAATTTGTGTTGCATTTCCCAAGAAAATATTATGCATTATGTCAGCCATTCTTTAAAATGAGACTGCAAAAAGCTTACCTCTAGGAAATAAATAGAGGAAATTAAAAGATTGACAAGTTTATGTTGTGAAATAGGGGTATTTACTTAAAAGTGGGCTAAACTGAGGTCATATGTGGTGGTCTATAGTCTCTTGTCTAAGACTGAACAAACAGAAATAAACACAGAGGCACACACAGAATGGCCTGGTTTGTGTTGTGTGGTAGTGGCTTAGGTGTTCTTGAAGAATAAATGAGTCTCATAAAAAAAGGCAAACAGTAAATAGAAGTATTAGAGAAGTATTAGAGAACATTCTAACATGGTCCTGAATTTCCTGGTGGGAAATAAAGTCTTAAATATACAAGTGTGCAGCATCATGTAGCAGGGATACAGATCATGTAGCTCACCAGCTACATAATCTTAATTATTCCAGACAACCACATGAAGGTGGAAATATTACTAGATTCCCCTGTCTGCAATGGGCACAGTACTGTGTCTCTTTTGTGCTACACCATTCTGTATGAGGCAGCTTTACTGATCTTCAGGGATCCTACCAAAATGATACTCTGCATATTTTCTTCTTTTGCTCTGTCATATTAGGTCTGTGCATTTTTAATAATTCATGCAAGTCCTCAGGGAATTAATAACATTTAAATGATTAGGGGGGATTGGTTTTGTTTTTTTTAAACTAGAAAAAGTTATTTAATAAGGCACACTTCAATAATTATATTCTCTACATAAATTTGTATACTTCAATAACTGTAAAAATAATTTTAACATATAAAGATATAAAAGCTCCAATGATCTGAAATGTTCTAATAAAAACAGCATGAGAAATATTCTTATATTTAAGTATATTGTTTCCCTTCTCATTTTCCTATGCAGGTTGCACTAAAAATACTCATCTGCTCAATTTTTTGCGTAATGAACACAAGACTGTACAATAACATATGCTTCTTCTAATTATATTCAGAAAAACAACTTTCAGCACAAGAACTTGTCCTTTGAAAAAGCATAATTATAGTAGAAATTATTTAAGTATTTTAAATTATTTAATTATTTAAGGTATTATTTAGTAGTACAAACTTACTAAAATAGGGGGAAAGTTAAAGTTTATTCTAGCAGTCATTTATGGAAATTTTTTGTGCATTCTTCTAAAGTACACCCCACTCAATATTATACCTGTAAGTTAGTTCCCTAAATAATTTTTATACTGTAAATTATATTATAAATTTTATACTGTAAATTATTGCAGTGAAGTTAACATTAGAAGGCCAATTTTTTTACTTTTAAATTTGTAGGAAAATTGGGAAAATACTTATGCCATTAAGTTTGGCATTGAAGTAGAAATCAAATATGCTCCTGAAGAAGACATGCTCCTTTACTTCATAGATCCAACTGATTTCAGTTTTCATTCTTTTTATCATGCTGAGAAATACATACACCCATGCTTTGTCCTTAATCAGCAATTGGACCAGTATTAAGTGGGTGTAGCCTGAGCTAAGCCTAGCACAGATCCAGTTATTGAACAGAAAACCTTTTCATTGAAATGACTGAATGCCAGCCATTCTAAAGTCTAGTCTAACTTAAATATTCTAACTTTAGAGATACACTTCTGATTAATTTTTAATTATATACTTTGATTTTCTTTTTCCCACTGTATTTCTCCTTTTCTCCCAATGCAGATGGACCTTATGGACTAAGAGTCAAATCAGACAAAGGTCTGAATATTGGGGCAGTGTTTACAGTTGACGTGGGGGAGGTTGTACTGTTTGACTGCTCAGCAGATTCAAATCCACCAAATACTTATTCATGGATTCAAAGGGATGACAATACCACTCAAGTAATCAAATATGGACCCCATCTGGAAGTTATATCTGACAAAGTGGCCCAGAGGACAATGGAGTACATGTGCTGTGCTTTCAACAATGTGACTGGAAAACGAGATGAAACTCAATTCACAGTTGTCGTTATGTCTGTAGGTAAGAATGTAACTTTACTGTTGTAAAGTGTAACATCTGAGTAGATGCCCCAGGAAAAGGAAGTAATTCTTAGAATATGTATGAAATTTAGGTCTTGCTAAAAATATAGTAAAGGGGCTTTTGGACATTCTGTAGGATACAGGTTTTACTTGTTGTATGACACAGCTTGGAACACAACCCACTAAGACACTGAAGTTTTGTGGGATTTTATTGAAAATTTTCATGTAAATTATTTCCTTGTCATATTTATGAATCTCTGGATTGATTGCTGGGTTCTGAAGAACACATACCTTCATTGCTCATACGGTATTATCTCAGTTCCTGTATGGTTGTGTTCAATATTAACAAAGCAGTTTTTGAGAAAATCTCCAGAAGCATAGAGCAAAGAACAAGATATCAAGGAAGTCTGATATCTCTTTAATACAGATGGATACAAGTATTTCCAGATAAGGAACATATGCTATTAATGTTCAACAAGAATTACTAGATTGCCTGTTAGAAAATTTAGCAAAGCAATTTCATGTGGGCTGAGCAAACAGCTAACAAATTTGTTCATCTGGCAAACAAGAAGGTATGTCCATGATTCAGGCTACTTACTGATTCATCTTGAATCCAGTATGCTGAGAGGAAGATGGGTTTCAATTTCATAGTAAGAATACTGCACTGAAAAACTAAATATTTTGGTTAGTAGTGAAAGAAAATGCAACCAAAACTATGTATTTATAGAAATTAACATTACATTTCTCCAGGAAGTTCATATAAGATATGATATTCAGCTGAGATTTCCTTTCAAAGGCCAAAAAGGAGGGAAGACTCCACAGCTTCCTGGTTGGTTGCACTTAATAGATTCCCTAATTACAAATATTTTACTTACATCTTATTAAGACATTTTCTCCAGTGTATTTAAAAATAGAAAAAGGTCTTTTGCCCCTCGGGAGCCATTTTCTTTTTCATGAGTGTTTATTCAAATATCACTAAATGGAAATGTCAAGGCTACACCTTGCAGAGCAGCACTGACTGATTCTGAGAGGTATGAATTCACACACAATTCATTCTCAGCAATGCTGCTCATGCTAAATTCTCATTGCAAGTAAATAAACATACTAACCAAAGACTATGAAAATTGTCTATATTCTTTTTGCTCACCCTCATAATCCTAGATACAGAGGCTGGACTATGGCAACCAAAATAGCGGAAATGCCACTTTCAGTAGCAGCAAGAACTCTGATGTTTCAGAAGATCTTACACAACTTCCCTGTGGGACAGAAACTCACCTATATGGTGCTATAGACAGATGCCTAATTAATCCTAAAAAAATATCTACAAAACAATTCTTATAATAAGCTACAATTATATCAATAGTTGCACTAAGTTGTTACTAATTTTCAGCCAAGATACTAAGATGAGGTGTCTTGTGTATGCCAGTCATTGCTCATTTTTCAAGGTTAGTCAGCTTGAGTGTGTTAAATGCATGCAAAGAGCATGTCTTTGTTTTCTGCACTGATGTATCTATGGAGATGTGATTTATTGAGTCTACATTTGAAATTAATCACTTTGAAGAACAATATTAAGGACTCATCTGATTCTCCAGCATTTGGTCTTTTTCTTCCTAAATAAACCAGTACACTGAAGGACTATTAAAAAAAATTGGTGAAATTGCAGTGATTTATTTTCCCATCTCTTTAGGACATATTTGTCTAGGAATCCTTATATTTAATCTACATGAAAACCACTGTATATGTAGCCAGCACAATGCCAGTGAATTACAGGGAGGTGTAAGTAGATGTAAGCAGCCCTCTGCACAGGAGTTCACATCCAGCTAAATAATATGCATTTTAATTGTACTAATAAATCTGGCACTAGCAAATATGCAACATTAATTTACCTCTATGGATCATGATTTTTGTCCTTTAATTACATGAATTCTGCACAATTCAGGGCAAAAGGAGGAAACTGAGAGTGCACAAGCAAATACGTCTGGTATTTCCTAACTTTCACATTCTTGTCTTTGTAAATTAATTACAAATGTTTTCCATGTGCTTCTAGGTATGTAATTATATGCAATTTGTGTATGTGTTGTATCAGAAAATCCTGCTGGAAAAGTCTTGCTAATGCATAGCCCATCAAAAGACTTGAGCAAAGGGAAGAAATATTTTGAATATATTAAGATATGAATACAGACAACATGGTGGAGTCCCCATCCTTGGAGGTGTTTAAGGAAAGACTGGACATAGAACTTAATGCCAAGTTGGTCTTTGGTCATAGGTTAGACATAATGATCTTAGAGGTCTTTTCCAGCCTAAATGACTCTGTGATTCTGTGATAATTTATTGGTTTCAGATGTGATTTGATAAATAACCAGACTGCCAGTGATCTAAAAAACTTTACAGAAAGTCTAATGGGTCTTTTGTCTTCTCCTACTTTATAGCTCCCAACTACTAGGAGGATTTCCCTCCAATCTAGCACAAGTGACTCTCTCATCCTCCTTTTTTGGTAGTTCAGTGTCTCTATACCACAAGTTATAATATGCATTTTCTTTTTTTTTTTTTCTTTTTTTCTCATGCTGTAATTTGTAGCTTACATTTGCTGACTTCCATTTAGATCTATGCACTAATCTGCTTGGAAGTGTTTTCTGATATGCATATAATTGATTTTTCAGTTCAGGAGATCTGTGGGAAAAAATAAATATTACTCATTCACATGACACAAACTTTGCACCTGTTTTATATCTCTCTTCAGGTTTACTTGTTTCAGAAGAATTTTAAAAGATGCATTTTTCAGTGTCATTGTAGCACATTGTGAAGAACAAGGAACTAAATCCAGTACTCATCTTCTTTGTCACAGGGTTGGAAAAGCTGGCCCAGAAAGGAAAATCTTTGTCTTCTCTTGCAGTAATAACAGGAATTTCATTATTTTTGATCCTAGCTATGGCCTTTTTATTCCTATGGAAAAGATATCAGCCACATAAAGGTATGTAAAAGTTAAGCAAAGTCCATTTCTTCTTTTGGACCATTGAAGCAAAAGGAATAAATATTTTTTTCTTCTTTTCAGTGATACAACAGAAGCTACAGAGCAGGTAGAAAAACAATTCATCTTACTTCTAAAAGTAATTTCCATCCAGAGAATTGCATTTTATCATATTAATTTTCTTTCCTTGGATTATGACATCAAACTGAGAACCATGTTTATGTTTTCTAGGGCAGAAGCTGATTACAGAAAGGCACAGGCATTTTCAGGTAATCCTAATGAAATAAGTGTGAGCATAAAGTCAAAGTCCATTTCTGAAAAAGAAAAATAGCATCACAAAATACAGAAAAAAATAAAAGGAAAGGAAGAAAAGTGTGTTTTTATGTTCGGAGGCACACCTCTATGATAGCTTAATTAAGATAAGGCCTAAATTGAGAAGTCAGCATGGATTTAGCTCATGCCTGGAGCTCATAGCAGTATGTACTGTTGTCTTGAATTCTACCTATTAATCCCAGTATTCTGGTATTGGAATACCTGTATTCCACTGTTGTCACCAATATTACTTAAATCAGTCTTATTGTGGGGTAGCAGTAAGAGGCGATACACCATGGAAGGATTGCAACTGAAAATGTTCTGGCATCAGTTGTTACCAAAATCATGAGTTAATGACATTGCAGTATATATATATATCACCTTCTATCACATCCTATACTGCCTTTCTCTGTGTTATCAGGACCCAGAGTGGTTTTTTTTTCCCACTGCCTCTTTTCCCTCCACAATACTTAGCACCTGATCCTAGGCAGGAGATGTGAGAGACCATCCTTTGGAAGGAGATCACATTTATTCCCATTCTTTTCTACCAAAGCATCAGAGCAGACCATAACCTGCTACATGCACAAGTAGAGGGAAATATATGTAACTTAGGAAGGTAGGACATTCACTTGAGCACAGAAGGTCCATCAAAGTCATAGCAAATAATAGAAATTCATCATTGTTTTTGGTGCTGCAACCTTTGATGTGAAATGCTGCCCAAGAGACAACCAAGAGCCTCACATCTCGTGGACAGTGGGAGGGTAGACTAACTACACCTAAATACACCTAGATACAATTTGTATCTGAAGTCCCAAATAATAATAATGTGGCATCTCTAGGTACCATGTTCCCTTTTATTATTCTCAAAATTGTAAAATATTCAGGTGGTACTGCTTCACTACACTGTGAATGTGCTGAGTTTATTTATTCAGCCTCTCTTCTATGGGAAATGAAAGTGAATTGGTCATTTTAGCCTTCCAGAATAGAGAGTATGAATGTCTCCACCAAAATTGTTGCTGAGGTTAGCAAGAGGCTGCACACTGGGTACAGGGTGTGGGAGATCACCAAGTACCATTCACACCAGCTCTGCAGCTGTCCTGCCTCACTCCTCACCAGTTTAGGAGCTCAGCAGGGAAGTGGTAGAAAGCAGATCACATAAGCAGTATTTGGGTGTTTCAAAAATTAGGGCAAAATATCTTGCCAGTCATTATTTTCCAGGTTCATATTAACATCTCTTTTTTAAAATCTTTGTTCTAACTTTAGGACATGAAAGTGCTTTGGATGATTTTGGGATATATGAGTTCATCACTTTTCCAGATCTTACCAGTGGCTCTAGGGTATGTGCTTTTACATCATAAACAGACAGTTTCTCTTCTATTTCCCTAGGTATACTAAATATCTGTACCAGAATCCTTCTGTAGTTTCACTTCTGTTGCTTTTTACAGATGTCTGTATGACACCATATTCATGGCTATTGGTCACCCAGTACTTGCTCTTTCTTTCCTGTGTTATTAGTTCAGTACTTCATAATCAACACAGTGAAGTAAGGAATAACTAAGCTCTAAAGACAGCACTCTCCATTCAACTACCCTATACTAAAAGAATATTAGTAATGCTGGGAAGCTGAGCAGCACTGAACCACTTGTGTCACACAGGCAAGTGTACTGTTGTGATGCCATTTTCTCCCTTGACCCTAATATTTCTTCTCATGCAACATTCAGCCCTGGCAGTGCAGAAAAGTGTTGGGGGTTATTTACAGTGTAAATATAAAATAAGTCTCAGCTGTATGTGGTTGGTTTCATGTATTGTAGGGTGGGAGTTAAGCATAGGAATTTTGCTAGCAGAAAAGAAATCCTGCAACATTTGCTGCTTCCTTGCATTGTGTCTTTTCTGACACTACTGCATAACAGTTGGAGACCATTCTGATATGGTGTAAAAGGACAATAAAAATATCAGAAATAGGGCCACAAAATTTAGGGACAATGGTAAAACTGGGAGGAAAGAGAATAAGACTTTGCCTTTGCTAGGGAAAATTGCCAGCAATGTAATCTTGTAACTTTGGAGAACATCAATCTGTTCAAGTAAGGGAGACCTCTTAAAGCATGGTCAGTGTCACATTGCCACACCTAATTTGTTTTTATGATTAGTACTTGTAATACATGATGTCAAAAAAAAGTCATAGATTAATTTATCTTCTCTGATGGAGTTACATGTTTGAAATATACATTTATAGGGCTAAAGTGCTACTGCAAATGTTAGTGGAGAGGACAGGCTTTTACAGCAGCAGAGATAAAAGACTTTTAGAAAACAGAGCAGCTGAACTGTGTCTCTTACAGTTTGTGCCAGTAAGAGGCTTATTAAGTTTAGAGATCAGGCCCTAGATCATTACAGCCTTAAGCATACTGTGATATACTAAAGAAGGTATATTTCAATTAAATAAATTCTTTACTTGTAAGGATGGTGAGGCAACTAAAAGTTGTCTCAGTGGCAGATGCCCCATCCCTGGAAGTGTTCAGAGTCAGACTGGACTGTGAGCAACCTGGTCTAGTGAAAGATGTCCCTGACTGTGGCAGAGGGGTTGGAACTGGATAATCTTTGAGGACTTCCAAGCCAAACCTTGTATATCCCTGAAGCTGATCATATCACAATATCACATTCTTGGATCAGGGATCAGGGCCTTAGTAGGTCAGGAGGGAGAGGGCAGTGACAAGAACAACAGGACAGATGTACAAGCAATGAAATATACTATAATTTCCAGCAAAATTTCAAGGAACAGGAGAAACTCCACTCATTTATTTTCAGCTATTCAAATGTACAACATTCCAGGTAAAGTCAGCTTTTGTCTCATTTAGTCAGCAGAGAAAGGGGGAAATAAGAAGGTGGAGATAATGAAGAACTGGAGGTTAGGTATAGACAGAAAGACTGGTAATTCCTTATGGATGTAGAGTCTAGGTAAATCTGTTGTCATGACATGAGAGGAAATTAATATACTTAACATGCTGAACAATCAATATTACTTGATTTATGGAAATTCCATGCATTTCTCTCTCTTTGACAGGCTGGTGGGAATTTTATGCTGAACCCAAGCCTGGAATATTTACTGCATTTTTACCATCTGTTCTCCTGCTTTTCCCTTTATTAAATGCTTCTTTCTTGACTTGTGGTACCTTAATATAAAGTATTTGCTGTATTAAATGCAAAATCTGCATCCTAAATCTTTTAAGGGGCTAAAAGAATTTAAAACTAATAGTTGTCTCAGTATTAATGTGATGAGAACTTACTCAAAATGAAATATAAACTAGAAGAGATTACCTGTTCAATCCACAATCAACAATTTGATAAAAAGTTTAAAAAATTCCAAGTTACATTAACAGTTTAATTTCTGTTGAATCTTTTCATATTTGTATTTACAGTAGGAATATGTTTTGTTGGTAGGTTTCAAGTCAATCTGTTCCTGGCCCTGACTTTGTCGCAGGCCAGGATATGCTAAGTACGGTTTATGAAGTTATTCAGCACATTCCTGAGCAGCCAGAACAAGACCACCAACAGTAAGTTACAGACTGTGCTCACTCACATGGTAACTCAAAGACAAATACTTTTGCATCCAGAACAATTTACATTTTGGTAGCTGTTTTTTGATTCCACTGAGAGGATTATGGAAGGAAAGATATAAACTGCCTTAATTCCTTCACCATTTCCTATCCAATCCCCCACTTTTCCTCAAGGCTTCAGTCTGTTGTTTCATTACCCTAGTTTTGTTAAAGTGTAAAAAAGAAAAGGTGAGATCTTCAAACACAGCTTCAAATTGAAATTCCCACTTAATTTAATAGGGCACTGAAACATCAGCACTTCCTACTGAATAGGTTAAATATTCAATCAAAGCAGTTTAATTGGTAGCATGGCCTTCAGACCTCTCAGCCATGTGCCAAGTAGAGTTAGTGGGGTTTTTTGCAATGTTGAAACTAGTCAGTTGAGTAATAATCAATGGTTGTTACAATAGTCACTGAAATACTAAGAGTTATACTTTAAGCCGTGTCTCTATAGCAAAAGAATTCTTATTATGTGGTACCCTGGCTGGGAACTCCACAGAAACACTTTTGCTGAGTTAAATACCAGGAAGGCCACAGCACATTCTGCTTGTAGGTAGCACAGTGTGCTTATAGACCTGTAGCACAGGTCTTATAGACCTGGTTTTGTTCAAATCACCTAGTGCATATCACTTCCTAGCATAAGAAGGGTGAAGTTTTTTCAATTGTAGTATACCTGCAATAAATCTACTGTGAACATAGTCTTTCTTACAAATTAAGAACAGCATACAAGACTTTATTTGGTAACAAGCCTATTATATCTCATTTTCTATGGTTTTTTAATGTGTTCTGTTTATTTTATAGTTGAAAAGGAAAATACACACTCTTAACAATATTCTAATCAGTTGGCTGAGTAATCACTATATTTATGTGACTTGCATTAGCATGCAGTACTTACCCTACAAAAAATGTCGTTATGTCTTAGTTTATGTCAACTGTGTGTCCACATTATGTATGTAAACACACAGCCATGCTTGTTAAAACAAGCTGGTCAGTGAGAAAGCAACACTGATTTGCTAATTATGTTTTTTTTTTCTGCTCAGAAGTTTTCATAAAGCCAGATGTAAAAAATACCACTCATAAAGTACATATTTTCTTACTCTTCCTCTTACATGTCTTCCTTCTCAAGTTTCTCACTGATACTTGACCCCTCTGAAAAAAATTAATAAATGCAACAAAAAGGTAATTTGAACTTTGTGACAGTAAAGGACTCATTTGCATAAACCAATTTTGCTGCTCTTTTCATATTTCGTATTTGGAAAAGGAAACAGGAAAAAGTTTTCACTAATAGCACAAAATCTGCTAAGCATGATACTGGGCAACCTCCTCAGATTAGAAGGATCACATTCATGAATTTTCCAATTCCTGACCTGCTGAGAAGAAGCACTCTGAGTGATAAATAAATAAGGATGAGTAAGTCAATACTGGTCCTTACAGCAGGATGCTTCCATTTCAGTATAAGGGTGAAACAAAACACCACAGAACAGAGAATGAAGCTGGGAAAGTAATTGCCAGCTCCTGTAGTGCAAAGTAATGATTACTTATGGTTGAATCCCACAGACTCAGTATGCAGTCATCTATACAATAATCAGCAATATTCACAGGAAAAATGATACAAAACTTGTCTGCACTCTGGCAGGAATCTCTCTTTGTACAAATGAAAAGAACAGATATTACAGGAGCCAAACAGATTTGTTAGCTAAGTGATTACTTTATTCTTATTCCCAGTGCTTCTAAATTTAACTGCTGTGATTTAATAAATTTATTAAAATAACTATGTAAAATGAAATCAGTCAAAACCAATGTTTAATTCTCAGATTTACTGTTTGAGAATCTTTCAAATCCTGTCTTTGAATGTAATTTCACCAGAATTAGCTGGTGTTTTCTCTCTTGCTCCTAGAAATCCTAGTGAAAATACCAGCAAATTTGCAGACTAGCCAATGCCTAACACATGGGAATAGCTTTTTCCACTTTCCATTGTGCTTTGTTCAGCCTTTTTATCCTTTCATCCACACATGCACATATGCCTTTAACAGTCAAAATAATTACAAAATTTGCACCCTAACTCTTAAAAGGTAGAAATACTACTGGAAAATAATTAAATTCTTTAAATCTCTTGGGTTTGGACTGACAGACTTATAACTTAATTGTAGTCAAAATATAAGGTGAGAAAACAGCTGGCTTTGCACTTTTACATTCATGTGCTTCCATTAGTTGCTTTTCACAACAGTCTTTTGCAAACTCGCCTCTTCTGCACCTCCAAAGAACCAAAGGGAAAAAAGAAAATCAGATTTTGAGGGAACTGTTCTGCTCCATCTCTGGGACCCACAGTCACAGGAAGTTACAGGATTTTCACATACTCCAGTATATCATTAAACAGATTCATTTAAGCCATTTTTGTTTGATTCTTTTCCCACCCTTGGACATTTTTTTAAACTAAATATAATTTTTTTTTACAAAATGAACAGGTTCTTCCACATATGGGAGAAATCCAAAGATGTCTGCCTAATCCAATGAGAAAGAGGTTTAGCCAGCTTTTACAGATAAGCACCGACAGTTCATAACTGTTTCACTAAAAACTATTTGTAACTTAAGTTTCATTTTCACTCCAAATGAAGATAATTTTACATCATCTTCTGATCCATACTGTTTCTCTCATTTCAATCATTAACCATTTCACAGATTTCTGCTCTGCCAGCTATGAAAGAGCAGTAAGCATACAAAGCCATGTGTCTTGGCCAGGCATTTCAGCACAGGGTTTTACTGTGGACTGCACTGGCTCAGCCCATGGTTACCACCACCCTTTAGCAGGTACATTATTGTTGTACAATATGAGCAGCTTGAAATATCTGTACAGAAAGAGCAGCAATGCAGGATGCCATATTAGCCATTATGTTGTTATGGCTCAAACCTGTGCTGTCTTTTCAAAACTAGACATAGTATGCATAATAAAAAATCATTCAAAATTTAGTGTGTTGCAAATCAGTCCCCACAGATCTTTTTCAGGCTGAGGAGTTGTGTTTAGAGCTGCTGGTTTGCTTACATATTTGCAACGGTTCTTTTAAAGAAAAGAAAAACAGCGTTGTGGACAAGTGTTAGATATATCTATGTATATGTTCTTTCCTAGACGTATATGAAGATAAAGGAAGAGGAAATCAAAGCATCTGAAAATACCAAAGTTACTTCTTCTTTATAATATATTGAAGGAAATTCCAACAACTTCAAGAGTAGCAAAGGCTTATGCCACCTTGTCTTGAAATAGCAATTTTTCTTCAGACTGAAAATCCCTTTTGGGGTGCTCTAAATTGCTCATTTTTTAAAATTCTTTTTTTTTTTTTTTAAGTAATAATTCCTTGGGAAATAGGGTTATTTTTAATTCTTTTTTTTTCCTTATAAGTGAATACAAAAGACAAAGGGATAGCTTAAAAAATGCACTATAAAACCTACACCTTTTTCTAAAAAACAATCAGCAGAAGCACAAGAAGGAACCAGGCCCAAGATGCCATCCGTGCTTGTTTTATTTAAAAAATAGCAAAAATAGCAAACAGAAGGGGTTTTTTTTGGGTTGACTTTAACAAGAGAAGACCTCCACACTGACGTGAAAAGTAATAAATGCAGTATTGCCAGATTGCAAAATACATTTGGGGTTTAGAATAAAGTAATTATTTTAATTCATTTAATGTGACATAATTTTCAAGTGTAGAAATGGATTTGTCAAGCAGTTACAAAAATGTATATATGTATACTATTCAGAATAATGTGTTCTCATTAAATTGTTTCCTTTGCACTTGAACTGGTTTTCTATTTTCTGCTGAAGAGCCTGTTTCTCGTTGACTAGGAGACTAAGTTATATTCAAGCTATTTCCAAAAGCTGCAGGAAGTTCAGGCTATTTGTACATTTAAAATAATTCTCCATTATTTTTAAACAATGTTTAAACAGTGTGCTACAAGTCCCTTTGCAAATAGAAGAATACTCTTCCAGAAGCTTCTGTTAGCTGGCTTCTGAATCCTGCAGGAAAATTCATTATTATTTCCACAGGGTCAGCTATTATTTGGTGTCAGTTAGTGACAGTCAGGGAACAGAGGAAATATGAACTGAATTAATTTACAGGAGGGAAAAAGTTACTTCAGGAACAGTTAATTGTGCAGAAAATCATTACTGTGAGTAATGGGAAAACAAACACTGTGCCTACCCTTTAAGACAGGCTGTATGATATTATTTAAAGCACTCTGTATTATGAAAAATAATTTGCACTTATTTAAAGTACCTTAATCCATATTTACTAAACATTCTTCCTATCTCCATCTTTCAAAGACAAGGAAGAAATAGCATGGTATTCAGTCAGCATTCTGATCTTGTGAGGCTGAAAAAAAAGGGAAAAAATAACTGCAGCATTGCGTGTGAGGAAAATAGGATCTGGCATTTCACAGAGGCAGCACATGAAGCCCAAATATGCAAGTAGTAGTGACATGATCTCAAAAATAGTGTAGTCACTAGATTTGCTCCCTAAGAAATAGCCATCTGACATAAAGCATCAGGCAGGGGCTCTAAGTTGAAACATTTGAGCAGAACTCTGAAAGACTGAGAAGCTTAGAGAGTTCCACATAAATTCCTCCATTGTTCAGTCAAAACTGACTTCATGTGTGTTTCAAATCAGAACAGCTTTTTGGGATTTGAAATGTCTGATTTTCACCCTCTTTTCTCCTCCTCTTTTTGCTGGAGCAATAATTTTAATTGCTCTGAAGGGAGTATGCTGATTTGTGAAGTGCTTGAGACCATTCCATCTTACCCCATTGGATGTCACTGCAGGCCATAGGGCAGGAAATGCAGATAATTTAAGAGAAAGTAGTTTCTCCTCCTCTGGACCCTCTGTATTTAAAACTGCCAGTTGTTTACATTTTTTACGGTTTTGTGGAGAAAAGAAAGAGAAGTCAGGTCAACATCATTTCCATTCTACAATTCTTGTAAGCTCACTTAAGCCCATGCCTAAGTGCATTTTAAAGGTCCCAAAACAGTTTTTCAGAATCTGTGCTCATATCTCAATAACAGAGAGGAAAACTGTTTTGGATTAAGCCATTTGTCAATAATATGAGATTACTTCAGTAGTCCAGTACAAAAGTCCACCTTAACAGTCTTTTGAATTTTTTTCACAGTGCCTGTAAAAATAACTGTAAATTTAGTAAAACGATTTTGTTTATGCATCACATAATGCCTAAAAGCTCTGTGGGTCCATGCATTTTCACTGGAAAGGACACCCATCATTAAATTAATAAACAAGAGAAAAACCTGCCTGTTGCAAGTAGAATGTCCCCTAGAGGCCCTGTATGCAAATTGTGCCTGCCACATTCCTATTCTCCACTTACAACAAAAATTTACAGAAAAAAACTCAGCTGGAAGGAAAATTTATTTTACTATAAAAAGAAAAAAAGAGTGGCATAAATAATTATTTTAATTATGGCAGCAGAACCAGCTCTGGAAATAGGAATATGTTATTGAAACAGACAGAGGGCAAACACAGGTAAATCACCTTCTGCTTACACTATATTGTTCTCATCTCATGTTTTTGTTTCATTGTGTCTTGTGTATTACTGACTGTTAACCAAAAATTCACTGGCATAAATTCCTATTCAAACTGTGCTCATTCTTTACTGTTGTTCCCAAATTTGCACAGTGCATTGAGCTCCTTATGGTGGGGAAATCCATTTGGTGGAGGTATAAAAACAATAAACTACAAGGAAAAAACAATTTGGAAATGTCACTTAAGCTTAATGGATGACAAAAAAAAACTTTGCATATTGTACTCTTGCCTGTTTCCCACTGGTACCACAGATTGATAAGCTTTTAATTATTGATGTAAAATCTATTCCAAATTTCACCAAAACTAATGATGTATACACTGGGCAGTTGAAATAGGAAATGGGGATAATGAGAAGGCAGTATGAAATGGGAGGAATTTTTTAAATCTCCTTTTTTTCCTCCATTCCTGTTGGTACAGGCTTTTGCCATTTCATTTGCTTGATGATGAGGGTCGAGAATGGCTTTCTTTGATGAAGTGAGGCTGTGGACCTAAGATCAAAGGTAGGGAAGATAAGCCATAACTCTGGAAGTCTGAAGTGTAGGAGTAGTAACAGCAGTAACCTTCAGGCACTTGTCATATCAGGCACATATCACAAGGTGGTGTGTAGTACTTAGTCTTTGTTACTACATACCTTAGAAGCAATTCATAACACTGAAGGATATCAGCTTTCACCACTGCTCGTATGGGAATGCTCCAACTCACACTTCATTGTGGCTTTGAAATCTTAACCCCTTCTTACAGGCTATCAGGCTATATTCCACAGTCCTTTTAAGACTACAGCAAGATCAAGGAGGACATCAGTACCCTTGGCAGCATTAGGAGAAGCACTGCTGGCAGGCTGAGGGAGATGGCCCTGCCCCTCAGCACTGCTGAAGCCAAGCTTGGAGTGCCGAGTTCAGTCAGTGCTGGGCACTCCGGTACAAGACATGGACACACCAGAGCAATCCAGCAAAAACCCACAGTGATGAGAAGGATCATCTGACATACAATGGTGAGTTGAGAGAGCTGGGACCTGAAGAAGAAATGCCTCAGGGAGATGTTACCAATGTTCATAATATAAGAAAAACCTTTTACACTGTCAAGGTGGTCACAGACTTCTGCCCAGAGAAGCTGTGGAGTCTCCATCCTTGGAGATACAATTAACCCAACTAGATGCAGTCCTGTCCAATCTGCTGTAGTTGACCTTTGTACTAAATGTTGCACTGGACCATGCCATATCAGGACACAAACTAGGATGCAAAGCATAGAATTACAAGCATAGTTCTTTTATTCATGCACATGTGGTGTCCCCTTCAAAGCAGGGCAGGCATTCAGGTGCACATTTCACTTATTGCTGCCTAACACACACTAATATTTACTAATCATAGTAAAACTTTGCAAAGCAACTACATTTCTATGATGTCATCTACCACCTGCTTCTCTATTGATCAGATACACTCACAGTCAGTCTTGCTATACTTACTTATCTATAGTGACAGACGGTGGGAGGGTTTCAAACACATGTTAGAAGGGCTAGAATGCTGGCATTATCTTGGTTGCCCAGGTGTATCTTTTATTCTTCATGGACAGTGATTAAAATTCAAAGAAGCAGAGTCCTTATCTTGGGAACCAGGTTGTCCTTCTCCTTACAATAAGCTGGGGTTCTTTGGTTTGCTAAGGTTCTTTAGTTTTCTTGCTTAAGCATGACTGTTCAGCGTCCAATGTAAACTATACATATATTTTAAAGAAAGTTAATACAATTTTATATTACAAAGATTAATTGGTATAATAGATAGGGAATGAGATTTTTCTAAGACCCCACTTTGAGCAGGAGTTGGACCAGATGATCTCTAGAGGTGCTTTCCAGCCTCAGACATGTGATTCTGTGAGCTCAGGGAGACAGATGATCAGTAGGTAGATGTCAGCAAAAATGACACTAGCAGTTACAACACGATGTCCTGTTATTGTAAAGGGAATGTATGCTTCCATTAAACACCTCCTCAAATAAGCATGGCCAGCTAAGCAAGAGAAGATAGCAAAATACAAGCACAATACTCTGCATGTACCTCCATGCTTTACCTGTAGAAAGCTGAGCCTTGAAAAGGAGACACTCCATTGTTTTATGACCTCAGGTTAAAACACTTTTTAAAGTAGCTTTAATCTTTTTTATTACTTTTTGCCTTACTCAGATAAAATACAATCAGATATTTTCTACGGACTTTCTTCAGTGTTAGCACAATTCTTTTGGAAATCTGTCACCACTATGGTCCTATCAATACATTTATATCATACATCTTTCTGGGAACTAGAGGGCAATGGCTTCCCACAGGACATGGCAGGAGTTTCTGAGAAGGAGAAAGGGAAATGAGACAATGCTAGTAAACATTAGCTTTCTGACAGATGTGCAAATTGATCATGTCAATTTGAAGGAGGACTGTTTCCTCTGTGCTGTGTCTGGCAAGAGGCTTCCTGATTAATAGAAGCTACTTTCTAGGTATATAAATGGCTGTATTGAAAGTATTTTTGCATCCAACCAAGTCTTTTTTAATGCTCTTGAATAGTCAATCATGATGCATTTTTGAGTATATTCTCTACTCATACACAAAAGTCTTCAGAACGTTTTTCTTAAGCATCTCTTAAAAATTTCTATGTTCAGTACCCAATCTTAACACTGGCTGACAATGTAAAAGTCCATGTCAGTTTGTACAGAAATACTTTTTATAACAAGTAGCTTTTCATAAAGTTGCCTAAGTGTATGAAATGAGCCCAGCTCTTCCAAAGGAGCCCAGCTCTGTCACTGCCTTTTTGTAGAGACCACAAGACTTTTGTAGAAAGAGACAGAACTGTGGCAAAAGTTTCCAAACATTTCATAGACAGATTTAAAAGGATCCCATTGTAAGAAATGAAACTAATGCAGCCTTGAATGGAAAGTGACAGTTGTGCTGTGTCATTAAATAATAAGGAAAAAAAGTGGAGGATCATATTTTATCAGAATCTGTGGTAAATATACAACAGACAGGAGCAAATAACATAAATAAAGGCTTAGACATATAAGGAGTCCTTTCAAGTATAAATCTCTATCACAGTTCAGTTAAACATGAAATGCAAATACCAGCATGTTAGAAATCCTGCTCCACCTAAAAAGATAATATGTATGTATCTCTTCAGGCTATGTGCTGTGTTCCAGGGCAAAGTACAAACTGCTGCTCACAGAGGATGTCGTGACACAGATACAATTAAATGTGCAATGATTAGGGCAGAGCTTCTGAACTGGAGCACCTAATCACAGTATCATACCCCAACCAAATATAACATATGTTCTTATTCAGGAAAATACTGTCCAATGTCAAAACTGATGTCTTCATCAAGCTACAACTTTTATATTGCAGGGCTAACAAGTAGCTTCTATATAACTTATTTTAATAATAATGGAGTAAGGATGTCTTGCAAAGTCAGAACTAATGCTTATCTAGGAGAAAACAAAAATTGTGTTGGGCATATTTCATATGTTTTCCTTAGAGTGACACTTTCTTCTTTAACTATAGCAAGCTGATTTTTGTATGCTGACTTATCAAATTATAGTAAATTCAAAATTTGGCTTTCAATCATTTTTCAA
The DNA here is from genome assembly GCF_050655825.1 of Lonchura striata. Taxonomy (NCBI): domain Eukaryota; kingdom Metazoa; phylum Chordata; class Aves; order Passeriformes; family Estrildidae; genus Lonchura; species Lonchura striata. The sequence continues at coordinate 23,896,883 of NC_140704.1, read as the reverse complement.
GTTTTTTAAGTCTGACATGCTTAGTCCCATCCACAAGTTGTATCCCAAAGTACAGAAAATTCCATATACATTCAAATATTCTGGACCTCTACTCTAAATAACAGGCTGAAACACTGAAAAAAACTAGATTCTATTGGAAACTCTTTTCAAGTGGGTCTGAAAGATACAGCCTGAAAATATTTTTAGGCCTGTTTTAAACTTTTTTTTTTTTTCCTCATTTCTGAAAATGTAGACATGAGGAAAAAAGGTTAGGACAGGCCTAAAGAATATTTTATCTTACAGGCAGCTTCAGCACTGGGGTGAGCACCCTGTGTCCCGCCAACCTCTGCCACTGAGGGAAGCCCAAGGAAATGCAACAAGTTCAAAAAAGTGTAGCAGCTGTGATGGGAAGGAGGAATGGTGACAAGAAAGGCATTTCCCCATGTTTACATAGTTATTTGTCTTCTTGGTTTCTTAATACCCTAATCAATAGTTAAAGGTTGCAACTGGCAATAAACTAAGTCAAACTCTCCAAGTCAAGACTGTTTTGCCTGCAATACTTGTACATTTACCAATAACCCTTGGGATCTGGCACAGAGTATTACATGCTAAACACTGCACTCTATGCCTATCTTAGTTTACAGAAATAGAGATTTTTTTTATTTGTGTACAGTAGTTTGCTTGTTATAAAGCTGTATTTTTAGCAGATGTCCAATAGTAAATGCAGATGTTTAATAACAATCACAATTGCACAGTGTAGAATTGTATTTAATCATATATCATACAAAAAGACTGACAGAATTGCTTTTTACAAGAATTTCCTATTTTACATTAATTTGTAAGACATTTTTATATGGTTTGTGAATTTTTTTTTTTTTTTTTTTGAAAACTAAGCTGTCCCACACCTAACCTCTACCTCAGATGTGGTAATTAAAGCCAAAAGGCTCAGTAGCCTCCAAATGTGAGATCAAGGAAAAAAATATATTGTATTGCCTATGTTAAACAACTCTACCAGGTTTTTCCAGCATGCTCAGGAATTTTTTGCAGCCTGTTCAAATAAGGCTTCACTCTGCTAGAAGAAAAAGGGAAAATTTTGTCAAGTTGCAAGGCCAGAAAATACTGCCATTCCTATGCAGGCTAGATGGGCATATACCCCCCAGGATTTAACAGCAGGGTCTACACACAGGTCACAACCCCAGAAGTCGCAGATCTGGGCTGTGATGAGCCAGGTGGGTGCCAAGAGCTCAGCCCTGCACTGCCAGTCCTGAGTCTAGAAACCTGGAGGAGACAACCTTATCCAACCTGGTTGTACAGGAACCACAGGCAGGTCAGCAGGAAGGAGCAGAGACAGGGAGGCCCAGGGAGCTGTGTGACTTTCCCAAAGCACTATGGTGCTCTGTCAGCAGCTCCCTCCACTGCTGGAGGAGCAGTCAGGGTCCCCATCGTGCCCAAACAACATTTAGGGACTGTGAACTCCTGCACAGGAACAGAGACTGAGGAATCCTCTCTTGGAAGAGCGCATTGAGGGGAAGGAAATTAAAAATACTGGGAAATCTTCCCAGTCTAAAAACAGTTAGAAGTACAGAACAATGCAGGGGCTTCACAAGCAGTAAAAGAAAGGGAAATTTTCTCTAAGGAGAACTTAGGGGAAACAGATTGAAGCATGGCTGCTAAGATTTAGGATATAAACTGTGGCAGGGTCTAGACTAGGCAAGAAGGAAAATAGAGCTGAAAAATAGAGCTGAAAAACAGAGCTGAAAAATAGATACCAGAAAGTGATGAAACAAGAGGCAGATATGGAAAGCTGTGATGCTCAAGGGAAAGAAAGGGAAGGGAAGGGAAGGGAAGGGAAGGGAAGGGAAGGGAAGGGAAGGGAAGGGAAGGGAAGGGAAGGGAAGGGAAGGGAAGGGAAGGGAAGGGAAGGGAAGGGAAGGGAAGGGAAGGGAAGGGAAGGGAAGGGAAGGGAAGGGAAGGGAAGGGAAGGGAAGGGAAGGGAAGGGAAGGGAAGGGAAGGGGAGGGAATACTTCTTGGGCTGAAAATTCTCAAGACTGCAGCCAAAGCAGGGACAATAGGACTAATGAGGTAAGACAGAACAAAGCAATTTTCAAGAAAATAGAAAATGCAAGAGCATACAGTGTCTTCTAACAGATAAAGGACTTCTGCAAAGAAATGGATAAAAAGAAAGGTAGAAAAATATTCTCCATGCCCAAGGTGGCCATGGACTGAGAGTGAAAACACACCATTGGAAAGATTCAAACTATACCACAATAATTATTAAAAAAATGTATCAGTGAAAGTGATAAACTGGGATAGGCTGGATATTCCTAGGGAAGGCATCCACAAAGGATCCACAAAGGACATCTCCTAGCTGTTCAACACCAGAGGATAGTCTCTTAGAGGCAGAGATGAAATTTGTGCAAAGAATGTTCCTATGAAAATGTTGGTTATTTTGATGTCCAAGTTCGTGGCGAGAGCATGTCTTTTCTCTTCAGAAGCTATTCTGATTACAGACTGTGACAGTCTTGTTACCAGAACCTCTAAAACTCCAGCTATACACTTCGCGGTTTGAGGCTATCTCTGCAAGAGTATAAGATTTGAGTAACACACATTAATATTTTAATGGAAATTTCTTTACAATGGCTATCTACACAACCCTCTTTTCATGAACTTTAGGTGGGTAGCCATATGCACTTCATGTGTTATCTGGTAATGCCTGAACTGAAATCTCAGGTCTGTCATTTGTGTGACATAAGGGAAGCAATTTTATGCAATTATTCCGTCTGTGCAATATTTCCGTCTGTGAAGTGAAACATATTCATATTTACTCATACTACAGATGTAACAATAGTTTAGTATTTGTATGTGAAATTTTTACACACTGCTGCTGCCTAGTCCTTCCCTCACCTCTGCCTGGTGCAATGAGCAGTGTTTCTAGTACCCACACTTCACACTTCCATTTCAAACCAAAATTGTGTGGCCCAAGTTTCTCTATAGAACAAACGTACTTCTGCTTATTAATGGGTTCTCGGGGCTTTTTCTCACAGGAATGTGTACAGGACCTAAAAGACTCAGGGGCTCAAACAAGCCGGCGCATCCGCGGCAGGAGAAGGCAAGGCCGAGCTTCCAGCAGGGCAGCGCCACGCCCGGCAGGGGGCGCCGCCGCTCCGCGCCGCGGCGGGGCTGAGGCGGGCGGGACCGCGGCCCGTACAAAGAAACGCCAGTAAAAGAGTAATGCGTTTCACCCGCGCCTTGGGCTGCTGCAGATGTGCTCCAAGTGTAGGGCTGAAGGGGGCTGATGGCCACATGGTCACAATCTGTAATCGCACTGGCCTCCGGAGAGGAAAGACGCTCTTCGGTCGCTGCGGCAGGAGAGCCCTGCGCTGCGTGAGGCCATGTGGAAATCGCCGTCCCCACGAGGGAGTCCCACTGCCCTGCGGAAATCGCTCCGGGAGCTGCACAAGGGAACCGGAGCGAAATCCATCCTGGGCGGGACAGGGCCCTCCCCTTCCCGACAGCATCGCGAACCCGTGTGCGAGTGACTAGCGGGGGTAGCGAGAGGGCGAGTTTGTGTCACCTGCGCCAGGGCCGTGGCAGATGTCCCTCTCCATCGCTGCCACCCTTTGGGTAAACGCTGAACAGGAGGGCCAGAGACCGACAGGGCTGCAATGACATGGACTTTGTCCAGCCACACCCATGCTGGGAGTTTCACGCGGGGCCGATCCAGGTGTCAGTGTGGCAAGAGTTAATGCATTCTGCGCGATGAGAGGCTGGGCTCAGCTGCAGGGACTTACCTTGTCCAAAGAGGATGATGAGAGCCAGCGCACCACAAGCAGTTTCTCACTGGGCTGATTCCAGCTAGAGGCATCCACCCACCCTTCTGTGAAAGGAGTGTTGGCTGTAACAAATCTATATTGCTTATTTGAGGAGTCTGCTGCAGAAAGCTTTTTCTGCTTTCCCTTTGCCTATTGGAACCACAAATCTTCACTTTATGCAACCTGTCACAAGATGACTTTTGACTTCCCCTTTGTAGGCCCTTGCTTGTTTCTTGCTGTTGCTTAAGAGCTCAGAATAAAAACCATTCTTTTTCCTACCCAGCAGCTGTGTTACCTGAGAGCAGTTCAGGGCTCCATCACTTTCTGCTGAGCCAAATTGTAGCACCAGCTTCAGTGCAGCTATGGTTGCATTAGGAGTGGTCTGGCTTCACAGCACATGAAGACTAAAGGAGAAAGTTACAATAGCAAAGAATATGGTAACAGTTATAACAGTTATGAATGAATAATGATAATGAGAACTGAGGAAGGAGGGACTGTCCAATGATAACTCCTGTGTGTAAATCTTGTAACTACGAGAAATGAGGAAACTGACTGGTTTAGTACAAGCAGACAAGATGAATCCAGTTTATGCATACGACGGGATGTGTGTGCTCCAATGAAACAAAACCTAGGAAGAGATACAAAACATAGCACAGACATGAGTTACCACCTCGTGATAGACTGCCCAGTAGACTGTCAAGAACAGAAACAGAAAAACCAGCTCAGATCCTTCATAAAACTATTGGCATCAGTGTATAAATCGAGATAATGATGATCAGTGGTGATGATCATTTGTGAGTTCTATGTTAGTATATGGACTTGCTCTCCCAAAAGTCCAAGAAGAAGGCAAAGATAGAGCAGGAATAACAGTCTTGTTAAAGGGATGGTGTTTTAAAGTCCTGCCTAGTGAAGCTGTTTATAGCTAGTCTTGCAAGTAGGGTTTTTATATTGTAACAACTAATCTTTATGGTTAAATTTCTTCAATCTGCAGTTACCACAAAAGGGCTAGTAGCAAAATAAATAAAATAAGCATAATAGCAAAGAGAAATAATCTTTTTTGAGATTGAGCTGAAACGTCAAAGACTTAGGGTCTTCAGTGCACTGGTAAGATACACCGTTGTGTGAACTTTCCCTCCCAGAGGCATCTATCCCTATTATCACAGCCTGGAGATGGTTCTGTGTCAACTCTGCATCTGCATCAGTAACTCATTCTGTTCAGCCATCTGTTCCACAGACATCAAACTGTTAAGAAGCCCCACTATGGCACAATCTAGTCCAGTAACACAGAAACAGAAAAGAAAAGATCTCATTACCATTTGAATTCACAGGCTCTCCTGTGATACACATACAATATTTTCTTATATTGACATGAACATGGTAATTTGGTAAGTAAATTTTCAGTTATAACAAAGAAATTAAAATCAAACACTTAATATGCAACAGCTTTATTCAGAGGCAAAATAGTTACTAAGTTAAACTAAGATTTAAGGTAGTTGTTTCTCATTTTGCAGACTTCAACAGAATTAAGAAAACAGTCATGTTAACTATGATGACTATTACATATTGCCCATTTTAACTTCTGAAGATTTCCCCACTAATTTATAATCAAAATGAAATAGTCATTTAAAAGCTAAGGTCTCATAAAAAAATTATGATAGTGGATTACTGATAGTGCATTTTGAGATCTCTTGTTTTGTTTCTATTTATTCAAGCCCATATATGACTGAAACTTAGTGTTTTTTTAATTTCTATTTGCCACGTTGTCTTTCTAAATTAATGTGTCCCAAGAGCTTGTAAAGTTATATCTGCCTAATTCAGTGGCTTCTGATAGTTTTTTCCCTAGGATTTTTAGTACTATAGAGCTAGGATAATTAAAGGCCAGAGAGCTGGATTCCATTCTGGCCTGTAAATCTTCAACAGAACTGGTGCTGGAGTTTCAATAACAAAATCATTATTGTGAATGATTACTGAGCCAGAGAAAACCATTGATTGACATTCAGATTCTTAACTGAATTTGCAGATGCTGCGAAGTGAGATTTGGTGGGAGGTCTGTGAGTCATTGAGAGGGGATCTTAGTCTCACAGTTTTAGAGAGCTCTCCTTCAGAGACACACTGCACTCCAGCATTACTTTTGGGTTTGGGGAAACAGGGACTGAAGTATCATGCACTAGCAATGTGCTCAAGCCTCGTTCAAAGGAACCTGAAGGCTGTATTTAAAACAGTAATCCCTTTTGCTAATTAACGTGTGATCTGATTGGTAAATTAGCCTCTATGAAGTTTTTGCTACCACAGCTGAAGTATTTTGAGAACCTAAGGGCTTTTATTTTTAAAAGGAGCTCTCCTGGGAGAAAGGCAAAGATATATTTGACTCCCTTTTAACTCTTAACAAATTATGAAATGTAATCATCTCTTGTGACATAGTCTCCACTGATGGGCTGGATATACAGCCTGATACAGCTTGGGACTGTGCAGCACGCATGCCATTAGATATACTATACTCTAAGCCATGTGTTAAATTCTATTATGTTCTAAAGGTTTAATACAACCTTTTTGTTTTTACATGACACACTGATCTAGTCACATACTTTTAGTGCACAGAGCCTGTTTTTGGAGTTGAAACATGCTCAGCCTTGTGGTATAGCTTTCATTTCACCTCTATCTTTGTTTTATATAACTTTCCCTAGACTGTCTCTGGGGAAGAAATACACCAGACTTGTGTCCCCCAACAGAGCTGTGGTCTCTAAGGAAACTCGTGCATTAATTAAGGAATAGTATAATGGGTATGGTTTTGTTTTGTTAACCAGTGCCCCAAGGAGCATCGTTTCACTTACAGGAGTATTTTACCCCCTCCCCCCACTAGCAAATATCAGCATATTTCTGTTAACTGTTCTGTGGCTATGTTCAAAACAATACTTATGAGATAAAATTTTGTCTTTTGAAATAGAAAGAAAATTGGCACACAAATTTATTTTCTGTAGTATTTTGGCACTGTCTTCTCTGGTTACTGGTTGTTGGCCTCCCCCTCAAAATGTTCTAGTACTGAAGCCAACACCCATGGCCACACACTGGGTGTGCTTGGCAGCTGCAGGGCCCAGATGCCAACCGCTGGAATGGATTTTATGTACCAGTGTCTCTGCCTGTGGCTTGGTTTCTTGGCCAGTCTTTAGCAAAGTCTCTTCTCTGGACTCATCTGACTCCAGCGCCTGCTGCTCTTGCAGCTGTGGAACTGAAGCAAAAGCAATTTACAGAAGATCTGTCTCACTGTTCCAGGAACCTCTTGCCTGCACCATCTCCCAGCAAGATACATACAGAGTCCTTTTAGCCTGTGAAAGAAATACATTCCACTTGCCTGTACTTACTGGGGAGGACCAAGTGTATGGACTGATAGGGGTCTGAAAGGACAGAGCACCCTGGTAAACATGACAGACTAAAAAAAAAGCCACTAAAATACTGTTTAATGTCTCACAATCTCTGTATCAAGTGTCTATTTCAAGTTTCTTCTAGCTAAGGCCCCTGAAAATTACAGTATTGGCTCAGCAGCAGATATTTTGCATATATGACTTGTATCACTTTCTCCAGCATTAGTGGTGAGTGACCTAGGCATGGATTTAGCTCTACTGTTAGGAGGGAGGGGGAGAAGGAGGGAAAGGAAGGAAGGAGGGAAAGGGGGAAAGAGGAAAAGGGAGGGAGGGAGGCAGGAAGGAAGGAAGGCAGGAAGGAAGGCAAGAAGGAAGGAAGGCAGGAAGGAAGGCAGGCAGGCAGGAAGGAAGTCCACCTTACAAGCAAAAGTAAGCTTGTTGTCTGTGTATATTTAACAAGTAACAGAGAAAATTATATTTCCACAGAAGGACAGTTAGTGTAGTAAAAATTTAAAATACAACTTATTTCCATAAGTTATTTACTGAGTAGCTTTTTGTACAATAGTTAGTAATGTTTTATATTTTGTAGTATTTCCAATCTTACTGCTTTCATTTTAGCATTCCACTGTGGTTTCTTTGCTACCCTCTAGACTTCCACCCTTGCCTGGAAAGCTGGCAGCTCTCTAAAGACGTGCCAAGCCGAACACTGGAGGTGTGTTTTGCTACACACCCACAATACAGAAATTGCCTTAGCTGGATTACATGCCTCTGACTGCACTAGAGAAACACAGCTTCTTGTAAGAAGCTGCAGTAAGAACATGTGGATTTATTAAATACTGAAACACTCACCAAGCTGATACTGAATTGCAACCATTGACTGAATTACTTTTAACTATCTGCAACACTACAGAAATTAATTTTACACCCTAATTTGCACTTGCTTTGCTGTGTACAAGGGTAAATTCATTGAAGGATAATCTCAACTCCCCACATTGCATTTAAGAATGGCTGTAGCTTAAGAAAGTGGACATTTATTTCCACTTTTGAATTGTATTTAAGAATAATTTTGTTGACAGTTGATGCTACTGGAGTCCCTGTTGAGTCAGAAAGCCTTGCAGTATTTGTTGTGAAATTGTTCAAGCATTTTTTTGCTTCATATAGATGTTTTATCTAAGGTCAGTTAGGACAAAATCCCTCAGACATGTCCACCTTTGTAAGAAACACAGAAGCTAGGTACGGGGTATATTAGTCAGAAAGGTCTGTTATGATGCACCTCTCATTCATCAGTGTTCTCCTTCTGTAGAATTCGATTTTCACTATATTTAAGTATATTGCCAGTACTGTGAACCTGTTTATCAAGATTCACGTTACACACTTTTTCTTGATTTTAATGCCTGTAGAAGAAAAATATAGATCTATAAGCTATCACTATGTAAAAATAAGCTCAGTATAAAATTACTTGAGAGGGCATTAAGTCTGCTTTCATTATATAAGCTTGTTGTGGTTTGACAGTCATAGGTTCCCTCTCATTTTGGTATTTCAGCTTTTTTTTGAGCCCAGTTGCATCTTCTCATGCACAGAGGCATTTGACACATGGTCCAGAATACTTTAAGCAGCAGGAGGGAAATGGAGAACTTACAGAGATATTATGGATGTTACAGAGAAAGGTAAGATTAGATTGCAGTTATATTCTCTTGATTTCTGATAATAAGAGAGCTTAACTCATAAGCAGACCTACTTAATATTTTAAACATAAACCTATGAGGAACTGATATTCATGTTTCAGTGAGTAGTACCTTGACATCATGCCATTGAGTGAGTTAGAAAACAGTTTCCTTGATGATGAGAGTCACTGTAATGTTCACGATGACATTTTCTGACTAGCATATAGAATGGAAGCCTAGACCTAGATAGAAATTTAATAATACAGTATTTCAGACTGTTCAAAAGAGCTGATCTTCACTTATGGTAATATCTTGACGCTTCCTTGCTTACAGTGTTGTTTTATTTTCAGCAATATGAAGCAGTCTTTCCAGTCACACATTTGAAAGAATAAAAACAAAATCCTACTAGCATTAAATGGTATAATGAAAACTTCAGGGTCTCCTTGCACTATTTTTACTTCTGTGAAGGTGTATTACTACAGTAGAAGCAATCCTGGTTTCATGCTAGCTTTCCTCCTTTGAATTAGAAAGACTAGAAAAAACAGACAATGCATTCCAACTATATATAATAAAAATCAAAGGAGATATATCTCTTTTTCCTCTCTATTTTTCATAAAAATTTTTACTGTTCATATTTGAAGGTGAACATTCTGGTTTCTTCTGAATTAATGTGAAGGATCCCAGGTGACCTTCCATTACAGTAAAATTTTCTTGTGATCCCTCAACAAATTCTCCTTCCCCAGTAAATTGCACAGGTATTCATAAGCAGTTGCATATACAAGCAATGTAGATGTAAATATTCATAGATATTGTATATGTGATGTACCTACATATACAGTTTCCCATTATGAGGATAGATACTGTGTATACGTATAGTATCTTCATTGATGTGTGTACAATATCTTAGTACTATTAGCTAGTATGGACACAACATAGTCTGTAAATTGTGTAATGAAGGGATGGTATTACATGGTGAATATGAAATTTGGACTTACAGCACAGTCAGTTGCAGCAGGACAGCTTGGATCCATCTCCTGTTTTTTGGAGGCAGCAACAGCAGTGGGAGTAAATCTTCTGACAAGTCTCAGTAGACAAGGATTTTGTTCTCATTCCTGCTGCCTCATCCCTGTTCATTTTCCTCCACACTACTTAGACAAATTACTAGTTTTTCACCTTGTCACTTTATCTATTCCTGCCCTGAACCTTAACTGGTTTTTCATCTTCTCTATGCATTTCTGGGCACATGTGCAACTGCTAAAAATGTTCCTTTATATTTATTACATTATTGAACCTTTGAGGTAAAATGCCTGTTAAAATTAAGGGGCCTCATCTGTGTGCAGTCTTTTAGAGCCCAGCATGGGTTTTACAGCTCACAGAAGCATGCAGTCTGACCCTCTTTTTCTTCTTTCATGGAGTAACATTGCCTAGCAATTGGTGGTTTTGTTTACTGGAGTTCACATCTCACAAAGTAGTTCAAAACAGAATGCAAAGGAAATGAATGTGCTAGCAGAGAAAAGAATTTAAAGAAGTTAAATAGTTAATTTTTAGTAGGCACAAATCACATTTCCATCAAGAGCAAGCAGTCAGCTGTTATTGTAGGTCACTAAGATACAATGAATTATTTTCTGCAGTTCGTGGAAAACATTAGGCAGCTGTAATAAAGTCAATGGTATTTCCTTCCTTACTGAAACATTACTTCAGCAAATCCCCCTGTTTTGTTAAAACACCATTTCATGCATGATAAAATTTAATTGATTTCTTCTTTTATATTTTTTAAAATTTTCTTTTATTGATTGCTTCAGATAGAGAAAACACTGAGGGAAAAATATCAGAAGTGACTTTTCACATTCTGGTGGATGACAATTGATCTAAACTAAAAAGATTGTAAATAGAAGGGGGAAGGGAGCACTTTGGTGGCATTTATATGACATAGATATTCAGTCCAGGAAACATACCATAACATAAATGTCTTTTTAAGACATTAAAGCTTAACTTAAGCAACAGCTAGAGTATTTATACCATAGTTCACCACATTTTTTCTTCCTTATATATTTATCCATGGTTTATCTGCAGTAACACAGAAAGTTTTATTTTCAAATTTTATGTTGCTTTATAAGCATCTACTTAAATCCTACATAAAGTATCTATAATAAATCCCTTTCAACCAGATAGTAATACATCTTTTATTCTTATTTTTTTAAGAACTGATGAACATGAACAATTGAAGAGTTCCTTGGAATTCTGAATTAATCGAGTAAGTGATGGTAAGTTTTCTTTTGGGACACTAATCAGTGGTGAACATGTGAAATGAGGAATAGACCTTGACTGTTCATATGCAAAAACTGTTCAGCCAGCTGGTTGTGCATTATCAGGAAACACTTTTACTTTCTACAGGGAAACAGCAGCTTCAGTGTTTTAAAAATATGCACTGTCCTATGCATTGGCTCACAAACAGTAGCAGCTGGACCTCAAGTTAGGTAGCCATGCTTTAGTAAGGAAACTAACTGCAGCAGAGGAATGGGAAAAATGTAGGAATTAGTAAGGGTTAGAGCAGCATGTTTGGATGGGAGGTTATAGCATTTTCACTAGCTGGACAGGGACACAGCTTGGATAAAACCTGCAAGGACTTTTATAAAATGTTGAATTAACAATTTCATTCTTACTTTTCTTCACACCACTGTATTAATAAGATGGAGTTTAATTCCCCTCCTGTCTTTCAAACTATTTTATCTACCTCAAATATATGTCCAACTGAATATGAATTTAAATACCAGATCACATAACAAGTCCTCCTGAAAATTCAGGAACAGTATCCTTGATCCTGGAGAACTAGTGATGTTTTATAAAAGTTTTTAAAACTAACATTTCTGAAGTGGATAGATGCTGGCCCTTTCTTAAGAGGGATTGACAAATTTAGAAGACATAAAAAAATGGTGAATCATGCTGGGAATTCTGGACTAAGCATGCATCAGGAGCTGAAGTGAATTAAGGGTATATCAATGTATGCATCATATTCAGATATGTTTCCTTCTGGTCTTTGTACTCACTTCTGAAATATTCATTCCCTGCTACCAGAGTTCTGTTCATGTTTATTGGAAGTGATAGTGGTAAGTGGCTCACTCTATATTAGTGCTACTTTCTGTGTGCAGTCCCTAATTTTTTACATATTTTATAAGGCCTTGAATGTATATGTGCTGAAGTTAGCATAACCAAACATACTTTTGCAAATCTTTTCTGCTCTTTTCTTCTATACACCATTCAATTTCTTAGTACCTCATTGAGGACTGTATATATTAATACAGCTTGATGCAGTTTCTTAGAAAGAGCTGATCATTGGGAAGTTCATCTGCCAGTAAGGCAACCAACTCAATTGAACTGACCAATTTCAAGGTTGGAGAACAAATAGAGCAGACTTGAGCCTAGTATGGGGGTCTGCATGGACATACACATACTCTGCTATACCTTAAAGCAAGCTGAAGAGGTACAGCTGTAGCTCTCAAGGTGCAATTGGCAAAGCAGTGCTTTGGTAATACATTAAAGCTTTTACAATACAAAAGACTGCTTATCTTTACCAAACATTTCCAGAATATAGGCAAGGGGTTACTAGTCAAGTATTTAGTTAAGTCAAACCAACATGGGAATTATCTGACCTTTATTACCATTTGCTTTCCATTTATGTTTTAGAAATTATTTTTCTTATTCTCTATGGTCCCTACCCCATAATAAAAGTTTGTGCCATAGTTTTAGCACCAAGCAAACCCATGAAAAGCTGACAAATTACCTCTATAGGAAAAAAAATGTTATTAAGTAATATGTAATATACTTTAAATAACAGGTTTGCAGCTTGTCTGAACAAATTTTAGTTGCCAATAAGCATGCCTCCATTCTTGTACTAAGAGAATTTTGATGTCAGAGCCTTATCTTTCCTGCAGTTAAACTGAGAAATGCATTGTCTTGTCAAGGTTAAGATCACTAGAGGTTATTGGAACATAGTGTCTAATCAGTATATCACTGATACAAAGAAGGCCAAAGGCCATTGCTCTTCACTCCTTCACCACTGTCCTCTGTCTTGTCTTCAGCTAAACCAGGTATTCTAAGATAGCAGATTGTTCTTCAGGCAGATTTCTCAATTTTCCTTAGTAGTTTTCTCCCTGTTTAGCTACCACCAATGCATTTTTCTTTTTCTTTTTCTTTTTCTTTTTCTTTTTCTTTTTCTTTTTCTTTTTCTTTTTCTTTTTCTTTTTCTTTTTCTTTTTCTTTTTCTTTTTCTTTTTCTTTTTTTTTTCTTTTTCTTTTTCTTTTTCTTTTTCTTTTTCTTTTTCTTTTTCTTTTTCTTTTTTTTTGTTTTCTTTTTCTTTTTCTTTTTCTTTTTCTTTTTCTTTTTCTTTTTCTTCTTCTTCTTCTTCTTCTTCTTCTTCTTCTTCTTCTTCTTCTTCTTTCTAAGAAGTAATTTTTCAGCGAATTTAACCTTTTACCTCTGATTTTTTTTCCTGTATCCCAGTCAGAAGGTGACATTGTCATGTCTTCTTCTTCTATACATATTTTCTGTGTGATGTAACTGAGCTGTAATCTGGGAACTATAGAGGATATGCATTATTTTACTAGCTGTTTGTAACTCTTTTCACATTAAATGTCTTTAGAAGCAATCCTTACGACTGGTCGTGGTTGTAGGGGTAAGCAAATGGTGAAAGTTAATTTACACCATTTAAAAAAATAGCCTCTAGCAAATGCTGTGCTTAGAGTAATGATATGAAATGAGCCTTTGTATAGATATATTGGATACCTAATTTTATTTCTTCCATTGAGAAAAAAATAAACTAAAACATCCACACACACATACACTTCATTGTGCTTCAACAAAATGCAAGATTCAAAATGTTCCACTCTTGCTTACTCGGGGGTCAACTTACTCGGGTTTCTTCTTCAGTCACCCTGCCTACAGGGATACTGATATTACTGTAGTGTTCTTTTAGTAATAGGTTAGCAGTGGTAGCTCCAACTGCACAAACACCTTTAAAATGGTTTTTATATAGAACTTAATCACACAGGATCATCATACACAGTAAAAACCAGTAGTCATTTTTCAGGAGTTCACCCACAAAAATCAGCTGTTAGGCTGGAGGCCCCAGTAATTCACCTCATTTGTGTTGTGGAGGTTGGGGTTTAAATTCTCCAGTTTCAGTTTCTTAGGACACCTGGACAGTGTCCTAGGGCTTCCTAGCAGCTAGTGAAGAGACAGCCCTCTCAGGGGAGTCAAAGCATGTATTGCAGTCACCGTTCTGCTGTGATCAGCTTCTAAATCCTCCCGTCTCATCCAGTTCTTGCTTACAAGAAGAAAAACACACATCTGTGGTGGGCACCGGCTTTGGCAATGTCGTCCTTGGCGTGTGAGTGAGTCAGTCACAGCTCCACTCATCACATCAGTGCAGATCTGATACTGGAGTAGCAGGAAGTGTAATGTCCTCTGCAAAACTCCACAAAGAGAGAGTGACAGGGGTTGGTATTTGTGGTCAGTACTCCTTCAGGCAGTTTGTTATCAGCAGTGTAAGGTCGTTTGGTCTAACGGGTCATTGCGATGCTTACTTAAACAAAAGAGAGAAAACAGCACGTCCCGGTGTAGGGATAGACCATGCAAACAAGGTGTTTTGTTAGACTTAGCGCTTCCCCACACACACACAGCCCTATAGTCCTAAAGGTATCAGAAGGCCTGTCAGCCAGGATAAATGCATTCAGCAAATCTAAACAGAGGGTGACCATTATCCAAAAGCAATAATAATAACCTAAGGACTTCTAGAGAGCCAGAAAGTCTTTATTATTTCAATTATTCCTGGAACAGGATGTTGACTATTCAACAAAAAACAAAATAATAATATATCTCCCCACCTGCCCCAAAAACATAGGGCAATGAAGATTAAAAATATGCCTGGTTAGGAAGCAGAAATTTTTAATATTCCTAAAAACAAAAAGTTTACTCTGACAATCTTTAATAGGGATTTAATAGCTCAGGTGTGTAAATGTTAGTCACACTGCCTGAAAAGTATTTGTTTGCATGTGAAAAGAAGCTAACTCAGAATTGTGTGTTCCATCTTCTGTATAAACATTTTCTTCTACTATTTTTCCTTTTTTTTTCCTCCTTACAGTTTCTTTCTGAACATATATAGGGAAAATAGTCTCATATACCAACAGGTAGAACAGGTATTTCAGTATAACAAACCATGTTGGTATTAGTCCTAAGAGTGTCTTGGTCAAAAAGATAAATATTCAAAAAGAGCATAACAAATAGATATATACATAGAGAGAGAGAGAGAGAGAGAGAGAGAGAGAGGGAGAACATTTAACATTTTTGGGTCCTAAAACAAGAAATCAATCATGTCTCTTGGCTGATACGCTGAGTGCTTTATCTTGAATATAGGCCCCAGAAGGCAGTTTAACTTTTGGATACTCTCCATTTGAGAGAAAGGCAGACTTAGACTGTTGCCACATGAGATCCTTCACAAACACAGGGAGTTATTTTTTTGCAGCATTCCTACTGGAATTTTACACAGCTTGCACACATCCTTTCACTGCAGCTGTACTGGGTAAGGCTTGCTCAAAGTGAAGTGAAAACCATATACCTATTTCAGCTCACATGTAACTGCAGAAACGTATTCTTCCGTCTCTGCCTATGACTTCAACACAACTCTCATCACAACTATTGCAACTGTTCAGGAAGCATATGGATGCTATAACACAGATGTGTCTTATCACCTTTGTTTGTGACAATTCTGTTCATTTTATTGTGTCACTGCTTACAACATACTGCAGGAGGAAAACTGGGAGTCAAAGCCCCCTTCATCACATAGCTGCTCCAAATACGTGACAGTATTTGGGGAATAGGGAAAAAAGGCTTGCATGTAAGAAGTGAGGATCCCACAGCTGCAGCACTGACATGCTGCAAAGAGATGGACTGTCTCAAGCTAAGGGTGTGCACTGAAATATGCTTATGCCAGCTGCAGTCTGGCACTAAGACTCTTGAACAAAGCACGGAAACTACCTCCCTTCTGCTCAATATTAAGACATGTTGCAAGGGTTCTCATAGGTGGTTTTTTTCTTCCTCATACCTGTAAAGAGAAACTTAGACCTAAGCTGTCCTTGTGCAACTTGGCTAACTCACCAGCTTACTGTCTCAGATGGGGTATTCAGAAATCATCCCAAGCCAGGGGAATTTGCCAAAACCTCTACTTGCATTCCTTATGGTCAGTCCCAAGCAACTAAAGCCTCCATTCACCTCCAACTCATCTGTACCTTCCAGTTTATTCCTACAGAAACCAGTCAAGCATTCAGGTCCTCACACAAGACATTATCGGAGCTGTAAACATAAAATGCAACACCTTAAACTGAAGTTCTGCAGATGTGGTTACCACAGTTTGTGCCTTCTAAAAGGTTAAAAGATTTTAATTTTGCCATTGCAGAAGTATTTAAGCAACTAGAAATAAAGTGCTTTTGCACACGCTTTTTCATAGTTTTGTACATTGCATAACTGTGTACATTGCTGAAATCTTAGTTATATGTGGGAAATATCAAATTCTCAGCAGATGTAATAAAAAAATAGAGAACTTGTGCAGAGATCACAGTTCCCTTACTCCAATGAGTGAACAGTTTATACTGTTTAGTATAAAATATAGGTCAATCAGAGATTGTTATGTTCAAAGCTCATAGCAACAGTGAATCTTCTAAGAAATTGCTCATTTTCTTTAACCACAGCAATTCAAAAGATTTCTCACAAATATTTATCAAACTTCCAGTATGAATCTTGGGAATAACTACTGCAAACAAACTTGTTGGCCTGGCTTACTAAATCTGCAGTATTAGGATTATTTTGTCTCTTTTTATGTCATCCCGTCAATCCATATGGTTCATCAAACATTCCAGCTTGTTATTTCCAGTTATCTGCTGCTCTCCAGTATATTTTCCATGCTTTCCTCCCTGATGTTTCCTATGTGTAGTCTTCACAGGCTTTGTTCCTCAGCTGGGTCACAGAACCTTTATTTTCTGTGCTGTAACTCTGCAAGACCTGTTTCCAGAACTTTTTCTATATCTCCAATAAACTAAAAGGTTGAAAGTAGCAAACCTGAGGGACACATTCTCAAAATTGCCATTGTCAAGATGTATTTGTTTCCTATTATGGCTGGTTTGTTTTTTTTTCCTGTCTCTTCAATCTATCCAGGCAGTCTTTAAAATAGGGATACCTTCTCTGGGGTTTGTATAGTATCCATGAAAAAATTTGTTTGTTCTAGTAAATATTAAAAATAAATAAATAGTTATCATTAATAAATACACTACTGTAACAACCATATAAAATGCAAACTCAGTCATTTATGTGGAAGTCATAGAAAGAATAGAAACTAAGAGCCTTCAGTTCTGAATGTGGTTTTACAGACTTCCCATATTACATTTTATTCTGAAAGAAACATGAGCACCACACAGGATCTGGCCTTTACATGAAATCAATGTGACAAATTTATGTTTGGCCGAATTTTGTGAGTGGAGTCAGGCCAGATACAGAGTTGGCTCTGTGTCTCAAGTCCTAGCCTGCCTGGAACAAAAGTTAGAAACCATAACAATTTCTGTTAAAGGTCTTGGATTTGACTTACACATATTTAAAAGCATCAAGAGGCAGCTATTTCTCTAAAATAAAAAATAAATTATGTCACCATTAGCATTTTTCCTTCCTAATATAGAACTAGTGTAAGGATTTTGTTGACTTTATGCCAGTTAATTCTGTTGACTTTTTTAAATGCCATGGCTTTAAAAATCATTACTCTATTAGAGGGGAGTTATACTAAACACTCTACTATACTAAATTTTTTTTGAGACACATATATTACTAGTTTACTTACTCTCTATGTTATTTGATGCTGTGTTAATATTTATTACAGCAAATTTCATTATTTTTACATATGATCATATTTGAAAATGTGCATATTTTCTGTGTCCATATCTCTTAAACCATTTTCATTTGCTGGCATAAAATCAATGTTTTGTCCGTGTGTTTTTATGCTAGTTTTTCATACTTGAGTTTTTTAACATAAAAATTAATTGCACTGCTGAAGAAAAAAATCTTTTACATTACACTTTAGGAAAGAAGCTGAAAAAAGTGGCTGTAGCCAGATCTCTCTAACACTGTTAATTGTTGTTTGACTTGACAATGCAAAGGAAAATTGAGAAAACTGTCTCTAAAAATCCCACATAATAACAGTTGGTAGTTGAATTTAAGGAATCATTCTTTAATTAACTATAGTGAAACCCATATCCCTAGAGTTCTGTGGACATCATTCTTCTAGATGTAGCCAAATAAATGAAAATGCTCCCTATTTTATTCTCATGGGAAAACTGAACTGAAAGCAAATACATGCCTATTGTAGCTGCTGTGGCATTGTACACATTAGAATTGAGTTGGGATTATTTCTTTATTAGCATTAATTCACAAGAGCTTTTCTGTTGCTGTTTGCAGTCAGAAATATGCAATCAGATTTCTGACAAAGCTGTCAAGACTTGCAGTTGAGTTTTCTGGGCGGGGCTATGTGGTTTCAAACAGAGAGCAAGCTACATGACTTTCTTCTGTGTTAACTGGTTTCTTAAAAATAATTTGGCTCTGAACCAGCATTCAGCCAACATGTCTGTTAATCCACAAATCTCTTACAACAGCATTTAGGAGCAGATTCTCGGGGCATATACAACTCACATTTAGAGACCATTCAGTTCAGCAGGACTTTGAGCTTGGTACCCTGATACGGGTTTTCAGTCTACATATGCTTTGTAGGGGCTTGCATCTTTTCCAGGCCATTTTTAGGCAAGACTGTTCTATATTATAGTAAACTGAACTTGAAGCACATAGTCAAATGGTGAGCTGAGCCACAGTTGTGATGTAATCTCTTGTCACATTTTTGGCTTCAAATGTCAGCATGATTATAGAGGATGAAAAAGATAGGAACCTGGTGACACATATGAGTATTTTAAACAACTGATCAACCACTGAGACATTAAGCATCCTACTTCAGTGGATGATCTTCAGAGTAATTTGTATTCTCAGTCACCATTGACAATAGCTACTTCCTCACACTATTACAGAACTACTATGTGTCTTTGTCTTTTTGGTGCTGCGCAATTGCATGAAATGGCGAGCTATCTAAAACCCAAATATTGCTCAGCTCTGTGTGAGCAGGGAGGTTGGACCACATGACCACTGTGGTCCTTTCCAGCCTTACCCACTCTGTGATTCTGCATAACCTTCTCTCATACAGAAAATCACACTGGCCTAAAAATTCATTGTCACCTTAGGCAAGAGTGAACCTTTGTCAAACACAAAACTGACTTTGGGCCTGGCAAACAACAGAGCAATTGCTAAAATGGACAAGTTAACATAGAGCAGACACAAGATGGGATGATACATGCCTTTTTCCACTGAGCTCCACTGTGTTTAGAGACAGGGGAGAGGTGTTCAGCTCAGCTCCAGATGTCATAGGGAAGTGTGAACACACAAGTACCCCTGTGTGCCTACACTGCCTGATTCTGCACAGTGTTCCTCATCTCAATAATTATCCTCTCTCTCCTCTCTTCCTCAGTCCATCATCTTTCCCCATCATTCCTGGTGGGAGTCCCAGCTGTCAGCCCCTATTTGCTCAGCCGATCCCAGTTTTTCATTATGCTTCTAACCTTCCTGATTCCCAGACTTGGTCTAATAATTTCCTTCAAAGGCTACTCCTATAAGGCATGAATATTTTTTTCCCACTGTGGTCATTCCATCCAGGATGTTCCCTGAACAGTATAGGCAGAACCCTGGGAGGCTTCTTGCCTTGGTACCCAGCTACAGCAGTGAAAGCTTGAATTTGGATATTGTCTGCAGCTGTGGTCTAATTAGCATCCAGGTAGAAGATGCCCATGATCATTATCCGGGCATGATTTCAAGCATGATCAGGTGAGACAGATTATTTCAAAACTTAAACAGACTCCAAGTTGTTCAAATTCTTACAAATAGGCATGATTTGGTAAGGTTTTTTTAGACTATAAAATTTATGTTCCTCACACATCCCTGGTGCAAAATATGACACTTGGATCTGTTCACTAAGTCACTTTTAGGTATTTATAATGCAAAGATAATATACTGATAGTGAACTATTTCTTGGAAACATCTGAAACGTTTCTGCCACAACATAGACTAACCAGACTGAAACAGAGGATATGGTTAGTTTCATTCCAGAAGTCATATTTTAATGAAATAGCACACCACTAGTAGCAGTCTTATAAAGTGTCAGAATAACTTAGATGTAGGTGGTATTGTTAGTTTTGCCTACAGGGCTGACAAATCTTGCTCTAATTCTGTTCCCATTAAATATCAGCTAGGCCACATGATGTAGTGTCAATAAAAATTGAAATACTGTCTCAGAATTATGATTTTTCAACTGCAATTACTTGGTTACAGAGATGATGAAACTTTAAAAATTTGACATCTTTTAGTACATTGAAGCTGAATTGCAAAGCCAAGTAAGCTTCTAATAAAGGAATTGAGGTTTATGGTATTCTAATTGTGTATAACATTTCTACTGCTATACCTAAATCCAGGTGTAGCACATATCATTCAGGTCTGTAGCATACATATAATAGTCATTATTCATTTGTTAGTCTTTATAATCCCTTTATGAAAGTTCCCTATTATGCAATATGTGAAGAAACTGAAAGCTAGATCATGAGAAAGTTTACATTGCTTCTCCGTCATGGGTTGTGTTTGAAGATTGAAGTGACATGCAACTTTTAAGATCTTTTAGAAGAATTTTGCGGTTATTCTCTCAATCTCTTTACTTTCATCTTCTCCTTTTCTGTGTCCATTTTCACTTCATTTCTGTCTCCATGTCTCCTTCCCACTCTACTCTAAATTATGCTAGACAAAGGGATAGTGAAAGAGTCTGGAAAGATTCATGTCGATAGACAACTGAGTTTTTGTTTACTTTTAAAATACTTGGGCCATTCTTAACAAGTTGATCTTGCAGAATCTTAGACATTCTCTCCAAGACAGGAGTTTGTTATTAAATTGATTTTCAATATGAACTTGAGTGCAATTTTTTTTTCACTCAAGTTAAAAATAGGACTCTGTTGTGTTCTCTGATAATGACAGTCACCCTGGAGACAGGCAGCCAGGTGGAATTGAATGGGCACCATCCCTGCCCCCTTTTCATTTGCTGCATCCTCTCTGTTCCCTTCATACACCTGTGTCCATTTGCATCTCTTTCCCTAATCTCTCTGAAATCAGATCAGGTAAAGCAAAATAAGGCAGAAATGTCAGGCTGAGTGCCACCTGCTAGTTTCTCAGCAGAAAGCTCTCAGATGATGAAAAACACAAGAGCACTCTCAGTATGGGCCCCTGTAGAAAAACAAGTCAAATTATATTCTTCTGCCTATCTATTCAGAGAAACTTGAGAGGATCATATTCAGGATTTGCATCAGGATGGCCAAGGTCAGAATCAGAGTTTTGCTGCACTCTGCAGTAATTACTGTCCTAGATTTGCTTTCACTTTCTTGTGGGTATATCATTTCCTCTCCCAAAGCAGTTCTTTCTGTAACAACCCACTCAGCTGAAGAAGGAGATATGTGTGTTGGAATTCACAGATTTTACTCATATGTGACACAGAGGAATTGTGAGCCTAGTTGAGGGATTTGGCCTGTGGTTTAAAATTAGTAATAAACAAGTAATAGGATATGAGTCCATTACCACTTGGATTAGGATTGTAGAGGGAAAAAAAATCCAAAAACACTGATAACATTTAAATCTAACTCCAAACCACAAAATGGGAGGTGATGTCTTTCTCCTTTTCCACTGAGTCCAACATCTAATTTTCAGATTCTGGCCTCTAAAACATCTAGCTCTGGTTCTTTGATTTGTTTTTAAAAGCAGGAAAAGAGAAAGAAAGAGTACAAGTTCATAGATACAATTTAATTTACACTCAAATACGCATTTATTATTTGTGTCTAGATTTTGGGCCAAAAAGCCCAGATTAAAACATACTGCCACCATATTCAGTCTGTGTCAATTGATTCTTGTCAGATCATGGAGAGTAAAAATAAGTGGTTATTTTTGGATTGTCTGCAGTACAATATGTCCAACACTGCACTGAGATGATGTCAGAAAATCTACTTTTTTTTTCCCAAGTATGAAATTAATTATGAGGTGCTAGCTTACCACAGGGAGAATTGTTTAACCAGCTATTTTGGCTGTTACACTGTTGTCCAGCCAGAAAACACAGGTGCTTCAGTTTTATTTTTTTTTTAATGCTTCAAGATTACACTGACCACCTCACCCTCTTCAGAATTTAAATTGTAGAAGTCCCATATGTTGAGAAATATCTGAAGAATTCAATCATCTATTATTTTTTAAAAAAACAGATCAAAAGAAAAGCAACAATGCTTAAGCAGCTGATAATACCTTTGATGGACAGGGTATATTTCTCTCTGTTTGAATGAGTTGTAAGTGTTATATAATAGATTTTAACTGTTCTTTTTAGAGGGAGATATGAGGTGTTTGTCCACTTTGTCTCCCAAACTCCTTAAATACATGACATCGGTTTGTCTAAACACCCTCAGCCATGTTAAGGCCACTGTAATTCCAGAGACTGAGAGCTTGTGCCAGAATTACAGCAGAGATGAACTCCAAACTTAGTGCTCATTCAGATGGTTTCAGATCAGCAACTTCAATAGTTTCCAAAAATCTGGTGTGCATGTTCATTGAGTTATTCTTTTGTTTTATGTTTTTTAAACTGGAATTTTTATTTTTCATTAGCTTTAAATCATCCTTAAATGAGACAGTTGGGTTGGGTTAATCCATTTTAGGAATTCGGTTAGCTCATCCAGCTATGTCATTCTGAATCACATAGTAATAGAATATTTAGGGAATTCAAATATTTTGTTTTCATCAAGAGACAAGTATGTCCTGGTGTCTCCCTAGGTAAGGAGCATTGTGCCAAGTCCTCTGCTGCTTTAAATCAGCACTGATCAGGATCTTTTCTACATCTCTGATTTGTAGTACCATCTCCTTCTTATAATTAATAATCATGCCAAATATCACAAAAAGAACACGGAAGGGGGAGTGGTTGTCTATACTAGCAGATGATGACTGCTGAGGATGTAGGCTACAGTCTGAGACACCATTCTGCTGCCTCACAGTGAATGAGAAACTGCACATACAGATACTATAAAAGAAAGACAAACTCCAGTTTCAGCACTCTTCTGCTTTTCCTTAGTCTCTATTTATGACATGTGAAGACCTTGAAGAAAAAAAATTCTATTACCCAAAAGTGCTCCTTCAAAGAAAATTACATCTTTCTGGTTCCTTAATGTATAGGATTAAATTCCACTGCTCCTGGGGAGAAGATCAGTGTCCTGGTCAATTGAGAGACACTGGGCTGAGGGGAGGCAGGGGAGGTGGCTTTTGATTGCTGTCTCCTGCAGTGTTGTTTTTAAAACTAGTGAATTTTCTGGTTAGTCTTTACCCTTGTTTTGGTCTTATTTGTTTTTGTTTTTGTTTGGGTTTTTGTTTGTTTTTTGTTGTTTTCTTTTTTCCATTTGGTTGTGAGGTTTTTTGTTTATTTTGGGTATTGTTTGGTTTTTTGTTTGATTGATTGCTTGATTTAGGTTTTTTAATTGGTTTTCACCTTCCTGTGACTCCAAATGGGCTATATATTTTCCTAAAACTCTGCCATTTGTAGAAATAATATGTAAAACATTTGGTCATTCCATCTTCACCAGCTCAAACCTTCCTGAGTCATGTTTTACTCTGTGTAAGGAGCACACTCCCTCACACTTATCCCAGCTCTCCCATTCCATTACAGTGAGAAATCGATGAGTCCAGCACCAGCCACGGGGCCAGCAAAAAGATCTGTTTGGAGACAAGTTTTATCTAAACTGTACATTAACTCAAAATACTAATCTTCGTACCATCTCTGAGAAGGGGAAGACTGAAATCAATATAAAGGTCCAAATTTGCACAGGCAATGAACACATTTGATATCTGCTTGTAGATACATACAGGATATGTTTTCCGACCTGCCCCAAAGAGAAAAACAGTGTGCTCTCTTTCTAGAATAGGGAACTAGGTATCTGAATCCTATCTCCTCATGTTTTCTATGTTCTCAACAGGACGCTTGTTTTAACTGACTAATACAGCAGTTGTGGATAATACATTCAGTTGTGGAATGAACTAAAACAGGAGATTTCTCAGATCCCTTCCCTGTAAAGATGATGGCTGAAAGAGATGGCAATTGCCAATGTTCCTGCAGGGGGCATTATAATACATTATTTATATTTTTCACGTAGGATAAAAGAAAGCCATGAGGCTTTCTGGTTTATAAATGAAAGTCATAAGGATTCATGGCTTAAACCAGAAATTTAAACTCAAAATAGCTTCTTTTTTGACCAACAGTGTAAATTAGTAGGAATAAAAAAAAACCTGAAAAACTTTAAATCTTTCAGTAAAATTCATTTAAGTCTACAAATAACACAATCAAAGCCCAGATGATGAAATTCTGTTAGCAGAATTGGACTATTTTCAGACTCTGTCAAAAGACAACCCAACTCTGTGACTTATTGGATTATAGATATACCCCTTGTAAGACTGAGTTCATCAAAGGTAAGGAAACAAATGAACACTTAATACATTATCTGTGGAGCCTACAGAAGAATACTGCTAAAAGGCAAAAGATTATGGTTTATTTACTTTAATTTAGTAGACTGTCCATGCTTAAAATGAGATTAAAGAATACCTTTTGAATGAAGACATATCAGAAAAGGAATGAAATTAAATTCAATAAAATCAGGAGCACCTCAGGCTATATAGGATGCCAGTAATTTTTATTCGAGTTACAAGTTGATGATAATGACTGTTCTCAGACAAATAAGCAAATCAGAGTTGCATGATGCACCTTTACAACCTAAAATAAGAAAAATCCGGAAATAATTCTAAATCTGGAGAAATATGACAGGTATTTGTTTAAGAAAATATTTAGTGCCATTAATAAATGCATACCCCAATCTTGTGGCAGATAATTTCACAGTTTTTAAATATTCCCCAGTAGCTTTATTCATCTTAACCAAGTAGAACTAATTTATAACAGACTTTTCTGTAATGCTGTAAAGCAAATGTAAAAAAATAAAGTATAACTAATAAGTGTTGTTCCTTGATCCAAAAGAGGCATTTGAATGAATCAACCTAAAGCTTGTCTTCTGCATTTTACAGCGGATACACATCTTCTGGTGCCTAGTTTTTCACAAGAGCTTCTTTAATAGATTGGGCTCCTATATAACAAGCATGTTCATATGTATCTGCAAAGTGGGTAACACTGAACCCTCTAGCTCTTATAGAAGAACGTGCCAGAAATGTCAGTTCTTCATTATCTTGCTTTACATAGCCATCTTTTACATGTGAATAAAATTATTGACTACAGGAAATTACTGATATACTTACAGCTTTGATATTAAAAAGTGAATGTAATATAAAGGAGAAACATGGGACAGCAATACTTAAGAAAGTAGAAGAAATTCCTGGTTCCAGAGAACCAGATGTTTACAAATTAGTTGGACTGTAGTAGGCATTTTAACAGTCTCCAGTACTTAAAAATACAGATTCCAGGTCAGTTTGAAGCAGTTTAAGATATCCGTTTTCTCAAAAATTATAAATATTCACTAAACTAAGTTGTTTTTAGAGGATTGCAATAAAAATAAAAGGATCTGCTAAGGCAAAAGGTATTATGACATAAATAATTCTCAGAGAGGTGAATTCTTTTTGTTTTGTGGGACTGGTTCCATTTTGCACTAGATCTACACCTGGCTAACTTATACAATCCCAAGTAAACTGAAATCAAATCTCCTTTCATACCTCTTTACAAATTGTGTATTATTACATGAGGAAACTTACAGCGGAGAAAAACTGACCAGAAACATTGCATGTGGCAACTCTGCTGTATAATGTGATTATAAAATGATCACGTGCTAGTATTACAGTAGTTTGATGCTTGGAAATGATTAGGGAATGAAACTGGACAATCAGTGCCTTTCATATTTACTTCAAGGGTTTCTGTGAAATAATAGAAGTTAGTGACGCCTTCAGAAAATCTTCTGACAGTTCCAAAGTCCTAAAATTATCCTTGGGTTAACAGATTTTTTTCTTTTTTACTACTAAAATGTCTAATGATTCAGGAAAAATTGAGCCAGATGTCAGCTGGATGTCCTGCGCTACAAATTCCACTCTTGAATTAGCAGTCAGGTTCAGGGAGGATTCTGCTGTGAAGAACACCAGGAGGAGCCTTCGAATTTAGCAGCTAATTGCAAATGGATAGCATTACTTGTATTCGTAATACCCCAGGCCAGAAGCATGAAACTGAAACTGAATAGAGAAAAACAAAGCCCAACCTGTCTTTCAAAAAAAGTCAACTCTTTGGAGATGGTTATGAACTTCACAGTTATTTTCTGATAGCCTTTTGATGTCATTACAAAAGAAATACCTGCTAATTGAGTGACAAAGGTGGATTTTTTTCAGCAAGCACTATCACTGCAACAGATCACTACATTCTGTAAGATCACTACATTCTTGTGAGAAAGTAGCACTCCTGAAATTGAGAATTGCATTGCATCAAACAAACTACCATCCAGGCTCAGTCAGAATTTGCTTTGCTCTGTTGTCACAATCAGTGCAGTTAAACAGAATCAAAACTATTTTCATATATAAAGATAGGAATTGCACATGAGGAACCCCCTCTTTTCAACTGCCTTCTCAGGAAAACTCTTTACATACAGTTATAAGCTTTCTTTACAAAATTGCAGTCATTGCTGATTTCAAATATCACTGTTCTTTCTCATGGTGTTTTAGCTTCATTCCTCCTGAAACACATCTAGCAGGATAAAGTGCTGCTTCTTTTGTTTTATGCACAGATGAGAAACCATCTTTTCTAAGACCATTTAGACATTCTTGGAAAATTGGATATCTGCACTTTATGATGTAGGAATAAGGTTGGATAGGCATGGTTGGGAGCCATAAAATCAGTACTTGGAGACTAGAACATGTATTTTTCAATCTTGCTTTATTCCAAGAAACACGCATTTACCTGGCTGGTGAGTAAAGATTTCCATGGACTGCATTTGGAGCCTGTTCTATGGCATGTAACACAGAGCACAGTTTTAGAGGGTCATCATCAATGAGTCTAAAGGAGAATACAACAGACTCTCTTTGGATGCCTTCAGGAGACAGTGTGAACTACAGGTTCTTGCAGGAGAGAACTTCACTGTCTCCAGTAGAGTAACAGTTTTCCAGGTCTAACGTGTGTAACTTTGTATCTCAGAAGTTGGAACAATTGCTGACTTGTTTGGAAAAGTTGAAATAATGCCAGTGCTTTTGTTTTGTGAGTTTTGTTCTAGATGTGTGTGCTAGAACTGTATACAACTAGCAATTTGGAAGACTGAAGGTATTTTTTCTGGGCCTTATTATATGATACATTTAGTTTTAAGGCAGATCTTATAAATTAATAGCAACAAAGCTTGTCAAAATTAAATGAGAACAAACAATACCTATCACTTATGGCTAGTCACCTCTTCATTTGAAATTAGGACCATGTTCTTACTGCAAGGATTGAGTGGTATAAATTATTCCTGGCTTACTTCTCTCTGGAAAAACTACATTCAGCAGAGCTTGCAAGACAAGTGCAGAAGATCTAGCATGTAATGAAAGCAGAGAAGACAGAGATACATTTTAATTAAAGATATGGAAGTATTTGTTGTCAGTGTGTGGTTTTGACAGCTCTGCAAAAGTGTCTGCTGCTTCCAAATTCACACTGTTAATTTTGCTATTGAGCTGTCTATGGAAACCACAGCACAATATAACACTGCACGACTTGACTGGGAGCTGAACACAATGGACTAATTGCTAAATGCATGTGAGAAGAGGTCCAAAACTAGAAGGCCATCTACACACATTTCACTTGAACTGTTTCATGTTTCTGCTTTATGTGTCTTTAGCAAATAAGAAATTACTTTAGGGGAAAAAAAATCAGAAAGGATAACCTAATTTTTTTTTTTTTAAGATAAAACATCAGACAAGTGATGTCTGATGGACCTCATAGCCACATATACAGAATAATTCATTTATAACTATCAAGGCATTCAGACTACTGAGATAAAAAATGGGACAGTGTTTGATCTACTTGTAAAAAGTTTAAGTAATGATGAGAGAAATATCTGTCTCATATATCACTGTCTAAGGTGCCTCCGATTTTGCAACTCTTATAAAAGAAATCAAAGAAATCTATCACCCTGTCTATAATGAGGAAATTGGTATGAAGAGTGAAAGAATGAACAGAGAGGTTTAAAGGACCTAAGGCTGAGAAAAAGGAAAGGGAAGAGCAGACTTCTGTCTCATGGGGTTATTTTAGTTTGCCCCAAGATGATCACCAGAGATTATGTAGCTTGGAAACCTGGTTAAAGCAAACTCCAACTTCCCTTCTATTTTGAAGTCCTTTGCCTAGAAATGAATGTCTGGTGCCTGTCTATGATTTTGTGCATAATTCAATGATGCACCCAAACTGATGAACACAGAAGTGCTCTAAGAGCCTCAGCTAGAGTTAGTCATCATACTACTTTTGGTTTGGAGAAGTTTGCTGGAATCAAGAAGAGTTTCTCTTCTTTAGTTTTTTAGCATCTCAGAGAATGTGATTTAGGCAATTTTTTTTTTATATTAACCGATCTAAAATTTAATCCAAACTATTTAACAGGCATGATTGGTCCCACATGCTTGAGACATCTTACTGGGGTACAAGGAATTTCCTTCTGAAGGTTGTCATTCCTCTCTAGGGAGTCAAAGAGTGCTTTGAAGACTCTTAAAATAGACACCTCACTTGGCCAAAGTCAGGTTAAATAAAACCTACCCAAGACTGCTGAGACACAGGGCAGTGAATTAATTCGAAATATTCACAAAAACTGATAAAGCCAGGAGGTCTGCTTAAATTTAATTACCTGGCATAAGTTTTCATGGTTAATTTTAAAGGCAAAACTCTTCAGCACCTTGTAGAACCATTACTTGGTTTACACCTGAATAATGTATAAAAATGTAAGTACATGAATATTTATGTGCTGAAGAAAGATCAGGTCATAAAGACTTACAAGAGGAAGTGCTGGAGTCCAGCTGTCAGAAACTCCTGCTGAGCTAACCATCTGTCTGTAATCACACATCTATCAGTTTTCTGTCTGTAATTACATGTCTGTCAATGGCCTCTTCATCTCAAATGCAGACTTCAAAGAATTCAGGTTTTTTCCTGAAAATCTGATCTTTCCTCTGCTTCCCCCAGCTTTATATACCTTGATTAGTTCTGGTTTTTTTTTCTGCTTGGGATGATTATGCTGACATCTTACAAATGGAGAAATCTTTAGTTATTCTTAAGGATTCAGGATGCCAAGATAGTATTTATTGGTAAAGTGACATGGACTAAATGGAATCTCTCTTCTGCTTGCAAACAAACTGCTATGAAAGCAATTCTCTGTACACCTAATGCCAGATTCTAAGCAGCTCTCCAGACTTTTGATACATTTTACTGGTACTTTACAGGCTCTCAGATTCACATTAGTCAGAAATGCGAAGGTACTAAACCAGCGCAACACAAAGGTGAATTAGGAGTGTGCAGATGTAATTCATGTAATATGCACCTTCTAGTGCTGGCAGGGGTTTATGCCTTGTAAGATAAATATTAAGGGAAAACATTGAAAATAATAAAATAAAATCCAATATATGCTGATTTATTTTTACTTAAAATAGATGTAGTTCATTCATGAAATGGCTGCAAATATTTCTCTTCTTCAAGGAGTACCTTCAGCTTGAATTCCTACTTCTTTTTAGGGCCCCCCTAACACTTCCAAGAGACACTTCAACACTTCTAAAAGATGTGTTGAAAACTCAAAGAACTGAGGAAATAGGGGGGGAAATGAAGAAAAATCTCAAAATGTTAAAAATTATCTAGTTAGGGGTAGGAAGAGCATTTAGAAGTGAAGTGTAAGAAGCAAAGTGAAAACTAGAATGGTAGAGTAATTTATTTAAAATAAAAAGCTGGAGGAAGTACAGATCAGGGCTTTATAGTGTGGTAGTATGCTGAAAAAAACTCTCTTTAAAAATTGTATAGGATTCATTCACTCTTCAAATTGTACAGCTCTATAATGCTGCTTAGGAAATATGAGACATAATTTTATGTTGTGTACAATTGAAAAGATTCCTGTCCTTTCCCTTGTTTATTCTCTTAAAAGAGAGGAGAGATAATATAATTACTTTACAAATTGCTGCTCTTCAGCAATTTGAACAATGAGGTACATGTACTTGTGCCAAGTGACTTCTACATCTACCCCACTGACAGGATAAAAAAGCTGTTTAGAGCTAGGTACTGAAAAGTTAGCATGTGGGTTAAAAAGAATTTATGTTCATGTAGGAGGGACACTATATGCTCCATACGTGAATAATAATGTTGTTGTTTTGTAATGAAGCTACAAAACATGTTCCTAGTATAGGTGCAGAAAAAAAAAAAGAGGGAAAGATTGGTAAAAGCACATTGTACAAGTATTGTAGCAGGAACTTTTGGTTCCTGAAGTACCCCTGGAGTACCCCTCCAACCTCACAGTATCTCTCCCTCTTATAGGATCTGATGGTTCAAGTAATGTTACACAAAATATTGCACTGTAATGTTACAAAAAATTATAGGACAAGTGAAATATCAGCTCTGAAAAATAGTATTTTTTTAAGAACACAATAGATCATATCCTGATGATACTATGTGTTGAATCTCTCTGAGAGTGGGATTGTCTGGCCTAATTATTGATTTAGATAATGAAGGCATCGTTTTACATGTGCACATGGTCAGGAACTGCCAAGTTACAAGCTTGCTGTCACTCCCACAGAACAGGGGCTATTGTCCTTATTTCCTGTCTAAAACTGCACCTGTTTGTCAAACTACCAAAGTGATCACCTTGACCCCAGATTGCTGCTTTAGGTTTGAGTTACATCAAACTTCTAACATCAGATTTTTAACTGGAACGCTCTTGATGGAACACATTTGTCTGAGTGTTTGTGGTTCACCACATTGACATTAGCCACCTAGGAGTTGTGTCTAGTCCAAGTTCATCCTTAACATTTCCTCTCTGGTGAGCAGAGAGAAAGAAGCCCCCTAAGGTAATAGTGTAAGGTGGGCTGGATAAACTACCTTCAGGAGGTACTCATGGTTGTTTGTTGACTGTAGAAGGACTCCAGGTACCCATAAAAGGACTCTATATGCCTTGCTACAGCCAGGCACAGCTCTGAAATGGCTGAAGTTAGGCATGATAATTACCATCAATTTCTGCATGATAGTTGAAATTCGTTACTGCTGCTCACTAGGAGGAGGTTCACCTCATGTTTTGCAGTTTTGCTTTCTGATAGTTAGCCCTTTGGACCCCACTCCTCCTGTCCAGAAGAGAAACAAACAGACAAAACCCTCAAAAGTGCCTGGGTAGCAGCACGAATAAAGTGGTATTCAGACTGTAAAGAGCTCTGCAAAAGTACTCCTGGCAGTATTTACCCAGATTTGCTGTTGTCTATATGTACATAGACTAAACGAGGTAAACTTTTCTGTATTATATTTTTAACATCCCCTTACACCTGAAAGGTTGGGCTATCTCTGAGGAGTAAAACCAGCTAAAATTCCATGCCTGTTTTTGGATTTTGACACAGAGAGGATTGCCAGCAAATGTGTGGGTTTGTGATGTGGACGCTTGGACTGAAAAACATATTCCATTTTGCTGTTGTATGCTCATTAGATAGTAATAGCTTTCCATTGGTGCTGCACTGTGCTACACACAACTCTGTGACCTGGACCAGAAAGTCTTCACAGCTGTCTTCCAGTCCACAGTCACAAATCATAGAAAAAGTAGATCTAAGCATGGAAAGGATCTCAAGAGAAAGAAACTGAAAAGCTGCCTGTGCTTGTTTACGTAAGTGTGCTTATTTGCAAAAATGTATTTTAATGTATTTGTGTTGCTATTGCTTTTACATTAAATCAAATTGCTAAAATTTGTTAAGCCAGCCTTCTGTATTTTTGTCACAAATAGATGAAAAATGCAAACGACATTAAAAATTAGTCACAGACACTTTTAATTTTCATTTTCAGGTCTACCAGAAGAAATGTGCCTTGTCACTTATAAAATAAATACACTGTAGTTCAATTTAGATTGGTGAGAAAGCATTGTTTTACAGAAGAGTGGAGGGAGATGATCATGGTCCAAAAAAACATGATTTATTTTTTTAATTGGGCATTTTATTAAAACAGTTTATTTTTTTGAACCCTGATGATCCCAGGTCTACTCTACATGTCACCTCATTCTTTCCTCTTTTTTTCAGTGTAAAAACCTCAAAGATTTTAAATAAATTGTCTCAAATACTCTGTATTCAAACAATTGGGTAGAGAAAAATGAGCTGAAGTGCTCTGTGAGCTATGCTCTTCTTGGAGCAGCTGATTTAATACCTGCAGCTGCTGCTAACAAAGAGTAAACCGGTCTCCTTTGTAATTCCATTTTATTGTATGTCAAACCACAACTGCAAATATTTTTTTATAAGTAATCAAGTGCAATCTGATATGCCTGAGCAGCAGCACTTTATTGACATTTATCAGCCAGAGTTCCTTTGAAGGGATACTGGTGACCAAGGAAATTTGCCAGTTCAAAAATGGCTATAATTGTTCACTTATTTAATCATGTACTAAAACAATGCATGTAATTGTATTGCCAGTGATATATCATTAACAAATTTTTTTTGCTGTACATTTCTTCCTACTTTATTGATGGTTGTTTTCTATCTTAGATTAGAGATAGGCCATGCAAGGAATTCTTACTTGTATGGATCAACAAATTAGAAAACACAATTTGACTATTTGCTTTATTGAACACAGTAAATCTACCTGACAGATACATCTTCCTTGTTTTTATGTGTTTCTTTTGCCAGCCTTTTCCAGCCTCAGTATCGCAGAGGCATCGTATTATGTTGCAGGTAGGTCGTCACAGGCTTTTGCAAAAGGTTCCAAACAGCAGTGGACATTATATTTTCACTTTCCCCTGTGATTTGACAGTCATACTGTGGGGTTCCTATCATGAACATGACAAGAGTAAAAGTGTGTTGCTTCTCTAAAACTTGGAACCACTGAGATATTTGAAAGAAAATCCAACC
The DNA here is from genome assembly GCF_050655825.1 of Lonchura striata. Lineage (NCBI taxonomy): Eukaryota > Metazoa > Chordata > Aves > Passeriformes > Estrildidae > Lonchura > Lonchura striata. The sequence goes on along the minus strand of NC_140704.1, from coordinate 23,863,824 downwards.
ACACCAAATGCATTCAGAATCCTTGAAAGCACAGTTCAGGTAACCTCACATCCAGCACAGCTACCTAGGCTTCTTCTCTGCATTTGTATGGAACCAGAATCATTAAGGTTGTGAAAGACCAGTAAGATCATTGAGTCCTACCCTCATCTTAAAACTACCACCACAGTCACCATAAACCATATACTCAAGTGCTATAGCCACACATTTTTTAATACCACCATCAGTGATGTCTTTACAACTTCTTTGAGCAGTCTGTTTCAATGCTTTTGAATGCTTTCCGTGAAAAAAATTTCTTAATTTTTGATCTAAACTTTTCAGCTTGGGGCCATTTCCTCTGGTGCTATCACTTGTTACCTGGGAGAAGAAACCAACCCTCACCTGTCTGCAATCTCCTTTCAGGAAGATCTAGAGAGTGATAAGGTCCCCCCTGAGCCTCCTTTTCTCCAGACTAAGCACCCCCAGCTCCCTCAGCCTCTCTTCATAGCACTTGTGCTCCAGACCCTTCACCATCTCCATTGTCCTTCTCTGAACTCACTGCTCAATGTCTTCCCTGTAGTGAGGGGCCCAAAAGTGAACCCAGTATTGGCAGTGCTAAATACAGGGGCACAGTCACCTCTCTTGTCCTGCTGCCACACTGTACAAGCCAGGATGCCAGTGGCCCTCGTGGCCTCCCAGGCACCTTGGCCACATGGCCGCACACATTTCAAGTCACCTTCCCCAACACTTCAGAGAAAGGAGAAAAAGCCCATCACAATATAAATGAATTATGTTTTTCATTACTCCTGCAAAGTGACAACAATAACGAGGGATTTACAGAGAAGAAAATAATTTCCTTGTCCAGAGCAGCCTGGAGTAGGTGTTTGTATATGCTGGACATTACAGAGAAGCAAGTTAAGCAGACATTGAATCATTAAAAGAGGGAGAGTCAAATAGCATAGCTCATTAATTCTGCAGTCTTTACTTTGTTACAATTAACTTTGTTTTGTCTCACTGGTTGTTAACAAGCCTGTCTGGAGAATATGCAAGCTGGTAAAGGGAAGACCTCTGGGAAGGATATATTTTGAGGAAGGTTTAAGTGTGAAGAGTTACTGGTACCTCATGACTTTATAGGAGGATGTCTAAAGAAAAAGATGACAGAGGGCTTAAAGCATAGTTTACAGACAGAGCTGGAACAAATTCTGACTCAAGGGAAGTGAAAAAAATACTTATAAGGGAAGTTAAAAAATTCAAAACTTGTGGAAGCACTAGTATAAGATTGTCCTGGAAAGTGTGAATCCCTGTTGTTGAAGGAAAAATCAGGTTAAACAATATCTGGTGTTGATGAGACAAGTCAATATGATGCTAATTTGAAGAATGGTTCTTTTTATGATTTTTAAATAAATAACTGCAGAGTGGTAAAGAGGCCTGGATATAGAACTGTTTTTGTTCTGGATCTATTTCAATCATGCCTTTGTAATGTGAAAAGTCAGTTAAAATTTTTGTTGTACTTAATGTAAAAATATTTCTTATTCTAGGGCTAGCAAGGTTTAAGAACTCATATAAATAAACAAATAAGATATTTTCTGAGCATTACAAAGACACACAGTTCAAGAGATTGCCCACTCTTAAGCAAAAATTTTTACTTTTCCCAACTTTTTCTTGTATCTACTTTTGAGTATGCTGTGATCTACCTTCATTTTACTTTGGAAGACACATGAGTTAGAAAGTAGGCAAAATATTGTTCTTACTTCTCTCTGGTATTGCCTCATTTTGGCCTATCTAGAGAATAACATTTATATCATGAGTGTCTAGAACTCTGTTCAGTGTTGGGAAAATGGGAAGAATTGGTTCACTGGTCCGATTCATTCTGAAAGTCCATTCTGTGTGCTTAATTGTTCATATTCATTACTGTCCAAAATCTGTGTGTGATTTCAATCCACTGCTTCTGAGTGGCGCTCATTGCTGAATTTTGAAGCCTGTACAAAGAAAACAGAGTAGGCTGTCAATTCTTATTATGATTCATGTCATTCTAGCTGATTAATTCAGAGAAACATAGCATAATCACACTAGGCTAGACATATGTCAGCAAAACAACATTTGGGAAAAATGCAGGACAGCCCCAGCTTTACCCTGTTTTGGGGGTTTTGTTTTTGAAGTGGGCTGGGTGAGTTTTCTTACCTTCATTACTCTCCTGGCCAACTTTCTCCAAAATAGGAAGAAAATTAGCTTAATCACTCTCTCCAGACTGATAATTTTTGTGAAAAATACTAGTTTCTTACATAAAGCAGATTTTCTTTTTGCTATCTTTACCTTTCTCTCAAAGCAGGTACAGGGCACTCATTTTCCTAAAGCAAGTTTTGAACAGGGATAAATCAAAGAGACTTCAGGAGCCTGCCAGATTCTTTGTCTTTCTTTCCTTTCTACAGCTAACACAAGGAGGATGTCAAAGGTGACAGCTATTGGAATTTTGCAATTAAATGCTTATAACATAGGACCACCTCTTTCATTTCCAAGGTAGAAGATGACCATTTTGTTCCAAATTTCAGGGTTCAAAGGATAGTGGTGTTGGAAAAGAATACTCTTGATGTACTAGTTGAAGACCTAGTTAAAGGTCAAAAAAGCCCAGTCCAGGACCCACAGACATTCATTTATGCCGTAGAAAATGATGCAGATATTGCAGGTTATTTGTTGGTTTACTCTGTATTTAGAGCTATAATAACCATGTTTGTTCTCCTTTTCCTATCTCCTTCTCTACTTTTAAATTTAGTTTTAAAATGTGACCTTTAAAAAAACATCAAGCACAAAACCCTCCTGTTGTTCCTAGTGCTTAGTGCTTTGCTATGTAAGAACTTTAAAACCTTCGACCATCATTTGCCCTGTGTACAGCACAAACAGTAGACAAACTGTGGCATTCAGCCATTAACATATCCAAGGAACTTTGGGTATGAGGCACTGCAGTGGTCAACAATGCTATGTCTTTATGGAAACCAGCAACAAGTGGTGTCCCTCAGGGGTCTATGTGGGGATCAGCACTGTTTAATATCTTCATCAGTGATGCAGGCAAAGGAAACAAGGGCACCCTGAGCAGGTTTGCAGATGACACCAAGCTGTGTGGTGCACTTGATGGATGCCATCCAGAGGGACCTGGACAAGCTGGAGGAGTGGGCCCAACAAGACCCAGTGTAAAGTGTTGTACCTAGGTCAGGAAAACCCCCAGTATCAGCACAGGCTCTGGGATGAAGGAGCTGAGAGCAGCCCTGCGGGGAAGGACATGGGGATGCTGGTGGATGAGAGGCTGGATATCAGCCATAAATTTGTACTCACAGCCCAGAAAGCCAAATATATTCTGGGCTGCATCCAAAGATACATGGCCAATAGGGTGAGGGAGGTGATTCTGCCCCTCTGCTCTGCACTCTACCTGGGGTGCTGCATGCAGCTCTGGGGTCCCCAGCACAGAAAAGGTGTGGACCTATTGGAGTGGGACCAAACGAGGCCACCAAGTTCATTAGAGGGTTGGAGCACCTTTCCTATGAGGAAAGGCTTGGAGAATTCAGGTTGTTCAGTCTGGAGAAGAGACAGCCCCAGGGAGACTTTATTTTGGCCTTTCAGTTCTTAAAAGGGGTTTATAAGAAGAATGGGGACAAACTTTTTAGTGAGACCTGTTGCAATAGGACTAATGGTTTTAAATTAATAGGACTAATAGGGGCTAATGGTTTTAAAGTAAAAGTGAGTCAATTTAGGTAAGATATGAGAATTTACATTTTTTTCCAATGAGTATGTTGAAATACAGGAACAGGTTGCTCAGAGGAATAGTGGATGTCCTATCCCTGGGAAAACTCAAGGTCAGGTTGGATGGGTCTCTCAGCAGCCTGATCTAGTCAAAGACGTCCTTGTTGATTGCAGTGGGGATTTGATGAGATGACCTTTAAATGTCCTTTCTAACCCAAACTATTCTGTGATTGACTTTCTGATGCTCTGAATGATTCTCTGAATGAATCCTGCTTACCTTTTTGGTATTATACTAAAGCCTTTAGTATTAGCTTGATTTCTTCTGGAGTTTTGAATAAGCAGGTATGTGCTCCTTATTTTAACAAATAACATTTTCTGATATTTTTGCGATCATTTTGGTGACTGCTTCTTTCTGGACTTAGACCCAGTCACAAAGAATTATTTACAAGGTCCTTGATAATCACTAAAAATTTAAGTTATTGATAGAAAACTGATGAGATCAGAAGATTGCTTCTTTTTCCTGTGATACCTTCTTTGTGTCCCTGGGATATTGAGATATTTTTATGAGCCCCTGGATTGTTGTAGCTCTGCTTACATGTCAGAAATATAATTCTGAGATTGAATTGTTACTTTTTTCAAATATAATATTATTTAAGAAAAAAAATTATGTCCAGGTAACATTGTCAGAAACACATCAGTCATTTTGGAGTCCGAAAGGAAGTATGTCAAAGGCTCAAGAGACATATGGGATACAATTCTCATTAACATTTAGTGGACAGATATTTAACTTTTGTGCCTTCAAAAATATTGTATTTGTTTCACTTTCAGTAGGGCTAGAAGCAAAGGTGAAAGTGAACTGGGATATTATATTTACATTTTCACCTACACAGTGTTTCCTGTTCATGGATTCAAGTATTTTCTCTTTAGGCTTCTTATGGGACCCTGGGTGAATTTTTAGATTAGCTGCTCATAAATGAGAAGTTTCCAACTCAACTTCTCAGTGACCTCTCCTCTCAAAATTTAGTCTCTGACTTAAATTATTTGCACTAAATTTAATTTCAGAGTTAAACAATTTTTTTTTTAAATCCTGCAGATAAATTCTAGTTCATTTCTACATCTTGGCCAGTTTCAGAAGCATTTACGTTTTAAGAATAAATTTCAGGGAGAGCTTGTAGGCTCCAGACTTGGTCAAATTTTGACATATGTTGTATTGGTTTTGCATGGCCTGGTTGATGGCAGTGGGGGGACAGAGAGGTGGCTCCTGCGAGAAGCTGCTGTAAGCTTCCACCATGTCCAGCAGAGCCAACCCCTGATGGCTCCAAAGATGGATGTGATACTGGCCAAGGCTGGGACAATTAGAAATGGTGGTAATATAGAACATTCTTATATATTTAGGAACATTCTTAAATATGTTACCACAGAGGTGTTACCAGCATTTCTAACTCCACTACCAAAACCAGGTCATGCAAAACCAATACATATGCTAAGAATACAATTTAGCTTTGTGAAAGAAAATGTTAACAGAGCTTAAACTCTGCTCGGTTAGGTTTTAGTAGCTTTTAAAGCCTAGCAGTTGAAAATCATAGATTAAAAAGTAAAATCCACAGATTTCTAATACAGGTATTAACTTTCAATATATAATTTTCAAACCTTACAACATCTGAAAAGCAATAGTTGTACTTCCTGCTGAGGTACTTGGTATTGTGGCAGTGGTTCTTTCTCACCATCAATGTAACTAGGAAAAACAGCAAACTAAGTTTCAGTGCATCGTAGTAAAAATAATAAAGGAAAGAAGGGATTGATTTCTGAGGGGATTTTTTAAAATAGAGCAGGAAGGATAATCTTCATTTAAACTGAAACAGAATCAGGCTGCTGACACTAAAAATAGAAAAGATCTAATGGAAATTTTTTAAGTTTGAAAGAAAGCTGGCAAATAGGGAGATTTTGGAATGCTGCATCCTCTAGATAGGAAGTTATTAACTCCTGTATCCTTAAATAAAAGATAGGACAGAAATTGATACAACTAATGAAGAAAGCAGCAAAGAACAGCTTCAAGTAAAGTATTCTTTAAACAGAGGATGTAAAAAGAGACATGCAGGCTAACAAAAAACTTATAAGGATTTCTAAACATATGCTACAAATCTAACAATGGCTGAATGAGCTGAAATACCAAATGAGAAATCAAGATATTAAAAAAGCATGTAGAAAGCAGAAACTGGTGAAAGCCACAAGAATGAAATATTAAGTGTATAACATCAGGTCATTGCCACCAGTTGTCCAGCTCAGAGAGAAACAGTGTCTGTGACACAGGAGGGAGACATAAGGGAAGCAAGGTAGCCAACAGGACAAAAAGCATGGTAATATCTACAGAGTTTATATTTGTCCATGTAGATTGTATAAGAAAGGTTACAGTACAGAGACTGGATTTTTTTTAACCCTCCTGGACCAACTAATTAGCATTTGACAGGAGAAAAGGCAACTTTTGATGTAGTTCTAAGCAGTAGAAAGAGGACCAATGAAGGACCCATAGAACAGGAGGAATAACATTTTTTAATTCAAAATCCTTTTTGCAGTAAGGCTGAAAGTTTCACAGAATCACAGAAATCTTGGGTTGGAAGGGAGCTGAAAGATATGCTACCCTCTTCAATAGCATTTCATTGAATTGAGGGCACTTCTAAAAATAAAATCAAAAACTGTAATCTAAAAGGGTAAAATGTTTGCGTGTGGCATGAAGATTGTTTACTGGCATCATATTATAATCTCAAGGTGATTGAATTATATCAATCCAAAGAGATTTTTGAACAGTCACACAAAGAGCCTGACCAGTCCTACTCCACAAAATCATAATATTTAAGCAGTCAATGAGAATATTAGAAATTTAAAGATAGCAGTTGGTCCTGCAAAAAGTGAAAGTTGTGTTCAGGTAAGGAAAACCTTAGACTAAGATTGGGCAAATAGAGCCATAATAAACCAGGTCAGATAGAATTTTGAGTAATAGCTAGTTGAGTGGATAATAACTAAGACTACCAACTTTTTTAAATATATCAGAAGCAGAAAGCCTGTCAGACCCTGCCAAATAGGTGATCATAATTTAAAATAAGCACTTGAGAAAGATACAGCCATGGTAAAGTTGCTAAATGAGTCATTGTACTGATATTCATCACAAAGAGCCTTAGGGAGAATCCACACAGTCCTTCTTCAGAAGGGAAGAATTTGAGGCACTGTATCAAATTCATGTGTCAGCAGAAGTTTCAAACAAATCTATCCAATAAACAGGAACAAATCACCAGAACCAGATGTTGCTGAACTATGAGATGTACTATTTAGCTATGTCATCTCTTAAGTTCCCCCAACAACAAGCTAAATTAAAGGATGTTCAATATGTTTCAGTTTTTAAACTGGTTTTAGTAAAATTTGAACAAATGTTTCTTCAGCACCTGAAAAAGGGCAGGAAAATATTGAATTAAAATATATTAAAAGGGATCAGAAGAGTCTTTGACAAACCTTTCGCAGAAAAATCATACCCCTTCTGGCCATTGAAGATTTTTGTCAGACTCTATTTTAGAAAAGCTCTGATAGTTTATACATCCTCAGTGAACTTCAAAAAAGTCTTTGAAAATGCTCCTCAACAGAAATTATTTTAAATGCCATTGAAGGAAGGTAATTCCATTAATTAAAAAGGTAATTAGCAATTAGGGGACAAAGGTATAAATAAATAGTTAGTTTTTACTACCTGCACCCTCTATAGAGTTGTAGTACAAGAAGAAAAACTAATGTTCTTGGGATATTACTTGATAAAGTGTGCACAAAAAAGGGCACTGAAAAGAGAAATCTTGGGCTGATTTTGATTAGTTCTCCAAAGATATTGGTTCCATGCCTAAGATGTCTCAAAAAAACCAAAAAAACCATAAAAATATCTTGGGAAATAAAACAATAAAGTGGGAAAACAACATGATGCTACTAAGTTATCATCCTGTGCCAAAAAAGTGAGTATTGTTGACTGTTCTGGGAAGTCTTCTCTAAATATTTTTGACAAAACTAGAAGAGGTACAGGGATACAATATTGATAGTCAGAGTATGGAAAGACTTCTATACATGGAAGCATTGCTCAGGTTGGGACTTTTAGACCTGGTGAAGAGCAATTTCTGCAGGGTGGAGTAGAAATTCAGAAGGTAGTTAAAGGAGAGGATACATGGGAACAGTAACTTTCTCATTTACACCTATCCTAATAATAAAGAATCACCAGGTAAGATTCTCAGACAGCATATTTAAAACAAACAAGAGGAATATCAAGCATGTAATTACATCTTACAGCTCATTCTCCAAGGATGACTAATGTACCAAAAGTCTAAAAGGTTTCAAAAAGCCCCTACAGACAATTTATGATGAAAATACATCATATATCTCAGGAATTTCAAATCCACAGATTTCCAAAAGCAATACTCCTATTATTTTCCACAGTCTACATCTTTGGCTATGCCTTTTGTGAGACTGTTGATTAACCCGATGTCTTTATTTCTGAGGGATCTCCACACACCAGATGTATACTGAGGTACATATTCTTTATTGCCTTCCATCCTTCAGGTGACACTTTCACTAGAGGCATTCAATGTATATAAATCCACAAGTGGGCTTATATATTATCTTGGTGGAAAACAGAAAAAGTCTCCAAGGTTACTGGCTGCATTTTCAAAAATGAAATAATTTTATCTTATAAATTCTTTGGAGCAATGGTTGCTTTCTTTTGCTTTTGTCTTCCATGTAGGGGGAAAGAAGGCATCAAAATAATTAATCAAGTTTCAGAGGAGAGATGTCTGCTCCTTCTCCTCCCAGGTAGCTGTGCATTTTTGAGTGGAGACCTCCAAGCCTTAGAACTGTCTGTCTTCCTGTGCCATGGCCATACTGCTCAGTGACTTCAGAGGTTGCCACTCAAGCAGAAATATTTAGAGACAAATCTGAAATCAGACACTCCTGAGTATTAGGTTTTGTAAACCTAACATGAGCTTTTCTTCTTTTAGCCAACCTAATCTGCCTCCATGGGAGTATATATTTCTGTTTTATGTTTGGTCTCTAGCTAGCTGAACTCCCTCTAATTACACCAACTCACTGGAGGGCCAGCATCTTACAGCTTCTAAGACACCCATGGTCAGAAAGTCATGTGTCTTTTCTGCTTGCTCTGACCTTAAAATGAGAGGAGAAGGATTAAAAACAAGCAAATTACTCCCCGAAGAGAGAAGGGAGAAAATCCAGCTGCTGGCAGGCACAGAGCAGCAGCGGAGCAGGAGTGTGCTCCCCCTGCCTTCGCCCTGGGCCCCTGAGTGCACGCTCAGGGTGGTCCCCAGGGAGCTCTATGGACACCACAGCCCAGCTGAACAGCCTCACTATGTGCCCACAGCACTGCCTGCACATGCACAGCACCAGCCTTGAGATGCTACAGGGATAACCATTGTCTTACATGATGCTGATTTTTATCACTGTGTCAAGACACAGCAGAGAGAAGCTGTTCAAATAATTTCATTAAAGCGTCCAGCACTGAGCACAGGTGAAATTACAGGTTTCATATTGGCACTTCTGCCAACATGTGTTAGAGGGAAGGTATTTTTAGCTACCTCCACAGAAAGAAAAATAAAAATATAGACTCAATATTTTTGATTCAAAGATATCTTCTTTTATTTTCTTGTTTAAATTCAGGAAATTGTGTTTAATCTATAATTCTACAAATCTACAAATTCTACTATATTTTGCCAGTACTATCATCTGGAAGTATCCATATTTGAGTATGAATCCAACCTTGATTTTTTTTTGCCAAATAGGCATTTGGTACTGTTCTTTTAATCAATTCTTCCAGAAAAGACATACACATGAAAAAAGCTAATCTTATGTAGATGCACCTGCTTAAATGAATGGCGACTTTGTTCCATTATTTTATCTCTACACTTATCTTTATTGCAGCAATGAAATAATTCTTGCAGAACAAAGTAAATTATTGAATTGACTAAATATTTGCAGTACATAAAACCACTGAGAAATTTACCTGCCGATTATCCCAATCACATACTTCAATACTTGTTTAAATAAAACAGACAAAGATAGAATATAGCTTTTACTTCAAATAAGACATCCAGTGTCTTAAACTGTTTCAAAACTATATTTATTCTCCAGCAACAACATGCTTTTGTGCCAACTCCTAAATAACTATAAATTTCTTTTTATATAAACCTTAATGAATACTTGGCCAAGATGCTGTTGGCTTCTACCTTTGAGCAGAAATGGAAAAACTGCACACTGAGCAAAATGGAAAAAGAGATCACAGCAAGCCCAATGTTGCATTTTGCATTTAATGTGAAGGAAGCCTTGTTTTTGTGGTGTTGCAGTTTTCAGTATTTTTAATCTTAAAGCGGCTGATCAATTTAAGGTAAGTGGCAGGCATCTGGCCTAGTTCCCAGGCTCTGCTTTCCTCCCAGAAAATAAAGGACTCAGTCAGACACACAGACAAGGGGCATCATCGGTGGCTCTCGCATTCCAAGCATTTTAGCACAGATTAAGTTGGAATGGTTTTACTGTTTACTGAAATCTCCTAGGTGTTGCATTTTATCCCCCTCTAGCTGTGGTTATCCAGGTTGAGCTTCCCAGGTCAGGACCTCCATAATCAAAATGGCTTGTAGAGCCTTGAAGGGAAATACAAAGTACAGGTCAAGACTCCTTATTAAAATGCAATTTCAGCAGCTTATTGCAAAATGTTAAGTCCCCAGACAACAGGTAATTTAGCAGTGAATTTTTTTCCTAAAGCTTGCAGCAAGGCAAGAGCTGTTTTACATGCATTCCAGAGGAAAAAGCGAAGATAATCTTCTTAGGAAGGACAAAACCTCAGCACTTTGTGTGTCTGGAAATAACCAGCAGATAATTAAATGTTATTTTTAGACTTTTTCCCCTTTTAGGTGCAATAAAGTGCAGACTTCAGAGTCTAATAACAAACTCAAATTTGGCTTTATTATGTAATTGTGAAAATTTGTTTAGTTGTTTTAAGAGCTCCTGTCTATGAACAATAAATAAATACAAATTTTAATATAGTCACCCCTTTTGCAGATACTCAGGCCTAGGTTTTTTGAGATATTACGGTGATAAATTAGTTCTGGCTTCCTGGAATTGCATGTGCACAAAGGACAAACACTGTAACCACGTTCCTAGGAGCTATCAGATGTTTGATTGTTTGAAGTACCGGGGTATGACTGTGGGGCTGCTTTCTTGTTGATAGCTTTAGGAAAAAAATCCTCAGCTATTCATCTAATATTTTTTTCCAATTAGCTATGCCTTTAAAATAAATTGATCATCAGATGGAAAAGGACAGTATTTCTTCCCAAAAGTGAACTGGTAGTTTTGAAAATTTAAGCAGAATAGGAAAAATATAGGGGCCACACTTTTTTACATGTGGAGACATTTGTCAGATATACTCCAGCCAATTTACAGTTTCACTTGAAAGGTCAGTCTTTCCACAGCTCAGGTTTTAATGACCCCTAATAACACATTTGAACATATTCTGTTCCCTGAACCACTTATTGAAGACTGATGTAGATGTATACCTGAGTATGCATATGCATGTCAGTGGTATGGCTGGACTGAACTGACCCTGGCGGTGCCTCTGGAATCCCAGTTGCACAGCAACACTCTGGGAGGTATCAACACATTGCAGCCAGGTGCCAGTGCCTTTCTGGAAAACATCCTTACATAGTCAAACCTTCCATCATTTATGCCTTTTTTTTCCCAGCTTCAGTCTTTTCAGTCTTTAAAAGCAAGGAGTAAATTCAATGGGAAAAGTTGCTTGTTTAATTAAGCAAGTTAAATTGTGAGGGAATATACTCAGTCTTTAGGTGGGAGATAAAAAACAGTGGTGCAGTGGGAGTTTGTGAAAGCTCAGATAGCCCTGCAGAGCGGGACAGAGCCAAGGACAGTGAGGAGCCATGAACAGTCCACACACAGTGAAAGGCAGGGAAGGAGTTAACTGCAGCCCCAAGGAGGGGCAGGAAGCTGACCAGCTGTGTGCAGTTGCAGCTGCTGCTATAAAAAGGCTTTGCCTTAGAGGACAGGGAGTCACAGTCGAAGGGAAGGAAATTCTTCTTGTGAACTTACAGTTCTGAAGGGAAGGAAGTGGGTTCTTGATGATCAACTACCTGAAATTTGCAAGATCTTGCTAGTGTCTGATGGATAGGTTGATTTTATCCGCTTGGTCAACAGCTCTTGCTTGTTGTTAGAGCTGTCTAACCAATACATATCTTAAGCCTTCTTCAATGTTCCCATTTGGCAAAAAAAAATGTTGAAAATTTTAAAATGCTGTAGCTCATACTGATTGTTTGTCCACTGCTGTGCAGCAGCCCCATGCTGACCTTTCTCCAAGGGGAGATGGTTTTATTATGGGACTGTTTCCATGAGGTCTTTGAAATAGGACTAGGTCTGGGTAGGTTGAGAGGGGGTGTAAAATGCTAACTGGTTAGGTTTGTATCAACAATCTCCCAGAACATGGGATAGACCTGATAGAGGGTTCAGCTGTAAAGGGAAGGAAGCATCTTCCTGACAATTCTTGAGGAAATGACTTAACCCTCAAGGGAAAGAGAGCAGAGGAAGAAGACTGCTTTATATAGCCCAATAAATACTTTCATGCATACAGGGATGTTAAAAGAACAGTTTTGGACTTGGTATTGATTTATTCCACATGTTGCTGTCCTCTTCCTCCTCACAGTATTCATATGAATTCTTCTCTGAGGGATAACCTTACCTGAACGTGTCCTTGTAATATAAATTGATTCTTTTTCTTAAACCAAATAAAATACATTAGCATGTTATCAGAATCTCTAGGTGAGGTATTTCCATCCTTGTTTGCAAGGTGGAGGCATATACAGAGGTCAAGCAAAAAGAACCACCACAGGTAAATAAAAAAAATGTTGAACCCTGATGCTGCAGTTCAGTTCAGCGGCTGAGACACCACAGGTATAGCGTGTGGCACACTTGGACAGCAGCTTTCTTCTGCTTGGCTCTACAGGCTGGCTGGCTCTTACTTTCCCTTTGGCTAGTCTATGGGAAACAGAGAGGGTTTTATTAACCAAGGTTGCACTGCTTGGGAATGGTTTGTAGCCTGCCAAACTAATCACAGCAAAGTGTCACAAGATTAGATTTGTCCTGGCTGACTAATTCAGACTCTTGTGAGACAGCAGGAAAAAAGTAGCAGAAAAGAATAAAGAAGGTCTAAATAGGACTTAGGGCCGGTTGTGCTGCAGGGTGCAAAAGAAATAGTGAAGCCAATTCTCATTTGTATTTGAGATCCTCTGATACCTGTACAGGAGAATATAACGGAGTGAAGCACAAATGAGATGCTAAAATTTGCCTCCCACATTGCTGGGATTTTAAGTGGTTTTGTTAGAGACCCAAAGAGAGCTAAAGAAGTCCGAGTTCCCTTCTCTTTCACCAGCTCTGGTTGTTCAGCAGGTATTGTACCCCTGGTGACACGTGCAATGGCCATGGCTGACCCTGCCTTGGCAGGGCACAGTGCAATGGTGAAACTGGCTCCAGCTGGTGGAGTGCAGGGCAGCCCTGACTCCATGGGCACCATGAACCACATGTGGCATCCACTACTCAGCAGTTTTGCTTCCTTCCTCCTCTAGCCCAGACCATCAGATCATTCAGGCCCATTCAAAATAGGTTTCTGAGGAAGGCTTCTCTTGTTTGTTTGCTCAGGGTTTTGTCTACAAAGAGCTCTGCTCTGTCTAAATGACTCTGTGGTGATCCATATGTAGTACATACATGTAACTAAGATGTCATGGAGAAGAAGACATGGATAATCAGTGAAACTGCTACACATCCCACATGAAAAGTCTGTGTCATCCCCATATATAAAGTATGAATTATTGAATTTTCTTAATTTTATTTAGTTCAACCTTTAATCTAATTCTAGGCCTCTTCTAGTTAAACCTATTCCTGTCCAAATTACAAGAATATGAGAAAAAATTATATTGCCTTTAATTCGGATCCTATTTTCATACAAATGAATAGTCAACTGTGGGCATCCTTGAAAACATAATATTTCCATATTCCTATATTATGGAATACATAGTTACACTTAATAAATGAGACAGGAGAGGAGGCGTAAACTCTCTTTAAATGGTTTATTTATGTTGATGTGGTTTATTATTTATCTACCCAAGCAAGCTATGCTGAGACATCAGGCTGTCTTGCAGACTTCATCTGAAGTTATAGGCTTAGTGAATGATATCAACAAAGTAAACATTAGGTGTGACATATGTTTTAATGGTTTGGTTGACAGAATAGCAGCCAAAAAACCTGAAATCAATTCCTAGTTAGGTAATTTATTGTTATTTATTTCTCACAAGAACATTATCATGATCAAAGAGGAAACTCAACATTTGGATTATACAGTCCAGACACTCATTTGAAGAAAGTAAAAAATGGGATTGCTGATTGCTTATAACTGAGCTAATCTCCCAAGATGTTGGCATGACAGCCAGTATTCTTTGGAGTTCAGCCAAAATTTGCAACTGGAAAATCCTATGAAAAATCCCTTTCTCCTGTGAGGTTCATGGGAGCAATGCTCTGTGGCTTGCATCATTAAATCAGAAGATCATATATCTTTACCAAGCTCCTTTATTATTTCAAATTAGTATGTGGCGACTCCCCTAAAGGTAAAATGGAATAAAATATATTGTGTTTGAAATCCATTACCCATGCACTTGTTTACCCATGCACCTATACAAAATATTTTAATAATTGCACTCACTCTCACAAAGTCTCTGTGATTAGTCACAAATAATTATATCCATATTTACACCTACCTTTTAGAGGACAGGTTCCTCTTATAGGTAGTTTTCCATTGTTTTAAAGCTGTATAGCATGACATTCTTATGCTCCACGTGATGATGTACACTTTCATAGGAATTTATAAATTGTACTATTAAGATTAATTTTAGAAATATATACTGATTTTCTGAAAACATAGTGGTTAATTTAAAAAAAGGGGTTTCTATTATAAACTATTATAATAAGTTTTCAATCAATAGCTGTAAAACGGGAAATGCTTGAAATGCTCAGATGATTGAAAGTAAATCAGTAGACCAGGATATATGATAATTAATTTCCCCACCAAAAAGCCATGAGAGGAACTGTGGAATTCAGATGTTAGTTCTATGTTAGATGTCTCTTACTGTAACTATACCATATGTTGCATCAACTTTTCCAGACAAAATTTAGAAACCAAATTTTAAAATTTTCATTGAACTTTTAATTTTAACCTAAGCCAAATTTAGCTTAGCTAATGCATTCAATGGAGAATTTCCAAACAAATCTTTAATCTATCAAAAACATGACAACAAATTTCTCTAGAGTATTCATTAAATCTTTGGTAGATCCCACCTCTGCTTTTAGGTCCTGGGATTTTAAAATTTTTATTATTTATATTTCTTTTTGTTTTGTTTTTTTTTTTTCTTACAGATGAGTTTTAACATTTTCCAGGCTTCTAGTTTAATGCAAAATCAGAACTGAGGAAAAAGGGAAAGATAGAAAGGGGAAAGAAGTACTGTGACATCCATTTGGTAGGTTATCTAATAAGACAAACCACACTTTTTCAATAATTTTATTTAATTGATCCAGGTAAATCTGTGTTTAATTGACATAAGCTTGAAAATTCACAAAGGATTAAGTCACTATGGAGTGCCATAAAATGACCTTGGTAATTTTTCCCATACCATTTTAAGAATATTTCCTTGCTGTTTGTGCAGGATGGAATGTTATCTTTATGCTCACTGTTCTTGGAAGAAGGCAGAGAGCTTCTAATTTGTTCACACATTTATCTAAAATAAATTACAGATGCAGCTGAAGGTATCTGGTCCTTCCTTCTCTTCCTTCCCTTCTTCCTCTCTTTCTCCTCTCTCTCTCTGTCTTTGTTCTGGGTCCTTTTTCCTTCCTTCTCTTTGTCCCTCCCCTAATGACAGCAAAATTCAGAAAACATTGGCATTTTCAAAGTTTTTTTGTTAATCACATGATCTGTAAAAAAAATTCAAAAAACTTGGCTAAAAATCAAATTATTGTGATCCTGTTTTAGCTAAATGTCATAGGATTAATGGTCAAGACATCTAATTCAAAAGATACAGCATGTCCCCTTTAACTTTGTCCCAACAGTGAACAAAGAAGCAGAGAAGCCACCACTGAAATATCTGTCTTTCAGCACCATAGCTGGCAGCCTCATGCTTCAGTTTTATCCTAACCTAACTGAAGACTGAGATCAAGTCAATGGGTATAAATTAGCCAAACTGAGAAGTCAGGTAAAATATTTTATATGAATATCCGAGCAGAAAATTCTAGAAGAGTACTATACCAAAGGCATATAGACTAATAATCTTCATGTGTTTTATCCTGGAAGATACTCTGGGCAATCCAAAAAGTCAGCTGATATAACTCACTGGAATGGGTAAGGATGGGAAACTTCAAGAAATTAAGCTGTAAAAAGTAAAGATTTAAACAGTAGAAATAATATGCTCTTCAGAGTACAAGTCATATCCATAATCTTAAAAACTGCTGCAGTGCTGTTGTTGGATGTTAAAAAATGATCAAAGAAGGGATTTAGAACAACCTGTCTACATGGCCTCATCAGAATCCAACATAAACTGCAAAGTGCAAGTAAATGTTTTATAACCTGACAGGATCTAGGGAGGTTATAAATCTGTAGATAAAAAACAATGCAGGAGATACCATTTCTGTGATTTTCAAGAAGTTTTGATACTAAATTAATAAGGAAGTGAAATAAACCTGGATCATAGGGCAAACGGCTTGTTTTGATTAATTTTTTTTAAATTATAAAATCAATGTAAAAATGAACAGGTGCCCTTCGGGGTGATAAAAAAAATAATAGTTATATTTGTTATATTTATATAGTTATAGTTGCTGCTATGGGCATAGTGTTATTAGAAACACTTATAGCTCGTGTCTTGAAAGAGGAGTTTTTATTTTGAAAAAGTATTGTATTCAAAGTTGAACACCAACTGAAGAATAGGTGTAATTGCTTACTGGAAGCATAGTGGCTTTCAAAAGGTTCTGATAACACCTGAAAAAGGAAATAAAATAATTTTTCCAACTGTTTTCTTCATTAGAACAAGATAAAAATGGATAAATATTGTAGGGAGCAGCAATTCCTGCTGCACCTTCTCTAGGAATTCTTGTACCATGGCTAAAGGTATTTGAATATTGGAGAATACAACCTTTTTTTGATAAACATATGAGAAATTATATGTTAAAAACATTTTTTTCTGATGATAATCTTAGATTCTTTTCAAAGGAAGATATAGAATTGCAATAAAATGCATTGTTATTTCTTGTCAGCAACTAATGTTACAGTGGTCCTTTGCCTGTATAGTGATATTAAATGCAATTCTGCCTTATCTCATTACAGATTGCAGCAAAATTTACGTTTTCTGTTCAAGATGCAGAATAAAACCCCTAGAAATTACATGCTCAGTTCTGTGAAGGTGTCCTTTGTGTATAAACTTACCTTTACAGCCCTCTATTACAGAGTGAAATGATGGATAACATAGAGCATAAATAGTTGCAAGTACACACAGAGCTTGTAAAGGTAAATAGTATTTTAACCCTAAAGAAAATAAAAAGTTCAAAGGTATGTGACTGAAATATTGAGAAGTCTCAGGAAAACTACAGAAACTCACAGCCCATCCATCTGCTGTCCCAAGCTATTCAATGGAAGACCAAAAAAAAAAGAAAAGATAAATGCAAAAGCAGTGCTTTTCCAAGAAATAAAAGGAAATATTTCCTTCAGCAATACACAGTCAGACTGAAATTCAGTACTGCAGGAGATAGTTGAAGACTGCAGTTGGATCTTACGAAAGAATTGTTCATTAGTTGTTAGGTCATTAATATTATAACTTTACAAGTCAACCCTGGGTTAAGAGTGCACGAACTTCCCACCTCAGGTCATAGACACTTAAAAATGTCTATAAAAGTCACATCCCCACATGCTGAACACCTCCAGAGATGATGATTCCACGACCTTCTCTGGCAGCCTGTTCCAGTGCCTAACTACCCATTCAGTGAAAAAAATCTTTCCTGATTTCTAACCTAACCCCTTCCAGCACAAATTGGAGCCATTTCCTCTCATCTTGTCGCTTGTTGCCTTGGAGAAGAGGCCAACCTTCACCTGGCTACAGCATCCTTTCAGGGGAGTGATTAGCCTCCTTTTCTCCAGGCTAAACTCCAGCTCCCTCAGCCATTCCTCAGAGGACTTGTGCTCCAGACCCTGGAGGTATCTCCATCACAGCAGTGTTCTCTAGGCTGCAACCACAATTTTAATAGAGTGAGGAAAGTCATATTCTCAATTTAAACAACAAAGTGCAGTAAAACATAGTCCTGACATGTTTTAGCTGACAGAAGTTCTGTCCCTTACTCAAACCACAACAGCATTTGTCTGTAGAAGCACCTATCACTAAGTATGCCAGTACTCAATACCTGAACTGGGTGAGAGCCAGCAGCAAAATCTTAAGATAGCATTGGCTGCCCAAAGGAATGAAAATCCTTTTGCAGGTTCTGCAGTCCTAGGTTAATGAGCTATTTGCATGAAAATACAGTAAGAAGTCATTCAGCCTGTTGAGAGAAGATCCAGAATGAATGGATGCCCATAAAAGTGATGGCAGAAGCACAAGGAGAAGGATCTGTTTAGTGAGCCCTAGCTGAGTACTTGTTCCAGGTGTTGACAGCAGGGCTAAGAATTTGGACAAATGTACATTCAGCATTAGCAGATCTCAGGGAACTTTGCTACTGAGCCAAAACTCGGCAGTGTCATCTGAAAGACAGATAACATTAGGATTTTGATTTCATCATTTGTCTGGTTTTGAACAGATCTACATTGCATTTTCTTGACTCCAAGACTACTTTGCCACCAAATTTCTAAGCCTATTTGAAAACCACAGAGATATGTGAACTTTTTCAAATAAAATTAATGATATTTTAATGTGGTTGAAAGCATTAGGCATCCTAGAAATAAGGGGAACTCATACTACCCTGTGTTTTAGTTGAACTGTTACAAAACAACATTGAGATCCTTAGACCAGTGTACTTCCTTTTTGTAGGCATTGCACATATATTTTTCCAGAGCTGCTGAAATCCAGAAATAATCTATTATTGCGTCCCTGTTCCATGTTGAGAAAGACATATTCATGTATATCTGCATGCAGCAGTGGAAACCACAGGTTGAAGAAGTGGGTAAAAGGATAGATATATTTTTTAAAGCTCAGGGATGAAACTCATTTAAACCAAGAGCATTTTGCTCTCAGGTCATTAATAGCAAGCAATTCAGGCAATGCAGAGGGAATCTGCAGTGAAAGGGATTCCTTTCAGTCTATATTTCATGGTTCTCTTTAAGGAGGGGTCTCCTCTTTTCTTTTTTTTTGAAATCAATGTCTTTCATAGCAGTCATTGTGCTCCCTGTCCCCCCCACTGAAATGACAGGATGGGTTTCAGTTTATCCCAGTGGGAGCCCAGTGGCCTGGAAGCCAAGTGGTGGGATATCTTTGTAACTGCTTGGCAATTCTGATCAAGACAAAAGTTCTCCAGCAGGTTAGAAAGATGGATTCAACAACTACAGGGCCAAACCCAACTAACAAACATTGGCAAAAATAATTCCTCAGTATAACCTATTTATTGTGCAATAGCATAATAAACGCAAGAATTAACCTGATATCTGAGGTCTGGCAGTTCTGGCTTGAAAGAATTCTGACTTCATTTTCATGGATCATTTCCATAGATCCTTCTGACTATTGTGGGATAACACACTACACTACCCAGCACTCCTCAAGAACTAGCTAGTGATTAATTGTATTTTTTTCCCACAGCATTAGGGGCTTTTAAAAATGCTTTCTAAGGCACTTTTTTGAATCCTTTAACATTTATCAGATCTGTAAAGAACTTCTTCAGAAAAAAAAAACAAACAACAAAACACAACAGAACATACAAGCTTGGTTGTTTAGCTTCCTCTGTTAGTTGACAAAAGTGACCAGAAACCCAAAATGGTATACCATTACTAAACTCTCTACCTCTGTGCACATTTAAAGCCCTTGAGAGGAGAGGAAGAAGGTCCCACACCCAAAACTTAATTTTTCCTCAAAGCAGTGACCTGTTTTCTAATTTTTATGACCAGAAGGAAAAAAAAAATGCACGCCCAAAGACAAATATGCACCTGTGTTCTGCTGCAGCTTTGTGTCATTCCCTCTTTGACATGACCAGGTCTTTCATAGTGCTTCTGGATGTCAACAATTTACAGGCTTAACATATTTTAATGTAATGTACAGGCTTAACATATTTTAGGCTTCAAGATAGTTTTTTTTATGGTCTACTGATGCTACTGAGGAAAAAGGATACCTGTTAATAGCAAATGAGATACAAAAGCTGTAGAAGGATATTGGTTTAAATATTTACTGAATCTAGTGCATTACAACTAAAACATTTATCACTTCTTAACATACTGAATACTGTATGTTTACTAATAAATGAAGAATTTTTAAATTTCTTTTCCTATCACATCTTACAAATTATGAACTTTACTTGAGATTTCAATTTAATTCCATTCTTGAGCAAGAGTGGAGTTTCTTCCACTTCCCCAGTATTTCCTCTTTATTTCTTCAAGCACTGAAGTAGTTATTCAATTATCAGAAACAAGTATAATTCCAGTAACTGTGCTCATTAGAAAGCTACTAGTCCAAAGCCAGAAGAGGGAGCCTAGAGAGTAAAACATTCTTCTCTGTTGGCCACTAGCTTCTAGGCTGGGTTGTTGGCATTTAAGGGTGGCTTTCTTGTTTTGATTTTTATTTTCTGTATTGTTTTTGTTGATTTTTTAAAATAATTGTTCCACAATAGAGCTGCACATAGGTATGGGGATAATAACTTCCTTGTCAAGTTCCGCTGTTAAACAAAATACCATCAAAGAGTAGAATGCATCAACCTTTGATCATCAGATTTGGAGAGGACATAAAGATGCCATAGTGCAAAGCTCAGCCTTTTATCGTGGATCTCAACCACTCCACTTACCAGAGTTCCACCTTCTTTTGTATATGTTGGCAGGGAATAAAAAGTGTTTCTATTAATAGTATTAATTTTTGCCAGTCTCAAATCCAAATCCTTATTATAGTGTGTGTTCTTTCTCTCTTTATTGTCCTTTTCCTTATATTGGCCATTTACAGAAATGAGGAAGGCTTCTCCCTGGTACCACGTTTGCTCAGCTGTCCCTGTCCTGTTATAGATGAGTTCCAGGGATCATTCTTGTAACAAGCACAGCTCTCCTGCAGCCTCCTACCAGAGAGAGGAAATCCCTCAGCTCCTCTGAATTCCATCAGACGCACACAAAGCCCTGAAGCTGTATTTGCAGAACAGCTGATGATTCACAGAAGCAAGATGCACTTTTGGAAGACCTGTCAGGAAAAAAGACCAAAATCTTTATTTTCATCCATTTCTTTCCATTAACAAATTCTGCAGGTTGCCTAGAGAGATCATGGAGTTTCTACCCTTGGAGATATTCAGAAGCCATCTGGACACATGCAGGGCAACTGGCTCTAAGTCACTCTACTTGATATGGGGGGCTGGAGCAGATGACTTCCAAAGAGACCTTTCAGCTTTGACCATTCTGTGACTCTGTGAATAACAGGCATAATTTAAATTTAATTGAAATTAAAAGGTAATGATTGCTTTTTCCTCAGTTTACGCTGGTTTGCAGTTTTTTACAGTATTGAAAATAAGTTCAACTTTCTCTTGCTTATTTTTTGCATTTTTGATTCCCTACTTAGTTTTCTTAGATATCAGATCTCAGAATGCCACAAGAATGATTCTCTGATGACATTCTTGACCCAACTAAAATTGTAGGGCATCTAGAAATCCTTATTTTTTTCTATACTGCAACAACATTTCAGGACCAAAAGGGCTGAGGAGTCTGGCCCAACTATATAGCAAAACTCCCCTGGAAAATAGCTACTTTCCCAAGCTGATCACAGGATATGCTAGTGGCTTCAACAGTAATTCAGATGCTCAAGAAAACTGACCTCAAGGTTAAATAAAAAGTTTTGCATTTCCTAAGTTGAGTGTTTTAAATTACTACAATACTTTGCAATATCTTCAAATTTTGCAAGACTGCCTCTCATCACCAACCATTACCCTGCAAGTTTCACTGAAAAAATCCTGATTGAAGAACTTTGTTTTGTGGAAGCCTGACAAAAGCCTTGAATTATGGGCCCTGTGGTTTAAAGACTTTATTTAGATCAATCCTGTCGCAATGAAAAATACCTACAAAAAAAGCAAATAATTTACCCAACCACTGTAATTCAGACTTTTTACAGAAATGGGTACAAATCAGAAGAGTTTCCCTTCTTATGTTAAATGGAGCCAACTTTTGAGCTGTACTCATTCCAACTTTTATTTCAGTCAGTGGTTCTACCTAAAATGTAGTCAGTACAGGTTTTGCCCATTGAGTGATGATATTCAGCTACCTTTTATGGTACACTTTGAGGCACAGTATTTTTACTTGTTTTCTAACATTAATCTCCACTCATCAATAAAATGAATAAACACAAAAAGAATGGAGAGTCCTGGCAGCCATTTCTAAAGGCAGTTAGTGAAACTAGGAGCTAAAAGCAAACCTTTGATAAGAAACAAAACAAGCTGATTTAAAAGAATGTTTAATATAATAGTATATTTCCTGTAATTCATAATTCCTACTTCCTTGCATCTAAAGTATTTCTTTCACTTTTTAAATTGTCATTCTCCCTTCTGAAAGAAGATACCTTGTATCATTATTTCCTTCTAATTAAAATCAGAAGCAGCCCAGAATCAAGAGATATCTGCAAGAGTAAGAGAACAAAACACTACAGAAAGCTTTGGATATGGGATCCAGAGGCTACCTCAAATAACCTAATTGTAGACCTTCAAAAAAAGATTTTTTTAGGGTTATAATCATGCATGCATCATTTCTTTAAGCTGAGTATTGCCAGCACTGAAGGTTTTTCAGACTGAAGCCATTAAAACATTTCATTTGTACCAAGATAATAGTAAGTCTACTTATTTGTCTTTTAAATTTTTCAGTGGTCTAAATTCCCTTAAATCTCCTCATCACAGTCTATCAAAGTCTGATGGCTTTGGTATTAGGGACATAGGGTTCACAAAACTAAACTGCTTAGGCTGATTTCCTGGTTTAAATCCTACAGTTTATCCACCCCAAAAAAGATGAACTTGTTGCTTTTAACTGCCACCACCCACTCCAATTGGGAGGGCACAGAGCATTTTGTGGTGTTTTTTAGTTAGGCACAATTCCCTTAAGGAAAGGCACATTCCCCTGCACCAAAGAGGGCAGGCATCTCACCTCCCTTAGCGATCAGAAAGATAGGTGTTGGGTTTAGAAAGACATGGATACTTACAGAATGAGTCATCTGGCCTTAAAACAAGATGATTAAAAGCAGTAGTGTGACTAATTCTCAGGAAGTGCCTAGCCTCAAGTAACTATGGAGGGAAAACAGCTTGTTTTGGAGTCACTGTCTAAGTTTGAATTTGGGAAAATGGACCTCTCCATAGTGTCTTTCTACTACGGGTGTCTTTCAGCACAGCGACATAAGCAGACAGCTCCTATCAGACAAGGATCTGCAACTGCAGGAAACATTTTGGAGGTGCCTTTGCTTGATGAAAATGGTGTTTGTTAGCATCATAGGGACTGACCAGCTCCTGAGTGTACAGCAAGCACATTTGCAGAACCATGGCAAATTCCTCGTTAACTTGTGAATCTGCTGTGCTGGAACACATCTTAGAGATCTATTCTTGCTCCTTTATGCATCAAAATGCTTATTTGACTCATAATTACATATATTTGTATTTTCAAAACACAAATGGGGAAACTGACGTTTAGGGAAGACAAGTTTACATTTTTCTGCATTTCAGTTATTTTTATGCCTTTCCAAAGCCTATTTTAATTAATTAGGATTATCATATATTTCCAAGGCAAGAAGAAAGGTCTAGCCTCTGACGCAGTGGACTTCAACAGAGATAGGGGGAACCTGGCTGTCCAGATCCATTTTTTTAATATGTTTACCCATGGATTCAGTTTTTGCAGTTACAGGCTTTCAGATACAATACAGATCTCCAGTGATATTGTTTCCTATTGACAGTAATTTGCTCAATTTCTATGTTCTGAATGTCTGAGCTGGTACAGATATACTGCAGGAGTCTTTATTAGGTTTCTTTTGCTGTCAAGTAAAATGCTTGAATTCAGAGTAACCTTGTTAATTTAGTTTAAAACTATAATTTTACAGATTTATTGCAATGGATAAATTCATCAATAACTCACATAAACTTAATATTTTTCAAGAACAATGTGTATTTTCCTTTCCACTGAAAGACTGAACAACTAAATAAAAATCAATTTCCAAATACCCACCTTGTAGTTTCATTTTAAGTTAGTACATTGGCTACTACCCAGCAGCCAAAAGGCAGTTGTGTGCTTAATCTGATGTGTGCACCTCTGACAGCTTACTTTGCTGAGTCAAATTTCTTGTTGTGTAGCTGATAAGAAATAACCACAGTTACTGGTTTAGTTCCTATGTTTTTTCTGTGATGAAAAATGAAGGGTTGATTAATTTAGTGAGGCTGTTGCAGCACTCCTAAATTCCCATCTTTTCAATTTGTTCTTTTGGATGATGAGCACCAAAAATTTAATTGATGGATAACAAGTGAAATTAGTCAGTAATCTTTACCCTCAGATCTCTTTCTTTTAGTGCATGAATAAGTTCCCAACCTATTATGGAGATATAAAACATGACTTTAGAAGCAGGAGCCTCAAGATAGACATCTAAATAATAGACCTGTTTTTTAAAATCTTTAGAGTCCTTGAAAGCCTCTGAGTTCCCAGCAGCTCCCCTGGAAGCTTGTGCAAGCCTCTGGATGGACTTTTGAAAACCAGGCATCCCATTTGCATGCTTTTCTCCCTCAAACCTTAAATAGTTTTTTTTAGAGAAGCTGTCACATCCCATACAAAAAAGCTGTCACTTTTAATGCATCCTGGTGTCTGTAGATTTCCAGTCAAGACCTTGCCTTCTTCCCTTAATACGGTAGTTTCTACTTGGGGAAAAAAAAACTAAAACTCATAACTATAAATGCAAACAGCACCATTAATTAATTGTATGTTAAGTCCAAAAAGGTACTGAGCCTCTTTTGGTGGTGCAAAAGCCTTCAACTTTCTTTGCCTTCAGTGAATGGTATTTCAGCTCCTCCTGGCAGCCTGAGACTCCTCTGAGCACAGTTTTGTGGTAGGCTGAACCCAAACTTTCAAGAATGATCCCTTTTACTCTAACGCATCGCTGCTGGGCCCTGTATAAAGAGCCTGTACCATACACCCTTTCCCTTCCTCTAGGGCGCTCAGCACCTTTGCTTGTCTTTATACTGCTGCTCCTGACACGTATGGACAACTTGGGTTTGGGGCATGACAATGTACTCCATGCCCAGGAAATCATGCACACAAGCCAGAGGAATGTTAAAACAGCAGCAAGGGATCACCATGACTGCAATAGAGAAGGCAATGGCTTTATTGAGAATGCTTCTAGTCCACAAGCCTAGTATAGCACCAAGTGGCAAACTGGGGGAATGGGAGTGTGTGCCGAGGGCAGGAACGGTGTCTGCGGCCTTACTGCCTGCTTTGTCTTCACCAGAAGACAGGGGTGCAGTGGCTCTGCTGCTGCCCGTGCTGGGCAGGCTGCTCCCAAGCCCCCCAGGCACCCAGTGCCCCTGTTTGTCCTTCCCCTTTTCTCCTGCAGTGGCAACTGCATCTACCTGAACTTGGCAGAGTCCTGTCCTAGCATGTCCCTTAGCCCTGTGGCAGGAACAACCCATTTACAGATCAAGATGGCAGAATTCAGTTTTTCCTCTACTGTCTCTGCCTTGCACTAGCCTTTTCGGCTCTGTTTTCCTATCCTTAAATTTCATTTAATGTCTTTCCTGAATTTAGCAGTTCTGCAGGGCTTCACAAGCTCTTTGTAGTGTACATTGAGATTAGGTATGACTGATCATTACCTGACCCTCAAAAGTCACTGTGTCTCTACCTAAAACTTCAAATCTATGAGCTTTAAGCTGTTTCCAAATTCTTCAAGGGTCACGGTCAATTTTTTAATTAACAACACTGAGGGAAAACATTGATCTTTGAACTACTTTCTCCACTGTAAGATGGCAAGGAGGTCAGGGAATGCAAAGCATGGTAAGAAAATCATCTGTCATGTGATCCCAAACTTTTACACCATTTTTAGGACAGCAAACAAAACAATTCCTCATTTCCTAAGGAGACTGAAGCTGATAGAAGGAGCCTTGACTGAAGCAGTATTTTCTGTGGTGCCACAGACTCTTTTTTTTCCTTTAGACATGGTTCCAAGAGAAAACCCAGTATATGTTTGTATTTCAGCTACTGTGTGTTTCTGCAATGCAATAAAAGGGGAGAAAAATTCAATAAGATTCTTATCTTGCAACAGAATCCTTTGAATAATTAGCCTCTGATAAACAGTAGTTTAAAGTACTGGGAAAGTACTCTATACAATAAATACAAGAACACCTTTAGCTTTTAACTGCAACAATCTGGTTTTCTCTGAATGGCAGGTGTTATGGCAAAGCTGTTACTCATAACCGTTAAGGGCTTTCAAGGACTGTGGAAACAATATGTAAACGCATACTTGGAAAGAAACCGGTCTAACTTCTGATAGACTTATGACAAGCCTATTGTTCTTTGAAGAGCTTTTAAATTACTGTCCTAATAACTTTTGTGCTACATTACTACTGGACATTTCTGGAAACAGCCCTGTTCCCAAATGCAGAAACCTGAATTACTGAATTTGGTGTACTTCAGTTGAGGCAATAGGAGAGAGGGAGTTTTTTAAACTGCGATTGTAAATCTGTGATTTGGACACTCAAATTCCTTGCAAGTTTTATTTTGAGGCATTAGTCTTTCCTGGAATGAAGCCAAATACAAGAATAAAGTGAAACTTTCAATCATGGAGTTAGTATGGAGAGTTCGCTACTGAACTGTGTCAAAGGGTAGAGCTGGTTATGTTTTCAGCTGTGACATGGAAACAGATCAGTGAAGCAGAGAGATTTAAAAAGATTTCAATAGGAGTTGCTCTTACACCAATAAGGGACAGGATGGATGAAGCAGGCTGTGAATGCCTATCTCCTTTATTTGCTTCTGGTCTTGCCTCTGGTTTGTTTTTTCTCTAAGTACTTAGAAAATATGTGCAGTAGATTATGACGTGGCAAAGCTTTTACAAAATAAAGAAGTACTACATTAAGTATGTTAATTGGTTGTTAGAAATCTCAGAAGAACATCTGAGCTAATCAGTAGTGAGGAGCCCCAGTAAGTTACTGGGCTCTGGTGGAAAGTTTCCACAGTCCTGTCCAGCCCAGAAATCTGAGTGTACCTTCTGCAGAAAAGTGAGGCATAGAGAATGGGGAAAGGAAGAGGGACAGGGAGCTGTACACACCCTGGTCTTGCCCTGACATGGGAGTACTGCAGCTCTCCCAGGTATCTCAGCACAGACGAAGTCCAAGTATTCAGTACAATGTTGTTCATAAATTTGTCATGTATTAATTCTGGTTTCAATATATATACATTATCACAAAATATGCAATTATGGAGCTTAATCATCAGGTAAATCTTTTGCCTGTTAATGCCATGTCTTTTGAATACCTGGTGAGGTTTTGTCAGCGATGTTAGATCTTGTTCAGGGAAAAATATTTGAGCTATGTGTATACATGTATGTGCACCTATATACACCCACGCTTGAAAGGTGATGCAATTTTCCATTAAAGGTTGGAGTATTCTTAGCTAGGGAGAGGTAAATAATGGTTTTACTTACCTGTCATAAATAATGACAATGACTAATGACAGGGCTCTCTTGTGGAGGACCTTCAAAGTCTTCACACAATGAAACAGGGATAGGGGATTCATGTTAGCAATGGTTAGATTGATGCACACAATTTCTTATTTGCTCAGCTTTATGTGCTAGAAGCATAGGCAAGGCCAGGAAGTTCAACTGTGGGGGTTTAACCCCTAGTTCTAGGTATCAGACAATTTCCTTTATCTTGAAAGTGCTAACAGTAGAGTGGGAACTTTAGAGTACTGTGCTTATACTATGCTCCTAAGCATACATTGTTAACCACTGTTAGGGATTGCACTACAGAGATCTTTGTTCTGACCCAATAGAACTGGGTTTTTTTTTCTTTTTTCTTTTTTTTTTCTTTTTTTTTTCTTTTTTTTTTTTTTAATTAGCTGTTGCCACTATCTGGTACCTGAAATCCCATGTTTGTTGAGAAATTAGAAATGTAACATCCTGACATGGGTGTTGACTTTCAATAACCACAGCACACTGTTTGTATCAGGCATGAAAACAAAAAATAAGCAGCTCGATGAAGGCCGGAATACACACTCAGAACTGACCATTCTATAATAGTGATCATACAAGTAGGGAATATTGGCAGCCATCCATTGTATATAATCTACTGCATAATTATATTTGATAGAAGCTTTCTGGTATGTGTGGATAATAAGCTTATGTATCTATGAATCTGGAATGTTCCTAAAATGAGTTAGTGCATACTCAACATTAGTTTCTCAAGTTTTTTCATGCTGTACTATTATATCACATTTATTAAATAAATTAAACTCTATTGCTGCCTTAAGGGATACAGTATTCCACTGGACAAGCAAGAGGATTTATCGTAGGAACACTGATTGATTTTAATAGAAGTTATGTGTGTAAATCCATGTGCAATGAGATCACATCATACTCTAGAGAATACCAGTAGAAGTGTTTTTGTCCAGAAAACACAGCTGACCATATTTGCAAAGCCTAATTTTCATCTAAAACAGTAGACAGCAACATTTTATACCCACTACAGTTATCTACATGACTTCAGCATGCCTTTCATTTTGTGCCTGCTCTAGAAATATTGAGGTCTAACCAAATTTGCAGTATAATAAAATCAATAACAGTTACAATTTGGATTCAATTACACTGTATTTCTAAGTCTCTGTTATGGACAGTATTAATGAATTGTTTACCAGAAGCTATCAGTTCCTACCCTATGGCACGATGGTGATATGAATAATCCTCAATAACTTCCATTCTACTCAAAAATAGAATTATTTTTCAACATTGTATAGGTTTAAGAGCTGAGAAGGGATTCATAGCGATAAGAATAATACAGTAATTTTTTTAGGCAGCATAACAAATGTAATGTAGAAAAATATATATTTAATAGACTTCCTAATGAAAAGTGCATGGCTATTTTAGATGATGTGGTAGGTAATTATATTGGCATCACTTACCAATATTCACAGCATTGTGTTTGTGTTTTATGGCAGTTTACACAAAAGTGCCATCACTGGATGCCCCATATGGGCAAATCATGCTGGCTGGTATAAATTTTGTCATTACTAATTTTGATTGTTCTTAAATTTTCTCTTCTTTTTTATCCCACTTTTTAATCCATGGAATTGTGTAAGGCAGGCTGTGTTTTCCCCTTTGGAAATCATTGCTATATATTTACCAGGTAACTGGAAAAAAAAAGAGGTGGGTGCACTGATATAACATCATGAACACTTGCTATTAAATGTCAGACAGCAGTTAGCTGTAGGGTCCCCACATTCCCAGTGCTTTGCCAGAATGCATAAATTAAAAAACTTATTCTATTATTGCTGTTGATGATTATATGCTTTTATTGTGTTTGTCCTCAGGAATGGTACATTATCAAAAACACTTACAGATAGATGGGAGATTATCTCAGAATGACCTAGTCCATCCCAGTTCTTTGGAGCAGAATTAGATCATTCCCAAAAGATGTTTAGCTCCTGTGGCTGCCCAACCCTACTCTAGAATACTTGTACTTAATTACATACTTGTCTTTAAAAGGTGTTTCTTAATGCCTAACATAGGTCTGTGCTGTAAATTAAGCCGGTTGTTTCTGACATGGATCAATAGATCTGTACACACAGATCTGATAGTCAGGTTGGATGATGGTGCCTTGAACAACCTGGTCTAGTGAGAGTTAAGGTCCATTCCAACCCCCAAATGTTCTATGATTCTGTGATTCTGTGGTAGACCAGCATAAATCAATCAAAGATACAACGTAACTCTCAGTTTTTTCTACCAAAGAAAACGCTGCTTCCTGTTGCAGCTGCTGAGGGGCAGCCATTCCTTATCCCCTTCATCATCAGACTGATAGGACACGATGCTGCCTTGAAGGTTTAGATATCAGTGTCTTACCAGCTCCTGGCAATTTCACACAATTCATTTCTTCTGAAGTCAAATGCTACATAGTTTCAAAATAATTTTCATTACAATTATATTTACTGACTGACACCAGAGATCACATGTGGTCATATTTCTGTTTGATTTTTTGGCTAAATATTAGTTAATTTATAGTGGCACCATACTTTGGGTAAGTTCCTTTCTCATGCACCAGATATGTAGTTGTTGTTGTTGTTGTTTCTTTCTTTATAATGTTACTATATTTTTCATTAAGCAGAAGCAAATAAGCCACTTCTCTCCAAAATGGGACAATACAGATGGCATGCTGGGATTCTGGATGAACTGACAATTTCCAGATCAAATTTACTTAATTCCCAAGTGCAACACAAAAAAAGGCTTATTGGCTATCCACCACATAAATGCCATGTGGCCCCTGGGGTAAGGTAGGTTCTTTCTGCATGACAGAAGGAAGCTCACACTTGGAACATGCTTAAGAACCTGGACTATGCATTATCTGCATTCAAAGTCTACTCCCTTTCTGTGAAATGCTGAGAGGAGGAAAATATATAAAATCTTGGTTTAGTCACTGTTACCAACAGATAAGACTAAGCTTATTTGGCATCAGATCAGCTGAGTAGAGTCTTCTTTTCTGTGACTAACTTTTCTGATCATATCTTCAATCTAAACTAAATCATATTCTGAGTCATTTTTAAGACATGAATAACACAAAAGATTTAGGATTATGGCATACAAATCAAATGGGGTGTTCTTTGAAAGCTTCCACAGACAATATCAGTTTTCACAGCAAAAACTCTGTCTCTGCTTTTTTTCTACCTGAATGGAAAACAGAGATTAAGAGTAAGCATTCTGCAAATGGCATGAAGAAAGAAAGAACTCATATATGCAATGAGTTTATAGACACAGATGTAAATACGTTTACCTGAGCAGATGTTAAAGTCACTAAAACAAATAGAGCCGAAAGGAAAAGGGAAGAACCTCACCCATGCCAAAGATTGCTATATAGAAGTGTAGAATATAACACCAATGAACAATGACTGCAAATCAGGGGAAACACTTGGAAGGAAATCAAACACGGGTCCCTTCTCCACCATGTCCCTCAATTGTTGGCTATTGCCAGCTTCAGGGTGGCTGATATTTCTGCCTCAGTGAGCCCTCTTTCAAAAAAATCTAAATCTTGAGGCCAAGACAGATACACTTTCAGCTCTGGGCTAAAAGAAAGAGTGCCAGCAAGAGACCACAGATGGGAGATGGCATCAGCTCCTTGAGAATTCCACCTTGTGCTTCGTGCCGCAGGGTCCCAGGATGAACTGGCAGTGCCCATCTCAACAGACTCTGCTGGCTCATTTCCCCACTGTCACTCCTGGTAGGGATTTGGATTACCTAGCAGCTTCCACAGTGGCACAGCCTGCCTGTCAGCCCTGTGGCATAAAACACGCCATCAGGACCCCACCGTCTGCAGCATATATACTGTATCTACCCCTGTGCAAGATCACAGGATCAGGGCTGCAGATGATGAGCCATCTTCTTGCTGTACTCTTTCACTACTGTCCTGCAGTGTGATTTCCATTGAATGTGTTCCCACCCCTCTCCTTCCATTTCCCTGGCTCTGACTGCAAGCCATTTGGTGCAGACTGCCTTTCAGCACGAAGCTGCACAGTGTGGGGCCCAAGACGGGACCCAGCTCTGAGCTAAAGCTTCAGGGAACGGGGCAAATACACACAGCAAGCTGCTTTTTTCACACTAGGTATACATTTTGCCCTTGATCATCCATTGCACAATAATCCCCAAAAGTCAACTTTCTGAAGGTGGTCAGTGAAATTCACTGGCTCTTGCCTTAAGAGCTGGATGGTAAAATACAGCTGCTGGATTCTCTCAGTTGCATTCCTAGGAATATAGAGAGACTATTGGAGCAAATAGGCTTGTGTTACTTGTAGGCGTGCTCTTCTCATGGCAACTTTCTTGGCCACTTCTGCCATCGGTAATTACTAAAGCATATACAAACAAATATGGGGAAACGTGTATGCTTAAACCCTGACATTATGTTATGGTTCTTTGTACTAACAAACAATAGCCCCACAGTATAGTTTATTACTGTAAAAACAGAAAGATACAATTTGTAAAACATAAAATTCTCTACTATAAACAAAGGCTCTGATTGAGAGAAAAATAAACTAAACAATCATACTGTAATTGGCTTAGATGCCTTAATCAGTGCCAATTATGCCGTGGCTACTATGGTTTACAGGGATTAGATAGTACTTTCTCTCACTTAAATTAGTTAAAACACTGTGTGAATGTTAACAATTTATTTATCTGTAAATATGTTAGTAAATAGGTTAGAATTTTTATATGTTTGACTAAGAAGTTACATATGAAAAATATTTTCATATTTGACATTGGAATTAATTATTAATGTTCAGTTATATCATCCTTCTCATTATGCATATGCTTCACTAAAAGTAGCTTTAAAATATGTAGTATATATTTATAATACATTTTCACAAGGCTATAACAAGGCTAAAGATAGGTGAGAATAATTATTTCCCAAGTTTGGTATTAGATGTGATGTCTGAAACAGCTTCTCAGGAATAATTTTCTTTGCAGTATAATTACTATTTTTTTGTTTAGAGAACCCATTTTGGCTTGCTAAAGGGAACTTCTGAAAAGTCATAATTTATGCTAACATTTTAAAACAAATTCTAAATATTCAAATTCACAATAATTGATTGACGTATCTCTACAACAACAATAGTTGGTCTCTCATCACTTCTGGTGTTTTCTTGAGGAAAAATGCCTAGAAAAATGGGTTAAAACAATTTTAGCTGAGAATGAAGATGCAAGTTAACAAACAAAACCCAACAATAACACCCTAATAAAAGCAAACTATTTTCCAAACCCTTTATGAAAATCTGTTCTTTGAAAAGGAAGTTTCATGTTCTGCAGAACACTTCTTATAAGATCAAACTGTGAATCCCCAGCAGAACCTCAGCTGTTCAGAAATACAGATAAAATGCACAAAGCAAAACAATACTTTGTGTCTCATCCCTTCTGAAAGTCTTGGTCTATTAATCACAATTCTTGGTATTTCCCACAACTACCAGCTTCTTTTAATCAACTACTTTTATACTCATTCTGGTAATTGCTTGTTATCCATTTCCACACCACTGGCTTATTCATTCTTTCCAGCAAAACAGTACAGACCTCATTTTATGGAAGTGATTTGTGTACAACACATAATTTCTTCTTATTTTTAATGGAATTTGATTGAAATTTAATTCAAATTCAAATAATTCATTAAAATTTTCCATTCTAAATTCATTTCAGTATAAGT
This sequence comes from Lonchura striata, assembly GCF_050655825.1. Classification (NCBI taxonomy): domain Eukaryota; kingdom Metazoa; phylum Chordata; class Aves; order Passeriformes; family Estrildidae; genus Lonchura; species Lonchura striata. The sequence continues at coordinate 23,830,446 of NC_140704.1, read as the reverse complement.
GGATTCTATCTTTCTTGATTTCTTTGAAATTATAGTGATTTAAAAATAAATTGGAATTTAAAATACTGAAATTGAAAAGTATTGAAAAACACAATTTCACAAAGAAACTTTTGATGTAAAATCAGAAAACAGGGATGCAGAAAGAAATTTCTTTCTCTGTCAATATACATTCCTAAATTTTTGTATTTCTAGAACAAAAAATACTCTAAAATTACATAAGTGTAGAAATAGCTACAAATGGTAGTCAGAATTAATTTCATAACAATATTTAATAAGCTTCTTAAAACATTAATTTACAAATATAACTGTAAATTTCTAAAAATTAAAATATTGTCAATTTTAAAAGAAATAAGGGATTTCTTAATTTCTATATGGAAAAACTCCCATTATTGATAAAAAATAAATGTACATTTACCTCTTCTAAATCAGAAATGCTACAAGAAGAATGTTTTTTTTTCATGAACACAAAAGATTAAACCTTTTTAAAGGTTATTATGAAAATACCTATTATGTACAGTGTACTTTTTCTGATTTATAACTATTCTGAAATGTATATTGTTTGAAACATCTTGATTTTCAACTTTAAAACAAATGTAGTAGAATTTATATTTTCAAAGAACTCTGACAATTCAGGTAATAATTTCAGTCTCTACAACAAGTTCGTTTTAATATCATGTATTTTAGGTGGTATTTATATTTAATCATGTTTCGAAATCTCTTCCTGAAGTCACTTAACTTGTGAAGATTTAGAAAATTGGTTTAGGTCATTTTAGAGATTTGTATAGCTTCTTTATACTTTAGAAGACAGAGTAGTTTGACCACTTCAGATGGGGAGGAAAAAAAATAGTCACATAATTTTTTTTAAAAGTCCCTCAAAAACTCTGAGCAGCTACACTAACTATGTGTCACTTTTCCATTATAAATTCATTCCATTTGACAGCATGAGCATATAATCTCCCATGGCAATCTCTCCTGACATCACCATACAGAAAGGCAGCTAGAACACTTTTAAAAGACAGAACAATTACATATGCTCCCCAAAAATATTGGGAGAATTTGGGATGAAAAGGTGATCTTGCATTGAATACCATTCAGTAGAAGAATGATAAACCAGCACATTTGAGTACTGAGGCAAATGTCAGGGTACTGCAGAATCTCTTTTCTACCTTCATCCTAAATGTCAGGAATATTTATCTGGTCAAAGGACAAAGGGAAGGGGAAAGAGAAGGGGAAAGGAAAGGAAAGGAAAGGAAAGGAAAGGAAAGGAAAGGAAAGGAAAGGAAAGGAAAGGAAAGGAAAGGAAAGGAAAGGAAAGGAAAGGAAAGGAAAGGAAAGGAAAGGAAAGGAAAGGAAAGGAAAGGAAAGGAAAGGAAAGGAAAGGAAAGGAAAGGAAAGGAAAGGAAAGGAAAGGAAAGGAAAGGAAAGGAAAGGAAAGGAAAGGAAAGGAAAGGAAAGGAAAGGAAAGGAAAGGAAAGGAAAGGAAAGGAAAGGAAAGGATATTACAAAACAAAAAAATGAAGGGAGGTAGTGTACATATAAACTTTACAATGTGATTTAATTTTTCACATCTTTTAAGAACAAATATTTGATCTGTGTATTTGAATCTGTGACATTTTCACATTTAAATATGGTGTTTGCTGTTAACTTTAGCATATTTCTATGAAAAATCATGGACTTCAGAAGTTGATGAGGAATTTGTAATTTAAGCTAAAATACATTGTGTGTATAAATTAAGTTCATGAAAAATACACACAGTCTCCTGGAAAAACTCACATACCACTGCCTTTTCCAAGGTCAGTGGTACCAGCTTTATCTTTTCTCTGGAGAAAATCAGAGGTCTCCCTTCTGCCCTCAACCAGTTTCCCCTCACTGGCCCTCCAGGTGCTGCTTCTAAACCTCTTAGAAATAGGAAGGGGATGAGGAATTGCTGGGTCAGTTTTGAAATCAGTTTTTATTTAACCTATATGACTTCATATATTCTGGTTAGCACTGTGAACCCAGCTGGAGTAATTATATACCTCTTTCTGATATTAATTATTTTTATTTGTAGGACATTTTATTTTTTTTTTTTAGTTATTCTAAATCAGTGTAAAGCACCAAGTTCTAGACATACACTTTTTGCAGTTATGAAACCACATAATTAAATTACACTTCTCGCTGTAAAAGGGGATTTGGGTCCACTTTTTCCCAGTTACACCAGCGTATGAGGTGGTTCAGGAGCTGGGTCATAATCATCCTTGGGGTCCAGAAGAGCATGTGCTAGAGGGTAGGGTACCAGCTGGGAGAACTGGGAACTAGGTCATATGCTTTCCCCCCCGTGGAGACAGAGTTGATTGGTATTTGTTTTGTGATTTATTTTTCCCTGCAGTGAATTTCAGTATTTGCAGGAATTGGCTCCATACAAAATATTCCCCTGCATCAGAAAACAGGGCGCCAGTGCGACCTACTCCTCTGCACAGCCTGCTGTCCTTGCCCCTCTGCCCCGTGCATCTCCACCAGCAATTCTGTCGGGGCAAGACTTTGCTGTGACTGGGGGTTCTTCCGCAACGAAGTTTTTTGATACTTCCCGAAAGCATTCACGGGCGCTTACTTCCTGCCGGAACTCTGTGCTGACTGTGAATGGAAAGTAGCAAATAATTAAAAAAAAAAAAAAAAAGAAAAAATAAAAATAAGGGGAATAAAGAAGGAAAGGAGAAAAAAAAATCACAGAAGAATTCGAGTTTTTCTGGAGGGGAAAAAAAAATTTAAAATAGTTATTTCCCATGATGAGGGCGGGGAGGGGGGAAACCGAAACCCCGGCAGGGTTATTTCCCAGCGCCTCGCACGCGGAGCTCTAGGAATGAGTCAGGGCTCTCAGTGCTGCCGCAGCCGGCTGAGCCCGCGCCCGTGCAGCGCCGAGCGCGGCGGGGCCGGGCCGGGCCGGGCCGGGCCCCGCGGGACCCCCTGGGGCGCTCGCCCCGGGCCATGCCTGGCCGCGGCGCTCGCGGCGACCCTTGCGGTATGCGGCTGCCTTTGGCAGGGGCACATGAAGGATTTCATTGAGTGTGAAGACAGAGAGCAGAGACAGAAAGCAGAAGGAGGCGGCTGCAGCCTTTGTAGTCGGGGAGGAATGCGGAAATGTTGAAGCACTATGTCAAACTTTTTTGAAACGGGGTCAAGTCACATTCAGCCAGCGTGGGAAAGCAAGGGAAAAAAAAAGTTGAGGAGGGGAAAAAAAAAAAAAAAAGGCAGCAAGCTGCTGCTGCTCCCAGGCAGAACAGAGGCCGGGGGAGCGAGCGAGGAGCGGCAGCGCAGCGCCGGGGCAGCGGCGGCGCCGAGGGCCGGTGCCCGAGCCCCGCACCGCAGGCTGCGGCCGGCGGGGCTGCGATCGTGGCGCTGCAGCTCCCCGGGGGCCGCCGGCCGCGATTTTTATTTCGCGTTTTCCTTTTCCCCGGGCAGGGTGGGGGCGGGAGGAGCGGGCTGGGGGACGAGTGCGAGCTCCTTCTGCGCCAAGGTGCAGCCCGGCGGCGGCGGCGGCAGGAGGATGCGAGCCGAGGGCGGCCGAGCCGCGGATCAGCTACCTGTGTGGCCCGGGCGGCCGCTGCCGGGACCTGCCGGAGACATCGCCATGTGAAGGGGCAGACCCCGGGCCGGCTCTCCACCCCGCCTCGCTCAATGGGAGGTTTGTGTTAGAGAGGACTCACCCCCTCCCTCCCCCCCCCTCCACCCCCCGGGGCTGAGGATTATTTGGGGAACTGGTGGCGGTGCAGGCGGCCGTGGCGCACACCAGGTAACGCGGGGCGCCCATGTGCTCCGCGCACCCGGCCCCGCGGCGTGGCCCACACGCCGTCCCCTCCCCTCCCGGCCCGGGAGCCCACACCGCTCGCCCCCCCTCCCCGCGGGCGGCACCGCGGACGCGTCCCTTCGGCGGCCGGGCCGGGGCAGCGCGCCCCGCGGTGCCGCCGCGACCGCCTCGGGGTCGGTGCGGGGGCGCGGAGGGGCCCGCGGGGGAAGGGGAGCCCTCAGGGGGAGCCGCCGGGGGGGTCCCCTCTGCGTCCTGCCGAGCAGCGGAGCCGGGCCCCCCTCCCCGCCCCGTCCGCTGAGAGGAAGAGCGGGGACGCGGCTCCCCGCGTGTCCCCCGCCGCCACCCCCCGCCGCCTGCGGGGCGCCCGCGGAGGGGAGCTCGGCGGCGCGGCGGGGGCAGCGGCGGCCGGGTGCCCCGCCGTGCCCGGGGAGGGCGAGCACGGGTAAGTTTCCACGCGGCCGCGCCGGGGCAGAGGCCCGCCGGCCCCGCCGCCACGCACGCGCGGCGCCGCTGCCCGCCGCTCGGGGGCGCCCTGCCCGCGGCGCGGGGCGGGAGGGGGCGCGGGCGGCCGCGGCGGGAGTCGGGGCGGGCACGGACCCCGCACAGCGGGCTCGGGCAGGGACCCCGCACACCGGGCTCGGGCAGGGGTACCCCGGCACAGCGGGCTCGGGCAGGGGTACCCCCGCACAGCGGGCTCAGGAAGGGGTACCCCCGGCACAGCGGGCTCGGGCAGGGGTACCCCCGCACAGCGGGCTCGGGCAGGGGTACCCCCGCACAGCGGGCTCGGGCAGGGGTACCCCGCACAGCGGGCTCGGGCAGGGGTACCCCGGCACAGCGGGCTCAGGAAGGGGTACCCCCGGCACAGCGGGCTCAGGCAGGGACCCCACCCCGCACAGCGGGCTCGGGCAGGGACCCCGCACACCGGGCTCGGGCAGGGGTACCCCCGGCACAGCGGGCTCGGGCAGGGACCCCGCACACCGGGCTCGGGCAGGGACCCCGCACAGCGGGCTCGGGCAGGGGTACCCCGCACGCCGGGCTCGGGCAGGGGTACCCCCGCACACCGGGCTCGGGCAGGGGTACCCCGCACACCGGGCTCGGGCAGGGACCCCGGCACACCGGACTCGGGTAGGGTCCCTCCGCACACCGGGCTCGGCTAGGGTCCCTCCGCACACCGGGCTCCAGGTGGCCCCCACGGCGGCCCGCGCTCTGTGTCGCCCAGTGATGCTGCAGGCGGGGGACGCAGGGTTGCCCGGTGGCTGGGGCGATGCGGTGGCAGCTGTGCTGGGAACTGAAGCTGGCGAGGCAGGCAGCCGCCTCCGGCTGCAGCCGGGGAGAAGGATTGAGCAGTGGGCACAGGTTTACTTCAGATTGTTGCTTTTCATCTCCAGCTAAGGTGTAGGATCAGCGTGTGCAGAATAGCCCTCGCACTTTGTGCTTGAATTACACTTAAGGGATCCCCGACTCTCCTATCTGGGACCTCATTGATCCTAGCGCGGTAAAAATGTGGTCTAGGAGAGGGCTACAGTCCTGGAGGTCACTGTATCGGTGTGTGAAAAAGGGTCAGGGGGAAGGCAGGAATTGATGTGGAGCTTTGTGAGGCGAGAGGGTTTGCCCACTCCTGCAGAAAGTGGATGAAACTGGATGCAAAAGTGCTTCTGCTCTCTAGCCTCATGCACTCTGCAGCAGAGCATGCTGTTCCTGAAGACATCTTTGACCACGCTTCCAGTGACACATGCAGCGGTATCCACAGCCAACACTCTTGCTTGTTAGTAAATTTGCTAAAGTGCATATTCCTGAATCTACTTCAGCACACAATGCTTCATAATGTATTATTGTCATCTAAATATGCATGTATTTTGCCTCTCCACAGGCACTGTTTCTTGTGATATGTTCATGGTCTGTTCACGAAGGGCTTAGCACAGGAGGAAGCAGACCAAGGCACAAACCTCCAAATGCTATTATTTACTAGCTAGTAACAGTAATATAGTAAAATACACATACAGGACTCCACTACATTAAATGAAGAAAAGTTTGAGTCCTGAAATCCTGGCATAAGTTCTTGGACATACACTTCCTCTCACACATGCCTAGTTAGCTCTGCCATCCCTGTCACCCATGTGTCACGGGATCATCATCTTTATCCCATTCTCAGTGAAACCCTTCAGGATGCTGTTGCTCTGTAGCTGAATGCCTACCTAACCTTCTGCACAGGCCATGATAACTTTGTAGTGTATCAGGCACTCTGGGACGTTGATACATATGTCACCCTCATGGTTCGCATCTTCCTTTCCACCATGATTTTGCTTTGCATGTCTGTATTAGCTTAATTTTAGCAGGTTTTGAACAATGCAAAGTCATGAAGTAAACTAAACTAAACTCAATTTTCTTGCTTGGTTTGTCCCCCAGATTTGTTTGGCTTTACACAGGCAATGCTCCCAAAGACTGTATGATAATTCCTGGTGGCCAAGAGAGGAGGCACATTTTGGCCAGTACGGAAAAGGAACAAGAAGAGGAGGGCAAGAGCTTCCTACTGCTTCTCTGGCACAGGTACCAAGTGTGTAGCCTGTCCGCATCCCAGCAAAGTACTGGTTGTCGGGAAGTAAGTGAGACTGAGAGCCACCTCAAGGCACTTGGAAAGGAGGAAGAGGACTGGTGCCAGCATGGATAAGGACAGCACAAACGTGGCTGACCAGCGGTATGAATGTGTGGCTGAGATTGGGGAAGGAGCCTATGGGAAGGTGTTCAAAGCACGAGACTTGAAGAACGGAGGTCGCTTTGTTGCGCTGAAGCGGGTACGGATGCAGACCAGCGAGGAGGGGATGCCACTGTCCACTATCCGAGAGGTGGCAGTTTTGAGGCACCTGGAGACATTCGAACACCCCAATGTGGTCAGGTGAGGAAGTGGGACCACTGTCCTGATCAGTGAGGTGCTGGGTTTAGTGCATGAATTGGGTGAGCAAGAGTTTGGGGGCATAAATGGAATGGACATTAGTTTGGGTTTGTGGCTGAAGTGAGCACTAAACTGTGTGCATGAAGTGTGGTTTGAGGTTTCAACAGGCCATGGTGCTGCCTGCCAGACCTCACCTCATCCCTGTGCATTGCCTCCCACACACACAAACACCCATCTCCAGAGGCATAGGTGTGTGATTTAAGTGTTGGAATGGATGGGCAAGGAGCCATATATATACTATTTCCTCAGGCATGAGAGAAAATTAAAAAAAACCCAACCTCTCCCTGGTTTTGTCTAACCTGTTAGTACTGCCAGCTGCAGCTGATTTTTACCAGCTCAGTTCATTATAGAAATCGCAAGAATGAGAGCAGTAGTGGAATATTCATTCTGCCTTTTTAGGTGCTTTTATAGAGAGCTAGAGATTATGGTGTTAAAGAGAAGCAACATCTTCAGATTTCAAGCTTTTCAAGCAGCCTTAGGGTTGTGTACTGTTTGGTAGTAATTTTCACCATGAGATGCTGATTCTGCTACCAGGAGGGCAAAATTACAGGTGTCAGACCTTGCTCACAAAATGGTGGCAGTGGCCCTAGGATATCCTTTCTGTTGTGTCAGTAGCATAAATCCTGGATAAATGGCCTATGCTCTCAATGATAAAGCTAGCCCTACTATAACATCTTACATTTTTCTGTAGATAGAAACCTTCAGCAGCCTGTGAGCATCTTTTATTAAAATGAGATGAACTTCAAGAAGTAAGTTTCACTTTGCAGATACCCACATTGAAATTGGTCAGCATCTTGCTGGTGGTGCTATTAGCAAGAGTATTTCCATTCTTTGTGTTACTTACGAGCATATTACACAGCAAAAGGAAAACTTTTTTGTACTTCACTAACGCCAAGACTCTTTCAATCTTAGAGAAATAGATACTCTGAACTCATGGGCGAATTTCAAAATGCCTTGCACATGTAATCATCCTTTTTTGTAGGGTCTGAGATCAGGGGGCGTTTATTAGGTGCAAGAGGAAAGATGAGACAGAGAATAATATTTAAATTACAAATGTCAATTGCTAGAGGTGAATTCACTTGTTCATTTCAAGGCAGTGTAATGTTACAGTCTCCATTATGTCAAAACAGAATAGGCAAAGTGTATGTATTCTGAAGTATTGATCATGGAGTGCATGTCATTGGTCTCACTTTAGTGACCAATGGGACACATACAGGCTGCAGCTCACACTTCCATTGCTCATCAGGCAAATCCACAATTGAGTTAATAAGCATTATCTTGGCTGGCACCTAGTAAAGCCAGAGGCTTAATCAGTATACTTCAAAACTGGGCATCCTATGTTTGATCACTGAATCAAGTGACTTGGTTTAGAGGAGCACACACAAAGATTGTCCTTGGCAGTAGAAGTAATTGGGAGTTGTCAAAATCTTTGAAATGCAGGCAATTAATTTATGGGAGAAAATGATGATGTAGTTTTCCAGGTTTAGGCATTTATATATTTGAAAGCTAAATCTTGTTTGGGAATAATTGGACATAATACTTAAGAATTTTTCTACCATTGACATCTTTCCGTATGATGTAAAATATCTTTTTAAGAGCTTTCTAATCTTAAATGCAGCTAAGATTGATTGAAAATAATGATTTCAGCTAAATGATTGAAATAGAGTTCTTGTTTTCCAAAGAGCTATTTGATGAACTGACTACGCAACTGCAGGCTTCTTTTGTTTGATCTAAGTGCAATTGAATCTCAACAGAGCATTGCATAAATACACTGAAGTTTCAAATATTTTTACAAGTTTGAATGAAAACTAATTCTCTGCAAAGCAGTAATTATTTCAACCAGCAATATGAGAGTGTAATTTTAATATAAAAATCTGTGAAAATGTGTTCCAGGTCCTCATAGTGGTGTTGTGAAGCCTGTACCTTTTGCCATAAGCAGCATTTCAGATACAGGGGGCTGGTTGGTAATGTATCAGGGTGCCTGGGACATTGACTGCACACCTTTTTCCACAAAAAGGCAGAAGATAAGCAATTTCAAACATTATCTCTTCTAAAATGTGAGGAATGCTATTCAAAAGCTCACGTTCTTTGTCCATATTTTTAACCTGTAAGGCAGATGGGAAGCCCTCTGGAGAGACCAGAATCATATCCTTCAATTGGAAAAATTATTTGAAAACATTTAAATGGCCCAGTTCTCTTACAAAATATGATAGAATAGTTTGAAAATTTATTGAAATTAAATATCTATTTTTGTATTATGCAAATACACTCAGAAAGGAAATACTATTAAAGAAGTTCTGCAATTTTAAGCAGCTGATCTAACTGTACTTACTTGAATATATTGTGCTCAAAATATTTTAATTGTTTGGGCATGCATTCTGGAATGCCCAGGCTAGTAAATAAAAACAATTCCAAATTCACTGTCTGCATACTGGATTAAAATGTACATCGTTTTCATAGCACTGCAATAGCAGCACAAATCTTTAAAACCAAATATTTTTAGGTGTTTTCTGACTATTACAAGCAACTAGCCTGAGACAACTATGCTGGAACTGCAAATACTGTGTTGTGTCTATTACCTCTGAACAGTGGCATGTGTGATCCATGAGTTGCTCAATGCAAACCAGCAGCCATTCAGTGAGTCAAGATTTAGACAGACTTTGTACACATGAGCTGCACAGGCCCTGTGCTCTGCTGTGGTACTCTGGCATCAGCTGACAGCAGAGATCACAGGCCACATGAACTTAGGCTGAGTGTCATTTTCAACTCAAATGGTAGCTCCAGAGAGTGCAGTAAGGATATCAGCAGCCCAGGGCTTCTCTGTTGCCATGAAGTGGTGCTAAATGTGAAAAACAGTTTGGTAAGGAAGGACCCAGTAGGCGTAGGTAGAGCTCCATGGCTTTGCTGGTCATAGAACCAGGATTCAGGACTAGCAGTGCTACTCCAGCCCAGGTTTGTCTTAACAATTGTAGAATCACTTCCTCTGAGAAACAGTTAGAGCCAAAACTGGTTTCCAGTGCTTGGCACTAGGGTTGGAAGAGAATTTTCTCCATAAGCGAGAGATATTTAAATAGTACAGAATAATTTCAAACAAAATATTTATCATATTTTTCCATGCTACTGCTTGCTGATTATGACAGCTTTGTTTTGTGTGACTTCGTTTCAAGTAATTTCCATATTTGTACAATGAAGAGATGCATTTTTTGCAGCACAGTTGCTTTTGCAAAGATTGATAATGTAATTAGATAAGACTTCACTGCAGAATAAAGCAACACAGGGTGCAAGAAAAGCATCAAAGGGAAATACAATCTTCATCAGAACAGTGATGGTAATGAAAATCTCTGTACTATAATGGAAATAAGGAGGACTGATCTAAAATTTTTTAAGACTTTTAAGAATGGTGTATAGAAAGGCATGGGGAAAAGGCAGTTAAAATAATTGCTATGTGCTTAAAATCCTTTCCTGTTCACCTTTACCCTTTTTACAGAGTTCCTCTCTGCCAGGACACCTTTCTCTATTCTCTTTATTTTCACAAAGCAAAGTTGAAAATAGAATCTTCAAGAGTAAAGCTTACTGTAAATTAATCTGAAAATAGCTATTTTGTAGGCTTGAAAAAAATCCCTTGTAGCTGGTAAGGGTGATCAAGATGCTCCTCTAGCTCACCTTTCAGATGTAATGCTTTAGTAAAACTTCAATATATACAGTAGGTAAATCTAGCAAAAGTTGGTCCAGCAGTTATATAGCTTAGTGCTGCTTTAGTTGGGAAAAATGAAATATATGTAGATAAAGAGCAGACTTTGCCAGGAATATATGACATATTAGATTCAGGAAATTCCTCTGTGTAAAACCTTGCTGCAAGATATCTGTAAAAATTCTTCTTGTGATTATAATGCTAAATTCAGTTGTATCTTGTATTCATTTTGCCTCTGTCCTGCTGGTAATCAGCTGAATAATTTCACCCGTATCTTAATCATCATCAAACTATGAATTTGCACTCTGGGAAGGTGATATGCAAGACAGACCACTGTAGTTCTTGGCATACTTGTTTTCTACATATTTGTATTTATACTTAACAGTTTTAATAGCATTAAACCTTAAGCAAATTGAACAAAAATGCAAAGCTGTATATTTTGCTTCGTATCTCATAACTTTTCTCTTATAAATACAACTTCTTCAGTATTTTCATGGTTTAATAACTATTCAATTTTTAAATAGCTGAAATTATATTGAATATGAGCTATAAAAATATAATCTAGTCTGGATTGTTACTTCAAAGGTAAGTGTCAGAGATCTTGCCATTCAAAGGGATCATAACCATGTAAGAATTAAAGGTCTTGATTCTCTCTTCCTGTTACTTTGCAGAGTATGTGCCCCAGCTGATTGACTTAGGTTCAACAGAATGATCCACCTAGCTGGAAGTCTGAATCTATTTCTCATTCTTTTTTGTATACAAATCAGTGGGGGGGAAACACAGTAATGATGACTACTTGCACAATTATGCCATGTTCAAGTTTTTATGTTATTTTATATTCATTGAGGTATAAATGGCGCTGTAAACTGCTCTCTGTAGTACAGCAGTCCTGTCATGCTGCTTTTTCCTTGCTTTTGCAGTCCAGTGGTCCATGCTGTTGTCTCTTGGTTTGCACGTGAGTGCTTGGTGGAGCCCCTCAGCTGATCGCCTTGGCAAGGCTGCCTGAGGCTGGGGGGAGAGGCTGGGGCACACGTCACTCTCCATCCCTGCGTGTGCTGACATAAAGACCAACACTTGCTTGACCTTACTTAGAGGTCCCAGAAGTGTATAAATGGCTTGGGGCTTAAAATTTCCTTGTACTTAAAAGGTATTTTCATGTGTCTTGAAGTTCCCTGTCTGACCAGGTAGAGCATTCAGAACATAGCAATAGCAGATCATTAATATCTAGCAAGACAATTTGAACATGTATTTGTTTTGCTTTTTTCTGTTTTTTAAACTGAAATTATGGGCAAACATACAGAGGGAAAAATTTTCAAAGGCAGTAGCTAATTTTATTTCTCTTTGTAATTATTGGTGATGCTGATGTTGGCTTCTGGTTTTATTACTGTGCTGTTAGTAAGCTGAAAGGATGATCTTCTCAAAATCATTAAGATGTTCCATCCTGTCAAGTGAAACATTTCTATTTTGGGAGTAGTTTGTCTCTAGTGAATTCTGCTTCCTTCCTTCTTTTTTCTGCCAAGCTAATGTTAAACTTCTAGTCTGTGAGGTCATTCTTGCACATCAGCAGCGTGCTGCATTGTGTGATACAATTTATTTTTGTGTAACATCACTCAATATGACATCTGGCAAGCCCCTAGAGACAAAAAATTGGTGATCTTTGCATTGCTAGTTAGAAAGATTGTCTTGTACACAGAAAGAGTAAAATAAGATGCAGGGATGGAGTGAAGCAGAAGAAACTGAACTTGAAACTTGCCAAGTATTTGTGTGGCAGATGAATCTCAGCTGAAGTAGAAATGGTGGGTGAGTAATGGGAAGGAAAAACTGAATGAGCTTCAGAGTCAGTTTTAGTCTCACACAAACAGGATCATCTTCAAGGCAGATGTGACGACGGGAAATGCCTTGGCAAGGGAAAGGAATTTCCAGGCTGGAGAGCAGTTTTGGTCAGAAGGCAAGGGAGATCATCCCTGTACTGACTGGCCACTGCGAGGGACACTGCAAAGGTCTTGGGGATGAAGGGACTGGAAATATCGGTTTCTCTGATGGCTGGAGGGCAAAGGGAAAATTTGTGGTTGCCACTGAACAGTGCACATAGGACTTGGAGAAATTTGTTGTCAGAAGACATTGGGCAGAGAGTGGACATGAATGCTGGCCTGACATCATCTGCTTGCAGCCTTATGAATGAACATGTACAGGGAAGACAAGGATATTCTTGCCAGTCATATTAATTGTTTGTTAGTTATGCATGCAACGATTTAGTTTTAATACATGATCTGGCACAAACTGGACAAGAGCATGTCAGGAAGGAAGGGTTGAGTATGTTATGGACTTTATTAGGAAGCCTTAGGAAATTCAGTTTCTTCATCAGCCATAGGAAATTCAGTTTCTGGAATGAGTACAAGACCATTTAAAAAAAAGTATTTTATCTCATTCTAAATCTATATTTTTTACAAAAAAACATGTTTTCAGTCTTTGTATGAGTAAATGTTAGTCATTTTAGTGCTCCCTTCCTTCTTTAAATCTGTGGATGGTTATGTCTGTCCTGTTCTTGAAGAGATTTAGCTTTGCTGGGTCCTGCATGGAAGAGGAAACCAGCTTCTTCCACCACAACCATTGCTGATGGCAGTCTCTGACTTCCAGGGAATGGAGGGGGTCCAGAATTCAAAACTGTACCTTGAGAAGGTTTAGATGCCAGGAGAGAGGGTAGTCCACACTTTCAGACAAGGGCTAGGGTAGATTAATTGGGACTTTCCAGTTTCCTTCATGGTACTCACTTCTAGCTGAAGTGTGAAACAGAGCAGGGAGAAGAAAAGTTGCTTGCTGTCCCAGGATTTAAAAGGGAGCAGACTGGACCTGGAGTCTGTGACTTAGCAAAGCACTGACTAAGTCACTCAGGTGTGCTTGGTGGGATTTAAGCTATTGTTTGAAGCTTAGCACAGGTCTGAATGCATTATCAAATGGAAATAGCTATAATACTAAGAATGTACTGAATTTTCAAACATCTTTCTGGATAGAGTTCAGGGACAATATACATCAGAATATGAATCACCGATACTGATTCTTATTAATGTGTTAGATTAAAGCCTCATTTCTAAAGAATATTTCTATTAGAAGTTAAAATTAATCATGCAGAATAACTAATATAACTATCCTGACAGAGTAGTAGCATGAATTTGACATAAGAGTGATTATTTGTCATTGTAATAATTCTTAGGTGGTGTAATTTAGTTCTGAAGTTTTAATATTATTCTGTGAAGTTTTCTAACAGTAAATAAAATAATGCTTGAAGTTCATTCCAAACTTATATATATATCTAGAGGGTTTAGTTTGCTTGGTATGAAATCTAGTTATTTTCTATTGCTAAACAAGTTAATTCTTAATGATCTAACAAATTATCAGAAGGTAAGTGTTCCCATATACCTATATAAATAGGCTTTTATTTTAAAAGAGAGAAGATTTCTCCACTTACACCTGTTCTTCATATCTTCTTATATTCTTCTAATTACGCAGGCATCATTATTTAACAGGTATACCTTTAAAGAATTTGGAATTAATAAATAAACTTCTTCAGAATTTTCCAAGTAGTGTTTTTTCCCATCATGTCATTTGACATTTGCCATTGGGGAAACTGCTGTGTGGAAAGTTTTTGATGAGATGATCATCAAAGAATGGAAATGTGACTGTTGATTTCCAAACTCTTTTCAAAATACCGCATTGCATCTGCATCCAAATTATTGTATTGATTTTTATATTTATTTATTTACCCTTTACCTTTGAAAATTAGATCCCATCATTAGAAAAAAAAAGAGGAAGTAGCCTGCTAAATAATCTCTTTAAAATCAGACCTTAAGTTTCTAACAACACAGTTGTGTTTTCTTTAGGCAGAATAAAAAATGCTTTATATGAGTAGTAAGAAGCTCTTTCATGTGATGCTTTAGATGTCTTTTTAGGGTTTCAGAAGAAGATGGGTTTATATTCTCTGAAGTATCTCACATAATTTTTAGGGTGAGGTCAATGTTTCTCACACCTAAATACAGGGTGTACCAATTTGCTGGTATTGGTAGAGTTGCCCTTGGGTGGGTTTCCCATAACATACCTAGCAAACAACCTATGAGCTTAGCAGAAAGTTCTGTACTGTTTTAAAAGGGTTCATACCAACACTAACTCCTTATTACTCTCAATTATCATTAACAGGTGACTGATCTTCTTTTAATAAAAGAAAATAAAAATCTAACTCAGACATGAATTCATCTCTACAGGAATTTTACTTATTTAATGATTGAAAACTCAGTTCTAGTGTAGATGAGTCATACTGAGTTTAAATGAAACCTATTGAGTTTAGACTTTTGAAACATTATCAAAATATGTTAACATTCTGCACTGACTAGAAACATAGAAATGAAGTGAGAAATAGAATGGAAAAGCCTGTGTGATTTTTTTTCTTTTATTTGAAACTTTGGCTAGTCTTTTAATATCTATTTGAAGTGTGGTCAGTGTGATAAATTGCTGTTTAACAATGCCAGAGAACTCCCTTTTCCCTGAAATCAATTAATTATAAACTGAAAATTTCAGTACTTTGTTCACTGTTTCTTAAGTTAGCATATTTCTGGGAGCTTTCTGTGATCGTAATTCCTAGCTGCACTAGTGCTTTTGTTTCTCTTCATCTGTGGAGCCAGGCCTCTACTGTAAGGATAGAATTCTATCACTTTTTTTTTCCACATTTGATGTGGTATTTTGCATACAGCTGCAGAGTAGACAGTTACCTTTGAAAAGAACATTTGGCTGGTTTAATTTGATTAGAGCAAACCACCTCAATCATTACTGAACTAAGACCGTTTTCACTTTAACTTGGCTGTAGGAGTTGGGAATATACTGACTGTGCTTAGATGTTTGGGGGAGGACTCGTTTGGGTACACAGCTACTGCTGAAGTGAAACAACCTTAGAGGACCTTGCATACTCTGCTTTTTCCCAATAAAAAGAGAGGGCTGTGAAGCCATTGAATGTCACGTTTAACTTTCCCTCATTGTGACAAGGAATTGAATTCCTTTTCTACAAAAAATGTTGGAAATATTTAATGCACAGAAATACAGAATCATACATTTTTTAAAAACACCATGATACTAAAAACATACATAGTATATGAAGTCTTACATTTACAACATATTTAAAACAAGCCTAGCAACAGTATTTTGAATAAAGTTGTAATAAAATCCAACATATAAATAGAAATATGGTGGGATTTTCATGCATACATTATATCCAAGTTAAAACTGAATCCTTTCTTGTAAGTCTCAGTAAAATTCCCACTTTTTTTTTTGTGGAATTTTGATTTTCTATCCCTTCCCTCATATTGGGGTGGTCTTTTATGTTGCATATTAAAGATCAAATTAGGTAATTAATATTCACAGTGCTATGTATTCTGTATGATTTTTGCTTTTCAATTTCCCTCACTGATGGTTACATAATTTACCTAGAAAATCTCTTGTGGCTATCTAGAATATAAATATGTCTCATAATAAATGACAGCTCTTCAATAAATTGTAGTCAGCTGGTGTTCTCTAGAAAATACAGTTCTGATCTTTAAGTGCCCTGACTTTGTGATAGTCTATCATCATAGAATATTTTAACTAGAGGATTACAGCTGAAGGAAGAGTTTCTGCTTTTTATTGCATTATGTTCTGAAAAGCAATATGCATCTTTGTCATCAGCCTCACACTTACTGCTAAGGGCAGAATTGCATACACATCTTCTAGCTAATCCAAGAATCAAATTGCAGATTTAGGGCTTGAATTTCCACTGGAGAATTGAAAGAGCTGCACTGATTCAAACAGCTTTAGTTCAAGTCATGAAATCCTAATGTTAGGATGAACAGAAAAGCATTAACACAGGCAGACTCTGCAGAGGTGTCCTATCAAGCTTGCATGTTTGAGACTTCACCATTTAGAGTTTTGATGCTCCAGCTATTGAGCTCACCAAACTGGGATATAACAATTCATTAGGTTTTTCACTGAAGTAGATTTAGTATTTCTGCTGACCCATTTCACTCCTAATTACGCTCCCTTTTTATGCCACAAATATTCCCCTCTAACTCAGTATGTATCCTCTGAAATACTCAATGTCTGCTTCTGTGTTGTCACCTAGGCATCTTGTACATTATTATCTCTCAAACTCCAGGTTGCATCACAGATACAGTGATTTCAGTGCAGTGTACATCTCCTTTCTTCAAGGGCAAATGATTCTAGTGGAAATGCTTCTAGAGCTACAGTTAGAGACTTTGCTGTAAAGTATTGAAGTTTATATCTAATGTTACTCACTAACACAGCTTATTACTGGTTTCCAGGTTCTTTCAGGACAGTGAAAGTCAATGACCTGTATTCCTTCTCTGTGCTAGGAAGTAGATTATAAAGTGAATCTCATTTTGCCGACTTCACCTATCAGCATACTTTGTGAACTTTATGACATAGAGATTAGGCAACATCTGCACTTTAATTAGTGTGTTGTTTATCCTTAGATAACCTTCTAGATTGTTAATGGAGATAGGCCTGCCCACTGATCTTTGTGGTTTCCTCGCAGACATCTTTAATCAATTTGTTGCCTCACTGTTTATCTCTGCTTTTTATAAAATGCTGAGCAACAGGTTTTGATCAAAGCAGAAATACCCATATCCAGACAGGTTGGAATCAATGACTGTAGTCTGAAAATTAGACTGATATATCTCATTAAACTTCAGGCATAGCCCAGACAAGTTAATACTTCTGCAGAACTGAGCACCTATATCTCCTCATTGCATAGAATCCCATCCATCCTGCTGCCTTTATGTTTGTGGCATAGTTTAAAAAAAAAAAAAAAGAAAAGAAAAGAAAAAAAAAGAAGCATTACCTGGCATTTCTCAATTCTCTGTTGCTTATTATTAATATTGTCTCTGTTCTTAAAAACTCAAGAAGGTTATATTACTTTTAAATTTTATTTGGTTGGATTAAAACATTGTTTAGAGATATCAGTTATTTCAGAAGCAAATACTTGTACAGAAGTGAAAAAATACAGCAGTGAGACTGGAACTGAGGATCATGGCAGTACAATAACAAGAACAGTTAGGATTTACCCAGAAGAGACAGGTAATCCGTTCGACTAAAAATGAAAGGGTATTTGTGGATATAGATAAATGGCAGACAGGTGAATGACACTGATGAGGGAGTTTTCTTAGAAGACATTTATAGTATATTGAAATATCCCAAATCAAAAGACTATTGTGTTGTCTTTAAGAAAATACAGTTCAAAGACTGCTTGGTTTCCAGTAACCCAAAGTTAAGAGTGAGCAAGACTATTCTGCAGAAGTAAAGCTTAAGTCGTGAAAAGCAGATAATCTTCTGCTGTCCTGTACATCAAAGAAAGGATATTGGGCCTGTGATTCTAGAAGAAGCTGTAAGTAAACTAAGTTAATGAAAATACTCATAAAGCACAATTTCACCACTCTTCATAGTCACAAAGTTTAAAGACAAGTAGACAAGATGTAAAGACAAAACTTACAGATACAATCAATTAAGTAGCTCTTCCTGGAGTATAAAAAAGAGAGATCACTCTCTGCATAGCCTGAAGTAACTTTCAAGAGCTGATGTAAGAAATTCTAATAGTCAAGACACACAGTCATAGTGGCCACAATAATTAAGTCTGACATTTTTTGGAAAAGGGATGGTTCCCAAACTTGACATAGTAACAATAGACTTTAGAATAGAGAGATTAAGAAACAAGAAGTAATCAAAAATTCAGCAGTCAAGAGGAATGATAGGAAAAGTCTTAGATTTGAAATGGTGGATACTTAAATAGAGAGTTACAGCAGCACAGTTTTTGTCACTTGAGTCATACACCATTCCCTGACATACATGCTCTCTCCAGTCACTAAAATTTTGGCTGCTGTTTTGATCTATATCTTTCTGGGTGCTAGATACAGCAGGACAGTTTTAAGTGTATTGGATTCTTAAACTCTCTGGAGGAATGGGCAATGTTCAAGGGAGACAACAGACTTTCTTCACCCTTTTTATGGCTGTGCTCCAGTGTATCATGATAGATTGACTGAAGGTACATGTAGCCATGTAACGTAACAAGATAGGGATGTGAGATAATTGTGATTAGACACTTTATTCATCTGAATATTAAAAGTGTAGTCCATCTTAAGTCATTCAGAGTCTCCCCGTAGTGAGTGCAGAGTGAGCTTGTGCTTTAGGAGAATAATTCATCCAACTCACCCTCAGTGCCGACACTGGAGTACAATGTATTGCTCTCTGTAAATGCTCATTTGACTCTGGAGGGAGCCCAGGTGGACAAACTTGAGAAGTTGGCCTACAGCAGTCTCTTGAGGTTTAACAAGACCAAGTACTGGTGCTGCACCTAGGGCAGGGCAACCCCCAATATCTACAGAGGCTGGGGGATGAAGAGATTGAGGGCAGCCCTGTGAAGGACCTGGGGGTGCTGGTAGATGAAAGGCTGGACATGACTCAGCCATGGGCACTCACAGCCTAGGTCAAAGGTGTCCTGGCTGCATCCAAAGCAGTGTGACCATCAAGGCGAGGGACGGGGTTCTGTACCTCTGCTCTGCTCTGGTGAGAGAGACCGCACCTGGAAGCCTGCATCCAGCTTCGAGGTCCCCAGCTCAGCAAGGACATGAACCTGTTGGAGCAAGTCCAGGGCAGGGCCACTAAGATGGCTAGAAGGATGGAACACCTCTCCTGAGAGAAGGCTGAGAGATTTGTGTTTGCTCAGCCTAGCAAAAAGAAGGCTTTGGGATGACCTACTTGTGTCCTTCCAGTACCTGAAGGGAGCCTACAAGAATGAAAGAGAGGGATTTTTTACAAGGGCTTGTAGTGACAGAACAAGAGGGAATGGCTTCAAACTGAAAGAGCGTGAGTTTAGGTTAGATATTGGGAAAGATTTTTTTACTGTGAGGGTAGGTGACTGACTCAGCAGGTTGCCCAGAAAACTGGTGGGTGCCCCATTCGTGGAAGTGTTCAAGGGTAGACTGGATGGAGCTAAGCAACTTGGTCTAGTGACGAGTGCATGGAAGGGGGATTAGAAGTAGATGATCTTTAAGGTCCCTTTCATCCCAAACCAGTTTACGATTCTAAAGTAGAGTGGCCACACAACTGTTGCTTGCTCAATCTCAATGAGATTAATGCCAATCAGTAAAGTTTGAAGGTGAAAAGTGGAAGTGCTACTAGAGAGTTTGTACAGTAAATAACAGATGGCACAAAATGAAAAAGGAAATAATTTTGAGTGTAGGGGAACAAAAAGTTAGTGTAGAAATCAGAGGGTATTTGGATTAAAAGAATTTAGATGGAAGATGAAATTAGTATTATAGGGGAATTTTTTTTTTTTAACCTAAGTATTGTATGTGGATTGTTGGTAAGAACTTGTACAAGGCACTTGTTTTTATCACTTGGCAAAATTTATGCACTTTCTGTAATAGGAGAGTGTAGGTCTCTGTAAAATTTATTGGCTTCAGACAGTCTACTTCTAGTTTGTGTTTGGCATTAAAGTGCTGATAGTAGCAGGGATGGATGGGCATTGCCTGCTTACCCTGCACCCAATTTTAAGCTCCAGGAGAAGCCACTTTGGTCAAAAATTGTTAATGTTCTACAAGAGACAAAGAAACTGATGATGTGTGTTGGTCATGCGGTCTACAAGTAGTTTAAGGCACCTTTCAAAGCTTTCTTAGTTGGGGTTTCTTTTTTTCTCATTACTCTTCACTCTGTCATACTGCTCTCACACAGGATTTGACATTGAGTGGGCTTATTATGTCGTCATTGAAAAAAAATTTGATGTTGCACATAGTTTCATTACCTCAATTTAATTTTGGGCAAATTGTACAATTGTACAATTACAAATAGTTGGAAAACTCTGGTGTCTAACTTACATTCCAGTCTGAATTATCCAAGACCTCAGTTTTTGTAAAGCAGGGGTGATATACTTTATCTCTTGGAATAATTTTGGGAGAACTTCTATTTTTCCATAAACTCAAAACATGTCAGCCCACATTGCTCAGTAATAGCTTTCAAAATTAAAATCAGTCTGTCAACACTGCTAAAAGATTATGCTCCATGATTTTTTATGTGAATTGTCGGTTTTATAATTTGACATAACAGGCTTGAAAACAGTTTTGTTTATTATGGATCTACTAAGATAATATAGTAGCAGTAAAATAAATAATCTATTAAGCTGTTTAGATATGCATATTACACATGTGGGTGTGTGTGGAAAAGGAAAACCATGAAAATGTCAAGATTTTACTCCATTTAACTTGATAATTACTATTTTGTAACATAGATTAGGATTGTTAGACATTTATTGCCTGTGCTTTAAAAAATGTGTGAACAGTTTTGTTATTTAAAGTGTAGAAGAAATGGAAAGGGGATATGGGCAAGTCAGGGAAAAAGCCATCCCAAAAGCTAATGGTTTTTAAAAAGTTGCATGACATTGAAAATTGGAACATGGAACTGAAATGCTATCTTACTCTTAAGTATAATAAAATAGTACATTCTATTTAATGTGTTCTGGAAAGAGTAAATATAAATTACAACTCCTAATGTCAGTGGCAAAGAGCCCAGGCATCTTTTGGCATCTATTGGTTTAAACTCACCTGGGCAGCAGGCAACTGAACAGGGAATGTCAATGTTTAAAAGCAGCACTAAGTTTTTTTTAATAAATGGCTTTTTTCTCTTCTTGTTCACAGTACAAATACATATTTTAAGGTTTTTAGAGAATATTTATATGATGTGATTATGTATCTCCTTTAATACTTTTTAAAAGTTTTCAGGTCTTGCAAAATTCAAGGTCACTTCAATCTTTCTACTTTCAAGTATGAAATTGCCATCCCTTATCAGCATTAGTCACTCAGTTTGAGAACTCAGTCATCCCAGAGCACATCCTTTATACAAAAATATTACAATAACATTTGTCAGCTTTTAAATGAAGGCTTTTTTTGAAAAGTATGTGGAGTTCTTGAAGTAAAATTAAAATTTTCTGAATGAACATGGATTATCATGGCTTTTCTAATATATTGATCACTATTGTTTTCACAAGCCTGAAGAAATGTTCTTTTGCTTTGAAAGATCGATATCCATGTCACTTCTCTGCCTTCTGTGGTGAAATTGTGTGAACTGTACTGCATTTAGATCTGTAGTCATACACCATAAGTGCTTGCATACAGAGGTATCCATAGACATTCAGACTACTGTGTCTACCTGGATTTAGTAAAAAATAAATCTTTACTTTGTATGTTTCTTCCAGTGGACTTGAGACAGCTATTTGTCAGTCAAATAATTTCATAATCAAGACACAGATTCTTAATTTAGAACATCTAGATGCCAGTTGTGATGTTTGAAAACCAAGATATGCCTGCATGAAAAGTAGGTAAGGGAAATCACTGGATAGTTTGTTTTTCTTCATAGAAAGTCACTTCAATTCTGTGATAACTCAGAAAGCCACTGAATGGACCTTTATAAACATGTGAACTAAGTCACTTCTAAGTGGAGACAGATGGGGTCTGTTTAATATCCTGTGTAAAATGGTAGAGGTCAGCTTCCTGGAGTAACTTAGGAGTTTTATTTCATGAATATCCTACTGCTTCAGGTACCTGGGGTGATGGAAAGGCTCTCAAACTAAAGTGCACCGTAAAGAAAAGCTCCAGGGCTGGAGCTTTCCTAGCTCTTCATTTACTGTGGAAGAGTGGGAAGCATCTTGTGGCCTGAAGTATCTACATTCTCGATGTAAATATGTTTTGTGTGAGTGCTTATTAATGCAGGCAACTAGTCTCAGTTTTTATTCCAGTCTTACATTGTGATTTAGGCTTTAGGATATTAATCAAAAATCATTGAGCAGTCATTGAGAATCTGTGAGACTTTGGAAAACAAGTGATCCCCAACTGTACTGATTACTCTGAATACATAGATTTTGTAATTTGGGACATTTGTTCCTAAATCACTTAACTTACCTTGACAGTTTTATGATTTTTTTTTTCTCCATGCGATTAATGGAGACACATCTTTACTGTCTAAGGTCGTACATTCCCTTAATGTGTTCCCTGTACCTATTCAATTTAATTAGTCCCTGAGTTTAGAGTCTTATTTTATTTCCTGTCCCCTTCTATTCCATCATGTGTTGGACATGTCAGTGAAAAAAAATTATCTTTGTAGGCTAGTATCACTGGTAACTGTTCATTCACACAAAAGTTCAGAAGTTACCTGATACAGCAATTGATAAAATTGATCGTTTAGTGACACCATAATTAAATACATCTGGTGCAATGAGCCTGAAGATTCACATAAAAAAATGTACTTTTCTAATGATGTCCAATATTATTATATACTTCTAATATTTGCGACAATTTGTCTTTTCCTTGAATACTTTTTTTAAGTTGAAGATAAAGACAAACAGTAAAGTAGAACTAAGAGGAGTAAGTGTTTCTGTTAGATGGGAAAAAGGTGAAGATTTGGGGAAAAAAAGTAGTGTGTCACTGGAATAGGCAGGCTGACCACAGAAAAGGCTTTTGTAGCCCGTGGTGGTGCTGTGGGGCTTGTATGGTGTGCACCATTGCCTATTTAGTCAGCTCTACAAAGGCTTAAGACCATCAGCTGTGGTATTTTTGTGATGTTTCTCCAACAGAGGTAATAGGGTGAGTATGGAGTTTAGGGATGGAATATAGAAAATAATGAGGAGCATCTCCTTCAGCCCTCATTGTCTCTTGACTCATTCTTGAAATTAAAATAATTACATTAATAAAACAATTCATATATGGCTTAGAAAGGGTTAGAACAATTTCTGTCTCAACCAATATTTATTCTCTGAAGTGAGAAAGGTGGTTCCTGGTGTGGGGAATAGTGTAAGAGCAGGACACCCCTGAAGCAATAATTCCTGGCAAATTTAAGGCTCTCACTAACTTCTCTATGGTCTGAAGTAATCCATGTCCACTGCTCTGTAAGTCCTTGCAGCATTTGCAAGCAGATGGGAGCCAGCCCTGGCTCCTTCCAGGCAGATGCCTCCTGACTCCGCTGATGCCGTGAGCTGGCTAGGGACCACAAAGCCATGGTAGCCATGGCAGCCCCCGGAGCCTCAGCCGGGCTCAGGGCTCTGCCAGCTCGGCCCGGACCCACGCTGTCTGCCTGAGCATCATGGAGCACACCCTCGCTGCATGGGCCTTGTTTTCATTTGTCTTCATGTAAAAATGTTTGAGCGCTCCAGGAACCAGACCTTGTTTTGCCAGATTTATTTTGGTTTGCTCATTTCTTTCAGAAATGTGAAAGATGATGTATGCCAAACAATCAAAAAAGCAGTTTTGCCATGTGTTTACATCTGATGTAAACTGTAATTTACAAAATGCTCAATTTATTTCAAAACTAGCCATATATTAAAATGCAAACCTTCATCTCATGCTGCTGCAACACACCCCAAAAGAAATAGTTACCTTTGCCCTTTAGTAATAAAGCAGTCGAATAAAATTTATTGCCAGCTCAAAACGCTACTAACACCTCATTTTCATTGCCAAACTCTTCGAATAATCTTTAATTTGTTTTCCTTTACATATGTGTGCAAGAGTTTAAAGGAAATACTTAAAGAGCTGTATAGCCTGTAGAATACTTCATTCCATGTGTATTAATCTTTAAATGGTTGGTTCCCTGTGCCCTGTAAACTGGCTAGAGAGGGAGGAAGTGTGTATCAGACATCTTACCTTAGGAACTGGAGGATGACAGCACCTGAGAATCTTACAAAAATAGATAATTTTGGTTTACTTTACATGTGCTATGAATTAATTAAAAAAACAGAAGACAGCTTGATAGAAGAAATGATACGACAGGCAAGGACCTTGCATGGCCACATATGAATAGCCACAAATGGGAAAAAGACCACTATGATGTCCAGCTCTTAAAGCACTTGCAAGATATAGTTCTGATGAAACATGTAAGGAATTTGCATGCCAGTGGAAAAAAGGATCCTTTTTATGTATCAAGTGTTCAAGGGCAATTGCCCCCAGCTAAATTTATTAAGCCAGAAGAATCTTGTAAATTTCTATTGAAGATTTATTAGTCCCATTTGTTTCTGTTCTTCAGAACATGAATATTAAACTCAATCCTGCAAGTTTGTCACAGGTGAAACTCCCTTCCACATTAAAGGGAATTCTGGACCTGTGCCAAAGCTAGTTAAATAATTGTACCAAATTCATGAGGCCTAGGTAAAGGCACTTGTCTTGAGCTTTTTAGGATTGATCCTGGTCTTTGAAGGTTGAGTAAATAGGGCAGAGGTGGTTTTAGTGCCTTTTTTCTTCCTTTTTTTTTTTTTTCTTGTCTCCCATTTTGTTTTAACTTGTACATGGAAGAAATAATTTACAATAACTTCAGAAATTAACAGAAGAGAATCTGCATTCCCACCAAGTAAAATGGACCAGTTAAAATCTTTCTGGGAAAGAATAATATATTATAAATTCAGTTAAATTAAAGCATTTTGTCTAAGTCATTTAGGCATCTTCCATAGCAAGCAGGGAGAGATGGTGCCCTCCCAGGAGTGATTCAGTCAACTTGCTTCTTTCCCTGAATAAATGAAGACCTACATGACCCGTTCAAACTAACCCCAGTCACTGAGTAGCTCTATTGCAGGAGGTGCATCTCTTCCATGGAAGCTGAGAGGAGAACTCGTTGCTTCACAGGCTTTGCAGGGCTGTGGTGTACATGGATGGCGTTTGAACTGACTGATGATGGCTGGCCAAACACTGCTATGTTCAATGAAGTTGATAGTTTTCTTTCAAGCCTTAAATCTGCCTTCTGCTGATTCTAATTACTTTGTAGTCCCATAGTTTTGATACTGTGGTTTCAGAATAAATATTCTCTCACACTTCACTTTTTCTCGTAAAATTATCTATTATTCTGCCACTCAGTGTTTCTGTTCCATCTGCAGCTTAAAAAGAAGAGGGCAATGCTTGTGTGTATAGGTCTGGCTTCTTCACAAAACCTGGTCAGATCCTGTTTGTTTTTCTTACCCATGTGAGCAATTGCCTTTGTATTTTGATTTTTGGAAATCAGCTGAGTGCTGTTTACTTTTGGGCAGATGGGATGTTATTCGCAGCATGTGAAGTAGTGGTGTCAGGACACAGTAGAGTGCCACTGGAAGGTTTGAGCTCACTGTGCTGCCTTCCAGGTTTTCCTGAAGTAAATGAGGAATTCCCTTTGTCTGAAGTTCACGGTGCTGCTGGCCTCATGGCACATCAGGAGTATTACTGGGAATACATTTAGCATCAAAGCCTGATGGAAGTCATTCTCCTTACCTTGTCTATACAAAAAGCACTGTGAACTGCATTTCTGTTTTTATGTGATACAACCTCATGAAGGACAGATTTTTGGAAAGCAACACACAAACTGTAAGACACCTTTTGGATTTTCACTTGACTTAATGCTGAATGTGGGAACTGCATTCACCACCTAACAGTTTGTGTTGAAAGTGGGCAGATCTGTCTGATCCATTTTCAGGAAATTTTGAGCAGTTCTAGTGAATCCATAAACAGCTTCTTTCAACAGATACAGACATTTCTAAAAATTTATTTTCATGCAGTTTAAATATCTGGTGTTAAATTGCTGTTTCAATTTTTAAGATAACAAGAACTTTTCACATCTATTGCTGTTTTCTAGTCCTTCAGGTTAAGGCTGGGAAAACAACAATTCACAGTTTATTAATTTCAGAATTTAAGGACAAATAAATACTGTGATGAATGCCTTAGAATACATAGTGACCATAGTTTTCAGAGATGAATGCCCATATTCACAAATTGGGTCCTTAAGGGTGACTAAAAAGTTAGGAAGCAGAGATTGTGGTGCAGATAAGGATGCTTAAGTGCTAAAGGGGACCATGCCTGTTGGGCCCCAAGTTGTAGAATTTCCACTGCATGGCGAAAAATCAAATAGGGGTTGAAATGGCAGACAGGGGTTTGCATTGCTCTATCCAAGTAATGACTGGCTAAGTATAAAAAAAAGGAAAGGTACCAGTTAGATAAGGCAGATGAAGCTTAAGGTGATGTGTATACTTAAAAATCACCCAGGTGTTTTGCGTGCTGCAGGTTAAGTGCAGAGTAAGTTCTTTGGTAGCTCAGGGCTGGTGGATCATGCAAGGTCAAAACCTTTGACAGGTTTACTCTGCACACTGGTACTCTGGCTTCAGAAATGCATTCTTCTACTGGCAGGTCTAAAAAAATTTAATACAATACTACTCAAAGCTTGTGTTGCCATGTCAGCTGACCATACTGTCATAGCAATAAACAGATTGGTAGAAGCTTGCACCCTGTTTCCCAATGATGTTGGTTTCATTCTCTTACCAAGGATTTCCTTTTAATAATGTCATTTAGAGAGACAATAACTTTTTATTTAAGAAATGATACATAATAATAAACCCAAATATAAACAAATGAGCATGAGAGTGAACCATGCACTATTTTACTGTGGTTTACTCCTTTGTCTGCTAATTGCTTTCTGTTTAATACATGGATATATAGTGTGACACATTAAAAAGTCTGTAGATTCCCTTAGTATTCCCTGAATATGTTAGAACAACACAATTCAAATAATTTAAAAGAATTAATTTTTTTTTCTTATTAACATCTCTTTTTACTAACATATATGCTGCTTATTTACCTTGTGCATGTGTAATACTGTCAACTTTAGCCAATTTAGCTTTTTGTTTTCCTTAAGGCTTTTCTTCTGTTTTGTGCTCTTTTGCTCTAGCAATGGAATTCATGGTATTGTTAAACTGTGGAAATTTTCCTCTTCTAAAAATCATCTCTTGATCCTTCTTTGAGGCAAACCGTTTAGTCCCAACTCTACCTATGAAACACAGAAATGTATTTTCTTACAAAAATAAGTATTTTCTTACTTGATGCCAGTAACAGAACCACAGAAAAATATTTTGCATCTATTGCTCTGTCTCCCCACTCTTCACCATCACATCACAGATTTGGATTCCTTTCAAGCGCTGCCACTACTGGCATGTCCTGGGAAGTGGTAGCAACATCATCAGTGCCCAGGTGTATTTGCAGCCTTTACCAAGGCCCCATACCTTGCTTTTTCAGTGTCTGACAGCTAGACCCTTCAGAATTACTCACAGTCAGGCTGCTTCTTTTCAGGTTGGTTGTATTCCTAAGGGGTTAGCCTCTGCTGAATGGTTAATTAGGGCTCAAACAGCACAAGGGTTTTCAGTGCATCCACCACCGTCCAGAATAATTGTGGCTGTAGAGTACCTGGAGGTCTTTCAGGAGCAGCAGCCCCTGGATTGATGATAAGCTTCGAAACAGAGGACTCGTTCTGTCACCTTCTACAGTAGCTGCTTTGTTATTCTTAGGTTCTCCCCTGAATCTATTAGAAGCAAAAGTTTGTACTCAAATTTGCATAAGAATTATATACAATTTTTAAAAAGCTGAATTAAATATCTCAGCAACTGCTGTGATATTGCAAGCATTTTGAAATTATATGAGATTGTACAGAGTGTGAAACAGTACATTTGACGTTTTGCAATGCATTTTTTTTTTCTGGAGTGAAGGGTTATTATTTCCTTTGTTATTTTTGATATGTTGGCATCACTATTAAATCTCATGTTTAGATAGATTTGATTATTAAGCCACTGAAGAATGATTGATAATTTATACTGTTGTAAAGCATAAATTTTGAAGATGAGTTGTTTTTACTTAAACCTAGAAAAGGTCTTAGATTTAGATCCTGTAGGTCTGGCACAAGAATTCATTCAAAATGTAAACTGAAATGTGGAGTCTGTAACAAGAAGATTGTGGGCTACAGTAAAGAGTGGATTTTGTTGTATCTCATCTTGCACCATGTACAGCTGGAAGTTAAGAATAACATCTGGTCTCCTTTCATTTGAATTAAACAAAATCAATATTCAGGCATAAGTTTTACTTACATGTTGAGCAAATTAGGGAATCTAGAAAGGAATACAGCTTTTCCCTAAGGAAGGTATTATAAAGAAAATCTAAAAAGCTTAACAACAGATGCAAGCACTCTGCCAGTGAATGGGAGAATCTTTAATTTGTACTCTGAACTGGGAGCTTACTGGAAGCTCACAGCACTGTATAGCAGCAGTGTACATGACTTGGAAAGGCAGTGTACATTTGCTTGTTGAAGGATCACATGAGAGCACTATGAATAGGTCAGACAGCTATTGCTGATCCTAAACAATCTGTCAACGACTGTCCTCATAAACAGGCCATGTTATTTTTCAGATTCGGGAGTGACTCGGCGTGTCCCTGGCCTGCCTTGGGACAGAGTGTTTGGTACGGCAGCACACAGACGTGTGTTCAGGCACCACCCAGCTGATATTTTCCCTCAGTATTGTCAAGGGATCCGCGTGTGGCCAGTTTGGATAAAATCAATTGCAGTGAGATTGTTCATGGACTGGTGAGGAATTAAGCATTTTAAATGCTAGTGAACTGTAGGATATGTTCTGAAGAGGAGTTCTGCATGGCAGGATATAGTTTGAATTACAGAGTCTTACAAGACCCTTTTCTGGTCCTTGTCTGTTAAAGATAATCTCCCTCTATGACGAAGATTAAAGAGAAATGATGGTGTGAAGGCTAAAATAGACAGCATGCTGCTATAAACAAAGAAAGGTGCAGAGAACATCTTGTCAGGCTTGTTTTTCCTTGAAGCAAAACTCTTTTAACAACTTCATCTTTCAGTGGCTTGGGTGGCACACTGAGAAAACGTGTGTAGCCTTTTCATCTTTTGGGCACAAATCTTGGTTTCTGTTGAAAATAAAAACTGGTTTTGGTGGTTTCATCAGAGCAGACATTTGTCTGCATCACAAAACTATTCAGTCCGGCACCAGAGCTCGTCATAGCTCGAGTGGGGCCCAGTGCAGGAGAACAGGGGTGTTGCAGGTCAGGGCTGCAGTCGGGACTGAGCGTTGAACGCTTGCCCAGTCAGCCCACTCTATCGGACTTTAGCCAGTGCTATTTACTTCGTTTTCACGAGCATCTATTTCTCTCTGTCACTTTTCTCTGTCTCTCTTCCTCATGCACACTTAAAGAACAAAAACCTCTTTTATACAGCTAAGCATTTTAAATAATTTTTCCAAGTCAGAAAGGGAGAGAGACTGGAAAAAATTACAGCACAAAGCTCAGTTTGCAGATGAACGATTGCCTTGTCATCCTAATGTCCCCCTTCCTTTCCTTAAACCTCACTGGTGAGTGGGCTGTAAGCAACAGTGTTGGCTCGGCTCTGCTGGAGGGGGTGTCCAGAACAGGACTTTCTGCTGCTTTTCCTTCATTGTACAGCTGCTTCTCTGCAGTAGCTCTTTCTGCTCTGTGCACAGCAGATAATCAGTGAGTGACTTCAGAGTTGAAAACGTCTATCTGTAGAACATCTACCTGTCCTAAATAAATTAATTTATTTTACCTGATGTTAAGTTCTGCCTTTACTGCTGTTTGCCTGAAAGAGATTTCTCCTGGAGACAAAGGTGATCCTGCTACCCTTCCCTGGAAGGATTGCAAAGCAGGAGAAATGTTCACATACTCCCAGAACTCAGTATAAAGTGGAAAATAAGGATTTAAACGTAAACTTGCTGGGAATACTGTAGACATACCCAAGATTATTTAATCAAGTTTGGCTTTGGGCATCTGACTTGTTGCTGGAGGGAGCTGACTGTGGACTTGCTAGCAGTGCTGCAGGCAGTGCTGTGCCCTCATGCTGTGTGTTTCCAGTACCGAGGTGGTTCTGTTGGGTGCAGTCAGAGTCTTCGTTAGTTGCAGTCTGCTGTGGAGCCATACCTTAAACACTGATACACACTAGGGCAGCTGCAACTGGAGTTACAAGTACATTGTGAAGCTCTTGAAGACCCTATGTGCTACTAAAAATGGAACTTAGGTCTTGCATTATTATGTGATTCTACAGATGCTATCCCAGGAAAAATGCCATTAAATACTTTGAATTTAGTGACCTCTTCCTCTGCATGTGCACTTCTATCCCATCTAAAAGTGTTTTACTAAAGCTCCTTTGAGCAAGAAAACTCTACATCTGAGATACCAGCTTTCAGAGTCCTGGAGAAGTGGGTGATTGCTGATTAAAATGAGACAGTATGTCCTGAACAGAGGGAAAGAACTCTGTGATATGTTTCAGAGTGGGAAACTCTATTTCCTGTTTTGCTCTGTAGGACTTGGTTCTCATGCACATGTTCCACTCCAGTTGCCCTGCTATTGTCTTCTTCATCTGAAAGATGACCTCTTTGTTCCAATACGTTGAGTATTTGAGATTCCAGGTAGAGACTGGTTTCTGTCAGCAGTCTTTTTCTTGCATCAAGAAAGGAAAAGGTAGCTAGTATTAAAAGTAGGGATAAAACTGCTTTTATTAAGGAGTAACTAGTTTATAAAGTTGGGGTGTACAAAGGACTTGCTGCTGAGTGATTTCTTGCTGCTGCTGATATTTGGACTAAAAGGACGATTGGCTGTCGTTCTTCAGTACTTCTAGGTATAAGAGGCAGAACTTTTCTGTGCTTATGAACTTCCAGGATTAATCTGACCCAAAGGCAGTAAAAGCAGAAGTTCTTCAAGTCCTCCTCCCCTTATTTGTCAATAAACCTTAGTCATGGCCTGTGACAGTCTTGGTATCCCAGTCTTGTGGTGTTTACATAAACACTGTCAATACACAAGTTCTGTGCTGTTTTTCTGTCATGCAGATAAATATCTTTCAGAGTTAGGTTGAGGCCACCAAACTCTTTTCATCTGTGTATTTGCTCAGACTTGTGAAATCTTAAAACTGTAGCATATTATTATGCCACTGTTTACGTAACCACAGTTTTCTAAAGCATTTCTCCTACCCATAAATCAAAGGCTCCAATTCTCTTCCTCTGTTAGGCATACGCTAGGAAGTAATTCTTTTGAGGAAGACACTGTTCCAAAGAAAATTAAAGTAAATCCATGTTATTAGAAATCTTTAGGAGGCAATGACTAATGGTTTTGTTCGGTGCCGTGAGTGACCATACAGGGATCCATATGTGTTCATGTTGGCTTAGTCCTACTGCAGTAAAAATAACAGTAAGCCCTTGGACACATTGGCAGCAATATCTAATTCTTGGTCTTCCTTTTGACTATGATCCAGTTAATTTTCCAAATGTACCTACTCATCTGTTTGACAATAGCCAAGAGAAATTATATCCCACATTTTTTTCAGGTCTTAGATCTGTCTGTCGGTATTTCTTGCAGGTGTCTTGGGCTGATGGGCTTGATCTCCATTGCTGTTATCTCAGTTTGCTCAGGAAAAAATGTTTATGCTACTTGAAAGCAGGAAGCTTCATAGCAATTCTCAGATAATCTCAAAAGCAAATCTAGTAACATTTATGGACTTTCTGGGATCAGTTACAATCTACCACTCCGTAGATGAAATAGTTTTCAAAGTAATAACTGTCTTTGCTTTAAAAGCATTAGGTAATCATACGGTAAAATGAAAGTGAACTGAGGTTGCATTTGTCAGATTTTGTGTTGTAAGAACCTATGGAGACTTCAAGGAGCATCATCTGGTTTTCTGCATGCAAAAATTGCCAAAGTATTTTTGTAGGAAGGTGGGTATTCTGCTGGATTATAGGAAGATCCACTAGGCACTAAATACATAAAATAAAGCAGAGACAGAGATTTGTAGCTGATAAGCTCCTGCTTTGGTACAATTAACTTGAAAAAATGTCTGCATTAAAACCCAGGTTCTCCATTAGAGTCTCTTCAACAGTGTTCCAGTTCAGATGGACAAGCTGGGTGGTGTATGACTCTCAGCCAAACATCTTGTTAAATACTTGCAGGATTTCCCATAGCGGATCTTACTTTAATCAAATAATTCAAACGTTTCTTTTGTAAGTACAATAGAAGGGCAGGGCTTGTGTTTACAGAGTATTCAGTGTGGAAATCCTGTATTAATTGAGGTACGTTTACTTCACTTAGGACAGTGTCCACATAGTAACTCTTTAAATAAAAGGCCTTTTGCTGTTGCCTGTTCCAGAGAGGCAGTCACGTGCAATGTTAACGTGTCAGATACAGAAAATCATGAGGAAATGGCTTCACAGATGTGCAATGTAGGCAGCAGAGATGTTCCTAATTAACAAAGACAAATTTTTGGGTGATATTCTCACAGTGAATGTAAGAGAGTATTAATTTATAAAAAAGTAGTTTTATCCCTGTGGAAACTACTAAATAAAGAGGCTGTGTCTTAATCTATTTCAAGAATGATTAGCAGGAGTAATGCCAGATGTTAGTTTTTTGTAATATCATGGATTAATGTAACCTGTGATTTAAATTATTATCTTTCTAAGGTAGCAGCTGTATTTTCTATGAGTAAACATAATGTGCTTCTACCCAGTCCAGTGCAGAATCTGGAGCTTTTATGATTAGCAGTAAAGCATTTAGAGTTTCACATAAAGTGTGTATGAGAAGGAAAGATAATACTTCGTGATAATATTATTACTCAGTAAAAGGTAACCAGAATTGTGCTTCTCTGAGTTCCTTGTTTTGCTGTGCCAGAAAATGCCAGAATCAAAATAACCCACATACAGAAGAATTAACAGAGAGTCAACATTTTCCTCCTCAGTGAGTTGGAAATGACTTGTTACTTCTAAGTGTAATACAGTGAAATAGTTTTTCCTTTTTTTCTTTAATTATAAGTGTGCTATAGTTGAAAATATGTTTTGCCAGTGTATTAAATACCTGCCAAAAGGGGTCTTCTAGAACATTTTAGGTGAATGTAGGTCAACACAAAGGAATCATACAGTTGGAAATATTTTCCAGTGTTTATGTTCAGATGTTGAGACCTGTCTGGCTCCTCTCTATTTGCATGTGTAGGGGTTATAGGCAGTCCGGCTACATTCCATGTTGATTTATATAAATATATTGCAGATTATTAACCTCCAGCCAGTAAATACCAGTAAATTTCACTTTTCAAGAAGGTTTATGACTTTTTGCAAAACTTACTTACTGTGTACAGGACATGTACACCCCATTGAGGGGATCTTAGAGAACGGTATCTGTCATTACGAGAAATGTGCCAACCCATTTTCTCTTACAGTCACTGTGTTACCATAATAATTAATGTTTGTTTGTTCAGATTATGATTACAGATTAAGTATAGATTAGTCTTCAAGTAGAGGTAGGGTGACAGTCTTATTATCATATTCTGGAGCTCTGGTTTGTAATTTATTACTCACTGAAAAGCTTCCTTAAGCTAAAATGAATGTACATGTATAAATTTTCAAAATATGGTGGCTAATAAAAAATTTTTCAGTGTCAGACCAAAGATTATTTAGAAAATGCTGTCAAATTAGAGCACAGCCTTACTATGGTAGATGTCAAATGAAAAATACTGCTCTCTTAAACCCGACTTACATTCTTCCCAAGTGGTTATGCCAATTCTAGTGTTTCCTTCTTTTGTGAAATACATTGAGATTTAAGGTAAGAAGTAAAATAGTGCAAGATCTCACATATATCTTATCCTTGTCTGTTTGTCAGATGTCCTCTGGGAAAAGAAGGGACTCCCAAGGTTTTGTGTGTGATCAGTTGTCTTCAAATCCTGCATATAAAGCCTTTAGTCCTTGAACAAACAACGAAAATACTACTTGATAACATTACCAAAAGTCCTGCACTTCTTAATTCTAATAAAGGAATTCTAAGGAAGAGTATGAAAGATACAAGTAATACACCAGCACCACTGATATGATATTGGAAAAAATGAGCCATAGTATCAAGACTAGTTTGGTCTGTTATCAATGAGAGATTCTTCAGTTTAACTGTCTAGACCTTTTTCTCAGTAACTTCATTCATTTTTTAAATCTACTGTCACCTAGTAAAAGTAGTGATTCATTTTTCTGCCTCACTTCAGAGACAAATGTGATCTGATCTTGGGATATAAATGAATAAGCACATGAGTAAAGTATGTGAACAGGGAAGAAATGTCCTTCTGGCTGTTTAGATGGTTTCCTATTAGGATTTTGTAGAAGTGGGACTTGAAGAAGGATAGTGAAAATCACTGGTATGAATATAGGTGTGAAGCACAGAAGGATGGGCAGATGTTTTTGAAAAAGGTAAAACAGTGGTTAAATCTGGCATGGTAGACGGAGAGGATGAGAGAAATCCTACTAAAAAAGAAAACAATAGAAAGTAGAGTAATCAGATAGGAATGTGATATTATGAAGAGCTTTGTCAATTAGTTTGGTGTTGTGCAACAAGGTGAAATGATAAAGAAGTTCCAGCAAAAGAATGGCCAAAAGTGCTGAAAGAAGTAGTGACATCTTGTGCACAGATCTTTTTTCCAAACAGTGGGCTGATTCTGGAGGTATTCCTTGCATCCAGGAATTTACAAGAGGAATCAGCAAAAAAATTCTGTTTCTGCTGAAGGACATCTAATTATAAAGCTGTGTAATGGTATATGTGGGAATTATGTGGAAAGAAACTGCATGCAAACACTCGTGTATTTTTCAAAAATCTTTCTGGCTTTTTTTTTTTTTTTTTAATGGCTATAAGTACCGGAGTCTGGAATGTGTATAAATGTCACTTAATTTTCTGTAGCAATTCAGGTTGTTGTGTCAAAAAAATGAATTATTTTCATGTAATTATTTTACATGAGTTCTTATTAATTAATCCTATTTTAGAACTCACAAGTGAAAGACTGAGATGGTAATTTTGATGTATCAGCTGTTATCTGATGAATCAAGAGCTCAAAGATTTGTCTTTGGAAGGCTCTTTTCCATTCTGTATACTGTATGAAATTTAAATAGACATGCTTGAGATACAAGGTACATCTGTACTGGTTCCTATATGCTTACCTCTTCTGTTCTTTTCCTCTTCTCAGATTGTTTGATGTGTGCACCATGTCAAGAACAGACAGAGAGACCAAGTTAATGTTAGTGTTTGAACATGTGGATCAAGACTTGACTACTTACTTGGATAAAGTTCCAGAGCCTGGAGTGCCTACTGAAACTATAAAGGTATTTAAAGAGAAAGGTTTTAGGAGGTAGTATTTCAGAGATAAATCAGACAAACTGTGTTGTGATCCCATAGGATTTTGTTGCATCAAAATTGAGTAGTGCCCAGCTTGGGACACGAACTGCAGCACAAAGTAACAGATATAGTCTCTTTGTGAAAATGCTGCACTTGTGGTTATACTCCTCTTTCAGAGTTCTAAATTTACTCAATCTCTACTGTTGTACCAAATGTAGCATTCAGGCACAGGAAGGACAAGGATCTGTTGGAGCAGGTCCAGAGCACCAAGTTGATTAGAGCGATGGAGCACTTAACTTACAAGGAAAGGCAGAGATAATTGGGATTGTTCAGCCTGCAAAAGAGAAGACTTAGAGGTGACTTAATTGCAGCCTTCCAGTACCTGAAGGGAGCCTCCAAGAAATATGGAGAGAGACTATTTACAGGAGCATGTAGTGACAGGAAAAGGGGGACTGATTTAAAACTGAAAGAGTATGTTTAGATTAGATATTAGGAAAGAATTCTTTACTGTGAGGGTAGTGAGGCCCTGGAACAAGTTGCCATGGGAAGTCATGGCTGCCCCACCCCTCGTAGTGTTTAAGGACAGGCTGGATGGAGCTCTGAGCTACCTGGTCTAGTGAAAGGTGTCCCTGTGTATGGCAGTGGGATTTTTAAGGTGTTTTCCAATACTAGTAATGCCATTCTGTGATTCCATGATTCTGTGAAATCATTAAGAATGACCTTTGCTTCTAGCTGCAGGCAGATGACTCTGTTATTGTTTCAGCAGAGACTACTTGAACCTTCCCTTAAAGGTGAAGTGCTGGATATTGCTAGAATGGATAAAATAAATCCTGTACTCCTTATCCCTTTTCTTTTGCCTTTTATTTCCCCAAGCGACTACTTTTGTTTTATGTCCTACTTGCCAGGAGAGTTTGTGTACATTCTGAGAGCAAGAAATGTTCATTGTGGGCCTGTGGTGCGCTCTGCAGAGGATGAGCTGAAAGATGGGGAAAGTCATGACCAGTTACAGAAGCTGGGAGGCTCTCAGTAACTGGGAGGACAATAATTGTTGTCATGTTATCTCATATTCTGCATCTGTAAGGGAGGATCCCTACCTAGGATAGGATGTGCGTGCATTATTGTTAATAAAATGCATATACCATCTCCTCTGCTTTTCTGTGAATTTCACAGCAACATGCCACATTGAGGATCCTAGGTTGAGGTGTTTGACAAAAAGTGTATACCTGGGAAGAGAAAGAGAGGGATTGATGTTGCTACATTTTGACTGTGTCTGTTTAACATTTCTTCTGATTTTTTCATTTTCGTGAGGATAAATAATTTATGCTTTCAGACATGCATTATCTTTCACTTGTATAAGTACTTTCTGGAAGTATATTGTATAATTCTAGTCTGGCAAAAGTCCCCACGGAGGAAAAGAAAGCACAAAAACTCTTGAAAATTTAGTTGTTTTAATAATTCTATTAGCAGCTTCAAACTTAGGAGGTGTTATATCTTTCAGTATAAAATTAGAACTAAAGTAGATAAAGATTATTCACTGGTGTCAAGGTCACATACATATAATATCAGTCAGTTCCAGCAATTAACCAACCATAGTGGATAAAATAAAATTTTTGAAAAATGGATACATCTTTGATTCGGTCAGAAGAAGACTGGAAGGTACCTGTATTGTAAGACTATTTTATTATAATGCTAATAAGGTTCTATTTTCCTCCTAGGACTTTGAAGCTACTTACATGAATTTCAATTTTACTGTATTTCAATTTAACTAACATTTTGAAAATAGATACAAGGTGACTGGCATATTAGCTAACTGAATATATTGAAACTGATGGGAACTGAAAGACCAAGCCTCTGAAATCTCAGTTTGAAGTATCTTTTGATCTATGTTTCATTTAAAGGAAATACAAGACACAAGGACTGTACTAAAGTATTCATGATTTCCAAAAATTCTGTTCTGAAACTGCACTATGAGGCTGTCAAATATATGTTTGAATATACATTCATGGAGATTTTATACTGATGTAGGAAATCATTGTGCTTACATTCAAAAAGCACTATTCTGCACAAATGGTTTACTAGTTAACCCATTTGCTATATCTGATAGTTTAGCACAATAAAATTAAAAAGCCACATAGAAAAAAGAGGAGCAATTTTGGTCTTTTATGTTATTAGTAACTTTTATGTATATTAGTGACTGTAAAATTCATCTTGTGGTACATAATCACTTTCTAAATGGGTGAGGGAAAATGTAAAATTGCTGTTTACTTGGTCATTGCTGTTAATTTCAACATTTTCACAGTAGCTGATGTGTTTTTTCTTGAATCCTGTTTGGCACAGGAAAAGAGAGATCTTCAGTTAACTTAAATTGCACCCTGTTGCACCCATATGCTTCATTTCAGAGAAATGAACAATATTGATAATTTATGTTTATGTCAAAATACCCAGTTTATGGAGGTACTTTTGCTGATAGTCATGGCTGATCACATGAGGAAGGGTCTCATGGCTTATTTTTAGTATATTTCAATACCTTTGTAATTATACAATCTTTGTGGATATTCCTGACAGAAATTAAAGCAAAACGTACTTCTCCTGGCTGCAGGGAAATACTAAGATTTTGTAGCAGCTGAGCATTTAACCCAGAGTACATACATCATTAAATGACTAATCTGACTTTTTATAGTTTGGCTTTTGAGGTTAATATGGATTTGTACTTCATTTATTTTCCAGAATTGCAGACAATTTGTGTAGAGTATTTCCCTTCACCACCAGCACAGTACAAAACAACTGCCAGTATTGTAAGACCATCTGTTAAAGTTCTGCGTGTGTCAGCAGCACAGAAGTGCCAAATGAGCCAAGCTCTGGTTAGCTTGAAGTTGAAGGATCTAATATACCTCTTTGGCACTGTGGTGTAAAATCAACAGTTGTTAGTGGACCTTGAATGACATAAAATTACTATGAGAGAAGTATCGGCCCCAAAAGATCTTTTTTGTGTAAATTGACTACCATCCTTACATAACATTTAGGGAAGGGAGGCTCAGCTTTTGCTGGTTTGGGGCATGCTGGGGTTTTTGGTTACCAGCTGTCAAGAAATAAAAGTGACACCAGTACCATTTTAAGAACTTTCTTTGTGTTTTGTGGGCAATTGTCAGACTGTAGCAGTTCAGAGAAATGAAACATATTGATAATTTAAACACAGCTAGAGCTCTTGTCTTAACGCTGTTTAGCAATGCCTTTCTAATGTCTAAGTCCCTGGAGTAGGAGTCACCCCAGAGGGTGTTTTAGGAAGATACAGACAGGTGTCCATAACATGATAGAGGAGAGGTAGTTTTCCTATTAGACATTGCCTGGTAGTGCGAATACACACACAGGATCTAGAGCAGACATGCTCACTTCCCCTTTCTGTCACCAGGAGTGTGAATGCTCTCATCCATTTCTGTAGCTCTGGCTTCTGAGTTCTTGGTTATTCTGGATGTAGGAATTTTAAATCTTTTCTGCTGAAGCCCTTCCATTATTATTTAATCGAGTCTACTTTGAGCTAGAGGGATGGTGAACACTACTCCAAATAATTGTGAGCATAGTGTTCACTTTTGAAAGAGAACAATATTCAGCCTTTATTCTACTTAATAAGTCTTTGTAACTGCTGGATTGTAGTCACGCTCACACTTGCTGGCTTCCTCTGTCAGACCTGAATAATATATTTTCCATATGGCATGAATCAGAATCAGCAATGACAACATCTTCCTTCTTTCCTCTCTACGCATCGTCTCCTCCCTTCTTTCCTTCCTGGGATACTCTTTAACTTTAGGGCAGTTTATGTGGAAATGCAAGGTATGAGTTCAGTTTCCTTTGGACACAGCTGTTAGTCATGCACAGGTCTTTGGTAATGTTAATGGTCTTAGCAGTTGAGCTTTGGAGCTTGGTTCATTAGGGACTTCTGTTAGCTGACATAAGGGTAGTGGAAATGGAATGACATGTCTGCCCCAGAATGGTGATTTTCTTTTAAATAGTTAACAGACCACTAAAGCATTTTGATGTCTTAGCCTTTGGGACTGAGGCATGTTTAAACTCCATGGTCACATTTTGTTATGATGCTTGTGAGACTGGCATGGTTTTTTTGATCCCAAGTAATTTTGATATGGATATGGTTGTTTATAACACTAACTACATTTTTCATGTAGAAATCATGCATATACAACCAAGACAGTATTTATTGATACTGCAATGTGTTTAATAATACTTAGCTTTAAATTAATCTATGCATATAACGGCTTCATATATAAACCTGTACATTAAATGGTTACAGAATGGTTCTTTGGCATTCCTTCTAGTCATATTGTGCTGCCAGACCAAAGAGTCTGTAAAAGTGAGAGGGGACAACAAACTTTCATTGAGGTTCTTTAATTTTAGTAATGAATAAATTTGTGAGGTAATGTCATTATAGTAAACTTGTGCCTTCTTGCAATAGTTTTCTTACAGAAATGTAGAATTTAGGCTACATGTGCTAGATGGGTTATGCATGTTTCAATCTGACAGTCAGCACAGGAGGGAGCAAAACAAAGTTTTCCAGTACAGCAGGTGCATATGTTATCTATCACAGAATGTTGCAAAAGCTGGGAATGTGTTTCACCTCAGGTCTGTGATTTGTGAATCTTCATGGTATTCCCTCCAGCCTTGAACAGGGCAGCCAAATCACAGAGCGAGCAGGATTTAATGTATGTGCTTTTCTATGCTGTGTCCTGGTTCCTCACCCAAGTGAATGGCTTCTGTGAATATTTTTTGGGTATTTACTTCTTTGCATAGAAAGCTGATGTACCCATCTGATTTGGGTATACACATTCTGGTATTTAGATGCCCAAAACTTAGAAAGTACAGCAGTGAACCAAATTCTCTTTTGTGGACTTAGCAGATAGTAGCCCATAAATTGAATTTTTAAATATTGGCCTCAGTCATGGAATACTTGTTATTTTTGCATCCCTCTTAGCTTATATTACCTGCTATTAAACCAGGCAGACTGGTCACATCTTTGCAAGACTCTTAGAAAATTAATATGAAGATGCTGTTTCTCAGAAAGCAGACCAGTGTTCACTGTTGTGAGGTGACTCAGCCGTATGCCATGGTTGTACCTACCCAGTTGATCACGTATGTGATGTGAAGCAGATGTCACACAATCACGCAGTTCTGAAAATAAAGCAAGATATTCCAGGAAAACAGATTCACCAGTACTGAGAGTCTTCATAGGGCAACTGCATTTAACAACATCAAAGTTAAAAGTCACTAAAAAAAAGAACCTGCTTGAATTAATAAGAAAGATACTAAGAAGATACTAAGAAGAGCTCTTATTATCATTTTCCTCTCTGTGATTTTATGGTAAAGAAAGAAGCAAAACTTAGTGAGGAATTTGTAGTGTACAAATAATGGATCAGATCCCCAGCTGATACTAACGAGTCTAAATCCATTAGCTTCAGTGAAATGGTGCCCATTTACAGCTGCTAAGGGTTTCATTTTTGTGGATTATTTTGCAACA
This sequence comes from Lonchura striata, assembly GCF_050655825.1. NCBI lineage: Eukaryota > Metazoa > Chordata > Aves > Passeriformes > Estrildidae > Lonchura > Lonchura striata. The sequence continues at coordinate 23,789,496 of NC_140704.1, read as the reverse complement.
AATTTTATTCTGAATTGGTATTATAAGTTAAAGATTTGCCAGTACAAATAAGTGAAAAACAAAAGAGATGAACTGATATATCATTGTGGGATAAATATTTTTTTTTCTTTCTCTGTTACCCTGCTATTACGGGTTGGACTTCTGCATAAAATGGTAGCAGGAGAAAGTAGGTGTCCTGCATAAGCTCTGAAGGAGCTAAACATTAAAAAATTGATATTCTCCAGGATATCCACTCTCTAGAATGGCTGTTCCCTATGTTGTAGGCGGTGTAATTTCATGCCCATACTGTGCTGCATGTAGAAGCACCCACACATCTCCTCTGGCTGCTAGCAGGTAGCAATGTACAAGCTGTCCAAGGGGTTAGGAGGGGCTGTGATTCTGTAAATAAAGGGACTGCAGCTCACAGGATGTTGCACAATGTAGTCTGGTATCCTCGCAGTTACTTCTTTAGCTTGGACCCTTTTACTGTTAGTGTACAGCCAATGATTTTAATTATGGTGGTGTTAAATGTCTTCGAATTCCTATGATTTCCAAATTCAAATGCAAACCTTTTCAATCTGATGATAATGTATAGTTGTTTTTTGCAGTGCTGTAGCCTAGGATTGCAAGGACCTCCATTGCTTGCAAACTGAGAGCTCATAAAAATGTGAGGCACTCCAATAATTTTAAATCACTCTGTCATGACTAGAGTGATTTAAAATCATTGGAGCGCTTCACATTTTTTCAGTTGTTCCAGTTTGGAAAGCAGTCAAGCAACACTGGAGCATAATGCATGAAAGCAACCTGCCTGAAATAATAATTTTAGTCTTTCAAAACAATGACACTGAATTAGAAATGTCACTGTGAAATGATGTCTATCAAGGGTTCTGTAAATAGACATCTCAACCTACTTTTCTTTTGTGGTCTCTACTCTCAAGGCAGCAGTGCAGTCCAGTAGGGCCCTAAGGGACACATCCTTTTTGAAGTCAGAAGGAAGCTATTGTTTTCAGTAGATGGAGGGCCAGAAATCATCTTTATTCAGAAAGTCAGAGGAAATTAAGAAACTGAAGAGATTCTGAATTGTGGGCAGGGAAGGTGATTGAGCCTTGGTAGAATGGATTTATGATCAAGTCATTGCAAATTTGCAGTATTACAAACACTGGAAGTGAAATGCTGCTATCAGTTTGTTTCACTTCTGTTAGTTCAGCAGAGCTGCACATGGGTGTGATGCATAAAAAAGTTTATGGGTCCTACTGCTCTGCATCCCCTTGAGATGCTCTCAGATTATTAATGCCACTGGTTTTTTGCTACTGGAAGATCAGTGCGGTACCAGTTGCTATGCAAAATAGTTTGATGACACTGAAAGAAAGGGAGCATGTGGTAGGAATAATTGTCAATCAAATACAGAAATGGGGCTGAGCTGCCAGGCAGCATCTCAGAGACAGTGCCACACTGTTCTGCATCCAGCCACTGACAGTTCCTTCAGGTGGGGATTATTTTTGAGATGCTTTCTTTTGTCTCATGGTGGTGGTGCTAAGGCACGACTTGCTCTGCAAGCACATCCTGCCTCAGTGATCAGCAGAAGTGTCACTCATGTTTCCAGAGTCTTTCTCTTCATCAAACATGATGTGCCACATTTAAAGTAATTAAGAAAAAGCTATTGCAGCTGATGGTGCATGTAAAGCAGTGGCAGAAAAATAGACTGAAATGTTTGGACTTACCCATGTTCTAAATTTGCTTACAAGCCATATACTGTTTGTGACAAGTAATTTGAAGCTTGGACTGCAGCAGATGTGAGGTAAAGAGAAGAAGGTCAAAGAGCCATTCTTGATTTTTCCCAGGGCAGATAAGAATCACTTTCTTAACAGTAGTTTCTGCACTAGGAAGGAAATCAGTCCCCTATGCAGTACACCCACAAAACTGTATTTCATCCCAAAACAAGCACACAGAGATGGGGAAGAGTAGACAACAGCGCAAACTGTGACAAGGTAGATGCTTGGGAAAACTGGGCAACATATTTTTTCTTACTAAACCCAGAAGTCTAAGGGTTGAACTCAGCTGATCTGGGACAAGAAGTATTGTAGGAGAATGCATTCGCCATCTCAGTCAACCCAAGTTACTGCAGCTCAGATTCTCTAAAGTAGAACATTTACAAAGTGTCTATATTTACTCACAGCAATTATAGAGCCATAGTGTAAAACAATTCAAAAGTTGGCCACAGACAACTCATAGCTAATAAAAGACAATATTGTAATCAATAAAGTTATTTTCCCATAAAACTGTTTTCTCTATTCCACCCCAAGAGAAATTTAACTTTTGGACTAGCTGTATGCGCTGGTTTTATGCCAGTGAATAAGCAGGTTATTGTATCCCACAGTAAAAATTAATTTGAAGCGTGTTACTTTAGTGGCATACTGATTTAATCAAGATATGTTTTGTTTGTTTCTTTTCCTCCACAACACATGTATTTAGCTTATGCCAGAAAACAAAGTTCCATACAAATGGGCAGAGATGGATTTTTTTTGTATTACATGTTTTTATATGTACAATGTAAAGTCAGCTTAAGGAATTTTTATTATTTATGAATACACAGGCACATAGACACACATATATACATAAGTGTATATTGTAAAGCTCCTCTAACATATTTGCAGAAAAAAATAATGCTATTTGAGTGAAAGAAAGGAAAACTATGATCATCACTCTACTGTCTCCAGAGTTCATTTTTTTCAAAATAGGTGTGGCCCAGAAAAGGCAAGAACTGGCAACGCAGATAGTTAAAGTGTACACAGATAACTGAGGGGTAGCACCAGTCCTCCTGCCATGCCTAGAGAGTGCTTTGGTGTATATTGCCTTCATGTGTATGCACATGAAAGCACACTACACATACGTGTACACACATGTACACGTGTCTGTGTATGTATGAATGTTTATATATACATGTGTGTGTGTGTGTGTATGCATGTTTGTATATATACAGACGTGGACATGCTGATTCCCAGAGTCCATCTGATGGCTCATCACCCAAGACAGCTGAGCTGTTACATTCACAGGGAAGGAATAAAACGAGACCCAGCTGAAGCTGTGCCTCTCCCTTCTATTCAGTGTGTCAGATGAGAGACACATGGGAGCCCTCGTCCCACCCTCCCCTGTGGACACCAGAGCAGACACGGTTCCTCCCTGCTGCCTCTCCTCGGGCCATCAGGCATGAAACTCAAGAGAAGCACCAGCCTGGGGCATCAGCCAGCTACCCTCAGCTGCTAGAGCAACCAAAGCCAAAACCTCTTGACACTCAGAGCTGCTTTCAGTGATTTCAACTCCCTGTTCTCTGCCTGTGCAATTCCTATTTTTTGATCCCTTGTGATCACCTCACTTTCACTTTGTATTTACACAGTAGTCTTCTGTTCTTTCCCTTTCTCCAGATCTTTTCTCTCTGTTACTTTTCTTTCTGTTTTTCTTGTGTCCCCCAACTCTACTCCCATAGAAATGTAGCATTATGGAACCATCTCAGTATTTCTCTATCTGGGGTCTGTCTTGTCTATTTTATTTGTGAGCTTTTAATGGAGGAGGCTGTGTGAAAAGTCTTGACTTTGGTGCCCACCATAATAGGTCCTCCTTTTTGACTGGTCTTTACCCAGTACCGTGTTAAACATGAGTCATGATAGTCAGATCCTACAACAGCATTATTTGTATGAAACTGCTTCACCACTGCATTGCTGTTTCCCCACCACAGTCACTTCACACATTTACACAACTGCTTCCTTTATATATCAGTGCTCTGTAATCAGCGTATGGTTCATGTTACAGGTTTCTCAGGTTTCAAAGTGAAGTAAAATGAGCTTCCTTCCATTTTGAGAATATCCTTTTTAAGAAGTCCAAACAAAAGGCACACGTTATTAGTAAATTCACAGGCAGCTGCTAGAAGGCAGAAAATTCTGAATGGAAACGTGAGTGAAATAACAGAAATGCCATGTGTTGTTTGTTCTTGGTGCAACAGCAAAGGAAAATATTTAGAATTTTAAATGATTAGTTTATTTGTAGTCTTAATAAATCAGATGTGGTTTTATAGCATTTGCCAATGTCAGTTCTCCAGAGCAACAATCATTCACAGAAAGTCAGATCCTTCTGTGGTGTAACTGTGGGATTCTCGAGGCTACTCTAGGAGTGAGTGTGGGGCAGTGCTGTTCATTTCTTTTACTGCTAAGCCTAAAGAGTTTGCCATTAAGAAAGAGCAAATTACAAAGCTTCTGGATCAAATCTGTCTTTCATTTTTGGATTGGAAACCTTATCCAAAGACTTATAAGCATCACTATTTTAAGTGTTTTTTTACTTCTCCTTTACTGTTACAGCTATACAATACCAACACTTATGTCAATACATATAAAACATTTAGACCCATGCTGGAATATGTACTTGCACTTTCTGGTTCAACTTCAATCCCAAAGGGAGCTGAGGCTCTGCTTCAGCAAAGCTCTTAAGCGTCTGCTTAATTTTATGTCAACAGATTGCTCCAGTATTAAAAATGAGGTTGAAAGACTGAACTGAAGGAGCTAACGGAGGAGAATCAGTTGTTACCCTGTGCTCCTGACCTGATGAATTCTAAGGTTAGAACAAAGAAGAATTGAAACCATTGTTTCCTTAGTCTCAGATTAGTCATAAAACCTGTGTTTTGCTCGTGTTTAAGTGCTTTGTCAGAGCAAAGAATAGTCTTCCTTCAGAACTTACGTGTAAGCAGTGTCTGTGTGTTTGGAACCAGACTCCTGATTATTCACAAAAATGTGTCATAGCTGGTCAGCATGGTAAATTGACTCAGTAATGGCAAAGGATTCCAAGGATCACAAGGTTTGGTGGATTGTTTTGTTTATATCTGGTTTTCATTAATATCATAGCTGTTGTGGCCACAGAATATCCTATTTGCCTTCTTTGAAAATAAAGACCCTGGAGAATACCCATTTCTAAGAAGAAGCTGTATTTTACCATTGTGACCAATTCAGCAAATGCCATCGCGTTCTGTCTTTATTAATGTTGAGCAGTGTCTTATACCTTAAAAGGCCCTTTGAAATTAGTGGCTTAATTGTAAATAAAGTTACTGCCCAACAGTTTTCACTTTTGCTAAATATGTGACTTGACAAACAATGCAGTAAAAATTATACTTATAATTTTAGGATATCCCACTTCTTTTGTCTATAGAGTAGGAAGCATTGCACTGTAACTTTAAAAATACCAAAAATAATCAAGAGGACATGTTAACCATCTCTTAAGTGTGCTTAATTTCAAAGCAAATAAACTGAGTTGCTGAATTTTTGTCCTTTGTTTTAGGCTGTGATAGTTCTGTTGCATAACTACAATTAGGAAACTTCAGAACACTCCAAAATGTTACAGTATTCTGTGGATGGAAATGCAGGGTTGTTTTTAATTTAGTTTTACAACAGGGAAGGGGCATTGGAATGGCAGCATGTTACCTTTTTTAACATCTAGTTTATGATTCATTCTAAAATATTCTTTCATTTGGAATTAACTTCAGATATTCCTGTTCTGACTAGCAGGGTAAATATTTTAGCAAGGACTTTTTACAGTGAAATTTTGACAGTAACATACTCCTCCCTTAGTGTTACAAAGGAAATACATGCTATCCAAACACTGAGTTGGCATTTTAGTGGAAATGGTTCCAAAAGAATACATAGAACATTACAAATGTAAAATGCAGTTAATGAAAGTATATACAGATGTTTTTCAAGCATTTAAATAAAAATGTCTAAATTGAATGCTGAAAATGTCAACAGTGATCTCTGAGCCATATGCTTGTTATTACAATAGTGTGTTGTGTATAGCTGTCATTCAGTGAGAAACAACACAGATCAAAAGGGAAAATACATATAAAAACATTAAGTTAGAGGAGAGACCATATTACAAAGCATTTTGTATTATGTTTTTGCCTTACTTAGAAGACTTTCCTGCTTTTTGTTTGCTCCTATAATTCCTGCTGATGTCTAAAACACTTACTGAAGACATAGGAAAAGGAGAATAGAGGCCAAGCTGCGTGGGCTATAGCGAACCAAAACTGCAGAGAGATGCATGCTTCACAGACAGTTTAATATGAAAATAAACCACAGTTTCTTTGCTTGGTTTCTGGAGCAGAAAGTCGCAAAACAAGCAGAAAACTTCTGGTTCTTGATGAAATGGTTAGTTTAGCTTCCTTACATCATCTACTCTGAGTGTTTGAGACCTTAACTTCTGTTTCAATGAAAGGAATTTAGACCTAGCTTGACTTAGGTTTATCTCTGTGCAGATGGGGTATTGGAAAATATTTCAGAAGTAGTTTTAGCCTTACGTTTGCATTTTGTTCTTTTGCAAATGTGGTAGAGATAACCTTGATTTGCTAATTAGTGAAGTCACGCTTTATTGTGACAGAAAACTAAGAACAGTCCTTCAGTGACAATAACAAAGACCTACCCCATGATGATTGATGACAACGTTGTACAAGTGAAATGAGCTGGAAAGTCATCATCTTGTCTTTTCCTTTGCCACAGGAAAAGCATAACAGAGAGATTTCTTTTCTTCTGGTCCTGATAAGGAATCTAACGAAGCATAAGGAGAGGTTACAGAGCACAGAAATGTGTCACACCCAGCTGCTCACTAGCTTGCAAAGCTGCAGTAAATAATACAGTTACTATTTAATAAACAAAGGAAAACAGAAGTCCTTTGATAGTGATCCCTAGCCTCTAATTTGTCCTTCTGATGATACAGTTTGTTTCTACTTAATTGACTGTAGTTTTGGAGTAACGTAGAGTTTGATATTGGATTGTATGATTTGTAATTACTTTGTTGTTGTTGGTAGGGAAAACAAAAGACTTAGGTTTCTGGGACCTGATTCAGCAAAGTACAGACATACGTAGTTCAGGTTGTCTGTATCATTGCTACTTTTTTTTCTCATAGGTTCTCCATAAATAGTTACAGTAAAGACACACAGGAATACATGTAGTTTTATTTTCCAGGTTTCATAATTATTAGCATATTTTTCTGCTTGTCACAGGTTACCCTCTTGAGATGCAATATTGTGTTTGCCACAAGCTGCATTTCTCATATGCATCATTTATGACATTTCACTTTCAAAAGACAAATCTTCATGGAAGGAGTTTGTTCCATTGATTGGCTCTTTTTGCACACTAACTTCTAACACAGAAGTGTCTTTTTGTTAAAAATGTTATAGAGTTTGTTTTGTTTAATATTTGGAGAGGTGAAGGGAGGAAATATCCTCTGCCTGTGAAACATCAAAGGCCATCTTCTCCTCTCCCAAGAACTCTTTCAGCTCTCATCCCCAAGGTAGAACTGATTCTTGTCTGTTGTGTTAACATTAGGAAATAAGTAGGCTCATCGCTCCTTGTGTCACTGTAAGTTGAAGATACCTAATTTTTTTTAGAATCAGTCAAGTGTTCAAAAGAAAACAAGGCAAGGTTTACACTAATGTCTGCTAATGTAAATCAGTGTCATTTTGCTCAGAACTGCAGAGGTTGTGGCACATGTCACTTGGGACAGACTCAGCAGATGAGTGGGACCATCTCCCACTGCTGCAGCCGCAGCAGACATCACAGTCACATCACTGCCTGCTGCAGTTATAGCTGAAATCCAGAGATGGGTTGCTGAGGAATGCTGGTAGCTGGTATCTTCCAGTGACCTGCTTTGCCTGGTTATCACCTGGGCTGTGGAGGCAGCAACCCAAAGAGATGGAGTAGAGCCACAGGTCGTGGGAGTGAGTGTGAAGTGGAGCAGGGTGCAGTCCAGGCATGACAAGAAGGGTCAGAAGTGGGAATGGTGAAGGAAAGGGCAACAGGACTCATGGAGGGAGGAAAGAGAGGTGAAAAGAAAAAGGTGAGAAATAAAAAAAAAAAGAGAAAGTGCTAGACCATGCAAATACATTGGAATGGGTAGCCATTCCCCTAGTCTGATGCTAACAGCAAACTTCTCATTTTTTCAGTGAAAAAAAAGTCTTCATGTATATGCTCTATTCCTTTTGCAAAATGTCTTCTCTTTGCGTTGTCTGTAGGATGAGGGGCTTGTCTGTCCCTTTTCAAAGCTGGTGGTTCAGGAGCCATTGTTTTTAAATTCAAGTTAATAGAATTGCAAATTAATTGCGGCTGTAAACATGGAGAGCAACTCGATCTGCTGAGTGCTTCCAAGAAGCTATTATCTTGTTTCCTACTTTTAATTTAGGTGTAGGAAGACATCAGTAAGGTGCTCATCCTGAAGACTACCACAAGAGCTCAGACAATGCTCTAACAGCATTGCAAAACTATATGTAAAGATTTTAGGTGGGGGATTCTGGTCAAGCTGATTCCAGTAGGACAATGACTCCTCTCAGGATTTTTTTTGAAGCCTGTTTTTTCCTGTGAATTGTATAAAAATAAAATTTTTCTCTTCTGTTTATCTTTGCTTTTTCTTAAAGCTGGTTAAGCCTTTATAACTGAAAGCAAAATCTAGTTCTTTGGAGTATTTAACAAACATTAACTAGTTAATCTTTGCAATGCTCATGAATTAGTTAACCATTATCTCTGAATTTATAATACAGAGCAACAGAGGCAGTAAAGTTAAATGTACTCTTGTGAGTAGAGCTGGGGCTCAGCCCAATGCTGAGCCATTTTACAGCACTTAGGAGCATCATCATTCTTCTGCTGTGCCAAGTACACTCCAAGCAAAAAAAAATACAATATTGAAATTACTTTTTAAAAGTATACAGTTGGGCTTTACTTATGTATTCCCTGGAGAGTTGAGAATGGGATTATCTTCTTACTTTCCTCCGTGGTCACATCTTTTATAAAAGCTGTTAACTATTTATTAAAGGAGTGTCTAACTTTAGAGAATATTAGTCTTTTGATGCCTGGTGTCATGCTGACATTTTTGTCTCAGCGAATGTTGGTTACATCTCTCTGAAGGTGCTGTTGGTTCCAGTGACTGTGGGAGGAAAATGGGAATAATAAAAAGCAGCAGGACCAGCTTATGTCTTCACAAATTGATGGGTAGAGTCCCAATAACATAATTGGACTGCATTGTGCCTAATATGAAGCCATCTTTTTTACTCAGTGTGCAAGTACCATTCATGACTATGCTGAATTCCTCAAAGTTTCTACCATAAAAGCTCTCAAAGTTAGGTCCAAACTCTTCAGTAACCTCAATTTCTAATCTGAGAAAATGACTCTGCTGTCCAGCCACCTCCTTTTTCATTGCCTTGAGCCCTGTATCTGTATAAGCCACAAATATATTTCGTTATGTATCAGGAGATTAATCAGGCCTGTGTTATAATAAATTTAAACAAATTGTTCATCAAACAAAAATTACTTGAATGAGTTTATAACTGTGAAGGAGCCCTAGGAATTAAGTGGTTAAGTCTTACTGATTTAAATTACGGCTGTGTTCCCAATCTCTCTGATCCTATTGACTGCTTTTTTCTCAGTTTTAAAAAAAGCATAACTTGCTTTCTTGTTGCCATCAGGTGTTTCATCAAGAGCCTATGCAATTTCAGTGGCTACTATTTAAAAAAGCAACTGGAGAGAGAAATTAAAGGAACAATCTTGAGCCTTTTGTGTCCAGCCAAGGATCTGACAGTTTTCTAAAAAAGTCTGGGCTGAAAGGTACAAAGCTGCCTTGGGTGTATGAGATCTGATCATCCAGATCCCTTGGGATGCGTCTAAAGGCTGATCCTTTGTTGTTTTGTATCAGTGTATAAACAAATCAGTATAAACACTGAAGACAGATTCAATGAGACTTTCTGTAGAAATGTCAGTAATGTTGCCAAGGTGTTGATAGACCATTAGGAAGAGTAGTCTGTCATAAATCACTGCATATTTACATAATTTGAGTGCTCCTTTGGACCAGAATCCATGTGGTCTGAGCTGTTAGCACATGATTTTGAGCACATCAAGATGTTAGTCTTTGTTCTGAGGTTAGTCCTTCTTGTGCTTAGGTGAACACATAGGCCAGTCATCTTCCAGGGTCTTCTGCATTATTTCTAATGTTAGCTTAAGTTAACAGTCCCTAAGATAAATTTACAGATCTACTCTTCCAAGTAGAGTAGACCTAAGTCCGAAGCTGCTTGTAAAGCATTCTTGATGTATGTGCACAGCGTTGTTTCAGCTTTCTAATCACTGACCAGCTGGCTTGTTAGTGAATAGAGCTGTGGGCCCCTTGCCACATTTCATGTGAGGTCTTGGCTGGGTGGCCAAGCAGGCAGCCTGCAGCCAGTGTCAAAGCAATTCAAGAGGTATTGGCACAGCAGTGTCCCCATTAATTTCTGCTTGTCACATGCTGTCATGCAAGTTACACCAGAGAGGAAATGACCGTTAAAAAAAAAAGTCCGCTTGTGGCACTTGGTCCCCTCCAGACGTTATCCCGAGGTTAAACAAGTGGATACAGCTAGCTGCTGTCCACAGACAGCTGCAGGGAAGGAGAAGCCGAGATCTGGGCCCCACAGCAACGTGCCCTTCCTGTTAGCAAGGAGTGTCTTCTGTCATATGCCATGTTTTAAACTTTCCTGGGGTTTGAGGAAATTATGAAGAGCTGTTACGGCCAATGACATGAGGAAGGTGCTGGTAAAGAGCTGTAGTGCTGCTGGAGGAGCATTCTTCCTAGAGAAGAGGGTTTGTTTGTTATACCTTTTCTCATAAAGACTGCTGTGAGAAGCACAGCAGGAGGACAATCAACTCATCAGTGATTGATAATTTACTGTAGTTTGTAGATTGTGGCAGGGAGTGTGACAGTGATTTCTGTGTACTCCTCCCCAAAGCATACTGAAGTAGTTTAAGGGAGTCACATCCAACTTTGTTGGGGTGGACTGATTTTTCTGATTACTTCAGGACAGCTTTCACAAGGATTGCAAGTGATGATGTCCCAAAATACAAATGGGTAGTAATGCAAAAACAAAGACTCTGAAGAGGAAGGCACAATGATATCCAACAATGAGAGAAATACATACTATTAGAAGCAATATCAAATCTGTTTTCAAAAACTAGAAGCACTAAGGTGATAGAGATACGGGTGCTATCACAGTACTCCAGAACACAGTGCTCTAGAACAGATTGATTTAGTCAAGCTGAAGTCTGCATCTTATCTCAGAAGAAAGAGGCTCACAGCATCAGCTGAAGGAAAGATGTGACTTACTCTGTTGAGAAACATAATTGAAGAAGCTGCAATTATATGAAAAGTGTTCTCCAGAATACAAACTGCAGTGTGACCTGCTGTGATGCTTAGATACCAAATTATGCTGGTGTCAATCCCTAGATATGTGCTAGAAGAGTCTTCACAACCAATGCATATAAATCACAGGTGCTATTTCAAGTCATTTGTATGGAACTTTACCAACTGGGTGAGGCAGTAAAGAATTTAGGGGATTTCATGATACATTTTAGTCCTCATATCTTTTTCAGATTGTATGAGAAATAAAAGAACAGAGTAGTAACAACTTGTCAAACCAGGAAAGTGTGAGAAACTGCTGTTTTCAATACAGTTACAAAAAGCTTGTAATAAAAGAAAGGAAGTTTCCCAGAAGGTATTTGGGGGTGTGTAAACCTGTGATATCATCATCCAGAGATACAAGAAAGAAATATGAGTGTTTTGCTTATCTAGGCTCAGATCCATAAAATCTGTTAAAAGCTGTGCCTTGTGTTTTTTTCTGCAGGGCACAAAGAGTGGAAGGGTTTGAGCACTGAAAAAGACAGTTAATCACAAAGTTACATTTACCTGCTGTAAAATTTTCCCACACAGGACAAGTCCTGCTAACAGTGCCAATTTCTGTCAGAATGTTAAAACAAACTTCCCCTTTGTTCAATTCTCATGTATTTTATCTGACAAATACCAGTAGCCACATGGAAAATGCTATGTATTTCATTTGCATGTCTGGTAATTCCACTTCAACAGGAATTTTTCGTACACTGAATGACTGAACATAAGTAAAACAAAAACTATGTAGGTTTCTTTTCAGTCATGCATGTTCTTCTCATCAAATATAAAAAATAGTCAATGAAAAAGTAAAACTTGAAAGATCTAGTTTACAAACTGACTTGACAGGTGTTGAGCTATAAAATTAGAATTTGATGTGGAAGGACTTATATAAACTTAAATAAAATAAAACAAATCCACGTGTATGCCCAAGCATGTGTATGTACATATTTCCCCAAGATGTTAAGTAGACATGTTATATACTGAATTTGGTGTTTGGTTCACAGCTACTGAGATCAGCATGGGAATCTCTCAGCATTAAGATTCTGGTAAATTAGATTGAAACTTTTACCAATCCATAAAATATGAGTCCAGGTGCTTATTTTAAGGAGGGTAAACAGAAGTTTACTCAGAGCAGTTCCTTCAACACAGTCAGGTGCATCAATTTTTGTAGTCCAATCCTTCTTCTGTTGCCTTTGCTGCTGCTGAGCTCTGGTGTTCGAAGAGTATTTGGAACACTCCAAAATATGTTTGGTCACGTTCTCCTGTGGCAGTACAAATTCAGCAGTTCTTTTCTAACTCAGAAGGAACACTTGGCAAATTTAAGCAAAGGGACTAGAACATGTTAAGCCTGCTGTGGTGGCTGTGGATTGAGTTCAGTCTATGTATAGGTGCACAACAAGAGAAAACAGGATACTGAAAGCTATGATACACATTCATGGAATTCAGTCATAAGCTTAGTGAGTCTCAAAGCTTTTCAAATGCTACTGTGGACCTCTGTAATTCAGTTCAAATTTTGCATTTTTCCTGAATCTTGTGCACAGTTGCAGTACTTTTGATTGGGACTGACATATAATGGTCATAATATACAGGTCTATGCATAATAGTAACATTTGCTATTTTTACTAGTCTGGCTCTGAACTAATTGATCAATTATTGTATTTCAAAGTAATTTATTTAGGACTTTCTGGTCTTGATTATCTTGCTACTTCCAATAGCAACCAAAGCAGTCTTCAAAGCAGTAGTTCATCTATAGACTCCACTCCTTCAGGTATTTTATCATTTGAATTGCTACACAAATAATTCTAGCCATTAAAAAAGCCAAACACAGAAAAACAACCAAACAACACAACTATATTAATCTCAGTGTTTATTGCAATGGAAGTACTATAGATAGCATTGTCTTCAATGGGATTATTCAAAACATTATAATGTGTGTATACATATATGCATACTTTTCTGATTGTCTGTAGTGTTCTTCATCCTAACAAATGAATAATCCAAAATCCCTTTATGAACTGTGCTTTCTTCCTTACAAAAGCAGTTTAAAATAGATTAGAGGCTGTTAATCAGAATATATTTTAACATATCCTTTAATCTACTCTTAAGTGCATGAAAGTACCTTTTATATGAATAAAATAGTTTTCTGATTCAAAGGTAATTACACAAGTATTTTACTTCATGTTTAAAAATGTATGTCATTTAATTATTTTTCAACAAATTGTTTACCTTTAGTATCAGCATAGAAAACACCACCAATTATTAGACCAGTTCCTTCCATGTTCTTATCAGATATTAATAATACACTAAATAAATTGAGAGTATCTTTATCTGCACAGTATTTTACTCTATGAGCAGAAAATGAATATGCAATCTTGTCTAGTAAGGTTGATTAATAGGCCTAAGTGAATAGGTCATTTGAATTTATTGTTCTCTTATCAAAACAGTAAACATATTTAAATTGAACATGCTGTGAAGTTCACATTCTCTTGGTACTTCCTAGTTAATTGACAGGAGTATCACAACAGTCTTCTCTTCTGAAGGAATAACCCTTACCCTTACCCTGTGAATACTTTTACCGAAAGCAATAGGATTACTCTGACATAAATAGTTATGGAAGATGAAGAGCTCTGTATCTCATATATATTTGATTGGATCTGGATGAGTCCTGAGAAGCTGTGATGTGGCTAGGAGAAGGCAAAGACAGCCTCCTCATCCCCTTTCTGAAAGCCCTGCAGGGAGACAGTCAGAACGGCTTTCTTCTGAGAAAAGGAACAGGGCACAAGGGCAGGGATCTGTCTGCCTCTTCCTGTGCCCCAGCCACTGCATCGAGCCAGCTGCATGGAGAAGAGTATCCTGCATCTCCACAGACAGTGGCAAATTGCATCTTCCCCCACTATCACAGTCATGGCATGCTAGATAGGTTGATGTGATGGGTTCCCAGCCCAGTGTGAGGACAAAAATTAAAAAAGAGAATAACTCCATTTAACAGGGAATCACTTCATTATTGCTAATGCCTTTGGGATTCAGTGTAACAACATCAATCATGTCTTTTGCTATTCATGTATCTGTACTGTGTAATTCCTCAGGAATGCCATTGTTTTTTTGGCATTAATTAATGTTGACTGTTTGCTACAAAGTATCACCATAGAAGGGCTGTAATTATTCTGCTTCAAAAATAGGCTTCAGAGAACTGGACAGCGCTTTAAACTTTCATTCCAGTATGTGTAAAATCACCCTTTAAATTGGAAGCAATTCAGTGATTGGGGATTCTATATAACTGAGTAGGATATGAAAAAAGCCTCATCATCTCCCCTTTCTGCTCTGAGAACGTCCTGTTCCAGTGAGAGGCAGTGAGTCTTTTAATGAAACTACCTTGACTGATTCATCACACATTGCTATCTAAAACATTTGTGGTTGCCTTTTATGCAAACACTCCTACAGGAAATGTTCAGGATGAGTATTCCAACACCTGCCATGTAAAACAGGGACATTCCATTCTGCTCAGCAAAAAGAAAAATGAGTTGCAGATAGACAGAAACTCTGGGTGAAGGATGCAAGTCGTGAAGGTGCATGAGATACTCCCCAGAATAGTAGGAGAAAGTGTTAGGAGATGCCAAGGGATTGTTGTGCTTTACAAAATGTTAGTATAGAAATAGAGTGGGAAGAGGAAAATAAGCAGGTTAAAAAAACAAACAAACAAACAAAACCAGTGTAAAACCTGTACTAACCTGTGTGTTAGTACAAATTTAGGGTCTGTTGAGGTTTGCAAGGCTCTGTGCTCTGTTGTTTTTATTTGATGACACAACTGAATATATTTGTGGGCTTCCATTGAATTACTCTTTTTGGTATTAGGAACTCCTGTTACTGTAAGGAAGAGCAACCTGTTTGAAGGTTTTTCTTTCTTCACATTGTAGCCAGTGGAGGAAAAGCATGAGCTTCACAGAATGAGCAGCCAGTCATAAGTGTATGTTACCTCAGGGTGCATGTGTTCTCTGAGGATTTATTACTCTTGGTATTTTCCTTCAGGTTGCTTTTCAGTGTTCCCCTTTACCAAGACAAAACCTAGCACCCATACTTCACCATGGTGGTGGGTTAGCCTAGTTCACCAGTCAAAACCCCCATCCAGGGACTCACTGACTTCTTCCACCTCAGCTACCGAAAGTATAGAGCAACAAGGAGCAAGAAAGCTCACTTAGGACTTAGAGAAGAAGATTGGTTACCAAGTACCATCATGGGCAAAATAGATTTATCTTGGGGAAAATCTACTTAGTCTAGTGCCAGTCAGTGTAGATACTTGCTAGTTCAAATGGTGGGCAAAAAAATGGGCAGGTATTCAAATAACACCTTCTCATGCCTTTTTCCAGGCTATACATCACTTCTGAATCTCCCCAGCCCAAGCAGCACAGGAGTAGCTCCTCTCTCCTGGTCCTTCCTCCTCACTCTTTGTGCCTGCTGTAGCCTAGGTGTTCTCCACAGGCTGCAGTTCCCCTCAGGAATATCTGCCTGCTCCATGAACTGCTCCACCATGGACTGCTTTGTCTTTCTCCTCTCACTTCTCTTCCTCTTCTCTCACCTTGGTGTTTCCTGTGCAGTTCCTCACTCCCTTTGTTCTCCTCTTTCCCTGCAGCCTTTTCTGCCCTTGAGTATATCCTCATGGAGGTCCCATCGTCCTGGCCGGCGGGCCCAGCCGTGCTCTGCGGCGGCTCCATCAGAGCGGCTGGAGCCGAGTGTGTCTGGCAGGGCACAACCCCTGGTGTGCCCTGGCTGGGGCCCCGGCAGTCCTGGCTGCTGGTGCCTAGGCACTGACACTGAAACCAGCTCCATCGTTTCTTTTGTCTTTGAGTAGATACTTGAATGTTTTGATTGACAGCCATTCCATCCTCTTTTGGGTTAGGCAAGCAGAGTCCTCCAGAGAATCTGGCAGGTCTTAAACAAGCGGCAAGTTGCTGCAGATAATTCAGAGGTATTTTTCTTGGGAGTCAAGATGGTGGGTGACTCTTAAGGGATCAGAGTGGTATTTGAAAGCCAATAGCTTGGAAGGGATTTATGGATCAGATGGGGGAGGAGGGTTAAGAAGGGTCAGTGAAGCATAGAGTCAAGAGAGGGGATAGGGCAAGGTGGAGATGAAAATGTATAGGAAATCAGGGCAAGGTGGAGACAAAAACGTGTAGGAAATCAGGGCTTTCTGTTCCTGCTGCCTGAGTCAGGAAGTATGAGCTATGAATATTGCCTTTGGCAGAGGCAGCAGAAGCAGCTGCTCAGCCTAGCCCAAGCCCAGCCCCATCCTCGCTGATGACAGAGGAAGAATAAGCAGAATATTTTTCTGAGTATTATTGATACTCATGACATAATATGGTGTACCTTGAAAAGTTCATCAGAATTTTGATGTCCTGGCATTCAGAGGTGATAAATTCAGTAAGTGTCAGACTGAGCAATCATCATCAATATCTTATATGGTGGAACAAGCAGAGATGCAGTGTTTCCGTAACAAATTTTGTTCCTGCTTTCATTATGAGACTTTTACAAAATTAAAGCTACATATTTTCCTCTAAAGAAAATGTACTTGCAAAATAGTTTTCAATTTTACAGTTTTCAATTGAGTTACAGGAAAATATTTTATATTTGCATGTAGATGGCATTGAAAATGCAACCTGAAAAAGAAAAAAAAATAAACCTGTGATTGTCTAAAAGTAATTGCAGTGGGATAATGTGTGCATTTATCTTCAGCTTGAGCAACAGCCAATTATCATAGGTTTTGTGATGGCAGAAATCTCTAATCTGAAACAACAGGCACATTCTGTATCTTTGTTTGCAAACATGCAATTATCCAAAGAGCACTGATAAACATCCGTAGAGATTTGATCATGACTCATTAGAGCTTGTTCCTTCAATCTCTTAAGACACAAAGGTTCTTGTTTGTTGCATAGAACTGATAGTTTTTCAGTTAGATTTTGAAGTATGATTGTCCCTGTAATTCCAAAGTATAGTATGCCTATCTACCACAGAAAATTTCTTAGGGAAAAGCAGACGTGGGAAAAACTAGTCCTTGAGGCACATGAAGACTCTCATGCGGTTATTTCTAGAACTTGGTAATTGAGATAATACTGGGTGTTCGTCACTAATAAAAATGGATGCATTTCCGTTAGATGAGTGAAATTATCCTGATTTAATTAGCTAGTGATCTGGCTTGTGCATGTTTACAGCCTGTATCCAATTTGCTAGCAAAGGTTAGTATCTTCTGATATTAGTAACAGTGTCAAAGAAAGCACAGAGCCCAGACCCTGCCTTATGTTTGTTGCAAGTGGCTGTTCAAGTGAATGAAATAATTTTCCAAAAGCAAGGCCTAATGGTTTTTGACTAGGCTTGCATGCACAAAATTTTAAGCTGCTGCATTTGTTATTCTTTATTTAAAATTCATAATAATAAGCTTATGTTGTGATTTTGGCTTCTGCTCTGACTTGCTGAGAATTTTAAAACAGGCAATCAAAAATAGCAAACAGTCTTTTTACATCCAGGTGCCCTTCTTTACACACACACACACAAAACTTTGGGCTGTTCTTCCTGATAATTTTGAACCGAAATCTGTTAATACCTATTATAGAAAGTAATAAGTGTAATCAACAGTACAACCTGAATACTAGAGAACAGCTTATATGGACTAACCCTGAATTTCCTGGAAGAGGAGATATGGCACTTTTTTCTCTTCAGTTGCTCTTCTTCTTTCTAACACCTTTTAAATTTACACTTCCCCAGTACACTTTTCTGCAGCATGGGTTTTTTTTTTTTTTTGGTGTGTGAAGAAAATTTCTGTAAATGATATTCATCTTTTGAGTGCGATGGGTAGAGAGGAAGATATACCAGTTTCCATTTTCAAATATTTTCTTTTTTTACCTGTGGCTGGAAGAAGACCCTGAATTTAGAACCTGAGGACATTGCTTGAATCTTGAAATGAGCAGAGCAGAACTGTGTTATGCTGAGCTTGAGGAAGAAAGTTGTAACAAAACCAGCATCAGTTGTTGGAAAAAATATTTTTGATATGTTTGGTAACTGCCTGAATGAGTTTACAAAGTTGACAAATGAATAGGATACATAAATGTCACCAAAACGGGACTTGCCAGGGTCTACTGACTAATACTTCAGTTCTTTAAATAATTTTCTTATTTGATACTATGTCAACCTGGAATAAAAAAGAAAAAAATAGACCCAAATTCAGTGAAACAACTAAGTTCATATTTAAAGTAACAATATGCCTAAATGTTGGCATGTACTTCATGTCTGCAAGACTGATCCAAAGACTTTTGGGATTTGGTAAAAGTTAAAATGGCACAGAGTGACCAGATATGACATACATTAATTTTA
The DNA here is from genome assembly GCF_050655825.1 of Lonchura striata. Lineage (NCBI taxonomy): Eukaryota > Metazoa > Chordata > Aves > Passeriformes > Estrildidae > Lonchura > Lonchura striata. The sequence continues at coordinate 23,770,947 of NC_140704.1, read as the reverse complement.
CTGATGACTGATGACTGAAACCTGCAGAGCTGTAGCCCAAGTTCTTACAAATCTCTGAACTGCAAAAAGACTTGCATAAATACAGGAGGATTTAAAATAGTTTGTGTATTTCTTTAAAGGTCCAAACCATATTATACCAGTTGTCAAAATTATCAGTTCCCAATTTTTTCTGGGGAAGCAAAGGAAATAAAAGGCATCAGCCAGCAGGAAATGGAGTTCTCAGTTCACCACCTTCTTTCGGAGGTGGTAATTTAATACTGTCACAGCACCCATAATTTCATGGTAAAATCTCCATAATTGGGGTCTTCAAATAAAAGCTGATTGCTTTATGAGCTGGCTGTATACAGAAATGATCTTGTTTTATCAGAAGTCAGGTGAGATATTACAAACTTAATATCTAAATATTATGTAATATTTTCTATATAAATGATCAGGAAACATTACAAGAAAGGAATAATTTTGTATTAAATTATTTAGCAATATCTCTAAGGCCTACCTTAAAAATGCATCCAACTTAACTGATCAAGCTGAATGTTTTGAGCTACTTTTACACCCATGTTCGGATATAATTCCTTTCAGAAGTGTGCTTTGAATATTTACTTGCAACATGCCCAAGTTCACAGAGAAGAACAAAAGCAACCAACCTTGAGTTGTCCTTCTTCCCTTTTTTTTTCATGCCATGCCCTTCTCCAATATAATTTCAGTTGCTAACAACAGGATTGGAGGACACCCTGCTGCATGGCTTATGAGAGGGCATATGTCACCAGCATACACAGAACTGCAGTTTCATGAACTGAAGTCAAATGCTTGCAGAAAATGAACTTCTGTGTCCATTTTTTTTCCTTTCTTGTTTCAGCATTTTCTTGTATCTGCCTGCTCCGCAAATATAATTTTCAAGTTGACAGTATCCTTCTAATTTGGAATGCAGGGGATTTCTAGTATTTGGTTTTGAGTCTGCTGGTTCATTCTTTTCACATTACTAAGATTGTCAAAACATGAGTACAGATAAAATAGTTTCTTCAGCTGTGGAAATGTCTTGGAAGATTCTATCACTATAATAAAAATGAAAGAAGAATCTGAATTATGATTATTATACTGTATAAGTGCTAAATTTTCATCTAAAGGTAATTTCTGTCCTATTCAGTAAATTCTATACAACAGGTTTTGCCAAGTGAATATTTTTTCTCTATAACATTAAATAAAATTGAATTTTCCATTTAAACAGTTTTTCTGCTTAAAACAGGTCCTTTTGCCTGTTGAAATGAATGATAAAATTTCACTTCACCACAGCAGGGCAAAGCATAAGCTAGTGAGAATACTAAGTGGCATGTGGTTTAAAGTTAAGAGCAAAAAACTGCTATGTATTTTCTTTACTTGGACAGTATTCTTTTGAAGTTGTCCAGGGATTTAGAAACCTACTTCTGCTAGTTTTAGGAGTATATTGATTAATCTTTATACTACTGTTAATCAACCTCAGATAATTCAACTAGAAACCATACATTAACTTGATAAGGACATTGGTTCAATTCTATTTATTCCAGCAACATCCTGTCCATTTCTTATTAATAGTAGGGTTTATCTCCTGTGCACATATGTAAGTCAATATTTATTAAATTAGTTTTTCAGATTATGACAGGGGATTTACTTGTTTGCCTGCCACCTTGTCTTGATAAATGCATATTGATTTCTTCTTCATATATAGGATATGATGCTTCAGCTCTTTCGGGGACTGGATTTTCTGCATTCGCATCGTGTGGTGCATCGGGATCTGAAACCCCAAAATATCCTTGTAACCAGCAACGGGCAGATAAAGCTAGCTGACTTTGGCCTTGCACGAATCTACAGTTTTCAGATGGCTCTTACCTCAGTGGTAAGTTTCTGAAGGCTTTTATGTTTCTGTTAGCATAGCAGTGTGAACCATGTCTGCAACTGAAGTTACTTGTGTCTCTGAAAACAACTGCTTTCCAGCCAGGATTGAAGTTGTGGTGATTATGTTCTACAAGTGATCAGTTACTGACTACTGGCTCTAAAGTCCATCCTGACTGATTACAGAGGGATAAGTATGCGTTTTCTGAAACTCCCATCAGTCAAGTTTCAGTGATACTGACTTCTTGTGTAAACTAAGTCAGACAGGTATGGTTAAAATTTCTGAAATATCCATTTTAAGGTAAAGCTCTTGCTGAATCCCATGTATTTTGCCTGAAAACCCCCCACAGATACTTGTGAAAGTGCCACACCATCATGCTCTGATTTTCCACCTCTGTGAATATGCATGCAGCGCTTCCTTCCATATGTTACTGAATTACTTTAAATAGGGTTGTGCTGGAGAAAGCTCAAATGGACCTGGCAGCCAAAATCACAGCTGTTTCCCAAGCTAGCTGTTAAAGAGGACCCCCAGTATCACCAGGTCTCCTGCCACTGTTGCCCCTCTCCCACCAGTTCTCCTGGTTGTCTTTGGCTCAGACGTGAGCTCTCTTGGAGATTTAGCTCTCTCCTCCATTAATGCTGGAGAAACCCTGCCAGCTCCTTGCTTTTTGACCCTATTTTCACACTTGCTGGCTCTGTCCCCAGAATCAGCTGCTGTAGCTTTGCACAGCATCTCTAGAGCATATTGAGGAGCTGCCATGCTGCGTGCATGTTGGGTATCTTTGGGGTTTGTTGCCTGCTCATGATTTTTTTATTTTCTTTTTCTATTCTGAGTATCCCAACTGCCATGACAGTAACTTTCACAATAAAGACAGAAAAGGCAGAACTGCTGAAAAGAGAAAGTGAAAGGATCCACTTTGCATTTTACACTGTATTGTAAAAATTACCTGGTTCATTTTGATAAGAAGCAATTTGTTCTTATTGTTAGTTTGTGCAAGGGTCTTCCCATTGTCATGTGATGTAACTATGAACATCTGGCTTCAGAGTGAAGGAAGGCAGGAAGCAACAGAAAGTTACATCATCTTGCTAAACATAGGGAGGTATCCTTGTCATATAAAACATATGTAAACCTGTCTTTTAGGGCTAGTTTTTTCAATTGCCTGTAGGATGTAGTCTAATCCAAAGGTGAAAGAATCTGGATACTGGGAAGATTGGTCATGTAACTCAGAGCAGAAAAGGAGGAGAGAAAGGTGAATTGCTCTTACTTTGTTTCCCAGCTACTAGTCAGTAGCAGCTTTAATGAGTGTTTCTGTTGATGCATAAAATCATTTAAGCTGAAAAAGTTCTGCATGAAATAAGATAAAAATATTACAGAACTGAGCAGTTTTTCCACGACCATCTAGGCTTTTTAGGAAGGAAGTTTAAAACCCCCAGAAATCTACCACAGCAAAAGAGAGCACTGACAGAATTGCTTTGTAAAGTATGTCCATTTGCTCAAGTATCTAGTACTTGCATGCTTGAAATCATGTTTTAAAACCCATGAGCTGGTACTCTTGGTGCTGCTGTGAACAAGAGATGTTCAGCGTAAGGGATTATCCACATGCAAGTTTGTACTGTGCTCAGATAAGCATCCAAGTGTCATTGCAGCTAAGCTAGAGTATTAAAATAGTTGGGTTATTCTGTGACCAAGGATAAATCAAGTTTATGGGCATAGTTGTAAGTAAAGAAGATAAAACCAGCTATGACATTGATCTTCTTAAATTAAAAAAATGATAGTTTAAAAGTTAAGTTAAAAGTTAATAAGTATTTTAAAGCATTTTTAACATCTTTGGAATAAACTTGTGTCTGGGTATATAGGAAACTATAGGGGTGTGTTGCTTAGGATATGATAAATGTGGTATGGTTTTAAATGTCAGTCTTCACTGCTCCTACAAACTGATTGCAGGTTAGAAAATTTTATGAAATGTGTTTTAGCTGTCAATTTTCCTTTTCTGATTTTAGCTTCTACCTTTGGCTAGCTGCTTAGGTGTGCAAATGCTGCTTTGTTTTTACCTCCGTTGAAACTTAGTACAGGAAGCACTGCTAAACAAAACAGCTCCAAAACCCCAAACTTCTGGTTTTTAAACATAAAGACATTCTTGACTTTACTATCCCAATAATAGTCTAAATTGCAGTTATTCACCAAGCAGGGAGTAACTTTTCATGGACTTCAGCAAGACCAGCTTGTTTTGAAGCATTTGCAGAAAAAAAGTGTTGCATTATAAAAAAACAAAATATACATATATCAATTAATAAAAGTCACAGCTTGGAAAAATTGGCTTTGGACAGTGACAGTGCAGACAGCCCAATGATAAAAGACCATCATTGTTATCAATACAAGGGCTCTGCAGCATTTCCTTCAGAGGAGAAGCTTACTGCAAGATAAACTACAAGAATCATCTTTTGAAATATTAGAGCATTCCCAAGATGCATCCTCATTCATTGCTCACAAAGAAACTCTTCAGATGGGACAAAAAGAGCTTGCCGTGAAAGTAGCCCAGTAAAAACTGATCCAGCCCAAGTGCTGTGGGTGCAGCAAGTGGTAACTTCAAAGCAGTCTCTCTCTCTAACAGCTGGTTATTTACACAATGCTAAAGAATCCTTCTGGCAGACTGGTAGTCCAGGCATATTGCTGTCATTTAAAGAAACCTCTTGATGTTTCTGTCAGTGAATGAATGAATGAATAAATAAAAAATTGAAACTAAGATTACGCAGGCTGGGGGGGCAGGGTGGAGATCACTGATCCCAGCTGTGTTCAGACAGACCTGATAGGATCTGAAATAACAGCACTAGGAAGAGTGAGGTTGGGTGGGGGTGTGTGAGCTGGTGGGTTACAGGGCATGCTTTTGGTTTCGTTCAAAGTTAGACTCTTTTCCAAGTGCTGGTCTTGGCCCTTGGGGAAATTTTGAATAGGCTTTGTGATAACAGAGAAGCTCCATAGGACAGAGGAGATAGATTGATGTAACTGTAATTTTAGAGTTGGATAGCAAAAGCTAATGAACTGTCACATTTTTCCTGGTGCAGAAAAATGAGTGCTCATTTGTAACGTTCTCTGAGCAAAGGAGCAGTTGGGCATCTGGAAAATCTGAAATTGTGTTACCAAAACGGAATAATCCATTCATTTATTTCTGATGACCTTTGACTGTATTAAAGAAAGGAAATGAAGCTGAATCATGTTATACAGGAATGTTAAGTGAGATAAGTGCATGCAGTTGTGATCAGAGCATCTAGGTGGAGCTGAGGCTATCCAGCTCTTAAAACCTGACCTCTATCAGGATCTTGAGTGAAACTGGCAAAATGTTAGTGGTTATAGCACACTTACAATACTTTCTTTGAAAACATGCATGCTTTACCTTAAATGTCAGTCCACTGAGGGGATTTTTTTGCCTCTTTTTTCCCCATGAAATGCCAACAAAATTGGTTTATGTCTTCCTTTTAAAAAAAAAAACCTCTTGTTTTCAGATTTACCAAACACAGAAGGTGAAATACATCACTTTTTCTGCTGATGCTGTAAGTTGTTGAGTACTATACCTAACTAAATAGATTTTCTGGAGAGAGGACACAAAATATTCTACAGTTACTTTCAGTAAATCATTTTAGATTATGCTAGGATTTTATTTGAGTATTTCTTCAGGATAAAAACTTTCCATCCATTTCTGGCAGTCACTTCAGCGCAAATGGTTTACATGTCACATCATGCAAGAACTTGGATTTTATTTTGTTGGTATAGTAGCAAGGGAGCATAAAATAATTTTCACTAACGGGGCTTACTTTGTAAAAACAAATATGTAAGTTAGTTACAGCAACAAAACCAAAAAATGACAGAAAAACTCTTCCAAAGAGGAATGAGTACTTCTCTGTTTCCTGCCCACTGCTGCATTGTAATTTTGCAGTAAATGCTCTCCGTTAGTAAATAATGTAAATGTAAATGATTCTCTGAGGCAATATGATTGATGAGAACCGAAAGACATTTTTTTGCTTTGCTTTATTTTTTGTTGTTTTTTTCCTCTTTTTTATGGCCACCTCTTCCGAGTCTCTTGCAGTGCAGCTTTAACCTGAGCTCCATTGAGGATCCCTAAGTGGACCTGATTCAGCAATCTATTTAAAGCTCCCAGTTACCATCAGACATCAGAGGACACCTATGGAAATTAAGCAACCACCTGCCACTGGTTAAACTAAGTGTTAAAGAGTGTTCTAATGAAATCAGTACAGCCCACTACAGTAATATTTGATTTTATCTCATATATGATTTAAGAAGATCATAACTCTTCCCCCTCTAATTGGTGGAAGTTGCACTGTTTTGGTGTGCCCTTCACTGTTGTGGGGAAGCACATCACCTGAGGGCTGGGCCCTCATCTCCAGTTCTTTCATTATGGTGCATTTGTCTAGTCCACCCACATGTCCTTGAAAAGGAAAATGAGACACAGACACCATCCAGTGGATCAAAATAAGTGGGTTTGAGCTTGTCAGTGCTGCTCCTGAGAGTTTGTGGCTATTTAGAAGTGCAGTAAGATCAAAATTGTTGTCTTATTTAAGGAAAATCTGTCTTCCCTACTAATACACAGTTCTGCATGAAAAGTCCATGTGTCTGGCTTTGTGAAAAAATTAGTGAATTTTTCTGATATTTTAACATCTGGTGGCATCTTTATTGCATCCTCCCAATACCCTCTAGGAAGGTTATTTCCATCACATAAAATGAGTCATTTATCTCTGGAGTCATCTTAAGAACAAAAATCATTATCAGCCCATTGACTGTAAGGTATGCAGGTAACTAAAAATATTTTGCATATATTTATGATGCCTTGACTCAGATGATATTTTCACTAAGAAGACCAAGATGTATATGAAAATAACGATGACAAAGCAGATTGTTCAGTGTCACCGATTGTTCAGTGTTCAGTATTAACCAAAGGGCAATATGGAAATACACATTAACAAAGTTAGGAAATTAGAAGTTTCTTATTCATCTACATTATAATCATATAAAATAATTTTCAAAACCAACTTAATTTTTGTTGCCCATCAGAAGAACCTTTACATTTTTAAAGATTGTCTGGAAGAGTTGTACTGGCTCCTCTCACAAAGACAGAGGATTTATGACAAGGTTGTTACTTCTTGAGATGTGTTCTAGCAATAATCTACAGGTGCTGTTTCACAACTTAAGTAGATGTAACATGTCTGCTGCCGCTGAAAGGGTGGCCCTGCTTTTGACTGCACACTTCCATCACTTCCCTTTCTTTGGCATTACTGGTTGTTCCCTTGCAGTCTGACTGAAAATGAAGCCTGTATAAAGTAGTTACTAATTTCCAGGTGGCTTAGTGGGTGCAAATCACTATGTGGCCACAAGAGTGAAAGCACAGACACACACAGGGGAAGGTGAGCAGAAAGATGGGGTCATCCACTCCCTAGACACCCCCATCTTCGATTTGTCAGAGTCAGTTATGAAAACACATCTGAAGTGTTCAGCTGAAGCCTTGAGTAACTAAAATAACTCTAAGGCATAAATGTTTTTCAAAACCTCGCAGCTCATGCTCATTTACAGTCTTCTGAAGGTGTTAGATGAACCAGTCAGCTGGTTCATTTAAGGCTATTATTGTATCTGACTGTAACAAAACTTCTAAGGGCATCTCTATCAGCGTTTGAAGTATTTTTTATCCCCATGGTGCCAAGACCTGCATTCAGTGCTCTGTGCTGTTCCTCTGCAGCTGATGCCAGGACTCACCCTTGAGACCTATTAGGAATGCAGGGAATGCAGCCCTCTGCTCTGATTCAGACCCAAGTTTATAATGAACCACAAAAAGCCTATCTTTTAATCTTTCAAAGAAAGTAAATTATTTCACAGTAAACAAGCAAATTGGCTTCACATGAAGCTTCACATGCCCTTTTCCAGAAAACCCCTTTCCAAAGCTGCAGAGATTAGAATATGTGATATGTGAGGACAGGGGTTGTCCACACTGAGCTGAGCATGTTTTGCAGCCCTGCAGCTTCACCTGTGCGAGCCTGCAGAATAAATGTACCTCATCCTGCTGGAAAAAAAAGGAAAAGAAGTGCAACTTTGGGCTGAACCAAAGGTTGACTGTGCTCTCTCAAAGGGTGATGCTTAAGAGAGGATGCTTGGGAGGGACAGAAGAAAAAGCTCTCAGCAATCAGAAATATAACAATTTCCAATGCTAGAGCTTGTATCTAGATCATTTGGTATAAAATTTGAAGTACCCATTTTTCATAAACTAATCTGCTTACTTTTTGAACCATTTCTACTCTGAGATGCAGTTTACTTCGGCACTGTGAGAAAAGCTTTTTATTTTGTTTTAAATCTGACACCTGGTATTACTTAGGTTCCTCTTAATTCTGCTTTTCTGAGGCATTGCCTTTTCACCTCAGGGTGAAATTTGGTGTCATTTTTCCACAGCACAGTTCCATTGGTGCAAGAAAAATGTACTCAGTGGAAATAGGCCTTCACATGTTGATGTGAAGATAAAATTGCATCCTCTCCTCTCCTCTCCTCTCCTCTCCTCTCCTCTCCTCTCCTCTCCTCTCCTCTCCTCTCCTCTCCTCTCCTCTCCTCTCCTCTCCTCTCCTCTCCTCTCCTCTCCTCTCCTCTCCTCTCCTCTCCTCTCCTCTCCTCTCCTCTCCTCTCCTCTCCTCTCCTCTCCTCTCCTCTCCTCTCCTCTCCTCTCCTCTCCTCTCCTCTCCTCTCCTCTCCTCTCCTCTCCTCTCCTCTCCTCTCCTCTCCTCTCCTCTCCTCTCCTCTCCTCTCCTCTCCTTCACTTAATAAGATACAGTAGATTTTAGTAATGGTACAGTACTGCATTAGAAGTTTCAAAGAAATATCTGGTGAACAGTCTGTAGGATGTACAGCTGACTTTATAAGGAACAGGCCATGCTTAGTCTGCTAAAAAAATCATGGCAGAAGTTGTAAAAGAGAGAAAGGAAGAGAGAAAATCACTGCTGGGTATTTTCTCTATATTATGAAAGAGCATCCTGCTTTTGTGTGGCCATACTTCTGTCTCCTGTTTTCAGATGTAAAAATATGTGGTGCATTTCCCCCACCCAGTGATTTACATCTTCTTTGTACTATTTTTCCGATGATTTAAGTGGCTCTGTTTTTACATCTACTCCCAGAGATAATTGAGTGGGTTGGATTGTAAAAACAATTTGATTGTTTGACAAGGTCTCTCCCTGTGTATTTACAAAACTGTTCCCACATAATTTCAAGCTGTCCTGAAACACTAAAATAGAGCCTCAGGTTATGTTCTTATCGGAGCACATAGAATAAGCAGGCATGGGCCTGTTTGGTACTTGAATGTGAGACAGCCAAAGCAAGAGGAGCAGACCAAGTAGCTTACTGTCCTTGGAGCTCCTGCTACTCCAGAGTAAAGGCACTTGTCTGTACAGTGCTGACAGAAATGCTCTTAGGGCTCTATGTGTAATAAAAATGAGTTGTTGGCACTTTTGTGCAGTGGCAGGGAAGTAACTGTAAATGTTCTCTTCACACTGGCCAAAGTCCTGCTGTAGGAGGATTTTCTAATTGAGAATTCCCTTGTGCAGGTATAGCCTAGGAAATTCCTCTTAGCCTAACAATATTTAGTACTTGTTCAGCATTGCTGGTCTGGAAGTCTTGAATTCAAAAGGAAAAGAGCTGAGAAATCATCTAGTCCAGTGAAACAAGTAAGATTGTTCTCAGTTGTATTTCTTCATGTTTTGCCCATAACTTTAATGTACCCAGAAAAAGGGTTTCCATCACTTCCCATGGGAGCCTGTTCAAAAACTTCTATATAATCACTTTCAGAAAGTTTCCTTGATGTCCACCCTTCTATGTCCCATTCTTAAATTTAACTCCATTATATTCCTTGTTATTGTATGCTAAATGGCAGCAGATGACCAGTGCCTTATTTTTGCATTAAAGAGGTAAGTTACCTATAGCTGCAATACATTCATTCTTGCAAAATGTGGTAAGATAAATAATTTTATGAATACTGGAAGTAAATTAGCCTTAGATTTTTCCAGATTTCAGTAAATTACAGGGAACCAAATAATTCAGCTAGATTTCTCTAGATTTCCCATTTTCAGCATTTCAGTGGATAAATCCAGAGGAAAATATGCTACACTAAAAGATTTACTGAGCTACAAGATTAATTCCTCAGTTTTGGGACATTACAAATGGCTTGGTAGCAAGCTGCAGAGATCACATATGGACTGTGAGTTATCATTTAGATGCATGAAAAGAGCATATGAAAATGTAGACTATTACATGTAGGATAATTTATAAGAAATAAAATACTGATGCAACAACACAAATTAGTTGATTAGACCTCATCTAAAATACTGTGAGCTGCTCAGTTTCTCTGTAGCTGAGAGATGTTTTTGGACAGGACCAGTCATGGGGAAGGACAGATTCTGTGTAACAATCAGAGAAAAAGGGACGCTCTTTCTTGTGAGGCAAGAAGAATCTGAATTACTTTAACAAAATGAATCATAGCAGCAAATACAATTGATGCCTAAAAATGTCATCAAGGACCCAGATAGTGAGAACATGTTAAAGAAACAGTGATGGCATGAGAACAAGTTAGTTTAAGGTAACTTATATAACTTCAAATAAATAAAAAATCAGCACATGCAAGTAAGCAGGAACATAGACTACTGTGGAAGTAAATAAACACCTGGACCTAAAAATGAACTCATCAGGAGACTCTTTATAATTTTGTTACTTTTTGTGCATCCTGTAGACTTAAATTTTTCCAGCTCAAATAGTAGAAATGCCTAGTGAAGATCCCAGGGAAGCTTATTTCAGCATTGTGCACTATAAGTATGGTGAGGAAAAGGAACAGAAAGGAGACTTCTGGTAACCTTTCTAAGCAGCCCAGCTCTGTCAGCACTTCAACATTTATACTTGGCCTCAGCTGCTCAGGTCCACTATAAGGCCATGATATAATATGTCAAGGACAACCATCAATTCAAGCAGGATTGGGTACCGAAAACTTCAGAGAGGAAGGAGAGAGACACCCAAGGACACTTGGATTCTTACGACCCACAGATACCACAGAGGCTGACAGTGATGGGGGTTTGTAGTCAAGGTAAAGCAAAGAAGCCAAAAGGACTCTGGGGATTTGTAGAATTTGCCATGGAGATGGAATGTTTTCTTATTAAAAGGAATCAGAAGATGATACAATTAGAATCTACTTCTGTGTTATTATATTTATTTCTATTTTATTATATTAATTATAATTCTGCTTCTTTTTCCATTGTCTTTTAAAGACAATGGAAAAAGAGACTTTGATCAGATAAACTATATTTGTTTGTAAGTAGTAAAAATACTAGGGTTTATAAAGCGAGAAAAAGTCAGGTAAGTGCCAAGATTAAGAAATAATTCAGTGAAATAGAAGTGTCATGAAAGATGACTGCAGAATGCTTTTCAAAAGTACAAAACCAGACAGGACATCTTAGTATATACCAAAAATACCCAATATAATTCAGTAAATTGCACCTGACTGGAAGTCAGACCTTGGAGGTACAAGCAGGATTTGAGTTTTGATTTAGGTCTGTCAGAGGAGTGGCAGTAGTTGAAATTGGTCAAATAAAATGCATAACTGGTTCTATGAAGTATGCAAAACTGTCATAGATTAGTTACTGAATGAGACATGCGAAAAAATTAAGTATGAGATTTGTTAAAGGAGATTTGAATAAACAAGGAGATTTGAAGATAAAACTTACAAGGGTACTAAAATGCACAAAATTGTTGTCCACTGCAGAAGTCTATAGAATTCAAGTGTGAATCAGAAGAGCTAAAGGGGCTAAATAAACCATTTCATTGGATTTTCTATTTCTGTAATGAATGCAAGAAAAACTTGTTCTACAGATGCAGTCTATGAAAATACCCATTAAACTTGTGATCAGCATGGAAGAGCTGATCTGTGGATAATTCATTTGCAGTCAGCAAGCTGTTCTGCTCTCCAGGGCAACTATCGTAATGACATCGGCATCTTGGTAGTAGCTTTCCAGTAAAGAAGAAAAAAATAATTAAAAAATTGAATGACTGCATACTATTTGAAGACTCAGTACATTTTTGCTTTTAAAGTTAAAAGTCATTTGAAACAGGCTCAGAGTTTTCATCATTTACTGGGCCTGAGTGACAAAGAACAGATGATAAAAAACCAAAACAAACTAACATTAAGAAACATGAGCAATTAATCTACCAAGCACAGAAACAGGAGAAAACTGTTTCAAACAGGAGAAATCTGATGCAAAAAAAGGGAGGGAAAACAACCACCTGCAAGTACATGCTGATTGAGTTCTGAGGTCATGTTGTGGATTTAAACGAGGAATAAGAAGAGTAGGGACTTTATGATTAGGAAGCAGGAGATATCTTTTGATTTAAGGGTGATATAGGTTGTACCATGTGGGCCCCAAATGCAAGATTGTAACCATGGAAACCTGCCATGTAAACAGCTAGTTCATTGTTCACTGGCAGGAAAGAAGAAATAAGTTTTGAAGAATTATGTAGAGAAAGAGATGTGCTTTCAGCTAGTTCTTTGGTTTTACCCTTAGCTTTGATTCAGAAATGACTGCACCATATATTTTATGGCTATTATAATCCAAAATTAACACCCTTATCTTATAAGCATTGTTTATTACAGTGAATAAGTAGTACCCTTAATGCTGTACTACTTACTTTTCACCTTAACTGTTATATAGTGTCAAGCAGGTCCAAAGGATGGGGAAAAAAGTGCAGTATCAAAAAAACATAGGAGGCAATTCAGAACAAGAGTTATTTGGCTGGGACAGGAACAGTTGAGTAGCTAGTGGAAAGGTCCATAGTATTTCTTTCTCCTGTACTGCGCAGATTCTTCTGCTATACTTAGGGTAAATGACCTGGGTTTAAAATAAACATTTTTAAGAGCGTTATTCCTAGCACAAAGGATCTGAAAAAGCATATATTCTGCTTTGCAGTACAGGAGGAAAAATGCTTAGTGGATGGTGAAATGCTTCCAAAAGAAATCTTTAACTTTGCACACACAATCTGTGCCGGGGGGAGTTTCCACTGAAGACAAGAAACATGCAGCTCTACAGAACTGTCAACTCCACAGCCACTCGCCTGTACTGGACATTAGAGAACATTTATTTATGCATTTCAACATTACAAAATTATTTGAGCTGAAAAGCTGTATAAGTTAACAAGAGTCAAAGTTTTTAATTTTCAGTGTTGGAAATAGTTTTTCTGAGTTTTTCTCCTTTCATCTATCACTTTTCAAAATGCTTTCAGAACTGTTTCTGTTCAGACTGGGGTACAAATCCTAGAGCTTACACTTCCATGGAAGTGTTGACTCAGAAATGCCACAAGTTTGGATGATGATCATATCTTACACCACTCAACAAAATCCAGACATTTAGAGTTGCATAAATCTCTACAGTATCTTCCCTGTCATTTGTATGAGAGAAAGTTTGAGAACAGGACAAATTGAGCACCTTGGTGAAGTTCTGATTGCAAGTGCAACATTAAGTGGAACGATGAAAAATACATTGGCAAAAAAAACCCATCCTCAAAAGATTTTTATATTCTCTTTTTATGTAGTTTACAGAAGGATGGTTGTTCATGGCTTATCCACTGGGACAGCCGGAATGATCCTCTGTTCTATGAGAGGCTTCCAGACAAGAGCATTATGATACTTGAGATTAAAAGTTTTTTGGCATGTGGAATTTGGATAACACAGTGGTGTTGGCAGATGGTAGTAGTCTGTTAAAGATGAGATACAGAATCTACAAGGAGTGTAGAGAAACATCAGGTGGTAACTACAGGTATCAGTGGAAGAAAGATTCAGCTATGCTTCTTAAACTGTTCCACATTTTTGGATTGGGAAATCCCTTCTTAACCTAGAGGAAGAATTTTATTCAGTGGAGGGTATGGAGAAAATGGAAAACAAGTGCAGAATATGTACACCATGGTTGTACATCCATTAAGTAGCTTCCTAGAAGACAGATCCAACTTGCTACTCAGCTCTATTGCTGAGAGCCACAGTGCAGCACAATGCTAGATGGTAGAAGCAGGCAATTTTTTGAGATGGCTGAAGGTAAACAAAGCAAGGAACCAATAGGTTCTGACAGTAGTAGACATTATAATTGATGCCTTGTGAAGGCTGACCTAGAGCAGAGACTAGACTGAGTTAAAGAATAAAGTAGGTATTTATTAGAAGGCCTCAATGGATCCACCTCAGGCAGCTCAACCCGAAATGGTTCCAGAATGGACAACTGGTCACAGGAGCTCACACTTTCATAAGTTTTGGTCCATTAACATATTGGAGCTAATTGTCCAATTACAGCTCAAATCCATGAAGTCCCATCCTTCTTGTTTTCTCTCTTCAGTCCACTGTTGTTTATGCTCTTGGACCTGAGATCTGGATCGGCTGTCCTTGGGTCCCCAACTAGAGAAGGAATTGGTTTGTCTACCTATTCTGCTTACTATCCCTTAGTATGAAACCTAGACTTACACACTAAAGCAGAATAGAATCTGAAAAATATAAAAGCTAAAACCTGAGGCATCATAATGAGTAGATTCTTCACTAGTTATGGCGTCCCAGACAAGCTGCACACAAACATAAGGGAAAACTTATGTCAAGAATCTGCAGTTTTGAAGGTTTTCATACAAAACAAGTGTTTTACTGTGTATCTTTGTAGACCAGCACAAAAGGGATTGGAATCAGCATCTAATACTCATTCTGATAGCATATAGAAGTCATTGAACCTGTAGTGTTCCTCAGCTTTCCTCAGTTTTGTCTAGGTATGAGCTAATAATCTACATTTACATCATATGCGCTGCATGGATCTGCAGGGACTATGATTTGTTTTAGGAATCAGATGATGAGCTTTCCTCTTTCTGAGGAAATATTGGTGGGAGGAGCAATGGGAAGCAGTGCACAAATGCAGACTCTAAAGTCACAGACATCGGCACAAAAATATACAGCAAAATTCTGAGAAAGCTGAGAGCTTCTGGATGGAGTACTTGAAATAAGTCCTAGAGGAAAACTGTATCCTCCTCTTTGATTTTTTTTTCAGGAGAACAGGACTTTCTGCACCTTTTTGATTAAATAAAACAAATGCATGACTTCCATCATCATTTCACGTTTTCTTGCCCCTCCTCACCTCCCCTGAAAAAATAAGTTCCCTATTTTGATTAAATTTTCAGGCAAAAGCTATAAATTAATACAGCCTGAGGATGCTGTGTCTTTGAAAAACAGGGGAAGTTTTGTACATGTATACATTGTAAAAAGACATACAGGAGATATTTTGAATTTTTTTTTGATTTGTCAGAGGGAGAGGGGTGGTATGTATTTAAGTTGCTCTGTTGGAATCAAATTACAATCAAGCACACTTTCCTGTACTATGTTTTTAAACACATTCAGTGTGAATATTTGAGTTAATTTATTCTAATATTCCATAAGAATAAGATCTACTTCTTATGTCTATTTGAGCCAGAGCAGTTTTGGCTACCTTGCAAGTATATTACTGGTCA
This sequence comes from Lonchura striata, assembly GCF_050655825.1. NCBI lineage: Eukaryota > Metazoa > Chordata > Aves > Passeriformes > Estrildidae > Lonchura > Lonchura striata. The sequence continues at coordinate 23,755,538 of NC_140704.1, read as the reverse complement.
CTTCAAAGAATGTGTTCCACCACTGGTACTGTAATTCTGTTGACAGTACATCTCAGAAAAAAAATATGTAGCTGATGCCTTTTAACCCTGTTTTATTTGTATGTATATCTTTCAATGCAATTCTTCAAAATTCTGCTTCGTATTGTATTTGCAAAGACAGAAACAATTCTTAAAATGCAAAAGAAGATTACTGGAAAATCTGAAAATTCTTGCTATGAAGTTTAGTATGCTGGGTTGATCTGGGCACCATGCTACATTAAGAGAAAACATATCTCAGATCTTGCTCACTATAGCATCTAAACAGAAAGGAACAGAGGTAGATATATATTGTCTTAATGTAATGGTGTTTTCCTTAATTTTGTTTATATATTTATATTCTTGCTTCATAAAATGAAAACTAGCTTGGAAACATCTCTTAAAAGTTGAAAATGCTTTACTGGTTTATATTTTCTTATGGTTATTGCAGCAGGTCACAACTTTCAGCTGATGTAAATCAGCAAGACTTCAATGAACTAGACCAATTTATAATGCAAATAAGAAGGCCTGTCTTTAAATCAACAGTGAATTTTGCATTTTGTTAGTTTTTTTATATTTAGAATTTTCACTTACATGTCTTCTAGTTAGTTTCTTTTACTGTCTTACGGTGCTCAGATAGTATTGCATTTAAATGAATAAAACTATTTAAGTTAATAAAAGCACAGCTGGCATTGTAGATCAATAGATTTAAATTATTTGGGACACTGAAGATATCATGCACCTTATGTAATTTAATCACTAGAATAATTAAATAAGGAGGGGCCTGTGCATGGTATCAGTTCTTGTGGGAAAATATGCTTCATTGACTTACTGGCACTGTTTTGGAATGTGGCATTTAAAAGTACCTTTTTACAGTGGGAAAGAATTTGGCCAAGAATAAACAGTCTGACCTTGTTAAATGGACCAAAGTCACTGCATAACCTAGTTTTGGAAATCTAGTTTTCACCAGTCCATGAAAAAAAAAAAAATCAGTCTATGAAAAATGCAACTAGATTTTATAGAGAAAAAATTACGTTGATTGAACAGAGTGGGCAAAATCTCCCCTGTTTTTCCAATATGGACTTACCTTATTTGTTCGAAGTCGGCTTTGAGGTTTAAACATGGTTTGAACTGTGATTTCAGAGGACATTAAAAGCACTTTACTGTGAAAATAATGAAATTAATTCAGATAATGAAGTCAAATTAATTCAAGTCATTTAGGGATAAATGAATAAATTTCAACAGAAATCAAGGCCATTTTTATTACTATCAGTCTCTGAAAATTAAAAACTTTGAATTTGTAGGAAAACTATATATTATTAACTAAGTCATAAACACAAAGCTTGGTATTTGCGGATGTAGTAATTTGACTAGAAAGGACCTTTTGATACAAATGAAGAAGAAAATTAAGCAGTTTGGTTTTAGCTTCAAATTTTGCTGATAGGAAACTGGCATGGTAAACTGGTACCATAATCCTGAATCTCCATGCTATGAAATCCTAGCTTCCATGCAGGTGATGGAAGATACCCTTTTAACATGACTGTGGCCAGAATCTCATTCCATTGTCTGTTTGAAAAATACAAACACATTCTGTGAACAAATATTCAAGCTGCTTTGGAGGAGTTGAGTATACAAAGAACAGCAAGGACTTTGAGAAATAGTATTGATATAAGTGCTTATCCCCTCCATGGTTTTGGCCACAGAATTCTCATTGGTACTTCATAGGACACAACCCCGTTTTTCTTTTTGACACAACAGCGACAAGTTAACATACTAAAACTCTTAAAGTCTGGCCATTTTTTAAAGCAAAAGAGAATGAAAAATCTTACAATGGCTCAAGAATGTGAAATAACATTGAAAGACATTGTTGAATAATACTTTTGAGTGCATAATTTAAAACTGTAGTGGTCAGTAGAGAATTATTGCTGCATAAAAGTGAAAATGTATCCATAACTTCAGTTATCAGCAATACTACTGAGAGCTATAGTTCCATGCTATAAAATGAGCAGTAATAGATGCAACTGTTGAAAAGCAGTTTACATATAATAAGTGAATTTAAGGAAAAAAAAAAATGTTTGCATCAGGTAAATTCAGATTAAAAATTAGAATGTGTATACATTAGGTTTTGACAAGTTTGTATAAAGAATCTGTATTAGTCTGTATTAATTAAGAAGAAAGCCTGTCTCAATGTAAAGACCATTTTCAGTTTTTATATTCAATGTAAACATCTTCTGAAGTTAGCCTGAGTTTCCTGAATTCTGTCTCTCTCTACTTAGTGTTTACAACATCAGCTATATATTTACTCTGCAGAGATTTTTTGAGGCCCTCGAGGGGGTGGAGTTGCCACCCTGCTGTGAGGAGGCTCTGTGTATTTTCTATGTATAGACACATGTGACATTGCCTTCTGCACTGCTTCAGTATTGAACTATCAGATTCTGAAAGTGGAAGTCATACACAGCTGAATGTGTGCACAGATTATCCTGTTATGTAGTTTTGGGCATTAACTCAGAAAAGCAAGGACGAAAACTACAGCTGTTCTTAGAATTTACAAACAGTGATAGATACTTCCAGCCCCCAATATGTTGGTTTTTTTTTTAATTTATGTGTACATGTTCTTCTTTCCCTTCTGTTCTCAATGCTATTTGTCATCCAGATCAGTCTGATAGATCCAGCCCTCACCTTTTTAAAGAAATTTGGTTCTTGAAAATGGAGTCACCAGAAGAGGATTAAGGAGCTATTTTTTGCTCTTTTCTACGTCATTAGTGTGCAGCATAGTGTGCGAAGACCAAGTTGTCTGAGAGGGGAACTGCTGTGCTTATGTAGAGTTACTTTTTCTCCAGCTGATACACTACAACTGTAATTTGACCCTCACAATATTTGCAAGTAAAATGCATAAATCCTTCCAAAAATCCTAGATTCATACTGAACTGAGGAAGCTATTAGACTGACTAGAAAGAAAAATGTTCATAAGTGGATGCTAATTCTTCTTTGTATTGAGTAATCTGTATCACTTTATGTACTGTTGCCCTTCATGCTGGGCACTCAGTAGTAATTTTTTTTTTACTATTTTTCATGCCAAGGGATGAAATAGATTTTTAATAAGAGGACTGTTAATATCTTTCCTTATCATAGGCAGTCAAAATGTATTAAATGCTTGAGGTTTCTAAGTCATATTAAAAATGAAAGAGTTGTTGTTTTTCTCTATGTCTTCTGTAGGTTCACAAGCAATGATAGCAGGCTGCAGTACAAGATAATAGAACTAAAAAGTGGAAGGTGTTTTATACTTTATCTTGAAGAACAGCTAAGAGTGAAGGGATGGACCTGTATATTTTGTATTTCATATGCATTGAAATAGGCTCTCTGATCACTTGCTTCTTTCTTTGAAGTAAGTTGTGATTTTTATACAGTTAATATTCAGTTCTTATTTTTCTTTTGTTGCTCTTCTCTGCACTGGTGCGACCTCACTTTAAGTCATGTGTGCAGTGTTGGACAGCACAATATGCAAAAGACCTTAAGGTATTAAAGAGAGCCTCAGGGGTGGTGAAAGGTGTGGAGGGGCAGTTTTATGAGATGTGACTGAGGTCATTTGGTCTGTTCATCCTGGAGAAGAGGAGACTGAGGGAGACCTCTTTGTGGTCTTCAACATCCTCACGAGGGGAAGCAGTGGTTCTGGTATAGATCTCAGTCATGAGACTAGTGACAGAACTCAAGGAAATGATATGAAACTGAGTCAGGAGAAATCTAGGCTGGATATTAGGAAAAGGTTTTTCTCCCAGAGGGTGGTTGAGCATTGGATCAGGCTCCCCAGGGATATGGTCAAAGCACCAAGCTTTACAGAGTTCAAGAAGGGTTTGCACAATGCTCTCAGACACCTGGTGTGACTCTTGGGGTGTCCTGCACAGATCCAGGAGCTTGACTCAGTGATCTTGATGGGTCCCTTCCTGCTGAGCATATTCTATGATTCTGTGATAAAAATGAATAGCTCCATTGACAGTAGTTGCAGGTAAGCCCAGAAGGCTGAAGAAACAGTGCAAGTATTAAATAGACAACCCTCATTTTCTTCTGAGGATTCCCTACATATCCCTTAGGCTATAAACCCATTCAGAGGTAGGAACACAAACATGTCAATAATTCCTGGTGAGGCACATGCTAAGATTGAGAAGCCCTTTCATCCTGATTGAACATTCATTTTAGGACTGAAATATCCTGCTCTGTGCACTGCTTTGGGTATTCCAATAATTAGTGGGTCTCTATAAGCACCTTGTCCAGGTGAGAAGCTTAGTGTGCTTCCACCAGAGTTTTCAGGTATGACAGGTTTTGTTTTTTTTTTTTTTTTTTTAGTTTTACAGCTTTTACACTGTAAGGGGTTACAGATTTAGTCAGTGCAATGAGAAGTTACAGCACTGTCCTATCAGGTTGTGGTCATTTGGAGAAACTATGGATTTCTGTTCTGACAGTAGGAAAGAACTTGTCTGCAGTTTAGTTTTTGCATCATAATCCCCTCAGCAGAGATGATTACTTTGAAACTCTCTTGTCATGGAACAGAATATCATTGTGGTACAACCTGTACAAATTTGAATCAAGATCTGGTTTTCTATTTGAATCAGGATCTGTTTTTGTTTTTGAAGACATTTTACTGTATTATGTATTTATGGCCAAGCATTAAATTTTTCTAGTATGATAAATTCCTAGTTAATAGACTATTTTTTTCTATTAGTCAACATAAATATTTTAATCAAGGATTTTAACATTATCTCCTATTCTTCAGAGGAAAGATTTCTTTATGGGCGTGTATTACTCTCCTTTGATACTTGTAAGCATCCAGGTGTAGTTGTGCATACTGCTTTTCATTCTTATGGTTTTACCCTCTGAGCAATGTAATTAAAATTAATGTAGATTTAATTATTGAGTTTTTACATTAGTATTTAAACTTATTTGCTCAGGAATTGAAAATGGGGAAGAATCTGGAGGAGCTTGACCTCTGTTACATGTGAAATGACTTGTCATAAGTATACTGTTGTTTTGTTTGTTTTTTTTTTAATTGTAGAGCTCTAGCTGTAATCAAGTACATCCTCACTCTTCTTTTGAATCCAACATCCAACCTCTTTCTTTGATTTTGACTTAGCACAGTTCCTGACATCTTTCTTTCCCATAAAAATTGTATATTTTGTGGCACACCCATAACAGTCAGTAGAGTACATGGAGGGAATTAGGAGAAAAGAGAGCAAAAAGAAATTGAGGAAGCATAAAAAGACAGTCGGTGCATTGACAGGAAAAATTAGGCCATACTAAGTACAATGACAAAGATTTTTTTTGTTGCATTATACTTGGCTGGGTTTTTTCAATTTCTTATTGCTTTAGGCCAAGGAGTGTTTGAATTCACTTTAATTTCCAGTTGCTCCTTTGCCTTCTGAACTGAAGATGCTACTTGTTTATATGCAAGCAGTTTAATTTGACACATAACTGGAATTCTTTCATAATTAATATGTGAAATATTATACCCTGAATATGCAATTAATATGAAAAATGTCATTTTTTTGTTATATTCCCTACTAAAGGTACTGAACAGGCAGAATTGTTCCAACCCAATTAAGTGCTATTTTATTACTAAGTGAAAGACTTTTCACTTTTAAGTCTTGCCCTCATCTAAACCGTTCTGACTTGTTACATTATTTTTTGCTAAAGTGACCACAACAGAAAATTTCTTGTGCTGCTTTCCATTCCTATGATGGGTTGATGCATGAACTAATCAAACCACTAGCATATATGTTGATCACTTGCAGACCTAAGATGGCAGTATACCTATTTAAAAGAAAAATGAACAAAGTTCACTAACAGTTCCTCAGTTGCCATAGAAACCATTGCATCTTACACAGGATACTTGACTGTGTTTGGGCCCCCATCCTTTGATATGCCAAGTGGCTGTGAATCCTTAATGTCCTCATCACCTATTTAAACTGCAATCAAAATCAGGCAATAAGAACTTAAATGCTGCCTGAAGACAAGCAGTTTCTACCTTAGCTTCATTTATTTGAATTATAACCTATTACAGTTAGATTCCTTTGAATGGGCTGAACTGAAAGGTGGACTTCTCTCATGGAATTAAGGGCCCCAGTTCAGTGTACTGAAATTAATTCATATGACAAGACCTTAAAGCATCAGATGCACTTGCAGTCAATTGCACTTTTTGAATTGTAGGGAGCTTGCATCATGTTAGCCAGTTCAACATTGGTCTAACCTAAAATAAAAAAATGCCACCATTTTCCAGCAAAGCAGAACTGACAAAGCACTGCCTATACACCTAACCTTACACAGCCAAAATCCCAGCTGACACAGTATTTTGAGTCATATGCTGACCTTGCTGTGAAAGGGAACTTCAATTAGATGTCTATTGTGTTTTCAAATACAGAAGAATGGCTTTGTGTTCAGTGGATTACCCCACTGATTAAGACAAGGAAGCAGATGCTGCAAGGACATACAGAGGAAAGAATTTAATTTCTCCCATTTTATTATAATTCAGAATCTATTCCGTGTACCAGATGAATTAATACATAAACCAAAAGCCTGCCAACATGTTCTGGCCATGCGAATTTCCCAATAATCAGAAGTACTGGTACCTATGTGTAATGAAACCAGCACCTTCCATGTCCCAGAAAGCAGATAGGATGGGGGAGGGAGGAGAATCATGAAGGGAAGTCTTTTTATTTTCTCCTTTTCACGTGAAGGTTTATAATTAAAGGGGAAAGTAAATTAATTACATGAATATTAAAAGGTTACTCTTCTATTCTAACATTTGGTCACAAGTTGTCTAATGAAAAGGAATGCAGGCTGGAGGGCTGCCATGCCTTTGCTTCTTTCTGCAGAGGGCCACAGGCTGAAGCAGTGATTGTGCGTGACAGATTCTGGGAACAATGGGCCTGCGCACAGATCATCCAGATGGAGCTTGCTTTTCTAAATTACACCAACAACAGGGTGGCCCACAGGCAAACAAAATAGTTAAACAATACATAATAAAGTTTTTATTTGGTATTTCCTGTGAGCCTCTGCCAGTTGCCAGGGAGTGTACTGTATTTTTCTTTTGCTGTATTAATTGTTGACCACAACTGGCAAAGACCCAAACTAGCAGGGACAGATAAGGGGGGGAAAATGGCATCTGGACACTAAAGCCTCAAGTGTACTGGGAAAAAAAAGCACAAAAAATTACAGCATATATCTGGAATTTTCCAACTAACGATGTGCGGATGTGGTAGCGCTAGGGAAAAAGAGCCAAACTGAGCCTGCTTTGTTCACTAAGAGAGGCCCCCCTGTAACATTCCTTTTAGCTGTGCATATTTTGGCTTCAGTTCTGCAGTTTTAACTATATACTGTGTATGGAGCAGTTCAGTTGTTGCTTCATGAATCTAATGATTTTGTTACAAGAAATAAAACTACATCAATGCATATGCATTGTTATTGTTTTGAGGTATTTGAACAGAAGCTGGGTTTTAAATGTTAAATCATAGGTGTTAAGTTTTCAGAGCGGGGAGGGAGAAAATTTCATTAAATACAACCCATCACAGCAACAGCTGCAAGAAGGAGACCCTCAGTAGCAGTGAATGCTGCCTTTTTAAACTCATCAATGAAATCAGACCTTACAGTTATCTGGTTTAGGGGAAAAGCCCACAGTATAGCATTAACACTTGGATAAAAACAGAAGGCTGCATAAACATGCTAGTTTGATAATAATTTTTCTATTTTCTTTGCCCTTAGAAACAGTTAAGGTGTTGGCATCTTTTTAAGGAAGTTTTATACTCCTGATTTACTATATGCAATGTCGTAAGTCATTTGCTCTACTAGTACGTAGCAGAGAAAAGAAATAAGAAGAGATTGCAGGCATTAGGCCACCTCTCCAAAGAAGATGCACGTTGATGTGAAGGCTGTCAGTTTGTATGCAGAGGAGAACCATCTGCACTGGACAGTGACAGGGTTTGCAGCTACAACAGGTTCAGTTGATGAGAATAAGTTATTATTATGAGCTTGAGTTGTCATATATTTATACAGCATTTTTAGATGTACGTGGGCCATCTTCCAGTAACCATTGGCCCTTGATGCAAAATTACTTGTTTTTTACTAATCATTGTGCTGTTTCCTATGCATGGATAACTTCTTCATACCCTTATAACCAACCATTGTGTATCCTGTCACGTGTGGAAACAGATTGTTGCTCTCTCTAAAGACCCTCCACACATTATGGTCCCTAGTGAAATCTATATATGCAATTTATTCACAGTTAGGGATGTCAGCTGGAAACAAGCTGTCAAAGTGGTATAGAAGCAGTAGATGCAAAAAAGGGTCAGATCTATGGGAGACATAAGTACAGCTTGCTCCTGATCACTGACAGGCACGAGACTCTCTTAAGGCCCCTAAGTCAGAGTTCAAGAGCAGGCCCATGCTTAGCAACGTAAATGTACTGATACCAAAATCACCTTCCAAATTACAGATTTGCCTTTTTTTCCTCATAAAAATAAAAAATCATATATTTGCATGTACTGAGCTGCTACTCATTACAAAATACTTAAAACATCACAGGAAGTTGGATAATTAGAAGAGGCTTCATTTCTTATAAGTAGATTGGTTCCTTCTGCAGTCAAGGACAATGAAAGTCTTTCAAACTTTGAAAAATAAACTGACTTAAAGATAACTTATTATGGGAATGCTCTGTAATCTATTTCGTACTTGCCTGAGTTGTAATTGATTAAAATTACACTTGTGCCTGACACGTGAGATACGACACATAGATAGCATTCTTGTGTACAGCATTTCCTAGTCAACTGTTGTTCATCCCAGGCCCTACATATGGGAATGGCAAGATGGTGCAGAGAGGTCATCTCCAGTCCTCTGCATTATTTTTCAGCCTGAAGACTACATCCAGGCTTGTATTAAGAAATACTGTTAAGTCTCCACATAAGTGATTTCAAGGCATGTTGAACTAACACTTCAGTTATTCAGAAGCACTAAAAGCCTCTTATTGATCTCAATAACACCTTTGCTGTAACTAAAAATCCATTCTTTATTTATTAGTTGTGCTGTTCACTTCTGTTTTCCTTCTCCTGGATTGTGCTCATGGGTTATTTTGGTCTTGTTCCTACTTCTTTTCAAAGAAGTTTCATTTTCAGATTTTCATGCAGTAGCCCAAAACAAAACAAAGTTTATCTGGTGTTTAAAGATGCTTTGTAAATAGAAAAGCTTAAGGAGGGGTCATTTAGACCCATGTTTTGTAAAAGCTTCATATTACTAAAACTAACTTGCTCTAAATTCAGCCTGAGTATGTCCTTCTAAAAACAATAATACTGGTAGCTCTTGAAAACACTTAGTTTCTCATCCCAGGATTATTAATAATTTTAAATATCAGTAACAAAACATCATATTAGCAGAAAAGAAAAATATTCCAATCTAAACTCTTTGTTTGATATCATCAAAAATTTGATATCATCAAAAATTATTTTCCTTGCTGCAATTTCCCCTGAAAAAATTAGCATTTATTAGCTGCAATTGTATACTCTTTAGAAAACATAGAGTATTTCTAATTTTTTGTTTCTAAAACTACTTTCTAAAGTTCTAACAATTAAAAAAAAGCATAGATCTAAATATCAATGATTTCATTGCCTGCAGATGTCTTCTTCTAACCACCTAGAGCATTGACTGAAATTGCTAGGAATTATGTAAGTATTTGGAGTGAGCTTGGAGCTTTTTATGAGATGTACAGTTGTGTTTTTTGACACAGCCTAACAACATTACCCTTCTCATGCAAAATATTTTTTGCCTCAGAAGAACAGCTGAGGTCCTATTGGCTTGTCTGTTCCTCTTTAAGCTTAGAATCTATGACAGTGCAACAGCTTTGGAGGCTGTTGATTTGTGTCAATCTCGGAGCTGCTGATACTTGGGCTTGGTGGCTCTGCAGAAACTCTGGCTTTTGGTACTGCTTATCTCTTCTCTCCTCCTCAGCATCCATGGGGCCACACATGGATGTTACACAAGTATTTCCGGACCACATGAGATGTTATTTACAGGACTTCCTCTAAAAGTTCAAGGAGGGGATAAATGTTGCTGTCTCTGTGTGGCTGTTAATACTGTGAATGTCTTCTGGAGATTCCCTTTCAGGGAATATGTAGAAAATTTTTTGCATGCAGTGGTTGTTTCTGAGAATGGATATTTGTGGGGAAAAGGCTTAGACAAGTGTCAAAGATGATGGGAAAACATATTCACACGTTAACTGGTAGTAAGGTTGTTTTCACAAGAGCACTCTCTGAGAGCAGTAAAGCATCTACACTAGAGCTTGAATATTAGTTTCCATTGGATTTATTCTCTTATTTTCAAAGCTGGGTATATATTGCAATAAGCATTTTAGAAAGCCTTTTTTGTAAGTCCATTTTTATCTTTTTTAATAAGGATTCTTCCCTGAACTGTTAGGAGCCATGAGTGATTTACAGAGGAGCAAAAGGGATGTGACACAAGAAGAGATCTCCTAAATATTGTATTTTACACTGTCAGGCAGGAGAAGGGCAAACCTTTTAAAGCAGTACATCTTTCCACAGTGAGTGCTCTGTTGTGTATCTTCACTGCATAATGGCAGTCTGTGGTTCAGTCTGTCCTCAATTTTTAGTATCTTTCCTCTTTCAAGGAGACCCCAAGAGAAGGTATTGCCACTTCCAGGAAACAATGTTGCTACTGACTGGCCAGAGAGAATTAAAACATCTCTCTATTAATTGGAATTTTCTTTCTCTCCTGGAGACTCATTATGCTCAGTGTTTGGGAATCCCCTGTGCCTGTAAATTGATGTACTTTCCCTAAAGCTGAGAGCATTCACTTTATATCATGCAGAACACAGGTAAGCCCAGTTCTGGATTACTAAAATTGCATCTCAGTGCCACACTCCAGCAGCAGATGCAGAGTACACATATTAGTCCACATTCCCTTAACCACTGCTGAAATTGGAGTCTGTCAAACAGATGCCTCGAAGCGGATTTGGACTCTCAGGGAAGTGTTTCCTCTCTAAGGCCTCTCTGCACACAGCGTTCAAGGAGTTAACAGGGGAGCTACTTTGAAAATAGAGGCAGAAGGTCATTGTCGGCAACAGCAAAGACTCCTACAGCCTGCCATGGAGAGCCTTTCACCCGTCATTTCCCACCCAGGGGATTGTAAACATTGGCTCCCAGCCATGGAGTCCTACAGAACTTCTCTTTATTTGCAGCATATACATTTATATGTCTTAATGGAAACTGAAGCCTGGCAAGTTATTCCTGCGTGTCCAGAAGGAGAGAGGGAGCTTCTGTTCGAGTTAAAGAGATGGGAGAAAGCCATTACTCATGCTGGAATTTGAAAACATAGAGATACACTTGTTTAGTGGTGCTTCACATGTAACATAGCTGCTGTTCTCAGGCAAACTTTCTCAACTCACAGGAATGTGTAGAATGCTGTCACTTAATCAGAATCCAGAAGAGGTCTTTTATCTGCCATTTGTTAGTAACTAGCAATATTGCTCTTATCTCATTGTCCTTTAGCTTGATGCAGTGCCCTCAGACTTGAGAACTTGTAACATGAAAGCACTCATTACCTTGAACATTCTTGTTTGTATTGTCTTACGCTATTATCTCTTTGGCTTAAATAATTGATGCTTTGTATCAATTTTGAGAGTGTTATCTATAGAAGTCTGATCTACAACATTATTTTCACAAATAAAACATTTTATATTTTTATAAGTCTGTCACCACTCTGGAGTAGAGTCTTCAGTGATCTAGACTAATTCACATCTTGTTTATCTAACTAACATACTGTGTTATCTATAAATTATTTTCCTTAGAATGTGGCTTCTTGAAAATAACATAATCATACAATCTTTAATGTTAAAATTGGGAAATAATGTCTATGAAGGTCTTAGTATTGGACCAGCTATAACATTCTTGGTTTCTGCTAAATCTTCAGACAGTTAATATCAGTTCAGAAAGTCCAATAACATTTATAAGTGGAAGAAATTTTCTTTTGGTGTCTTTCTAAATCTTGGGCTTCACTTAGTGCTGCGAACCCTAGTTTTGGCTACTGAGTAGTGTATCAAGTACCAAGGGAGGAGATGTTTCTCTTTCTCCACAGATGAAAGCAGAGTGCTGTCTTCTAGAATTTTTGTGAGTTCTATCCACTAGAAGCAGAGAGGTGGAATACAGTCTGTCTAGATACAAAGTAGATTCAGCCTGGTTAATGTAATTAATGCCTGCTTTTATTTTTATCCAGTGATGGTCTAATGTAAAATGCATACACATTCCAGAGCAGTATCCAGAAACTCGGCTCCTTGCCCCTTCCAGCTGATTGTTCTTAAGCATTCAGCTGCTGTCAGACACAGTCTTGCCCCATGACTCATATACTCCTGGCAGAATAGTGATTTGGCTTCAGCAAAGGCAAGGAAAGAGCTGTCACCCAAAACACCCCTAGCCTAGTGGTCAAAGATTGTGCTTGGGTGTAGGAGGTACCAGTTAAATCCCCTTTGGCTGAGTTTCCATTTTGAGATTAACCTAATAACATTTGCACAAGATGTTAATGTAGAAGCAAACATATATTGCTTCTGCTACTACTCCTGGAGCCCAGGTAGGTCTCCATATGGACTTTAGTTGAAAACATCAATTTACCCAAGATATGTCTACCAAAAGTATAGCACTCACAGTAGTGCTTTAGCTCAAACACAGCTGCTTGTTTCTGCAGCACAGGTCTTTCTGATGTGTGTGACCAACTACACGTAAGACCTGGAGATGCTTTCAGAGTAAGAAGAAGAATTTGATAACTAAGATGCCAACAAAGTGTTTCAGAACTTCAGTGCCTTGTGCCCAGGATTTTATTGGTCTTAAGCTCACAAAGCTACTTAAATGCCACATTCAAACAGCCTGAAGACCCCTCTTACTGTTTTTGACCTTTCTCTCCAGTCCTTGCTTTTGGCTGGAAATTACATTTCTTTGTCCTGGTGATGCTTATTTCAACTCAATTAATTTGTAATGCTCTGTGGTATGTTTAAGTATATATGAATGCATACATCTATGCATCTCTATATTGAAAGCTCAATTTTTTTTCTTTTTTTTTTTTTTTTTGTGTGTATTTACAAATCTCTTTTCACATTTGTTTTTAGAAAGAAAGATGTTTCATGAGGGTTTTGTTTTCCCAAATGTAATTTCAAGAAATTCTTTATAGGTATTTCATAGGAATTTCATCTCTGTGTTATCATTTCCAGTTTTGCTTACTTCAGTTTAAAACCATACATTTATGTAAGGCCATAGTAAAATCTACTGCATTCAGCTTCAAATGTGGAACAGATTTGCAGTGTTCAGAGTTGCTTTATGCCATAGGTAGGAAGGCCCAGCTCTGTAATGGTTGTCATGATGATGAGCCAGTTGAACTTTACACCTAGTGAGGGCAGGTACATCCCAAGTGAAGCTTCTACTGCAGAGAAGCTGACTTGTTTGCAACCCTGGGTTATTAAAAACTCCCAAACCCTGGGAGTTTTTACTCTTAAGCTATTGTTTCACATGACCATTTCTAATAGATGTTGCTCCACCAGCCGTTTATCTACTATACCGTGCTCTCAGTGAACTTGGTACTTTGCCTTCAGACACAAGATTAGTTTCTCATTCTCAACTGAATGAAAATAGTATGTTGTAGAATTTGTTTGCACCAAGTTTCTGCTGTCTGGACTCCTAAGCTGCCTGCAGTAAAGCCTCTCACCTAGAGAACAGGTCCAATTTAATCCATTCTTTGTGGCTTCTCTGTGCATCTCCTCCTTTTGTTCAAGATGGCTAGACAGAAGTGGGCCAAAGTTCCATGGGAGAGAGGGCTGTGGTGGCCTTGATGGTTTTGTTTCATTTAGGCTTTTTCTTTTCAGGACTGTAGTACAACACAGTACCCCAGGAAGTGGGAACACTTTTTTCTGTCAACCAGACCCTGGTTTTCTGGTAGTAGTGAAAAGCTGGTCATCATTATCAAGTCCAGATTTGCTAGAATGATGGACCCAAGAAAAGGCCAGGCAGACAACCATGGTTGGTCCTTGGCATGAGTTAGAGCTGTGTTTTCTCCTGCTCCCAGGGACAGGGCATCAGTGATGTGAGAGACTGTAGAATAGATGGCTGCCATTCAGTGGGAATATACAGGATGTTAGATGAGTTGATTTTGTGGCTTAAAGATGTAAAGGAGAGCAAAGCAACTAAAACAAAGCCGAAGATGTACTTCTAGAAGTTAGGACTGTTCCCTTAGCTAGCTAATGCCAACAGGTGACTGAGCTAGTGGAAACATGCCAAATTGGTGCATCCAGAGCCAGAAAAAGATCTGTATTCCAAGGCACAGTCTCAGGCTGCCACCTTTTGAGATTTTCCAGGGTTTTTTTAGCCTTAGTTTCATTTGGAATTGTGAAAGACATCTTTTTTCCTTACAATAGGTGTTTGACTTGATCTGCATAAGAAGACAGTGATGTTTATTTCTGTCTGCCTTTGCCTTTTAGGGTCTTTTTAGTTCTGAGATAAATTATTAGAATTTGCTGTTTCAATCTACAGATTTGATTTTAAGTCTTGAAGCATGATTGAATACTACTTATATTTAAAGTCTGTCACTCTCAGTGTTGTTAAATATCTCTATCTGTAAATACATTGCGATATAAGCACAAGTCTTATTGCATGCAAAGCTGACCATTTCTGTAAAGAATTGAGTTGTCCCATATTTTATAGAAGGCTTCACTGCAGCTCAGAGAATAGAGAATCGTGGTTTTGATTTCAATACACAACAAGGCCTGGCAAGTCTGACTTTCGTGGGATCTGGATGAGGTATAGTGTTGCTGATACTATTTTAGCTCCTTTTTTGTATAAAAACAAACCACTTTTCACCTGAAGTCTCAGATAGTCTTTGAGAAATGTTCTGTATATTGTCTCTGTAGAGAATTCTATGAAATACTCTGCTTAGTAGAAATATATTTCCTTGTATGACTTTTGAGGTGAGGTCTGAACCACTAGTGGTTGAAATATTACCTCATATTAAGAGCCAGGTTTCCTTTCTAGTAGCTGTTCCACACAGATGTTTAGTGCACAGAGACTTTTAAGGTAAAACTCACTGAATGTAGGTAAAGTGTCTTCAGCTACGCACATGATGTACAAGCACACATGCACACACATTCATGCCTTCTGACACAGGATGTACCTAGAAACGCTCTTCAGCAGCACTGTGACACTGGGTGATGTGGTTCTTCCTAGAAATTAAAAAAGGAAAATTCTGGTTAGCTTTGTGTGTATAGAACATCTGAGAAATGAATGGCTTCTTTATTTGTGGTGTTATCTTACAGTAGATGCTAAACCATGTTTCCTTCAAATCATGAATGTTTTAGCATCAAAACCAGGAGATCTCGTTCTAAAACAGCGACTTGATAGTGGGTGGTACATGTGATCAGATTTGTGTCTTCTATAAATACATAATCTTTTGCATGATGATCTAACTCATGGAATGATAACAGCATTCATTCCAGTTTTCATAAAGCAATTCATCAAGCTTGTGCCCAAAATGGAGGTAAATGTGAATAAAGAGATAAAATTGGTATTACCATGTGCACTTCAGGAGACCCAGAGCACTAGAAAGGATTTCATGTTTTGTATGCTAAATCTTTTGTCAAAAAGTGAAGTGCTTTTTAAAACTAGAGTAGTTTGATACATGCTTACTTTAAAAGGGAAACTATTTTAGTGTTTCTATAAACAGACAAACTATAGTCATCTTTCTCTAAGAAAGAAACATTCTCTCCAGTCATACCTATCTCTGTGATGGAACTGAAAATAGTTAAATAACAGTGGAAGAACCACTACTCAAAAAAGAGATTAAACAAATGTAATTGTTATCCCTGGAAACTAAAGCACATCATGTAAAGTAGTGATCATTACCTTCTCAGTTAGGAATAATAATAGGTCTTCAGAGATAGATTAAAGAGAGTCCTAGATTTGCTTTATAAATGCAGAATGCTCAGTGAATGCTGTAAGGATAGTGACAAGAAAACAGTAAGACAGTTGCCAGCAAGTAAAGGAGACACACCCCTGTTCCAAAACAGAGATGAAAAATACATCATTTTACAAAGGCTAAAATTCAGCACATGCTAAAATCCCTTATCTTGGCCTCATTACACCTGTGGAGCAGGTGGGTTTTGAACATGTTCCCTGTCTCTGCTGGAATTGTTGTGCATGGTGCTGCAGGGTGGAATGAGGCATTGTTTCTCCTCTCTTCCTCACCTCTTTTCTCCTTGCTCCTGCCTCCAGCACACCCTAGACTACCTTCTCCCTTATTTCCCAGGATTCACACACACAAAAACACACCCAAAATTGTTTCTCTGTGTGGCGTAGGTGTGGTGCACTTCCAAAGGTCTTTGGAGTGTTCCTAGGGGGCATGGAAGAGGAGGTGGGGAATATCATCATTGCTGGAGCAGAGCAGGGCATGGTGAGGGGGTGGTGGTTGGTGGTGGATCTGTTACACCAGAGGATTGGAAAGTGGGGCCACCTTGAGCTGTCAGGAGGACTCAGAGCAGCACACAGGACAAATGTAGGGCCCATGATCCTGCAGAAATACCATCATGTCACAACCTAGTGTCACCAGCCCTGTGGATTGCCACTTCTGCCCTGCTCAGTCCTAGCTGTTGGTCCATACTCCAAACTGAAGGCAATGAAACATTATTAAACAAATATTTTTTTTTTCCCTAAGCAGGCTTTTAATATTACATGGCTTTTAATATTAATTTTAAGCAATGTTACACTGTTAGACCAGCGAGCCATTTTAGCATATTCAGTTTAGAAATTACATTTATTCTTTCCAGTCTCTGTGGAGTCTTTTCAACTGTGTTTTTACCAAGTGAGAGGGAGGTGGATTAGGCAGAGACAGCCTCTCTCTGCAGAAGGGGTTGAAGCCAGGCCTCAGTCAATATACTTGTCTGTAATTATGTCCTCTCCAACTAGGCTGTGGCAAATGTGTCAAGCTTAGTCATAAAGCTGAGAAGACATTTTTTGCAAAGCTTCAAGAAAATTCTTCAAGTTGTTTTAGAGTCTCAGACCTAAATAACAAACCATGAGGTAGCAGGTTCATAGTGAATTTGCTAAGATTCCACTTTCAACCCTTGTGAACAATTTGAAGCAAAGGATTTTTTGTGAAATTGGAAGACCATGAAGCTATGCTAAAGAGCTTGACTCTACATACTGTACCATATATTCTGTAGCTATGTTCCCTCATTTTACTTAAAAACAAAGGACAAAAATAAATGACAAAACAGTAAAAAAGATGTCCTGAAGATCATGTGAAAGCCTTGTTAGTGAGAACTGAACAAAAACCCTAAGTTCTTAAACTGAGTTTAAGAACTATTGTAGGGAACATTAAAAAAATAAATCTGCAAGTAATTTTTCCTGAGCTTGAAATACTTTAAGTAACAAAATGAGCCAGCATCTAGTAACCAATATAACTAACAAAATCAGTACAAAAAGATACTTTATATGAATTTAAGCATCCTGGTAATTTATTTTGTGTCATGGTTTCTGTAAAAGTCAGTGTTTTAAAAGGTTTTACAGACCTCTTCCAAGCCCCTCCAGAATTAATTAGTATAGACTCATCTGGCTTTGGATATGTAAAAGGAAGATGTCTACATATGGGCCAGTCACATTCACCTCATGGATGGTAATCAAATGCAGTGTGTGTTCATCTGACCTGTGCAACACATTTAGGATAAAGTAAGACCAGTTGCTGGGTGAGATGAGGAGCAGGCCATGCCTCCCCCACCCCATCACTGTTGTGGAGCCACCTCTGAATCAGAGGAGATGAGGGAAGCATAGCAAAATGCCTTCTTTCTGGAGTGAAAGGAAGACCCGGAGCCATAGCGTGACTCACTGGCTGGTAGATTAAACAGTGCCAGAAAACATTCGTGGGTACTGGAGCTCAATTGTCTATACTGTTAAATTATTAGAATGGTTCCTGGCATGAGTTATTCCAACCAGCCCTTCCCCAGACAGTTCCTAGGCGCTGGCAGTTAAGCATGGAGTGAAGACCATTCCCAATAAGCAGTTTGCATGCGGTCACCTTTTTTGGGAGGCTGAGAATTTAATAATATGGACATAGGCCACTCTGTACTTTTTGGTCTCAGTGCCAAAGGAACATTTCCTGTCCCATTTAATTTCCTAGCACAGACATAGCTGCTGTGTTACAGTCTGATCCCTGCTTTGTTCGTGTAGCTGTGCAACTGGGCATTGGTCTGTACTTAAAGTCTGTGGCAAAATGAAATGTAGGCTTTTGTGTCTGTGTTACTCAACCCCATCCCTAAACCACTGTTTGTCTTTGTCTTTTTTTAACTGAATGCTATTCAGACAGCAACTATATTTGGAAAGGGTTGTATCTTGTGCAGATCCATTTAAATTAAGCAGTTAGACAAAAATGAAAATCTGTTCTGTAAAGCAAATGGAAGCTATATGAGCCTGACACAATGCCTAGATCTTCTGTTCTGTTGCTAGTGAGTAGACACTTCCCGCTAATTTCATTTTTCATCAGGAACAGGTAACATGAAGTGAAGGATTGAAACTCCTTGGGCTAGGTGGTGTCCAATAGCCACATCTGTCAGGTGTAGTAAGGCAGAAAGCTTTATTTCAAAATGAAGTTCTCTTTCTTCATCTGACTCTAAATGCAGCTCTGCCCTTGCTTCTCACTGAGCACATTTCCTTCTTCAGAGAGTCAGATACAACCTCAGTAGACTTTTGCAGATGTTTTTTCCCTCTCTACTGCCTCTCAAATACTCATCATTTATTTTCATCATGAAGGGCTGCCTAGATCTATTAACTTTTTAAATAGTTAGCAGTAGTGATCTGCAGCTACTTCTTACCTGATACCATCCAATCTTATCTGGATAGTAGAAACACAGAATGTGCATTGTAAAAGGAACTTATTTAGGTACCTACTTCTTCTAGTGTGTGAATATTCTCAGACTTTTCATATGTAACTGTGTATATTAAATACAAATGTTACAGGGTATCTTCAGGACAGGCAGAGTTGTCTAAGAAGCTAAAGGGGGAAAAGGAGACAATTTTGCCCAGGAGCATTTGGAGGCAGTTGGAAGAAGAGAGGACAGGGTGTGAAATTTGAGGGAACCTGGAGATGCAAAGGAGCTGATGAGGAATGTGAGGGAAAGCAGTCCTTCCCTCACAGGGAAGGACAGAACAGCAGGCTGTGTCCACCCGGGTGTTTGCCCAGGAGCAGCAGGAAATAAGGCATGTTTGGTGATGCTGTCAGGGGACCGACCACTGGTGTGTGTGACAGGAAGGCAGCAAAAAGAAGCCAGGAGGTCATGGGATGTGGAAGAAAGCTGGCTGGTGTAAGAGAGAAGCTGAAGAGACCAGCCAGAGTGAGCAGAAGCAAGGAGAAGGCAGTGGAAAAAAGTTGCTTAGGAGAGAGGACTAAAATGCAACATGGTCACTAAAGTCTAGAACCTCCAAAGTATTTTGGAATCTTGCACAGTTTAGGATCTTCATCAGCATGTGAACATGTTTCCTTTTCCTACAGAGCAATCATTATGTGCTGTATTTCATGTGTGTCAGATTTTCAGTAGAGACAGAATCTAAGTGAGATGTACTGATGTAGGTACTGATGCTTTTTTAAACCTAAAAGTAGGATTTAATTGAGCAGCTCTGTTAAGTGTGCTGTTGCTCAGGGAGACCTTGTTTCCCTGGTAGTGTGACTTACCTAAGCAAAGCATTTTTTCACTCAGATCCATGCTAAAGAGGAAGTGATGACCTGCTTGTTCAGCCTCACCATATCCTGTGTTCAGAATAATTTTCATTTCTACTTCTTTGCAAATGTTAATGGAATTTCTACAAATATTTTCTTGGTTTCTATGGTAAGAGAGAGTGTGAAACTTTCAAAACCACTGCATCATACTCATCATCCTGTGCTTTTCAGGAGAAGACCCTGACCACAAAAGGAGTCATCTGTGGCATTACTTGTGTGTGAACTGACATTTAGTACATTTTGATCCCTTTCAGGTTCACATTTGGAAACACAGACTCACATGTTACAAACTATAAAGGTTATTTGATCACTTGTATAACGACATATTAATGACAGAGCATATCAAAACAGCTCAACACAGATTCCTTCTCTGACTATAATGCAGTCAGGCATTAGCTGAAATTTAACTGTTAGTCTTTTGGAAATCTTACCTTACACAGGTTTAACTTTTCAAATGACTCAAATAAAATCTCCCAGTCCCCTGTGTATGCATGCATGGAGCATAGCAGGGTGCAACTGCTTGGGGAACTTGCCAGTAAGGGGTCACATGGGAGAAGCAGCCACCGTGCTGCAGACTTCCGCAGCCGTCTGCACACAGCGCTGCTCCCCTGGGCACGGGCAAGAGCCGTGCTGCATCTCTCAGCAAAGGAGCAGCTCTCCTGTGCCACACTCATCTGGCAGGCACTTCAGTTTGGGGCATATGGTCCACAACCATGCATCCCCTGGTTCTTTGCCTATGAGAGTGCAGAGCTCTAATGTTGCAGGACTTGTGGGATTGTGGAAAACAAGTCATCCTTATGCTCTGTGTGAGAAGAGCCATATGGACCTTAAACGAGGAATCGTGAGGTTTGGTGGTATTCCCACAGGTCAGAGATAACACAGCTCTTCCTCCTGACACTACACCCAGCCATTCACAAACAGTAATGGGTTGAAATAGCTATATCTAATTTCTCAAAGCATTATTACTTCAGTAAGCTTTTCCACAAGTGAATAAAAGCATAGTTCAGTTTGAGAGATATATTTGCATTAGGAAAAATAAATTGTTTTAGGAGGAATTACACCTGATTCGGACAGGGCATCTCCCGAGAGAATCCTTGACCTCCAGTTATATTTGTCTTCTCTCCTTGGAGTGAATCTCTGAAGAAACTTCTCTGGTTTTTATAGAGAGAAATGTTTCATAAAAGAATCACTGGTATGGTAGCAAATCAGGAACAAGACAAATGGAGCTAAGTAAAGCCCAACTTCCCCATAGGAATCTGTTTCTGTGGATGGGTATCTGGAAGCATAGCTTGCCAGCGCAGTACTTTGTACTGTGTTATTGAACTGTTTCATAGACAAATTTTATAAATAAACATCAAAGTGTTTAAAAGAACAGTTAGCAAGTATGACCTCTCTTGCAAATATCCATGAACCTCCCTTCAGTAGTCATTCAGTGGTTCCAAAGGCTGTCAGGGCATTTAGCGTCAGTAATAAATGTTGTATTTGCTTTTGTTTCATCTGGCTTTGACCAGCAAATTCGGCTGATTACTTCCATTGTTATTTTTCTTAAGAAGACAATTACATTGTTATAATTAAAAAATCCTACTATTCTTACATATTTCTTTGTGTTGGTCTTGAAATTCAGAACTCACTATCCTAGTCAATATAATTTTAAAACTTATTTTCATTCTTATATATATTTTTTTTCTTTGTTTCTATCCTTTTTTTTTCTTCAGAGGTTTGGTTTGGTTCATGCTCCTCTTGAATGTTACATTTCCCATTTTCATGTTTGTTGAAGAAAACACCAGTAATTGCAGAGGCCCTGCCAGCCCCCATATTAGTAGTCAGAGGCTTAAATTATAGCACAGAGCAAGAAAATATAGGCACTTAGCTGATGGTCATGTGTTGTTATGGCTGGATTATAACTGTACTCAGGAGGAATGCTCCTGTGGCTCTGAGATTACATTCTTGCAAGATAGTAGCTCACACAGGGCTCTGCAGAAGCTCTTTGCATTCTTCTGCAAATATCCTGAAGAGACGGTCAGCCTCATCTGTATTTGGTCTACCTGTGGGATACAAAAAGATAAGTATAAACTGTTCCATCTCTGTTGTGGGTCCAGTAAGCAGGACTTATGAAAGTACATCAATAGAGCAGTGCCAGTAAAATTTCTACTGGGTCCCTACAACATGTTGTGACATAACCACCAGGATAAGAACAGCCTAAAAGCAGGCACTTTACATGGCATATGTCCGTGGGAAAGAGTGTATCATTTGTACATAAAGTGTGAAAGAAGTTACTGCTGGTCTGACCAGCAGCACATGGACAGAGACAGTCACACAACTGTAAAGGTCAGGAATCTGCTAGGAATCCTTGTGCTGTGTTGCTTAGTTAAAAACTGACAATTTAGGGTTCCTTGGTGTCCAGGGAAACCACAGTAGAGAGCACTGATGCCTTTGGTATGGGACAGCTTTGAGAAGAATTTGACTTAATGTGTATCCAACTGATTTTTAAAAAAGTTATATTTTCTTCAGTTTCTTCAGAGACAACTTTTGAGGCAGGTCAAACATGTTTACCTTAATTGGCCCATGCACTTGAGTTAACCCAATTTCTTGGATAGAAAATAGTAGATAAATCATAAAGGGCTGAGAACAGACATGCGCTACAGATTCTGATTTGTCCTATGGGTAAACTCACAGATTCCCTGGTTTGTTTGTTTCCACTTTGGCTCTGGTGACTACATCTACATCTACTAAAGTTAGAGGCCTTTAAAAATGGCCTTGTAAAAAAGGCCTTGGTCAATTGACTAACATTAGCCCTATGGAGAGTCCAGATCTCCACTGGAGAGTGTTTGGGGTCTGTAAGCTGCAAAAGCTTCAAAGAGATAGTGTGGTGTGGTACTATGATTATCACACCAGTGCTGTACTCTGAAACTACAGTTTTGTTGTATCCTGAATTGCAATGTTCTTGACAAGAAATTGTCTCACATCCTGAGTCATCATCACTGCAGCTGTGGATACTGGGATTTTCCATACAGAACCCTTTTCTATGTGCTGGCTAAACCACTTGGCTGTAATATGTGAGTTTTTACAATATAGATTAAACTAAGTGGAAACTGTACATAGAGCATTTAGGAGGTTGTAATTCTGCAGCTAAGCACTCTATTTTCTGTTCCTTTTTGTTTTGCAGGTTGTTACTTTGTGGTATAGAGCTCCTGAAGTCTTGCTTCAGTCCAGTTATGCAACAGCAGTTGATCTTTGGAGTGTTGGCTGCATATTTGCAGAAATGTTCCGTCGAAAGTAAGAAATACAGTTTTATTTTCTTCATGTTTTTCATTTGAAAAAATGTGTAGTAATGCCTGTCACAATACTCTGAATCATGTTTATATTGGAAAGGCCTGATAAGATGTTTTATTTGCAGTGCAAAATATACCTGTCCATTGCAGATTCATACTTACTGCTATCTTGAAGTCTCTTTTGATGGGAGTCTCAGCTCTTGGTAAAACTTGCATGAGCATTGTTGTATTCTGGTTGAACCTGAATCCAAATGCAGAAAACTGGGTGAGAGAGGCTGTTGATCAATTTGAGTAAAGCTGGATTCTGGAAGGGATTTACCCTAAGGAAGGCAGGGCACGGGGGTCAGCAGAGTCTTCTTTCTCTGCAGTTTGTGTATTGAAGCATCAGGTGTTTGCTTGTAGTCTGCTCTCGGGATAGTTGAGATTTAAGAAGTTACTATAAAGTTGTTTTCTAGAGGTGGGATTTTTTAAGAATAACTTATGTAGTAGCCTGAGGGTAGGGTAACAGAGATGACAAGAGTAGTTAACCCCATCCTCCAAGATAAATGGCTTTTTTTTTAGCTGATAGTATGAAATCAGAACTATCTCATTACAGAACATTACAGCTGGATGCAGGTGAGCTGTGAATTCAGGAGTTCCTCCCATGTTCTCTCTTTGCCTATGGAAAGACACTGATGTGCAGGTTGTACCGTGTAGGGTGTGGAGAGGAACAAACCTGCAAGTTTTAACAGGGTAAATCTGTCTTGATACTAAGGCAATCACTTGCATTTTGGTTGAGCTAAAGGCAAAAAGTGCATGTTGTCATCACCTGGGTGATTTCCATGTAGAAACTGTGTAGCATCTTTACCCATGGTAAAGCCAAAAGATATACAGAACAAAAATGTGAAATAAAAGTATATATTGGGTCAAACCTAAAACACAAAATCAGTAAAATTTAGAAGGGGATACAATGCTATAAGGGCCTTGAGAAACAATTATGTAATTTATGCAATAAGTTTAAATACTAATTGAAGTCTTGTAAAATAACTTCAGGATTTTACTACTTATTAATGTTATATGGAAAAATCATTTTCCTTGGGCTTCTTGCCTCGTTAAATGGCCTGGGTAGAGTTATCCTCCACCCTCTCTGTCTCTGACTCAGAAATGAAGTCAGAAAATGAGAGAAAAAAAAGAATGAGGATTTTAGGAATATCACTTAAACTCTCCATTGCAAACTTTTAAAGATTCAGTCCTGGCCCATATACCAACATATTCATAAGAGTATTAAGCTGCGGCTAGTTTTTCTGATTCAAATAGGAGAGTCAAAACCTTCATTTTACCATTTGCAATAAGAGTGAAACAGGCCAAAAAATGAATGTAGAACTTTATTACATGCTCAAAACTTTATTTTTCCTCTCATTTAATTTGAAGCATTTTGACAGATAAGAAATATTGCCATATACAAACTCCACCAATTTAATTGTATTTTTTCCTGTAATGGTGTATGAGCTTTTTTGAATCTCCAAATTCACACAGTAAATTAAATTTTCTACTTATATGTAAATGCAAATATTACATTAATATTACAAAACTAGTATTTTTTCTTATGGAAATGAATCTGACTTGAACCAGAATTCAATAAAACTAGGACTTCTATTTTTCTTGCCAGATAGGGTCAGTCTGACATTCTCAGTCTTACATTTGGAGGATTGTCAAAAACTGTAGAGTTGAGGAATCTGCCAAGTCTGTATGCACCATGTTATTTCATCGCAAACAATATGACTTCTACATGCTTCAGTGTACAAGCATGATTTGGAAGACTGTTCTCAAGGTTCTTTGCCATAAAGCCACAGCAAGCAGCCCTAATGGTGGCTCTGTGGGTTAACGTTGCAATACTCTCTGCATGATCTGTGTTGTCTTTCGGATTCTTCTCATGGGTTGCAAAAAGCCCATGTTACCGTGACCTTGGTAGCAGTGAAATGTAAAATTTTGCAAACTCCGTGGAATATATCCAAAAGATTTTATAAATGCAATAGCAATTTTACTGGGAAATGGTGGTGTCCTTGGGTAATCACCAATCTGTATTTCCACTGGTGTTGGTAGGATAAGTGTATGAGAATGCAGTTAAAACTTTTTGAGTGATAGATGTGGGTTTACTATTAAAACAACCTTTTCATTTTGCTGTCCTAGTGGGTACTTTTGGCTTCTTTTCCTACTCTCTTTTGCATTCTCTTTTAAAGATCTTAAAACCCTGTCATTTTTAAGAAATACACTGAGACTTCTGTGGGCATTTTTATATCCCAGGGACTTCACTGGAACAGGTTTCATAGTAAAACACTATACAGCATCACAGAACATACCAGAATCCTGTTTATGTCAAGGAGAAATTGGACAGTCTGAGTTTGCTTGAATTTTGTAGGCTGTCACAGTGAGGGTGCTTTAAGCCTGGGTAAGTACAGGAGAAAAATGAGCACTGTATGAGTGGTCCAGTCTGTATGTTACAGGTTACTACGTGTTTTAAGTGGATGGCACCTCAGTTTAAATCACCCTTAATCTAAAACAAGACAAATGCAAGCCAAGTATTTATTTAAGAATTAGTTTAAGAATTAGATTAGAAATACACAGAAGTGTGTAAAGGACTTGGACACCAAAAAAAAAAAAAAAAAAAATATATATATATATATATATATATATCTGTCTAGACACACCTAGAGTAAATTTGAACATTTCTCTCATCTTGGCTGATTCAGCTAAACAAATGACACTTAATTACACTTTTCATCTCTTTTCCTCCCACAGTCTGAAGTTTGTATAAAGTCATAGCTATTTTAAAATGGCACATTTTAATTTTGGTACAGACTTATAGGCTTCTGCAGAGATGGACACATAGAGTTTGTATCCTAAAATCCCTGAGTTAGATTCCCAAGGATCCTATTCTATTTGCAGATCAGGAATAAGCTGCTCAGTACTCAGGTATATGTGTTACGTACACAGAAACTCTTCTGCTTTGTGTGTCTTTTCTGTCCATGTGCGCTGCTGATGACAGCACCCCCATAATAAAGCATTACTTCAAAAATTCCATGTATGACAGATCCAGTTTTTAAATGTCCTATTTAGTTAAGCAGTTTGCAGTGACTTCTGGGCATTTGGATGGAGTGTAATGAAAGAGTAATGGATGAAATGAAAGAGTAAACGTATTTGTCACAGTGCCTGTTTTCTTTGTGATTTAAAAGTTCTGGTGCATGGATAGTAAAAACCAGTAGGGGAAATTTTGTAAACTATGCTATGGCTTGCTACCTTATCAGAGAGCCCCTCAGAGATACAGCTGGCAGGATTGACAGGGGCCTGAGGGCATGGGAACATAATTTGGCTTTTTTTTTGATGTTTAGATAAAGATTTGAATTACTTATAAAAGTACTATACTTTGAGACTGAGCATTTTCCAGGCTAATAGGAAAGGGCTTTGTACCTTCTACTAGGTAAACACTTCATTAAAGAGAAAGGCAAAAATGGGAGTAGCATGCACTTCTGTCTCGATCCATAAAACTCTTGCTCCAAAGCAGGAAGCCGTGACCAGTGTTTTAGGGAAGAAGAGAATGTCATCTTGTTCAATCAGGTAATACTTAATCCAGATGAATGAGGGTGAAAGGGGAAAAAGACTGGAATCCCAGATTCAGATCTGGGTGAAAGGCTCTATAAAAGAAAACTCAGATTACCAATCATGGATTCCCTTCTGAGTAGTCAGTCTTGAGAAAACATGTCAAAATATTTTGCTGCTTTGTTCTTATTTTATCTATACCTGCCCAGTTTTCAAAACCACACTCCTGTATAATTTCAATGCTGCACTGACTAGGAGGTTGGTAGGTATGCATGGGGGACTCAAGAGTCAGGCTATCTATGTAACAATCCTAGCTGGGCACCTTTAACTGTAATAATAAACAATCAATTGAGTTTGTCTCCCTTTGGAGTAAATACAGAGCTAAAAATCATCAGAAGAGACTATTAGTTTTGTAGCCTCTGTTACATTTGCATCCTAGTCAAGCTTAAGAAGTCATACACTAGAGGGTGGCCATGTGACTGCACGTTTACAGGCACCAATTCAAACCCAAAACTGGACAGACAGTCCTCTCCCAAAACCCTTTTCCACCTGCCGAAATCAAAAGTAAAACAGTATTATCTCAGTGCAACGAACTTCATCTATCCAGGAGGGAAATTAATTCCATTCACATGGGTTTCTTACTGAGACTGTTCATGCACAAGCTCCATGGTATTTTAAGCAGCCTGCTGTTGGTAAAATCATCAGTTCCAGAAATTCATAAGCCGCAAGATTGGCATAAATCATATGAGGCTCTTATTTATTTTTTTTAATATTAAATCATGTTTTTAGCAGTTGTCTCATTTTTCAGCCTACTCTGTCAACTCCCAATATATGTGAGACAGTTACTACATTGCAAACTGTGCTTGAAAATTGTAATAGCAGATAAGAGATGTGTGTCTCTACTGAAATACCTATGGTGGGCCAAGTTCCCTGGTGGGCACAAATAGCAGACACGGGGAAACAAGCTATTGGCATATAAGTCATCTCTCGGTGTTATAAATTTGTCCAATTAGAGGAGTTACATCAGTGTGTGTGGAAAAAGCGTGAGCTTGGGACTTCGTTGTTGTAGATAATGTATGAGATATGTAATGATATCAAAACTGATGATATGAACACTGGATTGAGGACCTACAGGCTGCTTAGAATCATAAGACATCAGGTTTTAAAAAACTAGCAGTACACTTACTCATTTTTAGCTACAATGTCTTAGGGTATTGAGTAATTCTAGATCGTCTAAAGCACTGAAATACAGCAAATCTTTATTCCCCTTTCCAAACAAGCCATAAGTTATTAGTACAGTTTGAAGTGCAGTCATCAGATCCATTTCATGTACTTTCCTGGATCATCTACAGAACCAGGTGGTAGAATGGGTCTGTGGAAACAGACCATAAGAGTAGTGTGGCCAGCAGCACTGGGGAAGTGATTGTCCCTCTCTACTCTGTACTCAGCACTGGTGAGATGACACATTGAGTGCTGTGGTTTGTTCTGGGTCCCTCACTTCAAAAAGGACATTGAAGTGCTGGAGGGTGTCCAGAGAAAGGGACATGGAGCTGGTGAAGAGTCTAGGAAACATGTCCCATGAGAAGCAGCTGAGGGAACTGGGCTTGTTGTGGAGAAAATGAGACTCAGGGGAGGACCTCACTGCTCTCTACAGCTCCTGAAGGGTGACTGTAGTGAGGTGGGGACCAGTCTTGTCTGCCACGTCTTAAGTGAAAGAACAAGAGGAAATGGAGGTAGTCTGAGCCAGGGAGGGTTCAGATTAGGTATTAGAAAAAAAAAATTCAGTACAGGAGTGGTCAGACATTGGAATAAGTTGTCCAGGGAGATAGTGGAGTCACTGTCTCTGAAAATGTTCAAGAGATGGATGTAGCACTTGGGGCTGTGGCTCAGGGGTGATTATGGTGGTGCTGGATTGGTGGTTGAACTGGATGATCTTCAAGGTCTCCTCCAACCCCAGTGTTCTTGTGATGCTGAGAAGGAGGACCCACTCAAAATGTGCCCCTCACTTCTACCTCTTCCTGACTCATGAGCAAAGAGCAGAAGAGTCAGATCTGCAGTAGAAGTTTCAGTTAATGCTTTGCGTGGGATGAAGATGATCAAGTGGTTGCAGGAAGAAATAGCCAAGTGTAACAAGAACACCTTTTTTTAAGCTGTCTCCAAAAGCTGAAGCTGGATAGGGAAGTTGGAACTTCAGCCACTGAGTGAAAAGACTAACTGTTTAGAGGGATCATGTTGTAAAGTTTTGGCTTCACTGAAATCCTTGTTGAAATTAACCTTGACTTCAAAGGGGATTGTAGCCTCTTCAGAAACAATTCAGTGGGACAGGGTTGCACAAAGAGTGGCAAAGCTATTCTCTGTTAATGTGCACAGTACAGCACTTGAAGCAATTGCTGTAGAAGAGTGCTGCAAACTGGCAAGGCAGGAGAGGGTGTTGTATAGTGGTGTCCCCAGCTTCCATGCCTTGCACTTCCTTCAGTGATGCTGTACAAGCTTTCAGCTGCCTCATCTGTGATATAAACCCAGGGCTGTGAGACTTTTGTTCAAAATAAGGGTTGCAAAATGTGGAAGCTATGAAGAACTGTCAGCTGGGAGTCGAGGCTAAGGGTGGAATTCACTCTTCTGGGCTTCATGAGGCTGCATGGCACAAGCAAAAGAGTGTGTAAAAGTTAAATTTGCCCAAATTTAAGATAGTCTAGGAGAATGATTATTGTTACCTGTCTGCTAAAATACTACACACACAAACACATGCACAAAAAGGTATCTACAAAGGAAGCCAAGCCATGAGTGTGTGAGCTACTGTACGCTTGTCCTTATCCAGAGAAAGATGTGGAACTCCTGTTTGTTACCAGGGGCAACAAAGTGATCCCTTGTAACAGAGCCTGCAGTTCCCTGGTGCTTTGAATGGGACAGGCAGCTTTTCTCTTGGGAGAGATCTGCTGTCTGTCCTGACTTGCATCAGTTTGATCATGCACTCATTTGGTCTGAATTAGCTGTTCTGTAGGTGCTAATCTCACACAGATACAGTCTTTTAAGCTTGCACTTCCAAAAAAAAAAAAAAAAAAAAAAAAAACAGATACACGTCTGCAAGTATGTTCAACAGAGAGCTACAGGTTCTCAACGGCCTGTGTGTTCTTCATCTGGAGATTGAAGTAAAGAGGACAGTGGGGGAAAATTGTTCACAGAAATGCTGCTATTGCAGAGAACTGCTTGGAAATGTAAACGTACTGTGTCCTCTACTCCTGACATAGCCTTGGTTAGTCATTCCTTATGATGAGTTTTTTTGCTGTTGGATGGTCTTGAGAATAATCAATCTGTAAATTTGCAAATGCATGCCCAAGGGGGGTGGGTTGTTTATGTGGTAAATGATCCTCACTTCAAATTAAGTAACAGTGTGTTATTACTTAAATTTTTATTCCCATTAGTAATATTCAATTATACAAACCTTTAGGAAAGCAGAAACATTTGTTTAAAGTCTGATACTGAAACATTATCAGCAAAATACTTTGCAATTGAATATAGAGCTTGTTAGTATAAGTATAGGATGTATTCCTGCTGCAGCCCAAGTGCATCAGTGATATGACTGAAGATACCTGGGTTTGGATGGGAGCAGAACAAAGAGACTACATATTTATATAAGCCACCATAAACAGAGCTGTCTCAAACTGAAATCAGTTGATAAACTTAGCCTGATTTCTATAGGAAAGGATTGTATTCCTTGTCTTTTTAAAATTATCTTTATTTGCACACCATTGTGAATCTTCAACAGACTGGTATTTTAACTTCTTGCTGTGTGTATGGATAATGCAGATGAAATCCTGGGCATACTGAACGTGAGAAAGAAAGACAGCTCTGACTGATAGTGAAGACTTCAGTTTTATTTTACCTTTCTGCACATACAAGAACAGTACCAAGAACACAGTCTGAAAAGAGGCTCTGAAGATAATAAGGAGCCTCTAAAATATGAATACTGCCATGCAGTGAATTGTGAGGCATATTTCTATGACACGGAATAGTTTCAGATGCAACTTAATTCCTTGTCAGTTAGTTCCCTGTGCTTCAGCATTTCTGATCATTTAGTCCTCACTGTTTTAAGTGGACACAGTAGCTAAGCAGCAGTAGGAATATTTGGCTTTGCCTACTAGATCCTGTATTCCTCCATATGGAAAATTTCTACTTCTTTTCAGTTCTTAGCTTAACTTTTCCTTCTCACGCTGTGTTCTCTTATTTTCAACATGTTTCTGATTTTTTTTTCGAAAGCAGAGAAAAGATCTGTAAAATATATTTTCAATCTTCTTTAGGTTGGAAAGAAGAGGGAACTAGAGAGAGCAGCAGAGGAATCTGTTAACAAAATTAAAAATAGGATGTATAAGTGGATATTGGGAGGGAAGGTATAATAAAACCAAAAGAGTAGAGCCATGGCAAAAAGCAACTGAGTAAGTACAGCCATGAATGCTGCTTATAAATTAGGTTTTCCATATAAACTGCCAAACATTTTAAATGTGGTTAAAGTGAGAACTGGTCTCTTTATCATGCAGCAATTTATACACAGACCTTGCAATCACATTATCTGGTGTTTTCCAGTGAACCTTAAACCAACATATCTAGTGGACCAAGAGCTCCAAAGTGTAATCATTCACTTGTCTGCTTGCTTACAGTTAGATCTTGGTAGCAAAAAGAACTAAAATAACTTTTTTTTTTTTGTTTTGTCTTTGGTTCTAACAAGCAATGGTTGCAGCTTAGAACTGTAAAAGTTACACAGCTTAATTTGCAACCTTTGAACCAAAGTACTGTATGAATCTGGCCTGAGTTTTGTTTCTGCCATTTTTGGAAATTATCTTGTTTTGTTACAAGAATGATTTAAGATGCAAGTACCGTAAAAGTTAATCACAGTCCAGACCAACTGTACTGGGAGAAAGCTTGTTCCTTAGAAAGATCTTGTCAGCATTCAAAATTCTGTGCTTTGCACTTTTTATACTTCATTCTTCTGCATTCATGTGCATAGGGGTGTGTGGGAGGCTGGTCATTTTTCCGAACTAGACTTAATAAACTGGGATTTTTTTCTTCCTCCCCAGATAAGTGGCAGCCTATTAGGAAGATCTTTTTCAAGTATTTTTAAAGTTGAATGGACACAAGCCACAGTTTAACTTAGTGACCTTAGTGATCTGATGGAACAACAATGACATTCTGCTTCACGCTTAAGGAAACTTAACATAAAAGGAAGCAGAAAACTGCACTTGTTCATGTTATTCCAGTTTTTGGGATAACGATGATTGTTTCTGTTTAACCTGACATCCAAGGCAGAACTTGCATTAGCTTTAGACAGAGAACAAACACACCTTAATAGAGAGAAGGGTAAACAGTCAGAATAATGCTATAAATATTGATTAAGAAATAAATGTGTTTCCAAGACAGCATCACCTCATTAAAAGTAAAATACTGTGTTGCTTTTTAGCTCACATTTTCCCTCAAGCCTTTTCTAGTTGATATCTGTTTGTCTGCAGTTGGAGTGATTGATAGCCGTTAGTCAAATCCAGTAACTGTATGGGTTTGTGGTTGGGGATGGGTGGTAAGTGCCAGGCCATTCACTTGTGGTTTTGCTTCTAATTTCCAGCTGTGCCAGACTTTCAGTCAGAGGAATAGATCTGTTGGTAAGGGAAACCGTTGATAAACCATAAAAACCAGAAACTGCCACTACCCATGACAAAAAGCCAGAAGAGAACCCTGGAGCAGTACTACAAAGCCCCACAGAAATGGTGTTAGCTGACCAAGTTTAATTTGACTATTTGGTTCAGTTGTGGGGTCACGTCAGGCAAGGCAGTGGCCAAGGGACCGGGACTGGGGCCAGGTGGCTCTGGGCTGGCAGCCAGTGGCTGCACACAGCCTAGATAGCACCTCATGAGAGGTCTTCTCCTGGAGAGCTTCCCATAGTTTCTTCATTGCAGGTGGCACACTAGTCTGAAATCCCCCTGAACACATAGTCCTTAAAAATATATGCATTCCTTAGAGGTGCAGTATTCCAGTCTGTGACAATCTGAATTAGTCTTGCCAGAGGTCAGAGGAAAAGAGCTTGTGGTTAAGAGAAAGACCACAACATGTCAGTCGTGATGTAGGTATTTGTAAGTCCTTGGTATTACCATTGTAGCATTTGCAATGGATGTTTGGAAATGCGCTGGCAGCAGAAACATCTGGATCTGAGCTGTGCTGTGTACAGATGCTGTCCAGTTGCTGTGAAGGTGCACCACTTTTGTGTCCTCTAGAGCATCTCAAAGACAAGTTCATACCTGTGATAAGCCAGGGCTATCTGAGGGCTGCTTTGGTGGGATCCCCAGCTGCAGATTGATTTTAGCAGTCACTCCACTAGCCAGAGAACAGGAGAGAAGTGGAGCAATGTCATCCGTGCCCCTTGCCCTCTAGCCTGAAGAGGGATAACCAGCTGTACACTGCCCAAAGACTTTCTGTTTGAAAGGGTCTCCTGGCTCTTTCACACAGAATTCCTCTGCAGGAACTTGGCTGGGAGAGTCTTTGCTTTTTGCCTAGAGTTTGGCTGTGTACTTTTGTTTGACTCGTAATACAACTAAACATTGTTTGTATTTACTTTTCTCTTTCATAGGAAAATGGCTGCAAAACGGTATTTAAATTCCTGGGATCCTTTCCTGGACACTGGTGCACTCTGGAGAGGAGGGGAAAAGTCTAAGACTTTAACTGTCATTCAAATTGCTGAGCTCCCAAGTGTGGCAGTTTTTTTCCCAAATTGAGTGTCTAGTCAGACATTTTGATTCAGCAGCCTTTACTGAATTTTCTGTGTTTGATTGTCCAGAAAAGTCTAATAATTAGTTACCATTGGTCAGTCATAAAGACAATATGTACTAGTTAAGAAGTATATAGGATTAATCTGCCTCATATTTGAGTTTTTCAACAGTGTCAGACTAGCACTTCTCAATATGTCTTGGTCAACAAGGCTGTTAAATGTTCTTTATATCTAATAAAACCCCATAAATGTGCATGAGAGAAGTGGAAAGCAGACCTAAAGGAGCAGAGTTTAAAAACAGCTAAGGATAAGGATAGCAGAGCAAAACATAACAGCTTTCTGAGACGTTGTACTATTTTGTACCAAGTAAATAAGTGGCTGTGAGAGAAGACCTCAAAATGTCAATGAGAAAGCAAGTTTGATATTTAGATTTCTGAAAACAATTTCTCCAAGGAAATCACAGTATCCAAAGGCAGCTCCCCACTGCCTCTGTGGAAAAACTTACCTGTATTGCAGGGTTGAGGCCACTGCAGAGAACTTGCCAGTCTGTGTGTTGCAGATGTCAAAGACATAGATAGAGTCCTAACTTGGTGAGGAAGGGAAGTGGCCACAGCCTCTCCTGCATGAATGTGCCACCTGCCACAGAGCAGCACGTGTTACCCACGTGTAGTTGGAGCTGCCTTTATCATCAGGAGCCTGGTTTTGGCAGGATACAGCTCACCCTAAGTCACAGGAATTCCTGTTCCTTCTTCCTTTGAAGCCATAGTTTGCCTTGTGATATGAAAGCACGTGTTGTTGCCTTGCTTCTGATTTTTGTTTGCACACAGCCTGTGACACTGCCATTACATTTGCTTGCTTGCTCTGCCTGACCTGCTGGCCCTGTACAAATGGGTCCATGTGAAACACAGCCACCATGGTGTGCGGACTGCTAAAGGCAGAGCCAGGATTTGACAAGTTCTTGGTGTCAGCATGTGACCTGCCTGGCTATTCTCTTGTGCTTGTGGCATGCCTCGTTTTGCAGTCTTTTAGGAACTGTCTGTCTGGCTTGGTCAAACCATGTGACTTCTTCCAGAAACTCATACATAATCTGCTCTGCTTTCCTTTTATAGATGCACTGAGTGAATTTTGTCCAGATGCAACTCTTAAGACAAACTCTGAGAAAATATTTCTTCTTTTACTTAAATATTCTCCGTATTCATAGCTTCTCTCCTAACATACCAAAGTTTGCCAGTAGTAAGTGCTTTTGGAATATAGACATTTGTCAAATATGAATTTCATCCAAGGAATTACTTCATTTCCACTCATTTATTCAACTGAGCCGGAGTAAATTGGCATGAAGATTCAGTTACTATTGATTTTCACTGAGTCTGAATCAGTTACCTAAAGGTGCATGACTCAATGAGCTATATCATCCAGAATTTCACAAACTACAGTGAATTATCGTATCTTTCTTATTAGATTATGTCCATGAAACAGGTTTTATGATTATGTCAGTACACCATACACACTGTTCTACACAATTTAATAATTTTTTAAAGTGCTCTTTATATCCAAGTAATTTGGGAGCAAGCTTTCAGCGTCTAAAGAAGTATACATAGCAGGAGACCTTTGTGTAATGTTCCTATCTGTAGCTATTAAATTAAGTCTGTTTGGCAGTGATGAATCATACTTTGCTGCTGTAAGAATGAAGGTACTCCGTTAAACCTAGATCTCATCAGACCATTAGCAGTGAGAGAGTACATGTAAAGAGTCAGATCTGTATTCTAGGTGGGTGTCCTATCCACTCAATCACAGAAACAGACTTGCTTGCTTCCCTCCTGCCTTGGAATAATTTTTCCATTCCTGTGAAGTAATTACAAAAGGAGAGGTAGGTGTTGCTCATCTCCTAGATCTTTTAAGAGTTTGATTTTGAGGGCATTTTGCTGGAAAGTGCAAGCAGAGTTTAAAGAAGGCCTAGACTTTTTAGCAAACTCTATTTTTGGCAAACATACCAGCCACAACTGTATGAAAAGCAAGGCATAAAATGGCCTTACTACGGGAGGAGGCTTTTACTTGACTAGTCACTTGCTCCAGAAGAGGATTAATTTTTTTTCTTTAATTCTGAACAAATTAGGTTTGTATTTTTTCAGAAATGACAACCATCTCCATCTGGATCTCAAGGAACTCCTTGTAATGGACATAAAGGTGGTAAACACTGTGGTAAAATGGGGAGAAAAGAATTCAAGCTATGGGGTGATTCAAGAAGTTACATGTGCTCAGTATTTCAGAGACTGGGGGAATGTTCATTTTGTAAAGACAGAGTTGTGTGCTCTTCCCATCAAAAGGATGTCAAAAACCAATAGAACTATACCACAGACAATGCAAAAGGCTTATGGTTCAGTAATGGCAAAGCAGAGATAATAGCATAAAAATTGTTGCAAAAGAAAATTTGGGAAGTCTGGTAACACACAAATCTAAAGTACAAAATGTGCTGCAGGTGCATAGGGGAGGGTGGCATCTGAGCAATGTTATCACCTGGAAGTTAGGTTTTCAGTTTTCTCTTTAATATAAATATTAACTTACAATTTCTTTTGGTCAGGATTCAAGTGGGAAAAAAGATTTTATGTGAAATCACTAAAATCTGAACAGGATAAATAACCAGAGTTCCTAATAGGTGAAGTCAGATTACTATGCACTGTCATGGGCCAGTGAATGTAAATCTCACAGCTCCTCTGGCCCGAGTAGAGTGTATTGCATGGGACATAGTATTGCTTAGGGCAAAGTTGTATCTAGTTTAACCGGCCTTGAAAACTGTATCAGTTCCTTGCATGGTTGCTGTACATAACTTTCTACCTTAAATACTTAAGTCAAGCTTTTCTGCAGGTGTTTATTAATTCACTGTAAGCCAGCACAGCTGCTAAAAAGTTAAAGTATTTTCTTCACACTATCCTTCTAATTCACTTTCATGTCTTTTAACACTCAGACTCAGCAGTTGGGGAAAAAGGTTGAAATTGAAATTTAACCTCTGCTCGCATAACAGTTTGCCACTTAGTATTGAAATGTTTTCCCTGCCTTTCTTGTCTGAAGGTTTATAATCCATTTACAGAATTTTTTTCTGACCAAGGGAGTTTTATTGCAGCTGAGAGTGATGAGACGTGTTAGTTGTGGGTGGGCACAGTTCTGATGTTTCAGGTTTATCTGAAAATTTAGAGAGGCTTAGAGCAACAGGTGCCATTAACACATAGTATAGGGGCAAATGAAGTGATCACATATCAAACCACACAGGAGCAGCTGAAGCCCAGATGGAGAGAAAACCCAAGGATTCTGTCTCTTAGCCTTTAATGTTTTTCCAGAAGGGAAAAAAAAAATCACTTTTCTGTAGACTTTATTCTGTATAGAGAATTTCATGTTCTAGATTGTGAGAATATATTTGAATTCTCTATTTCCCTCCAAACATGGAAATTTGCCATCTTGTATTACAGCATTAAAGAGCATCTTCCTTCTGGCTAAAATGTGTCATTTTGGAGTGCTGTCTGCCAGATTTTTAAGTGAGGAGTAAATTATGAGTTAAATAAAACAAAGGGTGAAAAACAGCTCTGACATGCTCTGGAGGGAGGATATAGATCTGTTCAAGGAAAATATGGGCAAATTTGTTCACAGGCATGAGGTTCTCTGCACAAACATGCACACACACTATCTGCACAGTGTCCTGCACACTGATTTGCACCATTGCTTGTTTGAATGAACAGGAGAGTGAGGAGCCCTCTTGGCTCCTACTCTTTAACATAGGACAGCCTTTCTCTAATTACTGCCTCAATTACTGCCTTCAAACCTCACAATGGAGTTGCACAAGAAGGGTAAAGCCATATGACAGTTGTAAGGCGTTCACGTTTAAAGTGGGGATATGAAATAATATGA
Organism: Lonchura striata; assembly: GCF_050655825.1. Classification (NCBI taxonomy): domain Eukaryota; kingdom Metazoa; phylum Chordata; class Aves; order Passeriformes; family Estrildidae; genus Lonchura; species Lonchura striata. The sequence goes on along the minus strand of NC_140704.1, from coordinate 23,718,242 downwards.
TATGAAAGAAAAGAGAATGCATCAAACTAAATAAGTGATTGTGGGAAGATCATCACCACATTGTATGTGTCATATCAGTATTTTTTTCAGACTGCTTTCAAAAGGCAGAAGCTTGCTGTTCAGTTATGTCATTAAATCTCAAGCTGCTGATGGACAAGTAGATGTAATTTAACTGTGCACGATGATGAGATGGGTATTTAACACACAGGCAGTTCAATTATTGCTGGTAGAACTGTCAGTACAAACCAAAGGAATGCTTCTTTTCCACACTGAGCAGAGACCACACTTTTTTCCCCTTCCCTTTTTCCAAGGTCAGTTGTGTATGTATTTACAGAATTTGCTTCAAACATTGGCGCAGTTTTCAAGGTGCCACTATTATATCATGCTTCCTGAGCTGAGATAACAACTCTTAAAGCCCTAATGAAATAAACCTACAAATCTTGCAGGGAAACAAATGTCTGCAGATAAGAGAACTGTGACGTGCATGATGAGAGAGTTAGTGAAGGACACTCAACACATCAAGGCTCTTCTATTTCAAAAATAATGTTCAGTGATGAGTTCTGAAGCAGTTCTGCCCAGGAACAGATGAGATCAGCCTATATTACAGCATATTATGGTCAAAGATAGTATCTACACTTATCTTACTTTTTGCAACCTTATATGTGTGGGTATGTATATATGTATACACATATATATAATCTATGTATCCTTCTCTTGAAGCATGATTTTTTTTTCCTTAGTAAAGGTTGGAAAATAGATGTCAATTGGCTTGAACCTGGGGTCATTGATGTCTGTGGTAAAGCTCCCTTTTATGTCAATGGTGGGGGACAATTTCCATCATTCTGTTCCAAGGCCACCTGGGACTGTGCTTACCTGAAAGGTATCAAACAAATTTTAAGCACCCAGAAAAAGATTTCCTTTGTCAGTTCTTAAGGAAACTTTGAATATGATTATATTTTCTCTTACTTACAGAGATCATTATGTATATTGGATAAACTTCACTCTGCACAGTAGGCTGGCCCTGCTTTGGTCATAAAGGTGTACACAGTGCCTCTCTTTGGTTTGCATTTTACTAACCTTTTCCTTTCAGTTATGCATGCAAAAGGAACATCTCAAGTTGGGTCCTTCCTTGCTGGCTTGTATCTGCACCCAGCTTTGAATGCTCTTTGCTCCTTCAAGAAAGAGACCCATACGTTTTTTATGAACTAGACCAGATGTACATTTGTGGGGGGTCAGAATATTATCTTTATTTCTACAATTAATTTGCTTCATTTTGAATAGCAATAGGGAGCAAATTCAACACTACAGAACTGGAAGTTTGCAAAACTACCTCTTTTTTTATCTGTTTCTGTTTACTGGGTGACATGAGAAACTCCAGGGAAATAATAATTGTTGTAGGTTTTGATGCATTAGATCTGGTTCTAATAATAACTCAGTACTGACATAGCCCCATCTTAGAGTTCTTATTCATGATTGTGATACTATCATACTTGAAGAACGATAGATTTTTGAATGAAAGAAATTGAGCTTTTAAAGACTAAAATGAGAAAGTCAAGATGGCTGATCTGGTTTCTGTCAGATTTTAGCTGAAGAGTATTTCCTCAGTTGTTATGTTTATCTATGTCATCTTTCTTTTTACATATTGAAGGAGAGAAGGTAAGTTTTTTACAAGTTTTGAGCAATTTATGATCAGGTATAATAACCTCTACATGAAGTAATTTCTTTCTATGCCATGTCTGTCACTCACCCACACAGAGATATTATTGAAGGGAAAGGAGAGAGAGAAGTACAAGAAAATGTTTGGTTTAAAATGAGAACTCTGAATCACACAAGAGCTGAGCAAGTCACTTTTAACTGGAAGTGGGTAACTGTCCAGAGTGTGAAATCTTGTCAGCATGCCATATTTTTGGAGTAAAGTTTTATATTGCACCATTCATCTTACAGACCAGAAAGGCCAATGATGTTCATCTTTAAAAGGTGATATTTTCTTCATCTTTAAAAGTGATACTTTCTTTTTTGCTTTACTTTCTCTTTTCATACCTGTAGTACAGACTTTTGGAGGCAGTTTGTCAAAGAGAAACAGTGGTAGCAACAAGAGTGGCTAGGAATCAGCTCAGAAATAATCCCTCTGAATAAAGCTTTCCAGAGGACAGTCCAGATCATGTTATTTCTAGTCATCTCATAATTTCAGTTTTAGGTCATGTATGGCTTTAATTCTTAAAATGAAAATATTTTCATCATAACAGGTAACTAAGAATCTGACAAAATTACTTAATAGCTATTCACATTTTGTAATATGAAAAGAAAAAAAACAGCCCATCCTTTTAATATATCTCTGACTATATAGTTTGGCAGGTTTCCCATGACATGATGCAGGATTCCTTGGCAAATGTTATTTGGCTTTAGCTTTTTTAGATTCTTCACCATCACTTTATTGCTCTTACACACATGGACATACGAACTCCTTAGACCTAACTTCTACAACGCTATCAGATTCTAAATTTCATGTGCAGCTTCCATGTACCCTTTTTATAGCATTTTTCTTTACATTTTTTCTTCATTATGTCAAATAATCATGGGCTTTCAACATCTCCCTCATTTTATGTAATGCCTTCAAAGCTGCAGTTACATATTCTGAATTCACTGTTCTTCTTCCCAAAACAACTTCTCAGCATCTTCTCAAACCAGAGTGTCTAAGCCCTGCTTGCCCAAATACTAAGTTGTATGCTTTCCACCCATGATGTTTTTCTCATTTTAGGGAGTTCTTGTAGGACATCCCTGAGTACACGTGGATCACCAATATACAGTTTTTTTCACTAGGAATATTGTATATGTACAAGTTAGTAATTAAGAGATTATCCTTATCATTTTTCTGTGAGAACAAGGAAGGGGATGGAGTTCCTCTTTTCTGTTGTCACAATGAGCAAATGGACTAGCAGAAAGAATCTAGTTATTTTGTCTGTTACTTCTTACATATCTGAAAAGATACTAGACTTGTCTAGCTTTCGAAGCAGTTGTATTGGCACTTCCAGAATTGTCATGAGAGCTCAGTAATATGTTTTGGTTAGAAAGTGAATTTCTTGCCTTTTTTTTCATTCATCAATGCATTCTTTCTTCACATTACCTTTCTTCCATGTGTCCATTTTACCAATGTCAGAAATGGAAAGATAGTTGCCTATCAGAATGTCACTAATGAGTTAGAAATGTCACTCACTGTCAAGAAACCTGCAGAAGTCTTTTCCTCTGCTGCAATAGAAACAGGAAAAGCTTTTTCCTTGTGTCTCCATTATAGTTTGACTAGAACAGTGCTTATCAGGATCTTTAATTCCAATCTTTATGAAAATTCTAATGTTCCATATGAAAAGCTTTAGATTTTCTTTGCTTTATAGACCAAAGGCTGAAATTAAAATCTAGAAGTAATGTGGCCAGTTTACAGTTAAAACTCATTTGTCTCTTGTGTGTCATTGTATTGTCATTTTATACAATACTTTAAAAATTGCTTTGGCATGTCTGTAGAGTTGCACCAGGGAAAATTCTTTAATGGAGACTTGCTTAGGAAATGTTTATATCTCAGTTTTTACTGAGAAGTACAGACATGAAACACAATGTCTATAAAATAAAGTATTCAACTTTTCAGACAGTAATATCCACTTCAGATAGAAAGAATATTCAGTGAAGCTGAAACTTGGCATGAGCATGAGCAAAAGCTGAGCTAAGTCATGGACAAGAGAAAAAGAGTCTAAAGTTGGTGAATGGTTAAATCTACTTTGTTCAGCTATATATAAGCATGAGAGCCTTTTGGCCAGAAAACTAATGGTGCAAGCCCTTTTAAACTATAAGCAGATGGTAATATTTCAGGATTTGTAGGTTTTCCATTGCAACTCTGCATTGTGATATGTATTTTTATTTCTCTACTATCACAGAATCACAGAATGGTTGAGATTGGAAGGACCTCTGGGTATCATCTGGTCTGAGCCCAGGCAGGGTCACCTAGAACTGGTTGCCCAGGACAATGTCCAGATGGCTTTTGAATGTCGCCGAGGTGGGAGGGTCCACAACCTCTTCAAGCCAGTGCTTGGTGACCCCCACAGTAAAAAAATGTTTCTTTATGTTCAGAGGGTGTTCCTGTGCTTCTGCTTTCACAATGCAGACTCATAGGAAATACCCATTTAATTGTGCAGCTGCACATTTTGTACCTCAGGAACTGACATACTTGCTTATTGGCTCAGGAGGGGTTTGTTTTAGCAGGACAGCGTAAGCAACACAATGCCTCCATCATATCTGCCTATCTATAGGCTAAGGGCATTCTAATCCTACAGCAGACTCAAAAAGGCTCTTCCTCCATACAGTGGGCATCATTTCAGAGGCAGTGGGTAATGGCCTAGCTCCAAAGCCAGGAGGAGGAGTAGCCAAACACTTGCATATTCCCTATAACTTTGTTTGTTCTGTTGCCCTGGAAAATCAAAGAAGCCACAACCAACAAACATGGGAGCCATCTGAGACCCCTTGAGCAAACAGGGAAATTAAATGTCATGGGTGCACTCCAAATCTTCTTGTCCCATCTTCCCTACTTGGTGTACGTTCAGTAACAACAATGGTGTTGGAGCTTTCAGAGCATGGATTTTGTAGCAAGCAAAGTCAGGGATGTCTGAGAGGATTGAGGAACCACACAAAAGGCAAGTACATCCCCATGGATAGTTCTTTCATCCGTGGGAATGTCCCTCTTTCCTGAGATACTTGTACTCACAGATTTTGGGTGTTTTTTTGAAGCCAGGGAGGGCAGATTCACATCCCCTGCCACAGGACACAAACCCAGGTCCGTGCCTTTTCTGAAGAAAAAAAGAAGGAATTCTACAAAATCAGGCTCCACAGTTTAATCAGTCTTGCACAGATTATGATCTCAGAGAGGAGAACATATGCTCAAGAAAGGACTTTTGGATCAAGCTTGCATAAATAAACCTCAGGGATTGAGTGGGTGTATGAGTCAAGTGAAAGATACCAAGAACAAAGGTGAAATTTTACTTTTTTGTGGCTGCTGAGTCTTCTCAATTCAAAGGTGGTGGGAGAGCTGATGTCCACCTTTAGGAATCTTTAAAAGTCTTGATGTGAAAGTTTTAATGTGACTTGCAGAGCTGTCAAGTCAATGCAGAAGAGTAACTAGTGCCAAAATGTGAAATGAGAGCTTCATCCAGCTGCTGATTAGGTGACTCTGACTCTTATTTCCCCAATCATCCGTCCAATATTCCAATTGAACCTGAAGCCAGAAATCATGAGGTAAATTTCATTATACTAGTGATGCCTAACATGGAGTTGGCATCCTGTTGTAGTTATGATGGTGGGATGGATTGGAGGCTGAAAGATGAACTAATAAGACTTCATTTTGATTAAATATCAAAGTATGTTGGAAGGTCACCTTGTGTTGTATAATTATACTTTCAAAAGAATTTAAATTCTTGCTTCAGCCCTTAGTGAATTTGAGACAGCAGCAATGATGGGAAAAGCCTTCCTTAAAAATCCCAAGAATTGTACTTGTTCTGGCATGATACTGCCTAAGGTGATTTGTGAACAAGGCTGCTATTGCCAGGCTTTCATATTAATGCAAGATTCAGCATACATTTTAAAACATTAAATCAGCTTTCCATTTGCATAGATATGATTGTTTGAATGTGTAGATTTTGTTAGTTTAAAGGGCCCAAATAATCTAATGATTGAGCCAAAATAAAATATTCAAAGTAATTCAAGCAGTAGTTCCAAAAAATGCCTTATGTTGCAGTATTGCTTGACTTCGGAAGATACAGAGTGTGTCTGCTGCCACAAGCAATGCTAAGATTGTAGCTATTGAATGTTCTGAAAATTAGGCTCAAAGCTTAGGGCAGAATTAAATGTTCCTGTCTGAGTGGGTTAAGCTTTGGGGTTTTGTAGAAGCCTGTATTGCTGTATACCTTAAAGCTCAAAAAAAACCAGAAATCCCAAAGTATGAGTTGCAATAGTCTTGTCAAAGTGGCTACAGTCAGTAAATATCATGTGTATCTGGGAAGCAAAACATCCCATTATTCATGATTTATTCACAATCAAAATAAATAAAGCCCTTTATGGACAAGTAACAGGCTACCACATTTTACCTCATCAGCTCAAATCTCATGTCATATGGTTTCAAATCAGATTTGATTAAATTGTTCTCTCAGTGTTCCTGCACAAAGCAGTTTGGACTATTAAGTTTATATGACATGACCTGAATGGCAGCACACACGAAGGAGGCAAAAATGCATGTTTAGTTCACCAAAGAACAGCATGTCTGCCAGTTCACTGCTTTTTCTTGGTGGCACAGATTTCTGCAGAGATTGTTATGTCTAACTAAGAAATGTCACAGTGCTCTGTGTCCACTTACTGTATTTGGAATGGACCCACAAGACACACAGTGACATGGAGCTCTGCTTTGTGAGAGTGTCAAGATGGAAAGTGCCACTTCTCAGTGTTAACTCATGGTTAGCAAAAGGAGATCCAGATCCTACATCTGCTCCTGCATATGGGCAGTGAAAGGGGAAGGACCACAGCTGACTACTCCTTGTTCTCCAGTCTAGATGGGAGAGATCTTCTCCAGCAGTGAAATGATGCCTTTGTCTGTCACAGGTGTCAAGGAGTTGTGTCAGACAGAAAAGGAGTACATGGAGAGGCAGGAGAATGGGTGTTCTTCCATAAGCAAAGCTGCCAGTGAAAACAGGGGGTTATGCTCTGTCTGTCAAGTCACTGTGTCTCAACTGAACAGTTCTAGAAACTGTAACCATGAGTTTACAACATACTCTGTACTTAGAGAGCCGAGATCCAGAAGAGAGGGCAGCCCAGCTATCAGTCAATCCAAGTTGCTGTCTCAGTTTGCAGTGTGTGTGGGTTGTGTTTCTTGGAGTAATCTACCCTTTGTTGAACCAAAATGGTACATGATATCTGTGGCCTGATCTTCACAGATCACTCATTCTTGTCTGGATCCTTACCCATCAGTAAAATGTAAAATATCTTGGGAGTTTCAACATAAAATTGCACTGTTGTTCAACACAAAGCTAGCAATACAGCCATACTGCCATAAAAATCAGAATTTAATATTTGACATTGTGGGTTGATAGCATCTTATACATGATGAGTGAAAATATTTTAAATTGCACTTTGAAAAGAAAAGGTGTGTCTGAAAGTATTTTTAGTCACTTTTGTTTTTTTTTTTTCTTGAAAGCCTTTGGACATTCAGCCTAACAATTTGTTTCTTTCCTGAATGTATCTTTATTTATGCAGCAGAAGTTTTCCTCTACTTCAAGGTAAATTCTGTACTGTTTCACACCCCATTGTTTACAGACTTTCATGAATCCATTGTCATTTATTTGACCTCTTAAACTTAGGAGCACATTTCCAATATACAGTATGCAAGAAATTTAATTTTCAATTTATATTAATAATAATTAATTTCTAATGTTATTATGTTTTATTGAACTGCATGACATTCACCCTGTTTTTGTCTCTCTTAGGAGCTATTTTAGTGTTCTTTGTATTGAAAACTGTTTAGTTAATGATATAATTCATAGGACAGTATTAGTTGAGGAGAAATTATGTCATTCATGCAAAAGGGCACAATTAAATTTTCAAAAGTAGTGTATTCAAAAGCGCGTGTCATCTGTTCCCTTTTGTTACCAGTTTTAGTAGAAACTTGAAAGGTTCACTTGCAGACTGGATAAAGCATGGAAGCAGAAGATACGAAGTGTCAAAAACCCCCATATTTTCACCCTACGTTGGCAACTGTCAATGACATATAAAAATTTACATTACTTAAAGCAAGTCACATCCTAAAAACATTTTTTTTTTATTTTTTCAGACCACTCTTCCGTGGAAATTCAGATGTTGATCAACTAGGAAAAATCTTTGAGTAAGTAATAACTAATTGGCTTACGTCAGTATCTGTTTAACATTGAAACGCTATGAGATTTCTTTGCCATGTTTTTATGCAATAATGTGACTAGAACAAAGTATTCCTAGAACATATTTCCTAGTGCTATGGTATGCAACATGATATTTCCATGTATTCTGTGTCAGAGTGGAATGAGGAAGCAACAAAAAACTGATAGCCATCATCAGGAATTTATGAGATTTCTGGGTTTGGGCTTTTTTAAGTCTCTTAAACATACTGTGCATGTACCATTCATATATATTCATAAACAGTTAAGTCCAAGAGATTTTCTTCATGTAAACAAACACAGAGGCTTTATTTTTTTTTTGTTTTATTTCTTTATGCATTGCAGAAAACAACATTAGAATACATTAAAAGCTGAAATTTATAAAATTATTACCAATAGCATCTTTGCAGAAAAGACTTTCAAACATCCAAAAATAAGTTAGCTTTTAAAATATATTGTGTAGCCTGTTAACAGTACATATTTTGATCTGGAAAGTAACTGTGAGAACTGAGGGAATATCAGCATTTTAACATGAGCTTTCTCAGCAATGACTTTACTTTATTTGAAAACCATTTTACAGTTCTAGGAGTTTGTGTTCTTCAGATACATCAAATACATTAAGGAGGCGGGTAGACTCTAAACTCTCTGAGGTGGAATATTTCTCATCCAAAATTAAGTTATTGATATTATCAATATGATAATTACATAGGATTATTTTACTTTTTCTCATAAAAGCTCTTCAGACTAAGGAACATTTGTGTATTTTTAAGAGATCTGATGTACATATCGTGTAGTTAGGAAATCAAAGCCACACTGACACACAGAGCTGGTACCAATCCAAAGAACTAATGCCTGGTTGCCTCTGCACCTCTGTCTTCCCTTTCTGTATGGAGGAGCTGCAGGGCAAAGTAAGAAGTAGATAGCACAGAGAGAGAGTGAGAAGTATTACTCCTGAATGTTATTTTCTTGAAGATATTCCAAAGAGAAGATAGTAAAATTTCTAAGAAAAGCTTAAACTGAACAAATAATGATTTTTTCTGTTTAACCATTTTTCCAGTTCTCAAATCATAACAGATCTGTTTCTAAACATTTTCATTATTTAATGTGGGGTTTCTAAATTGCAGGTCTTGATTTCACAGAGTTGACTTCCCTTTCCTGCATACCATACCATGAGTATGTGACTCACTTGTGTGGTTAATTTGTCATGCGCTAAATAACTCTTCCTGCCCAATCCAGAAAAATCAGTCCTTAAAGTTGACTTTTTTCTTCTGCCAAAACTACTGCTTTAGTCCTATAATATTCTCCTTTATTAAATGAAGACAGCTTTGATACATACAACATATTTTACAATTGAAAAAGACATAGCTGTGATTTCTTTCATTTATGACATTTAAGGGGAAAATGAAAATTAACTGGGCTAGGATTAAATGCATAGCTGCTAGTGGCAGCCTCCAACAGAGATCTTTCCATCCCTAGGGGCTGAGATTACCTGTGCAGAAAAGAATTCACTAAGAAAAGAAAATGCTGTGCTAAATTTAGAAGAAATTCTGTATTGCACATCTACTTAAAGAGAAAGTTTGGGTTTGCTTCTTTTGTACAGTTCTTCCTAAACAGTTGAGAAGTTTCTGTCTTGAATTCTGAGAGGTTGTGCCAAATAGTGTTTATTTAGTGTTTTCACAGCTGGAGAACCCCCTACAGTTAGGCCTAGCTCTTCTTGTAGGAGGGTTGTTTCTTTGTACACTAGTGACTCATTCTAGAGATCAGTTTGGACAGAAGGAAGTTTCAGGATTTTCGTGCAGTCCAGTGCAGTCTGGACTGATGCATTCTTTCAGGTAATCAGGCTGTGATCTGCCTTTGCTTTACATGTGCATTGTGATTTGTGTCAGTAAAATTCCGCTGTGTTTGAGGGTAAATCCCTCATACACGGCTCGAAACATTTTCTTGCTTTTCCGGGACACTACCAGCTTGTGGCATATCCTCACAGATTTCAGGCTGAACTGCAATGGTTTGAACAGGCTTGTCTCCCATTGTGATCAATGGGAGTGGGAAGTACTCAGCATTTCTCAAGACCAGACCTGAACCTTTGGCAGGAGGCGAAACTTACCCAAACTACTCCCAAACTTAGTCACTGAAATGGTGATGCTACCAGACCATTAAAGTGGGAGCAGCTCCTCAGACATTCATTATTAAGGGATTTTGAGTACTACATGTGTGTAACTAAAACTGTCTCTCCTTTGCACTCTGTCTTGTCCAGCCCACCCCTCTCTGACAGGCTGCCTCCTGGTTTCTTGTCATTAGCTTTGCCTGTGTCTGTGCTTATTCTGCCCCGTTCCTGCTCTGCTGTGCAGTCATTGAAAACAGTGGGACTAACCAAACACATTTGAATGATAGGTTAAATGTCATTGTTATTTAAAATACTTAACTCTCCCATCTTTGACGCTATTTGTATTATATTTAACATGGGGCCAGATCCTGAAATATCTAATCAAAAGGCTTTAACTGCTATGGCCAAGGAAGCTGCCCCATAGGCACACTGCACCTGATAAATGGAAAATGTGGTTTCTCATACAGATTCAGCTTAGCATTTCCCAAGAGCTGTGATATGTCCAGATGCATTAGGATTTAATTGTCCTGAGATTATAATTGCTTTGCCCTTCCAGTCATGCTGTTATTTTGAGGAGATACTAATTTTCAGAGGGATTTTAGGTAAGCCAAATTACAATGTAAAATCCACATAGGTAGAGAGGTGGGGTAATTCCATTACATTCACTGAGGTAACCCATGATTTACCTCCATGTGGTTGGCCCACGGCCTCACCCAGTCTTGTGACAAACTCCGTGAGAAAAAAGGTCAATGCTGCTCCCTAGTGGCACTGGCCTTTGTGCAAGCCCAAGTATTCAGTGACATTGTTTTTCTCTTCTTTCTTGTCTTACCCTGTCAGAGTTTCCATTGAAAATCTCAATTTTACAGGTTATAAAAATATGTTTTCCCTGAAACCAAACAAGTACTGTATGATCTTTTCCAGAATTTCCATAAGAAACTGGTTTTGAACCCCACAAATATTAACAGCAGACTAAAATGTAAAATGTACAAGACATAATTCATTGTTGGTGATTTACCTACTATTTAATTTTTTTGAGTTTTAAAACTCAGCATGATTATTTAATAAGTATAAATATCTGCTTTAATTTAAAAAATAAAGAAATAAAATACTTAAAGAAATTAAAATGTTCTGTTAAAGAGTAAAGAAAAACTAAAATACAATTGAAAGCAAAACCACAAAGGCACTCAAGTGCCTTTCCACTTCTAAATAGAGACTTTAAAACCTGTATTGTGAAGCAAATAAATTGTTTAAATTTGGGCAACAATTACTGCACATAGCTTTGAAGCATTATGAAACATCCCTTTTATTGCCTTACCCTCATCTTGACCCACGGTCTTCTCTCAGTCCCCATTCTTGTGAAAAAAGATCCTTGCATGCAATTCCCCTTTGAAACTTACTGCTTTTAATCATCTGGAGTGACATACGTTGCACCATCCAGTCAAGAGCTAAGCAACTTTTTTCTAAAGCACTAAGCTTTTTTTCAATAAAACTACTCAGAAAATTGAGACCTGGGCCAGAAAATTGTGGTTCTACCAAGCACATTGAGGGCCTATCAGCTTCCGTTCACAGGGATTATTGCACTACTGTACAATTAAACATTTATGCTCATTTAAACAAAAATACTTACAAAATGCCACTCAGTGTAACCAATATGAAAGGAAAACTGCATAAATGTTCAGAGCTAACATTATGTTTTCCATTTCACAGTGTAATTGGACTCCCAGAAGAAGAGGACTGGCCTAATGATGTTGCCCTTCCAAGAAATGCTTTTACTTCCAGACCCGCACAACCTATTGAAAAATTTGTACCAGATATTGATGAAGTAGGCAAAGACTTGCTTCTTGTGAGTTTCTATTTGTTGTTCCCTATCTCACATGACGGATGGCTCCCACTGTGCATGCAACTTGCCAAGAAAAAATGAAGTTTCCATTTAATGGAGTTAGTAAAAAAAAAGCTAAAAATCAGTAAGACAGTTTGTGTTAATCTGTGAAACAACAGCACAAAGACACTCCCTTTGGCTCTAGAGGTGTCAGAGCTGAGAATAGCTCAAGATTAGGAAACTAGGTCAGGGACTTATCTGTTTGACCTGTCATTAGACCTTATGATTAGATCCTCATTACTGACCACTGCAGTGCACTGGGGCAGCCATCCGTACAGTATTGGCCTGATGTGAGTACAAACATGGATCTACTATTTTGGTGCTATAGTGGACCCAGTATAAAGCAGGAAATAGACTTAATGACAGATTGCATCTGCTAGCTTTCTGCTGAATGCTGAAGACTTTACACTTGCAATTCACCAATGATTGCCTCTTGCAAATGGCAAGGCTGAACAGAAGCAAAAGAATTGGGCTGGTACAGCTATTTCCATCATTGTTATAGATACATTAGAAATCCCAGTCCTGAAATTCAATCTTGAAATGGAATATAGGGAATGACCTTGCATCATGCTGTGTCTATTGAAATCTAGTTAGATTTGTTCTCTAGAAGTCTTCTAAGGATCTTGATTCATGTGGGCTAGGTGGATTGCAATTCTTGAAAGACTTGATGCATCTCTTCAGGAGCTGCTGACTCTGGCCAAGGTTGTCCAACAGCAGATGGTCCTGCAGTGTCCTCATGACAGCAGGAAAGCTGGACTTCATCTGGACACGTGAAATGACAAGGGACAAACACTACTATGAGAAAAATCTGCTGTGCTTGCAGACAGCCTGGAAATGGAAGCTAGGCATGGGACAAGAATTAGATTCTAAGAATAAGAAGGAATAATATGTATATATATGTATATATGGCCGGGAGCTCAGTGAGTGTAAGGCATGATGTGAGGGAGAGAGGGAGAAAGAAGATAAATATCTGTGCCTAGAAATTGAGGTAGAAAAGAAATCTGTTCCTGCTAGGCAAAGAGATGATAACTGGGAGCCACAGATGAAAGGGGAGAGTACAACTGGAAGTCACTGAATTAAATTTCAGGAGTTAAATGATAGAAGTTCTGATACAAGAAAAGAAAATAGGAGTAGGAATTGGTTAGACAAGAACAGTGGGAAGAACAATACATGGAGGTGAATGCCATAAACAACAAGGTATAAATGCAGGTCTGGGGTAGAGATTTCAATGCTGGATAGACAAAGGCTGGGATATAGATCTGGAAGGAGGGCCATCAAAGTCCAGCTAGGAAGATGAGAGAGAAACTGAACACACAACATAAACAGATGAAGGCTGTCCTATGCATGTGAATTCAAGAAAACCTGTGTGTTCTGGGATTTCATAAACTGTGAATACTTGAATTTTCTAGCGTGTAATTTTTGAGGTGGCCATACTCTTATGCTGTGACCCCACTGCTTGTTTTAATATGGATGGTCATTGTGCACCTCCTTCTGAGACTGTGTTGTGTCTCATCCTGATCATAAACTGAACATGGTATGCACTAATGTATGTATGCAATGATAGCATGGTTAACTGTACACTGTAGTTAAAATCAACTTCTTTTCATACTTTCAGAAATGCTTGGCGTTCAACCCAGCCAAAAGAATATCTGCATATGTTGCCCTCTCTCACCCATATTTCCATGATCTGGAGAAATTCAAGGAGAATATGGACTGTCACGTGTCATCCAGCCAAAACTCCAGTGAGGTGAATGCATCATAAGTGCTGACTGAAGATGAACCATAAATGAACAAGACGTGTAGCTGACAAGGCCACTGTCTCATACAAACCACACAGCTGTCCTAGCGAGATCATTATTTGGAGGTTTTATGCACTTATCTTTTATTTTGGGATTGTGATGTGCTTATCCATGGAAATCAATCTAGTTTACTTTTATCAGAGCAATGCAAGGGCCAGGGCTTTGACCTGCTCCTGTTGCAGCTTTATGTTTGTTTTGTTTATCTACCTGGGAAAACTCCAGACAAAGAGAAGCTGCTGACCAGTTTTGCTGCCATTTTATCTTTCTAATATTGAATGCTGCCAGTGTTTGATGATCGACTCACTGCCAAAATATGATGCAATCTTTCTCTCTCTCTCTAGCTGCTGAAGCATGATTTGGTACTTTATTATTGTTATTCTGTGATATTTAAAGAATGGCATTGAAATACCAGATCTCTGCAACCTGCAAACTGATACATGCATTGATACATCCAGCTACTGTTCATTCATAGCAGATATGCAGGTGCTTCCCCACTTGAAAACCTGGATGGATTAATTTATCATTTTGTTGCTCTATAAAAATAACAGTGATGATGATGATGATCATAATAAATGTCTCAGCTTTTAGGTTTTTTCATACACAAACGAGTTATTATATAGCTATGTTTGTGTGCATGTTTTAAAAAACTGTTCTGTTCTTACTGTTTCAATTTCCACATGGTCTTTCTGTGTTGAAATGCAGACACGTTCTAGTCCATTGTCTAACCCATCATTCCCCCCTGGAAACAGCTGCAAGCATATTTTCTTCATCTCATTCCAAATAATTTGCTGATGTCCAGCTCAAAGACATGAGCAGATACAATGAAAATCAGTACAGATTTTCACCTTCAACCTGTTCTTATTGTCAGCCAAAAACAAAAGAGAAAAAATATTTCTGGTTCAGAAGCAGAGAATCCTATACCTGTAATAAGCACAGAAAAGTATTTGTGCTGTATTGTACTCTGTATACTGTTCTGCCTTGCCTGCAACACCCCCCGATGCATCACAGAAATGCTCAGAATCCCTCACATGTCACTTACTAAGCAGGCTTGTTTTCTATGCAGAAATGCATGACCTTCTCTCCTAAACCACCATGTGGGGATACTAGCACATGCCTCTCCACTAAGGTTAATGTGCCATTATTGAATGTCAAAATAACAAAGCAATTTACTTGTTTTTATAGCACAGTTATTTTAAATATTACCTGGAATTTTTATATTTAGTGTTTTTACCTTAACTAAAATATATTTTCAGTATTTTGAGAAGAAACTTTTATTTTTTTAATACTGTACTGGGGAAAAAGAAATATTTTAAATCCATAAAAACTGTTCCCTAGCATGACTTTAGTGCATTTACTTGGACGTGACTTGGGAGAAAATATTGGTCCAATGAATATAACTGATGCTATGTGAAGCAGCCAGCTATGCTTCCTCCTGTGACAGTCCCTTAGGCTTCTCTCTTCCTCGTCTCTATTTCATCTTGTCTAGGTGGTGAGCCAGCATGAGATCCTCATGCATGGCATGCTTGGCAGAAGTAGGTCCTCAGCAGTGAGCTGGGCAATATAACTTTTCCAGCTGTGACAGGGGAACTTGCAGCCATCTCACAGGCAGGTCTCTCACTCATGTGGTGAACCTCACTGTTAACTCTGTTTCAGGTATCTCTGCTGTCTGGCTCATGGTCCACTGCTAGGATAGTAAGTGGATCTTATCTCTCTCCTGGATAAAGTTTTTTGTTATTGTTAGACATTTAAGTGTGTGATATATGGTTAAATTAGGTCTACTTTAAACAAGCCAGATTTTAAAAGGACCACTTGCGTGCTTGCATGCAGTGGCCTGTGCTTTTCTTTGTGCCCAGAATGAGCCTATGCAAAACTTAACCAGCATGAACAGGCAAATTGCAAATTGGGCCTGGCAAGAGCATGCAGAAAGCATCTGCACACAGAAATATCACAGATCTGTAACATCAGAATTTTGGAAGCTCTGTGAACAGGAAGCTGAAGGCCAGGGAGCTGCCACAGCAGCAAACCTCCTAATCTTGGCCTTGCATTTGTCATTCTCATTGTTCCTACACCCAAAGAGAACTGCAGACCTACTGCACTGGTCTTGTCACAACCCTATTCTTGTGTGGGTTAGTGGACCCAAGTGTAAATAATTTTTAACATTCACAGAGAAGGATGGGCCAGAGTGAATTTTTTGCTAGTGATTTTTAAACACTAAGTAGAACAACAAACAGAGCCAAAAGTCAGGAGACTCTTGCAGCAGTAGTAATTAGAAAAGTTTTTTATGGAGTTTAGCACTTTTGAAAACATTCCACATTTTACCTAGAGTGGAGCTATCTGTCATAAATACCTTAGCAGGGCATTCAGCTGGTGTGGCTTCCCAGCAACTGCTCAGGGAACTCTCCCAGAGCTCTCCACCAATTAATGTAGGGTGAAAATGTAGAGGAGGAGATGATATTTTCCAAATTAGGCTTAAAACTCTCAGACAGAAATGTTCATCTGTTCCATGTAAGAATCTGTTCTATTAAGCTTAGCAAAGCTTAACAATAGAGGATATGGTTGCTGAATGTAGATTCATTATTAGGGTAAAAACACAAAGGAGGGGAGAGAATACTTAAAGCCAAAGGTTAGTATTGGCCCAAAAACTAATGAGAATGTGGAAATCACCAGGAATTTAACTACTGGAGCAGTATTTCCCAATCGTAGTATCAAAGAGCTAAGCAAGCAGCAGAGAAAAACAGGGGCTGGCTTATGGAGTCAGAAGCAGAGCTTCTGCAACATGGTGCTGTATGTTGTCTAATATAGTAGGATCAGGTTATAAAGGAGAGTATTCAGGAGAACAGTTTGCAAAGGGCTGCATTAATGGTCACATTCTGGAACATCTTACCAGTGGGAATGGCAGGAACAAAACCAAGAAATCTAAGAATCTTGGCAGGGTTAGGGAAAATATTTCTCTAATGGGGTCCTTGTGGTAGCAAGGGCCTGGATTCAAAGGACCAACAATTTTTCAAATTACCTCCTTTTCCAAATTCTTCAGGAAGAAATTCCATTTGACATGCCATAGGCTTAATCGTATCCCAGTCTTCCCTGCCAAACCATGTGGGGCTTCACTTACACTAGTGAACTGAGAAAGTCTGTTCTCTGGCTGGGCAAAGCACTGTCATTGGATAATACCATGCCAGGAATTATATTTATAATTAGACAGCACAGACAGCTGTGGGACTGTGCTCAAACCCATGCCCTTGCTCTTCTTATGTTACTGGTATAGCTCTAATATTTTAGTACCTTTACTCATTACTGCCATATGTGTAGGACGTAGGAATTGTGTAAGTGAAAAAGAAAGTGCTGTGATGAAAACTCTTTGTACACCTTTAAAGAAGACTTCAGAGTGCAATTTTTCTTAGTGATATCTAAACCTGTATGTGTTCTCTTCTACAGGAGTGGTTTATCAGCAGCTAAAAAATGCTGAATAACAAAAGATGTATTAAGTATAGCTCCTAGAACACCCACAGCCAGGCACTGTGCTCTTCTTAGCAGTGAACAGGGTGTTCTAACTAATGGACGGAGAAATTTCTATCTCCCACCAAACTTCTTTTTTTTTTAGCCACTACTACATAACTCTGCAGATAAAAAACCAGACCCAATAGCCAAGGAAAATAATCACAGCAGCCAGCTAGGGAAGTGCTAATTGCTGAACCTTAGCAATCCATCTGGTGCAGCACTTCTCTCTTCCCCCTGTCCACGCTCACAGCAGCCTTCCTGTTCATCTCCTTCTGTACTCCCTTCTGTAAGCAGGTTTCAGTGATGCTCACAGGTGCTATTTCCAGCAAAATTCTTCCAAATTTTCCATAGCTACGCAGTGTCAATGTCCCCTCCATTCCTATTACTAAATGTTGAATCTTTTAGTACCATAGCCTAAACCAGTGATGAGACAAGAACTTCGTGCACCTCCTTAGTTTAGTGTACCCCTGTCTTGCCTTCTGTGTGGTTAGTGAAATTCTAAAACTGGGATTTGTGCATATTTCTGTGTTTCTTTCAGCCTATTAGTCCACCATGATTTATAATAGAGCAACTTTCTCTGTTGTTTCTGTCCTAAAACACACCAAAAAATGAGGGTGTCATGTTTGCAAAAAAAAAAAAAAAAAAAAAGAAATTTAGGACTATGTGTACAGAGCATTTTAATGAAAGGAATCACTAAATTACAGCATTTGAACATCTTCTGCATGGGGGAAGGTTTCCAGCATGGTAACTCTTCTTTGGTTTTTATACTCAGTGGTTGTTTTGGGGAGTAAGAAGAAAATATTGTGCCTTGCTGCTTTTCATAGGTTCACTCACTGTCTTTGAAAAGCATGCTTTATTATACATGTAATTTTTTCTGCTGTTAGATATTAGACCAACTTTAATATGGAAAATAAAGAGAAAACATGCTGGTTTGGTCTTTTAGCCAGCAAACTAGGAGCACTTACCTGACTCACAACGGAAAACACATCAGTTGTCAAATGCATACATGAATCAGAAACCACAGAGTTTGGTTTAAAAGGCCATATAAATTAATTATGTTCCATGCATAAGACACATTTGAATAATGAGGAAGCTTATTCTAAGAACTCTGTTTTATAGAACCACTTGGCTAGTATTTTTCATATACAGTAGGTTCAGGAATAGATTGACTTTTATATACAATGTGAATTAGAAGTTACTAGGCTGTTTGAGTGATTTTGTTGTTTTATGCTGGAAGCTTGAATTGATTGCAAGCTTAGGAACCTAACATATTTATTTTATTGCTTCAAAACTGTTTCTAAATATCAAGATATTTTTTGATGTTAACAGGATTTCACACTTTTTTTTTTTAATGTGTAAATTATGTTCTTGAAATTAGTGTGTTAGAAAAAGCATTTTTCCAAACTGCATTAGTGGGAGAAAATTTAAGAAATATATTTTTACTTTCACAGAGAGGTGAACTCTTCAATAACTGACTATCAATAAGCTATATTTTTACTTCCTTTTGATTACTAAGCCTTGAGTATATAGGTTACTTGCAGTGAAGAAAATCAGAAACAATGTCTAGAAAATTAAATGGGATTTTATATGTTTAAGCATCCAAGTTTTATTTCCATATCCATTTTTTTGTGCAAGTACAGTTCAGATGTTCAAAAGCATGACTACAATTTTAGCAGTCTAACAGGCTGTACAAGTTAAATTGAGGTTTTATTTGTGAGCTGTTTATTTTATTATCCATCTGCATCTTGCAAATTGTTAGATAATGGCTGTAATATAATTCTAGTTTCTGCACTAGACTCTGTAACCATCAAATCTCAATATTTTATGTAAAACAAAAAGAAGCTTTCTCATCTATTCTAACTAACTAGGCCATTAAAAGAAGAAAGATGTAGACATACAAACTGACAAATATACTTTTGCCAAGTGTTGTTTCTTCCCTTTAGTTTGAAGCTTAGCAAGTATTGCATACTGATCTGCAATACATATACAATGTAAGAACCATAAAGACCACTTAAGAGTAGTGTGCACAAATAATATGAAAAATGGCTCATTACACTCTTTGAGAAACCAGCTGAAAATCATTACTTTAGCTGTAACACTCAAAATCTTGAAAGTCATTTATTTTTCCATTAAAAAGTATTCCTGAAAAATGATGTGTATGTTTTTAATTCTGTGATAGGCACCCAAACAGAACTGAAACAAGTGGGAACTTGTTCTCAAAAGTGATTTTTCCAGGCCAAATAGATATCATCAGTTCTTCATGTACTCATCAGAAACTAAAATTAACCAGCACCATTCTTAGATGAGCCTTTTGCTTTCTGGGCAGAAAAACCTGAGGTTGCTGTTATTAAAGTTAGTGGAAAATTTGCTTTGACTTAAAAGTCCTGTGGAAGCTTCTGCAATATTCAGTTTTCTAGCCTTCATTGCAAGACTCTGTAAAACAGCAAAGGTAAATCAAAACTCCTTAACCATATGGTCTTTTCCCCTTCACATTATATATTTTATCTTTTTTGGGATACGTTGATGGGTTTTATCCAGCCCAGTGTTAATGAGATTTTTGCAAGGCTAGAGAAAGTAAGAATAACTTCTACAATAATATTTTGATTGTTGGTGATTGTGGTAGAGCAGATTTTTTTTTTGTTTCCAGAAAGGATCAGACAAAATATTCTGCCTTCTTTAAAAAAGAAAAAAAGAGAAAAAAAAGTGCCCACAAACAGCTGACACTTGATAAGGATTAGAAAGGAGATTTTTAAGAAACTATTTGGAAAATACTGTCAGGATGAGTGAAAAGGAGTATATTTTTGATGTGAGATATATGAATGCAAACAATTTATTAAATATGCATTGAAACTGATACTTTTTCACTGACTTTGCAAAGGTGATAGGGTTTTATAGAAGAAAAGCATCCAAGTATGAATTTATTCGACTACCACTTAAATGTTCATTTGCACTAAAGCAACCCGTACTGTTTGAAAGGAGATGGGAAAACACGTCCTGTTAAACTTGTGATTTACTTTGCTGTCTACAAGGATGTGTTGTAAAGCTCTCAAGCTCACTGAGCGAGCCAAATTCACATTCTGCACTATTCGCTTTCTGCAAATCCATCCACATGCCTGAAAAAAACACATTTTCTAGTGTTTACATGGATACTTTCTTGCATTGACATGCTCATGTTAAATCCAGACAGGGGACAGTCTCTGCAACTGAATGGAAAATGACTTTTCACAGACTGACAGATTTTGTTGTACAATTACTCCTAGTGGGTTTGAAATCAATGTTCAACAATATGGAGCCCTTCATTTTATTCCATGTTTCACATGTACATCATGTTCTGCTAATTCTCAGCATTTTTTTAAAAAAAAGCAAAACCCCAGTTCTTTAATGTTAGGATCAATTTTGAGTAGCTAGATGAAGGAGGAAAATCATGATGTGATGGAAAGAGAAAAAAGGGCAGAGAGCAGGAGAGTTGGCAAGTGAGTTTGACTACATGGAAAAGTTACATATAAATATAGGGGGAAGACTTTTTTCCAGTTGTTTTGTTTTCTCCTGTCATATAAGATGACAAGATGCAAGACTCATGAACGTGATTTTTGTTCCAGATACTTATGCCAACTCAAATCGTGAGTTACAGTGTACTTCTTCAACATAGCAACAGCTCTATTTTTTAAAATTTTGCATAAGCTAGAGCTTTTTCTGGGTAGATATATAAAAAAAAAGTTTTATGAGACAGCTTGACAGCTGATTAAGCTGTCTATGGAGACAGTGCCTGTAGTTCAGCTGCAGACAGTGGAGAATGTACAGCTCTGACAGTGTATTAGTATGCAATGTTCTGCATTAGAAGTTGACTCCTGCTGTAAATTGAACATTCTTTGATCATCCAAAATGGCATGGTTTTGCACACTTGGATTTTGATAAGGTTATCCACATGCAAGTTTTTCTGGATCAGTCCAGATTCACCATCTCACAGGAGGAAGTCTGAGGGCTTAGCAAGTGTGTCCAACACCCAGTGTAAATAATAATGCAAAATCATCTGCCATGGGAAATGAAAAGACTTTTTGTAGGTTGTAGAGTAGGAATGAGCTGTCTGAGCTGCTTTGCCAACAGGAGAGCTACTGTTAACTATTCTTATGCCAGCTCCAAAAATGCAGAATAGGAAACCTGCGTAACATTTTGTTTTGTTCAGTCTATGTACATGGGTGGCAGGGTAAGTGTTGGCACAGTTTGATCCTTCCATTAAGCATGAGCAACTGGCCTTGGCACAGAGACAAACTTCACAATTCCAGGGATGGGAAACCTCTAATTCTCCACAGTAGTTCTCTGGCTATTGTTAAATACATATACTGGTAGACCACTCCACCATTCAAGCAGTCCCTTCCTTATCCCAGATGATCATTCTGTGACACTGTGAAGGAAGCCTATTCCTCAGAAGATTTCCAGCTTTCCTGCTTCCTCTCACTGCAGCGACAATTACCTGTCATTTGTATCTGACCCTGCTGGTGCTTCCACTACCACTGAAGTAGCTGTGAGCTAAATTACTTCCTTGTGGCTCTGCAACTTCCAATCTTGGGCAGCCAGTGATTTGTACTCTTCATTTTTTCTCACTTCTCATTAGAAACAGGGAAGTAATACAGTAGAATATGGTAAAATGTGTGCTACTTTCACACTTTTTGGTTCAAGCAAAGCAATGAGCTAGAATAGATTAGATTGAACATAATGTTCAGTTGATCAGCCAAAACAACTTTGGATTCAGGAGATCATTTACTAAGTACAGAAAATCCCATAACATCTGTCTGTGATGCAGATTTTTACAAGAACACACAGTGATACCCCTGTTATCCAGAAGCTTTTAATGGATAGAATAGTAGAAATAACAGCCTCCAACTGCTTACCCTGCTTCCCCAAGATCACTATTCTCAGGAAGAGATTCCTCCCAGCATTGGGTGGAGCAACTGTGAAACAGTCCCCAGCTCTCCCCCAGGTTGTGTTCACGTGTTCATGGCAATCAAGCTCATTCCTTCCTTTCGGGCTATGGCAGTGTGAAGTACAGAGCCCTGCCACAAGTACTAGGCACAAACAGACCTTAAACACCAAAATATTCTAAGGAACAGTCTTCCGTGGCTCTAGAGTGGATACTATGTTTACTATTTCTATGACAGTTGACTTCTACTTTTTAAACAGCATTTTAAACATCAGTGATATAAGAACTCCCCTAAGAAAACTCTTCCACTACACAAAAGGGGCAATACTGAATTATGGACATTCTGTGGGAAAAGACAAAATGTTGTATTCCAGGTAGATTGTATGTATCTCAAACAATCATCCTTCATCTGTAATAGAGAATAATCCACCAAACTGAGTTTAAAATGTAGCCTGAGTCTACAGCACGCTAGTTAAATAAGTGTTTTTCTAGCAAGGCCAAAATCTGCCATAATTTCTTGCAGAGACTTTATCATGGAGTCCCTTTTAAGAAAGGTGACTGTAACCATGGGTTGCACCTACAACAAAATGTACTTCAGAAATTGGATGCTGGCAAGAAGTTTGTGGATATGAGGCTGTAGAAGGTAGCTTATGTAAGCTGAGGGAGGATGCGCTTGTGTGAAAGTACTGGTTGCCATGCACATTTTGAACTGAAGTTACCCATCAGAACAAAATCTAAGGAGTGCAGCATCATGAGATTAGAGGTTTTTTCTCTTTAGATGTCTAGCAACCCCGTGGTGTTCGACCTCTGTTATGTTTTGATTTTATTTATTTCACCTCCCCACTCCTTTCTATTGTGTGTAGTAAGTTGAAAAGAAAAGCATTACCTTATAGTTTATCATCTCAACAAGAGAAGGCCAGCAGTCAGAAAATCTTGATTACTCTGTGGTGGTCAGTATTAAGGGAATCATAATGCTGAGTTGGAAGGGACCTATCAGGATCACTGAATCCAACTCCAAGAATCACACCATGTGCATAACAGTGTTATTCAAACACCTCTTGAACTCTGTCTGAACTAAGCTTGGTGCTGTGACCGCTTCCCTGGGGAGTCTGTTCTAGTGCCCAGTCACCCTCTGGGTGAAAAATCTTTTTCTGATATCCAACTTAACCTCCCCCCCGATTCAGCTTTGAGTCCTGTCACTGGTCAGGAGAGTGAAGTTCTCTCTGTTTAGTTCCAACAAACAGAATTCAACATCCACAGCATCTGCCTTCCACTAAGTACTGATAAAAACCTGTCATTCTCCACAGTGTTCAAAATCTCTTTGCCAGGAGTTTGAACTCCCTTCCTACAACCTGTTTGAGTCACAGCAATGTGAGCAAACAAAGTTTACATTATGATGGTGCTTTTTGGTAAGTGAGAACCAGTTCCAGTTGACACACGGACTGAAAGAGTCTCAAGGACTCTTAGCCAGGCACCATTCATAGGCAAGGCAGTCCCTTCTGCTAGAAAAAGAAACACATTTTCAAAACACTTAAGATAGGGAAAATACAAAGATGCCATTTATTTTTCCAATAGAATCTGTTTTCTGCACAATGCTGATCATTTTGGCACTGAAACCAAGCCAACAGATTCATTCATTCCTTGCAGACTTTAATTTCCTTGTAAATTCTTTACAAGTATTCAGATTAATAGATTTATGGTCTACTTCATTCCAATTCATTTAAGTGGTCTATATCTGCCCTTGAATCTCATATGAATTTTGTTGTTAATATAATATTTTGCTGCATTACTTTGAACAGCTTTAAAAGTATAATGTCTTTGAATGCTCTCGTTAAAGAGAAATTATACCTTCAAAATGCTGTGTTACAAGTTGGAACTGTATACTTTGGAAGTGATGTTTATAACTCCCAAAGGCATCACAGGGTGCTTTCGTCTGTAGGTCTGTCTTCTACTTTCTGTGTTACAGTGTGTATTTGTACTTCCTCACTAACTTGATACTCTTCAGTCTGAAGGCCTAAATCTGCAAAGACACAAATACTGTACCTCAGCTGAGCAGTCTCACAGAGCAGAGAAGGCTTACTCGGGTGAGTGTAGTTGCTCACAAAAAGTATTTGCAGAAAAAGGTTTTCCTTTAGGATCTGACTGTAATTGTGAGGACACATGGTTAATAACAGCACCAAGACACCAGTAAATGGGGTCTGTGTTTATTGAAAATGTGGACACATTTATCTTCAAGTTATTTGACATTATGCTAAATTATTGCTATTATGACTTAGTATATTATTTTGTATGAAAACACATTAGTCCTGTGAAAGGGTAGTTGCAAAAAAATGCGTCAAGCCTTGCTGCTTTATTGTTTATTTGCATTTAGTATACATTTTGGTTGTTGAAATGAAGCTAGCTTCTTAGAGAGGCAGGAAGATAGATCAGTCTGCAAAAGTCATAAATAAGTATCATACTGTGCATTGAGTTTTGCAATTAGAGTAGTATATGTGTTCAGATTTAGCAATTTTTATGCTTTAGAGAATTTTTGTTTTAATATGTAAAGGAATAACCAGATTGAAATGCTATTGTAGAGCTAATTTTACACATAGTTGGGAGATGTCTGAAAAACTAAAATTAGAAAACATTACATAGACTGCCTTTGGCTTTACTTTGTTTGTAGAAGGCCCAGTAGGTATCTGTTAATTCCAGATGCTTAAGCCAGGGGTCAAGTTTTTGCAGCATCTTGTAACTGAAGAAAGTTTTCTGAAGTGATAAAGTTGCCCATCTGGGCTTGAAGTAAGATTGCTGCCTAAACAAAAGCATAAGGGCAGCAAATATAGGTGCTGGTTTGTTTTGGGGTTTTTTTGTGCATGGAAAATTGCATGAATTAGGATTGGAGATTCAAAGTATTTAAAATCATTGAGCACTATTTACTCTTGTTTTAATTCCACTGACTACAGTTAAATAAAACCAAGAATGTGGCCTTGACTACAAAGTCTACAAATTTCAGTGTCAGGCAGCTCAGGTCTATATAGAGATACTTAAGCTTAGTAAATCAGCAAGAATACTATATAAATTGTAATGTGTGATAAAAATCTTAACTCTAGTTACATTATTCCTCTAAACATTTCTATTCATTGTTTTCTTTATACAAAAGGTCAGAATTGCACTTCTTAGTGGCATTGGGATATGTGGAGAAAAGCAGGATGCTGGTACAGAAATGTATCAGAAATAAGATTCAGTTCTTACTGCTCCATGTGTGCCTACCTTAGACGTGACAAATCCCACTGAAGTTAACAGAAGTCATATAAAGTTAAGCCTGTTTGTAACTCTCATGAGATACTGGTTTAAGAATCTTCAAGCTAAGTTATGTTCTCAAAAGGCATTATTAAACTTGTGGTTTCAGGTTTACAGAATACTATGAACAGTGACAACAGCTTCTGAGACACATCCAGAGTAACTTTATTTATTTATATTACATCAGACCAACATCCATTAGCAAATCAGAATCTCTCAGTACCTTCATTTCTCAGTATAATTTTATTAAAAAAACAAACAAACAAACAAAAAAAAAACCAAATAGAAAATTAAACTGGCTTCTATGCTATTTGGATTAATTTTTGTCTCTCTTTTTCCACCTTTTTTGTCATAAAATATATTTTGCTCTGGAGTTGTCTAGGATTTGATAATTCAAGGAAAGCATGCAAAGCAGTTTGGAATACGTTTCTTCATTCACCTTAGGGCATATATTCAGCTGGTGAAAATCAGCATAGTCTGTTGACTTTTACAGCATTGTACCAGTCTATACCAGTGCAACAGTTGGCATGTCAGGTTTTAGCATTTCAAGTCACTTTACCTACATATGCAGTAGGATTCTGTTTTGCAAGATGGAAAGTTATACAGTGCAAACTGTACTACCTAGACTACCATTGATATCTATCACAGGACATGATTTCACTGTATCATTTCATACTTGAAATTCACTATGTTCTTTTAATCAGGGTACAAACATGAAAAGGTGCGTGTGTTACTGTTTCTTTTAAAGGTGCATCATTTTTTTTTTATTCTGTGTGCTTTATAGTTACTAGTCAGTGTTCTTCACATTCTTTGCATTCAGCATTCAAATCACCTGTGTGTGAAATACAGTATCACCTGCAGAGGTACAGAAAAATGTAACAGTGATTTCTTAAATTGTTACTCAAATACTGGTTTACCTTTTAGTCATCAATATGACATCAAGGGGCTACAGCATGTGAACTGTGGTATATAGAAGTCTTGCACCATTGCTGTACAGGAAATCTTGCAGACTCTTCTCTTCTTGCACAGCTGCTGATTACCATATATACATTGGGAAAAAATATATTTCTGCTGTACAGAATGGCTGGGAAGTAACACAGACACTTTGGAAACTCTTGAGCTCCCTTTGCAAGCTTTCAAACAAAACCCTTTGATCTAACTGCATGCCTGTTCTGTGTCCCAAATTTCACCCTATGGGGCTTTCTGCTTTAAGAACACCCTCAGCTGAGGCTACTTTATGTTGACTGCATTGAAGTTCATTGGAGCATGCACCTTACCGTATTAACATATTCTTTAGCTTTTGCAAGTTTGTAAAGATGGTTGACTGCAAAACTAATGTGTCAATACAGCAGAATTAAATTAAGGCACACAGAAAGTTATCAATAATGTATTATATCAGAATTACAGTCCTTTGGAACTGAACGTTTTGCTGCTGGCAGTGCAAGAAAAGCAAAGTTGTGTATTTATTGTTGGGTGCTGAGGGTTCAGTATGAAAATCAATATAATAAAAATTTTCAAAGTGTCTAGTTCTCTTTAGTTCCCAAATTATTGAAAAGTAAAAAGGCAAAAAATTAGTTTTGTATTTAAAACTGCTTCACCCTTCTAGCTATATTTTTATTTTATCTAAAAATGTAAAATGAATACAAATTCAGTAAGTATTGTATATTAAATACAGAAAATTAGCAATGTTGGTTTCTAGTTTTTGTTTCCAAGTGTTTTTCTCAACACCCTGTGTATTCTAGAAAATCAACAAACACACACAACCAGACACAGAAACATAAATAAATGCAAACTCTTTCCAGCACCTTACTATATACTGATTTTATAAAAATCTACCCTCATTTTTTGCAATTATTCATTCCTAGGTATTTTGTTTACCTACAATGAATTCCATTTTTAAAAGTTATAATCTAAGAGGTTTTTTTTTTCTTTCAAAAGCAAAACATTGCTGCACTTACTGGGGATGCTGGATGATTTAGCACTAATCTGTTTTTACTGGAATCTTTGTTTTGGTCTAGGCAAACTGTGCTTTAATTCAGCTATAATGGCTCTCTGTTGTCCATGAAATGCACTATTTTTCCCAAACGTTACTTGATCCAACTTTTGTGCTAAATGTGCATGGTATTTTTGTATTCCTTGAGATTCTGCTATTTTCATCTTCATCTTTTAAAGAGCTTAGCACAGTTTCTTGATTGATTGTTTTTTCTTGATTGGTTATCCTCATGGTTTGACACTGACCAAATGCCAGGCACCCATGAAAGCTGTTCCTTTACCTTCTTCTGCTACATTTGGGCAGAGGAGAGGGGAAAAAAATTGATAAAGGGTTCATGAGTTGAGATAATGACTGGGAGAAAGCACTCCAAGGGCAAAAAAGATTCAGATTTAAAGGTATAAGGTAGATATATTATTAACAGGGTCAGAAGGGAATAATGAGAAGCAAAATAAGCCTTTAAACCACCATTTTTCTCCCCCATCCCTCCATTCTTCCCAGTGACAGTGCAGGGAGACAGGGCCTGTGGGTTTTGGTCAGTTTGTCACCAGAGATCTTTTTCTGTTCGCTCAGGGAAAGAAGTCTTTCCTCTATTATGCCATGGGGTCCTTCCTGCTGATGCCTTGAGAGGCTACCTAGAACAGAGGCTAGACAGTGTTAAAGTAAGTATTTATTAAAAGGCCTTCAGAGGATACACCTTGGGCACAACAAAAGCCCAGGTGAGGCTACATCCAGGATGCATGATGGATCACACATTTTCACACTTTTATAAGTTTTGGTCTATTTACATATCGGGGTTAATTGTCCAATTACAGCTTCGAGTTCTGAAGTCCCATCCTCCTAGATTGCTCTCTTCAATTTGCTGTTTATACCTTTTTGCCTGGAGCTGCAACAGTGTCCTTGGTTCTCAGGCTGGAAAAGGATTGTTTTGTCTAAACTGTGAAGAGAACTTGCTAACACATTATATGAATTTCAGAGTTATATACTAATGCAAGACAGAATCTGGAAAATATGAAAGCTGAAACTTAAGACATCACCATGGGAGACAGTTCTCCGTGAACTTCTCCAGCATGGCTCCAATGTCACGAGCAGCAGTTGTGCCAAAACTGTTGCAATGTGAGTTCCTCCCACCGACAGTCTTTTTAAAACTGTTGTGGCATGGGTCATGCATCCACGGGTGCAGTCTTCAAAGGATAGGCTGTTCTAGTTTGGAAGCAAGGGCCCTCTATCTCTGGAAGCAGAGACCCTCTCTCTCCATTCAAGTGTCCCACTGGATCACTGGTATCCATCTGCTCTGGTGTTAATGATTCTCTCACGGACTGAGTGGATTTCTGCATCCTCCATGGACCTTATAAGATGCAGGGGGACAGCCTGGTTCACCATGGTCCTCACCACAGCCTGCAGGGGAATCTCAACTCCAGCACTTGGAGCACTTCCTCCCCTTCTCTTCCATTGACCTTGGTGCTGCCATGTTGTTTCCCCTCTCATGTTTTCCTTCCTTGTCTTCTCTGACTAGAATAAAAACTGCGGCCCATAGGTACCATTGCCAACAAGTTCCACCAATGCAAAGATTCCTGCAGGCTCCCGCAGCACTGAGAGGTCGATCTCGCCTCGGTTCCGTGCCAGAGAGCCGCTCACGGTTTTCCCCATGGGCCGGGCCGCCCTGCCACCACCGAGCAGGCAGCGGTGGCTGCCGCAGCGCTGGCACCATTTAACGTTTTCCTTTGTGTGAGGCACTGGAAGGGAGAAGCCACCACCACCCCTGCCCTTCTGTCTGCAGCACAGCTGGCTAGGGTGACCAGGCAGGCAAGGCTCGCCATGGGCCACCCAGAGATGGCCCCAGACTTCACCGCCCCTGGGAAAAAACTACGCAGCCCTGTTTTGATTTTCTTCTTAAGTATGCCATCACAGAGATGTTACCAACCTCTCTGTGCCAGCAGCATGTCCATCTTAAGAGCCATCAGAGATTGGCTCTCTCAGACATAGAAGAAGTCTTCTAGCAGCTTCTCATAAAGCCACTCCAGTGGCCCTCCTCCACTACCCAAAACCCGGCTGTGCCAAATCAACATAGCTATAAATATGACTAGTAACACTTCTGGGTATATAGAAACTATAAAAGTGTATGTTTTGAATCAAACACAAAATGACATATCAGGCTCCAAAACAAGCTGCATTTTCTCTGGTTTTACTTCAACCAAAAAAATCCTCATCTAAGCACCTCAAATACAGCTTCAGCTGATTGTAAAGTTCATTAAGTTCTCTTTAGAGCAGGATACAAGTACTTTCTACTAATGCACCAAGCCACCAGATCCAGGAATCTAAAAACTATCAGCTCAAGCATTCAATGAGATGTCAGCTTCTTTATGAAAGCTGACATGGGGACAGAAATGACTGCAAGCTAATCAAACCCTAAAGCCTTGAAGGATTTTTAACTTAGAATCAAAACTTTGTGCTGCCCTTAGAAACCTGAAGGAACCATGAAAGTCTTTTACAAGCATAAACTGCAGGTCCAACACAGACAAATAAAAAGCTACCTTTACATTATGTGACATTCCAAATTAGTCTTTAAGCACATTATAAGATTATGAGCAGCAGTCCAGCCAGGGTCAGACATGAAGTGAACTGCAGTGAGGCCAGAGTCACAAACACCCATGTTAGCCATAGCTAATTGTGAAAAAAAAAAGGGAAAAATAATGGAAATATGTGACATGGCATAAAACCTACTATAGGGATATGCATACTGTCTGGTGCTTCATCTCTGATAGTGCTCAGAACAAGACACCACAGAAGAAAATTCAAGTCTCTTGACAGTTATGGAACAAATTCTTCAAATGGGAATTTTCTTCTTAGCCCTCATCTGTGAGAAGGTGAGTTCATAACACCCAATAATGGAAAATAAAATTATAGTTAAAAAAAATCCAGTAAGCAAAATACTAAGGAACAAAAGTATACTAAGGTAGGAAAAAGCACAAATATTCCCATTACCCACATAAATGTTATTTTACTCTGTGCCTCAAAATTATCTAATGACCTAGGTGTCACATCTGATAGCACCATAAAAACAAATGTTCATTTAAAAATAATTTTAAATGCATTGTCTTTGTCTATCATTTGCCTACCATTTACTGAAAAACAGAAAGTAAGATTTTTACGTTATCTGTATGAGTTCTCATTTTGAGCTCATCAGTTGTGTTGTTCCTCCACCTTCCATCCCTTTGATAAACAACATCATCTTTTAGTCTCCTAGCACACAGAAGTCCTTTCCCTAAGTGTTTTCATCCACTTTTAGAAGTCTGGTTTGTCTGGCTGGACTTCCAAGCCTTCCCAGCCCAGGGAGGAAAAGGTAATTGGGGTCTAATTAAAATACTGTGGAGTGCATAGCAAAGGACTTCCTCCTCCCTAGTGCCTGCATGGGGACAGACCCTGCACCCCTGCTTTCCTGCCATGGCAAGTCTTTCTATTTCCTGGCTCAAAGCCTCACAGCACAAAGCATGGCATGAATAAACTCCCTTAGCTCAACTTTGGTCAAAACATTTCTGAAGAGTCATTCTGTCGTGGCAGACTTGGTGCAGCCCAGGCATCGCCTCCGCTGTCTCAGCTGAGCCAAAGCCCCCGGAGCCCTGCAGCCCCACCACTGTGCCAGCATGGGGACACACAGAGAGCTCTGCTCCAAACCTGGGGCCACCCTGCGCCTCCCAGGGCCGCCACAGCACTGGGGACAGCCTACACGTGTGCAGTGCCATGGGGCAGCCACCTGAACCTGAGGGTAACTCCAGAATGGTCCAAATCTGAACATGCATTTGGGGCAAGGAATTCTCCATGCTTGACAAAATGGATATTATAATAGACTTAGTAATACTCCTAATCTCATTTGGTATGTATTTTAATGCAATTTATTTATTTAGTTTTCAATGTAAGTGTCCAGCACTGCAAGGCAGCTCAGGGAGAACTTCTGCCTGGTGTGTTTCCAAAGTAGCCATCCTTGTTTTAGAACATACCAGCTGATTTCTGAGGAATAAAATTTCCCTTATGCACTATCTTGCAATTTTGAACACTAATTTGCAACTGAACTAATTTTACTTGCAAATCTAGTATAGTCACTTTCTTGGTTTTCTTCTAGTTCCTCACAGGCTGCTCTTGGTTTTGCTAAGCAATTTGGTATCACAAATTCCTGTGGGCTCACCAGTTTTTCCAGCTCTTCCCAAGTATGAAGACAGCAAAGCTATTTCAGTAACAAAACTCATTTGTGGTTGCTATGATTAACATATTAACATGTGATTACTTTTCTCCATTTTTACAAAGCTGTGACTAATATGCAGTAATTTTTAATGCTAATGCTTTGAGAAAAGGACATTTGAAATTCTGAGTTAATAGATCCCAGTAACTCCCGGGCTTGTCTTAGCACTTCCATTGACCTAATGTAATATTAACCCTGGCGATATTACAATGCTTTATTTTGCAGTGCAGATGGCTGACGAGGGATGAGTACACACCTTTTTTTCCCCCCTCTCTTTTTCTTGTCTCCCTCCTCCCGCCGAAATAGGGTCCAATTCTATGTCAGGACAGGCTGCTATTTCAAAATACTTTAGCCTATGCATCTACCGAAGGCAAAAGGAGAAGCGCACACTGCGGTTCCCTCTGTAACTGACCCCCAGATGGATCAAGAGGAGACAAACCTCTCACTACGAAATCCTGCCCTCCCCTGGGAGGCAAGATTCCAGACGAGAGCCCCCGGATCCAAGTGAAAGTTTACATTTCAGGGCTCCCCCTCGGAGCCAGCCCCTGCTGCCCCTTCCAAGGCTGTCCCAGTGCTCGCCCCGCCGGCAGCTCCTCAGGAGAGGGGAGACATGGAGCTCCTGGAGCGGGTCCAACGAAGGGCTACAAAGAGCATCTCTCTTAGAAAAGGCTGAGACAGCTGGACCGGTTCAGCCTCAAGAAAAGACTGAGGGGGGACCTCATTAATGTGTATAAATATCTGAAACGGCGGTGCCCAGAGGATGAATCCAGGCTCTTCTCAATGGTTCCAAGCAACAGGACAAGAGGCAACGGACAGAAACTGGTGCACAGGAAGTTTTTCCTGAATATGAGCACACCTTTCCTGTGCAGGTGACCGAGCACTGGAACAGCCCGGCCAGAGAGGGTGTGGAGTCTCTCTCACTGGAGATATTCAAGAATCGTCTGGACACAATCCATGTGCTCTAAGACGTGCTTAATGGGGGACATTGCAGCAGGCGACCCACTGTGCCCCTCCCAGCCTGTCCCACGGTGTGACTCCGCGTCTCCCGCCGCAGCCCTGCAGTGAAGCTGCCCCGCCCGCCCTTTCCCGCCGGGCAGCTCTGGGCGGAGCGGGGCGGGCGCTGCCGGCGCGGGGCGCGGGGCCCGGCAGGCGGCGCTGCGCGGCCGCCGCCATCGCCGCTGCCGCAGCTCCGCGGCCGAGCGGGGCCGAGCGGGGCCGAGCGGGGCCGAGCGGGGCCGAGCGGGGCCGAGCGGGGCCGAGCGGGGCCGAGCGGGGCCGAGCGGGGCCGCGGCTTCCCGGGCGCGGGGAACGGCCCTGGGCTGGGCCGAGGCGGCGGCGGGCGGCGGCGCGGGTCACGGCGGCGCCATGGGGAAGCGGGATAACCGTGTGGTGAGTAACGCGGCAGCCCGGCTGGGCTCCGCCGCGGCACCTCCGGGCGGGCCCCGGCGCGGAGGCCGCGGGGAGCCGAGCGCTGCCTCGGCCCGGGCGGGCCCGTCCGGCCGCCGCCGCGCTCCCGCCGGCGGAGGGGCAGAAGGGGCCGCCGCGGGGGACGAGAGCGGCCCGGTGCCGGCGGGGCGGGCCGGAGGCTGCCGAGGCCGCCTGAGTACGCGGCGGCGGGACTGGGGTCCGGCCGCTCGGGGCCCGGCCGGCGGGCCACAAAGGCGGGCCGTGCCCCGCGCCTCGCCCGCCCGGCCCGCGGCGCCCCGGCGGCGGCCGGAGCCCCCTGCGGGTGGGTTGTCCCTCCCTCGGCACGTGCTCGAGCCTGGCTGAACCTCTGATTGCCTTGTCAAATCCTGCGGCGTCGTGACTGACGCCTGCTTTGCGATCTGTCGAGGGAAGGTGATTAAGATGCTGGCCTGGTCCCTGCAAAAATAAAATGTTCCCAATGGGAGTTGCCGCACTCGCTGAAGTAGCTCTGGTCCTAGCTAAGCCGCATTTCCTTAAACTTGGCGTTCAGCTATACCTGAGAGATCTGAAATTGAGCTTTGCGTAGCACTCTGCTGCCTCGGGAACCAGCTCTCAGCAGGCAAAAAATGCGCTTCTACACACCTGACTGCAGAGCCTGAGTTCATACATAGCTGAAACACAGTCATCCTTCTTCCTATTTTTCTTTCAATGTTTTTGTGCCAGTTAGCTTTTCACCTTCTATTCGTAACCACTTAAACATTGTAAGTTTGCTGCTGAATTTTATGACTAAACACAAATCATAATACTTTGATTTTTTTCTGTTTCTCTGTTTCTTTCTTGTACATGCTATGAATTGGTACTGAGATCTATTCACATCTTTGCAAACCTTAGTGGAATAGTATAATAATAGACATGAAGGACTGAAATATTGTATAGATAGAGGCAAAGTCCCTTTTATTGCTTTGTTGACTTATCCAAAAAATTTGGACTACTAAGACAGTGTATTAGGCTTCAAGACTGGATCTATGGTTGAAATGTCCTGTAAGGTTTTCAGGTGTTTATTTATTTATTCTTCATTTTCTTTTAATGGGACAGCTGGAATATACCAAGGCCAGCAAATCTTTATGTTCCTATATAAGGTTTATTATGCCATCATGGCATAATATGTACTACAAACAAGTTATACAGGACCCTTTGCTCCCCATATATGATCATAGATATATTTCTACTGTTATTCTCTGCTGTGTCCCTTCTTAACACCGTAGTTTTATAGTTTTTGACTTTCTGGAGATGGAAAATAAACATATTTTTTGCACATCTACAGGGTACTTGCAAGGCAGCAATAGTACTGCTAGCCCAGAGAACCCTGCCTGACAGAAGGTGTCTTACACTTCTCATGAGCAAGGAAGCTATGCAGCAAATACCTTAATACCTGCTTGAGCAAACTGCTAAAAGAAGAAAATGAATGTGCAGACAATCACTTTCTTTATTGAGGGTGCATTTCCATGCTCCTTCTGGCTAGTGACATGCATTTTGGCAAAGTAGTGTAACTACTTTACAGAAATGTTTGTTGGTGAAGTAATTATTCATAAACAAACCCAGTTGAAATGATAATAATGTTACTTAAGACATAAATGTCCTAATCCTGGAATATAGAGCAGTACATGGTCATTAAGTACTTGCTGTGGTACAGTTCAAGAAAGCCGATGAAGGGAAGATGCTTTCTAGCCAGTTATCCAGGGGCAGTCTGAGCAAGTAGAAAATGAGCATTTAATAGCTGTAGCCTCTTCTGCAGGTAGAGAGTTTTGTTGGAAAGTGGTGAGGTGTTCATGACTTGTTAGCTCAGGTAGGAAAGTAGCTTTACTAATTTTTATTTAAGAGCAGCAAGAGACTTTTTTTTTTTAATGGTAACCAAAAGTTAATGTTCTCACTGGAGTAAGCCAAGTTTCTAGTGGATCTAATGCCTTGAAATTACCTTTCTGTAGTGAAAACAGTGTTCAAATAGTGCTGTCCTGCATTCCTAAAGGAGCTCCTTTTCCACTCAAAGCTGAACTCGCTTATTCATTTTTAGATTTGTCATGTGAATGCCTAAGTGTTGTAACTACTTGAGTGCATACATCCATCTGCTACTTGTTTCAACTGGCACACCTCCGTGTTTATTTGCCCATGTTAGTTAGCCTTTTTGTGAATAAAAACAACAAAGCCAAGCCCCAAGAAATGGCAGTAAATGTCCCCTTAGAGTTGCAAAGTCAACTTGAGTCACAAAATGCTCGACTTGAAGGAGTCCTTGGGTTGCTTCAGAGTGGTCCAGCTGGTGAATCAAAGCTAAACTTGTGTGGGCAGTGCTTCCTTCCAGCCTGATGCCTCATCCCAGGCAGAGCCTAGAGTGCCTCTTCCAGGACCAAATGTATTCCCAAGAGCTGAAGGCCACCAGCCTCCTTGCAGTCCAGTCCAGAAACTCTAGCATTGCTATGGTCACTGCTTCTGCAGTGAGAACAACAGGAGGGGAGACAGCAGCTGCTGCTTCTGACAGCTTTCACAAATGCTCACTTACTGTGCATGGTGGTTTCTGAATGCCTGATAAAAAGCAGTGTTGGACATGTGAGAGCTACACAGATGGCCAAATCTTTGCTATGGATCTACAAAATGTACTCTTTAAAAAAATGTCTCAGATTGGGCAACCAAAGCAAGTCTTTTTTTTTGGCTATTTGTTCTTTTTCCTCATCTCCAAACTGAACAGTAAGAACAGTGTGTGTGTTATGTTTTGCAGAAGTAAAGTGTTGGGATGACATAGTGATACAAATGCATGAGATAAGGGGGCACATGTACCTCCTTTTCACATGAAAAAAATACTGCTGACAGTAGAAAAAATGGAAATTTTTCCATTGACTGGTGAGGTGGATTATGAATTTTAAATTTTAGTTCAGTCTTTTGTAACACAAAGAGGATGCATAGGTTTGAAAGATGGAATACCTCATAACATTTGGATTATGTATGTTTGGGTTTTGTGAGTTTTTTCCTCCTTTAAACAGCCCTAAGTCACAGAATATTGATACATGTATAATTGTAGCAAAGTACCACTGCTTTCTTGTTTTGGTGCAAGAAATTTTGTGCAGAATTTAGTGACTCCTGTCAGCAATTTTGAACATAATTTTAAAGGCATAGGATCAGTTGTCCCAGAGAGGTAGAGCTGAAATTTAATTACATTTTCTATAACCCAAGGAAGAATATTTCAGAAATCATGGCACTAAAATCACTGCTTAAATAAAGGAATTGTTGTAAGGAACATGGTCTTTTTGTGGATCGGTTCTTTCTGCCACAGTATGACTCCAGCTGAAAGCACTTACTTGAGTTTTTCTGCCAGACTGAATAAACTTGGTTTAGCTAAATATTTTATATTCTTAGAAACAAGTCAGAATTACTTTTCAGGGAGTGATAAAAAGTTTATGTGAAGAACAAAAGATATTTTGGTATCATAGTGTAACTGATGAATTTGGTATTTCTTTTTGTTGTTTCACATTCAAGGCTTATATGAATCCCATAGCTATGGCCAGGGCACGAGGGCCTGCCCCAAATTCAGGACCAACAATACAAGACTACTTGAACAGGCCAAGACCAACATGGTGAGTGGCATGTTGATCCTTTTTGACCTCTTAAGTAAAATATTTGTTCCCTCTTACTAAAATGTCACTGATGCCTACCTCTTTCCCAGAATATCCAGTAATTGATTTTGAAAGATTTCTTGTGCTGGCCAAGGTATTATTTTCTAAACATGTATTCAGTCTCCTCTTTTAAAAATAATATAATATCATTTTGAAATGTGTAGTTCTCATTTCTCTATATTGTTTTGCAGCAGTTTCTCACAAGAGGAAAATGTCATTTTACCTCTTGCTCAAATTATAATACCTAAATCTTGTAGATATATTTAATTTGTAAACAAATTAATCTCTAAAAGAACCATTTTGCTGGTATATTCTTAGAATTCACTTTACCCTATCCAACAAAACCATCACTTTGATATATTATCAACAACTTTATGTTCAATCCCTTTGCCTGTCCTCATGAGACATTAGAGAACAGTTTACCTAATTGCAAAGTTAGCTGTAGATCTTTGGGAAGGATTTAACAACCGTACTTAAGTTATTAGGGTTAGGTTACCATATGTGTAACATCTAAGATGCTTTCATTCCTCTCTTGGAAGTTCAACCTATGCTAAACTTCAAAAAAACTACAGAAAAATTAGACATTGAAGAAAGTATTTTTAATTTAAAAATTGTGATCTACCATCTTTTTCATTCAGGGAAGAAGTGAAAGAGCAACTAGAAAAGAAAAAGAAAGGATCCAGGGCTTTGGCTGAGTTTGAAGAAAAGATGAATGAGGTTGGTAACGTCACTAGCTCTTAATACATTATTCTTTTTTATCTAACATGCTACTTCTGTTATCATTTACAATATCAAGTAGCCATAACATTTCACTTCATTCAAGCTTTTAATGTGTAACTATTTTGTTTCATTTATGTTGGAAGTTGAGTTTACGACTTAACCAGTGAAGAGCTTCTTTCAGTTCAGAGAAAAAAATATATAAAACATTTTTTAGATTGCTGGTGAATCCTTGTTAGAAATGTAAACATATTTATACAAATGCATGTGCTTATATCAATAAATAAAACAATGCAAGTTGAGTTTACGACTTAACCAGTGAAGAGCTTCTTTCAGTTCAGAGAAAAAAATACATAAAACATTTTTTTAGATTGCTGGTGAATCCTTGTTAGAAATGTAAACATATTTATACAAATGCATGTGCTTATATCAATAAATAAAACAATGCATTTACAGGTATGATAAGCCAAAGTATGTTGTTCCAATATTCACTTGTTTAAGGTCGCAGAATCCAAGTACAGTGAAAAAAACCACATTACTGGAAGCAGATGTCTTTGGCAAGGAATATACATGTAATATTATTATGGGAGAAGGCACAAAGAATGCATTTCAATCAGATAGGACTATGAAGCACTTGTTTTTCTCTCATCCTAAGCTGATTACAACATGTGCTGTTCTCCTGATATACATGCAGCTGTTCTGGTGTTTGCGTTCTTTACCTACTGAAGATCAGCACAGTATTAGAAAGTTTCACATGTAACTCCTATTGTATACAAGGGAGAAATTAATATACAATGAATTTATTTTGTTTCTGTTCCTTCTTGGGTCCTGGTATCTTGAGATAAGCTTCAGTAATCTTAATCATAAATTTCTGGTTGAAGTAGATTATGCTCCTCCTCTGTTATTGGAAGGGCAGAGTACTCGTAGTACTCTTGCTGTACCTCTTTGCCTAAGAAGTTGTATCACGATGTGGAGCGCTATGGGGTCTGTTCTGAGAGGAACAGTTGTTTTGCACTCTGAGTTTTAGCTTGGTGAGTTTGGTTTAATATTCTCTAATATTCCTTTCCTGATTTTATCTTTGTTTAATGTGAAATAAGTGAAATCGGCATGCATAGAAGCTACAAACCTTTCAGTATGGTAGCAGGGTAGAAAGGGATGCAGGGAATCGTGACATGGCCATGAGGTATTCCTGAAGCACCTAAGAACAAATCTCTGAATGCCTGAAAAGATCACAAGTTTCTGAATAAGGTGCTGTCTCCCCTATTTTACTGACAGTTGTCAGACATTTCTGTTTAAAACAACACTAGCGCAGTCTTTAAAATAAGGAAGCACAGGCTGTTGTGAGAGACCCCTCAGAGAGCTCTGGGTACCTGGTATATCAAAATACACAACCTACAGATGCTGCCTTGGTCCATAGAAGCACATTACACACAGCACTGCTTCCTGGCTAATCTGCCATGTTTCTCAGCAGCTCTGTTCAGCTAATTCACAGTGTGCTGATGTGGGGATCTGTGTGTCATCCTGCATTGCACAGGTTACTTGACTCCTGATATTTCTGTCCCCTCAGCACAACGTGTGGATCACTGTTATTTTGCCAATACAGTACCAATACAGCTTCATTGTGAGGATCAGAATAATAAAGAAGGGAACACATGATGTGTCTGACAGTGCAGATTGAACCTAGCAGCCTTTGAGTTTCATGGGGGCAGGTTGGAATTTCAGAGCTCTTTAAGGGGACATTTTAGGTAGACCTAGAGACCAGGTGTGGAATTGAAAAACAGGAATGAGAGGAGATTTTTATTCATTCATGTGGTGTGCTTGGCCTAACAAAATAAGAGTGTTTCTATGAAGATGTGTATAGTAATTTGATAAAATTATTGCTGACACCAGCAAGGTCCAGAATACAGACTAGAGACACCCGTATGTTGAAGAAGGGCCAGGAGAAGTTGTCTTGAAGTTTTGTTTCAGGTGATTTTTAGAACTAAGACAAAACCACAGTTTTTCTGGTAGGGTACCCTGGTTTTCTAAAGTGCTCTAGCAAGAAGACTGTGATAGAAAAGCAAAAATACCATAACTGGTGACCTTCAAGATAAATGGCAGTCTCTTAAAGCCAAATAACTTGAACATTAAATGTGTTAACATTAACACTGTATTTTGCTAAATAATCTTCTGTAAAATCAGGTGTATTACAGCTTTAGTTAACGTTATAGCTATTTTTTATTTTCTGTGGGTTTTGTTAAAATTATAATGTCAGGCAGAGGAGAGCTTAAAAAATACTGCTCAGGAATGACCCTCCTGTTATTGTTTCTGTTTGGGTTTGTTTTCAGAATTGGAGGAAAGAACTGGAAAAACACAGGGAGAAATTAATGGGTGGAAATGAGAGCTCCTCCAAAAAAAAAGAGGTAAGTTGTTTTCAGTTGTATACATTCTGTGTTTGGAATTGGGATTTATCATCAATGCTGCCAACACAGAATTTTGTGAATACAATTTAAAAGCCAGCATCAAAGTTCATAAACCTAAATGCATGCCAAAAGAAAATGATGCTAAAGTAACATTTATTTTGTTCTATTTTTAAGAAAAAGAAAAAGGAAAAGAAGAAATCTAATAGGGTGAGCAAAATTTTCAGTTTTCTGAGCTTTTTGCTTTGGGGTTGTTCCTGTTTGTCATTTAAGTTGTCCTGGAAAGAGAAAGTATAGCTGTAATTTTGATTTTAGATGATAAATTAACTTTTGTTTAGAAAGGGTTTGCATATATTTGATACAGGGGAAATTAAAGGTAGGAAAAGAGCATTAAATAGATATTATTAAAAGAAAAATGTTAGAAGTGGTTTAGAAGTTTATTTAAGAAAAATCTCTGTAAGACCAGCTTCTCAGAAGTAAAATTGTATTGGTTATGCTTTGAAAATGAAGACATTTTAAAGGGAGTGTTTGAATAGGCTTTTGAGTATTTGCCAGACAAAATGCTGCATCTCACAAGCTTCACTTTTTGTTGTATTTGGTCAAGTTGTCTTCATCTTCCTCTTCTTCATCAAGCTCTGATTCTTCCAGCAGTTCATCTGATTCAGAAGATGAGGTAAGAGCTAACCTACTTGAACCTATCATGTTTTGTCCATGACATCTATTTAATACATATTTTGATAATATGTTATAGAATATTTTGAGGGGCTAATTTGGATAAATGCATTTAGTTTTTATGCATTTGATATATATAATAAAGTCATGAATTTTAGACATATGTATCCAGTCAGTAGTTTTTGTGCGAACACTACAGATTTTGGCATCCCGTCTTTTAAACTGGATCCATTTTAACACTGAACTGCTTTCCGAACAGAATCCCCTATCAAATCATAAAAATGCAAAAATACCATTTCTACTTTCTAGCAAAAATCTTTGTTACAGGTGATCAGATTCTACAGCATACATCTAAATAATAAACACAATCTAGAGAATCTGGATTTTTCACCAGCTTGCATTTTTTCAATGCAAAAGAGTTATGAAGGTCCTCCACTAAAAAAATCAATTGTAGTGTACTTTATTCCTCAGGAGAACATTGTAACATGTAGGAATTTGATGTTTCCTTTTCTTTACGTTTAATGTAAATCTAATTCTAGTGAGAATAAAATCAAGTTTGTGTTTTTCTTTCTTTTTCTACAATATTTATGGATAGGATAAAAAGCAAGGGAAGAAAAGAAGGAAGAAGAAGTATCGCTCCTCACGGAAATCTTCAGCAAGCACAGCTTCAGAATCTGAGTCAGACAGCAAGGTAAATACACAGATGTGTTGCTCTTGGCAAGTTTTCTTGGTTGGTATTATAAAACCATAAAGATTTCTGACTTTAACATATTCATATGGATTTTCATCTTCCACTGTATTCTCACAGGGCCTGAACTGCGCTTGTGTCTTCCACATGAAGTGTGGAATCTGCCTCCACTGGCCACATGCCTAGTGGAAGTAATTGGAAAACGAGCGCACTTTATTCCAGCAATTTGTAGTAATTTTTCTGAATTCAGACACATGCAGCTTTTTTGTTGCTCAAATATTTAGTTTTTATACTTCATTAACACTGAAAATGTCTTCTGAGTATGCAATTTAATTGAACACCATATCTGAAAATGCAGGTATTGCTGGATTGTAGTGGCCAGAACATTGCCTTTCTAAATATCTGAATATTTTCCTGTTGGAAAACTGAGCCTTTCCCAAATGCTTATTAAATTGAAGTTGTCTTTTTCCTTTTCTGAAGTATAGCAATGTAGATACATGGTCTTACTGAATGAACAAAAAAGTGAAGATACACAAAGCAGCTTGTTCTGTTAGCACTTTTCTGTCTTACAGTGTATAGTTACCGTACTTCTTGCTTAAATATTAATAATACAGTGAGTTTTTAAGATTCTCTGTGTAGACTTTATTACAGGCTTCCACTGGAATACCTAATTTGGTGGGATATAAATTGTAATGAATGACTGTTTGCAGACATCTATGAATATGTGCTAATGGGAGGTTAAAAACTTCCGCTACATAAATGGACCCAGAGATACCCTTACTGCAAAAAACTCGGGGAAAATACCTGCTCAACCTGGTCTGATCAGCAGAGATGAACATGGGTAAAGAAAAAAGATTCCCAGCTGTTACATGTTACATGTGGTTACAGCTGTGATAGCTGGTAGTCTTCCCATAGGCTAAGTGTCCTGCAAGGATGCTGTTACCTCATTCCATACAGACCTTTCCATGCTGCTGGATCAGGAGATTAGCAGCTGCATCAAAATTACAGCTTTTTATATTGTTCTTATCAACTTCAAGGTAGAAAGAACAAATATTGAAGAATTACTTTCAACAGACATAAAAAGACTGTTGGCCAGACTGCTTTGGAGATTTCTTCCTTTTTAATGAAATTATTTTGTTGTGATTTGTTTTCCTTTCTATTTAGGATAGCACAAAAAAGAAGAGGTCAAAGGAAGACTGTGAAAAAGAGAAGGTATTTTTATTCTTGAAATCCTTTGATGAGAACTGCATGTTGCATACATAATAGATATTTCTTTTTTTAATATTGAATACCTCACTTTACATCTGTGGAAATTTTCTGTGCAAACCCACACAGTCATAAGGTATTCAGTGAACCCAGTTTGAAGTAGAAGTTTAGTTGGATTCAGCACCTGGTTTAGTAATTATTGTAGTGAAAACCAATGGATCTGTTCTTGTTACATAGGTAAATTAAAGATCAGCTGCATCCGTAGTGTTTTGAGGTTTACCTTTAGCTGTCAGATTGGGCTAAAAATGTGTGCGATGATATTTTCAGTGGCACACCTGGTAGGGTATTGACTTGTTGCTGTAAATGAAGAAACATAAGCAGAGGATCTCTTCATCTAAATGTAGTCATAGATAGTATACTTATGACAGCTTTGAATAATTGCAGAGAAAAAGGTATTAGCTTAAGAAAAATGACCTTATTCTGCCATTTCTCTAAGCATGAAAATATTCTCTCCTGCCCACCACCACACCATTTTGTACACTCATCCATTATCTTTAACATAAACAATCGAATTGACTTCAATTTTAGTTATTCATACACTGTGGATAAACTAAAAATGCTTTCAGAGTCCACCCTAGTCTTTCTGTCCAGTTACCTTTCTTATCATGTTGGCCTCTCCGGCTCTGGTC
This sequence comes from Lonchura striata, assembly GCF_050655825.1. Taxonomy (NCBI): domain Eukaryota; kingdom Metazoa; phylum Chordata; class Aves; order Passeriformes; family Estrildidae; genus Lonchura; species Lonchura striata. Next base: position 23,675,161 of record NC_140704.1, on the reverse strand, counting down.
AATAGTATTGACTTTGATGTACAAATTCTCCATTGCCTAAAGCAAATGTACTCATTTTTCTCCCTTTCCTCCTGCTTCTATTTTACAGTGTCCATTTCCCATCTCATCCTTTTGAATGGCTTCTCTTTGAAGACCAAGTATCTACCATGGTCCCTTACTGTAGCACTGCTTTCTCACATCCTCTGAAAGCAAAGGACACTTGAGAACTAGGGGTCTTTCTTCCCCTACCTGCAGATCCCCCTGTGTGCCAGATGGGCTGCATCCTGTGTACTTGCTCATGAGTTCTTTTCAGAAGTTTCTGGTCTTAGAAACTGAGTGAAAGTACCTTCAGTCTTAGGAGCACGTAGTAGTTTTGTCCTGAGCAAAGGAAGTGCAGGCAGCAGAAAAGTAGCTCATCAGAACAATCTCACACAGCATCAGAATTTTAAAAATAATTTCTTTTAAATGCACTGGAATGAAATATGATGTGTTGAAAGTACAGCTCGCAGGGACAGCTTGTCCTGGTTCAACACAAATACAGAGGGAACTTTTTCTTTCATGAACAAAGCAAGAGTCAGAAGCTAAAGTGTTTGTATGTATGTATTGAGACATCTTCAGTTACTAGTTACTTAAAAGTGGTGAAATGTTTTATTTTCAAATGCTTACTGCTCCATGTGTTATTATTTAAAATAAGAGACTGTTAGTATTTAGACAGTTTCTGTATCTTGGTAACAAGAAAAAGGAATATACAGAAAATTATTATTTTCACTAAAAGTTGATTTTAACAGTTAGGGTAATTTGATAATGATGATGGAATTCGTTTAATGTCAATAAAATTTTAAAATATTTCACAACTTAAAAGTGATATTTCAATCTTCAATTTTAAGCAGAAGTTTTATAAAACGTGAAAGGTCTGTCTTTACTTACAAATATATTATTTTGTGTAGGAAGGTAAAAATCACCACAGGAAAAGGAAGAAAGCAGATCGTGGTGATGGACCTTTATCATCAGAATCTGTATCTGAATCGGATCAGGCAGAGGAGGTCAGTGTGAATCCTCAGTTTCCAATGTTACAGTGCTTGTAGCTTGTACTGATTCATGAGCGAATTGTTGAAACATTGTTGAAACTGTTCTGCACTGTACGGTTGAATTGAAGAGTGCAGTGCACTCAAAGTTGTTTGTATTTTTCCTTTTAAAATAAAAGTTTAAGGATTGTTTAGTCTAGCTTCTATCACCTACAAGTAATTTTGAATGAATTTCCTTGAGAATCAACTTTTTATGAATACTACATTTGGTTTTATTTTCTTTAGGTGCAAGCAAAAAAGAAGAAAAGCAATGAGGAAAAGGAGAAAACAGCAAGTATCCCTCTTACTCACTGTAGTTTTAGGATATAAATACTCTGTACTTGGTTAATTTCTAGTTTAACGGTTTTCACAGATACAAATGTTTCATAGCATTAGTCTACTGTTACATCTAAATTAAAAATTTCTCTATTTACTTGCTGAAGTCACTTTTTCAATTGTTGAATTAAAGAAGAATCTGTCACTCTTTTACCTGTATGTGATTTGAGATTTTTACAACTTTAACACTTACTGTAGGATATATTTTATTTTGTATCGATGTCGTAGAAGTACTAATACCTGTGTGGTATCAAGTAGGGGAGCAGTTTGCTACACAGACAGACATCAGGGCTGTTTCTTCATTAGTGTTGTGTGTAATTCCTTGCTAAGCCTTCTCTGCCATCATGGAAAGGGCCTTGGGACAAAATTGCTGCAACATATATGCCATTATAACTCTTTTCCCAACCAGATAAAAAGCTGCCAGGAACCTACTACTTTTCTCAGTATTTTTTTTTTGTATGTGTTGGTCAGACTGGAAGGAAGGTTCAGCAGTGATTTATATGGAATTCAGATTTACCGCATGTACCTGAGGTTCCTCAATCAGTGGGATCCTAAATGCCCACTTGAGATGTTTCTGTATCTGTCTCCCCTGTCCGCAGCAGTGTTCCTTATCAGGCACATGAGGTGGGGCAAAGGGAAGGTCTACATTAGTCCCCTGAAAATACAGGCAGAGAAGTATCAGTGATACTCAGTACACATTTTTCCATGGAACTTGCTTTTTTTTTCTCAGACTCATGGGAACCATTTGCCATTACATTTCTAGTGATTGCTTATGGTCTTTTTCATAAAAGATTTGTATGTGTAAGGAATATGTATAAAACAAAGCTTTAATACTGATTGTTTCATTTACGCATTGCCACATCTATATGAGAATTTCATTTGAAATTCTGCTTTCAAAAAGACAATATTGCATCTTTTAGCTTCTTTATTACAGTGATCAGCGTACTACCTTTAGGACTGAATCCAGTAGGGTCAATTTGAGTGTGTTTATATTTCCAGTTGAGATCATAATTCTTTTATTTTAAACAAGGTACAAGTGATAGTCTAGCCAAGTGCAGTTGAGCTATATCATTTTACACAGTGAATTTAAGTACTTACTTTAAAATATATAAACATCCTAGTTATTCCCAAATCTGTCACTGCTGGTCAACACTTCCTTATTACTTTCTCAGTAATCTATAATGCTCTGAAAATAATTTAAAATATTAGGAAATGTAATAGTGACAGTGATCAGAAGTGTAAAATAGCCATACGATGGCTGAGATTTAAATTTGAATTAAAGACTGCTCATAATAGCCCAAATTGTTGGGTAAAGTATTTCTTTTTGTGATTTCTCAATAGGCTTCTGTAGAAATCTCTTTGAAATGTCTTTCAAAAGATACCCATTCTTGGTTCTCATTTTGCATTAGCAGAATATAACTGATGGCAATTGTATTATAGAAAAACTTCTTTTTTTTTTAGGATAAAACAAAAAAGAGAAAGAAGCACAAGAAACATGGTAAAAAGAAGAAAAAGAAGACTGCTGGTTCCAATTCAGATTCAGAATAAATATTTTAAAACAACCGGAGCCTATCAACAGAAGTGCAATGACTAAAGGAAACTTAAACTGTGAAATGACAGCAAACTTTACCAAACTGCATGAGTTTTCCTGTGTTTTAAAACTATTCCTAATCCTTCAGTAGCCAGCCAGATGCAGCTGTGCTGGGAAAGACCATTGTTACTGCCTGCTGCTTAATACATGGAGGTACAACTCTGATAAGATTCCAGTAAGCAGTGTTAGATGTTTGAGATGAGGCGGTAGGCCAGCTGAGGTGTAAAATATTGGAAAATAGGAGTTAAACTTTTTAGATAGTAAAAATAGTCTTTTAAAGCATTAGTAAAAGGTTTTATTTGTAAATCAGGACAAATTAAATCCCAAGTTCATCCTGCAGGTTAATATTATGCATAAACTACTACAAGCTGGTGTCTACTAATGGAAAATGAACGATAATATTTAAAAGGCTGCCTAGTTGAAATGTGGATCATCTGCCCCATTATTATCTCTATGCTTATGAGAAAGAGAATGCTACCATTTTGGCTACCTGAATAGGGTGCCTTTGCCTTTGATTCTTGCAAATCTTTGCTACTTTCAATCCATGCATCTCTGCATTCCTGGGAAGCTAGAGCTATTGTCAGCAGACTTTTCTGAATGAGCAGTTTTGAGCTTCCAAGCATGTGCTTCTGCATTAAGCAAGAGCAATGACATTTTGCAGTACAACTGACATTCAAAACCTGAAGATTTTACCTCTGCTTTTTCAAAATAGTGATAGACCTTTGCTAGTAAATATCTGTATTTCATTCAATGTAATTTTGGTTTAATTGAAAACTTCTTGCAAACACTGGTAGCTTTCTTTGCATTATCTTTAGAATTGTTTTGCATGATTTGTACCATTTTTAAATTAACAAAATGCAGGTAATCATTTGTTGTAACCAGTTTTATGAATTACATTTCACATGCAGATTTTCATGTATGTAGTTATAGTTAAGTTCATTGCTGTGTTTAAGTGCACACTTGCTGAAGTTATTTAGCATGTAAAAAGCAGGGTTTTGATACCTTAACAGCTTCATATTGAAGCTGATTTTACTCTGATCAAGTTCAGTGGCAGATCTGTTACGTGATGCGTCTTGTTAGATAAAAAACTACTGCCAGAATCTCATTAAGATACTGTTTAAACAGTTTGTATTTATATTTTTGTACTTGAGGGCTACAGAATGTTGACCTAACTCATAAAGCTGTTTTACTTTACTTTAGTTGCTTTAGATAACTGAAAAGAAGCTTTTTTTAAATTAAATGTTGCCACAAGAAAACATGAGCAACCATTTGATTTTAGTTTACATTAAATTCTCACTACATCTTCCATTGAAATATTAATTGCTGGGCCTTCTGTTAGCCTTTAACAAATGCCCATCCATCCCAGGTGTAGTCAAATATAGATTGTATTTTTGATCTACCCCTCTTTTCCATTGCACAGGTGCTAACTTAGAACTTACCTCTGTTGCATATGGATGTTTCAAATGTGTTGCCAAGAATTTCAGGACTTTGAAGACATTGATTATTAGTCTGCAAACCATAACTAAAATCTGTGGGAAAAGGTGATTTCATATTGCGTACAGAGAAATTGTCTTCAAGTTCTTGGGAGAATACAACCATTGAGTTGCAGCAATGTGCATCTAAACAATAGTAATATCTTCATCAACTATTTTATACTCTTGGGCTTGATGTTACCCATTCTAGACACTCTTGTCAGTGAGGTTAAAATAAAGGTGATTTGCAGTGAACAGAGGGGTTTGGTTTGGGGTTTGTATGTAGTTTTGTTGGGGTTGTTTTCTTTTTAAGTTGTGGTATTGCAGTTTTGGTAAAAGAACCTGTAATGAACCGTAGCATAAATGCTCTGTCCTGTGTAATACCTTATTTGACTTTTACGCAACCACCTGCCACAGAAAGAAATAAAAATGGAAATGAGACCCAGTCTTCCAAATACCTAAGCCGGTATGTAATTTTAATTGTGTGACTGTAACTATCTGTTCTGCTCAGCTGTAGGCTTGGAGTGCGGCTGTCATGCTTGGGAAGGGGTGTGGCCGCTTAAGGGGCTTATGGGCTTTGTCAGTTGCCAACAAAGCTGCTTTAGTACTGAAAGGGAACTGCTTCAGTTTGCAATGCGTTAACAAATACGTGGAATCTGCTCCTGCGTGCCCTTTTTCCTGAAGGAAAGGTGGAGGCTGGTCTCAGCCTTTCAGCTTTCCCGATGTGCCCACGTCGAGGTCGTGAGACAGTGATGGGGGTTTGGGGTGGCACCTACACCCATGTTCCAAGTTTCAGCAGAGGGACAAAGTAGAAAATAGGCAATGTTGGAATAAGAGTGGTTTAATATATTCTTGCCTTCTGACAGTAGATGAACAAGCACTGTTGTATGTTGTAACTTTTAGCTCTTTTTTCCCCACAAACGTTTTTAGACACTTAAAATGCAATTATTTTATTTTTGACTGCTGCAGTTTTTTTGAACGCGTATTAAGACTCGATCTCTGTTCTACCTGCGTGTTTCTGTGTGACCCGCCCGTGCGGCCGAGCGGCACCGCCCGGCCGCGGCCGTCCCCCCGCGTTGCCAGGGCAGCGGCAGCGGCTCCCGGCCGCCATGAGCAGGAAGGGGGCAAAGCTCCTGGTGGACTCGCTGACCCGATCCGCCAAGCACTGTGAGTCCCCCCGGGCTCCCGGCGGCCGCCCCGCCTTGTTCCCGTGCCCATCCTGGGTGGCTCTGCTCGTCCCCCATGCGAGGCACTCCACCGGCGCTCCCTTAGGAACAGCGGCTGGGGCCGGGGCGGGGGGTGATTATTGCTATCGTGGTCCTGGCGTGTTCCTGTGCCTGCCTCGTGTTTGACCAGCTTAACTTACAACCTGTGTTTGTGTTTGGGCCGGGCAGTTACCAAAAGCGAAGTGGAATGTCTGGTCAAGCTCTTCGACACGCTGGTGGCTAAGGCCAGCAGCCAGTTTGCTGGGGCCGGCTTCGACCGCACCGTGTTCCGAGACACGCTGTACAACGCCTTCGGCATGACGGATGACGTGGTGCTGGACCGAGGTGAGCGGGCACGCGGCTCTGGGCGCCGTGGAAGCGGTCGGGATGACGCTGCCGACCCGACGAGCGTGTCCGTACCAAACGGCATCGTCACCTCCCGGCCGGGACGGCAAAGGAGGAGTAATCCTCGGGAGCTGTTGAGAAAATGGCACATTTTCTTTCTTTATGCGTCACGGTTTTCCCTTAGTTCAGGAGAGCTCACTCTCTGGCTCGGGCAGAGCAGGCAGAGGCCCTTGGCTGCCCTGTGGCTGTTTCTGTCGCAGCCTCTGTAGTGTCGTGACCGAAGGGGGCAGCGTCACTTTCTTTTCTCCGGTGGTTTCCCCGGGAGCTGCGGTCGCTGCTGGGCGACAGCTGTAGCTCAGGGCGGGGAGTCCCAGGAAGGCATTCTGATACAGTGGGTAACGCTGGGAATAGAGGCTTTGTGAGCAGCATTGAAGGGCCTGGGCAGGTAGTACTAGGAAGTGAGAGTAATGAGACAAATCACCCCGTGAAAATACAGTGATTTCACAGATTGTAACAAGGGGCATGTTTGCAGTCACTGTGAAAGCTGAAGGAATGATCTCGGATGTAGCGATGTCTAGAGGAGTATGCAGAGCAGGCATGAGTCTGCCCTTCTTTCAGTCTTGGGCTGCCGAGAGCCCCCCCCCTTGGTTCAACTTTCTCCATGTCTCTAGCAAGAGAGCTACTCACATGCCATAAAATAAAAACTTGTTGCAATTTTATGCAGCAAGTCAAGTGTGTCTTGGAAGATACCTCACATAACCTTACATATTCTTAAAAATTACTTGAATGCTTACACACAAAGGGGCTGATTACAGTTCACAGAAGCAAACCTATTGTCTTCAAAGTCAAAAATGCTTGGCTCTGCATGGGGAGATGTTCCTTCAGCCAATTTACTAATTAATATTCTAAAATACAATTTATTACAGATGCTGGTGGATGCTTTGAACTCCTTGGTTTTGAATTACTGTATTCCAGGCTGTATTAATAGTGAAGCTGTGAAAGTTGCTTAGGGAAGGGAGAAGAAAAATATATTGTTATATGACAGAAAAAAGGTTATTTTTCTTTGTAGATTTAATACATATAATTTCTAGGATTATTTTGTCCAAGATTTTCCAAGACAAAACATAGTTATTTAAATCTTAATATGTATGCAGAATTATCCCTTATTTTAAAGGATATTGGTTTATTTGCTTTCCATCTGCATGGAAGCATAGTTCCTGTAGTTGTTAAGTCAGGAAGGCAACAGATTGGACAAATCTTACCAGGCAGGATTCTGGAGTGGAAGATCAGTAAACTGAGGGGCAGAATCCCTTTCATTGTTACATCTTAGAGTCAAGAACGGTAATCTTACCTTGGTGAAAGCAGATAAGCATCTTAAGAAGAAAGATAATTTATAATTTTACTGAGTTTAAGAAAACATTGGTTTTTTTTGTGTTTCCTTATCATATAAATTTGAAATGTGTCCAATACACTTCTTAGTGTTCAGCATTTTTGATAAAGACAACACTGGCTTCATCACTGTGGTGGAATGGGTGGAAGGCTTAGCAGTGTTACTTCGGGGGACCCTGGAAGAGAAGATGAAATGTAAGATTGATCTGTATGCTAATATTTAGTAGTAATGATTGAATTAATAACAACACATTGCTTTTGTTGTAATTTAGTAGTTACTCTTATAAAGTATTTGGTAATTGAAAAGTTTTCTTCTGTATCGTTTAATGCAATGGAACTGAGTTCTGAAATGGCTTCTCTGAGACAGTTTTTTTCTGTGTTAACTACTGTTACCACAGCCACCACCTTTTTTTGTTGCTTACAAAATCTTGCATTTAAACTGAAGTTTATTCTACAGCATACACTTCTGGAAAAAATACATGTTTTTGTATTCACACACAAAATTATAAAGAAGCAGATGAATCTCTAGTGTGCTTTTGGCTAATTAACAGTCTCAAGCCAAGCAAGACCAGTGCCAACATTCATTTACTGGCACACTAGCTCCAGCAGTTCTTCAGATTGGAAGCAGAGATGGAAAAACTGTAAGGTGGTAATGAGAACCTCCACAGTAATGACAGAGAAAGATGGAAGAGAAAAAATAGCAAGAACTCTAGAATTTTAAGCAGCAGGGAAAAAAATAGGGCAAGTGGAGTGAAGAAAAACAATAGAAAAATGAGAATGACAGCATGTTGTTTCCATAGTTCCTAGGTTACAGCATTAGCCATTCCTGCTGCATTATATAAATTCATCTGGAAAGTGGTCAGGGGTGTCACAGCATTAGGATGTGTGCCCAGGTTGTAATTCAGTGTGTCAGTACAACCACAAACAGTAAAACATGCATTCCTGCTGTAAGCACTATAGAATATACTAGTGCATAGTGATGTAGTGCTGTCTGTCACAAGTGTTTGCCAGGAGTGTTTCAGAATATGTAATAAATTTGGCTCAGTTGATAATGGGCAGCTCTGTCTATAGGTAATTTTCTGTCTATAGGTCTACAGTTTGAATGGTACGTGATTATAGTTTGTAATCAACTTCCTATTTATTTGTATTTCAAAAGACTGTTTTGCTGTTTATGACCTGAATGGTGATGGATACATTTCAAAAGAGGAAATGTTTCAAATGCTGAAACACAGCCTTCTCATACAACCAGCAAATGAAGAGCCTGATGAGGGAGTTAAGGACTTGGTAGAGATAGCACTAAAGAAAATGGCAAGTACTTACTTGTTGTGATACTTGAGGGTCTTTCAAAGATTCACTAACCAATACTTAAAACCTTTCTATGAAGTAACAAAATAAGGTATCTTATTTTATTATATTATTTACAGAAGGATTCTGCAAGTCTCCTGAGGAAAGCCAGAAATATATGAGATCTAATGAGTCCCAGTCCAGTATTCTCATATGAAATCATTAATTTAGTATGTGAATGTACTATAAACTTTATGTATAAACTAGCATGTATGTATGGCCTATACATCTATGCATGCCCAGTCAAAGCAAGAGCCCAGTCAGAAGTGGAAAACTTAGAAGTGTAAGCTGCATTTATTCCATCAGTACCAGCATCTGCAGTAGCTTAATTTTAAAGTATATTTGTGTTTTATAAATGTAATGTCTTTATCCTATTTATTTGTATGTATTCTATTAGAATAGTAAACTCAAGGTTATTAATGTGAAGCTTGTCTTAGAGTGCTTAATCTAGAATATCAGAGCATCTGGGGATAGTCTGTCAGTACTTTAATCAAATCAAGATATATACTCTCTTTCATGGTGGTCAAAAATTTTCACTTCAAACCAGGTTTTGCATCCCAACTCCTTTTTTATTTAAGACCATCTTTTCAATTTTTCAATCCCACCCTTTTTGCCTTAGAGGCAAGTCACAAATCTTTTCTGAGCATAAACTGATGACCCCCAATTTGCAAATCTAACTAAAAATAGAATCCATGTTCTTTGAACACCTGTTAAACAAAACTACAAGTCATAATCCTTTGCTGAAGTGGTCCCTTCCTTTTGCAGGACTATGATCACGATGGCAAGCTTTCTTTTACGGACTTTGAACAAGCAGTCAGAGATGAAAACCTTCTCTTAGAAGCCTTTGGACCATGTTTGCCAGACATAAAGGTACATTAACCTCGAGTTCAAAAAAAAACTGCATAAGCCAATTCCTTACAGACACTTGCATCAATCCTGTGAATGTCAGGGTATCTTAGGCCAATGTGGAGTTCATCCTCTCAGTGCCAGTTCTGCTATCCAAAGGTGGTCCCTGAGCACTCCCACTCCAGGGTTGTTGCAGCACACTGCTGCAGGTATTCATCTCATCACTAAGGGAAATTTCAGTCCTGTACATTGTCATCCCAGTCTCTAGCATTCCTGTTTTCATCCAGTTTATCTCATTCTGCAGCTGGGCCTTCTTCTGGCCCTTAATGCCAGATCATTCCTTGGGACACACCCCGACTGCTGAGCAGTTAAAATTTTAATTTCTCCTTCAACTATAACTTTGAATATTCTAGCTGGTCTGCTAGTGATGATACCATTAATGCTATGGATTTATCTTTTCTAAGCTAAAAAGCGAGAGTCAGTCTTCACTGCATACACATTTCAGTTCAGTACCTTTTCTGACTAAATAGAAATCCTTTAGTTAACTGAAAATTAACTTTTTTTTTTTTTTTTTTTTTTTTTTTTTTTTTTTAACAGAGCAGTATGTCATTTGAACAGAAAATTTTCCGGAAAGTTCCTAAATAGAAACTCCAAGTTGTAACTCCACTGATGAATACTGTTAAAAGGGGTCTTCATCTTCACCACTCTTTGTGATATAGTAAAAACAGTCATCTTTCAAGTTGCTCCTAAGCTTCAATCTTCCTTTGCTGTTAAAGCTATTGAATAAATTAATTTACTTCTGTAACTCTACCTAAACAGAGTTCTTCTGTGAGTTATGTAAAATATATTACAATATGAGGTACACAGGGCAACACTGCAACAATAATAGAGTATATTTGGTTTCTTCATTCCAAGTAACAAAATGACACAGTTTTAACAGGGAATCACTGGGAAATAGAGTATAAGAAAGTTTTATTTTTTACATTAAAAAATACATATTTTAAATATATTCTTTACAAAAGGACTGTTAGAAGATACTGCCAGCAGTATCTATATTCTTCTTCTCTGCTTTACAACTGGTTTGGCTGAGCTGCTCTCTGGTTTTTCCACAGACGTTGAAACAGAATATGCTACCTAAATTGGAGGGGAAAAGATATTAGCAACCTGTAACCATTACTTTTTTTATGCTCATTTTAGAGAAAGGCCACATATCCAAGGTTTGGGTATTCGGAAGGATTTATTACTATCATCACTTGTAATACACTTGCATTGAGTTTTCCTGCTGACTAGAGGAAGAAAGTAGCATCAAAGTCAGCATTAAACACAACAGAAGTGAAACTTAGGAGATTCTGCCCTACCATTTTTGTATTTAACTACACAAACTGATTTCAGATAGTCAGTGATATAATATTATGTATGTCATTTCCCTTCTTCCTAACAGGTGTTTTAAAGCAAGGTTTAATGTGCTTTATAAACTCAGGTATTTCAGGAAACAAAGGGAAAGCAAAACCATGTATTTTGACACATATTTTAGAAAGGTATTTAATATAAAGAGTGCTTGTTTATGAGATATGCACTTTCAAATCGATCTAGTTAGTCAAGGGAGCTTTTTCATATCTTAATGTAAATTAAATGTTTGACCTGCTGATTAATATCCTCAATAAAAGGATATATAGTTTAACACATGCTTCTCAGCATGGAATTAGCGATTCTGTAGTGCTTTTAATGGCATAAGAAGTGTTGGAGCAAAACAACATTGAACTCTGACTTCCATTATTTTCCTTTCAGAAATGAGATACAAGTAGCACACTGGAGTCAGCAGGACTACCTACAAAATTATCATGCCTTCACATGTGGAGGAAATAAAAGTAGTTTACTGAAAATCACGTAAGAACATGCACTGACATTTACACTTTCTCAAGTGTAGTGTAAGAGGTCTGGAGTAGAATTGCCTGCAATATTCTAGATTGTGGAAAAGTTAAATAGTAAGAGCACCAGCTTTAAGTGGCAGATAAACTGATAATGAGTAAATGCTGAATAAAGCTCTCAGATATTTTATCACTGTTTTTATAGATAACAAGCACCTATGTTTGAACTATCAGAACTTTAAGAACCCATACCTCTTTCATCTTATTTCGAATTAATGTAGCCGAAGTATTCAAAGACTCATCATCCATATCCACTTTAGGTATTTCTGGTAGTTGTGGACCAATAACAATTTCAGTATTGTCCTCACTTGTTCCAATGAGGGAAAACTTGTTACCTTCTTCTCTCTTCCTCTTACGTTCTTGTAGGTGCGTTGTACGAGGCATAAACCTGTCAATTCCATTGCAAGCTGGAACCATTCTTTGCTGCATTAAGGGAGCTGGTGGAGTGTACACTCCTGGATGTACACTTGGAGTTAAAGATGTGTTTTGACCAAAGTACCCAGAAATTTCAGCACAATTGTTATCATAGTGTGGAGATGTTAACAGGCTCTGATTCTGATTCTCAGATGGATATGCTGTGTTGTGGGATACCCCAGGATGACTTGTAAAGCAGGATGAATCCCAGTTACTGGCTATACTTGATCCTGATGTACTCCATGAACAGTCATGCTCAGAGTTCTTTGAGGCTGTCTTCTTGGGGCCTTCTACTTTCTTTAACACAAAGCAATCTTTAAAACAACAACAAAGAAACACCTTCACTATTTCATGTCATTATTAGTTCTAACACCCAAGGACAAAACTTTTGATATAAATGCAAGAACAATACCAGTGATATTTGATTCCCAGCTACCTTTCTGTGATTATTTTCAAGCTTAAAATATAACAAATTCAACTTTCAAACCAGTTTTCCAGTCTAGTGCCTTTGCTGGTTTATAACATTGAAAAACCCCAGGTGTTTTGATGTTAAAAATCAGTGGGTTTACTCCCTTTAGAAATCCTCACACAATAAATAATGATACCCAAGTATGTGAGCGCAGGAAAGGAGAAGTTTGTGCTCAGCAATTTGCTTATTCCTCAGCTTTCCCAGCCTTCAGCACTGCCTGGGAACTCTGTGGTACAGGAGTCTTTGTAAACACAGTCCATTCTTAACATTCCCCCAGTGCAAAGATGTAGGCTGGAGAAATTTTTTGAAGGTTCTGGTATAGTCATATTCATTCCAAAACTCTCCCTTTGGCATGCCTGAGGAGGCTGGAACAAAGGTAAAAGTGTGATCCCAAATTTCCTGCCAGCGCTTTAAATTTCTGGTAGCACTTTGAAAGAAAACAAAAAATGAAGGAAATACTTAATTATTAAAGCTTAATAATTTCATTATTTTCATCTTAATCAAAGCCAAAAAAATACTTTGAAAAGGATATAGTTCTCTACATATTGCGAGATGTCTCCCTGTAAACATACTTAAAATGCTTCTGTATTGGGTTTGCATGACCCCTTTTTTTGTAGCGAGCTGGCTTCTGTGAGAAGCTGCCAGATTCTTTCACCATGTCCAGCAGAGCCAATTCCTGGTGGCTCCAAAGATGGATGTGCCACTGGGCAAGGCCAGGCCGATTAGAAATGGTGGTAACACCTCTGTGGTAACAGATTTAAGCAGGAAAATAAACAAGAAGTGTTTGTGCAGTTGTAGCTGCGGCCAGAGAAGAGCAGAGCGAGCCCGTGCGAGAAGCAGCCGTGCAGACGGCGAGGTCGGGGCAGGAGGGGCAGGAGGGGCTCCGGGCGCTGGAGCCGAGATTCCCTCAGGCCGCGGGGCCGCCATGGGGAGGCCGCTGTGCCCCGCAGCCCGTGGGGGCCGTGGGGATGCGGGATCCGCCACAGCCCGGGGAGGAGCCCCGGGCCGGAGCACGGGCATGCCTGGGAGGAGGCTGCGATCCCGGGGGAGACCCGTGGAGAGGGGCCCGGCTGCGGGCGGGAGCAGCCTGGCCCTGGAGGATGCACCCCGGAGCAGTGACCCACCCTGAGCGGGCTGGGGAGGCTGTGCCCGTGGAGGGACCCGTGGCAGCAGCTCACAGGGAGCTGCCGCTCCGAGATGCGCTCACGCTGGAGAGTTCACAGGGAACCGCCTCCCGAGCCTCCCCGGGGGCAGCAGGGGAGTGACTCCTCTCCCTGAGCAGCGGGAGAAGCCATGGGTGATGAGCTGACCATTACCCCCATTCCCTGTGCCCTTGCACTGCTGGGCAGGGGATAGACCTGAGAAGGGAGGAAGGTGGTTATAAGGGCTTATTTAATTCTCATCCTGCTTTGAGTTTGTTAGTAATAAATTCACTTTATGTCTCCAAGTAGAGCCTGTTTTGCCTTGATGGTATTTGATAAGTGATCTCCCTCCTGCTCCTTATCTCAACCCATGAACTGTTTGTTAAATTTTCTCTCCTCTGTCCGGTTTGTGGACGGCAGTGAGTGAGCAGCTTTGGTGGACGCCTGGCATCTGGCCACCATACTATAGCATCTTTAAAAGAGGTAGGTAAAAAGTTTTCTTTAACAGGCACTTTAGCCAAAACCCCACCCAGTCCTGAAGAACATTAAAATTTTATAGGAAATTTAGTCAGGATTCTATAGAAAATTTAATCACTAACCTCTTTGATTTGTTGCTTTTGCTATATACTTTCTTCTATCCTGCAACTTCTCTCTAGTTTCTTGGACTGTTTCAAATTCTGGAGCATAGCACACGTGCAGCAAACTACCAAAGAAACTTCGTTCATCCATTTTTTTCTTGGCCACCCTGAAGGGAATTAAAGTCTATCAACAAAACTGAGGATTTTACTTAACACATTGCAAGTACAGAAGGTGTAAAAGATTAAGACAGCAAGAGGCAGATATTGCCCTGTCCAATACCTTGCACATTGCAGTTTTTTGAATTTTATAAGGTACACTTCAGTAAACTGCTCTGCTGGATATTCATCTAAAGCATGATATTCCTCAATGGCACCATATAATGCAAATTGTTCAACTAACTCCTTCATAACACCTAATGCAGGAACTCCTTGTATCAGTAAGTAGCGAGATTCCAAGTTGATAGTGTAAACCTGAAAAAAACAAAAACAAAGACTATGAAAAAACATTCCCATTCTTGCTTTATTGCAAAAGGCATGCATTTTCTCCATGTTCTCTGTTTTTCTCCAAATCCTCTCAAGATGCTGAAAACCCACATGTACTGTTTTGCAGGGCAGTAAGTGCATGGTCATTTGGGACCTCTTCATCACTGAGCAAGAGATGAACTCATGCCTCTCATGCATAGTAAAACACAAATAGACTTGACTTTTCTACACAAAATCAGAGTACTACTGCCAGTTCCCAAGTAAAATCTCTTACATCTCTGGCCATCTTCCATGCAAGACATACTAGTGACCAGTTCATAGGACATGCTGTCAAAATACAGAAAAAAAACACTGAAAAATTGGTCTTCATAGCCAAAGAAGTTGTGCAAGTGAGGAAAACTGCTTTTTTCCACACAGGGAGTAAAAAAATAATTACCACAATTCCCTGGGGTAAATCCTGTGTGTGCAGAGCTGTCTACTTCCCATGGTGATCCAACAGTGTACATTTTTAAGACACACAGATAAAATCTGTATGCTGAGAAAAAGAAGGTCTTCTCTCAGCAAGTTAAAAATGAAACCAACCATTCTCGCTTTGTGACTGTCACATAACAGACTCTAAGCAAAGCTTGTTGATGGCTCACTATGTACAACAGACAGCTAGGCAGGTCATCCCTGAGATTAAAGGAAATTTATTCTGAGTTTGTTAAAGAAAACCCCAAACCACAAATACTTAGATTGCATAAGTTACACATATTTCTTAAAAAAACCCCCATATTCTGGACAAAGTGAGAACTGCTTGGGAAATCAACTCTCAAACTTCCGCTATAAAAGTTTCTGCAGGCAGGTCATGTAAGTTTTCTTGTGGCAGCTGCACACTCCCACCTACATTCTTTTGGGAACAAGGGATTGAAGGAATTTCATGCTTTCACTATGTGACTGGTTTTTTTGGGAAGGTTTGTCCTTCTACCTCTTTCTTGTCCAGGAAGAAAAGATTCTAATAAGGTTTTTTCCACACTTGGGACATCCATACTGTTTCTCCTGTGTGTCTCCTCCAATGCCCAGTGATGGCTGGATGCCTGTGCTGGCCAGAGCTCTGTGGATGCACAAGGCTCTCTGTCCTCTGCCTCCCCATGTACACTTGGAAGAATAAAAGAACGTAACAGCTTTGAGACTTCACGAACTATGGAGGGTTTGAAATTTTACAAGCAGGTGGCACTAGCGAAAAAGATGTCCCTGTGTGTGGGCACGCAGTAACCCTTATTCCAGCACTGGTGAGACTGTGCCTCGAATCCTGGGTTCAGCTCGGGGCCTCTCTCCAAGACACTGAGGTGCCAGAGCATGTCCAGAGAAGGGTCACAGGTCTGATGAGGAGCAGCTCAGCGAGCTGGGGGGCTCAGGCTGGAAAAAAGGTGGTTCGGGGAGTCCTCATCGCTCTGTACAACTCCTGACAAGAGGCTGGAAACAGAAGCGGTTGGACTTCATGATCTTAAAGGCCTTCTCCAACCTTAGCGCTTCCTTTCTCGCGCCAGCCTCCAAGGTGCCGCTACGGCTCACTGTACACAGAGCGCACACAGAGATACCAAAGCTCTCAGCTCTGCCGCAGTAACGAGAAGCCCCGGCCGCGCAGCAGGCCAGGCCCAGGGCCTCCCTCTCTCCCTCCCGGGAGCCGCGGGACTCCAGCGCAGCCCCGGCCGCCCCCAGCCCCTCACGGAGGCGGCTCCGCCCGCTCCCGCCCGCCCGGCACCTTCACGGCGCGCGGCCGCCACCCCTCGCGGTACTTGGCGCGCGACGCGCACGCTCCCAGCTGCGCGTGGTGCCGGCACGGAGCGCCCGGGCCCCCGCTGCTGCCGCCGGCCGCCATCTTCCCACCGCCCCCCGCGCCGCGCAGCCCCCCCATTGGCTCCCTCCGTGCGGCGGGAGGAGGAGCCGCGGTCCGCAGCGAAGGAGCCAATCAGAGGCGGGCAGCGGGAAACGCCGTGCCCGCATTGGCCGGCAGTGGGCCGTACCACTGCCCGGGGGTGGCAGGGAGCATTACCCCCCGCGCCGCCCCGGCAGGCGGGTCCGTGCCCGGGCGGAGCGGGCGGCGGGCTGGCAGCGGCCATGTGGGGCTGTGGTGACCCCGGTGGAGCCGCCGCCGCCGCCACCGTCGTCCTGAGCGGGACCCGCGACTGCTTCCTGCACCTGCCACCCGCACTGGCCTCGCTCCTCCGCCTGCAGCAGGTACCGGGGCGGCGCCGCTCGGGGCCCGCGCGCGGGGAGGATTGCGTGAGCGCGCCCCGCAGCCTGTTACCGGGGCGGTGCCGAGCCCTCCCCGCAGCCGGGACCCCTCACCGGGAGCCATCGGGGAACCCCTCCTTCCTTCGCCTCCTGCGTGGCCCAGTGTCGTCATCCAGTCCTAATAAAACCCGGGAATTTTTCTTGTCCAATGTGGTCTGGCACTGTGGGCATCTGCGTCTCTATCATCACTCCCTATTTCAACCAGTTTTCTTCATAACCTGCTAGCATTAAGCGAATAATGTGTAAATGATGAATTCAGGTAGGAGAAGAGGTGACAAATTCATGCAGAATCCCTGTTCTTGGTGTACACAAATAAAATATGTCACTGTAGAAAGGCACTCGCGTCATGCAGAGCCCTGCTGAAGATGCGGGTTCAGCTGTAGGGACTGCACCTTGCATTGTAAATAACATTTCACACGTGGAAACGGGAGGAGAGGCACTGTGTGCCTCTTGTGCCACGGAGGCAGAACTGATGCCAGCCGAGCAGGGTGGAAAACGGCAGGAGTGAGCCGAGAAGGATGCGAGCAAAGCTCCGGAGTGCTGGGACAGGCCTCCCTGGCGAGGGTAACCTGTCCTCAAGGCCGAAAAGGGCCTTTCACAACGGGAAAACAACATAGGCGCGCAAAAACCCGCTCGTTCACCTTTGGGGTAGTAGAAGGAAGTTGGTGGAATTGGAAGGAATGCAGTAGTAAATGCGAGCTTCATTTCAGCTGCAGTTTCTGAGTGTTTTACAGATCTGCTGTCAAGAGAGAGGAGAGGGAGTGCAGTTGCTTTGAAGTCTTGTAGTGTCATTCTGTACACTTGTTTGTTAAGGTGGACTACTGCTTTTGCTTAACCTGAGCTGCTAAATGAAAAGATGGAATCTTAGAAAACTTGATAGAAACAGCGTCTTAAATGCATCTCATAAATAAAAACGTTTAAAAGGGGATAAATTGAATCAAAAGCTGAATCTAATTACAGAAGATATTAGATAAGATCTTCAGTTTGGCATTGAAATACCTGGGCAGTTCTGAAACAGCTTGATAAAATCATTTTGATCTAGATATTGTGATTTTTGGCTTATTCTAAATGTGTCACAGAAGCACTCTTTGGAGACTGTGTAAATGTTATAATTTTTGTGAAATCAAAGTCTATTTATTTTTTATTTATTTATTTTCCTCATTTGGGAAGTGCAAACGTGCAGTTGTACATTTCTGTAAAATATTTTGATACATTATGCAAAAGAAGGAAAAAAAATGAATTTTCTTACTTAAAAATAGTCCATAAAAATAGAAAGCTGTTTAAGAACTGAAAACAAGCGCTCACTTCTTTGTTGAGAGTTGTGCAAACAAGGTGTAAAATCCAGATAATAGCTTTAATTCCTTTGATCTCTCTAATCAAATAGGGTTTATGTTGTCTACTAGTCATCTCACTTAGCTGGTTTTATATAAATTTATTTTCTTTCTTTGAAACTCATAGGGCCAAGCTGTGAAAGTATCCTGTGCTCATCAGCCAGTATTTTTGAGCTGGATGGAAACCAGGCATCGAGGTCACCAGGGTGAAAATATTGCAGAGATTAACAGACATTTGGCAGAGAAACTTGGCATCACAGATGGAGAACAGGTTTGAAATGCTACCTTTGTTTTCTGTTTAAATAAAGAGCATATTGGAAGATAAATGAAAAGGTAATACTACATGAGTTAGCTGTGACCTTATTTTGTGTATTTAGACAGTTTCTTCATTTACATCTGCTCATGAGAAAAGTTAACTATCATGAAACATCTCAAACATGAAAAGATTTGCTCATTAAACCATTAACAATAACCTAAACCATGTTAGGATAGGCTTCTGGGTAGGTCTTTGCAGGGCTGGAACAACTATCTTCAGTGACACTAATTTTAAGAAAATACACTTTTAAGCAATTGACAAATTTGGAATGGGAATATTTTGTTTGGAGTTCTGTTGTTTTAAAGTAGCTACTGACTTTCTGCATATTCTTGTTTAACTCACTTGGGGTTTAAATTTTTATCCCTTTTTTCACCCTTTCACCATATGTCCCTTTCTCTTTGAGTGTTTGTATTCACCTCTTATGAATATATATCTATCTGTCTGTATCTATCTATCTAGTTCTTGTACATTCACCTCCTACTCTTGAACACTGTTAAACTTCTTGTAAATGACTCATTGAGCAGAAGTTAGAGATGCTCTGGAGGCAGATGGAATTTTCTCACATGGGACCACTAAAATTTCAAAATAAAAGGATTTCTTTTTCTATTAATAGATAGACACTTAAACAAACAAGATTTAAAAAGTACTGCTTTACACAGTGTTATTGTGTAGTATATTCATATTTGCCTATTTTCTCATATAAAAAAATTTGTTCAACATCATAGAAGACATCAAAGATTGTGACTCAGAGCAGTGCATTATCTTACTTTGTTTACTTTTTACACATATTTTCTCTAGAAATTATGTGTCTGCAGAAATTTCCAGTTGAGTAGTTGAGCAGCCAGGCATCTACCCCTTTTAGTTCTAGCAACTTAATGCCTTCAACAGGAAAACATTGACAAAGGAAACTGAAGAAAACCTTACCCAGGTGTTGCTGGGAATAATCATCTGTACAGTTGAATAAATACATGATTAATTAGTTTCACCATTGTTTGGGATTCAGGAGTTACATGTTTGCTATATGATCTTCTTTTTACTGTGCTGGGGAAAAGATACTCCTCTCAGTTATTGCTTCAAACTAAGGACATAGAGGATTTCAAAACTGATTGTTACTTTTGTAAAAAGGTGAGCTAACGTAATTCTCTCAGAGGGTGGGTAACTGGTTTTACCTCAGGAAAAGAAATAGTGATGCTTCTTTGAAAATTAATTGCAAGATATTGTTTGCAAATTGTTTGTTTTGGTTTTTTTTTTGGCAAATACTGACTTTTGAAGTCTGTATTCAATGCATTCTGAAAGATTTAAGCCACAGCAGCTTTTACCATTCTTCCTGATTCACAGAATATTAAAACTGTTCTGTGGAGATGGGGCTGCTTCCTATGAAGTCATTCATTAAGGAGCTGGGCTTGCTTTTCTATTGTACTTTTTTCCTTATTTTTCAGCTGGTTCTAAATTTATGCCCAAGTGAATTAATTTTGCAACTTTTTAAAATCCTGGGGATTTAAAAATAAAGATTAAGAAATGGAAAGGTGGTTATGTGATCAAGGTGTATTAAAAATGGATTATTTGTTACCACCTGATAAACTCCTGATGCTTTTCATGTTCACTGCTTATTGACATCCCCGAGCCTAATGGGATCCATTTCCCATCCATTGAGCATTCATCTGCTTATGAATTACCTAGTGTCATTAGGATGATGTGTGTTTTCCAAGTAGTGAAAACATATAATGAAGGACATGTCAGTTTTCTAGTTGAGAGATGCTTTTGTATAAAAAATAAGGAGTTAAATATTTTGGTGTTACTTTTGCCAGGTTTTTCTTGAGCCCTGTTCCCATGTGTCCTCCTGTCAGCAAGTAGAGGTGGAACCACTCACAGCAGATGATTGGGAAATTCTGGTAATAAAACCCCTTCCATTGTTCATGTTTTTGTCTTTCAAATGACAGAGATTTTGACTCAAGTAGTTTTTTGCACAATGCCCCATTCCTTTCAGCCTCTAAGAAAATACGAAACATGGTCGAGTTTAGTTATATTTTATATTTCAAATGGTGTATTAGAAAGAGACATTTTTTTTCTTCAAATAAATGTTAAAAAGGTATGCAGTATTTAATTTATAATGGTATCACATTTCCCCAGGAACTGCATGCTTCCTCCCTTGAAAGACATCTTCTTGACCAGATTCGAGTGGTTTTTCCAAGGGCCATCTTTCCTGTCTGGGTTGAGCAGCACACCCATGTTTACATCAGAATCGGTAAGCATCGCTCAAGGCTCTGGGAGCACCCCCAGTAAACTGCTTTGCAGGGGTAGATGCATTCATTGGCATCTTTTGCTCATACTTAGGTACACTTGTGCCAGCAGCCCCATATGGGAGATTAGAGCCATGCACAGAGCTTCTGATACGTCCCAAAACACATGGACCTGAGGAGAATATCACCAGCACACCTGCCACAGAAAGTGACGTCTTGCTCAAAAATTTTGTGAAAAATAACATGGATCAGAAAGAAACATTAAAGGATCCTTTTGCCAAACAACCTTACTTAAAGCCTGGAGTCCTTGAACAGAGTAAGACTGATGCAAACATGACGTTTGGCTCAAATGTTTTCCCAAATATATGGAATTTTATAGGGAACATTTTCTATAATACATCTGAGCAGAAACAAAAGACTTCATGTGATAACGATGAAATGAGCCCCTTCAAAGACAAGCTGCTGAACTTAATTCACATGGATTCCATTTTTAGAGTATGTCAGTCCCAGCCTCCCAGTGTACAGAATGTATCCACCACTCATGAATTTCTGAAACACAATGCTGTTCACGTTTTTCCATGGAGTTTAGAATATATTGATTTGGATCCAAATCCTGTAGTATCTTATGGGAGAATTAATGAGCTGCTTTCCCCAAGACAGCGCCACCAAGAAGCAAAACAAAATCTGCCACTTGAAAAGCAAAATAATTTGACTAGTACACAAGACAAAAACCCTTCAAATTCTAATAGTGGTCAAGCATCCAGTGAAGGATCTGTTGTTCAAATCGTTTGGAATGGATTTGAAGACCTAAAGAGTGTCATAGAGTATGGCCACGATGGAGGAGCCCTGCATGTTGGAAGAGTTTGGGTCAGTTTGAGCACACCATATTTCGGGCTTTTTATTTTACAATGTTTTCTATTGGATAGTTGTGAACTGGTTACTTAATGTGCAGTTTTGGGCTGTAGACTTTGTATTAATCTCTTGAGTTTACTAGAAACAAATGCTTTTGCTAGAGCTGTGCTTTGTACTCATTCTGGACTACATGACTTACCATCATCCTCCAAGATGTACAGTGTACTCTGGATTTCTGCACACTTAGCATATTTACACCAAATGAGGAAAATGCTTCAATGTTTTTGAAGGGAATATATGCTTTCTTCACAATCTATAGGTAGCAATTACATTAACAAGAAAGTAAAAGTACCTTTTTACAGACATTCAGTACTGCGTTATAAGACTCTTCATCAGTTAACACTTTGAAATGTGCCTTGACCCTAGGGGTCATCAAACTGTAAAGTGCTGCATAATGTTTGTGAGTCCTTTTATACAGTCTTTAAAATACATCTTGAAGATTAATATCCAATAACCAGCTTGTTTAATTTAGTTTTTATATGCCATTTTGCCAGGTGGCACAAGTCCAAGTGTGGAGATACTGATGTTTCAGCTTGTTCTGAAAGAGCTACTGCCTGATTATGTTCTTTCTTTCTTGGAAGCACATGTGGGATCAACAAAAACAAAATATGCTCCAAATCACCATTTGACTATTTTGACATAATATAATTCTCACCATTCACTCATTGCTGTGTTAAGAATGAGAACAAGAGCCTGCAGTGGTCTTTGCCATGAAATCTTTTGACAGACGTAACAATTTTCCAAATGCCAGCAATCATACAGTCTCTCACAGTTAAGAAATATTTATGATGTGTTTTCAGATTGGTATAAGTTTTCATATAGTACAGATTGAAAAGGAGTTTCCTTACAAGGGCAAACTGACTAGTATGATTTAGGGAGAATGCATTTTCTGTCTCTCTGCTGCAGGTGTGCTTAGTTTTGGTCTCTGTAATGGTCTACGTATATTTACCTACCCATGTAAAATTAATTTTAATCAGCAAATGAAATTAAATTGTTGCTTTTCTCCTATACTAAGAGCATTCTTGCAATGTTCTAAGAATTTCTTCTACTACTTTTTTGAGATTTTGGATTTATTAATGTAGTAGAAGGTCATCTGTACTGAGCACTTTCACAAATAGGATAAAAGGTAACTAGAAGTATGCATGTAAGAATAAGATTTGGATATGACTGTCAATGTTATAAATTCCTTCTTAATTCTCTTGAGGTTCCATTAGTGATGAAGAAATTGATGTAGTATTATATGTGCAATGTTACAGCCAGTTTACTTTCTAATGCTTCTTTTCTTTTTTGCTTTTATTTTAAATATTTCAGATTGCAGATGGTCTGAGAAAAAAACTCCATATCGAAATACATTCAACAGTCCGAATTAAGTCAGTTGAGTCTATTCCTAAAATTCCTGTATCTCTTACACTGCAACCCAAACAGAACTTAGTGAGTTGATATTACTGGTCACATACTTGTTCATGTACTGGGAAACTGATAATGTTGCTCTGGTCAAACTGGGGGCAGGGTGGGGGCTGGAAGGAGGGCATTGTGTTTATTTGTTTTAATTTGCTAGATGATGATCTGGAAGTTGTCTATAGAAATAATTCCAAAGGATTTTTTTTTTTAATATAATTTCTTGGTTTTACTTTCGACTATGTAAATTTAAGTTAATAGGTTGCTATGATCTACTTAAAGAGATTATAAGAGATTATAAGAAATTATAGAGATTATCTAGTATTTGTATATTGATTAATGTACTGTAAACATCAAGCTATTAAATTTTTGGGCAAATTTGCACTTGGTAAATAACTCCAGATAGTTACACTGCTAATTGTAACAATTTTCTTTTAAAGGAACTGGTAGATATCATAGAGGATGGAGAAAATTTAACTTCTGAATTTTGACTTGTTTTTCTGAAGTTATTAAAGGATGTAGCACTCTCAGCCCATATTACACTTAAAATCATAGGGTTTTCCTTTATTCTCAAATTTTGAGAATTTCTGATGTCTGTCTTATTAAAAAGGATGTTGACATGAAAGAGACATGGCACTTTTTAGGAAAATACACATTTTTTGTTAAGTTAGGTCTCAAGTATAAAAAGATCACTTTCAAAATAGCAACAATAATCTATAGTAGTTTTGCACTAGATCTTCATTTGAAGTGCATTAATATAGGTTCAAACCTAGCAAATATTAAGTGTATGCCTTTAAGCCTATAAAAGAAACACAAAAGAAAAAGAGTCCTAGAGTTAAGGAGTAAATATCCAGTTTAAACCTTCCAGGAGAAGACGTGCCTAAATTTTACCAACACTGCAATGCCCAGGCAATTGTAGTGGAAGTGTCATAATTTGTGTGTGCTGTTTAGTCTTTTGCTATCTTTTTTCTTTTCCTCGTGGTTAGTACTTAATTTTTAAGTTGTATCATTGAATCCCTCTGTTCTCCTATAAAGGAGACATATTCTGAGTGGGCATCTGTGACAGTAGGAACATACTTAGTACCAGTTCTCACAGTCCATCTGACGTATCTCTGGAATTATGTATTTCTTCATAACTTGTGTAACAGTGGCCTGATTATTTCCCATGTTAGCTTCCCCTCAAAGCTCTAAATGCAGCACTTGCCATTATAGCAAGGCTTAGGTAGGTTTGTTCTTCATCCCCAATATTTTTAACTTGGTTTCTTACCTACAGAAGGACTGCATTATTTTTTTTTATATTGGAGATAAAAGGATTATTATTATGATCCTTGTGGATCCCTTCCAACTCAGAAAATTCTGTAATAGTCTGGCATTAATCTGCTAAAATCGTAAAAAAGAAATAGTTATGTATGCTCTTGTGTAATTTAAAGACAGATTTCTCTTTTTCCTTTCTAATTCAATTAAAGAGTTTTTTTTAGTTCTTGGAAAAGAGCCAGACAAATGCAGAAAGAATTGTTACAGTAACTTCCATTGATACCCCCTTTTCTACATGAGAATTAGCATCTGTGATTAGGAATTTTAAGAGATACGGGATCTGGACTCAATTTCTTTTCTTATTCCAGTTATCTAGGTGATATGGGATAAGTTGTTTGGTCTCTGCCTGTCTGTTGAAGGTTGTTGGTGATGCCTCTGAACTGGATAAGCCCAGGGTTCTTTTTACAGGGAAAGGGTATACAAGAAAAAGAGGGGTGTAGTGAGCACCTGAGGTAAGTCTCAGGTTAATATCAATGCATATCTTCAAACCCAGTGTCTGAGCAATGCCCTTCAATCTGGGAAGGCAGATAAGTAAATCAAAAATAGCAGCTTTTTGTCACCCTCATATCAGTGTTCTGAGGGAAAAAACCTTTAGAGGTGGTCTGATATTCAGCTGTGGCCATAGAGGCTGCACAGATATTTTCCCTAGAGCTGATGATAGAAATGGTGTTTGTTGGCAAAATGCTATTTCCTAAATGAATAAAACTCTTATATCTTCTTCCGTCTCTCTGCTGCCATAAGAGAAACAAATGCCTCATGCATCAGAAGAAAACATTTTTACTTATGAACGCCTGGTTTTGTTTTATTTACCTTCTTCCTTTTTCCTATTTAGCATAAAGATATACACGAAGATGATGTTAAATGTGCATTCAGTTCTTGGCTGCAGGATTCCACTACTGATGATCACCCATGGATGATGACAAGCACAGACTGTGTACATCTGTCTGTTAAAGAAGGCAAGGATAATACTGTCCTGTCTACTATGGAATTTCATTAGCCAGTATGCCAGTTAATTTCAGTATACACCTTTTAACATAACTGATACCTCTTCACACTGAAAGTGTAAACTTGAGTTACCCCTTAATATTGATTAACCTTTTTTAGTTTTAATTTTGGATTATACTGTAGCACCATTCTAATCGGTTTTACCTAGTGAGGAGCAAAAGCTGAATTTATTTGGAGTTTTAATAGTTGTTCATTGTGTTTTTACAGGAATGGAGGAGTTTGTCCTTAGTGCAGTGCATCCTGTGCACATTGAAGAAAATAAGTCTGATAATATTTTTATACTAAATCCCACTTTGCTGGAAAAGACAAATATACAAGTAAATATCACATAGTGTCAGGTATCAAGTAATTTAAATTGTTATATTTGTTTAAAATATATTGCATTTTTATATAATACATTTCAGTTTCTCTTTTAAAGTAAATAATGTCAGTCTGTTCATAAAGTTATGTCTTCATCCTTTGTGTCATTCTGTAGCTTGAGGGCCTGCTGAAATTCCAGGCATGCCGTGCTTGTCACTGAGTATCGTAGAGTTTGCATATCAAACTCTCAGAAAAATCAGTTAGAAGAGAGGAGAGTCAGTACTGTCCAAGTTTGAACATCCTTACACTCATTTGTATATGTACCATCCTTATTCTTAGTTGGTCTGTCCCTTGCTAGCTACCTACCACACTCACCCTGCCTTTTCTCTGATATATTTTGCGCCTTCTGTTTCCTCCATATTTCATTTCTCAGAAGAATTAGTATGTCTATTTAATATGAGAATTACTGCTTCCATTAGTAATTCCAGTTGATCCACTGCCCATTACTTCAGGGTTGTGGTTATAGGGGTGGGATAATGTTTTTTTCATTTTTAAACATAGAGTAAATTTTGGTGGAGAATTAAAGGTGTTTTTTGGCTGTTTAGAATAGAATTTACATTGAAAATTTAGAATTGCTGTTAAAAAAATAATAAAATGAACTTTCTTTTGCTAGTACTAAAGTATTAGAAGGCTTCTAGAAATTGTTCAGGTGACTGGAACGAAGATGAAAGAGCAAAATGCCTTTTGTAATAGCTATGTCAACATCTCCTACTAATCTGTTCTTAACCTGTGAACCTCTGCAACCCTGGTGGCCTGCCCAGCTTTCCATACTAGCTACCTGGTGAACAAGATCGAAAAATGCATGCCAGGTGTTTTGTCAAATTACTTTTCACCCAGTTAGATTCCTGATCAGATTCACTATTCTGCCTCATTCACTATTCTGCCAGCAGGGCAGGGGGAGAGCTACAGGTAGGGGAAGAGACAGTGGGCTGCACAGTCTGTTATAAACAGCACTTGGCCAAAAATCTAATATTACATTATTAAATTACAGTGCTAGACTGTATTTTGAAAGTAGTTGTATCTCTTCCATTTCACCGATGCACCTTTCTTTCAAGCACAGCAAAGCATAGATACAGTGTTGTCTTTGCACAAGTCCAGAAATGGCTGATCACTCCATAGCCTTCTTCTGTAGTTATATTTCAGCTGAAGTCCTAATTCTCCTTTGTTGTAGGTTCTTTTGCATCCTCTAAGTAGAAAAGCTGATGATGACAAACAGCCACCTTTGCCTGATAGAGACAAGAACCTTCCATACCACAAACTAAGCGATTTAGGGTGAGACATTTTCATAGAAAAAAACATGGGAGGGAATGGGAATGAGAATTAGAAAAAAATAACATTGGTGGAAATGCAGCCTTTTGGACACTGCCAGATCTAAGCAAAACTGCATCTTCTGGCTTGTTTCAGGTTCATACTTTATCCTAGTTTATGCAGATGGTTAATTTTGTCCTTGAATGGTCTTACTGCAGTGAATAGAAAACTTCATGTGTCTGAAGGTAGTCACATACTGAAAATTTTGGCATGTCTGCCAGTAGGATGGAAGGTCTCAGAACTGAGGCTGCCTCTGCATGGAAGCTTAGAGCTGAGCTTTAGAAGAAATACTGATGTTCAGCAGTTTTTGCTGTTCTAAGTAGTGTGAACAGACTTCTACATAGCAGCAAGGGACAGTGGGGTGCTTTTAGCTGGGGTGTTCAAATGAAATTTATAAGTTGCAGTCTGCCAATGCATGTCTGCCAGTAACTTCCACTTGTTTACTTGTTCAACTACATTTAATGGTAAGCATCTCAAAGAACTGTAATTCCTAAAAGTTTTGTCACAATCATCAGCTGAGGAGAGAAATGCAGAGTGCTGCAGTCATAAGTACAAGGGAAAACAGCTGTACTGTGTAGCAGATGTGAAGGGATGGGGCAGAGGAGACATGAGAGGCTTGGAGTGTTGTGATAGTATGCTGTCAGTGCTGGGAAAGGTAACTGAGAATACAGTCTGTCAGCATTCTAACTCCCCCATAGTGCAAGCTTTTGCTGCCTACAGAGTGTGCACTGATGCTACCTAGGCCATTTACTGTTTCCTTTCCCCTACAGAGGAGTGGACAAATTAGGAACATCTTTATTTGAACACATAAGCCACAGTCTTCTGGGGCGTCCTTTATCTCAAAAGCTGGCTTCTAATGCTGTGGGACTGCGAAGTGGAGGGGTGCTTCTCACAGGAGGAAAGGTACTCACTTCTGCTTTCACCTGCAAACTCTTGCACATTGTTTTCCATGGTTACAAACTGGTTGACAATTAGTTTGCTTTGATACTATGCACATTCAGAAGAATAGAGAACAAGCTGAAAAAAAGAGCAGTTAACAGAGATAATTCAGTAAAACATTACTTCACACACATACACGTTTGTGTATATATATTTGTATGTATATATACAAACATCTGTTTTGAAGATTGCTACCAATGAAATTTCAATAGGTAATTAATCTACTTTATATTAGGATAAACGTCTCTTGTCCTTGAAGTATTTGGAAGAAAATAAGCATGTGTTTTCTCTTGTGTTCTAACATAAAATGGCAGGGGAGTTGATAGTATTATTTTGCTGTTGCCTCTTACAATGATCCATTTAATGCCATATGTCACTGAACCTAGCAGATGTCTTAACACTGAACTCAGTGGAATCAGAGTACTGTACTGGACGTATCCATTCTGAATTTCTTTGTTACACTTAGGGCTTTAGTCCCTACCGAGTGATACAGAAACAGAATAGATAAATACTTTCATGGAGGAATAAACCCAGTGTGTGTACAACTTCCCCAGCTTGTTGACTGGTGCATACTGTGGCAAAAACACAGGAACATATTGGCTCTGTCAATTTACTTTAGTTCACATTTATTTTTTTAGGGAAGTGGAAAGTCAACATTAGCAAAGGCCATCTGCAAAGAAGCTTTCACTAGGCTGGATGCTCATGTAGAAGTAATTGATTGTAAAGCTTTAAGAGGTATGACAGTAGTTTCTTTTAATCTTGAATGTTTGCTGTGCAATAGAGGCACAGTTATGAAGTTACTATATTTGGTCTGAATAATTTTTCTAGCATTTTTGCTGTTTTCACAAAGATGTTTGATGCCCCACAATTAGTATCTTCAACAGTCTGATGAAAATACAGGTATTGTAAGTTTATTTCACACTTCTGTCAGTTTCTGTCCCACATACCACCACCAATTCAAACCATGCTTGCCATGCTAATTTCTAATTGTTACAAAATAGGAAGAAGTTGCAAAAATTGGACTGTGTTTTTTCAACTGTGCTAGCTGAAGCAAATGTTTTGTTAACAAACCATTTGTTAAAGGATACCTGTACTCAGTGAAAGAATAATACAGGCACCAAAGAAGGATCAAATGACCAACTGAAACCTGATTTATGGTGGCATATTTACTAACCTGTTGTATTTGGCAATAGACATCTAACACTTGTGATTAGAGATTATGAGATGACTCCTTAGGCTTTGTGAGTTCAAAATAATAATTATTTTATGCAAAGACGGAAGAGCACAAAGGAGGTATTTTTCTGCTTTTGCATTTCACTGGCATTTCTAAATAGTCTTGCTATTTAGTACAATAGTTACAAGGGCAGAAAATATTCAACTATTTTCTTACAGAGCCCTTATATTTCCTCACTACATTCTTTTTCTTAAATCTCTACTTAAGCTGGAGCTACTTGCACCAGAGAAAAGGGGAAAGAGTGATGGTGAGCTAGCTTGTTTGCTCTGGAAAATTCTTCCAATTGCAGGATTCTTTAGTAGCTATATTGGAATGCTGCTGATACGTCTCTCGTTTTAACTGTCTGGAAATTAGACTTGTAGGCTTCTATAGTGGTTAGTAAAATACAATTAATCTCATTTTAGAATGTGTAGTACCTTCTAGTACTTTTTGATTGAAGGTGTTGACTCTCTTCTCTAGTGATTGTTGATTCTGGTTTAATCTTGGATAAAACATTGTGAGCAAGATGTAGTCACTCCAATTTTTTCCTGATATTTTGTGTCATTCTAATAGTATTTTGTTTTAGGAAAAAGATTAGTAAACATAAGGAAACATGTGGAAGAAGCTTTTTTAGAGGCAGCATGGAGACAACCATCCATTCTTCTGATGGATGATCTTGACCACATTGTTGGAATGCCTTCTACACCAGAGCATGAGAACAGCCCTGAGACTGTTCAAAGCAATAGACTTGCTTATGGTAATACTCTTCTACATTTGTCTGGATAGAAATATAATGCAACTTAGAATTTCTTACCACTTGAGTTGTACTGTCCTACCTGAACAATTCTGTCTGTATCATTATTGCCTCTGGACCATGTGATATTCAGGCAAAGACTCACTAATTATGGTATGTAAGCATTTGTTGATCCCTATTTGAATCAAAATAATGCACTCTGGATCTTGGAGCAGTCCTTGCCAATGTGCATCCACCACTGCTGCTGGTAATGCCTGTTGTCATTTCCACTGCCAGTACTTGAGGCTTCTTTGTTCTTTTTTTATTACTTACACAGCCAAATATGTTGCAATTGATTACAAACTGCAGATGAACTTTGAATTGTTAATTTCTGATAAATTGATTTTTTTGTTTTCCATAATTATTCTTTATAATTACAGTGATGCATCAATTTGATGCTTATTCATGTTGAGAACCAGCTTATTTTAAATGAGTACCAACTTCTTTATCATCCTAATTAGTATACATTGTAGAATTTCTGTTTTGTTTTACAATGTAACAAATCGCAACTGTTAAAAATAAGATGATCAGTTGTAGTTTGACATCCTGTATATGGTCCCCTTTTATTCCTGAAAGTCTAGGCAATGCTAAGTTGCAAATTAAATCTAAATAACAAAGATTAATAAAACCATAGCCTTCATTTCTTAGCTCAGTTTGAGGGAGTTAGAATAATTTTTACTGAAATACTTCTGAAATTCTGAAAATCTTACTATAATTTCTTCCTAAAAAATGTACTAAGTTACATACAGAATTGTTTGGTTTTTTTATTACTTTTACTTAAAGGTGTAATGTATGCACCAGAACTTTAGAGTTTTAAAGATGTTTTCCTTGATGATCTATCTTGCATCCTTGATTTTTTTTTTTTTTTACTTATATGTTATTACCCTTCTGGAGTGCTTATTGTCTAGGCTTAAGATCTGGGTTTTTCTCCTACAACTTTTTGTTTGCATGGAGGGAGTAATAGCACACAAAAGTAGATGCCATTGGTGATGGTACAAAATCAGCTTTTAAAAAGCACTTCTGATGGCATTTTCTTAATGGAGTGTGCTGTCCTAGAGAGAAACACTACACCTTTTTTTTAAATGTTGTTTAAAAAAACAACTGTAAATGTGGGACTAAAAATATGTTATATTTTGTGTGCGCTAATGCTGCCCTCCAGGTTAGGATTATTTTTGTTCTCTTGCAATTCATGGAGCAATATCTTCTGTGTTTAGTTTTGAAAGATCTGATGAAAGAAGTTATATCCATGGGGAGTTTGATTGCATTAATTGCCACGAGTCAGTCTGAACATTCCCTTCATCCTTCCTTGGTTTCAGCACAAGGAACTCATGTATTTCAGTGCTTCAAATGTATCCAATCTCCAAATCAGGTAAATTAAAGTAAAAATTTTTAAAATGTTGTTTGCCTTCCCACTAGTCTCAAATATGATACTGGAATACTGGAACAGCTGCAAAAATAGTAGGTTACACTTGAAGTTGAGAAAAAAATCTGGAAATCTTAGAAGTTCTTTCATGATACTTAAGTACCTCAGAACTTATATCTGTCATTATAAAGTTAAATAAAGAAAGAGTAATGCAGTGAAAACTCACAGTTGGCCCCATTCTTCAGTGGTAAGAGAAGGTTGTATTTAGAGAACGTTTCAGTTCAACGTGAAATGAGTCAGGTTGTCTAACACAGGTGAGATATGCATGTCTCCTTGTTACCTTTAAGGGGATGCTGAAGCAGCAGCTTTGTAAAACATGTAAATCATCAAGTTAGAGAAATGAAATTAAATGTGTATTTTTTTCACAGCTCAGTGAAATAAGTATGTCCTTAGGACATGCATATTAAAAATGTTATTAAAACTAAATGTTAATTTTATAGGACAGTTTCTATATTAATACTATTTCTCTACTTTTGAACATAGTCCAGTTTGAAAAAGAAATGGATAAAGAGAAGATTGAAGAGTATTAACTTTCATGCAGGAGAAAGCAGATACTTTGAAACTCTTTTTCCCTAATGATTCATTTGTATTTAACACAAGTTGTTCTGTCTGTGTGTCTTCAGTCACAGGCCAGCTATTAAAGGAGGGGATGCAGTTTAACTTTCTCCCTCTTCCTGCAAGTCGGCTTTTATTGTTTTTATTACTAATACTCAAATTAAGGATGAGTCACTGGAAAAGTCAAGATCTCAAAAGATACCAAATTATTTGAAGTGTTTTTATCTAGCACGATATATTGCACCTCAGACATATTCTTTGCTCACACTGACAA
This sequence comes from Lonchura striata, assembly GCF_050655825.1. Taxonomy (NCBI): domain Eukaryota; kingdom Metazoa; phylum Chordata; class Aves; order Passeriformes; family Estrildidae; genus Lonchura; species Lonchura striata. Next base: position 23,642,918 of record NC_140704.1, on the reverse strand, counting down.
AATACAATGTGTTCTTTTTCCTGTGAAACAGAAAAAATGGATGTAAAACAGTAGAATCTGGGGAGGGAGGGTTGTTTCATTATTAATGTTGAATTTAAAGTAACTCTGGTGTGGTGAATATTTAAAGTTACAAAATGGGTGAATTTATTGAAGTGCACCTGAAGTGCTAGCATTTGTTTATATTGCTTAGGTTTGGTTATTTAAAGGGTTGGTGTTATGCAAATATTTCAGGAAATTTTAATACATCATACCTATTTAGTCTTTGAATCCCTGAACTCCATATAAATAATACACTCAATACACACTTGCTGCACAATTCTGTATTTCAGAAGCAAAGATATGAAATGCTGTATTCCATAATAAAGAAGAAACTGAATTCTGATCCAAAGGACTTCTCTGATCTTGACCTCCAGTGTATTGCAAAGGAAACAGAAGGTTTTGTTGCTAGAGATTTTACTATGCTGGTGGATCGTGCCATTCATACCTGTGCTTGTAACCAGAATGCATCAGATAATGGTGGTATGTCAACAACAAAATGTCTTAATTCCTAGTCTTAGTTCTGTTATCCAGAACTGGTGGAATGATACAAAAAGAGAGCCCCAGTTTTTATATTATATGTTAAATTTTATTTAATTGTTACATATTGTAAGGAGTTTGTTACTGGCAGTCTGTTTGTTTGGGTTTTTTTCAGGATTTTTTTTCTTTTTTTAAGCAGATTTGAACCTGTCCACTGTGGATTTCCAAAAAGCTCTAAAAGATTTTACTCCATTAGCTCTGAGAAATGTAAACCTTCATAAACCTAAAGACCTTGGCTGGGACAGGATTGGTGGCTTAAAAGATGTGAAGCAAATGCTCAGGGATACCATCATGTTACCTGCAAAGGTACGAAGTTCCTTAAAGTTAGTTACTTGAATTTTGTACATAATGTTAGTAGGGAAGAATTCTTTTTTAAGCTTTGAGTTGGATAGAAAGATGACGGGCATGATTTTGTAGCTTTCCAATCTTCAACTGTCTTCAGCTACAGGGAAACACATACTCCTTCCCCTTCTCTCTTACAAATACAAAAGGCAATGGCTGAGCTTTACTACAGAGCAAGTGTTGCTCTACAATATTGGAGTATTGCCATACTCGCCTTCAGGGCTTGTGATTAAGCTCTGTAAAGACAACATTTCCAGCTGTTTTCTGCAGTGCTTTTGCTAGAGGACTATTTTCTTTCAGATGAATGCCAATCCATTAATTTCACCGTATTTTATTTTGGCCTTTCTGCCTTCCTTAAAACTTGAATGTTGAGATGAGCCATTGACTCTTCAGAGAAATGACTGAATGTTGTATATGACCATATCATTCAGTGATTAAAATTGACTCTTCAGAACTACTGGTATGGAGAATATAAAGCTCTAGTCTATCCCTATTCTGGCCTGTTTCCTAGAAGATCCCGCATATTTGTATTTTAGGTACCTGTTAAACCTAGGAACCTAGTTCAGCCCCAGGTAAACTAAAAGTCCAGATAAGCTGTTGGGATAATACTGGGTATGTAATAAATCATAGGCATTCTGTTTAGACAAAAAATCATCATTAGTCAGTGATGTTACAGTGCATTACAGAATACTTGCTTTTTTTAGAATATATCACATTGAAACTCTTTTCCAGTATCCAGAATTATTTGCCAACCTGCCCATTCGACAGAGATCAGGAGTTCTGCTGTACGGAGCTCCTGGAACAGGAAAGACACTCTTGGCAGGAGTGATTGCAAGAGAGAGTGGAATGAATTTCATCAGCATCAAGGTAGCAACAGTTTAAACTTAATTGATTAATTTTATTAACTGAATTAAACAACTTTACGTAATACCTGAAACTATGTGCTTGTGAGGTCAAAATACTACAATAAGAAACTAACATTTAAGTGAGCTTCTGGATAGCCCTCTGAATACTGATTCCTGGAACTTCACAGTTTGTATATCTATTCATTAGTCAGAATTATAAAATATAATTAAGTGTTCTTAGTTTATCTTTTTTTTTTTGTAAATCAGATTTTGATTCCACTGGACAATGAGCAATATATTTTAAACATTTTTAAAATACTGTGTAAAAATTTGCCTTGACATAATGTAACACATGTTCTGTCGTGGTACAAAAATGGCAGTGATTACTTTTAAACAAGTTGAAATGCTTGCAATATTCTTCTGGTTTATCTAGACCCCTTGGCTCTTCTGTTCAGAGATAACATTGTCTTGGTTGCAAGAAAATTCAGCCTAGTACACAAAATATATGCTGATGTTGAATTACACATTAAAACTGAGAAACATGTAATGAGTATTTTTTCTCATTATATCTTTTTAGGGACCAGAGCTGCTCAGCAAGTACATTGGAGCAAGTGAACAAGCAGTTCGAGATATATTTAACAGGTTTGTTTTGTAAATATTTGTGATCAGTAAATTTCACTGGTTGAAACACAAGTAAATAATTTTGTTGTCTGAAGAGAGATACGATATCAGATCACAAAAGCATCTGAAATAATCAGTTGTGCTGAACCAGATGGGTGTATCTTGGCAGGTTCAACCTGGCCATCATTGTTAAAGAACTGCCCATTTTGGCTCCAATGAGGAATGTGCATTTGAAGCTGAACTCCCAGTTCTCTCCAGCTACAGTACATCATAGAACTATCTTGGAAAACACATACTGAATTCCTTTCAGATAGTTCCAGAAGACAGATGACTGTACTCCAAGTAGTAATGCACACTCAATACCTAAGGGTATATTAAATTTGGTATTGAAGTCCTCAATGCCAGTAGTTCTTTTTACAAATCTGCTCTTACTGGCTCTCAGTGCTCCCTAATGTCAACATATCCTACATAGCCTTTGCTTCTCAACTTATCATGTAGGCAGTCTTTTTGTTAGCTGTCTGTAAGCCAAGAACTCATCTGCAGTGATTGAATATTAGAGCTTTCATTTGTATTAATATGACAGTTGAGCACTTAGAAATGATAAAGTGAGTGCTAAGTATGTCATAAAAATGAACAGTGATTCTATTGCAGCCCAATTTTCTGAACCTCCTAAATTCTACAGAAAGCAGATTTTCTATTCTTTCATTAAATAAAAATGTACTCTGAAGCAAAAAGCTTCAATATTTCTAAACAATTCTACCTGTGAATGAAACTTAAACAGAAAAATAAGTATTGCTCATTTTTTTTCCCTTTTAGAGCTCAGGCAGCTAAGCCTTGTATTGTGTTCTTTGATGAATTTGATTCCATTGCTCCTCGCCGAGGTCATGACAACACAGGGGTCACCGACCGAGTGGTTAACCAGTTATTGACTCAGTTAGATGGTGTGGAAGGCCTGCAAGGTACCAATTCACCTGTGTGCTCCTTTTTATGCTGAAGTTTAGCAGATGTTAATGGCATTTTTCTGCACTTTCCTAAGGAGTTTATGTGCTAGCTGCTACCAGTCGCCCGGATTTGATTGATCCTGCTTTGTTAAGGCCAGGTCGACTGGATAAATGCCTGTACTGTCCACCTCCTGATCAGGTGAGGCGACAAATAATTTCACACGAGAGGCAAGGAAAAAATCAGACTAATGGGTTTTATTCTCCTTTTCTTTATATGTAATAGCATTTCAAACTTGGAAAAAGTGGACTTGATTTCCCAGCTCCAGTTATACAATGGGATAAATTCACTGATTTTAATGTGTGGTCACATAACACTGGGGAAATAAAAGGCTGTTTACCACAGTCTTCTGGATTAAGTAATATCCTTTGGATCTAGATGATTTAAAAAATAGGGAGCTAATTTGCAGAAAAACTAGATGCAATGTAGTGTGTATAATGTTCTCCACCTTTCTTTGAAGTATGAATCCAGTGGATTTGACATTGGCTTAAACTATAGCCAGTCCTTAGAGGTTGTACAATGTGTGTCCCTGATTCCCCATTTTATGAGAAAACATTAGCGTTACTTATTTTCAGATTAGTTCATATATTTAATAATTACCACCACATAATTTCATTCTGAAACACATATGATGATTCTGTGCATTCTTCTTTTATTTTCATTTTTTTCTTTTTAAATTTTTTTTTTCCTTTTCCCTTTTTTTTCCCTTTTCTTTTTCTATTTTAAAGTTCTGGTTTAGAGTAAGATCATTCAGATAAACAGAAGCATTTAACTTTCATCATACTTTTCTTTACAAAAGGACATATGAGGAGCAGAGCTCACCTTCATATTTTTATGTATTTCATATATAAAACCCCAGATACTGACTTGATATATTAGAGAAATATATTCTCTGTATACTGCATTTGGTTAGGGTAATATCTTTCTAGTATTAGAGCAGTATCAGTCAGGACAAGGAAAAGAACAGGTTACTTTCTGACATTTTTTTCCCTTTTTTCCAGAATTCACGCTGTGAAATCTTAAAAGCTCTCAGTCATTCCCTGTCCTTGGCAACTGATGTGGACTTTCAGGATGTTGCAGCAAAAACAGAACAGTTCACAGGGGCTGACCTAAAAGCTTTATTATACAATGCCCAATTAGAGGCAATCCATGCTAACTTAAATTTAGGTTTAACACAGGTAAATGAAACTAATATAAAAGAAGTCTCTCTGGTTTATTTTTATGTTTATATGTTTGAAAGAGTTAATTGTATCAATGTGGTTTTTTAGCATAATTATATTTTTGTATATTTTTGTACAGAGGATTAACATTTTAAAATGTTTTCAGAAAAATACATGAATAATGCAATGAATTGGTTTAAATACTTCTTAAACACAAGGTTGTTCTCATTTAATGAGAGGTGTTTATTGTTAAATAGATATATGTAAGTCCAAATGTGTTCATCACTGTTGTGAGGAGCAACTAACAGATTGACATGAGGGATCCCACATTGAATTTCTTAGGAGTCGATAGCAAATTCAGTTTAGAGATGGCACATTTTGGATGTGAAATTGGTGTGTTTTGGGGAGTTGTTCCAGCAGCTGGGTTTGACTGAGGTCAGGAGAGAAGAGGCAAGAGGATGGCAATACCTGAAACAGCCAGCTCTGCCTCATCTTCCAGATCTAGCTAGTACTTGAACTTCCAAAGTCCAGGATTCTACCCTTGGTTTGTACCCCTCATGTGACTCACTGGCACATCCTTCCTCTTTTAATCTCTGTTCAGCCACCTCTCTTCATATTTTTAACCAGCCTGTCCTCTGGTTCTAGCTGGAAGGGAGCAGGCATGGCTTCCACTACTCAGTAGCCAAAGGGAAGGGTTGGGTCGGGGTGCAAAATGAAGGAGACCCTCTTGAATTCTTTTTGCCATAGCTGTTACCAAGGAATTGAGCTCTGAGGATGTGACTCTTAGTATTGCGAGGGATCTCCAGCACATATTCCCTAACACTCCCTTCACTTGTAGCATCAGTAAGTAGTTGATAACCTCATGATTATCCATCATGGGAAGAGATTATTGTCTCAAGCATTGCTGTCCAGAGTGGTGTGCATACACCCCAGAGAAAGCACAAGGCAGTCCATTGATGTTGCAGGAGGACGAGAACTTCAGTGGTACATGTATAATTTACAAATAATATCCATTTGCTTGGTAGAGTGCACTCAGAAATTTTTGACTGATAGAGACCATCACAAGGTTTGCAGCCACCAGTTTAAAGCAGCAATTCTGTTTTCCACATCAGCATCTCAAGTGTGTTTCCTATAGACTAAAAATGAGTACAGCAGTTAGGCACTATAAAAGTAGACTCACTTCAGCCTCCTAGAGCATTTTACACAAGATACTAATTTGCTTGATAGGTAAAGTTGAGATAGATGTGCTACAACACAACACATACATGAACTTTCCCAATGCTTCCTGTACTGAGAGTGTGAGGCAGTGGAAAAAAAAAACCTTAAAATTGCATCCCGAAACTATTTTTCTATCACGAAGACAGAAAGTTCTTAAAGGTATTAGATTTTCTTAGGAAAATATTTAGAAATATGCTCCTAGAGAAAGACAGATTAGAGTAAAATGTAAATTGATACTAATTTGCACTGTATATCAAATCTTTTCATGTATTTCTGATTCTAGTTTGTTACGAGTTAAGAAACTCTTGTAATGTTCTGGTTTTTGTTACAGGATTTTGGATCTAGTTCTGATAGTGACTTCAGTCTCTCTTCCATGGTTTTTCTAAACCACAGCAGTGGCTCAGATGATTCAGCAACAGATGGAGAAGCAGGGCTAGAGCACTCTCTTATTTCTTTAGATATGTCTGACTTGCTCCCTGAAGATCCAAGGTCCAACATGTATCGTCTTTATTTTGGAAGCTCTTATGAATCAGAGCTGGGGAATGGAACTCCTTCAGAATTGGTAAATTACTCACTTAATGTTTTAAATTTTCTACGTATTATTAGTTGAGAAGCAGAAAAAAGTGTATGATTTGCCTGGTTCAGTTTATAAATACAATTATGTCTGCTTTGACCTTCAGACTGTCTTCATGTTATACTTAGTAGTCCACAGTGAGGAAGGGGATAGAAGGACGTGATCTGAGAAAATACAATATGGTTTTTCTGCAGCCTTGCAGGAGTTTAAAGTCAAAATCACAAAGTACTGCTTAATACCCTATAATTAAGCAAATTGCATTCATGTTAAATTTTGCTCTCTGATCAAATGGCTTGTTCCCGTCTGAAGTTCTTCCAAACACTAAAACAGTTCTCGACTTTTTGGTGGTTGGTTTGTTGTTTTTTCTTTAACTTAGTTTTATTACTAAAGAGTGACAACCCAGCTTTCAAGAATTAAGTCACAGTCTCAAGAATCAATGAACCTTCTTCAGTTCCTAGTAAAATGTGCATTAATAGAATAGTCAGACCATGGAATTGTGAAACAGAACAGAATTAAAGCTTAACTTCTATCATTATCTTTAAGTAGAATTTCTGATGTTGCACATAAAGCAGCATGTTCTCTGGCCAGCTTGCAAGTAGGAATGTGCAGGTTGGCTGCCCAGTCCCAGCACAGTGATCAGGTCATCTCTCTTGGCTTGCAGGTCAGCAGAACAGGGTGTGCTGCCTCTGAGGCCTTACAGTGAGCACACAGTTTCAGAATTTTTGTGTGATCTGTAGGAAACGCATTTTCAAAATTAATTTCAATCTGTTGTAGAACTGTAGAACTACTACAAATAGTAATCAAAGTTCTTAGACTCTTGTTTTCAAAACTGTCTTGCATTGATTATTAAAGCCAAAAATAACTTACTTTGAGATTAGAGAAGTAACTACTGACTGGTAAGGTAGGTGCTTTATTATATTTTATCTTGCATTATGGGTGATACTATTTGATTAATGTAACTTTAAAGACTTTGTTTTCCTCTGATTGTGGAAATTCTTCAGCAAGGATTCTACAAGGACTTTGATATCTTGAAGTTGTTGACTTGCAAAGGTGTTTACTTATCAATTTGGAGGGATGAATATTTGGAGGATGAATATTTAAATTCCAAAGCTAATTACATAAACTCATTCAGATTTCAGAACCACTGATTTCCTAAGTAATTATGGATTTAGCAGACTTCTATTCTTTTTTAGATGGGCCATTACAAAAATAGTTATGTATTTTCCAGACATGAAACACTTCATTTTCAAATTTGGCCTTTTGCCCAAACATTTTGGCATATTAACTTAAATCTTCCTCTCCAAAAAATTACATATGTAATATATTTTAAAGAGAAAGTACTCTTTTTGCCAGTGGAGGCAAGCTTATATTGGATTGTAGGCTAGTTCCTAATAATGGAATTGCTCCTTTGGATCCAAAATGAGTTAATGTATTTCTTCTTGTGATCAATTTAGAGCTCTTTGTGTTTGTCCGGTCCAAACTCCATAACTTATGACCTCACTAGCATCACTCAGAGAGATGTTGCATCCTCACAACCTGCAATGCTTAGAACAGCTTCTCAAGAAGGATCCCTGGAGAACCAGGAGCAGCAAGCAGAGCACCTGAGGACAGAAATCAATGCTAGCAAGGCCAATTACAGAAGCAAGAATGGAGTATGACACTTTTTTAAATTATTATTTAGTCTTAATACTTCTCTGTTGTTTTTCCACACTTCTTGGTATTTCAGTAAATAATTTCTGCAATAATATTAAATACTGTGTAATGAAAGTGGCAAAGATAAGTGATACTTAATTTGAGGAGAATAAGCCAGATGTTAGCATTCATGTAATTCAACAGTTATTTCTGTTATTTATTAATGTGGAGGGGGGAATGTTGTGACTTTTTTTAATACATCTGTCTGTACATGTAATGGGGAGGTTCCATAGTTAATTATGTTGATGGCACTGTGTTTCTGTAGAAATTTTTATTGTCTGTTCATGGCTCTCTTTCAAGGAGGACAGCACCCCTAATCAGTCAGTGCTTCCCAAGACCACTATAACTATTACCCAGTCTCATCTGCTGACTGCTCTTCAGGGTATGAGACCATCCATTAGTCCGGATGACTGGAAGCATTTTATTGAACTGTAAGTATTTTTTTTTTTTTTAATTTGAATTCAGTGGAGATGTGGTCTTACCACATTACTTATACATCAGAAGCACAATAGTTTTAAATAAATGTTGGAACTGGCAGCAGATAGGTGATAGCCTTTGACAGCAGTTTTTTAAGAAATATTAAGTTACATAGTAGGAAAGGAAAACTATTTTACCAGTGAATTGTCTTATTCATGCAGGACCTAGAAATAACAGACCACGACCCCCTGATATTATGTTAAGAGCTGTAACAGTACAAAGAGGCTCTTTAAGTTCCAGTCTTTCCTGCTTCCACTTAGTAGTAGCTCCTTGTATTTTCAAATGGCTGGACTTTGTCCCTCTGTAGTGATCTTTGTAGCTGCTGTGTTTGGGAAAGGCAATAATCTGTAGAAGTGTAAACGTACTGAAAAGGAGAATGTGTCTCCTTGGACATGGAGGCCAAAAAGCTGGGAAAAAAACCAAAATAAGCAGGGCAGAGAGCTCTCTGAGTTAGTTGTGTGGGTGATAACTCCTCCAGGTCCCCAGGTCTGAGGAGACGGGTACTTTTCATTTGCTTAAACATTTACTTAAATATCTGGAGTTCTGTGGTGCATTAATATGCATCTGAAGAGGCAGACACAAAAACCACATTGCATAAGAATTTGCTAATGTATTTTTTTTTGGTTTCCAGGTATGATAATTTTCAGAATCCCAAGAAGAGAAAAGTACAGATTGGTGCAACATTCAGACCAGGACAAAAAATTACTCTAGCTTAGTAATTTATATTTGCTTGTAATTGCTAAACTGTAACTTGAAATGACAGATGTGATTAAATCAGATTATTTATATTCATATAGATTTATTAATGCAGCAGTTGGAGATAAGTTTCTTTTAAACTAATACGCTGTAAAATTATGTGATATTTTATTTTGAAGAAAATTGTCCTCCTTTAGATTGATATTAAATTTTTTGAGAGAACATTGGTTATTTCTGTCCACTTGTTTATCATATAACTTTAAAATTTTGGTTTTTATCAGTTTACTTGCCACAATCTAAAAATGATTTCCTGTCCCTGCTTACTCCCTCACAACAAATAGTATCTGGTCAAATAGATTGTAATATTCATGGGCGATGTGTTTTTAAAATACTCTATAAAGTCATTCTCTAATGGCCTTTGGAGAGCTTAGAGGAGGGTGGTACTTCATATGTATATTAGCAGGCAACTAGACTAATATTTCCAGAATACACTTTTCCAGCTATAGCAGGAAAACCCAGACCAAGATCCTTGCATCTTGTGTTCTGCTACTGTTTGTTAATCAGAAGAATACCAAATTGCATTTCACAACACCTGCACCTTCTTACTCCTACTTTTTTTTACCTGGAGACTGCTAAAAATATTTTGGATGCTTGGAAGCTTTCTCATGTTACATCTGAAATTATTCACAACGCTTGTTTTCCATGGAGATTGTTAAAGAGTTGTGTTCCTTAACTGATATGTAGATAACCAGGTCTTAACACAAGGAGGAGACAGGAAAGAAAACTAGACATGTTTCCCATGAGTCTCTTTGACCTTTTCACAGCATTTTGTTTCCCTTTCAAAACAGTCTTGAACTCTTAAACCAAGGAAATATTATATTATCATTAGTTCAAGTACTTGCATTTGAATCTTCAGCCCAGTTAATTTATTGATTAGTTCCTGCAGTTTCTCAGGTACCAGTAGGAGTTTTCACTTACTCTTTCACTTACTGGCTTTGATTTTTCAGTCAAGGGCTCTTTCCTACACCCAGAACCTCTGTAAGAAAGTGGTCTTCCAGCTCTGTGTCAAAATTGTTTAAAAAACATTGTGGTTTATTACATCTTCTTCACTTGGTAAAGAAATCTTCAGATATTACAAAAACATCCAGATTAGCCAAAATTAGCAGCAGAATCTGTTCTTCAATTCTGGTCTAGATAATGGTAGTACAAAATTTCATTAGAAATTAATGTTCCTGGTACTGATTATCTCAAAATGCACTAATACTTAACTGTGAAAGGACCAGTTGCAGGCTAATTTTGATGGTAGCAAAGACAATTCCATAGATTATTGCACTGTCCTCACATTGGGAGTCATTTAATTGGAATACTGTACTTCAGTGCCAAGAGTTATATTGCAGAGTTAAAAAGGAAGGTTTGCTGAATGCCAAGGTCTTACCAGTCCTCAACCAAAATTATGTACTACACTGTTATGGAAAATGTTCTTAAAACCCAGGAAGTCTTGTTCCAAATCTGTTTTTCCTCCTTCCTCCATTCCAGGAATTTCACCAGTGAATGAGCTCAGTGTTAGTTCAGACATTCCCCTGCATGCATAACCTGGATGATGCTGTGGGTAGGTTCATGTGATCCAAGCAGGAGGTCACTGAATAACTACCTACTGTTAGGTGATCTTTGGTTACATTCTGAGTTGCATTGACATCTCACCTTGGTAATAGAGAATGTAAATGAAGCCTAGCTAAATCTGATGTACAAGGAGCATTAACTCTGTAGCTCAGAGGAGGATAATGCCTTCTATTCAAGTGTTGCACAATGAGATTCAGCTGGCCTGTGGAGACTCTTGCACAAGGCCTGGGAGGGAGAGGCACTGCAAGAGAAAAGGGATTAGTGACATTTGTTTCACATTCTGTAGGGCAGTAGGATTTAGCTGCAGTGGCTCATGATGATAGCACAGGCAGACAAGCAATGTGTGTCATGTTTGAACCTGTTTTCAAGTCAAGAAATAAACAAGCTCTGTGAAGCAGCAACCTAGAGATGAATAAATCCTGTGCCTCCTCACTAGCTCTTATGTTACTACCTCTCTTAAGGGATAATGATGTCCATTTTTCTGGGTATATGTTACAGCCCTTATAAAGGTTTGATAACCTAGGGTAGGTTTTTCTTTCACTTCTCTTGTCACCAACATTGTCAGTTGTCATTGACAATGGATCTTTCCTCCACTGCCTACCAATGTTTCCCTATAGTTGAGGGAAACAAGTGTTAAACATAAATGATGTAAACAGTAACCCTGTTTCCAGTGTTAAATTTGTTAATAGGGACTTGGTTTCCACTACAATTCAATAATTTTGTTTAAAATGGATTTTATGTTTGGAGCTATCTTCTTTCAGCTGGTTAGCTGGTATTTTCTTCAAACAATGCTTTGGAAAAATGTACCTGTGTTGAAAGTTGTCTGCCATTCTGGACTGAGTATTGACTGGAAAGAGTTTTGAGGGGGGAGGAAGAGTGCGGTAGCAGGTCAGTTCTGTTAAATCCCGGTTTAGTTGGTGCAGTTAACTCTACTGAGAGACTTATATGTCTGAATGTTGAGGGAATCTGGTAATTCTTAATGATGAAAATCTTACAGACTTGCTTTTCCAAGAACTGGGGACATTGGGACACATTAAATCCCATTCAGTATGTTGGGTCCTTTTAATGGTATTCTGCCATAAATCACATTTATTCTTTGCAAAACAGTATTTCTGGTGTATAGTAAAAATTTCACAAAGTCATTGATTGTCTAATTTCTTAAGGAATAAACTTTGTTCCATTTTCAAAAAGAAAAATGGAAAAGGTTTCTTAATCCATTTGAAATTAACTTAAATGATAAGCAACATCTGTGGAGGCTTAAATTACTTAGCCTTATGTTTCATAGAAGATGTCACCAGCTAGAACTCTGCTTGACAATATTTTAAGAATGACAGTTAGCAGCCTGGTTAAAACACATGTATTTTATCATTTATATTAGGTTTGAAATGTACTTTAGCTTTTAATTCACTAAACAAGTCTAAATTTTGTGTGGACCAATGTGTGCATTTAATGTCATACAGGAAGTTTCTCCATCCCTGTCTTGTGGCATTAAGGAAACATAATAAATTTCTACAGCCTAAAAGCAAATAAGTACTTTAAAATACAATTTAAAAGCAAAAGCATTGCATAAATTTCATTTCTTCACAGGCTATTTTACTCAAATTAACTGTGTGTGTGTATATATATATATATAAATTATTGAAATATATAATTGACTTTTTAATCTTAATATAATTTATAATTTGACTTCTTGCCTAATTTATTTAATAACTCCTAGTTATCGTGAAAACAGTAAAATCCATGCATGCTGTATCATTGCATGAGGATCTGACTCCTTGTTAATTATTTCATAGCTCTTAAGCTCATGCATTAGGGTGGGAGTGAAGCCTACTTTCCAAGAAGTGAAGATAACAATCATAAATCCATAAGCTGTGGAGGAACTTTGAAGAGCCCAGAAGCAGAACAGAGTTTCTTGCATGAGTTCAGCAGGTATTTGCAGAGTTAATCCCATGAAACAAAATTGGGAGGCTGGGTTACAATTTGTCAATGTCACTTGACAGGTAAGGATTTACTTGTCTCTGAAAGGCATTATTTGGGAATAACTCCTTTATTGCTACCCCTTGGGAATTCTTGCTTTCAGGTTGAGTTGCTTGAGTTTTCCCATTTCTAAAATAGCCCAAATAATAGCAATCTGTCTTAGGCACCACAGTGAAACGGAAATCTGTTGACTAAGGTTTAGCCCACTGTTGCAGTGATACAACAAAGAGGTCTAGGATTAAATACTTCCAGATGCTCAGGCAGTAGTAGAAATGCTAAATCAGTTTGCTGGTGTTTAGATCACAAGTTTAAGTCATATTAACAGAAAATAAGTGGGAAAAAATCAGTTCTCTCTATCTTCTAACAGTGGGCAGGGCTTTTGTAGGATTTTGTGTATATGGCCTTCTTGTAATGTCCTACAGCAGCAGTCATGTCAGCTGCTATTAGGTAACCAGGGCAGACTGTGCATCTCTCCTGTGCTGTCCCCTGCCAGCCTCCAAAAGTCTTTAATAGTTTGAATTAGTTGAAATGATTTAGTGAAGACTGATATCTCAGGGACAAAGTCAGTGTGAGACTCCTGAGTACAAAAAGATGACCTCGTTCTTCACTGTTTAACCAGTTTTTAGGATTCTGCAGGAATGCTTGGTACCTATGTAGGCACAGCTACAGCACAGATTGTGGAGACCCAGTGTGGACACTGACACTGGATTTTGGTACATCAGATGTTACTAAGGTCATGCAAGTGTTGGGCAATTTCCCTTATTTCCAGAGACCAGCAGCTTTGTAGAATAAAAAGCAAAGAATAAAATCCAAAATGTTTGGAACCACCCACAAAATGCCATCAGTGCTAAGTTATGTAATTCCAGCATTAGCACTGTGAAGATTAAAACCATTCACATGGTTTTATGCCTGTTTTCTGTTGGGAAGGTAACTGGGTCTTTCAGATGAACAAATTACAGATTTAGTGCTAATCTCCACTTCCATAATTATTGTCAAGTTTCAGGAAATAATAATAAAATTATTTCTTAATAATACGTATTACTTTAATATAATGCTTGTATATTGCCAAAGCACGGCTGAAGTTATTTTATAACTAGAGCATTGTGACCTTGTTTAGATACTTATAGGCTACAACAGGAGCTATTTGGTGGTTTTCTGTTTTAGTGTTTGCCATGAACTAAGTCTTATCCCCATTTTCTAATGGCCATTTTTCCAGTAGTTAAAAACCTCTTCATTTTCTAAATGTCTGAAACACATTTTTTTTTCACTTTAAAATCTCAAATTGTCCTTCATTAAGGACAGGTTTAAAACACAGATGTAGGAAAAAACCCACTTGAAGTCAGCGTGTTGAAACTTGTTTTTCTGCAGATCCTGTAGAGAGAAAACAGGGAGAAAAAGGTCTTGGCTTCCCTCACATGAACATCTGCTTCTACACTGACCCTAGTCCTTCTTCCCATGTTTAGGTGATCAGATCTCTTTGTTCTTCCCCAGCAGCTGTCCAGCCCTGCAGGTCCTGCTGACAGAGCCATGTCTTGGTGAGGACAGGGTCTAAAGCAGAACCCTTGCAGTGGGTAGCAGGCAGAGTGCTGGGGTAGCATGAGACACACGGGGCTGTTCCTCTCTGTCCATTAGGGATGCAGGGCCCCTGTACCATGGAGCACAAGGAAGTGTTGATCTGTCCTAAGGGACTATGGTTGGGAGCCACTGCAGAGCCCTCCCACTGCTCCTTCTTCCCCAACAGCTGGAGCAGGCAGGCAGGCAGAGGGAGGAATGCTTATGAGAAATGTTCATTTCAATTCTTAATGGTTTTAAGTGGATATGTTATTCCATCTCCTTGCTATGGTGATACAAATTCCAGAAAAGACTATAGGGTGGAATACAGCCCCTTCACAGGCCCTTCATCGGTGAGATGGAACTTGAACCATTCACGTACATTAACAGACATTCACAGGCTTTTCAGAAAAACCTGAAATTGCAACCCGAGGCCAAGGGAAGAGATGGGACCTATGCAGTGCTTTTTGAGACAGCCCATCATTTTCTCAGCAGCAGGGGGGTGTCATAAGATGTGTAGGATTGCACTCATTCTGTGCAGGCACTGTTCTGCACTGACATTTGTCAGCTCTCAGTTTGTCATACTATGAGTAAATTTGGTTTGCAAATGTTTCCCCTCAAGCACTGCAAGATGTATTTGCCACATAAGTTGTGTAACATTAGTTCCATCTTTGAAAATTCAATATTTTTATTCTTGCTGATATTTTTTTTCTGTAGGTGACTGATGAAGAAAATCACTCTTTCCAGTTAACAGCTGAAAAATTAAAGCTGCATTATGGGAACTAAAAAGCAGGTATAAATAACACAGATCTCAGATTTTCATGCTTTCCTTATTATTTTGCAAGAAGCATATGTTCTCAGCATTGAAGTACAGTTTCATCTCTGCAGATTTTCAGTCTTGTGACCCAGGTGGGTCCAACTACAGCAACAAGAGCTGATTTTATAATTTGGGCACTGTAACAAAATTCAGAGAAACTCCCTGTACTTTATGAAGAACTGTTATGAAGAACATTTCCTGTTTTTTAAGACCAAGTTTCTTTCTCTGTAGATTGTAATGAATTCAAAGTGTTGTAAACAAGATACTGTTCTGACCCTGAGAAGAGACACTGTGCTACTGTAACAACCTACTCAGATAATTAAAGAAACATGTAATGTGATTTTGTAGAGGTTTCTTCTCAGTTACAGCTAAGAAGAAAATGTCAACAAACAAAAAATCTGAAATGTAATTTTTCCAGAGTTTGGGAAACGTCATTTATTCAAAACACTTAGCATAATCAGTGATTCTATTCTGATTGGGACTGCATAACCAGGGACAACAATATTGCTTGTCACATCCAATTTTTTCCACATTCTTCTCTGTACTTTAAACTGCTTTTCTTCCCAATGGAAATGTTTGGTTTTGTGAATGTCCACAAAATAGTGCTTGCTAGTATTTCAGACTAAAATGTTTTCTGATTTCATTGTCTTGATATTCATGATCTGTGCACTTGATGGAAAATTATAAATGCTGTCGCAGCTGTTTGTGAAAGATCCAATAGCACAAGCAGCACAGGCAAAACAGTAAAACATTTTACCTAAGATGTGGCAATGATGGATGGTAGTGATGTTTCAAAACATGAAGCAAGACAGATTTCTTGGTCCTCTTCCAAGACAGAAAACAAGGTTTAACAACAGAGCACATTGTTACAAGGAAGGTCACTTAAAAAGGTCAGTTTTCAAAATGACAAACAACTGGCTATTTTGGATACAGACAAATATGTGCATAACATTTTTTCTTAGCTATATTGAAGTTGTTCTAATTGCTTGATCAATGTTGTGCTTGTGTTTAAACACTGTTTGTGCTTTTGTCAGACCGTGGGAGCCCGAGCATTCAAACTCTTCCCGTTTGATCCTAGCAGAGGGAAGCAGGACTTGATTCCCTGCTGTCCCTTTGCCTGTCAGGGTGGATAATGGACCAAATTATCTCTTTAGAGATCTCCACGTTTTTCAGCTTTCTGGAGCTGAAAATGTTCTCATTAATAATATTACAGACTGGTTCTTTGGGTACGTGTAATATCATAAATAGATGGAGGAACTAGGCTAGAATAGCAATTGAGAAACTGCCATCCCACAGCAGCTGATTCTATGAAAAAGAAATAATGCCTCAATCCCTATTTTCTGCTCAGGATATGTCAGAGGTCACATACTCTAAATATGCTCTTATGCAAGGCATGCTGTGGAACAGCTGTTTGAAATGCCATTGTTTTTAATGTTATCTTCTTTCAGGTATTTGCTTCCTGTAGAATCAAAGGCAATACACAGGAAGTTCAGTGCTTGAGAAGTTCCTGCTGACAGTACTCATTAACACTCAAAGACATTGCACATGGCAGGGAAAGTAAGTGTCAGAGCCTCCTCATAAGTGAACTTTTATTTCCTGGAGTTCCTTGGGAGTTATTTTTGCAAATAATGTAATTTGTGGGAATCTTGGGTGGAGTGAGAATTTGCAGTGGGTGAGGTTTTCTAAACATGAAAAATGTAGAGACAAAACATCATTATTTAATTTCAAGTTTATCCCAAGCATGTAGTAGTACAGCAACTTCATGCTTCAAGTTTAAAGTCTTCAAAGCTTGTGCTAGAGTTGTGCATATTACAATGTATTATGGACTGTATATTTTAATCAGAATACTGAAAATACTGAATCAGGTGATATTCAAATCTTGCTGAACTTTTGTAACTGGCAAAATGTTTTTCTATATTCCTGAGCTGTGTCTAAACATATACATCTCTCAAATATTTGATACACCTTTCTGTATATGCATGCTGAGTACTGAAGAGGCATTTAATTTTGGCTTCTGGGCTTCCTTTCAGATTATTTCCGTGTGCCTGTATTCATTGGATAGCATTTTCATACATTAACTATTGAAAAACCCTTTGAGTTCTGTAATGTATACTCGATTGACAGCATTGTATGGGGACTTCTTTTGCTTTGTTTTTGATTTGTTTTCTTTTTAAGTATTTGCAGAATTAATTCCCTGTGTTGCTCCACTATTTAGGTTTGGTGAGAGGAAACTAGAACTCCAAATTTAACAGAATGCAGAAATAGGGGCTCAGTAGGATTGTCTTGCTGTGGATCTCTGCTTTTGATAAATACTTTTATCCTGTATTTAGACACATCAGTAAGTTTCCCTCCCCCACCAAGTGATCTTTATTGCATTTTGAACAGTCCCAGCTCTCACCCTCTCCTTGTATTTCCAGTCTCCCACTCACAGGTGAGGCCCTTTGCTGGACTTGTTCAGTACATCCATGCCTTGTACTGGCCAGCCCAGAGCTTGTGCCCCAGCACTGCAAGTGTGTAACACCAGTGCTGTGGAGAACACACCCGTGATGTTCAACATATTCATCTGACCTTGACAGGGACTGAACAGTGAAACAGCACCACCAGCAAAACACCCCTGTTGAGTGAGCTTTTCAGGCCTGTGAAAAACAAAGGTTGGTAATAAAATGCTACAGAAGACGTTCACAAAACTTGACTGTACTTGGCAGACTAAATGTCTTGTTAAAGGAAAGAAAAAATAATGTGATAGGGTCTAGTGCTTGTTACTCCTCAGTGATTATCCCCCATTAAACACCAGCCTGTTGTTAAGAGGAATTTGAATGTTAGAAGTTATTAGAGAAGAAACAGAGACTTCAGAAAGTATTCCTTCAAAAAACCCCTTGCTGTTCTTGCATGTGTGCTGTCAAATGTTATGGGCTGTTTAGATCCCACTGCATGGATAGAGCAGAACTGGGGATATCAGAAACAAACAGCCTGTCACACATGCCACTCCTTGATGGCAGGAATGTGGGTGGGTAAAACCAAATTGACAAGAGATTTTTTTAAAACAGATTTTTCCCAGATCTTGCACTGTCTTTTCCAGTAATTTTCTAGAAGAGACATTTTTACTTTTTTTCTATCTTTGACCTTGGAGTAAAAAATATTACTGGCCACTAAAAGCTGAGGTGGATGCTTCTTTCCTGATGGTCTCAACTTATTCAGTAGCTGCTGGGTTAAGCTTGACTAGAAAGCCCACCAAGAAAGTACATTGCAATATGTGTCCCTGGCATTGTCCCAGTATTTGTTCCTTTGTATAACCTTATATGGATATGTTAAGTTTCAACATATCATTTCCACTTACCAATGCAGCAATTAAGCCACAGTCAGGCTCTGCAAACTCTGCAGTCGTGAAGTGGTTCCTTTTGGTTTTGTTTTGGCCAAAAATAAATGCCAAAGCTACTCCCATTTCCTCCACAGTTTGCAATCAGCTTCTCATAAAAAAGAGACAAGTCTTTTACTTTGCCTAGGAGTGGTCTGTTATGACATAGCTTAGAAAAAGAGCCCTTAAGAATGCTCCAAGAAACTCCTTAAGGAGAGGTAAGTGGAAAATTCTGTATGTGGATTCCCACAATTTGGGAAATAGATACCTGAAAAGGGCACACGGATTAAAAGGACAGGTTACTCTTTGCTTTACTTCTTAATGACCTACTGAAATCAAATCTAGGCTTAGGAGAGAAGAGGTTCCCAAATTCTGCTTACATAATTCAGATTCACTACCACAAGCAGCCTTACAGTGTAATTTTATACAAAAGTAACCTAATTGCAAAGAAAGGGAACATTGATTGCATAGAATTGTACATACACTGAGAAGGATTATTATCAAAGGTATGACCATCTGAATACAAAACTAAACATTCCTATCCAAGTTCCCTAGGGGAAGATTTGTGTTAAAAGGAAAGGTATTTTGTGTGTTTCAATCCTGGATCAGTTGACAGAGGCAGTTTACAACAGGGTACCTTACACTGATGAAGGCAGAGAGGTGTGATGGCCTTCAGCAAAGAAGTGCCCATGGACACTGATGGAGTGTAGGAAGACCGGTGGAACTACTGAGACAACTTTGCCTCTAGACAGCTTCATGAGAAAAGAGGAATACTCCTGCACTGTTCTCCCTAAATGAAGGAGTTCAAAAGGCGTTGCAGGAGCCCAGTTGCCATATGTAAACAGGTGCCTGGGTTAATTGTTCTGAGTCTAAATGCCCTGCACAGGAGAGTCTTGATATGTTCAGGATAAAACAACCTTCTATCAAAACTAGATTCCAGTAATACTTCTGTTTGATTAAATAGACATCGAAGCACTTTAAGCATTTCATAAAGATGCATGAACCACCTGTAGATGTTGTCCATGAATCTGTTCTTGTGATTGAAGCTACCAAACTAGAAAAGAAGCTGTAGGCCAAATTCAAGAATAACAAATCACCAACTAGAAGGGCTGGGTAAAAAAAGTAAAGTAGTCTTCCAGAAAGTAAGCGTGACTGTGTGGGTGAAAGAGAAACAATTGCCAAATACAAAATACTGTTGTCAGTGATCATGAGATTGTGTAGTGGGGAGCACACAAAAAGAACTATTAACAACTATGAACTGTTGTAAAAGTGTTTCTGCTTGGGCATATAATGTTCATCTTCCATAATTTTGTAGTCTCCTAACAGATGTACCAAATCTAACTGTGTGAAAACAGAATAAAATTGTAATTTGTCTTTCTAATTCAGTAACTGTAAAGAGCAGTTGAAACTTCAATACTACACCTATTAATATTTTTGTTCTCAGCTCTGCAAGGCTATTTAAGGCCTTTATTAATCATAATACATCATATACCACCAACCACAATAAATGTATGCTTTGCTTCTTGTATAATATTAATGTTAAAGTTGAGGGCTGCATTACATGAAAGCAAAGCTATTGCACTGGCTTGGATATTGAGCTGCAGGCACTTAATCCAGCCTCTGCAGGATGACTGAGATGATTGCCATGTAGCACAGCACAGCAGCAAGAGAGGAACCCCAGCTTCATTTTAGGAGCTCAAGGAGCTGCATACTTATTTATCCATTGTGTTTGCATCATATTTTCCCAGAAAGTATTCGGCTCCCAACAAAGCCATTGCCCAAAAGGAAACCCTTCTCCAGCAAGTATTGTTTTGGTACAGTAAAGTTCATGTGAAAGTTAAGGGCACTCCTCCCACAAATGTCTTGCAATGTGTGCCTCAGGGCACAGGCCACGTGTCTATTGTGGTACTCAGTATTTTATATATGCTCTGTGGCTTTTAGGTCTTGGCTACAAGTTATATCTTTAGAATTAAAATGCCTTGATGAAAATTACCGTTGGCTGGTCACAAAACTCTGGAGCTCAACACAAGGCCGTAAATTCAGTGGCAATGTATCCACTCACAGTCCAGTGATACAAATATGAAACCTACCTACCTTTTGGCATGGGGAATTACCAAGCTAGAAGACAGAAATGGGTGAGCTCAGCTCCCTCAGCTGCAGGGCATCAAAGCCTGTCCCTACAGGATCCTTTGATATTCTTTCTGCTGTTGAGTCCATTTTGCTGGTCTTCATTTTGTCCTCCATTTTCCTAATATGAGAGAGATGAAGAATTTTCAGATATGTTGCTCTTGGAGGTCCCACTCTTCAGCTGTGTCCATCCATAAGAAGTTGTCTGGAGAGTCAATCATTCTCCCTGTGTTACTGGGTGATGTTCTGAACACAAGAAAAACAAGACAGTGCAATCATTCAAATACCTAAAAATGAAGTTTAACACTTTAGTAACAGTCATTGCCTGCAGATCCAGTCTCTTTTGAGACCTTACACTCAGAATTCTTGTTAATCTGAATTATTTTTTAACATTTCCTAGTATAATAAAAACTACACTAAAATAAAAGTACTTAGTGTTTACTAAAGGAAGTTGTTCTATAGCTCTCTGAAAAAAAATATTTTTGTCTGTTTAGACTGCAGTTGGAACCATAATACTTGAATTGACAGCAGCACTGAATTTTAGAAAGGTATATTCTGTAATTTTCCCTTTTATATTACAATTTATTGACAAATAAGGCAAATGGCAAAAAGTACTTTTCATTTGGTTTGAGTTCCTTGTAGGAACTCAAAAAATCAAAACCATGTAGAGCATTGTTATTCCTATGAGGATTTGACAATGAACTAAGCTTCATTGGACTCAATGACCATCAAGGCCTTTTCCAACCCTGGTAATTCATATAAGGTAAGACAGCCCACAGAAGAAGACAGGTCCATGGATTATGCTGAGGCAGCACAGGGATTTTAGAGTGATCCCAAGTGAAAACCTTGTGGACTGCAGTGAAAGGAAGTCAAAGATTTGAGTCAAGGGAGTCACTCTGGTTACTGTAAATATAGGACTTGTTATTTTTATTTTCTTGTAATTGTTAATAAAGAAATAAGAAGAAAAAACACAGAGAAACTGAAAGGAGAGAATGGAGAGAAGTGATGTCAATTTGGGATTAATCAATGCAACACATGGAACATAGGCACACATCTCATCTTTCTAAGCTACTGAAGACTAAGATTTAACTCTGTATTACCGATCTACTGCTAATTCCTGAGCATTTTGAATTGTTGACAGTATCCCTTAATTTTAGCATCTACTCCCCTAAGGCTGATTGTTCTTCCTTGTATTTGAAGAGGGCAGAACAGAGGCTGCAGGCTGAAACAAATCTGTCTGGTTCCTGCCCTCACAGGTCCCACTGTATTAAAAGTTGTCAATACCTGAGACTTTCAAATGTTACGTGTTAAATCAAAGCCTTTCATAAAGTTAGAATATAAGCCTAGTGCAACATTTTCATGCTTTCATACAATACCCTTGGAATTCAAACCATACAAGCACATCTCATTGTGTTTGGAGCTGAATGGCTTGTAAAAAGTTTAGGGCAGAAAACTTCGTTGGTATTTTAGTATGTGGCATTGCTCCCATTCTGCTGTTTATACACATTCCTTGTCATGCTGAGACTGTCAATACATAAAATTAATTAATTTTTATTTCCCTTACTGATTTTTCATTTTAATTGCCTGACTTTTTTTTTTCTTACCATCACTAATTGTGAAGACTGAAAAAACAATTTAAAATCTAAAGCTAACAAGCAAACAAATATTAACAGTCTGAAACTCAAATCATGTGTCAGTGTTGGCTTGCTCAGGAAATGCAAATACACTTCTGCCATGAGGATGCCAGGATGGCAAATAACATTAATTTTTGAATTTGCATCAAATTTTCCAGGAAATTTATGCCCTTATATAAGTAAGTTTAGCAGAAAGCTACACACATAGGCCAATTTCAGATTCAGATCAACAAAATTCCATAAAAGGTGACTGTTAGCGTCCCTCTTTGCAGATGAGGTTTCAGTCTGCAGAAATCCAGGAAGATCACTTCTCTCCATGTAACAGAAAACTTAACTGCATCACTGACCATTTCAGGATTTAGGTGAAGCTAGTCTTAAATTATTTTACAAAAACCAGCAGTCACAGTTAACTAAATTAAACAGTTATATAAAATGCTGGATGATTGTATCTTTTAAACTCCTCTTCTGGAAAATAACTTAAAAAGTAAGAATGAATGCTACAGACATCAAAGATGACATGAAACTTCTGGTTTTGTCCCAAGATCAGCAATAATTTCTGAAGAGCAAAGCACTGAAATGATGCATCAACTGGAATGAAAATTTTCACTTCAAAGGTCTGATACATCTGAAAAAAATAAATACCATAATCCTTAAAAAAACCCGGCACATTTTATAATTTTTAAAACTTTTTGTAAGGTGTTTACAAATTGGAGGATACAAAGAAAAGAACTAGTCCAAAGTATTCCTTGAAAACTATAAATTATTGGCTACAGTTTCTTTAATGGAGATTGCAGGAGTAGGTCCCACATGAGTCCATATATAGCCTTTCTCTGGCCTTGTAGGAACAGTAGGGAAGGGAGATGATCGAGATTTGAAATATTCTGAAGGTGCATGACAAACAAATTCTAAATATTCCATTTTCCTTGGGAGATCTTCTTCTGGTCCTAGAAAAAAAATTCAAAGACATAACTTGGAGACATAAAACTAAGTATGTTGAATAAAAATATGCCACAACAGCCAACATTCCCTTACAGAGCTTGCCCTTGAAATCCATGACTTTCCTCCTGTTTTAGGCAATAAACCTCTACCTTTAATTTTGCTGGGCTGATCTTCCCCCCCATCCCATTTGAAGCATTCTGGTATTTGAGTGGACTATTGTAGTTAACATATTTAAAATACATTCTATTTGTGTTCTGCCTGTTAGAGGGACTTTTCTGAATTCCTAATTTTATCATCAATAGCAGAACAGTCTCTATGCTGGTGCTATGTATTTTGAATACCCAGGATAAAGATCAAGTAATTCAGGTCACTTTAAAATAAGCAACTTGGACTAGTATATCAGAATCAAAGTTACTATGGTTTAAACATAGTAGTAATAGTTTAATCAATAGTAATAACAGTAATAATAATAATAAATAATAATAATATAATAGTAATAATAGTAATCAATAATTTGATCCTTAAAGATGCACAACTGTAATTCTACCCACAAACACTCAGATAATCACACACTACAATAGTGGTAATCATATTATATACACAAGATAAATAAAAAGTCTTATTACAGTAAATGAGATGTTTACAAGATTAGAGTCTAAAATGTGGAACTTGCATAAAATACCTTGAGAAGCTAAAATGCTGATTTAAAAAATACAACTCTGCATTAGCATAGGCACATCCAAGTAGTTGCATGACGTGAAGGCTTACAGATTACCTATGATGTAGGATGCTGGGTCAAAACAGTCTTTGGGGCTGGCTTGGGTAGGAATGAGCCAGGTTAGTGCAGCACTCTTTTCACAGTATTGGTCCTGAATAAACCCACGGATCTGAGCGTAGTATGTTCTTCCATCCTGCTCATCAACCACTGAAACAACATCTCCAATTTGGTAGTATACACCCTAGAAGACATACAAATGGCACTGAAATCAAACAACCTGATTTTTGTCAGCTTCACATCCTGATTCATATATTAAGTAGCAGTACTCTAAATTATCCTAATTTATTCCACTCTTGAAAGGCAGCTTCAATTTAGCCAC
Source organism: Lonchura striata (assembly GCF_050655825.1). Lineage (NCBI taxonomy): Eukaryota > Metazoa > Chordata > Aves > Passeriformes > Estrildidae > Lonchura > Lonchura striata. The sequence goes on along the minus strand of NC_140704.1, from coordinate 23,618,601 downwards.
ATGCTAAAGAATGGTAGCACAAGAAAGAAAGGTGGTTATTTTCAAAACATATAAAAAGAACACAAACAATCCCAAACAAACTTATTCACAACAACACTGCAAAGTATCAAAGTAGCAATGTTCTACATAATGAGAACAGAAATTTTGACATAGTTCTTAGGAATTTCTGATAAAAACAGACACACATGACAGTAATTCTTTTCTGAACTGGTCAAAAGCAAACGAGATTCATCTGGAATGCCAGGCATGAAACATCAGGTCCCTGGAGAGTATATGGAATCTCACACCACCACTGGCTGTGTAGTCTCCCACTGCCTATTCTGACTTTTTTGGAGAGGAAGAGGGTGAAAAAACATTCTGTTTGCTTATACTGCTGGGAAACAAAAGCAAATTTGAGTGCTTTAGAATACCAACACCTTGGCATGCTGGTAAAGCTGCTCTCAAGCATGAACGTGAGAAGGCTCCTTCTTGCTTCACTGCAAGTGCCAACACATCTTGTTCCCAGGGTGTCTGAGACTGCTTGCACCAGCTCTCAAATGGGAGCCAGCTGAGATACTGGGGCACTGCAACCCCACCTCTATGCGAAATATATTCTGCACCTAAGACAGCAAATATCAAACAAATCTAAATAATCGTCTCTAGTCACCTGACCTCTGCACAGTGCAAGTTAAGTTTAAAAATGCTGACAGCAATAATTACCAAAAAAAAAAAAAAAAAAAAAAAGTACTTTTGCTTGGAAGAGAAAAACCTGGGAAAATGGCAACTATTTAAACTTAGGTAGACTACCTTGCAAGACTTAATGGCAATAACTATGGCAAACCAAAATCCTACACAACTGTTAGGCAAGGAAGAACAGTTTCTGTGATTATATCTCTAGTGCTTTCACTGTCCATGATAATTCCTAACATTGGAAACAGAAACAGGATAATAATTTTTGCAAATAGATTTGCATAAACCATACCTTATAAAAGATTGATTCTGCTGTAATTATAGTGGATACGGACTCAGGAGCCTTGATTGGCTAAGAAAAGAATACAGAAACAGAAAATCAAAAGCATTAAAACAAATAAACCATAAAGTTCCAGAAATGGATTTTTCTTTTAGATAACATACAGATACATAAGAAAACTAGCAAACACTTCTACTTTAAAGCTCAAAGCAACAGAGCTGACGTTTCCCTCTCCAGGATTTATGTGGAGAAGCGAGTGCTGAACTCCCTGACCGGTTTCTCTTCCCGCTGCTCCCGCGGGCTCCATGTCCAGCCCAGCCTGGGGCAGGCTCCCGACCCACCCGCGGCCCCGCCTTACGTTTTTTAGTTTGAAGATGTGCCGCCTGCCCTTGCCCTTCGTGGAAACCTTCTTCTCCGCGGCGGGCGCAGACTTGTACTTGGTGTTCCTGAGCCGAGCGGAGCGGCGGTGGATCTCCTGCTTGCTCTGCGGGGAACAGCGGGATGAACACAAGGGGGACGGCCCGAGCACCCCGGCCGCAGCCCCGCCCGGCCCCGCCCGGCCCCGCCGGCTCCGCCACCGTCGCCCTCGGCCTCCTGACCTGCTTGCCGCCGCCGCCGCCGCCGCCGCCGTTGTTGCTGTGCTGGGCGGCGGCCGCCGAGGTGGTGGCGAAGGCGGCGGGGGGCGGCGGCGCCGAGCGGGCCGTGCAGTTGTTGCACAGGATCTCGCCCTGCCCGCCCTTCTTCCACATGGAAGAGGACGTGCTGCGGCACACGCTGCAGGTGGGCTTCAGCCCCAGCGGCATGCTGAGGCCGGCGCGGGGCCCGCGGGCCCGACAGCGAGCGGCGGGAGCGCGGCGCCGGCCGCTTCCCGGCGGCGGCGGATGTGGCGCGGCGGGCCGGGAGCGGCGGGCCGGGAGCGGCGGGGCCGGGCCTGCCCTCTGCTGGCGGCGGCGAGCCCGGCCCGGGACGGGCGGGGTCCGGCCCGCTCAGGGGCTGCTCCCGCCTCGGCCGGGGCCGCGGCGCGGAGAGCGCTGGCCTGTCGGTGCCGGCGGGGTCGGAGGCGGGCACGGGCGGCCCCGATGGTGCAGCTGGGGCTGGTCAGCCTGGAGAAGGTCGTGTGGAGACCTCGCAGCACCTTCAGCGTCTGAAGGGAACGTCCGGGGGAGGCAGAGGGACTCTGTCAGGAACAGCAGTGGCAGAACAGCACAGGGGAGAATGGGTACAAATTGAAAGACGGAGCATTTAGATTAGATATTAGGAAGAAATTCTCTACTGTGCATGTGGTGACATACTGAAACGGGTTGTCCAGGGAGGCTGTGAATGCCTCAACCATTCAAAACTGTGCTGGGTAAGACCTTTGCTGTGTAAGACCTGGTGTCGTGGGAGGTGTCCCTGCTCATGGCAGGGGGGCTGCCACTAGATGATCTTTAAGGTAGCTTCCAACCCTTAACATTGTGCTGCAGAAGCCACCTCTGATGCTGTTGCTGTTTGCAGGGGATGCCAGGTGCTGTCATTCAAGGATTTACAGCTGTCACTCTTCTGGCTCAACAGAAAATCAGGGGACAGGAGATGGACTGCAATGATTGTCCTGATTCAGAAGAAAGGGTTGGTGAATGTTAACCTCAACATATGCCAGTTTTTGCCTTCATTTAGATTAAATATTTTGAAAAAATCCTCTGCTTGGAAGGTGGTGAGGCACTGGAACAGGCTTTCCAGAGAAGTTGTGGATGCCCCATCCCTGGAAATGTTCAAAATCAGGTTGGGTGGGGCTCTGAACAACCTGCTCTAATGGAAGGTGACCCTGCCCATGGCATGGGTGGTTAAAACTAGATGATCTTCAAAGTCCCCTTCAAACACAAACCACTCTATGATTCTATGCCCCTCTTGCATGAAGCCTCAGTTACGTATCAAGTAGTTTAAAAGGCTGGGGAATGAACATGTGCCTTTGTGAAGCTTTGAGAACCAAATGTAGTAGGAACCATGGATCTAATAGTGGTTCCTCACCTACTGCCACTCACGTGGCCATGGGCCATCCCTTGTAGATGTTTTTCTAGTCGGATATTATGAAAGAAATGCCCAGTCATGCATGAGGATTTGCAGTATTTTAATTCCCATATTCAGTTTATTTAAAGCTTCTTTGGTGCAAATGAAATTGATTTTTGTCTTGTCCTCAGTGGACACAAAGAGCCATAATTTGCAGGAATCTATTAATACATGTTCCCCTCATGCAGCATGCAGTGGATGCAGGGTGTGCCTGTGTTGCTACTGGCTCACAGACAGCTACGTTTAACCTCTTGCATGCCTCTTTCATGCCAAGTTTGACTTTCTTGTCTCAGGCACCAAATGTATTCCTCAATTTTGATTTAAATCTTCATTTGCCCTCATCTCTTTTCAAGCTGTTTATACTTATCGGGTGCTTTTTTTGTTGTTGTTGTTTTGTTTTGTTTTCTGTTTCTTTAATGCATCTCTCTGTAGTTGTATTTTGCAGATCAGTGATCTCTCAGAGCCCTTAAGTTCTTCCCACTTTTTTTTTGTAGCGTCTGCCTGCTTTTGTTCCCAACCACCCACCTCAGGAGTCTGGGCCCCTCTGACTGCCATCATGTTGGCAGAGCTTCACTAGTCTGTGTAGAAATGGGCTGGAAATGAGTGACAATGTCCATTTCTGTCGAGGTAAGTATCCAATACTTTGTGAAAGTTTTTGTGAGTTTATTATAATATTTATTGTTAATGGAGAGCAAATAAAAATTGCAATAGTTGTTTTTTTCTACTCCAGTTCTACCATCTTCCTGACTCCAGACTGCTAACCCCTTGATCTTTATGAAATCATGTGCAGGGTCTTTTCTGTCACAAATATAGAATATGTGTGGTTTACATATATGTGAATACTCTTAATATGCTACTGTATATTGTTGATAAATTACCCACTGTGATTATTCTTTCTGCTTTTAAATAATAACTTGAATTTAAAAAATCCAAATGAATAAAGCTTAATCTTTAAGAAACGTAATCTGTGGTGGTAGTTTAAGATAATTAAAAACTGGTTTAGACAACCATTTTTATGTTGTCAGAAAGTTTTAGTTTACTATTTCTTGACAAGTGTGGTTCTGTCAGTTCAATAGAACCAGAGTAAAACAACACCTTGAGATTACAGTGTTCTTGGTATGATTATTCTGTTGGCCTTGTGCAAAATCAGAGGCAGGGATTGCTGTCAGTGCAGTTTGTTCATCCCTACCTCACCTGGAAGGTGACACAAAGAACAGTGGTTATGATGTTTTGTCAGAAATTACACCCAGCATGTCAGCTATCTTGGGCAATAGCTGAAATGTTCTGAGAGTTGCTGAATACCTGGTAGTTATGGGTAGGAGAGGTGGGGCTCAGGACTTTACTTAAGTACCTTCTTCTCCAGAGGATCCCAAGCCTTACAACGTCAATCCCAAATTCTGAGCATCCTCTTCAGTTTCCTGATTCTCCTTAACAGAACTAGCCTCTCTTTGGAGCTGGAGTGGGCTGACTCTGTCTGAGGCCTGACTGGAAGTGCCTGATGCAGCTGAGGCATTTTGTGCTGTGTAAGCTCAGCTAAAGTTGCAGAGTAAAAGTTCTCTTCCAGTTAATGTGTATTTTCAGTTTATTTTTCCCGCAGTAAAAGAAAGGGCTGCCCTTGGGAGTCATCAGAGCCCGTCCCTGGTCTGTGAAATTTCCAATGTAGACTCGACAAAGAAGTGGAGGAAATAAAATGTTGGTTCCACCTATGGATGGGGACTGTGGCAGGCACACTGGCTGTCAGTAGAACTCTTTCTCCCCAGGAGCTTTCAGTGAGAATGGTTTTTATTGGAAGTGATGCAAATCCGTACATACTGCTCATTTCCTGCTTCAGTAGTTGAATTGTTCTGCAGTGGATTTAATTGCATTGCTTCCTCCTAGCTTCTTACTGCTATCCTACAGTCAGCTGGCTCACAGCTGAAGAATCCTTTATTCTTATGTGTGTGTCACTGTTCCACAGTCAGCTGCAGAGGATGCACATGGACTGCTTCTCCAGAAATATTTGTGTTGTAAATGCATGAAACTGGGTATAAATCTGATGGATTGGTGCACTCTGGATTTCCACATGGTTATGTTCTAAGGTTCTGTACTTAACAGCTTTCTTTTGAGAAAAGCAGTTTTTATTCCCTTAATTCCCTGGGCCACAACTGATGTTAATCTTGAGATGTGTTACACAGTTATTACTCGCATAAGTAACATGCATCTGTCTTTGCAGCTTTTGGGTCTTAATTACTCATTCAAGCTTGTACTAGAGCCAGGAATTCACCTGGATTTTGTGAGGTTTTTGGGTTTTGGCCCTCGTGAGGGACATGGGTAGGTAAAGCAATGACAGAGATGACATAAAATGATCATGAGTATTTGGTTCTTTCAAGGCATGTTGAAGCTGTCTCCTGAGCCAGACAATTGCTTGTAAAGAAACTGGCTATTACTGTGTCCATGTTTTGGCTTCTCACCACCCTCCCTGACTATTACAGTGGGATGCCTTGTGTGAGGGTGCTGAGGCACTGGAACAGGTTGCCCAGAGAAGTTGGGAATGCTCCATCCCTGGAAGCGTTCAAGGCCGGGTTGGATAGAGCTCTGAGCAGCTTGGTCTAGTGAAAGGTGTCCTTGTTCATGGAAGGGGGATTGGATCAAAATGATCTTCAAGGTCCCTTCCAACCCAAACCAGTCTGTGATTCCATGATCTTGGCATGCTTAGTGGAGGAAGTTGATGATGTAACTGTAACAATGAACAAAATAGTTTAGTGCTACTAATGTAACAGAGGCACTCTGGAATTTCCAGAGTGGATATTAAGTGGCACTTAAGTAACACTAATTAACAGAATCTTTCACAAAAATTAGCCCCCCCTCTTTAGCACCACTACTCATAGTGACAAGGCATCACTCTACAAAGAACAAGTGCACAATATGTCTGTAGCAATTAAGACAAATTCTATTGTATATTTTTTTCAAAGCTTAGTGATGGTCCCCTGTATTTACGTATCAAAACATTCAGCTTACTACATGGTGTCCAACTAATCTGGCACAGTACTGAACATACCCTAAAAATGTCTGTCAGCAGTCTCAAGGATATCCTACATTAAGTCTAAGATGAAATGAGACAGAACGGAATTAGTTTAAGTAATAAATGTTTAATCAAAGAATTTTACATATTATTAACAGCATTCATTTGGCCAAACATCTACATGGTTGTAGTATCCTACCTGTATATAAAGTGGGAATGTATCAAGTATAGACTATGAAAGTGCAAATAACAATTCAAGGTTAGAGTAATTTTTTTACATTATAAAATTAACAGGTTTACAAAATAGTCTTGCCAAACTTTTATTTTTGAATTGTAAAGTCAATGACTATGGTGTTAAAATAAGTACCAAGAAAATACAAATTTAATAGTCTAATTTCATGCTCATAAGAGTAACACAGAAACAATGGATATACTGCACAACCTAACCAAATTACATAAAACCAGAACCCACAAACTTCACTATCTTCACAGAGAGCACTCTTACATATCTTACTGCAACTTTGCAAGACATCTCAATGCAATACACAATCTTTTTGCGAGAATCTTTCTATTCAGAAATTACCATTCAAGGAAGCTATGTGAGTTAAACAACTTTCAGACCAATTCATGATGACAGTTCATGAAGGACCGTTTTAGTTGAAAGACTTTATACCTATAGGTATTTTTCAAAGGCTCAATATTATGTCAGGAGTAGGGTGGCTAGAGGACAAGTTGGAAAATTATTTAGACTATTCTAATGCATTCTCTCTAAAGATGCTTGAAAATGGACAAGGTTTTTATGGGGTAAGGGTAAAATATTCTTATTTCATTTTTTACTAATATGAACCTTGTAACTGCAAGGTTCCAAAGCTGGATTTGCATGAATTAGTTACCAAAACACTCACTTGAACTCACAGTAATCAATACATAAACTTTGCTATCATGACACTTGCCTATACACACTCAGTAGTAATAAACTTTTATATCATATCAACAAATCTCTGGTAACAGTTAAGCAAAACTTAAAATGGAGTGTATGTTATTTGCTCATGTTATGAAAAGTTTTGATTATATGTAATTAAAACAGCCATTTGAACAACTTATTCTAGTTGTAATTACATACTGTACCATTGTAACTCACTAACTGTAGATTGATGCTTTTAAGCAAATCTAAAACCAGTATTTTTGTTTTTCACGGTACAACAACTAGGAAAAGTTTTTTTTGTGGTTTGTTTTTTTTTTTTTCTTAATTTTCTTTTTTACACTAAACAGTAATCACACAGCAAATGAATATTGTGCAATTGAACAAATACCTAGTAGTGTTTTGTATATGCAAAAACACTGACTGTACATTTAGTTATTTACTGTAAAGGCAAGGCCATGGGTGGTTTTATGGAGGTCTTTGCAATTAATAGCATAGTTACTCCAGAACAAACACTGAATTTGAATTACTTGTTTAACTGTGGCAACTATCCAGTTGGGTTAGGCAAAGGCACCGTAACATGTTGAGCAGGATGTGTTATCTGGACTTTTAATTCTGGGACTGACTAATATATGAAAATTCTGTATTCCTATATTTTTATAAAATGTTATCATTAAAAGTAATTGCACTATTAGTGCATAAAATGCTTTGTAGAATTATGAAAACAAAGAACTATGATTGCACTTCCATTAAAGTGTCTCTTAAAATACAGCATAGCTGTTGCTAACTCACTGTATTTTAATATTTAAAATAACTGTTTAACAGCAGCATTAGGTTTTATTAACTTAAGATACAGGCTACATTTAATTAAATGCAGTCACCATGGCAACATATGCCAGTTAAATTTGGAGAAGCAATGCTACCCAGTGGTTTCTTCCATTGCTAAGAATTGTGGGATTAGTTGGATAGACTAACACTGAACTGTTTCATTAGGCTACTGCCAGTTAACTTTTCACAGTTTGGCACATTTGGACTGTAAATAGACATGAAAAAATCTTTGATTTTAAAGGGAAAGAATATCCCCTAAAACTTGTTCCTGGAGCAGTACTAGAGAGAAGCATTAAATACTTCTGTTCACACTGCTAACAAAAATGAAAAATGAATAAGGAAAAGTTATGGAAAACAAAACCAAAATGCAAATTAACTGCTAGATGTTATTTTGATGAAATTATGAGTTCTAAAAAATTGAATAAACTATTTCTTAGGAAAACCAAACAAAATAATCAGTGTAAGCCTTTAATCTGTACTTTCAAGTTAAGGATCATCAACCTAAGGCTAAACAGATGCTGCATTGTATTAGGAATGTGGAATACAACCTACTTATTCCTTTCTCTTGAGAGCAAAAAGGCAAATACTACCTAATTGAATGCAAAGGATATTCCTTGAAAGGTTCACATCATTATGAAGAACTACAATTCAAGAGAACTCCTAAATATCCGTTGTTATGTCAGTGGTTACAACTGAGCTGCAATTATGTGGATCAAAGCCTCCATAATGCTTACTCCACATACTGTACCATCTGTCACTGCCATTCTTTTACTCCAGATTTAGTTTTTATTCATACCAGATGCACGTGTTCAGTCCATTCACTTGAGGTTTGAGGAGTCTGACTTGAACTATCTCCCGAAGCATCTAGGGTGCTTGTTACCTCCCTGTTACAGTCACCAATTTGTGATACTGTTTCACTTGGAATAATGTTTTCTTCAGAAGTGCTTTCCTCTGTTTGGGTTCCTCTGCCTTCGTTTTTGAGTGCATCCTCAAACAGTGCATGGTCTTCCTGAGGCTCCAGCCCTGTGTCTGTAAGATTTGGTTGCCCTGCTGACCGATCTTCAGTGCTGGGTTGCTGTGACTCCTCATCTGTTTCTGTACTTGTTGAGGGGATCAGAGCAATACTCTGTGGGTTCATGTCATGAAACCAGGCCATAATATTTCCAAGCAGATTTTCATTGGTATTGGGATCTTGACTGCTGGAATCAGCATCGCTTGAAGTTGAGTATAATCCACTTCTTGTCTCGCTGCAGGGGTGGGAATGAAGACGATCAGCTGAGAAAGGATCATTGCCTGCTCCCAGTCTCATCAGACTGTCACCAAGTTCTAGCAGCTCAGAGCTGCTCAAAGCACCCCTTGGGTTGTCCATACTTATGGGAGCAGCATCCAGTCTTGTAGGCAAAGAGGTACCTATTGCTCCTAAAGATGCCTCATTATTTAGAAAGTCTCTAGTTTCTTCATCTATGGCCAAGCCAGATTCTTGTAATGACAGCTGAATAGCTAGCAGAATGTTTGGGTCATCTTCATCCAGAGAACTCAGAGCCTGTGGAAATACATAAGGTTGCTCTCAGAATAAAACTTGGATCTTATTACATATTTTGGATGAAAAGTAATTCTGGCTCAGATCTGAAATTCATTCATTATTCCTACATGTCCTTTATGAGAATCAATTTCTACCAACAGAGCTGACAACACAATTTAAAAGGTAACTATTGTTATGTCAGTGATTGTTCAGCAATTCTTACCATTGTGAATGTGTAATTCTTCCTTTTTCCTTGAAGAATTAAGACAATTTGCAGAGACAAAATGACACAAAAGGCAGAGCAGAGCAGAGCAAGCAAAGCAGAGAGAATGGAAAAGAGATTAGGGGAGATACCTGAAGAGAATCCTGGTTTTCAGAGCGACTGACAGGGGTATAGTCATGAAGCGAAGAGCTGTGCAGAATACCCATAGAAGCTGAACTCACCATGGAGGTGCCATGTCTTCTACTGCTGCCACCTTCCTGAGTGTCTGTTTGGACAACCGAAACAAAAGTGGTTGAAGAACCAGTGAGAAAACCTCCTCTGCTATGATTTACTGACAGAATCTCTTCCTTCCTTTTGGATTCTAGTGTAATTTTACTCCTTTATTCACATCAGCTCCTTATCCACATCAGCTCTTACACAGTGGTGAAACACCAATCCCACTGTTTTAGGAGTGACTGCCTGGCTCATTTGTCCTTTCTGCCCTCAAGACTCTTCTCTGTGAAAGCATGGGCTATGCCATTGGAAGCATGGGCAGAAGGGGCAAAGTGCTTCTAAGGCACATACATAATTTATGGAAAGCCCTGAAAATTACTGCATGTGGACACAAATACAGGATGCATTTGCAGGTGGATTACAAATCCCATTTGCCCATTTCTCTGTTCTTTCAAAGACAAAACCTCAGCTATAATGTTAACAGTATAATAATCTTTACTGTAACATTGCAGCACAATTAAGAGTAGAGATATTAGTGAATTCTTCATCGATTACTGACATTGCTGTTTTCTTAAAACCAACAGAAAATAGATGTAAGATGCTGTTTCCAGAAAAAACTGCTCTGTAATAAAACTAAATGTAAATCTTTTAACTTTGGAAAATGGAATTTTCCACTCCAAAACTCAAAATGTGATAGACTGAAATAAAATAATCTCTTGCATGCTTTAATAGTGTGCACTTGGCCATCACTACTATCTCCAAAGCATTCAGTCAAAGTCTAGTCCTTGAACTAACAAGATGGTTTTGCATTTTGTTTGTAATAGGGAAGAAGCAAAGTTCACCAAAATTTTGATTACTTTTTCTAAAATAAAGGATGCATGTGATCCTTCCTCCTCAATAAAGGATCTCTCGGTTTTAAAGAACAAGCTATGTGTTAAGTTCCTGAGACACAGCAATGAGAGTTTGTACAGCATGGCTAAGAGACTGAGCACACAGACTGGTAGCTCTGTAGAAACAGTGCCACAGTATGATTTGGATTCAAGCTATTTCTGTTCCTGTGCTAAGGTTCTGGCAGAACTGAGCCAGCCCAGACAGCCAAGTCACAGAGAGACCTTAAGGGACTGCACTATCAGCCCTCAGAAGAGCAGCACTCTGGAAGTCAAAGCTCAGGCCAGCTTATCTCCTGGCTGCCTTTGCCAATACAGCTTCTGAGCAGAGTTTTGGAATACAACCTTTGGACACTCTTCCACAGGCCTGTAGCCTCTACATTCTATGCACAACTGCTTCTTTTCATTGGTATAGAAGACTTGATGTATGTATGAGTGACCTTCAGAATTTCTTCAGAAAAGCAAACCTGTGCTGGACAGCTGAGAAGTTGTTAGTGGGAAGATCAATGCATTTCTCTTTTAGAAGAGCAGCAGCCACAGTGAAGTCAACAACACTTCTAAGATCACATAAAAAAACTGCAGAGACAAGCCTTTATGTTGTATCCTGGAAAATACAGCAATGTATTTGAAACTTCTTGAAAGTGTATCCACAGGAGAACAAAAACTGTGGTCACTACTAGTGATTTCTGAAGCAGGAAAGAAAGAAGCCAGCCCAGAGAGGTCCGTACCTAATGTACTCTCACTGGGGTCATCAGGGTCTGGAGTATTACTCAGCAGACTGTGCACATCTCCACGTCGACGCTGTCTGTGCCTCCTCCGATACTGAAATTCAGCATATTCCTGCATAAACCAAAGGTTACAAAACACAGGGCAGCATGCAGTGCTATTTTTCTGAGTAACAAGCACCACATTTTTGAAAAAAATGTGTGATTTTATCTGCTTATTATAAAATCACCTGCTTTCAGAAAAATGAATTGCAAGTTGTATCATGCGACGCTTAACATAAATAACAAAAAAAAAAAAAATCCAAGGTAATCCTAGATCTATAAAACAATGGATTAGCAAAAAAAAAATTAGATGTACTACCAACATTTTAATACTTGCAATCTCCTTTTTTAACAATTCCAAGAACACATTTCTTGTTTAAAATCTTTGATGCCAAACTTTATATATGCACCTATTGACACACTTTTTAATAAATGCATACTCACTGATTTTAGAACATAAAAACAATTGATGTGAATTAGACCAATAGATTATCTCAGAATCTCTTCTGCCAGCAATTGGCGGTAGAAAATAACCTTGAAAAGACAACAGAAAGCTGGTAGGCTTGATACATATTTTTCCAAGCCTCCAGGACACTATGGTTCCAGAATGTCTTAAGCCACATCTGATACTCTTCTATGGAACAGTCTGCGATGGATTTTTGTTCCATGAATTACAAATGTCCTCTACTTTTACTTCACTTGAGCTGCTAACAAGCCATACCATATGGATTTGAACTCCTGCAGCCTGTATTTTCTCATATTGTGTGCTTAGACAGTGTATATAGCATTTATGAAAAAGACTCTTGACCACATCAAGCTAACATCCCAAGGGTTAATTATATTAATACTGGGATCAATTTGGGATATCTTTCCTAATATGAAGGAACTAGTTTTATGCTTGAAGGGAGATTTCCAGGAATCTTTTCTGGTGTGTCCAGCTGACACGGAACCTGTGTAATTTCAGTTATTCCTACACACAAGGCAATAAAACTGTGCACACAGGTACTCGCTCTCCTCTTCAAAAGAATATTGTTCTTTATTTCTGTGAACTCCAAGTTAGGAAATCTGTAATCCAAAGGATTCATTTGGCCAAATGAATTGGTAAAGATAACAGTACCATTAGTTTTCCTTTCCTATATTAATTCTTCAACATCTGAAGTACCTAAAACTTAAATCCAGACGTGTTATATCTCTTACACAATGATGTTATCAATGTAGATGGTATTATGAGAATATGTTTTTTTCCATTAACTTTCTCAGACCAAGTGCTCACTCATAATGACATATGCAAGACAAAAGGAATAGTCACAAAATCATGTGTGTGGGCAGATTTTATCCATGGAAATTGTAAGAACATTAAAGACAAAAGGTCCATTTAGCCCAATATGCTGTCTTCAACAGCAGCTCGTAGTATATGCTTGTTAGTCTATGGAACACCATAAAGAAACAACGCAAGCATAAAGTGATTCTTCTCTAAAACATTCTTCCAGTTTTTAGGGATCTCAGGGATTTTCTAAATGCAAGGCACAGCCTCAAACAACAGAAAACAAAACCTTGATATAGAACAATATAACTGAATTATTTTAAAAATATATAATTATACCACTCTGAATCAGAAAAGGAATCATGGGAAGTGATCATTGAACACTAAGATTTATTAATCTTACCAGATCTTAGCTCTCATTTGTTTGCAATAAGTACTTAAAATACTTTGCAGTGAAATTCACTAAAATAAACAAAGATAACCATTATTAATTCTATAAAATTCCTTTAGCATAGGTGGTTGCAAGTATTCGTGATAGCTACATAGCAAAGAAACCAACTTGCATCACACAGTGCCACGTTTAGGCAAACCATAAAAACTCATAAGCAGATCATCTAAGCACAGCTGCATTTCACCTCCTGCTAAACAGCTTTTCAACACATTTCTTACCAGCTTCTTCTCATAGCCAGTTCCACTGTCATCAGTAACATCACAATCAATCATACAGTAACATCACAATGAGTTTGATGTTGCCAGATGTGGGATTATTTCAAAAGAACTAAAGGAACTGGACAGGAGAAGCAACTGATTTATTGTAGAGAAGCGAGCCATGTTCTCACCAGCGTGATGCTCACAAACAATAGCAAAGGAAATATATGGAAAAAAGTACATGGAGTTTTCTAGGATGTTTAGCAATGACTAGCTAGAAAGAAAACAGCAAACAAGGAAATATTGAAAAGAAATTTCCTTCCTGACTGAATGCTTTAATCTAATGTTCTCAAAACATTATCTAAAAATTAAGATGATAAAGGAAATCTTTATAGGAAGCGTCTAATTTTTTAGAGCAGAGTCTCAAAAACTACTTATCTTTCTCATATAGAGTTCATAGAATATTAATTTAAAAATTATAATTTTCATTCTTGGTAAAGGAGCAGAAATTAATGTCATTTGAGTATGCAATTTCCATCCTGCCTTAATACATAACAATAAAAATAAATATCTGAAATATGTAACAATATTTAGGAGCATGACTGCATGTTTTTTTTGGGGTTGTGACAGAGGTTGGAAATTTCATAAACTTTTTGTCAAATTCTGCTGAGCTGATATTGCATCCAAAAGTAATCTACACAATTTAATACATTTATTACTTTAAGGCTCTCCAGCACACAGACAGCAGTTTATATTCAATTTTAACACTGGTTTCATGCTTGGAAAATGAATGTGAAATAGCTTGGCTAACACCTTAGATAACTACATCCATGTTAGAGGCATTGTTTATAGTCATTGCACAATTAGCTATGAATATATTTCCTTCTGTTGTGAAATAAAGGAAATGGAAAGCTTAAACAATTTGAAATGCTTCAATTCAAGGAAGCTCTTCATGCAGACTGTGATCATACCTGTGTTTCTAGCATATGCAGAACTAAGTTTAAAAATTAAAAAGAAATAGTTTACCTCGGGGGATGCAAATCCTAAATACTCCCAATCCCATGTTCCACCAGCAAAGCTATAAAATGGAAAGATACAACATCACATGTAGAACAAATATGAAAAACCTCCAGAGCTTCAAAACCTTTTGAAATCTGTAAAACAGTGCCACTGTAGTTCTCTAAACTTAACAAGAGTTCCCCTTTAATTCTTAATTCAAAATTAATTTTGAAAACCCTACAGTCAAGTTGTTGACTATTCCAGAACTGCCTGATATGTTTAGCAAATACTTAAGATTGATTTTTGAAGTGTACCAGGGATTTAGTGGCAATCTTGATGGAAAAAAGTAAAATGGAAGCCATGACATCTAATAATTAATATATCACAAATGGGGAAGCAATTTAGGTTGCAACACACATAGCAGTGATCCTCAAAAAGAAAAACACGTTTTTTCCACAAGGATGAAATGTCCAAGAAAGTACCACTGTCACAGTGATTTACAACCACGACACTTAGCATCTACCTCATAGTCAGAGAACAGCAGTGGATTCCCTCACTTTGGCAGCTACCAAAAGAACTTCTTGTGACTGGTTGGTGCAGCGTTCTGGGTGGATTACCTGCGCCTGGGTGCTTCTGGAGAGTCTGCAGGAGCAACGCCACGGGCCACAGAGGCCAGGAACTCCTGGCGCTTCTGCTGCACAAGACAAGCTGCTCGGATGATTTTATGGCGAGGTGTCCGAAGGTAAGGCCTGTTCACTTTCTGTGCAAGGTCTTCAGTGACCATTTCTAGGTCTGTCTGCAGGAGTTAGCAATACAGAAAAAGCAGTTTTACAGGGAAATGCAAATCAGGAAGAGCTCCATAAATACTGAGGGGAATGATATCCATTTTCCTGAAAACACCTTATGAAATACCAAAATACCCCAAAATATCTGTCCCATAGCCTACTCTTTTACTGAACTACATTCTGTCCTCCAACTTGGAGCAGGATTTCCCTGCACTCTGAAATACTGAACATCTTCAAGGGACAGGAAAAGAGGAAGCAGGCCCAGGTACTCCAGTTTTGCCTTCTCCCAGTTGTCAAGCATATCAGAAGGGAAAGAAAGAAAAGATAAGCTAGAGAATGAGATGAAGACTAAAGCTAAAATGTTACCCTCAGAAAGCAGAATTCTTACTTTCCCCTTCCATCTGTCTTTATCCTTTTCCTCTGCAGAATGATATAAAAATATGCTACTTTTTCTAACTAGGTTACAAATATAAAACAGGCATGTCAGTTTTATACAACAAAATGGCAAAAAGACATTGATAACTAATATAAAAAAAATAAAGAGCCATTAGGAAAGTAAAATATATTCATGTATTACCTGCATAAGTTCAAATATTTCTTTCTTTGTGCTTTTAGGCTCCAAAAAGAATCCATATGGATAAGAACACTTAAGAATACGGCGAGTTTTTAGAAGCTCTTGCACTGCATCTTCAATGAATGTGGTATCAGGACAGCCTCCCTCAGCTGCAATGTGAAACAAGCATTGGCAAAGTATTTTCCTGCTGATGTCAGCATTACTTCTGTGCATATCAGTTAAATATTTTGCAAGTAAAGAGCAGCAAGTTCTCAATAACTGCACAGTGTTCTTAGGAAAAGAAATAAGCACAGAACATTAGCTTCTATCTTACTAATGCTACTTCCTCCTTGAGTTTTGGAATAGGTAAGATTTACTGTACATTTAACTTTCATCCAATGTTCACAAATTCTAGTCCTGGAGAGATGACATCACACAGCAGACTTGATGTGAGCGCTATCCAAAAAAGAACAGTTTAGCCATAACTGTGTTGATGTGATTTCAAATCAAAGGCACAGATCACAACAAATACTTACTTCCACTTAGAGCTCTACTCAACTGCTCCATCTTTTCTTTGGCTGTTTTTAGAAGGCGCTGTTCTAACTAGAAAAAGAAAATAAATAAAATACAATAAGATAATTATTTTTGGATTAATAAAACAGAAAAAAAATCAGGAAAAATGGCTGGACCCACACCTGGTAGCTAAGTTCATGGTTCTTAAATCTTGTATAATAGTGCATAAATCTATCAAGCTCTTGAAATCTTCTATGCTTCTTTTCAGCCTGGAAAATAATGGAGAGACAAAAAAACCCAAAATAAATCTTATCATTTAATATAACAATCACCATTAAATATAATTAAATAATGAACTCTTTCTACTCAGACTATATATAAAGTATTGTGCACAATGCTGAGTGCCATATAAGAAGAGAGACAAAATTATTTTTCGAAATTCACAAGGCTGCAAATACTGCAGCCAATGAATTGATACACTGACAGTCCCTGCTGTTTAAAGCAACTTTCTGAAAGGCAAAATTAAGGCTAAGTCTTCTGTAGTGCACAGCAACTAATTTCAGGACCAGCATGCTCATTTTACAAAAGGAAACCATGTCACAGAGAAGTAAAATGACTTTAGTAAAGTCACCAGTGGTTGTTAACAAAGTCAAAAGCAAAAATCTTATGCATCCACCAATAAGTAGTGCTTTCTTTTTGTCTCTTTGATATGTTTAAGGTTGTACTTTTCAATTTGGAACTCTGGTTTGGAAGAATTTTTATTACACTTATCCTGAATGGAGAATTGCAACCTTAGTGCTATTTTTAAAATACACACATTCATTTGTTACCTCTACTGTCATCTCCTTGGACTGCTCCTCTACATGCTGAATAACTTCATAGCGAGTGCATCTGTAGTAGCCTCCAGTGGAAGAGCTGTGCTTCTTCCATTCTTCTAGGCATATCCAGCAAAAGTCATATTTGCACTTCAGAAAAAAACAGGAAAAAGAAGAAAAAAAAAAAGAAATTGAAACTTAGATTTGTAGTTAGGCATCATTATTCCTCTATGGACAACTTAAAAGCATTCTGACTGTAAAAAATTCTGAGGACTCTCCTTCCTATTTTATTTAATCAGGTGATGTTTATCAAACCATGTCAGTCATCATTTTTGTTCCTTGGATCATGAGAGTGTCTTGGCTCTGCATGTTAAGTTTTAAGTGGAGGAAATAAACTGAATTGTAAATACAGCTGATCAGGCCTGTTTTTTTGTTATTTTTAGAAAACTAATCCCATTTCTTTAAATAATACAGAAACTATTCACAGGAAACAATGAAATTTTTTCCCTAATATTACTTTAAAAACCACAATTACGTTGTTTTTGTCAGGTGGTGTTCCTGACACAAAATATTGATAACAACTATTAAAGCAAGAGAGAAGTCTGAACACAAACTTTTCCAGGTGAGGCTTTTCTACACTGACTGAGTAAAGTGCTTTCAAAATAGGTAAAACCTTTCAAGGAAGTG
Organism: Lonchura striata; assembly: GCF_050655825.1. Classification (NCBI taxonomy): domain Eukaryota; kingdom Metazoa; phylum Chordata; class Aves; order Passeriformes; family Estrildidae; genus Lonchura; species Lonchura striata. The sequence goes on along the minus strand of NC_140704.1, from coordinate 23,600,982 downwards.
TAAGGTGGCTTATTCAGGCTTCTCTGCATCAGAGAAAATCAAACTGTATTAAATATTCTCAATTCAGTAGCGAGTGTTCAGCTAGTTAATTCTAAAATAACTGGAAGCTATTTATGGACAGATAAGCAAACGACTTCACAATTTGGTGAACTATGTTTATTTTATCTGTCTTACAGATGAGGAGAAAAAATTTACATTAATTAATATTAAGCCTTAAGTATTATTAGTAGCATTTGATAAACTAAATTGCATTTCTTCTCCCTTTGATAGGTTTAACCTTTGCAGGAATACCTACTCCATACCAGATGTGTTTGTCTGTAGTTATTTCATACAGTCACTTAGATATATTACAGGAAGGAATGAAATCTAATTCTTGCACTGTACTTTTGCTAATTTTGTTTCAAAAATCAGTAGTGCTAATTTTCTTCTAAAAAGCAATTAAGACTACAATATTTCTTCTTGTTATTGTGCTGTTCCTTCTTGTTTTCAAACATTTTTTAAAACTGTTGGCTTATAAAAAATGGTGAGAAGTGCCAAGAATGAAGTACAAGAAGAACTGTGTATAAAGTGTTGAGTATCACTGCATCATTTGCCTACCATTCAAACCCATTCATATTCATGATAAGAAATAATTGCAAAATATTTAAAAGATCATATGAAACAATGTTTCACAAGCAACTGAACAAATAAAGCTCAACTTCCTATTAATTTATGTATATATGTTCCTACTGCAACAATCTCAGCTCTCCCAAATTATCTCCCATCTGACCAATCCATTATATTTATCTTTTAATCTCGCCTATTTCCTAAAGCCTCTTCAGAACCCAAGATTCACACAGTGTCCCGACCCTCCTCCCAGTATCTCAGTCTCATGAGACATTCAAAACCACATTAGCTGTTTCTACACACCTCCCAAACCCAAAATCATTTTCAAGAAGGGTAAGAAAGACAACCCTGAAAACTACTGTGTGTCAAGCTCACTTCAGTGCACCGCATGGAAAAGATTGCTCTGGGAGGTACTGAAAAACACCTGGAGGACAATGCAGTCATTGGTCACAGCTTCACGAGGGAAAGTCAAATCTAATCCCCTTCTGTGACAGGGTAACCCTCCCAGCTGAACAAGGGGAGCCAGGTGATGTGACCTTTCTGACTCCAGCAGAACTCTTGAGACTCTCTCACAGCCTCCTTCTGGACAACACGTCCAGCACAGTGCTGGAGAACTGTGTTACATGACGGCTTCCCTGGACACAGGACTTGAGAGAACACTGAGTTTACACTAAATTGGGAGGAGCTGTCCTCTCCCTCGAAGGCAGGGAAAGTTTCTTTACCCAGAAGGTGATTGGGCCCTGGAAGAGGGACCAACCTCGTGGTCCTGGTGGTTGGGCCCTGGTTGGGCCTTCCTCAGAGAAGCGGTCACAGCAGCAAGCCTGACAGCAAGAGTTCAAGAAGTGTTTGGACAATGCCCTCAGGCACTAGGTGTGACTCTTGGGACGTCCTGCACAGGGCCAGGAGTTGGACTTGTTAATCCTGGTGGATCCCTTCCAACTCAGCGTATTCTATGATTAACTCCTGAGCTCTGTTTTATGTGTCTTTATGGTTGCTGAGCCTTGTGTCATCACCACCTGGGCTTAACAAATCCCATCTGCTGCTTGGCCATGATCTGAACCAAGCAGAACAGGTAATTGCTGAGCAGGTAACAGCTGGGTAGGTATTTCAGCCTCTCTCTTGGTGGCAGTATAAATGAAGTCTCTGCACCATATAGCTACCAAGTTTCATGAAACTTGCAGCAATTTATTATCTATGAACTTCCTCCTGTTCCTTGAAATCTAAGTACCCATAAGCTTAAAATACAACTATAGATAGTGGAGTGAGAAAGCAGTATGGTGTAAACACTTCCTTGTTAGAAGCTGAACTCATAAAACATCAAGAAAATGCCTGCTTAAGTACAGAAAACAGGGTTTAATGAGTAAGGAGTATTCTCTACACCAAGGTACATGGTAGATGCTAAGAAGCAGCCATAGCCCATCATGTAGTGAGCTTGAGCAGACCTCCCTTCAAAAAATGACAAAAGCTCCATCAGGGATTGTCACTTCAGCAGAAGAAGCAACAAATGAGGTGACTACTATTCATTGTGTCCAAGCCCTGCAATGATGTTGAGGACACTCTCCCTCACCTTCCTCACCAGGCTGAGGGGAGGCAGCTGCTATCTGTGCAGAGATTTGACCATGACAAAAGAATCTGGCTGTTTAAGGATATTTCAAGCTGCCTATAACCATCAAAAAGGAAAAGAGACCTCTGATTGTCAGCTAGTGCCTTAGCATGGCAAATTATTTTCATTCATCAGTGTTTATTGGCCAAAGTCTTCTCCAGCCTGAAGCCACTTTGCTGAAGCCACAACTGAGCTTACTGGCAAAAGCTGCAACAAACATACCTTATAGAGTTTTTAGAACTATGGAATTTATGAGCTCTTTTTAAAATAGGTTATGACAAAAAACCCCAAACCAACAAATTTGGCATAAATCAAAGTGTAGGAGACTGTTCTCTGCTGCCAGGAAAAGCCCCAGTCTTCAATTTGTATCAAAGAGATATGTGACAATATAAAGAAAATGGTATCTACATAGCAATAGAGAGAGACCTGCACATTTTCAGAAAAATAAAGAGAATTAAATCTGTTAGCCTTTTATTGTCGGCCAACTATGTCAAGTGTTCACTACTTTCTTATTTTTAATGATGCTCCTCAAAGAGGTAATAGTTGTAGTTATAGAAGATATTTCTGGCATAAAGAAATGTCTAAATATGCTGCTTTTAACTAAGTTGAGCGAAAAAACATTTTCAAATGATACTGAACTCATGGCAAAAATATTTTTCCTATTTTGGTAGCACAGTGCAAACTTGTGACTAATTTTCTGGCTGCTGTCATCAATAAATTTTCTTTGGAATCACTCTTTTCTGTCTTTTCATACCTACTGATTAATTCCTGTTTACAGTTTTCCACCTAAACTTCTCTGCTTTGTTGCTATGTTAGAGAAATAATGCATAAGAAAAATATAGTAAGGTAAAACCTTCATTAGATCTAAGCCTTCCTTAAAATCTTACATCTGTCAATTAAAACTGTTCTTTCTCTTCTACATTATTAATGATGATTAAACCATCAATTACTTGTTTCATGCTGTACTGGTAATTATTCTAAGGTGTTTATGAAATTTCAGTCATTAGAGTGTACACCTGTCAGCCAAACAAATTTCAGTAAACATTAAAACATTTTCTAAATACATGTAACATGCCATTTGCTCATTATCTAATTCCTGCAACAGATTCCACTACCTATCAGGCATGACCCTTCAGAGGTTTTGGACCTTTGTGGTCCTAAACTATATACAGGACATGCAAAGCTGAATTCTGATTCCTCAAGAAATCCCACAATGGGTCCTTCTCACCTTTGCACACTGCATGTGGTTGCAGCCCTCGTTCTTCTGGATGGGGGACTTGCAGTTGGCGCAAGGTTTGGAGTTGGTCAGTAGCCACAGGCAGTTGGCAGCGTCCTCATAGGCCTCACTCACTCCCACAACTTTGGGAAGGTGGCAGGAGGATATGGAGCATGCAAAAACAGAGAGGTTGAAATCGTACTTGTGTAATCTTCTGTGAGAATCAGATTAGGAATGACTCATATTTCCCTGTTTCTTGACAAAATACTCAAGTTTTTCACTATGCATATTTCTCACATGTATTTTATTATTACAGTTTCTAGTTTATACATGTATAATATTAATACACTTATTATTTCAATGTATTTCCATAGATCTCTTTTAATACAAATTTATATACAGTATATATTACAATTACAATATATAAAGGGGCAAGTAAATATATTAAAACAAGAGGTATAGCTTGAAAAAGCAGGGTGTGTTTTGCCTCTTTATAAAATTTTCCATGCTTTCCAAAATATTTGTAACATACTATGGAAAGGCTCTGAACTGTGGTAACCAAGTTAGTATGTATTCAAATTGGTGTTATCTTTACTCTTTTTGTTAATGTAGACTAGGAACACTACTCAATCACATGAGCAGACTGGGCTAAAAGTCAAAATTGGACAAAGTAAATGAAGTTATATGCAGTAATAAACTGACTAATTAATAAAACAAAGCTTTAAAATAAAGGGAAGGAGTTTTGCATACCCTGACTGAACCACACATGCATTTGTGGGGAGGAATGTTCTGCAAAGAACCATAATGCTGCAGTTAAAATGTAAGTAGCCCCTCGTTCAGGGGTATAATTTTCTTCCCTTTTACCCTATTCTTCAACCAATGTTGAAAACACTTTTTACTTTATGCAACTAAAAAAAAAATCTGTCTAAAGACAAAAGATCAAAATGGCATCAAAACACCCACGCCCTCCCTGTTGGCCCTGCATGGCTCTTACGTTCTTCTGGTTTCATTTCAGATATTTTCTGTAGCCAGTCCTTCCAGGTCTGGCAGTCACAGGGTTCGTGTGCTTCACCAAGACATTCCCTGAAAAAGAAGGTGTATACACAGTTTCTTATAACTCAGAGATTTAAAGTCAAAATTGGTTCAAGGTAAAAAAAAAAAAAGAAACCAACAAAAAAACATGTCCAGAATTTAATTAAGTCAGAAAAACAAAAGCAATCTAAATAACATTGTTTTAAAATACACTCAGACTGCTTGCTCACAAGCACAGATGACTATTATTGATAAAGAATTTAAATGGGACAGGAAAGGAGAGAAGCTTCTTAAAATTACAAACTGAAATAAATCAGCTGGCTTGCAGTTTGTTCTTATACCTGGGTATTATTTTAGTGCCACAAAAGTGCTCATATAGTTTCTGTGATAAAGGTAAACCAGACTACAGAGTTTATCCAAAAGTAGGTAGTTTGCTATAACAGAAATATATTTTATGTAGAAATATATTTTATGTAGAACTACTTGCATCTGTTCAGTTGCAATAATTAACCTTTAACTAGATTCAAGCTTTTAATCGAGAACAAGATCAAAGCCTTTCAACACCATTACTAAGTATTTATGGATATTTACTCCTTCCACCAGATCTTCTTAAATGGGGGCTTGAACTTATTTACACGGACACAGTGGAGTAATGAGTCTCTTGAGCTTCTCCTGAAGTTCCTACTAGGATTAAGGATGGCAATCACTACTACAGAGTGGCAGCAGATATATGGCTTCCAGATGGTGCTTCATTGTGGATGTGTCAATATACACTCTGGATTTGTAATAGCTTCTTTTTTTCTACTGGAATGGCAGCAAATAGCCTCAGACATCTGCCATATCAAAGCAAATAATTTGAGATGGTCACCAGCTGCATCAGAGCACACAAGTCTGCTGCAGATCCAGTGGTGAACTGCTCTCTTGTAGTGCAGGTTCACAAGCTACATCAATACTCTTCTGCTTGCCCTTGTCCACATTTTAAGCAGGAATTCAGGAAGAAAGAAAAGGTTATGGGAACAGTTTTGAACTTTTTTTCCCTTAGCTAGTCTGCTAACAAAAAAGCTTAAATTCAGCATACATTCATCTCTGGTTTGGACTTAAGATCTTAGCTGGGAAAGATTGTACTAGAATGAATAACTGGCCTCTAATAAGGTGATTTCAGCCTTGGTTGAAAGTTAACACCTTTCACATCTGTGGGACAGTAAGACACTTCAATCATTGACTTCGACAGTGCCAAGACCCTCTCACTGTATACAGTATTTGTTGTCAGAAAGGACTGAAACTAACAAAGATTTAACACTGACAAGCTCGGTTTTAAGTTAAAAGCTGATTGATTAGTCAATCTTTTATGGGGGGGTGGGAGGAGGGTCATGTGTCTTTGGTACTTTCAAATTTGTAGATTTCTGGATTTTTAATGAAGTTCAGTCATATCTATATCTAAACCTTTATATCTTTATCTATCTATATGTAACAGTTACAACAGTTGTTCAATAACAACTTCTCATGGAAGAAGCTCTTTCCTCATCCCACCCAAAACAAGCATTTTTATGCTGGGATGTCATTTTACTAGAGTAAGAACATTAAGCCTACTGTTCATGAAAGTTTTTATGAAAGTTTTATTTTGGATAGACAGCAGTGAATGAAAGGAACTAACACGAGCAGCTGTGCCAATTAACAGCAGGAGCCTCCCCAGACGCCTTGCTCAATACTCAGCAGGATGATTTCTATGAAGGCACAACACATGCTTATTAAAATTGTAGCAAGTTTCAACACAACAAGTTAAAATTCATGGAAGGGCTGAAAGAAGAATGTTGTTTTGGATTTTTTCCCTCTCACAACAATATATTTTGAACCAAAACAGCAAAACACTGTTTCAACTTATAACTGACGTCCTCAGTGCACCTGAGAAGCTGTTGCTCCTGCAGAGTGAGACTGCCCCTTGCCTGTATCTAGGGTGAAAGGGGTGAGGGCTGAGGGTACAAAATTAGACCATTTTCCATAAGTGTCTGCTTGCTACCATTCCTTGTGCTTCTGAAACTGCTTGAAGGGGGTTCTAACATGTTGAACGGATCCGATAATAAAACTGATGTAGGATTTGTGCACAGTTTTAATGTATGCCACATTTAAATAATTCAGAATACTTTTTCTGAAAGGGAATTGTATTTGCCACCATTGATTACATTTTGTTCAAGATGCTGTTAGTGGTGTGTAATGAAAACTGAGTAAATTCTAGGAAACTGAATTGAAGAGGAACATTCCTACTCCTACATTAAAAAGGGGAAAAAAGGAAATTGCTCAATAGATTCAGAGAATTTTCTTTTCAGGAAGGCTATAGATATGAAAAAAGTGATTATCTAGAGGTTTGTTTCTTAATACATCAATTCAGAAGAATCTCTTCCTAAATGCAGCATCAATTGCTATTGCAATGTCTAAGCTGTAGATTACTGGGGTAAAACTTGCAGAACTGACAGAAACATGGGACTGTGAGATGTGCTGATTGACATTTAAAGAGACAAAGCAAGCTCCCTTTAAACACACAGTAATGATGAAAACTCTTGAACTGAGAATACGCTTTTTCTCCAGAGGAACACATTCATGCATAGAGATTTTGTACTGTAGGGCTAGTGTGGTGTCCTTAGCAAATGGTTCTGATTTGAGGTACTACAGGATGCTTTTGTTGCTAGCAGAACTTTCTTGCCATTGCTGAAACTCTCCATTCACTTTTGTGAGGATGAAAAAAGAGGCTTTGGAAAGGCCTTCTTGGACATTTTGTTGCTAACCTGAAGTATTTTTCAAGACCTTAACTATATTTGCTTGTCCAGTATTTCAAAGCATTAATGTAAAAAGAATATACGGAAATATTATCAGGAAATGTAAAAACTCAATTTCTCCTGAAAATTGGTCACTCAGAGGATATTTTCACTCTCAGAGAACATTCTAGGGAGCTAGCACATTCAGTCCATGTAAAGGAATCAGAAGCTGCCACTGTCTGAAGGTTAATGTCAATATGACACTGAAGTGGTGTCAGATTCCTTCAGGTTAATAGAAAAATTGATTCTCTACCATCAGAAGCAAGGATGAGAGGATGGCACTTGCTTGTGGCATAGCACTAAGTTTTATTCTTTTATGGTTTTGATTTTTGTGTGTTCATTGGTAGAAAACATTTTCTGGTTTGTTTCCATGGGATTTGTTTCTTTCTGAGTTCTCCGTCCATTGTAAATAATCTCTTCCCAAGAAGTAATGTTTTCTGGCTTTTGTGCTTGTTTCATCAGGTGTGCTTTAGTTTTTTTTTTTTCCCCTTCTTCCTTTCATTCATATGGAAAAAGAACTAAAATCAGAGGTATCTTCCATTAAGAATTATGATACTTGGAATGAAGAAGATGATTTAGGATAATAGTATAATAGTTGTATAATAGTTGTCCTTGTATAATAGTTTCAATTGAAAAATGAAAAGAAGAATTGCTGAACTTATCTGAATGTCTGTACTTTGGTTGACCCTTTTTCACTTTCCCAGAACATAAAAATGTCCCACTACAACAGTCATAAATTGTCAGTCTGATAATGTCAAGGAAAAATATGCCAATTTTTTTTTTTTACTTTCTTTGATACTGTTATGTCCTTTTCTAGGAAGTGCTGAAGATCAGCAATCTGAGGGATGTTTTAAAAAAATATCTGGTTTTTTATTCCTTCTTGGGCTCATAGTCATCTTAAAACACAGTAGAAGAAAGAAAAAGTGCTGAACTTCAAGTAAAACAAAGGTTGGAATGATCCTGCAAACAGAATAGTTATGTGTGAAGGAAATGGTACTTCAAGGCCCCACTTAAACTCCAGCTTCTTTGATGTGATTCTAGCAAAATTCAGAAAGAGATAAACATCGCTGGTTTTCTAGACTACAACAGAGAAAGTGCCATGTTTTGATCATACAATTATCCAGACACAAACATCCCTGTTCCAGTATCCCACTTTTCCTCTGTTTCCTCAGAACAGAACATCACAACACTCTATGCTGTTATTTTGCACCTAACAGAGACAATAATGACTACTGGATTATAAATCTTTGCAGTGCCCCAAAATACCACAATATTTGAGTAGTGCATGGATAGAGGATAGTACAGTCATTTATCCTTCCATACTAATTTCTGTTGCACTCTTGATGTCATGTGGAACTTTTTAATGAGTCCCTGGAATAGCAGTAACTGTGAGTTTATGTAGAGGCAGGTGAGTTTCCAGTACTAACCAGCAAAAAAGATGTCCTTTCCCACAATCTACAGCAGGGGCTTTTAGCATAGGGAAGCTAAGTGTGTCTGATCCTGTTGAATTTGACCCTTGTCTTGTCAGCCTTACTGCTCTTTCACAGCCAGGTATAGGACACCACTTAATAGCAGGATTATTTTCAACAAAGGCCTGTGGGGAAAAAAACGAGAAAAAGAAAAAAATTTACCACATAAGATCAGATTTCATCCTTGATATAAAACAATCTGTATTCATAGTCCTCCTTTGAAGGAACAAAGCAAAAAAACAATAAGGACAGTCTTGTAGCTACAAGGATAGACTTTTAAATATAGTTATAGAAAGGGAGTAATTGAAACTCAGCATTTTCTTTAGTAACAACAGTACTTCAGACTTACACTAAGAATGAAATTACTTACATTCCAAACAAAAGTTCAATCTCTGCAAGTTAATTCCTTTGTAATGTGGCTTACAGTAAACTACTATATATGCACTGACAATACACTCATTAGCAGAACTGATTCTTTCAGTTGGAAAGAATGAAAACCTTACTGATTAAACAAATATCCCACAATAAACCAGAAATCAGAACTAGACTAACTCAGTAATTTATTTCCCGTATTTTTGGTTAATGTAACAAGTCTTCTTTTTCTCTGAGGAGAAAAAAAGGAACTTCCACTACTTTGTTTTGAACCTATTCTGATCAACAGTCAAAATAAAATATGCAAAATATGAATCAGATCTGTTAATTTAATTTGCATCTCATTGTGCAATAAAGAGACTTGTTGCAGAGAAAGTACTGTACTGTAAATGAAAAAAATATCTACTTCTGCCCTGCCACTGATAAAGTAGCACATTTCTCAAGACTAGTTCATTACTACACTAGTATAAAAGAAGAAAGCTAAATTAAAAGATTGTTTTTAAAAACAAATTGCAATGATGAAAACAAATACATTAAAAAACCCAGGAAAATCAAATCAATATTTTCCTACTCCTTCACCCATATACAGTAATCATATCAAGCATAGTACTAGGAAGTTTTATAAAAGGAAACACATGCCATTTCTGAATACAGTAAAAACAATCTGAAAACTTTAAAAATTTCAAATTGCGAACACAACTCTGAGTGATTAAAACCTTCATATCACCTGCTATGAAAATGAGTTGATAAAATTATTTTATTAATACTGCATTAGGAAATGTACTATGGAAATATGGCATTTCTACTTAAGGAATATATAAAAAATGTTCTTTATTTTTTTCTCCGTGATATGGCAAACATTGATATTATGCTACATAAGAGCCAATACATATGTGCACATATTTGTTTATGAATTTCTACTTGGAAAATTCCAGATATATTGCAGCCTTTCATACAGAAGTTTTAAGTTACCTTTTATAAAATGGAATAGAGTTCAAGAGTACAAGAACAGTTTGATAATTTACCTTAATGTCAAATTGAAGGTATCGCTTGTCCATCTCCTTGGAAACCACACTTTCTATGATGTCTACAGGCACAAGCTGGAAACAATCATATGCTGGGCAAAAAATGTTGTGAGCTTCACCCTCCTGAATTTTCAGATTCAAAAATCTGCCAGAATTTTTCCAGTTGGTATTTGTGAATAGAAAGTAAAAGTGAAAAGGCTGTTGAGTACTTTACACTTATGTTCACAGGTATTCACAATAAATACTTTTCAAACAGAGAAATAAAAGTATCCCTTTCTGCTTAAAAGAGCTACAAATTTGATGAACAGCATAATTAAAAAAAATAACATTGTCATGGTTCAAATGTGAGCATCATCAGCAGTATTTAGCCCAATGTTTGTGGTTTCCATCCTTGCCATTTATCACACAGTTCTTTATTGTTTAATTAAACTGAGCATTATTTCTACCTTAAATCAGAAACAGAATATGCAAGTGTAATTAATCTAGGAAATAATTAATTTAATACACAATTATTTTCTACAACTGTGCTAATAAAACTAGGCCTGTTTTTGGACACAAATGTCTAAACACAGAACAAGCTCAAAAATGTGCTGTTGTTTAGTTTGAATGCTGTAACAGGTTTATTATTCTGCCAACAAGGATGCCACCATTCTAACTTTAATCATTTAAAGGATAGGCAGTTATTCTAAGGTAGTCATCTGAGATCCTTCAATAGTTAAGGCAGAGATACCTGTCAATACATCCCATCTTAGATTTGTATCTTAGAGTTGGGTAACTCAGTCCTGGCTATAACCCAAGTGACTTAGGAATGACTGGCTCAGAAAGATGAATTCCACCCTCAGTGTGCCACCACAAATACTTGCCATTGAACTGTGGCTCTGAGCCTGTGGCTCTGAGCTGGCCCCTGTGTCCTGCACAAAGGACACACAGTCCAGCAGCCAAATTAGAAGCACCACGTCAAACCAGCGATCTCTTGGTAACTCCTACATTCTGCCAAGGGATTTGCAAGGCAAGAGACTCACAACTAACAATTTTCTTGCCACTGAAAAGAACTGCCTTTGGAAAGCTCATGTGGAAAAGAAAGTTTTCTTCCTTAGCACCAGAACTATGGGTTCATAGGAATGGGGTTGATCTGCAGTAGGAATAGCTGTGCAGAAATGGTGCTGTAACAAGACACTACAGGAGCAGAGATCAAGTAGTACAATCTCCTGAATGGCGACACAGATGAATACAAAGCACTGCATACAAATACAATTATTCCTGGGAAATATGATTAATATTTATACTACCCTAATTATCCATGTCTGAGTTTTTCACTGGCATGACTACTCTGACCTATGCAGTAACAAGAGCATTAGATTAATAGAACTTCTAAGTGAAATCTACCCCTCAGTTATTAACTCTCAACATAAAGAAAGAATTTTAATTGCTTTTCTGATTGGAAATGGATTCACAATGCCTAAGTTTAGTGTACTAAACCCAGAGATGGAATTAAGCATGTGCTTAATTTAGAAACTGTAAACCCCAATGGTGCCAACACCACACACACTCACTGAGCAAATCAAGAGTAGGCTTATCTATTTACACACAAGCTTAAAACATTTGATTAAGAATCTTGCGTAGTCAGGACCTAAACAAACATTACATAAGCCTAAACCAGTAATGGTTGATTGAGTGACAATTAAAATAGTCCATAGGTTCAAACCAGCAATTCTGTGAAACCCAAACAGTACTTCAGCATTAGCTGTTTAAAGTCTCTGTCCTTTCCTCCTCAACACAGCAAGTATGAAAGTTTCTCACATGATGGAGAAGTACAGATACTCACGCCTCCCAGCAAGCTCTGCAGAAGTCATGTCCACAAGGCATATCCACTGGGTCTTCAAACACAGAAATATTACACATACAAATGTCACACTGTAAATGACAAAAATGCTTTTGATTAACAAATACCCTAAAGCTTTTTGTATTGTTAGCAGAATGAGTTATGTTGGAAAATCTCAGCAAAAATTTAAAGCAGTGTTTGGTAGGGGGAAAAAAATCTAACTGTATCCAGAAAAAAAAGTTAACTAAGCTATATGAATGGGAAAGACTTGGTATCTCTGTTTTTATAACTCTCTATCCAGAGAGCACATTTTGGGCTGCTTTTTGCAGTGTCCTTGAGCTCAGGAAGTGCTTCACTCTGCAGAGTGTTGGAATCTCAGAGTTCTAGGTCCAAATGGAGCTGTGTTTTTCACCAGCTTCACACACAGCCAGAAATCAGTTTGGAGATGACAGAGGCTACAGGAAATGTTTAGCATCTCACACACTCAGGTCTAAATCAAGGTGGAGCAGTTTGAGTGCACAGCAGTGGCAGAAAATACTTTAAGTAATAACCTACATATATATAATTTTTTAAAATAGAGGTTTTTGATCAAAATGAAGAATAAGTTACACTACAAATACCCCACTATAAGATATAATTGCTGAATTTTACAGAAGAAGGCACTAAAGAAAAATAACACTGAATACTGAGACCCTTACTCTGATAGAGTCAAAGAGTAGGGATGAAAATACTCACTGCTTATGTGTGAAAATACTCACTAGTTATGTGTGGAAATAAATACTAATGCTCTTCAAGAAATAAAAAATTATTTTTCTTTTCATTGAAACAAAGACACCATGAAAATGCATTTCAACTTCGAATGCATTAGGTATTATATACACATAGGACAGCTTCAGAAAGTTAGCCTGTGGTATGTGACTTTAAAAGCACTTACATTACAGCCAAAACGAAATCAAACAAAAAAATAATGGCCTTTTAAGTGTTAAACTCAGTGAAGATATGTATTGTTCCTTCATTCATTTAAACTTATTATCTTGCCAAAAATAAATATTTTAGAAGTTGAAAATGCATTAAAAATAACTTCTATTAAATTTATATGAGCTGTGAATTTTGTTCAAAATGTATCTTTAAAGTAAGGAATTTAATGAAGACCCAAGTTAAAACATCAAATAAAAATGTTTACTGGAACTATTTATAAAATAAGATGCAAATGCAAAACATGTAAAGGAGCCTTATACCTTGTAGCTTTATTTTATCTATTCCTTTTAGTTTTCATTTTCCTGGCAAAATGAGATTTGGTAGTTCAGATAAGATTCTTAAACAAACAGGAACATTAAATGTGTAACTCTGGACCTGGATTGAGACACACTAGATCTATAATGGCAATCATTATCCACACCTGCATTCCTGGCTTATAGACCATCAATGAAAAACAAAACACACAATGTAAAACTGAGGATATATAATCTCCTGTTCAACATTTTAATTAGAAATTATTCGCGGACCATATTTAACTGCTATTGGAAATAAATGTACAATAACAATATACCTTCTATAGAGCATTTTACAGCATTTTACAATTAAAGAAATAAAATATTTCTATGTGATTTAATTTTAATATGAGATTTTGCGATTATCCATCTGAAAGACTGCACGTAATATTCTAAGAAAATGCTTAGATCATGGAGCAATAGTTTTATAATGCTGCAGCTGTGGATTATTAAAAAGAGAACTCTGTCTTCCAAAAGAGCCACACTGATTTTAATGAAAGGCGCTTTCATATTTCAAATTTGCAATAGCTTTGTAAACTGCTTGAAGCAGCCCACACATAGTAAAAGTAATTATAAGCTTACAGTACACTAGTGGGCTGACATTTCAAAATGCAGACAAAGACAATTTTGTTTTCTAAAGAAAAAATTTTCAAAAGGCAGGGTTCACAGAACTGCGTACATTCAGGGAAATGGATACAATAAAAGTGAACATCTTGATAGGGATGAGATGAAAAGTTCAAAAGAGCCAAATGCACTGATGTGACTGTAGCTGTCTAAAATGAGAGTTTGTGAATGACAGCCAAGGTAAAAACAGAATGGTTTCCATTTGCCAGATGCTGAACCGTTTTATCATATAGAATGTTTAAGGTGTCAACTTCTCAACAGAGAAGTGTTTCTCTGTTTCTCTGCTTTTTCACTTTTGGAAAGAGAAACACTTTATACTTTCACAAAGGTATTTTTGGCAGCTGCCCTGTCTACACAGGTGCACTGCGTTTAGAAATCAGCTGTTTTGCCCTGCTGGTTTAAGATCTATTTATAAATTTACCACAGCTGTCTCCATGTCTCCTGGTGAGGGGCTGATTTCATCAGGGGAAGTGATGGAAGAGCGAGTGGTGCGTGGGGTCCGTGGGGACGGGAGCGTGTCCCACGCGTTGTACCCGCTCGGAGGGGGCGTTGGCATCTGAACCCCGGAACGCTGGCAGCAGTGCTCCGGGTTACACATCCAGGCTTCCAGTAACTTCTCCCTGTCCCAGTCTTCGAGAAATATAGAGATACAGGAAATTATGCAACTGACAATGTTTAAAATGTATTTTGTAACTGCATCCTCAAAAGAACACTAAACAAAAAAAAAATTTAAATAAATAACTATAATGAAGTGTAATCGAATGGAACTTCAGACATTCCATTTCAGAGAACACACGCCAAGATAATTTGTAATGCAATGCATTTTTGTAAATAACTGCATCACAAACATCTCCTTTCCCTGTAATATGTCTTAACATATTTTTGTTATTTATTTACAGCAGTTGTAGTAGCTAGAAGACTCAGCTGAAAACCAGAACTGTACTATCACAGACAGATGAAAATAGACCAACCCTCACACCAATGAATTTTCATTATTTTTTCTTTCTATTAAAAAAAAAAAATTGTTTAATATGGATTCAATTTTATGTTGTGGGTTTTTTTGGTTTTTTGGGGTTGTTTTTTTTTATTTTTTTAATGAAGCCAGGATATACAGGAAAAATACTAAGATTACAAAAAGATTTGTGATTTAATGAATTCCCAGTCTTTATATATATATATACCTATAAATGTGTTTCTGGGGGAGGGGGGGGGGGGTGGGAATCCACCTAAGAACAAAGAAAATTTCATATATTCTCACTACATTTTATTCTGCACTTGTTAGTGAATACTTTATTTTTATTCATAATTAACACTGCCTATTTATATACAAAAAACAACTAGTGAAACAATATATAATATAATTGTTTGAAATGCATTCTGTTTCTGATTCTTAAGATTAATACTAAAGATATCTTCAGAATTGCAGGTTTTTTCTACCCAAAATACTTGAAAGTTCTCATTTAAGTATAAATCTATCAAATTCCTATACAGATTTTAATCTAAACTCATCAACGCTACACACAGATCTGACAAATTTGAATTTCATAAACTGTTAGAAATTTCCCAATTTTTTCCTACTGCTTTAAATAACTAAAGTTTGGGGATTTTTTGAAGTGCTGCGTACTCTCAAAGAAACATCAATGTTATTAACCAGAAGATGTTTTATTTTTATTTAATTTTATTTTTATAAGGAAAAGATAGTTCTCCTATCCTGTATTAGTGCTGAGAAAAAAAAGATGTGTTCTAAGCAATACATAGTAAAAGTATTGCCTCTGTAAAAAAAAAACTATTTGAGCTGCAAGTGATTTATTGATCAGTTCCTTACTTATCTAAGCTAAAACATATCACGGGTTAGTTTAATTTCATTTGTTTAAAGATATGGATCCACACACTTACACATCAAAACTTACAAATTTTATCAGCATTTTTTCATACTACCCTGAGTTTATAACCTTTCAGAGCGGGCTGACTGATGTTAAGATACAGATAAAATTTGCTAGAAATTTTCTTGACTTTCTCTGTTGTACTGTATCTTTAAAATAGGTAAGGACTAAGAGATATCACTAAATAGATCCACTTTGTTCTCTTTACTAACTTATGAATTTTAGTAAAATACAAGGTATATTTGTTGAATTGCCTGTTTTTATCCTGAAATCCATTGCTGTATACTGAATTAGAAGAGAAACAATGTTAAAAATACACTTGTAGAAAAACTGTAAAGCTTTCATGACTGCCACAATAATATTTTTTCTAATCTTGGCTTTAATACTACATACTTCTGTCTCAAATAAAAGAAAAAAAGGAAAATACTCTCTTAGTGTCTGTGTCAATAACTTGATATAGTTATACAATAAAAGAAAGCAAAGTCTGGTGGATTAAGTATTATACACCTGTACACTATTAAACATTATATAAGTATGATCTTTCCAAGAATTTAAAACATGCTTTTCATACCTTGTGTGAATTAAACCAAGATTTCACATTATTCCTCTGTGAATTTCAAAATTTAATGCAAAAACATTACAATTTCTCATTTGATGTTTATTCTCTAAACCTCTGTAAACACCTGAGTTATTTCCTTTACTAAGCTGAATCAATACAGCTACAGACAAAATAGTTGATTTTTTCATGACTTGCTAATTGTCTGTGCTTCTTTCTGAGCACTGGCCAATTGCATTAAGTTACCAGAACATCACTAAGGCAACATCAGTAGAATGACCTTTCCAACACAGACTGATTTCTTCTCAATTTTCAATTCCTGCTTGCTAGATGTTGGTGGACATTTCTCCACCATTTACATCAACCTCACTGATTTTCAACTACTTGCAGACTGAGCTGAGAGTCTGAACAATTTGAACAATTTTCCTCTTCCAAATATCTGCCCAAGTTATGAAGACTATGCAGTCAAATATTTATGATTTTTAGCCTTACTAAGACTATTCTGGGAATACAACATAGCATTCAAATATTGCACATATTATAAATATAATATAAGAATTAAACAAAGAATCAACATAATAATATATATATATATGCAAGGACTGTGCCTTAAATATTATCATAATGGTTACTTAACTCAATGTTAAAAGGAACACAAATACCAGCTATGGAAAATAATGTAAAAGAGATGAGTTTCAGGTACCACAACTCCTCATTAAAGTGTACAAAAAGCTGTGGGTTTAAAATAATGTCTTTCTATTTCACTTTTCTCTCTCCCACTGACTTTAACAAGGAGAACACAAAAATAATAGGGTATGAAAGCCTAATCCAGCAACACAGTGATGAGCATACAAACCATTAACTGCCTGAGTAGTTCCTTTGGCATAAAGTAACAATGCAGATGCTTCAGTAAGCATAAGTTGTGAATCATTCAGTCAAAGCCTAAAGCTTACACCGAGTTTCAGAGATACTTTTGTCTGAAGAAAACACACTGAATCCAGTATATTCCCTTTCTGACAACCCCAGCTTAACTTGAAAAAGAATATAGATTTATTTCAGTGAAAATAAACTAGTTACAGATATGCACATGGAAAAGCATACCCTGTATACAAAGTGTAACTATAAAAAATCCTCCAAAGGACATACACTCATATAATTTAAACCCAAGGCAATTTCCAACCACTTATTACAATGGTCAGACTGCTTTTATTGCAATAAAAAATAAATTTTAAAATGTTGATCTGGTTTTATACACAAATACATAGTGGCAGAAAACCAACAGTCAGACAAAAATAGGTTTGATGAATTTTACTTTTTTGACATAAAAACTATGTAAGTTTTACTCCTGTGTCTCTCTCACCAAAAGAGGGTGTTTCTGTTTTTCCACACTGCTGAAGTTAAACTGTCTTCCATTATAATTCCTAGTTTGAATCACTTTTCTATCAGCTTCCCCGTCTGCCTCAATGTTTTTGACATACTGCAGCTGTACTTCTTTCTGAAGTACTGTGTGGTCTGTTTCCTGCTATTAACCATTACTTCTCTTTTCCTTGGAAATAAAGTGCAAACATAAAACTGTGGTTTTGCATTTGCTGAAAGCAGTTTATTTAGACTTTAAGGTTTGGGATTACCATGTGCCCGAAGTAGAGCTTCTGCAGTAAAGAGCGGGGCTTGGAGCATGTCAGCAGATTCCACGATCAGCATGTCCTTAAGCCTTCGCAGGTCTTGGAGTCTTAGCCCCTCATATGGCTTGAAGAAGATAAAGAAAGATAATTTATGTCTAATAGTTTCAAGTTAGTCTCTAATACAGTATTAAAAAGAAAGCATTCAAAGCACTATTACTGATTACTATTACCATCTCAGCTGCAAGGCAGTATGGAACAAAATTTATTCACCGTGCACACCAATGATCATGCAAAGCTACATGGAAACAATGTAATTTTGTTATATTTACAGTATGATTTTGTAAACTTCAAAATCTAAAAGCATTTCTTCCAGGTATAATGGAGAACTCTAAAGTTCTCCATTATAGCAGGAAGCCATCTTCAAATTATAAGCTATCCTAACATTGACTGTCTCCCAAAAACAAGCTAGATTTTCACAGAATCTAGATTAACTTTGATTCAGTGATTAGGCCTCAGGTATTGTGGAAGAGGTATGAGAATGCACAATTAGATTTGAACTAAGGATTTAGAGAAGGGCCAGACAAAGGACAGGTTATCATACATTGCATTCACTGACTACACATTAATTGAGACCCGTTAACTCTGAATTGGTCTGCAGGGGATACATTGAGGCATTAGACAGTGAGAGGTTTGTGAACAGAATCCAGTATCTGGATCTTCTGAGGCAATAGCCACCCTTTCAGAAACAAAGTCCACCCCCAGTAGGACAGATGAAACATTCAATTAGATGTTTGTAGAAATACTATTAAGGTTGAGGTTGAAAGAGACCTTCAAATGTCATTTGTTCCAGCATTCCTCCTCAATCAGGGCCAGCTGCCCAGGATGATGTCCAGATGGCTTTTGGACATCTCCAGGGCTGGGGATATATTGTACATGGAAATATCAAAACAGTTTTCGAGAAACAACATCCAATTCTCATAGCCCTACAGAGAGCAGATCATCCAGCTGCCTTCTTGATCTGGACATCTATCCCCTAGTTACAACATTAAAACTCAAATCAGAAAGACAAAAAAGAAGAAGTAATTTAGGATTCTGAATTAGTTCCAACCAAGAGAGCAGACATACACACATATGTTTGCAGACTCATTTTTAAAACTAAGAAAGACTATGACAGCAAATAATGTCTTTGTTAGTGTTGCACAGAGAAAATTTTCCATAGGTAGAAAGAGAAAAAAAAAAAATGTGGGAGGGTCTGCAAAGAGAATGAATACAGAAAGGATATGTAAAAACCATTATTCTTTCATGCACTGGTTTTATTTATTTAAAGGGTAGCTAACAATATATTTAAAACATTTGACATAATGTGTTACATGCTCAGAACTAATCAGGAACCTGGGCACCAAAGGGCAATTGTCTTCAGCAATTTGGAGATGGAAGGACACAGCAGCAGTGATGACAAATAATGACAGTTAAGACCATGCATTATTATTTACTATCTATATTTTGGTTTTATGTAGACCATAGTCCAGGACTCTCCATGCTAGATTGTAAGGACACAAATGTATGCATGCATACATAGCCAGAAAGCAAAAGACTGGTTCTGTCCTCGAAAGGTTACAATCTAAGTAAAATTCTACTATCCCCTTTAAGGATAACAAGCAGAAGGCAGAAGTGATGGAGATAATGGATACCCTGGGTTGCTAAATGATTTGCTCTTTTGAGACACCTATTCAAAAAATGTATCTTTCTTCTTGTGTTCCAGACATCATAATTAACTCCACAATGCATCTAAAACTTATGACTGACTCACACAAATACTTCTGTTAGCTAATCAGTAAAATAAACAGGTGCTTCTCCCTACTAGAAACTTTGCCATCAGCAAGAGTAATGTTCCACAGATCTGCATTGGGTCTGTGTTCTTATTGAGAAAACAAGCAAAGCAGAAGAGAAATGACCTGCAAGTGTCCTGACCTGTAAGTTTGGGCAGTTTCTCTATGTCCTTCCAGTGCTGATGATGCATAACTCAGTAAAGGACAAGCTGAACGTTAATGGCTTGCACTGAAATAAATCTGGGCCACTTGGATTAACATCATGCTGGAACTTGACTGACCTTCTTAACTTATTACAAAAGAGATATTTTTTTAAAAAACATTTCAGAGTGACAGGGATAGAAACAACTGTGTGCCAGAATGATTATAATTGTGCTGTATATACAGCAAAGAAACAGAAGCAGAATGGTCATGACTGAATCTGAACTCCATCTGAATTGCAATTGTAAAGCAATCAGCTGTGTCAGCACAACAGCACTCAATTCTTGAAGACCAAACACATCACAAGAAAAAATATCTTTTTTGTTAAATTTGCAACATATAAGCATATTTTAGGACCTGTTATTTTATCCTGAAATGCAGACATGTTCAGAATTATATTTAATTGACTGGTTCTAGGTCAACCACTGTCAAGTATCTCCCCTTGAGTAACAGACTACTATATTACCTCAACTGGAGCATTCCACACAACCCAGAAGGGAGTTTTGGATCTTCAGATTTTAAGAATCCTAATTTTATCTTTTTAAGTATAAGGGAAACATTCCCTAAGAATGTGTTTGAAACATCAGAGCCCCACAGAAGAAGCTGAAAGAAATTTTAGGCTAGCACTATTAAGGAGGTTAATCTGGAAATTCCAGAGTGAATACTTTATACAATTAACCTTAAAAACATAATGTGTACAAGACAGTCTTGTAGAGATTTGTAATGATACAGTCTTTAGCTATGAGTTTGTACATCCAGGATGTAAAATCAGAGAGGTTTATTTTTAACTACTTTGAACACTAATGACTTATCTCTGCAATGCCATGTGCTAGAAAGGATTTTGACTACAGTTTATGATGCTTGGCTCCTTTAATGGTCGTTTATGGAGGAACTCTTTATTGACATTTGCTGTGAAAAAGACGTTCAATGTTAGCATAATTTAAGTATATATAATGATTTTGAAATATACTATAGGAGTTACTACTTTAATACACTGCTGAGCTTCTCAAAACAGATACCAACACTTCTGCATTTCAAAAGCCCTTTTTTTCTTCTCCAGTTCTACTACAAATGTTTAGATATCATAAATTATACCTTTTTCTTCTCCTGAAAGTACTTTCAGTATGTAAGCTGATTATTTTAACAGTTCATTTCAAGCTATTATTACTTTCTTCACTTTTAAAGCACCATTAAAATAGACAGGGGTAAAGTAACTCTTTGCTACATTCTTGCTAACGCTTTGTCAATTAAATGGTGACAAAACACTTCATGTAAACATCCTTCTTTATGGAAGGATGGAGTTCTGCAGTTAATGGAGTAATATATTAAAAATTATTTATTCTCCATTTAACTCATTCAAGTAGAATTATATGCACTATATGTATATTGACACTACATGTATCTTAACTAAATGTGGTCCCCTTCTCTCACTTCATAAACCATTCTCTATCGGTTGAGATAAAATAAATTTGAATAATTTAAGATAACTCTTTGTACTTATGGTATTTATATTACTTATATATTTATATGACATCAATTCAGGATTTGAAAAAATCATTCAAATTTTATACACTCAGTAAATCTGTGATACATTCACTATCAGTGTATTTCTTCAGTATTCAGTAGAACATATGTAAAAGAAATGAATAAATTATATATTTTGCTGTTGGATAAGGGATTTCATTGTGTCTGACTGAGAGCCAAAACTGTTGTGGATGATCTGCTCTGAGGTACTGCTCATTCCCAGGCACTTCTCATGCAAATTTAAAACATTACATGATTTAATTGAAAGGAAGAACCCTTTCAGTCTGAAGATTCCCAGGGATACAGCACCAAGACAAATATGCTCTCATGCTACAACAAATCACAATGTAAAAGACTGTGTGAAAGAACAACCAAAATCTATATTACCAGCTTAAGAACAATCACTTAATGTCATTGTGATTACATTGTGAAAATACACAACTGGATCTAAAAGATTTAAAAGATAGATTTATCTTCAATTGGATTTAAAAGATAGATTTAGATTTTATACATCAAAGATTTTTTTGAGATTACTCAACAAAGAGCAAAAAAAACAAGAAAAAAAGAATTGTGTTCTCCTGTAAACATGGCAGGCTCTGAAGAGGAGATATTGGGTACTATCATTCCAGATACTACTGTGCAGATCTTAAACACTGGAGTTAAGCCCATTTAGCTGTTCTGCCTAGGAAGAAATCCTATTCATGGTTTTCAAATATTCTATCTTTTCCTGTAACCTTCATTCAAAAGATGCAGTTCCTTTGAAAATGCATTTCATAGTGTTCAAAGTTTTTTAATTATTCATGAATGAATATTTTCTGTTTTGGAAGGATGTTGAATGGCAACAATTACAAGCTGAATGCGATGCTAAACAAGCATCTTGTACACTCCGTCCCTCAGTGTTTAATAATATATAAAAATGAAACTGAGAGAAAAAAAAGTAAAGGATCATCCTTGAGAGGCAATTTTGGTGAAGCATCTGTGCTATGGGGGTTTTGACAGAGGCATCACCATAGGCAGCAGTAAGTGCAGCTGTCACTGCCCATCCCAGACATTTGTATACCGACCTGGAGGATGAGGACATGCGGCCATTTGGATTGCAGCTCAGTGCAACTCTTTCTACGGCTGTTTTTTCAATTGATTTTAGCCACTCTGAGGGCTAGGATTGAAAGATTAACTTCTGGCTACACGCTCTTGGCATCTCCCTTGTGCCAGCACTTGCTCTCTTAGAGATAAACAAGATGTTAGAGAAATTATCCCACTGGAAAGTCATAAAGAAAGGGGGAGAAAATCAGCAGGGAGGATGTGAAGACAGAACTGCTCTATGTAAATTCTCAAGGTCATCAATAGGAGTGCCAAATTGCAGGCTGACATTTTTTGGCTTGTGAACATTTAGAACACGTGGGAAAGCGGCCCTGGTATGCGAGATAGACAACTGTACAGTCCCTTGTATCAAGTCTTGCAGCTGGTTTTGCTCAGCATCTACCTTACACAGGTATGAGCCAACGTCTTCTCTTACAGAAAAGCATATTCAAGTGGCTCTTGATTTGTCCCACCCATATCTGTAAGTTCCTTGTCTTCTTACCTGTGCTGGTGTATATGCCAGCAAACCCCTGGTATAAGTATGATGATAACAATTATTCAGCTTAAATAATACAGTTATATATTACCACTCTTGGAACTTTTTTCTTCTTTTAAGCCAAAACATAGCTATGATCCAGCTGAAACAATAACCTTCCAAATAGTTCTACTTGCATAACCAGAGGAGTAGCAAACTGCAATTGTGGCAAGAAACTGCTGCAGCCTTTTGAAATGTTTCTGCCAAGAGAGAATGTAAGTTCAAACTATCTTCTTACAGTTTGGATGCCTCTACATGGAAATATTCAGAGACATTAAAATGAGTTAATTACATTTGCTATTTCAATATATTAAATACATTAAACCTCATCTCTAAATGTCTCATCTAGGAATAAACTATCTAATTAACACTGTTTATATTTGAATTTATCCAAGAAAAATGGTCAAAAAATTAAATGGACACTACAAGGACTTCCTTACTCTCAAATAAAAGTGACAACGAGTGGCATTTTTCAGGGGAACAGTTAATGTGATCTAAGCCTACTAAAGTATTTTCTTTTAAACATCATTAGGTCATACATGGGCCCAGCTAGTAAAAAGCCAAGCTAAGCTATTTCTGAAGGGAGTAACCCTAGAGAAATCTATTGTCCTTGAATTTAAACAGAATTAATTTGTGATATTTACTGAATCATATAATCGATCTATGTATTCTGATTTAGAATTTTAGTTACCTAAAATCTGATCATGAATGGGGAGGAAACTTATACTCAGAATCTTTTTGGTCTTTTAAATTATCTTTATGGAATCACAGTTGCCTGTAAGGCATAACAAACTTCAAGCCAATTTTTTGTCTGTGAATTGTCTCTCTCTTTCAAAAATTTACTTGGAAGTAATACCACTTGTTATTACCTGTTTTTCATACAAAATCTGGTATGCAGTAGCTTCAGGCATCATGTCATAAAACAAGCAAGTAAATGCACAATGTTGAAGTCCTGCACTAGTCAATTTTGAGTGATTTTGTAACATTCAACCCAGTCTTAGTCCAGGAAAAGTTTACCAACTCTATTCCACAGATCTTCTCCTTTTCAGAATTTATTTTGTCCTAATTTTTGAGACAAAAAGGCATCTTAAGAAATAAAAAAAATTAAATAATGTTTGGTTTAGAGAAACTGTTTTTGAGTTTACTGGCCTCACTGTATCTCTTCCAGCCTCACAGCCTGCAAGACAGTCCACATAATTAAGATATTAATATAATTTCTGTTTCTTTTGACAATGCATTTGTTATCTTCTCAGAGCTTAACTTGAAAACTACACAGAGCTGTGCTAAAACTGTTTATAAATACAAAGTACAGTACCTACTGAAACACTTGCAGACTTGTGCCACAATGTAACTGCTACAAGTATAAATGTGCAAAATACTTCAGATTTAAAGTATCCTCTGACCTCTTTTTTGTCTAAAGCAGCATACTCAGCTTCAATGCTCTCAGCTTCAGGATCACGTGAAAATACCATTCGAGATTCCAGGTTAAGAGCCAGCTCTTTGTGGTGCTGTTTCTCTGCACAGTCACATGGGGTATCTTTATTTTCATTTTCTGCAAACAAATCTCCACCATGTTTTACTAGAAGCTGAAAAGTAAAATGGCAAAATAAGCAGTTATTTATTTGCAACTCTAATATCAACCTAAATAAAAGGCATGTGAGTTAAGGAAAAACAAAAACAACAACAAAAAAACAAGAACAGAACAAATATTACAATAATAATAATAGTCTTTAGAAACAAGGATTATCTATTGTTAATAAATAAATTGCTGTTTGCTTTCACACATAATTATAACTATATCCACAGTAATTCCACAGAACAACAAAATCTAAGAAATACATTACAAGGTAATGTTGCACAATATATTAGTTAGGTTTTAAAGACTAAAATTCTGCTTTACTGATATGGTCAAGTTCCCCATAGAAAATGAGGGTTCTGAGGCCCTCAAGTATGTGTCAAGATGGAGATAATAACACCTTTATATATTCTTTCTACACAGGCACAACTCCACCATTTGTACACTTGTGCTGACAGAAAATAATGATTCCTTGGGTAGGACAGATCAGAGGATACTGATTCACAGGGAGCACAAAATACTACTGGCAGCTCTACTTTGGTTTTGAGGACATGAAAAAAGTGAAATTAAATAATGTTTATTCTAGCAATTCTAATATGGTCCAGTATCGTGCCAATCTTGTCTCTTACCAGTAACCCTCCCAAAATGCAGTCTCTAATTACTAAACCTTTGTGCTGCTCTCCTTAACTTGCTGACTTGGTCTTCTGCTATAAACTGACCTGATATAAGCAAGGACAGCATATGCCACAGATTTTAAAGGCCCAGGTGGACCATTCTGCTGATTTATTATGACACCTTTATATCATTACTAAAATGATTCATCTTGTTTCTAAATAAAGTCTATAAACATTATCCTGACTTCAGAGCATGATGTCTGTAACAACACTATCCAGGGTATTTCAAAACTCAGGTTCTAATTTTTGTACTTCTAAAAACGTCCAAACTTCTCTAAAATTATCTGTTTTTCATATAAGCCTTTTAGACAGAATGTTTTTCACAAATCTGGATTCATTCTTGTAGATTGGGAAATCTTTCCCACATTCTCAAAAAAAAAAAAAAAAAAACAGAGCAAACCCAAAAATACCACAAACCAGTGCAATGACAAGATTTAGTTGAGGAATACTAGTGTCATTGTGTATTTGATCTTCATAGCAGAGTAACAGGCAGAAATACAGATGATACTGGGACAATCACCAAGATACACAGCCAACAGTTAACCTTTGTTCTATCTAAACTTCTTAACATTGCCAAAACTTTGTTAACCTGAGTATCATATTCTATCTGTTCACTTTAACCTCTAAGAGAAATTTAACTAAGGTAACTAAGAAACCTTCTGAGGGAAAAGAATAATATATTTGAAGGAACGTTCCATAGACTTATGCAGCTCAAAATCTAATCTGCAAGATGAGGAACATGCAAAGCAAATAATGATGCCATATTTCTCTAGAAGTATTGTTAAAAGTCTTGTGTTGCTTGATTAATTGAGATTAATAGTATAAACAATCATCTTAGCAATTTAAACAATTGTAAAAATACCATTTAGTATGCCAAATATACTGTGATAGTGTGGAGTATATCTGCATAAAACCAAAACTGTTCAGCATGAAAGTTATTATTATTCAGTAGTTTGAGGTAAGCACATAATTTTACCCAAACTATCTTTAGCAATGTGTTCCACACAGCTGTTCTGCTTGGAGGAAAAATCTAACACATGTGAATGAAGCAATATCAAGACTGCACATTTGACTATCAACTTGGAACAAGTCACCTTGTAGGTACTTCACCCAAAAGGATCTATATTTGAGGTTTCCTTTTTTTTATTTGGGTGTGGTGGGAATAGGCAGTGATACAAAACTGGGGTTTTCCTAAAAAGTGGTGGAAAGTGAAGGAGACAATAAAAAGCAATGCTGCTCTGAAGTGAGAGTAAAACCACAAAAAATGGGAAAAAGGCACTCCTTGGGTCCAAGAGAACTTCAGTTTCTGGAGAGAGGGAGGACAACTTAAGGATTAGGATCAGTTTTTTTGTATCTTTTTTTTTTTTTTTTTGTTAAGAATTTTAATCCCCAAATACTTCTAGGAACAAAGAGATAATTGTTAAATTCCTTCACTGATCTCTTGGTTTCAGGCTTGGTGAAGGCTTGTAGTGTTCCTGTTCATAAATCTGCTCCTGCTGAATGAGTTAGAAGGACTGCAAACCACAGACTGGAGAATTTAGGATATCTCAGATCCAAGTTATCTATCCCATGGTAGGGCAAATGAAGAAGTTTGAACTTGGGGGTGTACACTATGTTTTAATGCAGAAATCATGACTAGTTAGGACTACATAACCCTGGCAAACTGCAATCCATGTGGATGAGACTGTAAATTATTCTTCAAAGACAAACTGAAAGCAAATTAGAGTCAGAAATTGTTTACTCAATTACAATAAGTATTGTCAAGATAACATAACTCAGTTTATATAATTAAATGGGGAACTAGCAGTCTAGTACTGGATTTATATTGAATGAATCACATTACATACACTGAGAAATACAAATCATTTGTAAAGAAGCACAAACCATGAACTTTTATGATGAGTTTAAAATAAGTTGACTTTAGTCTGCAGTTAAAAGCTGCAGCCAAGCTCCAGAACCACAATTCACTCTATAGCAGCTGTGATTCTTTCTGACATTACAGTCTGCCTGGATTTTACTGCATGAACCCATTTGCTTCACACTCCTGAAATTGAAACTTTTTTAACTAGTGTGTGTAACATCACTGTATAGACCCATGTTGGGACATGAAGGCAGAAACAGGCAGAAGACTCCTTGCTCAAATCCCTTGTAAATCTGAAGTCTAAGTATGTAAATACTAGATATTGAAATATGTTGGAAACTTGTTGCTAAAGTTTTCTTCTATTTACAATTTCTCTACCAGAAACAACCTTTCTTATATCAAATAATTTATGTATGTGTTTTTCACCAACATTTTTCAGAGGTCATTCAGTGCTAATTGATATCTTCCATTTTCTCATATGAAATGCACATTTGTCCTCTATTGTATAATAATGTAAATAAAAATATATTTAAAAGCAAATGTCTCATCTTGAGGAAAGATAGATATAACACCTGTGAGTGAAATTACTATAGGCAGACTTTTTCAGGAAGTTGGATCACATAAGTGGCACTGAAGCAAGAGAACCAACGGTTATAGTCCTTTGCAATCAGTTTTTTTATCAAAAAATCAACATAAAAGCAGTAGTAACACAGACCTAGAAGACAGCCTGATATTTGTTTACAAATAAATCACATCACAAGGGGCTCTAAATCAGTCTTTTAACCATTATTTATTTTGGTTTAAAGAGTCAGACAACACTGTCATTCAGTTAGCATGCACACAGTTAGCAGTTAGCTGGGTCTGAGTATACTTCAGCTAGAAAAGACTGCATGGTGACTTGCCTCCCTGGTGAAATCATTAAGTGTAAATAATAATTTCTAAGCACATGTTGAAGACAAACTGCTGGTGTGGAGCTTGAAGAGCTGTAACAACATGGCGCAGAGGAAAGAGAAGGTGCAGACACAAGATTCAGGCTGTGTTACTGGAGATTAAATATGAGCATCTAACAGCAGCATTCTCTTAACTCCTCTCAGTACTGAGCAGGGAACCAGAGAGGCAAAACCTTAAATAATAGCACAGAAAATGGCATCAGGAAGTTGAGTTTTCATTCATTAGAAGCTCAAAAAACTAAGGATGATCTATATACTAACAGAATGAAAGAAGGGTTGGATATTGGAAATAAAAACACACTATCTGAACTCTATAGAAAGTACTAATGAAAAATCAGAAGGTAAAGAAGAATATTCAGTTCAAGAGGGTGCATAGCTGAGGCTGGGGAATTGAAATGACAAACTTTAATATATCCAGATAATATCTGGAAACTTGGTGGAATTACAATCAGCAAACATAATGCAAGAATCATAGAGAAGGTGATGATACATACCTTTTTTCAATAAAGCCCAAACAAACACATAAACAAACTAACTCTATCAAGAAAAACCAGTGGTATATAATTCTGTAATTAAACAACCAAAAAAAACACCCTTGGTGAACGACCTGACTAAAACCATAACAATAAAGGTAACATGGCTACTAAGTAAGAATAAAAGTGCTGCTTTTAATAAAAGGGAAAAAAACACCAAAATAAAGGGAATTTCCATCACTGCATCTTCCAAGTATATTTAGAAAATATATAAGCTAATGAATTACTCTTAAATTAAAATTTCAGACTACATAGGTGACTAGGTAATAGACAAAGCAGTCAGCAAACACATGAGAGGAGAAGCAACTCCTGTCTTCGTCCAGAGTAGCCTGTAAGACCTAATTTGAAATGTTACTATCAAAGCACCACTCATCAACAATTCCCAAGGATTCATTAAACTTGCAGAAGCAGTAAAAGGACAAGAAATCCACTGCCCACTTTCAAAAATCAGTACTAAGTAAGTAATGAAATCCACTGCCTACTTTCAAAAAGTGCTACTAAATAGTGTGGAAAAAATTCCAGAAATATCAGAAGAATCTGTGAAGAGAGACAAACAGGACAGAATCCTTTGGAAAATAAGAAGCTGAAGTTGTCTCCAGATGAAGAATATGTAAAGAACAAACTCTGGGCAAATGCAAAATCACAATAAACAAGACTTACAGTTTTTTGAGCTGTATACCATGTGCATAAAAACCCAAAATAAATAATTTTAAAACATCACACTGTAAATCTTTCAATGCTTTTGTAAAGTTGGTTGCTGGACAAAGTGTAAAAGCATCTAGTTTCACATATAGCAGAAAATTGGTAGGAACTGTTGGATTCTCTGTGGATGTACCACACATATTTTATGAAGAACACAAAAGAGTCTTTCAAACTGAAGTCTCAGCACAAGTGGTTCTAGAAAAATCAATAAACCAACTACTAATATATAAATACTAGCATCAGATGGTACTTCTATTCATGAGTCCTAATGGAACTCAAATATGAAACTTCTGAACTATTTCTTAGAATATGTAGCTTACTGATTAAATCTGTGATGGTACAAAATTAGAAGATAGTAAAAGTAACACCAATACTAAAAACAGCTCCAGAGAATGTTAGGAAAGATCATTAGGTTTTTACTCCAGAGAGAGGTCACCAGTGAAGTCCCAGAGGTTCAGGGACCTGACTGCTTAAGATATGAATTTGTTATCTAGAAGAGATGAAAAAAGAGGTGCTAAACTTTGCTGATGATACTCAGTTACTGAGCACCGTTTGAATAAACATGAAATTATGAACAGAATAAAAAATTGTAAATTTCACATGCAAATGCTGAACTGTGAAGTACTTGTTGCCATTGAAAACACAAATCTTGATGTTAAAATAGACAGACTTATGAAGATGTTAGCTGTTTCTGAAAATGTTAGATGTCTGCTCATGTTCTTTATAAATTACCAGCACAATTAAATACTAGTTCTCATTACTTGATATAGTTTAAAAATACATCTGAGGCAAGATCCTCAAAAGCCATTCCCAATTGCTCATTACTATCCACTACTTTCACAAACATTAAAAAAGCTGGACACTGTAAATTAAAGACATCAAATCTGTTGAAACATGGACAGCATTTCCTGTCTCATCTGCACAGTAAAATAAAAAGAGCTCTAATTTTCTCTCAGGTTCTTATTTCACTTCTCTTTACACATATAGGATGCCTATGCCTACCTTTAAAGCTTTTTCTTCACTGTAATTAATTCCAATTTTTATATGCCTACATGAGTCTTCTTCATGTTGAGGAGTTATTTTCATGAAGTTAATGTATATGTAATCCATTTCTTTCATTTTTCTCTACAGTGTATGTTTTGGGCTGTTTATCTTCGCAATTTTTCCAATTAATGAAAAATAGTTAATTCAATATGACCTAACAGATTTCCTCCCCCACAAAAAAATCTTTGTGAAACGTTGTGCATGTCAATTACTCATCTATAAATATCTATAAACTTATAGATGAACTTTTACCTCAACACAGGTTTTCATCCCTGAGGCAGCAGCATAGTGCAAAGGTGTATTTTTTTTGTTATCAACAGCATCAATAGCTGCTC
Organism: Lonchura striata; assembly: GCF_050655825.1. Classification (NCBI taxonomy): domain Eukaryota; kingdom Metazoa; phylum Chordata; class Aves; order Passeriformes; family Estrildidae; genus Lonchura; species Lonchura striata. The sequence continues at coordinate 23,570,227 of NC_140704.1, read as the reverse complement.
GTTCATATTGTCCTTCATCCAGTTTTGCTCCCTTCCACTTCAGGATCATTTGCAGACAATCAGCTCTCCTGCAGTCATCTTCCGAGGGTCGTGTGAGGCGAGGATGAAGAGCTCCCTCTGAGATCATGATCTGAGGCCCCATACACAGTAAGTGCATCGATGTCTCATTGTGCACATTCCTTTTATTTGGGTTACCATCTCGAACAAAAAGGAAAGTTCTGCAATGGGGGGGAAAAATAGAAGAAAACTAATTAGCACACAAATCCATTTATTTTCTTGAAGTGGGAATGGTGAATTATGACAGCTCTCCTTCTTGCAAAGATTTTGATCATTCATGCTAATGGCAAATATTCTTTAACAGAAATACTACTGGACAGCTCTCCTGCATTTCTCTTAGGAGTTGAGAGCCAAGATCTTGATATCTTTACTGAAATATCACTAAATACCATATTTACTTTGTCATTGTATGAGAAAGTTTATCCTACAATTCTGTGTTGTATTGTGATAAATGTTTTAAAGGCACAAGATTGATGAAATATGTACTTTATTTCCTCTGCTCTGTCCTGAATAGTAGTGCATTTGGTAGTTTGCAAATAGATAATGACAGAACAATTTGTTAAAAATTCATTCTCCTTTGCCATATCTTTAGTCAGATGTAAATGCAGCACTTACTACTTCTTAAAATATTATAAATACTATTCCTGCCAGCACTGCATGCATTGAGGAATGACTATTGACTTTTTTAATATGGAAGTAAAACAAACTCTGCCCCGTATAGGTGATAGAAGCTGGCAAGAATTTAAATGCTCTCTTGAATACTTTAGAGCCAATTCAAAGTGGACAATATTACCAGCAAAAAGAATCACTTTAGGAATCAAAGGGGAACAACAGGCTGATTCTTTGAATCACAACAATCTCTGAATCCTAACAACACCTAAGACAATGCAGCTCCCTTGCTACTTCTTGCCAGCAAGGATTATAGAAGTTACAATCCAGATTGAAATGGAAGAACCAAGACAAATCATACAATGTGAATGTGAATGTGCTGTAGCCTTTTGAGATATACTAAAGATTTTTTTTTCTTAAGGAAGAGTAAATGGTAGGCAGTGATAGAGAGGAAAGATCACCTCTTTAAAGGACTGGGGTCAGAGAGACAGCAATGGTAAAAGAACTCTGTGTGAAGGGAAGAATAACAGGTATTGTTCCCTCAAATTCCCAAAAATGTAATACCAAGCTAAATCTGAAGCATGGCACATGCATTTAAGTAGTCACTGCAAAAATGCCTGCATTGTTCCCATAAAGCTCCTCACACATAAAGCCTGCACAAGTCACAGTATGTCTCCTCCCCACACTGTTCCCTAATCCAAACAGTTTGCAAATATGAATAAAACCAGTTATTCTGGAAACCCATTAAGTTAGTGCAGGGGACCAGGTTCCACCCTCCCTGACCACACCCCTAAGACTAATGAAAACCAGTTTCAACCACTTTCAGGCAGCTCAGCCACCTGAAAGCAGGTGCTGCCTACATACAAAATTAGACAATATTGCTCCTGGTGAACAGTGGTGAAAAGAACTTGACAAACTTACCCAAATTGACAAAAAAAAAAATTATTTACCTCTGTTATTGCCTCATGCTACTTTTGCTATAGTTACAAGTCTAAATGCCATCTCCTCTTTCTGTTGTCTCTGAATACATACCACCTTTCTCAGAGTTTGTTCAGGCTTGTTCATGCTTTGTTCAGGACAAAGAATAATCCTGAAACTGTTTTATTAATAAAGGAAGAGGCTATACAGGGTAGACGGGAATTTCCCTTTCAGATATTATTGAAAACAGTCTGGACAAGTATTTCAGTAGAAAAAACTAGGCAAAGATCTGGTCCTGTAATGGAAGTTCTTGATAGCTGTTTGTTGAGTTGGATTGCTGTCCTTTCTTCCTCCTGAAGATCTCTGAGTGGTTTGAATTTAAAATCAAGCTTATTATAAAAACACCATTCTTTTAAATATATGGCAACAAAGTATTCAGAGGAAAACACAAAACAGTCTTCTCCTCTATGTTGCCCTATTTTGACAGCAAAAATGTTCCTTAGAGCAATCTCTCTTTCATCCATGATAGCTAACATGATAGATGCATTTGTTAGGAATATGAATATGCCAAACTTGAGATTAAAGATCTTGTCAAAAAAGGTAACAGCATATTTTGTTTCCTTGAGGTTTTTTGTTTGTTTTCAGAGGGAAGAGATTTAGCTACACAGGCAAAATTCTTCAGAGCCAATTACATGAAATGGTAAGACTAACCAGTATCAAACACTATCCAAAGTGCATTTGTTTGTTTGAATTAGCTTTACAGTGTATTAAACTAGAGACAGAAAAAGAGGAGGGGAAGGAAGGTGGGAAAGTCAAAGACAGAAAGAGAGAAGTGGGAAGGAGAGAAAGAAGAAGATGGGGACAAGAAGATAGATCCTATAGAGGCACTTGGATATGATCAGCTCTTCAGCAGAAGGAGAAGTCAAGCCAATCCTGGAAAGCCCAGCCAAACCAATGACTTAAAGTTTAGAAATGACTAGCATCCAAAAATGGGCAAATAATGCATTTTACATCCACAGATTCATTACTCAACAAGGCTCCATTTTTAACAGTGGTATTTGGTGCATAAGACTTTCACAGAGCAGTGCTGTAGATCCCTGCAATTTGGCTCACAACTTCAGAGGTATAAGAAGCTAAATTTTGCCTGGAAATGTACTGATAGAGTGAAAATATACATTGCCTATGGGAAATATCACTTAACCACAAGGCAGACAGACTTTACTCTAGTTGCAGTTTCCAGATTTTGCTTCAATCTGTAGCACTTTGCAGAATCCAAACTTGAGGTGACAAAAGTATCATAAAAGTGTTGAAAAAGTGACAAAAAGGAAAGGGCTGTAACATTCACACCTACTACTATCTGTATTTGCAAAAAAGCAGCAAGAAACTCAAGATCACAAGGCTGGGAACTTGAATAATAAACAACTGGGACATGTCCTCACTTTGGGAAACTAACAACACAACTATTTCTTCAGGTTTGGATAAAATCTTTGATGTTTGGGGCATGAAAACACCATATTTACAGTTTCTTTCTTTCTCTAAATAAATGCTCTATATATTATATATATTTTAGCTATATATAGATACACATTGCTGGAACTAGATGATCTTTAAGGTCACTTCCAATCCAAACCATTCTGTGATTCTCTGCTCTATTTGTATGCATAAAAAAACCATACAAAAATGTACCCATGTGTGGAAAAATAAAAATTAAAAACTGGTGTAAAATGAAATTATAAAACTAGTTCTGACAGCTGGAGGCTAAAGCATGTCTGAATATGCTCAAAGACAGCGAAGGTAACAATTTTTGAAAGCAAAACACTGACATATACTGTATAAAGTAGACAGCCCTTTTAACTTGCTAAAGAAAGTTACACTGCAAACTCCAGTGCAGGCATGAACCTAAAGCTCACAGCTTTAAGAAAAGTATGAGTATTAACAGAAGAATTTTAAGAGCATTAAGTATGGGTAAGCCATGAGTTAAAACAACATATTGAAGAGCCAAGTCATTTTATCCAGTAATTTAAAACTCATTTGCAATTGCTTAATTCGTACTATTATTGAATCATTCAGCTTTCAACACAGTAGGCCGATACTGATGCATTCAACCTTGAATAACTATGATTATTTCATTAAAAGTACTTTTCTCCCAAGTATTCTGTAAGAAAACAACCACAGTGTACTAGTAACCACTTGAAGAAGTCTTTTGTCATTACTGTTTTAAATAATTTTGGGAAGAGTACTGGTTATTACTTGATGTTGAAAGCCACATCCAGTAAATATAATTATTGGTATTGTTATTCATTGTACAGTGCTAGTAAGTTATTTATTAGTACGTCAAAGTTTCTTCTCTGTTTCATTAAGAGTCTTAAGCATTTCTTACATTAATCCTTAAATTTGTTATACTGCAGCCCAAAGAAAAATTATGTTTTATTTATGGTTCCTACAGCTTTTAGGAGGAACAGCAGCACCAAAACAGATTAAACAATTCCTAATCCAAAAATGTATCAATTACATATGGAAGTTTTTCTGTAACCAGAACACTATTGTTTTTATTTGTAAGTTTGGCATTCCCTTGGACAGTCAGGAATACCACTTCCAAGATCCCATGCCTCTTCTAGCTTTTATTCAATATTCTGAGTGGGATTTCAAAAGAAATAGAACTGAATGCCAAATCAGAAGTGGCTTCCACTGAAGCTGGCTGCTTACCAGCAGCTTTTGTGACAGTCCTCTGTAAATCAAAATCTGTGTGATTTGTATCTCTGTCTCTGGCCCTTTCTTATTCTAGCTTCCATCCTTCCAGCCTTGTCTTCAAATCCTTCCTTTGAACACAGATTTCTTCTGAGACCATCCAAGCTGAATTCTCTTCCCACATAACTGTTGACTATTAAGTTTTAGATTGGTCTCAAGCAAATGTGAGATGAAATAATAAATGTGTGTTCAGTGTCACCTTTTAAACACACAAATCTGTATTTCTGCACAGGAAAATTATCTTTGTATCAGTTTGCAAATGACCTAGCAGTGTATGCTATCTAGTGTTGACATTACTTACATAGCAATAATAAAGAAATTCCACAGTGAATACTAACAAGCTTTGCATCCTTTCTATTTCTTAAAAATCATAAATGTATTACAGAAATTGTCTCATCTTTATCTCTCCCACCATAAAAATTTTTCCACTTTGTATGTCACTTTAATGACACTAATTATTTTCCTTACATGTCTCAATGATGTAACTTTATTACATTAAATAGAAAAAAAAAGTGTAAATTTAAAAAAATCAAATCATCCATGAGCTGTACCTTGGACAAAAGGAAAACTGGATCTATATACAATGCCACTGATTAGTTTGAGCCAGCAGATCTCTCTGGTAAGGAAGGCAGGCACATGTGCCTCTAACCGCAGGGTGAAGTGAAGCCATTTGACACAATGATTCTATCAACTCGATAGAGTCACAAACTCTACCTGGCAACAAAATTAGTTGAAATAAAGATATGGTCATTCTGGTTGGCAAGGACCAAAGCTGTACTTCTCTATAAACCAAAGAAAATTTTATTTTGCCTGTGGTAAAATGTTCATGACGGCTCTACTAAGGAGAACAGACAACACAGAATAAGAAACCTTTAAGAGTCTACTGCATGAATAGATCTCATTTCACCAATCACTAACAAAGCAGTCTTACTCTGCAATGTGTGATTTCCACCAAGGAAAGTAAAATTAGAACAGTTTCCTCTGGGTGCATAAAAACCTAGCAGCAAGAAGAAGCAGTAAGACACTCAAGAGTGGCAACTGTAACTGCAGAGCAATGGCTGTGCTGTGAGCAGCAAACTCAAAAGCATCATGTATCTTTAACGTAAGGTTAAAATAATTGAAGTCAGACAGAAAAAAGTCAGCTTTAAGACCTAAAAACACAGCAGCTGACTTGCTTTTGATCTTTGTTTGTAGGTCAGTCTGTGATTAGGATAAAGTCTACCTTCTGTTTTGCATTTTGTGAGGAAGTCATGAGGAAGATACCTTGGGAGGCCACACACATCTGCTCAGTGAGAACTGCTTTTAACTGAGGGTGGCAGCCTTTGAGGAACAAAGCAAACACTACTGCTGCTACTTGACATCTGCAGCTGCTCCTCTACGTGTCTCCTCTGTTTTTTTCTGTCTTTGGCAGTTTTCTCCAGGATTTAGTCACAGTAAAAACTTGATCACTTTTAAAGGCTATTTATTCTTTGTCCATCATCTTGACTTCTTTTTAGACTGACTATGATGAAGATGACCCTTATTTTCTACTGCCCAGTCAGATGCTCTGCTACTGAAATCAGGGGCACTTCAATTCACTTGGTCCTCCTGCTTCTTTATAAACATGCTCACAAAACCCTGTGAGATCATATTCTTCATTTTTTATTCTCCTTCATCTAATCAAGAGCTCCCTTCAGTATTTCATATTTCAATGAATTTGAAAGGTGACCAAGAGTCGCAACCACACAAAATAACTAATTTAAAAAGGACCTTACAGAACCAATTCAGCAGCTGAGTGCAATGACAACAAAGCAATTGGATAAAACCAATGCTCCCACTCGGACAGATCCAAACACTGACAGATCATTCACCACACACCACCAAAGGAAAACATTTAACACTATACCACAAGCAGTCTCCCACAAGCAGCATTCATGTCTCATATTGTAAAATCGTCAGAGTGTTCAACTTATAACTTTGCAGGTGCTTCAATTTTACATATTTAGTATAATGTAGGATGAAATACATCTTCTCAGCTCTGGTGACCTACAGTGCAGACAACTGCAGCTGATCCAGTTCTCTTAAATTCTCTTTGAATCAATGGGAAGACACAGGCACTGCTGTCACATCCTTAATTTAAAACACTTAATGGTCACCTTCACAATACATGAATTGTGCTGTTGCCTTCACTAATTTTTCTGACTAGATTTATTATGTATTACTATATTGACTATAAAGGAGACCTAGTATGAATAATTCCAGTGGAGACATACTTACTTTTCTGAATAAAACTAATTTAAATAGAAGTATATTTGAAATAGTTATCTGTATAATTGTTGTTAATTAAAAACAAGCTTGCTTTTTGTTGCTCAAAGAGAATGATCTAGACAACAAATTTCTAATAAAATCATTCAGATGAAGTAGTGTATCATATACTTTAGGTTTTTAAACCAGAACAGAATTATTTTGTTATGTGGAAGAAAGGGAATATAGTTGGGTAGTTTTCTTTTGTATTAAAATCAGAAGCCAAAACTTTAAAAAAACTACTTTTAGGACAGTACCTTAGGCAACTATTATGCCTTCATGATTTTTGTTCTAAATGAGCTTTAAAATTGGAGAACACCAAGCAAATGTAATAATTAAAAGAATTACCATGATGAACAACAACAAAAAAAAAGGTGGTGGGAAAGACTCCTCCAGTTGTTTTCTAAAGCACCTACTTGAACACATCCATACATTCAGTACAAATTTCCTTACACAGGTATCCTGTAGTTTTGGTTAATAACCCCACATTTTTCCCATTTGCCCTTATTAGACAAAGAGTTGCTATGTACCTTATTATTTTTCTGTTGATCACATTTATATCAGAAGTACTGTTAGGAAAGCAATTTAAAAAGGAACACTAGACTTACTGTCAAAGCAGTTAATAGATGTTTAAAAATTTAATAAAGAAAAAATATGAATTTTAGCACCTTTCTGAAGATTTCAGCATGAATCATTTAGGTCTATTTGCATCTCAAAGTTTAAATATTTACAGAACTTCTGTCTGTCAAAACAGTGAAGTAGCCTCTTTTTGATTTCCATCTCCAGAAAAACAATATCAAAAATTCAGAGCAGCTTCAACCTTATCAGAAAACAAGCAACTACAGCACTTCTCCAAAGCCAGATGACCTGCAAAGAGCAGGGTTTTCATCAATACTTTTCCTTAACATCTATTTTTGCAGCATAAATATCCTCTAATACCCTCTAATCTTCAGAGAAATCTTGTTCTGAAAAATTCTACACACATGTCTCTCAAAATCATCCAAAACTAATTTTCAACATGACTGCAAATGGATGAAAAACCAACAAAACCTGGCATGGGAAGAGACATTCCTGAATGTGCTGTGACGAATGCAACATTCTCTCTGGGGTCAAAAAGTTTTCTGGCAAATTCACTCTCCACAGCATACTGGAAATATCAACATACTTTTTTTTATTGAATTACAATTGCTTGGCCCAGTCCTTATTGAAACCTCTTAAACAGGCAGAACAGAAGGGGACTGTAGCTGAAGTTCCAAGAGATGCATAGCCTAGAGGAAACCACCACTATTTTGATGTCATTCTCTTGAAGTGAAATATACTTCCCAAATCATAGCAATGAAACAAGACATACTGCCTATGAACAAATCCCAGGCACATTTGCCAGCGTTTCTCTCTGACTGACTTAGCTATGCCTTCATTGCCAGAGTTGCTTGACTACTATTACTGAATGGCAGACATCAAGACTGTTAAAAGAAATGGGTCTGGGTTTGATTTTTTTTATCTTTAGTTTCAGCAATCGCCTCAATTTCCAGAATCTCTGTAACAAGAAAATCTTGTTTTTCTTGTTCTAGGAAACAAATCAGCTTCATATACCTGTCCTGTCTCCCCAGAGCTCCATGTTTCTGTCATCTGCTCCTCCCCTCTCTTCAGGCCAGGACCAGCAGCAACTGCTACAACAATCCACTTTTGGCTTGAATACTCACAAAGTGCTCAGATATAGCAGTATGAAACACACAATGAGGAAAATCTGTCACTGATCCAAAAAGCTTCCCAGCAAAGCTGCAAAACTGAAAGTCACACCACATATATTGCAAAATGACAGTTTATCTAAGGGGTTTTTTTTCCTTTCAACGTCAAGCAAGTCCTCGTGATTTCCAGTCACTCCATCTCAACCAGCCTCTGGAAAGTCTGTTCTCTTGTCATAGCTCAGGAGTGCTTCACCAACAGCCAGACTCTATTGAGTAACTTTCCACACTGATAGCAACTCTTTCAAACTGAGCAGTCAGATGGTCTAAAACATACCTTAGGCAAAAAAAAACCCCAAACCAAACCAAAACAAAACAAAAGAAAAAGCCTGAGGGCACTGGATATGCTTGATCATCTGAAGAAAACATGTTTCCAGTGTGCTTTGTTGTAATATTTTTATACACATTCAGACATTCAGGGAGTGAAATTTAAACTATCTTCTTGAATATTAATCTTGTGTCAAGACCTTAATTTATAGGGAAACATGATAAATGTTTGTAGTGGGATGAGACTAGTGTGGAAGTTGTATATAAAGCTCTCAAATTTCTTATGTGGGGTGCTTCATGAACTGCTCCAGTGTGGGCTCTCCCACAGGGTACAGTCCTTCAGAAACACACAGCTGCAGTGTGGGTCCCCCACAGGGTCACAGGTCCTGCCAGAAATCCTCCTTCTAAGTGGGCTGCTCTCCACAGGCTGTGCAGCTCCAGCCAGGAGCCTGATCTGGCATGGGCTCTCCATGGGCTGCAGGCTCCTTCAGGGCACATCCCCCTGTTCTGCTGTGGGCCCCTCCAGGGGCTGTGGGTGCATCTCTGCTCTCCGTGGATGTCCAGGGGCTGTGGGAAGACATCCTGCCTCACCCCAGCTGGCACCATGGGCTGCAGGGGAATCTCTGCTCCAGAGCCTGGAGCACCTCCTGCCTGGTGTGTCTGCAGGGCTGTTTCCCTCACATTATTTTTCACTCCTCTCTCACAGACACTGTGCAGCATTTTTCATCCTTTCCTAAGTATGCAGTCACAGAGGTACCACCAGCATCACCACAGGCTCAGCTTTGGCCAGCGGTGGGGCTGGTTTGGAGCTGGAGGACACCAGCTGTGCCTGCTGTGGGGCACACTGATCTCTTCTCACAGATGGCATCCCCACAGCCCCCTGCTACCAAAATCTTGCCCCAAGAACCCAATACAGTGCCCTTCTGTCAGCTCCTCCTGACAGGTGCCACAGCTGGGGGCTGAGGGTTATCCTGTGCTAGCCTAGGAGCAGGGGCTCCTCTCTGCTGATGAGCTTACTGGCCTGAGATCAAGTCTTAGAGTATTCTTGTTTGAGCAAATTAGCTGTGGTCAGCAATTTTTGGTTTTTAAACATTAAATGCTAAGTTAAAACAAACTGGTATGTCAGGTAAACATTCAGGGCTGCAGACCAAGTTATACATTAACGGAAAGTTGACTATGTTTTGGTTTTTATTTTGACATTCCTAGTATACTAAAGTTTCCTATGATACTCATTAAAATGATCAAGAAACAATCTTAGCATTTTAACAAAATCCTGCTGAATCTTGTGAAAAGAAATTAACAGCAATTATTCAAATTTTTACATCTTGATCCTGTTTCTGGGCTGTAAATGTTGGATGAAAAGTGCAGCAGCCAGATGACTCAGATACTTGCTGCATAATAACTGTGCAGCTCAAAATCATTGAGAAATTTTTGTTGGCTTAAGTTTCTGAAGTAGACTTCATGCTGGATTAAATCAAGTTTGTGCAGCTTCACAGTTTTGCTTTCTGACCCTTTGACCTCTTCTCCAGGTTCTTGTTTCTTTCCTTCTGAGATGACTGTAGCAGGATGTCCCCAAGTCCCTTTCACTGCCTTTGGCCAGTCACACCACTCTCAGCACTGCCAGTTAGCATATTTCCAAACATCCCAAAATATCTCTGTCAATGCATTCTGTAATGCAAAAGGTATACCAACAACTGCATCACACTACTCTATTTTGAGAAAATCTCACACAGTAAACTGTAAACACATGTCAGTTCATATCCACCTACAATAATACTATTGCCTATAATGAAAAACTGAATTAGATGGTAGGCATGCAAGTAAATGCTAGAGGTTGTAGTTAGTGGTGCTACAGATTCCCCAATATTTAAAATGTTTTAAGAAGAGACAATCATAAAATATTATACTACTATGGACACCTCATAATTGCAAATTTATCTCAAAATACAGAGAGATTAAAATTAATTTATTTTTAGGTACTGAAATTTATCAATAAATCAAAACATTCCTTTTAATAATCAACTCACTTAACCCCTGCCATATCCAGGACTTTCTGCATCAGAAAGAAACAGCTTAACCCAAAGCACTTGTGCCCTTTCTGCTATCAATACAGCAAACAGACACACTGTAAGGCTTATATTTATTAACTTTTACTACTTTGTTTAGATAAAAAGGCTAAATGTATGTGCAATGCATCTTAATGAGAAGCCCTTAGAAAGACATCAGAAAAGTTAATAGTAAAAAACCTTCAATAAATTACTCCTCACTACACTTCTAACAGTCTGGGTTTTCAGAACTAGACTCCAGCAGATAAAGGCACCTACCCTACATTTAGGAACAAAAAATGTATTACAAACCCTTGACTCAAACAAGGCAAAAAATGATTCTTTTGATCATTAGTTTGCCATGTGTGAAAAAGATTCTCCTGTGAGACTTAGATGTTGAAGGTCCTATGTAGCTAGTAGCAAAATAGCATTTCTAAATGACTTTTTAAAAAAATACAAAGCAGTTATTTGAGATTCCCTCATAATGATGCAATATAAATTAACTAATGCACTGCTCAGAAGACAGTAATTATGACTATTTCTTTTCATATGTGCAATTTCATGTGTCCTTGTTGTCTCAATAAGGCTCTAATTTCTTAAGAGTTATTTTCAGGTCCACATAACCTGAAAATCTCAGAGGAAAAACATCATATGGAAAGTGTGAGTAAAAACTGGACACTATTTAAAATTTATTTCAGTTAACTCTTTTCTATAGGTCAAGAATAAGGAATGGGGGTAAAAAGAAACAAAAAGTTTCATGATGAAATGAAAACATCAAATTAAAAATAGAAATAGACTACATAAGGAAGAAGAGAAAAATATTTACCAAAATTGAGGTAAATGAGAAATAATAAAATAAGAATCTGGTTAGATGAATCTAAAACACTGAGGAAAAATTTATGGTGAGAGGCTAGAAAGCTAGTAAAGTTACAGCATACAAGGTCCAAAACAAACCTTATGAATACTACTGGCCCTAAACACAAAAATGAAAAGAATATTACCAATAACACAGTTTAGTATTTATTTCTGTTTTGTTTCCTAATATGAAGAAGAGGATATTTATGAAATTCTCTCTAATAATGCTTACTGAAGAAGAGGTTTAGCAATGTCTGCCTGGTACTACCTTCAAAAACTACTAGATGAGAACAGCTTGTGTCTGCAATGTCTGGACATGGGTAAGATGTTAATCTTTAATTGATCTTACAGCACTGACAAAAAGAATGGAAATAGCTAATATTAGGGATTGCTGTCCATAGTGACTGCAGCAACAATAAACTTACTTATTATCAAGATATTAATGTTCACTGCTATTATCCAAATCAAAAAATAAAAGCTGCTTGAATAACACAAGAATAAATATATATTGTACCATCTAGAAGGAGTTACAATCAGTGTAATATCCACAAAGCTTTGCAAACAGATTATTTAAAGACAGGAAAACACATCAAGAATGGTGGAACAGTTACTATTTTCAAAGAGCCATAGTATAGGAGTCTTCAGGAAGCAAGCTAAAACTGCCCAGGACTAATGTTACAAGAAAGGAACAGATACTGAAATAAAATTATACACTGATTTGCATGTTTTCTATCACTACTTGAACTTGTTACAAATTCTGTCTGTGCAACACACACATGCACATATATGTGTACACCTATGCATACACACATCAGGTGTTTATAAGCTGGCTGTTACTCTTGCATTTGCTAGGTCAGTTTTTCACACCCAAGCCAAATTTCAAATGCTGCTTACCCCAGGATACGATTCATTCCATGCCTAGCAGCATAATGCAGCGGAGTATTGTGCTGGTACGTTTCTCCATAAGAAGTATTTGGGTCAAGAGTTTCTTTTAGTTGAGGGTTGCTCTCATAGATTTGGCAGGCCAAGTTTTCATCTCCATTTATAAGAGCTTTGCGGAATTTGGTGGTTGTATTTCCCATGTTGCTATCCTAGCTATCAATGGCACTTCTTCCTTTCCCCTTCATCCACTTGTTGTACGGTTCTGTAACATGCTTCACAGCCTAAAAAAGACAAACAACATTCCAGTTATTCTCTAAAATACTTTTTCCTAAATGAAAAGAAAAAATGCAGAGCTATAGCACTATAAATAGGCAGGTGAGGAAGTACATAGGGCCTATAAACTCTCCTCATGAATTGCTGAAATCTTTCTAGGTAGATGCACACAAATTCCCAATTTTTCACAGATCATTTCCCTGACAAATTGTGGATCTCCCTCCCTCTGCAAATATCTTCACTAGCTACACTCTGTGGAAAAGAAATGGCTAATATCGACCTGTATCAGAAGACTGGCATGAACACTGAATTTCCATGAATCTGAAGTGAATTAAAAATTAGATGTTACTTCAAAAGCAGAATAGATCCAAAGCAAAATTCTTACACAAGGAAGAAAAATTCTTCAAAAATACATAATAAAGCAGACATCAGTTTAACTTTTAATGAAAGAAAATCATATTAAAAATCTTGAAGCACCTGAGCTTGTATAGGTACACAGCACCCTTCTGTGCCAGTAAGGTGAATGCCCATGAACACAAGAATTCCCATGGCCCCATCTTAACAGTTCTGCTAAGCAGACTCTTTTACACTTAGATCTACAATGAATGGGTCCATACAACGTCTGGCATTGCAGTGGCACAAACCACTGCACCTTACAGGACTTCAAAATACTTTCCAGCTGCTGTGCTCCCCAGCCTCTCACCTTTACCTGATGGAGGGACCCAGCAGATTAAGCTGCAAAAAGACAGGGCAGGCAGAGCATCTCTGCTCATGACACGGGGCAGCAGGAGCTGATCTGGATGTGCAGCCGGAGAGAGCACATGTTGGTTTATGGCAGGGCACAGACAGGGCAGTCAGCACCGGCTGTGGCTGGTAACACAGTGAACCTTCTAGGGGGTCCCTTTTGTGCACGAGTCATCCAATCCACACTGCTCCATGCCAGACCTTTCACCCCACAAAGCACACAAAGGGATCCAAATATGCCAGGCACAGCAAGTTAGGGGATTGAGACTATGTTGTGCACATAAAATCAGACAGGGCAGGAGCTGCCCAGTACCTTATATTCAACTTGTTGGGACTATCTCAAAGCTACCATTTCTACATTGGATTTCCAACACCGTTACTGGTGCCCCTCCAGCCTTGTAGACAGACAAAACAGAGAAATGCAAGGGTCTAGAGCTGCAGAGAATCCAAGGGAATCAGGATGTGGATAAAATTCACACTAAATGCAGTTGACGAAGTCTGGTGAACAGCTGAAGTGACACACTTTTGTTCCCCCAAATCTGTTGTCACCAGTTGCCTCATCAGCTAATCTCATCAGTGTGGTCAGGTCTGTTCAAGAAGGAGGGAGGTGGCCTTGCTGGCCTTAATTTTAATCCTTTTTCCTACAAAACTGTGGTAAAACAACCCTTATTTTGAGCTGTTGTGAAGTAGTAATGACACTGCTGTATCAGCTGCCTCCATGTACTAGACATGTTGTCTGAGACCAGATTTACCTGAAGAAGAACCAAGTAGGCACTCATCCAAACACAAATGGACATCCTTCATGTATCTAGTTATAGCCACAAATGAAAACCTAGATTATTCAATCACACTACAGATTCTGCAGCATTTTGTATCCTTTTGTCATTGATATATTTTAAAATACATACAGATACTACGCAGAGATAATATTCTTCAAGAAAATCACTGCATGTTTACATTACTATGTCACAACTCTCAGTGCCATAAATTAATGTGTTTTCAGATGCAAAACTAGTTGCATTACTCTACATACTGGGCAGTTTCAGGCTTTAGTCTATGAACCCCTTAGTCTACAAAGAAAAGTTCTACACTCCAGTCAGCCAGCAGTTCATATTACATTCAACAGACAGGATCTCAAAAATAACTTGAAAGAATGATTTAACTTAAGTTTAACAAGATTAGTTTGTGGTATTATATTATCTGTCAATCCTTATCTACCACCAGTAGCTCTCAAGACTATGAACTAAATTAATGAGAACAAATGCCTAAAAGATATCAGAATCATCATAGAAATCAATAATGAAGACCCCACTAATGCCTATAACACTAAGAAAAGCACAAATAATTTGAAATTAGAATGTAACAGCACCAATTTCCATGCATTTATTTCTGGAAATTAGCACGCAGATAACTTGCATCAGCTGCAGAACATGCTGCTTCTTGCCCAAACTGCAACATTAAACAAACCTGGGTAAGGATAGGGATGAATGAGAACACTGAGAGTGGAAGGAGATAAAATGGTGCCCCCAGGCACCTGAGAGAAATCTGGGATAGGGTGGTTCTGTTGAGATGTTGAAGATGAGATCTGAATGGATTTAGGCAGGAATATGGAAATGCATAGGAGAAATGAGGGTCTCTATGGGGTGAGCTAAAAAGCTCAAGTCATTTTTGTGCAGAAAAGGCAAAAATCATGAATTTTAATAAACTTTATTCACTTTTGAAACAGTATGGATACACTAGAATTTTGTACTGTCATCAGTGACTACTAATATAAAGGATGTAGGCACATTGCTTGAACTATTATGTACATTATCATATAATCCAGAAAATTTATGAATATGCAGACTGCACCACGTAAGTCACTGAAAAAAGCAGTGACATCTGCTTTCTTTAAAAAAACTGACACCCTATGGTGTCCAATAAAGGGCTAAATATGACACAGACATGACACAGAAAAGTGAATGAAATTAAAAAGAGTAAAAATCTTGTTTGTGTAAAAGGACCAGACTCCAAAGGAAATTAATCTCAGTCAAAGGAAAGGGAGAATTTTAAGAAGGGTTATGAGACAGAGCTATGATATGGCTTTGACAAGACACAAGTGAACTCCAACACAAAACCAAGAATGAATGCAGAGGTATTGAAAATTTAGCAAAGGCTAATGTAAATATAGCCATCACATTATCAAAACAAAATGAAAGATGATAGAATGGGGATAGTCAATGAAGGCCCTTCAGGTGATGGCAAACAGCTTATATTTGATGTGATAGCAAGAAACTGATCTCTGGAAGAATGGAAGGAGAGAAGTGACAGAGTCAAAATTAACCCAGAAAACAATTCTCTACTTAAAACACATGATACTATAAACGATATTAAAGTCTGTCGCCTTCATACAGTATCCACAAAGTTTTTCATTTTTAACACTACAAGAGGCGTTAGCCTCTTATGCTTTGGAAATTTGGTGGGCCACACAATAGTATTTTTTCTGAATTGCAATTAAACAGGTCTGCAGAAACACAGAAAGACAAGGGAGAAGCTATCTCTGTACCCTGGCTCTAACAGTTGGCTCCCAGCATGTTTGGAAGTCCAGAAGAAAGAAACGTGTGACAGCTGCTGCCTCTCTCAAGCTGCTGCAGTTGATGAGTGCCTTCTGTAAAATACTCAAGATCCACCCATTTACAGCCATCAGTTCATCTTTCAGCAAACAGCCCCACTGCATCCGCCACCAAAGCTGCCTCTGCCTCAACTGAAGGAGAAAAAGGACAAAATGTCAGCTGATGCAACAAAATTCTGACCTGAGAATGGCTGAAAGGGTCTAAAAGGCCCAGTCTGATGCCTTTGGTGTAGTTACCTTTCACAAAGAGCTTCCACCTGTTACATTCTCAGAGAACAGAAAGTTAATGAGCAAAGATGGAACCAGATATTCAGGGGAAGGAAACCTAGTTCACTCCTTCAGCCTGTCATTTTGTGTTTTTAGAGGTGAAGAGCATATAACACATACATTTCCTCTGACACAGGTGGCAGGGAAGTGGTCTGGAAGGTTATCAGCCAGACAGTCTCAGAGACCTGGAGAGCTGAACTCAGGTGTTGCTAAAGCAGTTTCAGCAGCTCCTGGGCTCACATGGGTAGTGTGCAGTATCAGTGTCACTGGTCTTGCTTCCCTCTCTGTACAAACCCAGCATTTAAAATACTTAGGCTATTTTTTATTGTCCACATCACAATGGAAAAAAATTACCACACAAACATGACAATTTTCTAGTATTTTATCTAAATAAAATGAGACTTAAACAGAATATTACAGGACAAATACAAGATTATTTTTTTGGTAGGGAGATCTATTCACTGACGTGCCAAGCTCTGTGCTAACAAAGACAGTATCATGGCCTTTAGCATAACCTTATATCATTTATCATAACCACAAACATCATTTTATACCAAAGAACTCTGGAAAAACTAAATATAATGTTTGCAAAATATATCCCATATTATTTCTGAATTCCAAACATCAACCATCTAATTCTAATTTTGAAAGTATATTTATTACTGACCAAATAGAAGTGCCAGCCTTACAAAACCCAAAAACCACCCTAAAGTTTAAGGAAAGATTTTTATAAACTCTGTCAGGGCCATCACACTTCTCTGCCTTGGCAATGAACAGTATTTTCTATGGCTTACTAGCAACACTTCGGTATCACTGCTCTATAAAAATTTAACAAAGAGACAGCCACTCTCATAGGAGCTTGATGATTGAGTACAAGATGATAAAAGATTGGGTAAAGAAAGACATGAGTAGAGCAAGGAAGCAATGAGATTCTGAGAGCAGTTGCACCAGCTGCCCAATTAATATTGATTTTTCCATGGGCATCATCACAGAAGTGAGTCTGAAGAATGGCAATGACACAGGATTTTAGAAGGAGTTCCTCCTTTCTAGGTGCTTGCTAGAAATTTGTAAAAAATAGTAAAATATTTTACAAGAGGGGTCAGGTGAGTATTTTGGAAACATCATACATCTAACACTCATTTAGGAACCACATATTGAATACAAAAGTCTTTCATGAGACAGCATATCTTTCTCAATTTACATTTTAACTGCTTTAATACTAAACCAGAATTTCTTACTGAATGTAGGACTAGGACGTGTTGATACAGCAGCTGTTCCAGACTTGGGGAATGAAAAAAAAAGGGATAGAGACTGTACTGCATCAAACTGCTTAGAAAATCTATCAAAACCAGTAACAAAATACTCAAGTTTAACAATGAGGAAAAAATGCTATATATTTCTTGCACCAAAAAAACCTACTATTTATATAATGAACAAAGATCAGGATTGAAGCTAATAATCATGTGAAACTTTTATTTTTACAATGTAACACTTCATAATTACACAGTTTAACCTTAAAAAGTATAAGTACAATTTGCAGACTAAAAACCTTAAAAACTACTTCTTAAGTAGTTTGTCATGTATACTGTAAGAACATTATTGTGGAAATGCTAAGTGAGCCAAGGTCAAAGAAGACTATGTAGCTCCTCATACTTAAATCTTAATATTATTAAAATAAAACACATTACATGGCTTCTAAACCCTTCAAAAGACAAGTGATAAAAAAATAGTTACACAAAAAGGATAAAAAGATATCAGAAATACTTGTTTTTACCTGGCTTTTGATGAAAGTATGAAATACTTTGAAATTATATTCTAAAAGCATCTACTGTTTCAAGCACAGTTAGCTCAAAAGATAGCTATTTTATTTGCTTTGGATACTGCAGTTAAACAGTTCATTTTTAAAAACTGAGTTTCTAAAATATTTACTGCAGAATCTGTCCCATAATATAAATCATATTTTTTTGCAGAAGGGAATCACAAACAACTTCATGGTTTAGGAAAAAGCCTCGTGACCTGTATGCTTAGGATGAGTATCACATTATGATGTTGGTAATTTTAAACCTCATTTCTGGGACAGACTAACACAAATAAAGCAAGTCAAAAGTTAAGTTCAAGAACTCTCAGGATACCAGGCTGTCTTCCCAGAAACAGCAGAAAAAGCCCTGGTTAGTGCCCCTCATCCTCTCTTATCATCTCCCCTCAACACAAAGTGAAAAAAAAAAAAATCTCCCTTTACCAAGAAGACAGAATTAAGAATGACGCATTCAAATGCACATGTCTGTTTCACATATGGATGGCACAGATGCCTGTAATTAAGATGCAGCAGAAAAAGTTAGGCTAAATCTAATTTTTACATGTTTGTAGTCAAAATTTATGATTTGTCAAATTTTAATTAATTACAAATTGTTCTCTCTGGATACCTGTACTGGGAGAACTTTTCTGCAATGTCTGAAGTAACAAATGCACTTGTAAAGCTTGAGAATTGGTTATAGAAAAGAGTGGTGGTGGTTAGGGGGTATTTTTACACACTGAAATATGCTAAGGTTTGTGCCAAAAGTTCTAAGTCATCAACAGGAAATAATGAAAGTGTCTCTGCCACTTTAAACCTCTGTGAAAGGACTTAACATTACCAAACTCTTGCTACATTTTACACACCAAAATGCAGGAAAAACAAAAAAACTGCTATGCCAACATCTCACCTTCATACAATGATCACAAATAAAACATTCTCTGTGCTTTAAATACCAAGGTTGAAAAGTGGCAAAAATGTTGAGAGTTGACTTGAATAAAACATAGTGTGGGCTAGTGAGAGAATTAATTATTTCCTCATTTATATGCTTGTGGGATAGAGAGTCTAGCAACTTAGGTTACAATCTCATTATGCTGGCATATGTACCCACAAGTTGAAGGTTACAGTTATTGCTCAATTTAGTAATTTGAGACTTTGGCTTACTGATTCAGCCGTAAGAACTTCCATCCAGGTGGAGTATTTTCTTTCAGACACGATTCTTTCACAACTGTAGTTTGTGGAGTAAAAGAAGATTTTAAGAATGGCTTTGGTTTTCTTTGCCTTGTTGCATTTAAAGGGATGCAACTGGGCCAGCTGCAGCATAGCCTAGAAGCAGTTTAAGAAAAAACTCTGCTTAGATGTAGCTAAAGTAATAGCTACATTAATTTTAATTGTGTTATCTACAATACTTGCATTCATCATTTTAATGAAATGTGGTAAATCCACTGTAGTGTAGGTACATACACACATGGCAGGAGAGACAAGGTACTGTGCAGCCAAATCGAAGGTACATTGGTACAGCTGGATAATAACTGCATTCCTGCAAGTAGTTGGGGGAAAAACCCAGCAGCACAAGTTAAAAGAAGCAATCTGTTGCGGTGTATACATTTTTTTCCCCTTTAGTGAACAGCAGTTCAGTGGGATGGAACAAAGGAATCATCATTCTAGTTATGCTCTGGAATAGCCATTGGTCTCACCTGTAATTGTAAATTCATTTCAAAATTAATTCCAGGGCCTCATGTCTGTAGAATTTTTTTTTTAATAACAACAAAGCCCTTAAAGTTCTGTGAAATTCAGGTAAGACTTTGGAGTTGTTCCCAATGCAACTGTCTGTCAAGGCCTTAATAATCTTAGTAATTTATTTTGTTGTTGTCAGTGATATAAGAGAAATCAGAGAATCACAGAACATCTTGAGTTGGAAGGGACCCACAAGGATCATGGAGGCCCAACTCCCAGCCCTACACAGGACAACCCCAGGAATCACACCATGTACCTGAGAGTGTAGTCCACAAGTTTCTTAAACTCTGTCAGGCTTGGTGCCACTTCCCTGGGGAGTGTGTACCAGGGCCCAACCTCTAGGTGAAGATGTTCTTCTTAATGGTATTTTTAGGTTCCAGGCATAAATTAAAGCAGAACTTTTTTAAGGCTAGCTCTTCAATCTTCACATTAGGTAGACTACTCAAATCTAAAATCTAAAAGATTTGTACCTAGTCTACCGACACTAGCACCCTAAGACCTCCTCTATCTAGATCAGAAGGGGAAGAAGCACAAAAAGATATGTTCGATGTTTTTTTAAATTAAGTCAAGCTACAGACAGACATAGTTCTGGCATTTTAATTCCAAGCACACTGTTTTAGCATAAAAAGCTCACTATAGACTCTGACTAAAGTACCAGTACACTTTAGGTACAGTGCATAAAACACTGTCAGTTTATAAAGGATCTATAAAAGTGGCTTCTGTTACAGGTCAATGCTAATAGAATCACATTTTCATCACAAAGAAGTGAACAAGTGTCACTCAGCACCTGTATAAAGAAGTAGCAGCAGCTGATGACTCACAGGACACTTAGCATGAGTGATAAACTAAAGATTCTGAACCAGAGACTGGCAATGTTCTTAACCAGTGCAACATCTCCCATGCTGGCAGCATGTGAACACGCTTCAGTCACCGTGTTGCCTACCCTCACATACATATCTTGCCCTGAGGATGGGAGCCTCTCTACAAAAAACATCCAAACACACTTTGCTTAGCTGTGAGATTAACTAAATTGAGCTGGGTTGCTGCTTAAGACAAATGTGTGTTCTCTCTGAAATCAGATTCAGTACTGAAAAAACTACAGAGAAACCACCAAGAGTTACAAGGCAATAGTTCAGAGAGCAAGGGACAGATGGGACTCACAGACTGATGCTGTATGGGGCAGAAAGTCTGACAAAATTTGTGGATTTCTGTCAGATTGATCCGCCTAGACAAAGTGAGAGTAAAGACAGTACTGGTACGGACACTGCTAAAACATGAAAGGATGAATGAAGATGGCAACATAAAGAACTATAGAAAACCTCATGGGGAGCTTGACTGACCAATCTCTACAGGATACAATGTGCCTGGACCCTGGCCTTGACTGGGTGGGTCCATGATGTATTTTTCAAATACATTTGCTCACCTTAGCATAAGTAAACAAGTTCAAAAATGCATGAGGGCCCAAAGCCAACCTTCTGGAGAACCTCTGGTAGAATCTAGTCAGCCAAAAGCTTTAATGTCAACTTTATTTTCAGCGGTGTTAAACTGACAGAATTGAAAACAAACTTACTGTCTGTCAAGGCACATCCACAGAAAGTGAAACTAAACAGGATGGCAACACAGGGATGCTCACGAGGACACTACACAGTAAAATCTGAAAATCCCTTATACATTTAGAAACCTTAACATCTTCCTGAAGCAGAAGTCTCTTAGTTTGAGGAAGCTTTTTCATATGCAAGAGTATCAGTTTGTAGGGTCATACTCTTCCTGGATCTTGTAAATATGAAAGAGACATAGATGGTAAATCTTCAAATGTAAGGATAGCTACACAACGTCAGCCATCTGCAATAAGATTGCACACAACGAGCATCATTCCTTCCTAAAAGCATACAGTCTCATTTCAAAGTAATGAATATCTAAAGTTAATACATTTCAACATAAAACCTACTAGTTTTATAATCAGCAATGTATTTCAAATAAAGTAAAAAGGTGAAGAAACAAATCTAGATTTTTCAAGGTCCAATTTCACAAAATATGCTGTATTTGAGAATGTCAGAGGAAAACAACAATCACAGTATATTACCACTGACTCTTGGCTCATAAGAATACTACTGAGAGGACCAGAACTCTATCTGTAGAGAGGTGATAGTTCCACAGTTTGCATGTTCTGAATAAAATAACCAATACTTACAGTATTTTCTCTATTATCACCCAAATAACTTAAAGCACTGGAAAGAACACTGCACACCATTTCAAGGAATATGAAATTCTGTCAGAGTTCCCTACTTACACGTAAGCAAGCTACACTTCGAAGACTAGACTAAATCTCTATTCAGTGCAGTATATTAATAGCATAAATATCTGTGGATGAAATTTTGTAAAATATACACTGATTACATGAAAGGACTATCTGTTTTCATGTTTTCAAGTGGGAAGTGAAGAAAGCACATTCAGCTGTCTGAGACAGTTGACGAGCATTGTTCACAAACCTACCGGACCAGAAAGAAACATGCACATACTTTATTGTTTCCTGGAGGCATTCTTAGGTACTGGTTTTGTTCCATGTAAAGCTAAAAGACAATGTGACCCTGCTGATCTTTCAAAGAGATCTTGATTTTTTTCAGATGAATGAACAAATCAATTTCCTTTTAACAAAGAGGTAATTTAACTAGTCAGCACTCCTTCAAAGCAACACATTCATTTAAGGTCTAAACACCGAATCTGGGAGATCATTGTGTGTCTAAAATGAGATGGATTCCTGTAACAAAGTATGTTTTCTACACAGCGTTTGAGAAGTATTTTACAGCATTTCTGAGAGACAACTTCAGGAACTATTTAACTCTTTTTAGTCCAAGCACCCTGTTTATCATGGTGGTGACTCCCCACAATCTTAAGAGTCATCACTGCTAACTAAGAATGAGCCATTCAGGTAACTGCAGTGACAAGGATCATCACTTGCATCTTATGTACACTAGAAAATTAGGAGAATTGCAACTGCTGAACTTCTGATAAAATGTTTATATACCCACCGACAAAATTCTGACTTTGGCAGGGAAATAGTGAAAGATACATTTGATCTGATCTAAAATTAATTTAAACAAATGCGTAACTTGAAGAAGTATTTTTAACTTTTCCCAGAACAACTCTGCTGAAATATTTGGCTGTTTTTTCCACTGCATACAAACAGTTTAACAATTTACATAAAGGCCATGGATAACAACATTTAATTATAGTATGTCATATACAGTCTGTATTTAGGAAGATTATTCTTGACACCAGTGTAATCACAGTGAAACACAACCTTGTTGTATAATGATTTTTGGCTTCAAGATGAGTATCAAGCCAAAGAAAACAGAAAGAGAATAAAGATTTTAAAGAAACCCAGTATAATGTGAGCTTGAATCACAGAAGGATTTGTACTGGAAACAATCTTTAAAGATTAAATCCTCCAACCCTTCTGTCCTGGTCAGGGACATCTTTCAGTTGATCAGGCTGCTCAAAGTCCTGTCCAACCTGAGCTCAGTCACGGGGCATCCACAATTTTGGAGAACCTGTTTCAGTGCCTCACCACCCTCATCACCTTCTTCCTTATGCCCAATCCACATCTACTTCTTTCTGTTTAAAGTCAATGCCTCTTGCCTTGCCAAAACTGACCTTGGTAAAAAGCCTCTTTTTTACAGAACCTGGTTTAATTATTGAAATTCTGCATCAAGGTCTCCTCAGAGCCTCCTCTACTCTGCTTCTGGGCTGAACAATCCCAACCCTTTTAGCATTTCTTCATAGGAGAGGTATTTCAGGCCTCTGATCATTTTTGTGACAGTCCTCTGGACTCACTCCAACAGGTTCATTCTCGTACTGGGGACCCCAGAGCTGGACACAGTGCTCCAAGTGGCATCTCAAAAGAGCAGAGTTGAGAGGAACAGGGGTAACCTCCCTTGACCTGCTGGCTATGCAGATCTATTACTTCTTTTATCAGTTCTCCTTGTAACAGAATTACCATGCCTAGGGACTGATGCAGACACTGTTACAATACAAATGACTGCTGTTCAGTGTAGAACAGACTGTTACTGACCTTTCCCATGTAAGGCAAGGAATGGAAGGAGATATGCAAGGTACCGGAGTCACTTTGCAAAATCTGAACCATTTGGCATCAGAATTACATGAAACAGAATATTATATAGGCTTAAAATTAGAAAGATTTTCAAGAACCAGTCAGAAAAAAAATACTCTGTTTTACCCAAGTAGTAAAATCTTTATAATTTTAATAGAGAAGTTCTTCAGCTGTTTCCATGAAGCTTTCACCAGACGTAACTATACAGACATTGGGATCATAAATAACTGTACAGACACAGTGCCTGATGCTTAGTGGAACTTTCCCTGTGATCACATCCTGGGGTCATGCTGAAGCCAGAGAAGACAGTAACAGCACTCATGCCATTTCTCCTATGCTCTCACTATTCCTGCTGGCAACCAGATAAGACAGTAGAAAAAGAGCAACAGAAGTAACAAGCCTGGCTGAACTGCCAGGAGCAAGAAAAATGCAGGAAACAAGGGAAAACAGCAGTAGGTTGAAAAGAGAAAGGACTCTACACAGTGTTCTTCATCCATGGGCCATTGCCACGTGAGACAAATAAATGTTTATTTTAACTAAAGGACATATTAACAATGGGCTTACACAAGTAGGTGAATTGTGATTATCCTGACCAAACATTCCTTATTATGGCATTTTTTTTTTTTTTATTTCTAGGAAAGGACTGAGGCTGCATAAGTTTCTTATGATTATTTTTTTTTTTTCTGCTGAATCTTTCTAAATTAGTATGTACCTATGAGGCTTATCAACATGATGCCCTCCCCAGCAAGGACAATGAAGTTTCCTTCAGAAACAAAGAGAAATATAAACTAACAATTAATATTACTACCCTTCCTGACATCCAAGCTTAAGGAAAAACAAATGTTACGGATGGGCTTTAAAATCAGTATTTATATTAAAAATCTAAGCCATAAGCAAAGAAAGCAAGTGTTACATGATAGAAAGAAAAGATTTTTTTAATTTTAATTTTTCTCAGTTCTTTTCACAGCTAATATTGCTAAGAAGTTTTTCACAGCTAATATTGCTGGGGAGTTTTATGCTCACTCTTGCCTGGCATAAACTTCAGCCCACATGCCCAAAGAATATTACAGAATCACAGATGCAATATATTTTGCTTAATCATTCTTTTAGAAGTCTTGTTACGTTTATCTCTTACAGTCTTTCTTAAACAGCAAAACTTTGATATAAACCCTATACTTTATATTCAGAACCACAACATCCAGGTCACCAGATTATTACATCTTGTATCTGCTGGAACATTTCACTATTGCATCCACTGTTTCAATTTCTTATTATGCCTGAAAACAAAAAACTCTCTGTTCATGCAGAAATGTGTCATAACAATAAAAGAGCATCTGTGCTCCAACAAACCCAGTGGCATTTGTACTGGCTAAGGCTAACCAGTTTGCAGCAAATTTTCATTTTAAATTATTGCAATACAGTTGTAGAAAGCTAGGAATGGTTCTGTTTTACTGGTTTAGCACACAGACTACATCATACTTCACATAATCAGCCTATATAATCGAATTATTAACTCTTCAAAATATTTTAAGTTTTTCACTTTAACAGCAATTTTCATAAGAGTGAATTAAACCAGATCCAGACATCTCTCTGGACATCATCCTGTGGTTATGCTAAAAGATAAAGGCAGGCAGACAAGGCTGTTCAAAGGCATCTGAGGCAAGATATAATCTCAGCCAGACTTGATGATCCAAAACTATTATGTCAAAGCAATGTCTGACCTAAGTAAATAGCTACTTGATACAGGAAAAGATAAAGATGTAGACCAGCAGATTCTAGATGAAAACTAGTGCCGAGATTTGTGAAACTGTCCATGGTTTTCCAGAGAAGAAAGAGAGAAAAATTTTAGGTACTGAGAAATAAAGAATCCTAATGGCAGTAAGGGCTCCTGTCCCCTAATAATCTGCTAAGGGAAGAAATTTCTTTAATCCAGCAACTTAGTGATTGATCTTGTCCTGAAATAAGAATTCTCCATTCAATATTTATATTTACTCATGAGTATTCCTACTGTTTACAGTCACAATGTGAATGTGTGCAATGTCCAATACTTAAAAAATTGTAATAGATTCTTGGAGCAAACGTGTTCTTGAGATCCTGAGTTCAACTGATTTTCAGTTTGGAAATCTGAAAAATTACCTGGCTTCTACAAAAGCCTACAAAAGTAAAACCTTTAACCTTTTATAGCTCCATCACACAACTTAAAAAAGAGGAATTACAAATGTATGAAACAAGCCTTTACAAAACTAAAAAAGCAAAACCTATAGGGTTTTTTCAGCTCTGTAGATTTAGAAGGGTTGTGGCATAAATTAAAAATTAGGTCTGACAAAGACTGGTAAGAATCCTCTGCTGTTTTGGAAGTTATTTCAGACTGACTTGTAAAAAAAAAGTGTTAATCCTCAAAAATAAATCTAAATTTTGCTTAGGAATAAATATCTGAGACTCTAAATGAAGAAAAAGCTAGTTTATTCCTACTTCGAAAGAATTTGATTCCTAACAGCAATTCTGTTTCAAGATATTAGCTAAGGCAAGCTGAAAATTATTTTCATTATATTCATACTCAAATGTTATTTATGATAACTAGACAATCTAATTATCTCATTTACCACTTCTACTATTTATACGTCAACATTTTAATAATTAATACAATTTATTGTGTGCTTTCATGAAACAGCTTCATATCTGGTTTGCAGCCAAATTTCTAATTGTTTTAGACTTCACAAATAAAAAAATCAGACAATATATAACTTCAGTTCTTTTAAAAGTTTGTCGTTACAAATATATGCATTTTTATTTTTCAGTTTATTTTCAAGTACTGTAAACACAATAACGGCTACACTGGATGTAGCCATTATTATGTTTACATAATAATGTCTTCTCATCTCATTCCTTGTCCACAGTTAATAGCAGAGCGTACCAATGAAAAGTACAGAGACTGGGCAAGAACAGATGGACAATTCCACACAACACTCTCCCAGCCTCCACCAATTTACCACTTGATGAATTTTTTAGATAGATATGCTAGGTTTATATTAATAACCTGTATTGCATTTTTCTTCCACTATGTTGTTCAAAATCTCCCCAAATCTATGGAAAATTTTAGCAGACAGAGTATTCTGAAACTTCACAGCTTAATTATTCATTGTGAAAAAATAGCTAGTTTTAACTGGCAATTTGTTAAATTTCATTTTAACTGTCTACAAGAACTGAGAGGCAGACAGAAAAGAAACTTCCCATATTTGCTCTCTCCCTTCCACTTGTGATTTTAGAGATTTCTATCACATCACCTCCTATAGGTGATCACCTTTATGTCATACCAGACTATGGCTCTTTTACAGATTGATTAGCCCTAGTTCTGAATAAGTGGATTCTGTGCCATTTTTAGGATTATTTCTTCTTTTTCTAATCTATTTCCAATGCCACTAACATATTTTTAATTTAGGACATGTAAAATGCCTCTATTTTGACACTTCATTTACTTTTTGGAGTGATACTAAAGACTAAGCTAATTTTCTTCAGAGTTTTAATAACCTTGAGATCTGGTTTATGAACTGTAATAATTAAGAGAATAACATTCTATATAAATTTAGGATCTTTTTTTCCCCTCAACCAGATGAATCGTTCAGCTTTAGCTATATTGAATTTTATATTGTGTCTCATAAAATCCTTTTGCAGTGGGCACTGTTTGTAGTATCACTGATTACCATCTTTTCTATATTATTTATCCTCACATGCAACAGCTGAGGTCCTAGCAACAGATCTGGGACTCTATCAGTAACCTTCAACCACTGTGAAAGCTGTCTCTTTATTTCCATCCATATCCATAACCATCTTTAAACCAGTGACTTCTGCATGCAATGGACCTTTGCTCTTTCCCAAAGATGTTTTGATTTTTTAAGACTTCTAAGTAAGGGATCATGGGATACAACACTTGAAATTAAATAAACCCGATTATACTAATGTATTTTGCCAACTTCTTCAAAGAATTTAAGTGAGTTTGTGAGGTCAGACTGTCCATTATGGCATTGGATTGACAGATCCTCAGGACATCACATTTATCGACATGTCTGCTAATTATTACATCATATTACTACATATTACATAATTTCTACTAATATTTTAATATAATAGCTGCTTTTAAGGAAGAGCTTAAGGCATCTGCTGTCCAACAAACCTGTCTTGGAATCTTTTAAAAATTGCATCATGTTAACCCAACTCCAGTTATCAGTCACAAAGTTAAGTTCTTAAGAGAGGCTAAATATGACAAAATGCAGGGGGGTTGCACAGTTTTAATTAACAAAGAATTCTAAAGAAAATCATATTTGCACTGAAAAAATAACCCAAAACAGAATCTTCAGTTTCTCCAAAAAATTCAACACAGACTGTCAGTTATGAGATTAGACCTATAAAATCAGATCCTGGCTCTCATCACCAAGTACTTTGGCAAATGATATTTCATAAAGGGATGGTGTCTGCTAATCTCCTTTTACCTTGTTAGATTCAGCCAGAATGCAGGAAACCTCTAAAGCACATCCAAAATACTTTTTTACATTGAGATGGAATAGTGATATTCTATCATTTAAGAACACTGAATTATTTTAGACTTCCCTCCCCATTTTCTCATGAAAGACCTCTTTCTCTGAGAAATGCTGAATTAATTATCAAGGCAAAACTACAGCTAGATACTATGAAGGAGAGAGGAAAGCATAAGCAGTCTTATGAGTCTTTTCTCTCACTCTGGCAATGTTCAAAGTATCACATATGCAGACCTTGCTTCTTTTTACTCTACTTCACTGCAACAACAAATAAAAGGAAACTTCCTCTCAAAATTGCCTGTCTTCTACCAATTTTTTTGTTCTCGTGTTCTTCTGTAGTCTATAAAGCTTGTCACTCTCTTTACTGCTCTTCACTTCATGTTTCCTGGGGAAGAAAAAGGAGACACCTCTCAGAAAACCCTTGCATAGCTGAAGCATATCTGAAAAATTTCACCAGTGTTCCCAATATGAAGAAAATTTCTCTATTCAGAAACAGATTTATTTTCTCTATTGGATAGAGAAAGTATTCAATTCCCATGGGTAGATTTAAGCATTCAACACTATTTATACAGCCAGAAAATATTTTACTTCTTATACTTTGAACCAGAACACTGCCGCCTAAAAAAAGGGAATAATTATAAAAAGATTTAGATCATAATTGGTAGTTATGATGGACTGTCACAGAACCAGATCATCTGAAGTACTAGATTCAAACCTGTTCAATCTCAGATTGCTAATGGTCATATGGTAATGCTTCTCTCAAGCCTTTGGCTTGGTATCCAGTACCCAAGATTCTCTGATGCCTTGTCCATGCATTGACCTTTGTGTATTGCCTAGATTTTGATAGGATGTTTCTGTTGTTTGGGGTTCTTAATGGAAAACTGCTGCCTTGCCTTTTTTTACAGGCAGTTACTGTGCCAGCAAGCAAGCATTCTGAAAAGCAGCATTCTCTAGACTTACATTCCCTTTGTTTCTAATACTGCTTGCTCACACCACCAGCTACTATCAAAATACATAATGTGGAGTTCACAAAGTTTGAGTTCATTATTGCCTCTGTTCCTTCCACATCGGTTTCATAGAGTTCCCAGAGTAATAAGAAAAGAACAACTGACAGTGCTGAAGCACAGCTACCTCACCCATGGATCTGGTACTTTTGGTTAGGTAAGGTGACTTTTAGAACCTCTGTGTCCCTAATTTCCTGCTACATTAGACAGGGAGGTCCTGCAGAACAGAAAGATCCAGGTCACCCTCCTGACGGGGGAGGTGTCAGTGACACTGCCCAGGAGGTTCTCAGCCAGCGCTATTTCCGAATGCCGCTCACAAAGTCACAGAGGACAGCTGCACATGGGCTTTCCCTGCAGTGGTGGTGCTGCTGGGACTGGCACATGCATTCCCTTCCTGCTGCCTTCACAGCTAGGCATGCCGCCTCACGAAAGGGAAGACTTCAAAGTCTACCAAACCTTGCTGCAAAGCAATGACAGCAGATATCCAGCCCAAGATGGTGCATGGCACCGTGAGATTATGGAATCCAGCCTGCTGATGTAGAAGACTGAGCTTACTGCTGTCTGTTAAGTCATCATGTGTCTTTTTCAGCTAGACAAGCCCATTCAGCCTCCTCTACCATGACTCATGAAGCAGTTCTTACACAGCCTGACCTATGCCTAGGAAAATTCAAACATCAATCCAGCATTTACTAGGTACTAGCAAACTTATATCGGCTGTCTGAAAATGAGACAGAAATCCACTGGCCCAAGAATACATTTCTTTGTTAAAAGAAAAATCCTACTACCAGTTGCAGAGATTTGCAGGAGCAAAGACAAGCAGTGGCAGACGAGACGAAAGCTGGGAGAACCAGCTGTATTAGCCTCAGCAGCTTGCAGAGCTGTGATGCTCAGGAATCCCTTGGTGACTGCCTTATGAAAAACCTGCTCCAGTGCCAATGTAACATGCAGGCACTTATTTAAGAATAGCTCTTTCTGCTTGTAAAGTAAAAGGCACCACAAGACAACATTCCCTACCCCCCCACTCTCTGCCAGAAAAAAGCCACAAAAACTCCATTTCTTTTTCCTCTATACTTCTTCATTTCTTGGGTTGTTCTCCTCCCCAGGGCCCACTTCTCTGCTCAGACCAATGTGAGACTTCTATCAGACTTCCCTGAAAGTTTCAGAATTTATAAAGTAATTTTTATAGTTAATATGAACCATGCACTTAACAAGCTGGAAATCTGCCTCCAGTATCTTTTTATGACACAAATGTTGCTTGAGAAACTTACATTGTAGTTTCTCAAGTGGTTTTAATTGACACCAGAGCTGATACTGCCCTTTTTGTTTCTGATTCACCCCCTCTGTTCATCCATATTTCCACAATGTCCCTTGTTGGTTTATTTTGGTGACTGTACAGAGAAGCAGAATAGATCTAATTCAGATTAATTCCCTCTTCTTGGTTTTCTTCCTGGATGCTGATGGTCCAAACAGCCAGAGCATGGCAGCAGTGATGGGGAGGCAGGACTATTTGTACCAGTGCATACTGTATGGAGTGGAAATACTTTCAAATAGTGTTTATTCATACTAAAGTGCAGACAGAGGCAGAAATATCACCAATGTGCAAACTGTGCAAAGCCCACAGTTGGTTGCTAGAGGCAAGGCAGTACTGTTGCATTAGCTAAAGTCAAAACAGTTTTCATGAAATTTCTTTTGTAGTCCAGCATTATTTTATCAGCTATTACTCTGACAGTGGCCATACACTCAGAAAGGGATAGTGGATGGAGCATGAACTAGAAGATGCTGCTGTGTGGAGTGGGAAACTGCAGAGCAGGCATCACAGTACCAAAGGCAGCACTGGCTGCTGCAAACTGCACCTAAGCCTGCAATAACCCATGCTGGGCAGTGTACAAAATAGTATATTATATCAGGATGTAAACTCATAATAAATAACTGGTATAGCAACTTCACCTCAGCCCTTTACAAAAATGTCAGCAAAACAGGTACCTCATCTGAGTCCAGTTTTAATTTCACTAAGCAAAACCCCACATGATCATTAATAACAGCAGCTGATGCTATTCAGATGTCTGACATTAGGCAAGCAAGACCTGAGTAGAAAGACAACTAAAATCCCTCTCAAATGGGCAGTGAAAGGACAAAGGTGAGCTTGCATTTACTAAAGGAAAAAATTCAAGCTCTCCTACCCTGACAGTCAAAAAGCAAGTATTGGTGAAAAAGGTTTAGTGTAGCTGCAGGGGCTCAGCAGGACTCCAGTGAGAACAAAGACTACTAAACTGGCACAAAGCTTTTTGAAGGGCAGAGAGATGAGAAATATATCTAATTTAGTCCCTCTCCACATGCACTTCGGGAAAGAGAGATGCTTAAGAACAATATCTGCCTTTCCCCCTCTATAACGCTAATTCTGTTGTGCCATATTTCATAATATATTTAAAACTTGCCAGGGAACAATCACTGGAGCTGATATTTCAATTGCTGCTAGATATGAAGAAACAATACTTTATCAGTAGGGTTGAGATATTCATTAGAGGATTTAAGTTTTAAGGTCTTCTCAAAATTTCAACAGGCACTAACAGCTTTAAAAATCTACTCTGGTATCATCACTCTGTGTACTCATACTGCATCCTGCACAGCAAGAAGGATGTTCCAATTGCACTAAACTACTCTCTAGAAAATACAGAAGGCAAAAAAAGCAATAGACAAGAAATAAAAGAATTGGAAGACTATTTATTATAAAGTAAAGTAAGAAGTATAATTTCTGAAGCAGTCATCTAACAGCTCAAAAACCAGCCATGACTAAGAATAAACAGTAATCAAAATATACCTCTATAAAGAGAGGAAATAAATAAGAGACTCCCTTTTCAAAGGTTTGAGTGGTTTGCATGAAAACTTATTGTGTTGCAACAGAAAGGCATGAGGCTGGAATGTTCCAGGAAACAGGGATGATGGAACCACCTACTCTAAAAGGCACATACTTCACCTATGCAAAAGCTTGCTCACTTTTTCAGGATGTAATCAAGTGTCCGAGTGACATGGAAATCTTATTTCCTAATCAATTAGAATGGCAAACTGTATTTTAAAAAGCCCAAAACTTTGCATTTTGCAGCCTCATATCTCATTGAATCCATCTTGAAAACAGAATATTGCTCTCATATCTTCAAGTCTGTGTGGATAGATTTTAAAGCCACTTTCATTTCATAGAATGTAGCAAATTTAAATAAAAAGGATTTGTTATCCCTCAGCTGTAAGGAACTGGGGCCACAACACACAACTATTGCATCAGAACATTTATTGTGTGCCCTCAGCTGTTTGGATACAGCAGTGGAGTGGGCAATTTAGAAAGAGAACAGGAATCCTCAGAGTTACAGTAAGCAGGCTCAGGCAGTACTGGGGAAAATAAAGTATACAATAACTAAAACAAGGCATGATTAAGGTGGACTGTCTGGCTTTTAGGAATGTGAAAGGATTTAGTTTCACAGTAAGCCATGGGTAGACTGTTTTAAGAATATTTTTCTATTCAAAGTTCATAGCGAGGTTTTATGTTTCAAAAAATTTTTTTTGAACACCTCCATTTTGCACTAACCCAGTGTGCTTTGATCTGAGTCTCATCATTCCTTTGAAGAAGCTAAACCATGCTGAAGATTCACAGAAAACACTGTTTGGTTTTCCTATAAATTATATTATTCATACAGAAGTTATTCCCAAAAAAAACCATGAATTTGGAGTGTAGGATTTCTTCCCTTGTGCTCATGAGTAGATTCTAAAATTGAAAACCTTTGTATATTTCCAAAATAATAGAGGACACAATTATCAGTAACTCTTCATGGCTACCCTAATACCACAACCTAACAAAACTGAAATTAATTCAGTATACTTTTCAGGCTTGTGACTAATTAAAGAGAAATTTGACTCATTATCTTCATCATCTATTTATATAGTAGAAAATTATACACATAGCTATAAGAAGGGGAGAGGGATAAAAAAGTTAACCAATCATCATCTTAAGGACTTATTTCAAAACTCTAGTTCTCCATATCGATTTCTTACTCATATATACATGAAGTAAAATACATGCGGCAAAAAATCAACAGGATTTCTGGATTAACTTAAAAGGTATAACTATGAAATAAAGACCAAATCAAGAGGCAACTTACATGACATTTATAATAAAATTATGTGACTGTTTTATTAAGGTTTGCACACTTTACATTGCAAATACATCCAGGGTAACAAAGACTAAACCCTCCAAATTATCCCTTTTTAATTAAAGATTACAAGGAAGTATTTTATACTAGAACATGCTGCCTAACTGCTATTCCAGACAAGTGAATTTAACTTCCTATTTAAGTAATAATAAACTTTCTTTATTAAGTAAGTAATTATAAACTTCAGGCAGCTTGCTTATTGAGAAAGTCTGAATTAATGAATTTTGGGGGGAAAAAAAACCCAAACAAACCAACTACATAAAAAATACCCAACTTCAACAAACCAGAATAATCCAGTATTACAATTACAATTATTAATTTATTTCATTACCTGAAAGAAAGCAACAGTAATTGGTCTACTTCTACTAACAGTAAGCAATACAGTTAACATACAACACTCTGGAAAAAAAATAATCTCATTAAGGATTAGTCTGTTTCATGACAGACACATGAAAATTCAAAGCATTAAACTGATAATTTAAAATCTTTGACTACACAGAAGTCAGGTTAAAAATCAGGTTTTGAGCCATATAGTACAGTTTATTTAAGACAACAATACTCTTCTACAGAACTCCACAGCTCTCTGGGCCAAACACATCAGCTGGGTCAGAAGCAGCTGTATGCAGAGGAGGGAGAACACAGCTCTGCAACCATATCATGAGATATGGAGCAAGCACTTATTTATATAAGGAACCTTATAAGGTTATAAGGAACCTCTGGAGGTCAACGGCTTCTATCCTGTACTCAAGGCAATCTTCAGAGCTTTAAAAGCTCCTCAATGCCCTTCTCACTGAATTTCAGAGTATCTCCAAGTGTGGAGATCCCACAGCCTCTTCAGACTATTTATCCCAATATCTGACCACCTCAATAATGATAATTTTTCCTAATGTCTAATTGAAACATCCCTTGCTATAACTTTTTCTGTTGTCTCTAGCCCTATCACCCAGCTCCTCCAAGAAGAGTCTGGTTCTGTCTTTTCTGTACCCTCCTATTAACTGAAAACAAGATCCACCGCCCTAGTCTCCTTTGAACAGAAGACACCCAGCTCTTTCAGCTTCTCTTTTTACATATGTGCTTCTGTACCCTAATTATCCTGGCAGTCTTCCTCTAGGCCTGCTTCAGGACGTCAGCTCCTCTCCTACACCAAGAAGCACAAAACTAGACATTGTTTTTCATGTGTCACACAAATGTCAAGCTGACAGAAATACTCACTTCTCTCAGCGACTGGCTTCATTCTTGCTCAGAGGTACCTTTCTGACTCACATTCAACCCAGAGTCCACCAGCAAAGCGACGTCATTTGCTGTGATGCTGCTCTCTAGCCATCAGTTCCCAGCCTGTATGACTGTGCAGAGTTATTCTGTTCCTATGTTCATATTCTGCTGAACACCAACCACAAAGTTCTTGTCAGCCCATTTCTCCAGCCTGTCAAGGTCTCTCAGAGGAGCAGCCCTGCCCTCCAGCCCACACAACCTCAGTGTCATCAACAAGCTTGCTGACAGTGCACTCCATCTCCTCATCCAGGTAGTTAATTAATATTATAAATGCAAAGCTGTACTATTTAATTTTACTGAATACTAATTATCATGTCCTGAAAAGGATAAAGGACTTCCACGTAGTTTAATTTTGACTAATTAACAGGTTGGTAAATGGGATGTTACAAAGAACTTGTACTTCAACACACAAGCAAGTCACCAAATAAAACCTCTTCAGTATTTTTTTTAATGGGCAGTTTGCACTTGGTGACTCACTGAAATAGCTCCAACACATCCTTCTAAATATGGAGAACTAAATACACAAAGTATCTGTGTCAGTGACTCTCAAGAAGTCTGGGAAAAGGGCCTAAATTAACAGCCTTTGTATATTTATACTGCAATAAGATACAGAGCTATTAGTAATGTCTAAGTACTGCAGGCTGTGTACTACCATATACAAACTTCCAGAGAATATAAGTAACAGGAATTCTTTCAGAAAGAACAAATGCTTTGTCTTAGAATATTTAACTCACAATGCTTCATAGACCTAGATTACTTGCTAGTGCAATTTTGCAGTGGATCTATTTCTACAGAATAAAAGTGCCAGATCATTGCTGAAGAATTGCTTCGCTATCATGAAGTCTGCTACACAGCTAGGTCTCAAGATTTGAGCTTTAAAATATCAAAATCCACAATGTTATCAATATATAGGTAATTCCATCAGTCTATGAAGTTCTTAGAATTTTAAAATGTATAACCTGCTTTATTAGTACAGCTTTGGTCTTTATCGTTTAGTAGGTATATATTTCTGCAGTTTCTTCACAACATTGATGAAATTCACCATCTTTCATTCAAGAGATTAACAAGAAGTTTCTGGGCCCTACTCTGCCAGAACATTTCTACATGTCTATCTGTAGTCTTTCAACACAGTAAAGACAACCAGAGATGAATACATTTTCTTGTCCCTCAGCTGCTTAGAGATCCAGAACACAACAGAGCCACCTGGATTAAAAAATAAGAAATGCTAAAAAAATTACAATTCTGCAAGTAATTTACAGAGGCAAGAAATAAGAATTTTTTTTTCTTAATGATAAAACAAATACTTATTGCAACAGCATTTACAGGTTGCTACTGTCCAGAATTAATCCTGATGTGTGCATCCAGCCATACACATCTTACTCAGTAACTAATAGAAATACAAAGAAAAACTCACAACTGCCTATCAAAACACTACAGTAACAGTCATACCCTCAGTAGAGAGTTCATTAATAAACTACAACTGTCCTACAATTCCTATTCTTAAGTCCATAATAAATTTTAATAGTCCCAGCATTTGATATACTTTATTTGCAAAAACATTGATAAATATGTATCATGACATTTTCTCATAGTTTTTCAGGTATTTCTCCAAAGGCTGGTTAATAATAGGAAATATTTAAATTATCATCAGTGGTTCATCTAAGCATCCTAAAAAAATATACTACTATTTTTTTAATACAGTCAGTTTTGAGTTTCTGCACAACAATTTTGTACCATTTTGTACTACAACATTTGTAACAAATATACCATTTATAAATTTGTCATCAAAAATTCCTCTTAGAAATACATTTGAAATAAAAGGGCAGGGGAGTATTGCTTATGCCAACTAACATCTATGGAACTTCCCTGAAGCAGAAATCTTAAGTGGACGCAAACTAATAAATATGTCAAATAGAATTTTCTCCTCCTTATTTCATTTGCAGTAATTTACAACCAGGGTCAAAATCAGGACACAAACAGGACACAATGTTCCTACCATCTCTTATATTACCTGCTCTAAGAACAAGCAGGGCTTGTTTAAAAAGCAGAATTGTAAACTAGAAAAATCTAATTATTTTCTATGCTAAATTCTAAGAAAAGTGATCATCAGGTACTTGCATCTACTTGCAGCAGAGAATCAGTTTCCAACTTATGTCCATTTAATCACAATTGATCAGAGACTATATAAACCAGACAAGAAATATGCCATTAGAACATATATAATTAGCATTATAGATGTGAAGTATATTTCCCCCAAAAAAGCTTTGAAACCTCCAGAACTATATCTTCCCTCAAGGAAGGTGGGGGTGGGAGGGGGGAAGTGAGAGATTACTAACACCCCTACAGGACATATTACAAAAGTCATTATTTTAATTAAAACAATTACCACAAAATTAAACTGTATAAAACTTTTCACAATTAGACACAATAATTTTTACCACTTTCCCACTAAGTTATATCACAAGCTACCCCTAGTTGACATAAGGTCAACCAAAGCCCCAGGTTCTTTTCTGGCCAGCAGCTTTCCAGCTACTCATCTCACGCCTGTAGTGCTCCATAGAGCACTACCCAGGGGGGCAGGATCCAGCATTCGGCCTTGTTGAACCTCATACCACTGGCCAGCCCATGGATCCAGCCTGTCCAAATCCTGCTGCAGAGCCTTCCTAGCCTCCAGCAGACCAACACTCCCATACAGCTTGGTGTTGCCTACAAAATGACTGAGGGTGCACTGGATCCCCTCTTCCAGATCATCAGTGAAGACATTCAACAGGACAGACTGCAATAGTGAGCCTTGGGGAACACTAGTGACCAGCCATCAACTGGATGTAACTCCATTCACCATCACCCTGTGAGCCTGGACATCCAGACACTTTTTTTTTTGCCGAGAGAAGAGTATGCCAGTGGAAACCATTTCTCCAGGAAAATGCTGTGAGAAATGGTGCCAAAGACTTTACAGACATCTAGGTAGACAACTTCTGCAGCCTTTTGCTTATCCACTAAGCAGGTTACTCTGTCCCAGAAGATAAGCTTGGTCTAACAGGACCTGGTTTTCACAAATCCATGCTGGCTCAGCCTGATCCCCTGCCTGTCCTGTATGTGCCATGTGATGGCTCTCAAGATGATCTGCTCCATGACATTCCCTGGCCCTGAGGTCAGACTGACAGGCCTATAGCTCCCCAGATTCTCCTTCCAAACCTTCTTGTACTTGAGTGTCACAGTTGCTAATCTCTAGTCACCTGGGACCTTCACCATTAACCAGGATTGCTGATAAATGATGGAAAGTGGTTCAGTGAGCACTTCTGCTAGTGCCATCAGTACCCTTGTGTGGATCCCACCCAGCCTCATAGACTTGCGAGTGTGCCAGTGGCATAGAAGATCTCTGACCCTTTCCCTTTGGACTACAGGGCTTTCATTATGCTCCTTGTGTCTTTATTCCAGCTCAGGGTGCTGTGTACCCAAAGAATAGCTGGTCATGCTATTAAAAACATGCTATTAAAAAAGGAAGGCATTAAGTACCTCAGCCACTTTCCTTATCTTTTGTCACTTTGTTTGCCAATAAAGGATGAGGATTCTCTTAGGCCTTCCTTTTGTTACTGATATATTAATAGAAACACTTTTTATCAACTTTTACAGCAGTAGCCAGATTAAGTTCTAATTAGCCCTCCTAATTTTCTCCCTGGATAACTTAACGATATCCTTGTAGTCCCCCTGAGTTGCTGGCCCCTTCTTCCAGAGGACATAGACTCTCCTATTTCTCCTGATCTCAAACCAGAACACTCTGTTCAGTCAGGCTGGAATTCTTCCCCAGTAGCTCTTCTTTAGGCAAATGGGGACAGCCTGCTTCTGCACTTCCAGGATTTCTTTCTTCAAAAAAGTCTATCTTCCCTGGACTTCTCCCCCTTTTAGGAATGCCTCACAGAAGTTTTTCAATGAATCTCCTCAATATGCTGGCCTGCCCTCCAAGGTAACAGCTCCACTGACTCCCTCCTTACTTCTACAAGAATTGAAAACTCTAATTTCACAATCACTGTGCCCAAGACAGCCTCCAATCATCACATCACCCACAAGTGCTTCTCTGTTGGCGAACAGTAGGCAGAGTACCTTCCCTAGCTGGCTTACTTGCCAGCTGTGTCAGGACGTTCTCTTCCAGACACTCTGGGAACTGTTTCCTCTAGACTATTTCCTCTCCACTGCATTGTATTTCCAGGAGACATCTGGTGAGTTGAAGTTCCCCAGGAGAACAAGGGCTAGTGATAGTAAAATTTCTCACAGCTGCTCAGAGAATATTTTGTGTGCTTCTACTAGCTGGCTAGATGTAAGAGACTCCCAACCAGGATATCTGCACTGTTGACCTTATCCCTGAATCTCACCTAGAAACAACCCTATTGGCACCATAATTAAGCTCTAGACAACCCCATCACTCCCTAAAACACAGGGCTATTCCACTGCTTCTCCTTCCTTGCCTATCCCTTTTGAAGAGTTTACAGCCATCCACTGCAGCCCTCCAGTTGTGAGTCATCACACAATGACCAGTTTCCGTAATGACAATTATACCGTAATTTTCCTGCTGCACAATGGCTTCCAGCTCCTCCTGTTTGTTGCCTGTGCTGTGTGCACTGCAGCAGAAGCACTTCAGTCAGGCTATTTATACCTCCACTTTTTTTGGGGAAGAAGTCCTAATTCCTGTATGACCTATCTCAGATGCTTCTGTGGTTTCTAACACATGGATAGCCACTGGTGTTTGCTGCCACATGGATCTTTATCCCCTATTTCACTGAAATGGAAGATCAAAGGACATCACTAGCACACCATCCCTCAAACATGGGTTTGCTGCCCCCAGGTTTATCTCTAGCAAACCTGGTTTTATCAGTTTCCCCCTTCAAGTCTAGTTTAAGCTTTTCTAATGAGCCTGTCTAACTCCTGTGCAAAGATATTTTTCTCCCTTTGGGATAGGTGTACACTGTCTGTCGCCAGAAGGCCTGGTGGCATCATCATCATTCCCTGCAACTGGAAGGACAGAGAAGCATACTACTTGTGCTCCTGATTCCTTAACCAAGGCCCTGAAGTTTCTCTTCATTGCCCTCACACTTCTCGTTACAACTTCACCGCCCACTACCTGAAAAAAAAAAAAAAAATCAATAATGTGAGTGCCATACCAGGATAGGAAACTTTCTCCCCACATCTTTAACCCAGGCCTCAGGGAAGCAAGAGAAATGGGAAATGGGAAACCTGGGAACCCTGAGAAATGGGTCCTTCTTTTTGAGCCTTCTGTTCCCTTCAGAAGGGAGTAATGAGCCATCCTTTATGCTTTGTGGGAGCAGATTTGATGCAGGGTACAGGTCAACTTAACCTTAACAGTACCAAGTCAGATGAACCATCATCCTTGTTACTGTTTGGTTTCACGTGCAGAGGCTCCTAAGTAAGGGCATTTGGGAAGGTAAAGCACTCACAGAAGAGCCACACCTCTACTGGATTGGGCAGGAACTTGTCACCATTGCCTCTTGTCCCTTAAAGTCACTGCACTCAGCTGGGCAGAGAGAGCATAGGGAGTTTTCCATATCATGTCTACTGCAAGTTCTTCAGGTGTGTCAAAATGTTAATCACAAGACACTGGGAAACTCCTTTAAGTAGGGAAAATCCCCAAGCTATTTAATGATTTTTTTCCAACACAGAAGCCTGCACATAAATACTACTTTTAACCAGAATTAGTAATATAGTGCTTCAGTTGTCACTATGTAATATATAAACTACACTGAGTTATTGTCAAAGAATAATGTTACTATACTGAAGGTTGTGTGCAAACATTGATTTCTAGGCATAAGTTTATGCATATATACCTTGCTTTTAGAGGAGTCCTTTTGTCCACTTGTCTTCCTTGTCAGTACAGAATTAAACAAGAAAAGTTACAAGAGTAACTTTCTTTGCAACACTGTAACATAGCTTCTCCCATATTTTAGCTGCAATTATCTTCCAACAGGAAGAGTTCAGAATTTACCTGGTTTAAAATAGAAATCTAAGGAAAGTATTAAATGAAAATCTCTCTTGAGCAACTTCAACAAAATCCCTTAAAGAAAATTCAAGAATATTAGTAGTACTACAAATAAGCTTTATCTGAAAAGTGTTTGCTTCATGTAAAAAGTTAAAAACTCTTGTTCCTTGTCCTGTCAAAACAGGCCCCAGTAAAAAGTCTTTATTGTGGGCTCCCCTTATATACCCAAAGGTTGCAACAGCATCTCCTTGGAGCCTTCTCTTCCCCAAGGTGAGCAACTCTCTCAGCCTTTCTTCGCAGGAGAGTGTGGTGGCCTGTATAAGGCCTCACCAGCTAAATCCTAGTCGGACATAGCTCTGGGAAAGCTAACAGCTCCTCATGAAAACAAAGTTCTGCAACAGCAAAAAACAACTTGTTTCCCTGAGAAAGAATTCTACAGATTGGGACTATTTTCCTGCATCCGTTTCAACAATCCCAACCCTCTCAGCTTTAAGAATGAAAACAGTATCTCAAAAACAACCCTTTCTTACACATAAACACCTTGTCCAAGACTAACCAATTACTATGAGATTACAGCTTGTTACCAACCAATAAAAGATAGAAACAGAAGGGTTTGTAAAACTTTATATAAAGGGATATATAAAATAAGAGTTCTGACTTTTTTCACTTCTTAAAAGATTGTGTCTTGTCTCTCTGAAACAAGATCAACAGCAACAGGAGAGCTGCTCCATGTTTGTGTCCCTCCCCCAGACCCGCTCCAGCAGGTTCATGTCTTGCTGTTTGAGGGGCCCCAGAGCTGGATGCAGCATCCCAGGTAGGGTATCTCTCATCAGAGCAGAGCAGAGGAGAAGAATCCCATCCCTCATCCTGCTAGCCATGCTGCTTTTGATGCAGCCCAGGATACAATTGGCTTTCTGGGCTGCAAGTGCAGACTGCCAGCTTATTTCCTGTTTTTCATCCAAAAGTACTCTCAAGTTCTCCTTGGCAGGGCTGCTGTCAACCCCTTCACCCCCCAGGCTGTATCAATACCAGGAGTTGCCCTGACCCAGGTGGAGACCTTGCACTTGGCCTTTCACTGTTGCAAACAAAGACTAACGTGTCCGTTTCCAATAATTCTGGAACACATTTAGCGGTTATGAAGAAAACAGCAGTTCTTAACCATTAGGAAGACATCTCTGGCTTGAACTTTCAATGTAAAATGTAATATAATCTTGCATGAAATAATCTTTCCCCATAAAATTTACACATAAGTGTGATTTCTGTAATGCTCCATGGAAAACTACTTGGTATTTTGGGATGAGGAAGGAAAAGCAGTAAAAGTCTTGCCTGATGATAATGATGTTGAAAACAGAATTTTAATGTAATTTTGAAAATTTCAGAATTTCTACAGGGCTGCTCTTCAAGTAAAACAGATCTGTCTTTGCTATGTGTCACTACCAATTATGCAAACACAGAAATATGATTAGAAACGTAAGTGGTTCAGCACACGTATCAGTAACCTCCAGCTTCTCAATTTTCCTTCTTACTGGCATGAGTCACCTTAGCAAAGCTGACAAAACTTCAACAGTGACAACTGCCGACAGCAACCTCTAGTTATCAGATTCCAAGGAGAAGTTAATGAACTACTCAGGTAACGGTAACTACATGACATCTGAACAGCAAAAATAAATCCAACAAACAAAATCCATCAAAAACAAATTAATACCCCCCCCCACAACACAAAAAAAAACCCAACAAAAAAATCCCTCCAACACACAAACAAAAAAAAGATCTTAACCACAAATAAACAAAAATCAAAATAATCACAAAACTTGCAAGCCAAACTAGTTAATGATTAAGAAACAAAGCCCTGCTACTGAAACAAAAAAAAACATAGTGATAAGCAATCACAGCAGAGATATCACAGACCAGGAGCAATAAACTGTTCAGGACAGAATAAATCAACCATAGCGTTAACAAGGTTTTATACAATGAACAAAAACATGACATTTTCTAAAATAATTTTTATAGTTGTTCCATTGAATAAAAGCTAACAGCTTTAGAAAGCATTCCTTTTCATATTAAAATGCTTAGTTTTCTTTAATTTTTTGCGTGTGTAGGCCAGATAGGAACACATAAGAGATACATGTAAACTCACATGCAATATGTAACTGTGTCCAGTAAACTCCATGTTTTGTGCAATAAGCCTAATCATGTACTTACATACATACATACCTAGTCCTATCTAGATATGTATGGCACAAGTGAAAATAAATGGAGTGCATAAAACTTACTTGCCTAAATTTTGGGTTTTGGCTGTTGATATTATTATTATAGTGCCACTGTTGTAATTCTTCTTTCAAAATTAATCTTCATTCATAATACTCTGCTGATGCATATATACATGAATACAGAGCACCACCACCATTTGTTTAGCTTTTTAGCAGACTTATAGCAAAACTGTAATTCAGAAATAATAGACTGTATTATTAAAATATGTTATTCTTTTGATTACAGACTGAAGTAAAATTTATTGAAGAAGGAATTGACAGAGTACAAGATCATAGAAAAGCCTGAAATAAAGTTTTCAGAAACCTCTTCTGTGATTTGTAAATACAACCATTTACTCTTTCCACATCCGCAAAAAAAAAAAAAAAAAAAAAAAAAAAAAAAAAAAAAAAAGTTGCTACAAATTCCACCAATTTGCTTCTGTGTAGACATCTTTAATGAAACAAGTCACATGTTCCAAGTAGTTGAAAAACACTGTTGCTT
This sequence comes from Lonchura striata, assembly GCF_050655825.1. NCBI lineage: Eukaryota > Metazoa > Chordata > Aves > Passeriformes > Estrildidae > Lonchura > Lonchura striata. The sequence continues at coordinate 23,526,536 of NC_140704.1, read as the reverse complement.
TCCTTATGACTAAAGCCTGTTTTCCCGGCCAAGGAAGAAGAGGAATTTTCCTCTGTACACAAAAGAGATTAAAGAGAAATTAATCCACTACACTTCACATTGAAAAATCAAAAAGATGAAAGTAAGGATAAAACAGCCATACATGTAAGGAAGACACAGTCTCTTCTCATTGCTAACCTCTACAGCCAAAATCCTCTCAAAAGCCGTCTGTCTCTTTAGTGAATGTACTTAAATTACAGCACATTATTGATGTTATGTCTACAACTAAAGCTCCATTTCTGGAACTGGTAAGCACAGAAATGCACTCAAAGAAGGTGCAATCAAGGACGTTTAGTCATAATGGAGGGATCCATGCAAACAATTTAAACTGCAATATTAGTTCCTTACTCTGCCGAGAATGTTTTCGTGACTCTGTATATCCTCTGCATACTATATGAACTGTAAAAAAAGAGATAGACTGACTAGTCATGAATTATCAAGATTAATTTTTAAAGTTGCCCAATTTCCAGTATGTGCTTAGCCATGCCTGGGAGGGGGATACTGCTACTTACATAAAACTACTACTGTATCAAGACTAAATTTTTTCCACTGGGTAAAAAAAAAAAAACAAAAAAACCCAAAACAACCCAAACCAACAACAAAACACCCAAACAAAAAAAAAAACAAAACCCACACCACACCCCCGAGATCGCGAGCGTTTAAATTCATTCAAGGGCTGCTCTGACGGCGTTCCCGCGCCGGGAAGCCCAGGTCACTCTGTCACAGCTCGCCCCGCAGCACACGCTCCCATCCTGACCACTCACTTTTCTCTTCTGCCTTCCAGGCAGGACTTGCCGGCTACGAACAAGGCAGGCATGAGCCCAGCGGCGGGACCTGGCTGAAGCCAGGCCATCGGGCAGCTCCGAACTTTAGGGCGGTCCCGGCCGCCCCGGGGCAGCTGCCACCGCTCCCTCTCATCCAGCTCCCAGGGGAGCCCCCCGCCCTCCGCCGGCCGACAGCCCGGGCCGGAGGCGACCCGTCTCCCCCGTTATCCCCGGCCCGCGGCTCTCGCCATGCCCCTTCCCCACGGCCCCCCGCGCACTACCCTGGGTAACCTGCCGCTCGTTCACCTCCGCACGCCGGCTGCTCCCTGCTCCTCCGCTCCTCTCCGCTCGCCTGCCGGCGGCACCGAGGCGCCGGAGCCGCCTCCCGGCCCGGCCCCCCCGCGATGCGCGGCGCTGCCGACGCCCCGATGTGCGGAGCCTCCAGGCTGCCCCCGCGACCGGCTCCGCTGGCCGTGCCTTCCCGCAGCTCCCGCCCGAACCTCGCCCAGCGCCGCGGGCACTCACCGGCTCCTCACAGGGGCTCTCCCCGGCCCTTCCCGGCGCCTCCACGCCCGCCACTCAGAGCTTCCATGTGCCCAGTGGCCGCTCCTCTCTCCCGCTCCCCTCCGGCTACGGCGCCCTCTGGAGCGCCGCTCCAGTGGGAGCCTCAGGAGCAGCCGGGGCTGTCACTCAGCTCACCGGGGCCCCCGGCGCGGCACGGCGCTGCGGCTGCCGCCGGCTCGCTGCCCCTTTGTTCGGCGGCGGCGCTGACAGCTGCTGCCGGCGGCGCTCCGCGGGCCCGGGCGGCCGCACCGCCTCGGCGCCTCCCCGCCCGCCAGCCGCGCCTCCTGCTCCCGGCCCGGCCCGCAGCTCCGCCTGCGGTCAACAACCGGCGGCGGCAACACAAGTTCAGGCCGCCGACCCGGAAACTCATCGGCAACCGAGGCCCGCGGGGCTCCGACGGGAAGCGGATCCGCGCCGGGGGAGGGAGCGGGGCGGGGACGGGGCGGAGCAGGCCGGGACGCGGGGCCTGGGCGGCGGGCGCGCCGGGAGGATGCGGCGGGCAGGCGGCGGCAGGCACCACCGAGGAAGGCAAGGCAGGCAGGGCGGGAGTGGGGCCGGGGCGACCTCCCTCACCCCGGTCCGACCTCCCTCACCCCGGTCCGGGGCGGTCCTGAGAGCAGGGGAGCCGCTCCCTCCCGCCGGGGACTGCGGGAGCACCCCTCGGGGGCCGCTGCCCGGCGGCTGGGCGCGGCCGGGGGAGTTCGGGGCGTTTCCCGGCCGGGCGGTGCGGGGCCGGAGGTGTCGGGGCGCGGGGCCGCCTCGCGCCCGTCGTCCTCCGGCAGCCCGCGGGGAGGCAGCCCTGCCCTGAGGGCTTCCGACGGCCCCGGCCTCCCTCCTCCCTGGCGGGCTGGCGCGGCCGGAGTCCCGGAGGGAGCCGCCCTCCGCCTCGTCCCGGCGGGTCCTGCGGGAGGCGGGGAGGCCGGCGGTTCTGGGAGAAGCCTGGGGGAGGCGTGTGCCTTCGACCGGCAGCCTTTGGAGCGGGGCCGCGTTGTTAGCGCCCGGCTTTGGTCAGAATCAGTTCGCGGTGGTGTCTTCTGAAGCCGGTTTTTTTTATTGTCACATCCTTAGGGCACGCACCCCCTCCCCGCCCCCTTCGTCCTCACTTTTTGTTTTCTGGAGTCATATTGCAAGTCTCAGCGCTGTCAGTTTCACGGATATGCGCATTCTGCACTGGATTTAGTGCAGAGCAGTGGCAGAAGGGAGTTCACCCACTGCTCGTTCACCTGTCCCACCACCTGTCATCCAGGCGACCCGGTCGTACCAGTGCAGGTTCCTACCACACAGGCCTTTGACTCTGTGTATCCAAGCATGTGTAAGGAAACCCAAAGAGCAGGCCTTTCCCCGCTGTGTATGAGGGATGGTTGTTTCTTTATCCTAAAGGAGGAATTCTTGTATGTCAGCATGTTGCTTATTTAATGTTTTTTGACGCTACTGTAATGCAAATTAGCTCTTTCTCTTCAGATGTTACACTGTTCACATACCATCACTGAATCCTCTAACTAATGTATTTATCCTAACTGATGGTGAAAATATCCATGCTATTATTTATGTTGAGGTTTTTTCAATATCTTTTCAGGTAGCCTTGATCCCAGGAAAAATACTGGACTAAGGGCATAGAAATCTGAAGACCTCTGTTTCTTCTAGAAGAGGTGGAGATGCTAGAAACACTAACATTTAAAATATGTGGAGGAATTAATCTGCAAAAAGCATGTGCTTACTGGTGCTATGGAATGAAGGGGTGTTCATTTGCAGATGAAGAAAATGATCAGCTGGAAGGTGGAAATGGTCAGACATAACCTTCTTTCTGGAAGCTGATGTGATTTTGCTTTAGGAGGTTTTCCATATAATTTCCATACAATTTTGTGATTTTAGGAATTGTCACCTTGGTTTAATAGAAGGGTAAGCAAAGCTTTTTCTTAAATCTAAATGCTTCTGTTCATTTTTTTTCAGAAACTAAAGATATATTCCTTTCAAAAGCTCGATTTGAATGAATTGTGCACCAGTTTGCAGCCCCACTGAAATAAAACTAAGTAAATGAATCCATATTGTAGTTTATTTTTATCAGCTTTGTTACTTGGCTGTAGGCAAGACTGTGTTCTACTTTGCAGGGGGGGATGAAAGCCAGGTATTTTCTTGAAATCCATGTGGAACTCATAGAAGTGCAATACTTCTTACAGCACAATTTTTAAATGACAGTGCTTATCATTTTGAAATGGCTTTCTTTTTCAATTTCATGTCTTTTCCAGAGTTCAAAATTTCTTTGGCCTTTTGTCTGGTTTGCAAAATGGGGAAGATAGTTACAAAGTGGAAAAAAAATACATTACTTTTATTTTAAAGATAGGTTAGAGAACAAGCTTATTTGTATCAAGTCTATATGATGTTCTATTTTCCCCTTTCATTAAAAGGAAGCAGAATTATATCAGCCATTGGCATTTCTCCAGCTAAAGAACAATAAATGAATAATGCAAAGAATCAGTGGATATGAGCACTGCATCCTGAAGTTTAGTGTGGTGTTGGATGTTTCTTTCAGCTGAACGTTTTCTTCCTGTTTATTCATTATTTCCAGTGATAAAGTAAGAAGGAGAGATGGGAAATCCAGAAAACATTGGAGATGCATATGTTGCTGTGATTCGTCCAAAAAATACTGCTAGCCTCAATTCTCGGGAATATCGAGCTAAATCCTATGAAGTAAAGCTATTTCTTTTCTTTATGTATTAGTTTTTTGGCTTTTTAAATAGTGTAGTAAATATGTAATAATAGAAGAGAATGTAGGCTTGTCTTTTTAGTCTGCTGCAGAGGTCATTCTGACTTCGCCATTCTGCCCCTCAACATTTAGTACTTCTTGGATTTTGTTACTACTTTTACAGTGGCATAATAAATAATAATTTTTTTTTTAAAGTTCTGTGCTTCTTTCAGCTGTGCTTAAACTTCTTTTGTTTCATTATTGTTTGAAAGATTCTGCTTCTTGAAGTTCCCATTGAAGGCCAAAAGAAAAAAAGAAAGAAAGTTTTGCTGGAAACTAAACTTCAAGGAGGCACTGAGATAACCCAGAGCATCTTGGATTATGTATTAGAAACCACCAAACCAATTTCACCAGCCAATCAGGGTATTAAAGGTAAAACCATTTTAATGTAATATACTATTGATAGCACTATAATTTTTCTTTTAATTGGCATGGCAAAGTTGTGCAAAAGCATGAAATTAGTATAAAGGAAGAAGATACATTTTGAGGTTCTTCAAAAAACCTAAGCCAACTATGCAGCTGAAACCTTTCATGTACTTTTGTTTGTCTTTACCTTCCAAATCTATAAAATTCTTACTAAATGATTGTTAATACATTAATCTTTGTCTGTGCTACTTCTTCACCTCAAGTTTAGATTTATTGCTAAAATTCTTGTAAACCAGATCAAAGCGGCTTTTGTATCCATAACTTCAGCTAAAACTTGACTTGGACTACAGAACTGCTAGATTATTAAGTCAGTTGTTTAGAAAACAGTATCTATATGAAGGTATTTCTAGCATAACTGTATCACTCGCAGATGGAATTTGATAAGTACATTGTTTTCCTTGTTGTTACATAGCTGATCTAGCAAAGAACATCACACTTGTGCTGACAAATTTACAAATTTGTTTTAGCCAGCCTATAACATTTCCAGGTTGGTATAAAGTATAATGACTAAAGGATTTCTGGTCTTTGCTGTGGACTTCATCTCTGTTGTTTACGTGGTAATATGTTGCAGGTGGTGATAGCTGCAGGTGAGTGGATGTAACAGAGCTATTAATGCAGCAAACACAGAATAACAAAAGTAATGCACATAGAGGAATGCCTTCTAAAAGCAAATACTCTGTTCCTTACATAGTTTGGAGAGTTTTAATTTTACTCACTCAGATGGCCCAAGCATTAATTATGCCCAGCTTAGTTTGTACGCTGCTAAAATATGCAGCTGAGGTTGGAAAAGTTCAAAAGAGCTACAGTCACGTAATTTTTTTCATGTTAATGGGTATATACATATTTATTTTTTTAGTTTTTCATATGTATTTAAATTTTCTTCACCTTCTTTAGATTATAGCTTGTAATTGTATTTTTTTCTTCTTAGAAAGTAGGAAGATTGAGTCTGGTAAGCTTTCAGATAGCCAACTCTAGATTTTTCCTTTGTTTTGATGATTCATTAATTGTTTTATGTTTTGTCTGGTTTTTGTTTTTAAATAATGTGCTAGGAAAGCGTGTGGTGTTAATGAAGAAGTTTCCTCTCGATGGAGAGAAGGCAGGCCAGGAGGCATCTCTTTACATTGTTCCAACTGTTGTGAAAGGTAACAGTGAGCATGATTTGTGAAGCTGCACCCATTTTAATAGAAGTTCACTTAAGGAATTCTTTTTTTTTATATAACATATTTAAATTGTATGTATCTGTCTCATTGATATATGATTATAGGTATAATTATATATATATATATAATATACAACATATTTATATAATATATTTTAATATGATATAGGGCTTTTTCTGTATTTAAACATTAAAAGTTGCAGGCAGGTGCAAAACACCCTGAATATTTTAAACTTAGAAGAATTTACTTAAAATCAAGGCAGAAACATTTGGTTTAATGTATTGCCTTTGTTTCTGTAACTATAGCACACTTTTGGTTTAAGCAGTATTTGTGCATTTGATTATATTTCAAAACCACAGGCCTTAACTTGTATAGAATTTGCTGAATGTAACTCTGAGACATCCTACTCAGTTCAGTGTTCTCTACTCAGAGAAGAATAAGTAAGTCTCTAAACAGTAAATAAATTCCTGAGAAAGCTAAGTAAATTACTCGTCTGGAAAGTATTTTTAGAAATATTGAAGTAAAATGTGTGCTTTTGGGGAAACTTCTTCATTTTTGCCTTACTTATAAGACTTGATAAAACCTATCAAATAGATACTATTGTGGACTTACCAGTACCAATACATACCCCTGCTAGTCCTGAGTCATCTTCCTTTTTTTTTTTATTGGTAACAGGATGCATTTAACATTTATTCCTCAAATGAACCTGGTCACACTGATGGAATAATGACAGAATATGTAGGGGTTTAAAGCTAACCTGTTGGATTGTGAATTGCTATATAAGGATTGTATGTAATTGCTATCAGTTATTATTTGGAGAAAATTAAGTCACTCCAGTCTAAAGTTAGAGTATAGTCTTAATTAGGCATGTATTACTACAAAGGGAAAATAAGATTATTCTCACTCATGTGTCTTCAGAGAATGTTTCTTTTTTAGATAATACAAAATATACATACAGTCCTGGATGCCCTGTGTTCTACTGTTTTCAAGACATCATGAGAGTCTGCAGTGAATCCAGCACACACTTTGCTACGCTTACTGCAAAAATGTTAATTGCCTTGGATAAGTAAGAGACACCATCAGTAAAAATACATTAAAATTAGAAGTTTGATATTTTATATCAAAATATAAATATATATTTAAAAGATAATTTGTCAATGTAACACATAGTTTTTATAGCATTCTTGTGGTTAAGAAGGAAATCATGGTATTTTCTTCATGTTTATCAGAAATGGAAACCTTGACAACATATTTCTAAAAGTCTTTTAGCAAACTCAAGAATGGTGTGTTTATCTAAATCACGTAGCTTTTGGAAATTCACGCTCACGGTGAATGTTTTTGTAAAATCATAATGTTTAATCTTATGTAAATGACATAATTGTCATTTGAGTAAGAACATTTGCCAGAGTGTAGTAAAAATGTCCTGTAATTGTATACCATTAAAATTTGCATTTAAATTAAGTCTCCCTGTAGAAAGGGAGTGCATCCTCCCCAGATACACAAATTTATTTGCAGTAGGGAATTAACTTTCAGAAAGGTGATTAATTGTTTAGCCAGATTTATAGTAGTTTGAAATTTGAATGCATGAACAGTTGTTTTGGTGGGATTTTTTTGTTGTTTTGGGTTTTTGTTGTTTTTTTTTAATGTACCCTTAACCAAGAAATACAAGACACACTTATTTGCAGTAATAAAGTTAGCTGAAACCTCTGGCTAATGTAAAAAATCATGCTACAGGCTATTACCCAAAAGATCCTGTGTGTAGGGTTTTTACAGTTTATTAGTAGAGTTGTAGTATTTCCATGTATACCATCATACCAGTTAAATTTATTTGCTGCTTGCTGAATGCCTTCAGGCTCTAAGTTCTGCTTTGAAGTGTTTCAAGCCTCACAAGAAGCCTTGGAAGTATAATACTTTATATATATATAATATAACAGTTTATACTTTTTATTCTCTGTGTACATAATCTGAAACAATACTTCTCGAAGATTCAAACTGCCATAACTATTTTATCTACCAAATATTTAGAGAAAATGTCTGAAAATACCTTAGAAGATGTTTATAGCACAATGACTACAATTTTACTGTTCTTTCTGCCAGGGCCATGAGTAAGTGAAGAGAATGTTGCTTTTGCAGGACATTATAGCTTGGATTTAGGACTTAAAAATAGGCCTAAGCATATGCACTGACCTGCAGGTTAACTTCTGCCATCCTTACATATGATTCTGGGACAGACAAGATCCAAGTGGTCTGTCAACGGATATCCAAAGCATGTACTTACTTCTCTTTCTTCTATTTCCAGGCTTAATCACTAAACAAAATGTATTGTATTTCAGCAAAGCACATTTTTACCTCAGGCTTGTGAGAAAGCATGTGCAGAAACCTAAATACAAACCTGGCTTTAGACCTTTAATGTACCACTTAATACAACACTGAAACAATTTAACAATTCAGTAGAAATGTATTTATCCAAAACTTGAGCTTGTCCTGAGCCCTGTGTTGTATTGCATATGTGGTAGGAAAAATGCAGCAGGTGTACAGTACTGACTTCCCCGGTAGCACAGAATAAGAGCACTCTAAAGCTCTCCTGTACTGTCAGTAGGAGTGCACTGAGAAGAGAATAAACTTTAGCAGAGCTTTATAAAAAGGCAGGTGGTAGCTTATGTGAGAGAGACTAAGCGGTTTGGAAACTGAACCTTCTGGTTTGCTGCCTTTTCCTGTCTTTCCCTAATGAAACACGTGAGTTGAAAAGCTTGTCAGTAAAGATATTGAAACTTGCCCTTAAAAAAAACTGCCTTAAGTTTCAAAATTTTCTCAGAGTAGTAATGCTAATAAACTGAAAGTAAATGAAATGTTGGTGTGGTTTTGTGGTTATAACCCATGTTATTCTTACTGTATAATTTCCTTCTCTTTGAGTTTGCATCCACACAAAATTGAACAAATACAACTGTTTAACTGAGTGTAGTTAACAAATTTCACATTCAGGGAGTAGTTTAGTGTTATAAAATTGGCTGTGCAAAATATATTTATTTATTTATTTATTTATTTAATTCTAATGTGTGATTATCATATATTCAATCCCTAATCAATCAAAATAAAGGACAGCATGGCCAAAATGATAATTTTCTACCTGAAAATTAATTACTTGCCCGTTCTCTCCTGCAGGTGGTTGGATGAACGGCATACCCAGTCTCACTCCATCCCAGCTTTATTCAGACCATCTCCTCTTGAAAGAATTAAAACAAATGTAATAAACCCTGCCTATGCTATAGAACCTGGTCAAACAGAGAGCTCATTGCACATGGGTTATACTGCCCTGGAAATAAAGAGTAAAATGCTGGCATTGGAGAAAGCAGATATGTGTATCTATAATCCTTTGTTTGGATCTGACCTTCAGTATACCAACAGGGTAAGAACTGTATTTTCATTTTGTATTTTGAAACATAAATACATTTTCATTTTAGAGTTCATTCATTTATTTGATATGAGTGTGTGCTCACATCAGAGTTGTTTATTTAGCAGTAAGTGTGCACTAGTTTTTAAAATCCTCATATTCGATCATAATTCTCCCTTATTATAAAATGTTACTGTCATAACTTTGGTTTCAAGAGAATACCTGACACCAGAATGGGGGATTGTGTAGCCAAATCTCAGTAAGATATTTTTTCAGTTGTGTTTAAATTATGTCTTCACAGGTTGACAAGGTTGTAATAAATCCATACTTTGGCCTTGGAGCCCCGGACTATTCAAAGATTCAGATTCCTAAAAGAGAAAAGTGGCAACGTAGCATGAGCAGTGTCACAGAGGACAAGTATTATGTTACATTCCTTTTTCATTAATGGATAATTTTGTTTTGTTTTATTACAGTAGCACTTGGTAGACTTAAAATGAGCTTCCTATTACCTTATGTTTCACTGTAGAGATACATATTTTAAATGAAATTCTATTTGACATCTTAATGTATTGAAATACAGTAGTTAAAGGATGAATCAAGAAAGGTATAAATTATAAACATTAGAGAAGCATTTATTATTCTAATAAATACAGCTGTGGCTTGATTTCTGCATGACAAAAAACCTATTTGTATGAATACTGGCACATTTTAGCTGCATGAACTTCTCTTTTATTCTTCATGTAGATGTATGGTTAGTGCTATAAAAAGTTGATGTTCTCAACAATTGTAATATTTCTGAATGTTTTTTTTCCTTCTTCCCTTTTTAATTCATAGGGAGCACCAGTGGGTAGATGATTTCCCTCTTCACCGCAGTGCTTGTGAAGGAGACTCTGATTTACTAAGTCACCTTCTGGATAAAAAGTTTTCTGTTAATCAGTTGGATAGTGACCACTGGGCACCAATCCATTATGCATGCTGGTGAGTAAAAGCATAGTTTTTCCAAACAAGTGCATTCTAGCTGTCATAATTCTTTAGCGCTATCATTTATGTAATTTATCAGCCTCCAAAAGAAGAAATAAAAAAAAACTCTAGACTTTTCATGCTTTTGTTATAATATATGCTAGTGTTAGTGCTCTTTCTCTTTCTGAAGAGAAACATTGCTTCAGGTTTTGAGATAATTTTAATTTGAATGGTTTCTGGGGAGACCAGTTGTGGAGATCATGTCATCAATTACTTATTGCTTCTTGTATCTCTCCTGACTATTCTAATTCCTGCTGGAGGCACTGGGTCCAGTTTAGCATGGTAACCTTCACAGTCTGTGTTGGCTTAAGCCTGTGAGCAGTTTTACAGCACAGCAGTAGCTGACCTGAGCATGTTTTGGTGCTGGACACCCTTTAAGTGGGAACCTGGACTAGGTGATTTACAGAGGTTAATATGTCTGACTATAACTCTGTGATTTAATCTGTAAGTGCTTGAAAGTTTTTCTCGGTCATAAAAATGCTTTTGTTTTATCTTTATGGAAGTTAGTCTTTTGTATATATAGTGGTCAATATGTCTGATGATAGAAATAACATGATAATCAAACTTGATTATAAAAAGCCCTCATTCTTACTTACTTTTTAGTGTTTGTCAGAAAGTTTGTAAATACTTTATACATCAAATATACACAGGAGTTACCAGTTATAAGCATGGGGGTTAAGAATCCTCAGGAGCCATCTGCTTGACAAGCAGAAGCTGAACTCTGATTCTCACACTCATTTTTTTCCAGACAAAGCTGGACTCTCTTCTGCCATGACTGAATTGCTGCAACTAGGCAAACTTAGATAGCTTAAAGCAAGATTCAGTTTGTCTATCATTAATCCAATCAATGCTTATTAGACCAGTGATTACCAAAGATGTGTAGAACTGATATTAATTTCTACAAACTTATTATGTTCCATTATATCTGGAGAAATTAGAAAGCTAAAAATGCTTCAGTGTGGAAAAAAAATACTTTTTCATATATAGGACCATCTGAAAAAAAAAAATTATATATTTGCTATGTGTGTTCTGATTCAAACATGTCTGCAGGTATGGAAAAGTTGAAGCCACTCGAATGCTGTTGGAGAAAGGGAAATGCAATCCAAATCTTTTAAATGGTCAACTAAGCTCTCCTCTTCATTTTGCTGCTGGAGGTGGACATGCTGAAATAGTACAAATTCTACTAAATCATCCTGAAATTGACAGGGTAAGTTCTGTTTGTGTATAGAAATAGCAGATTTAGGAATAGTTTCTAGCTTGTGTATGAGAAATATTTTGGTGACAGATCAATGATCTTCTTCAGAAATTACTGAAAAACAGTTAAATGTTTTTGATTACCTCTGCTTTTCCCATTGTGTATCAATTAAATGTTTGAACTCTGATATCAAGGATTTTAATTATCTCAAAAATACGTAAATATTTACCTGTCTCCAGTGAAATCAATGTAGAATTAGTGTTTCTGTTTGTTTGTAGCACATTACTGATCAACAAGGAAGATCTCCGCTGAATGTCTGTGAAGAAAACAAACAAAATGAGTGGGAAGAAGCTGCAAAACTACTGAAGGAAGCCATAAATAAACCTGTATGAGTTTATTTTCTAAATATTTTAAAGTTTATAGTTAATTTACACTTAATCTTTTAGAAGAGCTAGAGTCACTTCTGGCTGTTACTGGAAATGTGCAGCACATTGAAATTGTTAGTGGAAATATTGGCAAACTGGCATTTTGTCTCTTTAAATGTTTCTGTTCTGTTTCATGGCTCAAGAAATACATGCAAGACATGTAAACATGAGGCTCCAATTTATTTGTAGGAGCATCACGTCAGCTACTGATTTTATGTCTAATTTTGACCATGCAACCATCAGCTCTTTATGCATTCTTATCTTATATGTTGATAAGCAGGAGCATTCATCTGGCTAAAGGTAGGCTTCTATGAAATAGGCTTTTCGTCAGTTAGTGCAGGGATTTAGCCAGGATAGGAGACGAAATTTACAATGTAATTCCTCTTCTCCTGAAGTAGATTTAAAAATTAGTCAAATGATATAAGCCCAGTTGCTTATTTTCCTTGCCTTCAGATGCAACCTATATCCCTGTAAGTAGGTGGTAGTAAACCTGTCATTTTTTTCAAGATGTTTTAAATTATCTTGATTTCACTCTGCATGAGTGATTTCCAAAATAATTAAGGAAGGACCTGACCTTTATTTTAAGGATCTTACGTGGTGGATCATGTGAAGGTGTGTCTAATTCTCTAAAGGCTAATGGAATAGTTTTAAGTAGATTTCAGTGTGTCATGCATGATGTTATGTTGCTACTTATTACTATTTAATTAATACAATATATAAACTCCCCCTATAAACTACTGCAATAGGAATGATGGTGACTACTGCAGCAAAAATAAACTGATGTTTTCCATTCCGACCTCATTTTCAATCAGTTGTCCTTTTCCAAATCATCCATGTTTTTTTTCAGAAGTTTTTAGGAACTCAATTCTTGATGACTTAGTAGATTTGAGGAAGAGAAATAACAAATTCCTGAATTGTTTTTTTTCAAGCAGCTGAAACATCTAATCTGTTACAGAAATGAAAAAAAGACATTTTATTGATTTATGACTTGTGTATGTATGCTTTAAGCACCTGATTTATGCTTATGTATGTCTTTCAGGAGACATACTGTAGGCTCACATGCAATTTAGTGAAAGCTATGGGAGTTCTGAAGGGGAAAATGATTTATTATAGATAAGATTTATTTTGATTCTATTACAGGAACACTATAAGACTTAGTGAGATTGTATTCTTGCAGCAGGTTCTGAGTAAAGAGTGGTGCTTCCCTCTAAAAATAAGTATTTTTAGTATAGAGTGGAAAAATTCATAACCCACCAGTAATAACAAAGTGAACGTTTTGGGATATGCATAGGCAGCTGAGCCCAGATCCCTCGGAGAACTTTTAAATACCTACTTGCCTTTGAATTGAAAAGAAGTCCTCAGAATACCAGCAAGATCTTTCTTGGAGTTACTGCTGTAAACAACACAGTATAAGAACTTCACAGAACATGAAACAAGCAATTTGGATAAATAATAAATATGCAGGAGTTGTGAAATGTTCTTTTTCCCAACATTATAGATGTTGCTGATAAATGGTAAAACTGCTTCCCTCTCTAGAAACACAAACAAAAAGGATTTTAACAGATTGTTTGTTTAATATGTTCCCATTTTTATGTAGTATGAAAAGGCACGAATTTATCGCATGGATGGGTCATATCGCTCTGTCGAGCTGAAACACGGAAACAACACAACTGTCCAGCAAATCATGGAGGGCATGCGCCTGTCTCAAGAAACTCAGCAGTATTTCACTATCTGGATCTGTTCTGAGAACCTCAGTAAGTAAAAGGGACATACTTGGGGGTTTATCACAGTTTATTTCTGTTCGCCTTTAGGAAAAAGTAATACTGTCTTGGGAGAGTAGGAGACATGCTCTTTGCTTCACAGCCTCATGTCTCCAAACTGCTTTCAGAGCTGTGGAGAGCTTCTCTGTTTTAGCTCTTACTTTGGCTACTCTAAATAGGTCTGACTCTATCACTCTGGCATCTGTAATGTATTTCATCCAGGAAGATGAGGCTCTTCCAGGTTGACTTTCTGTTACAGGGCACTTTGCCTATCATAGGCCTTACTAGTAGCTTATCCTGGTTTTATCCTTATTTTTCTTCCCAGACTATCTCAATTTGGATGTAGTTGTTTTTACCATTGTTTAGTCTTTTTATAACTTTTTATAATTAAAGATGATTAATATTTTTCCATTAGGTCCTTTAATCATATGAATTTCCCTGTGATTTACACCGAAATAATTTTTGATAAATAAGTTTTCAAATATATTAGATGGGAGAAAATTCTGATGTAAAATGTCACATTTATATTTATGGTATTTTTTGGTATTTCTGATTTAAATACAAAAGCTATTATAGTTTTTATTTGAGATATATACTAGAAAATAAATAGAAGCCCAAAAGAGTCATTGAGTGTGGTTGGGTATTTTCAGATAATGTGGGCAATGGTTCTGCTGCAACAGGATAGCTATGGGACAGGTTGTGGATTACAAAGCTTAGTTCAGGTCTGGTAGGATACTGTGTTGACAGTGTCATTAACACAGAAGCCTTGCATTTAAAATTTTATTTACTTTTGCCGGTGCTCTGCTACAGTGGTATTGTTACTTATTTTTTTAAAGTAGCTCTAATTACTCCAGGAAATATTTTCTTTATTTTTCTTTAATCTTTTTCTTCCAGTGTCATACCATTGGCCTTTTTACTTTGTTGTATGCCACATGACTACTGTAACCCTCAGTTAAACATAGATGTTAATGTGAAGAAATGTTTGAGGGTTAAAGTCTTGCTGCTTTTGCCTTTTCTAAATATGTATGTAATGTTTTCATAGAATCATTGAGGCATTGCCCTTGCATTTGTGGGGAAGAGTTCACTGACAATTGTTTGTGTAACAACAAGTAATTCTCTAGCTATTGAGCTTAGATCTGAAAATTAGCTCCTGATTTATGGCTTCAAACAATTAATGGACAAATTTCATTATAAAATATGTTGCAGTTTGTGTACAACTGTAAGGACAGTAGGTTTCTTGCTTGTAGAACAGATGAGGCTTTTCTGTGTTTGAATGTAAGATGGTTAAGTTAAATGAACAGATTGTTCCCAGTGAAAGATGTTGCCCTATAATGTCTCCATTTACGCTTTTCATATAATGTGAAATGGAGTGTGAAAGCCAGAGCAGTGAGGATAAGGCATATACAGCCTCCTAAAATCCAGCTCTTAGGAAAAGCCAAGCAATAATCCAAGGATAGGCAGGGTGAATGAGTAAGCCAAAGATACAGATTCTAGTACATAGTAGGACTGTAGCTGAAAGCTCTGTATTAATTTCTCAGCACTCATACACAAGAGAGCATGAAACAAAGATTGACTTTAGCTTGTTAAGAATCAAAACATTTTACAGATTAAAAAGAATATCTGTTCTGAAAAGTTTATGGTTTTTACATATATGTACAAAAAGGGCAAATACATTTCTAAGATAAATTATATCTGTATTCTTCTGTCAGGAATAAGATTATTGGACTTTGTATTTCTGCCATAATAATAGAGACAACAATCTCTCATGCTTTATTATTGTGTTTTTAAGTCAGTCTTGGTACTCCATTACATTTTTAAATAGTACTTCACTCCTGAGAAACTGAAAATAATGAAGTTTTCAACACTATTGCATTTAGTGAATAGATGCTAAGAGTTTTGTCAATAAATCCATATTTTCAAAACCTTTTCTATATAGCAGTTTATTAAACAGAGGGAAAACATTTGTTAATGAGTTCTCAATTTCAGGTACTCTGGGTTTGGTGCAGCATTTAATCATTTATGTGTGTGTGTATGTGCTGGGTTATTCTGTTTGTTTATTTAGAAAAAAACCTGTTATTTTTCAGGTCTCCAGCTGAAGCCGTATCACAAGCCTTTACAGCATATTCGAGACTGGCCTGAAATATTCACTGAACTGACAAACTTGGATCCTCAAAGAGAAACTTCACAGCTTTTCCTGAGAAGGGATGTGAGACTTCCACTAGAAATAGAAAAAAAGGTCAGCACTTGGAAGTGAATGAAACTATGATCAGACTCAGAACACTTGGACTGTCAACACTCAGTGTGTATAGTGATTGTAGTAATTTCCAAACTTATTTAAACCTGACATCTCATTTTCTGTAATGGTCTGAGTCTTCACATTCTTCCCTTCCTCTCTCTTGCCTTCCTGCCATCTCTTTGTTCTCTCTCTCTCACCCTCTGAGTTGGGTTTATTCAATGTCTCCATGTGTCAGTCTCTGTCATACAGCTAAAAAAAACCTGTCTGATTTTCTTTCTTGTGCTGTTGTTTTTAGTTATTTAATTGGTCAATTTCAATGGGAATATTCAAACATACTACTGAAAATGAATTTATGGGGGAAAAAATCCACAGATAGCAGTATTTCTGTGAACTTTTTGATTGGCATGGTGTGCTAGTTGCCTTTTGTGTGTTAGATCAGTGAAGTGTTGAAGTCAATGTAAAACAATGCTTCTATTACAAAGCACCACTAAAATGTACACTTCAGTCAGGATCACACCCTTGTCTTCTGTCTCTGAATCAGTGAGAAATGCTATTCATAGTTTCTAAGCTTATTTTCCTTTTTATAAAGAAATCACATTATTTAAATCTTTTTAACAGATTGAAGATCCATTGGCTATTCTTATACTTTTTGATGAGGCCAGATATAATTTACTGAAAGGTTTTTATACATCACCTGATGCAAAGCTGATTACACTGGCAAGTCTGCTTCTACAAATAGTCTATGGAAATTATGAGAGCAAGAAACATAAACAGGGCTTTCTAAAGTAAGTATGTGTTTAAAATTTAAAATTATGGGTTAGATTAAGTATTTTTAGATAGCACTTCCTATGGAACCCTCAGACTTTAGGTATGGTATATTTGTTGGTTTTCTTCATCACTGAACTATAGTTCAGAGTAACCATGTAACCCTTGTAGCATTAATAGAAGTTGGACATCGTGTGTGAAAACATATTAATCTTAATTATTGCAGTCCTAGACAGAGGATCGGAGATTCTGTGGTGTGTGAAATCTATCCTGAAATACAGTAATGCCAAAAGAAACAACAGTATTAATTTGAAGGGTTCTGACAGGACTGAGGCTTTGGGCAATGTTGAAGAAACATCTTACTGTGGCAGTTAGACCAATGTTTGCGATTAACTTTCCCTCTTTGGACAGACCATGCAGTGATACTGTTTCTCTTCTGTCATTTGTAAGGAGAAATTATGTACTAAATTAGTCAAACCCATAGCACCAGTAGAGCTTAGCCAGATGGTATTTTTCTCTCCCCTTCTCTCTGCATGCCAGCAGAACAGTAGCTGAGCTATTTTGGGATGGTTTGTTCTTCCCACATACATTTCTACAGCAGTATCTGAGCCTATGAGGATTCCAGTTCTCTACTGTGTGCACCTTCACCCCCTGCCATCTCCACCTCACTTCATTCATGGAACAGCATCTGTGCAGTTTTGGAATGCTGCTATACTTCTCATCTTCTCTTATTCACAGCATCAGCTGAGCTGCTTGGCCTGATGGGTTTTTGCATGTATTGCCCTGCAGTTGCACAGCCAGTCTATGGAGCATAAGGGGAACAGGGTTTAAGTGGGACCTCCTATAAGAGTGTGCAGTTCAGTGCAGCTGAGTTTTGTATGAAACTACTCCCTGCTGGCTCCCAGCAGCTGCAGGGTGGTGTTCCTCTCCACACTGAGGCCTATCAGTACTGTGGTTCCAAGTTCATCCTGCCCAATGGACATGTTTGGCTCTACATACAGGACTACCTGCAAAGATGGGTTGGGTTAGATAAAAAGCCATTTAGACACACTTGCTATCCATAATCACATAATTCTTCATATAGATAAAAAGTTTCATAATCTGTTTTTATAGTTGACATAGTTCATTAAAAGATTGGTAATTCCAAAAATACATCCATAGCTGTTGTTTATATGAGAGTATCCTTGACCTTAAAGATCTGATGAACTCTCCTGTGCAGGGTTTTTGCTTGGCAGATCATACATACTGTCAAATACAGCTTAAATAGGTTGCATCACTAGGTCTTGAGACTGTCTTAATTGTACATAAAAGTGAACTAGTAAAGGCTCACATTCTTCCTTTTAGTGTTTTTTGCTTCCTGCATTTTGAGTTTTTTAAAAAAGGCAGTTATTGTAAGTAGCTTCTCTTTCATGTCATGTAATATAACTTCAATATGGAAATTGATTGGTCTGAGTTCTTGGTAGTGCTGACTACAGGAGTGGAAGGAAGAATATTTACAGTCTGAAATATGTTCTGAGAATTTTATATGCTGATGTAAATGGCATTTTGTGTATAATTTTGGCTTCCAACCTGGAATTCACCAAACTGCTCTCTAACCAAGAGAGTAATGTGTTCTGCTGGTGTTTCCTCTCCATGCCATGTCCATGATGTGTGACACAGAGTTTATAGCCAGATCTTCATTAACTGAGAATTGCACTGTATCTTAGGAAACCATCTCATCTGATGAGGCAACATAGAGTAGGAGCTGACTGTCTAGCTCAGTATGTGACTTGAAGGTACACTGTGGCAGATATTGTTCTTTTTTCTTACTTTTAATGAAAAACCACTTTGTTCCTCTTTGTGTTTCTCTTAGTGAAGAAAATCTTAAATCTATTGTACCAATAACTAAACTAAAAAGCAAAGCTCCTCATTGGACAAACAGGATACTTCATGAATACAAGGTAAGATAAATAAAAGATAAATAAGCAGGTAGTAGAAAATCCTGTTCTTAAACATTTTTGACTATTTGATTGTCAATTAATGAATAGAAATACTGGTATAAAAAGCTAAAAATGTGTATGTTCTGAATTTCTGGGATTCATTGTGTAATATATTTCTTGTGTAGATACAAATCTCTGTTAGAAGTAAATGTTTGTTACCTCTTTGTTTACCTTCAGTGTTAGCTCTGTATTGGGCCCACTTCCAATTCAGACAAAGGTGTGAAAAAATGTACTATGATTTAAATTTCCATGTCGGTTTGTAGCAATAGATCCCCAAAGTTCTTTTTATCAGTGTAACTTGTGTCTTAGGGATCTGGTAGTGCTGCTGATGTGCACATGCACAAACACACAGACAGACTCCTTTGTTTAGAGCAGTTAATTGAGCAAAAATTTTAAGTATTTTGTACTTGGGCTGCTTGTGTAAAAATGCATCTAACTGAGGGCTGTGGGTCCCAAATGAGATCAGATTAAATTTGTGATCATCACAAATAATTGTGGAAAAAGTAAGGCATGTCAGAAGGAGAACTGTACCAACTGATGTGTGCATCACTAAAGGTAGCTGCCAGGAAACATTGCAGAAGCACCTAGTGAATGTTTTCAAACCTTGCTCCTCTTCTTGAGATGAGATTACTCAGTCATAAACTTTCTTTTGGTGTTCACACCTTTTTTGTCAGAAGTTAGCAGATCATTCCTATCTTTCTAATAGAGATGAAGGAGGGGTGATGGTGGTCTAAGACGATGGTGTAGCAAAGTCGTCTACTCTGTCATCAAATTACATGTAAGAACGAGCATAGCTTTCTTGATTTCTGCTTTTGAGACATTATTTTGGGGTATGGGGCTTGGGGGGAAGGGGAAAGAAGTTGCAATCTTTTGTTCTGAAGATTTTACATGTTACAAGTGGCTGTGTAGAATTCAGGTAAGCTGTAAAGCAGGGTATGGATCCAGAGAGGCTGATCCTGTCTACCACACCCACAGTCATGGCCCCCTAACTGTTGAAGATTTGAAGATTTGTGTTCTCCCTTGTGTCTGTGCCTTCTGATCTTGTCCACGGCCCAACCAATTTTTTATTTGTTAGAGTGGTTGTTATCATTCTGGTTTGAGAAGCACTCCAGCAATAGTTTGTTCTGACTGCTGCATTCTACTGAAGAGGAAGGAACAGATGCCTGTCTCATTCTGAATGAAAGCTCCACTAATGAAAAGATCTGCACCTCTCTTTTGCTTAGAAAAGAAAAAACAATCCATGTTTTTGGAAGGAGGTATTTGCTCATCTTACCATGTCTCACTAGATTGGACTCCTTAAAAGGAGGAAGAATACTTAGTTTTAAGTACTTCTGGGAGAGACAAAGCTGTGGGGCCCTTCAGAGGTTGTGTGTCTGTGCTCAGATTTCCAAGGCTCATATAGGTATCTGGGTTTTACCTCAGTCTCTTCTAGCACTTGAGCCTTTCCATGGCCCTAAGGTTTAATTTAGCTGTAGGAAGATGGCTGATGGGAAGGCACTTTGGAAATAAGCATTTAGTAGGGATTTCACTGAACAGTGGATTTTCTTCAGTCACAACTGTTTGGAAGGACTTGTTGATTGCCATTGTTTCTTTAATTTCAGAATCTCAGCACCAGTGAAGGTGTCAGTAAGGAGATGCATCACCTTCAGCGCATGTTCTTGCAGAATTGCTGGGAAATTCCTACTTATGGAGCAGCTTTTTTCACAGGACAGATATTCACCAAAGCAAGTTCAAGTAGCCATAAAGTCATCAAAGTGTACGTAGGAGTAAATGTGAAAGGGCTTCATCTTCTCAACATGGAAACAAAGGTCAGCTTAAGTGAACTGCCAGTGATAACTATAAAACTTAATTCTCTTTTCTTAAAATCTTTGTAGAGAAATGATTTCCCATCCAACTGTTTAGTTAAACTTGACTGAAAATTTCCAAGATTTTAAGGTCTTATAAGTCACTAACAAAGTCTTGTATTTTTTCACTTTACGAGTTTATGAACTACAACTGTGTTGTGGAATGTAGTGATTTAGATCTGAATCCTGTCTTTGTGAATGAAGGGAAGTTCAGTTTGCAAGTATGGAGGATATTTTCTGAGTGACACTTTCCTACATTTGGTCATAGGCTTTACTTCTCAGCCTGAAGTACGGCTGCTTTATGTGGCAGTTGGGAGATGGAGATACGTGTTTTCAAATCCACAGTCTGGAAAATAAAATGAGCTTTATTGTACATACCAAACAGGTAAGCACTATCATTTTACATCCTTTATGTTCAATTACTTTTTTCCTATATTAGATACACAAGCCTCTTTTCTCTTGAGATTGACCACCCTTGCACAGTATAAAAGAAGCCTAAGCCAAATTCCCACAAATATTATTTTAAAACTTTATTATTAATATTTCAGAATGTTTGCCTGTTTTCTTAGCATGTGAAGCCTTCAAAATTCAAAATACATAAAATATTTCTATAATCATTAGGATAAATATTTTGTTTAATTGAAACTGTTTCTTGCATATGCCCAACCCCTCATTCTCTTTGATTAATTCCAAATACAAAGAGATTCAGAGAGCTGGAGCCAGTAACTTTGTGATCGAAAGTAATGGAGTTTGAGATTCGATAAAGCTGAGAATTGCTTTTGTCACATACATGATTGTCATAGTTCTGAAATGCTGATAGAATTTACTTGCATCCCTTTACACAGGCAGGACTCGTTGTAAAACTCCTGATGAAATTAAATGGCCAGCTAATGCCAACAGAAAGAAACGAGTGATGGAAATGAACAATAGTTATGAGATGGCATCTGATGGCTGAGCAAAAAACAACTTGTTCCTCCTCATAACAGGACTTCCATGTACATGAATTTTCCACAATAGAAAAGTCAATTTGTACAGTTTTTTTAACTTTGTACAGACGCTGCATGGATTATTTTTTTAAAAAAAACTATACAACATATCTATTATTTTTATAAATATTTTTGTGTTTCATATATTAACTATTGTAGGGCTTGAGCTTAACCAATAAAGCTGATGAAATCTAAATGGTTTACCGAGTTTGACGAGCATGAACCCAGTAAAGCTGTTGTTCCCAGAGAAATACGGGACTACCAGTGCCATTAAGCAAGTCTCAGTTAACCTATTTACTTTTCATGTCATTGCGTGGAACATCAAGGAGGTGGTATATGTTGCAGTATTTTGTAGACACCCTGTATTTTTAAGCTATTATTGAAAATATGCTTAAAAGATCAGTTAGACCTTTGAGCAACTACTTTTGATAAACTCTTGGTTTTTATTTGGTTTCTGACAAACAATTTAGCTCACTTTTACTCTTAACTTTCTCATCTTTGTATTAATATTTATTCTAAAATACTGCATGAGGATGCCAAAAGGGAAATACTTTAAATCATTCAGAAGCCATATTGAATGTTTAGCATGCTTGTTTTGTAGAATGGATTTTTACTTTTGCTGTGCAATATAAAATGTATGTATGGAGGAGAGGGAGACAGGGATCTTTGCAGATGAACCTTACTCAGAGGACTTGAGAAAGTTTTATAAATCCTACCCTGGATTGCAACACATATGCAGTAACAGAAGCTTATACAGGAGGTACTAAGTTATTTCTCTTAAATTAATTTTCTTACTGCTTAATTCAGTTTCTTCAGGCTAAAAGCAGTGCAGTATGCAGGAATGAAGATGACAAGGAAGTCAGAAACAGTTTGTAAGCATTCTGCCTGCTCTTTGTAGGGTTCGGGTTCCACAAGTTGGGTCCCAAGTGTAAGGTGGGATTCTATGCAGTCTGAAGCATATCCTTGTATATTAAAATAGAATTTGTAACACAAATCTGTGAAGTTTCTGGTTGTATTTCAGGGTTTTAAGTGCACTTGACTGTTTCTTCCATGTAAACTGCATGCTAAAATGGTGTGCAATATTTTGTAAAAAAAAAAGGTTTTATAAAAAATAAAAATTAGCACTTGCCTCTAAGTTTTCAAATAAAAGCTACAATGAATGTGAAGAACTGTGCTGTTGTATAGTAACTTTACTCATACCTTACTAGTAACTGCAGTTTAAGAAATTAAAGTAATAAGCCGTTAAAAACATGAACAGGAGATTTGTATTTTGTATTCTTCTTAGCAAGCTGTACTTTTCTACTTAAACCTCACAGGCCTAAATAACAGTAAATTTTCATGGATTGTTATGCTTTATTTAAGGTGAATAATGCAGCAGTCAGGTCCTTCATCATGCATCCCTGCTATCACTTGTCACTGGTATCAGAAATACATTTCTCTACGTAGCACTTTCTTAGAAAACTAGAGGAAAATGTTAGGAAGATGTGTCAATTGCCTATATAACAATACTGTCAATATGCCTTATTGCTGTATAGTCCTTTCTGCTAAATTCTTATTTATTACTACCTAATAAATTGTTTGCAACAGGTCATATTTGGTGTCTCTATTTTTGTATCCAGCCTGAAGGTGCCATCAAATGTTACACCAAGCAGGTGTTATTACCAAAGAGCAGTAGTTTGTAGGCTCTTTGTAAGGCTTATCTTTGTAAGATATGTAAGAAAAGCATCAGAGAGGATCAGAGAGTCCCATGATGATTCTAAGTTAAGGTAGTGTACCTTGGAAACTGCTCAGGAATTTACCAGGTAAACTGGAAACTGTTCATTTTGGCAAGGCAGAGGTTTGCAGATGTTGCACATCAGTGGAGCCACTGAGCAGCAAGAGCCCAAGTCTGCAGTCCCAGAGGCTTCTGGCAGCTGGGTATGCAGGAGCTCGCACTGCCCTGCTGGGGCAAGGTAGGTGTGTGCTCTCTTTTCATCTGGAAGCAGGGAAATAAAAAATGGGAACAGAAAGATACCAAATACCACTGAGACAGACCATTAGCAATAACGCTCATCTCACTACCAAACAAAAAAACAATGAAAATGAGCTGACACTTGTGCCTTTGCAAACATGAGATGCCCAGCTCACCACCTACAGTCCATCTAACAAGCACATTCTTAAAAAGCAAGAACCTATACAGCTGCCAAAAGCAAAGTTCGGAGTAGAACATTCAGCTAGGCCCTGTAAAGCAAAAGAGTTTAAGAGAACTTAAAACTGTGAAAAACAGACAGGATTTTACCAAGTGGAATAACTCCAGTGAGCAACTTGTTCAAGATGGAAGCCTTGGTCCTGGGGTGATGTCCTGCTGCTGCTGCTTGGTGCAGGGAATAATTGCTCCAGGGACGTGGGAGTTTCCCAACCATTGTCAACTTATAGCTAGATGCAGTTTGAAGCTGAGCTGTTGACTGAAAAAAGAAATACAGGTTCAACATACATGGTTTGCAAAAGCTCTGCTTTACCTTAACTGTTATTACTATAGGATAAAGATATAAAAATAATGTACAAAATTACTATTCGATAAAAATTTAAATATAACTAGCAATTGCATAAAAATGAAGTAAAAGCTATATTCATATATAGGTAATTAATCTGGAAATCCTCTCCCTTGGAAGAAATAGACTGACACTATTCCACCAAAAATGTCCTTACTTCATAAATTGACAGATAATGTCAGTAACAACCAGTGATAGCGCTCATGTCCTCTGAAAGAATTGTCAAGGCTTGTAAATACGAAGGAAGTATTTCTCAATCACTACAGCACTGGTGAATTTCCTTTGGCCCTGAAAAGTGTTGAAACTTCAGAGCTTGCAGGCAACAAATTGAAAACTACTAGATCCCTGTGGCTGACATGAAGAGTCTGAAGATACTCAACATGGATTCCGTGCGCATCTCAGCATTCACAGGTGTTCTCTGCTACCTCCACTCATCTAGTAATACTCAGCACATGTGAGACCTTGATACAGGGTTTACCACAAGATATTACACATTTAAAAAAAAAACTACAAAAATATTCATTCAGTAACAAGCTTATGCTTTTGCCTTGACTAAACTAAAAGTACTCAGAACTGATGACAACAAATAGTTCATTTCAGATGAAGTCGGGAATATATGAGAGTTTAGGTTTCTGAACTTTGCAGAAATGTATTTAAAAACATTACAGATAATCTGCAACCGTTCCCTGTTGAAATGTCTCATAGTATGTCATGATCAACCAGCTTCCTGCTCGTGTTCCCAGATGTACACATTAAAACTTACGAAACTGACTGGAGTCGCTGATGAACAAATACTGCCTTTAAAAGACCTACTCAAACCAGAATTTTCCGGAAATGCACTAAGATACATTCCTGTTAAATTAAACAATTGTATGTGCGCAACAAGCTGACCCCGGCTGTGATGAGCTCTCTGTCTCCAAATGCAGCTTCGTGCCCTATTTCACCTTAAACCCTTAGGTCTTAGTGGAAACTCATTTCAAAAACAATACGCGGATTTTCCGACATTAAACATTTGGAGTATCCGGAATTAAACACAAACAAGCCGTCCTCGTTCTCCGCGCAAACAAACCAGCGCCCGAGTGGGGGCGCCGGCAGTGATGCCCGGGGCCGGCTCGCCGTGACGAGCCCCATGTCCCGGCGGAGAGCCGCGCTCCCCGCGGTTCGCGGGCCGCGGCCCGTCGGAGCCTGAGGGGGCCGAGCCTGAGGCGGCCGCGCCCGGCCCCGCGCGCCGCCCGCCAATGGCGCGGGCCGCAGCCCGGCCGATGCCGTCACCCCGCGCGGCGCGGCCGCGGGTTGGCTGCGGCGCCGGCAATCGTCACATGGGCAGAGATCAGCCCAGCGCCGCGAGCCGCCGCCGCGCCCCGCCCCGCCCCGCGGAGCCGCGCCGAGTAGCGGCCGCGCCGACGAGATGCTCAACCTCATGGAGGTCGGCGGGTCCCTGCTGGAGCGGGTGGCCGTCGGCAACCCCCTCTCCCTGGCGCTGGCCGCCTCCGCCTTCGTGCTGAGCCTCGGCTACCTGTTCCAGCTGGGGTACCGGCGGCACCTCGGCAACGAGCAGAAGGTGAGCGGTGCGGGCGGGGGCTCGGCGGGCCGGGGGAGCGGGCGCAGCCTGGGCCAGCCCAGGGGCAGCGGCCGAGGCCCGGCGAGCGGAGCGGCGCGGGCGGCGCTCCCCGGGCTCGCCGCTCCGGTGCCGGCGCGGCCGGGCGGCTTCGCCCTCAGCCGGCGCCGCAGCGCGGCGGGAGCAGCGCCCGCGGCTTGCGGAGCCGAGCGCGCTCCCGGTGCCGATGCATCGATGGGCCGTAAGAGAGAGAAGGTGCCCGCTGGTCTGTGAAACACAGTGCTAACCTGAAGGCCCTTTTGAAGGGCTTTTGAACAAATCCTCCAGCGCCGTTTCGTTTCTGGCTGCCTTCATTTCAGTTGCAGTATCTTCGTGCTTCACATTCACAGGCAGCACAGGAAGAATCTTAATCCTATTCCCTTTATTTTAACCTTTGTTGCTTTTAAATGTGCTTCTATCTAAACAACTGAATATTCTTTTAAAGTTGGCCTTTTCACAAAAGGGTTTAAACAAATATATAAAAAACTTGCTCTGTGGTTAGTTTTATGTAAATAGACATGATTTTGTTACTTTTGGGCACTGGCCCGTGCCAGGAAGGTGAAGCCTGGCAGAGTTCAAGAAGCGTTTGGACAACTGCGTCAGGCACAGGCTGTCACCCTTGTGGGTGGCCCTGTGCAGGGCCCCGAGCTGGACTTTGATCCTTATGGGTCCCTTCCAGTTCAGGATATTCTATTAGTTCATGAGTCTGATAATCTCTGAAGAAAATTCAGTGTTTATTTTTCTCTTTCTTCTACAGAACTACCCACCTTTTATTCCATCAGGCATCCCTTTCCTTGGTCATGCAATTGCATTTGGAAAAAGTCCCATTGAATTTTTGGAAAATGCTTATGACAAGGTATGTTTTCCCACATGATTGGCTGAGCATATACAAGAACATTTTTGTGTATCTATTAAGTTCTCTGTCTAAGGCCTGTTTAAAATCAGTTCATTCTCATTTACCACCTCAAATACGGGTGTGCACAGTAGGCATTGTGATCTTCAGATCTCTTTATGTAGCAGTAGTGTTTTCTGAGCTCTCATGATTCACATCACAAATATGCTTGTACATTTGGGTAATACTCATAGCTGAATCACAAGTGAGTTAAAAAATCATTTGCATGAAGTTTTTTCTTGCTGAAATTAGTAACTTTTAATCACATTATTTACCAATTTATGACCAGGTTGGAATGTAGCTGGTCACCTCTATCAGCAACTTGATGAATTTTAAGGCCTCTCTGATATTTTAAAAGAGCTGGTGTTTAAAGAGCTCAGTAGTTTTTATACTGTAACAGCCTATAAGAAATTAACTAAAGTAGAGCTTTAATTCCAATTAAATTAGATTTATGAAGCTGTTTCACATTGTCTAAAACTATCTAGAGTTATAAGCTTAAATCTTAGCTTGATTAGCTTAGAGGAAGCCAAATCTGGTACATGAAGGTCTACTGGAGATGACTTCTAAACTTCAAAATCTTATTTGCCCCTAATTATGTATGCATAACTCCGTAAGTCCAGATTTTTTTTGAGAAAGTGTTTGTAGATTACTAGGGTAAATATGTGCTACAATCTCTCTGCTAGTTTTTTTTTGTGTGTGGTTGATCTTTTATTAATGTTTTCTAAAATAAATGGTTTTAAAATGTGCATGTTCACATGTGTTCATTATAACATTAGATATCACTATGTACATAAAGAATGAATTTAAATGTGGTTTTAAAATATATTTATCTTTATTAAATGTCTGGACTTACTTCTTAGGATAAAAAGTAATTTATGAAAGACTGTAGGGGATAAGGATTTAATGATTTTTGTTTTTATTTCAAATAAATTTATTTTTTGTTTATTCTTTCTCTCAGTATGGACCTGTGTTCAGTTTCACTATGGTTGGCAAGACATTCACATATTTACTGGGTAGTGATGCTGCTGCTCTGCTCTTCAATAGCAAGAACGAAGATCTGAACGCAGAGGATGTGTACTCCCGGTTAACCACGCCGGTCTTCGGCAGGGGAGTTGCCTATGACGTCCCGAATGCGGTTTGTATTTTAAATTGCAGACCAGTAGAAAAGCAGTGCAGCTGCAATGCTGAGTAGGCAGCCCTGAGCTCTTGGCTCTGTGTGATGGGGTTTTGTTCGTGTGTCTGTGGCATATTGCAGTGGTATAGGTAAATCGTCTATTCTGGATAATCTGGTATGTTCAGGTTGCTTTCTTTACCACCTGGCCATTTGTCACTCTGGAAGTTATTTTTTGTTCTTGACACCATTTAATCTCACCATAGAGGAAAAACTAGTGAGTCACACTTTTTTCTTCCCTTGCAGCATGCCCCTACCTGCAGCTCACTTTTTCCTTCCAAGCAACCTCAGATCTTTTTTCTGAGAAAGCCCTAAGAGTGGTAACTTTAGGTTTATGCCATGCCAAATCTAGACATTGGAGTAATAATTTAACAGTTTGAACCACAAGGTTTGTTTTGCTCAGACAGAAATCACTCAGTGTATGTTTGCAGAATACAGTCTGCATGGGAGCACAAGGGCTGTGCCATGTGGCATTGTATCTGAGCTAAGCATTAGCTGCTTTCCTGTTTGTGAGGGTGGCCTGTCAGCCTCTCAAGCTGCAGAAGCCAACTTTTCTGTGGCCCCACTTGCTCCACTGACACTCTGTGTTCAGTGCATGTTGTGTAGCAGAGTAGTTGTGTGGAAGAAACAGCACTGTAATGTACTTTATTTTTGGATCTTCAGTTTTGGCCTCATTTTGTTAGTATAAATGCCAGTCATTTGACTAGCTTCTGTGACCATCAGTTTCTTTTCGTCCTTATCATGCCTCTTCATTCATCCCTGCCTACGTGCTGTGATTGTTGCCCTGTTAATAATGTGGCTTAAGGGCAGTAATTACTACTATCTTTGCCTCCATCCTGGCATTTTGCCATGATCCACAGATAAGCGTGTTGTTCTTAAGCTGTTGTTTCGGAAATCTCATACACAGATAACTGCCTACAACTTGCTGCTTTCTAAGTAGGTAAAGGAGAACTTGATTGTCTCCTCCTTTGTCAGAAGTATTAAATTGTGGATAGCAGTTTGGGGGAGAAGTGGTTGGTTGGGTGGTAGGTTCTTGGCCGCTTGATGGTTTTGCATGACTTCTCATCCCTATGAGAGCCGGCAGGACTGCAGCCTGGATAACAAGTAAGAGATCGTTTCTTGTGTCCTAGGAGATCTCTTTCATGAGTGGGGCCATTCTAACAGACTTGTTTCTACCAGTTTGGATAGTCAGAGGTCTTCCTCAAAAAGTCAGGGATGGAGTTGGGAATCACTTTTGTAGCTGCTGGAGCATGGAGGATGCATGATTCTCTACAATACATCTCATGTTCATCTCTGTTCTTCTCTGACTTGCTTCAGAAGAGTATCTGTGAATCAGGATGCTAAGATGGCCAGATTTTCACTGTGTTGTGCTTGTTTGGTGGATTCTGACTGTTATGGGATATCTGCTTGAAACTTAAAGGTTATGGTTTGTCCTTAACTCTGTGAAAGTTTACCCACTTGTTACAGATGGTTTGGCTTCTGCTTTCACACTCTTCAGTTTGTGGATGGATTTGAATGTCTGTCTTCATGCAAGAGCTAGTTCTTTGATGTGATCTAATCTCATCCATCAGTTTTGTAGCATTTTCTGTAAGCTCCTTGGAAATGGGTATTTCTTATTGCCATATACTTCAGGCACATAGGGACGATTAAGGCAGTTGATGGGTCATCCTGAAGTTTATTTTGAGACCCCCTTTTCTCTGCTTAAGCTGCTAAGTATCTATATGTGACTTTCAGCCATATGTTTGGAAGAACCACCCCTTAGTCTGCAAAATGCTTACTTACCAGTGATTCTGTTAATTGTTAATATCCATAGTCAATATATCAACTAATACTCACTCTCCTCCCTCCAAGCCTCTTGCAGATAGCTCTGTGGCCTGTGTGCCCTCTGGCAGACTGCTGGGGTCCTTACTGCATTCTCAAAACAAGCTTCTAGGAAATAGCTTTTCTTTTAATGCCTTTTGCTCTTTATTGTACATGCAGTGCCCTTGGTGGGAAGAGAGTTTTTGGTCTATTACTCATGGTACAGTGCAGAGCTATAGGGCAGATGCCTAATTCATAATTAGGGCTTAAAAATAAAATAAATAATTTTCTGATCAATGTCCTGTGAATGCATTGAATAGTTCTCATCTAATGAAGAGCTTTTCACCAGCAGGTTTGTTAGCTATGAAACACAGAAAAAGAGGATGAGGTGAAAAGGGTGTGAAACTTGCTGTTTTCCTTGGAAGCAGTTTGCCTCCTGCTTCTGTGTCTGACTTCCTGGGCAGTGAGATCAGAGGGCTCTGTAAAAGAAAGGGTCATCTCTAGTTCAGGGTCCTTCTGCCTGAGAGAAAGTGAGGAGGCCACATTATCAGGGGACACAGGCTAAATCCAGACTTTGCAAAGATGGGGCTGCTTGTGTTTGTGATTATTTATCTAAAGGGCATTTCATAGTTCAACTTTGCATGCATCTTGTATCTTCAGGGATAAAGCCTAATGAAGATAATAAAATAATTTTTTGGGTACTACAAAGGAGAGAACTGCAGCTCCTTTGAGCTGTTATTTTACTTGAATGTTTCTGAACTATTGCTTGAAAGACAAGGTGAAAAACAGAGTACTACCTGTTAGTAAAAACTGAGTATCTGCTGTACCCTGCAGTCCTAATCATAATCCCTATTTACTTCTGGATGTTCATATAGTAGAAATTCTAGTAAGTTTTAATAATATTAATATGATCATCCTTGCACTGATTGCTTGTTCTGTCCTGGTTCTTTTAGATATTTTTGGAACAGAAGAAGATGCTCAAAACTGGGCTAAACATTGCCCAGTTTAGACAGCATGTATCTGTGATTGAAGAAGAAACAAAGGAGTATTTCAAAGCCTGGGGAGAATGTGGAGAGAAAAGTAAGCAGGATTGAATGCATTTTTCCTCCAGTTTTCTGGGAAGTACTTAATGCCAATGCAGTATATTTTTGTAAAAGATGTGTACTGTAATATAAAAGAAATTAAAAATTACATAAGTAAAAGTGTACTGAACATCAGAAGAAAGAAAATACAGATTTTTAAAAATCAAATATAAGACTATTGGAGAATAAATCTGCTCAGAAAATCTCAGAAAGGAATGAAGGACTGTCTTTGTTTTGCTTTCCTAGTCAGCTCATAGTGCACCTGTTGTGGTAATTTTGGATGGTTATCAGTCAGCTCAGTGTAGCCACTTCCTAGTCCTTGGGAAAAGCTGCTGCTCTGACTGCCTAGAGAGCCTGTACTGGAGATCTTGGCTCTTGGAGTTTCTACAGTGAAAAACTGCATTTTCAGAGTTGATATGGTTATGTTAATGACCAAAGTGAAATTTTTATTTTCCCTCATTCCCAACTTTCCCATCATCATCATTGCAAGTTCACAGTTGCACAACAGTGTCAAATATTATTTAAACATACATATTTATATTTAAATTCATAAAAATTATATAACACATGTCAAATTTTAACATCTTTAATTATTTTGAATGTATATGATTTATATGTAAATATAGTTAATAATGTGGTAATATATAAATTTATATTTGTCTAGGTACTACGATATAAAAATAATTCAGTGAGTAGCAAAATGAACTTGTTCTCTATGTATTTGGATTTCAGGGTTAAATCTTTTTATTACTTGACTTACGTTTATTAAGGATTGAAGTTGTGATGCATGGCTTACTTTGGAAGAATTACTAAATCTGCTAGAAAACGTTTCTAGAAAGAAATACCTTAGAAAAAAGGTGTCTGTGATCAAACAAAAAGTTGTTCAAAGAGACATCTGATCAGACACATTTCAGTAATGTTTTTCAAATCTTTCCTCAGACCTGTTTGAAGCCCTTTCAGAGCTGATCATTTTGACAGCAAGTCATTGCTTACATGGGAAGGAGATCCGAGGCTTGCTGGATGAGAAGGTGGCTCAGCTGTACGCTGACCTGGATGGGGGTTTCACTCACGCTGCCTGGCTGCTGCCAGGCTGGCTGCCTCTGCCGAGCTTCAGGTACCAGCACTAACAGAGGAAGCAACTTTAGCATTTTATCTAAACATCACTGTTGTTTGGATTGCCCCCTATCCCCACCACTTCTTTGTAAGCTATTCTAGACATCCAAATCAATCCTCATAAGCATTTTGCATTATGCTGTGTAAAGTTGCTAATGGAAGTGTTTTGAATCGCAGACGACGAGATCGGGCACACAGAGAAATAAAGAATATTTTCTACAAGGTTATCCAGAAACGTCGACAGTCTGAGGAAAAGGAGGATGACATGCTCCAAACTCTACTTGATGCTTCATACAAGTAAGCCAAGATTTTAAAGACCCGTTTGAGGATTTACTTTAGCTTTGAGCTATTAAGTTAGAACTATACCAAAACCCAAGAAACACTCCCTCATGTTCTGAATTGGTTTTGTTGCATGCAGTTTGTCCTAGTTGTGTTCTTAAAAGTGGGTTTAAAACTTCAGCTGTCAATGGTTATTCAGATTTCTGAGATTTTCATTGGTGGTCATGAGGTGGCTGAGGTTGCTTCCTTTCTCTTTGCTGTCTGTTGAGGAATGATTTTCTTTAAGGCTCCTAAAGAGTCTCTCCCTCTGTCCTCCCTTCTCCCTACCCTTAGATCTTTTGCCCCTTTGTTTAGAGTAAGCAATAAAAGAGTAGAAGGAGTAAGGAGTATGTTAGAAGAAATTGTAAATGCTGCTGTATAAACAGCAATGCTAAATGGTGAAACATGAGCAAACGAAGCTGCAGCATGGTTCCATTCAATGCAGGGACGGGCGTGCGCTGACGGACGATGAAATTGCGGGAATGCTGATCGGGCTGCTGCTGGCAGGGCAGCATACATCCTCCACCACCAGCGCCTGGCTCGGCTTCTTCCTCGCCAGGGACAAAGCCGTACAGGAGCAGTGCTATGCAGAACAGAAAGCGGTGTGTGGGGAGGACTTGCCACCCTTAACTTATGACCAGGTTTGTTTCTATGTTACATTAGTCCTGAGGGGCATTTTTATACTTTTGAATGCTTACTAAAAAAAAAACTAGAAGCTCATCGGACATGAAATAAAGTCACATGCATTTGTGTTAAAATAATAATTGGCACAGTTGTTCTCTAATAACACTATTTGCCAGTACATTTCCTCTTCTCTTTCTGTGTGAGTAAATTTTCAGCTTGATACTACTTTTTAAAATCAGTGTTCATTAAGGAAATTGCAGTTCCTATGTTAATAAATGGCACTTCTGTAGCAGAGGAAGATCTTTATATTTCCACTGAGGAACGCAGTGCAGTGTGACCTTGTTCTTTAATTAGGCAACAAAAAATACTTAAGAGACATATCACTAAGACAGTAGTTGCATTTATTGCATTGGTCAGTGATTTTTTTCTTCTTAATTGAATCAAATGAAAAAGAAATAATCAGTGTAGCTAATAAAGTACATGTAAATATAAGTGATGCTGTTGAGGCAGGACAGGAATGA
The DNA here is from genome assembly GCF_050655825.1 of Lonchura striata. Lineage (NCBI taxonomy): Eukaryota > Metazoa > Chordata > Aves > Passeriformes > Estrildidae > Lonchura > Lonchura striata. The sequence goes on along the minus strand of NC_140704.1, from coordinate 23,493,590 downwards.
GATGATTCTACTTTAGAAGGTGAGAGTATAACTCTGATTTATTTCAAAATACATTGCTCTTTATACAGAGCTTTGTGCAGACCAACTCCATTGGTCCTGAAGTGAAAACAACTTACACCATTGGTGCAGTGTATGACGCACAGTGATAGAACTTAACTATAAACAATGTGAACAACAGGATAGATAAAGAACCTTATTTTACATTCTTCTCCATCATTTTCTCAGGCTTCTGCCTGGTTAGAAACTTTCAGTTTCTCTCTTTGACTGAATCTGAGACCGATACATAAGCTACTTACTCTTTGATTTTTTAAAATGTTTTTAAATGGTATAAAATAACATCTTGTTTGTGTTGAGTAAACTTGGCTGTATTTTGATGTATTCTTTTCTCTCTATTTTCAGCTCAAGGATCTCAGTTTGCTGGATCGCTGTCTAAAAGAAACTTTAAGGCTTAGACCTCCTATAATGACCATGATGAGAATGGCCAGAACTCCTCAGGTGAGGACACTTTTTGGAGCTAATGTCACTACAGCAGGACAGGCCAGGTGAGAGGTATCTCAGCTGGCAGAAGGAAACATGAGCTATTTGCTGGCGGGAAGGAAAGCTGATGGCATTCTGGGGTTCTGTCAGTGGTAGCATAGGCAGTGTTGAGTTAGGAAAGCAATTAATACCCTGAACTTGGTGTTTTTTACCTTCATGTGGAATTGTGTCCAGTTTCATACCGCTGCAGTCCCCAGCAAGCTAAAGACTGATGAAGTTAAACACCCGGCTGGGGAGGGGGCTGCAGCACTGGTGGTGAGAGGCTGAGGGAACAGGGATTTTTCCACGTGGAGAAGAGCAGCTCTGGGATCTAGCAACAGCCATGTGCAGTTTTCTTCAGCAAAACTGAGCCTTTATTGTAGTTACAAGTCTTATTTGAGCTTAGTTTGGTGCCACCATTTTGTGTTTGCCAAGTATTTTGAATTGCTGTAATAGAAAAATTTGATATGCATTTAATACAAGCTAGGTAAATCTGAAAGAAAACTTGCTGTTTGTGCAAATACGGTACTATGTCAAAAAATTCAGTTATTTTTTAACTATGTGCCTTCAATGTCAAAGCCTTTCAATAAATTTTAATTTCATTCTTTCTTTTTTTTTAACCTCCTGCTGTAGAGTTGCCAGCCTTACTAAAACAGGTGGAAGGTTCCTGCAACTACTTGAGCTCTGTGTCGTGTTCAAGTATGAGAGGAAGCGTTAGGTTGCAGTAATTTAAAATGCACTTGACCAAAATATCTTGAAATTCAAAGCCTCATGATGTAACACTTCAGGTAACATTTTAAAAAGAAAAATTGAGACATTTTGTCATGTATGGGGTCTTGTCTCTTTTCTTGTAGAGTGTTGCTGGATACAATATTCCCCCTGGCCATCAAGTGTGTGTATCTCCCACTGTTAATCACAGACTCAGAGACTCCTGGAATGAGGCTCTGGACTTCAAGCCTGACAGATACCTTCAAGATAACCCAGCAGCTGGAGAGAAGTTTGCATATATTCCATTTGGTGCTGGTAAGTAAGAGAATGCAGCACCTTGTGTGAAGTTGTGTTGAGGTGGCTCACACCAGCCATCTCCTACAGCACCTCTCCACACTGCAGCAGTTGAGGATAGATTTTTTTTCCTGTTTCTGCCTGAAAGTTTTCTTACTGTGAATGTGCTGTTAAAATAATTAATAGTTTTGCATTAGTCATAGCTGTATATATCTCTCACAGCAGTTATCAAAACACCTTTATATTAGTATGAGTGATGCTTGACTCACATCTTTTCAAGTCAAGGACAAACCTGGTAACACAAGTTCAGCTGAAGGCAGAGAAAAAGTCTGCAGAGTCACAACTTCCAAAACATTTGCATATATTGCCTTGATGGAGTTAGAGCTGATCTAATTCCTGTGCTTCAAATGCTTCTTCCCTGATACATAAATTAATGCTTTCTAGTGGGGACAGAACAGCACAATCTCATTCCAGTTACTTGTCTGTTTTATGCAGTGGCTCTTGGAAAAATAAGACTTGGGTGGAACTATTGAACTATTTGAAACATCAGAGTCTCAGAGTGTTGAGAAAGGTCTGCATGAAACTTCTGAAGTTAGCTGATTGTCAAAGGGGATCCAATAAAATATTCTAACTGCATTTTATGGCTTTCCTTCTAGGCCGTCATCGGTGCATTGGAGAAAACTTTGCTTATGTTCAAATTAAGACTATCTGGTCTACTTTGCTTCGTTTGTATGAATTTGATCTCATAAATGACTATTTTCCAACTATAAATTATACAACAATGATACACACACCTAACAACCCTGTTATCAGATACAAGAGGCGGTCACTGTAAACTCTGGCACTAGAACCTTACCTTTTCAAGTTGTGTGAACTAACAGACTTCTGAATAAAATTGTGACAGAATAAGTGGCAGATGGAAGCTGATGAATCTACTGTTAGGAAAGCAACAGGAGTCTACCAAATACAGAAATTTTGCATCTATTTTGTTTGCCCACACTGTTTACTGCTGCTGTGTATAATTGCTTGTTATACAATTTTCTCATTGCATTTTTAAAGCAAAAGCGTGTTTTCTATTGATGTAACACTTTTAAGGTGCATGCCAAATCTTCTTAATGAAGAAAACTGTAATTTCTACAAGTGGAACTCTTTCCTTTTGAAAAATAATTTAAGATTACTTTTCCCAGATAACCAAGGGGCAAGGCTGCCTACCTTGCCTCTATGCCCAATTTCAGCAAACCCATCTGGAACAGGCAGCACAGGGGACTGTACTTGGTGCCCTTCCTTTGGTATTTATGATTGTTCCAAGCGAGTGATGGTCTTGGCTGATTTAAGAAAATGTTACTGTACAGCTAAGTGGTAAGCAGAGTTCAAAGTATTCACAGGTAAGTCATTTCAAGAATGAGCCATTTAACTGTCTAACTTGAAGTAGTTGTAAAATGCTTATGTTCTGAAAGCAACAAGTAATTCTCTAAAAAAAAAAATTGAAAACAGTGATCTCTGGAATCTTGATGTCAAGTGTAAGAGTAACAATATGAAGATACCAACGACATTAATTTTGTAAATAACATGTTTGTGTGTAAAAAGGTGAAATAGCTGAATGTTGTCTGTACTGACTCATGCAGAATTGTTAAATGGTTTTTGGTTCAAGAGTGCTAATGGTAAATGGTAATGAGCTCTGGCTCACAGGAATTTTGAATTAAATTTGTAAACAAGCCTCTTGGGGAAGGTTTCTATGCTCAACTCTGTACTTCTTTTTGAAAAGGTTTCATCAGTAAATTTCTAACTCTCTTGGAGTGGGCAGTGCCCCCTTCAGCAGTGCTCCATGTAACCAGGGTTTTATCTTGTCCTTCCTGGTGTAAATTCGGTGTAACTGTTCTAAAACCTTGTGTTTGCATCACTTATGGAAGGTGAGGGAGCACAGGCTCTTCCCTCCCAGCTCTGTCAGATGTGACCAGGGTCTGCAGAAGCCAGGGTTCTCCCTGTCTCTGATAGCAGCACTTTGAAATCTGTAAAATGTGAAGCTGCAGGGGAGGAACGCAGGCAGGAGTAACCTGTTCCATGTGAATAAGGGAGTGGTTCTTGAACACAGTTAGAAGCATGAAGTCATGTTTATTTCAGTACTTTGACAAAATACCCATAAAATTCAAAACTTCTACCATTACAAAAATAGGTCTCTACAAGTGATATTCTGTCTGCACTGCCAGTAGCAAATATTATGAGAGTCAATGTAACTTCAGTAGCCTTGCCAGAAAAAGTGCAAGTAAACTTTGCTGAATGTAGCTCAATTTAATTAATACCCAAGTTTCATCTTTGCACCCTTTTGATAAATACACACTTCATAAGTTAATCATTTAAATTAGCATTCCATAAATATACATGTAATTTAACGGTGGGGAGGTTTGTTTTGGGTTTGGGGAGGTTTTGTTTGGGGATTTTTTTTTGTTCAGATTTTTTTTCCCATAAACACAAAGTGCCTATATCCATAAATCCCAGTCTCTGTGGGTGTGCCAGGATGGAACTGTATACAGTCGTACAGCTGTGTTCATATTGGTCCCACAATATCCACATTATACAAAAGCACAGAAAGAGCACAGATTTACAGAAGGCAATCTGTTAGCATCACTGCCAGTGATGGAGATGTTGAAGGGTATTATCTTCTTATACCCAAGTGCAACTGAGTGTATGAAGTTGAACCTGTAAGATGGAGAAAAACTGTCATCAGGATTACGTGGAACAAGTATGTACATTCAGATTAATAAGTGTGAAAGATTTTACATGGGAAATCATAGAATACAGACTTTTATAGATCAAATCTTTTAAGAACAAAACTTTCCCAAATGATTTCCTAAATGTGAAGACAAACACAGTAACTTCAAAACTCATATTTGATAAATTTAATCCCATTTTTCTGACAATTTTCTTGATGTATTCCTCTTCCAGTACAAAAGCTGTCATCATCTATGGGACAAATTAACTGTAACTTCTGTAATTGAAGTGGTAGAAAAAATTCCTCTCCCACAACCCAGTCTTCTGGGTACATTTTTCTCTATATAACTTAAACTCCTAGCAAGATGCCAACTGAATCCTTGCTGTGCATTTATTAGCGATCAGGAAGTAAATAGTTACCCATAATCTCAAAATCTATAATGAAAGCATGCTTGTATCTATTCTCAAAGAATTTTACAGTCTTCTTTTAAGTGAGCTTTTTGCTACAGTTCAGAAATGCCTCTTGTTTAAAGCTGAAGATTGAAATTAAGTTGTTTGTTACATATCTCAGAGAACCAGCACCCATGTGGCAGTGGGCCCTGTGCTGCCCAGAGGTGCTGGGAAGGGTGCTGAGCCCTACCTGACTGCACGCTGCCGAGCCGCTTCTGCAGTGCCTCCAGACGATGGATGTAATCCGTCAGAGCCCTTTCGGGATCGTAGTTCTGCAGCTGGGGGCAGGCGAAGGAGACTGGGTTTAAATCTGCATGGAACCTAGGGGCAAAACAACACACATCATTTCAAAAAGGGAAATTCTGAGTAAAAATATCAGCAACACAGCAGAATACTGTAGGCAGGGATAACTTCTGGCCTGCATGGCCCTTAGTGTGTCCATGTGGTAGCCAACACATCAAACCCATTAAACCTCCCTGCCACTTAACTGCTCAAGCCAGAGAAACCACTCTTCCCCCTGGCCTTTTCTTTCTACTGCACAGGATTTGTTGCTGCATTTTTTTGAGACAAAGACTGACCAGCAAATTCCTAGTGAGATTGCAGCAAAATCCATGGTAAATTGAAGTTTAGTTTTCTATTAAGAAGCTTGTGTCAACAAGGACACCGCCATCTACAGGATTCTGCCTCTTGTCATTACTCTAAATAAAAGTCAATAGTGGCTAAAATAGATTAAAGGTTTTTACCATGTAAACTGTTATGGTTATGACAAACTAAGACAATACAAATATTGAGGTGGTTTACATGAAAATGAAACCCAAAAATGGCTACATTAAAATTTTTACATGAAAATGAAACCCAAAAATTTGATACTCAGTGAAGATCTGAACTCACAACTTCATATAAGCTCATCAAAGTATGATGGCATGCATAAAAATGTTGCCCTTGATGAAAAATACCTGGTTTCACATTGAGCTTCGGCCTCAATCATGTGATGAGTAATCACACTGAATGCCAGAGACATCATTTTTGACATTCTAACAAAAATGTTAAATCTTGCAATATCAAAGGTCTCAAACCTTAGCAGTAAACACTGAGGCTTTCAGTTATTTAAACACAGCCTGAAAGAGAATATTAATAAAAAAAACCCCAAATATACTTATGTTGAAAGTTTATAGGAGATCTAGAAGATTCTATGCCTGACCTGGATCTAGAAGAATGCCTCTGTTCTCCATAAAGATCCATGCCACCAGAAAATGAATCAGGCCGTAATTCATTACCTAGAAATACAAAAGATACAGAATATTAGAAATACAAAAAGCAGTGTCTTGAAAACTAAAAAATGTAAGACCTTTTGTACTTTACTGGGAGTCTCAGATATGAGTTTTCTTTTTGCATATCACAAAAATGGCATTTAACAAGTGTAAACCACTTTCAGACTCCCTCAAGGATTAGCAGAGGTGAAATCTTGGCTTCACTGACATCAGTGACAAAACTCTCACAGAGTGAGTAAAGGTTTTAGTGAAGACCTAAATAGCCACTGAATAATAAAGAAGCTTCTGATTCTCCTTAGACTCCTACAAAAAAGCAAACAAAAAGCAAACAGAAAACTCTTATTTCCCAGACTTAAACCTCTAACAAAAGAATGACAAACTTGTTCTAAGAAAAGGACCATGGTGCAGATCTCATATGAAAACTCCAATGATTCAGCTAAAACTGCTTTCATGAACACACTCCATAGAGAAACCTTTCCATATTTTTTTAAATCCCACCCATGATGGAGCAAAACAAAACTGAAGAGAAAGTAAATAGGTTAGTGTGTGTGTTGAGCATGAAAACTGAGAAATAGGTTAATCCAAACAATTACAGCAAAAGAACGAGGGAACAGCCCCCATTCATTCCACATGAAGATAACACAAATTAAAACCCATCTCCATTAAGCAGTGGTGTGACTTGCAAATACCATTTTTTCAGTCATTACCTGTGTTCTGGCTAAAGACATCCCTATTGATAGTCAGAATACCAGAACCTGTAACTCTGTGCCATCGACGAACCAGGAACTTCATTCTGCATTTCAAATTAAAAACAAAACAAAACAAAAACAAAAAACCAAACAGCTTCAGGATAAATTAAGTAGTCTGACAGAAATAATCTGCTTTTTGTATTCTAGAAAGTATAAGAATTTCTTGACTAGCAAGCAAAATTAACAGATGGGCATCTAAAACCTGAGTATCAAATACAAAACATCCTTCTGTACTAAGTTGTACTACAACTTCTCTAAAAAACTAAGAAAGACCATCATTTGCCCAAACCTGCTTTCAGTTTCACCTGTACAATTCCAGAGGTGCTGTATAGATCCAAGTAAATGGCTCAAACACCGAAGCTACAGCACACCAGTATTTTCAAATCATACTAAATATACTTTTTTACTCTGTTGCAGCCCCAAAACTGCAACTGCAGAGCACTGTGAGTAAAATTCTCACAACAGGTATGTGAACCCTTTCTTGAATTTATATGACACACAAGGCTCAGAACAATAGCAAGCAGAAGTGCTTGGGGGCTCAAACATTTGTGAAGGTTTGTTAGCAACATGGAGTACTATGCAGTAATAAACTTTACTTTTTTTTCCTCATCAATTCCTGCCCATCCTTAGTCATGTGAAATTCAAAGGACTACCTAGACTGAGAAAATTAATACCTAAATCTATATTATACTTACATGTAAGACTTAATATTAAAGGAAATTTAGTTGCAGAAAAAGCCTTTGTCAATAAGTGCAATCCTTAGAATCGCTCATGTTTTTTAATAATATGACTTTACCCAGTACATTCCATCTGTGATTATCAGATACTGAGCCCTTTTCACCTACAATCAGACTGCTTATTCCTATTACAAAATTTACCTACACTCTGCTTACCTTGTCACCCTACAAGTATCTACTATATTCATGACTACCAAAAACACCATTTAAACAGGATGGAATATGACAATTTCTAGATTTCACTAGGGAGCTAGAAAAGTATATATTAACCAGCACAGTCATATCTGTTTGAACTGTAACTTCCTCCAGGTTACCTTGAAATTGCAATGGACACTCTGACTGCAGAGCGAAATCGTGTGAATCCCTTTGAACGATGTGTGATGATTTCAAGGTCTGTGTAGGAAGGCTGTCCCCCCATCCGTGCTATGAGGGCCAGCGTGGCTTCTTCACACTCCTGGAATCCTCCTAGTAACAGCAGCAAATATTTTTTCTGATATATGAGAGCTTTCCGAAAGCTCTCTGCTCGTAGGTATTTGCCATAAATTCTCTGCAACAAGAGAAAAAGACAAAAAACCTCATAAGGTCCAAGAATCACAACAGTTCCAAGACTTTTGACATCGTTACTTCCATAGCATTTCTGTGATTATTCATTTCTCACTACCATGGAGAAGACTGTGCTGCTGCTCACACTTGTTGAATGCAACTTTATATATTGAGGATCACCTAAACAACAAGAAATAGAGAACACACAAAGGACAACATAGGTGTCCATGTCATTCTTGGAGAGAAAAAATAATAGTCAGGTATCTGAGGATGAAAATTTAAAGACTGAATTAGTATCTTTTTACTCAGAATAAAGCAGAGTGAACACAATGAAAAATAAGCCTAAATCAAAAATTTTAAAGCAGCTGTAGTTAGTATGTGGGAAAAAATATCTTCTTACCCTTAAAACAGCATTTTCAGTATCTGATCCCAGTTCTCTGAGGAAAGCCTCACTCCTGAGCTCTGCTCTCAGTTTGGAGAGTTCTGCATCAGCTTGTTTCAAAGATTTCTGCAGCGACAGCTTTTCTCTATTCCAAATTTCCTTCTCAGAAGCAACAAGAGTATCAATATTAACTCCAATATCTGCTGAGTGCCTAGAAGACTGAAGACAAAGGAAACTGAATTTGAATGACATAATTCGGAGAAGCTTAGCCATGTCATTCTAGCCATTGGTTTGGTGGAGAGCTCATAAAATTAATAAGAAAAACTATTCAATGCTTGGATCTGAGGCCACCCTTGCACTCTAACACCTCAATAACAGTGACTTTAGGATCCCAAAGTCCCAGAAAAATACAGCTTCTCTAAAAAAAGAGTCCCCTCGAGTCCCCTCATGAATCCTAGCTTCATGATCTTGAAGGCTATCTGGACCTATCTGGATCTGATATCATGGTGACAAGATAGAGATAAAAAAGAAAGGCACAAAACATTTAAAATAAAAAAGTAGTTAACAAAAAGAAGCTGGGTAAAATCACAAGGTTTTACACTTAACAGAATGAGCTGACACACTGACCAATGAACATGAATAACTCACACCAATTTACTCTGTAGAGGGAAGGCAAGAAAGACAAATGACTTGATCACTCTCAACTGGGTGACTAGGACAAGAAATTAGGCTTTTATGTCTGAATACATAACTCAGTAGATCAGTATCACCAAGGACATACATAGTCTGCAGAAGGCTGTCTGTGCTGGTATCTTCTCAGTTCTTCCTCCAGTTTCATAACAGCATTCCTCAAATTATTCTTCTCTTCACTCAGTCTGCTGACAAAGCCTGTCAGCTCTGCGTTTTGCCTGAGCAGCCTCTCAGTCAGGGAGCTGGATGGAGTCCCTGGTGGCAGCACCATCTTCAGCTACAGGGAAGAAAGAAAACCAAACTCAACTTCTATTAGGTCCAAATTGCCAATTGGAAAATAACTGGCTTACAGTGAAAAACATTTATAGATAATGACAATAGCTTTGTATCAACTTCATATAAAAAACTTCAGCATACATGTAAACTACAAATCACAGTGACTTTCTTGTCTATACTTACTCTATACATTACAACAGAGTATTTTTATACAAGCTCAATTTGCAAAGTTTTCTACTATGTTTATGTTTATCTAACTTAGAGGAAAAGAAAAAAACCTTTTTCAAGTTACATTGAAAATCCTTGCTTAAAATATAGGGACCAAATCAAGCTCACTTAAAAATCAAATATTGCCGAATTCTTTGCAACAGATTACCTAACTTCATTTCTTTTACACAGGTGCACGCCACTCAATCTTCAGTGGCCTTTCATTTACTTAAACAAGGCAGTTTAAGTAAATGTGTTGTGTCAACACAATACAGTAAATACTACATGTTGATTTTAATATCACAAAGTACTGAGTAAAGTTTCCTCAGTTACAGGATTACTGCTGAAAGGAAAACATCTTAAAGAAAAAGCCATGAGATGCAGAAATTTAAAATGAAACTGCAAAAGTTTTGATTTCAAAGTTGCAAAATCACTTTTAAAGTATTACAAATAGTAAAAAACAAAAGGAAAGGGGTTTTTATACTTTACAAACTCCAGTCAGAAGACTCACTGGAATCTTCCCCTATAAAGACCTGAATAAGTACAGCCTTACAAGCTCCTTGCAGTTTCTGCTCACAGATCTTCATCCTAACTCTCCCATCAAAGTTACAGCATTGACTCTCACCTCTTCCAGACTGGACAATCCAGGCAGTATTTTCAGTTCTGAAATAACTTCTTCAATAGCATTTTGTACTGAAATGAAGTCCTGATCATCTGCTGTTTCAAACTGCAATCTGAAACAAAAGGGGTTTCAACAGCAGATCAACTCTGACATCACAAGCCAGACTAACAGAACTTTTGTGGATACCCATGCACTGGATCTAGAGCAAATAATTTCAGCAGTACAGGAGACAGGGCAATGTTTTCAAGACTGCTAAGTGACTCTAAACAAAATTGTCTTGATTTAAAAAAAAAAGTGTACAGAACAGGTTCCATTCATTTGTAGACAGGGATATTCCACATAAAGCACATTTAAAATAGTGGTTTTGCTTCCCACAAATCTGTTGAATCTGTGTGATCAAAATCATAGGGTATTTCCCAGCTACACTACATTCTTGCTTTGCCCAAATGTTTCAGAAGGAATGTTTAATATTAAATGACCATCACAGCAAAATAAAAACAGATGCAAACCTCCCATGGACCTGGTGCCATGGTATTTTTTAGCCTTATGGAGATAGTAACCTTCCAGAAATAAGAATCAAAATCAGTTTCATTTGACCATAATTATATTTTCCTCAAGGAGGGTGATTCAGAACAATAATCCTGATATTCATCTCCTTAGGCACGATGAATTATTTAATTACTATTTTAAATTCATCTACCTATACCATGCCCAGATAAATCTTATCACTTTTCAGAGGAAAAAACGACTATTTTGCTGTGCCTTAGAAAGGACCCAATGTAAACATATAGGATTTACAGCAGCACTTGATACTGGTCCTGGTCCTATATTTTGATCTTCCATCAGTACACATCTCAAGTAACAGCATACACAATAAAACTAACAACCCCAAACTCAATTAAATCCTGCAGTCTGTGAATTAGTTTTCAAACCCAATATATTAGCTTGCTGGCTGCTATTTACTAAACTAAATGGCTGAAGACTGGTCTAACCTGCTAGCAGCTTTCCAAGCCAACTGCTTCAGCTTTGGAGATGTATTTTGCAGCTTTTGTCTGACTTTTTCCAGAATTTCAGTAGCAGCAGAGAGATCTCCTGTCAGTGTGCGGTAAGTCAACTCATTTGTCTCAGCTCCTTCCATTTTTTGCTGGAGAACCCAATTTCTTGTTCTGTCATTGGGTGTATCCCAGGTAGTCTGGAAAGAAATATGTATTTTTTACATATATATATATATATATATATATATATAGTATGTGATCCAGTGCTGTAAAATGAAAACATATGCTTCTGAAACACACTCAGAAACTGAAGAACAAATAATTTTGAACAGAGAAAGAAATTTATTGTGACTACAACACTGCTCTAATGTAGCACTAAACTATCATTCATAAAAGGTCTAGTGTCTTTCTGTACTAAGAACTAGTAATCATGGAGCTACAGTGTGAATCCAGTCAAAAAACTCAGCAGGATGTCACAAAGCCTTTCTGTTTCTTCCATCAGCAGCTCCTTTACCAGTTGTGCAAGGAATTGGGCAACGGGACCTATGTGTTTTTGTAACCAATTTACAGTCAGGAAAAACAAGGGCTGAAAGAAGCCACCATGGTCATGGAGGTCAGTCCAGTCCCAGGCAACCACACTACATGCTACCACAAGCAAAACAATGCACTGAAGAGGTATTCCTAGGTAACAGCCTCCCAACACTGCCATGGAAGAACTGCCATTCCTCACAAAGAAACCTGAGTCCATGGCTCTGTCTTTGGCTGCTTGCCCTACAGCATGGTACCAAAGGAAAAAAGTCAGAGTGTTGCAAATGTCACAGGAAACAGCAGGAGATTCATTATTTGAAATTCTAGGCAGATCCTGGAAAGCAGATCAGATTATCTGCTGATGAGGAAGGGGAAAAACCCCAACAGCTGCTGCTAACCTGATCCAAGGGAAAACTCTTTGCTGACCACAGTGCTGGCAGTTCCCTCTGGGCAGAGGAACAAGGTGCACAAAATGAGTATGGCAGGAAGGCTGCTGCTGTCACAGTTACCAACACACTCAACATCCTGCCTCTAGCTGTGGGTAGTTTCCAATGCTTCAGAAGATAAAAACCAGTAGCTGAAGTAGATGAAAAAAAATTTCCTTCCTGGCTCCACATACAAATAACTGGTAAAACAAATGATGTCAGGATGGGCAAAAACATAGCAAAGAGGCAAGGAAGTCTCTCATCAGTCCTCTCTGCGACTACCCACAAATCACTCACCCAGCAACACTTACCTCTTACAGACAAGTTTCTAAAAATGTTCTAAAAGTAATTTAAAAATAATTTAAAATCTCTCTTAATCTTTTATGGCTATGAAGAACTTAGAGGCAACAGAGATAGCATTTTCACTCATCTAAAATTTAGGATAATTCTTAAATTGATTTTTTACCTCGTTTCTTTCTTCTATTTTGTTTGCTAACATAGACATATTCAGACATACGCTTGTTTGATTGCTTACTCATTTATTTATTGAAGCTGTTGGAATATCACTTATAATATTTCAAAGACTCCTTGCAGTTTATTAACTAAAGATTAAGGGCAGTGACCTGGGGTATTCCTAAGTAGGAATAGCTCATTCCTGCAACTGGTTGCAAGGAATGTTCTTCTCCTGTACTGAGACACAAAGTGGGTGTATACACCCAGATACATTTCTCCTGCTCATACTCCTCCTTGTACACTACTATGCTCCTCCTTATATACTTCTGTAACTTCACTGTCAGGAGGAAGCATGTGAATAGTTTTAGGAAGCAAACTGGAGTGCTTTCCCTTTTGCATTCTCTGGTGCCTATGTTCTGTAATCTGCAGGCTATTTTATAGATCGAGTCAAGGCACAGTGACACAATAACTGAGCAAAAGAATTAAAGCTAAATTGCATATTTCAATATTACACATTACTTTCAATCCTACTGTACCTCATTTGGGTTGTGGCTTGGTGTCCTTTTGGCTTCCTTTCTTCCTTCATCCTCCTGCTCTTTTTTCTGTAGTTCTTGGATTATTTCCTGTAACTTCTTTGTTTCATTATCTAATTTATGAACTTCTTGCTTCTTTTCTCCAAGTTGCCACTGAAGGTCTTCTACTTTGGTCTCCAGTTCATGGAGTTTCTTTTGTACTATTATGTTAGCATCTTGTTCTGCTTGTAACGCTTGCCTATGAATCTGCCTTTCTTTTTCCATTTGCTGTCTCACTTGCACAGATTCCAGTTTATACTTCTCCATCTCACTTACTAACTCCACTATACGGTCATGCTTTTCATCCATTTGCTTCTGTAGCTCTTTAAGCAATTCCTCAGATGGATTAGGTGTTCCAGCTTGTCCCTTATCTTCAGCACTTTGAAGCTGAGCACATAGCTCTTTTTCCCTTTCTAGGGCACTGCTTATTTCAAGAGCTCGAACCTTCTCTGATTCAAGAAGCACCTGCAACTCCGAATTACGGCCTCGCTCATGTGACAGCTGGGCAGCACTGAGTGCTTCTTGGGATTCAATTCTCTGTTGCAGATCACTTGACAGCTGTTTCTCTTGCTCCAGCAGTTTACTTAACTCTAAGTTCTTTTGTTTTTGATCTTCAAGAGAAAACTTTAGGTCCTTTCAAAAGAAAACATAAGAATTTATCAAAGCCATTTGTGCATACTTTCCATTATCTTCTGCAAATTGCAAATATGTTACCTCTACACACACTGCTTTTAAACAGGTTTTGCTATTCCCAAATAATGCCCCAATATTCTGAATGCTGCAGTTACATCTGATACTAAAATACATTAAAGATGTCTTTCTTCTAAAATCAGATTATTTCATAAAAGTATCTTTTTAACACATACTTTATAGTGAGATACAAACAACTGTAGTTCTGATGACAGCCAGCTGTTTTTACTTTCTAAAACTGTGGAAATGATTTTTCAACTTTGGATTTCAAGATGTAACTAAATTGATACTGTTGAAGTTGCTGGTTTTTTGTCTTTTGTCTTGTAGCAGGATACCTGCTCTCCCCTTCACTGTATCAAATACTGCAGAGGTACCAAAGAAGATATTAATGAAACATTTTCTCCTAAGTAACTCCCTAGTTTGCTTTTCATGAGGTGAAACTGCAGACTTTTTAAATGGTGACAAACAATATGTCTCCTTAAATCATATTCTTAAATACTATATTTTATGAGTTAGGCTGTGGTGGGGGCTGAGTGCAGCCATACCAGCAGTGTCCTGTCCCACTGAATAACTTAGAGCCATTATTGAATCTTCTAATCTTGGGCCTGAAAAGCACAGTAAACTTCCTATTGATTTAAATGGAATATGCATCAGGCCTTTTTCATACTTTGCCACACAGCTTCTATACATTTTTCTTCAGTTCTAGATGATATGACAGTTGAAGTCAGAACAATGAAGCATGCACTTGACAAAAAAAAGTAAGCTGAGATGAAATATGGACCAAAAGAATATTTTCATGCTCCTTGATGTCCCAGGCCACTTGTGATTATGGAATACCTCAAGCTCTTCTCTTCCTCTTTCCTCACTGCGTTCCATTTTAGCTTTTTCTTTTTCCAAAGCCCACTGTAGCTCTCTTGATTTTTTCTGTTCACTGGCCATCGTATCCTTGAGAATATCTAGTTCAGCTGCTTTTTCTTTAACTTCAGTCCTAAAAGAGAAATGGGCAAACTTTACATGAGGCAATGGCTCTAATACTATCATGAAACAGTCAGTTTTATATATTTATTCCATCCTGTGCACTGAAAACACTGCTAGTCTAGTAGAGTAACAGTGAAAAGCCTATTACAAAGACAAGACTAACTCAAATCCAAAAGAGTTGCATAGTTCAAGACCTACAAGTGTATTCATCCTGCTACCTTTGTAGCTGCCACTTGTGGGGACTCAGAGGAAGTAAGTGTTCAACCTTATCCAGTCACAGGCCAAAATCTCAAAGAATACCATGGAATTGCATCTTGCTGCCATGTTTCTCAAGGGAAAAAAATGTATTAGGGAAAAGGAAAAATCTACAACTGAAATTTTCATTTATTTACAAATCAATTTTGCATTTGTTTGCAGAAAAAACTTGCTCCTGATGGTCTGTAAAGGGTATAAAGTAATCTTTGAAGTAATCCCAATGTAAACTCCAGCTTAATTTGTTATCTCTGAGCTGAATATGAAGATATTGTTCATGGGTGCATCCCTCAGGCTCAGGCATAAATAATAATGGCTTTTTTAAGTGCCAAATCTGTGGTTTCTGCTATCAACCATGTCAAAGCAACATTTTAGAGCATTTCATATGGAAGCACTTGCTAAGTCATCATAACTTTCCAATTTTTTTCTCCATGTTCCTGGGAGATTAAAAAATTTAATAAATATCGTCTATTTATTAGCTTGTATACAGTAGTCTAATGTGACAAAGTTTAAAAAAGAACTTGATAATTAATAAAGTCTTAAGTTATGAATTGGAATACATTTTTTGTCAAATATAAAAAGTCTATTTTTGTCAGGTAGGTTTTACAGAAATACTGAGAAGCAATTATAGTACATGAGATCAAGCCCTTTAAGAAAATCAGTATTATGGTTTCAGATTAGGAAAGATAAATCTTCACAGTCAACACAGACAGCTTGGCACTGAAAGCCACACCTGATAGTTTCTAGGTCCTTGAAGTGCTTGTGCTGTGCTTTAAGGGTTGCTTCAAGCTCTAGTTTGGCTTGTGCAAGTTCATTCTTCAGCTCTGAGCCCATCATTCTCTCTGAATTCAGCTGCTCCTGAAGCTCTGCTGCTCGGTCCTTCATACTCCGGAGCTCCACTTGCATCTCCAGAATCTGCAACTGCTTCTGCTGCATATTATACTCCAGCATTTCTAATGGGAGCACATTCACATGGAAATTACTTCATGAAAAAAGCACTGTTTTGGGTAAAGCTTCTCCTAGCCAAAGCATGACCACAAGGCTATTATTAAGAGTGATATTTTAAAATAATATTTTCTTTCAGTAGCACAATAAAAGTAAACCCATGACTTTTATACTTGAATACCTTTTGTACTTTGAATAAATCACTTCAACTTCTGTATTTCTTACAGGCTATAAGATGTGTGCAACTATATCAATATGCATCATCTGCATATGATGATGATTAACACAATTTAAGTTAGTTATATTACATATGTATACTTGTGACCTAATATTTGTAACTAAACACTGACAATGAGCTTTACTTAATACCTGTTCTCTGAACTTTTTGTTCTTCATTCTAATTGCTTCTTAGTTTCTGCATTATGACTGACTATCCAACTTAGATAATTTCCAAGCTGCTGAACCTAAACAGTGAAGCATATACACGGAAAATAACCTTAAAATTCAAGCTCGATTTTTACAGCAGTTGAAGATAACTTAGTATTACTTTCAGTTTTTGATACAAGTCATAAGAATGCAGATTATTATCTTAAGTTTTGCAAAAGGAGTCAAATAAGATTGAAGAAGATGAAAAGTATGAGTGTTCAGAACACATGTATCAAAATCAGAGACCAAAGAAAGTCACCATTTTTGTCACTTACAACATTATGAGCACTGCCTTGAAAGCATTTGGACAGATATAAATTACCACAGAAGTCACCTTGGCTTTTTGAATCAATCTCTTGTTCTCTCTTGGGGTTACTTTTCTTACTGTTCATCTGAGCATGTAATACTTGAATCTCCATCAGCAAACTTCTTCTGTCTGCATTCTGAAGACTGTCCATTGCTGCTCTCTGGTTAGTAGCCTATTAGCATTAGAAACATTTCAAAGTAAAACTCCAGATTCTATGAGAATAATTACGGTGTTGACATCACATTTATTTATATATTCATAGTCCACATATATTCAAAACATTTTCAATGAAGTCAGTATTACAATATTTGGAAAAACTGCTTGTTATTTTTTAGTTCTCTTCTAGGCATCAAAATTAGAGACTAAAAAGAGCTATCACTTTTCTGGCAAACTGCAATTTTCTCGCTAATCCTTCCATGTTCCAGAGGAGATAACTTACTTCTCTCTGTCCCATAGCAGCATTGTACTTTCTCTTCTCACAAATTATTTTGTATAAACAAGCTACCATTTCTCTTAGACAGTGTAATGTAATTCTAATTAATTTAACAGCATCAAGCTCAGGACAATTGTATTTAATTCAAATCAAACTCTGAAGTCTGTATATATTCTGTAACGTGTGCACCCAAAACTTTCTTTCCCATGCCACATAATTTTTCTTTCAAAAGACACTAGTTCATTCTGCAAGTCTGACTTTTTTTCATCCTTAGACTGTCAAAACTACCATTAATACATATATTTATAATGTATTTATAAATTTAAAATTAAAATCTAATGTAGACACTTTGACTACAGTACAGTTTATATTACCTGCTCTTGTAGTCTGTGCTCTAACTGATTCATCAACATCACTGCATCTCTTGTGCCCATTTCTGCAAGTTCAGTTTGAAATGCAGCAAGGAGAACATTTTGTTCCCTCACAAAAAGCTGTTGAATGGCATGCAGAAGTTCTCCTCGCCAGTCTGACACACCTTCAGGAGATTCAGTACTTGCATAGATCTGCAGTGGTAAAAAAAACAATTTAAAGAGCCAAATTGAAAGATTATATCACTATAATTTCTATGTAGAGTGTGTGTTCTCACTGAAATATTTAGCTTTTCTTAGTAATTGTGTAAATTTCATCCATCTAAATGGATGCATTTACTGTACACATTACAAATTTTTTTGCATTCACAAATCATAAACTTTTAGCTTTTTTTTACAATGGTGGCAATTTAGCTTTTTGTAACTGAAAACTTAGCCCTGTGCAGTTATTACTGAGGTTACTATATCACGTTATTCTTTTAATTGTTCATATATTGCACATCTCTCCCTAGGCTCTCACAGAGTTATGTGGTATTGTGCAGATATTGTGTATGAAAAAGATTTAATTTTAAATGACACAAAGTTCATCTGCCCACTTTACATGCTAAAGGAAATGATGTAATCGAAACTACCTGCATATATCCAAGAGTCTAACTGGGGTAATTTAACAAGCAAAAGTTTTAACACATTACTGATTAATAAGCCAATAAGTAACAGCATTAAAAAATTCTATTTAAATTGCTACTGGAAAATGTTTCAAAATAAAATTATTCTTATGCGGACCTATACAGTCAAAAGTTATCAGTGCACAGAAGAACAAATATATGCTGTAATAGCATGAAGTACAATATAGAATTTTATGGCATAATTTAAAAAATATTTTGCCTAGTAAAATAATATTTAAGCATTTAAACCTGAACAGTGAATGTATCTTAGAAGGTCATAATAAATTATTTTTTATTCAGATAGAATCATACAATATTATTTATACCTCAGCTTCTCTATGAACTTGCATTTTTGTAATTAGATCTTTCAAAGATGAGATGGTGCTTAGGAAAGCTTTTCTTTCTTCTAGCCATGATTCTGGCTCTTGCTTATTATGAGCTGAAAGATCTTTTTCACTATATGGAAATTCAGTGAGAGACAGCACCTGTATGCCTTCATGATGGACTGCTCTCAGCAAGCCCTACAATAAAAGCAAAAAGAAATCAGTAATGCCAGTAATAACAGCATATAATAATAACAACAACAATAATAATAGCAATCTTATTTCATATGTATTGGAAAACTGTTACTTCTAATTTGATCAGCATAAGGAAACTATGCTTCCTCATATCAAGGACAGAAGTGTAACCCAGTCCTTTATATAAGTCACACAGAAACTTATTAAATACTTGTATTTTTCATCAGTTTCAAATAAAGTTTTCCAGTGTATATCTGTCAAATCAATTTTTTATTTTTTAAAATAGCTACTAATGGAAACTGACATTTTCAAAACAGTCCTGGGAAGCTTCCAAGTGAGCTTTGCCATTCGCTTTTTGAAATTATTATGAAGCTAGGGATTTGTTACAAAATGATTGAAAAAAAATGTAATTAAAGCATGATACCCTTACTGTTTATGATAAACAGCTTTGCTTTCATACATAGCTATAAAAATAGAACCTATACAATTGTGTAATGTATGATCATGACATTATTGTTAATACAACAAAATTGCAATAAATTATATCTAGTTTTCTTTCTCATAATCATAACTAAGAACAAGCCTAGAGATATATAAACTAGATTATATCTAGTTTTCTTTCTCATAATCATAACTAAGAACAAGCCTAGAGATATAAAACTCATATTTAGCCTAATTTAAAATGCAAAAATGCACATCACTGTGAGAAAGTTTATTAAAATAGTCAACACTAAAACTTATATAAATGGCTCTGTTATCAATGATCAGGCAGAAGCTAATCTCAAATTTCAGTAGTATCATTCTTGTTCCTTAAAAAAAAAAAAGAGTGTATTTTACCTTAATTTTTTTTGGAAGTAAATCTGTTGAAGTTTCACCTTCATCTATTCCTTCAGATATTGTGTCGGATCCCTGGGTCTGAGCAAGATACATTCCTTGACTCCAGTCTGAACTGGAGTCTAAAATAAAAGGAGAGAGAAACATGAAAGTTGGATTACTGTGAAGCTTTGAAGAACAGGCATCAAAAAAGTATTTTTTATCTGTTGTTTTAACAGGTAGTTGCATGTCACTAAGGGTTCATTCTAAGTCTGGAGACTACCTGTTTTATAGTTTTTCTTTTTCAGTTTCAAAGAAGTAACAGTAACACTAAACTAAAAAATAAAACCACAACCAAACTTAAAAATCCTTATTTAGTTTTACAAGACAAACAACTACTTGCATAAACACTTGTGCCAAATGACCCACTCTTAATAAGCTTAGCATTGCCTATGTAAAGGAGCCTATGTAATTTTATTACACTTGGAGAAGTCAATCCCTGTCACTATCTCCCACTGCTAGGGAGCTGTAGCTTTAAATGCTATCAGGAGATGATGAAGAGATAATGTAATATCTATGAAGGATACATAAACTCCAATGGAAAGGAAAATAATTAGCATCTGATGCCTCAACTAAAACCCATCTCTGCTCCAGAAATTTTTCTTTTTATCAAATTAAAAGACATGCCATGCCCAGAACCTTTTGCAACTTCTGCTTCAATCTGGGCAGTAGCTGTTTTGATTTCTTAGAACACAAACTTTTTAATATTAAACTTAATATCAAAAAAGCAGATTTAATTTATAATGCTGTTTGAAATCTGTAAAAACAAATTTCTTACCACTAGAACCTCCATCTCTAGCTTGATGTGGTGGAGAATGTGCTAATCCAGAAACTGGGATTTTCTGTATTTAGAAAAGAAAACAATCAAGTCTTTAACCCCTCATCCACTGTCAGTAAGGAAGAAACTTTTAAGAAGCATGAAATGATGTGAACCCCTTTGTTCCAATTCCCCTGCAATCAAAGTAATAAACAGAGCATAATAAATAAATGAATATGAGAGATGGCATTCCACAGGGTGACCAACATTTCACAGCACAGGGCAGGTTCAAGGCAGAAGCATAAGGAAACACCTGACAGTAGAGCACACTTGCAAACTTAAATGCTGAGAAGGGTTCACAAACTCTCCCAGGGCCATGGAAACATTAGAACACTTTCAAGTTTTTTACTGAGCATGTGGTGGTCCACATTTTACAGATTTTACACGGGAATTTCTGTAGCAAGAGCAAAAGTTTGAACCAAAGTATTTCAGTAATTATAAAATAAAAAACATACTTCTTTGGCTTGTAGAGTTTCTATGACTTCCTTTAAAGTATTACATTCTTCAGTCAATACTTGTACTGCAACAAACTTCTCTCTCTTTAATGCTTCAGATTCAGAGATATGCCTTGTCTCCATGTCCATGATTTCAGCAGCATGGAGTTCCTGCATTTGGTCAATTTTTTCAGTAAATTCTCTTACAATCTCTGCAATCTCTTCTGAAGAGCATTCATTTTGCAAATCAATTTGGATTTCTGCATTTTTAACAAGGACTGGTGAGATTTCCACAGTCTTGTCTGTTTGTGATGAGGAGCTGTTTCCTGTTAGAGTAGACTCACTGGCTGACAAATCACACAATATTTCTGCATCCTTCTTGCTTTCAGTTTTCACCATTTCTTTGTTCTTTCTCAGGTAACTTGCAAGCTTCTCCTCTGCTTGAATCAGGTTGTCTTTGACTTTGCACAGGTCTTCCTGAAGATGTATCAGACTTGCCTCTTTTACCTGTAAATATGGAGAATCTCAAACTGCAATCCTTCCAAATACTTAAAACAGCTAAAATCCAAGGAACCCTCTATCCATTACAGCTCAGTTTAGTTCTATTTTAAGGCAGTTATGATACATGGTAGCACATATTATCTCCTAAGAAATACAGCTCTAGATCCACTGTTGCACTAAGTATTTTGGCAATGAGTGAATATATGATCTACAGCCTCAGCTCTGTTCCACTCACAGTAGGCACTGAGTGGCTGTTTTTCTTGGTGGCATCCTCAGTAAAACATAAAAAAATCCCAAACTATAGCATGCATATTTGAACACTTAAGTCCTGTACAACTATTTGATTTAAATACAATATGAAACACTCTGGTTCTTACTATTAGTTCTTGCTGAAGTTTTTCTGCCTTTTCTCT
The DNA here is from genome assembly GCF_050655825.1 of Lonchura striata. Classification (NCBI taxonomy): domain Eukaryota; kingdom Metazoa; phylum Chordata; class Aves; order Passeriformes; family Estrildidae; genus Lonchura; species Lonchura striata. The sequence goes on along the minus strand of NC_140704.1, from coordinate 23,471,843 downwards.
GTAACTGTTCAGTTCTTCCTTAGCTGCAGCTGCCTCTTCTTTCACTTGTTCGAGTTCAGTAATTAGCACTTTTTCTTTTTGGCTTTCCATGAGCTGTGCTTCTACCTATATGGCAATACAAAACATGGAAAATGGTAAAGAATCAAGTTTTAACACCAACTTACAAAGTTTTTCACACCAACTTACAAAGTGAAAAGACCAATTAGGAAAACAAATGTATGTTATTTGGGTTAACACAGCTTCAAAAAAATAAGACTAAGGCCATGGGAGGAAAGACTATCTTACAGTTCACTGAACTACAAGCATAAATTAGATACACCACCCAGCACAGGGAGGAAGGTCAATGGAAAGTAGGAAATGAGGTTTGATAATATTATTTAACTTATAAGACATTTATGATGTTTATTAAATTTGTATTTGGATGGAAGATCTTAGAACCTTTTCTTGTCCAGTTCTGGGTTCCATGACTTCGGAAATTCTTACATTCCAAGACATCAAGCCCATTTTTGGACTATCAAACATAGTCAATTTTGATTCATGGTTCTAAATTGAGAGGCAATAAATCACTGGTGCATGGAAATCTGGATGAATGAATACTGGAAAAGCTACTGAAGGGAAGTATCTTTGGAATTGAGATGGGAAAACAAGAAAACAAATCAACATCAAAACATACATAAACAAACAACCTCCATCCTAAAAACACCTGTATAGAAGATTGGTGTCACCTCTCTTATCATTCTGAATTCTGTCTTAGACAGTTTTTATAATTTTAATTTTTACATCTCTACCTCCACACCATGTAAAAATGTACTACATTCCATTCTATGTCACGTCAAAGTAAGAATAAGAAATTTCATGTCCAAAATTCAAAACCACCTTACAATTATGAAAAGGTAAGGTGTTTTTAATACATAATGAATGGAAACTGATAGTGGCGTTCTCCTAAAATACAATCTTTCTCTTCTTTGTAGCCATAGGAATAATATAGAAATGAAAGTGCCACACAGAGCAGAATATACCTATAGTTATTCTCATTAAGAACCATTTCATTCATTATATATACATAAAAAACCAGGTTTTAGTGTAAACAATAGAAAAGAAAATGGTGTCTATTTACCTGATATGTCTGCAATTCTTCTTGCTTAATATATCTCTGAATCTCTCCTTTATGTTTTTCTTTAATCTCTTCTAAGAATTGCTGAAGCTCAAAGAACCTCTCCTCTTTAACTGCAGCTTCCTTTTGTGCAATTTTAACATTTTCTTTTTCTAGCTCCAAGCTGTGATTTACCATTGCCAGTTGGTCTTCCATCTCACTAAGCCTCTGTGTTAAGTGTGATAATTTTGATTCTGTCTCATTTTCAGTTCTATCACTCAAATGCTCTTTTTGGGCATTCTTGCATGCTTCATCCACACACTTTGAAGCTTGAATTTCCTGCATGAATCTTCTCTGCTCTTGAACTGCATTTAGCTGAACCTGACTCACAAGAGCAGCAGCAACTTTCTCCATTAGTGTCTTTTCCAGTTCTAATATCCTCTTTTTAAGAGTTTCTTTTTCAGCCTTGCTTTGCTCTTTCATGTCTTTTATTTCATTGTAGCACTGGCACAGTTCTGAATCTTTTTGCCTAATGCATGCCTGAAGTTGCTGCAGTTGTATCTCCATCTTGCTAATGGTGACTCTTGCATTCCCATCTGAAGTCCTACGCTGGGACGGATCTGACAAGTCTATATCCTGACATAAGTCTCCTTCCATTTGGTCAGTTTTTCCATTGCTCCTGTCTTCTGGTTTCGACTTACCACCTTGGACCAGTGCACACTTACATTTCTCTGTTATCCTTGCATGCTCTTTTTTTAACATACTTATTTCTTGCTTTAACTGGCTCATTTTTAACTTTGTTTCCTCAAGCTCATTCTTTGTTTGAGATGCCTCTGTATTTATGTTTTCTACTTGCTTTTCCAAAGCTTCCTTTTCTGCCAGAACTGCTTCAAGTATGTGTTTTGGATTGTCAGCATCTTCTTGAAAACCAGCAACATCTGTTGGGATCTTTTGTCCAATAATTGCCAGCTCCTGCTGAAGCTTATCAATTACATCATTCAACTGCTCTACTTCTTCATCTTTTTTTTTCTTCACACGTTCTTGATCACTTTTCAGACATTCTACCTGGGCTTCAAGCTCCCGTATATGCTCATTTTGCTCTTCAATAACCTGGGGGAAAAAAGCCAAACACAGTCAGAAACACAAAAACACTCAAATCATGTTTGTCCTGGGCTTCACAGAAACAGTTTAATCAAACTTTGAAAGATCTCATAAAAGAAAATTCTCAATTAATTTCTTAACGTGATGTCTCTTCTAAAGCTTTAATGAGAATTGAGACATCTTCAAACAGCACTGAGAAAGTAGCCCATGACCTGAAAGAACTGAAAAATAGGTATTAAAGCATCAGATGAAGTGAAAGCATTTGTAACATTCACAGAGCTAGGGAACACTGAATTTTAAGTGCTCATGATACTTGCTTATATAAGACACACCCAATTTAGATGAATATGTATTTTAAATACAAATAGACCTTTTACTAATTGTGTTGAAAAATAACAATATAACATGCTTTTTAATCTGAAAAGAAAACACCTATCAGTTGAATGTGACATTGTCTGCCACAATCCTAAATATGTGTTTGTGTGTATATGTGTGCATGCACACATATATGCAGATGGGCATACACACACACAGGGTAAATAGTACACACAGATCCAGAGCCATTCTTTGTGCCATAGTTTAAATCAAAGTAAAAAGAGACAAAGTTACAGAAGTATTTATTTGATAATTCATATGACTTTCCAAACAAGAATCAGAGACTCATGAAAACTTGAAGAGAGTAAGAACAATACTTTCCTAGATTACTTCTAATGACACTTGAAATTAAACACTGTGTAAGGGCATCAAAATTCCAAGAAATTTATAAAATTATGTAATTGATCAAATATGAAGGTGATGACCATATGATGCAGAAAAGAGAAGACATATTGCCTTCTAATAAATGAGTGGAAACAAAAAATGGAATGACTGGTGTTGATGAACTCTAAATTCAATAAATAAAAAAGTCTCCGCGAAAGGAATAAAAATTTGTTAAAAAATTTAAATTGCAGTGTTGTTAAATTGTTTAAATTTTAATTGTTTAGATCTTGTTAAATTGCAGTGGGAGCAAATTTCATTTGAATGTAAAAGCATGACAAAAGAATTATCTTTATGAAGACAAAATAAAGGCAGACAAGATTGTAAGCAGTAAGGCTAAGAAACAAAATGGATTTCTTTTTCTAGTGAATGTTTGGAGATCTGAAGTGAACACTGCTTCTACAGTGGAAATGCAGAAGGCAGAAGAGGATACATCAAAAATAATCTGGAAAACATATAATAAAATAAAATCAGCTATGGTATCTGAAATAGATAAGAACTCTATTAAGTCTTTTCAAATATGAAAAAAACATGCAGAAAAGATGAAAGATGACAAAATCCATTACTCAAATAGCCATGTTTCTTCCTTCATGACTTAATACTTCACTATGCTTAGTTAGTTAAGTAGAATAATAAGATGACTTTGTAATAAGTACAATATGTACAAAAATAAATGCGACCATATAAATTAGAAAGGCTGGTTTACCAACCAAGAACTAATTTTAAAAATCCACAGACTAGAGAAAATAAAATCTGAATGAGTCATAAAATCATAAAATGGCTTGGGTTGGAAGGGACTGTAAAGATCATATAGTTTCAGCCCCACTGCCACAGGCACAGTGATCCTGGTGATTGCTATTAACTCAGCATAACAGTTTCTGTTCTTGATTACATCATGGAACAAAGGCCCACAGAATAGAAACAGTAATTAAAAGAAAAACACTTAGTGGAATGAAGATGTCTAAGAGACTTGGAAAAGGAATTAACCTAAGAGTAATCTATTAATATTTAATTATGCTCTCAAAACCAAGCAGAGTAATTATTTAATGTCCTGGAAAAGAAAACCAAATCAGATGATGAAATTAAGAAAATTAAGTTTAATGTAATAGGAGAAAAAACAATTAATCAAAAATAATTATAACTGAAGCCTATGTATTTTTCTCAAGGCAAGACCTGTAACTCTATTGCTTGGGTCATTGTATAGAGCAGAACTGTTCTGGATACTTGAATTAATATTTCCTAAATCCAGTTTCCTAAATCCAGTTCAAAGTTTCATTATTAGTCATTGAGTTTTACTATAACTGAATTTTGAACTAAAAACTCAGTGAAATTATCCAGCGTAGTCAGAGTCCTATTTTAGTGAATTCAATATGTTGTAGTAGAATGTTAGCCTAAATGTTCAGTCAGCTACCAAGGGATATCAGAAATCCTGTTCTTAACTTGCTTTTGAATGAAAGCTTATGACAAATAAATAACATTTAAAATAGTCAGAATTCAAAATTCAGCCACTGAAAAAATCAGTGTGTTTTATCTGTATAAAATGAAAGCAAGCCAAAAGAAGATTAAGCTGATAACTGAAAAATAACAGAAAGCCACAGGTGGCAAAGCTCAGTAAATAAAGACAAATCTGCTTCTTTCTTTCTTTCTCTCTACTTCTAATAAAACACAGCATTTTGTTTGCACCTCCATGCTTGAAATTGGATAAAAGATGTTATCAACACTGGTATGAGAACAAAGCATTCACACAAGTTCATGGAGATGAGAATTTCTCCTGCTAAAAATGCATTAAAATCTAACATGATCCAGCAGATGTCACTGGAGTGCAACACTGAATCAAAGTCACGTGAGGGATGATGCTAAAATCAATGTTGAGATTGAATTCAGCTACCTAAATACTATAAAATATGCAGAAGTATCAGATGAATAAGGAATTAAGAAGAATTTAAGACAAAAACTCAAGTAGAAATAAAAGAGAATAATTAAAAAGAAAAGCTGCAAAAAGCAACTGTCATAAATGAGACTAAAAAGGAAAAAGAGATTAGGTTTAAAGCATTGCTTGAAACTGAGGCATTTTCATTTTTAAATTAAGGTAGCAATAGAAGATAATGCAACTGGTGGGGGACAGAGAGCTTTTTTTACCTTCAAACTAGCAGCACAAAGTAGGACTCTGAAAAGGATTTCAGAAGTATGTACCTTGTTGTCAGCTGTGACTTCAAGTTGCAGTTGCAATTTTGCTATTTGTTCATGAAGATGATATATTTCCTGATCCTTTTCTTGCATGATGTGAGCGAGCCTCCCAGCTACTAAGTGATGGTCCTTTATGGCAGCATCTTCAGATTTCTGGATAGCTAGTCCTAGTATTTCCATTTCATCCTGCCCAAAACCCCCCCCAAAAACATGATACAGTCATGACACAGCATTTTCTGAATATTCTTCTATGAGTATTTCAAGTGTAGGAATTAAAATATACAAATTTCATGGAACGACAAGTAATCATATAAGCCTTTTAATATTTTGGCAAGTTGAATAGTGGAATGCTTGAGGAAGAATTTGATGTTTTGGCATTTTCAAAGAACTTATTTCTGTGGAGGAAGGAGACTAAATCTTTAGGCTTCTCTGTTGCACAGTTACCTTAAATAATTTGTTCTCTTGTTCAAGTTCCTGCAAGTGAGTAGTGGACTCCTTTTGCTGAATTTCTAGCTGCATGTGCAATTGCTGAACTTCTTCATTTTTATTTTCTAGCTCCTCTCGAAACTGCTCCAATTGTTCCTCAAGGTTTGTGACCTATGTTTCCAACAAAAGGAGCAGGAAAAGGAGTAGAAAGCCATACTAAAAATTAAATGCTATAAATTTCAAGTACAATGTCTACAGCAAACTGGTTGGCTATGCATAAACAAAAGAATGGGTCCTTGGTGACATTCTGAGTCCTTAAACTAAATGGAATTTTAAAAAACCACTAAAAAAATCAGTTTTCCTTAACTGGGCTGAATTTTTATTTCAGAAACACTCTTGCAGGTCATAAATATTAACACAGAACAACAAGTATCATGGATCATGAGAGAATTTAAAAGGGATTTGGACTTCTGTCTAACTGTAAAAAATGAATCTGTATAGTTCACTAAGCGCAACCAAATGCAAAAATTGACAAACTAAAATCTAAGCGGAAAGATGGAAATTTTCACAGGCATTTTACCTCCTTTTCCTTTCTGTCCACAGCTTCTCGTTCAGCTTGCAGTTGTACTTCAAGAGGTAACTCTCCCTTTATTATGATGGTGCCAAACTGTTTCCTTTCCTCCACCTATAAATATAAATAATACTAATAGTTATCAAATTTTAAAAATACACTATTTTGGTCTCAGGAAAATAACAAAGCAGCAAATCCTTGATAAATTTCAACCAAGCAATACCTTTTGCAAATGGTCTGCACTGATGATTAAGGCTTGTTCCAGTTCTCTTATCCTGCATTCTAGCTTCTCAATTTCATCATTTCGTTCTTGTACGTCTCTCTGAAGCTGCTCCTTAGAGAGCAAAAGCTCACTGCATTTGTCTGTTTTTTCTTTGAGATGATTTGTTAACTGTTCAACCTGATGACAAGATGGCAAGATTATTATATTGTACTGCACTGGAAGGGTTGGCTAGCAATAGCAACACCATGCATTTCTGACAGGAAGAAAATGTTCCTCTTTTTCTCCCATAACGAAACTCCTACTCTTCAGGTGAAACAGAACATACAGTCAGAATACTGTGGTACTACATCCAACAAATACAAACAGCATTATTTAAGAAGTGGTATGTTCTGTGCCACATCACCTACTCTCTAGACCTGATCTTGTCCTTCTGAATCCTTCAGACTCTGTAGTCACTTAAAAGCAACCAGCACAACATCCCTATGCAGCCCACTAAAATGATGCCTTTATCACCTATGGATGAAATGTCTTGACAAGGTCAAGAAGCTATTTGCCTCAGAGGAAAATCATAGTTTTAAAAATCTGTGACAAAATTATTCAGAAGAAGGAACTGATTAGTGACATACAGGAATAGCCTAAAAGTCACTGAACCTTTATCATTGAAGAGAACAGCTATACTTAAATCACAAAAGACACGAAGCTTTGTTTTCTTGCTGTGTTCCTTAAATGGGACCAAACAGATGTAATAAATTCACTTTCTATGGGGGATTAAACACCCAAATCAAACATTCTGAATCTCAGTAGGTCAGATGTATGTATCTCAGAAGCAACATATTGAAAGATTAACTAAAGTGGCAGAGATAGTAATAGCTATCCATTTCTAGTTGTATTTCAGAAATTATTAATCGAAATTACAGATAAGGAAGATGATAACAAATCCATAGTACAGAGATAAGACCTGAGCAACTGAGCAAGAGAGAGGGAAAGTAATCTTTGTCCCACTCAAGAAACTGATTTCAGTATTTACAATTAGGAAGTTATGATGTAGCCAAAAGGAGAAGACTCAAAGCATTTCAAGAGATAGACGACAAGAGGACCAGAACATAAAGCTGACAGGATGGTATTAGTGACGTTATCCATCCATGAGTAACATCACAGTCTGAAGTGACCTCAGAAAAGTCCTGAGAGAGAAATGGAAAAATAAAAATCAAGTCTGGAGAAGATTCTATGACAACCCTCCCTGGTATAAGTTGATAAAGCTGAAACAACAGTAATAAACAAATTTAGTTATCAACTGAAAATGGTCATGGCACTCCCTCAAAGCAGAAGAAATACACAATGACAAAAAATAGAACAGCTCTCCCAAAAGCATGATAAATAATGAAAATATGTATATTTACAAAATATTTCAAGGAACACTGTGACATCAAAATATACTATATAGCAAGAATATGTACTGCATTTGACAAGATAAATGTAAATCTAATACATTATTGAAAATCCCATCTATAATTTCTAGTGTATCACTTTTAACATCACCTATATCTAAACCAGCTCCTACATCTGTTGTGCTTGCAGACATTATCTTACTGTCTTTCTACCTACTAAGAAATTCTAATTTAATTCAAGTACAAATTTCAAAATTTTAATCACAGTTAAAACATGTGTTTACAGCGTGCTTTCAATTTCCATTGTAGCATATCTGCCACCTTAAGATTGTACACATATGTGTACATGCACATATAAATCAGGATGATTTTTATATATAGGTTCTGAAAAAATCTATACATAAAAATCAATTTTTAATTATGCTATCAAATTTGAATTCTTCTTGGGAGAATTTTTTAATGTGAGAATTTTAACCAGAAATTCCATGGATATGCTATCCATGCCAAAAATAATAAACAGACATGCAACAAAATTAACTGTAAATGAACATCCTGGATTCAGGAAAATTAATTGTGCTACGGCCACCTCCATCTGTGTAAAATGTCAGCAGGGGAGGAATGTGCACACTCTTGGCAACAGAAGGAAATAGATGTAGAATTGCTCTGTATGTTTTGTTTAACACGTACCCAGCTAATTCCAGATGATTCATTGTTCACAGAGGCTGATGACAACCATATCCCATAATACTGACTGAACACTATCACATTTCATAGAAACCTTTGTACTAAGATATATTTAGAAAAGCAATAAAATGCAGTTTTGCAAATTCCAAATAGGTAGTATTTTGACACGCTCATCTCACATATAGGAATTTATGTCCTGTTACTGTCAGTGGTCCTAAACTATAGCCTAGAATCTTAAAGTGGTTTTGGTTGGAAGGGACCTTAAAGGTCACCTAGTTCCAACACACCTGTCACAGGCAGGGACACCTTCCAATATTTCATATAACACAGAGTACTAAATATTGGTAGCATTTGAGAATTGAATGACAACAAATGAACTATTCCAGTAAGACCTTTGATTTGAAAATGACAGTCTAACGTAAAAGAGGGCATTTTAATGCTGAAAATCAAGCAAGAAAATCATGCAAAAGTATCAACCTTGATCAAAAAGCAGGACACAAGAAAACCCACAAAACATAAAATGTAATTTAATTGACTAACAGTTCATCAAACAAATCTGCAAAAGCACTATAATAGATAGCAACTGCTGCCACTTGATTTTGCTGAGTCTTAAACAGTTTTCTGTGATTCCCTTGATCTGCTGTTCTATAGTCACTATATTTATTTCAGTGCCAACAGACTTTCTTTGGGGAGGTTCAGGAGTACACACAGAGTGCTACAACATCTCATGTGTTAAACTCAGTAACTCAATTCCCTTGGTGGTGTACCTGTGCTATAAAAACAGGATGTCAAAAAAACCCCATAAGAACATGAAATTGCCATAATGGTATTGAATGTTTTCACAAACTTTTGAGAACAGTGGATTTTCTAAGTTACAGGAGAGAGCATTATTGAAAAATCAAGATGTTTCTGTACGTCTGCTATTAACACCAAACAGCCTAAAAAAAGCCCCAAAACAGAGTTCCACCAGTTTCCTGCAACACCTTCAATCTCAGGGTATTTACTTTCCTGGCTTGCGAATTGATGCAGATTAGGTACACCATAAAACAGCTTCATTATAATATCTTAAAAGCTGTCAACTTGTCATTTATATTCATTGAGTAAAAGTAGCAAAATGTGTTACCTCTCTGGTTTGATGTTCATTGACAGGCTGACTCCTTTGTGGAATCTTAAGCTGTTGTTCCAACTTCTGTATCTCTTGTTGGAATACATCTCTCTCATGCTCTCGGTCAACTGCTTGCTCCTGAAAGTCAAGAAATTATGTGGATACACCATTTGATTTAAAAACTTTCCAAATTAAGTGTCATCACTTCCAACTTGCATTAATGTGAGACTGGTGGCAGTAATATCAGTATAAGACAGCAGAACCTATCACAGATACCATTAACATCTTTATCATTTGGGACAATACATTTCATATTTTTAATCAAAAAATTAGCATAGCACAGACACGTCAAGTAATATCTCACAAAATTGGCAGGTTTGTTTCTTCTGTTCCAGGTACACCACACAAATGACAGTAAGCAAATATTTTACAATTTCCTCTACTGTTTGTCTTTAATAAATGTAGAATAAATAGAAATTGAAAAGAGAAATTAACTCTGGGTTAATATTATGAAAAGCCATCAGAAAAGAAGAACTATAAATTGCTAGAAATACAGACCTGTCCTAAGCAAGCACTTCCAATTAATTTTCAACTTTTAAAATGTTATTATATTCTTCGGCTGGAACCTACAATACAGTTGATGTTTCTACCATCTATATACGTTTGCTCAAAATCTGAGAAAAAGAAGCATTTCTCCCTGAACTAATCTTCAGTAGCAGTGCTACCCACCCCCATCTTCATAATAGCTGCCTTTTACCATACTTACATCTAGAAATTTTCTTGTTTTCTCCAGTTGCTTCTCCAAGGCTTGGTTTTGCTGTCTTAAGTCCATTAGTTCTGCATTTTTCTCTTGTTCTAGCTCTATGAAACGACTGACTTGTTCTTCCAAATCTATTTCCAAGACTTTAACTTGCTTCTGAAGATCATCATACTCTTTTTCAGCTTGACGTTGTACTTCAATTTTTTCCTTCATTAGCTTTTCTGTTTCCTCCAGTAATTCTGAGTATAATAAAACCATCATTACTTTTAGATACAAATAGCAAGCAATGTTATGAAGAAAAACCACTCCCCAAGGTATCCATGCTGTAATCTGCAGAAGGATGTGAACTGGCTTGGGTTTTTATTATTTTTCCTTTTTTGAAAAGATATTTTCTTCTGAGAGATAATCATGATACTGACAGAAGCAAATTCATATTAAAATTATTATCCTTTAGGTAGTCTTCAAAGGACTGTTACTGAAGCCGTATCAGAGCATTCCCCTGTTTAAGTTTCACATCAATTAAAAGGCCTTTGTACAATTAGAAAGAAAAGAAAATGTATGGGGTCAAACCACAGCTGGAGTCAGCACAGGAGATAAGAGTGATGCACAGAAAACCCAACCCTCTTCTCATCCCCATTGCCAGTAAAATCAATCCACTCCCAGATTTCATTATTTAATGTGATACATATAAATAATTTGAGGGAAATACTGAAATACTTAGCGAGGTTGCTGGGCAGACAGAGAGGAAAATTACTGACCTGCAACTGGAGCTTGCAAAATCAGTGACTGCATGAATGCCCAATTTTGAGTCATCATGAAAAAGCCAGCAAGCACATATATAGGAAAGCCCCAAACCACTTGAAGACTCTTAAGCCACAGCCCACTGAAGTGCCTACTAAATAACCATACAAACCCCTTGAGGAAAAACCCAAATGGCAAAGTGCATTTACTTTTTGGAGAATCTTAAAAACAGGATATTTAGACAGAAACAATAAAATTTACTTTCACTAGAGAAGAAAGATCCTTCAGGCACCATCATCTTACATCGTATTTAACCAAGTCTCATTTCTAGGTAACCATTATATACCAATATAATAAGATATTTAATTATCACAGTGAATGACTCAGCTGTATTTGGAAATAAAAAGAAATAAAAGACTGCAAAAATATCTCTCAAATACCATCTAAGTAACTGTAATTCATAGGTGAATAAGATGATGGTTATTGATGAATTTGCTTATTATGTTTAGAAATTATAAGAAATGTTGTTAGCAAAACGTAGAACTGAGTATGAAATACAACATCAAAGCTGCAGGCCAGTAAGAATTACAAGTAACATCAGTAAGCCGAAAGCCCAATAATCCTGATTAACAATGTCAGTACGTGTAAGTCTTCCACCCAGTTACAGATTGGCCATGCAACATACAAACACACCTGCTTGGGAAGCTGCATCGATTGCAGCATCTACTAGGCCTAGGAGAATAGAGAGAGAGAAAACAAAAAAAAGAAGCAAAGTAATTCACATGCCAGCTATAGTTTTCTTGTGGTGCAACAATGTAAGAGAAAATGAAGCCAAAGATAGATGTGGCATTTAATGACAAAGTTGTTGAGATAACTTAGGGAATGTGACAAGTTATTCTGGTATGTATAAGTACCTACACATATTTATAAGAATTGTTTATCCTTACAGCTCTTAAACATGAAAATGACTTTAATATATTTAGAAGCCTAAACCTTACAAAAAATAACTAAAGTGGAATCATAGACAAGGATCTTCTTTATTACAGAGTAGGAAGCAGCAGGCTGTTCTTAAAATTTCATTGTTACAGAAAATTGCAGGGAATTTCAAATACACAAGATGTGCAATCTATAAAAATGGCAATATTATCTATTGGAACAGACTTCTAGAAATTAGATAAAATTATTACTTAATCCTGCTATTTACAATGTAAGCACTGCAATCCTTGAAAGATCAGTTACTTCTTAAAACACTAGTGCTGTAATTATCTTCCCTTCTCAAACATGAGATATTAATTTCAGTTATTAGTTTAAGGAAGAATTAAAAGACACTTTTACTTTATGAGGGTAAATGCTTTTTTTGAGTAAGCAGTTAGTTAGATTACATTGACAGGGTATATATCTGAAATTTTCACCATCAGGGCTGAAAGTTTTCATTACTGGTAGATAAAAGGCTTTCCTTATCATGCAATTGTTGTGCTATTCTTCCCTGAAAGAGGAATTTATTAGAAAAATTTATCTTCTGTGACTAAAATAAGTACAGCTGTCACATGTAGTGCAATCATATTCTGGTAGGTATGCTTCCTAGTCTGTCTTTAAGTCTGCAAAGTATTTAGACAGTATTTTTATCCATGGTTGCTATTCCATCTCCAGTGGTAATCTAAATAAAGTAGATTTTTGGAGATAAAGCCTTTTCCGGCTTAAAGAACAACACAAAAATTTCTCAACACTTTTAAAAATGCAGTCATTTCTTATTTAAAAATCAAGAAAACTTATCATGCTAACATTAGGCAACAGGTGTGAAAATAGTACAATTAGCCCTATCACATTTCTATTAATGATCACAAAGGCAATGGGGAGAAGCCTTTGCCAAGACTACTATTGTTTCTTTGGAAGTATAAGCAAATTTCATAGAAAGATTGTGATGAATACATACGCTGCTCTACTGGCCCCGCCTCTGCTCTCATGGCATCCTTCTGTCTGGAGAGTAATTCTTTTTCTTCCTGGACCTGCTGCTGTTCAGCCTCTAACTCCTGCAATTTGTTACCTGTACACCGCAGCTCTTGCTCTAGATGGTCAATTACATCTATTTTTTCCTGGAGTTGTTTTTCCAGAAACGCTTTCTCATCTGCATAACCATCAATGAGGCCTGTAAAACATCAGTTTGAAGGCAGATTTAATAGACAATCAAAACAAATTATTTTCTTGTTGAAGTCACTATTGTATTCTGATATGCATGTATGTTAGATGCTCAACACATGACAATTTCTATTCCTGTCCTTGCTATCCTATCATCATGAATAAATTATCTGAAAGATACCAGAACACCAAATATAGCTCTTAATTGTCACTCAGCACAAAACCTCTGGAGCAAACAGGAACTCCAAAGCCAAGGAAAAATATGTATCTAATAAACATAGGAGAATTAAGGAATTATTTAAATTCAGTATAAATCACTATAAATCCCATCTTGAGTCAGTATTAAAATGGATTTTACTGTCTTGAGAATGTAGAAAAACTAAAGGTATTTACATTTGTTAACCATGTAGACCCATCTTTTCTTTCCATATCTGAATTCACAGAGAACACATAGGACTGGACATATAGGACTTGTTATTGAAAACAGAAAATACTAAACGAGTAACATAATTTATAACATTTCAAAACTTGGAGACAATATAAACTCCTGTGTTTATTCCCACCATATCAGATGCTCTTCACAATAAATACTTAACAGATTTGAAGTTGAGAGGGCATTCCCAGGTTAAATGGAATGCACACTCCCAAAAAAAAGTTACGAAGTCTGCTAAAATCACATGTTGTGGTATTTACTTCCGCCAGGCTTTTTTTTTTTGGAGATGTAATGAAAATTGTCAGAGTTCAGTGAACAAATTTGCATTAGCTTTTCCATCACATCAGATAAGTCAGATCTGACACCACTGAAACACAAGAAAATGTCTCAGCTGCAGCAGTTTTTGCGATAAGAAAGAAATAATCACAAATGACACATTTAATCTCAAGAGAAGACAGAATACCATCAGATATATAATGAACTAAGACACTGTTCTGCATACCTACCTAAGGAATTCGATAAAAGAATGTAGTTTGTCAGAGTATGCTCCCAACTCAGTTCAATGGGCAGAAATCAAATAAAAAAGTTCTATGACATCTTTGGTTTGTCATATCAACACCAACAAAAAATGGTGCCAGTCATTTAAAAGTGCATTAATTTCAAATGCACCCAACTTACAACTGTGCAATACATTTATCAAAGGCTAACACTAACATCTAATTCTCTCTTATATTCTAGAACTGTTCATGAACCAAATCAACAAAATAATTTTGTCCTAATATATTAGGCATTTTTACTTTATTACTGAAGACTTGTGAATAAAATTTCTATCAAGACAAAACTCCAAAGAAAGCAGCAACATATAGCTGCCTATATTCTAAAATTCTTCAATATTAAACATTTTGTAACTCCACCTATGTCACAATATAAATTCTTAGGTCATGTATATCTTGTGGAAGAGTTCTTCATATTTCTGCATGTTAAGATGTGTTCCAAACAATCTTTCTTCACTCTTAATTGAATTTTGAAAAAAAGAACTAGTAACGCCTATTTCAGATTTTAATTTATTCCCTCTGAACTAAATTTTCATCCTTTCTGGTTTTGCTAAAGCTACAGCCAGTGCTATGTTGCTGACATACAACATTTATGCTGTATCAACTGACAGGCCACCAACTGTCCCTCACACCAAATTTTAGCCACATGGCTTAGAAACCTGCACTGCTTTTCAGCTTATGTGTGTCCCAGCTATTAATAGCATGTGAAATCATGATGGATTATCTATCTTTGTAAAAAGAAGAGGAAGCCTGGCAGGGTAGCATTCTCTAGGAGTAACATTTGACTATCAAACTTCACTCTATGCTCCCACTTTGAAACAGAGAAGTCTGCTGAGCTTCAAAACAATCAAAAATATCTTTCTGCTTACTACTACAGAGATTCTATCTATAGGAGCAGGTGTTTTTTGCATAGTTTCCAGATGCTAATCTGATATAATGACAGAAATGTTGGGTGGCTACAAAACATTGAGCTATCAAAACAAGAGAACAAATAAAGTGTCTGTCAAATTTGAACGTATTTTCCTGAACTCAGAATAGATTATCAGATTTCCCCTGTTTTAAGACACTATAATTTTTAATTGCCTCCTTAATGCAGTTGCAAATACACTTTTTAAAAGATCACTTCAAACACTGCAAATTGAAACATATCATCACCATATAATTACATTCAGAATAAAGATTCTGTGTCAAGGTCAAGAGGCAGCAGACACAAAGTGAAATCTGGGAAACTGCACTTCAACATATGAAAATAAGTTTGGCTTTTTTCTCCTTTCCCCTCACTGACACTGGCTGACCACTGAAACAGCCACTCAGAGAGGCTGTGGACATTCAAAACCTGCTCTACCTGATCTTGCTTTGAGTAAGGGGAGAGAATAGTTGATCTCCAGAGGTGCCTTCCAGCCACAAGTATTCATGATTTTACGCTGTTAACTTGTCTTAAATCCAAACACATACACAACCTATTAATACTGTCATGTATATTTTCAGACAGTAAGTGATTAAAAACTGGAAAACAGAATCACATGTGGTTGATGTTGGTAGGGACCTCCAGAGGTCATCGCATCCATAATTATCCAGAAGGCTGATAACATTCCAAAATTTACAAAGAAATTGATCAGATTTGCAATTTCTTTACCCAATTAATAAGTTAGTAGGTGCAAAGTCCAACAACTCACCAAAAAGCTACTCACCTTCAGCTTTACTAAGCTCCAAAGCCAACTGCTCTCTGGCTTTGGTTTCCTCATTGAGACGTTCTTGTAGCTCTTCCTGATACCTGATAAATTCTGTGGCCTCTTGCTGCTTCTTGAAGGACTCTCGCATGAGCTCTGTCTGAGTAATTTTAGCATGTTCAAGCTATCACAGGAAAAAAATTACAGAAATTAGATAAACCTATTCTATCATTCCTATTTAATTCACAGTTGCTTTACAGTGTGATGGGAAGCCTCACATAACTTCACTAAGCATTTGATACAATCTTTATTGAACACTCATTTGCAGAGCACAAGATGAAGACTGACTTATAAAAGTCTAAACAAACAGGCTTTGTCAGTACAGTGAATTCCATGAGCCACCTGGCTAAATCCGTGTCTTTGTTCCGGTAACTCTGGATTTATGAGTTTACACTAGATTCACCTTTGTTTACATGAGTTTTGCACTAAATACGAGCAAGATACCACTCACCATACACTTGGCATGGCCAAAAAACAGTATAAAACTGGCAGAATCCTTATTATAAATTGACTGAAATGGTGCTTTACCTCTTTTTCTCTTTAATGTGAAGATTGATGAGAACACCAGGAAAATGTGAATTTTCAGAGTATTGCACATTTCAACCAACAAGGGAGTAAAGCAATGCATCTTCCAACAGTGTCAACCCAGCAGAATTACTAATGATTTTTTTTTATTCTTCTCCACTTTTCTGGTGGGTTAATATTTAACAGATGCAGCAGTTTCACTGTGCCACTATCTGAAGCACTGGAAAACCATGTCATATTAAATTGCATATTTACAGTTTAGACATATCCAAAATGATAATTCCAAAACTAATTAAAATTAGAATTAAAAGAGGAAAACAATGCATAAAGATTAAGCATTGTTCAGAGTTTTAATTACACAAAATGTTTTGATTACACAAAACATATTTTCTGTTCCTTTGGTTTTTTACTTTTTAATATTCTGGTTATTGGCAGATATTTGAAAGATAGTAACATCTATGTTTCTATATATTATTCTATCTCTTGATTTCTTACAATATAAAAGCTTTCTCAATAAGCCCCACTAAGATTGTCAATATGAGGAGTTTGCTTTAAAAGCTCAGAAAGGTGGGTTAAGGAACAAATCCACACTTTGAAAAGGAAATCCAAATGATCAATAACTTTTATAACTCTTTTATAACACACTAAATTTAAATACTCAATTTATTTTCTACAGCATTCATTCCTTTTCAGATGGGCATCATTAACATGTTCGTGTTAATTATTTACTCTGACAAGACATAAAGAAATATCTAAATACTGCAACTATCTGCACTTGTTTGAGATATTTTTAAAAATCACAGAGACCCCTTCCTTTATTGTCATACTTTCAAGTGCTTAATGAAAGACCCACCTTAGATTAAAGGGAAACATATGATGGATTTACTTTACATTGACAACTGTAAAAGTGGCTTCCTGAAATGCATTAAATATTCTGGTTAAAACTCACAACAAAAATTATTCTCCATCTTTTTTCAGTAATAACAACTCAAAGTATTGTTAAAAATATCACAGGGCAAAACAAAAAAGAAGTACAAACACAAACATGATTTTTTAAGATCAACAATTTCTCCACAGGATCACTGAAAGCAAGCTGCCAGCTTGTGCTAGTTACTGTTACTAGTCAGTGCCCCGAAGTTAAAGGGAACAACTTTGACTGCAGTCTCTCCCCCACTGTAAATTATTCTCAGTGAGAAAACTGAAATGCAATAAATAATTATTAAGTGCTTTAAAACAAGATCTCAAATATCTGGAATTTAACATATTTCTGTGATAAATGTCTTGTGTTAGAAATTACCAGAGAATTGTACAATTAAGTGCCCACTGAAAACTGACTAGGAAAAGGGCCTCAAAGCAGTACAATTTTAACAACAGAGACAAGTTTATATAATTTTCACTGCATTCTCTTCTATTTAAGCTTAATTTCTTTTAAAAACTTTTATACTTACTGAATAGGGAGGTGTAGGCAATGAGATTTTAGAGACAACTTTCAAAATGTGCCCATTTGTTTTGTGGCTGAAGTGAAAAATTGAAGTATTTACAACTACAGAATTATTCTCATCCAAGTGTTCGGTGAAAGGAAAAGGATATGGTAAAGGCACACGAGATTCAACCTCATATATATCTTCTTCTTGGCCTTCAGTCCACAAACCACTAAAGAGATTAGATGCCCAGTAGTTGCGGTAAGAATCCATTCCAAAAAATACTGCTCTTGTTCTCTGCTCAACCGTTCCGTGGGTATTTTGCACTAGCTAGGCTGGCTTTAGAAATTTCTGACAGGAATTTGTAACAGAACAATTGTGTTTAACAGTCTGAAGACACATACCAGCACAGTCGGTGACAAACCTACTCAGAATCAGT
Organism: Lonchura striata; assembly: GCF_050655825.1. NCBI lineage: Eukaryota > Metazoa > Chordata > Aves > Passeriformes > Estrildidae > Lonchura > Lonchura striata. The sequence continues at coordinate 23,453,570 of NC_140704.1, read as the reverse complement.
AGGAAGCCTCAGATCACTTTTCAAGCTGAGTAATTCAGGGGTGGATTAATCCGAAAGAGGTACAGGAGAACTTCATATAGTCACTCCTAAAAAATCCTTCTTAGAGAAGTTTCACATGAAAAAGCAACAGAAATCTTCCAATAGCAACTGGCAAGTAATTTCCAAGGCAAGGAAGCAGAATTTTCTTCTACCTGCACAGGAACACTTCAGCAGACAAGCAAACTAACAAAACTGAAACTAAAAATTTTCCAACTCCACTACAGCAAATTAAAGAAAAATACAGGTATGTCATTATTTACATTCATCCTTGTTGCTGGAGTTAATTCAACAGGAAGAACTTTCTCAAGCTCTGCTAGTTTAAAGGCTTCCTGCTAGTATTTCCCAACTGAAAGACTTCAGGGGAGTGGCCCAGTTTATTTACCTATACATAACACCAACAGGTGGAATTTGAATTAATACACCCACTATATGTCTTGCCTCAAGTTTCAAACTACACTTCAGGTCTGAAAGTGTGTGTTCAGACAGGTCTCATAGTCACTTTGAAGATTTTGCCAGGCTTTCTCTGACTCTTTAAAGTTTATTTGAAGAAATGGGTACATGTCTGTATGCAAAACACAACTGATTAGAGGAAAGGTTAAAATCTTTTCTGCCTGTAACCAGTTCTGGACTATGAAACATTGCAGACTAGAAAAAAAAAAAAAGGATTAAATTTCTGAATATTTAAAAATAATTTTCAAGTCACCTTTATATCCATGGTATGTACAAGAACTGTATATAATCCAATAAGCAGACATTGCAAAGCAGACAAGCTAGAATGCTTGTGAAGTCCCTCTACAGAACAGCCAGAGAGGTGTCAATATTTATACTGTGAGAAAATGTGCAAACAGAAGGATTTTTTATTAACTTAAGGGGAAAAAAAAAGGCAAACATACGTGATCATCAGGGATAAATCCATCTTTGTATAGTAAGTATTAATGAAGAAAATGTGACTGTATGTGTTTGAGCCGTAACTCTTGCTGGTATTGGCAAAGTCTCAGCTACAAAGCTATGAAGGAAAATACCTTGACACCTTCAAATTGCAATGTACACAATCAATCAAAATGTATGATTTGAATTGACCTAGGTATATAGTTCCTATTTCAGTTACCAAGGAAGTACTCCAGACAGCAACTAGCATCCCTCCATAGAAAGTACTCTGAAGCAAACTGCCTCTTTTCTGGATACTATTCTTCACATAAATGCTGGAGTGCAAACTCCTTTTCTGATAGCAAGGTGGATATGTGCTTAACTGTCCATGTTTAAATCACAGTTGGAAGAGACAGCAGGAGAGCCCAACCTTTTTGGCCAGTCAATTGACTAAAATATTTGTCAAGAGAACTAGACACAGTTCCCCTTGATCCTCCCTCTTCAGGAGCTCTATGTGCTCTGACATCTCCTGTCTCATCTCTCAGTTGATAGCAGAATGCAGATGATCTGAATGAGCAATGAAAGATTGCCCTAGATTGGTAAGAATGCTCAAATTCAGGCTTCCTCTACAGACCAAAGCAGATTTTCAGCAGGAAAGTAAATTCATTCAGTGGAGTCATGCTGAAGCAGTCTCTTTTTGGGTGGAGGCACCTGAAGTATTGTTACAGCTGTCAAAATGAACCTATGGGTTTTAGGCTTATGAAAAGACAATCACAAGCGAAAGAAAAAAGCCCAGCTGAGACACAGAGTTTAAAGTGCTTCTCTATTAAATCACCCCACCTGATTTGAAGTTTCATTGATAGCTTCCAGAAGTTTTTCAACAGCCGCCTGCAGTCGAGAACTAATATTCAGAATGAGCTCTTCATTTTCAGGATCTATTTCCATCCCACTTTCTGCAAGATGCTGGCTCAGCAGTCCTTCACCCGCTGCTCCTGACCACATGTTAATATCATCATCTCCCATACTACTACCATGATATAAGGAGCAGGAGTCTGAGAAAAAAAATAGTTATCTTTTCACACAGACTCTTAGTAATTGCAAACATGAAAAGCTGTGCAACTGAGTAACAGTAAGAAAGACAAGTCCAAAAATGATTAAAATATTCACCTTAGTCACAAATACAGAAAAGGAAGTACTGCATACTAAAATTCACACAAACAAGATAAACAATGTGTTAATTAAAAAGAAGCAGAAGTGCAAGAGAAAAGGAGATATTAACAGACAGTATTTTAGACAAACTTTCTGTATGCCAAGGGGCTCTGACGCTCATCTTCGAACCTATTTTATGATCAGTAACCCTTATTACTTAGCATAACTTGCAATAATACTTGCAAGATTGTCTTTACAAGACAAATCAGTTTAAAAACCCCAAACAAAACCAACAACAGACTGTCAATCCCTGTTTCCCCAACATCCAATTATGTTACTATGCATTAACACAAAATTGTTCAAGTCAGTGAAACAAACTCCAGTGAGTAAAAGGAAAGGCATGCATGCAATTCAGCTTCTTAGGACAAACAGAATGGAATACATAACGACAGTACTCAGCATAGTTATTAGAGAACTGAAAATTTACTAAAATGGGTAGCTGAACAAATCAAGTACAGTGCAGCAGGACTGCTGCTGGGCCACCTGGCACCTGCCTGCTTCTCAATCTTCCTGAGGTCTGATTCCATTTAAAGACATTATCCATTCTTTCTGAAAAGTCAGACACACATAGGTTTGCCTATGGTATTAGACTGATAGCAATTCCTTTAGAAAACAGCAAATTTGCCATATTTAGAATTCAAGGCTATATTTAAGCAATTTAAGTGAAAGTAAAGTCTTGAGATGTTTTAAAATCACACTTTTGGTATGAAAGAACAATACAATAGGTATATTGTGACAGTTGAAACTATTGTTGATAGTCTTTTAAAAATAAAGAAGTGTTATACCCTTAGACTGACAGATCTGAAATGTCAGGAATAAATGCTAATGTGGAGAGTTTTTAAAATGACAATTTATTTAAATGAAGTATATGTTTGGAATATATTTAAAGTAAATATTGTATGGTGCATTTTTTAACAATTAGATGTTTTTGCTTAGGAGTTTCTCAAAAATATCTTATTTTTCAGGAAAAGCAGTATGACTAAATGAATAGTAAATGCCTGTTTAGCAATGAAGTTTCAATACTGTGTTATCTTTGAATTCAAGTTCCTGGTTACTCCACGAATTGTGACTGCTGAACTAGAACAGTTTTGTTTAGCTACAGAAATTGAACTGAAATTAAAACAGGTCAATCACAGAAATTGCCTTCAAAAATGTAGTTGGACCTTGTTGATTTTGCCTCTTAACCAGGCAGGCAAATAATATTGGCAGGCATATAATAATATGAGCACTCTTGTTGATGTTGTTTGAACCTATCAAGCAAGTCAGATTCTAGTTTGAGGTTTGTTTTTAGCTTTTTTGTAACAAGCTGCAACATGATTTACCACCTGGTGTACTTAACATACATTCCTACCTGCAAGTATTCTGACAATAATATCTGCAGCCATATATATGACCCATACACAACAAACTAAGCTATAGTGATTTTAATTGAGGAAGGTTTCACTTTGTTTACTTTTCTCTTAAAATTGCTAAGATTTTTCAAATGCAGATGCATTTAGTTTTTTTTTTCTTCTAGTTGTATTATTACTGTTTCATATCTCCTTTTAGATATGAGGGATATAAATAATGTTACAAACTGTTTTCACACTCCAAAGGGAAGTAACAGAAGCACACTATATGCATGAATAGAATGAGCAACCAGATGAACAGAAAATACATTCACATGGCACCTTTCATCTACACAGGATTTCAAAGCACTTTTTAGTACTGCACTTTGGAATGGCAGTCATAAATTCCTGTAGTGGAATCACCCTAGCAGTGGCTGGCAGTCATTTTCTGCCAGTACACTAAATAAACAATGGGTTTATGGACCATAAAAGCCTTCCCACAACACCCTAATATTCCAACCCTCTGCAGTATAAGGAAGGCTGCAAAATTAACAATTTCACCTTTTTCTATTCAATAGCATTTTGATATCTTACCACCCAAATTTGGGCTGTGTTTGAGTGTTTCAAAATATATCAATAGTGATGCAGAAGCTTTAATATCCTCAGAGTAGAAAGGACCTTCATTTGAGATGGATATTGAGCAGCATACGTATTTCCAAATGCTGTGCCAAAGTATTGGTTAAAGACTGAGTAGAAGGAAAATGTATTCCCTACTGAGCCACCAACACACTTACTGCAGCACCTGATGCTCTTTGGAGGACACCCATCTTAAGAACTGACCAGGTAAGACCCTGCTTAGCTTCAGAGATCTCACAAAATAAAAGCTCACAGTACAGTAGCACAGCTATAAACAAGATAAAACAATGACATATTAGTTATTGCACAATCCAATTATTTCCTGATGGAGTACAAATCATCTAGGTAATGTTCCTGTTTTCCTTCTCAGGTTTAACCCATAATTCATGTCCTGTCACCCTTCTATTTCAGTAAATTATTTGCTTCAGAGGTACATCTGAATTGTGCAATGATGATTGTGTGTAAAATACAAAAATAAAGATTATACAAAATGACTGCAGAAATGTACAGTTGGTTGCAAATCATCTGAACTGTCTGTCTGGAAACTACTGAAAAAAACTTACAAACACTGATGGCGGCTCAGCATGTAATTTTTAAAAGCCAGGTTCAGAATATGTCTTTTACATTAATAATGCCACTAATATTATTATTTCTTCTTGCTAGTGACCAGAACAGTACCAACAGGCCTCCACAAACTCACAAGACTTAAAACTCCTGTTTTGTTTGTGACAATTCTTTTATAATTCACTTCCATTTTTTCTCGATAAATACAAAATAAATCAACATTAAAACATGAGTTTGTTATATGAAATATCTCAAACCAAAACATCATAATTTGCCTGAAACGTAACTATGAAAAATGAGGAAAGTAAAAGTGAGCTGTCACCAAAAGTATAATTTGGCACATGGAAACTGTAATCATCTCAAAGATAACAAAAAACCCCAACAAGTATCAAATGCACAAAAAACTTGTAATAATTCTGTATATACAATGGGGTTGGCAACCAAAATGATCAATGTAGACAACCATATTATGATTTCTACAAAGTGAAACACAAATTCAAATTAAATGTCTTCCTAAGTGCACAGTAAAAGTCTCTGTATCTCCTTCCCCTCAAAATGGTCTTAGTACACAGCAGCTCAATACAGCATCTTTCCACACAATTTTCAATGGTGGAAACAAGAAATAGAAACATTGCTCAGTCTCATTAATCACCCCTGGCAGCTTAATGTCTAATTCCCATTTTGTTTATCCTTATATGGCTGTTCAGTCTCCCACCCTAACAGAACTAAATTATACTCCTCTGTCCTGCAATTTTGTTTTTCAGACAATACAAGATAATTAATAGAATATAACTGACTTAAGTAAAACTATCATCTCTTTGTGTAAACTCTCTCCTGGTAATGAAGAAAAAAATCAACCAAAGAAACAAAGGTCTATATTGTTTCCTTTTCCATAGAGCATGCAGTTCAGCACATCAGATGTCACGGCCCACTAAATCTTAAGAAAAGTGCTTAATTATACAGTGCTTGCTCAGAAGTTTCAGATACAGAAGTTGTTTATGAGCTGCCAACTGACATATATGAAGCAATACACATTTTGCATTGTGTAGAGCCAGTATCTCCGTTTACTCCTGGGATTCCACTTAGGAATTAAGCTCAGGGGTTACAAATTCAAAACAAAAAAATCAGTCTTGTGGCAACAGTGTTTAGCCATTTACTACCTTTTTTCCTGTTACACTGCTCAGAAATAAACAGCTCAGAAGGTAGGCAAGAGGGTTTAATATTCAAGGAATGCCATAACCTCGCCAGAGCAACCTGCTTTACTGCAGTCCCTCTACCCAAGTAAACTCACCAGATTAATGAGCACAAATGCCATTCCAATTATGTGTTTTATGACTGAAATTTGAACTTTACTCACTCTTCTAGAAATAAAATCCTGTGCTCGCAGATAACCTAGTCAATGTCCCTCTATAAATCAGGTGTGGTTATAGGTATATGATCTTAAAAATTCAGCTTTTAAAAATGCTGAAACTCAGTAAAAACAGTAGGCTGAGTTTGCTTGCCAATACATATGGATTACATTCAGAAGGTCAGAGAGAATTCCCTTCAAAAAATACATTATTTTACTACTCTATTATTAGATTTTTATTAGAATAAATTAATTCCTACAGATTTCCTAACTAATTAAAAAGGAAGATCTGTTTGGCTGGGAACTAGAAAATACAGTAATATGCACAGTTAAAAAAACCCAACAGTGTCTACATATTTCTTACTTCCAGAAAATAATGGGGAAAAATTTAAAATTTATCCTCAGGCCATTTAGTGTTAGTATAGAAAATGAAAAACAAAAATCCCGTTGCTGAAAGCCCTTACAGAATTGGTCATTTAATTCTGTTTGAATAAAGACGAACCACTTTAGCTGATGAAACAGTGCAACTATTCCTATGGCTGCATGACTCCCGAAATGGATGCTCCCATATCCATTTAGTCGGTGGGCAGCTCAAATGCTGCTCTGTACCAAGGAGGGGCATTACAAGAACAGACACCCGCTTTCTTACAGGAGAGTAAAACCTTACATATCTCTTCAAAATACACTAATAGCAAACACATTCTGTCACTAACATATGGAAGACAGCTTTTTTCTGCCTGAAGAGACTCCTCTTTCATCAGAAGACTTCACAAGAAATTAGCAAATCATTCAAATTACAGGGCATGTTGTGTGTTTACACAGCAGCATTATGAAAACCAAATAAGTCAAAATGACAAAAAAAGATATTTTTAACTGTGTTTTGCTATATACATGTAATGCAAGTAATCCATATTAAGAATTGTTAATGACAATAATTAGTGACATGTACAAGTATACACTGATGTGCAGGAGCAGGCAAAAATAATATGAGAACCTTAGCTATCCAATCTGCTATTTGAGGAAAAAGGTAAAGCCTCAAAAGCCTGAAGTTTCAAAAGATAATTTTTCTCACAACTAAATACAGTTATATGTACAGAAAACGAAAGTTAATTTTTTTAAAAAATTAAACGGCAGTACAAGAATAAAAGTGCTGTTAATTAGAAAACTTCAGAAACTTTTAGACTACAACTTTAATACATTTCATTGCAGATAACCTTTTGAGTGATCGACTGAAGATGTGTCTGTGCTACAAACTCATGCAACCTTTCTTAACCTGCCCCAAGGCTTAATGTGACCTATATTTAAAGCCAGATAGAATCAATACCATACAATAATCTAGATTTTGAAGAAAGAGGTAAAGTTCACTTTCATTTACCAGTTGTATTATTATCCTGTAATAGACACTCTCTTAATACTGAAATGTAGTATTTGACTTCCAGTTCTTTTTCTCATTCCTAGTAGTTAAAATTCCAGTCAAATCTAGATATATAATGTGTTTGAGGTTGAACTGATCTGTTGTTCATTAGCTCCCCACAAGATCCAGGATGCATGTGCACAACCTTAATGTACCTAAATGGCAGTACAATCAAGCACCTACTCTTGCCCAAAAGAGAAATGGACAAATACTATCCTACTGCAGTCACAAGAAAATAAACAGAGCCTGGCAGAGCTCTCTGACACTGGTATGCAACTAACTATAACATCAAAATGCTCCTTCAGTCTTGTGCCAGCTAGCACTCCTGGAAACAGCTGATGGGCAAGTGTTGGCAGTTGAGAAGCTCTTGGAACTGTGTTCAAAACTGGATTTGCATGCAAGCACTTCCTTAGGAAGTTAATGAAGTCTGTAAGCACACATATATAGGCCCCCTACCAGCTTGCCCTCATTGACCAGCAGCATGCTTCTGTACTTTTAGTGCACTGGTGGAGATACAGCTCTTGACACTAGCTCCCACTTCCCACATATACACAGGAGGGTGTAAGTGGTGCAATATGCCATGGAGCTATGTTTCATTCTCTTTGCCTCCATCAACAGAAACCATTTTTTCCTTGACTTCTCTATTACTTTCCCATTCTGTTGCAGGCTTTGCAACAGGACGCTAGATGTGAGCTGCAACTGGTGTGGAGCATGACCCAGACAACTACTGAAATGTTGTCTCTTAAGTAGAGATGCCATATGCATTCAAATGAAAAATAGGTTATAGGGGCTTTTTCCTTAAAAAAAAGTTTAATTTAAAATATCAAAACTAAGAGTATTTAAATATATAATTAAAACATGCAAATGATAAACCATACAATCAGTACCTTTTTCATACCCCACACGGATGCAGGGTTTTATTGACTCCTCTGTGTCAGTGTCCCAACCAGCTTGTTTGGAAGCCTGGACTTTCCCAGATCGATCCAGTAACCCAAGAACATGCTGACCAATTGTCTCCTCCATTGCTACAGTTGTCTTCACAACTTCTAAAAGAATCTTCATGAGTTTTTCATTAGCCTTCTGAAAAACATGCCTGCAGGACAGAAGCTAATCAACCTTCTGATCTTTCCCTGATTTCCCAGTGGGTTGTAGCCTTTACACACCCTTACTACCAAAGAAGATTTGCAACTGAAATAACAAAATTAAGATTTCTTTTTTAAGGCTAAACCCTACATCATATAAATACTAAATACACATTTGTGTTAAGAGTCAGCTCTTTTTACAAAGTATGTAAAAAGTCAAAGTATTTATAACTAGTTCTACTTTTATCTTGGCATTCGATCTAGTTATTCTTTTAAAGAGGAGATCTGCTTTCACCTGGTATTTATTATAAAATAAATTCTTTCTTAAATGACAGTTAAGAAAATTGCCCCTCTACACAGATCAAAAACTTTACAGAATAGTCAAATGGGATTATAAAATAAAACATTCGTACTAATATAAACTTAATTCATATGGACATACAATATGTATATAAATATATGTGTAGAAGCAATGTCTATAATTCAATGTGTGTAATACAAAAGATATAGAAAAACAGACTAAGATTTGTCTCATCCTCTATATTGTTAGGCTTATTAAAAATAAGACACTATTTAACCTAAAGTACATAAACTTAGAAATATGTTTTTCTAGAACAAAATGTGCACATTATCATCAGTCAGAATAAAGCTTATAAATATTATTAACAGCAAGAACAAGATTATAAAAATTTAAGAAAAATATTTTCTTAACAGTTCTAAGCACCTTTCTTTAGAAAGAAGAGCTGAAGGTGTTTCATCAGGCTTTCTTCCCCCATCTTCATGCTCAAAGAGCTGCTCCCTTGCATCCTTTTGGTTTTCATTTTCATTCTGAGTAAGTTTTGGCAGAGGGAGAGAAAACAAAAAGGACAGAAATCCTGTCATGTCAGAATCAACATATTCTTCTTATATACGGAAGGATATGAAATTTAAAACCTAAATAAGTTGTCATTTCCTTTTTAATACTTCTGCACCTAATTACAAATAAAGTAATACTCTTACTATGTGGAAAAAAAATATTAACAAAAACAACCCGGAAATCCAAGGTAGGGCCAATCAGAAAGAACTTTGTTACACTGATTCAACAGTTGTTGTATTTTCTGTTTGTGTTGCTATAGCAATATGAAAAAGTGAGTTTACTTAAAGAAATAGCTGTAGTAATAATCCCCACCTGCAAGCTGTTCAACCAGCTTCTGCTTACCTGAAGTCAAAAAGCAATGTTTACCACTACCACCTCTTGAATCTTACAGCTGCTCTGCTCCAAATACCCAACATCTTTTAGGAAAATATATTACACAGAACAAGTAACAGCGAACAGGAATCTTTTACTGGTTTTACATGCCACAGTTGCCCAAAAAGTCAAAGTCCATATTTACCTCTGTCTGTGTGCTGTTGTTTTGTAACCCACAAAACAGCCTCTCTTTTCCGGGTACGGAATGTTGTTTTAATGATTCCAGTTCTTCTAACAGTATTCTCTCTCTCTCTGCAACCAGGCTGTCATTCTCCATTGAGACATGCTAAGAAAGAAGTGTTATAGAGGCTCACACAGTTTTTTAAGCTTCTGAGTAAAGTGAGTCCTGTCACTTCTAATTCTTTACAGATACTTTACAAACAATGAAATTTCAGTCCGTCTCTTTAAATCATTACAAAAACACTGAAAGCTTTCTAGAATTGAATACAGCTAAAAATACTTAAACCTTCCTTAACATTTTCATACCATTTTTATGCTCTTTAGGAAATACAATGATCACAATGCAAAGTGGAATGAATTTCTGAATATTACATGCTATAACATGTTTTGCACAAGACAAAAGATAATAATAATTTATTTTTATAAAAATCCTATACACATTCTCTTTCAGAAGAGCTAGAAATGTTCATGGCTTAAACACAATGCATATACTTGTATGTAGTTCTTATGAATGTACATACTTGGCATTAAAAACAAAAAAAAATCCCCAGCAGCCTAAGTTCTACTTAGTGATTTTTATCAGTTACAGGAATTTGAAACCCTGACAAAGATGCAGTTACAAACTGAAAAAAAAAGGTAGAAGGAGAAAGTATGCATATATCAAAAGGAAAGACCAGGATAAATTATTCTACGACACCTTCAAAGCAGCTAGGAGAAACAGCTGATATTGCTGGAAAGGATTTCGAAGGTACAAGTGACTGGCTTTCTAGATTCCAGAACTCCTTGAGCCCAAACTTAAACAGAGCAGAACCAAGTCTGGAAAAGGTCTGAAGCTCCACTCCCCAGTGACAGCAAAGAATTTTAGAATTCGCTGATTACTAGCTTCGTGTGCATTTTGGTAATGTTACACTGTTTAAATGAAATCAGAGCAAGATATATTCTTCAGGATTCTTTTTACTTTGTCTTTCAGTGAAAGGAATCCTTGAAACACATGTCTACAAATGACATTATTTTTTAAGTATTATTAATTAAGATAAACTAATGAGTTTCATTAGCACACCTACTGTAGGCTTTGAATAGATATGGAGTGACAGCAAGTTAAGTTTGAAAAGGCAAAGAAACATTGATGTTTCCCACCAAACCCCACAGATGTTATTTCATTCTAAAAGTTGGTAAGGACTTATTTCCCAGAACTGGGGGAAAAACCCCTAAAATGCCAAAACACATTGTTGCAGGAAGCCATTGATACTGTTCAAATCAGAATGATGAAAAATGAAGAATTTTATAGTATTTCTAGTCATGGCTGGTGACTTCATTGATGTAAATGGCTGCTAGCCTGCATCCTACACAGGGCCATGGATCTGGGAGGTGGCATGACTGGCAGTGCATCCACAATCACTCTCTTCTGGCTGCCGTGCAGCACTGCAGGTTTGCTCCACATTTACAGAAATCTAAATCAATTCATCACAGCCTGAGCCATGATAAAAGAAGCATCTCTTCTACAAATATATGCATATATGTGTTTGCATGTACACACAAACAAACACACACAAAGGTATGTGTGTGTGCACAAGCGTGCAGGCATGCACACAATAAATACATGCATGCCTCTCTCTCCCTCTAAATAGATATATATGCATAAATATGAATCTGCCTGGTGATGTTCCTTTGATAACCCATATTAACTCACTGGCTGAATTCTGTATTACCTCAGCTAATTGCATCTTAAGACTCTCCAGCTCAGCTAAGAGTTGATCTTGATTTTCCTTCTGACGCTCCATTTGCTGCATGTGCCCCTGCCTCAGTAGCTCCGTTGCCTGCTGGTGCTCCTGGTACTGCCGCACCAGCTCCTGCCGCATGTCCTCCAAGCGCTCCTCGTACAGCAGCAGCTGCCTGGAAGTTTCTGTGTCTGTGTCCGTGGCCACCACCTCATCAGGGTGCTGAAACAGTGCAACTACTTTAGTTTCAAAAGATAATTTTTTCCAGTAACTCTTAACAGTATTAACTTTCATGCTTTTTACGAACTTTTTAACTTATTTATTTTAGCTCAGCCCCACCCATGTTTGTGAAATACTAACTATATACTTTGCATCACTTTAATAATTATTGTGTTCAGCTGATATCCTTTATCACAAGAGACTCAAACTGTTTAGGCACTATTTTTAACCTGTTCTTTGTATAAACACTAAAATATAACCTAGCAAAAAAGTCTTTAAACAATTTATTGTCTGCAATATAACATCATATTCCCTTCCTCAGGCATAGCATGCAGGAAAGAAGGGTAGATAATTTAGGACTAAAGTTGTGAACTCTTTGAAAGGGAAAAGGAAATATTTAAATGGAATTTTCATCTTTTTTTTTCTTTCATTTTATTTTACCACTTACTGGTGTTTCTTCTGCTGTAAGACCTTTGTTATGGGAAAAAAGTTCTTCAGAAATCACTGACTTATGTGTTGGTGTCTCTCCTAATATGCAATCAGGGCTGCTGTTAGAATGAAGCTGTTCTCCAAGTGAGTTGATCTCTCCAGACTCTTCACTGAGTTCCTTACAAAGTGATTTCAATCCTTCTTCATTTATACTGCCTTTTCCAGTTGCTTTCCTAAGAAGGCTGTCAACCTCTTCCTCACTGTGCTGCTTCTTAACTCCAAAATGTGTTCTCTCTGGATGTGCAATCTGCACTGGTGCTTCTTCTTCCTTCTGCCTAGCAATTCCTGACAATTCAGTCTGTTTGGCAAATGCTACACTCATTGACACAATAACCTGAAAAAGTAAGAGAAGTCTGCATTAGTTTATGCTTCACAGTATCTCCTATTACTGAAGAAATTTCACAGATGACCATCAACAATAAAAACATAAGTACCAAAAGTTCCCAGAAGAAAAAAGGATAAAAGAACAAAGATATCTTGTCAATCTTGAAAATGGTCACATCTTAAAATACAGACACACTGTATTTAGGGTAGTTTAATGAACTACAATGCTGTTTTCCATTACAATAGATTATTTAGCATGGAAATATATATATTTTTTTAAGGTCCTATTAGATGATTTCAAAAAGTGCTGGCAAACAGACTTAAGAGCAGTGGTGCCAAGCTTTTTTTATCTAGCCAAGCATCCTATGCCAAAGTTTGACTGACATGGAATTTTGGGCTGTATAAAGAAAGCAGTGCACAGGAAATTCTAGATTTAGAATACAGTGATTTATACCAAAAGCTACAAAAAGTGTGAAAAATTAGTATAATAAATACAGAATTGCTGCACTTAAAAACACAAACTCTTCCTTTCCAGAAAATGTGAGTTTGTCTTTTGAACTTAAACTGATCTTAAGTAATGCAGCATTTGTTTCCTCATAAGGAAGGGTTTTCTTGGCAGCGGATAAGAGAATATTTTTTGTATTCTGCAAAAAAGTGGACACTTTTTGCAAATCAGAAAGCAAGTAAATCCAGAAACATATATGCTCTACCTATAAAATCTTACTTTTAATTTTCATGTTTTAGTCACCAGATCCAAAGAAAAACAATGCATTTTACACAACATATTAAAATGCACAATAAAATATGATGAGAAAATAATATTAAACCATTAAGTGCAAAGCATTTTGAACTGACCTGCTGATAAACCTATGTTAGCAAGAAATACACTCTAAGTCTCTGGAGTTTTAAAATAAATTCCAGTGCAGAATATGGTAGCATGTTGTCTATTTCCTTTGAAGTTTTAAACACTACCACTACAACCCATATGAACAGAAACTGAGTTAGGAATAGGACAGATAGCTAAGAAACTCCAAAATGTTACAGAATTTTTTTAAGACTTTCCCATTCAGAAGTCAAATGAAACTATTTATTGTAAATAAATCATACAAAAGTTAATATACGCTACAGCAATTGCCTAAATAGTTGAAAATGGCAAATAAAAATGACAGATGTTTTGAACATATATTAAAGTAATGAAATAAAAGTAATACCTTTGCTACTTCTTCTTCTAATCTTTCTTGGTACTGCTTTTGGAGCAATTGAACAACATCCAGATCATTCTGCATTTCCATCTCCCTACCAAGCTGTAAGAAAAACATGAAATCTCCGATCATTTATGATTTTACTTCATTAGTTTCAAGTTTAAATCCAGCAAGAGCATTTAGGTTTTCTTCATCTCATACAAATCACATAATTTTGTACCAAAACACAGAAGAACTGAGTAGAACACTTTGCCTTGTTTCTGCTTCAAAACAAAATGAAAAAGTTGAGTTTGCAACAACTGTCCTTCCAGCACTATTTGAGATGTCAAATGCAGTGAAAGCAGTTCAGGAAGCACAGAATCACAGTACAAAACAACATTACTATTTTGCAAAATGCAAAATTTTTGAGCCAGGTTTCTGGCACTCCTAAGGGAGGAATGCATGGGGTTTTTCCCATTTGCACTTGTTCTCTTGAACTCTTTGGGGTTACTTTTCCAAAATTTCTCCTGAACTGTGCAGCATGTCTGACAAAAGTCCTAGTATTTCACTTAAATTGCTCCTTTCATAACTCGTGTTTAAAAAAAAGTCACAATATTTTAAAGATTCCTGAAGAAATCTCAGAATTTGAACACTGATTCTCTCCCACTTTAGTAAGAAGCAGCCAACTGAAACGTCTTGTTTCAGAGATAAAATAAAGAAAATAAATTTAAATCCATCAACAATAAAGCAAGTTTTCTTGATCATAATTCCCAGATATGTTTTTTTTAAAAAATTAAATATTTTGCCCCTAACATGTACTATCTAATAGTTTAGTACAGTACTAAGATCATAACTACCTTAAGCTACTAAGTATTAGTCCATAATTCACTTTAATCTAAGAAGCCAAAGCATATAAATTATATCACTCTTAGTTATATTAGCTATAAACTGAGTCACATCATACCTCTAATGCTTTATCTATATTTTTCTGATGAAGATTTTCTGTGCACTTTACTTTCCTGAAGACTTCTTTCAACTTTCTTTCTGAATCTCTGGATACACTAAAAAGGTACAAAAAGCAGAGAGGGGAAATAATAATTAAAAAAAAAAAAATCAGTATTTTGACCATGACATGGTGAAAATGTGTTAACTGGACCTAAACGTCATCAGAAACTTTATTATTACCTTTCATTCCAGAAAATAATTAATTTCTGTCAACTACATCTACACAAGATGTCTTAAGATGTAAAGGATAATGCCTGGAGTTTTGAGGACTAAATGTTGTCTATGGAGTTGAAGTTTGAAAATGATGCTATAAAGCTCATATATATGACATGACTTTTATACATTATTCCATTTATCAAATCTTCCTCTAATAACTATAAATGCCACACCACTCAATTTGCAATGTTTCTGTCATTTCTTCATAACACTCTTAACACCCCTTGAAGGAACAAAACAATAGAAGAGCAATATGTTTACAAAGAATTTCTCCAATTCTGAAGTAGAATTACACAAATCGTTACTTGAAACACTTTTTGAAGGAGCGTGAAGTTATAATCATTAAAAAACTGATGAATACCTTGTGTGGTCAGAGGATACCCCAGCAATCTGAAGCTTATCCTGCAGATGGACAAGCTCTGTAGTGTACCTCTCTTGACTTTCTTTCAGCTGCTGCTGGAAATAGGACTGGAGGCGTTCCAGCTCTTGAGCATGCTGCTCCTCAAGTTGTTTTTTAAGGTTCCCTATCTCCTTTGAACAGTATTCTTGAACTGTAGGATCTGAATACAGGGGAAGCAGGGGTTGAGAAGGACAGATGGATAGAAAGAAAAAGAAAGAAAAAATAACAAAAGAAAGAAAGCACAAAACAAAGAAAGAATGGAAGAAAGAACAAACAAAAGTACGAAAGAACGAAAGAATGAAATAACAAAAGAATGAAAGAAACTATATTAACTTCTTCACAAATATTTAGCAGTGATGGACAGAATAATTAATGTAGTTAAAAAAAAAATTCTGACATCTTGTCAACTACTTTTCGGTAACAAAGAATAATAACTCAATCTTCCATTTTGCAAAATAATATTTGATATGGGTAACAAATTGTTATTGTGGAAAACTAAAAAATACTTAACTAAAAATGTATCATAGAATATACTTCTGAAAGAATTTACTGAATTAAGAAAATCAGAGTATTGTACTGCAAAATCAGAAAAAAATCTCTTATGTTCTAGGTGTAGTAAGATATAAATCAGTTACAATTAAGTCATTGTCTTTTCTCTCTCTCTGAATATGCATACATTAAAAACAGCATATACATCTTTTTACCCATTAGATTCTGTGAAGGAGTCTGCGAACCTTCCTTTCCTATTTCCATATGGATAGGTTCCTCTTCTTTCTTCCTTTCTGAAGAAGATAGCCTTGGTTCCTTGACCTAAATAATAACCAAGTAAATGCAATTAACAACAATTTGTCTACTAGTAGCACAAAAATATTATATCCATTGTTGGACTCCCAGTATGAAAGAGGAATTGACATACTGGCACGAGACTAGCAGAGAGTAACAAAGGAGACGGGAGGCTTGGAGCATTTGTTATACTAGGAGAGGTGGAAGAGCTGGGCATTCGTAACCTGAAGAAGGCAAAGCTGCCCACTGGGCTCATGAAGTATCAAAATTCAGCTGGACACAGTCCTTGACAATCTTTCATAGCTGACACTGCTTTGGGCGAGGGGCTGGGTTAGATGAACTCCAGAGGTGCCTCCTAACCTTAACCAGTCCACACTTCTGTGACATGGACAGCAGCTTTCTCTGTTTTCTCAAATCACTGCCTTGCTCTGCCACTCAACCAGGATACACACATTTTCAAACAATTCCTCAGTCATCCAGAAGGAATTCAAGCAACAGAGAAAATTCAAATGCTCATATACTCTATGCTATAAAAGTTTACCTGCTTACACTCTGCCATCAGCTGTGTCTGAAGTGCTTTCAACCTGCTGTACTCTTCCATTATCTTCTGGAGAAGTGCATCCATACGTTCTTGCACAGTTAAATTACACAAAGAACCATGGACTTTAAAAAAAGAAAATGAACATTTTACCATAAATTTTAACACAAGTGATTTGTTCACAAGTTCTGCCCAGAATAATTTTCTGGTAAACATTACAAAACACTAAAATAAGTGAAGCCATTCCAGATTTTGAATGCATTTTTATATATATTGATACACATGCATTTTTTTGGTAGGACTGCTAGCTTCTTCTACAAAAGGAAGAAGACAAATAGAAAAACCCCAAAACTTTTTTCCACTAATATCCATGAAAATGAAAACAGCTTAAAAAATATCCATAACAAAAATAAAGTGGTTCAGAATAATGAGGAAATCTCTAAAACAGCTATTTAAGCATATGCATCAGTACTTGAAAAAGTAATGGCATAATTGCCAGTCTGAAATACTTTAAATAAGTACTTTTAGCCACCATGATAGTACAAAGTGATTACCTTGAGCTTGATCTCTGGGTACTGGTAATTCTACACTCAGTTTTTCTTTTACAGCAGGTTTACAGAAAACTTCCTGTTCCCTGTCAACAGCTTCTACAGCAGCTGAAGAATGTTCATTCTGACTACCGCACAAAACCTGTATAACAAATCAAACAAAGTGAAAAGTAAACATTTATTATTATTTTATCAATCACAATGCACAAAGAAAACAAGAAAAATAGGAAGAAAGTAGTATTTTGTAAGCATTAACTTCTGCAAAAATGATGGCATAAATGTTCTGTTGAATCCTAAGAATGCAGACAATCTTTAAAACTCCTGATAAAAGAAACATATATGAAAAGACTTTTCAGATAAAGCATAAATGCATATGTTTCCAAATCAGTATTTAATTTGGAATCACCAAGTATTAAAATCTTGTAGAGAAAAGCCTTCTTTATTAATGTGAAAAGCAACTTTACATTTTAAATGTCTCATTCTCAGAAGCTGCAATTTTACTTGAAAGAGGAATTCCTTTAAGCAGAAATTTGTATCATTTTAGGGATTACAACTCATCTTGTTCTTTAAGTGCTGAACAAGTCAGACAAACGGGTATGGCATAAAAAAGCCAGTAGTGAATAGAATACCCTATGTTTGTAGGTGCTACGTGGTCAGCAGAACACTGCCATATTCACAATGGGCAGGCAAACAGAAGATTTATCCATATGATTTCTGAAGATAAGTGATACTTGAAAAGAAACTGCTTGCTAAAAGCACAGTGGGTTCTTTATTTAAAGATTTTGTACTCAAAAAAAACCAAATTCAACTTATAAAAGTAAAACCTTAATTTCTCCAACAGCTCAACAAAAGGATCATACAAATAGGCAGCATTTTTCATGCTGTGAAACAACTCATGCCAAGCACTCTCATTTAGCTGCTACTTCCTGTGAGCCATCATGGAGTCCTGCTTAATCTCTCCTATGCTGGACCTCAAGTTAAAACCCTGCTATTCACTTTCCCAAAGAGGTATGGAAAAAAGTCCAATAATGAAGGAAAAAAAAAACAAACCCAAACCACAAACCCCATCCATTTGAAGTATTTTAGATATAAAACTTACAGTAAGTGTCAGAAACAGCTTACTTTATCTAGAAACAAGTCTAATATGTAACTCAATTGACAGTCAAAAAGTACCCATAAGGGCCATCAATTACTATTACTCTAGAAAAAAAGATATCTCAAAATATTATTATAATTGTTGATATTGGAATGAAGACTAAATATAAGCTTCAATTTTTGACTATAATATTTATCTACTAAAAACAATACAGACTTTTAGATTGACACTTTAAAGTCCTTGAAAGATAAGCTGCAGCTAAGAAAGAAATTACTGTCTTACTGCAGATATGAGAGGTGATATCCTGCGCATCAAGGTGTTTTTGAGTGACACCAGACTCTTGAATCAAAAACGTATGTCCAGAAACAAAGAGATAGAAAAAAAGTACTTCCAAACGACTAGAGATGAGATCAACATTAGCTAGATTAGGACTATGTGTAAAACAAAAGACTTGTCTGGACAAGGACATAAATTTAGGGAAACAAAAATACAAAACCATTTGCAATACTATTTTGGAAGCTCAGATTTAGCAGTCTCTATTTTGAGATCAATGCAAAGAGAAAAGCTGCAAAGAAAACCTGTAAAAATAATGTAGAAAAATATGGTGACCCACTAATCATTTTTTTTTGTTTTCCAAATTTTCATTTTGAAAAAGGTTTTTTGTTAAGTCTTACCTGAGCCAGCCTGGAACATTCCTCAGTGACAGCTTCATTCAGTTTTTCTATGAGTCTTTGTGTAGATTTCCCTTCATCATCTACAAATACAAATTATTCATATTATTTTTAAACACTAGATGCACAACAACTTTTCAAAGGTCTATTTCCTGCCTCAGCAAGGCTGCCTTCTCAGCTTGAGGAAGGACACTTTTTTTGTTCCCATCTTTATTGTTACAACACATTGACAGTTTCAATTATCACAATTGAGCTGCACATTCTTATCTCTTGATAAGAAATGCCTTTGTGTATTAGTGACCTCCAGAAAGATACAAGAATACAGATACCTAGTGGAGGCAGAAGAACTTGTGCAAAAAAAAATTAAACAAGGACAAAACATGGTATAACAGAAAACCTGAGACAGAAAACCACCATGGTAACATAAAACCTCACTGAGGCAAAAAGTAGTACCAAAGTTTACTTAAAGTGTGCAGGGAGTCAATACAGCAATGCAAAGAAAAGAGAAAAGAACATGTCCAAAAATACTTTGCTGGTGAATTTGCATGTGCTGGGTAAACAATTTGTTGAAGAAAAATACTTCAAAATATGATACAAAAATAATTTGTTGGACATCTAGATGCACAAACTCTTGTGCTTGTTTGGTTGGGTTTTTTTTAAGACACCTTTTCATATAGAGCTTCATTCTCATAATTTTAGTCAAGTTACCTGCTTGTTGAAATTTCAGGGTCTGGAGCTCCAGCTGATGCATTCTTTTAAGATCAGTCATCTCTTGTATATGATTATGAACAAGTTCCTCTTTAAGACTGCTAAGTGCACTCTCTTTTTCTGCCTTCAAGGACTCACAAACCTGGTCTACATGAGCTGAATAAACCAGTGATAGACAAATCCGCTGTGCTTCCATTTGCAGTTGTAAATCAGTCTTTGAATATAAAGACACAATTTAAAAGAGTGAGAAACAAGAAAATAGAAAGACCCATCTTTGGAAATTTCTGAGATTAATAAACTGTTGAATGGAATGCTGCATATACAGTATGCATAAGGAAAATTTAAATATACATAGTTTGGAAAGTTGAGTTTTAACAAAATAGCAAGACACTTCTTCAGCTTAAAATAAAAATCAAATTAAAATCAATAATATGCTTTAATTCCTGTTTTGCAGCAATAAAATCCCAATGAATTTTTACCCAGTGAAGCAAAAGCAATATCATTATTAACAGAGTAATTAGGAAAGTGTACTCTAAACACAGAGAGAGATTGTATTATTAGCAGACATTAAAAACATTAATTTTCAAGGCTTGTAGTTCCAGTCTGCACTTTGGGGATGTTATTGCTGAAGAAAAAAGATGTTTGGGATATGCCAAGAGGGACCTACTTAGAGCTGAAGTTTGAAAAGGTTTTTAGGCACCTCTGGACCACAATGATTTTTAGTTGTGTGTCAGGAAATTGTAAGACCCTTATTATAGCCTTATAAAAAACAAACCAACCAATCAACCAATGAAACAAAAAACCCTAACCCAAACCATCACAAAGCTAAAGCTCTTTTTGTAATCTCACAACTGTTTTCAATGTGTCTTTGTGATTTTATTTCCTAGGAAATGAATGAACCACAATGCAATATTAGGCAGTTGGTAGTATTAGTTCACTGTTAGGCTGACTTTCATAAAACAAAAAAAAAAGTTTAAAAAGAGTAGAAGTCTGCTTAACATCTATTTCCACGAAAAACTTAGTTGCATACAACTTGCAGCATGCAACTTTACCAGTGTACATAGATTTATATTTACATCTAGATTTATGATTCCACCACCTAGTTAAATACTGGTAACTCAGTACTTAGGTATTTATATTGACAAATAAGAATCCTTTCCTTAATTGTTACCTACAATTTATTAACAATACAGAGAAGTGTCAAGCAAAACTGTGCCAACAAAACTCAAGAAAATAGAATCATATTACATGCATTTTCATTATCCCATCCAGATATATTTCTTAAAACAAAATAATTGATAATGCAATTTAGGTATTTCACAAGTTTGATATTTCAAAAGTTTGGTCAAAGATGACAGATGAAGTCTCATTATTCTTTATATGTTGTTTGAATGAGTACTTAGAGAACTGAAAAACTAGTCACAGCATAAAAACTTATGTCCAAAATAAGCTTTTCGCTTAAGAAAGTGAAATACTGCATCAAAATATTAAGTGCTCTGGTAGTCTTCTTACATTTTTGTTGTTGTTGTTGACTTAATTAAACTCAAGGGAAGAGTTTCTTTTTCATTCAAAAAGCATCCTTATATTGACTGTGCTTGTAATTCTGGTCATTCATATAATCCCTTTCAACCACTGGCCACAAGCCTTTCAACCACTGACACACACTTATACTTCAAGGCAGCCAATTGGAAAAAATAGGATGAAAATTTTCAAGTGTAAGCTCCTACCAATTTTCATAGTTAAAGTATTTTCTATACTGTTTTACATCACATACCTGTTCTGATTTTAAGGCATCCACTTGCTGCTGAAGGTTACTTTCACTCTGTGTAATGGCTGGTAATGATGTTTCCTCTGTAAGCCTGTCTGGCATCCCATGCAAATGTTCCACAACAGACTGCTGTTCTGGTTTCAGCACTTGCTGGACCTTCTTCCTTTTTATTACCTCATGGCTGCAGTCTTTACCAGATCTCAGATTATCTCTTGAATTTATTCCTTCATCAGCTTTACTCCTTGAACCTGAGGATTTATTCCTACTTTCAGATGCTGGAGTAGCAGTCTTTAGAGATTTTCCTTTAGAGCATTTTTTCTTAGAGTTATTACTACTACTAGTTCTTCTCTGAGCATGACTAATTGTGACTTCTAGTTCTTTACACTTTACTAGAATTTGCTCTTTCTCATCTTTTAAGGATTTGACTTTTTCATTTAAATGGCAGATTTCACTATCCTTTGACTTTAACTGTTCAGAGAGATCGGAAAGTCTCAGGGATAATTCCACTTTCTCACGCTGAGTAACTTGGAGCTTTTCCATAAGTTCTGTTGAATCTTTCTCAACAACTTCTCCAGCCACAGATATGTCTTCCCTGGACACCTTTATTTCTTTACCCCCTTCAAAACCAGAAGGTCTAGTTTTAAATAATACTGGTCTACTGCTTTGTAAGTGGCAGATTTTTTCATTCAAAGCTTGGAGTTTGCTTCTATATTCAGCTTCTTGCTTTTTCTTGTCCTCTTCTAACTCAGCTTTTGCCTTCAGAAGACTGGCACATTCTTTCTGTAGCTCCTTATAGCTAGCTTCAAGTTTTCTCTCGGTCAATGAGAAGGCACTCTTCTGCCTTTCAGTATCCTCTTGGAGGATACTGTTTTGGTTTTTTAGTAGCTCATTTTCAGTAATCAGCTTTTCTATTCTTTTTTGCAAGTCCAAAATTTCTGTCTTAGAGCTAACACTACTGTTACAAAGTATGTTTTCTTCAGAGCATACCAACATAGTTTTTAATTTCTGTTCCAGAGTTTCATTCTCCCCTTTAAGAACATTATTTTGTGTTTCTAGTTCTGAACATTTTTTTTTAAGGGTATCTTCTCTCTCCCTCATTTGTTCCTGCATCAACTCAGTTTTAAGCTGCAGCTCTTGTATTTCTTGTTCAAGGGTGCCCTTCTCTTTTTCCTCTTGCCTAAGCACTTCAATCTCCTTCTCCAGTTCATGGATTTGAAGTGTCATTTCTTCAGATTTAGAATTTACAATAGATTGCTGCAAGTCTTTCAGGTTTGTAATCTCTAAAATCAACTGATTTTGCTTTGTGATTAAGTTGTCCTTTTCATATTGCAGGGCTTCTATCTTTTGACTCATTTCATTTTGTACTTCATCTAACTGCTGCTTATGGTGCACATTCAAGTTGTCTTTAAGGCTTTCTATGTTCACCATGTGCTCTTTTTCTAAGTCTTCTTTAAGCCTGGAAAGTTCCTCTTCATGACTAAACAGAAGATTTGTCCTCAGTCTCTCTAACTCTGCTTCTTGAGATTCTGCCATCCTGTCCAAAACTGCATCCTTCTCCCTTTCTAGCATTTCAAGTTTTATTTTGTAATTTGTAATTTCTGCCTCATGTTTTAATTCCAACTCCTTCCTAAATTCAGAGGCAGAAGCCAGCTGAGTTTTTAAATCTTCAATCACAAACTGGTATTTTTCAGCTTCATTTAATCTACCTTCCATATCCGCTATAGTTTGCTTGGCCCTTTGAACCTGCTCTCTTGAAAAATTTAGTTCTTGAAGAAGATCTTCAATTCTAGTTTGTTGAAGAGATTTCTCTGTTGCAATAACTTCCATCTGTTGTGACAATTCTTGCTTTATTTTTTCCCTTTCCTTATCAGCATCCTGCAATTTCACATTCAATTCATTAATTTTAATATTCATTAAATTAATTTGATCTTTATTAGCATTCTCATTAAAACACAGACTTGAAGTTTGCTCCAATTCTACTTTTTGTTGCAAAAGACGCTGTTCGATTTCCACTGCATGCTGCTTCGCTAATTCTTGCTTCATTTGTACAATCT
Organism: Lonchura striata; assembly: GCF_050655825.1. Taxonomy (NCBI): domain Eukaryota; kingdom Metazoa; phylum Chordata; class Aves; order Passeriformes; family Estrildidae; genus Lonchura; species Lonchura striata. Next base: position 23,429,957 of record NC_140704.1, on the reverse strand, counting down.
GCTGGCCGTGCATTTCATCTAATTCAGCCTGAAGTTGTGCCAGTCTCCTTTGTGTTTCCAATTCCATTTTTTGCACAATGTCAGCTTCAGACTGACTGTCTTTATAGCATCGTTTCTGCAGTTCTTCCACAGTTCCCATTAATTGTTTTATTTCATCAGAACACTGTCTTTCTTTCTGTTTGTAGGTGGTAAGTTCAACTTTCATACTACTTATCTGCTGGTTCCTTAGGGAAATCTCTTCTTTCAACTCGTCAAGTAATTTGCTGACATCTGATAGTTTTTCCTTTAGCTGAAATGAATTTTTTTCTTCTTCTCCAAGTTTTGCTTCCAGCTCTTCAACTAATGCTTCCTTTTCTTGTAATTTACTCAAATCTTCCCCCTCTTTTTTCTGTTTTTCCTTAAAATAAAAAAGGAAAACCATGTTCTTATTTTTAGCTAATTATCTGAACATGTAAGAACAGTTACAGACTTAGACATTTCGTCTTTCTTAGAAGGATAGAGAGACTATGTCAGTTATAAAACATAAATATAAATTATTTGTTGATCTCATTTGGAACTTTCTGTACCCTACCAATGTCATCATGCCCCTCCCCTATTCTTTCCAACCACCAGCATCTCTATCACTTTTAATAATATTTGCTTTTTTTAGGTGGTTTTAAAATGTTTTCCCATGAAAGGTAATTTAAAAGGTAGACAAAGGAAAAAATTTATTCTTTGCTTAAGGCAGAGAAGAATGTTCAAGCAGATAATGATTTTTTTTTTTTCTAAAATAATGTCCTCTATTGAAGGTGTTTTAACACATGAAACATAGTTTCATAATTTGCTCCAAATATTTCCACAACTTTAATAAAAATAATACATAATACTGACATAAAATTTTCAGTTTGAAATTATATACATATTATGTGTTAGTTAACAGAAACAGTGTCAAAAACTTAAAACAGTTGTTTGCATTCTATGCAGCAAACTCATTACTTGTGCTTTGGCTTTTTTATTTCAAAGGAATTACAAAATCCTAAAAAGTGTTTCGGAAAAGAAATCTTTAGAGTAAGGAACATACCATTTCATATATCATTATTTTCTCTTGGAGATGTGTAATCTGCTCTTCAAATTCTTCTTTCTTTCTTTGATAATTCTTAAGCAGACTTTCTTGCTCTTCTAGCTGTTGCTGATGTGAAAGTATCTGTTGCTTGGCTTGCAACAGATCAGCAGCTGTGCAACTATGGCTGCTGTTCCTTAGGGCTTCACTTGCCTGCAACTTGAATTTTAAAGAAATAAAACTAAAATATATCAGTTTTTTTCAGAAAATGCTTGTGCTACATACAGAAATAGTGATCTTTACTTTCTTCTTCAACATTACAAATCAAAGATTTCTAAGTTCTTTTGAGGGAAGTCAAACATCTTTATTCATTTGGGATGGCCAACCAATAAAAAGGTATTTCATATTAACTAAATATTCATGGTGAGTTAACATAGGACAGCAGTGTCTCAGATACATCAGTATGCAGTAAAACTAACTAGTTGCAGCTATGGAGCCCATAATCAGATTTTTAATAGTAAAATCTCAGGCTTCAGAATATAATCCACTTGAAGCTCAAAATAAGCTATATAATGTACTTTAACAGCATGAAATACTACAAGGTTCAACTGCAATACTGTAAGGTATAGTCTGTGTGCCTGTGGCACCTCAACCACTACACTTTTTAGAAGAAACGTCTTTCTGAAGCTTCACTTTGCTATTTAAACTACCTTTTAATAACACCACAAAGGAAGCTTTTATTAAAAATATAAGGACTGGAGTGTGAAGCTGTGGCCCATGGAAGTTGATGGCTGGATATTTTGATTTCAAAAGGAACATTTCTGCCCAAAGCTCTGAGAATTAATTACCCAAGTGTTTTTCCCCAGGATAACTGTCACAGTTCAGTATTTATCAGAAGCTATTATCACATAATAGGAAAGAAAACAGACTAATATTTATAATTTTATAGTTAATTATTCCACATTGTGACAACAACTGTAGGACCAGGGAAATGACTGCTGATCTGTGCTAAGAGGCTGATTCTTGAAAAATGTACAAAAAAATTTTCTGCAGGAAGTAGCTATTTATGGAGTCTCCAAAGTGACAATTATTGTCAAACCCAATACAGTTGGTTACTGTATAACTTACATGCTGAAACTGAATTTGCAGTTTCTGACTTTGCTCAGTAAGCTCCAAGAATTCCCTCACGGTTTCATCCTTTTCTTTCCGTGCCTGCTGTAAGTTAGTAGTGAGCTGAGTGATAATGTCATCTCTTTTTTTGATAGCAGCTTCAAATTCTTGGAGCTGTAAAAGATAGAATTTAAACTATTAATGCACATGAAAACCACAGTCAAAAATACTAGCTGATTTTAGTTAAGTAGGAATAAATCATCCCTAATCTCTCTGTTTAAAAGATGTCTCACTATTATAGTTTTTGTATTTTCACAAGCTCTATTTGTAAAAATTTCAGGAAGAGGGTTTTTTTCCCCCTCATTGAACAATACATGATCTCTCCATGAAATACAGTTAACAAATAACAAAATCTCAACTTTTAAGAAGGTTAATTAGTTAAATATATAACTTGCTTTTAAAATAAAAAGTGTGGCCACATAAACAAACCATCATAAAGGAAGTCAGAATATCTACTAATAGTGTTTCAGCAGTTTTGTACAACTACTCATGTTCACACACTTTTCCCACAATAAATGCAAGTTATATCATCTCTCACTTGAAGTGCAACAAACAGCATTCATTGTACTAAAGTAGGTAATAGACACCATGCAGTATCCTACACTGTGAACCCAGGGAAATCATTCATAACTACACAAGAAAATAAGTTCAAGCTGCAAAATGGATACAGCATATTTAACAGATTAATCTCTTGTAATTTGTAATGATGAAGAAATGATAAGACAAAAAAATTCTTTGCCAACTGTTTTAATTTTTTGTAGGATTACACTCAAGCAGTCAGAAACTCTACAATATTGATTTGCAATATTTTTGTGCGCTTTTATATAATCATGTATCAGTATAAAGTTGCTTTCTCAATTTGAACTCACTTAAGGCTAGTGGAAGCCTCCACTCTACATACTGCAAATTTCTTAAACCATTAGTAATCTTCTGTAACTGCTTTGTTTACAATGTTCCCCAAAAAAACCTTCATTGAGTTGTATGCTCAATCTTTGGTGTTAACAGGGTAATGCTTCCAGGTAAAGTTATTTTTAGAACACTGGAGTCAAATCCTACTTTAAAAGCACAGGCATAATGAAAATACTAAATGTTTGTTATAGCAGAGAAAACTAGGAACAAATCAGGAACTTAAGTGTGCTACACCTTTGCTTTTGCAGATGTTCAATGAAATTGAATACATAAATATGTCAGTTCCAAAGCACATCATGTTATATAATTTCCAACTTTTTAAAGTCTATCTTGGTTCTTGACAAAGAGGCAGAACTAAAGCACACAACTATCTTCCCCACTCCTCTTTTACAATTCTTTTGTTTCTTCTGAAAAATAAACCATATGCATTTCTAAATTGAGATACTCTGCATTGCACCACTGTGAACAAAAGTACACTGCAACAATTAAAATATTATTGTACCACAGCCCCAAACCTGAAAACACTCAGTTCTGGTTTAGTACATTTTTATTCTATTTTAAAAATTGTAATTATAGTAATTTTTAAAATGCAAACATTTTCACTTTCTACTCTTCCAGGAAAAATGAACAGTAGTTACAATCATTAGAAATACTTATTTTCTTTATTATGCTATGATTATGACTATTCTGTTTAGCACAACAGATACAAGACACAGTAATTAAAATTCAACACCAGACAAAGAAATAATAAACCACCTCTTCTGGGTCAACCACTTAAATGATGCTATGATGGATAAAAGGACATCTATTATCACTGATATAACAATAACAATAATAGTAATAGTAATAGTAATAATAATAATAATAATAATAATAATAATAATAATAATAAATGGCAAAAATAACTGAATATTAGATTTTAAAAAAATTTATAGTACTTTGCAAAAAAAAAAAAAAAGCAAAATACAGTGACGTGACCTGATTCCAAATTAGGAGAGAGACAAATAAGACATAAAGCACAACAAAGCACTGACTTGAGTGCACTGCACCACTGGCTTAAACTGGAAGAATATTCTTTACTTTAAAACTTAAGTTTATATTCCAATGGTATTTTTAAAGTAAGAAATTATTTCCTGTAAAGCCGAATTATTAGGTGTTTTAAATTAAAACATTCTGACACTGTTGGTTTTGCATTTCACACTGTGAAGTACAAATACAAATACATTTTTGGTTCAGTTATGTTATTCCTTAGGGAGTAAAACCTGAGGTTTTTTTGATGTTGGAGGAGCAGGAAGACATTAAAGTCTTTGCATAAGTAGAGAAGAATTAGGGCTTTTCTTGAAGAAAATTGTCTTTCCATTCCTAATTTGAAGCATCTCACTGCAAAGACAATTTGAATTTTCGTCACAAAATACAGAGAAAAAGGACACACAATGGAAATGCCATTCAAAGTAATAAAACACATGGCATATGATTAAAAGAAATTACGTGTAATTAATTCTCTATCACACACTGAGTGCATTCTGAACAGCTCCCATTGGTGTGAACTCTTTCCAGTGAGTCTCTGCATTTTTGCATGTAACCAAATAGCAAGTAGAAAGCAACATAAGGTAATTATACCTGTTGCAATCCTTCTGTACCATAGGCTGCCCTCATTTCTTCTATCTCTCTGCTTAGTTCTTCAATCTCTTGTTGTTTCCCAGTCAATTGATTCTCCATCACCTCTAGCTGTGTGTGTGAGTGCTGCATTCCATGCTCTGAATGAATGTCTCCAACTCCAAATTCTTCTTCCTAAATCAATCCAAGTTCCTTTACATGCCAATTTTTATGTTTTATCACAGTAAATCAAGTCAAGCATCAAATGCCACCTTAGAACATTAACATAGAATATAGCATCAAAGATGTTATTGCCATGGCAACCTCCTTTGTTAGTGTAAGTCACACCTCAATAGCACTGACACAAAACATTTCTGTGAGTTGTGCTCTAGAACCTTAGCCTTAATAGATGGACTAAATTGGTTTGCATTTCAAGTTTAAGGATACACTATATTAATATAACAAACAATGCAGAAGTGGAGCACAGCATGCAAAATAAAGCATAAGTCAACAACACAGTGTTTGTTCAAAACTAATTGAGGTGTTTAGTATTCTCCATTAGTATTCTGATTCAATTTGCAATACTGTACCCTGATTAAGTCTGCAGGTATAGCTGTTCTTGTCACAAAACTGCAACCATTTACCTGTATAAAGACAATTTCTAAATACATTATTTTAATAATGCTTGATTTCTATTTCCCACTTACTTGAATCTTATGTGGCAATATACAGGAATTGTTATGCTACAAAAATTTATTTCATTTGAAATACAAAATAGCTTTCTATATAGCAAATTGCATCAAAGTCAGCATAGATAACAGGTAAAATGCCCAAAATTGCAGAAATAAACACTATAGTCTAAAATTAAAACCTTATTACCAATCAACATCTAGAGAAAACAAAGGAATTCAGATTTAAAGGTCAACGCAAAGCTTTATCTCTTAAATCGTTAAAATACAGCACTGTTGCATTTTAAATTACATATTTAATATTTTTATATATTACAAAACATAGTTATGCTTTCTCAAAGATTTTTATACACCACAAGATTTCATCTTTCTGAAAGTCAGCTATCTCTTGATAAGGGATGAAAGGCAGTAATCATAGACTTTCACTGTCAATTTGAAGGAATTTCGTGAAATTGAAAAAGAACAGAAATTATATATTTGACATAAGACACTTGAAAAGAAATAAATCCTCTTTCACTCACCTAACACTGCAAGCGCTTTCAGCTTCTGTGAGAATTTTGATTCTACTGACTGTACAAACCAAAACCAGCAAATCTCCAAAAGGCAAGCACAAGCCAAAGTAGTAGTTGCAGGTAAAAAAAAAATCCAAAGGAAAAGAACAGGCTGGGTACACATGAGTAATGATCAAACAGACAGGCAGGCTTTTAAAACAACAGAGCAATGTTCAAAAATGAGAAAGCAAGAACTGCTGCATTTCTCCTCAGAGCTCATTATTACATCAGAGTCTGAAACAAAAATAATGGTACTAAACATAGAAAGTCATCATAGTATTTCAGACCAAAATACTATGTTTAAATCAAAAAAGAAGCTGTACTGCTCAGACGTCTGCCATAGCCTAGATCAGGACTGACTTACAAATAACTATTATGCCTCAGCAAATCAGTAAGTGCACTGTTATAAATGGGATCAATACAGTAATTGAATTTGTATTAGACGAATGAATAAATCTGCATTAGAGAATTTGCAGAGCTGACAGAGTGCCCTTTCAATTTCTGATGTTCTCAGTAAAAATAAGACACGATGGTGATTACTACCTTAGTTTAGAAGGAATAAAGAAAATTCCAGCAAACAGCAGTCCAGGCTACTCATAGAGGCACTGTGCATCATCTGTGTATTATCAGATGTTTGCTCTACGTTCAGACACACAAATGTCTACACAGTGCCTGGCACCAACATCTTTATTCAGATTTTGGCACATGTCCCAGAATAACAACACTAGTAGTTTAATAGAAGCTGCTATGAAATCCTTCCCTTCCCCTTTGTAACTCCCATTTTCCTTAGGCTTAATTGATAAAGATGCAGTGAACAATCGCTGTAATCTACCACAGTGGATACACTTCTCTGCCCATGAATCATGGCTATAAGAAGAACTAATAGGAAAGGCACAAAAGTTTCCTCTCATTAGCTGTCAGACTACTCAGCAGCTGAAAATTCTACAAAAGACCTTAACTTAGATATTTTGCTACACACATTCAAATCAACTGTGTGGAACATCAGAAATCCTGCTCCATTTCATGGGAGTGTAACTTCAACATCACACAAGTGATGTACACAGTAACATGGGAGTCCATACTTTTCTCATCTGATACCTTCTTCTTTCAAATGTCTTCTGTCAAAGTGCAAGTGGAAATAACGACAAGGCAACAAACTGCACTGCAATCTGTGAAAAAAACCCAGCTAGACAGCCACAGCAGGGTACAGTGTTGAGGGAAACCTTAGGAGGAGCCTGGCAACCCCTAGCATGACAAATTCTGCTGTTTAAGAGCAGACAAACAGTTGGTAGTAAATTACCAGCTTCAAAATATCTTAATTTAAAACTAATTGTCCACTCATCTGAAGTATATGAATTCAGTAGTTCAGATACCAACTTGAGGGTCAGTAGATGGGTAAACAAGGCCTGCAGGACTCCTGTCCTGACAAACGGTCCAAGTGATTTACCCATTTAGAGGTCTTCTGCAAGTCTATAAATGCTCTTCATGTAGATTCTTATAATTTCTTCTTTAAAAGCTTTGCAGTTCACCTTTAAAACTGAAACATTCTTATGCCTTAATTACTTATGATGTGTTTAGTTACATACCCAGGAAACAATTAAACATTGAAAGAATCAAATCACATACAAACAATTAAACATTGAAAGAATCAAATCACATATCACTTTAACATAATGGAACAAAAAAGTAACAAGAGCTCTGGATAAAATTGCATGAGCAAATAATCACAAAATAAGAATAGATTAATTTTTACAATACATTACTCAGCAGTCACAGTTTTGGTGAACAAACATTATGAAACAAGTGAAGGTTATAGAAGTCTCAAAGGACATTATGTCTGATTGTTCTTCCTTCCTTGAATTTTCAAAATAATTCACAGAAAAATTATTTAGTACTATAAAGTAAAATATAATCTGTAGTGTCATGGCTAAAAATAAAGATTTCATTTCTATTGCATCAGTTAACACATATGCTGAAGGCAAATGAAAGAATTTGCTTTCTGAGAAAAAAGGAAAACCAACTTCCACTAGTGGATTAAAGGAGTGATTCATGACAAATGCCACCAGAGGTCAGGATTACATTCATGATATCACTGTACCCTATATCAAGTTCCTTAGACCTTGGAAGACCAGAAATTGTATCTCAAAAATAGCAGTAATAATATATAATGTTGTAACTACTTACAACATTAATACTATTACTACAGAGATTTCACTCTATAAAAATAAATTTATATTCAGCATAAATCAATACATACTGCATAAAAGTCTTGTTTCATCTTGGAGAAGATGTATCTGGAACATATTAAGAATTTAACCTCATGTTTTCTTTCCCCCTCCACTCTATCTTGTACATTTGGGACACCTGATTCCTTCCTAAAAATTAATATTTAGACCTTGATCATGGCTTGTCAATGTTCTTAGCCTCTCCTGAATCTTCTAGTTATGTCACAACTGACTATATGAAACTTAGCTAAAATTAGCAACTAGGTTACCTTGGGAAAATTAATTTCAGCGTATTTTGGGGGTTTTGCAGGGGAGGGTTTATACTCCATAAGCAAAAGCCATTTTCAGATTGTGATGAAAATAGCTGCAATCCTGTAACTAAGCTTAATAACTTCTGAAGGAGAACCATTGATGACTTTTTAAAACATCATGGCTTAATATATTTTTCTATATAGTAACAGAACAGCAACTAGTTTCTTTATGCAGTTGCTAAGGTTGAGCTATAAATTTCATCAAAATTTATAAAAACAAACAACATTCTAGACTTCATATTAACCATTTTCTCAGAGATATACTTTGCATTTTGGAAATAGAACCAAAAAGAGAAAAAAAAAAAAAAATCAGGTGAACAGATTTTCAGGTATACCATAAAAGTTGAGGCATATTGAAAATTTATGGGGGCAACTTTACCTTACATAGTTATAAAATCCCTCAAAATTCCAACTGTTAGGCAAACCCTAACTTCCCTTAGTTCTGAGTTCAAACTATAACCTTAAATAGCTAACCACCACTATAATTTAAGATTGTGCAGATAGGCATCATTGTTGCTCACATTGAGGAGTTTGTCCCAAAAGACAAGCAGGTCATACAAAGGATTTACCAGTCTTCAATCGGCTTCTACCTTGACTGTGTAAGTATCAGAAAGGTGGCTGAGCAAAACTGAGCAAAAGACTGTATTTACAATCTATTTCCTTCAATACAAGAATCCTTACATAAACATACCTTCAGTTTGCTTAAATAACTGTATTACCTTATAATGTTATATCTGGTAAATCTCCTAAAGAGGGAAGTACCTTATCACTTAGTTTTATCAATTCCTCAAGAGAAGGCGCTGAAGAATTAATTTAATTTATCAATGACAACAAAACAAACTATTAATGATCTATTTGAATTTGAAGCATGACAACCACAATTCAACTTAATTTTTGGCAAAACCACTAAAAATAATACAGGTGTTTTCATCTATAAGGAAAAAGATGGATTAACAGGCCTATGTCTCTTCAAATACAGGTTTTCTTAGCATTCTGGAAAGGAAATAATATATTTGAAAAAAAAAACAAACCCATAGGCTCAATTTTTTATATATCTGCATAATTAGGCTGCTACAGACAAAATTTAATTTATTTTCATCTTCAACTGAAAAGGTTTCAGATCACTTTATTTACACTGTGTCCATGAATGGAAGCAGAGATTTTAATAATTAAAGTAACATTACAGCTGATATGAAACATATTAAAAAATAATCTCCTAAAGTATCTGCATTCCTAAATGTGATGTCCTCCCATTTCAGATACCAACTAATTCTAATGAACTGGAATTAAAAAGAGTTTATTAGAAAACATGGTAAATGTGACCGCTTGAGCTTGCACTTCACCAAAGTCAGTATCATGCTACTATTAATGAGTTTTGTGTTGCCTATTTATGTCTTAGAAAATAATTCTCAGCAAGGTAAAAAGTCTTTTTGCAGGAATAAGAACTGCCTAGTAATGCATATGCCACTGCATTTTTTAGGAAATTCTGTTATTTTTTTTAAGGAATATTCAGATATTCCTATTCTTCCTATTCCTATTCCTATTCTTCCTATTCAGCAACTCTAACCTTCTATGTCTTCAGTATCTGAAAATTTGCTTCCTAATATCCTCTGCAGGTTATCTATGGAAATCTTTAAAGAATGAAGTGTTTAGATGTGAAACTTCATGTTAAAATGAGAGCTTTAATTTCAAGTGAAACTGAAGCCCCAAACACTAAAATCAGAACACATCCACATTACCATGAAGCATTATAACTGATGTTTTCTGTATCTTGTTGCCCTGTGCAAAGACATTCAGCTTTTGCTATCAGTTTCCAGCACTGCTCCCTACCACCTCAGAAATGATCAGAATTTCATCCATATTTCATTATATATGTAGTATGTTTCACTGTATGTCAAAATACATCCGTACCAATGACATTGTCAACTGTTTTCAAGGGTTCATTCTTCACATACTGCAAATTCCATCTAAAAGTAATCACATACCATGGTGATGCATATTCTAAAAAGGTGCACTATGGTCATGGCAGCTCTTCAAAAGTATGTCTGCTACAGTCTTCATGGCAAACAGCAATGAGATTAATTTGAATGAGATAAATTTAAACTTCATCCCCTCTTTCTTGTTGCCAAGCTTAAGATTCTGGGTGTGTTTTTTCTAAATTGTTAACACAGAGAACTGCAAAATAAAACCCAGACTGTTCCTACACAAAGTGAGTGTTTGAGAAATGAAAAATCAGATTTTCAAACTAAAACCAATTCCTACTGTTTTCAGATGTTCCACAGCTATTTCTTGCTGGCATGCTCTTGACCAACATTTATGCATGAGGTAGTTTACTCCTTACAAACAGAACTGTTTTATCTGACAGAACCCAACTTACACACACACAACTACCCTTCCATGTGACAGAGATGAGCTGTAGATGCCAATGTGCGGGCTGACTCTGGCTAGCAGCTAAGCCCCCACTCCAGTCACTCATTCCCCCACCAGCAGGGTGGAAGAGAGAACTGGAAGGGCAAAAGCAACTGGAATTCATGGGCTAAGACACAGTTAGCCTAATAAGTGAAAGAAAACCAACCAGCCAAACAACAAGCGAGGCACAGGCGATCACTCATCATCTCCCATCAGCAGACTGACACTCAGCCAGTCACTGAGGCTGCTTTGAAACTCATTAAAATGTAATCGACTTGTTAAATATTCTCTCACAGAAAATTAGTAGAGATTATGCACAGCCAATACTCCCACAGCAATACAAAGCATTAATACGACCTTAAGGATGACATTGCTACAACAGTTTATGTATATACTGCATTATTTATTACAGTAGCCATCTCATTATGGAGTTGACATAATGCTTGCTTTAATGGTACATTGATTATACCAGTAATAACATGCAACAGATTTGTCCACAATATAACATCTGCTCTTTCTTTCCTTCTCCTTTTGAAAAACTATGCACAGCATTGCAGCAAACATGTAACAGAAAAGGTTGAAAGAAAAGCTAGGAAAAGCATTACTTCAGTCTTACCTCAGAACTGTAGTCTTCTACTGTGGTGGAAATTTCACTTTCCGGCTAAAATAAAATATTAAAAAATTTACAATGATGACACTCTAAAATACTAAACAAGACATTTTCCATTTTACAGTGTTTGAAAACACCAAGGTGTACATGAATTTGATAAGAGTATATGTACAGCAATGGTCACCTTCACTTACTGGAAATCCCAGCTTTAATAAAATAATTTTGCTGTTGAACTATGATCACAGAAACACTCTAATTACCTGACAAAATCATCCCACACCTACAGATGCAAAACAATATTTTGAAAATTTAACTTAATTTTCAGGGATTTATTTTTGCTTTTTTAAAAAGAACTAAGTAGTACCATGAAAAGAACTTGTCTCTGCTATATCAGTTTTATGTAATTAGGAACTTTTCTGGCTTAAGAACACAATCTTGTATAGAGCATTATTTTCATACATGCAAAACTTTTGATGTTGACTAGAATTTTAAAACAAATAATCATCCTTCAGCTTCCATGGAAACCAAGGGAAAATAAATGGACAAAGACTCAAATCTTGTAATCTAATGAAGTAGAGGAATTAAGGGAACAAAGCCTTAACAAACTGAGCATAAATGTGCCATGGCAGATGCCTGAATGAAACAGCACTATCTTGATGAACTACATAAACTGTATCAAGTTTGAGAATCAAAATGTTTATGGGAAAATGTGCAAATTATGTATATAAGGTGCACTATCATGGAATAAGTGCACTTGAAAGAAAAACTTGAAAACTTGAGAAGTGTCACCATGAGTTGGAACTACTTTGGCAAAACTGACATGCACATAACAGAGCTTGTCCAAAATTCACTTAACACATTTGCCAGACTCACAGTAAATGTCTCAATTTTATATTGAGTTCTATCAGGCTAACTTTCAAAGGAACATGGTACATTTTGCATCAGAAGGTATAGGTGAAACTTGGAATGTAAACTGTGTTCTAGTTTTTTGGTTTTGTTTTTTTTAAAGCAATCTACCACTCAGACCTCCTGAAGTTCAGCAGTTTTTACAATCCTAACAACATTGATTCTACATATTTTGAATCCAATATGCAGCTCCAGAATGTAATTAACCTAACCAAAGGGTATTTTTTCATGTATAGAGTGCACAATATTACCTTTTAATATTTATTTGGAAGTTAGAATTCATACAGTGTATATAATTTTAAAAAAATAAAAACCAGGTCCACCTCAAACAGAAGTCAAAATAATGTTTTAAAACTCAATGGTGACAAAAGTGTTTCTACTATGAAATATAAAATCAGTATTTAAAAATATTTCATTTTCACACAAATATATTTTATTCATATTATTTATATTTATATGAATATTTGTGTATTTATACATTCATACAAAAAAATACATCTTGTTTGTATACTATGTCCTTGGTCTAGAACAAAATCCTCTGGAAGAAATATAATCAGAGAAAACCACATTATTTTTTTTATATCAGAGAAAACAAATATATGGTTGTTATCTTCTTACAAGTTTTCATGGTTTGTTGCAATTCAGGAGCCTAAACAAAGAATGAGTAGAAGCATTCCTAGAGAAGCTCAGAAGAGTTACTATAAATGTGTTTATACATAGCTAGATCTAAGAATACTTCAAATCTTTATATACAGCATGAAATATAGGCACTTCTCCAACATGCAAAAAACAGGCACAAGTAGTACCACTTCTTGAATAGTTTTACCTTGTAATGCTTTTAAATTATAAAACAGTCTCTTGTTCATAAGGAAGATGAAAAATGAATTTGTACATCTTGAGATAAAGTATAGACAGACAAATCTAGTAGGTAGTTATAGAAAAAAGCTATGAATTTGCAGGTTGAAGCTTAGGCCGGAGTGAAAAAATATTAATTCTCATAGCAAGTTGATTTTTGAAAATAATTCTCTAGTTTTGTTATGTTAATTTGGCCAGATATGGTATTTTTTAAAAAGTTAATACATTGGTGTTCCTTTCTGAATACCAATCTACAATTAAAAAAAAATCCTGAAATACTTCTCACAAAATTGTCACAAAACACATAGTGCTCCATTAGTTTAGGTGTAAAATAACTGTTAGCAGCATAAATAATCTTTCTAAAATGCCAACTTCAGTCCTGGATCCAGTTCTTTGCATGTTAAAACCAAGTATTTTTGCCAAGGGATTCTGTGATTTTAAAGATAGAAAGATGGCCAAATGAACTCCAGTTAAATGTCTCCTATGCTAAGGGGGTCATCCAAACCCTGCTAAAAATCAGTTAAAGAGAATTAAATCCTATGAGCTCACACATTACAGCCCAGACTGTAAGACTTCATGTTATTCTTTCACTGTCAGAATCTGTAACATTACAAATAGTCAACATTTTAGAGGAGATCATCTTGCCCTCCACGAAGCTATGTTACTTCCTAAATCCTGACTAACTTTATTTCAAATACAGTTCCTTCCATTATCAAGCTACCTGTTCTGCATTCCTCAATTCTTCTTTGGTCAATGAAAGAAATTAGGTTTTACTTAGCACATTTGAGCCACAGAGGTCTGGTTTCAAAGAAAATAATTTAAAAAAATTCTTACTACACACTCTTAGCAACACAAAATCTTTTGATAGGATAATACCAAGAAGGCTATTCATCAGGTCTCTCAATGCTTCACGGAATATGAAACAGGTATTTGTTACAACTCACAGCTGTTTTGCACGTATCCTATTAATTATGTCCCACAGCATTTTCTTTCTGCAAACAGTTACTCTCTTCTGGCAAAATACTTAAACACCTTATTTAGTATTTTCTTCAGTGACAATGTAGTTGACTGCTAAAATACATTGAAGAGATATCTCAAAGACTCTTTGTAGGGAACTATCTCCATCAGTTCTGAGATGGTACCTTTAATGATAGGAGTATTCAGAAAATTTTAAGAAGTTCTGTCTATATACTTCAGAGGAAATACAAGATGATAAAAAAAAAAAAAAGCGGCGCATCAGCCTGTGGAATACAGCAGGCCCATTTTACAGTAGCTTGTTTCTGTATGCAGTTAAGCACTGCTCAAAAGTCATGTTCGTGGACACTGGACACCAAGCAATACCCCAGGATTCACAAAAAAACTCATGTACAAAATTGGCCACAAAAATTGAAAAGTGATTTTCGTATTTCTTTGGAAAACTTCCATAGGTGACAACAAAACGTTTTGCAAGAACCAACATACAGTTGGTTCTAACCTACTTGAATTGCAATGGATGAAGGCATAGACTGAATAGTCACAGAATAGAATTCTATCTGAAGGAAACTACTGACTTTTTTATGACCTCAGTGAAAACTGTCACAAAAATATAGCTACAAAAGGCTGGATTAATTTTTGACCAAGTTATTTTGACTTGGCCATTTTCAGATGGATTTCTAGCAATTCATAGAGGATCACAAATAAGTCCAATTAAGGAGACCATGACGTGAAGTGAGGCAAAGAGAGCGTGAAGAGAATATCCCAGACTCAAAACCCTCTCTTCAGGTCATTCTGAACCTTTAATACTTGTAGAACATTCTGAATATGAAGAGCTATTATTTTATATTGCCTTATCATGTCTTCTTTAGCTCCTAGTATCAAAAACCATTCAACTCAAATTCCCTGGTAATTTATGACCCACACCTATTTACTATGATCAAATTTAAACTGAGTGTGTTTCAGTGGAGATAAACTGCTGCCAAAGCTGAATATAACCTGCAGCAAGGTACTGAACTCTGCAGTGTGTAAACCTCTGATGGTATCAGCAAACAGCATCAACAGTGGTAACTTACACATTCAATTAGGTTTTTATTCTTTGGTAACACGGCTTTATAAATGTTTAATCTAAAGTGAAATACCCTGTAATTGCAGAGACCATTCTCCAATACAGGTAATTTCTGTGCCACTAAATCTATTATATATGAGTATATACAGAGATAAAGAAAGACATAATACCAGAGATTGTCTTATAAATCAAATAAAATTGGCAAGTTACCCTGGCAATTTTCTGGCCAGATGGTGAATAGAAAGAATGAGTGGCTTCAATCACAACCATATGCTGCTGAGAATTTCCTACCTTCTCTTGTGGCACTGACTTTATTACTGAACAGACTATTTCCAAACATTGCTTTTCTTCATTCTTCAATTTCAATACATGTTTCAATGGATGCTATATTATCTGACGATACTGGGCTAATTTTTACTACATTTTATTTATCCTTTTTTTTTTCCAATTCCTCCACCTTACCGTACATCTCAGAATAGCTCTTTTCTAGTCAAAGCCCTTAGTTGCTCTTTGCTTTCATGCTTCCATCACAGGATTGTCTTACCACATTCACCAGTTATGCCTTTTCTCACTGAGGCATCCTCTCTGTTTTTCCATACTGCTTATATACTTGCTTATTTCTCTCACTTTTCTTCATCAGCTCTCAAGAATCCTTCCCAGTATCTCCTTCCTAATCACTTGCTGATCCTTGTCTGTCAAAATCTCAGACACTAACAACTGGAATACCTTATAGAAATGAAACAATGAACATGAAACTTTACCAACCACTTCAGTTAACAGTAAAGCTATTCTAAAACTATTACTAAAAGGATCTTTAAAAACCAAAAGACGAGTTACTAATCCAACCTTAGTCAATTAGCAGGTATTCTTCATCACAGAACTTTGAACTTTTCTTTTCTAAGAAGCTTTGTATAATAGCTTTTACTACCCAGGTGACTCAAGGACAATTTTACTGTGACACAGGTTAATTTCTTTTGCTTTTCTGGCATTAAGACATTCTTGCAAAGCAGTGTGCTCCAATCCATAGTTTCAAGACTTCCCAGAATAGGTGATCTCAGCAATTATCTACCTTGGAAGCGACTTTTGCTTTCTTCCATTTTTAGCTGCAGAAGTCACAAAAACAACCAATCCTAAACCCCAGATTTTAATTCAGTTATTAAAGTTATTAACAGTTCATTTTATGATGTGGTCTACGTTATTTTTACCTCTGTATGGAAAGGGACACTATGAATGTCAACACCTAAAGGATACTATGGATGTCAATACCTAAAGATATCAGGGTGCAACAAAATAAAGACAAAAAATACTCTCTTTGTGAAAACAAGACAAAGTATTCAACATGAAACAAGAGACCAAATTAATACCAAGTGGCATTTCTCTAAGAATTCTTGCAAATTGTTCCTCCAACAATGGATGGAAACCTTAGAGATTACAAATTATTTCAGATGGAATATAAAATGTAATTGCTAAACAATGGTAGTTCTTCCAATTAGTCCACCCTTAGGAACACAGAAGTAAAAAAAAAAAAAAAAAAAAAAAAAAAAAAAAAAAAAAACCTGCAAAAAACCTTCTTTGTACTCTAAACACTTTTGTCCTCTCTTTCACTTTCTAATATTCATATTGAGTAAGAGAACCCTTTTTTACTTATATTTGGACATGCTAATTCCACTGGGGACTTAAAATCATACTAGAAGAACTGCAGGGAAATAAAATACCCACAAAACAACCACAGAGAAGCCCAGCCAAGATTTTTAGATAGACAGGCAGTATAGTCAGATGTTCCGAGTCTGTATTTTGTGGTTCAGAAACAACAATTCTAAATATCAGTTCCAGTACAAGATGAAATAAATAAGTAGAATCAAAGTTTAGCTAGAAAATGATCCTGCATAATGCTTCCAGTAATCCTGTCTCACTCTTCTGACACAGCAACCTACAACAACTTAATGTTGGGTGAAAAAGCAAACAGCTCAAAGATGTAATTCTCCACGCCAGAGATTAGCCTGAAAATGCCTATTACAGTGGCTGCCATTTCAATTCAGCAAGCTCCAATCCAATTACTGTAATACAGCCTCTCTGTCCAAATCATTGCACTTGTAAGACTAAAAACAGTAATTTATGAGAATCACTGAAACACTTTTAGAGTTTTTCCTCTTCTATTAATATTGCAAAGACTTTATCAATCACCTTCCAACTACAAAATACTGATTATTTAAGTAATATGAGTAAGGAGGCTACAGACCATATTTAACAAAGAATAATGCTCTTCCAGTTGGGAGAGGGGTGTTTTGTGGTTTTGTTTTTTTTGTTTGTTTTGTTTTGTTTTATTTTGGGTTTTTTGTTTGTTTGTTTTTTTTTTTTTTTGTGGAAGGGAATACTGGTTTAAAAGTCACTAAGTAATTCAACAGAGTAAAATTACAAATTCATATTATTCTAATGCTTATTCATGTAAAGTTACAATTTAAAACATAAAGAAACAAACCACCTCCCCCCAGCAAACCAAAAACCGTAGTGCATCTCATTATTTATTCATTTAAACAAAAGGTAAGTTGCTTTGGGAGTAAGACAGACCTCAGAAAAATCATACCTCCATCTTAAGATGTATCTATGAACACAATCTTTAGCAAATGCAATGCAGATTTTTTTCCATTTCTAAAATCAACTGTGTATTGTACTGTATGCTTTTAGAGGTCAACACAGGGCACTAGGACCACCTGATCTAATTAGACGAGCTTTGAACACAGGATCGGACTAGACGACCTCAAAGGTCCCTTTTAACCCAAGTTATTCTATGACTCTGTACTTTACCCTCTTTCTCCAACTGTACTAGAGATATTTACCCTAACAAAGGAAATATATTAGCAGAGTCCATCTGCAACTTCAAAGGTATTTCCTTGATATTTGATCAAGGAAATTGTTTCAAAAAGTTGCCATATTTATGCAAACTATTGTATTATTAAAACAACAGTTTTAAGTAGTTCTCTCAGAGCACCTCTCTTCCCTAGCAATCCTCTCTCAATAGTTGTAGATAATCTGATTCATTTTATAAAACGCATCTTTCTCTTCTCCTAGAAGGCAAAGAAGTCGTATCTTCATCTAAGAAAATAGTTATTCTGTTACCAAATTTCTTACCTTCTCCAGGTAAACCTGAGTTCAACACACAGTTTTATTGAGTTACTACAGTTTTGAAGTCCTAACATGAGCTTTCTAAGAATTAAAAGCTACATATTAAAGGCACATACCTACAAGGTTCAAAATATTTACTATATTGATATATACTGATATATCTATTATTGATATATATAATCCAGTGTATTATAGGCTTAAAACTGTAAAATAAATGGATCAAGTACTCTACAAGTTTTCATTTGCATGTATGATTTAGTCTGTGTGCCTCTCCACCTTGGTATGTTTGGGGTTTTTTAACAAAAATGCAAAAACATTTCAAAAAGTGTAATTTCTCAGTCAGTCCTCAGTTACTGAAAATTCAATAATGGAGCCAAAATCACTACAAATGGTCTGTCCCAGCACAGGACTGGCAAGTCAAAATGCAGAGCATTCGTCTGTACCACATCTCTCAAAAATTATTGCATTCATCTGCACAGACCTGGAAATCTGCATTGAGACGCTTCCTCAGAATGCCACTCATGTAATTGTAGAAGCACTGGTTTCACAAATGGACTAAGTTATTCTGTAAATAATATCAGCCTTTCTTGTCCCTTCTATCTGTAATGGCATTACATGAATTCTTGTCCACTCAGAACTAAATTGGACTGCCAGTATACGTCACACAGCATCTTCCACTCAGGGCACTTACTTTCAGCCAATGGCAATTAGGGTTATATTTTATTAAGTAATAAAAGTAGAGTAATTGTTTGCCAATCTCTTAAGCCACCCAGTTATCAGTCGTGATTTCTAATTCATTCCTTGTCCTCATTAACCAGAGAGACTCAAATTACATCATAAATACAAAAAAGATGTTTAGTTTTGCATTTTGGTGGAGCCATAAGTGCAGAAATCAAAAATCCACTTCAATTTGCAACTTCTAATAAAATTAAATTATTTTGTGCACATTTAAGGAGTATAGCAGTACAATCACACTATCCATTCTCTACAGGGATCTGACTACAATAAAAAAATCATGCCAGCAGGCAAGTAGAAAGTGTCTTCTCTGGACATACTAAGTAAGACAGAAGAAGAAAGGAAATAGTGTGCAAAATCTCATCCAATTCCTTTATTTCCACTCTCAACATGAATGGATTATTTTATGCCCACTCACCCCCAAAAGTGACTGTTTATAGTCTGAGACAAACTTACCTCAATGGTGTAAGCTGGGGTGTGTTTAATAATTTCTCCACTATGCAAAGTCCTGATAATAGCAAAGTCAGCAGTAGCAGCTCCTCCCCTTCGACTGCTGCATGAGGATATTTCATCACTTCGAGATCGATCAGTTTCAATCCCATCTTGTATTGATTCTTCATCTTTGATGCTTGCTGTTTTCTTCTTCTTTTTCTGCTTCTTTGATCCATTTTGACCATCAGTTTGTGCCTTCCGCTGCCTAAATTGGGCAAGCTGTAGAGAAGACAAAATCTTGTTAAAGGTGAAAGTTTTCCTCTTTATTACTAATGACATCCTCTACAAAGCCTTACCCACTATTCTACATAAAGCTTCAAACTAATCTCTACTGAAAACAAGGTGGAAGTTAATATTGCATATGTTAGAGAGACCTAGATTATTTTTCCATTTACATACTTTGCTTTAACAAAATCTTAAATGTAAACAACACTCAATTAATTCCTTTTCAGTTTCATACTCTCAAGTTACTGTTCCACAGACTGATACCTAAAAATCAAAACATTCAAAGGTAAAGGTACAAATGTCATTATAAAGGACAAATAAAATTAAATAACCTGATCTCATTTTTCAATTTCACAGGAACCTTAAAATAATTTACAGAAATTCATTTTAATTTTTATTTCAGAGACAGATAAAATCAAACTTCTCCTCAAGCAAGTATCACACAAAAAATTTTTTAAAGTTTGCTGTAACACAAAAAGCTGATCAAGTTAGTGAAAACACAAAGAAATCGCAAAGTAGCAATATTTATTAAGGAATACTCTAAAACAAAAAGTGAGCAGATTACAAGACACACTACCTTGTAGCAAAACATGCTGATGAACAAAAAGTCACAGGTGAGCCAGGCACACACTTTAAAAACCAATTAGTATGTAAGCTATTCAAATATGGTAAGACACTGCCTTTTGAAGAGCTTATCACTTTAAATCACTTTACAGTGGTTTACACAAGAAAATCCATTTAATTTTTTTTCTTAACAAGAACAGAAGTTTTGTTCAAATAAATAAAATAATCACATCGTGGTTTACCAATTTAAATTCAAAACTAAACAAATTAAATCTGAAAACAAGAATCATTACTTTTCAATTGAAGCATCCAACATGTATTGTAGTACTTAAAGTACAATCCATTTCATAAATGTAGCTCCAATGGAAAGCATACAAATAAAGACCCTAAAGCTTTAAACTTTCAACATCAAATAATACTCAAATATCATTTTAAATAAATAGGCTTTTTAAAATAAATAGGCTGCAATTGTAAGAAAATTGTAAGAAAACAAATATAGAAAAGATAGCATATTTGCTCATGATATTCACCAGTCGAGAAAGCCAAGCTTCCATCCTACTTCTTCAGGAACCCCCAAACCGAACAGGACACACGGATCCTCCTTCCCAGTCACCGTTTGGTTACTGCGCAAGATGTCACCTGAAGGGCTTTCTAGTTCTCATCTGGTCCCAAGAGAGCTGAGAAGCCCCAGTCTAAATGCATCACTGAGATCAGTTCTGACTTGTGGCTGGTTTATGCTTTTGTCCCTTTATTTGTATTTCTTTGTGGGTTTCCTCAGCCTCTTCTCCTTTCTTAGGAAGACAGCCCAGCATATGGCTCCTGCTCTGTTTACAGGAGGAGGGCCTCAACGTGTGCTGAGCCAAATATGCTCACCTAAGTACTTAACACTTATTTCCTCCCTATTACTTTTCTAATTAGTTCAACTTTGTGATTTTTTCTGGTTTTTAAAATATGTATCTTCTGTTATTTCACAAAAATCCATTCAATTCAAAAAATTCTAAACAAGAAAAGAAAGAATAGTCTCCTTCTACTTCAGAGTTTAAAAGGGAAAAAAAACCCAAAACAGCCAACCAACCACCACCAAACCCAACTAAAGAGAAATTTCATTTCTCAAAATTATTTAGTTCCTCAAAAATGGGAAGGCTAAAGGTTCCAGTTGTTCTGTTAGGATATTACTACATTCTCCTAAAACTTTAAGTTTATCTCAATAAAATAAAATACTTTCAGTTTATCTTATCCAAAAGAAAAGCAGAATTTGTTCAAATGTCCCAATAACAGAAAGCAAACAAACTGACTTCAAGTGTAACTACTCAGAGATTTTGCTTTTTCAAATGTTTTATTTCTTAGTCATAAATTACATGTAGTGCCACTGGTCAAGAATTCTGTTCCCCAACTTGATTGAAACCTTCTGTAATGGAAAGTTAAGTTGGCTTTTTTAAAGCAGCTTTACAGTCTTTATTTGTCTACAAAATTAGATGTGTAGCTCAAGGACAAATTAATTACTCCTAGTCTCTCCTCAAGTATTTTGCATATTTTAACTGAAGCATCTGGGCATGCCAGATTTCCCTCCTTTCAAAATTAAGTTGTCAACTTTCACTTCTTCAGAATTAACAGATTAAAATCTACCATGGCTGTTACAAGCAAATCCTATTTCTTTTTCTGTTTAAACACTGACGAAGATGAGCACATATGAAAGCTAAACACATGTGAAAATGAAAATGTTACATTTTTGTATTACACAAGTTCTCAACTGACAAATTCCGTATGAGGATCTAGAACTTTGGAAATAACTGCACCAGTAGAGATAGATGTATGCACAAATCAGAGCACTTTTAACCCCATACATTCAGGTACAGAAAGAACTGTCCAGCTATTAATGCAACATAACTTTAAATTCATATTTTTAATCAAATTTTAAGAGCTAGAAATAAGAGAAGCAGCACAGCAAAAAGCTCCTGCTGACCAAACACATTCTGTGATGCTTACATCAAAACAGGGAAGTCTCAGATTCCAAATTCCTTCTCATGAACTACAGTCGAGGATCTATCATTGTTCCAATGACAAGCAGGGAAAAGTCCACCAGCAGTCATGGGAGCCAAGGAAAACAAATTCTTTAGAACTAAAATTTTCAGTTAAAAAGAAAAATACTTCCAGATTTTGTATTTCTAGAAAAATAGATTTGTCCACAGTGAACAAAATGTGAAACAAATACACATCGATACAATGTCTTATCCTGACTTCCAGGCACACCAGCTTAATTACGCCACGCCAAAACTAAGCCTGTGGAGAACTTAATGCTGCTTCCATTAGTTTTCAATCTGCAGTTTTGAAACAATTCAATGTCAAGTCTCTGCTGAGTTTCAAAAATTGCAAGCAAGAGCCAAGTGTGTAAACACAGGAGGTACTCAAGAAGGAAGGATGCAAAGAAACAAAAGCTGAAGAACATTAAGAACAGGCTCTCTGCATTGATATGCCTCTGAGAACCAACAGAGAATGAGCACCTTACCCTGGGAAAGCATCGGGAACAGTCAGCCATGATCCATTTAACACATTTTTAGCACACATGAAAACCAATCCAGAGCATTTTTTAATACATTCACCTATCTGTCAAGACATTGCCTCCAGCTTCTCCCATCATGCTGATAAGATCTTGCTTGGATCCTGCAAGCAGTACTGAATCCCGTTAAAAATTTCATCTGTATTTTTCAGTAGTGAAGAACAATCGATTTCACTCCTTGACTCTCAGCTTTTGCAACTAAATCAACTAACAACTTGCAATTCCCAGTTCACAGATTCTTTCAAGTCCGGCTTCTAGGCAAAAACCCAATACTCTTGGAAACAGGCATGTTCACTTCATAGCATTTAGAAAAAATAAATTATTGTCTGAAATATTTCTATCAAATATCCAGTGTACAATGAAATGAGAATGAAAATATGCTTCTTTCCTTTTAATGCATAAAAAGGGACAATAAAATTGTGTAGGAAGAATTACCTGTTTATTTCCAGATTTTCAGAAGTGCCATTTACAACAGCTATTCAGCTTTCCATCAGTTTGAAAAATAGGAAATGGATACTAGCACTAAATTCTGTTACAAGATGTTGTCTCTTATAAATAGAAAAACACTGGACTACAAGAGAGCAGCATGCAGACTGATAATGGGTATACTTTTCAAAATCATTTCCCACAGCAAAAGAACAACTGAATAGAAGAACTTAGGTATTTCAATGATACATGCATTTATCTAGTTCTATTTATAACTTCTTACTCATTAATCCCAAACCAATATACTAGCATCAATTGCCACATCATAGACTGCACCAAAACTACCAACACTCTGGTACAACACAATCTTCACTTTTAAAAGCCAGTATCCTCCAGCTGGCAGAAAGAAATCTGGAGAAGACTCAATCACTATTAGGAACTAAATACTTATCCTTGAGACAGAAGGGAACTAACTTGCAAAGTCGAGAGGATTACTTCAGTAAATCATGTCAGTTATGACAGTTAATGTACTGCTATAATTACAATAGCAGCATTATTTATTTATTCAGCTACCTTCATCAGATTCTGACCTCTGGCACTTGTGCCAGCAATCTGGACTGTTGGGTAACACTGTCCATTGATTAGTTTCAAATATGGTCTGACTGAACTATTTCTAGAGTAAAAGTCCATGTTAAAATAAAATTTGGCTCCAACATAATGCGAAACTTAATCTCATAAGCACTTAAAAAAAAGTTTGAAATAAAGCTGCAACATTTAATCACTGCCTATATAACAGTAGAAGACATTACTGAAAAACATCCCTGAAAATCAATGAAGCTACATTTGTAAAGCATCAATAGCTATATTTTTAGTTCACATGCATAAAATACTTTTTAGAACAGAAAGACATTCAACACCATTTAAAACTGGATGCTGCTTTATGAATGTTTGTTATGCCTTAACATTCTAAGATAATATAACAGATCTGGACAGCCTTATTTTCAGAGGTATTACAGTTAACAGAAATTGAAAGTGCTCAGTGCTTCCAAAGAAGGATGTTAGGAAATAATATAAAATATATTTGCTGTCAAAAAAAACCCAAAAAACCCTTCTAATTGTGAAGAAATCCATAGGTATAGCACATCCTGTACAGCTGTACAGTCACACTTCATGTACCTGTACACAAACATTATTAGATTCAAACTTCAACTTTCTAAAATCAAACTCATCTCCAATTCACTGCTACATAGGCACTTCTTACAGAAAGAGACTGTTCATCTCTCACAGCTTCTCTTGAGTACAAACCCCTATTTCTTTTTTTTATACTCATTTAAGGAAAAAGCATAAAAGGAGGAATCACAATCTTACAGACTGACAACAAAAAGTAACCTCAGACAAGCTGCTACAAGCAAAAATTACACTTTTTTATTTTTACACAGTACAAAAAGAGCATGAATGGAGATCCACATTATGTTTTTTCATTTCTCAGCTACTGTAACTTCAAAAGATGCTCCGGACATTGCTTAAACTTCAGATTAACATGTCCTCACAGACAAGGACTTATTCTTTGTCAGAAATTCTAAAACAGTCTGGTGTCCAATGAGAAATGCTCTGTGCCAGACCAGGTCATACTCAGATCACTCATCCAATGTAAAAAGACAAAGACTTCTGAATCTTCTGGACTCTAGCTAAAACCAGTAGTTAATGGCTGAAAGACAAATTGACAGCCATGCAATAGTCTTTACAGATAATCTGGATGATAAAATTGAATACATCTTAAGCAAGTTCATGGACCACAACAAACAGATGGAAAGCCAGATACAGAAGAAGAACCACCATACAGTGAGACCTCAACATGCTGGAAGCCGAAGCCAACAAGAGCTGCATGTGAGTTAATAAAAAAACCTCACATCCTGCACCCGCAATGGAATCGGAGTAACAGCTGGGGACTGACAGGGTAGTACACAGCTCTGCTGAAGAGGACCAGAGAGCTAACATGGCAAAGTACTCCAGAGTGAGCTGCATGCCCTGGCAGCAATGAGGAGAAACCATTAAACTTTGAACTGATTCTCAATGCCTACCACAGTAAATGACTAAAACATCAGTTTGGTGATTAAATACTTATGGCATGACTGAAAAGCCCCAAGGCAATCCTGTTTTGTAGAACAGGATTTGATAACAATAATACCATTTGTTAGTTGAAACTGCCTCACAATACAACACAAAAAGCCCAATAAGCCTAACAAACAAATCCTGGCTTCAGTGCTTCCATGAAAATGCTTTATTTAAGTGTAGAAAGTATATTTTAAACTTTCTGGTTAGCAGACTGAAAGTGTTCACAGGAACAGTATCTGCACCTGAGCATAATGAGGGTAAGAAAAAGTGAAATAGAATTTTTTGTCACATGTTGCTTGAAACTTTCCACCAACGCAAAAGGCACAAATTTGCCTCAGAAAGGTATAGCTACTCTGCATATAGAGCAAGTGCTACAAAATCCACTTTAAGCTGTACCTGAATGCATAACATGTACTGTGAGCTGTGAGAAACTGTATTGTGTAAGTGGTAACTATGATACATCCCAGACCCAGACAGACTCTGGCTGCAAGTACATAGCAACACTTGGATATATCATGGAACTCATCATGATAGATCATAACCAGTCCTGTGGCAGAAAGGCTCAGGCTTTTCTAATGATATTGCTCCTAATCCCCAATCACTGAATGATAATAAAGTATAAATTCTGGAAGATTACTGAAATTGAGTGAAAGTGAAACCAAAATATGAACCCTGAGACAGACTGCCACCTCATCTTAAAAGATGAAGGACTAATTTAAGAATCACCTACCCTAGTGATTGGTCAAGTGCCTACTCCCTTTGACCACTGGTAAGTAATTATTCCTACAGAAGATTTCAGCAACACAAAAAGAACAAAAAGCAGAGCCCTGAGGTGAGATTTGTTTTGATAATTTATTAAGCACATGTATGTCCCAAGAATTCTTGTCTGGGATGTTCTGCAAGCCCATAGTGACAAACTAAAACAGCCAACCTGAATTTGAAATTTTGACATGGTTTAGCAGTTGGACATTTGCTGTGGTTTAAGCTTATCCATCCCACCTTACTGTGGAGAACTGAAAAAATACCTGCCATAATCTCTCTCGCCCCCATGAGAGAGTCATGGAGACAACAACACTGAGATTTAGGCAGTAAATCCCACTTGAGCTGTTTAAAACTCATCTGCTGTTAGGCTATCAAGTTTTGTAAAAGCTAGTCTGTCCCCTGAAGAGATGTTGAATTGTTAAATGGTATTAGAGAAGAAAGTGGCACTTTATCACTTTTGTCATATCCTCAGAAAGTCTAAGCACTAAGGGTTGTCTTGGCAAAGCACTAACTCCTGAAGTATAGGCAAGTTTATAGCACCTGCTTCTTCTAGGTTCCTGACGTCTACACTAAGTAAGGTGAATGAAAAATTGCCAACACAGATAATAAACACAAGTCTTCCTAGTGAAGTCTACTGATTCTGTTCAGCTAATCAACAAAAAACAGAGTATTACAACTCTTTTCAAATCTGAGATAAAAACCCCAAAAAAAGAAGATAAAGGAGCAAGCAACCTGCAAATACTTTAAACATATTATGTCACAATAAAGCTGAAAATCCAACCTGTAAGTAAAGAATTAATGTTCTTTGCAAGTTTCAATCTCCTTATCTGTTGAGCCAAACAGAGCTTTAGGTTATTTGCTCTATTCAACAGATGCTGAATTTACTAAATGGGAAACATTAGGCTGAATGAACAAGAAATAATCACCCAGAAATTAAGAATTTTCAACCTACTGATTTTTATGTTGCGCTCACAGCCAGGTTTTCCCAAACAGATTGAACAAGACTCTAGAATGTCTCTCCTTATGGAAACTTAAGTGGCTCATGAGTATTACTTGATGATAATAAGAATATTTCCAAAGAAGAAATCCTAGTGTCTTCCTAAATAAAAGCCTGAGAGTCTTTCAGGTTCAGCCATTCCTTTTGAGGCCTCTGACGAGAACCAGTGAGATCACCAGAATTTACAGTTATAGGTAGCTATGGTATCTTGAAGGACAACACAGGACAATAAGAGGAACAGCACCTCAGGCAATTCTTTTTAGTCTTTATCAAGTTAAGAGTACTGTTGGCAGTGCTAATTACCAAGGGCGCTGAACTGGAATGAACCCCGCCAGATGGCACTGTGAGCTGGAAAGCCTCAGAATTAGTGTGGTTCTGATCTGGTCTGCTCTTCCCCATCCCAAGAGTTTAAATAGGAACAGATCTAGGACCAGCTAAGTTCATTATAGCTGGGTTATTTTCTGGACATAGAATGAAGTTAAGTGTATGAAAATTCACTCTAAGTCAGATTACAATGACTGACACAAGTATACCAAGCACATTTCAATGCTGGACTGCTTCAACAAAAGCAATGCCTTAAAGTAACTTCAAAATAAATTGCTCAACTGGCCTTTAATTAAACTGCTTCTACCTAAACGATTTATATACTGATCCTACCTACTTTTTAATTTTACTCTTCTCATATAAAATGCTGCCTCTCTGGTGATATTGAGGGCCAAAAAATTCATCTGACCCACACTGGTACTGAATGCCCCCAAAGCAAGAGGAAATAACTGGATTGGGACAAACTGGATTGGATAGAGACAAAAATGAGAGGGCAACAGAAGCTTGTTTCATGCTGCTTTCTAAAAAAATCCACAGATCATCTATACTTGAAGCCTTAAACAGTAGGATCTTTGACCATCCAGGCTAAAGGCACTGACATAAAACCAAGCCTCATTTACTCTTCATGAAGTTATGAGGATCACCAGTTGGGTGCTGTCTCAAAAGGCATTGTCTATCAGTCACTTCTGCCAAGTTTCAGTAGCTCAGTAACAACAGGAAGGCAAAAGAGCTATGCATCAACAGAAACACTCTTGCTCCACCAGATTTCTGTTTAACACCAACTTTTAATTAAAAAGTGGATCCTGAAATATTCTTCAGCTAGGCTGAAAAAATCCCAAATGGCACAAAGTCTTCAGTGTCCCAAAACCTTTTGAAACATCTTTTGGAGGGGAGGTGGGGAAGTAGGTGGACTTATCGCAATGTTAACAAATGAATTCACAGACACGTTAAAGAAAAATGTTTCTCCCTCTACTTTCTATGCTTTTCTAAAATAATCCAACTTGCCATAGCAAGTAAATTCCAGGCCAGAGCTAAAGTTCTGTAAATAAGTTTTAATAATGGTGATACAAATGCTACCAATTTATTTAAACTTTTATAAAAGAATGAGGGAAGAAAGGTTTTACTGCCTTGCTAAATTGTGAGTTTTTAGTAAGTTTTATGATGTTTTCCACTAATTTTTGAACTAGAATACTTCACTGCTTTGCTATGACATCCTTCACATCTCACACAAGTATTTTGAAAATCTGCACCCAGAAGATGGCTATATATATTAATTCATTCTTAAAAGCTCATCCTGATATTAGATTTAGATACTCTGAAAGCATTAGTTGTTTTCATACAGTTACAGTACTATTCACTGGACTGTATGAACATGCCATCCCACTATCCTTTAGGAACAAAAGTATCAATATTTATCTTCAGGCACTTTTCTGAGGTGTTTTGGTATCCACATAAGGCTATGAATAACTTCAGCTGTGGCATCCATTTAAGAACAGTAAGCTCATGGAAGTGCAGGATCCTAAATGAGATAAAAATGTAGATGAGATTCTATTACCTGAAACAGCTGCTCTTTTAAAGGTGTATGTAAGTCTGCACTATGATTTTAGTATCAGTTTCCTATGAATGAAAGCACAGGATGTGATATGTTTTGCTGACACAAACAAAACACAGACTTTAGGAAGTGCACAGAAAATTTGATCTCTGGTGTTTTAAGTCAAGCTATCAAGTGATCATATCTTAGTAACACTTAACAGCTGAACAATAAGTGGTAGAGGCTGTGACAGGCAGAATAATACATAAAATTTTTGAGCTCCAAAAGGAGACCCTAGTTATCATGGTCTTGATATGTAACAACATGATACCACTTCACCTTAATGAAAAGTTGCCAAAATTCAAACTTGCCAGATATTGTATTAAAACTTAAGAATTTCTTAACTAATAAAACTAAACTACTGGTGGCATGTAGTAGACTAAATTAGGTAGGGTTCACATGATACATGACATCAACCATATGGAAGGCAGATTGCTGTGTGTTTTCTACTGGCTTAAGTCATACACAGCAATCAAGACAAATCCTGTGTTCAATGAATCTGATCAGATGAAGACACAGGTAAAACAAAAACAAACAACTAACAATCAAAAATGCCTGGAACTTGCAAAAGGTATCACATTTTAAAGCCTTTGAAACAGATTAAATAATTGCCTACAAACCACACTTGACAGAAAAATTATTAGACAGAAGCCATAATTAGTACAGTATTTCATACAGGTAAACTCCTCAGCAAGTTTCTGCATTGACATTTTTTGTAAGGTACAATCACAAATATGTTTAAGATTTTAAGTACTTTTCTCCACTCAATTCTTGATGAATTCAGCCTTGTGAAGCAAGTTATGTTCTGAAAGTAAAAGGCAGATACTGCCCTCCTGAACAGAAGGCAAAAAGCACTTAAGCATTAAAACTATGTACTAGGCTGCAATTTTATATCTGCTATTTCTTTCAATATTTGTTTGATTCAACAAAATTGTAGGTTTAGGATTTACATTTACTGCAATTGATTTCTACAGACCCAGTGAAGTCCAGTGAGTTACAAATAGGATGAATTTTTCTCATTCTTACCTGCAGAATCATACTTCATGAATTGTTCACAATTAAATATTTAAATAAACTATAAAGATGAATATGCCACAGAACACAAGAAATACAAAAAGAAGCAATGGACTTTCACAGATAGTGAGTGTCAGTCAGGCTTATGAAAAAAAATAAGCCCCAAACATTTATTTTACAGCATACTAGCAACTTAGAAGCTAAATATACACATTAAAACATTATTCAGAATTTCAATTTCTGGAAAACAGCAGAGTCATCAGACAGATATCGGTATGTATCACCAAAATAAATTTACTAACAATGTGAACATTGCTTATGTAGTAACTTCAATTTATTTTGCCTTAAAGCAACTGGTTTAACACCTGTTCTTTAATAAGTATATAGTTGTATCAGCTGTTTGACTAAATATAGTTAAATCAACAGCTGGAGACGCCTTTAATTAATCCCTTGGAGTTCTTAGAGGGTAACTATTTTAAGAAAACAACTGCAATACAGTAACACGGTTAAGCATATCAGCATGTTAATTCCACTATACTTAGGTCTTAAAAATACTCAAGTCAAAAGAAATGCCTTACAGAATAGGTACAGTCTAACTATGCAATTAAATACTAGAAGTAATCAGGTGGTTAGTGAATTTTTGCCTTATTCTGTAATTTTCTTCCTATGCTGCCCTTCTTCCCCAAAAAAATAACCTTAGGAAAACATTTCTGAGATTGTAAGACATTGAAAAAGTGAGTCTACCTTTTCCTTGAGCTCAAAGCAAGGCTACATTTCAATCTAAATTTTGGTAACGATGGATGGAAAGAGGCGAGTCAGGTTCTGGTAAGAGAAATTACTTTCACATCTCCTATGTGCTAGTTTTTCTTCTCAATTATCATTTTATTTGTATTAAACACACATAACTACAATTTATCATATCCAAGAAAACTTTAAACAACTTCTACTACCACAAAATAAATGACTGCTTAATGAGAACAAATGCTCTTATTAGTTCTAAAAATACCAACTCTTAACTTTCCAATTAATATCAAAACCCATACAGAGTAATTAACACAAGATATTGAGACAATGAAATTTAAAATACCATATAAATGTTATATTTAATTCAGAAGCACACAAAACTCATAACCTACAGCCATCTGTGCCTGCCAGTTAGAAGGCAACTCTAAAAATACAAAAGTATGCAGAAGCAACAGTTGCCAGTAACTCCACACTGTGCTTGTCAGTTGAATTACTGGCAACCTGCAAGTTTGTATGCAACACAGACACTTTATTCCATTTATCAATTGTCTTGCATGTTTAAAAGTTAAGGTTGACATTTTTCATTTTTATAAAGATTGAACTATTAACACGAAAACTAAAAAAAACAGAGTAATTAAAAAGCTTTGAGAAGGAAAGTAATGATTCTCAGGCTTCTAATAATGGTATCCTAAATTCAAGCTACTTACACTTTTATTTGATTTTAGCATTACCAGACTCATTTATGTTATTCTTTACATTAATTTATGTAAGAAATAATTATGAGCAAAATCTATGTTTTCAACCAAAGAAAAATCCCCAGAATAAATTCACTTTCACTTTTTTATAGCATTCTGTACATTACTTCAAGTTGCTTTCTTGTAAAACACTTCAAATCCATTTTCCTCACACAACTAGTTACATGGACATTATGGTTCAAGTTCAAGAGGTGTTCTTCCCCAACCTAAATAGATGAAGATAACACCTAAAAATAAAGAATAAATAAAAAAAGATAATAAAGAATAAATAAATGAATAAATCCCCCAATAAATCCTCTTTTCTGCCAATGGGAAAGTGTGTGAACTTTCCTCTGCCACTTTTCAGGCTACTAAGACTTCATGAGTTTTCTGCCAGCCTGTTCTTTCAGACTGTCAAAGTGTCTTTGATAAGAAGCCCTATGCCGCAATTCATTAACCTCTCACTACTGCAGTATCATCCATGAGCACACAGAAGCCACACTCCCCCCAGTTCTGCAGGTCATTTACAAAATATCCAACTGTACACCTGAAGAACACTACTTACCACTAGCTGGACTTTGCCTCAGCAATCTGAGCAGAGCAGTCCAGCTAATTTCCTGCCCACCTTGCAGACCATCTATCCAAGACACCTATCTTCAGTTTGAACAGAGATCACATCAAAAGCCTTCCCGAAAGTCAAGGTAAACAAAATCTACCATTCTCTCCCCATCTACTGAGACATTCAGTTTATTACAGAGGACAATTAACCTTAATAAATTCCAATCACACTCTTGGCCTTCCTGTGCCTGAACATGGGTTACAGGAAGATCTGCTCCATCATCTTCCCAGGCACTATAGCCAGGTTGACCTGCCTACAGATCCTGATACTCCTTCTCACCCTTATTGAATGTGGAGCTGATGTTTGCTTTTTTTCTCCTGCTTCATTTGAAATCTCTGAAGGCAATGACCTTTCAAAGATGAGCAAGGAAATAGCCTTGTAACAATAGCACCCAACTTCTGCAGGATGCTGGGATGCATTGTACTCAGTCCCATAAATGTTTATACATCAAAATTGCTTAAGTGGTCCCCAGTTTGGCCTTTACAGTGGATAATACATCAGACCTCCAATACTCCCATTAAACTCAGTATCTGGAAAGCCCAAGGACAGTCCTTACCACAAAAAAAGCAAAAAAAGCCTTGAGTGTTTCTTCCACATCCTTTTACACCAGATTATTTTGAAGTCTAAGCCTCTTCACCATGTTTGCCACACACTTCAGTTTAGTACTGTGTATATACAAACATACATTCTTTCCACAGCTAATAATGTAAATACTGAGTGACACAGGCTTTGTGGAAGACTGAATGACCACCTACTTTGAGAGTAACCATTAAAACAAATAATGCTAAGCCAAATTTTCTATTCATTTGTAACATGAAATGACAATTGTACCTTAACCAAGTCTTTAGTTTGCTTATAAGATGATGTCACACAATGTCAAAAATCTTTAACCCTTTCGGCAAGTTCTTTCAGATCAACCCTAGTTACCTAAAGGGGGTCTCCTATTAACAGTTGTGCAGATCCGCAAGGACCTTAATGTTGACAATTCATTCAGAGAAGTCTGTTCATTCTTTTAAAGAACAGTCTTTGCCAGTCTTTTGAGACTCCCTAATGAGCATATACAGAGTCTTACTGGTAATGTCAGGATAACTGCAGCCGTGGTTACAGTGTATTACCAAGCATCAATGTGGATTCCAGTGAGCCAAGGCTGGGGATAATCAACCATTTCTCAAAAATCATGAATACTGATTAGAATCCCACAACAAAAATCCTGACACATCTATAGAAAATTGTAGTCAGGCAACAACTACATCCTGTGGGATCTTAATCAATACTCCATTCCAGCTCCCATAGTTTGTCCTTCCACAACACACTGCAATTATACAACTGCAAATTCTAATCAGTTAACTTTAAAAACTACCATTTCTACAGCACAGAGCTTTAAAGATGCAACAATACAGCAACACATAAAGAACTGCATGGAGAGAATCTATATGTGAAGAGGCTTTGCCCAGACTTCTCTAGGTAGCTAATGCAAGAAAACTTGAATCACAAAAGCATTTGTCATTTGTGCCGATGCCTCAAGGGGGCTACAGCCCACTGCATGTTTTTCCTTATCAGCAGAAGTCCTGCACTACCCAACAATGCATATTTTTTCCTTCCTCCTGCATGGTAACATTCAGTCATTATACTAAACGAGGGAGAAGAATTTATTAGTTACTAGCTGAGAAGGGTCAACAAAAGTAATTTTGGATGTTACAAAAAGCATAAAATGTTGATTTACTTTAAGTCTCAATGCACTGTTTACATTATCCTGATTCATGTAAAGTTAACTTCTTCATCCTAAGAGGAAATAATTTAGTTGCATTTATGTAGAATACATCTACATTTTTCCTCTCCAGAGTGTCCTCTTTAGTAAAAATGTAGCTGTGACAGAGATATTTAAAGATCAAAAACTGAGAGAAATAAAACCCAACAGGTAGAGAAAACATGTAAAGACACAGCAAGATCTCAGGAGTTGTGTTTGCATCTAATTTCTCATTAACCAAGAAGTCTGAAGGAAAGAGGCACCTTTAGAATGAACAGACTCTCTCTAAATAAGGCTTTATTAATAACCAACAGAAGATCGTAATTTTTTTCAACTTGACAAGCACCAACTGACACAGAACCTGAGAGGTTA
Organism: Lonchura striata; assembly: GCF_050655825.1. Classification (NCBI taxonomy): domain Eukaryota; kingdom Metazoa; phylum Chordata; class Aves; order Passeriformes; family Estrildidae; genus Lonchura; species Lonchura striata. The sequence continues at coordinate 23,395,505 of NC_140704.1, read as the reverse complement.
CATCTTTGGCAACAAGACAATCACCTTTTCAGATACAGATAAATTGTTTAAATTCAATTCATGCTAAGCAGGAACTGATAGCCATTCATTGTTAATAAAAACAAGTGATGTGATGACTTCCATCCAGTTGTCAATGCAATTTTTTCAGGAACATTGGATTCAGTTGTTTAAAGCAGAAATTCTGGAAAATTTTGGTACATTTTAAAGCAATTATTCATACACATTCTGGCCATCTCTATGCTTCAACTCCATACAAAAATGAAACAAAACTTAAATTTGCATTTTAAGAAATGTTTATGGTTTTATTTCTTTTCTTTTTTACTAAATTGCAAATATTTCAGAACAAGTCCAACTCAGTTGTGCTTCACCATTTTCCCACCTTGTTTATATCACTTTTACATTAATTCCCACCATGTGGCAAGTCTGGCACTGAATGGACAGAGTGAGAATAATGCCCACAAAGTGCAGCTTGTAAGACAGAGACAGCTCTGTGAGGAGCTGAGAAGACATAAGGGAAGAACCAACTGCATGAATTTCATGCTCAGTGTGCAAGGCTTGACAGGCTTGTACTATTTTGACAGGCTTTTATCACTTTTTACACGCTGCTGAATTATGAGAAAAGCAAGCTCACAAAGACATTGATATTGCTCACAAAACCGCACTTGTTTGAGGAGTCTTGTTTTTGGTTTTTTGCTCGGATTTCTTTTTAAGAAAACTATATTGAATTCCTAGAATATATTCCAAATAATGTCAAAAATCTAACGCATCCATCTTTAAGAAGTCTTGTATCAGGACATCCTTCATTTCTTTTAACACAGCAAACTAGGCTAGCTAACACAGCATACAACTGAACAGACCAAATAGGGTTTTCTTATCATTGTTATTAAGCATTACCTGTACCTTTTAATTGAAAATATATATTCTCAATGCAAATATATAGGTTTTATGTTAAACCAGTTACCTCCCTTAGACAACCTAAATGACTTGAGAAATTCTTAAATATTTTCCCCTTGTTTTGTGGTTGGATACTGGAGGTTTCTTCACAGAGAGAGTTTAATGACAAGTAAAAAGGTCAGCAAAGCCAGAATTAAGGGATAACCACTTCCATCAAATCACAGCCTACCCCTGATTTGAATAAAATTTTATGCACTTACTCTGATTATTCTCTGGAACACCTGTTTTATCAATATTTGTACAGAAACATGTTCAGTGCCAGAACGATCCCATCGATTCCATCTCTAACTCCACCAATTTTCTTGGTTTTCTATGTCTATCATAGTTTTAGAGATATTCTGTAATTTTAATTTTGCCATGGCAGCACAGTTTTCATCAAATCTAAGCTTTCCTCTAAAAATATCATGAAAATGGTATATATTCTCTTTACCATTATGATTTCCCATTATCAAGAATTTTAAAATTTCTTCATGTTCTGAGATTTAGAAGCATAGACCAATAGACCACCTCTTCTTTGTTTTGTAGACCAATAGACCACCTCTTCTTTGCTTTGCCATGATGTTACAACTCATGTTGTTAAAACTGGGATTTGATCACTCCCTCACTACCCTCAACTTAGTGTTTGGTATCTAGTCTCACATTCCTTTGCCCAGCTGACAACTGTTGCATTTGCTCCATCCAAAGGAAGCTTGCTGGGGCTCCCTTTTAGAAGAGGAGAAAGGCAAGAGAAATCATTCAATACTTCAAGAAACTAAGAATTCTAAGAAATCTGAACATTTTTATTAATTGTTCAGTCTTTTCTCCACTAGTTGTAAGAAAGGTAGTTATAAAATGTTAGCTTCTCAAGAAATCACAGGAAAATGAAGATTCCCAAAGATTTCCTTCAATAAACAGGAACACCAGAAGCATCAACACAATAGGGTGTGCCAACTCTTTGCAGTAAACAGACAAGTGTCTCATCAACATAAATTTCAAGAACTACTTATGTTTCAGCATAGCAGTTAAAAGACTGCAATTATCAATTGTGTTTTGTTGAACTGTGGTACATTTATGATTCCAAATTCAAAGTGACATGCCAGCATGTATCTGTAACAAAATTACTTTGCAACAAATACACAGAAATACCTTGAAATCTGTCTCTGTGAGGCAGATATTTAAGACAGAGCTTTCAGACCCTAAATTAAGATTTTCAATAAGTGTATTACTAGTATATAATCTTATGTTGCAATATACAGTAGTTCAACGAAGTTGGACCTACTTCAGCAACCTTATTTTCTTTTGTCCTCATTTTCATTCAGGTTTTTCACTATTCCAAACTCTAAGATGCTAGAGTAACCATGTATTATTCTACAGTTAATACCTCTGTACATCAATATTTAAAAGCAGCTGATTGTTTGGTTATACCCTTTTGGAAAAAATACAGGATTTCCTTGCAACACCTACATATGCCAAAAAGTTTAATTTCCTTAGCGTATCAGATACACTTTAGTAAAAATCCTTCAGAATTAATTTGTGGTGGTGATCAAGCTTATTGCTAAATAAGTACCAACAAACAAACTTTTCTGGATTCTAGTTATAACAAGGAAATAAATGTTGCAGTCATCTCGGTTTTGCTATTGCAACATGCATACTAAAAAAATAAGTAGTTGGAAAGAAGACCACAGAAATGAGAGAGACTCATACTAAAACAAAGACAGTCTTGAAAGCAGGCAAAGAGCAACTTTGTGCTTTCTTTTCTGTAATTCCTCCTCCTTACACAAGGAACAACAAAACATTTTAAATTGCAGTTTTACAATGCCATTTCTTGCTTTCACAGTGCTATTAACAATACTGTCTTGACATTTCTCTGTTTTTGTGAAATTCACAAGCATTTTGGATTAAAGAACAATTCTCTCCAATCTGGCAAACGAAGAAAGGTTATTTTCAAGTTATATTTATCTGTATTCACAGAAGAAAACAAGTATAAATTACAGCTCGTTCTACCTTGCACCACTATTGGAAAATAGAGAGCTACTTTAAAGACTTGAACAAAAGGGCACATTGATAAAAACATCTAAAACAAATAATTAGGCCCTATATCAAAAGCAAGAACAGATTTCTGGAATGAGGGAAATAGACATCAAAACAATATGAAAAAATCCCACAACGTTTTTCCACAGGAAAACTTCTAGTAGTTTCAATTTAAAAGAGTGTTGAAATCCCAGATTTCAACTGAATTACCTTTTATTTTTTTAACAACTACCTAATAGAGTCCACAAAAAAATTAAACTTTCTTTTTATTTCTTCAAAGCAAAAAAAAGAACACTGAGTAAACTGTAATGACCTGGTAACCTATCAACCTCAAAAGAAAAATTAAATGTATCATACTAATTTTTCTGCTATTAGGCATACAATGTGTCTTGAAAATGGTCTCACATATTTCCATTTGATCTCTCATCCGAGCTTATGTACCATCCCAGTAGCAATCTATTATCTAGACTGAATATATTTATATCTCAAATGTATAGAAAATAATTTTTTCTACAATACAACTTAGATATCCACTGTTTTGAATAAAAATAAATGCATGCACAACAAGCTGAACACCTCACACTTTGTTCCTTTCTCACCTCTACTCAATTTCTGTCCTATCTACTTTTACTCAATAAATTTTAAAACCACATGTGTTCTCTCCAGGGCAATGTTCAGTGTCCTTATAGCTGTGATTTTCTCTGCAATACAAAGTAAGCTTTTAAGATTACTCATGTTCATAATCAAAATCTACACATGCAATTCCACATACCTTCTATTATTTGCCTTTAAATTGACAGAGATGCAGATTGGAGTGAGCAGATTGAAGCCTGTAAATGAAAAGAAATCAAACCCCACAGGTTCAGAAGGACCTAGAAAAAGCAATAGCTTTGCAGGACAACAAAAGAATGCCTAGGAACTAGATACAGATTTCTGAGGATTTTAATGTGCAAGAAAAAGAGTTCTTTAAAATAAGTTGTTCATTATAGTGTTTTTTCCCTTTCACTATACTCTCAAGCCAAAGCCTTCCCGCACCTTTCCAGGAAACTCATGAAAGATCCAGTTGTTTCCTGTCTTGTCTGTTAATACACACCAACATCTTCAGATACAGAAAGCACCACTGCCATGCTGAGAACTTTTACCTCGAAAAGCTTCTTCCATGCATAATTTATGAAGAGTGACCACAATGACTAGGGCTTTATGATGAAATCAGCTCTTTGTGATATGGCAAATATGACTTATTTTTAGAGAAAAGCAGACTAGGAAAATGGAGACTGAAAATAAATTCCTCCTTCCATAATTCTGTTTATTTTTGTTCAAGTTGTTTGAGGCAGACAGGAAAAACAAAGTGAACAGTCTACACTTGAAAGCAAAAGATGATGTGTTAATAGCCCAGCTATTTAATAATATGTAAGTTTTAAATTTATTTAATTTCATGGACCCTTAAATTTGCTCAGTTGGGTAGAGGATGGAGCTGATAGCACCAAAGTTGTTGGTTCAATCCCCATATGTAACTGCCTTAAGTTACTTAATAGTTGAACTTGATGATCCATGTAGGCCCCTTTCAACCCAGAATATTCTGTGATCTGTGACTTCAGTGATGAAAAACTCTAACAACTACTGAGATACTGTCTTTTTTCCTCTTCAGGTATATTACAGGGAGTTTAAAAGGACTGTGTTTTATACAATCTATCCTTTGAGTTCTTCTGGGGATTTTGATTAGAGCTTTAATCACTGAGTCACATAATTATTCCATGTTTGCTTGAGTGTTTTATTTAAAAAAACCCCAAAGTATCAACACCTTCCCATGAGACTTCCAAAACTACTCAGTCCAAAGAGGCTAGAGAAGAGTGAGGAAAATCTTTTTCTTCCCTCAAAAAAGAAAGACACAGCAATGCAAACAGTAAACATTCCCAGACTCTTAGACAATGCTATTTTAATAATACATGTAATTTTCATCTTCAGCCATCTGAAATACTTACATGCATGACCAGATGACAAAATATGCAATTATTTCTTTTGACTATTAAATTTGCAAAGATAACTTTCCAAATTAGTTATACAACCTGTAATACTTGTCTACCCAGAGCCATTAGAGCTTCTGCAACCGACATCACTGTTTTATCAGCTCAGTAATTTTCTGGTACAGATCAAAAGCAGTAACAGCCTCTCTTCTCAAGTTGATGGTTTAAACTAAACCAACTCACTAATTTCTTCAGGTTCTCCAACAATTACACAGTTTCTTAGAACAGTGCAACAATGTATTTCAAGCATTCATAAAAGCTTTGAAAAACAAAACATTAATTATGTATTTCTAACATCAGACCTGAAATCCTAGACCAACCCAAAAGAACTTACAAAGTGTATTAGCATCTCTCCCTTGTTCACCCCTCCCATGGGAAAAGCAACCATATAGCTATGGAGGGCCCTTTGCTCACTAGAAATTTAAACACTTATTTAAATACTTTGCTAACTAAATTTCAGTACTGTAAAATGGATCATTCCATAAAACCTGCTATTGCTAGCTTCATCTCAATTTTGCCAGCTATAATAGCTGTGCCTTTCATGTGTGCCTGTGTGCACAGAAATTAAAATATTTTTATAAATTTCAAAAGCTTTACACCAAAATACCCTCAGCCACTTTCTGACAAGGGAATCCAATCACCGTGGTCTTATTCTGAAGCTAGCAAACTCTGTAGTTTTGAAAGCTGATCAAGACAGTCCCACATCCTAATAAGAAAAGCCAGTTCCTAAGCTGCTAAATACATACATGAAATTAAAATACCCAATCCAACTACCATAAATAGTACCCTCTTTGATGTTAGATGAGTTTCCAAGCAAACTGGTGCACACAGGAATCCGCACATAGTATGCCATATCAAGATCTTCAACCACCATCCTCTATTGTCCTTTTTTACACATTCACTATCTCAGGCCATCAACAATATTCCAGAATCTCCTCAGCAAGGCACAAAACACATCTGATGGATTTCTTATGTCACTGTGTTTTAAGGCACTGATCAACCTTTCAGGCTACATCTATATTTCTGTTGCTGGTACACATCTTCTCCCTTCCACTTTCCATCACAGTCAACACTGTTTGCCTTAACTGGCCTTTCTAACAAACACTCTTCTTGCTTCCATAATGACATCATGAGATCAGATAAAGAAACAGCCTATCTGGGGGAGAAGAGAGTTCTATACAGGAACTGAGAGATCATTTTCAATGGAAGGAAGACAGACATTTATTGAAGCTGGGTTAATATTCAGCAGATTTACCTCATGGCAAAAGAAAATTAATGACTACAGGTCTGAAAAAAGGAGTGTGTAATTTCCTGGGTTTAACTTTGTGCCACCCTTGCCTTTGCAGGCTTTACCAGACAGAGCAACAACATGTGGTGCAAACTGCTTCATAATGCAGACTTGGGTGTAGTCTCCCAGAATCAGCAGGTACACATGAACATTGGTGAGCCTCCATCAAGACTTTTTATTCCACTTTCAAATTATGTACTGGCAAAGGCTGTGTGTTCACACTGAGACCTATTCTGCCAGGCTTAAATACACCTAGCACCATTCAATCAAGGTAAGATTCAGAATGCAGCTTCTCGTTTCCAGGAACAATAAAGAAGGACTCAGAAGAAAATTAATTTGCAGAAAATCCACTTTTAATACACTTCTCTGTAAAAGATCAATGTGGGGGGACAGTGTCTTGAAGACATCAAGACGAAGTTCCATTCTAGATAGATTCACACAAAACCAAATACCACATTTGCCTACTTGATATTAGAAAACAACCAAATGGCTGCTTTACAAGCAAGTTCATATTGTTAAATAAGCAGACACTGAGATTCAGCAGTGCTAACTTTACAAGGAAAAAACCAACCCAAACCAAACCAGAATCCAGGTCTCAATGGTGCATAGTAACTCCACTGTTAGCAATGTACCAGCCACCTTCATGGCATCTACTAGACTCTTTCACCAGACTCCCAATCACCTACATTAATCCTGCAGTTTATGGAACATCTTATTTAAAGTTTGTCATTTCAGGTGGACGGTTTAAGGTGTCTGCAGTATAGCAATACTGCACTTTTTGCACATATACTTAAACAAATTTTCTCAGCTATTTTACTTAAATAATTCTCAAGTGATAAAGCTCAAAAGTTTTCTGGATGCTTGTTGCTGTGGTTTTCAGAAGATAATTCATTGGAGCCAAGCAGTTTTAGGAGATGCACTGATTATACTGTGAATGTGCCTGAAAAAGAGAAAAGCAACTGCAGGAGTAACTCCTGCTTTCATTCTCTGTTAACACAATTTCTTATTTTCTGCTTTTATCAGTGATATTTGTCACTGAAAGACTGTGACCTAATCTCCACTATACAACAGATTTCTACATTCACATGTAAAAAGGGGGTAAAGGCAACAAAGAACACAAAAAAAAAATCTGAAAAAACTCACACTGCTTTTATAGTCCCTTTTCACATAAACCATGTATAGCTTTAAAGAGTGATAATGACTTAAGTCACAGGGGACATTTAAAAGCATAGAACCCTAAAGTCTTCAGACAAATACAAGAACAGCATTAGGTTTTAGACAGAAAAGACTAGAACAATTGTGAAAGTTATAACAGTACTCTTAAAATACAGAATAAATTAGTAAAGTGTACCTGTCTTTTCTTGAAGTTTGAAAAAAAGCCACTGAATACCTGCTAGAGCAAATTTTTGGTTCAATTTTCAGTAATTGTCATTAATTTTCTGTGTTAACCCCAGCCCAATATGGGCAGAAAAATCTAAATTCTTAATTGTGCTTTATAATACTGGCAAATTTACTTAATCCATTTTCTTTATTAACTACTAATTTTCTGCAAAAAAAATAGCCAATCTGTGACACAATGTACTGCCACCAGGATCTAATTTCTCCCAGAGCCTTTTATGAGTACTACATAATGGTGTGCAAACACCACTCTTGCACTAAGCATTTAAGGAACAGGTTTTTCTATATAAACATACAAATCCATCTAGGAGATTTTCCCAACAGACATTTTTAACTCAAACACACTGAGTTAAGAGAAACACACTGAGTTAAGAAGTTTTTTACCAATATAGCAAAATACCTATTCAATACTTTTCAGATGAACTATATGTTTTCTATAGTCTGCATAAATCAGATGTGAAAATGATGCTTCATAGTTTCATCTTTAGCTTGTCTTCATTTTGCCTCAACTACTAGCTCCTGCCAAGTTACATGTATATCTTCAGCATGAATGACTGATCAACTTCTGAACTCTTATCATTTAGCTATGATTACAGGAAGGAAATAGATGATACCTAACACCAAAACGCTAATTTTATCTAGAATGCCATTAATTAGCTTATCTCGTTGACCACACCAAAGCTTTCTTTGAAGTTAAAAAAAGGTCCTCCTGAAGTGTAGTCTGGTCTGCTGCCCAGAAGGCGAAATGCTTCACAGCCAGTGTGTAGTGAGCCATGCTCAAGGTAAAATGACAAGCTCCCCGACTAACCCTTGGGTTAGCCCGCAGAGCAGCGCCTGAGCCGCCTGACAGCCCCGGGCGGTGGCGGCTGCGGCACCGGGGGGGTCCCGCGGCGAGTCACGGCATTCCCGGCCCGCCGCTGGGGGCACCGCTAATCCTCGGCCGCCTGAGGCTTTCACACAGCATTAGCTCCACACTCAGAACAGCTGTCGGTTTCATAAACTTCCTTACAGGTTCACAGGGTTTCCCAGGCTTATGAGGTAAAGGGGATTCGCGCCACGACGCGAAGGGTAATGAGGTTAACGCTCCTTCTCCTCCTCCTCCTGGGTTCTTCCTCCGTCCGGCGCCGCAGCGGGCGCTGTCCGGGCTGTCAGCGTCCGGCCCCGTGACCGGCACCTGTGGCAGGCCAGGTGTCGGGGCGGTGCCGCCGGGCACCGGCCCCCACCGCCCGGCCGGGAGCGCGGCGCGGCCCCGCGGCGGGCGGGGGAGCGCGGGGCGGGCGGCGCCAGGCGCCTCCTCCGCCCGCGGCTTTGTTCGCGGCGGGGCCTCGCGCCGAGCCCCTGCCGCAGCCCCGCTCCGCCGCCGCGCCGCGCGGCTCGGCCCGGCCCCGCTGACAACCTCCCCCGCCCTCACCCCGCTGTCTCCCCGCCACGCCACCGCCTCCTCCTCCTACCTTGGCTTTCCCAGCCTCCAGCTTCTTCAGCCGCTCCTCGTCCTCCATGGCGTCTGTGCGGGAGAGCAGCGTGTTACCGGCAGCAGGAGGAGGGGCTCGCCCCGCGCCCTCCCCTCAGCCGGGGCGCACACGCTCGCTGTCCGGTCCGGTCCCCTCCCGCCTCACAGCGCCGACAGCTGCCGCGGCGGGGCCACCGGCGCCGCCATCTTCAGCTCCACGTAAACACGCGGCCGGGGAAAGTGACGTGCGGCCGCCCGCCCCTCCTCCCGCCGCCGCCGGCCCCTCCTCCCCGAGCCCGGGCCGCTTCCGCGCCTCTGCCCGCCGGCGACCCCCGCCCAGTCCCGCCGGAGCCGCCCCCGGAGGAGCGGGCTTGACCCTGCAGGGCGGCGGCGGCGCCGGGGGCAGCGGGCGCGGACGGCGCCGGCGGGCACACCCCCTCCACGCCCCCTCCACACCCCGCGCCGTGCGGGCAGAGGCGGGGGTCCCGCTGCTCACAAAAGAACAGCATCGCCGAGGGGCCGGCGCTCGCTGCGCTGCGACGCAGGGCTCTGAACGGGCAGCGCCCGAACTCTGCTGCCCCGCCAGTGCCGTGGCTACAGGGCTAATTCTGACAGTTCCGATTTTCCAGGTGCTGTCCTGCTCCTGCGCGCGCCTCGCACAATTGCAGGGATCCTACAGCTCGCTCTAAGGCTGGGCAGCACAACGAGCTTCCCGAGCGTGTGCCGCAGACTGTGTAAGGATGATAACAAAGGATGTGTAGCCCCCCATGTTAACATTACTTACCATGCACTCATCGTGCCCGACGGGCTGGAAGAAGTGTGTTAAAAGCACAATGGGGAATATGGCACGTGGCTATTAAATGCTCATACAATTTCTATACCTCAGCAAATACAGAGCAATATTCTGAGATAATTTAATCGTCTACTTAATGTGTGCCTTGAAAGGCGAATTGCACTTTGTATCACGTGGTCCTATTGTGCTTTTTCTTTCAGTTCCCCCTGAGGTGGGTTCGGTTTGTGATGGTGCGATAGATGGCACAGGCTTACACACAAAGGAAGAAAAAAGGCTTCCCTGGAACGTGTACGAGCGGCAATGTGAACGGATTCCTTATTCTGCATTTGGAATCATGCTGTTTTACTATATGCAAAACTCAAAGTCTTTCTGATTTAACTTAGATCTCAGCTTTGCTGATCTTTTGAACATGGTTCCTTTATATACAGTCTTTCCTTGCTTGAATTTTCCACCAAAGACAGGATACGCCCAAAAAAACAAACAAAAAAAAATTACAAAAGACAACAGTATTTGCACAGTATTACTGACCAGGAACAAGTTTTTTAAAAAAATCAATTAGGTGTCCTAGCAACAAAACACCCATATTACTACCAAAGTAAACTAAACCTACAATCCGACATTTTAAAGGATTTTCCTTTCCTCCTCCATTACATTTCATGGAAAAGTCTGAAATAATTTGTTAATAGGTACAGGTTATGTGCATTCCTGTGTTTACAAAACCATGCTCTCAGCCTTTAGTCAAAAAGGAACGTATACCATTTATGTAAAAAGAAAACACCATCCATCATACGGAATGAAAAATGTCTGCATTATCTGTTGTTTCATATTTGAAGCAAGACATATGTTTCAGTTAAAGTTCTCAGACTTTGCCATTTCACTACAGGAAAATCGTGTTATAGGGGAAAGCAGCAAGTGAAAATAAGAATTAATCAAAGAGGAAAGATTTTTATAGGAACATAAATTTGAGTTCATTTTTTTAAAAAAATGTTCCTGAGTCACTAAATTGAAGTACCCCCTCAAAGCCTGTACAAATAGAAGTTTTTTTCCCAGCAACTACAAAGTCCTGGACACCCCTGAGGGAAAAATAAATCACCATTTCTGTGTCAGTGACATTCCTCTTGGCTGTTAGAGGCCCCTGCTGTAGATGTCAGTAAAATTTCACACACACATGACACTTAGATTTAAAAATAAATTATTAATTTATCAGTAAATATCCCATTTAGAACATAATTACAAACATCCCAAATCCTATAATTAAATGGGTTCTTGAGTTAATGCTAAAAATTGATAAGCTGAATTTTCCTTTTACTTACAGACTTATATCCATGTAATTATATTATATTTTAGCTTAACACCTAGTTCATGACTATGAAAGTAATGAAAACCATACTGATAAATAATAATAGAATTATGTGGCAATTACTACTAGATAAAATATCTCAAGGAATTATATTTCCATATCCTCTCAACATTGGAAAAACAGGACTTTTTCTCCTAGGGAAATAAAAAACCAAAAAACAAACCCTTACAGTATGATTTCCTACTTCACCTATTTTAATTCTTATTTTATCATTCATGCAGGGCAAGCTGTCTGGAATTCACAACTTGGTTAGCCAAATAAACTTTCGGTTACAGGAAGATATTCATCTTGTTTGCTTAATTCTCAGGATTGACTAATAATGTTCATTTGCTCAAGAATGTAAGAAAGAAAGCTGAATAACTTTAACACTTATTAAATTCACATAAATTAAACGTGTAAACTGCTTTCGACAGCATATGTGATGTGAAAGAGATTAACAGGATAAGAAATACAGATCAGACATTCTACAAAACAGGAAGAATTGCTGTTTTGGCCATCTATTATTTTTATTTAGAACTAAATTTATTATTGAAAAATGTTTGTATATAAAATGGAACTGAACCATCTTCAAATATCAGACCTAATTTTTAGTTGTGTTTGTCTGCAGAAAAGGACAAAGGCTTCTTCATCTACAGCATTTTCTCTAACAATGAAACTCCACATTCTTCCTACCTCTTCTGTTTCCTTTATTCACTGTTCAGAGAATGTATGCCTGGTGACTTTCATTGTGGTGCTTTAGTGGACTATGAAGCCAAAAGATAAAGCCTAAAGACCATGTGTGATAATCACAAAGTTCTGATTAGGAGATTCAAATTCTGACACAGTCCATTGGAGCCAGAATCAGAGGGCTGTCAGCATGCCTCTGGTAAAGCACAAATAATATGTAAAAATGTAAAAATTATCACAGGCATATACAATCTCTTCCAACACAAAAGGAGCATAGATATTGTATATTCTCAGGTGTTATAACTTCAGCAATACCTCTTAATAACAATACTATCTAACTCTAATTTATTTTCTTCAACAAAAATACATATCAGAATGAAAGACTCCTATATGGATCATATAAGATTCCCTGATCCATCTTGTAAGAAAAAAATACCTGACAACAGTCAGATGTTTTCCTAGCAGCAATACAATGATCGTGCCACTTTCTAGTTTTAAATTTAAACTTAAATTCTTAAAATTCTTAAATTAAAAAAAAATAGGTTATAGGTTTGGTTTTTTGGTGATTTTGGGGGGGGTTTTGTTTGTTTGTGGTTTTGTTTGTTTGTTTTTTTAGTTTTGAATGTCTGTATTTGGTCAATGTCATTTGCAAAGGAGTAATTCTGCTGTTAATAGGTATGACCTTCTTATATGTATGTGTAGCAGAGTGATAGAGAGAAGACTCTTGGTCAGGCACAAGAAATATGACACTCATTATGTAGATTATTATGATTAGATTAGTTGCTAATACTGCATTTAAATGCTGTCAATGCAGTATATAATATAAGCAGGTTTGTCTACAAATGAACAGGTTTACAGTCTTTGGCCTTGCAGAATTTATAATTACAAAGCACCTGTGTAGCTACTTTAGAATTTTAACTTTGTGTTTTACCAGAACTCAGCACCTTTACTTACCCACCCAAAAGTGAATGTTCTCTGTCTTAGGGCTGGACATACCCTGCAGGTGTCCCTGTGGGGCTGGGGATCACCAGATAGCTGCCTGCAACCTCAGGATACTAGCTTACTCAGCTGGCCTAGTCTGCAGGAGTATTTTATAGATTTTGCAGCCTGATGCATACCAAAGTCAATAGCAATCACCACAACTCTCCCATCTGTGGAATGGATTGATTATGTGAGCATCCAAATCATTCCTCCTGCAGTTCCTATCTAGTGTTCTCACTTTAAGACAAATCATATTGCCCATCAGAGACAATGGCAAGGGAAAGGGGGATGTCTTTTATCACCATCACAGCACATCCAACAGTTCTCCTGTGGCTCTTGACCTGCTGTCTCTGAGAGATGACCATGGTGGAGGTTTTATTTGACCAGGACATGCACTTGCTTCCACTGAACCTAGTAGGAGTTCTATGGCAGATGGTACTGCCTTAGTGCATACCTATCATAGTGCATCGTAACCAGATTTGCCTCCACCTCAGTGTGAGCTTGCATGAAGAATATGAAGTTGACTTAATGACTATCTTACCTGTGCCTTTGTCACAGTGTGTTGTGCCAGATCTGTCCCTTACCTTCTACTCTTCAGCTGCACTGAGCCTTGGCACTGGAATCTCCCAGAGTGCTGCCTGGTTGGCTTGCTTGAAGGAGGCAGGTGATTCACGTAAAATAGGTAAAGTTCCCAATTTCACAGACTGCTGATTACTGATTACCTATTTATGTTACTTGGCTGTTAGTAAGTAGAAGTCAACTCAAATTTCAGGTAGAACTTGTTCTATTTTATTCAGCTAGTCCAACTGCATGTTATAAAAACTTGCCACAGGGGCATTAGGTGTGTTATTTATGTTAGGACCAGCTTGTATTTCAGAAAGAGACAAATGTTCTCTCCTTCAAAGCAGAGCAGAACAGATACCATTACAGAACAAACTGTGAGGCTTGGTGGCTAAAAAGTAGGTGAGCTGGAGATGTAAGGAAGACATGCTTTTAAAAGCATGGGTGTTTTTGTTGTTGGGGGTTTTTTCTGTTTCTTTGCATGTTTTCTTTTAGAAATCACTGGTGAGGCATAGCAGTATTAAAAATTATTAAATGAGGCAACTGATGAATATTTTAGAATAAGTTCCTGTGTAACAGCTAAAATTTCTATTCTCTTATATGTATTTCTAAAGGAAAGTACCAAAGTCTGTGAAAAAAGCAGGCACTGAGGATGAAAATGAAATGTTCCCATACAAGAAAAAGCAATTAGGAAAAAATGTAATTTAAACCCCTGTCTGCAGCTGTGAAGTTAGGCAAATCTATATTAACCATTGCAACCAGTGTCCCACCAAATGTCTGTACAGCAAGCCTTTTTTTTCCTAAATGAAAGTAAATTTTGTTATAAGAGGTGACAGAAGAAATCAGACACTAAAACTTTCCATGTACATGATCCAGGCACTCACTTAGTATTTGAATAATTGTGGGTTTGCTAGCATGCTTCAATCAGACACAATCAAGTTGAGCACACCAAAGTGTTTTTCTTGTTTCCAAAACCAAACATTTTTCATCTTGGTGAAAATACAATAAAATAACTCATTCAAAGGTGTTGAAACACAGACCTCTTGAACTATGACAGTAACATGGACCTCCTGGAGACATGTGCCTTTCTTTTCTGAATGCTGGAATTGTACGGCTTCTAGTTTGACTAATTGTAAGCTCCACATATATTTTTGGATGCATATTTGATTCTATTCCTTATAATTTAATTAATTAAGATAAATACTCTGGCATTTGTTTGTTGCTTTGATGAAAATACTGTAACTAGGAAGAGGCAAGACTCTTTACCTAAGAAGTTTTGTGAGATTAATAATTTATTCTGCAGGCCTAATATATCAAGGAAGGTAATTTAAGTAAGATTGCAACTCATACAGCTAATTAGTTAAGTGACCCTGGAGCTTCAAATAGGCACTTGATATTTGAGGTACTAAGATTTATTTCTAGCAAAAATCAGTTATTTGTATATGAAATATGTAGAACTATTATAGTACATATTTCTTTATGATTGGTCACAATTGTCCAAGTTTACATGAAAGTTCAGAATAAGAATCTCTTCAGCCTATTGCATATGAAGGTATAAAATCAAGTTATTTTCCTGCTATTCTGCTATTTTATATGGTCAAGTTTAATTAATCAACCTCCATTAAGAACATGGAATAAATTAATACTTTAATAGAATGTCCCATTTCAGCATATTACCACTCACCAGTTTCTCTTCAAGTTTGTCCAGACTGTTCACCTGACAGATCAGCATCCCAATGTACTTTTAGAAATTCCAGAATTTGTGATAGTGTCTTAGATTAAGTGCTCCAGGCAACAATTACAAAATCTGAAGAAGCTATAGCTTCCTAAAAATTTAACTATTTTAATATATTTTCATGCTAAAATGGAAAATATTTGGTTTTTTTAATATATTTCAGCAAGTCTCAAATACATTTAAAGCGTCATTACTTAATAAGGATTACTTCTAAATCATTGTACCACACTGGAACTCATGCCTTTTTGAGTATTATTTATGTGGAGAAAAGAGCTGGTATGTCAGGTCAGGTAATCCCATAAGTGCTAGTAAGAACAAAGAATTTCCTAGACTTATCTTTACTATTCATAGGAAAATCTTCTGCCACCTCAAATAAGGAGTTCTGCAGATACAGCAGAGCTGGAAGAAGTACTTAGAATTTCCAAAGGCACTAACACCCTGGCTAAAGGATTTATTTCAGCCTGGAGAAGAAAAGGCTTTGGGATGACCTTATTGCAGCTTTACTGTACCTGAAAGAAGCCTACAAGAGAGATGGAAAGGGACTTTTCACAAGAGCATGCAGTGACAGGACAAGGAGGCATGCCTTCAAACTGAAAGACAGCAGGGTTAGATTAGATACTAGGAAAAAAATCTTTACTGTGAGAGTACTGAGGCACTGGAACAGACTGCCCACGGAAGTTGTGGGTGCCCCATCCATGGAAGTATTCAAGACCAGGTTGAATGGGGCTCTGAGCAACCTGCCATGGCAGTGGGGTTGGAAATGAATCATCTCTCAGGCCATTATATGATTCTGTGATTCTATGATGATTGAGCTGCTGTGAAAATATGCTGTGTGCACTGCAAATCCAGCTAGACCTAATCCACTGGGGTGTGCATCAGGAGGTGGGAATGTGGTATGGCCACTTTCCCATGGAACCACATGCTGTGCCTGCTTTACCCACAAAATATTGTGCATCAGTGCCTGGTTGGACGCTGCAGTAACCGTGTAACTGTGAGGACTTGACAGCAGATCCAATGGTTTACCTGTTGAGAGAGATTTATTGTTTTTCTTGTTAGCCCTTCTGTGAAGACAGGGCTGAGCGCTGCCGCGTCCCACACCAGCAGATGCTCAAGGCCAGGGTGGATGGGGCTTTGAGCAGCCTGTTCTGGTGGAAGGTGCCCTTGCTCACAGTGGAGGGGATGGAACTGGATGACATTCAAAAGGTCCCTTCCAGCCCAAACAATTCAGTGATTTCAAAGCCCCACGCCCTGGAGCTGGCCAGCCTGCGTTCCTGGCTTCCTCTCCCTTGCACGACTCCAGCTTTTGTTATCACCAAACTTGAACATTCTTTAAAAAACAACTGTTTTTCTACCTGCTGCTATAAACCCGACGGTTTAAAAACCACGAGAGCTGAGCACAAGCGGTTTGCAGCCCCCCGCTGTCTGCGGTGCCTTTCTGTAAAAGGCTTTCGGGGGAGCACACCTTTGGGACCAAAACGCAGGCACGTTTTATCGTCTGCTGCCACCTTCCGGCGACTGGCTCGGCCACGAAGGAGCTGCGGGGTGGAAGGGCTCGGCAGCGCGGCCGCGCTGCGGGCGGGTGCCGAGGGCCGGGGCAGGGCTGTCCGCGCCGCGGCTGTCCGGCACCCGCCGCCGATGTTCAGTGCGGGGGCTCTGAAGAGCCCCGCCATCTGCGATCGGTGCACATGGCTCGTAGTCCGTGAGGTGAAACCAGATCCTTCACGGGGTTTGATGGGCTCGTGTAAAGGTGTGTGCTGTTCAGCGGGGCAGTCTAACCGGGTGGAGGGGTGACACACGGGCCCATCTTCTGTGCTGGCGCAAGGGAAGAGGACAAACCAGACAATCTTTCTGCAAGAAGGACAGCGACGAGCCCAAGCGCCTTTCCATTTCCCATCTGCAGCTGCAACACATCCGGGAATTGTTAGAAAAATTCCCTTCCCTAATAAATGTATGTCAGTCTTTCCAGTGTGAAATTTAGTTGATATATATGTTAGTTCATGTATAACATTATATACTGTAAGGCAATAGAAGAGTGGTATTTTACTGGACACTGTAATATTGTTCATGCTTCAGTAAAAGCAACTAAAGCACTACCAGGCCCTAGAAGCAAATGCCTTTGCTTCTGGGAAGCTTAGAGCTGTCTATGAAGGATAAAGGATGTCCTTGGACAACCAAGATAACCACCAGCATCCCAGCCTCTCTGACACGTCTTTGAAACCCTCTCAGTGTCATTTTGTATCATAAATAACAGGCAAGACTGGCACCAGGGGCATCTGGATCAGCAGACAAGAAGCAAGAATCCTGGAAAAATATTTCCAGGATTTTCAAAGTTTTGCTAATCAGCAGCATGGGTGTCAGTGATTGTCAAATTATGTTGTACCTGAATATATGAAGGCTAAATGAACCTGTGTAAAGCCACATTCATGGTGCCCCATATTGGCTGGTACACCTCGTGTATGAATAAATATTTACCCTTGCAATTCTACACAGTGCCTAACTTCTCTCCTCCATTGACATGGACCAGTTGTGTATTTTTATGACAGAGATGAGCAGAATTGTGACACAGCTGCTGTGACCCCCTATGTCTGATCAGCACTGGAAATGGCAGGTCCATGATTATCCAGGGCCTGGATTAAAAAAAATCTGTAAAAAATCTGTAATTTTTATCTCTCTGTTTGGATTATAGTTCAGTGTAAATAAAATAAAGCACTTACTGGACCATTTGCACAGGTAAATTTAAAGCCTGGGAAGCTTGCTTTAGGGGAGGAAACAACCAGATAGTAATTAGAAAAACTACTTCTTTCACTGGCTCCAGTGAAGGGACTCGCTCTTCCTTTGGAGGTTTAAGTTGCAACAGCTCTGTAGGAGCCTAGCTGATGTGTAGCTGAGTTGTCATGAACAGAGGCTGTATCTCTGATGCCAAGACAGAAAAAAAGTGCTCCTGATGTAGAGAAATAAGCAATACTGCTTAACAAGTATACACTTCTGTGCAGGACATTGGAGCTGAAGCAAGAGAACAGGAGTACTAGAACTTGATTTATATTTGCTTAAGGAGTAGTCTCAATCATATTGTTCCAGGGTATTGCATGACCTCATGTTCATGGTATGTTCCGAGAAATGGCAGTATCTAAGCTCTGAAGTGGTTCTCCACAAGCTCTTCAACTGCTGTGGAGCTGGAAGTGATGTGTGTTACTTCATGCTCCTGTAATGCCACAAGTTTAGCTCTTATAAAGACTGACATTGTATTGTTGAGCATTTACAAACATGAGGAGACCTCACAGCACTCACTGTTGATTAAAAAGTTGTGGTGTTTTACATCAGCGTTCTATTTGATGTGTTCTGGATGTTGTGAATTAAGTTTTTTATGCCCCAGTAGGGGAAAGACAAAGATTGATGGATGTATATATCTGCTACTTCAAGAAAATTAACAGATTGATTCTATGCTCTTGAGAGGTTATCACTGTGCTTTTTAGTCTTTTTAGTCAAAATTCACTGACCTGGATTGGACCCTGATTTTGATCATCATTAACTATATTAATTTATAGATAGCTACATTTAGATTACTGTACTGGGGTGTGCTGATCTTCAGCAGAAGTGTTTCCTAAATTGTTGATATAACACTTGGGGCAAGAAGTGGCTTCTCAGTGTTCTTTTTTGGTGTTACTGCAGTGGTTATTTTCTGTTTTGAATCTGGATGATTGTTGGCAGTTATTAAAAAAGAAGGGATCATGTTATGAACATGGGATTTTTTAAAAGTAAAACTGGTTGCTATTTAAAAATCAGGAACATTGCCAAAAGTTAAACTTGAAAGGCCTGAATCCCATTCCAAAATTTATTTTGTTACTTTTGAGATTTTTACCTTTTGAAACTTACTTCATATTCAACAGGTAGATTTTGTAGAGTTCTTGAAAAAGGCATGAAAATCCAAGTTTCACTGAATAGGACAAAGGTTTCATTCACTTTACCAGGCTGCTTGCGTCACTGGCTGAGAAAGTGTGCTGAGATTTAGGACTTCCAATCTGATTTTTGGCACTGAGAGAGTGATGTCATTTCCTGAGCTTGTGTCCATGCTGGAAAATTAGAAAACATGGGATTTTTGTATAACCAACTTTATTTAAAAGCACAAGAAATTATACATTATCTCAGTTGAAATACATTGAAAATTACTCCACAACAGTAAAAAGGATCTCTGAAAAGGCATGCTTTTCACAATCATGAAATTTTTGAGCTTATTGCCATAATAAGATTTTGAAAATAGTTAGTCTTTACAAAATAGAATGTATTATTTCTTTGTAATCATGAAACAAAGTGAACCAGAATCAGGTGTTGTGATATCCCATTTTTATTGATAAAACCTCCTTTGGAATTGCATTGCTGTAGGAAAAAACCTAGATGGTGTCCTTACAGAACTCCTTGAACTCTTATTTAGAACACTTATTTATAAGGTGTAAGTGGGGAGTGTCTGGGGGAAAACATTAATGGAAAATTCCGGATGGCATTTAGAGGACATAATTTGTACTAGTTCTCAGGAATGAGTGCATGAAGCTGAATATTCTGAGACTGAGGTCATGCAGAACTGGGAAAGTTTAGCAGAAGATTCAATTCATATTAGCTATTCCCCCTCTGAGAGTGGGAGATTCTGTTTTACATTTCTTTAAAATGATGCTTTGAAACTTTAATGTAATGTAATTTGGCTCCATAGTAAGATCAAACATTCATGTGTTGCACTATCAAGTTTGAAGTAAAAATTAACTTTTTAACAGTTTAGGCTACTTCTGACTTGTAGGATCATTTTTAGCTATTTAAAAATAATAGTTTGCCTTTTCTTATTTTAGCTAGAGTTTTTTCTTTTTTTTTGTCTGCAGCCAATATGAGAAAAATAAGCCATTGTATATTGGTTTTTCATCCAACTTGGTTGCATTGTGTGGTTTTTCTTTTTCTTACCTCCACGTGAAGAACCATTTGAGAAGAGTCCTTTGAGGGTTTATGTAGTTTCTGATCCCTATGGCAGGCAGCTGATTAATACTCTTGAAGAACACTTTGCTTCTCTAACATGATTTCTAGCTATTAGTGATTTCTAATTTTCTAGTGATTTCTAGCTTTAGATCTCTAATGATTTCTAGCTATTAGATTTTCTGTGTGGGCTGTATTCAGACTGGTGCCTACTTGGGCTCCAGAAGGAAGATAATAGAGTAGTGGTGGTGCAGGATCACATGAAGAGCAATTTGGATTGTGCCAGAGTGGATATCAAAATAGTTAGGCAACAGCCATTGTGTGTTCTTAGGAGATTGATCAGAAGCAGGGCCTGAAGCAGTTCCTGAAGACTGAAGAAGCTAGCAGTATCATCTAACACTACCCATGGGTCATCCTATGAGTTTCTTGGAAAATACTGGGAAAAACATTACCATGGGTGATGTGAAAATTAAAAGTACTGTGGAAAATTGGCTAGGAGTCCTTTTTTATTCTTGTAGTAACAACAATGTGGAGAAAAACAATATTGGTTTTCACTTTCTTGGATTGTTATCTGAAAGCCTTTGTGATCAGTTGAACAGAGCCCAATGTTTTTGAGCAGATTAGAACTGGTAGGTGACACAACCGCTGCCTGAGGTTGCCTGTATGCAGTGAAAACCAAGTGGCTTTTTAAAGACCATTTCTAGAAATGTTTTGGTCATTTGGAGCAGAGAGAAGGTAACTGCATGGAATTTCTCTAGACATTTTTCAGAGAGCAATTGAGAACTGCTATCTCTGGTTGTGTGCCTGGTGTTTTAACCTTATCTAATGAACATATTGAAAGAAATCTTATAGGTAGCAAGGAAAAAATTCTGTGCATTGATTGTACTGAAAGGATTGTGGATAAACTTTTTCTTCACTATCTGCAAGTCCTTTTTCCTTGATCCAGAATCTTCAGTGATAAAATAGTTCATCTCATACAGCTAGAAATTGACATTAAACATATAACAATAAACCCAACATAAACAATAAACAATAAACATTTGTCCTTCTCTGTAAAGTACATTAGGCAGCTGGATCAAAGGACTGGAAAAGTTTGATTATAACTGAAATTTATAGAAATGGTAATTTTGTCCTAATTAAAATGAAATTTGAAGCCAAAATGAAAATAAGTACTGTAGCTTAACTTGGTATAGCTATTATTCATGGGTAGAGAGCATATTGCATGAAAATTCCTCAGCCAGATTATGTAATTAAAAAAAATTATATTGTTCTGAAAAAGTTTAAAAATATTTTTCCCCTAAATAAACAGCTGTGAGAAAATGCTCTGATGTTAGAGTGGAATGGTCTGCAGTGGCCATGAGAAAATTTTGATGCTTGACCTTGTCAAATGTGAAGGTAACTGACCTCTAGAGATGTGTTGCTGTGCTTCTGCTGAGGATTTCAATGGAAGCAGTGATGGCACAGACTGTAATGAATGACTGAAGGAGATGTAAGAAAAGTGGATCTATCATCTGCAGTATCTTGGGGGCAGTTTCACTAAAGGCTACAGAGCCTTTGTGGCTGATCAGAGTACTTTAAGAGAGTTCTTATCATGAACAAATAAATAATATGATGTCCTTAAAATACAAAGAAGGCTAATTTTATTTTTGTGATGCATTTGTTCCTACTGTTAAATTGCAAATGCGTTCATACATACACTTTTGATCATACAGCTGATATTTTTTCTTAGTCTTGCAAGTTTCTGTTTCTTTGTTTCCTCCTCCTTTTTAGGCTACTGTTTATAATCTTAAACCATTTATCTTTGGTCAGAAATCCAGGAAAAATCTAATTCAGGAATTTGTGTATATGCAGTTTTTTCAATTTACATTAGTTTCTGGATATTAATTCCACAGTTTTGTTTTTCAAAATTTCTACTTATTAGGACTGTCTGGGAAGGGCATGGGTGCATGGAGGCTTGATTCTGACTCATGTAAAAGAGAAATGTTGACATAATTTGTTTTTGTCTTTACTAAGGACTTAAGTCTCATTTTTGTCTTAATTGTGATTCAGAAAGTGTTATGATTAGAAGGCTGGTCTTTCTTTTGAGCAGAAAATCAGAGTTCAAAAATAATTTTTTTTTAATTGTCTAGAAGTTACTATTTAAAGAGAAAAGTGAAATAAGAGAAAAATGATGCACATCCCTCAGGAGTTAATTGAAGTAATTTTCCTTAAAATATCAGCTTTTCTATATTTGCAGTTGTTGCATAATTAAGATGACAAGGGCCTTCAGGAGTTCTGAGACTGGTTTTATTTCTCATAATGCTGTTTACCAGCAACCAAAAAAACAGACATCCTCGAGATCTACAGTGGCTGTGTGAAGACTTTCTGTCTGTTTCAACATTCATTTTTATGCAATGCCATTTTTCCTTTATAGTGAACACATAAAAATTGCTATAAGCTGCACTTTTAAGACAGTGTAAAATTGTAAGAGCAATAATTTTAATAACTCCTGTAGATCAATGCTTGAAAACAGATCTCCAGAATGTCAAGCTTCATATGTATTCCTTGGCTCTGAGAGAAGCTGCAGTAAATGCTGCTTTTATAGAGAGTTTATGTGACTGCCAGCAGAAGAACTGTAACACATTTATAGGGAGCAAAAATTGGAATGAAACATGCCAGAATAGAACAGCAATTCATTCCTCTTTATTACTGGAAGAGGATTAATATAATACATCATTAGAACAATAATTGGAGATATATTTGAAAGATGACTTAATTATTATAAGTTATAATTTAACTGCATGATAAATTACAAATAATGACAAATCTGTATAACATTTACCCCAACACAGATTTTTTTTTTTTTTAAGGAATATGTATTTTCTTTCTATTTACGAATGCAGAGAATGAAACAAAAAATCCTAACTTCTTTTATATTTATGTCTTTGTGAAAGGCAAAATACAGCAATAGCAGCTTTTAACTGGAAAAAAATAAATGACCATTCATTACTAGAAAGGGTAAAGCTCATTGTACTTGACAGCAGTAAATCAGAGTATGGAATCCTTTGGGAAATAATTAATGTGATATTATATTCTGACTAATTACTGTACATATAAAGTTCACAGTATGTTTCAAAGCAGACATAACTTTTCTTGGTAAGAAAGAACCCATTTGATTATTTTGATTTTAAAGTGAAAATACACATCTATGTAGATGCTCATATATCCTGCCTGATTTTCCACTGAATGCTGTTCAGGCCATTCTGATAATGGGACTGTGCTTTGAGACTCTCTCTGAATGAAGCTGAGGTATTGATAAAATGAAAGTTCATTGTTGGACCACTGAGCCACATTCAGGGGGCTGGAGCACCTAACAAATGAGGAGATGCTAATAGAACTGCATTTGTCCAGCCTGGACAAGGACAGGCACAACAGTGGGAACCCAGCTAGTATCAGGCTTCAGCTCCCTAAACAGAAATCACAGGAAAGATGGAGCCAGATTTTTCCTCTGAGGTATACAGTGAAAAGACACAAGCCAACATTAGGATTTCTGATTGGATATAAAGAATGAGAATGGCTATGTGAGGCAGCAGACTGCCCAGAAAATCTGTGCCACAATCATCCTTGCAAATTTTCAGTATCTGACTGTTGCCTGTGTGACCTGATCTAACTCTCTAAGTAGCATGCTATTTTCTAAAGATTCCTCCAGAAAAGTTATTCTTTGACTCTAGTGTCTTTTACTTGACCTTTGTAAGATACAGAACAACACTGATGTTAGTCTAATTGGGAATGTAAAAAACTGCAATTGTATATGAAAACTATGTAAGAAAGATTCGTTGTTTTGTCACTGTGCAGCCTTAAAAAATACCTTACAGATAAAGTATTTCTTAAATTGCAATCTTCAGAAATGCAGAATTATGTTTTGAGTGTTTCCATCCTTGATTTTAATATATCCCTGAAAAATTGATAGGAATCTAAAAAGTGAATGCTTTTTTGTTCTTCTTTCTAGTAAAGTTTTCTTAGATCTTATCAGAGATTGTAAACGGTGGATGCTTTATCTTTGCAGAATTTTCTCAGTGGAAAAAAAGCCACCTCCTCTGAAGAAGGAAAATCATTCTGAAAAGCAAACATCTTTCCTTACTCTCCTACTCTGTGTGACTATACAGTCTTCAATATTACTCAGATGATAGCTGTTTTAAAGACTGCAACAAAAAATGGCAGTATATTACTGGCAGACCTGAGGAAAACTGCTATGATAGGGGAGCAATGATGGCAGAGTAGGAATTTTATAGCTGTTAAAGAAGCCACAACATAAATAATGAGAAGGTTCTATACAGGCCTAGATTGTTAAACCCACTTTGTTTCAGCATCATGGAGAAAGATTAAAACCCAATAAAAATCCTCTTCTTTTATTGCAGAATAATTTGCCTATATTACAGCCAAGAAGGCCAAAACCAGCCAGCCAGAGATGGCAAATGGCAGTATTTCTTTTCACTGAGAATAAATTTCAGGAGTGAAGTAATTTTCTATCATGTTTTCTGAAGTAAAGGGATTTGAAAAAAACTTCTGGACTCTGAGATAATTGAGATCAAAAGCCTCCACCTGTACTTTGTGTAGGAAAGTGCTATATTTTATCTATATAGTGTATACTTTAAAAACAATTCATTTCTTATAGAAAACAGCTTGAAAACTGGAATAAACCCCAGGAAAACCAAATTATACAAATGCTTACCACTAGCCTATCCCTGAGCAGTGACCTACAGCTCCTTGCTGACTCCCTGCAGTTCACATATGGGCCATGATGTTCTGTGGTATGGAATGTCTCCTTACTCAGTTCAGGTCAGCTGTCCTGGGTGTGCCCTTTCCCACCTTCTTGTGCAGTTGCTCTCTGACAGGACATGGAAAACTGAAGTCCTTGACTTAGGGATTAAGCTGGTGACACACTAATGTTTTCACTACTTAGCAACAATAAAAATACTAGTGTCTTACCAAATTTACTCTCACACTAAATCTAAAACACAGCACTGTATGAGCTACTAAGAATAAAATTAACTCAACCCCAAAACAAATGTGAAGAACCATATTGTTTCTGAGAAGCAACCTTATGTATAAGTCCCATTTGGTCTAGAGCAGCCATTGTGTCTTTCACTGAAAATACGTCTGGATCTTGATTTGAGAGAAAGATGAGTAAGCACAGAGCTCCCAAAGTAGTAATTGCATTAGGATCTTCAGTTTGTATGAACTTCTAGAAGTTTCCTTCCAAAAAAATAGTTCTCAACAGAAATGAGAATACCGTATATTTATATATAAATTGATAAATTGAGAGGTGAGACTGACCTCAGTATCCTACCAGAGTTTTATGCATTTTGTGGGAGTCTGCTGATGACAGAAATACTTACTTTAGTTTGACTGCTTCAGTTAAGCAGGTGTCTTAGCTTTCAGTACACTTTAGACATTGACCTGGACTTGTCTTGGGACTTATTCCTATTTGTAGACATTTCAGTGTATGTCAAGCTTCTTACATGCCTGATGCCCTGGAAGCCCAGTAACAGAAGTAATTAAAAAAGACAATCTATTTCATGACAATATCTATGGCTTGACTTCATTACACTGCATAGTGGGAGGTCATGTACTCATATATAGGAAATGTGCATACATGAGCTGTAGGAGTGCAAATCCTCTCTGCTACCAGATGATCTTAGATATAAATTTAGCTATTCAGGAAGATCCAATTTACTGTAGAGAGAGTAGTACTTAAAAGATTCCCTCAGGAGAGAAATGGTAATTTAATTTTATTTTTCTTTCTTTTCCCCACATTAGAAAGAGCAATAATAAGATAATTTTTTAAAATGTGGTAGTTTGTGAAAAAATAGCATGTTTCTATTTTGTCAAACAATAGATTTGCTGTTGCTGGGAATGATATGTGTGAATGGCACACAGCAAAAAGCAATATCCTGAATTTCCAGTCAAATAAATGCATAATCAGCTCCATCCTGACACAATCTGAAATCAGAAAATATAAGAAGAGACCCAACTATAACAAGGCAACCAAAAATTTATTACATTTAAATCAGTCTTAGAATAAAATGTCTAGTTTAAGGTAAGATAGAACTTTTCTATCTGAGATTGGCACTTAACAATGCAGTTGCAACAGCAGAAAAAAAAATCCAGATCTCACTTCCCTTAATGAGACTGCCTGCAACTTTTTGTCCAAAGGAATGGGTTAAAAAGGTTCTGGATTAGCTGAGGTGTTGGGAACCAGGGCAAAACAAGCAAAAGGATCTGTTCTGTGGCTCCTGCCAGAGATGACTTAAAGTCTGAGGGCAAAAGGAATTCCAGATGTTTCATGTTGACAGAGCTGAAACACTGGCACACAAATTCTATGTTTATGGTATTTTTAAAAGACTTTTAATACTTAATGCTAGTTTTCTAAGATGAAGGGGAGACAGAAAAAAATGTCGCTAAAAGCCTTACAATAGTTTCTTTGTACGCAAAGGCAAAAAGAAATTTTAAAACTTTATTTGGCAGTCAAAATAAAAATTACTTTGGGTTTCTGATGCCCTAGACATTTATTTTTTTTTTATATGCCATATGCTCTCTTGAAATTATTTGTTTTAAAAGTGTTGTTTCACTTGGAGGAAATGTGGAACAGGAGGAGAATTGCCACCAGATGAAATTCTATCATATCTGTACAAGAAACTACAAACTATTATCTTACCTTATCAGATCTCACTGCTGACCAAATTGATCAAGCTGAGTAAATCTGCATGACATCTCAGGGAAGGACAGCACCTTTGACTAAGAGTGTTAGGTGTCTACTTTGTTAGGCTTGTGATAATTCTAATTTTTAATATTCCTTCCAAAACCAAAGCAGCTATTTAACAAAAAGGAGAACGCTATCCCAAAGAACTTGCAATTGGAGTTGACTCTTTCTGATTCCTTATATTATGGAAACAAGCAATAGTGAGAGAATAGGATGAGGAGCTAATACAGTTATCAATGATAAAGGATGTTGCTCTTGTTGAGTTCTGTTTTTCTGCTAAGCTTCCAAAGTCCACATTTAAACAAGAAAGTAAAGAGTGTACCATTGATTCAATTAGCACAGGGCTTGTAGGAGAAGGACTTTTCAGGGCTGCTTTGAAGCAGAAATCACCAGTGTTGAGAGAGTAGGCTTTTATGAGATCTTCACACATGAGGGGAAATGAGGCAGTTACAGACCCCTGCTTGTTAACAACAGTACGAGTTCCCTCCTGAGACAGGCTGGAGGGACTCAGCTGACTTCCAGCCACAGCACATATGAGTAAGCCAATGTGACTCTAGTATTGCGACAACCATTAATAACAAAGAAACTGCTAGCAGATTAAAAAAAATATAATGAATAATAAAACTATCAGTTTGTTAGCCTCCTTATAAGTGAAAATTTCCCAAAAGTAACACCAGTTGCCATTTTACTTACTCTCTAGGCTCTATGTGGAACTTATTGCAGTTTTCCGGTTTATGGTCCTATCTTTGTCCATGATTTACTGCTTCTCTGTTCTCTCTCACTTGTACAGACCACCAGGCTACACCCATTATCACATTTAAGGGAATTTCTGGAGATGTGATTTCTACAGTTTGTTTCTGCTTTTTCTCACTGTCAGCAAGGTCTTTTTCAGTGATGGAGTTTAGGAATGGATCCCCTAAAGTGAGCTTCCCTCTTTATCAGTGTTTTCTTGAAAATGCAATGGACAATAGGTCCTGTTTAACTACTGGGTCCATCTTAAATTTGGGCCTCTCTTTAATGTACAAGAAAAGGTTTTAAAGAAATTTCATAGTTTCTAACCAGAGCAACTCATTATGTTACCTCCTCTTTCACAAAAGGAAGCTTTTAAGCACAAAAAAGAAGACTTTTATTATCGAGTCTTATTTTATAAATTTGTATTTGAAATTGAAACTATGTATTGACTGAAATTCCATCCCTCTCCACTTACCTTCTCCCTCCTCCATAGTATTTTCTTTCATTATGGATGATTTCTTCTTTATGCCATCCATAAATGACCAATAATGTGCTACAAAAGCACAGGAAACTATTATAACCTTTTACTAGGCAGAAATAAACATATAACTAGTTTGGACAAACACAGTTGTTTTTACCCTGGCTTCCAGCCAGTGTGCCCATTACTGTGAAGTCCTATTCTTGCATGAGTTCTAACCATGCTCACTCTCAGGTCTTCTGCTGAGCTCTCTGTTCCCTTCTCCTTTGCTCTTTATTAACTCATTCATGTTGTATGGCAGTGAGAACAAATGGGATAAGGGAAAGGAAAGGGCAGCTCTGTTAAATTCTTTCCTAGCAAGAAGCATTGTCTGGAGATCAAAGTCTTACTAAAACTTACTCAACTGGGAGCTGGACTTTGATGGTCCTAGTGGGTCCTTTCCAACTCAGAATATTCTGTGATCTGCGATTCTGTGGAGTGGACAGGGGAACGTTCCCCCCATGTGCCTGGGGGCAAGGACTATGTGGTTCCCAAGGAGACTGAGACTGACAGAGGATATAGAGCGCTGCTGTGTAAGCAGATGAGAATTGAGATCATTAAGTTGTTGATCTGGTTTTGGCTTGTTTCTCCATAGGGGAAGGTAATGTTTCAAACTGATATAAGTTTGAAACATAGTGCATCCAAACTAAAGAAATTATTTCTGTTTCCTAAAGAATTTTAGTTTCTAGATTTCTAAACTTCTCAGTGTGCTACTGTGCACCTTTAAGAATGATTTTGTGACATAGATTTTCTGCAAAGTGCAGAAGTGCTGCAACTGTGTTAGTAACACATAACAGAATATACTCTCGGAGAGTTATTAACCAGTACTGAGAGAGCACAACTCAAAATGTAACAAACTCTATTTCTGCAAAAAAAAAATCCCATTCTGTCTTTTAGTGAAATTAGATTTGCACTCCTTTCCTTAAGGCTAGTTTTGTCTTTGCCTAGCTGGCCTTCCTGCAGCTGGCAGCTAGGTGGGGTGTGTGCAACACTAAAATTCAGTCCAAACACCAGCGCTGAATTGAGAAATAGAGCAAGTAGCTAATTTGAAAGTCTGAGAGTATATGTAACATATGACTACATCGAAATCTTGTTTAGGTAAACAATTTTTTTTTTTTTGGCAATTCAGTAAACAAGGTGCAAATTAGATTTTGGTTTTATGGCTACTAAATTATTTCAAACCTTTCCTGCAGTTGTCTTATGCATCATGGCCTACACCTACAGTGCCAGGTTATATTCCTCTGTGCCTTGTAATTGATTTAGAGGGTCATATATGGAATTTAAAGGTGGATGGAGAAAGGAGAATGTTTTTATTTCATAAAACAAAACAAACAATTCAGGGAAAACACAGTATTTTAACATTTCTCCTTAAATATTCATCCTTCAAAATAATTTCATAGAAGTAACCACTAGATAATCATCTATCTTTCTGGTTTTTATGCCCCATTGTTAAATTTTTAACTGATTTTTTCTTTTTTTCCAACCATGAACAGCTGAGCCTTCATTTATCTCCTCTGTCACTTAGTTCATAAAAACATGGCAATGAAAGCATGGCGAGACTTTGAGAACAAAATGTTTTCTAATCACAAAACATTGGCAGCTAAGGGAAAGAAAAAATTGGACGCTTAAGAAAATGTTAAATAGAACCAGATGAAATTTTTAAAACTTTTCAAAATGGAATACTTGCATACACATTCTGTCTAGAAGATACAGAGCCACAGACTTGGTATCACTTATACCCTGATAGCTATATGCAATCTACAATACTTACTGTAGAATTTTTCTCACCAATTCCTTTGTCAATCCCAGAAGCTTTGCTGGTGAAATTGCTACATAGGGGGAGCTGAGGATTGTAAAGAGCAATTGTCTAGCTCAAGGTCCTACAGGAATACATGGTAGAGATGGCAGCTGAATCCAGGACACCTGTATCACAGGTCAGTTTTATACAAAACAACCCATTTTCTCTAGTTAGCACAATAAAACACTGCCTTTTGTCAATGAGCAACTTAATTGCATAAAAAAGGTTGTCAAATCATGGTTCGCTGGGGTCCAGCTCCAGAGTTGCAAAGTGCCACAGAACAAGTTAATTCATGTTGCCTATCCTGAGCTAGTCTGGGCTTTGGAAGGCTCCTGTGGTACTGCCTCTGTGTAATATGCCTGTAGAAGTTTTAATTCCGTATTTTAGTTCCTTCTGTATATAACCAAGCAGTTAACCATTAACATTTTTGCTGCTTTCTAACAGAATCCTTTATATTTTCCAAGGCACACCAGTTATGTCAATGAAAAATTGATGATGAAAAAGTCTTATGGCATATTGTTTTACTTTAGGGGAGAATGAGACATGCAGAGGTTAAGTAATGTGATATTCACATGGATCTGGGTGGCAAGAGACATGTATTTCAGCCACAGCTCTGTCTGCCTCATTATGTGGTATTAATAAGTAATCACTTACCCTTTGTTTTGGTTTTCCTACATGCAGAAGACTCACGGTCTTTTGTGTAATGGTGCACAATGTCTTGTCCTGTTATCAATCCAATACACCAAATTTTAAATATCTGTAAAGGAGGTTAGGTTCAAACAAAGACTACACTACTTTCTCAGTCAAGGTAAGAGGGTTGCTATACTGCACTGCACACCCTGTTTTGCCAAGGGCACTCTGTACAGAGTAAATGAACTACTTACTGACTTCCAAAATTCTGATTGACTCTGTCCTGGCTTTGGAGGTGTTTAGAGCAGTAGCTAAAAATCAGTCTGGGTTTTCTGCAGTGAAGAATACTCTGTGTATTTCTCTTATTTTTCTGATGACTCTGTAGAATAGATAATGATAAAGGACACTCTAGTCTCAAGAGAAAATTGCTGATAGCAGAGTTAGGACTGTTGATTTGACCCTGGCTCATATACTCTCTTCACAATAATGCTGTTCACTGATGACTGCATTGATCTGCTCTCCACTCTTTTCTACAAAAGCCAAAGGAATTGGATTAATTGTGCATATTGTGTTTAAATACAAGGTATATTATTTTTTTAGCGTTTTCAGGTTTTTGAATTGGACATCTGGCTTCATGAACAAAGGATGGCGCTTTCTCTTCTTTACATGCTCATGAAGCAGGAAACTAGTCTCACTGAAAAGATACCATGGCTATCTTGGTCACGAGCAAGGTGTAATAAATACTACTTCCATTTTGGCATTAAAGGTGTTTTCTCCCCTCTTTTGGATCTTGTCTGTGAAAGATTAATCAAGCTTCCAATCAACATGAAGTAACAAAGATTTAACAACTGTTCTTTGAAAAAAAGCCTGAATCTGGCACCTACTGTATCTTATTTGCATGTCAGTAGACTGGGCAAGTGGCTTCCTAATTTCAAGAGAAGTGCTTACAGAGAGGGATGATTGCTCATGCCAGTAGCTCTTTCTGATGAAAAATGGAAAGCAATGATTATCCTCAAAAGTCCATGAAGTTTCAGTTAAGGTAAAATATGAGACATTTGATCAAAGGACTAAAAAGTACACAAATCCCAAGTGAAGGTCCGATTCTATGACAAATAACTCTGTTCAGCCTTTACCAAGAGACATAAGGGCACCAGAAAACCATTCTGGATGATTGAGGATACCCATCCCATAGTTTGCTTTAGGAGGATTAAGAGCACATCTGCTTCCCTTTGTCAAGCCACATATTTCCCAGACTGTTGATAGATTAGGTTAGCATCAGTGAGATGCAGACTGCCTGATATGTATCTTTTCATGCTCTTGAAGTCTTTTTCTTTGTTTCAAGAGTGGGAAGAACCCTGAAATGAAAAAAGTTGAACAAAGTATTTTTTCCTCAAAAGTTGTTTTTGTTTGTTTGCTTATTTTAGGAGGATTCAAGAAAGACTCATTATTATTGAGATTCAAACTTTTTTTTTCAATCTATTTTATATTATTGGCAGTGAACTTAAAAGTTTATTATTGATGAAATTCAGTGACTTTTACTTCCTAATTTGTAGTCCAAGGACCTATACCCTTATCTGGTAGACTCCCATTAGAGATTTAGTTTGAATGAAGCTCTGAAGTCCCTTTGTGTCTGAATGAGGAATAAGGGGTTTCAGACAGAACTAGGAGCCAGGAAATCTTCAGCTTTCTCTGGTTTTAATTCTGTATATTTTTCATTAAGTCCCATGTGCTTCCATGTCAGAAAAAAATGAAGCTATTTTCTATCATTCTTTTTCTAACCATTTGTTTTAGGACAACCACAGGGCTGCTAACTAAACTAAACTGCTTCCTAATTATCCTTAAAAGACAATTTCACTTGAGTGATGAAGATAATGGGTGAAAGATGGAGATAAAAGAGTCACTGAAGTTCACTGTTTTTTGACCTCCTACCCTGTCTCCCAACCCCCATTGTTCCCAGGCCTGGCAAAATGGAGACAGAATCTGGATCTTAACCTTTTCGTAGCCTGGAGCAAGTCAAATATTGAAACTCATGGTCTTTTTTTTTTTTCCCCCATTTGTAGGAAATAATCTCAAAGTATCAGGACTACCTCTGTAAATCAAAATCAAAAGTAGGACTGTACCCTATTATTCACTACTTTGGTTTAGCTATAAAGGAATATTTTGGTTAGTAATTTAATGAACAATGGAATATCCACTAATCAGGTAGACCTTGCAAAAATTTTCAGAAAGCAGCAATCTTTTTTTTATGCATCATAAGAACTGAAGAAGCTGCTATACATGTTAATGTAATGTACAAGGATTGCCCTTCTCAGAAATTTTTTGTTTTCATTTGCCTCTCATTTTTTGGCCAGGATGTGGCTGCAAGTCTAGAAGATAAAAAGAA
Organism: Lonchura striata; assembly: GCF_050655825.1. NCBI lineage: Eukaryota > Metazoa > Chordata > Aves > Passeriformes > Estrildidae > Lonchura > Lonchura striata. The sequence continues at coordinate 23,362,530 of NC_140704.1, read as the reverse complement.
TATTCACTTGGCATTCTTTAGCAGTGTACAGTATTTAGTTTTTTCATTTTAGGATGAAAATATATTTCACAGAGTCTATCCACTGAATTTACAGTGCATCACTATGGTGATCACAATGAAAAATGCAATAGTTATGAACTATCATGTGCCACAAAATGTTAAGGAAATGCAAAATTTCTTACAATTGTGATGCCTTACCTGTAAAACTACTGTTCTGTTTAGAAAACTCTTCATTATAATGAGAATCATTGAAGAAATTTCCTTTACATATATTTGTCATTGAGTTAAGAGCTCAGTTTTGCTTTTACAGAAATACTCTGCTTTTAGAGGAATTTGGGTCTTGGGCCATGTAGGGAAAGAGACAGTGGAGTGAGGCTGCAGCTGGGGAGCTGCTGCCTACCTGCAGGACTGGGAGGGTGGGATCCCCTCCAGACCAACCATGCCTGGCTGTGGAGTGTGCTCCAGCATGTCTCCCTACTCACTCGGTGCTCCGTCTGCCAAACAGGATTTGTCAGCAACCTGAACTCACATATCTGGTGTTGGATCCCAGAGCTGGAGGGAAGCTGAGGAGCTGTTGTGTGGTTGCCTGAGACAGAAACACCACACTGAAGAGAGCAAGATGGAGCCAGAGGAATGTGTCGTGTGTGAAGTATGAGGCTTGACAAGTCTGGCACTACTCACTCTGATACTGCTTTTGACTGTATTAGCTTTTGATCTGAGTTACACAATGATAAATCTATGTGACTCTATTGAAGTTTACTCAAAAAAATTAAGTATGAGTTTATTTTAGGAGAGTTACTCTGCATTTTACCAGATGCAATTAATCCTGTCCGAGTTATATTGCTGCCTTTGATTCTGAACACTTGAAATGTAAACAATACATCCAGCACATTTATGGAGTGATAAAAGGACAAATTCTCTTCGTACTTATATCTATGGAAAATAAATGTTTAGGACTTGACACCGGTTCCATCAAGGTAGAGTGTAGCCCTGCATATGTATTTTAGACAAGACTTAAACTGTGGCTGGGAGAGGCTCACCTCGACTGTAAGCTTAACCAAACCTTTTCTTCTCTTGTAGTAACTACTTTCCTCCTCCTATTGCCTTCCGCTTCTTTTTCCACATTAATGATTAATTGCTTATGTTCCTGCTCTCTTACTAAAATGCTGAGTCTTTCACCTACTGTTTCCTTTTGGTTTATTCCTTTATAGTTGTTCCAGCTAAGCACCATCTATATGCAAAGCATCTAAATGTTTATATGGAACATGTGGTTCTTATTTAGCTTTGCTCCAGACATGACGTCTATGTGCATAGGAAGGAAGATGAAGTAGTTAACAGTGCTAACAGAAAATCTAGATGTTTTAGAAGAAAACTGCTTGCTTAAGTGAACTAAAAAAAAAAAAAAATAGACTCTTTCCAATTAAAATATTCTTAAATCAAGAAAAAAAAGGGAGATCCTGGATTAATACTCCAAAAGGAAATATCTTTAGCATTGCAAATTGTTGCTCTACAGTCTGAAACTATGGCAACATTTCCAAAGTCTGGTTTAAATAAGTAGGATTTTTAAGGAATGCAAAATGTAAAGCTTAAATATGGGTTCATTTCTTTGCTTTTTTCTATTTACTTTTTTTCTCCTTTTCATTTTTATTTTTTTCCCTTTCCCTCTCTTCTACTACTTCTAATTTTTAAATTTTTTCTACTTTTGCTGCTACTTCTTTTAATTTTTCTTTTTTTTGGTATCCTTTTCCTTTCTTTTTTTTTTTTTTTTTATTTGTGCACAGACAACTTTCCAGAAAATCTCTCTTCAAGATATGGAAGGTTTTGTCTGACTTTGCATATATTCATAAGGCAGTAGTTCTTTAAATCTCATTTAGCAAGGAAGTAATCCATGGAGTCTCTTGTCCTTTTTACTGAGGACTCTAGAACTAGCTGACTCTAGGAAACCTTTTACTGCAATCTATATGGAAAATCAATTATGAGGACTACTGGAGCATCAGGAGACTATTAGCTTCACTTCACTATAGTTTACAGTGAGGATTTAGATAACTGAGATCTAGATAGTAAAGAACTTAGGTGGCTGTTGTGCATCTAGGAACTGATTTTTCTGCACATTGTTGTGCTTCTGAGCTCCCATAGATGTTAAAATTCATCTTCTCTGTCATAAGGAACATGATTTAAAGGGAAATAAAAGCTCTGTGTGTGTGTGAGTGTGAGTTTAATGCTTGCAGACATGGAGTAAACTCTTCTTGGAAGATAATGGAGATCAAAGGTTGTGATGTATTACCATAGTTCACAGGTAGGACACAGTGGTCTCAGTTTCTGGGATGGAGTGATGCCTACAACATCTTTATTTGCAGATCTCTCAGGTGAACGCTCTCGGGTGTCCCTAGGAGAGTTTCTGTCACAGATAGCCTATGTGTTGCAGCTCATGGGCTTTAGAAGTGGGGTTTGGATTCTAGTGTTGCAGTATTATTGCATTATTGCCCTTCTCTACAGACATCACAGCTTATGGTTTCCATGGTGCAGAGACCTGTGTCTTGACAGCCAGAGGCAAGGGGGGTGCAAATTCAGTCTACAGTGCATATCACTTGCACTGTACTGTTACTTTTCATCCCTCTCAGTACACAGAGGGAATGGAGAGCAGAAGTTAGACAACACTTGAACTAGATTTGCTGGTTTTCTTCTCTGTGTAGTGAGCAAATATCTTCTTACTTGTTTTGATGTTTCTGTGTCCCTGTCTGACAAAGTATATCCATTCCGCCTTTTGCCTTACTGAGTCCTTTTGGATGGGAACGTTCTTCTTGTACAGTATGTAGTGGAGGGGGTCCTGACCCGCAGCTGAGGCTGTGATGAGTACTGTGAAAATGCAAACATTAAGAATATAAAAATGTACCACATAAACCGAAACCTAGCTAGCACAGAGTCCTCCTTCTGATGGTGTACTATTTTGACAAGTTAGGGTACATATATAAGATACAGGGCAAGTATAGGAAGATGTTTATTCTTATTTAACTTACCGATAGTGGCACTTAGCAGCTGTATATGGAGTTATGTAGCCAGAGTGTGCATCTAGACCATCCTGTGCCACAGACACTAATGGACCTGCCCTCCACATCCATTCCTTTCTCTAAAAGAAGATGTAAAGTAAAACTAGGTAAACATGAAAGATTATATAAATATTAGTGTGGGTGGAAGTTAATACTCTACTACGGAGTTTAAATAAGAGATCAAATTATGTGGATGAGCTGCTAATGCTGTTAGAGATTTTAGGGAGTGGAGAGAGCACAGTTCAGAAACCATTAGCTCACTCCTTCCAAATACATTTTTATTCCATGAGCAGGTCGAGGAACCACACCTAAATTCTACTGTTAAAAAACTTGTACTGTTTTTAGTCTTTTCAGCTTTAATGGCTTAGAGCATAAAAGCAATCTGTAGGTATTATTTACAGAAAAATAATTTTCTGAAGACCTGTGTCATAACTTTTTCTTTAACAAAGACTAGTATATGTGTGCCACCTCATTTTTCCTGTGCATAAGAAATGCAGTTTTAGTCCAAGTGAATGAAAAATTACCAACCTTGTGTCACATGCTTCATTGGTCACTCATTTTGTAATCCCAGAATACCCAAGCCTGTGTAACTCTAAGACTAATTTTTAGAAATGCATCATTGCAGTTTCCTATTAATAATGCTAGTGGGATTTCACATAGATGAGGAAAGTAATATTTTGATCTGTTGCTGAACCAAGAGCTCATATATACCTTATAAAATAGTACAGCTTGTAACAATCTCATTCTTTTCCTTCACAACTCTTCTATCACAAAAATCTATCAGTTTACTCACAATGAGCTACACAGATGCAGTATTTTAAAGCCAAATAGTTTCTGTCTAACCTATTCCAAAGATATCCTATCAGATCTTTGGCTAAATAAATATTGTTGCATCATTTTAAGTCTTGGATATCTGAAGAAGTAGCTGGATGTTCTTCAAGCATGTAGAGTATAAAATATAGGGAACATCAATGAGGATGGAAACAAGGCAAAAATGTTTCAAGCCAAAGGTACTAGCTGAGGAAATTGGTGAAAACTGGGGCTTGGTAGCAAAATTATCTTTACAATAGAGTGACTGATGCAAAACTATAGTACTCTTAATGCTTTCTACCTAAGAATTTGTAGCCTAAAATAAAGTTACATTTTCACCTATATCCCTAGGTAATAGGTAAATAATCCCAGGAGTTGCATTTAATCCTAAAGTCCTTTTTCAAGGACAGTCAAGCAAAATTCCCTCTGACTTGAAACAGACATTTACCTGAAAAAGTGTGGCAGGGCACAGACCATTAAGAAGGTCTTGTATATATGGTAAGAATAAAGCTGTGAGTGAAAATGACTTTTAAATCATGTGGAAGATTAGCATCTTCCACATGGAGAGGAGTTAAAAAAATTCATATCATCAAGAACACTTAGACATTCTGTTTTTAAAGCAGAAAGTCAGTCTCAACATTGGGAGCAGAAAGTTATGTTTTCACATTTTAAATTGTGGTACTTGTACATCAACTGGCTGGAAACAAATGTTTATTTTCTGTCTGAAAAATGCACATTTTTCCAGCTTAATTGCCTAACAGTTCTTTATTTATGTTGGATGTAAATTCATATATGTCTTTTCAGAAATAAACTTGCCTGCAGATGGCCGCTATATGTTTCTGGAAATATTTTTTGAAAAATGTCTATTTAAACTAACTTCGGTGAAAATCTTGTAAATAAACAAAGGTTTCAGTGAATTCTTGAAAATATTCAGGAAAGAAAGCCATGTCAGGCTGATCATGTGGAGCTGCACTATCACAGGTTATATTCTCACTGAAACTATTTCACTGCAAATATCGGCTATGATGTTTGATTTTGCTTATGAATGGGCAATGGTATATATGCTTTTTCATGCAGCCCCTACTTCACTATTTCTGGTAACATAAATAGTTCCTGAGTTGGTAGTTTTTCAAAGCACTCATTGAAAAAAAATCTTTGAAATTTGGTTGATTTCACTTGGAAGTGTTACTTTACATCATGTATTAAGCAATTCTCTCCATTACTTCCAAGTCTTCAAACACAGCTGTCCCCACTTTGGTAGCTGTAAAATCAGATGGCTAATATCTGAAGTGAATAGAGGTGGCTACACAGCAGCAAAAGAGATCTCCTTCATTGGTTTTAATTTTCTTGGGGCTAGAGGAAGAACCAAAATCTCTGCAGCCAAATTAAAATTGAGCTGTAGTGCACAGTCCCACAGTTCACGGATACATCTTGCTTTTCAGGGTAGATGTACCAGGTCACTTCAGACCCAAGGCAAAAGCATGTTCTATCTGAATTACAAATTACTTCTTAGGGGATTGATCGCGTGTCCTCAACACTCCCTTTTCTATGTCCTTCTCAACCTTTTATACTCACACTTCATTTCTTGAATAATTTCTACTAAAAAGTCTCTGTCATCAGAGCATGTGGATCTTTGGAAGGAAAATGGCCACATTTGCTGTTTAGAGTCTCTCATGGGCAGTACATTCCTTTTGGGGTGCAGAGGACTGTACCCCAAAACAAATGTACTGCCCATGAGGAACTCTTTTAGACAATATGGTCAATCATTAAACCCAGATGACAGAGAAAAGGTTACTGCAATTCATAACCTTCTCTTAGACCACTGTAGGAGAGCTGTCTGTGCTGCTAGAAAAGCAAAGAATTTACAACATAAAATGCTGGTTTGGCCCATGTAAGAGAGAGACACTAGTGACTGAAGGCCAACTTTACAACCCATAGCTCAAGTCCCAGCTTTAAGGCACTTAATACACTGATAGATGTGGTTAGGTGGGCAGAATAGAGTCCACTCTGTGACACCACCCCATCCATATGCAGTTCATTGTTAATATATAGCTAAAACAGGAAACTTCTACAATCAGATAAAGAAAGCTCTACAGTATGTGATTATGGCTTGGTCAGATGTGAGCGTATGTATGAAAAATAATACCTCGAGTTGGATAACAAAGACCAGCTTGTATTTGAACTTGGCTGTGGTAAATTAAAATGAATTCCCTGAGTCCCTTTGCTCATGGTAGCTTTCAATTTTGCAGCTTTTTTCAACCCTTTTGCTCCTTCAGGGTTAGAGTGATTAATATTATTGACTTAATCTCAACTTGATATTTTTACTGTAAATCCTTCCAATGTTCAGAGTATAATTATAGTTTAATGATTTAAACTTGTGGATTCTATTCCCCAGAAAGAAGACAATATTTCACTTTTACATTTTTAAGGCTATTTTTCAATGTCTCTTACAAAATGAGCAAATAATACATAGGGAAATTGAGAATGTTTGTTTGTTTGACATATTAATCACAACAGGTTTCATCATTGATTTTTGCTTTTGCCCTCAATTTATAATTTTATAATGAAGTCTGCAAGCAATTTAAATTTATCCTTGAGGAGAGTGGGCAGGAAAAGAATCAATAAAAGAGCTGAAGTTTAATACAGAAAGCAAAATTGTGATCCTTGAACTTCAGTACAGATCTGTGTTGTGTATTCTATACTCCAAACCAGTATTGATATTAATGGAATTTCACTGTGTGTAATGAGGGGAGAATATTCAGTGAATGAGGGAAAAATATTCACTGGAGAGTTCCAGTACAGTCAAAGGATCCACAGCATTGACTTGGCCCTGAAACTAGAGCTCTGAAAGATAAAAATACCTAAACTATCAGGCACAGTCAACACGGAATCTCAGTTGTTACTGTGTAACATCTACAACACTGTTCGGGTAGCGTAAGAAACAAGTATTGCAAATTTAGTGAAGGTCAAATTTTCAAAGACTTAGTGTGATCTCCATTCATATATATCAAGGCCACTTTCATGTTCTCCTTTGTCATGTACTGTTTATCTTATCAAATAAACAAATAACAACTTTTAGACCCATAACTCCTGTACTCCATTTGTGTCTGCTTTTTTTTTTTCTTTTTCTTTTTTTTTTCCCCCATTTCAATCACTTCTGCTGTCAACTGCCAACAGGAAAAAGGGTTCATGCAAGAGATTTTGCTTCGAATAACTAGACACTGAGTTCAGGCACATTTTGGACATCTGGCCTATAGAGGTGTTATATTCCATATACAGAATAAAAATTGTTTGACATAACAACTTAGGTTAATCAAGATGACTAAAATAAATACTCTTTTAGTAATGAAAGTTTTTAATCTTCTCTTTGTCTTTGCTTTCACTGTACCTCAGATACCCAAAATGAAAAATGAACCTGAAAAAACATGGCAAGTAGCTGAAACTTTTTCACCTTTTTTTACCAGGATAATTATCTTTGGAGCATTATGCTACTCCCTCAGCAAGTTACTTTGAGGGAGTCTAGGAGGCTGAGTATCCAAACTGCTCTCAAGTTTTCACTTATGTTCCAGTTGCTACTATTCTAATTGAGTAGTGCTGCTACTTGAATTTTCCTTATTCAAAATTGCAATGGAACTCTGCTTCCTTTTGTAAAATGCTGTTTCTGCCCCTGAATTTACATTTTGGGATACGTGTAGCTGGGGACATGCTCTGCAGCACAACACAGTAGAAACTTTGATAAGAGACTAAAACCAGCCTAATCTCTGCCTTCTCTGAATACAAATTGTCCCACTCCTCATTGTAACATGGTTGGATGCTAGACAAATACTTGGCTCATCTTCCTTCCTCTGCCCTTCTTCAGGAGTCAAGGAAATACAAAAGGTTTTGTTGGCATAGTTTGTCAGGCAGAGAGTTAATATTGCCATATGGCTTCTGATGGTATTCCTTAGGCATTGGGCCCTGGAGTGAAAGAAGTAGCACTGGCAGAAGGGATTTTGATTGTAGAATTATTACTGTGTTGGAATTTTCTGTTGATACAAAAGTAGGACATTGTCCTACCTCTAAGTGAACACCATTTGTAATGTATAAACATACTTCAAAATGGATGTGGTTTTGGTAAACCTCAAAGCATTCCCAAGTTTTCTGTTTGGAACTGACTTTCAATTCTTTCTGAGGGCCAGTGCCAGCTCTTCCTAGTCAGTTGTGCACAGTCAGTCTGTGAACAGACTTAATTGTAACTATTTTTTAACTATTTAATTAATTGTAACTAATTTTAACTATTAATTCACCATCCAGCCCCAAATCACTGTAGCAACAGTTTTCATCCTAGCTTTCCAAGAGAGTGATATTGACAATGAAAAAAAAAAAAAAGACATGAGGAACACTGTGGTTCCTTGTTTACACACAGTATATAAGATAGAATATGGACACTGGTTTCTGATCGCTATAAGCAAACTTTGCAAGTTTCATGCACAATTTAACTTTCCCAAAAGTGAGAGTCAGCTCTTAAAATTCCCGTCCCCCAGAAAATTCTTTGATCCAAAAGGAAGTCTTTTAGTTGGGTAAAATGAATTAAAAGGTTTGGGGTTTTACAGCTCCTACAGGATTGCCACAGTCCTGTGTTCCACATGGCCATGATGTGTTCTGAAGACAACTAGAGAAACAATTAGCTTATAAATATCTACCTGGCTTTTTGGCTTTTGAAAGAGTTCATCAGCTTTCAGCAAGCATTGCTGAATGAACTTGCAAGATCTTGTTTAAATTGCAAGGTCTAAGTTAATAAATATAAATAAATGAATAAATGAAATTGTGAGGTCTAAATTTGCTGCAATTTTTCTAAGCAGAATTGAGGCTTTGATGAACTGGAGATGCAGAGAGTCCCTGATTACCAACCTGGCTTTCAATCTGTAGGAGCTGTATCCTGTAAATTATTTGTTCATGGAGATAGCCACTTATATATAGGTAGGGGAAAACTTTGCAAGTTGGTTTCAGCTATGGATTAAGGGAAGAGTGAGAAAGTTGACACTGAAAGAAGAAGAAATGGAAATAAAAAAAGGATAGGCTCAATCTCCTTATCTACATGTGAGTTGTTCTTTTGCTTTTGATTTTTGGAAGGAGGATCAGTCATAGAATAACACACTTGTGCAAGTTTTTTGCTTGAAAAATTGCAGCAGTTTCTTAGGAGTACAAAATGAGACTATTGTGAAAATCAGGCCCCATATAAAGATTATGATTTTAAATGTAGCAAAACCTAGTAGTTGTATGTAGTGAACACAATTTTCAGAGCTTAAATACTCATATATATGTTTCTGGAATGTTCAACTCAGTTCTTTTCACTTACTTTATATCCCTATGGAGCTGGATAAAAATAACGCTTGGAAATATTCAGAGGCACCACTTATTCAAAAAACCAAAATTCACTATCCATAAAGTTATGGAGAAAAGTTTATCTTTTTAAAGGGCATTTTTAGAAACCACTGCCCCCCACATACAGGTATAGGGATTCTGGTCAGCAAACATTTAACAGATTTTTCAGGGACATTTTCAAACTACATTGTAGTCCTTGTATATGACCTTACGCACACTTTTTTTTTTGTTTTTTTTTTTCTCCCCTGAGATTGTGTCCTTATACAAATACTTGATCTTGATAAGGGTTCTAATTTCTAAATTTCCACATACAATTGCTGTCTTGTGCTTGCAAAATGGAGCAGCCAAATACTTGAGAACTAGGGCTGGATGATGAATTGAAAGTGTTTCAACCTTTAACCCCACATGTCTTTCAGTCCTGTCTACTTGCATAAAACTGACAAACCCACATTTTTATGGTTTGCTTTCTGTGCAGCAGAACTAAACCAGCTTACTAGAGGAAAAGGAAACTAGATCATATTCTGCTTCAATCAGCATCAAAGTAAAGAGGCAATTTTGAATTACAGAAGCATTGTGCGTTATTGAAGGAAGTGTAAGAAAGGGAAAATGACAAGCTTCTTTTTGCAAGCCTGAGCTGAGCACAGAAGGCTGACAGCTTTGGGAAAGAATATTCTCCTTTCCTATAATAGGGTCCTCCATGAATTGCTTAGGAGGTTATTCATTTTAGGGATTGCCACTCACTACATTCTGCTCTCAGCTTCCCAGTTTCAGTGAGAGATTAATCTCACAAATAATCCAGCCATCTCTGGATTATCTAATTCTTAAATCTAAGTTTCACATCAATTCATTGATATGAGACAATTTTTAGATGCCTCTTTTACCTGCCACACTGGCCCTTTATTCAGCTAGCAAGACTGACATTTGAACTGTTCAAGTAAAGACAGAGTAGCAAGGGTGTTCTGATCCATATTAGATAGAGGCATAACTTCCAGCAGAAGTGTATACAATTTACAATAACCCACAAGTTATCACTTATCTGTTCCTTTTCACATTTGTGAGACCCTGCCTTTTCTGCTTTTTGTACTGTCAGCAGTTCCACTCCTCTTTGATAAAAATAGCTAACTAAATTTTGGGGAAATTCTCAATGGAGGAGAAATGCTGCAGATACTGAACTGAAACCACCTTCAAAGGAGGTTGGGATACATCTTTGAAATTAATGTTGCAAGCAATGCTTTGTAGCTATATGTTACAAAGAGGTTAAACTGCGCTAGGGAGACAGTAGCAACAGATGAAAAAATGCAACAGGAAGAAATAATTATTCCTAAGAAAATAAAGAAGACTAAATGTGTATAAATTACTTTTCATGCCAGAGCTAAACAGGCCCCTTAGGAAGATAATAAAGGCCTCTTGAAACTCAAAGGCTTTTTGCTGCTTTCATATGCAACTTCTTCTATAATACCTGTTTTGTTCAAATTAAAACTCATGCTCCTCTTCCCCATATAGAAATCTTTTCAAGTGAAGGCATAGCTCTTGGGACCACAAGTGGGGTAAAGCATTCTGAAGAAATATTTTTTTCACAGTGAATTTGTCATTTCTTTAACCCCATCCCACAAACACGAACCATAACAAGAATTTTGATAGACATATTTATCTTCAGAAGAGTGTAAGATGTGAAAAAATGTGTCTTGCTTGATTACTCAGAATTAATGGTCTTGTAGTGTAAATGCAGCTGAGAGAGAATATTTGTGCTGAAGTACATTAGCTTATTTAACAGGTATGATAAGAGTATAATATTAAACCTAAGTACAGTGGAAGATCTGTTTGAATAATGATGAAATTTGTGAAATTAATCATAGCCAATGAACAAATGAGTCCAACAATAAATTGTACATAATTATAGTAGAAGTAGTATAAATGGAGAACAATGGTTAAACTAATTGAGTGCCAGCTGAAGTTTTTGTTGCAGGAGTTACATCACAGATTTAATGAAAATTTAAAACTATACATCACACAATATGATAATGATTGAAAGGTATCTTTTACTGTTTGAAGAGCCCATATGAAAATGAAGGATAAGATAGTTTCCTTAGGAGACAGTCATGATCTCATAAAGAGGGAAATGAAATTCTGAATAATATATCTGAAAAGTTTTAAGCTCTGCAGGATTATGTCGAGAGGAAGAAAACAAGGTACCAAAGCAATGACAAACCTGGTGGTGACATAGCACTGGAAGTACTGTGGGATCATGCCTTTTGTCCAGATTGAGATGCTCTCTGGTACTAAATTTTTGTAAAGGACAGTGTGTATTACAAGTATTTTAATATTCAGATGTTTTGAAATAAAAAGGAAAAAACAACAGTAGAACTGAAAGCTGCCTAAACAGCAGAGATTGTGATTCAGAGTGAATGAGAATGTATGTAATTTGTAAGATGATTCTCAGAAGAAGAATGTCAGGAAAAGTGAAGAGTTATCTGGAAGTGGTAGGAAGGCTGAAGAACTGAAGAGATCATCCCACATTCCAGGAATGTGCATAATTCCACCATGGAGCAATTTGACAATACAAATATGCAGTGGTGAAATACTCTGGATAAAGATAAAAGGAATAGAAACCAAAAGGAGAAATAATAACAACCATCTGTTACACTTCAGAAGATCTGGAAAAGAGCAGGGGAAAAGAATTCCCTTTTTTATGCTGTGGATGCTGCACTCCTAGGAATGTTTACAACTCATATATTTGCTGGTTAGCAAACCCAACAATCCTGCATCACTGAAAAGGTCTGTAAACTGTGCAGAAAACAGATTTTGGAAGCAGTGCTTAATTCTGCTTGTAAAGTAAAGGCCTACTGTGAGGGACTGGTGAAGAATCATTCCCTTTGGCAAAACACCACATGTTTTTGATATAGTCACTTTTCTGAATTCCATCCATTTTTGGGTGGAACTTTTGATGAAGTTTTGATGACACAGCAATCAGCTTAGGAGAGAAGTGTGGTATGAAGTGATAAACATTTATCAAGTATTTGTTCTTGCCAAGGCAGGGCTTAAGTGAATGGTTCTTTGAAATGTCCAAATCACCTGAGCCTGAAAGACTTCACAAATTGATAAAGTTCAATGCAAGTTTGAGCTTTGTTGTATCACTGTGGACATTTGTCTGCCCTGAAATGGCACACACAAGTCAGGGCACTGCACAGCTGGAAAGGTGAACTGTAAATAGAATGAAAGAGTGCTGATTTTCCAAATATACCCTTCAAAGTGCTTTTTTTTGCTTGAGTTCTAAAATTGCTAAAACAGAGGTTTGAATTCTGTTTTTGCAAAATAAAGATTACTATTTGTTGCTTTTTATTGCTTTCAGAGTTCCAAAAAGTCTGAATGAAAGAGATAAAATTTTCTCTGTCTGCTTCTTTTCTCAATGTCTCGACTTATACAATGACAAGTTGGCATTGGGTGAGAAGTGTTCACTGACAGAAAGAAAAACACACTGTTATTTCTAAGAGAAGGTTAGAGCACAAATATATTCATTTTTGTTCGTATGTTTTTACAAACTCCCGAGCTAATCCCAAGTTATTCATCCACATCAGGGTCTCCACTTCCTGTCCATAGAAATTTAGCCCCACAAGTTATGGGCTTCGTTCCTGAACAATATTAAAATCTTCTCTGTATGGAGTTTGGTTAAAAATACAGAAAACTGTATTTTGGTAAGTGCAGCAGCAGAACACTCTAGATATTCTTAGAGTTTGTTCTTACAAATTTTTAAGTCTTGGTTAACCATAATAAATAATTGCATTATTTACAAAATCTTCTTCGGCCTCCTTCAGTGCTAACCATACTGGAGCCCTCATTCAAGAATCTGCAGTGATGTGAACCATGCTTCACAGGAAGAAACACCTTAATAAAGAAACATGCTTGACTGGTGTGATTAATTCTTATAATAGAATTCATTACCAAGATAAAATAGCCTGGAACAATAATGGAAAATTGTTGTTATATAGAAAAAATATGGAAGGACATTTTTTCCTTTTTTAGTTTAAGAAACCTATGAGCAGTGCAACTGTTTCTAGGTATTATGAAATACAAAATTATGTGAGTAAAAGCCAAAGGATTTTTCTAAGCTAAATCAATACAATGTTGCAATTATAATTTTCCCAGTTAATTCATATGTCTCAAAATCAAAGCATACTCTTCTGAAAAGCGATGTGTTAAAGGAGCAATGAATTTTTAGAGATGCTTTAAGTGTCTTCAAGTTATTTATGTGGGCAGAAAGCTTTCAGTATCAGAGAGGTAGTAACAACAGCTACAATGAATATATTTCAGGAAAACAAGTGGACGTGAACTTTGCAGGTCCAATATTGGACATCCATAAACTTTATGGTAAGAAGCACAGGAAAAGGGGCTTTGTCCCTGTTAGAATTTGTTTAAAATTCTCCCATAAATTACACTAAACAGAAATATTTGCTTGGATCCCAAATATCTCTCAGGCACTGCCTTATCACAGATTCCTCAAAAGCACTAACCTACATGACCTTAGTGTGAGTCTCAGATAACTCCAATTATTGTGCTGTGAGCTCTGATTCTTTAACATAATCTGACCTTAACTTTAAAAAATTGAAGGAGGAAGAGGTCTGGGGGAAATGAAAGCTGTATCACATGGCCTGACCATGCTTTGTACCCTATGAGACAGGCCATCAAAATCTTGGAGAGTTAGAGGGAGGGAATTTATCTCCAAATCTGTAGATATTAAGAGGAATGGAGTTCCACCACACTGGGGTCAACTCTGCAAAAGCACTGTGTTTTGACACATTCAACTTAAAAATTGATGGGAGAGCGAAGATAAATGAGAAAGAGAAAGTAGGTTACGAAAGGAAGCAAAAATGTGGACCAGGTTGTGCAAGAACAGAGAGGTCAAGGCTTGAAGAACCCTGAAAGTTATCAGTAAAATCCTCAACTCAAATCTCAGTTTCAGAGGCAAGTAAAATTGTGGTGTGAACAAGAGGTCAGCATGGTAACAGCAGGGGCAGCAGCAGTGGGATGAAAGTGAGATAGGATGCTTTGATAAAACATGTGTTGCTGATGCAGGCTGTCAAATCAATGCCACTTCTATGCAGAAATTTGAGGTCAGATCCAGGTCCCACCTAACCATCTAGCAGAACTTCCACCCAGTTCACCAAGGTCACATTTTGGCTCCTGAATTTAAATAAATTTAGATACCAGAGTTCTGTGAATGCACAATACACACTTCAGTGCACATCGCTTCAAGGTTTAGCTTCAGGATTCTTTTGCAAGGTTTTGTGTGTTTCCTACCTGTCAAAATGCCCCAAGTACAAGACTGTCCTCTGCTCTGTATTACTTGTTAATCTGTGGCCAAAAATAGCATAGAATGATGGACAATTCTGAATTTCCGTTTAGCTGGAATTGGGAAGAGAATCAATTTGTCTGCTCTGTGTGAATTTCCACTATTTCAAAGACTCTTCTTGTCTAAAAACAGATTGAAAAATCAAAATGCATTTTTAAACAAGAATAATGCAATTTAATGGGTAATCAGAGTACACTAGCTGAAATATTGCGATAGGTTCACCATTCTCGTATTCAGTTCTGACCTTATAGGTTTTAAAATCTTTGTTTTTCACACTTCAAGTAACTCCACATTTGAAATTTTAAAAAATGTGGAAAAAAAGTTAAAAAAAATGTTTTGACAGTTTCAAAACCTTCTAGGTTTTTCTTTAAAAAGAAAAATTAATGAAACTTACTATTCTATAGGTAGATAACTAAATCAGCATTTTCCCTTGAAAGGTCTTATGCTAAAAACATTTTTGCTTGATCTTGACTTTCAGCCAAAACTCAGACCTTAAAATAAATGACTGAATTTGGCATTGCCTAAATCCACAACAGAAAACACCTTCCTCCACTCTCAAGCTGTTCTCCTGTTAGAGAAGAGCTGCCCCTTTGTGTGTGAATGGGAGGCAAGCTGCACAGGCAGAGGCATGCTGACAATTACCTTCTTCCTACAGCAGTGTTTGGTAACCCTGCTTTTGATGGAAGGAATAATGAGTCATTTCTATGCCTAAGCTACAGAGGAGCTGTGGCTGCTGGACACAGCACCAGTTCATGTCCCCATTTGGCCTTTCTGTGACAAGAAGGCTCTGACCACCTCAGAATCACTCCCCAAAACGTTCAGACTGGGCAGTGCATCATTCTAGCTCACACAGGTAGGTTTCTTTCTTGTGACAACCTTGATGAGGAGGGAAATGCCTTTGGCTCTGAGTGGTGGGAAGTGCACTTGCCTAAGCAAATATGTGTAGACATCACTTATTTGAATCTACTTTTTGTTATTCCTTTTTGCTTTATTTATCAACTACTGCTCCAAATAAAGTATTCTGATTTCACTAATGTTTAACATAAATGCAACAACTTCAAAGTTAGGTTCAGCCGTATCTAATCTATACTTTTACCCCATTTTCTAACTTAAAGTGAGATTACTGGAGACAGAGAATGTTTATACTGAATTGTCATATTATGCAAGTAAAACAAAAGGGCCAGATTGTGGTTCAGAGTTCACAAATGCTTTGGGGAAGGTAAAGATGATAAAACACCAGTTTTGTTTGACTAGCAAAAAGCCATTGTCAGTACTCCCTCCAAAGAAGGAGGAGGAGAAGGGTACTGAGGAGAGTGCACTGTGCTCCATAAATCCTTCCTGGATATTTCACTGCGGGTTGGCCTGTCCTCAGGCTCTCTGTGGTGGCTGTGTGTAAACAGCTCTGATGTGATATAAAAAAATACTGTGAAATCAGGATTACTCTCATCCAGCTCATCATAAGACATTAAGAAATAAATCATTATTTTTGAGGAAGGAATATATAAGTTATATATTTATATAACTTGGAATTTTTAAATCTAGAAATACCAACAAATCAGCCAGAGCACGTGGTGCTCACTTAAGAGTTATATAGGAAGTCAGCTATGAAAGGGGTGAACTAATTATTTTGGCATCCAGTCTTCTAAAACTTCCCCCTTGCTTATGAGAAAAAAAAATGATGCAATTAAAAAAAAAACCACTTAATGGAGGAGTTGAGGATATATAAATCTTAGCAAATCTGACAAGTGCATTTAGCAAATTGGTAGTAGCTATAATAAAGAATAGAAACAATGAGCATATATAGATGTGAATGTTACCATAGAGAACAGAACCAGTAAATATATTTACATATGATTTACTGAGTAGGAACCAAGCCTCCTGTTTACATAGGGAATTATTCTTAAAAATTGTAGATTTCTTTGAAGGAATCAGACAACAATCAGTCAACATTGAACTAGAAAATCCTGTTGATATGTTCTACTGGGTTTTCCAGAAATATTTTGAGGAAGTTCTCATCAAGTGCTTTTAAGGAAATAAAAGGCTGTGGCGCAAAAGGAAGGATCCTAGCATATCTAAATAGAAAGTTTGAAGGTAAAAAATAAAATAAAAGGTTGACTTGTCTTTCCTGGTTGATGCACCAGTGGAAACCCACAGAGATCATTGATGAGCTCTGTGCTTTCAAGTACATACAGGTATGGTTAAGGCAGTCAACAAAATGAGGTGATACAGCTTTATGAAACAGAACTAGCAATTCAGGGTAGTTTTGAAAGTATCTTAAGGTTCTGGCTGAATGAAAAGATATCAGATACCAGTCCATGTGGGAAGATGTAAAGTGATGCACCAGGGGTTGACTCTGGAATTGACACTTGGAATTGCTAAGAGAAGGACAGAAAGTACTTCGTAAGTCTGTGAGTTAGACATATATTGAAGACTGCATGTGTTCTTATCCCCTGACTCTCAGAAAGGGTAGACCAGAGCTAGAAAATGTTGATATGATGCTCAAAGTTATGAAATAATTTCCAGATGAAAATTGATTACATAAACTTGGTATACTGCTAGGAAAAATTTGCCTGAGGAAGGAGAAAACAGAAATCTATGAATGGTGAGTAGGGTAGTAGCACAACTAGCAGCATGGGATAGCTGGTTTGATTAAAAAAAACCACAGGGTTTTACCACAGAAAGCATAGTTAGATTGTTGATGGCATTAGCACAAGTGTCTGAGGATGCTGGAAGTTTACATAGTTTCAAAAGGAATTAGATAAATCCACAGAAGAAGAATCCATTGAGGCATGTAGAACACAGAGATGCTGTTTTTGGCTCAGAAAGCATTGCAGCTCAAAGAGTGCTCAAAGCCAGGAGGATGTTGCTGCATGCTTGTCCTCATTTACATGCTTCCCCAGCCTCTCTTGGCCACTGCTAGAGGTGGGATGTGGAACCAAACATCCCTTGGTGGCACCTGACATCATTGCTGTGTGCCTAAGCCTGCTTTCCCTCTGCCATGGCTTGGAGACTCTGCTTCTGCTGAGGTGTCTGGAGCAGTTGCAGTTGTTGGGGGCAGAGGGAGGATTTACATCCCCAGCAGCAGGCTTTCCCTTTTTGTCCCACTCTAATAGCAGCCTTAAGGATGGACTTCTTATCAGGCTACCTCTGGTAGGCATAGCCCAGCTCCAAATCCTGATATTTGAGGTGTTAAATCTCCATTTTTTCTGTACTAAAGGAAGCTTTGCATGAACTTGTCCAGTGCTTGGGACCTTTGAGTGCCAGTAGACCTGACTGGTAGAGTCGTTCTGACTTGCTGAGAGATTTTAGCACTCAGCATGAAACTCCTAGGAAAGACATTCAGGAGTTTCCAGTCAAACATGTAAGTCACTCCAGGATCTACTGGAACTTGGCCTGGTTTTACTCAACCAATCAAAGTCAGGCCAAGCCAAGCAAATAAACACTCATTTTCAAAATATATTCCTGAGTCTTCAGGTGCAGACTTGAACTCCAGACAAATAGGAAGTAGCTCCCGTTTTTTACTGAAATTGTGTGAATTTTGGGGTAATAGTATAAACCAGCATTTTTTGGGGGACTGAAATTGTTTGCATGTATGAATCACCCACAGTTAAATTCAGATTAATAAAGAGTAAAACAGATATTATATTTAAAAAAAATTAATTACTGAATTTTCTGAAGCAAAAAAAAAAAAAAATTAGGAATGCTAGAATGTTTACTTTTGATGTTTGTGAAATAAACTTATCTTTAGTATTTAATAATGACTCACCAAAAAAGAAATATTCTAAAATGAAAGCAAAAGTCATTACAAATTAGCTTAATTCTAAAAAATCCCTATTTTTAAAAAAAAACATAAAATGTTTGTTTTGATTCAAACTCAATTGATTATATTTTGTTTTCCTTTTTCTTTAGTTACTGGACCAAAAAAACTCTACTTTTTTTGCCTAGCTCTTATTTGGGTTATATTCTGAAAGTTTCACAAAGTGATTCAGACTAAATTGAATGCATTCATAATAAATTATAGCTGCATTTTCCAGCAAGAGTAAATACTGTTTTTGATCTTTGTTTGCAAACAGTGGTTACTGCCCTATGAATATCAATGAGGAAGATAGAAAGAAGAAGTTCAAAATTTTAAATTTGCACAGTTATTGTAGCTTCTTGTTTTAAGTGCTTAATGCCAATTAATGCAGATGCCACTATTTTCCTTTCTTCTTCATGATCGTTTTGACTTCCTCAGCTTAAGGAAAACATTCAGAAAAAATCTTTTCTCCCCCCTCTCTTTTCTTCTTTTTTAACTGGGTATGGCTTCCCTAATTCTTCTCTTTCTTTGAATCCTTCAGTGCTGATAAATTCTTTTAAACTAAAATTTGTTTAATTTTTCACTGAAAATTTGCTTTGTTGATTCCTTTTTTAAAAAAGGAGTTTATTTTAACAGAAGAATAACTGACTTCGTGCAATCGTTCACTTCAGTGGGTGCTTGCCAAAGGCCCACACAAATGAAACGCTGGAATGCTGTCTCTAATCTCACTTGGCCATGCAGAGGAGTGAGCTCCCCACATGCTTATTTGCAAGTTGATTTGAGGGAGAGCTGCGAGTGAAGGAAGCTTCCCTGTGAGGCTGTGGAGCTCCATGGGCCAGAGCTGCTATTGCTTTTTTCCTCTAGCTAGAGGATAGGACAGGAGGTGGCATGAGCCCAGAGAGCATGTTAGTCCCCACAGACATTATTGGCAAGGGCTTCCTCTCCCCCTTGCATGGTACTTCTGGCTGAGCCAAGTCCCTCTTTTCCACCTTCCCTTGGAGTAGCAGATGGCTGGCACTGTTGGTTTTGGGTATTGTGCTGGTTTACTGCTGGTATGTTACTAATGAGTCTAATGAGTGATGATTTTCTCTCACAGAAACCCCTTGACAAGTACATAACATGGGCTGAAACCCATCCTTTCACCCCAAAACCCAAAGGTATGGCACTCACTGCACCTGCTTTCTTCCCACTCAAAACAGGGTTGCTTCACTCCTGCCATCCTGTCTGCAGTTCCTTATCCCTTGAACAGTTCCCAGCCCAGGAGAGTGTTCTGCACCCTCTCCATGGGCAGGCCAGTGCTTCATCCCATGGCCTTTCTTTACATTCATGGATGTAGTCATTGCAATTGGAGTCATTGTGATGGAGGGCTGAATCCTGTGACTTCTGCTGTGCCATGCACAGGGATGTAGCAGAATGCATCTTCCTTTTGTAAAGCTGGAGGTATTTTCACAGATGAACAGTATCTTACACCTTCCTACCACTCATTGCCATTTTGTTGTGTCAGCCATGAGCTACATTCCAGAGGAAAGCAGACATGATCTATATCTGTACTAAATTTGTAATTTAAAGGCCCTGATCCTATGCTGCCTTCTATGCTGTGTGTAGTATAGGTTTGCATTGTCTTTACCCAGACTTACCTTCAGAGTTTATCGACCTTTGTCAGGGCACTGAGAGTCTCTTTAATGGCAGGATAACTTCTAGAAAGATTTGCAGAGCATGGACTCATGTAAAGCTCCTGAGCCATCACTATAGCTTACAACAGAAAGTTTACTGTTTGTTTTAGACTCATTCATAATTGCTCCAAAATATGTATTGTCATATTTAATCTTCATCTACTTTAATACTTTTTGCTTTCTATAATCTTCACTTTTTTATTTGCTTCAATGTTGGTCATTGAGAGTTCCATTTCACCCCTTATCAAAGTTCAATTTTCACTCCTCTTTTCCTCTTTTCAATGGTGAAGGTTGTCTTCAACCAAACATGCACACATTTTAGTTTGTGATGATTTCCTGATATAGTTTTAAAAAAGGTATAACCTATTGCTGGTGTGGAAAAATAGAGGTTTTATTCCCTTTAGTGTTTTTTTACCCAAATTTACCTATTGTATACCTATATCTGGTTGCTATATCTGACATGACTAAATGAGGAGAAGTCAATCTGTGCAATCAAGTCTTTAATTACCATCACTGAGAGAAATGAAAGTCTGCAGTAAGAAAGACGTTTTCCTTTCACAACACATTTCCAAATCCAAAGTGGGTTGGGCTGTGTTAGTTTCTGATGTAGTCTCATAAAATGCTGTAGTATTACACCAGGAAGGAATTTATAGCCCCAACTTGAAATGTCAGTTTTGCTTCACAGTGCTATAAATTACAGCTGTCTGCATAAGCATCAGTGGGAAGACTAAACTAAATGTATGTTGTTGTGTACAAGGAGGTCACACAGCTCTACTTACTTTTTTGTGATTGTTTACCTTATATATCCAAGCAGGAATAACAGACCATGCCATATACATGGAAATACTTTAACAGCCACAGCAGTGAATGATTTAGTGCAGATTATCTGAGAGATATGTTCACATTTTGCATTTTAAACGCTGCCATGTTGTCTGAAAATTCTGGGACATGTCCGTGAACAACTGCAGAGGAACAATTGCAGGAAACTAATGGCAATTTGGAATAACAAACTCTAATTTTTAGTTTGTGAAGGATGATTTCAGTGCATTATGGGCTATTATGTATAGTATAGTTAAGCTTAGAGGCTTCATGAATTTGGCATCTCATTAAATAAGGCATAGTAGAAGCACATAATGAGAGACAATCTTTTCTGAAAATGTTACTTATAATCTGCAAGACAAGAGTGAAAGAGAAGCACAGAAAAATTAAGCCTGTGAAGTGCATGGTGCAGATCAGTGTCTGAGTCAAGAATATAAACAGAGTTTTCAAATTACTAACTGATCCTTTTCTTTGTTTGAATCCCACTACAGTATTCATGAGATTAAATCTAAGCATTGGAAACAAAAAGCTTAATTTTTCTGTAATCATAGCAATCAATAACATGGAATGGCTACAACTGCAAATAAATGAGTTCAACTATGGAACTTTCTGTATAAAAATTGATGGATTTTGCCACTTCTAATCCCACCATATGCATTTCTTGTACATTATGCACAATATTGCTGCCAGCTACATGGAGAGGACAGGGAAACTTATGCATGAAAAGCTAGAGGAATTTCCACAACTGCTACACAATGGGGCTGGCACTGTCATTTTTGTCTGGTTCTAGTGGGATTCAGCCACAACATAAATAATTGAAAACCTTCCCAGTACATCTGAAAAAAAAAAAAATAGACATGTTAAAATATCATTCCCCTGCAAAGAGTAGTGCAGAAAAAGCAGTGTCATATTACTTTAACAGAAGCATTTAACATTTTTACTGACAGAATCTAAAGCATGTGGTTATGGAGTGTGAAATCCTCATTAAAATTCCTCAAGGAAAATCAGTTGAATAAGTATCCAGTAATTGTTGCAGTGTGCTCATTGCTGTAGTTTTACAATACAATAATTCTCTCCATTGATCAGCTTTATTCTCATATCATATAGAGGGCTCAAATTCTTGTTCAGGAATTTATTACCCGCCAGGGACAATTGTGATCTTTCTAACTCTAAAGCTGTATAAATATGCTGCAATAGCTGTGGTCACACCAGTGCATTTATGAAGCTTCCCTGTGCTACTTCTCTGGAGAAGTGGTTGTTGCCTCTCCCTGCACACTTTTCCCACTTTCCCCTTCACGTGGTGCATACAGAGAATGTGGATGAGGCAAGTGAGGTTCTCAAACAGGCTGATGAATCAGAAGTGGGAAACACCACCAATTTTATTCATTGTGCTCAAGCTCTCTTTGAGTTTCTATTTTTGCTTGTCTTCTCTGTAGAGGGGATTTCTGCAGACCAGAGTGTGCTGTTGGACCATGCAGCCTGGCACTTCAGGGATGGGTTACTGAGCTAATACAACATGGGTGGGCTCTCCTTACAAATGATCCTGAATGGGTGAAGATTTGAGGGAAAACTTCAGTACCTTGAAGTCATTCCAAGAGTTTCTTCAAAAGTGTAAAGGAATGGCTAAACCCTGCTCCTGGGTGAAGGGTATTGGAGAAATTTGATGTATGTATGTGTCCAGTTTTAACTCTTCCAGCTATTAAATTTAATAAGCAGTAGTATGTCTTTATGTGGATCCTGTCACAATTGTGCTTGGCAGTTCAAAAGGACCAGAGGAGAGGAGAGAGGTATTGAATATACCTTAAAAGAGCTTCTGGCTTTCCCAGTTGGAAATGATTCTTATTTTGGTTAAAGTGGAAAATATTTAAATCCTTCATATCTCCAAGCTGTTATGAAATGTCTCTGCAAATTGCAGAGTTAAATTTTTAGCTATTTCACTCTAATAACACATGAGGCTCTCAAGAGAAAATTCACAAAAGCCTGATTTAAAAATATTTTTCCTGCCAAAATTGCTAAATCTTTGAACAAGAACACATTATTAAAAAATCTGATACTCTATTAAAAATGAGTGTTTAAAAATTGGAGGCCAAACCCCATTGCTAGAATATGAAATAGATTCTTGTCTGAAGATGCAAACCTGTGCTGAACTTTAACTGTTGAGTAGCAAGATTCTGCCTTTAGTCTGGGGAGGACTAATCCAGAAAATTCAATAGTGGATATACTGGGATCTGCCAGTCAGAACAATCGACTGTATGACTGTATGACTGTATGAATTCATACAGAAACGGATTTAATTATGCACATGTGTAAACAGGTCAATGTTCAACACAAAACTGATATGTTTTTCTACACATTTTAACCAGAAGGTGGCATTGTGTCATGTCTTTTGAAAGTAAACCATCTTTGTTTTATTTTTATTTTTACTTTATAAGACTTGGACTTCAGAAACAACACTAACTCATGTTTTTCTTTTTTGTTGTTTTGGGGGGATTTATATATTTTTACAGATGTGATGAAGTGCCACTCATGCATGTTTCATCCTCACTGCAAATGTGTTCTTTGCTGTCAGATACTCATGTTATTGTTTTATTAGCCAGATACATTTCTGGTCAAAAGAAATTGAAGAACTTTATCTAGAATGCTGCCTGTATATACTCTGTTGAGAAATGTTATTTTGGTTCACAGCTATCTTTGAAATAATTTATAGTGATGCCAATAGAAATTACATTGTGTAAATTCACAGCCAGGAATATTGCACACCCCTGAAGTACAAATCTCTTTTATTTGGTGACTCAATGATTCTGTTCTCCTAGAGCAGATACTATATCTAACAGATAGAGTGCCTGGTAGAAGTCAGAAACCAAAACAGGCATTGAAATGGTCTGAATGAATGGGAGAGATTTACATTTTACCAACTGCTTAATCAGAATCCTCAGAGGTTTGAGAGGTATCTGAAATAATGAAGGAAGGTCAGCTTTTTTTAAATATTTGTTTGTGTGTGAATGATTTTTGAAAGGCACAGGATTGGCAGATCCTGTTGATCAGATGTCATGCTCCATGTAGTCCAAGGACTCATGTAAATTGTGGGAAAAGATTTCTATAGGGGATAAGAGTCTCAAAAATTGGATCAGTCTCTTCAGCCATCCATCATGTGCAATGGCTTCTCCTATGACTGTGCTAATTGTAGTTGTGTCTGGTGCAGTCAGTATGAGCAGCGGTCCATCAGAAGCCACACAGCAACCAAGCATAAGAGGTTGACATCTGTTTATCATCTGAACTGATCCACCATCCTCCATGCTGAAGAGCTATTTTTTCCATCCTTAATTAGGCATATCTCAATTTCATACAGGATTGGCAAATAGTGGACCAACAAATACATTCTGCTGACAGTCTCTTGAGATGCAGACCTACTCCATACAGGAAGAAACCATCCATCTAGAAGTACTGATTTTCTTTATTAATGGCTGATAACAATTTTTGGTGGCTAATAATAATTTACTCATAACAACTTGTCTGGTACTTTGCTAGAGTATTGGAAATAGAGCTGTATCTGAAAATGTAATGTATTTAAATGTATTAAATACATGTGAAATGTATTAAAATTTTGATGGTCCCACCACCAGTCTGCTTTTCACATTGAGAAAGGCATATGATTCTGTGGTTTGATTCCTTATGTACATATAGGGTCAGGGCCAGTACATAATGACATTCACCCAAACCTTTCAAATCCAAGCAAAAGCAAGAAAGTGTAGGTGTCAAAATCAGAAAGCTATTGCCATAACCTTGCAAAGAGTCTGTGGACAATATGGCTGATTAAGTCTTCTGACTTCCAGAAATAGCAGGTTGACTCACCACAAGGGACTCAAAAATGCTTTTAGAAACAACCATCATAATCATCTCCTTAACCACTGATTAGCAAATCATGTTGACTCTTTGGCGTAGAAATATCCCTGCAGCAGCAAGTAACAAAAATTGTATCATATAATCAACAGGTTTGATGTTTTCCTGTGCTGTAGATGGTTGCAAGCTATATTTATCCTCTACAATGTGCAATGTAATCCAAGATATTACACTAATGCAGTTAAGACACCTGCTGATACTGTACTGCATCAGCTTGAAAATTCTGGCATGATCTGTATTTATTGTTTTGAGGAACAACTGCAGGTATTGCCAAATCCTAGAATCTATGGATTGCACGCTTTCATTGTCTCTCAGTACTGAACCAAACCTTCTATCTGTATTCCAGAGAGTACTGCAAGCATGCAACTAAGACCTTTCCATTCCTAATTATATATGATGAAAAAGGTCATGAGACAGATGAGAAACCACATTCAATCAATACCAGGCAGATTTTCCCCCCACTGATTTTGGAAAGTATTTCCATGGTTAGTTACACTCTGGGATACAAAGAGAAAAAGCAGTAAACTGGTGTGCCTGTAAACATATTTATTTGGCATTTTGCTTCACTGAGCATAGAAGTCATCTGGCCAATCTTAATTTTTTTCTAAGGGACCATCACAAAAAAACCTGTAATATAAAGGAAAAAACAATCTGCAAATGCTCCCTTGAAATGTGGCCTTTCCTGCCTAGTTACAGAATGAAATCGATACACAGCTGCAGATTTGTTGACCTGCACATGAGATTGAAACTATAATACAAAAAATGTGAAATTCTTTCCTGATGATAGAATTTTTTCTATTTAGATACCAGTAGTGGGAACAATATAATGACTGTAAGGATCTGCAGACCCCTGTATAATGTTAGAGAATGTCATGTTGAGAAAGGGCATATGTTCTCTGCATCACTGCTTCTTAATCTTCTCAGGTTTTCACAAAGAAATCATATTAATCAAATCTGCTTTCAGCTATATAAAAGTGTAGTTTGAATGGTTCACAGCTTAGGAAGGAATTGAATGTAGAAGGAAACCCTGGATAGAAATAAGCCCAAAACTTAAAATAACTTGCTGTTGTCAGTATCTTTATGATTCTAACAGGTGTGACAATTTTACACCAGAAAGCTCTGAAACTGCCCCATACTGTGGTTGTGGAGTGGTTCATGAAGGCAATACAGGAGCAGAAAAATTGCCAGATGAAATCAGACTGGTGAGCCATCTGCTAATGGCTTGGAAAGAAGAAAAAAAAACATACCCAACAAAACATCCTACCCAGAAATACATCAGCAAGGGGTAGAATTATGCCTGGCACTAAAAGACACTCTGCTCTCCTACCTCATTTGAAAATCTGCTTGAGAGTTTGAGGGAAGCTGGGCTGCATATCTATGAGGTGAAGGTTTTGTTACAGTCTGGATCCTTTTCCATTGTGCCAGAGAGGACAAAGTGAGGGGGCAGAGAGGGGAAGGGAGGAGGACATCCCTTGGATTCCATGCAGCAGGGGGATGGGTAGGGAGGGAAAGTGGCTGGCCCTCAGAAATCATCAGGAGAAGCCAGTGTAGTTCTCCATACATGGGGGCTGTCTGGGATCCTTCATGCTTTCATAAAACAGGATAACCTTCCTGTCTCCCTCTGACATAGTGCCGCCTTCTCATTTTGGGTTGTTTTGGAGGCAGTCTTATACCCACAGAAATACACTGGCATATTAAATATACCAAATGAATCCCACAACACTTGTATGTGGTTTCCTCTCTCCTTTTAGTGTTTAGTGTTTATTTGGCACAGGTTTTGTGTTTGGCACCTTTCTGACTAGAGGGAGAGACTTGATCCCTGTGCCCAAAACCGGATGTTCTGATTATTTAGTCTTGTTGTCATTGAAATGCGGATTCTTGCTGCTGACTTTGGATATGAAGAACACGGAGGCCATGAGGGTGCACTCCTTTCCTCTCTGCTGAATTTGTATATTAGGCTTCTACTTAGATGATCATCATATCACAAAATAAACTGAGCTAGAAATGACAGAATGTTGGTTCTGGCAATAGGATCTAAGGCACACTTCTCTGTCATTTAAAACAAAAGCAACAGCATTTCTTTTTAAGACAGAATACATTTAATTCTAGAAAAAAATCCACAAATAAAAAAAGAATCAGAAATCTAATGAGAATTATATTTTAAATTTGTGCCAGAAAAACAGGATATTCCTGAGGTCTTTCTGAACATGTCTACTTCTGCCTGGACTCTGGAGAAAATCTACTAATAGCAAAGGCATGACATTAGATTACAACCACAAAATTGCAGTCTTAAGACTGTAAAGAAAATGGGTTAAGTCTATACCATTTCTTATTTGTATTATAATCCCTTCCATAAAAATGGCCTTTCCTGGAATTATTGAAAAGGAAATTCTCTCATGCCTGTAAACGTAATTTTATTATTCCTCTCACTATATTTGTAAAGATAGCTGAAAATGTTTAGCTTACCACTTTTCAGAATGCTGTCCAAATCTGGGGGTGGCTGCTATAAAGGGAATCTAGCATGGGCTAATGATTATTATGCTGTGGTATTTGAAATCAGAAGTGTTTAATTATGTGCAACACATGTTAAAGTCAAACTTCTAAGGAGAAATGAGATTTGCAGTCTATGGGTCTTGCAGATGATCAGAGGATCAAGCTTTAAGACCTCTGTCTGCTCTGACTGCTGTTGGTGTTGACCACTTGTTTATCCCATGGAATTCCTTGTTCATGACAGGAAGGCAACCTTCAGATTTGCAGATCTTCTAGGTGGAATAGAATGGCTATCAGTAAAGCAGGGGAATATATCCATACTCAAAAAACTAATTCTACAACAACATGATCTCATAGAAGAACTTTAAGTGGAGAAGTGACTAAAAGCAGCCCTGCAGAGAAAGGCTTGGGAGTGATGGTTGATGAAAAACTCAACATGAGCCAACAGTGTGCGCTCACAGTCCAGAAAGCCAAATGAATCCTGGGCTGCATCCAAAGAAGTGTGGCCAGCAGCTTGAGGGAGGATTCTGCCCCTCTCTGCTGCTCTCTTGAGACCCTGCCTGGAACACTGTGCACAGCTCTGGTGGCCCCAGTGTAAGAAGGACATGGAGCTGTTGGAGCACATCCAGAGGAGGCTACAGAGTTGATAAGAGAACTGGAACACCTCCCCTACGAAGACAGGCTGAGAAAGTTTGGGCTGTTCAGCCTGGAGAAGAGAAGGTTGAGTGAAGACCTCAGAGCAACTTTCCAGTGTCTGAAGGGGCCCTACAGAGAAGCCAGAGTTAGACCCTTCATCAGGAACTGTAGTGACAGGACAAGGGGAAACGGTTCAGACTCAAAGAGAGTAGGTTTAGATTAGATGTTGGGAATAAATTCAGGGTAGTAAGGCACTGGAACAGGTTGCCCAGAGACATTGTGGTTGCCCCAGAGCACTGGAGCAGGTTGCCCAGAGAAGCTGTGGATGCCCCAGCTCTTACAGTGTTCAAGGGCAGGTTGGACTGGTACTTGGAGCAACCCGGTCCAGGGGGAGGTGTCCTTGCCCATGGCTGGGGGCTGGAATTTGATGATCTCTGATGTCCTTTTCAACCCAAACCAATCTATGCTATGATTTATTTTTTTCCCTTAAGGAAGTCCCAATTCTCAAGATGTTGAAAGACGAGTTACTTCTTGTAGTTAAAGCAAAATGTGTATAACACATATTTTACAGCTGTGAGTTGAGTCTCATGACTGAGGAGTAGGAGATGCCGTGGGCCTCAGAAGTATACAGCACTGTTTCCTTTGAAACAATCATTCAGACATAAGTGACTTACTGTGAGGTGCTGGAAGTCACGCTGGTTGGCGTAGCAGTCAGTGGTCTGACAGCCTCAAGCTCCATGCAGGAAAAAAAAAAAGACAAATTTTTCATGGGATTCATAAAAAAGTAAAGAGAGGAACATGCTGCTCAGATTGCCTTTTTGATACTACTGAAAATCAGCCTATCTAGAAATTGCACTAGACAATCTGAGATGAGCTACGATGTTTCAAAAGTACAGATAGAAGGAGATGATGAAGCTTGCTCACATGAAGTCAAGCTTGCTGGCATGTTAAAATCACTGGCTGAAAATATAGAAAAAAATCCAATTTAATTTGGAAGAAAAGATGGAATTTGATTCCGATAGGAATTATTTACATTATTTTTATCTTATGATCACCGACTTTGTGTGGCCATCTGATATGCAAAGATGAGCATTGGAGACAACTTAGCAGAAAACCACAATTCCAATTTGCTTTTTGCTCTTCAATTTGCTTTTTGCCCAGAGAAATGACTGAGAGTTGAAGGTGACTCTTTTCAGAGTTGTACTGAGTGCAATACTTCTGGCAGCAGTGCAGAGGGGCTGAACTCATCCAGGTGCCATGTCTTTCCAAGCACTTCGTGATGGTGGTGGTGAAGAGCAAAAGGTTTGGGACGTTCTCATTCCAGGTGTGCAGTGTAGTGTCTGTATATGTAGATTCACCAGTGTAATTGACAGTTTCCCCAGGAAAAGTATAATCATAACAGGTTGTTATGTCTCTGCACGCTTCCATTTGGACTCCAGCTCTTCCTATAGCAGAGATGACTTGTTAAAGAGATAAAATGATGTGTTCATATTGTTCATATTGTTCTTGATGTAGCACTTGACTCTTCTTTGCTCAGCACAAGATACTGTCATTTGGCCATTTTATCTGTCACTTAGGGACAGCAGAGGGAATTGGCTAATGCTTCATTTTGAGCTCTATTAGGTGGAGAAGTGAGCCAAACATAAATCCAGAGGAGGAGGACATAACATGTCTGGACCTTTCTTTGGGTGGGAGTGCTCTGTAATTCTCCATCTGAGCTGTGATTTTTGAGTGTCTGATCTTTATAAGATAGACTAAAAAATGAATACATGTGAGGAATAGAGGCTGCCCCCCCACCCCTGACATTTTTAGACAGAAGGTTATAAAATTGAAACCAGTATATATTTTTTTGCAATTAAAAATGAAAATATGAAATTATTTTATGGATAGCCCAACACAGTATATTCAACAAGGGAATCAGATACAGCTCTGTTCATGACTGCTAACTTACTCTGTCTCAAGAAGGCTTTCCTCCCAGGCAACTCTGCAGAAAGTACATAATAGGCAGAGGTCACTTTGTACCTGCTGTCTTTCTTCTGCTTTTTCTCTAAGGAACTGGTGTTAATCATTGTCAAATGCAGGATACTGGGCTGACAGAATCTTTGCTCTGACTGAGTAGTGTTCTGAAGTTATATTTTTATGCATCTTGGTTTCCATACCAATTGCTTGATGTTGCATACTCTTGGAAAATGTTTGCTTCAGACATGGTTTTCTAGCAACTGAAACCTGAGACTCTCTAACATAAACTTTGTAGATCTCCCATTTTATAAATATCTGCCTTTCTCCCCATCTAATCTTCCCACCTTCCTTTTTATTCCTGCCATTGCATACTCTAAAATGCCAGGTGTCCTGCTCCTTTTCCAGATGCATTCCTGAATGTAGGTAATGCTTATTTCCATCTCAGTAGGAATTCACTTGTA
Source organism: Lonchura striata (assembly GCF_050655825.1). NCBI lineage: Eukaryota > Metazoa > Chordata > Aves > Passeriformes > Estrildidae > Lonchura > Lonchura striata. The sequence continues at coordinate 23,332,228 of NC_140704.1, read as the reverse complement.
TCACTTAATTCCAGCATGCCACCTATCTTGGCAAATAATATATTAGATTGTTGACCACAGTGTTCTTCACCAGAGACAGGACTAATTTTGGTTCCTTCGTGTACCCGCTAAACACAGTACAGTTAGAACATGTTTGGTTTTTTTCTGTATTCAGAGCAGCACATTACCCTAACCTAAAAGCTGCAACTTACTGTGTTTTAAATGGCTGGTTATACTTCCTCTTTGTCAAAGTTGGCCCAATTTGTAAAAGGAGAAGAAAAAGAATTGCATGCATACTAAAATTACTGAACTGTGAAAAGAACAGCTAATAGAATTCCTGTCTGTCACAGAATGGCTGAGTGTCTAGAAACATTGGTATATAGAGAGCACAAAAAAAATCTTACATAATTAATGAAAGTTGAAAATAGAAAGAAGTTGTGCAGTCTGGATGAGGTGATTGTAACAGGTACCAGGATGGAACTAGGGCTAACTGGAAAATATCAACACTTAGATAGAAGGGAGAACCCAGAAATTTTTACCTAAGCACAAAAATTGTCTAAAAATCAAAACTTAAAACATGCAGTTAGGGACTTGTTGCAATTTCTGTTGGTTTTCTTGTTGGTCTGTCGTTCTTTATTAGTCAGTTTATTTGTTCTATGATATGCCATCCCTTACTGATCTATTGTGTAGTCCATCATGAAAATCAGGCTTATGAGGATCTCTGGGGGAAAATTATGAAAGCCTTTAAGTTTTCAGAAAGAAAAGAAATTTATACTTAAGCCCTAACTGATACTAGTCTTCTACACCCTAACAGACAGTGTGATTTTTATTTTCTTTGATGTGCCATATCATGATAAAGGAAATAACTGGAGGAAATACATACAAGGGACAAGAAAAATGTTTTGGTTATGATGCCATCTGTCCAATGCTAGCTGACTGCTGAGGCACTGGAAGTTGAAATTATTATTATAGTTTCTGTAATCATCTTAAATCTTAAATTAAATTAGCATCAGGATTGGCACTTCTAGACTGAGTTGATGGCTGATTATGAGTCCTTCTTGCCTTCTCTAGTTTCATTTATTGTTAGTTGCTATTACATATTCATTAAAGAGTAATTTGATAAATCCTGGGATTTCCTGCCTGTAAAACAATTATCAGAATGAAGAGTGATGGCAGTGGCTGGGGAATATGCTGAAATTTGGTAATCCTTTGGCAAGGCAAAGCAGGACACAAAAATCTTACTATTTAATGAAAAACGATTTAGTATAATAGTTCTTTCTTCTACTCTCCATATTTAAGTGAAGAAGGATTTGAGGCATCTTCTGGGCTCCAGCTCTGTCTCTGCCATGCATAAACATGTGACGGCCACTTTTGTCAGTATTTTTTTGAACTGGTGCTGATTAATCATATAGAAGCACAAATTGGTAAAATCATGACACTGTGGACTGGAATTCACAAATCTCTTACATGGGTGAGTTGTGAGGACTGTACTGAAATAATTTTGAGGCATCACTGACTGATTAATTTAAAAATTACAGAAGCCTGCGGGTATCCAAATATAGACTCTGAACTTCATTATGGCATGGACTTATGTGAAGCCATTCAGGACCAGGTGATTTTTAGTGGCCTTTCTGTACTTTTTGAATACCTCTATTCAACTTGCTTAAAAGGTCTCCAATCTCACATTGAGACTGAGGAATGGTTGAGGAAGCAATGAAAGTTTGGTGAGGAGGAATGGGAGAGCCTGAGAGAAAAAGAGAGAGATTGTTCAGACAGGCAGAGAGCATATGAGCAATAACTGGGACTGTGTTTATACTGTCATGTTAGTTTAGGATTCAAAATCACACTCAATGGTTTCCTCATTGCTTACACATTAATGTTCACCCTGGCCTTTACTGACTGTCAGGCAGACCTTGGATCTGACCATGAACACAGCTGCATACACACTGCAAATGCCTAAATGATCTTGAGGTCTAAGGAATAGTCAAAATTTATATGGAGTGAGCTGAAAGAGGCAGACTGATGGGGGATGAAGTAAGATAAATGATGGAGTGCTGGACAAGGAAGAGTTAACCTCAGGGGAATTCAAGAGAAAGCAGGATGGTAGCCAAGCCAGCTAGCCAGCTTGAAGGACAGAGGAGGCAGATGTCTTCAGCAAATGTAAACTCTGTTGAGGGGTTTTGTAACTTCACTGAGATGCAGATCACCAGGAGACACTCTCCTCATAAGGTAAGCTGGTGTGAAGCATGGAGAGAGCTACTGACAACAGTCAGCACATAGCCCAGGACAGTGCCCACCCAAGGTGAATTGTGTTTCCCGTCAGCAGGGGACAGTAATTCTTAGCACAAAGATGCAACAATGGCAACAATCTTCTTTCCTGGAGATCAAAATAAATAATTCCAGTTCATACAATAGGTCTTTAAAACAGACAAATATTTCTTTGTAATAGTTACAGTAGAAGAAGGAATTAACATAACTCTGAGCACTCTCCAAGGACAGTGCATCTTCAGAGCCAGGGAACACACCTACACTCAGTATGGTGTGTGCTTGTATGACTCAAGAATAATATTCACAGCTGTGGTTGTTCAGTTCCACAGAGCATGCCATGAGTCTCCCTTTCACAGTAGATTATCCTTGACTGCATTGTTCTGGCAGGGAGACATTGCATCTGAGTCCCTTCAGAGATGCCAGGAAGCCAGAAAATGTGAGTGTGGTGCAGACTCCTACAGGATCAGTCACATTCATCTTAAAGGTGGCAGGCTTGTTGCAGTTAATAATTCCTCTCTCGAAATCTGGCTCTTTACCATCTTCATAAACCCTGAAGCACGTATTATAGTACCCTCAGGCCCTCAAGAATGCTTATACAGCAGGAATTTGGCTTCTTCCAAATGTGATTAATAAGCTTATTCATTACATTTTGCCCCTTACAATATCAAGAGGAGAGTCCAGGTACATACGGCATGCATGAATTTATTCCTGTTTGATGAGGACATAGGCTTGCCTGACCTGGAGGACTTGACATCTCCCATAAACTTGTAATTGAAGGAACTGGTGAAGAAGCAGATGAAAGATGGGAAAGGAGAATTAGGAGCAGTCAAAGTTTATATGGACTGAAGTGGGCCAGCTGATGTTAGGCTGAAATAAATGATAGATTGAGATAAATGATGGAGTAATAATTAGAAACAAGAAGATTTAGAAGAATTAAGCAAGCAAAAAAGGAATAGTCTTTGCAGATAGGGACAGATACCAGGTTGCCTACTGAAGTTAAATGACAGGACAGAAAGGTTCCCTGTGGCACTTAGCACTAGATGGCCATAGCTATGGTTTCTGAGACTCAAGTGTTAGCTGAATTCTTGAATTTACAGTGACTGAACAACCATCCAAGTCAGAATATCCATGAGTTTGCTTATCAGATGCAGAGGGCAAAGTCTTAAGAAACAGCAGAGACTGATCTCATGTTGCAAAATCTTCCATATCCTCTACTAGTTTTATTATTATTTTATTAAATGTATTACAGAGGTCTCCAAAAGCCTGATTCATTACTCAAGATGTGTTAGGTACATTAAAAATAGATAGGTTTTGTCTTCAGGATAGTTAAAATATATGACAGAAATCTGCAGAAGTAAATAAACGCAAGAGACAGTGAGAGACAATTAAATAATCTACACATGTACAACATTGAAAACATTGTAGGTTTAGTTACTTATGGGACACATCATCTAAGACATCATTTTTGTCTTCCACTATTCTGCATCTTTTACAATGGAAAGTATTAATTGGTTGGAAGTTACATCTTCTTCAAAGAAAAATCACAGGAAAACTTTCCTTCCTGGAAACTGAAATGTCTTTAACACAAAGACAAGTCATTAGTTAGCATTCAGTGATTCCTACCTTATTCAAATACTGTCTTTCTGCCTTACTCACCTGAAGAAGCTACACAATACACAGCAGTAGCTGTTTAAAAAGGCTTCAGATGAGACAAGAGGAATAAGAAACAGGAATAATGGTAAAAGTCCTTAGCAGAATGTAGGGATGGACAAAGGTGCATGGTAAAAAAAAAAGATATAATAATAAAAAAAAAAATAGTCTTGGAAAAGGAACCTTAAAGATAATACTAAAGGAGATAGGACACTTTGGAGGTAATTTGGAGTAGCAGAGGGAATTTTATATCCAGTGAATACATTTCATAGTCTTTTAAGGGACCTGCATAATAATTTGATGGTGAGAGAGAAACATGTCTTCTCACTATGCAGTCATTCAAATCATGATAACATACTGGCACCCTGTGCATGATATGGGATTGCTTCTTAGTGGATACTGAATAATTACTCTTACCACTGGAGAGATTAATGGAATGAATTTAAGCTTCTCTAAATGCAATCTTGATTATTAGGGCTCTGAGTGTGTTGCAGGGAATGCAGTGCTCAAGCGTTAAAAAAAGTGCACAGTATGCACCATGTTATCAGTATTTTAAAAATTAAGAGTTTGACAGGAATTCTGGCATTAAATGTAATCCCATATGAAACACTCTCCAGGAGCTAATCTATTGCTGTTTCCTGTTCATATGACTAGATCAACCATATTGAATTAATAAAAATGCATGGAAAATCTTGATGCACTTAGCAAAACATATACCACTGACACATCCTTCAAAAGCCTACTGGTTTATACAACACATTTCTTTTGTCCACTGTCTAGACTTTTGAAAAGTGTCTTGTTTTGGTACTTAGCTCAGGCACAGAGCTACATGAAGGAGGATGTACCTCTCTCATGACCAGATTAGGTCCTGGAACAGTACTGTTGCTTCTGCACCCAGCACAGACTGGACTTTTTATCCTGGTAGATCTGGGGTACTTCTGTGGAGAGTCAAGATCTGGAAACACTGAGCAGAGACACATGCATTTGGTGCTTTCCCCTTCAGTGTCAGAATTTCTGAGCCTGATACTGGCCAACACTGACCTGCTTCTGCATCTCTTCATGTTGTGAGAGGAAATTATGGCTTCTTATGCAGTCCTGAGTGAAGACACAGAGCTGGCACAGATCAAGTGATGTACCCCAACCCTTCTTGGAGGAAGAACCACATTGCATATTCAGCAGGAGTCTGACTTCCAGTCCTTGGGAGATTTCCCTGCTTTATCTTCTCAGTACATACTTTTCCTTTTGGGGTGGTGTTTTCTGACAACTATTTCTCCATCCAAACTAACAGATAATTTAAATATCTGGTCCCAGCTAGGCACAATGCAGGGGCATTTTAGATATGAATTGTATGAGCTCTTAACTTGCTCAGCATAAGCTTATGAGCTCTGTGTCAGTGCTGGCCAAGTTACATTTATTCTGGATCTGTGGTTGACTACTAGCACTTATGTTTCCTACTTTTTCCATTACCTATGGTATCCTGGACCTCTTTCAGTTCAGATAATGGAGTGTTAATAAAGGTCCTTTTGCTGTAATTTGCATTAAAAAGGAGACAAACTTTTTTAAAGGAAAAGACATTTTTTTCCCTCAAGGATTCGTTAAACAGTGAAAGGGGTAAGACCCATACTTAAAAAATAATAATGAAGAATAGAAAAAGAATAACCATGGAAAAATAAACTCTGAAGTCACTTGGGAGGAAGAGAGACCAGAGCAGAAATATCCTGTTGTAAGTGTTCCATGGCACCATACAACTGGAAAAAAAGGGGTTCTTTCAGTTAACATGTATTGTTAATACTCAATTGCCCAATATTTAATAATCCTTTCAACAAAGTTTTGCAATGAAAATTCCCTCTTTTTTTGGTGGTTATTTTTGTTTGTTTTAATTTGAAAGGGCAAACTTCTGATGAGGTACATGAAGAACAAGTAACTGAACTTACAGGATGACTTGTGTCACTGGGTGTGGCGCCACTGTGACTGTTCTGGGAACTTACATGATAATGAATTTGTCTCAGATAAAGACCAGCAGCTGTACATGATTCTTTCACATGGGTCTTTAACAAATTTATTTCTAAAAACTTACTAGTATATTTAAAATATCAATTAGTAAGGAAAAGGTTGTACTGCTGTTGCTTCACTTTCATGTTACAATTACAGAACAACTTAGCCTGATAATGGCAAGTGAAAAAAGAAAGGGACATTTTCAGCTTTAGAAGTTTTGACTGACGTTTTTTTTGGCTTTGAAAGATGAGGAGCTGCTATCAGACACAAAATGCTAGATAAAGGGACCCTGCACAGCTATTCAGACACCTGGTCTTCAGAAAAGTTTTTTGTATTTGTCTAAAATTTTAGTCATCTGTCAGTTAAGCAAGGATTAGAGCTTCATTTTGGTTTCATTCCAGGAAACAAAGCAAGGATTTTTAAGCTCAGAAACGTGCCAGGTTTTCTTTAAAGGAGCTGTTGGTACAAAATGAGAAGTAATCATCAGGATTCCCTACTTGATAACACAAATTTATTTTTATTTTAACTAGAAATTGTTGAAACAGCAAATATTTATACACAAATTGGGATTTGTACACATTTCAAAGTCTTTGTAAAGACAGGAAGAAGATAATGTCAAGCAAGACATTCACAAAGCTGGTACTTTACTGATTGATTGTTTTCTGAGAATTCATGGGACTGTTGCAAAGTACAACTTGCTTTCTTTAAAATTTTTCTCTTTTCTTATATCTGATTAAAGCTAACATTATGGATGAGAGATTTCAGTCATCATACATACTAGCTCACATGTTCTCTTGTTATACCATCTGTCATTGCCATTTTTTTGAACATTAGAGCTGAAAGTAGATTAGGGCATCTTTCAGAGCTACCAGCAGAGGTAAACCCTCCAGATCTATGTAGTCCTTCAAATGGTTTTTCAAATGGCTCACAGTGATGCTGAACTTTCTGCCTGCAGCTCATTTTTTGTCTTCCAGCACAATGTAGGTCTCTGGATTACAGTTTACTGGAGTGCTGCAGGAATCAGAAGCCCATCTGTCCTGAGGGAAGGGTGAAATGCTGCCATTGTGATTATAAACACAGTTTTGAATAATTGCATGGAATGATGTGGGAATGAATGATGGGAAAAAAAGTAAAGGACCTCAAAAACAAAAGGTTTTGCTGGTGATGCCATGCATGATACACATTTTTCTTGATTGCATGAAACTTGGTTAGAATTTTCAGGTGAGTATAAGTTTTGACTCCAGTTCACACTCTCTTCTCAACACAGGCATACTAAGTAATCATGAGAGCAATTTTATTTTTTTGGATGACTTGTGTTACAATCCTCCAGTTTCTGATCTGGGAGTCTCTGTTCCTCATATTGTGCTTAATCATCACATAAACAGGTAGTGGAGAAGGCAGAGATTGGAAGGCTCTAACAGTCTAACACATAAAATATGGAAAAAATTCAGGTATGAACCATGTAATTTTCCTCGAAAGCAGTGCCTGGCAGTGAGATCACAAAAAGATGGGCTTTTTTTACCCTAACAAGGATTACCAGTACTTTGTTTTGTTCCATATTTATCATCTTGATTGTTTCTGTCTGATTGTTTTTGTTTTTGTGTGGTTTTTTTTTTTTGTTTTGTTTTTTTTTTCCTTTTTTTTTTTTTTTTTTAAATCCTGTGAAGGGCTGAATATTATTTCACTTCTTATGGATGTATTTATTACTGTCAGCCACAATATTTTTAGATAATGTATAATCACATTGGAGTTATTTCTGCATTCAGTAGCTTTTTCTGTTTCAATAATTTTTTTTTGCACCTTACAGAAGCTGTTTTCCAACTCTCTGAGCATCCCTGCATTTGATGCCACTCCATTTAGATAACTGCATAATCATTCCATATCTCACCGTGATGGCAAGTCTCTGGAAATTCTGAGTTAGGTCTGCCTGCAGGATTAATGCATGGAAGAGCTGCCAGGCTTTTTGTGAGTGACTGAAAACAGAAAAACATCTCTCATCCATCTCCTGAATGTTGCCTAGCACCTTGTCCTTTTGGAGATAGAAGACAATATATTAGACCCTGAGTAACATTCTACATCAATTTGCACCGGTGCAGCTCTACCAGAGGCAACTCATTTCCATTTCTGTAACCAATGTTGATCCAGTTAGATATGATGGCCCAGGTTCTTATTTCATTCAAGGGCTATTAGAGAGCAAAATGGGGCAAAGCATCCAGGATATAATTAAAAGTAACTTCCTAGCTGCCAAAGAATTGTCTGGAACCAATGCTGGGAGACTGTGTAACAGTGTAACAGTGCCTTACAGCATTTTCCATGCTGTTTCTCATGATCCAAAAATAAGATAGGGATTTTTTTCTTTTTATCTTCAAAGCAATGGAAAAGAAATTAAAAGTTTGCTCAATACTGTACTAATTTTGTGTGTATATGTTTAATGTGAATTATCTCTAATAATTGCAGACAAATAGGGAATGCCTACATCAGTTTATTAACCATCAATAAATGAGAAGTGACAGTAGATATACTGTTGTCTGCTCCACACTTTTCTGGACAACATTGTTATAGTTAAGACTGGAAGCATTTAGAACAAAAGGGCAAGCACTTTTGGCAGAGAAGCATCTCTAGAATTTTATTTGCCTTTTAAATTGTCTGTTGAATAACTTTGTACATCACTACTTTTAGTGTAGGTTAGTCATTATTTAATAAGAACATGAAACGAAGAATCCTGTTTATAACTCTTAATCTACTGAAGTCATTATCTAGCTAAGGGTCCTGAGAGAATATTCAACATACTGAACTGATTTGTGCATGCTTCATTAGCTCTTTATACCTTAACTGCATATAATCATTCCCAGCTCTGTCATGGTTATCATGGTGGAATTTCCACTGAAGTCGATGAACTCTGAGTGTAAATTGACTGCAAAACAGTGACTGGGACAAATTCTCTTGTTATCTGAAACCTTTGAAATGCCACTGGCTTGAGTGGAATTGCTGGAGACATGACTGAATTTGGTTTAATTTTATGGTATTTATTCAAGTTAGTGCCTCGGAGACCTGGATTTCTCTCATTTAATTTTAATATTTTGAGTTGAACTTGACAAATACTGATAAAAGTAGTGCCTCTAGGGTTTGATTGAGAAATCTTTTTGTGACAACTTGAAAGATGTCTGTTAGCATCAGCATGCCCTTGACTGAGCGTTTAGTGGCCATAGAGGAAAGGTAATTGAAAACATCAGTCATCTAATAGGGTGGTTTAAAATGGTCATTTTTAAATGGGTTTTTAAAAATATAGCTCAAAGTTTATTGCATTCAGATTTGTGCAAAATATAGCCATTTAAAATACAGATTAAATTAAATAATATAATTTTGTTTCGCTCAACAATCAGGCCACATTTTCTGATCTTTTCTCTATGGGAAAAAAGGAAAATAAAAGAAGGAGAGACCTAGAGCAATCAAGAGGATGGCCAAGCAATCAGGAACATGCCAGCCCATGCTGAATATGTGCATGTTCACTTCCACCTGACATAGAAGACCTGGTAATTTCTCTCTAAAGAAGGTTCTGTGGATTACCTTGTGGGTATGCACAGTTTTTCAGGTGATTCTGGTGAGAAAACAAACAATCCTGTTTTGTTTGGTTTTTTTTCCCTTACTAGATCTGTAAAAATATTAGAAACAAACGTTATTAAAGAGGAAGTGAATTTTGCAGATTTTTATGTGTTTGTGTGTATGTTCCCTTCACACTTACTTCTTTCAATGCAAAGAAGAATCTATGCTTTTTGACTTCCATGGATCTTCACTGTGGAGTTAATTTCAACTTCACTTTGATTTTACATCTTATCTACATACAACTTTTGCTCACCTGACTTTGGGGATGCTGTAATTTCCGGATTATTGACCCAGCCAGGAACAGTGATAAGAGGATGACACATTTATTCAGTTGATTGTCTTCCAAGCAGGATTCTGACTAACTTACTTGCTACTAATAATTCTGCATCCTTTTCCACCTATCTTCCTTTTTATGCTCAGGAGACCTGACAAATTTCATCACAGCTCATCATTTGAGGAGCTCTGTAGAGGCTTTCTGGTAAATTAAGTCATTTGCCATGGCCTCTGAATTGCCAGCATATCTGAGCAGGAACATGGTACCAGGGAGAACCAATGGCTTTAAAAAGGCTTTGTAAAATGGTGGTAGTCAGAGAAAAATAAAGATTTTCACAGCATCAACACATTTTTTATAGGCTCCTACTTCCATAAAAGGTGCCCAACTTATTTCAATTATTCTTCATATTTCTAGCTGCACAGAATGATTGTAGTTAAAGGCTGACAGTTCTGCATAATTTTTTAAGAGCAGCATTAAAATGCTATTCCTGCTTTCTGCAAGTAATGAACTGTACTGCAATCTTAGAAAAATTTGTGGGGTAAATGCACTCTAAATTACCAATACTACTTCCTAAAACTCCACTGAGGTTTTTCACCCACAGGTTGACTTAGCCCAAACCCAGCTGGACCTGTGGTATGTGATGAGATCACAGGAATCATTTCTTGGACTGTAGGTGTCAGTTAGGAGCCTATCAGCATTGCAGTTCTGCATTTATTTCTGAGGATTCATGATTTAAATATGCATCCATCTGAAACTTGGGCATAGGCGCAACATTTTGTTTTAAAGGGAAGAAAGGTCTTTAGGTAATAAGTTATTTTTAAGATTTTGGAAATTTTTGCTGGACTTCATGCTATAGTAACAGAAAAGGCAGTCACTAAATTGGAAGATCTTTCTGTGGAAGATGTGGTGTTCTAACAATCAAGAAAATCTGAAGAACAGTGCCCTCAAAATGCAAAGGCACTCACCCGGTTTTTGTATTTTCATCATATTTGCATGTTAAGCCAAATGAAGTATTTATAACAACACTTGCTGGACTATATCCAAGGTATATATTGCCATGACAGATTTTCCTTATGCTTAAGGTGGAAGTTTGAAGGGATCCACTGTGCTCTGCTCTACTGAATGATGCAATGAGGCTGAATGCTGTAATCATGAGGTTCCCTTCCTTTTTCTGCTCTGACTTGAAACTGAGAAGAGAAAATCAAGTTCCTAGCTGAGTCCTCTTTCAGCAGGTGCTTCCTTTTGCACTTTCAAATAAGCCACATAAAGTATTTCATTTAATTGAATTCCTACACCTAAGCTGTCATTGCTGCAATGTACTCACACATAGGATTTGAAATGTAGACTGTGTACCCAGGCACAGGGAAGATGGGGAACACAGGATAACACATGGAGTTTCTGATTCAAGACTAGGCAATGCTGGTATATTTCACAGCAGAAAGGATCCCTAAACTTATTGTTAAATCTTGGTGACTGCTGAGTATCAGAAAAGTTCTTTTCCCATTACATCCAGCCATCAGCTGGATCTACCCCACTGAGTGCAGCTTCTTTCTCCCTGCTTTGAGATTCTCCTTTATTGATCCAGGGTCACATGGAGATACAATGTGCTGACCAAAAATTTAAAACCTAACTCTATATCTGTGTTGACCAGCAGGGTTCATGTTACAAAAGCCAGTATGCATGCACTAATTATCTGACACTCTTAGGTCAAGTCATGTCTGTTTATAGTCATGGAGGAAAAGACAGATTTTGCCAACATTAATGCTAATGCCTCCCTGATCCAGAGCTCTCCCTGTCACCCCTTCCCTCCTCTCCTTCTGACAGCTGAGGCTAACAGTTGTCTCACCTGCTCAGGAAAGCCAGGATACCTGTGTTGTTCCAGCTTCAGCCCAGTGATGTTAAATACTTATTTACACCTTGGATATTAGAGGGATTAACTGAATGGTGTGAAGTGAGTGTGCAATAGCTGCTTCAGAATAAATCCATATGTAATCCTAACCTCTTCCAGGCAGGGACATCCCTAGGCAGATAAAGTAGAGCACTCTGTGCCACCTCTCTGAAGCAGAACCACAAGGGTCTACACTGATAAGCTTTTGCTGAGCTGAAGATTTCCTACTTGTTCATCCTATTTGGTTTATTTTTCTCCTAGCCAATTTCTTAAGTATAGGCATACTTTGCCTTGTAGTGCATGATCTCAATTTCCTCTAGAACCTCCTGGGAGGTTGAAGGCTATTAAAAAATTAAAAGAGTTACATCATCCTGCTCTCTTATGTGCTCGTTTTAACATACCCAAAGTATTATACTGTGTTGGGACAAGAAGCTGGGTGAATGGAATTTGGAGTACTACTGAACCCCTACAGAGCAGTACCTTTAGTAATACTTCTTTAATGCCAGGTTTGCATTTAGATAATTGATGATAGAAGAATTTTTTTATCTTTCCCAGTTTTGTGTCGTGGTGGCAATCTTGGTTTGACATTTTCCTTAAATGGGTCAAAAATTCCTGTAACAGGGAGACTGCTAGAATGAAAAAAGGACAGCTTTTTAAAAGTAAACATCAATAACATTTTTATTTTTTCCTAACAGAATTTAATGACACTTTTGCAGCCACTTACACATTTTTCCATTCCATTTTGTCTTACATATTTCTTTTTTTTTTCCCTCTTTTTTTTTTTTTTTTTTTTTTTTTTTTTTTTTTTTTTTGGTGTTAAAGCACTGGGGCCTGTAAATGAGGAAAAGATAATGGTTTACAATCAATGCCTATGGACCAGAGAGCTAATCTGAACTTAACTAAAAAGTCAATACTTAGCTGTACCTTATCAGTGGAGAAATGTCAAGTACAGAGATAGACATGAACAAATTTCCAACTGATTTCTCTTTCTTATGCTTCAGCATTCAAAGCTTCATGGAAGAGTTTCAATATCAGATAAGACAAAATTGCAGTTGAAAATAAAACACGTAACAAATGACAAACTTGTGGCTACAGAGACTAGAGTTTATGAAATGAAAACACACGTCAAAAATTCATTCTAATCTCTTCTTGCACATTCCATTGGTCACCTTCCAGTCTGTGTGATGCAGCAGTTGATAGTTAAGCATTGCAGGCAGTCTTTAAGAGATAGCAGCAGGAAATGTTTTCTTGCTGAGTGAAGTCATAATTTGCTGCCACCCAAAACAAAATTGACATAACTCATTTTGAATTCAAAAGTTGCTAAGGATTTTAATATACTGACTGTACTGACTGGGTACCGTGCTGTATTGCAAGGACAAATTTTGCAGCAAACAATTTGGTAATTAAAATTTGTTTGGTAACTTAGGTATCAGCTCACAATGGACATTATTTCTACTGCAATGAATTTAGCTGTCTTGATTTTTGAGAAGGAACACCTTATGGAGTTACATTAGTAAAGAATTTAATCCTTGCCTAGAAATCAGTACTGCTTTGTTTATTCCCATTGCCCTTCACTTCATGGATGATCTCTTAATTTTAAGAAAACCCACATCTCTCAAGCACAGTCATGGGGCTTTTAAAGAATGGTCATAGCCCAGGAATCCACTGGGTTTGTTTGGGTAATTCCAATATCTGTGTTTACTGCTCTTTGGGGATGGGAGTGGGTGGGTGAAAGGCACCCTGTGGTGTGCAGAGCTACAGTTCTGCTGCTTTATGCTCTTCTTCAGAAATCTCCTTAGGAAAAAAAGGCATGTTGGAATATAAATTGTTGCTTAAAATGTTGGTAAGAATAAATACAGCAGGGAGTAAAAATAACTACATGATGAGCACTTACAAAAGCTTAAACATAACAGGAGCAAGATCGTGAGGAAATCCCCATGATTGAAACAGTGATGGAAAAATCCCAGAAAATAATAGCTATATTGGAGTTGGAGTTCACTTGTACACCAAACATACATTTTGTTTAGGATTGCACCACTGTTCTGAACATTTTTGAAGGACATTATCAGACTTTCTAAGGTTCCCAGATAATTCTAACTTTTAAAATTATAGACTAATGCCTGCCATAATGAAAACATTAACTTTTACATTGCAAATGTTTTTTATTCAATGAACAATTAATATTCAGGATGAGATTAATATGGGAAAAAAGACTATAAAGCATCTTGATAAAGTTTTCAGCAACGTTTGTGGAAATACTTCATTAATGAGTCCATTTCTTCTGAAATGGAAAGCATTTGCTATTAACAGTGTGTATGTGCATTTTATCAAACAAACATCTTGGAAATGTAGACAGTTTATATATTGCTGCTTCATTACTGCATCTTCAAAGGTATTTATGCTTGGATACCTGCACATAGCCCAGCCAAAAATTGAATTAACTTGTTGGACAAATAGGGTTTATGTTAAAATAAAACAATTTTAGTGTAAATTGATATTGACATTTGCCTCAGAATTGAATCTAAGATAAATATTCTATAAGTTAATTAGAACATTATTAATACGAACATAACATCATTCATAGGACAAAGTTTTATGAGCACTAAATGACACCTTTTGCTGCTTGGGATCGCTGCTATTTTATGTTCAGTTTATGAGGAGATTGCAGAAAGATTTTTACACATTTTGCACTGCAGTTTTCATGTACATTTAAGATAACCAAAAAGCCTTTTTAGTTTTGAAGGGTATTTTTTCTTCTCAGGAAAAAAATTACCTGCAAATGATGCTAATATTCATTATCACACCTTGGTTCCATTGGACATTTTTGAAAGTTGGAATACTATGGCTCACCTGGCTTTTGTATTTTCATCATATTTGCATGTTAAGCCAAATGAAGTATTTATAACAACACTTGCTGGACTATATCCAAGGTATATATTGCCATGACAGATTTTCCTTATGCTTAAGGTGGAAGTTTGAGGGGCTCCACTGTGCTCTGCTCTACTGAATGATGCAATGAGGCTGAATGCTCTAATCATGAGGTTCCCTTCCTTTTTCTGCTCTGACTTGAAACTGAGAAGAGAAAATCAAGTTCCTAGCTGAGTCCTCTTTCAGCAGGTGCTTCCTTTTGCACTTTCAAATAAGCCACATTTGTTGGGCCTGGGTAGTAAGGCACCACCCTCAGGGATGAGTGGAGTGCAGGATGTTTGGTAAAAAGTAGGTAGAGAAGAAGAGGTAAACTTTTCTCCATATAAAGGAGCTCTTTTTCTGCACAGAGCTCCAGTGTGAGAACAGAGAAGTGTCTACACATTCTCTGGGTCAAAATCCTAGGGGAGGCACCACTGCTGATGCTGCAGGGGCGGGGTGGGGGTGGGTGTCTGATATGGGCTGCTGACCCTACACCATTCACTTTGCTAAAAACCTACACCAACCTGTACATTTGGTAGTCAAAAGACCATGAGAAGGCAAACTAAATTCAAAACCCAACAGGTTTTCCCAGCTGCCTGTAGAAATAATGTAATTCTTATATCTAGTGAGCAGAATGTGTGGCTGACCTTTTTCTCTTGAGCCTGGATGTCTCCCAGTGACTTATTTCAGAGAAGGTTGCCATCACATTCATCACAAGCTGTATCAAAGAGAGGGAAAGATTGCTCAATCAAAAAGGAAAGACCCTCCAGCCCTCCATCTGGACTGGCTTTAGCTGCACTAGGGGAAACACTGCCAGAGTGGAAGATATTATCAGATATGTGTCTGCCTGATATATTTGTAGAGCTTTCTTTTCTACACAGATGTCAATTAAGGAAGTTCAGATTTACAAATTATATATGGGTGAGCCTATTTATTTTTACCTAAGCTAAAAAGTTGGTAATTTAATGTGAGACAGTGATATAGAAAATTTTCTTTGATTAACTAGTTGCAGTCCTGGTATAGGAACATGTTTAACAGGTAGATTTAACATATTGCTTTGTTCCTTTACTAGCTCTTTCTGTCATGACTTTAAATCTGATCCAGAATGTTTTGTAGTTGAAGTGCAAATAAAAGAATTGGAAAATACTATTTTTGGATTTTTGCCTATTGAGAAATGCACAATTCAAAGTCAAATAAATAATATTTTGAAATTCTATATAACTTAAATGCCGCATTTCATTCATTTAGAACTTAAAATTCATCATCTGCCTGGATTTATTTTATAGAAAGTCATTATTTTTTGATTTCCAGACACCAAGAAATGGAGAATCCATTGTTTTTCTTGGCAGGTTCTTTCAAGAAGTAATCACCCATAGCTTTTACAATATGTTTCCTCTTCTTAGCTCTGTTTCAACCATTGGTCTTTGATCCACTTTTCTCTGGTAGGCTAAAGAGCACATTATTAACATCTGGTAAGTACTTAGAGGATAGTGTCAGGTAACTCCTGCATCTTTCTCTTGACAAGCCAAAGATATGAACTTCTTTAAAACATTCTCAACAAGGTATTCATTTAAAGTCTGAAGTTATTTTTGTAGCTTCTCTTTGCAACATCTCCAAATTTCAACACACTTTTCCTAATGTAGATACCAGAAATGAATTTGATATTCCAGAACTGATCTTGCCAGAGCTACCCATAAAGGCAGAATGTTTTTCTGCTCTCAATTCTTCTTTTTTTCTTTATCCAGGGCTCAAAGAGCCCTTTGGAAGCCACATTGTACAGACTCCTCGTGTTTACTCTGTAATCAAGCATAACTTACAAATATGTAGCCACTGCCTCCCAAAGGTCTCATCCCCTCCAAGTACAACCTCTGTTCTCTGTTCCCAGCTCTGTGACTCCCTGACTGCTCAGAAAAGTCCTTGGATGATGAAGAAGTGCTCTGGGGGAGCGCCACATTTGCATGCTTGTGGGTGTGCAGACCAAAGCTTTCCATGGATGGGGGCTCATGGCTGGGCAGGGTGTGGAGCTGAAGATTAGCCCTGCTGCGACTTCCCTGGGACTGGGACTGGTGCTCCTGGGTTAAATGGGATCCTGGGCTGTGGGGAGGTGCTGCAGCGGGTAAGTCAGACCTGCTGGTGCCCCGAGGAAAGAGTTTGCCCAGCTCTTACGTGTCCCTGGCTGGGTCTGGGGTGGGACAGGCTGGAGGGTGGGCTTCAGCTCTGGCCAGGCACAGCTACTCTGGCTTTTCATCTGAACTGGGCTGGCACTGATGCTCCTTCTGGACACTTCTGCTGGGCCACTGCAGCCTCAGTGTTTGCTCTCCTCGCTGGCCACACTGGAGCACAACGCTGGCTTTAACACCCTTTACTGAGGTGACCCACTCCAGCCAGCTGCACACAGGCAAGGTACTTATGGTTTACTCCAGAATAACTTGTGGCTTTTAAAATTTTCCCTTAAGGAGCCTCCAGAAAGCAGACACCATCACCTCCTGTTTCTTTCTTTTGCAATAATTGCCTGTTTTTGCCATTTAGAAAGTTTTCGTTGTCTCTGACTTTTATCTTTTTTTTACACCAAATAAATGGATTCGTTCTGTTTCTGCCCCTTCTGCACTTGGAGAGCAGTTGTCTTTTTAAAGACTGTTCACATGCCTCTCACAGTTCACCATGTCTGAGACTAATAAGGCAAAATTCTTTTAATCATCCCATAAAAATCATACTTTCTAAGTATCTTAATATTTTTTCTTCTCCTGTCTGTGTCTTATTTATTATTGGGTTTTTTTTTTTTTTGCTTTCTTTATTGGTTAAAATGCAATGCCTCAAAGAGTTCTTATACCATAATTGTGATCTTACCAGCTCCAGCTAAAATAATTAGCACTTTGACATTGCATATGATGCTTCTGTTAAACAGCATTTAAATAACAATTGCCTTAAATAGAAGGGCTCCTGAAGTAAGATATGAATATAGTAACTACATCCATAGTTGTACTCTGGAGTCAAGTGCATTTTATACTGCTCACTTCTTTGGAAAACTCAGTGAATGACATTTTCTATTAGATTAATTGGGGAGAACAGTACACCAAATTAAGGAATGGGAAGAGATCTTAAAAATTTTTGTCTTTCACTATTTCTGCCTTAGCTTAGCTTTTTCTTTACAAATGCATGTGTTGGCTTCATTGTCTGCTTTGCCTCATTCAGCTGTCTGGCTTGATATGCTCTAGGTCAGGTCACATATATATAATTTCTGAGCAAGGAAATTCTTTGTTTTGGATCAAGTAAAATAACCTTGACTTATCACTAAAAAGAATAATTATCAGGAATGTCTGCTTTTAATTCTACTATTATGTGCTGCATATAAATTCTGGTGTGAGTGATATAAAAAGCAGGGTTATTTCTGAGTGACAAAACAAGCCATACAAGCTGTAAGTAGTGTGAAATTTTGTGTCAACTCATCATGCTTATAATTAGTCACATAGGCAATAACAAGCAATCAATCATTGACAGGGGATAACTGAAAATGATATCCTAAAACCTTTCTTGCAAATTGGTCGTATTTCAAATGCTGGCTTCCAGCTTTCTTTGGTGCACATTTTGGATTATTCATTGAATACAAGCCAGATATAAAATATAGTAAAATAATAATAGATTTAACTTTGACAGATGATGTCTTTTCCTCTGTTCAAACACCATCACTCAGGGCTAGCACAGGGTTCCAGCATTACCACGTGGCACTCAGTGAGACAAAGCACATGCTTAATGGAAAATGCATGTTTGATTTCTAAAAACTACTATTAATATTCAAAATAATAATAAAAAAATCTTATAGGTATTTACACCCACTAAATGACCTTCTTTATTATCTTCAAGTTTTTTCTGAGGCAACATTTTTCTCCAGTGAGAAGCTATTTTGACAGTAATATTCATTCTTTTAAAAAGCACTGATGTGATGCCAAATATCAGATGAAGTCTAAAGAAGAAATGAAATTATTTGTCTTGTTGCAAAACTCCTCTTGATTCTTCTGTTAAGCAGTAAAACTACATGAGTGAAGGGAACATTAATTTTTGACCATTTCATATATTTAAAAAGGACTTTGTTTCTAAAGGGGTGCAAATTTTCTTGGAGCTAAGCATTAGATATAAAAGGAATGGAAAAAAAAAGAATTCAACTTGAGGTTTATAATTGAAATCCATTAACAAAAAATGCTGCTATTTTGGGATGAAACAAAGTTATCTGAAGAAGAATTAGAAACATTTTTATTTTATGCTAGATCTTCTGTTAAGGTAGTTGCAATCCTAGCTGTTGAACAGTTGCAGTTAGCACACATATTTCTGTCTGGAGAATCTAAATAACCTGTCTGTGGAGGAAAATGAAAGGGTAAATTTTCCAAACAAATCTGTTATGATTGTTTGTTGGCAGACATTACTCTGAAGAAAAAAAAGGAATCATATGCAACTGCTGAAATGGATAAGCCCTCTGTATGAGAAACCCTTTCCCTTAAACACATCAGATCATTAGTTCTCTTTGAAACCACTCAAATTTAGAACAAATTCCATTGTGGATGTGAATTTTGTAATCTTGGACTGTCTCCAGCTCTTTATAAATGCTGTTTTTCAGCCACATGAATACAGCTCTCTTGTTATACCTATGTTCCACAGACAGATCTAATGTCTTTTACTAGATATGATACAGCTATCTACATTAGAAAAGAGAAGAAATTTTCGAATGAATCAATTATAATTACAAATAATAAGAGGAAGGCAAAAGGCAAATGATGAAAATATAATCTTCACAAGAGGTTTAAGAAATGGATTTATCTACAAATGTTCTGTAGGTTACCTGAGACCAAAAGCAGTAGCTCTTTCTGCTGCATGGAGATTGATTTCCTGTCATTTGAAGGTTCAGTCCACAGTGAGCATGATATAAAAACTCATTCATGCCACATACCCCCAACACCACATACCGTGGCAAACTCTACAGCCCTGATCTTCTGGGAACTCTGAGAAGAGCATTATAGAAATTCAGCTTCCAGGATGAAGAACTATGGAGGGAGACGTGATTGAATGACAGACATTATCCAATTCAAGAGGGTGATGCAACTTAGAGTTCTTGCTTGTGTTTTTCCTGTGTGTTCCCTTGGCAATTTGTTTGGTAGTGTTTGTTTCCCTTTGCAGTCAGAGATGTAGCAGAAAAGTGCAAAGTGAGGAACCATTTTGGACTAGAATGATGAGGGGAATGGATGCACCAGGGTCAAGGCGACACAGTTACTTCTGAGTTTGGATAGCAAATGAGTATGCATGGTAGGAATGAATGTCATGGGTCACACTGAAGAATTAATGTGGTACAAGAGACAGAGAGATGAAGGAAAAATATTAAGGGGTCAGTTGTTCAAGGGAATTAGACATATTTTTAAAAGCACAGTCCTCGGTATAGAAGGATCATTAAAGTAAAAAAAAAAAAAAAAACCAAACCAAAAAAAACCCAAAAAAACCCAAAAAAACCCACCTGAATAGGGACTCACTGTGGGGTATGCATATTTCTATACAAAACCAAAACCAAATTAAAAGAACACAAACATGTGCTACACTTGCATTAAATCGATTTGAAAAATAGCCTGAGGGAATAAGGGAAAAAAGAATAAATCATTAAATTAAAAATATTATATAATGAAAAGTGTGAAATGCAAGTTTCCAGAAGAGGCTTAATGTGCTCTAAGCAGAATATGTCAAAGTACTAGAAAACATACATATCCCTAAACAAAGAAGAAAGCAAAGTATAAACCCCAAACTCCTTCCATGATAAAATTGCAGTGGTGGTTATTCAGGTGGCTTCAGAAAATGGAAAATCAGTCCACAGATAGAGGCTTAAGTGGTGAGAGAAAATGTTATATTCCAGAAAACATAAAAGATGCAAACAAGTTTGTCAGGAGAAAAAAAGCAACAAGAAATAATTTCTTATCAAACACAGGAAGACAGTGAACTTTTATCAAAGCAGCCAAATCCTTCTTGCTGCCTTCCTTTTCAGAAAAAAAAAAAAAAAAAAAAAAAAAAAAAAAAAAAAAGTGGGAACCACCATCTTAGGCAGAATGAGATATCAATTTTGTGAATCAGAATGAGCAGAAAATGAACTTTATATAGCTGCTGTGGCACTGAAATTAAAACTTCATTAAAATTAAACAAGACATCTAAGTTGTTTTCTGCAAGGCTGTTCTCCAGAACCCCAGTCTCTATTGGCACCTGGGATTGTCCTTCCACAGGTGCATGCAAGAGTTTTCATTTGTGTTGGCTTCATCAACCATAAACTAGTTTGTGAAATCATCAAGTTTATTTCAAGAGGCTTATATAATGACAAAATAAATAGAAGTACATAATTATAAATCACTGTACATATATAAATACATAAATTTTGAGCATAAGTATGGCAAGGTCACAAGCCAATGCACAAGTTGTCTTTTCTGTGTGTAATTATGTTCTATGGCACCTCATAACTTGCTGGGAAAATAAAATTAATTATAAAATGAGAATAGTTGTTTTCTTAGAGGGCAGATAGCATGAGAAAGATGGGAAACATGGTAAATTTTCAACAGTAGGAACAGTATTGACCTGAGCATTTTGCCTCTAATGAGACTGTGTTGGTTAAAAAACTTTTATAGTCATTTGAGAAGAAGAATGGAAAACTGGGACAATTTTTATATGGCACACAATTGCTTAATTTGGCAGGATTTTGGAAGACTCTGGAAAACTCACAATGTAACTAATTTGGCAGTATCATGGCAGACAGTTCCATAAAGCCAACAGCAAGATTGCATAAACTGAAAAGACTTTTTAAAATATTTTGTGCATAAGATTGGGCTCTAATTCATTGTAGCCTCATATCTCAGAAGAACACTTGGAGTCTGTACTAAGACATCATTAAATGTTTCTGTATTTTGAAAAAGGCCTTTCTGAAGTAAATTGTATTCATTTCTGATTAGAAAAAAAATCAAAAAAGGCACAAGTAGATTGAAGATGGAAGGATTTTAAATGTAGGGAAAAAGGGTTATTAGAAAGACAGAAGGCCACAAAGAAGTTAGAAATAGCAGATCTGTAAAAATGACTAATGAAAAAAGAAGAAAATAATTTAGTAAATACCAATTCAACTAACTGCAGCAAATAAAATAGTTTTGTAAAAGGATACTCTAAAACAATTGGCAAGTAGCATTTGTATTGAATGCTAAAAGTACAAGAGCAAAGCTACAGAACAAAGGACAAATATAGAAAAACTTTAAAGAAAGTACGTTGCATTGACAACAAATGACCTATGGAAATACGTGCTGCTGGGTGTAGCTGGAAAACACTAAAAAGGAAAATATTTACAGCAATAAGAAGAGACATAAATGTAGAGGATAGAAACTACAAATCTTTTGAATGTCACATTCAAGTGTGTTCATCAGCCATTTAACTCAGCTGAGCCTGAGAGGTTCTGTGTCCTGTGTTCAAAGATTTTGACCAGCTGTTTTCTAGGAACTTTAAATGAGAGAGAAGTTGCTTTGTAAGTCTCCCCCTTTTGAATCTCTATTTGAAGCTTTTGGTCCTGGCAGAATCAAAATTGTGAGTTTGGGTTAGGTAGGTCGAGGTCTGATTCAGCAGCATTTCTGTTCCCCTTATGCAGTTGCCAAGAGAAGGGATTGAAAACCTGATGTAGAAACTGACACAGAGACTGCTGTGCCCTTGAGACTGCATCTGTGTGTCAATCTAGGGTTAGGGATATCTCAGCAAGGTGGATTAAAGCCTGATGAGGGTGAGTTCATACAAACAACCAGATACAAATATCTCCAGCACTTGAAAACACAAGTTTATGAGATTGTAAACTGGGATTCTCTGAATCACCTTGTCCAAGTGTAAAGGGGAAAAAAAATTAAAAAAAAACTGGGTGATAGTACTGCAAAGGAGGACAGGCAAATTAACCAAACAGATTTCTTCCTTTTGACTTTGATGATGACAGAAGTCAGTTCAAGAAAAAACTGGAACATCACCTGCAACTCTTCTTCTGTGTCATAGTATTGCTGCAGAAAGAATTTTTCTACTTAGAGACTTTTGCTGTGCAAAGGCTGAGCTGAGCATATGGTGTCAGCTCTCACTCTAGATTCTGTTTGGATTCCCACATTTTTATGGCTCCATCTTCAAATAACAACAACAAAAAAAGAAATATCAAATAAAAAGTAGAAACTTCCTGCACATTAAAGCATTTGAAAGTTACTTCACTTTCAGAGCAATTTAAAAACCAGTTTATCAGAGGCAATCCATCATCTACACAATTTGCATGTTTTAAGAGGTACCTACTACCTTCCACAAGACTCATTATGATTTAATATACAATCCTAAAATTAAAAACAACAGTAATTTCACCAGTTAACAAGAACTACTAGGCAACATTTGTAAAAGATGGTATTTACTTTCCAGTAAGAGCTGTTGGGAATGAGGATTATGATATAGTGCAGAAAAGCAGAGGTGCCACTTGATATGTAGCAATTCTGGTGGATGTAATTTGTGGTACATGTATAATTACACACCTATTTTTTCCAAGAAATGTTTATTTTTTTGAAGCACAGGAATATGTACAAATATATATAAGAAAAATAGTTTAAAAATATTTAAAAACCTTGCAATTCTGTTTAAATAACACTACAATAAGGGACACAATTTAATAAAACGGAGTTGTCAGGATTCAAGTGAATAATTGGTAGGGAAAATTAATTTTGAACATTCCATTTCTTTATAGACTTCTGCTTTCTGAACACTGTGAGCTACATCTGAAAAGAAGCCTTGGGCCAAAGACACACCCATTCCCAAGTTAATTTCAAGGCCAAATCTTCAATTTTAATCCAGTTTGGAGGACACTGGTTTTTTTCTTTATGCAAAAGAAAAAGTATTTCAATTTTTTCATCATCACAGGTTCACTCAGATCTAGAGGTGAAATGGTTTTCAGCAGCAGAGAAAACTTTCAAATTGTACTGTTCTATACAATACTTTTGCTGGTATTGCAAAAATCTACAGTGTGCTTACAAGTGTTTAATCCTTATCACATGTGCTTTGTACAACTTCTTAACTTATGCTAATAATTCAGTGATAATTATAGTGCTAGATCATTTAAGTTTGGCCAAATCGTATTTCATATATATTGTGACTCTCACCAAAGCATAAATCATTTAACTCAGAACAGATGTCACCTGTACAGTGGAATATAACCATCTCTCTTGAAAGCCAGAGGGACCCCTCAAACACATCTTGCAGAGATTCTGTGCTGGACATCCTCAGTCTCTGCACCTTCCTACTTGCATGCCATATATTATTATTTCTGATTTTAATCAAACTGGGGGAAGTGAGACATCCTTGGTATGCCCCAAAGACAGAAAAGGCTCAATATATATTTCTATGGGAAAAAAGTTTATATGGTGTCATTCTGCTGTGGTGCTAAGAGCACCTTGTGTTATAACATCTGTGAAGATGCTAAAGTAGTTGCTTTTGTCAATCCATACAAGACTCTTGTAATTAAGTTTCATCTGGGTAACACACAACAAAGAAATGTTGCTATGAGAAAGCATGTTATGCTACTAATAGATTTTAGGATGTTATAATCTACTTAGATTAATGCAGAAACAAAAAAATTATTTATTATTCATTTTCTTCATAGTACTTCATTGAGGCAGATGGATTCAGAAAAAAATAATTTATTTTGTTTTTTTCATCATGATTTGCTGGCATACCTTTGTGCAGAGGTACCCAGGTTAGTTTTCCATCAACGGACATTCAACCTTGAAGCAAGAAGAAAAACTGATTCATCTCGATTTCATATAAACTCTCGATACATTCCAGAACATCAGCGAAAAAGGACTAAATATGCAGCTTAATGTGTTGTTTAGTGAGTATTTTCATTATTTCTATGTAAAAGATTTCCTGATTAATATTTTCGTGCTTGTTTGTTTTTTAATGTGTTGGAGCTTCATTGAAAGGCTGCTCCAGTATTGCAGCATCAGAACTGTAATACAACACTACTGTGAAGCTGGGCTAAGAAAAGGTAATTATCTTCTTAAGGCAGAGATATGGAGTGACTTGCTCAGAATAGAATGGGAAAAAGGTGATGGAATATTTTGGATGTACAGTCTGCCCCTGGATTCCCTGCAGACACATCTTTTCACAAAAGGGCCAGATACCTGCAGTATAGGCAACCTTTCATCTTTATCTCTTTCTTCTGAGCCCATCAAGATCTCCCCATGTATAATTTGGGTACATCTGTGTGGCTGGAGGTTTTTAGAGGGAATCATGTCTGGCAAACTCTCAGGAGGAAATTATTTACTAGGAATTGGTGAATTGGCATCAGTCCCTGGCACTGGGAAGTGTTGTAGGAAACTGGGTTCTAGCTGAATTTTACTTTGGTAGGAAAAGAGGAATCTGAAAAGCAGCATGCATTGCAGAAGAAAAAAACAGTAAATATTTGTAATTTTCCAGCTTTCTCACAAAGATTATTTGGGTCAGTGACACTGGGAGATCACCTTGCTACTTCTGCAAAAGTGAGAGCAGATATCTGCTCCCCTGGGGGGATTGTTACAGGAATTAATCAGATCTGAGCTCTAGGGTCTAAGGGATGTTTTAACCATGTTTGTGGAGCAGTAAGAGCAGAAAGGTAAATTGCTCCCAGCTAAGGTGGGAAGCGGGGAAGCAAGCCAGGAGGAGCTTTGTTTATTAAACCAGGAGAGGAGCTCTGAAATGAGAGCAGGGAGTCTCACCTACAATGTGCTAAAACACTAAATGACTGTGTTAAACTTCACTGGATGCTTTTTGGCTAACAATAAAACTTTAAGGCTCCTGAGCTAAGTGCTTTTCTGCTGAGCTGTAGCTAAGGTGAACGAGCTGTTCAATTACTGCAAAATGTAAAGAAGGCATTTGGAGGGCCTTAGTGGCAGCTCCACCACTGAGTCCCACAAGAGAGGTGCTCTGCTTGCTGCTCAAAAGACTGTCTTAGGGATAATATTGGAGGCTTTGCGCAAAAATCAGCTTTGGTTCTCCATTTGGTAGCAAGCAATTTAACAAGATTCATCTGTGAAGTTGCAGGAGTACAGCTCTCTTCAGACTTGTAAGAAAAGCTCTCGTTCCTGGCACAACATAACAGATCAGAAATCCCTTTCTGTTGTCTGATGATGCTTTTGATTCCCAGCTAAATTGTAATTACACAGGAAATCCAAATGTAAAGCTGTATAACAGAGAGAGGTGCTCCTTCTTGTTCAAAAGCATCTCACCATTCTCTGGGTGGTCGCATAATTCAGCAAACGCCCACGAATGGCAGAGGGTTGTGTCAGGCAGCTCTGTCAGCACAGCACCACCGTGCAGTGCTGGGGCTCACCTCACCTAAACACTCCAGGGCACCCTGAATTTGCCAGGAGGTAAAACTGGCACTCAAAACAACATAGCAGAAATTATCAGGTTTGGAAAAATAAATGTGAAAGATTGCAAATAGCACGTCAATTGGGATTATATTGCTCTTACCAGGGGGGATATTTAATACTCACTTCCTCAATAAAGTGCAAAATTAGAGAGTCATGAAAGCCACTAATAGAAGACAATGGTTTAGGATATTTCGTAATATATTACTAGACTGAAAAGGAATATTCATGAGTTCCCCATTACTCAGTTTGAAACTGGGAGTAAATCTGCCTGTCAGGATTCATTGAGCTCCTGCTGCCCATTTTCTGCACCACAAAGTTTATTCTTGTATCTTAAAAACTCACATTGAAAATGAAATGCTATTTATTTAAAACTTTTATTATCCAATTACTTATATGTTATCTTCTGAGACATTTAGATAATCAAGCTGCAGCAACACATGGAGGAAATGAAATGTGTCTGCAAGCAACTAAAAAAATGTTAAAATTGTACATATATATACGATATATATGTATTGTATATATAATATACGATAAATGTCTCAATAATATAACGCTGTTACACATCTGAGTCCAATCTACTTGTTTTACTGACAAAAATATGGGTTTGGTCTGGAAAGCAAAGCAAAAGCTCAGAATTGCAACACTCTAGTTGAATTCTGACTCCAGGCTTGCCAGTCTGACTGTCAATTCAGTTGCGATTATGGGATGTTTAATACCAAAAGGAATACTTGCCTGCGTAGGAGTTTTGTTTCCCTCTCACCCCTGTCACCAGCATGCCTGTGCTTTCACTGCTTACGATCAGGAACGGATTGAGGCTCAAAATGGTGCCCAGATTCACCAAAATTACTGGGTGTTCTGAAACGCTTCTTTGCAGCCTCTGTGCCCAGCGGCTCCCTCCTCCTCCCAGCAGGATGCCATCCCGCCCGCCCCGGCCGCAGCCGCTGCTTGCTCCGCCGTACAAGGGCAAAGCTGCAGCCGGGGAAGCCGTAACAATAATATTTGGGCTTGTAAAACTGATTATGTTTAGAAGGTGTGGAAGGGATATATTGTAACCTCACCAAACGTCAGGCTGCAAAATAATTTATATCTCTGCTTCGCACAAGGGCAAATCTGAGCGATGATTAAAATTCAAGTCTCTTGCTATTTTGATGGTACATCATCATAGCAGATATATAAACTAGAGATGAGAACACTGAAGGTATTTCCAAACTCTTACAGTCATTAAAAAATAAAGTGCTCAAGGGTTTGAAAATTGCCAGTCCCAAAAACACTGTAGCTGGGCATTTGTAACAATGGCATGCTGGGAACCTACAGCTCCAGGGTCAAAATTATTTCAGCCCCTATGGCTTTTATGCTAGACTGTTCTTTCTCTTTCTACACATAGGGCAGAGACTGAAGATGTGATAGCACATTGCAGAGATGCTGCCTGAAGTAAGTCCTGTTGCAGGCAGATCTCACAGTGTCTGAAAATTGGGGTACCATGGTGGATGGGACTGCATAGCCTCAAAATGATGCTCCTACAGTCCTGCTCGTGCCCTCAGTAAGTCAGGTATGTGTGCCTGCTTTCACCATGTCCACACACACACACAAACATACCCTGACAACTTCAGTGACCATTTCTCTTGATTTCACTGAAAGCTCATCCAACCTGGTTTATGACTTTATTGATTTCAATGTCTAGAACTCCAAGCAGCTTAAAAAAATCAGAACATTGTGTTCTCTATCATCATTAAACGTGACTCAGTAAAATTGTGACCTGTCATCTATAAGCACACCTGGAGTATGTATTATGGAAACCTCCAGGGAATAAATAGCAAAAATGTAATGAATGAAAGGAGGCAAAACTATGTCAAAATTTTAAATCAAATCAAAGTTTATTATTTAATGATCTGTTAGGCAGAAGCTGTTTGATTGGTCTTCTTCAGCTTTAGAAATTCATTATTTCTTACGTAAAGTATTCTAAATACTAGATAACTATTTGATAGATATATAATCCATTTAATAGTGTAAGGATTGTAGATTCAGTTTTGATATGAAGAGATATGGACTAGGAAATCTGCTGAGTATTTAATTTTCTGTTTATAGAATTCTGTGTCTTTTGGGGGCGGATCAGAATACCACAATGACATTTGTCAAAGTGCAAATTACAGTTTTAGTGCCACCTCTGCTAATGAGTGGCTGACCATTTTCTACAGCAAGGGAGGGAACAATTCTGTATCTACAGTTCTGCAGTGTAACCTGTGTTTCACAGCTCTGTTTTCTGTTGTACATTGATCTGCTACATTTTTGATAATTTTACTGTATATGCAATGTCAGTTCTGCCAGGTACCTCTAATGCCGGTCTCCTACTATATTTCATACTGTGAACGGAACAAGGATGTTACTCTTGGCATCAGGCTGAGGCACACATTTTGGGATAAAGAAACTCAAACACCGGTCAGGCAGTCAAAACAGAGGCAGAAACAAACAAATGTAGCAGTCCACAGTTGGTTTCCTGGCACATTATTTATTTTGTTAATCACTGCTGATAGTAAAATCCTTTCCAAGAAGACCTTGAAATTTGTTATTATTTCTCTTTGAAGCTGTGGTTCATTAAGGTCTATTTTGTTATTAGCATTGAGGTTCCTCAGTAAGGCTCCAGGCTCCAGGTCAGGCACAAGCAGTTTAATAAGATTCAGATGGTATACAAGCTATCAGAGAGGTATAAAATTCTTCAGACTTGCAATAACAGCTCCTGTTCCTGGCAGACCATAATATCAGCAAGCTCCAGTTCCACTTTCTGTTTACTGTAGATAGTTCTGATTCACAGTGAAATTGAAATTACACAGGAAATCAAAATATTCAAACTTGAAGGTATGCAACAGAGAGGCTCTTTTACTCTTCCAAGACTATTTTATAATTCTGGGGAATGAAGGCATTTTTCAGTGTTTAGCATGCTAAAAATGTCACAGGGAAAAAATACGTGATAGGAAAAAACCACAGATATAAAAATATTCTAATCCTCACTCGAAGAATTGCAGTGTGCACAGTTTAAAGACACATGATTATAGAGATTTACATTTCCTATTGTTTAAAACATTGCTCCTGGTGTTCAATGTAGAAAAGCACGAGGCAAGAAGAGAACAGCAGTACTGGATAGAAACACCTTCAAGTATATTTAGCTCATCAATATCTCCTTATTTAAGCTCTGATTGGAATTTTTGCATAGAAATGAGTTTAAATCCCTAAGTAGTTGCTAATCTCCCACTTAGAGCTGTAAATTTCCATGCTGAACAGTATCCATGTAGCTGAAGAGCATCAGTCTTTGCACATGCGACCGCATGTATGTATGTATATATGTATGTGATACACCTGTGTCTGTTTTACTTGCAGAATTCAAAAAGGAAAATAGCTTCATATTAATATTCATAGCCTTCTTTATTTTGTTGTCCATAGAGGATCTGATACTTTTGGCTGCAAGATCTGCCATGCTGGTAATGAATTTACTAGCTGGAAATGAGCCAGCTTCACCATCTATTTATCTCCCATTTAGTTTGCTTGTATTATTGGCAAATTGCACCGATGTACCAACATCCCTTTCATTCTAAGGGAAATGGAAAACATAAAAGATGCTCAATATTTTTTGTGTGAAATGTAGATACCAGTGAGGGTGATAAATGCTTCAGCAAAAAGGAAAAAATAATTAAAACTAGCAGAAATTATGTGTTCTTTGATACTCTTTCAGCTGTATTTCTAGACTGCTGTGACTACAATGAAATAATATTCTGATGCATATATATGTGTGTGTGTGTGTGTGTGTGTGTGTGTGTGTGTGTGTGTGTCTATTTGTGACATCCAGACACACAGCTCCCCTTCCCCCCTCCAAAAAAGTACACTGTCCCTAGACATAGTAAAGGAACCATGTTCTCATTTTGGAGCTCATCTCAAACTCAAAAATTAATTCTACAACTCATATTCATAATTACCCTTATCAAGTTTTTTTTAATAATGAGTTTAAATTCCACAGAAACCTGGCTTCTTTTCCTCTTTCTGTCTCCACGCAGAAAAGCTGTTGAATAAGCACAATATATTTCTTATCTTTCAGGAACTCAGGCTACTTCACAGCATAAGTAGCTAAGCTGAAAGATTTAATTCATCTTGTTCATTAAAATTCAAATAATTATAAAGTCAGAGATGTTAACTTTTCAGTTATTACACTACAGCTGGCAAACAGAGACTGATGC
Organism: Lonchura striata; assembly: GCF_050655825.1. Lineage (NCBI taxonomy): Eukaryota > Metazoa > Chordata > Aves > Passeriformes > Estrildidae > Lonchura > Lonchura striata. The sequence goes on along the minus strand of NC_140704.1, from coordinate 23,302,027 downwards.
ACCAACTGGGAGACTTAAAACCTCATCTTTGGTGGCCAGGTAATTTTATTTAACAATTTAGCAGGAATTTAAATCAATACTTCTGAGAAATCTCCTTTATGAAATTATTATTATGATTAATTGATTTAAATGTGCTTTTAAAAATCTCATGATATTTCACATGACATACATGTAGGGATTATTTCAAGCGCCTGTGGGTGTATTCCCTTCTGTCTTTCAGTACTGGATGGAGTTCAGTGTGAAGATGAATAACCCACGACCCCTTTAATCTCTGATTCTTCAATTTTAATGGGAAATTGCACTTAAGTATACAGGATGGGTGGGACTGCTTGAAACATTGTGCTCAGGAGACAGGGTAGATCTGGGTTTATAACCTTTGCTGAAGCATTTTGGATTCCTTTTTCAAACTTCCTTTTCTCTGAAACCTCTCTGTGAGATATTTTCTTTCATTAGCTGCATTTGCCTTCTTAGCTCAAAACTTAGAACGCTTCCAAGAATAACCACCAAAAAGTCAAGTGTATGGTTTGCTACAAAGCTTTAGCATTGCCACACCTAAAGATGAAATATTTCCATGAAGGCATTTACTCCATGGTGTATTTCCACCTGCTGATGCTACTGGTCAGAAATGTTCTGAATGGATACAGAATTATCAGTTGTAAAATGAATTTTTGTCCCTAGGCAAATTCACAAGAACTTCAGCAGTGGTGGTGTTCATTTACTGCTGAAATTGTACTTTCTCCTCAGTTACATGCCAGAATATGGGTTCAGCTCCTATTAGGTTTGAATAATTTTAAGTGAGACAAAGGGAAGGTATTCACAGCACAGCCTGGCCCCATTTATCAGCTGGATTTCAATGTTAAACCTTCTTTAAAAGAGAGAAACTAAAAATTGACTGACCACTATGTGCCACAATTGTACCCTAAAGACATATCCCATTTCAATCCAGCATGTTTGTGGATGCAGTTGTCTGGGTGGTGAGGAAAAGGCTGTTTGGACAAAGGAGGGGAAGTTATCTGGTAATCTGATGCCTTCTTTGTGTGATTGGAGATAATGGAGATGCTTCTACTGCAAAGGAGTAGTCTCTGAATCCGATCTCCAGAGACATGAGGAACTGCTGAGTACTTGGAGAGCTGAAGATGATTACTTTCATTGCAAGCAGTAACTCCTGCCAATGCGTGCAAGGACAGTAAGAGAAGAATTTTTGGGCAATGAGATAGGAAATTCCTAGCACAATCTTCAACACTCCTTGTAAATGAACAGCACTTTCCAGCCTTTTATATCAAGTGATTAGAAAGAGTTAAATGAGCGTGATTGCTATGGAAATTTCATAAGCATTAATGTTTTCTACTCCTTCTGTATTGAATGCCCTTGTGACAGAAGAGAAAGAACAAACATCAAAAGTACCTTTTAACTTCGCAATTCTTTCTAAATTTCTTTAAACTTATAGGCTATACTGCTGGCTTTCAAACTTCAAAGCATGCAGGAAGATCAGGGTCACTCAGAAAATTATTTCTCACAGTTTAATAAAATATGCATGTGAATTGTATGACCTGCCAGAGAAATTATTTATGTGTTAATGTAATGTTGTAACATTAATTACACACTTTAATTTCTTCCTTAGTAGCTTCTTTACCAGTAAGAACAGCAGTGGTTCTAAATTGGGGTTGAAACATGATGTATCACCAAAGCCTAAATAATTTCCACAATCAATTGGTTTTTTGCTTGCAAAAGAAAACAATCTTTTTTTCCCCTTACTATTATTGTTACTATATGGGCAAAAGGAAGCAACTGAGATCTTTTAACTTTTACTCAGAGTATTCATGATGGATCATTTTCAGATTCTTCCACAGTGTTGTAGTCTGCACATATCATGTTTATTAATAGTTGCAGAAATATCTATTGCATGGCTTTTTAAAATGAATTAGACGGCTTTTATTTATGGTTACTATTGTAAAGTACTTAATCCCATAAGATTGGTTCCTTTGAATATCTTTCCTTAGGGGATTTCCTACCTCTTTTCCTATGGTATACATGTGTTTAAAATCAGGTACATGCTTGCATGAGAAGATGTATGTTGAGAAGAGTCTTATCTTCTGATTTACTGCTCATATAAAGTTCTTAATAGATACAGAAAAGTTCTGTGCCACTTATTTAAACAATGTCCTTTAGCACCTCTACAGTTCAATTCTAAATTGTCTGGAGACAATGAGAAAAAAAGAAAATGAGTTCTTCTCTCAACTACCATGTAAACTTTCTGCATGGTCTTTGCAAGTAATCTTCTTGTACAGTCCTCTTAATTGGAAGTCTGAGGCACCTAATGTCATTAAAATGGTTTGAAATCATTCAAGGGAAAGTGCTATTTTATAAATATTTTTATTAAAAGTATTTGCTTTTATCTGTGTTCATTATTTTAACTTCTAACATTTCCTTCATTACTTTTATGTTCTTGTACTATGGCCCAAGGTAAATTAAGAAGTAGAGTAAACAACAGAACCCATTTGGCATTGATGGTACTATTCATTATGTTATATATGACTGTATTACTTTCCTTAAAGAAATGCTCCTTGTCTCTTTAATCTTTTGAAGTGTGTATCTGTCTAGTATTTAAAATATTTTCTTAGTGACAGTGATGCTGGGATTAATATTTTTAATAAAATTGTTAATTTTTCAGCTGTCTGTGTCCAATTGTTCCCTGCTGTACTTTTTGTACTGTCACAGAATAACCTAAACCCATAGATCAGTAATGCCTATTATGTTTTCTCTAGCTAACACGCCACCTTTCTTGTATTTTTTCCTGGCATCAATGCTATATGGAAGAGGTTCTCCAGTTGCTCTACATTCAGTCAGTCTGCACCCAGTCTTGATGGCACTCAGTGACATCATAATGCCACATCAGGCTCTTTTGCCATGAACATGTGGAACCTGGAGCTCAATTTGATTTCATAAACCTCCCAATAAACTTTTGGCACTTCTACATTAGGTTTTGGGCCGTGCCAGATTTCACTCAGTGTGATACTGAGCACTGATACATTCAAAATTAGTATATATTGCTCAACTTTTGAGTCACACAAAGCTGTGCCATTGTTCAGGCTTGAGACACAGATTGCGACCTGAAGGGCATCATCAGGTATGTCAACACCCACATAAGAAAGGCATCTTTGTTCCATGTAACATCCTTCTTTTAGAGAATGAATTGAGGAAACACTATATCCAAAAAACAAATTCTGGAAGTCCAGTTGGTATAAAGTGCATTGTGATTATCACAAAAGTCATGGACAAGCCATAAGGAGACACAAACGACACATGTAACAGAAAGTAGCATTTAACTTGAGCTTTTCAAATATGAAATTTTTTGAGGTTAGGAATAGGGTTAAAATATATGTTTTCTCATATGTCTTCACTCTGGAATCTGTGGGAGAAAAATTGAATTATGAAAATATCACAGGTATTTTTTTGGTACTTCTGGTTTAAAGGAAATCAGGAAATACTGAAAGCTATACAAAGACATTTTACCCTGACCTTTCCTACCATGAACATTTTGAGACATTTTAGATAAATTTCCAGAATATTTGGGGGGATGTTCAGGTTTTGCAGTTCCTTCTTCAAAACGTGTTGAATGGTCAAACTTTTTTGCAATTCGCTTGAAACAGCAAAAGTGTTTCCTTTCCATTCATCTTCAATGACATTATGTGTATTTCTCATTTATTTACGTCCCATTCATAGATACAGATTGAGATTCTTTATGTAACAGTCCATTGAGTAAGTGGTAGAATGCTACTTCTGTCTAAAAGATTTTTTTAACACTTGGGTTTAGGATTAGCAGAGTGGAGCCCTGACCTTTAAACCTAAAGAACCCATTTAAGAGCTCAGAGAGGCAGGAGGTGAATGTAAGAAGACAAGAAGATTCTGCTTTTTACTTTAACTTACTAATTTTTCTAGCTAAAAATTCTCATTTGAAAAGACCTAACTCTCTCCATGAGTTTGCAACACACAATCAGCCCTCCTCTCTCTCCTCTATGTTTGCTGACTCCAGCACGGTCCCCTCCCCTGTCCCATTGCCACCCTGCAGCTGCATGTTGACCCTGTACCTCCACAGCTCCCCAGGGGCTTCCTGCCTCTGCTCTGTGCCACTGACTGCTCTCAAAGGTTCATTAGCTTGACTCACACTGACATCACATCTGCAGCAGAGATTGCCCAAGAGGAATGAATTCTGTCTGCTCTTCTCAGAGGTGAGTGTTTTCCTCTTGGCATCCTGTCCTGGTATGGCTTTGTAAGAGGTGTTTAGGCTGGAAGTGGACTGTTAAGCATGGTCTAATGCTGGCATGGTGGAAAACATGAGGAACAAAAACCCATGAGGGGTGTGCTGCATCCACAGAGACCATGAGCATCACACAAACCCAGGCATAAGTTTCACCCCTTTTCAAGTTCCTTCACAGTTCCTATTCCCTGGTTCATGTCCCAGATAAAATCCTTCACTAGGCACTTGTCTGGGTATATTCTGGATGACTGGCAGATCAGGGCAGCATCAAGCTTTTATTCATTAATAATTCTTGTCAACTCTATTATTCAGACTGTTTCAAAATTTCAAGTTTGTTTGTGTGTTTGTTTGTTTGTTTGTTTCAGATAGCACTGATGTCCACCCATGCTATAATCTTGCTTTCCTCCCAGCATGTTAGACCCTTCCACGTGGCCAGACACATTTTAACAAAAATTTTATCTAGATGGCCCAAGCAGTGGCAGATTTCCTGTGACCCTACTCTGATTTCAACTGGGAATAAAAACCAAACCAGTACTGTTTTTCTGCTCCATCAGAGTTCCTGATGAAATCAGTTTATTCATTGAGAGGACTGTCTGGCTGTATTTACATACAACATATTTCTTTCCTATTCTTAATTATACATATATAATTATTTTTACATTGCATTTCCAGAGGTGAGTGACAGCATACAGATGCCAGAAATGCTAGTCTGCCTCCAGCAAATGCTCTGAGAAGTGTATGGTATTAAGTTAGGACCCTGTTTCCTTGGTTACATTTAGCAAATTTGCATGCCAGCATGGTGCTATTCATCATGAGAGACATCACAGACCTGTCCATGGAGAGAGGCTTTTGGAAGTGAATAACCTTTGCATTTTTAGCTTCTGCTTTGAATACATGGATGAGGAAAAAATAGTTGTCAGCATAGCAGGGGATAGACAGGCTGAGAAGCTGAGTCCTTTGGGAATGATATCAAGTCCTTTAAAAGACTGGGCAAAGAACCTGTGGGTGCAGAAGTTCATAAGTTTGACTTTAGTGCTGCTTATGAATGACCACAAGATAATTAGCAGCTCTTGCTCAGAACTTGTGCCCTGCCTGCTGTCTCTGGTTTTGCTCTGTGATGCGTAGGGGCAGGACTCTGCTGTTGCCACTCACTGAATTAAAGCTCTGTTAACTTTCAAACTGGACAAGGGCAAAGAGGATATTGCATTGCTTGGAAATGGATGAGGATCCAGGGAAAAAGTGCTGAGTGGCAGTAAATTTATCACATAGCTGTGTTTTCAAACCAGGTGAAATATAAGTGCAGTTTCCAGTAACACATTAGAAATGGATTGAACAGTAAGTCATTGATCCAAACATATGCAATGGAAAACAACATAGGCTGCAAGTTTATTAAAGTGATGCACCAGTTTCTCCAGGGCATGAGTTTTGCCAGGGTGGTACCATAAACAGACCTTTGTGCACTGCCCCTCTCCACCTCCAGATTCTGTGGAGGTGCACTGAACTCCAGTTTGGGCAGCAAGTGCAAGTGTGTTGAGCTAAATGGCTCTGGGGAGTGCTTTAATGGGAGCGATACACTCTGAAATCTATCGCCCTAACTGTGCCTTTGTGGCATGAGGAAGAGGATGGGATGAGCTGAGGGTCTACACAGACCTAGCTGGAAGAATGCCTTCCTGATCCTCCAAAGCAGCCTCCTCTGGTCAGCACTCTCTGTGGAGGAGGAAAGAGGTCACTCCTAGACACACAAATAATACATCTGCCAGAGGAAGAGTAAAAGAAGGCCAACTCCCTTTTGCTCCAAACTGGGTAACAGGAAGTATACATTTTTACCTATCTCCTCTGTGAAGGGCTCTCCTGCCCCTTGGTCTTCACCTGACTCAGCCTGATAAAAACTTGGCACTGAATGAAATGGGAAGACGGGTTTTGAAATAAGCTCTTTCAGAATGGTTTTCATCTGAAAAGAGTGAAATGTTTTTCTTTTTTACAAAAGAGATTCTTATCAGCATAGAAATTAATTACCTTTCTTAGAGTTTTGCTATTTTTCCTCACACTGCAAATTAAGATATGGGGAGATTTATTGTCAATGTATAAAGTGCCAGTGTTGTCTGGACACGGTCTTAATTTTTTAGGATGTCCTTCAAACTATCACTAAGGACATCAAACATTAGGTTGATGTATCTAATTTAAATTGCAAAGAAACTAATTTTAAGGCATAGACACTGCTTTCAATCCTGGCATTTGGCTGATCTGTGGAGTTGCATTGGCAGGTGGCTTGAATGAGCACTGCTTCAAGGAGCACTAGCTGTAGGCATCAGGGCATCCAGCTGTGAAAACAGATCTGCATGGTTCAGTATTGATAACTGGTATTTAGGGAAGTCTCTTTATCTTGAAGAATCCCAAAGCCATTAATGGCTGGTGAGGGGCACAGCCAGGTGTACTGCAACCAAGGCAGTGACACCATTTCTGTCTCTGCTGAGCACTCATCCCTCATTTTGGCTTTGTCCCTCATTGAGTCCTACATGTCTTCTTTCCTTAGCTGTACTTTCTTCCTTATTACAGGTCTTTTATTTCCTAGATTAGTCAGACCAAGAGCCAAGATCCTAAATCCCAGCTCTGTACAAATTTGCAGGGGTCAGAGCCAGCCTCAGAGCTAAGCCTTAATGGCTTGCAATAATCACCAGCCTGAAATCATAAGGGATGCCTTCAGAATCTGGTGAGACAGACTTCAGAATAAATTTTTAAAAATGTGTTTTTTTTATTTGATGCTTATATTTTGTTCTGAGTTTCAAGATCTTCCTTGTGAACTTGGGAGCTTTTTGTTCATTATAAATGAAAGTGGAAATTTTCATGTAATCTCCAGATGCCAGAAGAGAATGTTGTGTCTGCTACTGGGAGATTCTTGATAATCAAGAGAGTGGGCAGCTGGATACATGGGCCTATGAAATTATTCTAATAATAACAGAGTTAAAAGGCTTCTGGCAGACCCCCTGTGTAATCCCTGAAGAAATTACAGGTATATATATTCTGATTTAGAGTATCTCTGTTCTTTCCATATTTGATAAATAAAAATTATCATTTGGGCAGAGATGTAAATTCCATACCAAGGAAATAAAATAAGCTTGGCCTTCTGAGTTCAAGCCCTGTGCTTCCTGAGACAAGGCAAGAAGATAAAAATGAAAACTTGAGGGATTCCAGCACATGTCCTGAACTGAAACAGCTGTTTGTTGTTGGGTTTGATGTTCATAATTCTACATCAATACATATATTAATATTCTCACCATCTGGACTTGAGAACTGGTAAAAGTTCTTGGCTTAATCCAGATATACTGAATTACATACAGAAAGCATAGTTCAAGATCTTTTACCTTTCTTTTTTCTGGCCAAACGTGGATCTTTAGTTCCTGGCTGACATCTGTGCCATAAGCCATGTGCTCAGCTGAGCAGGTACCTCACACTTTAGATTGGTGCTCTGCACTCTGCCCCCTCCACATGCAACAGCCCTGGGGTCTTAGTGATGGAATTGGTACCCCCAGAGCTGCATGGAGGAGAAAGAGAGGAGGAGGGAAATAAAAGGCTTGTGTAAAAATGGGGAAGGGGGATAAAGGCTTGTCTGTGTGTAACATGACAACTTATGCACCTCTGAGAATATGAATAGTAATTCGTAAGGAATGGTTTTGACAGTCAGTGGGAGGTACTGACACTAAAAAGAGAAAATAATTTTATTTACATTATTTATTAACATGTTTGGAAGATGAGCTCTGGAGGCAGAAATCAGAATATAATGAAATTTTAGTTTATGAACCAGGTCAGAACGCATAATTCAATTCAAGGAAATTCAGTTTAATCTGTCAAGCAACTTAGTGATTGTGAAAATAAGTTTTTTTTTCCTGATCTTTTCAACTTCAAGGCATTAGAAACTTACCAGTGAAAATCTGATGTAGCATACTGGTGTTGTTTCTTTCCCAGTTCCCTACAACTTCTTGGGTGCAGGGGAGTGCAACTCTGGCATATTATGTGGGTACAGGATGCATTTCAGTCCCATTTAAGACATTTTAAGAAATACATTTCATGTGCCATTTAATATACCTTTAAAAATACAACAGGAAGAATATGCATATTTGGCAGAATTTAATTTACATAAATAAAGTATGCCCAGGTTAGCTCTTCTCCTTTTTCCCATAGTGGCAGCAGAGACCTTTTATTTTCTTCTTATCCTTGCAAGTCACCCAAGCCCAGAATGTTCAGAGATTAAAACAAATTTTATGACTGAAAGTCCTCTGTGTGGATTTATCTGTATTTTCAAAGTCATGCTGACTTCTTTGAGTAACAGAAAATTGAAAACTGGGAGTATATAATGGGGATGTATTGCTCCATGCTGTCCATAAATCTAAAATTTTTTAATAAGCATCTACTTTTGCCTGCAAGCACAGAGAAGTACAAGCTACTGGACTTTTGATATGACCTGGTATGGCCATTCCTGGGTGATAGTAAGGCACAAGGCAAAATAAAAAATTATAATGTACGTAGCTCATCCCATACTCACATAAAACAATCCTGTACTGGAGAAGCCTTTGCCAGCAGTGAGAAAGACCTTAGCAACACACAAAGTGTGTATCTGTGAATGCATATCTGTTCTCATGGGAAAGGCAAGTCCCTAATTAAAGCAAAATCTATTTCAGAGCCTCTTAGAACCCAGTTTTTCATACTTGATTTAAGGCTTTAGCCTTAAATCAATCAAGTTAATAAAAAGTAACTACTCTGAAATATCAAGAAGTTAGGTAAATCTCCAATGGCTTCATTTTTCTTCAGTTTACTGAGGGTGGACTATGGCCTAGCCCACTGAAAAGTGACTTCTTGGTGGATGGAAACCTGAGAAACAAACAGGTGCTCTGGGATGAAGGCAGGGCGCTCTGCCATTGTCAACTATCTTGATTTAAACTTTGGATTAAATAGAAAAAGATGGAAAAAAATGCCTTTTTGTGTGAAGAAGATTAAAAAAAAAAAAATCAGTCTGTTAATTGCATGCAATCCAGATGGAGTGATTAATATCTAACACATGGGTTTTTTTCTGGGTAGGAGTCTGAGCACTTAAACCAGAAACACACATTTTTTCTTGTTAAATTCTCAAAATTCAACACCTTTATTTTACTTCAAGAAACATGAGTATTTATGTTTCCCATTTAAAAAAGCTGTTTGGGCTCCCATAATTTTGAGAAAATGTGTTTCTCTTGTTTTCCATTAACTAAGTTGATGTAACAGTCCTGTTCTCTGCCTCTGTGTTTTTCCAGCTTTCAGGCAGGCAGTAGCAAATCCCATTTCTAATCAGGTCTCTGAGAGAGCAAATTTGTTTGCTTGGTTTATGGTTTGATTGAGGTGCCCACCTAAAAGCCTGACTCACTTTGTTGGATCAAATTTTGCAAGGTGTTTTTGTTTCTAGCAGTTTCTTATAGGTTTCTGGGAAACAGGAGGCAGTCAAGTTTGGGATGATGTTGATGAGAGGAAATATTCTGGATTAACATGGCAGGTGTCAAATTCAAGGCTATTTTGAGAGAATATGAAGTTAATGCAAATAAAACATAAAAAATATTTAGATTTTTTTCTCATTTTTTCTTACAGCTTTGCTACATTTTCTTAATGAAATTTTCTTCATGCCATCAACAGAATTTGAGGGAGAATTACCTACAATATTAAGAAAAACAACCTTAAAAATTCCAGTTCAATGTCAGGAAAAGCATTGAAATAAAAACTAGTAACAATGAAAGATCAGTCTAACAATATGATAGGGCAATCAAAATGTTGATTCTAAAAACAGAAAGGAAAACACTGTGGTTTTGCTTCAAGATAAGTATTTCTGCTTTATGAATGCTATAAAAATGTATCCCCTTCTGGACAAAGTAACCAGATCTAAAGAAAAAAACAAACCTTGCCCTGTTTTTGCACTCCCTAAATCTTTCTTTTTTTTTAATGACCTCTGTGCCACAATTTTTGCCTCCAAGCAGAAACTAACCACTCTGCAAGTCCTCACAAGTAAGCCAGAAATTAATTACACTTAAAAAAATAATTCATAGCATTAATAGATTTTAAAGCAAAGTAATCAGACTTGTACCACTACACTCTCATGTCTCTCAAGTACAAATACTATGAAATTTTCACTAGCTTTCAATGTCCTACATAACAATTGAGGGTGGAGAAACTGCAAAGTCTGTACCACCAAAGAAAGTCTGAAATGAGCAGACCTATTCTTGAACACACCTTCAAATAGTTTACATTTGTTATTCACGAAATCAGATACTTGCTTCGTGCAACGTTTTTTCCAGGATCTTGAATAGAATGATGGGAAAATATTCAAGTAAGATTAAGGATCCTGCATTGCATTTGTTCATACCTAGGAACATTGAGGGGTGGAGAAAATATGATTAATACCATCACCAAATTTTCCCTCAGATTTTTAGTTAACCAGCAGAATGTCTACATACAGAGCCTGATTCTTTCACTTAGGCTGGTACCAACTGGGAGAAAATCTATTCAAGTCAACAAAACTTCCCTCAGGCACACAATGCTTAGAGAAGGGAAGGCTGCACATCCTATCAGGTTACAGCTACAAACCTTCCAGGAAGTTTATACTAAATCTCCTGTGATATGACCTGAGATATGTAGGAAATGTTGAGATATTATTTGCTTTGTTTATGAAATACATGGTACCGTATTTACTACGTTTGCTTTATATCAGCTTGAATAGTTGCAGTTTTTATCAGGAGTTTTTCTATGACACCATCTTTTCCAAATGACTAGGATTTGCATGACCAGTATTGAATCATCAGAATAAACTTCCAAAATTTGCAATTTTCATCAGTTTTATGATAATTTTACACTGAAGTGTAATGTATCTTATTATTTAAATCTGTGCTAAATTTGCTGGAGTAAGATTCATTTGATATTAATGTTGATATTTAACTGTCCCCTTCTTACATCAAAGAAAAATAGATTTTTAATTAGGAATTATGGAGCAGTGTGAGTAGAATGTTTTATATACTTTTAAGCACATATTTTGGGGTCTGAGAATAAGGACCATCTTTGAATTTCTTGTTTTGCCCAAATCCATTAAACCAGTAGAAAATAGATTAACAAGAATAAACATTTTAATCTACTGAAAATTCAGTATGTACTCAATACTAGGAAGGGAACCCAAAATCTGAGATAGACCAATGACAAACTGACTTTGGAGATCAAAGAAAGAAATTGAAAGTAATTTTATGGGCACCACAACCTAACATTACAGTTAACTTTTTAGACTATATTATGTCTATCTCAGCTGGAAGTATTTCTGGGTGAAATTTTGGGGAAATTCTCTACCTTAATTTTTGGAGTAATTATAGGAACCACAAAAAAATTACCTCTATTTTCATCAAAATAACTAAAACCAGATTTTTGGCTACTTAGTCAATCTGAGTTGAGATGGGGCATGAAGAAGCATTTGATGGAGACATTCAGGCAGAGTGATCCAGGACCAGCTTTGCAATCTGCATGTATGTATATGCTCTACCTTGTATGCCACCCCTGTGTCCCCAGTGTGGGCATAAGTTTAGTTTTTCCATGTCACACCATATCAGAAACTTTGGGGGGAAAAAATAAAGGAAGAGTTATTACAACAAGTCTTCTGGACAAGTGAAGGGCCATATTGTCCTCAATTTGTAAGAAATTGCTGAAGAACAGATGTGACTCCAAGTTTCTCTAAGATAGCTGGGAAGCCTTAGGTACTCTGCAAGACTATTGCATCACAACACAAATCCTACCCTACTTTTGCCATACTGTTCTTATTTTTGGTTGGTTTTAGATGACAAAAAATATGCAGGTTTTAGGCATTATACCTGAAGGTGCAAAAGCACACAGGTATTGTGTTGGCTACTCCGTGTCACAGAAATTCTGCAATGTTTAAAAAGAAACAGGTGGGAGATAAAAAAGAAGACTAAAATATAAAATGGAATGGTATCTTATTTTCTTAATCTCCCTTCACACAACTCTTTCTGCTCTCCCTTTTACTGTTTTTTTCTCTCATTTTAATTTTTTTTTTTTTAATTTTCTTCCTGAGTTTCCTTTTCCATCTCTTTTCCTCTCTTCTCACCCTTGGAAGCCTGGCACTGGACTTGTGAGGAAGACTGCCATCAGAGGCTATGGAAGCTGCCTCAGGGAACCAGCCTCATCACTCTTGCAGGGCTGGCAGTGTCAGGAAATCCAGTACCAGGAGCAGCAGGAGAACCAACCAAACAAATGAATGTGCTTCATGAGCTGAGCTAAGATTCCTCTGAGATACAATCAGAACCCATGAAGAATATACAGAGATCTCAAGCTGCTATTGCACACCTCTGTACCCATTTCACTTGGTGTGAAGGCTGGAGTAGAAGCAAGACATGATGAATCCAGTGTGATTAAACAGTCTGCATTTAAGCCAGAGTGACTGTACTTAGTTTGAACCTTCTTAGTACATGATTTGGGGGTCATTTCTGCCTTTTTGTTGTCTGGGTTAGCACAACAGCCCAAAAGTTTGACATCTGCGTAAAGCATCTCTGAAAACAAAAAAGGTTTTTTCAACAAAATTTTATTTTTATGCACAGCAAAAGGACAACACAATAGCATATTTCTCCCCCCCTCCCCACTTGCCTCCACTTCTGGGTATGGCAAGAAGCCTTCTTTTTTTGCTGGGCTCCTCCATGTGTGTGCTGAAAACCCGTGTTCCCAGTTTCTGCGTATCTCTAAGCATTTCTCTTTGTTCTTCAGCACTGTCTGGGAAACATAAATCTTACTGGATTTCCATCAGGCAGATGTGGTCTCCAGTTATTGGCTGCTCATGTTGTTCCCCCCAAAGCTTCCTTTATAACCTTATCTTTGGCATTGTCTCATTTCCTGCTTGTTTCCCACCAGGACTTGCCTTTGATTTAGCAGGTGAACTTGGGGGCAGATCAGATTTAAAATGTATAGATGGGTACCTTATTCTTCACCAAAGCCTCAGGAGGGGTATTCGTGTACTCCCTATACTACTCAGAGGGGGTTTAGAAACTAATTGCAGCTCGTCCTGGAGCAGTTTGGCTGCCCTCATGCCTGTAGCCAAGTTCCAGCTCTGAAAGTCAAGGCCAGCTCTGAGAAAAACAAACAAAGGGAATGTTTTGTTGGCTTGTATTTTAAAATAATTGCTTTGCTTAGACTTTGTAACAACCTCTATCATTAACTTATGGGAGTGGGCTTTTTTCATTAAATTCAAACACGTGCTCACACACTGCCTGGGAAATTCATGACAACCCACTGAGATGGCATGACCTTCTTCTGAGACGAATAATTTTTGAACAGAAATTACAGTGGCACTGAGTGAGCCATGCTGAGGTCACACACATGGTGTTACTCATCACTATAACAGCATCAGAAACCTTATCATTACACCAATATTTTAGCAATGATTTGTGGCATTTTGTACTCAATTTTTCAGACATTCAGAATCAAAGATTGCTAGTAACAAGTGTGGTGGTGCGTTTTTATTTATTTATTTTATGTACTGTCTTACAATTTTGTAGTTTCCCCAATGGTTTGTCCCTATTTCCCCCCATTTGCTATGTTGGTACATCCTTTTGTTCTGTTTTCCCGCCTGGTCCCCCTTTCCCGCCTTCCCTATACCTGTCAGTCTTACCTAAAGATGCTGTGTCATCCCCCTGTCCCCTCCCAGGTGCCTTGTCCGTCACTCGGTGTTCCTTCCCCTCTCTCCAGAAGCTTCCACTCAGGGCACCAAGTGATTGGACAAGGGCCTGGGACCACGCCCATGTCCCTTTCCCATTGGACCAGGCGGAATCACCCCACCGTGGAGCCACTCCCTTCCCCGTCTCCCATTGGTTTTCCCTCCCTGGTTTCCACTCCCATTCCCCTCCCAAACCCTATAAATGTCTGTGTCGAACCCCACTCGGGGTTCCAGCTTGGGGGTTCTCGTTTGTCGGTTCCTCTTCTTTGCGTTGGCCACGTTGGCTCTGGATTAAAGAAGGTTTCATCCCAAGCTGGTCCCGGCTTTTCTTCACCGCCGTAGGGTCGCTAGCGCTAATTCAGGACCCACGGGGACACCTCTCAAACCCCACTAGGGAGCAGCGAGAGGTGCCTCATTGCCCGTCCTCACCCCAGGTGCAGAGCTAGCTGGGGTCGAGCGGAACATCAGTGGGCATTTGGGGCTGAGGAGCGCGGCAAACAAGCCAATGAAGCAAAGGGCATTGAAGGTGCCATTCCCCATCTGTTATATGCAGTTCTTGATTTTGTGTTCCTTGGCTGTCACAAGAAATGGATAGTTAAGGCTTCTGTATTAATGTCACTGTGAGACTGGACTGGAGTGGGCTCCCTTGGAGACAAAGATCTATCACACAGCCTTCAGAAACTGCTTAAAAATACACTTCATAAGCCTTTGTATACAAGAAGGCCCTGCTTACCTTAGAGCAGGAGTGATGAGACAAGCCAAAAAGACATCAGAAAACATCTTTTGACTTTCTGTTAGGGAGGGGAGAAATCAAGAACAACACATCAAGAGCAAGAGCATGCAAACATGCAAGAATAGGATATGGAGAAAATGCTACCCTGACTGAGATAATTTAGTCACCTTTGTGTGCTAGCTTTATTTCTAATTTGTCAATCAAGAGGGTGAAACTTTTCTGCTTTCAACTACTGTCCTAGCTTTGGCTAGGATAAAGTTAATTTTCTTCCTCATTGCTGGTATAATGCTATGGTTTAAATTTAGTGTGAGAATGATGTTGATAACACATTGATGATTCAGTTGTCACCAAGCAGTTTTACACTTAGTCATGGACTTTGCAGCTTTCCTCACTACCACACCAGGTAGCAGACTGGGGAGCACAAGAAACTGGGATGAGACACAGCCAGGCCAGCTGATCCCAACTGGCCAATGGGATTTTCCATGTTATATGGCATCATGCTAAACGCACAAACTAGGGGCAAAGTGGTAAGAGGCTCAGGAAATGCTGGATATCAATTGCTGGACAGTGAGCAATCACTTGTTTACTACATTCTAATTCAATTATTGTTATTATCTCCTAACAGTTCTATCAAACTGTCTTTATCTCAACCCAAAAATTTTACTCTTTTTCCAATTCTGTACCCCAACCCACTGGGAGCAGGGGAATATGAGTGAGTGACTGTGTGGTCTTTAGCTACTTGCTGTGATAGGCTTACCAAGAAAGTTGCTTGCCTAAAAACAAACAGAGGAACAGACACAACCTGAGATTTCTTTTTAGTTCTAGTAATATTCATTTTCTTGTCCAATTTCACAGCAGAATACTCATGATTGCTGGTAGATATTTCATTTGGCAGTAAATTTAATATTTGCATAGCCACAAGATGCACCCAATCACATTAAGCACTATGTGATACACCACACGTCTGTAGAGCTCTCACAATTAAACAGAGAGGGAAAGTGGGGGACATACAGGTGAGCTAGGATAAGACTGCAGCAAGGAGCTTTGGTAGCATATACCTGCTGTGCTGCTGCAGTTCTTCTCAGTGCCTACCCGTAACAAGGTTTTACTTTACTACTCTACTGAAGTACTGAAGTACTTCATTACTGAAGTAATGACTTATTGGGGAAGTTTGGTTGACAGCTTGGCTTCACTGTTCCTTATGGGAAGCTCTCTTTTAAATAGCTGGTGTACAAGTCAGGAATAAGGTTGGTCTTGCACCTTAAAACTGATGTGAATATACACCAGTAATTGAACTACAGGAGAAAAGTCCAGTAGAATATAATGCATCTTGAGGCATTCAGTTAAAACCAGTTAACAGATCTTAGCTGCCAGTTTGTTGATGGAAACTTTAAATTGCTTGTGAACAATCTGCAGCCTACTTGCATGACTTCTTGTGGGACAGTTTGAACAGAGAGAATACCCAGTAAAACTCCAGGGACAAAAACAAAGCACTCAAACCTGAGGAACACTGAAAACCCTAAGAGCACTGAATATACCATTTGTTAAGGAACATTTGCATTTTATATTTAAATTCTGCACATAAAACCACTCCTCAGTTTGCTAAGAGCTTTAATAGTTTATTCTTCTTGGGTGACTGCTCAAACACATGCTTTTCTCTGTTACAGGTTTTAGTCTTGGTAGATTTCAGTGGAGTAGCCATTAAAGATCTCCCATCTTATTAGCAATAAAAGAATGGATTAAGTAAAATATGTCATTTTTATAACAGAGAAATGAAATGCAGGAAAGAAGGGGTGCAGAGGCTATGATCCTGATTGTGAGTTCCATAGGCTGTGCTGTGGGCCTTGAAAGGCACTATAAAACTCTGTAAGACTCTATTTCTTAGAGTTTTCCATATCTACAACCACGATAGCTGCTTTAATCTCTGATTAAGGGACAGGACCTACAGAGCATCCTACTCTACCAGTAGCAAAGTAGGCATATCATTCAATGACAGAAACGCATCAGCAGCATATTTGGGTCAACTTCCCACTATGACTTATTAAGCCTTTTATAAAATAAAGCTCAAAGACCTTATTAATATCAACAAGGTGTTTTATAGTTGCTCTTAATGGCAGGGATTAACCTTGTCATGGTTTGCTGCTTTCGTTACAGTGCTAACAGCGAGCTAGGCTTATCATTCTGTTCACTATACTGTATCTTTACTGACTGCAGCAAATAGCTGATTTGGTCTTATTCACTGCAGTGAAATGATATTTCAGGATTTCAGCTTTCAGGATATTACTGCAAAGCATGGATCTAAGCCTTAAGATACTGTGGCTAATCAATTATATTAATTTCTTGTCGAAGCAGTGAAATAACTTTTCTGACCTCTTATGTATTTCTCTAGTTGTGAACAGCCAGGAGAATTGTGGGGACACAACAGACTTTCTAGTTAAAAAATGAAAGCAAAACTTAAATATTGAGCTAATGCTGACCTATAAATTCAGGGGAAGATTCTAATCTCATCTGAGAATGGCACAGAAGATTTATTTCAGTATCCTTGAAATCCCTATTAGTGGTATTCAGTATCTCTGTTAGTGGACTGTGCTGTATTAAAATTGGGAGGGCATGAACAGGACTGGAGCAGACAGAGTATTTTGGAAAAGTTCTACTATTCCAGGGAAAACAAATTAACCCCAACATTTATCTACAGATTTTAACGATTGAAAGAATGGCCCTGTTTATTCCAGATATGAATAAACTTGTCAGTATGGAGTTGGTCAGCTGAAGCACACTATAACACTTTAAAATACAGCTACAGCTTCCCAGAAAAGTGACTATGCTCCCTTAAAATTTAAGAGATTAAATTGAATTGGTGTATCTGTTATTATTTTATGCTTTTTTTCACCTGTGAATCTTTCTTCATGCCAGGGGAACATCTTGAGCCTGATTTCTTCCTCCATTAGAATAAATGGCAAGTTTTCACAGGACAGGTAAAAAGACCTCAGAGACTCAGATAATACATATATTTTTCAAGTAGACTGGATAACTGGAGAGAAGAACCGGCCACAGCAGTGTATCTTAACGACTCTAATGCACATTATGTTGGAAAGTAGGACAATTAACAGTTTAACATATTGTCAGAACATGCAGAAAGGTCTCAAGGATGGCTCAATAGATTCACTTCAAAGTCAGGCAGAATCCACATCTGGGAAGAGGTAATGCCTTTGCAGCTTTCCTGAAGTGAGTGTTGAAATAATTTTTTTTTTCTTAACAGCTGGGGAAAAACCTCAGGAGACATGCTGTGTTTGAACCAAATCTCAAGGTGAACTGTTTCAATGCAGCTAGTAAATGCTGCCATAAATGCATGGAGAGGATTAATGTGTCTTTTTATAAAGGGGGCAGGAGAGGTAAAAAGGTGTTCCCTCTGCTGGAGTTCCTCAGTGGAGTCTGCCAGAATGCCCCGAGGTGCTTAAGACCTCCAAACATGCCCACAAAATAACCCTCCATCTTGTGGGCTCACTCCAGGATCCTTTCCTGCCAGGCATCAGCACCTCTGCATTTCTATTAACTTGACATTATATCAATTAACTTGACGTTTTATATCAATCTACTTCTGCCAGTTACTTACAAATTATTTGGGAACAGGTTTTCCAAATGGAAGCCTGGGTATCAAAGGCAGAGTTATGATTCTGTATGGTGGACAAAATCCTATCTCCATGTTCACGTGTGAGGGGTATGGAGATACGGATTGTTGCCTTTAACTCAGCTTGGAAATGAAACTTGAGATAATTTTAGTAGGGAGGTAATATAAAAGGGAATCTTTATTTGAAGGCCTTCAGAAGCAGTTATGGACGAATATCCACAGAAGCCCACCACCGCCAGCAGTGAGTACATTTTAATAGGAAATTAGGAATTTTAGGAAATTAATGTAATTGATAAAAAGCACCAATCAGGAGGACAACTGGTGATGCAATTCCCCCACTGGTCAAGCTCCTTCTCTGGAGTCTCCCCTTCAGCACTAGTTGTACTTTGTCCGTGAAATGTATCTCAAAGGGTTTTTCTCAGCCTTTGCTCCCAGAAGAATCAAGAGAGGACAGGGGCCTTGTACCCACCAGCGCTTGGAGCTCTGGAATTTGCTTTGTCTTTTGCTAGGAAAAGGCCATGGAAAGTACTGGGAAAACTAGCTACTAATACAATAGGTGAAAGATTTACAAATATATGCGTGAAGAATACAGAGAACATAGAGAAAACAGACAAAACCTAAAAAGCTTCAGGATGAGCAGCTGGAGTTCATGAGGTTCATGCTCTGAGATGTGCAGAGGTCCACACACAGTCAGAAATGTGCTCTCAAATGAGGAATGTGCAACTGGACATTCACAGGAGCTCCAGAGAGGTGTCTCTTGCTGCTGAAGATTTGACAGCTGTGGCTGGATGAATTAATGGCTCTGGTCCTGGCAGTGCAGATGAAAGAGCTGCTGCCCAGTTGATGGAGTCTGTAATGGTTATACTGGTCTGCCAGGAGACTCAAAACCAGTGATACCTATTTCTGAACAAGCTCCAATAAACATCTGGGTCTTCCAGAGAACTGATTGCCTTCAAAGTTACACACTACCTTCAAGTGCTTTATTTGGTAATCCTAATAGCTATTTATCTACAGGCTATGGATTTATATATGGTTTTATTTTGCTAGTTTTTTTCCTTCTCTGTTCCAATTTGAACCATTTTACTGGAGTACAGGCTTGAAACTCAGATCTGCTTGCTCCAGCTGAGATGGAAAAACATCCAGGGAATAGAGGGTATCTCTTGCAGTTCTTGTGCTTTCAACTCCAGCTATACCTTATTAATACCCAAAATGTTTTCATCTATGCTGGGACAAGTGCCAAAATTTAGAGCTGGCCTAAATACAAGGAAACAGCAGATAAACTGCCTGCTCAGCTCTCTCATGCATAAGCTAATGGTATCAGTGGACCTGGTCCTATTTTCTCATTTGTGGACATCCTTTTATGCAGATTCATCCTGTTTGGACGCCAGAGACAGGAAGAAAACCTAATGTGCCTTTGAAATTTAACACACTGCACTTCAAGAGGGATATGGAGGAATGGCTTAAATCCCTTGCAGAAACAAAGGTATTTAAAATCCTTGTTAACATGGACACAGAGAGAAGTGGCGTGATTTCCCTTTTTGTGTTTCAGCTAAGCTGTAAGTTCGGGACCATGGTGTTGAGGCAAAGAGGAGCACCAGGGCAGGTAGCTGACAGTAAGCCATGACTGTGGTGATCCCCATGTCTCCTCTGGAGGAATGTCTGAGGTTGTTAAGAGGGCAGTTCGAGTCCCAAGTCTGCATTCTCCCTGAAGATTTAGGTTTCTAGTTTGAAACCCCTTTCCTCTCTGAACACAAATGAGGAACTAAACTAGAAGTGAGTAATCAGAGATGTCCCCAGTGAGGACAAAGTTATTTTAATGTAGTCCAGAACATTGTGAAAAAAAAAATTGAAAGCATGTATGAGCTGTGTGTTGGATATATCAATAGAAAATTTAGGAGAAATTACCATCGTGTTGGGATGTAGCTGACCCAAGTAAAGGGAACTAATGGAACAGAGAAACCAGCATATCTTGAGTGGTTGCAAAATCTTTCTGCACTGGTTTTGGATTGGCTTGGTTAAGGGATTGCTGCTAATTGGGCTACTTTTGTTCAGCATTTCCCTTGAACAGATTTCTACACATTTTCCTCCAAAGAATTCACATATGTATCTACTGAAGGTATCAGGAGAGCTATAGCCTCAGTGGCATTGTGGCAAATTATGACCTGCAAATCATCACAGATGCACTGCTGCACTGCCTTCTCTCAGCCCTGCTGCCAAGCAGCCCTAAGGGCAGAGCCTGAGATCTGCCTGAATAAAACCAGAGCACCAAAATGTGTCAGCAGCCAGGACCAACAAGGGTGAAAGGAAACCTTTTGCTTTTCCTTCATGAATAGCAGGTAGATTTAGAAAGTGTCCTTCAATGCATGTCCACACCAGGGCTAGCTTCCCTGGAAGGCTGCAGGGAGCAGGACAAGCAAGACCTTCTCTCAATGATTAAGTTCAGGCTGGCAAGTTGGAGGGTGAGGGATGGTGCTGTCTTGTCTGGAGGGCATGAGAGCTGGTTCCTCAGCATGGGTTCACTGGGAGACCCAGCAAGCAGCTGGGCTGAGTCATCCCTGCTCCCACCTGGTGCAACCACTATCAGGCAAATCTGCATCTTTTATGGTTTCGAAGCCCAAAGTATGGCATCACAGCAAAACTAGGAGACCTGAAGTCCCAGTTCATGTTTAGCTTAGTCTACAGATGAGTATAGCTCCAATTTCTGTTACTTTATTGTTCTGCTGAGCTTGCCCAGACCTGCTGATGATGAGACCAAGCAGCCAGACATTGCTTCTGTGACCACTCTCACACTGTGGTCATAATGTTTGACATCATGCACATTCCCATTTTGCCTGTGTCCCTAGCTTTTTAAAATGAGGTTAGATATTACTTTATAGAGTGAAGCTATTTCATCACAATAATAACTAAGATTTTCCTGTTTCTTCTTACCTTATTTAAAATTCTGAAGAAATCTCTACTATGACATATTTTTACCAGGGAAGCAATAAGTATTGCTTTATTTCTTTTTCTTCTGAGTAATTAACATGATGAATATTTTTCTATGCATATATAGTAAGTCTTATTTTCAATCCCACTTCTTATTTCTAGTTGTCATAAATTACTATAAATTAAATAATTATGTGTGTCCCCCACATTACAGTGACTGCATCCTGAGAATTTCTCTGTGCAGCCTCAATGTACTGCTGCACAGAAAGAGAAACTGAGGCACAGAGAAGTCAAATGGCTTGCAGATTTAGACAGAGCCAGGCAAGAATCCCAAATCTACGAAGTCCTAGTTAAATACCTTGGCTGCAAAACAGGCCTCCTTTTATGGACATTACAGCTGTGATTTGCAGTGGAGATTCTATAATCTACTTATGCCATCCCGTAAGATTTGAGAACCTAACTCCTTTAGTACCTTTGAAAATACATTTGAAAGCATGTTCTTATACTTTTTTTTTGGTAAAAATTATTGTCTTCTCTATCTCCCATTCAAGATTATATCTCTAATCAAAGGTATCTTTAAAGTGTAAAAATCTGTTTTTTTCTAACTTGCTAAAAAGCTTGGAGGTTCCAGCATTTTATAGTTTAGTAGACTACATTCATCTGTCTTTCCCTGCCACAACATTGTGTAATAACTTTTGTTAAGTCCCATATCCCATCTCATTCTTATATAAATAACAGTGTCACCTCCCCAAATGTTGTGTTGAAAAATCTGTGGTGTGAATATTTAAAGAAAGGAGTTGGGATCATTGAGAAATATGTCTATTATTTACCCTGCCAGTGCTCCAGCAGAGAGATGCTGAAAGTAACTGCTGTGCTACATAGCTGAAAGGAAATGGAGGGAACAAATCATCCAGCAAGTCTAGATACTGCAAAAATCAGATGGGAATTGGCTGTTCTGTGTTTTCCCTTTTGGATTGAGAGCACATTACTTTCTGGGTTGCAGTAGGTGGAAGAAAAGTTACTGGGGCAGCACAGCGGACCCTGTAACCTCTGTGAATTTCAGGGCAAACTGCCAGGCCCCAGATCCTTCTCCCCTTCTACACACAGTCCAAGCCGGTTTAGTAGAACCTCAGCAAATGTTACAGCCTTTCCTGCTTGCTTTGCACTGCTAATATATTTGTGTGTTGAAAAACCTTGCATCTTGAAAATATCCTTCAGGGAGGGGAGTGGGAAATCCATATTCCTCTGTTTGGCAAAATCTCTTTGATGTCTTCTCTCCTCTCCTGTCATGCTTCTGTCCGTGTGAGGATAAATGCACTGCAACTGGGAGAGTGAGATAAACAGTGTAAGGAGAAATCATTATAAACCTCATGCTTCAGAGGTGCATTCTCGGAAATGTGCCAGTCATAAAACCTGACCATGCCTGAAAAATAAAAATCTCTCAAATAATAATATAGGATCTCCATGAACCATTTTCTTATGCCTCTTCCCCAAGCATGGAGCATTAAAAGATTGAAAACTCCTTTTTGCTTCATTCCATACAGCCTGAAAAACCATACAACATACTCCACATGCATTTACAATAATAAAATGCGGAATAAAAGAATTTTCCTTCTTGGGACTGTCTACAAAATGAACCTTGTCCCTGCAAAATGAAATACAAATAAAAGGAATAGGGGACAGCCTATGTATTCTTCCCACTGCTCTTCTGAACGATAAGCTGGAAAAGTGCTGTAAACAGATACCTTCGCCTGTGTTCTGTGGGCTGGGGGAGATGAATATGTACATTTATATGGATTTGAATTGCAAGTCATATCATTTATGTAGGGAGTAGGCTTCTTACAGGCAAGCCCAAAAGCTTCCTTTCATTTCTGAGAAAATTTCAAGCGCGCAATTGTTGCGGGTGGTTGCGTCACACAATGAATGTGAAAACAATGCAAGAAACTTTTGGCCACCCAAGACGTCACGACCATTGTTCTGCTGCGCTTCTGGCCTCATTGGAGCTGACAGCAGCATAATGAGTAACAGGACTCCTCCCTGTGGTGCTCCTGTAGGCAGCTTACAGGACTTGTTTGTGAATCATTCTTCCTCCCTCTTATTAACAGCAACTGCTATAATGGTTCTCTGACCATAGTTATCTCCTGGAGGAAACCTTGCTGATGCAGGGCTGTGCTCTTTTTGCTGTGCAGACTGACTTTATCAAACCTCACCTTTTGCTTTGATGCATGAATCTCAAGCATGAGAGGGCTGTGCTTTTTTTCCCACAGATTAATCAGTGGACTGTTAGGAAAACCACATTTTATAAATGGGGATTGCCCTGTTAGAAAAAACCAATTAACACGATGAGAATTTAGGAGCATTCCCTTGCCAGCTGTCTTTAAAATAGTTCCAAAATAATAAAGTAGATGGCTCTATCATGAGCAGTCTGCCCTGGCATGCAGCCCTGACTTTTGCTGTCTTGCCTGACCGAGATTCCCTCTGTGCAGGACCTGAGGCGTGCAAGGCAGAAAGCAAGACTTGCTCCAGCCTGCACCCTCCTGAATGGCTCACAGCAAAGAGGAGGCTGGTGGAACCTCTCCTCCACACCTCTCCCTCCTGCCTCCTCTGGCAATGTGCCCCAGGGCTTGGGGAGCTCCCTTCCAGCTCCCCTGTCTTTCACCTGGTGGTAATTTTCACCTAGCTGCTTGAGAACTTTTTAACAGCCAGTGAAATAAAATTATTAAAATGGATATAATATATTGTCATATTTCTTCTAAAAGAGGAAATGTAAATCAGTGAGGTTTTTATATTACAACATTTTTATCTATTTATCCTATAGGTAGGGTTTAATTACTCCCTAATTATGTTTGCTCAAGTTTGCCCCAGTTTCTTCCTTCAGATGAACACTATTCAGACCACACATTTATGGATTTGCTACTCATGACATGACCAGTCTGGCATTTTCATTATCCTTCAACTTTATCTCTCCTCCTGAAAGAAGGTTCCTGCCATTAGTAGTTTTTTTTACTGCCATGGTTAACTTCAGTTCAGGATTAAGACTGAATTTTTCTCCACTTGATACAACCACCTAAGGAAAGAAGGTCTCTGTATTGGGGATATTATCAGTTAAAATGACCTTTCAGGGCCCTCATTCTTTTAGAAATGGTTTTTGTTTAACTTATTTCTTATTTTTGCCCAGATTTGAATCTCTGAAATTCTATTATTTTTTGTCCTCATCCTCCTGCTTCACTGCTGTGTTTATTAATACTGCACTTCTTGGGTCATTGCCCCAGTAAGTACTGAGCTGTAATATTATTGCAGACATTATTCAGCATTCCGACACTTCACATGCACTCATCAATCCTGCTTCACCAACCAATTTGATTTCATGTTTTAGGTAAGGCTTTTGAAGATATGCTAAATACAGTCAAGTACTCAGTGTCTCTGGTACATTTTGCCTCTTTTCTTAAAACCATAAAATGTTATTTCAGTTGGCATTACTTTATATATTCAAGCACAGAAGCATCTAACTTCATTGTGTGTTTTTATCTCTCCTAGCTCTTGCCTAGCTTCACAGGCCTCAGTAGGTGGCTAACAATTTATTTCCATTGTGCTGGAAGCTCCATTTTATGTCCCCTCTCAGTTACCCATTTCTGCTGATCATACACTATTGGACTTGCTCAAATTTACTTTGAGACACCCAGGGACTTTTTCAAACTAATGGTTCAAAAGCACAGTAAATTAGCTTTTTAACTTTTTGCCAGGTAGAGGGTATTGTTTGTGTAAGGACTGCCCCAGAGGTTCCTCTTAAACTGTTAGTGAAGATGGTCATATATTGATTTATTAATTGATTTAGTCTCTATCATCAAATTTCATATGGAAAGAACAGAGAAAATATTATTCTGTCTCACTTAACAAGGAATATAAAATTGCCTTCTGGCACAGATGCAATTACTTGGCATTTGATATGTTTCCCTTTAAATAATGAGATAAAGAGTATTACAACAGTTCAGGATTATTCTTGATTATGAATCAAATCTGAACATGAAATGCTTCAAGAGGTCACTGCAAGAAATTTACTTTCTTCCACTTTAAAGTGGAAGAAAGTATCCACCTATCTACTTTGTCCATCCTGACTGTGCAAATACTTTAAAATGAAGTTAAAAGAAGGCCAGTTTCTAAATTAACGATGAAAAACCTTATACATCCTTAGAATGCAGAGAGTGCCACCAAACTCTGCTGTGAAATGCTGCTCTTCTCAACCTGTTTTTTTGTGAATAGAGAAGAAGTGGTGAGGTATGTGATGTTTGGTGGCCATTTTGGACATGATCATGAAATGATAGAAGTTTTGATTCTTGGAGAAGTGAGGTGAGAACTGCTGCCTTAGACTTCTGGAGGGCAGACTTTGGGCTATGTAGGAGCCTGGCTGACAGAGTCCCTTGGGAGACAGTTCTGAAAGGCAAAGGAGTCCAGGAAGGCTGGGCATTCTTCATGAAAGAAATCCTAAAGGCACAGGAGCTGCCTGTCCCCATGTGCCTAGAGACACGCTGGCAGGAAAGAAGACCAGCCTTACTGAACACAGTTTGGCTGGAAATCAGGAAAAAAAGGGAGGGTCTATGGCCTCTGGAAGAAGGAGCAGAAAACTCAGAAGGACTACAAGGATGTAGCAAGGTTATGCAAGGAGAAAATTACATGGGTCAAAGCCCAACTAGGATTTAATTTGGTTATTGCTATAAAAGTCAATAAAAATGTTTCTACCAATATATCAGCAACAAAAGGTGGGCCAAGGAGAATCCCCATCCTTTATTAGATGTGGGGGGGAACATAGTGACAAAGGATGGGGAAGAGGTTGAGGCACTTAATGCCTTCTTTGCCTCAGTCATTAATGATAAGAACAATTATTCCCTGGGTACCCAGTCCCCTGAGCTGGAAGACAGGGACAGGAAGCAGAATGAAACACCCACAATTCAAGGGCAAATGGTCAATGACTTACGACTCCATTTAGACACACACAAGACTATGGGGCTGGGTAGGATCCAGTCAAAATGATTCCATGATTCTGTGTTTCTGGCACATATTTTTCTTTTGTCCTAAGGAACTTTTGTGTTCAAGATTAGCTTTGTAAGATTAACTTTTAAATTGACTTAGCTAATTAAAAAATATTCCCTGCAGGAAACTAATTTTGAAATACTCATGAACAATCACTGAGGTAAAAATCTATGTCAAATCAACTTAAGTTACAAAATTCTACCACGATAGAGCCAGGAATCAACATTAATGACATAATTCATACAGTGTAGACACAGTCCTCTTGGATGTTCGTGTCCTCACTTTGGGAACTCCAGAACTAAAAAGCCTAAGTAAAAGTTCATAAAAACAGAAAAGAGATGCAGGGTTGGGAGGACTAATGTGAAGACCACAGAAGAAAGCAGAGGAAGCTGTGGAATTAAAAGTCAAGCCAATCTAAGTAAACAGGCCTTTTGCATGAGCTAGGAAGAGAATTCCGATTTGGAGTAACTTTTTAGGGCATAATAACTTGCATAATGTCTAAATGGTAGATCAATGCATAATAACTAAATGCTAAGGGAGTGATGAGTCCATGCAACCAATACCTGACCATGGTGGTACATGTAGGGTCCTGTTTCTCCTCAATAGCCACCCTAAGTGAGATAAGACTCACCTTTGCTGGCTCTGAACCATGTTATCCATCTTGTATTCTGTCTTGTGTTCTGTTGAGTCTTTATTGCCTGGGGTACAGCAGTGAACAAGCATGCAGCTCAGGTTCTAGAGCAGTAGAGTATGATCTGCTATGGGCCCAGAAGCAAAGTAATACGTTGATGGACCACAGTTGTCTCCAAATGAAGGCTGCTTAGCTACATACTCACCTGTAAAGCAGGTGAATTTTTTGAACCAGGCAACCCGCCTGTGAATAATGGAAAATTAGGAGTACAGAGTTATGTCATGTCTGCAGCACACAGTGCCTTAGGACAGGATTCAGCTTGCTGACTATAGCATTGACATTTGACGTCTGTAGATGGTATTTGATATGGACACTAAACTCTCATGAGAGCTGATAGAGATCAACCCAAAACAGTCAGTGCAGCCTAAAGGATGATTCAGTCCATTCTAAAATAGCACCCAAATTATGAGGAAGTTACTGAGAGGTGTCTAGTTTTGTAAAGGGTCCTCCAAAATAAAGATGATGGGCCACAACCTCTAATGCAGCAGCATGATAGGGTGTGTAATGGCTGCTACCCCCACACAGGTGTCCTGGGTTACTCTGAGCATCCCACCTGGTACCAGATATATAGGTTTTGGTACAGATTTCTGCTACGGTGGCTCATCAGCTGAGCCACACCTGATAGACTGTTGACTGTCCTGACCAAATCTCCACGGAACACAGATAGAGCTTGTTTTCTAGTTGACATATAGATGGCTACCTGTACATACCTGATAATTTTTGTCCTAAGCTGTGATCTAAATCCCATCCTTGGTAACTGCATGGTGCTCTGTAAAGCACAGCATGCATTCCATTTCACCCTGGTCTAGGGAGAAACATTGGGTGGATATCCTCAAGACAGTGAAAGTGACTTTCCTAGATTTTAATTTTTGTTGCAAAAAATAAACCTTTAAAAAGTCTCTAGACATGACTTTGTCTCTCTGTATGAGGAAAGCCCATGTTCCTAATTCCACACATCTGTGACCCTCATAAACTGATTTCTTTTGTAATGGAAGGGGGCATTCCTTTTGATCACAGGAGTGTAAGGTGCCATTAATGAGTCATTACCTGTAGGTGTCATCATCCAAATGTAAATGACTTTTTACTTATAATCAGACAAATCCTGTGGCTTGAAGGTGAACACTCAGATTTGAGGATATCCTGAAGCAATTTATTGAAATTTATGCACCTGTAGGGTTGCACTAAGAACATGGTTTCACTAAAACTAACTTTCTTTACAGGAACAATGTAATGCTGTGGTTGGTGTAAATAAGAAAGACAGTAGAGATTTAAGCTCATTTTAGAAAAGATTAACTTATTCTATCTGTCATAATCCTGCTGTGCAAACAGCAGTACAGAGTGATCTATGTTAACTTTACTAATATGTGAGCTTTAGAATAGAAGCTGTGCTAAATATGATTCCTCTGCTTCTAAGTAGTTGAATACTACAGAAGATAGAGAGGAAATAAAAGGGGAGCACAAATTATTTCCCTGGCTACTATAAAACAGTATTGAAAATGGTACATTTCAGTACTTAATTCTTATTCATACCAATCCCAGGCTTTTGCCTTTCTTATTCATACCAGGCTTTTGCTTTTCTTAGGCAGCATTTCCACAATATGGAAATTTCCATAGTATATCAGCTGCCAGGAAGGAAAATAATGACCATGCCAGAACCATTTCCACATTCCTATAGCACAGAGCTCCTAGCAGTCTGGTGCTGTTACTCCACTTGAGTGATGGATGACACCAGCTGGATCTTTAGTAAAAGCACAGGGATCTCTTCTTTAGAAACGGAGAGTGTGCAAAAAAGTAGTCAGACATTGAAGAAAATGTCCCATGTTCACCAAAGCTTTAGGGAGAAGTGGAATCCTATTTTCCTGAACTATTGTCCACTCAGTGACTGTAATGCAGACCTCTATAGTTGTTTTGCCTTCCAGGTGCTATTCTAAGTCACAAAAAATCGAAGACCAATAAACAAGCAATCAAACGAATAAATATTCTGTATCATTAACTGCATATAATATCACATGTTCTCAATGCTATAGTTGCTAAAGGATACTTTCTAACCAAGGTATCAATGATGGACATGGAGCGTGCTGCTGCCACTAGAATTTCCCCTTTTCTACAGGGCTAAACCACTGTTGACATCTCATTAATTCACCTAACTCTGACTGTGCTGTATCAACGCATGTCACTAACCTTTGTGTTCAGACAGTTTGCTTTCTGAAAACATTTTCTTGTGCTCAGCACCAGGCTTCTTCTTGCTGTTTTTTTTCTTTTTTTCCATTGCATTACTTTTTTCCCCTTCAGCCTGAAATGTGGGAGACCATTTTGCTTTGGAGCATATGGCAATGTTCAGCTGTTGAAACAGCAGGGGAGGTTATAAATCTGGACAGAGAACCGCTCTTCATCTTTAGTAGCTGAAT
This sequence comes from Lonchura striata, assembly GCF_050655825.1. Lineage (NCBI taxonomy): Eukaryota > Metazoa > Chordata > Aves > Passeriformes > Estrildidae > Lonchura > Lonchura striata. The sequence continues at coordinate 23,272,638 of NC_140704.1, read as the reverse complement.
GCTTTGTGGCCATTGCAGGCAATGCTTTCCCTAACCCTGTGACCTTGTCTGGTCTCAGACACAGACCTTTCACATGGGGTGGAGAGCAGCATCATGTTAAAACAGCTCAGAGCCTGCTTTTATTGAGTAGATTTTTTTAGACAAGTGCCAAATAGTAATATTAATTTGTGATTTTTCAAGTGTGTCCTCATTACATTTTTGGACTTCACCTCTACAAACACAGAAATAAAAGAAGAATAAATCCAAAATCTTGTCTGAATACAATATCTAACTACAAGGATTTATTCCAAAATTTTTAGCATTAAAGGATCTTGAGCCCTCATTTAAAAATACCATGTTGCATTCCTTACCATAGCCAAGTATATAATTCAATTTTTCTTCAAAACATGGCTACCAAAACACAAAAGGTTGAGTCACCTTTTCAATGCCTAGAAGTGTTACAGATGTAACTTCTGTTTTTTTCACAGCAAGAATGGGCAGAAATTTATAAATTACATTTTCAGTACAACTTTCAGAGTTAACTCTGGAAGAATCTAAATTCCTGGACACAAGAGGTTTGACAGTTAAAAAGTTTAGATAAGTTCATTCTGTACTTTTTATAGTAAGTATGTGCCCATGGACAACAGTTCTCATTAAATTACTCATATTTCCATGGAATAGGTGAAAATGAACTGTTTTCCTTAATTTTTGTTGATTTTATAGCAGATATAGAATACAAAGTAAAATACCCAATATAGGAGGGTCATTTTTCTCGAAGTGCTTTTTCCTTTAGAAAAAAATACTTACATTAAAGTTTCCTCTTTCTCAACTAAGTTTCCTTTTTTATCAAAACAAAAGGACTTCTGACTCCACTTTCCCATTTGCAGCACCTCTGAATCTTGTTATAGAGCAGCTGTCCTTAGATTTTTTTTTTTTTTTTGTGCTTTAATGAGAAAGGCGACACTATCCACCATATCAAGGTAGAGAGATCATGGTGGGATAATTTTGAAGATGAAATCTTGAGCTTCCCTGGAAAGATCAAGGAAATATTTTAATTTGGGTTTATTTCTGCTGTAGTCTGAAAAGGGAGAACTATTATACTTCTCATAGTATGTAGAGATACTCCATGTATAGTACTTCTATTATGAATTTCTTGCAGTAGTCTTTGGTTACAGAAATGAAAGCTATTCCATGAAAAGAGATTAAATTTTTTGCTGTGCTGAAGTCTCAGCAGCATCAGTCAGGGTACATCATAGTGCTCCTTCTAGTCTATGGCCATCCTGTCTGCCAGTGGCTCTGCTTTAGCAGGCAATGTGGATTATTACAAATTCCCATGGCCTGACAGCTACAGAAGTCTTTTGGGACCAAGAAATATGGACTCTGTGAGGCAGAGAGCAGTTTATCTGTCATTTGCTGTGTGCCAAATAGTAGGTTAAAGACCCTAACAAAGTATTTTTCCTCTTCAGGCATAGTGAGGAAGTCTACTGAGACTCTCATTCACTAGGGGTGAATGGAGCAGACAGAAGTATTACATATTTTTTGTTTCCTATATGAAGTGAATTTCTCAATTAATGTCTCTGGAGGTTCTTTTATTCTGATACAGTCAATGGAAAAAGGGAAGCACCTAATCTAATATAATCTAACAGTATCTTCACCTACTTCTCTTCAGAAAAATTTATCATTCCTGTCATCTTTACAGAGAGTGCAAGTAGTTAAATTATGCAGTCTGACACATTAGTTACTTAAAATTCATTAAGTTGGAAGTCTGAATGAGTAAAATGGAAAATTTTACACAAGATTGGTGAATTTTTAAGTCCTGTAGGTGTTCTGTAAGCAGGTTACTAGTACTTAACAGAGCAAATCCAAGTTGAGTCAGTGGAGAGATGTATGTATGGATATGATGGTGATGGTGAGAAGCTCAGGAATTACATGGCTGTGTGCTGAAGAAATGCTGTTTCATATTTGCTTTTTGGTTCATCAAATGTCTTCTTGATGAGATACATCTCCTGTGCCACAGGATTGTCTGCTGCATCTATGCTAACAAACCCAGATCTGAACATCATTTAGATTTATGGGAGATGGAAGTATTCTTGTACCCTATTTTCTTTTTCTCCTATCAGAATTACTTTCTTTCTAGCTGTTACCTTTTTTTGCTATAATTGTCACTACAGTGATTTCTAATTTTTTGTTGTAATACCTAGATGACTTTTCATTTAAGTTCTCTCTCTTTCTTCTGGTTTGGGTTGTTGGCTTTTTATCCTTTTTATTTTTTTTTTAAATTCAGTTCTCAAAGTAGAGTGCTTTCAGTTTAGTTATGTTGTGTTTTGGGTTTTGGCAAAAACCCCTTTGTTGGAGGTTTGCAATAAGTATCATTGTGGGGTTGCTTTTATTATAGGATTTGATGTGTCTCATCAGATGGATAAGGATGTCAGTTGAACCAGGATGATCCCTGTGGTGACTCAGAATTTATGCTGATGATTGACATGGTTGATTTATATCATCTGACATATTGCCAAGCATATCAAGCATGTTTAATATTATTACAAGATTATTTAATGAAATATACTGAATTCTCATGGACAAATATTACACCAAACATATCTCTATGTTAGAAGGATAACTGTGGTTTTTGCAAGAAAATGGCAAAGGTCAATATAAATAAGTATCAGATTTTATTATGTCATAATTTCCAATCAGCATATGGCCTGTATCTTTTCATGAATGTATGCCATTGGATATGCAATTATCTAATGGTTATTTTGATGTTTGAGCTAAATGATTGATGATGATATGTATGACAGAAATCATGCCAAATTTTTATTTGTTGTTTTTGGATGAAAGTGCCATCCAAAGCCTTTACAAGGCAGTGTTGTATGTTGTTCATTTCCCTCAGGATGATGAGCTCATCATGCATTAGGATAGATGATACCCTTACTTCCAGCTGCACATTGAAATAATCTTTGTTAGCATTTGCTGCTTCTTCAGTGGCATGCTGCATGTCTACACAGAAAATTGAATCAGCTCACATATAAAATGTTACCAGATAAAGAATTTCACATTAAAACTAATTTTACATGAAGCATGGTCAAAGGATAAGTATTCCAATTATTTATCAGAATTGCAGCTGGCCTCTGTCCTCCATGAGTTATTGTGAATTACTAATGAACGTACTCCTGATTTTTCTTACAGTTGGGATATTGTTCCTTTTCAGTTTTTTGTCCCAAAATGTCAACAACTAATCGTGTCACCTGGTAGAATGTTTGAATTTCACAACCATTCTTAGTTCACCTTTTTTCCTTACAGAGTCCTAGGCTTTTAAATCTATAGACTTGAGATTCCAAGCTCAACTGTTTTCGCTTTAGCTGCCTAAACCATGCACATTTGAACTTTTGGATTGTTCCTGCACATGTGGCTCTAGGTGTCCCACCCAATGACAATTGTTGGTAAGTTGCCTTGTCCAGAAACAAGAGAATTAAATATTTAAATGTTTCTCAAATGTAGATTTTTCAGAAGAAAAGTGGTTGTTAAATCTTGCCCAGGACAGATGCTGCCTTCAATGAACAGGGAATGATGGCACTTTTTCCTTTATGGATCCCAAGGATAATAACTTAGCTCTGGATGTGTTCAGTCTGAAAGAAGTTAATGTGCAAATAGAATACTTGTATGACATTCAAAATCTGCTGGAAACCTTGTTAGAAATAAAAAAATTGGAGCCCCCTTCTAAGCACAGTAGGGCTGTAAGATTGCTGGCTGCTAAATCATGGAAAAGAAGAAGAAATGAGAAACTCTTTGGAGGATAAACCTGTTTAAGAAGGATTAAATATATAAACTGATTCATTCAATTGGGCATATCTACCAGCTCTGCATGTGCTCATTCTATGTCTGTTAACTATTTCTTGCTGTATGAGACATATGTGCTGTGCACAGGCAGTGATAATGTTAGCTCTGCATTTTGTATGCCATATTCCCTGCTCCCAGGAACTACATCTGTATTGAACCTGAGACTCCATAGGTAGTACTTATGCTGTACCTGGCTGGTCCTGAGAATAATCCAGGTTTTAGGATAATCCCCGAAATTTCCCTCCCATCTGCTGTCATTGTCCTTTTATTTAGCCTGAAAATTGATGCTCTTAAATCTTGTTTTATCAGTGACAGACTATGCCAGATTCTAATTGGGATGCTTGGCTGACACTGTGAATGAAATAGAGTTTTATGGTGGTTGAAGGGCTGGCCCCATGACTTCAGTCTGTCCAGTCTGCAGGCTAATGTCCTCTTGGTGAATATTCCTCTGGCATGTCCCAAACCAAACCCCAGAGACACTCTTGAAGATGAAAAAATGAGACTGCATTTGCCCTTGATACTATATAATTACCCTCAAATTGCATGAAATGTGCCTGAAATTCTTTTCACATCCTATATTAAACATCAGCAATGAAGGCCAGAGGTAGAGGGGGAGCTGAAATCTGGAGTACGTATATACAATCATGGACCAATCCATCTCTGGCAACAGGTACATGACTAAGGTCTAGGGCTTCAGGTCTTGCCCAGCAATGGATGTAGGCTTGATCTACACCCTCAGACAAGTCTGCAGGGTACCAGTGGATGTAGATCATTAACAGATTGGCTGTTGCTGGAATTCAGATTCAGTTTAGTCTCTGAGGAAAGGGATGGTTCCTGACTGACCTTGGTGTCCCAGAATGTCATGGAGACCAGGCTGACATGATTCATGAGCAAAGAAACACAGCATTTGATAATTTTTTTTCCAGAAACTGGGAGTATCCAAACAAGTTAGGTTATATAAGGATTTTTCTTGTCCCTCATGAAAGCAAATTTAAGAACTGTTGAAATGAGTTCCCTAAGGGTATTATCCATGGCATACTTGGGAAAAAGAACTGGATGTAGGCAGGATTTTAGGTATTGCTCCCTTGAAGCACAAAGGCCCTCCTCATTCTTGAGGGAGAGAAACTAGAGGGAAAGATGGTAGGGAAGGTAGTCTTTATATGCCTTCTTTCATATGCAGACTGCCAGAAGGGAGGTCTGACTGTTGATTTTGATGGAGGACACCTCATGTCTTGCTCATGGCATTCATCACTGCCTAGACATCCCTCTGCCCCTGCTCAGTCCCCTTCTATCCACCTCATTGCAATGGCCTAGAGGCAATTCACTCAGTCAAGTCATGAGGAGTCACTTTAGCCACATCCTGTTCTCTTATTTTATGCTGGTGTTCCACCACCACCTCTGAGTTGCAGTTTCCTTCTAATGTTCCTGCTGATGTTCAACCATGTCTTCTATAACTGTGGCAAAAGTGAATGCAAATTATATTTAAAGTCTGCTATTCCCCAACATTGATTTTAACACCCATTTTTCTAGATTACTCCATAAAATACAAGGCAAAGATGAACAAAGCTCTTTAATCTAAATGGATTCTCCAGATTTGCATCAATTAAGTTGAGTGGAGAAGCAAATTCTAGAACATTATTTTTTGAACCAGTACAGAGACAGAAACCCTAGGCTGTGAGGCCCTGATTCAAGAAAATATTAAGCACCTGCTTAACTTTGAGCACTGACTTCAATGAATTTAAAGTTAATCAAGTGCTTAAGCTTTTTCCTCTATAGAGATTCTTCTCTGCATAAGGGCCTAAGAGAAAATAGATAACTGTAAAGAGCAACTGTAATGAGCCTGCATATGGGCCAAAGAGAAGGGGATTATTAATGCTTTCAGGTTCAGTGAGGACTAGGGTTTTAATATCAACCTCCTACAGTGAGACATGAAAGAGTCTCGTAAATGTGTTAAATCGCATCAGGTCCTTTTAATATCGTTATGTTTAATGGAAGTATCTTTGCACTATAATAATCAGTGAGGACAGTAGGTGAACCAGTGAGGCTGCTCAGGAAGCAGAATATATTCTGCTAAATTTATCCTCCTTTCTGCTGCACTCTGGAGTGTAGGTCTCCAATAAACAATAAGCTTCTGATTCCTCTAATCTCTGGGAAAAATCTTGGAATTATCTTGGGGATGGTAAAAACACAGCTCCATGACACAACTGAGCTAGGAAATTAAGAATGAGGTGAGGTTCACTGAACCACAGCAGAAGAAATGAGTGTGGGAAAAGTTCTTGTGCAACCTCTGTTTTGTTGGCAATGCTTCCAATAATTGATAAGACAGACCACAAAACTGCCAATCAGAATAAAAGTTAAGAGTAAAACTGAAACTGGGTCTTTTATCAGAATGACCTTTCAACAGTCTTTATTGTTGCTCCCTCTCTCTTTCTAACCCTCTTGCTGTGGACAGAGAAAAAGCACATCTCATTTTGGTTGTTGATCACCCCAGAGGGCAAAACCAAGTTGTTGATTTAATTGAAGCATTTAATTCTAAACATATCTTATGATATGTAAATGCTGAAAAGATCATTTGTCAAAACAAGAACAATGGGGAACCTTGACCCCAGACCTCAACATCTTTTATTATAATCATGTTATGATGCCTAAACATCATAGCAGCAAGTCTCTAATACAGTGTGGCTAGAATTTGTGTGAAGTTTGAGGACAGTCAACAGCAGCTTTCATGTTTTACAGCTTATATGGGAATTTTTTATTCTAAATAGGTCAAAGACAAAAGCACTCTGTGCAGGAAATATAAAGGCAGAATTTCAAATAGCTATTTTGTATTTTACAGATTCAAAATCTAACTGATGAACAGTTACAAACCTAATTTGTGTTTTCTTGTCTTGCAGAAAGTTTAACAAAAATGTTTGCTGGATGTTTGGTGTGAAGATCTACCATACTATCATGCTTCAAATGAAATGACATTTTTTGGAAGAGGGAAAATGAGCTTTATGCAGTTTTGCAAAATAAAATATGAAATCAAAAGTCTTTTTGAGACATTTGAAAACTGTATAGTCTGTATAACATTAAATTGTGTTATTGTTTCTATTAGTCAACAAAGACTGGCCCACATGAATAAAATGTAATCAATTACATTAATACATATGATGACACATTTTCAAGCAAAAAATACTTCTTTACTATAATTTTGTTCTTTGATTCCAGAAGCTTTCACGCCCTTATCATTGTACAAAACATATAATTAACCCCTTGAACTTGTTACTGCAGGGTAACACAGCATTACATTCAGGAAAGCAAGGAGTCACATTAACAGAAGGAAAATGTTCATCACCAGAAACACATAGCTATGAGATCTGGCTCAGAAATTTCCTGAACTGTCCATTGTGAGAAGCTGGAAGGGCACATTTAGAGAAGAATCCCTTTATGCCTGGTCCATTTTTATGCTCCTTCCATAGTGTCTGTGACTATTCAAAGAGAGGTGGGAGATGCTGAATCCCTGGGAATATTCAAGGCTAGGTTGGATGGGGCTCTGAGTGACCTGATCTAGTTGAAGATGACCCTGCTCCTTCCAGGGGGTGGGATTAAATGACCTTTAAAGATCCTTTCCAACCCAGACTACTCTATGGTTTTAAATAGGCCATGGATCTGTCAGTAAGGCACAGGATGCATTTTCAGAGTCCTTTGCCACTGCATTCACCTTTCTTCATATTTCACTTGCAAGTAATGTAATTATTTCTCATGTCACTGACAGACATCATAGAGCTAGATGCAGAGGAGAGATGTTTAGAGCATCCTTCCATCCCATCAGTACAGTTCTGGAGATTAGATGACGAGCACGGAAAGAATTCTAGAGTTCTAGAGTTTAGATAATGTATGTCTAAGCACTTTTGAACCTCTGCTCTTCTATCCTGGAAAGATGTAGAAGTGAATCCTGGCTTGGAATGAAAGACAATATTGAGTTTTTGCATCTTCAGGATGCAAGTTGCTCCTTATACAAGGCTCTCAGAGATATGCCCTGAGCTGGCCATCATTTGTCAGGGAAGCAGCTAATCCCTGGCACAGTCAATTCTGACAGGGGAGCCACAAGATAGTGTTATAACCTGGTAAGGGATCACATCTCCCCAGGCAAAAAACTCCAGTGACACATACATACACAAAAAACCAAACAAAAAAAAAAAACCAAGAAACTCCAACCAACCCAGTCTTAGCCCTTACCTAAAGATTTATCTGTCACATGTATGTTAATTTGGACTTCATAGCTTGTTCTCCTTGAGGACAGAGTATGAAGAGAAGAGACTGTGTAAGAAAGCATATCTGTTTTCTCCCTTTTACTGCAGACAGTGTTGGTTCATTGAGCCTATAGAGGAACACATAATAGTCAATTTTTGCATTGTGCAAAAATTCTGTGAAAGGCAATGAACATTGTTTTGGAGTGGGAAACATCATCCATTAGGCAAATCCAGGAAAGGATTTTGCCTTGTCATGCTGTCTTGAATAGTTAGTATTTACAAACAGTAGTAGGGAACAGTAGGCAAATCTAGTGATAAGCCTTTGTTCCTTCCTAGGCAGTCTCTAGGCAGATAATATAAAAAATGACCAAATTTCATAGGATTTCCATATAGGTTTTATTGAAGACAAAAGACAGATACAAAACAGTTGTCTAATGCCTCCTAACTACTAAGCTAAAGTGATGTTTTGCAATGAAGTGATGTTTTGTAATAGGAGCATAATCCTATTAGGTAAATAGAGAATTAGACTGCTGGACACCTGAATTTCCTATATAGGTCTGAGAGTACAGTTCTATCAATGATTGATATTGGAGGAGAAATAAGAATGAAGTGCAAACCACAGTGCCAGCTGCTCTTTAATGCACAGCACCCACTGTCTGCATCTTCTGCATGCTCTCCCCTTTAAAGAACTGACAGGATCCAGTGCAACAGAAACACAAGCGCATCAATAAAGTAGGGAGCTGACACCTTGTGACAGATGGACTGAGTAGGGGCCTCTAGGTTCCATCAAAGGGAAATGCACAAAGGCAGTAGGAGAAGAGGTGAGCAATGCCCTTGCAGAAAGACTGTCTAGGTCAGGAGCTGCATTTTTGTAATTATTTTTATTATTCTATTACTAAGATTTTTTTTTCCTCCTTTTTTTTTAAGTAGCAAGGTATCTTTCTTAAGACTACATTATGAGCACAATGTTAAATATGGTAGGGTGCCAATCTACAGGGCCAAGAACCCTTAATACAACTAGGTCAGCCTCAAGGGTTATATCAAGTAACACCCCTTGGCTATGTTGCCCTTTAAGATTTTACAGTAAAATATTTTCTATTATTCCTCATTTTTTTCTATTTTGTGATAGATCCCCTCCCTCCTCCTGTACCAGAACAACTCTTTCAGTCTGTACTGTGTGTATTCTGTGGAGAGTGGCATCAGAAACAGAGGAAAACTCAGAGGACAGTAGTTGTCTGCTAGGAAACAATACAAAGCATTTTATTTTAATTTTCATTTTTAGAGTCTGTGCTCCAAATTGTCTCTCTTGAAGTATGAAAAAGCATATAATCTAAACAGCACTGGCTGAATGTGAATTTTTTTTGCAATACTCTTTCAAAACAAAATCAGACCTATTCATATTTAATGACTCCTTTCCCTACATAGCCAATGAAAATCAGCTGGGGAGTTGCTCATCCTAAAGGAATACAAACAATTTAAAAAGTAATAAATTAGGCATATTCCCCCAGGATCAGGGCATATTATCAGTCAATAAGCAGGATTAATTTAGATTTCAATAAGTTATGTTCTCCATAATCTTTGCTTGTGGTGAATATCAGAGAGTATTTTGCCCCACAAGATCAGTCTGGAATAAGTAGATTTTATCAATGTTCATCTAGTCTCTGAGAATGATTTAATTTTCTCAGTACTTTAATAATGAAATTATTTTTTATCTGTTTATGTATCTAAAAGGTAATCCTCCCATTTTGAGTAGATGATTATGTTCCCAGTTTTAGTTAAAATTAAATACGCAATAGGATGAATCACTTTAAGATATTCCACGATGCTGGTGCTTCTCAGCATTCATATCTGGGAGAGAATAAATATTTCCTTCACTTGATTGTTAAAAGCTTTTTAGATAAGGTTTTTCTAAGACTTCTAGGACATTTCTCAGAAAAATACATTTCCTCAGATTTAGCTTCATTGGTTTTTCCAAAGCAGAGATTCTCATTTGAATGAATTACAACAATTGGTTCATTCTTATCACTGTGCTCTAATTCTACTGCATTGAGGTACTAGTATATTTTATTTATGCTTTATGGTTTCCAGAGGATGAAGAAATCTCTCCAGGTTCTCATGGGAAGTCAAAGTCAGAAAAAGCAGTAGAGGCCAGACAGAGAGAAAAACTATCTGTAGCCTTTGTCTCAGTAAATCTGGTGTTTCCATTGCTTATAAGAGGTATTGCTTTGCATTAGACTACCAGCACAAACATCTTTGGGTTTGTCTGGGCTTGTTTTGGCCCACCTGGAGATTTGATTCAGCTTGTAGCAGCAGTTACCTATTGGGGGTGATGTGTTACATGCTTGGTTATAGCTTTTGCATAGCTTGGAACAACTCTGAGTTTAATACCTGTTAGCACAGGCAAAGGCAGATGCAGAGGACCTGAGGGCTATAAACTGGGGCTAGTTAGTGTTCAGCAGATAAGTGTAACCTTGGATGTCATGTAAATCAGTCTCAGGGTAGCCATAAGAACCTAGAAGTGTCCCATGTATGTAAAAGGCACCATATATAGAGAGTACTTGGAAATACAGCATGGACTGATGACAGAAGAGCAAAGTGCACAGCATGTCAGCAAACATAACAATGCCACCTAGCAAATCTCAGAGATGGAGGAAGAAACATTCAGCGCCAACATCATATTCCTCCTAGCAAAGGATTTGGGATACTTAAGACTCATGTTAATCCTCTCTGTGGCCTGCACAAATGGACATCATCAGTTGTTGGACATCAAGCGTCAGTGGAAGGCTGAGGGTATAACCAGAGAAGGTGATAAGTACTATAAAATTTGTGCCTACATCACTTTAATTGTGATATGCAACTTGAACTGTGTCATATCACTGTAGCTGCACTAACAAAAATACCTTGTAAGACTGTTAAGACTGTAGATACACCAACATTGAATTGCTGGCTTTGTGTATATTGTCTATTCCTTTTGCCCCTCACAACCATTTTTTTAAACTTCAGTGCTGGGATAACAATATATAGTTTGAATTTTCTGTATCTATTTAGAAATTAATAATGGTACTAACCAAGAAATCCCAGAAAATCCCAGTGCACATTCTGGTTTATTAGTGCACATCCATGGGTTTCCCATTCCTGAGGTAAAAGCTCTTTTGTCTTCTTGAATCCACAAGCTACACTCATGCTTCAATCAGAGGACAGTAAAGCCACAAATAGCTTTGTGTATCCAAGGGTCTGCACAGAAGACAAAATACAATGGTGGCCATTCCAACGCACAGCAAGATTACAATATTGGACATACTGGGACATATAATTTAGTCTCAGACACATCAAGGTGGTTACATGTACAATAGTGTGCGACTTCACATGCAGGGCAATTTCAACCCACTCTTCTTTGTAAACAGGCTCAGACAGGGTACGAAATTCTGCCCCTGCTGCGCTGATCTGCAACTGTCTTCTTGCTCTTTATAAATCTCTTTTCCTGTCTACTTTCAAAATGTTATCTTAACTAGGATTAATAAAGATACTCTGGGGAGCTACTTATCTCTCATAGGAATTATGTTTATAATGATAATAATAGAAAAGCTTTAATCTCAGTAGAACAATGGAGGGGGAGGGAAGCTAGAAAGAAAAAATGTACATGTAAGAGAATAGACAGGTAGGAGATGGGCACTGGATCATGGCTGGACCCCCACCAAAACCTGAGATCCAAATACCCCTGAACTTTGAGAACATCTGAAGCCAGATCAAAAAGTTTTGATCTGAACCCCTACGTTTCTCTCTGAATTAGGGATGGATAAGCTGGCTCTGATGAAAGAAGATCCATCCTGAGACTTTTTGAAATTCAGAAGAGCTCAGTTTACCTTTTAAATTAAGTTCTGAGCAGCTTTCCTACTTCTTGCATTCAGCCAGAAGATGGGAAAATATCAAAACACAGCATGAAAGATGTGCCTGCCCAGTCTGAATGAAGGTGTACTGAAAATCTCCTCAGGGAGATTGATCCTCTAAGATTTCCAGAGCAAAGAAGCCTGGATGTGCTTCAGAAAAGAGCTGAAGTTTTAGGCAATTGACTGAATGAAATCACAACATCAAACAAATTGAGGTTCACTATGGCTTGCTGTTTACCTGGTATATAATTAAATTTATTTTAGATATATAGGATTCTCCTCTTTGTAACCAAAGACCTTCAAAGTTCACTGGCTTTGGCAGCTACATGTGTACTAGGAAATAAAGCACATCCTGCCTTTTCTCTGGCCAATTGAAAGGGCATGGCTCATGCCCATAGCACTGAACTCTTCTGCCCTCCAACCCCAATGCCTGCATCCAAACTGACTGAATATGGTCCTTGGCCCACATTCTCTGGTGAGCCATACTGAGGATATGCTGGAATGTGCCAAAGGCATGACCAAAATGTCCAGATATTGTGCTTGTATTCAGCAGTATGGATACTCATGGGATAACAGCAGGTCTGTGTCCTGGTGCTTTTTATGTTAGTAATAAAGACCAAGCCATCTTGATGCTGGTTATCTGCTGCTGTGACTGCAGTCTCCCTTCCTTGTAAGGTGTAGTGCCCAATTTTGCGTATCATCAGTCTTTCCTGCAACTCTTCTTGCTAAGTTTCAATATGATGTTCTTTATGAATGAGCTCATTTTTGTCTCTAGTCAGAGATTAGATGTTCTTGTTTAGTCCACTTGATTTTGGCCCTGTTCATTATTAAACATTCAGTAACATACACTTTTGCTGAGGTGTGTGTATATATTGTCAAAGTTCTCTTCTTGTTTTGAGAAATTAAGATTGGAAATTGCCATTAGTTTGTCTGGCAGTAATGTATCTCTGAGCAATATGGACGAGTGAAAGCATGTAAAGATAATTAGTATAGTTGCCTTATTAATTCAGTGTGGGCCTTTAAAGCCTTGGAAGGCAGCCACTGCTGGTGCACTATTACACCCAGCTCAGGTACAGTGTGTATCACTGACACATATTAATCTGTGTTGAAAAGAGACCTGGATGAACAGACCTAAGTCCTGTGTCCCAATTTCACCTTAGAAAGAAGCCTAAACCTATAGACCAAAGTCACCTTGCAGATGACACCAAGTTAGATGTGAGTGTTGTTCTGCTTGAGGATAGGAAGGTTCTAAGGAGGGATCTGGACAGTCTGGATAGTTCAAAATGCAATAAGGCCTGCAGCAATTGCTTCTGTTTCAAGGGGTCTGTGCCTGACTGGTGTAAGATATATATGTCCGGCATTCAGGCTTTCCATGCATTCCCCCATTGGTATGTTGATCACTTAATCTTTTCAGGAAGGCACTGTTATCCCAAGAGATCCCATATTGTTTCAGAGACACCAAGGTCCTCAAACAGCATCCAATTACAATCTACTTTAACTGTATCCCATGGTAAGTGAAAAGCCAAATAGGACTGATGGGGCCCAGTGACCCTCTGATGACTGACTGTTTTCAGAGCAAGGGATGAAGCTTTATCATTGAATACAATAAGCTGAAATAGTTAAGCTTGAAGGTGATTAATACAAGGACATAATTTGCTGGAGATGAGAATGTTTGGATAGAGTATGGCTACCTGGCTAAGGAATGATTTCCTTCCATACAGTAGGAATTACCCTTTTGTGCATATATTTTTCATTTAGATAGATGTTTGTGTGATCATCTGTGTCTGTGTTGAGGAGCCCAAGAAAAAAAATCCAAGCATGCAAATGAAAAAAACATGTTCTTTTATGAAGAAAATGGGTCTGCTCTCTTTTGGTTACATAGTTGTTAGTTTAATCTTTATTATAAAGTTTTTGTATTTTTTTTTAAATGTGTAGCAAACTGAAACATAGGTAGAAATAACATATTTGGGTTACAGAGAAAAAAATCTGGCCTGACTTTAAAGGCACACATTTCATAACACCACATGTGCAAAGCATTATAATAATTTCACTGTGCACATTTGTAGCAGACAAAGTGAACAGTGAATATTAAAAACACATTCCTAATGCTGGCCAAGAAGCTTGGAGACTGGTACTAGAGCCAGGACTAGACTTCTGCATCCAAAGCTGGTGTGCTTTGGTGGCAGCTAAAGTGATGGGCTTGGGTGCAGGTGAGGGCACTGGGGAGGAACATGCAAGGCTGGTCCATTTGCTATTGCTTTTTTCCCTGGCTTTCTACCCCACAGAAAGTATTTCACTGAGAAAAATCTGGCTAGAGCCCCTCAATGGCTGCTGTTCAACACTGCTATAGTGCCAGAAAGTGAAGAAGGGGTGGATGTGGAAGCAAAACAGTAAGGAACAAATGGTCTGAAGGCCATACTGGGAATGTGCGGCCCATTTTCATGGTGAGGAGACAGAGACACTCAAGTTTCCTCATATACACTCTCCTGGGCAAGATGGACAAGATAAGTACCCACACAGAAGTTGTGTGGTACTGGTTAATAGATGATAAATCCCGTTTAACTGGTGGGCTATGCAGCATATTGAAGTTGTTTTATGGGGAAAAACAGTGGGATATCATTCAATGGAAACAGTCATGCAGACAAGTGGAGAATGCAGCAGCCACCTCTCAAGGAATGGTTCATCTTTCCAGTAAGGAGCAACTTCAGAATGGTTTGAAGATTCTGATATTGCTCCATGAAGCAAAAAACAGGAGATCATGTTTTTCATTTTATCACAGCAGGAGACAAGCCATGAAAAGCTGCAGAACTCAGATGCCTTTCACAAGCTCAGGAGAGTAAACTTCCTCTAGACTAAAAATGAATGCAGCTCTGAATGCAGGGGCTTTGCCATGAGATTGCAGCTGTGCAATCAACACCCAAGATTTTATTTGGTCCTGTAGAAACAGGAACATGGAACACTTGGTCTACAGGTCCAAATTGTAATCATTTAACAGGGGAATGCTCTTCTTTCCCCTTTTCTCTCTTTAACTTGAGTTCATTCATCCATCCAAATAATTTTAGTTATTATAACCTTTTTCTCCCCTTTTCCTTCTTTTTGCATCTTAGAATTTTTCTCTTTGGATGCCTACAAAAATTACCAGTTGTGATGTTGTTGCTGTTGTGCCTACCACACTGTCACTATTCCACTGCTGCCTTTTACCTCTGCTTTAATCCATCTGTGTCATAGGCTGAGAGTGTAAGGTTTTCAGAGGAAAAACATTCTCATATAATGACAACCTGACCTATGATTAGTGTTCAAAAGTGCTATGATAATACTTCTATTATTACTATTACTAATTTATCTGTGGTTAAATCTTTAACAAGTACTATTTAAGATGAGGTCACATATCAAATATGACTTAAAAAAATAACATCTTCATTGTTACAAGACAAATTTTAAAATATTACTATTAAAAATAATAAGTAATTAGACTTCTGAGGCAATGCAAAATAAATGTGCTTTTTTTTTTTTCTGAAAAGTGGGATTTGCCAGCAATTCTGAAACATTAAGAGCAGAGCTTAGAGGAAAAACAAATATTAAGAGATTAGTAATAAAATCATAAGAAATGAAAACATTGGATATTTATAAGCTAACAGTCACAAAAATCAGAAACGTAATAAATTTCAATAGTAAACATGTCAGTCATCCAAAAAATATTCATAATCCCATTTTCTTTTCTTTCCTTCTTTGACACACTTCTCTAATTAAATGAATATAGCAAAACCATGTCTTGCTTAGCCCAATCATGCAATACCTTCAAAGACAATTAATAGCATGCAGAAAGGCCCTTTGATGTGAAATTAGGGAAAATTAATGTATTAAAAAATGTGTATTTGGATTTTGATTAAGAAACCAAATAAGGAGACATTCTGAGATGGAGAGTTAGAATTTGTACTCCTTAAACAGAAAAGTAATGGTTTGCCTTCACCCAGGCAATGGGTCAGTGTGCATTACAATTTCCAGAAAGTTACATTGAAAAAGTACTACAATGCTATCTTCCTTATAAAGAAGTCACACATCAAAAACTCACAGTGATCTAGATATTATGAAAGCTAGTGAGACATATGGAAAATTAACAGTTCTGATGTATGATTCAAAAACTACTGTAATGGTCTTGAATTGTTGCAAAGAGCAAGAAAGCCAAAGGAGATGAAGGAATGTGCTAATTAAGGAATATTTTTTGAATGTAAACTCAGGTAGGTTTCCAAGAGGCTCTGGGAAGAAGAAATCTGATGCTAGCTATCAGGGCAGGAGGGAGTCATACTTCATGTAAATCTTAAACCTGCACTCCCAAGGGCCAGAGATAAGGATAAAGCAAAAGAAAAGCACGAGAGGTGGGAAGGCATTCATCTTGAACAGAGAATACGCCCTTGAGAGGTGCTGGAGTTTTGAATTTCTGACTTTCTTTCCTTTCCTCACATCTTCTATTAATGTTATAAATTTGCTTTGCAATATCGTATTGAAGAGACAAAGACCTACTTAGCTGCTGCCTCGCTTATTGAGGCTGACTGCAGCCTCAGAAAATATAATCTGAAATACAACCTCCTGTAGAGGCTAGACATTATCTATTGCCACCTGTCATAGCTAAGTAACATCTCAGGGAAATAGTGAGTGGCAGTTTGAAGAAGAGATTAATCCCACTATTTGAAGCTGTTGGAAGGGTGCTGCTTTTCAAGGATCCACCTGCATGGAGGCCTGCATGGATGAACAAGGAGCTTCTGATGAAACTCAAACATAAAAAGAAATATTACAAGCGATGGAACCAGAGTTGGATTTCCAAGCACGAACATAGAGACAGTGTCCAAGTGTGTTGGTATGGGGATAGGAAAGCCAAAGCTCACCTGGAGTTGAGTTGAGGCAAGTGATATGAATGTCAAGAAGAAACACTTCTTTTTTACTGTGAGGATGATGAAACAGTGGAACATGTTTCTGGGTTGGGTTGTGGGCATCTCCAAAGCCCAACTGGACATAATCCTGATTAACTTGCTCTATCTGACACTGCTCTGGGCAGAGGAGCTTAACCAGATGATCTGCAGAGATCCCTTCCAGACTCAATGATTTTTTGATTCTGTCATTTTGTTTACTTCACTTTTCTTTTTAGTATTTTTGATAAATAGTTTAAATGTTTTGTTTGTGTAATGCTAATTGATTTGGCTTCAAATTTGTCATTGTGATTTGGCTTCAAAATTGTGCCAGTGAAAATTCAGGTTAATCTAACAGCAACACATGCACATAAATCGAGGTGTCCATGATGCTAGCCAAGTTTTGATATTGGCATGGGTTGCATTAAAGTATGAATTAATAATCAGTATCAATTTTGGTACTCTCAGGTTCCAAGTGAAATGGAATGGGCTTTCCCAAGTTGACAATTTCAGGGCCTCTCCAACAGACAATGGTGAAGCAAACTTCAGTTAGAGCTACCCCTTATGTTCTCACATCTGAAATGTTTGTCTTCTATGCATCTTGTGGATAAGCAGGTGAGGTGGACAGCATGCAAGGTAAAAAAATTCACCTTTTATTTGCCACCACTTGTTCTCATGCATCTGAAGCGTCATGGTTCTATCTGTTGGTCTGGAAGTGTAGGTGTTGGGTGAGGGTGACACGTGGAGCTATAAAGCTTGTACCAGAAACTTCTGTTGCAAGCAGACAGTATCAAGGAGGTAGTGCAGCTTGACGTAGGGATACTGGAAAATTGCCACACTACAGATTTGCAGGAACCAGGAAGAAATCAAAGAAGCACTGGGCAGGGAGTTTAAAATGTAATGACCAGTAATCTTCTTAACCTAGTTTTCATAATGTCCTGTACAGTTTTGCAAGGATGACTTCCAGTACAGTCCTGTTGTAAACCTGAAACTGTAGAAGCCTTAGAAAGCACATTATCTTGCACTAATAGAAAGATATGTTGATGCAGCCATGTAGTATTAAAATAATTAAAGCATCTACATGAAGTGTCACAAGATGCTGTATAAAATCTCTTCAGCTGTATCAAATGGTTTTCTTTTAACAAAAGGAAGCAAACACATTTATATAGCCTTGGGGAACAGTTTGCATAATGTTGATGTCAGAAGGTTCACATAGCAGATATCTAGGATTTACCTACCAGTAAATGACAGCTTGCTAACAAGTCTGTCTTCATTTGCATGCATAAAGTCAGGGGGAAAAAATAAGTTGTACAAGTTTTAAGGCATGCTCAGTTTGAAAAGAGTCTTAGATGTTTTAACTATATAGTTATGTGAAAAATGAGCTTGACAATAGAATTCAATGTTGCTTTCCTTTTTAGCATAGCTGATTTCTTTAGAAGGTCAGATAATGAAATCTGGCTCTATTCAGTTGTTGGATAACCTTGAAACCACATTTGTGATATGAAGGATGCATGCTAACTTTACCTAAACTCTCTGATTACTATTCTACACAAATTATTTTAATCTTTAGGCATAAGCCTTTTCCTCCTCCAAAAGACAGAATTAGTTAATAAATTCTATAGGGAATAATACAATATATGAATTATATTTACCATTTAAGTGTTATAGTTAATAAAATAATATAAAAATACATATACATATATTCACCTCTGTAGTGTGAGATAAGGGCTAGATTAAGATTTTACTGTATTTTTATTTTGGGTATGAAACTCCATTTTAGGGGAGTTACTCCAGGCTTACTCCCATTTCAAACAGTGATACAAGTTCAAATCATAATGCAGATATGGATTTATTGATAATTGTGATTTTATTGATTTGGCTGCTTAGAACTGATTTTGTTGTTGTTGCTGTTGTTTTTGTTTGAGTGTTTTTGTTTTCATGTTTTTTTCTGTGTGTGTGTGTGAGAGAGAACATTTCTTAGAAGAATAACAAAAGCTAGTTGTAGGATTTCTATGAGTAAATGTATCTCTTACCATCAATAAACATAATTTGTCTGAAAGGTGTGCAGAAAGCACTGTCTGCCACACTGGCATGTAGATCACATTGCAACCACAGTGAATGGAACAGAGAAAAACCCTGAATTGCTCAGAAACAAGTCACTTATAGCTCAATTCATTCTTCACTATAGCATTAAAATTCTTGTCATGGAACATCTGAAAGCAAAATAAGTGGATTTAACAGAATAATTCTATTATTTGGAAAGGTGAAGGGTTAAAATCAGATTGTTTAGACATGTGACAATAACCATACTGGTATGCAAACACACAAGTAAGGATGACTTTGGGCTGCCAAAAATTCTAGCTACCAATAGAATTCCTTGCTTTGTTTTAATTCTGTATGATAAGAACTGGTGAAAGTATTACACAGGTTGGTAAAATACAGGGAACAGTTTGATATGGTTATGAAGCATGCAAGCCTGATGCATGTACTACAAAATACTGCTAGGAACTGAAGAGATGTGCAAAACAACTAGAAAGCACCTTTAATTTCACAAATAATGTGAATTTTTTTAGGTATAAAATTTCCATTTCTAAAGTCACAGATTTTATCATTTTGCAGGAAATAATGACTCTTTCTATCTGTGTTGTTTTTTGAATAAGGCCACAGCTTTCCTCTCAATAAATTTGATTTTTTATGAAATGAAAAGTGTGCTGTTTTTATGGCTTCACATTGCATTGTTCACCTCCTAGTGAACCCTATCATATCAGAGAAGTGATGGAGAGCACAGACAGGTTTTAAAAGAAAGACCCTCATCCTAGGAATAATTCTTCTCCTTCTTTAATATTTATATTCCCATAGTGCTCAAAGACTTTGTTGTTGCCTGAGATACAAACACAGTGATATAAGTTGACTCTTTTCGATGTGCTTTCAATCAAAGAATCACAAAAATGAAATAAGCAGGGAGACAGATAAAGAATATTTTAAAAACTATAATATCTTGCAGAGCTTGTAAAAATGCTGCTCTTTACTCTCAGTTCTGACTTCATACTTTAAGGGTCGCTGCAGCAGATGGAGGAGACATCTTTAGCAGCCTAAACAAGGATAAGACTGTAGGAAATCAGAGAATTAAGACTGATCTGGAAAGAATTGAGGCCACATAGCATAAAATCTGGATTTCTCATTGCGATTATTATTCCAAGTTAACTGTCAATTTAATAGGCAATGAATCTAATTTATCAACATATGGAATGCTTCCCGTATGGAAAAAGATTATTTCAGATTAGATAACAAACTGATAAGAGAATGCCACGCCATAAGTCCAGAAAAAAAAAAAAAGGATTACTGTATAATTTACAGCTGGTTTTGCACAGCTGTCTTAGAGAAAAATGACCAAGGAGAACAGGAGGAAACAAACCAAATATCTGCTGACATATAAATGTGAGAACTAAAAAGCAAAAGAAATTAGGTTAACCTTCAAATCAGTATGCAAGGTAAAGTCAAATCTGTACAGCTGCATTCATTTTGGTAGTAGTGAAACTAGGAGAGGATTTTTTTAAGGTGAACTACTAGATTTTGCAAAGGAAGAACTAGATGGAATATGAAAGAAGTTTTTTTCAGAGGTGGTTTCAGTCTGGGGCCTGCAAAGACCTTTGAAATTGTTTGCAAAAGGTACCTGTGGAAACCAAGCTCATAAATACTCTGTAGCAATCCACATGTGTTAATTTTCACTGGGCTTCCCACTTCTTCAAGTGAATTAGTAAGGGGTCCACAAATCAAAACAGTTGAAAACCATTGGGCTGTGGACTGATCTCTGTCCTTGGATATGCACTCAGTTCCCATCTCAGGCCCTGGGAACAGCTCTCGTGGCTGAAGAATTGGCTCTATTCATCCAACAGTCATTAAGAAAGAAAAGTTGTCCCTGGCTGAATACTGAGCAGGCATAGGTATATGTCAGATAGTGGAGACCCTCAGCGTACACAGAGGCTGTAATTCACCCATGGGGTCCTGGTGAGTGCATGTGCTTTAACTGCACAGCAGTTTAAACTCAGCCCACAGCCATCTGGTGCTATTTAAAATATATACTTTTCAACTTTCACCTTTTAATCTTTCTGGTTTGAAAACATACACCAGTTCAAAGGTTACCTCTCTTAACCTTAAGCAATTCCCTTTTAGAAACAACTGAAGGTTTATTATCATTACTTTTACTGGTGTTAATGAAGGGGCAATTCTCTACTGTGATTTGTACATACATTTTTAAATAAACCAAAACACAGTTGTTATACATTTAAAAATATTTTTTCCATAAGTGTCATGATTTTTAGGTGCCTCCATTCTGGGAAATTCAAATGAATGGCTTTCTTAGGAGACTAATTATCAGATGGGCTCAGTACTTACAACCTCTCCACTGCCCCCAAAATGCCAGAATCAGAGGCGCTTAAGAGTGAAATGAATGATTGGAAATTTTGGCCGTACATGGTTGTGCAGATGCATACAAATCACTCTTGAGACTATGTTCTATTCTGTCTACAATAACAGAAAAGTATAAACTCACCCCAGATATGTTTTCCACCCCACTCCAAGGCACCCCAACAACTTTATCTAGTCAATATCAAGAGACCCTGTAGGTAAGCATGATTCATTGATAGCCAGTTTGCTCAGTGCCCATGCAGTTGCCCAACAACAGTATCATCTCTTCTTTTCAGCTGATTACTTGTATGGAATGTCACACAGATTATTTTAATGTTCCATGAAGATTTGCGTTAGGCAAACTGAGCCATTCACACTAAGGACCCTTTATCTAGACCTCTTCTGTATGGAATTGGAAACGTCTATTTTCAAGGAATGCTAATTAATGCTATTACTTGAAGAGAAATGGTTTCCTGAAGCAGTCTAAGAAATGGAGATGTAACTGGCTCTGTAGGTAACATTTGAAATAGCTCAGACCTTGCCTTCTTATGTTCTTCTCAGTCTTAGGTTTAAATTTCCAGAGCTACAATACCTGTTACTGATTCTTTAACAGGGCTCCAGATTCCCTGTGACTAAGGGCAAAGTATGCAAAGCATACCTCTCATTTTTTCTCAGTTTTGAGCCTAAGGTTTGAGTTTTTCTATCAAGTTAGATTAATTCTTATTTCTATCCTACTTGATTATCAAACACATTTCAACATCAACTTAAAAATGATATTGAATAACATGGGATGGAGTCTGTAAGTTTTACCATTGCACAGCAGATTTTAAACATCACACACAGAATTTGAGAGGAAATTATTCTCTCCCTTATATTAAAAAAAGTAAAATTTGGAACTCCTAAAAAGGATTTACACATATTGCTTCAGGCTGCTAGCCACTTGCTTAGAGGTGGGTGGTGTTTGTTCAATAGCTGAAATACTTTTTGACTTGACTTTCTGTTTTTCTTGTTTCCCAGGTGATTGGTTCTGGTGTTTTTAGAACTGTCTACTGCATCCTGAACATTTTCCATGCATCACTGACTGGGAACATTTTAAGCTGGCGTCAAAGATAGAGTCTGTGGGGAAGTCTGCACACAAATAATACTTCTTCATTGTTCTTGCTCAGCAGCAATCATGCCTTTTGCAAGCTGTTTCACCCACTGCAACAGAAGAGTAAACTAAAAATAATCAGTCAGATAATTCTTTTCCTAAGTAATCCATATTCTCATTTTCAGAGCCAATGTACCTCTGGATGACAGAAAGTGTTCATCTCCATTAGCACCAGTCATCCAGTAGAGCTGAGCTTGGCAGGCGTGTGATAGCAGCCATGTAAGGAAGCCTAGGAGAGGCCACACAGGAAGATTATATAAATGAGAACCACAGTTGGAGATGAATAGTGAAGTACAATGAAATGGGCTAGATGATGTTGAATGTCCTTTGGCATAAGGAAACAATCTAATTTCTGTAAGCTTTTATTCAGGAAAAATGCCTTGACATCAGCATATACAGACCACAATCTGCAAGAGTGGCATAAAAAATAACTCCAAATCTTGAAGTAGTCTCCTAAACAGAGATTCCTATGAAACAAGGGTCACATTTGAAAGTGCAGTGACTCACAGCTCCCGTCAGAGACGAACCTTCAGCACCTTATTTTATCAGATTTATCTGTGAAATAGGAGGGGAAGGTGAACCGTAAGGTTTTGTATACAGTGTTTCAGCTTACAGTTAGGGTAATTAAAACTGTGCAAGGTGTCTTCAGAGGCCAGAAGGGAAGCAGAGTGTGATAATACATCTCTGAAGAGGCATTGGAAGCTGCACTTGCCCGGACTATGTGAGCAATGTAGATCTATATCCATTCCATCAAACTGGAGTGGAGGCATCACAACAACTGTGGGAACTACCCCTGGCTACTCATGCATGCTCTGCTCTGCAGCATGTGTCAGCAGCTTGAGGCATGACCCCAGGCAAAAAAGAGCTGTGCAAGGCAAGGAACAAAATGGAAATATTTGCCAGTGACTTTCTCCCTCTGCATTTGGTCTGGGTGAGAAGTGGTAGAAAAGGAAAGGAGAAAACAAGATAAAGTAATCGGGAAAGACACTGGGAGTACCCTTGACTGTCAATATAGAAGGTAGAAGGAAGACAGTCATCCAGAAGCAATGCAGAAGAGGGTGATTACTCACGAGTAAAAGGAAAGGAAAGAGGCTGAAAGTCTATAAGGAACAAGATGCTTAGTGAAAAACTGTCTAAGAAGTAATTTCCTTGGAAAATAGTAAATTGCTGCATTCAAAAGACTTTGACTGTCTCTAGGAGCTACCTCTTGGATCACAAGTAGGTAAATTCCAGTTACCAGCTGTGTAGGAAATCTGAGGTGTCAAAACCAAGAAAATCACATAGTAACCATGTTTTGAACAGGAAACAAGTGTAAGGCCCCAAAAAAAGCTCATTGTGGATGTTTTTATGGAAAAGGAAAGAGAGTGCACCTTTTGGGCCTTCAAGCAAATACCTGAGAATTTCAGCAATGTTATGCCTCAATCCTGGAGAGAGACCTAAGCTGAAGCCAACAGAAGTAGAGAAAATTCTCTCTGTCCCAGTAAGTATTCATACAGTTCTAACTTAGGGTTCATAAATTTTGGGAATAACTTCTCTGATGAAAGGTTAGTTGGGTGCTGAGTGTCCTGTATGTCCTCCATACTTTTTCTTTTCTGGAAAAGACTCTGCTGCCTGTATTTGTACATTTTGCAAGCAAGATACTTCTGCTTGTCCTCACATTTGAATTCTGAGCTGGAAATTCTGTTTACCAAGTTATCACTTGTCTAGGTAAAGGGCTTCTTTGCCAGTTCTTTATTCCTGGAACACACAGAGCTCTGAGGAAAAAAAAAAAATTTGCGACACATAATTTATTGGCAAAGTTAGGCTTTTGCTCTTATTTCCATGAGCGCAGCAGCAGCATGGCTTCTTGAACATATTCATTATTCAAATATATTCTCTGAGTAAACAGCCAAACACTCTGTACTGTCAGATTTTGCCATTACATGTTGACTGGTGATGCATCTTCCAAAGGCTTGGCTCATCACCCTGAGGTTGAGAACAGTTTTGTGGAGAAAATGTCCTGCTGTGGTTTGTAATTTGCCACTGAGCCCCTCTCCTCCAGTTCTGAAAGGTTGATCTGTGTGATTATAAAGGCCAAACTTAGATGCAGGTGGTGGGAGGGGGCATCAAAGAACAGTCTACTATTCTGCAGTTCTGTAGTGTCTGATAGCACAAGAAGTCTCATATGAAGGGTGTTTTTCTCTATTTCATTATTCAGAAGGAATTTCTTAAGAGAGCTGGAGGGTGAGAAAAGAAACTGAGTTTTGTTTATCCCAGAGCCTAGCTGACTTGCTCTGGTAGTGGTGGTGTCTTCTACCTAGGTAAGATTTCCTTGTCTGTCTGCAGCTCAAGTCAAGCCACTGTGTCATCAGTTCAGAGTGGGGAGAATCTGCTGAGGATCTCTTTGGGCAGTACAGGCTGAGCTGGAAGGGCCAGGGTGTGTGGGAGGAGTTGGCAGAGTGCAAGGGAATGAGGTATCCCCATCTGCACAAGGCACAGGACGTGAGTGAGAGGAACCAAGTTGAGGCTGGTTCTAAAATGCACGGTGTTTCCTCACCCAGCACCTATGCCTTGCAAACATGGGAGGCTGTACATGAGGCTGTTGTGGTGGAAGTGTGGGCAGCCTCAGTGTCGTCACACTTCTGCTCAGCCACTTAAACCTTGCACAAAACAAAAGCATCAAATGTGTGTGGGATGTTCCCCAGCTGGGAGATGTCACTTGCCTGAGCATACAAACCAAAGTCATCATTAAGATAGATGCTTGTACACAAGCTGATTTAACCTCACTGTTCTGAAGGCAAATACACATTTTACATTACAAGTTGAATTTGGAAAAAATTGCAAATAGCTTATTTGTGCACAGAAACTATATTTTTTTCCTTTGATGAACTTTACAGTAATGCATCACTTCCCTTGCTAGCTAATGTAATTATAATCAAAGACAGGTCTTAAACTGTGGTGAAAGTGAAAGATGAGACCAGAACTCAAACTGAACTTGGCATACCAAATCTCATCACTCCAAACCATCAAATTATGATTACCAGTGTTCAAATGGGGTCTGCATCTGAAGAGCACAAAGTAGTCAAAACTTAGAGGGACTTCCCATACAGTAGTTGCAGTATTTTTCCTCTCTCAAAACTGTCCCATCATAACAGGAATCCATGGAAGGAAAGAAAGGGTTTGTTATTCCAGTGGCTGTTTTCAGTCTTTAAGTGAAAATCCACCGTAATATAAATGACTTTCTATATCAACCGCAAGGATTGCAGAGGGTGCAGATTAAAAAAAAAACCCTCCTCCCAAGACATCTTGATTGCAGATGTTATTAAATGATTCTCTGGTGCTGAAAATACTCATCCTGGCTACATGTTGATCATAGAATACATTCTGTTCTCATGGTTTTCTGACTAGAAGAATGGAAGAAATGCCTCAGAATGTAAGAAGGGAGAAAAATACTTCTGTCTGTAGTGATAGTTCTTCCTATCTTTTGGTCTGGGAGTCAGGTTTCTGCCTGAGGAGACCTGTATGAGGGGACCTGTATGAGGGATGATGAAAGTAATTACTCTGTCAGATTAAATAAGATTTTCTTCTATGTGTCTGCTTCTCATGCTGTCAGTTGATTAACCTGTCAGTCATCTTCCCATGGCATGGGTCCACATGGATGTCATGTGCTGAGCTCCATGGTTTATTTTGCTAGTCTAACATAAACTTGAAAAATCTTCAATTTAAAACTTAGTTTTTCATCAATGCTTTGTATTTTTCTTTTGCTTCAATCTTACATGTTCTTTTCTTGACTCATTCACATCTTATCCAATTTTTTTTCTCTTCCCTGACTCAGTTTTTTCTTTAATTTTCTACCTTGGTTCATCTCACTTTTTCTCTCCCACACCACAATTCTGTTTCACCTTTCTTGCATCTCTCATGTCTCCTCATTGTTTCCATATCAGGGCACACTACCAAGACCATTTTGCCTTTGCATCCTTTGCTATGTGGTGCGCCTCTCAGTCCCCCTAAGATCAATGTAAGGCCATTCTAAAACTTTCTCTTTTAAAAAGATGAAGATGTGTGGTTTTCCTTTTTTTTTTAAAAAAAAAAAAAAAACACATCTTCATCTTAACTGCCCTGGTTATCTCAGAAAATCTGGGGGCAATCTAGACAAGTTGTATGTAAATCCTCCTTGTACTGGGGATCATTTAATCTTCAAGGATTTCACTTGAATATTGTCAAATGATGGTAAAGTCTGCTTAATTTCTTAACTCATTCTTCCCCCTGATTTGATGTTAGAGCATAGAATCTCAAGCAGACTATTTTATTTATAGAAGAACATCTTAGAGCCCAGATGGATGACAGAAGGATTACAGATGAAGGTTTTGCATGAGATAAAGGTTGCAAATCACTAAGACAGCCATCATATTCCTCTGACTGAAGCCAAAATATGTGTCATACATATTTAGTTATATTGGGATGCAGGGTGTGTAAAAGTAACAATATAAATTATTTTGTTCACATATGCTTTGAGGCCCATAGCAAGCACAGGGTGGCTTTGTGAAAGAGTTGGACATACAATGTTCCTATGTCAGAAATTAAAAAATCAGGTGCAGTACACATTTGCATTAGAATGCTAGGGATGGGATTGTGGGAATGCATTTCTTACAAAGAATAATTATTTTCTTAAAATTTCACAAGGGCAGTGTGCTTTCCCGTTCAGGTGGAGGACAGTTCTGTATGAATTTTGCCCTCAGTGACCAGGAGTGGAGACATAAAAAGAACTATTCAATGTCTCTGGTTACAGAGATAAGAGAAAGAATCCTTGGCAGCAACTCTGTAGTAGTAGCAGCAGTAAGTACTGGGCATGATTTGAATCTCTTGACAGTGATATGGGGATACCAGAATATTTATCAAGCCATTAGGAGAGGCTGTGCCTAGCTGATAAGATGACTACAGCTGATGAAGTCCACCTGATGATGCTGGGACACATTTGCAGCCAGCAAGGGAGGATAGCACGGAGTGCTGCCCTCAGAGCGGCATGTACTGCTCATCAGCAAAATTATACAGTCTGCTGCCTGGGGCAAACTTGAGGAATCTTTAATAAGAAGAGTTAAGAAACATCCTGATGTACATGTTCCTCACGGCTGGGAGCCACCAACAGCCTGCCTTGCTGAAAAACTGTTTCAGTGAGTTGGTGGCAGAGGGGAGGGAGCTAGGAGAGACCATTAGAGAACCAGTTACAAGAGTGATTAATGCAGGGCCTATTTTAAACTGTCCCTATATAAAACTGCCAAAATTGTTATGGTTCTCTCTTTGGAAGATGAAATTGCCCAATTTATATCACTTAATGTATTTTAATATCATCAAATCAAAAAAATGTTCTGTCATTTTGACTGAAACTAGATTGGGAACAGATTTTTCACTATAATCATCTGTAAGCAACGTGAATGAGGAAGAATTGATCGCAGCTTTTCTGATGTTGAATCAGCACATGTGCTGCATCATGGATAAAATTAGGTGCTAGCACTTGTATTTATCTTGAGAATTGTTTTTCTCTGAATGGCTTTTGTTAGTCAAGGCTTTAATATCTCTAGGAGGATCTTGTTACCTGCCTTACCTCAATTAGTTATCACCTGCTCAGGTAAGTCACTGAACTTAGGCATTTGTTTTCCCCTCCTGCTTTGCTGTGAATTGTCCTCTCTGCTGATGGAAGATAGTGTGGCCATCAGGTCATGCAAATTCAAAATACATTTTCTGTATTTCCTTCTCTCTAATGTGTATAGGGATAGCTTGAGATCTTGACATAAACAAGCAAGTTTTTCCTTGAAGAAGTTTTAAAGATCATAACCGTAAAGGATTAAGAAATTAAAAAGCTTTTTCTGTTTGCTTCCAGTAAACAGAAAGCGGTATGAAGAGAGGAGGAATGGAGAACAATCTTGTGTTGCTTTTCATAATTAATTAAGTGTATAAATGCTTAACAATGAATAAACACTATTGACAGAGAAAAGTAAATATGTCTTAAATTTTCTCTGGTTTTTAAAACAAAGAATATCAATAGCAAAATTGTGTTTTCAAATGTGTTTTGAATTTGCCAGTGTCTCTTTGACATTTATAAAGTACAGTGATGAGTATGTAATTAAAGTTCTTTGCTTATTTTTCAATATTGAATTCTCAGTCCTACAAACTTCCTTTGAGCTATGGAGTGACTGAACAAAGGAAGAAGGCTTGCCAGTCTGTTCCCAGGCACTCCATGCTGTGCACTAGCAATGTGTTTGCCTTTGAACCCAACACTGAGCCAGACCATGTGCATGTGCTGAGGAGCATCTCTTCCCAATGTTCTTGGGGGTTTGTTTCAATTGCCACAAAAGTCGTAAGTGAGGAATAGAATGTTTTCCTAAATTTATTTGCCTTTCCTTCTGTCTAAATATGAAGTATCAGTCTTTTTGTGACAAATAGAGATGTTTTCTTGCGAGCTCACATATCTGGTTTGACTGCAGATAAAATACTGAACAGTATGTATAACCTTGGAACATTAGCACTGAATCCACAGGTAATGAATTTTGCCATAGGCTGTTTTTCAATTGTTGTTTTTGCTCCTCACTCTCAGTGTGCTTTTCACCAGTGAGCATGCTGCTCAGGATTACAGCACTGACGCCGCAGCCTGCCCAGGTTGGAGCAGGCTTAGCTGTGTCAGTAACACAAGCCCTCAAGCCAGCAAACTCCCCCTTGCAAGCACACAAAAAAGGCACAGACCAAACCTGTCTAAATGTTTTCACTCTTTCCAAATGAAAATGCTCATTTGGCCCAGACCACATGTGGAGATGCATGCTTATCTCAAATTACACATAACATGCAAATTACTATCACAAAGCTGAGCACTGCATAGAATTGCCAGCGGTCAAAGTACGTAGGCTGTGGGTCAGGGACAGGACTTTGGGAGTCCCCCTTACTGTCTGCTTAGCTCTAGAGTGATGTTCCTTCTTGTATACTCTGCCTGCTTGATTGTTATTTAGCTGAAGGTGGGACATGTTGGCTTGAATCCTTTCTGATGAAGGAACCTGAATCTTATCCATCTCTGAGAGGGGCTGGTGTCAGTAGAGCTGCAGGCAGGAGCTGCTTGGACATTGTTTTGAACAAGGGCTGCTGTTCCCATTCTCTGGATGATTTTGCAGACATATGTCTGCTGTGCCCTGAGCACACCTCCAGGCTTGAAGCCTTCCAGTTCCCAATGACAGACTTGGCTGTCACACAGGTGTCAAATTGCAGTATGAAATGGCAGTATCAGGTGAAAGAATTCACAACATTTCCATACACAAATTAAACAACTGGGATTTTGCTGGTATGTAAACCTTTATGTTAGCTATCCCAGTCTTCTTGTGGATTCATTCTTCCTAATTCAGTGGCCAACTTCATATGGAAAATCATCATCAGGTGATGGAATTGTATGCATCTCTCCACAGACCCAGCCCAAAGCCTCTGGACATTCTTTTCTGAGGGCACGAGGGGTTGGATACCTGAAATGGATACATTAACAATTATTTAGGTCTTCAGACATTAAAAGATGATGTAACTATTTCAAACAGAAAGCAAATCTGTGACTGAATGCTGAATGTCTGCTGCAGGAAAAGTCTGACGAGATTGCTAAGGGCAGTTGCTTTAGGAAAAATAGCAGAATGTTACCCTGAACAACTTGTAGGAGTTCCTGGAGATGGTGAGGTTAAAGCAAAAGAGCAGCCAAGTGTGGCAGAGCATGAACGATGGTGGATAGAAGCCCCTTATGCACAGAAGTACAAGATCTCTGTGTCATGTGAATGTCATGCCAGCTCTGTCAGGAGGAAAGCAGAGCATGGGTCCCGTTTCTGTTCTCTGTTGTGTGCAGTTGGTTTACCCTCAGCAAATATTGTTCTAACAGAGCCAGCTGTCAGATTTGCATCTGTTGAACAGATTTAAAACACTGATCTCAGTGGGAGGCAGGTACCTACTCTGCATAAGCACTTTTGCAAATCCCAAAAGGCATTTTTCCATCTTCAGGCACATCAATATCTTTGAAAATCTTGCCCTTTGTGCCTAGCTTTGCCTCTCTACAAAACAGAGAGAAATCTGCCTCCCTAGGAAGTGAAGCAGAGTTAAATTTATTCATATTTGCTTTAAGCTTTGGAACCACAGACAAGATGTATTCCACAAAGGTATGTTTCTTATTCAGCATACTATACAATGAAACACCTGTGTGTTCAGTTATTGTCCATGCTGTCATTGGCCTAATTTTGAAAGATGTATCCATGAATCAGAGGAAGGCAAGGTGCCACGCTAATGAATGATAGCTATAGAAAGATAAGCTACACTGTTTTCTGATGGCCCAGCAGTTCTTTTATGAAGGACAGAAGCAAGGTTTCACTGCTGGTATCCTCCTGTGCTTGAATGTCTTGCAGAAAAGAGGTAGAAAACTATTACAGGTGTTCATTGTGGTCATTGTGCAAGACATTTGGTGAGATAAAGGCAGCAAAGACATCTGTATGTCCAGATCTTCAATTCTAATGTCTAAAAGAGCTCAGTTTTTCAAAATTGTCTCACACTTCATGTGCTTAGGCCCTTCTGCGGTGAATGACATGGTGGCTTCACTGGGGCTTCCCAGTTGCAGAGGTCTTCTTGCCCTTGCTCCTCTGCATCTTGCCCTAACTATGAATTTTCCAGAGTTTCAGAATCTGATCCTGCACTCTTTTGATAACACGAACAAAGCAGAGGTTGTGTTTGAGCCCTGCAGGTTCCTATCGCCCTAGTTCCCCTATGGACTGCTTGGGCTGGAAATTTCCATCTGACTTGCTTGCTCTGCCCTCAGATACAGGGCTTTACTCGGGCTGCCCAGTTACTGCTCATCTTGCCTTGGGGTTTGTAACCACTTTCCTTTTGCTGGGCCAGCAGCTATCCTGCCAGTGGAGCTATGCTGGCCTCCTTAAGACTCAGCCTGGCTGTGGCTACAATCGCTGCTTGATCCCCATTTCTCAGGTAGTGGCCTGTCCTCTATATCTGATGATCTCCAGGGGAAATTCAGAGGCAAAAGGCTCTTGCTTTCTGCTTCCTCTTTACTTGTCTGCACAGACAATACCATGCTGTATGAATGTGATGGGTTTTCTTACTAAATATCTACTTTAGCTATTTTGTTTTTTTAATTTATTTATTTGGTGTTTCTTGATCTTTCCCAGTGGCAAATGCTATGGAAAATCAGATAAGTACTTCACCCTATTCTTAAACAGATGGACAACATGTTTTAGCTCTCAATAACTGAGCATTTTGGTAGCTGACAGGCAACTGGAAGACAATTAAATGACATGATTTGAAGCCAGGGTTCTTTGTTTTAGTCTGGCCTGTACAGGCATTCTGGTATTATGCTTGTAACTTTTCCCTTTACTTCTATGAAGCCAGAAATATGATCAAAGAAAATAAAAAAGGAGAATCTGCAGAAAAGTTGTTTAAGCATTACTGAAACATTCTATGTTAGCAGTGCCAAAGGCTGCGAACTCTCTTAGTGTGTTAAAGCCTTTTCATAATTTGAGATCATATTATAATCCCCTTGTCCAGAATCTTCACAATTTACACATGGTTTAATGCTTGGAATAAAGTTAGAATCTCTCTTCCTTTTTTTTTTCCCCACTCTTATGCCACAGTCAAGGATAATAATTTTAAATTCTCAAATGTGTTAAAAGCATTAATTGCACTAGTTGAAGTATTTTATTTTGAGTTAAAGTCACTCAAAACTTTAATATGACAGAGAAGATACAGCAAAGTAATTCTAGCTGTGACTCAAAAGAGGAAAAAATCCTGACTTTGATCTGAGTAATAACGCTTCTCTCCCTGACTGACAAGATTGCTTTCATGCCATATTGAGCCTTAGCACCAGAAGCACCCAAGAGCTGCTGGCTCCCAGGACAGGGAAGGCAGCTGGATGGAGCTGGAGCTCACCCTGGACTCAGCCACACATCCTGTCCATGCGAGTGGGAGAGGAGAGGACATCTCACAGCACCACAGGCACCAGGCAGTAAAGTGGAGCCACCTGCCCCAGTGATCTTAATCTTTTCCAAGACAGTGGTGGAAATTTGCTTAGACCACTCCTGGCATTAAGCAAAATGTGTTACATCTCATTATACATAGCAATGTAAAGCTGGAGCATTTTATGCATTTGGTAGAGTGGTTAAGCAAGCCAACAGATGTGAGGCAGCTGAAATCTCTGGGGAGAGAGAAGGGTCAGCTGGAACAAGCACATGAAGGGCAAATGTGGGGCGACAGTGGGTCAGATCTTCCTCACAAGGAAAAGGGCTTGGTTCAGCTCCCAACCCTGGGGGAGAGCAGTAGGGTTTGGCTTAGTGCAGTGATTTGGGGTATAAAATGTGCATGCTAGAATTTATTCACCCAGATATGCTGCTGAACCCATGTGACAGTTCACCTCAGGCCTGTTAAGCACCTTTAGTGACACATTGAAGCTATTCAGGGATGGATTTCTAAAAGCATAAAGGGCAAACTGCCACTATAGTTCCACTGGAACCCTCCTCGGGGGTGATTTGAGTATCTAAACATATATGTCCAGCACAGTTTAGATGCCCTAGGGTCTTGTGCTTTACTCTAGAAAGTCATGGGTTTCCCATACACCTATCAGTTCCCCAGAAATTATCTGAAGTTATACTGGTTACCTATGTCTAGGCACCTGAATATCCCCGCTAATGCCATGTTGTGCTTACAGCTAATCCAGCTTGTCATAGGAAGAGAGGAAGTTTTCTCAGTCCTTCAAGCTAATTTCAGTAGGTTCCCTTCCACTTATATTACAAAACCATGGTGGGCTGGTGGTCTTCCAGTTTGCACAAATTTTTCTAATTTTTTAATGTTTTGATTGGGAAGAAGTCAGAATTCAAAATTTGTGCTCAAGGTTAATCTAGCATTATTGGGTTTCAGAGTTAATGTCCATTTAAAAGAACCTAACTTCTCCACCTCAGAGGCCACTCTCCCTACTGTGCCAAATATTTTCAGGCAGTGTTGGTCTTGGCAGTGTGTTTGGAAAGTTACAGAAATCCAGTTAAGCAACATCATAGAGGAAATGTTTTAGAGTTGTCTGACTTTAAAAAAGATGTGCTACCAGAAGCTCTTTTTATCCCAAGCAGCTCTGGTCATATGGAGGGATGGATAGACATGGTCAACCTGGTTCCAAAATATTAAAGTCTTATGTCTCTAATAAAAATACTACAGGGCTAAATACTATGACTCTTGTGAATTTAAACTTGTGTTCCAGGCCAAATTATATGAGTAGTATCCACTCCTGAAGTTTTTCCTCCTTGCTTGTGCCTGCTGTGTACCTGACAACCTGAACACCTACCCAGGGCTTCCCAACAGAAGTAGTCCGAGCTTTGTCCCACAGTTTCTCTTTATCTGATCTCTCTGCTATACCTCCACATCTCAGTCTTCTCTGGCTCTGAATCCCAGAAAATTCCCCCTTTTGGCCACTTTGCTGCTTGAGCATGTTAATGCTCAGCTTGGACAAACATTTCTGCCACTTGCCTAATTTGAGCCCTCCCTATTGCAAACCTTCCTGCTCAGGCTATTTTATATCTCTCTACCCCGTGAAGAGCCTCTGCCTCTCCAGGAAATTTCTACCAAACTAATTCTGTTTCCTCATTCTTCCCATCTGCTTTCTGTATTTATCAGGTATAGCACCCATTCAGCTGTTTTGGATAGAAAAAAATGTCAACAGGATGTTCTTATTTGATTTAAATACTAATAGACTTGCCCATTATATAGGTTTTGGATAAAAGGATTCTATGTGGCAATGCCAGGAGTCACCTTCTCTGGCACTTGGGTAAGAGCTATTTAGGATGACTGGCAAGCCTGAGACACTCATATATACAAAAAATGTAAGAAGGTAGTTGCCAGATGATGACAGGCAAAAGCTCATAATATAGCATCTATACTGTGAGAATCTCAGATTCTGTGTATTCAGCTTGATTTTCCTCAGAAGGCTTTAAGATTCCAAAAATAGTGGACATCTAATTTCTGAAAGGCAGAATCATTAGCCACTTAGGGAAATCAAGACCTTAAAACTGGAGCTACAATAATGTATATTCATTATGTGTATACATCCAGAATATATATTATTTTTGAAAGAAGACATATAAACCTTCAAGTTTCAGTCCATTAAGTTAGAAATTACCAGAGGTTATGAATAAATTTTGTCAATGAACAGGTTTACATTTCAGTGACTGCTTAAGGAAAAATTGTATATTTAACTTGCTTTAATTGCCAAAGGCTACGGTTTCAGAGGAAAGAATGACTGGCTAAGTAGTCAGCAAAAAAAAAAAGATACCATTAGTACATGATATATTGTGCTGTTTTCTGTGCCATGTGTTCTCTTCTGTGTTGCTCCATCTCACCCAGATCTCACAACAAGCTCCAATATGTCTGTCTGCAGCCTAGCTGTTATTCCTGCTAAGATCAATGCCTTCTGGTTGGTTGTAGATATTTAATTATCCCCAGACATGTAGTGTACAGACTGGAGCCTTATGCACACATAACACTGAGGTTGAAGGGTCTGTGACCAAACCTTTCTCTGAGCAAAAGTCACTTAACACATTTTTGCATTACAAAATATCCCACAGTGAGATCTCACTGGAACCAGATGTTCATAGCAGAAAGCATATGGCAAGAGGATGTATATCCATTTTTCTTAAGTCCTCTTGAAAAGTCATTGTGTTATAGCCCAAATTCTGCTGAAATTCATGCTTATAATCCCTACAGCCTTTACCCAGTTAAAAAAAAAAAAAAAAAAAAAAACAGGTCTCTGTTTTCATTGCTTGTGAATCACTTCCACATCCATTGATTTCCGATGGTTTGCAGAGAAAGCAGCTGAGAAGAGAATCTGACCCACAATGAACAAGGTGTGCATGAAGCTTGAATGAATGGAACATGTGTGACAAATTAGTGAATGAGTGTTTGTCCCAGAGAAACAGAGACAATAGTCAAATAAAAATCAGACTTTTTGTGTTCCATAAGTATTTAATCTCAACCTAAAGAGATAGAAATTTCCAAGTAGCATGTATGCTGTTTATCATATCGTGTCATCTCATATTATACAATGTCTGTCGGTGCATGACAGCTGCCTAATCTGTTTATGTAGTTGGGCTTAACCAGGTGAGTTTGTTCTTATTGAATGGATTAGAGTGTCTGAGAACAGACTTCTTTTCAAAGAGAGTTGCTGCCAATACAGAGAAGAGCAGGGCCTTAAAAAACACTGTTATCCAATGCCCAAGGCTAATGAAAGCTGAAACAGTACTTCAGTTAATTTAACCCCCTTAAGCCCACAGATACTGCATTTATTAAAGGGGCTAATTGCTATTAACTACACCCACCACAAGCCTAGTTGTGTGGTCAGATGTGTGTCCTTTATGCCAACAAGGCAGCAGTCCACCTCTGAGAGGAACCTTGGGAAATGTGTGCCAGGCAGGTGCTCAGGGACAGTAGCAGTGACCAGGACAGGAGTAGTGTGCACTTCTATCATGCTTCCTCTTGAAATGGGTACAAGAAGGATGAGGCTGAGGTGTTGCTTCCTTGGTGGCCCACAGGTAACTCTTCAGTGGTCACTGCAGGTCTGGCACTGCTGCTAATGCTGCTTTGGAGCATGGCAGAGGGACTGCAAGAGTCCACCAGTGTCTCAGGAAGCAAACAAAGAGTCACACTTTGGATCTTTCAATATGCAATGGCCATAATTTGACATCCTTAGGCACAATCTGAGTTACTCTCTGTAAAAATGTTGTTATTTCTTGACTGCATTTGGCCTTGCCAATAACAGGAAAATTGCCAATCATAGTCAGTGATGTCTCCCATTCTTTCACTTTACTCTTCACTTGGGATCTTTCAGGTGATTGCAATTCTTAAAAGCTGTTGGAGGTTGGAAACATTTTCAACAGTGTTTGCAGTACATAGGAAATTCTAAGCCAGACTAGACATTCTTGGTTTGGTCTAAAATCCAAATATACGAGTCATCCTACAAAACAAATGTCATATGGCAGCTTGTGCTCATGAAAATAAATTTGTTTTTTTAGGCTTTAAAGAAAAAATTACATGTTTTATTCTGATCTGTCTCTTTTATTTAAATGAATAAAAGTTGTATGTTGTCTTCCTGAATTTCCGTGTTCATAAAGAACTAGTATGTGCCATATGTAGACACAATAACATGAAACTGAAATACATGAAGAGCTGGTCCAGGATGACAGAAGAAAACCTGTAAAATCATGGTGACAATTAGAAATGCTCTTTATGATTTTTGAGCTGAGAAATCTGTGTCTCATAGGTATTACACAGATTTATGTTTGGTTTTTAACAAATTAGTAAAGCATTATTTTCAAGCACTCAAAGCAGTCACTTTTTGTTTGCAAGCCAGAACCGTTTTTCATTCCATGCTTTTATAAAACCATAAACCCTTGAAAGAGATTATACAATATTGATATATAAGCCTTTATGCAATGAGACTTTCTCTGTGATGATCTGAAACCACTTCTCATTTACTGATGACTGAATTGTCACCATCTTTTAAAGAAATGTTTTATACCATTTTGGAGATGAATGACTGAAAACACAGGCTGTACTTAAAGTGGAAATGCTTTACTGGTACAGGAGTACATTGTGGGAATGAAGCACACTTAGTCTATTGGACAAGTAGGATTGCTTTGCACTGGTATACTAAAATCAGTTTACCCTTCTAACGAAACAAGCTGTATTAGTAAAAGCCCAATTTTCCTAATGTGACTGCAAGCTAAGGTCTCCTGGACTGGTCTCATTTATCTAAAAGAAAATCCAGTCAGAGCAGATTTTTAGGATTTTCTACCTTTGTCTAGACTTTCTGGGTGAGTGCCTTGCAGCCCTCGGGCACAGCTGAGCACAGCAGCAGCTCTGGCCGTGCTGCTGCAGAGTCGAACCCTCAGGAGATCCCAGCGTGTGCAGCAGGTCTGGGGTCAGATGGGCTGCAGGTGCACTGTGCCCCAGTCCTGGATCCCTGCACCACTGACAGCATTGCTGGGCTGTCTCAGCAATCAGTGCAAATCAGGGGCAAAGCCAGTAGCAGAAGTTTATCCCATTAAAAGCCAGGGCATGCCATGAAAGGCCCTGTGAGCTCCATTGGCATTAATAAGGCAGCTTCTGTTCACTAGGGCAGCTGTGTCTTTGCACAGCATTTCTGGGATAGCGAAAAAGAATCATGGTACATATATGTGTGTGTGTGTGTGTTTGTATATATATATATATACATATATATATATATATATATATATGTATAAATCCATGTTCACATAGTTGCTGATACTTCCCATAGTGTCAGATAAAGTAGTATCTGGCTAGAAAGGTATCTGGTAACTATAGAAATTCCAAACAAATACAGAAAAAAAAGTCCCTATGTCTAGACAGAATGAAAGCAGATTGCAAAATCTGGACATAGGGTAGCATTAGTTTTCAGCAATTTGAAAATATGATAAATAAATTTTGAAACACTTTCTCTAGGCTCCATCTTATTTTCCCTTACTTTTCCATTATGCTGGTACTAATGGAAACACATTTATCTGTTTTTTATGTTATTCTCTGTACCAATTCTTTTAGTTATCAGACCTATTAATTAGAGTTAGAAAATCCTTTAATCCTACTAGTTTCTAATTCCACAATATTGAAGGGGGTCAAACAGAAAGTGGATTCTTCCATGGAAAACAATTAACATGGAAATTTTAGCATGGAAAACTGAGCCTCTTGTTTACCTAATGCTAGTGAAAGACCAGAAATAAATTACATAGAAACTAGTATAATAGTTACAGACTTCAAAATGGGGAGCCAAACATTATGCAACCTGTTTCACTGAGCTCATGCAGGATTAGATCACTGTAACCATGGAAAAAAAAAAAAAACACCACTATGAAGAGTGGGTTTATCATGTTCTTTTTCACATTTGCCAGTTTGATTCGGAAGAACGTAAAATCAGTGAGACCTTTCAGACCAAGTTGTTTGTGAACCATTATCTGTCATGTTTTGTCTTTCTCCCACCTACAGCACACAAGGGGTTGGGAGTGCCTGGATCCTGAGACGTGGTCTTGGGCACTTTACACAGCAGATCAAGAGAATGATCCTGCCAAAAGGATTTCACCAGCCAGATAAGCACATACTTTTGGTTGGGATTCACTAGCCCCATAGCCCCCTGCCTGAGTACTCTGTTGCTCAAGACAAAAATCCTATTTAGCCAGAAAGAGGGGAAGGAATGAGCTCCTAAAATAAGCACAGGCACATTCCTCTGAAACTTTAAATAAACCTTCCTAGAGGTAAGTTCAAAATAGGTTATTTTCAAGGTGGATTTTCAGTTACCAATAAACTTCTCTCTGACTTGGAATAACTTTTGTAAGAGGGAAGAAGCATTTTTTGTGGTTATAACCCAGAAGATGTATTGCTGAGAAGTTTTCTGGGGTCTCCTTGCATGGTCAAATAAAAGTCTGTGTCAAATGCTTTAAAATGTGAATGCATAAAATTACTGTAACTAAAGATACTTTGGGAAGCAAGTTTGAAAACAGGACCTTTAATCTCTTTCTACTGGATTCTGCTTCACTACGTACAGGCCTATTGGGAAGCTTAATTAATGTCTTTTTGGTCCTTCAAGAATGATCCTACAGAAATGCAAGATTTTATCACTTCTAATCCTCTTTGTCCCCCAAAAATAATCAGCACAGAAATTCAAGCAGCCATAGCTGAACACAACTTCTGCAAGATACATGCTGTGCCTTTAGGCTCATATCTGATAAAATAGTGTGCAGCATGCAAACCTCCATAGGAAATACTCAAAGGAGATATTATTATCCACACCCTCATCTAACAAGATGGAACAATAATAGGTGTCTTTCTCCCTTCTCCTCTCCATCAAGAGCTGCGTGGACAACAGCTGTGCTGTAACCTCTGAGGGAGGAGGTTGTATTTTGTTTCCCCTGTACCCTTTGTCTTCCCTGTACCTGCACCCATAGACCATACCCTTCTCTCACCTCTGAAGTCAGTAAAAAAATCATCTCTACATGAGTCAAAATACAACTGATATTTTAACATTACCCGTGGCACACAACCTTGCACACAAGTGGGGAAGTGGGCCTGGAAAGCTCAGAGAACTAATTAGCTTGACTTTCTCTGAAACAAAAGCATGGAAGTTTCTGTTGCTTAATTTGTTTTGGTAAAAAGACAACTAACACACAATAATTACATTATCGAATGTGACTTCTCTGCTTGTGGTCGTCTTTTCCAAATTGCCTCTCGGAAAATAACGGTTCTTCCCTGAGGTCTTAGATGGAAAACTCTGGAGTAAGAACCAGAGAAAAAAGCTGGATGCTGAATGGCAGGACACACTTATCCCCTTGGCAAGGCTGTTGTGAAGACACAAGACAGCCCTTTCAGCAAGCAGAACATTTTGCAGTGGCCATCAAAGCCTTTCTTGAAAAATTTCTGATGGCAAAGGAGAGATTTGCTGTCAGGATGTAAGATCTTGTCTCTACCATGGTTTTACAGTAGACAACACGAGCTTTACCTTCCAGAGGTAAAAAATCCTCCACTTTTTTTGTCAGTGAAAACAAGACGAGGGGCTCTATCCCACATTTGCCTCTTGCTTTTGCCAGACTTGACTCCTCCATGAGAGCCTGATAATCAACACAGGAAGCTGAGAGAAATGTTACAAGTAAATAAATGCCATCAGGATGATTTATTTACTTCTCTTTCTTTCATCTTAAAGGAGTTACTGTTTTGCAATACAGCCCAGTGAGATTTAACTCCCCTTGGTACCCTGCAAAAAGCCTTCTAACGTCATTGGGCATTTATTACTTTGCCATTTAGCTGGTGATATCCCCTCTTTATCTTTGTAGTTTTGAATTGGTTTACATTCTGGGGATGTTAAAATAAACATTGCTTTGTGGTTTTTGGACCAGCACAGTAGAGGCCAAGGGCCACTGTGGAAAATAATATATGATTAGAAAATCTCCTTTTGCCACGTGATACCTAGTTACATAGGAGTAATGAAAGGTGAGAAACAATAAGTATTATAGGCATAACCCAGCATTCCCTTTTTACCCACCTCACTAACTGACCTCAGGAAATTTGGATATTCAGTGAAGTCAGAGCTCCACTCTCAGGATCAGACAAAGGTTGCTGATATATACATATACATACATGTTGAAAGTGGCTAAAGAGCCAAATAGGACCCGAGGTACCTCTAAAAATTCTATTAAGTGCTTTAAATATACCCAAAATAATGCCAACATGTGATTACATGCCAGTGCTTTGGTTTTATGTATATATACTTGAGTTAGTTACCTAATCTTTTATAATTAAAATAGGAAAATAAGAACTTTTATATACAATTAATTTCAGTTTAAAGTAGTTGTCTAGTAAGGAGCAGATGTTTTAAAAGTGTTTATTTCTTACTATTGATGGTGCTAGAAACTGAGGGCCATGAGCTCAGGTAGAGCTGTCTAAACCACAGGCAAGTCAAGCCGGAAAAGACAAATCCTTTATTTGAAGATTTATTTTAAATATTGCTGTGGTTTGCTGTGCAAAAAGTTTACTTGCACATGAAGTTTAATTTTGGGGAGAGGAGAATATATGGCATGTAGACATGATGACTTGGCAGAGGCTCTGGGCACCACTGTGGGACTGCCACTGGCATCACTGTGTCAGTGTGGACAAAACTAAAGGTGAATTGCCCAGTTCACAACAGGAAGATGGCACCACTGTCCTTACTCTGCACCAAGCGAGGGCCCCCTGCCCTGCCTCTATGTGAATAAATGTGCTAAGCTGTCATAATCAAATGGTAAATGGAAAGACTGGCTCTTTATTTTCCTACATCTGTCCACAATTTTGAAGATTGTCACTCTAAACTTCCGTGTGTTTTCTCACATTCCACTGACTGCCCATTAGCTTCTCCTTTGTGAGCTGGAGACTGTGACTTGCATTTGATTTCACTTGGACCTGTGGCAGCAAGCACTTCATGTTATGGCCTGGTGTGTTTGGAGTTTATTAGAGTGGGTTTGGACAGGGGACTTTTCTGAGCAAGAAGGTCCAGCCACTTTCTTTCTCATAAACTTATACTTTAGGATTGCTTATTCTCCCTCAGCTGACTCCAGATACTTCTGCATTTCAAAGCACTTTATTTGCCTATGCATTTCATTTGTCAGTGTGCTATCATTATTACATTTAATTGAAAAATTCATTATGTTAATATGCTGCATAAACAATACAGACAAATTTGTAACTGCTTCTTTGGATAACAGTAGTTTTAAAACCCCTCTAACACATCAGGTTATTTGAAGAATAAATAGTGCCTGTGTATGTGAAAGAAAAAAGGAGAAGTATGCAGAAAGTCCTACAGGCATACAAGTCAAAACACACTGTTACACATTTTGTCTCCATGGGATAATGGTGAGACATTCACAATATGTGGCCTACTTTTTATGCAGAAGCAAGATTAAAGTTTTGAGAACTGAAAAAATGCACCAAATGTTTTCTCTATATTTCATAATCATGCTTACATGAAGACACTGATGTGATAGATACAGACCATCTTTCCTCCAGCAGCCTACAGGACAATGATCTAGTGTGGGAGTGCTCTGATGTATTTTTAAATAAAATCAAAATGAGACAGTTATTTTGAAAATCCAAAGGCTATTAGAATAAGTGAAGGGGGAGGAAAGCCATCCCCATCCCAAAAACTTTCTGCAGGATGTTTAGGATTATGCCTCAAAACAGTAATATTTTTTGTAGTAGAAGTTCATTTGTTGTAAGGATGTTGTAAGGACTGCCCAGTTGCTGGTCTCAAACAGTGCTAAGACCACAGCAGGATTTTGCCATGAGATAAGCATGGAATGGAGCAGCAGGATGGCTCTGGCTCCAGGCCTGGGCAGGTCTGGCTAGCACCTCCTGGGGAATGCATCCAGGCAGGGGCTCCCGCTGTGGGAAACTGTGGAGAGAGGGGCAACTGCCCAAGCTGCTGGTCAAACAGAGATCACCCAGGTTATGGGACAGATGGAGATAGAGATGGGACAGATGGCATCTGTGACCACCAAGGGCTTCCCAACCCCTCTCCCACCTAACTCCCCCCACCCCAATATGCCTCTGTGGATTCCTGGAACTTGGACTGTGCAGTTAAGCTACCTGATGGGAACTTGAGATAAGATAAAGGGGGTACTATTATCTAAGCATTATCTCAGGCCCAGGGGGAGCTAAACAGAGCTTGGGGAACACTGATAATGGACACAAAGAATCCACAAGGAAAGTCAGCTCAGTAGCTGTGCTGAAGTCAGCTGTGACTTGGTAAAAGGTGGTTCTGATAGGGGTGAGATCTGGCACAACCCACCACCTTAAAAAACCCATGGACTCAGACAACCCACTAATTCAAAAGAACTAATTAGCATTAGAAATGAGGGAATTATTTAACCAATAGAATAAGATAATTGTGTAAATAAATAGTGAAACCAACAGGACAGATCCACAGATGGTGACTATCTGCCCAATCTATCTCTCGTATCTTCTCTCTTCTCTTTTCTACTTCTTTCTATGTCTCTAACTCACATTCTGCTGTTAAATTAAATCCATACTATTGACTTTGGCATATGATCTTGCTTGTACCTTAATTCAGGTAGAGGCATCTCTCCGTAAACCAGATCTTAAAACATATCCTGGTCAAATAACTTCAGTTACTCCAGTTCAAATAACTTCATTTTGCTGTTTTACAGTAACCCTCTGTTTCTGTAGTAATATAATGCCAGCATGGCTCTGTAAGATGCCTGGATGCATTTTTCCTGTCAAAGTGTTTTTTAAATCCAGTCTGATTTCATGTTGTGTGCACTGACTTCCAGTGAACTTTTAAGTGAAACTGACTTTATCCACACAAATGTTTGAGGAATATAATTTCTCTACATAATTTGAGTAGTCTAAGGCAGCCTATTTTTATGGATCCTGTCACAGTGCTAGGTGGATGCTGAATGTTAGATTTTGATCTTATGTGAGACTTTGCACACTCTTGCCTTGTGTTTGAAAAACAAAGTGAAAAAACTCTCAGAGCAGTGGTTTTCCAGACACTGTTGCTAGGTAATATTCCAAAACTGAATGAATTCTTACTCTTCCTGCTCCAGGCACATGACTAATAACCAG
Organism: Lonchura striata; assembly: GCF_050655825.1. Lineage (NCBI taxonomy): Eukaryota > Metazoa > Chordata > Aves > Passeriformes > Estrildidae > Lonchura > Lonchura striata. The sequence continues at coordinate 23,229,086 of NC_140704.1, read as the reverse complement.
TAACCACATGTTCAAATGAAAAGGGAGCATCCCTGCTTTTTTCACTGCTTCCTAGTTTTGCATCCTTACACAGACTGAGACAGGCACCAGCTGTCTTGGTTTTATCTTTTTTCTCCTTTGGAAACTGGTCAAGGTATTTAAAATGCGATCAAGATTAGATGAATTAGCTGGGTAGAAAATCAACATACTTTAGTACTTCTATCTGCACCTCCTCAATGATTTTTCTGGCAGCTATGTATGTGACAATGGATGTTAAAAACATGCATCTATATGAATAAGTGTTCACTCAAAGATACTCATGAATGCTAGAAAATCTGGAAGCCTGTGTTTGTAGAAAAAGAACAAATAGTCCATTTTTTAAACCAGCAGCTGAATAAAAGTACAGACTCTGCTGAAAAGTGGTCAATTTAAACAGAATTTAACTCAGAATTGGTTTATTATGTCCTATAATACATAATGCTATATTGAGATTTCCTTCAGATCAAAATTAAAGTTCCCCCCTTTTATTAGGCTTCACCAAATATGTCAGAACAGACTGACCCTGCAGCAAATGGCCATGTAGGTTAGGCCTTGTGAATTGAATAGTGAATATGCATGCAAGAATATTTTGTATGAATGTCATATAGTGGAATAAAAAACAGATACAGCCAGTACATCTGTTTTTCTGTGGCTTTGTTTTGAATTCCTTGCTCCTAGGAGGCTACCAAGGTATTACAAACCCATTGCTTCATTTGTACTGACAAAATTCCTCAGGAAAAGGAGGAAAGATCTAGCTCTCCATAATGGCATCAAGCCTTCTTATCTCTTGACAAGTTGAAAATCCTCCTCACATCTTCCTAGATCCTCCATGCCTTACTCAGAATATTCTTTTACATACAAAATACAGTTCCCTATCTTTCTGTAAGCCAAGGTCCACACTCAGCTGCTGAGTGAGGACCAGTCAAGGCATGGCAGTGACAGCAGGATGTGAGGACAGCCTTCTGAGAGCCCCTCCTTTTGTCTTGCTCCACAGGAGAGGCTTTGTGAGAAAAACTCCAACCTTTTTTTCTGATGTCAGACCATCAAATTTCCAGCAGTGTCACAGAGAGATGGTTACCTCACCACAAAGTAATCCATGAGGTTCTGTAAATAAAGGCTATCATAATGTAAACACACCAAAGAGGCAAAATTAAGCTTGCACTGGCAGCTTCAGTATTCACACTGAATTTCTGAAATTTTCATCTCAATAACAGTCTTTTAACTTTTATTCTGTGTGTGATTTCCTAATCTCAGTAAAAACTAAATTTGCAACTGAATCATCCAATTATCTAAGGTCTTCATTACCTCTATATGAATTATTAAGAGTGCTACTAATGGTGAGGAAAGACTAAAAAGTAACTTGTCAAAATATTTCTTAGAGTTGTTTCTCTTTTCTGCTTTCACACAGGACCTCTGCATGTGTCTGCTTGAAGCTTGACCTATATTGGGAAACTGCTTTCATTAGCTCCTTGCCTGTCCTGCTCCTGGGAGTCCATTAAATAACCTAATGCCATGTTGTGATCCAGAAGGGGAAGGCATTCTCCCACAGGCCTGGTTTCTAGTCTTCCTGGTAAAGTATGGCAGAATTAGATTATCCTAAATAAAGACTTGACAGATTAGTTTTCCACATGGGCAAGAATAATTTCTCCCCACTCTCATTCTTACTTTGCGTAGGTAAAAATGATGTTTGGAAATTCTTGAGCCTGAGGCTCAAGGCAAATTTCAACCCAACCAGCTCAAATCTGGCATTTGAAAACAACGTCCCTACAACATCAGCACACAGAAGGTACCCTATGAATGTATGGAATGAAAAGGTTAATCTTTTGCAGGCACCAGTCTAGAGGAAAATCAGCAAAAAATATATGGATAATTCTCCTGGTGACAAGGAAATGAGTATCACTGGTGCAAAATGTTTCTGTTGCTGAGGCAGACCTCAGGCAGTCGCTCTGGAGACAGAAGGACCATGCAGGCATCGTTGCCACCACATCCTCACACATTGCAAGAACTACAAGGGGTCTAAGGCCTACAAAAACAAATCAATAAACATGTCTGAACTGTTAAATGAGGCCATCAGTGGGTCTGCCTCTTTTAATAAGAAAAACTTCTGTGGCAGGCAGGATAGCAAGAGCAATCCCTTCCAATAGAAAAAGCTCTCCCTTGGGGGAGAGAAGAATACTTTCCGAGAAGAGAGAGAAGAAGGAGTGCAGAGTGGGATATGGGTTTGTTTCATGTAGCACACAGGTTTTGGTCCTCAGCAGTTGGGCACTTAGGGCTGTCAGTGAAGATTTGGACAGCAGAAGTTGCACCTAGTTCTCAGTGGTCCTTTATCTGCATTGTGGATTTTATCTGCAGTGTGGATTACCCATGGCCTGAAAGCAGAGACTGAGGTGGCCCCAGCAGTACCACCCAAGTGCACACCCAAACTTATTTTAGGAGTGGGTTGAGTCACAATCCCCCTCAGAAGACCTTACCCAAAAGAAAATGGTGCTGTGCCGAGGCAGCCCTTTGTTTCTATTAACAGGGCCTCAGAAATTTGGGGAGAGCAGCTCTGAGACCTCTCTCTAGGGCTCTGAGTGCTTGCTTGCTCAGCACTGTGGCATTGGAAGTCCATTGCTGTTACTGCTGACAAGTCCTCTTCCCCCAAAGGAGCAGAAGCAAGAGGGGGTCTTAGCCACGCTTGGTTAGTTCAGGTCCACCTGGGAGCTCCAGGTGAGCTCCAGACCCAGCGCTCAGGTGCTTTGATCTCTCTAACATGGGATGCCCTGTCCCCACAGTCTGCAGCAGTTCCTGGACAAAGCACAGCAGGTTATGAAGCCCACAAAGGATTGTGAGTAATCAGAACCCTTCTTAAGCACTGTGGCATTCATTTTCTAAGTAACTTGAGAAATATTTCTTTGTTCATCCAGACATTCAGGGCAAGATCCAACTCCCTTACTTTTAGTTATCTGCAATTTAGGTACCTAGTCTAAATCAATTATCTAGTCTCTCTGGATGGAGTCTCTATGAAGGTATAGATCTTTAGACTATTATTCATCCACCTACTGTAAACATTTACATTGAAATAGAATGATATATACTGTGGAAGAGTCTTTCTCCATTGCTTGTCAAGGAATTCTGATGAAAATTTACATTAGTCACCTTACCTGGAAGATAACTAAATTTAATTAATCACACTCGTGTGTTTTAAGGAAAATTATTTCTAGTGTCTGCTGGGTCGTTACATGTTTATGATCAGATTTCTTCACGTTACATATCCATTGGTAAATAATGATTTCTCTCCTTTTCTTTGGATATAAATTTTCTCAGGATATAAATTTTCTCAGCCCAGTTTCCATGCCCAGAGAAGATGTGTGGGGGGCTGTGTTTTCTGTTTGAATGGAGATGATCAGATGATTTTTGGTGCTGTGTAGCCAGCAGTAGTACATTTTCTGGACACAGCCCAAAAAAAAAAAAAAGGAAAGAAAATGGAAACATAAGAATTTATTTAAACATTTCCTTTAAAAGAGATTAATGACTTTTGGATGGAACAGAAAATGGCTGGTGTTTCTGGGATGAAGTGCTCTGAGATAGCAGAAGTTTCATTTTTAACCAAGAAAGTAGAACTCAACAGAGGTGCAGTTGAGGAGAGGATATTTGAAATATATCAGCCTTAGGAATTATATTAAGAACACCAAGATACATTTTGTAAGCATTAACTTGCAAGTTTTGCCCTCATTGCAAGACAACCAAAGCATTTGTGATGTTTTTTTGTATAATATTGCTTGAAGTAAGGAAATTTTCAAGTGTACATGAATATATTTTCCTAATCAAGGATAAAATAGTGCCAATACCATTTTACTGCACACTATAGGCCTTCTTATAAGTCATAAATTGTCAGTAAACATTAAAAAAACAAAACACCCCACTCCAACTTCCACAAGCCCAACTCCCAACCAAGTTTATGGAAAAACAATACGGAATTACCACAATTTTTAACAGTTTGTGAAAGAGGAAATTTCCGTTAACAATTTATTCACTACCAAGTACCCCTTATACCACTTTTAAAACAGTTTTCTATTATTCCATTTTCTTTTATCTAATTTCCAACTTCTAGATCTCAGGTTTTGGAATTTTAGAATTCATTTCTGACCAAATGATAGTGACAGCTGCTCTGATTTATTTTCTGAGTTCTGCTGTTAGTGACATTAAATTTTTCTTAAATGTAGAGGCTGAAAGCCTAACATTATTCAGATGTAGATTTCAGATAAGCCTGAGGGCTAGGACACACACATTGAGTACTTCAGTCTAACATGTCAAAATAGGGATCTTTTGAAAAGGGATCTGAATTCGGATTTTTGAAAGTAGATGCAAGCAAATTTCTTAGACTTATGCCTTTTCTTTGGGATGACCATTAATAAAATTGCAGTTAATGAACACATTTAGAATGCTGGTCAATGCTTACAAGTGACAATGAACAGGATTAATATTCAGAAAGAAAACAGAGACCAGTGTCAGATTCTTCTAATTATTATAATTGCAGTAAAATTGAAAATGTAAGCTCAAACTATACACCCTCATCTCAAAGTGTTTGCTGTGCAGGTCACATTGAGCAGAACCAAGACCTCAAAGGGGAGGAAATATTTTCAAGCCTCCCACAGGACCAGCTTGGTATTTTGACAAAATGTTGAAGCACTATTACCTCCAAGATAATCTGCTATCTGGAATAGATCTTTTAAAGGCTGGGGTTTATGTACTTTCTTTGTGGTAGTCAAATTAGCCAGCCATAAATAACACTGAAAAGAGACCAGAACAGTAGCTTAAATTATCATGGGGAAGGTTCACTGACAGCCCTGGCTTCACTTCAATTCTCTTGGAATCAGTTGCCTATCACAGATGTTATTCAAGTAATTAAGTGTTATGGGATAAGTTCTCAGATAACATAATATAACCTTATCTTAAATTAATGAAGACAGACCAGTGCAGGCCATCTGAAGTCTTAATCTCATACTTATTTTCTTTCTTAAATTATTATGCTTTTGAATTTTAAAACAATAAAGCAAATATGCTTCATCTATTTAACAGCAGAGAAGTGACTTGCTGTGTGAGTAACTCCATGGTGAAGCACAGGTATTGGTAAGACTTAAGAGCCTCCTGCCTCTCCTGCCTGCCTTCCTACTGTCATTGTGCAAGAGAACAAGCCTCCTCCATGGCCCTGTGTTATGCATATCAACCAATGCAGCTCTTAGCAATTTCAGGTGTCCAAAATACATCATGTGCCTAAGTTTAAGCATGAAGTGATTATTTAAAAAGCAACACCTTTAAGAACATGATGGGGAGATAATGATAGCCAGAAAAGTTCCATTATCTGTGCCACACACATGGATCAAAATCTCTGACCTTGCTGTGCATTTTTATATGATGCTTTATTTTTGTGCTTATTTGTGTCTGATATTTCATCCTAGTGGATTTAGAACAAAGACCTTCCTTCTATTCTTGGTGCTGGCTTTAGTTACAGGAGCTGGAATCTTAAAAATTTAATTACCATAAGTAAAGACAAAGACATGATGGGGATACAGGAGGTTTTTGTATGAATCTACAATTAAAACTACAGATACATATATATATAATCTCTAAGGACTAAATTATTGCTTTACTGTCTAATTAAAAACCTCCTTCCTGCCAAGTAGAGGGAGAGCAACTAAAGTGAAACTAACTGGGAGTCTAAGGCCAGGAGTGTTGTAACAGAAATCTCATCTGAGCCCTCACACAACATAGGGATACTGCCATCAAGGCTGATTCTATTTGAACCTTTTTTAGAAAGACATTCTGCCTTGTTTGAAAGCCTTCAAATGAAGGACAATCCATAGCAAGCAGTTTCAATAGTTAATTGCACACACTGTTAAAAAAATAGTGCTTTATTTCCAGTCTTATTCCTTTTTTCTTTAAAGGAAGAGATTAGAAAAGAGAATGATTCATCCATAGATCTCATCAGGCATGGTATACATTGTTCACTTGTATTCCCTCCAGTAAGTGCTCTTGCTTGCTGACCAGTTCAGAAATGGACTGCAGCCTTAGATGAGTCCCCCACACAGAGACCATACTCTTATCTTTGCACTTTAAGCTGTATTAAATGAATTATAATGTCTTTGCACAGGATGAAGGCACAATCAGAATCACCTCACTGGGAAGAAAGCAATTTCAAACAGAGCTGGCAGCATTTTCTGTTCTATTCAGTTCCTCCAACATGCCCATCACCATGTATATGAGCACCTTCTAGAGAAAACCCAGCCCCAACACATAAAAGTTCACTTTCCATCTCTTCAGCCATGGGTTGTGCATGCAGTAAATGCCTACAGGGACATGGGGACAAAGAAGTCCTCATTCATTGGAGGTGCAAAAGAGACAGAATTAGACAAAGAGGCAAAGTCTCTTCAAGAGTAAATTCCTGTGCCTTGGTGTGGCTGCCCAGCCTGTTCCCCACGTGCACAAGGGTGTTCCCAGTGAACAGCAGGGCTCTATGGAGGCAGTGCAGGTACCTTGTCATCATGCTGGCCAAGAAGCAGAGTTTGAAGCAGAAGATGCTTCCTTTGGATATTTTATTACCAGGCATGATTGCCAGATCAGCTGATGTGAAAGCCCTCCAAGTGTAAAAGTTACACAGAGCTCCAAGGAAAAAAGGAGGCCTGGTTTTGCTTTGGAACTGGTTGGCAACCCCTGACCACCCAGGTAGGCTCAAATGCTGAAAAATAATCTGTGGCTGACTCTGTAAGGAAATTACTCTTCCTTAGCTTCCTACAAGCCTCAAAAAAAATCTCCTAGGATATCAACAGAGAAGACTCACCAAGGGAAGGCACCAGAACCTCCAATTCCAAACTAAAAAGAAAAGTGAGATGTTGACTGAAATACTTTTCTTGTGATTTGCCATAAAATTTGGTCTCTAAATCAGTGATCTCCCATGTTCTTGTCCTGCTGCTTAAATGATTATATTTGATTTTCACCCCTGCAGTAAATTGTTAATTGACAATTACAGTGCAACTTCCTCCCTCTCCATGAGTGAGTGAGAGCAATACAGCTGTTGTGGTTGTAAAGCCTTTCCATAGCAGAAAGGTGGAATTTTATACATGCCCTGGATGTAAGCAACTGCAAGTCATGTGGAACAAGACTAAATCAAGTTTGCAGTAATGCCTCAGCCTGTAAAGAGTCAGTTAACAAAATGTTTCTTCTGTAATTAAGTCAAATTGAGAGTTTCCCATGGGCTTTTTTAATCATTACAGTGATCTGTTTTATAGCGTGGGTCTACAAAGGGCTGCACTGTCACAAGTGAGGGAGCAACAGTGAGCAGAAGTAGCCAGAGGCTGAGAAGAGAAGACAAGAAATTTTTATGTTGTTTTTGTAACCTGAATTTTGAAACTTTCAAAATCTTTAGAAATTCTGGGAAAATATGCAGAAAACATATCGCTGGTATCTATAACAAATCTATAAAATCAAGACTGAATGTCTGTTTAATGGGCTGTGTTCCATTCAGCCGTGAGTTTGTGAATGGGTATTACTGGCAGAGGCTGTGAATCTGTGCTGGGAGATCAGACTGCCTTTGTGGTTCTGTCCCTCAAACCTATGAACCCTCTTTAGGGTTTCTCAGGCCTGGATTCAGCCAGCCAGTACATTTCAGGAAGAACAGGAGGAAGGGCAATACTTTTGATGCTCATACAAATTCCATTGTTTATCTGACTGTCAGTATTGCATCTCTATATTCAATGGAGGTCAGGAGCCTACTGCAGAATAGCTGTGGAACATCACTTGCTTGACCAAAGGCCTGTTCAGTCAAGCGTTTCACTGCTCATCTGTCATTGAGGCTGCCAGCAATAACAATTAGCTTGACTTAATTGTGTATTTTAACAGCTGCTTAATATTACCCACATCTTTCCTTCACTCATAACATCAGATACCTTTCTGCTGAATGTGGTTTTAATTAAGGCTCTGTTCACAACTTTTCACAAGCTGTTGAAAAATTCATGTCTTGTAAGAAAAGTGATGATGCAGTAAATGCTACTGGGGCAGAGACTTTTTTATTAGATGAGCATTGAGCCCTTATGAATTTATGTCTCCAGATTAACTGACTCGGGTGCCAAAGGAAAGATTGAATAGATTTAACTACTGCAGTAACATAAAAGGTGTAAAATACGCAGGCATTGATCCCAGCAAGGTTGAGTGTTGTGAGGGAGTGTGTCCTTAATGGGCTGGTAAAGCTATAATCTGTAGCAGAGCTCTGTACCTGTGGCCTGGATTTCCACGTGCTTGAGAAGTACTAAGCTGATGAAGAGCCCTGTGACTGAGCAGTGCAGTGGCATTGCTTCCGCTTCAAGCCTAGAAACTTAAAGCCTAGAATTTTTTGCACAAGAAAAATACACAAAGTCCCATATTTGAATATACAATTCAGCATAAGAAAACCTCTCACTTATCTGTGTCTGTGACAAATGTATAATTCTTCACAAGACAGTAGTAATAGAGTTATTAACCCTCACCTTCACAATGGGAATTTGAATTCCAAACTCTCCTTACAAGTCAATACTGTTACACTGACATTCCCCTCCATATGCCCCAAATAATTTCTTGGTAACTGCAAAAAAAAGTTGAGGAAGTGGTTATATATGTGGAATTGCATTGTAAGCATGAATTACTTTCATCTGGAGCAGATGTCATGTGTCCTTAGCTTGACTTCTACTCAGACATGGAATGTATGACATTTATATAACATTACAAATGGGATGGGAATTGAGACTGAGCAATCTTTTGGGTTGCAGACATTAAGAACTACAATCATCACCCCTTTCTCCTTTTTATTTTCCAGAAGCAAACATTTTATAAAATTCTCTTCTCATATTTTGCCAATAAACATTTTAGTTATCCTAGCAACCATTTTTAGATGTGCTGTAAATATACTTGGCAAGCTGATGGATGCCTTTAGACATTTTAAACAGCCACTTTCCACTTAGTTAATGTATTTCACACATGTAAAGAAGAGAGAAACAGTGTGGAACAACATTTGCAGGTCCCACAGTATTCATGCATTGGTATCTAGGAAGGTGGTGTTGCTTTGTTAAGGCTGACCTAGAACAGAGACTAGACTGAGTTAAAGAATAAAGTTGGTATTTATTAAGAGATTTCAATGATCTACCTTGGGCAGCACAACCCAAAATGGCCACAAATTGGATGACAGGTTTTGGGGTCTCACACTTTTATAAGTTTTGGTCCATTGGCATATTGGAGCTAATTGTCCAATTCAGCTTTTGCCCATGAAGTCCCATCCTTCTTGTTTTCTCTCTTTGGTCTGCCATTGTTTATGCTCTTGGGCCTGAGATCTGGATTGACTGTCCTTGGGTCCCCAGCTAGAGAAGGAATTGTTTTGTCTACCTATTCTGTGAAGAGAGCTTACTATCCCCAAATATGAAGCCTAGACTTACACACTAAAGCAGAATAGAATCTGAAAAATATAAAAGCTAAAACCTGAGGCATCAGTGGAAACTCGTGCTTGAGGAATTTTGTCAGGACTCTGGCACAGTTTCTCTTTTTCTTTTTTCTTTCCTTTTGTATTTTTTTTTTTTAATGTAGATGATTTCCCAATTAAATTACTTTGTAGGCAACTAATGATCTTTGAGAATTTACCCTGTTGTGAACTTGGTTGAAATATGTAACATAATGAAAAATGTTTTTTGACGAGGCATGGGTTGGCAGAAACTGAAGCAGTGGCACAAATAGCAATTATCCTATGGCTGTGCTTCTTTAGGCACCTGGGCTATATATCAGCAACTGACATGGAGCAACTGATACAGAGAACTGTCAGAGCACAGAAGCCACAGGTAGCATCTTCTGCTCATCATGGGTAGGATTTTATCCTACCCATGGGAAGAGATTGCTGAGGAGGTGGCTGTGAATGAGTCTTCAGCAGCTCCCAGTTCCTGAGGTTTAAGAACTCAGGTTTAATGACTTGCAAATAGAACTTACTAACACAACATTAAATATTGCCCAAAGAAGCAGGCTGCTCTGTGAGCAGTAGATAAACCACTGACCCTGCTTTCACAAAGGTCAGTGTCCCACACCAAGATTCTGTGGCATTCCATAGAGGAGAGGACACTCATAGATTCTTTTCCTTCACTACGGGCAATAGTATCTTTCTCTGACTAGGTGTTGTCATTCAGCTCACAGAAACTATAGATCTATGTCCAAGCCCAGAAAACAAACAATGTATGTATGCAAATGTATGCTGATGGAAACAGTAAAGCCATATGAATCTCATTTTCACAGGAAGACAGACTAAAAATTAACCCACCTCATGCCCTTTCATGCCAAACATGCAAATATGTCAATTAAACCAAATAAACTCTAAGGGTTTGTTTTCACAACAGAGTCGTTTGCTTCCTGTAAGTGAAGACTCTATGCATACCCCAGTTTCTGCACAAGTTTCCCCAAGTAGTCCCAGAGCAATTTTTTCTCATAATGGTCTTCCTTGATTTAAAGACAATAAAGATCACAGGTTCACAGTAGAAGAGATTGTTCCTGTCCTGAATCTTCAGAGAATTAAATGCAATTTTTATAGGACATTTTTTTTACACAGGTGAAGGTGAGCCAGTTACTGTGTTAATAATCCTTGCTGAGTTTAATGATGAAAGGAAATGACTGGCAAGCTGGTGCAAAGGACTGAAACATCTGAAAATCTTCCTTAGCTGCTTCCAAAGCAGCAGCTTGAGTCCCTTCTTTGGGAATTTAACTGCACTAGGGAGTTGTCTTTGCTGTATTTTAATGTCACTTTGACTGTAGCTGTGAATGTTGGATCAGAAGGGTACCACTGCTTCTGCTTACTCAGAAATGAACCTAAAATACAAAAGGTGTGTCCAGATCTGGATATAGAATTCAAGTGTTGGAGAGCCTGGGGATGTTTGGATCTGCTCAATGCTATGGATAGAGGAACAACTTGAAGGAGCCACTCTTTTCAAAGAAACATCTAAAGCTTTCATCCAACCAGGCTTCCCATGGTGACCCATGCTGCTATCATCACAGGCAGCCTGAAACATTTGCCTGTCCCTCTGTGCCTCAGCTCCTGCATGCTCGGGACAGACCAGACAGGACAACAGGATAAAGGAGCCAGGATGCAGATGTGCTATTTTTTTTTCTGGGAAAAGCCCTACAGGAGTTTGCACAACATAACAAGTCCAAGCAGGTAACAGGAAAACTAGTATTTTTCTCTGACACCATGATAGTCATAATTACAGTCATATAAATCAATATGATGAAAGAAAAATCACATATTTCCAGATGTCCATGGTAAAACTACTTACTGTAAATTAGAGCCAGAGTTAAGAGTGTGGAAAAGTCCTATAATTTGGGCCCCAGCTGCAAGAAAAGCTGTAAGAAAAGGCTCTGAGCTGTGACTTTGTTTTCATCACAGCACTTTGTTATGTCTCTTGTTATTGCTTTATCAAAAGCAAGCTGGTGTAGAAACATTCCCCTTTACAGCAGGGCTATTATTCAGTTGGAAAAAGAATTTTTAAAAAATTACACTAAATGATTTGAATGATTACCTTTAATTACCGTTCACTCACTAAGCTATGTCAGATAGAAAGATTCCTATATTAAAGTGAATGCTTTTGAAAAATACATCAAGTGCATTGCTGTGATTTGTTCTGCCAGCAGATTCCAACATTAATTCTTCCCCAACGTTGCAAAAGAAAACTGAGGTCCTGCCAGAATTTCAATAGCAGCCATTGAACAGGGCTAAATAATGAATCTTTTGTGAAAAACCATCAGTACCTCATGTGTTGTATTTTGTTTCAGAGGAATAATTTGTAGTTTATTAATCCTTTGAAACATACCTTTTCTTACCAGATAGCTTAATATTATACTTTTTTCATTAATAAGCATTATTAGTGGTACACAATGATTCATGAATAAATAAAGGACTCACGTATCTTATTTTTTATTTCTTACCCAATTTTACAGCCAAGACACAGCTTAGCCAAAAATTTCAATGCTATGGCTTTAACAGTATGGGACCTTTCACCCTAATGGCTGGCATGCAAATGTCATGCAAACCTTTAGAGCTTCTAACTATGGGGAGATAACCTCTAGAAAGGCAGAGGAGATGGAGTTTCTCCAGTCATGCTGATAAATATTTAGAGATGTCTGTTGGTTGCCTCACTCACACAGCTTACATGTGCCTTCACTCAGCTCAGAAATTCCCAAACCACTGCCCAGACTGCCCTTCTGGCCTTGTGTGTTGTCTGTGCTCTGTGTTGAGCTATTACAACCAGAATGGAAGTTTGTTTCATAGAACGTGACCCACAATCTGCTTCCCATTTTTGTGGCAACATTTCCAGCTGGGAGAAAGCCATCCCAGCCCAAGCCACAAGCCTTCCAGCTCTGCAGTACCTGCAGGCCATTTTAACTAAACTGATTTGCCTACCAATGATTTTTTGTTTGTTTTGCTTTAATATAATACTCCAGTGATAAATTGGTTTCAGCTTAATTTTTTTGCTCAATCAAAATTGCCATCATGGGCTGGCAGACTGGGAACACCAGAAAGAAAATTCTGCCAAAGAATTTTTCTGACTAGGATATCATCAGGGAGCTAACCAATCTGCAAGATCCAGCAAGTGACCAGAAAAATCCCACCTGGGCTTTTTTTTTTTTCCCAGTGGCCAGTGTCCCAGGCTGAGTGGGGTTCTCCACCCTGTTATCCCTGGACCCTGCAGTCTGCCAGCCCAAGACCACCCTCAGGGAGTGCATGGGCTCTTGGTTGTTTTGGGGATGGTCTGGTGTCCTGCCAGATTGTGCTGGCAGCCCTCAGCATTTCAGCTGCTTGCAAGCATGAATGCTTAGAGGGGAACATTCAAATGGGGCTTTTAGTACCTGCAGCCAAGCACTGAGGGTCAGTGTGTCAGCATCTGAGAGTTCCTCTGAAGCTGATTCTGTCAAAGGCAGTCCTCAGCACCTTCCTTTTTTAAAGACAAATACACTTTTCTTCTGAGTGAAACATCATCTGAAATTGTTTAAAATCTGAGTATTATTTTCCCTGTCTTTTGCTAAGAAAATGTATATAGCACATCATTTATACAGAGCAAAAGTGAACACATTTTCACAGCCAGAGGTTTAAGGGCACAGCATACACAACTGTGTTTAATTCTGCTCACTTATATTATTAAGCATCTATGCCAGAGCAGGAGTGTTAACAGTTTTGGACTCAGGCTACAGAAAGCTAAATGGTATGGCCAAAATTTTCAGGCTTTGGTGTTCTACTATCACAATCTAAAGTCATCCCTATGGAAAAGCTTTTTCAAAAAAAAAAAAAAAAAAAAAAAAAAAAAAAAAAAAAAAGCAAAAAAAAAAGCAAGAGACAATCAAGGCCCTGAAACAGAACTGGGCTCCATAAATGAGACCTCAAAGCTCCATGGTTTTGTTTCAGGCAGCCTTTGCTTTTATGTAAATGGTTTTATAAATTTGGGGCTTTTTAAATTGTAAAACATCACTCCATTAGATATGTTGAGGGACTCAGAGGAAGAATGTTTATTTAATGATGAGGGGACCAGTCCCACCCCTCCTGCAGATGTTTTACAAACTTCTCCTGGAGGGAACTGATCAATTTGCTTTGGTGTCTAGGTATGGATTGACAGGCTCACTTCAGAGTCCCTCTATTTAGAATGCTACCCAAATATCTGGCATACATCAAATTTCGATTTTCAGTTGGGCCCATTACAAGAGGTGGATTTTTTGCCACAATATCTGCAAAGTTTCTTTCAGAAACACTTTTTTACCCTGGAGCCCTAACTTAAACATCATACTGTATGCAGATATTTGCAGTTTGCATTAATATTTTAATAATTGATCTTAATTAATTAATCTTACTATTTTATAAACTGTTCTATGAATCCCAGCTGTTTTAGAAACCTAATCCTGTTCCATCTACAGAAATAAGTAGATTTTGAATATATTCAATGTAAGAAATCTGCTTATAAGAACAGCAGTGAACAATCAGGCCTAGTGTCTAATAACAAATCTATTAATCAGTAATTGCCTAATGAGTAAAATGGGATATTATAAACTCACATTTGCTGTAGACAGCATTCTTTTCTGCACTTTTGCTAGTGTAATTACACTTTTGATGGTGTAATAATTCATAATGAGTATTGAATTTGGGTATTGTTATTTGCCTAAATGATTCATGAATCCCGTTTGAGAGTGTTTAGATGCCCTGGGAGCATAATAGTCATGATAACTGAAAAAAATTCAGCTATTAGTATGTTTGTTGATTTTTATTCCTGCTCCCAATGTAAAAAATTTTGAATCTATCTTTTTCTTTGAATTATTGAGTCCCTTTTTGAATTAAGAAAGAAGAAAAAGTAGAAATAAGCAAATTGCCTCAAAAAAAGGGAAGTACAATAACACCACCATTTTTTTCTACATATGCCCTATAAATTTCTTACTGTAGTAGGAAGCATTTAAAATCAAGCAACCCATACCATAATTAGAGTACAGTTCATGGGAAGGAGCTGTTCAGCCTTATGTTTCCGGAATTATTCTTAAATCATGCAGTAACAGCCAGACCAATGCATTATTTTATCAGATAAAATTACCAAAGTAAACTGAAAAGCTTACTCTGAAATAATACAATGTGGTTTTTTATATATACATTTTTACATATTTTACAGGCAGTAGGAGATTAGAGTAGATTTAAGTAGTTCCTCTAAAACAATTCAACTGTAAAGCTTGAGCACAGACGTGTATGAGGCATGAAACTATTCTGTATTTTATTGCACTAGTTACAGTGAACATTATATTTACAGCTTTCTTTCGAATGTATGTTAAAATGATACTGAACAGAAGCAGGTAAAACAGAAACCTTAGCCTTTAGCTCTCCTGGTTTCCAGGACAATTTTGAAAAAAGAAAAAAAGTAATTATGAGTTAGTTGCAAGAAAAGCTTTGAAGCGGATGTAGAATCCAAGTTAATGATATCCTGTAATCTGATCCCGAGCCGACATGGACAGCTGTTCTCAGGGCCCTAATGAACCATGCACATTTACAGATCACTGATTAGCAGAACTTGATCCTGGTGGGCACAGACAAGTCCTAACACTATTTGAAATAGCTCTGGTGGTATTAAATAACAAGGATCTGTTATCATGTGATTACCTGTCTCTAAAATTCCTATTTATCTTCATTATGGTGCTGCTTTTCTCAGAGATGAAGGTGGTAAAGGCTTCTCATCTTTGATACTACACCTGTTGCTTCAACTCTTTGCACTTTGCTAGAAGAACAGCCTCCCTGGGGTCAGTTTGCAGAGAGAAGCTCTGCAGCAGAGCTGCCCTGGGCACAGCCATGGCCCTGATGCCTCCTGTGATGCACAGGGGGCCAACAGTGACTCCAGCCAAAAAACACAGAAGTGTTTCTTCTTGCTTTAAATAGTCACTGTTGATTGGGGTGGAGGTGAGAAAATACGGTTCCATGAAAAAAAAACCCAACAAATATGTGCAGTTTCAAGCAATTGGATATACCTAAAAAGACCAGAGGTAGTGACAGTGCCAATTAAGTTTGGGGCAATCCAGTAGACTTTATTTATGCTTCTAATTTCTGTACTTCCTTGATGATATTTCAAGTACTTAGCTCAGTCTGTGCACTCTGAACTTCTAATTTCTATTTAACAAACAGTGTAACTGCTAAATATATGCATCCATTTGCAGTGCAGTTTGCCTTATGCATTGCTTCAAGGCAGTAATAATCTAAAAGTAACAGCACCAACCCTTCGTGTCAATGGGTCTAAAGCACATGTCTACCTATGTGGGGAGCTGATGGCTTTATTAGGGCTTCAGCTGATGAGGACAGCATGTAAAATACTGCTAAATGTAAAGTGGTCTTTCAAGACAATTGGGACTCCAGTCACTCCAGATATTCAGGGATGAGGGACGGAAAACTCAGCACTGAAAAGCTTTTTATCTCATTTTGTAAAGAGTGACTAAACTAATCACTGTAAGCATTACTCATTACAAATTTTCATTTAAAAGACCAAGTATGACTTTAAATTAGTGAGCTTTTTGGGTATTTTCCTTCTCCTGTGTTTTCCTAACATGAATTATTCTGCAACATTTGTTGTCTCTCAGTCATCTCTTGTTCCTGCATACATGCACAACCTTTTCTGTCCCAGAACAGGTAGAAGTTGTATGTCTTAGCAACACCGAACAGTAAGAATGAGCTCACTTGCAGCATCACCAGCTGGTCTCCAAATCACCATTTCCCTCAACTTTGCCAGTTCTCCCACTGGATAGGAGCTGTACTGACATCCTTGGTTAGTTTAAAAGCAGAAAAATTAAAAATCAAGTAATGATGCTAGAAGTGCAACACAAATCTGTGCAACACATTACAAACATGTTACTCTGTCATCTCCTTTTCACTGGGAAAAGTTAATGATTTTAAAGATAAAAGCACCTTGCATAGAGGTAGAAATTTCTTTTTCTGAGTTTATTTGTCCTCATTTTAATTTTCTTGAAAACTTTTTTCATAAGTTTTCAATGTTTCTATTTATAAATTGTTTGTGGAACAAGTTGGTTTTTCTGATCAGATGGGCAGAAAGAACAAAGTAAAATTTTTGGGAGACATCATTCTTCTGCGGCTAACAAGTCCATTTTTGGAATAAATTTCATAATTCTTACCACAGTTTGGACTTGTACTTCAGCATAAAGAAGCAGCACTTATGCTACTGACCAGAAGCCCCATTTTAGGCTCCCTTACCACATCTCTCTCAGGGTACCTAGTTGCATACATGATCCAGCCACTTCTAAGAAAGAAATGCAATCTTAACTGGGGTTCTGACCAGGTGGAGATACCAGATGGCTTTATATGCCTAATAATTTATGCTCTAAAATGAAAGGTTTGATTACTTTGATTTTTATTCTACTGCTGATTTCATAAAGAGTTCCAAAATATTATCTTACATATTTCTAAATATTTCATAATCCTACCGTGCAAAATAAAGGGACCTCTTAAAAGTCAAGAAGTATGGCTTGAGGTTCCTCCTGCTTGCAGCTACCAGATTGCATTTAATCTTGTCCCTAGGATATTTCTTTCTTTCTACTTCTAAGGTATTAACAAAGTAGCATTTCAATAACATTTTTCTTCAGTCCTTAAGGAAAATCGGCTTTTCTTTGAGGACACAAGGTCTGTGAATGCTAGCATTTGTCTGGAGTCCCCTTCTAGTTAGCAAATGCAACCCAAGTGCATTGTTCACTTTCCAGTTTATGATGAGATCCATTGACCTTCATCTCATACCTTTGAAGATATGGGGTTATTCTCTGCCACTCATTAGGGTCCCTTAATTATCAATGGGGAGAGACAGATGCTTCCAGAGTGTGGTTTGTTCCATCCTAAAACAGCTGTTTAAGACAGGAAAGATGAATTATGCTGTGAAGGTCCTGTCTCTCCTCAATGGCTAGAGCACTCTGAAGTAATTTGTTCCTAGGATCTGTACAACAGGACAAAAAAGTATGCTCTGTCATTAATTAAAAAAAAAAGGAGTAATTGAAAATGATGTGGCTGGGGTGAACAGAAAGTATAGCCAGGCTTTTCAAATCATACATAAGGAAAATTTAAGCTGTAGTCAATGAGGTACTTCAGAAAACGGCAACTGGAATCTAATTCCAAGGGCAGACAATGGTGGGGAGAGCTCTGCGCTGAGCTGACAGAAGTTGAGCCTTTGGTTGCTCTAAGCGTGGTTTCCTCTTTCTGATGGCTTTAATTTTACACCTTATATCCTGAAGAGAGGCAGTTAATTTTTGTACTTCCCTCAGCCACAGCTCATTTAGAAAAACCTCTATGGAACTGCAGAACTAGAAAATGCAGAGAATACTCTGACAAATTGAAACCCTTGTCTGTGTGATTATGCACGGCATAATCATCTCTTTTTAACCACTATTTTGGGAGAACCATCCAGAACAGTGTGGAGTAAGGGGTGACCAAAAGGGCAGATGCCCTTTCTGTCTGTTCTCTCTTCACATAACCAATCAGTTCCTCATTTGCAGACTCTGAAAAAGAAAGAAACTGAAAATAGAAGCCAGGAAGAGGACTTTTGATCAACCCTGAGCCTCAGTGTGGCTGAGCATCACAGATAAAAGACCTTTTCCCAGGCACAGGGAGTGGAAGCCCTACTAGCTGAGCCAGGGAAAACAAAACCTCCTTCAGCAGAGACCTCCTGTCTGGGGGTGGCCACCAAAGCAGAGAATACCCAAGGGACACTGGAACTCAGCTCCCAGGCATGGATGGAACACTCTGTGAGTAAGGGTAGGGTGAAAGGGAAAATTTAATATTTGTATCATAAACAATTCTTTTTTCATTATGCTTAACTAATTCACTCTTGTTCTTACTAAACCAACTAGCTTTGATTGAATCACATCATTTAAATACAGTACAAATCATCCAGAGTGGTTGGTACCATTTTGGGACTATATCTTTTGTTCTACACAGATATTCTCTTGAGGGTGTATCTTTCAACATGGTTGTAATCCGATTATCAGATCCAAACATCGCCAGTGAAGTTGCTTTGAGATGAAAGAGATAATTTTCTAGAGGGCATATAAGTATTTAATTTCCGATTCTTGAGGCAAAAGAGACTTTTTAAAATCTTTGGTGTTGGCTGTAGCAAGTAGAAGATATTGGTGTATACCAGCTATGTGGTTTCAAATACAGGAATAACAAAAGGCCTGTGAAGTATCTCTAAAGATAAAAGACAAGTTATACACTCAGTATGTCTAATCAATAACACAGTCTCTCTCACCAGGTCTTAATCAGTTTAGAGACTCCAATAGCAAATCCATCTCTCACTATGGCAGTCATACAGAATCTGAGAGGAGGGAGCCTGCAACAGACTCCACTTTACTCTGTTACTGAAGGCAGGGAAAGCCCAGGCTGTGAATATTCCACCTGCAGAAGAATATATTCTTTTTCAATTGCAATCTGCAGTTGCAGCAGGTGCTTAAGAGAGTTTTTCCTGTGCTCCTCCATCTTCAGCCTCACCGTCTCTGTAGAAAACAGTGCTACAGAGAAGGCTGAGCTGGATTTAACCTTTTTGTAGGTAAAGCCATGAAACCATGCAAGTGACCCTCTTGTGTTTTTAGATGTACTTGGCAAGGGAAAGTGAAGGGTGGAGTTAATCTGATCTAAACCTGGTGTTTACAGCATTTGCCCAAGATAGTATCAATTTACAAGCAGTGCAGAGAAACAGGCATTTTATAAGGAATGTTTTTAAAACTTTGAAATGATGCATGCATTGGTTCTATTGCTTTTAATGGCACTAGTGGCCACATCAATATCAACATTTATATTTAATCAGAGGCCTTTCATTTCCCATTTGCAGTACCACAAAACCTGTGGAACAAGGATAAAAATTTGTGTCTTTGAGCCTTCATTATCATAAGTGCAAAGAGCTAGAAAGCTACCTTAGTAGGATAACTGGTGATAAAATTAATCTGTAAAACTCTTTGCAGGCAGCTTCTGGCTAGGTTCCTTTCTGTTCTAGAAAATTTTGTTGCAACACACACTATAAAGTATAAATATAATGTAGCATAAGCTGTCTGAAGATTGCTTTGTTTTTCCCTGAGATCTGAGGAGGCTCTGCTCCCTAGAAACTGCTGACTGATTTTAAATTGTTTTAAATAAGACCCTAGATGGAATATCTAGCATCATTAACCTCTGATGTACTGTAGAAATATTCCAAATAAATAATCAAGTTCTTCCCCTGTAGTCATCAAGCATCAGGCAGCCAGAATGTGGCATAGTCTGTGTTTTCCTCTTTTGAGGGAAGCCTTAGAAGAGAGCCCTTGACTGAGGTCTAAGCAAGAAGATACAGTACAGTCCCTAGAATGAAGTCTCCAGTGCTCATGAAAAAGTGGCATTTTATCAGTCCTGTAGAGAAATTAAAGTCATGGATGGAACTTTGAAATACCAGGATTCTGGTTTTGATATTTCGATGCTATCATTGAAACTCATTGAATTGCTACCAGAGAAATCTTTGCTATAACTGTTTTGATTTCACTGCTTTGCCTGTGAAGATATGAAAAATGAGCAAAAAAATGAAAAAAGGAGCAAAAACTAGTCAAGATGCTGAAAACAGTCATAAATATTGTCTTTTTTAAACCATTATCCCTGTGTTTTAACCTATGACCATTTGTCAGTATCAAAATACCACTTGAGCTCAACAGGAACTGGAATAGCCCATAAAGAAATCTTTAGATCTGAATGAAAACACAAACCACTGTGTATTTTCAACTTTAGACCTATTGCAAGGCCGTCGCAGAGTATCTGATAATGGCAGTTATGTTTACATAGTCTATTGTTTTTCCTGTGCTGCAAACTTTCCACTCCACGGCCCTGTTTCCTGTTTCCCATTATGGAAGTCTCCAAAGGGGGTTTCCTTCTGTTTTTCTTATGGTCAAAAGGAATTTCATAAGTACAAGTCAAGTTTCTTTTCAGTGCTACACGTGCAGAATGGAATCTGAAAGCTCCCAGCATAATCATCTCCAGCATGTTCATAGTTAGTGTTACACATAATCCACATCTGGGTCACAAAATCTCTGAAACACTTCCAGGAATATTTAGACAGCCATAATGCAACACGTTACTGCGTAAGGGAGAAATAGAGCTAACCTCAATGTCAAGGTTACAGCTTTTGAGAAACACAGCAGCTCCCCTTCAGAACTTTGTATCTCACCTTCTGGATCCTGCCTGCCATCAGTTTGAATACCATTAATATTTTCTTTTCCATTCAAGCCCATAGACACATCTGAAAACAGTTTACATCCCAACTTATGCTGTTGATATTTAAGTCTAAACTGCATATAAAACTTGGTGCATATGTAACCCATATATTTTAATATCAGAGACTGTCTTGGCACCTTTTTCTGCTACAATCAGCTCAGAACCCTAGGAGATAAAATACGGTTGGAACTGAACTAGCAGGCAGTCTGCATTACAGTATTCATTTCAGAGTTAAAACACATTTCTAGATTATATCTGGGCTTGGCACTATGCTCAGTACTTCCTTGTGTGTAATAGAGTATCTGTAAACTACTTTTTAACCACTGCTTATGGCAGAGAACCCATAGTGATATAAATGCTGTATGAAGCCCTTCAAAATTTTCTCTTTACCTTATTTTACCTAAATAGTGGATTTAGGATGGTGCCTAAAGGAACACAACATCAGGCAATAACTGTATCCTTTAATGATACTAGATATTATTTCTTAATAAATTAGTTATTTTCTTAATAAAATTTGGAGGAAACTGAGGGTAAAAAAGTGGTTCATTTTTGGTTCATCTTCTCTTCATGGCGCCGTGTCTGCTTCACAAATTGTTTGCACCAAAGAATTCCTTAATTTTGTTGTTTCAACCCCCAAAAAGGGTCTAACTAGAAATTATTGTCCAGATCTATATTAATCTGCTCTGTCTTCCCACTGAATTAAAACTTTTTAGCTGCAAATTTGCCTTCTGAATTGCTTTTACTACAAAGGACTTTCTCTTTTTCTTTCTCTGTCTATATATACACCCATTGGTGAATAAGAACATCGTGGATATCCCTGTCTGCCCCATACAGATGCTCTTCTGCTGAAAAGATGAGAATTTTTCAACAAGAGACCTGGTCAAGAAAGTGGGCGTCCTGTCTAAAGAGCAAATGCAATAGTTCTTATCCACTGCCCATCTATGTACACCTCTGTAGAGAGAAGAAAGATATGGCCCTTGGAGGGGCCTCTCTCCCTCTACATTCTATAAAAGAGCCTAAATGAGAATTTGATGGGAGACATCTACCTTGTAAATTGCTAGAGCTGGGAGAGTTGATTTCCCCACACAGTTTCTTATACGCAGTCTTCTCTTCCTTTCCCTCTCCTGTGGTATGCCAAGTGGTGCAAGTCCTTGATAGGGAAAGAGGAAGAAAACACTTTGGCAGTTTCTCACTCTCCAAGATACACTATAATATCAGAGGTAACTCTGCTTCTCAGTGACTTGGACAGGGTAGGGGTGATCTCACTGTTGACGTATTTATTTTGGTTCTTGCTAAGCTTTGTGTAATGTTAGTGCCCTCGACACTGACTACTCATCCAGCAGATATACTTTCAGAATCATTTATTTTCTAAATCTATTCTTTCCCCCCCACACTTTTCTTTGTGTAAAGAATATGTACTGGCTTTGTGGAATCCCTGTAGCAAGTTGTGAATGATGCATGAACTGAAAAATCTTTGCCTGCTACACAGTAGGAATATAGAAAGTGCCGTACAGTCACTGCTGTGCTATGCTTTTTTCCCTACATATACAGACACATAGTAGTCATTTCATATTCATTTTGACAAGCCCTTTTATGTCCAGACACCATGGGATAGGATAGCTTGTGTACCCTTGGCCTGCTCTGGATTATGTATCAGAGATTTTTATGCATAACTGTTCCCTGAGCTGTGTTTGGAAGGAACTGGTGTCTTCTTGCCAGCTTGAGTTTCCTCCTCAGTTCATATTTCAGGCAGCAAGTATACCTGGGAAGCATTGCTAAGGTGTCTGTATTTTACCAATATGGGCTCAGACAGGGATTTGAATCCTAGACACTGAGCTACAAACTTGAGGACGTGCTCATTTTTTTAATTGGCATGGATCCCGGCTATTCCCTGTTTACAACCTACTGTAGACTAATTCAGTTTATTTCCTTTGGGCATCCAGTCCATCTTAGCTAGTGGAAAAAGAACAGAATACCCAGTAGAAATGCAAGTGCAAATCAGAGAGAAGATTTTTGCTTCTATTTTAATGGCTACAAGATTCATACTCCTCCTCAGACACCTATTGCTAACTTAGATTTTTTATTTCCCATGTTGACATGCCTGAAAGGGACTGCTATGCACTAGATATTCCTGTAAGGTATGTGCCATCAAATAAAATCTTACTTGATTTCCCCTGATTATACAAGGGTGTCTTCCTAATGTGGGATGGCTGACTGTTTTTCCTTCTGTGGTCACACAGCACATTATTAGTTGCTCAAACCTGTTGTTAGATTCCATCTGAATGAAAAGATTTCATTTTTATGAGCATTGACCAGTGAGACTACAAGTTAATTCTAGCTTTCCCCTAAGAGTAGGTTTCTCATTAATAAGAAAGATACTGAAGTCAAAGTAAAGGCTTATTTTATTAAAAGTGGAGACCTTAGGGAGGAAGTAGAGGTTACTGACTAAAGCACCAGAATCCTTATTTACATTAAATAAATAATATTCCTGCTCTGAGCCTCAGTTTTCTAACTTAAAAATAAGGATAAACTGGATAGTTTTTCGGTTCTGAAGACTGACTGGTGAACAGCATTGGACAAAAATTACTGATGTGTATAAAGTATGAGTAAAAGACAAGCAAACAGATGAGACCACAGAGGGAGAGAAGCAGCAGCTGAGTAGGAGGATACACCCAGACCACCTGAAAACAGGGTATCAGAAATCTTCATGCACAGTGGGGCAGGTAGAGAAGGTTTGCAAGGGATGGTGGTGCACAACCACTCCAGCTGCAGAAGTCCTGGAGAAGATGAGTAAATCATGCACAGGGAATTACTGTCTCAGGAAAAGAAGTCAGGAAGAAAAAGGACAGGATTAGCTACAGCTGAGCCCACTGCTTTTCCCTAGGCTTCAGGCTGTGGGGTAAGAACTCCAGGCTCCTGAGTAAGGGGCTGTGCTTCTCCAGCTGACACTGTTGCAAGATGTAAGGAGCCTGTTCTTACTGCAACAATTAATAAAAAAAAAGTTTATCAGCAACTATTTTTTTTGTTATGTCTTTATCTCTAGTTTTCCCAAATAAACCAAGCTTTTACCATATGCCCCAAATAGTAGACTATTTATGAGGGGCTTTTTATGATTGCAAATAAAGAGTATCCTCAGCAACATTTCTTTCCTATTCCTAGCAATCAGTTGCTGAACCCTAACCCAGATATATTTGATATTGCCTGCATTCATGCTTGGGCAAACTGAGTTGATTCCTGAGCCTGTGAACACATTGAAACTGCTGCCTCACTCACTGCAACCTTGGCAGAAGTAAATTGGACCAAGGTGATACTCCTGGCCATGCTTTCAGTATAATTTCTTTCTTTTCACTACGGAACCCTGATGTGGTCATGCCCTAACCTTTCTTTGAGTCAGTTCTCCTGCTGGGGGAGTTAAACAGTGAAAAAAGACTTCTGCACTTGCCTGAATTCAGCGGAGAGCAGCTAATGAGCCCTCCCGATCCGCCGTGCGCCGGGGCATGCGGCTGCAGCTGTGCCTCGGCCAGGGACCGGGCAGCCCTGCAGCCCCGTCCCTGCAGCGTGGGGCTGGGACGGGCAGCAGGGCTGCCCCTGTGCCAGCCCTGCCCCTGTGCCAGCCCTGCCCCTGTGCCAGCACTGTCCCTTGCAGCAGTGTCTGCTCCCTGCCCCTGGCATGCCACCCTGTCCTCCGCAAACAGGCAACGTCTGCATTGACTTCCAGATGGTTTTGGTGGGTGTGAGAACCCCAGCCTTGCTCTGGGGTCTCATATGGTGGTGAAATTCCTCCTCCAACCCGTGCTTCCAAAGAAAAACTCCGCAGGCTTTAGCTGTTTGGTCTCAAGGCAGTTTATTGCTAGTTATCTAACAGATTATGTTCTTGGACTGCAGCTATTTGATCAGTGGCCTGGGTAGAGGCACACACACACCCTGACATCCTCTCTGTCTGCTGTCTTCTTCTTCTCTCCCCCCGCCCAGGGCTGCTGCTATCTTTTATATGATATATTACGTATAACATGTTTATAGTTTTCCCCCAATACCTACTACCTATATTACAAAGTGTTTTTCTACTCTAAACCAATCTGTGAGTGCCAACATCACCAGGAACATGGAGGTAAGGAAGAAGAAGGAGGAAGAACAGGATCAGCCCACTTTCCTCCATCTTAGAACTTCTGACCCCCATGTACAAAGTGAAAACCCCCTGTACATGTGCTAAAACCCCCCTGTACAATACTAAAAAAATTTCCCCTCTACTTTGTAACTACTTTTACTATACTATCTAACCTTTTGTGACTGCTTGTTCCACCTCCAAAGTTGGTAATTCATTCCATGGCTCAGACTCAAAATCACAGCTGTTTTTCAGCTGTCTGCCAAGGTCTAAAATGCTTCTGACCAAGGCCTGGAACCTCTAAAAATGTCTGAGAGACATTTTGAGTTCCCACAGGTGGGCACCTCAAACCACCCAGGCAATATCTGCTGTGCTGTGGGTGTGTCTTATGGATAATTTTTTGTGATGATATTATAGCTTAATGTGCATCTTTCACTGTTGGGTTTTTTTTTTTTTTTTTTTGCAGTCTTATGCAAAACAGTATATCATACTCCCTACCAACCAGATGAATGCTCCTTGGTGCAAGCGTAGCCTATAAATTGGTTTTTGATGTTTGCGGGAAACTGCTGTAAAAATGTTTCTTGGTAATTAGAATGTTCTGGAAACTTATGATTTTTGTTATCAAAATATGTCAAAATCAACTATGATAATATAGTCTGTATTTTCTTAATGCCCTGTAGGCTTTCTCAACATTCTAGTTTTTAAGAGTTTAAACTAATACATCTGAGTCTCGATCACCCAATTTTATTCATAGATTGAAAATAAAAAACAAGCTTTCTTATTTTTTTAGTATGTGATCAGTTTTTCAGCTTGAGCGAGTGTCTTGAATAAATACAAATGCAGTAAAAACCTTCTCTGCACCTGTAGAGAAGCTACAGCTGGCAAAAGCAAACATTTTTTCAGGTGTTCAGTCATCGAAACCTTATTCCTGAGTAGTGGGACTTTCTTAAAATTTCAAGAATAAATATGTTTAACTCAAGTATTATTTTTAATTTAATATGAAATGGTCTGAAGTTTTTTCTGTAATCTTAGGCCTTTGTATAGGTTAACTTAATTTTGGAGTTGATTTAAATTATGTAAATATTTTAATGAATCAGTATTAGCAACACCTAAATACAGACCCTGTCATTATTATTTCTGAGTACTAGTTTTTGCACCCTTTGTCTGTAGAAGTTGATTTGAGCTTTCCAACCACTAAATAATATTGAGAGAGTATCAGTAATTAACTGCTATTTTTAATTTAAGAAGATCAAAAACTGTAATTACCAGATAAACATAACATAATCAGAAGCCAGAAATGTGCCCAGCAGACAAATTTTTGGAAGACTTGGCATTCTATATTAAAAATGTCTGAGCCTCCTGCTTCAAAACAAGGGGCTGGCTTGTTCACTGCTTCTTGCTGGGTGAGTGCTCTCCTTTCCCAGGTAGGATGGTCTTTCTGTCATGCTAGAGCACAGTGATCCCAAGAGGGATCTAAAACTATCTACACCAAAATGACTCTCTGAGGTTGACATAGGGATAGATACCAGGCAATTTACCGTGTCTGCTTTGAAAGCTGTGCAGTGCACTATCCATGACCCTGTCGAGAGCAATCCTAATCAGCTCCCCTTTGCTGTGTGACCCCAGTTGCTAACAGGCATTTTAGGGCTGGGTCTCCTGTGTGGAGGAAAACAAAGCATTTCTCTCTCTGCAGAGAGGAAGCAGGAGTGAATCCGTGGCACGGTGCTTCCACAGGCAGAGGCTGGGCACGGGAGAGCAGAGGCCAGGGATGCTCTGAGGCTGCTCTGCCCTTCCAGGCACCTTGAGCACCCTGAGCTGCTAGCGGGACCCTGAGGGTGGCTGTGCCCCCAGCCAGACCCTGCACGGAGCCCTGCAGAGCCAGCAGGCACCCACCCAGAGTGGCACTCTGCCTTACACCAGCCCACTGTGATTACTTACAGATATTTACTTTAGCACACGGCATATAGAACATTAAACGGGGTTTGAAAATCTCTCAGTTTTTCAACTTCTGAAGGATTATTAACTTCAAAGTCTGAAGAAATGTCGGCCTTCTATGCTTGGAAATGCCAGCAGCTTTTGCATATCCCCACCACAGTACCAAGCAACCCCCAGCAGAGAGAAACGATTACTGACTCCACGGCATAAGGATGGCTTTTGATCTCCTAACATATTGGAAATTACTTAAAGGTAAGCCATCTGCTAGCTGAGGAACAAAAATAGATTACATCACACCCTGCTAGAAAGATTGTGTTAAATCCTGTGTATCAAGGCTTTTAATAATTTTAAATTAAGTCAGTTAATAGGATTAGGTACACATTTTCCTTAGGCTTCTTTCACCAACTAGTCACAAAAAACCATTTTTTTGGTGGAGATCTGTAAAATTCAGGCATGTTCAACTGTGAATAAAAGATTTCATCCCATAACAAAACACTTTAGATCATAATTGCTCTCCAAAAACACTTACAGCAGGAGAACAGGTCACTGTGCAGAGTGAGAGGAACCCAAGCCCTTTATTTTTTGTTAATATAGTAATATTAACTGCAAATGTTGGATTGCTTTGCTAGGGTATTGCAAAAACTTACCTAGGACATATAACCTGTCCTTTTTTAAGGACAGATTACCTAGGATGTAATCAGTCCTTAAAAAGTTGTTCAGGAAACTGTTAAAAGACTTTTTTAAACAGTCTTGTTAAAACAGTGTTTTTTTGGTTTTTTTTTCCAAAGTGGTTGGCCACTTAAGAAAGGTGATTTAGACCTGTTCTGTTTACACTTAGAAGGAACTTTGTCTAGTACTCCTTGTAACTAGGAGAACACAAACCTAATTATTTTGGCTTTGATACTGTCTGGAAAAGATGATCAGATGACAATTCTTCCAAGTTTCTTTCTCTGCTACATCCTTCTGATCCTTGCCAATCTATGAATCATGGACTACAGTAGCTGAAACTTGGATCTAAATATTTGGGTTTAATAGGACTTGATATACTCTTCACTTAATTTGTGAAAGTATTTTCTAGGTTTATTTATAGTTTTGTGTTCTATAACATACTTTGGCAATGAGCAACATGATTAAGGTTTGTGTTGTAACTACTTCCTTTTGTTAATAACTTTTGAGCTTTTAATTTTATAGGAGGACCGTGTACTAACTGTTTTTCTCAGCAGAATTTAACCATTTGGAAGTATGTTTGGATGAAAGAAAATTTGGTCATGTACCATTTAGAACTTGCTTTCTATACTTGTTGCCATTATCTCTTGTGAATTAATCAGAGGTGAAGTTTTACTATATCCTTATCAAAACCACATGAAACTAAGATTATTTATATTTTCTATTCTTTTATGTGGTCTAGGGTTTATTATTGAAGACTTTTATTATGACAGAAGTAATTCTCATTACCATTAAGAAATCCTGCTTAGTCAACAAATATTCATGGCCTCACATGGATCAGTAGTTAACAACTGTGGTAAGTGGTACCTCCCTCTAAGGGTAATTTATTTCATATCAAAGCAAACTATCCCCCCATAAAATAAGGCTACAAGAATCTGGGAAACATAAGTTAGAGCCAAGCTCTGAATGTATGGTTTCTGAGCAATGCGACAAGTGAAAATATAAAGGAATTGTGGTCTTATACCATAAAAACTTCTGGGCAGAGATTTGGGGAATTTTGTTATCTCAGACACAGTTACAGTCACTGGGACTACTCTTGTGCTCAAAATTAAGTACATATTTCTTTTCTATATATGAACTCCAGAAGGAATTACTTGTGCTACATCAAAGATTGGAAAACAGTGGCTACAACTAGCTGGTAATGGATTTACACTGATTAGCGCAGAAGAAGTATTTTCCATTTCTAATGTCAAATAAACTATTATGTAAATGTTAGGACAAAAGTAAAGGATAGAATTGGCAAGTATGAAATTACAATAAAACAATAAAAAGAATCCTCATTCAACATCTGTGTTCTGGCAGTTAAGCATTTCTAGAAGTTTGGTTCAGTAGAACTGGGGAGGTTGATGGCACAGGGAAAGTGAAGCATCTTATGGTTCATTAAAATGGAAAGTGAAACACAACAGAGCATTACAGACACTTCAAGATGAGATACTCAGGAGAATGTCTTATATTTACTGGGAAAATATATGGCTCTCTTTGCAACCAGCAGAATCATGATTCTGGATTTTGCTGATATTGGACTTGCATATTGCATAGCTGAATGTTCCATCCTTATGCAAACTAAGTTATATAGAGAAAGCTGAGGAGCAAACTTTACTGCAACTCATCCAATCTGTTAATCTTGGCCTTCAGACATACTTTTGTCTCATTGTTTCTTTCCAAAGCTCTTTCAGTCCTTGCCCTTTCCACTGTGAAACTGCCAACAGTTTGAAAAGCTGAAAAGGATAACTGACTTTGGAGCTACTGTACAAGCAGTAGTTCTCACAACTTCCATCCACCAGCTTCCTACCCCAAGGAGAGGTTTAGAGTCCTCAAACCCCCTAGTTTACAAACTGTTTATTTAGTATTTATCAACACTAAATAATTAAAAATATAAGTATGCCCTTACTACTTCAGATCAAATGTCAATGAAGCTCTGTTTTCTGCATCCAGCAGTGGATGCAAACTTGTAAGAGCACATCAAGTCTGTATGGTACTTTGCATTAGGTCTTACATTCAGCTTTTAAGTATTTTCAGCTCCATCTGCCTGCATTGCACACCCACTAGGTCTGACGCTGGGCAAGTCTGTGAGGAAACATTCTCTATCTAGTTCTTCATGCCAGCTCTAACCTTTTTCAGGCCTCATCACCAAGAAACTGTTTAGATACATTGAAACCATTTTGGAACAAGGAGATCACAATTTTTAGAGTTTTAGGACATTGGTAAATCATGGCTTTGTATAGTGGCATAGTGATGTTCTTTGCTTGCTCCTTTCAAAAAGATTCTTAATGTTTGAATTGCTTCTTTGACCACTAATTCATATTTATATGACACTTTCATAGTTGCCCACCTCCACATCTATGTCTTGCTCCTGAGTGGTGAGATAAATTTAGAGCCTACCATTTTCTAGATGAAGTTAGAATTTTCTCATGCCCTATTCATTTATTAACAGTGAATTTCCTTTACCATTGTATTGCCCAGTTGCTTAGTGAATCCTTTACATTGGTCCTTTGATATTCTGGGTGACGAAACATAATTAGCAAACTTGTCTTCAGTGCTCATTCCTTTTGAAGAACATTTTAAATGTATCAAACAATCCCTGCAGAATTCTTATGGTGAGTTCATTTCAACGTGAAACTAAACATTTACTCCTAACCTCTGTTTTCTGTCTTTCATTCAGATATTCATCTAAACAAAAAATTCTCCTTTAAACATTTCCCAGATGTTTAGTTTTCTTAAAAGCTAAATCTTTACTGAGGGATTTTGTAAAAAGCTTTTTGGAAATCCAAGTAGACTGTACCTACCAGGTCACCCTTATCTACATTATTTTTTATTTTTTGAAGAATTCTACATTTGTAAAGCAGTACTTCCATGGACAAAGACACGGAGTAGTTCCAGATGTGCATTATTTCTGTTCTTATTAAACATGCTACTGATGTACCCTCTATAGATGTCAATCTTGCAGGTCTGCAGTTCCTCAGATCTTCCCTGGAATAACTTCTAAAAACTGACACCCCATTTGTCACTCTTCAGTCCTGCTGTTAAGGCAGTACCAGGCAAGAAATTACACACCCTTGCTAATCTAGTTCCACTATTGCATCCTTGCATTGTCCTAGAACAACAAGCGGAATAACATCTGCTCTTGGCAGTTTTTCTTAGTGTTCAATTGACCATTTGTTCCTTATCCTTTTTTGAAGAAATTTCAATTTCAAGATGCTCTGCTCATCCCCCCCCACCCACCCCCCATAAATCTCCAAGCCAAACCCAAAAACAACCAAAACAAAACAAAACAAAACAAAACAAAACAAAACAAAGCAAAACAAACAAAAAACCCCCCAACCAACCAAACCAAAACAAAACAAAAAAAAAAAACACAAGAACCCAACCCCAAAACAAAACAAAAAAATCCCTCCAGAATGCAAAAGTCCTTAGGTACTTCTGTAGTGAACACTGATGCAAATAACTAATGTAACATTTCTGAACTGATTTTTTCTCCTGTATCAGGATCAGCTAGTAGTCCTACAGAGTTTCAGAATTTCCTACTCTTTAAAACATATTTTTAATTGTTGTGTTGCCCCTACTGCATTTTTATATTCAAAATTCTAGAATTTATTATTGTATTTTCTTAGTATGGATATGACTTCAGTTTCTTGAAGAAGGATGGCCTCATGCCATACAAAGGAGAGAATTGATACAATATATGGAATTAGGCAAAATCAGATAATTCTTACAAAAAGTGGTTTTGCACAGAAAACAGCTGAAAGAATAATTCAGGTCTATATCCATGCCCTAATCAGAAGTCAGCCTATTTTTGGACAATATCCCTTTAATCTCTTCTTGTTGAAGATGTTCCTTGTCTCACAGTTTTTTAAAAGTGTCTAGGTGACAGATTTATTTTGGAAGGGAGGTCTGGTGTTCGGTCTCATCACCTGCATCTTCCTCTGTTACATGTTCATGACAACTCATACATACACATATATGGCTTTTGGTACAGCAGCAGCACTCAGCTGTCCCCCTTAAACAGTGAATGCTGCCAAGCTGCAGAGCCACACTGACTATCCTTATAGCTCAAAGAATCAACACAATGAAGAACTTTGGCAAAAAATGTTATGTGTTTTTTCTTTTTCCTCAGTCCACAAGACATTGTAAACTGATCTTTAGGGAATACATTGGAAGGTATGGATCCAAACATACCGTGATCCTGGTGAGGACTTAGCCAGAACTCAGTGGATTTTCAGCTTGAAACTGGATTGAGCAGAGTCAGAAGACAGAAAGAGATACTGAAATAATATTTTGTCCAGACACCAATCTTTAGAGACATAGAAGGTAAGTCTCAGTCATCTGACAGAAGCAGTATGAATGCATGCCATCAGAAGGTTGTTCAAGGTCCAAGGCTCTGCTGCAGGGTCTGGCTAGGCTTGGTGTGGTGCCTCCTGGGTTCTGGCAATCTTCTCTGAGGTACTGAGGGGAGAATTGGACTTCTCATTCAAAAGTCCAAATTCTGTTATTTGTGTGTCTTTCAATTTAGGTCAAAGGGCTGCTTCAGCAAGGAGATTTATATCACTGATTACTACTTAGGCACCTGAATCCAATGTTTATGTTTTACTGAGACTCTCAAAACACTGAATCCCACTGAATTGCTGCCTATCATTTTAACTCATCTTTGTTCCAGAGTTTTACATCACCTAACCTTAAACATTTGCAATGTAGATGCTTGCATCTGAATTAGTCATCCTCATTCCTCTTAAGCCCAGCAGAGAGAAGAGAGAGTTTCTGAGGAATGATTCATCTGACCCACTTTAGAGGTCTGCAGTCATCCCATGGACTATGGAGCCAGCCCATGGTGATAGCTCAGATGTATCTGCCAGCCCAGCAGGTGATTGCATTTAGACAGATGAATTGAAATCCTGATGCCAGAGGTGCTGTAGATCATTGGTACACTCTGTACAGCCCCAAACCACCTGTGCATAGCAAATGGGAGCTATTTTAAACCTCAAAGGACAATTGCATTGCACACTGACAGAAGGTAAGAGTGAGCCTGTGTCAGCTGCAGGGCTGACAGGCAGGGAATAAACAAGTTGCTCTGTATGGTGTGTACTCAGGGTGGCCAAAAGCACCCTGTGCTCGAGCTGCACAGAGCCTTCCTCACCTCCATGCCTGACTGAATTGCTGGCACTGCACGCTACATCCTTTGCTCAAAAAGTGCCAGCCCAACAATCTCCATTTACACAGTGCTCTTCTTGGTTAGCCTCAACAGAAATGTATACCTGAAATTTCAGGATACCTAAAATTTAAGCAGTAAGATTTCCATGTCCCACTAGCCCTAGGTGTACTAAGCTTCAGTATAAAATATTCATGTGGCTTTAATATTTAAGTGTGAGAACTTAATGTTGAATTAATCTTAATTAGACCTAACAGCTCATAGTGTGTCTATTATTTCTTTCTCATGGGAGAAAAAGATGGTGGATATTGTTTTAAAAATAGGTTCTGGAATATTCTGACTTCAGTGTGAACTGTGGCAAGACAAAAAGGACTGGGTGTCCTAAAAACTGGTTAGAAGTTGGACAAGGAACACTAAAGTATTCAAAGGAAATTTTGCTGCAGCTAAAGAAATAACTGGAGTAGTCAAAGTGATCTGCAGAATTAAAACGAGCAGCACAATTAAGCCTATACCCGGAGTGGCTGGCTACATAGGATGCAGTAGTCTATTTACAACTCATCATTAAAGAATGATAAGGAAGCAACATTTCTTTTGGCCACCAGAAAACACTGGAAATTTAAACTAATTTTAATTGAAAAAATATCAAAGTCACTTGTTGAACCATCATTTATCAGATTTTTTTTTTTTGTGCTCAAGTGAATGGCTTCAATTTATAACCAAGTTATTAGCAAACCAAGAAATTATAGAAGTGAAAACTTGTCATCTTAACTGGAGAAAACATGAACACTGACATTCAACCTGGTCTCAAAGCACATGAAAAAAGTTTCTATGCTATATCTCCTACATATGGAAGCTTGAAGTGGACATCTCAAATGATTTTTATCCTTGTTATACTTGACAAGCTCGAACAAGGTGATGGCAGGCTGCTCATGCCACATTCACTACAGAAGAGAAAGATTCCCAATAGTGGTTTATGAGAGAAAAGGTTGTTACGCTTTATTTGTTATTTGTCCTAGTTCTTCATTGGGGGAAAAATTAATGCCTTTTTAATGTAAATGTTATTA
This sequence comes from Lonchura striata, assembly GCF_050655825.1. NCBI lineage: Eukaryota > Metazoa > Chordata > Aves > Passeriformes > Estrildidae > Lonchura > Lonchura striata. The sequence goes on along the minus strand of NC_140704.1, from coordinate 23,195,328 downwards.
ATTGAGTGTATCTACAGCTCTCTCTAGTGACAAAAAACTCATAAAAATTGTAGCTCAGAACATTTAGTGGCTGTTATTCTTTAAGTAATGCAAATTACTTATCTTCTTGTTTTAATCCACTTACTTCCCAAATCTTTGTAGCTATGGTCAAACATGTTCTACAAACTCATTACACACTCAGTACTCCCAGTGATGTCAACCGAGATTGTGACAAAACAATCACAACAAGATTTGGTCTCTAACCCTCAAATATTGCTGTGTTTATAACTATTCATCACAGTTAATTTTTTTGTTCTGCCACAAGCTCTTCTTGCACATGGTTCAGGGCCTTTGTTGTAGCCTGTAGCATCTCACAACGGGGTCTGTGGCCCGTCTTACAAGGCCCTGGTACCTGGAAGTGGTAGAATGAAAGGTTTTTATAAAGTGCATTCTCACCTGACCTGGAAACCAAAATGGCATTAGTAATATTTTTGTAATTGACATCATTTACGTTAGTCACAGATTTAGCTTCATTTCTTCATGTCCCGGCAGGAATTTATTAAATACGGCCTATGAAGAATTTAATAAAAACTTAAGTTACTTGGCAGCACTGTTGACTTTTTAAAAACTTCTCCATGTGATTCAGTGGCAATATATATTCCTATCATATAAATTAATGTCAGCACCTCCAAGTATCCCTCCAGAAGAGTTGGCCAAACTGCCAGATACTGACTGAATGGAAGGTGGATCACTGCATCCCAAGTCATGGATATTGCACAGCTTTTCCATGGATGTGTCAGTGCTACCCCTATTTAGATTCATTTGCTTCAGGCTGCTTTTATTTTTTGCCCCAGGACAAAACCACATGCAAACTGCTGAAGCTCCCATGCCTTTTGACCTTGCCAAGCTTTGTTAGAGCATCTTATCTTCACACAATACCATAAGCATCCGTAGGACACTAGAATCAGTGTACCAGAAACTCAGTGCAGTTTTGAGTCACAGCACCATAGGCTAAGAAGATGTGACATATATTTCCATATCAAAACAAGAAAAACCTTTCTTTCCCCTTCTCACTGATGCATAACATCCCAAAAGGCAAGAATGGCCTTCAGCTAGCACAGATCAATTTTCTTTCAGCTTCAATCACCATTTAATTACTGTTGACTTCTTTAACCTTTTTCTCTTCCTTTATGGATTAGATTCCTTTATATTCTGTTGCCATTTTCTTTCTCTGACATAATGAAAACTTAAAATGGTATGATAAAATTTCACATTTTCCTTCTTCCTTCCTATGATTTATGTTCAATTTACTTCAAAAACCAAATCATTTATTGAGGAAAAAAGTATTTTTAATGAATTGACTTTTAACTTTATCTCTTTCCAGTATCTAGATGTCATTTGCTTTAAGCAAGCAATTGTTCAGATGACTGGATGGCATGTTGGATAAAAGCACTAGCTTTTCAGTTCTTAACATTTCAGGAGAAAAACACCCACATGGCAGTATATTTTGAATGCAATGAGTTTTGTTGACTCAGCTTCATCTTCAGCAAATATTTCACATTTCACTAACTCAGAGTCTACATAAAAATAGTTCAGTTAGCACTTTCTATCAGAAGGAAACCATTTCTCAGCGGATCAGAAGAGGAATGATTTTTCTACTAGTGGCTGTAAAACAAGCAGAGATCCTGCCAGCCAAATCAGGGTATTCATTCCTTGGCACTCGCTCGTTCTGCTGGATCAGAGGCCTGTATGTCTGTGTCACTGTGCATGAACTGGTGTAATTCAGAGAGATTATGGCCCCATGCATCTTTTAAATGGATGGCTTTGAAACACCTTTAATTGCACATGCCATGAGCACAGCCTGTTTTCTAGAACACAAATTTTTTAGTACTCAAAGTAACCCCATCTTGGTGTTGATGCAAACACCTAATATCCTCTTTACAGGGAACACCAAGTAGTTGGGCACTGAGTTGTGGAGCAGAATGACTTTTTATTTGTTGAATTAAAGGGGTCAAAGGAAAGTGGTTCTGCAATTACTACCATACATAGTACAACTGCTTGTGAATCTGTTAATATAGATTTTATTTTTAGATCTTGTTTCTGAAAACATTTATCCTTGAACTTTTAATTAACTTGGAGCAATTGAGTTACAAGAACTACAGACCAGAATATTTTAGGGAAGTGAGGATACTCTGAGGTATATGTCATTATTGGCAGTAACTTTGATCCTTATGCATCCTTTAGACACCACAATTAATAGCTTTACAAAAATAGCTTAATCTCATGGGATCTTAGCAATCTGATGTCCATTCAAGCTATTTCTTTGGTTTTGCTACATCTCAGGATGTTTTAAGTAGTTATGTCTTCTTATACAACCAATCATTAAGAATGAGGTCAATTCTTGAGGGCAAAAGAGGACATAGAAAAGTACCAATTCTTACTATCATGATACTACATACTACTTGTCTCTCTTCTTTAATAATAGCTGAATAATTACTTATATTTTTAAGTTAATTATATATTTATGCTCAACAGGCTGTAATTAGTTCACAGGAAAAAATACCGTTTAATTTTTGGTTAATTTACAGTAAAGTAAATTGATAAAATTCTTTGAAAATAATTGTACTAAAGGGAGAGACTGAAGAATAAAAATAAAACACATAAAATACAGAGGAAAACATGTGAAGTATAATCCTTTTGGGCCATGTAGTCTCTTTTTGAGCCCACCATAACCTTATTTTGTGTTCCTGTGTGCTCATCCACTCTGTACACTGCACTGTGTGCTGACATAGGCACATATGTATTTAGAGCAGATGATGTAGCTTTCAGATCATTTAGATTAAGGATGAGCTTACTCTGCAGCACTATGACCTAACTCATTGAATAACTGGAATAACCTTTAATTGTGATCTGGGTGGCTTTAATGATCTGGAAAACACTATGGATGACCCATTACATGTTATATTAAGCTGATAATTTTAAAACACACATGTCTATGGATATTAGATATTAAGACAAAATGCACATATCTGAGTGTAAATACATCAAAAAAAAGACCTGCCTGCAATACTTCCAATCATGATAGATCTGGCTTTGAAAAAGCCATCAGTTTTAACTAAAACTGTTGGATTTTGTTGGATTGCCTTATAAAATTCAGACCTTTCTGCAGTGAGTCATTTATTTATATAACTTGGTCATACTATCCACAGCTATAAAAAATTGAGTAAATCAGATCTTCTGCTATTCCATTTCACTCCTTCTTGTCCTTCTTGTCATACATATTTCAGCACAACTGAAAGGAACATCTTTTGTTTACATATTTTAGAAATAATTGTAAAGAGCAGTTTCTTAGAGTGGAATTAGAAATTGTTAACTAAGTTCCTATCAATCTTAAATTATTTCGTCCTCAAAGGTTTTAGTTTTAATGTAAGTATGCAATGTACAATGTAATGCAATATACTATTCTGATGTGTCTGCCCAGAATCAGTAATCAATTACCCTAAATTAACAGATTATCTTGAGATTTCAGCTAAAATGTTTTTATAATGTTTGAAAATAATTTTATTCTTAAAAATATGTATGAAACTTTAAAAAATGAAGATTTTGAAAGGAGTTATGAAATCAAAGCCCAAAATTTTGGGAAAAAATAAGGAATGAGCTAAAGCAAAGGTCTGCAACTGCCTGTGTTTATATAGCTCATAAAATGAGCAAAAATTCAGAAAAACATGACTAATGTCAAAGATTAGTAACAAGTTTAATAGTGCCAATTAAGACTTTGCATGATGTGATTAATTGTCTGGTACAGACCAGGCAGTTATTACAGTGCAATCAGACAGCAAGTGCAATTTATATCCCAGCTATTAATATTTACCATGTAAATGACCCAAAAGGATTTTATCTGAAGAATGCAATACTTATTTCTTATTCTCCACTTTGTCCAAGCAGGATCTGAAAACCCATGTGCATTCAAAATCTAACCTTTTATGGTGAGGGAAAAAAATATATATTTACCCTGTTGAAGATTTGGGGGGAAGTATTGTCAATGGGACAAATTCTGAGGCTTCTCAGTCCATATTTTAGATTTCTCTTTATACAAGTAGTGCTATCTAGGGAGGACCCCTGTAGGAAGTAGACTTCCCATTGGAAGAAGGATGCCACTAGAAAGTGGCAGTGAATGTTCCTTGGGAAGAATTAATTTATTTGTGATGCTCGTAAGCCAAGGGCTGTGCTTGTTTGTCATTGCCATAAATACACAAGGCCCTACAATTCCCTCTCCTTGTGCTTTGCACCAGGGAAGGACAGAAGAAGCAGAAGCTTATTCCATGTTAGACACCTGAAGAGCCACGCCTGGTGCCACCTGCTGTGGCACAAGCACAGTCCCTGCTCCCAGGCAGTGACCAGCACCACTATAGCCACACAGGATCAGACCCAACACCGTGTGGAGAAAATCTGGAGTTATGGCTCTAAACCAGGTTAAATTCACAAAAGACTTACACAGTGGAATTTTGGAGTTTGTGTGCTCTGCTTTGCTGAACTTTCAAAAGAGCAGCTGAAAGCCATAATGTTGAAGCCTGTCTTTTGCCACTGCCTTCTCTGGCCATGTACCTTCCTGCATTTGCCTTTATTTTGTATATTAGCCCATTAAAACATGTTGGTGGGTTCAATTCAGTCCAGACAGCTCAAGAAAAACTCAAACTCATGATATGAAAAAACAGAAGATGAAAAAGGTGACCCTAGCTTATGACTTCATCAAATCAACCTTGGAAGTTCTTGCCTATTGTTAATTTCTACTTTGAACATGAAGTTTAGTTCACTGTTTTCCATCACCTCAATTAAAAACTTGATTGTTTTGTAATTGGACAGTTTCATTTTCCTAATCATTAATAAAATTACTTAAATTGAAAGAGAGCTGGTATTATTTATATTAATTTGAAAGTAATTCACAACTGAAGGAATTGTAGATGCAAAAATCAAAATCAAATTTGGAAAAAATGCAGAAAATTTCCTTTTAGTACTTGATTATCAAGATAGCAGAGATCACTTAGCAAAGATCATATTCTTTATAAATACCATTAATTTCTAAATTATTTTTGGTTCTTACTTAAGATACAAGAAAATATTCTTGTCCTGCTGAAACCACTGTATACTAGAGATTATTGAGTGAAAACCAGCAAACATTTTCCCAAAATACAAAGTCAGTAACTTGCAGATAGTATTGATTCTTATGACCCAAGCAATTACCTGTCTAGAAGTACTGTTCTTCTGCCTCCCTGCTTCTAAGCAATTTTTTTATCCTCTTGGACTATTTAGACTCCTAAATAATATTTAATAATATTTTTGGATTATGGGTGTATTATTTACAATCTCCTGTCTTAACACAAAACCTTCACTGAAAAAAATCAGATGTTCATAAATCAGATGTTCATAAACATGCTCATTAGCATCACCAGTACCAAAAACAATCTCATCTTGCAGATTTCTTTAGCCCATTCAAATGCTGGCTTTCTTTCTAAATACTCCTTAAGCTTTTCAAAAAGCAATCAAATATGCAATCAAAATATCTTTTTTTTTCTGTGTTGTGATTTGTAATGCTGACATCCATCCACTTCTTTGATATTCCTCTGTTTTAGTGAAAGAGAATTAAAACTAAGCTATCATATTTCCATGATTACATCCTCTTGTGTCCCTTGATGGGGCTTGGGTGGACAGATACCTTTACAAACCTGTGTTCCATACCTGAATTCACCTTCATATGTCATTGATAAAATACTATGCACTCCCATTTGAGATACTGTGTTTTAGCACATAACAGTGTTTTCAGTGAGTAGGGGAGCTTCAGGTAACAACACCTGACAAATCTCTTTTAATGCTACATACTAATTGAGTTGAAAACTAGCACATTCTTAATGGAAAAAAAAAAAAAAAAAGAAGAAATAGCAGATCTCCACTCAAAGAAACTGATTGAGGAGGTGGGAGAACAGGGTGAACAGGAGGGAGAACATACAAAAAGACACCTGTTCTCATTAATTCAATGACTACTGTCAGCAGAGTACTGCTACAAAAAAGGATAAAGCCCATAATGAATACTCCTCAAACTACATTAATGAGGGGAAAAAAGGGAAGAAATAATGGCATTCTAGTTAGATGCAGCAAAAGGTCGTGGAAGTTGATGCACTCAGAAATGAGAGCTGATGGACTGCACCGAGCATGAGCAAAGATGCAATCAGAAATGCTCATGTCACCGAGTTCATGCTCTGCATGGAGTCTATTTTCAGTGGTGTCTAAAGATCAAATTCTCCTAAGTATAGGATGATGATACACTGGGCTTTTTTATAGCAGAAAATTGAACAGTTTTTCCTTTGTCTATTCATCATGCACAAAATGCAGGGATCTTCTCTCATCATGCAAGAAGCGTCCATAGCTCTGCATGGTAGAGCAGTTCCAGCTAATAGGCTGCATATTGGACAGAAATCTGTAGCTATTTTATTAATGGATTACTGCTAGGAGAGCTTACCAATTGTCATGATTTTTTTCCAGCTTTGAGGCATATGACTCACAAAAGGATATAAATATTTTTTAGGCATGACATGAAGTTAGAGAAGAAAGCAAAATGCTAGAATAATAAGTCTCTTAACAGTATACAGAATAGGTATTACATGTACCCTTTTGTACATGCAAAAAAAGGTAGCTTATTCACATACCATAATTGTCCATAAAAAACCCCATCAAGTCTGTGCAAATCAACACAGAAACTATTGTTCTGTTAATACAAATTTAACTTAGGAGACTGCTGGAGTTTCTGCCTGAGCTGATAGGGAGCAACAAATTTCGAATCCAAAGAGCTCAGTGCTTAAGAATTCACATGAGATTTCAGATGGGTCAGCTAAAAATATTATATTGAAACTTCTGTGGTCTCCACTTGGCATTCCTGACACCTTCCCTTCCTCTGCCAGAATGGAGTCCCTGCATGTCACACAAAAAACACAGTCACAGTCCAAGTGTTTCAATATGACAAAGATACATTTCTTCACTCAAATAGGAAAATTGAAGTTTATTTTGTTTGCATGTTATTTAAGGCTAGATGGTAAAAGGATAATATTTACAGCTGGACTTCAAAAGCATGCTTGCCAAATAAGGCAGAACTGGTTTCTGACAGATTAGAATGGATGAGTGCTTATATGTAATCTGTCATTTATTTGTACAAATCCATATTTAGCATGCAAATAGATACTTGTTGCTGGACTCTGTTTCTATAGTTGGTCAAACCCAAACCTTAATGTGCATTGTGCCAAAAAAGAAAAAATGCCCCCAGATCTGCATTCCATTTCTAAAGTTCAAACCTATTTCTAAATAAAAATGGCAGTTTTCCAAGAATGTGACTCCCAGTAAAGATCATGGTTGTGCTGGGATCCAGAGTAATACCCACACGGCATTTATTTCTTTTTCTCTCTCTGTGAACACACATATTCTTCTCACAGACCTATTTCTGATAATTAAAAATATTTATTCTATTTCTAAGAAGATTTAATCACTACTTCTAACTGAACATTAGTAAGATTAAGGATGATTCAATAGGATGTGCCAAATTCAACCAACCAGGAGAATTTGATAGAATCACAGAATCATAAAATGGTTTGGGTTGGAAGGGATATTAAAGCTCATCTAGTTCCAGCGTTGCTGCCATGGGCAGGGACACTTTCAACTAGACTAGGTTGCTCAGTGCTCCATCCAGCTGGACTTGAACACTTCCAGGGATGGGGCATCCACAACCACCCTGAGCAAACTGTTCCAATGCCTCACCAACCTCATTGTAAAGCATTTTTTTTCAAATATTAAATCTAAACTTACTCTCTTTCCATTTGAACCCATTTTCCCATGTCCTTGTAAATAGTGTTTCTTGCCTCATCTTTCCTGTAAGTTTCCTTCAGGTGGCTGCAATTAGGTCTCCCCTAATCGACCTCTCTTCCAGGCTGAGCAATCCTAATTCTTCTCAGAATTTCCTCATATAAGAGGTACTTCCATCCCTCTGATCAACTTGATGGCCCTGCTATGCACTCACTCCATGTCCTCCATGTCCTTCCTCTGGGCACCCTGAAGCTGGATGCAGAGTTCCAGGTGGGGTCTGTCTCCCCAAAGCAGAGCAGAGGGGCAGAATCCCCTCCCTGCCCTGCTGCCCACGCTGCTCTTGGTGCAGCCCAGGACACGTTTGGCTCTCTGGGCTCTGAGTGCCAATGGCTGGGTCATGTCCAGCCTCTCATCCACCAGCACCCCCAGGTCTTCTGGGCAGGGCTGCTCTCAATCTGCTCATCCTCCAGCCTTTATTCATTTCTGTATATGGATTCTGTATCTAACATGTTCTTCTTTAAATTTCAGACAGAGAAAATACAAGAGAAACCTGTGGTTTCCACTCTGAAAAATATATCTCTGTTAACAGTTATTCTAGTGTTCATACTGTATTTTCTTTGTTAGCATTGCCTATTGCTTTTAAATGTTATTTAAATGTGTGGCTTATACAAGATGTTATGTTGAGATATTGGATACAAGGAAGTTTCAGAGACTGGAATAGCACAGAGATCTGTGAGATTTGATCCCGTGAAGTTTCCAAGTACTCAGCTAGTCACTGTGGAATGAGATTATCTCACCAGACTTTGGAGGTCTAACAGTGTGTGTGTGTAAGTCAGTGAAGAAGGCATGAAAAAAAGCAATTACCCCCTTTTCCAATAAATACTCAAGTAGCTGGAATGAATGATATTTTGTGGGTACACATTATGTTAGATGAATTGTAGTGTTGAGGTTTTTTAATGAGGATAATATTCAACATATGAAATCAGATTAGGTTCACTTTACCCTCAGACAAAACCAAAACTCAAAACAAAGTTGGACAGTTCAGGGTTAGGGCTTTGCATCTGAAGAGTTCCAAGTGCATCACACAAGAAGTAGCTGTGATTTTGAGCTGCCTTTTTCGAAAGACATTTGGCACAGGGAAGCTATCTTCTTCAGCTGACTTCTTCCTCAATCATGTTCTATGACAAATTAAGTAATATTTATCTGTAAATAAAGCTACTAAAGCACAAAAATTCTCTGGAGGTGCTGATCCCATACCTTGACATAACCATTAGCTTTGATACCTCTGCTGCTGAGAGGTAGGTAGGCATGTGATGGAGTAGGAGCAAGGCAGGTTAGTAATAGAGATCTTAGGGTCCCCAGTTGCCTCATTCAGAGGCAAAACATACAACTGAGCTGTAGGCACACCAGTGCTGATGAATTTAATATCCTGCCTGTCTACTTCTGGGCAGCAGCCAATGTCAGCAGCAAGAGCGTGGGGAATTCTTACTGCAGGGAAGAAAGATGGCAGGGGAGTAAGAACAAATAAAAAAGGATGTTGGTTCTGTGGTTCTGGGTTAGAGAAAGATACAAAATGATCAGGGTATAACAATGATTAAATCTCCTTTTCACTGTTGTTGCTGGCTGTGGTCTGTTGTCACCAGCAAGGACTCCACCTTCCCAAGACAGATGGGTCTGGGAGACTTGCACAGGGAGGTTGCAGATTTGGTTTTCTCAAGCTGCTTTTGCTGCAGATTCCAAATGCCAGAGAATGCCACCAACACCACGTAACAAAGTGAAGCTAAGAGGCCTTTGCAATGTTATCTTAAAGGGCTTAATTCTGCAGTGCTTGTAAAACCAAACTCCAGCTATCGGGAAGTGCAGCTGTCTTTATCTGCCTTCAGAAGAACTCACATGCAACTCACTGCCTCATTACCAGAGCTGAAGCCAGAAATGTATTTGCACAGGGACAGAATGATCATGCCCAATGTCAGGTGAAGGACATTTGCTTTCATTATCTTTCCCTTGTCTCTTGTATTATTCACATATTTCCTCTTCTTTAATGTCTCTTCTCTTGATTATTAATGTATGAAGGATGCTGGCTGCACAGTTCAGAACATGACAACACCTGAGAAACCCCAAAGAAGCCAAGCATTGCCATGTGTTATTTATAGGATTTCAGGCTTCTCTGTGTTTCCCTCAGTTTCTGGGATTTTATAATTAGAGAGAAAAAGACTACCAACTCAGATTCAGATGGTACAAGAAGCTGCAGAGCTCTGTATTGACCTATTTATGCCAGAACTCCTCTTTAATTGTTAAAACATTCCTGTTGTAGGGGGGTCAGAGGCTTCATGTATTAATGCACAAAGTCAAGGGACTGAGTTGAATAATTTATTAATTGCTTTTGTGCACCACACCTAGGGATTTTTGGAGAAAGGGTAAAATATTTAGTGAATTAAAACAATATATTCAAGTCATTTATACTTGGTACAAGTCTTATGAGCTGCTTCAGGACATGGGGTTGTTTAGCCAGGAAAAAAGGAGGTTCAGAGGGGACCTTACAGCTCTCTAAAGTTTCCTGAAAGGAGGTTGTAGAGAGGTAGGGATCAGCCTCTTCTCCCAGGACAAAAAGAAATGTCTTTAAGTTGTGCCAGGGAAGTTTTAGATTGGATATTAGGAAAAATTCCTTCACCGAAAGAGTGGCCAAGTGTTGGAACAGGATGCCCAGGGAAGTGATTCATTCACCAACCCTGGGGGAATTAAAAATCATCAAATCATAGAATGCTTTGGGCTGGAAGGGACCTTCAAGATCATCCAGTTCCAATGCCCCTGCCATGGGCAGGAGCACCTTCCAGCAGACCAGGTTGCCAGGGCCCCATCCAACCTGGCCTTGAACATTTCCAGGGATCAGGTACCCATAGGTCCCCTGAGCAACCTGTTCCAGTGCCTCACCACCCTCACAGTAGAGAATTTCTTTCAGAAAGTGTTTTGAAATGTGTGAAAAATGGTATGTGGACAATATTTAACCTCAGTTTGGAGAGTCAGGCAAAACACTACATATCAGGGTCTTCCAGCTGAACACATGCACATGGCTCTCCATCCATGGCCAGGAGCAGTGACCTTTAGAGAGCTGAGCACTGCCCTGGGAAAAGCTTTTCCAAAGGCATTTCCCCATTGTCTGAACCCAACTGGCTGCTATGCCATTATGGCAATGACTCATTCATTTATTGACTGCTGGAAAAGACCAGAGCAACTGACAGAGTGCAATTCCTCCTCAGGGTCTGGCTATTTCCCTGCCTTTAATGACCAAAAAAGGTATTTTCTTACTGAATATCTGTAATCTTAAATTTCTATTTCATGTTCACTAAGAACACAGGAACTCAGCTTTTTATTAGCTCATAGCCCTCTAAAGGTTTTTTTTTTGTTTTGTTTTTGTTTTTGTTTGTTTGTTTGTTTGTTTGTTTGTTTTGAAAATGTAGTTATTATCTTTTTATTTCAGATAGCACCATTAAAATAGACAGAACAATGTAAAATGTATATACAGGGCTATGATTGCTGTCCAGATTGTTTACATTAGAGAAAATCTATATTTTGAAATTGTACAAATAACTTAGACTGTTTGGATTATGAAACTAAAGATAACTGTAAAAGGATATGGAGCTGTAAAAGGATATGGAGCTGTAAAAGGGTATGAAAAGACAAAGAGTGATTAAAAAAATACTTTTCATTAGGCTTCCATTTTCTTTAAAATCACAGCTTGCTACCAGTTGAGTAAAATAGTGCCAGGCTTTATGCCTAGAGAGTCTCTGGAATATTTCTTCATTTTTTTCTGGTAATATTTTAAGATTACCTTTTGTCAAACAGTTTATTTTTCATTTTTAAAGTTTATTAAATTTTTATTAAACACATTCTAACAGCTTTTACTCCTATGCAGTGCCACATAATGTTTATTTATTTTTCTATTGGGCTGATTTATCTATTAAAATTAATCTGTATTAAATTAATTGCATACAAATAGAAACTTGCTGTGTGATTTCTTGTTACAGCCCTGTGGTATTGCTGCTTTCCTAATTTGGATGATTCTCTTTCAAAAACAAAAGTAAAAGGCCCTCAATGATAAACTTCAGCATGAGGACTGAAAGTGTCTTCTAAAGTGCATCAAAAGTGACAGCAAATGTCAAAATTAACTTGGAAAGTTGCCACTTCACCAGATAAAGAACCAGTCCACCAACTGGTATGTGCCATGAAATAATTAATGAAATAGGGTACTGGAGGCCCTTTGTACAGTTTTTTGGAAGTTGTTTCTCTCTGTCTTCTTAGCTCAGTATAATAATTTTCCTCCTTTTGCCTCACATGCTCCCAGGCACACTGCCCATTGTCCCATGATATCCAGTTGATACCCACTGCAGTTGATCAACTGGACACCAATCAAACAGAAAGGGAAAGAAGTGTCTAAATGCCACAATCCAAAAAGGGAACTGAAACACAATCAGTAACTCTAAAAGATGTGACCCAGCCTTCCTGACACAGGCAGAGATAAGCTCAGTAACTCCAGATTTTCCACCTTTTTTTTTCTGCTACAAGGACCTGATTTCCATGTTCATTTTAGCAACCCTTTCTACCAATACATATTTCAATTTTTCTTAGGATGACCACAGTTGACGATTTTCTGTGTGCAGTCCTGTCCTGATTTCAGCTAAGACAGAGTTTCTTCTCAGTAGCCATTACAGTGCAGTTTTGGATTCAGAATGAGAATATTACACTGATTTTTTTTTTTTCCCCCTAAGTCCTGCTTATCTAAGTCAAGGACTTCCTTGTCTCATGTTCTTCTGGAAAATAAGCATACAAAAGAAACTGGGAGGAAGTATAGCTGGGACAGGTGACCTAGATTGAGCAGAGGGATATTCCATGTGATAGAAAGTAATGCCCAGTATAGAAACTGGGAAGAGTTGCCCATAAGGATGGTTTATCTGGATTTGAGAAGAAGGCTTTGACACTCATCAGCAGGTGGTTAACAATTGCATTATGCATCACATGGTTTTCCCCTTTCTATTAACATTATTATTATTATTTACCATTATTATTGTCTTCTTTATTTTCATTTTTATTGCACTATTCTTATCTCACTCAAGTTGCACTTTGAGTGTCTTCCCCATTCCAACAGGGTCTACATTTGCATTGTCATGATGAGTTATGGGAGGAAGGAAAGGCTGTAATAGGCAAGCAGCATTGTTTTAACTCTCAGAGTACTTTTACAATGCTTGCTGGATCCCTAAGGTAATTTCCACACCCAGTTTTCACACACAATCAGACCCTTCTTCCTAAGTGAAGACAGCACAAGAAAGTTCCACAGGACCATGCTTAGGAGGGCTCACTTTATCTGTGGAGCATCCTTTCAGCCCTGGGTCTCTCCTACATCACTGGTGTGAACAGGAGGCAAAGGCTCCATGACCCAGCCCTGCAGCCCCATCAGGTTCCTAACTTGTGTTTCCCATGAATGAAGTTCACAAAAGGTAAAAGAGATAATCCATGATGTGTGAGCTAAAATGAACAAATCCTTCAGATCAACCCTTGCATGAAGATTTGTCTCTCTTTGCCACAATCTGGGAGATTAATATGGTGAGTATATATGGCTGCTAACTGCCTGTGTATGCCAATACAAGAATTAATAAATGCTTTGCAGTTGTTCAGTCACAATAAGAAAACTACAATAAATTGTCATTTTCAATAAAGAAATGAATGGTGCACTTCAGTGAGAAGACTGCTTCAGGCACTCAAATGCTCATCTCTATTTATAGCTATATAGCTGAGGACAGAAAAAAAGGAAGGAGGCGGGGGAGAAAATAAATCCCCAATGAATCGCTATTAATTGCTTCCCAGTGTACTGACTCACCATATTCTTCCCCAGTAGACAGCTTTCAACAATTGTATTTTTTCAATATTTATCTCATCTCACTGTGTAAATTTACACTGCACCCCTGAGCAGAGCACCCTGGCCTGTCTTGGTGGCCAGCAGAGAGAAGGGGGCACTCCTGGGACCTGGTGATCTGGATGATGTCTGGCACCTGCTTTGAGGAGCAGTGGATTGCTCCCTAAACTAGCAAGGGAACCCAGGGTGATTAGCAGAGATTTAGCTCTGACCTATTTTAGACGTTTGTAACTAAGCGAGTGAGTCCCACTTGGTACTTTTCTTGCCTTAATTTCCCATTAAAAAAGTGACTATTCCACATGATCAAAGAAAAGTTGTCTGTGAGAACTTCCAAAGTGAGAAGTGTGCCATAATGACTGACAAGATATAAGAAGTCATGAATGCAAGAGAGCTAAAACTGTCTTTGTATAGACAGGTGTTGTAGTGAATATCAGACAGCTCAGGTTGACAAATTCAGTTCAGCTCACTCAGGGATCTGTAAACATTGATATTGGCCCAAACTTCATCTGACTCCTTTCACTCCTGGCAGTGAAATCTTGGAAATGCGTCAATGTGCCATTGGAAAACTCTTGGGAAGCATTTCAGTAGTTCTAATTCAATCCCTAACCAGGAAGTATAGAAGGATTAAGGAAGAAATGTTTTTAAAACCCTTTAAAGCATTGGCAACCCCAGCTCTGATGGTGTTGAACAGAAATGAACTGAGGGTGTCTCTGGAGGGAGCAAGCAGGCTTGGCTGGCCTGGCACACTGGAACGTGCGAGAGAGGCAAGAGGGTGCGTGGGTGCAGGGAAAGGGTCTGCATTGCTGTCCCCCTTGTAAAGGCTGGAGTGTTTTTACACTGTGACAAAGGATAAGCAAGCTGAGACAAGGGAGAGCAGGGGGAGGACACCAACAAGCTGCTTATGAAGGATTTCTTGTGGGTCACTCTGCTTGGGGCATCATCATTTTGGGAACCACAGAGTAATTGCCAGATGGAGCCCAAAGATTGTGCTGCTGAACACAAGTCAATGAGGCTGCAGAATAAAAACCTCTTTCTGACAATCAGTAAAAAAATCACCACTAGTAATGGAAAAGGTTTTATAATACTGACAATGAAACACTAAATTTGCACCAAATCTGCACCAAATCTGCAGCAGTAGGTGTGACATTGACACATGTATTTAGCATGCTTTGTGGGATGGGGAGGATAGAAAGGACAGAAAGGTGGCTGGAGTATTTCTTGAATCCACTTCTCACCCTGTACATCTACAATTTCAACAAAACCCATCTTTTTCCTACATTCACATAAATATTATCTGCACAAGAATGTAAACAACAGTAAAAAATTGGAATCTGGACACAGGTCAGCTCTTTGAGGAGTAACTGCTCTCTCAAGACAGGCACATGCACATGGTCCAGCAGCTTGCAGCCTATAGTAAGGTCATATCAGGCATGAAAAGTATAACATTCCATGCCAGAGCAAAGAGCAAGCCAGTTATATCTTCTAATGATAGAAATATAATACAAAGCATCCAATGCATTAAGCTTCATTTTCTAGCTGTATTTACATAATGCTTTCAACAAAATTAATTGTGTTTTTCCATTCTTGTTGAGAATTGTGGGTGTTGATAGTGCCCCATTCATCTTGCCTTGTTGGTAATTCTCTATGCACAGCTTTTTCACAAGTGTCACTAGGAGGTGCTGCCCAGAGATGCCCACTGCTGAGCATCTGTGTTGTGCCTAATAAAATGCTGAGGTGTGAAATGCCTGTCAGAGAAGAACATTATGTTGAAACAGCATGAAAAAATATCTCCCTAGCCCTCCTGGACAACTGTAGAGCAATATATCTCCTAATCTCGTCTGAAACCTGTAACCTCAGATAAGGTATTGGTTGCACAAGGAGGCAAATTACGAAAGATTGGACCCATTTTCCGCCAGACTCTATAACTGCTTCTATTGTTATTGTAATTTTGAAAAATTAAGCCTATGAGGGAGAGGACAATGATGGAATTAGTCTTCCTTCAGGACCCCTCCTGAAAAATGTGTGTTGCTGGCCACAAACCTGTGTTCAGCTCCTCATGCAATGCAATATCACCTTGCTCAACAGCTGCTCTAGCAGCAGCTTTGCCTACACTTATTCCTTCATGAGGCACCTTGAACCCTCTCTTTTCCTCACAGACAGAGGACCCAACCTCCTACTTACAAAAATGATTTAATAAAAATAACGCTGCTGTTTAGAAGACAGCAAATGTTCTTTCTTCTGTCTGCTGCACCTAGAGCTCAGTTCCCTACAAAGTGAAGTACAAAATCAGCTGGTTTTCAGAGGATTTACAGTGACCTGACACAAGGTGCATTTATTCAAAGGGCACTGCTAAGGGAAGCAGCCTTGATCCAAAGAACCCATGAAGCTTCACCTCTTTGCAATGGCTGAGTCCAGCTTGCACTATTTGTGTACAGACAGAATAGTCACTTCTCACAAGAAACACCACAAAAACTTACAAAACCATATTCATGAATAGGTGGGAAAAGCACTTTTAACAGAATATGGTCAGACAGAATTTTTGCGACCATTTCAATCTCCACTAAGCTCTACAAGAACATGAGATGTTTTCTTTGCAGTTGGCCTGTAGAAATCTGACATCATTGTAAACAGAAAATATTTGGGAGAGAAGAAAGAAAAATATTTTACTATTAACTCAGTCTAAGACTCAGAAGTTTCCCATTGAATATTACTTGTAGCAATGGTACTGGTAAAAGCTAAGACCTATTTTTCACTTTTTGAAGAGTGTTGTTTTTTAACACAGGTGCATGCAGTAATAAATAACTGCTTTTAAGCATTTAATGTAAAATTTTCCCTCATAAACTAGTAGGAACGTGCCTTGAATTTTGTAGTCTACAGATAAGCTAGTGTGCAAGAACATAGTAGCGTATGGTTTTGATTATAAAGTATTAATTTCCCTCATTAGCATATATAAGCACTTAAATGACCTATAGGTATTTGGACTGTTTTGTTCTGAATGTACTTTACTTAGTATTCCAAACCTCACCCACTGTTTAATTCTAGAAAAAGAAAGGTTTATTGTAAAAGGTATTTGCTGAATGATGTTTGTTTGAAAGCCTGCTTGGCAGCACATAAACCACCACCAGTATCAGCTGGAACAAAGGCAGAGGACCCGTAGCTCAGCATCTGGCACATCTGATGACAGCCTAGCAGTGAGAAAGGGCACATCCTCACAGCTCAGAATTTTCTCTCCATGTCAAGTTCTTCATAATAAAATCCTTGGAATCCACCTGCTAAAGCCTTTGGTCTAAGAAGCATGCTTATAAAAGCCTCTGACTTTGAGGTCTGCTTTCTGGGACTAAATCATATTATTTCATCCTCTGAAGGAAAGCTGACATTAGTGGGACTTGGTGGGTACATTAAAGGACAGAGTTTGACCCAGTGGCTTAAGAAAAAAATAAAAGAGATAGGACTCTAAGGTTCAAGTCCATATTACTGGTTGACGAACTGAGGGAGTGAAATCATCGCCTTACAAATAAAAATAAAAATTAGAACATTTTTGGCTGCAAGAGCTATAAATCCACATCCACACATATACACTTCATATTGAGGACTTTGTGATAGTCAGGTAGTCAAAGAGTCCCTCAGTACCTGGCAACTTGGACAGGTCAGGAGAGATGAGCCCTTGCTCTAACTTTTTGTTGGAGAAGGCAGAAGAACTTATTTGCAGCTGCTTAGAATTTTTTTTTTTAACCATCTTTAAGCACTGAAGAAAATCATGCTGGTTGTATGGCTCTGGATGATTTTCTAGGAGAAACTTTCAAGTAATTCTCCTGGCTCTGAGAATGAGGCTAAGAGAGGAAAAAGCATTGTTTTCTCCATGTGGGCCCAGGAGGGTCTAGTTCAGATGGGGACTGAGAGGCTCAGCAATGCAAACTGCTCCAACTGCCAGCTCTATAACTTTAAAGCCCCAGCATGTGTGAGCACACTGGATAAAGAAGTCCTCCCCATGACTCCAGCTGCTGGCTGTATCACTTCTGACTAATGAGAGGCAGAAGCTGAAGAGGAAGAAGACAAGTGGCAGGAGAAGGCAGCAGAGGTGCCACAGATAAATGGGGAGGAAGGATGAAAGGGGAGTGCTAGTCTGTAGGACACTTCCACCAGCACAGGACCCAAGACCTGATCCTCAACAGTCTGCTATCAGCAAATACCTGGGAAACCACTGATGGAAACAGCATGGCAGTCCTTTCAGGAGATGGCTCAAACAGCATGCTATTGCTATTGGTTGCTTCAAATCACCCACCAGAAACCCGGAGCTTTATCCCTCCTGAGATGATCTGGACAATGACTTGGACATTTTAATCTTTACATTTTTTAAAAAGGGAAGAAATTTAATTACTACTCTTGATAGAACACTAAGATTGCAGAGTCAAGTGCTAAAGAAATGGGAAATGCCTGAGTCCCTCTGCTATCCTGCTACTCATGTGAGAGGACAGCACTGCACAAGAAGTGACTACATGCTCATTTATTTGTGGGCACCCTGACTCAGAGCAGGGGATGGCCATTGCTCAGAGCATGAAACTGGTGTGTGGATGAGGGGTTGTGAAGGATTGCTTCATCCAGACATGGGAAATGTAACCTGGATCACACAAGGCACTACAGAACAGTTTCAGTCTATGGTTCTTATTTTGTTGTCATGAATCACAGATGTTTTCCTCTGCAAATAAAATCAAAAAGAGTTGCTTTTTTTCTGTTGTAAAGTTATTGATCATATAAAACAATCCCCAAGTTCTTAGGGGAGAGGTGATGTTTTCATGAGATCAAAGGAGAGAAGAGGCAGAAATCCTCTCAAATTTTCAGGAACGGAAATCACATGGGACAATTCACGTGGGACATAGAACAACAGCAGCAAGTAAATACAGTAGTAGAACCTATGGGGAGCACAGGGTCTACAGCAAGCATAACAATCATGCTGTTAAACTGTCATGAGGAATATTTTCAAAGAGTCTAGATTAAAATCAAACCAAGCCAGCTCTGGCATTATTCTCCAGAGTCAAATGTTTGACCTTACAGGCATGTAACTTAGAGACCTGAATGTTAAAATTAGCTATGTGGAAAAAACAGATACTAATACAATACCCTGTACCCTCCATTCAATTGCTTTTTAGAATTCATGTCAGATTACAATGACTGTAAGCCAGTGAAATATTGATGATCTCTGTCCAGTGTTGGTAGAGGTAGAGAAATCAGCCACAGCTGAAATTATATTTTATAGCTAAGAGGAAAAAAGCAGTCCGGCACTGAAGACTGCTTTTACCTAGCACTTGAAAGAGAGCTCTTTCTGTTGCAAATCAAAAAGCTTTGGTAAGGGAAGGGGAAAAGAGCATAGCTATTGGCTCTACTGTTTGGTAAAATAAAGCACATTTTGCAATATTTTTCTTCCGGCATTGTGCTGAAGATAATTTAATAGGAGTTCAAGAGTCAAAATGAAAACACTAGTGAAGAGCCAAAATAGAGGAATGGAAATATCTTTCTTATAAATATCTCCAAAATCTAGACCTACACAAAAGCTGAAGCTTACCAAGTCAGTAAACCATTTTGGAGAACTAAATTTGGAGTGTCCTGACATTTTGCAGCTTCCTTATTGCACAGTTATCCAAGGAAAGAGCTTAAACTCTTCCTAAAGGCATGGATGTAATACCCAAAGTAACGAGGAGTCTTCTTCTAGAACCTATTTCAGTCTTTCACACACAGATCTAGGAAAAGAGGATATAGAATGATGGGGAGGAGGGGAGTAAAAAATCCCCACAAGCAAAATGAAACAAAAAAAAAAAAAAACTTCAAAACCACCACCACCAAAAACCAACCAACAAAAAAAAAAAAAAAAAAAAAAAACCAAAAAACACCACAAACCCCTACCACTTAAAAACCACATGCTATTATTTGTTTTTTTTATTCTCAATATTCTTGTTTTTCCGATGCAAACACTGTCAATATCCAGTCAGTATGTGCAGGACTTCCATTCAAATAAAAGAACATTTGTAGGAAGGCAGCTCAGGCTATTGCGAGTGTTCTCCTTGCTACTGTTATTCTTAAAACTAAAGACGACATAGTTTTAACATTAAAGTTTTCTGGGCTTAGAATAATTTCATCAACTCTCTGGAGCTTGACAAAGAAAAGGAGACATAAAATTAGAAAGCTATCAATAAGTCTTTTCTAACATTTTAACTAGAAAACAGTAGTAAGGTATGCATTATATTTTTAACTGGATTTTTTTTTTTTTTTTGGAAGAAAACAAAACCAGAAAGAACAAAAACACACCCCACTAAACCACTTAATATGCTTTGCCAGCAAACATATTAATTTGTATGTCTTGGATTCTATCTGCAGCTGATATTCTCTTTAATCAAAAATACTGAACAGAATCAAAGAAAAAATGCTGATTTATATTTTATTGCTCATGTTTTATCTTTCTCACTTACATAAAAGACCCATTTTCTGCACTGTTAACAGATCTTAATTTAAATATGTTTACACAAACATTTGTATGCCTATTTTAGATACAAATACCTTGTATAAGTAAACAACACATACATATATACGTAGATATGTAAGTATACACATATACAAACTTGAATTATTTTTAAAAATACATCAAAGAAAGTCACTATTGTTATCCACCAGCTGTGACCAGAACTGTCTCTTTAACATGTTACATTTAATGAGACATTATGTTAGCATTTCCCACTCTCTGTATTTCCCTGGGAAAAAAAAACCAACAAAAAACAAAACCC
This sequence comes from Lonchura striata, assembly GCF_050655825.1. NCBI lineage: Eukaryota > Metazoa > Chordata > Aves > Passeriformes > Estrildidae > Lonchura > Lonchura striata. The sequence continues at coordinate 23,174,823 of NC_140704.1, read as the reverse complement.
AAAACAACTATGTTAAAATCAGTAAGGGAATTATGTAAATAAAGTACCAAACCTGATGAAACAGCAATTATATATCTCAGCAGCTGTGTACATCCATTTATGATAGATTATTAACTAGCAAATTGTTTGCATATTTGTTTTATGGAGCATTTGGCAATTTAACTATTAGCTATGAAGGCTTAGCCAAAAGTCATTAAAATGCTTAGACATGTACCACACAGGTGGTACTGTTTTAGGAAATTTATAAAATGCCAAAATGTAAGAGATACCTTAAAGCAAAGGACTATATCCACAGAGGGTTGTCCATGGGATGTGAATAGGGACCAGGTTGGACATCTAATCCACCCACTTGGTGTTCATGGGGACTCAAAAGAACTGGGTTCTGGCTTCTTCTTCTGTTTGAGGGTGATTTCAGTCCTAACACTGGTGACACTGAAGTTGGCTTGTTTTGATAATCTATGACCTTTGCTACAGGCAAAATTTGAGAATATTTCCAGAACTTCACAGGTAGATCTGGGATGTTTGAGACCTGGATTCCAGCTCCACTTTCATAGGTATTTAATGTAAATTCCACAGTCACAAAGATCATTACAACACAGAATTCTTTCTCTTTTTTTTACCTACTGAATGTGCAAATTTTAGAAGGAAGGACCATTGCCACCAAAAGGTTGGAAATTTTTGTAATGTGGGCTAAAATCTGCTCAGAAAGGAAACTGTCTCATTCTTTCCTGCAGTTTGGGTAAGTGTACTGACACCTGAGCTGTGGGAAAGAGCAGACAGCCTCTTCCAGGTGTGAATAGGGTGGCTGAAGCAGCTTACTACTGTCATCACCCAAAGACGACTCATTGAACAAGTGGAATATAATTGTGGCTTGTTTATTTTTGTGTTTAGCATCAAATGAATAGAGAAAATCAGACTTACTGCTAAAATACATGAAGGCTTTTCATTCACCAGATGCTATAGTGAGCGGCATCCACCAGTGATATCTGCCTAAAAAGTAAGTACATGTGTTTCTCTGAAGGCAGGTATGTTCAGGTTCTGACTGAAGTGATCATGGGTATGCATTTTGGAGTTTAAGGGTTCTCTGAAAGTTTTCTTCTTCTTTTGCTCAGAGGGACAATGAATATTTTGGTTGTGCTATTACTGTGCTATTACTTCATTGTTTTCATGAGAACAGGTACAGTATAAGAAGGCACAGTTTGTTCCTTTCTATTGTGACAGGCAGCTTACAGTTGCATCACTAGGAAGAAGTTGCTCTGCCTAAAATGAGACTGCATCAGTGCATCCTGGTTTGTTTGCCATGCATGTGTCCCTGTATTTTGCTGTAGGAGAGGAGCTGGTTCTTTATCAACCATTCCAACCTCTGCTCTCATCCCTGACTCCTTCCCCCCAGCTCACTTTCACAATCACTTTCTCCAAGCCCTGCAGATGCAGCCCTTGTTTCCAGACACACAAGGCTCCATGGCATGCATGAGAAGATGTGCATGAGACCAAAAGGTTGCCCTGTATCCATTGCCAAATCCAGTGCAAGCACCGGACTGCTGGTGCTGACACACAGACACCATACAACTCTAGCTGTTAGTTACAGACACAAGGCTCACTTGCTGTTTAGTGGAGAACAAAAAGCATCAGCACAAGCTCACATGTAGCTCCAGCTGCAGTGCTGCGGATGTAAATATGTATAAATTACAGCTGCACCCTGCCTGCTTCTCCCTGCCATCTCAGCATGCCTCTCCTTTGCCTTCTGCCCTGCTCTTACAGACCCCACTCACTTCCTCCCATCAGAAAGGAGCCATCTGAGCTCAGATTGCAAGTAATAAATTTATAAACATTGTTTTGGAGGTTTGATGCAAAACAGAAATCACCTCATGATCCCAAAATCCTACTGATTCACCAACCTATTATCAGTATATGAGCCCATACCAGTTTAATTTTGCTGTGAAAGTATGCCAAAGAGTTTAAACAGCAAATTGCACCTGGCTAAAAATGCAAACTGGTTCTATCTCTTTAAAATTCTGACCACACAATACATTTTTCCTGTGTTCTTGTAACTTGTCTCAGCTGAAACCTCAACAACATCAGAGTTAACCTGGAGGATTCATAAGGAATTAGAGAAACACATTGTTTGCTCTATTTATGGAACATACTTTCCAAGAACAGTATTTCCTTCTGCTCCCTCCTCTCAAATTTTCCCCCAGCCTGTTGCTATGTGGTGCTGTGTGTATCCACTTGGCTGACACCACAAGCTGCCTATGACACGGAGATATTATTTGTGCTCCTCTATAACACAGTTTTGTCTCACTATGGACACAGCAGCCCACGAAAATTATCTTCATCATAGAACACTAACAGGGTAGATCAGTCATTCATCAAGATGATCATTGACTCCCCAGTGAGGTGGGGGCTATGCTTTCAAGACCAGTTATAATTTATCCCAGCAAACTTGATGATATGTGGCTATTGTTGAGGAAAAACTGAGAAAGCCTGAGCACAACACACAGCCTGTGATGGGGTTTTAAATTTTTTCCTATAGGTGAAAGAATAATTACCCCCTTTAACCTGCTGTGCAGCTTTCTGTGAGAGTCATCAGGTGTGATGTCTGTCTTGCAGCAGTGCTTGGGGACTGGAATGCACTGTGGGATACCTTGTTATGACAGATTTATACAAAATATCAGATTAATTAAGTTCAGCCTTTCCCCTCTTTCTCATTTTTCCTGATTCAATGCCCAAGATTATGACTCCAGCTGGAAAAACAGAGGAAGAAAATCTGCTTGAAGAGTTGCCTTCATAAATTAAGCAGGATAAAGAGGTGACCTGAATTTGTTTGCTTGTCTGTAAATAAAGAACTCATGAAATCTTAAAAAGCAGCTTTTGACTGTAAATGGTGATTTTGCCTATTTAATATAGCTTTAAAGACTTACACTGCCTCCCTCCACCTCGAGATGATGGGGTGACTTCCCAGGGAATAAACGCAGGAACATTGCCTTTCTCAGGCTCCCAGCTTGCAGTGACTTAAATAATCAGTTTCTAGCCAGTCTGGCTGAAAAAATAACCAAAACACAAAAGCATAAAAGTCTTTCTGCTACGTGGAGGTAGTGTGAAGTGTCTCAGGGCTCCTTTGCTGGATCCCCAGCAGGCACTGCTGGCTTCACTGCTCTCTCCATCTCTAACCCATGCCCATGGTGCCACTTTGACAGATGCTACGAATCACTAGCACCAAAGATACTGTGAACTGATTGTCTAAATTCAGGAGAGAGACTTAAAATCTTGCTGTTTCAAAATGACTAATTTTAATGCTTTTTATGTGCCTTTGGGTTTGAGTTTTCAGAGTCATGCCAGTGATTGCAATCATGAAGCCAACATATTTTTTCCTAAAATGGGACTTTAGGCTGTCATTAACAGCTTCTTTACACAGATGAGACTTTAGAAAAAATCAAATATTTTAATACTGGTAATAAAATCTTGAGAATTATCAACATTTTATGTCACTGTGTCCTTTGCTGTTCTTATATCTTCCTGCCTTGAGAAATCAGTTCCTCCATGTCAGACAAGAGAGCCAGAATACATAATACCCATCCAAAACTGGAGTGCATAAACAATTTACAGCTTAAACCAATTTCATCCCGCCATCTTTAATAACAGCTCCATTATAGAACATTTGGAGAGTAGAAAACCAAGAATAAACAGTAATATTTTTTTCTGATTAAAAATGTCCCAAATGGTCTTTTATTTTTAAAGAGTCTTCTCTAACATACAGTGAAGCTTTAGAAATTAGTACATGGCAGGGTGAACTGTAGTCCTACTGAGTGAAGTGTAAGATACTGAAAAAATAATTTTGATTTGACTAGGGAAAGTGGTCGAGGTCTTTAACTACTGCTATAATAGAAATAACTACATTTTTAATGTGAAGAAGACTTTTAAGCATTTCTGTGTGTGTGTACACATATGCATGAGTTTTTACTGTCTGCAAGTTTATTCACAAAATAAGCAAAATAAAGTAATCCTTTACTTATTGCTATAATGGGAATATTGCTATTGAAAATTGTTGCAATTGAAAATGAGAGTCCTGCTGCAGCAGATGTCACAGGAAAAGTCTGTCCCTGCTCCAGGACACATACGAACATAAATACAAGTTAGAGGAGAAAGAAATGAGTCAGGGTGGTGAATTCACATTAAGAAAAAAAAGTTTAACAGAAAAACAGGAGTCTCAGCCTGCCATAAGAGCATTTTTCAGGATGATGTAATTTTTATTATGTAGCCTTAAATTACATTATTATGCAGTACTTCACATACCCCAAAATATTGACATGTATGATGATGCATAATTTTCCCAATGAGAAGAAACATTCAAAAGCCATTATGATACCTCAAAATACTGTGATTTCTGACAGAGGATCCAAATGCTACAGCTTCCAAGATTTCAAACATTTTAAAGAACATTTGCAGACATTTTTTGAAATAGCTGTCCTTGAGTATAGAGGATAGTCCCCTCTTACAATTAGCTCCATATAGTATGTACATCACCATAAAACTTTGAAAGGATTGGGATCAACTTATTTTTTGACAAAGCTAAAGCAAGAATGGTAATCAATCCCTTGGCAATGGAAATTTTAAATTTAAAATAAGCTTTACAAAGCCTTTGAACCTTCAAACACTTTATCCTTAAGAAATTAATGGGTCCCTGAAGAAGTCTTATTTTCATTTCTGTTTCAGTTATATATACTTCAATTACATTAATCAACAATGCAACAAAATAACTGATAAATACCAACCTACCAGAAAAATAAAATCTTCCCGATACCTCATTGCCACTTCTCCCCTGTTTTTGTCCTTTTTGGGTCCTAAACTGCTCAGGGCTCTATTGCACTTTCTGGTTTTTATGCTCTATTTTTTCCAGCTTTGGTTTGCTGTTGCAGTAACACCTCCCTCCACCCCTGACCTATTCCTCTCTCCAGCAATTTGTGTTGACTGCGGCAACACCTGCAGATGAAAGCAGCCCTATGTGAGAGGTTTCCTTCTGCTGAACCTGGAACAGCACTGAAGAGTCCTTCAAATGTTTCTCCCTTTTAAAGGCAATTGGAACTTTATGGAACATTTTCTTTTTCCTCTTAGGAACAATTACCATTGTGGTCCCCAAGCTGCCATGCCAGCCTCTGCCTTTGGGCAAAAATGAATATATTTTTCAAGTTTCACTACATCAAAAACTCCAAAAGTGACCTTCCTTGTTACAGGTATAGATTGTGGATGACTTTATTGTGCCTACTCTTAAATCCCATCCTAGTTATAGTTTCAGTCTAGCTCAGTTTCTCCCAAACATGAAAAGCCAATCTGTGTGAACTGTTGACACTGTTTTCCCCTCTCAGTTCCTTTGCTCTCCTTTAAAACCAAGAGCCTAAAAATAAATGTCTCCTAGCTTCAGCCTGGTAGCTCCTTGCAGGCTTTTGTAAGATGCTCATATCCACCATCCAGCATAATTTTGCTATTCCTGTGATACTTAACTGATCTTTCTGCTAGCATTACCTGGAAGCACCACTGCCTAGAAGCTGCATGCCTTCTAGTATTTGTATTATAAACAGCCTATTTAGGGGTTTATATAACTCAGAGGTAAGAATTTGCTTTTGGCTGAAAGCTATTAACTCTCAGCCAAAAAGCAGAATTTTGTTTAAGTTGACATAAATAAAACTGATCTGCTGTGACAGTTCTATTTATACCAAGGGACAGGCTTTTGTATTTAGATTAGTTTATCCAGATACCATGTGAGGATTGTGGTGCTGACAAAAAGGCTGTGGTGTTGGGTCAAAATTCTCACAGCCTCTAGCACAGAAAAATGAGGGGGTAACTAATGCACAGAGAGCACAGAGAAGCAGGCAGACACCATATCCCTCCCCCATCCATGGGATGCAAGAGGTCCCAACAGTGTCATGAAGTGCCCGAGGTATTATGAGAAATTTGTTTTTTTCCTTGGCTGTCATACAGAATATGACTTGTTGATTTGGAATTGCAGACAAGGAGCTGACAAGGAGGACTGACCACTTAGAGCAAGACTCTGCATAGCCACTGAAATTTAAAGAGCACCTTCAGTCCTGAGTTTCCTGGGTACCACTGACTTGAAGTCAGAGTGGGGTGGAGAGGAAAGAAAGTCTTTTAAATTTGTCTTGACCATGTTGAAATAGCTCAATTTATCTGAATTCGATGCTTTCATATTCAGATTTCTTATGCTGCTACCTTTCTGCTTTCTGCCTTCCTCTGCATTAGTCTTGCATAATTTGCTTTGCAAGTACATTCAAAAGTCAAAGTGTCTTTACTGAATTTGCCTTATATAATGCACCATGCACATACATTTGTTTTTTAAACCATGAAGGGGAGAATTATTGATAAAGGCCGCTAAGTTAGTTCATTAACATCTCAAATTAATATTAACTGTATCACTGTAATGAAATATCTAGAATTTTTCCCAAGGAAATATCTAAGTTTTTTCCCCAAGGAAACTGTAGAACAGTTTTGTGGTTGGAAATAATTACGGTTATGGGTGTGCTTTATACAACATGAATATTTAATCACTGCACTAAAAGCAGTGACTCTTATTTGAAGAGTTATTATGTAGTATAAACTTCTGCATGTCCAAAACTGGCTGCAGCCATCTTGAAAAACTGAACATAAGTGTAAGATAAAACCCTAAAATTCACACCACTTACAAAGTGTAACCATCCTGAGATGACTGCTCGTGAAAAGTTCCTTTAAATTTCTGTATCATTATAAAAATTAAAGTAAAATTCTTGGCTCATTTTTCTGCCCTAATATAAAATTTATGACATTTTAGTGAGGAGCTCTGTTTCATTTATAAGGGGAAATTGGTGGTTATCTGCTAAGGCTAACACATTTCAAGTTTCTGTACCCATTTCTGTCTGTAGAAAATAAGTTCTGCAGTAAACATATAAGAGAAAACTGCACAAACAGCATAAACCCTAATGGTTGGAAGGTCAAGTGCTAGGAAGACCTGGGCTTCCCCAGTGACATTAAATTACTCCCTGATGTTTTCCAGATATCTACAGAAAGAGGTGGACAAAGCAGAAAAGGAAGCATTTGGTGAGCAGGACTTGCAGCACTTAACGGCACAGAAGTACTCTGAAACAAAAAAAATCACCTCAGACTATACAAATGTCAACAAACAAGGTCTGTTTATAACTCTGGGCATAATAGCAAGCAGAAACCTGAGGAAGGCAGCATCAAAAGGGATCACTGGTAATGAATGTGCCCAGCAGAGGACACACAAGGAAGGGCACACAGCACCCATATTAAGAGAGGGTTCTTGATCCAGTGTGGTCAGACTGGATGGGGGAAGCTTTGGAGCAGTGGATCTGCCAAAACATTCAATAGAAATTGGATGTTTTTGATAGCAAGAGCATGAGTGAGAAAGTAGGGCCCAAAAACCACTTGGGAAGACTGAACAGAAGGGAGAGCAGTGCAGGCTGTTCCTGTGCCTTGTGACAGAGAGAAGACAACACAGGGTAGAGGAGAGGTCTTTGAGCCTCTGGCCCTAAAAAAGAAATAGTATTAATGTGTCCAGGAGGTAAAATATGGACAATTCGAAAGTCCATAAAGTATTCATTCATCCTAGGCATTACAGGGTGATTTGTTAGACCTTGCCACAGAGTTGAGATTAGACTTTGACCACTGAAGCTCCCTGGGACTTTGATGCAATAATTTACAGGACAGATTTACAGGGCAGCCATAAAAGCAATTTAACATCTTTTCTTTTTCTTCTACTGCCTGACTGGCATTGCACACAGCTCCCCCACTTCGCCAGTTCAGCTGAGGCTCAAACCATCACTGATTTATGTGTATATAAATCAAGAATAAGATCAGAGACAGACCCTTTGTATAAAGAGAAGTCTGTTTTTAGAGCTTGAGCAGTAACAGTAATCATTAATAGGCTTAACCCAAACCCTGATGTACAGAGCAAAATTAATATTGTGAAATACAGATTGTGGATCTAAATTTTGTGGGTGATATAATCAAACTTACCAGAGAAGTAGTAGTAATTTTAAAAAAGGACAATTGTTGTTTAAACTACTTTGACAGTTCCTCTACTCCAGTACAAAGCACCAGGATTGGTCAAAAAAATTGAATTTGACCATCTGCTTTCATCTCTGTAATTTTTTTTAAAAAGAACAAACTATTTTCTTGTTTCCCCACCATGTAATCTGATTTTTCTGATACTGACATGCTAATGTGCATTTCCATTTTGTCACATTTTTTTCCCTAGACTACCACTCAGAACCATTTCAACATGGATTCAAGTATGTGACTAAGAGAAAAACTAAAAACTGTAACTGTTTTGCAAACCTGTAGTTTTTAAAAAATAATGTTAAACCTATGCATCATACAGCTCTGAATGATATGGAATTGGAAATAAGAAATTATCTGGGCAAAAAGTATGACGGGGAAAAAAATCAGGATTGCCTGGAGAAGGTAGGCTGTATGATGTTACACTTCATAGTATACATAATATACATTTGTACATTTGTACTCCTGTTTAGCTTACCCTGCCCTTCCCTTGGTGTTTCTCACCTCATTTTCATTCAAGTTAATGAAAACAGAGTTTGAGCATGTGGACCAAGCAGCACTAAGTCACCAGGTCTTGGACTGAACTGCTTGACCCTCTTCCATTTCATTTACCAGTATAGATATACTCAAAAAGCCATATGAGGGCTATCATATGAGGGAAAAAAAAGCATCTTTTTTGTTATATAAAAGAGGAGTTCTAGGTCATGTAATCTAATACTGTCATTTATAATTTGCATAATTTGCATAATGTATCTGTTCTTAATTTTGTTGTTTTGGGTTTTATTAACATGATGAAAGTTTAAAATTAAGCAATTAGATACTGCTCAGCAGATAATATCCTGAATTTAACCATGTTTGTGCTTATGCTGCAGCCCCCTAACAACGTGATTCAAGCTGCCAAGGGCACATGGGTCGCTCATCTGCCACCCTTCAGGTCACCACCATTTGCTCATAAGATCTCAGGGGATCTGGACAGCTTTCAGCTCTCTCTCCTTTTTCAAATTTTACCCTAGTGAGAGTCTGTAGATCACTTGTTAGGATGTGCAATACATCTGGTATAGCCAAATGGCTGAAAAACCTGGGGCTTGTGACTCCCAGACTCTCAGCTGGTACTGGACAGAGGGACACAGGGAGCAGGAGACTTGCTCTGAACTGAAAGTTCAGACTCTGAATACTGCTGAACTGCAAATAAACTAATTAACTAATCCAAATACAATATAGCCACCACTGGATGACCAAATAGCCATGAAGGTAACTAAAGGAACTCCACGACTTTACTTGGTGACTGGCACATGGATTCTTGGAGGGAGAAAAGCACAGCTCACATAGTCTGCTTTCTGACCAGAAAATCCACACTACTGCAAAAAAAAATTTCTACCACTAGTTTAAAATGTTCCAGAATTGTTCTGGAAGGGCACATGTTATATAATTTTGCACTGCAGAAGTAGACCTAAGTCAGCTTAAATAGTAACCATTTCAAACAGTGTCTTCACAGACCATTTTCACAGTGTTATTTTCACAGCAATAATGTCTGCATTCATAATTACAGTAGCAAGTTCAAGACTTCTGGAAAATGAGGGTGAAAATGTCGAAGAAAAGATTGCATGTGGGGAAATGAGATTGGGAGAGTTACTCAAGCACTGAAGTAATAATATAGTCTTATATTAAGTTGAATAATTTCCTAGTTCCTATCTTAATATGTAGAATAGGGAATTCTGTGTCCCTAAAGTACTGATTTGGTCAGAAAAATCACCCACGCTGTCTTATACAAAACACTGAAGCAGACAGAACTAATTTCCATTAGCACTCACATTTTTCCCCCAAAGCATCTACTTAGCATTAATGTAACTGCTCTACATTGTCCTCTTATTGTCCTGGATATGAACAAATCATTAGCCTTATTTTATTAATGAGGCCTAGCTAACAATATTCCCAAATTGGCTGTGCTCTCATATCTTGCAGTATTACAGATAGATGCATTCCATACTTTTATTTTTGTACCAGGAAAATCTTGAAGTTGCAGTGAGGTGATTACGTAGCCTTCCTTGACAAATGAGACCTGCACCAGGCAAAGCTGGAAGGAAAAAGTCAAGTTTGGTTTTTGATTCATTTTTTCTTAAGCACTGGGAATGTTGCTGATTTCACAGCTTAGACTTTGCATTTACAGTTGATAGCACCCTTTATCTTAAGTATTGTAATGAAAAGCCTTGAGTGTCCTTGAGCACTGATAGGTATTCCTGGTCCCTGCTGCAGAAGAGCAGTATTGGGAGCTGTTGTAACTTGACATGTGGGGATCGGCAGCAAGAGAAAGAGCTCTGCACCAGTGCTGGGGGTGCCTGTGGTTTCACATGGGTGAAGGAAGAACTGCAGGGTCTTCCCATGTCCTCACTACCTCTTTTTCTATGTCAGGCATTCTAACTTCCTTAGGGATGCACAGAGACACACAGATGTGCATAATCTTCTGTCTGCAGAGCTGGGCAATGGTGAATGTGATCTGGACCAGAAACTGCACAAATATACATTTGTATAATGAGGGCTCAGTGTTGGACTTCTTTAACTTTATGAATCTGAAGCCAGTGTTTTATTCTGTGCCACAGGCAGAGTAGCTTGCCTCTGCCCATGCTTGCCCACAGAGACAGATCAAGTGTGCTTAACAAAAGAATCAACCTTGTTCTTTTTCAGATCAATCCTAGCAATAAGATGTATGCAGAGGGAATGCCAGACATCACTACTGCAATTCCTGGATTTGTCCTTTAAAATGATATTATTTCCTTCTCGTGTTAACCACCATCCACAGCTGATCAAGCCATGTGGTAGTCCCAGCAAGCAGGACAGCAGTGTGCATGGCTCCTCAGCTGCCCAGCCCACACCCAGTCCCAGCATCTGGGACACAACTGTAGTACAAAAAGCTGGTGCTGACAACACACAAAAGGAGTTAAACCACCTCCCTTGGCCATGCTGCCCTTCTGAACTAACAGAGCATGTGGCAGGGAGACCTAGTGCCTTTCTGTTGCTCAGTCATCAATACGACAACAAATACACCAAGGGAGTGACCATGATGAGCAAAACTGCAGGCCTACTATGGTCCTTTTGCAGCCAGACATATGCATTATGGCATATTTCTTCATTTTTGTCATCTATTTAAGGGATCTCTTTTGCTGCTGGCTGTGAGAAGAGACAGAAGAAAACAAGTAGAAGATATTAGAATGTGTTAGAAAACAATTAGAAGGAGCTAGTGTAAAGAGAGATATGGAAGAGCAAAAGACAAGAACTGTGGTGGGTAGAAGGTTGAAACTGATGCAAAAAATACATTAGCAGGAAAGCTGCTGCACAGACCACAAAACCCAAGTAGGCAATATAAAACAAGTATTTGAGTTAGACTTTAAGATGAAATAGAAAGCCAGGAGTCTTGTATTAACAGCTGTGCTGCTGTGCTTGTCTCTGAAGGCTCTCTACTTGAACTCAGTAACAGGCATATCCTGAGATATTTAATTCTGGCTTTTGGCCTCCAAATTGATTTACCACAATATCTTCCCCACCTGACTGGGGATAAAGAGATTATCTTAACAAACAAGACTTACTATCATGGTTGCATGGATGAATTTCTCTCCAGCTATTACTCCCAGCTCTTTGCATAATTCTGTGTCACTTTTTGACCTGAGAACAAAGAGCTTTCAATATATATTTATTTCTGTCTCTTCAATATGTTTTGGAAAATTATCATTGCTGCTATTTACTTGAGCTATGGTTATACACACTCACAGGGGATTTTATACCTTATTCCCATAACAAGCAAATGGTCCCTCTTGCCTCACTCACTCCACAAATCCAGATACTCTTGAGAATGGTTCTATATAAATACCTAGATAGATAAATCAGAAAGACACTTCTTTTCTCCATACTCTGATAGGAAGGAATCTGGGGAGTGTGCATTCCTCAGTAATCTCTCTTTGTTTTTATAATAAAGTATATATCTTTTCTACCACTCCAGCAAGAGAAAATGAGAGCTATCTTGTGCCAATGAACTCTTGTACTTGCTTAGAATGCTACAGTGCTATTGTTTTTAATATTTAAAGCTGCAACGTTGCCATGTAACTGGGGAAAAAGCTTTTTGTGTTTAAATATTTCATGGCTTGTTGGAGTCCAAGTACAGGAAAAATTTCTTTAGTATGTTAGAGTTCTATCCTAACATGAAATTTTTTTTGTTAACCCTTGAATTTGTAAAAATTGCTATGTATTGCAGAAATTTAATAGGCCTAATTTGATTCATTCAGGGATCATGAAGACCTGTAAAGCAACATTTTTGTCTTTTCACTTTTGTATGAACCTATGTTATTATTTTCAATATACTTTTCTATGTTGGAGATAACCTTTCATTTAATATTGGAGTCCTAGTTTAATATTTCATCATTCAGCTTCTAAAAATATGTGTTTTCTTATAAACCATTTTCTCATTGCAGACTTACAAAACTAGTCAGTATCAAAAACAAAAGCTTCAATTTAATTGACTTTTTCATTTCTATTCCTTTCTTTGATGCTTGAGTATACATTTTGTTCACTTTTTAGAATAAGATTGTGTATGTGATTTCTTAGGCAAAACTAACTTCAGAACAATCAATGTGAAAATTCTTCTGATTTCAACTGATAATAGCTGAAATGTGTTATATCCTGGAACTGTGTGTTTGTACACTGATGGTGAGATCACAATAAGACAAAGGCTGAAAAAAATCCATTCCTGATATTAGAGATGAAACAAACTGATTTGAGTCAGCTCCTGAATTATTTTCTTCATGTTCTCCTCGCCTCGCAATGGTTTTTATTCCAAATAAAGTACATAGTACCCTCATCTGGGAGATGAAAATAGCCATCTGCTTTGCACAGAGATCCTGAATGGCAGGCTTATTGTGAAACTAAGGAAAAGAGTGGTATAGAGTAACACCTTGGGAACATTTGGGAATGGTGACAGCGCAGCAGGGTGCATATAATAAATATTTAGGTGCAATAAACACAAGCTCTTCAAATGCTTGGAAAAGAATCAAACTATTCTCATGAGATTCTCCAAGTTCCAGAAATATTTGCTTAGAATGTTAACATTAATGAGTATTTTAGGATAAACCATAATTAACATGTTTAGAGATAGAAAAAATGTATGGAGGATAACCATCCTGCTCACAAACACATTTGTTTGTTCTTTACATTAAAAGTTAATGGTGTGTGCTGTAAAGCAGAATGAAGCACAGATGATGGTTTGAAAGCACCCATGCCAGATGTTCGCTCAATATTTGGCCTAGTTTCATTTCCACGCCATTATTCCCATATCACTCCCAAATGCTGACTGCAAGGCTGGCCTTAGGGCTACTGTTGCATGACATTTCTTCCCTGGTGCTCATCTCCTGCTGCAGCAGCAGCAGTAGCAGAGAGGAACCCACCCTCCACTGGTTGTCCATTTCAAGCAGAGCTTTGGCTATCTCAGCCCACAGTTTTATGTGACCTCAAAATTCACAAGTGAAAAAGATTCTTTACTTGCTCACCTAACTCAACTCATCACACCATCCCAGAGAGGACCTGGATGCTACAAGACTTTTGAAAGTAATATTAACACCTCCCTGGCACTGGAACTTGCAGCCCTGAACTGAGTGCATTTGCTGTCTCAATGACAGGCCTCTCAGAATGCAGTTAATGCGAGACAATGCAACAAGGAGAAATACATGGTCTAAAAACCAGAGAGGCAGGACCTTTCAGCATTACTCTTCCCATTCTAGGCATATAATTTATTATTTCCTTAAACATGATACGGATACCTGCTTTCAGTTCACAGCCACAGATTTAGTACACTGACCTAGAATGTGAGGAAATCATGTTCAATTTCCTTTTCTGCTCTAGGGGATGTGAATCAAGATCTGCAAAAAGACATGGCCACCATGTTAGTGTGGAAAAAATGTATGGAAATTTGTTCTTGCTTCTTGACCATGCATGGTTAAATTAAAAATTATTTTGATTAGAAAGGAAGTGACTCTCAAAATGACTTTATATTCTCGTGCTAACAGTAGAGAAGAAAATCTGGAGGCAGTCGTGTTCCAAAAATACTTGTGACAGAGATAAATTGCATTTAAACATGCACCGGAAGATGGAGAAGTGAAATTCCTGTCTTTTTTTGAACCAGATGAATGCCCCAGTTGATAGACTTCAAAGTCAGGCTTTGTTGTCTTTAAGCACTGGGCCTCACAGGGCCAGTGCAGCAACAACCCAGAGGGATTCACAAGGGGCAGTTGTGTCTGAGCAGCCCACCCAGCAAATGCAGGACCTCGTGCACTAGCTGGCATGGCAGGAAAAGCAGTGCTCAGCCCAAAGAGAAATCTGTGTTGGGATGTGTTGGGTTGGGAGCTGGGCCTGCGGGCAGCTGTCATGGACAGGTCCCTGCACTGCCTGGCAGGACAAGGGCGACTCATTCGGTGCCCAGGACACCCCAGGGCCTGGCACCACAGGATTGCACTGTGGGGCTTGATTACAGTAGGTGAAGTTGTCAGATTTAAAGATGGGAAATGAGAGGATGCGGAAGGTGCAAAAACGAGGCGGAGCTCCTTTGGCAGAAGCTTTGAGGACCTAGCATGAGGGATTGTGAACCCGAGGCAGTTCTAAGAAACTCAATATACCAGAAAGATCCATCCCTTTCTTCTGCCTGTTCCTGCCTCTTTGGGAGCTGCATGTGAACACACTGGTACCGCTGGTACAAGGTTGTGCTCTGAGAGAGCACCCGGGGGGATATTGCTGCTGAGTGGAGCAGCAGCTCCTCATTTCCACCACGTTACAAAGTGCCCAATGCAAAAGCCTGTGCCTCAAATGTCAGACGATCCCAGAAAAAGTATGAGCCAAACATACACATCTGAGAGTAATATTTGGCCTGTTGTGCTTTGATCCTTCAGTGAATATTGAATTTTAACTATTAAAAATACATTAAAAGTATTCAAGAGCAATCAAAAATCCCCTTCACCACAAAAAATAAACCTTCCCAAGTTTTGTTGCTTTCTTGAAGTCATAAGTATATCAGACTATGTGCTGAATTCCCCCTTGTAAAAGAGCTGAAATTTTGCACTTTGCTAATAACCCTGTTCACTGTAGAAACTACAGAATTAATATATTTCCAGAGGTTATCTGGAAGTCCAAGTCCAAAGGCATTAGTCATACTACAGAAATGGCAAGCATCATTAGCCTTTAGTTAAATATATCAAGTAAAACGACAGTTTACAAAACAAGGGAGTAATGGCCTACAGTTAAAGCTGACATGGAGTAGCAAGTCCCATACAAGGAAAAACTTTGTGAAGCAACAGTGACTGTAAAAAGTGACAGAGCACACAGCAGATTTTCATTCCTCATCAAATTATTTTGATGATAGTACATGTCTGCGTGTGTCAACATTATTTTTGGTTAGTCCAGTTGCCACACTGGAGTTCTCCCTGAGGAAACCCTGAAACAGATCACTTATGCAGAATGCAGAGAGTCCTGGGAAATTCAAGTTCATACATCTTATCCCCTTATTTAAGTATTTTTGAAGGACCCAGCTGTGGTCTTCCCCATCCAAAAAAAATATTTAATAGGACCACCATGGCTGTTCCATGGGAGAAGTTAAGCTGGACATTTGAAGAGCTCAGATGGAAAGGATTAATAGAAGATAGAGGACAAAAAATTGTAACTGCCTTTAATTATTTATAGATAATTAATTGGAGGAATAACATTTCCCGATTTGAAACTATGGATTAATTTTAGCAGTCTCTGAGTAGCAGAAAACTACTACATTAGAAACTAGAAAAAATAGCCTTTGGTACTTTTCCAGAGGAGATTTTTCCAAAATCTGAACAATTTCACAGGAAAATTTAAGTCAATTTCTGATATCTTCATGACCTAAATGCAAATCAAATTAAACCAATTTGTTCATAGTTTTAAATATTACTTTCCAAAATGAAACAAATGTCAAAACTGGGATTGTACTGGGGAGAGAAGTTTCATTTTTCAAATATACATGCAAGAAACTATAAACTAAAGTGAAATTAGATAGTCTGCTTTTATTGAGACTCCCCAAAAGTAATACAATACAAACAGACTCAGTGGTAGAGCTGGTCTAGAATGATTTGATGAAATGGTTTTGATCTGAAAGTGATAGCTCCAACTAAGCTGAAGAGTTTTATGTGAAGTCATCTAAGAAGAATTTGCAGTAAAATGAAGTCCAAGGCACATCAGAAAACTGCCAGGCTTCATACTAAACTGTCTCATGGTTTGCCTGAAGGACAAACTTCAGTCTGTGGCTTCGCTGCTTCATCATGAGAAATTCCTCATCCCAAATACTCCTCCACTTTCAGAGTTCTACTCCTACCACAGTCCCACCGTAACACTGCTCATGAGACACAGAGTCCCAAAAACTGCATCTCCTGATAAAGCTCAGCACGAGTCTGCTTTGTATCAATGAGGATATCTATGGCAAGTAGGAAAAGTGTGGCTGCTTCTCCTCTGAGCCCTCATGAGGTGATAGTTTCTCCTGAACTGAGGGTCTTTGATTCCTAAAACACCTGCTTCATTTCTCACTCTCTGGCTTACCCCAGAGGGGATCATTTCGTGCTTGGGATTTATAATGAAATAGAAGTCCTGACTTTAAAATGGCTTTACCTCATGGTCTCAGGGAAGAAATGAAATCCCACAGAAGGATGCCACACCCAGAGGAGTTGCTCCCTATTTCACAGTCTTCCATTCCAGGAATTTCCATCTTTCTGCAGTCAGAAACAGAGATTTTTCTTCTTCAAAGTGAGAACTATAAATATCAGCTGTTGCTAGCAGCCTAACAGAGAACAACAATAGATCACTCTCTACATGTCTATTCATGTCCAATTATCTTGTAGATTTATTAAAGCCTCACAGTGTTACAAGCATTGAAACAAAGTTTGTTACAAAGACCACCAAACACTGTACGAATTACATTGCCAAAGTGACTCATCTGTATTTCACGAAGTCAACATTAAATTTTTCTTTGCCATTATAGTAGCAAACATTGCTGGATAGTGAAACAGCAAGTTCAGGGGGTCTAGGACTGGACACAGATGTGCTTGTGGTGGGGAACTTGTGTTACCTGCAACTGTACTTTAAACTGATTAATCTTGAATTGTTTTGAACCTGATTTTGCATTAGATTTCCTTTCTCATAATTATCAAGTAAACTAAAAAGACTGTCTACTTGTGCAAAAATATCCATTACAGCTGAAATAAACCAAGCAGTATTTCTGATATTAGTCATAATAATACAGCAGGTGGTTTTGTTCTCTACTAACAAAAAAAGTTTCTCTATTTCCCTTCACCCTATGCTCACCTTTGTGGCTCTATTTGTAATTGACCATTGTTGCTGTTTGCTACCCATGGGAATAAAGTATTTGCTATAGATAACTTTACTTTGACTTAACCAAGGCCTGGACAAAATAAGATTTCCTGATAAATGCACGTAGATGCAAAAAAGAGCACCGGTAAAAAAAGACTGTGACAGATGTTAAAGCAAAATCTCATGGATCATATTAGATTTACTTACAATTAAATCTGAAATTTTCATGTGGGTGGTAATTTATTTGCGGGTCAAAGACTGAAGTGAATCCCTTACCAAACACCTGCTAGGAATATCTAGCCTAAAATTCACAGTTTTCCATCTGGAGGGAATAAAAAAGGGTGGGAAGCAGGCAGCAGGCCTAGATAGCCCACACAGACAGATTTCAGAGAAACCAAATGGTATCAGCTGGAAAACCTGGAGCTGGGACTCTGTAGAGGTCCAAGCCTGCTGTTGGTGATCTTTGGGAGCAGAGGAGCAGGGAGGAGCTGAGCTCTTTCAGCAGATGTACTGGCACGTTCACCATAGCACTGCAGAATCATATTCAGGGAAAAAATATTTCTCTCTGACTCTCTGTTAGAGTAGCGGAAACTTTCTGTTTGTGAAATATTTCCTTGGTGCACAAATGGCCCACGTGTTTTGCTTTTCTGACCTTCCACATGGTTTGGCCAGTACAATCTGACAGACTGCACAAAAATCCCATATAATCAGATGCATGGTGCCAGTGAATTGCCCTCATTTTTGTGAAAACTACCTCAATTTGGCTGCTGCTGTGGTGATGCAAAGCAGAAAGTAGTCTATCCATGAATAGCTGTATTCAACCACTGTACTTGTCTTTGATGGCTAGGTACCAATAATTTAGCAAGTGCCATGTTCTGACATTCACTCCAGAAGTTCAGACTGTCTCAATGGTATGGCAGCACCAGTAATATAAAGTACATTGACTTTCTCTCTAGAGCAGCATTATTTATGCATGACATGGAATAATGCCTAACAGGAGCAATGAAAGGAAGAAAAGTGCAATGAGCTAGTGTGTATATGATATGACCTTGTTAACATTTCACTGCAGCATAATCTTTTTGTACTTTCAAGCATGATAAGTTAATGCATGCCACTGTGAGACACATTGGAACTGACAGATAGACATGCATTTTAAAAACCCGGCTCAGCAACTGTCACTTTGCCACTATGAAAGTGTATAAGGGACTGAGGAATGATGAGGAGAAACCTTGAGGAGTAACAATAAAAATCCTCGCTTGTATTCCTCAGAACACATGCAAATACCCTGCGGCTTCCATCTGCAGAGTTTGATGAGAATAATCTAAATGAGAAATGTATATTGTGACAAAGAACTGAGAGTTTAATGGGAATTGTGAATGTTGGGATGAAAGGCTGCCAGTTGCTTGTGAATCTGAGGACTTGGTACCTACATAGAAAGCATCCAGACAGGGCTGCAGAAGCTGGTCTTGGAAAAGGTTATATAGCTCAAGCTGTGTGTCTGTGTAATGCAGGATCTCTCTTAGGAATAAACCTGAAAAGAACGAATAGCATGTGAATAGGACACATACTTTTAAACCCTATCACTGTATAAGCTTGTTTAGATTGGGGATTTTGAAACTGGCAAAGTATTTTCTTCCCAAACACCACTTATGTGACAAAGGAACTTGACTAAGTGGGAAATTGTGAGCTGTCAAGTGGATGTTGCATGACATAACACAAATGTCTGATATTAGTTGCTTGATCCATAATATATCTCTGTTAGTTCAGAATAAAAAACTGAAAAAACACAGATAAATCTTTTGCATCAAATATTTTACTGACAGGAAGCAGCCCTGCTGCATGCATTTGGGGTAATTCTGACACCTGAGAATCTTTCACAAAACTGCTTGACCTTTATGTAGCAGAATAAAAATTTAGATTTTTTTTTTTGTGTGTGATGAGAAAAATACTGTTCCACAGAACAATTAGTGCAGTCCTGAATGTGCTCTTCCCCTGAAGTAGCACCTTTTCTTTCTGTCCCAACATAATGTGCTAATTGAAAAACAATAAATAATTTTTGTAAAATTCAAACAACAGCCTTAGTTGTGGTCATAACTCAGTTGTATAGACTGCATTGCCAGGGAAGACTTCTTTTGTGAAGGCTAACTGCTTTGACGTAAGTTTTAAATAGTTTGAAAATCTGTTTATTTTTCTTGGTTCTGCTCAACAGCAACTCCACTGACACACGGCCCAGCCTTTCTGTCAATGTATTATTATAGGATAACTCCTCTATGTGATGTTTCTTCCAGTCCTTTACTTGGGTTTCTCATTCTGTAACATTTAAAAATGCAGTTCTTCCTCTTTGAATCATTAGAATGTTCTTACGAGATCACATATAAAAATACATTTGGTCACGACTCAAGTTCTGGTGTAGAGTTTTTTCCCAAATTTTATAGCATTTGGGTAATGGTGAAAGAAATTTGTTGTAACACAGTATTTAAAGACAACTGTAAGACTCCTGAAAGATAAATCGGTAAACTTTCTGAATAAACTACTATGACCCTTAGGGAGACCTGGAGTTATTAAATGTGCTAGGGTTATAAAATTATCATGAGAAAAGCCCACCAAACAAATTTTCTTCATTCTTTTTTTGAAAATAAAAAATTTGAGGAGTGATTGAAATACAGGGAATAATAATTTTATTTTGCTTTAATTATGAGGAGTACACCAACAGCTCCTACAAGTGTGTAGAAAATACAAATATATACTTTTAAAAAAATTAAATTAGGTAGAGGACAGTGCTTTAAAGGGAGGTTTTCTACCCATAAAAAAAAAAAAAGTAATTTTCTCTGACAGTTCCTCTGTGAAATAGACCAGGGGAAAAATAAACTTGAGAGCATTGCCATATTGTCTTGTAAACTAAAGGAAATGTCAACCATACAAGTCTGAAATAGTAGGTATCTTGAGCTTTAATACAAAATCCCCATATTTCTAAATGAAAAGTTTGAAAATGTACATGACATCCCCATACATGAATACACAGTAATGTAATACGTGCAGTGGAGTAGTATATGCTAACAATAAATTTGGCTCAAAAAATATTGGAATTATAGTTGCCATAGCATTGGAAAGTTTAGTTAGAGAATAAATGCACTGGAAATACCTAATCATTTCAGTGGGAGTACTGTTCATTGTTGATGTGGTTTAAACCACTGAAATGAAACAGTAAATGTAGCAATAAAATAAATCAGTAATAACATCTTTTTAGACATTATTCCATCCTTTTCTCTATTTTTATTCTAAAAGAAACAATTTCCTGTAATTTTTCTTATTTTTTTCTCAAGGGTCTAGTTTTTCCATCCCAAGCCTTCCAAAAGGATTGAAGGAAGGACTAAGGAGGATGTCTTTCGGAAAGTCTTCAAACTCCTTTCCATGACCATAAATCATGAAAGAAATTTTGTTAAGAAATCTGATGACATACACTGTTTTCACAGCAGGACTCATATCTTTCAGCCAGGCTTGGACTGAAAGAAAATAAGAGGGAAAGGAAAAAAAGAGGAGGAAGGCACAGCACTGGCTCCAGATCATCTATGAACTACATGTGTTATTTCAGGAGACCAGAAATGAGGTAAATGTAAACTTCAGATATGCATCTGGATCTTTCCTGTCTCTTTGGTATTTGTGTCAATGTTTATTTGTAGTTGCATTACAGAGAGATGAATCCACTGTAAAATAGAGATTCCAAATGGAAAATTCCCAGACTCCATGAAGATGTCCTCCTGTGTTTGGCTTCCAACTGCAAACCTGAATCCACATTTGACCTTTAAAAGAATTTGGGATAGTATTTTCTTTAAATTTTTTCTGACTTTGAAAGGTGTGTCACTCCCCATTACAATCACAGCTGCAACCAGAGCACTTAATCTGACTGTTCTTTATACAGTGAGATGCATCTTTCATGAAATCATGATGGACATACTTTCTAATAACAATGAGAAGGATGGCTTCTTTTTCAAGTAATCCTCAAATAACCCCCAATTGTAATACAATATAAAGATCTTTTTCTATCTTATAAGCTGTATTCATCCCAAGACCATTAACAAAGTAAAAAAAAAGCCTTTAAGAAAGAATTTTCACAAAAATGATGGCTTCCAAAAATGGCAGAGATACATTGAAGACCTTAGTAAAAAGAAACAAGTATTTGGCCTCCATAAATATTTTTAAGTTTCTCATTATCATCATTACTATTACTACTAGCTCAGTGAAGTCAGTATATCAAAGCAGTGATAAATGTTAATAATTGTTTCTACACACCATTGACTGTTTTGTTTTAAGACTGTGTATCACCAGTGATGGATAAAGCTCTAGAGGTTTGGACATGAGGTTGTTCATACAAGCAACTTGTAGCTCATATCTCTGCGTTATCCTGCAATTGGAACCAGACTAAAGAATAAACTTATCTCCCTGGGGAGACTGAGAGGTGTATATCCTTTCAGAATAGAGCAGCTTGGTTAAAAAATTACATTGATATCTGAATAATCTCTGGCATTCATTTCTTCAAAATTAAAAGCAGCATTCATTTTCCATATTTTCATTTTAGAGCAATTCTGTGCCAAACCTGCCTTAATCTCTTAAACTGAGTAATGTTTTGATGGTATCATGAAACGTAAGTTCTTTCCACTTTATTCATCCCCTTTCAATTCTCCAAGTCCTTCTCTGTGTCCTTGGAAACAATCCCTGTCTTCAGCAGCATCTCCAGCACTGTCCCTCTTGCCATCCAGAATGTCTATTGCCATTTCATTTTTGTCTCTTCTCAATGAATTCCCTGCTGTATGATGCTGAGGTCTACCCAAAACTCAGGGGAGTCAGACTTAATTTTAGACAGAGACAAGAGTGGTTAATCTTAAATTCAGATCCAAATCTGCAGTTTCCTGTGTCTTTGGCCTTTTTTGATACAGCTTTCCAGCTTTGGCACTCCCATGCTTATTTCATACTCACATTCCCCAGTGTGTGGGAGTGCTGTTGTTTGGGTCAGAGAACTGGAATTCCGGAGTCAGGAACTCATATTCTCCTAAATTACTCCCTTCACGGCCTTTACGACTAGATGTTAACTTGTTTATTTCAATGACACTGACATAGGGTGTTTCTCTTTTTTAATGCCAACTTGACACATAGTTGACATAATTTTTGGAAGCACTGTTTATCTAATTTAGAAAGCAATATCACCTTGAAGCTATGAAAATTGTCTCTGTTTCTTAGTTTGGCCTCTGTGAAACTGAAGCATATTAATTCAAGAGCAACATTTGAAAATTAGGTGCTAACACATCCAAATTATCCATCATCTACCTAAACAAAAGAAGTATTTACTAACCTCACAGAATGGAGTTTGGTTGCTTTTTCTTGCAGACCCAGCTGCCTTCCCAACCTTCTTATCTTCCTGGCATCCAGATGCTCTATTCTTCCCATCACCAGGAGGGTTGTCAAAGGTCACAGCCTGGGATCACTGAACTAGATTAGCTTTGCAAATTACTATAGCCCTAAACCCTCTCATCCAAGATAACAGCAAAATGGCCCTAACTTAGTTAACGATTTTTTTACCAGATTATTACTATCTCCAAAAATGAAGTTATCACATTTTTAGTGCACTTAGCACATCCTTCAGATTTTGCAAAGCACTGTATGCTATTTTACAGCAGCTCAGGAGCATGTCTGCATTAGTCACAGCATGTTCTCCACTTGTTTTACTTAAGCAAAGACCTTCATCAGAATTATTTTCCTTGCTTATAGTATGAAGTATTGATTCAAACCATCACTGTAGGAAAATACAAACATTCTCTCAGACAGTGCTGGAATTTGGCTCTCAAAATGTACGGGAAAGGCAGAGATAAAATTTATATTCAAGGCAATCTCTGTGCTCCACATTAAGCCAAGAATATGAGTTTTCCTTTCAGAAGCTCCCAGAGGTGTTATTGCCAAATCTCACCATTAAACCAGGACACATGATTTTTGCGTTTTAATTTTTACTCTCTTATGAGTTTACATTTTTTTTTCCAGATCTAATTTGCATTTTATTCTACACATGTCTTCTTAAGAGATTTAAGTGCTCATATGCTAGTATAAATTTAGGTTTCCACACCCATTCCTATTTTTTCAGTTTTAGGAGGCACATCATAACATGTGAAATCAGTTTTTTACAGACCCAATAGTAACAGAGGTGCATATTTCAGCAGATTAATAATTCTCTTTACTGTAGATCTCATGAATTCTTCTCCTTCTTTTTCCTTCTGCCCTCATGATTTTAAAGTCCACCCAGTGATTTCAGTGATCAAGTCACATTTATACAATGATATGCTTCAAAGACATTTTTAAGGAGAAAATTAAACAAACAAAAAAAGATGAATTGGCAACATGAACACTTTTCTCTTTAATAAATACCATAACCACTAAAAAACCCACAAAACTTTCTAATTTAAAGTGGAAAACATATCTTCTAACTTGGTGGTATCCACCATCACTATAACCACCACCACAAAAAACAAGAGTAGGAACCAGAAGTGGTGCATGATCAGTCAGCTCCACAAAAGAGGGATCACAGTTGGTTTGGGTTTCCTGTCTCTAACTTCAGTTACGTGTTTGCTCCGAATTAGTCACATAGGATTTCTCAGCAGGCAACCTCTCATTTTGAATTGATGAGTATAGATCACCCTTTGGAACTGGCTGTGTCTCTCCAAAGATGTCAGAGGGACCTACATGCTGACTTAGAATATCTGTCCCCATGTTTTCCTAATGATGGAGCTGTATTATTACTGTGTATGTAATGCACATCTGTTTGTGCACGAGTTTTGCTGTATATGTACATTAACATACACATACAAATGCATGTAAATAAATATGCATCTTTTAATATATTATAAGCAAATTCCACAATCTAGATACACCAAAATTGGGATAATGAAATATAAACACACAGTTTGCTTTCCTGCAACCAATCTTTAAATTATCTAAATTGCTGTGTATCTTAAATTGAAAACAAAGATACATATGTTTGTTCCTTGCCATTCAACCCAATCTGGCCCAGTCAAAATGATTTACTACCAAAGGTCACCATGCCTGTGCAACAATACAAACATGCCCAGGTAGCAATTTAACTATAGCAGAACAAAGCTAAAGCAGTGCTGTGGCCAGGGAGAAGCAGCAGATATCCTGCAAACCAACCCTTGAAGCAGGAATCAAAAATATTCAAGCCAGTGATGGTATCTGACACTTTACATACAATTACTGAAGAAGTTCACAGCTTTTATCAGCATTTTGCTTTGTAAACCAAAAAACCTTGAGTCAAATGAAGTGATTCTCCATCTAGTCCTTTAAAGGAATCTAAGCAGAGAAACCCATAAACTATTTGCAAAACCTACAAATTTTTCTAAACCTCTGAATTTTCTTAACAATACTGATTTGGAAAAAATATGGAGAAAATGTTCAGCTAAATGTATTAGTAATTTATTGTACCAAAACCATTACCATTATGCATTACATAGCAGCTATGGAGTAGACAATATGATCTGATATATACATATGATGCCATATGATGTGATTATTGACCTATCCATGTGAAATATGGATTATGCAAAACATTCAGAGCTGGTACAGTTAAGGCTTGGAGCCTAAGCAGAGCTGATAGGACAGTGTGGCATGCATTTTTTCCTCCTGGCATCTGAACACAGATGGTAGCTCTTTTTACAGGCTATCAGCCTCAGGAATTCCTCTTTCACATTTTTATTTTGGTGTGTTTTCAGAGGGTATATTTCTTCTTTGGTACCATAAGGACAAGAAAATAACAGTCTAAGGCTGCTTTATTACAGTTTCTAAAGAACAAAAAGAATACATATAGACGAAAAGGCTATTCCATTTTATTTTTCAAATACTTGGAATTGCAGATAATGACCTTGCTTGGCTTTCGTTAGTGCAACAGCTATTTCATTGCAATGAGCAGTGTAATTCCACAGAGGTTGAATCTCTCTTATGAATGAAACATTGATATGCAGGGTTGTATTTTTATCACATCACCATACCCTTGTTTTATTTTCATTTTTATGGAGTTCTAGTAGTGCTTGGTTCTAATCCATGAGTGTGCAGTTATCCCTACAATTTTCTGATCCTGCTTTTTCAGCTTTCCTGGAGGCTCTCCCATGAGGAGCACAGTGGGCAAGGTGGGCAACACACAACTTCCCATGGTAATGCTCATCAGTGCACATCAGAACCAAAAATGGTTTATGTGGATTATGTGCAACACCTTCATTTTAGCAGATTTTTATTTGAATTATAACACTTTGCCTATTTTCAGATAAAAAATACAGCACAAAAAATGGTTGTGTTTTTTTTTGGTCATTTGTATTTCAACACTCTCTAGGATATGGATCATCAAAGATTAAATGCTATAAACAAAAAAATCAGAACAATCATAATAGCTATCTAGAAAGATAAACAGCTATGTTCCTCTTACATGAGCTGACAAAACACTGTCAAAAACGCCTATATCACAAGGACAGTATCCTTTTTGAATCATTATTGCTATACATTACTTATAATTTCTTTAAAAGGTGGGGAGCTGGAATAGAAAAGAAATCCTGGCAGAGGCACAAGGATTTCTTAGATGAAGTCCACCCACTGAGATGTTTGTGGAAGCAGCTGTAGGCTGAAAAATTATTCAAGTGGGATCTGAAAATGATTCTCAGAAGGAGTGAAACAACATAAACACTCAGCTCATTTCCACCCTTGCACTGTATTTAAAATAAAAGAATAAATGCTGCACTATGACCAGACAGAAAGTGTGTTGGGAAACCCTTAGTATTCCTCATCAATCTATTTTGGATGTAATTTTTGGTATTAGAAACATTGATAAAATGATTAAAGAAGGCACTTTCTTTTCTCATCAAAGAAATTTACCTGCTACTGTAGACAACTATATCATTACGCTTCACGAATACAGTTCTCAAAAAGTAGCTTCAAACTGTGGTTTTAGACCCCAGTAACTTCCTAGAAGTACAGCTGAGACTCTTGATCCTCTCATTGCCAGACCTTTTTGTGTCCAACATGAATATATTCATATGGTTTCTATCCATATGTCATAGTGGCCTTCAGAAGAAATGTCCTTTTGCTCCTGGAGACATGCTTAGAGAAATAAATTGTGCCTTCTTCAAGACTTTCCTTTGCAACATGAAACTAGCAATTTTTAATTCTGTCATATAATAGCATTTCTGTTCCCTGAGTATTGTCCTAGTCTTTGTTTTCACCTATTCCTGTCTGAGTTCACCTTTTGGTGGTAGATCTAATTGAGACTGCTCTAACTGTGCCCCATGTAATCAATAGCTCTTTAAACCACAAAACCTACCATTAATCTGTATTAATAGTTAAAAAAATAAACCCAAAAAATGGCCCAGCATCAGAAAGGCATCAGGAGAAGCACAAGGGTGTGACATTCCTATATTTTGAAATTCAGATTCGTGGGTCACCATTTAAACTTTATTTGATGACAAAATAATTTGCTCATTTTTCAGCCAAAGGACATGACTGACCTCAGCATGCAGCTAAGCATATCAGTTTCTTGATGGTATTGAAGAGAAGAAAATTTGATAGAGGTGGGACTTGTGGGAGTGATTATTCCAGGTTGAGAAACTGTATATTAGCTTTAGTAATATTCTGATAAATCCATAATAAAAGAACAAATTATTATTTGTATTTTTTGCACTCTCCAGTCCCTAAAGCCTTTAGACAAAGAAAGAAATCTGTGTCCTTGCCCATCCTGTTCTCCACAGACACAGGAGGAGTCCAGGATTCCTGCCAGTTGTGTCCTACTCTTCCTTTCTGCTTTTATAAAGCACTTTATGTACATAAATTTTCGCCTAGCATTTTCTATCGTGCTATGTATTTTTTTTTTTTAATTTAAAAAATCCCTACCCTGGAGTTGGAAGAGAAAGCTGCGAGACGGTTCAATATTTATCCCCCTTCAAATGTGACTGTCTGTTCTGGAGGATGCCAGGTGCTTCAAACACTGCCAAACATATGGCAGGGCTGCGGCGCAGCCGCCTTCGACAGGGAGCTGAGCTAATGGCCCCACATGCATTTCATTTAAAAATATGGACAACTATTCAATCAAAATGAATTTTGTCATCTTGGTCAAAACCGCATTCAGTCTGTGTTGAGAGACTTGAAAGGACGCTCCGCTGCCCATATTTTATAACAATGACTCATTCAGCTGCTATAATCCCAGTCAGATACAGTACAATGCCATTCCTCGCCTGTTCCTTTTCTTTCAGCTGTAACTTTTCCTCTGCTATGCACAAAACCCTGTGGTTGTCAAGAAGGTCTTGTTAGCACCTGCTTTAGGGGCTAGCTACTTATATCCAAGGCTTTGCACTTTCATACTCCTTTTCCCCTCTAACTCTGACCCTTTTTCTCTGCGTATGAAAACATATCTCATCTTTACCTTGCAGCTACAGGACAGGAAAGCAGCTACAGGACAGGAAAGCAGCTACGGTTACAGATCTGTATGATACAACCTTTTTCCTGATTTGTCTGATGAAAAATGTAGAGGCAAGTAGAAAACATTATTATCCCAAAGCAATTAGTTTACAAAAGTGTAACAACCCTACCAACACCAGCAGAGGCAGCAGATAACTCAGTTGTAATAATTTTTTGTTTAAAAGGGATTTACCTTATATCATGGTTTCCTAGAGTGGTTCCAATGCTCATTAAAAGAATTGGTTCAAAAAAAGCCTTATGAAATCCTGCACCAAGCAAACAGTGAACCTCATCCCTAAAAAAGCCAGAAAAATAATAATTGGCAGAAATAAGCATATAAAATGATCTGTGGGGGTTGTTAGAAAGATATGCTCCATTTCAGGAATAACTTACAATTAAAGCATGAAGCAATTTTAGACGTAATGATCAAATTAAATGAAAATAATCTTTTGTAAAATGAAAGAATTATAATTAAATAATCAAACATCCAGTGCTAGGCTGCATTCATATCAGGATACGAAATTTCCCCTAATTTAGCAGGAAAAAAAAAAAAGGGAGGAAATAATAATTTTGTGTTGCCCACAAAGAAACAAATCTATATTTAATAAATATGCTACCTCCCTCTATTGCTCCCTCTCCTCCTTCCCATGCTGGGTGGGTGAGCTCCAGACTTGACATACTGGGCCCTGTTTGGGATCACCCAGCTGAGCAGTGGGGACCCACCTCTCCCCACCCAGCAAAAACCATCACTTTACCGGTGGCACTTCCCCTAACACATGATCCCAGTGGGTCTGAACCTGCTGTGACACACCCTCTGCCCAAACCTGCAGAGCAAAGCTATGGGGAGGCTCTGACCAGGGGCACAGGGGTACCCAGAATCCAACTCTGGATTTCTTTAAATGGCTCTCCATTTGATTCTTGTTGGGGTGGATGGGGCAGAAGGAGGAGCCAAGGGTAGCTGATTCTAGCTACATGATCAGCAGACTGAAGTAAGTGGCTAGACCACAGGTATTTGGAGACTGTAAACGTGGTGTATGCACTGACTGACTGAAATAGCTTCTCAACAGCTGCAAGTTATTATATAGACACTGCACTCTTCTATCCTTTATTAACAGCAACTGAAAAAACTGCTCAAATTTGGTTTTGTCTTATGCACAGCATTATGAAAAAATAATGAAAATATATTCCTCTATAGATTCTTACAGCATTTCTGACATGATGTCATAAAAATGCAAAATAAAAATTGCATAAAAATACAATTAAACTGGGATAGAGCTTATTTGAAGTCCTATTTTTTTAACTCTATGAACTATTTTAGGGAGGCCCAAAATCAGGAAATATTTGTATCTACCTACATATGCATAGTTCTTACTTGCAATCAGAGCAAAACATTTGAATTATCATTATTACACTTATGGCCAGTGAATGTGGCTATTTGTCAGCTTGTATGTGTTTTGAGGGAAGATATCCTCCTGATTAAGGACCGAAGGTCACTTGTGGAAAGGTCAATGAACATCTTGTTCTAATTCAAAGATGGGGAGAGACAAGCTCCTGCACATCACATCCGACTGTGTTAATTGTGTGTGTGAATGGGAACAGCTGGACACTGTTTAACAATCATCCTTATGGGTACAGGCTATATCAGAGCACCTAAGCAGCCTCTAAGGTCCTCCAGTGTGAATATACCCAACTTTCTAGAAGGAGATCACTAAATAAAACAGGTGACAGTCTTTTTTTATGCAATTAAACCAGCCAGGTATGTGCTCCCATAACATAACATAACATGTTTTGAAAAAAAATGGATGAAGTAAAGAAAATTCTGCTAAAGGCATGAAAGTTGTACAGTGTCTGTCCTGTATAATGAGTGAAAGAAAGAATTTCTTCTGCTTAGGAGCATAACAAATAAAATGCAAAGCAGATTCATAGGTTATGGGAACATATTTTCAAACTGATGAGCAGAGACAAGTTGAACTCCTGACCAGCCAAGAGATGCAAAAACCCTAATGAGTTGTAAAATGTAGTCTTACAGTTTTTGTAATGGGACTGAGAGGTAGGCTGAGAAGTTTAAACTTGTGATGAGTCTTTCTGTCCTTTGTCTTCAAAAGAAGGAGGCATTTGTTCATTGTGTTCATTTGCACCCCAGCTATGTAATCTCATGCCTCACATTTTTCTTGGCCTTTATAAAGACCTTTTACTTCCTTTCTTCCCACCAACTTCACTGCTGTGATTTTTTTGGCTCCCATCTAGAGTATCAGAGATAGATCTCAATCAGAGACAGAATAGGATTGGTGATTCTATTGAAATATAAATATCTCTAGTGCCTTTGAGGTATACCCAGAAGATTATACCTGCCACTTGACAGATCTGGGGCAGCAAAGGAATTTTCCCCAAAATCAGATTGGTGGGGGCAATCGAATTATCTGCCTTTATCTGTAGGATAATGTGGTAGAATGGTTAGGATCATCTGACAAATAACTAACATCATAACTGCTAATAAAAATTGAAATCAGCAGTGAAAAATCTTGATCTCCTCAGCTGTCTTTGTGATGTATAAAAATGAATTTGGGTTGTTTGCTATAGATCTGCTAGTTGTCACAGGGAGCTGGCATGATTTTTGTGGCTCCTTTGTAGCTGAGCATCTATTAAATGGTCAAATGAAGTAACAAGTAGCTGGGCTTAGCAATCTAAACAGCCCTTTTCAGTTCAAACTCACATAGTAATTTTACCTTTTGCACATACTAGGCCTGCTAAGCAAAAGAGAGAAAGATAAGTGATGTCCCACTGTAAGGGCATCATGAAGTGGCAGATTTTCAGCATCAGTTTCCAGATGAATGGCCTGGTGATTTTCACTGGAATCTGAGGTCATGACTATGTGTGTAACACTACTAGGACAGATCTGCTGAATTACCAATAACAATGTGTTCTCTCGTTCTGATGCTGTAAAATTCACACATATATGTTTCGCAAAAGCTTCTATTTCAATGTCTTAAATATCTTATTAAAAGAAGTATTCTGATATTATAATTTAATCCAATGTGTTATGAATATGACATTTGACAGCCTATGGCTGAAAATTCCAGCTGCCTTTCTGGATTAAGAGCATAAAGTTTTACAGCTGTATATGACAATCCACTAGGGTCAGCAAAAAAGGAGCCTGAATTTTCTATGCAGATCAGGAAAGCTGCTGATGAATTGTTATTCTTCCCCTTAGTGGGGGTCCCAAGAGACCAAATAATCTGAATTGCCTCCTCATCACTAGCTGATCTGTCTCTCAGGGGAAAGGTCAAAAATAAGACAGGGCAAGGAGTACAGGCAAAGGGCTGAGCATGCTTTGAAGTCTTCAGCCCAGTGTGGCAACAGAAAATGCAGGCTTGAGGGGCTGGTTGAAGGGCTATCCTGATTCCCACTCCAGAGGATTCCTCATGGAAATCCCCACAGGAAGATATTTTGTTAAGTGGTCTGGATGAAGAAGCTAACAGACAGCGCTTGGCAGCAGGCGATGGCTTCTTTGGAAATCAGGGAGGAGAAGGCGACAGACGAGCAGCAAGGCAACCACTGCCCGCTGCCCAGGGGCTCTGCTCTCCATGCAAGCATCTTCTACCATCGAGGTCATGACACAGCAGGGCACTCAGAGCTTAGCTGTGGTAAACCAGGGGAAAAACAAGAGTGAGAAAGCCAGGGAAGGAGTATCTTACCCAGGTGGAAGAGAGCAGATTCACAATACTAACATTTGCTAGCGATAGCTCTGGGCTTCAAAGTCCCCTAGATATGGTACAGGACTTAATTTCACTGTGTAAACTTCAAACAGAGAGACTGCTGCTATCCCAAAGTTTTCCTGAGTAGTAATTTAATCTTAGTAATTTCCTCCAGGCAATTTAAACTTTATTCTCTATAAATCAGACTAGTAAAATACGAATAATACAGAAGGTACAGATCTAATTTAATTTATTTATTTTGAAGTGGTGCCAGAGGATCTGTTTTGAGGCTTCTTAGAATCAGGTGTGGATGAGAGACATGTCACAAAACTAGGACCTGTATCAATTTCTGTTGATTTTGTTCTCTGCTCATGCTATTATACCAGCTGTCCATGGAATATATGAAACACTGTTTAAATAGTTAAAGTACTCTAGACTTCTGAGTTAGAAAAATGACAGTTTGTGATGAATATGAAAAAATATCAGATCAGGAAATGTAACTCTTCCTCTAAACACTCAAATAGCTTTATTTTTCTGAAAAGCTGCCAGTGAAGCCATCCTAAGTGGTTTTAAAATTATTTTGAGAAACACAACTGCAATGTATTAAAATGGATGTTAGACATGAAAGATCATTTAACTCCGAAAAGGACAACTTTTTTTCAGTTGTAATGAATATTTAGCTAAAATGCACCAAATGGCACAGAAGTCCTGCTCTTTTTCTTCAACTGCTTTCTGGCAAAGACTAGGTGAAACATGAAACCCAGGTAGGAAATTGATCGGGACAATAAAGAAGCAATAGGAAAGGTAGGAAACAGCAGATGTCTTACATGAAGCATATTGCTTTTTTACTGAAGAGAAGGAAAGAGTATTTAAGCCAATTCACCCTACCCTGACTTCTGGGCTGAGTCTAACGTAGCACAATATTTTTCAAATATTTTCTAGGGGTGTGTGTGTGGATGTCAGTCCTGAACATGTGACTTCCAGAACCATTTGCTTCACAAACAGCTCTTCCCAGCTGGGGAAGCAAGTATTAAGCTGGAATGTGCCAGCTGAGGATGGCAAGGGCCAGGCAATGTCCAAGCATTTACCTTCACCTTGTCCAAGAGGCTTCCTGAAGCCTTCTCATCTCACACTGAAAAATCCTCATTCACAGCACCTGCAGCTGGGGATTTATTTACAGAATAACTTTCATTAATTTTGATAAAAATTCAGTGTTGGCAGGAACCACTTTTCTCACTACCAAGACTTCCTTTTCTATTTCATAAAGTATGTCAATGGCACACAGTAATTACAGCAGGAGTTCTAAGGCTAGGGATGAAGTGAGGAATGCAGAAGTAGCCATGGGAATTCAGGGGAGCAATATTAATTGGACTATCCCAATTGTAACCACAGAAGGGACAAGGTCCAGTCCCTGGATCCAAAGCCAGGTTGCTGATGTTAACCCCATTGTGGCAGATGTTTATTTGAGCAGTCCTTAGGAGGCTTGGTTACAGAGATTCTGCAGTCTGCTTCCCTTGTTCCTGAGTTTACCTGTCTGATGGTGAGACTTCAGTGCCTGGCACTGAATATGCTCTAGAGTTTAACATCTTCCTTTTGAAAAACTGAAAATTGTAAACAACTAAACAATGTCCTCCCTAATAAGGAGTGTTTAAAGGAAGATGAGATTCACATCCTTTTAACTGCTCCTTGCTTTCTTTTTCCTTCTATCACTCTCCTCTAATAGAGCAGGAGGTGTGATAAAAACAGCAAACCAAAATCAAACATCAAGCAGAGCCTCTGACTATTGCTTTCTCTGACCAATGGTTTTAAACCTCTACTTTCCCAGGAAGTGCAATTTTATCAAGCACCTTGTAAATCAAAGGAATATGGACCCCTCAGCAGCGAACTGGTTGATTTGTCAGGGAGATAACAGTGGGAATGTAATTTCTATCAGTAAGGCTGATTCAACCTTTTCTATTAATGAAGATTTTGATGGATTATGTGAGACCAAGTAGAGCAAATAGGCACACCATTACATTAATGCACTAAGATGTTCTTTGGCAGCTTATCCCCAAGTACATTCACAGGACTACTAGGGTGCTAGCAGTGTTGTCCCAGTCTACAGAACTCATGATGAGAGTAAAATAGAGATATCAGAAACTGTTAAAGAAGTGTTGCTGGAGTGGAGCACACTGCTGTCTAGGGACATGGCTGCTTTATATTTACTCTAATACTTCTACGGAGAGAAAATTAGATAGCCAGCATTTTGCTGAAGACACTGCATTTGCTGCTAAAGGAAAGTGTATCTCCCTTCCAGAGTGGGATGTATTGCTACATTCACTGATCCTGAATCAGATGCAGAGGTATAAGGAAAGTACAGATCTGACCAAGGGAGAGCCTGTTACTCTCCAAACAAAACAAAATCCATCAAGAGAGGTTTCTGCCTTCTGGAGCCAGAAATGAGCCTGCAAAAATTGTAACAAGGCATTGCTGTGGCTCATTGCATCAATAACCATTTCCCATGCTATCTGAGCTGCTTGCTGGATATATCTATTTTCTCTTGTCTTATATTTCGTTCATGAGAAGTCTGGGAGTGAAACCATCTTCTCTATTTGAACAGGAAATAATAAATTCTGAGTGGGCTAACTGCTACTTTAATATAAAATAACAGACAATAACAATCACCATATAATAACTGAATATTGGGAATGGTAGGGCATACTGTTCCCTCTGGTAGCAACTGATGTTATAGCAAAACTGGGTGATCATCATCTACTGCTGAAAGGAGCAGAAAAGGCTGTGTCCTGTATTTATACTGGTTGGGGTGCTCTCCAGTTTATCTGTGAAGACAGGCTTGCAGACTCTTGAAATATAATTTGGGAGATAACTGGATCAGTTCTTCCCAGTGGATGTAAAGCAATGAAGGCTCTGATGAGAGACAAAAGGAGAAGGATTTGTTCGCTGAAGAACATAAGTTCCAAATTAAACATGAGAAAATATGAAGCTCAAAGAAGGGCTTGAGGAAGGAAGGGGTAGAAAAGCAGAGAAAAAGCAAAGATAAAGGAAAATAAAGGGATATTGTAGAAGAAGCATAGCTGTGTGTTGGAGTGCATGTTGTTGGGCATGGAAATGAGAGGAGATGTCGTCATTCTGCTTTCTGTGCACTGAATCTTTAAATGTAGATGAATGTCTTTCCTTGCTGTGGAGGCAGCTCTACAGCAGCTGCTGTCTTGTGTTTCAGTGCAGATGCAAAATAGTACTAGAGCAAGATGGTTTCTTCACTGACCAGCAACTTCTTTTTAAATTATTTTATTTTCACTTTTTTGTTTGTTTGTTTGGTTGTGTTGGTTTTTGTTTGTTTGTTTGTTTTGTTTTGTTTGTTTGTTTAAGTTGCTTTTCTACAAGAAATGAAAGCAATCAGATCTGGAAGATAAAAGCAATATATACTATAAACTGAAAAATTCATTCTTGTGGGAATTGCTGATAATATAGCAGTGCCAGGCACCTGCTGCCAGCCAGTTCAACCATCCCTGCTGTCAGATGGTACCAGGACTGTTCTCCCCAACTGGAACATAGGATCACACAACATGTGGTGTCAGTGACATGGACACCCCTGTTGCAGTGCACCACACACCTCCAACTCTCTCCTGTCCCAATTTGGATTATTTCCATCACTACCCAGACTCAAAATTCTCAGAATTAAAACATGCCATTAGTAGTCAGTTCACCACATCATGCCCTCAGGTACAGTCAGGATGACTCAGTGCAGTTTTCTTGTCTGGCTCTTGTATTGAGAGCCATAAATCAGTTGGTCAGTCTCAGCTTTTGCCTCCTTGTCCCCATAATATTTCCACCTGCACATCATATGTCTTAACACACGGTACACGTACATGTCCATGTCTTTCTGAAAGTCTCTGCACTTTGAATAATTACATGCAAATGGAGTCACCATATCACAGACCCTTAACTAGCATTAAATCCCTTAAATATCATTTGTAGTAGAAGATCTTAAGAGTTATTCTCATTCCTCAGTGAATTTACCCCACAGCTAAAATTTATGCATTTTTTTCTAAATGTGCAATAATAGCCTAAGCGCACACTTTCATCTGTTAACCTTATATTGATGGAGACAGGACAAAGCTCACAGTGCTGAATTCCAACCTGAGTTCAACCTGTTCTATTCAGTGCAGATGAATGTACAGAGCTGGGCACTAACTCAAGCATGAGAAATAGGAAATATGTGTAAAAATATATGTGATTGTGTATGAATTACACATATGAAAAATTACAGTAGTGCAAGTCTATCCATCCGGAAAATGACAGCTTATGGAGCCCCCTTCTTTCCCATCAGTGACTGTTTTGTAAATATTGTCTGACCACTCACTAAACTGACTGCCTATAGAGATTCTCTTCTGATTCATGCTCCCATTAAATGGCTTAAAAATTTTTGGATGCAAGGAATGTACTTGACTACCAAATTACTTTGGCATGAAGGATCTCTCTGTAACAAAGAATAATGTCTTTTATGCAAGACAGAGAGCTTTCCAGGAAGCAGAGTCAATGCTGCAGACATCATTTGAACAGCTCTGTGTGTTTGACAAGCTCCCTAATCCACTTCCATTAGAAAAAAAGAAAAAATGAAAAAATAAAATATAGAATCTAACATTCCAGAAATGTCCATGTACAGGAAGATAAAGGAAAACTGGAAATAATGCCTGAGTCTTGTTACCTTCTGTCCCCTCAGAAAAATTCTATTGAACGTATTCAGCTACAGTGGTGTGTAGCATGTAAGAGCTTGAATAGAATTTAAAAGAGTATCTATTAGTGAATGGCACACTAAATAAAAGAAAATTTATGGCCTTTCAGCCTCTAGGTCACCAGGTCAAGTCCAGCTCACACAAGCAGTGGCGGTCATTGTTATTTGAGGGCTTCATGGTCAATATGACATTGGCTTCTGAGCCATGAGCTGCCACATTAGAGTCCTTGTTCCTCACCAGGAGATGAAGACATGACATTGCTTCTGCAATCCTCTGCTCATTTTAATTCAAATCACATTAATATTTGAGGATAATAATTATCCTGGTAAATGCATGTACATCTTTAATGCTGCACTACCTTTCATATTATGAGCATTAGTGCTAAAAAAGGGCACAGTAAAAATGCATATCGCTTAACAATTTCTTTTCATTGGTGCAAACAGTCATGTAGGATACAAACTAGTGGAAAATCAGACCATGCCTGTAATAAAAATTCTTAATCAATTGAAAGAATTCTGGTACATTTACCTCTAAATAAAAAATTTGTCTGCCCTCTTTCTGCATTATTGAGAAAACTCTTGTCCAAAAGAACTAGAATGGTATAGGCATATAATGCTCCCTTTTGAGAGGAACAATCTTAAAATACTTACTCAGTTTTTCTTGACATCCTCTCCTATCCAAGGAGTTTTATACCATGTAGTATTTTAACAAGGATTATGAATGTATGTGAGGAGGGAAATTCTTTTTTTTCACAAGTGAGAGACCAAGTGAACAAAGGCTATACTGTATTTTCTAAAATTAAAACCGTCCTCAACTACCTGCATCAGGAATACTATTGTAATACTGGGACTCAATCCATCTTGCCTCTGACAATGACCTTTTCTGTAGTGTTTTATGCTGCAAAATTTTAGCAGCACTCACTTGGTAGACACTTTGCCCTACAACAGTTTTCTTGGCACTGATTTTCATCCTTCTACCTGCATATTTTGAAATGTGTTTAGCAATTTATTCTTCAATCTATCTGTGATAGTGCTTAAATATGGATTTTTGTTGTGAGTAAAAAGTGTTATGGTCACAGTAAACCTTCAATTTTTCCAGTGCAACTACATTTTATCTACAGGAGGCTAGGTGTGAGGGGGAAATGAAGGTAGATAATTTTTATTTAAAGAAAGCTTAATTTTTCAAATGATGGAATTCATGCAGTTTAAAATGAAGGCTTGAAAGGTGCGATGTACAGGCTTGAAGACTGAACCCCAATCCACTAGCAGAATCCATCAGGTACTTCAGCACACCCATCAATTTTGCCACCAGTCAGTTTGGATATTTACAGGATCCTAAACTACACTGGAGCACTGGTGCTCAGAAACAGCAAAGAGGAGTCAGAAGTCTGGCCCCATGAGGAGGTTTGAAGATATGCTGCCTACGTTCTGTGGTAGACAAAGCATCAAAGTGCCTCACAAGAAACTCTGCATCCTTTCAGACACTCTGGAGGTGACAGTATTAATCTCCAGTGGGATACATCCAGAAGGAATCTGCTCAGCAACATGAGTAAGGGTTCCACAATTCTGCCCTATATTTTTGTTCTGGAAGCCATTTTTTAAAATCTGTTTGTAGATGATGAAATTAAATGCTAAATTTCACATCCTCCCCCAGTCAGATTGCAAGGCTCATCTAATGCATGTTTTTGTAGAGTCTGATTCTCCTGCTAAGTGTTTCTATTCCCCACCCAATTTGGCAGCTAGTGAACAGTGCACAAAATAAATTTAATTGATTTGTACAGGTATTAAAATAGATTATCATCTACACAGTTTTGGAAAGCAGACACTGTGTGTTAGCAGACACTATGTGTTAGCCAAACAGATGATGCAAACTATAATGATTTACAAATGGCTGGGTATTAGCAGACAGTAGATCACATTAGACAGCTAAAGAATTTCACATTTATCCATCAAATGACAAAGAAGATTCAAATTTAATAATGAGATGATTTAAATATCCAGGAATCATTTATTTAAAACATCATACTAGGAATCAAATTTTCATACAAAAGCTCTTGATTTGCCTATTCCTGAAAATCATATGCATGATGAAATGCATTCATTTCCAGTGCAGGCCAGAATTTCCCATCCAGGAACTGACTGCAAACAAACACTTCACCCAGAACACAGAACTGAGCATATACATGGAGCACCAGCTAGATATCTCTGCTGAAAATCCATGGCTGCCCACTGTCTGGAGGAAAATACTGACATACTGACATATGGCTGACAAATATGTAATGCATATGTATATGCATATATACATATGCAACGCAATTGCTGCTTCCAGCATACAATTGATAAAGGAGAACTCTAGGAGGGCACATTAGGAGTCCTTCCCTCTCTTGGAAAGGTTGTTGTCCAGAATATTTGGGAATACGATTACCTGCTTTGGTGCTTCCTTCTGCTGCCCCTGCTCGTGGTGTTGTAGGACATGGGGATGTCAGGACACCTGTCACCTTGTGCCACCACTCCAACTGAGCTGCAGCAATGGGCAGTGGTGAGTGCCCAGGGATGAGCATAAAGCCACGACATGAATGCAGCAATCTCAGTACAGCATGCACAGTGACCACTGCTATTTTACAATAAATAAAATTGTGGAATGAAAATGAAAAACCCTGCTGGAAGAAAAAGGAAACAAGCTGTGGAGTTGTTGTGTGAAGGGACACCTTTTTTGGTCTGTGTAAGGAGGGATTGTTTCTTCCAAGGGCACAGGATGCCTTTACACAATCAGGGCCATAGAACTTGCAAAAGAAATTGTATAGAAGATTCTTTAATCGAACATCTATGACAGATGAATTAAAACATTATTCAATGGAGTTAAGTCTGAGATTTGAAATTTGTTTCTCTTTGTTCTACAACCCAGGAAACAACTCTTCTTTTTTATGCTTCCTCAATGTATAAAATCACTGTAGTGTCCTTTACATTACTTCAGGAATTTCGAAGGCTGGAAAAATACTCTTCTTGGGTAATAAACTCATAGCTGGACTGAATTTTTCCCCTTCTACAGTAAAAACACAGTCAGACTGTTCTCTTTATCCAGCAATGACCAGTGCACAGCTCTGACCAAAACCCTGTTGTTTAAGCTGATTTTGAAAGAGGTCTTTTAAGAACAAGGTAAACTCCATGGAAACTCTCCTCTGAGTCTGACATGCTTACACAATTACAGACAGTGTAGCTTCTAGACTTTGATCCAGAAAAATACCTAAGTGTCTGACTTCAAGGGGGATTTTTATACACTTAATGTTAGTTGCTTACATACTTAGTTTCACAGAAGTCTGAGCACAAGGTGTTAGCAATAATTATTGTTCCTTGAAAACATGCAAAGAGCATTCAGGAAAGGTTGAGTTTAGTATTCAAGTGTTGAATAATCTAAAAGGTTATGCTATCATATAATAAAATCAGAAAGAAAAAAAAAAAAGCACTTTCTTGCAACACTCTGAAATATATTATTCAGTTCTAGAAAGCTACCAAACTTTATTTCATAGTTATATAATGGATTTTATAGCTACATAAAATTTTCCATCACTGAAAACCTCAAAGGACTTTATAAAGCAGGACTGAATTTTATCTCCTGGTCATAGGATACACAGAGCTGCTGTTTTCAACATTGGTCCAATTTCTTACAAGCATCTCTTTGGAACAAAAGTCAAGTCACTGCTTTTGCAAAATATCATCTGAAGTATCATGTGCAAGTCTAATGAGGTCCTCTCCCATCCTCTGCCCTAATCTTTGTATCTGCGTATTACTTTCTACATGCTTCCTTAGCTAGTGGAATAAAGGAAACCTGATCAAATTCCAAAGGTCAAAATACTGAATGTATGAGTGAAAAGAATAAAATTAAGATTGATTGCAGTAGACTCAGACTTTATCCAGAGAGGTTAGTGGTATTAGTTTTAAACATCAGTGAAGTAATAATGATTAAAAAATCTTGTCAAATAAAATTGAATAGTGACATGAAACATTTCCACTGAAATTGGAAAAAACATATTCATATCTAGTACCTCATATCTGAAAAAAAAAAAATCATATAACCTTCAGTTATATCATATAACCTTCAGGTTCCAGTTTTAAAGATAACCTATTCTTATTTTACCATAACTTTTTTTAGGCAACAATTATTTCCACAGTAGCCCTGCCTCTGTGGGCAGAGAGGTTTGTAGTTTTATAATGGCAATAGTGCACATATAGGTTTGTCAGGACAGTGTAATTACACCAAACACCTGATCCAACCAAATGATGATAAAACTACATGACTGAAATGGACATTTCTTTCCTCCTGGGAAATTGAAAACCCACTGAGGTGTTGCTGCAGGTAAAAATGTCTTAGAGGCTTTTCTGTCTCATTGTTCACCCACCTATTTGCCATTACTGAAGAAGGATTTAATGAGAGAATTTAAAGTATTTTTTGGACACTGGGCAACACAGACTGGCTTGATATTGTTTTTCTGAAGTTACTTGGCACTGTGGATCTCTAAATAAATATAAAGTCATTCACAATCAAAGAGGCAAGAAAGAAATGACAAGTGTTTTGACAGTGCTCAAAATACTTTGAGGTATTTTTAACATATTTCTGAGTCGTATTAGCTTAACCTGTAATAGAATATAAATGAGCCCATATGGCAGAGATGTAATTATGTTCCATGTGAGAAATCCCTGTGGTAGATTTGGGGAAAAAAAACTCACTACATGTGCCTTCTGGAGGGCACGATTTACACATGATTACCTACTCATTTGCATTGAGAAGAATATGAAGTAACACAATGCTAACAACACAGTAATGAAAAGGGCAAGCAAAGACTCCAGATCCCTGGGGGTGCTGATCCCTCTGACTGACATTCAGTTGGAAGCAGGGAATTCGTCCCTTTAGGGAGTACATTTTATGGAGCGATCTTTGATTATGTGGGCACAGTAATCATGAGTCTTAATTATTATTACTGTGAGAGAATGGGCTACAAATCTCCAGGGAATGTCTCTGTCACAGATACTTTGCTGGCGAATGCTGAAAATTCGTGTTTTCCCAAGGATCATTTTCATTCCAACCTGATATTTAGCTGAAGTTTCTTTGACTACTAGTCATGAAACATTAAATATAGATTAGAGGCAGAGAGATGTTGAAAGTTAAAATTCACCGGCAGTGCACACCCATGCACTTGAGAGACAGCCCCAAATGTTGTCCAGATGTTGTAGCAACAAGGCTGAGGGTTCCCAAGCTGCAGCACAGCCACAACAGAGGAGAAAGTGGATGTTTAGCATTCCACTGGCCTTCTGTTTAGTTTACTTGTAGTGTATTAATTTAGCAGAAAGTCCTAACAGCCTGTTAGCAGTAGATGTTACCAAGTGTACACTATCCTGAAAGAATGAAGAAATTCTTTTATAGCAATAAAGAGAGCAATTCAAAGCATGTAATTGATTTTCCACATTTTCAAACTGTGATAAGGCTAAGCTTTAGCAGCAGAAACATATGTTTGCAGTTTTGTCAATGTTCTTCAATGAATCAAAAAAAAAAAAGGGAACCTATAACTTATTGGTTAGATCGTTAACATGCATTGGGCATTTTGGTGGCTATTGAAGCATTTTCCAAGGGCATGTCATCTTCTAAAGAGACTCAGAGGTAGCAGGGATTGCTTTTTGCCACAGGAGGACATGTTTTTGTGATTATCTAAATCATTCTTTTCCATTAGGAACACCACAGAAGAACACCAAGGCTTTTTTAACTAGTTATTGTCACATTTGTGTGCTGTCCTTCCTTACATCCTTTTCAATCTAACAGGGCAGAGAAGCAGCAGGGCAGGGCTCATTTCTGCTCACCCCTGCAGCATTTCCAACTAACCACTGCACACTGTGGTCTGACAGCCAGGCTGCTGCCCCCAGCCTTCACACCAGTAGTTAGGGGGCTCTCTGAGCCTCCCCATGAACATCCCTGATGATGCTCACCAGAGGAACTCAGAGCAAAACCATCCAAACAGTCTTACAAAAAGGTTTTTTTAAGAACCTAAAAGAGGTCAGCTAGTAAGGCTTGGAAAACAGGTCACCTACCTGTCCTCCGAAACTTTTCCATTTTAGATTTCTTCCCATCTTGCATTATGAGAAACCTCAGATGCTCAGCATTTTCTTTGTGAAAAAAAGAGTAGATGCATCCACAGAATAACCTATTTATCAGGATATACAAGGGAGATACAGAAAATTTGAGTCCTATTCCACTCTGCTGGCCTTAGAGCAGACATGTGGACCCAAAACTTCAGTCCGCTTGGCATGCTAAGGCTGAACTGCAGACAGATTCCCACTGCATTTCAATAAATAATTGTGGAGAGTGATACAGGCTGAGATGGTGACACTCATCAGGACCCATTGGAGAACAGCAAAATTTCCAGTAACTGAGATAGCTGTGGTGGAGAAAAGAACAGAGCTTCATGTCCCCACGTCATTTGCCTTTATTCCTCTGTTGGAAGACTTGCCAAAGTGAGAAGGAAACAGTTTTGAGAGATGCCTGCCCACAGCTAGAAGGGAAGAGGGTGTTTTCAGCATGGGGGTAAGGAAACCATCTTCTGGCATGGGGAGGAGTTGGCAAGGCTGCCTGAGAATCAAACAGGGCAACAGTAGGGCAGGGGGAAAAAATCCCTCAAAGAAGCAAGCTCATTCATGTTTGCTCCCTCAGGACAGCACAGAGCATCCCCCACAGAGCATGACTTCATAGCTTTGAAACTAGGTAAGCAAGCTTCAGAGAATAGGAAATGGGAATGCATCACTTTTGAGAAATCAATCTCCTTTGAAGTCTAAAGGTTTGAATTTGGGAAACAATGGGAGTAATTACCTGAGTTTGTCACCATCTCATTGCCACTGGGTTTCAGGTAGCAGCAGATGATCTTGTTTAATTTTTCACGGGCAAACAGGGGCAGCAGAGATCAGCATCTGAACTGAGGCAGATGCTGTGGTTGTGGCCTGGAGATGGAGGAAAGGGGACAGTAGAGACAAAGTGTCCACAGGAGGGATGGTTCTTCTGCACCACTGCTGTCCACCACGGTGGGTGATGTCTTTGGAGTGCCATGCCCTTCTACCACAAAGAGGGTTTTTAAAACACCTGAAGTGTGTTGAATTGCTGAGCAACATGCTTGCTGCTCCCTCTGCCAAAGGATCCAGCATCTTTGTAGAGTCACAAGGCTTTTTTTCTACAAAGCAATAAAACCATAAGGCCAAAATATGGGTGAACTCATTCTCTCATTTAATATGACAGCATGGAAGAAACAGAAAACCAAACAAAATCCCCAGTGGTTGCTCTATCCCATCCCTCCTCCATATGTGTCTCCTCCTTTTCGAAAGCTGTGCACAGGGAAAACAAAGAAGGAACGTGGGCTTGGAGGAGCTGTGTGCAGTGACCCCCCAGGCACTGCTGGGTACATGGATACATTATCAGTGGCTGCACACATCGGCTCTGCTCCACGTCTTGCCAAACACTTATGCAAGTTGCAAAGAAATACCATGGGCCACGCAAGGCTCCCATTTCAGAGGTGATGGGAATGGAGGGTACTCAGCTGCAAATATAACCAAACCCTGCTCAGCTATTTCTGGTTTCTACTCTAAATTTGCACTTAAGAATTCCAAACAAGCAGAGCTCTCAAGCAACAACACCGCTCAACAGATAGCAGCTTCATTTTGACTGCTTCCTAGCCTACTTTTTGTTTTGTTTTCTTTTGTTGTAGTTTTGAAAATAATTTTTTAAAAAGAGAAGGAAAAAAGGGAAAACATACAGGAACCATGTGTGCTTCACTGCAAATGCTGCTCATGTAATTCTCTTTGAAGTGTGCAGCAAAACTCCTTTGTAGGTTAATGAGAACAGGATCAGGCCCTCCGCAGTGAACTTGTGCTGAGAGCAGATAAGATCTTAAATCATTCAGAGCCAAGCATGTTATTTGTGCAACATGGGCAGGCTGAGTCAATCTCTGAATATTTTTAATGGGTGTCAACGTGAAGTGTTAATTCCACAAGTTAAGTTGTTTTGCAGTTTGCCTGTGCCTGCTCTCCAGGCTGCCTTCACAAATTGTACACATCCACTTGCGGCTGCGACAGAAAAGCTATTTCCAGAACTGCTGCAAGAAAACAACACTTCTGAGAAAATATAACATGTGACTTTTACAAAGAATTTTAAAACCAAATGATAGTAGAAATACTTGCTAAACATTCAGATTGTCAGCATACACAGAAGTAAAAGTAACCCCATCTCAAATAGAGATTATTACCTTTTTTTTTTTAAGGACCCTAAAATCAAAACAAGTATTTGGTAACTGATCATTTTTGAGAAACTAATCTTTTTTACAAAACAGAGGACTGAGGTACTGAAGTACTCAGATGCTTAGATAAAGTCTGTCCCTGGATTGTAGCTATATAACCTTAATAAATAGGTTATAAATAGGTTATAATAAATAGGGTCAGAAAAATACTGAAAACATTTTGAATTCTGATGAAACTAAATAAGCACTGTAAACAACTTTTGGATGAAAAAAATCTTTATTTTTGACTTTCCCTTTTTCTGTTCTCAAGATCTCCATGCACTTTTTAATGCATCTTGAAGCCAAGATGAAATTACAGCCCTCAGAAGGCCAATGGGA
The DNA here is from genome assembly GCF_050655825.1 of Lonchura striata. Taxonomy (NCBI): domain Eukaryota; kingdom Metazoa; phylum Chordata; class Aves; order Passeriformes; family Estrildidae; genus Lonchura; species Lonchura striata. Next base: position 23,129,830 of record NC_140704.1, on the reverse strand, counting down.
GGCTCACAACTGCCCGCTGCCTTCAGCAGAGCTGGGATTTTACTCTTACTGTACAGACAGCTTAAGAAACACTAGGCCCAGCTACCCACTTCTATGGAAATAGTCAGCTGGAAACATAGCAAAGCCTACCAATTTCCTTTCCATTTTTCCCTGCAGGGAGATTTTTAATCTTGGAGTGTAAAGCAGGATCCAGGAAAACCTGTGGAAGCCTTATGGTTGCCGTCTAGAGAAAGCTGGCTCTGGCTGGGCTCCTCACCTTGCCCTGCTCCCCATCCCACCATTGCCTCAGCCCCAGGTTTGCAGCCCACCCTGCTTGTCCCCTCTTCTATGATGCAGGAAAGAAGGTTTGTCTTGTTTGGATCCTGAAACACCCAGACAAGCTGTTTCCCTGCCTCCACCTTCTGTGACTCTGGGGCATGTGCTGGAGGACCTGCCCATGGTTTCTGCACGCTCTGGAAAGCCATTCCCTTCCCACATCTGAATTAGGGTGCTCTTCAGCTACCTTTGGCAAGAGAGGTGCAAATCCTGCACTGCTACAAGCTCCCAGCTCTCAAACCTGGCCTATGCAGACAATTATCTCCTAATGCCTCTCTCTTTTGCAGTCCCTCCTCCTGCCTCTCTTGACTTTTCCTTGCCTGCACACCACAGAGCTGCCTGGGTAGGCCCAGATTTCCATCTCTCTCCCCCATGTCCTCACACCTGGGGAGAGCAGCCCCAAAACACCAAGGACCCCAGGCTTAGTAGCACTCAGCACAGCACTCCCCATTTCTGTCACACATGGGCTGAGTGCTTCACCACTACAGAACTACAAATCTTTGTGTCAGGAAGTGAAGGTGTGTGGGATTCACATTCTCTAAACAGAGAGAGACATGATTCTCTCTCCAAGGACTTTTCCTGGGAAGCTGTTAGATGCAGTGAGAAAGCTCAGAGAAAGAAGAAAACAATTCTTATCTCTATTTGCTGCTCCTGTTGTTTGGCACATGTGGAATGTGTTATGGAGATTGTTTACCAAAGAGTGATTTGTTAACTGGGCATCAGTGATGGTTGTTTGGATTGATTGGCCAATTGGGTCAAAGGTGTGTTGTGACTGTCTCCAGACAGTCATGGGGTTTTTTTTAGTATATTTTTAATATGATATAGTTCTAGTACAGTATAGTATTAATGTAATACAATTTAGTTTAATAAAAACAATTTATTCAGCCTTCTGCAACATGGAGTCAGAGCATGTTATTCCCCCTTCAAGGGTCACTGCTTCGATAGAGGTGGTGCTCAGACACCAAGTTAAATCATCATAGTTGCAACTCTTTACTGGAATTGATTAGAATCCATTTTCTTATAACTGAGTACCACTTGCTTCTATTAATTTTCTTAACAGTAAAGTGCCTAATCCTACAAAATGCTAAACCTTTAAGCCGGTTGCAAAATTTTCTTTTACTTCCCTCAGAATTAGAATAGCTATTTTTTTAATTAAGAAGTAAATAAATAAACTACTTGCAGTCTTTTAAGAGATAACTTCATGCTAAGAAGAGACTAATTACCCTCCCCATTCACATAAAATAAAAGCAAAGCTTTCACCATTTTAGAAAAAATAAGAGAAGTTAACAAGAGTAATTGCAAAATCTGATTTTTTGATGAGCTGGTTTTCCTGCAATTTTTTAATTCATAGTAGTATTTTGAGAAACCCACCTTGAGGTGTGTCAGCCTTTTATTATTTCCTCTTTAGATGTAGTTGTAGATGAGTATGCTGTAAATGAAACACCATTTTCCTGAAGGCAATCATAAAGGTGTGTTGCAGCCTTTCCTTCTCAATTTCACATGGAGTGAATTTACCACAATGGGCAGTAATATTTTAATTTGAACAACTGGAAAATACTTACCTGCCCACTCTGTATTCTCAGTATTAACTCAAGATCAGCTCTTGAGCTTTGGGACAGTATTTATGCTTGTATTTAAAAGTGAAATGTCATGAATAAACTGTCAAACACCTTGAGAGTAACTTCTCTGTTTGGACAGCAATGATTTTGTGATGAACGTGATGCACACTGCACAGTCAGTTCTCAACAATAAATGCAGATCCGACCAAGTTATATTCTGACAATGGTTGGAGCAAGGAAACTTCCAGAGGAGTTACCTGAGAGTAACATGCAGGAGAGCAGTACAACAGCAGGATGGGGATGCTGTAATGGGATATATTGCCCATAAATTCCTCCATCAAATGCAGGGATTAAGAGCTGCCAGGATAGTCTCCACCCTAGGTAGGTGGAGGGGAAACAAAAGAGCCAGCACATGGCTTGGGCAGCCAGGAAAATGAGCCAATTCAGCACAGGCTCAGCAGTGCTGCTGCCAGTAGGATATCGGTGGAGTTTGCAGGAAAAAGCCAACACTACCTCTGAGTGAGAGTGACAGACCAGTGCCCAGTGGAACTACAGGCATGGAACCAGAGGTGGGCAAGGTGCCAGGTGGGCGCTGGCATTTTCTTGTGTTGCTCAAAGAGACTGCACAGCCCCGTGGCTGGCAGTCCTGCCCTTCTGTAGTGTTCTGTAGTGATAGTGGAGCACAAACATAGTTACCAGTAACAAAGCAATAGCATTTAACCTGAACGAGACAACATGACAGAGCATCATTGAGCCATACTTTCAGTCTCAGGTAAACACAGCAAGTGAGACTAACACTGAGTCACAGGATGTAAAACAGTTATACAAACAAGTATGCAACAAAACAGCATCAAGACATCCCCCCTGAGGGATAGAGGACATTTTCATTTTTCTTGTGGTCTTTGTCATTGAACTACCCCATAAATATTTCTAATTTTGTGTTGCAGCAAGTAATTAATATTAGCTAAGATATAATAGAGCTAGACAAAAACAAAAAACAAAACAAAACAAAACAAAACAAAAAAAAACACCCAAAAACCTTCTCTTTCACCCAAAAGGATGCTGGTGATACCATAAGGAGGACAAATTCCACCGAATGTGCTGCACTTTTGACATAGGGTAACATTCTATGTTAGCCTAGAATAACACCTTATTAAATGCTGCAGACCACTAATAATGCAACCATCCAAATGACAGCTAATTGCAAAATTACTTCAGCACTTCTGAAGTTATTTCTAAGACAACCCATCAAAAATATTTTATATGATGGCTGACAGAAACCTCCCAATGCAACATGTTTACATCAATTTAATGGTTATTGTGAAGTTTTCACCTTAGTGAAGTTCAATCATGCCAAACACGTTTCACACACTGCAACAAAGCCTTAGGATACAGTGAGAAGACAAGGCCTCTGGGGGCCTCACTGCATAAGAGGTCAGCAGCTGAATATGGGTCTGGGTCTTCATTAAGTGTTGTCTGAGTGGAAAACTAGAGTTTATTTACTCAGCCTCAAGATAAGCAACTTAATGCTGCTGATTTGAATGCAAACAAGGGCAAGACCTCATGCCTGGAAGACTCTCTGATGTGGTTACAGTAGAAGCTTAGAATAAACACAGGTTGGGATATGAAACACAGTTGTCATGGCCTACAAATTCAGCATATTTTAAAGTATTTATATATTTTTAAAGCATTGTCTACAACCGAACTATCAAAGTGGTATTGCTTTTATTTTGAAGATGTTACGCTTTCAATTACATATTCTTTATTAAGGTCTATTTTGCTAATTCACTGAAATCTCTCCCATATGACAGAAATTACATTTGCTTCTCCATTTAGTGACCTCAAATGACAAAAGGTGCAGAATGAATTTAAGTTGGCATGTAAATGCAATTATGCCTTCCTTTTTTCTTACAGGGCTTATCTAGTCTGCTTTAACACCATCGATGGGTGGTAATGGTGTTTAACACCATTCGTGAATGAATATGGGCTCCTAATGCTTGCAATGTGTCCAGGACCTAATCCTGGTATGCTTAGTTAGTCCTTAAGAAGCTATTTCACATCTTAAAATGCTTGTAGACTTCTAAACATTAAACTGTGGAAACCAAGGCCTCAGCTGTAAGACAAGTCTTGCCTCCTAAACCTAGTAATCAATTTTTAAATTACTACTCTTATTAAAGTACTATTTCAAAATTGATCAGCAGCTTCAGAACAAAGCATTTTTCTTTTATGCTGTAAACACAGAAACAGCAAAGGGGTCAGTCCAAGGCAAGAAAACCTAAGTTCTCTTTCTCTAAATGAGTGTGACTCATTGCCTAAGAGTTACAGCTCAACTGAACAACAGAGGCAAGAGATTTACAAATATGAAAACTCTCACAGCTATGGACGCGAGAACGACTTGCTCTTCTAAGGGGTCTAAGCACATTATTGACTTGCATTTTTGAATCAATATTTGAATTCAGAATCCATATGATCCATTGACTCCAAGTTTGCCCAACATGCAGAACAATGATGCTCTGGGTCCAGCAATGCAAACAGCAACCAATAAAATCTAGAAGAATTAAATGGGACAGTGAGGCTGATATTCAGATTCTGCACAGTATTGCCAGTCATGTAGTGCTGTCATTGGAAACACCTATCAAATAAAATGCAATTCCAGTGCCTGAACACTAGAGGGTTAATTCATGATAAAAACAGAGGTGTGCCTCAGTTTCCTTATTTTTATAGTAAGCGTTTAAACGCTTGACTTAGCACCTCTTCCTCTGTCTTGAGTTTTGCTAGCTGAAGCTCTTTTGAGGCCATGGAGGCCACTGGAGCGGAAGATGATGTCACACAAATGTAAATTTCTTGAGTACTCTCAATAATTTTGAAGTGTGTCATGCCAAACTCAGGATTACTTTCACTGGCCAGTTTCAGGGTGCATTCAAAAAGGACTACAGTGTCAATCTGGAAGTTGTCTCTCATGACTGGGATTGGCAAAAGACTGATGAGATACTAGCCCATAGCCTATTTTGAAAATTACTCATCATGTAAATAAACAGCAGTCTCTTCTCATACCTAGTTACCAACCCTTTGAGTAACATTTTTTTTTAAAAGTACAAAGGGATGGCAGCAGAAGGGTGGGCATCATCCAGAGGGCCGATTTGAGCGCCACTAGATTTCAGTCTTGTCTTGCCCCTCTACTGAAAAAAAACCAAAACCAAACACAACAAAAATACACACAAATATGTGCATATACTAGAAATTTTGGGCATTACTGTATGAACAAACCAGAAATCCTACTCCTTCCAATGGGATCTGTTATGGAAACAGCATATAATTTCATTGTAATACCACAAATTTGCCACTACATTAAAGAGCATTACTGTTACTGAAGGATGAACAGTAAATCAACATCCCCAGCTCTTCAGGCTACAGCCCCTCTGCAGGGGAATGGTGATTTTGAGTGTCCCTTCATTTCAGGGTATAAATACATCCCGTGAGAGAAAACAAAGCTGATGAATATGTAATGTCTAAGCAAGAACTTCAGTCCCAAAAATTTTGTTATACCCGGTTTGTTCTTATATTGACTTTGTCAGGGACAAGAGAAGTGGGAAAAACAGCTTCTTCACATACTGGTACTTTCTACTTACTGTATATTGATACTTTCTCTGGTAACCATGGCACATCAATCACCCGGACTATTTTGTAAAAATCCCCATCTAAACCCCCTGGAGCAATGGACAGATTTCTTTTTAACAGTAAATCATTACTGATGACCCATACAGAAGATCTTTGTATATTATTAATGCCATTATGTGTTGAGAAATCAAATAGAAAAAGGTGGATGAGCCACACAGACAGCACCACAGCATTGAGTGATGACTGTGACCTTTGCAAATTACTGCCCTGTGAAGGGTCACAGAAACTGCAACAAAATTTTTATAGCAAACCAAATAGCAAACAAAAAAGCAGGGGGTGCTCTTTCAACAGATTTATGAGCATATTGCACTCTCTAGTATATTTATTAAAATAACCAACATGGAACATGGAGCCTTAGTTCTGAAAAAAAAAAAAAATCCAGAGAACTGAAGGGGATCCGTATCTGCTGCAAATCATGAACTATAAATACTGACATTTTACTTCTTGTAGAAAAAGTTCCATTATTAATTTCTGAGAAGTATGTTTAAAAATTGGTCTTTACCACCTTTACCATAAATTCAACATCTCTGTTATAACTAAATGTGTTCTCCCACCCATAAATATATCACATACATTGTTGCAAGAAAACAGATTAGCCAAAAGGGCTGAACTGTAATTACACACTGACAAAAAGAATTGCATTGCAATGAAAGTGAATGGCTTCTACTTCAGGTCATTAGCAGAGTGCTGACCAGCACAATTTTAAATGTTAAAATACCCCCCCAACAGGAGGAAAAAAAATTGAGAAAAATGTTCAAATATCTGAGAAAGCAGGAACTGTGCTTGTGTAGAACAAATTTTAAAATAATGAGAAAACTCTGCCCCCTTGTCTCACCTTAGAGAAATTCTGTTAATCTTCCCTTACTTCTCTATGGCTGTTTATGCATCACCATTTGAATAAAGTAAACAAGGGAAAAATAATTCGTATCTGCCTCCAGATCTACAGAATGAAATGCTTTACTAGCTTATAACACTAAAAATCAAAAATCAAGTTTGAGAATAAACCAGTCTTTCCTAATAAACCCACACTTACTGAATGGAAGTTCAAACAACGAATTACAGAAAAAAGAAAAAAGTGTATTGCCTTGAAAGGTTAAAGAATGTGTGTATTTTCCATAAAGCTGAAATGCTTCCATGAACATTTAACTCTGGATTAACCAAACAGTCAAAATTCAGGAAATAAAACTATTTTACTCACTAAAACATTCTGACAATATTGCAACATAATTTGAGTGTCATTTTAAGCACTGAGGTTTTTTTTTAACTTTTAATAAGAAAGAAAATGAGAAGAAAGGCTAAGTTGAGAGAACCCTTTTCTGAAAAACAAAACAAAACAAAACAAAGAAAAAAAAAAAAACAAAAAAAAAAACACAAACCCCCACCAAACCCACCAAAAAGAACTGGTAAGCTTCTTTCTTCTCCTGCCATATAGCAGATCTCTTCTTGGATTTCACACCACTGACCATATCCTGTCAGAGATCTTGAACAGTTTACATTACTTCTTTTGAAGGATTAATCTAGACCGGCCCAGAGATAAAAACCAAAATGCACAATGAATTCCTACACTGAATTCCAGCTTGTTACTGTGAACTCAACATAAGAAAAGCAAAAAGGAATCCCACACATCTTGTAGTATATACACTGCTTTCACATAGTATAAGTTAGAGGAATATGTAAAGGAACAAGCTACTTTTGTACAAAACCTCAATTTATTTCAGAGAAATTAAAAATATGGCATTTAATATATATAAATTTCTATTCCTCTATAAATATAGATGATCTTGTGATAATGAACAGAAATAAATGCATACCAAATTAAAATAATCTTGCATTTCAGGGTATGGTAGCCATAGATAATGTTTATGAACCTAAATACAGGCATTTGTAATATTAAAAAAAGTTTAAAACAATACAATCAGGAGAGAAGCATTCTGCTGTTTTTCATACAGAGGTCTACATATTCAAATGCATCTGTTGAAAGTTACAATTTCGTCTTTAACTTTTTTAATGTATTAGAAGCACAATCCCACACACCCAGGAACATACAATGTAGCAGATATACTGCACACATGGTATTTTATCCTTGCAGTATGCAATGTTATTTCTGTACCGAAAAAAGAGGGGAAAAAAGACAGCAGAGGCTTTCAGGTCTCACATCCCACCAGAGTGCTCAAGCATTCTGCTTTACTGTTTTCCTTTCCATTGTTTTTACTACTGGCAAAAATCATCACACCCTCATAATGTGTAATGATTTAAATATCAATGAATTAAAATTCAGAGGAATGGCAATGGCTCCAATGTTTCCCATATGAAGAGCTGGAGTATGAATATAACTAGGGGGCAGGGAGGAAACAAACAAAAGCCCCGAACTGAATGCTGCGTTTTATTCCGATGAAGCTCTTTTCACGGAGCCCGTATTTCCTGATCCTGCTGACCCCAGCCGGCAGCAGCCCGGCGGGAGGCACCGGGGCAGGCGGCGGTGGGAGCACCCGCGGGGCGCCCCCGCACTGTGAAGTGGGCTTAGGAAAAAACCCCAGCAGGAGGGAATTTCGGTGCATCTCTCTCTCCATCCACCTCCTGGCCCTCGGAGGTGCTACAGGTGCAGGCGGCGCGGACCCCAACTCGCACACCGAACCGGGCCGACTGCTCCCGAGCCGTGCGCGGCACGGCCGGCCCCGGCAGCCCCGGCCCGGGCGGACGGCGGCCGCCGCAGCCGCGGGCCCCGCGAGGGCTCTGGGCGCACGGAGCGGGGCGCGGCGGGCTGCTCGTGCCCCCGGAGAGGCCCGGCGGGGCCGGGGCTCGGCGCAGCGCCGTCCCTGCGCCGCGCTCGGGCACTCCCCGTCCTCGCCGTACGGGACCGGCGCTCCCCAGGCGGGACCGCAGCGGGAAGCGACGCTCCTCCCCATCCCCACCTCAGCTACCGCGGGCGGGCCGGAGCCGGGACCGGCACCGGGACCGGGACCGGGACCCAAACCGGGTCAGGAGGCGCTCCCGGCCGCAGCCCCGCTCCGGGCCCTCCTGCTCATGCAGCTGAAATTCCAAGCAAAGCCATTACAAAAGCTGTGCGGGGGGAAAAGAACGGGGGTTGTTTTCGATTATCTTACAGTTTTTCCCATCCTGCCCTACGAAATAAAAATCCAAAAGGCCTTTTTTTACTTTAAATTAAAAAAAAAAAAAAAAAGCGGCGGGACAAGCGAGGAAGTAAAATCCGCAAACGGGTTATAAGTGTCCTAAATAATTAAAGAAAAAGTGAGATTTTTTGTAATTTAAATACAAATATACTTACAAAATCTTACAGAGGCTATTTACATCCCTCTCCCCCAACTTGACAGTGCGTTCAGCTCCTACAGGTGACAGCCCGAGCAGCACGGGGAGGGCACAGCCTGGAGATCCCAGGCACTGGGGTCACCCCGGCTCGTCCTCCGTTCCCCGCCGCCTGTGGAAGCCACTCGCAGTCCCAAAAGTTTGCCTAGGCTGGATAAGAAGCTGCTTCCCGAGGCAAAGCCTCAGTCCTCTGCCTGCCCGCATCTCCCTAGTCTGGCAAGCAGGGGTCTCAGACCGTGGTCTCGCCCTGCTTGCTGTTGGTGAGCCTGGTGTAAAACTTCCTCCAGGAGTTCAGGGTTTTCCCAGACCAGATCCAGAAGCCCGAAGTGATGCCCACGATTAAGGTCATGAGATACTTGATCATGAAGACAGTGAAGTCGGGGCTCATGGGCGGGTGGTGGCCGCTGTGGTTGTTGGGGCAGGGAATGGCATAACTCTTACAGCTCTGCGTGACCCAGCTCCTCTCCCACTGTTCCCTAAAAGCTTGCTCGTAAAAATAGCAGGCAATGACGATAGTGGCAGGCACCGTGTAGAGGACGCTGAAGATGCCTATCCTCACCATGAGCTTCTCTAGCTTTTCTGTCTTGGTGCCGTCATGCTTCATGATGGTCCGGATCCTGAAGAGGGACACGAAGCCAGCCAGCAGGAAAGAGGTGCCGATGAACAGGTAGACGAACAAGGGGGCCAGCACAAAGCCCCTCAGGGCATCCACGTTGTTGATGCCCACAAAGCAGACGCCGCTGAGGACGTCGCCATCCACTTGTCCCAGGGCAAGGATGGTGATGGTCTTGATGGCCGGCACAGCCCAGGCAGCCAGATGAAAGTACTGGGAGTTGGCCTCAATGGCCTCATGGCCCCACTTCATGCCAGCGGCAAGGAACCAGGTAAGGGAGAGGATGACCCACCAGATGGAGCTGGCCATGCCAAAGAAGTAGAGCATCATGAAGAGGATGGTGCAGCCCTCCCGCTTCGTGCCCTGCGCCACGGTGCGGGAACCGTCCTCGGCAAAGCGCTCGTTGCAGACCACCCGCTCCTCCAGGAGGAAACCGGCGATGTAGGCCACGGCCACCGCCGTGTAGCAGCCTGAGAGGAAGATGATGGGCCGCTCGGGGTAGCTGAATCGCTTCATGTCCACCAAGTAGGTGAGGACGGTGAAAAGGGTGGAGGCACAGCACAGCACGGACCAGATGCCGATCCAGGTGCGGGAGAAGCGCAGCTCCTCGGGCCCGAAGTACATGAGCCCGTAGAGGCGGCCGGGCTCGCAGGGCGCCCCGCAGTCCTTCTCTCCCAGGAAGCGGTAGTTCAGGTAGGAGGGCACCTTCAGCGCCCGCGGGCAGGTGAAGCGCCCGCGGGGCTCGCCGGGCCCCGCGCCCCCGGCGCCGCCGCCGGCGCCCCCGCGGTGCGGGTTGCTGGTCCAGCTCTCGGGGCGCAGGGCGGGCGTGGGGGTGCCGCGCTCGGAGGCGTTCTGCCCCACGCACAGCTCGCCGGCCCCGTGCACCGGGAACTTTTCGCAGCGCAGCGTGTCGGGCCACTGGAAGCCGAACTTGTTCATGAGGGCCTCGCAGCCCTGGCGGGCCCGCTCGCAGAGGGAGCGGCAGGGCGGCAGGGCCTGCTCCAGCACGGTGCACACCGGCGCGTACATGGAGCACAGGAAGAACTTGAGCTCGGCCGAGCACTGCACCTTCACCAGCGGGTAGAACTGGTGCACCTCCAGCCCCGCGTCCTCCTGGTTGGTGTGGCCCAGCAGGTTGGGCATGATGGTCTGGTTGTAGGCGATGTCAGTGCAGAGAGGGATGGAGATGGGCTGGCAGTAGCCGTGGTCAGGGATGGAGATGCCCCGCTCGCCGTTGTACTGCGACGCCGGCAGCTGCCCCCCGGCCGGGAGCGCCGCCGCCCACAGCAGCACCAGCAGCAGCGGCAGCCGCGGGCACCGGCCGCTGCCAACTTCCCCGCCGCCGCTCGCCGCCGGCCCGCGCCGCTCGGCCATGCTCAGTCGGTGCCGCCTGCCCTGCCGGGCTCCCGCCGCCCCGCCGCCGCCGCTGCTCCTCCCGACCCGAACTTGCGACTCATGAAGGGAGCGGCGGGCAGGGACGGGGCAGCCCCGGCCGCCACTCACGCGGCCGCGGAGCGCAGCGCGCAGCTCTGCCCGCTCCGGCGGCAGCGTCCCCGCGCCTCCGACTACGGCCGCCGCCGCCGCCTCCGCCGCCGCCTGACCATTTGTGCCGGCCCCTCGAGCCCGCGCCCCTCGCCTCGCCGCGCCGCGCTCCCTCCGACCGGTTTCCAGGCGCCCCGCAGTCTGCTTCACCGGAGGGAGGAGCCTTGAAACCGACGCCGAACTTTCCTGCGTAAGGGACCGTCTCCCAACGCCTCACCCGGGGGCGGGCGCAGGCGGGCGCGGGGCTGCCCCGCGCCGCGCACAAAGCGGCGGGGGCGGCGCTGGGGAAGGGGCCCCGGCGGGGGGTGATGGCGGGACGGGGCCGCGCCGTGCCGGTCGGCAGCGCGCCGGTCCCGGCTGTCCCGGGGCTGTTTTTGGATTCCCCGGTGATGACGATTGTTGGAAGCTGCTGAGCGGCGCACCCGGACTGGGCCGGAGCCCGTCGCCCTCGGTGCCCCCCCGCCGTGCGAGCGGCCGGGCTAATCCCGGGCGGGGGAATCGGTGTTTGGCAGAGCAAAGGGCGGGACTGGAGGAGGGATGCGCGGCGCTGCTGCGGGGGGCAGTGCGCCGCGGGGCTGTTTCTGCAGGTCTGAGGGGTGGGAGACGCGCTGCGGTCACTTGAGGTGCGGGCAGGAGCCGTGAAGGCACAGACGGCGGTGTCGCACGTCGCATACGCCGTGATGATGTTGGAGTGGCTAAAACTCGGCTCTCCCCAGAGACGCTAAGTAACTCGATACCGAGCTATTGCCAGTGTGTTATCTGTGCTTTCCTCCCATCGTGTCCACAGAAGCAGCCCCGACATACGAAAATAATCCCAACAGGGCTTTCCTATTTCCCTTCCTCCCTCTGCTTGATGGGCAACTATTCCAGTGTGACTCAAGTCGAATGCTGTGTAACTTGCACTACCTCCCGTCAGGTTTTTTTGAAAGTTCTTGCAATATTCTGGGGAGGGGGTGAATGGCCATACAGTGACCGCCAGCAGTGGCCATTTTTGCATGCCTGAAGCTCCATTGCACAAACAGAATGGAGGTCCTGTTGGCTCTCCCGAAATGCATAGTCCAGGAAAACGATGAAGGCTGAATAGGGGATTTACTGTACTCATTGGAACTGAATAAGAATAATAAAGTGTGCTTCTGGAGAGAAGAATTCTGCCCTGTTCTCCAGACATTCAGTAATTAAGGCTCTCTGTCGTGTGTGCAAATGTTCTCATATTTGTCCGAAGGTTGATTTTGTCATTTGTAGCTGAATCAGGCATGGAACTTCTCCTACCAGCTGTCTTCCTTCTCTGCAGCATGCTCCCACCCTTTCCGCCTTACATGTTAATTGAGCTCCAAAAATCCATTAGTAGTAAGACAGCTTCAGCATTTATTTCTCTCAAAGGTGGCAAGGGTTAATAAAAGACATCCGTATTTCTTGGATAGCTACGGATAAAATTTGGACCATGCTATTTAGGCCACTTTCTTTCTCCCAGCAGTACTGTCCCACATTCAAACTAATTAACAGCAAAATCTATGCTGTGTAACGACTGCAGGAGCAGGATCATATTTAGAAATTGCACATCCTTAAAAACGTCAATTGCTGATGTCCTCGTTTACTGAGGTTCATTGAGTTCTGTCAAGAACTCTCTTCTCAGAGGACAATAGTTCAAAAATGATATGCACAAATACCTTTTTCCATCTTCTGCTGAACAGTTTGATTCCTTAAATATTGTATTTATAGTTTGAAGCATCAGATTTTTCTTCATATCTACATCAATTAAAATTATTAACTTATTTCTAGCACAAAACCTATTCATATTCAGCCCTAAATAGCAGTATTATTTCTCTGTTTTTCCTAAAAAGACTGAACACTGAATCTTTAGATCAGAATAAGTATTGTCCATACTCTTTCTCATAGAAAATGAGTGTTAATTTCTCACTAGTCTTGGGAAGCCTCCTTGGCTTTTTGCCTGTCCTCTTTAGACCTGGGGACACATCACACAGTCCAGGAGAGGTGATTAAGATGCCCAAGTGCATCATCAGTTGATTAAAATTCTACCTACTGGAGTCTGCATTTGAAGTATTAAGGAAACATTTCTCAAACCAAAAAACACCATCTCAACCTAGAAGATTGTTCTAGGAGAAAGGCCAGTGTATTACAGATAAGGTTTGTACATTCACGTAACAGATTTTTTCACACCAACTAGTACAGAAGGAAATCTGTACACATTTTTGGATTAACAAGCTAATTTTGTCTTTGGGTTCTGAAGCAGTAACTATCTAAATGCAGTAGTTAGATAAAAGCTAAATGCAGCTTGAAAAAAACTACTTCAAGCTCAGATGCATCAGTAAGATCAGCTCAGAAAGAAAAAGTGGAAATGGGATGGAAGTGGTATTGTGGGGAGAAGAACAAGTGTTGTGAACTGGTAAGTTCAGAAAAGTTTCTAGGACTTGCTCATTTTAACTGTTTAGTGATTTTTCACTAACAAGAAAATCCTGTATGGAAAGAATCTTCCCAGAAGCACTTGTCCTACATTTCAAACACCCCAAACCACAAAACTCATCATTAAAGCATAATCCTTTGTGGCCCACAACACTAGATGAGTTTAAACCCTGCCTGAGAAAGAAATGCAATGTGATTTTGATGCCCATCCACTACTACAGCAATGAACACCCCCTGCTATCAAATCATACCAGCATACCCTGGTCTTACATTTGATGTTCCAGGGCTGTACTTCATCCAGTGCACATCTGCATTCCTTGTAGTTTTACTGCTGAAAACGACCACCAGCTTCAGCATGAACTCCAGGAGGCCATCTCCACAGACCAAAGAAACCACTGTGCTCTTTGTGAGGGAGTCTTTCTCACAAAACAGATATTCTCCCACGCCTTTCAGACCTGATCCTTAAGGAAATTACAAAACTTGTCTCACAGAAGTGCACATGGCAGCTAAGTTTCCTAACTCTGCCCAAAACATTGGACTCAGTAGAGATGCTGGTCTGATAGTACATTTTAATTTCCTTCAACTTACAACACTACCCCCTCCCACTTACCCATCTCCAAATCGACAGACTGTAAGGTAATTGTCTCTTCTTTTTGCTTAGCTAATAAATGCTATTTTTCCCCATCATTAAAATCATCAATGTCCTGTCTATTCTAAAGCTACTATCTTCTTTCTTTCAGAGCTAGCTTAATAAGTATCTTAGGAAATTGTAAGCAATTGCTCTTAAATGAAAGGTAATTCTAACCACAGAAAAGTGTGACCAAAAGTCTGTCTTACTTTTCCACATATATATCTTGGTCTAACAAAATATACTACTTTATGCAAGACCAGTACTACACATCATACACAATTATTTTTGTGTGTCTCCCTTGTTCTTTTAATGATTCCTTATGTGTCCATCACAGGTGACAGTTGGAGAGAGGAGACTGGACTGGATGCACCTTTGCTTGGATTAACATGACAGTAATCATGTTCTTACAAATTTCACAGTGTATTTCTTAAAGCACAGGCAGTCTTCCTTGCCAATGAAAGACAATCTTCCATTCTAAAAGAAACAAAAATTTGGGCAGTAAATAATAATAAACAGGAATTTCAGCTTTTGCTTCAAAACAATATGGAGATGTAACTAGGTATAGTAGCCATTAGGAGAACTTAGGACTCTGGTTGGTAGGCAGAGTATGAGATTTGGCCTCTTACATTCTTTATGTACCAATACTATCCTTAGAGTGCTGGTTTATGCTTGCTTTACTTGTTATGGGAGATGGGGGATTGTCTGAAAAAAAAAAGTAGTTGTGAAAATCTTTAATTTTGTAAAGAAACAAAGCAAAAAGTCATCACAGAATTTTCTTGTTTTCTTCTATGTGACTGGCAGAAATAGGATAGAGTGAATGCTTCCATTCCACAACACTTAAGGAAAACTTGTTTCCCTAGAGTAAATTATTCAGCTTTATCTCACACACCTATGTTACATACAGCGAATCCAAATGTAAGCACAAATGTGTATGTAGGAAGGTTAGAGAGCACCCAAATGAATAAAATTTAAACTGAGATGATAACCTAAATTATGTCTGTCCACCAAATTAAAGCAAAATTTATGCTTAAATAATTAGGTTTTTAGTTGATTCAAGGTTTCATTATTTAGATGGCAAATAAAGGGTTAAAAGTAAGATAATCATAATTCAGTGGGATAAGTTAAAAGTTGATTTTTGTCTCATTTTGTTGAGCATGAATCTTGGCTGATAAGAACAGTTAATATTTTTTGTGTGCATAGCAATTAGTTCTGTATGGAAAGAGAGGATTTTTGGGACTTGGGTAGATAGAGGGATTAAAATATGTAATCTGTGATGGGCAACAATATGTATAATAAATGAATGAAGTTTCTTGGGAGTTTCCAAATGAGACAGTACAGATTCACATCTCAGGTGGGTCTCATTTCAGCTCTGAGTACTGGCAGTACACATCACATCAAGTCCTCACAAGGCACAGACTGGGACATTTGCTGAAAAATCAGTACAAGGATTGTAAAAGCAGTAAAATGAAGGAGAATCAGTACAAAGATTCTAAATGCAGTGAAATGAAGGAGAGATGATTACAGCATCATACATACCAAACTGTAAGATGAAATAAGGCACACCCTTACATTGCCATATTAAAACTACCATATATTTTGGATCATAAAATCCTTAACCCAGATAATAGATGCTCTTCAAAGTAAGATGTTTGACCCTAGAATTTGACACGGAGGTCTACATACTAAAATTCTGGAGAGAAGGTACCTGGACAAGTCTCCCAAGCAGCTTTAACAGTTGCATGGTAAGATAGTTCTCAGTTTGCAACATGCCAGTGACACAGCCATCTGCCTCAGGACCATGGGCATAGGGCCTTACAGACCTAGTCTTGCCAGAAGAGCGAAATACTTACAATTTAAAAACCTGCCTTCAACATTTCTTGGAACATCTAGAAGACTCTTGGAAGTATGCCTGTGCTGACAAAAATAACACATATGCAGTGATTGGCAAAGAAAATCAGTAGGAGCTGAACACAAACCTTAGGGATTGTTCAGTCAGCAGCCAGAATACTTTCTGCAGCAAAGGTCTCAAGGCTGTACAGCCAAATACTCAGAAAGTCATCTCAGTGCAGAGGCAGTTGTTATTTATAAGCATTTGACAAGATACCAAGTAATTCTCTGACCATTGGGTGGCCCAGCTTAGCTTACCCTCAAATTCATCCCACTTGCCTCTCTATATGCCTGTTTATTAATTGTCGATATTAATTTGCAATTGTCAGTTTAGGTTAAAAATTGTACTTTTATTTGTATTTGGGGGATGTGGAAGAAGAGAAATAGAATTTATTCCTGCTGAGTGATACCTATTGTAACATGAATGTTCTACCAGGTAGCATGGGCTAGGAATAAAGAACAATTTTTGGCCAGCACTGGTGTAAGTCAGGCCCCCATTACAAGGATTTTATGTTTTAAAGAGGCATGAGGGAAAGCGGTATGCACAGTCAAAGCAGACTACAAAGAATCTCTTCCTCCCGATACCCACAGCATTTTTTCCTTAATGCTGTTTATTCAAGATAGATGGAGTATGTGGAGATTTGATTTGGTTTTCTTTTCTGTTCAGAAGAAATGTAGATGATCCCTTGCAAATTAAAGCCGTATGTTGCCTGCCTTCCTTGACATGTTCTGCGCTGGGGTGAGAGGCGCAGGGGCTGCAGCCCGGCTGCTGCTGCCAGAAGTTTTCCGGAGAACAAGAAAAAGTCACAACTCTTAAAAGGGCAATTGCAGATCACAGCTCATTTTGTTCAGAGAATGAGAACATTTTTACCCTCTCTCTTTATTTCCCTTTCTTGAGCAAGTTCTTCTACAGTTACATACAGTGCCTGAAAACACAGACTCTCTCTTGTTCTTCAGACACAGAGAAGCTGATTTAAGGGCCTAAGATGGCAATCCTTACTCCCAGGAGTAGACCTGCTGATTTCACAGATACAAGGGAAAGGAGTAGGGCTTCACAGGGCTCTGATGCAAGGAGAAATTATGTGATGAGTTCTTACTTCTGGCCTCACGCTGCTCTTGCTGTGCTTCAAGTACATTCCTTTTAAAGAAATGACTCTCCCTTTCCACTGATGTAAATGAGATTCAGATCATATTTGCTGCATTACTCTTTCAAGATACACAAATTGAAAAGGTGTGTGTGTGTGAGGTGGGGAGATAGAGTGAAGGAAAGTTGTTTTTCTATGTCTTTTAGCTGTGTGTGTATTTTCCATGAATGCTATTTAGAGAGTGAGCAGGATGAGATCAGAGCAGGAGTAATTCTCAGCCTGTATCTGCCTTTTTCAGTGGAACGCAGCTTGGTACATACTGAAGGATAATCTTTCCTTTCCCTTTAGAAGAAATTTTTGGGCTTTTGCTTTTATTTGTAAAGATAGATTTAAATATTTAACCAGTGTAAACAGAGGCAGAAGACCAGCAAGGATTTGCTTGTAGCCACTTCTCCCCTAAATACATTCTTCATCATACAGGACGGTTTAGCTGTATTTTGAATTTTTTTTTTTTTTTTTTTTAATTTAGGCTGTTTGTATGAAAGGAATTATCTTAAGGATGGACAGGAGTAGTGTTCTAGACCTTCCTCCAATTCTGCAGCTGACTTTTCTAGTTAGCATTTCCCCTACTTTTTGACCCAGGCTTCACAGCAACTGCTCAACACTTCAGCACTCTGATATGCCATGTGGGCCCCAGAAAAAACAGCCTTAGCCCAATCCCAGACTCTTCAAGGAGGAGTAAAAGGAGCACTTCATAAAAATCTCAAAGTTCACAGTAGGAAATATTACCTTCAGGATGATGGAATTTAATTTCCTATTGTCAAAGGTTGTCATTCTTTAGTGATCAAATATGCAACCACAATGTTTAGCCCAACTGCAAATTGTTCAAGTCTCTCCTTCCTCAGTATCCCTACCAGAACATTAACCTATCCCATGACAGTGGGTGCATCTGGAGTCTTTGCTTTTTGATCTTGTGATGTCTCTGTTTTTATGGGTGAGTAATAAGATTGCATAATTTTTACTGAATTTGGACTTATCTATGGAAATTCACACATTTGCCATCTCCAGGGATGATTATTGTAATTCTGTATACTTTCATATGGTATTGCTGGCATTAAGAAACATATCTGAGGATTCTCAGCACTGAAGACCATGAGGATAAGCCATGTCACCTCAGTGTCCCAGTCTTCTGTTCCCCTCAACTGCCCACATGCTGAATACAGAGCCTATAAAAGTTTGCTTCCTCATCTTAAAGTGTCATACTAGCCTGATCCAGTCATGTCAGGGATGGCTGGTCTCAGCAGCTGCAGCCCACTACAGCTGTATCCCAATGCAGTAAAACCTCAGCCTTGAACCTCAGTGGGAATGAGCCTATATCCAGGAGACACAGCTACTGCAACATTTGGCTGACTGAATCTCTAACATCCAGAAGATTCTGGCATGCTTATGTATTTTCAGATTTTTTTCTGTGTTTTCAGAATTTTTTCTCCTTTTCCACTTTGACTCTCAGTGGTAGTCACATCATTGCAAACAAGGTTCAGTCATGCCCATCCTTACATATTCTACCTGGAAAGTGAGGGAGACTTCATGGTTATTCTTCACTTTTCGGAACTCTTTAATTCATGAGGAAGGATATGCATAAAATATAAACACTGAATAGAAAGTGTTAGGAAGGGATGGAAAGGGAACAGACAGGATATCTAGCTTCTGGTTCTTACTTGTTGATATCAATTAATGTTGAAATCATTCTTAAATCTCAGGAAGTACTTTGCTGATGGTGATTCTTTTGAACATTGGCTGTTCCTCTGCCTTGTATTATAGATACACAGATACAGTCTAGCTATTAGGATAACAATTAGTTAGTATTTCTGAAAAGCCATTGTGGTTTCTATTTCTATATTTTTTACAGTTGTAGAGCTTCTTCTTTGAATACATCATGACTTTTTAAAAATGTAGGCTGTATTAAGTATTTACTTAAAAGTCTTCGTTGTGCTTACACTTACATTCTTAACAAGTAAATTTGTGATTGCAATTTGGGTTGGAAGACTGGGTCCTCCTTTTAGAGAATGGGTTAGGAGCACCTCATCCTAAACTTTGTCCACACCATTGCCATAACAAGCAAAAGCATCCACCAAACTGGTTTGGGGGGCACTTTTCCTTCCTTCTCACAAGTAATGTATTTGTGACTTCAAAGTGGCAGCTGGCCTGCCATAGAAATTAGGCTGCCATGAAAACACAGCCTTGAACTCACATCTCTGGGATAAAAATATGACAGAACCATGTTCCCACATATTGTGTTCAATAGCAGCAGGCTTAAAGATGCTTCAAATCACAGCAAACCTAATTGTGAGCCAGTATAGCACTGAGTACTGAGTACCAAGGACAGGAACTAATTGGTTTTTGCCATGTCTGCTATGCCATTTCTATTACCTTTTTTTTTTTTTTTTTTAATTCACCATGCATAGCACTAGGGATATGGGACTTAAAGACTTGTCTTATTTGGGGAAAAAGAATGCCAATATTAAACTAATCCCTTGTGTAGACACTCTTATTTCAGTTTAAAAGTGCCTTTCATGGCATTAGCAAGTTGATTCTTTGCTGACATAAGCTTAATCAATATGAGGCACTCAGCCTGAAATAAATTTATCTCTGATGGGGTTGCACCAACTTTTCTATACTGTGCCTTTGAAAAACCATTTAGTTAAATCAGTTGTTTCTTCAAAATGGCAAGTTTTCACTCACTGAAGATTTGCAGTACAACAGTGCAGCCAGCTGAAAAACGAATCACTTATGTAAAACCAAAAGAACTTCTTGTCTTTGTATGGTACTACCCATTAAAGCTCTGAAAGCTGCAAATATCAATAAACTTAGAGCAGCTTTGCATCTATGTTCTTAATCCCCATTTTCTAAATGCAAGAACTTAAATGCAGAGAAATCAAATGTGTTTCCAAGGTCAAAAAAAGAGTATGTGGTAAAGTGGTTTCAGAATTAGACCAAGGACTTTGATTATCCCTGATCTCAGCATTTTTCAGACACCTTATATGTAAGAAGTACTTGTACCTGTGCTTTCTGGTAATCAGCCCTTTAGAATCAGATTGCCAGGGCTGGATGATGTATCCGAGAATAACTAGTGTGTAGTCTCTCATTTGAGTTTTGTAAATAAAAGACTGACTTCTTCTTCTTGAATGAAGATCTGCCCTTGTAATTTTATCACCACTTACTAAATATTTATTTGTAGTGGTATTCTCCTTTAGCTATAAACACAGACATTCTAATCTCAAATTCTGAGGCAAAACGGATGTTCTACCACTTGTTATGGCTACACCAAATATATTTTTTTAAAAGGATAAACACTTCAAATGTTATGCTGCAAGCAGAGCTTTTGAGGCTAGGAAGAGGATCACAAAGACAGTATTGATGCAGTACTGGAAAAGTGATTGTGGTCCAAACAAACACTCTGCTTTGTGTTAAAACAAGGATATTAGTTTGAAGCCCTGTAAGTGATAGGTCTGGTCCCAAACAAAACCACACATTAGCTCTGTTGGAAAAAATATGAGTGTCAGGTCAGATGAGCTTGAATCGATCTCAGATCAAGCTGAGGTTCAGATGGAGCAAGTAAATGCTATGGTACAACTGATTGAAAGGTAACTGCATGTAAAATAGACCAGAGCTGGTGTTTTCACCATGGAGTGCTTGCTCACTCTGTTGTTGAGTGATGCTACTAAAAGTTACTGAAACTTGACACACAGTGAAAATGCTTATAAAGTCTGAAAAAACCATTTTCATCCTTTGTGGTATATCTCAGGTTTACGCCCTGAATTCTATGATCTGGAATTCAGTTATAGCAAAGATTTGCCAAAAGCATGGATACTTACAACATCTTAAGCTACGAAGACCATATTTGTGCAATACAAATACTGTCTACAATTACTGCAATTAAAAAGAGAAGCTTGAGGCAGAAGCACTTTAAAAATATTTGCAGACCCATCAAAAGTCTTTCTGTGCTCCTATTCCCAGAGTACCTGGGCACCTCAGCACCTCAAAATCTCTAATGTGCTTGTTCTAAAAGATAAAAGTACTGCTTTGTCTTTGTTTTAGAGAAGGAAATCTAAGGCAGAGAGTAATTAAAATGACCTGTTCAGAGTCAGGTAAGAAATCTGTGATAGGAAAGGGAATTTAACCTAAAGCTGGCACACATTCTTTTTTCCTGAAGCCTATTTTTCCTGGAAAACTTTGGGGAAATCACAGTTGTTTTAAGACCCCTGAAGGAGGTGGTTCCACACCTTACCCACTCCTGTTGTTTCTCCCACAGAGGCACCTACAAGGCAGTGGAGAGAACCAGAGCAATGTGCTGGCCCAGCTGAAAGCTAACCAGCAAAGCCCATTGTGATTCCAGTTGCAGCAATTCCCTTCTCCAGCCCTTGGCATGGCTGCAGGGGTGCTAGTGCCAGCAGAGAGGAAAGGGAAGGAAGGTGTGAGCTGAAACACAGGAGAGGAGGGAATGGTTCCTGTCAGCAACAGCCCAGCTTTAGTGGGCATGAAGCAATCATGAAACTGCAGCTCGGATTGCACCTTTCCAAAAAAAAAAAAATGGAATCATTAGTTATTCTGACTTGAAATAAAAAAATCTAGTCATAGCTGGACCAGCTGCTGAGGTGGCAAATATGGGGAGAAATCTCTGTTCTTTTGTTCCTTCCAGTACTGCAAAGGGAAATTGAGGGGCTTGGGAGTAGAAAAGACCTTGAGTCACCTTGATGTTGACTCCTTCCCTGCAAAGAGGGGCAGCAGGACTTGAGGCTATCATTTAACACCTCCTCCCACTATGTATGTTGACAAGAGATTTATTTAACATCACAGTATTAATCCATGACCAAGCTATCACCTTAAACTCTCTCATAACAGCATCCAAGCTTCTTAATATCTATTCTCTTACCTGAAAAGCAATCAAGAGGAGCCATGAATGTTTATACTTATGTATTTACTTAACTTGCTTCATCGCCAGTTTCCTCTCTCTGCCTCCCTTTTATGCTCTAACATCTCTCTCAGCATGCCATTGTCAATAGTAATTTAAATTACGCATCAGACCATGCGAGCAGCTCACATGTTATCAGTTAATATGAAGGGAAACTCCAAGGACAGTGGTGCACAGCAGTCCTGCCATCTCTACCAGTGTGGGTGGCAGAGCACTGTTTTTGAAGGGGCTGTACCCCTCTGTTGCTGTGAGGAGACAGCTGCCTGCCACTGAAAAACTCTGGACTGGGCATATGCACTGAATTTAATTAACCAGATAACCTGTACTACGTCTACTGTGAGTGGATCTCCCAGTGCCACTACTAACACTGTAGAGCAGCTCCTCATGGGAGAAGGAGCAGCCCTTGATAAAGATGAAATGGTGCAAGAGGAGACACAGCCTCTGCCCCTTTTATGTTGTGGGTAGGAGGCAGAGAGTCCTAACTGCTTCTCAACAAGCCTATCAATGAAGTTGAGAACATGCCACTGTCAATGGATATTTGTCATATTGTGCAGCAAATCCTCAATGAATACACATATTAAAAAAGGCCTTGATAAAAGAAATTTGACCAGAGACAGATGGTTAACAATTATGATCATCAACATGAAAACTCAGGTGTAGGCTGAGAATTTGAATCCTCAGAATTCAAATTTAACTACATTGTAAAATAACTGGAGTAACTGTTGGACAAGAACTTAGATATGGAATTGTTCAATTAAAAACAAGGTTGAAAAAACCTCAGCATTTTAACTTTGTTGTGTTGGGTGCTTATTTATCTCAAGCTGGTCAGAGAAGATTTGGCTGGGATTTGAAGTGGAAGTTTCATAGATTCACAGCCCTTTAGCATGTGTCCAAATATTTCACTTCCTCTTCCTTCGGAGTGTGTATAGACAATGACACTTGGTCTGCTTCTGACTGCACATGAAAATGAGATTTCCTTCAATATGTACTTTGCTTTTAAAAGGATTATCTCCCATTTTTTTCTTCCATTTTTTTAGACCTCAACAGTGCAAAGGACTCTGATGATCTTTTAGAAACAAGAAGACAAATCATGGAGAGGGTTATTTACTGCAGCACTTGTAGTAGCAGCTTTTTAACTAAGGTAAAGCATCTGAGACCTAAAATCAGCAAGAATATCTTACAGAAGTACCTACAAGCCTAATCCACAAATTCTCTCTGCATATACATAGTCATTATTTCACTAATTTAGTTTTTTTCTTTTAAAAGTCTCTTTCTTTTCTTAAAGCAGTAAAGAATTAAGGAACTCACGATCTCATGCTAACAACTTTTAGCCCAAGGAACATAATCTGCTTTTATATTTTATCAAGATAAATTCCAGACATAATTTGTTTTCCCAGACCCAACTCTTGGCCTGTATTTCTCACAAGTGGATAACCACCCAATAAAAATAAATAAAAATGTCACCCTACCAAATTAAATATCTGACATTGCTCACAGCTGACATTGTCCAGGGACCCCTTTTGCATCCACAGGAGACAGCCATGACTTTCTCACTGCTGCTCCCTGACCAGTTCTATGCAGCCCATGTAGCATCTGCCTCTGAGCTCATTATGCATCACTTACTCATGTTGCTGTAGACAAATGATAAAGAAATTGTGTGTGTGGACACTCTCATTTTGTAACCAGAATCTATCCTATCTTATAACAAGAGTCATTATAATACAGACTTTTAGTATCCACGATTACAGCTTATTTTCATGCCATGCTGAAGGAGAACAGAGATCTGAGGTTGAAGGTCAGAGCCTTTAAAGAATGAAGAAATGTCTCCTGCAGGTGTTTGGTTTATAAATGCCCAGGACAGAGTTGCTGCTTTTATGAGGACTGTTGTCATAGTAAAGTTCCCAAGAAAAGCAGGGTGTTTTTGGTTTTCTATTTTTTTTTTTTCCTCGTTGGTTGGTTAGATTTTTTTGTCCTGGCATCTGTTTACTGTCAGTGGACACCCACAGCTGTAGCCAGGAGTATGCCTTACTTCTGGCCTCTGATGTGAACAGCTTTTGCTCCAGCCCTGGGGAGCTGCTGGGCAGACAAAGCAGTAGGGAGCAGGCAGCACCCCAGGTGATAAAATGTCCAGTTTCCATTCTGATGTATGGGAAATTTTAAAAGCTTTGATGTCTGAAGGCATATGCACTCCAGCAGAGAAAACTTCACATCTCATCTCTCCCTAGCCAAGAGTAGATCTTTTCTATTATATCACAAGCAGCCTGACAATACAACACATAAAAATTGGAGCTATCACCATATCAGATCATGAACCAGCTTTCTTGAATGTTGTTATTACGACAATACCTAAGTGATATAAAAATTTGTAGTTTAATAAGTATCTTTAGAAGTGTGCTAAGTATACCCAAAATAAGGCTCAATGCAATTTATTTGACTAAACAATTCAGAAAAAAATATATTAATGTGAAAAGTATAATGGAAGAATTACCACATGAATTCTCTAATTGCCTAGATTCTAAAACACATAAGGGTATCAGGGACCTGGCAGGCACCAGAATCCATATTTTCCACTATCATATATTTCTGCAGTAGAAAGTAGAATTAAGTAAACACATTTTTTGCTATTTAATTAAAGGAATGTACAGTCTTCTAGATAATAGTCTTGACAGTGAACTAGGAAGAACAGCTCTGTTCACACACTCAGTTAAGAAAGTGCAACCATTTCCTCCAGGGAATGTACTGTGGAACTTGATCCCCTTGGTACTGAGCAGGTAGAATATGCTCTCTTACAAAGCCACCCCACATTCATCCAGCAGTGGAGGCAGAATACATCCTCTCATTTATGCTTCACCTCACAGTTCTGTGCTCGTGCATGGGGAACAGTTGGAGTTTGAACTGCCCTGGTCAGAAGATGCCCAGTTCTGAGCAGCGACAGTGGTACTGTGAGACTGAGCATGCTGGAGCTTTGGCTCAGAAAGCCTGGTTGTTTCTCTGGATCTGGGCAGTTAGGGACAGCAAGTAAAAGAAGTCAAGGAGAATTAATAAAAACGTGGGAATAGCTGAAAAGCTTTTGCAGTAAGCATCTGCCTGGAGTTGAGCATTCTACAGGCTGCTGTAGTTGTGTTGTGGTCATACACACAAAGACATGACCAACTGTCTGCAATCCTAGGCATGTAGGTTTTTACAGTTTTATACCCCTGTTTCCTTTACACTTTCTGCAAGCAAAGAATGAGCAGATACCACAGATCAGCAGCTGCACAGTAACCTGTAACCTGTTAAGCTCTGGTAGCTGATCTCGGCATGCAGTTTCTCCATCCAGTTTCAAGTAGGGTTAGAACCCCCGGGGAGAAGAGAGAGCAGATAGTGATGTGAGCATTTTAGCTCTGTACATCCAGTGCCATGCTGGCTTGCTTTTTGGAACACCAGCAGAAGGAGAGAAGCAGCAGCTGTTGGAGGTTGCAATGACAGGAGAGGCAATGTATGCAGCAAGCTCCTATCCAAACAGTTGCTGCTAAACCATGGGGATCCACAGAGCAGACTTGATGACCTATGTTGGCTTTCAGGCTTTATAAAACTGCCTGCTGCAACCAAGGTTTTTAAATCTGGTTGCATAGCATTACACGTTAATGGATAGAGGATGGTTTTTGGAAGCTGTGTCCTCTCCCATGAAGATGGAAACTTGGGCCTTACAGACCACTTTAAAGAAATCAGGCTTCAAAAAATAGCATAAATGTAGCTCTATTAGCTGTGCATACAGCTGTGATAAGCTGGCCTTGATCCAAAAATCCTGATCATGTTTTGTTTTGTTTTGTTTTGTTTTTTAAGTACAAAATATGTTTGCATCACTGACTTGAGAGGTTCTGGTTGCTATGTTGATTGTTTATTGGTTCTACTTATTTACAAACAAAGAAAAGTGAGAACAGCAGCAAAGTGGTCAGAAGTGGGATAGCTGCAGGAACAGAAAGGGTCATGATTGAGCTGTTGAAAGCTGTCAGGGCAAGGGCCAGCAAAGAGGCCAAAACAGATATGTAAAGGAAGCCAAGGAGGTTGCAGGTAAGCAGCTAAAGACAATCTCTCTGCCAGCTTCAGGGGAAGGAAGATCCTGCTCATCCAGCTAACTAAAGGTAGAAAAAAATAATCCTGAATACATTTACCAACAGATGAAGGCCCAGAGGGAGCAGATGGCCAGAAACAGTGTGACTTCACAGCAGACACAAGCTTTATTGATCAAATTATCACTCCTGGCAACTGATGGGAGGGGAGTAATAAAAATGGGTTAAAACTTTTGGATGAAAACAACTGCCTTGAGTGGATACAGTATAGAGGGTGTGGATATGTGGAGTTCCAGGTAAGTGTAATTTTAAAAGGTGCATGTTAATACACCTGTAGTGAAGTAAGAAATGTCAAGCAATTGGGTAAGTCCATGTTTGATTTAGGAGCTCAGGCATTGGAATCACACTAATTTTCAATCATGAAGATGAATCTTGCTGTGAGATGCCTTGGAGGGCATAATTTTGAAAGATACATAGCAAAGCTTTTCAGTAAATATAAATTATATGTGATTACTGGCAAGTTTGTCTGATTTAATGAAAATATTTTCTGCCATGTTGGAAAATTGATTTTGTAGACTTGAACTTAAAATTAGTTCCAAGAAGATGAGATGGCTGCATCTTGGAGAAGAAAGAATACAACTGTGCTGACATATAATGTAAGGGAATTTACAAAGAAGTCTAGTCCTACATGTAGTTATATCCACATCAACATCAGTTAGTTCAGCATCAGTGGTTCAGTAAAGATGAATTAAAGCAGTCATGTACCTTAGTCAGAAATGGTGCACAGTAGGTGATGAGATTATGGATCAATAAGGATAATACATCTACCATCCATATGGTTTTTTTCAAATTTATTATTACTTCTTGGACTAAGAACAGTTCCAGTAAATGAGATAAAATTGTGAAAAAGACTGGAGGCATCTCTTTAAAATATTGCAGTTAGAAATAGAAAACATTTTAAACTATCAGAGACTGAGTTAGGAAATCAAGGCAGGGGATTGACTTTAATTAAAAAGATAAAAATGATGATGATACACCAAGCCATACCAATACATAAGGGGAAAAAAAAAGCATTCAAGGCCTAAAAGCTAGTACTACCCCTGAACTGGAAAGACCAGCAATGACATAGAAGGACATGCCAGAAAGCCAGTGAAGAAAAGGACCATTTATCAATTTTGGATTTTAATTAAAATGCCTATGTTTTCTATAGCCCTAAAATTTA
Source organism: Lonchura striata (assembly GCF_050655825.1). Lineage (NCBI taxonomy): Eukaryota > Metazoa > Chordata > Aves > Passeriformes > Estrildidae > Lonchura > Lonchura striata. Next base: position 23,102,529 of record NC_140704.1, on the reverse strand, counting down.
TCTGTCTTGCTAAAGGAATAGTCATAAACAATCATCACCACAGAAAACTTTTAAAAATGCCCCACAAATTCAGAAGTTTTTTCAAACAAAGGAGCCAATGCAGATTCACTTACCTATATATTTAGCACATGTGCACATACAACACACATATCTGCACAGTAAGAAGAGAGAACAGATAAATCAAATACACAGAAACTGCAGAAATATGATGTGCTTGCCAAGACTCAGACACAAGTCTTCACAGGAGTCTGTTCGTAAGCTGATTCATATTTTAAATATTAAAATTATATCTAATGGAAATTAAGTATATACAATAAAATAAATGTGTGTATTCATCTTTATGACAGAAGTATTAATAATAAAAATATACGATATTGAGATTGTCTAGGAAAACATCTTGTCCTAGAAAATGTAAGAGCTTTGTGTTCAAAGGATTTAGAAAATAAACTCCCTTTCTGTGGAGCCCTGCCCATTGGGATTTGGCATAAGAAAGAAGAGAGAATTTCTAAGAAATATCAGGTTGTCTTTGCTGGCATATTTTTTACTTTGTTCTGAACGGAAACAACTTGAGCTCAAAAGGTAAATTTCATTGACTGTAGATTTTACTAAGTGTGAATTTAGCAGAGAAAGCAAAAGAAATCGAAGGATGTACTATATATGACTGCATTTTACAGCCCCTTTCTTCTTCTTCTTTTGATAAGCACTTAACAGAAATCTATCAGTGAAAGCTGCCAATTCTTATTTTTACCATATGTACAGATCGAGGATGTCAGAGGAAATGTGTATGGCAAATTAGGGTGAACTCTGTGGCCTGAATGTTAAATGAGAGGGCAAATTATGCAGGATTTGTCTACCATTTTAGTGCGCTCATTTGTGATGTCTTTGGGCAGGGCACCTTTATAAGACTATCCTGAAGATATTATCATAATGGAATGTTTTGCATAATGGAAAACACAGTCACCTCAGATCTTCTTTTGCATGACAAACCCTTGATTAGAAAAATAATAGGATGGAAATGGAATTTGTGTTTATACAGGCAGGCATCAGAGCCAAGGAGAATAGAAGCTGACCTCAATACACTGGAGAACTGTCATAGGCAGATGCAAAACTTCTCTCTTTACAGTAAATTTAGCCTGGAAATAGACTGAGAAAAAAACGAGAGTCATATAAAAGTTTTCTTACAGTGAAAAGTTCCTTATTCATGAGAAAAGTATCTGTGATATGCAAAGGATATTACATCTTTTTAAATGACTCATAGCTCTTGTTATACTGTAAGGTCCACATTACACCCCTGTGAAAACAAGAATGTTTTTATATTTGACAAAACTGTAAATGTTCTAAATTTTCTATTATACATCTGATTTAGCTTTGGCAATTTACAGTCTTTAGGTCCATTGATGTACAGTTAGAAAATGGAATTAATATCCTGCCTTAAATCAGTATAGCCAACCATATACATAATTAGGAACTGGATTATTATTTTCAGCATTGAATACAGCCATGCTCCTGTCCTTCACTCATCTGAATTAATGCACACATCTGCATATGTGTTTTTAGGATTGCTGCTGATGTGCATGTGCCATTAGACACATAAGCCTGCTGGTTTTATTTAGTCAGTATTAATTACAAAGTTTATTCTGCAAACAGAAGCATAGAAAAAAAATCTCAAAAGTGTACAATAATTTGGAAGACTCTGTACCTTCAGGGAAACTGTAAAATCAAAAGGTAGATGTTACTAACTCCTTCTTACTATCTAAGAATATAATGTGCTATTACAAGACTGGATTTAACTTAGGTTCAGCTTAGAAGACAACATTATTTCATTACTGCCAGTGATCCTGGGAGCACAAAACTGTATTGTTCTCTGCCAAGATCATATTGCATACAGGTTGAAGTGGGTTTCGGGTGATAAGAATTCCAACACGGCTGGTTTACAGAAGACCCCAGTTAAACTGCTTTAAACACCTAGCCTAAAATATAGTACCTGGGAAGATAGTGTTTTGTAGTGTCACTGCTGGGACAGTGTAAGTGCTAATTGCAAATGTGCTCATGGTTATTTCTATGGCTGCCCTGAATTAAAGAACATTGGCCAGTCCTGATATTTGATATAGCCTGAGAAGAGAATCAGTATATTGCTCTGAGGCACCTCACCTCTGTGTGATGATAAAATCTTAGCCTGTCTTTGGTTTTCTGATAGCCATTTCCTCTCTTCCTCACTGTGATTTGTTGAGATGATCTTAATCTGATCCAAAGGCTCTGAACCACCCATAATTGTCATTAAAAGCAGCAACGGTGGGTATACCCAGCATCTCTCAGGATCAAGCTTATCATTTTTAGGTGTAAATATCTGTATGACTAGAGTTACATGTGTCAGCTTTAAGATAATGTCATGATTTAATTGTGGTCAAATATCTGGAAAAAGGAAAGCATCTCTGCACAGTGTCTGTTCACATTTATTATCTTAATAGTAAACTCACAGCTGATTGCAGTTTGGCCCTTATCAGTTCTTCCTTCTAGCAACATACTAAATAATTTCAGCTTGTTCAGGAACAGATCAATCTTAAGATACAGCTTTACAGAGAACTGACAGATAATACCAACCTTTATTTTTCAGCAAAAGTAATTTTTGATGTAAAAAATGATGTGCAAGTGGCTACAACATTTGATATACATATATGAACAATGGCTAATGAAATACAGGAATCCAGCTTTTCAATGCCTGAAGAAGCAGATTTAATTCCTGGGTTTAATACTGCAGATTTCTTCACTTGGTTTAGAGTGAGCTGTAAATAGGCTGGTTGATTAGAAGACTAAAAAGATAACCCATTGAATGATAATACGTAACATGCCTACCAGAATCCTCCACCTGAATAGTGCAATAGTTACTTTCTTTGAGGAATACTTTGCAATGTATTAGAGACTGAATCACCCCTTTTCTTCCACATGCCAGTCAGACAAAACCCTGCTAGCTGTCTGAACCCAGAAGTACATGTTCCCAAATGCTGCTTAATTCACCTTCTCTAAAGTGCTAGCAGTAAGTCCTGCACTGAGGCTGCGTACTTAAGGTCTGTATTTGTCACCCCGCTCTGCTTTCCATTAATCGATTACTGACTCAAAGCTGCACTTAATCCATTATGACAATAGTTACATTTGTAAAAAAAACATTCTGAGGTAAGATTCTGAGTTGTAGTAGAGTCTGTTCAGCCCATGCTCTGAGTCAGCTAGAGCATGCCCCCGGGATTATTCCCATAAAACAAACCAAAGCCAGACTCTGTAATAACACCACTTGCAAATGCAGTAGTTCTACTCTCCCCACTTCCAGTAAGCTCATCCTGAATGCCTTTTAGGCAGCCTCAATTTTGGTATCTCCTCTATCTAAACCAGTGAGAAACACACAACAAATCCCGTAAGGAAGGGCAGGAAGTTGTGAGAGCTGTTACATGGTTATTGTTACTAGGGAAACCACTGCCTTAGTATTCATGTGTTCAGCAGATCTGGCTGGCTGTGTCTTGGGGTCCCAGGCAATATGATGAAATAAATGGCAAACAGGAAAATAAACCAAAACCAGTACAGAATACACTATAATAGTCTGTAACACTTAAAATTAAAATCTTGTTTTGGTAAAAGAAATCTAAGCGGAAATATCTCCCATAATATGCTTTTATAACAAGGGGATGTGTGTTTGGAAGAGTGTGCTATATTCTATTCCTCTTTTCCTGAACATTAATAAAATATCTGTAAAAGCAATCAGTACTGATAGTCTAGAGTTAAAATGCTAATCCAAAGCAGATACATTTTTTGGCTGCTGACCTTAGCTCTATTTTCATGAGCAGTATCTATATCAAAGCAAAGGACGAGTAGAGCTAGTACTTTTCTTTGGAAACCAGACTAGTTTCCAAAGAAAACCAGACCCAGACTAGTAGTGTTGGGTCTCATCTCTAAGAACAGATTGTCCATGCTACTACTTTATGGGACAATTTTCTTGTTTGCTCGCTTTTTAAAGATACAGCTTGTTTCTGAGTTCAGTCACGAAAGTGTGTGACTTACAAAACAATCAGAAACATCTCGAGCAGTAGCCATGCCTCTTAATGTTCACTGTATCATTTTTAGCATAATTTAAACAAGCAGCAACTTTCCCAGATTCAGTTAGAAATTGAGGCTGAAAAGGCTCTCAAGAAATCAGCTGTGCTGAGCAGGTTGTCTGATATATAGTTTACAGAATGACACTCACCACCAGTTCCTTAATTTCCACAGTGATAGGGATTCAACACATTTCATCCTCAGTAGGAATTCCCCAGCTGATTAATCAATTTTGTCTCATCCATCTTGCTGAAAATCTCAGCTGAGTAATAAAGCCTGAAGAGGATACTCATACCTTCCCTAGAGCACTGCCAGCCTCAGGCTGTCTGTCCATTCCAGTGCTGGCTGCATTGCAAAACCAGCTCAGTATTACTACTCTCCCTGATGGACTCCAGGCACATAGCTCATCCACCCAGAGGTTCAGGCACTGCAGAAAGTTATTGTTCCTGAGGATCTCAATAACCCCAAACCCAGCCAGAAACCACCATCTCAGTAGGTTAGTTCTTGCTTTAGAGTGGAATGAATTGCAGTGGGGAGATACAGTGTGCAGCATAACTGATTATTGCAAAGTTCACTTCCTGCTAAATAGAAGGACTTCTCTAAACAGAGATTTCAGGAGACAACATACTGCACAAATGTGACAGAATTACAGGCAAGACTGCGGGAAATATAGTGGTACCTGGTTTTCTGAAGAAATGGAAGTGAGGAAAGCAATGGAGAATGAAGTGATAGTACTTTGTTGTGCAGTAACCCTCTGATAATAAAGCACAAATAATTAACAATTATTTGGGCCTTTCTGAAGCAGGCTCGCGAACAGGGTTATGCGAAACAACCCACAAACCTAGATAAAAGCTAACACAGTAGATGGGATAAAAAAAGAGATTTTTTTGATTCTTTCAAAAGCACTATTATTAAAGATACACAAGTGTTTAAAGGCTTGCTTCCTTTTTTTTTTTCCAGTTTTATTTATACATCTTGGGGCTAACTATAGCAAAAATATTTCTGCTTTACAACAGATAGAGAAAACAAGAGAACCAGGACTGTGGGATTTAGAAATATCCCTGCCAGGAAGACCTGCAACACTGAACAATGGGAATATCAAAGTACAAAATTAGAGTTCAAATATACATGGGTGGCAGCTCATTTTTCTCTCAGCATGTTTGTGTCTTTGCGTGATCTCCAGACTGATCCCTAGTCTACAGTATGATATGGGCTTTTGCTATCCACGGGGTGACTATATAAAACAGATAATTAGAGACCACTAAGAAGAGACTTTGGCAATTAGAAATATCCAGCACAAACCTGCAGAAAGGTTCTGCTCATTAAGTATATCCACTGATGGCACTAAATAAAGAGGCACATGTGAGCTACAGCTGGGAAATACAGGGAACTAGAGATCATGCAGGAAAAAGCTGTTGGAGAATTACAAAAAACTCTCACTAATGTCCCAAATTAAAAATTATTTAATAAATAAGACGTTCCAGGTTTCTTTCATGAGCATAGCACTACAGGAAGAAACTTCTACATTTCAGATATCTGGATGTAAAGGACAAGGAGCATGTCCAAGCCAAGCAGTGTGTTCAGCAGGGCTAGGTATGGAATTAGGCTCTGAGGTACAGGCATGCTCTGGTTAGTTTGCTATGGTTCCTCCTGGCAATTTTACCTAGGCTGCTGTCTCATGGGGCAGTAAGAAGGCATTCACTGTCCCTTGACAGGCCATCACCTTCACGCAGGATGCTCTTTGGTTGGACACTGTTGAGAGCTGGAAGACTACTTAGAGGAGATATTTCTATGGGCTTTCTTTCCTTAAATACTGGCAGCCAGGTTTGGGGTTGGAGGACTAGAGAATTTTTGTGCTGCAAATTAAGGCCATTTTGATGAGGCAGGAGACAGCCATGATGCACACTAAACCCTGGAAAATGTTGAGTGCTCTCCACACCCAAGTTAGCTTGGTCTCTTGAGAGTCCTCTGCAGTGGGTAGCTGAGTTCTTGGGGGCATTCATAGGAGCATAGCTGCCCTGCTTGTGGATCTCCATATGGAAAAGTTACCCCACACAAGGAAGCTGCCTCTTTACTTCCAGAGAAACCTACAGTGATAGAGGAATAGCTAAAAACAGACAGTGATACAAGGAGGGCTTGCATGTGGGGTGGTTCAGAAAAAGTGGCAGCACTGGGAGAGGGGCAGAAAACCTGCTCATTTGTTGGATGAGGAGTGCAGGCAGCAGAGCTGGAAATACCTCCTGTGATTCTCTGAAGCTGCAGCTGTTGAGAGGGCAAGGGCCAAATCACCCATCTCTCTTGTGCTTTGAGATATGCAAATTGGAAAAGCAGACAGACACCCTCCTCCCAGCTGAGTTCACACTTTCACCGAAAGCTTTAATAAGAAGCCAGGTTTGCAGGAGAGAAGAGGATGGGGTAGCCCAAATTTACATATAAAAATCCTCCAGCAGGATGCGACATCTAAGTGTGGGTGGAGAGCACCATGGTACAAGCCATACAGTTTCATTGTTCATGGCTCAAAATGTCCCCAAGATGTGTATTCGTAAGACCTACATTTTGAAGATGAAGATCTACCTCTGGCCAGCTCTACTTCTAGAATTCTAAGGAGCAGTGCACAGCAGCTAAGAAGTCCAGCTAATGGATATTGATAGTTGCAGACCGCTGTTTGATCACAGGATGACTTGCTTTTGACAGGCCAGAGGGAAAGCAATGCTGATGACAGCATTTTCAGCCAGGAACTGCCCAAAAGTCAGACCTGTCAAAAAGCCATTTACACAATCCAAGTGAAAACAAACTAGCCACAGCTTTTAGTAACACTAATCAGAAATCGATTGCTACATTTTCCACAGATTATAGAGTGAATTAAATGTTTGCCAGATTAGAACGTATATATAGACAACAGATGTTAGATGAGGGTTTTGGAAAGGGAAGGCTGAAGTCATGAAGTCACATTTCTTTAGAGCCTCAGGCGTTTATCATGGAAACCATTTTGCTAGGAAAGTGAGTGCAACTGCATGGCTGGTATGTCCACCCATCCCTGTGGAGCAGGTTGTGGCTCAGAGAAGGAGCAGCTATCCTAAATGCTCCCAAAGCATATGAGGAGTGTGAACTAACAGCAGAGCTCAAGCCAGAGCTGAGCACAGACTATGCAAGGAATCACTTAGTCGCAGAAAAATGCAAACACTTGTAACATCAAGTCAAATTTAGTCAGCAGTTTCACCTGAAATAAAATGTAGAAAGGATTATTTTAGTGGTTTTGCAATAGTTTTTTGCTTTGGCTTTTCATGCAAGACTTACAAACTGTCTTGAAAACAATTTCTGAAACAACAGAACATGGGAAAAGAGTGCCATATGCCACACCAACCACATTTGGTGAGACTGAAGGTAGATATCCACTCCTATTCCTACCTTATTTAAAGCTGGGTCTTAGAATCATGGATCTCCTACCTTCTTTATAATGATACTGATTCTAGGTGGTACAAGTTCCATTTTTTTGCTTCGAAGATACTTGAAAGCAGAGAATGGAAAATTCAGATGAGTACCCTAGAGAGCTGCCCAGACCATAATCATCACCCATTTTCTTACTCAGTGAATGTTCATGAGTTACATGAAGCTGGACACATCAGCATTCAAGAGAGGCTCCCTCTGTATCTCTGCAGCCACAGTGAATTTTCTTCATCACAAATACCAATGCCTTCAAGTGGCCGAGAGCTCTACATCTCTCAGAACATGGGGAGCAGGGCTGGGTTGGTGGTGGAGCAGGGACACGAGGCAGTGCACACCACCACCACTTCTGCTGGTTTACCTGTCCCACCCCATGGTGTACAGGTTGCTCAGGAGCCTTGAATCTAGCAGAGCTACTTTCTCAGGCAATATAAATTGCAGAAATTTCACTTGATCTGCCCGTTTGGACAGTCTGGCAGGTAGGACTTTTTTTCTGAGAGGAAAACCTGGGGATTATGGAGCAGTTGGACTCTCTTACCTAAAAAATCAAAGTTCACTCCACTGAATGCAGCGAGGGATATGCCCTCCTCAATTTTGTGAATATTGTTCCAGCCATCCTGAATGAGTTTATTTTTACACTGCTTTGATGCTCTTTAGCGATGTCCCAGATCAATATGAAATACTTACGCAACCTGTAAAAAAGCCTTCCTTATCTGACTGTCTGAAAAATTCTGGTTTCATGTATATTCAAAAATATTTTTCCCTTTTCCTTTAAAATATTTTCAGCATAGTTTTTCTCCAAATAGAACCAGTTATTCATGCAGATCCAGTTAAAATAAGAAGTATTGCTAGTTCTTTGCTGAGAACATTAGTCTGGTTCCTCAGCATTTCTAGTTCCAAAAGCTGTTGCCCAGAGTAAAACTGCTGCCCAGTTATTTGGTGTGACTGAGATGGAGCCCATTTTCCCCAGAGCAGCCCTGACAGTGCTGTGCTTTGTATCAGTATCTAGTGAGGTGCTGATGAACACTCTTTGGCTACTGCAGACAGTGCTGGCACAGATCTGTTCTGCCTCTCCAACAGTCTGCCTCCTAGAATGGGCTGGAAGCAGGCAAGAAGTTGGGAAGCAACACAGCCTTGACAGCTGACTCCAACTGACCAAAGGGATATTCCATACCATTTGGCATCTGCTCAAAATAAAAGCCAAGAGAACAGGAGGGCATTTGTCAATACAATATTTGTCTTCCAGAAGAGATGCTAGGCACACTGAAGCCCTGCTTCCTGGGAAGTGTCTGAACACTGATGAGAAGTAGAGAATAAATTTTGTTTTCCTTTGCATCTCTGCATGGCCTTTGTTTTTGCTTTATTAAACTGCCTTTAATGTGACCCATGATTTTTTTCCATCTAATTTTCTCCATCCCAGTGCTGAGGAGGAGGAGAGTGATAGAACAGTGTGATGGGCAACTGGCATCTATTGAATGACATCCAACCAGTCCTTTTTAACAACAAACATGGGGCACCCTCTTCACAGTAAACTCTGCACCTTCGCTACATTTAGGGGCCAAACTCTGATTAAGTTCCCATTTAAGTAGGATCAGAATTGGTCAAATCTCTCTCGGATTCCTATAATTCCAGGTTTGGAGATGGAGGTAGGCAGCATGTTAGGCCCTTTTACCCAAAGCATGCTAGGCCTCTTTACACCCAAAGGGAGAATTTGCAAACTGAGATTGATGTGCCAGGTGGGGCCACAGCAGGAAGCACCCTGCAGACCTGCCTGTTTTTTTTTCCTTATACCAGAAATAATCTTTTTCATTTGTCATCAAACTGAATAGCATTTAGTCCACTGATGTTCTAAGCTTTCCTGCAAAGTCTGGAAGTGATACAACACAGAATTTGCAATATCCCACATCTCAGAGCATTGGATCTGAGTTTAGGTATGGGTGCCTTTGTAGCAGGATTCTCAAGGACAAACAACATATTGAGGCTGCTACTGCAAATGTTTCTAAGTAGGAGCAGAATGTAACTCTGGAGCATCTGAAAAAAAACCCCACTCCTTTTCAATATAAAACTACAAGAAAATATGTGTGCACAATTGTCTCATTCCTCAAAGTGTTATGCACATAATCAAAGGAAAATCACTATGGACTGTGGCACGGAGGAATAGTGTGCTCTGCCTTTATGAACGAAGCACATACAGCTGAGCAAGTACCATTTCCATGGGTAAAGACTTTTCAAGGATAAATAGATGGCATCTTCTCTGTAGTAAAACAAGAATCAGCCTATTCTCACAGCCAGTGTTCAACATTATACTTAAGAGCAGTATTAGACTAAAAAGCACCTAATTTAACTTGAGCTGATTTCAAATGCATCTTGGTTTGTCTCAGCTATTGTCTAATCCTTTTGTTTGAGATGTTCTACATCAGTTTTGATTCATGTGCTAACAATCCCCCTTAAGGCAGGTAATTCCACCACGTGCAAAGTGGCATTCCAGTTCCCACAGACAAAAGTCAGTAAACTTTAAATCCCAGAGCCCCTAAACTTACTTTGCATAAATTGCCCTCACAGGAGGAGAGCGGAGATCTGTTAATATGCATCTCCTGTATCAACTTAGAATTCAAATTTTTCAGAACAGTGGGAATGCTGATTAGAGACAAATCACAGCAGAAAGCAAAGGCTGCAACTAATTCTGAGTACAAACAAAATAAAATGTGAATGACTTCACTTTAACCTCTATGTCCTACTTCAGTGTCTTTTCCATTAAAGGTTTCTTAGCACAACAATTAACGGAATGGAAATACATCTTTGTTAAGTAATGACCTCCTACAGAGGGCACTTTTTTTCCCTTTGGTACTGAAGTTACACATTACATTCCTGTAATGAGAACAGGTTTTAAGCCTAGTATCTGTTGATTTTGCCAAAACAACAAATGGGACCTTTATGCTAATGAAAGTTAAGATTTTAATCTTTCCACTGTGATGCAGTTTCTGTCCTCAGATCTTGAGATAGTGTGCTGTTTCAAATGATGTAGTACCAAGCATAAAGAAGAGTTTGGATTACTTTTTTTTTTTGAACTGCAGTACTTAGACAATCACATTCCTTTTTCCCAGAAATGCATATATCTATATTTATAGCAGATTAAAAACAATGTCATCACCTCAAGGTAAAAAAAGAGAACTGTGAAACAATGGGAAACAATGGTACCAGTAAAATCTGAAAATATGTTGAAACAGAAAATACGTAAATTTTTCCATTGGTAAATTGTGTAGCTATGGCAACTTGTACAATTAACAAATTATAAGGCTATTAAGGTTGACTTCCTACTTGCATAAGCCATCAACATTCACAAAATGGAATATAGACACAGCTCCAATCTGTGTTTAAACTGCTGTGTCTATCTCAGCAAGCCATCGTGGACAAAGTCCTAATGCTACTGAAATCAATGCAAAAAGACAAAAAAATATATTATTTCAGGGTTTCTAGGATTCAAACAGATTTCAAACCAGATTAAAACCAGATCTCCCCTGCCTAAATGGTAGGATGAGCTATTAATGAGTCATTATTTTCTTAGTGGTAGTCCAAATTTACCAAGTGCCTCGTCCTACCAGTGTAGCTTGTTATTCCCTCTTGGCAGGTTTCATTGCTAATGATGATCAGTAATTTGTTCTATCATGGCAAAATGTTTTCTAGAGACACTAAAAGCAAAACCATTAACATGGAAATATGGTGTCTAAACTGAAATACTGAAATATCTGGAGATGGCAGTTTGGAGAGTTTAATGACATAAATCCATGGGGTCTGAAACCAAAATAGTCAATGATTTCTGGCATCTGCAGTGTCCCATAGCTGCACACACTGAAGAATTGCACTGGCTCCCGGCTCTGTGGCAAAAACCCAAAAATCCCTGAGGTCTCCAGTCCCATAGGCATTCAAATAGAATCCTGTCACAGGGCTGAGAAACCTGAGATCCTGGCACTCCGCAGGTGAAGCAAGTTAATTGAAAGATAAGTCTTTTTCTCCTGATAAATCAGTAGGTTTCAAAGCTGCTGAATAACCTTGCTTTGTTATGAAAAACTTCCAACCAGCTCTAATCAAACAGTCCCAGATTAAGAAAAGCAATTTAATTGAAAGAAGGTGCAGGGAGAGCTCTGGGGGATTTGTGTAGGTGCTGCGGGACAATTGGGAAAAAAAAGTGTGTATGCTGCTACAACCCCGATTTCTTTGTTGGGACAGTGTAGTACTAAGGTATGAAAGAAAAACAGTCAATGTAAATTTCCCCATTTTTCCCTTGCACCACATCCTGCAGATTGGAACAGTACAGTCTGATCATCTGTTAATCAGTTGTTTAGCTGATTAATACCAGAGAACAAAAGAGATCATATGTGTGAAAATAAACCAGGCAGAAATTCAAGAGAGATTAAACAACACATTTTCTTTCTCTCTTTGTAGTAAATGTCCACGTTAAAAAAAAAAAAAAAAAAAAAAAAAAAAAAAAAAAAAAAAAAATCCACCTAAGGCCATTTTCTCTAACTCAGGCTCCAGAGATATCTTTAAAGAACTTGGTTGCATTTTTTTCCTCTTTCTGTATTGAAGAAATTAATAAAAGATCAGCATCTGGGGCACGTATGAGTTTGATACGGTGTTTTACTGATGACAAACTCCAGTTCCATCTTCAGGTATTCACACAACAGTCCAAAGCCCTGTTGCTGGACGAGCTGCTGCATGGATCTACCTCAAGGCAGGTTAGGGATATAAGGCAATACAGTACACAAGATTGAAGGTGTTGCACATGAACTGATGGATGTAGCAAAGTGTTCTCAGATGTGCTAAGATGGTGAAACAGGCTGCACAGAAAAGCTGGAGCTGCCCCATCCCGGAAAGTGTTCGACACCAGGATCGATGGAGCTTTGAGCCACCTGGTCTAGTGGAAGAAGTCCCTGCCGACGGCCAGAGGAGGATCTCCAAGGCCACTTCCAGCCTAGGCGTTCTATGTTGCCGTGAAACCAGCAGGCTATGGGAAAGAGGCGAGTCGGGAGGGAAGTCTCCAGTGGCTCCAGGGGCGGCGGGATGGCGGCGGCAGGAGCAGTGCTGAGGGCCAGGCTGGGGCCGCCTGGGACACCGTGAGGAAAGCGGAGGGCTGGCTGGTCCCAGCACCCACCCTGCCGACAGCCCGGAGCTGTGCCTGAGAGCGGGGAGCAGACCTCCCAGCCCCCATTCGTAGCGGCATTTCCAACACCTCCGGAAAATCAGCGAGAAGCCTGACCCTCCCCGGCCCCGCCTCTCGTGGCAGCGCGGCTGCCCCGCCGCGCCAAGCCCAGCGGCGGCCGCACCCAGCCCGGCTCGGCGTCCGCTGCTCCGCGGCTCCGCTGCGCCCGCTCCGCAGCGGCTTTCCCCTCGCCTTGGCGCCACAGGTCCCCGCTTCCCGGCGGGCGCAGACACAGCCCGGCCCTTCCCGGGCCCGGCCCGGCCCTTCCCGCCCTGGGGCGGACCCTGGGGGTCCCGGTGCTGCCTCGGGCGCCGTGCGGAGCCGGGCAGCGGCAGCACGGAGCTTCCCCTCCGCGGGACTGCCCTGAACGCTGCTTCTGGCCGGGCCTGGCCTCCCGCCGCCCTCCCCGTGTCCGCGACGCCTGTGGGCAAGGAAAGCTTGTCTGCGCACACCGGGCATCTCAGTGGTGTCAGCACAGCCAGCGCCTGAATGTGCTCCTTGTTCCTTCCTGGCACTCCCTCTTACCAGACAGATTTCTACAGTCAAAACATTTCGGTGCAAAGCGGCTCAGCAGCTTGACTTGCAGGTGCGGGAATCACCGGGCCCAGTGTTTAGAAGGGTGCTGTGGTTTCTCACCATGAACTTCCTGTAGAGCTAACACGACCAGTGGGAGAAGGGGCTGGGGGATCCCACTGAGTGAGCCGCTGGTGGTTTGGTGTTTCTCAGGCAGCACTGACAAGGAGCAGGGGACACAGTTGCTTTGGCTTCGGTCTCGTCAGGCCTCCAGTAAGAGCTGATGTTATTCCCAGGCCCTGGCTCCTTTCTTCTTCCCCTGGTTAAACTGGTGACTCATTCAGCCCACCTGGCACTACTGCCAAACTGGGGTTTGTCACGAGCATTCTCTCCCAAAAACTGGGTATTGTTTACTTTGGCAGTGCTGTCATAGGGAACCCTGCCGGCTAACACTGCAGAAACACCCTGGGGTGTTCAAAGCTCTGTGTTATTACAGGTGGTGAATATATAGTACACTTCCTCATATTTAGGGGCTTGTAAGGGCTCATCTGAAACCCTCTGAGATTCTCCCCTTACCTTTGATCAATTGGTTGTCCTAAATCTAAACTGCAAGTGCTTGGGGAAAGGATATCCAAATGCCTCTTTCTCATGTGTGGGTCATAAAAGAAAGGCCCAGCTAGCAGTAGGGTGAACATGTTGGAAATTTCTAAAACAAGGGAATTTTCTAAAAGATGGGAACTTGCTTTGACCATATCCTAACCACTGCCAGGTTCATGACCTTGCCCCCAGAAGCACATATATCTGTCTCATGCCCTCTCTCCTACTTCTTCCACCTCCAGTCCTGATGCACCAACAGATGTATCCAAGAAGAACAGAAGGGCTTGGAAGAGTGGCTGAAGCCACAGAGCAATCCTCATTCTGCTCACTTGCTGCTGTCTGTGGCCTGGCAGAAGAGTGGGGTACTTCTGCCCACTAAGGGAGCTGCTCTCAAAATTGCAGGTTCCTGCTATTCCACATTAGTCACTCCACATTAGTCAAAAATTAAACAGCCAGCAGTGAAAACACATACATTGCCCAGATGCAAACAGACATTTTTGGAGAGAACCTAGTGGGATGTGGGAGACCAGCTCTTCCATGATTCACATCCCCCCCAAGGAGGCAGTTGTGTTCCAAATGACCTTGTGTGGGGTTACTGTAAATTGTGCTGTAGAGTACAACCTTCCACGAAGAAACTCACTTCTCCTTTGCTATATTGTGTGTTACAGAAAAAAAAAAAAAAGATATTATAGAAGAACATCTGAGATGGTCTCTGAAAGTTGTGTTTCCTGATGCAGACAAGTGGCAGTTCGTGTTTACAGTATTTCCCAGCGAATGCTGGTACATGCGGTTTCTCCTGCTCCATATTGACATGATGCCGGGAATTTGATCAATGAACAACTCTTTACAGTCCTGTTAGAGCACAACAATTTGGCATGTCTTTGGAGTTGTCTGTACTTTGAAACTGGACTTAATTTGAATACAGAAATTACACTTCGTTGTTGCAAGAAACTGTTCTAAAAAAGTATCTTCAATGTTCAGTCTTTACCAAACACCAAGTGAAATACTCTTTCAGGTGTTTTTGCCCATGCAGTTTGGAAAATAAAAAACTGAATCTGTAGTTGTGGTTTTGGGGTGTAGTTGGGTTTTGGGGTGTGTTTTTTTTTTATTCTACAAAAAGATCTTTACACCTGTATGGTATATTCCAGAGCTGTGTATACAGCTCATTTCTTTGATGCATGAATATCTCTGAGCTCCTCAGGTGAAAGCTGGGAACAAATTTATAGTTAGCTGGATTGTAAAGATACTACCCTTGTGACACTTACAACTACAGTCCTAATTCTAGTTGAATGATGAGGATGAAATATTTCTATAATATTATAAATCTCTTTAGGCGTCAAGACTTTACTGGGATATACAGCACTAGCAATAACTGGTAGAACAGAGCTGTTATGTCTTTTTTGTGAATCACCATACGGGGTCCGTGAAAAATTAATTTAAAAATGTTTGATTTTAATATAGCAGTTCTTTCAAAGTAGCACAGCCCCAGCAATCACTACTGGGTCCTGTGGGAAACAAGAGAAAGGGAAAAAAAAAAAAAGGAACATTTCTGGAATCACTTTCTTTTACCCAACTTGGTATCAGCGGGCAGAAGCAATAACGAAGGGGCTGCAGGACTGCTCTCAGCTATTATTGTACCTGGCTCGCTCTCAGCATGACTCACTGCAGACAATATATAACACCACTCGCAAGGGAAATGAACAGTAAATACTTGGCCCTGATATTTTTTTTAACTCTCTTCAGTTGGTTTGTTGTTTTTTTTTTCTCTCTGATTTGTATCCCTTTATCCTCACCCATGTGCTATATAAGCCTCTCAAATCTAATGTCCATAATACCACCCCCCACTGGTAGCAGCAAGCCCTTCCATTGCTGTAGGGTTTACTTTGCAGAGGTTTACAAGAAGAGGCATTATTGGGAAGCTGCATGTGTTAACCCAGTGGCACAGTGTTGCTCCAACACCTTCCCTCTGGTTTTTCTTTTCTTGGGGGAGGGGTGGCTGCTATTCTAGCTAAATGCATCTCTTGCTTTGACATAGCAGCCAGGCTAACTTAGGAAGAAAACCTTGGGGCTAAACAGGCTAGGAGTGCAGCCAAGGGGGTCAGGAGACAGCTTTAAGGATTATACTACATAATTAAAGGCTGACTCTGAACATACTTCCTGGTACCCTGTGTTCAAACATACAAACCTTTTTAGGTAATAATTCTTGGTCCTCATTTGTATTAGAGGGATTTGTAGGTTAAAGTTGCCATACAGGTAATGAGTCAGGATTACAAATTATTCATCTAGACTATAAAAAGGCAACACCTTCCTAAACCTGTCCTAGCCAGTGAGAATGGAGGGTAAAATATAAACAGATGAACATATATATGTGTTTTCTTTGTTTTTGTGCAGTGCCCTCTGGGTGCAGCTGATGTCATTCTGCAGTACCTTTCTAGACTGAAAATGAGGATTCTTCTCCTGAAGTATTCTGAAATCAGAATGGGGCCAGAACATTCTTCTACTGGATAAAACCTGAGGCGCTGAAGACCCACATTCAAGCTTATATTGTGCTAGCTCCAAGGAAGACCCTTTTATCTTCAAATATTTCTAATCAGCTGGAGCCAGGACTATAATCTAGGCCTTCCATTATTCATATTCTAGGCTAGTGCTGCTGCCCTATCAGCCTACACAGTACGACCACTTGCTCTCCAGCCATCCCCCATCCCCCATCAAAATTACTTCCATAGACTCTTGTATTTGCTAAAACAGCATATTCTAACATTTCAGGCTAGTATTCTAACAAAGTCTATGAAAACTGCATTGATTTAGCATTCATTGTCTAAAAATAAGTTCTAGCAAGATGCTGGTACAAAAAAAGCTAGAAGCAATGGAAAGAAGGACAAAATACTGAACACACATATTGATGATATATAGTGTGAACAAGCACTTGATTATCTAATGCTATGATACACAAATAGACAAAGAGTCAAGGCAACATACATTCACTGACTGAAATACATAATCAAGTATGAACAAGGATAAATCACACTTCCACATCAAAGTTGTGAAAAATTTGTATTGTGTGTTTAGCCTGATTTTCTACCAGAATGATCTGTTTTCTATTTCAAGAGAAGTTGTAATAAGCCAGACTTCATCCCATATAAGATGATGTATTTAAATCAGACCTGTTGGGGTTTGGTTGTGGTGTTTGTTTTTGTTTGTTTGTTTGTTTGTTTGTTTGTTTGTTTTGTTGTTGTTGTTGGTTTTGTTTTTGTTTTTTCCAGAATACTGGCTTTTCTGCTACTTTGGTTAAATTCCAGTGTGCTGTAAAGAGGTCCCTTGTCACATATATAACAAAATGGAAAGAGACAGCAAACCATTAACGTACTACTACAGACAGAAATGTGAAGAATCTTGCCCTGTCTAGTCAGCACTACCTTGTAGTTTTGATGAAGCTCATGTTTGACTGAATCAGTGCCTAATCTTTTCAACATATTACTGTCTAGTGTCTGCCTGCTCCCAAGTATTTTTCATTCCTTAAAAATCTCTTGTTTACAACCATTTCCTTGTTTGGTTTTTGGAGAACAAAGAGGAAAAGAAAGGCTTTATTCCTTGGGTTAGGTCTAGATCACATATACAAAGGAGAAGAGAGATTCTGCTACACTTTATTCAATATGATGTTACAAGAAAACAACAGTTACAGCTGACAAACCATTACATCTTTCATAATACAGACAAATTACAAGGTGTAACAAATAATGCGACATTTATTTTACTGTACTGCTTACGATGCTGTTCTTCTGAAGTATATATATATTTAATTACATTAACATTGTTTTCATGTACCAGCCCTCCCTTTTTTTATTTGTTAAAAAAAGAATACCTCTTAGTGCACCATACAAAAATCCGCATAGAAGCTGGCAAGCAGGAATTTTGTATGCAGCACCATGGAAATTCATTTTGGAGGATGGGAATTATTAGTGCATCCTTTACTTTTAGATTTTTTGCTTATGTGAAAAATGCAAGGCAGTAACATACAGTCACTCCACCTAAATGCTGGTAGGGGAGAGTATTGTAATGCTCAGTAATACAACCTACTTCTGTTTGTAGGGGGTATCAGCATTTTAATCCTTAGTCTGTACAGCCTAAACCTTTTATATAACAAAGATTACAAACCCAGTAATATTCACAGATTATTATTTTGTATATTCATCTTTCAGTATATTCATATATTGAGCTTTGATTACACATTTGGTTGTGTGCACTGACACGGGGTGTACATAAACCACCAACCCACAGGGTATATATTTATTTATCTTGCCTTCTCTTCCCAGGAGCCTGAAGTACAGAACCTCTATGCACCAAAGAGAAAGCAAAATCCCCTGTGCCTCTGTCTACTGCAGATTGAATTTTCACTGTTGTACTGACGACTTGTCCTAAGCTATGGTTCTGATTAAAAAAAGTAAGAGTGAGAATTAAAAGGACCCAACTGATGTAGGACCCCATACAGTAATGTAATGTCAGAACTATTGGAGTGTCCTGTCCGGGGTAGTGCCTGCTGGGTGTGGATTTGAGTTGATCTGAACTCAGCATGAAAGAAGACTGAGCAATTTCCAGCTGGTTGATTTATAATTTAGATTCTGTGAACTTGAACTTGTAAGGACTCTCTGTATCATGCAGACCATATCTATCACCATCTTCCCTTCCCCATTCACTTAATATTAGATCCTACTGAGAGTTAGAACATGCCCTCCCACTTTTGTCTGCCTGCAATACCTGCTGGCCTGTTGCTGCTCTCCCATTTTGCAGCAAAGCCACATTCTCTCAAGTATCACCAGGACAGATCTACTGGATCTCAGCCAAGTGGTAGGAAAATGCAACTTAAGCTGCTGCTGGCTACTGACTGAGCAAATTTTACAGTTTCTCCAGGACTGTCACTGAAGCCAACTTTTGACTTCAAGAACGTGACAACATTGACAATGTGAAACATCACATTCCAGGCACCCACATCTGGAAGGCTGGGCTACTTCTTGTGTCTTTTTCTTTGGGGAACTGATTTTAGAAGGATGAGAGAAAAAGATCACTACTGATCTTTGCTGAAGCTGTCTCAAGAGCATTGATAGGGTTTAAACAGTCCATTCTGCAACACTGAGAAGAGCTGTGGTGAAAACAGCTGGAGAGGTGGGCAGCTCTCTGGGGGTCCTTACTGATGGATGTTGAGCTAACCATGTAGGTAAGGGCTCTGATGGAAGGAAGAGTGAAATAAGGCTGTAGTGTCAACTTTTAGTTCCCTGGGCAAAGGAGCTTCTACTATCTCAAAAAAACCCTTGGTATTTCCCGGCAGATTTGATATTACAGAAGATTAATTTGCAGTGCTCATATGAAAAGCGCCATCCTGCTGATGGTTGCCTTTGTGCCAGAAGAACGTCCCCATGGCCCACAGCCTCCACGGGAGAGCAGCAAAACCAAGCCACCACAGGCAGTTGGAGTGCCCGGAAAGTAGGTCACTCCTTAATGATCAGTAGGTGAGATAACTTCATTAGTGCTTAAGATTAAGTTGCTATTTAGAAGCCTAGATATTGATGAACTTTCATTCAGGCAGTTAATTGAGTTTGAAGATTTTTGGATCAACTTTATTTCAGTGGCTGCTTAGAAGTGGGAATGGGATAGAGAGGATAATCTCATGCACACACGTGTGTTCACACACATATGCACGCATACATACCTTAAACAAACACTGTACATTAGTCACTATGGATTGCAATGTGCTAGGCTTGTGGGAATAACTGGGGAATTACTCTATAGTAAATCTTCAGATGGTTAGTTGAGCAGTGTAATTGCTTGCCTTCAAATTTAAGCTGCCAAATAGAAGCATCTATGAAACTACCCTTATATTCCTAATCAAAATCTTTGTTATGTTTTCAAAACTTCTTCAGATTTTGCAGCAAGTTTTTTTTTCTAAAAATAGCTAATTTTAATCATCAAACTGCACACAATTTAAGTAGCAAAGATAATGTATAAAAGACTTTTCTCTTACAAAAAAAAGGAAACATGAAATCCAAACAAACCACATCTAAGGCAGTTTCAGTGTGTGATAAATTCAAAAGTTCAGTGGTCACTTTTCCCCCTATAAACACAGGGGAAGAACTGTAGTAATTTCCATGTATGATTGTGACTGAAAGTGGCTTTCAGATGGCTTTTAGCAGATCCTGAAACAGAGATGTCAGTAGGGAAAATTGTCTTTTAATGGCTGTGCAAATATTGAGAATATTTCCACGGTTCAGTTCTTTGAAAGTGTAGACTCCTGTCCTAGTTCATTAAGAGATCTTTTGTAGCTGCTTGTGCATTCAAGGATTTGCCTTATTTGGTGTCTTTTTCTTATTAAACACTGCTGGAGTTTAATAAGATGGTAGTAGCACAAATCCTTTTCCCTTCCTTTTAAACACTGAAAGCTAACTGAAGCATTACCATACTTCCTTAAAATGTAATTCAATGCATCCAGCAAGCAAAGGATGTCAAAATAATGTGTAGAATAATATTGCCTAGCAAGTGCTTCTGTCCGAGCAGGACTATAACTCAACAGTGATTTTTGCACCATACCCTGCCCTCTCTGAATGCAAAATTGTAAACAGGGCAGCTTTTCCACACCCCTGAACACAATGCTCTCCCCAACCAAAATGTAACAGGGGCTTCCTTTTCTAAAATCACACACACAACTTAGTTTCTTGCAAAGTTTGCATTTGAATGATTTATTCAGAAAAGCTATCTAAAGACTAAGGATGATGTAGTGCTTTCCAATCAGCTCAGAATACCTATGGAAAATAACTCAGGAAGTGCTTTGGTGTGGAACAGCAAAGGTCTGGGATGAGGAGAATTCTCCACCTTGCTTTGTACATGGCAAAATAACACAACTAGATTTAATGGCTCATTTAAAGGAAGTTTTTGTGTACCTCAGTATCTGCCTTGAATTAAACAGAACAGTTTCATCATCTCTGTTTTCAAGAAAATATTCCAAAAAGTAACTAGTGTGAGGAAAGATATAGAGATGTTAGCCAAGACCCATAAAAAAAGAAAGATACATTCTTGAAGAGAATAAAACCATAAGGAACTCACCGAGTATCTGTCAGCTGCATACATCTCATAATTTTTGCTTTGTCCTTCTCACAGGCCGATTTTGAAAACTGGCATGCTACATAGCCTAAGCAGAGTAACCAAATTTAGAGTACTTAAGTAAACATGCAGTTATTGCCATGTTTTCAAATGGATATGAGTGGTCTGAGGGGATAGTGAAAAAAGAAATAACCCAGCAACACTTGAGAAAGAGTGGCAAGTGCTGCAATTGTGGCAAGCTGATCAGACAAGTTGGTCTTGCCCTGGGAAGAAATAGTCTTCCCATTGGTTGCAAACTATGCACAACCCTCAAAGAAAACACACAGTCTTTTATGCCACTGTTGGCTCTTTTTGTACAGTTGTTACTGAAGAAGTGTGAACACCAAATGTGTTGTCTGAAAGTATTTAAGACATTGCTGGTGAAAGCATAAAAATCCTTACAAAGATGCAGCGCTGCAGTGGAAAATCAAACAAAATCAAACACAAAAGACTGAAAGAGTACATGCCATGTATCAGTAAGCAAAAGCTTAATCTTCACATAGTTCTCTGAAATCACAAGGTATCCAAATGCGTGCAAGGTTTTAAAGAAATTGCAGGGAAAAAGAGGGTCTTGCCAGCTTCAGTTTTCTTTTGAATGAAATCCACCACAGAGACAGAAAGGAAACAGGCTGTGGTTCCTTCCTGGTGTTGGCCTCCTCATTAGGTTTTTGTTTCCCTCCTCCAACCTGGTAAATTTAGTCCTGTAAGGAAACAATATAAATTATAATAAGCCTCATGAATTACATTTTTTTTTTTTCACTTGGTAAGAGATAGGTTAGGCCAAAGCCAGTTATGAAGATGCCAGCTTAGAGTAAAGGGCAGACTTCCAAAGCATGTTTAGAACTGGTACCTCAGGAAAATGCACTTAAAACACCAATGTTTTCAGGGTGGTCGCCTAAGTGAAATATATTAATCTATATTCATGTGTCTGTGCCCCGAGAGCTAATCTTTACATGTACCATTAGTACTGACATTCTCCATAGAAATTATAGACAGCCATAATCAGTCATGTCTTCTAAAGGTGGTCACACTCCCTGAATGCAAAGGAAGATTGCTAAAAATGCTGGCAGAGCTTCAGGAGTTTACAAGCTTTTTTTGCCCCTTTCTTTTTTTGCCCCCTTTCTCACTATGATCTCCTCCATAACAATGCTTGTAGCTAGTTTTTTAAAAGGTCTGCTCAGTTTTCCTTCTGGAGAGTTGTTTGGGGCACCCCGAGACAAATCAGAAACATTTCTGCAAATATAACCAAGTTATGAAGCTTCTTGGTGTGCTGTGTCTAAATGCATTTACCTTTATTTCAGTGTATTTCTATTACCAGGCAGATTATTGCAAACTCTCATTTCAAATACAAAAATAAACACTGTCAATGGCTTCACTTATATTGTCTTTCATTCTACTGATAAAGAAGCTCAAAGCAATGGCTGGACTTGCACAAAGGTATCCTGATGTTTTTGAGGTTTTCACAAAACAGAAGGCAGGCTGAGAATGTGGGACAGGAAAACAAAGTATCCAGAAACTGCAAGAGCCGCGTGAAGCCTGAATGAAGGCTAGATGAACTGGATGAACTGAAGCCACTGAAAGGATCTTATAATTAACATACTTAACTCTTAATACATTTCCAAGTAGAATTCTATGTCAAGTAATAAAGAGAGACTTTCTGAGAAATTCTGAAAATATATTTATTAAGTTCTCCAATACTAGAACTACAGACCTGATATATTTTTAAAATGCTGTTGCAGGAAGACAGTCAGATGTGAAGGAATTTCATCCCTTAAAAAAAGAATGCTGAAATATTCATTGAGCATGGAACTGGTTTGTATTAGCATGTCCTAAAACTATTTAAATCAAACTGGATGCAGGTGCCAGTGAATCTAGTCTAGTCCTCAAAAGCAGGAGAAAAACAAGACATCAGTTTTGAACTGCAGTTTCAAGCAAAGCACTTTAACTGTGGCTTTCAACAAAACACACCAATGTCTATGCAATATCTTAACTTCTGTAATTTCCAGGTTTCCTGTCATGATGCTTGAGAGCTCTTCTTCTATTCTTTAAGCACCAGAATACCTGAATTGGATGAATGAAATCCTGTTCTTAAGCATCTTGGGCCCTCTTGGAGCTTTGTCTACCACCTCTAGAGTCCTTCTTGGGCTGTTTCCTAAATGTGTCTATTCTGCATGAAAGTCCCACTTTCCCCAATGTCTAGAAGCTTGGCTGAAATGCCGATAAATCTTGTTTCAATAAATACATTTGAGCTGATGCATTTAGTTTACCTTCAAAAGCTTAAAAAGAAAAGCAGTGTTTGGAACATGCAGAGATTCACAATTGCTCAGTGATGAAACACCAGTGATAATATTCCCCAAATTCCAGATTTCCCTTCATTCATGAGCACTTTTCAGCGGTGTTCTTTTGGGAACTCCTTCTTGGAAAGAAGCAACTAAACTCCCAAAGCTTCTTCCAATTCTGAGGTTGCGTTTGCCCCCCACTGCCACCTACACTCCAGTTGTGGAAAACAGGCTTGCAATTTGGAATCTACATCTGCCCAGATCCAGAATAGCTGGTCTGATTTCAGGCTAAGCTCAAATTACTGGAGTTCCAGAGACTGACATAAGCAGCAGGGACATCTGAGACAGGTAATAAAATTATAAGGGTAGCAAAGTCTCTGGATGCATGTTTTTCCAGTAGTTATCAAATTGCTCAGAGGGTCATTGCTCATTTGAGAATAACTACAATTTCATTACAGAGAACTTTTCCTTTCTAGCACTGGGCCTCAGGACAGTATGTAAATGAGGTAAGTATCACACTTCTCCTAGGATAATGCTACAATTTCCCACTAAAACCACTACATTGTCTGGTTTCAGGTTTGGTTTTGTAGGCAAAGCTGATGACATTCTCCAGGCCAGGGCCTGAGCTTGTGGAATGGGGAATACCTTCATTAGAAGCTTAGCACTTCCAGAATCAAGCCCTAGAATATTATGAGATTCTTTAGAAATTAATAAACTGAGAGCTGCTACCATATAACACATGGGGAAAAAAAAAAAATCTTTGCACACTGGACTACTGCCAGCACCAATGCACACTGCAGGCAGAACACTGCAGTATTCTACTAAGAAAGGGTAGCAGGAGCTACAGGTTTCCTGCCCTGGCTCAGTATAAAGCAGATCACAGTTTTAAGATCACAACTTTACCAGCTCCAGCTTTGCTGGATCCTGCCATGCCAGGGCTGTAACTGGTTTCTTGTGAAGCTTAGCAACTGTGTATGGTGGGCAACACCACCCTCCACCTTCTGCACAGGCTCCACATTTAGATTAGATTACTGGAAAAGAACATTATTTGATGCCACATTTCACTAATGGTTCTGGCTGGGGAAAGCTAGAAGACACAGTACAGCTGGAAGCAGGGAACAGTATGATAGTCTCAGTCTGTCTGCAGTGTTGAAATGTGCAACACGCCTGCTTTGGGAAGCCAGCCTGCATGACCCACTGCTCACACCAGTGCCAGAATGAGCAGGATGTTCTGAGGCTGAACCCCCAGCTCTGCCTGCCGAGGTGTTTCTCCTGAGTATGAAATCCTTACATGACACAAAAAGTGTGGTGGTTAGGTATAGATAATGTTTGCATCTGAATCCCTAATTCTCGGAATGTGTATTGTCAATTCAAAAGTGGAGTCAATGGGTGAAGTCCCTTCCCCTGCCTCAGAAAGCTGTCATGGACTGCCAGCTTTCTCATGTGCTGAACACAGATTTGCCACTTGTCAGAGGAGTGCTGTAATCACTGTGCACTTACACTTCACATTTAATTTTGTTTAAAATGAGACATCAAACAGACAACTCTCCTAAACTGGAGAAAGAGGGGAGCATCTCTTTATCCACAGCAGAAAATCTACAATAAAAAACACAGAAAATTTTAGACTGCTGTGAACCAATCTTTTTATTAAAAAAACATTTTTTCTTCAGAGTGACTCTTGAAATGAAACATCAGTTGTTCACACAACAAAGACCCACGGCAGGGCCCTCTACACAGTGTTGCCATTCAGTTCCCAGATGGCTTTGTATTCCATGTTTGCATTTTTAAAGTTGTATTTTAGAAATATTCTTGCTTAGAATTTATACATTTCCCTCGTCATACAAATCAAAGTTTTGCCTGGTGACTTGGCAAATTATGTTTATGGCCTCTGGTCACAGCTTTGCTTATAAAATTGTAAATTGTTAAATGGAACATTTACACTTGTGATTTCCCAAGAGCAAATAGGGTTCTTTCATATCTCCTTAAAAATCAAACCAAAACAACAAACCCCAAACAAACAAGAAACAACAAACCCCAAAACATTCAAGACTGCCTTAAAAATGAACTTTTTTCACTATAGATCCTGGTACTTCTGGTTTTTATGACATCTCTACTAAGCCTTATAGCTTTCTACAAGTAAGTTAATGATGTACTTGAAATATTAAGTGATCTACATGAAGTGACTCATTTCTATCTTTGTTACCTAGAGGAAACTTCTGCTGCATACATTCTATTTGTCCAGACCCCTAACAAGACAGAGTGTTAATCCACCTTAAAAACAGCAGAGGCCAACTTCAGAATGCAGTAGCTGTTGATGTAACAGTGGTTCTCTACCAAAGCCTATAATTTAAACATTAATCATACTCTCAAGACATGAGGCAGAGGAAGATGATTAAATCCCAAATATTTTTATTTATTTTAATTAGTGAAAGAATGTCCTGTCCTGTAAAAATACCAGTTCAATACATGTTCCTTTTGGCAGCATCAGCATCCTTGTCTACATACTTTTTAATTTCTGTATAAATTATCACATCGGGTGGAGCTGTGCTCCTGCAGTCTTTAGCATGCAAAGCACACTCAAGAGTGCAGGTCTATTTATGTGGCAGCTGATGCAGCAGTATTGTAAGAGTATTCCAGTTTTAAAATAAAAATGTGAGCTGACAACTGGAGATACTGTATTCTTTATGAGCTAAAACATGGAGCTATTTAAGATCATCAACAATAATACTCTTTCTGCTTCTCCCTCCACCACACATGCAGACACCATAGATACTGTTCATCCTTTCTGAAAAAAAAAAGTACAGTATTAACAGGTGATTTTCCCCAAACCTTTTATTCCTACTTTTGTTAGAGAAATAATTTTAAAAACCCAACCAAACATTAGCAATACTATTTGCACTCAGATAAGATCTACGTGCAACTTGTTGCTATAAATATTAATTAATTGGATCACCAATACCCATAATGCAACTTTATTTTGACCTACATGCCCTATGAACTAGATATTTTTTGGATTCAATTTCCTTAAAACCAACTGTCAGCATCATGTGATGGAAGAGATGAAAAATGAAAATGAGCATTCCTGCTGTGCAGGTGAGTGACCTGTGGGAGACAGCTCTGCCTGCTAGGATTTTTACACGTACCATCAGACACAGACCAATTGATTAGATCATCTTATACCTGCCACCAACTAGGCTCAAGAGACTAATTAGAGAGAGTACTGCCTGCGAAGGCACCCCATTGACACCTAATTTGCTCAGCCAAAGCCTTTGGGGAGAATGTATTATCTCTGCAGCTGCACTTCATGCATTTCTGATTTGAGGTATAAGCAAGGAGTACTTCTTCACTCTTTTGAGCCAACTGAGTATATAAGCCCTTAAGTGCTAAATACAAGCAGACAAATTAAATCTGGCCAGCTGCCATAAATCCTTTTTCCCCCTTCAAATATATATACACATATACATGTTTTAATTTTTATCTATGTCTATGATATATGTGCACAAATGCAAACATAGAAAAAAGATGTACGAGTCTGAATGTGTATAGGAAGGATGGGTATATAAAGGCATCTCTATAAATATATGCTTTAAAATATATAATTGTCACACTGTATGCTGTGCCTTCCTTCACAGGGAAGTTTTACTTCTGTGAAATTTAAAAGAAATGCATTTGTTCTTATATATGAAATATATATGATCTGCAGTGTTGTTAGCTCAGGCTCAGAATTACCCCATGGACAAGGCTCAGGAGATTGATGCCTATAAAGTTGCTTTGCGTATCTTTAGAGGTGCTAGTTCAAAGATTATTTCACTATACAGTCTATCTTTGTTGGAGGCTTTTCTTCGATGGACTATACCTTGTTTGTGGTTTCATGAGGAATACTATTCACTAAGGCTAAATATAAGGTTTCTTAAATTGCTTTCTGCTGGGCTTTAGTTTTATCTAGTTACCTATGCCCCAAAATACACAGACTTACAGCTGCTATTAAAAATTTATTCAGAAAAAAAAAAAAAAAAGAAGAAGGAAAAAGAGACACACTAGAAAAACTAGGATTTTTTGACAAACTGAGAAGGGTTTGAAGAAAATAATTTCAACTGTAGGCTGGTTAGTGATTCCTGAACTCAGAAGCCTTGTAACACACAGGAACATAGTGAATTTGCATCACTCCTGAAATAGCACTGAAACCAAATATTTTCTTTCCTATCATTTGTCTACAAAGCAACTTTCAGGAGCTGAATAAGGCTGAAATATTGCGGTTTAATTTTTATTTTAATTAAGGCTGAAATATTGCAGTTTCTGTCAAAGCCCATGTTTACAAGGTCCCTTTATAGTGTCAACTCAGGATCCTACACACCTGTAACTAAAGATGGAAAGAAGCCATAGCAAAATATGCACATGTTACGTGTGTAGCCAAAATATCAGGTGTAAGCTGCTTTGCAAAACACACTATAAACGTGACTTCCAGTCTCGTTTCTAGGATGGGGCAAAACTCTATACAGAGGGAATAACCTCACCTTTCTCCCCTCACACAGGCCACATCTTTACCAATTCACTTAATGTTTCTTTAGCTATTTAATATCATTTAATGTTTAAATGACACCTCTAGATTATCTTGGCCATTGTTAGCTACTACTCTTTCACAGATGAAGCACTGTACAGGATACTTACACATTGTAATTATAAGTGCTATGAGTACTTAGCAGTAAACCATATTTGACAAATAAGTAGCACAGGATTAACTGGTTAATTTTTTCTGTTTTCTTCTCTTGTGTTTTAGTTACTGCACTGGTATTCTTATACACAAGGGATTTCCCAGGCTCTATCTAAAGTGATGAAAATTGTTATATATTCTTCACAGTTCTAACATATAAATCATAATACAGATCCTTATGGATATATTGCTGTGTTACAAATTCCTCTTGCCACAGAGAATTTTTCACAAATTGACTTTGCCTCTAAGCAGAGCCCTGCAACTCTAAATAGATTTGTGTGTGGGAGTTGACTGCAGTTTTAGGGTGGGTGCAAAGAGATGACCCTAAAAGAAGTGAGTGCAAGCCAAGGACTGTCAGCTAGTAAGAAAATAAAAAAACAGAACAGGAACACAAGTATAAACTAAATTATTTTATGAGCATGCTTTCTATAAGTAACATAACCTTTGAAAGGTGAGATGTCTGTGGCACTGTGGATATGGGGCTGGAAAACAGAAACCAAGATTTTGGCTTTGCTGCTAAATGTGACTGTAGGCAAGTCATTACATCCCACTGCAATGTGTTTTGTAATGAGGGCCCTGGTTTATGTCCCAGCCTCTGGGTTTAGAATGTCTCCAAAATTAGCACCCAGTTTTAGCTGGAGCCACCAATAGTTCAAATTATGTAAATACAGTTAAATGTATAAAAAATGCAATATTAGAACAGTTGCAACATTGGTAGTACTTGAAGTCTTGACTTGAACTGTACCTTTACTTGTACCTTTATGCACAGTACAAGTTCAAAATTAAAGTCCTGCATCACCTAACTTGGTGAATGTGCCCTCAGTAGTCCAGTGTGGGAGGTTGATTCTGAAAAGCCAAGACTTACCCTTAAATTACACACCAGCTGCTAAGTAGCATATATACATATCAATAATTGCAAACCAACCATGCATACTTTGCACACAGGTACATTATAATGAATTCCTTCATAGTGTGTCTTGTGAGGACAAAAAAAGGAATAAAAGCCTGATCTTTACTGTAATATATTTTATTCACAGTATTAATTTCTAATGTTATTTGATCATGTGGTTGGTTTCACAGTTGATCTGTAGGTATACTTTTAACTTTTGAGTGGCTGTGGTAACTTCCAAAATAGTTTTCTACAAGTCTTTCAGCAAAATTTTTTCCTGCCCTAGCTGCCCACAGCAGAAGCTTTTTCTTTGAGTTGAGAACAAAGTCCACAAAGCCCTTCACAATTACCATTTGAATAAGGCTTCACATGAAAAATGGCCAGGACTGAATCTACTACATGTCTTCTAGTTTTTGAGAATAAAGCACAGCCCTCTGTGAGTGAGCTCTGGGAAAACTAGTACTTCAGATGGAGATACTACAAAAATAGAAATGTTACTGAGCTTAATATAGTTTGCATGCAAAGCCATGAAACCCTTATTAAAAACAAAAACATAAATTGAGGATTTTGGTACACATCAAGAACAGAAAAATATTAGTCCTAGTTGTTTGCAAGAATATACTTCTCAAACCTGACAAACATCCAAATCCCTACAACTTCTAACCTTTTTCTATCTGATTAATGTGATATGTCTAAATTCCTATGCTTCTCACCCTGATAACTTGTAAAAAATCCTGCCAAAGAGGAATTGACTGAACATGAATTGGAGAGATGCTGTCTCCCTGGATCTATAATGAGAGAACCTAAACCTACAATTTTTGCCAGTGTTTGACACAATGAGATCCTTAGCTCAGTGGTAGCACCAGCCCTCATCTCTGAAACAGATAAGTAAGTGCTATGCCTGAACAAAATTTGTAGATACCTTAATTAAAATATCTGAAAGCAAAAAAAAAAAACAAAAAAAACCCAAACAAAACCAAACCAAACAAAACAAAACAACAACAACAAAAAAAAAAAAAAAAAAAAAAAACAAACAAAAAAAACCCAAAAAACAACAACAACAACAAAAAAACAACCCCAAAAACAAAAACAAGCCTATCTGTAACAGTTGTATATAACAGAACTCAGAAAGGCATTAATGCCCTGGGTAAACAGGTTTGTTACTGGTTTGAACCTGTCTCTGGAGAAAAGGAGCTCCGGAAGGGCTGCTGAGAGATCTGCTCATTGTTAAACTCTCTTGCAGAGCTAAACAGTCAAGGGATGGCAGATTCAATTACAAGCAGCTGGGTGTGAGTGAGTTTAGCTGTGGTACCATGTTTAGCTACCATGTCTCCCCTTTGTGCCAGAGCTAGCATAAGAAATTCCCACTGCTGCAAACCTAATTCCTCGTTCCTCCCCTGCCACTTGTGCCCCCATCACTCGTATTGTAAAATTTTCTGTGCAACTCTCTGTACACTGTATCACTAAAGTATCAGAAGTGACATTTTTATGTAGAACTTTTTAATGCTGTGATCCAGTTGACACCAAACTTCCAACTAGCTTCATCACAGCTAATGGAATTAACACTGGTGACAGAGCAAGAAGGAACTGCCTGGATAGAGCTAGACAGAAACTTATCACACTCATCTTGTTTGCAAAGACAAAATGATGGAATAACATCCTTATTTTTAATCAGCAGCATTCCCCAGTGCATTACAAAGAACAAGGCTTCATTCTAAAATCTGAAGCCACCTCCCAACTCGCAAATGGCCAATTATTTTCAGGTATCTGGAAGCACTGTGAAATCTGCCTTAGCCAGCCACTTAGAGGAGCAGACAGAAGTTGTCACATAATGACCTACTAATTAAAAAGGAAGAAAACCATACTCAAAAGATCTGGGAATACCCATAAGATGACCTAATAAGGATAATCTCCGGTACATGTTTCAAGGGAGCAGCAAACAAGAGATGGCTGAGAGCCCATGCCTCTGACTGGAAGTTCTTTGAATTTTTTTGGTTGTTTTTATTATGTTGGCCTGCCAACATATCAAGGGGATGTTTAATAGTTTGTGAAGCTTCAAGTCATATTTAACCAGAATTCAGAGAATTCAGACAGAATAGAAAAGCATGTTATTCTTTATAGGTCACTATGTAGCTTTGAATGGAGAATATAACCCTAGAGTTCAAGGACAGCAGATCAACTGTGCCCTCCAAATACCACAAATGAAAACTTACTGACTGCCAGTATCAGGAGTGATGGTAGCTGCTATTAACAGTGCTATTTATCAGCTCAAACCTAAGCACATTTGTTTATTTATTCATATTATCTGCAACACAACAGCTGACCAACTCAAAACCAAAATTAGATGATGTGTTTGACCATCTCCTTCCACTCCTGCCCATCTAACATAATATCTTCAGAGAACTTAATCAGAAATGTATTCTTGCTTTTCTGTGTCATGGCTTTTATCCCCAAAATGAAGTCTGCTGGACAAAATGACATATGAAAGACTAAATACTTGCCAGATGAATCATTAGCATTTACCTCCTCCCAAAAACTAAACCCTGCTTCATTGAAAAAAATAAAGTATCTGCGGGTACTTCAAAATAGGGCATTTTGTATACATGTGATTGTTAATATTGTTAGTCAAGTTGCTTCTTGAAAGCTAAGTAGTCTTGGAACAAATTTAATGCTGCTGGTTTAATCAGTGCGGAGTAGCAATGGGATAGTCTAAAGATGGGTGTGGACCATTTTGCTCTGACAAAGATTCCTTGGAATTTAAAAATGCCTCTGCAAGGGATCACAACACTATAAACTACCTCAGACCCCACAGATAAATGCTAAGCATTAAGAAAACAATGTGTAAATGCTTATCACTACCACAGTCATTCTAGTAGCCTGCAAGTACCTACAGGCAGCTTGGAATTAAGTTACATCTTTTTTTTTTTTTTCCTTTGAGAAGACAGGGTGAGTGTTCAGGTGCTGAAGGAAGTAAAAAAGAGGGATGGGTAAACAAAAGGAAAAAAAATTCCATTTATCACCTGCATTTTTATGTCCATTTGTGTTCTTCCTTAGAAAGTACTTTTCAAACCAGCAAGGAATTTTTAATCTGGAATGTGGAGTTATGAATGCTTTTGTTTTTAGTTGACAGAACACATATTATTACAGCTGCATTTGGGATAGTAAAGATCCTTCTAGCTAAACACCATCTGGTTATGCATTATGTTTGCTGCTGTGACTTTTGAGAGCCTGAGCATCATGGCAAAATAGTCACGTCAATTAAAATACATTTTTTAGGACACTGCAACGCTTAAGCACATATAAATTAGATAGAGAGCAGACCTCACACACTGAAGCAGAAGGATCTTTCCCATTATTATAGTACATTATATTAATGGCAAGTTTAAATAATAGATGTATTTGAACTTTGGAATACATTTCCAAATATGATTATGTCCTAAGATCTTAATTTATGTGCCCACCCATACCATGAGTGCCACACAATGGTATTTATTGACAGAGATATCAGGAAGTCTTTGCAGTTGACATTTTCAAGCCTCAGTTGTTTCCCAGCCTAAGAGTTCTTAAGACTGGAATGGAACAGCGAAGAAAAAAAAAAATCCCAGTTTAGGAAATGCAATGGTGTCTTTATGAGATATTGCTTGTCTTCATGCTCATTCCCTAGAGGGTGTGCTGATGCTTGCTGAATATTGCTATGCAGTCCTTTCACCTATACAGCTCCGACTTGGGATTTTTGCTGAAAATCTGTGACATTAGAAATAGTTACTGGCAGCTTCAGACCAGCTGCTTTCTTCCCTGCCAGTTCCATTTTTACATACAAAACCATATGGAGCACTGAAACAGAAATATTTCCCTAGTGCAGTCTCTGTGGCATTAAATGGAAAAAATGTTCCAGAATAAGAACCTCTACAGAGCAGCACTACAGCAGTGAGGATATTCTATCTAGTACATAAGGAGATCACAAAGCAGCTCAGTGATTTTATTTCTCAGAGTTCCCACTCTGGTTGGGGTAAGAATCTTTTCCACATGTATGACTAGGATGTTCAGATATTATGCGTGGTTTGGGAAATCCAGCATGAGGTTCCTCTGACAGACACAACTTTTAGAAACCAAGCAGGATCTACGTTCTTTGAAAACCAGACCTCCTTCAGATATTACAGAGGCTTCCCCCTTCCTTTTTGTTTTTTAAAAGATTTAAAAATGTTTTTAATAACCAGTTTCACACACTAGAGAGGCTTGTGGCAGAAATAGTCAATGTCAAATCGGGTGCAACACACTGTGCATTTTTTGGTATGCAAAGACAGGGATCATGGTAAGATGGAATACTAAAGGTTTTTATTTCCACAGTGCTATAAGCATTGGTTTTCTTGTAACTGCAAGAAATACTTAATCTTTTTTTGAAGCTCCATTATAAAAGTAAGATTTTATATAGCTCATTTAAATAGTTTAAATGACACAAGGTTAAGAACAGGAAAGCCTTTCACCAAAGGTGGTTAGTCCTTTTCAAAGATTTCATATTATTTGAAGCTTACTTTCACTGCATTCTTTTACCTTGGCTGCTTCCCAAGTGGGTATAAGTTAATTAATTAAATAGAATTTTGACCCTTTAACCTTCCCTATAAACTGCATCTTTACCTAACTCCATTTAAATAAATCAGATAAAAAAACAATCGTAGCAGAATATATATTTTTACAGCTGTGGAAAAAACAAACATGTCTATTAAGCTTATTTGTAAGTACTTAGTAGTCAAAGCAACAGCCAAGACTCATGGATGATTTTAATTAAAATAAATCTGGGTGGGCACATAAATTCATTTACGATTGTTTTTTCAAACTGAAACTTCTCTAGCATTACTGAACAGCACAGCACTACAGTAAGTTCTCGTTTGCTTGTGACAATTGAAGCTCAGTCTACCTGATTAGCTTATATTCTATTTGAGCAATGTAAAGTGTAAATTCTATCTACAAAAGATATCAAAGATATGAGGCTGAATATTGTTACAGGAAAGAAGAGAAAGAAAGAGCAGAACAGATGGACAGATAACAATAATACAATGATATCCAGCACCTCTGTAACTGACATGCTCTGGGTTTAAATATCAAAAGGAGGTGAAATAGATGCACCGGAACACTGAACCGCTCTCTACAAATAGATAGTGTGGTTTTCTGTATCTCATTAGCCCTGTTCACCTTAAAGTACAGGCTTCTGATTATTAGAGCCTTCCAAAAAGCCTTTTAAGTTAATCCAGAAACAAAATACAGTTTAGGTATGAAAAATGATAGCAGTTATATATGGAGAAATGAGTAACTAGCTCATCTATAAAGAACGAACAAAGAACTAAGCTGCCGCTTTGTGCCTAAGTGATGTGCTCAGGTCTCTGCATAGGCAGTAACAAAGGCGCTGCTACTGGATTGATCACATCGCTCACCCCCAGTAGGGACTTCTAAAATTGAGTTCATCACAGAAATCAATCTTTAGTCAAGGATTTTTAGTTTGATATATTAATAGCAATACCATCTAACCACCTCACCGCTTCATTATGCTCATATTTTGCAGCCATTGGGTGATAAATACACACCTTTTCAAAGGTGCTACTTTTTGATCATTAATTGGGACATATTTGCCCCTTTCCTGACACTTCTTTCAACCCATCCTTGCTGAATAAACAGCAGGAAGATGGCAACAACAATAATATCATGCATAAGAAGCCCCTACTGCAGCATGAGCAGAGAGAGGTACAAGTGGGGAGGCAGACCTGTGCACCAGCTCATATCTTCCAAGGTGCCACTCATCTCCTCATTCAAGTGCTTCAGGGCTCGTAATGGCATCATGCATCACGTTTTGTCCACCTTTGTCAAACTATTTTAGACCAGGACTGTTACTATGCACAGACTGTGATAACAGAGATTAACAGGAATAAGGTTTTCTGTTTCTCACATTGCACAGAAGAGGATCATATACTCCTAACAGCAAGATTTCTCTGCAATATTTCTTCACTATCCCCAAAACAATGCCATCTAAAGTAATATGTAGCAGTAGAGAGTGACCAAAGGAAAAAAAAAATCAAAAAAAGCATAGGAAATTCTGGAAATTATAATAAATAGTTTAAAGGCATGTCAACAGCCTAAAACTCTCCCTCCTCAAACATTTTTATCCTATCAAGTAGTAACCAACCATAATGGTACTGTAAACGCAGAGAGATACTTTCTTTGTGCTTTCAGAAAGGGCTTTGCATAGAATTATTTTAATTATTTTCCTTCTATAGTAAGTAGAGGATGAAAAAGATTTCTGAAATAAGAAATGTTATTGTTAACTCACTAATCACAGCTGAGGGACTTAGGGGCAGTCTGGTTCCTGAAATATCTTTGAGCTTATTTTACAGAACTGACTTAGTTGGTGGTATCCCTGTCACATGGATTTCAATGCAAGGCACCAAAACTTCCTTTATGCATAACTACAACAGACAACACTGGACACTGAAACCATATTCTGGGAAATTCTAGATCACTAATACTTGAAACAGGGAATTTTTATGAATTTAAAGAAGATAATTTTTCATTTGTAAATGTCTATTTATGAGGTGATTGAGTTTTGAGTCAATGTGTAAATTACACGCAATGTTATTTATTTTTCAAACATAAAATATATATTCCTGCTGTTTTGAGAAACAACTGACCCTTAAAAGTCAAACTAAGGGCTTGATTCCTCTCCTTTGATTCTGTGGGTGCCACAAATGAGAGGGTTATGAGCTTCCCTATTTTGCTTCTTGACATTGGACATGCTTATGGCTTGGGACCAACGGAGTAGCTGGGGGCATCCTGAGAATCAATACATAGGAAGGGCTGCTAAGGGGACCTTGGAGAAATGCTGAGATGATGGCCAAGGAGGCCCCTGTGGCAGAGCGGACAGGAGGGGAGCCTGCAGCCAAAGCCAGGCAGTCACACAGCTACAAACTATGGGGTTTCACAGCAGAAGCTGCTATAATATGGAAATAGATTCTTGCTTTCTAGGCCCATATGTCATCACACCAAGCTAAGCTGAAGCTGCCAACTAAAATGGGCAATTTCACATGAACTTGGCGGGGTGACTGCCAACACAGAGCTTGTTTTCCACTGGTGCCACCCACTCTGCTAATCCAATTCTGTCTCCTGACTTGCTTTTAAATAATAATGAACAGCAGATGGGAGGGGAAAATGTTGCTGACTGTTAAGCCAGCATGTGAGTGAGGCTCTTTGCTTTTCACATATCTTGTGCAAACTAGCTCTAAATGCAATGTCAAGTGATTAATAGTGGTTAAACGAGAAAGCCAGGATTTGCCATGTTCTCAGTCATTTAATCTTTGACCAGGATAGGCAGGCAAACAAAACAGTCAGAAGAATAACATATTCAAAGAGAAATAACCAACTTCCATAACATTTAACTTTGATAAAGATAGGGATGTACTCTTCTTCCCATCCTTGTAAATATAATTTTGGTGTGTTTTTTTTTGGGTGGTGGCATAATAAGGGATTGCTAAGCACCAGAGCAATATTAAAAATACCTTTTGAGTTAAACGCAGAGTAATCAGGACAGACATTATTGAGCTTAACCCCATGGCTGACTCCTTTTTGATAAGGAGAGGAAACAAGCTGAAGCACCAGGTAGGGAATAGGGATGTGACTGTCAGGAAAAAGGGCAGAGGGAGGCACGGAGAGGCAGCGGGCAGGCAGCAGAGAGCAAACAGCCAGGAGGCTGCCTGTCTCTTCAGCAGCAGCAGGAGGACCTATTGTTCCTGGGTCACACAACATTATCTCCTGCCCAACAAACAGCAGGTAAGCTTGTTTGCACAATGCACTGTGTTTTCTCTTGTGTCAGCCTGACACAGAGGATAATCACCTCCTACTGCTCTTACTGACCTCACACTGAGGGTTGAAAGGTAGGAATCCCACTGGCAACACATCTCGATGAAGGTGAAAGAAGGTATCAGTGTGATTCTGTACATCAAAACCTCTTCCACTGTTTCAGTTTCTGAAAATTCAGGAATTTAAAACTCTAGAAAGGAGTTTAAATGCTTGTGCAATATATCTAATCCCTTGTACACCTGCAGTAGTGTTTAACATGTGGTCATTTTCTTGACCCCAAAGAAACCTTTGCCACATTTGCTGCTCAGACTATATGCTGCTTTTGTAAGACAAAGGGTTTTATTGAAAATAAGACCCTTGATTCCTTTATTGTGGAAGATGGAAGGTCTCAAGTAAGTTGAATAGACAGACAAGAAAATAATAACTAAGTTTCAGTAGCCAAATGCTTGGAAAGTTGCATTTGAGTCCTGCTTCTGCCATAGTTACATGGTGCTAGAAAACTATTATCAGACCTCCTACAATACTAGAACTAACCTATTTTTTCTTTTTTTTACCGAAATTCACTTGGCAGCTCTGATTTTCTTTGTAATCCAAGATGGATCCTGGCTGGGGCTGCAGATATGCTGAGCATTCACTGCTCCAACTGAGGTCAATGCAGAATGAAATCCAATCTGAATATATTGAGCACTAAAGGCTGCAGGGAGCTCTGAAAAATCAGGCAAGAATAATTGATTCATTTTTAACAATTGCCATTTTAATATGTGTGCTTCAGCTCCTAGTGCATAAAATGGACACCTTCATACCATGTCAGCTCATGGGTATACTGTGAAAGTGGCTTCACGATGCTGGTAAAGAACTAAGAGAGAATGCACATCATGAAAAGCCACCATGGAAACTAATGATTTCATATCTGGTTCAGATTATGGATTCTGTAGCCATAATGCATAGAATGAAACACTGAATGATGAAGATGAAAGGAAACATTAGCTATCCATCTGTGTTCACAATCCATTATCCTACAGAAAAGTGATTTGAGGGCCCAAATAAATAAGAGTATATGATTCTGAAAAATGAAAAATGTACATGAGTGCATAAACCACAGGTGGATGAAATTAAACTTGAAACCTTAATTTTTGTATTTCCTAAGTACTGTTTGAATTTAGCACTTTAATAAATTTTATGAAGCAAACTTTAGAAAAAGACAATGTTGCTACGAACTAATGGTACATCTTCCTAGTTAGTCACATACAGGATGGAAAGACTCCTAATAAGAAACATAAGCTTGTCTCAAACTTGCTATCAGTTTCTTTGCCTTTCAACTGAAATATTTTGTCTGGTTTTATGTTGCAAGACCACAGTAACGTAATTTGAGACAGCAACCTTTGATAATACAGGTTAAAAGATATTTCATTGTGTAAATGTTACAATCTCT
Organism: Lonchura striata; assembly: GCF_050655825.1. Lineage (NCBI taxonomy): Eukaryota > Metazoa > Chordata > Aves > Passeriformes > Estrildidae > Lonchura > Lonchura striata. Next base: position 23,064,414 of record NC_140704.1, on the reverse strand, counting down.
GCTTTTCCATCTAATGTAGGGAGTTTAGCATATGCTTCTAAAAACTGAAAGAATTTCATACAGGCATCTGAACTGGCCTGTTCTTTGTACTAATTAAATTAGTTTCCTGTTGAGTAAGTAAAGCCCTGGCAGCCAGGAACAGTTGGGGAGACAGCTCAGAGTCTTAAGCACTGAACCATGAACTTTTCTGTTTACTACAACATTAAACAAGCAGACACTCTTGCTGACATTATGGGGAATGAAAGAGCATTCTGTTAAGATTGTTGTTTCATTACTGTTCATGAACTACTGATCTTCGTAAAGTGACATTTTTAAAGATACAACAGGTATTTCATTTGACACAGTGAACTAAATAAACTCATTATTTGTTTTAAAAATACTTATGTCAAAGTTAAAGCTGAATTTGAACTTCAAATTGAAGGGGTCAAAACTCAGAAGGGAGAAATAAGTCAAAGTGCCACCCAATAACCCGGCTGTGTCTCTGGTTCTGCACCTCCACACTAATGATCTCAAAGATGAAAACTTTATATGACACAGATCTTCAGCCCAAGCACCTCACAAGGGACATTGACACTTGAAGGAGTAGGGCAAGAGACATCATGTCTCTGATCTGCAACACTAGTGGCTTTCAGCAACTGCTGGAGAGTTTGCCATTTGTTTAAATAAAACATAATGACAAAGAAGCACAAGCAGTATGTGAATAGAAGATCTAAGTAGCTGTTATTACTTCTGTTCAATTTTTCCTTGTAATGTAAGACCTTAAAATATTATAAATTGTTTATATTAAAATATACATGCTTACCACAGTACATATACACTGAGCCTTTGTGTGCATGTATTTAGCTCAAAGCTAATCTCTGAATAAAAGCCTTTTCTGAAAATAGAGATTTATAAAAAGAAATACTGATAAACTTTCAACTATAGGGACTCTAGTGGTCACTGCATAAACAGCATTGCAACACAAAACCTGTGTGATTTTGCGGATCACTCCATAAATCTTCCTTTGTCCCATGAGTTTAAGTTTTCAGCCAAGAAAAACAACATTCTTCATAAAATTAATGAAAACAAGCTGCTCTTTGCCTACAGAAAAAGATTCTTTTTAATTACATTTTTTGGTTTGAATCATATATCCTGTAGTTTGATTAAATTCCCTTAGAAGTCAACTAAAAATTAGAGCTTTGCAGCGTGAACCTCAAACGTGGTGTTTACTTGGAGAATATAAACCCACTGTGCCTTTGGAAGGTGATATTTAAAGTAAGAGTAAGAGCAATATGCAAGACAGTTTTTATTATTTTCATTATGTCACTGCATAAATTTATTTTCAGGGCTTAGAGTTTGCAGAGAAATATGATCTGGCCAATGTATTTATTAGAAATAAATGGTCTGTGTAAATGAATGTAGATAAAGCAAGAATACTGGAATTCTGGTTAATCCCTTGAGGCAGTAAATCAGGATTTCTAAAGCACTTAATGCAAAATATCTGCATCAAGGGGTTAAATATATAAAATATGAAAAGTCAAAGAAAGAACTATATTAAAAGGTTACATGGAGACAGTGTTGAAAAAACTGGAGCCTGCTGCTAAATAGATATCCAACAGGCATTTATTTAGGTTCACTGGCTGCAGAAGCCGCTGGCATACTCTAAATGAACTCATACAACAAACAAAAATCAAATTCTAGTGTCAGTCTTTGATCCTTTTGTAGTACCAAAGCAGAAAATTTCATAGAGAACCAAGCTATGTGGACATGATTACGCTAATGCAACTAATTGCCCTAACTGAAAAATAAAAATGCCAGTTCTCTATATCCTTGCTGCAATCCTTGAGGCAATCCTCATTGCCTCAATACTTCAGATGAGCCCTGTATCTTTCCTGGCAGACTGCACCTAATCCCCAGTAGGGAGAGCAGACATAGAGAAGTCATCACTCAGTAATTTAAGCACTAATTGAATCAGTTCCTATTCAGCTGAAAAGCTCCCTCCACTCCAGAGGGAAACCAGTCCCAAAACCTTTGTCAGACCTAAATCATAATTCAGACTGAAGAACAATTTTATTTTTCTCTGGCTCCCAATGCTTTCATACAAACAAGACTTAAGAAGAACCTTCTGTGTATGTACTGCTAAATAAGATCTAATTAAAAAACCCCAGCCCAAATCCTAACCAACCAAAGGAACAAAAAATGAATATATTGCTCATTGAAACAGCAGTGTTCCCCGAGTTCTCTGTGCAGCAGATGTATTCCTAACGTGACTGCAGCTATCACCCATGACCAGTAACTTGGTTCCAAAGCTCAGAGGTGCACTTTATTTTAAGTTCTAAGGCAACAAGACATGCCTTGAGATATATATATATATATATATATATATATATATTTTTTTTTTTTATGCTTTTATGCACACACATGGATAAAACTGACCTTTTTTTTAAACTACTGTAGTCCTGACCCTTCCAGGGGCTCCATGCAAAGAGGCCAGTACCCACACAGAGCTTGTTTGAAGCCAATGTGGTTTTCCCAGTGGGAGACAGGAAGAGATGGGAATTAGTGAGTTAAATTTGTGTATTGGTATTTTCAACATAAATTAAATATTTGCAGCTAAATCAATAAATACTGAAATCCTACTACACATTGATATCTTTTAGATCTCTGGGAAGGCAAGTGACCTTGGTTCTGCTTCTGTCATTCTAAACTTTAAAACTTTAAACTTTAAAGGAAATTTAGTCCAGATTGAGAGAAGAATTCCTAGTCCCCACATGGTACTCCAGAAACTTAATTTGTTTCAATAGGTCTTAATCATATCCCTAAAACTAAATATTTTTTCAGCTATGTTCCCAAATTGAGTTTTGTGTGAACAGCAGAAGAAATAAACCTTTTATATGTATGACAAATTACAGTGCTCATCACTTTTGTTCATCAAGGTCTTATCAAATACTATTTCACTACTCAAGGAATGCATTTAAAATCCTATGAAGAGATCCAGAGGATTAGCTCTTTTACGTATCTTTTCCTATTTGGGACAAGGATGACAAAATCTGAGTGCTGAAGCCTGAAATTCTGAGCACGGTGAAATGTGCTTGTTAGACCTTTTAACCTATAATTGATAGCAAAAACTAGATGTTCTAAAATCTGAGCCTAGCTGAGCAAGCTTTGGGCATTTTCTCACTTGTTATTTTGCCTCTTGATTATCACTCATGCACAGAAAGAAACTACCAGAAATGTCCAGGGAATGGCTAATAGTCTCAAAGCTACTATTTAAAAAGAAGATATTGATAGAATTAGCTAGCATATAAAAAATGCTTGAACTGTGATTTGTGCTTGTTATGCACACAGTTTATTTGTAAAAATTGGCTATTATGATTACCATACATTTGTCAAACTTGATTGCAAAATGGCATTCTTTTGACAAGGCAGTTCTACAGTGACACAAATACTAAATGAAGACAACATACAACCCTGGGAGAAGGTCTTCAAAATAAGGGACATTTTAGTAATTATTTTTATTCATTTCACAAAGCTGGTACCTTAACTCCCCTGGGTCTCTGAATTAGTGTGTGAATATCCAGGGAGCATGCTATCACAGCATTGCTACTTCATCTGGATTTGACCTCTGAGGAACAGTTTGTGTCATCATGGAGCAAAAGCTCTGGTAAAACATTTGTCTAGATAAAAGACCTCAAGCAGTTAACCTGCACAGCAGAGGCAATGCAGCCGGGCACGAGGATAATGACCTCTACCCAAATGGGGAAGGTACATCAATGCAACACTACGACAGCAAGACAAAAGATGACAGCAGCTCAGCAGGAAAACATTAGCAGTGATATAATTCTTGGTACTGTATGTGAAGAAATGCCTTGAGAGGTACAATGACAATCTGGTTTTACCTAATAATTATTTCAAGTTTAATATTAAAAAAAGATTAAACATCACACCCAACATTGTTCTTCACTTTTATTTTAAACTCTTGCTTTCATTCTATTTTATTTTTTCCTAAATAAAAATATTGATAGAAGTAAATACCCTGTGTGGGTAAAAGTTACAATTCAAATTAAATAAACTTTCCTCATTTGATACATGAATTATTGGATGGATGTTTTTCTGACTTCAGGTAGTTATGACACTGTTCTGAAACATAAACCTGAAGAACTTGATGAGCCTTGTTTAGCAAGACAAACCTGCCCTAACAGACAGATTAACTAATTTCTTATGCAGATTATTTACACTTAGGATACCTTTCATTGTTTATACTGAAGTGTTCTTCTTTCTGTTTTTAAAAGGAGACACTGTGTCACATATCCACTATTTTTACCAGGCAGAATCCCTTGAATATTTAGCTACCGCTCTTTTAGCACCACACCAAAAGTTCTAGGTTTAAACTATTTATTTTTAAAGTAGGAGCATGATCAGGCCTGCATGCTTATCTAAAGATCTTTGCTTTATGAGGGAGCTTTTAGTCTGTGAGGTTTCCTCTACACATGGTAGGCAGCTGTCAGCAGCAGTGAACAGGGCGAGGGGTCACTGCAGCTGCTCTGTGAAAGCACAGGGTTCCATCAACATCGCAAAAATCCTGCAGAGTGGGAGCTGGGAGACCACGGATTAGAGTACATTGCAGTGTGTATGTAAGGTCACACCATGTCTATCAAAGTGATATCAAACTGGTACACTGTACAATACATTTTACTGTGTTCTGTGTTCAAAGAAAATAAGAGGAGAATGGACATGTGTGTAGCAGACCACAGTTTAATACAGAATTTCACATTGTCCTTTTAAATAGATGGATTTACTAAGTTCACAAAGACATGCCAAATATGTATACACAGTGGAGCTATGTTGAGAAAGAACTAGATTTCATGAATTCTTCAGGTTAGACATGAATGAGATCAAAATAATTCTTATTAATTAAATAGTAGAAAAGACTATTAAGAGAAACCAGATGTTCACATTTCCTGAATCTTACACAGTAATATACATCTGTCCTTGTATACATATGTCAATAGTTTCCCATGAAATGCTTTTTCATATCACCTCATGAAATTTCACTTTGGTGAAAATTGGTTGCTGTATTTAAGATAACCCTAAAATAAGGATAGATAGGTAACAAACACATAATTCTGATTTGTGGGTAGACACTGTTACTGACCTGACATCGTGTGTTAGGAAACAAGGAAATGGGTAGAGCAACAGAGAATTTATTCTGGTTGAACTATGCAACAAAATGAAATGACTAGTCACTAAACAACATCTCCTATTTCTAGCAATCTTGTGCAAGCTGAAAGCTAGCAGAGGTATTCAGGCAACAAGGGTTTATCAAACTACATCTCTCTACAAAGTCAAATGGTCAATGAGACTATAACAGATTTATGCTGTTCCAAAATCGTTTCCATAATTTTACAATTACTGGCAATCACTTCCAGCAATAGAAAATAAGAAATGTAGGTGCAAAGAATAAAAAAGGAGAAAGTATCATGTTTGCAAACTGTACAGTTGTGAAGTATGAGCTGCTGAAAGAATCCAAACGGTGTGATTTAGACTAAAGCATCCCAAATATCTGAACCAGCAGGACTCTGTGACCTTCAAATTTCCTCTGAAAAGTTCTGAAGTTTTTCTGTTCATGGGGATCACTTTAAAAATTGCTGACTCTGGCAAAGACTGCAAAACTGTAAAAAAAAAAGTTACCACCTTAAGCACAAGTAAATTACAAACCTGCCTTTCTCCTTACCATAAATACCAACACCCACTTGCACAGTAAGCCCTTTAATCTCTTCCTCACAAAACCCTTCATGCCTGGCATTCACTTACACTTGCATTTGCAGTTATTTTTCACAGCCAATTACCATCCTGCCCTCACCCAGTCATTACCCAATCTTCCTGGACACACACATTCACTTGAAGACATCCTCCTCCACTTCAGCTCTTCCCACACTGAAGCCCTCTCTTCTTAACCACTGGCCCAAATACACCTGAGCTGCTGAGAGGTTTCTGAGCCACCAGAGCTCATCATGAATGGGCTTTGTCTCTTTGCATTTCTCCAGTTTTCTTTTATTTTAAGCAGCAAATCTTTGATGCAGGACCATTTCTTCCTGCTTTCCTGGGAAAGGCTTCCCCTTACACTGGACAGGCGAGAGCTGCCAAGACTGAAGAATAAATGCAGATGAATACCTCTGGCAGTGCCAAGGTCTCTCCTCAGCTTCACTGCTGCTGACCAGACCCCACCCGGGTCTGGTCCTGACTCTGGCCCTGCTGTCTCTACAGTTTTCTGCACCAATATTGCTGCCCAAGCACCAATGCTCCCCCCTCCCACAAGTGGGAACACCAAGGCAGCGCTGCCTTAAGTGACGTATTTACGATCAGAGAGGCTCACACGAGGGCTGCCTGTCTTAGTCTACCCAGCAAGTAATACTTCACCTGCTTTACAAATGGTTTCTCAATCTTAAGTGAATTATCTTTGTGCATGTCTGAATAGATGAAAAAGCTTAAGGGCAGTTGGTGGCAGACATATGAAAAAGTGGAAAGTTTCCCATGGCTTTCAGCCTTGTGATTGCTCTTCTGAGCCACAGTCTTGGAGGAAAAAAATTAATCTGCAAATACTATCTTATTTTCTTGTAAGAATGGGACCACAGCTTTATCTTTGTAAAAAAAAAATTAATCCTAAGGACTGATCTTTCAAAGGAAAGAAAAGTTCCTGACAAAATGGAAGGGGCAAGAGTCATAAGAAAAACATATCTGAGAAGGAATTTTCACCAGAATTATGAGAAATTCTGTCACCCATTTCACTTTGAAATCCTATTTGCCATGTACTCTGTTGCAAAACTATGGTACAGTACATATTTTTCTCCCTTCAGTTCCTTCTTCTCGCATTATTCACAGGTTAGAGATCAGTTTCCTACAGCTTGTAGAGCACAGCAGGAGCTGAGAAGAAGTGACACACAGACAGCCCTAAGTCTGCATATCTGAATTCCCACCTTCCACAGTTTCTTCTGCAACATTACTGGGCACATGATGGATGACTCTTTCCCTTATTTTCTGTGGGGCATAACCATTTTTCCATTTGATAGGTCAGCCAGCTAGAAAATCAATACATGCAGACCAGTGAGCCCTAAGCGTCATCCTGTAAGCATGATAATTATATCCAAAATGCTGCAATTAACAACACGCACCACTACAAGCTCCACTTTTCGAGTGACCAGAGTGATGATTCAGAGCACAGCCCCGTACAAAGCTCCTATTTTAGGCTACAAAACTGGAAAATTGAGAACTCTTCAATAATTCTATGTTAAAAAAATCCTGTTTATAATTATTATGTTATGCTGGTAACAGGATTTGTGTAGAATTACTGACCCATATTAGAGGAGTAGGACAACCAGTCGCTAGCTTAGAGTAGTTAACTTGCAATTAGCTCAAAATTATTTCATTACTTGGCACATTGTTTTCTTACACAAAGCTCCCATAATTTCTTTTCTAAAATTACAGAGAGAATTGCTGATTAGAAATCTCCACCTGAGCCTGGAATTTGTTTAATTTCAAAATAAAAAAAAACCCTAAATTATATACTTATGCACATATACTCATGCACTTATGCACACATATACGTCAGGCTTACTGAGATCTTTAGGAGAAACATATTCAGGCTTTCAAAACAGAGGTATACACATTAACAAAATAATTTCCATCTGCAAAACAGTCTTTCCTTCCCTTTACAGTATTTGCAGTAATTTAGGCAGGTAGCAGAATATTTTCACAGCAGTCTTAATCTTTATAATGCATTGGAAAAGTTCTTTGTGTTTCTTAAGTGTTTTTAACACATGAATAGCTGTGAATTTGGAAAAACTCTACATGTATTGATTACACAAGGGAAAAATGAAACCTTTGATTTTATATTATTTCTAAAAATGTTGATCATATTTGCACATATGTACAAATTTTTTGGAAACATCCTTCAACATTCCTAAAAAATAACAAAGAACCATAGTCTTCATGTTTCCCTTCTTTTTTTGTTACCCTTTGCATTCTTATCTTATGCTTCCCACTGGTTTCACTATCTATTCCTCTGATTTGGTAAGAAATCCTGCTGCATGTCTGAGAGAGTTAGGAAGGAAAAGAAACTCTTGCAGTGCCAGAGCTGCTCTGCAGGCTGACAGCTTGAGACGTGGCTTCTAAATAATTCAGTCTGGGACCAGACATGGCAATTCTGTCTATGCAGAAATACCTCAGAGTCGAGGTAAATCATTTCACGTTGTCAAGAACAAACAATTAGTAAGTAGAATTTCCACACTTTGAAATGGATTCATCGTTTGCTTTCAACTATATAGGTAGGAAGTATTAGTATGGGTGGACTCAAGTTGCCATCCTTAAAAAAACCCAACAAAAACTCTCAACATTTGTGACTACATTATCTGGGAGTTACTTCATTTTCTCCTGCATTGGAGTTGATGTTGCCTGGTCAGTACAGTGGTAAGTTCAGGGCTAGAGGTGTCACCATCACAAACAGGGATGGTTCTGTAATTTGCAAATGGCAAGGCAACCAAAAAGGCAGGTTATGCAGACAGCAGTGCAATATGACCAAATATTTAATATTTACACGTCACTTACACATATAATTAGCTTTTTTTTCCTGAGTATACAAACAAAATCACGTTTCCATTTTCACCCATACACTTTAGGCAAACTAAATTGTATAAATGCAATAGATTATCTGAAGGCTAAGTACATCCTCTAGGTGCGGGCACACATCTCTGCGCACAAGTTTCACACAAAAGAACTTACTCAGTTCCAGGAGAAGAGGATTTCTTAGCATAGTTCATCGTCCCTTTTGCACTGTTACAAAACAAATGCTGATGACAGCAATAGGAATAATACTTCCAGAAAAATGAACTGTTTAATTAAAGTCTATAGAATGCAAATTCATCATGCTAGTCAACATGAAAGTTCTTTTCAGCTAGATAAAGGATTTTTTGAAGGGTTGTCTTTTTTAATTTTATTTTTTTTTTAAACAAGCTTAATGTCTTAGGTCTGGAAGCAATCAAACTGGAGGTGACTGTGAAGTATAACTCTGAAAATGCTTGCAACATAACTCTGGCCAATTGCAATGTTGTTATTATAGTTCTGGTTTCTGCTGGAGCCATGGTCATGAAGCTGCACAGGAGTCATTGAAGAGCATTCACAAAAATGCCCCTTCCCCCACCACCCCTCAAGCAGCATGGATTAAATAACTGCTGCTCAGCTGCTGTCTTTTAAATAAAAATATTCTCTTCATTGTTCATGTAGCAGTGGCAGGTTGAAGTACATTTTGCCTTTGTTTTCTTTTTCACTCCCCAAGTCATGGATCACCAGGCAGGACCACACTGAGAAAGGGTTTGGCATGTTTTACCAATTTTGCTTGTTTTCTTTAAGCACAGGGAAGAAAAAGGCACCCAGAGGAACTTCTTTTCTCTTGCTTAACATGGACAAAAAAGCATCAGAAAACAGTAATTATTTAGTTCAGACAGAAAATTTGTTTCAAATGAAAGTTCAGGTGTTTTCAGGGACATGCCCTATACCTATCGTAAGTATGAAAATTGGTACTGTTGGTTTATGCTACTATCCTAAATATTTTTTTAAATTATCCACAAACTGTTTTATTCTCAAAAACATGTTCTTTTTCCTACAAAATTGGAACTACTGGGGAAAAACTTAGCCCAGAGTATTAAGTGGGTCAGAGAAAGACAAAAATAGAAACAGATTGGTTTGGTAGAGGATGTGAGAATGGTTATGTGATCTAAAAATCCTCAGAATCAATCCTTGGTAGTTTCTACACCAAAGATTTCTTGTGAGGCAGACTGATAACACAGTATTACGTATTTGTGCCATCCTCTGCTCCTTTCCCTACTACTTGCCAATGGTAACTGTCAGGGACAAAACATTCATCTTGATGGACTTTTAGTCTCCCTTTATATGGATATTTTCATGTTTGTAGGAACCTTGAAAACTCCAGTTTGGGAGGCAGCTAACCTTGAGATCCTAGGATTATTCAGGATAATCTATCAACCTGCCCCATAAACTCACTCAGCTATTTTTTGAGAAATCTAGCTCTTAAGCCTAGAACATAATTTTTAAGTTGTAGTGTAGTTATCTACAGGTACTTTTACATTAAATTTCATGTTTAATTGTATTGATTTTCATACTAATTCCTAATTTTGATACTTTTGGAGCTGGGGTTTATGAACACCTTGACAATAATGACTAATCAACGTCTAATCCCCTGATTTGATTCAACATCAATACATGTCCTACAAATTGCTTTTTTCAGCAGTAAAACACAATACTTTATGAAAAGAATGTGTATTTACCGTAGTAGATAAAAATCTTACAGCACTATACAAACAAGGAAAACTGTTCTGGTCATCTGTGACAGCCTCTAAATCCATCATCAGAAAAAAAAATATCTGTCAGTAGTAATTAAACATTTTCCAGTAGTGTGCTACAAATCTCAGATGGCTGGTTATTACCTTTGACTATCACAGATGCTATACAGTGCTCTCATTGTTTATCTAGCTAGCTGATGGTTTCCAGTGGAGAGAGGTGACTCAAACTGCACCCACAGCACCTCCCCAGCCAGGGGTGCTGGAAGAGTACCACACGCAGAGATGTCTGTATGCTTAGCCATACTCAGGAATGTGAAATATTGAAAGCTGAAGACAGAGTCAGGACATGGAAGCAATGTACAAAGCTTAAGTCAGTTCTTCTACTTATATGGCAAAGCTGAGAAAGCAGCTTTTTATACATATTTTTGCCCATTATACCTCCTCTCCTCCCACACCAAGAAATAGTCTCACTTATGAGGACACTAGGATGAGACTAGTTGAGGCAAATGTTCCTATATATGGAAGAGTCTAAGTTAAAGATAGCTCTAGATGACAGATCTTGTTAAATTCTCATCATGCCCATGCTCCTCATGGAGGAATGATGAAGAAAAATCCCACTATTTAACTCCAGACACTTCATGACAGGAAAAAATACTTAAAAAACTGAGAAAGAGTCCTAAATTCCTATTTATTTCCTCTTGTGATACCATCCATAATGTTAGTCTACATCTTTCAGTGAACCTGACACCTGAGCAAGCATTTATGTTTTCAGTTAACAGCAATGTAATGGTGCCAAATAATATTTGTTAAAAAATAGTTTTTCATTTGAGAGGACAATCTCCACAACCTGCAAGATCAGTGTTGCACTGAAACCATAATTCAAACCACAAGCCTAAATATGTGGTTTCTATTGCCAACATATAATGTTTGCTGAATATTTAATAAAGTGTTCACAGACTTTAACACTATATACAGGCATTTTCCTTAAATGGATAAAAACATTGATAAGAAATATGATTGCCATTTTTGTCAGTCCTGAGGTATGCATGTAAATGTTTATCATCTTTACAATCTGGTTCTACGCTGACAGGTTTTATCCATATATTTTGTAATTTGTAAATTGCATGTGTTTGCTACAACGAATATTTCTATCACATGCCTTTTCCTGGTTTCAGGTTAAAACTTTATCATCTCCTATACATGATATTTCATTAAATCTTTCTTTTTGTGTTGAATTCCTGTGCCACTTAAAGACATAATGAAGACTTTTCTCCCCAAAATATTTTTAACCTGAATACTTCTAATAACTGATCAGTAAGCCAAATAAAAGAGGACTGAGCCTGTATAACCAGAATTGTATACAAGACTGTTCTCACTCTGAGTGACAAACATAGAAACTGGCACAACTGAGGACCACACTGCTCTGAAGACAAAAGCCTCCTCCTACTTTCCACCCTGTGGGAAATGAAGAATGGCTGGTTGGTTCACATAGCTGCAAACCCATAATTTCTCCTCACCTCCCAGCTATCACCCAATCTGCCTCCAAGCCTCTGCAGGTGATCCCATGGATGACAAATCCTTGGCGCATAGGCAGATAACATTTGGCACAGTCTCCTCTGCCTGAAGATTTGACTCCTTCTCTGAGTTCAGCAGCAGCAGGACCACTCTCTCCACCGTACACTTCTTTTCTGGCTGGTAAAGCTTTCTCTGTGAAGATGCCTGCCCTGTGCTCTACTCATGACACTGGGTTCAGCAATAGTGCCGTTCACTGCAATGCTGAATGAAACCTGCTTTTATTCACATTTCTGTCTGAGTGGTAAGAGAGGTTCAGGCTCCATCAGGGGCTTCAGAGCAGCTCGAGCCACCAAGAGCAATGCCAGACGAGGGCTAAATGGGCACATGCAGCCCATATCCCAGCCCTCTCCACTGCATCCAGCTCCTATGGTGGTCTTTCCATAGAGGCCTGTAGTGGGGCTGTAAAAACACAGCATGGTAAATTCAGAATGAATATGTAAAGGATGTGTACATGGGCATGCATTCAAGATGTACACTTCACAGCTGGATTTCAGAACTGACAAAGCCAGAGTGTAAAAGACAAGAATAGTTTTCTATGAGACAGTTTCAGTCTTGATAAAGAAACATCATCTGAAGACTGAAACAACACTCAAGGACTTCTTTTGAAATTCCTGCAGCTTCTATCCAGAGTCTTGGTTTCAGCTGTTCCCTCCGCCTCTCCATGGTTAATTTTGAGCATCCCACAAACACACATGGTGGGAATGAAGGGCAGGATTGAGGGGAAAAACATGTGACCGACTTTATTCTCATTCCAGACAAATGGGGAACAAACCAAATAATCCAAATATCAAAGTAATTTACTGTGAAGCTTAGTGGCAGACTGACAGAAACTGATAGTTACTTAAACATACTGTAAGCAGATTAATAATAATTATTTAATAGGAAGTTGAGTACATTGTATCTAGTTTGGTTACAAGCTGTACAGATTGCTACAAGCTGTACAGATTTCTTAGCCTTTTCAGAGTGGATAAAATAAAAAATTACTATGTGCTAGAAGCTTCTTTCTTTGCTGACAGAAACCAACTACACTTTTGCCCCCTCTTAAACAAACCAGTGTACTTTTCACTCCATAAATCTCATATTACTTCCTTCCTTTTCATTTATTTTGAACTAGAAGGAGGAATTTTTAACAGAAGTGCTCTATGGCAGCAGGAGGAAAACAGCAAATCAGGATGGAAGCCACATAAGGAAAGTAAATCAAAAGTAATAAAATCATGGAGATCTAGCAAGGTTTGTGGGGGGAAATGAAGTCAAAGTTGACTGAATCCAGAGCTGGAGAAACATTACACATGAGAAAATACCATTAAAAATAGGCTGCACTCCTAACGGACAAGATGGGAAATGAAGTAATAATTTATAACAAAGATAGGAAGAAACTTGCCAGGTTTGCAAATTTCAAATGAGATGCAAGTTTGAATAACAAGCGATAATGAAATGCAAGCACACAATCTTAAGGGTAGAACACCAAGGAACAATTTAATTAAAAGGAAAACAATATGCTCTGCAACAGAGCATAAGAAATAACATACTGCCTGGTGTTTCTGTTCAGCTAAGTAGATAGATGTCTATCCGATACAGCAAGCAATACATTCCAGTGCTTGAAAAATTTTGCATAAAGACTTGAACTTGACCTGAAAAAAATATCAGTAATGACTTAGGTCATTATTCCAAACAGATATTTTCTAAAATTCTTTAGTCTGATTTTAATTGACATGAGTATGAAACAAATGGAAATGTCTGTGGGCATTAGAACTTCTGCTGTGCATGTATATAAAAGTAGCTTTACTTTCAAAAGCAGAATATGCCAAGCATTTACTGTGATAAATAGGACCATTCTTCCCCCAATCCCTAAGAATGGTCTTAAAAAATTCACACAGTTTTGCAAGCCTTCTATAAAGGAAAAAAACCTCACACTCTAGAAATCTCATATGTGATATTAAGCAATGCAATAGAAGAGTAACTTATTTTATATTGAAGGATATTAACTACAGTATGGGATATTGCAGAAGAAGAAGGTCTGCAGATTTGCAAATTACTGTCATGCATGATTTATAAATGTAAATGTGAATAGTAGGTGATAATGAAATACAAGCAAGGAAATACACATGATAGATCAGGTACCCTGGGGAGGTGGGGGAAGTGTGCTGCGCTAAAAGTACATTTTCAAATGTCAGAGTTGGACCCAAATGGCATGAGAAAGCTGCATAGAGTGGAATTTTAGGAAACTGGCATGTGGATAATACCAAATGAAGGTAAAGGTAAAATGAGTGTTAACAATTGTGTGAGAAAATACACTACTAAAGTGTATTAAAAATAAAGGCATTCATCTTAGTCTGAAAAAGAAAATACTGCTTACATTGCCCACTAAATTTAGTCAAGATTACCAAACCTTAGAAAGTCCACAAAAGAAGACAATGTATATGGATTAATATTAGCTTAAGTTAATGGATATTAATGATGTACTATGATAAGTAATACACAAATACAATACCCAGGAGACAGACAAGGAATGCAGATTCAGAGGACAGTAACAGCTCCTGGGAAGCCAGGGCAAAGCAAACACCAAGAGGAGCTTTTTCACTCAAAAATACCTTTGGACACATAGCCCAGGTACCAGCAAATTTCCTTCCATGTAGCAATGGCAGATTGAAGGAACTAATCCATGCTTTCCTATATTTTGACTGTTTCTGTAGTTAACAATTCAGCTGTTGTTTAAATTGAAAGACTGTGCATCAAGAAATCTTACAAGTGTCTTTTGAAGAATTATGTGGAATTCTTTTTAGGGAGTTACTGGGGTCAAGGTTAAAAATGCACTCACCATATACAACTTTGCCTGACAAGAGAGAAGTGGCATACTTTGATAAGGCTGTTAAAAACTTGAAGAGGGTAAAGTCAGACACAGCTCCATTAAAAAGAAAAAAAAAAAAAAAGAAAGAAAAGCAAAAATTAAAAATGTGAACTGTGTTACATGGATCTGCCTATTTCATCTTGTCTTAGTATCATTGCAGTAGCTGTCTGCTGTTTTCCTGCTGTCTTAAAGCTGCAATGATTTTAGTGTTGGTGTGCAGAGGCAGAGTTTGATGGCCTTCCAAATCTGTATTTACAATTTAAGAATTAGTTACAGAGGGCTCTATCAATATGTGAATTATTAAAACAGAGCACTACTAAAACAATAAAAGATAAAGAGGTTAAGTATCTAAAATTATCTGTAACCTGTAACTTGATGCCTCATGTAAAGCCTACATATACATAAAATGAAAGCTTGGAATTTTTGGGCAACTTTGACAGCTGACTTTTTAGAACAGTTTTCCATCAATTAACATTATAGCTTTGCCTGAAATTGAGCCATGGATATCTGGCTTACTTTCCTTTAATATATTCTATGATCTCTACCTGAAGTAGCTATACCAGCTCAGAAAATTTAGTATAATGTTTTAGGTGGCACATGTAAAGATATATTATAAACAACTAAACATGAAATGTAAGAAAAAGGAAAAATCCTCCTTAGAATGGAGATATTAAATATTTAAGTATTCATATATTATATAATAGACTAGCAGTAGTACCTGGGCACCCAAGATATCTGCAGGATGTCTTGAGGGAGGCATTCAGAAAAGAGCTTTCAAAAGAGCTGCACCATGGCCAAGCCTTCAAAGGGTTAATTACACAGCTGAGTGTCTACTCCATTTACTGATAAGCAGAAAATGTTGTAATTTTTTTAGATTTATGAATTGCTAGGGTCAGTCTGTATCCTGCACACAACAGTGTCTGTCTAGCCCTATCCCTTCCATGCTGGGCAGAGACAATCCCTCTCTCGCCTGGAACCCCAGAGCCCTCTAAGCCGCTTGCTCTGTAACCTTGGCAGCTGGGGCTAACACAATTCTTCATTTTTGGTTTTGCAACTGGGTATCTCTAAATAAAAACTACAGAGCCTTGTTAGCCAACAACTGAGCGTGAAATTGTGACATTGCAATCCCCTACTCTAAGACTCAATCAATATTTTTTCATTACAGATTTGTACAGTTAGGTCAACAAGAAGAAAAATGCACACGGAGCAAAATAGACAAAACAGCAGAGAATTACAAAATCTCTTTCAAGCTGTAAGATTATTTTCATTGCAATGATTTAAAAAATATGCTCTGATGTAGTTTTTTAAATAAAAATGTAGGAAACCTACATTAGATTGGACATAACAAAATTATCTCTATGGCCTGTACTGACGCATCTTGGTAGTACAATCTGTCTGACATTTGAAAGGTTTACTATTTCCTTAAAAAAATCACATGATTGTATATTAAGCAAATGTGAACATAAGAAACAGGTTTAAACTGCTGAATTTTCTGGATGATATTTTCATTGAATTAATTAGTAGGAAGGAGGATTAGATAGAGGCACAGGGCTAAGATGGTACATTTCAGCTTGAGAATCAGGAGCAATCTGCTCCACAATGCAGTTGCTGCTCTGACCCATTTCCAACAATGTAATATAGCTCAGTAGTATACTTATACTGGACCACTCATTTTCCTGAACCACGCTGAAAATCATGAAGATAGAACCAAATATACCTGAAATTTTTGATAACGCAAAGGTGGTCACTATAGACCACTAGTAGCTTGCTACTGGGTAAAGTAGGTTGTACTTTACCTTCTACAGTTTTGACAGTAGTTTAACAATCCCTAACATAAAGCCTCATGATAAATCAGGATAATTTAGTAACAGAAATAAAGACCATACTTGCATTTTAAAAACCTTATTTTTACATGATCAATCATTTGTTGAAGTAATATTTTTCTCCTATATTTGAAGAGAAATATCACTTTGTACCATCAAATACTCTTACTCCCAGGAATTATGGTTAAAATAAGCCAAATATCTGTTATGTGTTAGATGTGAATCTATGTCAGAACAGCTATATTACAATGTGAATTAAACCTCATATGTATCTACATTCTTGTTGAAAATTCACTGACACTTAATAATACTAATATGAAACCATGGCCTTGATCTGAAGGACAGGCATCACAGAGGGATTTAGAGGGCTTTTATAATTCTAGTGAATATTTTACCCCAATCAAGTTGCTTGCTGAAAGCCCTAAGACCATTTTTTTCTTCTGATAGGAACACCCTCAGAAAGACTGGCTTTATTACAATTCTTTATTGTTAAACTATTTCTTCTACTGGAAGAACATCCACTCACTTGTCCAAAGACTGTCTCACTGCCAGTTAGGAATTTGCTTCTTAATATGTTACTTTAAATCTGTCTTTCCTAAACCCAATACAAACCCTCTGTCCTCCACCACTGTCTTACAGGGTTCAAAAAGCCAAAATACTTAAGACTTAAAAAAGATACTGAAGACTTAAAAAAACAAGGTCACTTTAAAATCTACAGAGGACTGAAGTTTAACTTGGTTGAAGCACGGTGCTAATAACAGCAAGGTTGTGGGTTCAATCTGCTACAGGACATTACTGAAAGAGTTCGTGGTCCTTGTGGGTCCCTTCCAACTCAGAATATTCTGTGAGGTGTTTGTAAATTTAAAATGGCTTCTGCACACTCAACTCTTCTTCGTTTCAGTAGCAAATAGAAGTAACTATGGATTTGAGCACAGCAGGAACAGCCAAGTCTTTCTTCATGTCTAACAGTAAGGATAGAAAGACTCTGGAACAGGCTACCCAGAGGAGGTGGTGGTATCACTATTATTGGATGTTTTTAAAAACAGGTTAGTCAAACATCTGTCAGAATGACACAGATAGAGCTGATTCTGCCTTGGGGAAGGCAGGATAGACTGGATGACCTCTTGAGGCTCTTCCTGCCCTATTTTTTATGATTCAGTGATTCAGCACATAGCTTTGAAACACCCTGGGGCTTGATTCTTTTCTCACTTCATGTTATTTTTAAACTGGTGCAACTTCACTGACTTCAGTAGAGCTTTTCCTCCCTGTCCTGCAGTAAGTGTGAGAAGAATCAGAACTTACATTTCTTATACAAACGGAGGTTGGGTCTACCCTCCCACTGCGCTGCACAGCTGATTTCCTGAGATAACATTTTTTACCTCTTTAAAGCAGGCAATATCAGTGATTTAAGTCAACCTTTGTATTATTTTAGTAAAAATCTGAGTCCCATTATATGAAGCAAAGGTGAAAAAAAATTTAAGTAGAAACATGCTTTGCAATTTTCAGTGAATGCCAACTTTTTCTCCCAACATATCTCTCTTTGTGTAGAGATGGAGCTTGGGACTGAGAAAAGTCCACCTCAGCTACCAAAGGAAGCCACAGTAGATAGCAAAGAGGAAGAAAAGAAACAGGAGGGCCAATACTAAGTATTCAGCATGGCCTCAGAAACAAGGACACAACACACTACAGCTGGCTGCAAGATCTTGTAGACAGGGTATTCTAAAAATGTTGCAGACTGTGGGTGGGTTTTGCATGTGAGCTAATAAGTGTGGAAGCTAATCACATTCCCATCCATCAATCTCTAAGAACGAAGAAATAGATAAAATATGTCAGAAGCCCCCGAAGCTACACAGCATCTAGAACACTACATATTTGAAAATGTCAGAGTTATCCACATTCCACATGCAGTCAGCAGGTTTATACAGAGCTTAAAATACTCAGAAAATCTGCACTCCATGCCACAATCAGTAAAATACTATTACATTGCACCAACTTCAAACAGAGGAACCAAGGAAAACCCAGTCTATACTGACTAATTTGTTCTTTGGCTATAACATCCATAGTAACATCCATAGATGTTACCTATCTAGGGACATCACCATCTCTCTTGTGGTATTCAAATATAAATATAAATATAAATATAAATATAAATATAAATATAAATATAAATATAAATATAAACAATATAAATAAATTGATTTTGATTAATTATGTGTATTAAAAATATCACAAAAATATTTTCTGCTCATTTCATTTTGCTTTTAATGGATAAGTTGTCTGCTTATTTTTTTGATGTGAAGGACATTAAACACCAAGTAGTAAACTATGCTTTTCATATGTTTAATCTAATTCAAACTACCAATAAAAAAATAGAAAAATGGTTATTGCAAATGCACTGAAAAAATATTACATATAAATATAATTTAAAATGAGAAATATAAATAAATATACATATACTTGTAGGTGGATTTTCACTTTTAGAAAATGCATAGATATGAAGATTTTTAAAAGTGAGAGACTTCATCTGAAACACTGCTCAGGGCTCCAAGACTTTTTGAGACCTTTGGGAGATCCTGTCTTCTGATTAGTTCTACAGTGGTCACCCCTCTTCTGTACTCTCATATCCCCGGAACAGTTTATGCAAAACTTCATAAAAAAGATGGTGAAGATATGAATGGAAATATTCTCATAGGCTGCTAATTCCAGTGGTAATTGAATGTGGCATATTTCCTCTATTCTGGTCTAACTGGGATTTGAATATTTGTTTCCCTCAAGTAAAGGTTGTGAAATCCCCTGAAACACAAAGCTATGATGAAAAGGTCCCTAGTGTGCAAAAGAGATTTCATTTACTTGTGCAGTGCTTTGAGATTTGATTCTTCACTTAAGAGTACCAGATTTCCTTGGGATGATGAAACATTGTATAAAACCCCAAGGAACATGGAAAGGTTCAACTCCCACCTCTGGATTCCTTCCATTAAAAAAATGACATCTGCAGATTTGGTGGGAGGTGGCAGGGGTGTAAGTTTTTGGCCTGAGGAAGAGTTAAAAATTAGTGAGAAGTTTCAAGATGTGTTCAAAAAAATAGTTTATCTGTACTCAGAGAAAAAAATCTTTAGAAGCCCTTTAATGCCAAATCACTCAGACAAACCTGTACAAAGTTTCATGTGACAGAAAATTACACAGCCTTGTCTTTTAAGAAGTCCTCTGTCAAGCACCCTCTACAGTACCTCAGAATGTTGCCTTCTCTGCTTCTGAATTTGAAAACCTGTTTTGCCCTGCTCCTTTGAAAAGGCCTAGTCTGCATCCAAGTTTATCATAAGGTCATCTTTTTTTCTATGCTTTTTTTCTGCCATTATATTTGCTTATCTCAATTAGATTCTGAGCCTTTGAGATGGGTGATGGCAATCAGAGATAGCTGCATGCTGTCATGTTAGTTATCACATGCCATCTCATTTCAAACTACCCAGCTCTTCCAGAAATGAATATTATTCATTTGAAAAGGACCTTTCTTTAACTTGTTTATTTGGTTGGTTTAGTTTGTTGGGTTTGTTTGTTTGTTGGGTTTTTTGTTTGTTTGTTTTGTTTTCTTTTCCAGCAATGCACTGTGCATAATGGGCAAGCCTGAGAGAATCAAGTCCAATATAGTTAAAACAGTGAATACAGCCTCTTTAACACACTACTTAAAGCAGGGATACCTTGTCTTCTGTAGATACAAAGACATTTCTGATACTATTCTTCCCATCTGCCACCTCTCCTGCTCATCATAAGCAGCTGTTTGCATCAATGTAGAGGCTTGGAGCTTGACTGCCTTCACTGAAGGAGATAAGCAAGTGAGTAGTCTTTACACTGCTCACTAGAAGTCATTAGAAGCAGTATTTGCTAGCCCCAAAAATTTGGTTATATTTTTGTAAGACTTCTCACATAATTAGAGTTAAGAAAGTTCAATAGATGCAATTTACTTCTGTCTCAGTTTTTAGTTTTTAGTAATAATATGAATTTCATTAATAAATGCATTCATGGGGTTGTCTGAAATTGTGCATTAACATTTCTCCTAAAGCAATATACTTTTTATCTACATGCTATTTTCCTATCTGTCTGCATAACGCCCCTAGAATTTCTTTTAAGATACAGCAATTCAATAATTACTCAAGACTCCCATCTACAAATTAATGTGACTGGAGCATTTAAGTATCATTGAACAGGCAGGAATGAGTTCCCAATGGAAAGACCAGCCAGTTACCTCTAATAAAAATAGATTGTGTACAGAGGGGGGTAGCAGTCTGCAAAGCTGAACACGTGGCTTGAGATCTCTGCATGATGGAGTATTATTTAATATACTATTGCATGGTATATTTAGGGTGACTGAACATAGCCTTCCTCTGAGCCAAGGGAGCCACATCCTAAGACAAATGTAAAATAATGACATTTCTCTTCCATAATACACAAAACACATTCCTAAACAAAGACCAAAATTCCTAGAGTCAAAGATACAGCAAATTTTTAAACACTACAATGTCAAGGCCTTATTGTGCCCTTCAAGCTAGTGACCAACCACATTCTGCAGATAATGAAGAACTTGCTAAGAAGAAGAAATAACAAAATTGACAGGAAATACACAGACTGATCACCATGACATAGCAACTATAAAGAAAAGAAAACATGAAATTGTATTGGATCAAGTAGTACTTGATAGCAAAAATGACAACATATTACCGTATAAATATTGTGGCTGGAGGCGAGTTAATAATGGTCTTGGTAGGTGCAAGTCATTAGGATTTCTTTATGGTAGCCCTGTAAATTATACATGGGCTTGCTTTTAGGGAAATCACCTTTTTGCACTCCTGGAGTTTTTATGCCAAATAAAAAAAATGAAGCAAGCAGAATTATTCTTGCTTAGGTAGCAATTTTGATAAACAGGAAGGAGTCTCATCATTAGATAAAAAAAATTAATCACATTATGTCAAAATGAATTAATGCAGTCAGAAGTCACAGTAGTCCATTCTGTCCTCTTGCTCCTCAGAAGGTATGCTTTACCTATGACTGCTGGGGGAGGGCTGAGAAGCTCCTTAATAAACACATTAACATACATTTTGGTGTATGCCTAGTATTATTCAAGCTCTTAAAAATCTCCATAAGTTAAGGATGATATGCAAAGCTGTCAAAGTGAAGAACAGCCCATATTCAAAATGCTAATGGGTATTAACCCACATATGTAAATAAATAACTAATATGCAACAATTCTCTCTTCACATTTAAAGAAGATACTTTCAAATCTTTCAATTCACTGAGATTAGATTATGATCTCTTGAGCAAGCAGCTTTTTTGCAACCCCAGCTAAAAACTTTTTCTAATTTCCAGGATATCAAGTTTTTCCTATGTGATTCAGGATTATTATCACAATTTAAAAATAAATTATCCAGCAAAATTATTTTAATGTAACCAAGTATTAGAAGATTATTTTTTTCAGTTAAGAGTTCAGGAAAAATCTGATTGACAGAAGTTTATGTGACAAGGCTACAAATCCAGCTTCAAAGCTCCTATGATTGAGTGAAAATCATGCTGACATAGTGCAATCTAACTCTGTTGTTTCTGATAAAAACATCTGATAAAAACCCCTAAACTGATTGGTTAACCTTGAACCAGCAGGTTTTATGGTAGTTCCCAGTAACCAGCATGGAGCCACTGTACTCTGTTTAAATGAGATCAGGTATCCATTCTCAATCCAGATCAAATTTGTGCCACTGGGAAAGCAGGAGTGCACTGACCCCATCTCAATGACTGGGAAACCATGGCATAATTGGAAAATCTCTTTGTGCAGTAAATACACCTCTAACAGAGTGTTATTCATACAAAATACATTAAAGCCCTTATAATAATTCAGAAATGTATTTCCTGTAATAACAGATAACAGTGTTTTAAAAGACAAAATGTTGCACAAAGGAGCTCAGAAAAATTACCAGTTCTTCCATATCTATTTTCTTCATGCCAAATAAAAATAATTTTCACAAAATAGGTAAGGTCTATTTGGGAAAAATCCCCAAAAAACTAAAGGGGATCTCTGGTCTCAGAGATGACCTAATTTAACATATTTAGGAGGGAAATTCTGTCAGCAGGGAAGTAGAACACACCTTTCACCATTAGAACAGGACTGACCATATGCACACACTCAAGGCACAGCTAACATGGAGTGTTGCCCTCTTCCAGACCATACCTCTAGAAATAGTACAGACCAAATCCTGACTTCAGTAAAGGCTGAGTAAATAAATGGCTGTACCTACAGAATCTTAACAGCATCAACTGGGACTCAGATTCTATTCCTCCATGACAAAGAATATGAGCAACACATTTCTGACTGCAGCTTCTCAGAAGACAGCCCTTTGTCCAGTGACTCCAAATAGCTCTGGATTCACATGATGTGCACCCAGCACACTACCACTCAAAAAGGAGAAAGAACTACCAGTTAAGTGCAACTCCATAGTTCAAGAGACTCCCTCCTCAGCTTATTTTCTCCTTTGGTGCACTCACAGTCTTAAATTTTTTATTACCCAGTGAAATTCACTCTAAAAGAAACAACTCTTGGAATAACAAAATAAAAAGGAAACAGATTTTCCTCCCTTAAATCAAAACCACTGTGCCAGCCTGGAATCCCCTAATGACAACATGAGCCCAAGACAGAACAATGGCATAGTTGCTTGATAAATCACAGAAAGTGAAATTAATATTTTATACATGGGAATGGAAAAGTCTGTCAGGAAACCAAGGTTCTGCCAGGATTTCATTCCAAACCACATCAGAATGAGATACCAGAATACAAATACAATTGTGCAACTTGTCCTATGACCCTTTTGGAGGTCCATCTAAGTCACCTGCAGAACTGTATGAAAAGAGAGTGGAACACTCCCTTTTAAAGGAACACTGATCCATTTCCTACCTGCTGTGTTATTTCTCAAAGAATTCAGGTGAATTTGCAACATGAGAGATGAAGCTCAGACCAACAGCTTTCCAAGTGGAAAGGCAAGTCCATGGCAACACAAGGGCTACCAGTCTGCATGCATGCATGCCTGCTCACACGTTTCTCATTCTCCTTCAGTTGTACCCCATTGCTCTTGCTCAAAATTTCACGTCTCTCAAGGATTTGTTTATTCCATTGTACCACTGGTGCTGAGGATTGCACATCATAACACAAGTAAGCAGCTCAAGTAAATTTACAATTTTGTGTATTCTAACATTATGAACCATGACTGTTTTTTTCAACAGTTTTTGCTCAGTGATCAATTAGCCACTGTATAAGCATGGGGAGTCACCATAGTCACTATACACACCCTCCTGTTACTGTCACAAAAAGAAATTACCAGTCCTTTATTAAAATTCAGCATTTGATAAAGACAGATTTTGCTATGTGCTTAAATTTTACTTTGTGTATTACTCTAAAAGACTGGAATACAGATTTATTTGGAAACTATTTTTTGCCTTCCAATTATTAAGAACAATACTTTATTTTAAATTTTATTTTCATCTGCTCACTCCCTTCTTAAAGCCTGGTAAATTAGTGAATCAGAAAATGGATGCTCTAATTTACTAAATAAAGTAAAAAATAAAAGGCAATGTAATAAAAAGATAAAGCCTTCATAGAGAATTGCAGCAATTATATCTCCACAGCTACAATATAACCCAAAACTTTGCAAACCCTTTGATTATTGAACCATGGCTGAAGTGAATAATTTGGCTTTCACTAAGAAAACAAGCACATTCATTCTCACCACAATGGAGAGAGGCAGTTTTAATTAAACCTTATCAAAAGATGAATAAAGAATAAACTCAATACCCATTCCACAGGATTCTATTTTCATCTGTTTAGTTTAAGCTTGCCATGTTCATGCAATAATTAACCACTGTCCAAGGAATGCTGGAGTTGTGTTAATGTTGGTAAAGATTTAATTAGTTCAATTATCTGGAGAGTATTGAAGGCTCAGCATAGTACCAATTTCTTCAGGCTTTATACATACCTCAGATCAAAATATATTAAACTGAATTAAAAGTGAACAAAGAAAATTTACTATTTTACTTCAGCTACTGAATGAATGCGTGTTTAATAATTTTATTGCCCTCGTTTTAAAATGAGGTTTCAGAAATAGAATATGTAAACTGTGACTTACCCAGTCTTCCAGATTAGCTGGTGTTTTTTTTTTTTTTTTGCCTAAGTTATCTTATATTTTAAACAAAATTAAGTTTATTTTAAAAAAGAAAACCCAATGCTTCTTTAAGCAGGAAAAAGTATAGTTCCTTTTACATCTCCCCCCCCCGCCCACTCCACTGCCAACTTATTTTACATCTTTCAAGGAAAGTGAGGCATTTAAAAAGCATTGAAAGCAGTGACACAGACAACTGTTTCAATCTGTCAGACAGCATGGACAGACAGTAGGGATCATTTTAGAAAATAGAGCGGCCCCCCAGCGGCCTGACCTTCCTGGTGGGAAAGCGAACACGGCGCGGTGCTTGACAAGCTCACCAACAAAGGAGGATATTTAGTCCCCCCAAATTCTGACACGCTTCTCACAGGAAAAACGCAGCCCGGGATGGGGCGTCGGTGACCGCTGCTAACAAAGGGAGAGTTCTAATTGGAGATTGCACTGTTACTGTGAAACAAAGAGCAAGAGATGAAAAGTGAAAACACCACTTCACTACACGTAGACTGTAAGCGTTGGACTGAACCCACTTTCTATTTTTTTAAAACTGTTCAACCCCATATTAGATGCTATTCAAGTTGCAAGCCCTCTGGATCTGTATGTGCCGCTCCTGCTGCCTTCAATGGGAACAGAGCCCAGGAATGGGAGCATTAGAAGATTTCCCTCTTTGTGTTACTAAAATATTATCATCAGCTATACTTTAGAATGGATGTTTGAATAAACCACATTCGTTTTCCTGTAAGGTTTAAATGACATGTTTATTACTACCATGGTCCATCCTTGTTTTCACAGCAGTGTGTTTTGGAGTATGAGCTCTTTATAACCAGTGAAAGCTGCACAAAGATGGCCAGCACGTGAGAAAGTCACAGGAGTTTATCTTCTAGAGGAGCTAAGCACTGTGGGATGATGCTATCATTTTCTTATGAAGCAATAAAAGCTTGTGAGTTAATATAAAAGTAACTGTTTTGAAATTGCATACTACATTATACCCACGCTGAATTGTCTCTTTAGGAGTCAAAAACTACTTTACAGATTGCACTGCTATGCTTCCAAGCATTTAAATACCATTTGGTAAACACCCCTTGTGAAATATTGTACCTTATTTTCTACTACTCATTTCAGCTGGAAAAAGGTAAATGCTTTAAGGAATAACTTAAACCAATAAGAGAAGGTGGAACTGCACACTGAATGCCAACCAATGCATCAGTTCAGTTCCCATTTTTACCAAAATTTGATCTCCCCTTCCAGTTTTCTCTAGTGTGGAAGAAAAAGGGAGATGCTGAAATTCATTAAGGCTTTTTCTGAATCCAGACTGCAGATAGTGCTCAGCAAGCAACGTGATATGGCACATTTTCCATCAACCACCTCCCCTTTCTGATAACTGATTTTCAAGTTGCACCAACAATCTGAGGACTGGAGGTGCCCTGTGGCCTATTGATTGCAGACCTGATTCTGCCTGTGTTTCTGTGAAAGTTTGACAACCATGTGGGAGAAAATAAAGCTAGTTGATGATTAAGTATTAAATGATTCATATTTATCACTAGCTTAAAAAAAAATCTTAGCTGAAACATCAATGTCTGTATTTGAGTCAGCGTAAAGAAGCATTTCAGGTTAAAAATACCAGCCCAAACAAGTCAGAGCATGTGTAACTGAGAGCCAAATTTCATCATATGGACTCATTTATTAATATTAACAGGTTTGTAATGTTTTTCCTTAATTATAATCCTTAAGCAACTGTAGAGGAAACACAAACATATCCATACAGGCATACTCAACATCATCCTTTGGTATCAGAAATTGCTTCATCTTCTTTCCCAGACTTTCACCAAGCCTTAAAGACAGTACTTGTTTTACTAGAGAAAATTTAAGCTCTATTCAGGCCAGGATATTGCTCACCCTAACACTCACAAAATATTACCAAGAAATATATGGTGCTTTACAATCAATATTAGTTACAAAGCTGATGAGAAAATGAGCTAAATATGTACAGACACATCTCTAGAAAAAAATCATACATATATACATATATAAATAGAGCAAGAGAACATTATATATGTGTGTGTTTTTGCATATCTGTGTGTACACACACACACATGCACACACACTATTTCCATGAGTATTACCATCCAAATAAATAATTCAGTACTAGCTAAAATCATTAAGACTATGGCAATCACACACACAAAAAATAGCAGCAACAAAAAGCACAAGCCATCTCTTTCAGGTGCTGTGCTGTTAGATTACCTATTTGGTCCCTAAATATGAATAATATCTCTGAGATGATGCTCTTTATCCCATGTGAAAACCTTGGAAGCTGGCAGTACACACTGTATATGGATAGTCATTCTAAGGAGGAGTAATTTGCCTGCGACCACCTTTAAACAATTTTGGGTTTTTTTAAAACACAAGTCAGCTATTTTATCTGGAAAAGTTCTAAGGCATGGACTGGGTCTGCTGCAGATTAAATACAAAAGAGGTTTGAGGCTTCTGGCTCATCTCTCAGGTGAGTAAAAAAAACTAGAAATACAGAAGTGCTCTTAGTAGAGGCACAACATTTTACCCCAACTAAATTTCAAAACAATATTTTTAGTTGGTATGAAACTGTGTACTTGTTTAAAAAAGAACTGAGTTGAGAAGGCAGCAAGATTTTTTCTGCCTCAAGCCTGAAGAGTATCTTTTGTGCTCTCTGCATTTTGAGAACATAATTCTCCCTTTTTTCTCCTAGTCTGAAATAATTTTGTGATATATGAGTTCAGCCAAGGAGTATTGGGGAACTTTGTCTACACCCAAAAAAGGAACTTTAGGGTATTTTGTGAAGATAATGAAAATAACTTGTTCAGGTCTGCAGTGTAAGTAATTTTTACCACATAAATTCCTCACTTTTGTGTTAGCAAAGAGGAATACTTTGAGTCTTTCAGTTTAGGAGATCTTCAAACAGACAACAGTGTGTAAACAATCCCAAAGTACGTAACTTTACTAGAACAACCTCCAGTCTGTGTGCAAGGGCTTCAGAAAGGCCCCTTCATCAGATTTCCTTCTGCTCTTCACACTGAACAAAGCCTTGGCTGACAATACCGAAATCTCCTCCTTTATTTGGATTAAACCCCCTTTGCAGGAGAAGTATGCAAATGCTAGACGTGTTTCTCTTGCTGAGGCTACTCTAACCCAGCTATCTTTTCTCTGTCTATTTTCCCCCAGCAGACCATCCTATCGGCTGACAGGGGGACCAGCCTTTTAATTCAATCTTTCACAACACTGACAGTTGGATGCTGGGGCCTGCCATGAACTCTAAAAGGAGCTCATTTAGTCATAATTAACTATTCCCTGCATATTTCCTAAGGTATGGTAATTGTGCTAAAAGCCAACAAGTGAAGCATTCATTCTGGTTTTCTTTTAAACTTTTATTTTTCCTCAGCAGTCTCTTTCTCCCCTCCTTCCCCCACAGCCCCCTGCCTTTTTTTTTTTTTTTTTTTTTTTTAATTTAATCTTTTCTTTCTTTCTTTTCTTCCTCCTTGGAAACATTTAGAGTAAAGAAAAAGAATGACGGTGGAGATAGGGAGCTGCAGAAAACTGTGATGTGGGCAGTTCAAAAGGCAAAGTCTGCCATACGATACAGGACCCCATGGCAGCACTGAGCTATTCAGCTGGGTAAAGCATAAAGAAAAATGAAATGAGTAGAATAGAGCTATGTCATTAATGCAGAATGATGGACATCCTATTTGGGTAACAGGGAGTCATGAATATACATTTCTAATTCCTTAGATATGGTGATAAGTGATCTCTGTTTCCATTAGAGCCAGAGTACATGTATTTGAACAACCTAAAATCTTCAAGTTACGCAGATGTAAAGCACTTTACACACTATTCCTCCCTCAACCCCACAACACAAACATATACCATGACCCACCCCATGCAGTGGGGTCTCCCAGGGATAAGGTATGACAGATCTGGCTCATGTTTATCATTGCTGAGATGGGAAGCTTTGGGAATCTGACATGGATTATTTACCTTAAAAGGCAAAATATGATCTCAATTCAGCCCTTGTCCATTTTCTGGTTTATTTTAGTGAAGGAAGGGTTGACAGCACTCTCCGTTTACTTATAGGCTTTTCATCTGTTGAAATTCTCGTGCCTTTCAGAAAGTTTGGGACCTACTGGACACGTTTCCATCATAAATGTGCATAGTGCATATACAAAAGCAGCAGACAACAAAGCTAAGTGTCTCCACATTCCAATCTCCTTTCCATCTGGATGTGCACCAGGAGCAAAGAAATCACTGGCTTTTGCAAAGAATGCATGGCAGGGCCATGTGTGTGGGGGGAGTGTGTGTTAACACTGCAAACCCAGCAACTGTGCCAAAAGGGCCAAACATGGCACTGAAGTTCCTTATTCTTATGCAGCATTTTTCCAGAGCCACGAAATGTAGTAGGACCTTCCAAGAACAAGGTAAGTAAGATCTGTGAATTACGGATTTTATATTCCATGTTTCGGGCATAATGTGACAAATAAAGTCAATAAACAAGGGAAGAGGTAAGGAAGAGAGACGGCAAAACTTTACACAAGATCACAAAACAACACATTTTGCTTATGTTCACATA
This sequence comes from Lonchura striata, assembly GCF_050655825.1. NCBI lineage: Eukaryota > Metazoa > Chordata > Aves > Passeriformes > Estrildidae > Lonchura > Lonchura striata. The sequence continues at coordinate 23,035,051 of NC_140704.1, read as the reverse complement.
TTAAAAATCCTGTTTTTGCTTTTTGGAGCATCCATCTACAAATATACTACAGTTGCTTTAAGCTTGTAAAATATTTAAGAATTTAAAAACTGCAATTGTTTTTAGTTCAAACACTAGAGTACAAGCACTGGTCTGAAAAAGGAATCTTAAAGTTGAATAGCAAGGTGGATAAAGTATCTCTAAAATCTTTTTCCCCTCCCTTATTTCTAAATTATATCAAATTTGTGGATCTATATGGTTTTTAATGGCAGGATAAAACACACTAAGAGCCAAGCTGACAGGCTGTTGCTGAATCTCTTAATGATCTGTTTTATCATCATGGTCTGGGATTTTGTTTTCTTAGGGGAGGAGGTTTGGGGGTGGGGGATGTTTGTTTAACTTCTGTGCATTATTGTGATCACAACACACAGTGGATTAAAAACAGAAATTTAAAACAGAGCATCTCTCAATAGACATGAGCTGAAAATGTTGATGTTTGTTAGCAAGAAACTGTGCTTGTTTCCATAAAATAAAATGGGTGAGAAAATGAAATGGATGAGAAACACCACATAGATAAAAAGCTTTGCAGCTCCCACCTGGCAGAGCTCCTGCTTTTTCTAGCTGCTCTTGAGTAAAGTGGCTTCCTCCAGTCCAGACCCTGAAGATGTTTTTCCTAGCTCTGATGATTCCATAAGGGCCCATGTGTTTAGACTGCATTGTGTTTACTCCCTTCCTTCCCCAGGAACTCATGGAAAGAGACTTAGGTTTCTCAATCAGTCTGCTCCATTGAGACACATTTCAAACATCTTTCTAAATCCCAAGGTGTGTTACAGTTTCTCTGCCCTGCATGTAAGAGTCTGGATGAAGGAGAGATGCCTGTCCTGCTGTCTGGTGACATGACCAGTGCTGAAACTCATTTTTAATTTTCCTACTTTTGATACCACACAAGCTGGTACAGAAAATTGTTTTCCAGAAAATTGTAAGGTTTGGAGATTGTTTTGGTGAGAGGAGGACAGCCTACAAAAGCAAGCAAGTCCAGGACTTGAAAATTCAGAAAATCTCAGCTTTTATGTGTGCAGGTTTGAAAACAAAACCAGTGAGACACTCCAAGTCAGACATTAAATTTATTAGGAAAAGTGAAAAAAGAAAATATACATGCAATAATACAAAAGAAAACCATTGACAGAGTCAGAATACAACCTGACACCCTTTTGGTCAGGGTGTTGGTACCATCTAAACTGGAATGCCTACAGTCCTCCTGGAAATACAGAGGAGAAGCCTGAGTCTGGTGTCCCAAAAACCCAGATTATATCCTGTTAGGAATGCTTGGCTCCTCCCTCGGGGTGGAGCATCTCACAATGGGATGTTCCAGTTCTTATCAATCATGCAGTGACATTCAATAGCCCATTATCAGCAGATGTCTGCCCTGAGAGAGGATTGGTTGTGAAAGAGATAAGGAAAACTGCCCACTTAACAGAAGACAACTGCCCTACAGATGGCAAATGGAATACATTTTGCCTTTCAATCTGGGACATTGTGTTATCTGAGGAAAACAAGGGTTAGTGATGCAGAAGCAATGTTCCAGCTACTAAGAATATCAAAATTAAGATTTATGCACAAAATTCCAGGTCAAGGATTTTGATGGGATCAGGTCAAGAAATCTTCAATATGCTCAATGTATCTAAATGTACCTCCTTAAGATTTAGTAATTGATGTAAATAATTGTGGGATATTTAATGTAGGAGAGAAGACTTAGTAAAAAAAACTCAAAATGGTGGTGAGGCAAAGTCTTAGAAAATAATTTTGAGAGATATATCCTTTTACTGCAGCCCAAGTTAACAAAACATGAAAAAGAAGATTAAAAAGTGACTGATACCAAAGTCAAGAACTACACACACATTTAAAAAGTGGTACAGCCCAATCCTGAGTTCACTTTATGGATTGTTTTATACTACTCTATGTAATTTGAAATACTATACATAAAGCAAAAGTTGAAATGTTACTGATTGAACCAAATTTCATCAACACCTGCTCACATTACATAGAGTTATTTAGATGACCTCAGGGCTCAGGATTTTTCCAACAATCTTTACATATCCACCTTCTAAAAAGACAAAGGCAATTCATACAGAAAGTGTTTTTACACACAAGTAATGATAAAAGGAGTCACTGATGGAATATAGACCATGTGTTAGAGCTTCTTCTCATCAAAAAAGTGATTCACAAAGATTGGCAATGTCATAGAATACACACTAGCAAGTTCCAGTGATTCCTCAAAAATCTGGGGGAGAAAACATATAAAAATCAGATGATGAGTATGTGATTTTCCCACTTATTGTTTCTGCCTGACCTTCCCTAGAGAGTCAAGGAACAAACCAGTATTTATTTAGAATAGAGAAGTCAGGATTTGACTGAATGAAAAACAACTGCAGGAACAGTAAGTTTTGAGGGGCAGTAAGGAATTTACTACTAATTCCTTCCTGACTACTATTCTTCACTTGAATTCTCAAGTTCCTAGAACATAAGAAAATACTTGTGTCAGTTTTGAAAAACCAGAAGTTGGTTAAAAATGAAGAGTAATGGTTAAATTATTTCTTCTGTTTCAGACTACAATTCTTCTTTCTTGGCAGAAAATGTAAATGTGTGGGAAATATTAGTTGTTTAACTGCTTTTTCTAATTCTGAGTGATACTTTCTTTGGTCATGAACCTAGGACATACACAGGTCACTAACCTGTGTCACACATAGTTCTAGAAAAGATTTTATCTGCACCTGCCAGATTTCCTAGCCAAAACATCCTTCTCATGTCCAAGCAGCTGTTGCCAGATGCAGACAGACATTGCAGCTACCACAGATCCCTCAAATATACCTCAGGGTTAAAATCTAGCAGTCTGTTCAGTGCTTACTGATCCTTGCCCTTAGTCCATGGAGCTAACAGACTTGGAGATTTCCCAGTGTACTCTCTTTTCCTGACAGAAGCCTCAAACTCCATACAAATAATTTAAATGCATATCACTTCCCCAAACAAAGTACCAAAGCAGACATTAAAGTAATGAATACTTTCTCAACTTTTCAAATTTGTTTCCAGATTTTCACTTAAATACCTAAACACTAGTTGGGCATCTGCAGAGCTACCCGAAATGGGAAAAATTCTACCACAGAATCTGTACAAAGGATATTTTATTCTGATATTTTGCTCTCTTTACTCAGCTTTGCAAAGGAGTGAGCCTGTGTGTTCATTAGTGCAGACTACAGCAGCCAGTGCTCACAGTGCCTATCTGAAAGAACACTGAAAAGGTATCTGGAAGGTAAAGAATACCCTTTTTATGGTGCTTTAGTAACTTCTTTTTTGCAAACTATCAGGCTGTTAATCTCAGCTTTTTACATGAAATGCAAAACAGAAAACATTCATCTGTAAGATTCTGTACAAATCTTTTGATTAAGAAACTCCTCTTAAAAATCTGATTCACATTCAGTGGAGAAAGGAAAATCCAACAGCCTGTGATTACTCAATAAAGCAAATGCTAGCCACTCCATTAGCAACTTAAAAACTTTGGCAGATAGAAGAAAATGAAAGCTGAAAACAACCAAGGAACTGAACAGTAAGCAAACATTGCTCAGCATCCAGCCAAGAGACTCCTTAAGCATGAGCTCAAAACATCTGAGGAAAGTATGAATTTAACATATAAAAGACGAAATTCCTTAACAAGAAGGATACAGTTTGCAAAATAGTTCTTAGGAACCCTTTCAGCTTTTAAGGCCCATTTTCTCAGCCTGAGATGGTATTGTTGTGTCTATGTTAGTTTTGATAAGGGAGCCAGCTCTACTCCCATTGAAGTCCATGGAATACTCCCTTTGTCTTCAGAAGGAGCAGAGCTAGACAAAAAGCTACACAAAGATACCATGATAAAACGGTCTGGCAGGTACCATGATCCCACATTATTTTCTTAACATGTCTGAAAAAAGCTGTGTATGGGAGGAGGGGGGAGAAAAATCTATACTGCAATTTCTACTGATATGCAATACGCCTTTTATATTAAAATACAGACCAGTGAAGCAAATGAATGGTTAGCAATATTAATAGCCAGGGGCTTGTTAAACTGCCTGGGATGAGAAGTTTGCCTGCAATTTTACCACTACAGGATATCTTGGAGAAGACTAAGCATTTTGTAATGCTGATGTTTTATATGTGCATTCCTTAAGTCCCTGGCAGGCAGCAGACCCTGTAGTCTTCATTTCAGATTAAATTCTATACAGTAAGCCTTAATGCTTTATTTATTTTTAAATCCATACTTTCTAAGGGTATGTAGTTTTTCTCAGAAATAAAACTATATGATGCAACTGAAATTGCATTCTGATTTTATGCAGTCCAGCTAAGCATTAAAAATCAGCCCTTTTATAATTCAACTTGCAACAGGAACATGTCTTTTTTACAAAAGCAGCTTGCAGTAAACCCCCAACCCCACTCCATCCAGAAGACAAACCACTGCCCCGTGTTAATAATGAATGCAGCTCATATCTACTGTGCTCTGTTAAATTGCTAAAATTGCCCAGATAAACCATTTGAGAGTATGTCAGGTTAAATTAATACAACATGACCTGATCACTTCCACAGCTGGGAAGAAAGAAGTTGGCATTCTTTAAATCCAGAGCTCAACCTGGAGATTATGCTAAATTTCTTCATTCATAGTCCACACTCCTCCGCACATGTCAGGAGGACAGCATTTGTCCCCTCTAGTGATAAACAAATTATACATGAAATCAATTCCACTTCACAATAATTTTCCCTATTGGGTATTATCTTTCCTCCTCTGCTGCCTCCAGTTAAGCTTGCATCCTGTAACTTGCTAATGAGCTGGGGGCTTTCTGTTCCAGGTGGCACCCCCTGCCTCGAAGTCATGACATTTCCCATTTCGAATGCTGCTGGCATTTTTCGACAGCTCCTGCTAACCAGCCTTTTTGACCTGCACTAAGAGGAACTCATCTGATCGAATGCTCTGACCTGCCAATCACACCAGCAAATGATCTTCACAGTCACTCCCAAGGCAGGAGAGCAAAAAAAGGGAGAGCGAGAGAGGGGGAGCGAGAGAGGCGGCTCGGGAGAGTGATGGAGCAGGCAAGCAGGCAGCCTCTGCAGAGACCTAATGAGACTGCTTTAAGTCTCTGAGACAGCTGAAACCTTGAAAAACTGGTGGGAAAATTAGGACAGAACTGAATGCCTGGTGCTGTTATTACCGCTTTCTTTACACCCCGAGACCATTTTGAAAGCAATACCTCTGAGATGTGCCATTTTCAAAAGAACAGAAGTTAATTTTACCATATAAATAGAAAACAGATATATTTTTCCCTGCCACTATCAATATGCAAACCTCATAATTCTGCTCTGCCAAATGGCGTTCTTTACAGAATTAATTAGGAGCTGGAAGCTTGTTAAATGAGTAGCTTCACCTAGGGATGATGAATATTTTTTTGTTGTTGATGTAAGCCATAAATAGCACTTTTAACCTAATTTAAATGCTGGCAACATTTACACCTCTGTATCTACAAATGTTTGCACACAGATACATAAAACAACAAATACAGTATCTGCAGAGTCTAGATGTCACTTCATGGGCTGAAACCAAGCAGAGTCATGATAATGACTCAGTTGTTTTGATTTTGCTCCTTTTATGATGTGACAGATTACTCAGTGCTGAATCTTTCAAGCACACAAGGACAGATTTAATTGTGTGGATTTTATTTCCCTTCAGACTAAAAGCCAGCTATAAGATTTTGATACATGTGTAATGCACAGTCTGAACAAGAAAGGTATTAAAAGCAATTGTAAAATAAAAATTTCAGGGAGAAAACTTAAATAAAAAGGCTGTGATTTTACTGTTACAATAAAAAAAGCCAGAAAATACAGTGCACAATTAGACTTTATCTTAACATCAAAAGAGGGTTGCAGAAGTGGCTGTACAGAATTAAAATCTAGGTTACTAATGGCAGAGAACGATCACCAAAAACTACTTCAAAAATATATATGTCCCAAAACAACATTGATAATTTATAACAGACCAAAAATGATGAAAATACTCAATTTTGTTTCCACTTCTTAAAATATCCAAAAATGCTGTTCCAGGGCTATTCTTATACATGAGACATCTTTATTAAATGAGAATTTAGTAATTTAGACTTAACAATTAACACTAGGAAGATGTGGGAAAAACATCCATCCTCAACCCACTTATGGGGCAGAATACATTAATATAATTTAATTTATTAGCTGAGTTGTAAACTACTGCTATATTTTTAGGCAAGAATCTTCCCACAACTAGACGTATTCAGTACACATTTACTTTAATAGGTGCTGCCTTAATACCCAGTTTTACAGTGGTTGGTTTAGTTTGTTTATTTCATGGAGAATCAGGCAATATAACCTACAGGTGAAAAATGGTACCACAAAGCTTGTCCTCCACAGAAAAAAAATCTGGTATATGGAGATAGTAAATTTCAATTTTTGTTTGCAATTTGGCTGAAAGTAAAATGTTCTGTGAACTCTGAATGCTGCAAATGGTGCCTGAGAGGCAATGCCTCTCATTAGCTTTGCTGTCTCTCTGGGTTATGGGCTGTGTGTCAGTGTTGGAAGCCTCTGCTTTGTCTGGAAGCCTCAGTTTCTCCCCTCCAGTGGTTCCACATTCCTCTTAGACAAAGCCTAACTGAGGAGTCACGTGGGGAAATAATCCTAAAGGAGAGGTGACTGTCCATGGGAGAGTAGGGAGAGTGGAGACCCGCTTTTGCCTCCCTCCCAGTCATTGTCATCCAGACATTGTCCTCGCCACATTCAAATGTCATCCCAGACTATCAGCCCACTGCAACTCAAACAGCCTTTCATGCCTAGACACTTCTTAAGCATAAACAGACCACAAAGACTGTCTAGTGGGAATTGCTTGCTATCCTAATATTAATAATGCAATATAGTACACTTATGGCACAGAGGATTCTGCCTTTTGTCTCCTAAATTTATGAGCAAACAAACTGGAAAGACAGATAAACAGCACTGCAACTGAGCACATGAATTCATGCAAATATCATGAATATCTTTCCTACCGCATAAATGACTGTAAAATTACAAACCTCTACACTAAAAATTATTTGAAAATGAATCTTCACAGTGCTGAAGGCAAGTTATCATGCATTAGAAATGAATTGAAAATAGTCTCCATACTATTCCATAGTACAAGGAAATACAGTACTGTCCTTTGAAAAAGTTATCCATAATAGTAGTAATACTTTGTTTTCCTTCTGCCGGCTCTGAAGCTGATTTGGCCATGACACATTACAATTTTAAAAGAATAATATCAATAAATATGTAGCCACTAGTTTCACACTGAATGACGTAGAGTATATCACTGCAGGGAAGAAATCAATATCTCCTAGCAATGGAGGTTTGAAATACTTGTCCTACCAAGTGGAGTATGTAACAATAAAACGTAAAGATTTCCCCTCTCTGTTCTGCTTCCTTTCTTTCCTTCTTCTTTCCTAAAGAGACTCCCATTATTTTAGATATCCTGATCATGCCTACTTGTTTCAGTGTACTTATTTCCAGGCATTGATGCTTTCTTGGGCTTTCAGTCTCCAGTCTGGACAGGCTTTCATCAGAACTGGTGTTCAGCTTCCTTAGTGAGACCATCCTTCCCAATTCACTTTTCATACCTCTGTGCATTATGTTACCAACTCTTTTTTTTTTTTTTATAAAGAAAAATCAAGAGTCTGAGCATTCTACTACTTACAAGGAGTGCAATTAAGTGACTGCATTTCACATGACAAGAGACAAGGTGACCTGTTACAGTACTGACACAGAAACATCATTATACACACTATCTAAGCCTTATGAGCTCCTTGACTAGGCAGTGGGCTTCCTTTACTGGGGCATACCTGGGGACCTGAGGGACAGTTCCTTCATCCTCAGTCCCCACATGTCACTAGGTCAGATGGGCAGTTCATACAAAAACAGCCTTGCACTTGACAGCTATTTGCTCAGTCCATTTCACTCACTGTGCATAGTCCGGAGCATATGGGGGGGATTTTCTTCATGGTTGAATAGAGGGCAAAATTCAGTCTATGATTTTCATTTTATATCAGTAGAAACAAGATAATAGATACCACAAAGAAAATGTAGACCAATGACTGGAGTTTTTCCCTTGTGTGTTATATTTAGGGTATATTCTAGCAATGTGGTGATCTTATTCTTCAATATTAAGTAAAGCACAGCTGGAACAGTCTCATAAAGCCATTATGTTGTTAACATAAGAAAAGAATGGCACTAAAAGTACTAGAGAGCCAAAACATATCTTGGATTCTACAGTTATCTTTCACAACTTAATGCTAATTTAACATTTTACAAAATTGATGTTACAATTTCAACTCTGCTTAGTACTATCATTACTGGACTCAAACGCAAATTGCTTTCAGCTGCCCACCACAACTGCATCTTATTAGCCTTTTCAGGAAAGCAAATTTATGCAAATCCAGTATTAGTTAAATAATTAAACTGACCCTCAACATTCATGTATAGACACTGTGTGGCACTAAAAGATGCAAGAGAAATGTAAACCTCCCATCTTCAGTGCTTAGGCTTCCATCTTTTCAACTGCAGCAGCACAATGACTGTTTATACACATCTATTTGAATCATCTATTAAAAAAATGCATAAAAAATTAAAATGGTTACTGCTGTGCTTTTATAGCTCTGCTTTTCTCTCCCAATCTGGTTTTCCACTGAATTTTGAGATTTCACACATATAAAGCACTACTGGCTACTTTGAGCTTTTGATTAAATCAACAGTGACAAAATCTGGCTGATATGCAGTATCTCAGTCTAGAATTTCTCTTTTATGCAGACCTTTCTCCACTGTAATTACTACAGTTTTATCCCCTGAAGCTGAAGAGATGAAGACTTAGATGCACAGTATATGGTTTTCTACAGTGTTTTAGCAACACTGGGGTACCCAGAACAGAGTAAATGCAGGGGAGTAGTGAATAAAAATGACTTTTCAATACTGACTACTGGACACACACACACTGCTGGACTACAGCTTCCCTGCGGCTTGACTAGGGCAAGGCAGGCAAAAATTATGTTCCCACACAGCAGGGCTGAAGAGACACTCTTGAACAATTTACAAATGTAGAACTGAAGATGACAAATGAAAATGAAACTATTTGGATGGGGATGCAACAACAGTCACCTCTCTAGCTAGCAAAGAGAAAAAGGTAATTTTCCATAACGATTCTGTGCTGCTGAACACACCCAGTCATAAGCAACCAAATAACCAGCACTTTTTGCCATTACAGTGGTAACTGTCACCTCTGCAGCTTTATTCTGTTTTACACAGCTGAGCTGGCCCGAATGACGCCATCCTCCCTTCCATTGGCTGCGCTGGTGTCAGTTGCTGGCTTCAATGGACACAGAAGAAAGAATTCAGCACCCTGCGACTGACATTCAGGATTGCTCGGATGCATGTGCATGTGCTGAAGCAATACAAATAAAGGCCACTTTTTGTTTTGCTTCAGTGAATTGTCAAAGAGATTTAGAAAGCCAGGGGATCTCATTATGGTAATACAGGTTAAATACTTTAAAAGCATATGGTGTTACCATCCTGAATGAAGCTGTCCCTGCTGGCTCCAGGAACCAGACAATAGGCCAGAAACACATCTCGTGTCTCTGGCCCACCAATGGGAACTGGGGATTATAAATCACCACAAGAAAACATCACGTGCTATCTCATATCAGGTAATGCCTTGTCTTTTCAATTACTATTTGACTCATCCTTTCCAGAGAGGAGCAAGCTTTAGCCATGTATTCCGCTAGCCAAATGAAAACAGAGCTCTAGAGTTTCTTAGGGTCCCTTCTTGTCTCAATAAAACAGATCTATAAAGATGGATATACAGTATAACTCAACAAGACGTGTACAGAGGAGGAATGCTTCCACAGAGATGCTTCCTCCCCATGGAGAAAAAAATATCGATGGAAACCATCAGGCACAAAATAAAAACATTTTGCTTTATCAGAAGACTTTAAAGTTCCATAGATATGGTCGAAAGGCCCCATCTAATTCCATGCTGACAGGTTTTTCTGTGTGTGGTGACGCTCATTACCACATATTTGCTAATTTTCTCTAGTAGAGAGCAGCCTCAGTTGACCTTGCTAACTCTGAATGTCAGGTATTCCCCCATGGGCAATGGAATAAATGTGTTGTCTCTTCTTGGAGCCCAAGACAATGGCACAGTGTGGTCTACAAAGACCCCATTAGTATCCCAAGTCTGACAGATGCTATCTAAGTTTTCAGAAACATGTCCTAGGCTGCTGCTTTTTCAAGTGGTAAGTTGATTTGTGAGTTGTAGACAGGCAGCTGAAGCACTACGGTGTTTTAAAGACAGCAGAAATTCTCAGAGATGCTCCAGTTTCTGAGGGCTTAAGACAAGCTCTAATCAATAATGGAGCCAATTACAAATGTACTGCCTTTAGTCTCTCTCCTTCACCAATCTGCCAGAGACTGCCGCTCCCAAAGTTAGCAGATGATGTCTCAGCCATTCCTCCCCTAATCTTTTTGCCTTCCAAACCCTAAAGAAAAGTGGATTTAATTCAGTGGGTGCACTATCAGGGCAGTAACATCTGGCAAGTGTGTGAGAGAACAGCAAGAGGTGATAACTTCTTATCACAGAAAGATTTGGCACAACAGCTTTATTTGGTCTCTCAAATTTACTTCCTATTTTACCCCCAAAACAGGGAAATGGAGGGAGGGAAGGAGAGAGAGAGGCAGGCAGGCAGGAAGGCAGGAAGGAAGGAAGGAAGGAAGGACATAAGATTAGAATCTTCTTCAGCACCAGGTTTTGGATGTGATTGAAGATGGCTCCTTGTTCGTGTTTCTTTATGGGTTTCTCTAATAAATTCCTTTACAATGTATAAATACATAAAAATATATTAAAAATAAAACTTTTCCTTTACATGCATGTTAGAGGATTTAGTGAGCAACTATCTACAGATTTTTCTCTTTCACAGCTTCCTGAAGGACACTGGAATACCTCAAAACTCCAGCCCTTCCTAACTTCCCTCCTACCTCCATATATGCATAAAGTCAACCCACAAAGTTGAGTGAAACACATTTGTGCCTACCTTGTCCAGGAGACAAGCTATAAATATTTTTTTGCTATGGTTGTTGGGTTTTTTTAAATAATCAGATCTATTTCCTTGCAGTTTTTGCCCCTTCTAATTTTTATTTACCCCATTAGTTGGAATGTTATGTGATCAGGCTTGTTGACATTTTAAAATCTTGTACTGGATTTTAACATCCTCCATATTTCTAACTCTAATTGCCTTGTTTTATCTATTAACTTCATGGCCTTGGAGAGCTACTGCTATCTTTCCTTTTGCTCTTCATGCATCTTTTTGCTTCACAAAGTCTTGTGAATGGAGACTTTGGGAGAATATATTGTAATAAATACCCCTTCCCTAATGCTACGCTCCTGCTGACTGCAACTCTAGTCTTCTGCTAGAACAACTGACTCATAACATCCATTTTACTGACTGAACATCCTACTTGCCAGTCACTACTCTTCTGCTTAAAATCACAGCCACCTGCCATTCACCAGATCTTCTTTTCCCATCACCAAAACTGCAGTCTCTTTTCCCAACTCCTTTCATTTCCCACAATGACTCACACCTCTACTTGCTTGGTAGTCTCATCCCTTTAAATGTTTCCACCCATTCTAATAATTCCTCACCCAAATCCATTGCCATGTCAGTTCTCCTGCTTCCCTATGAATTTTAGTTTCATCTCATTAATCCCCAGCTCTCCACATGGTATGAGGATCTGTTTGGTCCTAATACTTTTCCAGCATTACCTGCTGGTCCCCATCGCATGGCACAGGTCAAGTACTTCAGCAGGGAGCTGGTATGTTATTGCAGTGCAAGCACCTAACAGAATGAAGTCCCAAGCCACAGTGGAAAAATGTAATCAGTAGTGTGCACTTCACAACATTTGCTAAGTGCTTTCAGACCTTTCACAATGAACCATGCTATTCTGTATTAAAACTGTGGCTGAGCAGCCATAACACTACAGTGATGTATATAAAGGATACATTTGGTTTTATCTTTCTGTTCACATATAAAAGTTTAAAACAGTAATTTGTACCTGCTCAAATAGATATTCAGTAAGAATGATCCAACGGTTCTTTTGTAATATTTTACATGCTCATTTGCAAAAACCTTCTATTGCATATTTTATAACTGAAAAATTTGCATTTATTTGGAAGCAACAGAAAGGAGATTCTGTACATGAGAACTGAGATTCTGCACATAAGCTTCTACACAAAAGGTCTTTAGCACAGATGGGCACATTCTAAATATACTTTAGATGGGTGATATGTCACATTAGAACAGACAAGGTTGAAGAGATGTCTGCAGGGACACAGCCCGAGGAAAAAGTAGGGATTAGCTTGTCAATAAGGATGTAAACAGACTGCTCTGAGGCAGCCTCATTTCTGACATTAGAGAATCTTAAATGGTTTGTTGGCGAAGAACTTGTGCAAAAACTGGGGCAGGCTGTTAGCACCAAAATCTATTAATTCCAGTTTTTCAGTAGTTACTGCTTGTCAGGCAAAGACTCTACAACATTACAGGGTTAAAAAACCCAGTTTTACATAAGCATACAACAATAAACCCAAGTGTAATTCATTAGAGAAAGTTGTATCTGATATTGCAAAAAGCAGACTTAGCTAAATGTAGACATCATGTGCATATCAACTACATTTATAGGAGACCATATCTTCAAATAGGTACATGAACAGCATGTGCATTTATCTCAGCTCCTAGACCTTCTGTAATAAACTGTTAAAATAGACTCAACATGCAAAAGCAACCGTGTCTTTAAAAACAAACAAGAAAAAAACAAGGCCTTGATTTTTTTGAATGAAAAGAATCTACTCTTAAAGCATTTTGTGAAACACTGTGGTATGAAATGATTTAGAGAAGCATAATAAGCAAAGCAGCATTATAAGGAAATACTGCTGACCTGGAAGAGTCTGCCAAGTGTTAAATCCCACTGAACGAACACTGGGCTAGTGCATATGGGCAGAAGACAATTAATGTCATGATATAACTCCACCATGTCCTTGCTGTAATTTGGCAAGTAGCCTCTCTATTCACCTGGCCTTCTCAAGTTCTGCTCTGCTCTTAAAATACCAGAAATCATATTACACACTATTTCACCGCTGAATAACAATGGTGGAACAAAACTAATATTAGTTGATCCAGTGATACAGATCATAATCACTAACATGACATCACCTCTTTGTCTTCTGCTACCAAGACTACCAACCTACTAAATAACAGAGTCATAGAATAGTTAGGGCTGTGAGGGACCTTAAATCATAGAATTTCTCCTCCTTGCCCCAGAATTTAGCAACAGAACTTACTAGAGGTATTTTCTCTCTTCCTATTTTACCAGGGGAGAAAAAAGTTTTCAGTCCAAATTAAAGGCTATATTAATATATAGTAATATACTAGCACCAACTTCTGCAATATTTTCAACCTGTCAGTGAAAACATTACTCATTCCTGAGTACTTACGCTCTTCATAGGGACTGCAAAACTGCAAAAACAGAGTATCAGCCTGCATATGGACATGCAGTTGAGTTTTGTATTTTGTTTCTCTAAAGATAACTAAAGAGCATTTTCAAAGATATTCTTTCCAATAATCGTGTCTTACCTGCATTATCAGTTGTGAACATAGGTATTCTTCAATGTTTGCTGTTTGATACACCTTTCCCATAACTATTGTTTTTTCCAAAGGCTCTCATGCTTTCTCCAGTCTCTGGCTGTAATCTTACATTCGGTACAGTAAAAATAGAAGACACTGTAAAAAAGAGTGTCAGTTCAGAAACTTTGATTTATTTTTTGCAGTAGAAGCAGTAATTTAAAAATAATTAATATATAGGGCAAACATAACACATTAAATACATATACCACCTATTTAAGCATTGCACAAAATCTGAATGGAAAGAAGCTGAAAGCATTTTGATGGAAATTGTATGGTGCAAACATTCTTAGCTGCATGCATCTTCAAAAAAACCTGTTTCCAGATAGTGTGTTTATTTGTTGTCTACACCACCATACAATGAATAAATTCCACTTTGAAATTTATGCTGAGAAAACTTAGAAATGGGAAGGGAAAACCTGCAGCAAGGTTTTTCAATAATTTGATAACACATATTACATCTTCAGAATCTTTACATCAGTAGAACTGAACTATCTTGACTTTCTTTTTTAAATTACTGAAGACAACTAGGCTTGTTAAAAATATCCCAAAAACTCAAAAATCTTTTATGTGAAGCAATCTCCTTTTGCATGTGCTAGAAAAACCTTGATGACTTCATGTCACACCAGGCAACTAGTAATTAGGAGACATGATTATAATAATCACAGCAGTCAAAATGCAAATGGGTAAGAGCTAACATATTCATAATATGGAAACTAATTTTTACTTAGGATGCCTCAATCTGATGAGGAAAAATCAATGACTTTTAATATCTCCTGAAAACAAACCTCCATATAACAATATCCTCATGAGAGCTGCCACTGCGTGATTCCATAAGGAAATGCTAAAGAACTAATCAGGGCCATAAGTTTTCTTTTTTGCACCTACAGTTGGCATACATGTAAGTTTCTGGAACTACTTTTTTCATTTATATGTCTTCAAGAGAGGCCTGGTTATTGCTTTAGGCCCAGACCTTCCCACTGTAGTTTGACATCTCAACTTGTATTTCTTATTCTGCTATCCTTGGTAACACACATTGTTCATGGCGGATATTCTATGCAAATAAATGAATACATCCTCTCAAATATAAAAGTAGAAAAGTGTGAGGAATTATTATTTTTTAATAGAACATAACCAGTACACATATTTAGTAAAAAGGATTAATCTATGGATTACTGCTCAATTTTCAAGATTAATGAAAGCTATGCTGCATCATAAATTGAATTTTATTCCTAGGCAAGGTGTTTTTAGCAGAACTGGATTACTCTTACCTTTTTAATGCACTATTTTCAAAAACTGAAAGTGGCTACCTTTTAGACAGAGCTTATCTGGAAAATGAACTTCCAACCCAACTGAAATTATGCCTTGACTTGAAACGGAACTAAGAAAAGAAGCAAAATGGTGCTTCTCACTAAAACTAACTTTGCACGTGTTTTTAAAATAAACCCCATTAAAAAAATGTACTGTAAAGTATTATACAGAATACATATACAGAATACAAATACCTAGTACTAATGATCAAAACCAGAATAGGAAGTCAAACACTTCATTTTTACTTTTTCAGTGTAGGTAGAGTCACCATACTTTTCTGAAATATTGTGATTCCAAGGAAACAATTTTCGATGGAAAATAATTTTACTGATTTATCCTATTTGCTTTTCTATCCATATATGAGCCTTTCCTTCATTTTAAGTGCTAAATTCCCAAATTTACAATTCAGCATTAGAACCAAATTGGACAAAATATATTTCATGATGAATACTTCTCACTACAGAGATTTGCAAAATCACTGGTGATGTCCAAATTAGAAAGCAGTAATTTTGTTTCTACATAAAGACTCAATATATTTATAAATATATTTAATTAACTATCAATAGTATTTCTTGATGTAAAACAGAGAAATACAATCACAAAAACTGGTAATTTCACTACACAGTAAACATTATCCCAACTCTCCAAAGTATATGACTTCTTTGTTTTGTAAATATGTTTACAAGTATATCCAAGTCATACTAAATAGAAATGATTGTAGTATTTGATACTGGGATTGTCCTTTCTTGCATCTGGATTTATGCTTCATAATGATTATCTACTAGACACAGAAATAGTCTTTCTGCAACTCAAAATTTTACTGGAGGCATTTAGAAGAACCTTGCTTTAAAATATAATGATTTTTCATCTTTATTCTCCCCCCTTCAAAAGGTTTCACTGCTCCTGATGTTTAACGTTATGCAAAGACGTGTTTCTGCCAATGAATATCGCCTTATGGTTATGCTTCTGCAAATAACCTGCTGTGAGCTGATAAAAGGATTAATGCAGCCAAAATTCTTAATCTGTGAAATTACAAATTAAATTCTCATATTAAAAATACCACCCTGAGGTATTTTTTGTGGTTTTAATTCCCCTCTGGTGTTCTGCATACATTGTGCTTGTTAATGACTAGGACAAGACTGTCTCTGTTGGCAGCCTGCTGCAGAGTGATAATGTGTAGGCATTTACTTCACTGATAGAGCTGGATTTAACCACCGACTGATAAACTAAGTGGCAAGTGAGTAATAAGTCCATATTAACAGAAAAGTGCTACTGCAGAATTCAGAATTCAAAATCCTGGCTAGACTAAATCACACAGTCATAAGGATTGAGATGTCACCACTGTAGAGTGATTTTTGTTTTCCATTTGGTGGAAATTGGATAAATGAACTGGCATTCTTGATGTTTCATTAGTCCTGAAGAAAAGAATCTGCTTCAGTTTCTGCAAAGTCAGACTTTCAACAGCAGCTGCCTTAACTTACACTGAACATTTAAATTTTCTGCTTATCAAGTACCACAGTCAGCAAACTGAGTGGTGGGTCACCATGGCAGAGGAGGAAACTGGGAATCTTTCTGCAGAGCCAGAACACAGTCTGTGATAGTGATGGACAGAAATTATTGGTGATATTTTGGTTTTAATTTTCATATTCTACAAATGGGAGAGTGCTATTCAAAGCAGAGCTGGGAGTAGGGTACTTGGACAGCCAAGGTACAGAACCAGCTCAAAATGTGAGTACTACAGCTGTTGATGATGAAAAGATAAAAAGGTTTTTTACTGACACTAGTGTAAACACATTGTATTGTGGATAAATATTCAAAGAGAGAGCTTCATTTTTCAAAGCAAACTTTTAAGTCAGCCATAGTTACAGACACATGTTCCATTGTTGCACCTCTGAACTTTCTGCCTTGAGGTACTGGATATAGATATTTTGCTAATGGATGTATGTTTGAAAACAGAAAAGAACATATAATGCTGTAATGCAAGCATGTGTCTCTTCACTATATTGAGTTAAAGCAAAATGCTGACTGTTATTCCCTTGTGAAACCTTTTTATAATAACAGGACCTTCTCTGAATAAAAAGTATCATTCATTACACTATTTTTTTCCCCAGAATAAATAGTTGTGTGCTTTTAACACTGAAAAACCATATGCAGACACACAATATAAATGATTTAAAATTACTAAAAAGATAATTGACAGCATACATAATGATAGGAACATTTCTACCAAATCACTGGAATGCATTCCATTTAATAACAGAAGCAAAAGGATGTATGAAAATAGTGAAAGCATTCTTAGTTAAGAATATCATCTGCCATCCTCTTCATACACAGTCTAATTCAGCAAATTAACTGATTGTTTACTTTGTGTATCCCAGACTTCTAAATGCTGAGACCTTTGTTGAAGGTTACTGTTATAACATAGAGATTCTGTGAATCAAACACAGCTGGATTTTTATCCTGTGTGCTGCAGCTAGTTAAGAAGTACTGTATGTTATAAGTGAAAAGCACTAAATATGTAAATTGCATTTTTCCTTTTGCTTTATGACAATTCAGAGAATTCTACTGGCTCCACACATAATCAAATACAAAGATAGCAGGCTGCAGACTGCACAGCAGAGATAGCAAAAAAAAAAAAAAAAAAAAAAAAAGAAAGAAAGAATCCATTTTGTCCTGTGTCAAGCTAACTATGTAATTTCAATCTACACAATTGCAGTCACGTACTTTGTGTGTGGCTGTGTGTGTCCATGAGGCTGTCTGCATGTGGGGGTTAGCATACACACATGCATGTGTCTGAACTAGAATCTCTGTTTCTAATCCATTTGGAGGTGGATATACTCACTATCAGTTAACTCCCATAGCCGTGGGGGCAGATCACTGAAGTACTCATGGCTCAGAGCTGCCTGTGCTGACAATCTGTTCTTTGGGAAACACTGGAGTAGTTTGGAGGCTAGATCTTCTGCATGGTTCACACAGCTCAGCCTGAAACATAAACAAGAAGGTTTTTCTGCAAAACAGTATCATTATTCTGTTTACTAATTCCATCTCCAGTCAGTACAGTTAAAACACCAAGTCTTAATAGCCAGAAGTGCTACCAGGAAAAGTGTTCCTTAGGTTAGGGAGTTAATCAATTATTTCTGTATTGACAGCTCAAAATTCATACCAATTTTACAACTACAGAGCATATAATACACCATATCATATATGCCCTGCCTAGTATGCTAAAACATCATGAGCAACAGAATCTTGAAAGCAACTGTTTTGACTCATCCATTTACATTTTATTGAGCATACTGAAAAACTGAAAATTTACAGTGATGGAAACAAATGCTTATTACCATCTGAACACATTAAATCCAAGCTTACAATAACAGCAACATTCACTTCACAACTTTGAGAAGTATCAAATTTTAAAATCCAGTGATACTTAACATGCAACGCATTCATCATGTTTCACAAAGACATTTGTCTTTCAGGAGGTACTGACTTCTTACTTGTTCATGTATTCACATGGCAGGGAATTGACTCCTCATTAAGTGTTAATGCAATGCAACCATTAAATTTAAGTGAGTTTTCTTTTCTAAGCTTCCTACGGAAACTGAGAAAACTTACTGTTTCACTGGGAGTTAAATCCTTGGGAATATTATAAGAAGATGTAATCTAAAAAGTAGTAGACTTGGAGAGAATAAAATGGTAATCAGCAAGTTGTGGCCTGGGTCTAGTAAGCTAGAGCTGCTTCCTAAATTTCCACAGCCACCAAGCTTTCTGCAATATGCAGTCAAAAAAATACATGCTGAATCTTATTGACATCATGTTGCTATTATTACTAAGAAACTTCATAAATTCAACCATGCCTTTACTCAGTAAAGATGTCTCACTGGGTAAATGCCAAATTCTACAATGCACTGGTTCCCCAAAACCAGTAGATAGTAGACTGCAGTACAAAATAACTCAGCATTTGAAAAAGTTTATGTTAGCCTCTAAAATCAATAATCCTACAGGATGTTTCATGCAAATATTCATTTTTTCAGCTTGAGATGACTTTCCAGAAAAAAATTCAAGAAGATGGATTAAACAGCATTACTCTTTTATTGGGTTGACATGGCATGATTGATATGAAGCAGTAGAGCCATAGCTGAAAACTGCCTCTTCAACAAAGAACAGACAAATCTGAAAACACTAAATAAAGAAAAAAGGTTACTACAGTGAGAAATTTAAGTTACAAATGTCATAAACACAGCTTTTTCTCCATGTCCATACCATTTTCAGTGTGAAAAAACCCTAATTTTAGATATTAATTTTAAGTTTAAAAAAAAAGTCAAAAGCATCTATCCTAAATTATGTACTTGCATATGCATGATATGCTGATATCTGCAATCATTCAGAAAGTATGCCACTGGCTGTCTTTTTAATTTCTAGCAACTGTATGCTAGATGGAAAGATGCCTATCTGATCTCTTCCTGAGAACTGGCTGGATATATGTCCAGAAAGTACCCAGGGATGAATTGCTTAGGAGTGCTGACTACTTTAAGGCATTGTATCTCATCACTCATAACCTTATTGAAATCTAAACTTATTAGATTTCAAAATGGGTATTTCAGGTTAAAGAGAGGCTGAACTCCAGCTTTCGTGATGGGCAATTTTTTTTTCTGTTTTCATTTTCAGTTTATGACAAAAGAAAAACACCTTGAATGAAAGACTCATTGTTTATAAATTACACCATAAATTAGAATAATTCTAGACTATTTAAAATATCAGACTGTTGAAAATGTTCAGTAAAGTGTTGTAACAATTACAGATAATTTAATTACAGAACACAGCAAAATACCAACACATAAGGTTATTATTAACAAAGAAAAGGAAAAGGAGGGGCAAATATTCAAGAAGAATTGGCATTAATTCTTCTACACATCCAAAATTTCTATGGAATGGTGATTATATTGAGTCTGTGATGCCTGAGTCCTAATGCCCCCTGCACCAACAAATTGTTCAGAGATTCTGTCAAACCATTTCACCAATGTCATTTTTCCCCACAGAGGTAGCTGCAAGATTTTTGAAACTATAGTAAACCTGCTCTGTCTTGAATGGGAACTACTGTTAATTCACAAAAGTGCAGTCACTTAAGTAGTGAAATATTACCCTCCAATATACAAATTACACCATTCCTTAGCTGATCCATACATATTGTGGAGATACTAATTAGGTAAGGAAAAGCAAAGCCAAAGAAAATAACATTCAAACATCAACAAATTCTGACATGCAGGTGAAAATTTTGGATGCCACCTGTAGTTCCTCAAACAGAGTGATGCTGATATTTTGACTGAATTAATGGTCATCAGTGTACCTGGCATATTTTTGCAAGATATTCAGAAAAACTAATATAAATTGAAAGGGTTTTGAATAGGAACAGTTTAGAAAACCACTATAGACAAAAAAAAAAAATATGTATTTACTGAAATCAGTTGAGAAACCAAAGATAAACATCAAAAATCAGCAGATTATACATTAATAGACTATAAATCCAACAAAAATATCTAGGACTGCAAAATAATCACATCAATGAATTAAATAATTATATATCAGTCATAATTAGAACCAGTTTTATAATTAATAAATAGAAAGAAGACTAAATTCATAGCACAGTCTGCAAAAATAGTTCAGTCTGCTATAATTATTAGATCTATCTTCCCTGATCACATTCCAAATAGTGCTGGGGGCATGGGGATGGTGTTTGTTGTTTGTCAGTGCTGGAAGATTCCAGTTGCTACATTATTAGCATTATGTTTCCAAGCATTTACAGATTTCAAACTCAGAAGGGACCATAAGGATCAAGTGTCATCTCTTGTGTAATACAGGCCAAAGATCATCCAAGTAACTCCTGGATCAAACCACCACTTTCCCCTAGCTCAGCTGTATCTTTAAAGTTCTACATTAAAATTCTAGTTTTGTTTATGGAGCTTGGCACAGCAATGAAAAAATTCTCTGAAATTCATGTCTTCTGCAAAGGTCACTTCTGGAAATCAGTGGGCACTGCAAAAACCACATGCATGTGGGCTCCTAAGGTTGTCAGTATTAAAAACCAATGCCTTAGTGGAATGCATGACTAATTTTGCTGCTTTGTTAAAAGACAAGCTATTCTTTACTTATGAAAAATGTACTGTATGATCATGTATTAAAATTACATCTGCTACATCAGAATTGTTTGGAAAACCCTGTTTAGTGCATAAGCTTAGTGGTCAGAACATTGGAAAGATTGCTTTGTTTGTCTCCTTTTTCTTCCTTTTCGCCAATATTCTCTTTAAAATATCCTCCTTAAAACATTAACAATTTGTCTGATTTAAGTTCACAACCTGATTCCTCAATAGAGACAAAGGGTAAATTTTCTGATGGGGCTCAGTAGTTAAATACCTAATACAGAAGTTAACAAAAAGAACTGAAGAAGAAAAAGATTTCATTTTTAAATACACCTCTTTCAGTACGAGACAGGATGGAATTTCATACAATATGGCTTTGTGTCTAAAACATAATAGCATGTTTTGTCTCACAGCAGTTGGGCCATATAGGAACTTATCATGCATGATATGGCAAGTCCCAATATTCACGCTTCACTTACTGTCACACTAATCACTGAGCAATAGTTACTAGTCATGACAGCATACATACTTTCAGAAAATGTGGTGTAAAGCAGAATACAGAGAATCCTTTAGCAATGAGCATTAAATAATATGTAGATATTGTTTTGAGAAATAATGGGAATATTTTTACACACCTACTCTGATGACATTTGTGAAACACATTGATTTTCAATTTAATCCCAAATGCTATTATATACAGCCTTAGCTCAAGAAAAACAAACACCATATGAACCTGTCTAACTTGAAACATATATGAATCTGACTAGACTTGAGCAGTTGTAAATCTCATTGGATTACAAGAATTTGATTTAATTTCAGAAAACAGGCTTAAATGTCTTTCTACTGCAGAGGAAGGTCAGTATTTGGTCAAGCAGAACATGACTAAGATCACTGAAGTTTGGTTTAAGCTCTTAAGAAAAAAAAAAAAGAGTTTGGGGCATGTGCAGTGAACTTCTGAACTTGGGGTGATTTGCTTTTAAATGCAATGAAGAAGGCAGTTCAAATTCACATTAATAATTAAGACAAATGGGCATTAAAACAAATGGAGATAATATGCTGTCTATATGCTCCTAGCAGCATGAGGTAAATACTTCCCAAAGCAAAAATCATTTACAGTGCACATTTTCCATGTGAAGATACTATTCTTGCAGTGTATCATTAATTCATTTCTCAACCGGCATTTATAGCATGGCCTAGAGGAGTGAGGCACCTAATTCCTTTTGGAAATTTCAACTCTTTATTCTAAGTAAGCTCCTGCAACCTGAAGTGCTGAAAGAAAAAACCACAGTCAACCTGAACAATCACACCATGTAGCAAAGCTTAAAGTTTAATGGTATGAAGAGAACTAACAAATTGTTGTGACTAGGGCAGCCAGGTGGCAGACCTCACAGGTCATTTGAGGAAGATGCTCTGGTCCCTCAGGAACAGGGCTCCTGTACAGTCCTTGTGCTACCTCACCTCCCACAATGGTTGTATTCCCCATTTTCACCCAAGTCTGCTGGAGGACAGCAGCTTTTTCCTCTCATCCCAGGCTTTAGCCTCACCTGAGTTCCGTACAAAACTGTACAACACCAAGCATTGTAGT
Organism: Lonchura striata; assembly: GCF_050655825.1. Taxonomy (NCBI): domain Eukaryota; kingdom Metazoa; phylum Chordata; class Aves; order Passeriformes; family Estrildidae; genus Lonchura; species Lonchura striata. The sequence continues at coordinate 23,012,249 of NC_140704.1, read as the reverse complement.
TAATACTTTGCAAATGCACTGTCTTCTGAGCAGCTGATACAGAAACCCCCACGTGTGCCTTGCTGGTTTATACCTCTGAATCTACACGTGATCCTAGTAGCAGCAGTGTGTGAAATACCAATCAGAGCAGGGCCTACCCGAGCAGCAATTTCACTTGATGAGCTCCAGCAGCCTTTTCTGTTGTTCCCACCATGCAGAGGACACCTACCGTCTTCAAAGAGCCGCCGTGCCAGCTCCAGCGGGCAGGAGCCGCTTCCCTAACGGGCCTGGTGTGCCTCCACGGAGCTTCTGCAGGCTTATTTAGCCATCAAGAAACCACCACAACAAGTGAATGCAAGTGTTGATGTGAGCCTTTTAGCTTTTGATACAGATGAAGGCATAAAGGAGTACATCAAGACGAGAATATAACACAGCAAAGATGTTAACATTTTTTCAGTTTTACACAAAGGGTATTGAGGACTAAAACTGATGAACAAAGAAAGACAAAATCATTTGAAGGCTCACTGAAGCAGTTTTACTTGTTGCTGATCAATCACAAAATGCAGAATTTGCTCTACAGCACAACATAGAGGTACCTCAAGCCAAACTATAGTGTGAATAATACAATCAAAAAGAGGCAATGTGACATGCCACTGTTGGGACTATACCCCACACCTGCACGGGGCTGCCAACAGCAGTCCTGGGTTGTGCACATTCCCTAGAAAAGACATGTCTCCAAACACCTGATGGCCCTCTTGCTCTTCCCAAATTGAGATGTTAGCAACAGTTTAGACTCAGAAACACTGAGCTCTCTACACATGCAGGGTGGGAAAATCCAGCCTCCAGACTCCCTTGGCCATCACTTTAATACTCTTCTAGCTCAGCACCTGAATAGAAGCAAGACTGCCACATCAGCACAATGACTCGCTCTTGGATGAGCTAGGCTGGGACAACACTGTCTATAACATGTGTAACATGGCTATACTGCTCCCAGTGTCTGTATCTGCTCTGTGTTCCTGCACAACACTGCATGCCACAGTCTTCAGGCCATTGTGATTTCATGTTGGTGTATGATACGATCTCTTCGGGAATTTAAAAATTAGCTTGATCTCCTTTAATTATGTTACCATATTACAGCACGAGAAGTCTTATCCACTGAAGTACTGAAAAGGTGGTCAAAATATTTATTATTACAGCAAAAGCCATGACAGCCAATGATAAGTATACACTGATATGGAACAGAGATGAGAATAACAGTGTCAGTGTTGATTCCTTGGCATAACTGTTAATGTCAATGTAGCAGAGGTCAGAGCCCCATTTGAAAAGCTGTGGAGGAAAGTTCATTCAGTGCATTCCAGGAAGGGAATGATAACCCTGGCCTGTCTGAACAAATTCTCATTTGACACTTGCCCAGATGCCATGAGTCAGAAAGCAGTCAAGATGAACAGCATTTCATGAAAAAAGGTGAAAGTAACAAACAAAGGTTCTAACAATATAGACAAATAGGTTTTTTATTTTAATTAATGTAGATTTAGCCCTAGGTATATAGACAACTAGGTTTTTTATTTTAATTAATATAGATTTAGCCCTAAGTATATAATGGCATATACTTGGTAAATTTTTAAAAGAATCTACTGACCCAGTAGATAAACCAAAATTACAGTTGTAGCTCCTGAACTCAGAACAATGAATTTAAAAGCTTAAACTGGTCATGAGTCAGATTAGGCTTCAGAGACTCAGTTTGGTCACACCTAAACTAGACAATGAAGTGATTCAACCTCTCAAGGCAATTCACTTTTGACAATAGCCATTATGCTCTATTACTACTTGATTATTTGTATGTGTCATCACCAAATGCAACTCGAGACAAAAACTTAGATATGAGTCTATTTCTCCTTGACTCTTACGCACTAGATTTGATGTGTTTTAGTGTCTGTTTCAGATATATTACTGTATTTCTTCAACACAATGATGCTTGTGATTTCCAGCTTGGAAGCTCTGCTTCATGGAGGAAGCAGAACATAACAGAATACAGCACTTTTAGAAACAGAATTTTGTTGATTTGCTATTTAAAGGCTAAGCTGAAGGAGAACCAGCCAATGTACAACAGACCTAAAAGTATTCTTTTAGTTCTGTTGTACACCGAGTTCTGTTGTTCTTTGAGTTCTGTGGGAGCTACCCAGGCTAGCTCTTGCTCTGATGCCTCAGATTAAATATGCTGAGCTACGAAACCTTCCAAAGAAATAACAGCACCTACTATTGAGAGCTTTGGGCAGGAAGATTGCTTCTACTGTTAATTGAAAATATTGCAGACATTTTTCCTACTTGTTTCTTCCAATTCTGATGCAGAGTAAGGTTACATTTGATGTTCATCATCTCTTTGCCAGAATAACATATGCTGGAGCATCAAATGAAGCAAGAAGTATGGAGTCTACATGGTAGACATTAAAGTGACAAAGAGTTTATTTAAACAGCAAACATACAATATATGTGCAGTGATAACATACCCTAAGCTATTGAGAATGTGGTATTCTGCAATATGATCACATAACTTCCTTAATTCCTAGGAATTCTGAGACTGTATAACTTAGGCAGCATGACTACTGGGTACAGTGTTTTGCTACTTTTAAAATCAGATCTACATAATGAAACTAAAAGAAGGCTACCTTAAGTAATTCACATTATTTCACTCAGTTTTCAGCAGTTTCTCTTAGATACAGGTATTTCCCAGAAAAAGTATTTCCTAAGAAATTTTAATTAGAACATGCCTTACTATTTTGTCCCAGAAAGAATTTAGCAATTACTTCTTTTTCATTTTACATGCCAACACCAACCAACTATTTTAATTCTTTCAGCATCCCAATTAGGCCAGTATTAAAGATACTAATTATGGAAGACATAGTGCATTACTTACACCACAACAGACCATTACTGAATATGCCAGATTCATAGTTTACTGGAAGATCTTTGTTTGCTGTAAGTGCAATTAATGAAGAAAAACAACACAGTGGTGACATTTAGTCAGAAGCTTTTGATTATTCTGAAATTCTTTAAAAGGTGTGAATCTTCTGATCAAGGTGAAAGTTTTTTAAGGCTGTCTATGTGCACCTCAGAAAGTTGAACAGAATAACCTTGGAAAATAAACAGAGCTAAAAATAATTACTAACAACCCAATCATTTTATGAGCTATTATTTTCCCAGAAAATGGAGAAAATGTAACTTTAATCCTGAACGAAACTCTTCAAGGTTTATGTTCTCTATAAACCTTTCACTGAGAACTGAAAATAGAAGTTAGTAATGCAGTAAATGCCCTAACAAATATATCAGATTTTTCACTTAATGCTTTTTACAGGCTTAAATCAAACTGAGTGAAAGAAAATCACCTTTTACAGTCTGACTCTTAAAGGAAGAATGCCTTTCTGTTATGCTTTTTAAAATAAGGCATGGTGAATTTATATCAACTTCAGTGAATCTCTGGGCATGATAAAAGGAAGAAAAATACAGTAGTGGAGTTAACATTCCATAATATTCTTCCTTCACATATTTATTTCCTCACTGGCTGGACATAAGCAAAAAAAAAAAAAAAAAAAAAAAAAAAAAAAAAAGAAAGGAGGGAATATGCCTCCACCTCCCAACATAGAAATAGCTGAATTAAACACTTGGCACACAATACAGTCAAAACTCTGAGTTTTTCCTCATGCCACCCTCGACCAGCTGAATTGCTTCTCGCCAAATAAATCCATGCAAAAGATACTCAGAAGAAAAAAAAAAAAACAAACTCTGAATTTCAGATTTGTCAACTGGCTGCACCCATTAGGGAAGTAAACAAAGTCTTCATTATTTTCCCTTATCTAGCTGTCTTCCTGGACCTATTACCTTTAGAAAACAAAGACAGAAGTACTAGAAAATAAACATTAATAGTGCTTTTGTCTGATATTTTATCATCTTGTGTTTAAGAAGTTTTAATTCCAATCTAATGTTTGCTCAGTACTTAAACAAGAGTTTGCTACAAGGTTGCAGCATGCAGGTAGTGCCCAGAGAAGGGTGACCTTGCTTTAGTCAGCGAAGCCAAAGATCATTTATCAGTGTTAACTTAGAAATCTGTCTTGCTGGGGCCTCAGATCCCTCAACCACTTGGAAGCAGCTACTTGCCCTGTCCTCCCACTGCTGCCTAAAACATTGCATGGGTCTGATATTTTCTATTACTGTATACCTCTCAGCTAATAAAATATATTTTTGTGGCTATGGAACTAACAGGAGTACTTTGTATTTATTTATACAGCTCATTAAAGGCGGAGAGAGATTTGGAGGCAGAGAGAATGCCCCAAGCCTGGAAAGCTCAGGAAGACAGACCCCAGGCACATGCATGTATTTAACTCTATGCAGATGAGTTGCCTGGCTGAACCCAGTGAGACTGAGCAATTATGTAAAAGCAGGCATCCTGGTCTTTTTGCAACTATACTCCTAAGCTAAGGCAGGAGAGGGAAATGATGCAGGACTAGTAAATACTGAGAGGAAGAGACTGAAATTGTTGTAATGACGCATATGGGCAATATATTCAATTTATGCAGTCAAGAACACTTAATTAGATATTATTATGTCTGTATTTAGACAGACTTAACATCATACAGAACTAGCTGCAGCTCCCTGACCCTCAGGCACTTGGTTCAGGTGACATCACGAAAGAACACAGGGTAGGACACCACCTTCACGCCAGCAATGCAGTGTAGAAAGCGCTATTCCTTCTCCAGATCCACTCTCCAAAATCACTTTAAAGTGATTTAGTACATCACTTTCTCTTTACATTAATGCAGATAGAAACTTTCTAAAGTGAACTTTAGGTCCTCTTTGAGTATGGAGAACCAGTCAGACTGAAAATCCATTGTTTGCCACCAGAGGCAGTAATACTTGTTAAGAGACAAATATGCTTGTTAATGTATGAACTTGACTTTGAACTTGAACAGGGGAAAAAAACCCTAGGTTTCTTATGCAGGGACCATGAAAGGAAAAAACAGTGATCTCTCTAGTATGCAATTTGGAGACAATGTAACATTATTTTGAACTTTTTTTTTAAAGGGGAACATTACATATTCACACATACCTGTATTGAAGTGTCTTTCTAAAACGTTGCATGAATTTAACATATGTGTTTATGTTTTTATCTATAAACATCTTGGAGGTGAATCAACAAGTCACAAACTCCATCTATTTTAGCTACCAATTACTGAAATACATGGATCTTAAGTGCCTGTACTTACATATGTGTGAAGATGTAGTGCTGACACTCAGGAATTGGCTTGCAGTAGGGAAGAACTCAACCCTGAACTATTTTTGCAAATCCTATCTTGTCAAAGTATCATGAAAGAGAGACAGCTAAGCAGGGAGTTACTGCTATTTAGGCATAAATCAGCATAGGTGATTTAAGAACTGAAATAAAAAAATTTTATCTATAAAAGTGACCACTAAAGGTCAGATTTCCCAAAGAGCCAGCTATCACTAAAAATTGACTGCCAGCAGAGCTCAGGCCACTTCTAACAACCCAAAAAAGTAAGTGGATTCTCAAAAGATAATGCACATATGGAATTGTGGAATCCATGAAGCTCTGGTCACATGTGCTGTCATTGAACTGGATGGGCAGGTAAATAAACATCTGGGTCTCATTTTAGGGTGCTAAATGAATTATTAAGCTTTTGCAAAAGCAGATATTTGAGGCTGACAAGTCCTAGCAGATTCCAAACTGAGAACAAGAAGCCTAGAGTCAAGGACAAAAAACAACTGATAAATTCACTATCTGGACATAAGCCCATCTGATTCCCAGAAAGGAAAGCAGCAGTTCTGAGTCCGCCTGAACTATCTAGGGGACATGAGAAGTCTTAAATATGAGAAAGAGATCACTGACATAAAAATAGGGAATAGGAGCTTTTTGAAAAACGAGAGGAATAGGCAAAATTATGGAGGATTTTGAAAAGGATAAGAAAGGGGTCAAAAATGATGGAGTTAAACAGCCAGAGTTGGGGTGAGAATTAAACAATACACAAAAAATAAATTAAATTTACTGGTTGCTTGCTATAGGATATGAAGAAGAATGTTGATCAGGAGAGGATATGAGAAGTCTATTATGATAATAAACATCAGAGTGATAAAATTAGTTGGGAAGACAAGAAAGTATCTTGGACAAACTGGAAAAAAAAAAAAGAAAAGGTAAAATGCATATATCATTCTGGATGCACAGGTATTTCTTATTTTTCTTTTCCTAAGACTTTAGGCCTAAGTGACAAGGAATCCTAGCAGAACAGTGTGAGTAGGGAGCTTCACTAGGAATAGCTCAGGTGTGCACAGGGAATAGCAGGAATCTCTCCTGAAGCCTTATGGATGAATTTATCAGGGTTAGTGAAAGAGCCTGACTGCTCAACTACGGAGTGTCCACATTGCCCCTGGATTACCTGGCCCATGTCACAGCACGCTCCAAACTCACTCCTGGACACAGTCCAGGGAACAACTCACACCAGGGACCACTCCCAAAATGCAGCAGGTTTCATGCTCCTACAAGCAAGGTATGCCATATATTACACTAGAAAACACTATTCCTATGATCCGCAACATGTGTGTTACTTTATTCTGGAAATTTTGATTTAAAAACCTAAGGCTGAACAACCCCAAAATAACACCTGCACCTGCAGCTGCATGGGGACCACATAAAGCCCACGGGAGATGCATGCCCAAGTGTTGCTTAGCACAGCTGTAGCCAAGGTCTGTCACACGGCCTCAGGGCCAGCAGACAGTCCCTGGCTCTGCTTTAGTTTGCAGTACAGACGTGGGCTGTAGCTGACAGAAAAATGATATTCACCAAACACTATCTGTCAACATCCCAGGAAAATTCATGCCCTTATGGTTGCCGAATAAAGCTTGACTCAAGGGCACTGTAAGGATCAAATATGAAAGAAATAAAAGGAATGTAACAGTATTCTGCAAAAGTCATAATGCTGAAGGAAGGCCAATAATGATCCAGAGCATTTTTTTTTTTTTTTATGTCAGGGCGGTGAAATTAGTTTGGGGCACACTAACAGTATATAGTAATAAATAGAACTTTAAAACTGTCATAAAATCTAACCGAAGAAGCCAACACAGAAGTGATGGTCCATTCTCAGTATACAATGATGTCAGAATGAAAATCATAAATTTAACCTACTTTTACAAGATTTCCTTACCAGAGACCATGGATAACCAAACAGTATCAATCTTTTAAAACTATTCTGTATTCCCAAACAATAAGGACACAAAAGCAAACAATACTTTATAAGAATGTGACAGAGTAAAAATTTTAGTTTTTCAATTTAAATTCTTCACAGTAGGAGTCTGAGTTTATAAATCCGACATGAAAAATTAGGTCTTTATTCATTTGTATTTTCAGCCTCCTATTGCAGCAGTGATCATAAAACAAACACAGCTGGCATCTTTATTATTTTATTCACTGAAGGATTTAGCTGGACAAACATCACAAAGATGGTGGCTGTTTTCATTGAATTTATGATCAAATATGCTCCAGCATAAGATCAACTCTGTAACATCAATTATTATGAGATGTGAATAATTTAACAGAAAGTTGTCTATTTGTAAATCAGATCTTAGGGATAGAAATTCAGCTGAGGTAGCAGCCAGTGGATATACACTGTATTACAGAATTTAAAAGGATGCCAACTTTTGTGAATCAGATTTAGTGATAAACATTGGCATTTATATTTTGCTATCTAGTATGCTGCTAATTCAGGCAAAAGATTTCAAAATTTTATTTTAAACTTTAATTAAACTCATCTTTATTAGATGACAATTTAGCTTTACTGATGCTTTTCAAAATTACAGAATATATTTCCTATAAAGACTTAATTAAAAACAATAAACTACCATCAACACCATATTTTGGGGTTTTTTTCCCATAGATTTTCACCAGAGTCTGTTGTTCAGCATAATGCCAGGAGAGCTATAATAATTTTAACACAGAATGTGTGCCTTAGGATATGGGATTGACTTGATGCCTGAAAGAAAAAGGTCAGTTCCCTTTGGAACCACTTGCCTCTTTGCCCTCCAGCAATGACAGGTGCACCAGGCCTGTGCTGAGGCTTGTTATTCACAGTGTGTTGCTGCAGATACATAATCTAACCTTTCTGATTTAATGCAGCAGCAGGGTGAGAGTCTCCCATCTTCTCATTTTGACATGGGTCAAGCAGGCACAGAACACATATACATGACGACCTGCTTGCAGCCAGCATCTTTCACAAATCCTCAGACAATAGCTTAAGACTTTCTTAGCTAGTTTCATTTGAAGAAAACACTAAATTTAAGTATTAAACTCTTTGGCTAGAAAATAACTTAAAGGTATGAAAAAATCACTGTTCTCACCAGTCTCTTGCAATGATATGTGTTTCCATGTCACTAATTAAAAAAACTAAGATAATCTGTATGAAAAAGCAAAAATTCTCATTTCTCTATATGGCAGGCAAGATGTCAGAAATCTTTAGGCAGATAACTCAGACAACACAATCAAAAATTTCAGAAAGGAAGTGATTAAGATTTTCTTGAATGAATTTTGAGAGACAGTCAGAGGAGATGCTCATGAATGGCAATACCTGAATATTTGTGATCTTGCCACGGAAAATGTGGTGGTCAAAATTATACTAAAATCTCTACATGAAATCCTCATAAAAGTCAGTATTTACATAAGGCAAAGATAGTTTACGATGTTTATATCACTGCAGAAATCTTAACTATTGTCATAAGTCTCTGGCTGGCAACAAACAGCATGAACTTTGAGATTGGCTTAAACCATCTGCAGGGGTGACAAAACCCAGGAACATTATTTATATTTTTATACTTACTGCCCTGTCTACATCATCTCTCAAAATTATCTATGTTTCTGAGACCTTAAGATGAAAATCAAAGGAACTGTTCAGTTAAAGAAAAATTATCTATAGTGCAGAACAAACAGCAGAGGATATCAAGCCACAAAATCCAAGAGCAGTTGCTTAGCACTAAGCACTTTTGAATGCCAACCCAGTTCTCAAGTTGTCTATCATTTTCACTCTCCTTTTGGAAAAATCTTCCTTTAATGGCTACATGCAAATAATGAGAGAGCCAGAAGCAAGGTCTACTTTATTTATATAACTACCTTCACAGTATATTTTTAATTCCTTATACAAATATTTTTAAAACATATCTCAGACTCAATTTTGTCAGCAATGTCATTATCTGGTGAAGAGAGATTTCAGCAGGTAAGCCAACAGCACAGAACTCAACCAAGACAGTAAAATTCAGATTGTGAGGCTGTAATGATGCCTGGTGCCTCTGATCAGAAAGAATTAGACTTCAAACCAAGAAATTAACACAGACACCATGGCAGCATATGAGTAACACACTACGAAAAACATAATTCTGAGAAATAAATAAAACATTGGCATGTAGAAATGCAAGGAGAAAGAACAACTGGAAACATCTGAAGAGCTTATCAGAAAGCACTCAAAAACATAAATGAAGAACATACATTGAAAAAAAAGTCATACCTGGAAACACCAAATAAACATGTCTATCTGATATACGTCTCAATATCCAAAGGAATTCCTAACGAATTAGTGAGGATAGCAAACAAATGTAAGGCATCCTTTTAAAGTCTTTCCAGGAATTCTACAAAAGAATAGCCAATTCTCTTTCCTCATTTATCTTCATAGTCTTATTACTATAGATATGCTACTGTAACATTATCTAATTTTGCTCTGCATTTTAAAGTAAGGTACTAGACTTAAAAAAATACAAATATATGCCCATACTTCCTTTCTGGTTTTCAAATAAGAGAAGCTTGGCAAATATTTGTTGGACACTGACACAATATAGAAGGAAAGTACGGACAACAGAAACAAAAGACAATATGGATGCAAAATTAGATTTCAGAAGAAATAAGACAAAATATAAATCAAAAGAGGAGGTGAATAATGAATAAAACATCATATAAATTATTTTTTAAATGGAATTAATAGTTGGTGGAACAAAACAACAAAAGATAACATTTGATGCAATTTCTGTTAAAAAATCTTGCTCTGTAGATGAACTCAGAAGACCTGGGATGTGATACACTATCTTAAAGACTGAAAACTAGCTGCCAGATTATAAGCAAAGGGTAATGATGAGTGGCAATGTGCTGACTTGGAAGGGAAGTGTCCAGCTGTGTGCCAGAGGGATTAGCGTTAGTCACAGTTTTATTTAACATCTTTATTAATGACCTGGACTAAGGGATACCCTGCATACTGAATCAACTCTTAGATGACACTAAATGCTGAAATCACCACTAAAGACATTAGTACAAAGAAACTAGCAGTAGTGAGACATGTGGGCAGAAAATATAAAAACAAGATAGAGCATAGAACACTACAAACAATTATTTCCACAGAAAAATAACCCCAAATATGACAGGTCCAGAGTTAACAATGCCAACAAACTCTAGTCCAATACTGGATTAAATGCTGCAGAAAATAAGAAGGAACATCCATGTATATTAGGACTGTATTTTCACTGCTGTCATGGATGGGAAAAGATTCAGGGCAGCAACTATGTAATTTTAGTAATGAAACAGCATAGAGTTATTAGTACTCCGAAACAAAAATGACAAAAGCTTTTGTGGTCCAGTTAAGGAGACTTGTTAGTATTTTTAACTGGTAAAAGAGGATGTAACAGAAAACCTAAAGCTTAGCAACACAAAAGAGGGGGAATTTAGAATAAAGCAAGAGTACATTGACTGTCAGGATAAACAAGGTATCAATGAGGTCTGTTAGAAGTAGTCTTCCCCCTAGGTTTTAAAAGGCACAACATTATAGCATTTTGCAGTTGCTCCCATTTGAAAGAACGATTGGAATGTAAATCAGAGAGGATTTTTCAGCTTGGCGAAAGGATAAATGGAGGAACTGCGGAGATGTTTCTCAGCGCTTGGCTTCAATCGGCATCCCCCTAATTCCGCACCGCGGAGCTGCGCGCACAGAAAACAGCGCTAATGGGCGCAGGAAAAGGCGCTTATGTAAAAACAAGCAGCTTCCACCATCCAGGAATTAATTTATAATTAATTACAATTAATCTTACCATTTAAATTGTAATGAATGAATTAGTAAGCCCCGCTAAAGCAGAGAAAGAGCCAAGGAAAGGCGCCGCCGGGCTGCGGGCGCCCCCTGGCGCGGGCAGCGCGGCACTGCAGCGGCGGCCGGAGGGACCCGCCTTCCATCGCGGGGATGTCGCGACAGGACTCCCCACACCCCCTCGGGCAACCGCTGTTCATGGGAAATAGGAGAAAAAAAACGAAAATACAAAGCGCTTTTTGTCTCCAGTGCAGCAGCATCGCTGCAAACCTTCAGGAGGCAGAGGCAGGTTTATATGGCTATTTAGAAATACTTCTAAAAAATATGTTCATCTTGTGTCAAGTGAAAACCCCTGCTCCCGCAGCGTGACCCGGGGCTCCTCCTGGCCCCAGCACCCCCGCGATGTGCTCCAGTGCACACAGAGCACACAGCCAGCCCACCTCTGCTCGGTACTGCCCAAAACCCTTATTGCTTCTTGGGTTTATCCATCAGAAAGGTTTCCACAACCACAGCACTGAAGTATTTGTTTCTATTGTGCTGGAGAGCTTGAGTATTCTTTCAGTGGTACTGCCGACTGTGTTACAATGAGCAGTGCTGGTGAAGGGGCAGGAGGCAAAGGAATAAAAGGGACACTTAGAAGAGTGCTTTTTCTTTATCAAAACCCAACTAAGGCAAAAATTTTCTTAAAACCCCAAACAACAGAATCTTAAGCCAAAAATGCTTCCCAAGTCTCAGCTTTCAGCAATTCCTTGAAGCAATGCTTGAAACAGAGACTCAAGCTACATGGGCTTGTCTCTGTTCACTCCCTTTGCTTGAGGAAGTTTTCCCTGAATAACAATCCCAACATAGGCCAGTCCATCCTGGAATGCAACTTTTAAACACTCTGGCCTCAGAAAGGGAGGTCTCAAGTACAGAGGCCATCTTGTTAAAGAAAGAAATCCTCAGCAGTGGGACTGGTTGTGAGAATAAAATGTTATTTATATAATAAATATGCCATGTTGAGGAATTACAAAGCAGTAGTCCTATTTATGCAGAGCAGAATTTGTTTTCAGCTGCACCTTTTCTTTGCAACCTAATTTCTCACAATACAACCCATTATGGCAGAAGGATCTGAAAAAGCTTTTTATATCCTACCAAATATACACAAGGATAATTAGTTCTCTTTTGTTATTCTTCTGTAAGGGTTTATTATTGTGGAGAAGCTTTTGCAAATTGAAAGAGGTTGCATTGCATTCTGGAGGCAGAGCTGTTCTTAGTTGTTATTGTGTAGAGATAATTGAACAGAAAAGTTCAGGGAAAAAAAGTGGAAATATAATTCATTGTGAACTCTGTAGGAAGATCAGATTACCACATCTTAGTTCTTTTTAGGCCAGTATTTTATAATTACATTCCACAGTATGTTATGTCATGCTATGTAGGTGAAGCTTCATTTTAGATAGAAGCAAACATCAATGCAAGTTTTGTTTCTTAACTTTATAAGCATTACCATAAAATGCATAGATTCCATCTTATCTAGTAAATACTCTCCATACTCTTTAAGTAGTTTGACAACCACTAAAAAGAAAGAAATTCAGTCTTTAAGTCTCCAAAGAATTTAATTTACTGTAACTGGAAGTTATATTATTTGCCTCAAACACTTCCCAAAAGTAGCCTATAACATTAACAAATTGTATTTTAAGAATTTAAGGGATCTGAATTATGATCCTGCTGGGTTTCACTTTGTTGTTGCTGTTAAATTCCATGCTTTTAAATAATTTCTAGTTAAACTAGGAGTTAAACAGCAATTGACTTGTGTCCAATATCTTTCCATCATCTTGCTCTGCCTTTAGAATCATCTCCTAGAAGCTGATGCTGGTCAGGTGCAATTATTTTTCCCTCAAACTACTGTGTGTGACTTTTGGGAAGGTATGGGGTTGGAGTTTTTTGCCTCTCTTCCTTTGGCCTTACAGACATGAAGCTGGCTCTGTAGATACTGCAAGAGTGTTATTCTTCCTCCCACTAAACTCCCCTTACATAAATTGAATTACATTTTGAGGTAAAAATGTCTTTGAAGGCTTTTAAACCCATATTCCCACCCTTACATGCCATGACCTTAAAATGAATATATAAACAAGATCAAGGATCAGCCTGTGCCTGAAAGATGAAACGGGATAGTGAAACTTCATTTAGACATGTTTAGAAATGTGTTTAGAAAATTAAAGCTGTTCTCTTCCAATCCAGGAGCATGAAGCTCAATGTCACTGCTCTACAGTTTCTATGGCAGTTACTGTGTGAAAATTCTTCAACTTTTTTTGCATTGCAATTCCTCCCCTATGAAATGCAGTAATGATACTTTGCATCAATAGAAGTTCAAGCATCCATATAAATGCTCACAAGACCAAAACATTGCTCTTTAAGGTGTATCTTTAAAAGCTACTACCATGTTGAGAGGAAGGAAATCTGTACCAAACCAATGCATATTTAAAAACAAAAGGCTGTATGTTTTTATCCCCATTTTAGGTCTCATGTTCACAGTCCTTAAAATAATTATGTACGTGACGTATTTTGTGTCACCAAAAATCTTCCACAAATTAAATCAGCAGAGGTTAAAGAGGTTTTTTAATTTAAGACTGGAGATTGCTGCTTTTTGAAACGTGATAAATAAGAAAGAAAATTTCTGGAATGAATCAGTCTATCCATGTGTTAAGTTTTACAGCTGGATTACAAACCCTTGGGAATATGATGTCTATAACGGAAATGTTTATACATCCTTAACTACAGCTGTGCAAGCAAACAGCACTCTAATAAAGCACACAGATAAAGATTTACACTGGAAAGAGAGACAGACCTTTACATTTTGAATGTAAATTATACATAATTTTGAGGCACTGAATATTTCCTATCATAGTAGCAATACACATATGAAGCACTGAACTGTATGTATTTCTCATTGCTTTCAGTCCCTTCATTTTTGCTGAAAAATTGCAAATTCTTTATGTACAGAGCATTGAAAATGTATAAATATTTTTGAAGAGGTTTCATAGAATTTAAAAAGCTCTGGTCTTATTTGAGTCAGCCTGTGATGTGATCAGAGCTTGTGTCAATTATGAAATCTCAGAGACTGAAGCTGTTTTAAGCAAACTGGGTTTTGTTCTTTTTTTGTGGTATTTCATGAATAGAGAAATTTCATGCAGTAGTCTCGAAGGAAATATAAGACAGCAACTTTTAAAATTCAAACCAATTATTGTACTTATTAATCAGTCTAACTGCTGTTAAAATACAGAAAAAAAACTTCAAGCCTGCAGGATGGATGGAATAGCATGCCAGTATCTATTCACAATACTTAGGCAAATATATGCCTCCAAGCAAACACATTCAAATCAATATTAGTTTCCTTGTCCTTCTTTCCCAATCCAGATCTGCCTATGTTGTAATATAATTGCTTCTTCCAAGCTTTTGGATTTCATTAACTACTTTTAAAGAAAAAATCATCTCACAATTTTTTTGATTGTAAAAGGACAGGATCCAGGCCATTACAGTGATTTAATTTTTAAAAGGAAAGCTGTGACTTTCAGGAAATTGAATTGTATTCCAAGCAGTAAGACTGAGATACAGTCAAACATTTTAAGATGCCTGAAGGATCACAACTGGCAAAATGGTCTGAGATATTTACAAAAGCCAAACATGAGTTAATCTTCCTGTTAGTCCCTCTGCAGTTAACAGGAGATGGCCTTGTCCAGAAAAACCACAAAATTAGGGTCCTAGATTGAACTGGACAAGCCAGGAACTTTTCTGTGGACTATTGAAAGTCAACTAATGCAGGCTAGTGACACTTAACCTTGTGGAGGCCTGAACTGGTTTCAGTGCCAGCTTTATTTCTCATTGCAGGAATTGGGAAGTTACTGCTAACCAAGGAGGACCCAGTGGTACTGCAAAGTGAGCCACAGGGTCATGGAAGATGCCTGGCACTACAGAAATACAAGTTTTGACTGAAAGGACAAATATTGATGATACTGAATTCAACAACTAATACCAAAAAATTTTAACAACAATCTTGCTATATTAAGAGATTCCTCCTTCAGTTGTCAACCACAATTTCAAAAGGTGGAGTGGGGTTTTTTTTGGTGTGTTCTTTGTTGTTTGCTTTGGTTTTTTGTTTGTTTGTTGTTTTAAAATGAAAACACTGGACCAAAAAAGTTTGGGAAGGAGCAGATAGAGAAAATATGAATAGAATGGCAGAGTATAAACTTAATCACATTTTGGAAAACTGACTATGGTATGGATTTTGCAGCTGTAGACACATTTCATTGCTAATAAATAAGGATATTGAAAAAGCATTTAATTTCTACTCTATTAATATTTTTTTTATCCCTTTACAATAGGGAAGCTTCTTCACCAAAACATTTTGTATTTTCAAATTCAGTGGTGAACCTGGAGATGCTACAGTCTCCTGCTGATTAATCTCTTGAACTTCCTGGTAAATGACCAACGAGACAGCCAGTTAGTAGCAAAAATAAAATTTTGAATTAGTACCAGAAAGAAAACAGATATGCTGGTACAGTAAAGCCTTAGCCTTGCTGCAAAACTTTTGGTCAAAAGAGAGTAGAGAAAAATTTGAGCAGGTTTTCTGGCATGACAAGTTAATTGACATAGCTGATATCATCCAATTAAAACTCTGTATGCTGTCTTCAAAATATAAAAGTTATTAATTTCTGAAGACAGTGCAGTTCAAATATCCTGTCTACAAAAATTCTATATGTGCTGAGAAATCTTTTAGCAAACTTTACACAGCTGATTATTTAGAGTAATGCCAGCAGTGTGGTATTCAATCTGAATGCGCATCAGGTAACCTTTCTGGACTTTGAGTATGACACCTTTATACCAATGTCCATCTGATGTAAATGTGACCAAATTCAGGAAATATTGAAAGGAAAAAACCCACAAGTGTGGTGAATTTACACTGACTTTTTTCATTCATAATTAAGATTACAACAGTATGGTTGCAGCTCACAGCAATGACCAGATGGACCTGGCAACAGGGGATCATTATGTGGAAAAAACACTCAAAAGTGGATTAGAAACATATTATTTTAAAGTTTCCTAATTTTTATAGATGAACAGAGAAAACAAGATTCAAAACTGATGGCCCAAAGCAATAACACAATATTTCTCCATGAGCTCAGTGCACTTGCCAACTAACACCCCCAAGAAGAAAATCCTGTGCTATGCAGTTTCTTCCTATTTACAAAAAACTGGCAATTCAAATACAGCTAATTTGAAAAGAATAGAGCCATTCTAAGTTAGATATGATAACTTCAGTATACCCCTGAAGAGTCAAAAGTGTAATTAAAAAAATACTTACTTATTCCATGCTTGTCTAAGGTTTTTAGGGCCGTACTGTGTAAACCGTTCTGTAAAAAAAGGGGTATAGTCAATTACTGCACTAAACCCAGGATTTGTTTTTAAAAATATATTAATTTACTGTCAATTTTCATAATTTCATTATTTCTATGTATCTTCTGTAGCTCAAGTCCTAAGACAAGGAAAGGAAACTAACCTATGAGCAATTGCCATACAAACAGAGGAGAAAAAATAACAAAACAAAACACCAAAACCAAGAAAGTCTCCAACTTGTTAAACGAAATCAAACCAAACCAGCATAACCTAAAGCTCATTTACTGCAACATCACCATAAATGGAAAATTTTACAATTATTTCTATAGTAGTTTTTGACTGCTACAGAGAAAAAAGAAGCCTGAAATCTAGTATTTTTTTCTTCTTCATGACAATACAATTCTCCACAACCTGTCATATCTTGATGCTTCTCAGGATGTGTAACAGTTAAGTGTGGGTCTCTGTGGCACACAGGAACACACAGAACATGGTGGACATATAAGAGTCCCTTTTCTAAAGAATACTATAAATAACAAGCAGCAGTAACAAGTACCATGACAGCTTATTTACTCCAATGTTAAGTTCTTCAGTTCAACTAGAAGTATTTTCCCACTCATATCTAAGAAGATGCTTGATCTGCAGCTGGACTCTAGCTGAAAAAGGAACATGCTATGTAAGCTGCTGCAGAAATGAAGGGCCAGTCCTTCATTAGCCTCTTGAACAGGAGCTAAGTGCCTCTCAGGCAGCAAAAAATTAGTTCAGCTGGAGAACAGCAACATTTTCCATGGAGACTAGTTGCACAGAAATCCTGCCATCTAGACTGGTACTCACCCTGGCCAACTACCCTAATGTGATTGCATTAGTTGCTGTGTAGAAGTTTTAAACTTGCAAAATACTCCATAAAATCTAAAAAAAAAAACAGAGATAGTTTGCTTCCTCTCCACCTATGTGCATGCAAGGTTCTTTGTCCCTTTAATTAAAAAAAAAAACAAATGCAGAAGCTTCAAATCTCATTTAATTCACTATTGGAAGCTACTGTGTCTGTGGACCACTTCACGTTTACAAGTTTTGTTGCTTTAACCATACTAATGCCGTTAAAGAAATTAAATCACTCCCTTTTAGATATGTGTGACAAATGTACTGGAAACTGAAAGCTACATTACTATAACCCTTCAATTTTAGTTTGCAAATAGGAATTAAATACATATATGGAAACAGATACCTATAAAAATTGGAAAAAAATAAAGACTTTCTATATTAAGTAAATTGTCCAACCATAACACTGTCAATTCATTTATGACAAGGGACTGAAAAATGAAATGCAGCTAGACAGTGCTGTGTAATAACATGTCTGAGATACATATTGGAGTCCAGCTAATAAACTGCAAATTTGCACATTAATCTGTTTCAGTGCAGAAAAATCTGTGTGGAAAGAGAATTGAACTGACTTGAAGCACTGCTGAAAAGGTAACCTGGACCTAGAGAGAAACAGATTTTGATTTTATCTGCCATTCTGCAATATGTTTTGGTCAGATACTGAGCTGCTTCAAACTGGCCCAGCAACGCTGACTTCAACAGAGCCATATCTACTTAAAACATTTGAGAAGTATCATATAGAACATATTTTCTTTACCAGAGTATCTAGTGTTTATTTTAATCAATTTAAGCTATTTTTACTGTGGGAGGAAAGTCCCAGAGTTAACCACTTGGCCAAATTGCCTTAAGGCTTTAATGGCCAAAGATCTGTTCCAGTTCTGCAAAAAACCTGGAAAACTATTGCTATGCCAGATTAATTTTTACTGAAAAAATTATACACTGGAACCTGTTATGTAAATAAAAGAAACACACATGAGCAAAACAAACTTTACAAAGGGATCTTCCTTCGCTGCCTATGGTTTTTACTTACTTTTTAAGTAAGTACCTTATACATCATATTTATCAGGCAGGGAGAGGGAAAACTGGGGGGAAAGACATGGAGAGGGCATAACCCATTCTATTGAAAGGCAAATGTTTAGTCCCTAGTCTTTAATTTCAAACTCCATTGAATATGCAGTGACTGCAAGCCATACTTCTCCTAACTATTGGTATCAACTCTTTCCTCTCTGCTCAAGCAGATTAGAGGCTGCTTTCTTCACATTCTTTATGCACAAATAAACCACACATTGATAAAATAACAGCTCACATTTTTCTACGTAATTTTGTGGTCACGGCTCCAACCAGAGTCTTACTAACTTTCATGGACAAGATAATTAGATGGGACTATTGTGTTAATTAAGCCCAGACTCATGTATATGCCAGGTCATAGTATTTTTCTGAATTAATCCGTTAGAGAATAAAAAAGCAGTGAAACCAGCTGATTTTGGTTTCAGAATTGCCAGAACAGAGAAGATACAATAATCCATGGTGCAGTTTTTCAAGTTTTGAACTATGAAACCACAAAATTATATACCTAAAGCCACCAAACTTGCTGTCCCAAGCAAAAAAAAAAAAAAAAGAGGTAACTTCACAATTTTTATTTTAGCATCTCTTGCTTGTGTTGAATTTTTCACAGAATCAGAATTCAGTCTCACAATTACATCCCCAGCTTTGCTTCTGAGTCACTTTTCAGAGTGAACGACTCTTACACACACCTGTATGAATGCCTCAGTCCTTTATTGCTCAATGGATACTATAAAAACCAAATCTAAAGTTACACATATTTGGCTGTGACCAACTGCACAAAATTACATTCTATGATACTTTCAAGCATATAGCTTTGACATTTGTTTTTTCAGAAGCTCCCACTGATATGTTCATAAAGTACTGTAATATAAGTCTGTATATGAGACTGGGAATTCTGCAGTATTACCACAAATGCCCCCCTACAAAAGAAACCTTTGCCTGACATACTGAGAGGGAACAGTACTGGCAATCACAATCTCAATCCAACCTTGTGGAGAAAACCCAGTGTAGCAAAAAATTCCTCTCCCTCAGAACTGAAAAGCAAACATGCACATGTGAAAGTCTCATGCACTCACACGATCACCCACCCACACAGCCATCCTCCAGCACATGCACACCACTCCCAAGAACACGAGGTGCACCACCTTGCTGAGGCAGCTGCTCACTCTCATCAGGCTGACATTAAAGGAACATGAAAAATGGTATGTTTACAGATCAGGATTTGATCTCAGATGTATTTTGAAGTTTTATAGTTCAAATTGTAGGCATATATACTGGGGTTCAAATATTTTTACATTATTATTATTAAATGTGGGTTTTAAAATAAAAACTCTGAGAGGCCAACACAGTAAGCACATCTGAAATTTAAAGTAAAAATTGTGATTTTAATTTCCTTTATGCAAACACTTCAATATTTGCCAATCTTTTGGGAACAAATTCAGGAAACAAAATTGGATCCTCTGCATTTTTATCCCAAATATGCAGTCATCATCCTCACTAAAAGCTATGTCTCTCTGTTACAGAGCTGGCTTTTCACATGGGTGCTGTATTTCACTTAGTAAAACATGAATTTTTGCTTATGTGAAACAAAAGAAGGAAGAGATTTTCAGTTTAGTTTAAATCACACAGCATCTCAGAGTGTTTACTATTTGCTTCTTAGAAGGCCAAGGTAGCCAAATCTTGACTAAGTGGCACGTACACAATCAAACGTGGTGTAAAGAGATGCCTGTATAGGACTGCATAAATAAGAGCTAACATAGACTATTCCTACTTGATACTGGGAAGATGTAGCAACATTTTCCTGTAGCATAATTTTTTACTCACAGAATGTCCCAAGAGTATCCAAAAGGACTGGGCTGCCATGCCCCTTCCACAGCCTCAGAGCCAGCTCAGAACCGAGACTCACTGTTCTGCTGGGCACTGCACACAACCCGCTCAGACGTGGTGAGTGGGGCAGCTACACCACCATTCATCTGGCAGCACAGGGGCCTGAGCTGCTCTTTGCTTCAGGCCTTGCAGCACAGCTTACTCCATGCCTCCTTTGCCAAGGAAGTTTTTGGGACCGTGCCCCACAAACAGTAGCATCAAGAGGCTATTGGAGTAACAACTGCAAAATGGAAGCAGAAATGAGCAACCGGATGAAGAGAGGGAGGGAATTTCTTGAGCTACTTAATTTGACAAACTTGATGCATCAAGAAAGTTACGTTTTTAAAACAACAGTTTCCAAATTCTGGCCAGTTCACAGGTCTAGGGGAAAAAAAAAGAAAAAGCCTGGCCAGAAAGCTCATCCATTACACTCAGTGGTCTTATAAAAGTGGTCTTATAAAAAACAGTCTTTCTTTCTCTCTTTCTTTCTTTCTCTCTTTCTCTTTCTCTTTTTCTTTCTCTTTCTTTTATTTTCTCCTTCTTTCTTTCTTGCCTTTCTCTTTCTCTCCCTCTTTCTTTCTCTTTTTTTCCCTTCTTTCCATTTCTTATTTCCTTTAGACAATCGCTCTACAGCAACACTGTTACATGTGCATACTCACATGTGTGCTTGTGTGCCCACAACCTACACGTTCTGCACTGCAAACCTCATTATCTGCCTGATAAACACGATCCATCTGACAGCCCCGCATCAAGGGCAGGTTCAAACAGAAGTGAGTTTCAGCAGAACTCACTAGTGAGCTTATTAGCAGACCACTGCAGGAATAGTGGTCTGCTGTGAGAATTGAAAAAATAAGCACTTGCATTTTAAGTAACATAAAACAAGATGAGGGTTTTTTCCTTTTTTATCAGTCAGAAAAACACATGAACTATTATACCTTTGCCACGTTTGCTTTGAAAGGACCTAAGATAGACAAGAAAAGCTACAGAAGGAATTAGAGACAGAATACATTTTGATTTTCAGTTTGTTTTTAACAGTATTGATAATCAGCTTCTAGTCAAAACCAAAGAATTTTAAATGCAGTTTGACTTCAAGGCATTTTTTATGCTGTTAATCAAAACATGATGGCTAATATGCATTCCTTGATTAATGTTCTTCTTTATTTAAAACCAAATGTGATTAGTTTAAATGCAAATATTTAAACATCACCATAATTAATATTTTGAAAAGCCTAATCCATTCTTTCTTTGAAAGGGTTTTCTTTAAATTTAATTTAAAAGTCTAACATGATTAACACTGTATTGTGATATATAAGACATACCATTTTTAGTAAAGATTCAATGCTAAAATTATTCAAATTATGTTAGCTAAATATATGAAGACAAGCATCCATATTGACAAGAAAATTTTCAAGCACTATAATATTTGCAGCATTGATGTGCAATTAGAGTTTTTACTAAAGTTCAATCACAACCAGAGTTTTATTAAATACATGAGCTAGACTTTAGAGTTTTGTATGCCAAACATCTTGAGAAAAATTTCAACTCCCCTCCATCCCATTCCCTCTTCTCCCTTCCATTTGCTTTAGAAGAGCACAGTTTGTGTAAAGAGGAAAAATAGCTGCTGTTTTCTGGACTCCCTGCTGAGCATGACAAGAAAATGTAATTTTAATACCCAGCATTGTCTGAAGCATTGGAGTCCTACATTAAATGGATCACCTTTTAGCAGAGCTCACCTTACCTCCCCTGCATACATAGTAAGTTATTTAAATTTAAAGCTTAATGTAATTTTGTTTAAAGAATGGTAAAAACACTGATAACTCTGCTTCCCTTGGGTTGTGGATACCACAGATTGAAGAAACACCAAATAATACAGTTTTGTTTTGGCAAAAGAGGGAGAGGAACTAAAAATTAATTCTCCTTTACAAATCGCCCTCCTTTCTTCAAGTACTCAAATTCTTGAAGACTATATCTATACCAGTAATTTAAATGAGTTTGAGACTGTTTGGCCAAGATACCATCATTGTCCTGTAACAATGCTGCAGCACCTCCCTCTTCCATCCTCCATCACAGGAGATGGGGACTTCTTACATGGAACAGCCCCTGGCCCACTCTAACTTCCTAACCCTAAGAAAGCTTCCTAATGCCCAGGAATTAATTATTTGTACGTGCTAATTGTCATGAGGTAAAGGCATACCAGAGGCTGCTCTGACAGTCTAACAGCAGAGGCTCCCACAATGCCTGGGAACACTCCCTGGTATTAATGCAGATGTAAACAAACAAGATATTGACTTAGCATGTAACAAAATGTTGAGAAGGCTTTGGAGAAACTCTACAGGAAAAACTGCTATGAAAGTTTGAAAAGCTGTATGTTCTCATATACAGTATGTTCATGTGCTTGTGCCAAAGGATTTCAGTCTCTCAGTCCAGCCCTACTCTAAATGAAGACTTAATCTTTTGAAAAAAATCTGGCTGTCAATCAGCTGTTAAGATGTATGTAGGCAGATCATATTTCTAAACCAAATCTATATTTATTGATCACCTGGGAAGTAAAGTAGAATTCGTGAATTGGAATACTAGCTCCAGAGTGGTTTTGTCCCTCATAGACTTGTGATTTTTAAATAAATCCACAAAGTACCCATCAGTCTCTGGCAAAATCCATGTTATGCATTATTTCCTAGGAATGCTTTTTTCCTCACTTCTTCTTTTTGTGTTCTACTTTAAGGAGACTCTTCCTCTTACCTCTTTTCATCTTGGCTTTAGGGATTCTCTTTTAAAAATCAGTGCTCAGCAGATGCTTCCATTGTCTCATAAAGGCACCTTTTCAGGTGTATTACTCTCTATTGTATCTAATCAATTGTGGAACATTGTCAGGTTCTGGCTCCTCCACCATCAGCCCAAGATTAAATATTTAACTTTCTTTCACCTAGAAACAGTATTGTGAAGCAACTGATACACAGTGAACATCACAAAGCACTCCCAACATCACAAAGCACTCTCACGTTTTTTTCCACCTTCCTAACAAGTTCCTTCCTCTCCTTGACCATTACCATCTTTTCATTGCCACGGACACTTCACTTATCTTCTTTTGTGACCGTATCTTACCTTCTCCTGTTTTACTCACTGACAGTTGCTCCTGATAAATCTCTACTTAACTTCCCAGGATGGAGGTTACACAGCATCAGTCCCAAACACTAACTGAGAATGTCAGAAAAGTGAAAACTTGACTTAACTGTAGGTATTTATCCAAAGGCTTATTCTGCTCATTTATTTGGACAGGACTCAATCCAGGAGAAACGCCTGGAGAGGGAAAGTTGATAGGACTCCAGACTAAAAAAAACCCAGGAGATTTAATAACAATGAAGAACATAATGCACAAAAAAATCAGGAAGACTTGGACACAAGACTGGCAAGGAAGCAGTTTTTTGGGGAATACTGCTTCACCTCTACTCATATAGATAAGACATAGTAAATGTCTACTTTAATTCATTCCTGGAGATAAAGGTCCAGGGATATGATTGGTGTTTGAATCTGTTTTAGCTCAGCAAATCTACATATTTCCTAAAGTATTGCAACAAAAGAGTGAATAGTTAAAACATGTTCTCCAAATGTAGGGGATCGTGTTCATCATTGAAAGTGTCTCTGTCCAATAGCCTCTAACATGCTTCATAATGTGGATGAAACATCACAATTTTATTGAAACATCAAAATTTGATTGAAACAGCAACTAGCACTTTTTCACAATTCCCTCAAACTGTTTTCCTATTTGAGGGCAGATAATTACTGTCACAGCAATCCAGAATGGCTGGGGTTCATTGGTGATGAGACCAATGAAATGATGATTCCTGAGTACAGGAAGACCCTCTCAAGACTATAGCATCCATGACAGCTTCAAAGTGAATCACAGAGGTAACCCAAAGTTACTGCAATACTCCTGAAGTATTTCAGGGCTCTCAAATGCATTATTTAGATTATCCTTAAGTAACTTAATAAGCAGGACATGTGTGTATGTCTGTGCTCACAGGTGCAAACAAACTGAGAGGATGGAGGCTGCAGCACAGAGAAACCAGACCAACTTTCAGCTTCAAGTGTCTTATATATTACTTGGAGCATTTGTGATCTCAAAGCATGCAGATAAAATACCAATTGTTTTGTGACTTTTTAAATGGCAAACAAAACTATGACCATTTTATTTTCACTATTAAAAGCTGTTAAAATAACCTAGGTTAAGGATTTAAATGACCTAGAGCCAACCACAGCTAGCCTTAGGAACATATTTCTAATTCAGGCTTAGATATGTTCCTACATATTAAGATGTCAAAGATCATAGTTATTAAAGCACTGGATGTGCTCCATAATAATCAGGACCCTTGGCCACTGTAGTAGAGACTAATACCAAGTTTTTCAGACGTTTTTCCGAGTAAGCTGTGATTAGCTCTCTGCAGCACAAGACTGTGCCCTATCAAATCACAGTGTGAAAATTAGTTATTGAAGTCTGTATGCAAACAAGAAATACAATGAAATTCTGTTTTGACTCTCAACAGTCTTCCCAAATCCATGGGCATTTAATGTGCTCAGCATTTTTTAAACTATAATAATCAGTTATCACTGATACTATCTGGTCAAATGCTTTTGTTTTATGCTTACACAACTGAAGTTTATAGAATTAAAGCCTTGCCTGAGTGAACGTTGACACCCTCACCAATGCTCTCTGCACTTCTCTATTTATCACAATTACTATTAGCAGCTATTAGTTTTAAAACTTATTAACACATGCAAAGCACAGGAGTTACTTAATCCCATATAACATATATTTAAATACAATAATTTTACAAATCATCAAGAATAATGGAATTGGTTTAGATTTGGCAAGACATTTCAGGATACTTCACTATTTTTCTAGGAAAAGGAACAGATTAATCTTCAAAGAATCACAGACTATTCTGAGTTGGAAGGAGCCCACAAGGACCATTGAGTACAATTGTCAAATGTATTGTTAAAACTTCAACTTTCATTTTTGCTTCTAAAAAGTCAGTCAGGAAAACTAGAGTGAAAGAGAAATTTCAAACCATCAGGGAGGGGAGCATGGCTGGTTGAGCACCTGTAGAAGATGATGCAGCAGCCTTACCATAGCCAGAAAGCTTTTGTGCATAGAACAGCATGAAGGAAAGCACATTTTTAAGAAGTGACAGAGAACCTGGTATCCTTGACCAAACATCTCCAACAGTCCTAAGGGCCTGAGCAAATAGTATCCATTCCAGCCCGGCTCAGAGCATTTTTTGCAGAGCATACCTTAGGTGCTGGTACTGCAGAATGATCCCAGAGGGATGTTTTTTGCTGCTCTAACAATTCCATTTTTACCAGCATAAAATTCAATTACTCAGTTTTGGGGTATGCAAGCCAGTTTTGGTTGTCCAGTTGAATGATGCTTTCTATTGCTGAAATTTCTAAAAACAGCAAATAAGGAACAATAAGACAAACAAAAAATCCTTTTAACAAGGTCATCAAGGATAGAGGGTACACAACACATTATGTGTACAGAACAGGGATTTTATTTTTTGAGTGCTCCCGGACCTCCACAGTGTAAGGGAATTAAGCAGCTCAGTGCTTTGCATTAAAAGGCCCTAAAAAGATCAAAATATTTCCAGCAAGAATAGTAATTACTCTGACTTACAAATCTACATACTTCACAGATGTGGAAAAGATCTGAGAGAACAAAAGCTACACCATGCAGAAACGGTGAAAATACTGAGTGACCATTTTCTGTGTTGGAGGCACCTTTCCTCCTGTCTCCACTCTGCATTTGTAAAAATATTATGCATTCATAGCTGAAAAAATTCATAGTCTGGGATGTAGAAAATAAGAACAATTCTAACACAATGCCTTTATAAAAATTAATGATGTGCCTACAGTGGATTTATTTCCTGATGTTCTTCTATGGTAATAAACCCACATCCCTTGACACATTTGGAAGTCAAACTGAATAATGAAACCAGAAGATTTCTTGGCTGCCATCTACTGTTCAAAACTTTCCTGTATCTCACAGAAAAAGAAAAACAAACCAACCCAAAGAACAGTCACTGACACCTTCAGGTTTTCTCCTTCTCTTTGCTATTCTTGCTAAAACAAATGTTTTTGGGCTGCTTTTACAGACCACTACATTTATGTAAGGATTCTGTATTTGCTCACCTTTCAATCAGAGAATGAGAAACACAAAACCTTGTAAACTTAATGACACAGTGTTTAAGGGAAGAACACTGTAGTATTTTTAATATTCAGTGAAAGACCGTTAAAGAAGTTTCTACTAATTCACTAGAGAGCACTAGAATGTCATTCCACTATACAGTGATCCACTAGCAGTAGGACAGAGACTAAAAAGCAATGTGCAAGAAAGCTGTCTGCATTCCTATTTTCCAAGGCTTTGTGGCTCTATCAGGGTAAGCCCTACAGTATATTTGTTTCTCTCTCTCTCTTTTTTGAGAGCTGTCTAGATCTATTTGTCCTTTACAACTCCTCTGCCTCATCTCCTGCCTACTCATTCACCTATTTTGCCATGTTTAAAAAAAACAGATTTCGAAGATCCACACTCACAAGTTCACAAGACTATATATATGACATACATACTACATGCATACATACATAATATATATATCACATACATAAACATACATGCATAGCATGAAGCTGACCACATCTTCCTGGTCTCTAGGAGGCAAACTGCTCCCTCTTACAAAAAGGTATCGGATGGTGAAACAGTTTTTCAAAGATAGTTATAGAGTATGACAATTGCAAATACAACACATACTAAAAGAGTGAAATTAATATATTTTTTTCAGAAAGATACTAATAAATGTAAGATGATAACAGATCTAAGATATTAACAACTTCCACTTTCACAATTTATTTTCTCTACTCTTTATTTTTCTTCAGTATTTGTCCAAGTTTGGTGTGCTCTGCTGGAAAAGTAATCCTAACAGAGAATCAACACACTAGCAGTCTGCAAGGTACAATACTCAGTGGTTGAGGAATGCAAGTAGGCCAGGGCTCATGCTGCAAGAAACAGAAGAAAACAAAAAGGAAACTGAAGAAATTAAACAAAAGAAAACCTCCACCCTGAGCACAATAAAAAATAAGCAGCTGGAAGAAGTGCACCATGGTTCACACACTGCACACCAGGTCATTTTGATCACTTGTGGTCAGGGATGTAATTATCTCTGTTGTGTACTTCCAGAGAGGGAATTTGGAGGAATTTGGTGCTTCAACCTACCTGGTTTGAAATGGGGTAAAGAGTGGACTCCAGGCCACGTATCTTCATTTGGTGTTCCAAGTACCTGTATACAAAAAAATATAAAAAACGACATTGCTTTAATGGAAAAGACTTAACAAGTCATAGCACTGTAGAAAGCACAATCTAAACTTCAAATAAGCTTCTTCACTGGGGGATGTACACAAGGTCAAATGATTACAACATTTCCAAGGTAGTAGTGGAGTCTGTAAAGCAGATGGGAATGTTGTGCTCCTGTCACATTGCCTGTTTAACCAATGGATGTTAAAGCTACTTTTCATTGACAAATAACAAGCTATCTGAGAGCACTGGTGTTACAGAGACTAGATAATTTAGCTCAGACATAGCTTCAATCCCTAGAAATTTAAATAAGATAAACAGATAATTAATAGATGCCAGGATTGAAGATTTACACTGATGGTAAAAGGGATGATCAAGAGTGTGGCGTGAATAAGAATGCAAAGCAAAGAGTTGTTATTTTAACATGGCTGTAGTACATATAAAAATAGTAAATGCTTAGGATATACAGAATTTATTGACTCGTGCATTATGCTTTGTTTCTATTCACTTCAACTGTCCTCCTTTTTGTAATGTAAGTCAGATCAACTTAGAGCATCAAAGTATTTACACTTCTCACATGCATCTTGTATTATCTGTTCATATGAAAAGTTCACTCTCCGTCCCCTTGGCACAAGTAGTAATTAAAGGGAGAGAACTAATAGAAATAGTTCTCCCAAACCTCGTTTTCCTTCATAACACATAACTGTCAAGATTTGGTTTAAGTAAAGCCAGGAAGAACACTTAAATTATCCAGCTCCAGAAACACATTTCTAAATGAACTGTAGATCTTTCCTTTTACACTCAATTTCTAATATGAATGAAAATACTAATTATTTTGAATATTTCTTATAAGCTCAGCCTCTGTAATAAAAGGTTGATATTAGGAGTGAAAGTAATTCACAATAGTCTGGTGCTTGTTTTGCATTACCAATATACAAAAGCCCCTCCCAGCTCTACCCCTATCTGCACTGCAGGTCATCTGAATAAAACTTTTGGACTTGCATATCTTGAGTCCCTGTGGTCAGTTACATCAGCATGAAGCAAGCCCAAAATTAATGTGAAAATCATTTGGAACTGAAGAGATTTATTTTAGTTTTGTTTGCTGCAATATACATATAAATAGGAGTATTAAAGGAAGGATACCACTCTAGAATACTTGTTTAATTTCTTAAGCTATGTAAACATTTGTTCATGTTGATAAATTCAAGCTGAAAAAAATTCTTAGAAGCAAAACTGGCAAGGTAAAACACAAAAAGTTTTTCTTCAACTCTGCCAGAAATTTATTAAATTAAATTCAGAAATTAGCTTAAAAACTTGAGACAAAATTAAGCGAATTCTAAAATAGATAAAATTTTTACCTATGAGATTTGCTTTATTAGTCTAAGGCTTCAAAGTTGTTGAGCAGTTTACAACAGTCATGTTTCTAATCTAAGAATATTAATCCAAAGATATTTTTATCCACAATCAAATACAATAGGCAAACAGCCGTACTTGGACGTAGTATGATCAGTAGAAGGTGAAAGCAGAGCACTAAAGTGACAAAGGTGACAGTATCAGTGCAACTATAGAGTATACATTCACACAGTTATTTAGGTATGCAAATTCACTGATTTTATTTGTAAATATTGTTTGTAGGCACATTTCTTTCAGTCCTTGTGATAAGTCTTAATTAGGAATGAATAAGATAAACCTGGCCCTGCAACCCTGATTCATCACAACACCCATGTTCATCTCATTATTGCTGTTAGAGAGAGCACAATGCTGTCATTAAACATTGAGGAAGTTTGGAGACACCATCGACACTATGTCACAAAATCAATTTGCAAATAACTTCCACTTGTCTTCTGCATTAATCAAGCTCCTGGTGCCAAGCGCCACCCAGACCAGGAGAGGGAGCCCATGGATCAAAAACAGAGATTCTTGCATCAATTTAAATTTAGAAATAAGGTTCTCTACTTTGCAACTCCTGTTAGTGAATCAAATGAATAGTCTCTTATTAAATAAGATATATTGGTTATGAATATATTTGTTCTGAATATTAAAAAAATTAGTCACATTCCACTTAAAGTGTGCTCTTATTTGCCTCTTATTTTATGAGACAGAGGCAGCTATGGGACTGTACAGATAAAAATTAAAACCAGCTAACAAAACCTGTTATTTTCACTTTTTAAAGCAATCATGCTTGATTCACTGTTTCTTGTTTCACTAGTTTTCCAATCCATTTCTTTAATAATGTTCTAGCACATCTGCCACCACAGTATCTAGGAGCCAGCTACAAACAAGTTCTGTGCATTGGAGTACTCAAACCAAGTACAATATTTATACCTTCTCTCAAGGACAGCAGTCAGGCTGAAAACAACTGCAGGTTTCCTAGCATCTAAATGCCAGCCATTTCTAAGATAGAGACACTTGGTAGTTCAGGCAAGGATCCAAACATTATTTTAATGCCAGGTACAAACACTATAAAGATCATCCTTCTTCCATGCAATTTTTTACATATGTAATACAGAAATTCACAATATGTGTCAACCAACAAACAAGAAGGAGAGGGCAGCAGTGGAAGAACTGTGGTTTTGGATAAGATTAAACAGTCACTGCCCACAGATAAGCCAACATAAAGAGATTTGTAAGCATCATTTTGTAAGTGATTCTCCTAAACAGGAATCAATCCCATTTTGATGAGTGGGATTAAGTAATCCAAAGCAATGAGTTTTGACACCTGCTATAAACAAAGCAAAGTGGGGTTCACACTTAACACCACAATGGAGAAGAATCTGCCTTGTTTTGCAGCTTACAAAAGAGAATTAAGGCACCAACATGGAAAAAGGAAGGGAGAACCCAACAGTCTTCTGGTTTTACTGGAATACACTGTCACTCAGCAGTGAAGACTGATTACCCAGACCCAGACAACAGCTGAACACTGGGAGCTGTTATTTTACAGTGACCTCCTAGCCCCAGCTTTCATGGTCCACCACTTCTCATCCTAAGCATGACACCAGGAGTTCTGCCTCCTCTATATTTTAACATTTTTGCTTTCCATTTCATGTTCCAAAATCATAAGAATAACCACCACTGTCACAGTAATCAAGCCCTAATTTAATACCTGAAATAAACTTTTATTTAGTATTAAGAATTACTTGAGAAAATAAGACTAACTTGTTTGCTTTCTCTACTGATAATTTGCTTCTCAGCAAGGTAAACACTCAGCTTGCATGGTTTAATATCCTATGTTCTTTAAATTTAATCACTAGCACAAGACTAATCTACAATTCTCATATTTGGAATGAATTTAATGTTTTCCAGGGACCATGGTGATTATGGTGAAGAAGACTCAAAAATATACTGGGGTTCTGCTGTTCCACACCACAGACAACACTCTGGGATCTTTTTGTTCTCTGAAAAGGGATATAAAATTATGTTCTTATTTGAAACTTGCCAGGACCAGATTCTAATTCCATTTGTAGGATGAGAAGTCTATTTGTATAAAAAGAACAGATTTACAATATATCAGGGTACTGAGGGTCAAATATCTGTACTGCTAGTTGATACCATTAGGGCTTGGCAGAAAGCTATAAAAACAGAACCTGCTGTTCAAATTTCCATATACAATCATGATATAGAAAAGTTTCCTAGGAAATGCAATAAAAATGCAACAATTACCTTACTTTTTTTACTGTAAGAAAAATTTTGGGGCTAGCATCTGGTTTTGCAAGGACTCACCACTCCCTGTTGTACAAGGGAATAATTAGTTTACAGTGAGCTTTGCACCACTCTACCAACACAATTAGTCATGTTGTCCTGTATTCTGCTTCAAATGCAAAACCATCCCACGTTACTGCCATGTATTAGATGAGCAGCAGTGCAAATCTTTCCTACCAGCTCTTTCCCAATTGCTGGCATAATTAATAAAGAGGATTTCCCTTTACACTACAAGTTTTGAATAGACAAAGCTGCATATTTCTGATATAACACTTTAACCCTTGTTAGAGATGATGATCCTCAAGAAGGGTGATGGTTTGGACTTCAACAAGACAAAGAACTTGCAGCCTGTGGTATTATTCAGAGCAGAATGAAAAACAAGACCAGAATGCAAATGAGCTGCCTTTCCTTAGACAAGAGTTATGGAAATCAGGCTAAGTAACATGCAGAATTTAAAATTTTTTTAATGTTAGGTCAATTTGATGAACAAACAATTTAGTAAGAAATAAAAAAAAAAGTGTCAGGAGAGTGCAATTTTTTCCTTTTAAAAGAAGAGAGGTTTGTTGAAAAAATGCCCTGGAATTTTAACTGGGTAACGTTACAAGCTGGATATAATTTTTTTTTTTTTTATTGTACCTTTTAAGGATGTTCGAGATTTCTTTTCCAGTCTTCTTGTTTGCTAAGTAAAACATACTGCATTTAGTGAATCCTTGGCTGTGATATACCATGGGAGACTACAGCTCTTTGAGGAACTGAACTCAATCAAAAGAGTAAGAGAATCAGCATTGCAGACCATTTCCAAATCAGCAACCCCTTTCTGTTGAGTGAGATTTGGAGGTTTCAGATGCTTGGTTTTTCAACAAAAAATCTGTTCTATTATTTATTTGGAAACATATATATCTAATGAAGTTTTCACCTTAGTCAAAAACCTAGGTATTTTCCATTTCATTAGAGGAAAGTACATTACTGCTTTAGATTTGCCTCTTGAGGAGCCGTGTGAGTTCCAGGGCTTTTCTATGGCAGCTCCATCTCTCTCAGAATCACCTCTGGACACAGAATTTCTGCTCTGGAGGAGCGATGGTGCTAAGCCATTTGTCCAGATGA
Source organism: Lonchura striata (assembly GCF_050655825.1). Lineage (NCBI taxonomy): Eukaryota > Metazoa > Chordata > Aves > Passeriformes > Estrildidae > Lonchura > Lonchura striata. The sequence goes on along the minus strand of NC_140704.1, from coordinate 22,979,834 downwards.
TCCACCTACAGCCACGTTCCCTTCCTGAGGAGTAGAGTCAGGCAGATCTGAAGCACATCTTTCACAAGCTGGAAAAGTTCTGTGTTATGACCCAATAATGTCAGTGAGCACAAAGTATGTGTAGCAGTGCAGACCAAAGAATGAACTTCATCCTTCAACTTAGCATTTGGTTTCAGTATAATAGGTTAGAAAAAACATTCAGTAACTATTTGTGTATTTTGCATGCTGACTCAGAGTCTGCTGACTGACAACTGCAGTGAGGCTTCCTTCGGCTCTCTGCTGGGCACAATGGTGACAGCTGAGTGTCTAGTTTAATATCCAAAAGATAGAGTGAGAAATGGAATTGCCTCAATATCAGTAATTTCTTTCATTTCTTCACATCAGGAGTTTAGAGGTTTGCTTTTGTTGCTCAGTTTCCATAACGGCTTGCAAATCTATTAATTTTTGAAATGCACTTACAGGTTTGTTAGGGGCCAAACACATTTTACCCTTGAGAATGTTGTGGAAGTTCCAGGGTTCATAGCTGCAGTGAAAAAGTAATTTCATTTTTGCTAAGATGGCAAGAATATATTTATTTGAATTAATGAAAAGTAAAGACCACATGCCTGTTCATTGTCCCTGAGATTTAGAATATCGAAGCCTTACTTCATTAAATGAATGGCAAAAATTATATATAGTTCCTAGACCAGGAATCCATGCCAATTCAAAGGTAAAATAACTGAAGTAAGATTGTGTAATCTAGGCAGTCTCTTCCCATGTGGGAAGTAATAAAGGCCTTCTTCAGAACCTGAAAGCCATATTTTAGTAAAATTATTTTTCTTACATAGCAAACTTTCTGATTTTGTGTCAGTCAACTGTCAACAAAATATTCCTTCATTATCCCCATGCAGGTAAGAAATTAAATACCAGTAAAACAGATTAAAAATATAGAAAATGTAATGCAACACATTAAGCATACAGAAAACATAACTTGTATGATTTCTCTTCAGAACAAAATGTTAAACAAGAACACATAATTCTTTGGAGACAAACACAGACTTTCAAATTCTTAGTTTTATGGGTAAAACAGGTGGCAATTTTTTAAAATTCCTTATGCGTAAATGCTACCAGAGTAATGAAAAAATCCTTACAATGACAATACATGGCAAATGGAAAAAAAGGAAAAAAATTCAACAGCCACATGCACAATGATAGTGTGCAAAAGAATATTTTATGTGATCTACATTCATTCAGGAAATTAAATCAGAATTATGGATTTAAGAGAAAACAAGGCTGGTAAGAAAACAAACTGATTGGAGTACTTATTTTGCAAGTTATTTTGTGAATGATCTAAGCATGGTCTTAAAAAAAAAAAAAAAGAAAAAGAAGTATTAAATTCTTCCACTAGCCTTATGAAGTACCTGCTACACAGGCAATGAGGTTGGGACACAACAGCAACACAAAAGAGAGAAGGCACCTCCTCACCAACCCCATAAACCTGTTCTTGCTGTAGGGAAAGTGATGCTGTTTTGTGAAAAAAAATGAAGCTATTGAAGCTTATGCTTTAAGGTGAAAAAAGAAGCAGTAAGAACAGAATGAGGCTCAACAAAAGCCTGACTCAGACATCAAGTGGAATAACATCATTCCATTATATATGGGTAATTGAACCACTTCCTTTGAGTATAAGAAGTTATTCAATACATGAAGCTGTATTTTAAAACCTTGGGGTAATGTGCCAGTATGGATGAAGGAAGAAAAACATTCCCACAAAATTCTAATAACACACACTCATTTAAGAAAAAAAAAAAATCAAGCTCAACTAATATTTTTGCTTTGCTCTGTCAAGGATGAAAAATGAGGTACTTGAAACAGTAGAGGGCCCAACTGTTCTTAACTTCCTTTCCCCATGAGGCAAAATACAATGAAGTCTTGCCAGGAAACCTTTTTAATATGTGATTTTTTCCATCCTTACTTATGTATATAAACAATATTTTAGTAGCTGTCTGCGTTGCAAAGTTAAATTTATTCCAACACTGTTTCCAAACCATTTGCAGCACAAGTAAATTCCTCATTCTCCTGATGGCCACGGTAACCACAGCTCCCTTTCTGAGGGACCCTGGCAGGGGCACCCCTGCAGCTGTGCCAACATCAGGAGGGCAGTGGGCACTGGAGAGTGCCCAAAGACTCCAGCCCGGGGGTTTGACATGCCAGTCTCCTTAAATGTTCAGTCAAGGAAGGGTTTTGGTTATTCCAAAAAGTACCTACCAAATGCTTACTACACTTTGACAGGGCCGTTTTTGTGATTTGATGAGATGACTTTTAGAAATAAATTCTGTCCATAATCCAAACTGAACTGCAATCAGCACAAAACTAGAGTATTTAATCTAAATTTCACAATGAGAAAAAAGCAAGTGTGAAACAACTCATACGACTGTGACACCCTCTTCCTACAGGGAGTCAGAACATTTCATCATAAGGCCCTATTTTAGTAACTTAGAATATTCCTAAAAGTTCACATGGTGGAAGAAACTGGTTTTTTAATTTAGTGTTTCTCACTAAAATGTTTATGTGAATGAGATGAATGCTAAAAAAGAACTAGAAAAAAGGATTTGGCAAACTTATTTTGAAAATAAGAGGGGCCTAGGCTGTAGAGACACAATCTGAAATTAGCAGCAAAAGGGGAAAAAGGAAACTCCTGACAGAGACTGCACTTTCCCTCAAAATAGTGCAACCATGCAGCAATTTTGCCAAATCAAAAGCTAGTTAAACAATTATGTACATGGTAGAAGGAGATTGTTTAGCTCCAAAGTGAAAAATGGCTCCTCTGTGAGGGATGCTCCATGCTGAACTGCTAAAAGAAGAACAGAGAACCTGTCCTTTCATCTTTCCCAGTCATCTCTGCTCAGGAGTCTCCTTCCATCAGCAAACAATCCCAGAATCAGAATTTTAAAATTCTGACATTAAACTAGACTTAAGGTCTCTGATATCTGCTTTTGGAGCTGCAGAAACTATAAAAGACCTCAACAGGATAAAATTAAGAAGATCTCAAAGCGGTGGATTAGGAAAAGGCTGGAAAGAAAATTCATGTAGAAGACTCAAGCTAAGCTCAAAAGAGTTTTCTCCCCCTCTACAAGAAGAGAAGTTTGGTCTTCTGGCATTGGCAGAGCTTGTGAGCTCTCGAAGCAAGGTTACAGAGAGGGAATGATTTCACTGAGGAAGAGATTGCTGTTATTACATGTGAAGAAGCTGCTGCTGTTGCTAGCTGTGCAGGAATGTCTCCTCCTTACTGTTTGGGAACAAACAGAATGGTTTTCTTTACTGCAAAGCCTCCAGTTTACTGCCAGAAGGACCCCATGGCTCACAAGTCATGCTTGTTTACATATTCTTTAAAATCTGCTCTGATTTACTCTGTAGATAGAGATAGAGATATACTCTGCATTTCATATTTCCTATCATGTCTAGGTTGCAAAGCCTTTGGAACAACCCACCCAAACAGACAGTCCTCTCCTAAACATGCACTTTAAAGATTTATTTCTAATTTTTTTACTGACTTATTTCCTTTAAACTGAAAAAGGAGAATAAAAACAAAAGCCAAAACCTTGTGGGAGGTTTTTATGAAATGTACTTCCAGAAGCCCTGCTGTGCTGGCTCAGCAGCTGGCTCATTTGAATTCCAGGTATGCACTATACAGGGTTTTTTGGAAATGCTGACTTATCAGAAAAGCAGCAGTGCTCCCTTTGGATCATAAAGCTGACTTTATGGTCTTTTTGAAGACCATAAAACAGTCTCAGTTAACACATATGAATTCCTACCTAGTGTTGTAGTATCCAATCTCATTGGCACAGGCCAAGCATCAGGATACTTAGGAGCTTAAAGCTGCCATTCAGCTGGAAAGCTTATTTAAATAATTAACAGACTGAAGTATGCATATCCCTATGAATCATCACAAAAAACAGGAAGAAAGACCTTTTTATTTAAAATAAAATTATGTTTCTTCACCATGGTGTCATTTAACTACAACTGTTTAAACAAACCAGAACATTTGGGATCACATCCTTTCTCCACAAGGATTTTCTCTGACCCACTGGCTTTCACAGGAACCAATCAACATTCCCCCAGAACAAACCTCCACTGGGAAGCAGTGAATGCACAATGCACTTCTCTGACACTGGAATGTTTTGTCTCTGGCCTGGTGCCCAGTGCCAGCACATCAGAGGAACGACTGTGCCTCTTCTGACAGCAGACCAGGACCCACCACTCCTCACACCCAGGAACAGCAGGAGCACCACACAATAGAATTTCGTGACACGTGCTGCTTATGGGACAGAAATATCCCATTTCCTTGCAGAGGAAAGCTGTTGAGCTAAGGCAGAAAGGCAGATAGAATACTAGAGCCGGGCTGACTGAGCTGTCTGGGCTCACTGTCTGCCAAAGTTAAAAAAAAAAAAAAAAGTATCATGAAAATTCTTTTTCTCACCTAAAAAACCAGGGGAGGTAACATACACATAACTATACATGAAGCCTGGTGCTCAGCATCACAGAACAACGTGACATTAGAATCTGATCAGATCATCCAGAAGTTTGCCAGCTCCTTATTTTGCCAATTAAGGCCTTGATCTTGCAATAATCTCAATTTTGAACAGATTTGTGAAGCCACACGGAGCTCAGTGATGCAGTGGGTATTTTGTCAAGTTTTTTTAAGTGACAATCTGCAGAAAATGAAGGCAGGCAGTCACATTGCCGTTTGAAGAATGTGCAGGTTCAGGTGGTACAATTTTTCTGAAACAGTGAGGGCATTAATAATGAGCTCCTGTTGTGATGGGTATATAGATAGATAAGAGTACTCCTCTAGGATGTCTAAATATCCAGCTGATTCCTACAATGAACCTTATCAGAATTCCCAAATCAAATCCCTTTCAAAAATGTCTAACCTCATCACTTAAAATCCATTTCAAGTGATACAGTTCTAAGTGTGCCTCCTACAACAAAGCACAGCGTTATGCTTGGGGTATTCACTCCAAACAGCAGTATTTTGCTGCTACAAAAGAAGAGTTTTATACTATCCTTCTGAATCACAGGCACAGAACAAGCAAGCAGAATGAAAAATGGAAGTACAGAAATATTTTTTCCCTAAAAATGGGGGAAATGTCAGCCTACATCTGATGGAGGGAGAATGGCTATAAATGCAGCTGAGACATTTTAAGTGGGGTCAGTGCAGAATCCCAGGGAGTTATGCATTCTCACCTAGAGGATGGTAAGGTTTGGGAAGGCTGGCTGAACAGAACCTGTATCCTCCAATGCAGCCTAGTGAGCCAGCACACCTCACTCAGAGAGCACTCTGGAGAATTCCAGTGAATTCTTTGCTGAAACATCTACCCATTTTCCTGACACTTTCTTTACCTGTTTCCTTGCAAACCCATTAAGAGGAATGGGTTCTTTGCCCTGACACCATGAGGTACATGCTCAAACATTGAGATCAGCAGTGGGTTTTGAAAGAGTACAGAATGCTGAGATTATAAAATTTTCAAAAATCGGAAACTGTGATTTAACCATTTATTGCTCATTTAGCAGTTGTGGCCTTAACAAGCAGAATAGCCTGTGTTTTCATTTCACTTATTTAAATGAAGATGAAAGCTGATGTATCTCAACTGCAAGAGGCAGCAGCACTGCCAGCTTCTGTGAACCATCTTGTTTGGCTTGACATTAGAGCACTCAGTAACTCTGTCCATGACTTCTGAGCTAGCAAAAGCACAGTGGAGGAGGAACTGGGGAGGAGTCATCTGCTGTCTCCAATTAAACTTTAAGCCATCTGCATGGCAGCTGCAGTGGCAGCTCCTGCTCTTGGCAGCACTACTTCTGGGCAAAATGGAACTACTTCCCAGGAGTTGCTGGAACTGATTCTCTCTACTCACTGGAGAAAGGAGCTGAGATGACTCAGTATTTGGAGAACATACTGCTCCAATATGAATTGAGGGGGCTTGCACTGAAATAATTAGTGAAGTGTGAGTGAACTACAACAAATTCACAAATGACTGGAACTACTTAACACCTGTATATCATGCACCAACTTCTTTTTCAGAACAACGGAATAAAAATCAATCTAGAGGGAGAAACAGACAACTAAATAAATAGGATATAAAAATTAAAAAAAGAAAATTTGAACAGATATATGACAATGAGCTTCAATACCACTGATAGTAAATGAGAGAAAAAGACTGGAGTATCAATCTCCTATCCTCTGTCCCCAGTACCTTAAGGTCCATAGAAATGCATGGCCTGAAATATTGATGACATGAAGGCTCAAAAATGATGGGGCATCAGATACAAGACAATTTTAATCTTTAACATAAGCAATTCTGTTATTACAAGTTGTTTTGGAGGTAAATTTTAAAGACCTCACTGAAATAGAAGAAAGGGAGATGCTACACCAATGAAACATGGACAATCAACTATACAAGTTATCAGAAAGAAAAATCAACCTCTCAGCACTGTAGGCACAGCTGATCTCTTGGACTATGTGAGGAATGCAGATGAGCAGCACAATGTTATCATTAAGCTATTTAAAAGGCCACAAAAGCCACAAAACCATGAGAACATTAGCAAGAATAAGATACTATAAAGCAGAAGTGGTAGGAAGCTGCACCAAAAGTACATTTTACTGAAAGTAAATGAAGACAAATCAAGACATGACTTTAGTAGCAAACAGGTGTTTCACTACCCTTAGTTTTCAGCTACATTCACTGGTCTAATTTTTTTTTTTTTTTTTTTTTTTTTAATGGAATATGGTATTGCAGAGTTTTCATGAAAAGACAAATTAAACAAACAAAAGATGAATTTCCTGGGTACAGTTTGAACTGCTTTGAACTGCTGAGCAGCTGATAAAGTGATATGATGCAGTGAGGTCAGCAGGGCCTCATCCCCACCCTCCCTTTCCAAGAGGAAGGAGGAATACTAACACACTGTAATGAGCTGGCTCAGCAGCATAGCAATACCATCAACCACATATCTCACTCATCAGACCACAGTAGATTATACCAAAATGCACAGCATCTCCAACATCCAAATTATTAAGGCCTCTTTTTAAGTAATTAGGGCAATATGTTTTATGGATGCACACCAAGATGAGACAAGGAGGATACTTAAAGAATTGATAAAATCCTTGGCTGCTTTCCCTCTGATTTTCATGAAGGAATACATGAAACATGAACATGAATATTTTCATGTTCAGAGATACAAAATTTATGTACTTTTGTTTCTCTTATGAGAACAGCACAACTACCAGCTATTGTAATACAATCACATTCAGGATACATAGGTTAAAAATGCAAATATAGTCTGTTCTAAGATGAAAATGAGTTATAATTCAAATAACACCACTTTGGAAAAGAAGTAGATTAAGAATATTTTAAAATATCTGTGAAAGTAATTAGGCATTATTCTAAAGTAATAAATCCCTCTTTATAATGTAATAAAGTTAAATCAAATTGAAAGCTTACAAAGTCAACTTAGGTGATTTCTCACATATCAAATGATACAGAAGTCCAACTATAATTTTCCAGTGTTCTAAGTCAGATGCTTAAAATCTTCTTTGATTTGTACTCAACAGGGTAATCATATTTATGTAAGAACATACCTGCTGTAGACACTACATTCTCTGTTAAGTATTTACTTTATGCTGTTCTGCTCCATCACCAACACGTTTGAGAGTTTGCACCACAGCTATTTGAATCCTTTTCTGCCCTGAGAAAGCACTGTGGAGAATTCTCACTATGGTGTCACAAAATATATTGTTAGCTTTCTGTGATGCACTTGGAAACAGAGCTCACTTGCCAGAAATACAGCTACACAGTGATACACAAGCACACTCTAAAGACAAACAGCGAACACAGAACATTTTTCTGCCTACAACTGACAGCTGGAGAATCCTGTTCTGCTTTAGCCTCCAAGTCACTTTAAACTGAGAGCTTAGAAGACTGTGGAAGGAAGGACCAAAGCAAAAGAATAAAACATAATACTGCATAGATCATAACCTGCTCTGTTTATTTCACACTCAGTTGAGAATATCTATTGCATTAAGATCTTAGTCAAGTAATTCTCATACTCTCAGTATCTTATGAGGACTTTGTTTTTGTTTTTTTAACATTTTCTTATGTAGCAGAATACATTTCATTTCTATAGCCCTTTCTTTTCCCCTTTCCTACTTATCAATACTGATTTTGTCAGTAGGATTCTCTTTTCTCTGTGCAAGTCTCATAAGAAATGGCAACACACAAATAGAGGGCACACAGAAAATGTGTGATGTTTTTATATGTGTAATTAAACTTGGATGAGGTTATAAAATTTTTTCAACATATGAAAATTTTATGCCTAAGTTATTCAACCATAGCCATTTAATGAACTAGAAAAGCAGCTATCCTAGTCAAGGGGTACTAATGTTCACCCCTTGAAAACTTGAAGCCTCTTGAAATCACTAAGCTTATCTCAAAAATTACATTTAGCTCACTATGGATCAGTAGCTTGTGAAAATGATAGTTGAAGACAATGTTATGGCAAATGCTCAGCATCTTGCTAAATTAATACCTAGTCTAGGGCACTGATTATAGACACACTGAAATAGGTATTAAAGTCTAAATTTATTCAAATTAGGCTTACTGCAAATGGTACCTCAAAGCGTGTGCATGGGCTGAAGGGGAAGCTTCCCCCAGACACCATGATAGAGACAGCTATTTACTTTCACTAGTCCTAAAAATGACAGAAGAAATTGGCTATCATTTTTGAAGTCTTTTAGGAAACATGTGTTTTATGATATATCAAGAGAGGCAAGACATATCAATCTTATATTCTCATAACCCATCCCCAAAATCATCATCTAAAACAGCCTCACAGTGATTTTTAAACATTTTTAACCCTAAGGATGTTTCAAAGTTTTGCTACAGATCATAAACAACAATTCAATTGGCCATCAAGATGCTATACAGAAAATTCACTTTTGACAAGCAATGTGCAATTCAGATATAAGTGAAAGAAGAAAGGGAAAAGGGAAGATTCAAGTGCAATGAATATTGTTTCTTTACTTATGATAGAAAAAGCAGTGTAACAATTGGATGCCTGATCATTTATTATCTCTCCTAAAAAATAAAGACAGCAAACCAGAGTAAGTTTTTTGAATGTCTGTGTTTTTTTATACTACTATATTATCTTGTAGAATAATTTTTTTTGATAGTAGACCAAGACTTCTGCTTAGAATGGGCTTCAGCTCCCACAAATGCACAAATTGCTTGCAACTGCTGTTCTGTTCAGTTTCACCTGCATGCAATAGTGTCACCTGTTTGTAATTAGAGCTCCATAACACAAGTGGACACAACATGCACAGAGAGGGATTTTACATGGCAAAGATATTTCTGTGGTGTAAGGGGCCAAGAAGGAATATGCCTGCAAAGATGTAAATCAGTGCACTGATTTACACCAGGTACTGATTTGCACCAGCTGAGCCTTATCACATTTTTTTTCAATGTATTGTCTACAAACACCCTCTGAAAGGCTAGAGGCAAATCTGGAAATGAAACAATGCTTCCTTATAATTATAGCTCATTTCTCATTCAGCAACTGAAATATGGCAGAAAGTAAACATTCTGATTCCAAAGAAAACCACAAAGCCATTGTTTTCCACTGAACCATGTCTTAATTTGTTTTCTTTTTCTGATAGCAAATTACTCCTCATGTTTTGCACTACCAAGATGATAATAACCCACACTCTTGCAATGCCAGCCCAGCCACGCTCAGGGTTTTGCTCAAAATTAGCAGGCTGGACAGGAACATCTTGCAGGCAGATGACACCTATATGCATGAGGTTGTGTGACTGGCTGACCTGAAATCCAGCCAACCCTCAAAGCAAAAAATGGATTTACACATTAATTTATTATTTCCTCTCCTCTTCTCTCCTGCTGCCAGCTGGTATTTCCCCTGGAAAGTGTCCATAATACACTGGCGGGTACTTTTATGACTTTAAACATGGATAAACGTGAGATTGCAAGTCTCAATTTTTAAAAGAAATGTTAGCAGAGTGTGAGATACATATTTTTTAAAGCCTCCTTTCCTAACAGACATAGGCAATAATCCTCTAGAAATTGTCCATTTTTACAAGATTGCTGTTTTTAAGTTCTAGGCCAAGTTTGTTTGCCCAGTACCATATGGATTTAATGGTATAAGGCAAAGAACAGCGCAGACTATTGATACTCACACATGGTGAGGATGGGAGTTTTTAATAAAAAGTTAATGCAAATTAGCATAATTTACCTTGTGCCCTGTTACATGGGAAAAAGTCTACTCACACAGCAATACACAAAACAATATAGTGCAGTCAGAGATCAAAAATTGAGCTGAAACTCTACAAAAAGAAAATTTTTAAATTACCAGAATTTTTTACAAAGCATGAACACATAGAAGATTTCCTTTGTTTTTCAAAGTTCATTTCAAAGGTTAATTTCACTCATACTTGCCTAGTTTAGAATTAATTTCATTTGAAGTTTGGCATAAGACATAAAGCCCAGACAGGAACCTTGTAAAAGTAGTATCAGTGTAAAACCTGCAGGCAAGTACAGTAAAATACTCAGTAAGGGCTAAGAGCTTCAAAGAGAAGACCCACAGGTAGAGAAGCCTGCTATTTATGTAATTAATTTTCATGGGGCTGAAAAGAAGTAAAATATTTTGCATATTGTTGTTATAAAGCAAAGGAGAGGTAGGCTTATTAGCAGGATTGCAATTCTCTACTTACATATTGTGTTATAGAAGGTAGAACTCAGCAGCCATTTTTCTAATTAATTAGTTTCAAAAACCTCCCTCATTTTCCTCATGAAGTCATTGGTGGGAAGCAAGCAGAAAGATATGGGAGGAAAACACAAACTTTGCCCTCTAAGCAAGAACAATATTACACTTATATTACAATAGATTCATCCAACTAGAAGAATAGATGGCATCATAGACACCATGCCTACACAAAATAAAATTTCAGTCCACAGTCAGCCTCACAATTACATGTATTTCATCAGAGATGAATGAACTGTGTTTCAGAGCCGAAGTATTTATTGAGTGAAAGAAAAACATATATTAAATAATGGAATGGGTAAAAAAAAAGACCAATACATTTGACTAAGTACCTGATTACACAGATGAACTTAAAAATCCAATGGTTTAAAGTACTCCTCCCTTGGGTTTAGCATTGCCAAAAGATGCTACTAATACAATGTACCAGAAAGCACATTTTCTTTGGATCCATCATAAGCTTAAAAGCACTTGAAAAGTATTATTCCAGGCTTCAGAGGATGTCAGTGACATGAAGCAAACCTTCAGATACAGAACTACAGAGAGAAAGCTTTGCAGCTTCACAAATGCCTGTTAACATCAGACATGGAGGAAACATTACTAGCCTTGTAATGATATTACAAGACACTTCAGGCTTGTAGTCATATATTACAAGCATATGTGAATATATGTATAAAAATATATTATTAGCCTTTTAAATCATTAATAATGGGAGAAAAACTTCCATTCCCATTGAAATTAGAATGCCATTTTCCATACCTATCTGAAATGGAAAACTCTTGTGTTTTGCTGCACAGCTCCATGTGGAAAGCTGGTGTTTCTGGTGTCACCCTTTGGCAGATCAGGCTGCTGGGCTCAATGCATATTGTTCTCTTTTAATTACTTTTTAATACTGTGTATGATGGTACCCAACAGAGCAATGGCATCTAATGTCAGAGAGGAGCTCTCAGCTTGTTCAATACGTGTATCAGGAAAGACAGAAGCTTCTGGCTGCAATTTCCCACTCCTGCTGTGACACCCTACCTGCAGTGTGATGCTGCTGTGCTGCACATGCTTCCCACAACCAGGTTTGCAGAGAGAATGCCCATTTTCAGACAAACCAGTCTTTAAATGCCATTGTCCTGCCTGTGCAGAGAGCTACAAAGTACCAGGAGAACTCTTTGTACATTATTCTTGCAGTGAAATCTAATTTGCTGTGCAGTTGGCACCAAGGCTAAAGTTCAGGCAATGCACAGATTATTCCCTTATCGGGAAGACTTCAGAGCCTGGGAGGAAAATTCACTTTGATCAACTGTGTCTCTCAGAAAGCTCACGTAAAACAGGAAAGAGAGAAATATGTTCCTACTTTAAAAAAAAAATCTCTGCAGAAGTAAAATTTAGCTAACACAAGAGATTCAACTCTGATCTGTTTTGAATCTGTTAAGAACAGCAAGTATAAAAGCACATGCTTATATAAAAATCAGAGCTGTAACTAAGTTGCTATCTCCAGTGTGGCATGCACAAGCATACTGCAGGCTGCTCAGTGTAATCAGCTTTAACACTCTACTAATTCATACTGATCTTTACCAGATCCAAGGAGCTGTCAATTTTTTACGTGTTACAGGGCTAGCTTGAAGGCATTTGGTGCAGCTTAAACTTCTAGACATAATTGAATTTTATATTTACAATGGCACATTCTCCTTGGTGTGAAAAACTCAAAGTTTGCATATAGAGATATGTATGCTAACAAATGATCAACAGGAATAAACTACTGATAATGATCTTAGCTACTCTTTATCAGAAGCCAAATGATACTTCCCAATTTTGTGTAATTTTATTTTGAATCAACAGCTTGCCTCACATATTTTTCCTATTCTCATGATTTTAACCGCTCAATGTGCACTTGATCAAAGTTGCATCCTGTCTTGTGCACATACTGCAAGACTAAGTAGAAATGCCAAGACTACCACTTCATGTCTTCAGTCCATCAGATTTAGCACCTTGCAACAAAAACCTAAGCTGCTTGTCTCGGAGAATGGCAAAGCAAAAAGTTTGCTGGAAATGATGATGACACATCATTAGTTTAGTACTTTGAGGCAAGAGAATTGTTAGCTCTTACAGGCTGTAATTACAAAAGCCAGCCACAGAGCAAGAGGAAATGGCCTCAAGCTGCGCCCAGGGAGGTTCAAGCTGGACATCAGCAAGAATTTCTTCACTAAAATTGTTGTCAAGCATTGGAACTGGCTATCCAGGGAGGTTCTGTAGTTACCATCCCTGGAAGGGTTCAGGTAATGACTGGACATGGCATTTAATGCTTTCATTTTAGTTGACAAGGTGGTATTCAGTCAAAGGTTAGAATCAACCTTAATGACTTTATGATTTAATTCTTTGATACTACACTTTCCTTTCTTACTTTCCATGACACATTTTGATCCAGAAAGTAACCCCAGTTTCAACATGCAGGATAAAAGCAGGAGCAAAAATGTAATTGCATACTGATTAAACCAAAACACCTCTGCATTAAGGCACTTTATTCACCGTTAAACCTCATTTCAAGTTTTTTAAAAAGAACTTATCAACACTTTTAATTTTAGGCAGAAAAAAGAATTCATGTTATCAGATCCAAAGTGTGACAATAACAACTTGCAGCTGCTTATTCATCAACATCTCCAAGTGCTGGTCTGATTCTGAGAACAGATCCTGTGTATAAACCCTTGCTATTTTATTGAGGCTTGTGGCTGTAACTGAACCTGAGTATGCTTATTAAAAACAGCTGCTGTAATAGAAATAGAGAATCAGGGTATATTACCATTTAAAAACCCACAAATTGAATCAATACAAGTCAGACGAGACAAGCTTAAAGAGAAAAGTCCTTAAACAAAACTGAAAGATCAACCATTGTTCTCAATCTACTATACACAATCACTTAATTAAGCTGTTATGAAACGTAAATAAACACCATTCATAATAAGGAAGAAACACATGTGGTGTGGTGTGTTGCATCTATTTTTGCTATGTAAATACGTGAAGAAGGCCAGCAGTAGAGATACAGTAAAACATTTAGAGAATCTCTCTGATTTCAACTTGATAATCACTAAAACAATGTACATAAAATGTATTTAATTTCATTTACATAATAATGGCCACTAAACAATAGGAAATTGGTAATTTAATATTTTTAAATTATTTTTCATGTTAAATTTTAATCACTTTTCTTGGCTACTATTTCTTACATTTTTCCAGTTTTGTACTACAATGTAACCAATTCTCTAAGAGCTGCAACCTGGTTCCTTACACACTAAGGACATGTAGCTATGACTAGCAACAACAGCAGCAGATATGACAAAGATCAATGTTCCTTTTTGTTCCAAGCTGTGAACAAAAGGATTACTGGATCAGAGTGAAGGTGGACTGTACCTTCCACCATTTTCAGAAGAGAGTCCTCTGTTATAAGAGAACTGTCACTGGTGGGTGCTGAAAACACAAACTATGGGAACTCTTTTCTGCAAAAGTCTTTTATTGGCTGACGTGTTTCTTTCACAGCCATGTAAGTGCTCACTGTTGGAGTCGATCATATTAGTTATCTGGTAAAACAACCTGATTCACTTTGCTCTTCAGTGCTATTAACTACCCTACTATATATGACTCACTGGAGAATTAATGAATTTAATCCCTCTGTTCAAATACAAATCCAAACAAGAATAATCCTCTGGTTTATAACTTTTAAATAGATAACTTAAAGCCTTAATGATAGTTAGAGTACATTAGGAAGGCACCCATTGAAACTATTTAGCTAATGGTAACTAGACACTACCATTAGAAAGCCTAATTAATTGTGATTTAAAATTAACTCTCATTTGCAATGGATCATAAAACATCCAGACCAAAATTTTATCTATTTATTTGATGGTTTGCAAAAGATCAAATTAAAGAAAGAGTATCAATAAATTATCCCTTGTTATTTCAACACTGTTCTCAGTGTTTTCAACTTCAGTTTAAAAACAAAATTTAAAATAATTGGCAGGCCTCAGAATTCATCTTAGATTGCATTTATCTTGGCATTTTAACATGCAAATAGTTGTGAGGATAGAGAAAAAAATAGAAGTATAAAAAAGGTTTACAGAAGGCATACAAAAATAGATTTATATTATACACCCATCATTATCACTCTTTGCACTATATCTTACAATCTCATACAATAAATTGCAAATAAGGCCCTGCTAAAGGAAGAACCTAATTTCTGCTGTTACAAGTGCCCTCAATTTCAACAGCAATTTCAACAGCAAAAACAGTCAATCAGATTTTACTGCAATAAATGAGATGAGCCCTCAAGGAGGAATTAATTATTTCCAAATTTCATGTTCTATAAATAAGAAGATTTCAAATTAATAAATGAAAAGCACAATTTGTTTAAAAGACAAAAGCCTCAGAATTTGCTAGCTTAAAATACATAAGCTGGCAAGCAAAGCAATGAGACACATCACAGGAACTGCTCAGAACTGCTGCTCCCTGTCTATGTTGCAGCATAGCCATTCTTTCACAGCACAGAATTTTCAGGGTATTAGCCAACAGGACATAAAAACCAAATATTTTCTAGAAAATGAGTTACATTTATATCACAATCAAGTATGGCCTTGTTTTAGAGAGATATTTTTATGAGTCATTCCTAAAAGCATTTGCTAAATTCCCTGATGTCCCAACAGAAGAGACAGAGTGCAAGCAAGGCTGAATAAAGTGAAGAATGTAAATTTTTTAAACGTATTATGAAAGACTTTCTTCCTCTCCCCATGGACCAAGAAAGAATACCAAATAAATACTCTGCATTTGAAATAAATGACTACTGACAAAATAACCTTTGAAAGCACAGGCATGCTCATGTTTCCCTCCTGAATTTATGGTCAGAAGCAACCCAGAGATTGACACATTGGGTTAAACGCTGCTCCTACGATACCTTCCCTGCTGACCACACAACAGCACCAGGAGCCACTCAGGTCAGCAGTGCCCTCCCTGAACAAACCCACTCCACAACAGCACAGCTCCCAGGAGGGCATCAGAGCAGATACAAACCTTTATTGGGGGTCAGGAAAAGTTGTTCCTGAACCTTCTGTAGGGGTCAAACCCTTTTGTTTTGCTCTGGACAAACCCAGAGCATAACAGAAGAAAGAGCAAATGAAAATAAAATCCCAAGCGAACAAAGAAAACTCAAAACCTAAAACCTGGGTAGAAAAATGTACAAATTACCATTACTTTTGAGACACATTACCTTTTCTTTCACTGACAATGTAGATGTGTCACGAGTGCCTTTGAGCAACCCACATGAAGGCCCTAACCAGGCTGCAGAAGCTGTAGCCAAGGATCCCTGCTGAATCTAGGCATGATTTCAGAATTCCTGTTTCTCACCTCACTTACTATCTTACTTTTCCTTTATATATCTATATAACAAAAAACTACTTGGCATTAACACTACAATATAAGTAGAATATTAAAAAGGCCATCCAGAGCAGTCCTCTGCAAAGTAAGGGTGACAAACTGTCTGGATTTCCATTGCCTAACATTTGAAAGTTTTTTCACACTTGCATAAAACTCTTTGTTTAAAAAAACAAAAAACAAACAAAAAATTATGTGAAAAAAATTATAAATAGAACTTTTTACACAAAATGTATCAAGGAAACTGTATCTAGCTTGTGGACTGGGCTTCTGCTCCTTGACTTTATTGGTAATTTAATTCCTAACACAAAGAAACATGTGAACATCTATCAATTGATCCTTTGTTGTCTTACTTCAGCAATAAAGAACTCACCAGAAATATCCTTTCAAGTTGATCTTGAATGTCTTTCATTCCAGGAAAAGCAGCGACCCCTTGAATCATTTCTACAAAGATACAACCCACTCCCCTACAGAAGGAAAAAATAAAGGTAAGGTTAGAAAGATTTTTTATAGACCAAAAAGCCAACAATAATGTTTTTGTCTCCTTTACAAGTTTTAAATATTTTTTTAGATTTATGCCAGTGGGAAGGACAAATGTGCATTTGCTAAAATCAGTGTATACAAATGAACACTTCTCAGGTGTTTGAAGAAAGGCACAGAGGTAGCAGGAATATCATTGGTGAGTGTTGAGACCAATAAAGGCTCAGCTGCTGATTTCTGTGTTAGTCTTCCCAAGCAGAATAGTTATGCTCCTGAAGAAACTGTGGAGATGTGGGAATGGCAGTGAGAGCATCCTTGGGAAAAGCTGAACGGGGTCAGACCAACGACATGGAAGCACACTCAGCATAGGAGGAGAAGAATCTGGGAAAAGGTGAGCAAAAAGGAAAAGGGCACATGGCTGCTCACAGGCACTGAACTTAACTACCACCCAAATGCTTTGGGGATGTACTTGCTTGGAATTTCTTCTCCCCTCTTCCAGTATAAATGAAAGAAGCTTAAAAGTTGCTGAGCCCATTCCCCAGAAGCTCTGGCTGAGATGTCCTGCAAAGGGCTGAGAAGCCATGGGCTCCTTCCTCTCCCCACACCAGCCACCTCCTTTACAGCTCCTGTCCTTGGTTTCCCACACAACGTACTCCACATGAGTCCCCCTCATCCCACTGAGTTAAGCCACTGGCGGAAGTATTGGCAAATCAGAGAGTAAAAATATCTGAGGCACACTAACTACAACACAAAGAATGCATTCTCAAAGGTTGAGGAAAGCCTCTGTGACTCCATCTCAAATTCCAGATAAACTGTGAACTTTCTGCATCTCAAAAGAAAAACAAATTACAAACTTGTACTTGTGTCTTCTCCAGATGAAAACAACTCAAAGGTTGCTTGCTTCCTCAGCAAAAATAATTTCAAAAGAAAACTTCCCTTTTGGCTATCAACAGGATGCAGAATTTGATTATATATTTCAACTTCTTCAATTACATTTTTCTGCATACATTTTTCTAGAACTTTCACATGCAAACACCCACATATGCTGTACAATCATGTCTGTGCAAGCAACTACACAAAAACACTCTTCACTCAAAGTAATAATATGTTTAAATCCCCAAAACATATATCAAAATGAACTAAGAATTTGCAACTAACTACAGCACCACCTCCCCCTAAAACTGAGAGTTTTGTTTCTGTACCAAAAAAATCACATCAATAACCTCTAATTTAACTTTGTTTTTAGAAGTAAATTATTTGGAATGTAGTAATTACCTACTTTTTCATTGCTTATGCATCATGATGATGCATTCAGAAAGCAGCATTTAATTTTAGGACTTGTGTGTATATATATATTGGTGAGGAAGCGGTTCTAGAATAAAACAACTTAATGAAAACAGGTTGCATATTTTCATTAAGACTAGAGCTGAGTACTTATAGATACCACTTAACTAGAAGTATCAGTAAATAACCTGTGCTTTACTCATCTCTCAGGCTTTGACAAATACCCAATAATGAAACAATTGTACATTCCAGGACAATGAGGGTTGATAGTCAAATTTTTGAAGAAGAAAATTACATATACATCACCATTTTCTAATTCTAAAATCCAGAGCATAGATGTATTAAGTAAAGCTCCTCGTGGCATAGAAAGTGGAAGAAAACTTTGCAAAGCATAGTTGCCGGCAAATTTTAGAATAAATCAGGTGTTTATAAAAGAGAGGTTAAAATTTATGTTCCATATGCTTCTGCAGGTTACTAAATGAACTGAATTGATTAAACTGCCATTCATCATTTAGTCTGGTTAGTGCTTCATTAGGCACAGATAGGCACAATATATCTTTGTCAAATGTTTATAAACAGTACCAGCATCTCAGGCAAGGAAAAATTTGAGATTTAGCCAGGAGCCATTTATTCAAGATGAGCAATAAAACAATAGAACTTAGACTAAAGAAAAGAGGATCACAGTTCTATTCTTGTAACCAGAAAACAGGCATTTGATTAAACCAGCATATCACTTGAGAGCATATACAAATCTTCAAAGAATCTTCATCTAGCTGTTTGAACAGAAATGCAGTAAGGGCAGCAGGAAGATTTTGCCAAATTTTGCATTGCTTTACATTATTTATAAATTTTTCCACTTTTAGTGGTTCTGACACAAGTATAAGCAAAGAAACCAAGTAGGAACAGCAAGAAAAACTGAATAAAAATTTCCTGCTTGGAAAGAAGAATCCTATTATATATATCCTGTATCCTATTATATGTCTTGGACTCTTGTGCAGCCTAGAATTCCATTTAGTGGCAAGCTGAAATAAAAGAGTCATGGAGTTAAATAAACACCTAATACAAAAATCAAAAGGGTATTATAATAATTGGGGAGAGAAATATAAGCAGCCTTCAAGATTTGATCTGGAAGACTGCTGTTCCCTTCAGCCCACTTGAAAATTAAGCTTAAGTTTGGTTTCAAAGGTTATGGTGTTCAACACATTGGTGAGTAAGTAAATAGAAAGAGAAGTTTAAATTAATACTAAAAAAAATGAAAATAGTAATACAGAAGAAGTATGATGTTGAACTAGGAAATGGATAGGAAAGACCCAGAAAGCCATAACAACACATAATGGCTTAAAGATTGCTGGATGGTATTTTAGATGTCATAGGGGTATTGCTGAATTTTAGGATCACAGTAAGTAGAAACTTGAGTCTGTAATGGGATCCCTGCATTGCAAACTTTAAGTGCACACACTGCAAACCAGAAAAGAAATAACACCTCTACAAGGCCTTGAAATTTTGTCTTGTTTTTGTAGACCTCACAAACTTTTAAACAGTTTCGAGGTGTTTTTGAACAAAGCAAAAACTATTATAATGTCAGAAAAACTGGGTTTTGAGGAAAAAATTAAGAAAATTATGTCATTCTTGGCTACAAGAAAACCCAAGGGTCAAGGGAGAATGTGATGAATCTGTATTTAAAATTACGCAAAACGAAGGACAGGGTAGAACTGATTAGGATTTTAATGGTTCCCAGAATTGCAGGTAGATCCAAAATAGTATAACTAGAAATAGCAGAATGCCTTTAGGAAATAGAAATTTTAGGGTGAGTATTAGGGAAATACAATTAACAATTGTGCTATATCCCAGTCTCCCAATGGACTTGAAACCCACTTACTGTAATGTAAAACTAGACAAGCTGAAATACTTAAGAATATTCTTCAGTAAACAGATTTGAATTAACAGTAGAGTGGACAGGATGATCACATACACCAGTCCCAGCTCTAGTTTCAATGATGCAAAGATTATTTAAAACATGAAATAGAGGCTTTTAAGGTGCATGCATCTCAAGGGTATGTTATTTAGGTAAATTTATGCATGTTCACCATACAATGACATTTTCAGGAAGCACATATAAATAATTTTTGACAAAAGAATATTACCTTAACAAATTTTGGTGTATTCAGTTTGGATTTTCCTATTCTCTTTATAGGACTTCTGAGTTTGGAAAAATAAGCCATATAATGCTAAAATGTTGTTCAGAGATCTTTCCTTTGCAATGGCAGAGGTTAAACTTGCAAAGTAAAAGTCATATAATGCTGAAATGGGTGGTTTACTCTCTGATGACAAAAAGCATGACTAAACTTACATATATATTGATGAGAACATACATGGTCATGACATCTAATATTGCTCTTCTATCGTCCTGCTTGATTTCCTGGGACTTTAGCTATCACTGTACTGCCTTATATAGAGTAGGAGTTACTAGCACAGCTGAATGGCTTCTCCTGCATTTCAATTGACATAGTAAATGAGCCTGTAAAAATGAAGTTGAATGCCTCAGAAACCTTCTTTTTTTGTTGGCCTTTTTCTGCACAGCTTTTATAATTCAGAAGGGAATTCCCTTAAAATTAACTTTCTTACTGGTAGATTGGTTTTATGGGTTTAGCTTAGGGATTCTCATTTCTGTCTCTGTCTAACAAAGATCCTTATTGCTACAGAATCCCCAGCATATCTGTACTTGAATATTATAAAACAAACAGAAAAAAAGTATAACAGCTTTGTAAGGCACAATATGTAAGGGATGGTTCCTTCAGTTAATATTATGATTTTCTTTGATGCAGCCATTAAAGAAAGTACAGAAACACTCCAGAATGAGGAGCTGTTTCCAAACCAAGTTTTAGTTTATACTTAAATCAAGTATAGAGAAACCCTATATTCTTACTATATATGTTTTAAAGTGTTCAATATTCTGCCTTGAACAGATCTGCTTTGTAGCAGGCTCAGTGCAGGTGATAATATTCAGCCTGACCTTTGCAATGAAAACCTATGCTGGGTCTTCACGTAATATTTTTATCTAGTCATTAAGCCTGTTTTCTATGTGCAGGGTTTGGCTTCAGAGGGGGAAGGCATTTTATGAAAGCCAAGTAATTCCTTTCAGTAATCCCTGGTGAGATTTCTGAAATTCAAAGGAACAACATTCAAGCTTCCCAAACTACACACTGTTTGTAATGCTAAATATATCAGAATTAAAAAGCAAACAGACAAACAAATAAAACCACAAACAAAACCCTACAAAACCTACACACACTCCCCTTCAAAATCCTGCTGCTATACTTTTTTTATGGATTTGTCACCAAGATGCAATACTGTAGCATCTTCCATAAAATCCTGGTAATATACATGTTGTAAGGACAAAGAGATTTTTATCTTGTCTGATTTATTCAGGAAAAAATGTCATATTTCTTCATCATCCTGCTTATCAACACAATGATGAAAACAAACTTGGGGGGAAAGGAATGTAAAACAAAGGACTTTTTTCTCCTTAACTGACAAAAATCTGATTTATTTCTACTGCAGAAGACTACCAAAATATCCACAAATGTTGAAGTTGGTTGGAATTTGTCTTTCATTAAAATGTCTATTCATGTTGGTTGGAATTTGTCTTTCTTTGATATATAAGAAATAACATCTAATGGATTATACAGTCTGATAAAAATACAATGGCAATAAGGCAAACAGCAGTTGTCACCTCAGAAATAATAAGATAACCAAAATTTCCCTTTCATGATGACAAAAACCATTAAAATTTGTGCAGGAAGCATATGCAATGAATGAAAACTAAACTGATAGCTCAAGGTATTTCTTTATAGTCAGATTTGAAGTAATTGTACTTACAAAAGAATAGAGTGGTCATGTTCATGCATGTGTCACTGAATACCTAGAAATAAAAGCTCCAGGTTTTTTTGTTCTTTTTTTTTTTTTTGCTTTGTAGCAATACTCAGTTTCTATATTAAGAAATACTATATTAATGAAGGATTAAAATGTACATGATCCCTTCTTGTGGGATTCTTTCTATTGGATTCACTCATTCTATAAAAGCAGAGTGAAAATAAGCTCAGGAAAATAAAATACTCAAACTTGAGCAGCATTTTGCCAAGAGACACTTTCTTGTTGAACATGTACTTCCTCATTTTCTGCATCCAGATACTTTTATAATGCATTTTCCTTACACATAGGAAACATATTTCTAGCAATAAAAAAGTAACAGCAAATCTGGTGTTGCAAATGGATAAAAGTGGATTTTAGATTTCAGCATTTCAGGAACTGAAATGCATTTCCCATGACCACAGACCCAGACAGTTCCTCACTTCCTCACACAAAGCATTTCTATGAATTTGGATCCTATAGAATTTTCCAATCAAAAGCTAATTTGGCTGATAAAACTTTTGAAGAACTCACTGACAGAGAGAGAAATTTTATTAACAATACCTTTATAGTTACTGCAATGTTACCTTTATACCCTAATCCTACACATTAGCATTTCTTTGGAGTGGAAGTCATAATCCTGAGGCTCATCAAGGGCAAAAGAGCTAATTTGCCCTATGCTGTTTTCTCTCTCAAGCCCCAAGAAGTATTTCTTCAGGGCATACTGGGACTACTGCTCTCACATTTCTCTCACTGCAAACCATTTACAAGAGAAACAGGCTAAAAATGTCTTTGTAATGTCCCTCGTGTAAAAACCATAATTTGGTGCATTTGTGTCTAAGACCAAATCAATTTTTATGTAATGAATGTCTTAATTATGGTGGCAGGTCTTCATTGGTCAAATATTCATGAAAGCATGCATGGAATTATAGTGAGTACTCAAATCCACACTCTTAGCAGGCTATGTGTGAAAAGTGGTGTGTTATCACATACCATTTATTTTTCTAATAATACAACAGAAAAACTTTGTATGAACAGTTTTCCCTAAATTAAACTCAGATTTGAAATCATGTATAACAACCTAGATATAACAAAGATAAAGAAGGGTGACTTAAGAAGGAATTTTGTAACATTTTACTGGCCTAGTTTTTTTATTTATTTCTTTTGCAATACTAAACATAGCTGATGCTAGTTAATAGAAGTGAATTTAAAATATATCCCAGCTCATGACTGCTTTGGTTACATATACTGTGACTAAGAGTGTATTTTTTTATAAACAAAACATCAGAATATGCAAAAAAATTGCCAGCTGTTAGCAAACACAGTTTAAAGACAGCTGCACTTCAAAATAAAATATCCCTGGTGACTTCTTGATGTAAGCAACCCAGATGTAGCAGCAGTGCATGCATTACCAGAATCAAATGGATTTAATAGCCTCTTTAAATTGCTTCATTTACTAATATAATATTCTCCCTGTAAGGAACAAATAGAATAGGTTAATTTACGGATTTTTTTCCCCTATGTTCCTGTGTTACTTACATATGGGTTTTAGTAATCCATAAACCCTTTATGTGTTGAAGCCTATTTTCCTTGCATTGACTTTCAAAGGACTGTAAAATTCAAGGATTAGGGCAAGTTACACCAGAGGCAATGCAAAACCATTTTCCTAGCTACTAGTAAGTCCTCACTAAGGTGGAGGGAAAAAAAAGCTATATCAAAGGTTATCACAACTCTTTGATGCAGTTGTGGGTAGCATAATGGATTCATATAATGCTACTGTATCAAACACTGTCAGCAGTAAATCACAAATCCTGACATACTGATTTCCATCACCAGCCTGACACCACTATTGCATGTACATCTTCATTAATATTATTTTAATACCAGTGGCTATTTAAAAAAGAATGCAGGAAAATGTAACATTTCATGTGGATCATTAGCTTTTAGTTACTATTCTAATTCTCTACACCAGCAAATGAAGTGTAAAAATAGCCCACAGCCTCTGCCACCTGCTTCCCAGCCACTGTCCAGTGGTTAATATTTGGACTCTTTTTTCATGCAGCTGGTCTTCTACTCTGTGGGAGCCTCACTTTCTGTTCCCGAGGAACCACCATGAAATGTCATTTATCATGGCTATAGAAAAAGCCCTGTTTTTTTTTTTTTTTTCTTTTCTCTAAATAGAGGAAACAGCTGTGCTTTCTACCTTAACATTATTTAAATATTTAGTGAAGTGGCTGCCTAGTTTTGTCATAATGTAGATCATCAACAACGACACAGGAGAGCACACACTATCTGCCATAAGGACATAATGCCAGTAATTGCATAAAAATGCTAATGCTACAAACACACTTTTGATAACAAATTACCAAATTATCTTGGAATCTGATGGTAGACAGGTTTCTCCATGTCTCCCTTCCTCCCACTCTGGGAAGCCACTAAATGGCTTTAATGTAATTATGGCTCAGCTCTGTACAACCATTGTGTAAGCACAGCCCCAAGGCTGCCTGGGCTCCAGCAGAGCTCAGTCAGATGTGCCAAGTAAGCACAAGTGACCTTAGCAGGCAGCTACACCTCACAGTCAAACTGAACTGCTGTCTCAGGCAAGCCAGCAAAGCACAGATGTAAAAATCTACAGCTCTTCTGTCACACACAGTTCACATTTGCTCTCATCTGATTTCTGACGTGGCTGAGCCCCTGCACAAATTGCTGCCATGTGAAAGAAACTGTATTACTAGGTCCCTTTTTCCTAAGCCCTTCATAGTTCTTCCGTTTGTACAGGGCAGAAAAAATATTGTAAGGGCTACAAATTGAGTACAAGAGGAATTTGACATTGTTTTTCGTTTGCAACAGAACACACACCTCTGATCCCTGAGCACCAGGATTTTTTTTAGGCCTTTATAAAATGCTCTGTGCAAGAGAACATAATTTATTGATATCACTGAAGATGCAACTATTGTAGTCTTCCCCAGTACTCAAGTCCTTTTTGTCAGAAAACAAAATAATGACCTAGATTGCCAAAGTAGCATTTAAAGTCCTTCCTTGATCTCCCTGCTGCCCCTCTAATTTGAATGTAAATATACGATTATGAAGGACATGCTGCAAGTCTGCAGATGTAGTAGCTTTTAAATGTTTTTAATTAGCTACATGACTTAATCTTTATTACAGGAGCACCACATATTTTGGTTGGACCTTCTAATACCTCTTTATTAAAATCATTGTTGGGGGGAATGTTAAAAGATCTATTTTTGACAAGCTTTGGAGAAAACCATTTTTATTTATGGAAAAAAATAAAGCAACAATAAAAAATGTTTTACAATTCTTTGATCAGTTTCACAGTGCAGTGTTTTTTTAATTGGGAAAAGTAAAACAATAAGTTTCCAATATTGCTTTTAACTAAAAGAAAGCATTTTAAAGTGCTTTTTTGAGCAGTTTGCCCTATTAAAGCATTAAAATTTTTCTCTGGCTGTTTCTGTATATTGTCTCTAATTTACAAGTTGACTCATGTGTGTGCAGACACACAGGAATACAATGGGCTCACGAACTGAACATATGTAGAGGAAACTATGGGAAGGTGAGCAGAAAGGACTATTTATCTCTCCCAGCTATTTCCATTCTCTGAGTCAGCTGTCTTGCCTCACCCCAAGCAAGCTGAGCTTCTTGCTGAGGGCATCTGAGGTATTACTTGGAAAAGAGGTGACTGTAGAACATCAGGAGCAGATGGGCTGCAGAGATTGTATGCAACCTGTGAAGACACCAGGTTGAACCTGATATTTAGGAAAACAGGACAGTTTTAGGATAGGTAAGAAACTGAGAGGCAGAAGGAAATTATTTTAGACCTGTGGAATGGAGAATGGTCTGAGGAAAACCAGACGATACAGAAGATGCTGCCTTTGCCCTCCTGGCACACTTGTAGTATCACAGTGGGCACATCTGGAGTTTTCTCACTGGCCTTTTTTACCTCTTGGTTCACTTTCCCTTAGAGCTCAAGGAACTGCAGCAGCCAGGGCCCAGTTATACTAACCACTCACTTCAGTATTAGATATTCTAGTATTTATACTCTGTAACCCCTTCACATCAAACAATCCTGTGATTTCTAAATCACACCCCCAGGAGTCGAGATTTTTCCGGAAAACCTGTTTTTATCCCATAATCTCTGATTTCAGCTATGGGACTAAATACAATCTCATGTTTAGCTCCCTTCCCCAGCCAAAAAATTTTACTGCTAGGTCTTCAGTGTCAGTATTACACTGCAAGATTACCTTAAAAATATTATTCACATACCATATGAAAATATAAGGTGCTTTTAACTTATTTTACCCCTTGATTTTAATATTATCATAATTCTAACTTTGGTTTACCTGTATTAAAGAAAGATATTTCAGTGAACTGCAAAAAAATTACTGTACTTTTATGAAAATTCCTCAGTAGAATTTTTTATCAAAGATTGAGTTGTGAAGATTTAAAAAGTATATATATATTTTAAAAGTATATATGCATTAAAAAATCCAAAACCCAACCAATCCAAAAAACCTCAAAGCAAACAAGCAATCAAATAAAACCCCAATATATTCCAGAGCATCTTCCTTTCCTTGTAAGGAAGAGGATTTTTTTTCCATATTTCAGAATTTGTACAGATTACAGAGATCCTACCACCTCAAAAACTACAAAATAAATTAAGGCGTTTCAGATTGATTTTAATAGTCAAAAAACCAAATACCTTCCTTGTTCCTTGCTCAACACAGGACTAAATTATGTAATCAAAAATGAGCAAGGTGATATATATTATACAAATCAAACTATTCTTCTATACCTGCAAGTCTAAATAAAATCTGTAGGTTTGAAAGAAAACTATTCAACAATATTAACTGCTACCAAATACAGTAGATTAAGAACTGAGGTTTTATGCTCACAACCAGAGAATTCTGGTTTTCTCCTTGCTACAAGTGGCCATGGTGAAAGTCTACCTTTTGCAAAACAAGTTTCACACCACAGGAAAGTGCCACACACTGAGGCTACAGAAGTCAGACTACAATCTCTTGCAAAGCACCAAGAGCATCCTGGCCTGTATCAGGAATGGTGTGGCCAGCAGGAGCAGGGAGGTCATCCTTCCCCTGCGCTCGGCACTGATGATGCCACACCCTGAGTGCTGTGTCCAGTTCTGGCCCCTCAGTTTGGGAAGGATGTTGAGATGCTTGAGCACGTCCAGAGGAGGCAACGAGGCTGGGGAGGGGCTTGGAACACAAACCCTGTGAGGAATGACTGAGGGAGCTGGGGGTGTTTAACCTGGAGAAAAGGAGACTCAGAGGTGACCTTATCACTCTCTACAACTTCCTGAAAGGTGGTTGTGGTCAGGTGGGGGTTGGTCTCTATCTCCAAGCAGCAACTGACAGAAGCAGAGGACACAGTCTCAAACTGTGTCAAGGGAAATATAGGTTGGATATTAGGAAAAAGTTTTTCACATTAAGAGTCATAAAGTACTGGAATTGTCTACCTGGGGAGGTGGTGGAGTCACCAGCCCTGGATGTGTTTAAAAAAAGACTGAATGTGGCACTCAGTGCCATGGTTTAGTAGAGGTGTGAGGGCATGGGCTGGACTCAATGATCTTGGAAGGTCTCTTCCAACCTATTGATTCTGTGACTTCTGTGACTGTCAACAGCTGGTAGCAGGTGCCAGCCAGTGGGGTGGCAGGAGGGGATTCCTTCAGGGAAACACTGCATGAACCACACATATCACTACATATATGTTTTTTAACCTGTACCAATGATCCCACTGTATATTTGGTTTACATGTCTTAAAAAACCAAGAGCTGAAGCATCTACATAGATCTACACTTACCACATGTCAAGGCAGGTGGAATATTCTGTTGATCCCAGAAGGACATCTGGAGGCCTGTACCATAGGGTTACCACTTCATTGGAATATGTATGACTAGGAACTGATTTAGCTCTTGCAAGACCTGTGGGGTAAACACAAATAAATTAATGTCAGCAAAGCAAAGAAATTGTTTGCTGTACAGTTACAATCTAAAAGGATATATGAGCACCTATCACATAATGTGACAGGCATGTTGCAAAAGTGTTTTTATTCCATAACTGGAGTACTTTACTTAATGGTAGCATCTATCATTAAACAGCATCTATCTCTGGCTAAACAGAGCTGTGAATATTATGAAGGGATAATAAAATATGCTTTTCATAATGACAACCACAAGCCCAGGAGAGATGCAAAGATATACAGTGGTATACCTAAATAAAAGACAAATAAACAAATATTTTAATTGCCATTAACTGCTCATCCTGAGGCACAAATAGTCTTCCATTTCGGTGTTATTTAGAAAAAGAAACTCCCAGACAAATGATGCCACAGATGAGATTTAGCTTCTTAGGGAAGCCTAGGAAACCTTCAACAGCTTGCACTGCAAAGACCAGCCTGCTTATTCAAGTTTATGTTTGAAAGCTGTAGACACACTTACACATTACAATTCAAATAAATATTAATATTGCAGCAATACAGCAGAAAATGGTGTGTGAAAAAATCTTCTCTCTCAAGAATTGCATATTGGCAGTGCTCCAATTTCAGAAATCATTTCAATAAAATCTGTGGCCTACCAAAGATATATTTACAATAATTGTGTTTTAAGCCTGTCAGTCATTTAAAATAATTCATGCTACTACACAATCTATGTAAAAGAGCAATCATCATATGCTAAACAGAGAAGTTTACAAGTATGTTTCTCCTATAGAGGACTCTCTCCTCCAGAAATGGAAAAAGATCTTCCGGGCTAAAGTGACTCTTCCTATCACGGGCCTGAAAATGCTTTTTCTAAATTAGCTGATCCTAGCTACCGCCTTGAGAACATCCACTTCCTTGCTGGGAACACTGGACATTGCATGTCCAGTAATGGAAATCAGGAGAATGCAGTACTGGGTGCTTCCTGAACTACTGGTTTTCCTTTCAGAAAATAAATGGAATTACTATAACAGAAGGTCATGTGTTACACCTTACAGAAACAAAGAAGCGAAGTCATACACTCAGAAAGAAATAAGCAACATGAGAATTCCTGAAAGAGTGCAAAAGAGAATCCTTTGCCCCTTTCTTCTTGATACGCTAGAAAAGCTATTTATGAATATTTACTATAAGTGAATATATCTCCATAGCAATGATGGCCAATCTTGCCAGCAGATTGCATTATCAGCTGATTATAGCAATTAGACCAGTGTAGGGGAATAATCTGAATTGTATGCAATGATCTATTCTTTTAAAAATTACATTTGAAACATGAATACCTATTTTTTAAATTTGCAGACCTCCATTTCTTTAAGGTTTGTGCACCTGTCCATCAGCTTGATGAACGATTTGGCTTACAAAGACAATCCAGGGCTGGCCAGGTACAGCCCCAAAGAGGAGAGGTTACATCATGTGTTCCACAGTGTCTCTGCCTCCAGATTAAGGTTTTTGCTTCTAGGAAATCAGCAACCACCAACAGCTCTAACTGGTGAGCAGTTCCTATTCCTAGCACACAGAACCATTAGCTGAGTTTCTGTGCATCAATATTCCATGTGACTAAACTGAAACAGTATTCCCTGCTACTGGATATGGACCAGGATATCCACCATATTTGTGGATATGGACCAACTACTACTAAGCAATATAAAAATTATGAGAGGATTTGAGAAGTCTGGATGGTGAATGATTCCATCCTTTTTGCCTTTCTGAGCCCTCCCCATCGGTTTTGTCTGAGAAAGACTAAATTTGTTTGCAAATTTTAATCTTCTACCAAGTTTTCCTAGGAGAAGAGGCATAACCAAGGCAGAGGAAAGGCCTCTTGAAGAAGCCACATCATGTATTTCAGGGAAAACTGTCAAAAAACTTTAGAGCTTGTAGGATGACAAACTCAAATTTTCACGACACAAAGCCATTGATCCACACATTCCAGAAACCTTCCATGTAGAGATAAATGAGTATTCAACTGTCCATATCAGAAATCATGTTGCAAATAATAATATCATAACCATGGTTGCCAGCTGGCTTCTGCCACTTTACTGATAAGGATGCATCTCTGCAGGTCTTATAGTCAGCCAAAGCACACCTTTATTCCCCTCCTGCGACTGCGTGGAAGCAGTCCCCCCCACCTGCTGGGAATGCTGTCCATGCTGTTTCCTCAGTATACTGCTTCTAGATTTCCTTCACCTCTAATCCATTCCAGATTAATGAAAATCCATTTTATTTTCAAAGAATGGTCCTTCTGGGCTAGTCCCAGCCTGCTGGAAAACTGAATGTTTTTCTTTAATCCATTCTTCATTCACAAACACTACGAAAGTTTCATTTGAGGTTGGCCACTGCACCTGGTTTCTCAGTTATAAGAGGATCATTAACAGAAGTGAGAAACATTTAAACAAAATCTTAATTTGTAAAAGCAAGCTGAGGCCCCACATGGGAATCAGACAGCACCACCATGTTAAGAGGTGTTCTAGTTTGAATTAAACCATAAGAAAAGGCTTATCAGTACAGGCTACATGTTTTAAGTTGTGGCCAATTGGTTTCCTAGTTGGCCACATACACTGTTTTGGAAAGTAAAAGGGAAAATGGAAAGCAGGAGTGAAAACCAAGCAAAATACTTACAAAAGCTAAAATTTGGAAGGGGAAAATTTGACACAGTCCCACTGTTCAGTCGGTCACTCACTCCCCTTGTGCAGGACTGACAGAACCTGAATCAGGCTAATGCCTCAGAGAAGCTGCTTTCTCACAAGGAGGGAGCAACCTCTGCTTTTTCTGAATAATTCTCTGCTCTGCATAAAGAATACATTTAGCAATAATGAACACTTTCACTCAAAATTAATGCAAATGTATCTCATTACACATGAGATATGAAAAAAATACTCTAATCTTTCAGATATATTTACAGTGTAAAAAGAATGCTATCAAAATGTATATTTGAAACACCAAGATACTGCATTTCTTGTTTGGATGGTCCAGATACAAATAGATGACAGTTACCAGGGTTTTTCCAGATATCCTTCTGCAAGAAAACTTGCTACATATTTTATACCTCTTTGCATATCCAAATATGCTTACTCATGCAAAATTTATTTAAGCACATCCTTCAACTGAAAGAAAACTGAAGGGTAGGATTAATTAGCACAGCATGTTCGATCACTTTCTTTTAGGGTTCCCTGTCTGTTTCCATGGTTACACTACAGGAAGAATGACAATCTCATTTTTAAAAAAACAGAGCTTATAGGGAATCATCAAAACTTCAAATCTTAATGGCCCATGCACATAAAAGCCAAAGGTAAGTGGCGGATCATGAGGTGAGCACACAATATTTACATATTGCAGCCTGAGCACTCTTTGAGCCTGGGAAGGCGGAGGAAGGATTTCCTGACAAGCAGTGAACTCCCCTCTGATTCCTGTGTCTTACAAAAAATAAAAGGGCAACATATGTCCTGCTGTTGCAGCCCTATTTTGAGAGAAGGAATCCAAGCATAAATCCCAGTTTTGAAAATTAAGGTTGTGTCAGAGCCACTGGGGAACTTGTATGTAATTATGGGAAGGGCAGACAATGTTTAATGTTCTCCAGGCACTGACTTCTTATGACCATTATTTACCCAAAATGAAAGAAGAAACTGTTTTGATGCATTACATACTGCAAGGCTTGCAGAACATCATCTAGCTGCTCTGTGGTACAAACCACAACTTAATTTTAACTCATTCATTAAACAACAGCTCACAAAAACCTGGGAAACCTCGCATTTAAAATACAGAGTGAATGATCTATGCCTATGTATGTTTATGCCTTTAACAAAGAAAATCCCCTGCTGCCTCCTACTCTGAACTTAAAAAAAAAAACTTTTTCTTTTTTTAAGAAGAAATTTTCTTGCTTGGTAAACACAATTGTCTCCGCTTCACCTGGCTGTATCTTAGACTCAGAGGATGTATCTGATTTTACCTAGGATCAGTTATTGACATAACATATTGCACTGATTTATCACTGTAATTTTTAAATTGTATTTGGTTTGTACAAGAGACTGCAGCTACATCCAGACTTGACACATCTTTGGCTACATGAGCACAAATATTAATATTTGATACCTTTCTAGCTGCAGGATAGCTTCCTAGTCAACTTCATATGACAATTGGGAAGCCTTTGTTCACAGCAAATATGATTCTGCAAATGAGAAAACCAGTCATGTCTGCAAAAACAAAGGCTTAGCAGCCATGTGCATGGTTTCCCTTTCTATTGTACTTTAAAAGTTTTGAGCAGTTTATTTTTTGATTTAGATATATTTAAAAAGGCTCTAGCAAGCATACTAAAAAATAAAGTGTTTTTCTTGTTGCTTTTCCTTGATTCAGCTTATTTATGTCCTTTTTTTAGCTTCCTGTTTTGTTTATTTAACAATTACTTATTTGAGGTAAATGGCTTATTGAACTGTAGCTATGAGTCAGTAATAGTATTAAAATTTTGCTAATGTATTCTGTTGTAGATCATGAACTGTCAACTTAACCTATTTACTCAGCTGCTCGTTTTCCAACAGAAGCACATTTATTCAGTGAATACTTGAGTGACAACAAAAAATAAAAAAGTAAAATGAGTGGAGACACTGGCACTGCTTCAATGAAGTGGTCAGTGGTCAAAAGCCAGTTCCTGGCAATCAAAAGTGTCCTGCAGTCTTTAGGTCCCTCTGCTGCTTGCTGAATGCATCTGTCTCCAACTTCATGAAGCTTTACCAGAGCATCTGAGTTAAATTCCTCTCAAGTAAGATAAATTACCTACAGCATCCTATGTCCTGGTCCTAATATAGCCATTAGCTTATGATAGTGCTGTTCATTTATAAGAGTTACTCACAATCAAAGAAAGACTAATTAGGATCTCAATTTAGTATTCCCAAAATGCACTTGGAGCAATGACTAGTCTTCCAAACTGGAGTGCAGGAGTCAGTTTTCAAGAGACAGAGAGAAGTAATTAAGACAAAAGGCATGTGTGCCTCTCAGCCTGTCTGGTTTTTCCAGCTGTTATCAGCTGTTGTAATAAAAGATTATTTTCCCGTATAAGTCTTATCTCATGTATGTCTTCAGACAATCACTTACAGTAACACAGATGATAATTATTCTAGTCTGTGAATAGGACTCAACTGTCAGCTGACAAATACAGGTTACAGAATGGTGAGAGACAAAAATACTTTCCTGCTACCAGAAAGAATGGCTCCAGCACTCGTGAAAAGTGCTTGCACCTTTCCAACAAATCCAGCATCATCTTTTTCATTATAACCTCTCTCTTCTTCCCCCTGTGCCTCCCAAACAATCATAGGGAATAGAAAAAAGGGATACAAGAAATAGCGCAGATCTTGGTTGTATATTATAAGATCCCTTTGGTTAATTTGTTTGAAAGCTATCACAGCTGTAAAGCTTTTTATTTCTTTGCTTGAAAATACTTATAAATAATTTCCAATATATTTTGAAAAAAGGCACACTGATTTTGAACATGTACCATTACTGGAAAATTTATTCCTTGTCTATAAGCAGAAAAAAACACACTAAAAATTGGGTACGGTGCAAAAAGTGGTACAGAAATACAAAAGAAATATACACTTCACTTTTGACACCAGGAAAATAGATCTACCCCCATGGCATCCTGGGTCAGCATGAATATGTTCAAGTGCTGCTACAGTCTGGAGGTAGAAAATAACAGTGTGGACAGGAAAAAAAAAAAGGAAACAAACTGCATCAATATTATAAACATTCACATAGATGTAAAAGCTAGCAGGACTCAAGGACAGCAAGCAAATTCACATCAAAGGTAACTTTTGCATTACAGAAAAGATCTGGATTCCTTATGGACAGGGTATACATGCTCACAATAGCCTCAACAGGCGATTGATTTGAATCTTGCCTTCCAGATTCTGGATTTTTACTTAACAATTTGTTGTTTCATAAAAAGTCAACAAGAAGATGATGCCTTCTACTCCTATAAATGCCCTAGTAAGAACATGCCACTGTTTTAATAAGGCTGTAAGTAAAAATGTCAGAATTACTCATTTCACAGTGAAGTTATTAGGTTTGAAGCAAAGAGTTAACAATTGCTGAACAGATGGTTTTAAATTGGAAAGATCTGCAGAGTGCAGGGAGGAAGTTCTAGAAAGGACAAACATACGGAAAATAATTCTGCACTGAAAATGAGAGCTAATACATCTCAGGATATTTTAATATTCCTTGAGAAAAGAGAGAAAATGGGGAAGCAGCTATGAATGAATGAGTCTAATCAATACCGGACAATTATTTGTGTAATAGTAATAATTTACATATGGGATTTTAAGACATGACTAATGAACTTGCCAGAGACAAGAAAGGTAACAGACCACTTTCACACAGTTTTGAGGTAAAAATATTTCATCACCATTAGTATATTCCACAAACAAATCAAAGGAACCCAGAAAAGACAATAATAAAAAAAAAAAATATATTCAGGAGAACACTCTTGTATGGAGACAAATTGAGAGCTATGAGTGTCCTATTTGGTGAAGTATAACAGTCCATCAAGCACCAAACACAGAAGCTAACAAGCTACTGCAGGCTATTGTGTTTGAAGCTAAGAATTTACTGCAATTTCTACATTTACAACTAAAAGCAGGAGAGCAAGGGTCATTTCTGGATAAATCCATCTGGCATTCAAGTAAAAATGAACAGGCCCTTTTCAACTGGTACCTGGATAACTTATTGTTTGATAGGTTTTTGACGCGTGGCATGAGGCGGGTTAAATACAACACAGCAGTAAAGAAATAAATATGCTTGCTCTCCAAGACTTATCTTGTTGTTGTCAAGGCAGGACGGGAATGAAGAAGACTCTGATTCAGAAGGCTGTGAGAGTGAAACTCTGTTTATTCAAAATGCACCGCTCTTTTATACATAGCTCTGCAAGGACCAAATCCATTGGTTCTGAAGTGAAAACAACCCACCACCATTGGTGCAGAGTGCTTGATGCACAGTGATAGAACTTAACTATAAACAATGTGAAAAACAAGAGAAGAGTATATGTAAATAAAGAATTATTTACATTCTTTCCCAGCACTTTCCCAGGCCTCTGTGTGGCTAGAAACTCTGAGTTTCTTCCTTTGACTGAATCTGAGTCCCACATATCTTTTTTAGAAAATCATCATGTAGACAAACTGCCTTCCCCTGTACCCAGGTGCAAAGAGAACTGAACACATACCAGATGCAACTCAGTTGTATACAGGGCATCAGTATCATTCAAGTCCTTCTAGTTCCCTGTTGTATTAAACCTGACAGCTGAAGATCCGTTTAATAAGCACAGTTTGGTGCTACTGCAGTGATTCACAGTAATCCACACAGAAACACAGAAGTTAGGTTTCACTGACAGTTTCATTTGCGAACATCTAATCCCAGTGTTTACCCTCAGGTAATTTTGTTTGTTAACGGACCATACAACACTGGCAGTGACAAGGTGATGCCACGTACTGCTCTCTCCACCTACTGAAGGGGTTCACAACTCACTGAAGTGAACCCTGCAGCTGGACAAAAGGCAACAATAGTAGCATGGCTACTGGGATGGCATCGATGGAGTGATTTATTCCAGGGGGATCAGTTTTGCTGATCCATCATGTCCTGTCTAGCTGTAAAATACCTGGACAATTTTGATGAAGAGCACATCTGAAGTCACGGTCAACTATTAAAAGCCTAAACAAGTAGCTGCAAATTTACTTGAACTTGTCTAGGATAAGTAGTTTAACAAGAACAGGGTCACATGGAAAAGCGGGTATTTGAACATTAACATCTATAGACAAACAATATTTTTGAAAAGCAGCTCTAACAAGTATTTTGTTTATAAATCAAACAACACTGCCATTTGACATTACCCTGCAGGAGTAGAATCTCTGAATTTGAAAAACTGTCACCTCATGGGTGCTGAAATCACCTACTCTTACAATACAAGGTCTGACTTATGTATAAACGACACAATTCCACTGTTAGTGTCCACCAGATCTTTGTCCCTGTACTGCAGAGCCAGTGCAAGTGGGTTTGATGTGCCCCCTTTTCCAGCCAAGGTGTCACCTGAGCACACATCCCTATGCTGCAGAATGCAGCCGCATTTGGTCCCTCACCCACCCTCAGCTCACAAACCACGTCTGCCCTGCCTGGCACAAACTGCTCCCTGGAGCTCATGGAGCTTAATCCTGGCTGCTTCCAGTACCCAAGCCAGACTATTTATAGATAAGAAAAATATTTGGTTGACTTTTGGCACTGATACAATGTGATATCTCACAACTTACATATTCCCTTAGTAGGTAAAACACTGTCTTGGAGTTCTACCAAAGAACTCCAGTACGTTTTGCACGTGTTATCACATCAGTACATACATTCACATAGTAGGTAACACCCACAGCATCTAAATCCACATCTGACTGCACAGGCTTAAGTCAGAGTAAAATGATCTGAAAACAGACATTGGTGCAAAACTAAAAAAAATGAAAAAAAGAATCTTAATTATATATAAGCTGTTTTAAATACAAAAACAAAGTAACTTGAAGATTTCACTAATTTTCAAAATTTCTTCCGCTTTGCTTTCAAGAGTGAAGCCATTAAGAAAATCTGTATAAGCACTATTGTTTCTGTAAAGCAATATTATAAAGCAACATCTAACAACAGAAATCTCTTGAGTGTCAGATTCACCTGTTCAATTGAATTGTTCCTCAAAACTCATTTAATGTATATGTCATCTTAAATTATTGGAATCACAAATCTTATAAAAAACTTTTATGAGAGAGACATTCCAATATGCTTAGGTCTAAATTATTATTTGACTTTGCATCAGTAATAAGGCATCCATATTCCAGGAGAGTCATCTATTCAGTTCGTAATGCAATTTTGTTAAAGAAAAAGAAGAAATGAAAGCAGACAATTTCATTTGTAAAAAAGTTACATTAGAAAGGCATTAAGGCTATTCCTTAACAGTACAGTTCTGGAAATATGTAGTTAAAACCCAACTGCTCCTAATGCAGCATTTTTCTCTAAAGTGATAGTGAACACTAAAATACCACTGCCAGGATGGTAAAGCTGGAACTATATAACCCAAACTTGTCCTTTATGTACAGATGTAACCTACCAAGTCAGTAGAACTGCAAAACTCTGTATTGTAACTAATAAAACAAGTGAAAATTTGTTTGTACTGAAACCTAGCCATTCTTTCATCTATTCAACCTGGGGACAATGAATGTAGCGCTCAATAAAAATTACTTACAGATTGTGAGCAAAGGATCCCTATTAGTACTTTGACCACCAACAAACTACTATTGTCATACTGTTATTGAAGCATTCCATGCGTTATTGAGACCATTTACTCTATCAAGTTTGCACATGTGAACCAATTGTTAGTACTCAAAAGTATGTCTCATTTATTATACAGCCTACAGCCTGCGTAACTAAGCTGGTGGTAATCCTGAGCACAATAATACAGAATGGGCGATTGCCAAAATTTCAAGAAGCTTACATTAGGCATTTGTGTTTATAAAGTACATTTCAGCGATCTGCTGCCTTTTTTCTTATCCCTCCCCTGCCTATTTTATTTGTTTAATTTAGTTTTTTCGTAATGTCTACAGACGGGTCAGAGCTAAACCAAATTTCCAGCCGGCTGGAAGAATCCAGAAATAACTTAAAAACATTGCAATGACATATGCTTAAAAGCAAATATAGCCACAAAACCAAGTAAATTCGATGCCCAAGTGACTTAAAAATTGCTGCAATAAAAGGATATTAATATATTCATGGCTGTGGGTGGGAATAAAAGAGATTACATCTGAAAGTCTCCTGCTACCTTATTTCCAATGGCTACACAAAAAACAATTTGCTGTAGAATTTGACATATTATGAGCCAGAAAATCCAAAGACGGTACAATCAACCTTGGAGAAGAGCTTAAGACCTTTAACCAGGTGAAGCTCTAACCTGCCATTCTCCCTACCATGTAAACCAAATGTTACTCAGCACCATTTTCTCCCCATGCAAAGCCATTGTTATTGTTCCCATATCACCCAGACATAAAGCTGCTCATTCCTGATTCTCCCACTTGTAAGTTTTTTAACTTTAGGTCTTTGTCTTTCAAATCATAAGACCAAAAGGTCAAGCAAAGTATGGCTATTTGTAATATACATAAGAGTAACTACTTGGACCTACAATTTATTTGTATAGGTTTTGGACATAGAAGATGCTGGAGAAGTGTTAAGTACTGCTAAGACAAGCACTGCCTGATCACTTCTGGCTATCATCAAGGCTAACTGATGGAGGGAAAACTCTCATCTTAATGCAGGTAGCCCTGCAAGCATGATTTTAATTTATATCAGGACAAATTATGCATCTATGAATATATTAATACAACCAGCACTGTGTCTTTCAGAAGGAATGAAAAAATTCATGCATAAATTATTAAGAATTACCTAGATAAAAACTGACTGTGTTGCAAAAAAGTAAGGTTTTAAACTGTCTGGGACAAAACAAATGATGTTATAAATTACAGAGCCATGGTTTCTTTAAAATGCAATCTCAATTATGGACTTATTTCAGACCGTGTTAAAGGCACATTTCTCTTAATGAAGTGCCAGTTCTGTTCATGTTAATCTTTTTCTTTGCACATCATTATTTTTGTTCTGACTGATGATAAATTTTTTCTTCTTTAATCCACACCTTTCCCAGTTAACCTTTTATATCTACACAGCTGATTATTTCCTGTGTAAAATAAATCTGCATAACTATTAACACACTAATGACATTAAAATAATTTTAAAACTTGGCACAATTTTTTCACTGTATGATACAGTATGTTCTCTTAAATAAGGAAACATAAAACAAAATCATAATCAAACCAAGAAAGAAAAGACAGAGAGTACTGTGGGAGCTACCTAGAGGCCTATATTCAAAGGGAAAATGTTCTCATATAAAACAGACAGAACACCATCACATGAGTGAATAAGGCTTTTATCAAATGAAACAATATTTGTTTTAAATACATCTACAGATTCATATGGATGGATGGATGGATGGATGGATGGATGTCTTTTGTACAGACAGCAGATCACAGTTCTCCATGTCTTTTGTGACACTCTGACATAACAGTCTAGTTCACACTTAAGAGAGCAATACAAGGCAATAAAAAAAAATCATAATTATCAAAATAACATAGCACTGAGCTAGCAGCAGTACAGAAGACATTCAAATCCCATGTCCTTCTTAAGCACAAAATACTGAAACAGATTTTTCATCACAGTTGTTTTAATGGTGTCATAACCAACTTCCTTTATTACCCTTAATGGATAATTAAGATGCTTTCCTCCTATTTAAAGGCTTGATATAATTCTCACTTGTAACAATAGAGAATTGCATTGAACCCTAAGTAATCTGAGATGCATTTAACAGGGGACCCATTAAATGAGTCACACCAATCTCCAGGTCCTTCATGCTTTTTAAAAAACACAACATTTTTCTTTTCAGTCAATAAGCTTACATAGGGCTTCTCAGTGGGAAGAGCTTAAGTTACAGCATCTGCTTTAGTAAAAACTGAAAAGCCTCCAATTTCAATATTTTTAATTTCAATTGTTAAAAAGCAATCAGTGAAGACTGGCATAGACAAAAATTTAATAAGTGTCTCTACTCTGCATTAACAATTGGCAGAGAGAAGTTAAAGTCTTAAAGTCTTACAGTTTCTTGAATACAGGTGAACCTCCCTACAGATTTTGCAATTGTAAACTCATGTCAAAGGTATTCTTTCTTCACAGATTATGAAACCAAATTTCTGCCCATAAAAGTTTCCTATTGTATTTACTCTCACATGGTAATTTTTTTTAATAGATTTAACTATACAATTATTGTATAGTTAAATTGAGTTAAATTGTTGTATTATACAACTATACCTTTATTGAGGTACGTCAATAAAACCATCATATATATGAAGCAAATTAGATAGAGATCCATGATGAGAACAACAAACCAAATAAACAGGAGAAGAAAGAAGACTTACCAGCAGCACTAGACCACACCTTCTCCTGCATCTTCACCTCTGAAATATTTTTTTAGTGCAAATGCCAAAAATCAGATTTACCCCTTAGCACAGCTGTTGTTTGAAATTTTCTGCCACCTACCCATTTCCCCCCTCATTTCACCACAGGTCTTGGCATCACAGCAGAAGGTCACAAGCACAGCATATGAAGCCCTGGCTCCTGGGAAGGAAAGGGAAGAATGTAGCTTTGGCTGCTCCCTGACAGCAGGCAGTTACAGCATTAGAAACTGAGAAGGAAGGTCTGGGGGTGGATGGAAAGCCTATTATCCTCAGAAAGCAAAAATAAATAATATGGCAGCCTGCCACAAGTCTCTGGGTCCACGGTGCCCACAGCTCTTGCAGCCAGAAACATTTCTCTTTCCTCCAAGAAAAAAGATTTGAAGCTGCCTTAGCTACCTATCAGCTCTGGTCCTAAGCTCTGGCCTCACTTTGCCTGGATCTAGAAAGTGTGGACAGCAAGGGCTTTTTACCCTGACTCAGTAACAGGCCATCAAGGCTGTCCCAGGACAAACACACAGAGTCTGCTCTGCTGCTCCAGCCCCAGCTGCCACTGTACACAGCAACAACAGCTTCTGCTCTCCCTGGAAAATGAGGTATTTACAGCTTATTACAAAAATAACTACTTTATGAAGTACTTTATAAAGACCTGCAAGCTTACTCCAGTTTGAGTAGTTTGGGGTTCACTTTCCAGGTTCCCACTTCCTTTTTTCCATTTTCTCACAACATTGTCACTGAAGTCATCTTCCTTTCTTGATGTTTAATACAACTAGAGTCCTCCAAGAAGCCCACTATTGTCCTTCCTGAGGGGTAAAAGAACCAATTCTTCAGATTTCAAAGGCTGCTATCAGAAAGGAACAGGCTGCACCTGGAGTAACAGCAACCTCCCACAGGTATATGGGAAAGAAATGTCTTTTCTTTCCATGTTCAGCGCAGACAGAGTGTTAGAGGGGTCTGTGGACCTATGTTTGGGATAAAGTGGTTTTCTTTACCAGCAACAGCCTCTGATAACCAGCACCCAGACAGCTTCTAGCCCTTCTCTAGAGCCTGCAGAAGGGCTGCTGTGGAGGGCAGGAGCTGCCTTGGAGGTGACCGGGCAGCTCCTATAACTCACCCCAAATGGCTCCAATGTTCCTTAAAGCCAGGCAACCAAAGGGAGCCAGCCTATATAACTAGAGGCATTCTCAGAGGAATTTTGCTAATGACTTCACCAAGCTTCACCAACAATATAATACCAGTTCTTTGGGCACTGAGATAAATTCTTATATCAGCATCTCTAAGAACTGATACTCTGTGGAACATTTACATGAGAAAACATTGCAGTTATCCATGTAAGCAATCTTTTATGCTATTCAATTTTCATATGAATTTTATACAGTACATTATAAAGAAACCCTTATGGGATTCTTACTGTGAATCAAAAAGAACCTATTTTTTTTCCAACTTGTCAACATTGTTTTAGAAATTTTAACAGTACGCTATACAGGAATAACCTTGTCCTTCATAACATACCCGTCATGCTCTCCACAGAAAAATCTATATGGAAATGTATGGAAACATCCTCTCAATACTTAGCTGCAGTTTTAAACTGCAACTCTTTTGAGTATAATTCCCTTTATTTTAATCCTCAAGTCTCTTTGCTCCTGCTATCTATTATTAATCATGCTATGTATCTAGAAGGATGAATGATTAAATCACTCTGACTCGATTATTTTACTACACATCAGAAGACTTAATATTAACAAAATTCCAAAAGCTTAAGGCAGGACTTTTACCATAATACAGACCTCCTGCAGATCCTTACTCATACAGAGATACCCTAAGACAACAAAAAGCAGATGGGAAAAGCTTCAGGGTCAGTGTTATTTGAGAGACTAAAGGAAAGACATTTTCATGAAGATGTCATGCTGGTTTTCCTCTTCAAAAGCCCATTCCCACAGATGAGAAAGAGCAACTCTCATACTACAGAAACAAGTATTAAAGTACTAAGTTCCTAATGCTCCTTGTCACTCACCTTGCAACACTGGAACTTGTTGGTAGTGTTACTGCAGTTTAAAGATTTGTTTTTTTTTTTAAAGGACTAAATTACCAAAAAATGGGGCAGGGATTGGGATGGAGGGGAAGAATCTATTCAATCTTTTCTAAATTTTTCTATTTAGAAAATTATCAATCATCAAGCTTTCCTATCCTTGCAAATTATACTCAAGCTAACAACACTTCTAGACCTGTCGTTCCATACTTTGAAATTGTACTTTGCACTGTGTGCCTGCTGTGTAGGTACTTAAACCAGGCAGTTGCCTGCATAGTTTATACATCCTGTCTGGGAGTCACAGCGCAGAGAAAAAGGCAGTATACATACTAAAAAGAATGGCATATAATTAAAGGTCCTTGCACTTACAAGAACTGCACAATCCAAAACAGAGACCAAACAGGTTTTCAAACTTCACATTCACCCTCTTCAAGCAGCTTATTTCTGATGCAGGTCAGATGAAAAGGAAAGGCAGCTGCATGGAAGATTCACAAATAAGAAATTCCCTGAGAAGCAAACCCCAGCAGCAGGTAGATCATCTCAGAGGTGAAGCAGGCCCAGGGCCCTACTAGTAACTTGGCCAGTTTCTCTCACAGCCTCAGAAGTGTTTCTACTGTGTCACATGCTAATCAAATCTAAATATTTTATTCTTGAGACACATGACCTGATGATATTCTCAGTGCATTGAATGGTGATATCACCTCAAAGCTATGTAAATCTTTCATCTGAAAATACCTAATAACAAGTATAACTATGTATTTTTCAACCCAGA
The DNA here is from genome assembly GCF_050655825.1 of Lonchura striata. Taxonomy (NCBI): domain Eukaryota; kingdom Metazoa; phylum Chordata; class Aves; order Passeriformes; family Estrildidae; genus Lonchura; species Lonchura striata. Next base: position 22,937,098 of record NC_140704.1, on the reverse strand, counting down.
AAGCAAAAGACTATTTTAATGAAATAATATGTAAGAGTAATTGTGCTGTGATCAGAATTAAGGTCCACATTGTTCTTGGAGGTGACAGAATATTAGATTTCTAGGGCCTCTTTTCAGAGAATATGAAACAAGACAGGAAAAGAGTAAATCCTTCCTGGAAAGTCCCACACAGAAGGTGGGACTCACCTCCTACCAGATTAATATCAGCTATTTAGGGACATGGTGCTGGAGTTTTTTAAGTATGATAATCTGCATGCAAACATAATTGATTAACCAGTCTTGATTTATATCAGCATATACAGTAAATAAATACCAATCTCCAATCATTGAGAAACAAAACAAAACAAGCATGGTATTTTAGCGAGTCACAGAACCACACAAGGAGGAGAATTTACCTCGTTCAATCTGCCAGATTGCTCAAGGTTAGTCCAGTAAGAGAAGCAGAGATTTCAATAACATCTCTGAGCCGCTCCAGTGCTGAAGTACTTTCAAACCAAAGATTTCCTTCCTTATAGCCAGCTGTGTTTCAGCTTATGACCATTATCCCTCATCCTCCCACTGTGACCCAAGTAAAAAGCACCACCATGCTCTTGGTAACCAGCTCTTAAGGCACTGGAGGACTGCAGAGCTCCTCATTCCATTACAGAAGGCAATCCCATGGATCAAACACGATTTGCCTTGACTAAAACTGCCAAACACTTTCTTCACACCTACAAGAAGCCTCACTCCGTTATTTTCTATGGGACAGTCGTTGACAGAGCTGCAGTACTCCAGACCTTCCTTCCTGCCCTTCTTGCAAATGGATAAAACAACAACCTTTCTCCAGTTATTGGGAACATCCCTCAATCTACAGTCTGTCAAAGATCACAGAAAGCAGCCTGACAATGACATCAGTTGGCTTTCCCAGTACACTCAGGCACGTGGTGTGATTCTTGGGTTTGTCCTGGGCAAGGCCAGAAGTTGGACTCTATGATGCTTACAGGCCTCTTCCTGAGGTCAGACTGACAGGCCTGTAGTTCCCCAGATCCTCATTCCAACCCTTCTTGTAGATGGGTTTCACGTTTGCTAACCTCCAATCATCTGGGACTTCCCTAGCTAATCAGGAGCATAGATAAATTATGGAGAGTGGCTTGATGAGCTGCCAGCTCCTTCAAAACTCTCATATGAATCCCATCTGGACCCATAGACTTGTGAGTCAGAACGGCACAGGAGGTCACTAACTACTTCCTCCTGGATTGCAGGGGCTCTGTTCTGCTCCCTGTCCCTGCCTACCAGCCCAGGGGGTTGGTGCCCCTGAGGATTACTAGTCTTTCTGTTGAAGGCTGAATTTCTTATGACATTACTCATTAGAGGTTTAAAATACTTTATTTCTACTTAAGACTGACATATGGAGGAGAAATAAACAAACTCATAGACAGCCAAATTCACACCACAGGATCAAAAACAATTCTTCCACTTCATTCTGTAAGAACTCTAATATACTTTCCTCTGGAATTTTAATTAGATTTTAAAAAGAACGCAGGTATGGTGTTCAAGGACTATTTTTCAAGCAACAATTACTCAAGATGTATTCTCCTCTATTATATCTTCTCAGTAAAGCCATTTCTTATAGCTCATCCATTTTTAATTTGATAAAGCCTCTATTTTCTGTTCTGCCTTTTCATTTGACCGCTGAGTCTTCTCATAAATGTTCATTTCCTAGCAGCTAGAGCACAATGAACAGAAAAGCAAACCACTGTTCATCTGAACAAAGACACTCCCACACAGTGAAGTATGTATGTCTGGGAGCCCTGCTATAGAAAAACACATGCCCACAGTTATTCAAAGATTCCACTTCAGCCGCAGTGCAATGCACTGGCAGACATGAATAGCCTTTCTTTTACCTTGTTTATTCAAGAACTATGATCCACTAGCCTGCTTTTAAGTATTTGATATCCTACAGTGAAGAGATTAAATAAGCCTGACACCAAATGAAAAACTGCAGACATGGTGCTGGTTTTTTTGGTAAATTTATGAAACCAAAATCTGAAGGTCTTGTCCTTAGAGACTAAAGGGCCTTTGCTCTAGGATTTTACATTTACTATGCTAGCAAAGTCAATCCTATCTCTAACAGACACTGATTTCTTGATAGGTTCTCTCCTGTCTTGAGTGCATTTGAAAGCAAAGCAACAATCTTCCTAATTTTCACACTGCTCCTCACATAATTAATCAAGTATACAATCTAAACTGACTTCCCTTCCAAGCACATTATTGCAAATCAGTCATTTGTGGGAGAAAAACATAAAGAGAAATAGGACTGTATTTTACATCTTGTTTAAGAAGAGTCTTTCATACTGGGAAGGTGGAAGATGGCCTATAAAAATACAGCATTTAAATAAGTAAATATGCACAGGGGTGCATGAAGAGCACACAGGTGTGCTCTCATTTCTCATGCTCCCAATGAAAGAGGTCATGACCTTTCAGACTTTAACCTCAACACTTCTAATTTTTCATCTTGGTTCTCAGAAGAGAAATTTATCTCATCTGGTTTTCAGTTTTATGAGGTCATGAGCCATGAAAGAAAATCTAGCTTTAACAAAACAAAAGGAGATATATAATCTTCTGTCCATGTATAAGAGTAGATTACACAGATGTTTCTGTTATGTCAAGGTAAACTTAAAAGGGAAAAAATATCTTCTGCACAACATTATACATTCATGTCTGTACCACTGTGTATTTCTTTCTGGTTGTACTTAAATATTTCTAGTCTCTCTATCAAAATCATGCACAATGGTCAACCTTAAAGTCCTGCCAACACAAAGCTGTGAAAATCCTGCCTTTTGTGTCATCACTGGGCTATTTAGCCTGGTGCTACAATGAGGCAACAATTTCATTAGAGGTGATAGACAGTGACATTTCCAACTACAGCAAGGTAGGAACAATTGTCCCACCCTGTCCTCTGCTCTGTGGCAACACCAGGCAACACAACCAAACAGAATCAACTTGTGTCTGAGTCAGACTTTTCATTCATCGGTTCCCACCTCCAGCAATGCATTTAATAGTGCTGGTAAAAGGCAGGTTGGTTTTTTTTGTTTTGTTTTTTTGTTTTTTTCTTAAAAACACAGCAAAAAATTTGCAGCCTCCCTCTCCACAGCTACACAAGCCATAGAGCTTCACCAACCCACCCCCACACCAGAGGAAACATTTTACATACAAAAGAGTTTGTGCGATCTTTTATGGTTTCCAGCATCCACCAAAGCTAGAGAACCATTGTTACAATCTCCTGAAAAATTTATAATACGAGGATACTTGGAAGTCAGATTAGTTCATAAGGTTCTATACATATAAATGATACAACAAAACTATTAAACAGCACAACACCTTCAACAGAGAGTTAACTCATATTTCACTGCAAGAACACTGCATGATACACCTGTTTCATATCCTTAAGAGATGAAGCCTCATAGTGAAATGCAACATGCAGGAATGGGTTTTTAAGCATTTATTTCAAAAAACAGCAAGTTTTGAAAAATGACAGCAAAGAATCATGCAAACCAGGAGACAAGTGCTTCTAATACTATTTCTCTAATTGCCTTACAATTCAAAGGCCAATCAAGTCCTTGTGGACTGTGTCCACCTTAAGTCCTGTTCCCTTCTAGCAAATACACACTGAGCTGTTAATTGCAGTAACACTAATTAAAAGACAAAACCTCATGACTACATTAAAAGTGAAATTGCCAATTAGCACACAAGGCTTCCTCATTACTGCTGCTGCATGAAATGTGAAGCATGATGTGGATAGCAGTCATAAAATAAAAGACATTTTTTAAAAGCCAGTAGGTCACATTTTCAGCTTACTTCAAAAGTACTGCTGGAATCAGTAACTGAGAAGCTGACCTACAGGAAAGAAAGAAATTCCTACAACCTTTTGAGAAAACCAATAAAGAAAAATATCACCATTTTCCACATCTGCATTCACAATGGTTTTCAGAGAAAAGAGTACTTGCCTTGGTGTAGCCACTACAAAATGCTTAAAAATTTAAAAATAGGCCAAAGGCTAAGATTTCAGGGGATAATTTATCCTGACTTTATACTCCATGTAAGGCTTCCCCAGAAAGAACTAATGGAAACTGAAAGCAATCCAAGTGATCCTAGTGTCCTTTATTCTACAGAAGGAACACTTATTCTTGTGTCCTTCAGTCTATTTCAATGACCATTTAATGAAAGTTAATCCAGACCTCACAACCCTAGAGCGGCTTCCATGAAGTGATTGTGCTTTTCATACAATCTGTATTTCCTCAGGTCTCTCTCTATCTTTTTTCTTTTTTTTTTTTTTTTTAATGTTTTCTTTAATTCTAATTCACAGGTCTCATGGTAAATAAAATGGAAACACTTTCAGCATAATCTTCCTTGAGAGAACTGGAGTAGGTATTTGTTTTTCACTTGCTCCCTTTTAATCAAGCATTTTGTTGACCATAATCAATTTCTTAACTCAGGAGAAAAATGTGCAATTATCTACAATGAAGAAGGTGTGTCTAAGGAATAGGGTGGGGGGAAGAGAAATCAATGGAACCATCTGTCTGACAATCCTACAACATTATAAGATACTTGTAATTAACTGCTTGCCTACCAAAGTCTGCCAGCTTTAACTCCCCCGTGTCACTGATCAGAAGGTTCTGTGGTTTCAGGTCCCTGTGCAAAATGTAACGCTGGTGGATGTAAGACAGTCCTCGCAGCAACTGAAATAAAAATAACTGAAAAAGAGGGGGACAAAAAATGACCTCTGTTAATATTTTGCATATAACCACAGGTGATTTCTTCACGATATGCAGGGTGCTTGCACATTGAGGCAACATTGTGTCAGAATTCCTCCCAAACTGGCTAATTCCCACCCAAATTTAACACAATGAAATTTCCACCTGAAATATACTTACTTTGCAAGGACTAAACCCAGCCTCCAAGCCCTACTATGTCAAAGATTCAATTTGACTTCTTTAAAAAGAATGAGAGCAATACAACCATGTGCAGAAAGCTTGGTTTCTACCAAATTATAATTATATTCCATTTACCCATATGGCCTTAGAGATTAGGTGGTAGCCTGAAGACAGATGTGTATCTTCACTAATTATAGGAAACAACAGCACAGGGTGGATAGGGATGGGGAGATAAGGCTGGGGGATGGAACACTGAAGCTAAAACAAAGAAAAAATTAATAGTATAACAGTAATGCCCATGTACCCAAGGAAATCTGCAAGTAAAATATATTTTATCCTTCAACGTCTATTTTAATGGGAGTTTCTTATGTATTTTTCATTAGGAAATAATAACCCTCACTAAAGACAACTTTTGAAACCTACTTGCAATAGTCTTTAAGGTAATTTTAGATAGAAACCTAATTCACCATCTCCTGGTTTCTTAGAGTCCTTTCCTGGACAATATAAATGCTTACTCCTAAATTTAAGCATTACTATTGTGTACTCTGTAATTTACAATTATGAACAAAGAGCTGGATGAAGAAGATCCTTTGTCCTCCCCTTTTCATCTCCCACATGCATCATTCTCCCACATCTTTCAGACACTTGCTGTGAAGGGCTGTGTTAACAGTCATGGGTTTTGTCAATACAAAGGGTGAATGAACTCCCAGGAGTTTTCTTTGCAGTTATGAAGAACCTATCTCAATGTAGAGAGACCCTTCCTTTCGCCTGATATATTTTAAGAAATACTTCAGTTTCTAAATGTGAACACAAAAATCTCCTCCAAGCTAAACATGGAGGATGCAAAAGCAGGTATGGACTTCGTGCCTCACAGCTCAGAGGACAGCAGAACATGCTCTCTAGGAAGATGTGGGAACCACACCAAAGATTGGGAAAAGTCAACGCAGGCACACGAGAATTTCTAATTAACTTGCAACACAAGCATCCTATTCAGTGATTACCGAAGTGAAGAGACATTATAAAAAGGGTTACAAAATCTGATTATAGAAGAGAATAAAGGCTGACATGAAAGAAACAGAAATGTCATGTTACTGAAGGTGAAATGAATTTAATTGCATTTCAATTTTTCCCTGAGTGCAGACACAATGCACTCTATGTTTAGCTATTTAGCCAGGGCACAAAGAGCCATATCAATCACCTTCTTGCCAGGGTAGGGTCTAACAATGTACTGAGGAAACCGAAGAGCAAAAGACAGAAACAAAGAATAGCAGGAAAGTCGTAAGTAACATGCACATTCCTTTTTGAATTGTGGTTAAAGTGGAATTCATGGTACATAAAAACTATTTTAATAAGAGCAAGAAGCAGAAATGGCTTTCATTACAGTCTGAAAATATCAATTTAATTCTATTAAATTGCTTCAAAAAAATACATTTTTTAAAATAAAAAGATGGGCAAAATAACCAGTTTGCCAGGCTAAATCAATGGCATTTAACTTCAAACACTGTTTTTAAATATGCAAAGAAATTTCAATTATCATGGTAGCTTACAGCACTGTAATCTTTATAATAACTCAAAATATATGTATTAATGTCTTTCATTTGGCTTTGGTTGAAAGAGTCAAGTGATTTGACATAAAGCGCTAAAAAAAATGCCAAACAACTTCACAGCTAAACAGACTAAACATCTGCTCTTGAGGACAGCTTTGGAATGTAGTTTTATTCCAAATTTGTAGACATGCTGTACTCATTAAGTACTTCCTCAAAAGTCAATTAATTCACTCACACCTCCTTGGAGGAAACTCATGGAAGAGAAGGGAAAAAAAAAACTTCCTGAATTCATTATAGGGTAACTCAGATATTGTTTTTCTGCATTCTCTTTTTCTCTTTCCCTTTGTTTTTACATGGCAATATTAAATGTGAAAAGATTTACGTTAATACAAGCCTAACATCTGGCAGCAAAGGGGAACTGGGAGTGACTGGGAGGGAACTGGGAGGGAACTGGGAGGGAACTGGGAGGGATTGGGAGGGAACTGGGAGGGAACTGGGAGGGAACTGGGAGGGAACTGCAAAGCACTGGCCCTTTGTGATTGCTTGGGACAAGAAAACACCAAGGGAGGCCTCTCCAACTGTTTCCCAGCCCGCAAAAAGAAAAGATGAATTGAACACTTCTGCCCTCTCACAGTCAAGTTCACTCTCCTGATCTTGAGGAAAGCCTTCTCCAAGAAACCCATTTTCTTTCCAGATTGTCTGCATTAACTTCTCAAGGACAAAAATGAATCCTAGATGAGGTACCATCAATTCTTAGCCATATACCCCATCTGAAACCGACATACCTCCTATCATGGTCATACTCTCATCTTACTTGATCCTTCACCACCTCACTCAATTCCAGTCATGAAACCTCAGCCTGGGGTTTTTTCAGGAGGTTTTGAACAAGCAACAGAACGGCCATTTCCCATGGCCCCAGGATGAGAGTGGAGTCAATGGCAAATTCAACATGTATTTCTACACGTCAGTTGTGATGGTAAAATCACCACAGATTTGTAGCTCTTCAGCCCTTATGTTGGTAATTTTAATATTTGCATGGTCATACACAAGGCTGTATAGGTATTGAATAGCTGGCAATAAATAAACTAAGACATCATTTGTGTACAGTTTCTAGCTTATTAGTAAGAACAAAGGTTTTGATAATAAAATTAGGCTCACAAAATGCCAAAGGTCATTGTGGTGAGAGTTGAAAAAGACAGAAAACAGGACAGAAGTCAGGTTTTCAGCAAAGCTTAATGTTAGGAAGCTCGACACTTGAAATTCAGACAAAAAAAAAACAAACTAACACTTGTGGCTTCAAGTCTCGCTTATTTCTTTCAGTCATAAAAATATACCTTTTTTACCCAACTGTTATGCAGCTCTCACTTTAATGAGCAACATATTTTAATGAAGACTTTTCACACTGTCAGCAAGAAAATGCATGCAGGTCAAAGCTAATTCAAGGTTTATGGACTGTGATATTAAAAGAACATTAGCAGTTCTTAAAACTTACACAAGAAAGCCCTCAAAGGAGCGAATTAGCACCTACATAATGTAATGCCTGGATAACCATTTGAGCTATATGCGACATTTGACCAAATGCCCATAGTTGTTTTAAAATAAAGTATTTTTGAGAGGCTTGTAGCTAGCTCTGTGGATGAACAGCCCAGCTTTCCTTGTGCTTTAATAAGTCTGGGTGAGTGCACAACCTAGAGCCTTACATGCAGGCATACAATGGCTGCCTGGTGGCCAGCCTGCTGCAGAATGCTTCACTATCTGTTGGCCTCTGAACGAGCTTCTAAGTTAGACACTGACACAGGCTATGCAAAACATATCTAAAGAGCGGGATTGAGAACAGCTGACACTGTCTGACTTAGGTTCAGAAAGCTCTTTCCAGTCTGAGGATGAAGGAGAATACTCACATGCAAGTAATCTGTGTAAAGTATTCAGATGACTCCATCCAGTTGACCTCTATTGTCAGAGATGGTAGAGAGTTTCTGGCAAAGGACATTGGGGTAAGGGAAAAGCAGAAATTCACAGCATGCCTAGGGAGATTCTCCAGAAAATGTACCATTTCCACTCAGCTTCTGCTGAGGCATGGAGGACCCCAATGACAGAAAGGATGCTTGCCAAGAGGACAGAATAATGATGCTTGTGGGAGCCTTTTTTAAAGACTTTTCGTGATAGCAAGGAGGAATTTCTAAACTATTTTCTTCATTTGAGCTCACTTAATTCATGTTGTATTTTGGGAATAGAGGACCTGGCCCAGGATACAAAAGTAGAAAGCTACACAGAACTAGAAAGCTACAAAGAACTTTTTAGTTTACAGAAGATGCACAAAACTCCTGGTTCTGTTCTCTTCATAGCAAAAGTCTGCAAAAAGGCTGAGATTATCTGGAATAGGAGTTAACATTATTTCAGAAGAAAGCTGAAAGCAAATCTGAATTAATGTGTCTTTCCTTTAGCAAGCTCATACTGCTCTGTTAGAATAGCTACTTTTGAAAAATAATACACAATACCACAGAGGCTTTATTATCAGCCATCACTGATTACACAAATGTTCCTGTTTGCCCTATATATCAAAGCACACTGTCTGAGTATCACACAGTCATCTGAATTCCCAAGTGCATATTCAGCCTCAATAAAATCGTATTTAGTCTTATTAGGCCATCAAATCTAAAAATATCAGTAAAAGAAACCAAACTTATGATATCCCATCTCATGCTTGCAACCAGTGAAGTTCTCCCTATCATCCAGCAGACAGTACAGACTTCTGTACATTATTGGCTATTTTAAAAACAAAAGGAGGCAATAAATCACTACAGTGCTATCTCACAGCCTTGGAAATAAACACAACCAAAAACAATACTCACTTCCATTTGGGTTCACTAGACTGTTCAGGAATCTTAGAATTGTTTTACATTAGAAAAAAACTGCCTGGTAATATGCACTATTACAGAAGCAATGAGAAATGTCCCTCTGTGACTTCTGCTGGCATGTCAAAACCTCATCAAGCATAATTTTTTTTATCACTCTTGGTTTGCTATTCATTTCCCTCTTCTCAACCAGGATAATAACCATGAGATAAAATCCAACTTTTCACTTCTAACTATGACCTGGGGAAATACTGCACTTTTTAGGTCAAAGCTTCATAGACTGTTGCTTAAATTGTCAGAAGAAGTTCCAGGAACAAAGTATTGACTTAAGACAAATTTGCATCCCTATGAATAAGGAAAATCTGAATAAAAAATTATTATATATTTTAATCTGCAGGATTTTCAAGATCATAATATTTATCTCATAAAAAGGCTTCTCCTATCTGCCTTCCCTGGAATCAACTGAGTTCTCTCCAAAAGAATTTTAAAACAATCCACTCCAATCTACTCCACTCCAATGCTTTTATAAAGGCTTCTAACTTGCTCCTGCATTCCTTACACAAGAGTTTAGAGTTTTACCAAGGCAATGTCAAACAGAAATACATATGATACAGCCACTGGAAATGTTCTTTGCATCATCACTTAAATAATGTATACATACAGATTGTTCCACTTATTTCCAGCAGAAATGCAAAGAAATGAGATTGGAATGTGTTAATTCACTAACTTCTATTCTCTTTGATGCTATTTTAATCATTTTTTGTCCCCTCTGGGTACTACTACAGTAGTTTGCAATGAGGAAGGTGTGCTTAATTAACTGAGTATAAAGACACTCCCTTATGATTAGTTATAGTCGTCTTCTAAGGTTCAGTAAGTGGAAGACTCAGGTTTTTACTTCTGAATGGCAAAAGTAAAAATAAATTCAATTCAATTGAATCTGCTTTTTTACCATCCATTAGCACACTTCCATGCTGAAGTAGGTCAGAGTGGCAATTATTGCCTCACTGATTTTAAAAATCTTTATGTGTTCTCCCTACAATACACGTTTTCTTGCCCTATGTGAATCATAAAGATCATACAGAAAATAAATTACAAGTGCACTTATGAAAGTGACATTCTTCTAGCATGAATTTTAACATACTAATGAAGTTTCTGCATTAACTGTTCATAGTTGTGCACATTATCAAACCATTAGGTGACAAGACTGACATGAAGTAGAGTGAAATGCTGATGCCATATTTAATGTCTGATAACTAAAAACCCTAATTTAAATAATCAATTTTCAATGACACATGTAAAAGACGACCTTAATTTGGTATAACATTATTTTGTCTGCTGCACACCTGCTTGTTCACTGAATGAGGAATGAAAAATAGCACCTTCTCAACCACATTAAACAGCGTCACTTCCTACTTAACAGATCTGCTGAAATACACTTTTAATTCAACTCCACATCAGCAGCATGACCAATTTTAGTGAGTAGGAGAGAGATTTCGAAAGCATGACATTAGTTTTGATTTGCTTCCAGCAACAATAGATAAATTTAAAAGGACTACCCACAGTAGGTTTTCACCTCAAAGTCAAAGACTGTTTTCTTCAAACCCTAGTGAGTCAGTGACATGAAAATTCATCATAGCTGGATCTACTACCACAGTTTAATTGTCTACTTCCTGTGCATCTACGTCTACAGCACTCAACCTCCTGGTTGGACACCTCTAGTTACACGCAGGTGCTCGCACACCACAGCTTCCCCCCGACCATGTAACATGTCTTCATCACATGGGGATGCAGGACTGCCCATGTAATCCAACATATGCCTCCCCACAGGAAAGGGGGAACACAAACCTCCTGTTCATGCCACAGATGTTGATACAATCACCCCATGGAAAGAAAACGGAAACATGCTAGGGAAGCCTACATTGTTAACACAACTGCAACCTGAAACCTATTTTTATCCTCTTTTCAGATATTATGCTTTTCTAACAAGCACATGGGTTTGTATCTTATTATTAATAAATGTAGCTACTGCTTAGCAAGAGGCAGTGTGCAATGCCCTGCTCCTGCCAAAGTTCAAGTAGCTTCACTTAAGTGCAGTAAGCCTCATATGGATACGACACAGGAGCTGCCTAATCCTTGCATGTTCTGAATGCTTCCCTACCCTTTGTGCTTCAGACCTCCCTAAAGCTGTAATCAGTTCAGTGATAAATATTAATGCTTACAGAAGACATCAGATGACAATTACCCTATGGCTTCAACTCAGATTATTAATTTTCACACTAGTCATTAAATGCCAAAATTACTCATCTGACAAAAACAGATTCAACATTAAAAACTGCAACCGTTTGTTAAGGACAATGTTCACAGTGCTCCAGTGTAGTGAGGAATGCATGAATACCATAAATTACTAAGTTCCAGAGATTTCAGATAATATCATTTAACAACCAGTGTATTTCAACATTTTTAATCCAATGTTATGGAGGCCATCATTAAACTCTTGGTTTAATAAATACAGTATTTTTTTCATATCTGGCGTTTTTTAACTATATAGTTGTTGTAAAGTTGACTGAGCTCTTCTTGAACATTTAGCACAGAAAAATGTTGCAGCATCTCATTATGTGTCACTAATTATTATCTAATAAATTCCTTTTAAAATATCTTTTTAAAGTTTTTAGACAAACTAATTATATTTTTTGCTGAAACATAAGCATATTTTTACAGAGATTATTGGGCTGCCCTAGGAATCTTAGTGCCCAAATCCCAACCCAACATTTTGCCATAATCCTGACTCAGTATTGCAATGACAAAAAACATTTCAAAATATTCTGGTGGGGGTAGGGCTCAGTGAGTAGAGGTTTTGCTTCAAAAATATCCATCCACTATGCCCAGAAGACTGCTGTACCCTGTTTCCTATGAGAAAGGAAGGCTCAAAATTGAGATAGGCAAGAGCTGAAGTCTTGAAGGCTCCTGGGAGAAGGCTGAATATTCTTGTTGCCTGCATGCAAAGCTCAACAAGAGGGTCTGCCTATTTCTTCTTAGCATTTTTTGGCCCTAGGAAGTGAAAAGGTGCCCAGGGAGAACAAATCAGTGCAGCAATATCAGACAGAATAAGAACAAACTGAAAGTTCCTTCCCCCTCTGGTCATAGCAGACTACAGGAGGCTTCCAAGTTGCTTGAAGTAAAAGATTTTGAGAGCAATTAAGAGACAGGGACAGTTTTTGTCTGGTTGACAACCAGTCTGTTGTCATTCAGACTGGTTTTCCTGGATTAGGGAACAGGGGTTCAGATGCAAGTGCCTTTTTATATTGCCAAAGATGAGGTTTTTTTCTGTCAAATGCTCATGCAAATCAACATTACCTCTAACACTGCAAGTAGAAGAAAAAATGCAGAGAGAAAAAATTGTGGACGTTTTTCTCAAAAGACTTCAGCTATCTCAAGGCAGCATCACTAATTAAGAAGCAAATCAGCTTTCATTAATAGATTTATTTTTAAGGCAGGGATGCAAACAAGCAATGCAGGCATGACAGATGCAAGCCTTTGCTCCACTTATTCTACCAGTAATAGAAGTTACAGTAAACACACTCAACTATAAAATAAATGCATCAAGGCATAAAGATGAATTTATGTGCATCACTGGGAATGTAGTAAAGTGAAGTAAAAGACAAAGATAAAATAAAGATTATATTTCAAACATTAGAAGAAGCTAAGAACAGTTACATTTTCACAGGACATGCTGAAATGCACAAATAAAAATAGACTTAAATTATGAATTCACAAAAACAGAGCCATTTATGGATAACTGATAACAAAGGCTCAGGAGAACCAAGAAGGTAAGACAAAAGACTAGTGGAAATAGCACAGACAGAAAGGGACATAAATCAGAATGAAGATCATAACAAAAAAAAATATCACTGGTAGGGTCAGCTAGTTGCTCTGACCCATTAGAGTTCCTGCTATAAGAAGCAATCCAGATGTTCCAATTGAGCATGAACTATCTCTAAAAGCTACAACATCTGTAGGAAAGACAGCCAGGAGTACAGATTTCAGTAGTCTGTGCCAGGAGGAACAGCACAGGGAGAGTAAGGAGCAAATCTTGCACCTCAGTTTGCAATAGCACATTTTGCAGCTTGGCGAGCACCACATGGTACACATATAAATCAATTCTTATTTCCAGTCATGGACAGGGCTGCAGCAATAGCTTCCAGCAGAAACATAATTATATGTGGGGCCATGTATTTAAGATTTATTGCTTCCCCTCAATTGTGGAAAAACTGAAAAAGACATCTTTTAAACCAGTCAAGAGAAGATGAGGCCATGTGTACTACACAGGGAATTATTAACTGATTACCCTTTTCCTCAACATCTCTAACTATAACACTGTACACAGCATATGAATACATAATTTTATATAAATGCAAGTTTGTTAGCTACCAAAGACATAAATAATTGTATATTTGGACCTAACAGAGTTTGTAGGATATATGGACTGAAACAACTGCTTTATGCCAATTTCCCTTCAAGCTGATGAAAAGGTTTCAGGTACCTAACTGTGTTTATATCATCAGAATGACTGGTTTAATACTACTGGGGACAGGCATTTTTAAATCAATATCTCACCATCACAAACAAATTCCTTGAAGGGTTTAAAGTCTGATGTTATTTGTAAGACTTGCACCTCCACCCACAAATTATAAAATCCTGAAATTATATAGACGTCAATACAGACATACCAATAAAAATGCTAAACCTAACACTTGTTTTATTTGCCTAAGCATACTGTCCCTGGACTTCTATAACTGCCAGCTGAGACATTCTTTTTTATACTCTCATATAATATCCTGTTCAGTCTTTATTTAAAATAGGTAAATGACAGCAAATAGCCTATTTAAAACCACAAAGAAAGGCAATGTCAAGCACAGTACCTGAGGGGACAACAATATGTGTGTCCATCAAAGTAATATAGATTTTTATTCTATTTATGAGTCTTCATTTAAAAGTAAGCCCTGAGGGAACAGACATTGTCTTTACCTTCCAAATACAGAGAAAATTCAGAAATATAATTAAGCTGAACACATCCTATAGAAGGCAAGATGTTATTTGCGTCTGTCTTCCTATAAAATACTGTTTAACAGGAACTACTGTACATATTCTTTGGAAAAAGAAAAATGTGTGCTTATGTGGGTTTGTATTTATAATAACTGGCAACAAGCCAGAAAGGAATATCCATCAATAGGCAATACTTTCCTCAAGAACAAAATTAAAAGGCAGGGGGTCTTTTGTCATGCTGGGAGAGCATCAATGGCTTAATCCCACAGGTTAGTCCTAGAGAGCCGAGACTAATTTATTGCTGCTGGAATATAATTGCTCAACTGGAAGCTTTTAAAATGGATTTAGGGATCATATAACCACTGATTCTGAACAAACAGCGTCCAAAAGTCTGACTAAAAGTGAAATTACTGAAGCACCTCTAGAAAGAAGGGGCTGCCAGGGAGAGAAGGCTAATTAATATAGCTCGACTTAATCCTTAGAAATCAGCTGTGGATCCAAAGAGACAGCTTTGTCCAGAAGCTAAAACCAAAACAAGGTGGTAAAGTCTCAGATCCCCAACTGTATAAGTCAACAAGCTGAGTACAGCACAACAAAGAATTAAAGTGAAGTGGTTATGAAATATCCATCTTACGTCCTCTGAAACAAAAGGGCAGCACACTTTTAGTTTGGCATGCTGGTGAAGGTCTGGGAATTTTTAGCATATGTGACTGGGTTTCTGTCATCCTGGCTGAAGAAATCACTTTCATGGGCTATTTTTAATTCATCCTTGAGAGCAGGTATCACACTGAAATTCCCAAGCAGGCTGATTCATTCATTAAAATGGTAGGACCTCAAATCATCATGCCTGGTTTTAGTAATTACTGCATGATTACAATTAGCCTTTTTTGCTGGCCTGGCAAGAGAGTCTACTAAATATATATAACTGATTTTCATCAATATTATTTAAGCGAAAAAAAGTTAATTGTTCAATGGGATTGCTCATGTTTTGTCTGCTGATTGAAGTTTTATCTGTTCCAACTTCCAAATTTATTTTCTTTTCTCCCCCCCGTCCCCCCCACTTTTATTAATAATCCATTGGGAATCTAAAAAACTTGAACCAGCAGTACACAGGATGTACACTCATCTACACTTAGCTACTCAGTAAATACTTCCAATGTGTCTATAAGCTTCAAAGGGGTTTCTGAGCACTGTTAGATGGTACAAATAGCCACAGAAATGCATGCAGCAAAATTTGAAAAGGAAATGCTGCTGCTGCAGTTCCCTCTAAGGCTCCTGTTTTAAAAGACAGGTATCTCAGGATTTAGAGGAGTGACAAACTAACAAGCCAAACTATCTGTTTATATCCATCCTCCTCAAAGACAATCTCAGTGGGCCTGATGTGATGAAATAAAAGTACAATTATATGAATTATGATGCCTTTTTTAACAGGGCTACGGAACTACTGCATATCAGACCTTGAGGTACACAGCACTGCAGCCTTGGAGTAAGACTTACAATTCTGAAGCAGCATGAAAAATCTTAATAGCCAGTCTTCATTTATCCCAAAACTCAGAGAAATGAAGTTAAAAGTATCCTCATGAGAAAATGAAACACAACCCCCTTGTTTAACAAGCACATTTAACACCTGAAACTCTGCTTAGGAAACTGAACAGGGGAAGAAAGCTCAGAAGTTTCAGGGGTCAAAAAAAAGGTCCTACCTCACCCCCTTTAGTCTATACTCATGGTCTGTGTGTTCGTTTGGTTTTGTTTGTTTTGGGTTTTTTTCCAAATATATGCAGTGAGGAAGAATTTTCCTTATTTTTTTTAGATGGCAGTAATTCTTATTGAAATTCGTATGTTGTAGATGCCACTTTTCATTTAAAGAACACAGAAAATTAATGAAGCTGCATGACGTGCAACAATGATCAGCTATTGCAGAAGAAAAAATACTTCCTCTTTTTAAACTACTTTTCCTCTTTTTAAAACCAAAATGGCCTTCTGGCTTTTCCAGAAAAGCGAGTGAGTTTTCATGAACTGCTACATTTCAGTAAGTTACATTCTGGAATAAAGTTCCCAGTCCAACAAGTGAAGACTTAAACCCTTCCAAAGTAGAACAACAATGGGACTGATGTCAAAGTGCAAGATAATTGTAACAAATATCATCTGAGTGATCTATACACACACAATACATTTTGCATGTCTGGTTGGCTTCCATTTCATGCTAAAATAATTTGGCTGACTTCCCAAACAGTAACTGGATTAAGTCTCTACTCATCTATCTTCCCATTAAATCCTACTAATAAACTCTCTCTTTCCTGTGTGATGATTCTCAGTATCTACCTTAGAAGGAAAAAAAAAAAACTCAAAAAAGTGAAATCAGCTATGAAAACGCTAATCTCATCCAAGAAAGTGTGCAAAAAGATTAAGGAAGATTTTATATGTTCATAAAAAAGCAGTACATTCAACTAATACAATTAATTACAGTTCCCTCAAACTTGATGAACCCACACAAACTTACCTAACTGAACATCTAGCACTGACAGCCTAAAGCATGTTTACCCTGGGGTTTTAGAGCAGTATTGTCTTAAGAGCAAATGTTTAAATGGAGAGGAGGGATTACCAACACTGTTAACAGCATTCTCAGCATTTGGCTCTGAGTCAATTTTACAATACTCAAGAAATTCTATTGCAGGAATGCTCAAATACTTGAATTTGTAATTATTTTCAAAGAAAACAAATATTTTAAAAATACAGTTCATATACCAGGCATTTTTCCTTTATCTAGCAATCTGTTTCTATGAAACAACTGACATGACATTTTTTTGCAAAGTTACTGCTACTGCATTTGCCTTGAATGTGTGCTCTTTTTGACTCTTACCTTCACATTCTCTGGATGAAGCCCTCCAGGGTGTTTGTCCATGTACTGACATAAATCAGTGTGCTAAAAGAAAGTCAGATGGAGAAAACTATATTAATACCCTTATGACTGCAGTAATAAATAACCCTCTACTTAGGAGTGGACATAACAAATGGAAAATATGATTTTTTTTCAGCCACACATGCAAACACACATTTGTACCTTTACACATTTAATAGCCTTGATAACTGATATGAATATTCAACAAATGCAAATTAATATTTTTTCTAACACCTTGCATTTGGTAGATTAATCACTTTAATTTTCATACCATTCTAAGACTTGTAAGGGCAGTATCACTATCAACATCACAAAGATAATATCTAGACAGAAGAGGAAGAACCTAAAGGGAGATTCTCACATTCAACTCACATTGTTCACATTATACAATTGCCCTTTAAATATAATTTTACAGTGATTCTAGATTAAGATCGGTTAAAGGTTTAGAAAATAAGGCTCAAAGGCATTGCATATCAGAGTACTGAATGGTACTTTCCAGCTCAAAAAGGAGCACATATTATGGACATGTACAGCCATTAAATACAGATACTTTAGAAAAGAACATCCTGGAAATTTCAAACCTAAATTTTCACTTCATAGTTACCTATTTTCCCTGCAAACATAAAACCTCTGCAACACATAGATTAATGCTATTTTTAATGAATAAATATTTATAGCTTTTACTATGGAAACACTTTTCTCTGAATTCTTCTTTTACATTTCTACACTTCAGCAGCATGGTTTCAGACAAATGGCATGTTGCTTCTCTAATGTGCTTGCACAACTCAGCTTCTGGAATTATGTTCAGAATAAAAAAACCAAAAATATGCCTTTGATTAACCAGCAAATACTCAGAGACAGACTCTGCCTTCCACATCTGGTTTCTGAACACATCTGGTAAAAATCACCCAACATTCCTTGAAAAGCTACTTGGCAATACCTGCCTCACAAACACACAAGCCCATATAAATACAGACAGTTTTCAAAGTGAGAGTTTTGGACAAAAGTTGCCTTCCACACAGCAGAATGGTGTCTCTGTGCAACATTTGCCAAACTGGGAGGCATTCTTCAGCTTCCTTTTGCAGTGTTATGCAGATACTTAGCACAGTTCACACCCAAGACACAAAATTTGTTCTAGCCACAACTATCCTACATAATTGCTTCTGAAATCACAAACTACAAAAACACATTGTGTATTTGGAGCTAACATTGCAAAGACATTAAGATGCACAGGATGATTAGGCTCTGCATTAGCACAACTATTTTCACGAATTCTTACATGGCTTCAAGAGAGCAAGAGCCCAGACTGCAGGAAATTGCTTGACTCCCAAAATGAACAGTGTGTGTATCACAAGGGCAGAGGGCATGCTCAAACAGGCAAACCATGCTAAATACAACAAAACAGAGATTATTCCAAAATGCAAGATACAGACAACAATTCTTCAATTTATAGTTTACAAATTAGTGAATACATTTACAAAGAAAATTTTCAGATTAATTAGAAGTATTCTACTAGTGAATTGTTAGTGTCAAAGAACTGCATTTTCCATAAAGATTCTTAACTTTAAAGACTTAGTCCTCATTCCTGTAAAATCTTTAGCCTTAAGGTACTAATTCCTCTTCCATTCTCCCAATCTCCTCTTCCATTCTCTACTTCATTCATAGTATTTGGCACTCTTTTTTCTTCTATGTTTTGACTTACGGTGGTGAAAATAAAGCTTTCTGGGACTGCATCAATAAACCATGACACAAATGGACTAGTCACCCTTCAGTACACATCACCACAATACATATTTTTGCCTTGTTAACAATATGAACACCAACAAAACATACTTAAAGTTATCAGCTAACCTAGTCATTTGTTTTAATAAACTAACAGGTTATGAGTACTAATCCCAGCATAAGAATCTGCCTTAATATCAGCTGAAACACCATTACTATAGGTGATGACCGGTGTCAACTAAGAAATTTGTGGGAATCCCCTCATTTTAATGGGTCATCTGTTATTCAAGAGACATGTCAGTCTTTGACTAGTGCTAATTCCTGCTGTCCTCAAGACATGTTTAAAGAAAAGCCTTAAATTTCACTTTAGGAAGCCCATTAGGGTGGCCAGGGAAGCACTGTCCCATCCTCAGACACAGCCACCGTGGTCCCTGAGCATGGCACGCTCCCTCACACATGCTGGCTCAAGGAATTATCATTTGCCCCCAGTTCAGTCTTTCAGCCTTTGTGAACGACAGATAAGCTGGTAGGTGGAGGATTTATTGCCTCCTTCACCTTCTACTGATTTCTACAATTTGCAAGCAGTCAGCTGACAGAAACCAGATCAGAGGAAGACAAATCCAATGTCCCTTCCAAAGGTTCCCTTCCTGAAGCCTCACCACACCAGCCACACTAACTGCATATTTTTATTCACCAAAAGCTTTTCATATTATTCAGAGCCACAACTCTAGGAATAGCAATAAGCCATATTTTTTATTTCCAATATACTTGTAACAAATGGTGAGGATAACCCATTTTCTTATGCTTATATTTCAGTTATTATTTGGATGCATTTTCTCTACACGGAAACATGAACAATGATCGTGTTGTGTTATCCATCATTAACTTATTCTTCCTACCCCAAGGATGAAGACAAATGGGAGCCTGATATAACCTTCTGCCATCAATACCTACAAAAACTCATTGAACATATCTACCTAAAAGTCAGTATAAGCAGCAATTTCCCCAATTTCCAGCAATTTCTGGAAACCTTACAGAGCCAATTGTGCTGCAGTCTTTTGGCATTTACTTTTTTTCCCTACACGCACTCTACAGACACAGAGGACTATGTAGCAAACCTTCAGTCAGATGGGGAAGAGAAATTGAATATATTTTCTTTTCAAATCTTTCTATAATCTGCTTTCATAAAACTAAGAGTCCTTCTCATAAATATAGCTAAACATTATGGTAAGAACTGTGGAAGCAACTTATAATGTTACAGTACGTTGTTCCCCACTTTAAAAAAAAGAAGGTGGCAGCATAGCAAAGGCAGCATCAGCTGCTCCCCTTTTCCAAGGTAGGGACTGAATGCACATTGAATTAAACATTAGTACAGCTAGGAAAACTGACAGTGCTGCAGAGACAGCTCTTTCTAAACCTGTTTTCCCATTTGGCAGTCAAAGTGTCTGCTCCAGTGCTCATGTGCACAACTGACATTGAAGAAGACAACACGAATACAAGTTTCAGGAAAGCATTAGAAAAGAAAAGAACAAACTGGATGAATGCAGTTTTTTAATGGTATTCCATAAAATTTGTGCTATATAGATGGAGTCTTTTTCTTCATGCCATATTTGAAGGTGGAAAACAACATGCTTTCCCAAGTGGAAGTGTGGCTGCCAATACAGTCTGCCATACTGTGTGAGACTGTCAGTTATTAACACTAGAGTCTTTGCTGCAGTCACCACCCTGATCTAATAAAATAGATGCCCTAAAGGAAAATTCAAGGTACAATTACATATTGGCAATAACATAAAACCATACTGAAACAATGAGAAGAAACACACCAACCAATACACCTTTTACAGTCCATTCTGCACTGTCTCAGAGGGTCAGGCCACCTCACAGGGAAGCAGAACACTGGGAATGGAGTACAGAGATTTCCAAGTAATTGAACATATTCTGAACCCAAGTGGACCTGGCCAGACCAATTTTGCTTCAAGCTAGTTTTTAACTGCTCTATCAGCCATAATGTCAATCCCCAGCACAAACAAATCACCAAAGTAATACCATGCTGACAGAACATTCGATAATTTAAAGTTCAAAATCCCGTAAAGTCCTGCTTCTTTACACTCTACCACCTTACCCACACCTATATGTACAATATATTGAATAATATTCAATTAGCACTCCTCTGCTCAAAACAGCAACACAAAAACCAAAAGCATAGATAAATCAAGTTTCTATAGAGAAGAACTCAAAAGCTAGGAAAGTCCAGAATTATTGGGGTTTATACTACCTTTCATTTGGTTCTCCATTATATGTATATTGTGATAACTCCTAAAAGGTTATGATCTTTTATATAACCTAAAAGGTTATGACCTGTTTTCCTTCCCAGGATTAGACACACTCACTGAACAGAATGGGAGATAGTTGATTGAAAAATAGCTGTGCTGTTTTACATTTAGGGCATTTTCTTCTATTCTCAAACAGCTTGCAGAGTCTGGCTTTTTCATTACTTTGAAGACAGAAATAATCTCACAGATTTTCCTACCCTGCTTATAGATATGCTATTGACATGCTTTACAAACATAGAGTAATTTCATAGCAATGCAGGAGACATAAGGCACGACATCCTTTTATCAGAAAGAGACTTCAAGCCAAAGACAAAAAAAATCCTAAGAATCACTGATCTGGGCGATTCTTTTCCAAGAACTTTGGTTTTGACTGATTGTGGTAGTAATGAAAGATACTCTGGTCTTCAGGTGCATCCTTCACCCCCACACACATCCCCTTACTTATTGCTGTCTCTGATGGGCAATGTGGTTTGTCCTAAGCTAAAAACACCTGGTGGACATTGCAGAGGGAACTGTCTGGGTGTTCTCATTCCAGAGATGTGGAAGCTGATATGTTGCTATTGACTTTGATGCACACAGGCCTGAAAAAGAATATAAAACACATTGGTAATATTTAAATACATATTAACAATAAATCTAAACATAATCATCCACCTAATCATTGTGTCCTTCTCATGCCTGGCTGAGAGCCTTACCTCTACTATTCTGCAACACTGGTTTCAGTTACAGCTGTAAATATGTAATGCTTTTGCAAAGAGACTGAGAATCTCATACTGAATAGCAGAAATCTGTAATGACAATTTCATCTAGTGATGACAACTCCCAATACAGGAGGGGTGGAACCCAGTTCTCTTCAGCAGTATTACCTAACTTGTCTTGAAATGATACTTTGAATGAAGCAGGAACCTCATAAGACATCCTGGTTCCCACATTCACAAAAAATGAGATGAATTCAACAACTACATGCCTTTGCCACATAATCCTTTGCAGAGCTGCACAACAGGCACTTCCACAAGGGTGAAAAAAGCAGCTTGCCCAGGCCATCTTTATCTTGGTGTCCTCTAATTATAAGAGCTTCACTTTCCCACTTCGGTAACAAAACAATGTTTTCTGCAAAACCAGTTATGCTTTAAGTGAACAACTCAATCTCTTCTTCCACTACTGGCTTCCCCAGAAATAATTTCACTTTGTCAGAAATGAATAGCTACAATATTTGAAGTGAGAGACTAAAGTCTTCAACAAGAGAGGAGGAATCTTCAAAGACATAGCTCTTAAGTACAATTTGTGATTGTACTTCAGTGATTGTACTTACTTCTAAAGCTTATAACTTGACCGAATTTGGGGCAATTTTCAAAATAATAAATAATAGTCCAATGTGTCGTGGTTTGACACAGGAAAAGAATTTTCTTGGAAGGAAGAGGTCAGTCCAGTCAGGGGTCAAGTTTGGATACTGACACTTGGGGTGACCAATTGAAGGTGGACACGCCTCTGAGAACACAGAGGGGTTAAAAGCAGAATTCCCAGGAGAACTCGCTCTCTTTGGTTCCGGTCAGCGGAGAGTGCAAACCTCCCCTGCCCAGCCATGAGCTGGGTGGGGAGGGGAAAAGCCATGTGGCCTGGGGAGGTAGGCCAGGGGGTGAAGGATTGGGAACCAAGCTGGGCCAGCTCCTGCGGACGGAAGGGTGGAGAACGTCTGAGATGTCTTTGTTTACGCCCCCAACCTAGAGGGAAAGAGACAGAGAGCCTGAAGACACCTGGGAGTTTGCCAGCAGAGGAGAAGGAGGAGAGGGGAGAAGATGCCCAGATGGGAGACAGCACAGTGTCCTGGGCTGAGAGATTTCAGCCATCCGGGGAGTCTGGGAATTTTAACCCTTTCCTGTGAAATGAATGCTTTGTGAAATATTGTTCCTCCTCAATTTGAAGGAAAGAGAGACAGCCAGGGACCTCAGTTGTTAGGGAAAGGAGATTGGGGGGAGATGATTGAGTGGCTGTCGGCTGGACTCTTCTGGTTAACCATAGACTGAACCAGCTTCTCCTCCAAGAGAGACTGCATTTTAGGGGGATGCAATGGTGAGCCAAGAAACTCCTCCAGCAACTACCAGTTCAAGGATGAACAAAGAAAAGCTGAGGAGGGTGTGAGGATGCCCTTGGTCCTCAGAGAAGAAGAGAAGGCGATCTCTGTTCTTGGACCCCTGGCCCCAGGGGAAAATGGGGGGGCCTGTAGTCCCAAAATGAGACACTGGACTGTTGTTCTTGTTGGTCCTTGGCAAAGCATCCTTAAAGGAGCCCTATAAGCAGTCTCTGTCCATGCACGGTGACATGGAGAGGAGAGTGTCACACTGGCCGGCGTGTCTGGGTGGTGACATGTGTGACATGGAAACACAAGAGGTGGCAGCTGTGTTTCCTGGGGCTCTATGGTGCAAGGGAGACTCCTCTCTCCCCTGATGGACTCAATATTGATTATATTGAAGGGTGAAGACTTGATTAAGAGTCCAAATGTGTCTTGCTGTGATTTATTGGAGTTGGGTGGGGGGAGGAGGAATGTTTTGAAAGGTTTTCAATTCAAATTTTGTGTGGTTTCTTCCCCTTTATAGTAGTAG
Source organism: Lonchura striata (assembly GCF_050655825.1). Classification (NCBI taxonomy): domain Eukaryota; kingdom Metazoa; phylum Chordata; class Aves; order Passeriformes; family Estrildidae; genus Lonchura; species Lonchura striata. The sequence goes on along the minus strand of NC_140704.1, from coordinate 22,913,186 downwards.
TAGTAGTAGTAGTAGTAGTGCAATAAAGTTTTCCCCTTGTTATTAAGTTTGGCCTACTTTGCTCTGTTCTCGATCGCATTTCACAGCATTCAATTGAGAGGTTACATTTTCATGGGGGCGTTGGCATTGTGCCAACATCAAACCATGACACAATGCTACCCACAGCACTAAATTCCAAATCCCTACTGTACAGCTTGAATAGTTAAAATAAGGGTCCTCCAGATAAAGGTTCAAGGTATCTTGGACATTTTTGCTGAAAGTAAAAGTAAATATAAATAATCTGAGACAGGCTTTGTCATTTTTGCTTTAAACTAACTATATTCCACTACAGCATAGCAGAAGATCACTACTCCAGGGCTGCACCTTGACTTCAGGGTTCTGGCACACACAGCTATGCCTCCTTGAGAAGGCCCTGTCCAGCCTTTGTGTTACCTTCTCTCAGCACATTAAAACACAAACCCTTTCCTCAGTGCACATCTCAAGTAACAAGGACTCCATTAAGAGACCCATGACCCTTCCTGGGGTAGATGGAACGATTTCTAGATAGAGCAGAGACTGCACAGTGCCTCCAAGGATAGAGAATAGAAAACCCATGCTCAGCAATGCTGGTTTGCCTAGTTTGTTTATGAACTAAATACAGAAGCACATCAGCCAACGCTCATTTTTGACCCAAACTTAAATTAATTGCAAGTATTTTCTTCTCTGTGATAGAGAGAAGTATCACAACTCCTACAGGTACCTGAACATGAGAGAGAGAGAGATTAAGTTACTTTTCCAACATAACTGCTCATAGTCTAAACAAAAATTAACAAAGCCATACAAGAATTTTTAAAAAAGAAAAAAAAAAAAAAAAAGAAAATGCACATTTGCTCAGACTCTCTCTGTAATATTTTTCACTCATTTTCTCCCCATACCATCAACTACCCTGATAACTCTCCAAAAACTATGATTTACTTGTGAAATATTGCCTTCTAGACTCACATGAAGAAATTAATTGATTTAGATCTGGGGCAGTATATAATTGTATGAAGATCATTTTTATTCAGCAAGACTGGTTTATAAGTAGACACATGAGGGTTTATATTTGTGAGCATACTGGGTATAAGCATCTGCTGAAGGGAAAAGAATTGTGGCTGCTATTTATATCGCTGAAGCAAGGTTTATACACATTACATCCTCGGTCTGAAAAAGAGAGAGTATGCAAACAAAGAGGGGAAAAAAGACAAATGTTGATGATTCTTCCCTTCTCCTCTTGAAGGAATTCTAATTATGACTAGATGAGTAAACCACAAACTAGAAATGTACTCAGATATGCTTCACTTTGACATCAACTGTTTTGCTCAACTATCTTGCTCAGAAATCACTCTGCTACCAAACACAAACGTGTTCAGACGTTTCCTTTCAAAGACACAGCTAGTGACATGAAATGATCTCTACGTTGCCCACCCTTCTCCATAATAATAATGTGACTGTCATTCTCTTCTAATTAAATTAGTTGCTTCTACTTCTCATGCAATACATTCTCTTTCCCTCCTCTTCCTCAGTCATGATAAATCTCCATGTGACTCAGGCATCCCATAATTCTGCCTAATTGGTTTCAGCTGTCATTTTTAAGCTGAAATGCATGGAGAGCCTGGGGCTTGTGAATGGAACAGGAAGCACTTCCAACTTGATTCCCATCATGTAAAACCAGCAATGTGTAAGAACCCTCCCATTAAAACAAAAACGGGAGGATTTGGCTGCCGGCGATGCCATCATGCAGCAGACAGATTGTGCTGCTCCACTGAGGCAGCGAGGCTCTTGTGAGCCATTCCTCTCTGTTCAAAGGACAGCACACATTCTTTATGCTCTAGCAGCTTTCCCCTTTTGTCACCAACAAATTCTTAAACCAATAATATAATTTACCAATAAAAGGATGGGCACCAGGAATATTTAAAATGACAGGAGAACAAAAAAAAGCTAATTCCTTTTAAATGGCATGTATCCTCCAACCTAAGCACTCTGCAGATTACTGTGCCACAGTTTGAACTTATTTCATGTCACTGATATCTTCAAAAGTGTTTCTCTTCAAAAGCCTTTTATTTTCATGTATTTCAGTGGCTTTCTATAATTCAATCTTTTCCCTCTACGAGATGACACAATGTTACCCATGCTAACAAAAAATACCCTACAAAGTATCTCTGGGTGATACCTAAGCAACTTCCAGCAGAACAGCGGCAAGCAGCAGCACCAGCTGGGCTGAGCAGCAGGGAAAGATCTATATTAGGAATTCAAGGAAGAAAAAACTGCCCCACAAGACACTCATAATGAAAACAATTCTGCTAACAGATGTTTTTAGTGCCTTGGATTTCTCTCGCACTGTCAACAAAGATAAGCATACTTCAAAATACATGAACAATACTATATAGAAAAGGAGACTAGGTGGTGAGGGAGTACATAATACAGACAGAAACATATCTGAAAATCCCAGAGAGAAAAAGGGATACACAGTTGTCTGGTTTTTGGCTGTTGCTAGAAAAGATAAATTTATTTATGGATAAAAAGCCCCTGTTCATTTCACAGAGAATAATCTCTCTCTTTGCAGACAAGCGAAACACACACCACTAAGGAAAGAATTGCTGAATGAACTAAAAGATCTTCAACAAAATACAGTTTTCTAAAGATGCCAATTTATTCTCTGTTCACCTTAATAATTCTATCAGCTTTATGTTCTTTGTAAATCAGGTTAAGAAGACAAAACACACTTAATTTAGTGAGATTATCTGAACAAAAGAATGACATTGCAAAAATAAGTAGGAATTCCTGTTTAGTGTGATCAAAACCTAGCATGAAATCATCAGTTTGTGCAAACTGTGATGGACATAGAGACCTCAAAATCAACAGAGTTGGGACAATTTTTGCAAGATGTAACACATGTGCCCACAAGGATGGGCATGTGCACTGTTTTTTTTTTTGTTATGTCACTGATCTTCCACAAGATATACACATATAACAAAAAAAAAAAAAAAATAATAAACATTTGAAGATATAAGAAAGTTTCTTGTTAGAGCATGGAAGAGACCCACAGGCTCATTGTGAGAGTACTTGCTCCAGGATCTTGTAAGCAGAACACGAACATGGGAGGGACGCTGACAACCCCCAGACAGCCACACCAGTCAAGTATCCACATTAATATTGCCATGGCACTCACCATGGGTAATTCAGTCATACCCACACAAGCTCAGCTGGCACAAGAGCCCTTCTGTGGTGGTATGTGCTGGGCAACAAAACACCATCTTAAGGTCAGGAAAGGACCAGTGCAAAGCCTTCCTTTAAAAACTTCCACATCCTACAAAGACCTCTCTTCACACTGGCTGAGTGATTTTTCCTATCATGTATCCTAATCCTAACTGTCCATGCATGATTGTAAGATTAATAAAAATTTTCTAGGGAAAAACTCAGTTCAGACTGCAAGGCACACAAAAGAAAGATGACCCTGCCATGGACGGATTAGATCCCCCTTATTCAAAGCAGTAAAAGAGAAAAAATTAATAGGGCTTTTTAACTTTCAAGAGCTGGATTTGTTTATTACTTAAACTTGGCTTTTACTTCCTCCAATTGATATTTCTTAGTTATCTTTTACATCATAAAGCTATAAATATAAAAAATATCTGCAATTTTTGATTTATTCATTCTGACTTCAGTATTTTTACTGCTTTTGTTTTTCCCAAACTGCTCACCTTCGTTTTTGTTTTTAAAGATTGCATAGATATATTTTTTATCAATATGACTAAATTAGTACAAAGCTATGTACTTCATTCAGGAAGGAAAAATCTATTTTTAAGATTTAGAATTATGGTAGTCACCACTTTGCAAACAGTAAATTCTTGACCGGTGGATTGTTTGTTTGGTTTTTCAATCTGCACTGAATAAATCAGAGATTCACATTTTAAGAGGAATTAAGAGTTTCAACTTATTTTATTAAAGAGAGCCTGAGGAAAAGAAGTTTAATTAAACTGGACAGTCTCTAGTGCAAGTTGAGATACTGTCAGGTGTCACCTTACAGGGAACTAGGCAATGCCAGTTTATGATGGAAATAAAAAGATAAGGAATATGTGGGATGGCACCAGAAGTACTGATGACAGATTGGATTAGATTAGATACTGTGTGTAAATCTATAACACAGAAATAATTAATTACTAAAAAATCCAAACCATAGAAACAACACACACTAACAAACAAAAAGCACACAACTAGAATAATTTGTTTTAAAACTTTGTTTAAAGTAGTAAAATAAACTGGTATATCTTTTCTTCAGTTCCTGACACAGGAAAACAACAACATATTAACTTCACCAAAAGACTAAAAATATTCATATTTTGCTCATAAAAGTTATGATGCAGAAAGATACATATAGAAAGGACTTTAAAAAAAAATAATCTTACTTCTATCTACTATCGATGACAGAATTCTGTTAATTATTTGCCTAAATTGTTCTTTAAAAACTGACAGTATTAGACAAACCATCAACTTGTAGTGGTTTCTGAAGGGTTTTATTATTGTTAGCATGAAAGGGGCATTCCTTGAGTTTAATCTTTCTCTTCCTTACTGTAATTTCAGATTTTCTTTTTCATCCTCTTAACCATTCACATAGAAATAGGTCACTGACTTTCTCTATGATATATTTAAAGGTTGTAAATGTCTCATCCTTTTTTTATCCCCACCTCTTAAGAGCCCTACTTACTTTGACTTTTCATTAGAAGGTTTTATTCTCAATGTTTACTCACCCTTGCTTTTTTCCCCCCTCAGGTCTCCAGCTGATTCATGTCTTTCTTGTGTATACAAATTTACCCTTGAGGATGGTGGCCTTACCTGTATCAAGTAGTGTGTCATCACTGGCATGTCTCCTATGCACATGCATCTTACTACATGTATGTGTTTTTGAGGGACTGCAATGACACTTGCATTTTTATCTGTAATTTAGCATCTAAAAGATCCTAAATTACAGATAAAAGATTACAGATTACTAATTGGGATCTGCCAGAAAGTAGAACATCTCATGGCATTTCCAGTATTCCATCTGTTAGCTCAACTGTGGGTGTTTCTTATGCTTTGATTTTGTTATGTTTCTGTTTGATTTTGTTATGTATTTGTTTGTTTGTTTTTTAATACTTACATTGAATACAAGTGTTAATGATTAATAAAAATATGAGTAAATAATCAATGCTAATTATTAAATGGTGCACAGCACACCACATATATAACCAATATTTACCAACTGTTAGTAAATTGTACAAAAATTGGTCATTCAGATACACACAGCCTTCCAGCCTGTTGGATGTTGGATTATAAATCTTGATTAATTTTATTAATACATCTATTCATCAGCATGTGCCTTCCATATGAAGTCTACACAACATGTTGAAATGTAGGACCACGGAATCACAGAACATGCTGAGTTGGACAAAACACACAAGAACCACCACGTCCAATTCCTGGCCCTGCATGGCACATGCCAAAGAGTTACACCATGTGCTCAAGAGTATTGCATAAGCAACATCTGCTCTTGCTAGACATTTGTAAACTTCTTAGCCTAGCAGGAGTATTTTTATTTAAATAAATTTTTCATTCCTTTTTTCCTACTAATTCCTGTGTCTGACAGAATCTTTACCTGTCAGCAAAGCACTAAACACTTTCCTTCTGAAATCCCACCTCAATCCCTCCCTCCTTAAGCCTCTTTTGTTTGCATTTCCAGCCTATACTTGGACATCAGCAGCACCTGTCTCTGATCCACTCATTAAAACTTGAAAAACAAGGTTTTCCCAAGAGCCCTATTCCCTTACTGCCTCTTCTCAATAGTACATGATTTCCTTTCTCTCTGTTTACTCTCAGCCTTGATCTGTCATCTTTTTAGCTGCAATTTAAGCAATGCAACTTAAGGCAAGCCTGGGGCATGAGGCAGGGTTAAACTGCAGGGGAACAGTTCCTTCTCTGGTCAAGGTAAACACAAACTATTAAATTCAATTAAATTCCCATGCTGGGAGCCCTGAGTGCTGCTCCTTGCCAGGGAGGACAAGCATGTTCACAGCAAGCAAGAGTGACTGCAGGCACGTGGCTCTTTGCAGAGCTTCACTAGCTTTCAGTTCTTGCTTACCACAGCTGGACAGGCACCTTGATTTCAAATGGGTAAGAAAATCACCCACTATTTCACTTGCACACCAAAATAATGTAATTCAGACTCCAAGTATTTTTCACTTTAAGTAAAGGATTAGACTTACTTCTTGTGCCTGGTTCCTCCCTAGGTATTACACATCACTGAAGGATCCTAGTGATAACAGCTCAAAAGCTGCTCTGGGACACTACTAATTTTCCCTGCTCTCTCACTCAATAAAAAAACATGTGGGGTTTTTTTTGTTTATTTTCACAAACAAGTAATGCCATCCTACCTTTAGTTTCAACACTTGCTCCCTAATAAAATAAATAAAAATGGAAAAACAATAATAGTGTTCAATCCAAATATCAAAAGTTATAAGAAATTGAAATTTTTCAATGGAAAAATTTTTGATCCTTGTAGGTGATTAATTTTGCCCATTTTATTATATTATACTTGCTAAGTATTATGAAAGGCAATTTTGTCCCAAGATAAATTCAAAATCTTAGCTGTGTAATTCTTAATTCTGATAAAGAGTATACATGTCTATTTCCAATAAGCTTTAAAATGAGAAACTCACACCTACTTTTTTTCTTACAGGAAATGGAAGGGAAATGTAACTAATGAACTTTATTAAGTAAACTCATTGTATAACAACCTCTTTTAGCTGCTGTAATGAAGCAATGAAAATTAAATGTTCTTCTTTAATGGAAAGTAATTTTTGGAAGCAAAAACATACGCAAATATTAAAATAGGCAAGGCAATTGAAAATGCTTGGGTTTAAATTACATTATTAGATTACTCCGGAGCTTTTTCACTGTTGAGGCAGACATAATATTGCTCATTACTCATCCTTCCAATTATAAGTATCTGTTCTTGTTGCAAACCTAGTTCATAAATATTGAAAGCATGATGTGAAGTATTGCTATACTAGCTCACTTTTACATGCCAGGAATAGGACGAGCTGCTGGTTCATTTATCGATAATAATATACTTACATAATTATGCATAATACTAAAAACCTCATTATCATTCTACATAGCAAATACGTTTTGCTTAGGATTGCCTTTAGCAATTATATGTTTCTAAATTCAGTCATCTTCCTTCTCAATAAACAAGTGAAGCAGCAAACGGCAGCAGCTAAAGATCATTTTAGAGCAAACAGATGTGAACCCACCTATAAAATCCACCACCTCCTTGGGCAAAGCTGGCCATACCAGTGACATTGGCACTAAAGACACCATCCCCATGAGATCACCTAAACTCCCAACCAGAGCCTGGTGAGGAAGGGAACAAAACCATTGTGAACAGTCACACGCCTCCACTGAACTGTAAAGCTGAACTGACCTTTTACTTGGGAAGTCACCACACCACATGTAAAGTGTGTCAAAATCTCATTTTCAGGTCTTGCTTAGCACACTCCAGTCAACTATACATAAATAATTTTCTTTACCATTTGTACATGAAAGACTATCTGCCATTCATGTTTCACAGAGGAAATTCCAAGCAGTTTGTTCTCAAAACTCCCCAGGTAATTTTGCTTCTCAGCCACCCAGTGGTAAAACTGACTCTAACCATGCTTTGCAATATGCTGATGTAAGAGCTAACATATGCTTTACTAAAAAGTTACTGTATTCTAAACTATTTTCAATTAAGTTCTTTCATTCAAAAGGAGTAAGCTCCCTTTCTCATCTTCCACATAAATGTACAGCTCCACATTCACCACCAAAATGTTTATATGGAGAATAAATTTTTCCTGATCTTCAACTATTAGATGGAATTTTTAAAGATTGACTTTTCCTGGCTTTGCAGAACACCAAGGTCGAAGTTAAAAAACTCTGTCATGTCTTCATCTGACAGACATACATATTTAAAAAAAACTAATTTCAGAGAATTCAATGACTGCCATGTTCCCTTTCAGAAGCTATTCTGCTTTCAGCATTTAACTTACTACAATAATGCATTTTGCAATTTAAGGTGCTACACGAAATTAAATTTCATTTTACTCTTTCAGGGTCAATGCTGAAATCTAACACCTCTGATAAACTCAGACATTTCACCAGTATTATTTTCCCTAAGGAATCATCACCAACCTAGCAACCCAAAGTTTGCATTTTCTGAGAATTTTTGGATCACTAACTGTTCATTCCTAATTTAGTCAAGATAACTCACTCAGATGTCTTCTATTATGTATGAAAAGGTCAATAGTGATCAATGGCAATAATGTATCAGTAGATTATATCCCTTTATGAAATAAATCAAATTCAATCCCTTTTAGGTTAGGATTCAGTCACTCAAAAATGTACACCACCATGTAATTTTAATCACCTGAATATTTTGACTTCTTTCACTGCAAATTACCCATATGATTGAGCTAAACCACATACAGGTGTTAAGATAACAACAAACCAGACATTACAGATACAGAGTTCAGTAACACCAATTACACAGCTAGATTGCATACTCAGCCAGCCAAAATTTGTACATTTAAATGGGCAACTGTAATTTTTGCCTCTGCATATTCACACCATGTACCAAATAGAAGCTTTATAACCAAAGAAACAAATGAGATCCATGCAGTCATGCAATTTAAACCTGTATCATGCACACCCACAAGAATTAATTTCAGGTTATGTGGCCATGCTCAGGCATTATCAGACAGCATTCACTATTTGATCAGACTATAACTTTACATTACTGTACAATGAAAACAGACTTTTGTTAAGAAATGTTGTCATTCAAGGCACAGGAATATGTTACAATGTCTTTATTATACAGTCTTTATGCTGTTTGGAGAGAATAAAGAATCCTTCCCTTCTTCCCCAGCAGCACCTTGAGAGATTGCCTATCAGCCTAAACACTAAAATATTACTTGGATCAGTTGCTAGAAACCATTATAAATGAGATTCTCAAACAGTCTCAATAGCTACAAACACCATGAGAACCAACAGGGTTGGTCCCTTGTTGAAAAACAGCTGAGTGAATCCAGAAGAATGTGCCACTGCATGAAGCTTAACCTGTGTCTGTACATGGCTGTGAGCCAGAGTCTTAAACAACCTATCTTAAACAACGTTATTGAATATAAAATCCAGAAACTTGCATCAGTGTAATAAGCAAAATGCAAAATCCATCAATTTGAAATTAGTGTAATAGGCAAATCCATTTATTTTAGGGAGAAACCTATTCTGTACATCTAATTTCTCAACCAGTGCCAAAGAATACAGCTAAATACAGCTGCTGATAAATGGGACTGCAAAATGTATTTGTGTAAAGATATGCAAATAAGTGACCATTACATAAAATTAAGTAGCAAAGCTTTTGCTATGTTAATTCAGTGTGTAAGTCAGGAGCAGGAGAATAACTGATTTTTAAGAAAGGAATTAAATTTTTATAACTGTTCCAATACCTGAGGTAAAAAAATACATACTGTATCAAATGCTCTGCAGGCTGCTGCAGCTGAATACCCACACCCTGTGTGCAGTGCATTACATTCACATAAATACACAAGGTGAATGGCTTCTCCAGACAGAATTCTGTGATGCTGCATGCATTATCATATAAAAATTAAGGCCTGTCCCCAAGAAACATACAAAATAATTCCATCTGTCTTAAGGTGAGTTGTATTTAGAGTAATGCTGGCAATCACTGTGCTTTATAAACAGTGTCTTACAGACTATAATACAATAACTGATATTATACTGAAAATCTAATGGTGTCTAAAGTAATTTGTTTCTTTTAAATTACATGTTCTTGGACCCATCTGTGAAAACTGAGAGGTTAATTACGATAGTACATTGCATAATTCCACAGCTAAATGCTAAAGTAGTTCTACATAAATGCCATATGTTTGTCTTAGAAAAACTAAAAAGATTAATTAGGAGGCCAAGGCCAGTACTTTGGAAAGTAATACTCTCAACACAATTAGATCCTTACACTACCTACTATGCAAATTGAAGTTTTAATTAATAGGTAAAGTATTAGTCATGGAAAAACTAAAAAAAATCCCAAATTCTAAATTGCATGCACCAGACTTTTTTTTACTGACATCACTTATAAAAAGGCACTCTGCACAAGCCAATCACAAAAAAAAGACAACTTAAACTTAATATATGCTTTTCATCAAGGAGCTACTTGCTAAGCATTTCTCCATTCCTGTTCTTCTCTACATTATTCTCACCTATTTAAAGATAACTGATAACATCAATAAAGAAAAAGCTCCAATAAACAAACTATAACTAGGAAATAGAGTAAGTTTGAAAAGTCAACTCAACAGCCTAAGGTCCTTCAAAAGCCTGGCAACTACTTCTCCATCTCTGAAGTTGATTTAATCCAGCTTTCCACTTTTAGCCTACTCCACTACAAAGTAAAATGTCTTATAGCCATCACTCTCCTGAATAAAGTAAAGGGTTATTTTGGCCTGATTCACAGATCACTGATGGTAAAGAGAGCACTTCCCTAAAATTCAATACACTCTGGACCATATCTAGAACATAGTCACTTTACTCACCACATATTCAAACACAAGTGTCAAGGTCTCCTTGGTGTGAATGATGTCATGAAGCAGCACAATGTTTGCATGTTTCAATCCTTTCAAAAGGGAAGCTGAAAAGCAAAACATACATGTAATCTTAAAGAGTATCCAGATATTTTATATTGATTTGGTCTCTCTCTTTAGTGACTTAAATGAGCTTCATAACCTGACAATCAATACTTTAGTATCTTCTATGTTCACGAGTTCCACACATCCAGTTGTTGAAGATCACACCTTCCCATTCAATGTTATTTTCTCCACCTCACTGGTCAAACTCAGCCTCACTCTGAGGCCAAAATGAGCTGGAGCAAGAGATCCTTTCTTTACACAGCCTCCTCTAAGTGAATCACTCATGTCTGAGCAACCAGACACCAAGAGCACTCCTACACTCAAAGGTATTTTTTTTCTCTCAGACAAAACTCAAGCATGTCCTTTCAAAACATAATCTTTCCTAACAACAGAGTTGCTGTCTAAATTAAGCACAGCATTTATCCTATGAAAAGGGTTTAAAGCAATAATACTCCTTTCTCTCAAATATAACAGAGATTTAATGAATCATTTGTATTAGCCAATGAGAATAAATGTGTGGTTATTTTCTCACTATATTTTTTAAAGGTACTAGCTCATGTTTTCAGAAAAGACAAAGACTTATCTTAGTGAACTCTAAGGTAATCGCCTTCACGATTTTTTTTTACAACCTAATACATATTTAATGTTCATTCCATATTACATATTTAGTGTTCCACAAGATATAGCATATTTTATCAATGTATGTTGACAAGCCATGTGTTGTTACCAATGTCATTCTGTTGTCGGTGCCTTGTCATCTCATGCATATATGTGAGCAGGACCATCAGTCACCCTAGCAAGTAAATAATAGATACAAAGACATGCAAATGAGTGGTACATTTCTAAACTGAATAATGTGGAACTTTCTTCTCTCACCCTTCTACTTTTGTCAAAGTAAAAGAATGAAAGGCCAAATGTGTGTCTCAATCCTTTACTGTGCAGAAAGGAAACTACAGAGCTTCCACAGCACTGTTACCCCTTGCTGTCCTATTCAGGGTTTTCTATCAGGCTGAACTAACTCCAGGGGTCATGTGGCTTTGAATTAAGATAAGTACATATCATCTCTCATACTGGTCTTTAGGAGAGCAATCTGACAAGTTAATCACTCTAGGAAGCAACACAAAAGCAGCATGGCATCTGGCTGCATCAGTTTCCTCCACAAGCATCCTTAGCATCACACTGGAGTTCATCCTAGGCAGAAGGCAGACAGCAAAGAGGAAAATACCATAAAGCTGCTTCAAAGTGATTGTCATCACAGGTATCATGAAGAAAGGACTGCAAGCCTGCAAGGAAGCTCTATGACCAAGAATGAGGCAACTTGACAACCTGGATGAAGAGATGATAAGAAAAAATTCAGAAGAGTTTGCTTTAGCTTGCGCTCCATAGCTCTTGCTATTTAGACAGCCAGCACAGAGGAGTCTTTCTTGTGCTGATTTTGTTGCCACTGAGCTGTAAAACAGCTACTGTAATTACAAATAAGAATTTTAGACATTTTGATCAGTGCATGTCTAGAAACTGTTCATATCCCACAAATTAAATAGAGGCCTTTTTCAGAAAAGAAGAGCTGTGAGCAATTTTCAAGGGATCTCCATCTTAGAACTTGGACAATTTCTTGGAACTAAAGCTCAGAGAGATTTGGATATGTTGGGTTTTTTTAAAAGAAAATTATGAGAAATTGCTGCTGAAAAAAGGTATGGCTACAAACCAAAGATAAAGAACAACTGTTTTGAAAGGTACCTTCTAACAGAGACAAGAACTTTTAACCTGGGGAAACCCTAAGATTTCACCTGAAGTAACTAAGGTTTTCACCAGCTCTTTCCTCAAACCTTATTGAATGACCACACATTCACAGACATTGTGAACAAAAAACTTCCTCCTAGCAGAGCCTGTGTCGAACTGTAATAGTATTTATGGTCTCTGTCAGCTTTTGCTGTTCAGATCATCACCTGAGGCCGTTAATTCCTCTAGCTGGCCATTACTTTGTTGCTAAAATCTCTACAAGGGTCATTAAAGTTTAAACAGTACACTGAAAGCAGCTTACCTCGAGGTCTTTGCAAATACTGTCTTTCCCCTTTGGTCCCCTCCCCCACTCTTATTTATCTTCTCTAACATCCAATTCTCCCCTTTTACAGCCTCAATAATCAGCACCTGCCATATATTACAAGAACTATAAAATATCACCTGCAGGGTGAAATTTCTGTCTTCGTCATTAGTCCAAGTGAAATACAGTAGGTAATACAGCACAGAGAGCAAAATCCACCTAATTTTACACTGCAGAAATAACCAATTACACTGTCAATATATATTGTGAGAAAACAAATATAAGTGGTAAGAAAGTAAGAGAATTACCCCATATGTTCTTCTATCTGGACTTATCATTAAGATTGTCTGTCTTGTGAAAACACTGGTTTGTTTCTTAAAAAAAAACAAAGGCGGGGGAAAATTAAAAAGAGAAAAAAAAATTCTGAAAGAGGTAAGCTGTTTCTTCTTCCACAGAGTACTTTAAAAACAAAATGAAATATGAACCATAATATGGAGGTTTTTCCCAGAAAACCAGCTTTTCAGAACAAATGACTTATAAACCTCCTCTTTTGGGCAAGTTCTTAAAGAAGGGGATAGAACTTTGGATGAACTCTACTAATTCAAAGACAAAACCCAGAAATCCATATCCAAAAGAATAAAAAGGAGTCCAGAGAATCTGTCAGCATCAACTTGAGACAAGGCTGACTTTACCTTTGAAGCTGCCAATGCAGCTGGTACTGGAGCCCAGTGAGAAGTCAGGTGCTGCTGTGCCTTGGTGTTACTTCCAGAACAAAATAATTCTGTCAGAGAAGGCCATCTCCACCCAGTGATTATTACCCACAGATTTCACACAGAGTTGTTTTCTTTTAAGAAAAAAAGACTAAAATGTTTTTGAAAAAGTATTGCAACAACTCACAAAAGTGGGACCAATGTACTAGTACTCACTGTACTGTTAACATGTATTTTTAATAACAAAATTATACAATGCTGCTTCAAAAGTACTGGCATTCTTTTTTTACCCTTGGTATGAAATGTAAGATAAACAGATGGCAGCACTTTTAATTAATTTCTCCAAAGAGTTCTGAGGAAAAACAGCAGCAAGGAATGTTAAAATTCATTTTTAAAGCATTTTAGACAAAGTATTATATGGATTTGAATGGCCAGGTGCTTTCTTTGTCACCTGTGTTTGCACAGTCCCACACAGCAAATTCTAACAGTAAAACCCAAGGAAGGCAAATTGTTGCCATACTTCAACAATTAACAATGTCCCAGATGATGATTTCTGTGACTTTTACACAAGCTTATGATCTGAGTTGCTAAATGTACCAACACTCCATACTTTCCATCAAGGGCTAATAACCATATTTGCATACTTAAAGGAAACACATTGAATTTTCTTGAATAACCATCACAGGCTTCACTTCCAACAAGGGAATGCTCTCATCTATTATGAGCTCCTGGCAAGCTGCCATATCACTTGTGCTGGTCAAGGAGGCTTTTGCTGTTCCCAGATGAGCTGGATTCTAAAGTACACTCACTCCACAAGCAAGGCAAGCCAGATGGACTGCAGCCAACTCTCTTACCCAAAACCTGAGTAGCATCAGTAAATCTGTGCTTCACTCCCTGCGGGGTTTACAGCATCAGCTCAAGCCTGACACTCCATTTAACAAAGCCTTGTGACTTTTACATCAGCCTCGGCTTGGGAGCGTTTTGAAAAAGGCTATTCCCATATCTCATAAAGGAATATTTCACAGCTGCTTGATAAATTCAACAAAAGTAACTATTACTATTGACTCCCGGGTCATATGGAAGATCATTTCACTAGCAAAGACAGTAGTTGTGGACATGGTAAGTACATTAAGCTCAAACATTAATTATGGTCCTTTGATCATCCATTCAAGTCTTTCAATTCCTGACTATCATTTTATTCTCACTTTGTGAAAAATCACAAATCTTCACTGTGGTTTTAGACAGAAGAATAACACATGATTTTCAAACTGGCTGATATTTCAGTGACCTGGAAGTTTTTCTCAGCAGCAGAATTTGGCCTCATGCTGTCCATATGCACCATAATGTACAACTGCTGATGATGCTCTCTCTCATATTTCCACATTTTCAACATTTTTCTAAGAAGTATAGCTATAAAAATACCTGCTGTCCTCAGTAGCTGGGGCGTCCTCTGAGATTACCATGCACTAGCACTAACTATTGCTCATGCTGCTGCTCACATGCAGTGCTCACCCTTCCTCACTCCAGGAGATTTCTCTTGTCAGGAGACTTTTGAAGACTGCACACCACGAAAGCTTGCCCTTCTCTAATGTTGTTAAAGCAACTGTGCATCTTTGCTGCCCTGTTGGATTTCTGAGACACCAAAGAACACATATTCTAGTCAGTAACACAAATCTGTGAAAGCAAGTTAAGCTGCTGTGCTTCAGAGCCAAGCAATTTATCTTTAGAATTCTGCAGCTTGTCACACTCTGCAGACACAACGGTGCTCTCTGTCAGAGTGCCAGCTTCCTTGCATACACAGTTGGGATCAGTCTCTGAGCTCTCCTGGAAAGGCATCCTTAGTGAGAAAACATTCATGGGGTTTTTTTCTTATAATCACGTTTCCTGAACAAACACACTCAAATGTGTCTTACTGCC
Organism: Lonchura striata; assembly: GCF_050655825.1. Lineage (NCBI taxonomy): Eukaryota > Metazoa > Chordata > Aves > Passeriformes > Estrildidae > Lonchura > Lonchura striata. The sequence goes on along the minus strand of NC_140704.1, from coordinate 22,897,788 downwards.
TGCACAAACTACAGTTCTGCTTCTCTCCCAGCAACTTATTTTCAATTTATACATCTTTCAAAGCAATTTTTAAAATTTGGCCTCAGAGCACAACGTCCCATACACTTCCCACACAGCAGGGATTTTTGTGTGCAAAATGTTACTTAGAATTCTACCACAGAGACAGGAATTCAGCACTCTGTTGGTTTTGCAGCAATAAATGTGCAGTACTTTCCTCCTCAGAAATGCAGTCTCCAAATCTACACTTTGCTATTTTCCAGTTCACCCATCTGAAATTATTTACTGCAAGTAAATAGCTTTGCTGTCCTAGAACCCTAACATAACAAAATTAAATTCAGTGAAAACTGTACCTCCCAGGTAAGACCACACTGACCAGAAACTTCCCATCTTCTCACCACAGGATATATTCTGTAGAATGATTATTATTTATAGCACATATGTAATACCAAGTCATTGATTTTAGAGCTGCACACCTATAAACACACAGAATTATGCAGCTTCCATTCTGATAATAGTGGACACAATGCAATAAAGATATGTAGGCCACTCTTCAGCTTGGAAAACTTTTTAGGAGGAAGTTTCATAAAAAATTGCAAAATAATTTCTGAGGTAAAGAAAGAAGAAAAAGCAGAACAGAAAACTTTAGATGGGTTATTACATGAGCTTAGCTCAATTACCTTCTTTACTGCTAATTCCAACCTCATGAAAGTCTCCTCTAGATCTAATAAATACTCCTTCTTCTAGTTTTCATTAAGTCAAAAAAACAACAGTCTGCCATTAAGGAAGCAAACAGTGCTTCAACATGCTCACAAGAAAGTATTTGGTAGTCCTTCAACTGTAGGTTGCTTTGCTGGAGGGACTACATGGATCAAATTAGCTTCATTTACCTCCTCAGCTTCAATTCAGGCTTACATGAGTGACTTGAACTTTTAACCAAGTGGTTTTTTTTGTTTGTGAAACAACTTCTTGCTGCTCCTTCTTGAAAGTATAGTACGTAATTAGAGAAGAAATGCAGAAAAAGGGTGTGTGCTAAAAACACATTAGCACTGTCAAAGGTTCTTGTTAAAGCTGTAGTCCCCTAAGCAAAAATCACAAACCTGCTAAAATCTCTTTGCCTATTGAACTGGAATAAAACACTGGAAGGACTGATCAAGTAAGCTCTGAAAAGCACTACAATATATTATTCTAACAATTATAGAGAAGACTGCTGCCATATGAAATGAATGTCTCTTTCATTACATCCTAGATATAAATATATGCATTGTGTATTGTTCCCAGTGCTCTTCCAACACAAGTGCAGATGGAGGTTAAAAATAATGAGACATCATCCTATTAAAGCCAGACTCTTTTGGAAAGCAATTACCATATGCTACTTGTATCTTGTAGCAGCCAGTCATATTTTGCCTTCCCTATCCATTTCAGTATTCAAGAGGAGGAAACTGTGTAAATTAAAAATATGCAGAGTTTAAAGAAAACAACTCTATAATGCAGGTAGCATGTGAAAGGAGGAACATTTCTATTACTTTTTGATGCACACATAGTATGACCCGGACTAATAACATAATCTATTTATAAAAACATCACTGGTTTTAGCCCTGTTATCATGAATTTCAGACAGTCTTCACATAAATATCTATCTACCTTAGGATCACTTTGGAAGTTTTCAACCTAAACAGTTCCTCCCCTCTCAAAAACAGGCTTTAGTAACAACTTCTGTAACCCACAAAATAACTTTCCCTTTGGAAAAAAAATGAAACCCCTCAACCCAGTGTTTTGGAGTAGGGATTAAAATCTGGGAAGAGGCCTTTAAAATAGAAATACACAATTTGCCATCTCTGTGAAACTACTCTAAATTTGGTGAAGTTAAAGCTTTGGAAATTGTCTCTTTGGCTCAACCTGACTATCAGCAGTGTGAAAGGAAGGAGGAATACCAAAAAGGGGAGATGGCAGGAGAGGCTGTGATCCACAGTGGAAGCTAGGACAGCTGGGTAAGGAGAAAAAAAAAACAGAGGATAAATGAACATCTTTCACAGGTGGAAAACGCAGGAAGTGGGAAGAGCACATAGACAAGACAGGAAAGGGACAGGATGCAGAGCACAGGTGGGCAAACACTCACAGTGTGGGGGAAGTACACAAGAGCCTGCAGACACTAGCACATATTCTCCACTGATGTCCATACAAGAACCCAAGATTCCCACTGCTTTCAGCAGGAATCAGTCTGTCAGGTTCCTCATTCTCCTGCAATTTCAGTCCAGAGAGAGAAGAACCCTTCAAAATACCAGTTAACATTTCAGTTCAAGTAGAATGTGTTCATATGAGACCTAGCAAATATATTGAAACATTAGAGTGCAGATGCAGCACCAGAAAATGGAAGAGAGATTTCCACTTGCTTTTTCAAATACTTGGAACATTACTTACACAAAAATCCAAATTAAAATAAAGAATGCTAGGCCAAGCTCAAAACAGAGATGGACTACAATTACAGGGGCTGCCACAATGTGAACTCTGAGATACACATTCCTGATGTCACTACCATGAGATAAGCCAGGGTTTCAGTTCACAGCTGCTTCACATCTATCTTGCATTTCTCTCACATTTTGACAACCTGCAAATTCACAGTCTAACTTCTCCTGCAATGGCCAACTTGTGTGCTTGTACCCTTTAACTGTTCTCAGGTATTTAATTTTGTGTTACAGATGGAATAAATACAGTGGAAGGATCTTGCCCATTCATGAGAGAAGGTGGAAACTCTATGAGGCCTAAGTCAGAAGAAAACTAACCTGACCTTTACCCTTACCTTACCACTGACTAAGCACAACTTTAAGTCACTCAAGCTGATAATATTACCATATTCCTCATTTTCTGAACATTTCAACTTTTGATCTTCACTCACGCTTACCAGAACAGCAGAGTGCATTCAATTATTACAGAACCCCAAGCAACAGTGTACACTGATATTGCAGATGCAATATCATTATGCATTATGCAAGAACTTTGAAAGTCATCTCAAAATAATTTAAAAGGACTCTTGGCAAGTGGGGTGCTGACAAGATGAACAAATATTTAAGTAGTCAGAGTAGAGTGACTAGTGTTCTAGAAATTTTCAAAACCATCTGTGTTTTAGTAATGCACAGTAGGTGCCTATAGCTAGAGCCACCCATCAAGAACATTAAATTAAATTAATCGATCATCTTCTGACACAGGCAGAGATCACACAGCAGGAGCAAACATGGTGCTGTTGTGTAATTAAGGAAAGAACAGTAGAAGAAGAGAGACCAAATTAAGTTTTCACAAGTAAACTTAACTCTGACAACTTCCTAATGATTGACTTTGCAACCATAATAAAGATCCTCTGCTTTAAATGGTATATCTGCAATATTAGTATTATATTGTTCAAATGAGGGAGTAAACAACCAAGTACCAGCACTGAACCTCATGTTCTGCTGAAATCAATGAGCATTTTGTTACTCACTTTTACCAATGCATCAATATGACAAGAAATCACTTAACCTTATGTACCTGCAATGAATATTTTTCTTTTTTTTTGTACACAAAAGATAGAAAAGCATCACAGGAAATAATTAAATTGCATTGACATGAAACTCAGTTGCCTACCAGCATACTTGAGCTACTACTTACAAATGAGGAATTCTACAGAAAAGCTATTTTAAAAAAAAATTACTTTTGCTCTATTTCTCAGTGGGCCATTTCCTTCAGAAAAAAAAAAAAAGCTGCATGAAAAGCAGACTCATTTGTCAACACGCACTTCAGGCTGCAGAAAAAAAAAAGGCTTGTGGCATATGTCTTGCTATTTTTCAAAAAGGGAGCGAGACAGGAGTCTTTAAAAGATCATGTCAATTTTCTTCTTCTGGGTGGGTGAGGCTCAACATGCCTCTTTGCCCATAAGTGGAAAATAAAGCTGGAATGCTCACAGCATTGCTGCATCTCTTGTGGAATGGTTTAGATGTAAAAGAAAGGCAGGCTCGGTAGAAAGCTAGAAAACAACTATTTTTACAACTATTTGAGTAAACAAAATCTATCACAGTGAAAATAAGGCATACGGTTCTGTAACTGAAAAGAGAAAAACATGGAGTGTATGGAAAAGAACAAAAATGTCATAATGAAGCAAATGTTATAATGAAGCAAATTAAATGCAGTTACTGTGTAACTTGCCCTAAAAAGCAACTCAAAACAATGAACAATTAGGCTCTTAATCAATAGAATGATTGATGTATGAATAATACCTAGAAAATTTTAAAAACATCTTTAAGGACAGGAAATAACCTTAATTCTAGATCTCTTTGATGCCTTTTATAAAATTTGTAGTTGTTTTTTCTTTCCCATCTAAAAATATGCTAAGCATGCAGACTACAAAACGACAATATTCCCTCAAGTAACTTGTAAACTAATTTCTACCATGAAAAAAGCAATAGTGATGAAGCATGCTTGCAGACACTATAGCAGCAAAACTCAGCAAGGGTTAAATTATTTTCCAGACTAAATTAGTAGAAAGATTATATTGGCAATGGACATCCATGCTTTACCATGACCAATAAAGTCCTTTGGTGCCAAAACTGCTGAACATCCACTATGCAAGCACATATTCTGAAAATACAGTTTAAGTATTTTTTCCATATGTGAAGGCCCTATCAATTCACAAGGAGCAGATATACTTTCCTCCTTCTGCATTTGCCCTGTCTCTAGGTATTGTCTTGGTTCTCGCTCCATCACTGAATTGTCATTTACTCTTGCAGTTCATAGTACCTATCAACAGTATTAGTTGAATTCAAAGTGCAAGCAATCAAGAGGAATCAGAAAAAACTGGGTGTCCCAGGATTTTTGCTTTATTCATCTCAGAATGTAACTATATCCAAAACAGTATTACTGCAAACTTTACAAACTTACATTTAAATGACCATGAGACCTGTTATTATCATGGCACTCTCAAGAGCAGCATGTGCATATTGAAAGGTTGGGGACATTGTTCCAAGTTGGAATATATGTTATACAGGACAAAAATTTTCCTCTAAGCAAAAGACAGCAAGTCCTGTATGTTTCTTTAAAAAGCAGCTGCCCTTCATAGAGAGTCGGAGAGATGCCAGAACAGAAAGGATGAGCTGAAGGAATGTCTCAGCTTCACAGAGTTGACAGCCATAGCTGACAGTGACAGGGTGCAAAAGTTAAGTGATGCTCAGAGGAGACCTAGCTGAGGTAAGGTAGTGATTTTTATCCTCCTACTTTTGCTAAAAACATACCCATAATTTTCAAGTACAGTCCAAAATTACCTGTGCAGATGCATGACATGCATCAAATTATGGATCTAAATCATACTGGAAGACATTCTGAGCAATGCCATAATTCAAGCACTCCTAAGAAATGTGAGAAAACACATTAAAAGGATCTTTGAGCATAACCCATTAACACCACAGGTGGTAAGAATTTTTTTTTAAAGGACAACTCAACAGCTTGTCTGTCTACTACATACAGATATAAAACATCCAGCCCCCTTGAAAATATACTCAGTTCTTCCATCCTGTTGTGTCATTCATCAGTTATAATTACAGCAATTTACCGTTTGCTTTTCCAGATAAAATTCTTTTTATAGAATCATAGTAATTAACAATGACAGCAGCAAAATAGATAGCCCTGCTTCTTAAAGTACCCGTTCCTCTTAAATGGCACTGCTGCCTTAACAGACTTTAAACAAGTGTCCTCATCTTTTCCAATTTGTGCCTAATGGTGTTTATTCCAGTCAAAACAGGTCAGATCTTTTCCAAGAGAGAACTAGAGAACAAATATGCTCTTTAATGTTGCTGACCTTTTTTTCAAACACTTCTCTGAACTCGTTCCTTGAAAGGTGGCCTTCAAAATTTAGACTTCAGATCAAGGAAATGCTTTTCCTAGTTTCTGTGAAAATTTGCCCTATTTCTCAAAGTTTACATGTAGTCAATAGAAAACTGCACTTTAAAGCTGCACTTAAGCAGCTAAAATCTCCCAGAGAATCCATCCTCCCAGTCTGAGCCAAGAAATCTGGAGTACAACACCAGTTACAGATAGGACAGTGTCTATCAGGAAAACAATTCTAAGTTTCCCCAGAATCTCAATCACAAACGTGGTTTTGGCTGAATGCCATCTCCAAGTCCTGCACTCCATTTCTGCTCCCCCCTCTTCAACCCTGCTAATGAAAAAATGGTGGGAAATGCTAGTCCTGTCCAATTAGATTCCCCATTCTCCATGTCATAGACTCCTGGCTGAGGCAGCCAAAGTCATCAACCCTTCCTTTCTTGCTACTATTGCTTTCTTCCTCTGGTGTTGCTTTGAATGACACTGAATTTGCATTCTTCCAAACTCCCTGTGATGGCTGGTGCAATGCTCACACCAACATCTATTCCTAACCTCTATTTCTCCTAGTTCTCCTCCCTACCACTGCCCAAGTACAGACAGTGCCAAGCATTCAGTGAGGCAGTGTTCTCCAAGCTGCCAGAGCAAATCAGAAAGGGAAACAAAAAGGCTAGAGGGAATACAGAAGGGAAGAGGGGACAAAAATGCATGGATAATGCATGTAGAGTTTATAACTCTGTCGATATGAGAAAAAAAAAAATCCAAAAACAAAGCTACATGCAAAGCAGGAGGTTTACACCTCTGCACTGGAAATTGTACCTAAAAAGCCAGTTTAACAAGGGGGCTTTCATAGGCTCAAGACAAGCTGACAAGCCAACATCTAAGAGCTTAAATCCTGGTTCACCATCCCACATAGTACATGAGCCTAGAGATACGGATAATTCTTTAGTTGTCTCTTTAAATCAGTCTTGTTTATTGTTATAGCCTTGCTAACCAAACACAAGAGGCAAGAAGTTTCTTGTTCCTGAAGAGAAATGGAACATAAAACAAGTAGGGGACCTTAAGCAGCAGGACTTAGAAGAACCAAGACAACATGCCTAAATTGTACTACTCTATAACATGCATTTTCAATTAGAAAGACAAAGTTAATAAAATACTAACAGATTGAGTGGCTGAATCAGTAAGTATAGCAGAAACTCTTCCTGATGAGCTCCTTTTTACTTGCAGAAACTAAGCAAGAAGAAACATCAAACTTCAGCTGTTAATTTGATTTGACCAAGCACAAACTAGACTAGACTACTCAGTGTTCGATTTTGCTGCCAGTATGGGACCTGAACACCACAAAACTACTGGATATAATCTCCTTATCAATGTAGCACTATCACATGGTTGAAGATGAAATGCTATCATCTCACCAGCTGATCCCAAACAAACTTGCCCAACACAAACAAAAAACTCTTCAGTGTAATGCAAATACACTGAAGTTTTAAGTTCAACGTAAGCAACAATTTCATACACATAAGAACAAGGTTCAGGAATATGGCAAAGCCATCATTGCTTTGAAGTAGTTTCTGAACCTCTGAAAGTCTTTGGAATGTGTTTTTTTTTCTCTAAAGAATCCTTTTCCAAGCAACTCCTGAAGATAGCTGATCTGCAACAGTATTTTGAGGCACTGCAAAAGGGCAAACACTTTTTTAGTTTCTACAACTTAAGTGAGAACATCTTAGTATTCCAGAAAACACAGCTCAAGCACTGTAGAGTCCTTGGAGCTCTTTACTAGCGATTTGCTGCCTCATTACCTCATGCCAAGTAAATCAAAGAATGACTTAACAAAGGCCAAATTTTTATCATCCAAGTTTTTCTCCCAAATAAATACACTCTGACCTAAATAAGGTCACAGGAATTACAGAAGTACCAATAGGCGCCAATGATTTTTTTCCTCCTTCAGGATGGCTACTTAGTGCATATGTTACACCAGACATTCTGCAACAGTAAACTGCACCTCTAAGAGAAATTGATAAATTAGGAATACCAAATCCCTGTTCCAACATATGCCAGAAAGTTTTGGCTAAAAATCAAGACTTGAAAACTCTCATAGCACATTCTAGGTCAGATACTGATACTAAAATAGTGGCAGTGAAAGTGCTAACATTTAGAAGGCTAAACATCCTCCCCAAATTCACAATATGGTTCAGTATTTCAAATAGCTCCAGCCTTATGAAAGTAGGACAAAAATATTTAAAAAAAAAAAAAAATCAATGAAACAGGCACAGGAACCTTACTCATTTATTTCTAATAAGGGCTCAGCACCCCAGTGATGACAGATCACAGACTCTGTGAGGTCCATCAAAATGCTTCTCTCTCCCCCAGCTGGTTTGGAAATTTACATATGTCAGCCTGATAATATTTAAAAAAACCTGACAAGCTCTCCACAGATAAACAAACCTGATCTGAGGCAGTAAAACACAAAGGTGTACTCTCCCAAAGTTATCTGACCACAATAAACTACCTCTAAAATATTAAGAATCATTTACCTGAGATGAAACTACAGTTGCACATATCCATATCTTGAAGGTATCATTTATGTTAACTGTACAATGAGTGCTACACATAATAGGAAACATAGCAGTGTCTTTGTCATTAAGGATGTATGATTATCTGCAGGTATTTTTCTGACATTTTGTTAGGCTTTAACAAGTGCTGTTAAAAAAAAAACTTGTCCTTGTATATAGTTTCACTTTCATTTCACTTGAAAAGCTTTTATGAACTTGTTTACATAATTTTCAAATATGTAGATTCGTAACTGTCAATGATTTTACAAGGTTAATGGCCTCTGTAATTAAAACAAATTAATGAGAAACTCAACTTTAAATGAATGCACTTCAGTCAACCAGAAAAACAGCACACTCTGCAAAGAACATGGGTGTATGAACCAGACTAAACTCACCTTTTGCTGACTGCTCCAAAACAATGTACAGAAAAGAAGATACTTCTATTAATGATGCACTTAGACTCTAGACTATTTTGAAACCTAAAATACTAGGAATTGAGATGAATGGAATTTCTAGCTTAGTTTCCAGATCTAGATGCATCTGAGACATACTTTTACTCTAGAGGTTAGCAAACAACAAACACAGAAGCCAGCATAAAACTTTGTACTGTATGATACTGAAAGCTCAAAAATACAGATTGTCTTTTCAGGAGCATGTCTATTATTGAAGATAGCTTTAATTTACTTTAAACCTCACTTTCTTTTATTTTTTATTTGGACCTCTAGTTTCTAATTAGTATATTTTTAAATAAATTAATTGAATCCATATTATGCTTCAAAAATTTTTATATTGAATTAATTGACATACATTAGCAAGAAAAAGCCTAGATCACACCATACTCTTTTTTTAAGATTAAATGATCTGAAGCTGTAATTATTATAACCAAATTTCTTTGTAGAACTAAAACTTCTGCCATCCAAATATCACTAAAGAACTTGATTCAAGAGTAACAACAAATCAGAAATTCAGTCTAGAAAAAATTAAAGGGATAAACTCTCCTGATATTTAAGGGAGGTTTTAAGTTTCAAATGTTTTCTATTGCCTCAGAGAGGTTAGAAGTTGCCTTGTGCTCTTAAACTGTGATCAGGAGTTATTCACATGTAATTGAATGTGACATTCTACATTCTTGTCCACAGCCATAAAAATGGATGAAAAACATGAATGCATGGGCTGATGGCAAGATGGGACTATTATTAATGTAATTCATAAGCCTCTTGGACTTCTGGCAGAAATCTGACAGAAAGGTGGTAAAATCTTGAACACACTATCCACAGATATACACTTTTATAGGTTATTTAATTTGACCTCCTTAGCACAAAAAGCCATTTCCAAGCACATAAATTTTTACTGAGCATATCTTTAGAAAGACATCCATTGTCTTGCAACAAGCCAGCAGCATAAGTGCCCCAAACTTAATTTCCATTTGGAAGAGCAGGAAGTCCATCGAATCCTTACACTGATAACTTAGGCAATGTCTGCTTTATCAGACTTTTCATGAAGACTAGACATTGTTCCAAAACTTTTTCTTTGGTTTTTATAGAGATTTGTATTAATTTGTGCAAGCAAGACTGAGAGACAGCAGCATTCAGACACACATCAATGTGATCACTTGAATTTTGTTTGTGAGCCCCAGCTACAACCCTTAGTTTCTCCACTGGCATGCAAAATAAAGCATTTTTGATTATGCAAATAGTCCTCTGTTTTGTGAATAGGGCCTCAAGTGATTCAAATGCTAATTCTGTTAGAAACCTTGATGCAAAGCCAGTATTTCAACCATGTCAGCTTTATAACCAAGACTTTCTGAGAAACACGTAATTGCAAATTGAAAACTATCTTTTAGAACCAGAAATACATAAAGTAACCTGGAGAACTGGGAAAGTTTTTACAGCTTTCTGTCAATGACCCTGCAACCTGCTGGGTTTAGCTTTGAATTAGATGCCCCTTCAGGAACTGGCAGTTTCCTAGCAGAGGCAATATGGGCACTGCTGCACTAAGAAAATCAGAAATGAAACACCAAAAGCAAATTTTTATCTTGTCCAGAGAGTAATGTGCTATATAGTTTGTCTTTTTGTTTTCTTAATAAAACCTTCACACTATCCAGTGAATGCCTGCATGAAAATGTACTTGCCATTATTAAGCACATTTTTTGAGCCTCAGAGCACAAAAAAGAGCAAGCATGCATCCTCGATTTCAGAGAAATAGGGGGAAAGGGAAGTGAGTGAGAACATGTACGTGAAATGTGTAAAAAGCTTTTCTTTTTAGTTTGCAAGCAGTTTTGATTTACTTTTTTTCCCCTGACTAGTTGCATTTAACCTCTTACAGTACATTGTCCTCTCAAGTTCTAGGAGATCTGAGGGAAGGGAGAATGTTTTCAGATGGAAACCAGCCACACTGGCACTGCCATCAGCCTGTGCGCAAAGCTACCTTGACGGTACATTTCTACCACGCTCTTGACTTCCTCCATTGCTCTGCTCATGAAAACCAGCTGATGAAGAAGGCTAAGTAAAACCTGTGGATCTAATTATCTGTACATTAAGGTAATTACCTGTACAACTGAGGCCTTAGCTGTACACCTAAGACAGGCTTCAAAGAACTAACCTGCAGTTTAAGTTGCCTATAGAAAAAAAAAAAAAAAAAAAAAAAAAAAAAAAAAAAAAAGGGGTGTTAAGAAACTTCCACATGAGGTCCAAGGCAAAAAGTTAAATAACATAAACTACTTGTCATTGATGGTGGCAGTTTTGAGAATCTTCTCAAGGCAAAACCCAGAGGACAGAATCCTGATTTACATTAAGCCCCTCAAGTCAAAGAAAACTGGTCTATATCAATTCAACAATGATTAAGGCAACTCTGAAACACGCACCACAAAACACACACAACAAACAAGCTATATCAGATCAGACCCAATACAAATCACTGGCTTTAGCACACCTAAAATATCCTTATTTACAATAAGGATATTTTCCTTCACTTTGTTTTAAGTTCATTTTTCAGTTGGCTCCAACTAAATCTGCTTCCAGCTGAGAAGCTGTGGAAGTTTGTTACAAGTGGCTCAGACCTCAAAAATTCAGAAATACACAGTTGCAGATTCTACAGCTGAATGTCTCATAGTGATGACTTTTAGACTCCACTGTCATGGCTAATATTTTAGTAAATGGGTCAGAGGTGGCAGGCCACACATCCCATTACCAGTCTCTGAACCATCCAGTTCCCCTTCATCTCAGCAGAAAAATGCAACACATTATCGGCTTCTTTTTTGATATTGCTTACTCGGGGGGAACATTCTGAAGTCAAATAATGTGGATATTCATTTTCATTGCTTTGAAGAAGACAGTAAAGGTCAAGTTCTAATATTGAAATGCTGCTCTCTTCATATTGATTATAAAGCCTGAAAGCAGTAACTCCACCCATGCTGGAAGAAGAGACCCCATTATGAAGCCTGTATTGCAATTCTGTGTAATTTCTGAAAGATAATCTCACACTTCTCCAAGCAAAACTGAAAAACTGAACTGAAATGTTTGCAGCACAATCTTCAGGCTATGGTAAAATACAAAAGAGAAAAAAGAGCAATGCTGTCTCCCGAAGGAATGGTCTCACCCAGACAACTGTGCCTACAGCATCTGACAGCTGGTAGACCAAAGGAAAAAAGGAGTCTGTGAAGAAACAGAAAAAGAAGGAATATTTTTCTCTCACATACATAACTTTAAAATAAGATGTATGTATTTGCTACCACTTTTTTCACTGTTTTGATTATAACTGACCTTTTCCTTCCTATGAGAAAGGTATTAGTGCTTCTTAATGACTACAGCGGTTGCTGCCATATTTTATACCAGTACAAAAATGTAAGCTGCTGAAAATATTTTTCACCTTTTTCAGTTTAGAAATTTTGTGAATTTCTAACACAGAAAGTTCATTAATGAATTATCCTATCCAATTCATGCTTAAAATTTTCAGCAAATTACTATGAACTATACATAGCATTTTACCATACTGGGATTTTTTACTTCCCTGTACACACAACATATTTAAGAAAGAATTGAATCATTACCATAAAAGATGGGAATATAAAGCAGCAAAACAAAATGCTGCAGTAATCTCATCCTCTCAGGCTGCCTATCTTCTCAACTAGCAAGTCTCTACTTATGCCATGGCCCCGTCATTTGAAAATAAGTGTCATTTTCCCTTTGATAAAGGAGTGATCTGTTAGATATTAAAACAAAATAGTGTCTTGTATCTGTAGAAACTAAAGGTGCTTAATTTTATAAATAAGTTAAAAATTAAAAAATAAAAATTTTATAAATAAGTTAAAAATTTGAAATATACTAGTGGATTTTTCTCAAAGGAAGTAAAAGTACTTATTGTGCTGTGGACAAAAGCATTGAAAACAAAGACATTGTTGTGGATCCAGCAGAAGCACATGCACATCTTTATTGCTACGTTCGTGTCTGAAGAACCAAGACAAATTTTTAAATTATTTATACACATCAAGAGAATTAGGATAATTCATTCATGAACTTTCTGTGTTAGAAAGTCACAAAACTGTTCTGATGATGTTTATAAATGATGACTGAATTCAGTAGCAAGAAGATGGTGACATGTCTCAGACATGACTTTTGAAGAAGATGGATAACTTTCACAGGAAGCATTTTTACTTTATCCAGACCTGGGTACATGACCAACTCACATTAAACATTCTCTGGGTTGATCAAAGGCAGTATGTGACCCTTCACAGAGGTTTTGCTCTTTGGGGGACAGGATTAATTTTTTTTCTAAGTCTTAAAAACATACAGGAGACACATGAACGCACAACACACATACACTTCTTTCCATACATGTAGTGGTGTATCTCCTTCAATGGGGAGAGCTGTAACACAAAGAAAACAGACAACTTTCTAAAGTTTTTATTTTGGACTTTACCCAAAGTTGAAACCAATTCTGCTGAGATACCACAGTCATCTACTAGTTTTACACGTAAAAAAGACCATGGATAAAACTGAAGCTGATCGAACTGGTTCAAACACAGAATTGCCACCTTGCTTTGGTATTTTTGAAATCCAGGACACAGCAATGGAAAACCACACACAGAGATCTTGACAAAGACAAATGTCTTTGTGCAGATTTGAAGTCGCAACTTTCATCATAAGGCATTTCAACATTATATTGTTGTCTAGATTATCCCTTCTGCAAAAGGGAGATATGGCAATGAAAAAACAATTAGAACTAGCCAGGTTCAGGAGACGTTTCTTTGCCTCAACATCAGAGATATCAAATTTTAATTTCACCAGGTGGCCATGGAAGATACTGGCGCTTGGGTGGGTACCTGAGGGTCCCCAAGCAGTTTCACTTGAAACATGACATCACTTGCTAGCACCTCCACTCATATTAAGAAGCTGGTTTCTGTACTACCAATTCAATCTGCTCCATCTGGGATATGGTCACAAGGTAAAAACTAATGCTACTTGGAGAATTTTAATTTAGCTCTACTTTTTTTTGGTGGCAGAATGTGCTGGAAGAGGACATTAAATTTACATACAGCAGACAGACTCTCAACAACTTCCACTCAAACAAGAAAGCCATGAGGGCTGTATAAGGGCTCTGTATGACTTATAGATGCATATTACCATTATATACGAAGAAAGAATTGCCAGCCTTCTTCTATTCTCCAAATTCTGTGATTGGCATGTGTTTTCTACCCTTCTTGTCATACTACCAGGGACAACGAGAGCAGCAGACCAGAATCTATAAGGCAACAGTTCCAACTTCTGCATTAAATAGGGAAGAGAAGAAACAGTTTTTGAGCAGAAGAAATCTGCTCTATCCAGAAAGCCCCAGGGGCAAAAAGCCAAGTCAGAGAGCCCTGAAACTTAGGGCAAAGGAAACTGTAAGCAAAAGCCATACTAAGAAGGGTTCAGTAGCACTTGTGAACTAATGGATTTGCAACAGTCCAGCTCTGGAACTGGCACAAGATCCCTTTTCCAACACTCTCCACATGAGCAATGAGGATGCACGGACAACTTCTTCAGTAGAAGTAGGGCAGAACCTGAAAGGTCTGCCATTAAGCTAACATGACAAGGATGAAGAAAGAATTCTTGACAGCAAAATGACCATATTAAAAATAAATAATCTTTAAAGTGTCACCCCATTTTCTTGCTAGAACTGTGCTCAAGAACAAAAGTCAGAAGAAGGTCACAGCCTGAACATCAAAAGTACTGAATAAAGATTCAATTGATACAGTCGTGTTCCACCTCAGCAGGCCACAGATAAAATGTTGGAGGGGGAATGGGAGGAGGACAGAGGGGATGGAATATTCTGTGAAACAAATCTAGTTCTATGAAACTGGATAATATGGAATTTGCATTTGTACTTCTCAGAAAAGCACGACACTTTTCCTAGATGATAGCAGTTCATTATAGATTTTAAAATTTATAACATGATTCTCAAAGGGAAACACCAAAATTTATGCTATATTTATGTAATCCCAGCTCTCCTGAAGGTTTTCTAATTGAGAAAATGGCTAATTTGTTAGATGGTTAAAAAGGGGGGAAAAGGAAATACTATGTTCAGTCTGTGAATAGTCAAGTACAAAGAAACAAACAGGACAGACTTTTTCAATCTACCATTTCTGACCACCCTATGTGTCCCACCAAAAAGAAGTAAGTAGCACAGTGTAATTTGGACACACTAAAAAGCAGGATAAAATAACACCATAACTTGCACTGTATATGAGACTAGAAAACTATCAGATCTCCCACGTTCACCTTAGATGACAAGGAATTCAGTTCACCTGCTTCAGCCAGCCAGTCCAACTGCTTTCAGAGAAAAGCAAATGAGTACTCTCAGTAAAAAAACAATTAGCAGCCAGGGTTGGAGAGAACAGCAGGAGGGAAAAAAGAGTAAAGATGAAACTCCTGTTGCTTCCAAGCTCCACATCACATTGCCAAAGATCTAACACACTTCTTGTAGACATACACAACTGCACATGCAGGAGAAAGCATAAATTAAACATAGCTGAAAATCTGAGCAATAAAAAAAAGCATTCAGGAAAAAACCTCCAGAATTTAAAAGCAATTTTTCTATTATTAATGTTCAAGAAGAAATAGTATACACTTCTCTGAAATATGAAATGCTATTTAATAAGTAACTTCCAAAAGTCTTGGATTTTAAAAGTTGACTTAATTTAATGAGAAAGGTCCCAGGAACATCCTTTTCCAAATGTACTGTAGTTTTTGAAGTCCAGTCTGTCTTAATTTGAAAACTCTTTTAACTCAAGGAAACCAACAGTTTGGGTAAGGCTGCAGGGTGACCATAAGAGAAAAGGACCAGACAGAGAAATAAAAATTGCTGGAGTTTCTTTAGTTTTGAATATTCTTGACCTTAAATATACAATGACACAGTGTCCTAGAGGTCCTTGGCTTGCATGTTTTATTTTTAACAACACTGAAAAACAAAGCTGTTATGACTCCAAGCCCAACTGGCTTTGCAGGGACTTTACAGCTAATTGAGCCGTTGCTATTTAGCCTGTAGAAGCACCAGCTCTGCCAACTCTGTAGGCCATGAAAAAGCTCCCCAAGCTACAGCCAAGCTACTGTCCTTTTCTTTTTTAACTTAACTCTTCCAAAGCAATGTGGCTTTTGGGGAGAGTGAGCTCATCCTCAGGCTCTAAACCCTAGACACAAACCCCCTATAGTAATTCTTGTGACACACACGCTCAGAATAGCTACATCTCCATAATCTTAAATATAATCTCTTGAAGTTCCCTGAGGCTTGTTGAGCCAGATATATATGAAGCTGTTAAGCATTTCAATTATGGAAATTCAAATTTCTTGACTGGGCTTTGTAAAGGAAATCTGAAAGTCCTCCAAACTCTTATCACTAAAAAGAAAGCAGTTGTCAAGCTTCCTTATTAGGAAAAAAAGAACCCACAACAAAAAAACACCCAAACCAACCCTAAATAAAATTAATAGATTTACTTTCTGTAAGTGGATGATTTAACTTCCAATTTTAAAAAAAAAATCTTTACTGGAAGATGAAGACAGGATTTTCACTGCAATTTTCATGTTTACCTTCTACCAGTATATCAACCAATGACTCTTCAAAAAATATAGACAGATATTGTTTCACTGTGACCTTGACTCATGCCATACAATCTTCCAGACCTACTCTAATACAACAAATAGGAGGCTTATGACCGTGAGTCATCCCACCAGTGCCATGAGGTCATTTGTTGACTTCAGTGTTGAAAAGACCATTAGGCTATATATCACTGAGCTAGGGAGTGCCTGCAATAACTCAGGTCATAATTCAGGATGAGGTCACAAGAATTATACCTACTGAGTCAAAATACAATTTTCTGGAGCTCTCCCTTAGATGTTACAGGTATAGACTCTGCTATTTCTCCAGGATAATATAAAAGCTCAGCTACTTTACATCACTTGCAGCATTGTTAACACCAATCACTGTTTTCCACTGTGCAGCAGTTAGGAACACCAGGCAATAAATTACACATTCACTCAGGTAAGAGCTTTCTCTTGGCAAACTCCTGATCTTCCCTGTATTCTTTTCTTAGCAGTTATTCACCTTGATTTTCTACAGATAAAAGTTTTGTAAAGATTTATCACTTACAGCCTGACAATTTCAGAAAGGGAAGCCTCAAGAAACCTCCCATCTTAGAGGAGGCTGTCTGGTATAAATATATATCCTGAGGATAATCTATTATAAATTATAAAATAGAAAATATATTATAATATATAACATACATATATAATATAAAATATATAAATCCTGGGGAATAAATGTGAATTCTCATTTCTTTCTTAGAAACTGTTTCAGGTTTTATTTTTTGTTTCTGTAACAATCATAGAATGGTCTTAGTCAGAAGAGACTTTAAAGATCAAGTTCCAACCCCCTGGCATAGGCAGGGACACCTTTCACTAGACCAGGTTGCTCAGAGCCTCATTCAAACTGGCCTTGAACATTTCCAGGGATGGGACAGCCATAATTTTGCTGGGCAACCCGTTCTAATACCTCACAACCCTCACAGTAAAGAAATTCTTCCTAATATCTACTCTTTGTCAGTTTAAAGCCATTTCCCTGTGTCCTGTCACCACATGCTCTTGTTAAAAGTCCCTCTCTGTCTTTCTTGTAGGCATCTTCAGGTACTAGAAGGCTGCAAATAGGTAACTCCTAAGCCTTCCCTTTTCCAGACTGAATAAATTGAATTCTCTCAGCCTTTCCTCATAGGAAAGCTATCCCCTTTATCCCTCTAATCATCTTGCCAGCCTCCTCTTGAATCACTCCTGCTACACACCATGACAGAAGGACGCAAAGGCTCAAAACTTTGAAGACTTACAAAGATGTTCTGTGGTCCATAGTTAAGCATCTCTTAATATCTCTTTATATTGGCACACAG
This sequence comes from Lonchura striata, assembly GCF_050655825.1. Lineage (NCBI taxonomy): Eukaryota > Metazoa > Chordata > Aves > Passeriformes > Estrildidae > Lonchura > Lonchura striata. The sequence continues at coordinate 22,879,989 of NC_140704.1, read as the reverse complement.
ATGCACTGTGTTCTCCCCCAGCTCACAAAAAAAAAAAAACTTACTCAATATGTATGCCAAACTGCTCTTTAAAAATTAAAAAATAATCATTAAGCAATTCCTGTATTCTTTGTAGTTTTATAATGCAAAACAGCAGATGCTTCCAGAGCATTTGTCTGTATTTCTGCATGCTGCTATCCATATGTGGCATTAAGCCCACAGCCTTTGACATTGAAGTAGACGGAAAAGCAGTATCAGAGAAACTGTCAAATCAAAGACGTAAACCCTGTCACATGAGCACCTTTAAATGTGACACACAAATTGGTACAAATACATATAAATTACAACATACAAATACAGTAATTAATAAAAAGAAAACCAAACTGAAAGTTGCCCAATCATGGCATTTAAATGACAAAGTACAAAAACAGCTACAAAACTGGATGATGCTTTGAAACACATCTAGACCTATGAGAAATGAAACATTTCAATATACTAAAACCCTGGACTAGAGTTTTATTGCTGTAGTAAATGGCAATATTTTCAAGGGTGGAAAAATAGAAACAATTGCAAAAAAGTTTTCATGCTTGGGATGGGGAAGAAAGAATTTTGTTACCCAAGAAAAGAACACAGTAAGCAAGTTAACCTCAGAAGCAAGGTGCTGATAAAGCCAAGAGATGTTTGTCTATATATGTATCCAAAAAGCAAAATATTTGTCATGCTGGATATAAGCCATATTATTATCCAGAATGAAAAAAAGATAACTACAGAACAGTAAATCAATCTGCTTCCAGAATTAGAATTTACCACACAGTTCAGTATTCAGCCTAGGTGAACATATGATTCTAAAGGAAATTAAGAGAATGAAATATCTGAGATAAAAGTTAAGGCCAGTGAAACTTTCTCCTGGCTGCCATGGGTTTAATAATACTTCAAGTCTGATCCTGAACAGTTGATAATGAACATTACAGTAGAAGTATAAACCACAACTGCACTAACACAGAAAACAAATAATTTGCTAATCTGTTACTACCAAGTTTATTTTAAATGAGAAAATAGATTGTAAATGACTATCAGACTCCACAGTATCTCAGATATCACTGTTGGAGGCAAACTTAGCCCACAACAGTAATATGGTGGCCTGAATCACTCACATAAATGTTATCAGAAAATCTCACAGATTTATCCCACTCAAGTATATACACCAAATCCATTATGCTTTTTTCTTGTTTTTTCCTTTTTTTTTTACCTTGGACTCTTCAAAAGTAAATTAGATTACCTCAGACTAAGTGAATTATATTCAGAGAGGAACATCCTATAAACTGCATACAGTAAGTTGGCACATCTAACTCAGGCCAAGTTGAAAGAACATTTAGCACAGGCTACTTCTAAATTTTGTTCTAGAAATTCAATAGTGAGCTGAACTGCACCAATAAATATGCCACATTCACCTATTTTCATTTAAACCTATGTAACTTTGATGGTAGAAGACACAAACCCCTATCTGCTGTAAAAGCAGACTTACTTTATAAGTTTTAATGGAAGCTTCAGCTAAAGCTCTCCTAGGCCTTAAAATTAACTATGATTTTCCTTACACAGTTTTACTGGCTTTTTTGTTCAGTTGGAGATTTTTTTTCACTTTTCCTTCCACTTACTGTTTCAACCAACTTAGTGCTTGTCTCTACAGTCATACATTCTATATTTGTCTCCTTCATTTTCCCACTTCTTTTAGTCTTTTTCCTTTGTAGCTTTGTATTACTTTGAACTTCATTCTGCTGCTGTCACAACAGTAACAATATGCTTCCCTGTTCATAGGCAGCTATAACATTCCCTCAGCATGACCACTGCTTAGGATTTCAGCCTGTAACTTCCCCCAAATTAACATCACACAGCATCCCCCTCAGAAGCACCGAGTAGAAATGCTGTTTTTTCTCACTGCTTTACTCAAAGAGCCATTAGAAATGGTAAACAATACCATTCTAACAGTACCATTTTCTAACAGTAGTTTTAATTTGCAACTAACTAGACTTCTGTTTGACTTTGCCTTGCATTGTTGGAAAATTAGAAAATAAGGAGCAAGCCAAGATGACATTTGCCTGGTTTCTCCATTATTAAAGAGTTTGGAAAGAAATGCCCTCCAACAGACCTTTTGCTCATATCATCATATATTCATTTTTCCATTAGGGGAACACTATTCCTCAGATAACTGAAATTAGAAGTTGATCTCATCTTCGGTGGTATTTGTCCTTGTTTTAGTTGTCCCAGCCTAAATTATGGCACTGGAGCCCTCAATTAGTCATCAAAGATCAAGAGAAAACTGCTTACCACAGTGTCCCATTCTTACTGCTTTTCCATATCAAACTTATCAGATAATCTCAAGAGCTCAGAGAAGCGTTTATTTTTTCCTTTTTTTTCTCCCCACCCTTGTAGCTGACAGCAGCCATGGAACCATTACAGAATTCAACACGTCCAAGATGGATTATATGCTACCAAGAGGAAAGGAACAGCTTCCTAAGCTCCTGCTAGTGAAGCCCATGGCTGTAGTGGCCGTAGCGTTCCTATCAAATTCTACAGGCCTGCACAACATCACTGAGGTCACCTTCTGAACATTACATTTGTAATGTTACTTTTCTGGTCCTAATATTTGTTTCTGACAAAATCAAAACCAACAACAGAAAAGTCAAAGCCTAAATAAATAGAGAGTTTTCCCCTTCCCATCTTACTTATGAGGTATGTGTGATGTCTACATGACATAAAACATACAACATTGTAATTAACCAGAAAAATGTTTCACAAACAACCTACAAACCAAACGTGAACCCACCTAACCAAGAGTCTACAAGAGTGGAGAAAAAGCTTTTTTATTATCCTTATACTCTTTGGATCTAGTCTCAGCTTAGATGAAGACTTAAAAATATAATGGATGCACACAGTCCTGTCATAATCAATGAGACACCACACAGTTAAATTGGTATTAATTATAAACTTCAAAAGCTTTTGTAGACAAGACCTTTATTCTACTAATATTATAGCACCACGGTTTTAACTGGCTTCAACCACAGTATTGGTTGAAGTATTGTAGCACAGCTAAAAAGAAAATGTTCCAATGACAGTGTGAGAAGTATTTTCATGCAAGTGTGCCTTAATAATTTTTTTAATATATCAAGTGGGGAAAAACCTCTGTCCCTAAGGAATACTTCTGTATACTGAGCTCAAACAACACACTATTTATGAAGAAAAATGGGCTATACTGCATTTGACAGCTACTGTGCCATAAACTTTCATCTAGACCAAGCTCACATTAAAAAACCTTTTAAGTGTCACTAAAAAGGCACAAGAAAGCCATATTTACTATTCTCTCATTAAGTCAGTACCATACCAACTATAAACCTGAAGAACAATAAACATATTTGAAACTGTTATAACAGATTGTTATAACTTTAACTCAGCATCACAGTTATTGAAAGCTGCACCCGTAACCCTCTGCACACCTTGTTATCACAGCACAGCTGCAGGGACAGACAGCTCACACATAAAATAGATATTGTTATGAATAAATGTGTCAGATCATTCAATCAGTAGAGAAGAACTGTGGAAATTCCTTCATAAATTGGCCACCCACAGTTTCCCTCCTTTGTGAAAGAGCCACCTTTAAAATGCACAGTCCTGGGATGGAAATCCACAGTAGTTTAGCGACTTCTAACTTCAGGGTGTCAATCACATGAAACATGGGGGTTGATTCCCCAGCCCACTCCAGAATGGGCTCATTGTACGGACAGACATACAGCAGACAGATGGCTGCAAGAGCAAGGCACAGGGGAGCTACAGCTGCTGTGCCTGGGCTCTCATGATCATGAAGTCCTCCAACTGTGGACCCTGTGAGGGCTGATGTTCTAGTACCTCCCTGGCTCATCTCACCCTGGGAATTAGGTTGATAGCATAATTTTAAGAGCTCCCTAAAAGATGTAAGAGCTTCATCTCTTTAGTTCATTACCAATTTCAGCTGAGTCTGAATCAGTGCTGTGATGGTAAATTGTTTATTATTTCTCTACCAAGGCTCATTTGTAGCACCTTCTAAGAGAGAAGGACCACACAAAGAAGGCATATCCAGCAATTTCTGTACAGGAGCTCAGTACAGACAGACTCAGATAAAGCAGCCGTCACCAGGGACCAGGAGAGGCTGACAAGGAAGGATAAAGGAGTGGAGCAGAAAGTTTAACATGCATCTTCAAGCACAATAGATAAGAATCATTCCCAGGCCATACAACTTAGAGTCCATGGGGTAGGAAAAACAAACACAAGCTAGTTGCAAACTACACACAGCTTCAAAAGTGCCTGCAGTTTTGCTCCATGATCTTTTGATTGCCTTTATCAAGAAATGCTTGTCATTGCTTCATGCTGCATATATATCTGAAAAAACACATCTCCCTTCATCCTAGGTGCTGCCTGCGGGCGAGGAGCGCATCTTACACAGCTCCCTCATCTTCCTGAGTGGCTTCTCACACCCACCTTAAACATGCTCTCCAGTACTCGGGGTATAGTAAATCTAACAGGAGCCAAAGCACAGGCGGAGCTGCATTCTTTAACAAGAACTCCCACACCAGAGGCTTTGTTTTTGAAGCACCAAAGTTTCTTCCTACTGAGAACGTAACCATGTAATTTGAATTCTCAAGCTATTCACTACAGCATGGCACAGAAATAAGAAGCACAATGCAATTACAAAAAAAAAAAAAAAAAAAAAGCCACCACATATATAATCACTAAATGTGAGTGCATACCTTCCCTGATAGCAGTAAATGGGGTTCCTTCCTCTTCTTGTAATCTAATCACCTTCAATGCCACCAGCTTCCCATTTACCCTGAAAGAGAAAGAGGGGAGAGGAAGGAGAAATTTTGAAAAACTAAAATTATAGTAGACACAGTATTTCTTATAATAGAACTTATTTCCTATCATAGCAGGATAGTACTTATTCAACTTCTTCCTGTCAATGCCAGTGATTCATCTACAGCACTGTAAGAAGCACTTCATAGCTTCCATAATGTCAACTTTATATTTGCACACTCAGATGTAATCCAAGAAATTATCTCAGTTTTCTGTGAGTCAGTCTGTTTCCTTTCTACTACAGCTTTGTTACTGAAGCTTCGTTAAGAAGTAACATATTTTAAAATTTCATTATAAAATATCTGTTCATTATTTGATCAAACTGTTCAAAGAAAAAGGCATATGGTTTTTATCAATCACTTCACGTGCAGTATATCCAGATTTACACTGATTACCTCCTTCCACTGCATTATACACATTATTATAGCCTTCAAAAAGCTACGAAGTTTGTGTAATGAAATAATTTTTAGGTAATTCTGGCCATTTCCCACTAGGGCAGGATTGCCCTTGCGGCATATTCTTGACTACATGGCCCAGGCTACTTTTAGGTTATAATAACTCTCATTTGTTCTAGAGACAAAAGTTCTTAACAGGTCATTTTAGTGTAAAATCTATTTGTCTTGTTTCATTTTTAGCATTCAAAATTTCACCACACATGCGTTACATTCCAGGTCTTGTAAAGAAATCCAGTTGGTTCAGTTTAACCAAATAAAATCTCACAAAAATGGAACAAAGCTGATATCCATTACCCTCTTCAAGAACAAACTCATACCATGAGACTTTTGTCCCTATATACAACAAGGAATGGTGAGGATAAATTACCAAAAAGATATAATACAGTTAAAAAAAAAATATTGTTGTTATTATAATTAAGATTTATTTCTGTAAAAGCAAAATTAGCCTTTACAGCCACAAAGCTCAAGGACACATAGGAGCCTTTACACTCCTGTAGTCATGGAGGCAATTCTCTACTGTACTACAAGAGGGATGGCCCAGAAAATGTATTACATTTTCAAAGCAAGGTGATATGGAAACCACCAACTCTGAATTCATCTTCTCCCTCGGGCTTTTAATTTTTGCAGTTATGTGAGTTCAGTGATGGATGGCTACTGTCTTGTTTCTTCTATTATTCCTCTTTCATAATTACCAAAAACTCATTAGCCCTATACAGAACATTACACAATGACTCTGAGCAAGTTAAGAAACCCTGGTTATCAAAAGATGGTTTACTCATCACCTTCCAATTACTCATAATATTCAGGCTGGCACCAGTTCAAGTCTCATGCCACTAGTCACTGTTGAAAGGAAATTATCAGCTTAACTCTCCTGGATTTCTCCTTAAAATTACCTTACATATTTTTTTATTTGGATTCAAACAGGACTTAAGGCATCAGAAAAAGATAAGCCTTGCCTCAAGTAACTTCATGTGTCATGCTCAGACAGGAGAATGAACCATGTTAAAAGCAGACGGACTGATGACAGACATGCAGTTCTTAAACATATGTCATTTTCAGTTCCTCTGTCAATCCACCACCCTACCTATCATATACATATTACTTAGATATCTGAAAAAATAGAATATTTTGCAACAGATGAACTAACTGCAGGAGGAATTTAAGTAAGAAAAGTAAGATAATTTTGCAGATAAAGACCAGGACAGATGCTGTGTTCAGAGAAGGCAATGCAAAATACAATGAAAAAAACAGATCAAAGAGGCATTAAGGAAACAGGGATATGGAGTCTCTTCATAGAGAAAGACAGAAAACATGCAGCATTGTGTAGCTTATGTTCTTTTAAATCTGAAGTTCTACATTCCATTGGTTCATGAAAAGCAATATATAATACAAACGGCAATAGTATGGAACCAATTTCAAAGAATTCACAATTAAACATAGCAGCTGAGCTGTGCTTTTTCGTTATCATTGCCCCTTTGTCATTGGTACCTGTCATCATCTTGACAGACATCATGGCAACTCTTAGTACTATCAAAATAATCAAACTAATGTCAAGTACTGTTCCTCTGGGATTTTATTCTCCTCTTTAATACAATTTATCTCCAACATATAAATCTATAATTTCCATAATACAAGCCTCTTAATTCTCATTAACTACCCAGTCATTAAAATACTTTTTTTTTCATTTAATTTTCTATAAACAGGAGAATACAAAATGTGAGAGATTATGAAGTATCAATTAAAGAGACAGGGTGTTTATTCACATCCTTTAATTATCCTCCCACTGATGCAATCTCAGGATGCAGTTAGATGATGCTGAAAAGATGAGCTAAGGGCTGCCTCACAGTATAGGTTTTTCCTGCTTAATCCTTGCCACACACTCCTGACACTGCCTTGTATTTTCTGCTGGACTTTACAATGTGACTGCTTTGACAGCTTAAATAGGAGAAGCCTGGCCCTTCCAATAAGAATTATATAATATTTTTTTTTAAATTATAAAGGCATGAAAAAAAAACAAAAAAAATCCACCAACAAATACATAAGAACTGGGTCCCCCTTCTGATAAGCAATGTGTCATGGGATCAAGCCAGCCATGTCAGGAAATTACACTCTGAAACTTGTGATGCCATGTCAAAATAGTATGATAATTTCCTTAGAAACAACACTGAAAAAAAGGAAACCTGAGTAAAATTACCTCTGCAACCTATCAATACCTGTCTCTGCAGACTTCACAAGTGATCAGATAAGGTTAACAGAACCCCTTCCAGATACTGCTTTACATTTGTCTTCCACAACTTTCAAAGCATGCTCAGTATTTTCATTATTTTCAAATACAAGTAAAAAACTGACAAGCAGACTGCCTTTTAGACAGTGAAAAGGCAACACAACTGACTCTTTTAACATCTAGGATTCATTAAACCACCTCTATTACTCACTGTCCAAAGCAAACAATTTCACACCTTCTCAAAACAATACACATCACTGTGTCAAAGATTACACTTATCATCTTATGCCCATCCTGTCAACTGCCTCATTAGTTTCTATTAAGGACAATATTGACTAAAGAATTCCTATTTTCTAAGCCATCCTCCCTCCTAAACTAACTTGTTTTCTCTTTCTCATTGAAAAACCTTCAGAGAAAGTACAGAAGTCCTAAAGCCTCTCTAATGATCACACAAAACTACTTTAGTTTAGGTAAAACACCTGCAGCTGATGGACAGCTTTCCAATTTATGGAAATTCCTCATTTTAACATTATAAAATTTTCTAATAAATTTCTGACTATATATGCAATGTAGGCAAAAGAAAAATTAGTCCTAATTGTTTTATGCAGCAGGAAGTAAGAGTCTACATATTATAAAAAATACAAATGAGCCAGATATTACAAAAAATGCTAATATAATGTGTCATTCTGAATTTTCTAAACCAGCATATATCAGCACTACCAAAATAAATACATTTATTAAAAATGACCATTTATGAGGAAGTAGAGAAAATTGGAAATTATTTAATGCTTTAATGCGTCATTAAGAACATATAATATTGATGAATATAAAGTAAATGATGATTTAATTGGCTTCACTGGGGATAATGCTGATGGGTGCCACATAGAGAATAAAACAGTACAATAACACTATTTTCTCAAGTTCTTCAGATATATTTAGATGACATAAATGGTCTAAATATACACATTTAAAAGAGTCAATTAACATAAAATCTGCCAATTCTGATTTCAATCTGTTTATTTAATACTGAGTTTTACCACTGGCTGAAGTTGAGGTTGAGCTCATAATTTGAGCAAGTGCTAAGCCTGGGAACACTTCTGTAAAGAAAAATCAGTAGATGGTATTGGGACAATGCTCTAATTTGTGATACAAATTTCAAGAAATTAATTTTTATGAAGAAAAATAACTTTCAATTGTAAAATATTCATTGACAGGAAAATCTCAAAGTTTTATGATCAAACCTTGAGAATATCTAATTGCATCTACTCTGTATGGATATTAATTTTAGGTGTCATAAACAGACTCCTAAAACTCCAAACAGACTATGGGGGCCTAATGAAATCAGGCTCTGCCAGAAATTTCCTTTGAAGAAGCATGACAGAGGCACATTCACTGTAGGTTTAGTCACCTCTGATTATTCTACCAGCGAATAACTAATTCCACATTGAGGGAAACACTTCTTTTAATCATTAACATAAAAGACAGCTCAGTGTAAACGTGGTTTAAACTATATTTTTCTTACTAAAAAGGACTTATATTTCAAGTTTACAAAAGCCACTCCCAGTCCTGCTAAAGCCCTATCACGTAAATTCTCAAGGGACTAACACAGGTCCTGAATTTCTCTTTTTGAATCCCACCATCTTTTAACCTCATCCTAGACAAAAGTTACCTTGTCTTAGTAGAAGCCAGTGGATTAAAGATACTTCATAATGCTGGCATTTACTAGGGCTGAAAAAACAGAAGATCAAAGAGTTTCATGAGAGATGAAGGATTTAAATTATTAATTAGTGCTGTCACTGGAACTTAGGAGTCAAGGCAGTCTCGTACAAACAGTGTGGCAGCCCTCACTTGAACAGGAGCAGGTATGATAAGAGTTTACTCCCAGCTCACATCAGTTCAAACTGCCCATCAGCTCATCTGTGCACAGGGGCTGTACTCGACCTATGGATGCTGGCAGGAGTCACCTGGGAAGGGCAGCAGGCAAAGCAATGCTGAGCACCATCCTCCTCCACACCCCTCACATCCCTCCACACCCCACTGGTGCTCACAGACAGAGAAGTTGAAAACAAACATAGAGATATCCCTTATAAAAAAGGTGGCCTCTTAAAAGTGTGCACACTGACAGTCACAGGGGATCTGCTGAGAGCCACCACTGACCAGCAAACTGGAAAATGCGATGGGGCACAATGCCAGCTGGCAAATTAATTCAGTACTCTCCCTACCATTCCAATCATGAATATATGGCCAATAAGGTTCTATCCACTAACTCTACACATGTATGTAATATAACTATATTCTATCCTAGTTTTTCTACCAAGTTTCCAGGGCAGTCCTGGGTAAGTAATATAATAGACTTATTTTCTTCAGTTTTGTCCCCTGGTATGCAAGATAATAATACTAATTCACCTCCTTAAACTGCTTTGCAGGTTGAAGCACAGCACATATAGTGTGATGTTCTTTTTATATATTCAACTATGGAAAAAAAAAATCCCAATCTTTATTTTAAATGTTGAAAAACTCACTCAGTAAGTGATCGGTATAGTCAATGATTCATCTTCTAGTTAGAATTCTAGTAATTTATTTTAGTACTTACTCTACTTCAATAATTTTTTCCACCATTTGGCATTTTAGTTGAACATCTAGTTGCCATTAGTTTCCTATCTAATTCAATTTTAAATTACCATTTTTATTAAAGATTTACAATGCTAGATTTTAAAAAAAAAAACATTTATGTACACATTTTATAATCCCATATCATAACTTGCCTACAAAATTCAGTTAAGGAAGTAAGTTAAAAAATGGAAGTAAGTTAAAAAATGAGGGGGGGGGGGAAAGAAAGCCTAGTTGGTAACCATAAAGTGTGTTTTTGTAACCCATGAATATGTATTCCTTTTCCAGCCATCTGTTATGCTCAGATGAAAAGAAGATTTCATTTGTAGAACACTAATTTCACACAATTTTCAGGAAATAAAGGTTAAGAAAGTTTAGGTTATTAAGGTAATATGAATCAGAGAAATTTTGAAATATCAGCCTAAACCAATTGGCCATAACATGAAGAAAAACTTTCCTGTGAGCTGGAGTGTTGTACATGAAACTTATGAGGGAGCCTGTGAACACAACACTTCACATGGGCATAGAGTAAAGCTTGGGGAATGACTAGAAAATGGTAGCTTGACCATTGCAAGCTTATGGTACTTGCAACAGATTGAGCATAAAATACAATCAGATTCAAAGAGATTTCATGACAAATCAAAGAAATTCTGCAACTTCAAAAGCAAAAGTCAGAACAGCAATTAATCCTCTCAACCATCTTCAGTGAAGGTTTCAGCATCATAAATATAAAAATCAAAATACACATGCCATCCCTTTTCTTGTGAGCAGCCATCCACAAATATATTTATGAAATATTATGGTCAGCTATATTCATAGCACACACTGCAATACATCATGCCAGTAACAAAGAGTGGTAGCTCCCTCTGATTATTCAAAGATTCCCTGCTGCCTCAAGAATAACACAGCATGGAAACAACCCCAGTGCAGAGCATGATGCCTGCCTGAGCATGATTTCTCTCCACGCTGCACCATGAACTCCCTATTGATTTTTAAGGTGAATAGTAAAAGGTACTGGCTTTGATGGAGATAAATATCAAATGCCCAGGCTCCCTAAAAAAATACATTTTATCTTTGGATACAAGTTGGAGTAACCTTGATAAAAAATTCAGATTTTGAACTGAAATGGGAGAGGTGCCTGGATGGAAGGCCTATCCTATCTCAGCAGCCTTTGAGCTCTTGTTGTCAGCACTAGCTTCTACTGTGCTCTGCTCTGTGTTCTACTGATATCACATTAATAGTTTAAAAATATAGGGATCAGAATTCATTAGAACAAGTGTTTTATTAAGAGTAAGTTGAAATTATGTAATTTTGTGATAGGAAAAATAGGCCAAAATGTCTTGATAGCTACAAATTCTACACATTTTTGCAATACTATGAGCACATGCAATTCAGTAAAGGCGCAAAAAAAGGTAAAGGTACAGTGAAAAATCACATAGACAGTCAAGAAGTAGATGGAGATCACAGTGGAGATACCACTGGCATGCCTCTCAAAACACAGGCACATGCTGTGCAAGCAGCAGTCACAGATCACAGCTCTTTAACTGAGGGAATCTTTTTTAATTCTTTGCCTTGAAGGGCAACCAAACACAGTGGGAGAGGATGGAAAGCACGCCAACACAAAAAATTGCCAAAAGCACAGGTTTTTCCCTTAAGTGCAATATGCAGAGTTCCCAGTGGGGGAATGCAAGGCCTCCACACAGCTTTGCAAGGGGCTCTGGTTGGCAGCAGCTCCCTTGTGCTGTCACCAGCTTCATCTCCAGACTCACAACTCACATCAACACTTATGTGCCACAGATCAAGCCAGATCCCACTGCTGTATGTTCAGGTAAATTTATAATCAACTTCAAGAGGGAAGAAGGTCAATGGCAGCAGGAAGACACACATGTCAATACACAGACAGGCAGCACTTCCTCAGCTCAACCACACAGTGAAATGATACAGGAATTCAAAGGCCACCCATTGCTTTGCACCTACTGTATGGCAAATGTTCAAGGTGTTAATCAGAGTCAATGGAACTTGCATCATTTTTCACACTGTTATCAGCAAATTACTCAGCCCACTTCTCCAAAATTTAACATTAAAATAAATCCCTTCAAAGTCATCTGAATTTCATGCAGTAAGCAGCCTCTTGTGGTTTTATACAACTAAGTAAAATATGAGAATCTAGCCTGAATGGAAGTAGAAAATGAACATGCCAAGATGAGTTTCATTACACACGTCTGATGTGCAACACATGAAATCAAATAAATTTACCTATTGATGCAACTGTCAGCCAGGAAAAAATGACTGCTTGGCTGTTTCTCCTATAAACAAAAAAGCCCAGCCTCAGAGAATACTGCTTCACTTCCCTCAATAACACAGTCCTCTTCACTCTGCTGCTTCCTCACCCCAGGGATTCGTTTTTATCTGACTAGAGAAATCCATCATCCAGTAAAAAGAATTAGCCCATTTCATTTCACTTTCCTAGAATACAACCACAGATGCTCAAAAAGATAGAAAAGCAATGGGTTTTATAGGAAGACAAGAGCTTGGTACCATTTATCCTCTCCAAGGTGCAAAAATCCAGGGTTGTGCTAAAAGCAAGTTAATATACATATTACTTTAAATTTTAGGAAGGGAATGGCTGATTTTGAGTCTTTTCAGGCAGGTATGCATCTTTCAGACTCTCCAAATAGTATTCTAATCTTAAGACAGTTTTATTCCATCATTATGATTAGCAGGGGAAATAATTTTAAAAGCTGAAATGTATCTCAGGAAATGCATAAAAAGCCCCAAACTCTACTAGTTGCCACATGCAGCTGGTGACAAATACTGAGCAAAATAATTTGGAGCATAAAGCATAATTTAAAATAGCTCAATACAATCTTAAATGTTCCATCTTTAACTACAGTTAAGGAAACATTTTGGCAAAACAAAGAAACCAAGCATTAAAGTTGGTTATGAGGGACTCAAGCATTTTGAGCAAAATCCACTTCTTGTGTGTTACCAGCTCCAGCATTCTGCATCAGCATTCTGCATTGTGTCATGAGAGCTTAATCCTTCAGCAGTGAAACTGGGCACATACCAAAATAAACAGACCTCTTTTGCTCATTTGTGCTCCCACTGAGTCTGTAGGCAGGGGAACACAGTGATGCATATCACACTCTCACCCTACATACCCATATCAGAGTCTAGAAAAAAAAACCTCTATCCCTCTATCATTTTAAGATAAAGCTATAGAGTCAAGCCACCTGAAAAGCAGCAGCCAGGCCCAGGACTCAGCCATGGAACTTTGGGATTGTTTAGGCTGGAAAACACCTCTGAGTCCAACCATTAACCCAGCACTGCCAAGCCCACCACTAAAACATGTCCCATGTGCACATCTTTTAAATACTGCAGGGATGGGCCAGAGCCAATGCATTCATGCATTCACCCCACACCTGTTCACCTATGTTCCCCAAGAGTCCATCACAGCAGTGATGCTCTTCCTTCTGCAGGGAAGGAAGGGAAGGGATACCACACAGGTCAGAGATTCCTCACCTTCTCATGGGGACAGAAGAGGTAACAGGGCTACATTACCTCAACAAGCAAGTCCTTTTGAACTAGAGGATGACACCTGTAGTGTTTCCCAATTTCTTAAAGTACAACCTCTTCCTGCTGTGAAGTAATTCAACTGTCTCTTTAGTTCAAGAAACAGAAGCTTGGACTGGAAGTGCTGAATCTGGATAGTGCTGGATAATATGGAAATTATTCAATTCTCAGTAGGGAAAAAAAAAGTCAAATTCAAACAAGTGAAGGAATACTACTACAACAGCAGAAATACTCTCTGCCTATAAATTCTCATCCACACTCTGTTCTGTTTTTCAGAACACATTTTAAAGACCTTGCAGAAGATGTTACAAAACAACAGAAGAAAGTAATACATAATTGTTATAACTACTTCTTCAGAGCAAGATGTTTATAACAGAGAATGCAGTATGCCCAGTAATTCCAATTCAAGTACCATTAAAATCATTGAAGTATATCTTTCAGATTTGCAGGCAACTCTACTAAAACGAGTTTTTCTAACCAATCTACATTTCATAACATGTTCACTATTAATGCAATAGCTTCAGGGAAGGGTTTTGCTGTTCCACTGTCTGACGGGACATCCAGGGACTGCTGCCTTAGTTCAGTCTTACTGAAAGCCATGACATATGGACTGACTGTCATCAGATACTCACTGTGATTTTACTAAAGGATTTTAGTAATTAGGCACAAGCTGAAATCTATACTGTTTTCTCATATTACATAGACCCCAATAAAAAGCTTATACATGTATAATGTCTGGAACTTGTGGTAATGCATGACTGAGCCATTAGCAACACAACGTAATAGCATTTCTTTGAAGAAAGCTGCCAGTGAAAGACAATACCTGCAGTGGCATGGCAGAAGTGTGAATATTTCTTCTACATTTAGAACATGTTTTTATTACTATCAGCTGTCATTTTGCTTGTCAATACTTAAGCAAGCTATTGAGAGATGAGGGAACCCTCATTCTGATTTATTACAAATATTCAGTGAAAAAAAGATAATTTTCAGTACCTAACCAAGTTAACGACACTGGAAAATGTTAGGACATATTTTTTTTTTTTCAGTAGTTATTCTGTCCTGTGGCCATCATGGTTTTCTCTGCTGGAATGGCAGTGTTGTCTCACGTAGCATTGACTAACCAAAGTTTTTAAAGCTATCACAAGTACCAAATCCCTCTTGCACAACTGCTTTGTTATTATTGGAAATCGGATTATGAAAACTTCACTAAATATGTCAAATGGCACAAGAAACTCTGCTTCACAATGGATAACTCTGAATGGAAGTATTGGCTGAAGAACTATATTTTAAGTGTGTTTACTGAGTTATTTTATGTAATATAAAAGCACTTAAGGCATTTGGGGATAAAAAAGCTGCAATAAATAACATTAAACTGGCTGAAAAATATGTGACATGTATAGATTAGTAGAATATAGATAGCAGATAATTTTGAGGTAGAGTGGTTGCAACAATTGTAAATCAACTCTTGTAAACAAACTATGCCTAAAGTAGTCCAAATTTCCATTCATTCCCTTCATGTTGTTTTATTAAAGTTTTTTAATAATGATAAATAAAAATTAACAACTTATCACATATATTCAGCATTGCTCTTAGACCATCATAAAACTCTACCTGACAGCATATTTTGCTTTTTACCCCTAGACATTAATTTAGTATTGATACCAAAGAAGTAGTATGACACTGAAGTCCAAACAAAACATCAGATTAACAAGAACATCATCTTGCTCTGGTGTGAAGGGAATATGCTACCTGTGCAAATGATCTCAGCCCCTTTCACTAGAGCACATGGCAGCACAGCACTTTGATTCACGGGGATCTATACATATGTTCAGCAACATTAGTTGATACTTTCTGGTTATCTTCATTTACACCCAAATTTAAATGAAGAGAAAACAGCACTTACTTGCTTTTTCACTTTCTGGTTATCTTCATTTACACCCAAATTTAAATGAAGAGAAAACAGCACTTACTTGCTTTTTCCTTTGTATACTGTAGCATAGGATCCTTCCCCTAGTTTTTCCAGTTTTTCGTAAGAGTCTGCTTTTCCAAACTTAGGGCTTGTAGGCTAAACAAAACAAACAAACAAACAAAAAAGATCTTTCATCATTGAACCCATAACATTAACTGCTTTAACTCAACCTTTAGAAACCAAATATCATTATCAAGGCTCACAGACCTGCTGGTTTTCAGTAACCAACAAGAAAAAAGTAATTAATAAGGAAAGAAACATTAATATTTTTTCAACAACTCAGATGGTAGTTGCTAATATCAACCATACAGTTACATCACTGTATCTATCAAAAAGATTTTTTTCTTAATCAAAGAGATGGTTCTGTTTTATTTTTTACCTATATCACTTCATAGAGGAAAAAAAGACCATTAACAACTAAAGCATCTTGTCTATGTTTAGAGATCTAAACAGCATCCTTAATCTGCCCTACAAAATCAGACTAGTAAAGCCATTTAATAATTTTTTTCTTTCTTATATTTTTTAGACTAAAGCTCATCCAAAAACATAGCTCTAAGTAGTTCATGTCCCATTAAATCACTCATTGTTCAGAGAGTGGTCAAAATGCTACAGGAAACCATCTTTAATGATGTCATCTTCTGAATTATGGTTAGAGTCTTCATATATGGATATAATCACATCATACTTTAATGTACATTTTACATAGTTGATAAAAGCCCTCTATCCTTAATATTTGCAGCCTAAGTTAGGAGTCTAAAACTGAATCAAGCTAAGGAATGATTCTTGCCCAAAGGGTCAGATAGCTCAGCTGGCCTTTGTGACAGACTTACACTTGCCTCTCTTTTACACAGTCCTAACAGAGAATAAATCAACACTGCAAAAAGAGAAATTCACCTAACATTAAAACTTACAATTCTGAAATTCTGAGCAAATGTTTCACTTTTTTGATGTGCATCATGTTTTCCCACATCTCCCCATTTTCCAGTTGTCTGGAAGGAAACAATTTTATTTTTTCTCCAAGACCAGATGGACATTACAAAAAACTGACCTGCAGCTGCCCTTAGCATCACCTACATATCTTTTAGACTGCAGAGCTCAGATATCCTTCCTGTCCTAAACCAGCCAAAAGATCACAGAGAAAGTTGGGAGAGTCAGCACTAATACTCAAATCACACACAGTGACTGATCTGATAATACTCTTGTTAAATGCTACCAAGAAAAGCAGACAAGCAAACCCAGCATGGTTAAGGCTGAATTCAGCAGGGATGAGCCATGTGCAGCTGTACATGTACATGAGCCATGTACACCCTCACATTCGGGACTCTATGTCTGTTTTACAAAACGTATCCATGTATCAGTTTTTTTGAAAGGAAACAAACAGTACAGTACAAGGCACATCTGTGTGTAAATTCTTGCTAAGCCATGGTTGAAAGTTTTTTTTGAAAGAAATCAATTGACCCTAAAAATGTCTTCTATTTAAACAGGCAGAGGCATCCCAGGTAAGCTGATTTGGTGCCTCATTCTTGTCCACCACACCCTATTAACCATTAGCCAGAAAAAGCAAATATTCTCTTTATTCAACTATTCTTCATTTGTCCTATGTGAAAATTCTGGCACATTGGCAATTATGCACCTTTTTTTGATATAAACATTGTAGCTTTCCATTCAATGGTATAAGGACAGAAATATATATGTTTGCAATATTGAGGTCTTTCACCTCTCTCCAATACAAAGAACAACCTAATATTTTGCTATCCAATTCCTAAGTATTAGTAGATTTACACAAATTTGTCATAAGGATACTCTCAGATCTTTTTCCTGCTACTTTATTTGGAACACTTCATTATAGATAAGGCAGTCAAATTATTTCTTTCCAATCTGTGCTTTAAAAGGCATTTTGCCCGGTTAAAAAAAAAAAAAAAACAGGATTTTTTTTTTATCACAGTTTTATTACAGATGTCACTAATAGAGGTGAATAAAATATTTATTTAAGTAGACTTCTCATTTAGCTATCCAATTATGGACTAATGCAACATTTAAAAACTTCAGGAAAACATGTTAGATGTTTAAATGTCTTGCATATAATGAAGAGGGAGCACAAAATATTTCCCAAATTGTAGGCTGCAATGAACACACAGTGAGTAGCTTTGTTTGGAGTGGAAATGCTGCCCTAGTTAACAGTGAATAGTTCACTGTTGGCTTCCTCATAACGAGACAGAGAAAGGACAGGGTGTATACATGTGTTTCACATCCATTCTTATTTTCACACTGAGATTTACTTTTATTCTCTACCTCTGGAAACCATCATCTAAAGGTCGCAACAACTTGTATACCCTAAGATCTTGATAGGAAACAGGATGCCTTTAATCCATTACCACACAGCAAATCATCAACAATAATTATTCCTCCAACCTCAAGCTCATTTCTCTGTAACCCAGCTGCCAGAAGCACAGACTCAAAGTCATGACTTTTGACTCATTCTCCTCCTGGAAGCTGCTGTTTTCTCACCAAGCACAGTCAGAACTCTAAAAGCAGATGTTGGTTGGAGCAGGAGGACAGTTCACTCCTGGGGGTTCAAGTGAGAGCCCCGAGCCCAGCTCAGCCCCGTGCCCAGCTCAGCCCCGTGCCCAGCTCAGCCTTATGCCCAGCTCAGCCTTATGCCCAGCTCAGCCCCGTGCCCAGCTCAGCCCCCAGCCCAGCTCAGCCTTATGCCCAGCTCAGCCCCCAGCCCAGCTCAGCCTTATGCCCAGCTCAGCCCCGTGCCTAGCTCAGCCTTATGCCCAGCTCAGCCCCCAGCCCAGCTCAGCCCCGTGCCCAGCTCAGCCCCGTGCCCAGCTCAGCCTCGAGCCCAGCTCAGCCCCCAGCCCAGCTCAGCCCCGTGCCCAGCTCAGCCTCGAGCCCAGCTCAGCCCCAAGCCCAGCTCACCTTATGCCCAGCTCAGCCCCATGCCCAGCTCAGCCCCGTGCCCAGCTCAGCCCCGTGCCCAGCTCAGCCTCGAGCCCAGCTCAGCCCCGTGCCCAGCTCAGCCCCGTGCCCAGCTCAGCCCCAAGCCCAGCTCACCTTATGCCCAGCTCAGCCCCCAGCCCAGCTCAGCCCCCAGCCCAGCTCAGCCCCGTGCCCAGCTCAGCCTCGAGCCCAGCTCAGCCCCGTGCCCAGCTCAGCCCCGTGCCCAGCTCAGCCCCAAGCCCAGCTCAGCCCCGTGCCCAGCTCACCTTATGCCCAGCTCAGCCTTATGCCCAGCTCAGCCCCCAGCCCAGCTCAGCCCCCAGCCCAGCTCAGCCCCGTGCCCAGCTCAGCCTTATGCCCAGCTCAGCCTTATGCCCAGCTCAGCCCTGTGCCCAGCTCAGCCCCAAGCCCAGCTCAGCCTTATGCCCAGCTCAGCCCCCAGCCCAGCTCAGCCCCGTGCCCAGCTCAGCCCCGAGCCCAGCTCAGCCTCGAGCCCAGCTCAGCCCCGTGCCCAGCTCAGCCCCGTGCCCAGCTCAGCCCCATGCCCAGCTCAGCCTTATGCCCAGCTCAGCCCCGTGCCCAGTTCAGCCCCGTGCCCAGCTCAGCCCTGACCCCAGCTTAGCCCCAAGCCCAGCTTAGCCCCAAGCCCAGCTCAGCCCCGTGCCCAGCTCCGCCCCGTGCCCAGCTCAGCCCTGACCCCAGCTTAGCCCCAAGCCCAGCTCAGCCCCCAGCCCAGCTCAGCCCTGCAGCAGCCCTGCTGACAGCCTCCCCTGCCCAGCCTACAGCACCTTTCCTCTGCAGTGCAGCTCACCTCTGCACCATCAGACTGGATTGCCCAAGTTCTCCACTGTGAGAGCTCCCTTTCTAAAAATAGACATTATTTTTCCTTGCATTTGTAATATTTAAAGGCTTACAATTTTGGAAGGTATGTGGTGAAGAAAAGCACTTCATGGGATTTTATTTTAAAAAATGGTAATAAATTCTGAGGCAGAAGAATAGATATAATAATATAAATAATTTGTGTGATACTTCTTAATGAAATGCCAAAACACTCATCATATTGCAATTATTTTAGACAGTGAAGGGACAGCTTTACCATTTCCCCAGAATCTCCATTTTTTTTTAAATGAAATCTCATACACTAATTCAAACTTTTAATTATAAATTGCCTATGAAAATAAGAAGTTCAGGCACTTCTTGTATTTCCTTTTATTTCTGGATTATAAAGGAGGTGAAGACAGACAGAAATAATGCAAAAATGCATAACTTTTCAAAACTTAAGTTTTAAGCTTAAAGGAATCTAAATAAAGGAATATAGATAATTTGAAATTCCACATGACTCCTGAAAACTATAACCATTTCAGCCTACTTTCCTTTTTATTACAGTCCCCCATTCATATGGGTATTTTTTCAGCCTCATAGATATGAATTTCATTATTCCTATTTCTCCACATTAGCTTATCCTTTTCAACTATTTCTGCTTAAAAAAATATTATTTGTTACAGCAAGGTTGGTGGCATTTTTATTAAATGCTAATATTAAAATCAAATCCAAAAATCCACTTCTAATTTCTTTTTCCGAAGTATTTTATTCCTTCTGGTAAAATACACAGGAATATATACACATGGATATTTGTGTTTGTTAAATAACAGGAATCCCTTAGTCTGCCTGGGTTGCGGTTGACTGAAATACACATAGTGAGTGAGACATATCCAGAGCACATCAGATGTGCTTGCATCAGCCACTGACAGACATCACAAGCAGCAGACTCACCAGAAATTCCCTGTATGTTACATAACAGTGCAATCCCCCAGTTTGACCCAGACAATATTTCTCAATGGAAAAGAGTTCTAGTTTTAGCTAACCACATGTATTTTGATAATTTTTTTCAAAGTTTCTATTTGAAGAAGCTTAAAATACTTTTACAGCTTACAATACTTTTATAGCTGTTATTTTTCCATTTCTCTTGCTCCTTTTTACTGCTTTTTAACCCTCTAAAACACCAACAGAGAATCACAGAATTATTTAGGTTTGAAAATATTTTAAAGATCACCAAATCCAA
Source organism: Lonchura striata (assembly GCF_050655825.1). Lineage (NCBI taxonomy): Eukaryota > Metazoa > Chordata > Aves > Passeriformes > Estrildidae > Lonchura > Lonchura striata. Next base: position 22,859,290 of record NC_140704.1, on the reverse strand, counting down.
CTCTAATCCTAACACTGCCAAGCCCACCACATATGTTCCCAAGCACCACATCTACACACATCTTTTAAATTGTGATTAAATCACTTCCCCAAGCAGCCTTTTCCAGTGCTTGGCAACCCTTCTATGTACTAAATATCATTGGGACTACTTAGGCTGAAAGAAGCCTGTTGCTGCATGTTGGAGCTCCTCATTTGGTGCTTAAAAAAAAAAAAATAGAAAGCTGAGGAAAAAACCCAAACATACAAAGCTGGAAAAAAAAACCCCAACACCTAGGTGCATATGTGACCAGGATTGAACTATCTAAAAGCAGAAAGTTCAACAGGCAGTAAACAACCAGGCAGCAAGAATTTGATACAACTGGAAAACTCACTGTGAAGTGAACTTTCATGCTCTGGAGAAATCCTTCAAAGAACTCAAATGGGAAAGCTAAATGAATTACTGAGACAAAAGTGAGTAAAGGTCCTCATGCCTCTGAAGAACATAGTCCCAAGTCACTGTGAAAGTCAGCACAGGTTGTGGTAGATCATGTTATCCCCAAGAGGACATGGGCAACTGGAGCACAGAACAATGCAGATTTTTCCCTTCAGGAAACTCACTGGGAATTTTACTTGTTTGCCTTCATGTTTCACTTTCCTTGAAAAGAGTTTTCATTAGGTAGCTTTCTTACTAACAAGCCTACATTTTCCTGGTGCTAGATTAGTCTAAGAGCACCACTGAGCACAGAAGTGAGCATTTTTAGCAGCATGGCTTGCAGTAACCAAGATAAGATATTTTTTCCCTTCTGGTTAAGGAAATACAGATCATAGTAACAAGGATAGAAGGAGTACGCCAAAATGCTGAGTACAGAAATAGAAGAAGCTACTATTTCAAACTGATGTGAGAGTATTAAAAATTACAAAGAAAAAAAAAATGAGAAGAAACTGCCTGTTCTGACCACCTAGTTTCAAATGGCCATTTCATTGATACAGCTTGAATCAATCATGGTAACATCAATCAATGATAACAGGCTTAAAACAAGGTCGTGCAGTATGAATCCTTGCACTACATTGCCATGTGAATGCTTCTCTTTCTCAGAATTTTTCAAAATCTACGTAAAAGAGAAGGCTTTAATGGAAAATTACACTAAAAATCACCTGACTATTCCTATAGAAGCTGTGTGGGTTATGTTCTCATGCATTTTTCATAACTGCAGAACAGCTTGTGAATGTCACACTTAACTGTCACACTCCTGAGTTTAAGTTTTAAATAGATCTTTTTCTGTTTTTTTTAACTGGGGGATATTAACTTCAATATAAAACTGTCATTAAGAGAAAAATATTATTTTCACAGTACCTTTGTAAATTAAAGAAAATCAAAAGTGAATATCTGCTTTGCTATACACCTCAAAAAAAAATTCATTGCTAGAAAAACTTGAAAGAAAAATGCAGGCCAAGAAGCTCAATTGAGATTAAATCACAAAAATGAACAATAATAATTATTTTTAACCATTTTGTCGTCTTTTTTGTCACAAGAGTAAACCTTATTTCACAAAACCACATACAATTTTCACACTAATTGCAGGTTGTCTCCAACCTATAATAATAGGCCGATTTGACCATATCTTGAAAGTTGGACTGTTTTCTAGGGCAATGTTCAAGGGATACAAAGATGTTCAAGCATTCAAACCAAGCCTCAGCCTCAGTTTTCCCATTCTCTGATCCCATTCTGCTGCTTGCATCTTTCTAACCCTTTAACACACAGCCATAAATTAAGAGCAACTTGGGCTGAAGCAACCATAGAGCTCTGTGTGAAGAGTGCAGTTTTTAAAGCTCTTCACATGTTCTCCAGGCTATTAGAGCACAGGAGCTGGCTCAACTGCTACATTTTATCTGCCTTTTCATCTTGAGAGCATCCTTCAGGTTAACAATTATTAACGCTTCCTTTGTGCCAGTAAAGAACACTCCACTCTCTACACCGAGCTCTGAAATTACCTTACCTCCATAAAACATATCAACCAGGAAGGATGCAGTTACCCTAGTAATTAACAGGTTCCTAACTGGATAGGGTTGCCTACCTCTGAATAGGAAAAGAGGCAAGATTGGCACAACAAGTATTTATTTGGGCAGACAGAAATGATTCCTAACTTTCGGAGAAAATCCTGACATTAGTGTCTATTTTAAGCTAGATTTCTGACACAACTTACTTTCAATGGTCTAACAGGATCAGTAGGATCATTATAGGATTCATGCTTTTTTGCTTGTACTTTTTGGCAGAAAGTTGCATGTATCAGGACTGAAAATTAATAAAAGTTACAGAAACAGAAGAAAGGCTTCTCTCCAAAAAGAGTACAGTCAGTGCGGTAAAACATTGCCTATTGCAATTATTTTTATTTGAATGTTTGGGGTTTTTACATTTTTCTGAGTTAGTAGAATTAGGGTTTTGCTTGATTTTGTTTTTAAAAAGTAAATGACAGGTAGGAACATATACCTTTGCATGACATTTAAATTCACCACCAGGGAGCTTAAGCTATTCAAGGAGAACAAACTGATGTGTATCACTACATAACTAAATCTTTGAGCAGATGGCTACTTTATACAGCTTGCAATATTCTATTTATATACGGTACAAAAGTACTATTTTAGTGTATAAAATGTGTACTCTGAATACACCAAAACTTTACCTTTCACTGGAGAACTTGATAATGTGTCTAAAAAGCAGGGATCCCAAATAAAATTTTTAGATAATTAGAGTCAAGCCATCTTTTAAAACCAGATGTTTGGGGAAGAGTGGCACATGTTTGCTTTTCAGCTGTGATTTTTTTTATTTTGTCTAGTTTATTATGTAGTATTACCTTTTTCTTCATTTGAGGAGAAAAGAAGTCATGCCAAGTCCTTTGTCTTGGTAGACAAAGGACTTGGCATGAGATTTTTAGAAAGACAGATATAGACAGAGAGAGGGATGGATAAGCATGCACAGCTATAGCTATATATATATTATACACACACACACACACACAAAAATATTGTGTTGGGATGGACCAGAGAAAATGTTTGTCAAGCCAAATTCCCTTCTAACAGTGGCTGACAGGCAATGCACAGGTAGGCAAATGCTTACTTTGCTACCTCCAGGTTATCCACTACTCTGTTGTAATAAAGGAATAATTCTGTTTTGCTGGAAAATTCATCCCATAATAACATACAATTTCAATCAGCATAAGCAGTTTGGAAATCACTCTCATAGATGTTTTCTTATGTCCAAAGCAAGTAGAGAAAGTGGAAAGATTCTAAGATTCTAAAAATTTTTTTTAAATTCTTGTTGTACATGAACAAACAAACAAAAAGTGCTAAATTCTGTCTGTATGCCACTGTACTAATTAACTATACAGGAATTCTACCAGGTTTCAACGAGGTGTGACATTAACTGCAGAAAAATACTTCAAGTTCAAAAGCAAGAGATTTATTTTCCAAGTGACAATCTGTGTGAGGATCACGGAGCTCCAGCTTCCCCAAACCCCTGTGTGTGTTTCATCTTTCTCATCACAAACTGCGCTGCATTTCAAAGGTATGGACAACACAAAATGGGCAACACACCACCTGCTGAGTATTTTGTAATCTTTACCAAACACTGAAACTGATACCTGTCAAAGAGGTGATAAAGCTGCTGAGATTAATCAAAACTGAAACTGACACCCCAGGGCATTATAAACAAGGTCTTTCAGGTCACATCTTGAAAAATGTTATTTTTCTGAGACAAATAAAGGACTTTTACCTGAGCAGAAGCAGTGAGTGATATGTAGACTGCAAGCCTCAGCCATGTACCTTCTGTAAGACATCATTTCCACACCTGACCGCTACAGAGGACTTCAAATGATGAAAGAAAAAAACTAAATGGAAACCTGTCTCTAATTCAGTTCCTCTACTAATCAAACACAGAAGGAGAAAATTGAAGATAGCATATCTCTATCAGAATATCTTAAAATAAAGCTTATAGAAAGCAGAGCCAAAACTGAGAAATAACTCCACAGCTATAGCCCATATAACCCAGAGGGCATAGCATGTTCAAGAATATTTACAGAAACTGAAATGCTTGCTCAGACTGGTATAACCTATAAAGAGGAGAATTTCCAGAGAACCAAGTATGAACTCAGTAAAGGAGAATATGCAACTGACTTGGAAGAAAAAGATGTAATGATCAGAAGAGCAAGTAGCAAGGGCATCTGCTAGACAACCCTAAACCCCTTGTTAATTCAAGTATAATTCAAAAACACAGAATCATACATTTCTGCAACTAACTACATGGGTATCACTCAATAAAATGTGCATCAGGCCATCTACTGCCTGAAGCCATGTATTCAGGTTCTGGGAATGGGAATAAAGCATCTTGATCTTGTCTCTGCCTTGGATGCTGAACTCAGGTCTGCCAGGCAGGACCAGGTGTGACCTGATCAGCAGAGGGTTAACATCACCTTTTGCTGTGAACTGCTCTTTCCTCTTCATTGGCGTGAACACTTTCATTACTCCCCATGCTCCTCCTTGCCAGGAAAAGTCAAAAATTACTAACAATACCTCCAAGCAAAAGGAAGAACTGAGTTCACCAAACAGAGCTATAAAAATCTGAGAGAATTACAGGAAGTTGAGAAATAAGAATTGTATTTCAAGAAACTCCTTTGCACCTCCTGTATCCAGTAAGTCTGCGTGAGTCACTGTGGACGAAGATTACCAAAATCATACGTTTAACTATGGCTCTAAGCAGTAGCATACTAGTAGAGGAAGCATTAATGTCATTTACATAAGAAAATACTGGGATCATACGAGATCATATGGATGCAGTAGAGTGCCAGCCTTCTGGAGAAGAACAAGATACAAAAAACACAGTTTCAAAAATATCTGCTTCAAAATTCTGGAAACAAAGCAACTGAAACCTTTCAGTGTTAACAAAACAATGTCAAAAACATAAACAGAAATTAGTAATAGCTTCTAAGAGGAACAGAAGAGATGAGGAGTGAGTTAATACCACAAAATACTTAAGATCTCCCAAAAAAAGTCATTTAAATTAATAGTTCTGGTGCCAAAAAATAATCAGGCATCACAAACAAATAAACACAGTGCAAATAGATTCTTCCACTCTTACTGATGGTAAAAGTTTTATAATAAGAATTCCTTGTCGTGGACTCAGATGAAATACACTAGAGACATCTTCTGCAGCAGCTATATAATGCCAAGTGATGGTAAAAAAGCAAATTTGTTTTTGCTACAGATGGTTACATTTTAAAATGTAACCTTTTCTAAAAAGGACAGTCCCCTGGAGGCGTGACATCTTACCCGCTAAATTCACATGGGTTAAACACAGTTCGTCTACGGAAAATTAATCTCCTGCCATTTCTCAGCAGAAGTCTGACAGGCTTCAGTCAAACTTCTGTAGGGAGAACAGAAGATCTCCAGAAAATAGAGCAAAACAAAGAAAAGAAAGAAAATAAAGAAGAGGCAATCAACCTTTTAAATTTTTTCACACCAAATAAGATTTGAAGTGTTACATCCATTCTACTTAGATCTGTAGTTTTCAACTCAAAGGTCACATTATTATGGATTTTTCTTCCCAAAGCATAACAGAAATAGTTTTTCAATAATTTTGAAGGTCTTCTGGGGGAAATCTGTTCCGGGCATTACTCACTAAAGACATGACATTTTACTTATCTAGTTTCTTTCAAAATACTTGAGAATAAAACTATTATGATGTGTTGCCAAACCCTTGTCTGTTATTTATCTCTCTTCCCTCTCTCTCTCACACAGAATTTCTGACAAGGAAATAAATGTTATTTTTTATTACTTAATTTAAAAAAATAATTATAAAATGTAAACAAAATCTGTCAAATCTGATCTGTTTCTCTAAAACTAAAATTTAAAATTCAAAAGTCAATTCATGTGGGTTCTTAAATTTCATAGGAAGGAATTCCTCTTCACAAATAAGCAAATTTGCTGCATAAACATTATAGCAGCTGTAATGACATACCAGGATAAGGAGAGAAAAATGCTTAGAAATCCTGTAAGATACCCTAAATAACATCTGAAAGGAATTAATACATCATATTCTTTTTCAAGTTCTATTTTCTGATTCTATTTCATTAATAACACTACAAATATATATGGAAAACATATTTCATAGCAGCCATGACCTTTTCCTTTGTTGTTTCCAAGTAAACAATCCTTTCATAAGCTAGAAAACCTTAATCTGGTGCCCGTAATTCCACCATGTGGCCCACGCAGAGGTAGCAGGACAGTGCACTTACAGAGCTGGGGCTGGAGTGCCGCCTGACTTTAGGTGACTCCTTCCCTGCAGATGAAGTTTTGAAGTTAATGCAAGCGTTGTTCTCTGAATGAACCCTCTTCACTTGATTAGTTGGCTTCTCAAACGGATCAAAACTACTCTGTGTCCTCTGAACCCGAACTTTTTTATCCTCAGGAATTGTATCCAGAGGTTTGATCACTGAATCCATTCCCTGGCAGTTCCGTGTAGACATCTTTGTGACACATATCTGGAAAAAAAAAAAACATCATTTGTTGACTCTAACAGGCTTAAAGTCGATATCATTCAATGCGTCAGCCAACATCAAAAAAAGGCACTGAACTTTATAAGCATTCACTTTCTATTTCTAAGTTAAAATTGAAAACAACACATGCATTTTACACAGGGGACACCCACATCACAATAATAACTATTAAAAGCCTATCTTTGTACAATGTACTGAAAGATCCTGGAAAAGGAAGGCAAAAGAGGGACATACATAAATTCAAACATTTGTGTTTTCTTGTACAATGTGTTCTTGGCAGCAATGCCACTTCACTTCTCTCGCCAATCTAGCCACAGATATCCACAAGCAGTATTGATTTCCATTTGTTCAAAATTGGATGAGACTAAACTAAAATAAATGATGGTAGTTTGTATATGCACTAGCTGGTGCTGGCTTTCCAAAGATTCAATACCGGTATATTATGATATTTTTAAATAATGCTTATACAGTGTTATTATTATTATCACCATATGTCTCAGAAAATCAAATCAGTAAATCAATTCCCAGGCACTGAAACGTGAGACTGCAGCTTAATGGCACACTAAAGCACAGAAGTTCAATGCTTTGTTACTGTGAAGAACAACTCTGCCAAGCTCTACAGACTGACGCTGCTTGAGCTATCAGAATGTGCTGTGGTTAGTTCAAAAGAACTAAACAAGCAGAACAGCACTTTTAGATACTCCAGTCATGTATGTTTCTGGTTTTCATTTCAATACATATGACATTTTTTTTAATTACACTGTTGATGAGGGGTTGTGTTGGAAGCCTTAGTTTCTGTTGTCACCCATAAGAGACTTGACTTTTTACTTGGAAACAAAAGAAATAATTTCAGCTTTCAGGCTACAGGGAAAAGTTATGAAGTGTGATGTAAGCAGACCCAAGAGACTTTCTAAATTTTAAGACAATCAAAGTAATCTAAAACTTACTTCTTACATGACATTTGCATGTGTTTAGGGATAGACAGTGTTAATTTGCTGTCAATTGAACTGTTAATATAAAAACAATTTAATACTACGTTCAAGCACCTATAATCTATACTAATTTTTGAAAACTTGTTATCCTAAAACAGTTAATATAAAAAGAAAAGGAAAACATTAAATTTGCCATTAAATCAGGAGTCTTCCTTCCTAAAGCAAAGTGTCTCCAAAGTGTCTCCAAAAACGTGTCAAATAAATTATTCTTTGCCATTTTTCCAGAGGCATTTTGTGCCTTGAAATCCAACTTACTCCAATTGTTTATAGAAATACTGGTGACTACACCTTGTGGAGTTTAGCTTTTTTTTTTTTTTTTCTTTTTTCTTTTTTTTTTTTTTTAATGATCCACTGTAACAGTAGATTAAAGATTTCTTTTCTACATTAAAAATTTAAATTATGTTTCTTGCATTATGCCATCTGGCCAAATGATCATATACCAGGTCAACTCTAATGAAGGTCATCACTACTGTCACAAAGCAGACATTACAAAGGTTCGCATTTCTTCTCACTAATGCGATTTCTCCAAGATTAGAACTTCACCAAGTTATAACTTCCTTGAGAAAAGGAAATATCCCCTTTTTTTCCAAATGATAAAATTTTTTTGGGCTTAAATTAAGACAATTATGTAATTTTGGTTTGTTACTTCAGAAAGAAAAGATAAACAGCTGCAGCGCAAGTTTTTAATTAGTTAACTTGTAGAACTAATTTGTTTCTTTTCCTTAAAACAACTCATATGCACAGACATGTATCCACATACTTCCCACTGTCACCTCCATATTCTTGCAATGCTTGCTACCAACAAAGATGTTTTAAAATCATGTAAATTGAAATCACTGTTAATATAGCAGCACTTCCATGTTGCTTAATCAACATGGATGCAAAATATATCAGTAATAAGTATTTCTCAGCATTTGGTACCCTATGATCTAGAAAACAGGGGCAGGAGATATGGGCAAAAAGTTCCAAAGTGGTACTCGTCTTCCTTTCAGGTTAGCAAGGTGCCTGTAGCAGATTAAAATATTTGGAATACACAGCTATAAATATATTAAATATATTATAGATAATAATGCCATGAATGCTGCTTCTGATTTCTTTCTCCACTGCAAAAATATCCATGTCTAGGTCTAACATGGGCCAAGTAAGTACGTGCTACTATTGTTGTAACTGGAAGCATTAAAAGTTTGCAATTTAGATTTTGAAGGGAGGCACTCTAGCCTTCAGGCCACTTGACTGAATCTGGAGTAGGATAAAAATCCCCTCTATCATCTTCTAATAGCCAACTTCCAAACTGCAAATGACTAAAACCAAGATGAGCTCCCCAACCAACCAGCTCCCCACTCAGAAGTCAAACACCTTGGTGGATGCACAGGCTGGATACCACAGTCACTAATGGAAAAGCCTGAGGACTGCAGAGAAATGCAAAAGTAGAGGCTGCTCACCCTGCCCATCTGCCTGTTCTGCAACTGCAGCACATCTCCTGCCAGAGCTGACAAGGGGTTTAATAAATCACTTCCCTCTCACCGATACCAATACTTCCTTGACAGAAACAAAGCATTCTCTCCAAATGGCTGCTGAGCAGAGCGCACTGTTGAAGCCAGCAAAGCTAAGCTTACACTGCTGTTGCAGGGTACACATTTCCAAATTGTCTACCTTGCCTATAAAACACTGAAGAGAAACAATATTTACGCATTTGTTTTACATTCTGCCATTGACAGGCCAAGTCCATTGACAGGCCAACTTCAGTCTGAGACTCTGTTCTGTAAAATCTGAAAGGACCAGGTCTAAAAGTTCAGCACTGAGCACTGGCTGTAACCAGCTTAAGGTCACAAACTCATTGTGGTTTCAGGTTTCCCTCCATCAGCAAGGTTAAGCTACCACAGTAGAGCAGATTTTGCCCTGGGTCAGCAGGAGTGCTGACCAGCTGCTCCTGTGCTCCAGCTAAGGGTACAACTTATTCTGCAGAGGTCTATCATGCAAGAAAGCAACAATTTGCCATGCAAAACTGAAACATAACTTATTTTGGGAGTCTTCCTCTTCATAAAAATTATCATAGATTTCACCAGCTTGACTATATTGCTTTTAGGAACATTATGGATTTCAATTTTTTTACCCTAATTCAGCCTTTCAAATATAATTTTCCTTTGTACAGTATAACTTCTGCTTATAAATTTCAACTTCTCAAAGGATATATACAAATACTTATCATCAGAAGGTGTTAGACTTGCAAACCAGTGTCTACCACCTGGTAGCTCCTTGCAGGTAGTGAGAAGCCTAAAATACCTCCTCATTTCCAGATTTCTTTTTGTATACGAGAATTAAGGACCATTTTCCAGTTAAAGCACAGTATTTGGAATAAAGCACATTTATTTGTAATTACTTTATTACAAATAAAGTATTTGTAATAAAGTATGGTTCATTTTCAGAATTTTTGGATGGTCCTGGGTGATCCTCTGGGATAGAGAGACTTTCCCTCTAAGTACATTCTCTCACCTCTAAGACCAGACTTTTCTTTTCACCCCATTTCATTCTTTCTATCTACCAAAGTCACAGGTTCTTCAGATGGACAACATTCTTTTATTAACCCTTCTTTTATGCACAGAATAATTCTAGTCACCTCAATGAAGATAACAATCCAGAAAGTTATGGAAACTATCTTTTTCCAATGCAGCCTCAAAAGCAGATGATTTTGTTGAATATCTAATTTAGCTACAGTTATCCGAATAAAAAGCAAAGTGAAACTAGCCATTTCATATAGGAAGTCAGTATCTATGATTCATTAGCTCTCCCCACCTATGTAATGCCATAGTCAAAACAGTATAGCCCAGACACTCACTGAGATGCTGTAAATGCCACCACAGTCAAAAACTGGTGCTACATGAAGTTGTAATATTCAATGGCACCTTAACTATTAAAAGCATTGACCTCAAATGTATGTAGAGGTCACAAGTGATACCTTGTTTTGTAATATGCAGGATGACAATTATGATTTATATAATGCAATCAAGGAGAAGAAACTTTCAGTATTAATAGTTCCATGCATTTAAAGAAAGCTCTGTCTAGCCAACTGCATGAGTCATTACCAGTTTTAATTGTCATTTCTTTAAAACAAGTAATCATATAATAAACATTAAGGTATGTCAACACTTGAAGTGATTCTTTCCCCTTCAGGAGTTACTGCCATGATTTTGTACTTCCCCCACCACAAACTACATTCCAGGCAAAATTTTCTGAGGTATAAACTATTTCCAAAACAATTTGGCTTTTAAAAGTAGGGCTATGGAACAACACTTATCTCTTTCAGATGGGGTATCTTTGCCAGCAGATCTCATAATTATGAGGAACAGAGGTATGGGATCTTCATTTATGCTTTAACTCTTCTTTACAGAAAACAGGATTTTAAAATAAGCCAATCAGCTTACACTTAACAGCTATAAATTATCACACATTTAACAGGGAATACACAAAAATACCTGCATCATGTACGGATTGTTACATAATCAATAAATAAGAAAATATTACTATCCTTCCAAACCTTATATCAGATATAAAGAGCTCAAGGAATTCACTGGACTATTCACCACTTCCGACTTTGGGCATGTTAGGTGGCCCCAGACATGAAAAATAAGGGAGGAAATAGCTGCTTTGTCACCAAGGTTCCCACTTCACAGGAATCTCAGTATCTCAGAGAATCATGGTGAAAAGTAGATGTTGGCAAAAGTGGCAGGAGAGGGGCCAAGACAAGGAGCAGATGATACTAAAAAAAAAATCTAGATAGGAAAAAAGGAACACAAAACAATGAGAATAATATGCATGGTATTCACACCAAAAAATTTCACAGGTAGAACATTCATCCCCAAAGTCTCTGCTTTGGGTCTAAGATGAAAATTGTGAAAAGGCTACATTCCAATACCAGTCTCCCTTTAAAGAGATTTGCTTTTCTACACCAAAAACAAAGTGGTCCTACAGAAAATAATTTTTTGTGTTTGAAGTTACTCTTTGGAATAACACTTCCAAAGGAGCACTCAGAAACTGCCCAGGCACTTGGTATCTTGTAGGAAAATATTTAATCCAGAAAATAGCAGTAACTATTCCTACTCAGTGAGGCAACAGTATTAACAGCTGAGAGTCCTTGATCCCAAATCTGATTTCCAGATCTTGGAAAAAAGATCCCTTTCAGCCCAGGAGTGCTCCAAGAGAAGCACCTCTCCATGAGTATCCTGCCCATTACATTTCTCACGTATGGATCATTAATGTCAATACACAACTGTACTTGCTCAAGTTGTCCCACATTCTGCTGCCAAGACATACACATTCTCCATACTCTTAATTACTGAATTAAACCTACTTTTAAAATTTGTCCAGAATTATTTCCTCAGTCTCAACTGAAAAACTTAAGACAAAACGAGACATCATGATGAGACATTTGGCCACTTAAAACCTATAGCGCAAACAGCCACTTTGCAGGTACCTGAAGAGCTCTTGTCTACTTTTAAAAGAAACCACACAAGGAAGATTTATCTAGAAAATCAGAATATTCATGTTAATTACTTGAGCTATCACAGATTCTGGCAATGTAAAGCAAAATTACATGCATCATCACAAAAGTTAGTGCAGCTTGACATTAAAAGTTTAGTGTTTGTGGGTTTTTTTTGTTTATTTAAGGTAAAAAGAGACAGAATATTCAAGAGAGAGATTCCCATATTAGAACCACAAAAAACCCACAACATAGTTTATACTTTGCAACTTTCTTAGTTGGGGATCAGAATCCGAAGACAATGTATGACAGACAACAACACAGCCTGGACATGCTCCCTGCTCCTCCTGCCCAGTCTCCAGTCAATTTGAGAAGATCCCAAGGCTGCTCTAGGATAAAGAACCTTAGTCATCATTATGTCAGTATGGACCATGGGGCTACAGCCTCCACCCTAACATCATGGTACTTACCATATCTTAAAACACAATTTCAGCATTTAAACAATTTTTTTCCCATAGGGAATACTGCTGAAGTTAAGAGACTGAAATCACAAGAGTAATTTTTCTCCATGTATAAAGCTTCACAATAAGCCCCATTAAATAAATAAAAATTAGTATAATCATTCATAGAACCATTTCTAAATAAAGATGCCTCTTTGAATCACCTTAAATCTCATTTCAGGCAATACTCCTTAATCTGCATTTGGGATTAATATGAAAATAATAAATGGTATATCAGATGTAGTTATTGTGATACAGTTTCAAGTCAAGATTTTTTCACTTCATCACTGTCATCAAAATTAAGATCTCCCAAAGAAGCGGGATTCTTAAAATTAAAGGTTGCTAGACTAGTTCATTTACTGTTTAAAGTCATATAGCATTGAAAAGAGTGAGACTGATCCAATAAACCATGTAAGTAATTTATAGTCTTACAGTTCATGAATTTTTAAACAGTCATGAATGACCAGGAGTTAATCACCTGTTTGGGTACTTAGTAAAATACAGACTGTCCCATATGAGTGAAATCTATTCATTTTAATAAAGATATTCTCAGTAACAAAGAACAACCAATTCTGGCAGAACAGGTCAGATATCCTACCACACAGAAGAAAAAAAGTTTAAAATGTTTGTTTAGTGTAAAGACACCCTACTCTGAAACTCGTCACATCTTTCAGGAAGATGCATTATATCTGGGTTTTAATTCTTACATTTAACACTACAAATGCTTACTTTGGTCATCCAGTAGATACAGACTTACATAAAATATTTTTAAATTACAATCTACTATTTTCTGTTGCTTATTGCCACAGTGTAAATCTGGGGGGAAAGTGACTGGCTGGGTAAATACCAGAGTGGACATCCAAACCTGCTACTGAAAAATCTGAAGGAAATATCTGAATTCCACCCACTTACACCATTCCAGGAAATACAGTATTAAAGGAGCAGATACAGGGAAACCCAAGATCTAGCATGTAGTAAGAAAAACAAAAAGTAAAATTACTTAATGTGAGGTAAAGAAGTCACTTAACTTTACCACAATTCCATTTTCCTGTTCACACAGTGATCCTGCCCCTATCACAAGCAGAAACTGGGAGTGCTAATTAAGCTTGTAAAGCATTTGGGCTTTTCTAAGGGAAAAGTTATAAACATATAGATTATAATTCGTAGAGCTAAAGCCCACCGGAAATAGTGCAACAATCTCATTATTACAGACAGTAAGACTGAGCAGTTGCATTTAGCTGAGAGACGTATAAAGAAAAGAATATATATGGTTTAAGTGACTACTAGTTCAACAGCTGAATTGCTTAGAAAGTCTGCCATTAATTTTCACTGGAAAAATCCTATCCGGATACAAGTTTTTATTACCTTTTATAAGCATGTTATTCTCTATCATGCTTTGGTACCATGGCAATTGAGAACACAAGTCATCTGCAGATTTTGGCATCCCTGGAATCTGACATTTGCTACTTATAAAACACAGTTTGGGAATGTTCTGGAGTATTATAAGCAGCTTTGTTCAGAATAAAAATGCAGCTATCTGCAGATTCATTCTCTTTGCAGAACAAAGGAATAGGGAGGCTCTTTCTCATTTTAAACAAAAGCCTTGCCTGCTTCTTCTTGGTCCATCTGGTAGCACTCTCCATCCTCCCCAAGAGAGGGTCAGCAAATGACTGCTGCACCCACAAGCAGAAAGATGCACAGGTTGAGAAGAGAGTTCAGTTGGTGAGAACTCTACAATACAGGAAAAGATCCATGAAGAGCAAGAGATGAGATAAGGGAGCGGATAAAATTGTGAAAGGGGAAGTAGAGCATGTAATGCTGCACGACATCACCAGCCAGCTCATACCAGAGCTACCAGTGCAATCAGGCTCACACTTGAAAGAGGTCCTTGAACACTCACCTCTCCCTGTAATCACCTACACCAGCCCTTTGGTTTGAACATTTGATGGGCACAGCTAAAAGAAGCTGAAAGAGTACTTGAGTAAAAGATGGCAAAAAAAAAAAATAGGGATGTGGTAGAAAGGAAGGAGGATAAAAGAAAAAATGGTTGTAAAATAAAACACTTCTTTTCCTCTCCCAATGGCCTCTCTCTGTGTCCCAGAACTATAATTCATATTCTTGGGTAATAATTATTTAACATAATTGGCTACAGAGATTGCTAGCAATGCTAGGTATGAGCTAGCAAATGCAACTGAAAACAGAGCTCAGAGACTGGAAATGGTATCTGGGGATATGTTCTGCTCCTTGCTGTACCTACCACAAACTTACTCATACACCTCCCACAGCTCATCTCAAAGGCACTCACCCAAAATGGACATTTTATTTCCAAAGTCAAAGCTGATGTTAAACCAACTGTCATTGTCATATGGAAGAAGGCAAATATAAAAAGGTCACTGAAGTGCCAGATGGGAGAATTTTTGAACTAGAAGCTCTGACATTAATTCTCTGTGTTTGTCTGAAACACTGAACTCAATGAGCTGATTAAATGTCTCTGCTGAATTGCCAAGTGAGAAAAAAGTCACTCTCATAGAAAGACCAATTGATCAGACTTGAGGTAGGAATCCCAGTTACATAAAAACCTGAAAACATTTTTACCTGCATCAAGAAAAATTACATTTTAAACTAGACGTTAAAACTGGTTACACAAGTCTTTGCTTTCATCACCAACACACCAAGAACTGCAATACAGTACATATTTATACTGCTAACTTTATATACCTAAATATTAGCATAATTTCTGAATCAAGCACAATCCTGAAATCAGGAATTATTTTAGGTGCCATCAACATGGTAAAGAGAAGCTGAGCATTTATTTCTAATTTTTTTTTCTGTTCATAGCACAGCCTAACTTCAGAAAAGTGAGTTTCCAATCCATTAAAGTTGATGTTCCTCTCCTTGAAGAGAAAAAAAGGTCCATTTTTCAAGAGAGTCTGCATTAGACCTAAATAGATTTTAGGTCTATAAAAGTCTACATATGTCCTCAAAGCAAAACTCTGTTCTGTGACAAGAGATGTCAGGAGGAGTCACCTAAGGACAGGGTCTCAGATAAAGGCCACACCGAAGTCCTGACAGCCTCTAACACTCATGAAAAGAGACAGAAACTCAACAGAGCTGATCTAAAGGGGCATTTTGCTCTATTTCTGTACTGATGCCTCAAAATATAGTAACTGTGTTAGTAATAAAGCCTGGCAAATAAATTCTTCCTTTTACTTGCACTGTTCACATTTGTCACAGTGGTATGTATCTCAATGTGCCATGCAAACCTTTCCTGAAATTGCAACCAGGCTGCTGCTTCCATTAAGATGAGTCCAGATTTGTTGCATCCAAAAGTAGGAGGGTCACTTCTCCAAAAAATCAAGCAGGAGGGCACAGTTGAGGATCAGTAGAGATGTCAGTGTGGGAGAGGCAGCTTCCAGTGCCAGGCACGAGCCAAGGATGCCTTGGTAACCAGAAAGGCGGTGGATAAAGTGTCTGAACATAAACACTCTCCCAAGAAATTGTGACAGGTGGTTTTTATATTCTTTTACTTAGTTACCCACTTGTATCTGTTGTCTATCCTCCTCTGTAACCATATGAACAGGATTTAAAAATAAAGATGAAAAAAATATTTTCAATCCATTTTCCATATCAGCCTCCTGCTCCAACAGATGGCTACATGTGCCAGTGCTAGTTTATACAGTTTTCTTTCCATAAGAGCATTAATAGTGGTTTTGTGCAAATAGTATATTATGTCTTTCTGAGTTTACAGGTTTACAATTTTATTCTATCCTCCTAAACTCCCCCTGATCATGAAGTTATCAAAGGCATATCCATAAATGCAGTAAGTCTTCCCACTGCCAAGTTCAAGTGTGAGAAATCTTGAGAGACTTGACAACAAAATGCCTATTCTTGCTAGATTCTGAGGCTGTTAGTAAGGTTTTTAAGAAAATAAATTGTAAACAACTCCATGCCTTGAAAATAGGTTCTACCAGGTTCCTTTAGGCTGCTTTGCCTATCCCTAGCAAGCCTCTTGATTCTGTCACAGTTATCATCAAGTACATCAGACTGAAAGAAAAAAAAAACTGTTCTCTTACAAGCAGGGAGTGCAACAAAAACGCTGCTGTTGGTGAGATCTGGTCATTGCAACTGGCAGTATAAGACTTAAGCCAAAATACTCAGACCTTTCACATATATGATCTTCACATAAATGCTGAAGAGCACTTTTAAAATTAAAAGACAAAGGGGATAGGTCATGTAATCATCTTTGTGAAATATACACATTTGCAGGTGGAAAGGTTTTGCAGTTACCTATTGTCTGGTGTGATGACATCCTTCATTGCAATGAAGCAGCATGCATGTTGCATGGTCATTAACAAATCAATGTCACTCTCACATTAGCTTCAGCAGATGTTTTAAAAGTGCTTTGCAAGAAATAATTCAAAACTAGAATGGTAAATTAGTTTGGCTCTTTTTCCTTCAGATCACGGCCTTCATTAAAAAAATAAAAATCTACTTACTTCATTCCTTTCCCTGTTTTCTTCTTGTTTCTTCCTTTCTTTTCAACTCTCTTTAGCAAAAGCCAGACAATAAACTAAGGAATGAGAGTTGCTTGGTTCATTCTGCCAATGCATTTCAAAGTTTCATTTTAGCACCAAGAAAGAAATCTCTCCTGCTCTTACTCTCTCACTTGCTTCATCCCTGAGGTCAACAACCCTACAGGTTGAGAAATACAGCTTCCAAGGCAGATGAATGTCATGAGGAAAGACAAGCTCTCTGAGCGTTTCTAGTTCTGCTCTTCTACATATTATCTTCCAAACCACTGAATTTGACAAAGTATCCTCTATCAAATCAGCACACTATAAAGGTAGAGGCAGAAAAAGAGCTTCAACTTTGTCATTATTCTCTTGTGCAAGGAATCTTCCAAGATCTGAATAACCTACATTCCAACTCAGTCTCCCTGAAATCTTAGTAACAGCCATCCATGACCTTTCTGCCATTGCTTTCTTTCATGGAAGCTTGAGAGTTCAGACAAGGATGAGAAACCCAGTTTCACAAATAATTAAATGAAAAGTCCTCATCTATGTTTGGATTTCATATACACCTGACTTCTTTTTTTTAACTTGTTCTTTCTGGCTTTTTTTCCCCTCAGACAAATGACCTGGTTACAGAATTCTATAAAACTTGAATGAAAAGTCTCAAAGGAATTTTCTAGCAGCTACCACAGGTTTGCCAGACTTGCAGCAGCACAATAACTTTCAAAGCAAAAAGGTGTAAGAGAGCATAATGAAACCTGCTTTTCAGTGTAAAATGTGCTACACTGGAAAATATGCCATATCCTACAATTCAGAATTTAGTCAGGAGCATAATTGAAAATTATCACCTATTAAGTTACTCAGAATATGAAGAATACTAGTATATCTTTTCTTGCCAAGATGTATAAAACTTAAAATGGAGAGGTTGCAAGCTTATACTGAGAAGAGCTCATCATAAGAAGGATGGCTACAATTTTATAATGAGAATTCTACGAACAGCATAGAGATAATGCTTATTAAAAAAAAAACAAACAAACAAACAAAACAAAACAAAAAAACCTATGTATTTCAACAGAGAAGTGAAAATCACTGCTGCTTCTTTGATGTATTCAAGCCAAAACATGTGCTATACTAGACTTAGGACTGTGCTCAAATGAATTTTAAAGAATAAGCTGTAACAGTACAAAGCAACCAAGCCTTCTGCAGTTGGTGGCAATTTGCACCTTCAAAGCTGTGAGTTCATCATGAATCACTTTCAACAAGCAACAAATTTTGAGAATCAAATTGGTCAAAAATCACATCTATCATTAGAACATCAGAGTAAGAAACCCTCCAACCTTACAGAACATTGATCTTCTCATGGCAAAATTGTCCCAAAATTGAGAGTGATTGTAGATATTTTGCATAACTTACCCTGCACAGCTGCCTACCAGCAGTACAATCACATTTTATAATCATATAATTTTATGTATACGGACTACTTTGCCAGACACAGAAAGTTCCTTGCAAACTTGAAAGTTAGGGGGCTGGTTCCACTACTATCCTAGGCAGCAGCAAAACCAACCAATCCATTATTAAACTGTAGAACTTTTCAAGACAACTCTTCTGCATTACATTAAAATAAAATTTCTATAGCCAATACTTAACAATATTTCAATAATGAACCAATTTGTTCATTAAAACTCCCACTATTTACAGGGAAGTCTGGGCAAACCTATTTTACACATGCTCTCTAATGGTTTAAATATATTTCCTGTGTACTTACACAAAGATTTAATAAAATGGTGAAGGATGCTCTAAGCCTGTAGACTGAAAAGCATCAGAAATTAATTAAGTGAAGCTAAGCTTTCACAATATATAACAGACATTATGCTTTTTTCTAGTGGTTTTACTTCCCCACTTCTAACTTGGCAACATTTGGTATTTTCTTCTTTAGGTAAGTTGTATATAATTTCATATTAAATTACAAACATAAACACAGCAAAACTGAAATATAACTGACATAAATTCTATTCAATTTCCTGGATAGAATGATACAGACTGGATCAAAAGTTTGCTACGATATTTGTTATGGTTTAGGTTATTTTACATTTATATAACACCTAGCTTAAGTTTATCAAGTTATTTTTCAATCAGAAGCTGCAACAGAACTAGTAAGCAGGATGAGATAGCAAATTCAGCTCTAGAATTATTGTACAAAAATTCCAACAATAAATCCTACAAACATTTGCAAAATAAAAGAAAAATCTCCACTCACACTTTTCTGACTAGCACACCACAACAAATACAACTAAAAGATAAAACTGCATTTTTCCGTGACCTCTGCAGGCCAGTCCAGAACTGATACAGCAATTTCAGAGAAGCCCATCCACCCAGGAATATGATAAACAAAAGAGCAAGATCATCATCAATGGAGAGAAAACCCAAAAGTTACTTCTACAAAGGCAAAATTATGTGTTTATAGGGTTGATAATACAAAATCACCCCCCTGAATTCAACATTCAGTTCTATGTTAAATTACTCTTTCACTACATGCTTTTTGCTAAACTGCTAAATCCAGAAATATGTAGAGGCTTATATTAGGGAGTGGAATTAAATATATCAGTGAAAAATATGCCACACATCAAAGAGATGCATATAGTCAACGATTCTGACAATATACAATTATGTCAAAAGCAAAAAGCAGTCACAGAAAGGTATTTAGTGAACCATACCATAACACAGAAGTCACCATGTAGGTGGAAGGAGCACTTAAGGTCTGATGGAGTTGCTACTGGGAGAATTTGTCCTGACATTAACATTGTAATAACAGTATTAAGAAAAATAAAGTCCTTAAGAGTCAGATTCTTAACATGATCAGTGCATTCCTTACTAACCAGGTAGCAGAAAAAAGCTTAATCAAAGATTCTGGAAGCCAGTATAGACCTATCTAAGGGAACTGAAGTTCAAAAAATAGTAATTAACCTTTTCTTCCCAAACTAAGAATACCAGCCAGTCTTTTGTTTAGTTCAGGAACAGGTTTTGGAGAACTGATATTGCAAAGGCTCTCCGTTGCTTCAGGTAATATTTGCTAGGATACTCCTATTCATTTCAACAGGGATTGTAAACTGTAATTATCATTGTAGCAATACCTGAAACACTTAGGAACATTTTATCGCTAATATTATCAAACCCAGTTTACAAACCGTGCCCAGCAGTCCCTGACAGCTGAGGTTTTTTGCCTTTCTGGGACTTCAAAGGGAAATAACCCCAACAGAGGTGTTTGGATCTGCTCAGCAGTTCCTGTGACCTTTAAGGGGCACATCTGCACTCACATCTACACCGAAGTTGCCAAATGTGATGCCCCAAATTCTCCCCTGCCCCCGGCTGTGTACTCACACACACTCTCACCTCCTGCTGACTCCAAAGACCCACCCAGGGCAGCTACTGAAATCCACAGGGGCAAATGCTCAGTGGAGGTTGGCACCGTTCAAATATTTCCCTTAAAAAACCAAAATAATCCCTCACCGCTTGCCTCCACAGCTGGAGCCCGGCAGAGCTGCCCTGTGGGACCAGCCAGGCAGCCTTGCTCTTCAGCCTAATCACAGCCCCTTCATGGCTCTATCCATGTTCTCTTTGGTGGGGGCTCTGGGAGAAAGAAGAACTGCCTGTCTGAGACAGACACGGCACCTGCTCAGAGGTCAACCCGCCAAACAGCCCACCAATGCCAACAGTGCCAGGGGAAAATGTCAAAATCTGTTCGAGCAGATTTGCTTCTAGAGATTTTCAGTATTGATTTTGCTTTAGATTTACACAGCAAAATAACAAAAATAAAGGGAAAAAACTTACAGGTGGCCATTTTTGCTCTAGGATATCAATGGCTGCCAACCTTGCAAGTAGATGAGATCCTGATGATATTTTGTCTGCTCAGCTACAACTCCTTGAATTTCTTTCTTCCTGGAGTCAGGATCACTAAGGAGACTATGGGAAACACTCATTCTTCAGGTAATCCCTTATTTCCTGCTGTGACAGACCCCAGCCTCACTACAAAACTGATTCACACACAGATCTTTATATTCACAGAGCATTTGGCAATATCAGCCTATTAAACTATGTATTTCTTCCCTTTCCCATCTGCATTCTTAAGTTTTGGCCACATTTTGCACATTTTAAGTTAAGTTTTCCAGCTAGTTAATTTGGGATCTGTGTTTAACTAAGTATTACAAGGAATATTATTTATCAATAAAATAAATCAAAAATATTTTTCTTTTCTTAAGCTCAGAAAATGAAAACATGAGAACTCAGAGACAGTAGTAACACAGCAAGCAAAGATGATGACTTTAGGCTTGAGGAGAAGAAACACTTGGAGCTAGAAAGATGATGGAAACAACAAATTTCACATATATAAGTAGATGAAAAGATAACACTAAGAGAAAAACACAATTTAAAATTTGCTGTAAAAAAATCCCTCATGCCTGGACTTGCATTTGTTGTACAATATGTGGGCAAACACAAGTGGTTGGATTACCTTTATTCATTAAACAATGGTTAACAATTTATAAATAGGTATGACAATATAAGCAAAGGAAAACTTACAAAAATAATTAAAAAATAATACAACTGAAATAACTCTTTCAATAGAAACATTATGGGTAAGTCTCAACAAGAAGAACAAAAAAGGCATTTCTACTTTCTGATAAAAAACTGTGTATATTAAGGTTGTATATAGTGTGAAACTGACCACCTCACATCACTTACATCACAGTATATACAGCATTTTTAAAGAAGGAACTCCAGCAAAATAATAATGAAACCTTCATGAAATAATTGACATAGAACTGAATCTTTACCCTTTAATCATATTCGGTGACAAAGAAGAAGAACCCTTTAATTGGCAAGTACAAAAAAAAGAAAACATGAATCCCTGTCAAACTAGTTATTTGATCCCACACTGATATACAACTGATCTCTTCTTGGAGTATAATTCACATGCTGCATAAAGATAAGCATTCTCCTCTAGAAAAAGCCCCTTTGCTTTGTCTTTAACTAGTAATAGCAAAAACCATCTCTCACCACTCTAATGTTACTACCACAGTTCATTTCCTTTAAATAGTAGAACTTATGGTGAAATACTATATTTTTGTTTAGTTCTAATAGATTTCTGTTGAGAGTTAGTTTTCTATGGCTTGATCTACAACTGAAACAGACTAGCTGTTAGTTAAGTCACCAGAAATAATTCAAATAATTCCATACTATGGCCACATTTTAATCTTTCTGTCTTGTACTAATGGTAACTGCTGCTCCTTTCTTCCTCTCTTTCCCTGAACATGCTGCTGCTCTAGGCTTTCATATGTTGAAATATTCCACTAAGATCCAAACCGCTGTCAACACACTCCTACATAAGCATTCAAGAATGACTACCTAAAAAAACTACCTCACTTTTTGTTATATTAAATAAAGACAACGTGCAGGAGGAATAAAATCATGACAGACTCTAACAAGGCAAAAAAAATATTCTGACATCCATGAAATAGTATGTTTCTATAAAGGATCATTTTAATTTTATCTTCTACCACCCAGCAAATCTGTAACTGTTACAGACATTTATTCAGATATAGCAAGATGCACAGACTTGTTAGCAGAGATGAAAAAGTGGCTGATCACGTCCTTCACTCACTCATCCCAGAGGGCGTTCAGCCAAGCATGTATCGGGAAAAACTGCCCATACTATCCTCTTAATACAATTATAAATAAGGCTGCCAGAGAGAGAGATACAAAGCTGTACCAAGAAAAGCATCGCTTTTAAGCCTTCCCCTACCTTTTCCCTGGTATTTACAAACCGCAGGCAGCACTGCTGGGGAATCTCACCAGGGTGGCTGCCGAGAGGTCTCATGTGGCGTTCCCAGCTTCCCACCGCCTCCCTCTGCCTGGATGTTAAGCATTCCCGAGAAAACCCACCCTGACATGCACAGAATGAATCCTGCTCAAGTTGGAAGCATGTGATAACTAGGCTTCAGGAAACCCCAGCACCCAATTAATCCCAGAGATATTTAAACAAGCCCCATCTTACCGTTCTGCTGTTGCCCAGATCACGTCAGATTCACCTGCAACTCTTTAGCATCTCTCTAGCAATGTTAGTGTTTGCAGTCAGGCCGGGCTCATTCAGCAACTGAATTCACAACATCTTTCTGCACTAGCAAGCTGAAATGGTACGGCTGTACTACAGCTAAGAAAGGGGGAAATCTAAAGCAGCAAACAAAGAAATCCCTCAAGACAGGGTAATCCCAGTGGAGTAGAATATAAAAGGTACAGATGAGCACCGAGGGTACAATACTTCTCTGTCTAAATTTCATCAGCAATGCTATGCTCTTCCTAAAAAGATTTTTTTTTTTAATATATGATGGACTTGCCTGTGGAGTTCCCAGAAAGGCAGAATATCCAGGCTCTGCAGCAGCATTGCAGCCAAAGTAACCATGCATATGCTATCTAGGCAATTTACAGCAGTCTTTTTGAAAAGATATTGATTTACAGTGTAGCATTGCCTCAACCAACACAGAACTGCAACCGAAATAGCTAATGGTGATTTCACAGGAATTAAGGGGGAAAACTCAACATTCAATAAAAGGATGAAACTAATCATTCCCAATTCAATTTTGTCCCAGCCCTGAAAGATATCAGCAAGTTCCAGAGTGACAAAATGACATTACAGAAATAATCTACGGGCCCCTGGAAACAAGAACTATGAATACCACTGTCCACTTTTACATAAGCAATAAATATTAAAAATTATTTTAAATTTATTCAGTCAAAATATGAACTCTCAAGTTAGTTTCTGCATTTTAAGGACGAAACTTCGTATTTAATTTATGAATGCACAAAATACACAAAGCTGTGAGTAAGCAATAGACACCTACTCCGTGCTGGGAATCCACTACTCAGCCCAAGAAATCTTGAGTGTGGTAGGGGGGACAAGAGGGCAGCAGGAGTAAACCCTCAGAGAGGGCAGACCCTCAGAGAGGGCTTCTCCAAAAAGGAAGCAACGCATCTTCTCCATCTCCTACTCCTAGAGCAACCCCTGCTGGCCTGTGCTTCAGATGGCTCCTGGCTCCCCAGAAATCTCCTGGGGTTGGGGGAGCACTGGGCAGACTATACTTAGGATAGGGAATAGCAATGTGTACATCAGTGAAACCTTCAGGAGGAGAAGCATGCAGCTCAGTCGAGATGGCATCTTCAGCATCCTGAAATATTTTTCATTTTTATGTAATGATGAGGTTAAATGAACTAGCAGGCAAAACACAGCCCTGGCTCCACCCCAGGTAGCTCCAGTGACCCTCATCACAGAACTTTCACAGAAGGAAATGGGCTCCCCTGTAGAGTTCCACTCTGAAGAAAGCAGAGTGTGCTCAAACTCAACTCATTTGCTCAGGTCCCGCCATCGTCACCAAGACTTACACATGTTGACATACTAACTCACACCTGAACCTAGCATCAGTGGCTCCAGTAACATATAAAACTGAATGGCATAAGCAAATTCTATAAGATGATTCCAAAATTATGTAGTCACCTTAGTCACAGGTTCTCAGTTTGTTAGCTGGGTTTCTAACCAGACAGGCGGCTTCAGATCTCCTGAAAAACGTAACTTCCATTCTCTTGAACAAAATTTTCTTCTCCCCTCTCTCAAGTGTGAGGCCCAGAATAAAATATGAATAAGAGTTTCCAGTTGAAATTATGAGAAAATACTTTAACAATGTTTACAATTCTTGGCCTTATTCTGTCAACAATAAATTGGTCTGAGGCTGAGGGAGAACAGGACAGAAGGATGCTCAGGAAAAAATAAAAAAAAGATCGTGAGTAAGCCCCTGTAGAGACCAATATGTGCCAGAAGACATTTGTGTCCATTCCTGCAGAGCTGCTTTCCAGTCATTCTCCTATCTGTCCATACTTGATTGACCCACTCCAGATGCAAAACCTGGCACTCACCCTTGTCAAATTTCATACAGCTGATCATTGCCAAGGGGTCTTACTTTGTCTAAATCTCTCTCTGCAGGGCCCTTCTGCAGTGAGATACAACTCACACAAACCTCTCATAATTAAAAGTCAATTATTTTTACTGCATTGAAAAAAAAAGAAAAAAAATCTATTAAAGTCCTTCTTGTTGCCTTTGTCTTTGACCTTCCTCAAAAGATCCAGTTCCAGGTGGGCTTTGTCTTTTGTAAGTACATGCTTGGAAGATGCATCTGTATTCCTTCCCCATTACTTGTTCTGAATTCCACTTTCTGTATAATTCCTTTTTACCTTTGACTCTTGTTAGGAAGTCTTTGTTCATCCAGCATTTTTGCTTGATTCCCTACTATTCTTACTCCCCTCCTTCTCCTCTGCTAGCCCCATGCCCTACTCCCAATACCATTTGTAGACTGCAGTTGAACATAACTTGGCTAGAGCACAAATATGTACTCTGCTGCTGTCCGTGCTACCACAGCGAGGGTTGGGAGAACCTGGCTGGAAGGCAAAGGCTATCTAGAATTAAGAATGCAGCTGAGGGGGGAGAGTAACTAATGTAAAAAAAGTTTCAATACAGTAACTAAAAAAAAAGTCAAATAACTATGAAGTTCAATTTAGATTTTAAAACTCTCCCTGGAAGCTAACTGCAAGTACAAATTTCACATTATCAGTACTTTAAGTCTTGCCAACACTTTCATCCCAGGGCAGACTGCAAAATGCTATGTAGCACTTGGGAGCAGTTCTTCACCTGTAAGGAGGTATCTTTGGAGCTTTTCAAGATGATAGCAAATTGCTACACTTAAACCAGGCAAATTACACAATGTCACAGCTCTGATGGTCAATTAACTAAAAATGCAAACCATCATTTAGTAATATGGCATAGTAAAAAAATGCCAGTAGTTACTCCTGTTCCATGTGGTCATACTACACACTAGTAAAATGAAATTAAAAGTAATATCCCAGTTCCATTAGTCTACACTGAATCATCTGAGTGGAGGTGAGACAGGGAGCAAGGGAGAAAGGCAGCTAACACTTCCCTCCTCTCCAAGAAGTAATAAGCAAATGCAGTAATTTGTAAAAGTTTCATATATCCATATGAGCCCATTTTCTCTTCATAGAAGAAAATGCATGGCTAAGGAGAGCTACTGCTCCTCGACACAAACCCTTCCATTTTGACAACTGTAGACTCAATATACAAGGAAAAATGAACACTTTTGAAAATTTACTTGCGAGTCATTCAGACATCTAGCTAACCACTTCACAAGCCACTAGTAATATTTCATGAAGAAATTATTTAACAAGACATTTAAGAAGTTGTGTCCAGAAACTGAGTGCTGGACAGAACACCTGTCCAACCCCAGTTCATATCCTTGCTACCACTGATGATCTAAAATATTACTCCCTTCCTTAAACTGAGAATTTTGAGTTTAGTTTGAGTTAGAATACAGAGTACAAGAAGACATGACCTTAATAAAACAATCCAGTAATGATACAAATGTATTGAATGCAAAGAAAATAATTTTTAGCTTAAGATGACAAGTGAAGCAGTGGTAATATTGCACAGTGGAATGCATGACAATGCACAGTGGAATGCACATGTTATTCCAAGTACAATACGTTGTTAAACTTGCTCTGCAATACCAACAGTTGCACTACACCAGATGCATCATCTGGTATGCATCAGATAGTCACTGTCTGAAACAAAGTCGCTGTCTTAAAAAGTCACTGTCTGAAATAAAATACAATGCAATATAGTGCCAATTAGTTTTGCAACTTATAAGACAAATAAGAGATTTTGTGGATTCAGGGACTGATTCCATATACAGTTTGCATTACAAAGTCTCCCGTGCTTTCTCTACAAGGTCTTTTCATTCCTCAATTTGTCCTTTCTTAATCCACAGTTTGGGGAAGTCCTCATAGTGCTTCAAGGCTTCCGCACAGGGCTTCTGAATTGCAGCAATATTCCCAAGCACCCATCCCAACTTCACAAATTTCATGGAGACCCTTGCTGTGGGGGCACTGCTGTGAGCCTTTGCCGCCCTGCTCTTTTGTATTCACTGCTCTCTGACTCAAGCTTCATGGCAGCCAGCCAGACGTCCTCACTGTTGGGGCTGCCCTGGAAAACCAGGGCCAAGATGCTTCTGGCTGCTGGCACATCTCCTGCTGGCCACTTAGATTTAGCTCCCCTGAGCCATAGCACTTCTGCTTTGGGACACTGAACAACAGCTCTCTGCAAAAGAGCCTCCAAGGATTCTCTGGATCCATGGTTCTTTTCAAAGTAGGCTGCTTGCAGCCACATGTTCTTCTTGCTCAAGAAAAATGGAAGGAATAGGCATAAACGGCTCAGACATGCTCCAGAGCACTATGAGCAACTCAACTGTTGGCATTTCCATCCAGGTTGTTTTTGATCATCTTCTTCAATCCCAATCACAGCTCGCATGAATGCCTGGCATGTGGATACACTTCCAGCTTTATCACATTGCTCAGCATCTTGTATCTGGTGTTCCCTTTGAGATCTACCCTGTAAGACCTGAGATGTGATGGCTCTGTCATCTTCACCATCTGGATGATTTTCTTCACCATCTGGGTGTTTCCATTGACTTACTCCAGTTTGGCAGCAGTAATCCAGAAGTGACAATCCATCAGAATATTCCCCTGGGCTTTTTTAAGGACTTTATGAGCATTCTTGCATGCTTCCAGATTTGCTAGTGCCAGCCATAGTTCAGCACTGGTTGGACAGGACTCCACAGCCCTGCTCAGAATTACCCTGGCATCCTCAGGTTGCTCCAGCTCCATGGTTGTTTTCCACAAGTGCACTGAGTTTGGAACATGCTCAAAGGCTTTCCCAAGGACACGTTTGCTGACACAGATATCCATCTCCAGCTCTGCTGCTCTGATATAAATACTGAATGACTGTGGAAGGTGCTGGATGGCCTGGGCCACAACAACCTTGGCTGTATCTCCAGGCTGAAGCTGAGCAGCTTCCAACCAAATATCTTCAGTCTTATGGCATATCTCTGCTCCTTTCAAGACGTGGTTTCAAGCCACCTGGAGTTTGCCAGTGACCTCCTCCAGTTGGGCTCATGGATTGGTCTCTTGGACAGATTTCAGGAATAAACAGGCTTTTTTCATATAATTAATATCTCCTCCATGTGTGGGAATCATTGAATTCAAGTCTCTCAAATATCCTTTCAGGTCCACTACCGTCTGGCCACTCACAGAGCCTGACAGATGGCTTAGCCTTGTATCCATCAAGGTGCTCCTAGCTTAGCCAATCTTCTTCAT
Organism: Lonchura striata; assembly: GCF_050655825.1. Lineage (NCBI taxonomy): Eukaryota > Metazoa > Chordata > Aves > Passeriformes > Estrildidae > Lonchura > Lonchura striata. The sequence goes on along the minus strand of NC_140704.1, from coordinate 22,831,019 downwards.
ATCCAATTCACCTGTCCCAAGTGTCATCAAGCCTGGTATTCTTCCTAGGTATGGCATATTCATCCCCCCTCGATATGGAGTATTCAATCCACCAAATTGTGTCTGGTGTGGGTCCATGGAAGTCTGATTCTCAGACTTTTACAGTCAGAAGACTGTAAATGCTTTGCAAAGAAGATGTCAAGGACAGGAGTCAGCTTCTCATACCAAGGATTCCTCTGACACTTTCTCCGGCCATCACCAACCTCTGGAATACTCAGCCACTGCTCCTCAGTAACTTCTGCTAACTTTCATTTCAAATCTGAGAACTGCTGCTGAATTGTAGGTGGTTCCATATGGTATTTTCCTATTTCCTCTTTTTCTTGTTGTTTCCTTCTCTCTTTTCGGCTTTCATCCATCCTCTTATCCAAAGCCACATAAACAGCATCTGTTTCCTCATCACCTTTTTCATAGGGGCCACTTGAAAACAGGTTCTCAATGTAGCCATTGAAATCATCACAATTGGTGTCATTCAACTTCCCATCTTCATCGTCTGCTGTCTGGTTCTGCTTCACCTGGTCCCCCACAGTTCTCTTCCCCAGCGGGGCATGATGGCCATCCATGGGGTCATTGGCACCACAAGCAGGGCTGATGTCAGAGTGGGTGGTGAAACCTGTGGCTCTGCAGCCCAGCCCCAGCACAGAGCCCAGGGGCGTGGGCATGCCCAGGATTAGCTTCTTTGGCAGTGTCACAAGACCCTAAAGAGCCCAGTTTATATATGGTCAGATTCAGGCAGGAATGCCCAGCACCTCCCTGGAGTGGGGAATTTCATAATGGAAGGATATAAGCCTATAAGTGACAGCATATTTTGGGGAGTCCTTGATGGCCTAGGTGGTTACAGCTGCCCAGTGGGGCTGTTGAGCCATTGGCAGAAAGGACCCCTTAGGCTGGGTGTAGTTATGACAGCTGAGTCAATTTGTGAGAAAAAGAAACACTGCCATGCTACCATGGGTTTGCTCCTTTCCCTTATCAAGCACCCAGCTTGCAGCCTTAGGGCTGGATGTGCACTGGGCAGCTGGTGCAAACAACCCACTATTAACAGTTCATCAGGAGTCATGTAGATGGGAGTAGAATACAAAGTTTGGTTACACCCCACAATGTAACCCAGGACACCCAGAGAGCTGAAAATACTCATGTTTGCATTAAAAAAAAAAAATTTAAAAAAAGGAACAACCAAAACCACACTAATCAGGAAAGAACAGTAATATTTCTGTGACACAAATTTTAATGAATACTAGAGAGACACTTTACAAAGTTTTTCTTTAGAGACAATTATAAAGAAATAACACTAGATTTTAATATCTACCAGTGTAAATCCCAGGATGAATCCCTGAAAAAGTTTCATTTTTGTGTTACATATATTGCTACAGCTGATCTCCTAGAGGAACAAAGCTCAGTGATGCCCTGTTTCAAAGTCATCCACAGTATTTTAGCTAGGAGAAAAAAGCTTTCTAGAAATGAATTAAAACTTAACACAAAATGATGAGTTCACCTTCATCTCTTTCTTAAGTTTAAATATGTCACGTACCAAAATTCTCATTTTCTTTGAAAGCACTTCATTAGTCTAGCTTCCCTTCATTTTCACTTCGAGAAACTCACATGAAAGGCTTTGGGTTTGGGTCCATATTGGGACCCCAATGGTATTTAATATTTTCACTAATGACATAGATGAAGGGATCAAGTACCCTCAGCAATTTTGCTGATGATATCAAGCTGAGTGGTGCAGCTGACATGCCTGAAGGACAGGATGCCATCCAGAGGGACCTGGACAAGCTCAAGAAGTGGCCCATGGGAATCTCATGAGGTTCAACAAGATGAAGTGCAAGGTGCTGCACGTGGGCTGGGGTAACCCCAGTGTCAGCACAGGCTGGGGATGAAGGATTGAGAGCAGCCCTGCCCAGAAGGACCTGGGGGTGCTGGTGGATGAGAGGCTGGACATGACCCAGCCATGGGCACTCACAGCCCAGAGAGCCAAACGTGTCCTGGGCTGCACCAAGAGCAGCGTGGGCAGCAGGGCAGGGAGGTTTTGTCCCCCTGCTCTGCTCTGGTGAGAGGGACCCCACCTGGAACACGGCACCCAGCTCTGGGGTCCCAGCACAGGAAGGACATGTACTGTATCATTTCTGTTTTATGAGGCTTAATATTTAACATATTTATAAAAACAGTATTCCTTCAATAACTTCATGACAGCTATGGTTTTGTTCTCCTTTCTTTTCCTATTTGTTTCTGAAGGTCTACCTGTTTTCCAGAGTACTTCTTAACACCTAATCAATATTTTCACACTATCATCCCATGATCCTACAATTCTTACTCAGAACAATGTAATTTGTTTAGACTATTACATATGCATAGCTGCAGTTAATTTCTTCATATGCATTCGTTTATACATATTAGCAAGAAATACCATTATCATTTTATCATCCAAATAATCTATATTGCAAAATCCCTGGATAACTTTTGGCAGTTCAACTAAATTACTTTTTTTAATACATCAGTTTTTCATCCCTCTTTCATGTCTTTCTCTCCTACCTGGAGGGTTAATTGCTATTCCCCTCTAAGTCTCAAAAATTGATATTTTACCAGTTCTGCATGGCATACACAACACATGTGACAGATGTATAACCATCACACAAATCACAATGACTGGAAAATCTGATGATAGCAAAACACTGGGTTAGATGGGGGCATGACATGAGATTAAACAAGTGGTTGACAAACTAAATAGAAACACTCAAGTAACCCCTGATTTAAGAATATTTTTGGTTCTCATGATAAAATATGATAAGCAGCTGTGAGAATCATCTCCCCTTCTTCCAGCTCAATTTGTCTAGAAACTAATTTGTCTAGAAACCTAATGGACAAGGGTTTCACTACACTCACCCAGACTTCTGTTCCTTACTAATCAAATTGGCATAGAATGATGATCAACAGAAAGGCATGTCAAATCTCAAAGTGATGCAATGCTGAGTCAAGTAGACCCAGGAAACAAGCACCAGAAGTGCAGGTATTGCACTAATATTCATCTTTCTTAGGTTAAATACAAAGTGTTGGTTTTGACCTATAAAACCCTTTACAGTCTGGGTCGCTACTCCCTTGCAGACTGCTTTTCTTGTCCTCTTTTATCTCAGTAATTCAGACAAGAGGGTTGCATTCACCTGGGCATTCTCACTGAAGGGCACTTCAGTCCAGAAGCTGATAAAGCTTTAATGCATGTTGAGCAGCTTATCTATTTTCCCAGGACTTCTTAGGTGAGAAATAGAAAGCATCTCAGGAGGAGTGAACTGCTGAAGATAAAAAACTTCAGAAAGGACAAGAGAAAAGCCTCTACCACATCCTGTTAAAAATACTTCCACAGAATACAGTTAGTGGTGGCACAGCTGCTGCAGCTTAAATGTTCACAGAGCACCTATCCTCACAGAGTATTGCACCTAAGAGGTTTTTTTCCCTCCCAAAACCATCTCTTTCTATAACCATAGAGCTGAACCCCATTACAATATGTTCTAAAATAGACTCTCTATTGTTCTATGATCTTATTAAGTAGAAGAACATGGATTTTCATGTGATGGAGCACAGTGGCCTCAGAGGGCTGGGACAGATCTATATATCAAGAGGTTTATTCAAGAGCAAATGTGTAGCCTATAAAAAAATTCAAGAAGCCTCCTAAGTTTTAATAATTTTTAAAGGAGCAAAATACTAATTTCAGAGGGGAGAAATTATTTTCCTTACCTTGTTTTAGATTTTCATTATTTTTTTGAAAGGAAATTTTAAAGGAAACATGCTGTTTCAGTCTACCAAATTCAAATGAAACTTCTACTGGTTAAATTACATGGGAAAAAATATATTGATTAATTTATCTAGCTTATATCTATCTCTCTTTTATGAAGATGAATAATCCTATCACATGAGGAAAAGGGAAAATTAAGGTCTATGACAAACAAGGGAAATGATTCCACAGAACTGACAGGTTGAAGGCTGTGAATGGACATCTTCCACTTAAATCACCACTACAGGATTTACAGCACAGTGTTTCAACCCAAAAACTCTACAAAACATTTCATTTAGTTTTGCATGAGAGCTCTGTAGTACTGAGGTGTGGGAGGGGTGTGCTTCCAAACAGTGAGAGAAATTTTAGTAGAGATGGCCTCCAAATTGAGAGGCTCATCACCTTTCCAGGGATTGATGCATAAGGTTGACTGGCTGGTATTTCCTGCATCCTCCTTGCCACCCCTTCCAAAGGTCTGGGTGATGTTTGCTTTCTTCCAGTCTCTTGGACTGATTATCATGATCTTCCAAAGATGATCATGAGCAACCACCCTATGGTGTCCACCAGCTCTCTCTTCCATCTAAACCCACCTGCAAAATCTTCTGGGGGGAAAAAAACCCAAACCTGGGGTTTTTATTTAATTTGACTGATTTAGCAGAAGATTACTATGAAAATTATATTTACTGTACGATAAAGTCAAATACTCTTAAAGCAATAATTTTCACAATCTAAGATGTCCCATTACTATCTACATGCAGTTAAAATTATAATAATGTACTCTTACCTTTTTTTCCCTAGGAAAAAACAAATTCTGAAAAAAATGAGACAACATGAACCATATGGTTCATGGACTAAACTATGTAGCACTGAACACACTTTTTTAGAAAGTTCTTGTAAGAAGCAGTCACCGATGCTTGATTATTCTGTTGTTCTTTCAAATGGTAAGATGTCTTCTTAATTGATACTTAAAAAAAGAATTAGCATTGCCCTAGGAGCTTAGTCATTAAAACAGGTCTTCATTCTACTAGGCTCTTAACAGACAGAGAGGCAATTTTTTTTGTTCACAAAACCCCTTACAGCATCAGGAGCAAAACAAAAGTTTTACCACAAAAACCAACGTTGCATTTAATTATGAATGGTAAGTGGAAAAAGAAGTTTAAAATAGGAGAAGCATGATAACATAAATTATGATTCCCCTAGAGTGTTTCAAGGACAAACTGCAACCTAAAGTTTAACTGAGGAAAGGTTTGAAGGCCTCAGAAATGTAAATGCTGCAGAACACCTCTTTTGAGGTATGATTCCCAACAGAAGTGGGAGAGCCTTTATACGTAAGGTACTTCAGCATAAAATTATGTCTGCCATCTGACAACATTTTTAACAAAAATTACTGTAAAAAATCCTTAAATGCTTTTAGAACTTATAATATTGAGGACTTGTATGTCTAATAGAGTACCTGTCTATCCTCAGAAAAGGTTGCAGAAATAATTTAAAATGTAAAAAGCCAGTACTAGCAGAAACAATTATTACAGCAATAAAAATTCAGACAAGAAGAACTCAAAGATTCAACTGAAAGCCACAGTGGTATAAAAAAACCAACAAAAGATCGCTTTAAAACGTCTTACGGCTGTTTTGAATTTCATATGCCAGACACAGATCTGGCACTTCCAAAATAAACATTTCTATTTGAAATGTTGCAATAAAAGTACACATCTCATGCTCTACACTTATACCAGGGGTGTTTATATTGCTGAGGAGTCTCATTAACCTGTGTGCACCCAGTATGTTGAGAGATAAACATAGAAAAGCCTGGTTGTTCTTTAACTACCCATGACAGCATGAACCACCAATTACAATACACACACAGATGGCTAATTGGTTTTATCACAGTTTTCACAACTCTGGGAAGGGGGATACCACCTTTCCCAATTCCCCTGAAGGTTAGTACCAGTAGCAGAGAACCAGTTCATGTCTTGAGGCCCCTCAGGTCTTGTTGCCCTACTTGGTCAAACAAAAAATAAAAACTTGTATTGTAGTTTCCATGTTGTAGCTCAACACCCCTGATTAAATTTTATATAGGTCTTCAGAACACACATTGATTTTATCTGTCAGTTACTTATGAAATGATAAGAAGATTGTCACATATGACAAATTTTAAACATTTGAGAACAGTACAAAGTTTATTAGACTCGCAATTAATTTGTCAGGAATGGCAACACTGAAACCCCATTAAAGTAACTGCAAGAAACAGTCTTCAAAGCCAAAGGTAAATTTTAAATGGGCATTGTGGTTCAAATCTATTCTATGCAACATTATTTCTTCCTCTGAAATACCTGATGATATAGATCTCTCTCAGCTATATTTTAGCAGGAGGACTAGATCACAGGCTTCTGTAATTAAGTTTAAATAGCAACAGCAGTAACACCTTCCATCCCAAAATCAGCTGTCTAAGCTCTGAATATCAGTGAGTTTCACACCTATTTGCTGAAACAGAACAGGGAGACTGAGGACTCCACAGAGAGATCTGAATTCCCTAAAAGACCTCCAAATATTAGAGATCATTTTCTCCCACAGTCCTAGACTTTTGCCCATCTCCCTAAAACCTGCTTCTGATACTGCCTTTGCTCCTAGCCCTCCATACCCACTCATGCTTTCACCCTCCATACATACCCATACACACCAATGTGCTTTTCCAATATCCTCCTGAACCCTCCAAATTCCTTATTAGGCTCCTTTCTCTTGGAGGATAGTTCATGTTCTCTGTTTCATATATTAGAAGCATTAGAAGCACTGAATATATTCAGGGGAAAAACAGTATCCTTGCCCTCACAGTCTCCAAGCACCTCAGGTTATGGCCTGAATCCTTAGGAAAATGTCCAGGAGCAGTTTCCAGATGGAAGTTCCTTTTTGTGCTTTAGCACATGCACACGTAGGTTAGCATAGGTCCATCAAGGGACTGCAGTGTGCTTTTACAATAGGAAATCCTAAAAAAATTCAGTTATGCTTTAACAGCTCTCCAATATGTATTAATTAAGAGTATTTTCAGCATGCCAATTTCAGGAAAAGCTGGATAAAATGACAGAAGCAGAGGAAAAATCTTGGGAATAAAGTTTAGCCCCTTCCAAACTTTAAGTATTTGAGAAAAAGAGGATGTGTAATTTCTAAAATTGCCAATCATTTCTACACCCCCTTAACTTTCCTGAAAATTGGCATCTGCAATGATGCTGCAAATATGTGCAAATGTGTGCAAAATGATGCTGCAAACAGTGTGGCTTTCAGAATGCATGTGCTGTCAAGTCAGGAAAATAGTTCTGTCTGCTTCAACATGGACTCTGGGATGTACCTGTACTCTTTCATGAACATGGAAAGAAAGCAAGCAGAATAATTTGGAATTTTTTTTTCAGCATAAAGAACTAAGGGTGCCCTCCATCTCATTCCTCAAAAATTAACACTCATTTTTAGGCTGGGGTATTTCTGCTTCAAACAAGTACTGAACCTAAAATGACTCAATTTTTTGATAGGCCTTCTTATTGACCACATATTTTTTAAGAAGAGCTGGCAATTAGGGGTCAAGCAATTTAAATCTATCTTTAAAAAGTATGGCTTAATAATGTTGGCTCACTGAGGACTGCTTATTAATATGATTACCAGTAAAGCTGCCAGTAGTATTTACAGAGGTCTGAAATAAATTCTTGTCCTATACTGGAATAGTTAGACTATCCTTTTCTTATCCTTGTTCCTCCCTGCTAGTAGCAGATGCCTTATCACTAAACAAATGGAACAGTCTTTGCAGACACACCATTCCAAGGATCAGGCCAAGCCAGAGCACTGCCACTTCCCAAGCCATTTCAATGGAGATGAAGAAGTAAGAAAGGCAGTTTCAGAAGACAGGGGGAGTTTAGTACACGAGAGCATGTACCAGCCCGGGAAATACAAGTTTCCAAGTTGGTATGTTGTTTTATAGGATCTCAAAATTCAAGGGGTTTGGACTTGGATTTGTTTGTGCTAAATTAATATTTTAGCCTCTCTTCTGACTCTGCCAACTGTATTCCCCTAAAGCTCAACTTTTGAGAGGGCAGGGGGCAAGCTATCATTGAATATTAAACTGCATAATATGGCATAAACAGTAGCAAACCACACAGATCAAGTGCATCCCTGAGGTCACTTTCAAGAAATATTCATTTACATTTTTTAATTGCTGTTTTTCATTTCAAAACCAGGTAATATAAACAACATTAAGCCTGCCCTTATCAAACAGATGTTCTTGAACCAAAATCTGAAGTTAAAGTAATAAAAAATGAATACTAATTAAAGGTATGAACCCATTTCCATAAAATACACTATAAAGCCTGTGTATTAGTACTAGAACAAAACACCTACGAGGAGATTTCTAAAAATGCAAGTCAAAACCAGACAATAAAAAAAGCCCACTTTATAATATAAAGTTAGAAATTCACAGACTTGGGTCTTCCTTTAGCAAAGGCCAATTCATGAAGATGCTTGAAACAGAGCCATTAATACACACATAGTGTGAAAACAAAGATCATCACAAAATAAAGCCAACCCTCAAAAACCACCAAAAAAACCCTCAAAACAAACACATAAGAATTTATATCTAAAGTGCTACATGTATTCCCTGAATCACATGTTACATATAACTGGAATACTTTAATTCATGTAAATACTTTCTGAACTAACCCAGATGTTAATGTAAGTTTGGCATAACTCTAACTAACATATTAATACGATAAAAAAATTTTACTTATTTCCCTTGTTCTTAAACAATTACAGCTAGAGAAAAGGTAGGGTGGTGCACAGTTACCTGTTAATTTGCAGTGCAATATATGGTTTTACAATAATAAAGTATCTTTAGAGCAGAACCAAGTAGTAGAAAAAGAGCTTTTCCTTAGACTGTCTCATTAAGGCCTTTATATTCAAAACATCAGAAATAAAGTGCTCTTTCACAAGAAGATTCCAAACTTTAGTCTTGGCAAAGGTTCATTTCATTGTTTTTGACCAAAAGGCTAAAAAAACTACATGAATCCAAAAAACACATTAGAAAGGATAAAACTTTGTGCTATGGGAGCAAAGGAATGCAAGCAATATTGAATAGCTTTTGTCTGAATTCATCTTTGTATTTTCAAGGCCATCCTCCCTAATACCCTCACATCTGAATATCTTCAAGATGTGCTAAGAAATTTATCTTCAAAATCCACTGAGAAAAATACTCATTTCTTTCTCCGTCAGATGGAAAATTAAGGCTCAGATGTTTAATAACTTGCTAAAAGCATCACAGCACTTTCTCTGCCAGAAGAAACAGTATTTGAATACAGGTTGGCTCTGAGATTAAAAGTACTGTGAAATCTAATGGATTCATTTAGTCCTGGCCTTTTATATAAATTTTATACTGCTATCAAATTCCAATGAGAAGATTTCCTTCAATGTCACATTAATGTCTTCCACTCAATAGAACAACGTGAGGGTTTTAAGGTTTGCTATTAAACTATTCCTTTGGCTTAACACCAGCATCAACAATTAGTATTAAAGACATGGAATAAAATTAGATCTAAGGCATTGTGCACTATGCTATAAATATGTCATCTTTACTACCTCCTTTCACATCTCCCTTCCAAAAACATTGCCTTCACTCACTGCCATCTATTAAGAACTGCTTCTATCATAACATTCCCTCTAAAAAAAGAAATCATGTTTCTTAGTAAGCACTTAACTGATTGCAAAGACTAGAGACTAGAGAACACTAGCAATATTTTAAAAGTCATAGAACTCACTCATGCCACAATTAGAGCAAACGCTTCACACAAAACGTGTTGTAATTCACTCAATGGGAGAAGTAATGCCATTATGGAAATGCATGGACATTGCACATAGTGCAAGGTCAGTCAGCAGTGCTTCATCTCCACCATGTCTTGATTCCTTGTAGACATTTTTAAAACACATTTCATATAATGGATTTTTTAAAAATTTGTACCAGAAAAATTTCATGGCTGTGATATAGAACAAAAATATAGCAAGCATCTTCTTGAATTTAATTCAGTCTATGAGCTTCCTGGATCCCTACTCAAGCGCATCCCTGACTGCACACACCTCCAGACTCAGACACACTGACATCTGCAGACCACCACACCCAGCCAGCTCAGAGGCTCACACTACCCTGGTTCCACAGCACCTGGCACTGCGTGTCACCCGTGCTCACGGACCCAATTGCCACTGCTCCAAGTGCTTGAGCACATTTTGCATGTGTGATACCAAAATGCTTCTGAAGTGGTTTTACAGGAGGCAGTTCCAAAGTACAGCCTCCCAAGCTTAAGCATTATAAATTTACATAAAACAGTCAGTTAAATTTAAATAATTTCAACCTTAATTCCTCTATCATATTGCATGTTAAACATATTATTTAAAAAAACCCTTTTCTGTCTGCTCTGAGAACTAACATGCCCTTTCTCCCAAAATTTTCAGTAGAATATGAATATTGCCTGACTTAAAGTCACCAAAAATTTAGCTTAGCTTTCATGAGTAGCAACTGCAGGAAAAAGGCTCCAAAGAAAGGCACTGACAAATCCAGATAGAAGTCATATCTTCATGGTTACTGGTGACAGTCAGAAATCAGCAGAAATACATTTAATTGAGCTCCCAAGAATTAGCATTAGTGGATCAGCATTAATACAAGCAATAAATTTGCAAAGTGTAATGAGGTTTCAGAAGACAAATAGGAAAGCCAATGCACATGACTTCAGGCTTTGTTTCACCTCCCTCACAACTGTAAAAGTCATAACTTTACTTATTAGTGTACATTTTATATAACCTGCATGGTAGACTCAGTTCTTAGGGAGGAGAGGATTGTGGTTGGTTTTTTTTTTTTAATTGCTTTTATTCATGTAGTTTCTTGTTTTTACACAAACAGAAACATAGATCAGACATGGTTACATAGCAAAAGCAAAAAAGGTCATCATGGGAAAACATTTTGCTGTAAGTACACAATTTTGTTGAGAAATGGCAGCATTGAATGAATATACTTAAAAGCATTTTCTTTACTTTGTGCTATAAAAATAAAATTACCTCCAAATGCAAATTTGGTAACCTGTTCTCAGACCCATCAGCTGCTGGCTTCTTTGATGAACTGTGAGTCCTCAACTAGAATACTGTTAGATTTAAGATTTAAGCCCACAGTCTCTATGTAGGATTTTTTTTCCTTCAAGAATAAAAGCCACTGGCAGATACAGAAGCTTGTCCTTATTTCCATATAGAAAATGAACTATAATCAACCCTTTTACTCAAGCAGAAAAACTCATTTTAGAACTTACAGTAAGTTTGTGCCAAAGGATTGTCCTTAAATGGCTATATAGTATCAGTTATATCAGGTAATACAAGAGCTGGTTTTGACTAACTGGAAGTGCTGCATTAAGTTTGCAATTTCTTTAAAGCAAGAAATACACAGTTATGAGCTTCAACAGTTATATATGTATTTGTATTTTCAATTTATGTTTTACTATTAAAAACAGAGCAATTGAGGTCTAATAAATAGAAATTGTTTCCATATCATTTGTCTTAAGCAGCTTTTAGAAGGAAACTGGAACTAAAATGCATTGATACCATGATTTAAGATGTTTGAGTAAATAGAACAATTTTAAATAGTAGACAGAAAAACCCACAAAAATAAATTTCACCTTTTAACAAGCACATTATTGTCTGCAGTTATTAGAAATACAAAAAGCTCCTCATTGTTATTTTTTGGTGACTGAAGAACTGGCACATGTCATTGCTCCAGGCTCATATTCGCAGATACTCTGAAGATGAGAACAAAGCCTCCTGATTTTCAGCTACCAGCTAGCTTCCAGTTTCTGAATGAACTAGTTATGGAATTAAAAGAAAAAAAAAAAAAAAAAAAAATTTGTGGAAAAATTCAATTCTGCAGAAATAACTATTACTGTCAAAAACGGATTCAACATTCAAGAGGTTAGGAGTCTGGCTTGAAACTTCAGCATAAGAGTATTTCTTACCCCACCCAATTAAACTTTCAACTTTTTTTTTTTTTTATTTTCCCAGTCAAAACTATTCTGAATCATAGTGCTTTAAAGGTTATTTAAAAATGTAAAATTTAGACCTTTTTTTTCTTATTTGTCTTTAAAACACTTTTCTACCATCCTATTTGCATAATGCTAAATCAGTTTAGTTGTATAAGTACATAAAATACTTTTCCGTGGTATGTTTTGATGCCACCAAAAATACAGATAAAATATTCTGCTCCTCCAGTGATTTCAGTGCAGTCCCAGATAAGGTACATTCTGCATTAGTCTATTTGTCATTATCAGAGCTTGCCGTTGAAGCCTTAGCTCCATTTTTCATGATCAGTTAATAATGGAAGTACAGAAACACTTCCTCTACCCACTGCAGCCAGACAAGTGTTTACACTCCTGTCTGGCTCTGAAGCCCCTCTGTCCCTGCTCAGCGCTGCCAACTGCTCCCGGCAGCGCTCCAGCTGCTTCCCCACGCACAGCTGGCGCAGTCAAACCTCTGCTCGCCTCTGCCCACTCAGTGGCTGCCATCCCGGTGGATTAGGTTGATCTCAGTGGATCAGTGCATCCTTGTGCACAGAGCAGACAGGAATTTTTCAAAGACCCGATACTCACCTTCCAAATCACTGATTCAAGTCACTTCTCTAGTCTCCTGCTGAAAAGCATGTTATTGAGACCTGCCACTTGATAGGGCATGCTGTAAGAAGACCATAACAAACTGGGAACACTATTTAAAAGGACTGACATGTGACAAGAGCATTTTGCACTAGTCTGTAACACAGGGAAACAGATGGCAATAAAACTAGCAAAAAAGTAGGATAGATTTAAAAGAGTTGAAGCAATTTTAGCAGATGTTTATTAAAGGAAAGCTCAAGGGACAAAAGCAGTGAAGGTAAAAATGCCAAAAATAATTTTAGAAAATAAATAAATTTTAAAAAGTAAGGCAACACTTTTGGCAAGGAGAAGACTGATAGATGGATGCAATCCGGTTCTGTAGACCTCTGAAGCTAAGACTTTGAGGTTTAAAGCAAAGCAGGAATAAAAAGGCTTTATCCTAAAACACACCCAATGCCAATTTCCTTGTTTCACTTGAAGAAAGATGCTGCAGTGCTGTATCAGAGAAATCAAAGCTCAGCACCGTATGTATGAACCCTCTTTATCTGCAAGACTTAAAAGACTTCAAAATGGCCTAACTCACATAAAGGTGACATTATCAGCCATTAGACAAAAGCCAGCCTGAGTTTAAGGCCTGCAGACTACTGGGGAAAAACCATTAGCTGCCACAGAACCTATCACATAAGAAAATTTCACCTTTAGGTCCAAAAATGTGGACACCTGCTTTTCCATTACTTTTTTCTGAGTAAGAAAAAGGGAAAACAATGAATATTAAGTTTCTTTCCTTTATAAATATATTTAAGAGTCATTCTTCAATGAACAATTTGATATACTCTAAAGCTTTAGGAGATTTGTTTCAAGTGGACTCAGCAAGCAGAAGGGCCTTGCTGTGGATATCAAAAAGGTTTTAACCTGTGTGGAAACAAGCCAGAAAGTCACTGTGGTCACAAAACACAAGCAGCAAAGAAAACTGTTAATATAAAAAGGGCCAGAGGTTTTCCACATTCACATGTCAAAATTAACACATTAAATCATTCCCTGGTAGTTAAAGATGAGTATAGCACACATTGCAAATACTTCAACAAAAGTCATTCTAAACACTTTTATAGTTTCTATAATATAACAGACACCTGAAGAAGAAAAATATCCTTTTTACTGACACATATCCTTCAAAGAAGTCAGCCACTTGCAAAATAAATTTTGGCAAATAAAATACTACCCACAAGGCAAAATATTTGTCTAAATATATAACCTAAAAGATTCTCACACAATAGGAAAAAAAGATACTTTTCTTCTAAATTTCCCAAATTTGCTCTACCAACCTTTCTTGAAATAGTTTTTGTACAATTTATTATTATGAAAGAACTTTCATTTTTGCATCAATCCCACAGCAGGCAGTGTTTTAAGAGTGACCAATATAAAGCTTACTTAATCACCTAATTTTCAGTTGCACTCCTATAATTTATCCCAGTGAAAATCAGTATCACTGAATGGCCTACAATAATTTACTTACTCTCTAAGTATGCACAGGAGAAGGAGTTATGAATATAATGTATTATTTTCCTGCTATCTGTATAGAAGGCCCTCTATGCACATCCCTGTATTGCACATAGAGGGAAGGATGCAGTATGTGTACACACCACAAAATAGGGCTACATAAAGATAAGGCTACGTATTTAAAAGCCTGCACTTCCAATTGTCATTTATGGTTACACATCTGCTTCTCAGAATAGTAACCACACTCTTGCTGAAGTCCCACCACACCACTTCACGTGCTAATAAATCCGAAATAGCACAACATATTCCCAGCTATTTACAAGAAAAAGACATTCTAGGTTTCTTATTTTTATTTTATTCTACATGTACATAACTAATTAGTGCTCCATTTCAGAGGCATGAACAGGTGGTTCTGAGCATGAAGCACCCAAGGGTGGGCTGGGGGAGCAGCATGCATGGAGGCAGCCCACACCTCCTTGAGCAGGGCTGCTCCTCTGTTCCACCACCACGAGGCTCACCTGCATCATCACTGCAGCTGAGTCACAGTCAAATGGTGACAGTCACCCTCCCCAGGCAAAGCAGGGCGGGGAATGGTTTGTGTAATGATAAATCTACATGTCTTGCACAAACCCAACCTAAAATGCCAACCTTTCAGGTTTTCTGCAATACTCAAAGAGCCTTTTGTGGAATACCTGAAGGCCACTGCTCATATTAGTCAAAACAGAGATTAAGATCTCCAAAAATATTTGCTCAGGCATTCCAGAATCCTGCCCCAGAGTCTACTAAGAATAACAGGGTCAGTGAAGCAAGTGTTCAGCTAAATGAGTAATGCTTGGAGTCAAGTAAACAGCTGGGCAGACACAGATGCTATCTAGGTTGCTCTTTCAGACAAACAAAACATTAAGGGCTCTGATTCATACTTTTCAATAAGCTCTGTCAGAACACCAGCTACTAGTGCTGAAGGTTCAGGTGATGTTAGAAAGATCAGACAGCAAGGAAAAAATCCAGCACACACAATCATTTTCAAAGGCACACACACCTTTGATATCAGGCATTTACGTAACAGCTTATCTGCACCAAAAATAAAGTCAGCACCATTTTTTTCCCAGAATCTTAGCAACCTCCCCTCCAAGGACAAGATCAGGGAATGCTGTCAAACACTGAACCCTACAATTTTCCTTAGTACTGTGATCCTGCATTAGCACTTTGCATCCTCATCTAAACAGTTCATGGCAACCACAGTGCCTCTGACAAAGTCTGGCTACAGAAAAAAGACTGAGCCATGCTGTAAAACAATTTCTGAAGTTTCTAGATAATAATATGGTTAGATGCATAAGCAGATTATCAAATGTGTCATAAATGTGGAAATGCCTTCACTGTATTGAAAACACCATAATAAGTGTAAACTTCATTTTCGAGCAGGAACAGAGCATCAGGGGGAAAAGAACCACACCTGAAAGAAAATAAAAATACTTTAACTTCTAGAATAAATAGTGAAAGGATATTTTTTCTTTTTCAAGCATTTCCAGGCAGCCTGAAGTAAGAATTCATGCTTGCAAAGTAGACATCTAAGTACTGACATGTTCCTGAGCTTTTGGGTGACATAAAATCCCTTAGAAACAGAGATCACAAAAGGTCCTGATGACCAAAGACTGTTGTACTCTTCTTCAGAAAAAGACCAAAAGGACAATCAAGGAACTAAAAAACTAATTGCCCCCCCCTTAGGTCCTTGGAAAAATCATGGAGCAAATCTTCTTGGAGCACATTTCCAGGAACATAAATGGGATAGTGAATGGCAACAGATGGCACGGATTTAGCAGGGGTAAATCTTGCCTGAATAACAAAATTATCTTCTCTGCTACAATTTCTGGACAACGGATTTCTGGACAAGGTGAGAGTGATGAACATCACTGACTTGCACTGGGTTTTGACAGTCTCACATAGCATTCCTGTGTTCAAGTTAAGATGTTAACATTCTGGATGGGTAGACAACAAGTTGGGCTAAAGAATGTTTAGCTAGCTGTGCCAATGGGTTGTACTGTCCCTGCAAGCTGGTAACAAATGGGGTGCTGCTGGGGTCCATCTGGGAACATGCCCTGTTTAATACCCCTATCAACAACCTGGAGGATATGAGGGAGTGCACTCTGCAGATGGTGGGGTGGGATGTTGGTATCCAGGACTGCTATCCAGAAGGACCCGCACAGCGTGGAGAAATGTCCTGATAGAAACTTCATGCAGTTCAACAAGGACATACAAAAGTTCAGCATCTGGGAGTAATGATGTCCCAAAAGCTGTCCCCTCCTTCCAGTGCTGTGGATGAATGCATGGGCCAGATCTGCAGACACAGTCCTGAGGAGGGTGGCAGACTGAAGCTTCACAGAAGCCCCATACCCACAGCAGCAGTGGGGGTCAGTAGCTGGACCAGGAGCCGGGGAAATGACCCACACCTCTGTCAGCACTGTCAGACCACATCTACATTACTGAGACCAGTTTGGGGCCCTTCAGTACCAGGCACTGACAATCCCATGAGCTCAATGGAGAGCACCCTGGGCTGGGGGCTAGACAACTTGTCCTGTCAAGGGAATGTGATGGTCCAAGGTTTGCCTAGCCTGGAAAAGAGACATTTTCAGGAGAATCTAATAGGAGCTTCCCTACAAGGAGGTTATGAAAAGACATATGAGCCCTTTATGATAACATATAGTGGGAGGAAAAGGAATAACAAGCATAAACTTCTCTATGAAAGAAAGGACATAAGGATAAACTTTTCAACCCTGCTGACAGCCAAGGATTGGAATAAGTAATCCAAAGAGGTTGTGCAATCTCCATCTTTGGAGGCTTTCAAGATCACTGGAAAAATCTCTGAGTAATCTGGTCTATTTCATAGCTGACCGTGCTTTGAGGGGGTGGTTGTACAAGAGATTTCTTCAGGTCCCTCTTGACCTGAATTACCATACAGCTCCATAGAATTCTTTCTACTGCTGCAAAGACCATCTCTGCAGTAGAGTGTGTCTGGTAACTGACTGGAAGCTGAAAAGGCACAGTATTGAGTACGATGGTGATGCTAACTGGACTACTCAGTCCAATTCATCTATTCACACTTGAAAGATTTCCAAATGAGATTTGGAATGCAACAGGAAAAAAATCCCCACATTATTTCTTAGTTACTTGAACGTATCCATTTGTCTTGCTTAGAAAATCACAAAGCAGCTCTAATCCTGTTTAATTAAAATATGATATACAACTTTTTATTTTGCTCTGTAAAAGGTTTCAGTATGTACAAATGAAAGTCTTTGTGAGTCTGGTATCTTTCCTACATAAAGAACAGAAACTGGCCAGCTCCCAAACAGCCTCACTGCAGAGGTCAGTCAGGTGAAATGAATGCAGGAGAAAGGGAAGGTCCCTTCCCACATACAGAAGTACTGATTCAGAGATACTCAACACTCAGCATTTCAAAAAAAGAAATGTAATATTTGCCTGTTCAAACTGAAAAAATAAAGCACCTTTAATTTTGGAAGGACAATTCCCAGCCTATTCGACTCACCAGGATGAAATGCATGTTAAACAACTGAGAAAGTTTTCATTTCACAGCACACAAATTAGCCACTTACTACACTTCCTAGAAGAGAAAGAAACATGTAATTTTTGGCCTACACTCGTAATGATAGGTAATTTTCATGCCCAGAACAGTGTGATGTTTTATTAAAATTTTCCCCAAGGAAAAAATCAAGGTGTTGTTGTGTCAGTTTTTATGCAGCAATTCAGCAGCTGATCATTTGCATTAATTGAGTATTATACTGGTGATGATTCTCCTCTGCAATCACTGGATATGCTCCATTTCTCCTCCAGATGGTCTTCTCCCAAGTCCACAAAATTGTCTGGGAAGCTGATAACCTTTTACAAATTGACAGCTATCCTAAAAGTAACTATAGTTTCCTGACATTTACAGATTATATAACAAAATACTGGGGGTCCAGTTGTTTGCATTGTATATTTTGGTATTTTATTTTGGATTTGGGTTGGTTTTGGGTTTTGGGGTGCATTTTTTGTTGTTGTATTGTTTTGTTGTTTTGATTTTTGTTTGTTTGTTTGTTTAGGGGCTTTTTTGTTATCTTGTTCTACTTTTTTTTTTTTTTTTTTAAGTACATCACCAGAATCAAGCTAAGGAAATTATCAGTGATTTGAAGAAAAATAAAGAAAGAAAAAAAACAGTGGAATCACATCTCAGGTCTCTCTCTGGGCATATGCCTCACTTGTTGGGGAGTGAAGAATGAAATTTCACACTACCTAAACATGCTGAGCATCACTGTACTCCAGATGGAGGGAATAAAATCCCAGCACTGCAATGGTGGCAGACATCCATCCACTGGAGCAAACTGCCAATTGAGACATGGGAGCTCAACAGACTGTTAAGGACTAACACTAACCCCAAAATTACCATTGAGAACCCTGAACAGGAAAAAAGACAGGGTTACAGAAATTTCCAAAGCTCATCTGCACTTAGCTGCCTTTCCCTCTCTATGAAACCTGAATATTTTATCACCTTGATGGTTTTTTCCCACTCACCTATGTAACAGAGAAAACAACAGTTGACTTAAAAGCAATTGCTGGTCCCACCGAGGGTTATGTTTTCATTGCTGGTCGAAATCTAGACTTAGTTTTATAAACACTGTGTAATTGACCTGTGAGGTTCAATAGCTCAGAACATATTGAACAAAGAGCTTAGCAGTATCCTAGAAAGGATTGAACATAATGATTAATAGCCTCTGTAACTAGACTAAAAATTGCAAGAACCTCAGTCTTCATGCTCCAGGGCACAGACAACCAGCTGAGATCAAGCATAAATTTCTGCCCACTATATTACTGGGAAATTACATGCACTGGGAATAGTTTACAGCTTTAGAGACTTGCAAGACTTTTGGTTTCTTCGACCGGTTGGAAAGCATCTACATTCATCCTTAAACACCTTGGAAAGCAAGACATTCTCAGGGAAGAACTGCCTAAATTGAAACAGTTTCTGACAACTGTCCATCTCATCAGATTTTTAAAATTTTTAAAACAGCTAATGCTTCATAATATCATTAGAAAACTGATCTGAAACTCCACTACTTTTCCTTGGTGATTGGGAAAAGCAGCCACACCACAAACAACCTCAGTCAACATCCCCCTACCCCAAAACACACACACACAAACACAAAATGAAACAATTCAAGCCAAATCCTTTTTTAATGAAAACTGGTTGCACCAGCTTTTCTAAATTATGCTTATATGAGAAAGAAGCTTATTTTTTAGCAGAAAAAAAATCAAGAACTTTAAATCTTTTCTAGTTTTCACTCAAAAACTACTTGTATTCACAAAGGACATGGTTGTGTTCTACCCACATTTTTTTTCTTCAATTCATACTTCCATGGGTTGTATTTCTTATCTGAATTGGGCTTTCTGCCACAACTCTATATGGCATTCCCATAATCTGTTTTCCTGTTGCAAGGCATCACACTGGAGTTAGAGGCAGACTTGGCAGTCCAGGAAATAGATCCACAGTGCAGCAACTACCCGTTAACTTGGGTTAATGCTGCACTGACATTTCCAAACCCAATAATTTGGGAAAATATTATTATTCAACCAGATTGTCTAAACAGGTAAGAACATAGCATTTATAGCTACAGCATTTAAAGCTACAGCTCAGCTGCTGTAGCATTTACATTGGCTCTATGGTTCTCTAGATTTCCAACTTCAAACATTTACATATTTATTACTATTTTGAACAGTTATCCTTCCATCCCAATGCTATCAAATTTGCCATAGCTTGCCACAGATTTTTGCAGTTCCAGTAATACTTCATTCTTTACTAGTGGTCTCTGAAATTCTTCTTGTTTACCAAAATCTTCCACAAACTAAAGGATACTGCAACACAACGACCCATTCTAGTGATTTTGCTACTAACATAAACATTTGGTTCATGAGTTTCTTGACTTTTTGACTTCAATAAAGATCAAGTTCTCAAATAAAAAGCACATTCTTATTATCTAATAAATAAAAAAATATATACAAAACACACTATATATATTAATATAATGAGGTAAAAAATAGAATTAAATGAATCATGGACAAAAAGTGGGCAGAAAGAACTTCCATTGCCATTAACATCTGAAAAACCAAAGTACTGCCATATAACAAACAAGAAATTATTCTTATGGCAACAAGGATACAACAAAAGCAGAGTAAGAATGTGGAGTTTTTTTCCATGCAGTCAAAGACAAGGGCAAGCTACCCATCATTTTTTGTTTGGAAAACTGGACAGCAACCTTCTTGATGCAAGCCAAGACTATATTAAACTGACAAGATATTTTAATACTCCACTATAAAGAAGAGGCTGCAAAGCCTTAAGCCTGGGATATAACACTTAAAATGTAAAGGGAAAATAAAGCAGAATTTTTGAATTCTTATAAAAATTCTGAGCAGGTGAGACCAAACATGGAAAGCATGACAGAAATCAAACAGCATCTTTTACAATGCAGGAAAGCACTGGAAGGAAAGGAGGACATGAGAAACAAGAAGTTGAAGGACAGATGTCTAACAATTTGATTTTTGGTTACTTACAGTGATGCAGGCTCTGAAGATGTCTGACACTCCTTTATTAATGTGAGGATAATAATGTATCCTCACTTAAGGGTGGTAAAAAACAGTCTTGAGGGGGAACTGGAAGTATTGGTACAAAAAAATAAGAGCTGCAGCAAGAGCCTCCCATGTTTTAAATACACTTAATTGGAAGACAGATTGATACACAGGGCTCAGCAACTTCATCGTGCATCAGAAGTCACAAAAACAGCTCAATGTATCTTGTTCCCACTCTTCTTCCATGACATTTCAGTCAAAATCCATAATATCCATTCCTTGATGATGCTGTGGGCATAGTTAAATCTCAGGGGGAAGAAAACAAGTATTAATTTTTTTAATTGCCCCGTTTCAGAAGGGTCTAGCTCAATTTGGATGCAAATGTGGAAGTAAGGCACTCCATAAAGCAACAGTGACAGAATCTAGGCAGCAGAAACACCATAAAATGTAGAGAAAAATGGTTATTTCCTTCCCCATTGTTTCCTACATTTCAACATCTTCAGGCAAATAAGATACAAGAAATAGCCTAACTTTTTTTTTTTTTTTTTTTTTTTTTTTTTTTTTTTTTTTTTTTTTTACTGTAGGGTCACTCAATGAGTTTTCACTATTTATTCATTTATCTTCATGACAGAATTTCGACAATGCTCTCAAAGCTGCTCTAGTATAAAACAGAATGAAAAAAAATAAATAACTTCAACAGTTTTTAAAGCAGTACCATGTTCTGCCCACGTGTATCCATGTTCAATTCTCAGTACCTTCAGCAGGCACTGCTCACAGATGCCAATTGCTGGCCTCAACAAAACCAAAATGTGAGTGAAGCCCAGCTCATGAGGAACAAAAGCAAGTTCATCAACTGCAAGCACATACACATCAGAGCACTCAAGCTGCAGCCACAAGACTTTGGCATGGAAGATGAAAGTATTGCCCTCCCTCCAAGAGAGAAGGCAAATTAAAAAATAAATCACTATAATGTAGGGAACTCTGGAAGGTCAAAATCAAAGTATGAGGTAAGGTGGTCTCCAAGATGAATGGAGCTAACAGAATTATGTTTGTTTTAATGACAAAATAAGAATGAGGCTGCCTTTTCCAGTGGCCAGGAAAAAAGGCATGAAAGCAAATTGGGTCTCAGTTCCTATTCTGGCCTAGGATAATTGCTAAGAAGAATATGGAATGTTTTATCTGGAATCTCTTCTGAAAACACAACTGCCCACAAGAATTTTGGTCCTACTATTGTTCTGATGCTTCAGTATCAAAACTTGTTTTAAAAAATCCAACACATTAAAAACTACTTTCTCGAATGAAAAAGCTGTTCATCATTAAAAATAGTGGCCAGAGCTTTGCCAATCATATACAAATATATTAGTTTCATATATAATGAAAAGTCATATATGTATAAACATGCTGCACAGCATCTGCGTAATAAAACTACATTCAGTGCTGCATATTTGCCTGACACTTCTTTAATGAATGGAAAGACGATGTCCCCAAGAAAACAACCAAGATCACCTAAGTATTTTCATGTCTTACATCAGACTTCAATGTACAGAAGAGGAAGTAATTTTTCATGTGCTTTTTGAATAACCGCTCTGTATTTCTTGAACCACTCTTGACCAATGCCTGGGCATTTTTTTGGAAGCCAGTCAGTAGCTGGGAGGAATGAAAGTCTGAGAAAACAGACAAAATGTTCTGTACGTTATTAGTTGTCATGAAGTGCATCTCTGATCCTTACCACTTTGTACTATTAAAGGCTAGGACAGTAACGTATCACACACGCACATAGATGAAAAAGTTAAATAACATGTATAACTCTCAATTACATCTATAAGCAGAAGCCTGCTGTTTCAAATATCTGTAAGCATGTTCTACAGATTCACTTTAACTCAGGATTGCATTTGTAATGCAAACTGGTCTAGTCTAGGAAGGAGACTGAATTGGAATTAATTTCTAATTTTTCTTTTTAAATATTTCAGTCTGACCCAGCCCAACTGCACAGATCACTACAGCTTTCATTTTTCCACTCTGGTGTGTATAAATTACTAAAACATCACCAAATTTACAGAAAATTAAAAAGCAGTTCCAGTTTTAGCACAGTGGGCTGGTTGCTCCGTGCACACAGTTACTTCTCCCAGCTCTCCCCACTGAGACTGCTACCAGCTGGCTCTTTTCTTATGGGAAAGAGGTTTTGTTTGCCTTCTTTCTTCTTCCTCAAAGTTTACTGTACACCACTTGGACATAGAGATAGGCAGTAGAGACTTCACACTTGCAGACCCTTGCCAACAATTCATTAGTATTTTCTTCACACATTTTCAAGTGAAAATAGCTGTTACAATTACCAGCACTGGAGAGATGCTACAGTCACTTTTGCTAAGTACAGAATGATACTATTAACACCTACTTCTCAGCAGAAAAATGTCCCTTGCACTGCAACAGCCATCAAAAAGAGCCATCCATCTCTGTGGGTCAGTTAATAGAGTTTTGGCTGCAGAGCCCCCTCGGTCACAAAAGGCCAGCAGCAGAAATCAGAGCAGGTCTAAGGAGCAGGAGCTGCAGCTATAGTGCTGCCCCAAGTGCAAAGCAAAGCTCCTGTCTCAGAAGCATCCATTCGGTACATGGGCTTGGCCATCACTTTCCAGTGAAAATTCCACCCTATGGATGAGCTGTCTTCTAAATGAATTGCAAATTATACACCCATGGAGTGCCAGCTGGTATTGTTTCTCTGTAGTTTTCTTTCAGTTTCCCTCTCTCTCCCCCCCTCAATTAAATACAACGATATTCATGCCCTGTCATGTCTTACTGCTTAATTATGTACTTTGCAGAACAAAGCTTTAAAAATGAGACTATCAAGCTGGAGGGGGTAGGGGGAAGAGCAGGACAACCAGATGTGCAGAGAGAGAGAAGGAAACAAAGGGCATTTTGAAAGGGGAGTGAGAGAATTAGGATTTGTGTGGGGATGAAAGGATGGGAAGACAGAAATAGAACAAGAAGATCCACATAAGACTTATTGGTTCATTCACTTTAATTTATAAAAAGGAATATGCTGTATTAAATAATTTAATAAATAGTTGGAGCTGTTTGTTGTGAGATCTCAACCCGCTTCCATTTCATGAAGCAATAGATACACACTTCTTGCTGGCAGAGAAAGAATGCTGCATTGTTTTACAAAACTAAAAAAACCCAAGGTAAATGAAAAATATATTGGCAAGTCTTGGGTTAGAAGGCATATTTTAGTCAAGTTTAACAAGTTAAACTAAAAGATATTACAAAGATCTGCTGCAGCAATATTTCATTCACAATAAGACAGTTTTTAACATATCCATTTCATCTAAACTTTCTTTATCAAGTGTACTGCTAAAATTTATTTTGTATACACAGTCGAGAGAAGGTTAATTAATTAATGAAACTGCTGTTTTATCTTCTCTTACAATTTGAATGTTGTGTATATTGTGGTACAACAGGCAGTAGGGACTCCAAGAGCAAAGTTCTCGAATCAATTTTCAGTGGGACACAACTACTGGAAACTAATTTGTTCAAAAGCATTCAGGCTCACTGTAGTCCTAAAATATTCTTTAAAAAATAATTACCAACCACTGCAAGTATACTATATTTTGGCATGTCAAAAATGTTTTGTACCAAAATTTTAAAAAATTCAGGGAAGGAGAAAGACTTTTTTCCACTTGAATAGAAAGGGAGCAGCAGAGCTCTTCAGATCCCCACTAACCACAATTTTACAGCACAGTCCCATGCCCAGAGTGACCATTAGGGGAAATTATGCTTTTCTAGTTTTCCAGTTTGTACAAAACCATTTAGAATCCAGCTGTTGCCTCCTAACAGTGCCAAGGGAGCTTGGTGGCAAGGGGAGGTTTAATGATCATGAGTTACTGTGTCATTTGATCAGTGGTAACATAATAGTTTGGAGTTGGACATCTTTATACTTCCCAATATATCAGAGCAAAAAAAAAAAAATTTTGAGGTTCCCATTTCCTTTACAATTTTGAAATCCTTTATTCAGTTGCAGTATTCAGTTATCAGAATTACTGTGTAGGCAGAAAATTCTCCCTGATCCTGCATGAATAATAAATTATTCCACATACACTTCAATTCTATTTGTATAAATATTTTGTAGGAAACAGCTTGCTTAGTATTGATCTACTTCTTCTGGTTTCACATACCATATACAATGGTTTTCCATTATTTGCTGAACATGATTCTATTTATTGAACACAGACACAGAGAAGTGGATTTTCCTTTAGCCTCTTGCTGGCGCTAAGCACAGAAAGAACAGCTTTACAAATGAAACTGACAACTTCAAGACAATTTGTAAAACAGAAATTAAGGTGCTTTTTGGACAACAGAGTTAACAGAAGCATTGACTCCTAAGCAGTGATCTACTTTAAAGTTAAGCAATGATGGTCACATTTCATAGCAAGAGCTTTCAATATAAGAAATTGTCCTGTCTGCAGAGAAGGGTGCAGAGCTGAGCACTGTGTGAGCATAGCTATATTGCTATTTTATACCACCCACATCATCACCAGAGGGCTTGGTTTCAGGGGACAGAAAAGCTGAATACAGCCCTGGAAGTGCACCCTTTTGTCTCCTTCTCTCTGGTGTGGCAAGCACATTTCTCTCCCCCTCAGGATTTTTCACAGAGGTGCACAGAGAGAAATTAAAGAGAAAACAATTTATATTTCTCCTCCTTGTTTTCCTATGTAGAATGTGTTTGGAGAATTTACCTGGAGTGAGTGCTTGATCAAATTCTGGTGAAAATTATTTGAGCCTGATGGCCAATCCAACCCACCTGCATCTGGACTCGAGAGAGAGGGTTATGAGTCGTGTCAGAGACCGAGTCAGAGAAAGTAGTATGTAGATTTAGTATCTTCCTTTTTATATAGTATATTAATGTAGTTTAGCATAGTTATAATCAATAAATCATTCAGCCTTCTGTATTGAGCCAGACATTGTCATTTCTTCCCATTGGGTTTGCCTACATTTACAATACTCCAGCAGGCAGGTGGTCAGGATCTGCCCTGTGGACTCCATCCTCAGCCAACGATGCCGTGTCCCACCCGTGCCTCGGAGATGCCCTGAGAAGAGCTGGTGTGGGAAGCACTGCGTGGAACCAGGAGCTGGAGGCGAGCCTGAACCCAGCTGAGTCCAATCTGAGCCAGCCTGAGCTGAAGGGAGCCAAGCAGAGCCAGGCAGAGCAGGCAAAAGCAGCCACACCCGTGCTGTGTGGGATCAAATCCAGCATCCAAAATGGTGGCATGGCAAGGTGTGGACAGCCTCTCTTTTAGGGATTTGTCTGTCGTTGCTTTCTGTTGTCTTGGGCTCAGGGACAGAGAGGGTCAGCCGCACAAAGTGGCCACAATCCTGTCTTTGTCCTGGCTACCACATGAAACTAAGCTAAAGTGGTGAAAACACCTTCTGTGTGTAAAGCGCCTTCTCTGTTGCATACTTTTGTTCTTAATATTGCTGCTGCTACCATGCATTTCTTATTCCATTGCTTTGTGCTTCCAGAAAATTGACTCAACCTGTATTCTCTGCCTTTGTCCCTCTCTTATCAGAAGGGGCAGGAGAAAGGGGACTGGTTTATTTGGAGTTTAATTTCCAGCCAGTGTTAAACTATCACAAAGAGAATCCATTTGCTTGCCCATATTTTAATGCAATATCATCCAATATGACATCACTTAATTTCTCTCACAACAGACTGCAATATTCTACTGCACTAAAGAAGACCAGTACAAGTGAAAGTTGATCCATTCAAAGAACTGTTTCAGTTCATTTTAAATCAGATTAAGAATAGAATAAGAAATAGCCTTTTATTTTTTTTTCTGACATACTCTATTTTATTATCTACCTGTTTTAGTGAATTTTGATGTATTAAAACACCTAATGTAAGCAAGCATGAATGGAGGTTGTGAGAATCAAATTTAATGCAAAGAAGCCCTTTCAAAAAGGGGGATACTTGACATTAAAATTTCCAATATTAAAAAAAATGAAGTAAGCTTGGCTAAATCTTGACCACAAAAATTAGGATATAGATTCATCTAATTGTAGAATAATTTGGTTGGAAAAGAACTTTAGGACCATCCATTCCAACTGTTAACCTAAGACTGCCAAGGCTACCACTAAACCATGTCCCCAGGCATTACATCTACATTTTTAAGTCTTTTTAATGTAGGTTGGTTTTTTTTACATTTACTTTTTTTGCATCTTTTAGTATCTTCAGGGATGGTGATTCAACCAGTTCCTTGGGCAACCTGTTCCAATGCTTGGCAATCCTTTCATCTGAAGAATTTTTTCTAATAACCAATCTAAACCTCCCCTGGTGCAACTTGAGGTCATTTCCTCTCATCCAGCCCACTGTTAGCTAGGGTAAAAGGCTGCCCCACACCTGGCCACAACCTCTTTCAGGCAGTAGTATAGAGCAATGACATCTTCCCTGAGCCTCCTTTTCTCCAGGCTAAATACCCCCAGCTCCCTTAGCTGCTCCTCATCAGACTTGTTCCCCAGACCCTCTCCCAGCTTAGTTGTCCTTCTCTGGACATCATTTCAATGTACCACAGCTGAGCCCAGGATCTGAGGTGCAGCCTCACCAGTGATGAGTACAGGGGGACAATCACTGCCCTGGTCCTGCTGGCCACACTATTGCTGATACAGGCCAGGATGCCACTGGCCTTCTTGACCACCTGGGCACACCCTGGCTCAGGTTCAGCCATCTGCTGACCAGCACCCCAAGGTCCTTTTCTACCAGGTAGCTTTCCAGACACTCATTCCCAAGCCTGTAGCACCACAAGGGGGTTTGTTGTGACTCACGTGAAACACCTGGTACTTCACCTTTATATTTATGACCTCATCCCACTGGCCTTGGCACATCAATCCAGCCTGTCCAGATCCCTCTGCAGAGCCTTCCTACCCCCCAGCAGATCAAAACTTCCACACATCTTGGTGTCATCTGCACACTTACTGATCCCCTGGTCCAGATCATCAAAAGATACCAAACAGGACTGGCCCTAATACTGAGCCTTGGGGCACCCCACTAGTGACCAGCCACCAAGTGGAGGAAGCAGCATTCGCCACCATTCTCTGGGCCCAAACATCCAGACAGTTTTTAACCTATCAAAGAGCAAACTGTCCAAGACATAATCAATCAGCTTCTCTAGGATAATGCTTTGGGAAACAACATCATAACTCCAATGACTCCAGTGGCTAGGAAGTTTCCACAGTCCAAAGTCACATATACTGGGTGTGGCTGAGATGGAGCCCATTTTCCCCAGAGCAGCCCTGACAGTGCTGTGCTTTGTATCAGTATCTAGCGAGGTGCTGATGAACACTGTGGCTACTGCAGACAGCGCTGGCACAGCATCTACACTGCCTCTCAAACTTCTCAGCCCCTCTACTTGTCAGCTGGAGCTGGGCAAGATTTTGGGAGGGGACAGAGCCAAAACAGGTTATCCCAACTGACCAAAGGAATATTCCATACCATGTGGCGTCTGCTCAGCAATAAAACCTAAAAGGTAGAGCAGGGAGTGGGGGGAGCATTTGTCATTAAAACGTTTGTGTTCCAGAGTAATTTCTAGGAACACTGTAGTCCTGGCCAATGTATGAGGCCTTTATCTTATTAAAGTGCCTTCATGTTGATCTGATGTTTTCCATCTTATTTTCTCTCTCCTCCATCCTGCTGAAGATGGGTGTTATAGAGTGGATGGTGGTCAACTGGTGTCCATCCAACATCAGCTCACCACGCTGTACAATGTTGCTGTCCTTCTCAGAGAGACTTTGCTGAAACACGATGACTAATCAAAAGCCTGGTCATCAAATGCCATATGACTAATCCTGCCAAAACCAGCTTAATCCAACAGGCTGTCAAATACTTTAACTCATGCTGCACCTCATTCTTCAAGTTGTCTTTTTTGATTTTGGAGAGACTTGCACAATAAAGAACCAAATACCCAAAAAAAAACCAAAAAATCCACAGAAGAAAAATGGCTCTTCTGCCTACAAATTACATGACAACATTTTAAATCCAAAGGGGACGTAAGCAAAAACCAAAGAACTACTCCAGAGACTTCAACTATTTTACATGGCAGAAACAAAAGCATTCCTTTTCAACAAGAGATTTCTAAGGCAGTTGCCATCATATAAAATACCCCAGTGCATGTCAGAGTTTTAAACATCAAAAGGCCATACTTAAGTAATTAAATCACTGAATGTTGTACACAAGAATTTTCCAGCTCTGTCCCAGTGTAAGGTTTAATTTGTTTTGAACTCACACCCAGTCAATCAAATACATGCATGACACCTATTTTCTGGATTCTACTTTGACAATGAGAAAAAATAATGTTATAAAAAACATTAATCTCATGCAAAATCTATAGTAATGCATCAAATGACAAATCACTGACTCCTGGCAATAACTGATATACAACAAATACCATCTCAGTTCATTTGAACAGCCTTTACTTACAACAGATACAAACAACTTAATATCTGTTTTTCCATACTGACACTCTTTACATATACTGATTAATTGAACTGTGGGCTTGATGGATTTTTAAAATTTTTCATTCTTCCAAGAAAAGTAACTGCCAGAAAAAAATTAAA
This sequence comes from Lonchura striata, assembly GCF_050655825.1. Lineage (NCBI taxonomy): Eukaryota > Metazoa > Chordata > Aves > Passeriformes > Estrildidae > Lonchura > Lonchura striata. The sequence continues at coordinate 22,801,865 of NC_140704.1, read as the reverse complement.
GTGTTTTTTTTTTTTATTTATACAGTAAAAGTTTTTAATTTATACAGTAAAAAAGCTGCTGTAGTAAATGAGAAAGCATATGAAACATTCTTACATTCTTGCCCACACAAGTTAAAAAAATATTAAGTTGTGGAAGTTAGATGCAACCGCTTAAAACCTTACTTCCAGAGCTAGAAATCTTTAACTGGTTGGACTAAAAAATTTCCTCAAAGCATATGCTACACTCAACAACCACTAGACATAAGAGCATAGCCTAGTTTCAGCCTTATCTATCCATACAAAAAAGAGAAAAACACAGATGTAAGCAAGTTTACCTCTCTGCAGCTTTAACTGCATACTTGTAGTTAATACATTTTGAGCTCTATAAAGTCATTACCCAAATGTGGAACCAGATGCATTCAAATAGTTTGACACCCAAGATATCCAAACCAGTCCTAAGGTCCTCAGCCTTCCCACAAGACTGGGGGGCCAACTTCAAAGATGCTGTCAACATCAAGAGAAATTGTGTCAAGAACCTCTAAGTGCTGCTTCTGGGGTTGGTTCCTAACCCCAGCAGCAGTGACCCAACCTCTCAGGCCCCAGGCTTCACCTCTTCACACTTTGGTGTGAGCTTTGTGCCCTGCAGTGCTGGCAGTCTTGGCCTGTGATGGTACAGTTATTTTCAAGTCTGACTTCAAAACAAGTATTAGAGGGCATAAAATTATACAAAATTAAGCTTATTATTTCCATAACTTGCCCTTACATCAAAAACTTTCCTGGCCTCTTCACCCCTTTGCTTTTTATTCTTTTACTGATTATGAGGTAGTGTCCTGTACTTACACACATAAAGCAAATTAAAATGTCCTCATTTTCATACTGACTTCCACTACCTTTTATTTGTATTCTCACATACCTCTTACCCCAATTTAAGAACAAAAGCAACTTCATTTTAAAAATCCAAAATGAAATGCTTTTTTATATATCAGGCTCTGCTTATTAAATACAATAAAAAGTGTAACTTTTTTCAAAACAGATTCACACATTTGCACCTTAGAAGTAGCATAGCTTGCTCCCCAAAATTATAACATTCATCTGCAGAGAACCCTGATAGCTACACATTTCTATAGCTGGGACTTAAACCATGAGAACCTGGTATCTACACTAATGTCTGCTAGCATGTTCTTTTAAAAGTTTTCTGTGCCAGTGGTGTTAGCCTAGGTATTTACAGGTATTGTATGTCTATACCATAATAAGCTTTGCTATATGAATTTACTCTCATCTACATGTCCCATCTAAATAGCAAAAGATACATATGTAAGATTTACACATTAGTTGTAGGTGCACTTTGAACTTCCCCACCATTATAGGAGTGACTCTGCAATAGCAAATATTGTACACAAAGCTGCTGTTCTGCAGAGATGCTCTGAGGCAATTGCACTTTTTTGTCAAAAAATATACAGAATTTAAGAGTCAGCTTAAAAATACCTAAGTATTGAAACAGGCAGGTAACAGTTTCTTTGACTCTTCCTCCCCAATCATCTCATAAGAACAGTTGTAATGAAATTTTACCAATTCCTTCAATTAACACTACATCAGAAGTATTTTATTAAGTATAAAACAACCAAAAATTCAAATAAATACTGCCAAATCAAACACCATCATTTTGATGAATTCTCTGAATGGATGAGAGCTGGCACCAAAAAGAAACTTTGAGTTGTACATAAAAAAACCCATTTTTTTACTAATTTCTGTGAAGACCTAAAAAACTCAACTGGCTTCTTTGACTTCCTGGCCCAGCTGCAGAAGAGGCACTCACAACTCTGCTCCCAGCAGCAGGCAACAAACACTTGGTCATCCAAAGGACTGCCTTGTAGCCTAAGTGCCAGTGCAAACAAACCAAACAAATCTAACTAAATACACAGCAGACAAGCACAGAGATTGCAGAAGTGGAAGACCATTTCTAACACCACTGTACCATCACCCCAGGTTATAATGCAGTAATCAGCAAAAAATAACAGTTTTTGTAATCACAGTTTTGTGCATCCCAGTGCTACTTTTTGCTTTCAATACTAGAATGAGAGGAGGGACCCCAGCCAATTATTTTTTTTTATCATCTGGATCTTAATGAAGTTTATGTCCTTGCTTGCTGTTAAATTACACAGATTAGTAACACATGAGTAAAATAAATACAATCCTTCACATCATTACATTTCAAATTACCACATCTGAGAGGGAAAGCACAAACAACATGCACTTGGCATGTATGGAACATTTGCTGCCCAGGTTTGAAGGCAGGACTTCTGTTCAAAAGCCTCTACCTCTTCAGCCAAAGAAATAATTTATTCAGCTGGCTGCCATTACAGGCTTCTCAATGGGAGAAAGTGCCTTCTAACACTGCATGAATACAGTGGCAATGAAATATAAGAATAAAGAATTATCTGGACTTACTTTTCATCAAATGCTTCTGAACCTGTGGCCCTAGCCAACCCTGCACAGATGCACAGAAACCAAGGATGCAAAGGTATGCACAGACTGCAGCCCTCCACTCTGACATTTAGACTCTGCCAACCAAGCATCTTAAAGGATTTCATATACTGCAGCTCCAATCACAAGTTTATCAAATGCCCATGAATGTGACTGATCTGTGAAGTTACGGGAACATAACTTCACTTAACCTCTCCTGGAGTACATCAGTTTGCAGCTATGTACATTTATAATGTGCTCCTATCAGGTGCTTCATATGTATCCAAACCCTACTCCTAACATCATTTTACTAGTGAATCAATCAAGCCTAATTGTTCCCAAGTTCAAAACCAGCAGCTGCTGTGGGTTGACACAGATCCAGCAATGAGCAGTTTGTTCAGGACTACGTACCCGATTCACCTCCACATCTAAGGATGTGGTGCTATGCAGAAAGGGTCTCAGCATCATTTTTCTCCACCAATTAATTAGCTCATCAGCTGAAGACAGCTCAGGGGGCATGGGATTGAAAATCTACCATCAACATAAACTATTTTTCCTAGCAATCACCGGTGGAGACAATAAATGGCCTTGCCAAAACACAGTGTGTATCTCAATGCTACTTGAATACATTACCCTCCAAATTGGAATGGGAACAGATCATTTGATTAGCTTGATCTAGATGGGGAAACACTGTATACAACCTTATAACCTACAACCCACACCACACACTTGGACAGCCACCAAACACTGGATTTTTTTGAAAGAGAGCCTTTTTGATTCTATTTCTCTCAATAACATAATATCAATATTTCTTTAGTCTTTAAATAAGGCACTGATTTGATACATTATGTGCTTGAAAGACACACAACACCACAATCACAAAAACACCTTTTTCAAAGAAACTTTACATGAAGCAATACCAGCTCCATTTTGCTCAATCCTTGCAAGCAGTTCAGAGGCAATGGCTCTGGACAGCAAAGCAGCAACCTCTGGCATGACTCCCACCAGCTGCCTCCATTCACATGTAAACCACAAAGGTTGGAGGATATTTTTCCTCACAGACTTGTCCATGAATGGTATGACATGATTCAGAAAGCCCAAAGAGACATGCTATTAAAAGCCTCTACACACATTCCCAAGTAATAACTCAGTTTCCAAGTCTTTCCTTGTGTTCTCCATCATTTCCTCTCCTGAATCTCTAACTCTGGTAACACTACCAGGCTAGACACTTTTTTTTTAATTCCTCTTACTCTGCTTTCTGTCTTTTGTGCTGGAAAGGAGGCTTTGTCCTATTTGTTTTCCAACATGCTGAGCACAGCTATAGGAGAATCTGCTTATTGCCTCAAAGTATTGCTCACTGATGGGTGAAATAAATAACAGTGTCTTGCTTCTTCTCTTTCCCACACTTTATTCCTTAGCAATGCAAAACAGAGTCTTTACATCAAAAAAAAAAAAAAAATCCTTTTTTTTAGAGGGGTCTCAGTAATGCTACAAAACTGAAGGAAGTGACAGTAAATATCTTAGATTTTCTCTGGCGTCCTTCTGCCACATAGAGTTTATTTGTACAGTCTGCAGAAATACTTTGGCAAAAGTTTACTTTCTGAGCATGCTGAGTTCACTTCAGATGGCTGACATTCCCTAGAAGAGCCAGGAAGAAAGAAAAAGAAATGTCTTGGGAGTTCCCATTTCCTCTCAGCAAGACCCTCTCCCAAACCTCCTGCCCTCAAAAATATGTAACCACTATATTCTGTGTACTTTCCAGGGATACAAAAGTGCTCCAATCTGCCTTCCCAGTTTAAAAAAAAATTACATTTGTGCTTAAAGGGGAAGAAGGAGCAAGAGCAAGATCAAATTTTTCAAAAAATATTTTATCACTTTTAAAATCTCTATTTTATAACTATTTAATTCCTTTTCACTACTTGCTTTTGACATACAAATACAAATACTATTGATGAAAGTCAGACAGAAAATTATATCCCTCTGCATGAAGCACTTTAAGCTAAAATGACTTCAGAAAGCCAAATTAACTATCTTCCCTCATCAGATAAACCAGAGACAAGCTCTCAGGATCACAAGAAGGAAATTACACAGTGAAGTGGCATGTTCTTACTCTCTTTTGCTTGAATCTCATGCCCCAAAATATAATGAAAGCAATTTCAATGTATATTGACAAAATTACCTGTGAAGAAAACACAGGCAGCATTGATGATCAAACTGCTGACAGAATTTATATGTTCATATACTGATTTACCCACAATAAGTTATTGAACTACTTCCTCACATCACATTTTGAAAATGAATGAACTTTTCAAGGTATTTGACTACAAAAACCTTCTTCTGTAATACTGGACATAGAAACTGCCTGGAAGCCACCAACACATGTGCCCCTCTCAACTTTTGTTTTGATCTTGAAAGGGATCAGATTTTTCTGCCCTGTTAGAAAATTCCACATGGGTTCAGATTTCATTTCTGAGGGGCAAGACATCTTTTTTGCCCTCAGTATCCTTATGCACCCCAGCATTAATTCATTCAGATACCTTCTCACACCTGTACTCTCTATGCACTACTGAACAGAGATGCCAACGAACCAGCAGAAACAACCCTGCCAAAATGGCTAACTTCAAAACATAGATTTCTGATTATTTATGCATGTTTTGAAATTTGTTTAAATTCCCTTCTGGGCAGAGGTCCTTCAAATACAGTCAACATTCATTTCTCATTAATTAATGGGAGCTATTTTTACTTCAGTATTATTTTAATAGTAAATATTGAAATGCATGTGAAATAAGTTGCCTTACAAAGACACAGAAATTTCTGCCCTTCTTTCTAGTGCACTGAACAGAAATTTATTCTTGCCAACTGCAGCTTCCAAATGAAACAGCTCACAATATTAAAAAAATTGAAGGAGTAAATCACCATAGTAGATGGAGTGCTGACATTGTTGTGCCACATTCAGAGCTTCATGTTAAAAACCAAATTCCTAAATTAAATGACATTTTTGAAGAACATAATCACTTTTCAACAAAAATTTTTCTATTACTTTTCTACTTACAGAACCTTTCCTAACTTCCTTGGCTTTTCCCACTTTGTACCTTGGGGATAACAACATTCTGATTCACTTCATCTGAAAGCCTTATTTTCAAGAAACAGATGATATTTCAGTAGACTACATCAGATCTAGGTTCTGTTTGAATTACTTCATCTTCTTGTATTTCACTTAATTGTCTGAAGAGGAGGCAGTCCATCTTTCCAAATGACTCTCCAAGTTTCTGTTTGCCAGTATAATCATGTAGTTGACCCATCTAACCCAGCTTGTAGACCCTAATGCTTCAACTGGTATCTAAAGCCATCTGTGGTCTTTCCCATTCTCTCTCCAGCATTGCCACTGATAAAAGATGGACTGTACCACTTCCAATTGTCTTTTTCCTCCTTTCCTTTCCTTTCCTTTCCTTTCCTTTCCTTTCCTTTCCTTTCCTTTCCTTTCCTTTCCTTTCCTTTCCTTTCCTTTCCTTTCCTTTCCTTTCCTTTCCTTTCCTTTCCTTTCCTTTCCTTTCCTTTCCTTTCCTTTCCTTCCCTTCCCTTCCCTTCCCTTCCCTTCCCTTCCCTTCCCTTCCCTTCCCTTCCCTTCCCTATCTCTGGCAGATGTTTCTGAACAATATACTCTCAATTCCCCTTTATGGCATTCTCTGTATCAATGGCTGTGTGTATGTTTTTAGGCAGTCTCTGTTGAATGGAAGTTATTCAGCACATCAGAATCTGCTGGGAAAACAGGCAAATATGGGAGTAAGACATGAGATGCCTTTATGCCAGAAGGCATGAATGGATCAACTGTTTCTTTTTTGATCTGTAAACAACTACAGAGGTCCTGGACAATGTGTCTTTGCTAGACAAATGAAAGGAAACTAGGATGCTGTTCCTGATGGTTTCAGTGTCAGAGACCTTTCCTCCAGGCTGCCCTCTCCCAGCAAGGAAATCACACAAAGATGTAGAGTAAAATACCACACACCACTCATGCTAACAAAACCAGATAAACAAAGGTAAGAGCCAGCAAACTTCCAAGTCAAACCATGAAACACAATCTAGAGGTGTGATCAGGATATAAAAAATCATACCTACATCTGTCATGATGTATGATCTGTCATGGTTTTAAGTTTAATATAAAATGCATTAAGAAACAGAAGTTATTTTCAGAGGTTTTCTGGTGCCATCAGACAATTTAATGCCATTTGGTATCATTATTCACTTAACAGTAACAGCAAAAAATATTTCTTCCATAAACCCCAGCTGCTCTGGGAAACATGGTGCCCTTAGAGCCATCAGAGCAGGGGCTGCAGCCTCCAGAGTACTGCAAAGTCAGGGTCAATGCCCTTCCAAAGCATTTAAGGCCTGCTGTTTGTAGCAACCTGAACTGAGCAACACGGTAACATGTGCTGCCCCTGCTGCCTGGAGCTTATTTTCTTCACAGCAGCCCATCTGGTGCTGTTTGTATTTATGGCCAAAGCAGAACAGGTAACACAGCAATGTTCCTGCTGCTGGTGGTGCTTGCACAGACTCCAGACCTCCTCTGCTCCCACACTTCCCCCATGATGCAGGCTGAGCTCCAGGTGGGCACGGACACAGCTAGGACAGCTGACCCCAAGTGACCAAAGGGATATCCTGTCACACGTAACATGATGAAAAGCCACAAAAACCAAGGGTTTGAACTTTCCAAGGTAGCTGCTCCTCAGAGACTGGTTGGCATCACTCTTCCTGTGGGAGGTGGTGAGTGGCTGCCTTTACATTACTTGTGGGTTTTCTTCACTTATTAAATAGTCTTTAACTCAACTCACAAGGTTTTCTTGTTTTTACTCTTCCAATTCTTTTCCCACTGCAAGGAGCAGGAAAAGGAGGGTGTGAGGGAGGGGTTGGTATGTGATTAGTTGCTGTCTGGGTTAAACCTGTCACATAAGGTCTTGACTAAAAAGCTATAATGTGAAATATTTGTGAAATGTGAAGTTATTGTGCTGCTTAAAATATATGTCTGTTACAGACTTAAACAATCATCACTTGCTGAAATGAAGTAACAGAAGTGTCATATTCTCGAAGTCTATGAAAACAAAGTATTGAATACAACAGCAAGCTCATGTGGGCATACTTAAGAATAAAAAGAGATTCTGTATTGTAAAGCACTTTCACAATCATCATCTTGTAGGGTTCAGAACCCTGGATTACCACGAAAAATCTCTGTGAATGGAAGCTGTTGTGCAGAGAACCTTTAGGAAGTGCTGTAGGTACTTTAAATACATTTTAGTAATTAAACAACAAAGGACAAAACAGAGCAAGTCTAGTATTTCTTCCCAATAATAATGAAACTACAGCTTCTGTTCCACTGTTACGCAAATATGGGCTACAACTGCAAGTTATAACTTTTCTGTGGAAAGAGGCTGTATGCCAACAGAAGTGTACATCCTATTCTATTTTTATTTTACCTTTATTTTTGGAAGGAAAAAATGTCATTATAATAGAGTGAATATTAGTTAGTATTTCGGGCTTCTGTATTTCTTTAAATTCAGAACATAACTACAACGCCTCCAGTCCCCCTTGTTTTCTAGGTATTTTCTAAAATATTCAAAGGGAAGACTAGACAAAATGAGGTTTCTACTGAGGTTTCTTCTAACTGAAGTATTTTCTTTCAGATGAAGTTTTTGTTTGCCACTTTTCTACAGAGAGGTGATCTACTGCATACTTATGAACTTGTGGAAATGTTGAAGTTTCATGGCAGGGCTGTCAGACCCCAAACAAGGGAAGCACAAACTGCACCACCACCACAAAAACTCTACAGAGTGAAAACAAAATGAAAAAAAAAAAGCTTATTTGACACAAGCAGTACTCTGAAGAATAAGCACCAACATAACAAAAGAGGAAATGAAATTGATACCACAAAAATAGTCATACAAAGCAGAAAAATGAAGCTAGCATATACAATAGCCTGTGGTATATTACTGTGAGAGCTACAAGCAAGATAACTGAACTCTTGTACACAAAAGATTTTGAAATACAGATGATGATAAGCACAACTTTAAAAACTATGTCAAAAGTTATACATAACCTTTATTAAATATAAAGCATTATCATGTATCAAATCAAGAAATAGAAAAATACAGAAAATTAGGCTGGTCAAAATTTTCCATTTTTTTTGCAGAAGCATAATGGTTTCTGGAAAGATGCCATTAAGAAAAGATTTTTCAGAACCAAAATTGGACCTAGTTGTTGTGTCATCTCTGTAAAAGAGAATTAGCTGGTGATCACAAAATGCAGCTGGGCTGTGTGATAAACATGCTGACACATTATCAGCTTGTCTAGAGTGAGCTGGATCTTCTTTAAGAAGAGTGTTGGCCCCTCCTCCTGTTACAGACAGAAAAGGGATCTGAAATCCCAGCACTTTGAAGAATAGGTAAAATGTTTATTTCCCAGCTCAAAATTAAGGCATACTACACTTCTACAGTAAAAGAGCCTTTACTCACAACTCTTCCTTGATGTTAAACAAAAGAGTACATACACATATACACAAGAAAAATGCCCACAGAGATATCCAAACTTGTAGGAAACAGAATACAAACAAATTAAAGCAACAAGTCCCTGTGGTCCCATTTGGAAACACTGCACAGGAAATCCAAGTTGTAAGGTGAAACTATTCTGACTAGGAATGCAAATAGAAGCTAAATAGAAAACAGTTTAGTTGTAAGTTATTTTGAAATATTTAAGAATTCAAGAAGGCAGAAAGAAGACAACATCATAATTAAACATTTGCTTTTTGTTAGCATTTTTGTGGAGTTTGTAAAATCTCTAGAGAATGTGTTGCCTGAATATGAAGTCACATTTTGAATACTGTGTCAGTAATAAGACATCTTCCCCTCCCTAGAAAACACCAGATCCTTCACTATACTCCAGTTTTCCTTTACTGGTCTTCACTTTACTCTCTCCAGGCTGGAGATGGATTTGTCAGAAACTCCAGCTCTTCTGTAAGAGACAACTTGTCTCTGCAAAAAGAATTATTTTCTTCTCTTTTATTTATGCCAGGCATTTGAGTAAGATAAATCAGAAACTGTAAAAGATGAACCAATACAAAGCCGAACCAATACAAAGCCAAGACTACACCTGGCGTTTTGCCAGCAAAAGTAGCATTATTTAACAAAACTACCCCTAAGAAACATTACCACTATGATTTTTATGTGCCCCTAGCTCCAAACATAAAAATGCCAATATTGGATGAAACCACTCAGCCAGTCTGCTTTCTCTGTCTCCCAATAGATAAGCTCTGTGGTTTCTGTTGAGGGCGTGCACATACTCTTCCACTGAGAGTCACCTCCAGATGTTTTCCATTTGTCCCCTCCTCCAACATGTGCTCTGCTGCCTTCAGACATGCTTCACTGTTCCACATCTTGGGGAAAAACTCGCCCCCACCCCAAGCCCTGCTGAGGCTTTTACCAGTCCTGAAGCCCCTTTACTGCAGGAAGGCAGAAACAGCAACAAGAGGCAGTGAGGTCAGTTCAGTGGAGCTCTCCACAGAAAACTTTCCTCTGCTGCTTCATTCTTTTTTTACTCAACTTGTCCACATCACACATAGTTTTGTGTATCTGTCATAATTCTCCTTGGTGGTCTTTTCCAGGCTTAACAATCCTACTCTATTTGCTTTCTCCTTACAACACAGCTGTCCCATATCTGTCCTACTTGGGTTGTCCAGTTCCAGCAAAGCTTTTCCAAGAAGGACTCCAGAGAGCACCTTGATGGATTACTGAAGAGACAGCAAGAAAACAGTGATACCTCATGTAAAGGCATGCAAAGGAAGAAACATCCTTGACTCCCTCTGCTATCACCTCCCCAAGTCCTTCAAAGTGTCCAGTTAAAATCAGAGAAGGAGCAGGGCAGCACATCTACCACCTAGAGAAGCTGAGAACACACTACCAACATAGCTTCCAGCTTTCTCTCCCAAATCCCTCTGGTTAGCATGAGGGAAATCATTTATATCAAGTAAAAATGGTAAGGTTTATACTAGATGTAACAAATAAAGACAGGATTCAATGAGCAAGTAAAGACCCAACCTGCCTGACATGGATATCTATAGTTTAAATATATTGTGTTAGAGACAGAAATTAATTTATTCTGTACTTGTATTCATGTTTGGATACAAGTGCTTTGTATAGCCTTAGAATAAATACCAAATTTCCCCTTATACTTGCAAGAAGATTTGTGTTTATTACCTTAAAAGATTGAAAGCCATTATGAATATTTCTAATATCCTTTGCTACTTCTTGAACATACACTTCCTTAAAACCAGCCAATTTTTTAAAGTTATATATAGTCAAAGATAAATGCAGCATAAGTGAGAAAGCTCATTTTCTTAGAAGAAGCCTAAAGAAGAATTCATCTGTTCATATTAAAGCATAACATAAAAGGACTTAGTAATGGGGGAGAAAAATTATTGGGGGGAGATACCCATGCATGCATCAAAGCTTCACTCTAATAATATAAAAGAAATAGGTATCAGGCTGAAGCAGCATTAAATAGAGACTTCATAAAGAAAACTTAAGTATGGAAGAATTTTCATTTTCTCTCCCAAGTTTTTTGTAACACACTTTTTTTTCTTCCAAAAGAACTAAACTAAACCTGAAAGACCAGTTTATATACCTGCTGTGGCTGCAAGGGACAAAAAAATTTATTACATGATTTGTCAATTGTCATGTTAATCACTTCTGCACTTCTCGTCAGCAGTCAAGGCTGCTGACATTTACCTGAGCAATAACCATTGTTTTCAACAAGAAAAATTACTACCTTGTGCCCATTTTTCTTATTAAGTATCATTTTACAAATTAAGGCTTTGATTCCACGAGTATGCACATTTTTGACAAGTTTATGTATTTCCCTGCAAGCCAGTGAGACTCTGCACACAAAGCACAGAGCACTTCATGCTTTGCAAAAGCTTTACTAAGAATTTAGGAACCAAATACTAAAATCTACTCCAGTATCTAATAGTATGAATCCAACTGAGAAATGCATGGTAACCTGCTTATTAAAAGGTACTTAAAACACTGACCCCATCTAGGTTACCAGAACAGTAGGTTTTTGAAATGTGGTTTTGTGACTAAATTCAAGAGATTTATCAGTCTATCTGGAAAAGGAGAAAAATAACAGACACAGCAGAAGATTAAAGAGGCATAAGAGGAAACATAGGAAATTATTAATTTGAGGACTCTAATATTTAGGCCCTGCCCCAATCTTCCTAAGAAATAAAAAACAGAATGGTAATCAATATTCATTTTCAAATCCAGAGTACACAATAGGTTTATAGCTCACATTCATTCTAGAGATAGCTTTATGATGTTTTTAGCGGCATGGGACAATAATTAGAATTGTCAAAATACACCTCAGCATTGGTACTTTGTTTTCCATTCGTCTTGGTTGTTAACTTCAGGCATTAAGACCAAAAAAACACTCAAAACCAAACAAACAGCAAAACCAAAAAATCTGCCTTAATGACCACAATTCACTTACCCATAGCTGATTTTTCATTATGAGTTTTGGGATTAATTTTTTAGTATTTATACACTAATAAACTAGTTTGGGAGAAAACAGTCTCCAGGGGACCATTAATTAATTACAGACATATTGTTTATTAATGCGTATTTTTCTTTTCCAAAACTGTGCAGCAAGAGTGAACATAATTTACTCCCTTCTCTTATAAACTTAATAATAAATCTGTTTCACTGCACTCTTAATTATAGCCCACTTTTAAAGCATCCCCCACCTTGATCAAGCAGGACCCTAAGGGTATAATTTTTTAGCATAATGAGCACAATCTTTTGAACTGTTCTACTGAATAAGTTTGGTGCTCAGGACAGAGCTTTATGAACCAGTTTGCAAGGTGCACTTCATCCTGCTATTACAAAATGGCAGCAATTCCAGCAATTGCAATACAAAATGCAAGCAAACATAAGGCAATTCACCTCTTAAAGCATAAACTGAAAAAAATAAAGGATTAAAATAGTAAAATACATGATCATGCACCAGTCTTAGGCAGAAAAACAAAATAAAGGTATGCCACACTTTCAAAAGTAGAGGTTGTTCAGCTGTGCTTTTTTGATGTTGACAGCAGCTTTATGCATAAGCAAAGAACTTACAGATACAACACAGCCTTTTCAAATTAAGAATACAGCCCTACTATCACTAACTCACAGACCCTCTCCTAGAAATCAAGCATTAGATCACAAAGTGTTAAAGCCAAAATTACAACTGGGAGTCCTGTTGAGAGCCAGTACAATGAAACGAGTAATTCTGGCTGGACTCTGGTTCCCCAGCTTTTTTTTACACAGGATATTTCTTAATGCTAATGCCAATTCCAGAACTGGAAACATTTCAGGAACATGTCTATAAGAAGAGCAATTCACCATAAGAAGCACTTAAAGGCCACACTTCAGATCAAGAATTGATCAACTAGCCTGCATTTGCTCCACACAACTCCATATAAAGTTAGAAACACATCTAAGGAAGAAGTAAATGTGAAAACTGAGGTTAAAAAGTGCACACAGCAGCAGTAAGTGTGATGGGATATTCCCCCTTCCCTAGATTTATGGAGGAAGAACTACATGTTAGGAAAAGTATCTCCCTTCCCACCCTACTGCTTAGACCCACTACTAACCAGAAAAAAGTTCTTCACTTTTCACTTCAGCCTTTCCAGTCCTTTACAAAGGGAATACTCAAGACATGATGCAGAATTCCCTTTATTTAACAAAGCTTATTTTTGCTCTGATGCTTTTGGCAGCACAAATGTTTCCTCTTTCCAGATAAATCAATCTGGAGCCTCAAAATTACTGACTTTGCTATGAAGGGATGATTCCATGCAAAAGATACTTTATTTCTGTTGCAAGCACGTGGTTCTTTTAAAGGTTCATAAATATAGGTGATTTCCATGGATAGGTTATTCCCCCAGAGCCTCTTGTTTTTGAAACTGACCTCATGGAAGAGTATGCAGAAGAGAAGCTTAAATACACATCTTCCACATGCTAATAAAAACAATCAGCTCAAGAGCCCCCTTTTTTGCAATTCCTCATGTAAACACTTGATAAAAGGTAAAACTACAGATTCCTGTAAGAGGAAAAAAATTCAAACCTCAGCAATAAGCTCTGTGTTGCTTGCTCTGGAGTACCAAGTGTTGGGATCTGGGCAGAGAAAGAAACTGAAGGACTATTCCAGGGGTGTCTTTGGCAGATGAGCAGTGGATAGGAATGAGTTTCTAAAGGTAACTATTTTATTACATATGTTTCTATAGAATCTTCACAATTACATTTCTTCTAAACGAGTGGTTTGAAACAGCATCTCTTACAGTCTTTATAATACTGGACCTCAATTATTTGCAATGTACCATATGGAAACACAGACAAAGCAAATCACTTCTCCTTACAGAAACCATTAGAATATTATAGGTGATCACATATGGAAAAATTAACAATAAATCAATTGCATGTGACACAAGAAATGCAAAAAGCTTCCAAAAAATACAGAAAGAAAGCAGCCTGTAAAAAAGTTCACAAGTCACAGAATGGTGGAGATTGGAAGGCTCCTCTGCAGGTCATCTGGTCCAACCCACCTGCTCAAGCAGGGCCACCTAAATCACAGTGCACAGGATGGGCAGGTTGTCCAGATGGCTCCTCCACAGATAGTGACTCCACAACCTTAATGGGAAATTTCTCTTTCTGCTAGATCACTCACAGCAAAAATGTGTTTCCTGATGTTCATAGGTTTTCAGTTCCCTGTCTCAGTTCACACCCACTGCCTCTGGTCCTGCCACGTGGCACCACTGAGACGAGCCTGACTTTGTCTTCCGTACATCCTCCCTTCAGGCATGGGTAAGATCCCCCCCTGCACCTCCTCTTCTCCAGGCTGAACAGTCCCAGTTCTCTGTCATTCCTACAGCAGATGCTCCAGTCCCTTAATCAGTTTAGTGGCTCTTCTTCATGTCTCTCTTGCACTGAGGAACCCAGAACTACCTGTACAGCAGGGGTGGCCTCATCAGTGCTGAGTGGAAGGGAAGGACCACCTCCCCTTCACCTGTTGGCAACATTCTCCCAGTGCACCCCAGGACACCAGCACCCACCATGCAGCAAGGGCATGGTGCTAGCTCACATTCAACTTCATGTCCACCAGGACCCCCAGGTTCCTTTCTGCAAAGCTGGCCAGTTCCCAACATAATAGGTTTTAATAAACAGTGTGGTCTGAACTTGGAGACTGAGCCTCTTTTTGAACTCCGGGCAAAATTCCATCCTGTATCCAGCTAAAGGCCATGGTGACTGACACAGGGCACATTCTGGATGTTGTTGTATATCACACCGTGGCTGATACCATTAGTGACACACCATGAGTGATCCTGAACAAAATGGTGAGGCTGTGAATGATGACAGTTTAATCCAATTTCTTCCTGATTAATAATCTATTGGAAATCTTGGAGAAGGCTAAGAAGCAAACTCAAATTATAACTAATGTGTTCCAACTGAATACCTCATATTCCATCTAAGTTCTTTGGCACAAGGAAAAAGAATGACATTTTCCATTTTTTACCTTCCTCTCCAAGAGGCCTTCTGATTTTTCAAAAGCAATAGAAACTGAACAAGGAAGATACCCATGACATTCTCCCAAATCTTAACAATAAACCCAGTTCACATAGGCTTCCAAGATAAGGATCCACTCACAGCAGAGTATCTGCTCTGAAGTCTTGCATCACCACTGAACCCCAAAGGCCTCTCAAAATCACCTCCTCAGCAGTGAGCATTAAATATAGTCATGAGCTCTGCTGAGTCCCAGGGGACTGGGTTCACACTGCTGTCCTCTCTGAAGCTTAACTGACAATACCAAAATGAAACATCACTTTGACTGTAAAAGTCTACATCATTTCTGCCCCACCTGTGGGTGAATGAAATGATTAGTGATGGGAAAAAACCTACCAGAGCATCTCATAACACTGTCTAAATTGATTAAGACAGAACTTTAAGGATTCTTGTGTTCCATGACAGTATTTGTTCAAATATGATAGAATTTTCTTTCATAACATTTTCTTTTACTTCTGAAGAAACATTTTATTGAATCTCATAGTTTTGTGTTGTTGAATATCATCACAAACATAGTGTGAGCCCACTGTCTATGTCCATATAAAATGCATGACTAAGCATTCTCTCCACACCACCGAAAAAAACCTGTTCTTAAGATATAAAAAAATATATGCAGTCTAACTCATAACTGCTTAGGTATACTGCAAACTTACTTTTAAAGATAAAAATACTATTTTCTTACTGATTTGAACAGAAAAAAAGTCCTGAAGTGCTACAGCATATCTTTTTGAAGGGCTAGCAAATTAGGCATTTCTCTTCATCTTCTCTGAGCTTCTGTAATGATTTGATGATGGCCAGACAAATCACATTTAAATGAGCCATACCAGGGTAATAAGTAACTAAGCAAGTGGGAAAATAAACAACCACTCAAGTATTTCTCCAGATGCTGTCCTCTAGTTTCTGGAATTCTGTGCATCTCGAAGGTCATCAGGAGGTGCCTCTAACAAACATCCTGTTTGTATCTGCTTCCTCTCTGTGCATGAAGAGCTAAAATAAATCATCACTGCTTTTTTCTTTATTCTTTTAAACAAAAAAACTTCTTTCCCTCCAAACCAAGCAAACCTGCAGTCATGAGAGACTTCCCACATCTGAACAAGCCAGGACACGGTAAGAATGATAATGGATTTGACAAATGGAACTGGCATCACTCTTTGCATGGATAAGCTAAAAAACCTTCTTTTGAGCAAGCACAGATTGCTATTTTAACTGTAAAACTGCATCAGTAACTGGCATCGACAAAGGCGAGCAGGTAGGAGATCATTTAATCAATCTGTTTAGAAGGCCAATAAATAGATGAAAGCTCCAAACCCACACTCTGAGTGGCCTCTGCCAGTGTCTGCCAGCACCAGCAGCCCCCAGCAGCCTGCAGGTGCTCCCCCATCCCTGCCCACGCCTCTCAGGACAGGAGCTCCCACCTGGCTGTGCTTCCACAGCTGACTCAGCAGCTGGCAAGACTTCAGAACATCCTTGCCACCACGCACAAGGTGACAACACCAGCTGAAGAACAGGACAAACAGCATAAAGGCATACAGTGAATGCAGATAAGCACACCAAGACCAAGCTATAAATGAAAAGAGGCACAAACAGGAAAGCAAAAAGAGGAAATCAAAGAAGCATATCTGTGCCTAAGAGCTAACCAACAGCTACGGGCACTGTTCTTGAACTGTGATACAGCTTTTGTCACCATATTGGTTAAAAAGAAATAATTAAAATGAAAACAAAAATTGTTATAATAAGAGGACCACCAGTTACAAAAGATAAAGAAAAGGATGAACATTTTGGTCCCATGGGGGGGTGGGATAGATGTGTGCATAGGTAGTTTTCAAAAAAAAAAAGAAAAAAACTGAACAACAAAACTTAATAGAACTTCCAGAAAAAGTAACAAGTGAAGATCTTCTTTCTCTGTCAGAAAGCAACAATAACTGTTAAAGGAGAGATAAAGATAAAAACAATTAATGATTAAGCTCTCTACAAATTTTAACATGTTCTCCTTCTAACAATACAGAAAGGAAAAATTCTTCATCTGAAACAGTATTAAGAAAAATAAGCCGAAATACACATCCTCTGCACTACTTCTTACAACATTCTTGGCATAATGAAAAGTCTTCCAGATCTCAAGGCTGAAGGGCATATCTGACCTAACTAATCACAGCAAGTGACCTCAGACAATTCCTTCAGTGTTGAATTTTCAATACAGATGAGAGAAAGCAAGTCCAAGAACAGCACAAAGCCACCCTCAGGTGCAGTTTCAGTATCACCATGCCCGACTCTCAATGTGCATCTCAGTGGAGAAAAAGGAAGGTAAAGATCCATTTTAAAAAATAGTGCTGAGTGTGATTGTGTACAATAATAATCCACTGGCAACAAGAAGTTTACCCTCCCTAAAATAAATAGGAAGATACCTCAAGCACATATGTATGGAAAAACACCTTTTTGTATACGTGAGCTATCAAAGAAGTTCACATGCAAAGAAAAGCCCTGCTGAGCACATGGCAATAAGAAAAATATTTTAAACCACTGGATTTCCTGGGTTGGCACATCAGTGAACATTTTCCAAAGTTAGTAATGGTTTTATTTCTCAATACTTAAGAAGGTGAACCCCTGGATTCTACCAAAAAAATTAATTCAAGTGAAGTAATAACCTCAGACAGCCCCAAACACAATCAATTCCAGTTGTTACTTAGAATTGGTTATAATGCATTATGTGTTCTCTCAGCAATCCTGCTTCCATTACTTATCACTGTTTTCAGTAGCATTCACATTTATTTTTACTTATCAAATTACTGCCAATATTTCATATTTAAATAACCTGTAATATTTAAGTTTGAATTTTAAACCTGATAAGGAGAATTTCCATACCTGAAATGAACATAAGAAGTACTAGCAGGACTCTGACTCAACTGGCTTAGAAGTAGAAAAGCTGGAAGTAGAAAAATATAAATTCCAGAATATATAGAAAAAGTGGTGTAATCTAATAACAATTTCATTAAGCAAAACGACAAAATGACATTGTTTTCTGTACACAAAATCCATTTTGCTTGAACAAGCCTGTAATCTCCTATTTCTTATCCCTTCCAAATAATTAACAAGATATGTCAATTGACTCAGAACTTTGATTACTGTGGATGAGATCCTCCAAATATATGGCTGTCAGCAATATTGTGACATACAGCAGATGAGGCATTATACATGTAGAATTTCTCAGGAAAGTTAAAATGTAGACTGATAATTTTCATTTAGATCTCTTTATGAGAAACAGATTTAGATATAGTCATATGTATGTTCGTAATGTGGCTTTGAAGAAAAAAAGAACAAAAGCAATAATATCTAAGTACAGAGTAGATGGAAGAGACAGACTATCAGGGAAGTGACATGATTATTTCTTGCCTCACAGTCTGGAGATTGCCCACAAGGCCAAGAACAAGAAGATATGGATCCCATATATAGCATATTGTGCTTTGTTACTCTATTTAATCTGTTAACAAATTACTATATCCCATATGTCCCAAGAAATTCAACAGCAGGATTCACACGTAAGCATATTTATTGAAATAATAATACCTTATATTAAGACTCCATATTCCTGGAATGCATACACCATCTCATCTGATGAGCAGAAACATCCCAAAATACATATGCACAAGTGAGAGAAGTAGGTCTGGAAATTCATCTTCATTTTGCAGTGTTTCTCTGATAGCTAAAACACTTGCCTGCAGATCACAACAGAACTATATATGTCAGCATTTTGGCCAAATCCTCACCAGTCACTGCTGCAGACATGGATTCAGACCAAGTTCTGCTCCTTTGCTCCATCCATTTTCAAAGTTAAGCAAAGGACACAGGCATATTAACTAGTCACAAGAATCCTTCTTCTATCCAGTTTCTATAGAAGAAAAGGCAGAGAAAGGAGAGTAAGGAGGTTCACACTTGACTTAACCATTTTCTTATGTCATGGAAACACTACACACTTTCTAAAAGGTAACAGGATGTACTCTCACCAAACACACCAGGCAGTAGAACACACAACTGAACATGCTGAAGCAAAAATTGAAACCACTGCCACTCCACAAATTTAAGGGATGTGCCAAGATTAAGGCTCTTCCTCAGCTACAAGAGAGGGTTCTCAAACTTTAATCTCCTAAAGGCCAGGTCTATCCCCCGACATTAAGAACAATTCCTGTACTGAATGGGTAAAGTCACTGACAAGTAAATCTCAAAACCTTCCACATGATCTCAAGTTTTGCTTCAAAGCCTTGAAATTGCCAAAAGAAAGCAGCTATTTCATAGTCAGTTTTTCTTCGTGGCTTTCCTGCCACTTCTTAGTTACTTCCCAGCTTGCATTGTGGTCACCTAGATCTGTTTCTGAAGTGTCTCACATCTTCCAGAACCTGATTTATTTCCATGTGCAATATAGCACAGGGAAATGACAGGAATCCCTGATCACCATATTATTCTAATAAATATGAGAAATTGTGCAAAGCTGCCCAGGAGTTGGGCTTTTTTTAAGCCACCAGAAGGCACATCTGTCCCACAGCTGATGCAATAAGAAGCTTTGCAGAATGGCAGTATTTGCTCTCTTCCACTCATGCCCTTCATTCTCAGACTCATCTGAAACACCATTGCTAATAATATTGTCAATCTAGAGAAAACAATCTTTCCCTTAAAGCAGATGAGAACAACTTTCTAAGACCTGAAATGCTGGCGCTATTCTGCTACAGATGCACACATTAGCATCACACAGCAGCCTAAGAGGTAGGACACAATTTGTATTCATATTTTGTTGGAATGGCCTCAAAGTGGTGCAGAGACCAGTAAATCTGTTGGGCAAGCTGATGTCTAAGCCATCTGCTGCTGGGGAACCACTGGACCAACACCAGATCCTCAGAAGTGTAAGAGAACAGGACTGGGGAAAAGAAGACATAGAATTAGGAGCTGTAGGAACACAAACCATCTCCTGAGAAATCTCTGTCGTGTACAGGCTCAGGAGACAACATCATCCCCACCCATCTTCCCTCCCAAAGGTAGCAGTCTGGAAGGATCTTTATCAGACACACAAAGACCTTTCTAACCCAAGAAGGTGATCCTCCTGCAGGAGGCATCAGATTACATTATCGAGCTTTTACTTCCTTCTTATCACCAAAAAGATATTTACCTGTGTCATGCATCAAGTAACACTTCAAAAGCAGCAACTTCCAATACCAAGTCGTCTTCTACCTGGAATTATGTTTCCTTTCATTTGCTCTATGACAATACATCTGAACAGACACATTTTTCCAGACACTTGAACCAACTTTGTACACATTTGGCAAAGTAACCTAACTACTAGATGAAGTCTTTCTGACTCAGTTCCGCAGTATTATTGAGAAAATGCTCTGAAACCTATATTTCTGGCATTTTTTTCCAAATTCAATTTTAAGGGTTTTTTATCTTTCTGTCATAGAAAAGCTTCTCTCTCAAGCTACTTACTAAAAATAAAACAGTAAAAAATGCAGAAAAGTTATTTAGTTTATTATGTGCCACCTGCATTATGGCATTCAAATACCTCTTGTTCATGCTTTACAAAACTTTACTTTTTCCAACTACACCCTTTCCTTTAACTGTTCAAAGTCAAAATAATTGCTAAGCAAAAGCTCTGGTTCAGAGATAGGTATCCTTTAAACCAAGACATTTTTCAAGCTAACATCCCACAGAGGGAGTAGCCTTTTTATTTGGGGTGAGAGAGACTGTGAGAGCAAGCACATTACAGCATCAAGAAGTAACCTGGCAGAACTCCCTCCCCTTTCATACACTTCCACTTCAAAAACACAGAAGTTGTTCCATGAATGAAATAAATTAAATTTGGCTTCCTCAGAGTTGGAGACTCTAAATGTAGTAAGGAGTAGATGAATACTAAGGATTTTGCTGAAGTCAGAGTATTCATAACACCTCCAACTGCATTCTCATATGCTCACTAGAACTTGCATTTCAGCTTTTCCATCAGAGGAGATTCTTATCTCTACCCCCCAGCCAGCTCACATGCTTTTCCACCAAGCATCTAGGCATCTAGTGTCAGCCAGCTTCAAAGTTACTGGGTGAAGTCAGACAGCATTACACATGCAGCAGGCACAATCACAGTACCCCAATTTCCTAAGAAAGATGGCCTTAAAAAAAAAGGTGCTCTTGATAGCAGGAAAAATTAGCATAAAAATATAGCTAAACAACAGCAATAAAACTCACTATAAGGAGCATTAATCAACAAAATTCATGTTGAGTCTGAAGATTATTTTATTTTGATTTCATTGTGTCATTGATATTAATTTATTTAGTGCGCACACATATGACTGAAGGTCTTAAAACATGATTTAAGTGCTCAGAGAAACCATCAACAGAAGGACAAGAACCAACAGCTTGCAACTGCTGATAATATTTTAGAAATAAACTGTAATAGCAAGCAGCTAACCAAAGGAATAGGTTACCACCAGCCTTGAGATTACTTTAGACAAACATCAACACTGGCTGTTATTCCAACAAATATGCTACAATTTAGCCACTTGTTATTGGCCTTGATCACCTTGCAATGAAAATTAAATTGGTTCCATCATTATATGGCAGAGTGGACTTGTTACTCCAGTTGTCCAAATACATCAAAGCAATCCTGCACAGTTGGAAATTATTAATCTAAACTTTGACAAACTACTGAAGCATAAATAAAATGTTCACTCAATGAACACTTATTTGTTTTCAGACTGCTCTTTTCATGTAGTGCTGCTCCTCAGAGGTGCTCATTTTCTATCATGATATTCAGTGTAGATAATCAGAGCTTCACCTAAAACAACAAAACAGATGCTAACTGCGCCAGAACCTACACTCAGAGAGTGAAACTTCAGTTGCTTTGAAAAACAGGGCAGCTGCTTTGGGAGGGGAGGGTGATTCACAGTTTGCCATTTTCAGAGAATAGATAAGGTACACTTAAGGACACAAGGACAAGGTGACTTACTCAAAAAACTTTGAAAACAGAAAAGAACAGTCCCCTTCTCCCATGATATTCCATGACAGAGGAACCCAATCCACAAACCACTGAAAACACTTGAGAACCTTCCCACTCATTTGAGCACGTACTGACACAGACCTATGTTTCAGTTCCCACAATGTGACCAGTATGACAAAAAGGAAGAGGCTAAAGGTTAAAAAAGAAAAAACAAAACCACACGATTACTGCTTTGAACGAAAGACTATAGAAGAAGTGGTCTGTATCCACTCCTTCATTCATATGAGTCTCTGGAAGATGTCACAAAATCTTAGGAAGGTGAGCAGGCTACCACTAAATCCATTAAATAGATTAATTCAGTGTTCTCATAGACCAAAGCAAAGGTTGGCATCATTTATAGAAAACTGTTTTTTTCATTTAAAATTTAATCAAAGCAACACAAGAGCAGGTATTAAAAAGTGAGAAATCCTACACTACTCCTTCATACTATTGTTGTGCTCTCACCTTATGAGTAGGACTAAGTACAGCAGTAAGAGACCTAAAATATTCTACAAATACAAAATATTTTCTAACACATAACTTAATCACAGGATTCACTGCTCATGATTCTTTTGGTCCTAATTTACTGGAGAGATTAGATTCAAAACTGACAGAAGGGAATTATGTGGTACATTTGCCTAATATGTCTGACAACCTCATTTTTAGTAGTTTCTCTTCAAAAGACAGACAACTTCCAGCAGTGTTGTACATTTTTCAGCTACTGCAAGCAATTAAAACAGGTAGAATTAAGAGCCACCGAAGTGCTCAATTTATTCCCCTCAGTCCCTGAGAGACAAAAAAGTAAGCACCTCATGTAGCACCCACAACACACAGAATAAATTTGCACCTATTCAGCTGCAAATGCAGACCTTGCAGCTTTAGAAGGGTCATCTTCCTCTTCATGCCACTTTCTCTCCTCCATCAGAGATTTCAGGTCCCTGTTAGGCACCTTCTGCTCCTGGTGTTCTGATCACAACTTGAAATGCTAAAACATGAGTCCTCCTCCTCTACCTGTCAAGAGCATAAAGTCCCTCTGCAAGTTCATTGCTCCTTGTTCAAACACTGCTTCACATGTCAACCTCCCTTCAGGAAAGGGGAAACAGGCTAAGAAATACACAGCATCTATCAGCAACATAAAAGCATCTTTCCACTAACCATACAAGGAGAGCACATTGCTTCTTAAATGCAATTTCTGTTTCAATAGTTGACTATTTCATTTCTTGTAGTAGGAGGTCCAAAGCCGACAGCTTTGGACAGCTTATAAAACAACTTCTTCTTTCTTCTCCTTACCTGATATTCCCACTTATTGTCATCTTAACTTTCTTCATAACTGTTTCCCTATTATATCAATACTACATATACAAGCCAGAAGACGAGACTGGCTTTTTTAATATCACACAATGGTCTTAGTGTTTTTCAGGATGGCCTCCTAAGACCAATAAGTGCACCCACTCCTCTGCTCACAGATGCTGTCTTCCTTAGAAGCAGGTGTTATTAAATCAAGTACATTAATGTGAACAATGGCTGTTTCATCTTCTGATTTGAAGAATGTTTGAAAAGAAAGGAATTAAGTGATACCTGGTACAGCTCATTCTCTGATTCACACTTTAGGCTAGAAAATCACCAAGAACTGTGTAGAATTTGAAGAGATAATAAGGACAACATAAAATCTCAACACACTTTTCTTTCTTCAATGACAACTAAAACTATGGAACTAGTTGATGCAAATGTCACATCAAGCTCTTCCATATTTACAGGAAATGGAAGAAAATTCTTTTGTGTACCCTTCCCACTAGGTGTCCCTTACTGCCTCTGCAGTAGCTTATTGCAACAATCTGTCAGATTCCATTAAAAACATATTTGAAAGATTATTTCTCCCCCAAGCCCCTTGAATTTAAATAAAAATTTGCTCAAGTTGTCTCCTGTTAAAGCAGAAAACTAGGTTTAAAGAAAATAAATACAACCTGCAGATAAACAATCCTGGGGAAGGGAATGGGACAGAACTTCCATCTTTGTATGACAGTGCTTTTTAATAGATCCTTTAAAATTCTGAGTAAAATTTAATATGAGGTATTACTACTTACTGAGTAGGTTATAGCACAGGTATACCACTGCAGCCTTCAGAAGAAAATACTGAACAGATTTGTAAAGCAAGGATTCAGAGTTTACTAAGCATGTATCTTCACGTATTCATACAGGTATAACTTTTAGGGTGGAATCAAGTTCTATGAGTGTTACAAGAGAAATAGTCAGGACCAAATAGTCAGGACCACTGCATGATAAAACAGAGTTCCTGAAAAGAGAGCCTGACCCCATGACTTTCACTGCAGACCTGAGAGGGGTCAAGGTGAGTTACAGCTTTTGCAACGCATGTCAGAAAATCACGAAACATTTAAATTGTTACTGCTATATTTGAGCATCAGTGTGATCTGTTTAGAAAGAGATAGAGTCTAATTTGATCCAGAATCCAGGACATTACATCATCATTTATTTATTCTAGAATCTGGCATTACACAACAGCTATCTCACTCTATTCAGCCAAGAATTTAAACTTACAGCAGGCAATGAAGAAGAAATGCCAGAAGTGTAACATCAACACATGAAAATACTTCCATTTGCTTCCAGCTATGGTGGCAGAGGGAAGTACAAGGCAAGCATTGACTACAACATGACAATATGTCATCACACCAAGGCCTACACCTCTTCCTGCATCAACTTGCTCTGTGGCATTACTTGCACTGACCTGGAACCCTCAAGCACAAATCATGAGCACCATACTTTAGAAGTTAACTTGCAAATCACATCACAGATAGGTCAAGGCCCCAAACTGATTAGACTGAATAATCAAGTATCAGCTTTACCAATAGACTAGATGCTGGTTTTGTGCTCTTGGGTTGGGTTTCTTTTTAATTTAATAATAAGCATCTCTCTCAGTTGATATATTCAGCAAGAAGCCAGTGCAGCAGCACTTTACATAAAGTATTCTCTCAGGAGTGATGTTTTTTTCCTGCCTGTTACAGTACAGGCCTACAGTTACAGGAATTATCACAAGCAAAGTTCTATCAAGTATTTTCCCTGCATTCAACATTTCTCAGCATTGAAGAGTTTTAAATGGCCACTTTTCTTAAGACATCCAGTTGTATTACATAAAAAAAACCCTAAACCTTAAGTGTTCCATGCAGACCCTTTTACTAACACTACCATTGTTCTGGTAGTTATTCAGAAAATTAATATATGTTTGAGCAATAGGCATGTATTAATTCACATGCACATCATAACACTAACATCTGTGGGTTTCTTATAGCATCACTGAGAAATACTAAAGGCATACTTGGACTATGTAAAGTACAAAGACATTTAACCTACCTCATCAAAGCTGCTATCTTCCTTCTTCAAGGCTTTAAAATAAAAAGAAAAAAGAAATTATTATCTATACTGCATTTCAATGAACACAAACCACTGGAAAATAAAAAAAAAAAAAGAAAAATAAAAGAAAAACACCACAAAAAAAAAGGGCATCATTTTCCTGTTATAATAGGAAAGAACAAGCTGGCATGAATAACAATTTTATACTCAAAATCTGAATCTGTAAATGGAATGTAGAGCAGCACAGCGAGTTTCTAAGAAAGTAAATTTACATATTTATGAAAAAATCCTCTCAGGTTAAAGAAAATAAGAGTTTGTAAGGGTGGGTTTGGGTTTTTATTTTAATATCTAGTGAGTGTGAAAACCCTTTATGGAGAGCTTGACTGAATTTCAAAAAGGAAAAGTATAACAAATAGCTAACTATGTATTCAGTTTTTCAAGTACTAACTCTTTATGAAATAGTATGCATTGTAACATGCCTTTTTCCTTTTTTTTTTTTTTTTTGCAATTTTTAGTATGACTTGCACTAAAGCAGAAAAGAGCTCTTTCTTACACTGTTAACAAGTAATTAATCAACAAACATGAGAGAAAAAAGTGCAGAAAATATGTGAACTGGTAAGAAAATGAAGACAGGAATAGTTCTGCAGTTGTAGCAAAGATTAAGCTGATGGAAAGCTTTCCTTTAGCATACTGGACTTCTTTGCTGAAATATGAAGAAAATTAATTTCTCCAAATCTGCACTGAACTGTGCCAGTCCAAAGGTACGAGCCTGGTTCTTTTTCTCAAGCAGACCCCGAGGTACTGCACTCCATGCACTGCACGCCATGACCTGAAGGTGCTCTCTGTTTCCCTCCCTTGAAGAGCTAAAATTAGATGAACCATTGCATTGGTGATGGCACTGGTTCTTTTCAGTTTAAACCACAAAGGTCTTCCGTTTGAAGGAGGTCATCTGAACAACCATGCTGCTCGTGCAGTGCTGCAACAGAAGGGTCCCTCCTCATAATTTAAGCACTATAATGTTTCTTACACTCCTGCATATTTCTGCAGGAGATAAATATTTAAGCACCTAGCATGGTTGAGGATCTTGACTCCAGTTGTTCTTTTCTCTTTCAGATGCTCCTTCTGCCTTCAAATCACTAGTAATTTCTAAACATCTTCCAAATCTTGTCTTCAGAAGCAACTGTTACCACGTTCAAAAACAAGAACAACCAGAAAAAAAACCCCACCAAAACATAGCAAAAAAAGAAACCCTGAAAACCCCCAAAACAAAACAAAAAAAAAAGGCAAACAAAACAAAAAAGCAAAATAAAAACAAACAAAAACCACACAATAAACAAAAAAAAAAAAACAAAAGCAATGGCAAAAGTGTAGAAGCTGTATCAGAGGCGGTACAAAGGCAGGAGCACGTGTGCAAATGGTGCTGCACCTCCAGAATCTCCACCATGGGCAGGGAACCCCCAATCTGTGGAACACTTTTTCAGAACATGCTTCTAATCTTCCCAATTACCATTCAGGTCACAGTGACATACAAGCTATAAATTAGTAAATTGCACACCTTAAGCTGTGCTGACAAGCTCTTTACCAAAACAGAAGATTTTCACATGACCAGGACACTACAGGAATAGCCAAACAGATAGCTATACGAAATTCACAACATAACAGAACAAGAAGAAATGGGAATCTGTGGTCCATTGCATATATTTGGCTTGTCTTAGGTTCTACCTTTGACTAAAAAGAGGGCTTTTAAGAATCACAAAAAGAGTATGACAATTCTGGCCATCCATTTAAAGAGATTCTGTTTAATAATAATATCAGTCTCAACCAATTCACTACATAGCATCTCTCAAAGAAGACACCAAAGCAGCACATTTTATAGAACAAACTATATTAAAAATACCTCTTTCACCTTGATGCAATCTTTTCCTTTTTAAACTGTTAAAAAAAAAGTTCTGCTGAACTTAAGAAAAAAATAACTGTTTACAAATGAACTTCTCATTATCTCAGGTATGTAAGCTATGTGGATGTATATCAGAGGAGATTAGTGGAGATAACCTTTGTATCAGTGAGGAGCTAGTAACAAAGCCCAGGGATGCTCAGAAAGGCCAGTTGCTTTCAGCACACTGTGATAAATCTCAGCAATGTTTTCTCTCTTTCTTTCTTCCTTTCCTCCTTCCTTTCTTTGTAACCTGGTGTTAGTTTTTGACTAAAGAAACTCCTAAGAAAACAGATGTTAAATGGCATGAACTGAAGTGATGTCAAATGTGATTCTGGTACTATATGAGCTTCAACAAATGGATAGCTAAGAACTCTTCACATGATTAAGAGATGACCATTGCTTTTATTAAATTATTCACTAATAATTTAATTACATAATTATCAAAGGGCAAAACTAAGAACCAAACCTAATAAAGGTTTAAATGCTAAATTAAACAGTGAGTCAACTGAATCTCTAGAAGCTGCTTAACATATAGCTGTGATGTGTTCACTTGTACGGTCAACACAGCCTCTAAGCAAGGAAACCAAATTTTTTAAACTAATATGGATGTTCATATAAAAATGAATAGGCTGGCAGAAACTTACGAATGAAAATAATTATGTCTATTGTTTCAGATTCTTAGCAATATAAGTTATTTATTATAAGATAACTTTTAAGAGAGAGACACCTTGAAACACCAGAAAATTTCTGCCAGGAGAAAGGGTACCTAAGCCACAAAGATAGTTAATTTCTCTAGAACTGGAAGCATGCAATTTCTGCAGCAAAGAGACACCCTGTAGCACCACAGACCACACACATTCCCCCCAGCACACCACAGCACTGTATCATCCTCTGCCAGATTTGCACATAATGGAACAAAGTGAATGCTCAGAAAAAGGCTCACTGAGTGGGCAATTTCACACATCACAATTTCAACTCAGCAAAATAAACATTTTAAGTATTAGGTACTCTAAGAACTACAGGACCAAGCCCAGTTTTGTTTGATGAGCCAAATCTTCATCACCCTGTTCCAGGAAAGCTGGTGGATGCAAAGCATCAGTTCACAGTTAAGAAAAAGGGTCAAGTCTTCCTGAGGCTGCTGTTGGTACCCTTTGGGCCTCTGCTGTGCCCGAGGAACAACTACACTATCTACAGATGGTGGGGAAATAGTTACAAACGTTACCTAACATACTTAAGTGCACTGAAAAAAATAATAAATTAATTGCAGCTACAGCTTCTCAAATTGAGGATTACTTGGTGGGGAGAAGTGGGTCTGAAATGCAGTTTATTGTGTGTTAACCTGCAGGCTCTAACAAAAAAAAGCTCACTGCCAATGACAGTCAGGATACATCTCCATCACTCTTATCCAAGAGTCTAACATAAACTTGCGTATCTGAATGTGGTACTAAAGTTTGGAAGAATTGCATTTGGATGACAGAATACTGCCAACACTGGGGGAAGGTGTAACAGTGCTTTATCATTTCAAGAATGGTCATCAGATCTTTCCTACTGCAACACATGAAGGTTTAACTCACTAATTATTTGATTCAAACACCACAGTACTCTCACATCATTTATATGACTATGCTCATGATACTATGTTCTGTACTTAAACCTGCAAAAACACAGACATGGAAGCAGAACAGAAGAAGTTAATACATCATCACTCTTTTACAGGATCACAGAATGGTTTGGGTTGGAGGAGACCTTCAAGATAATCCCAGCTCCCCTGTTATGGGCAGGGACAACTTCCACTAGACCAAGTTGCTCAAAGCCCCATCCAACCTGGCCTTTACCACTGTCAGGAATTTATTATTTACACAAATCACAACTGAACAGATGATTGAAAAAGTTACAAATTAAATGCATATTTAATTTGCATTTTGCTAACCATACCAAGCAACCAGCACCTACAAAGAGAGATCTAAAATCCAAATGTCAAATATCCAGAAAGTCTTTTTCCAGTGAGGTTTTTGTTTTCTCTCCTTCACATCAATATAAGAGTTAAGTACAGCACATGTTTTAACCAAGGATTTCCTGGTATGCAAGTTTAGAATTTATTTGCTTGGGCTTATCTGTGCCTCTGGTATCAGAGAGTGGACTATCTTCAAACCTCACACAGATAAATTAGAAGTGCAGTTACCAGAATGATGATCAATATATTTGAGCATCTACAAACTTGCTGTCAGCAGCTGTGTTTTAATCACAAAACAACCACCAGCAAACAAACAAACCAACTGCATACCAGACCACACTCCTACACTTCTGTGCATATACACACAGAACTGAAGGAGCTTTTAGACATAAATATCCCTGTATCTAAAACCAGGGCAGAGCTCCCAAGGAAACTAAAAGCTTGTTTAATTTGTGCAAAATGACAAGAAGAGATGATCACCCAACCGAGCCAAATAAAACATGCAGAAATTACCAGCCAGAGGGGCCTTGATCCCTAAAAGGCATTAACAGGACTGTCACTGTTACAACAAAGCAGCATCCTCATTCAAAACATTTTCTTTGTTAATGACTTCCACCATTAGTAAATCCCTTTCAGAGTTCTGTGGAAGAGTGTCTCTCTGTGTTTATACACGCACAGAGACATTTAACAGACCAAACACCTGACTGCTTATTTTCCTTCTAATCAAAGAAAGTTAAATGCATTTTACAGGTTTAAGACTGATGATAGGTGAAGGCTGTTTTCATACGGGGACAGAGAGATTTTTAGCAGTGATTGATATTTGCTTTACAGCTGTAACTTTGCATTTCCCCTTGAAACTCTCTGGTGTACAAGTAAGAATAAGCTTTTGTCAGACATTTTCATCCTGGAGTAGGACAATAAAAATACCTGATTTCAAAGACAATCATCCTCTTAAAAGCTTGCAGTGCTTGAATGCATACACAGCACGTGAAAAATTAAAATGCCCAAGAGTGCCGGCACGGATCCTAGGTAGGGTTACTGGGGGAGAACCAGAGGCCACAGCTCCTGGCTGCGGCACAGGCACTTCACACCCTCTCACTGGGACAAAGCAGCTCTGCAGGCTGACCCAGACCGGCTGTAAGGGAAGCCCTCCCAAATGGACAGTGCAGGGTAAGGACCGTGGAAGGACCCACACAGAAGGTGTGCGAGCACAGGGGTGCTGCATCCGCTCTCGTGTGCCACAGCACCTCCTCCCGCCGCTCCCTCCCACCAGCTCGGGGATACTTCACACCTCCTCTGAGGTACCTTCTCTCCCTGCTCAGCTGCGCGTTGATGATGTCAGTGGGAACTAATGCTTTAAACAGTAAATTAAGCAACATAATGTGCCAAAGACTAAGAGAAACATCAGTCCAAGCAGACCAGAACTCTTTGGCATTGTTCTTAATAACAAATTCAACTGCGAAATAAACTGGTGTCAAAACCAAACACGGTGTGGTGGCACCGGGATGTAGCACGCTTGGCAGTGGCATTCAGATGACGCTACCTCAGGATGCTTTATGTCAGTGACAGAGCGACAAGGCTTCACAGTACATGACAGACAGACTTCTTTTGTCTGGGCCGCTATTACCTACTTCAGCATCTCACACCTCGACTAAAAACAACCTGCAGCCCGTACCAAAAATAAATTAGCAGACCTGCAACAAAATGAGAATAACCGACTGCTTTCCGTTGAGGTTTCTCTTTAACAGAAGGGGCACGAGAGCCAACTCTCATTTACAGTTTGTTCTTCCCAGCCGATTTTGGGCTAACTCCATCACAGACCCATGCAGCACTGCTGGGGCTACCGGAGTTTTATTTCCCGAGCTTTCTTCCCAAGAAACGTTTTTCGGGGAGGGCGCCGTGGCGGGTGTTTCCAGCCCGGCAGGGCTGAGCCCACCGCCCCCCGTCCCCTCCCTGCCGGGACCCCCGGGGGCCGGGCAGAGCCGTGGGGCGCGGGCCCGGGACTCACCTATTCGGCCGAAGCTCTCCGATAAAGTTCTCCGCAACTTTTTCATCCTGCTGATTTTCTCGGCGGACTGCGAGTCGATCATGTCACACATCGCGGGGCGGCCCCGCGCTCCCGCCAGCCGCCGGCCCGCCGCCCTGGCTGCGGGGCAGGCGCGGCCGCTCCGGCCCGGGGCTGTCCCCGCGCCCCCAGGAGCCCCGGGCGCCGCGGGACGGCCCCGGCCCCGCCCGCCGGGAGCCCTACACCGCGGCCGCCCGGCTCATAGCCCCGCGCCGCCCTGGCCCGGCTGCCCGGCACGGCCGGACGTGGCGGGCAGGGCGGGGGCCACGGCAGCGCCGAGGGCAGATGGAGGAGCGAAAGCAAAGTCCGGCCGGGGGCTGCGGGCGCCGGCGGCGGGAGGGAGGGAGGGCGTGAGGAAGGGAGGGAGGGTGCGCTGAGAGAAAGGAGGAGGAGGAGCCTGGGCGGGCCGGGGAGCCCCGGGGAGGAAGGGCGGCGGCGGCGGGGGCGTGGGGGGGCAGGCGGGGAGCGCCGGGCCGGGCCGAGGGATGCGCTGTCCCGGGCGCGGGAGCGGTGCGGCGGTTCCCGTCGGGAGCGCTCCGGGCGGGGCGCAGCGGACACACCGAGCCCGCCCGGGGCTGCCCGCGCCCCGCTGCCGCTCCGCGTCTCTGCGGACGCGCTGCGGTACCGGGGGGCCGGGGCTGGCCGGGGGTCCGCGGCGGAAAGAGGCACCGGCCCCCAGAGCGGCGGGGGTGCGGCGCTGCCCCGCTGCTGCGGTGGGGCGCGGGGAAGGGGCGCCTCGTCCGCCGACAGCACCCGGCCCGGCGGGCTGGAACTTGGGGTCCTCTCCGCGCGCATCTCCAGGCACAGCCAGATAAATATGCCTTCAAGTGCCTTAGCCTGCAACTTAATGAGTGTTGGGAGCTTTTGGGCTCGTTAACTCAATCGAAGCAACATTACTGAAATATAAATCAGTCTGACACATAAAAATGGATGGTCATGTCTAGTCTAAAGTATCAAGTAGGTACTTTTCAAGAACAATATGTTAGGTAAGATTTTAAAGCCCAGGTCTTTGTGGCTCAAGTTGGTATTTTAATGCATGTTATCTGGTTAAAATGAACTTGGGTTTTAATGAGGCCACCGAACACAATTTACTAGGATTAGATGGTGTCTAAGCTCAGTTTCAGGAGCACATTTTTCTAGGCAAGTGTTTAGGTGAATTGGGTTCAAGCCATCTGCAACTCTGTGCTCTGGGGTTGGGATTGAGCTTTTCTATTATAATGCAGTGGGGATGGAGAGTATACAGCATCTTGAGGTGGAAATCTATTGCAATTCTCTGCTTTAATGTACTATATGTAGAATAAGCATGTATCTCTTGTGGCATACAAGATAATGGGAACTTGTCCTGCCGTATAGCAGTACAGTAGTGCTGGTAAAATGTCTTATGCATAACACCTGAATGTACCGACAGTTTGATAAAAAGGTTTTCGGAAGTGTGAATCCTCTTGACCCTGCTAGCATCTTGGAAACAGGAGCTAAAATGGCATTTTCAATGTTGTCTATGTTGTGTTATGGAAGGAAATTGAGAAACAGTGGAAACTGGAACCTTGCAGAGAACAGTACAGGGAAAAGGAGGAGAAATAAAAATTAAGAAGAAACAGACAAAGGCACTAGGAGCAAAAAGGGAGGGAGAACACAAGGGTTTAAGGATGTTTAACTAAATAATTTCAGGAAAATTACATTTAAGTACTTGATAATGGCTGATGATTTGATCTTTGTCTGAATCTGACATTACTACCCCTCTTCTTAGTGAAGAGGAAAATGCCATCATCATAAATAAAATATTCTGATCCAGAAGGTGAAACTGAGTTTCACATCTGAGCCCTTAGCATTTTCTGTATGCACCATTCACTCCAGGGTAGCTTTGTTGTTTGGCTGAGACTTGTACCAACAGTGCTATAATTCAGTCTGTGACTTGCTTTCAGCAATTAGGGATATCGTTTCTGAGAGCTTCTTAGTAACCTGTAATTAACCATGCTTAATTGGTAGATACTGTCTTACCTAGTGAATTAGCCTAGATCCTAGCACCTAGTGAATTTGGAAAAATATTCCCTTTTTTCCTCCCTATTTCTAAGTAAGCTATCATTTCATCACTTGTGAAGGACAAGTCTCTGCCAGGCTACTGCAGTCTTTCTTTCACAGAAAAACAAGCAACCCAAAATTTCTGAGAAGCATCTGGCTTTGCAGCTGCTTGGGAATGATCTACGGGCATATGTCAGGGTCTTTTAAATAAATGAAGATTTTACCTAAATTAGACACCAGTGTGGTGCCAAGTGAGAGAAACCCAGGTCTTCTCTTCTGAAAATTGTACAACCTCAGGATGCAGAGATGTTACACAGATTTTTTCCACCAGAAGAAGGACAAGCTTCCAGCTGTGCACAGATTCTCCAGCTGCACCCTGCAATTTGTGTCATTCTTCCCACCGTGGTCTTTATTTGGCAGAAATATTTCTGTGAAAGTCCTTCTTTGTTCTCTCCCCAGCCCAAACCTCTTCTGTTTCCAAGGGCAGTAGTATTGAAAATTCATTGAATTCAGGAATGTGGCATCACTTTTGTAGCTTTGATCAAGCTCATAAGCTGGTGGTTGTTATTTCTCATCTCTGTATTTCCATCGCCCATCTCAGGAAACCAGTAAAGCAGAAACATGCAATTAGGAAACCACAGAGATAGCAGCTACTCTGATGATGATGTTTTGCTTCCTTGTAGGGACAGGATTTTGGCTCTGTTTTAAGTCTTTCAATGTGAGGCATAAAAAATTAGTGTGAAAAACATGCAAAATGATTTTGTTGTTTGCTGCCTTCTTCCACAAGCCTCTACCAAGTTAAAGCATGTTTGCATTTAATGGGACATCTGTTTTATAAAAAGCCAGGCACATTATTTACAGCACCTTTTCTTACATCAACTCTCCAAAGAAACACCCTAAACAAAAACTGCTTGCAGTTACTTTATGACCCAAGCATCTCCTTCCCTGGCTTTGGTAAGGATTCGCTACAAATCCTGGCCTCTGCTGCTGACACTGAGTCATGCTGATTCACTCTGCAAATGTAAGTATTATCAAGTGCAGGGAAAATAATTGCCAAGATATCACTTGCAAGTTGGACAACAGGGAAACATTCACCTCAGTGTATCATGCAAGCCAGCAGCCTCATCATTTCAGTGTTTCACTTTGAGGTGTGGGTTATTTCTGAAAAAGGGGAGAGAGCAGGGCTGGCAGTTTGCTCATTATTGTGTAAAAGAACATATTGTTTGGAGCTAAAAGCAGTGTGGTTATGGGCCTGGAGCACAGGGTGTGCCAGCAGTCTCCTTGCTGCAGAGGGAGCAGCCACGGCTGCCCTATTCATTACTTGCAGGGTAAGAGGAAACGACAGAAAAATAAATCCGTGATGCGTAGTGCAGATGGTGGCTCGGGGTGTAACACAGATCTGTGCCCTCTCCAGATCTCAGGGCACTTACTGCTGATTTTACGGGGTAGTTTTATGTGGTCTGAGCTCTCTCTAAATCCCCAGTGTTTGTCATATGTCCCCCCACTCCCGACTGTAACACTTCTTAGGGGCTCTTGAAAGGCTGTAAGTGTACTTAAGTTACATTCCTGGTGTTTGAATTTCAGAAACCTTAGGAGCACATAAACAAGCCGTGTGTGTTTGTGGAAGAGGTAGTTAATGCTGTTGATTTGGAGTGTTATGTGGGCAGAGTAAGACCTTGCATGAAGTGGTCTGTTGGAGGAAAGCAGTAAAGCTCTCTAGGGAGATGAAACAGTCAGTGTAACTTCTCTGGGGAGAGCAGTGTCATGTCAGGCCTTCTGCTGCCAGTATAAAGCAGATTTTCATAAATCTTGGCTGGAGACATTCTGCATTAGGCCAGTCTGCTCACCTTGAAAAGATCTCTCTGCTGCAGCGTCTGGGACCTGAGTGCTCGGAGCTGTGTTGCTTGTTAACACACAGCAATCCTTTCGTGACCCTCCAGTGATGAAGATGGATGTACAGTCACATAACGCACCCCCTCCTCTTCCCCCCTCCCCCAAGCTCACTTTCACTTGTCCTCTAATAATACTCAGTCCAAGATGACTATTATCTGAAAAGAAAGCCAGGCTCTGCTAACACAAATGGTGTCGTATCCTTAGGGACGTGACCTTTAAGCTCTGCTAGCAAAATGCATTAGTGACAAAAATTAAACTTCGGCATAGCAGAACAGTACACGTGTAATCTGCATCCACATCATAACTTGTTCCCACAAAAAGTTCTCAGAGCTGATGTATCTTATGTTGCCTTGTTGGGGATTGCCATTAAATCCCAGTTTTTATGCACTTGTGGAAATTTTCCCCTTGTTGATATTCCATGCATCCCTGCTGATTAATGGAGGGCACACAGGCCCAGGTACTGCCTCTCCATCCTGGCTGCTATTTCCAAAGCCTGCTCTGTGGGGTAAGAAGGGATGAGTTAAGGTTCACACGCATGGTTCCAAAGGCACAACTGGAAGAAAGTGGTTTTCCTGCTGCCTTATATCCAGCTACTGATTCGAGGTGAGCTGCGGAGCCATCCATGGTTTTACACCTCTAGTACCCCCTCGTGGTCACTTTATTTCGTGTATTAACACACGGGGTCACTTGTTTTCTGTTTCATTCTTACTTTACACCATCACATCAGGGGTTAAATAGCTGCAAGTGAAACACATCTTTAACCTTGATGCTTGTAATTCCTGTCTCTGTTAGGCAGTTTCCTTGTGGTGTTTGTGAGCAGTTAATTTCCCAGGAAGGTATGGACTCTTTTTGGCTTGGCCATCACACAAAGTTGTGGGTTAACCCCTGTAGGCAGCTAAGCACTGCACATCCACAGAACAGAAAAGTAAGAGTAAACACAAGAAAACTCATGAGTTTATAATCTTATGAGCAAAAAGTGGAATAAGAAAGAAAACAATATATAAGTGATGCAAAGGCAATCCCTTCCCACCTCCACCACACAGAGTGATGCCCAGCCTGTTCCTGAGGCAAAAGACAACTGGCCTGCCTAAACTGCACTCCTCTCCACTGCATTGCTGAACATGTTGTTATATGGCATGGAATATTGCTTTGGACAGTTTGGGTTGTATCTGCTTGTATCCCCTCCCCACTTCTTGTGCACCCCTGATCTATTCAGTGGTTGGGTGGCAGGAGAAACAGAGGCAGCCTTGATGCTGTACAAAGATAAATAAATAGAGTCTATATAGCAGCATTGCTTTGGTCACAAATCCAAAAGACAGCATCGTGCAAACTGCCATGAAGAGAATTAACTCCATCCTAGCCAGATCTGGTACACACAGATGTAGGAAAATCCCACTGAGGATACAGTGTGCAGGGGAAAAAAAAAAAAAAAAAAAAACCAAAAACAACAAACAAAACATGAATGACAATGTATCAGAAGCCTGCATACTTCAACTAACAAAGTAGCATTATTATGATGAACTTAAATCTTTTACAATATATGCTTCTGTATAAATGGTGTCATCTCAGAGATTCTGCTGGGCAAGTGTAGGTATGTTAGGTTTGCAGAAATGGGCTGATGTGCTTTCCAGCTTAAAATCACCTGGCTACCTAGCAACATAGTATTGATACTGGATGTTGTTCCTGTGAAATAAGTGGATATACCTTTTAGTGAGCTCATTTTCTTATGCTATATTGATAAAAGTCTAGTAAAAGGGAAAATGGGATTTAATATACAAGGGCCCCAGCCACTGTGATTTTAGATATGAATGTTTTGAAGTCACCTAAATATTCAGCAAATACTCATGATGAAAACGATGCAAAATGAAACAGCAGCAGGGCTGAGGTTGATCCACTTAGATGCACTAAAAGAGCATGTGTGTATCATGTCATTTTATCACAAACATTGAATAAAGGGTGTTTACTGTGACAGCACAAGTTTTCTTCACAGCAAAATCTCATCAGCACTGTAGCATTATTTGTGCAACTCAGAGGTCAGTGCCTCTACACATAAAAAGCCCAACTGATTTGGGCTGGGAAAATATGATAACTGGCATACACAGCCTGGGGAAATGTCTCATGGGTGAAGATCCTCTTCTAGGTCACCCATGATTTTGAAAAGACATAGGCACACAAAGCCTATATTGATTCTAGATGTGAATATTTAAGCATTATGTGCAAAATTAAAAATCCATATACTGGTATCTCTTGGAAACAAGCTTGACATATTAACCCTACTTTATTTCTATGATATCACAACTTTTTCTTGCTATGCTTTTGGATTTTTCCCCATTTCTTAACTAGTAAAATAATTTGCAATGACTATTAGAGACTCATGCTATAGAAGCAGCTGAACTCCATTTACTAATACTTCTCTGTACCCTTTTGGACTGCTTGAATCTGTAGACCAGAGAATAATGGAATGCTATCTCTCTGTGGAGAGAGAAACTCTCCCTCAAAAATAATACAAAATATTTGCAAGTTTTGTACATGAAAGGCTTCTTTGTCAAAATGGAGATCTGCCCTCTTAACACAAAAATCTAGATGGACTTCAGGCATGCCGGAAAATGTTACTTGTTCTTTCTGCTCAGTTCTATCCCAAAATCATCACCTAAGGCAGTTAAAAACAGTCCAGCCCACATGGCAGACTGCTGAGGGGAAGGTTTCAGAACCTGTATCTTACAGTTTTATTTAGTTCCTATCACTCTGGTAAAAAAGCACTGCACAAATTAAGTGTCACAAATTCACAACTGAATACTGCCCTTCACTACCAGCTTGCAATATCGTTGGTCTTCACAGAGTCAGCACAAGTGAGTGCTCCTGATCTCTCAGTCCAGGGCTTTCTTACAGTGCAGTAGCAGTAAAGCTCTAGTTGCCATTTAGGGGGCTTATATAATGATAAGGAGCCACACAGAAGTGATGTCTCTGCAGGTAATGCAGGTATGGTCTCTAGACAAAAGGGCTGCAGTCAAAATTTCCAATGGAGGCTGGCCACAGTAAATGTGACAGTTAAAGGATGGCAGTACCCATCATCTGCAAAATGAGTCAGAAGCACAAGAAACAGCAAATTGGCCACTATGGAGTATAACTCCCAGGCAATATGTGATTTTGAGAAAGATGAAAGAGAGGCTTTGTGTTTGTTTAAAGCCCTGCTTCCAGGAGTTGGGGAGGATAGTATCAAGACATTTTAAGGAAAATTCAACTGAAGAAGAGCTGGAAACACTAATTAGAGGCAGGGTTGGTGCCACCACAGAACTTGGGAAGTACAAAGATTTATGTAATTAGGAGTTTTAAGAGGAAAGAAAAGGTGGGGGTGTTTAATGCAGCAGAAGGTGGAGAGGCAACAGAAAGAAACAAAGTGGAAAAGAGATACTCAGGATGATAAGCTGGAAAGATGACCTATAAAAGACATTTTGGAACCTGGATAAAGAACCTTTATCAAAACTGAAGGTTAGGATCATGTGGCAGCCAGCCTGCAAAATGAAGAGAATTTTAGTTGCACGGAGAAAGAGCAAAAGTCACTCTGTACAGGAAGGAGCTGCCAGATTTAAAGTACCTGGCCCTGTGTGAAAATTAGATATGACAATTTCCTTCCTTGTTTTAAAATAATGTATGAAGTAAATGTTAAAATATGAGACCTCCTGCAAAATTAGGAGGAGAAAAGCACAGGTTATTGTAATAAATTTGTGATGGTCTCCAGGCACACCAACTAATTATGGCACTCGTGAGAGTCTTGCCAGGACAATGCTGTGAAAACTCGAGGTGGTTGACCTACGAGCCAGCTGCAACACAAGTTATTTTAATGAAGTGTTGTTCATACAAATTAGCAAGAAACAAGTCAGAGAAGAGAGCATCTGCATTAGATGTAGTGGCATCTTCATTCAGCTCTCTCCTGTGGGCTGAGCTAGCCAGAGTCCATTTCATGCATTGCCTGAGCACTGTTTGACCAGTGCTGCACAGCAAAGGTTCCCACTGGGATCCCACTGCCTCTTGAAAGGATTGTGTGTAAAACACACAGCTCTCCAAGGCTGATGGAAAATGGAATCATGAGCAAATATTGTTGGAGTATAGTGTTAAAACACCAAAGCCATGGGCTCAATCCCCATTCACTTAAGAGCTGGACTCGATGATCCTTGTGGGTCCCTTCCAACTCAGAATATCCTGTGGCTGTGATTCTGTGAGATGTGCTGGGTGGAGGGAGTGCTCTCCAAGGGCCAAGCAGTCTTCTGGAAACTTTCATTTTTGAGGTACCAGGGCTGGATGCAAGGAGACAGAACAGAGGGGTGAGTGAATTGATGATATGAAGAGGAAGCCAGTGGACTGGGATGATTCAGCTGGACACACAGGAGGAGTTAACAGAGAGGCAGGTTCAGATCTGAGCAGAAGGAAGTTCAGTCTGACACAGAGAGAAAGACCTTAGAGTCATCCCTGCAAAGCTGGCAACCAGAACTTCACAGTGGCTTCAGAATTTAATGGTTAGAGGTCCCAGTACCCCACTGAACTGTCAAATTAATTTTTGCTGTTGGTCTATATGTAAACACGGATTATTACAAGATAAATCTGCTTGCATCAGTAATGAATTTATC
Source organism: Lonchura striata (assembly GCF_050655825.1). Lineage (NCBI taxonomy): Eukaryota > Metazoa > Chordata > Aves > Passeriformes > Estrildidae > Lonchura > Lonchura striata. The sequence continues at coordinate 22,761,921 of NC_140704.1, read as the reverse complement.
CCAAAACACATGCAATATTGCAACTAACTTTATTCAGCATTTACATCTTTGGTTATATATCTTACTGAGGATTTAAATATCACATGTAAAAACCCATAGATTTCAAGCCTGGGATCCACTCATGTCCACTAACTTCAAATTTGAAATTTAGTACCTAAGCCCTTTGTCTAAATGATGAAAATAAGAAGTTGATTCTCACTCTCGTTTTTATTTCTAAGTTTATATAATCAAAATTCACTGCTCACAAGCTACTCTAGCAGGACTTCATTTACTTGTACAGGAATTTCCAGAATACGTATTTATGTTTCTCCATTATAAGGAGAAGCATAGACAATGTGGTAAAATGAACAGGACTTTCAGTGTGATTAATTTTATTACAGTAAGAGGTTAAAAAGTAAATACTCCCATATTACTTGCTAAAGTATTTACAATATTTCTGAAATTCCTCTTGCAGTTACAGCCATCCAGAATGGATGTGTCTTTAAGATTTACAAAAATGTTACACAATATAAATAAGTGCATATACCCAGGGAAAAAGGTCCCTGAGGAGTGATTCAGAAGATAAATTCACTGGAAAGCAATTTTTTTCTAATGAAAGCTTCACTTGACAGAATCCCTGCTAAGAAAAATCTCTTTCAGAAAAAAAGTTTGTGAGCAATAGAGTCCTGAGGAAAGCCCCTGATAATTCCAGCTTCCTGAGTTCACTACACAAGGCTCTCATAATTGCATGTGGTACTCCAAGCATCCCAAAGGAGGTAACACTAAGCCCTCATTCCTCCACACCAATTAAATGAAACAAAATCTCTGTTGTTCTAGACCCATCTTTTAATCTTTTTCATCTTTTGCCTCCAGTTCATATAGCTACTTTGCCACAGAAGAACCTTATGCTGATTGAAAATATTTCAGTCAATTTCTCAGTTGTTGTTGGGATCAAGAAGGGGAAAGATGGAAAGCCAGTAAATCAGAATAACTGATGCCATCACAAGAAGCTCCTTGTAACAAAAGCAACAGCAGAGAAAAGAGACTATCAAGCAGAAGAGAAGAAAGCATATCCTGAATATTCTTCAGGGTAAAACAGGTTAGGAGGTGTAGGCCAGGGTCATTCAAGGAGCAGACAGATATCCACAGCTGCATTAGAATGAAGGAAGGAACTTAGCTGTGGTATGTACCTCTTGGGTAAGTTCTTGCCAGTCATCTAATGCATGATGGGGTTACTCTTGGTGCTTTCTCTCTCTAGAATCTGGGTCATTTTGAATTTTTAAACCAACAGTGTTGTAGTGCCCAACCATCACTATAAACCAGATCCTTCTCCAGTGTGCTCCAAGGCACAGCAACCACAGACCTGCTGCTCTCAAAAGGCACATTGGATTCTGCAGCTCCAGGTACGGTACAGAGATGAACATTTTCTGTCATTAAACTGAGTCCAGTGTTGGGTGCTGTCTAAATTTGATTTTTTTTTTTTTTATTGTGTACTCAAAACAAGATGATTCCACAGCATCACTCTATTTTTTTTCAACTTTTACACTGAGGATTAGAGACTGGCCTTGAGATGTGATAGCCAGTGACCTAGCAGGACTTTCAGTGGTGCAGTGTTATCCAAAGATTATCTATCTTTCCAAATAAACAACACGGCTGCTGTGATTCATGGTCTGTGTTTGATGTCAACAAGAACATTGGTCCCAGTAATGACAAACAGCTCAGGCTGCTTCTAGCCTTCTGCCCAGCTGAGCAGCTTTCATGATGAGTAAATGAGCACACTTTTGTATCATAGATCTTCAGAGAATAACATGAAGACTTGCCTTACTGTGTTCAAAATTATTTAAAAAGATAACTGATAGGTTTTTTTTTTGCTGCAAGTCCCAGTTCCCAAGTTATGCTCCTTGCTGCTTCAGTATTCTCCTTCATTAAGTGTATTTTTGTCTTAATTAGGCTGAAGTCATGTATCTGTATTTTAGAATAAGAGTTCATCAGGTAATGCAGCTAGGGAATAAAAGGAAAATACATTTTTAATTTATTTGGTCTACTGAAAAGAATGCCAGGAAGGAAATTTTTAATAAAAGACAGTTTTATGGCTCCTTTTCTTGCTTCACAACATGATCTAATTATGTACTCGTTCAAATGACAGTTCCCTTGTGATTCTCATTTAAGAGAAGTGCTAACCAATGCAATGATCAAAACCAACATTGTAGAACAATTCCATCATATTCAGGATACAAGACCATCACAGGACTGTCTGATCACCAGATTTGCTGGTGTCTAGCCTGAGGGCATTAAATACATGACTGACACATTTGTCTATTTGCAGAGTCTATCTATTCATGTTTTCCAAAGTTTAAAAATCTGTTCTCCTGGAAAAAAAAAAAAATCTTTCCTCATGAATAAAAATTAAACCAGCATTGTGCTTTTCTTCCACTGTCTGAGCACCCTGGAAATGCAGCCAGGCCATGGGCAGGCAGCTGGAGTATCCCTGCATGGCTGTGATCTGGCACCCAGGCTTGTGTGCCTGCCCCAGCAGTGGCAAATACACAACACTGGCTCACGGTTCATAGACAGCAAAACTCACCTTTGAGTGTAGGTGAGCAACAGGAGTCCAAGGGTTTCATTTATTTATCTCCCTACTCCCCCAATGGTTTCTGAACTCCCTATTTATCCTCTGAGGGAGAGGGCTCTAGTGTTTGTGTTGCCAAATTCAGCAATATGTCTGAAAACACCACTGACTTCCTGCACTCTTCCAAATGAAAGCAAAAAGATTTCTATCTTCCTCTGTTTAAACCTGATTTATAATACAATTTAACAAAGGATCTAAAAGCATTTTAAATGCCATGTTAATATGAAAACAAAAGCCTACATTCCTGTAATTCTTTGTGTTCTTTTTAATTCCAGTCTGAAAAACTACACAGATAACATACTATATAGATAACATTTTTAATTTATTCGTTATAGTCTGATAATTTTTCACGTAAGTAATTACATTAATAAACTCAGCATAGTCCTTTGAAGTTCAATTTGGAAAGTACCATGTTATCTGAATGTAATAAATCTCGTGTATCTATCCTCCCTCTTCTACTATCATGTCTAGTGACTACTATTACAAGCTTTTTAAAATATTCCTCTGCTCAGTTTAATAGGGATTTTTACAGTATCATTACACATTCTAATTGGGCGATTAGGGGTTTCATGCCACTAATCAAAATACAGGATGAGTGACTGAACCAGTGCAAGTTATGTAAAAAGAAATGAGCCAAAAGGACAGTCTCAGTTTTACCTACACAGTGACAAAACCCAAATGTCAGGCATGGTGGCACTGCAGCCCAGAGCAAAGCACCTGAACAGAATGCAACTGCTCGAAGATTAACCCATGGAAAAAGGGATTCTCCAGATTTCTCTGTGAAGATGGGTTCGTGTCATTCCTCACTACTATTTTGATTTTGAGGCCCAAATCCCCTTGTGCTAGAGGATTTCCTGCATTCAACCATTTTTATTGCTCGTTTTGGAGTACCTTCAGCCTGGGCAGCTTTGGCTAACCATTGTATTCTACATTTGATGAGGGGACAAACTCATCAGCATTGAGGATTGGGATAATCTTGAACTCTCCTTTTTCACTTTCATAGCCCCATGTTAGAGCATTAAACAGTCTCTTCTCTGACATAGGGGCCCATATGAATGTTTGGTAAGCTCCAGGGGAAAATATTCACTTATCTGGGTAATATGAAGCACATTGCAGTCTGATGAAGCTGGTGCTTCTAATATTCCTAGAACAGGGACATATAATAAAGCTGATGGTTCTGCCTTGGAAATATATTCCTATGTTGATCTGCTTCTTATTAGAAACATATTTGGGTTTTTTCCATATTATTTTCTTCACAGATGAGAATGGCAATTTTGATAAAAGGGGAATTGGAGATGGGCTTGGATCCTGATTACCTCAGGATAATTTGGGTATTTCCCCCTTAGAAGTCATAGTCTGTCTGATCCCACTGACTCAAATTCACCGTGTATCAACCTACACCCAGTTTTAGTCCTGTGAATCAACCTCATTTTTAAGACAGAACTGAACACTGAAATGAAGTCAGCAGGAGCTACTCAGAGAACCAGCTAGTCATGACTAACAACACAGGATAGATGTTCAGTCTGTTTAAAATTATTAAAAAAACACTCTCTAAATGTCTTTATTCTTTGCTATGCAGGTGTGAAGCTCCCTTGCAGCAGCAAGATACACTCGGGAGGTTGACACTGTTGTGCTGACATTTGGATCTTTGCAAAAATTCCATCAGATCTACAGTAACCCTTGAGGGAAAACTTGGGGATATCACTGAGACCAGGAATACTAAGAACCAGAAATAAATTGATTCTTCTAATCCACCGCATCTGATCCCTGCTGGTGAGTAGTGAAGAATGGAAATGCTTTTCCAGACCACAAACTGTCAGGAGTCCACTCTGCACGTGGTATTGCATCTGAGGGGAGGCCTGAACAAGTAATCTCTTCACCAGCTTGCCCAGAAATGCAGCCATGACAAGATGGTGCCATGCAAATCCCATGTGCCTCCTCTTGCTTTGCAACTCAAATGAAAGCAACACAGCCATACCAACAACCGTGTCCCAGGAATGAGCTGAGGTTGAGCCTTTGTCCTGTTGTTCAAATAAAGCATCAAAGCATCATAAAAATAAAGGCCATGTACTGTTCAAATAAAGCATCAAAGCACTGTATTGGTCTGTTGCAACAATTTCAGCTCCCCCACAAACCATCTGTTTTAAAATAAGTTACTCAGTGGTGGTAAAAAAAATTTATTAGGAGTCAAGTGGATTTTCCCTGTGTGCTCAGTATCACCTTCTTACAACCCAGGAGGTCTGGGAGGCAGGATTTCCCTTTGCAGGTGCCATGCTGACTCTTCCACAGCAGGCTCAGTTGTCCAGGGTAACTGATCTGAATTCACACTGTAGTGATCTAGGTTGTTGGAGTTTCAAGAACATATGTGAAGAAGAAAGCAGCACTAAAGAAAACTATGGTATTGCAGTACAAGAGGCAAAATAGTCATAGTGGAGATTACCACCTTGAAATGTTGCAAACTCTCTTTTGTCAGGACTGAGAACTTAGGTCATCTGGTAACAAGAGTTGTGATGTTCATAAAAAGGAAAAAGAAATAATGAAACAAAGTAATGGGAACTTAAAGTACTCTCCTTGAGGGCAAGAGTGCTATGTGTGTGTGATTCCTGAATTGATGCATGGGAAATGAGTAACTAGGGCTGGTCTGAGAACACCAAGTGCCAGATACTATTTCAAGCCAGATGACCATTAGGAGTATATGAAAGGCTACCCTTGGGATGCAGGTCAGAGAAGTATAGAGCTTAGCAGCTGTGACAGAAACACTGGTATGAAAATCCACATCAACTTGGGATAATTAAACATTTCCTAATCCTTTTTGCCATGCTTCTACTTGACAACTCCTTGCAGAGATTGGACTGGAGGTCAAATTAAAAAGAAAAAGGAAAAAAAAACCCAACAATAACAAACAACTGCCAAGTCTCTGGAGCAACTGTAAATATCTTTATCTTCTTCCTGCATCTTACATCAACATGTTAATACACAAACAGATTCAAGCTTACAGGGTTCTCAAAGTGACTTTGCTTAGTCTATCACCCATTTATCTGCCATGCCAGCACTTGACTCAAAGTGACAGCTCAGAAACTCTGCCCTCTATTACTTTTTCTTGTTTAAAAGCAATTGCTATATCAGCAAGAGAAAAGTCACTCCATTTGATTAATAATACATACAGATGGTCAGGACATTCAGTCAGAAAACTGATAAATTGTTAAGATGCTGAAATCCACTTGCAGGTTTCTTTAGGTCTGGACTTACCTTCTAACCTTCCCACTTCATGGAAGCTCACATAAGACACCACTAAATATTTTCTCTGTAAACTATGTAAGAGAGGGAAAAGAAAATGTGCTTTTCAGACAGCCTTCCTATAAACAAACATTAAGCCTCATTATTGATGCAGCAAGTGAAGCAACCTAGGAATTTCTGATGTAGCAATACAGTGTAGTTGCATATTCTAATTTCTTTTAAAGATGACAGGACATAAAATACAAAAATGCAAATCTAATCAAAGTTGTGCAAAGGAGAACACCATTTGTTGATCACTGCTGTAGTGTTCTTCTACTATTTTCCTTTTGACTCCCTTCACAACTCACAACTCCTCCATTTGTGGATGGTTTGGCTTATTTACTACTTGCACATATCCTAGCCTTTACCACTTCACCATGGCTTTAAACAGCAATAAGGAGTCAAAGTGAAACAAATAATTTTGTTCTCATCTCTGACATTTAACACCTTTTGTAGGAATTCAGCATCAGAAAAGAAAGTAGAGTTTTTCTTGATAACTAAGGTGTGTTGTTGAGAACAAATATGCTTGAACTCACACATGACAAGGCCTAGCCAGGTAGCTAACATTGAGTTGACAAAATAGAGCTCTGGGCTTGAGAGCCAGTGTACACTTCTACACATTTAAACATTTAATCCTCTCATGCTAAGTCCAAAGCCTTAATGATGCCACAATAAAGACTAAATGTATTTGCTCAGCCAGATATTGAGTATAAACTATGTGAAGACATTAACATAAATAAAAGTTTCCAATGTTGTTTGAAGGTATCAGAATAATGACCTTTTCTTTTAAGTTTTAGGTGAAGGTGCCACCAAGCAGAAACACAACTTCAGGAATACTCTGGAGACATTTATACTTCAGTCCTGACATGCCACTTTCTACACACTTTTGACAAGTTCCTTCCTCTCTGCCCTTCAAGGGGCTGTTCTAGCACCCACAGAAAGGATAAATCCATCAACAGTAAGCTTGGCCCTGCTGCATTTGGAAAGACAAGAGCTTATGTGAGCCTTGAAAAGCTTCCACCCATGTAACCTCCCCAGCTCATGATTTAAACACAGGGGCAGTCAGATGGCTGATTAGACCCCCAAAAGCAAAGATGCTAAAGCCCAGATTCAGGCAGGCACTGCAGGAACAGCCACATGCAATTGTTGCCAACTTCACTGTCTCCCCAGACTGACTTCCCCTCTCCTCATAATTTCTTCTCAAAGTCTTTCTTCCTCTCTCTTCCTGTTTGGCCCCTGACACTCAGAAAGACAACAAGAAAAGCATCCTAGCTGTTTCTGCCCCATTTCCCTCTGGACTGGCTCAAATCTAGAGAACTGCATGTCCAGCACCTCAGCTGGGGCATCCTAGGGTTGCAGGCCACTGGCACATAGCCCAGAGCCACTCCTCATGCACCTGCTTGGCATAACAAGAAACTTTGAAAGGATACGTGGTGAAATCAATGTATGGGAGACTGAAACAAAGATACCCTAAGAAAAAATAATTGACCATTTTCCAAAATTACTTTTGTACATCTACTCATTAATCAAATAACAATTAAGAAAGACATAGTACAAACAACTAAGTGGAGTCATCATCAAATCCAAGATTTCTGAAGTGGGAAAAATGTTCCTGCACTACGACAAATTAAAACAACATGCTTACATTTTCTAAAATTTTCTTCACTTATATAAATTAAACCCAAAAATATCAGTCCCAAACCTGTCCCACCCGAGTTTTACTGGAAGGTGTATTCTGTGGGAAGATAAACACAAATTTTAATTTTTCCTCTTTCCAGACTGCTCTTCTTTTCACACAGCAAAACCTTCACTAATAAAATTAACAAGCAATAACTACTAAAAGTGTAAATAGAGGAAAGGGAATAGATTGTGAATGAAGGGGAAATCACAAAATCACATGAACAGAGATACAGAACTCAGGCCTGTTGTGCTGTTTCCCTACTTTTATTTTGTTATGTTGAATACCTTCTGTTTCTTTTACTGAAAAAGTGTGCAGGAGAAGCTCACACCCAGGATGATAAATGCCTTTGTTCATACACCTGAGCAACAAAGACACAATGATACCTCTTTCTACAGCTGTTTTCCCAGCTACTTGTGGCTACATTGAAATACAAAGGCGAATAATCCTTGTTGTGGTAAGCCAAAGAAAGAAATAGTGACATACAGAAAAGAAGAGAAGCTAATTAATATAATTAAATAAGGGTATTTTCCATCCAATTATTTACTCCAGTGAACACAGAAAAGAAAGGTTAAATAATCTGAAGAGCCCAGGGATTTTGTGAGGGTTTCTGCATTTTCTATTATGCTCTAAAGCTGGTGTCCACAATAGTCTCATTAACTTAATAGTTTAAAATGTGTAAGCAAAAATAGACCATATTTGATGTCCAGTTTAACATTTTGTATGAAGTTAAGGCTTAACATAAGGTAAATTTGATAACAGTCATTACCTTTTCATGTCCACAACTGCCACTTTAGCATCTTTGAAATGGTAAAAAAGGTTGTCCCTCTTCCCCTTTTTGATAGAATGCACGACAGCCCTTCATACACTGTAGCAGGTGCTGAAGAAAAATGCTTTTCTATTAAGTCAGGAATGTCACTACTTGGTTGTGAGACAGCAGACAGACCTTCATCATTTTTGCAAAAGTTATCTCCAGGGAAAACTATCAGCATGTTTCATTTTCACACTATCAACTCACTCTTATCATAGACCATCATTCTTTTAAGACAGGCATTTGAATAATACTTCAGATTTGACAATGGCTGACAGATAAAGAAACATGAAATGAAACATAATGACTACTAATAAAGTGCTAAATGTGAGTTAAAGAACAAAGGAAAAAATAAAAACAGACCAGGATTTCATTAACACTAATTACAATACATATTCAGAAAGTAGGAAACCTATTTTTATATAAATTCCTGAGAAACTATATGGAGAAACAGTTTGAAGAAGTAAAACCAGTGAAAGAACACTGTACTAAAACCAGTATTAAGTGTTATTTACTAAACCTAAGCAGAGGCAGGTTCTTAAGACACTGCAAGAAATGGTAATTTACATCCTCACCCACAGGCATGATCTAATTCCTGCCACGGACAACCAGCAAAAATGCATTTTTTCCCTTCTCTGAAGTCATACTTAGAAACTTATTTTAAACCAAGTTAATTTAAAATGGTATGGAGCAACCATACCAGAAGTAAACAGAATCATATTCAAGATGTTAAAGAGTTTATTTTAGGAATGTGGACAAAAATAACACAAACATCCTCGATACTGTACATTTGTTTAACAGATAATAAACAGCAAGGGAAGTGATTTAAAGTGTACAGAATAAGTGGGACCATACAATTAGACTGGGGGTATAGAAAAGCTCTTTGCTTGTCACATCATACTGGTAAGCTACTAAAAGTGCTCAAGGAAACCCTCTATTAAAAGTAAGACAGGAAATAAATCACATTACGTAAATATCAAAAGAACAATAAAAGGTTAAAAAAAATACTGCCTTCTTACTGTACTGGCTCTGGCAGGGACTGAGGTAACTTTCTTCATAGCAGCCCTTATGGTGCTGCTTTGCTTTGGATTTGCGGCAAAAAGAGTGCTGATAACACACAAAAAAAAAAGCTTTGGCTTTTGCTGAGCATTGCTTGCACAGCATCAAAGTTTCTTTTTCCCCCCACTCTGCTTGTTCCAGCAACTAGGCCAGGGGGGAGCAAGAAGCTGGCAGAGGACACAGTTGGCCAAAACTGACCTAAATTGACCCTGCTCCAAGCACACCAAGAAAACTGGAGAGGAGGCTAGGTAGAGGTCTGCTCCTGGAAGGTGGCAATTGCCTTTGCAGAATTTGTTCCTCTACCCTCCTTTCCTTCACTTACTGTGCCTTTATCTCAACCCTCTGCTGTTCCCATTCTCTCCCACATCCCCCCAAGGGAGGGAGGAAGCAGCTGGGCAATGTTTAAGCTGCTGCAGAATCTGGGCAACTTATTTTTTTTTTGTCAAGATATTTTAAGTTTGGAGAATAAAGTGCTCACACAGACTGATGTTTCTTAAATATAGGAACACAACTATGTTTGTTTCAAGATCAACCTTCCTCCAATTTTGCTAATTGTATTCAAAGTACATATTAACACATATTCCCACAACTGAATTTAATTATTCAAAGACAAATAAGCTCCTCTATGTCAACCCTGACACATTACACTCTTGGAAGATGCTTTTCCAGGCAAAAAAACCTCCACCAACAAGAATGTGCGTGATGTATTTTTCATCAACTATTTCTGCTATGTGGAGCTGTGCTTCCATGTTGCTTTTTGTTATATATATATACATAAATCTGTCTATTTAGGAACAAGAGAACAACTGCTTTAAGTAGCAGTTAAGACTGAATTCAAAATCACACTATTGTGACTATTAACCATCTAAATCAAGTAATAAAATATAGATTTTAAGAAGAGGAAACAAACCAACTTCAGTGAACATTTCAACAATGAAAAACATTTATGGAAAATTATTTCCATACACGTAGGAGATAGAAACATGTTATTTCAAAAAGTCTTTAGCTGCTTCTAGTTTTACAACCAGGAAAAAAACACTTAGGAGAGAAAAAAACAGAAGGGAAAGAGCAAAAGGGCTAATGAACACAAACTGTCTTCCTGGATTCTGGAGTTACAGCTCTTGTGGAAGGTTCTCATCTTTATTCATTCTCAAATCTGCTGTAGGGGTTATCAGAATCCTGGAGAAGACCTGTAAAACAAAATGGGACTACAGTTATAATTTTCTTTTTACAGAAAAACTCTGAGTTACTCACTTTTCTGCTATTGGTACTGCATGTAACAAATCCAAAAGGCAATTCTTGTAATAGTTGCTCCATTACCCAGGCAGTCAAGGATTATAATAAATTGGAAGTGTTCTTAAGCACTCTTATTTCTCACACAGTAATCATGAATAAGTATTTCATGATTTAGCAGGGAGAGAACATTTCCCTATGAAAAATTATTATGGAAAGAACATTTCTCATCTGTGAGGTAAACTCCAAAAAATGCACTTGTGAGAGTCAAATTGACAAAAATATAAGTATAGAGATGTCTCAAGAAGAACAGATTCCAAGTGGCCAGTTTATAAATGCAAGTGACTATAAGATCATCATCCTTTTAAAATGTAAGATGTTGCTACTTTGACTTAGCTCTACTTCAATTATACCCAACCATCTGTCACATTCAGCCACTTACAGCTTTTCTGCAACAGGACAATAATCTCTAAGAAAAAATGAAGATCACTTCTTATGTTCACTAAAACCTCCAGGGACCAGAACGACACCATCACTTAATCCAAGATAGTGTTTCCCTCACAAAGATTCTTAATGACTTTATACTAGAATACTGTCACAGAAAGCCCTGCAAAGCCATCCAATTATGCTGAGTGCCTGGATATGCAGAGCATCCTCTGTATAGGTTAGCTGAGCAATCACTGTTCCACACAGAAATTACTTCAAAGAGACTTTAAACCACACTTTAAACCTGGGGTAGGCAGAAGACTGAAAATAAAGGAGTCCTGTACGAGTCCAGAGGCTGACCTTATGCTGTGAAAGGATAGAACACTATTGCTATTTTTTCTGCCAAGATTTTTATACTGATGTCTGACAAGGACTCTTCTGTAGCTCATTTGTCCAGGCCTGGAGACAGTATGAAGTGCAGTCGAGCAACTCCAACTCAAAATGTTCAGATTCACAATAATGAAAAAAAAAATATTTCTAGTCACTGCCAAATCTTGTAAGAAGGCCTCTCAGTCTTTATCACACCATACCTCTTTCCACATGTACCTGCACACAGATACTGAATATTGATATATTCACTGTTTCATCTGGAAGTCAAAACCTAACAGTGCTGTAGGCAGACTACACTATTGCCTACCTTGTGCAGTTGGTGAGCTTCATTTGAACTGCCAGGTTATTTTAAGATGCCAGTCAAGCAGCACAATTGCTCAGGGCTGATTACTCTATCAGTTACTGCTACTAACTACCTGATAGGGAACAGTAAATATTTGGAATCAAGAATAAATATGAAAAGTCCTATAATAACTCAAATAAACAAGATTACAAGTAGTCAATCTGTAAAACATTAATATCAAAACTATCCCTCATATATATGACCCTTACTTGTCCAAGGAGTAAGTCAGTAACATTTATAAAGCTTCAGCCAGGTAACATAACATATAGTCTATTTACCTGGTGTGGTACCTTGTATCAGAGGCACTATCCATTTCCGTAATTGTTTTTGAAAGTAAATAAAATAAAAATGTAAACATTTGTTTAATAAGGATATGCTTAGATGATATAACTGTGGAAATTATTATACAATATTTTCAGATTTTGAATTTTTTGTCTTTTTAAACTTCTAAAAAGTGGTTACTTCTCAGATTTTAGTATTACCTTTCATGCATTTAAACAAGCAGCTGTGATGTCCACTCTGTCTTTTCTAGCGGTCAAGTAAACAAATACACAATAAAAAATTGTCTCTTACCCTTGGCCTGCAATTCAACCTTCAGTGCCTTCAGGCAATATTCCTGCATGAATTTAACCCCAACCCAAAGAGAGAAGAAACATTTCTTTTGCTCCCAGTTCATCAACACCCCCATCCTTCCTCCAGACTTGTTAATACTTTGGCAGTTAGTGGATATACAGCTCCTAATACAATCAGTTACCTGAAACACAACTGAGTCCAATTTAAAAAAAAATGCAGTACTCCTGTATTTCACCCCTTTGAAACACAAAACACATTTCCACAACATTTACCAAAAATCAGCATCAATACTAGAAATTACCACTATTATTACAATTGCCATTGCTTAAACTCTCTGCACTCATTAAGATCCATTTACAAATAAATGCACCTAACTTCAAAAAGCTTTCCATGAAGTGGCAAGAGGTGGTACCATATTCCCTGACAAAATGAACATGGCCTGCAGACTTTTCTCTGTAGAGTCTGACAAGTGCTTATTATATTTTTTTGATATTTCATTCAGGACACATACTCAATACTTCATAGGTCTGAAACTAGCACAGTAAAACACTAGATTCTGTTCTTTACAGCTTAAACAGCTGAAACACAATGGAAAAGATTTTCTACATCCAGTAATGCCAATTTCAAATTATCCAGAGGACTGTGTAAGAGTCCTGATAAACCTTTCCTACATCATTCTGAAGACTGAATATACTTTTCTCTTCTCCTGCCCCAAAGCACTCAGCTAAAAGCCATTTTAGAAAACTAAATCTCATATTTCAAGTGAATGTGTCATTTTTACTCCTCACTGCATATGCCATACCCAGTAGTACTTGCTTTAATTTTACTGAATTATGTTTAGGAATGAACAGATCTAATCACCACCAATCAGGCATTAGTATGTCTAACTTAAAGTACTCTCATCTGTTTCATCACAGAATACTGAAACTAAACAGGCTTTAAGAATGATGGGTCAATCCAGTGTGAATATTATTGGCTCTGACTTCAGAAATTCATGTCCCAGGAGAAAGGGACTCCAAGAGAAATGGCAAGCCCTCCTTCCACATAAGGATACTCAGAGGTTACAATACCTGATACACTTTGCTTTCAGCCTTGCTCTCAAGCCTGCACCCAGCATTTAAATTTATTTTACCCTCAGCATTTTGAGCACATCATAAGATAACATTAAGTAAGAGGAGTGAGACAGCAGCTCATCACTTGCACCAACTCTTACTGAAGAAGTATCAGGCTCCAGTAAGTGGACAAAAATTATATGGAGAGACATACAAAAAAAAGGAGCATGACAAAAAACTTCTGTCAGCTGCCACAACTGCTCTGCCAGTGCCACTCCAAGGAGCTGGCAGCCCATGCTAATGGGGCAGCACATCTGGCTCAGCTGAAGCTCTCGCACTGCCTGGAACCAGACAGGAGCTGTGTCTCGACTGTTTCTGTCAGACATGAGAGACACCACCCAAGCTGTCGTTTACCCTCAGGGGTTCAGAGAAACCAGATGTTTGCATCTTCAGGAGCCTTGTTTGCAATCAAGTCCATTATGTGCCACTGGTGAACTTGAATATTGGCATACAGGTCACTTAAAAGTTCTTACTTCCATTTACCCTCATTTTGAGGTTAGTATTTGACCTACTTAGCAGTATCTATGAAACACTCAAAAATTTGAAAGGTATGGTAGTCACGTATCTTTCATGAGTTTATAGGAAATAATGAAGAATCTTAGGAAAAATGAAATAAGAAATCAATGGTCAAAAGAAATTAATACCTCTTTCCAGCATATTCATTTATATTGCATACTAACTATGCATGTCCCCAGTCATTGAGATGTGACTCTCATCATGTACCAATGCTGCCCAAAAACAGAATTAACAAGTGAAATACTCAGAAGAGACTGTGTGTAGTTGAAAACAAAACAAAAAAACAACCCAGCTTACTGCATGTCTTCACCCCTTACTAAACTTTTCCTCTTTATTTCTAGCCCTCCATATTAACAACTGTATTCTTAACAAACTAAATAGCTTTCAGTGTTTGGCAATGCAAGGTTCTCCTGCCTTGCATTCAGAACACTAAAGAAGGTCAAGGCAAAGTATCTACCTTGAACAGAAGACACAGTTACTGTCATAAACTACTGAATATAAAAACCAATGTCTCATATAAAATAAACAAGAGAGGATTATGTATCATTAAAATAGCTAATCAAAACCCTTGCAGAACTAAAGAAATGAAGTAATAATCACTTTGCAAAAATTAAATGAAAAAATCCTTCCACTAATACTTGGCAAAATGCTCAAATAAATAAATAATAAAGCAGCTTCTCACTAATGCTATACTGAACACACAATAGAAGCAAATGCAGCAGGAATTAAATTGTAGTTCCTTTGTGTACTACACAAGCTGCAAAGTACTCTGAATTCTACTTTAAATTTTTCCTAAGAGACAACATATAATTTGTGTAATCATATTGCATTCATATATGTGAGCAAATGAAAAATACTATCAACTTGTGTAACAAAGAAACAATTGAAAATGCATACTCCTGGTTGCTAAAGCTCTCTATTGCTTCCAATGCTCCCAAAGGATTGTGGCAAGAGTGACACCTGCAGTGCATCATAAATGTGTAATTACCATTTAAATGGGGTATGGAAAGCTGGGGATGAAATGAGAAAAAGCATTCCCTTAAAGCCAACCAAATACTGAAATTTCGGGCATCATCATCTTTATGTATAGTCAGGTTAACAAAGTCATTGTCATTCTGCCACTCATCCATGCCTACTTAACTGGGAATCCTCTCTGCAGTGTGTAAGAGTGCAAAATAATCTAGTGCCTCCCTAATTATTTGCAGCAATTTTTATTAGATTATGTTTCATATGCTAGCATCTGTATTTTCTAGATAATAAAAAAATGTGGACAGAAAATCCACGTCTCACAGAATTATTCTCACCACCATTTGTTTGTATATTATCAGAATGCAACCCTTATATTCAACAGCAATTATATTTATGAATTTCAAAATTTATACATATTTTGTGTTTAACTTTTTCCTCAGTTACATGCATCCTTTAATTATGTTATGTGAGAGTTAATTTTTTTTTAAACAAAAATTAACCACGTAATTTCAGGCCTCAAATTGATATATCTGATAATATAAATTAATCCTTGTTTAGGCAATACAGCAAATCTGTCAATACACTTTATATAGAAGCTTGCTAATAAAATTTAAGTTTTATAGTACAATTGCAATCTTGTGCAGGTAATCTGAATTGCAAAACCTAAGTGCATGAAGAAGTGAGTATGTCTGATTTCTTACAAGAAAGAACACTTTTCATTAACACAATGAACGTACAAACTTGTTTCTCATTAACTCATTGATAGTGGAGGCAAAATGACACTAGCTCTCCTATGCTGTGGACAGTATAGCTACAAACAATATTTGATTTAATGAATTTGATGTCCGTATCCAAGGACATTGCATTATACAGTTTTAAATTTCAGGAAACTCAAGTACTTCAACAAGATCCAGAAAAGCACTGCACAAAGGTCTGAAAGTTAAGCACTGAACAGACAACTGTCCTCAGTAAAATGTAGGGCCATGCAGAGACAAGTGAACTGGTTTCACAAGCAGAACATAACTGAATGCAGCTTTCACATCACTGAACTCCAGTGCAGGGTTCTGATATGGGAACTGAGATTCAGCACCCAGGACCTGCATCTTGGAGCATCCAGGAAATGCAAAGGTCCATCTGCACTGAGTGCTGCAAGTTATTGTGGGGACATAGCCATTGCCCTAAGCTCTTCACCAGATCTTTCCCAATAATTCAAACTTGCTGAGATTGACTGTGAGGTCTCTTCTAAGGAGAAACAATCACAAAAAGCCTGTATTGTTTTATGTTGTGCTTGGATTTTGTTTGCCTTTTTAACATCTGGATTACTGCTGCCATTCACTCAAGCAACTCTTGAAACTGAACTGTGGTTGAAATACAGGGTTAATTATCCTGTAAAATACCACAGAACAACTTCCCTGACTGATGTTTAACAAAAAATACTTCCAGTTTCTACAACAGTCTTCTTTCAGTAGCTCAAGCTTCACAGTGTAGTATTCCTCCATTCCTGCAAGGATCATTCTTTTACAAACGTTCTCCAGAATTCTCTGCAGACAATTCCCTACAGAGTTTGTCTGTATCACTTCTGCATCAGGCAAAGGGCAGGCTGCAGATTCATGAAGGCATTCCTAGACTCTGCCAATCAGTTTAACAAGAGGATGAAAATTAACAGCTTGAGTGCTGTTCAGACCTCTAGAAACACCTTCTCTGACATCAGTGCAATTTGCATAATAAAAAAATGCAGCAGTTTTAGCAGATCTGTCTCTGAATACACAATAGTATTAACCCTATGAACAAATCAAATGAAAAATGGAAGCACTGACAAGCCTATATAATAAGAGCCTCCTACACAACACAGCAGGTTCTACAGTCTTGTGACAGTCTTCTACAACTGGACCACAGCTCACTTAAAAACAAACAAAATAAATTTTATCCCTACATTACGTTGCATCCACCACCCTTCTTTTTAAAGTTTGGTTTAAAAAGCTTACTATCTACTAGTCAGTCTCTCCTCCTTCAATAGCCTTGACTCCAGTAGCAAAGTTCAAGTAGGTTGATTTATCACATTCAGAAACAAAAAAAACCCGAAACTCAGTCTTCTTACTTAGGAACAGACAGGATAAACCACTTATTCTCATCAATATATTTAAGTGCCCATCCCAAACACACTGTTCTTCTTGCCCAGTTGGCCAGTCAGTGTAGGAAGAGAACAGGAGCATAAGCGTGCTGAGATCAGGTGTCAGAAGACAAACATCAGCAGAAAACTGGGCTTGGCTACTTCTGATGCTCATAAAGCAGCTTATTTCTGCTGTGAATTTTAACAATCATTAGGGAAAAGGAATCAACTTAGGCATAATATCAAAACAAGATGGCACATACCGTATTTCTTACGTATTTCATCATGCTTCAGTTTTCTTTCATGTTTCCTACAAGAAATAAAGACATCAGTAAAACATTTCGACTCTTTTGAGCTGTAAGCAAATATAATTATATCCAAAAAGGACATTAGCATTTTTACATTAGTATTAGTAATTACATTACAATTAAAAAAAAAAATTACACTTAGTAGTTATATATATATATATATATGTTATCTTTCTATTTACACTTCATCTGTATGTACAGACTATGTATTACACACTGTACCTGGAAGACGTACCATAAATTCTTACTAATTGATAGTGCAAACATAGGATGTATTACAATAATAAGAAATACTTTCCTATATAAAAGAACTATGTCCACACATGCACACATTCACAGACTGAGGTGTTAATCTATACATAAGAAACAAGGCACTACACTACACTGGAGCACTCCTTAATGCTTTCCAGCAGGGAGCACAGTTGTAAAATTTAGCTTTGCACAGAACATACTCTGGAATACTAATTCAATATAATAATTCTAAAAGGATAAAAAGGTGTATTACTATTTTGCTTAAGATGCACAGCAAGTGTAAGTGAAAACTACTGCTTTCTAAAATCCAGCATGGCAACCATGCAGAGAATAAATTAAAATATTGTGCTAAATATAAATTGGTTTTTATGTTGTCTGACCATAAGATCATTTTTAAAGCTGTACCTAGTACTGCCAAACTGAAATTATTCACATAAACCAACTGTCTGATGAGTTGATTTCTCCTTCCCTTTTGCAAAGGTGAAGGGGGAAAAAATGAAAGATGTTTAAATGGAAAAAAATCCATTTTTTCTCAGATAGTTTTCCTATATTACAAAGGAAGGATCTATTTTGCTTATTTTAAAAAAGAAACATAAAAGCTCCTATACAACTGCTTCATCAGTATGAGCCAGAATCTATATACCTTGAGGAAAAGACAAAGAATTTTGCAAAAAGAAGTTTCTCTAACAAAAATTAAAAAAAAAAAAAAATTAAAAAGACACTTTTTGCTACCCTCTGTCAAAATTTAACCCAGTTAGACAAGTTGTGACTTCTGCTGGATTCCAATTTGCACGTATTCAGCAGAAAGCTGTTAAGCACTGACGGCTTAATTCACCAAAGATCCCATCTGCCCTATGCATATTCCACCTCCAAACAATTCCTACCGCTAATCAGATCCTGTGTGTCCTCAGAACCAATTATCCTGCTTCCTAGAGAGCTGAGGTTTGGAGTGGCCTTTTCCAGCAATTACACTTCTGGAAAAGCATGTAGATAAAGCACAATGAGAAAAACCAAACAAGACAGACTCAAAACCTTCCACTACTCTTTCCCAGAGATACCCACGTCCCTTACATCTCTCTGCATTATTAGGCCCAGGCAGAACAGTAAATAAAGCAACCTGGCCAAAATGCAGTAACAGAAGCTGGAGAATCAGGGTAATGAAATTCATGTAGAAGAAGAAAGTCGGGATTGAGACATTGAAGAGAACAGAGAAAAGAGGAGACAAATTTATCCACTGAAGGTAACCTGACAACAGGATTTCTACTTTCTGTGGTACATAAAAGGAAGATATATGGGGCAAGGGATCTCGGGAAGAGAATAGAGAGATTCTGCTTAAAGCAGCCTTCTCCAATATAAAGCAAAATCCTTCTACTGTATAGTTTTCATGTGAGTTTAAACCAGGTTTATTACTGGTGGTACTAATGGCATTTCTTCCTTGTTTTGCATATCCTGTCTGAAGTAATGAAGACTCGTTGCTGCAGGTTTCAGTTATTGAAACCTCAGTATTTCAGCAGCCAGTGTGAATCAGTTCTGAATTCAGAAATCACCTGCTTAAGAAGGGGATGGTGCAAAAATCAAGCTGTGTAGGCTTTAAACCTCAGAAAGGCTTTAGGATACTTCCCTAGGCTATTCAAAACAAACCACCAAACAGCTAATTAAGATTGAAGGGTAAAACCATTAATACCAGTGAAACATTCAAACTCTGACAGGCAGCCACAACGGCATCACTTCACCCATGACTAAATCCTTGCTCAGTAAATAAGGCTTAGGTACACATCAACCCAGAAGAACCAGACACAGCTCTGAACAGGCAGTCCCTGAATCTGCCACTCAGAATTACTGTACCACCCACGTCTCACATGATAATCAGCTCAAGTCACTTCAGTCTTCTGAGTTGGTTCTGTTTCTTAACACTACTGCTATTACTCCATCTTATACATGCTAAAGTCTTGGCTTCTCATGCAAGTTGTCCCCACTGCCATAAGGTGAGGAAGTATTTTTCTCAATACTAACAATTCCCATTATAATCTTCCATACTCGGTTCTTCACAAACTGCCATCCTTTCTTTCCCTGGCCTTTCTCCTTGTTCTCCCTTACTATCAATTTATACTTGACACTAGATCTTATTGCTTAGCATTTGTCTATAAACTTCTAAAATAAATAATGATTTATAAACTATATAAATCTAACCTATACATATACCATGTATTTGAAACTGTAAAGAATCAAGTGTATACAAAAAGACACTACTCAATGCCATACTGAAAAATAATTTTTCATGTTAGAGATGATGAAGTCAAATAAAGGGCTAAAACTTTTGCAATAAGATACCTGTTTTAAGTCAAAAATTGAACATCAGACATCCTTCTCTTTATGCCCCTCACTATAAATGCAAACTCAAAATATCACCAGTGATTTTCAACCCTCTCAATAAACTGACAGCTACTTTCAGCCTTGTGTAGATAAGCAGAGAGTCAACATAATAACCCTTCTTTTCATTTTAATAGGCATCTTCCAAAGAGACACTAAAGTATCCATAATTAACTGAATTCTAATGCAAACAAGTATTAAACTTAAAAAGCAGACTTTTACAGTGTACCTGAAAGACAGAAAATACTAGGGGCTGCAATCATCTTAAACCTTCCACAGAAAATATCTCCATGGATCACTATGGAACTTGAGCTTCCTTGCTATGTTTTTACCATTCACTAAGTAATCATAAAAGGAAGCTCAGGCTAGTCTGTTCACCTTCCATTGCCAACTGGTATGAATCATATATGAGCTGATATAAGCTGTATTTGAAGTAGCTGTATCCCACAGAAAAAACAAACAACATGTAAGATGACAAGAAAAAAACAAAACCAGACAGACAGAAGGTCAATGCTGTGCCTATTTTTCTCCCATATTTATTCAGCAATTTTCATTAACTATGTGAAAACTTCACAGTAGAAAGGAAGGACTACACAGTACAAGGCAGTGTTTTCCTCTGCAGGTTGCTTGGCAAAAATGGGCTGTTGAGAATATTAATTTGTTCCACAGCCTGCTAGTAGCAATTCATTCTCCAAAGGTCTTGGAGGAAGTAAGCAGTGGATAGGGTAAGGTGCCCCAGGTGCTGGAAGTGGCTTACTCCTTGTGTTTTCCCATGACCCCCAGCCACACACACAATTGGTATGCGTGTTCAGAACATGGAAACACCCCAGGGCTGCCGCTAAGCTCTCTCCTGCAATTAAGGCAGTTTCTGTTTCACAGACACTCCTGAGACAAGCTGGGAAAGAGAAATGCTGCTCTAAATAAGGCTGCAGGAATCATTCTGGCAGAGCAGCCTGCTCCCAGTGATCTTTGTTCCTAGGCTAAATTCAAGAATGGAGCTGATATTAGCTCTAAGTTGCTAATTGCCTGGTGCAACACCACTTGCTTTGCGTGTGTGCACATCACACATTACATTCCAGAAGCATCAGACTTCCTACAGATTAACTGTACTGAGAATTTAAAGCTGATACACAAATCACAGTGGAAAGGTTACAGAACACAATCATCCCATTATGCATGTAGTCAGAAATCTTTGCTTTATAACAAACACAGCTAAGTGCTGTCTTAACTGAACAAAGCAACATAATTAAGGATGTACATTTCACCACAAGTCACATGGTTTTGGCATATAAAAAAAATGCTGATATTCCTCACTGGGTCCCTCCTCTTTTGAAAAAAACAAAAGCATTATAGCAGAAACATCATGTTCATAGTAGCACTCAGCCTACTGTGCTGTGACTAGTTATAACTGGATTAACAAATAGAGAATTCCCCTTTTTACTGATCCATTGCAAATATTCAACATAACTCATCTGACAAATTGTGTGAGCATACTTCCTGAATTGAACACCTATTTCTTACCCTTCCATGCACATTCAAGTCTGACACTTTCAGCTCACAAATTCAGATGTTTATGAAAGCAAATTTGCATCTGTTCTCTTCTTGGATAATGTTTGTCCTTACCTCACAATGATGCACAAAGCACTCATGGTACCTGCCACACTGAGCATCAACTTGTTTGCTCTCTGTTCATTTCCAGCAATACAGCTCCTAATCAGGTTCATCAATCTCATAATAAAGCTCTGTTTTGTAAAAAACCTGAAACTGTCATGCCTAACATCACAATGCCTCTTTGTTTAGTACTCCATGTATTTCTCAGAAAGGCAGAATACTCCTACATCATCAGGAAGTGTATAGCTATATATCAAGCTGTCAAGACTTACCTCTGAAGAGACTGCAGCCTTCGTTCCTCTCTCTTCCTAGCTAGCTGCTCCTCTTCTTCCTCTAGTAGTCTGCTAGAAAAATGAGGGAAGGAAAGCATAAGAGGAGGAAAAAGCAACTTTATTGCTAAGCTATCACTATTTACTACTTCATAGCCATGTAAAACTTCACAGCTGAGTAAGTATAATTTACAAGTTTGTGTAATTATCGTTTCACATTTTATAATATTCTAATGCTCTACTCATTGCAGTAATATGCCCTTCAGCCTCCACAGAACTATTTACAGCTTCATAGGAAGAGGATGCAGACTGTTCCTGAAGCAGGATTCCAACTGCCCTTTTCCCCATGTGTCACACCCCATTTAAGAGTCAAGTGTTCTGCATGTACACAGTTAAGTCCATTGTTGTCCTTTAGAAGAAGACTGGTGGTTCATAAGCCTTTGATGCCAGAACAATTTATCTTTCCAACAACCATTACTATCCAATCTCAAGTTGCCCCCTGGAAATGAGTCAATTCTGGAATGAGCAAGGATTTACCTGAGCATCAGCTGTGTGATTCTGGGAAATGCTGAACCTACACAATACATCTGAGCTGCGCATGTGCAGATATGCTCTACTGAATTATCTGCTGCCCTTTAGCTTTGTGTCCTGCCTTGAAGAAAGCTTAGTTTCACTTAACCATTAAACAGACTGTAAAAGACTTGTAGGACTCTAAAGCAAATGTCAAATAATTTATGATGATTCTTCAGGATTAGTAAATGGACAACTGCCATGCTTGCCCAGGTGCTAATCATCTTCCAAAAGTGAATACTGTTCTGAAGATGTCTGAGATGAGTATTTACAATATTAATACACCTGAGCAGCATTACCACTCATCTGCAGCCACCAACATCTAAGTTAAGCAAGAGTGACATCCAGTGGTTAATTACAGTATGTCAAATGCTTTAATACACAAAATTCAGACACATTCAGCTCTGGAAATATGAACTCAATTCCTTCATGTGCTCAAATGGTCCATCTATCTCTCAACACTTTAGTTATTTCAATACAAGCCAGTACTTAAGAACCCATGTAATGTTTCAGAAACAAAGTTCTTAGTTCCAGCTTTTTCCACCTAAAGAATTATAAAATATTAGGGGAGTAGGAAACAAACATAACAAGTTCACTTTAATTTAAAGACAATGTTACCCTTTTGGAAATCTAATCAATTATCCACATCAGCATGTCCAGCATGACTAGAAGCTCACATTCTTGGGCACTCTTCTGTAAAACTGCTTTACTGGAGAGACCATGTCTTAGAACTATACAATAATCTTCACAATTTGTGTTGCAAAATATGAAAACATCAAATAAATAAAATATTGGTGCATGATTCAGAAAATAAATTTCTTCCCTGTAATTAAACATCATTAAGTATTTTCTGATTTCTGGATACTTGGAATTGTCCTTCCAAATTCAGAAAGTTTGAGATTATACAAATAAAAACATGGTTGAAAACATGTTTTTATTTGTATAAGAAGTGATTGATAACAGAAGTTCACAAGAGTCTATTTAGTAGAGTTTCATGAATAATAGCTGTTCATGAAACTGTCACAAGGAACCAGACTCTAAGAAGTCCAGAAACAGAGGATAAAAATAAACACTATGTACCAATATTCCTAGAATTCCTGTGATAGGATAGATACTATCCTATCCTATCCTATAGTTACTGTAGTAACTACATTACTGATATGGGGGTTAATGAACTTAAGTATGCTCTGTGTTCAAGCAAAAGGTAAGTTCAGGCTTCTCAAACACTTAAACACCACAGCTTAAGAATTTCCTAAAGAAACACTGATACTTCTGCAAAACAAAGAAAACAAAGTTACAACTCAGAGTTCAGATGATAACCTTAAAATAGAACCAGTTACACAGATCTAGTATTACATTTCCACAACCTTTCCTTCCTCCTATCCACAAAAAAAAAAAAAATTATTTTATGGAAAATGAGTCCCCAGAAATAAGGAAGACAAGAGCAAAAGAATTCCTGCTGAGAATCAGCGGGCTTAAAGCCAATAATGTACCAGGCTTCAGTGTAATAACACATTCTGATTCCTCCTGAAACAAGCTGGACACCAGATTGACAAGACCTTTAAATCCTCTAAGGGTCACAAGATTAAGCTTGACACCTTTGGAGTCTTGGCATAAGATGATTCTCAACTAATCCTCTATTTTTAGAATTAGATGTTACAGTACTGATTGACAACTTAGCTACCAAAACTGAAGTGTAGCACAAATGTCTATTTTCACAGGATTCAAGCTTTATTTGCTGACATGTCAGCTACAGGGACCTACTAAGTTGTTCTGCAGAAGATACTGGCAGATCTTATGTAAGATCTAAACCTGTTCTTCACATCTTCAGGGCTTATCAGCACAGGGCTAAAGAGTATTCGTTTTTGCACTAGGGCAGATTTGGAATACCAGCGTACCAACAGAACAGATACCTGCTTCTTTCTCAGGGAAGAAAGAAAGGAATGAGATGTTATTTACAATTATTTTCATATTTCTTTAAAAGCCACAGATGTACTGTATTTCTCTGGCTTTAAGGTCAGCACTAAACAATGTACAGTTACATAAGCTCTTTTAAAAAACCCAAAACTAAACCTCAAACAGGAACAATGAGTCAAAGGTATTTAAAAAAGTATAGAAATCATTTCAGACCAATAAATAAAGCCCCCATTTTATTTGTACAGAAAGCTTTGAAAGAAAAAAAGAACAGAGCTAGCTGAAATTACACTGTCCAGAAAGCTTTTAAAACTTGAGTGATAAAGGGAAGTATGTTGTACTGTCCCACTTCACACACCAGTATTGACGCACCTATTTTAGCTGCTCATCAACTACTTCCCTCCTTTTATGAATATCAGTTACTCAGAGAAGCCAGTTAAAAAAAAAATATTACAAGTACTTCAAGATCCCAAGAACATTTAATTTTTGCAGTACTATTTTCCTTGCAAATAAGTAAATTATTCTTAGCATCTCAGAGCAAAGAAGTATTATCTTACACATAGATTGTCTTTCTGAATCGGCAAAGAAAGTTAATCCCTTATATACTGACTGCTGACAGATCCTAGAGCAATTCTGAAAGATGGATACCAAGTGTCATATAGGACATTGTTGCTCAGTTACTTTCTACTCACCTGGTCCCTCTTGGCTGTACCATGAGCTTGCCTTGAAATAAATTATTTACACCATTTTCAGAAGAAGCAAGGATTTATTTGGTCATTTAAAGATTTCATGTCCAATGTTAATAAGAAAGGGTAAAACAAAGAAGTATAAAGCAACACCTTGTCTGAAGTCAGGCAAATCAGTGCTGTTACCACTAGAAAAATCACTTCAGTGTCATTCCATTCATTATTTCCAGTGTCATACTACACTAAATATCTCTTATCTTCTTGTCTTCCTCAAACAAATAAAGCAAAGTGACCAAAACTGCTTCCAAATGAAAATATTCTTAGAATACTGGAGAGTAAAAATTGCAGGTAGATAGGGAAGAAGACCAGGACCCAGTGTTAGTAAAGAAAACAAATACATGTGTTTACCTCCTGGAAGGCCTTCTGCAGTAACAGCAGTAACAGCAACACACTGTTATGGACACCAGAATGAGCCCAGCTACCACAGCCATAGCAATAATTAAAGCCTCAAAGTTTACTGAAAAACATGAATATATTCAACTTGTTAGACTCCATTAGTAATATTTCTCTTTCTAAAAACTCTCCCCTTCCTTCCCAGACATTTATCCATCCCTATATGCAAAACATCATTCTGTTCCACTACGCCAGATAAAATGCAGTATACCACATTCAAACTTTGCAATTATGCATAATCATCACTGAACAGTCATTAAGTAAAAGCATATTTTTCATTATGATACTTCTCTACAAGTTACAAATAAACATATTCATCCAGTAAAGCAATTTTCTTCAAAAAAGATTTTTTAAACAAAATTTAATTTTTTCAAAGTATACTATTTAATTGAAGCAAAAAAGGTTTTTTTTGGACCTAATAAAGTGCAGGGAAAGACTGTCAGTTTTCAGGCTATATTCCTGGCAACAGAACCTACTTCATCTGCCTACTATTCATGAAAACACCCAACACAATCAAACTATTTTGTATTACACTGTTGTTCACTCTGGTTAATAATCTGTCAACACATGTAATTCATATAAAATTGTAACTGGAAGCCAGCCATTTGTTTTTTACTTTGAAAGCTGCACTATTCACCTTCATTTTCAGCAACAGTGAACAACATTCATCTCTTAATTTTATTTGCTCAAAGAAAAAAACCCATCACCACCACCTTCACAAGTTAATTAATTTTCCTGCTGTGTTTGTAGGGGTCTCAATAAGACCATATAACCCTATTGCATGTTGCTGCCTGTAATTTGTGAAAAACATATTAAGGAAATGCATGTTTGAAGGTGTTTTTGTTGTTGTTTTGGTTTGGGGTTTTTTTCCTTCTTTTACTTCTTTTTGCTGAGAACGTGCTCCATTATGAAGTTTTCATTCTGTGTTTAAGCTACAATCAAGCTAGAAACTCAAATGGTGCACAAGATAGAAGCCATTTCCACAGCAGCAGTAAACTGTCAAGACCATCCTTAGTATCAGTAGAAAAGGATGTGTTTCTCTACTCAGTGTGAGAGTGTAAACTTATTTCATAGTAGCTCATTTGAGCTGTGTTTTGGATTTCTGGCTCAAACGTGCTGGAAACACATCAATGTTTTGGCTGCTGCTGAACAAGCTTGAACAGCACCAAAACATTTTCCCACCTCCCCTCTACCCCCTTCCCTCTGTTCCCTGCAGTGAGCAGGGTTGGACACAGGCAAGAAAGTGAGAGGGGTCAAGAGGGGATGATGAGAGAATACTTGACCCAAACTAGCCACCAGATACGGTGTCATGGTCAGATAAAATATCTAAGGTAAAGGACAAGTACGTGGAGGCCAGCTCTGGCTTCCAAGGGGAAAGTCAATTCCAATGGGAATTTATTGTTCGGGGACTGGCTGAGCATCAGTCTGCCTAGAAGGGGGTGCTAAAAAAAAAATTCGTTTTTTCCTTCCCTTTTTAAACTGTCTTTATCTCAATCAAGAACATCTTCTGCTCTTGTTCCTTTTTCTTCCTCCATCCCACTGGGGCCATGGTAGAGAGTGAGGAAGCAAGCAGGTGTGTGAGTGCTCAGCTACTGGCAGGAGTCAACCCTCCACACTTTCAGGAAAAAGTCTGCTAAACATTTCATAATAAGGGCCTTTACTACAACACTGCAAGCCCATTTTTCTCAAAAGTGAGTTTTATCACTGAAATTATATTCTTATCATACCCTAAAAAACTCCAACAAAAGTCTAAGCACAAATGCCTGTTCTCAGAAAACAAAGCACAAAGCCCTTCTCTATGAACATAGAATTTATAAAGTTCACCTGTACTTTTTCATCTAGTCACTCTGAAGCAGGTATTAAGTAGTAGTGTCCAGAAACTTGCATGCTCCACTTCAACAGCAATCTTCTGCTACCCTAATTTAGACTACTGCAAAATCTCTCTGCGTTAAGCATGGTAACTTTCTTCAGTCAACATAGTCACTGTCAGTTCACCCCCACTTGTTTTTGTCCTTTAGCCTCCTGGTGTCCATGCACAAACACACAGAAAGCTTTGCTCTGCTGGACTGAAGCTGTACTCTTGCTTCACACAAGAAGCTTTACAATGTCTTAGGTGTTCTCTGTTCCAGTCTAGTCTGAATCTAGATCTGTACACACATTATTACAAAAACAGCTCCAAATATTTTACCCTGACGGCAGCACATGCTCAGTCATGTATTTTGTAGTAAAACATACACACAGGAAATGGAAACCGAAGAACAATTACACCATGCGTGATTACAACCTACAGTGGCAGAATGCATGTTCCTTTTAAACCTTATCTACATTGCCTTTGGTACCCAACGATTACACTGTTATTTCAGTTAAGCAAAAACAGCAATTTAAAAATTTCTGTGTGACTCTATTCCTGCGGTATTGGTTCACTGCCACTGGAATATAATAGAACTGTGGATCTAGACAAATCATCCAACACTTCCAGAAATGTTAAAGAAAGTAAAAATGTTTTAAAGCCATTGCCTCACCATACCTACACTGACTGGGGCTATGGCTCCAAATCATAACCACTGCCTCCTTGCTCAAATAAATTATCAGGAGCAAGCTTACTTTTATCATACTCATAAATAATTCTCTACAGCAAAAGTAAAATTAGTACTTACTCCAGCAAACTCCCCATCGAGCATTTGAGAGAGAACACAATGAAGATGGTGGAAAAATACTTCTTACAGGGTAATCAATGCATGTGTTGTTGGTGTAACACCAAAGGCACTGTGCAAAAGAACAAAAAAAACCCCAAATTATTAATCTTTAAAAACAGTTAACAATTTAGCACACCACTCCAAAGACAGATTTCTTATGTGAATGCAATACTGGAGAAATGGAAGTGCTTTGTCTTCTAAAGCCTACAGAAGTCCTTGTGCAATTTCTCAGTAAAACCTAAACTGAATGATGAATAAGAACATTTTGTACTTACAAGTAACACTAGCCTGAAAATATTTGAGAACATATTGAGGTACCCTGCATACTTGAAGGTAAAATGGCTTTGGGTTCAAAATTACTGGAATTAACAAATACTAAATACAAAATCACACTGCCGACTGTTCAGAATTTTAAAACACCTCGTATCTTTAAGGAATAAAAATACACCTGCAATCTTATTTCAGCCTTGCATTTGCTTATCAACAAAAAGAAAATATTAAAGAATCCTTATAAGTGTACAGGAGCTTTTGCTGCAAGGTAGTGAATGATACAGCCTCATCCAGTCTGAGTTGCAAAGCACTCTGAGTACCTTAATTGCACATGCTTACATATCCAGATATTTTTAAAATTTCAAGTTTTTATGTGTATTATAGATAAAATTCCAGCAAAACATTTCTGCTTCTAAAGTAATCTCTAAGCATCAAGCTTGGGTTTTGGTTTTCATCTGTTAAAATAAATACTTCCTCAGAAGTAATTTACCACACAACTCAAACAGTGAAATAGTTTTGAATAATGGCAGTAGAAATCTTTGATAGGACATGTTTTTTTAGGATTCATTATAAAAAGAGCTCAGACAGGAACTATGCTTTATCTAACTATCAAGAACATCTCTATCATACATCCTCAATTACACAAAGCCTGTTATCTTGCTCTCAGTGGATTACAAAACGTTAAATACAAAGGAAACCATTTGCAGCAGATGCTGCTTTCTTGAAAAACTGTGGATACAAGAAGAATATATTACTATTTTGTAGTTGGTAGACTGTACAATTTAAACATACCCATAAGGACACATCAACAAAAAAAAACTAAGAAAAGACAATTCACTTTGCAAAAACTGTGCCCTTTTAATTATGGATGCTAGATGTGAATATGCTTTTTTTGGTTCAAATATTTAATAAGAATAAACAATTCAAAAATAACAACTAATGGGGGCATAATAAAAATCGCCGCTAAACTCGGAACATAATGCTGACCCTGTTTTGAGTAGGAAGCTGGATTAGGTGGTTCATGAAGTCTCTTCTAACTGAAATGACTGTACACTGCTGGTGACAACTGGGAGCCCAGAAAGGCCAGCTGTATCCCTCTGATGGAGACTCCTGCATCTGAGTACTGAAAATGTGTCTAACCCAAAAGGCAATACCTGACACAGCTACTGGCTGGAGCAGGGGCTGAAGTACAAGAAAATATTTCAGTTGTCTCATTCTCAATGATAAAAGAATCTGACAATACACAATCATCAATACAATTCAATCAATATTTTTCCCTTAAAGCCAAAATATGAATAAGACAATCAGGTAAATTCAGATACTTCTCAATCTTCCTGGGCAAAAAAGTTTTCTAGTAATGGAAATTTACACGCGACTTTAAAACTTCTGAAATGTTTGTTTCTAGTGACATGTGAAGTTTGAATCTGAAATAATCCCTCACTTCTGCTCGGCACAGACTAATGACTTTTGCATGCTTATTACAATCCTGATTGCAGAGCTAAAGAAGTTTTCAGCAAAGAGTGGAGAAATAAATTCTAACATTTAAACATCTGCCTTATTGCAATCTCATTGGAAATACACTTTGCTACCAAAAGTGGCTTAGCCTGGCAGTCTTCAGCACACAGAGTCAGCAGAGGGACTGGCAAACTGCCTCAGTTACAGGTACTTCTTGGGGCATCTTTAGAGAAAGGCACTTCCAGTTTATTTGCATTAATTTCCCATTTTTCCTAGCACAACACAAGAAAAGCAAGGCATTTTAACTGCCTGAGTTTATTAGATGGACACTTAACAAAGTGCTACCCACAAAATGAGGATGAGTCTGAGGCAGCAGCAAGATGAGCTTGCTCAGCTGAGCTAAAAAAGCCCTGAGCACACACTGGCACTGGAAGCCTGGATTCGGTCTGTCCTCTCCAGACAAAGCACAGAAACACCCTGAGTGACCAAACCATGGAGCAACCCTGGCAAAGTGAAAGCACCCTGGCATCACGTGTGACAGACTGAAAGCAACACATCAATCAGTTGATTCTATCACGTAAATAAGTAACAAACAGTCAAAGAAAGCCTAACAATTAGATTTCATATTAAGTGGAAATTCTTATCAATCAAAAAAGATGTTAAAAATCTTACCGAAACATTTGCTAGACACTCATCACAGGACTTCTGGGAAAATGCTGAACATGCTAAAAAAACAAACAAAACCAAAATAGAGAGATTATAAACTTATTTTATTCCATAAGGTATTTATCATAACATTTAACCTTTTTTTTTTTCTTAATCCTAGATACAAGCAATAATTTTGACTGAAGTAATGAAATGTTAGTAATTAATTCCATTCCAGGAGAATTGCAGCAGAGATAAAAAACATTTAAGTTTAACCTCAGACATAGGGGAACAATTCAAGCTTACCTTTATCTCTTTTGCTTTCTCTAAGGACAACACAGAAGGTATCTCTACTGAAATTCTAGAACTTACTTCAATTTAGGGAACATTCCAAATTGTGCAGCTTTGGAAGCTTTACAAGAGCTGACCCTTGTTTAGGATTTATCCCCTTCCATAGGTATTAACTTTTTTTCTGGGAGAAAAGAGTTTTTAAAAGATTGAGCTCTTCAATTAATATTATTTTAAATAACAACAAAAAACACTTCCAAACATAGGACACGATGTTAATACACAAGAGTTCAATAAGAACTTTAACAGAAGCTTGACAAGTCAAACGATGCATTTTCTCTGAATTTAAGAAAAATACATACTTACTGGTGTTCACATTTACTTTCTTTAGAAGTACCCCATGTTTATCATCTTAAGAGTAGTCTTTTTCATCCATAACTCAGACATAATTTGTTGGCCACAGGACCACATACATGCCATAGTCCTGACCCAGATTAACTATTTGAAAGATGAGGGGGAACCTCCTTTCCAACTCTGAGCCTGGATTTTTATTCTAATAATTGTTGTGCCTATGATAGCTTTTTATACCAGTTAATGAAACAAGGTTGTTCTTGTTTCACTACATTACAAATACAAGGGGAAAAGATCTCCAAATGTAGCATAAGTCACAACAAGTCAATTTGAGGTAGAGTTACTTGCTTGTGAAACAACTATATATTTCAATGTTTTCTTTTCATAATTAAGTATTACATATTTCTGGTACTAATTATTAACATTAAATGCAATTTATGTACCAGTATATTTATCTTTAATTTATATACACATATGGAAAACCCCCTTACCAGTTCATCTGGTAACAATTAAATTGTTACAGGTACCAATTAACAGCCTAAGTGTAAGGCCTATATACCAATTCCTGAAAAAACAACATGAGAAGCAAATTCAGAAATTGTTCTAGGTTTATACTCAAAAATTTTCAAAAGGAGTTTTCAACATTAAGTACCACCACGTTTATTAAAAAACTACTTCATTAGTTTTCCAACTGCTTTCATAGTTGGAAAACTAATGAAAATCTCTCTCCAATGTGAGATTTTAAACACCCAAACAAACAAGCTTTCTGAATATGAATAGTAAGGCTAATTTGCTTCAAGTTAGTTGTCTCAAAAAGCTGGAGACTCCCTTTTCAAGGATAAGCCCTTCCCTAAAGGAAATTAAACACCTCTAGCTAGGATCTAGACATACGTGTCAAAATGCACTTGAGATACCCAAATTTGATGCCAGCCAACCTGAGGTGCACCTTTGTGGCCACATCTGTTGGTGGCAACTAAATGTGAGGCGGAGCTTCACCAGCTGCCTCCCAAAAGCAGCGAAATTACTCCCACAGAACAGGAAGGGACGAACAGCTCCGTCAGCTTCTCCCGAGCCAGGGTTGAACACACATTCCTCACCCAGGGCTGAACAAACCCTGGCGACTGTGTACTCTAGGACAACCCTGCTTGAGCAAGGGAGGTTGGACCAGGAGGCCGCTGTGGTCCCTTCCAACCTGCGCCATCCTGCGGTTCTGTGACTGTTTCCCCGCGGCCCCGCAGGCGGGCAGCCCCAGCGCCAGCAGCGCGTCCCTCGGCCGGGAGCGGCCGCTCCCTCCTGCCACAGGACTGTGCCGGGGACAGCACCGCGGCACGCCCCGGGCTCCCCGGGGCTCTGCGGGCGCCGCCGAGCCTCGCAGGCCTCGGGGCCAGCCCGAGCCCCTCGGCCCGGCCGGGCCCGCCCGCTCGGGCCGCACCCGCGGGACAGCGGGCGGCCCAGGGAGCCGCGCCGCGCTGCCGCCCCTCCTTACCCTGCGCCGGCGGAGCCGTGCTGCCGATCTGCTCCAGCCCCGCCGCGGCGCGGCCCCACAGCAGCGCCAGGCCCGGCAGCCACAGCGGCCAGCGCCGCGCCGCCTCCATGGCCGGACGCTCCGGCACAGCCCGCCCGGCCCGGCCCGGCCCGGCCCGCGCAGCCGCCGCCAGCGCCGGGCGGGGCGCGGCCCTGAGGGAGCGGCGGGACACGGCCGGGCCGCGCCCCTCGCTCCCGGGGCGGGACGGGAGGCCGGGCTCTGCCTTGCGCTTATGGAAGGCGCTGCGGGAGATCTGACACACACGGGGCCTTCTGCCCTCCGCTCCTCGTTTGATGTGCCGCCCTTTTGCTGTGAGGGCAGGAGGTGGCGAGGATCCTGTGCCCTGCCTCCTGCTTTCGTTCCTTAGTGAGGATGCCCAGCAGGCTGCCAGAGCCAACGGAGGCATCCCAAGCCAGGGCTGGACAGAGAAATTAATAAAGGCATGGAGGCAAACTGAAAATTTACCATGACCTTTCAATTTTAAAAGACTAACGAGTTGTTGGTTTTGCATGGTGACCCACTTTTCAGGGCCTTTGGGAAGCGTTTAGCACCCTTTAAGTGCCAGGGATATACAGAACAGCCAGATAAGTCTGTAATATACAACACAGGAACAAAAGAAAGACCCCAAACCTTCTGAGATGGCAGGGTAAGGACACACATGACATTTTGGGCATCTCAGTGCCCTTATATAGCTGTGGTTAGGCACCAAATCAAGTCCTTAATGGCCAATGAAGTGACTTACCATGCAGTGACAGCCAACTTTGCTTTAGTTAAACAATCCTGCTGAACTTCATTCGCTTCTCTGTGACTTGTTCAGGAATGGGAAGTTTGATAATTGGCAATCGATAGCTGAAGTACTGGTGTAGGTTTTGGTAGTGCTCAAAGATTCTGCTTCAAGCAGAAAGCAAACACTCCTTCCAAGAATGGCATTGTTCAGTCAGTAGTGACTCCAGCTGCTTGTGACCTCCCTTCTCAAACACTCCTTCTCTTCTTTTTGGACCATTTTTATTGCTCTTGTGTTATAAGGCCATTGTTGCTATAGAAAGTACTGCAATTGGTTTGTGGACATAGGGACAGCAGATCTGAGCTGTTAGAGAGGCTTTTGTAAATATACTTCAGCCTTAACAAGAAAAAAGAGGAATGTTTTTCACAGTGTTTGACCTTGACATCCTATCTGGTTTTAGACACCTGATTCACCTTCCTGCAGATATCAATCTCCCTAAAGTCCTACATGGTAAGGGAATAATAGCTCCAGGAAAAATTCTGAGGGAATTAGGATAACTACTAGTATCTCTGGTAGCTTAGGCCAACATGCAAAATTGAAAAGATCAAACCTGAGCAAGGTGCCCTTACCTTAAATTAAGTTTCAACCCGTGCATTAAAAAGTAATTTACATTTAATTTTATATATGTTATCTTCAGATTTTTGCTAGCAGTACTAAGGTCCCTGCTTCTTGGTCTTCAGGGATATTAGAAAAATAAAGCCAAAGTGTGGGTATCCAGGCCATATGGAGACAAAGTTTTTTTTTTTACCTGAGGTTAAATATAAGACAATATTATTATGACTTCAGTGTGCTTCAGCTGGCAGAATCCTTGAATGGTTTGGGTTGGAAAGAGCCTTTAAAGGCCAGCTAGTTCCACTGCTCTGCAATGAGCAGGGACATCTGTAGACAAGGTTTTACCACATGTTCAAGTCTATAAATCTTAATGAAGAAGGCTGACCTAGAACAGAGACTCGATTGAGATAAAGAGTAAAGTTGGTATTTAGTAAGAGGTCTCAAATAGATCTACCTTGGGCAGCATAACCCAAAATGGCCAAAAAAATGGACAACAGGTCACAAGGTCTCACACTTTTATAAGTTTGGGTCCATTACAATATTGGAACTAATTGTCCAGTTACAGCCCCAGCCCATGAAGTCCCATCCTTCTTATCTTCTCTCTTTGGTCCACCATTGTTTATGCTCTTGGGCCTGAGATCTGGATTGGCTGTCCTTGGGTCCCCAGCTAGAGAAGGAATTGGTTTGTCTACCTATTCTGTGGAGAGAGCTTACTATCTCCTAATATGAAGCCTAGACTTACACACTAAAGCAGAATAGAATCTGAAAAATATAAAAGCTAAAACTTGAGGCATCATTTATGCTCTGAAACACTTTTTTTCCTGTTTCTTGAAGTCACTTGGAACAGGCTCTCGGGATAGTAGAGAGACACAGGTGATGAACAAAGACTGCCAAAGATAAGGAACTGTTTACAAGTAATAATTCAATAGACTATAGCTAGGGAAGCATATGCCAGAGATGTATCAAGTCATGAAAGGCACCAGAAAAATGAACACAGAAGGGCTTTCTTCTAATAGAAGACCTAGAGGGCACTGAACACAATTGTCATGTACAAGACTGGAAAAAAAAGTTCTTAGAAGAAAATAAAGTGCCTTAAATTGCAAAAATCTGGATATTAAGGACATTAAAAGTTTAGGTTAGGCCAAAAGTTTGACTTTTTTCCATAAATATGTCTGTTAACAGTTATTAAATATCCAGATACCTCTGGTTCAGAAAGTCCCTGCTTGAAGTTGTGTGCAATTGCTGAGGAAGATGCATTATGTGATTGCTTTGTTCTGACAGTCTCAGGCTTTTGTTGTTGACTGCCATTTTAAGCGAGATACTGAGTTTAAAGTGCTTTGATATGACTTCATTGAGCTGTTCTTATTAATTTTCTTTTTCTTCAAAGCTTATGTTATATTCCATATGATTGCACTGAATTCTGTTTGAGGCAAAGGGGAAATCTTTTCGCTGTTTTATTTTTTTCTTATTTTTGGATGTTTTTATGTATTCAGTGAAGAGCAACTTCTCATAAATTCCAAGTTTCCAGAATATGGGATTTTTCATTGAGTTGCTTTTAATACAATTATGTTAGAGGAAGTATTTAACTGCAGCCAAGTGGGAGAGGAGGGGAGAACAGAATTTGCTGAGAGCTCTTCAGAAGTATGGATACATCCATCTTCTCAGATTTAGTTTTATTATGCCTTTGGGAGAAAAAAAATCCATTAATATAATTTATGAACGGCTGTGGTAATTCTCTCACAGAAACTACTCCTACAATAATGTAACACATTTCTTCTTCGTTAGGTAGCCACTCCCTCAGCAGACATAAATTGCCAGGAAATGGAATGTAGATGACAAGAAAAAGTGATCTACCAAGGAACTGACTTGACTTGTTGGACTTTTTAAGATTGCAAACAAAAATGAAATCTCAGAACTTAAAACATTTTAATTATTTTGTAATTCCATACATATTTCAAATGATAAAGATTTTTTTTTTCAGCTCTGTAGATTTTGCCTGGGGTTTTGAACAGTGTTTCTACTCATGCATTTTCAGCCTCGCCTCTGGCCCCTTTGCCTCATCTCTGCTCCAGCTGCACCGTTGTGACAGAACAGCTGAATGAGCCATTCACTGGGTATCTGAACAAGGAACAGATTGGGCTGACAGAAGCTTGTCTTCTCTTTTTAGCTTGTTTATTTTCCGTTATCACCAGTGCTAACAGTCTCAAAGGTGATATATGGGTTACAAAACCTGGGTGTGTTCAGTCGATTCCCTTAATGGCATTATTATTTCATCATTGTGGCAGAGTTTACCCAGCTTTCCTGAGTGCAGTATGTGTAAATAATTCAGATGATGAGTCACAGAAGTGATTAGAATGTCACTGGGGTTTTTTTGTGTTGTATTTATCAACATAGGCTCTGGTAAAAGGCTTTTACTGCAGCAATACATTGTTCAAAAAGCTTTTTTTGGTTTGTAACTGGCTGGACCAGGAATGTATCTTCAGGTTGCCATTTGGTTTGTAATTAGATCAGTGTTCCCACAAAAAGCAGTCTGTACTTCTCTCTCCCTGAATACTTGTTCTTTTAGCTGAAAAACACTGTGGTACATGCAGCAAAAACATATCTGTAGTCCTATCGAGAACCAATGCAACTGGAAGTTAGTTTTTGAGGGAGATCGGGGCTACTCTATGGGTTCACTGAGCAGGGGACCAAATTCTTGTGCTGGCACAGCAGAGGAAGAATTGTACCCCATGGGCTTTTGTTTTTTTTGTTTTCTCAGTTGCAGGACCAGCTTAAATGTCTGTTGGCTTCCTATAAAGGCTTCAGGGCATTGTTGAAATTATGCAAGAGGGCTCGTGTGAGATCTAGTACTTTCTTAAAGTACTACGTGATTACATACCTACAAGGAGCAGATCTGCTGAATAAGGACATGCACCTTCATATAGTCTTCCTTGAGAATGTATTCAGATTTTAATAAAATGGTTTCTACTATCTTCTTAAAAATATTAATAATACCATTTTACAGTGCAAAATGTGCAACTATGAGTTCAGACTATTTCTCAAGGTCAGATACAGAAAATTAGATCTTCCAGGTCCACCTTCTGTCATATAATAACAATCGTCCATAAATAATCTTTGGTGAAACAGATCTCTTAGAGGTGCTAATAATTAGAAGTGGAAAGTATAAAGAACAACCTAGCTCCGGTCCTGCAAATACACAGATAGCAGATATTTGCAGAGATCAGAACATTGTGGTTTATTCAAGGTTTTTGTGGGTTTGCTCTAAATGCAACAGCCCAGTTTCAGCTTTCAGACAAACCCCATGATTAAACGAGAGACTGGGTGTTAAATAGTATTATTAAATTCGGACATGATCAGCTGAACACTGCTGGGACAGTTAAAGAAAGTCAGTCTCCTCACCTGATGTGGGGTTTGTAATGGAGGTAGGATTTGCTCCCACAGTGAGTTTTTGCTTGCAAAAAGGTAGCCTAGAGGAATAGACAAGAGCAGTTCAGTGTCTCTGCTAAGGGTGCTGGTAGCAGCTGATGTTCCTTTATTTTCATTGCACAGTAGTCAGGTGACTACACACAATGATTAGGGAATAAACATACTTTTCAGAAGAGGATCTGCATAATTACTCAATTATCTTGTGGTTATACTGAGAGATAAAAATACTAGTCTCATCAAAAAAGGCATACAGTGAAAATTTGTTTTCTGACCTATATGTTTTTCTGACATCAAGTTTTTTTTTAAAGGAATAGTTGAGAATAGCTTTATGGGCACTGTTCTGCAGAATGGTTAATAGTACTGAATTTCAGTCAAATTGAATTATAGTCTCTTGTTAGATTTATTGTAATGTTACTATGACCAAAATGACAAGCCAAGTGCTTCAAACTTGAATTTCAAACTAAAATGCACTACCAGTCAAATCTGGCAGTGCAT
Organism: Lonchura striata; assembly: GCF_050655825.1. Taxonomy (NCBI): domain Eukaryota; kingdom Metazoa; phylum Chordata; class Aves; order Passeriformes; family Estrildidae; genus Lonchura; species Lonchura striata. Next base: position 22,723,897 of record NC_140704.1, on the reverse strand, counting down.
AAACAGCTCTTAACATTTAGTTCTTGCTAATATTTCAAAAGAGATAGAGTAATGAATTTTCTAATATGTCATGTACTGAACTGATCACTCCTAGCAGGGCCAACTAATTTATTTTGAAAAGCATTGGACATATTTTGACAAAGACTAATTGTTAAAAGCATCATTTTTTCAATATTAGGGCTGATTTGGTTTCTGGCTGAGCAGTATTGCATAAAAAATGGAAAGGGTTTTCAAGAAAAATAGTGTCTGGGGCCTTGGCATAGGCTATTGCTCAGATTTCCCAAAGAGGCCAGCTGGTTGCAGTCTGGGTAGTGGCAGGAGTCACTGGGTCAGGGGAGACTTCCTTAACTGCTTCTCTGCTCAATTCTCTCTCATGCCAACTGGCTCCTGATCCCATGTGTGACTACTTCAGCATGTGCATTATCCATTGTCATAGAGTGCTTTAAATTAAATCATCATGCTGTATTAACTATGTGCAAAAAGACTGCCCTGTGTGACCATGTCTGTATTTACAAGAACAGTTTCTAAAATTTGCATGCATCCTACCTGCATGCAATCCCAGCAGTTCTGCAGCAGGAACCACCAGGAGGGTCTGAAAGGGCCAGATTCTTCAGCCAGGAGGTTATGGGACAAATTCAGGTGTAGAAAGTTGTCTTGAAACAAGCAGGAGCAGCGAGGGAGGAGCCCTCAGGACTGTCTGAATTCCTCACCTGAAAATTAGTGCAATAACTCTTGCAATAGTTAGCCAGATCCTTTTATTGTGGAGCTGAGGAGGAGCCAAGTCTGTCACCTTGCCTTTGCTCAGCTGTGTGTCTCTTCTGTGCAGGGACTAGCTGAGGAATTTCTGGAGCACCCGGGGACTTAATGAGTTTGGGGCACTGAGTGTGCACACAAGGACACCCCTAAGACCTATCTACATCACAATGACAACTAAAGGACAGCTTGACTTTCATCCATATGTCTCACACTAAACTTAGATATTAAAGCTCTTGCCACAGCACCTCTGCAATTAAAACCTCGCAGAACAGCATCTAGCTATGAAATAAGATAGGCAGCTTGTGATTTCCTGTGGGTCTGTCTTGAGATTTAACTGAGCACAGGTTTTTCCTTGGAACGTGGATGCCATGCAGTTCATGCTGTTTTAAATTGCTCTTGCTCTCTTGAGAAATCTGTTTCCAAGATTCTGCTCTTTTTCCCAGAATGAATTAATGGAATGATACTTATTTGCATGTTTTGTATTTATCCTTGGCTTTTCTTTATTAAGTCTTGCCTCAGTCATAGCTGGGCAAGAGAGACATTGTAGTGCAACAGTCACATGGGGTAAGGTAAACCGGGAGAGTCACAAAACAACAGCCCAACAAAAGAAGGGTTCTGTTGAATTCCAGAAATTACTAACTCCACTATTGGTTTAACAAAGTGACAGATAATATCCTTTGGCTGTTATTTCCTGGGACTTACATCTGAAAGACTTCCATTGTCAAAAACTGGTAAAAATCAGCCAACATTTTAATGCCAAAGTATGGGATAATTATTTACCCACACAGCTGCTCTTATTTAGTCCATTTTCTAAACTGTGAGGGGACCAGATTTTCTCTTGGCATTTCACAATCTATATCATATGAGTTAACAGACTGTTTCAGTTGGACACAGATCTTTTCCTTAATACTGGGTATTTCCTGCCTTGTCAGCACTTCAACTTTTCTTTCCCCTGCTGCAGACTTGGATTTGGTTCAGAATGCCATATAGCTATGCAAAAACTAGTACTGAGATCTCATATAGTTCTGTTGTGATTATTTTCAATACAAAGTGCTAATATAATTTGCTTCTTGGATCAACTTAAGTAATTCAAACATCCTGCTATGGCTTTGGGCTATCTTCCTCCCTCCATCACTTTAATTCAGAATGATTAAGGAATAGTATCTGTATTAATTTCATGTAATACCAGTTCTACACCATTACAGAAAAGGAATCCCTTCTGTCATATGCAGTATAAAATTCCCAGCCTTATTTAAAAATGGGAATGTATCATTCTAGCACATATCCCAAATTTGAATTTGGAATTTTGACTGTAGCAAGTACTTATATGTTGCTCCTTTGAAGAAATTAAGGTACAGAGAAGATACTGTTGATTAGCCTGCTTAGTTTCACAATATACACTCACCTGTATTAACCAAAGCAGATAACTACTATTTTTGAAAATTGCAGCTTTACAAATGTTCCCATGAACACAGCATCCTGTCCAAATCTCCTTGCTTGTGCTACTGGACTGTAATGTTGGGAATCTGGGAGTCTACCAATGTCTGCCTTTACATCTCAAACATTTTCAACACAATTGTGATCAAATCCTTATTTTGATTTACAGATAATTTCTTTCTAGGCAGTGGGTGACAGATTTTTTTACAGAGGGGTCATATACTGAGTAGGGATTTCCAATTTAAACTCTATGTCCAAATTTCTGGTATTTTCTGCCATGCCTGTGCCAATAGAAAAGGAAATCCTGCCTTCTCCTATATTCTCCCTTCTTATGTCCAGCCAGAGTTATGCACTTTGGACAAGTGATAAGAGACACAACAGACACAGTAGCTGGACACCGAGAATATTCTCAGGAAATGTAATAATAATTTAAAGCCATAGAGGAAACTTTAGGAGCTCAAGAAAACGAATTGATAGCTCCCTACCATTAGGAACTTGTGTTTAATCCTGTAAGAAAGATGTGACACCAGAGCCAGAAATAAACCCAAGAACATGTGTTGAAGTATTTCAGTAAAGGCTAATATCAAGATGAAATGCAAAACAATATAAAAATAGCTGTAAGAAAAATAATTTCCAGAACCAACCCAGGAAACATGATCAATTTTAGTTTTAACTTAAAATAATATTCAAGCAAATCTAGGCTTATGTTATCTTTGACAGACCATACAGGAACTTCTGCAGCCCCTTATGCCACCTTTGGGGCCCTACAAAAATAATGAGATGTCACCTGAGATTTTGTCTTTTAAAAAATGGTTCCTGGAGAGCTGCTGTGGACTTATAGACCCAGAGAAGTGACTTGACCATGCTAGGAAAGCAGGAGAAGGACTTTGAAATTCTTTAGAGAATGAAGCTATCCATGAAACAAAGTTATGATGTACAGAAAGGCTCTTAGAAGAAAAGGACAATTTTCTAGGAAAATTGCCTTCTGTCAAAGGCAACCTTTCTTCTCTAGAAATGGTAATCTATTTGGCTGACTGGAGTCAAAAGCTGCAGGGTTTTAGTACTTTTGTATGCACATACAAGAAGCTCAGAGGCATAACTTATCAAATCATGTTGTTTTCATGTTATATGTCTAATAAGACCTTTTTGAGTTCTTTTAGTAAATTTCAAACCAAAAAGTGTTTGTGATGTGTTTGAATCTTACCATGAGTATTGAAATACACTCTGAGCAAATTGTGTTCTGCCCAGTGTTCAAGATCTTCTTCAGCAGCTCTAAACAGATTACTGCTGAGAGCCTGAGAGAATTACAGCTCCCAGAGGACTTTCTCAAGCGAGGCATGCAGGCATCAGCTGCCAAGATTAGCAGTTCTCAGGGTTCTCATTACTCCTTGGCTACTTGAGGTGCAGCCACACAGCATTTGAAAGTGTACATGCAAACTAACTGGGACTGCTGCAATTTAATGAATGATGAGCCCCATAACCTCTGACACAGGAACTGCTGAAAGCCCCACCACATCTCAGCTTAGCCACAGCACCACAAACCTGTGTTCTGGCTGCCAGTGTCCCAGCGTGCCATCAAGCTTGTAAAGCCAGCTCTTTCCCAGCTGTTCAGCTGACTCTCCCAAGTATTTCCAAAGGAAGTGTCCTCACCTCTGCAGCTGTGGAGGTTAACAGCATTTGGTCAGAATTGCAGGTAACAAGTTAGATCTGAAGGTGCCCCCACCACAAGCCTAACAAAGAGCAGAAAGGTGAATGTGTTGTTTTGTGCTCTCAAGGCCTTCCCTGCGAGATGTACAATTGAATTGATCAGAATAGGCAGCAAGAGAAGGCAGCTAAATTTGTGCAATCTCACTTACCTGGAGCAGTACTGTAGAAAACATGCCCTCCACTAAGCCCATTTTGTGAGAATGCAATTCCTTTCAGCTGCTTCCTGAGATGACAGTTCTGCCCGGAAATTCAACCTGTCTACAGGACACTATAGCAAATCAGTAGAAAGAACCTAAGCATTTTATTGTTGCTGACTTGATTAAAGAGTCAAAACAGTGAAATTATAGTAATGCAGGGTCTCTAGAGATAACACTAAACTATTCACATCTAACCTAGAAACGAATGTAAATACCTTACTATCTGGCAAGATCAGTTTCTGCATACATACATAATCTAAAGTAGTCTGATCTTCAAATTCAATAGAAGTAAACTACTTTTTGTGGTTCATTACCTTTTTTTTCTTGCCATACTGTCTTTCTGAGTGAATTAGGGTAAAATGAAAAGAACAAAGGAACAAACTTTGAAATGTTTTGAAACATGATTTTTTTTGCCTTGTCAGTAAATGTTCTGTGATTTTCTCCAAATGCAGCATTTTTCAAACACTTCTATAACTGATAAACACAAACCACCTAGAAAATTTTTCAAATTAACAGAATCTTTCTCATGCAAATTGCTCACTAAGTGAGAAAACAAAGGTGTCAAAGTAAGGCTTCATGAAGGATCAACCTAAGACTGCCATCTTGCCCTTCTTCTACTCAAATACTCCCACTTCCTCCTTTGTGCTGGCAGTAGAGCTTGTGACCAGGAGGCAGATCAGATTAGCTACCTGAGGGGCTGAAAACTAAATAAGCAGAAAAGATAAATAGCAAAAGGAACAATAAGACATGATTTCATCTCCTGGTAGCAGACTCTATTTACATCTGCTTAAGCCCATCAAAAAAATCACATGCTGAAACCTCTTGAATAGTAGGTCACAAAGGGTCTGCAGTAACATAAGATAGATCCAGGACTTTTTTTTAGGAAAAAAACTTATTTTTGACATAACTGCTAGTATTTATTTAAACTCCAATATGAATTTGTAAATGATCTTGCACATTTGCTTAAAAATGTATTGTGGCTTTGCAAGAAAACTAGAGCAGTATCAATGGTTACAGACCCTCTGACTGGTGGGAGGGCTGTAATATGTGGTGATAAGACCACAGAGAGACTGGAGAGCACCAAGCTTTAAATGTCAGCCTTGGCAGTGATGGCTACACAAGAGGCACGGCGTATAGCTAGGAAGTGGTACTGAGCATTTGGGTCAATGTCTGTGGTCCCCAAGGACACATCCTGCCTCGGTAGTACTTGCATGTTGAGTTTTACAAGTCTGCTTACATTCCTCTAGGAGTCTAGGATGTCGAGTAAAGCTTATTCCTATACTTAGAGCTTTCATTACATATTTTTGTTTTTGTTAGAACAGAAACTATGGCAACAACCCTGCTCTTGGAAATCCAGCTGTCTGGTCTCTCTCCTCAAAACAGTAACTCATACCCTACAGCTCACCACAATTTCTACTGCCCTTTCTCAGCATTTACATCTTGCAGCTGCTGCACCCAGAAGACAAGGGCCCCATACTGCCCAGCCTCATGCCCAATTAACCAAGTTGACTCTTTGGCACGTAGACAAAAAGCAGTTTTGAAAACAGTAAAAACTTCTTATCCTCCAATGAGGTCTCTGTATGTCCCTCTTGATGAATAAGGATGCAGCAGTGGAACAAAAATCTTAGAGGAAAGCTTATGCTGCTTCTGAGGTGCACTACTGCTCAGTACATACATGAAGGGATAAGTAACATTACACACCTAATGAACCACACGTGTAAACTCAAGTCCTGTGAAATAATCGAAAAAACTGCCAAGATGTTTGTTTCCAATGAGCACAAATAGATGGGGTAGTTTTATAGGAAATTTAATATGAAAAAAATGAGTCACTCCCACATTTTGGGAGAAACAGTTCTCTGTGTATTTATGCCAACATCCAATCAAGTCCCTAGGTTTGTACCAGCTAAAAGAGAGAGGAGGCCTGTCTGAAAGTGACAGCAAATGAGGAAATGAACCCACTGAAACAGAGATTATAAAATCATTTTTACACCCCCTCAAATGAATTGTAGTACTGACAACTGCTTTTTACTGTGACTTCTCCACAAGAACAGTTCTCATACAAACTACTTCTCAAAACAGATATAAAAGCCCCAGTTGCCTAGAATGCCGAGACTAGAAATCCTTAGGAATTACCAGCAAGTCTCACTCTACTCTGCAAAATAATTCAGGTTTTATGAATTTGAACTATGGCATCAGCATTTTTAACACTCAAAGGGTTTTTGTATTTAGCCCCTGAACAATGGGGACAGGCTCAGTGTAGCCATGCAGGTTTCAGTGGTGGTTGGTGCTATCTCTAGCCATTCCCCAGCAAGCATCTCCTGCGGAAAAGCCGCCTGGGGAAGCGTTCAGGCAAAGCACTCAGGTCCACACAGCCCACTCAGCGTGGCTAGCTCAGCAAAGAGCGGCAGAAGGGCCTTTTGTACAGCCAGTTCCAGCGAGGCTTATTGCATCCACCACCCCGAAGGGAAACCAGGGAGAGAAGACCAAGCCATGTGGTGTGCACAAGGTTAAGTATGGGGTCAGTGGCCAGTGGTCTGAGGGCACAGGTGGGGCACAAGGGGCAGGGCAAAAGGCATTAGCCTACAGGGAAATGGGGCTGGCCACCAGGGATACCACAACCAATGAGGAAAGGGAAAGGAGAAATTATGAGAATTTGAAATATATGGGGAAAGGAATGGGATGGATCATGGTTTTGTGCAAGACTCCACAGGGAAGTCCTTTCTGTTCACCTAGGTGGGAAAACTCTATGGTATGTCTTTCCAAGGCAACACCCTGTGGATTTCCCTGAGAGGGAAGGATTCAGAGGATTCCCCAGCTCAGTACTAAGTCACCCTAATGCTGCTGAACTGCAGTAGCCAGGAGCACAAAACAGAAGTGAAGCATCAAGAACCACTGCCATCCTCCCAGAGTGCCTCAAGTCCCTGGGATGCCAAATGACTTTCACAGGCCAGGAGGCAGTATATTCTCCAGCTGACAGCACATCCTACACAGCAGATGGGAGGGCAGGAGTTTGGCTTACCCCTCCTTTTCAGAAGAGCTGGTTTAGGGTTTTGTGATGCTTTTAAAAATTATTTTGTTTCACTCAAAGCAGGAGTCCTATAAAATTATGCATCTAAAATGCAGTATACATATTTTAAACCTAAGGCATCTGAAATAGTCTGGTGATCAATATCAAAAGGTAAAGTCTTTCATATTTGAGTAGCTACTGTTTTCAACAAAATTAATAAAAACAAACTGTGTCTATACGAGACTCTTTTATTAAAAATACATATTTTCTGTTTCACATAAAAAGAATCAACACTCAACACAATTTAAAGAAGTTGGACAGGAACTACTTGAAAAAATACAGGTTCTTGTAATCCCAGAGCACCCAACCTTTACTGCACAAGCTACAAATTAAAATCTTTCTGTTCAAGACCCTAAGTGCTTGTCCTGCACACAGCAGTGCCCAGGAAGGTGCAGCCTCCCCAGAGGCTGTCCTCTGGCAGATATACGTGCAGGACACGTGTTCTCTACCAATCCAGGGAGGCCTGGTACTGGGCACAATGGCAACCTTAGTAAGAAAAAATGTTGAAGTGGCACTCGGCTCAAGTGTCACAAATTGGCCATGTCTTTCTGCAACAAAGTAAATACAGCACAGCACTTCCAGGTAATTTCACTTAGGATCCAGCAGAAACATATTAACAGCATTGATGAAAGAAAATCAGCTATGCTTCGGTCATAGAACATGATGCAACAGTCATTTTGCTAACTGAAATCTACACTGGAATCCATTATCTTCTGGAGCTCCACTTTTCATAACTCATTCATCTCTGACTTTTGGAAAGACACAATTTTCAAAGCAACAAGTTATCAGCTTAGGCAGCAGCAAATACTGTTTAAAAGTTCTGTGCATAAAAATCAAAGTCAGAATACAAAGTCAGAATACTCAGAGCTCTCAGAGGCATCTGCTATTAAAGTGCACAGAAAACAACACTGGCTAAACTTATATTCTTGTAGAAAGCAACAGTTTGCCAGGCTGTCATTCTGGTTCTGGAGATGCTGAAAATTCAGTTTCTTTTTAAGTCACCAAGAGACATATTCATCAACTCTTAAAAATTATCAAAATGCTTTGCAAACTCAGGCTCAAAGAGTGTATCAGATGCTGACTCTACCATGTACTGGCCAACTCGTAACTGAAGCAAGGCACGAAGAAGACACTGAAGTGATGCAGAAGCAAGATGACATTAAATCACAAACCAGTGGCCCCTTTGCTTTGAGCTTACCAGGCATCAAAGGATATGGGCAGCTAAACTAGCAACAGTGTTGGACAACAAGACTAACAGTAAAGCAAAGTTGAGTTTTGAAGAAACAAACCTGGCTTGCATGTCATTACACATGTTCTAATCCCATGCAAGTCATGATCTGATTAGAAAAGATACTTCATACTCTCATACCCTGTAAACCTAAGAGAGTATCATGTTTAGGCCTTTAGAGGCATATCTCCTTACATATTCTTTACTGTCTACAGTGGTAATTCCTTGAGACTGCTGTTTAATCAAGCACTGTGTTAATGGCCTGACACTTTACTGACTATGCTGGGAATTATGATAGAGATCAGCTTCCTCCTTCAGTCCACTGAAGTCTGAGATCTGCCAGCTAAAACACAATACTTTACATACTGTTATTTCACAAATTTTAACAGACCAAGTTTGCCCAGTACAGTACTAGTTTCTATTTCTAACACCTAGAAGAGGGAACTAAATGGTTTTCAGGATTTTGGATGAATTTTCAGAATTGGAATTAAAAGAAATTTATTTGACTTTTTAAGAAATACAAATTTATTCTGAGATTAATCAAATGCAAATACTCACTAAACTCTAGAATGCCACCAATCAAAACAGCTTTCCTTACTGGGATGACATCTCAATTTACCAAAACCTGAGAGAATCAAATGCTTGCTTTAATTATAGCACTCTTCAACTCACTGTCATGAAATTTTCAAGTTATGTCAAAGCCCATATTGAAGAGCTTGGATCCTTAAGGCTCACCTGCTGCTCTGTATTTTAGAAGGCAAAAGTGATTTAAAGACATCCCACGTTGGGAATTTACAATCTCTCCTCATCCTTGTAGAGCTACATGCTGAAGCTCAAAGGTTATTCAAAATCTCATCTTAGGGAAAATAGGAATAGGAAACTTTCTGCATTTATGAGGTGGCAGGAGGGAAAAAAATTGGATTTTAAAATAGCTGAATGTGAAAGGTGTTAAAGAACCAGGCTGAAAAGGTTAAGTCTTAATCAGTAATGAAATAAGCTACAGCATGAAAAGTTCATCAACCATAAAGATCAACTCTGAAAAAAACCCACAATCTTATTGTTCCTTGTATATACTTTTAAAAAACACCTAGATTAAAAAATCTCTCCCCAGGGTTATAATTCCCTTTTCAGAGAGATGTTGTTATAGCTAGTAAACAGTGTTTCAAAAGAATCTTTCCTAGTCTTCAGAATTCTTTATGATTTTCCTAACCCTTTTTGCAGTGAGTGACATTTCTCTCCAGAACTGAACACTTTATATCATACTTAAAAACCCATTTTTAAGAAGGCCTTCAAATAAAACATTAAAGGTTCTAAATACAATTTTTAAATACTAGTGTTTTTAGTTTTAATCACAAAATAGATCTAGTGAATTTGCTAACTTATTAAAAAACAGACTAGAAATAAAAATTCACAAAAGATTTCTAGCCTCCAGTAATTCACAAAATGCTATTAAAGCACAGAACAACATTCTTAGTTAAATCATAGTTTTATTCCTTCTGACAGCTACTTTGAAAATAAAGGGCAATTTGGCACTAATTCTGTTACAGAAGTTCCAATGCAGCTATCTGTGTTTACAGCAAAAAAACAAAGAACAGCGCACAGAACTGAATTAGTCTGCCAAATACCCTTTTCAGACATCACATATTAAAATGTGGGTCTGGATGAACAAGAAACTCAGTGAATCCCCTACACCCAGTTTCATTGCCTGCATCTGGACAATACACGGGTGCAAGGGTCTTACAATGAGATTGGAATCTAGGAATAGCTTATTAAATTTCAAAGACATTCAGATCTCCTTTGACATCAGGAAGCAAAAAGATGGATGCATACAATTGTTAGTATACTGTTCCAGCATTAGCAGCAACTGCGACTGTAGTGAGCTCAGTCAAAATAAAAAAGAAGAAAAAAAAAAGGAAAGGTGGTCTGGAAGTAACAAACAGACCAGAACAGCAACAGACTTGCTGAACTCAGGCCTCCACGGCTTTGCGCCTTGGGAAACTTGACTTTACAAAGGATTATGCTCAGTGTGGGGCAGAGAATCAAGCCTGCAATCTTCATGGCTTGAATGAGCACAAGAACTTGGCTTCCAAGGCTTTGTCTCCTCAAGATGAATGTGTCACAACAGGAATGTCAATTTCTACGGCAGAGAGGCGAGAACGTGCGGAGTAGGGCTGAGATGCATAGCTGTGCATGCTGGGGGCGTGGGAATACAGGGGCTGCCAGAAAGGAGAAGGGAGGCTTTTGCATGCACAGTACCACAGGAACAGCAGGATGGAAGTGAAAAACAGACCGCCAGCACTGGCAATGGCAATAAATACAGAGATGTCAAAGCTGAAGACGGGCTCGTATTTTCTGTTCAGATAATTGTTATAAAAAATGACCCAGATGGACGGAGTGAGACAAATGGCACAGGCAAGCAGGAACAAGAGGCCAGCCACGAGATGGCAGCCTGCACTGTTTACCAGGCACTTGGCCAGTTTGACGTTTGGCACGCTCGATACAAAGGCTGTGTTACACATGCCAATCATGCAGAGGAACAGAGCCGAGACAGCAGTAAACATACTCAGAGGAAGGGCAAACTGAAGAACACGCAAATCCAGCTGATCGACAGCCGTGTACCACTGTGGGTCGTAGATCACACAGTCTCTGCTCCCATCAAAGCGTGCACACTTAATCCAGAGTCCAGTGTAAACGGTCACATTCCTCTCGTTCTTGTTGTATGTGTACAGTCTCATCTGCCTCCAGTTGGGAAGCAGAACTGCTGCAAGGAGCCCAGCCACTGAGGCTGTTCCACTGAGGAAAGCCAGTACGGTCGCTGCGTGAACATCCCGGCAGCCCATATCTGCCCACAGAGGTTGCTTCCTGCAACTAAAAAGAAAAATATAAATGAAAACAATGGACACAGGACTAACTACAGTTGATTTTTCATTTTAATAATCTTAGATGACAGGTAGTAGGCACTAACTCTGTGGCACCTTCTTTGTCTGACACACTTAAGACAGTGGTAACACTGTCTTGAAAACCACTAAAAACCACTACATTCATGCTTTAATTAAATGTCAGGTTATTTCACAGACTTCTGACTTCTCAGCTGACAGATTGTTGAAGTCACTGTGTTCAAGATGAAAAAGAAGCACATTTGAATCTATGAGTCTACACAGCCGTGATTTAAGTTCATCTGTCCTCAACTGGCAGCTCCCTGTCTTCAGCCCAGACACAATATCAGAGTGCATGCTGAGTCCTACCATGCTGCTGCATGAATAAAAGGGAGTTGCTTAAAATCTGCAACATTAGACTGGCAAGGAATGCATATGTAGGCAGTTATGTACATTTTATATAGGCCAAACTGTTGACAAGAGCTGCAAGATAGTGGCGGAGGCTCTGCTGAGTAACTTACTATGAATTTTTCAACAGCAACTAACAGTTCTGCCACACTAATCCTGCCTTTCAGAATCAACTGTCCAACACACAAACAATCATGGAAAGCAGATGACTTTTCGGCTTCCACATTTTGCACTCCAGAGCAAGTGTTAATACTGCTTCCTTTTCAATATAACCACTGTCTGCATACCTACTATAGCCTCTTGCTGGCAGAGATGCTGAGAAACAGTCTCAATGACGGACCTTTACAAAACAAACAAAAACTTAAAAAAAGACTCAATGCAAGTTATCAGTTATCCTCTCTCTACATGACCAAGATATTTCAAAGAAGCCTAATACATAACAGGCACTGAGCATTTACCCCAGAGTGTACTTGAAGTTGGACACTAAGAATTATAGTACCTAAAAATGAACAGATACTTTGCAAATTCTCTCTGAGCGCCATTCATTTATAAACTCCTCCTGAAATTTCTTCCAAATTATTATACTGCACTGTGCATTATCTGTCAAATGTCCAAAATCATAAACCAACCCCCGAAGTACCAGAAGTTCTGCTTAATGCATTTACAAGTAACTGAGTATCTGTATCACAGAAAGGTTATAGACATGGTTGCAAACAAAAAGGCAATTGGATCTGATCTCTCACTTTCCTTTTCTACCTGCAAACATCCAATGACCAGGGAGCTCCAGTTTTCAGATAAGGAATTCCCATGCATACTGGAAACACACTAAAAGCATTATCAAGCCATGTAACTAGCCAGCATTCTATTGATTTATAGAAAAATAAATGAAGTTCAATTTGTTTCCTAAGAAACCATTAGGCGATTATTTTATGCCATCTAACCCTGAAGAATTGCTCTGGAATGTGGACACCTTCATTTAAGTGCTGATCACAGTCTAGATTCTAAAGAAGCACTCTGGAAAGAAAAAATTACAATGACATGCATGCTAAAAACTACCTTAACTGTCAAGCAGACAGCATTATATTGTTGCTAAGGCCAGCTGAGTGTGGGCAAGCATCTCTTCCCACGGCAGTAAACTTTTCAGATGGCATGTCATTAACAGGATAGCCCCATGGTAGGGGGACCAGAAAATTATTTGCATTATGATTATTTTAGTACGATGCTTACCCCTAGCTTCGGTAGGTCAAAACAATCAATCTGCAAGAAAATGGAACTATAACAAATGAACTTCAGGGGTAAATCTAATATACTATCATGTTTTGCTCTCCTTGAGCTTGATGCTCTTGCTCTTCCATAAAGAGCTTGCCTTTACCTGAACAAAACTTCCATTCAGACAGGGCATACTCCAAGATAGAGCTATATGTCAATCAGCTGGAATAAACACATGACTGACCATTTTCAGAAACCTGCTGCTTCTGAAAAATCATTTGCAGTAGCAGATTACTGCAAACAGGCAAGTTACCCACCATCCCTTCCATCATGGAAGACTGTCCCATCTTGCAAATACTGCTGGCTTTATGATTGTAATTATAGCTTCAGATCCCTGATGAAGACACTAATAAAACAGGTGTTGTCTTAATTAGATGGCTTCAGTGCACTTACCAGCAATGTCCTCAAATCAAGAGAAACCTCAGCAACTTCTATAAGTAGGAAAAGAGGTGTTACTGGATCTAAGAAACAACAAAGAAAGAGTCAACATCACATTTGTTTCATGCAATTTTAGCAACAGCATTTACACTGCAATTCAGGAATTATGAATATCAGCTATGTTTGCATTAGGCTAACTCTATCACCTTCTACAATTTGATCTTATTTAAAAGACACAACTCAAACTACTTTCTTTTCTTTCTTCAGGTTTTTTCTTTCTCCAGAGCTTGTTCTCTATTCACCTCAGAAGACAAAGGTGCATGCTTCTCTCACGGGCGTTCCAAGACACAGTTTGCATCTTGAATTTTATGTTTTTAGCAAAAAAATCCGTAAGTCATACGGGATGATTACTGTAGATGTTAGGTTCAAAGCTGAACTTAAACAGCAGTGAGGAAAGGGTGCAATGATTATTTAATGTCAGAAAACAAAGGACAAGCTCTAAATTGTTTATGTATCTTGTGGGTCTCTTTTCCTTCCTGCCTTCTAAACGAAGGTTTCAAGGAAATTGGAGAAAACCAGGAAACACTGGTAATGCCTTTTCAATGGCTGTCCAGGTTTTCCAGAGGAAAAGATCCTCCTGTGGATTTTCTACACCCACATCTAAGTACCAAGATCAAATCTGCAGGTTATAATAGGTAAATCACTTCACTACTGGACAGCATCAGACCTCAAATATGTCAGTATGCAACTGTTAAAATTCATAATGTAAAGACGAGTTTGTTGGGCTAACGTGTGCAAAGACAGAGTTCATTCTTAACTACCCATATCAAACCCTGAAATATTATAAAATTCTTATAGGAACAGGCTCCATCACCTACAAAAACATCAAAGAAATTCTTCTATCAAACTGTCTAGGCAAGAAAGAGACTTTAGAACACAGTCACAAACCCCGATTTTTTCACTGAATGAGAAAGAGGGCTTCAGGTTTGGAAATTCATGGATATGGATGCTACTGCACATAACTGCAGATGTACTGCTTGGTGCAGCAGCTTTTGTTCACTAACATTATTGATGAATTTTCAAGCTTTCTGTGCACTTTTCAGCTGAAGCCAAGATAAACACACAGACCTCCCTCAGCAGGTTCACACCCATGAACAACCACAACAACATAATTAAGTAGAAAATTGCTGCAGGCAAACAAAACTGTCAGAGGGAGCTGTGCCCAGCCAGGAGTCCCTCCCATTAAATGATGAAACCTGTGTTGTAATAAACAGATATGGACCAGCTATGGAATATTCTCCAATACCCAACTCATTTCTGCAGACATGTAATTTCTTTTGGTTTTCTCTTCCTCTCTTTAGTCCATATGATTTTATTGTCCATCTCTGATGGTGTTGAACAACTAGGGACCTCAGCCACTTGTCAACTAGTTTTCCAAGGGAAGAAAGCACACTTTGGCCAGATAAAACCCTACCCTGCCTTAGATTCTTGGCTTTGGCTTCTTCCATCCCAAGGATTTTAAAGCTGTACTGTGCAAGGCTCTTATATCTGATCCACAGAAGCTACCACTCCTTAATAGGGACAGATTCTGCCCCTTATTCTACAGATCCATGTTGCTGTAACAAGAGATGCGGGCTGAAGCTGGTTAAAAACCAGTAAATCATTAAAGGCCCACAAGATTAAAAAATGAAAAAAAGACGACAAAAAGCATGTTTACTACAGGCATAATTCAGAAATGAGTAAACACAGCTCTGTTCCCTTGCATGGCCTTGAGAAGACCACGGTCTGGGAAGCATCACTGTTTTGTAAAGCCCTGTAGGAGATAAGTCACAGAATAATTTATCAACACAAACGGTTGCCTAACTATCCATAACAGCATGAGCAGCTTACATTTTTGTATGAGTTTTGGCTAACTGGCCACCAGAAGCTGGAGGCCCAAAGCTCACCAGTTTCAAGGGACTGGTTCCGAACCAATGCCACCACTCTTTTTTGAAATTCTGGGAATCAATCACACAGTTCCACGTTCTCCAAAACTCCTTTTAAAATTAAATATAGATGCACCAGGTTAGAATTAACGATCCTAACTAACAGATTAGAACTTCCAAGGAAAACTTGGAGCAGGAGTAATAATTTTACCGACCAAATCGGAAAGAGCAGCTGACGCACGGGCAGCACACACAGCCTCCCCCGGGGAGCACCGCCGATCCCCGCCCGCGACAGCGCTCCGAGCCTGCCGCACTGCGATCCCGGCCTCGCGGGGGATGCCGCGGGACGGCCCGGGAAGCCTCACCTCGCTCACCTCGCCCACCTCGCTGCCGGGGCCGCGCACAGCGGGCGCCATGTTCGCCGCTCGGCCGCGCAGGCGCCGCGCTGAGGGAGGCCGCGCCCGCGCGGGGCCTTGTGGGGCGGGCGGCGGCGCAGGCGCAGCGCGGAGCCCGCCGGGCGCGTCCCGGCCGCGAGGAGCGCGCGCGGGCCGCAGCAGCCCGGCGGCGGGCAGCGCCCGGCCAGTGCGGCCTCCCAGTCCAAACGCACCCCGCTGCCCTGTAATGAGTGAGGTTAAGACCGGTGCTCGCAAAGTGTGCTAGAAGAAAATGCTCTTATCAGCGGTGAAATAGCCTGCAAAAATGGAGGCTCAGGGGTGATGTTGTCACCAGGAGGTTGTAGGCAGGCGGGGGTCGGTCTCTTCTCTCCCAGGCAGCCAGCGACAGGATGAGAGAGATGGGCTCAGTCGGTACCAGGGCAAGATTCAGACTGGACATCACGAGGAATTTCTTCACAGAAAGGGTAACGGGCTGCCCAGGAAGATGGAGGGCAGAGGTGTTTAAGGAAACAATGGACATGGCACTGAATGCCATGGTCTAGTTGACAAAGTGGTGTTCGATCATTGGCTGGACTCAATCACAGGTCTTTCCCAACCTAATTGATTCTGCAATTCTGTAAAATGGAGTATTAAAAATTGACAGCCTATTCTTAGCATTAGGAAAAGCATATTACACCAAACACAGTAAAATTAGAGGAAAATCAGAGTAAGAACCAATACCAATGATAAAATAAATGCATTATGAGAAACCATACCTTTCTTCCCAGAGACTGCTTTAATAAAATTTAAAGAAGCAGGGTATGATACATATATTACAGAACAAAACTAGACCCAACTAGAAGGCTTTGATGTATTCAATCTTATTTTGCTTTATAGGCAATTTAATAGCTTTAAAGTAGAAAACACCCTGACAATAAATGACTTCTAATTTTTTTTTTTAATTAAAATGTGAGTGTGCCTTCTTGTAGAACACTAAATATTTCCAAAAATGTATAGTTTGTTGAGAAAAAGCCATTTTCTGCATTGAAATGTAACATAAACCCAATAACTCCATAAAAGGAGGGAATCACAAATTAAGCATGGGAATTTGGAATCAGGATTCATACAACTAAGATGACAACAGTAGGCACCAGCAGGTGTCAAAAAAGCCTCTAGCATTACAAATCAGCTTTGCTTTTTGTGCTCCTTCAAGTCACTTCCTAGCAGCCACTGATATGTGTTTTCCTTTAAATCCTTAAAACCAACAAAACCCCTACAATCCAATGCCTGTCACAAGAGCAGAACTGGTTCACCTTAGAAGGCCCAGACCCTGGAAAATTCCTCCATCAGAAACTCCCCTTGGTTCTTCTGATGCCCACAGGACATGTAGAGTTGTTGAACTTGCTCCTTTGCGCAAGTTATACTCCCTCCATTCTTCTCACTTTCCAAAAAATATTCCAGGGATCACCAGTTGTTAAGCAGTGCTTTGAGTTACACATACTTTGGTCTTTACATTGTTGAGCTTTGTAGGCAACATAAAATAAAAATAACCTTGTCTCTATCCCCACTGCGCCCAACCCAAGTGCCAAAACAAATGGAAGGAAGCAGACAAAGATGGAAGAGAGAACAATTAAATGGAAGGTCTGCACAACAAAGGCCCCATGTGCATAGTTAAAATATTAAAATGTGCTGTATCCATTCAGGAATGCCAGCTTCTATTTGTTTGTTCTTCTTTGGAAGTTTGTAAAAGCAGGAGTTTCTTTTTCCGGTATTCTTCATTCACCTGCTCTGCTTGCGCATCTATGGATTTTCTTAGACATGTTTTGAGTTCCTCAATTCCTTCTCCAGTATATGTAGATATAGGAATCACCTCTCTGAATTCAAGAGTATTTTCTGGAATAATTTCTTCCTCTAGTAAATGAAAGAAGTCTGAAAAATTGTATTGAAAGAGTTAGCACAATCCCCAAATACTGTATCACTACAAAGCCCCTAAAATCCCATTTTATGCAGAAAATAAACTTTAATAAATTACAGTTATATACATAGCTGCAATTAATATACATATTATCTGCTTAATTAGTCTTCTAAAATCTCAGAAGACAAACAGTAATATAGCAGTTATACCATTCTTAATGATGCCATGAGAAGATTCTATACACTTCCAATGAGTACAAAGAAATCCCAAATTGCAGAATATGGGAGAATATGGTCTTAAGCCTTTCTGGTTTTTACACGCTCCAGGAAAGAGAAAGCAATTCACCCGAATGTAATTGCAAGATTGAAGCAAACCTACACAGACCTGTCCAGAATTTTCATGTGTTTAGGCCAAAGTCACATGACAAATGGTATATATGTCAGTGCCTATAAGGGACCTTCTGTGGAGGTTACTCTTATTCCAGACACCTAGACTGGAAACTTACTCTCCCGTATCATGCTGGGAAAGATCATCTGGGATATCTCTATTTTATTACAATCCTTTCCCAACAGTGAAGCCATTACAAATGCATATAAACAAAGCTCTAAATGCAGGAAGTGGTTTTAAACATATGTTCAAATAAAAAATTTAATAGCTGACTTCAGTTTCGAACAACTCTCTGCCAATGCAGTTATCCATATGAGATCTTACTACTACTTTTGATAAAAGTTTTTGCTGGAATTTCACTTACCCTGAGGATTCTCTAGTTGTGTCATAAGTTCATCCAAGTTATCATTTGCACATGGCAAATCCATTTTATTAATAGCAAGAAGTGCAGGCTTTGTTACAAGTTCCTCTTTGTACAGTTCCAGCTCCTTAAAAGAAAAACAAATTTCCCTTAGTAAGTATTTGTTATTTAACAAGCGCTACTTCAATTTTACATCTCCTCTTGCATTTGTTTAATTGCCTAAATAGCCCTTCTTGCCCAAGCAGCTGTGAGGCTGAATCAAGTGCTCAAGACTGATATATTAAAGCACAGAAGAAAATCATGTTAAGTGATTCAGTCATTTTTTTGCTCAAAGACAGATTTTGGGTAAAAAGGCTAGCTCATTCTGAAATGCCTCTTACAAAACTAATGAGAGTTTTGGTTTTTGTTTATTCTGACATCTATGAACACAAAATCATTTCAGAAAAACTTCAGACCTATAAAACATAAGAAAATAATTTGGACAGTGTCATAATTCTTAAACATTTTAATATTAGAAAATCACAACATGAATAAATTAAAAATAAACAGTAATATGTGAAATTTAGAAGATTCACCAACTTAAGTCACACAGATAAATTTAAATTTACGTAATATGTATTATTTCAATCAGAAGCATAGTTAAGCGACAGAAACAGTGAATGTCTGCAAAGCTGGGGCCTGATGTCTTACTTATGTTGGTCTATGCAGTAAGGGCATCAAGCCAGGGCTTTAACTGTAACCACATATTTCTACTTGTTAAAATGCTACCAGATCGGAGAACTGAAAATGATGTGTCTTTTTACCTCTACTTGACTGCAAGAAATATCCCACATGCTGCATAGATTAATCAGTTCTATTAATAATTATGTGGTACCCAACATAAACTAGAGCGGTTAACCTGGACAAGTAAAAATAAAGATTTTATCATTTTGGAGAATCTCTTTGTTCACTGGCTTTATGTTATAAATCCAGAAGATGCACTAACATTTGAATGTTTCTTAATCAATACTGAGCCATTTTCTTGACTCAACACATAATTACAACTGTCACATAGGAAAATGAGAACTTACCTTTGTTAGAAGCAATATTGTTTCAAAGGCTGTTCTGAACTGAGTTTTCATAGACAGCTGAAACCCAGAAATATCAACCTGAAAAAGGTACACAAAAAACCAAGTTTTGTGAACTAAAATTACGTTACAGTATAAAGGCACTCTCCATCAACTACTTTGCCCTGGAATGTCCAAGGCAATGTGTTCACTTCTGGGCAAATAACAGAGGGAAACTATACAGCAAAGAAACACCTTACACTGGAGGCACAAACTGCTTAATTCTGATACAGTGTTTCTCAAAGGTCTGGTTTTTAAACTTCTTATGGGAATCTTGCAGAAAAAAAAAACATCATCCTTTTATTATGCTTGGAACACTTCACTGTTCTAAATTAATTGGAAATTTTCAGTGATAAATTCTATTTAAGAACTTAATTTATCATTAGTAATTTGAGTGGTCCATTCTGTAAACACAATTACACTATATTTATCATAATCATACAGATTATAAATTATTTTCTGAATTCCAACTATATTGCAATTAAGATATATTTTATTTATTGCACTTTGATTTCAATAAACTGTAAATTTTATTTAACTTACAACTAAGAGAAGCTGCTTGGTTCTCTCTACATGTTTGAGAAATTTGTGGCCCATTCCTTTGTTTGCATGTGCACCTTCAATCAGTCCTGGGAGATCAGCTACTGAAATCTAGGAAAACAAAGTTTTAAACAAAATACTTCCAGTAAGCAAACCCAGGGACTTTAAACTATCAACCGTGATTATTGTTCTACGTAAACAAAAGAACCCAGACAAAATAATATGCATTGGCTGTTTCAATACAATCTGTTATTAGAAGGAGATTAAACAAAATGCTGCTATTGCACAAACTTGGTGCTCCTCATTTTCCCTGTCTATTTTTTACAGCTGCCTGCAAAGTACAAAATAGAGGGTAATAATACCTCAGCAGAGATCTTACAAAATTTAGCTATTACCTGAGAATGAAATAGACTCTGAAAGATGAGCAGCTTAGGCTAGCACATTTGTGTAGAATTCAAACTATCACTGAGAAAGCAAATGAAGTCTGTTCCTTCTGGCTACAGAGTATCATTACTCCAAATACAAACCCACTTAACGCTGCTTCCCTGAGCATGAGAAGATACAAGAATTTGATTTTTGCTCTTCAGCTCAAATGAGACTTTGATTAATCAATCAGCTTCCAGGCAGAGCCCAGCAAAGACTGCCACAATGGTCAGGAATCTTGTCATTTTCTCAGCTGGTTGAGAGAGCTGTTGGACAGCTGAGGAAGACCCAATAAAAAGCAAAATTATACTGAAATCCCCAAAATAGCTACTCAGTAAGTCACAGAAAGCTACGACAGAGAGTGAAGTAAAGAAGAGCAAAGGTAAGGTCCTCCTATCTATCTAATGCCCATTTAGACAGCAACTGGATTAAACTGAACAATGCCTGAAGCCAGCATACCATAAAATTTCCAGTGTGCTACTTATTGCAGAAGGGGGCTCAGATACTCTGGTAGAAATATAAGTGATTCTGCTAGTTTTCGTGATCTGGTACTGAGCCCTGAAACCCAGCTCTACTTACTCTACTTAGATCCTCTACTTCTGTGTCTTTTTTTTTTTTTTTTTCTCAAGCAATAATGACAGACAGCACTAGGAAACTTGCACATATTTTATTTTTTATAATGAACTAAGACAATATGAGCACATTGTTATATATCTCTTTAAAAATATCAATATTCTGTAGGAAGAAATGAGTCATTGTCCTTAAAGTGATACAGTAAAGACACCTCAATTATTGCTCTTAATTACATTGCTTGTGTTTTGGTTTCAGCAATTGCAATATGGAGAGTACTTCCTCTTACTCCCAGACGTGATGACAACCCCTAGCTCCCTTGACTTCAGAAAACAGGTATTTTGTCCATATAGTTCCTATATAGCCCCCAGCCCTATGGTGTAAAAATCATAAACTGTAGAAATGGCCAACAATAAGGATCACTGTCTGTGACAAGAAAAAGACTTCAGAAAAGAAAGGCAGGAGTGCAAGCAGATCTCTTGCTGGAGAAAAATACACCAGCATGAGCAAGAGATCCTCATTCTTGGCAGTTTTTTGAAAGGACTATGAAAAATCTTTTTTATTTGCAGCATAGCTTTCTAGGATAAGCTACCCTAAACTACCAGATGAAATGAATATAAAGAACCCAATTCCTTTAGACATATTGCATCTCTACAGGGAACCAGACTAACTAGATTTATTTTCTTTAATACACAGTTTACTTGAAGTTTGTTAAATGAAGGTTTCAAGCATCAGCTACTGAATCTCCCTAGCATTATCAGTTCTAAAAGCAAAAAGAGAAGTTGGTTTTTGTCTTTTCATATCTGAGGGTTATGCTTTTCTGGTTAACTTATCTGAAACCCTTTCATGCACTTGCCTTTTATCTTAAAAGTGATGAGTCCACTGCTGCAAGTATCATACACTTCAAAAACAAAGTAAAAGCACATCAAAGAAGATTCAAGCTTGAGGAATGAAAATGTTTGCTGCAACTTTTAAGTGAAGCTGGGGTCCAAAATCCATTAGCATCTCTAGTCTCATTTAGCACTGCTTTCCCTATCAGTGGATACTGTAGAAAGGATTCCAGGCACCACACAATTATCTGACAACTTTTATCTGAAGAAGCTGGATGGAACAGACTTCACAGAAATTAAAGTGGTAGGGCCATAAGTCCACCAGTCTTTCACAACTACAGCCTACCACAAAAGGAACTGATCCTAGGTGCCTGATCTCTCAGGTAATGCACTACCCTGGCTGTTCAGGTAATCACTATCATGTCATGCTATTTCAGTTTTTAATTAAAAAACTCAACCCACCAAACAAACAAACAAAAAAAAAACTTACGCAAACCAAACCAACAAAAACCCCAAAAAGACCAAAAAAAACCCCCAAAAAACCCATAAAAGAAATAACAGCCAACATTGAAGTCATAACAGGAAGTTACGGTAGCACAATTAAAATCATAAAACTCCCTGCCATTCACTAAAGTAGACCTTCAGCTACTGGACAAATCTGCCACTATTTGCATTCTGAAAATTACTCACTCAGTCCAGAGCTCTCTGTACAGGCAACTTGAAAGAAATTTGCTTCTTCTAAATAAAAACAACAGGCTCTGAAAACAACAGGTCTCTGAAACAGTGATTTTTTTTTCAAGTCCTAAACTTTTAAGAGTATACTAGGACAAAACGCTCTCAATTCCATAAACAATTTCATACCTCTAAGATTGTAAGACAGGATTAGAACCACAGAAGGAAGGTAAGGGAAAATGACATGCTATTATTAGAGTGACTTGAAATAAGCTCTACATCATAATACTGTATTTGGCTATGAAACTCTCTTATTATTACTTTTAAACCAGTACTTTTCTCAAAACTCCTGTTAAGTCCATGTAATTACATTTGACAAGTACACATTATGGATACACATATGAAAATACCTACAAGTTTTCATTCTCCTTCTGAAATTCCATTAAGCAACATAAGTAGTCACTCCATGTAACTTTAACAAACAATCAGAGTGAAGTTTCATACCAACCTGTTTATAATCTGCATACATGATCTTTCCTAGTTCAGGCTGTATTGTTGTGACTGTGGCAAGGTGACAGAAGAAAACAAAACTGGTTTTAACATTTTAAAAAATGTTAAAGCTAAAAAACATTTAAATATTGTAGAACTTTCTCAGTGTATTTAAATTAAACAAATGTGCAGTAGCAAAATAAATAAATAATAAGGAAAAGGAATAAAGAAAAAGCAAAATAAAATAGATGAAAATTAGACCACAAAAAACCCACTGCTTCACCAAGTCTTATCCCTTTCTGCAGTTCTGCTCCAGTCATCCCAAAATGGGAACAGTGAAGGTAAAGAAGTCTCAGACACAAAAACTATTACCTAGACTATGGATTAGCTTCCAAACAGGGATAAAAAAATGAGAGGTAAAGTGAGATAGGACTATTCAAACTGAGAAAAGGCTGTAGAGAATTGGGAATGGTGCAAAAAAGTCAGCAGGAAATATCAGTACTTGCACTCTTACTTTTTAGTTAAAGAAGATCAGACAACTAATTTGAACTTACTGATAGAAAAAAATTTAAAATTTCTGTCTCAAAACAAAAAAAATTTCAGTGGACAGATTAAAACCCCAAAATCTTCTCTGTTGCAAGTGGTACCAAGTTCTAAAGCACACAACATATTCAGGTAAAAGAACTTAACAGTACATATTCTGTAGACAGAGGATATTACACACCACAGAGAATCTAAGTTGCAATAAAAGGGGCTGAGTCAAAAATAAATGTTAAATAGACCCTGCATTAACAGGTTGAAGCATTATGGGGGTGTATACTTGAAAAACTGAGATAGGTAGAGGAACTGAACACTGAGGCAGCAAGTATCTCCTTGAAGTATTTCTTATAATTAAAAAGCCAGGCAACATTGCTACCTTATTCTTTATAATAAACCTTTACCATAGGCAAGTCAGCGAAAAGACTTCTTGCTCTCGGGAAATATTACTGCTCTAAAAATAAGAGTATGAACTTACACGGATAATTTGCAATCTCAGGTTTCGCATGAGAAATCTTGCTTAATAAGGATGACTTTCCTGCATTTGGAAACCTAGAATGAAAGTCAGGATTGATACACTGAATAAACAACTATATGTTTCTTGTATATTTATTTCCAAACATATTCTTCAATTATCAACTCATTTTCGCACTCATTTACTCAGACTATTGGTTTTTTTTTTTAACAAAACAAACAAGCCCCAGATCATTATGATTTACTCTCTGACATCAAATCTGAATAATTTTCTAAATCCAACAATGCTTGCCAAGGATGCAGGCAGGAGAGTTACGTAAATACATGTGTAATACATTGAAGGGAAATCTTTCAAAGTCACTCAGACAGAAATACAATATTACCATCCAAGTATACTTGGATTCACTCTTCACATGCTATAGCTAATTTTGTAAATTATGCTTGCATTCTGAAAAGCTGTCATGCAAATATATCTTACCAGTTGTATTTACAGTCTCTTAGCACTCACATCAGGTTTTTTCAAAGTCGACACTTTAAGTACCAATGATGTCTATGCTAGAGTTTATCTAACATAGCAAAGCAAATGTAAACTCAGAGAGAGTGAGACTTTGTATATAGTATATACACAGGCACAGTTTATGTGTGGTTTTAAGGCAGTTGTATGAGGGATCCTGAAATTAGTACTAATCTGTTCTGCTACCAAGTAAACCTAAAAGAACACCTAGGAGCTGTTCTGTGCACACCTGTCTGTTGTAACATCTTCACTTTACAAGGGATAGTTACACCTGCATCCTACAACAAAAGTGTTCCTGAAGGGATACACCAGCTTTTACAAAAGCTTCTTCACAGAATACATCTACCCACTGAAAAGAAACACTAAGTTAAGACTGAAATTGTAACACCCACTTGTTTTAAAGATTAACCTGAGCAGGAAAAGGCACAATAGCTTTGATCCATGTAAAACTTGAAGTTAATCCTGACATCCAAGGATAGACTACAGTCCTTATTCTTAGCACATACTCCATCCAGAAGGTCCACACAAGACTTGTGTTCTAGCCAAATCCACAAATATTCATCTCATAATGATCAAAGAAAACTCTGTCTACAGGCAACTTACCACAGTCACAAGATAGAAAGGCAGGTGTCCCATAGAAAACCAAATAATCTCCACTTGAATACACAGAGAACCAAGGCCTGTTAACAAGGCTGGTACTCTATTACAGGCCTTTTTAAAGCAGCTGTACATAAATCTTTCCTTAAAAAAATAAAGCAACCTAATGACTTTTTTTACAATAGGGAAACTATCGAGTGCAGTTTTCATACACTCTGATGTTGAGAGGCGCCTTAAAGGCATTCCAGAAGGTTATTCAGTTCTATACTCGAGAAAGCACTTTGTTTCCACAGAAGTAGATTATGTTCTTTGAAGTTTAAATTGCAACCCAGGCTAACACAACACAACCTGTACCCAAACTTGATGGGCCTTTCTCAAGTCTACATAGGTTTTTTTTTTTACCTGATCTAATAGCAAACCACTCACAAAAAAGACAAAAATGGCAAACACAAAGAGATCAAAGTACAACCACAACCATTGGAGGCTGATTCATATTCTCAATAAGAAAATTATATGCTTCTCTAATTGACTGATAATGATTTTTGTGCCCATTTTGAAGGCAAACTGACAGCTGAAATACAAGATTAAAGAAACATCAGCATCATAAAACTCCTGTACTTTCACATTGATCAAAACAGGAAAAAAATCTGTCATGTAATTACTGAAGACCAACTGAAAATTATATATCTGTAGAGAAATCTTGTATTGTCAAAATTATTTCTAATAACAAAAAAAAAAAGAAAAAATATAGTTAGTGTATCAATCTGTCTTCAAGTTTCCATTTTTATCCATGCTGTCTTCAAGTTTCCATTTTTTATTGGTACATACCAACTAGACTATTTCCACCTCAAACTCATAATTTCATGTTTCCTATATTTTTTTATTATTAAAGACCACAGGGCTGATTTATGTTAGCAGATGCTGAATAGAATAATGTTGTTGTACTACACTACAAGTGTAGGCTGTTGAAAGCTTTCTCCAAATAAAAATATATTTATCTTCATTGCTATAAAGCAGCAATATCGATATGCAAGTCCTACTGTTATAGTTTGTAATTACTTCCTTCCAACATTATAAGCTGGTTTTTGGGAGAGCAGGAAACATAGCCTTTGGCATTCTCTTCAAAATTGATACTGACAGGATCTACTTGTGCCAGTGCCATGAAGTTAAACATGCAATATGCAGTTTTCTTGGCTGTTTTGCACCTCCTACCTACTTAATAAATATTGTGCTAATAATATTGTGGCCATCACTGCAACTGATAAATAAAATTATATTACTAATTAAGTATTATCCTGATTCATGAAGCCCTTCACTCACCAAAACATAACAAATACTTTCAAATGTTAAAATTAATTTTAATAGCTTTAAACTCAATCTGATTTTTTCAAACTGCAAATAACTTAGGTGACAATGCAAATGCAAAATTAACATGCATCATCCAAACGCTCAAATTTCTTTGAAATCGAATTTGAAATGTACTACTTTGTTTTCTAATATTAGTTTTCAAACTACTATACTTACCCAACTAAGCCAACATCTGCTATAAGTTTCAAATCGAGGTGAACAGTTCTCCTCTGACCTTTGCAAGGCAGAAAGTTTGTAGCCAATGAGCCTCCAAGACCTCCACGAGCTGCTAGGAATCTCTCTCCTGCTGCATTAAGCTCTCCTGAAAATAAATTTATTAGTGAAAAAACACAATCCCCTGCAGTAGTTCAGTTGTGAATTTCCATTTAAATATCTCCAGTTACGAGACAATTTTGTGTATACTTCCTTGCAAGAACTGCACCCTCAAGGTCATGGTGATTTTCCTTGTTTGTCAACAAATGAAAGCCATCATATACCAGTATTCTTCTCTGTCATACAGTCACCTCAAGAAAACTGCAGGCAAAGTATGGCCAAGATGGAGGTTCTGAACCCTCCAGTATTTGAATTCAAGAATGCAAGGAAAAATATGCATTGATAGAGATGTGGCTCCATTCAGATGGTTTATATTTTTCCATTAAGATGCAGGGTCAGAATAATTAAAACAACAAAAAAAGCACAACACTTGGATATCTTTAGCCCTGCATCATAAACAAATCTTGCAATACATGCAATGTAGTTAAACATCCAAACCAGGGCAATTTGGGAATTTAGTTTTAATTCTAAACAGTCTGAAAAGAAAAACTCAGAGAAACTGCAAAGGAACCATTGAGAGCTATTCCAAGAGTATTGAAAGAGAGCTTCCTGGTGAGTAAAAAACAGATATGCATTTTAAGTAACCTAAAGTGTTGACATTCAGCAAGGATCTTTGTCTTCTAAGCATTTTTATAATTCAGTAAAGACACTGGGACACTTACTGGGTTTATGGAGACACAACTTATGTGAGGTCATGAATGGTTCTGTGAGAATCAGTATGGCTTCCAGCCTTTAATATGTGTTTCCAACAACAAAGGACTTCTATGTAGTGATACAAATCAACTACTGCTAATTTCTGGAAGGGGTGGGTCCTTGCTTTTCCAACAATTTTTACAGTCTATTTGCCAACTCTTGCGCCAAAAAAAGAAAAACACAGACATATTTTGGAAAACGTGTAACCTTAAAACATCCTGGTACGAGAAATTCATTAGATCTTTTCAGTAAATGTGACAATCATTAGATACCTTAAAACAAAGCAAATGTTCTTACCAATCTGCTTGCCATTATCATCAAGAACTGAAATTCCCAAAGGCACATGAACTTCACAATCTTTTCCTTTTTCACCTTTTAGAGCTTTAACACTAGGAGAAATTAAACCAGGCTTAGTACCTTAAGCTTACATTTTGCTTTCTGGAAAAGTTGTAAATAACACCTTTCATTAAATAGATTCTTACCTGCTGTTGGCTCCTGCTCCAGCTACAAATCGCTTCTGGGGATATTTCTGTCTAATGTTCTTCAAGGTTGTCCTTTCTCGGGCGACGAACCAGACATCACCACCTCTTCCTCCTTCCCCTCCCAGGTTAGGATAACCCATTCCACCAGTTCCTCCTCTCACATAGACCCGCAAATCGTCTATGAAGTTGCTGTACTAATGAAACAACAGTTTCAACACATGTTAATTACAGAATAATCAGTTCTGTTTATAT
Source organism: Lonchura striata (assembly GCF_050655825.1). NCBI lineage: Eukaryota > Metazoa > Chordata > Aves > Passeriformes > Estrildidae > Lonchura > Lonchura striata. Next base: position 22,695,753 of record NC_140704.1, on the reverse strand, counting down.
TTCGCTTCATAGAAGCGTGTGTACAACCGCTTGCGTGATCTTTCAGGGCAAATAGGCGAAACTTCAGAGGGCAGAGCGTATAGTGTTTAATCAATGTTTGGCACGTCTTCCCCGGCAGCGACTCCTCAGGGCCGGGCGCCGCAGGCCGGCGTGAGGCACACGGCCGCCGGGCCCTGAGGCGCCGGGCCCTGAGGGCAGCCCCGGCCCGCGGGAACTGCCCGAGGCCCCGCCGGCGCCACCGCGGCTCCCGCCGGCTCTGCCCGCCACCCGAGCGCCGCCGGCCCCGCGCCGGCCGCACTCACCTTCCGCAGCGCCGCCGCGCCGCACCGCACCATGGCGGGGGCGGCCCCGGGCCCGCGGCCGTGCGGGGAGCACGGGGCAGCGGCGGGGAGCACGGGGCAGCGGCGGGACAGGGGCAGGGGCAGGGGCGGGGCAGCGGCAGGGAGCACGGGGCAGCGGCGGGACAGGGGCAGGGAGCACGGGGCAGCGGCGGGACAGGGGCAGCGGCGGGGCAGGGGCACGGAGCACGGGGCAGCGGCAGGAGGCCGGGCGGGCTCCGGCGCAGCACGGCGGCAGCGCAGCGCAGGCGCGGCCCGGCCTTGCGCCGCCGACACGGGCGGCCCCGCTGCCGACACGGGCGGCCCCGCCGCCGAGATCTGCAGAACCAAAGGCAGTTAAATCGCCCGGAGAGTCACGGAGGATGAGAAGGGGCTGTGAAACAGGGTCCTGCTCGCCACTGAAACAGGCCCGTAACCTCAAAGGAGGGACCCTGGCAAAGGAGCACCTGCGCTTCTATCGCACGCTCCTCCGAGCCCTCGGCTCCGGCGGTGTCACCGGCCGTCTCTTGTCCCTTGGCTGGCGCCGCAGCTCCCCGCACCCTTTGCGGTGCAAGGACTGGTGCCCCTTCACGGGCTTTAGAATCCGGCAGTGGGAGGTGACCACCACCCGTACGCCAAATAAAAAGAACAGAAGATTGAGCATGTGGACTACTTAGTACAGGAAAGGAAATAATCATATAAGCAACGGAAGATATGAAATTAATTAATAACTAGATAACTTACAGCCAATGAACTGTGACTTTACTTGCTAAAATGTGTCTATAGTGTAAAGTTTTGAGAACTGGTATGCTTGATTTCAGGAAAGCTTCTGCCTCACACCCTGCGCAGAATAAACTGTCTCCTTTGGAAAGGAGAGGTTTAGGAACCTGGCTCTGTGCGTGTTTAGAGAGTCCCTAAAGTGGCAGGAACAGGATCGCCTGAGAGGAGAGTCCCAGCTGCAGGAGCAGCCAGGTTCTGGTTAACAGCAGCGCTCTCCAGCAGTGTGTTCTCCTTGGAACCTGTCCGCTGCCTTGAGACAGCATCTGCTGTTGGCTGTCGCCATGCAGCTGAACCCTTTAAAAACTGTTGGTCATACTGCTGGTGTGCTCTCCCTCAAGAAATTGAGACCTGATCTTAAAATTATGCTAATTTTCAGGATAAGTATGACAGTTAAAAATACATGGTTTTAATAAGGCTTAAAGTACTTTGCATATTTTAAATGGTCATTAATAAGAAATTACTTTGTAAATCGTGACATCAGTAAGGTCTGAAGAGTAAAATTGGTGAAAAAATCATAGAGTCGTAGAGTGGTTTTTATTGGAAGGAACTTTAAGATCATCGAGTTCCAATGCCCCTCTCATAAGCAGGGACACCTTCCACTAGACCAGGTTGCTCCAAAGTCCTTGTCAACCTGACCTTGAGCGCTTCCAGGGATGTGGCATCCACAGCTTCTCTGGGCGACCTGTGCCAGTGCTTCATCACTTGCACAGTAAAGGACATTTTCTGTGTATCTAACCTAAGTATTCCCTCTTTTGGTTTGAACCTATTGCCCCTTGTTCTACCACTACAGCTCCAGATAAATCCCTCTCCAGCTTCCCTGTACAGCCACTCCATACTTGAAGGTTACCATGAAGTCTCGACACAATACTCGCCAGGCCAAACAGTCCAAATTTTCCTGGCCTGTCTTCAGAGGGGAGATGCTCCAGTCCCTTAGCAGCTTCATGGCCTCCTCCGGGCTTGCTTCAACAGTTCAATGTCATTCTCGTGTTGGGGGCACCAGAACTGCAGACAGTGCTCCAGGTTGAGAATCATGAGAGCAGAGCAGAGGTGAAAACCACCCACAAGTTCTTTCATAAGCCTTTATTTTGTAGGTGAATATTACTGAGACAATATGACAATGTTTTTCAATTTTTTGTGGGTTTTTAAAAGCACTAATCCTCATCAAAAAGTAAATATTTTTGTGTTACTTCTTACAGCTTTTCCACAAAGTTTTACATTCCTGATTGCTTCCTGAGAATCATTACCATTTACAGTAATTTAATACTAAAAATAACTTCAACAATGCTTTATCTGCTAACTTTATCTGCTACATAATAAAATAATTTTTTAAAAATTTAGAAAACAGTGGTATGCTTTATACATTCTTTATACATTTAAGAACAGAAGATTTAAGCTCATGTGAATGGCAGAACAGAAATTATGACCATGGCAAAAAATTCAGAACTCTCATGTTTTGCTTTCAGAGCATGGGGAGCACATCTGCAGTCCTAAAGCAGGTAACATGGAAAATCTGGTGGGAAGTGTTTTGAACTGATCAGTTAAAAATGTCATGACTGGAAAGTAGCAAATGTGGGCCTGGCCTTGTCCTTGAGGCATTCAACTGAATACTTGCAGGCTGAGACTCCTATATTCAGATGTCTCCAGAGGTCAAACCATGTCATGAACAGCTCCTTGCAATCTTCATCTCTCTCCCTCTAAGTCTTTGAAGTTAGGTCAGCTGAACATGGACTGTAATTTCTTGTCTTTGAAAAGAAGAGAAGTGATCTGGCCAACCACAGACCCTGAAACCTGGTCTCAGTCTCACTTCGGAAAAACTCAAATTTGCTGTATTAATTCCCATCAATCAAACATTGGATATGGTATCACCTGGGAAGGAATGAGCATATTGGGGTTAGGAGAGAGACTGATAAATGAGATGAACACAAATAAGGTTGAAAAGAAAGATAGCAGGCTTAAAGGGTTTGGTTTTGGATGGTCTTATTTGATAGTTTTTGTAGTAGTCCCGATAAAATCAGTAAGAGCATGCTCATGAAATTTGGAAATGAGATATACTTAGGAATCACCGTAAGTACAGAAATCTACTACTTTTGGTTGGGATAGAGCTAATTTTTTTCACAGTGACTCTAATGGGGCTGTGGTTTGGATTTGTGCTAAGAAGAGTGTTGATAATGCAAGGAATTTTTAAATTATTGCTGAGCAGGGCTTGCATGGAGCCAAGACCTTTTCTACTCCTCACCCCACTCCATCAGTGAGTGGGCTGTGAGTTCATGGGGAACCGGGAAGGGACACAGCCAGGAAAGCTGGCCCCAGCTGACCATAACATGTGGCATCATGATCATCAAAAAAGGCCAGGGAAAGAAGAAGGAAGGAGAACAGTTCAAAGTCATGGTGTTTGTATTCCCAAGTCACTGTTAGGTGTGACAGGATCCTGCTTTTCTGGAGATGGCTGAACACCAACGTGCCCATGGGAATTTGTGAATGAATTCCTTGTTTTGCTGCATGGCTTTTGCTTTGCCTATTAAACTGTCTGTATCTCAACCCACAAGTTTCCTCACTTTTACACTTTCAATTCTTTGCCCGCTCCTGCTCGCTCAGGAGTGAAGGAATGAGGGAGCAGCTGCATGGTGCTTAGTTGCTGGCTGGGATTAAACCACCACAAGTTGTATCTCAGGAGATGGATTTCATTTAATGTAGAAAGGTATTAAGTAATTTTGTAAGGCCCTGGTAAAATCTCATTTAGGGTACTGTGAAAACCTAATCAATTGTTCTATAGCTGAGCCAATGTTGAACTAAGAGAGGGCTAGAGGGAAGCTGGGTTCATCACCAGAGACCTTGAGAGCCTTTCAAAAGAACAGATCTTAGGATGGCTCAGCTTGTTTACTGCAATAAAACAAAACCAGGGAGGAGACACAAGTGCTATCTATAAATATATCAGGAAAATAAACATGAAGGATGAAAACCATTTCAATGAAGGGCAAAGACACAAGAACAAACAGATATGTACTATTCAGTAATAAATAAATCAGGAAACCAGAATAATGTTTCTAGTCATTACTGCAATTGACTAATGAAACTGCTTTTCCATGGAATTACTGGGAACAAAAATATTTCTATTTTTAATATGGCACTTGATAAATGTATGAGGTGATTGTACAACAGAGTTTTTTTTTTTTGTAGCGGCAGGGAACTAGTCCCTGTAATTCAGAAGGATCTTCCCGTTCTGTGTTACCATGCCAATTCATAGTACAAACAGCAGAACATTTTGTCCAGATTTGTGATTAATGATATGGGAAGGACCTGTCATTTTTTTCCAAATAATAGGCAAGGTTCAGAAGTCCTTATGAATGCAACAGTTAGATTGTGTGACTTCAGTAAAGCATAAGATGTCAGCTATTCTATAGAAAAGAATATAAAGAAGGAAATAAGTAAAAGGACTTTTAAGTGAGATGAAAAGAGCACAGGTAAGTTGTAGATAGTTCTTCAAGGATCAAGTCACAGACCCAGAGCCCTCCTTGGATACCAGTACAAACATGTTTCAAATGACACCCTGGCTTTGTGCTGTTATGCTTTTGTGGTACACAGTGTTTGAATTTAGTCCTTACACCTGTTAAGAGCAGCCTGGTCTGAAACTGGTCCTCTTAGCAGAGCCTTAAATTCAGCGTGCTGCACTTCCTCAGCGTGCAGCAGGAGGTTAATGTGTTAATGTGTGGACTGGCCCAGAGGTGCCAGCAGAGCTACTAGTCAGTGTTAATTGATGTCATGTAATCAGTCCACACCTTGACCTCAAAAAACAGAAATAGAGAAACGCTGGTCTCCTATATGTTATGAGTTGAAGGTGTTCAATTTTCTGACATAACATTGGATTTGTTTCAACAGAGATCAAATTTATGCCAACAAGCTCATACCAGCAGGTAATTAAGCAACATTTAGTTTGAAATGTGGCATTGTGCATTTTCTAGTTCCTTATATAATATTAAGTGGCTCATCACACATACACGATGCTAAGAATTACTGAAACAGAATCATTTAACACTCTGAAGTTTGACAATATTTAGATGTTTCATTGTCCAAATACCTGACTTCAAAAATGTATCTGATCTCCTGAAGAGACTGTTTGCCAGGCAGGACTGATTCTATCAACTTTCTCTCCTGCTTGCATTGGGTGTGTCATACTTGATCTTCAGCAACAGGGCTGTGAGCACTTCATTGTCAAGCCTGATGGCAGAACTCTGACAGTCACTCTGTAATTTTTTTATTTCAGAAGCTGATAATCAGTGATGCAGAGAGTGACTCAATTTTTTATCCTCAGTGAATCAATCCTGTTTATGAACAAGTGTGCCTATGTCACAGAGATATATATATAATTCAGTCACAAAAGGCTGGTACATTTTAAAGGTTTCCAAACTGATTTATACATAGCCAATGCATATTCTGAGTTTTGTGATGAATAATGCTTCAGTTCCTGCTTTTTCATTCTTACAGTGTACTTCACCTATTTGTATATGATTGCTTGAAAATCACAAGGTTACAGCTACTTTAAATCACACTTTTACCCCTGTTTCTTTTCTGTCTCTCTATAAATTACTAACTAGTGTACTGTCATCAGCTCTGACAAGAAGAAGCCATAAAATCTCTTCCCCCAGCAATTTTAAAACTTCCACCAGCAGTTCTTTGAAATTTGTGCTTTATGTGGTGCTTTTCTCAGTCTAGAAAAGAACTAACTTTGATGGAAATATGTAGAAATTAAGCTGAAATATTTTAGCAATACAGCTTTATTTAATGTAGAGTTGAAATAATAAAAAAAATGAAAGTCGGTTTTTCTTTCCTTGCTTTTCTGAACATGCACACAGCTGGTACGTTTGCATAATGGTCATGCTAATTGAAAGAAATAACTTCATCAACATACCCAAGGTCCAAATATTGTAAAATATCGATATATTAATTTTACAGTTTTATAGAAAAGGATAAAGAGATTTAACCAGTGCCAAGGATACATTCTTCAGTACAATAAAGTTCCTCTAGATGGAAACACTTCAGAATAGAAGGAATAAGTGGAAGTACAACAGTTTAAAACACATGCCATGGAAAGGCATCAATGCTGGAAGAGTTTTGAGGGAAACATTTCATTTTGCCCAGATTCAGCAATCAACTAAAAAATTAAAAATCACAGAAATAGATACTTTTACTATGAGCCATATAATAAAACCCAATGCCAAGCAGCTGTGCTAGAGTCCTTGGGTTTATATGTATGCTGTGAGCTATATATAACAGCTTTGGAATTCTTCTGGAAGCCCTGCACAACAAAATTTTTCTCTAAATCCCATTTATATTTAGTCATTATCTCAAAAAAAAAAAAAAAATCTTTCCAAAGTACATGGATAGCTTCTCTGCTTTAAGGACTTTTCCCTTCAGCCCAAGCTTTTATGTAGCTTTCAGATATGCTAGATATTACAAAGGTGGTCACAGATTGATTTTTCTTGACTTTCCTTGACTTTTCTTGTTCTGAAATAGAAATTTAAGTGACTAACTTAATAAACATGATCAGTGACTGTCTTCATAATGTTTCCATCTTACTTCATGTAACTTCATGTAACATTTCACAGGATTATTAGTTAATTAGTTAAATAGTTAACCAATAATTTTGATCTCTGCTAACTTCAATTCATGGGTTCATCCTTGTTCCAGGTGGCATTCCCCCACAGGTGATGATCCCTCAGTACCTGACTGACAAAGTGGATAACATCAGAAAGAAAAATAAAATATAGACGTCAGCCTTCAGAACCTTTTTAACTTAGAGATGTGAGTTTTTAAAATATTATCAATGAATCTTCATGTAGATTCCTAGAAGTACATTGTTGATGAGGTGGCATTTTAAAAAGAGGTATTTTTATTTGAAAATATTTTCCCAACAAAAATCTATTCCTCAGCATTTTGATTTCTATAGGTGTGTTCTGCAAATACCTTGAGACTAAAAATGGTGGATTTAACGAGAAAAAGGAGAAGCAAGAGAAAAGTGGTAAAATGAATCTGTAGGATGAAGAAATATGATGAAGGGCTGCCTACAGTGGCTGTTGGAGTAGAAGGAAATCTCTGTGTTTGCACCAGTAGCCTGTGCTACTACACCTAGATGTTTTAAGTGTGAATGAAATGAGAAAGGATTGATGCCACAGCCAGGCAGCTGTGGAACTACCCACCTCTTTATATGCCTTTAAATGCCTTTGAAATTTTGGCAGTTTTACTGTGAGATTGACAACACTAATAAATTTGATAGTGCATAAAGCAAACAAAAAGGGAAAATTTTCTTAACTTGAAAACTTACTGAATGCTGGTTTTTATTAATGATAAAAAGGAGCTTGCTTAAAGGTAGGTTCCTTGTGAAGTCTTTGTAATGCTTTAATTTCTTTCTTATGAACACTGCCTTAGAATTTCAAGGAATAATTACATCTAACAGAACTTTAGCTCACTTCAATGATACAATGAATTCGGAGATAAGCTAACTATATTCCAGTCTTCCAGATATTTCCTTCTATTTAGTTGTGTAGGTTCAAACGTGGCATACTTTTTGAAACATGATTTTGAAACAGTCTTGACATAGATTAGCTGGTAAGGCTTCCAGAACATGCGAAATTGTTGTGAACACTGCCATTTCAGAGCAGATTTGTATTTGTGCTTAAGCATTGCCTATATTGGTTTTTGACAGAAATTACTAAATTTCTACTTGAAAAAAGTGACTGTTCCTGTCATGTTGAACTCCACCAAATCATATTGTGAAATCTTAACAGACCGAATATTTACCACATATTTGTTCTTTTTCATTACTTTAAATATTGTCCCTGCATGTTCTGGTGGGCAAACAGGAACACGCGTGGAAAGCGATGTTTATGAACGGGAGTTTATTCAATGAGAGTGTTCCTGCTCCTGATGAGGAGGAAGATCTGCTGTCCGCTGTTTCCTCCCTGTGGCGGCTCTCTGCCCCTCCTCCCTGCCCGAGGGCAGGCTCCAGGTGAGCCCCAGCCCAGCCCGCTGCCACGGCCGCTGCTGCAGAAAGAGGTGGGGCTGCACAGCTCCTCCACCCTTCGGCGACCTGAGTTCGGCTGCTGCTGCTGCCGCCTTGCCAGTGGCAGAGGCGTCCCTGTGCACTGTCACCTCGGCATCCTCGCAGCATCCAGCAGCTGCCAGGCACTCGCAGCCCTCTCATGAATATCTTTCTTTATCTCCAAGTGGCTGACTTCTCTTTTTCAAGGTTATTGTTTTCCATCTCCTCGCTTAAATACTGTAAGTACAACTTCTGCAGTGGCTCTTTAGTTACTGCCTTTGTGAAATTCCTCTCTCTTGTAGTGAATAGTGGGAGGTACTAGTTCAAAGTCTCCGAGGTTTGTTGTGTCTCTGCTCCTGTTTTTGCTGTTCAAATGGGCCTTTAGCATTTTAGGTTTTAGCTGGATTAAAACATGAAATCGGAACAACTCAAAATGTTGGTGGTTTCCTGGCTCCCGTTTTCCTACTTTGTAGGAAATTGCCAATGTGTCCTTCCTCTGAATGCTGGTGCCTAGTGAAGTGAAGTGAGAAGAGATGCATTTCCATCCCTACTTGTTGGCTGGAACCAGTTTTCTAGGAACCCAAAGAAGATAAACTAATGCATGTTGATAAGCTCTCAGGATGCTGAGGCAGGTAATCCTGCTGCCTGCTGAGATGCAGCTGGCCCAGGGTTTTAGGAAGGAGCTAGGCTGGAGGGTATCTGTCTGGCTCAGTTCCTTGGGTTCTGAAGCTGAAGTAAAGGAATACAGGACCTCAGGTGGCTGCAGCAGTATGATTACACATTCAAACTAAAAATCATCCCAGAACCCTGAGGCCACAGTAAAAAGGCTTATTTCAAGCTGTCCTGGTTCCTGACCCAGTTTGGTGTGACTGTGAACACCATGGTGTCACCCCAACTCTGTATTTTTACAGACATTCCACATAAATGTTGTATGATCTATGGATTATTTTCTCTTTAAATGCATCACTGGGAGTTGCAGAAAGGATGTCAGTGTGTTAGCACTTTGAAGATATAACAGACTAACTTTTAATACTGACAGTGCCCAGAGATATTTTGAGTGGAATAGCTCACTTGCAATCCTGGCCAAGTTCCCAGCAAAATTTTCACAGCTGCCCAAAATATTGTCTTTTTTTCTGGACAAAACCTCACATCATTTTCATAGTTGTATTTTACACTCTGAATTGGAAACTATGGGAATAAGCATGGCACCAACTACTTAAAATGGAATTGATTTAGGATACCAAATTAAGGGGCACTGTCTGAAAGTTTTAACTGTCTTCTTTTTCTTCAGACTTCTTCCTATGTTTGTCTTTTTTGGTTTCTGATTGGTTTCCTCTTTATGTTTATTCTCCTGTTCCACTGCACTTTATCTTGATAGAAAGGGGTGATAAAAAAAAATAATCAGGTGTTTTAGTGCTGTTCTGTCTAAACTTGATTCAAGGATATGGAATACACATCATAGGAAGACTGCATTTTTCCCAGGGGGATCTCTGTAAAGAACACATATTCTGTAGCATTTGAAGTTCTCATTATGCCTCCTGTTTTATTGCTCTTTCCATCTCCAATTCTTCAGATACTTTCTCTGTTTTGCATATATACTAGAAATAATAACGCCAAAATCTTACTTAATTTTCTAATATAAGCCAGAAAGGAATTTTCTCTCTTCTAGTCTTGTGAGCAACAGCTGCTGAATGAATTCATAACATGCCTGCACTCACCCAATACACTGTACAGTCTGATTTACCATTCCTTCATTACCAACTTTCTGAGTCAGACTTTCCATGAAAGACTGGCTGTTTATAATTGTTATTTGTTTGCAGTAACTTAATATAGCATACCACTAGGACTCTTTAAGCATCTGCTATTAACCTGATTTTACTGACAATCCAAGCACAGGAGGTTAAGGGAAGAAGTACTGGTTTCAAGGAACAGTTCTGACATTGGCTATGGTCATGTTAAAATTTTTGCTTTGGGTGTTCATATTCTAAATGGCATTAACAATTTCTAGGTGCAAGCCTAGCTTCCAGCATTCGGGTTCACTGACTGGTATTTATTCCATTATTTTTGGAAAAAAAGTATTACTCTGACTATATGTATAAATTATCTCTTGGGGTACCCATGAGAGTTATGTGACAATGAACTATATAACATTAGAATCAATGTGATTTTATACACTTCTTTTCAGGTATCTTCTTGAAGTATGGAATTTGTATGGAAACAATGGTGGTATCTTCAGTTGGGCTGTATGTTGATAGTGCATTTGGTTTATGCCAATCTAGAGTATCAAAAAGAAACTCCTCCAAGCCTGCGTGAGATTGACCATCAGTGCTGGGAGGTATCATCCCATGGGCTGATGGAAATGAAGAAACTCAAGGTAGCAGATACAGTCATTGCTCTCTGGGACTTCATGATGTTCCTAAAGGAATCCCCTAAGCCCAAGCACAATGAACTCTTCAATGACTTAGCCCAGAACTTCTGGGATATGTATGTAGACTGTGTGCTCTCAAGATCCCATGGAATGGGCAGAAGACAATTAACATCTCCCAAATATTCTTCCACATACTCATACAGAACTTTAGAAGGTAACTATAGTTATAAGATATGGTACTAAAATTAACTGAACCAATGCTCCATCTTCACCCTTCATTGTTTAGACAACTCAATATACTAATTTCCAATTTTCTGACTCTACTTGTCAAAAGTGTTTGCATCTTTCAATGGTAGCTACTTTCACAATACACAAAACACTGGTAGTTAGACTACTACATTTCTATATTTAACAAGGTGTAAAAAATACTGAGTATGCATGTGGAAGTGTGTGGAAATGGATGCTGCATTCTCTGTTTATTACTGTGTACATATAAATGACAATCCATTGATAAGTAATTATAATACTGAAAGTTTCCTGGTATTAGAAGATCAGTCACAGCTTGGGGGAATCATTGTTCTGCAGAAGGGAACCTCAAATCCCTGACAGTTTGAGCCCTATTCCTTCTAGTGAAACATACATATCATGTGATGTCATGGTCATTTTGAATCACTAAACAGTGACAGGTTCTGGTCATCATGATCAGATTTGAGTCTGAAGTGAGATCATGTAGGTGACTTTACATCTTACTAATCAGTCCTGGATCTGTTTCCCCCGTTCCTCCTTAGCAATAGGTTTTTTTCTGATGTATGTGTCAGATGATTCAGGTTCTTGGAATGAACATGAATATTATTTAATCATAGCATTTCTAATACATTGCTTCGACAATAACTACTTGTCTTTCATAATCTTGCAGGGTCTGCTTTCATCAACCCATTTTAGACCAAAAGGGGAGAAAATGAAGATACTTATGGCAACATCAAAACGAAGGAGCACAAAATCACAATATGTATTGTAGATGTTTGGACAAATCCTTTGGCATGGTTCAATCCTTTTTATTTCCTTTTCTTTTTGTATAAAGTACTTAATCACTCCTAAACTGATAAGTACATGAACCCTGACACTGTCACTTTTGCTTTTCTGTCTTGCAGTCTACTAAGCTTGCCTTTTCCTCACTCCATGTGTGAATGTTTTCTGAGTCAACACCTTTGTTCTCCCACATAAACTTTAAAGTCTGGATGTATCACATTTTTGTAGTCTTGTCTTTTCCAATAATTCTCTTTTAAAAAGTTAATTTTTCATGGAAGCCCAATATATTTTTATACATTATGCAAGAAAGACAAGGTAAACAAATTTATTTTATATATTGATTAGCACTTACTATTAATCTTAAGAACTGAAAAAAAAAAAAAAAGAAAAAAAGAAAGGGGTGAGACATTAAACTAAAGGGAAGGATTATGCTCATTGTAATGTCCTGTGCAGTCTAGGCTTTGTATTTTACCATTGCTTAGTCTAAGTTATGGATTAATTAAAGTATTTTTCTAAGCAGCAATGTCTGAAGAGCAGTAGTTTTCTTACCTATTAACATGTTATTTGATAAGCCACTACTATGTGACATGCTTGACACAAGACTGCAGGTAAGGTGATGCAGTCCATCCCCGTCATTGCAGGCAACATTGCAACTGAGATGGGACCCGTGCTCCAAGTGGTTCAAAAGCGGGACAGGCTGACTCGACTGCTGCTCTCAGTATAAACCACTGAGCATGGATAAAATAATTCAAGGAGGTTAACTCCCTACTTAATCCAATTCTTCTGAGCATAAAAAAACCTGAGAAATGCTGACTGTTCTCTGCTGTACTCTTCGGGCTATGCAGCTTGTTCAGTCCCTGTTGTGTTTTAGCCTTTTATGAGATTACAGGTGATTTTAATTATTTTAGGAAATAGTACTCATGCTGTTACAGCATATAAACCTTCATAAGGAACAAGAAATCCATCCCACATAATGCCTAGCCCATGTATAGTTTGTAAACTATCCAACAAGTCTCATAGATTTGTAAATGTTCATTTAGGTAAACACAATTCTGAACTGCATCTTCTAAAATATATCTCCTACAGTATTGTGGAGAGGGTACAAAAGTAGTGAGAGAGTTTTCTGACCCAGGAACATCACTTTAAGTTCCTGACAGAAATAACATTTTTGAGCAAGCGGAGTTATTACACACGCAAACAAAGCGACTTCAGGAATCGATACATTATGATGAGCAGCAGTTGGAGAGCCATTATCTAACCTGCCCCAGCAATATCTAGTTTATAAAACTGTGTCCTGCACTGCATTTGCAACAGAAGTCTTAATTGGCATAAATAATATAAAAAAGCCCCTTGTTCACCTACATTGATCACCTACAGAAGTATTTAAGTACAATAACATTACAAAAGGATTGTTTCCTCTATTAGTGTAGTGATCTTTTCATTGAATGCCAGAGCAAGGTATCCTATGCAGTTTTAAAGGCTTCATTCTTCTTCAGGCAGTAAGTCTGTTTTAATAAGTTTTTTATAACACACAAAAGTGCTTAGCATCCACCATAATTGTTTCCAGAATGTTTGAACAATCAATTGCTATGGTCACCCTGTGGTGTCTGCCAACAGGTACACAGCAGCAGCGGCAAAACAAATTCCAGGTGGAAATGCTATGGTGTACATCTATGAGAGCTGTGGAAAGCTGACTACTCATGAGATGTCAGCATGAGGGACTAACAGTGAATGGGATTATTTTTTCTTCCACTGCTACCCCCTATTTTTCCATCCCTGGGTTACAGCAGGGACAGCAAGCCCAGCTTCTTGGGTGTTGTATGTTGCCCCCTGCAACAGCCAAACTATGGTCCATGGCTGTCTGGCAAAATCAAATGCTGTTTGTGCTGCTATGAGCCTTGTGTTTGTACTGATTTATGAAGGATAAATATAAGTATTTGGGGAAATTCTGTCCCCTTCATTCTGCAGTCATTATTAACATTAATGCCTAATTAACAAGAGCATTTGCATTTGCAGCTGCTCATTTTCAGTCAGGGTGTCTGTAGAAGAAACAATACAGTTGTGGGAGAATGCCAGGAGGCTCACTTTGTGACTGATTTAAAGTTTTTGCATAAGCAAAACTGATTTCCAGTTAATGGTTCTTTTCCCATACTTTGGCTCCAGTGTATTGCTGTAGCTTTTGCTCAGAAATTGGAAGGACTTACATAAGTCCTAGACAGTTTTTTATGGGCTTTGCCTTGCTGCCTCTAGTAATAAGTCGCCTACACATTCACACATGTGTATGTAAAAAAGCATGTAAAAACCCCTCCAAACGCCATAGCTTTTGGTCTCCTAGTAAAATATATATAGTTTGGTTTTAATTATAAAAAGACAACAGACCATACATTCTCTAAACCAGTAGTAAAGCAGCAAGGCTGCTGCAGAGCTGTCAGAGAAATATAAACATAAAAAACTGAGCAAGACTACTTGACACAGAGGACTTCAGAGAATCTTTATATACCTTGGCTAACCTTTCTTGTGGGGAGGCAAGAAATACAAATAGGCTAGTTCAATAAAACAAACTTTATACAGAGAGTCTTGGGAAAATATTGCAATTAAATTAGATTATTGTTAAAAATTATCAGTCAGCAAAGGGTCACCATAAAAAGTTAAATTAGCACAACTCAATTTAATTTCTCTATCTTTAAGTACTAGATGACTTTCCTGTTCTACAATGTGATGACTGTCTTACTCAACAAGGGTGTAACAGACCTGCCCATAAGAAAAATCCTTCTGATATTTGGAAAACACACATATAGAGATTTTTCTAAACTTCAAATACTGTTTTTTGTATGTATATTTTATTTTATTTTGTTATTTTCTTAGGGTTCTTCTTTTTATAGAATCTAGGTAGTCAATTTTGAAACAAAACTATTTGCCTTTATTTTTAATGCCACCACTTCTATGTTTGTTTTGTTATGTAACAAACATTTTGAAGATACACTTATACACACACCTATCCCATCCCTCTTTCATGAAGTAAAAAAAGTGAGCTGGAGTAGGTTTAGCTCAAATTTATTTCCTTTTTTTCAAGTTGGCCATTAAAAAAACAGAAGTTTGTGCTTTTCTCAAGATGTTGCTGGCAGGCAAAAAGACAGGCTAAGTGCCAGTCTGTATGTCACAGCATAAAAGCTTGCAATGTCACAGAAATTCATGCCATAGCAGTGGACAGCAAGTGGTTTTAAAATGAAGAGCCTCAGGGAGTCTTGCACTGTTATAGCAGTGAATTCTGGCATTGACCAAATTGAAAAAGAAAACAGCTCAGAAGTTGAGTCATCTACACAAAAGGTCTGCTACTCACCAGTTCATGTGGGCATTCTGGAGGTGCCAAGGAGGAAGAAGATGAGTTCTCTTTGGAGACAATGGGAATAAGAGCCCAACAATTATTAGATTAGTAAGATCAGTTAAAGAGCTGTGAGCAACCCAAATGGAGAAGGATGTTCCAGAAGGCCTCTCCAACAGGCTGTGAGAAACTGTTGGCACAAAAAAGCTCCTTAATGAGTGTTTAGATGAAAACTGGGATTCAAAAGTCCTGATGCTAAAAGTGGCAATTCAAGAAACAAAATGGGCTTGGACAAAAAGTATGTGGGTATGGTATTCAGGAAAATGAAAACTCAAATGTGTTAATGTGAAGATTTGTCTCCCTGTTCAATGAGATGCCTAAACTGCAATGTATGGGAAGTGTCAGGAAGAGATGGAAATTAAAACAGTGGACCTGCTGACAGCGGATATTAGCACGCAAAGTCACTAGACTAACATACCTTTGTCCCATACTGTACAGGGGACTTTATTAATAAAACATCCCCACATTATATTAATTAAGGGAAGACATAATATTACTCTTGATGTTCTAAGCAATTTTTCAAGCCATTAAAAACATATTTTATCTTGTGTCTACATATAGGTAACTACATATTAATATATTACTCTTTGGAACAGCATCTATTCTACAGGTACTGATTTTTTCTTGACTGAGTCCAGTGTTTTATCTCTTTTGATAATTTCTTAAGGCTCCTTTACAAACAGAGGACTTTCTAGGAGCATGGTCTGTATCAGCCAGCGGCTCTCGCTGACGAGGCACACTTTTCACAGTAACAAAGCGACCCGGTCCGATCTGAAATACAAAATAAATACATTGCTTGACTTTCATTCTAGTATTTAAAATGACAGGAGAGTTAAATCATGTAAATAGTATTCAGTTGGTGGAGATGCCTGTTGAGGTTTCTGAGGGCCAGTAAAACTATCCTTTATACTAAATTCACAATTTGTTCCCATTGATACAAAAGAAAGGAGAGAGTGTTTTTTCAGCTGGTACTTTTACATGCTCTGCTTTTCTGCCTTCGTGTCTGATTTATGAATTGCAAAAAAGAAATTCAATACTTTATCCAATAGAAGTTTGCTGTCCAATGTTATTTGGATTTGTATAGGATGTCAGCCACACTCTGTGATCTCAGGATTTCACTATACATTATTACTTATTACTCCAAGTAAGGAAAAAAACCCAAAAACCCAAAAAACAACAGGCATTCTTTCTCTCAAAATGCAATTGCATAGAACTACTGCTCCAGGAAATCTCCAAGACTGAAAGACACATACCCTTTCCAGATTCATTACTACCTTTATACTGAATAAGTTGGGGTCTTGGAATAAACATCCCTGAGTGACAGCTCTGTCTTCTAATCATGACCTACTAAAAAAATCAAATGCAACTCCTTGAGTGCATGTGGCTCACATGTTTGATTACTTGATCTTGACTGGTTTGCAATAACCATCTTAGCTTAATCTTCATCTCCCTGCTGAGAGTGTTTGGCAGAGAGGAGGGGAGAAGATTGTTGCATTAAAAAATTTTCCAGCCATGTCTGTAATTTGTAATTCTACTAAGCAATGTACCTGAGGAGTGTTATATGGATGTTGCAGATACATTTGTTTTCTCAATACACCTATTCTGCAAAATGGACTAACCTTTTCCTTGTTTTTAGCTACAGTTATTGAAATATTGATTGTAGGAGCATGAAGGTATTTTCTTGTTAAACCCTCTCCCTCTAAGATATGAACATGCTTAACTTGAGGTTCAAGCCTTTAAAATAAAATCTGACAATATATTTTTATCCACTAACAATTTCCATATTACTCATGCTTATAGCAAAATTTTTTTGATACTTTCTGCAAAATACTGCTTTTTAACAGTCTCGCTATTGTTTATGCAAGTACCTAAATAATTGTTCCAGCCCACTTCATCTTGCATTCACAGATGTGTCCCTCCATATCTTTCTGAAGTTTAAGATAATATGGGAAAAATTCTAGTCCAGCACTCTAAGATAATCCTCTTGCTTCCTATTAGGCTCCTTGCTTCTCCATCATATCAAACATGAACTTCCTCTTTTCTTTTTCAAGTTGCATCCACCTTGCTTGTCATTATTATTCATGCCAGAGAGCCCAAAATAGAATTTCTTGCCTTCATACAAGTTTGAAAACAGCACTTCATGTTTATTTCTTTTAGTTTTTCCTCACATGTAAGAGTAACTTACAAGCAACAAAGAAACTATCCCCCTTAAATCCTCCTTAGCTGTGATGCTTGCACAGAAACAATCCAGTTAGCTCAAACACAGTTTATTGGATAGACTGAGGATTCCCCTGTTTTGTCAAAACTCAACACCTAAATATGCCATTAGGTGTGAATTAGATCTTAACAAAGGCTTTTTATTTTCTCACACTTCAATTAACCGATATAAATGAGACAAGTGGCACATCTGCAGGCAGCCAGGGACATGCTACTCATAAAGGACACCTCTATGGATGTATCTAAGATTGCACAGCTGTACTCAACAATGAAAGGAGCAGGGCTTAACCTCAGCAAGGTTTTCATGAATGGCTGTCTCATGACAGGTACATGTTACATAGCATAGGGCCCATCCTACCCACACTTTTTCAGTCATCTGCAGATCTGAATCTCATTCTGGCCAAGCTTGCCTAAGGCTATTTCCGAACAGGAAGTGGAGATTTGCAGAAGATACAGATTCTTTCTTATGTACTTGGAGCTTGTCAACATAAACATTATTAAAGAAAGCATAAGCAGCAGCATGTGTACAGCCAGAACAAAACCCATTCCACTTACCAATTAGTAAAAATAAAAGTATTATTAAGGATTACTTACTGTTGTATGGAGTTTTGGAATATCAATAGAATGTTCTGGTCCATTTTGAGTATTTAGCTTAGATGTGGAAGCCTCTATCAATGTTTCCTGAAGCATTTTTGCTTTCTAAAGATAGTCAGAGAAAGGTAAAATCGTTTTAATCTGCATTAATCATGTCATTTGCACTCATTTGAAAATATAAAAACAACATGACAAAGTAAATGGAGTTATAATTCTATTTGCCTTTAATTCTAAGTATCCTCCCCGTGTTTTTGACTCTTTCATGTACTGAACACCTAAAACCAGAATAAATGGGCGTAGCACTGCAAGGGTGGGAAGGGAATTGCTGCTTGCTGTGACCTGCGGGCTGTGTTCTGTGCAAGGCAGCCCTTGGTGCTGTGAGCCTCCATGGCCACAAGAGCACACTGCTGTCTCACGGTCAGCTTTCACCCCACCCAGCACACAGCCGCCTCTCCGGGCAGACCCAGCTGTACTGAGGCATCCCAACACAATCTCAATACATCCCAGGTGAATGACTTCACATTTTCTTTTTCTGAAATTCATGAGCTTTTGGTCAGCTCATCTGTCAAGCTTCTGACTAGCAACCCTACCTCCCAGCACATGGATTGCTTCCTTCAGCTCATTGTCACAGAACTGCAGAGTCACAGAATGATTTGGATTGGAAGGGACCTTAAAGTTTATCTGGCTCCAACTCCCATGCCATGGGCAGGGACACCAGACCAGATTGCTCAGAGGCCCATCCAGCCTGGCTTTAAACATTTCCAGGGATGGGGCATTCACATGTTGAACTTGATGAGGATGGATATTGATTCAATATCCAAATCACTAATGAAAATATTAAATCAATACTATATTGTCAACCCTATAATTAACTCTGAGGAGTATCACTCAAAACTGACCACTAGTTAAAATTCAATCACTGACCACTGTCCTTTAGAGCCCATCAGTCCAGCCAGTTTTTCCCACAGCCTGCAGTCGACCTGTATGTAATCTAGTCCATTTTGACTACAAGACTACAAGAATGATACACAGGACCACATTGAAAACCTTGCTAAAACCAAGGGTATAGGCATCCCCTTTTCTCTTCTTCCAGAACAAATAATTTTATCGCAGAAGACAACTATGTTGGCAAGGCATGATTTATCCTTGGTAAATTCATGACAGTCTATACCAATCTCCTTCCTTCTCATGTGCTGAAAACAGCTTCCCAGTGTCTCAGTTTAAACTAACGAGTCTATAGTTCTTCCATTTTAATTTCTAATTCTAGCATACATCTTTCCACAGGCCAGGGAGATGCTGGCATAGAAAGAAAATTGTTCTCATTTACAAGTCTTTTGGGAAATGAAGAAAAATTAAATTTAGCTTCCAAAGTTTTTCTTTTAAGTCTGATTTCATTCATTTTCCAACTTAGTCTGGTTACCAAACCAGGACTCTAGTATTTCTATGTTTTGGGAAAGTACAAATATTGATAGAAGAAACTCCTTTCATTATAAAATATTTCTCATCTTGAAAGATGTTTGCTGTATTAAAAAAGAGAATGAAGAATTAGAAAAAACAATGAAAAGAATGAACAGATTTGTAGTTTCAACAGTTTTGGAAGAAATACACATATATACATCCACTCCTCAATTGCAATTGATCCCAAATTTGTGATTGTAGTCAGAAGAATCAAAATAGTATAACTTTTCCAATACATCTTATGGTTATTTCTTCTGTGTCTGTGTAAATATAAAATTTACTATCACTTCTACCTGAATATCCTTATAATTCATTAAGATTTTTTTTTTGAACTTCACAATTATTATAAGTACACCGTGACTGTAAATTTTTTGCTCCATCAGGTTTCTTACCTTCAATGCCTCATAGTTTGATGTCCGAGACAAGAAATTTTCCCAAGATTTATTTATCAGTTCTCTCTGTGTGTGGGTATCTTGGATCTGTCATATAAATTACACAATGCTGGTATTAGAGCTCTTCTGATTTCATTGCTTGTGCCATTTGAGAAAAATGTTCAACTCCACCCCTTTGGCTACATTAGCTCATCCCTCTCACCTTGGAGATTGGACAACAGTGTAGTAAAGTACTTGCCCTTTAAAAACTGTATTTATGCACTGCACTTACAAACAAAGAGGTTTTTGTGCAAACTAATTTTTCTCTCTTCCAACATGTATGTTGGATGAAGCCCAGCTCTTTCAGGAATACTTTCTGTATATTCTTACTCTCAAATGCTGAATAAAAGAGATAGAATCAGTTCAGGTGACAGAAGTGCAGTCATCATAATACAGGACAATCTCTCAAAAACACTAGCATGACATTTCAGACAACTGGTCCAGCTGATCTTGTTTTTCAGAAAGCAGGAGAGGGTAAGACAACAGGTGAGCAAAACCATTAAATGTCTGCCTTATAACCAAAGCTGGAAAATGTCTATACCTTCTCATTCTCAACATGCTGGGAAGCACAAAGCCCTACTTTCTGAAGTAGTAAAGGCCCATGAATATTCAGAAAGCGAGCTTACAATAGAGACTTATATCACATTTTAAGAAGCAGGTGTAGTAGTAATAGTTGTAATAACTTTGTATTGTTATCTGCTACAGATGAACATGGATGCAACTTTATAGTAAAATAATGATAATTTCTCATTACTCCATTGCTGATGCATCACTGATGATACTGCTTCATTTTTTCATATTGCTCTCTAAATACTGTAGAATTTATAGAAGCTGGGAGGACTGAGGTTAACCTAATTTCAAGTTAAAATCTGGCTGCTGAGACAGATTAAAACTTTTCAAGCAGTGTTCACATACAGAATTCTCAACATTATATAATAGGAAAATCTGCATATGAATGGAAAAAAAAGCTTAGGTGGGCTTTCCTTATTTAAATACTCCTTTGTCTTACTTTCTTGTAAATTTTTTTCTCTTGTTGGATTTCCTGGTGGTATTGTCTTTCAAGCAATTCATTCTGCAGAGAAGCAACCATTTTTCCAGTATTTTCTGACACATCTGAAATATGTTTCAAGTTTATCTCATCTGGTGTAACAGGCCTGAATTCTTCTTTTATTTCTGCAGATATTTCACTCCAAACCTCTCCAATCTGTGAGTGAAACATATACCATGAGATTCAGTATTTATCTCATTCTTCAGTTCCAATTATTCAAAATAAAATAGAGCAACCATCTCTCTCCTCATTGTTGACTTAGAATTTTTATGCAAGGTTAGACTGCACTACTACAATGCCAGATTCAGTCATGATAAGCCTCTCTAAGCCTTCCCAAATCCAAACTTGATTCAAAGAGGGGCAACAGGAATGCTGATAACTACAGAAATTCAGAAGAAATAGCTTCAAGATACCAATTTACAAGAGCAAAGTGTTGAGTCCTACTGCCTACTTCCTAAAATCTCAAATTGGAGACATTATTAGAGCAAACTGCAACACGAGCCATCAACAGAAGCTGGAATTATCAACCAAAGACTGTGTCTTGCTATTTCCCGAACACTGCAAGCTCTCACAGACTTTGTTCCTAAGCATAAATTTATCATAAACTAAAGCATTTTTTGAGCAAAGCAACTCTCAAAAAGCTTGCTACCCTGCTGTAGTCCCTATAGGCAGACCATTCTTAACTTTACACAGAATGGATGGATGGATGGATGGATGGATGGATGGATGGATGGATGGATGGATGGATACTGCACGTGGAAACAAACATGGCAAAGCACAGAAGAAACTTTAGAAAAATGTGTTTTTAATGTAATTTTTAGTAGTGACCCCTTAAACTGACTTTACAGCACAGGGACGCAGTCCTACTCTCCCATCCTTCCCCAATTTCTTACTCCTGGCACATTCCTGTCTTGATCTGACAAACAGTTAAAACTATTTTTTTCTGAGTTATTTTTTAACTAGCATTAGTTTCTAGTCTTGCTGCATGGTCACAAACATTTGTAGCAATATGAAGCAAGAAGATGGGGAATGATGGAATGTTGGAGAAGGGATTGCTTCTTTTGCTGGTGAATAGTGGTTTTCACTATGTGAAATTTTAGGTGACTTGTGACATAGGAGATGGCTTTTGAAGGGTTATTTGTTTGCTTTGTCCCGAGATATACTTGCTATTTTTGGGAATGCAGGTACAATAGTATTTTTTGCTTGGACTATACTCACTTTAAAGTCAATATAATGTTGTATAATAGTAAGTGTAACAAAATCCTTAGTAGATAGGCCAGGCAAATTTTCAAAACCTAAAAGAATATTAATCACATCAGTATGATGAATTTATCTTAAAATATTATATTCTAAAAACCTTATTTGTCATATAAACACATGCAACACTTCATCACACATACACCAGTCAATCACTTTTGATCCTGAACATTTTTTTGCTGATCAAAACCCCCTGTATCTCCATAATACACTCTCTCTGTACTAAAATCTTTACTTATGAATGGCTCTGTCTGCCTTCCAATCACTTGGTGGGCCAGGATGCTACACACCTGTGGTAAGAGCTTCATTTCTGTTAAAGCAGACAGTTGAGTCTACTGATCACAGGTTCTAGAGCAGCAGTTCAGCTGACAAACTGCTCAAAACACAGTTTGCTTTAACTGTGAAGTAGCCAACAGGAAAATTATACTAGTGTTTTGTTCCAAAGCTGTGTAATGAGGGTGTCCCTCCATCTTGTAGATTATTATCTTCAGCATAATGCCTTGAGCATCATGACTCCATCTTTTGAAAATGTTCCCAGTGCATGTAAAAGAATAAGAATAAGGTAGGGAAGTACGATTGCTGAGACTACTTTTCTTTTTTTTTTTTTTGTGCACTGAATGATAACGGCACTTAATTTAAAAAAATCTAAATATAGTCTATCCAATCTTTCTAGACTTCATCCTATCATATGTGTGGTAACTGGGAAAGTAGCATCTGTCTAGAGTACAATTACATCCTGTTTTAAAGCTAAGAAATACTGTAAATAAAGACCATTTACCACTACTGATATTCCAGATTGTCATGTTACAGGCTGTTATGGAGCTTAATAGTAAGAGGAAATTGCTGACAAAAATATGTCCATATGTTATTATCTACTTTCATATAATTCAGTACTTCACAGGAGGCAGTACAATGTATATAACTAACATGAAGGATATCTGTGAATACAGGAGAAAGCTGAAGGAAAATCTTATGCCTTTTTATTTTAGTAAAGAATCCAGCTGTGATCTAACATTCAATATAATTAACATTACTAAAATTAGTAAGAACCTGGGTTACAACAGAGGAGCAAGTAGCTATAGATTATTAGAAAAACTAAGGATGTTTTCAAACCAGCTCATTCTCCAGGTAAAGCAGAGAACTGGCTGAAGCAATCTCAGAACAATTACTGATTATCTTTGAACTGCAGAGGATGGACATGAAAACAAAAATAAGCCTAAAAAAACCCATGAAAGAAATAATTAGATAAATAATGTTTATGCAGCTAAATATTAACAGTAAACCAAATTAATATCCAACATGAATTACTGAAAACTAAGACCCAACTTTTGTCTACAGACAGAAAGAAAAAAAATCTCATGGATGTGGAAAAATTTATCACTTATCTTGAGTTCAGTCTAGGTTTTAAGACAAGGGTATAATGAATATTCATGTTCAGTGTAAAAACAACAAAAAATTAAGAGGGACTGCCACACTTTGAAAGAAAATATTAAAATGCAAATTAATCTTGCCACTCTAAAAAACTATCTAAAAGCACAGAATTTAATTCAGTAAGGACGAATAAAAAATTCTAACTGTAGGAGTAGCCACCTGTACAATATTCTAAGCTGGATGAGCAAATAGTATCATGCCACTAGGAATACAGCTATTGTTACATTTATGCCTGAATGTTTATTTACAAGATGTATAGAGTAACATAAGTCTATCTAGCTGTGAGGCTTCTGCTGGAGTATTTTGTTCAGCTTTGGGATACTACAGACCAAGAATAATTTGATTCAATTGGAAAGAGTACAGAAAAAAAAGAATAATTAGAGATTATGTTAGAAAATGCAATCAATGAGTATTATCTTTCTCAATCTAGAGAAATAAATGTACAAGTGTTAAAATATGTGAAAGAGATATTGTGTGTAGGAAAATAAATTGCAGAGAATTTCAAGCAAATTTTTGGTTTAGATGAAAATTCTAAGAAAATTCTTCCTGGTAGGGGCAGCAAAGTAGTAGGGAACCTTTGAAATCCCAACAAAGAGGGACTTTTAAAAAAAACATAACAACCAAGCATCTATTAGAGAGTACTGATGCTGAATCACAATGTTACCTTTAACCTTGTTTTTTTACAGCAACTTTATTGATAAGTTCATTTTAATGACAAATATGACACTAACATAACAAGGCAACTCATTTTTCTTACCCAGCTTGCAAAATAATAAATAAACTTTTGCCCTTATGCTCTCTGAAATCTCCATGATGGCAAAAGTGGGACAGCTGGCAGGCAGTGGAATGACCTTTTGCTGTTTCTGGAAGCTGGTAGTAATAGGTCTCTTGGTGTCTAATACAAAAACACAAAACCAGAGTAGAACAATGAAGCAGTAGTATGTTCCCAAACTTAAGAGAAAATCCATCTTACTTTGTGGACACACAAATAATTTTGATTGTTTGGCCAAGAGTTTGAACATAATTTGGGTCAGGAAATTTTAATTAGCATAACTAAAAATTTGTGAGAACTGCACTCACTTCTTTTTACGACATAGAACAAAATACAATGCCTTTTGTGGAAGAAATTAAGCAGTTTAACTGTCTAGCATTAGAAAAGCTGGTCATGGTTCTGCTCAATACTTGGTTCATTCCCAGCTGATGTAGAAAATGCCACATAGTGGCCAGAATAAAATGAAAATAAATGAATAAATAAAATGAAATAAAAAATTAATGAAATTGAAGATATTTTAGGTTTGGTAAGACTTATAGTGTAAAGTTATAAATGCTGTTATTTACTGTCATCAGAATTCAGACTACAAAAGCAAATAATGTCATAATTTTACTGGACTGCTCACAGTTCCACAGGCATCATAAAACTTACCAATAATCATTCCACATTGATCACGTCTGATTCCCAAGTCCAGCTCCTCCTGTCTCCATAACTGTATTAGAAGGTTAGCTGCTGTTTGATCTCTCCTCCCTCGCCAGACACTCATGTGCAAAACCATTTTAGGGTTGTCAGAAAGTTCAACCAAGATTCCAAGAATTGTATTGCACAGGTTCTTTTCCTTTAACTTTATCAAGGACAAAGTAAAGAAAGTTTTAAAGTGTTCAAAACACAGTGATGTCTTCTTTCTCAGGAATTGTGTAGTATGTAATCAAGTAACTGCAAGCTTTTCATCACTAGTATTTGCACAAAATTCATGTATAAGCTTGTAAATCCTTAAAGTTTCTGGAATCCTGCTATGCAAAGTTCCATAAATCAAGGAACATGAGGGCAGGATCATATAAGATACATTCCTGTGTGTAGAATCATACAGTAGATTCTGTGGACATGGCTCCACGATCATATGCTGGAGAATACACTGCTACCATGGTTTATTGTTTTAAGAAACAGAACTCAGAAGGCAGAGGCTGAGCAGTACCTCACAGCACACCTTCGGTTTTGTGGCCAGATCTTTTGGCAGCAGCTGAGAGGAGGCAAGGGCTTCAAACCGAAAGAGGGTCAGTTTAGATTAAATATCAGGAAAAAATTCCTTCCTTTGAGGCTGATGAGGGACTGGTTGCCCAGAGAAGCTGTGGATGTCCCAGCCCTGAAGGCTGGATACAACAGGCTGGATGTAGTTTTGAGCAACCTCATCTAGTGGAATTTGGCCCTGCCCATGGCCAGGGGAGGTGGAACTGGATAATCTTTAAGGTCCTTTCCAGCTCAGGCCATTCTGATTCTGTTATTCTGAGTGTCTGCAGCCTTGCACTGCAACAACATCAGGGCTAACAGCACAACCAGTGTGAATGAGGAGTGAATGACCCACGGAAGGTGCCTTTTGACTTCGTGAGAGGTGAAATGACTGTGCCAGCTCCATGTCCAAGATCCACAGCAGTGGCTATACACACAAGATACATGTACAAAGTAACTTCAAACACATAAACTGTTAAAGCCATCAAGTGCTCTTACTAATTTCTAATATGAAGAACTGAAGTGCTTTTCTAAAGAGACACATCATGCAAACTGAGTGCATAGTTTGGGTTTTATTTTAAAAAATAATATAATTTTGTTGAATTAAAAACTCCTCTGTCAAATACATATTAAAAAAATATACAGGGAAAACCTATACAATAATTTCTGAGCAGATATTTGGGTCTGTTTCAGGGAATTAAATAAACTTGGGATTTTTTTGTTTGTGTTGGGTTTTTTGTTTTGTGGGATTTTTTTTTTTTAATTAGTTTTGTTTGGTTGTGTTTTTGTATTATACCAGTCTATGGAGATACTGCAACAAAAATAACACAGTTTGCCATGTTGTTTTCCAATCCTTTCATTCTACAAAACCAGTAATAAAAATACCTACTGCCAACAAATCCAGAAGGAGAAAAATGCCCTGTTTTTCAATAAAAGAGTCCTCTGCAATGTAACATCCAATGACACAGGACCTTAAACAGAAATAATTTCACTTATGTAGATACACTTTTATGATTCGGAACATTCTACAATCATCTAATTTATTTTGCTGAATTTCATGCCATTTGGTATGCAATATGCTTCATACCTTCAGGGAGTAGAAAAATCATGTTTCATGTACCTTTTCATTTACACTTCTAAATATACCCTGCTTGACTGCTTTTTCTTCTCCTGTGGCAAGGTGGCACACCTTCCTTGAAGCAGCCTGATAAATTTGGCAGGCTCTCAATGAATTGGAGTATGTATTTGAACTGAAACTAACTCAGTAAACGAGTTTAAAATTTAACCAGGTTATGTCCCTAATCTGGTTTATTGTAGGGCTGTGTGAATATTTCTGCCAGCAAAAACAAGGGGGTGAGTCAAGCAAGACTTTTTTTGGCAACAGTTTGCTTCTCTCAGATTAAAATGATCATAAAGCCAGCATTCATGCTGCTGTTGTTTCTTTGTTTCCTCTGCTATGGTCATTAACAGAGAAACTAAAGCGAGCTCCTGTATCAGTATTTTCTCCTAGCAAACATATTTGATTTTTAATGTATTCATCAACCTCTGCCTTAAAACAAATTGATTTTTATTTTCCTTCTATGTACTGGCAATCTTTAAAATATTTCTAGCCCAAGATAGTCAGTTTACAAAACATATGTTTACAGATTTTTTGCTAATATTGGTCTGTTCTTGCCTGCTATTTACCTCTCTAAAGTTATTTACAGACTCTAACAATATGCCTTTCTTAGAAAGAGGCATATGAGTAACTCTGCATGTCAGGAGGTCACTCTGTGTGGGGAGTGAGGTTGCCACACTGAATCCGTATTTAGAAAATCTTACATGCAGTGTATATAATTTCTTTTGCATAAATTTTAACTAGTCAAATTTTATGAAGAATTTTTATACATTATAAACAGAAGAAAGTCCTATATGTGCAGAGAAAGGTCACAGCATTGCAGACCTAGAAATACAAGACTTGACATTTTACCAAGTTACTGCTGCTAAAATAGTTCACTAACCACAAGCAGTCGAGTGCACTGAGGAGGAGACAATTGTGGGATAATGCACAATATAATTTCCTTGGATCCATCTTAAAGAATGAGACGAGTATACCAACTCCTTCACAGCTGAAGAGTTCCTGTTGAAATGTTAATTAAAGCAATGTTTCTTAAGCCATATTTACTAAATTTAAACATGTAAGAAAATATAATGGAAAATGAGAAATGTAAATATTTCTATTGTAATGAATTTGGTCCACTTGTTAGAGCAGGATGTACACATAGGGAAGATTTTCAGTTTTTTCGAAGTGCTAATTCATCTCTTAACACTCTTTCATATATTAATTTCAAAATAATGTAAATTAACAAATAGATTCAATACTTGCTAGTGGATTTCTGAATGATTTATATTTTAGCTGGGTCAAGAAACATGACTTTTTAACAATGAACTACAATTGACACCTGCTTTTCATTTAAAACACAAAAAAGCAGTGTCCCTAAAAATAAAATATAGTATATTTTGACATTTTCTGCACAGTATAAGGTAGAAATATACATACCTTTCTGTGGACATCATTTTCACAGAGAACAGATAAAATAAATAATATGTCAGCTTGGATTTCCAGTAGAACGGTACCTTCTTTTTCTTTAGATTTGTCTGCTGCATACTTTAAGATGTCTGTAAATGGATATATTTTATATATATATGAATGACCCTATACAGATGTCAAAATTCTATTACAGCTGCTGCTTTTTACAAAACTCAAATTTATATTAAAGGATTTTTAAAGTAAGTTCAGTTTTATCTCCTGTGTTTAAATAATAGCTTCCAGAAGTGCAGCACTCTGATGCTGCAGTTTCATGGCCTTTACTCTTGGTGACAATGACAGCAGCTTGCACTGACTTCTCCCTTGTTCAGACTCTGTGCTGCCCCTTATATTGTGTCAGTGTACGGAATTCAGGGAACTGATATGAATTAAGGAACTCTTAGAAAAAGACAACAAACTGGCTGGTTCACTCTACTCCACAGCTTCACAAATGTTTGAACTGACAGTGGAAATGTGGGAAAAACATGAAATACCACAATTTCTGAGAAAGTCAGCCTTGGCACCACTATGTGGAAGAGAGCATTCATACACAAATTCTCCCTTAGAGTAAAAGTTAATTGATTCTGATATGTAAGGTATAGTAATAATTTTGCTTTCACTAAAATCTGCAGGTTTCCAGAGCTTTCACTGGAGTTGAAATGAGGCTATAAAATATTTAGTTTCTAGGCTTTTTGTTAGAACATACTCTTTGAATTCCAAAGGATCTTTTCTGTTTTGTTTCCGTCAGAGTAGTGAAAACTTTCTGTTATTGTAAGAAAAACTTAAACCAGCTTGTTTTGGAACTTAAACCAAATTTAACAGAAGGTATGTGTTACTGAACAAGAAATGCTCTAAAATTGCAGGAGCAGTGATTAAGCAGTTTTATTCTGCTTTCTTCCTTCATGTTGTTCATATAAAGGTACCATGTTAATAGTTTTATTCTATGCTAAGAGGAGTTGTGGAAAGCAACACCATGATAGACCTAGGTGGAAAAATACTCATGGGCTGGAGTTTCTGGGGACTGCCACAATGAAAACAAGATCTACCAAATGCAGTAATGCGAAGTGAGAAGAGGCAGCTTTTGCTCTGAAATTAAACATCTAAACTTTTAAAACTGTCTTCTTTGCTTAACTCGTTCAATGTGTATTGAAATAGAAATAACATAAAATCAGTTACATCTTGAATTAATTGGTAGAGTTTTTTTTTAGTTTTTCAGCAGTCAAAGGACACACTAAAAGCATGGCACACAGAAAGCATGAACATTCTCAGTGTCAACAGAAATGTACTAATTAAAGAACAGCAATACAAATTGTGCTTTACCCAGTAGCTGGCTAATTGCTCCCTGGTCACACAAATTAATGCTCACAGCATCATCATAGAGGGCCACAACAGATCTCAGAGCTCGGAGGCTGTAGCGCATTTGCGGGAGTTTGTTGCCACGACCACCTGTTCCATGGAAACTGCTACCTTGTCCAAAGAAAGGATCTGTGGAGCAATCACAATGAATACTAGTTTTGGCGGATAATCTATGTTCAGAATAATGTGCTCAGGAAAAATAAAAAAAACAAAACAAAACCCCAAAACACAACAACAACAAAAACCCCCAAACCCCATTGAAGTTAGAAATTATTCTTTAAAACCATCTAGTAATAAGCCTTTTTATGTAGAACTACACTTTTTACATGCATAAAAAAGGTAACATTTTGGTGAACATTAAAAATTATTATACATTTTTTAACCTTACTGGGTTCATGAGTAGTTTTACAAACTCAAAATATATGTTTAGTATGACATTTAATCAAAACCTTTTGATCTCCATTCAACCCAAATAAAAATTTCTTAGGAAATTTCTTAGGAAACCTAGGAAGACATACCAATTTTATGATGAAAAATACCTATCCTTAGAAATCTGATCAATAAAACTGAGTACACATAGTTATATTTTTGCTTAGCCCATGCTCTTATCTGATGCCCAGAAGCCAGCTGTAATCTGGAACCTGTCTCACTATGTATGACTCTGAGTTAACATGTCCTGTCTTATGGCAGGAGTTCCTGCTTGGACTTCTTGCCTGGGAAGGGAAGGGCCTGGCTTACTTAAAACACAGAGAGTAGAGGTGTTTGTCTGAAGGAATATCAGTACAGTGGTACACAGGGAGAGGGGCACCAGCTCATCTTTCAGCACAAAAAAAAGATGGTTACTTTATTTTTTGGTTTTGGTTGTTTTTTCTTTCCTAGGAGTTCTATGAAAAAGAATCATTCTGACATCATGAGTTTTACATTTTCCTTTCCTGTCAAAGAAAGTAGGTTCAGTTGAATTGTTCTGAGGTTACCTGTGTATGAAAGCCATGAGTACCCACTGACCTTGGCCTACACACCATTCTAGAAACACAAGGAGAAGAGTATTCGCTTGGCAGGACAAATATTTGTCTACTAACACAGGAGCCACTGAAGCTAAAACAGCAAGTGCATGAAGCTGTAATTCTTCATATTGGGCAGCAGACCAGTCAGGAAATCCAGACTTTCGATTTTGTTTCACATAATAAAGCAAAGCTGGCATTACATGATTTTCACTGAGGAGCTGCAGAGTCCAGAAAAAGAAAAAGAGAGACAGTTTACAGGTTTTATATGCAAGTAAGAAAAATCTAAAGGGTAAGTCAACTCTATCTGCCCTACACCAGCAAAATTATATTTTTATTGAGAAAATATGTCATGAAGAGTACAAGTACAGGCAAATTTTATATTCTATAGCTTTCCCAGAGACTGTGGTTTGTTAAATTTTATTATGTTCTTCAGGTGTATTTCAATAATGCTCTGCAGTCACTTGTCAGGAATTTTCCTAGCGTGGTCTAAGTTCGTAACTTTCTAAAATAGAAATTGTAGGCTGCTTTCCAACAGCAGGGCTTGGTCTGAAGTTATGTATGAATTCTTGATTTGGAGAACAGATAACTTCAGTGTACTGAACTATGGCAGATGGACAGATAAGTAATAGTCTCGTGATTCTTTTGTCTTTTTTTTTAAATTATTATTTCTATTCTGTTACAACTTACCTGTGCAGCAGATGGGTCTCTAGAGAAGATCTGTAATACATTAAATAGTAACTTCTTCATCTCAAAATCCTCATATGAGTAGGTAAGTTTAAAACCCTTTACCAAGGGATTGGGAAGTTTAACTATGAAGAAAATGGTAGATAAGTTACAGAAAAACCTAATTAAAAGCAAAAAATTGTGTAATTATGCAGTATGGAATCTCTTACCTTCAGTATATGTTGCAAGTACTATTAAGACCTTTGCAAATCCACTTTCCTAAGAGGCATTCAAAAAACATACATTAATTAAATTGCAGTGAAATTAAGACTTATGATTTAATTTTGGCTTGACTTTTTTCTTCAGAACACAGAATTTAATGTATCCTGTGGCAGAATAAACAGAATTTTATCAAAGAAGAGAACAACCATTTGTACATTATACAACAATAACTAACTGCAGTCCTAAGGGTGCAATTAGTTAAACCCATGTTTCATTCACTACAAGTCTGAACTTCTGTGGGGACATCCCAAACACTTGCATTTACTACTATAGTCTAACACAGAAAAATATTCTCAGTGCTTTTAGAGCTGTTTTTTAAAATGCATTTGGTCATGTTTTACATCAGGGTCATCAGTGCATATAATTTTGTGGTATCAATTGTGCGTACCAATGCACTTCAAATTCAGTGCATTTACAAGTAAACATATGAAAACTGCATGTATGGGCAAGAAGAATTTACCAACATCCCATATGAAATGTTCATAAATAAAATCTTGTAAATCACAGCTCCTAGAGAGTTAACAGAAGGGCTATAATGTCTAATATAACTATGGATAGGACCAAAGCCAGAAGGTGTCTACGCAGCACATTAGAGGCAAAGGAGTGTTGTTTCTGAGGTAAACAATTAGCAAACAAGTTTTTTTTTTCTAACACAGAGATAATAATAGCATTCAGAACTTTATAGAAATTTTACAGTTTGCTTGTGATGAGAAAACTTTTCCTTTTCAAAGGCTCAGACTCCTGTGCTGATTTGTGAACTGTATAAAATACAAGACTGACTTTTCTGGAGTTGCTTGGATAATATATTAAGAAGAAAAGGGAACATTCTGGAGGAAATTGCTCTAGTATTATATATAAGGCAGAATTATATGGTAATGTTAATGTTTTTTCTATCTGATATTTATACCTTGCAAAATCTCTAGGCAGGCTGAGAGTAAAGAACCTGAATTAAATTGTTTTAATATTTTCTTTTTATAGAAATAAATTTTCTTTATTTTAGTATAAGGAATTAAAGATGCATATCTGGTTTACTTATTTTGTAGGAATAAAATGCCCTGTTTCTACAGCCAGATAAACAATTTGAATGTTTTAGATATCCAATACGTTGCTGCAATAGCATAACAGATATTTCATATTAGTTGGTATTAAATGAAAAGCTTGAATGAAAAGTCTGTAATCTTCATTTAGTAATACAGCCAACTGGTAGACTTCTCTTCAAGAGGAAAGTAATATATTCCTGAACAGCCAATTGATCCACAGGGATCTGATTGCTTAATTATTCAGTATGTATGTCACAACTTCATTTGAAGTTGTAAATCTCAAGTGTAAAATGAGACTAAAGCAATATTAATGTCTATATAAAGTTAATTTTTCTGCAGGTGTCTCATAAAAATTCTGGAATATTACAAAAGAATGACTCATCTACATTTCAGACAAGTCACGGTAGTGCATTATGTGATGTAGTCTTTAAAAGAATTTATGTGTCTCTTATTAACAGGACCTAAGTAATTCTTTTCGCAGATTCCTACTTAGAGCACCTGAGCTGATTTTTGGACACCCTTCTTGTTCCCAGTTATGAGGCACACATTGAACTTGGGTCATCTGAATATAACCTACATCTTCAAACAACAAATGTGATTTAGTGCAAAACTCATTTTAGGAGAATGGCACATTCAAGAACCCATACAAGAATATGACAATTAATATAAAATTTTGCATAAATAATGTTAATGTGATTTTCTAAGTATTAAATAAGGTTGATGCTAGTATTCTGGGCTAATGACCTACAGATTTTATGTCTCTTTGAGGTAAAGACAACTGCAGAGCTAAAAAATATTTTCTTGTTCAGCAAATCCAAGAAAGAAAAAAAAAGCACTGTAGACACAGGAGAGAAAAAATATTAGAACCCTAATGGGGAAGAATACCAAGCTTATAAAAGCAAAGGAGAAGTTATTAGTCTCTGGAATACAATTCTAAATACTTACAATCATAGGTACTGTAGGGTTTTCAGCTAGTAATGTGGCAATCACCAAGAGGTCATTCCGTAGCTGGTGATCGCAGTGCTGGAAGCCACACGTGACATCTACAAATACTTCTTTCAAAGCACTTAGAAGAAAATGAAATGCATTTTACTTTTCCCTTTGATATTCTAATGTAGGACAGTTCTACATATATGAATCTTCATTCAGCGTCATACTTTTCAAAGCCTTAGGGTTAAACTACAAGAGAAGTAACTTAAAACTTTATTATGAAGTGGATTATTTTGGGTACCACTAGGCATCCCATTTATTCATAGATGCAAGATGCATGCATTAAAAATTGCATCTTCCACTGTTTGTGTTATAATAATACAAAGACACAGTATTTACTCAGACATTGCTGAATGATTATTGAGAAGAAATAGTCTGATCTTAAATAGTTAAAACAGTCTAACTCACTAAGGAAGAACCTGTTATTTACTCCAGTAGAGGATCTAGAAATAAACCTTGTATATCATGGCATAGAAATTTCTTGTAATTTTGTAACATCAGCATTTCAACAGTGAAAGAATACTGGCCTGTTAAGCCTAATGTGGGAACTTCAAAATGCTGCAATTAACTCTCCTATTGTACAAAGCAATAGATAGAGCTATTCTTCCTGCACTATGCAGCAGAGCACCTTCTTCTTACCCTGTAACAGCAACTACTATGTTAATACTGAAAACTTAATGAGGATGCAATCAGAGATCCCTTTGCGTTTCTCTAAGTTAATTTCAAACAAAATGCTACACAACAGAATGCTCCAGATGTCTCCAAAATTACAAAATTAATTCATAAAATGCTCCCTGTACTTACTGTACACATTCCAAGCTTCTGAGCTGATTGACAACTTCTTCTTTTGAGGCTTTTTCTAGCAGGTTCCATAGGATATCTGAGGAGCGGAACACCAGCTGTCCTGAGGGGTCAGCACCATTAAGACACAAACAAAGCCTGCTGGCTGCTTGGGCCTTCACCATTTGTCCACAACTTATTTCTGAAATTATGTAAATCAGAGTAATTAATTCTCTATAGGTCAGTAATTGTTTCACACATGTTCAGAGAACAAATTATCTATAATCAATGGTAATGAGATTATTGAAAGAACAGTTTGTACTAACCAGAGGTGGAAAGATGCTGAAGAGCTTTAAGTACCCACAACTTCTCAGTAAGTTGATTTTCAACTAATGCTAGTGACAAAACAAGAGCTTCTGCTAATCCTCCTGCTTCAGCCATCTTGATTTTATAGATTGGACTTGTTGGCTGGTAACCTGCACATACACTAGCTTTAGTCGAAATGCAGTAAATACTCAGACTTTTGATTACTTCATAAAATGTTCATACATTTTAAAGAAAGGATTGAAAATCAAGTATCATATTTCAAGGAATTAAGAAAAACAATGCAATACACAAGAACTGTTTTTAGTATATCTGAATAGTGCCTATAATATATACAACAGACTCATCCTCAAGCAGACTTCAATGCCATAGAAACAAATTACTTGCTTCTTAGAATTTAGATAATGAAAGCAAAAGCAGGGCTATAGAAGTGAAAAACTTTCTTCAGTCATCAGTAACCTAGCTCTCTTCAGTAGCCTGTTGACTAGAGAATTACTGCATTCTATCATCATATTACTTAAAATATTAAAATCAAAATCCAAACTTTGATTTACAAGCTTGACTTTCTAATGTGTCCCTATTTTTACTTCTGTCCAGGCATATGCAAATATGTATTTCATTACTGAATTATGGGGAAGGTGAAGCACTGAGAAAATAAATGTATATTTTTTTAAATATTATGATATCTCATGAGAGCAAGTTTATATTAAGCAGTTTAAATATATATATGTGTATATAAATACACACACACATATATATCAAATGTCATAAAGTACAAGACTGATAAATACAGATAATGCACATGGAGGTTTAACTAAGCGCACACTCTGATAGGCTCCAAGTTGATATTACTTTATAGATAAGAGAACTCTGTAGGGTCAGACTTTGGCAAGATTTACATATATGCTTAGAGATGAAATATTTGACTTAAGAAAAAAATCAGACTGAAACACATTCTTCATTTCAAGTTAATGTATCTTATTTTCTGAACTGGAAGAAGAAAAACAAAATTGCTCAATAACATTCACTTATCCCAATGGAATTATTTACAGATACAGAACTAAATGCACACATAGCTACTTGCAGGATTTGAGTCTTGTTTGTAAGGTAAAAACAGATTTGGGTGCTTTCATATTTCTAGAATTTTGAAAGGGTTATAGTAGCAGCAGCTTCTTTAGGCCTCCTAAAATAAAACTTGTAAAAGGGCACAGGACTAGTGCCTCACTGCAGGAACACAGCAGGGGAGCACACTGACATCAAGCTCCCTGACCTGCACTCTTGAGCCACACTGTGGCAATATTCCCTTGAGGCTGGCTGCCTATAAATTCAGCAGTCTCAGAGCATGTGATGTTGTGTCCCTGTGGGAGGGGATCCATGACTGACTTCACCTGACAACAGTCTCTGGCACCATCATAAAAGTCAAAGGAATTATACAATAGTGCATTCTGATCATGCCTGAGTTCATGCATAGCCTCTTCCTGTAGAGATAAGTCACACCATTTCTTTAAACCTATGCTCAAATGTGTCCATGTAATATGAACTCAATCAAATTTACATGGTTTCAGATCTATCCCTCACAACACAAGTGACACCAGAGCTGCTTCTCTCCAGGCTACATATAAAAACCTGAAAACTACATTTCCCTTCTTATAATTCTGATCCTAAGTGCTTTTTTTCCCCCCTCCATTACCCACATTTCAGAGATCTTATATCACTTCACATTTTCTGGATGCCATTTAATGCCAATTTTGTAAATGTAATAATTAATTCCTTGCACATTGATGAGCTTATTTTATATTTAGAATATGCACCTCTCTAAAAACATGTTAATTATACATTTGACAATGTTATATATTTAATATATGAGATACAGTAACCATAGTTATAAAGAAAAATTAAACGATAGCTAATTAAAATAGGCATTTCAAAGTAGTTGGGATCATTAAAAAAAAATTATCCTGCTTTACCTGAAAGTAGTTTTCCTGGTAACTCTGTATTATAAAAGTTAATAATACTCTTACAGATTTGTATTTTAACTTGAGAGCTTGGCACTCTCATCAAGTAACCTGTCAGAAAGTGAAATAAATGTAATTAACAGACTTTATAATTTTTTTAGAAAGTATTCTTAACACAATATTCTTCTTTTCACAGCACTTAGTATTACCTACAAATCTGTAATTTCATGCAAAGTTTCATTATAAGATATTCAAGAGGCAGAGACTCCCACACTGGAGAGGACAAAGGCATCTTAGAGGAGCAGCATAAGTTTAATCAAAGTTACCTTCTCTGCTTTATGGCTACAGACACTTACAAGGCACTGGATGTTCTTCCAGAAGTTGTGGAATTCTGAGGAAAGCTACTAAGCTACTACACCAAGCTGTTGCCATCACTACCATGTTATTAGAAACTCTTCTAAGCAGATATAAGATTAAATAAAGGAGCATAGAAGCAGGAAGCATACATATTCCTGGCATCCCAGGTTTCAGTGTTTACAGTGATACCCCAATTTCTCAGATCAAAATGAAATGAAACAGGCTAGATACACATTTACTTCTTCATCTGCACTGATAACATTTTTCTCATGTGGCTTTTGACATTGGCAAATAGGTAATTCTGCTAGCCAATCTTCAGGTTAGCTGCAGAGCAAAGTAAAAATTGTTTCTAATATGAAAAAACACAGAGGATTGAATGAATAATTTAAAGAAACTACCTACATTTACTAAGGAGTAACAATAAATTACATTTGTGCTAATAATACAGTTGATTTTATTGTGGCATAATCATAATTTTATTGTGGCGTATCAGGTTACACTCACCCAGTTGTGCAATGGATTGTGAAACTTCATCTGAATAGTTTGCTTTATCAGAGAATTTCTTTTTTTGAAATGGTAACCTGCAAAATGAAATGTGAAAATAATGCAACTATGTTTTAATCAAGTCACCAGAAAAGTTCATTAGGTGTTCTCTTCTTCCTTGCTAATTTTTTCAGATAAGGACACATTTTCTAGGGTGAATGCATTCTTTGCATAATCTGCAATTACATATTGGCAATTAGTGGTACATGTTCAGAGATACTATTTTCATAATTAAAATATGATGCAACAAGACATGCTGAATAAACAAATGTCATTTAAATGTTGAAGACTAAATCCTACAACATAGACACTATCAGGCTATTACAGAGATAGGCTATGTACACACATGTGCAGAGGTGGAAAAAAGGGATCATATCTCTGGGCAAGACCTCTTGAAATGGATAAAAGTAAACCAAATAAACTGACTCCAAATAGCACAACAACAAATTTATTTTTAAAAACAGGATATTAATAAATATTCAATAACATATTCAAAATACTCAGATATGACATAAACATGTAAGTGCTAAAAACTGTCTAACAGTAAACATTACGGTATTATCCTAAGGTCTCTGCAGCACATACTGTACAAGCAGCTTTCCAGTAGGTTTACCTCTCTAAACACTGCCAGAGAAAAAGAAAGGAGAGAAGAAACAACAGAGTAAATTCTGGGAGAGGCAGGGGAGGGAGAAACAAGACATTGAAAAAAAAAAAAGTGGGAAGAAGACAGGTAAACAGAAGCAGTTACAAAAGAATGGGATATTTTACTGGAGAAATTAATGTAGCTGAAACTTAATTCTAAAAAAAAAACCCAGGCCCTGCCTCTGGTTAAAGACTTCTCTGTCATATAAAGTAGTAGTGAATTGTGATGGAATTTCCATAGTACAGAAATTAAAGCAAAACCCAAAGGTGCAATTTTCTAACATATAATCACTGCAGAAGCCACAATTAGTGCTGAACTGCTCTAAAAGAGGAAAAGTCTCACAGCTACATTTTATCAACTTCATACACTCATGCTCAGTTTTGTTATGCTTCTAGCAAACACCAGAGAAAATTAAACTCCATGATGTACCTCCTCACTCCCCACAGTGTGGCAGCAAAGAAAAGCAGTACATCTCAGAGTGCTTAGGGAACTAAAAGATTCAGCTGGCAAGTTCTGTGTTTATTAAACATAACAGCTGACAGGAACCTATGTAAAAATTTACCTGAATATCTGTTTTATTATGTCACTAGTTTTCTATCTGGTGGTTTATTTTGTTTTTTTTTTTTTTTCTCTTCCTCATTCTCCTCAAATGAAATTAAATACAGGAGTAACTGTAGCTACAAGCACACCATAAATAACTTTACTGAATTATTGAGGAGGAGAAAACTACTGAGAAGTGTGGGTAACACCTAAATTCTATTCTACTGATTATTCAAAATATGGTGACAACAAAGATGCCCAAAAGTTCATGCAATACATTTTTAAACTAAATATAAATCCTAAATCCTTTAGCGGTTCATTCTCTCCTGTAATATGGCTTGTCATTTTGTAATGCTTACCTTCAGGTATTAGAATGTCTTTGTGTCACCCTAAGTTTTTAAATTCACTTAAGATCTTGTCTGGAACAGCAAAACACACCTCAGTACCACATAGCTGCTGAATCTTTTGAGGCCAGCAGTCCCAGATTGACTTAGGCAGTAAGAGACCTTGGGGAACCTTGCTTTCAATCAAGCTGGGGCCAAGTCCAACACAGTTTTGAATTATGTAACATGGAAGTGCACAGATACTGAACTGCTAAAATAGGTTCCTCATTCATGTCACCAGAAACTGGACACAAGTAAAAGACAGCTGATGAAAAGAAGGATGATAAAATGGATACATTGCAGATATAGGTGCTTTGTAGATAAATGCTGTATGGATATGTCACTCGCCTTAGAAAACCTGTTAATAAAAAGTATTTAAATCTCTAAAAAAGGGGCTGAGGTACTTACTCAAACAATTTAATAAGTTCACATAAAGGCTCAGTGAAAGCTTCTTGTTCATTCATTTTTTCTGCACACAGGTTAAGAATTTCAGTGATTTGTGCTACATCCTTAAGGGGCTTTTCAGGTGAAATTAAGGAAATCAGATCATCTGTACCACTATGAATCAGAAGAAAAAGCTGAAAACTGTGATCATCACACTTCAGAGACACAGCCAACAAAAAATAAGACCAATGTTTACAAAGTTAGGTGTTTAAAGGAAGTATGTGAGTCAATACTTAAGCAGCTTTATTTTTAAATATGTACAACTTCTGCAAAACTGATTTAGGTGTCTTCTCAGCTGAACTCACTAGAAGCTCAGCACTAAATTTCTAAAAATGGGGGATGAAACGTTTTTAGATCACAATGTCAGATTTACCTATCTAAATTCTGAGACAGACTTGTGATACTTCAATTGTTTTCTCCTCTAGTCCCAAGTGACTAACTGAAATTTGAAAATCTGGACCAAAATACATACTGAGATTATTTAATTTAAGGGTAGAGGCAAAAAATCAAAGCCGAACAGAGAACTGAGACTGAGAAGTTGCTACCAATCCACAGACTCACAGAAACTGCCTTTAAGTACACAACTCAGTTGTAATGTGATGCCTTAAATCACTGTGCAAATTATCTGAACTGTATGAAATTAATAACATTTTTCCACATGCCAACACCCTCCTTAGTACTTCTCATTACTGGAACATTTCAGTTTGTACTGTACAGATAAATTAGCCTGACTTCATTTTTCCTTAAAATGTTTCCTTACTGGAAGTCTATTTTATCTTGCAATTTTATCTGCTGTTTCTTAAGCAGTGGCAATTATTATGCTTTTCTATTCTGAGTTTAAAGTACACCAGTTACATTTTTGGACACTTTCAGCCACTGTGCAGGTGAGAACTCTCTACTGAATTTTATGACAAATGAATCTAATATCCAAGAATCTTGCCAGCTTACCAACCTTGGCTGTGTGCACACAAGGAGGCCAGTGATGAGAATGTATATGGTCATCCCTATTCTCCACAGGGAAGCACAGTACAGCATCAAATACTTTACTGAAAAGTTAGACTATTACCATACATAAAACACCATGACTTCAGAATTCTAGAGTGGCAAAAAGGATACAAGTCCATTTTCAAAATGCTTGACTACCTTCTTGAGAGTTTTCAGCTGCTCTTTTTCCAAATCTTTCTTAAGTAAAAGAATGAAAAGCAGGTTTTAATTGTAGCTTTTGCCCTAGAACCTTAAATGATTATGTTTATCCCCTTTTAAGTTTAAATGAAATTGGAAATCAGATTTAAAAGTTTATAGGCCACAGCAACATTCTCAAAGTGCTTTGAAGCACGATTAACTCCATGATGAAGCCTCATTTCTAAGTATGAAGTCTGTTCTCTTGTAACTGAAGAGGCTTTCAAAAACACCTGTTCAAACGTGTTGACTCTTTCTCTTAAATTCTTTGTGATTCTTTGTAAAACAACTAAGAAAACAAAACCTATGTCACACACAACATAAATGTGGAAACATGTAGATCTAAGTGGCTTAGAGTGCCCTGCACCACTAGGAAACAGCCTTCAAATTGAAAACTGAAAACAACTGAAGTGAGGACATGTTAGGCTGTCTCAGTGATGTGCAGCGCTCATTTCAGCTCTCCTGAGCACCTGCAACTTGAGGCAGGCCAGGAAGTTGTTTCAGGAGTCTACAAGCCCAGAATCCTATAGGCATTTTATCATATATCTTATGCTCTCTACAGAAGCAGTAAACAATATCATCTGGCACTTTTTTCTTCAGTCAGTATGTTTATTCTATCAGCTCTGTATTAAAAAAAGGGAAGAGGGGAAGATATAACTACTTCTCTGTGGGGCATTAATTTAAAATGTGCTAGATTTAATCAGTTCTTTGTTTAAGAGCATAAATTACCCATATTTTGGATCAAAATTATTTGATGTCTTAGTAAGTTTAATCTGCCAAATCACCTTGTGAAGACTAAAAATCATCTGTGAAAGCCCATCAGATGACAATTCTCCTGTGTGCATAAATAGTTGTAGTTATTCTTCAACATTAACCTTTGTATATTTCACCTTCATTTAAATTCATCTCCCTGGAGAACTGTTAGCAGTTAACTTGGGCAATTACATGAATTCATTACATACTTCCAATAAGGTTGTATGTATATCTATTTCCCAGCTATAGGTTTCAGTACTCTAAAATTCTCCAATATGCTAGAAATTCTGCATGTCTAGTTTTTGAATGCTCATGCTTTTGTCTTTTTTAAAGTTCCTGTGTGATCTTCTCTTCCTCTATGTATTTTTTTAATATAAGCCCGTAATTGACACATATTTTTTTCAGTAACAATGATCATCTTTAGAAGCATTCAAATACAAGAAGTACTCATCTTTGTGCTCTGTAGCTCCAGCTACCTCTGTTGGA
This sequence comes from Lonchura striata, assembly GCF_050655825.1. Classification (NCBI taxonomy): domain Eukaryota; kingdom Metazoa; phylum Chordata; class Aves; order Passeriformes; family Estrildidae; genus Lonchura; species Lonchura striata. The sequence goes on along the minus strand of NC_140704.1, from coordinate 22,654,118 downwards.
TATAATAAACCCTTCTGAGTTTATTCAGGGCGGGTGCTAAAGTAACTGTATAAAGACATTGTCAAAACCCCATTACCAACTGTGTAACAGAGATAGTGAGGTACCAGGGTTACTTACTGAGCCCGAATCTTTCAGTAGTGCGATGACGTGATTCAAATCCACTGACCTCGACTGTGTATTCTGAAAATGCAACACTTTTAACTTTTTTTTTTTTTTTTTTTTTTTCAATTTTGAAATTTTGCTTTTAAGGCGTTTAAAATGTGAAATAGCTGCGTGAAACGAACATGGATTTACTCAGGGACGGGTAAATTCAAGCCGCGTGCGGAGCACACATCAGGGTTGCTCTCAGCCCGAGAAAGACGGCAGGAGCAGGGGCAGGGGCAGGGCAGGGCAGGGCAGGGCAGGGGCAGGGCAGGGGCAGGGACAGGGCAGGGACAGGGGCAGGGCAGGGGCAGGACAGGGCAGGGGCAGGGCAGGGACAGGGACAGGGCAGGGGCAGGGACAGGGGCAGGGCAGGGACAGGGACAGGGGCAGGGACAGGGACAGGGCAGGGACAGGGGCAGGGGCAGGGCAGGGGCAGGGGCAGGGACAGGGACAGGGACAGGGGCAGGGCAGGGGCAGGGGCAGGGCAGGGGCAGGGACAGGGGCAGGGACAGGACAGGGGCAGGGACAGGGCAGGGACAGGGGCAGGGCAGGGACAGGGGCAGGGCAGAGGCAGGGGCAGGGCAGGGACAGGGACAGGGGCAGGGACAGGACAGGGGCAGGGACAGGGACAGGGCAGAGGCAGGGGCAGGGCAGGGACAGGGGCAGGACAGGGACAGGGCAGAGGCAGGGACAGGGGCAGGGCAGGGGCAGAGGCAGGGACAGGGACAGGGGCAGGGACAGGGGCAGGGGCAGGGGAGGAGCGGGGCCAGGGGCAGGGCAGAGGCAGGGACAGGGGCAGGGCAGGGGCAGAGGCAGGGGCAGGGCAGGGGCAGGGACAGGGAAGGGGCAGGGGAGGAACAGGGCAGGGGCGGGGCAGGGCAGGGGCAAGTTCGGGCCAGCACCGGTGCCCCTGCCCGCGGGGGAGCTCACCTGGGCGGTGTCCGGGGCGTTCGTGCGCCTCTCGCCGCCGCGAGAGGGGCCGCGGCCGGGGGAGCGGGATGCCGCCCGCGGGGCGGGGGCCCGGGCCGCGGCCAGCGAGGCCATGGCGGCGGCGGCGGCGCGGCCGTTGCCATGGGAGCGGCGGCACGGCACGGCCCGGCCCGGCCCGGCCCGGCCCGGCCCGGCCCTCCTGCCGCTGCTGCTCCTGCCGCTGCTCCTCCTGCCGCTGCTGGAGCTCCGCCGCCACCCGGCCAGAATCGACACTTCCTGGGCTGCTGTCTGCGAACGCGACCTCGGCGAGGAAACCATTTCCACCCGGCGGCTCCCACATGCTGGGCAGCTGGAAGGGAAGAGGCCGCTGGGTCCGTAACAAGCAATCATGACAAAACCCTCCATGAGACATGACAATCCCCAGAGAGCAAAGCGCTGCTTGGGGTAGCCTGGCAGCGAGGAAAAGGGCGAAAGCAAATTTTCCGTGCATAGGCCAATGCAACAAAGTAATAAAAGCCGGGACAGAAGGGTGAGGGGATGCAGAGCTCAAGCCGATCTTGCAAACAGTGAGCAGCTGCTTGAGGTTTAGGTGACAGCTGGGATTCCAGGGCAGCACAGCGTTTGGTGTGCTCGCAGGTGCTCCAGGCTGCTCACTGCAGCTGCCAGTCCCAGGTCTGGACACACTTTGGGCAAGCTGCACACGTGTCACGTTGGATGTGCACATATCGCAAGTCTGAGTGCAGGCACTCTTGATGCCAACCTCTGTTTTCATTGACAAATAAATATTTTATTATGTGAATAAATTTATTAGATGCTAACATAGCTGTCTAAATCTCCAGATAGCTTTTTTTATGAAAAGAACTGACTGATAACAATCAAGAAAGGCAACTTTATGGTTCCAACTGTAACCAACCAAGTCCTTATTTTCATTTTTCCCAGCTTGCATGCTACACCCCTCCCATACTTGCCTTCTGCAGAAATAAGGTGAACCTCACAATTAGTACTCACATATGCTATAGACTTATCTTTGCATCAAAGGGAAAATACCCAATATTGTGTGTTTATACACAATGTACACACAAAAACACCCATACACATTCTGCATTTAGTAGAAATTCATAAACATTTCTACTTATTTTCTGTAATTTTAGGCAAAATGATAGCCTAGCACAGTATAGGACTCTGAATTTAGAAAATGCTGTAGCCCCTTTGACATCCATGACATCCTGAGCTGTGATCAGGCAACACAGGTCATAAAAAGGCATGACCTGTAGCACATTTATGAAGTGCCCTCACATGATGTGACAGTGCAGTTGCCCACCTTGGAGCTGGTGTCTGACACTCTTCATCCACCCATGTGCACACATCTCTCCATTACTATGCACACTTTACTGGCCCTTCCATGTTCTACTTAAATATTTGTTTCTGTGAACATTCTGTTTTGTATGAGGGCTTACACTGGATGGAACAAGATTGTCTATTAAGCATCTGAGATTAATTATGCTGACAATGTTTTTATGTCTTCAGGCATTTAGCTGAAAAAGCTGGATTATATATTTTTCCCTTGGTGCCCAGATAGGAACCGAAGTTTTATGTATTCAAAGTTTTAAAGCTTATATAAAAAAAACCTGCTTACATTTATTTCTATTGTAGCCTAAGTGATTTCAAGTTTGGTGGCTCCATGTTTTGAATGACAAATGTGTAGAGAATATACCTAAATTGGGCAATTTAGTCTGTAAATTATAAGCTTAAGTCACATGGTACTTGTTGGCTCACTGTTCCAAAGATCATATTGCAAAGCTCCATTTGCTCACTGTGCACCTTCTTCAAAATAAAGCTTTTAAAATTTAGGATGAAAGCTACATTATGCAAGTTTGACTACAGGGATTCTGCTACCCTTGGCAAACGGCAAATGCCCATCCTCAAAATCACACAATCAGCTGTGATAATATTTATTCAAAAGTTAATAAATCCCAAACTTATATTGTATTTTTATCACATCTACCTCTTCCTTTGGTAATGAAAATATTCAAGACTCCAAGGCCTTACTTATGAGAGTACTGAATTTTAAGTCTTAGAAATGCTACAAAATATGTTGGAAATATAGACTTGATGTAAAGAGGATTTCTGCTTTGACTGAGGACAAACTGTTTTGGTGTGAAGACACATTTCAGCAAGCTATTCTTGAGGTAAAACTTAAATTTCATAAAACCACAGCACTCTGTGTGTTGGACACAGCTGCATGTTAGAAGATCACAGTTACATATCTAGGTCTGCTATTAATTTCCTGTTGACTTTGCTGAGTGAATTATTTCCTCTAGCACGCAGTATTCACTGTTTTAGAAATTAAGTTGTGAGCTTTTAAAGGACTATTATTTAGTATATACCTTTCATGTGCTGCGATAGGGGTCTTCAGCTCTAGTCAAGTGATGTCCTTTTCTTGGCTATATTCAACATCTAGACTCTGTCCAAAGCCACCTGCACTCTATCAAATATGACACTGAGGGTTTTAAAGTACAGAAATCAGAGCCTTCCCAAGATTCTTTCTAAGTCTGTTGACTCTTGACTTCCTTTTCATTATCCTTTTGTGGTTTTTTTTGTCTGTTCTGACAGACCCATGTTTGAAATTCACAGAATAAAAGGAAAATACCTTTGAAGTGGCTGGCAGTAGACTCAAACCCATCAAGTCAACAGAGCTTCCAACATCTGGATTTACCTGCCTGTACTACTAAAATACAGTGTTGAGGTCATGGGATGGTATGGAATTGTGAAAGTATGGAATTTTCACACTGATCTTTATTATTGTAAGGAAACACAATAAATCACAAGACATTTATACTCTTGTACAGTGATAGAGCTGGAGTACAAGGCCGGAGAAAAGTGTATGTTTGGGGCCCCAGCTGCTGGCATAGTATCAACATTCAGTAGAACAAGCACTGAGATACAGAAAAATGGAGATATTAAAAACATAAAAGCCAAGAAAAGAAAAACCTCAAGGTCCGAAATGTTACTGTTAGGTTAGGCGTGGCACAAACCAATATTAAATGTTCTGAATTTTAAAAATACCTATATTCCATTTGGGAGTCTGGGCAGGCAATGCAACCTAATGTGAAAGCAATGCAAATGCTGCTAGCTCCACTGACCCATGCATCTTTACTTCTCTGCACTCGGAACAGTTTATGCAGCTGATCGACTGTTAAACAGCATTATACCTCTCATGTATGGCTTTCCTCTTGTGCTGGCATAAGCCTCTTAGGAAAAATGTTATGTATTTCCAAAAGAAGGACTGCAAAGTGCTTCACCTGTTTGTTTCATTTGAAGAGTAATTCTATTTCGTGCACACAGCAGGACACTTGGCAAACATAATGGTGCTTAGCAATCTCATAATGGACAAAGTTTTTGTTGAATGAAAAGTGGAGTGAAATATGCTGGTAGTACTGTAGTGTTCACTTGTGTTCTGAAAGCCTGGAAAATATCTTCGAGTAGGATAAGGGATATAGCTATCCAGTGTGTCTATGTGAAAAAGCTGTAAGATGTAATCCAGACATTGAAAAAGAAATAAATTGCCCTTAGATATTTTTTATGAACTCACATTCAAGTTTTATCTTGCTGAGAAAATGCTGATCAGAGCACCCATGAATTAGAAAGAAACACAAGCTAAAATTTATTCTGCATAAGCACAGAAGAAAAGGCAAAATACCTTACATTGATTTTTTTATTGATTTTTGTGTAAAACACAGTATATGGAAAAATAGGTAAAAGCATTGTTAATAATTTATAATAGCCCTGTTCAGAGAGACAGCACAAACAGTCTCACAAACACAACTACAAAGAGAATATTACACATGGGAGACATGTTATGCTTATTGTAAGACACTGCCAACAGGCATGATAAACAATATATGACAAAATACAATTGTTCAAGTCAGTTAAATGTGTCACTTATTTTAAAGGCTGTAATTAATTCAAGCAGTATCATATGGTGATACAATATCAGTACTGCAACATTATTCATTATATTGATAGAAAATACTACAGGGTGAACAGCCAAGAAATCAAAACCATGTGCATTTGGAGATGCACAGTCTGCAAGGAACTATGCATATGCATTCATTACCACTGCGTATGTGAAAATATTACACTGAAAATTTCAGTATATCCAATTTTTATGCACCTGATGTATCTAACTTTCAGAGGAAAGCTGTTTCCTAACTGTATTCATACCTGTGAAATTTATTGCCACTGGAGAACTCATTGTCTTATATTAATTAACTATTTTCTTTAATGCCAGTTGGGCAGCTAATACCATACAGACTTAAACACAGACACACTATTGTATAGGCAATTAATGGCAAATTAAAATATTCTTGGTACATCACATAATTTACAATGTTGGAACGAAAAAATGTGGCAACAATTCACAGTAACCATTACCACAAGCTAAACAACTTGCAAAACAATTACAAAATAATTCATTTCTAAATAACTAAAAACCTCTAAATAATTCAAGAATGTGCACTTAATTAACCTGTACATAGTTGCAACAGTTAATAGAATTTTAAGATAAAATTAAAGACACATGTAATCCTATGATAGAACTCTATTTTAGACAGTGTTAAGACCACTTTAATATCCATAGAAAACAAATAACCTATTGCTAAATACATAGAAGTCTCCTTTTTATAATACATGTACAATTCTGTATCACATACCAAGCACTATTTTTTAAACTGTACAATAATTAAGAGAAATTAGGCTTATTTCATTATGTATTTTCATTAGGCAGTAAAGCAATTTATATAAAGCTACACAAAAATAATTTTATAGTAGGCTGTTCCTCAAAATATGTATTTATTCTTCTAAGTAACTAAGATGTCTATATGAATTTAGTTGTTTATATTTAGGCAATCTAAACTAAACAGTTAGCCTCCAGTATTTTTCCAATGAGAAGTGCTATTGTGAGTTTATAGAAATCAGTGTGTTTGGTCACATGAATGAAGATCCCATGAGGGATGAAACATATGCTGGATATAAAGTTTGCTAAATGCATGAGAGTCGTTTACCTTCAGGCTTAACAGTGTCTTGTTAGAATGAATTGGTCCTTAAAAAACACTACAAAATATTAAATAACAAGTCAACATGCTATTCCAGTTAGAAGTAAATACATGGCCTAACAGGAAACTATATGTCATTTTTGTAGCACAAATATTTCACAAAATGCCTTCATATAGTTAATCTAAAAATACTGTCTATTTATTAATACTTCAATATTTCAGCCATTAAAGTAACATATAAAATTAAAACACAATTTTAATTTTCTACACATAACCTGAAAATATGAATGACTCATCATTACTCTCTCCAGACATCTTTGGCACTTTGCAATTTAGCAGTTTAATAATTGTAGAAGAAATTTAATGATGAAGTAACTTTTTGCATAGGAAAGAGGGCCAATACATTTCTGCATATACTGTCAGTGGATGCATTACAGTACAATATCTATGGACTTTGACAGTAATTTTCAGTAAGTACAATATCACAGTTCTGCAACATTATCACTATTGCATCAAAATAATTAAATAATTGTAGGGAACATGAATGTTAATTACATATTCTACAGAAATGTAAAATTACCACAAAATAACAGCAGCATATTTAATTTTCAAATGTAGTCAGACTGTCAACAGTAATACTTTCTGAAATCTGTTCAGAGGTATGAAATTCTACTCTCAGTTATACCAGCCCATTCTAGTGATTTTAATTAGTTTTCATATGCAGGACTGGGGTAAAAAAAAGAGTGGTATTTATCCCCTTAAAATTATCCAAGATTTGATATGTTCTAAGATTTTAAAAGTTGATTTTATTTAAAGGAATGAAGCACAATGCTTCAACCTCGTGTAGTTTCACTCTGCAGTAATGAAATAGGAAACAGTCCAGGACATGCAATTCTGAAAGCCTTTTAAGAAATAAACACCTTTTGGAACGCCATTACAGACAAAGTTAAGTTAGAAGTTGTAATTGTTACTTATTCTTCATTTTTATGTGCAAATCTAATTTTTACTAGTTTAGGCTCCTGTCTGTCTCCAGCAACAACAGAATTTTCAGTTAATGTCTAGAATGTTTGATTAAAGAGTAGTGTACTTGTATATCACCACCAGTATCACTGAAATAGCTGCATATTTGAGGAGGAACAATAAAATAAATACCCTGAAACAAACTTAATTGGTTTTGGAAAAAAAGGCAAATATTTATTTATTTATTTAATAGATATATTGAACCTTTTACTTCTTCATTTTTCTGTTAAAAAAATGGGAAAGCTTCTAACTTCTAAAATATTTGATACATTTTTGGAGAACATAGTTATTAAATGCAGTAATCCAGAGGAAGCATCTGTCTCAATTCCAAAATTATTGATTTCCAAGAGGCTGAGAAGTTGTGTTTGGGAAAAAGTCACCAGACATCTGCTTTGTTTTTGGAAGCATCTACCACTTATCAGCTATTGAAACAAGTCTCAAAGACCTCAGCCTGACCAATTATAGCTATTATTATGATTTATTTTTCCAAAAATGGCGAAATAAAATTATTTTCCTTCCAATTGACTCCTCACAAGGAGGATAAATCTGAGCTTTCCAACTACTTGAAATTGAAAATTTGTGAACTAAAATAATATCTGTTGACCAACATAACATAGTTGTTTTTTTTTCAAAAAATGTATTCAAAGACCTCCATTTTCAAGAATCCATTAGACTCCCATTCAGTACAAAACATGTCTAAAGACATACAAAAATGCTTTAATTTGTAAAAAAAAACATCACGCAAGTATTTTATTTTTCATCTCTAGATTTGAACATCCTTAAAATGAAAGGAAGTTCAACTGTCTCTCATTTTGTAACACCCAGAATATACATAGGCTTGAAGTGTAACTTTGGGGAATTTGGATACCAGAATAAAAAAATTGTTGTAGATATTTTGTATTTTTAATTAAATTAAGAACAACTAACATGAATTCTTTAGGCTTAGGTTGGCATAACTGGGGCAGGACTTGATTTCAGAATCTTCTTTGTCTGTGAAGCTGCTTGTTTTATTACAAGCGGGAATAATGAGATTTACAGGACCAGTGATATTTAAGGATAAACTCAAGCTTAATTCTGTATATTTCTGATGCAAGATAGGAGAAATTCTTACAAAGCAATAAATAGTAAGAGAAGGTTCAGCTAAGAAAATTAGAGATTTTAAATAGTGCAAATGTAGATTAAAAAATATAATTTAATACAAGAAAATTAGGACCAAATAAACAATCTGATTCACTGGAATAGAAATTTTGCTAATTAAGCAGTAGCAGCCTGAAGGTATGAGTTGGGTTTGGTTGTTTTATTAGAGAAGAATAATTACTACTGACACAGCAGTAGTAAGAAATAATTGTGAACATTATGTAGAATCCAACAGGAAATGCACATGTCAAGGTTTAGCCATTTTTAAGTAAAAGAATAACAATTTGGTTTCTCAAAATTGCAGGCATATCCCAGAGAAACTTGGAAAAGTTAGACCTTTATATAAAAATAGAAGATTGGATTTGCACAAAAAGATACTAAGAATTTAAGACTCATCCTGGGAAATTCATATATATAATAACTGAAACTCCAGTGTAGACACATACAGAACACGAGTATTGTGATGTTTCCAATATATTGGAAGTTTCACAGTGAAAACAGATTTTCATTGTTGCTGAATTCTCAGCTTTTCTTTTTGTTTTAAAATTATTTCCTCATATTTCAAAATCATTAAAAAATCAAAAACTAGTTTACACACCTATATTTCTATAAATGTATAGCATTGTTTTAAATCTTCATTATATGATGTATGGAAATAAACAGATGCCAAAGGTCTCAAATCCTACTTAATACTTTGGAAAAAAAAAAGACGGTTTAGTACAGTAATACCCTTTGCTTACAAGATGTACAGTCACACCATAATTGAGACTGGGTTTGCATATTCAAATCATGGAATGTGTAAAACCACATACAAATACTGTACATGTGCAATACACTTGACCAAGTGCAAGGTGCTGCACGTGGGCTGGGGTAACCCCAGTGTCAGCACAGGCTGGGGATGAAGGATTGAGAGCAGCCCTGCCCAGAAGGACCTGGGGGTGCTGGTGGATGAGAGGCTGGACATGACCCAGCCATGGGCACTCACAGCCCAGAGAGCCAAACGTGTCCTGGGCTGCACCAAGAGCAGCGTGGGCAGCAGGGCAGGGAGGTTTTGTCCCCCTGCTCTGCTCTGGTGAGAGGGACCCCACCTGGAACACGGCACCCAGCTCTGGGGTCCCACACAGGAAGGACATGGATGGGTTGGAGTGAGTCCAGAGCAGGGCCACTGAGATGATCAGAGGGCTGGGGAGCCTCTCCTGTGAGGAATGATGGAGAGAATTGGGTTTGTGCAGCCTGGAGGGAATGGCTTAGGGGTGACATAATTGCAGCTTTCCAGTACCTGAAGGGAGCCTACAAGAGAGCTGGAGAGGGCAATGGCATGTAGTGACAGGACAAGGGGGAACGGCCATAAACTAAATGAGTTGGTTTAGACTGGGTATTAGGAGTAAGTTCTTTACTGTGAGAGTGGTGAGGCACTAGCACAGGTTGCCCAGAGAAGTTGTGGTTGCACCATCCCTGGAAGAGTTCAAGGCCAGGTTGGATGGGACTTTGAACAACTTGGTCTAGTGAAGGTTGTCAAGGCCTACGACAGGGGCATTGGAACTTACTGATCTTTAAGGTCCCTTCCAACTCAAAGCATTCTGTCATTCTGTAATCATTACAAATTAATTTGTTTCAAACCTTGGTTATTTTCTAAATAATTTACTTTACATTCTGAAACCATTAACCCAGAAATGTGGTTTTAATAGAAGAAACACAGCCCAGAAAATGTCATATTAATAAGCAGGACTCTGACACATATGATCTAAGGCAAAAAAATTATCTGTAAAGCCTGGTTCTAATAAAATATTATTGTGATATAACTGTGCAAAGTAACATTTTTTTTAATTTCATAATCATCTGCCCTCTGTAATCCAAAACAAAAATATTTTTGTATTTATCAGAAGTAGTCTTCTAGTTATAAATGTATCAGTTTGATGAAGAGCTTGTACTATATGCCAAGCAAGAGACCTTACAAAGACTCCTACTTAACTAAACTCCTAAAAATGCAAGTTTATGACAAAAAAAAAACCAAAAAACAAAGCCCAAACATGTACAACGATGTTAACAAATATCATCACATTACAGTTATCCTTTCTGGAGAGAGATGTGGAACAGACCCACTTACTTCTTCTATAACATGGCTTTTCTCCCATCCTCTTCGAATTCTCCTCAGCTTCCTACTTACACATGGCAAAAGTAAGATGATCTTACCTAGAATTACAATGGAAGGCAGAACAAGGGCAAGAACAAAATTTGGTGGTGTGTAAAATCTGTAATACTCTTCTTCAAAAGCTCTCTTCCATCCATAAATCAGTACATGGAAAGTACTTATAAGTAGAGCAATGTATCCAAGTGTAGACTGTGAAGAAAGAGAAAACAGGAAAAAAAAGAGGATATAATAGCACTTGGTCCTTCATCTGACAGCTCTAATACATTATTTGGATTATTTTAACATTTCTATTAGACATCAAGTTAAAATCTCTTACCTATTCACTACATTAAGTTAGCAATATATGGTTTTAAGTTAATATTCTGAAATTTACAGACTGTACTGAGCACTGATTTACAGAGTATCTCTCCTAACATCTACAGGCCTTAGTCAAAGCTGAAATTATGTCTGCCCAAATTCTAAGTAATGGAAGCCAACTTCAGGATAGGTATGCCAGTAAGAAACAATTCCTGAGTAGTTACGAGAACAACATCCATTGTGATTGGAAATTAAGTTTCCTATTTCTTAACTATGAGGATAGATCCTTATTATGGAACAATGCAATTCTGTTGGAAGAGATTTGGACCTAAACTTGCATATTTTTATCACTTTGAGATGCACAGCTTACTTCTGCCTCACAAAGGCCTACATCCACTTGTCTGATGTTAGCATAAACCACCCCTTACCTTCTCCATCAGTTGTTGATGACTGGTTAATGGGAATATCTGAACTGCAGGGCTTGGGCATAACAGCACAAAGCAGTGCTGCAGTTTACCATAAACCAGCAGCGCTGGATAAAAGGTGCCTGCAGAGAAAGGACTACTCAGCACATAAATCTAGAGCTTGCCACAAAAGGTGGTAATGACAGGGGTCACTCAACAGTTCTGTGAATCCACCTTTTTAAAAACGGACCCTGTAGCTGTAATGCTTCGCAGATTTGACAATGCATCAATTTAACTGTCCCAAACCATGACAAAAGAAGACTACTATGCTTTGACTTCTGGTGGTGATCAAATGAAGAAAAACACTTTCTGGCCAAAGTGGTGTAATAGCTAACTTGGCTGGGAAACATTTGTAGAAAATCACTGAAACAGGGAATGAGCATTAAGAAAGGTAACTGGCTACCAAAGTATGGTCTAATTCCAGCAAAGAGAGAAACAAAGAAAAATGCAGCCTAAGAGTCTATAATAGGTAGTGAAAGAAGTAATGCCTTCTACTTCAAGATTTAAGCAGCTTCTAAAGCAAGAAGAATGTCTCAGATAATACTATTTGCAAGTTCACAGGTATAATGGTATAAAAGGAAAATAATATTTCTTTTAATTTCTTGGGATTGCTACCCTGTTTTTTGACTTTGCAATATTTGTGTATCTTTTTTGCCAATGGTTTCAGGGCCATTTTGTTAATCTTTAGTATGTTTCATACTTTTTTTAAAAAAAATAATTTGTTCCCAAAATATCCCATAGTAAACAGAACATTTAGACAAACACTGGAAGATACGAAAATGGCCTATGGGGTATCTGAACGGAACTTCTGGGAAGAAATTTGGACAGCAAACTATATGATCCAACCTGATGTTTTAATATGTTGTTGCAGATTTTTCTTGGAATGACTGTTCTGAATTCATTGTTATATTACTGCCAGCAGGGAGAAGGGCACAAGTGAATCATATCCCTCATTGCTTCATCAGGATTACTGATGAGAAATATAACAATTTTTGAAAAAAGAAACAGGAGGGGAATATTATACATTAATTTCCAGTTATTTTATTTTAGTGCTTATTTTACTTCCATTTGCAAGCTGTAGTTTTGAGACATCTATATATGTTTATCTAATGGTCAAAATAGAAACTAAGAAGTACATCCAGTATATTTTAAACTAACAACAAAAGGACAAGAAAAACATATGATGCGTTTTCATTAAGTTTTTTTTTTTGTTTTTGCCCTGTGAAGAGTTGCCATATGCTTCTCTGAACTGTTGGTAGAGCACGTGCTAGTGTGTACTACACAACTTCAACCACAGATCTGAAAAACCAACAAAGACATTGCTATAGCTTCTGTCAGCTACTAATGCTATGTTCTTCAAATGGGCCCTTAATTACCAGTACCAGGCTTCAGATGATAATTCCTTTAGGAGCAGAGGACTTCTGAAAGCAGCAAGAAGAAATACTGTTTCTTCACTGGTAAATTTACATTGAACAGTGCAGTAAGCAGCAGAATCAGTTATAAATCCTGGCAACCCTCTGCCTGGGCTTTAGAATGGCTGCTGGGAAAAGTGGAAGAGTATCTTTGGCTGCTTTGTTTTCTTATCTTCCATAATACTGTATTTCCTGAAAGCTGAGTAATAGATTAGCACATTTCCTATGGACTCACAAATCTTTTAGCTTTTCTCTAAGTCCTCTCTGTTTTGTTTCTTTTCCTTCCTGATCAAAGTCAGATTTTAGTCAATATGGGAGATTTCCAGCCAAGGCTATTGATAAATTGGACAAACTGGTATTGTTTGAGAAAGGAACCAACAAAACTTAATGGAGCAGGAAGGATGAAAGAGAAAAACTCCTAAAATGTTACCAGCAACATGTATGTATTTAGAGACAAAACTGTGCTATGGGGCAAATCTGCTTCAGGAATTTCTACATTCACAATGGTCAAGTAGTTCCAAGCAATTTACATATACAAAAGATATTTTCTAAATTCACCATTTATGCAAGATATACTTCAGATTATCTGTGTAACAGTCTATTGCTAAACTTAAAAACTGTTTGTAGTAACTTCTGACTGGAATCTTACCTATCAACTTGATAAATACTCAGGCTTCTGTCTACCTTACTCTGGGGGAAAAGTGTCCTATTCTTGTGGGAGAACTAAGGCAGTCTTTCCTCAAAGTGTATGCATGAGAAATACTCTACTCGCACTGCCTCCATAAAACCTTAGGATTGGGCTAGTAGAGAAAAGGGATATCTCCAAAAAGTCAGCTTCCTACCACTCAAGTGGCAGATTTGTGTTGTTTTTCGCTAAAAACTATGAAGCTCAGCTTTCAAAACCAGTCTGCTCTGTCCAGTGCCACTTTAAATAATGGGGTTTGGACTTGAAGTCTTAGACTGGAAAACAAAAGTAGCAGTCATTTATGTTTACATTATATATTTACAGTTTAACTTTCCTCACTAGACTGAAAGAACCAGTGCAGGATAGCTTGCAGACAACACTCTCCATTTCCTTGTACTTTATGTCAATAGTCAAGGACAGGTTTCAATAAATGACTTTTTTTCTGTTTACAGTGTGTTGGTTTAAGCTGTTCATTCTGCCTGCTCTGACAAAATATGAATTATTTTGTATTTCTTGCCTATGTCTTCCTTTGCTCCTTATCCAAATGTATTTAGATGAAAAAAGAACAATACTGAAGTGGCATTTAAGAAAACCAATGCATTAGTTTATCAGCCCCAGCTTTCTTCCCTGCTGCTTTTCTCAGTAAACTTCAGCTCTGGGTTACATTAATGTGACTGCAAAGTTTCACACTAAGTTTCAGTCATCTAGGAACTCCTACTGAGAAAACTCTTCATGACTGTCTTATTCTGTGATTCCTCTATCTGGATGTTATGAGTGTTTCTCTCCAAATCATGATCAAGTAATCAAACCTTGGTTTTGTACAGTGGTCAACTCAACAATTATTGTAGCAATTCCTCTCTTCTGGTCTCTTAGCTCCTTCTAGGACTGACACAGTAATTTCCTTTTGCACTATTAAACCTTCTCACATCTCACTTTGTTCATATGCATACTATGAGTGAAGTCAGCACTACTTGTCCTGTCAAAGTCCTCTTCCCTTGATGAAGCAGGCTGGAATTTCTGGAGCTGCTGACACCTGTGTTTGAAACCAGGCTAGGTAAAATGGAGGCATCTCCAAAATAATTTTGGATATAAATGTCAGCAATTCTGTGCAAAACTATTGACAACTGGTGTTTCTTTTGAGTATTAGGAAGACTGTGTTTGAAGACTTTTTGAACTGCTGTAGGTTGGGGAGATGCTGCTTAGGGCTTGTTCTACTAGAACAAGGCTAGTCTATACTGTACACTATAATAAACTCATATTTTCCTAGTAGCACTCAAGACTGAGTATGTTCTAGTGATAAAACTATTTAGAAGAGGCCACACCCTTATTTTGATGAAACTGCATTTACTAAGATGAGCAAGCAAGAATGTGTTGTTCTCAGTGGGAAGTGCTGAGCTGGGACACTGAGCTAGCTGACCAACTGATTCTTCATGTGTCAGATGTGAAACAAGTCCAGCAGCTGTTGTGGCAAATCATCTGAGATTCAGGACTAGCTTTTCCCAACTGCTTTTCCCAACTGAAAATAACAGCAGCAATGGGACGATAGGTTAGAAGTTCTGCTGTTTATCCCCATGATATAGAAGAGATTGAGAAATTTAAGTTTCATCTTCCTTCACTGAACTGAACTTCAGTAGAAGAAAAACATAAAAGAGACTAAGTATATCATCATGTTTTATCTGCTCTCCTTGCATACTAGGGACAGTGAAACATACTGAAATACAGACTCCTTTTACTCCAGTAAGCAATCACTGGAAGTCTGTTTTCTGATAGAAGAAAGAAAAAAAAAAATTTACAAGTAACTAAATGAAGAATAACTTACATCCTGAGAATTAATGACAAAGTAAATACTCATGAACTTTACAGAAATTTTTAGCAGTTCAATACTTTTGTGATTAAGAATAGTAAATGATCATAGTTCATTACCAATGCAGTTATCTTCTGCACATAATGTAGCATGAACTGTAACATACACCCAGAACAAACAACTCATTGCCAAAAAAATTCCTCAAAATACTGATAGATGGGTCATTAATAGTTATTTAGATTTGGAACTATTTTGACTTAATTTACAGTGGAAATAACTGCAGTAAATATGCAGCTGTAAATACATCATTGTGATTATTGTGTGGGTTTTGACTCAGTCACACAAGCCTGAAATTTCAAATATGAGTAAGACAAAAATGTTGTGTTTGTGGCTAGAAGTTACTAATGGATAAAGGCATCATATCACTCACAAGTGAATACATATTTTTCCCTTTTGCACTAATGTTTTATATCACCCAACAGCAGTACTATTGTCCTCACATAGTGAACTCCAGATGGCAGAGATGCTGTAACAATACACTTGAGTATTTAGTCTCTCTGAAGGCTCAAATCCGTGACTGAATAAATAGTTCTATCAGGGTATAACTCCACTTTGAAAATCTTTTCAGCAAACTTTTTGTAGGTCCATCTGTAGTTGGCAGTAATGAACATCAGAAGGAAAAGAGAAGACATTATAGATAGACCTCAAACAACTACAGCCTTTGAAGTGTTTCCCACCACTCTCTTTAAAATGTCTGTAAATTATGAAGCACAACCCAAGCCCTGAACTTTGAAGTCAGTGCCCACATTCTAAAGTGAACAGGACTCAGAATTAGGCAATATTATTAGGCTAAACTTAAAAAAATGTTCATCAGAAAAGACTGAGCTAAGACTACAGTACTAAAGCCAAAGTCAGAAAACAAAACATAACAAACCCTAAAACTGTGCACACTTAGGAATTTTCACCTGACTGAATCCTAGTAAAATTTCTTACACCTGATTGCTACCTAGAAGTACTGGCAGTTATGTGTAGGAGCAAGCATTGAGCTGTTCACTAAAGCCTGTGTCTCTCAGTATTTTATACTGGTTAGATTTGCATGTTCTAGGTACTTACCTGAGGAAGGAAGGCAGCAGATGGTGTGCCAGGACCTTGAAAAACCTCTGACTTTAGTAAGCGAAGCTCCATATTTTACTAGTGGGTATTTTCAGCTAATGGGAATAATGCAGTTGAGAGCTGTGTCAAGTCTCACAGTAGATGAGAAGTAAAACTTAACCAATGGCACCATGGCTATCAGAGGATTGTGCAATAAAAATCTTGCAGGGCAAATTAAGTCTTCCATTTTAATAGCTGTGTGCATCTATCTATACAAGTATCACTGCATTTAGCAGGTTTGTCCAAATTTATCTAATTTGAATTTAGTGAGTTCAAAGAATAGAGATGGGATTGATTAGTTATAATTTGATTTTAGCTATGTTGGTTATTTAAGATCAAATGTAGAATAAAAAGTCCTGTTCTACACTCATTAAATGCTTAATGTGCCTTCATAGTAACATATTTGCTAAGTAATCATTGTTTTTATTGAATTACCAGAGACAGAGGGAAAAAAAGCTCTTGTCACATTGCAATGAGCTTCTGTTTATGATGTTGATCATGACTGTGATCAAGGAATTCTTGTTAACACCAAAACCCCTTATTAAAAAAGAAACACACCTGAATAAAACTGAACTCCCTCCAGTTTAAGGCACTGTTTACTGAAGGGATGGAAGTTACTGCCAGCAAAGAAAGCAATCCAAGACTCATTATTCCAAAGGAGATATACATTTCAATTCGCCACACTTCTTCCTCATTCCAAGAATTCTCAACATTTGCATGAACCTGATGAAAGAGAAGAAAGGATGAAGTTTATTCTAAAGAATATTAAAAAATACCAACAGAAGTTATTTTGCTGACTTCAAGTTCACAGTCACAGGACAACTATAAAATGTGGTCAAATATTTCAGAGGTTTCCTCATGCCTTGGAGAAAAACAACTATTTCCTTACTGCTGATATTGGCTCTTGCTAGATTAAAATATATTAAACATAGAAATTTAGATGAGATGCTAAAAGAAAATGTTACATTATATACCATTTACAACAATACCGGTATAAAATCAGGTAATTCTGCACATTCTTATACACTGTAGAACAGAAGCTGTGTTCTTCAGACTCTGCAAACTTAAATTCTGTAACATAAGTTGGATAAACCTGAAATTTTTTTTTAATTTATAAATTAGATTATAAATTTATAAGTCACATTTAGAAAGGACTTAATTTCTTTCAGCTTTTCTATGCTAGTCCAAGCTTGCTTCTCTCTTTCACTACTGACATCAGATTTTTCCAAGATGGTTCTCACTGGAGAGCTTTACCAGAAAAAAGAAACAATTCAGGACCTTAACAGCTAAGAAACTTAGATATTCAATTATTTTTTCCACTTCCAGGTTAACTTCTGCAATATGACGTGTCTTGAAAAAGGTGCACTAGAAATATTAGCAAGTGAGAGTTTTACAGTATCATTAAAACTAAGATAATTTCTTAGAAGTACCAATGAATCCTTTAGTATTATTAATTTTAAGTGTGAATTATGGCTTCTTGCTGCCTATTACAGTTTTTCCCTTCCTTTCTCTTAAGTTCAGTTTTTGATGCTAGCTCTTTCAGAGTTTGTGATACTCCCTGTTAATTTGTTACATTCAATTTTATTTCCTTATTTGGTTTTCCTTTCTGTTCTATCACTTCTCTCTTTCCTACAGATTTTATGTGGTGAATGGCAATGCTGGTTTTTTGGCAATGCTGCTTTTCTGCTACTTTAAAGGTTACAATAAGCTGTCTCACTGAGAGACAGCAGCATCAGACTAGAGATTTGCTAGAGAATGTTTCAGGGTTATGCAAGATCAATTGTTCCTGGAAACTATGAGTCAATTTCTATTGCCTGCAATAGAGGATATCCACAGAATTTTAAAAGAATAAAGTATTTTTTAGCATTGGTCCAAAATGTTACAAAATATAAGTATCTTCTTTTTTTCCTTTTTGGAACACAGGAGTAAGATCTGTAAGCATGATTACAGTAGCTTGTACTTTTCATATTTGTAAATGCACTTATGATACACATACTTCCCCCATGTCTTAAGTATACATAGAAAACAACATACCTCAGAATCTTCCTGCTGCTGCTCTTATCCTGCCTATCCTACATTCTTCTTGTGCTTATTGCTATCAGGAATTTCAGTAGGACATGTCCTTGATTCCCCCTATCACACAAACTTGACTGCAGATTGACCCACAAGGTGAGCAAAATGCACAGGTATTTCTTTTAGCCTCCTTATCTGGCACCACCTATGCATAAGATAACCCATAACTTTTGTGCCAAAAGAAGCAGAGCAGATTAAGAAAAACCCAGTTATTGTGTTCAGGAGCCATATGCACCCAGCCAAGGCACTTTTGGCTGATTGAACTAAAGACTCTCACCTGTTGATATGCCATGTTGAGGAACAAGTACCGCTCTGATCTCCTCATAGGCAAGCAGAGGCTGTACACCACGTGCACTGCTGCAAAGAAAAAACTGAGCAGTCCAAGCTGCTTTCGACACTGGAGCCAGTTGTCCAGCCAAGGAGGAAACCGCCGGTACTTAGTGCCATAGTAAAGCTGATAAGCAGCTGCAATAAGTCCTGATAAATATACCAGAGAAAGCAAAGTGATAGCAACAATTGGCAGAGTCTTGTTCACAATCTCAATGGGAATCTTGTAAAAGTCACTCTGCTGATTTCTCATGTATGGATGGATGACATCTCTGACAAAGGAATAGATGAAGAAAAATGTTGCCAGGCTAATGGCAATCAGTACAGGCCCCTTCCACAGGGTGAACAGTCGCAGAGGCAGGTTTTCAATCTCCCTTGAAGATGACAATGCCCCCAAATCAATAGGAATGAAACTGAGCTGACGGGCAAGTTCAATAACTTGATGGCGAGCCTGAACATTGTTACTGCATATATAGACCTGTTGGGAGAGTCAAGGGAATTGTCTGTAGTCAGAGAAAAAGTCTCAAAGGTAAACAAAAACCAGCAAAATCCACCAAAAACCTTAAGGGCTTCTAAATCAAAACTACAACACAACTGCTAAAACTGTACACTTTATCACAGCTTATATTGCCAGCATGACAATAAAATCACATAAAAATCTAGCCAAAGTGCAGATATGCACATTGATTTAGCAACAGAGTAATCAAAACAAAATTGGCTTTTTCTTGGATTTAATAATGGGGAATGTCTTAGTAATCTGTACACTGAAACCTATCATACCGAAATGTCTGCAGGACTGGACTAACTTGAAGCTACAGCTAAAAGCATGTCAGAAAAAACAAAATCTCTATTGTATCTCAAAATACAGGAATCTTGAACAACGACCCTTAAACAACTATAGCATACACAGACTGAGAAGCAGCAAACTGTGTAATCTCTCCATGGTTAACAGTTTTAGCCTTATTTCATAACCCAAATTTCCACAGATTGCAGAAAAGACAAAAACTAGCAGCCAAATAAGAACTTGTTCTAAAGGCACTTATTACACAGTGAAAGAAGTGTACTGCTACAAAGTACTTCAAGGTTCTATTAAAATTTTCAATGGACTATAGTTTGCTCAACACTATTTGCTGATCATCTGCATTGAAGCAAGTATGATCTGTTTTGACTGAAGTGAATTAGTGTTGCGGTATTCTTAAAGGGGATAAAAGAAGCATGGTGAAGTTATTTTTTAGATTACACTAGTTCCATATCAATTGCATTCCATTTTAATCTACCTGAAGTGCCAGAAAACTGAATTTAGTCTCCAGCAGTCATGTTGCATCACTTATTTCTTATGTATTATTCAGATTTCATAAAGCTGTGAAGGACTGAATGCTTGTACAGTCTTAAATCCTTTACATCACTTCAGCAAAACATGAAAAGCATAAAGGGGTGTTTTCTATATGCAGGATGGATTTCAGAACATACTGGGAAGGAATTTGAAATGATGTTCACAAGCAGGCCTGGATCAAATGAATGATCACTCAGAAACATATGTGCTGCCTTCTGTTCCCTCTCTAAAATCTACATTATTTCTTTCAATCACTTTGCTGCTACACTGAATGCAAGCATTTGTAGAACAGCTGATTCTCAACCTCTGAGATTGGGACCTGAGATTTCTGTGCATCTCTTTCAATAGTTCACCCCAACTGCCACTAAAATGCACTGGAAAAGACTGTCTCATCCCTTGTATAAAGCATCAGGAAACACATGAACGTATTTCCTATGGAAAACATTGAGACTCAACTCTTCTCCTGTCTGTAGTCACCAAAAGGTCAGTTATTTAAGATAGTATCCACATTTCCTCTGCAGTCTTTAAAGACAACAGGCAACGCAGGGGAAAAAACTGGACCATTTACTTTATTTGTCTTACAATGGGATGAACTAAACTCTAAAGGTTTCATTGGCTACTAAAATGTAAGCTGAAGGTCCAACATTTTAGGCATGTTAAGTCAGGGAATGTAAATCTCATGAGTTCTGGTTGTTACATTCAGCTCCTGTCATTTTCATTTACAAATAAATTAAATTAATACAAATAGAAACATTTACCTGTCTGCTGGCATCCTTTGGTCCTAACTGTAGTGACCATGCTGAAATGACATTGAATCCTTTGACAATTACGGAATCGGGAAAAAGTGATGCCAAATACTCTGCATTGGAGTCTGGATATTGGTCTACTCTTGTATTATTGCTGACATCAATCAGAATTTTACCAGCAAGTAAATGTTTGAGATCCCACAAAGAGGTGTAATGTTCTCTGTGTATGGCTACAAAAATTATGTTTGTTTTAGCTACTGCATCTTCATGGTGAGTGACATCAACCACATGGGGAAAGAAGTCAGCAGCGTGTTTAGGGTTTCTGCTCCCTACGACCACGTGGTACCCACATCTGATAAGTCTGATTGTCAATGACTTCGCAAAGTCTCCACTTCCAATGATGCCTATCGTGACCTTACTGGCATCCTTGAGTATGCCATTGGCAGCATTTGGTAGGAAAGTTTCATTGAGGTTCTTGGGACTCCCCATCATAGAGATTGATTCCATACTTCCAAGACACCAAACCTACAATGATTTCTGTAGGGAAAAAAAAAACAAAAAAACAAAAAAGGAAAGAGAAGAAAAGAAAAAAGAAAAAACAAAAGAAGGAAAAATCAGCATTATACAATTTTATGAGACCTCTAAATTCATTAACACCTCTGGAAGCAAAATCTTTGGTTCTGTTTCATACTACATTTTCTGCTTAATCAAGTATGTGCTAATTAATTTTGTCCTGCAGTATGTCGCCAATAGAAGGAGAAAGAAGAAACATAAAGTACTTTAGCACTTCAATAATGCAGTTACCTAAGTAAAATCCATTTTTTCATCTTCTATTTCTTAACTTCCACTGCCCTGGATTACTGGCCCACAGGATAACTTGGTATTCCTGAAACTGATGGAAACATGTAAAGAAAATTGGAAAATAGTAAAGAGCACTGGCCTGTGATCAGCATGAGATCAGTGAGTACATGGAAGCCAAGTTCCATTAAAAGTTTATGCAGGTTATTATTATGATATCCTCTCCTGGCCATGAAGTAGGAGATGCAAAAGTCTCAAAGATGCACATGTCTTGAGACCATGACAAACATCCATCTGACACACTCACCTGTCAGCTTGGAAAATGGGCTGCCCATGTCGATCCAATGGCAGAAACAACAAAGAAATTTATCAAGACTTAGTCGTGCGATCACTAATGACATTTTTAGGTCAGCCTGCTTGGTCTGTATAAGGATTAACTGTGGGTGCAAGAGTAAAGGATTCAAGGCCATGAGTCACAAATATGCTTAACACAATTTTCTATCCAGGCAAGATAAATCCTGGACACAAACACATGGAACAGTCTTCCATAAAAAGCTAATGGCAGGAAGAGACCGATTTCACCCAACAATAAAAGGGAAGATAATTTTAGGACTCAAATTCAGTGTAGTAAGGGATGTTTTTAAAGAAAAACAGAAGCTAAGGCTCACAGAAAAATAAAATAAATACTGCTCTATCCTTAGTCACAGAATTTCAATAAAGCTCTAATAAAGACATTAAAAACCAACAAAACAACCCTCAGGAGGGAAGTCTTCACATGAAACCATAGTTATGACCTAGGTGGTTCTGCATCGCTGGTGGGGGTTGACCCTGGCTGGAGGCCAGGTGTCCAAAAAGGTGCTGCTCTATCACTCCTCAGCTGGGCTGAGGAGAGAAAATACCATGAAAGGCTCATGAGTTAAGGACAGGGGGAGAACACTCACCAATTACCACCAGAGACAAACCAGACTCTACTTGGGGAAATTAACTGACTTTATTACAAATCAAGTCAGAACAGGATAATGACAAGTAAAACAAATCCTAAAGAAATACCTTCCCCTCACCCCAGTAAGTTTCTTCCTGGGCTTAACTTTATTCCCAAATCTCTGCCTCCTCCCCTCTGCAGCACAGGGAGACAGGGAATGGACATTATGGTCAGTTCATCACATGCTGTTTCTCATGCTGCTTCTTCCTCAGGGAGAGAAGTCCTTCTTCTGCACCAGCATGAGGTTCCTCCCAAAGGAAAGTCCTCTACATACTTCCCACAGGCTACAGTTCTTCACAAACTCCTCCAGTGAGGGTCCCTTCTACAGAGTGCAATCCTTCAGGAACAGTGCTGCAGCATGGGTCCCCATGGGGTCACAAGCCCTACCAGGAAACCTGCTCCAATGTGGGCTCCTCTCTCCACAGGTCCATGCCAGGAGCCTGCTCCACCCCTTCTCATGGGGTCACAGCCTCCTCTCAGAGATCCACCCACACTGTTGTGGGGCTCCTCCATGGGCTGCAGGGGAATGGCTAATCCAGTGCTTAGGGCACCTCTTTCTTCTTCACTGGCCTTGGTGTCTATGTACGTTGTTTCTCTCACATGTTCTCATCCTCTGTTCTGCAGCTGCAATTACTTTTTCCCCCCTTCTTACCTATGTTACCTGAGAGGTAACAGCCATTGCTGATGGGCTAAGCCCTGGGTGTCCATCCCACACCCAGCTGACACTGGCCCCATTAGACACAGGGTAAGATTCCTGCAGCTTCTAACAGAAACCACCCCTACAGCCCTCCTCCCCATCCAGCTACCAAAGTCTTGCCAGGCAAAGCCAATATAATTGTAGAACCGGAATAAAGTCTGAAAATTAAAGAAGCAAATGAGGAGAGGCAGACTAAGAAGGAGCAAAAAGAAACTACAATGTTGCTGTCTTGGGAGCAATCAACAACAGACCACACAGAACCTTTTCCTGAGCTACCATCCAAGAGCTGATATGATGGTAATTAATCATCAGCAGGGAACACAAACCAGCCATTGGCTACTAATACAGCATGTGTGGTGAACAATTAAAAGCAGATTTGTGTTTCAGAAATTAGAGGGAGCTACTAAAAGAATGGGCACTTTCAGCTTTGACTAGAAGGTACAAAGTCACCAAAACTGGACTCAGAAATTCAAGACAGAAAGCAATATGTGAAAATGACCATAAAGTATTCAAAGAAAATATTCTAACAGTGAATCCTTCTGGCAGAGGCAGAACACAAAGATTTTTATCCATGCACCCAAAAAAGCATTGCCTTTTTCCTTATAACTGACCTGAAACATATTTAACACATGACTAAACTACCAGTATTTCCTGTATCAGGATGGGTTTGCAGCCAGGAATAATGAGATAAGAAATGTAACTGTAACATGTAACATGTATGCTTTCCCTATATGATTAGAGTGGCCCATTTCAGTTCATACCCTGTAACCAGAACATGCTGCAAAACTGTGAGATTGAAAGGGAACTACCATAAGGAAATGGGCTACCCAGTACCATTTAACCATGCTGCAGCCTACTTTCAATTTTAGTCCAAAGGATCCTGGGGAGAGTGGGCACACAGGACTTGGACATGATGAATTGCCCTGGTGAGCTGAATTTGGTCTGCTGGCCAAAGTTTCTCACTGCCTGTTCTAAGGAAAATACAGCGTGAGCAACAGAATCAAACAAAGAGACTTCATAAAAAACCCTCAGGGAACAGGCTGACATGACTTTTAGACAAGTAATCTAAGAGAGGTACAAGAGCAGTTACTGAAAGGGACCATATGCACAACTGCAATTCAGAGGCAAGAGCATAAAACTGCAACAGGAGAGCTTCCCTGACCTGAAAAATCACACAAGATTAAAAAAATAATGTTATGGGCATGGCCAAGGAGCACTATAAAAAGACAAAGAAACAGTGCCATCGTGAAGGGATAAAATCAGAACAAGGATGGTACAGAACTGAATTTGTAACTAGTGAAGAAGATAAATGGCAACAAGCAAAAGTTCCATAAATACAATAAAAAGATAAAAGACAGAAGGCAAGGATTATAGCTTCAGAGGAAAAGGAATGAGTTATAACTCAATACTATTGTTAAATGTCTTCTTTATTTCAGCCCTCAACAGAAAAGTTAACTGTGAATAGGTATTTAAAGAAATTCCTTCTACAGAGAGACAGACAGTGAGGCAAAGTGGAAAAGGTAAGTTAAGAGTAAAGGATAAAGTTAAAGATAAGATAAAGATTTTCAAGTCAGCAGACACTTATGAAATCAGCCCGTGATGCTTAAAATGCTGACCAAAGTGACATCTTCAGAACTAAAGAGATTACAAGACCAGGTTACCACATATTGCTTAAAGAAGGGAGGATGACTATGGAAAACAAAGACTTGTTAGCCTAACTTCAGCCCCTGGACAGGTTTTTCATCAAGTTATTGTGCAATCAACTAGTAAATAAATGGGAAGCAGATGATAAGAAGCAGTTGAAGTGGGTTGTTCAGGAAGAGATTTCAACAAAACCAACTTCTTTTACGAACTAATTTCAGATATAACAAAATTATAGAAGTGACACAGATTTGACATATGCTCTTAAATTAGCTAAGAGAACATCAAGAGCTATGTCAGCCAGATGGTGACACACGTGAAAAAATGGTTCTGGAAAAGTACGGGAGGAGAACACCGAACCAGCGCAGGCCGGGCCGCGGTATCTGTGACGCCGCGCTCGGGCGGCACTCACGGGGCGCGGGCTGCGCGGGGCGGGCGGCAGGCCGGGCCGGGCCGGTGCCCCTGGGCGGCAGCGCGCCGAGGGGATCCAGCCCGGAGCAGCTCGGCGGGGCCCTGGGCCGGGCCGGCATCTCCAGCTGCGACAACACCGCCCGTGACAGGAGCGCCGGCCCCGCCGCCCGCCGCGGGGCGGGGGCTCGCCGGCCCGCCAGGTACCGGAGCCGCCCGGGCGCGGCTGCCCGAGGCCGGCCCGCTCCGCTCCGCGGGGCGCCGGCACCGCCAGAGCCCGCCCGGAGAGCGGGGCAGCCGCTGCGCTGGGCAGCGGCAGAGCCCCGCCGGCGGCGGCCGCGCCGAGGAGCGCCCGGCAGGGATGGGGCCCGGCCCGCCCGGCCCCGGCGCCGCTCACCTCCGGCCGCCGCCAGCAGCACCGCGCCGCCGCCGCTCCGCCTCGCACTCGGGCCCGCAGTGCCGGGCGGGCGGGGAGGCGGCGCCGCTCCTGCCGCTGCGACCGCCCCCTGCGGCCGCCCCGCCACCGCGGCCGGGCGGCGCCGGGGCCGTGGCGGCCCCGGTGGGTGCCGATTGGTCGTGAGCCGGCAGGTGTGTGCTTGCGGCTGGGAGGGTCGGTGCTGTCCTGGGATGCGTCGGAAGCCTGTGGCCAGCAGGTGATTTTACCCCTCTGCTCGGCTCTGGTGAGGCCACATCTGGAGTGCTGAGTCCATTCTGGGCTCATCAGTGCAAGCAAAACTACTGGAGAGGGTCCAGGTGACACAACAAAGATGCTGAGGGACCTGGATCATCTCTCTTACGAGAGACTGTGGGATCTTGGCCTGTTTAGTCTGGAGAAGAGAAGACAGAGAGAGTCTCATCAGTGCATATAAATACCTCAAAGACAGGTGTCAAGAGGGTGGTGCCAAGTGCTTTTCAGTGGTTCCCAGCAACAGGACAAGGAGCAATTGCCATATACCAAAACTCAAAAATGTCCACCTCAACATCAGGAAAAACTACTTCACATTCCAGAGCACTGGAACTGGCTGCCCAGGGAGGTTGTGTAGCCTAAAGACATTCAAAACCCACCTGGATGCATTCCTATGTAACCTGCTCCAGGTTACCCTGCCTTGACAGGTGTTAGATGATCTCCAGAGATCTCTTCTAACCTTAACAATTCTGTGTTTCTGTGTCTGTGTGATCTGTGACAGCATGGAGGGTCGGTGTGGGGAAAGAGGGCTGTGGATGGCCCTGCGATGGATGGCCCCTCAGCTTTGGCCACTGTCGCTGACCGGCCACCTTTCCTTATCCTCTCCTGGCAGAATGGTGCTGCTGCAACCAGTGCCAGCTGTAGGGCTGGGGACTTGTACCATCATATGTCACAGAATGGCAGGGTTGGAAGGGACCCTTCAAGGTCACAGAGTCCAACACCCTTGCAATGAGCATGAACATCTTCCACTAGATCTGGTTGTTCACAGCTCCATCCAGCCTGACTGAATGTTTCCAACAATGGGGCACCCACCACCTCTCTGGGCAACCTGTTCCTACATTTCACCACCTTTCTCATGAAAAATTAATTCTGAGAGGGTGTTGGGTGTCCCTGCAGCCCAGAAGAGCTTCCCAGGTTTGGTTAGTGGGGAGGTCACTATGTGACACCCATGTACCCCATGTTTGCTGTGTGCCCAGTATACTCTGTATAGGTGGGAGTAAAGCTGAGCCCCAAGATCTGATTTCTATCTTGTTTGACATGGGAATTTCCAGTTGAAGACAAATGGAGCTTTTCCCTGAAAAAGCATAGCTTCTGATTTTAACATCTTCTGATTAACCTAATAAATTCTGCTTTTCATTAGGCTATGCTATGTATGTAACAAGGTATGATCCTCAATACTTTGTTTCAAACTGACCAATCCATATGAAAATGTGTCTTTCCTGTTGCAGCAAAAACTGATGAATACACAGGTGACACTTAAACACTGAAGGTGACATTTTTCATCTTTTGTGTATGCATGCTGACTTGTTTCTATGATGTATTAACCGAGGACTTCAGCAAAATTAACCATGCAATCAATACAAACATTTGTTTCCACATATAATAATGATAACCATACTGTAGAATTTGAAGAGATGACTGTGACACTTTTCTGTTGTAGTTCAGAAGCCATTCATTCCCTCCCCAATTACTAAATAAGTAATTTTCTTGATGTTGAAAAAATATATTTTTAAAGTATTTTTTTATTTGGTAAACAGATGCATGAAAATTATACTGCTTGATTTTCCAAACTGCATTTTCAGCTCTCAGACATAGAGGACTGAGTTGTTACTCCACAGAAAAAAACCAAAAATGCGAACCCATTGACAGACCACTCAGAACTGAATGATGCTTTCCATGGTGAGAACTGGCATTTCAGCTCTTAATTTTCTTGTTCTAATATTCTCCTTTGCTATTGATTCAAAAGTCATTATCCCAGGCTTGTTTTTTGGTAGCCAGTATAGTATGAGCTCAAAAATTTTACTCCAGTCAAAATATATATCAAAATAAAAGAGCAGAATGCTCTTTCCTGCATTGTTTGTGTCTGATTCTCTTTATATGCTACTTTATGTTACTCCTGTCACCAGAAAAGTATTTACATGAAATGGGCACTTGAGTCATGTGCCTCAAAATGATAAAGTATCATACAAAATCAGAGCAGTCACAGTCTTATAATTCTTAATTTATTTGAGTTAAAGACTTAATAAGAAGACTATAAATTGGAATGTTTGTCATTGCTTTCCTGTGGGATTTTTTAAAACATTATTTCAGCATAAAGTCTTGAACCAAAGACTCCAGCGTTTAGGAGATGGTCATTACATCTGTGTTGATTCTTTTAGCAAGCAGGGAGCTTTTTCCTTATGCAGGTGTATGACTAACAGTGCATGGTTTGTTACCTGTTTCTTGAGCAGCTGTTTGGCCCTGTGAGTGCTCTCTAGCTGCATTTTCATGGGAAAGCGTCACAGGTTCTGTCCTCCAGGCTATGTAGGGTGTGCCAGCTCTGACCCTGGTCCTTCATTCCTAACCCACAACCCCATGGATATCATTCAGTGTCATTTCTCACCTACACTGTTAATTTATTCTCCAGCTGTTTCTCTTCTTGCTACATGCAAACCTATCTGACTTTAGCCTTTGGCACAGAGGTAAATGAGGGAACTCTTGAGATGTAGTCATTTACCAGGCTGTTGAACAGACACCACTATCTTGGTATCTAGCACGTTTAAAAAATAAAATAAAGGCAGTTTGATGGATTTAACTTGTTCTTATGTTTTTCTTCTACCTTTTTGAGGTTTTGAAGTTTGAAAATGCTTGTTTGAAATTGGGACTAAAACAATACAGCCTTCCTTCCATTGCTGTGTAACTGATCTGTTCAAACAGGAAAAGCTTAAAGGGCCCTATTTTGCATGGAGATTAGCATGAGAGCAAGGCTATATAAATACCTTTTATATAAATACCTCTCAGCAAAATTGGATCATGTCTCTTTAGTAAGAGGATGAAATTGGATAGTTACAGTTCTGTCAAATTATGTACCAAGATCTATGGTCAATGTAGTTCTCGGGTACCTGTTAAATGACTATCTTAAACAATCTGTTAAAATAAGAGATTATTTTCTCTTAGCAGGTGTTTTTCTTTTTTTAGCAAAGTCTAGGGCAGCATTATTTTTTTTTCCTTTAAGGGATAGAACATAACAAAGGACTTTCCAAATGGCAAATGGGACAGATATTCTAGTTCTTCCTCTTGGCAATGGGAAAGCAAAGCCCTGGGGATTTCCTTGTGGCAAGACAGTGAAAACAAACACATAAAGTTTTGCTTCCTATCAGGGCAACAAAACCAAATAGAATAATTTTTGGCATACTATGCTCAACACAGCTAATTTTATAACCTAGCAGAAAAATACAGTGTTTCTCAGCCAGGAACATTTAGACCAACCCATTTTTTCTTATGGCAGCCTGCAATTACTCTAAAAATAAAACTTATACTTTTTACCCATTCTTTGTAAGGACAAAATGAATCTGAGAGATATGTTATTGTTTACTTGAAAAAAAAAAGGGGGGGCTTTGTTGAAATAAATAGATTATTAAAAATACCACCACCTTCTTATTAATTAAATGAAGAACAAAAATGCATGGCAAACACCTCAACTTGTTGGACTTCATCAATTTGTCATGTCCCCTTTTCAGTAACTGTCCAGGTATCACTACTTCTCTCAGACCCTGTAGGATCTGAATTTCAGTAATCAAAAACAAGGAAAGAAGTGCAAACTGAAAAAACTAAAATGATTTAGATATTCTTTTGAGAAAGAGAGGAGAAAAAAGAAGAATGTAGTAAAGTAGTAAAGAAAATGGAAAGAAAAAAAAGAGAGAAAAAAGAGAAAGAGTGAAGGAAAGATAAGAAATGCCTTTATAGAGCACATTTAATAAACTATAGTTGAGAAATACTGGCAAGTCATGTGAAACAAGATAATCTCTTTCTTCCCAAGAGAAATTACAAAATAAGGGTGATTCACCTAAAGTAGAGGACTACTCTTCCCCTCCTTTTTCCCCTACACAAGAAAAAAAAAAAAAAAAAAAATCCAGATTTACACTTCTATTTCTAAGGCAATTGAAGAAGAAAAACAGTGAGGGCTGTTTCTGATTTTATGATCTATCTGATTAAATTTATTCACCAGAAAGAAGCTGAAGGAAGGAAGGAAACCTTTCCTAGATTACACTGATTATGGTTTTCCATAGCTATTGTGATGCCCAGGTGAGGGGTTTCAGGAACTTTATTCTTGGTTTCATGTGGAGAACAAAGTTATGTGTGGCCTTTCCACTTCTTGAAATGACACTTTCTTTGTGGTGTAAGTAAGAGAAGGTAATATTTTTTTTTTTTTTTAATTTGTGGCTGCTCATCCTAAAAGGTATCTGAAAAATGAGACAGTAGGTTCTAAAAGTGTGATCTTATGCCTACCAATAACTGTTAGACTCAAAGTCGGGGAAAAATAGATTGTTTTTCTAATGCAAACAATTACGTCCAGACCAAAGCTTTCAGTCAGTTGACTTCTTAACCAAGAACAGACATACCATCCTTCCTAGTGAAGTATGGATATTGCACAACTGAAAAACTTATTCAAAAGACATTAATATTTGCCTGAATAATAAAGTAGCTGAGGAAAACATAGGCTGAATTGTAGCTTGGCCACCATTTGACAGCCTAAGACTAGTGTGTTTTACTTTTTTAGCTGTTTGATTTCAAATTTTCTTCACAAAGCTGCAGACCACAGGTTTTTCTTGAGAGCAGACTTGAAAATCAAGATCATAGAATGTTTTAGGTTGGAAGGTGTCACAGTGGGTCATCTGGTCCAACCACCCTACCCATGCAGGGTTATCCTAGACCACATGGCACAGGATTGTGTCCAGGTGGTTCTTGAATATCTCCAGTGAGGTAGACACTGAATTGTCTCTCTGGACAGTCTGTTCCAGTGCGTGGTCAGCTGCACAGTAAAGAAGTTCTTCCTCATGTTCAGGTGGAACTTCCTGTGCATCATTTTCTTTCTGTTGCCTCTTGTCCTATTGCTTGGAACCACTGAGAAGAGCCTGGTCCATCCTCTTGACCCCCTCCCTTCAGATACTGACAGACATGGATGAAATCTCCTCTCAGCTGCCTCCTTTCAAGGCTGAACAGGCCCAACTCTCCCAGCCTTTC
This sequence comes from Lonchura striata, assembly GCF_050655825.1. Taxonomy (NCBI): domain Eukaryota; kingdom Metazoa; phylum Chordata; class Aves; order Passeriformes; family Estrildidae; genus Lonchura; species Lonchura striata. The sequence goes on along the minus strand of NC_140704.1, from coordinate 22,623,173 downwards.
CTTGTAAGAGAGATACTCCTGTCCCCCAGTCATCTTCTTTCTCCTCTGCTGGACCCACCCAAGAGCTCCACTTCTCCCATGTACTGATAATCTCAAAACTGGACGCAGCACTCCAGATGTGGCCTCACCAGGGCTGAGTAGAGGGGCAGGATCACCTCCCTTGACCTGTTGGCAATTCTCTTCCTAATGCACCTCAGGATTCCATTGGCCTGCAGGGCCACAAGGGCACTGCTGGCTCGTTGTCCACCAGGACCCCCAGGTCCTCTCCTCGGAGATGTTTTCCAACACATCAGCACCCCCAGTCTGTACTGGTGAGGTACTACACTGTGTATTATGTATCATTATGGTGGTGAAAATGTAAAAATATTTAATATGTAAAATATTTGTAATCCCATTATAACATGTACCTTACCATAGATTAGGTCTTCAATTAATTGATTCTGAACATGAATGGGATTGTGTTGGCTGCGTAAAATATTCCTTGACAAACAAAAATGAAACAGTCATTCAGTTTTCCTCCATTTTACCCATCTCTTCTTACTAAGGATTTCTATTCCCTACTAACTTGATGATGTTCATTGACCTCATAATTCAGTAGCAACTTAGCACTGTGAAAGGAAACTCTGTATGTTTATAGGGCAATGAAATCTAATTGAGTTCCCAGTCCTGTGAAGAATTATGTAGTTAATTCCATAGATATGAACTGAGGTCAACAAGTTGCTACAGATCCTGAGAGTTAAGCAGTTTTCTACTATCAAGGCAATAGCTTTTTCTTTAGACTTTAAATTGTCATTCCTAGCATATTTGTTTTCCAGCCACGAAACTTACAGGAATGTATTAGTCTGAGTGATTTACTCTTGATGTAAGGGAACATAAGAAACCATACTTGGTCAGGCCAATAGCCTATCTAACCCACTAATACATGTTCAAGAGCAGCAAAATAAAGTGCAGTTTAAGGAGAGTGTGCAATCTTGGCCGCTGTATTTTGTACTCTCCTCCCAAATCCATATTTACCCTAGTGATGTCATAGGGTACATACCTACAAAGCTCTTTTGGCGTTGCTTTAGGGGCTGTTGTTTCTGGGTTTGTCTAACTTCCTTTTGAACCTGCTAATTCTGTTTGCCTCCACAGCTCTCTGTGGCAGCAAGGTCCAGAATTTGTTCCCTGCAAAAAGATGCACATTCTTAATCAGTTGTAACCGATCTCCTACTGTTTATATTGAATCCTCTCTATTCCTGGTAAGGTAGATTTGGTTAAAAATATCTTGCCCACTGTCTTCAATATTTTGCAAATCGTGATTTAATCCCCTTCCACCTTCTCCTCTCTCATTTGAAGAGCTCCCACCTTTTTAGTCTCTTCCTGTCATGCAGCTGCTCCACGCTCTGCTCATGTGAGAAGCACTTCTCTGTATTGCTGGGTTAAATTATCAAAGCCTAATTGTGGCAAAACCAAAGACCCAACGAGGGTCAGAGGAGCAGTAACACGCAGAGGAAGCCCAGCAAGCTGATCAATGAAAATGAAGCCAAATTTCCTGCTGCAAAGATTATCCAAGGGGAATGACCAGATCATTGTCACTGGGGTTAAAGCTGCCATGGTCATAGAATAAAGAAACTGTTTCCCCTGAATGTAATGTGAACTGAAGAAGTGTTTTTCTTTTAAGAGATGTGGTACTTGATATGCAAGAGAAAAAGAATTATCTGAAAATTATTATTGGCTATTTTAGGGTGATTTTAAGAATGTGCAAGTCTTACTGTGGGATGTTTAGGGAGGGATCAAAGGTGGGGAAAGGGTGGTATCAAGGATGATAAGGTTGGAATAGAATGTGAAAACAGAGTTAAGGGAGCATTAAATTATAATGAAATTATACCCCCCTTCCATCTCCCAAAATTTCTATAGGTTCACAGTTTCCCCCTGTTTCATTCACTCATAATCACCTCATTCTGCTAGCTGAGTGTATCTCATTTCTACTTACCCATGTACTTCATTTTCTCTTCCTCACCATTGGCATTCCCCACCACCATTTTTCCCTTATGTTTTTAGCACCTTGGTGTCAGAAAGGTGTAAGAACTCAATTATGTGAAAGAGTTTCCAGGGACATTGTACTGGTTTTGGCACCAGTAGGGAACTACACTCCAAATATGCCACTCCCTTTCCCCTGCCCCTTCTAGTAAGGGAGGGACGATGAAGCACAGACTATGTATTGAAATAGCAATTTACTATAAGAGCAAAACAGTGTAATAAGAAACACACAGTAACATCAGCAGTTATTAATAGCAAAAGTATGCAAAAGGGAAGATGTTTTACTCACAAAAGAGTATTCACCACCAGGAGCAAACCCCAGGTGGCAGGTGCTTCCCATAGCTCTGACTCCATGCTGCCTGGCCTCCTGGCTCATTTGCACATCACAGTTGTCCTGTGAGCACCACAGGTCTTAGTCTGGAGAAAACAGGAAGGGAAGTCTGGTGGGTGGCAGAGGGACCAGGTCAGCAGGGTTAATGGTGACAGCCCTCCACTGCAGCAAGCCTGGTGCATTCCCAGTTCCAGCACCCCTGCTGAAACCAGCTCCCAGCAATGATCTTTGTGGCATAGAATAAACAGCTAGGCAAGGCCAGCAAACCCCTTTTCTGTAGTCAGGGCAGAGGTGCTTAGGGATAACTGAGTAAGGATGTTAAACAGGGCTGAATAAAACTTTGTGAAATTGCATGGTTCAGCTGCTGTGTTGTGATATCAGGCCAGGCTGATAACAAAAAATGGTAACAAATTTTATTGTGGTTCCCTTGATAAGGCTGCCTTGACGGAAGGTACCTGGCAGGATAGAGTCCATCCTAAACACTGGAAGAGGTGAACAAGTTATTGTAATTGCATCCAAGACAGTGAAGACATGAAGCATTTCTGTGACTGCAGGGGACAAATCTTGCTCTGAATAACTAAGTAAAAGTCCCATTGATTTCATTGGCAGTTTTGTCTCTGCAAGAACTAAATGGTGATGATTTAATATTTGAAGTAGAATAGTGATATCAATACAAGGCTAAAACTAAAGTTCGTAGGAATTTTCTGAATATGGCATAATGTGCCATCTAAATCTGGTTTCAGTTGATTCCTTATTTTGCCTAAGTAAAGTTTAAGAATGCTTTAGTTTCATTGTGTTTTACACAAGTTTTCCTTTGTTTAGCATATGATGTACACTTTACCAGGAAATAAAACAGCAGTGTCTGCTGTTATTTGAAAATAGCTCAGTTTATCTAAAGATCATTATGAAAAGTGGAGCAATATCAATGACTCATTCCCCAAACTTCAGAAACTGTATGTCACTGAACCACTTATAACCTCACTTGTGTTCATCTGTATCAGTAGATTTTGAACAGATTTCCCCAGAGATGACTCAAATGGTATTTCATTTGGAGAAATTTTTGCAAATTAATAGATAGTGCAGGTAACTTTACACAAACCTGGGCTCTTTGTATTTATTCATTCCATTCAACACCTCCATGTAGATAACCAACCCTTTCATTCCCTGTTTCAAGGATTCACTTCAGAGTTTTCAGACTGTCCCACCAGTCATTCAGTTTTCTTCCATTTTACCCGTCTCTCTTACTAAGGGTTTCTATTCCCTACTAACTTGATGGTGTTCACTGATCTCATTCATTATCCTCCACCTACTTATTTTTACTCTTTAACATCCACTGGGCTCCTTTACTCTTTCATAAGAAAATCTGAGTGCTTGCAATGTCTCCTTTTCACTTTTTCACAGATCGCCAGTTGTCTTATTCCTTCTGATTCCATGTTGATGCCTCTTTGCTCAGCTTCATAGTCCCAGAAAAGGCTTTGGTCTGTCATTAATTATCAGGGAATAAATAAAGATGTGAAAAAGCAATGTGAAAAAATAAAGATGTACAAAGTCTGTTGGAAATTAGAAGGGGGAAATTATGATTTTAATTATGGGTGACATCTAACAATTGTTAGATTCCTAAAGTTGCAGAGATACTTGAGGAGCTCTGAAAGTGGCTTGTTTTTATTCCAGTTCCAGCTTCTTGTTTATTTTCTTTTTAAGGATTTCCTGTTAGAATATTTTTGAATGAATGAGATGCACTGTTCAGAAGTTATTCTGGTACATGCACAGGTACAGGCAAGAGAGAAGTGCCATTCAGTTTTATGAATGAGTCACAGGACTGAAAAAATAAAGCAGAGAAATAGAGGTGGGTTATATGACCATTACTTTAAGTCCAGCAATAAGATACTTCTCAGCATGCCAATTAACTGACATATTCATGTGGAGAAATCTTTTTCAGTATAATACATTCAACAATAATTTGTAAGCATGTATATAAAGACTACACATGACTGCAAACTACAAGTTTGACCATCCAGTTAAAAAAAATACCCACATTTGCCTTGCTTCTTTTCTAGTAGTGAGCCCTAATCCCCCCAAAAAAAGAAATTTAATGACCAAATATTTCTATTAGTAGCAATGGTAGTATTCTACATGTTCCACAGTGACTACACATCTTTAACCAAGTCAAAGACATAGCATATTTATCTCAGCAATGTACTTTCATGCCATGAAGATGAAATATACATAAAAAAGAGACAAAAAATACAATGTAACTCAAACTTCTGCTATATCATCTTTATTGAAAGTAGCTGTGGTATTTTTTATGTTTACAGAATTTGGTTCATGGATTGGTTTTATGTATTTTTAGCCGAAAATCTCTGAAAATTTATTATGCCTACTTAATAAATTAGCCTCACTTCATCAATTCAAGTGTTAAATTTAATCTACAGAAAAATTTAAAGAATGATGCAAAAATTGAACTCTGAGATTAGCTGAATTCAATGAGACTTGTTTTAATAAAAGAAATAATAAGAAGTAATTTTGCCATCAGCAACAGAATATGCTCATGGGATCAAGAAATCCTGGCATGATGGAAAAACATCAGTGGCAATGATCAGCCATTGCCAGATGCTTACAGCAACAACAGTGGATTACATTCTTCAGGGGTCATTTCAGTGTGTTTTCAAAAATTGGTCTTTTTGTTTTGCTTTGTTTTTTTTTTTTTTAATTATTCCTTTAATGCCATTTAAAGAAAATCAGTTTAAAAGAAATTAATTTGAATTTCATAAATGGTTAGCATAGCATTTTGTGTTGTTAAGGGACAGTACTAGAAACTCTGGATGTAGTAGAAAAGAGGAAATGTAAGATCATCATCTCTACAAATGAAACCACACATCCCACAGTCACGTAGATGTCAGTCAGTTGTATGTGGGTTTTGATGACAATTTCTAGAGCACATTTTTGCCCACTGATTCATGGAAAACTAAAAACATGACAAAAAAGTGAAGAAAGGAAATATTCTTGCTACTGAAATAGGATGAAATAATCTAAGTTTTAACTTTTAGGAACACTTACAACTTTTCATTTAAGGCTGGTTTAAGTTAAACTGCCTGTTTACATCATTCCTCTTTGAGTCCTTCCTACTGATATAGGTAGGATGCTGACTGTCAGGTGAAATCAGACCCATGAGTGGATCTGGCTGAATCATTCTTCTTTCTGCATTACTTTTCAGCTGGATCTAATGCCCTACTCTGATGAACTTCACACTTTAAAGACTTGCAATACTGAGAGAACAGAGAAGAGTGGCCAAAGGGAGGGGCTGCTTACAGTAAAGGCTGCTGTCAACAGGAATTTGCATTTCACAATAGTCAACACAGCCCTGGCTCTAGCTTCCTGAGCAGATTATTGCTATCACTTATCGTGAGGAGTATTCGGGATATGACCTCCCCAAATTAATTTGGCATAAAATTCCGTAGGCCCCTTTAAAAATTTGTATCTCCAAAGTTTCAATTTTGTGTCTCTCAAATACATTGGAGACATGTAACAATAGAAAGAAGTACTTTGCAGGCCTTACAGAGACATTTTAAAGCCACTGCCACTAGAATGATGGATTCTTACACTAAAGTATGCCCATACTTTACACATATTCTTACACTAAAGAATGCCTTTCCACAATGCCCTTGCTATTCTTAAACTTTTCTTGGTCTTTGATCAGTATTTCCAGGGATCTTGGGTCTCCCTCCAAAGCTTTCTCTCCCTTCTCAAAAATCTCTGAATGCTAGAATATACAGTTAAAGGTTCTGTTAGGAAAAATGCAATTTCATTACACTATGAAATTGTTCATTTTGCTTTTCACATCTTTATTTGCTTTCCTTTGGAAGCTCCAGGCTCTTCACTAGCATGGAGAAAATGGTTCCCCTTGACGATTTCTATCAGCAGCTCTTCTAGAGTGTACTGTGCATTTTTACCCTTTTATTCTGGATGTATATGCCACAATGGCAGTTACAGCATACATTGAAGCATTCAATGATGCACAGTTTTATAAAACTAATTAGTGTTACACAAGTAAGTGTCTTAAAATGTGCACACACATTCAATTAATGTATTATAATAGTATATAGGCATATTAATACACTGAATTTGAAATAGGTACATAAATTACAAGATACATATGAACTTAGATTCATCAGTATTGAACTAAATCATGTCTGACACAAACGGAGAAATACTGTCAATAGCATTTTCTTCTTAGCCCTATATAGATCTCCCTCACTGCTGTATCTGAATGCCTAAAAAGCAAATCATAGAATAATTTACATTGAGTCTACCCATAAATCCAACACTGCCAAGCCTACCACGAGAAGCACCACATCTACATGTCTTTTAAATACCTCCACAGATAGTGAGTCAACCACTTCCCTGAGCAGCCTGCAGACTGGGAAGTGAGTTACTAAGATGTAGTTTACTAAAGACTTAGAAAGCAGAGAAGCAGAGAAAGCAGAGAAGAGACTCACTATGAAGTCTCAAGTTCTGGCTATAAGCAATCAATGGTAGTTTCTAGAGAAATGGCTAGATGTGACACAGAAAACCTGGCTGCTTCTTGAAACAATCAGTAGGAAAAAAACATGCTTGAATGTTTGGATGTCATCTGTGATTTTTGGAATAGCTTTTGTAGACTGAATGTAAATTTAATGTCGTAGAAGATACTTCTGTGTTTGCCTCTGGGCAATGCTAGAGAGAAAAGTCTGAAGTGTGCTTAATATCCCCAGCTGATCGATAAGCACAAAAGGTCAGTTTGGATAGTAATGATCTTGAAATTGGTTTGCCCCTGTAATTTGTGCTATAAATTCAAACTATATTAACTGGTTGAAAGGAATGAAGTTTTGCTATCTTGGACTACCTTCTGTAACAAGTGCATAGAGCTTATTAAAGATTTATTTAATTCATGGAAATATAAATGCAAATGCATTGAGCACCATACAGTTCCACTGTTAGAAACTTCTTAGATTAACATGACAGTCCAGCTTCCTGTATTATAGGGTTTTGGCCTCTGCTATTCATTACTGGTTTGATACATAATGCCACAGAATTCAATCTATATTACATAGGTCACCATGTCCCCAGTTACTTTCACAGTATTACATTATGTGCAAATTTTAAAACGACCACCTTTTAAGTTGCAATAATTGAATGGTCACAACCTGGAAAATACAAAATGCTATATCCCTGTAGCAATTTAATTTGTCTGTTATTTATGCTCCATGTAAAAGTCCAGAAAAAGAAAACAGACTCATTAGCACTGTGTATTACATTTTTTTAGGCATATGTTGTTTTCCTGTTTGTTTTAATACCAAAGCCATTACCAATTACAGTTCTCATTTAGAGGAGTAGGTGGCATCAAGTCCACGTCCTAGTCAGCTCCTGCAGGCAGACTGGCAGAAATGTTCCTCATGCTGGGTGAAATATTTACTGCTGAATAACATACCTCAAAACAGATACTAACTAATTAATTATTCATTTAAAACTTTCAGCCGGACCTATGCAATGTAAGGAAAGTAGGATTTAGTGAGCTTATTAAAGTTATTAGGAAAATTTCTGTAAAAGCAAGTGCATTTGGAAACCGTTTAACATGAAAATCTCACCAAGTCATTGGCAAGATTCAAATGTCTATTTTTAATGTTTTTCTTCCAGTCACACAATTGTGCTGGACCTAGAGTAAACAAAAAAACACATTTACCTGATGGAGTTATCCCACTGGAATAATTTGTGCAAATAAAGTTTAGCACATGTCAAGGGCTGCAGGCTTAGGTCAAAAGCATGGAAAATTTCCAGCATCAGAAACAAAAGAATATGCTCATGGAATAAAAAATGGGAAATGTTTTATCGTTTCAAGTAAATAGAGACACACCTAGTCCTGGAGAAGATGGAAATCTGAGTCTAAAATCCCTTTTTTTAGACTGTGCCCAAGCCTCAGGACATATTTACCTTGTAAAGATCCCTGTAATTCTGCTTGCCCAGTTGTGTACATCCAATACCTGACAGGAATACACAGTTTCTGTCTGGCTCTTATGCCAAGGTCCCCACTGCAGACTGAAACACAACTGCAGGTGCTAAGAGGCAATGGGATGGTAAATACTCTAGTTTTTGTCCTATTATAATTCTGAGATGTAATGAAGGTACACATGTGGCTGTGCAAAGCAGAAAGCATTCCTGGACTCTGTGGTGTAATATTTTTTTTACTTTCTGTGGTCATCTGCAGAAATTATTTGTGTTTGATTTTGCATACAAAAGAACTGTGATTGAGACAATGAAACACTTGGATTTTAAACGCAGTGAGTCAAGAGAAAGAATAATCAAATAACAAAACACTGAACAGACTAAAGTGTAAAATAGATGTTTTCATTTGCTGTCTTTGAAAACAACAAAATTGCATCAAGTATCTCATGATCCTGAAGTCAAAAATAAAAGTGAGAAAGAAACATCTATAGCAAATGTGAAAACAGAGCTCATGAGTGAAAATGTAATGGCTTTGAGCATATTTAGATATATAGACAGGAAATGTTCATATTTGATCTACAGTCTGGAAGTTATGGTGGTTTGATTGGCTTGTGTCTTAGCTTCCCAACCACTTCTGATTTTTCTTATCCTCTTCCTGAAACATGGGAGGAGCAGTACACATTTACAAAGCAGAACTACAATAGGAAGAAAAACTGCAATCATAAATGAAGGTGGCGTATACCAGATGAATTGGTTAGCATCAACCCACTTGTTCCAAGCAAACACCAGTGCATGAACAGTGCATAGCAGAAGGGCTAAGTATCCCATCTTGCTCTGAAAAGACAAAGAAAATAGCAAGCTATTTATTTTTCCCAACTTGGCAAAAAAGTAATCTGTTAAGCAAATACAGAAATCTGGATGGGCCTTGACCAACATGCTCAAGTTAAAAAAAAGCAACCATTGGCTTTAAATGAAAAGGTAACAAATATAAGTCAAGATTCCAACTGTACTCCATTGTGCCACTGTAAAAGAAAATGGAAGAGGCACATTTTTCAAGTGTTGCTATGATACTTAGCTAAAATATAGAAGAGATTGAGAGATTACAGGTTATTCCTGAAACATGCTCAATTCTGAATATCTCAATTTCCATCTGTATACTAAATTACTTTAATTCTGTGATAAATCATTATAAGTTCAAAACCAGATATATTAAGGGATTAATTTAATACTTGCAGAGAAAAAAATTTAAGCTAAATTAAAATCACAAACTCAAGGAAGTCTAGTACTATGGCAAAAGCCCTTCAAAATGACAGGAAACTCAAGTCCTTAATTTCATTTACAGTGGTAAATTTGGCTTAGCTTGTTTACAAAATTCAGGAGTAAAGAAAATTTACTAGTAATTCTAAATTTCTTGTCACTTAATAATCTTGGACTCATCAGTGAAGTTGAACACTGTATTTCCAAATGCTGAATGCTTCAGCTTCCAACTGCTGTTCTGCTACAGAACATGATTTTTAAGTAATAAGGTTATTTGTTTATAAAGTAAGTCCAACACAGAAGTATTACTCATCTGGATTTCTTCACCACAGTCTTTCAATAGTGAAAGCAGTCATGCATTTGGAGACTTCCTCCTGAACTTTTCTATATTCTCTGTCTGTTTATCTTACAAATTATAGACTTCATAAAGTGTGCAGAATATCAAATCAATAATTGGTGATTATACACTTCAGATCTGCTTTTAAAATATAAATCAAATTTTCAAATGTCAGGTCCTTAGCAGATTATTGAATTTTCAGATTTTGGTGTTTGAGGACTTGATCCAACGCTTGCTTAAGTCTAGTGTGACCATACTGATGTTAGCAGAACCACCCTGATTATTACTGCATATGATGTAAGAGAATCGAGAGCAACCCAAAGTGCCGGGTTAAGGAAACAAGCACAGCTGTAGCAAACTCAAGACTGGCTGGATTTGATTACCCAGCATCTGTTCTATGATATCTCTTTCAGAATACACTGTGTCATATAGGAACAGCATTGACTGCTTCAATGCCACCTTCTCCAAATTCAGCAGGACATGGGATGTTCCACAGAGATAAGATACCCAGAAGATGACTTCAGCACCACAGCTAAGAAAAGGTCTCAAAGGGACTACTGCTGCTGGTCACAAAGTCAGGAGGAGAAAAAAAAAGTGGTATGGAGTTGTCTTTTCTTTCCATTTTATAAACTGAACACAACACCCTATTCTCTTGACAAAAGAGTAATGGAAAGAACATTTCTCACAAACCAGTTAACAAAGAGCACTGAACAAACTTTTCCATTGGTTTCACTAACTTTGTGTTTGATATTTCCAACTCCTAATGGTCTTAGCTGATAACATACAGTTCTACAAATGGGACTAACAACATGCAGTAATGATATTCATGCTCACCTGAATGTAGTGGAACTCTCTCCAGGTCAAAGAGTGACTGACAGATGGAATTGATGTTATTGCCAACAGGGCCAGCAAAGCAAGTCCGAGGATTCCTAGAGACACATAAATCTCCATTCTCCAAACATCATGTTCAATCCAGGCATTTTCTTTTTTTTGTTTTACCTGCCAAAAGAACACCATAAAAATTACAGACTGGCACACTTGGTTGTTTGTGTTAAATATAATTTCACTTTTTCACCATAATATTAATGAAATAAGCAAAGAAAATCAGTATTTTGGTTTGTTTGAATGTCTTTGAATGTAACTGCTATTTACTTCTGATGGCAGTCTTCACTAGTATTTCCAGAGAGAAGGTGAGCTTTTAGAGAGAAGAATTTAGATCATCAGTGTCTCAGCCCAGGAGAGCATGATTCTGAGGCCTCTTAACCTGCCTTCACAGCAAGGATGAATCTTGGTTTTGACAAGAAAAAAAACCCACGTATGGCTAAATACTGTATCAGGGAGATTATAACAACAGGAAATATTTTAACAGCTCTACTTCAGGGAGGTAATTCAACAGGCCTTCTTAATAAAAATATCCTGACAGGGTAGCTGTTTAGCTCTGTTTTTTTAAAAAAAACACAACTTGGTATATTTGTGATTTTAATAAACCGATGTCAAAGCTTCTTTATTCTATTTACAACTGCCTGCAACAGCACTTTGATCCTGCTAGTCATCACCATGGCATAATATGCCCCAAATATGATAATTTCTACATCTTCAAGACTGGAATCTCAAGGAAATTTCTAATAATCCATTTAAATCAGATTACCAGTAAAGCTGATTTCAGAGTTTTCAACAGGTAATTTGACTGTTTACAAAAACCTTAAGAATCTACTGACATCATCATATTGTGCTTTTAATGATTTTTAATAATAAAGACTTCAGGGGTAATAAAACATATTTGCAGTCCATACCTTATATTGAAATATTCCTAATAATGCATTACTTATGGTATCCAAGGAAATAAGTGAGCATTAGGAACTCTCTTGTTATAGAGGACATTGGAGAGCTTTGCGAGCCAATTATTGACCATGAATCAAAAGTGTCATTGAAATCCTACCTTTAAACGAAGTACTGTGCATTAGTCCAAATGTGAGCCATCAGTATTCACACATTTAGTTTGTGCAAATACAGATTACTGTGATTTAGCTCAGCCCTCCTTCACTGCTGGCTGGTTCACTTTGCAAAGGTGTCTAAAAACATTGTGCTCAGTGCTCAGTTTTTTTTCTAGATTTCACTGGTCCAGAGAAGAAATCTACACTAAGCTAACAGTGCGCTCAAGACTTAAATGTTCTGTGAGATACAATTTTGTGCATTTTACAGATGGAAAAAAATCCCAAATTAAGAAAATTATTTCATATACATTGGCACAGCTGTGATGACTCCTGACTCTATTACTTTGGGAACTAGGTCCTGCTCCATCCCTGAACAGTGCTCTCTGTAAATGTACTTGAAAATCAAACAAAGGCAATGAAAATGGCTTTCCTCCATCAGATTTGCAAGGATTTTCTGAATACAGAAGGGTTGGTGTTTGTGTGCCCATCATACCTGCTGGAATGCCCAGTTCAGCAGCTTGTATCTGTAGGATCTTCTCATTGGATAGCACAGGCTATAGCAGGCGTGCAGTGTAGCGAAGAAGAAACTGAGAAGTCCAAATTGTTTCCTTGATAACATCCATCTATCCAGCCACTGGGGAAACCTTTTATACTTGGTGCCAAAGTACAGCTGGAAACTAGCAGCTAATATTCCTGGTAAATACACTAGTGCTAAAAGGGTAATTGAAGTCACTGGTAAAACTTTGTTTATGACAAGGATTGGAATTTTATAGAAAACCTTTTCCTTTTTGGTTATAAAAGGATATATGACATCTCTCATGGAAGTGTAAATAAATGTTAATAATGAGATCACAGATGCTATCTTCATTGGCAAGTGCCACTTAGGAAACAGATCCTGCTTGCAGTGCTGTTCTGAAGAATGTTCAAACTCACCAAAATGGTGTGCTTGATGTAAATCAAAAAGTGCAGCTGCTTCTGATGCATTGGCAACCTGCATATCCACATTCTGGAAGGGACAGAATGGAAATACAAAGTGAGTTCAAGAGAAGATTAGAAACTTCTGTAATGACAGTATTTGCCATCACAGCTTTTACAACTCACTGCAGTGGAACCATATACAAAACATATGCACTGTTAAAGACAAGGTAACTTGGAAACATAGTATTTCAAACAGCATAGTCGGCACGTAAGTAAAGCACTTGAAGTATAGATTTCCCGTTCTTCATTATCTGCAGTGATTTTAAAATAGATTTTCATTCCATGAAGATAACTATATTGCAAGGAAGGAAGGATTACATTATGTAAAGCATCATTTCAGCTACTTATTATATAAGCTATAGATTTCAAATGTCAAATTTCAGCTATAAACCTGATGATGTAGCCCAAATACCACGCACAAGAAAGGATTAAAGGATTTTTTTTTCTGGACCTTTTTTGTGTGATGTGGAAAACTTCCTGAGTGCAATGTTGCTATGATGAAGATTCCCCCAAAGATAAATTTTATATTCCTGCGTAAAAATCTCAAATTATTTCTATGGAGTTTTGCTCATCTGGTAAAATAAAATTAGCAGCTCCCTCATGTAGTTTTTAGCTGCCTCAAACTTTGTTTATTTTTTAACATGGACTGTGATTAAATTAAATGAGATGTTATCTATCTTTTTAATCTCTTCATGTCAATATTGTGACAACATTTCAGAAATATTCATGATATGCCAGAGTGATGCTAACACTGTCTCTGGACAAAAGTAAATCAAAAATTGCAATATTCTATGTGACATATGAGCTGGTTTTTTTTAACAGAAACATTACCAAGTAGTTAAGATTTCCTGTATTTCTTCTTGGCATGATGCTCTGACCTGCATTCTGATCAATGGCATGATTACCACCTTCTCTTTTCTCCATTGTGGAAACTCCCTGCAAAACAAATACAGGATGTAAAACAGGTTTTGAAATGCCATACTGGAACTTTGAGGCCTATTTTCCCTCAAATTGTTTTCTTCCTTGTCCTCCACACATTTGCTGGAAAAGGCAGAATCAACTAGGGAAAGGAAAGGCTGTCCTCTGAGAATGGAAAAAAAACTCAGCTTATTTCCTGGGTAAAGCAAAGAATAAGAGAGAGCATAAATCAATAGAACAAAATTACTAATGAAAAATAATATTTAAGCCTGTCACCAGCAGAATGAATGCATTATTAAAGTTTTAAATGACAATAAATTAGTTTGAAACAGCTTGCATAAAAAACATGTAAAAAGTTGTGAAGATGGATTTTAAGTTAATGAGATTTTCTGATGCAAGAAGCCCATGGAGATGTGGTTTCTAATATATTTTAGGGTTTAGGATTGGTCTACCTGACAGTCACTCTGGGGCTTTAGAGGTGTATTCTCCCTTCAAGATGGTCAAGAAACTGTAGCTTCACTCATGCTGTTGCCAGGTATTTTGGCAATACTCATCACCACAAGTAGCAGCTGAAATGATTCTAAGCTATTAGGAATGACAAAAAATCAGATGGCAGAAAAAGAAGAAAAAAGGAAGAGAATTGATAAACTGAAAGAGACATTTCTGAAAATCCTAGGACAGCAGGAAAGACATTATTTTGAAGAGTGTAAAATAAATACAGGGCCTGAAAGCACCTTGCAATAGGACTTGCCAGGGGTGTGTCACACTGTTGCACACTGCAGGAGGAGAGGCTCTGGCACCATGCTACTGGAAGCTCAGATGCCATACCACAGGGTGACTTTCTGTGACAACCTTTAAGAAAATTACTAGATGGCTCTTCCATTTACTTTCCCACCAAACAGCCAAATTACTGGATAGTAAACCCTTTTTCTAACTACTGATTCTTTTAGATCCATAAATCTTTTGGGAAATTATATGGAGAAATCAGACAATTTTCCTTCTTTTATTGTGTCTGGTTCCTTCAGTGGATGAGTCCTACAGTATTTTACTGTCTGCTATAAGGATTTGCTCTCTGCCAGGCCAACAGGTACCTGAAGCTGAAGTATTCTCTTTGGATTTTTCCCTCCTGGTAGTCAGCTCTCCCTTTGAGCATAACCCTTCAGAGTTATGTGTTGTAGAGGAGGGTCAACAAGAGTTCTGTCTGAAGGTCAGGCTGTTAAGCCATTCCTACACCAGCTAATGGTGTAGGAAAAGGTTATCCTTTGTATATCCTGCACACAAGAAAGCATGGACTCATGAAGGCACACTTTCTTCCCCCCCTCCCTATTCCTAGCGCTAGTTCTGGTGATTTTATCACAAGTTTTGGGGCATCGTGTATCTTCAAAAAGCTTCAGATTTTAAAATTTCTACTTCTACATGTTTCAATATACATCATTTCAAGCTGTTAAAATTCAAAGAATAGTTTACTAATAGAACTTAGTAGGGTGATCTTACCTTTAAAAAACCTAATAACACATACAGTGAGCCCCACATCTATTTTTAAGGAACTCGTAATATGAAAGGCAGCCATCATTTCTGAGGCCTACCTTCTGGCTACCACACTGTCTTAGAGGTCCAAAAACATAATTTAGTTTGGGAAGCTCTGTATGGAAAAGCCTGATTCATTCAGTTTTCATGTTCCTATCACTCTTCATTCAGAAAATTTAGAAACAAGGTGTCCATTATTAGTTTCCAGTTAAGGGTTTATATTGATGAGGATGTAATAAATGATACCATGATGTGAACAAAAGCAACCCATGAGCTAGAATGCCAGTGCTAATCCTGAAAGCTTATTTATTGGTTTTTTTTTTTGGGATACAATATTTAATACAATGTTAAATACAGCGTTAAAGGTTCATGCAGCAGAAAACAAGACAGAAAGAAAAAAGAAAGTGTGTGTGAATGAATGCACGTGTTCATCTAGGGAAGTATGGATTTCAGCCATGCAACTGCATGCAAGGAAACTCAAGTGTCATACCATCATATTCCACTTGGCTTCTGATACCAGTTAACACAAAATTATTTCCCAGTAACAAAGCACAGTAATAGCCTTTGAAAACCCTAAAAGAAGAGCACCTACAATTCACTACTCACTGCCTTACAAATTGGCAGAAAGAGGTCATCTCGACTGTATGTATTTTTGAAATACATATGAAGAAAAACTAGGGGTACTGCAAGAGACAATGTTAGCCATCTAACTCACAACTGTTATGAAAGCAAACAGTTATATTAACGTCCATCCTCGGTGCACATCCCTTCTGCTCTGGGACGCAGCTGTCAGAGAGGGTGGAGGCTGTCCTGCTGCAGAAAGCCGAGTTTCCAGTGCTGTGAGTACAGTACTGAATTTTGTACCGAGACAGCATGCTCATTGTAACGCCGAGCTATCAGGGATCCACACTGTGCAGACATCCCGAGAAAAAAATCATCCCAAGTCCTAGGGCGGTTTTCCTGAGCAAGGGGTTTCAGGACTGGTTCCACGGAAAAAGAAAACCGGGTAATATAAACAGGCTATGAGAATAACGAGGAGGTGATGGAAGAGGTGCGGGATAGTTCCTGCACCCCTCTCTCGGCACTATCAGAAAATTACATCGTGAAACTGCTGGGCAAAAGCGTCTCGCTTTCCAAGTGCCCGCTGCATCGTGCAGGACACTGCAGGCACTCGGCACGCGAGTTCGTAACTTTCCATGCTCTTCAGAAATTCTGCTGAGCTCGGTGGAAAACTGAACGAAAGCGCAGAGGGTGGGAGCGGAGAGCGTCGCTCGGCGCCCCTCGGCCAGAACGCCCCCGGGAGCCCGAGCCCGCTCCCCGGCCCGGCGCGGCGCGGCCGCGTGGCGGGCGGGGCGGGCCGGAGCGCGCCGCAGCCCGGCCGCCGGGCGCTCGCCGGCACCTCCGCGGCGGCTCCGGGCTCGGCCAGCGCCCGGCCGGCCCGGCCCACTCACCTCGGCCCGGCCGCCCGGCCTCTCCGTCCCGCCGCAGGTCCCGCCGCGGGCGCCGACAGCAGCGGCAGCCCCGGCTCGGCTCCGTCCGCGGGGGGCAGCGCCCGGCGGCGCCGCTCGCAGGGGACGGCGGCCTCGGGTCAGCAGCTGAGCGCCCGCCGGGCTCCGAGGAGATGAGAGGCGGGGGAGACCGGCCGCAGCCTCCACCTCCCCTCCCGGCCCCGCCTTCCGCGCCCATCCCGCTCCCCTCCGCCCGGCGGTCCGCGCCGCGGTGCCGGGCCCCGTGCCGAGCAGCGGCGGGACGGCCGCGGGGCTCCCGTCC
This sequence comes from Lonchura striata, assembly GCF_050655825.1. Lineage (NCBI taxonomy): Eukaryota > Metazoa > Chordata > Aves > Passeriformes > Estrildidae > Lonchura > Lonchura striata. Next base: position 22,606,123 of record NC_140704.1, on the reverse strand, counting down.
GACAGCGGCCGGCCAGAGAGCGCCCGGCCGTGGGTCTGCCGGACAAAGGGCGCATTCACCTGCCGCCTCCCGCCCCGCCGCAGGGAGGAGGGGGAGGTGGTGCCGAGGTGCGCTTTCCCCCGGCGCCCCTCGCCTCCCCCGGCCGGACCTCCGCCGGCAGCCCCGCCGCTCCTCCGGGTGCGCGGTGGGGTCACGGCGCGCCCCGGGCCCGCCGCGGCCCGAGCGCTTCGGATCCCGGGAGCCCTTCTGCTCTCCTGGCATTCCGCTCTCCCGTGCCTGCCCGTTCCCCCGAACGCGTCACTCTCCTAACCTGACAACATGCCCTATTCATCCCTGCTTCTCATACGAGCAGTCCTCACTTAATTTTTCTTTTCCTAAAGTACCATGATCTGTAAGATTTTTGTTGTTTGTTTGTTTGTTTTTAACCGCTGCTGGCGATTTTGAAAAGGCAGCTTGTCTCCTAAGATTTTAGTCACACAGTAGTGTAAGCTATCTTTATCTTGTGAAATCTCTGTTTTAGTGCATATTTTGACATCCTAACATTGAAGAACATGTGGCCAGTTTGTGTCAGAAATGTTTTCATGCAGAGCTCATTGTATCCTCGTCAGGATGTCTTCCCAGAAATGATGCCAAATTCCATGTCTTTGCATCTTGGGAGGGGAATGGATTTTTTTTTTCTCCTTTTCAGTAGATGTTAAATGGACGTAGGTTCCAACTGAATGCTACATCTTGAAGAAAATAGGAGATTGCCTTAGAAGTAATAGGAGACAGAATAATTGTATCTCCTGTGTTAAAAGCTTAAGTTTTAATATTTTTTTTTTGTTACCTTTATTAGCATATTTTTCTGTGCTTTGCATAAAGGCTATTTCCCACATGTTTTCTATTAGTTACTTTTTTTGCAAGGGATGCTAACTTGGGTGTGCTCTCACTTTGTGCAAGCGCCGTTTGTTTTCCTTCCCTGCTCCTTTTTTTCTCGGTCGGTTTGGGATTTTTCCCCGTTCCCATCAGCAGGGTGACGCCTGGCGGTGGGAGCGCAGGGGAGGAGGCTGCTTGTGCCAAGGTGTGCCGGGCGGTTCCAACCCTAGCTAACGAGACTTTGCAGTCCGGAGGGCTAAAAGCATGTTCCTAGCGAACTCCTTGGCAAAAGTGCCCTCTCACTTCTCAGCCCTGGTGTAAGCTGGTCTTATGGGAACTACATTTATAAAAGCTCAAGATTCTGAGAGATTGCCGCATCTGGATATACTGTCTTAAGAACAGAATATACTATCTTAAGGATATCCTTAAGATATCCTTAGGGTTTTCATAAAACACACAAGAGCTCAGCTTCTGCATACACGTTCTCAGAAGATGAGATGAAAAGCCAGCCAGAGTGTGAACCTGGCTATTAAATATGTACCTGGTAAGCTGTTCTGGCACAAATGCTTTTAGGTATCTCTGGACAAGCAATCCCCCTCCAGTCTGCATCCTGAATACTATTAGGTGTCTGTCTGTGAATAAAATTGGAAAGCTGATTTTACGTGGGTGTTGACAAAGTGGAAATAGATTCAAATGCTAGTGAAATCTTTCCTTTCATGCCTACCCTAAGGCATGACTTCCACATCACTCAAAGTGCTACTTATATTAGAATGGTTACTGGAAAGCAAGCTGCATGGCAGTCCTGCAAGCCATTATGCCCAGATGATACCAGTGCATACTCACAGCTTTGAACTAGTATTTATGAGATGTGCTTTGTAAGAAGTCTGAGGCTGAAGGTAGGAAACTCCACAGGAATCAGGAATTGATTCAAAATGAGAAAATTTCTCTTGGCATATGCAGTATAGGCATGATGTCACTGACAAGAATGTAAAGTTGTGCAGGTATGGCTAGTTCCAGAGGTTTAGAATAGTGTCAATATGCTTTAACTCATGTACAAGCTGGGGGAGAAAGAACAATACTTTCGTGGTTGCTGAAGTGTCTTAGGGTTTTTTCCAGACAACAGAAATACTCTGGTGATACTATCTTAGTCCATCTGTGTTTTATTCCTTCTATATTCTGATCGAAGTCTGTGTGTGATGTTGACCAAGAACATGAGGGAATTAATGCTTGATTACATTTTCTGGAGGAAAGAAATATTGCATAATTAACAAGCTTTCCAGACAGTTCTTTAATCTTGATAGCAGATTTACCAGAGTTCCTACATGGGGAAGTCTGTGGTCAGGACAATTTCCTTCTGCAACTGCTCTTCAGACTAGGAGTTCTGAAAGCAACTTGCCAAATGGCTGGAAAAGTGGTGCAGTGTTCCAGTAACACACAGACCTACATATAATCACACGAACAGTCTTGCTCAGAACTTGTTGAGTAAGCTAAGTGTGACTACGAGTGTCAGCAAGATGACTACAGCATGCCCTTGGGTGACTCAGAAATGGTGCTACAGAGGGGGAACTGGTGTAGAAAGATGGAAACTATTCCCTGTAATTTAACCAAGTGCAAATGGGCTGGGTTCAGCCAGGTTGAAATGCTTAAGTGGTGACTGAGTTTCCAGGATGGCACTTGAAGTGTTCACTAGAGGATTACCAAGGTGGTAAAGGGCTCACAGCTCATGCTTCCTGGGGAGACGTGGGGAGACTGGGCTTGCTTCATCTGCTGAAGAACAGACTAAGGGATGACTTAGTAGCAACCCTCCATACTTGAAGGGAAAGTACAAAGGTGAGCAAACCCAACTCTTGTTGGTAGTGCCAGTGAGTGTAAAAGCAGTCAGGAATCACAAATGGCAGTTTGAAGGTTCACATTGGGTACTAGGGAAATATTCTTCACTGAGAAGATAGTGAAAATCCTCATAGTGTCCATTGCTTCTTGTCTCTCCTTTGAACTCCACTGAGAAGAGTGTGACTCCATAGTCTTTACTGTCTTCCTCCCTCAGGTATTCATATGTAATGTTAAGAGCTTCCATGAACCTTCTGATCTCCAGGTTGAATAGCTCCAGCTCTCTTAACCTGTCATTGTAGGAGAAGTGCTTCAGTCCTTTAATCCTCTTCATGATGACCTGCACAGAAGCCATTTCAGTACATCTGTGTCTTGCTTGTACTGAGGGGTCCACAACTGAACACAGCAATGCAGATGAGTCTCAGAGGGGCTGAGGGAATGGAAAGGAGGACCAGCCTTGACCAGCTGGCAGTGCTCTTCCTACTGCAGCTTAGGACCTGATCTGATATTGATAGGGGTCTTCCTTTGAGTGGGACAATGCACAGAAAATTTAACTGCCCATGGAATTTAATGTTTTTGTCCATGGAAATATGTGAGCTGACACCAGGAGAACTCTTTCTCAGAACCCCCAAACTCCAGCAGTCGGTGAAAAGGAACATAAAAATGCAGGTGCTACAAAGAACCATGTATGAATTTGGAAAATTATGAAAGAATTTGAAAATTTATTTTGAAATTTATTCAAATCTAACCTGATTTTGAATTTACAGCCTAAGAAACTGCAGTGTTGACTCTTAAATAGGAGTTGGGAATGGAAGTGGCAAATGTCCTGTGTTCATGTTGTGAGTTGGGAGTTGCAGATGCAGCTGGTAAGGAGTGTTTGTCCCTTGTGGACTAAGGCCGTTTGAGAACAGAGACATCAGAAAACATATTTGGTTTACTGTCATTTAATAAGCTTCTTTATCCAAGGGAATATGTCAGAAAGAGATCAGATAAGCGTCAGATATTCCCTGCTGAATGAGCATGTAGTAAAGGACCAGCTGTTCTTAGTGAGTAACATTGTTAAAGTGAAAAAAATTTCTTACTTGGCCTGGATTTATCACACAAATCCTGATTCAAAGAAGTGGCACTCAAGCTACTTGAAACAGTTGAATTCCTCTGGAGGATTTAAGTCATCGGTGCCAAGTAACGGGAAGCTGAGGAAAATAACTACAGTGGAAAAACAGAGAGGCTCAAGATTGTTTGAGAGGGCTGTTCAATCTTGTCCAACATGTGTAAAAAACAAAATTATGTACTACTTCTCTTGAATTATGAGAAATCAACAAAGCCACATGACACTCAAATAATTTTTTTAACTGATACTTTTAGACATTGTTGAAAGTACAAGTAAAGACCACATGACCACCACAGTTAAAGTTCAATGAAATGAGTTGAAAAATAACTCAAAGTAGAGGAGAATAGCAGTATTTTATTTTTCTCATTCCCTGTAAAAAATTCGATTCTGGATTTCAAGTATATAATTTATAGACAAATATAAGAAAGCACTTGCATTGTTAATTTTTTGAACTAACAGTTTTCATAGCATTCCTTTCTGATAATGCATGCTGTTTCTTGGAAGCTGGACAGGAGAATTTGTTTTATAGTTAAGAAAAAAAAAAAATATTCAGACAGTGATATTCTTTGGGAATAATCACATACTCTTAAAGAAATGCTTGCCCTTCCCAGTGTGTTTGCTACTTTTGCTTACATAACATCTAAAATTTTCCTGTTATCCTTTGAGGCAGCTGTGGTACTTCTCTGTGAAGTCTTGTTGATTTCAGGATTTTACCACACACATGCAGCTTGGGTATAGAGCTGCCTTTAAATACTTACAATAATGAAAACAGTGATAATAAAAATAACAGTAATTTATATACAGATTAACAACAACAACAACAAAGCCACAGCAACCCTGACACACTTCAAGGCTGTAAAATGTAAAGAATACAGGGAAGGGAATAGACTCACAGGGAAAGGGTTACTGATAAAAAGACAGAATATCGGTCATGTACTTTTTTTTTTTTACAGGGAACTTTTTGCTTAAATCTGACTATGTAATAGCAAACAGCAGTGATATTTTTTTGCTGTGGTATGCAGGGGTATTCGTTAATTACCTCTAATTGTTAAAAAAGATAAGGTTTTACAGTATTTCTACAAGAATCCATAGAAATTAAAATGCTTTGAACCATATCTTGTGAAAAAGTGTGGCCTATTGCTTGTGGCTGTGGTTCTTTGATGGATTTTGTGGTTGTCATTGTTTAACCCCAACTAGCAACCAAGCTCCAGGCAGCAGCTTCCTCACTCCCCACTCAATGCAATGGGGAAGTGAATTGGGAAGATAAAAGTAAGAAAACTCATGGGCTGAGATAAAGACATTTTGATAAGTAAGAAAAAAGCTATGTTCACAAGGAAAGCAAAGCCACTTTTTGGCAGGTGCTCAGCCATCTCCAGGTAAGTAGGGCTCCATCAAATGTAGCGGTGACTGGGAATACAAACAGCATCACTCCAAACATCCTCCCTTCCATTTCCCCCCCAGCTTTATATACTGAGCATGATGCCCTATGGTTTGGGATATTGTTTGGGTCAGCTGTCCTGGCTGTGTCCTCTCCTAACTTCCTGTGCCTCCTTAGACCCCTCATAGATGGGGTGAAGAACAGAAAAGGCCTTTTCTCTGTGCAAGCCCCACTCAGCAATACAAAAACATCTTTTATTATCAGCACTGATTGCAGTGCAAATCCAGAACACAGCCCCATGCCAGCCAGTGTGAAGAAAATGAACTCTACCCCAGCCAAAACAGCACAGTGGTTTAGGAATGGCATTCTAATGTCATTGTACTTCCCATGAGGAGGTGCAAAGGCATGTGATGACACAAAATTGTTGAAATGTAGCATCCCTCCCACAACCATGTTCTTTCCCAGGTTGTCTACCTCAGAAGTTTATCAGAAAATCTTGTTCCAATACCATATTTTAAAATCCTTACAGTTTGTAAGGACTTTTTTGGCTCTACACCTACTACAAAAACTGGCCAAATTTTTTCTTATCACTTTAGTGCCTACAAACCCCAGTACCTGTTGTCAGGTGTGGTGCAGACACAAACCTCAGGCACTGACAACTTCTCTGCAGGCAATGATGTAGGTTTCACATGAGAAACAGTTGGAGACAAGTGATGCAAGCACATGGGGAGGAAGCTGAAATGAACATGGTTTTAGAAATGTAATGAGAGGGTGATAGTTTGGATGTCAGGCTGTGGTGATAACTGTCCAGTGTGATGATAGCTGTCTCAACTGCTGGATGCCATTGTAATAGCAACAGCTTCCTCATTTTAAAGAGGAATCTGAAAGAAGACAAGGAATTGACTTTGTCACAGTTTATATATAATTTATCAGCTAGTAAAATGCCTTTGTGAAGTGACCAGGTGGGAGAAATTCTTAAGGGTAAGAGTGTTAAGGGTCCTGAGGTACTGAAAAAGATCCTAGGTTTGTCAGATGTTGTTAGAAATTTGATGCACTCTAAACAACTGGAACAGAACCTGCTGATGCATTTGAAATTACTTAAATACTTTAATCAAATAATACCGTAATTAATTTAGATAAAGCAAATTTGTCTGCTATCCAGTTTTTGGAAAATACTTTTTATGTGGAACTATTGCATGAATACAGTTAGTACTGGAATTCTAGTTTAGGATTCTGACTGTTCAAGAATGCTGTCCGTGGTTAAAAGTAAAATGTTCCTGCCATCAGAAGCACTATTTTATGTCACTAACTTCATGCTACAAACAGCACTAGATAGCTGAAGCTAATTGTCAGAAATAATCCAAGATATTATCTCTAAAATTAGATATTTTTTGGACTTACTCTCACTGCCTGGGGCACTGGTCTACTTTAGAAGCAGAGCAGGGATTCAAAAAATAACTGGAGCAGGAAATGAGGCAGGGCTGGAAGAGACAGGGAACTCAAGCAGAGCAAGAACAGCAGGCTCTAGCATGCAGCAGGTTCCAGAGAAAATCTCTAAGCTTCCATCTAATATCCTGTCACAAATGAGCTTTGCAGGAGATGCAAAAACTTGGTGGAGGGGTAGGTATGCCATTGTGCTATCATTCAGATTTGCTTCAGCAGGCTGGAGAAATGGACCAATGTGAAATCCAGCTAAGTCCTGCAGCTAGGAAGAAAAAAAAAACTTGTACCCCAGAATGGGCTGGTGGCTGACCAGCTGGAAAGAATCTTGTCAGGAAAGGCCTTGGAGGTCCTGGGGAGACACCAAATGAACATGAGCACCCTTGAAACAATGAAGGCCATCAATCTCCTGGGCAGCAGGAAGCAGAGAATTGCCAGAGAGTTGAAGGAAGAAGTTGTCCTTCTCTGTCAGTCCACATCTAGAATGCTGTGTACAGTTCTGGCTCTCCATCCTTGAATGAGTCCAGAGAGGGCTGAGACAGACAGGTACAGGATTGGAGCATCTGACATAAGCAAAGATAGGCTGCATAGCTTGGAGGTGCAAAGGCATGGAGATGTTTTATCTATGTGTAAATACCAGGGAGTAAAGAACAGACAGGCATTTCTCAATGACAGAACAAGAGGCAAATTGGATACAAATTGAAACACAGGAAATTCCATGTAAACATTAAAGAAATATTCCTGATGGGCTGTGGTTGAGATTGCATTGATTGTGAAAAGACTGAAGTGAAACTCCACCCTAATGACTGTGGATGGTTTCAGGAGCTGGATTTGGGAGTGCACTAACTTGAATATAGGTTGAGTGATGACACAAGAGCTTGATTATTAAGCTTTTCAGAGGAAGTGTAGTCAGAAATCTCCTTTAGCATAATTTTTCTGTTTGGTTATTGCCCTTACTTGAATTATAGAGTAGAAGTCTGCTTTTCTGCTATTTTTCTATTTAATCTGGCACACATTTTTGACTAGAGTTGTTGACCTAAGGTGACTTACTATTAATGGTCCTCTGAAAATTCTGTCTCTGCCAATTCTAATCAAGATCTCAATGAAAGTGGAGGCAGTGCAAGTGTAGTTTAAAGAAAAGATAGACGCTGACATGGATTTCATCATTGCAGGCTGACAAATTTAGCTTGGCAATTGCTTCACACAGATGAGAGTCAAGCCAGAAACTCTTTAAACTACTTAGTAGAAAAATTGCATGTGACTTGTCTCATATCTAATTTCAAAAACAATATTAGAAGATGAAACAGTGTAGAGAAACCCAGTCTGAGCATTCTAAAGAGCAGCAAAGCTAAGGACACAAGGTTTTCTCAAAATGATTTATTATTATATTTCTCTGATTGTCAATATGGATCTGTAACAGCCCTGGTTTTGGCATAAACTACAATATGATATTTTTTCCTTCTTAGTCTGTGTCAGCTGATAACATTGTCCTGACTTAGTCAATGGTTCATGAAAAAGAAAATAGAGACTTCAAAGACAGGAATTATGGTCCTAAATATTCCGGTGATCTACAAGGGGTTGAGCATTGCTATTTATCCTTTACTCACTTACGAAATCCCCTATGATTACAAGCACTTCTTTCTTATTTCCTAAAATAACTATCTGGAGCTTTGTGAATTCCATTCTGCAAGGCTTTAGGTGTTGTGGTGCTTTGCACGCCTAAGAAACTGAATTTGGCTGATATGCTTAAGGATGCCTTAGTGTCTTTGAGGTCCTTGCCTAATGACTACTATAGTGGTATTTAATGAATGTTCATTAACAAACGGGTGTGGTAAACTATAAACCTTTTATCTTTGTCTGTAAGAAGATACTCCTTTTGATTGACTAATGACTAAACCATTCCCAATTCTACCAACTCCTACTTCTTGTAAATTTAGAGCTTTCAGCAAAACAAAAATAGTCCTAATATAAAGTACCAAAATACAACTTAGAAGGGAAAGTTAAAATGAAGTATTATGAATAGATGTAATTTAGTATCCTTTGTGCTTTGCAGTCTAGTGTTACTTAATTTTGGGTTCACAAGTGTTATTTTATATTTACAGAAGTTAAAAATCCTGGTTTTCATTACTTATCCTGACTGTCTTGTTTAAAAGTAACTCAAATAATCTGTTTCTATATTATTTAAAAGTCACTGATATAAAAATAGTTGAAAGAATTTAGAGAATTTAGTATATTTCAATAATGGTGCTGGTAAAATTATACAAGTAAATTATAGAATTTTTTCCAGTTTTAGTTATATTTATACTGAGTTCTGCCCTATTATTACTGCATTGGTGTTGAAGAAAAAACCCAAAATCTGTCTTAGTATGTTTTTTGCACAGTTAATTTGTATAAAGCATACATAGTTATTTGTAACCCTTGGAAAAAAAAAAAGATAGGTCAGGTTTTTTATAATGCCTTTGAAAGGAAGAAAGGTGTAACACATTTAACAGATCAGTAGAGCAAAATAAAATGGTGATGAAATAAGTTCTGGTAATACATTAATTTCAAATGCAAGTTCACACAGAACATTCAGATGTTGCAAGAATTTTCATAAATGAGTAAATACTGTGCCAGTACTAGATATGTATACATACAATTGTAACTAAGTAAAAGGGCTAGAAATTATGTAAGAGAATAAGAAATATGCTTCCCCCCACAAATATTTCTGCTTGCTCTAAAATGTAGTTATATTGTAAAGTCAGAGGTACTAAATGAAGCATTGAAACTGTTTGGTGTAGAGTATTGCATGTGGATTGGAATAAACAAGGCTGCGTTGGAGCTGAGAAACAAGTTGGCTTGTATTTAAAATGGAATAATTAATTTGAGAATAGTTGGTAATGGTGCCTAATTCTACTGTTCTGGAGTTGATTCAGCATCATGTCTGCCTGACATGTGAGATAGTGTTGTGTTATTGTTGGTTGAATTTTCCTTCTTTATCATAAAAGAACATGGCTTAACACAATAGAATGTCCTCTGTGGAAATTCCTTAATAAATTATGGGACAATTTAATTAGTGTGTTAGAATATTCCATACTGAAAAATGTTGTGGTCCTTTACATACTGCATAAAAATACTTAGTTTTGCTTTTACCCTTGAACAGCAGTACTTTTATAGGGTAATACACAGGAGCAAAGTTAATCCATATGCTAGCAAACCCTTTTTATACTAGAAAGGCTTTTGAGTTCTGATGGCATGGGAAATGACAAAACTTTCTCATTAAATAGCTCCTCCCCTTACTGCCATGCTGACCTCCTCTACTTTCATTCACAAATTCATCTAACTATCTTTCTGAAACACATAAAGTTGTATTTTGGCTCAAGGGAAGAAAAAACAGCTTCCAGTATATTCTCCCTCCTGATCCCAGCTGTTGACTTTTCCACATAGCCAGCTGTTTCCCAGTGACAGCCTTCCCTCTTCAGAACAGCATACTTTGGAAAATATATTACATTACTCTGTTTCTGGTAAACACCTTCTACTCTCCCCTCTCCATTCTTGATCATCTTCTGTGGTTTAAAGAGTAAAACTTCAGTATCACAGTGGGATTTTTTTGTTTGTTTAGTTAGTTTGGCTTTTTTCTCTGTTTTTTAAGAACAAAAGCCAACAACAGAAGAATTTCCATTGTCCTAATTCAAATATCTTGTTTTATCTGGGAGAAACAGGAAACTTGGATGCTGGTGACTTCATTTTGAGAAAAAAAGCTGCATGAAGTCCTGTAATATGATGAAGAAAAGCTCTGGGTGAGGTGAAATAAACAAATAATGTTGGATCTTATCTTGTTTAGGTTCTCTGAAAAGCTCTTTTTTTGTTCTTCCCCAGTACTACTATTACTAAATCAGCTACAGTGCCAGAACATGCTCATGTCCTGATACAGCCCTAAGAACTTCCAGCTTGCAGCAGCCAAGTTTTCTGCTAGTGATTTTAAACTAGCACATAGTTTTTGTAGGGGTGAAACCTTCACTGAAAGGTCATTGAGGTCAAGGGCAGATATTTTGCCACTGACTTCAACAGACTTTGGCAATTTTTAAGAAGCTCTTACACCAAAAGCTCCAAAATGCAGGTCAGCATCAGACTCAATGCTTGCTTTCCCCTGAAGCTGAACTCTAGACAAGCAAGCAGCTGTGATTTCAGTGGTGGGCATGCACAGTGCCTTGCTGACAGAGGCACCTGGGGTACAAGGCTGGGTATTTTTTTGGTTTCCTGGGCATTTCTTAGTTTATGTTTTGCTGCAATATCTCACGTCTGCTGTACACTAAGAAAAGGAGCATATAAAGTTACCATAACTCAGTTGGTGTTCAATAACTTGTTAAGCTGCTGTTAAACTTGTAACAAGGCGTGAAGTCTGAGCATGAATATAACTACCACTCGAAGGAACAAATGGGAATTAAAAAGTTGTGTCAATTATGGTTTTTATAGTGAGAGTAAATCTGTTTTAATTACTGAAATGGGTTAAGCCATGTCCAACAAGAATAAAAACACAATGAAAATGTCTATTCCTAAACTAACAGAATTACATGAAACAGCCTTTCTGAGGTAATAAACACTAAGAATTAAGCAATGAAATCACTGTAATTAAATACTTCAAAAGGGAGGTAAAAACTTATGGTGAAAGAGACAGAAAGGTGAGTTAAGAAGTAAACAAATGAATATTTTCACTGAGATTATTTAATTTTGTTTTTTAGTTGTTGATTTTTTTCTACAATAGGTGTTTACTTCATAAATCCACTATGAACAGAAGTTCACCAAGTTATCAAGGGTGCTGAAAAGGAAGGTGCCAGCATGTGAGCCAGCATATGCTGTTCATCAAAGCTTTTGACAAATCCTAGAGCATAAGAGATAATTAATGCTGGAGGGAGATTTCAAGTGATATCTTCCATGATGCTCATATTTTATCTGGGCGAGATGTACAGAAGTATAAACCCTAACACAATAATGCTTCCCAGCTATTTTAGACTATTTGTTTTCTCAGCTGAATGTCTGTCCCCTGAGCCAGATACTGCCTGTGGGTAGTGTCCTGAGGAAGCATTGTTAGAGGGGCTGTCGTGGTTGGTGGGAGATGCAAGGCAGACTGGAGGAAAGCATCCTGGAGTAGGACTTTGATGACTTCCTTCTTGGCTGCTTTTGACAGCTTATGGGATGCCTTTGGAAAAGATCACTGCTTTGTGTCTCTGTTTCCCCTCTTTAACATGAGGATGTTTGTCCTGATACCTATGAAAATATTTTGAAGTCCCTTAGGGGAAATACTACAGCAGAGAAGGATAGTAGCAATTGTTGTTCTTACCAGCTGTGGGATGTGCTAAACTGTAAGCCTGAGACTTCAATAAGTCTGTGGCATCAAAGTACAAATGCTTCTGTTACTTGTATGTACTTTCCGTACAGGTTTACACACTTCTGTCCTGCATGTTCCTTGTTCTTACCCAGTTGAATAGAGAAGGTGTATCGGTGTTCTGGGTTCTTACTGATTTTAATTCATTCACTTTGTGGCAGCCAGACTGTATCTATGCTGCTTCCTGACTGAGTGACATTTTGTTAATGGAGGAAGAGAAGCCCTTAAAAAATGAGCAATTGTACTCACTGTCCTAAAGTTGGTCTCAGCATGTGATAAATACTTGACTCTCTTTTGTGGAGGTACAAGTTAAAATAATATTCATCTCTCTTGCATGAACATTTTTAATGATTTATTAAAATGTAAAATGGTTTCACTTGGAAGCAGATTTTGGGTTATGTCTCCTGAGAATAGTGGATGACTTGGGTGGTGAGGAAAGGCTGTTAGGGATTTAGGAATGTCTGATGGTCTGCCACTATGTTAGAACAGCCTTAAAGTTATTTTAAGTGTTACCAGTCAGAGCTGGTCTCATAAGAACCATTCACTGCATGGAAATAATAGGATAGCTATTCATCCTCTTGGCCTTTCTTTGTGCTTCTCTGCTGAGACTACAGGAAGTAAGTGTAGATAGGTTACTGCCTGATCCATGGTTTTTGAGGCTCCACAATGCTGAACATTACATTACATATTACAGGAATCAACAAATGTAATGGTATTGTGCATTTTCTTTGGAAATTAATATAATAGAATATAAACTGGTCATGAATAAACCCATTGTTACATGTTTTTATACAGTAAAGTCTTCTCCAGTTGCATTTTAAGTACTGTTGCTGTTTAAACTTTACATTAATATATTTGTTATAATAATCTATTAAATGTTATGTATGCCTTCCTATGATACCAAGCAGTCTTTATTGTGAAATAGGATTCTGCTGTACATTAACAAATGTGAATTCTACTAATGATGAAAGAGTAGCAGAATATCAGAAGAAAACAAATACATAGTGAGAGCTATTGATCTGTGGAGAGAAAACAAGTAGACACTAGCTCTTAAGTCAGCATATCCAGAGACTTCATAAATTTGTGTTCAATTGAAGTACCTCAGGAAGGCTGTGAATCAACAGCAATGAACCTTTCTGTAACTGACTTCAGAATAAAAAAAAAAAAAGGTTTTTTTCTTGTCTGACCTTGTTCTTTATGTTGTGGTTGGCTTTGGTTTTTTTCTTTTTTATTTTCTTTTATTTTTTTTTCCTTGGTTTAGGCTTTGAAAATATTGAGACTGAAAAGTTGTATCATCTTATACATTCTGATCTGGATATACTTTTGGATATATTGGATATATATTTTTTTATTTAGAAGGTTTTTTTGTTTGTTTATTTCATTGCTGTTTGTGTACTGCTTTTTAAAAGTAAAAATGTAAAAATAATTTTAAAAAGAAGAGCAATAAGAAAAAAGTTTGACCACAAGGTGGCATTGAAGACACACAAAATACACAATCTTATATTTGCATAGAAAACAGTTTAAAAGAAAAATCTGCTTCGCCTAAGCTATAAGAATGTTATTGTTAAAAAAGTTTCTAGTTAGGTTGCATGCTAATGCACCCTGAAACTCCAAAAGAAATTTGGCTTATTGAAGTAACTTACTGCTTGATAAAAGTCTGCTATTGACTTGTGTGAACTGTGTGCGAGACAGGAAAAGAATGGCTTTGCCTTGGCATTGTCTAAGGCTCAGAGAATAGATGGCAAGGGCTGGGATGGCTCGGATTGGAATGGAAACACCCCAGGCACTGCCCATCCATCACTGCCAGTGCGCAGCCGGCATGGCTGGAGCGCCTTGCTGCTCTCCGATCCTGGCTCTGTTTGAGAGCTGACACTCGCCATGGCAGCACTGGCCCTGTCCGGCCCGCGGTGAAATCCCCGCGTGCTGCGCTGCCGGCTGCAGCCCCCAAGGGTGGTCGGTTCTCTGGTGCCCCTGGGCACATCAGCTGGGGCTGTTCCTCTGCCTGCCGAATGTTTGTCCAGTTAAGTAGCACGTGTGACATTGCACTCTTTTGCCCCAGAAACTGACTTTGTCTTAAAAATGGTTTCCTTTATTATACTTATTAGTTATGACTGTAGCTAAATAATCTAGTTTCGCTCTATAGAAAATAATAATTAAAGGGATAACTTCTTCCTCAAGTAGTATTACCCTGGGGCTCAGTTTCCTTTTATGTTCTTAAATAGTTCCTCTTGCACAGAGCCATAAAACTTGAAGAACACACACACATATATTAACATTATTGCTGAAACACTCAGATTTTGTTTCTGGGTTTAGCCCATTGGCAAGGTCAAATTCCTGTAAATGTCTTTTGTTAGCTCTGTGTTTTTCCAATCCATTTTCTCCTGAACATTAGTCAAATATATTATGAAAAATAGTAACAATGTATACAGTGGAAGATAGCTTCACTTATTTGTACATCTGCTTTTCACAACTTTTAATCCATAGAACACTTGATCCATAAGACTTCAAAAACTTGTCTTTGGAAAAAAAATTGTTTTAAACATGTTATGATGTCTTTAGCATGTAAACAAGGAAGTAAGCAAATAAAATAGTGGGAAATGTGATTTAAAAAAATATTCAAAAATTAGCCTGATTTTTATTTGGTTTGGAATTAGAATGCATTGTGACCACCCTCTTTTTACAAAGCTCTAAGTAGTTCTCCTTGTGAAAAAAATGTTAAACAATGCTGTTAGCCAGTACCCTACTGAATGTGTGATCCAGCCAGCTTAAAAACTGACAGCCTGTCCTCTGGAAAGCTGCACCACTGTGTGATAAATTTCTTTGCAAGGGAATTTTCATGCCATACAGCCAAGGTTTACTTGGCATCACATGATGTTCATCAGATCCCACTATTTTCTAAGCCTGAAATAAGCTGGAAGTTAAACCTAAAAATGCTGCAGTGTTTTAAGATGCTGTACTCTTAAAAGCCAATGGAGAATTTGGCATAGGTTAATCCCATTAAAATTAGAAACAAATTAGCTTGACATTGAGGATAGGAAAATCAATCCTTCCTTTACTGAGAGCAATCCTTTATTTTCACACCAGGAACTGGAAAATGCTTTTCCTGCCTTCCCAGGTTTTGGTATATGTATTTAAGATTTTTTTTTTTTTCTTCTCAATACAGCTCAAGACAATGGGGAATCTACTGACAAGAAATACATTATATGTATTTACTTGAATAACATATATTTCTGAATAATAAATTTTCTGAATTTATTAAATGAGCTTGTGTCATTTAGGTTTCTTGTTCTTCCAAGGACTCACAGCTGTAGATTTCTTAGATTAGCTCAGTTTGGAATGTTTGTGCAGCTTTGATGGCAATTGCAAATACTTAGTTAACTTGTCCTAATTAAATTCTTTGCAAACTGTTGATGAGCCCTGAACAGATGAAATTAAATCAAGGAGATAGAGGCATCATAAACATATAGTTAAATACTTGCAGAGACCAACATATGGAAATGGTTATTTTTGTTATGTTCATGCTGTGAGGCACTTTTTTGAGCTGTATACTTTTTTTAGGCCTTTTTTTTTTGTGTGTGTGTGTATGTGTCTTAATCAGTCAGAGTAAAGGTGCCATATAAAAGTTTTAAATAGCTACCTGGGAGTATTAGGGTGGCTACTGAGAAATTCACTGCTGTTTCATAGTCAGTAGAGCTGGTTCCCCATTGGAATGGGTGCTGGAAATGCCTGAATGTGGCCTTACATGTGAGATAGCTGTAGCCTCTTGCATTATCTCTGTGTGTACCATTGTGGTGCTCCCTCTGTGCTGTGTGGCATAGAAAAAATCACAGTGCCATTGGTTTGGCTTCCTGAGATGGGACCTTCTGTTGTGGATCTTCTGCTCTTGAAGAGTTCTCTTGTCAGATTTGGCTCTAAGGAAATCTATACCCCTCTCAATGGCATTAGTTTCACTCTCTCCCCTGTACTGCTGTTATCACTGCTTATATATAGAGCTCTTGAGGTTGAGGAAGGATGTGCTGTGTTCATGTCCAGTTGAGGCTGGAAAGTCACCAAGGGGTTGGTTCTCCCCATCAGGAGGAAACTCAGTGAAGAAATGAGCTCAGATTCCTTTGTGGAATTAAGGAAATGCCCCCATGTTCCTGACAGCACCCTTGCAGCAAATGGAAAATACAGCTCTATGCTGGGAAATACTAAGAAAGACAAAACGCTATGCTTTGGATGAGATACAAAACTTCATATTCTGAAATTTGACTTGAGTTTAAGAAATATATATTTAAAAACTTGTCTCTCTTGTGTGTTGCAATTAGTGGTGCAGAAACTTGCTGCCTTCTGGAAGACAGACTTCAGGGGATAAACAGTATTTCTTTTCCTCTGTAGTTATAAAAGAAAAATAATTACTTGTAAACAACAAAACAACCATATTTTTTTCCCAGCTGCCAAAAAATAGTGGGTGTAGTTTCTGGGGATTTTTGTCAGAAATCTTAAGCAGTCCTTCAGTTAAAATAAATATGAAGAAGTATTTGGTTGCATTGATACTATTCCATATAAACTTGGAAGTAACTCCAAAATTTAAAGCTTTTGGATGAGGTCACTGGTAATCTGAAATTCATCTCTTATATGGTAGATAAAAATATCCAGTCATTTGGAAAGAGATTTATGTTGATGAAAATAGATAAATTTTTCATATTTGAATGGAGAGGGAAGGACTTTTTTGTAGAGGAAAAAAAAAAAGAAGATTTAACCAGGAAAATTCATGTCAACAGTTTAAGAAAAGGAAGGCAATCTGTGATATTTTTAGGGTTGCTTTAAATGCCATTTATATATATAAGCTGAAATGTCAAAAAGATAGTGGTACTTGAATTTTAGTGAATTCCCCTGGGACATGTGCACTCAAGTACATATTGTCCTTAATCTTACACATTAGGTCCACCCCTTTTAGTTCCAAATTACAAAATCTAACACATGGTTCTCTAAGTCCAACAGGTTATGGAATATATAAGGTCCAATTAACATTGCAGTTCTACTGCACTTTATTCTTAGAGTTTGAATACTGCTTCAGATACGGCTTTCCTTAGAATACATAAAAGTTGTGCTGAGGAAAAAAATTTCCCTACTGCCTCATACACAATATCACCATCAGTAATGCCAAGAATCAGCACTGGCTGCTGCTATTCTTAGCTGATAACATCCCTTTGGCTATCATACCTGGATTTCCCTCTGTGAAAGCTGCAGGGCTGAGGGTTGACTAGATGCCTGCCTGGATCTAGCCCTGATAAGGAGCTTGACTATGCTGTAAATTGTGCCTAGGACTGGGAACTTGAAAGGACAGGGGATTTGCAAAGTAAATGTAGCTTTTATGAGATAGCTGGAGCCCAGTCAGGGGGTGGCAACCCTTATCAGTGTCTGTTGAAGCTTCAAAGTGCAGTATAGAGAATCTCTGGGTAATGGTTGGTTTGAATAAATCTTTGAATAATAACTCCTGTTATTATCATTGGTCTATTGTAATCTTTGTCTACAACTTTTGTCATACAAAGGACTGATGGCTTAGCTTGTCCTGTTGTGTACAAAACACTTCTTTTAGGTTATCCTCCCTAGTTCATGCTGTTTATTTCCCTCCCAAGATATGTAGTGAATGCTTTCTACTTTCCCCTGCAGACAGAAAAATATCTTCAATTAGATATTTATCTAAAGCAGTTATCAGCTTTAGCTGTGTTTGTTACATAATGGAATTCTCATGCAGCAAACCCAAGCAGGTCTGCCCTGCAGCCCCATCTAATAACAGCAAGAGGTGCACATTAAACTCACAGTATGGTCACATTCATTTCACAGCAACTTTTATACATTATCACAGGACAAAAATAAAATTAGCAGCCAAAAATGTTCTAACCAGGAAATCAGCATATAAGAGGGATAAAAAATGAACAATTTAGAGCTATCCATGACGAATATTTAATGATATTAAGGTACATTTATTGCAGAGCTTATCTTAGCTGGACTCCTTCTTGCCAACAGGAGCATCAAATTAAAAAAAATTAATTCCGGTTTAAACAATTACTAAACCTTTTTGTCTAACTTCTCATGTTCTTTCTTATGCCCTCAGTACAGGACTTCACATTGAGAGCTTAAGCAGCCTTCACCTTTCTTCCTATTGAAAACATTTTGCTTCTTACACCTTGGGAGATAAAGTCCAGAATGAGAAGAACATACAAGTGGGAAGTGATGTGTTCTTTTAAAATGCATTTTTCTCAAAATATATAGTAAGCTGTTGTTAGTTGTTAGACTAGTATAAACCAAGCTCTTTTTAGTTTTCAGATGTTGTCTGATTGATTTGAAATCTGAATAATTGATATCTGAAATCTGCAAGGCTGTTGACATCTGCTGCTTTGAGACCGAAATACACTGAATACTACTAATTGTTCATTGAGCTATGGAGCCTCTTATGCAATTAGGCTACATTTTTTTGATGAGAAAATCAATTTTAAATTAAAGGACTGCACTAGGGAAAGGTGTAACTTAAAGGTTCTACCTAAAAGGAAATTGGAAAACTATACTAGAACTGTAGTGCTTTATCATGCAGTAGATCTGAAGAGCTTTTATTCCTTCAATGCACCTTGGTACCTGAAGATGAGCTTTTTGCAGAACATGGTAATTCACTTTTCAGAAATTTAGTTACATTATTTTGGAGTTGGTGTGATTTTTGTGCTGGTGATAAGACAGTGTTTGGAGACCACAGATTATGCATGAATGACAGCAGAAATATACACAGGACAACTGAACAGTGATCCTCAGGGAATCTTATTTGATGCACTCACATGTTATTTAACTGCAGAAGTACTTTATCCTAGTGAAGTACAAATTCATTTTTTTGCCAGGAGGGTAAATGCAATTGGTACATGAGGCCACATGGTGTTTTCCCCATCTTTATTCTTAAATTGCCAAAGCAAGCAGGCAAGCTCAGACACAGAGCTGCCAACTGGGCTACTACCAACTAGAACAACCTGAGCTGACATTCTTCACACCTCTTCTAGCTGATGCTGACTCTCTTTTTCACCCCTTGCTTTGCTTCTAAGTGGATGTGAAATGCCTCGGCTTCATGTCAGGTGAAGGTGTGGAACTCAGCTAAGTATTAGGTTTGTAAGCTCTTTAATCAATGTTCTTGTCTGAAGATGGCAAATTATCTTCTTTTCAATTAATGTCATTACTTCATGGCTTGGCTGTGTTAACTCATGAGTTCATGCTGATACATTAAGACTCTTATATTTAGGCTGAGCTGCTTGAATCCTTGCTTGTAGATGGACAGATGGACTGGTGATGGACAGATGTATCAGTGTCCAGTACTCATAAGAGATGATCCTCTCACAATGTCAGAGATTTACGGGAATAGAATGTGTCTCACTCACATGTAATCTACTTTATCTTCTTAGAAAAGAAAATATAATGATGATGTGAAAAGGTTGAAATACATCCTATCAGTCAAAACATTGGTTGGCTTGGGTCAGAAATAGTTATGTGTGTATAAAAAGCTTGAATACTACATAAATACAGGCATATATATATATATATATATATATATATATATATATGCAGGCATATATATATATACATATATATACATATATATATATACAGGCACATGCAAGTATGAAGCATTTAGATTATGTCCCCTTTACATTTACCTAGCATGGCAAGCAGCATGTGTTAAAGAAAGCTTTTTGTTTCACCTAAACTTCACAGAGAAAACACTCGTCACCTTGGCAAGAAAAGAAGAAACGTTATTTTAATTTGTCTCATTGACGGAGCTTTCAATTAATTATGCAAATTTCCTGACACAAAATTAATATAAGAACAATGGAAAGACCCTTCAGTTCAGTTCAGTTCAGTTTCTTCTCCTTTAACTCATCTGCTAAGGACTTTTTGTTAGATATTATTATAATACTGGTTTCAACATAGCATTCACATGGTATTATCTTTATATTTGACACACCTTTTGTATCAAAACCTGTTTTGAATGTCATTTCATGCCCTACATCACATAAAAGTAGTTGCAAAGAGATGCTAAAGGTATTGTGTGAACTCGATATGCTCTCCTTGTTGGTTATTTTCTTACAGACAGATTATTTCTGTGCAATTGTCTTGGTGAGCTACACCAAATGTTGAGTCTTACAGTCAGAATTCAGCAAGTTGTTATGTGTCTGAAATGTAATAGTCTTGTTAGAACAAATTAAAGAAATATTGAAGAGGTGCTAACCTTGAAGAGGTGCTACTCTTTTTGAGATGTGGAAGGCAAGGTACCAAATCCTCATATAAATTCCATCACTGGATCTGCCTTGTGTCTTTTTTGCTTTAATTTCCCCATATTTCTTTTCCAGCAATAAGTTTCTTTCATCCCTTCTTTGGTGCACAAAAAGGTAGGACTGGTTTTATTTGAACAACAGGGCTCTCTCACCCAAAAGTTCCTGTCTGCAATTTGTATCTACTTGAGTCCTTGAGCTGTGCTAACTCAGGTGTGTGGTAACAGACATGAATTACATTTTGTTGTGCTGCTCCAGCTGTGTGCTTAGGAGATTCATTTCAAGGTAATATATATGTTTCTGTCTTACTGTTCTCTATGGCTTCTAGAGAGGGAGGGAGGGCAGCTTTAATTTGCTCAAGAAGGGTTGGTAGTGAGGGATAGTGACTCAGTTTCTTATTTGTGCTCTGCATTTCTTTCCTACCTGAGGTAAAGTGATTGACAGCTTGGGTTACACAAGTCTCTTTGTAGAGAATCATTGACTCACTCTTCCATTTGTGAGTGCTGGTCTCAACCTTGTCAGGAAGTAAACTGATAAAAGTATTTGTGAAGCCCTTATCTGTGTGCTGAATAATTTTTCTTTGTTGTCTTTTGAACTTGGGCCCTCTGATGAAACTCATAAAAAATGTGGTGGCTCTTGTCTAGGGTCATCTCTGGTGCAGGCACAGGGAGCATGGCCTGTAAGAGGAGCATTTTCAATACTTGCATGGACAAGCAGAGCAGAAAAACCAGGGCAGGCCTGATCTCTTGCTTAGTTGAACCTGGGACCAAGCACAACACAGTGCCTCAGGTTGGTGGCTGGCAAGTCTGGGGGTTATTGTGAGTAAACACTAAGGTAGTTTGTGTAATTCATTTAATGTCAAGGAAACCTAGGTGTTCACTCAGAGAGTTTTAAGACCAAGTACATTTAATTCAGTGTGCTGTTATTCTATTAGTGAAGTGGGTAACTTCTAGCAGCTTGCTTATGTATCTGCACTTAACAGTTGTTGCCTTGATCAATTCAAACTTCTAGAATGTCTGTTCTGGTTCTTACTGTGCCTAATCCTGATTCAAGACTGCAAATATTTTTGCTCATTGCATTTTGCTATTTCAGAAAATGGCCTGACCTGCAAGAATTGAAATTCCAAGAAAGCATACTGGGGATCACAAAAGCCTTAATCTTAGAGCTACATCTCCCTCAAAATCTTCACATAAATTAAAATATATGTAGATTGTGATCATTTAATATAGAAAGTTGTACTTTCTAGTTTTCAGAATTTGTTCTTTAGAGGTACACTTTTATTTATTCATGCACTAGCTCAACACCTTGAATAAACCAGAAGTGCAATCAATTTAAATACAGACATATTTATGTGCTTTATTGGATGGTCCCATTGCAAAAAAAAAAAAACACAATATGTTTGCAGAGTGATGGCAGTGATAATATTCAGAAAATGATATGGAAAGCAGGAGGGAGGAAAGGCTGTACAGAAAATTGTATAGCTATGGACAAGTCCTGAAAAGGGGGTGCATTGGGCTGTCCAGAATGAATACTGGATGAGCATGACTGAATATAAGATACAGGTAGACACTGACTTATGAAGAAGTAGAATTTCTATAAATAGTTTAGTTTAGGGTCCAGGGACGACTATTCAGTAGGAAGGTTACAAGGTGGGAAGGATGGAAATGAGGCACAACTTCTGAGTACTCTGTTAAAGAGTAGGACATCTGTATTTCTAAAGTGTCATGAATGTTCCATGGAACAACAGAAACACACCAAAAATAATAAGATTAGTCAAATTGATGGATAATTTATACTTTTTATGATGTGCAACATAGAAAGGCTAGTAAAGCCACTAAAGTGTTAAGACATTTGTCTTGTGCCTTCTGTAGAAGAAAGAATATGTTAAAATTGCAACATAAAGGTCTTCTTAAACTGGAAATAGAGAGAAAAGAGGAAGTCATGATTCCAGGAAGTGCTTTGAATATCAAAGGCAACCCTGAATATTTCATTTGCTTTGAAAGGACACTGATCAAGCTTTGAATGTTTCATTTGCATTAAAAAGGGACAAGAATACACAGCTAAGATAAATCATCCAGGATTGGAGGAAATCAGCCAGCAGATGGAGTAATTTGATGAATTCTGCATCCTTACCTTCTGCAACAAGGGTTTTGGGTGACTATTATTTCTTGAGCTCCTAAGAGGAAACAATTTTGCTGTTAAAATTTAGATGTGCATTATTAAGTGTTTTACAACTGCAATCCAGTTCAAAAGTTTCTAATTAATTGTGTAAACTTTATCTTCAAAAAATAGCATTTATTGTGCTTTAAGCTTTCAGACTCACATAGTACTATAGGGGAAGTTTGGGTGAAGCTGAGAAATTGGGGATTTATAATCTCTTTAAATGCAAAACCACTTTATATGTAACAACTTCCTTGGGACAATCTGCAAGCAAAATAATGTTTTTAAGGAACATGTGTGCTTTTCTGGTAAACGAGGAGCTGGTCTGCAGCCTATTAAATGCAGAAATTTGTCCAGCGAACAACCATCCTAAAGGCAGCAGACCGTGGAAATACCTTAGCATGAAGTGTGCAGAATGAAGCAAGTTCCTGCAAGACTCTTTCATCTGGTCTACTTGACCTTAGGATCAATTGGATTGGAGCAGAGTCAAACCACAGTAGCTAACCTGACTCTTATCCTCAGATAAAATTGTTTGAGGGTTTGGCCTGAAACCATGCCTAAATCAGAGAGTTCAGTTTGACAGCAGCTTTCAACTTTTATTTTGTAACTCCACCCCTGCTTCTCCCCGGGACTTTAATGTTGTCTCTTTGAAACCACAGAGAACAAACTTTGTGAAGTCTTAATTTGCAGAGGTCCTCAGGGATTCAAAAAATCTGGCATTACTCTGCTCTGTAGATAGATATAGAATTTGTGAATCTCATTTTGCCAATCTGGCATTTTAAAAAAGAAAAATGTTTAGATTAAATTAAGGAAGAGTGATAGTGGTGAAAATCCCAATGGTGAGTGGGTGCTAGTACAGTCAACCTGCTGGTTAGAATTAGCCATCTTACCTCCCAGTTCTTCTTAAAGACATTTTGGTAAGCAAAACCAGAATTTACAACAGAGTTGTAACAACGAAGTTGAAGAAGCTTCATTACAGAAGTTTGGAAGGTACCTGTGAATGGCATAAATTACTGCTCAATTTATTTGATATATTATCACACAAAGGTTCTTGCCAGAGCCCTTGGTTTGTAAATTGAAAAAAACCCTTAAACCTCTTATAACTCTAGACACATAAATCAGGTCAAATTTGCTCTATTTTGGCAAGAGATGGACAACTCATAAATACAATTGCAATTGTGCTTTGTAGGAATTTGAAGGGATGCTTTATAGCATTTCTGCCAGGCACTAAAAAAGATGGGGTTGGTTGGGATTTTTTCCTAACCTGTGAAGGAAAAGGATTCAATGCCCCTTTTAAGAATCAGATTAAATTGTTGTATATTAACCCCTTGTTAGGGAAAATAATAGATAATTAGACTTCAGAATATTTTTCATTAAGGAGGGAAAGTCTTTGCTACTCTTCTGTATTCTGTTGTTTTCTCTAAATTACATCATGCATGCAACAAATTAAAAAGTTTTTTGCACATGATGTCTGGTTCTAAACCCCATGAAGACTTGCTTTCAAATTATGGGAATGCATGGAGAACTGTGTACCTAATATGTGTGCAATTGTTGCAGAAAATTCTTTGCTATAGGATAGATTAATTACAATTTTCAGGTTTAGCAAATTACACTGAAATATCTAGAATATTAATGCTAGGAAGTGAAAACAGCTGAATGTGCTGGCTTGGGCTGGGCTTCTCCACAGTAGCTAATGTGGGATTCCATTTTGTATTTGTGGTAGGAACAATGTTGGTAATACAGAGATTTTTTTTGCTGTTAATGAGGAGTGCTTTCACAGTGTCAAGGTCTTTTCTGCGCTTCACCTCACCCCACCTTTGGGTGGGTTTGGGGTGCACAAGGAATTGGGGGTGGCACACAACAGGACAACTGATCTCAATGACCCAGTGCATATCCCAGATCATATTGTGTCATCATTAGCATATAAATTTGGGGGAAGAGAAGGAAAGAAGGATCTGTGCACTTTTAACATCTAAAATTCCAACACAGCAATAACTGAAGTATCTCTGCAGTAGAAACCCTTTTTTCAGCACAAATCCAAAATGCAACTCCATGATAGCTACTGTGAAGAAAATTAACTTCAGCAAAACCAATGCCATTATTGCACAAAGCATGGAGAATTGGTTAAATGAAGGTATTTCCTTTAAGACACTCTGAGAAAAGAAAGATGGAAATTATTATTTCTATCAAGAATAAGTAAGCCTTAGGGAGATTGCTACCTCTATAGTAATTGCTGAAAATGGGGGTACTCCTAAAAATGAGAACGACCTTCTTACCCTTACCCTGACACCATTTGGCTGCTAAAGCTATAGTGCTATCATATTTGTATTAAAACAGGCCATACAATGTCAACTTTCTATCACAAATGAAATGCTATTGTGTTCTAGTTCCATTGTTTATGGTTTTGGATATTTAATTTTAGTTACTCTGCAGCATTCATTGGGTATTGAATATTCATTCAGATAAAGGCCAGCTTAGAGGAGCAACATCAATTTAGGCTTCATCCCATGCTGAGAACGTTTCAAGCTAAAAATTAAAGATAAAGGTTCAGAAAAGACCGGCTGCCTCACATGTATATATACACCTCCAAAAATATCTCTGTTAGTAACCGAGGCCTGGATTCCACCTATCTTGAGCTGCCAAGAAGTCTAGCATGTTCTTAAATAAGGTGATATGTTTAGATATATCACATCAGAAGTAAGTCCCAAAATATTTATGTCACTGAAATACCCAAATCTTCTTCCTGAAAATGACACTTTTTATACAGACTGCCATCCTCACAATGTTAGCTTCCACTGACACACCAAAGTTCACACAGGCAAGTATTATAAAATTATAAAAATATACTTAGAGAGAAAGAATTTTATGTATTATAAAATCATATATATATGGATTATTTATATGCACACATATGCATATAAAGTTATAAAAACTGGGAGGAAACACTTCACTCACTTAGAATGAAAAAGAGCAACATAGGAGATAAAAGGAGCATTTTTTGACTGTTATATATATATATATATATATATATATATATATATATATAAAATTCAATTTTAACAGAAATAATCTTTTAATGCCTTGGCCATTTCAGGGGCCTTAAGAAATAGAAGTTGAACCAACTGACTGATATTGAAGGTGTAGCAGAAGAAATATCAGGTAGGTTTTTGTTCAAGTAATATCTTTCAAAGTTCAGGCCTGATACCAGTGTCATTCTAATACACTTAGCTGACTATAATAAATGGTGTCTTTATACAGTGTAGAGCAGGCAGTTTACTAAAGTTTTGGAGATTGTGAGATGTGAAAAAGAATACTGAATGAAAAGCTCTTGTTTAGGAATCTTAGCCCCCTTGAATCTGTTAAATGGATTTTGTTGTTGGAGACTTAGACAAACAGATGGACTTAAATTCATATACTTATTTTTCTGTATTATTTTCCTCTCTTCTTTCCTTTGCATATTTTCCTCTCTGAATTTATTTGCCCTATTTTTATTTGTGTGTTTATTTGCCCTGTGCTTGTCTCAGTGTGTGTCATATCAATCAGTGCAGAGGAACTGCTGTGTTCTGTTTTCAATATACAGGCATCCAGTCACTGAGAGAATGTTTTCATCTCTTCTCATGTTCAATATTTTTTTTCTTGTGTTGACACAATTTATTTGGTTTGATTAAAAAAAAACAAAGATAAAAACAGAGGAAAGCTTAAAATGCTTACTAAATAATTAACGGGATATGGTGACAATCCTTTGGCAGCCAGAGAAGGAAATACATAAAGAATTTTAAATGAAAATACAACCCCAGCAGGACATGCAGACAATGGTTTTTGAAGCACACCACAGACACTTTATCCATTACACTTAAAGGATCCTAAAAATATTTTTTTGGTTGGCAGATTCACAAAGTGCTCTGTTAATTGAATTTAATGGGAATTTAATCTTAATCCCACAAAGTTTGCAAGTAATTTTCCTGACACAGTATAGTAGTATTTTTTAGGAGGAAATGCTAAGAATGCAGAGCACTTGCTGTTAAGTTCTAACTGAGTCTAAGAATGAAAAGTGTCTGAAATATCAGAATTTTTAAAACATGAATTTCCTGTTACCCCATGTGTGTAAGTCTTACTCTCTTTCAAATGTAAATACTTCCTTTTTATATGTTAAAGACTTAATCAGTTGTCCTTGTGGACATAAAGTTCCTATTTGTGGACATAGTGACCCTTAGATAAGATGGGTGCAGTACGATCCCCTAGTTTACATGAAGTAGGCAGCAGCAATCCAAAATCATTGTACCCTCATGTCTTTAACCAGGATTTGATTTGAAGGATATGTTTGAATTCTGAATTTAACTTTCTCCTCCTTAGACAAAATCTGTCCTAATTTTCTAATTAAATGTATTCATAACCCATTTATCCATTTATTCCAGTGTACTTGTTGCATTGTGTCCAAATTAATTATTCTTTTCATTGGTGTTTATCCTTATAATGTAGAGACACATCTTTTTTACTCCTCACTTTCATTTTGCTAAGATAAACAGGCCAAATCCTTCTAATTTTCAGTGCTGTACTTTTTTCTGTAGCCTCCAAATCATCTCAGCATCCTTCCAGTTTGAGTTCACATTTTTTGACAAGAAAGATGTCCACCTTGATAAGTTCTCAGTGACTTCTGGTAATATAGCAGTAATCTTCCATATTCCCACAGGAGTGCTGACTTCATTTGATATAACCTAGGATCATATCTCTGCTTTCCATGAAGTCATTGTATCTAAAACTAACAAACAGTTCAACTGCTCTTTTCCTTCTTTATTAGCATTTCCCTGCCAATGAACTCCCAGATTATGGCAGAAATACTTGTTATATGCCATGACTGTGGGTCTTTGTACCTTTTCCTATACAAATTATATTTGTTTTCCAGTACATAATTTCTTCCCATGCAAGTTTAGAGTCATCCAACCATGTAATTTTTGAAATTATTCTACTGTTAGAAAATCTCTTCATGTTGTGGTCATTACTCCACTACAATGACAAGGTTCTTTTCAGAACAACTGACTACTTTATTTCAGTTTTGCCTACCTTCAATTCTTGTAGTCTCAGCCTTTATTTTAAGTGATGATTTCTCATAGCATGAACACAGGATAAAAAATTACTGAAGACAACTTTGTCCATATCTTTTCAGTCTTAAAAACCAGTTATCTTATTGAAGAAGGGCTCTGGCATGATTTGCCATTAGTATATTCAAGCAGGATTTTATATCACATTTTATTTAGCTTGAAGTCTTATTTTTTAGCAAAGATGTATATGATGTCTCTGATATTGGACCTATAAAACACCTTGAGTTCTTGATGGTTGTCATTACTGCTCATCTAGAGGATTATCTGGTCTTTGTCTCAGTGTGGTCCATGGAGATCATACAGCTTAGGTCCCATGCTCCTTGCTCTCTAGATTTTGTCCAAAATCAGTCACACTAACTTGCTTTAGTATTCACTACAAAACTACTTTATTTTTTGCATTACATTTATGACTATTGTTTAGTAATTGTAGATTTTAGAAGCTGAGGGGTTTTTCCTCTTACAAGGAAGACCAGAAATGGGACCAGAAAAGAAAGCATTCTGAGGCTCTCTTTACTAGCTGGATACTAGTTTTTGGAGTGCTGCTATTCAAAAATTTACTTAATAGATTATAGAAATGCAAGAGAAACCATGATAATGACTCTGAGAGCTTACTGGATTCTATTAGAACAGACTTCCAATTAAATATTGTTATGAAAACATTTCCTCCTCATTTTTCAGTTAGTAACTTTGTCTCTCTCATGCCATCAGATGTCTCCTGAGATCTTTAGTTCCCAGGCTATTTCAGGTCTCTCTTGTCAATATATTTTCTTTTAAGCTTCTTTGCCTACTTCAAGATCAAGAAATGTTCCTGTATCCCAGATTACTGTGTTATAGTAACTCCTACATGCTCTCAATTTTCCAGGAATACCATTGCTCTCTGGTTTTTGTCTTACTGGATTGCTGGACAAACAGAAATTCAGACCTCTCCAGAAATATCTGGAGTTTGTTCCATTATAATCTGTTGCATGTGAAGTCCAAAAATCAGACAATGTGACTCTTGTGGATAGACTTCAGCTGTGCATACCCCAAACACCTGCTGCATATTGTTTTGCTGTCTTTGTACATTTCTGGGAACAGAACTGGAATAAACCCCTGTTTTTATGGCCAATGGGACCTTCTCTTATTCAGATATGTAGAACCCTGTGGGCACAGTAGTGTTACTGACCCTTAACATAACAGAATTAGGCCCATGGCATTCAGCTTTCCTGTGTACCGTGCTTCTCCCTGAGAAATTTATAAGAGTGGGACACCAACAGACAATTACTCCAGTGGAACAATTGAGAACAGTGTGGAAACTGGTGCAGTGGACTTCTTTCCTTCCACTGTTAAAAATCTGCTTTTCATTATACTTTTCCTCCCGCAGTGTAACATCCTGTCTTTGACATATTCATAGATCAAAGGTATTTTCCCTCCTCACTGGAGCCGTAATTTGCTCATGCACTGTTTCAAAACTGACTGAACTCTGTTGTGCCATGGTAGCCATGATTGGTCTCGGGGCACTAAATCTGGGCTGTCCTCTCCTGCATTTGACTTCAAGCCCTTAGCTAGCTCCTGTGTTTGACTCTGCAGGTTCAAAAGTCCCCATTGTGCTGGGAAAATAAAGAAATCTGCCTGCCATGGCAAGGAACATGTTATTGAACAAATTTCTCTGGTGTCCATCTTGGGGATGTAGCCTCTAGAAATCAACAGCAGGAGCATCAAGATCTCATCCTTAATGCCATTGAAATCCACATCATAATACTGTCAAACACCTTGTAATTCTTTGTAACAGGAGTTTTAAATGTTTCTAGTTGAATAGGGATCAAACTTCTAATCTAATTTGTGGATAAATAAAAGATATGTTACATAAAATAATAAACTTGGTGCCTTTAACAAGGCTTTCAATTTTCATGTGACAGATAGAATCTATGATGATAGATGAAATTGAATCTTGAGCTAGGTTCCAAAAATAAATGATGAATATACTTCTAATGATAATAAATTAATAGAAAGACATAAACAAATGGTAAACAGGGGAAACAAAAGGGGGGAATTACTAAGGAAAGGAAGTTAGAGAAGAAAAAAATTCACAAAGCAGTTAATTAAAAGTAGTATGCCAAAGGATGTCTGAAAAGAGGATGAGAGTTTAATTATGGTTACATCAAACTAAGATGCTTCTAAGGGAAATGAAAGAAAATAGAGGTCATAAAGGGAATGTGTCATGTGATCTGTTCACAGAGATATATGTAGATTTGAATCTTGTTGGTCAGAGAAAAGAGTAAACCAGTTTTTTACATGAGGGAAAATTTGTATTATTTGGGAAGATAAGACAGTCCTTATCTTGGACTAAGTGTCTGCAGGAAGTATGGACTGTAAATAAGAAGAAATATTTAGAGAACCTGTAGGCCCACTAAAATCATAGCAAAGAACGGCATAAAATTGTTTTAGCATTTTATATCCTTCAAATTTCATTCATGAAATTAATGCTAGAAAAAAAGCTATAGTGTTTTTAAAAGGTAGAAGATGATTGCACTGGAATTGGTTGAGAAAATTTAAATTGAAACAATAAAGAGGATTCACAAATATGCTCAGTTATGGCAGAAACAGAAGTTATGAAGCCTGGTGAGTGGCAATCTAAATTGCACTGTTGTGGCAGCAGCTCTCTGGCCAGAGAGAGCAGCACACAGCTCTCCCAGGCATTGTCCTGAGGAAGGCTGTGAGAAGATCAAAGAATGAGGAGCAATTCTTACCTTCACTTGCTGCAACCTGTTGTTGTGAATATGTGGAATGTGTTGTGGAGATTTGTTTACCCAAGGGTGGTTTTTTAATTAGCCAATGGTGATGGTGTTTGAACTGGAGGACCAATTAGGTCCACCTGTATCGTAACTGTCTATAAAAGAAATGGGTTTCTTAATAAGACCAGAATATGTATAATAAAGTGATTGATCAGCATTCTGAGAGTCATGGAGTCAATGCTTGTTATTACCCAGCCTGGCCGTGGTGACAGCACACAGTGATTTTACTGTGGATGTACCAAAATAGCACTACTTCATAAGAAATCAAGGTCTGGCACTCTGTGAGACTTCTAGAAATGAAGCACCCTTAGAATACTGAGCAAGGGGATAGCAATGTAAGCACACAAGTAACACACACCTGGAGTTCCATTTCTCTTAAGATTCTGCCTGATGTCAAATAACCTTTTTTGGTCTGTGTGACAAATAACATGATTTCTCTATGGGGCCAGAAATCCCTGTTTCCTTTGCTTATGCTGTTTTGTGTGCAAAAAGATTCACGCTGAAAGTTAAGTTGAACGCATGAATTGGGTGGCATGATCATGAGATCATCAAGTTCTGTTCACTCATTAAATACTTTAGAAGAAATGTCCTTGGATTGAAGTGTGCTCCTGCAAGATCAAAACAAGTGCCGGTTTTCATCTTATCTTTTAAAATTAAATCCTCGTATTTCAAGTGGATTGAGACCCATCTTGTGCTACTCTGTTGCTAAAAGCATAAAGGTAAGTGGGGTAATTTTAATGTCAATTCAAGGGGTTGTCTACCTCTCTTCAGCTTTCAGTTTCAAGCCAGCTCCCATTAGTATTCAATAAATAGACCCACATGCAGGGAGACGTGAGTTGTGACATCCAGTGCTTCCAAGCTGCAAAGTCAGAGGCTGGAATGGAATTCAAGAGCCTCTTAAGGTCCTTAATTTGCTTCCATAGGAAATGAGGGCTGTCACATCCCTTGGGTTTATAACACAGCATGTGTGGGAGTTGAAAACAGCTGGTAGAAAACACTAGAGAAAGAGCTACAGATGAGGTTTTCTTTTGTGTTAGGTCTCTCTCTGAAACAGCTGTTCAGAAAGAGAAACTGTTTCCAAGGTTCACACACCTGAGCTGGATAGGTGGGTACAGAAAATTGGATCACTTTTTTTTCTGTAAAACAGACACTGGATGTGCATTTATATTCACCCCATTCAGAAAATGCTCTAAGTTTTTTCAGCACATTTCAAAGTACCTCTGTAATACATAGCCATATTCATATTATGTCCTAGTTTTCTGCTATTTGGGGAACTTTTACTTTAGATTAGAAGGCTGAAGCAAATAAATCTTCAGAGAAAGAAACTTATTTCCAGCTCTCCACAGTGTAACAAAGTATAATCATAGCCAATGAAGAATATAGCATCAAGAATATAGTAATAATTGCCTAATTGCATATACAACAGGTGTAAATTAAATAAGTAGATAAATGAAGCCTGAAATAAACAACTCTATAGGGAACAAAATTAATATAACAGATGATAGACATAGAGAACAGTTGTTCACAGCCTGACTACAAGAAAACCTTCTGCAGGGAAAATGTGTTTTATAGCTCTCTCCTAAGGTAGCCAAAAAGATTTGGGTGTAGCTACGTCTCCAATTTCAGAGGAATGCTTTGAAGTGCTGTGTGTAAAGTTGAAATGCTATTGAACAGCTGCCTATCAAGGGGTGCTGAGCTTCATTAAATATTGTATATGGCAGTAAACTGAGTAGAAAATTAAAGGAGGAATCAGCACATTAACAGTTGGTTAAATGGGCTGGTTGTCTGCTGATCAATAATTTAAAATGATGACTCAAAGCAATAACATAAGAAAACAATCAAAAATCAAAGAAAGACTATGTGAAGAAAGACAAGTTTTTCAGTGGCACAGTATTATAAAGGTCATTGGAGCAAAGGACCGTGCAGGATCTGGGAACCAATGGCAGAGGCACAAGTAGGTGGATACAGAGCTCCAAAGACTGTATTCAGCAGATATTAGTTTTTCATGTAAACTCAGCTCAGAAGAATAAATGGGAGGTAAGGGCCTTTCATAGGGAAGTCTATTTATGTAACTGCATTTGCAGAGTGCAATAACCAGAGCTTCTGTGACCTCCTTCAATTTGTTTCCATACTTTTTTCATAATGTCCATTTCTTTGGTGGCTCAGTTTCTTCTTCATATATTCATAATTGTTCATGCCTTCCATTTTCCTTGTTATAGTGCAAATATCTCTAAGAAGACAGAGTTTTAAGTGTAAAAGCTCTATGCCATATCTCTTCCAAGGAACTCTGTATGTTCCAGCTGGTTTTAACATGACCAGTGAATATTTTTTGCAATGTATATTATCATCTCAATTCCTTTTTATCCAGTTTATAGCCATTTTGCTTTTAGTAAAGAGGGTCAGAATTTGAGAAATTGAGCACTGTAAAATTTTATTGCTGAGTACTTCCACTGTAGCAGTTGTTTCTACACAGATTGTATTAAAGATTGAAACTGCAGCTTCACTGGACTTGGCATATTTAGGAAGAAAGTAATACTTTCTGAATTCAGACATCTTTTTAATGTGTATTGAAAGCAGAAACTCATTTAGAGGCACATGTTGATAATCCTGAGAAATCCTCCATGCCTTTTGTTAATACTACCGGTAGTATTGAAAGGTAATTGTGGGGAGGCCTCAATTTAAGTGACCTTGAGTAGGTTATCAGTCAATGTTTTATTCAAAGTGATAAAATAAGTAGGATGAAGAAAGATGTTAATTTTACAGCTTGAAAATAATTTTTCCCAGTTCCTGAATCAATCCTGTGTTTTGCTTAAACATCCACAGTGGAAAGAGGGACACAATTCACACGATTAGTAAATTCTTTAGATGGTCTCATTAGAATAGCTGTTCATTTTATCTGGATGCTTCAAATAAATTGTTACGTCTCTAAATATGTGTCTTTTAAATGCTGTTATTAACAACATATATTGATTTAAGGAAAGGCTTATTCTACCATAAAAAGCCAAGACAGAGTATTGGAAACATCCATGTTCTGTGGAAAAGCTAAAGGACATATGCAAAATCAAAACAATGTATTGTCTTAATGGGGCTTCCACAAAGACCACTTATTACTTTAACATTACATTCTGTGAGAAGCCAATATCTTTTCCAAAACCTTTTAAGGTATCTTTTTTATTCACATGATCAAGTCTATAGATTAAATTACAGGGAGTGAACAATCTGCCATGAAAGGCTAACTGATTTCAGTACTTCATAGTTTCCTTTAGATAGAAGCAGAGCAAAGCTTTGATTCTATCAACCACCAGAGAACTCTATGAGATCAGGGCAGGCTGATGTTACTCTCACTCAGTAGTTCATACATGACACATAGGTGTGCTATTTTATCTTGCTATGGAGAATTGTCTCCGAACCTTTGGAAACAAATAAACAATGGGAAGTGGTACCACTCATTATAACAAGCTGAAAAAACCTTGAAGTTTTTGCCTATTGTAGCAATAGGCAATAACATATATTATATATATATAGCCAGAGATTAACATGACAGCAGTTATACATCTGTTCTCTCTGGTTCCTCTCATAATTTATCTTCACATGAAATCCTAACTCTGCTTTTCCAAGTTCTTGCTCTCTACTGTAAATTTGTTACACAACATTCAAGAAGGCAAGACCAAAGGACCTTGAGGCAAGACAACGAGAGGGCACACAGCACCATTCCAAACACACAAGCTGCTGGCCTCATACAAA
Organism: Lonchura striata; assembly: GCF_050655825.1. Classification (NCBI taxonomy): domain Eukaryota; kingdom Metazoa; phylum Chordata; class Aves; order Passeriformes; family Estrildidae; genus Lonchura; species Lonchura striata. Next base: position 22,572,079 of record NC_140704.1, on the reverse strand, counting down.
ACCCTTTGAAGTTCCTATGGAGCAAAATGCTGCACAGATCACCTTTTACACTTTTTACATATACCTCTAGGAAAATGTCTTCCCTGTGAGCAGATAAGAGGGAAAAAAAGTTTAAGAAAATTTGTATAAATGTGTTACTTGATTCATCCTCTGTTTACGCTGAGATGATTTAAACTGGCAGAAGGGCTTGTTCTAAAAGGCTCTCTCCTAGGGTTAAAATTTATGCAATTCTGAATTTATCATGTCACCTATATAAAATAATTCTTTTAATGTTTTTAAACAGGCTATTCCATGGACTATACATAATATTTAAAAAGAAAGTTGAAAATTCAACTTGACATCCTTCTTCCCTTGTCTGAAACATAGCACATCATCTCTTTATTTTTCTGCACTGTATGATATCCTGGCAAACTTTCCAATGCTCTAAACCAATAAAGATAATCTATATTTTTACTGTTTAAGATCCCAGTTCTGAGATTGCTCAAATTCTATTTTTGGAAGATTAGCAGGATAGCAGCCTGTTATAATTTATTCAAAGGAGAAAGGTCAATCAAATATTTTTTACATTATATTTTTTCTGGCTTTCAGAGGCAGAATTATAGTCAATAGCAATATAACCAATTCTATATAATTTTCTTTTCAGCTCTAAGTAGTATGTACAAAAATCAGTAAATCATTATCTCTTTAGGAAACAAATGGGAAAGGCTAAGAAGTGATGGATTCAGAGTATCTCTGAGGGCATTCTTCTCAAGAGGCTGAATTTGCACAGACACTGCATTTATTGGACCTGTGTTCTAAAGAGTATTATTTTAAAACCTACAGAGGTGATATTTTTCATGGAGCTTTAACTCCCCATAGACTGTGTTACCCTTTTGCTATGCTGTGTGCTGTTAAATACAGAGGTGACATGGGACTCAAATTCTTTGTGATGAGCTAAACCTTAGATCTCATCAGTAAAACATACTTGGGGAAACACATAAAAGTTTACAATGCTGCCAAACAACTGTAACCCAAAAAATACAATTAACAGACCATTTTCTTGGCTGTGATCCACATCTCAGAAATGTTTGTATGACCACAATTTAAAAAAAATATTATTTATTGATATGCTGATAATAAATTTTAAAGAGATCTATTGAAGAAGGAGAGTCATTCTTTAAAAAGCAAAATAATTAGCAGGCTTTTATTTCTCAGCTAACATTTGGAACCTTGCAAATATGTGTCCCAGGATTAAAATATGAGCATCATTAAAAAAGAACCATGTGGCATTTCTGTTAAATTCACTGCATCCCCCTTTTTTCTATTGTTACTGTCTGTTTTTTCATAGCTGATAAGTATGAATCATTTATCTCTAAAACAACTTTGAAAATTAGCTTTATTTTTGTAATATTTTGCTTCAGGAAGAAAATGCAGGCAATAATCTTATACACCATCTTTTAAGACTCTCTACATCAAAATCTTTATTGAAAATTCAAAGTATCCATTTTTTATCTGGAAGGTTTTCTCTGCAAATAGAGTGAAGTATAACACTGAGATGACACATGTTTACATAGAGATAGAACTGAAAATGCCTAGTGGGTCCTCTCTAGTCACAGATACTGGTTTTGCAAAGCTGAACCTCCTAAATAGGAGGCACTAGAGGAGATACTCTTGGAACCAAGCTTGCATTTGCCTTCACATTTTGTAATATAAAGGTCTAACTCAACGACAACTTGTTAAGGGCAAGCTAGGGCTAGCAAATCACCAGGAATTTCTAGCAAGCAGTGGGTCTGCTAGTTAAGGGTTTTTGTAGCATATATTTTTCTTTTACAGAAAAAATGGCAAGACAAGGCATTTTAGTGAACCCACCACATGATAAACTGAAAATTTTTTTCTCAGCAGTTAGCTGCCCAGTTTCCAACAGAATCTGATAGGTTTTTGGTGTCTCGTTTCTTTAGAAAATCAGTTTTCTAACACCATGGATGCAACATGGTGTTTGTTACATGGAACATACTGGAGAAATTCTATCCATGCAACAGATTGATATTGCCCTTTGCCCAAAATAACCACTGCAAGTTAGGCTCAGAATTTGTGAAGGAAATCACTGATTACCATCCCTGTGCATCCCAGACAGACCAAATTACTCTGACTGTAGACCTGTATCCAAGTGCTGCAACATAGCAGGAGTGGATCAGCAGGGCAGAACAGCTGGCGCAAGGGAGCTCACATCTGGATGTGCAGGGCGTGGGGGTTTCGCTGCTGTCGCACTGAGTCTGTGCACTGCACCCCGTTAATGGCCCAAGTGCCCCTGCTGATGTGACCCAGAACCACTCTCAAAAGTGACACAGACAGCAGCAAGTGAAACTGGTTGGGAGATCCAGTTCAAAAGCACTTTCCTGATCTGAAGTGAAAGGCCAATGTGGATACATCCTACAAATCACTTGTGGGACGTGTCCTCTGGCAAGACAGCCCCTTAGAAATGCTTTTTGCCTCAGCTATGGTGCTCTGCATAGCAGCAGTGGACCTGCTTCAAGCTCTTTGTGGAGCAAAGCATGAGCAAAATCTAAGTAAACAATGCATTCTGAGTGCAATATCTCAGAAACATTCCTGATTTCTCTGAAATGCTGCAATTCCCCAAGTTTCTCTCAGCACACTTAGATAAAATTACATTGTATGACAGCACTGTGCTCAGTGTGGTTGCCTTTAGTGAGTTGATTAAAAGGTTCCTGTTTTGGGGAATTACAAATGCCTTGAAATTGTCTACACATCCCTGGCTGTGCCAGTAGTATTTCGTCTATACTACATGCTGGTTGGGTTGAGCAGAAATCTTATTTCTGTGATGCAGCAGCAAGATGCTTGCAGTACTTTAATCTGCTGCAGATGAAAGAGGTGATTTACACCTTGAGCATCATCAAAGATGATTTCAGCACATTTTATTTCTTGTTACTAGCAGCATCACTATTTCTGTTATTCAAGTGAAAATAAGCACTGAATTAATAAAGTCCTGGCTCTGCCTGGTTTCTTCTAGCCACCAGAAGTGTCAGATCAGGCCAGTAGAATCCATTCAGAATTTATAAGTTTTATTATCCTATCAATGTAAATGTAAAATGTTTGATACAAATCTCTTATTTATTTCACTAGTCTCACATTCATTTTAACTGAGGTGAAAAACCTAAATATTTTAGTTTGTGGCTGTGTTTCCTTGATTCAGAAAAAGGTACTTGGTGGGCATAACAGTGTCTTTATTTAAGATGAGGGATAAGGGCCTAAAGACCTTTCAATTCCAATTTCACATTGGAATAGGAAGTGATGTTTCTGCTTTTAAAATAAAAAAATTGTTTTATTCCCTAAAAACTGAAAAACTAGGATATTGATAGAATTTTCTGAAAAATTGCATATAATTAATATTATGCAATTTATGAAATGCAATTTTATGGAGCAATTGAGATATAATAAATCTCTTCTGTAAATATTAATGTATCAATATATAATTCCAGAATTCTGACTCACTAATTTTTTCATTATATAAGATTGTTTCAGAAAAACATTTTCCAATGAAGATTTTTCTCTCTATATTTGTCTAAGTCTTAAATTTACTGTTAATATGACGTCTCTACAGATTAACCTAACTTTACAGGATACAGAGTCATCTGAGTGACTTCATCAATGACTCATTTTAATTTAGTTCCATTTTAAGAATTTCTTTTATAAACCAAAAGGATTAAGTCATATGTCAGTGGAAGACATGGAATATTTTACCACATCAGCTTACCTGAATTTCTGCTTATTGAGGGCAGAATTTATCCTCTTATGATGTGAGTCTATAATATATATGGAAAGAAAAATATTAAATTAGACATAGGTAGAAACAGAATGACTGAATTAGAGAAGTATTTTTTGGTAGAAGAAGTTTAATGAAAAAAAAATTTAACCCCCAAACAAAATGCTGACATAAACTGCGCTGAAGTGCTTCAAATGACAGCCTCCCATCTTGAGCAATAAAAAACATAGGAAAGTGTATTTTAGAACATTTGATTTTCTTGTCTTCCCATGAACTGATAAGAGCTGAAACAGTGAATTAATATATTTTTTTAAATTAGAGAAATAGCAATATTACTTCATGAGAAGTTAAAGAAAAAATTAAAATACAGAAGAAGGAAGAGCTTTAGTTAAGAGAAGTTTAATGTCATCATATATGTGCTAAACTATTGACTGGCTGCTCTCATTTGTGGTGTTTTTGTGTTCCAGAGACAGGTGTTTTAAATAATTTATTACCTGTTTGAAGAAGTTAATGAAAAATATGAAAAGGCAAAATTTTTGTTCTTTCCTTTTTTTCCTTCTGTAATGATGTTTACTGTCTGGCACAATGATTATTCAATTTTCAGAGATGTTCACCACCTTCTGCTGCTGATTAAATTCCTGTTTGGCTTCCCTTCCAAATCTGCTGGATTAAATTAACAAACTCTGTCTGCTTTAGAGGGAATGACCTGCACTGACCTTCAGCTTGTACAAAATAATAATCTTTTCAGTGATTTATTGATTCAGTGCTCTTTATCCTCTTTTAAAGTAATAGGAAATGGAAATGTTTGCCTTTACATTGACTGAATTTGCAGACATGCTGTCTTTATTTCATTATGCTAGAGACTTTGGCCCTTTATATGTAATATTTTTGTTCCCTTTGCTATTATTAACAATTTTTTTCTTCAGAAGTTTCACTGGAGCTTGATTATGCTAGGCAAAAAAACTTAATGTGATCCTTCAATCTATAATAGGGCCCAGTTTTGAAAATTATCCACATCAAAGGACCAATTTAAGAAGTTTGTCCGTTCTATTTTTTCTAAAGTAAATTCAATTTTTGTTTAATTACTTCCTCTATCCATTTTCATTTATTGTCAAACAGGTAGTGAGGAAACTGTAGAGAAATTATGTTAAGAGAAAACGTGAAAATGACCTAAATTATAGTGAGTGTAAGAATCTTTAATCATATTTTCATTGCTATTTAACCATATTCCATTGCTATTGCTCCTTTTGAAGTTCAGAGAAATATATGTATAAACTCTCCTCTCCTTTTTGCAGGATAGATTTGTTCTGTGTGGCTGCATTGTTTGTGTGGGCTGTGAATGCTGCCTTGGCTCATGAAATCTGATGGCCATTGCTAAGGCATATTACTTGTGATCTACTGTGGAAAAATCTGTGGGCACAGATAGCTTCAGATAACATCTGTAGTAAAGAAAGAGAAAAGTTCACAGAATCACAAAATTACAGCTTTGAAGCCAAGAATCCAGGTGTTTCAACTAGCTCTGGTGGGTTGTAAATTGACCAATGGAAATTTTTCTTAAGGAGTCAAAAGCTGTGGATACCGGAAAACTGAGACTCTGCAGAAGAACTAAACATTGCTTCATATTTTTCTCTTTATTTTCATTTTTTTCTTCTGTTGGGTTTGCCAAGGGGAAGATATTTTTATTTTATAGCATTGGTTGTCACTTCACTTTTGAAAATACAGTTAATAATGAAGTCTTTGTAGATCCAAATCCCATCCCCCTTCATGTGAATGTTGTTTTCCCCATTAGACAGGTGTGAAAACTTTTTAAAAAAGATTCTCTCTATGCATAGCTTTGGAAAGGATATTTTTCTTTTGTTGTCAAAAGGATATTTTTAAAAATCTCCTTTGTTGACACCACTGCAATATTAAACCATTTCTAAGCTATTTCAGTAAATCGGTTCTTTGGTTTATCCTGGTTGCAGAGCTTCAGCAAATCCTTTTTATGTGAAATGTAACGGAAAAATGGCTGCAATACATTTCAAGCAAAAGACAAGACGAGCACTTACAGACAGCTTAAGCGACCAGTTGATTTGTTGATGACACTGATGAAGGACAGTGCCCCTTAGTAAAGAGAGATGAGATAACCACATGATACTCTGATACTGGTGTTTTTGTGTTACCGTTGTCTGTGCGCACGGATAAAAACCAGAATGGCCATCTAAACCATGCTTTAGTGCCTGTATTGATTCTCAAACCAGCCCTGTTATGAATTGGCCATTTATCACTTCAGAGGAAATGAACACCCCCAGATTTTGAGCTACAACTTCTATAACAAGGGTCTTTTCAGATATATATATATTAAAAAAAAAACAACATGTAAGATGAAAGCAAAAATAAGAACTATATTCTCTAGCCTTACATATGTGAAAGTGTCAGGATAGGACACACAGGTAATGGTGTTTGCTGCATGCACGTTGTGACACACTGGCTGCACTGGAAAAGTCCTCCTGCAAAGCCATTGGGTTGTCTTACTCTGAACACCCAGGAGGGTAATAGCTGTCAGAGCATTCTGTAGGACACATTCCTGTGCATTAGAGCAGTAATAAAAGTCACTACTGTGCTCAAATAAAATTTTGGTGAGGTCCAAAGACCCTAGCTTTGGTCTGAGCTTCAAATTCCATTTAAGAATTGTGTTTACCTTCATTCTGCAGCCTTCCACACTCTGCTTTTCTTGTTTTCTCTAAGTTTTATATAAAAGGCTTAGGTTTGCTTTGAGAGCTCATAAATTTTACAAACATATTTTACTGATGATGACGACTTTTACTTTGAAGAGGGTCTCACTTTCCTGCTGTGCATTGCATTGGAAACTGAAACAGGCTAGTATTATTTGCTTTACACAAGAAAATAAAGGATAGACATTTTCTAAATTGTTTGTCTGAGACTTAAATACATATTGAATTTTTTACTTAAAGGTCCTATTTTCAACAGCTATATTCTATCTCACCTCTATTTCTTTGAGGTTTGGAGAAAAAGCCTGAGTAAGCAATACTTTTGAAAACCAGTCCTACTTGGCTTCTAAATTAAATCTTGATATCTTGCTAAATAATTTGATTTTTGGGTGTCTTGCTCTTGTAAATATTTCTTCTAACTTTGGTGGGAACAGCTAGCTGGTTTGGCACAGTCACCTTAAACTCCTTTCTTAATGTGATTTGGCACTCCCTGCATGTCTTTCCTATAAGTATTTCTATATTTTGATCTCAATTATCCAGTTTCTGGTTTAGTATTGTTTTGCAGTCTCTACAGACAAGAGATATTAGATAATTATTTTGGATTTTGAACCTTGTTCAGCCTATCCAACTGGCCAAGCAAAGATTTTACTCCATATGAAATCTTCTGAAATTACTGTGAAGGCTCTTTGAAATGTAAAAATAATTTCAAATTGTAAAATAGATCTATGAAGGTATCTGGTCCTTGTACCATTAGCCAGTCAAAAAACTATCTTATCATAGTTATATATCTCTGATCTCCTGTATAGACTGTGGGAAGACAGGTTCCTCCACAGAGAGTACCAGATCTTGGATAAGTGTCTTAGTGAAATGGGTTGGATTGGAACAATGCATCTATATGTAGACTATGTAACCCTTGTGACTTTGGTCTGGAAGGAATCCTGCTGCATTAGGTATACAGAAATAAGTAACATGAAAAGGTTGTTAATAATAGCTATTGTCTTGTGAGTATTCTTCCATATTAATTTTTTTGTTGCTGTCAGAAATCAATTCTTTCCTTAGTTTAAAATATCATTGCTGTCTCTAAAAAATATACAAATCATGCATAATGATGAGATAGACATCCTTTCACCTGAGAGAAAATCACACTTTCAGTGGGTAGGGGCTGTTCCACATTATGTTAGTGATGAATTGCAGTTTCCTGTATGAAAGATTCATTGACTTAAACTTTATGTCTCCCTATCAATAGGCAGAAGATAGCCTATCTCTGTCAAAAATGTGTGATGTAAGTGACAGGATGCCAAATACATGGTCTTGGGAAGAATTTGCTTTCTCCTGCTGTGAATCATGGATGCCTGAGCTGCACTTTTTCTACAAACTGCAAGTGACTGTAAGGGTATGCACACTGAGTAGAAGTAGGCATACAAAACAGGTAGCTAAACAAGCACCCAGAATTTCTTGGGTGTGATTTTAAAATGAATCACAAGGTCTTCTTATCCCTGCATGACTCTGGGAGGAGCTGCCTTTTGAGAGCCACTCTGAGCCGACAGGATTTCTGACTTGCTCTCCCTGCAAGAGAATGGCACTCAAACTAGAAATCAGTCAAACCATGCTTAGCCAGGTCATGGAGAAAAGTCACTAAGGATGAACTTGATTTTGCAGCTGAAAATAGGTGGGAAAAGGCACTTTTATAATGTGTGCTTCACTGTTAAGGTACAGTTGATGTGGAAGTGCTGTGTCTAAAGATGAAAGCATCTTTAAAAGCAAAACAAATCTGAAATTTAAATTAATATGATTTTAAATCAATTTGATATTTTTAATCTGAAGTGCTTATTGTCCTTAGTTTGGTGACAAAAAATGCTGTTACTTACATATGTCTTTCCATGTTTGCATGTGTTTCAAACTTAGCTTTCCCTCTTCCTCTCTATAAATTGCTCACTTGACCAGATCATAGGTATGGAGAACCTGTTGAATCCTGAACTTCACCTTTGTTTGAAATGTAGCTTCATTAATCCAAAGGCAAAAAAATCCCTTCTCACTTTTTTTTTTTTTTTAAGCCATATAATATGTAACAAGAGGATGATAATCACACAGGATAAATAAAATTATCTGTATTTCATAGAAAGAAGTAAAATGCAACTATGTACTTTTATGATGACTGGTTTTTCTGACAGTGTTACAACTCCTGGTTTCTTAGCCTGTTAAATTTTCTTTACACCTGTCTCAGAGCATTAAATAACAATAATTCTCAGATGAACAGGCTGGCTAAGGACAGCCCTGTATATTTCTCAACAATATGATGACAATGTTATTCTGATATTAAATCTTTGAGGACTTGAAAGTGTGGTTACTGAAAAAATGCATGTTCAAAATATCTGGAATATCTGTAGGTTAGAAATGTTGTTTAGAACAGCCCTGAAACTGCTGTGAATAATTCCAAAGAACTAGGTATGATGAGGTATGGGACAAAGCACATGATTATGGAACTACAAGTGGATCTAAAACCCTACTTAGCTTTTTCTAACCCAAACAATATTATTAAAGCAGCTTGACCACTGAGTTAATAATAGTTTATAATTTTTCTTTGTTTCCTGAAACAAAGTGAAGGTACATTTCAATGGTGCAGTGACTAGGACAGGCAGCAAGGTGACTGGCACCTTGGATGAACAGAGTGAATGCTAGGCAGCTAAGAAGATGCAGGATATAAAGTTATTATGGTAAAGTTAAATGCTCCAATTAAAAAAGAACTTCAGATTATGAACAACAGCTGGCCAAACAAATGCTTCCCTTAAATAAGATAAAAATAATGCTGATCTGCATCTCTGGAGAGCTTACATCTTGTTGGCCAAATGTCTGTTTTGTTGAAACTTGACATATGTATTTTACACCGTTAACAAATTTCTTCTTATAAGCACCTAAACAAAATTTGATCTGGTCTGTGGTATAATTAATGATTTATCTGGAAGTCAAAGGAAGGTACTTTTGTCAAAAGGTACTTATGTTTGTACCTTGACTGAGAATGAGACTTCATTTTGACAATGTAACATCACTAACACATTCTTTAAAAGAAAGGAAGGAACATATTTTTGAGTTCACACACTAGCAATAACTGCATTTTTATAGTCCATCTTGCATTGGACATGCTCTCAGGAGAAAATCAGACATAAAATTTATCTTTGGAGGTGAAATGAAGGGGGAAAAAGCAGATTTCAGTTTTTCATTCTTATTTCTGTCATCAGGATTGACCTTTGCCTGTTTATCCCTGGAACTCCTCCTCTACCTTTGGGGCTCTCATGGAGAAGGCAATGGGAGCCATACATGAGGCATGTTGCATGTCCACCAGCTGCTCAGTGATCCTTGTAGCAATGGGAAAACAAACAAAACAAAACTGTGGTATTTTCTAAATGCTTTCTAGAAGTAATCTTTCATCAGGATGGATTATAGATATGTGGCAAGGGGTAGATTAGAACATACAATTCCAGTTGCTTGCATGACAGTGGTACAGTCTCAGCTTTGATAAGCAAGGTACACCTGAAGATTATTCTGAAGCCCACCTCCTGTTGCTGTCCATCTTAGAGTTAAGTTCTCACTACCACCTGACCTGATTAGACTGACTTTACTGCTGCTTTTCTATGAGCTTGATGCTTTCTGGAAATTAACTTTGTTTTGGTCGTCATAAGTCTAGAGTTCTGTCAGCAGTGATCCCTTTGTGTTCTGCTTCTGCTTATAATCCTTCTAAATTACTTTCGCTCTTTGTCAAGGACTAGCCTAAAAAGAAGACTGCATGTTAAATTGGACAGAGGGCCTACTTTGGCTGTCAAAGATGTCAATGTTAATGGCATTAAGTTGGCCATGCTGCAGTAGGGTGGCTTATTTGTCTCAGCATAGTTGAGAACTAACTTTAACACTGACCCTAAATATCAGTAACATTAACAGATCCTGTGTCTCCTTCTAAAGGTGTTTCTTTTTGTTTCTTCCAGTACAACCCAAGTCCTTGTACGTTTTATGTGGAAGGTGTGGGCAGGAAGAATTTTCTGTTTGACTTGCACAATTAATATTATGTAAGCTGAATGCTATGGGAAGCAATGGAGGCAAAAGGTTGGGCCAATAGGAAGGGCAGGGAGATTAAGTTAAAAGTTCAGTGAAGATGCAAATGTAAATCTCTTCTTGTACTGGTGTCTGAGCTTTTTTGGCTTCTGCTGAAGGAGGGCATTGATCACATTAGAGAAATGGAATGTGGTTTTGCATCTTTGTGTTGGCTGAATTAAGTATTTTGTCTAATTTTGGACACATGCTTTTAGGTAATGCTTGATCTTCCCAGTCAAATAATCCTCACTTTTGTTTTTTGAACTACCTTGCCTAGAGTAAGTTGCTATTACAGTAAAGCATCTTCTCAAATGTGGATGATTATCCAGTATTTAATTGACATCTGTAGTTTGTAGCTATGTTACAAGATGAATATTTTTCTTAAACATTTCTTAACTTTGAAGATCTTCCTACTTATAGCAAAATGTTAGGGGCCAAATCTTCAGGTATAGTAAAGCATTGTCTCTCTATTATACCAAAGTAAACTACTTTGATTTACAGCTACTGAACCTCCCACACAAGATATTGATTTAATATTTTGTTTCCTAATGGGAACAGAGTCTGAATAGCTTCTACATTCTTTTTGCTTCCCCTGTTCCTTCCCTTTCTGCATACAAAACTCCATTTGATTATTTTATTAACAAATCCTGTTGCAGTCTTTTTTACACTGTATAATAAAATGCCTTCAGATTGTTTATGTAAGTTCACTTATTTATTTATGCAAAATTGCCGCATTATTCACTTTTGTCTCATTTTCCATGGTGTTAAATATTTTATTCACTGGTTGCATTTGTGCCCACCATGCATGTTACTTCATGATGAAATATGATTGATGTCCTGTCTTCTAATCACCTATCTATACAAGCCATCTTTGTCAATACTGGTTCATTTTTCTTTTTCTTTGCCAAGAGGCAAGTGCAGGAAATCAAATAAATGTGTATAATACTGCTTCAAAATTAAGTTTATAACATGAAATCTGAAAAGTGCTAGGAAAATAGTGGGAGACAGCTGGGCAAAGTCCAGGCCACTCTTGGAAGGTTTCACACTGTAATCAGTTGGGATTTTTATCAGTGTTCTCTGTAGGATTGGATGTATAAATATTATCAACATTAAAATGCATTCAACTTGAGAAAGAGTCTGCAAGTGCGCACTGAGAAATTAACATTGTAAAATTGCCTCTCTTTTTATTTTAGTGAAGATAGCTTTGTTTTATTTTTCTTTTTAGTAATTAAAAAACTGTTTCTTAATAGATCTTGCCATACATATATATATGTATATATATCTATAAAATATCCCACTTTTATAATACAAGGTCATAATGTATCACATTCTCTCCATCTCAGAGCATTAAAAATATACTTCTTGATTTTTTTATTAGCTTTTTGGAACAATGAGTTTTTTTCATTTCGTACATAATTTAGGACAGGGCCTCATGCTGACTCATGACTACAGCAAGAATTAGGCTTTCTGCTCCATGATTCTTGTTACAATGCAGTCATGTCATTTTTCAGCATGTTCAATAAAGACCCTCCTCTCCTCTGAGAAAATGTTAATATTAAGGCTTTCCCCACAGTCCTAGGTCTTCACTCCTGACTGTTCAACAGTATCTGAGGGACTGTGTAAGACACAGAGTCTTATTTCTTGCTTAATTTCTATAAGGCCACATATAAAAGTGTGTTTAAGTGTACGGTTGAAAGAAATGCTGAAGCTCACAGGCCACTTTGTAACCGCTGGGCTTAAATACAGTATAGACCCATGATGGATTTTCTTCTATGCTGGGGACTTTTAATATTAGCAAAGTAATTTGAAAAACACTCAGTTTGAAAAGTTCTTTTAGGATGACTATTAGTGTGCTTAGAAAGGAACACATGCAAAAAATAATTGGCTGTATCAGGTCTTAGTGTAAGCCCCAACATGACTTGTTCCAACAGTTCCTAAAAAGCCCTTCAAATTATGATTCAATTCTTAACAAAACAAAAAAATTGTGTAAGAAATGAAAATGTTGTGGTTTGATTTTTTAAAAAAATTAATGGTTCTAGAATGCCTGCCAAAAAAAAAACAAACAAAAACAACCCCCCAAAAAACCCACCACAAAATACCCACAAAACGGGAAGTAAGCTACAAAGATAACAATAAATAACTACATGACTGACTTAATTCTCATTCTTCTTTATATCATGACCATTTATAACCTGATGGTCTTTTCACCTCAAAGTATGATGAGATAATGAAATTTGGCTACTCAGGAAAGTAGAAGAACATATATTTTATGAGAAATGATTGAATTCTATATAGGCAGTGGTGGCCATATGTTACATACTACCTGTAAAGAACATTTGTCTCCTGCTAAACTATGTGAGCAGTCCCATTTGAATTTTTTTTTAATTGAACTTTTACTTTTTCCCCAGCATTTGCTTCAGGCAGGGCAGAACCAAATTCTGTTGAAATGAACAGAAATATTCCCCAACATTCTATGGCTTAAGGTTCATAAAATTTTAATTAACTGTCTACAAGTGCCAATCTTTCTGTGTAAGCACTTCTTTCACAATATTTCCATGTTTTGTTACAAAATGTAACCATACTCATTATATGCTGGCTCCTGGTCCTCAGATAAAACATGATGAACAAACTACATCCCTTGTACATGTACAAAATCACAAGGAAAATATTTGGGTTTCTACCATTGAGCTGTTCCATCTCTTCGAATTGCACCTTCTGTTTAATAGGTCCTAATATCTGACTTCAAACTTGTGCTTGAACATGGGCGCTGTTGGAGAAAATATTACATTTTCAGCTCTTGAAAGAGACACAGAATTAGATTTCAGCTATTTAAAATAGTTCTCTGGACCAAAAAATTTGATTGTCCACAAAATGAAAGTTTTATTAACTCCTTGAAATTCTCAGTGTAAGAAATTATTTCTACTATTTTGTCCAGCAAAACTTATCTTTCATAATGTTCAACATCTGTTACCTTCATTCATTTTTGTACTTAGGTCTATTTTGTAAAGGTGTTGGAAATGAATAGAAAAGAAGCAAATTCCTCTTGTACCACTGAATGAGGCACAGTAGGGGCACAATCACCTCAAATATGATTTCCCACTTTTAAGTGACACTTTGGGTTAAATTAATTCTCATTTTTTTTGCTAATAAATAAAACTTATATTTGTGATAGATAAGTTATTTGAATTTAATTTTACTTAATATTTGAATGTTTTGCTGAGCCAAAACATTCTTTTCTCTAGTGATAGAGATTACTATAATCAGGGAGATGGTATGAAGGGTTAAAAATCTGAAATGGATCCTTATAGAAACATTAAGTGATGTAAAATAAGGTAGAGGTTATTAACAGCCTGAGCTGCCTCCAAGTTCATGCTTGTTATCCTTTCCCAGACTTTTTATCTTTAAAGTGCATAGGTGATGATGACAATATTTCAGTGTTATGGGACAGTGTTCTTAAATTTATAAATTTAGGAAAATATTGTCTGACCCTTGCCATTTTAGATGTAGGGTGTGTTATAGAAGAGGGGCACTGATAGGTTAGGTCACTATTAATTTTGTGCATGGACAGGATCCCACACTAAGTTGGAGCTGCAAGCCTGATACTGTGTTTGGTTTCCAATGGTTCATGAACATTCCTTGCATGCTGGACATGTCTGAGTACTTGCTTAGTTAGAATAAGTCATAAGTGCTGCAGTTATATCACCTGCAGTACAATATTCAGAGTACAAAGGGGGAAGGCATATTATAACGAATGTAAAATTAACTTAAACAAAGACCTTCTAGGTTCAAGTCTAAACCTGGTTGGTTAAAAGAACATTTTCTTGAATATGAGAGAATAGCTGGAGTTTTGAATAAGATGATAATAAAAAAAAAGAATGTCAGTGATGAAAATGTAAATGCATATTCAAACTAAGTTATTTTTTAAGATTTTGTTGCCTGTGTCAGTAAAAATACTGCTTTTATATATACATTTTACAATTATGTATATTTTGTTAAATAAGTTCTTTCATTTACTTCTATGGAATTACTTCAATTATCTTTTAAGTAAGTGAAAAAACACTTTAAATTATTTTTTATTGTGTTTTGCCTGATTTACCACAAATACAGAAGAATAGAAAGATGAGTATTGTGGTGGTGTCCAGGCTATAACATCTGCTATTCCATGTGTTTTATGTCATTGACAAATGGTAAGGATTCTGTGTGCTAGTATGAATAGAAGTTCTTCAGTGGGATAATCCATCACAAGATGGTCACTGGTGTTGATAATACTATTATTATCTAGAGACAATGCAAGATGAGTACAATGGAAACTTCCTAGAGTAGAGAAAATATTATCCAGTAAGGACTGGATAAACTGGTATGCATGCTCAGGGCATCATGCATTGTATTTATAGATGAAAAAAATTCCAGTAAGGACTGGATAAACTGGTAAATATAACTATAACTAGGAGGACATATGAGAGCATTTCAGTGTTTCAATGCTATTAATGGATGGCTTTTTCCTTTTTTTTTTTTTTTTTTTTTTTTTTTTTTTTTTCCCACTGTTGATGTAGTATACTTCACTAAAGTAAGCTGGGTTAGTTCTTCTGAAAGAAAATGGAGTGGCTAAAGAAAGTCCTTCAAAGTCTTCAAAGTCTTCAGGCTAATCTTTTGCTTTGTGTTTTAAAGGAGGATATAAAGGAACATGAACCAACACTAAGAGAAGAATCACTTGGTTTTGTCACAAGTGCTTTCTGCTTATTTAGCCTTTGGAAGACTGATGCATGTCTCCTCAATGCTGGAGCAGGAGATTTTGCTGACTTCAGCCTGTCTGTGGTGACTCTTCATGGTCATTTCTGCCATCTGCCCCTGCTGCTGCAGCCTGTGCAGCCTGGTGTTACAGAAAGACATGGGAAGGACATGGCAAGTGGAAAATGCAGGAAGCAATGAGAAAAAAGACCAGAGGAGATCAAGTCTCAGTTCCTTACCAGAGGAGTGATGTTTATCACCCAGTCTTTAATACAGCTCTTAGCAGGAATGTAATTCCTATTTGTGATAATTTCAGGCTTTCACATATTTATTTGTTCTTTTGGATAATAATGTTTTGCAAAGGCACTAGAGCCCTGATTAAAAGGATTTATTTTCTGTCCTCATTTTCATTCCTTTCCTTCTGCCCTTTTTTACTAGACAGTGTGGTCAAAAACTCTGGTATCTTTTAGAAAATGGTGAAGTAATCAGAAAACTTTTGCAAACCATTCAAGTGAGACACAAATAGCTGCCATCAGAAAGAAAAGGTATATAGTGAGTCTTGATTAGATGTAATTTTTCTATTGTTTATCTGCAGTTCTTGTAAGATTTCTACAAAAATGAAAACTTATATAAAAGTCTGGATGGTATTCAGAAAAAACAGATGTAATTCATAACTTCAGTTCAAGCAACTCCATTTTTTTCACAGGAATGTCAGGTTCTAGTGGAAAAATACAGGAAAGAGCTAAAAAAATCTGAGTAAAAAAAATCTGAATAATGAAAGAATTTGAGAAAATTTTTTGAGTATTTATAAATAGAAGAAACAAAGATGTCAGAATATTAATTGCAAATACTTTATTTTAAGGAAAATATAACAAAATAATTACATCCTAAACACCAAAAATCATAAAGAAAGATTCAAGTGGCTGCTATTTGAAATGAAAGAGCAACGGAGTTTGTCACATGTAAATGGGGAAGTTTATAAAGGAAACAAGGATGCTTGAATAGTAGGTTACTACTATTATTTCCAGAATTAGATAACCAGTGCATTACATTTTAATTTTCTAATAATTTATTTCCTAACATTTTAAAGTAAGTCTCAGAAATATTAAAAAAATAAGACTATTTACCACTGACTATATTGCATACTCTGAACAGCTGATACTGAAATAGGTCATATTTTTACATCATGTGCTTTTCCATTTGGCTGACTGTTCCCTGGATTCCCCGTCATGGGATATTTCTCTTTCTGAACAGGAAATTAGGCACACTGTGCATGCAGAGTGTTTCAGTGAATATGCTAAATCATTGTATTGACATGCTGCTAGTTCCACTCACTAGACCTTCCTTTTGGTCACGTAGAACACTATCAGCTTGAGAAATGCTTGTAAAGTCTAACAAAACACTTAGGACACCATGAACTCTGGGGACTGTATGATGGAGTAAAGGGAAAATTCAGCCTGCTGGGAACTCAGGAGTGACTTTTCATCCCAATCTTTACTCTGTTGTGTACAAAAAGATCACAGTGAAAGATACCACAGCCTTACTGGGAGCCTCTGCATCCTAGGAAAAGTGTGGGACAATACAAACTTGCTACACAATAAGTCAGGCCCCAGCTTTGTTCTGGGAATAATACTTCTGGAGGTGAGCACCAAACCTGACTTAGAGTCAGTCTCAACCCTGAGGGTTAGAGCAGCTTCTGGAAGGATAGCAGGAGCTTTCTCAAGGATATGTTTTATAAGTATTAAAAGCAATGGATCATGGTATAAAACATAGCTGGTTGCCTTTTTGTTCCATGAAATTTCTTCCTTGTTCTTTTAGTGTGGTGTGAAGTCTGCACCTTCTGCATACCTGGGCATTGTTCTGAATCCCACAGGGGCTTAAAGGGGATTTATATGCCTTACAGCTCAGGATAGTCAGTTCTGAGTGATCAGGAAAGCAGAACTGTCTGTATATATGTGCCAAACCAAACAGTTGTGAGCTCCAACTGAACTCAAGTATGTTGGTGCTGAACAAGGTACTATTTTCTCATAAATTTTGGGGTAAAAGATTAGTTGTCTCTATAAGTCTTGTGTAGTTGCATAATTCTCAAGTTTTAGCAGGCATTTGGTTGACCCAAGAAGCAATTGCTTGAAGGCAACAGAACTTCTTTGAAATATTGCTGTTGCCCCATATGCAAAGCAAGTGAAAGAAAACTTCTCTGACCAAAAGTATTAAAGAAAGCAGACAGAAGAAAAGAAAGCAGGCTTTCTTCTGCCCATAGAAAGCAGGCAGTCCATTATGGTGTTTCAGCTATTCTTAAAAGGAGAAATATTTGTTCTAATATCAAGCCCAAATCTCCTATGTTGCAATTTAAGCTTTTCTGCCTCAACTTTAATGTGCATTACTTCATATATATATATATATATATATATATATATTTATCCATGTAGATGATTGCATATTAAAAAGTCTGCTATACCAGAAAATGTTATTATTCCACTTCTTTGTTAGACAAAACTGTTGTGGTTTTCCTTAATCTTCCCTCACAGCTCATGTTCTCTACAGTTTTTTTCTATCAACCTGAACATTATTTCATCTAGACGTTAGTTCTCTAGTTTGTATACTAGAACATTCCAATTTATTCTAGATATTAGGAAAATCTTATTAAAGTCCAAATATATCACAGTTGTGACTTTTCCCTTATCCAGTTAGGCCAGCAATCAAGGAAAGAAATTATATTGACTTGACATGATTTTTTCCTGAAGTCCATGTTTTCTCTTTTTTATGACCATCTTACTGTTTTGTGTCTTAGAAAAGAATTTTTAGCAAATTGCCCCAGAGTCTTTCAAGGAAGAACAGTTCAAGGACTGGTTTGCACTCTCCCAGGCAGAGATATTTTCCTTTTTGAAGTGTGACATTGTGTTTGCCCTCTATTTCTCTTCAGGGAATTCTACTCTTCTTCATCAACTCTCCAAGGTAAGTGCTGTGATTCAGAGATTACGGGGGTTGCTTTGTTAAGGATACTTAATTGAAAGTCATTGAACTAAGCTAAATTGAAAATCTCTATCTTTTTCAATGTCCTCACCCATATTCAGGAAGACATGCCTGTCTATCTCCTTTAAACATTTAATTTAGTTAAGTATTGGATCATAGTTAACATCTATTTGAAAATTGAAAGAATGCATTGGATGCAATGGCCTTCCTTGGGTCATTCATTATTTCATCTCCTTAATACTTCCTTTTACTTCTTTAATGTGTCATGTATTTGTAGAATCTTTTGTTGTTGCTTGTTATGTCCCCTGTTAATTGCAACTCAGCCTTAGCTTTGCTGAAGTTAATGTATCTGAGCAATTATTTTATACCCTTAAGATATATGCCCTTGTTTTCATTCTGTGTGCAGGTCCTTTTTCTATTTTCAGATCACTAAGCTGAAACTAATAGAGTCAAAATATCTTCTACTAGGATTCTTATCTTTGAGGTAGTTTCAGTTGTGTCATTGGCATAATGTTTCCAGTAACCACCAACTCTCTCACTTTTTAAAAAAAACCCAAATTATCCATGCAAAAGACATGACAATAAATAATTTCTGCTGGTGTGTGCTTTCTCAAAGTACTGTCAATATTTTGTAGCCCTTTTTATCCCTCACTGTTTCCAACAGTCTTTCCTTAACCCAAATGATTTTCTGCCTCTGGCAGAATAATTAAAAAATATCTACTGTCCTAATAATTTTCCTTCCAAAGATAAGACTGTCTCCAGTACATGCAGCAAATATTTTGAGCTCTACAATATAATTGTTGCAAATTATGTAAAGGAAAGTCATGTCCCGAGTCACCAACAGGCTGCCTCCCTTGGGTTGTCTCTAAACAACCATATCCAAGAGCCTCTCATTGTTTAGGAAGTGGAGATATTGCCTTAAAAATCTCTTTTTTCTATTCAAAAACCATTGACACTGTTACTCACTGTATGTGAATTTCCCAAAGTTCAGAAAGTGCTCTTGATAAATAACCCCTTTACTACTGCATCTCAGGTGCTTCTCAACCCCCCCAGGTGCTTCCTTGTATACTTACTATATTCCACTAGGAATTTGTGACACCAATTATACAAATTAGTTAAGCCTTTGAGTTATTCCTGTTTGCTCCACGTATCCTGACCATGTACCTGAAGGTCTTTCAGATATTCCATTACTTGTGATAGTATTCTTTTACTTGCCTCATAGTGTCTCTTTTCTTCATCTTACTATCTAGATGAAGGCTGGTTTCCTCTAAGAAGGAAAAATGTCTAAAGACAGTGCTTCTCTTTTGTTCCTAAAAGTTTGGAAGCCAAGCATGTATTATCACTGAGATGCTGTCTTATTCTCGCTTTTCCTTGCATATCCATTCCCTCTCCTGTCCTTCATGTCACAAACAGACTAACTACATTTTGCAGGTTATCAGTGACTGCTCCAGGTGACAGTGACATTGCTCTGGGAGCAGCAGTAGAAAAGTAGGAACTGTGCCAATGGGATTAAAGTGTATGTCCAGTTTGCAGTCTGATGAAATACAAAAGATCTAGTTGTTACATTTGGTATTCCTCCTTTGGAGTAGAGTAAGAAGAGTTACCTTAATTCTAGTAGTAGACCTGAAGAGACCACATCTAAAAGACAAAAATGTCAGCCTATTCTAAGCCATGATCTAAAATAAAATAAAATAAAATAATAAAAAAAAAAAAAATCAATTTTCTCCACATGCCTGCATTTGAAAAAGATTTGGGGTGGCTTTGAGATGGGCCTTTTTCTTGCATGAAGGAAAAGGATAACATTAATAGAAGTGTTTGCAATTATCTGGGTGAAGATCATATTTCTGTCTTTAAAAGGAAAGATAATCTGTGTGGGTAAACCAAGGTAGTGTCATTTTGCTGTTAAAAAGAGGTTAGTTCAGTGACTGATTGTTAGGTATTTCAGCAGCCTGAATTACAGCTTCTCTTGGGAAGCATGATACTCACATATAGAGCCCTTCATTCCAAGGTCAGTGACTTAGATATGCCCCTAGGTGAAAGAGCAAAAAAAAAACCAAACCAAAACAAAAAAAACCAACCCAAAAACCATTTACCTGATGGCTTTTTGATGATACATGTGAAGAAAGCAAGTGGATTACAATCAAACAGAACAGTGCCCACACTGCAAAACTACTGTCAGAGCCATTGGTGCTTCAGCAAAATAGCCAAGGAAAAAAAAGTAATGGAGAATTTACTTATTGCAAATCCTTTCTGGTAGCTGCTGAAGCCAGTGATGATGGACATATACCTGTTATACCTGTCCTGTCACTTCCCTGAGCTTTTGTGGGGAGCAGTGCTAGGCAGTGAAGGACTTTGACCTGTAACTTCTCTAAGATGAAATAATCCATATCAGGAAGACATGTGTGCTCAAGGTCTCACCCAGGATTAGTAATTTTTATCACAGATATCTGAAGCCCTTCTACCCATTTTGAAGTGAAGGGTAAAAGTGTTTGATAGGTTAAAGCAATTTTGAAATCTGTTCTGGCAGAAGCCTTCTTCTGGTAGGCTGTGCCACAAAATCTTGTTTTCTTGTAGTGCAACCCAATGTGTTAAGAAGAAAAGAGGGATTCAGTGCAGTCTGCTAAGTCTGAGGATTCATCCTCAGAAATACATATAGAGCAGCACTCCAGGGGGGTTTAGCTTTGAGGGAGGAATAAAGCTAACAGGATATCCATGGATCACCCACTGAATTCAGTTAACCTCTCAAATGTACTCCTGTACTATGCTTCAGTTTGCACTGGGGAGCAGCCTCAGAGCATGATTCCCTTTGTGTGGAACTTATCTGGAAGATGCACTCCAGGAGTTCACCAGTGGTGAGCTGGCAGTCAGTGTGTGAGAGCAGAACACAGCTAGTTTGATGAAGAAAAAACCCCATGCTATATGAACAGAGAGGATGCCAGGCTATTTCACTTTACTTCTGTTGGTCTGTATTGCTTGCCAGTATAGGATGTAGCTTAGATGGACTAAGGGATTTTGGCATCCTATAGACACGTGAGTTATATTTTGCACTTAGGATCAAAAGTTGTATGCAGTATATGCTTAAAAATGACTAGAAAAGTAAAATTTTTGTTGCACTTAGTTCAGTGGTTTTGATTACTCTGTCATCTTTATCAAAGTAAAAGAAAAAATCCTAGTGGATTTAATACTTAGCAATTGTCAGCAGTATGTCAGGATAAAATATATTTTTAAGCATAAAGTACAGCCAGTCTCATTCTTAAGCTGATATAGGGAGTTCTTGAAATGACCTTGGAGGCTGAGAACGAAGAGCAGACATAGTCAAAAATGCTTTTTGCCTTCTGATGTCAGTGGGCTGGATTTGACCATCAGTGTATCACAGAACGTCACAAACTTTCACACCGAATATAATGATTTTGGTAGCTGTGGAAAGCATTTCTACAGATATGTAAGACTGAAATGTTAGTGTTTTTTTCCTAATCTTGGCAGACTCATATTTTTACATTTCTGCACCAAATATATTTGCAAATATGCTTAATTGTAACAGACCTGTTAATTATGGAAATAATTCAAAGATAAGATAAAAAATCCCAGGACAAGACATAAAGAACTTCAGATATTTTTCCTTTTCTGTAATACTGTGACAGTTATGTTTTATTTCATGTGAAGAAAATAATGTCAGGAGGATACTAATCACCAGTTTGCTACAGCTGAAAACAGCACAGCTGGAAGATGAGTATTTTAATGTATTTCTAGATTAAGGAAAGCAGTTTAAAGAAAACATCATGCAAAAATTCAATCTGCTATGCATCTAAAATAAAGTTTTCATCTGTGCCATGGTACAGTGAATACCTACCTTATGTTTTATCATATTGCAGTGGATTATTTTCCTAATGAAGCTTGTGTTCCCCTTAAGCATTCTTTGGATATTTTGTGTTCACTTTGGTCTATAATAATGCAATGATTGAGTGCAATCGTGGATTTTCCTTTAGTAAGGCTCTATCAGGACAGTTTTCTTAACAAATTAAACCATAACTGAAAGCAATCTATACAGGCAGGGAAAACAAAATGCTGTATATTAATTCCAATGAGCTTTTATTCTCATCAAATTGGACTTTTGGCAAAATTAGTAAGGGTTTTGGAAAGGGTGGAAAATAGAAGTTTGGTTCTTGTTTATATTTGTTTTAATACCTCTTTTTCTCTTCCAATCCTTAAATAATACCTCCATAGAGCACACTTTAGCTGGAATAATACAACTGGAGCTTAAGAGACTAGAAATCAATACTCAACACTTCATCCATGGCCAGAGATTCCTCTACTTTCAAGAAGCCCAGACTGAGAGACAGTTAGATTTTAGTTACTCCTGAGAAGAAGTTAGAATACAGTGGTATTAAATATGTGTAAGAAATGTCATCTAAACTGGAGAACATGAAAAATACATGTAAAGAAGGTGCACAGAACATCTGTTTTTAGTCATGTGTACCTATTGTCTGAAGTTTGGAACAGACAAGATATTTGTTCATGCCTTGTTTCACAGAGGAGTGCTTGGAACCCAAGCTTGACGTTTGTAGCAGGAGGAAAGGTGTCAGGCTACTTTGCACTTATTTGGGTCATCATGGGCTCAGTACTGACTTCCTGCACACTCTTCCATAAATTGTATTGGTTGTCCATGCACCTTGAGGTAAGTATGATTTCTGTTAGGGGAGTATCCCACAGGCTAATATGTCACAGGAATCTGATTTTCTCTCCTCTGGGCTCTGCAAGGGTGTCAATCTCTTAATTGCAGTCCATCATGATTCATTTTACTGTACTGACTAGTGTCTGTATCTCAGGTCCTTCAAACAAACTAAATATAACAGTGAAAGGACATCACCATGGCTCTGACTAACCTTTTCACATGATTTTTCTCCTTGCATGCCTCTCTGGCAGACAGGACACAGCAGAGGGCATTCACCTTTCCCTTGGCAGTAATTAACTTCTATAGCCCAAACACTGGTTGGTCATTTTTTTGTGCTCTCTGGCACCAGCTGACCTATTTAGACCCTGTTACCTATTTGTCCTTTTTTCCCCCCTTTCTGATAAGAAGAGGGCATTCTCTTTCTCCCTTGGTGGTGGCTGCTTTCCCTCCTCCATCCTTACAGAGCCTTTACTTGGACTCCTTTCGGTTGTGGCCCTGCTAAATGATTTATGTGGAGCTTTCCTCCTGCATCAGTCTCAGTCTCAACCCTTTCTTCAGTGAGGACAGTCTGGTATTCTCCCTCCTCAGTCCAAAAGGAATATTATCAATCTCAGTCAAGGACATTATTTGGGTCTAATCCTACAAATCATATACTAGAAGTGTCCTGCTGATAATCTTACCTTAGATTTGAATATGTTTTTTTTTAACCAAGTGCATCTAGTTTTCAAGACTGGATATGGCTTTTGAGATCAAGGGTTCGGATGGGTGCTTTTTGGGGATAATATATTAATTAAGGCTGAATGTCCCACAAAAGTGGAAAATCCCCAGATAAATTAGGTCATGCTGATAAGCCACTTTTTTATCTCATTTTGTGCCTTCTCCTTTTAAAGATAATCTTTCAAAGTTGAAGAACCTAATAGTCATCCAAGTGTTACCATCAGAATAAATAATGCATGGTTACTTCAGAGTGATGTGACAGTTTTTTAACTTAACCTCTCACCTTGGCTCCACTCCAATCATGACACAAGGTTAACAGCTGAATGCTCAAGTGTCCATTTGTTTAAGTTCTAGATACAAAGAATATATAGGAAGGGAAAGAGATTTGCTCATTAGTCAAATCTGCAGGTGACAGGCAGTTATTTAGGACAGTCTAATTATACAACATGTTGTGAAGTGTGCAAGGTCCAGGAATGCTGAATATGACACAGTGTAGGGGAATAGGACACCAGCATGGTGGCCTGCAGTAGGGAACACAGATCAGTCCAGCCACGCTGACCCCTTCATTTTGGTGGACAGGTCTGTGCTGCTCTTGGCAGAGCAGCATTTCTGAAATCTTAGTGAGACACCTGAAACCCATCCTCACAGTACCTAACCACTGCTCTTGTGAGAGGGATCTGCATAAATTTGGGAATTTTAAAGAGAAAAGGTGCTCACAGTTCCTCTGCTGATAAAAGTAAACAATAAAGTAATGTGGATAAAGAAGAAAATAGAAATTAATATATACTATTGTTCTCACATGAGCTACTGCTCAGTTGCTGTTATCCTTTCTAAGAAAGGATATTGTAAAATTAAAAAGCAATCAAAAAAAGGTCATAGCATGATTAGCTGTTTGAAAATCCATCTAATAATGATGCTTAAGTGATGGGGAATGTCTATTTTAGGCAGGCCTGTGCAGGGTTAAGGAGAGTAAATTAAAGAGACTAACAATTTAGAGATGAGAGGTAATGAAATTCCGCTCTCTTTGCCTCATAAAAAAGGGAACAAAGAAATATTTTCCTGAAATATCACAAATTTAAAACTTGCAAAAGAAATTATTTTTCAAAATTGATGGAATTAAGCTATGAGACGTATGAAGACTAATGAATCCCATAAGACACCCAGGGTTTTGATGCAGTGGAAAGGAGGTAGGTTGCTGTTTTGGTTATTATGATGTATAGAAATGCAACATTAAAAAAAGTAGAAAGAGATCACTTAAGAAAATGTATAGGAAGATGAAAGGATAAGAATCGAAAGATATCACCACCTATGGATTAGAAATATATTTTCACCTGTGGATTTAGCGAGGAGACTTGACTGTTGCAATTCCTGTGCCCATTATTCAAAGGCATAGTCACAGTCTTGATCTGTCAGGGGTGGGGAAAGCCCACAAAACACAGAGTTCAATGGATGAATATGTTTATTAACATATTTATTATGCTTATTTATGTTTATTAACATGTTTAGGTGGGAGTGCCCAGGTACCTCCTCTGGAAGGAGGGGATTTTCCCCTCTCTGGTGCAGCACTGTGGATCTGTTGTGGTGGGTACACCCCCTGTGCTCCAGTATCCTGATTTTCCTCTTGGATTAAATAGTTTAATAGATACAGATATAAAAAAAAGCCAAGATGATGAGAGTAAATGCTAAAATAAAGTGCTAGAAGGAAAAGACACCACTGTGACATAAGTTTTGACATAGTTTTTAACAACCTAGGTTTGGAAAGTCTCTCCTTTGTTACTGAGGAGTTGGTATTGCCAGCCACCATCTGCATATAAGGCAGGGGCCTGTGTGACAGGTCTGGGCCAGCAGAAACACTCTTAACAGTACTGCAGCATTAACTGAAAACACAGTGTGGGTTAAAAATCCTCTGAAAAATGTCTGGGAAATTTATTATTCCATTTGGGAGGAGCAAAGTCAGTTTACTTGTGTTTCATGCCAGCTGCAGCATCTGCTCCCCAAGGAAGTGTGACTGAGTCCTTGACCGTATCTCTCAGTAAAATTAGCAAAACTTTTCTGAGTGATCCTGGAACTGGAGAGGCAAGGATCTGGTTATGGGCCTGATTTTTTGGAGGTACTGAGCAGACATGTAACACTCTGACTTTAGTTGGAGCTGTGGGTATTCAAGGTTTCTGGTAGATTGGAATATTTCCCAAACAAATAATCAATCTTTATGGAATTACATTTTTATTAGTCATGAAACACATTTTTTTTACATTGATTATTTTTCTCCAAAAAGTGATTAAGTGATGCATGAAAGGCAGAGAATTAACTAAATTAAATTCAAAAGTTTTAAAGAATAATAATTTAAGTTATAAAGAGAAATTACATTCTAAATGTAATTCAGCAGACTCAGAAATCCCTTACTACAACATTTACAAACTTACTACTTGTCTTCTTAAGGCTTACATAGGAATGGCAATGCTCTGCATCTTAACACCCATGTAAAGTTTGGTCTAATTTAGAAGTAGTTAATTTCCTTCATAATCTACTGAGAATTCCCTATTTTCTGAAGATTGCTTAAACTGAAGAAAAAAATAGCATGATAAACTTATCAGTAATATGTAAGTGGGATTGCTAGCGAAGATTTGAGGTAAATGTCAGAAAAAGAAGACTTCCAATGAAAAAAATCTTGGTGTCTACAGCAGAGCTGAATTAAAAGGCTGCATACAGATATTTTTTTCTCTGCTAGCAGTGAATATAATGATCAGTAGTTTTCAAATTACTGTCTTTAGACACCAAGGAATTTGCTAAGTCTGTCCTGGTTGTCAGCAGAAAAAAATGTTAATTAACAAGTTAGCCAGGGATGGGACCAGTGGCAGAGGAAGCAGCTCCTGAGAAAGGCAATTATGAAAAGTGCACTGTGAGATGGAGTTTCTAAAACAGCAAAACCTCTGGGAAATTAAATGGTGATGGCACTTCATGAAATGCCCCTGTTTTGGCTGTTCTTTTCACATTGATAACAGCTGAGAGCCCTTGTCCTAGAGATCACAGTAACCCCTGTGCAAGCTCAGAAGAGCTGGTATTTCTCCTAGGGAGCTCACTGGGTGTTAAAGCAGCCTGGTGCAGTGGGGTACGAGCTCAGGTTCAGCCCCAGGGACAGCTGTGACAGCTTTCTGACTTAAAGCATCAAGAGCAGATTCAGGATTGCTCAAACCTGACATGCCCCAAGTGCAAGGAAACAGATGCACAGAAGACAGCCAAGAGAAGACCAGGAACCTATGAGACAATTCTAGTCACCTTGATAAACAATTATCTCAGGAGACAGACTGCCTAAATACTTTCAGATTTAATTATTTGTGCTTTGAGTACAGGTTTTCTGTAGATTAAGACCAACTGCTAAACAGCAATAGCAAACTATAAAATCACAGGCTTTTTCCTAATGTTTTTCCTACAGAAAGTTTTGGCAATGTTTATTTCTGTTGCACGTAATGTGCTTAGATTTACTGACTAGTAAATAAAAAGAAAAATGCAAGTTCCTATACTATAAAAGAAGAAAATGTGTTATTTCACTGATTCATAGGTTGGTTGTTTTCATTTTTGCTTTAGCAGGTTGTAAAAGAAATGTAACATGAGTGAAGGTAGGAGAATAAGCATTTCTGAAGAGTAGATGGAAACATAGTGGAGATGAGTCCTACAGCTCTATATCTTTCCTCCTATCAGCAGCAATGCACAAAGTTGGAGCCTGTAGGGGTAGAAATATTCTTACTGTTTAGGTAAACAATTTTTAAAATAGTTGTTGGCAGTCTTTTTGCTCAGCTAAGATTAGTTGCTGATATACTTAGTTTAACAGCAACCTTCACATTAACAAAGACTTCTCTGATGCTAACTACAGTGCTCTGAAAGCCATAAATGTGCAGTGCAGAATTCTGTAGAAATATACAACAGACTGAAATTTAATACAGCTCTGCATGGTATGGAATCTTATTAAACAGAAGATATTTATTTAACAACCCTCCAAGAAAACTAATAGGTTAATTTTTTTTCTGTACACATACTACCTCTTTTACCATTGTAATTGTGCATGAATATAAAGCCTGAAGCTATCTTTTCAATCAATGAAAATTCCTTTACTGACTTAAGAGAGCACAAAGGTATATAGATACAATGCTGTTCCTCAGCAGTATACCAGAACAGCCTTGCAATTTCATCCAGGCTAGCTACTTGCAGCCAATTTTCCTGTCAGTTCTGCTACATCTGTTTCTGAAAAATCTAAATTTGTGTTTATTGAAGTTTTCTGTAGTTCCCAGTTCATGAGTTTAAAAGTGCAGCACTTTTTAGGTACAGGAAATGCTAGATTCCTTAACTATGCTTGCTTGTTGTGTCAGACCCTTCCATCATCTCTTATCTGTTGATCTACTGACTAAGCTGCTGAACTATTCACCAGCTGAAGTGAATGCTATGTCTCCCTCTAATTTCTATTCTTCTGGTAACAGGAAAGAAACAGCAACTGGAGAACTGAAGTGGGACAGAATTTTACGCAGTATAATTTAATAGGTTATAAATTTATTTCTTAGTTATCTCATTCCAGTGCCTAAACCTCTGAGGAGACAAGATGTCTTTGTTAGAAGCTTGCCTCTGCACTGTTAGCTGATTAGTGCACTGCTGCCAGATCTTGCTGCAAAAGAGCTTAGGCTGTTTTTAGTTCTCAAAAAGTGTTATTCAGTTGAGTCTGAACAAAGCTGATTCCCAGACACAATGCCAGGGAACAATGCTGATTCCCAGACATATGATATTTTGGTAATTTTGAAGTTAAAAATAGATTGTTTTTTGGGGATTTTTTTTTAAGTAAGTTTCTCAAGCTTATTCAGCAAAACAAGTGCAAAAGTAGGGCACAGTTCCTTACTTCATGTGTCACCTTAGAGCACAGAATACACAGAATACTATTTTTAAAAATAAAGATTAAATACAACTTCTGGAAAAATGAAGGGAAGAACACCTCATAAATGTTTCAATAATAATCCTTTTTCCAAAGTGCAAGAACATTTCAGCATGGAGCAGATACATGCAACACTGTAAGTCCCTCATATTAGCATTAAGATTTAATGTTAGTACACTAACTTACTTTCTAGGATGTCCAGGAATCCAAAACATGCCTAAAAATCTTTTTATATTTCCTTATTCTCTATTGTGACTGGCTTCAGGGGTGGCTACATACATTTGGCCATGTTTCCTTTAACAATTCAAAGTTATCTTGAAAGTAGTTTCTTGTTCTTTCTTCAATCTAAAGATGCTGAATCATCAGTAATTACAGTTACAATGTGAGAACAAAGTAGGAAAAAGATCAAACGCAGAAAAAATACATCATTAAGAAAGACTGAGAAGCTTAGTGAATGTTGTCTGCACTGGATTAAAGAAAATATTCAAAACTGGTAATTGTGCGGCACTGAGAAGATCTTAGGCTTATTAGGTACTAAGAAATACATGTGAGAGTACAATTAATGATTAAATTTATTTTTACTAGCATTTCATTAAAGACATCAGATGGGCACTGAGTTCTAGAGAGAGAACTGTAGTTTTCAAAACCAGTTTTGTTTGGTTGCTCCCATTATGCTGCTGGAGGTTTGATATGCTTCTGTTTCATTGAAAACAAGGCCTCATTCTGCAGCCCCTTCTTTCGCCTAAGCCCCTTTTAAAATGAGTTGGTTCAAATGATTTTTCTGAGACCTGAAGATCCATGGCTCTTGTGTTTCTGGGCACTCCATATTCCCTTTGAAAGATAAGCTTTACATTTGTCTTCGTTCTGTCTTTTACCCTGACCTTCCAACACCATAGAGATAACTCTTATTACTCTAGGCTCAGATTTCCAAGTTGCCTCCCTCTAAAGCAAATTATTAAAACATCTGAATGTATGAATGCAGTTACAAAGTTAATTAACATATAGGTTTACTCATATCAGAGAAAAAAGAGGTTTTAAAAGTAAAACAAAGTGTACTTTAATTAGATGTGTATGAAAACACTTGAATTAACTGAAAATTCTATGGAAATCCTACACTGAAAGCATTCTAAAGCTTATACTAAAATTGTTTTTTTGACTGCAGATATTAATTCCAAACCAATATTTCCATATGAATGCATAGATTCAAATATACATTTCCATTTTCTATCACTTTCCAAAAAATACACCCATAAAATAATGAGCAAAAGTAACAACTGAATGAAACAATGTTTTGTATCAAATTGTTCTAAAATGGAAATTACAAAATGCTTTAGCCAAACATTGTTGATTATTTTATCATATAATCATAGAATGGACTGGATTAGAAGGGACCTTAAAGACCATTTAGCTTCAATGTCCCTGCTGTGGGCAGGCATGCCTTTCACTAGACTTTTGTGGGTTTCATTTTTTTTCCTTCCCTTTTATTTTTTTTTTCTTTTTTGCAAAACTAGAAAAAAGCGGGGATTTGTTTCAAAGTATAGGCCTGGCCAATCTAATTGCAAATGCCTACTGGTGATAACAAGTGTCAATGTTTTGATTAACTAAAATCCTGTCTGGGTGGCTTGTAAAAACAAAGTGCCCTAAAATATGAACCAAATATAGTATGCTAAATAGATATAATAATATTTGCAGATATAAAAGAAAAATTTGACAGCAAAGAGCTGGGGAGGAATTTCCCAGTGCTAGACAAGGACATGGCCAAGTGACCCATTTGACACGAGAAAGTCACTGTGTATAGACACAAGGTGATGCAAATGAGAGACAAACAATTGTCATTTCACAGGCATGGTGATGAACTCTGAAGGAGCCATCACCACTTTGGAAAGAGAATTTGGAGGAAAGAAAAAGGAGATATAATGCTGCTAGTGGCCGAATCTGTGTTCTGAACTGCAAATCCCGTGTGTAGGAGTAGTTCATCTAATACCAGAAGGAGAGCCAGAAAAGGTCCTTGAGGAGGCAAGAAAGCTGATCAATGGTATGAAATTGCATTCAAATTAGAAAATGACTGGCTAGAGCTGCCCCAGGTGGGGCTGCTGACAGAACGGGTAGACCAGAATTGATAAATTAGCTGTGATGGTTCACAGCCCTTTCTCCTTGCAAAAGACTTTTAAGTTATTGAAAATAGTGATCAGGTCTCAGTTTTAGAACAGACATAAGATGGTAACTTCTCAGAGCAGTGCATAGGTCAGCTAGGGGGTGGCTTTCTGCATTAAAAGTAGATATCAGAAGTTTTCAGATCTCTAAAAAGCAAGTAAATAAATGATAAATGTCAATTAAAGAATATTATTTTGTATGAAGAATAATTTCTGGCTTAGGAAATCCTTGATCTATATAGGCCATTGAGAACCTGCAAAAGTACATTAGAGTCATGCATTGTTTATGTACTCTCCTCTATACTCTCTCCTAGGTAGGACTGTTGACTTGTGAAAGATGATGGGGGTCAGGCATGATTACATGAATTTTTTCTGTGGATGATGTTTATTGAGATATTGCCCTTTGCAAGGCCAGAGCTAAAAAGTAGTAAGTTTGAAGCATAAACATAAGCCATAGTCTAAAACTTACCTTGCACTGCTCCTGTTTTAGCCTTTGATGGTAGACAAGCACTTTGGTTTTAGTAGTGGAAAAAGTGTATCTTGTGTTTGATCTGGTCTGAGATACATCATTGCCTTTTGTGTCAATTTCAGACAAATTATCACAAAGATGTACAAAGTTGAAATGTTCAAAATACCAATTGTTGACCTCAGCCTACCTGTTCCGGTGGTCATTATTAGAGATTTCATCTAAGAAATGCTTTGCAATTCCTCAAGCTCAGAAACCAAAACCACCCAAAACCACAGCCACTCTCTCTTTCTCTTTGCTATGAGACAATGCTGGGACTGTGTTTATTCTGAGTTCTGGTCCTGTATATAAGGTAACCAATAGCACATCCTGAGTAATTCCATACTTATTTCTGTGTCTACAATAATGATTTTTTTCAGTGCTCTTTTGTCATTTTGATCTCTACCTCAATATTTAGAAATTACCAGACTGCTTCTTTGGCCTTTCAAATAATATTTTTAAATTATTGCTATCTTAAGCAGTAACTATCTGTAAAGAACTGTGGATGCCTCTTAAAAGACAGTACAGTGGTACAGGGATACCCCACACTTCAGTCTCCAACACTTAGCCTGTAATTAGAAAACATGTCTTTCTAGCAAATTAATTAGTGCTAAATTTCAACAAGAATATGAAAAGTAAGGTGAGTCAGGAGAGCGTGATAATTTTCATGTCCATTTAATATACTTCTCTTTCCTTCCCTGCCATCAATTAAATACATAATAAGAAATTAAGCCTTCTGCAGCTTTTTGTTAATTTGGTTTTGGAACAACCTCTGGTGGGGAGAAAACCTCTCTTAATATTAATTCTCTGTACAGGATGAACATTGCTGAAACAATACAATCCCTACATCTTAGTTGGTGTATTTTATACTGCTCACCCTCAGTTAAAAATCAGACTGATTCTTTCAGTGCAGTGTGCTTTTGAATATTATGGTGATTATTTCCTTATCTGATAAGACAAGCCCACTAGTAATGTTCATCAAGCATTCCACTTAATCCACGCTTTACCTGGAAGCTTCAAAACTATAAATCTCAGAGATTTATAAGTTTTTCATTTTACACTGTTATACACAATGCCAGTATTAAATCTGTATTTGTGCACTTACTGACCTTCTTGGAAGTCACAAGCTGTCTTAAGTTACCAACTTTTATAGTGTCCTTGGGCTCCAGAGTGGAATCTGACCCAGAGGGAATTAATATTTTAATTCTGGATATTCTACGGTTTGTTGAATGCAATTGAATGTCTGTGACCTTAAATGCAATTTTTCTAATTACTTACAAACAGGGAATTGAATGTAATCACTTCTTGTGTGTGTTTATTCACAGAAACACCAGCAGAATACCCATGTCTTTCAATTAATAAGTATAAACTTTACAAAATGGGCTTTAGAAACATGCCCTTGCTAATAAAGTGATGGTGGAATGAAGTGTAACAGGAGAAGTCTTTTTTCTAAGTGGTTATTGCTGGAGCAGATTACAAAAAACCCACAGAAATGGAACCTCACTGTCTTAGACTTCCAAATTAAGTGTTTCAGTGGGGCTTGATATTAAAAAGTTCTCAAAGAGATCAGTTTCCAGTTTTATATAAATGGGACATTTTAGAGCTACTTCATGTTTAATAGATTTATGAAATTAATATAATCTATGTTAAGTTCTTGAAAATGATCCAAAGTAACAGTGGAGCATCATTTTGAATTTTTATATTCAACCCTAAGAAATGTTTGTCTAATGAGTTATTTTACTAACCATTCTTGGATTTCCAGAGATATTAAGCTTATTTACCTACTAGAATGGGAAGGAATGAAATCCTAAATTCTTTTAAATTCACACAGATCTAGTTCTGGTATTATTTACTTGAGCAATAGGAAAACATATATTTCTACAACAAATGTTAATCCAACAAATGTAATTTATAGTTAAAATCGGGCAGAGTAAGAACCAAAAGCTCACAAGTGCTTTTGACAAGTGTGCTGGTCCAGACACTCACCAAACCATACTCTCTCTGGGTAGGATCAATATGAAGAAAATATTCTTGATAAGAATTACACAGACCCTAAGATAGATCTCTTCCCTTAGTTCCACTTCAAATGTCATTAGATTTCAAGTTTCTGACCTCATTGGAATGATTCTGAGAACTAATCCTCCTGAACCTCAAGACATTGCTGTGTTTTGGTATCTTAAAAGCATGAATATTCTTCTAAAGGACTATGAAAAGGACAGGTGTGTCAGCTCAGTGAAGAAAATGTGGGTTAAAATGTAGATTAGTGTTTATATTTAACATGTATGCCACCCGGCCTAACTTCTTTTCAAAAATACTATGTGTTTCTGGTTTCTTGTGAATATTTGGTTGCATCCAAGGAGACAAAAAGCCTTGAAAATTCATGCACTAAAAATTACAAAGCATAGTGAAGAGAATTTCTTATAATGATTTTTCTACTATTTTCCCAGTTTATGCAACTGGACAGTAGCTGAGAATATTTAAATAAAAAAAATAATAGTTACGTGCTTATCACTAACAAGCACCATATAAATCTTTGAAGGTATTTTCACAAGGTTTTACATTACACAGAAAATGTCTCATTGGATGAGATTTTTGCAGGATCTTTAGTATGAAGATCTGTTTTAAATGAAGAGAAAATAGTGAAAGATTAGTCTATAGCTCAGGCATTCCATCATTTTCGGAAGGTATGCACTAAGAAATCATTTAATGTGTGCAGAAATGCTTTAGTCAGGATATAATATATAATATATATACTATATAATTTGTCAAATCCTAAATTTGTGCAGACTGAGAAGCTGCTGTAAATATTATTTCAAATTATTTTCAGATGAGAAAGTTATCTGAGAAAATTCACATGATAAAAGACAAGAGAAGCTTTGCTGTTTGGCTGTCTTTCACAGTTGTTGTAGGACAAGATATATTGACTGCTGTGATTTTTTTTTTTTTTACTGGTAACTGCAGAATTTAGATATCAACCATCAGTATTTGCAGGTTTTTTTTTTTTTTTTCTTTTTTTTTTCCAAACAGGGATAACACTTTTAGGTTTGTTTTTTTGATATGTCTTTTAGAAAGATTGCACAGCTATAACCTGGAGAGTTGGGCAGCTTTTCATGCCCACTGAGAGTCCAGTTTTCCTGATATGCATAATTTTTCTTTACCTTTCCTATACAGGTTTTACTTCCTTTATTTTCGAGAGGGACTGAAATTCAGCTCCCAATTCATTTTGACATTCTGAGAGGACCTTAGGGCCTCTCAGCCTCAGCAGTACAACAGAACAACCTGTTGGCTCTGTGCTGTAACCAAGTTACATCAAAATCTGAGTATGGAAAAGGTATTCACTCTGACTTCATAATACAGATGCCAAAGAGGCAGCAAATGAACTTAGCAAGCAGCTGGGTAAGAACAAAAGAAAGGCTTTTTCAAAGAACTATTTCCTTAATACCTTTTTGATAGATGTGGAAGAGGAAAATTCAGGCAGGTTAAGAGGCAGACACAAAACATAATTTTCCAGATGCCATTAAACAAAAAGAGATGCTTGTTGTGATTCCCTCAGTCACAGAGCATGAAAGCTGTGGGGACACCTCTGTGGGGTCATCATGTGTCTCATTATTCTTGACCTCTGATACTGGACAATATGTGAGGCAGGAGTATGGAAAAAGTATTTCCCAGACTCTTGTGCTACAGAACACTCTTGTTCTTACAGGAAATGCCATTGCTGCTGTCTCCAGAGGAAAAAGGAAAAACAAGTAAGACTTGGATGGGTTTAGGAATTGATGCAATGTTAAGTATTCCAAGCATTCTGGCATTTGAGATTTTTTTTCTTTCTTATTACAAAAGACAGAAAGAAAGGAGATAGTACTTAATATTGCTTACTTCAGATGTCCATAGCCCTGAAACTGTTCCAGAATCAATAATTGTGTTAATAATAATTACAGAATTTGCTCTTTTCAAGACTGGCGTGTAGAACACTGGCATGAAATGAGGAAAAAACCAAAACACCCCACCATACTACCCATGAATTAATATTAATCTGGAAAAATGTGAATGTTGTTGTGACCATTCCTAATTGCACAATATCTCTTACTTTTGCAAATGGAGTTTAGGGAGGACTGTTTTGTCCAGCTGCTCTGCAGCTGTTAGTGTCCCAGAATTTACTCCCATGACAGAAGTTTATACCCCAAAATTTACTAATGTCATTTATATATGACAACTGGCCTGGATGTGTACCTGACCATATGAAGATTTGAGTAATTTCCTTACAGTCACATATATAATTGGTAGAAATGGCAACAAAATTTCAAAAATGCTGAAACACTTGGCAACACTTTTAGGTTTCTGACTAAGGTGTCTGTGTTTAGATGCTTTTAGCATTTTAGCAAGGGAACTGTAGAGAAAATAATTAATTCATTTTCAACTATATTGTTTGCAGTTACATCTGGTCCTGGGGCTTATCATAGTTCTGTGAAACTATGAAGAGAATAATTCAACATAATATTGTGTATGAACTTGTGATATAGGGTTTGATTTGTTATAAACCTTTAGGATTTTATTTCATTAACATGGCTTTGGCCATTTGAGTTAAATGGTTAAATTGGCAGGTAAAAGCAAGGTCTTTGCACAACCATAACCAAAAATCACAATAACATTTCTAGCTATGAAGATTGTAGATGTGAGAGGGAGCAAGAAGGTCACTTAGATGTTATCTTTAGCCCAGGTTATTCTCTCAGAGCAGGAAAAGAACAACCATTACTGATAGGTGTGATTCCAATTGACAAGAAAGTGATTTGAAAAAATTTTAAACTTGAAAATACAGAGGTCAGAATCTCTTAAAATTATCAGAGCAAGGCTACAAATAACAGATGAACTGTGCTTCATTTAAGATAAAGGTAGAAATAATTCTCTAGGACAGATAATATCTGCTTATTATTATGCTGCAATAGTGGCATCACAGTTCACTCAGATTTTATGTCTGTGACAAGCACATTGTGTTTTGCTTCTCATTTTTGGTCTGTAATGTAGCCAATGGCTGTTTCATTCCAGATGTATGACATTCACAGTTGTTCTTTTTCTTATTTATCCATGTGTGAATAAAACAGTCTATGAATGTTTCCTCCCCAAATGGTTACTCTCAATATTCTTACTTTAGTGATCAAACATTGTGCTATTTTTTGTGTTCTTGCAACTTCTGCTTCCTATAATAATTCAGTTTTAATGATGATGGGATGGAGCTTAATTAAGACTTTCCAATATTCATTGTGAATATATGGGGCTGAACAGGCAGTCTTCCACAATTTTTATTTTTGTGTGTGAAACTCCTATTAACAATGAAGCATCTGTTATCTTAAAGGGAACCTTTTTTTCACACACATTGGCATTGGGAGCTCTTGTGATCAATTAATAGTGCAGGTGTAAATGTTCTGCTTGGTTCAGGAGCCTTAATGGAACTTTGCAAAACTGCTATTTTTCTTAATGTAAATTATTTTATCTACACAAACCCATTGGTTTACATGTGAAATAATCAGCATCTCTAAACCAAAGCAAGCCCCTTCTTTTGGTACAAAATGCTAGTCATATCCCACTTATTCCCTGCTACAGTTATAAATGGTAAATGGCAGCCTTTTAAGAAATTCCCCTGTGGTACAGCTAGCAGGAGATTGCTCAACTGTATAATAATCAAATCTGACCAGATGGTGATGAGGCTGGGTACTAAATGTTTTTTAAACTCTCCTGCTAGGTTTTCTCATTTAAAAGAGGAGAAATCCCACTTTAAGGCATACATGATTTGAAAGACACTTTGCTATGAAGCATAGAGCATTGCCTATTCTGCCACATAGTACAACACTTCACATTATCAGGCAGTGTAGAGAAGGGTCATGACTTATTTAGAAAGTCAGTGTGTTGCTCAGGGAGAGTACCAGACTGATGGCTCTGGAGAAGAAAGTGACACTGGGTAGGATATAATCTTTTAAGTTTATATTTTATATGGCTAGTGACTAATACTCTGAAGAGGATTTTGCTTCTTCATGTGGCAGCTCAGTTTTGACACTAGAACTTTCATCTTTTTTTAAAAAAGCCCCTGCCTTGTGATTGCAAGGAGTACTACTCTTTGTGATTGAAATACATTTAGTACAAAATGTCTTCCTCTGTCTACTGATGGCAGGCTGAAGCCTGAAGTCCCATGAACCTACTTTGTCCTAGTTCTGTTCCCCTGGTGAGTGTGGCTGTGGTGTGGTGTCTCCAGGAAACTTCTCTTCTGTCATTCCATCTCTTCCATGGGATATCCCTTCTGTTCTTTCTTAGACATAATTCTATATTATTGATTTATCCATACACCATGAATTTTGCTGCTTCCATGCTGCCTCCACGCATAACTTAAATGTGTTTGAGCTAAACACTTCATCTTAAGGAAAAAAATCCCCCTAATAATTCACTGAGCCCCTTTAAAAAACATTTTATATTTCCCAGATGAAACTGGAGGTTAATGATAAATAGAGAAATAACCTGATTTTGAAAATTCTCGTCACTTAAGTTGCTTTCATGTGAAAGCTGTGGTACCTGTTGCTCACAGCCTATTCAGCACAATAGCTAGTAAGAGACACTGCTAGCAGAAGCTAGTTATTGATTCAACATTAGCTTTTGAAAAAGAAAAGCAAATTGTTTTCTGCAGTAGTGAGATCTGAGGAAACAGCAAAGGAAGTGTTCAAAAAAAGTGAAAGCACCTTGAAAGTGCAAGGCTTCATCTAAGATTATGTATACACCTGTACAGGAACTCTGTTCTTCCTACAGTAACTCCTATCTCATCACCTGAACTTAGAAATGCATTCCCTGCATTTTCGAAGAGGGTGGAAGAAATTCTTTACTCATGTAAGAAATGTCCCTTGCCATAATGCTGACAAAGCCACTGGCCTTTTTGTGCTCCTCTGGAGAGCATTGACAGAGGAGAGCACAGCTGAGTTATTGGCTTGGCAGGTGAATAATTAATTTCCAAATCAGCATGTTTTGTCTGACAGCTGCTGCCCTTCCCCAGAGGAAGAGGAGGCTGCCAAAACTCTGGCATCCCTCTGGAGCTGTGCTGTTCATGGGTGCATGAGCCTGGAGCTGTGCCTTCATCTGCATGTGGATGTACCCTCCTTCTGCTGGCAGGACAGGCAGCTGACCACGCAGCCAGCACCCAGAAGGATGCTGAAGGATTCTAGAGGATGCTGCAGCCTCTCCTGCTGCCTGCCATGAGCACGTCAGAGGGCTGGGCAGGGCTTAGGTGCAGCTTTGTCTGTGCTATTTGCCTCAGCTATTGCCACCTGAAACCAGGACAGCCTTCTTTTTTTTTTTTCTTCCAGAGAATTAACTGACTGCTACAAGTGGAAGGGAAGGAAAGCAGGGCTGTGTTTCTGCCTTTTCTCCAGGGATATGTGCAGATCTTACCATTTGCAGTCTGTGGTGTCCTAACTCCATGCAGTGAGGCTTACAGAGTGCTTCTCTACACACAATCTCTATTTTCCTGTCTCCCTGTCTTGTTTTGATATAATTTTTGTGAAATTAGAGATTTTTTTCTTGTTGCATGAATTTAATTTATTATTTGCTGTACCTGTAGCAGTCTGGTCTTCATTAAGAACAAAATCTTCAGTTTCTCAACAGTTTATTCATCCCAGATGTTTCACTTAAAAATAATCCCTTCTTCTTCAGAGTTGTCATTCCCATGTTTTACTTGCATTCAGAGCTGATCCTACCACAAAACCAATTCCCTAGTGTCAAAACTCTACTCTGGCAGACTTTTTTTTATCCTTTTTTTAAGTGCTGAGTACTGGAAGAAAGGCCTATGACCCTTCAGTTTCTCTAATTGTGTGGCTTTTTTTTTTTTTTTTTTTTTCATTGTTTAATGTCTGCTGTCTTTGTCATAATCTCATTTATTCATTTTTTTATTTCATGTGTTGTGAAAATTGCACCAGCTGGTACATCTTCTGAAATGACATGTACTGATTAAAGGACTTGCTGACCTACCAGCTACTGAATAATTATATCCTCAGGTGGGGAAATTGCAGACTAAAATGCTCTTCAAAGTGATATTCAGACAACTTGCTGAATACTCTTGTGTCTGGATGAATATTTGATGTGAAAGATTGGTAACTAAGGCTTTAAATTAAAGCCAAGCCTGTTCTTCTGTAATCCAGGGAAGAATAGAGTAACCAAATGACAAATGCCTTTCCTGCCAGGCAGTAGTAACAAACAAAATAAGGCTGGGCACAGTCCTGAAACTGTTCCTGATTGAAAGAAGAGGTTGTCCTAACCTGTACACCATCCAACTCTGCAATACAGAAGGAGCAGTCTGAGAAATGAGGGTTTTGCATAAGTATGTTTAATTAAACTGTTTGAAGCAAGAAAAGCTACTTAAGGGCTTATTTTCAGCCAAGAAACAGAAAGACCTGTTAATGGCATGCAGGTTAAGTGAGGCTTCTGTGGTAGTTGTCAGTCTCATGTACTTCTGCTAAAAACTAAAATGAGCAAAGTCGAGGAGATTAGCCAGAGCATTCGGTGGCAGTGATGGCTAAGAGGAATTACTGCTCAGCTGAGAGGAGCACGGTGAACCAGGCAGGCAGGACAGCTCTGGTTTGCCACTCCAGAGTGAAGAAGCCATTTTTGCATGAAAGGAAAGCAGTGAACTGCCTTTAGCAATTGCATTCCCAAAAAACAACTGTAAAATTGTTATAATTTTGGTATGATATAATGTGTTTTTTTATGCACACTGGATGAATTCTCTGGTTGCCTACCATTTTGGTGTTTTTATTTTCTCTTTTTAAAGTAAAGTGGTTTGTTAAGCCAGCTGATTCTTGTTACATGATCTTCTTGAGCATCAGAATGTTGAATTTTCCCAGCACTATGGATGAGGTTTTTAATCAATGTCTCATTAGCAACCCTTTCAAATTTCAACTCATTCCTTCCATTATGTTCCTGGCAGAGACATTGCAGTTAGATTAATCCAGTTTTTATACTTTAAATTTTGGGATGAAGCCAGCTTTAGGTACATAAGTGATTATTTTGCAAAATTTCATGCCAAGGTTTTTTTTTCAGAGCCACAAGAAATCACGTTCTAAACCAGTGAAAAGAAACAAAAGAAAATCCTGTTCCACTGTCCTCAAATAATTGTCAGGACTCTTGTCAAAAGATTTCATAGTCCCGTGCAATGCTACAGGCATAAGGACGAGGATCTGGGTGCTGAGGTGGTTTAGCCTGGAGAAAAGAAGGCTCAGGGAGGTTTTATTAGTCTCTACAACTACTCAAGAAATGTTGTAGCCATGTGTAATTAGTCTCTTCTCCCAGGTAACAAGTGATAGGATGAGAGGACATTGCCTCAAGTTGCCCCAGGAGAAGTTTGGGCTGGATATAAGGACAAAAGTATTCACTGAAAGGGTTGTCAAGCATTGGAATGGGCTGCTCAGGAAAGTGGTGAAATCACCATTCTGAGTGTAGATGTGGTGTTTATTTCATTTGTTAATTGCAAGATTATTTCAACATAATTTCATGGTGGACATGGCAGTGGCGAGTGAAAAGTCTTAAAGGTCTTTCCCAGCTGAAAAAAATTCTATGGTTCTATCATTTTATGATACATCTTAAGGTGCTGGGAATCAGCCTAATGTTCCTCAGTGACAAAAAGTAAGGGACTGCTTTGCAGGTAAGCTTGGAAAGGCATTTATGTTGCTAGTCCTGCAAATAAATTTCCAGTGCTTTGCAAAACCTTTGAAAAAGATTAATTTAGCTCGGTGAGGAGCTGTGGCAGAATTCAACCACAAAGCCAACAACTGTACCAGAGGGATCTCAAATTGTGAGTACTGTGGCTCCAGGTGAGAAATTGTGCTTTGAAGCTGTTGTCTGTTAAAATTGTCATTGTGGAGATGAAAAAACCCTGTAAGTTTGGGGCTTTAAAAGAAATACAGTGTCACCATCAACAGATGAACACAGGGAAGAAGGAAGAGGGAAAGACACAATCAAGGTGGGGGAAACTATGTGGGATTAATCAGTCTACTTTTCATTTCTGTTTCTAAAAGTGAGTGCCAAAGGGGTCTTGCCTGAAAGAGCTTTCTGGAAAACAGTACTTTTCAAGGGTCAATCTGCTGTGGGAACTGGCGGAGGGGAGCTGGAAATGTAAATACAAGGCTGACAGACTGTTTCGAGCATTGATATATTAAATGAGGCTCAACATTTAAGTTCACTTCATGGAGACTGAGATTTTAAATACTGATTTGTCTTCAGTTTTAAAAGAAAAATAGAAATATGGAATCCTTGTCTGAAGAGAATGAGGCTGGGAATCTTGACTATCTGTAAGCATTTTCAGATTTCAGTATCTGACATGACACCAAGCAATCTGTCGGTGGAAAGTCACCCAATTTTCTAAGCTTTTGACAGATTTCTATAAAACTGAGCAAGGTGCCAGGAAGTATTTGGATTTCAGTTAACTTGAAAAGTCTGATGAAGTTACATTTTAACAATAAATCTATTCCAAGAGCTCCTGTTGTGGCTTTAGGTTTTGTATGGATTTAAGTAAGATGAAGCCTGATAAATCGTTTACGGCAATAATCTTATATATGCTTCTTGGGAAAGTTTCACCAGACAGCTCTCAAGCAGTCTTATTTTAGAAAAGTTAATGAAAATAGTAGGAGATCATCAAACACAAAGCAATTTCAATTAACTCCTAATTGAGAAACCTTTCTGAGACTGGAGTACAGGCCCAACTTCATTCTTATGAGATTCCTCATGCAGGAAAAAATTTTTAGCACAGTTCAGATAGCAGCCTGATTTAGATACTTTTTATTTATTTAAAAGCATGATTGGAACCAGCCAGTATTCAGTATTTTATGAAGGAAAGTTTCTTTGAGCAAAAGTTTAGCTTTGATCAGTGAAATCTTAAAGAGGAGGTAATTATCAGTTGAGTCTGGTTTTATCCATCTTTGGAAACTGGAAAAGACTTTTTTTGCCTTGTATTAGTGCAATGTGGCTGAGATGGATGGAGATGGGGAAAAAAATTTCTTTAGTTATTTTTGAGAGAAAAAAGGCTGAAGAGTTAAGGGCTTGTAGGGAAAGGCAACTGGGCATAGACATGCAAGTTTCAGGAGATGTCTCAGCCATAGTGCACAAAAATCTTTAGAAAAGAAATGGCAGAAGCTATTCTTAGGCAGAGGGTGCATTCTTGGTATCTAGGATTGAGGAAAAATAATTAAATATTGCTCATATTGAAAAACTTAAATTGAGATTACCTAAAAAAAAAAAGTATTTGCTCTGACAGACAGAGGAACATCTTATAACCTGTAAACCATCTTATAACTTGTAAACTATTGACAATGACAACTTGCAGAAGTCCTGGTGTATCTTTTGGGGCCACATATAGATTTTTCAGCACAAATATTTATCTTTTGTGACAATAATTTGGGGAAGGACCTTTAATAAGGTCTAAAGGGCACTAGAAGATCTATGCTTTTACACAGAGGTATTTATTATCATAGCGCTCTGATAGTATCTGAAAGCATCAGTGCCTCTGCCCTGATCCATCTACACATCATTACTTTTGTCTGCAATACCCTGTAATAATAATAATATGTATTGTAATAAAATTATGTGTTATAGGCAAAGCAAAACCATAATGACCAGTAGTTTAAATAAAGTTTTCCATGTCTGTGCCTGCAAATAAATGTAGGAATTTTATCACCCGCTATGTCTTCTAGGAACATTGCAAATCGTGTTCTATATTGGTTTAGGTCAACTTGGGTATAGAATAGGTCCACTATGAGGGGAAATTTTGACTGTTCTAGTGTTGAAGATGTAGTAAAAATTATTTAGTAAATCTTTGTGAAGCTACAATTCATGCATTTAAACAATGTAATCTCTTTACAGCTATAAGAAAAAGCAATATGAATTTGAAAACACATTCATCATTGAAGTTTGTAATGAATAATCCATTTGTTTCTGCATGTTATCTGATAATATATGGCAAAGTGTGTTTTACTGCTTTTGCTTACATATTGCAGCTTTTATGAAATGTATTATGTGCAGAACTTAGTTTGAATTCTTTGTTCGCTTTGTCTTTTTTCTTTTGAGTGTACTTTTC
This sequence comes from Lonchura striata, assembly GCF_050655825.1. Taxonomy (NCBI): domain Eukaryota; kingdom Metazoa; phylum Chordata; class Aves; order Passeriformes; family Estrildidae; genus Lonchura; species Lonchura striata. Next base: position 22,528,768 of record NC_140704.1, on the reverse strand, counting down.
ATGTCTGGGAGTGTAACCAGCACCTTTCCCTTTCCTCCAGCTTTCCCAACCTCTAACACCTCTCTTCTTCAAATGTTTCAGCCAAATTTTGCCAACAGGTAGAAGCCTGAAAGGTAATAAAACTCTCAAAGCTTTGTGAAAATGTCTAGCCAGTGGAGGAGAAAGTCTGTAGAAGTGATGCAGTTGAGAACTCTGTTATACTGTGAGTACTCAGGTCACAGGATTCCAGGAAATTCTGGGTGGAAAGATCTGACAAGGGGCATAGAGGAGGAATGCTTTGGGTAGCACGAGCAGCGACGCATAACTGTATCTGCAATCCCTGCTGCATCCAAGCCATGCTAGGAGCTCATGTCACATCCTACCATTAAGCTAAGATGTGGTCACTGTATGCCCTGAGAGACCAAATTTGCAGAGTAAAACTTGGAACTTACTTTTCTTCCAACATAGCCTCTGACATATAAAATTATGCAAGATCTAAATCCATAGGAACTGGGCTCCTTCAGTGTTAGTACCTGTGGAAATTTCTTCTCCCTCCTTTTCTTATTTAAAAAACTGCATTTAAAGAAAAGACTAAAACCTGATCTGGAATGGAAAACTCATCTTCTAGACAGACACAGCCATCTGCAGAGTTCTGCTGTGCCGCTAATTGAAATGAATGCAAAATTTTCTTATGCCATGTTTCTTTGTATTTCACCAGTTGTCCTCCAGTAAATCAAAACACTCCTGCTAAAGAGGAAAAAGTATCACATTTATGCTGCTCTTTTGCTGCAGTAATAAAATAGAGTTGGATCAAGAGGGTCTGAGGATAGAAAGTGTTAGAGAAACATTCTGTCACACTCCCCAGGTTTCTTGCTAGTCCTGATCCTCAGCTGTGAGCCATTCTGGTGTGTAACAGCTGAGGTGTGGGCTGTTCATGCTGTCAGGTAGGTCTCAGTAATTTCCATCAAGGAAGTTATTTATAATAAGGACTTGAAAAGTCCAAGCTGATGAAGGTAGATTTTTTCTAAAATAGGTAATTAAAATATCAGCAAACTCAGATCTGTCCTGTACTTGCCAAATACTCCATTTTGTTGTATGACAAGCATTTTTTATGTTGACAGTATGCTTACAGGAGAAAGTAATATTTCCTATAACTTCAGGAAGAGGTAAATTATAGCTTGCTCTTTGTCACATTAAATAAAAAAAAACAATAAACTAATAACCTAGTAGGCTTTTCTATTAATACTTGGTTAAATAAAGCACCAGGAAAGAAACATTTGTCCTTTGTGTATAAAACCCAATTATAAAGTTCCAATAGACTGAATGATACAACTCTATAACAAATAAATCTTTCTCACAAATAAGTGTGTATTTTCCTCAAAAATTCCTGTATTTAAGTATTCAACTATCAATAATCTTCTGATTCTTCCCCTCTTTCCCCCCCACCCACTGCATCAGGAGAACAACTCTGCCAGACTTGGGGACTTTACTACATAGATAAATGGGTAGTATATCAAAGAAGACAAATAGTAGTTTATTTCTGTTTGACAACTGAAATATTTAGATTCAGGTTAATCTCAAACAAATGTTTGCTTTTTTTTCCTTCTGACTTAAGCAGAGGAGAAAAAAAGAATAAAAAAATTTCCCGTAGATAAAAACACTACTTTTTCTTTAAAAGAAATTGCAGTTTTATATTCTTGACCAACTGAACTTTTCAGTTTACAGTGATACTTTTAGGGTGCTGTGGTGTTCTGACTCCCTTTTTTAATGAAGCAGTGCGATATATTGCTTTCTGGTGACTGTTCCACAGAGGGAAAAATAACTTATTATTGCTTCAGATAACTGATTTCTTTTGAAGTGAAGTAGTAGAGGTCAGCAATTTCACCTCAAAACACTGGGCTCCAGTTCCTCAACAAATAATGGGTGAGTGAGGTTTTTCCACTATTGAGTCTGTTTGCAACCCAGAGGTGTTTATGGGCCTCAGATTATCAACTCATATTTTCAGAAACTTATTAATTCCCCTCAACCTATTTCTATCAGTCCCTAACAAGTAGTTATGAGACCTGAACTAATTATCTGACATCTAAAGAGCAATGATTTAAAATAGAATTTTAATGTTCTGACTTTCTCTTGAATTGTTCCCCTTGAAATTAAAAAAATCCATGCTTAGCTTTCCTTGTTGTTATTGAAACAATGAAACTAATATTTCATGTAGTTCTTCAGAAATGACAGGGGGTTTTGTAGCCTGGTGCTTTTTTTTTTTTTTTTAATTTCTCTGGGGTATTTATCATTAAAAAAAAACAATTTTGTATTCGAAGTATTCAAAGAACTTAGTTATGATTAATTTCAGCTGCAAGACTGAGCATACAGTACTTCCACAGCCAGATCTCAAGTGTCTAAAAAATGAGCTTTAAAATCTAAGGAAGACAATGATCAACCAAACATTTTTATGATAAATTATTTATTTGGCATCTGTAGTAGGCATCTGGGTAGAAGACAGTTATCTAGGACAAAATTTTACTCCCTTAACCTGTTTTTCCTTTTCATTCAATGCATCTTCCACCTCTTACAATACATGACAGGTTTCCTAGAAACAAAAGACTATTGTGCAACATGAATTAGTCTTGTTGTCCATAGGGAATCCTTTGGAAAAATAGTATAGGAGCACTTACTGTTACTACTGGGGGCAAATAAGAGTCTTGACTTGACTCTAGAAGTTCCTAATGGACTGTTTTTATTAGATTTCCTTGGCTGTACCTCTTGGAGTCCTTGTAAAGTAAAATTCCTGCAATCTCTGGAGAAATGCATGACAGAGGAGATGTGCTATTAAGGTGGAATGTGCAGAAGAAGGAACTGATGAAGTTTAGTGACCTAGTCTTAGTAACACTGTGCAAACATTTTTTATTTCTTAGGATGAGAGGACCAGAATATGAACGTTTGGATGAATTTTGACATGGGAAGAACAATGCCTGTCCTTGATGTAAAGGACTTGGGTTACAAATGCCTTTGCCCCAGGAAGGCTCTGATGGTTCTCAGTACAATGGCTAGAAAATGTTACAAGCATGAAGTGTTTTGTTCTGTGGAAAAGTTGTGTAATTTTAAACTGAAATAAAAACAACAGAAGGACTGGGAATGTTGAAATGAATGGCTAGTGTCAGTGAAATTTTAAGTAACCAAAATATGAGTCTTATCCACTATCAATCAACTTTAAATGGAGGCAGTATTATCACTGAAATCTATTGTATGAATGGGATGAATGTTAAAGCAGTTGTCATAAATATTTGAATCAAAAATTTTTGAATAAGACCATGTGCTTATCAGACATGAATAGATTTTCTTTTTCGAAACAGCTATAGCAGTCCGAGTTATTTAGAAAGAAAAGTACTTCTAGAGAGCTTTTGGTATTTTCTTCAGGTTTTAGAGGGGCAAAATCCAAATGAAACAGGTGTGGAAGGTTTAGGCTATCACTATTAAGGATGAAAGTGAAAATTCAGTTCTATAAATATGTGGGTGCACTTGCCTTTGAACTCATGTACAGTTCCATTTATTTATCTGAATAGAGCTGTACTTTTTTTTCCACAATCAAGGTCTGCATCTGCAAAATACAATTTGTTTTTGTGCAACTGAGTTCCATATGAACTCTTGAGTGTTGGTTACTTTATCAGAGAGTAATGAAGGTCCAAAGAGTTTTCCCCTCATGGGAATTCCCATTAAAAAACATCCTATCTAGTCAAGTTACTAGTTTTAGGTATCCATGCAGAGATAAGGAAATAAGGTAGACAAACACACACTCTAAACCCAGAAAGGTTTTCTTATGCTCCTGCTGTTGCCATTATAATATTGTGAAAAATATAATTTCCTATGTATCCATTTGCATAAATCTGCACATATTAGTATATACATAAGCTATGAAGTACAGTATATAAAGCTTCTCATTTTCTTAAATTACAGCAGTTTTTTGGAAAGGTTTGTCAAACTTTTTGAGGATTAGAGAAAGAAAAACTATTGTAAACAAAGTCTGCAGTGAGAAGAAAATATTTTTTAAAAAAAGACTTTAATGGATTATGTCTGCCAGGCACTACCTAAGGGATTGTATTTCTGAATTCTTCCTATCATGTCACTGAATGCCTGTCTTTCAGCAAATTTTGGCTTTTTAATTTTCTTGTCTGTCTGGTAGAAGTTAAACTGCTCATTAAGAATTTCATCTTGAAGGGTGACTTATTGTCTGTGTCCGTAGAATTATATTTAGAGGATGGTATTCAGAATGTTCCACTGTACCCCTCAAACAGTCTAGTCTTTGACACAGTAAGTAGTGATCATCCAGCTCATTTCATAGAAGCAGATTAGAAAAAATCAATTAGTGGAAATTTTCAAAACATTGATCAGTAAGCTGACAATAATGGAAGTTTGAATATTTTTAGCATTTGGGCTGCAGATACTTTCCCACTGTCATTTTCTCACACAGCACACACACAGGAGCTAGGGAGCCCTTGCTATTCAGCTGGGCATGAGTGAGGCTTCTGGGGCTAAAGACTGTTGAGGTGGCTGTGCAACATTTCTTGGATATTCTCCCTTGGGCAGAAATTTTCCAGAAGGATCAACCAGGTTGCTGGTAACTGACACTACCAACTGTAGAGGGCATGAGGAAGACAGATGGGAATGGACAGCTGCTTGGCAGACAGATTTTCTGCCAAGACAGGGCAGTCTATGGAGAAATCTGGGTTAATGGTGCAAAAGGAATGATAAATTAGGTTGCGTCTCAACAAAAAAGTCATTCAGAGCTCTTATTTTCAATGCAAACATAAAATGTGTCTTACAGTTATTAAGACACTGGTAACATTCTCCATGCATACCTCAAAAGCAGAGTTTATGTCTATGATGAAATATTAATCAGTTTGATTTGCTTTGAGTGCAGAGCTGCCACCTACAGCTCTAGTATTGTACAGGAATAGTCATCATTCTGATTTTCTGTGAGCATGCAACTTCTCTGCAGGCATCTCAGGATGGTAACTCAACTGATTTCTCCAGTCTCAGTCCTTCCATTCATCTCAAAAGTGGAAATATTTTATGTACATGCTTTCTTCTTCTCTTAATGACTGATGGAGAGGCAGGTTTTTAAAGTATCTTCCTGGTGATCCCAGAGATGTTCAGCCTTTCTGGGACCTGCATCTTGCTATGAGGCTTTACATTAATTGTTCAGACAGGTGTCTAGGGATGCCAGGGCCACCACCTCCATAAGGGATTGACAGCTGTGACAGAGGTGTAGGGGGTATCCACAGCCATGGAGACCAGCTGGAATACACTAAGGACTCCCAAAATGTCTCTCAAGTGTGTGTGTGTGTGTGTGTGTATGTGTGTGTGTGCGTGCGTGTGTGTGTATGAAGCTCTGAAATTCTCACACACCTGACAGAACTGGGCATACTTTTGGGCTCTCTCTCACCTGTTTAGCTGACTGTGTAGATATCTAAGCAGTTTCTGGGATGTTTCAGTGTTGGCTGTTGCAGTATGATATGACACCTTTTAGTTATGCAGCTCTGAATACATGTGACTTGAACAGAATTCAGCAGTACTGTGATTGCTGTCCTTTATTTTGACTTTGAGATACCTAATATTTTCATGCACCTTGTGATGTACTGAAGGAATTCACTTTTAATTTTTTTTGCTTGCCTACACTGATTTGAAAATTATATTTCTTAATGAAGTTAAACACCTCTTTATTATATGCTTTTTAAATAATTGGTAATACTCCACCTGTAATGGCTGAGATTAGCATGACCATTTGTTACATGGCACCTGGTCATCTTTGTCTGTCTAGTCTGACTGTCTGGTTTTCTGTCAAGAAACTGTCCTCCCTTTCTCCTTGACCATTTTTATTGCTCAGAATACCCTCAAATTTTCTGAATAATTTTCTGCCTAGAAGTTTGAAATATCATGCAGTCAAACACTGGCATAGGTTATAGCTTTTCAGGCTCTTGCGTTAACTTCCCTTTCTGTCCATCACTTGACTTCCAGAATCTTTCAAGTACTGCATCCACCTTATCTCCACCAACCCTAAGTGATGTAGAATAGATTGCTTCAGTCCTTAATGAGGTTGCTCTATCTAGTACAAAGAAGAATAACCCTGGCTGGTGATGGCTTATTCAAGGAGTTGGTGTTAAGAATATATTTATAAGAGAAATAATCAGTGTGGGATGAATATTCCTTATGCAAATGATAATCTTTTGGTCCTGGTCTTAGAAGTACTCCGAAGTACTATGGACTACAAGTCCCAAAGGAGGAACAACCTACCTGAGAAGTTTCTCAAACAATGTTCCTGCAAACACTTTTCTGTGATGAACTGGTATTTCCCAAGGAAAATACTCAAAGAACATTTTCATCAAGGAATTCCCAGCTGGGTTAGTATTCAGAGCAATGCAACACTCATGCTCAGATAGAACAAGCATTCAGGGAAGAGAGATGTTCTCATTAGACTTCACCAGCACTGTGTGATATCTACCAGATTTCCATATCTGAGCTGACAGAGATGATTTAGAGTGCAAATAAACTATTAAGATAATTAGATTAGACATACCAGGGTGCAATTAGAATTGTCTCTGTCAGACCATTCTTCATTAACAGAACTTATTCAGAACACACTGTCTATTTCCTGCTTCTCCTAGACTAATTAGTTACGTGTATGAATGCTTGGATTGCTTAATTATTTTCACTTTTTACCATTAACATCTTGCTGAACTGGGACATAATGTCACTCAGAAAGAGCTTGTGGAATTGACTTGGGTCAGCAGAGTTGGAGTCCAGAGATCCACCAGGCTGAAATGACAGTAAGGTAAGGTAAGACCTTAGAACACAGAAAACATACATAGAAGGAGTTAATAGATTTACTGTGAAAAGAGGAAGATTTAAGCAAAAATTCTGCTTGGAGACAGATCTTGGTGCTTACAAACAGAATGGAGAAAATGGATCCCAGATAAAGGAGGAAAATTACTGGGGTTTGGGAAAAGGAAAAAATAAGGGACAGGAGAGGAGTGCTTTTATGATTTTTTTTTTCTTTTTAATAACAAGATGTTGAGCTCCTGCAGTTATCTTCTGATGTGATAATTCAAAGATCTCCACAGACTTTGGCTTTCTAAGCCTTTAAATGAAACCTGATCATGTAGTAGACTTGCTTTGGTTGGAAAAAAAAAGTAAATTTGAAGTCTGTAAAAAAACCTCAAACAACCACATCTTTGGAGATGTCAGTTGAAATGTTTGTTAACCTTCCCTTTAGAAGGCAATTTGGGAATGAAAAATACCATTTCAAAACAAAAATAAAAGTTGACATTAAATGAAATGTCAAAACACAGTGACTCAACATTTCTAAAATATCTCCTTTTCTCAACAGTCTTCCACTGAAGCTACTTTCCAAATGTGGAATGAAGGCAATTTCCAGCTCCTTCCATCCAGACTGACATTACGCTACATTTATTTTATGACCCAGTATTTGCCAATGCTTTTGGCCAGTACCAGTCCTGTTTTACTGTGAGGGAGGCTTACAAAATCACTTCTCCCAATGCTTTGGTATAGTTCTACCTGCAAGAGAAGCTGCTTTCTCTAGCATGCCAAAATAACAGAAACCCAGCACAGGATGAAGCATGTCCTCAGTGGACAACGCAGCTGTCTAGTTCAGATGAGCACATGGGAAAGGGATTGTGTTGCAATATCACCAGAATGGACAGTTTTTAGTCTTAAAAAAAAAAAAAAAAAAGCGTGCTTTTCTGTTTAGCTGTGGTGAAAATGTTGACCTCACCTTTCATCTTAATGATTAAGTATTCAGGTATGCACTGTTACCCATTCTGATTTCTCCTCTGGTTTTTGACCTTTCCTGTAAACAAACCAGTTGGCAGATCCTTATTGAATCAGAAGAGAACAGTGTGAGCATGCACTTCTGGTCCCACCTGCATGTTTTTTGGATTAAAAAAAACAAACAAAATGGTGATTAAGTAACCTTGTATCTTCCAATACACACCTTTAAAGGCAGAGTAATGAATTCCTTCAGTTAGTTTAATCATAATTAAGTTGTATCAGTTTTTCTCATAAGTAAAACCTGAAATCTTGATAATCTGGTATGGCAAAGTTCTTAACTTCTTTGTTAACTACCAGACAGACAAATGAGGACCTGTTCTGCTTATTTCACCAGTCAGAATTTCAGGTTTAAGAATCTTTTCTTGGGTTTAATGTATCATTTAGAGAAACTTGTTCCTTTTGGTAATTCTGATAGCTGCATTGGTATAAAGGAAATTATCATGAATTTCAGTGAATTTGAAAATTGAAGAAATATTCTGTTCTGTTGTATTCCCCATTCAATACATCTCTCAATTCTATCTAACAAATTGATAAAAATTATGGGTTTTTTGTAATATAAAAGGATGGATTCATAGAAAACTTAAATGTGGTGCAAAGGGGCAGACTTAACATTTCATCAAGCAGTTTTATTCAATATATGATTGCTCAAGGTCTGTGGGCATGGATATATTCTTTTAACATTCCATTGTAATTACATTTAGTGCTAAATCAGAAATGACAGTTTGAGATATTGTTCACATTGCTTTTCTGTTCTTCTGTCAGTTCACCAGCTGCAGGAGAAGATGTTCTTACTTTTTAAACCTGACATTTCAGCTCTAATTAGGAATGGTTGTGCTGTTAGTTTGTTCACAGCCCTTCTACAGGCAAGCTGATGAAGCTTGTGGAATCTTCCTTCACCAACTTTAGTGGGTTGGTGGTTTCATTGCAAGATTTTGAGTGTAAACTGTGAGCTAAAGTGTTAAGCTAATTCATAGAGATTTGTATTTTTTCCACAATCTCTTCATTTCTAATAATTTCATTCCATGGTTTAGTTGATGAGATGATGTTAGATCATAGATTGGACTCAATGATCTCCAAGGTCTTTTTCAACCTAGTTAATTCTCTGATTCTGTGATTTCACTGGACTTGAATATTGTATCTTCCATGCTTAAATATGCTGTTATTAGAGCTGCACTATCCAGAAGATAAGATATTTTTAATGCAAATTCTAAAAGAGATCAGTAAATAAATTTTGAAGTGAGGTTTTTTTTGCAGCTGAGATTTGTTTGGAGTAGTCATCTCAAATCAATAAAATATATTTTTATAATATATAGCACATTTATTATTTATATATTTTTGGGCATACCATTAGGTCATTGAAAGTCTGACTAGAAAGAAATGAGAGGCAGACTACACAGAAATCCTCCTTATTGAAATATTTTTCTTATCATATTCTTGGTTTAACTATCCATTCTCTGAAATGCACCCAAATTAATTTATTTATTTTAATACATTTATATTCTTAAAGAATAAATTATATATATCTAATTTTCTAATTTCCTTTATCTGACAGCTGGGATTTTATTATCCCACAAGTTGTAGCACAACATTGTTACAATTTCTAAATAAATAGAAATTTTGTGTGGTCCTTGAGCTGATTATGAGTAGCATATCCTTAAAAATAAAAATTACAGTAAGGGTTCAGTATAAACTATGGCCCTCCAATGTGAAATTATAGTGTAAATGGAGACAATGAAAGATTTTTTAATTGGGTCAAGACTTTACCTGAAAAATGTGTTTGTAACGTGCTACTTCTGCCCTAGCCCTGTAGTCAGTCAGAATGATGAAAATCTGTGGAAGAATTTGTCTTCTTTGAGGAACTTAATAGTTGTATACTTTTCTATATTTATAGTGCAGGTGTCTGAACTGTCCCTGAGAAAGATGTTACCTACTTCTAATTTTTTGACAATTTCTTTCCAGAAGGAAATAATTTATCTGGAATGTGTGGAAAGTGTCTCGCAAGAAGCTAAATTCTTTTTTTCCCTGGCAAATCTCTCTTTATACTTAATCTTGTTTGTCCATGGTTATTAAATTCTTCTGTTAAGAAACTAATTGCTAAAAACCACAAAGGAACCTTTGATTCCTCATTTTAAAATTTCAAAAGAAAACTTTTATCCAGAGAATAAGTGCTTTGTGTTTGCATCTTTGTGTTTGTTTTTTTTTTTCCTGTCACTATTAGTCTTGCTCAACTACCATTCTGTCATGAAAGTTAATTGCCCACTTGCTTTTCTGAAATCAAAATTCAACAGAGTTAGGCTTTACAAAGTCACCTTTAAAAGTTCATGCTTAGAAGCACTATTTCCAAATACCCTGGTTAATTTTCAGTGTTTGAAATAGGAACACATAAGAATCATATTAAGAAGCCATTCTGGGACATGCAGGATGCAAATACTTCTAGAAGAAGTGCAGCCATTATTCTTTGGATGGAGACAGCTCTTTGTCTAGTGAAGCTATTGTCTCTTGCTGACTTCCAGCAGAGGATCTCCATATGGAATGAATGCAGTGTGCAGGGTTCTGCATTTGGGAATGGCAGGAAACAGTCCAAAACCCTTTCAATCTTGCTCTGTTTCAGGACTAAGGTTTTATAATAGAGGTTCTATGCAATTCTTTATTCTCCCTGTTGGAAATAGCTGACACTTGTTATCTATTTAGTAAGGAATTGTATTTTGCTGATTTCTACACCTCAGCCAGCTTCACTGAGTATAGATATCAAGTGTGAGCAGCAGAAACCCTCTTATTTCAAATCTTTTGAAATCTAGAGAGCAGCACTATAGCTACAAATCTTCACTAGTTACAGCATATCCTTTTTTTTTACAGTAATAACCTTCATCAGCACAAACTAAAAAGAGCAAGTTAGGTTCATGGAGCAGTATGTGTCTCATATACTTTTTTCATGTTAAAGATCCTGAGGCTCACATTTGACATACTGCTGCCTTTAAAATTGTCAAACAATATGGGACTTTTCAGTGATATGGAATTGTATCAGTTCAACTTCAGGCAGCAAAGATGAGGAACTCCAGAGTAGCACTTCAGATAGGCAGAAACAGTGGTGGAAGTACAGTAGCACTTTCTGATGAATGTGCAACTTCTAAATGCTTATAGCATCAGGCTGGGGAATTAACAGAAAGAAAACTTTGCATCAGAACAATCATTCTGACCTTAAAAAACAATGAGACTATATTAATATTAAAGAATCGAAGACAAATATTGAGAAAATGAAAAATATTAATGCCAAAGGAATCCTCTTTATTTTTGGAATGGAATTGCAGAATGGTAGATTAGTCTAGCATCAAATTGGGTAAATGAGGAACACACTCATGAAAGACACAAGATGAATCTTAGCTTAAATTCAAGAATGCTACACTAGTTTGATTGTTTTTGCAAGTTCCACCAATTCTTAGTGCTGACACAAGTGAAGTTTACCAATAGTACTTTTATATCTACACCCCTCTGAACAAGCCTTATTGAGAAAATAACTATGTTTTATTTCAGGCAAATTATCAATGTCTCTGCAGAATTCAGCAGTACTTTGCCAAATCATCTTTTGCATAAGTCAGCTTGTTTGAAAGGTGCAAAATTAACTTTCCACTGCAATGAGAGACAGAATCACAATGAAGCAAGAATAGAGATTTTATTTTCAAAACCAGTGACAGTTCTATCTCATGTTTTGTCCCTAATTTGTTTGCTCTCTAGAGCCTTTTGCAACATCTCTGAGAGGCATGCAGCCCTGCTAAACCATACAGATGTGGTTAAGGGATGGAAGTGAGAGCCATGAAAAGTCACTTCTGACCAGCTTTGTCAGCACTGTTAAGCACCCACAGCCATGTCAGTGGTCCTTGCTCATGTTGGCTGTGGTGCAAGAAGGGACTGTTTCATTTTCAAGCTGTGTGTCTAAGCAGTACATCAATCATTTTTAGTGTGCCAGGATGGACCATGAATAGAACTTACAGGGTACAAGAGCAGAGTCAGTCATGCTCTCAAAATAATATGAAATAGAGTTAAATGCTGAGGCTCTGAGACAGCAATTTGCTAATTAGTGGTGTTGCTGAAGTTCTGTTTAATCACTTCAACATTCAGAGGAGTGAAATGTACCTAAAGTACTAAGTTATAGCTCAGTGAGCACACACATCATGCTTTGACACATGGATCAAACACTTTTTGGATCTAGAGCTGCCATTGAAGTCCACACTAAACACCTGCTTGATCATGTGCAACTGATTGTATTATGTGTTTCATGTCTTTGAGGAGTGCATTTCAGGACCAAGCTTGCTCAATGTTTATTGGTATGATGAAATTAATAATTACTATAGTATTGAAATCAGCAACATTAGGACTTTGTAGAAGCATCAAAGAAAAAGCTATATGATAAAAAACATAGAACACCTATGGTTTTGCACTTCACCCATCCGCACAACAAAATCAAGTGTAGTAATATCACATACATTATTCCCTTAAAAAATTGAATTGAGTAATTTCTTCTATGTATTTACCATATATTTATCCTGTTTGTGTGAAAAGATGATCTAGGCATTTTGAAATTAAATAAAACTTAATAAGCATAAAATGCATCAAAATTTGTACAAAAGTGTGTTACAGCTTCAGCGGCAGTAACTGGGCTAAATTCACTTACAGGTCCTTTAGGAAATAAAGTTGGTATTTTATTATAGACTTAAGCTAGTGTCTTACTCAGGACCATGTTTTAGGAAAGAAATAAAATTAAGTAATTAATTTTCAGGATTTCTTCATTACCATAGACCCTTACGGAATCTCTCTGGAATATTAAACAGAGAAATGTTTTTTAACAGTTACACAAACTAATCGAAAATGATATTTGGAAAAGTATCCTTTGCTCTCAATTATTAAATGTTCTGTCCTAGAACCTGCACATGTGTCTAAGGGAATGAAGCGGCAACTCTTCCTAAATTCCTGAATTAATCCTGGTTACCAAAGGACCAGTCAGATGAAGGTTTATGTCAAGGCCAATTGTTAAATCAACTTCTATCTTCTCTTTCCTGGTCCATACCTCTCTTTCTTTAGCACCTCAAGACTGAGTTTACTCCCACGTAGTCTGCTCATACTCTCAGGCTGTGCCCAGACCACACTTTGTGCCAGAAACTGCTGCCATCTTGCCCAGAAGGTTCCATTTCATGAGTTGTGAAGCTCTGCCAGACTGTTCTCTCATCTATGGCTTATATGGCATTTTAGGAATTGGAGTTCATATACTTTACTAAATCTGTTTAACTGTTTAAATTCTCAAAGAAATTGTGATAGGCATGGATGATTATCATCTTTCTTGCCTTTGGAGAAAGCTCCTGTTCCTCTGATTTCAACCTGAAGGAAGGGCTCACCTTGCCAGCCCACAAACTCATCACTCCTTTTGGAGAATTGCTGCCTAAATACCACTCCTGACCTCTGCCCCAGGCCTGAGCTCCTTGTTCAGCTTGAGGAAGTTTCTTTCCATGCTGCATTGACCCCGTTCACTGGGTTTTACCTTTTTCAGTCAGAAACTCAGCCCAGTATTTCCTGCCTGGCCACAAAGGAGGCAGCTCCAGAGTTAGCTGTGTCTCATTTGGCGATGCTCTTGACAAGAAACTCCTGGCCCAATAGTTCTGGTAGCATCCATAGGGACTGCAGGTGGGGGAGGGCAGCATCTGACACCCCAGGGTGGCACATGTGGGTCAGTCTGTGAGTGTTCTCCTCAGAGTGATCCCTAAGGCAACTCTGCACTTCCCATAGATGATGCCTCCTGGGGTGAAATGCTTTCCTTCCATGGAAGTAACAGGGAGCTCCTTTTTCTTTCAACATTATGGCTCTGGGACTATCATGTGTGAATGCTTACACAAAGAGCAAAACATGGATACCCTTTCTCCCAGCTCTGGGCAGGACCTTTAGGCAGCTTAGTAATGTGAAGCTGCCAGCATGCAGTTTGCATCACCTGTGGAAATCCTGTTACAGAACTGATTTCAGAAGGGGCTGGTAAATGACTTTGAGGTGTTCAGTGAATTGTGACATATACTTACCCAGTGACAGCAGAAGTAGAAAGCTGATGAGCTGTGCTTAGGCTGAATCTGCTGAGCTCACACAATAACAAAAAAGAAATCTCAACCCCGTCAGGAAAGGATTATGTCAAGGAGCTAAGGCTTCTATTTTATGTTTTATTTTTGCATATAATCCTGTGAAAACCTCCTACCCTAGCAACAAATGTCACTTATTAGAATAAGGTATGCTTCTATTTCTACCTGTGAACAGCATAAAAATGCCACAATGACACAGTGAGCTCTAGCATCTACTGCAAGAAAGCAGAGTGGTGTGTACCTTTGAAGTCATAAATACCAATAATTTATCTGTCATTCCTTGCTCTTCATTGTGAATGCATCCCTCAGCATCTAAAAGCTGCCTGGAAGTGACCTCTTAAAGCCTAATTCCCATTAGGATAGCCCAGTTTTGGTTCTGGAAGAGCAAGAACAAGGCTTGTGCTCCATGTAGGGCATGGTGCTGAGCTTTGCCATAGGTCTGCCCTGCAGAAAGGGGCTGCTCTGCCATGCACCGTGAAACTGCCTTGCAAATGCAGGATTGCACATGGAAGAGCTCTTCACCTCCCTGTCCCTGAAACCTGGTCCTTCTGCTGAGCAGCTTTGACCAATCTTCTCTCAGTGGGAGTGGAGAGAAGAGTTTAGGGGAAGATACCTGGGTGTAACAGGGGAGGAGAGTAACTGAGGAATGCTCTTTGTGATCACAGTCTGCCTAAATCTGGTGTAGTACAATCAGCACAGTGCATTTTCTGTAGTATTGAAAATTTTCAGTTAAAGTATTTTCCTTGTGTTTGAAGAAAGAACAGGTAAAATGCCCAGATGAAGGTATTTTTACTACCCAGAAAAGGTATTTTTCTTCCTCTTTTGCCTTTGGCCTGACAGTCTCCTTTTGTCCTCATTAATTATCATCTCTTCTCCTAATACTCTCATAGTTGCTGTATAATATCAGCTTTCTCACAATTCCTTCTGCATGCTGTCAAGTGCTTTCAAAGGCTTCTTAACCCTTTCCCTCCTGAGCATTATTATGGGGGAAAGCAGGTTAGAGACAGATAATCATACAGTGCTGCTTCAATGAAAAGGCTTTCCCTTTCTCCCTAATAAATATTCAGTGCCAAACCAAAGATTAAGGAAGTTGATACACAAAGATGGAGCTAAGCTGAAGTGTTGGATAAAAAATAATTTTGCCATTAGAAGGGAAAAGTACTGAATTTACAATTTTTAGTTGTATCCAGTAGGGATTGCATGATTTCTACAATGTCAGGATTGAGACTTCTGGAGAATAATTAAATTTCACTCACATAGAGTAATTTTCTATTTAGCATATTTTCTCCATCTATATTATGGCCATTTTACCTCCAGTAATGATGATTTCCACTATTTATAAAAAAGATTAATATGCCAAGAGACATATTCATGTCAATCATGCATTTCTTAAAGCAGTATAAAATGGATTATTTACTAAAAGTGCATGCATTTATGCAATTAATTTTCTGTGAATATTCTGTATAAATAACTTGTAGACTGACTGTTCATTGACCTTTAAAAAGCTGAATTTAGTCTCAGACCAACATCCCTGAAGACTGAACTAATTGATATAGAACTAAATCTGAATAAAGATCAGAATAAGTAGACATTGAGGTGATTTACTGATATGGTCAAAGCTAGATGAAAATTTCAGCGTGTGGAAAAGAGAGTTAAGATAAAACAGTTTTAAGCTGATGAAATGATTTGAGTAAATTAAAATTTACTCCATTTAAAATTGAAATGATTAGAGTAAATTAAAATGAAGTAGACTAGTTTTAGGTACTAGTTTCAGTTTAGCTAGGTTCAATTGTGATAGAAAATTTTGGTTTTAATAAGCAATCATAATTGATTCAGTAATTTGTTTCCATTCTGGGTGAACATTTGTCTGTTGACTGACACTTTTACTAACTTAGACAAGACCAAGGTTTGAGTGAACTCTGGAGACTGAACTATATCATTATCAGTGATTCCTTCAGTCAAAATTAAAATAAATTTCAGGTTTAGATGAGAGAGAAATTTCAGTTTTCCCATTTAAAAATGAGAATAATTTTTTTCTGAACGAGACTGATTGATCTGGCACTAGCAATGGCCAGGATATCTGACAAACCCAGCTTTCAGCAGACAGCATTAGTGTCAATGGCCTGAAATACTTCTTTTGAATAGTGAGCCCTCAACAAATGCAGGCCAAGGTCTGGGATCCAGCTTGCTATAGTTGACTTGTAAAATAAGCAGATCCAGGAGACTTTTATGACATTTAGGCAAACTCAGATTATTTATTACCTCATGCTGAAGAGAGAGTAATTGTTCCCTTAAACAGACCTTTCAGGAACTGTACTTACCTTGTACTGGCTGTTGCATTTTCCTGAGGAAAATGTTTAGGGAAGTGCCAGTTCAAGTTAAAAGCATGCAACGACTGTCTCCAACAGTTTAGCAGTGTAAACACTGGCTGACACTGCTTCATTTACTGTTATGGACACAATCTGTTCCTACAAGAGGCATTGTGGTGCTGCTTCAGCACACAAGTGGGTTTTTGAGCAAAGCAGCTTCAGGTTAGGCTCCTGTGATGGGTTCAGAAAGCCAGAGGCTTGAGGATCTGTCCAAGTCATGAGCTGACCACGTGTGCAGAAAAGATGCTTATTTCTGAGTCACTTGGCCTCAAGTGACAGCTACAGACAGCTGAGATCTTAGAGCACGAGTCACCCAAACTACTTGGACCTTACAGGACCTCTCAACACTGTCCACAAAGACAGAGTGGGTGACCCACCAGCACTTGAAGTGGGATGCCATGATTGCTACTCCAGGTCCTGTGATTTTTGAGCATGGCTCAGCAGCTGAGATCCAGAAGGTTGTCCAGGTCACAGGAAGATTGGGAAGGTTTCTATTTCATGCAGATTTCAGAATTGAACTGTCTTTTGAGAAAAGGGAAATTTTATCTTGTTGGCAGGAAAAGGTTAAAAGCTGAAGCATAACAAAGAGGGTGGCAGAATTGCTCAGGTGACCTTGCAGCTGGGATTACTATAGCTTGGAGAGTATCAGTGATGGAGACCTACTTGGAAGTGGAAATGCCCACAAGGTGTTTATCCTTTGTCTGTTTTGAGGAGTAGAATCTCTGTGTGGAGATAACAGAGGTGATTACAGAGAGACTTGAGGGCTCTCTCATGGACATGCTTGAGCTTCCTGTTCTGGGAGAGAGCCCAAAGCTCAGAGGTCATAAAAGGCACGGGGGAGGTCGCAGCATTCTGGCAAACTCCATGTCCATGGGCCCTTGATAAATGGTAGCACCCAGCAGCCCTGCTGCCTGCCAGGACTGGCCTGAGCCTGACGGTGCTGGCATTCCCACTGGAGTGTCTCTGCTGCCTATGGGCTGCCTTGGGATCCCCCAGTTAGCAAGGGAAGGAAACAAATTTACACTTTTCCTTTCAGCCCTGGTTTTGGGGTTGCTCTGGCTGCCTGCATGTGTCGATTCACACATATGTGAACTAGAACTCCAGATTTTTGGACAGAACTGTATCACATCGTTGTAGAGATAATGGGTAATCATAGCATCAGAATGGAGGTTAAGTCTTGTTTGTTTTTCATCAACCAGTCCTTGAAGCAGCTAGTACTTCAGAAATACAAATGATGCAATTATTTTAATAAGGTTCTGCTCATTGATCTTTGTATCTCTTGCCCTACCATTCTAATATTTTAATTTCAGTGTGGTTTCACACCCAAAACGGACCTTCTATAAAGGATTTTGGACTGTTTTTTTGAAACAGTACAGCATCAAATAAAATTAATTCAGCAGTGATTAACATTATAGGGGAATTTAGAAATTTAGTACAGTTTATTCAAAGAACCAAAGGAGCTAGACCAGGTGTCCAGAAACCAGGAATGTCACTATGCTAATTATTTTTTATCAAATCTGCAGCATTCAGAAGTCAATCTGAGCATCCTACAGGACAGTCTTATTGTCAAGAAATCAAAAATGTCCTCAATGACATTAGATGTTTAGTATTAGTAAGAGTAGTATTTACAGTTATACAAAACAAATTGTAAACCTGTTTAAATCTCATTCCTGACAGCTAGACTTTTCAGGAATAAATGATAGGTGAAGGACAGGTTTCACATTTGTGTCTCAGGGAAATAATGCACATTCAGTTCAAACTTCTAGTACATTTGGAGATAGGACACCAAAGGTTAATTTCACCCTGTACACATTCATATTTACCTTCTTTGTGAATATCATGTGCACTCTACTCCCCTTATCTCAGAAAGGATGTGTTAGAACTGGTGCAGGCTCAGAGAAGGGTGACAAGCACAATGAAATGTGTGGTCTCTCATATAAGGAATAATTGAGCTGGCTGGGTCTTCTCAAAATGGAAGAGATTACTTAGGATGCAAAAGACAACTGCAAAATTATGACTGGAACAAAGTGGGAAGAGAAAGATTAATTTGTCTAATAAAAATGCAGAAAAAACCATAACTACTAGTGATGCCTAAAGATTTTTGCTGTTTATGTATTTTTCATATATTCATATCTCTGTAGAATATCCTTGCATAGTTATGTAGCTCCTAATAATTTTCCTACCCTTCTGTGCTTGAGGACAGCCCTTTAGGGTTGTGAACTTCATCTGGGAAATGATGCACAGCCCACCAGTCAGATGTCCACTCCCAGGCATTTCCCACCATATTCTACAGGCCTTGTCCATTGGGAGGAAAGGCAGTGACAGGGGGCAGCCCTCTTGAACCCATCCTCTGCTGTGTTATTAGTTGGGAATCTTCCTGCCAGATATTGGCATAGCATTGATCTTTGGGCTGCAGTTTGCTGCTCCATGGGAAAAGCCTGTTTTCCAGGCCAGGTTCTTCATTAACACAAAGGTTCTCCAAGCAATGTAGACCTGGATTTTTTTCCTTCAGTAGGAACTTTAAGCAAGATTTTTCCATTTTGTGTCATCAGCAAGGGACACTCCTCCCACGTTTCCTTCCTGAGTTGGGATTAAGTAAACTTTCAGGCAACACTTGAAGCTTGGTTCAAAGCAAGCAAAAGCAGCTGATTCACCAGCCAACAAACAGTAGCCCTGTGTGAGTACTTGCAAAAGTCCTTGTGAACACAAAAGCCTTGAATATATGTAAAGAATGATTAGAAAAGTACTTATAAAAGAGATCCATCGCAGTTTGCCAATGAGCAATACCATGTCAAGTTTAGGAAATACCCTGAACAAAAAGAGTTTGAGTCTATGAGAAAATTAGGAAAGGATTTAAGTGTTTTCCTTGTTTTTATGTCTTCCTAGTCCATCTAGTCCTTCAGCTAGATAGATTTTTACTCCAAACCAGAAAATTCTTCTGTTCTTATTCTGGTTCAATCACAAAGGATAATTGATATTTTTGTCTTTATACAAACCTGTGGATTCAAAACAACAAGTGGGACATGCGTTGATTCTTATTATAATAAAAAAGGTTGACATAAGCAGAATAAAATAATGCTTAGTGATGATTCTGGTCCCTACTACTTCTCACACAATGGATGGGGGTTGCAGCCAGTGGCTAGTGGAATGTTGAACAGCTTAAGTGCAGGTAGCTCAGCGTGAGCTGCAGGTGGAGCTCTGGCTGGTGGGAGCTCAAGGCACGAGACCGTGACCTGGTGCCAGCTCTGTACACAAAAGGCACAGGGACCTGTGTCACCAGCCAGGTGACACAGCAGGAGCCAGTGGCTCAGCTGGAAATCCCAGGCCATCACGTGCTTAGACTGTGAGAGTGCAAAAGTCCAAGGTCCCTCCCTGGAGACAGCCAGCTCAAACTGTTCAGTTGTGCACCATGATAAAATCACCTAAAGGAAACAGAGGTCTGAGACTCTGCTGTGGGAAACCCAGGACAGAGCTGGTCAGGAAAGCTTGTCTGACTGTGAGAGTGGGGTGAGCTGGGGACCAAACTCCAGCTCACTGGGGCTGGCTTTCTAAAGGAGCCCTGGGCCCAGCGGTTAAAAATTCCCTGGGGGTGGGATTGTGATGGCCAGAGTGCCTCCCAGATAGTCAGACAGGGAAGTTTCCTTAACTTCCTAACTAGCCCCTGATAACATTTATTGTGACTAGTATACAGTTAGAGATATCAAAGCCAGAGTTATGCCACTACCTCAAAGTGAAATCTGACACTGATTATTTTATATAACTCCATAAACTACTGGAAACAATAGTCTTGGACTCATTTCATGAAATAAGACAACATTGGCTTTAAAATACAGCAATGTGTCGTTATTAAAAGAAGTGTAAGTCAAATAAACCTGAATTTTTTTCTTTGGAAAAAATCAGGTCTATATCTGTGGATGAAAAACATTTTTTAAAAAGAAATATAATTGACTGTGCAGAAAAAAAAAGAGAGAAAAGGGAAGTTTATTACTAGTGCAGATGATTCAGTTCCAAATATCTTTAGATCGTAAACTTACTGAACATTTTTAAACATGCCAGTGTATATCTTTGAATCCTTATAAATTATCTGAGTAGGCAGCTTAAGTGTCTACTTAAGTGTTAGGGTTTAAACCATTATTAATTCAGCCATTTTAACTTCCCAGTAGCAAGATGCAGTTTTACTTATCAATTTTATTCTTAAAATATTTTGAGAGGTTGCTGGTGCTAGCATATTTGAGTTTTACATGTGCCTCAGCATTTCTGCAGGTTAATAATGTCCTGAAGGCTACAGGATTTCCTTTCGGTTTCCAAAATTACATATGCATTATTGCAAATGAGTTCTGCCACAAAGGAATTCATAATGAAAACATCAGAGGGAATTAAAGTGCTTCTTATAATACTTGAGCTTGCTCCATTAATCAGAGGGCAAAATGAATTGAGTCATTATGTTTCCAGAAGGTATTAGGGCCCAAATGGGAAGCCCTGTCCCAGCTTGATATTCTTTTTTTTCACTGTAAGTATTTTTTGCTGTGGGAGTGGGTCAAGCCCAGGGGCAGCAAATCCATAGTGAGCAATTCAAGTCCCCAAGTAATGTTTTAATTCAAGTTTTAATCTTTATGCATGGAGACAGCAGGTCACTGTTAACTAGCAAGAGAGGCAGAAAGATTAAGAATGTACACAGTGCATTACCTTGAGAGGGAAGAAGTCTAAGTGTCTTTAACTGTAGAATTATTTGGCTTTCAAGAACTCTCTTCTCACACCTATACGCATGACTTGATTAGAAATTTGTTGATATCTGAAAGTTGTCTGGAAAACAACAGGCAGCACGATCTTTATAATAACAGTAATTGTGATTGTCAAGCAAATGAACAAAGCCTTTAATTAAGCCAGCTGATCCACCTGGGACAAAACAGTCGATTTCAAATCTGAAGCAGGAGCAACAAACTTGGTATTTATTCAAGCAGTTAAAATGTGCAGTTTTGCCATTGCACTAAGTTTTATAGGGAGATCTGAGTGTATTTTTATTAATTTGAAATGAAGAAACAACCAGATGTCCTGCATGTATTTTTCTGCAAAAGTAGGTTTTTAATTAGCCTCTTCAAATAACGTATTTGGGTTTAAGCAGACTGCTCTCATGCTTAAAGCACATTTTACGTATTTATGATGACTGCAGTGTATTTACACTAATTATTGCAAGAGGACACCACTCTGCTCCTGCTGTACTCCAGGTGGATGAATTCACTTTATCCTTGCCACAAGATGGAAAATGTGTATAAATATTTTAGATGACAGTGAATATGTACATATACACCACACTGGAAAGCTGTATTTTCTTTGTCTATGGTGTTGCTATACAATGCTACCTATGGTTCGGAGCTCTATGAGCTTGCATGTGACCATACATGTATCCAAATTATTTCCTTGAGTGTGACAAATGACAGTTCTGAGAAGTGTTGGAATTGGGCTAGTGGAAGTCTACGTGCCCTGCGTGAAAAAGCTGATTTCATGCTTGTGTTCAACAACAGGCTCTGCACGTGCTGCTGATCTATGATTTTCATGGACTTTCAACAAGGGAACAAGTAGAAGGTGGGTGATGTTGTAGCTTCTTTTCCTGCCCTCAAGCTTCTAGCTTATTCCTCTAGGAAACTCTTTCCTCAAAAATAGCATGGACAGACCTACAGTTAAAGCTGTCAGGCATATCTGTAGTATAAAAGCATTTTATTTCTTACTGGGAATATCCCACTTTTCAGTCAGGATGTTCCTTGGAAATGGCTTGGTTTTCAAAGACTTCCCTGGAAACAAGGACAGAAACTGTAATTCCTGAGGCCAGGGCATCCACAGCCACAGAGCAACACGCCAGCTGTCTCATCAGGGATGACAGAGCTTGCCTGTCCCACAGCAGGGAAGTCCAGTTCCAGCAGAAATTCATGTTTTAGCAGTCTTTTCTCTCCTTGTTTCTGTGTTGGCATCCAACAAATCTGGGGAAATTCCATTTTGAAATGAATGGCTGTTCTCCATGAAGAAACCTTTCATACATATTCTTATCTGCAGTATTTTTAAATTAAAATGCAATTTTATTTAAAGTAAATTTAATTTTGAATTGGTCATTATGAAAATTTTGAAGTTTTATAATTTCCTGAAACCCTGAAATTTTTATGTCAGATCTGTTTACAGATTCTAGTTGCTGATGTAGTGAATATAAAATCTTAAAAATAAAAAGGTAAGCCAACTCTTCAGTCATTGCAATAAATTAAAAAAAAAAAGGAATTTAAGGAAAGAAATATAGTTATTCTTTCAAATAATATTCAGGCTGAAAGACTTTTAATTTTTTAATGTAAACTTGAGATTAGACAATTTACCATTTAATTTTGACTTAGTGCTAAGATTCTCTTCAAATCAGAAATCCCAGCTAAAGGATTAAGTTAACAGAAAAAAAGTAAGCATAATGATAAACAATGACAGGAAAAATAATAGCAGTTGTTCTAATGAACTTATTTATTTATCTCAATGCAATACTTTTAAAAATGTATGTATTTAAAAGAAAAATCTTTGGGAAAGTAGAAAGTAACTTTCAGGGAAGTTTCATAATTTTAAATACGTAAACAGAAAAAAAACACTTCCAAAATTTCCTTCAAAATGAAATACCAGGAACTCAGGTTTAGGTAATTTCTTTCTTAATAGCTTATGTAGTTTTTTTTTTTTTTTAATTGTAATGTGTACATTTTTTGAAGCCAATGAAGTAAAAGTGAAAATGTTCAAGTGTAAAAATTTAAAGCATACACTCTCTCTCAGTGGGCTTTTGAATTTCTTTTTTTATCATAAAT
Organism: Lonchura striata; assembly: GCF_050655825.1. Classification (NCBI taxonomy): domain Eukaryota; kingdom Metazoa; phylum Chordata; class Aves; order Passeriformes; family Estrildidae; genus Lonchura; species Lonchura striata. The sequence goes on along the minus strand of NC_140704.1, from coordinate 22,505,644 downwards.
GCCAGCATGTAGTCACAGAAACAAAGTGATGTTTCTGCTGCAATATTTTGATATAAAAATAATTCCAGAAAAGAAAAAGTAGTTTTAAATCCTACTGCAAGAAAGAGTTGAAAAGACAAACTTTTTCTTTTAGCCAAGAGAAAATTTTAGGTACAAGAAAGCTTTGTGTGCAAAATTTCTTTATTCTTTGTATAAAGATTGGGGGGTGTTGGTTATGTGGGACAAGGTTTTGGTAGTGGGGGTACTACAGGAATGCCTACAGTGAGACATCACCAGAAGCTTCCCCTGTGGCTGACAGAGCCAATGCCAGCTGATGCCAAGACAGGCTCTTTGTGGGAGTGGCACAGGAACAGTTTCCCCAGGGAAATTTTGGATGCTCCTATCAGTGCTGCAATGCCTGATGTGGGAAGAATGATGTCTGAACTCCAATGATTTCAGAAGGCTAATGAATTCATTTTTTTAATACTATATTATACTATAACTATATTACACTAATAAAATCTATCATTAACTACCTAACTCAAAAAGCTTGTGACTCTCTTCTGAGACACAGGCGTGGATCCAACTGGTCAATGAATCTAAAACACCATCACCAGAATCCAATCAAGCAATCACCTTGGGTAAACAACCTCCAGAACATATTCCACATGGGCACAAACATAGGAGCAGCAGGTGCTATAAGAATTGTTTTTGATTCTCTTTTCTCTGCTTCTCTTACAGCTTCTCTCAGGAGAAATCCTGAGAAAACTGTCTCTGTTCAGAGGATGGGAATACCACATGCTTCATCCCTGGAAATGTTCAGGGCCAGCTTGGTCCAGTGAAAGGTGTCCCTGCTCATGGTGGGGTGTTGGAACTAGATGATCTTTAAGGTCCTGTAATTCCTGTGATTCCAGGATAAGGTGCTGGGCAATGAGAGAGTTGGAAAGCTGGCTGCACCTCCCCAGCCTGCATAAACCACGAGGTTTGGGCCAAAACATCCCCAAAGAGTGGGATGCAGCAGGGTGGGAACCCTGCAAACCCTGCTAATGTGAAGGTGCACTTTGCTACTCTGAGATGCATCTGCACAGGGGTGCTTTTGTGGATGAGGTGGCAGTAAGGCAGCTGAGATCCTGCAGTACACAGCACCCTCTTGAGAAAGGAACTCATTGAACATCCTGACAGTCTTGTGTCATGATGATTCAGTAAATTCAGACTTCTTTATTTGGGATAATACATTTTTTGACTGTCTAGTTCAAGCTAAGGAATAATTCAGAACTCAAATGTAGTGAAGACAACATTGAGAGTAATGCAAGAAAAACTTAATCTTCCCCTTTAAGTTCTACTCTTTATGCCTTATACATATTACTTTCGGTATTAACATAATTTATTTCTAAGTGATAAAGAAAGCTGATGGAAATGATGAGTTACCCTGTAACATTTTTGGCATAGTCATATAATAAATGAAAACAAAGGAGTTAAAAGAAATAATTTTGAAAATAAAATACTGATGTCTCAGACTAGTTATAAATGGGATTGCATTTGGATCATAGACCAGAATCAGAGTGACTAGATCACTCTAAAGTGTTTCTGGTTTAGGAATTTTCAAGGGGAAATGGGACAGGTAATTACCATCAATAGAATTCCTCATCTTGAAGTGAGTTGGTTACTGCATCTCACTTGTTACTTTCATCCAGATTTTATCCTCTTTTCTTTTCCACTATTCTTTGCCTTCTGTTTTCTCATTGCTTTCTTCTCATGCTGATCTCCCTCCCTCTCCCCCTCCCTTCCCTCCCTCCTTCCATTATTTTTTCCTTTCCAGGTGTTAATGTATCACTTTTCTGGTTTTATTTTTCCTCTCTGACCCCTAAAATCCCTAAATAAACATCTGTTGCTGCTCCTTTGTTGCTGTCCCTTGCAGCCACCAGCACCAGCTCCTCATTTCACCTCCACGGTCCAGGCAAGCAGAAATGCAGGCTTTGAGCCCCCGGAGCAGTAGGCAGTGTGACCCCAGGGGTTGCATCCCAATATTTGCTATGAAATCAGCACTTGAGAGTGATACAAGCAACTCATGCCTTGTACTTGGCTTCCTCCCTAGAGAAAAGGACAGGCTCAGACCTGTATTATCCTTTCAGCCCAATTATCATATTATTGTCCTTACTGACTGTATAGGGAGACAGATTGGGAGAGTCTTATCAGCTGAAGCATTAGCTGATCCTAAACACCAGAGGTGGTCCCCAGGTCCACTTCAGACACCAGAAGGGATGGAATCAATGCAGCCTTGGGACTGGGGGAAGCACTAGCACTACTTACGAGCTTCTCCAGGATTTTCTTAAAAAACTGGGACATTCCTGAACACTTTATTGAGGATGTATGGGAGGCAATCAAGGAAAGTAGCCTTCTAGTAATTAACTGTGATTCTTATTTTCATCTGTTGTTAAAACCAGTGAAAAAAGTGCTTATTCCAGGATTTCATGATTCCAAAGAAATCTTTGAACTATGTCGAGGTGAACTTTACAGGCAGTGATAGTGAAATGCAGGCAGGCTAGGTGGGAACATGCCACAGGCACTTTCACAGTTTGGTTTCAGTTGCTGATGACTCTTGTTCCTTCCTCTCCCCCATTCCTATGCCTCTATCAAGTCTGTGCCATTTCCTTTGCTCTTTTTAACTGAAAATGCATCATTAAACATGCCTCTATTCCTTTGTATGCTTTTCAGTCATACACAAAACCTTCAGACTGGGACTCTTGATTTTCGCCTGTTATCTCTTTATGTCAGTTGTGCAAACTTTGAAGATGCAGCTACAAATCTGTGACCAAGCACCTGGAGAGCTGTCAAGAGCAGAATAAGTCATGTCTGCCAACTTGGGCGTATCCAGCTGCACTGCACTGCTAAACATCCACAAAACCCTACGCGAGCCAAACAAGGCAAACATTCTCCAAGCATTCATTTCCACTTTGGAGTCCTCCAGTGCTTGGATGAGAAAGGAACCAAGGCTACTGCTTGAATACTCAGAGTAAAAATAAAACTATTCAAGGCCACACTTAAGAGAAGACAGTTACTCCACAAAATAGTTGTTGAACTCTTGGATGGTCTGAAAGTGTAGCTGAGATCTGGAAGTGGGTCTGACAAGAGGCAATAACAAGTTATCCAGGTATAAAAAACCAGGACTGAAGGCTTAGTCTTACAGTGATTCTGTGGTAGTGAGGTGAAAATTCTAGGAGATTTTAATAGTATTTTCCCCCCAGGATTCAAAATAACAGCTATCCTGAAAAAAACCCCTGAAAATATAAAATGAATCTTGGTTATTTTCCCTTCAGGCTAGTGCCATTTTTGCTAAGCTGTCCAATGGTGCCAGAGTATGTAACATCTTAGTCATCAGCAATCTGGCAGGTATTTTGTCCCTTATATTGATCCAACAGCTATGTGCCAGGCTGTTTGCACCATCTGTCACACCAGAGTCAGCAAGGGGGACAAAAGGTGGCCAGCTGGTACTATCAGTCTGGAATACCATTTTAAGGGAGAAATACCAGAACCTGTGTCAAAAGGCATAGAAAACGGAGAGCTTCATGGGGAAGACAATTAAAGCAAATGCATTGCAGATGGAGCAGCTTATCTTTTCAACCACACTTACTATGGTTATTAGTAAAACACTTCTAAGAATGTAAAAGGTCATAGGATGCCTAAACTGAATGTAATCAGTCCTCGTTATGTATACTTTTGGTTTTCCAAGGAAAGCAAAGTTGCCTAAAATGACTGGTTATAAAAAGCCAATATGTAATGAATCTTTCAGCTGCAGAGTACAGGAAAAAACTGCAGCAGAGAAAATTTCTGGATTGATTTTTGCCACGGAATCATAGTTACCCAGGAAGCATTCCTCAAATGCTGACCAGAATCTGACCTCCATTACTCTGCTCCTCCTTGCAGGTTTGTCTTTGGTAAAAAGCTATTTCACAGTCTTATGAGTAAGTTGGCAAGGGAGTAATGCATAACCCAAAGCAGGATGCTTGGAGAGGTTTTTCATATGTCCAAAGGCAAGTCAACCCAATATTCAGTTCCACAGTGTGTCAGCCAGGTCATCAGGCAGTGTTTCAAGTCAAATCTGCATATCAGCCAGGGAGACATTAGGAAATGCACAGAACTACACGTTAAAGGTTTTGGTGAAGAGCATACTGCAAGAAAATGTGATTCAGAACATGCTGCACCACTTTGTAATTTACAGCCAGTCTATACCTTCTGGATTGAAAATGGTGCCAACATGACATATGCATCTGAGGATTGTGCTTATATTCCTGTACTTGTTTTGCAAAGTGTTGCAATTTGGTTTTGACAGACTTGAATGATAACTGCAGCAGTGAAAATAGAATCATGGCTCATCAGAAGATAGTCACTTTGCATATTTCACTGAGGCCAGTGTAATGCAGAATGAAGACCAGAAAGAAAATAACTTGTTAAAGGTCAACTGAAGCAAAACAGTCTGCCTTCTGGAGTTTAAAGATGAAGACTTTGCTATTATACATAGGAATACTAAAAGCCAGGGATTTATGCTCTCTGAAAAGTGTTGAAATTTATTATTTTATTACAGGCTATAAGAAAAGCAAAATTGATCAAAATGTAGTTTTAAATAGTCTTTTGACTAAAAACTGATTTTGGAGATTTTTTTCTGATCTAACGGCTTTATGTATAATTACATAATCCATCAACCCTGGAAGAATAGTATGACTAGAATATGAAATACTTTTAATGACAATCTGTAAAAATAACGTTAAGGCATCCTATTAAAAATATTATTTTCTTTCTAGAAAAATCAATGCATTCCTGCTACGCCTTAATTCAGGAGGGCAGACTTAAGTCTCTTCGTGTATTTGCCTGATAGAGCACCATGGGATAGAGACCTGCAGGCAAGAGGGGCTCAAGAAAGCTGGATAATATTAATGGTTTTCTTCCTCCAAGCTCAAGATTGGTGTACTCCTGTAAAATCCCAAGAAAGAGGCAGGAGACCTTCACAGGAGAGCTTCTGGCAGAAGAAAAACAGAATGTGGAAGAAGGGACAAGCCACTCAGGAAGAATACAGGAGCATTATCAGAGTATGCAAGGTTGCAAAGAGGAAGGTTAAGGTCTATTTGGAACTAAATCTGGCAAGGGTTGTCAAGGACATCTAGAAGTGCTCCTTCTAATCCCTCATTAGCAAAAGTAAGTTAGGGAAAACGTGGGACCAATAGTGAGTGGGGTGGGTGCCCTGGTGGTGGAGATTCCAGAGAATGTGGAGCTACTGAACACCTTTGCTTCAGTCTTTATTGCTAAGGCCAGCCCTCAGGAACCCCAGATGTTGGAGCCAAGAGAGAAAGTCTGAAGAAAGGAAGAATTTTCCTTGGTTAAGGAGAATCAGGTTAGAGATAATTTAGACGAATTCGACACCCACAAATTCACAGGCCCTGATGGGATGCATGCATTAAAGTTGAGGGAGCTGGCACAACTTTTCTGCCTATCTTTCAACTCACCAGAGATTAGTGACCTCTCTTTGTGCGTTAAGGGGTAAGAATCTACCTCTTATGTTATTCCGGGTTAGAAAGGAACAAGTTTCTTGTGCAGCAAAGTTCATTTCACATTGAAGCAGCATTCTTCCGGCACAGTCTCTGGAAAGTAACCCTTCCATTTCTGCTTTTCCTTATGCCTTTGGACACAGTTATTTAAGACTGACGTATCAGAAATGAGGATGCTGTGAAAAAGAAGATATTAATTCTATTTTGAAATTTGTGCATTATATTGCAATCAAAATATTATTATGAAGTATTATATTCTCTGAGTATACTTCTCCTTATTCCCTATTGTATCAGCATTCAGATTAATTCAGCATCTCAAGTAATACCTGCTTTCTTCAGTTTGAGTCTCAGAATAGATGAACATTTTTTATCATTCTCAATAAGAAAATTACTTATGTCACCCTTGATATTGAAAAGAAGCTTAGTTCTATTGACCCTGATATCCAAATGAACTGTTTGATATAAAGACCACATATATTGCAGTCTTTTAAAATTACCAGAAATGATCTGCTATTTTATATGATATATGAGTTATTAAAGGAAGTCAGGAGAAGAACTGAGAAAACTTTTGGTTAAATTAGTAGAGAGGTTAATTAAAAATTTATTTAATATAGGAAGAAAATAATAACTAAGAATTTTCAGGAAAGGCAGAATGACTTAGGTTAAACTCATAAAAAATTACCATTCTTTCCCAACAGAAATGAATTTAAAACTGAGTACGTTCCTAGGCTGTTGTTTCAGGGGAGATTTTAAATGAGAAAGCTAAAAGTAGAAATTGCCACAGCCCAGAAATCTCAATATATTAAATGAAAAAGAATTTTAAGTACTACTGAGTATCCTAGGCATTTTCAGTATCCTAGAGTGCTGCTGGCTGGAAGATTTGGTGAGTGCCAAAATTGCTATGCATTGTGTGGGGTCTGCAAGATCAGGTTCTGCTCTGCGATGTTGCCAGTCATGAAGGTGTCACAGACCAGGCAGCTATCGAGCCCCTTGCTGTACTGTGAGGGCACAGGACTCCAGGGTGGGAATGAGAATCTATTTCTTCAAGTTTGCACAAGCAGTTCCATGCAAAAATCTGTGTTAAACAGGATTAAAAGTGATTTTCTTTGCTTGAGGAAAAATCCTGCTAAAGAGAAAGAGGCCTGGAGTTTTCATGGAAGAGCTCAGCTGTTGGCTAGAAAAGACCTAGAATATATTTCAGAAATTGCTTGGTGAGAAGCATGTGTCAGTATTTTTCTTCCTACGCTCATTTGCTTTTTTTGTAGAACACAGAAATGTTATTTATTTTGTCAAAAGAAAGAAAATGTCAAGGCTTTGAGCTCTTGCCCTTTCAGTAGGTGAGCTCATCAGTGTACAGAGGAGGTCAGTGAGCTGAACTTTGGCAGGAATATTAATATTTTATAATGTTCTGAATCAGCATAATTTATCCCCTCAGTTAGGCCATGCCACAGTCCTGTGCCTTTTAAGTCCTGAAATATCACCAGCAGTTAAAAGCACTGCTCTCATTGAGAGAAGGGCTCTTAAGGTAATTTCAACTCAAAGCAAGCTCTGATCCCTGGCTGCTGTAAAATGAAAAGAGAGCTCATTTTAAATCCTTTTTTTTCTTTTTTTTTTTTTCTCTGAACTAAGGAGGAATGCAAGTAAATAAATGGGACATTCTATTAATAAAAACTGCCAGCATTTAAATATCTCTCTGAACCAAGGAGGAAAACTGAGTAGAGCGATCTCTATGTTCTTGGTATGGAGGCTTTCTGTAGGTGGTTCCCAGGCCCTTATGGCAGAAAGCAGAAACTGGCAATGAAGCATTTATCAGAAGCACGGGACTCCAGAAGAAGTAAGTTAATCACACAGAACTGAAATTCTAATGATACCTCTCACAACAACAGAACAAGTATCACTTGACAGGGACTAGTTATTATGCTTCAAAATCCTTTTAATGTGTTTCAAGACTAAATGAGAAGCACAAGCAAAGCTCTTAAAGATATTCTAACTTAATTTCAGCGTGTGGTGTCAGTCCTACTGACTTGTGGTTACCAGTTATTGCTTATTGTGCTTGTTTCACAATGTTATTTGCCACCTGTTCCCCATTTACTGTCCCTTGAAGAGTGCTCATGGCTAACTGATTTCGAGAGGTATGGGGGCAACATCCACTTCATTTGTTAAGTTTTCATATATCTGGCTGTGGTGGCAGGCAGGCAAATCCAGACTTGTAGCTTCCCGTGGCATGCCACAGTAACTCAGATGGCTCTGGGATGTGTTTCAGTGTGGACTATCACGTCTCCTTTCCCAAGACATTATGATTACCTTTCTTTCTTCCTTAAAAGGGAGATGCTGATTTATGTGCTTGCCCAAAAGCAGGAATAGGAGTTATCTCTAGCAGCTCATGTGAACAGCCTTATCTGCCAAGGCACCTCAGATCAGACCTGCTTTAGTCCTGCTCTCTCAGTCTCTCTTCAGTGTATCCACCCAGTGTTGCAAAGCTTACTGATAATTTGTAGAGAAGCAGATTTCATATATTTTACCCTGTGCCTTATGCCATGATCTGAGCATGTGATTTCAGCAGTAATATGATAGTACCCACAGAGCACCTAGCCTCATTTGTTATACCAGTCTATAAATCTCTAATTTTTCCTTCAAGATTTCCTATTTTACAGTCATATATGTGCCTGCATTCTGTAGGCACCTGTTGGCATACTGACAATTATGGTAGCAGTTGAAAAATATTGAGGGTGTAAGAACAAGCTGCTCAGATTTTTTTCAGTACTAAATCCACATGCATTGGCTCACCTCTTCTATTTAGAAATCATAAATTGTGTTACATGAAAGGCCATATTCATGGACCATTAGCTTTGTTTATCACTTAGAGTAATTAGTATAAATTCACAGAATCATTTAGGTTGAAAAAGACTTTTAAGTTCATCATCCAACAGTAAACCTAACACTGCCAATTCTACTACTAAACCATGTCCCTAATTATAGAATCACTTAGGTTGGAAAAGACCTATAAGATCATTAAGTTCAACTGTAAACCTAACACTTTCTCCCTTCTTCAAATGTCCTAGAAAAAGTGAGGTTTTTAATTTCTCACTCTATATTATAAAAGTACTTGGCAGTGCTCCACTTTCTTTTCTATAGTAACAGAATAATTTGAATATGAATATAAATAATCAGATTTCATATATACATTTTCTGGTACATGCTGTCAGAATTCCTCAGTAGACAGATTTCAAAATATTGAAGATGCAGATTCAGAAAGTCACCTTATATTTAAAGAGCTGTTCCAGTGTTTTCCCTGATGTTTTGGGTGCAACATTTGTCCTGTTTACATTGAGTTAGTTTTTTGCTTTTAAATGCAATTATTATGACTGTATTCATAGTAATGTCCCGTTGCTACTTTCTTCTTAGGACTGGAAGGTGACAGGGAAAATTTTTACATGCCGTTTTGTATTTTCTGTGCACAGAATGTCCCAACACTTAAGTGGGCAGGCTGGCCCTGGAGTGCATGTTGTCAAGAAAGCAGGAGTTAGCATCAAAACTTAAATTGATGCAGCTTGTTTCAGGAAAACTGAGTAAACACTTCTATTGCATCAGTTTTGCAGTCAGAAATCATTTTTAAAATCTGACAATGGCTAAATGAGACAATTTTCCATTACAGCCTAGAAAAGTAAAAGCGTAATTGTCACTTGCATCTGGTAAAATGGATTTTGCGTTGTGATATTTAACACACAGTGAATGAGAAAGCTAAAATCAATAAAAAGTAGACTGAAACTTTGTGCTTTCCCTCACTTTTCTTATTGTTGCCTAGGAGCACTAGGAGCAATACTTGATGCAAGTATTTATTAAGGAGGTTTGGATACCACACTCACTTTGCACAATGTTTCTCTGTAAAATATTCATATAGAAATAAAACATTCTATAACAATATTCCAGCTGGAGTTCATCATGTATGTATTACATGAAGTGCAGCAGGTTTGCTATAGGTAATAAGTAAGAGGGGCTGCTCTTTTTCAGAAGTAGAAGCTGCCACTTTTAGGATTTCCACAGGCTAATACTGAAATATAATTTTTGAATATTGTGGATTGGAGCAAGCTTTCCTCAGGGGGCCATGTTGCTGTTTTGTGGGCTCAGACAGCAGAAGTTCTGGGTAATTTGATGTGTGCATTGTTGGTAAAGGGGGCTCCCCCTCACCTGAGGTCCCAGACTTGTGGGTGGTAGAAATGTCCATGGGGCACCATTGGCTGAGCATCTCTTTGTGAGCTGCTCCCTGTGCATCAGTGTGCAAGGAGGGCACCCTTTGAAAATGCACCATCACCAGTTTTGTTTTTAGTAACGCTGAAAAGATGTGGTGAAAAGAAGACAAAATGAAATTCCTATAAATACTTGCCAAATTAAAAATTTGGGCAGTTTTAATGCATGGATGTCATTGATACCACAGTTTCTCTTTGCTCAGATATGGCATAGCTATGGTGACATTGTGTATTTATATTAAAGCTGAAAGAATAATTTGAAGAGAATAATTTATTTGATGTATTGATGTGCCCTCTTACTTTTTTAATCTGCCTTTTAGAAAGAAAAGTCTTTGGTCGTATCCTGACCCCAGGAGAATCAATAGTAAAATGCTGATAGACTTCACCAGAGCCTGGATCTTACCCCGGGGGTTTGAACTTAGCAGCTCTATGGAATCTTGATATTTACAAAGAAAAATGGACCAATTATTTAAACAAAGATACAAGGGATGAACAAATAATTTTGTGAGTGCTAAAGAAGAGATGCTTGCTCTGGGCTCTGGGTCAATTCTCCAGTGTCTAATAAGATGTGAGTGCATACCTCAGGCTTTGCCTCAAGCTTCTTTTTGATAGAGTGCTTTCATGAAGCTATTGGGAAGAAACTACTTCAGAGACCTTTGCCCCTTTGTCAAATCTAGTTTTAGTTAAGCAATAGGCAGGAAAATGACTGAATGGGAGGGAAGGGAAGAGAGACATACACAGAGAATTATTTCATATGCCACATATTCTATGTAAACATTTAAAAATTAATAATGTCAAAATAATTTTAATTGGTTCCTCATTTTTTCTGTTTTATTCTAGAGCTTTTTAGCATTAATCTCAAAATGAAATTTTAATAGAGCATTCCTTTTTGCTAGATGTAATTCTCTAAAATGTGCCACAATGAAATCTAATAAGTGTGTGTGTCTCTTCAGTCTTAGGGTTCCCTTAAAATAAATTAGTGTGGAGGTGTGTCCTAGACTATCAGAAATCAAAGAGGAGTGCGGGAGAAAAGCTGCTCTTTGCAATATCTGTCGCTTTTGGTGCTCCTCTATATGCACCAAATGATACAACAGAGACATCATACCTGTGTTTTGCATAGATGCCCATACAACTAAGCTTGGATCAGAGGCACTTTCTAAGTTTGCAGAAAGATATGATCTTCTTAGACGTAAGGAAAAATATTTTGGAGAACTACAACTCATGTACATGAAGCATATACTCAATGCATTTCCAGAGAATCTTAAAATAAAGCATGAAAAATAAGTAAAATTTAAAGGTCATTTGGAAAAGAAGAGCTGTAACACAAATGGATAATAAATTACATGAAGATCTCAGGCTTAAAGAAATGCAGAAACAGAGAGAGCAACTAGCAGCAGAAAACCTACCTCTATTACCCAAATTGCACCCATTTTGTGCAAGAATGACTAAATCCTCTTGTAAGTCTTTAATCTGTCTATGAAAGCCCCATAATTTTTCAAAATTTGAGCACTGTTTACTTATGTAGGTTTTGAGCACTCTCAATTTCTGATAACATCAGTAAGTGCATTAAGCAGTGTAGGGTACTGGGAAATCAGAAAAAGCTGCTGTGCACCTTGGAGTGTCCAGGGACTTTATGTACTGGAGATATTAATAATTTTCTGGAAAGTATTATGTTTCCTGGATGTGAGTTTGTATTTTACACTTTGACAGCCAAAACGTGGATATAATTTCAAACTCTTATATACTGTGAGATGGTATTGAAAAGCTCTGAGCTATTGATCAAAACACAGAGGAGAATAAATGACAGACTCAGAAATGGATTTAAGTGAAGGACTTTAGCTTTATGACTTTAGCAAAGCAGCTGGGCAACAAATGTCTAAATCACACTTACAATAGTGGTGGTTAGATGTCAGTGCATGGTTACAAGTGTCCAGCTGTGAATCTGTGATTTGTGGCAGAACTCTCTCTTCAGCCTGTACAAGGACATAGCCTTTAGAGCTGGGATAGAGGTCATCAAGAGAGGATTCTCCTAAAGGCTCTCATTTCTCTGCTTCTAGGTGTTCTGGATTCAACCAGCATAAGTGTAATAATCTCACTGTTTCTCAAGTTGGTGGAAAACGTAAGAAATTGAAGGTGGAATATAAACACCCTCCAAAATGTTCCTGTTCTCAACTGTCTGTTTGGGAGTTTGGAGCAACCAGCAACCTCCACTAGGCACTTCAATTAAATATCTGAAATGAGACTGAATGAATCTAGCTGTGGTCCATCAGCTAAGACTATCTCACTTACCCGTGGGAAAAGATAGAGTGATTCTAGACAAATTTGTCTTGCCTTTCTGAATATGGAAATTTCATATCTCATTGTGCCGGCATCATAGGGAGAGGGAAAAGAGATGAAAAATATAAGCTGACAGAAATAACTTGTATATCTCCAGATAATGTGAAAGTGCTTTCTGCTGCTAAGGTTTAAAAGAATATCTGAGAGTCAAGGCTAGAATTTCATTTGTTCAAGACTTAATCTTCTCCAGATGTTGAGTCAATGTGGATTTTGATGAAGAATTGAAACAGAAGTGTCTAGCCCACCTCACACTCTGTGGTACAGTCATTCCCACTGGTGAGAATAGGACCACTAAAAATAGGAAGCAAGTGGATAGAGAGATAGGCATACCATAATTGCAAGCAAGTGAAAAAGTGTGTTTATACCTTTTGACTATCTGTTTCCATATATCATAATTTATGCTGCATAGCCTCATAAATTCATTCCACTATGCATCTTTTCGTCTTCCCATGTTTTTAAATCCAAAGCACAATTTCTTACAGAGGGCCATTCCTTGGTGGTTTCAGAAGCAGTTAATCCATGGTGTGCTCTCTGCTGACTCACAGCTGGACTTCTTGGGTCTTCCACTCAGGTGTAATTCACCTGGGCCAGCTGCAGATTTGGAATGCTGCATATTCAGAAATGAATTTTACCCTTTGCGTTTGCAGCAATGCTAACAGATGTGCTTGGCAAGTTTATATCCTAGGGGATTCTGGCTCCCAGCACTGAAGAATTTAAACTCAAACTTCCTATAGTCCAGACATCTCAGGTGCTCTGAAAGAGTCCTAAAAGGATCCATAGCAAAATACAGGTAGCTGACATGGCTAATGTGGTCATGCCCTTGTCAGACTGATTCCAAGCTTATGTTGGATCCTGGCATTGAAGATTGCTTACCTATAAAAGGCTTTATCAGCTTTCAGAGGACACATGTGTGTCTACATTCATTTAGTGTGACCCAGATTCTTTTTCTCTGCTGGTTGTTTTGTGAGCACATTACTTTTTGTGACAATGCTTTTTGCATAATTGTCCATTCAGACATTCCAATGCACACCTGGAGCTGCTCCTCTGCAGCCTGAAGAGTGAGATTGCTAATCCTGAAAGTCAGAAAAAAGGCTGCAGCAAAGGCTACTTTCATCAGTTGACTCCCATTCCTATGAAGGTGATTTCTGAGTGCATATTCTATAATCTGAAAGCAAGATGGGTTTGGAACACACATCACCTTTCTTGTCTTGACATTACCAGCAGTTTTAGTAAGAATAACTCCTTTTTAATTTATTGCAACGCCGTGACAGATGAGATCTTCCTGATCCCATCACGGTTCAAGACCACATATGAAGTAGATTCAGTGAGAACTTTTTGTTGCTTTTGCCTCAAGCCTATAATAATAAAAATAATTGCTGGAATAAGACTTGCATTTTGACAAGTTCCACCAAATATTTTAGAAACCTTATCTTAATCTAGTTATCCAGCATTTTCTGCCTGAAGTCATAAAGTTTGGGACTGGCCCTGTGACTGGCAAAGCTCAAATACTGGGTGAATATGACTGTACTCCCCAAATTTGTATTTCCCACAAAACAGGACTGTGGTCCTGCAGATGTCAAGAGTGACAGACTGTGGAAATACACTCCCTTTGCTGGCTGTCATTTCTGCATGTACTGACAACAATTATTGTGACCTAAAGCTCTAAGGTGGGCTGCTGTCCACTACTGTAGTTTTGGGTTTTCTTTGAACCTCAGCTTTCACTAGCTACATTTTCAGACTTGCACTGAGTAGTTTTGGATGATGCACTTCAGAAGACTGCTGGTATTCAAGTAGAGAGTTCATAACTAATACAACTTGAAGTCTGTTGAAAACATAATTCTACATTTATGTTAAAAATACCTCTCTCAGTGGCAATAATATTTTGAATTAGTTGTCTTTCTGTGCAATTATTGAAAGAAACTAGAACTCAGTTTTGTTTGGAGTTTTGGAAACACTTTAATTTTCTTCCCAGTAGATTTGTTTTCTTCATTTTCAGTTTGTTCCTGTAATTTCTGGGCATCAAAATAAGGATAGAAACATGATACTTCAGAATAATTTTAGGCAGCCATATTCCCAGAACAACCTGACACGCAAAATAAGAAATCTTTCAAAATCAGAGAAACTCCCAATGCAAAGTCTAAATTCAGATATCCTTCCTAAGGGTAACCATCTAGAACATTTTTGTGTACACAATAATTCCAGTTCCACTCTTGTTTCACTACCTGAGATGCAGCCTAAATTGTTAAGAAAAATTTGATGTGAATATATGAACAGTAAAACCATATAGACTTTAAAAGGCTTATTTTGACCAAAAATTTAAGCTTTTAAGCATTTTTCTAAGATAGTGCTAAATCTTGTGGTAAATAACTGTGTAACATCCTGGATGCCAGTGTTGTCAAATAGCTCACACCAAGTTCTGGAGGCACCAAGTTCTGATGTACAATAGCACCTTTCTAATTTAGGCACAAAGTGCCAAAAGATGTTAAAGAACATGACTACAATAAAAGTTACGCACACATTTATTTGGCTAATGAAATAACCAAAATGATGTTTTGCACAAGTAAAGAAAAAATTATAAAATTTCCTCATTCAATTAAAAGTAATCCAATATTTTTTGCTACAGGAATTACGAAGAAACAATTCAGAAAGCAGATACTTACCCCAAAGTATCTTGCCTTTTTATACAACCAGTGGACAAATCCTGTCAGTGTTCTATATCATCATTCAAACCAAAGGAAATATGAATATAAAGTAGTTGCTGAAATTTTGCTTTTATATTCACAAAAATTTTGGAACAATAAGTAGAAAAACTCTTCAAAACCACTTAGAATTATTGATGAAATAGAAATGTGCTTCATGATTACATCAATTAAAATTGTATGGTCCTTCCTGGTGGGGGTTATGTGTCATATTTCAGTTCTCATTAGAACAACTGGCTGTAGTACATATAGTGACAGGCTGTATTTGTACATGTATCTATGTAATTTCAGACCTTGGATTATTTATTTTATAGTTGAATAATAATACAATTATTATTTTCCCCCAAACCAGCCTCAATGAGCTTTATTATGAAGATTTCTATTAAAAAAACATAGGTGACCAGAATTTGTAGCAAAGCAGCTGACAGAAATGGCACATTCCCCTGCACCCTCCTTGATTTCCAAACCCAAAAGCTGCTGCTCAGTGTGTTTAGGAAACATAATGAAAATATAGTTTTATATTTGTGAAATGAGTTAAAAGAAAAGTCTCAAAAAACCTCCACAATATTTTAAAAGGCTATTTTAATCCTAATAGAGTCAGACAATAGATGTACCAGTTTCACTAGATTTGCTTCAATTCCCATTTGAGCCAATGAAGAGAATCCCATTGGCTTTAAGTAGGAATTAGATTAGCAGGATTTATGAAGCAATTGTGTTTTATCTGTGTTAGGAATAGGAAGTTCTTGAAATTATCTAATTTTGAAGAAATCAAATCTCTGTACCTGACTTAAGACTGCATACTGAGAAAGAGGTAGGAAAAGCCAAAGTTCTACTTAAATAGTCTGTTTGTAGTGCAATGTGCAGAGATACAGAAAATGCCTTCCACATCAGGAGGGTGGTAAAATCAATAGTCCGATCCTTAACATTAGAAAGTAAGGGGAGAAAGAATTAAGGATGAAGAGTGCTCTCAAATTATAGATATTTTAGCATTTTTTCTTATAATCTTTATTCTTTTTTACATTAGACCTGTGATCCTGAGACAAGTAGCTCTGAATTAACCTTTTGTTTAAAAAAAAAAAAGGAGAAACAAAAAAGTGTGTGGAGATAGGTTTTGCAAAATATTTCTTTCCATGATAAAGCATAATGTCCTGTAATAACTGGAAAAATAATGCACCTTTTCTTCTCACCTTTCTTTCACAAAGCCTGTGTGTGAGCTTCTTTTCTCTCTTGCCTTTAACACGGCCTCCTAATTTAGCCAATATTTCATTTATGAATGTGTTCTAAGCAAAAACTTCATCCTATTTTCAAGTATCTTGAGAGTTCAGAGGGAATCAAATCCATCTTTAAATGAAAATGATGAATGTAAGTAAAATAAGTCCTATATATTTTTTTTCTAATGACATCAACTTCTCTTTTGCCTGCCTTACCTAGAAGCCTGCATGGTCCTTGTCTGTGAAAGACTCATACTTCACTCAGCAATCTCAGAGAGTTTGATTTAGGATAAGGATTTTATTACTGCCTATTTTTATAGCTGAGGTTTATATATATGTGTTCTACAGTTCACTGAGGTTAGAGGTGTGTCACGCAGTAGAAGCATCAGTGCTTTCTACTCTCCCCAGTTTCACTAAGAACGTGTTACTTCTTTGTATTGAATTTTTCCCATTATTCGAAGAACATTTGATAATTTAACAAAGAGATCTGAATTTTGCAAACACCTCAGTATCTGACCTGTCATTACACAGGTATAATACTTCATGGAGAGAACACAGGAGGCCACAATTCCTTCCCCCAAATTACCCTGGGAACTAGAGAGCAGCTGCAGTCTCATTGCTTTATCTTTTACATCTCAGCCAGAGCCATCTTTGTTACCAGGAGTTCTATTAAGAAGTCTCAAGTCTTGCAGATTAAATAGGGACTGATTCTTTTTACAGTAAGACTTTAAAAAGTCTTTAGTGTTATACTCAGTTATATACAAATGAGCTCACATGGAGATTATAGTGCCAGCTCAGAGAGATAATGTGGACAGCATTATAGGTCTTTGTGGGTTTTGACTATAATATTATGTTGTCTTTAAAAAGCATGAAAATGAATAGTCCAAGGGCAGCCAGATACATACTCGGCAAGATTTGTTGTCTTCAAAATTATAGTGTTAGGCATGTTTATTCAAATCAGTGATCAGAAGGGATAACTGGATGAGAATTCCTTAAGTGCTTTATAATGGCTGTGGATTACAGAGTAAATCACGCACATTTTACAGTCAGAATAAATTGAGTTTATGTGGCTACAGAAACTATTGCTGCTGTAGTTTGGGGGGGAGATTTGTCCCCCACTACCATTCTTAAATCCACACATCAATAAAAACTTGTAAAATACAGAAATGCCCCAATGAAATTCTGAGGGTTTTCAAG
The DNA here is from genome assembly GCF_050655825.1 of Lonchura striata. NCBI lineage: Eukaryota > Metazoa > Chordata > Aves > Passeriformes > Estrildidae > Lonchura > Lonchura striata. The sequence goes on along the minus strand of NC_140704.1, from coordinate 22,488,434 downwards.
TTTCTGCATTTGATAAACAATTTAAATACTGTAATTCTTAATTGTTTTATTTGTATCATATTTTTTACAAGTACATAAAGGAATAGTTAAGTCTGATAGTGATGCAGCTGGAAAATTGTGAAGATTCCTTGACCTTGGAATTTTCTTGTTGTTATGCAGCAGCATATAGTGTTGTGATGCTCAGTTGGGTGCTGTCATTTTGGAACATGTAGCTGCAAATGAAGTACCTCTGCTGCCTGCAAGGCATTGGGAGAAGCGTGACAGACCTAGAATTGGAATATAAAACAAGGGGTATAACTGAGTACCCACAGGAGTAGGTCTGAAATTGTCTTGGACACTCAGTCCCATGAGTATGGAATGGTTGTATGGGGTTAAAAGAAGGTCCATGCCTGGAAGTATTATATTAACCTTCCTTTTCAAAAAGGAGAAGAAGATGCCTTGCTTTTGTTTGGAAAATTGGCAGCTGGAGAAGCTTTGTCTTTGAGGTAAAGCCTTTATTTCTGTGCTCCAGTGCCAGGACTGCTTATGATTGTTTAGGCACAATGCAAATCAAAACACGGTATCTCTTTCCTAATCTCTTTCTCCTAAACCAGGAGTCCAGTCACTGATGTTCAGTGATTTCCTGCACTTCCTTTCTTTCATTCAATGACCTTTGTCTTTCTTTCAACAGCATGGCTCCACGATGGAGGGAAGGGTAGGAACTGAAATTCTGCTGATTTACTGATTCTGCTATGTTTAAATAGAAGGTATGAACCTTTAGCTGAAGGAAGTTCAAATCTGTCATGTTCTAAGGAAGTCCCATAAAGCACTGAACTGCTTGGTAAAGCAGAGCCAATGTCCTTCCCTGAATTTCCTATGCAGATCTCTTTTGCATACAGCATTAGGAGTCACCAGCAGCTCTTAAAGTCTGCTTAGAGCAAACCTACTGAATAACATTTAGAAATCTACCTTATATAGGTAGTAACTTTAAGGATCCTTCTTGGGCTCTGATAACACAGAATCCCAAAAAGGTTGAGGTTGGAGGGGACCTTTTGTCTAACCCTCCTGCTCAGACAAGGTCACCAAGAGCAGGCTGCTCAGACACTGCCTGTGCCATGGGCAGAGCTTTATTAAAGTGATGACAGTTCTGTCTTCATGTAGAAACAGAACCTTTTAAATTTCACCAGAAAAAGATGTCAGCTGTATGAGGAATGATTCAGGGTTTTTGAGGATTAAAGTTTTAGCCTTAGATCTGTACTCAAGGGCTGTCTGAGAATATCCTTACTTTTGGTGGATTGCTCAGTGTATGTGATTTTTCAGATTAGATATAATAAATATCCAAAAGGTTAATGTCTGTGAACTCCAAGGGGTATTCTCTAGGCTGAAAACAATTCAGTTTAGTAGAGAGGGGACCCTACTGGTATTAGTTTATCAGATGCCACAAGCATTGCAGTCCGTAAGGAAGGATTTAGTCCCTTCAGTCAGGTACACAGACATTTTGCTGTGAAGACTGCACTGGTACGGGCTGAAAGAACTAATGAAGATGCACTTTTGGAATGTTCCTATATTAAATGAATGCCCAGGGAAAGGGGAGATGGGACTTGTTGTGGATATTACCCTGAAGCACAGTGGAGGATTTGATGGATGCTTTCCTTTCACTGGGGAAAGTCCAGCTCTGCTCATATATTTTTCCTGCTGTACAGATTCCTATAATCTTAGTTCTTTGGATGCTAGCCCATTTAGCACTTCTTTCACTTTAAAGATGGCCTGTCTAGTGTTTATTTTGCCTTTCGACAGCACAAGTTTAAAGTTTAGAAAAGATTGGGTAGCAGGATTGCAAATACGGTGATTACATAAAATGCAAAAGTTGAAGTTGCCTGCACATGTAATTTAGCCATTTTTAAGGTAGTTAAATAAGAATTCCTGTAAAGCATGTCTGGGCATTGAATGCAACATTGTTTTTTTGTTAGCTGTGGTTTCAACTTATGGCACTAGTGGCAATAATTTTAGTATTTCTGAACTCATTTCTGAATATTTATCCCCTGTAATGCAGTCATAGGAGAAGCAGGTTAGTGAAACAGCTGTTAATTTTCCACCAATTTGAATACTCCATCCTACTTGGTAGATGTTTTCCCCTTGCAAGTTCAATAAATATTTATGTCAGCCCTGCTGTCAAGTAGTAGTCTCAGTAACAGACAGTTGCTAAATTAAGATACTTTCCTTGGCAGTAATGGAAAGCTAATGAGGCAATTGCCTTATGCAAGAACCTTGGTGAAGATTTACCTTTATAATTGTCATAAGAGGTTGAACTGCAACTCCAAGAATAATAAAACAGAGGGGCAGGCTGTGTTACCACCAGGTGAATGGAGGTGAGAGAACATAAAGAAATCAGGTTCCCTTCCTTGGTAGTGCTGTTTCACAGGGGCAGCTGCAAGTGAGCTTCAAGGACAGAAGGCAGAGGAGTTGGGAGGTGGTGCTGCAGATTATGACTTGCTCACAGAGGTGTTCCTCCATCAGTGTGTTCTGGCAGCTGTATGTATAGGTCCCAGCACAGATAGATGTGTGCTAGTAGGCAAGAAATGCAAGAAAACTGCTACACATTCAACCAGACCTAATTTTAAATTCCATTAATCCCTCAACTTTTCTGTCTTTACTGTTGTATCCCAGTAGAATGGGCAGTTGGAGAATTACAGCTGGTTTTTTGCAGCTACAGTTCAGGAAAGAGACCTTGGAGTCATCATTGACAGATCTCTGAAATAATTGTCTCAATTTGCAGCAGAAGCTAAAAAAGCCAACAAAATATTGGACATCAGCAGAAATAGTATTGAAAACAAGACAGACATCAGCATTTTGCCATGATATAAAACCTTAGTGCACTTCCATCTTCAGGGCTGTGTGCAGTTCTAGTCTCTGCATCTCAAGAAGGACATGGTGAAGTTAGAAAAGATACAGAGAAGGGAAAAAAAAATTAAGATGGTGGGACAATGGTTTATGCAAACAAAAAAACCCAGTCATTTCCATGAAGGGAATTAATATAGGGAATACAGAACAATTTCCCACCAAATTTCACATGACCATATTTAGACTGGACTCAACAAAACCTGTAGATCAGTAACAAATAAAGCAAGCATTTCTCCAAACACTTGGCTTGCAGGCTTCACAGACTAGTATCCCACCAAATTGCTGAGGTTGGAAAGGACCTCTAGAGATCATCTATCCCAACCTCCCAGCTCAGAGCAGATGCTCAGGGCTGTGTCCATATGGGTTTATTATCTCCATGGAGTTGTCAAATTCCTCTGGGCAATGTATACCAGTGCTTGATACCCTCATACTAAAATCCTTTTATTTTCTTATGCCTCAATGTAATTTCTTTTATTTTACTTTGTGCCCATTGCCTCTTGCCCTGCCACTGGGAACCACTGGGAAGAGTCTGGCTCCACCATCTTTGCTTAGCATTGTCAGGTATTTATTCAGATGGTGAAGATCCCCCCAGAAGCCTTCTCTTCAATAGGCTGAATAGGCACAGGTCCATCAGCCTTTCCTTGTACGAGACATACTCCAGTCTCAGTCATCTGCATGACCCTTGGCTGTACTTGTCCCAGTATGCCCGTGTCCCTCTTGCACAAGTAGCCAAAACTGTGTGTCACCAGAGCTGAGCAGAGGAGAAAAACCACTTTTAACCTGCTTGCAATGTTATTTGTAATACAGCCCAGGAAGCTGTTGCTGCAAGGGGACAGATCTGGCTCCTGTTCAGCTTAGTGTTACCAGGATCCCCAGGTCTTTTTCTGACAAGGTGTTTTCCAGCTGAAAATATATGGCCCCCAACATATACAGGTGCATTTTTATCCAGGCACAGAAGTTAGCATTTTCTACCTATCAAAGTGCCTCTAAATTGGAGCACAGACATCTGATGTATTGACCACTCCCAGCTTTATCATCTGCAAAACTGCTGGGAGTGCATTATCCAGATCACTAATAAATGCAGTAAACAATATTGGCAGTAGCATTGATCCTGGTGTACATAGCTGGTGCCTCCAACTAGACATTGTGCTGTTTGCAGGGGACTCTGGAAGTAGACAAGTATCAGCAGATCCGTAAGGAAAAAAAGAATTAGACAAATTCATGGACAACAGATCCTTAAGCAGATACTAAAAGTAAACAATAGTGATGTGCTCTCTAACATACCTAGTCCAGCAATTATGCATATTGGGAAGAGAACTGGACAGCAGAGGCTGGCCAGCCTTCGGGGGAACTCTGAAAGTGTGAGAGGTAATACTGGTTTGCATAGATTGTCTGCCTCAATACAATATTTCTTTTCTCATGTTGAAAGCCCATTGTTACATTAACTGTGGGACCAAGTGCTTTCTCCTCTTTCTCCCTCCAGCCATTTCTCCTCATCCTCACTGATTTCAGATTTCATTGGTTCTTTGACATCTATCTGGCACTAGTAGCACAGCTGCATACAATCTGCTAGACCAAGTAAGCTCTTTTCTCACCCTGCTGATGAATTGGGACTGGTGTATTCACTAGCCACTCTATACTCTGCCTGTAAAGATAGTTTTCTCCTAGGACAAGCTATTCCAGAATGTTCTTGTATTTTTGGCAAGAAACAGTACTGGAAATGTATGTCTTCCCTATTGTTGCAACCTGCCCCTGAAGGCAAGGTTACTGAGGTTCTTGTTAAAAAATCTTTTGGGGTGTATTAGAATGGAATTACACAGAATGACCAGTATTTATAAATATATATGTAAACAACAAGTTTATTTTAAAACAGTTTTGTTGCTATGGAAAGGAAGTATGCAACCAATTTGATTGTTATTATCTATAGTAATTTAGCAACATGAAAATATAAAGATCACTTAAGAAAGTATATAAGGAAAGGGAAGAAAGAGTAAGAAAGGATAAGAGTACATATTGGAGAAGCAAGACAGTGGAGAAGCACCACCTGTGGATGCAATAATGAGACCAGATTGCTGCAATTTTGATGTCTGTTTGTCAAAGTGATGGTCACATCTTGATCCCTTGCGGGGGAAGCTCACAAAACAAAAGAGTTCAATGGGTTCAGGTTCAGGGGAGAATGCCCAGAAAACTCCCCTTGGGGGAGTTTCAGGCTGTCTGGGGTAAGACTGTGGATCATGTGCAGTCCTTTGGTGGAAGGCCCTGGAAATCAGCCTGGGGCACTTTGCGGGGTGTTGGCAGTCGCAGATGTGACTGAAGATTACTTGGGGTGGTCTTTGTTTGGCCAGCGAAACATGTTGGAGTTTTTGCTTCCTTTCACACAGTTTATCATGGTGGGAGTGTTATTAAGATGTGTTAACCACAGCTTGCCTCTGCCAGGCCTGGAATCAGGGCCCTCCTGCTGCAAATTCCTCCCTTCTCTGCTTACCTCAAGTTCTCACTGTGGTAATTTATCTTACGTCAAGTTTCTTCTGTGGCCTTGGACAATTTAATAGTGCTCTTTAACTCCTCACACCTATTCTGTGAAAATTTTGAATAAAGAGGCTGTGCCTGAGGACCTTGGAATATGGGAGTGTTGTCAAGGGTCACACCGTGTGGTGATGGGCATAGTACATTGCCAGATGTGGATAATGGTACATTAAAGAACAGCCACACTATATGGAGCATTCTAGAGGGTCCCAGAAAAGCCACTTTAATGTTTATCAGCTGAGTTACTCATCATGCTGCATGCTCTCAGCAGAGTAGCCAGTCAAGCAATTTGATGCTGCAAACTTAGAAATGCATACATTTTACCAATAAGAACTTTTTGTTGACTTAATTGGGCTAGGATTAGTCATCTGGAGAAAGGCAAAGTTACAGAGTAAAGAAGTTAGTGATGTATAAATGCACACATGCATATAGACACACACCTGCACCTACTCTCTGTCACACAGGCACACATACATAAGTGCTTACACACAGCACTTCCCAGGGAGTAACACGGTTTGCTGTACTTCCAGCAGGAGTGAAGCTCAGACCATGCTAGAGGTTCTTCCATTGGTTGATACTCAAAAGTCAGCACTTAGCAGATAAATGTGGCAGAAGAAAGACCACTTCCCCTTACTCCCACATACATTCTTGAAAGAGGAGTAATTTTTAATATACTGAAAAATGCTGATTTTTAAATGTTACTGACTGTGGCTAAAAATAAGGGATTATTTATTACTTCTGTATTACCATGAGTGCTTAGCTGTGGATTCTTTTAAGCTCCTTCTCCCCAAAGTAAGAAAGAAATTCTGTCTAGTTATTTATGGTGCTAAGATAACTCTCAGAATCATTATATTTTTTAATTTCATTTTTTTTTTTTTTGCCCCTTGAAGTTGCAATATCCTCTCTTAAAAGTGTGATTTTTATAGATATATTGTTTCATTTTGAAGAAACTGGGCATTTTAACCCTATTAATATATTTTATATGAATGAAAGGTCCCTGGATTTAACAGGGAAACTGAGTCCAGTTAGTCTCCTGACCACTGGAGATAAAATGTTTTTTAAAGTGAAAAGAATTGAAATACTTGTGCATTAGCCCTTGTGAGCTGCTTGTGCAAGCTGCTGTGAGCACTGTATGGCGCTCAATACAGTAGGTTGAAACCTGCTGAAGACTATCTGTTCCAAGCCATGTTTTGTTCTGGTGTTACAGAAACCACAGAGGTACAAGGGTGTCAGGAGCCAAAATCCAGTGGGCTTTTGAAAAGATTATTCACCATAAGTAATACTTTCAAAACAACCTGTGTAGGGTTACTGTACAAGACATAACATATTCAGCAGGGCTGTGAAAGGATCACTCACCATCTGGCACAACTCCCTTTTGGATGGACAGGACATAGCAGAACATCTGGCAAGATTCACAGGGCACATTGATGCCTTTGATTGCTCGAGATCCTCCTTTCTCATGGCAGGCAGAGCCTGCAGGGTTGAAGGCACTGGAAATGAGGCCCCAGCAAAACCTGCCCCAGTTCTAAGAACCCTCTGGCTGTGCTGTACCTCCGTTGTCTCCTTTTCTTGTCCTCAGGCCTGCAGTTTCTTTCTGGAGCCTTTTAGTGCCATTCTGCTCACAAGGAAACAAGGAACAGATGTGCTCAGCACTGTTTTGCCTTCCTGTTGAGTTCAGTGGGAGCAGAAACTCTTGGGTTTGTGGAGGGGGTAAGGGTTCAAATTATCCTAATCTAGGATAGTTGCTCCACAGCCTGTCTGGTTGTGATGTTCACAGGGGTTCATCCAACCCAAATGGTGTCCTTTCCCCACCAAAAAAAGGTGGTAGTGGGGAATATTCCAAACTCTGTTTTTCTTTGTCTGATTCTTTGAAAAGGGGAAAACAGCTTCTATATCTACTGCGGTCTTCTTGCTGAAACACAATGTTGAGGAAACTTGAAGGGCTATATTCTAGAAATTCTCTGAGTTCACAGTCCCAAAGGTTGTATGTGAAGTTGTTTGTGCTGTATTGAAATAGATAAAAACAAATAGTTCCCTTTTCTGAATGTATTATGGATCCACTATTTATTTTAAAATATGTTAAGGGACACTTCCTGTATAACCATTTTTTACATTGGGGTATGCAGCAGAATGTGATTCCCCATCCACAAAGAGAATTTTCTGCTCTCCCAGCTATTTTTATTATATTTCTATCTGTGCTAAGGCATCTGTGAATATGATATCTCAGCCCAGACAGAAGAATTCTTATATCTGAAGAGAATGGAAATTACAGAACATTCCAGTTTAGCATCCATTTACTAAACTAAATAACTTCTTGGAGAGGGAGAGGAAGAGATGAGGTGGGGCATAGGATGCATTTTGTAGCTCTGAATTTCTATTTCAAGTGAAAGGAAAACATTTAACCAAATGTCTCATTAATGAGAGCCTAAAGAACAGACTGAACTTCTAAATATTTCTTCTAAATATTGCAGCAGTAAGAGTCCAAAGACTTTGATTAAGCTTTTCATATCTAGAATGACATTCCTCCCACATGCCCTCCTACCAGCACCCTAAATATGCAGGCAACTTCAAATACCTTTAAATATGAATGTTGAAGAACCTTTTAACAGACTACATCTTCTTTGCAAGTTGCAGACAAATCTGTCATAATTTTGTCTTCTGCCAACAATGTAGATAATATATATATATATCAATCACTCAAAAGTTAAAAAGCTGCAGCTTTCAGGCTTTCATTCACAATATGCACATTCAAGAAAAACAAGTTGTATGTATACATCTAGTGAATACCCCACAGAACTATTAGCCAGAGAGCAAAACTTAATTGATCTAGCTATTATCAGACTTCAACATTTGATCCATCACACACATTCCAGCTAAGATTAAGAGCAAAACATAATAAAGGCTTCCAAAACTTCATGTTCTCTTAGACACAAAACAGCTTTCCCGCCTGCGTTTTTATATTTTAATCGTCTTCATGCAGTATGTTCAATTCTCCATGAAGGCAATTCAATTCCCAGAGCCAACAGCTTTGTCACTTTTTTTTGCTGATTTAGAAAAGAAATCACTTCCAAGTGGTGGCAGAAAGGAACTTATTTACTTAAGGTATCCCAGCACACATAAGACCTTTAAATTGTTTTGCAATTGGCACAGGGAGTCACAACTGGGACAGTCTATTGAGGTGACTCTCAATACAGAAAATGTCATTTGTGAGACTCCTTGTTTCTGTTAGCTAATGGCCATACAGTACTGCAGTATAAATCAATGACTTGGGTTTCCAAAACACAGAGTTGAATGTCTCTCAGTTATAAAGGTGTGAATCCTTCATTTTAGAAGATTCTTCCAAACACATGATAATGTAATAAATTTAAATAATGAGCATCTGTATCCTCCATGTTATCATTCTGAAGTCTGTAAAAATTAAAATTCAAATACATACTACCTGACCCACAGAAGGGTCTAAGGTTCTAAGTAGAAGATGAACTCTTTCCTATTGGAGAAACAACTAAGTCTGGCTCCATATTTCCTCCAGTGTTTTATCTCCTGACCCAGCATAACTCTGCTTTCATGTTTGTGGGAAGTGTCTTGGCATGATGGCCATGCAGCAGCTGACAAGGCAGTTTTCCCAAGAAGGAATAATTGGCGTCCTAATTTATTCTGCCATTGAACATTTGTGATGTACAGAATAGCTAATATTGCAAGGGACCATCCAGCCCAGTCCCTGATCCTTACAAGGCTAACTAAAACCAAGAGTGTCATCCAGATGTCTCTGGCCCTTTAGTAGTGGAATGTTGCTGGAACCTCTCGTTAGAGATGCTTTTTTTCAAACATTCTCACTTTTGGCAGGTCTGTGCTCCTTGAGGTTACAGGTGTTTTCAACTCTGCATTTACTATTCCAATGCAATGACTCATTTCATTCCCTATGGTTTTTCAAAATCCTAGCAAATACCAGCCTGAAAACAGCTCACATCTGCCTGTGTGTTCAGGGCAAGAGACCAACTTTTAGTTTTCCCTAATAAATAACGCAATTCTACTATAATGTCTCTAGGTCCTATATTAACATGTCTGCCTTAGAAAAGACATGTGCTTAAGACACAGCTAGGATCTAAATCACCAACTAAGATTAACTGGATTAAGCTGCAGTAGCTTTTATCCAGTAGAATATATTCTCCTTCATGTAACAGTCTGGGCAATTCTTAATGGTAGTGACTAATGCGTAGAGGCAGATAGATCTGTAGCCTTAGAGAACTCATATGTTTAAAACTGGATGTCTAGACCTACTTTTTACAGAGACAACCTATTAAAACATTTCTATGTAATCTGATTAACTGAAATGTCTCTTTAAAAAATGTTTTATTATTTTTGCAATATCTATCTGTACAAGACCATGAGTGTCTTTTTCAGACTGCTGCTGTAATCAGTGAGTGAAAAGGGAAATACTGGGTCATTAAATGCAGTAGCTGTTGCCATATATAATAATGCAAAATTATTATTTTTATGTGTTACAACAGTAGATGTGTTTATCACCACCATTCTATAAGGAGCAAAACATGTCTAGTGCAGTACACAGACATTGAAGCACCCACCCAAACCAAAAAAAAATCAAAATTAATGTTCTGCAACTGCACCTCAGAGTGAAGCCTGTGGAATAGAAAACCTGATTACAGTTCTCAAGTAAATGGAGAGTTTCTCCAGAGAAACTGAGCACTGTAGTTGTAGTTAATATCTGCCTAAGAAGCATTTCATGAGGCCAGGTGTACTTTGCCTAGTATTTTATAATGGTAGTAATATTGCCTGTGTATATGTATGTATTTTAAAATAGTTCCTTTAGGAGTCAATGGCAGTTTAGCCCCATTGACTGCAAAGGGAAGGTGGGGATAAACCCTAGGATTTGCCTTGGTCCAGGCAAATTATCAAGACTTGTGACCATATAGATATCAAAATTTAAGCAGTAAATTGGGTTGTTGTTACAAAAACCTTTAAAAAACAACTTTGAGTGTTATGGGTGCCAAAATGTGACACTTATTACAGAGACAGTTGAAATGGCTTGTAGCTTTGAGGTATAATAGGAGCAATCCTAACAGTTATATATTATTTTGGAAAACACCCCAAACCTTTTAACTACAACTTTGAAGTACTTAATTTTTTTTTTTTTGTGTGTCATCTCTTAAATAATTTTTGAAAGCTTTCTAACTAAAATTTTAATTGTAATTATTGTAAAAGTTTGATGAAAAATATTCTTCCTTTCTGTATATCTGAAAATTTGCTGTTACAAATATAGGCTTTCTATTCTATATCAAATTTCCTAAATACTTACTGCTGCAACAAAGTGATAAGGAACTATATGTTTAGTGCTGGAAAGCTGTCAGGAGGATGCAGTGCTTTAGAATAGTGGAATGACTGAAAAGGGCTGAGCTGACCTAACAGCTGTTGGCTACAGAGAATTGTGATCCTGTTCTCCTCACCTTGTCACTTCCTCCCTTCAGACCCTTCCCTGCTTAGGAAGGTATTCCTCTTCCTTGTGCAGCTGCAGGCATGCACCTGGTCCTTGATGAGCTAATTCAGTTTGTTAGGCTGGCCCTTGTTTTGCTGACATGATGAGCTGAAACCCACTCCCAAGGGAGACACACTAAGGCCAGGGATGGCACAAGCTGGGGGAGCAAAGTGCTGGGAGAAGAGAGGACAGGAGAGGACAGGGAGGGAAGTGGGTGGGAAGCAGGAAGTTGCTATGTCTGAGTTTAGCCTGGCTGATTGCTGAGGTGTCGATCACCTTTCTATGTAAGAAGGCTGGAGCAGAAAAGACACACAGGCATGTTTTCCTTTACAATTCCATTTGGTCCAGCTGTACAGGAAAAGAAAGCACTCTATGTTCAGTTGCTGCAGCAGAAAAAATTGCTGGGGCTACAAAATATGAAAGGAGGATTATTGTGGGCGGGCAGAGGTGCAGATCAGGCTTTGCATCCACAATGGGGAAACCCAGAATGGGAGTGATCCTTCTCTCTTTTCCTCCATCATGCCTAGGCTTGTCAGGGCTGTGAAGGCACCTTCCTGTTCTGCCTTCTCTCTTCCACTATCTATTGGAGGTTTCACACGTGTTGCACATGGTTGCATACTGTACCTAGTTCTGCTCCACTTCCAAGGTGGCATTCCCATACTGACCACCAAACAACAATTTTACTTTGTGTTTACTGCTCCAGGTCATCCAGAACTGTTCCGTGCCTGTATCACCACGGCTCCTTCTGTTGTCTGTGGCTTGTGCTGTTATAGGCCCCAGCTAAAAATTACTGGACAATCCCTTCTGGCAAGAGTGAACTGTTGCATCTTCCCTCTGTTGTACTTGCTATCAATGTTTTTCTGTTGTAAATGAATGTAATGGTGGGGTGAAACCTAACAAAGTAGATCAGTATCTAATCCAATGCAGAACTGAAAGAAGAAGGAATATTTCCTTTGAATCTGCTTGTTTTTGTATGGAGTCCTTATTGACTGTGGTGTTCACATGCCCTCTGAACAGAGAGAGACTTACCTTTCTCACAATTTCTCCTGAGAGAAGCTGTAAGAGAAGCAGAGAAAAGCGAATAAAAATAATTCTTATCTCATTCGCTGCTCCTATGTTTGTGCCCATGTGGAATATGTTCTGGAGATTGTTTACCCAAGGTGATTGCTTGATTGGATTTCGGTGATTATTGTTTGGATTCATTGACCAATTGGATCCACGGCTGTGTCGGGACTCTATGGAGAGTCACAGGTTCTCTAGTTAGTGATAGTTCTTGTTAGTGTAATATAGTGTAATATAGTTATGATATAATATAGTTTAATAAAGTAATTAATTAGCCTTCTGAAATCATTTGAGTTCAGACATCATTCTTCCCAGGCATCAGGGGTCATTTTACTATAATTAACATTTTAAAATAAATAATATGCTGGTTTATATTTGTATGTAAGCATATGATAAGTTGCTGGACAATAGAGAGTTACAAATAAATAAGTATTAACATTCAGAAATTTAAAATTATTTTTGGTTGGAGACTACTATAGTCTGAATATTTAGGCATCTAATTCCCTTAAAATGCTCTTTAACCATGAAGGAAAAAAAAAGCCATGAACTTTGGGAATCTCTTTTGGACAATGCTTCTTTAAATGAAGATGGTAAAAGGTATTAAAATGGCTGAGATCAGCACAGTTGTAGAACAAGATGTATTAACTGTAGAACTCCAGGTTTGTCTTCAGTGCTTGTGAAATTGTGGAGTTGGTTCAGAGATGTCCAAGACAAGCTGCAGCAAAGAACCCCAGAATCTGAAGTCAACTCTATATGAAAAAAGAACAGTTGTGAATCTTAAGAGATTCAGATCTTCACCTCTGGGACATTGTCTTCATCCACTTAGCCATTTCTTCTTTTCAGTGCAGAGAAAGCCTAAAGTCTGGATATCTTCTGCTTTATCTGACAAAGTGCACCTCACAATCAAATTATGCTTTATTTGCTTTAGATCCAACTGTTCTTAAGTCTACCATCAGTGATATATAAATGTTCAACTCCCTTCATGTCCCTACTCCTTCTCTAAAGATTAAAAATAAAAGTTAATGAAAAATTATTGGATTGGTGACCAGGCTTTTACCTCAAGGCATTCCCTGGGGTGAAATATTACTTATGTGTGGTAATTTTTTTTTGTGTGTGTTTTTTTTAATATGTGCTAGAGAGCTTAGAAAGACAATTTTTAGGGAAAGTATACATTCCATTCTGCCACTTTGTCATTTCTCCATTGTTACTTTCTTTTATGAAGAAAATGATCACAGACCTTTTCAAGTAACAATATAAACCGTTATAGATGCAAAGGTAAAACTGAAATTAAAAGTCTTATATGGCAAATTTTATCTCTTTTGTTTGTCACTTCTTCTCAATAGTAGCCCTGAGAATGCAACAATTTGAGAAGATAAATGTTAATTTTTCTTCCATAGCATCTCATTTCAAAGCTGAGGAGTGGAAGTAGGGAAGAAAGTAACTTGGGGATTTGCTTTTAATATTGCTAGCAACAAAGTCTGAATTCTCTTGGCTTCCTAGCTTGATAACCACTCTCTCCAAAACCTATTTTGGGGAGTGTTCATGCTCAGTTTCCCAGCAGCTTCAGTGTGTACTTCAATTGTGCCTTGTTGACTTCAGCAAGATTTCTGAGTAAGTATCACATCCTGAAGAGGATAACTTTAGGCTGTCAGTGTAAGGGAATGTGTCACTTCCTTTTAAGAACCGAACAGGCTGTGGTGACGTGTGTCAGGGTTGCTCAAGCAGCCTGCTGAAATCAGTGGCATGTGGCAGACAGTTGTATATAGCTTTTTACACTGTGTGTCAAGCTAAAGGCTCCTTAAAAATTGTAAATACTGCATAGTATCAGAGGTGATACTTGGAAAAGAGTAAATATCCAAAGCAAAGCCCAGAAGTGAGATAAAGAAAACTAAAAGAGATGTGGGACCATAAAAGAAAACCCCAAATAAAATCACCTTCAGCTGAAATGCTGTAGCAGAGTCCTGGAAAAGAGTAAGGTAAGGATGTGCTATCTAGATGCAGGCAGATGTACACTTTGAGAAAGAAGATGTAGAAAAGTTAGAATTTCCCTGCTATTTCTGGACACGGGGCTACAGATCTTAAACTGTCTGCATGTAAGGCAGAATGAATTAGAATTAATACTGTATTCTGAAGTAAAGCAAAGCAATTGAAACATAGGCTCCAAATAAAACAGCAAAATGAATGAAAGTTCTTTTGAAGGTTCTTAACTGAGATTAACTTAGAAAATCAGGCATGGGATCATGCTACTTTGACAGATTTCATTATTGAGATTTGATTTTCATTGAAATCAAATATATAAACCAATATATCAAACCTGGACTAATGGAAATATTAAAAATACTTTAAAATGCTGGAAAGTAAAAGGTGAATACAGTAGACATTGACTAAGGAAACCTGAGTTAGGGTTAGGGTTATTATAAGCTAAATATATCAGAGAAACACTAATGAGCAAGTGTCTCTGAAGTTGTACAGCTATAACAAGAGCACGAAATAGGAAAGCTACATGGACACAAACATATGTCCACGACTAGAAAATATTAATCCAACTGCTAGATAGATTAGTGTTTTGCAGGAATATGTGATCAGAGACAGCAAAATTAATACAACCAGCAAGCACATTGGCAGTGTCTGGTGCATGTTAACCAGAAAGGAAATACGAAAATGAGAGAACAATTCTGTATAGAGGCAAAATACAGAACCTGATAGAGGAAAATTTATTACTTTAGTGGAGACTGCTGCAAATGCTGTGCAATATTAATGGGGAGCTAATGCTTGGAGGGAGAATGCTAATGCTAATGGGGAGTTAATCTACAAAATATTGTAGATTATTGGGATAATAAACATAACTATATAAAACAAGAACCACTACTACTGAGGGCTCACAGAGAGACCTAACTGCTGTTCCAACATTACATGACCTTGTATAGAAACCTGTAAGAAAAAGTGGGTCTGTACTGTGAACAATGAGCCAATGATGAGTTTAGCAAATGGAAAATCCTTGGTGTGCTTAATAGAGTACCTAAAGGTGAGCTGGACATAAACAAATGTAAAGGAAATGTTCAATAAATCAGGACATCAGAGGAGGCAGGGAGACAAATATACATGCTTACAAGGAGTACATTTAAACGTTGACTTAGTTTTCCCTGAAATTGCACATTCTATTTAAAACAGAGTATGATCTGTGTGAACTTTGCTGAACCTATAGATCTTATTTCATGTTGCCCAAAATGTTTGTATTAGATTCTAGATTTCAACATGTCTCAAGTTCCAAATCTACTCAGCAGCATGTCTGGTAGAGAATGCCAACAGCATTGCAAATTCTGCTAAATGCAGGTTAAAGGCTCTGAAACAAATCTAGAAACACTGAACTTGACAGATTTTTTTTTTAAAGTGAACTGGTACTAACTGAGCACTCGCTGAGCAGAAAGATAAGAAAAAGTCTTTTCATTCTATCCCTAAGAGCAGCAGAAAATACTTAGCTTAGAAGGATAAAATAGAAGAGATCAGGATATCCCACATATAGAAGATGCAGCTCAGCCATGCTGTGGCTGCAGGGGTCTGTAGATGCAGTTTGAGCACACAAGGGCATTGCTTGGGTGTGCAAGGCTGCAGCTGGCAGAAAGATTGCTCCTTGTTCTTATGTGAGCTCCCATCTCTTGTGCAATTGGCTTTAGGACAAGAGGGAACACCTGCAATTTATTCCTATGGAAAGGGGAACACGAATGAGTAAGAGAGAGTCAAAGCAGCTGAAAGTAAACTGGAAAGAAAGGATTTTTCTGAACCACTTATGGACAGGATTGAAACTGCAAGTAGATAGACACTGGGATATTTCTCTGCATGGCAATCTAAACACCTAAAGCTCCTGAAAGCCCCTCTCCATCCATGTAATGTAGGCAATATTGTTATTTCTAAAGATTTTGCAGGAAAGTAAACTCCTTCATTATACAGCCTCCTGTGTCAGGGAAAGGGAAGCCTGAGAGTGCCACACAGATCTCAGCAGCCAGATGTGGTCTGAGCAGCCTCAGCCCAAGACACAGGGCAGCTGCAGCACAGGGCAGCCACGAGCCTGGACAGCTGCTTGTGTCTGAAAACCTCAATGCAGCCGGCAGTTGAATATGATCACTTTTCTGAGAAATGCAAAACACAAAACTTCAAAATATTGCTTCTTCAATATGGCATAACTTTTCCTAGTTTTAAAGGAAGTTTCTGCTGATAATAAAGCAACACTGGAACTTGTACAAACTGCAGTAAAACTTCACTCTAAATCCTTTGTAATTTTTATTGCTGCTGCTACTATTAGTGCCACAGTACAAACAAACAAGATGTGTTCATGTCTGTATCTGTTTGCCTGTATGTCTTTATCTATATTGATGCATCTTACTTTTTTTTTATCCCCTCAAAAGCATGCTAATAATAGTGTAAATACACTCTGAGAAAGAAAATCTCCCCATAGATCCATTTTGCTTTTTTACATAACTTTAAGAAGGTCTTTTCCAGAACTCTTAATAACTTTACAAAATTTCCATGGAAGTATTGCTTGCAGAGCATGCTGAGGGATTGTTAAGTGGGACATGGATAGGAACTGAGCCAGTAACTTTGGAGCTTTACAATTTTCCTTGGCTGTGAAGCAAAAGGCATGTTTCAGCAATTTTTCTTGCCCAGTCTGTCTTACTAGGAAATTTTATGTGGTATTCTATGCACAGGTTTGTGTGGGCATGCCTTTTTTGTGTGTCTCTGTGGAACAATGGTAGTTCATGGCCAAAGCTGAGAGGAAGAGTCTCAAATAGAAAACTGCAGGATATGTAATCGGGGATTTAAATTAAATAGGAGGAAATATTTTTGGTGCACTTGATTTACAGCCACAAATATTATTAAGTACTCTAAAAATGCTCTGCCAAGCAGACTGATTATTAAGTGCAGATATTTGAGAATGGATATTTAGTAGTATTTGAGATTATGGATCTGACTACTCTGAAAAGTGTTCTGCCTCAAATATTGGATTGATTTAGTTTTAATGATTACTTTTTGGTTTATTGCCCTACAACAATTCCCCTGACACACTTACTTAATATTATTTTAAGACATACTGCATAGATCAAATATTATGGCCTTGAATTATTTCTAAATAGCATCCAATATTGCAGTCCTATACCTTCAAATCCAGAAATAAGATGCAATCCACAATAAATAGTGCTCGTGATTGAATGCTTGAAACTTACGTATGAACTTAAACCTGCCTATTCAGCATAAACAATATTTCTTTACATGTCACTAGTTCAAGGCATATTTTCATCTTTAAATTCAGAGAATAACTCTGAAAACTTTATCATCTCTAAAATTGGATTTTTTTTTTAAAGTAGGTACATATGAAACTGTGAGACATTAATAGTAGCACCTGAGATAATGGCCAGGGAAACTCTCTAGTACTGATGTTTGAATTGTCTGTAGACAGAACAGTCAACAGAGCTGAAGAGGAACCATTTGCAAGTTTTTGCAAAATTTTATCACTTGGCTGAATTTCATGAGGCTGAATACTACTGGGAAGAGTTTAAGTGTTTGTTTTACCTATGAAACACTCCAAACTTCTTTGTTTCCATTGAAGCCTAGAGAAGTCTCAAGTCTTCTGTTACTCTCTTTTGATGCATTTCTTCTCTTCTGACCTTGTTAGGATTTATTTATTCCTTGTTATTCCTCATGCATGAAATCTGTCAGAGAATAAGGTGTTCTGCAAGGATTACTCCCTCTGAACCTGCTTTCTGTGAGACCAGAACATCAGTGCTACTGCAATAGAGAGGCAGAAGGAAGCGTGGTGAGCTTGGTCCACACTTCAAGGGAGCTCAAACAGCCGAGGCACTGTGGCCCAGAGCAGATTTTCTGCCTGCTTATTGCCATAGCTATGAGCATTGGATGAACTTTGTAAGACAAAGACAAAGAACAACCAGTTTTTGAGAAGGCCTTTCAACTTTAAAAAGCTTTGCTTCCTTCTCTTTTCTGTTTTAACTATTTCTTGTGAGACCAAAACCACTCAATTTGACGATGTGAGTCTAATGCTTTGAAATTTTTCCTTTTAAGCACCTACCAGGAAGAGTTGGATTGGTTGGAGAAAAAAAAAAAATCAATGTCTGTTAGGTGTTTGTTGTTTTCTTGGTTGGTTTGGGGATTTTTTTTATTTTTTGTTTTGTTTCATTTCTTTGTTTTTTGGGGCGTGGAAGTTGTGGGGTTATTTTTGTTTTGGTTTTTTTTTTTCCCTTCTTTTCCACAGGTAAATATGTACTAGGGAAACTGACTGGGAGAATTATTTAGATGATCTACCAACTCAAGAAAACCTTAATGCATGTACTTAAATTTGTCTCTGTTGTAGAATTTGGCCCTGAATCCTTATATGAAATTGCATCCTTAGGTACAGAACAAGAAAATACTTAGATGTTATCCTAAATAGAGATTTATTTCCTAATTTGGAATCTCCAATTGGCTTTTCAATTGACAAACAATTTAGGGAGATGCTTTTTTTACAATATTTTAAAGATAGTCAATATATTTTAATTCCCCTGGAAGGTTAGTATGTCAACAAGCATGGAACATAAAATTCCAGATGCAAATAGTAAGAAATGTTAGAATTATGTGGAAGTTACATATGGGCTGAGAGCCTTTCCATGTCACATTTCATCCAATGCAAATTAAAATGAATAAGAAATGCAGTGCCTCTGGAGCACTGCATAGTTTTTGTGAAGCAAATGCCAGCAGCTTCTTAATTGAAGTGGCACAGCCTTAAGGTGACTGTGGTGTTACTGAATATGCCACTAATGTGGTAGAGGTTTGGTACATCTTTAAACAAGTCAGGAAAAAGAAAGCCTCTCATTTTTCTCTGTTCTAATTATCTTCGTTCCAGTGGATTAGAAAATGGAAAATGTAGAAGTTAAGCTGAAGATGGTTCAGAGCTCAATCGCCTGCCAAGTTAAGTCTGACAAATGGCAAGTGTGTGTAATTAATAGTGTCATCTTCCCCCCGACCAAAGGATGACTGCAGTAACTATAGATTATAATTGTCATCGTTGTCACATAAAATGTGCTATTATTAAGTTCAGGCTGAATTTTATTGCTGAGAATGCTCATAAATTGAATGGTCAGTCATTTAAATTGCCAAGTACAGAGCTCTGCGGTTTGCTCTAAAGGTACTTTTTAAGTCAATGTATTTGACTTTAGACCTCTGAAAACTAGCTACATTCCTTAAAGAGATGTTAGACAGGTTGTTACCTGTAAGAGAGGATGCTCTGACAGATGCACCGCATTTTGTTCATGTTTTAATCATCCCTACACTCTAATTTGTAATTTTTTGAAAGGCAAGTACTGCATATGCTATGTTGGCAACTTGAAAATTAGGACTTATTATGTTGTTAGTGCAGCAGAGAGAATGAGTGATGATGGGCTTGAAATATGGATCAATAAAATGTAGTTGTTTAAGATGGAAAGATGAAAGGGGATGAAAAGAAAGCAATACATGCAAAGAGAGAATCTTGAGATCAAGGAGTTTCCCAGCAGGAACTGAAGTTCTTTCCTTCTAGGTATAAATTGCAGGTCAGCAGTCATTTCCAGCCTTTCTGTCCTGATGACTGGATAAATCAAAATTTTCAGGAAGGCTGACTCAGAACTGTTGTGAAAATAACACCCAACTAAAATATGAAGGCTTGATGAAGTGAACAGGACCCAGGATAGGAAAAGAACTGCAACATTCATCAAGCCCTGTGTCTTGCTGTTAGAGACTAGTAGATCATATAATATCTTTTGTAAACTGATTGGCTGTATCTTAAAATTAGTTTAAATATTTGTCCACACTGTATAGCTATTGCTTCAAAATATCACTGCTGTAATGGTCAGAAAACATGTCCTTATTGGTAATTTTTTCGTATTCTTTTCCTGTCCATTTTCTTTTAGATATGTCTTGTGCCCTTCTCCTATTATCTCAACAAGTACATTTATAAGGCATGATTATATTTTCATCCAGCTAAAGAAGACACATTTTGTTTTAGCATGAATATTTGAGCTTGTATTTTTTTCGTTCTGCAAAATACACTTTCATCTGGCTGGCATAAGCCAGGTCCGAACTGGCTCAAGCCATATAACTACTTGATAGCAATACTATATTCAAACTGCTAAGTTCTGCAACATTTTCTCTCAAGCAGGTTTTCTTTTAGATTTTTTTTTTTAGATTGTATACTTTTAGCTTATATGCTAAGCCTTTGTTTTTTACATCATAGGTGCACAGTGCTGGGGAGGGAAGGATCAGCTGGCAACATGGGCTATTAAGTTAGTTTCCCTGGTACTACAGGCAATATATAGTAGAAACTGCATTCAAGGTATACAGAATATCCACTCCAACCTCCACCATTCAAATAACCACATGTACTCAGTAACTTTTTCATATGATAGTAGAAGACTAGAATCTAGAACCATAATAAGCACCTGGAAGAAAACAGATGAAAACAAATGTTTCACTTTTGCAGGGTATCCTTGCAATGCTAAGAAATTAGGTAGATTTTTTCCCCCCAGATGAATACGAGAAGTGAAACAAGAACAATATTGGAGAAAAAATATGAAGTCAGGCCTTGAGTAGTGAGAGGACAATTTCATAATTAATGACAGAAGGGATGTTTCTTAAGTCTGTGTAAAATACGTTGAGTGCCTGTGAGTGACAGAACAACAGAAAGTTTAGAAGCATCCTCTTACTGCTGAAAAATTGTTAATATCTTTGGTTTGTGTGTTAGTAAAAGTACTTGCTCAGTGTAGCAATAGTATTTGCTCAGTACAGCCCAAGTGTACTAAGGTAGTATTTTGTTCAGGTACCAAGTGAACATTGCAATCAAAGTGCCTGGGTAATAGGAAAAAATGTTATTCTATAGCTTTTCTGATGTTTTGTCTGCTTTCAGTCAGAAGCAGGCTTTCAAATGAAATGGCAATAGCACAATGGTATTTTAACAAGTCTGCTGACTGTGATTAGCTTACATGGCAGCCGTATCTGTGCAAGAGGATTATTTCTCTGGCCAGTGTATGCTCTCATGCACTCTAATCAAAGTGTAGTGACAGTATAATGCTTTCCAGGACATCAGGATGAGAAGATAAAGTAGAAGTATTAAATTGGTTCCCTAGAGCTTCCTTCTCTTTCAGGTAAATCCTTCAGTGTGTTAGTGGTGGGCTTTTGTTCCCAGTTTTTTCCCCCTAAGCACATTCCTTGACTGGTACAAAGATAAGGAAAACAGTGAAAAATCAACTTCTTCATCACATTAATTGTAGTTGTTAAACAAAAAATTGTTGCAGTAAGAATCAGTTTAATAGGATTGAAGCAGTCCAGCACAAGCACACAACTAAGCATGACATGATGGAGTGAGGTCACAGGAATATTCCCAACTGCAGTATTTAAAGGGCTGTTTCAACATAAACTGATATGGATCATAAAACTTCTTGTAATTCTATCCAATCCAATGTTCTAAAGTTATGTAAATAACCCAAACTCTGAAACCTCTTTAATGCCTCCACCAGAGTGATGAGTTAATCTCAGACTTCCATAAAAAGCATTATTTGAGTAAAATGATGTTTTGCAGCCAGCTCCCACAGCTCCCACAGCTTCATTGTGGCAAGCATTGCTGTAGGAGAGATGACTAAAAGTTCACTGGCACAAATGGAGTTACATCTGCTGGCATTAGGGCTCAATTTGTCACTCTTGTTTTCAATCTTGGGAAGCATGCAAGAACTAAATGGTGCTAATCTTTCATATGACACGAAGAGGAGGATCAGAATATATTCAGACCCAGCACCATGGCCAAGTCAGAGCTCAGCCCTGGCTTCTGAAATTATCTTGAAAAAGGTCTTGAATATGAGCCTGTCATTTCACATTTTCCTATGAATTCTTAGCCTGGGCTTCATTTTCTAGGCCACATCTTGGCATGACACCTATCCAGTTTGTGGTGAAAAAATGAACTGATTGTCAGAAGGGGAAGATAGCTGTATAATTTCAGCCTATTTTCAAGGAAATCTGTGCAGTTCCATGTAGGCCTGTGGTATAGGAGTACCAACAGAAAAAGAACTGGTGAAGTTGTGCCATCACCATCACAAAGATGTATTTATCTTGCTGCTTCTATTCCTATGTCAGTATGAGGCTGCTGGTACATCCTATGAGGTTGTCACATTTGTGCTGCTGCAGTGCTGTGAGAAGGCTGCTACTGTGCCAGGTCACAAAGGAATGCAGAGGAGCTAGAGATGCTTTAGGATTTACACTTTTTGTAAAACTTCTTAGTGGAGGGGCTGTTTCCCTAGGGCATGGGTTTGATGTTGGGACAGCTGCGCCAAAGGGTGGTCTGGCAATGGCTGTGTAGTCTGCACACAGAACCAAATGCAAAATAGTGCTACAGCTACCCTGGGCACTGAAATAGGCTCTTCATGTGGCCTGTGAGCACACTGCTCGCTGTCAGACCAGGCTGACATTGACTCAGACTGCTTAATCCTACTTAATCCTTGCTAATATTTCTAGCTCCATTTCTTAAATTGAAAAAAAAAAAGACTATAAATACTGTATGTGCATATACATACATCTCTTTCTCTCTTCCACTATATATCTCAACACACATACGTGCTGACAGATGCAGATACTCTCACACTATATTTGGGCCCTATTCTATTGATAGAATTCTGAGGTACTGTTTCTTATTAACAGAATAGCTGGTGTCACTGTCATTTTCCTGCCTCTGAACAGTTTGCTCCCATCCTGCCCAAACACCGTGATCAATCCCAGATCATTGCTGTACAGAGTTTGTGTGCTGCTGGACACTGTTTTACTCCTGCCCAAATATCAAGGGCCCTAGTGCCTTTTTCCAAGAGCCACCCATTACAGGTACTACTAATTACGTATTGTGTAAAACCAGTCTGACTTAATGCTGTAGTTACTTTCTACTTCTGCTGTTACCATTCCTAATGTCTGTTAACAGTGTTAACTGAGCTGACTTCATTTGCTATTTTGGGAGTTAATTCTCTTTCCCTGGCTTCTGAGGATTGCTCTTGGATTTTTGGATAGAAAGAGATCTATTTAGGAGTTTGGAGACGGTTCAATGACTGCATGTCTAAAGGCCTAAAGGGTAGGGGCTGATATGTTTTGAAAAACCTGGGTGTTTTTCTGTCATCATCTCTACATGTAGGAACTGGCACAACAGTTGTTAGTGTAGAGAGAGATCCTAAATGGGAGGAAATTAAAATGTGGAGAGAAACAGGATCACTGAATCCATCCTTTGAAGTGGGATGGTGGGAGGAGTAAGGCTGTTACCTGTGGATAATGAATAGACTATATCCAGATAAATGTATTCTGGTTTATTTTGCAGAAAATAGCAGAAGGATTTGTGTATCTGTTTAAGGATTGAATGGTATTTATTGAATACATTCATCCAAGCTGTAAAAAAAAAGGTTTCAAAAATTATAATATGTTGCTCCCTGAATAAAATAAAAGTTAAATGAGTATGTAGCATGAGTTATGCTGTGCTGTGAAACTAAGGTATAGCTAAATAAAAAAGGGCTGAGAAATATCTTTAGGGGATCCCCTTGAAAAGTGTTCTTCATCATTTGGTAGTTGAATATAATGTATAATCCTGTTTCTAGATAAATGGAAATGGAAGACTGAGCAATGATTTGCTCTCTATTTAAAAAAATACTCTGTGTTTTGAGAATATTAAATATAACCTAGCTTCTCCTTCCTGGATGAGTGGACTAACAACTAAGGTTCTCTCTGTTGCTTATGAAAAGCATGGTAATTATTCTGTGTCAGACGAAGCACCATCCAGAGGAAGGAGTGTGTGTGCCTCACTACGGAATGAAAACACATCTGGGTGGTAAGGGACCTTTTTAGCCTTGGCTAAAGGAGAGATTTAAACCTAGATCATCCCCAGTTGGGGAAATAACCAGTAGTAAAAGATCTTGGTCAGGAAGAGCAGATTCAAATCAGTCTTTGTTTAAAATGAAAAAAAATTGCTTCATGTTCTCTTTTAATTTTTTTTTTCCAAATGTAAGGGAAGACAGAAAACAATATCAGGAGATTATTTCAATTCATCCTTCTCTTTAGCAGTACCCCAGTTTTGTCTTATGTGCCTTTACTTGTGTATCGTTCCAGTACTTTGTTTTCCCCAGGACATCTAGCACAGAGATGTAAACCATTTCAATCATCTGGCAAGTCCTGACATGAGCTTCCCATGAAGAACCTGCTGTGCCCCAGGGGAGACAGAGAGGACAGGAACACTTTCTGGAAGCGTGTACAGAGGGGAAGCAGGAGACACTGCTCTAGAGGGGCCAAAAGCATGCGGCTGAGCCGGCAACAGCGCTGCAGCTCATCGCGGAGAGAGATCCCAACTGCAGAGCTTAATTGTTTTGTTTTCCTGCCTTTTTCATGCCAGTTGTCAGAATAATTTCTTTGTGCATGGCTGAATTGGACATATGTACTCAGTGCCAGCTTAGTCTTCTGATATCCTGAGGGGGCCTTTCCTACTGGAAATTATTTTCCATTGAACAGAGGGTGGCTGGAAGCTTGGTCCTTATTTGTCCATATGGTAGCTGTTGTTCTCTCCCAGTGCAAAAATCTGATGAGGATATTAGATACAGTTGCTCTACACATGCCTAAAAGTATTTAATTCCCTGTGGTTTTCCTATCACTAACTGTTGGAGTGTTATATTCATTGGGAATAATAAACTCTGGTAGAAGCAAATGCTTTAAATACATAAAGAAGATTGTATGCTGCTCACACGTGTCAAGGTCTGGGTGGCATTTTAGACCTTTGATTGGTATATTTTTCCTTTATTTAAATAACGCTGGAATACTGGGGTCCTGAATTATCAGTCATGAGATGCAAAAATGTCTTTATATATGTTCTAGAAAAACTGGACCTTGGGATACAAAATTATTTGGGGATAATTTTTGCCTTGTTTGTTTTGCTTTTCCTTCTGTTTGGAATTCTTATGGAATGCTATTTTTGTGAAAGACTATTTTTTTTTCCTTCTAGAGCTTGTCTTAAATGAGCTGGCAAGAGATTTACATTTCTCTGCATGACTGTAGGATACTGTAGTTTAAACAACGAATGAAAAATTGTCACAGATTTATTTAAGAGCAGTGAAGTGTTGCTGCCTTAATATACCCTGTCAGCAGATTTTAAAAGGAGAAAGATGGGGAGCTGTGTGATCACTGCGTTGTTTGTGTAAACTGGAGACTTTCAGCATGAGGGAAATTGTTTAGGGTTTTATACTGAGTAGACAACCGATGCTGCTTCAAAAAAACAGGGCAAATAAAAATTGTAGGTATAAAAACAAAACTTTTACAGACTCCATTTCTTTTTTTGCCAAATCCAGATTTCTTTTCAATCCTTTAACAGTTGACTATTTTTTGAGCCTTCTGAATCCCATTCAATTCCCATGAGTCAATAATTTGTTTTGTCTGCATCACATCCTACCACAGGCTTTGTTTCTTCTTCTTTCTGCGCTTTGTCTCTATTTTTCATGGCTTCACTTCATTTCTTTGCTGCATTCTCAGTGTGATTGTTCTTTTTGCCTCTTTGCATGAAGTTTGTTTTTTAAGTCTGTTTTATTCCCACAGTGGGCCAGATACTAGATACTTCTTCAAAGTAATTCCTGTTCTGTATTATTTTAGCCATACACTAAAGCACCGCATTGGTGGAAAACATTTTGTTCACTGTATGAGACAAAGAAACTGTAGGGTTTTGGGTATGTGTGATTATGTAATTTAAAGAAATTTCCTATGTTTTATTTGGGGAGGTTCAATTAAGGAAGCACAAACAATCAGAATTTTAACATCTCATATTTTTGCTTTATTTTACAGTCTTTGCAACCTTAATGTTTCCTTAAATTGAAGTTTGTTTTTTGGGAGGATGTTATAATCTTGCACACAATGCATATAGGCAGAAAATATGCAGTGTGTAATTATCAGCAAAGAAACTCAAGCATCAAATCTTCAGATTCTTGAAAGAGAAAAATGGTTTGCAAAGAAAAACAAGATCATATAAAGATTTAATACATCTCAAAGCTAACACAATTTGGTTTGATACATGACCCTTTTATTTTGCTGCCTTAAAATGTCTCCCTCCTGCCAAAACTATTTGTTACCTTCTTCCTTGGGGAAATATGCAAAGACATGCAGTTATGCTCAGGCCCCTGCACTGGAAGGTTTTTATTTCAATCCTATCAGCCTCTATTCTCGCCAATCATTTTTCTTTTGTTCTCAGTATCCATTCTTTCCAGTAATTCACTTGAGCTACAATATCTGAGAAAGACTGAGCACCACTGTAATTTAAAGGAAAAGATCTTTTCAGGCTGATTTGGTTTCAAGCAGCTTTTTGTGAGAGAGATTGGTTTGCAGCCTCCAGGCAATTAAATACTCTGACTGAAGATTTTTTATCACCAATTATTCCATACAGAAACTACTTTTATTTTTTGGAAGAAGACGTCAAAACCTAACAATGAACATTGAACATAACTTCATGGCGAATGACAGTATCAAGCCCAGCTAGGTAAGCACGCAGCATTTGCTTGCAGCAGCTGTGATGAGAAGGTGGCAGACTGCAATAAGAATGACAGAAATCTGGGGTGAAACAATCGTTGGACTGAAATCCTCAAAGTCAGTGCCATTAGCTTTAGCAGGGCCAAGATTTCTGCCCACACAAAGATTCACCTGTGTGGATGTAGAACACCCTTTATGATGGCTATGGAGTGGAGGAACCACCATGTGTACAGAAGACTTGAAAAAATCTTGGAAGTTGGGACTCACTGGATAAGCAGCATCAACTGCAGCAGGTCCAAGCACCTTCAATTGCAATGAATTTTCTATCAGCCTTTAAAAAAATTGTCATTTTGGAAAACCACATGAATGTCTCAATGGAGGAGAATAGGAAAAGATGAAAGTGATGGGTTTTGTTTTCATTATTAAGTTTCAACTAATCTTGATGAAATTTTATAGTGCAAAAACGATCTGCATTTTTCCTGTTGCTGCTCTGCACTACATAAAGAGGGAATACTAATTTCCAGCAAGGAAATTCTCCTCTCTAAGTTCCTAATACCACCCCATTATTGCATATTGCTCTAATATATGCCTAACATGAAATCAAGAGTGATCTCATTTGATATCAATTACAGTAGATTAGGATTGGGTAGATATGGATGAAATCTGATGACTTTGTGGATACTGCACAAGATCTTATGCTACAGATATCAGAGGGCAAAGACAGGGAATTTTTTTGGCCAATGGATTATGGGCAGCATCAGCATCATATTTGTTGGGACAGATATTAAGCTGTAATTAGCATATTTTATGGAATTTATAAGATCTCATCCCACACTGGGATGAGAATGACTTCCAGCTGTCACCACAATGAGTGTGCCCTTGTGATGAGTGCTTTCAGCTCTAGATGGGAGCAAGAATGAGTAATGATCCTTAATGTTATTTTAATGTCAAAAGCTTATTAAAGAGTAATGATTACACAGTGAGAGAAAAGAGTCCACAGGGTAGCAGGGCAAAACCTTCTCTGCGGAAAGGATGGGAGCAACAGCTCCTTGATTCTTTTTCTTTCTGAGTTTATGCAATGGTAAGGAGGACAATGAGAGATTTCTTCTGAAATCTTAACCTCTTGGGAAGACAGACATGGAAAATCTTGAAGATGACAGAAAACGTTTGAATTCTTTCCTACCTAACTCCTCAAGATTTCTGAAACACGATGTTTCCACTGTTTCTCACTTTGTCATACAAATTAGTACAGAGGTTCTGTAAAACTGTAGCTCTGGCATTGCCTTGTGTGAATAAGGAATAGGATACAAGTAAGTGGGAAGTAGGTTGGGAGTAAACTGTCTCCATCTAATTTTGCCACATCTGGTGTCTCCTCTCAGACTCAGACTGATTTGACTTGTAGACCAGATCACCAGGTGGGGTCAGTGGTGTCTGTGTGGGCAGAACCACAGCATGCCCTGTGCTGGGTTTCCTGATGAGGGAACTGCTCAGCTGAGTCTGGAGAGAAGCCTGGATGTGAACCATCGTGTTCACCACGCAGCTGAGTGCCAATGGAGGCTCTGACATCTCTGCAGTGTTTTGAGATCCCCAGGTAAGAAGTGATGTATGTATGGAATGGATTATAAAACCAAGGATGCCCAAGGAATGCTAATTCATCTCTTCCAAACTACAATTTGGGTACCTTAGAAAACAAATCTAGGTAAAACTAGACAAATTTTTTTCAATGGAAGAAGTTTTTATCCAAAAGAGCAGTTTCTTTGAAATATGGAGATTTTTTATTTTAACAGTTCTCAGTGAAAAAGCCATCAAGTGTTTTGTTTGGATAATCTTTAAATCTGTTTTATATTTCTCTTTTTAACCATAAATCTAGGAATACATATATATCACTTTAGAGTGTTCTGACAGTTTTGAAAGAAAATGCTCTGATTCTTTTTTGAAATGATTCTTTGAGGGGACAGAAGAAATTTGCATCTCCCACAAATATCTAAATTTAAACTTTTGCATTCAGATCTGGGACAAAAACAAATACTGAAATGTCAGAATTTTATACATGGTAGGAATTCTTTTTCTTCCCCCAGTACAGGCTGCTTAGATTACACTGCACAGCATGTGCCTGCCTTCCCTAGACTGCTTTTGTGTTCAAAAAGTCAATTTGAACAGTCTGAACAGAAATCTGCTGCTGGCCTCAGCCTAAAGGGGTTCAGAGAACCCATCACTCAGCCCACAGGGCTTGAGTTACAAATTGATACCTGAGCTCAGCAGCTGGAGATTTGGAAAACCAGAGCAGGAAAAAAAAAAAAAAAGACATTGATGTCTCCCTCTCTTTTTTTGTTTTTAGTCTTTTAAATTTCATAACTGACTTTCTTTCTTTATTTCCTCTTGTGCTTGTAACACAAGACAGATGAGATCCACCTTCTCCCAATAGCTGCTGTTTGACAATGATCTTTCTCTAGGTGTTGCAAATCCCCTCATCTGTGTTGACCAAAAGACTGAGGTCTTATGTGTGATCTTAAAGAGGATCAGGTTCATGCTGCTGGAATTTCAGTCAGCTCCCAAATTAGGGTGGTTTTAGGACGTACAGTGCATACAAAGCAACATTTCCTGTAAATATGGAGTTTTAAGGCTTGTATTGCATTTCAGATAAATATTCTTGGTTATGCCAGGACTCTTAAACCTTTGAATTTTTAATTTTAATTTTACAATTTTCATTGCTCATAATGTAAGAAGAGAATCAAATATTAAGGAGGAGGCCATTTAGCATTTTGCCCCTCTTTGGGATGCAGAAACAAGAAACATTTCTCTACTTCTCACTGTGTATTTATCCTTCCTTGTACAGTGCGGGCAAAGTAGTCATTGTAAACAGGATCTGGACTAATGTCCACCAACTTCAGTGGACTGGGAAGGAAGTTTCCCTGAGGAAGAATTTTTAGCTATAGCTGGGCTTGGAGTTGGCTGCTCACATTTGGATGGAACTTGACCTAATAATGACAAGAAGTTTATTTTAATGCTTTCTATCTCAACATAGGTAATCTCTTGAATTTACCTTTAAAATACAGATTTTTTGATCTGGCTTTGTTCTGTCATCTAAGGAGAAATGAAGTCTCAGTATGTGGCTAAAACTGACTGCAGGCTAATTACAGCTGCCTAATTTGTGTGAACGCAACTAATGTGTACCTGGAAAGGAGAGGGATTAATTTTAGCCAGTGATATATGTTGATTTTGCAAGATTAGAGCTGGAAAGGCTGGGATCCATGTTTTTGAACAGTAACTATTCTTTTGTTAGTATTACCTGCCCAAAGTTTTGTGAGGAAATAGCTTTCTAGCATTCACAGAGAGAGTTTGAACTGAAAATGCCTTCAGTTCCAGTGGGGTTTGTTTGTTTGTTTGCTTTTTTCTTTTATTTTGGGATTTTTTTTTTTATTATGATGATGTACAAGTCATTAAGTACATCAGTGTTTATGTACAAAAGCCATACTTACCTAAACAAACTAAAAGGAAAAAAGGGCAAACAAGTTAAAGAAATCACACTTGCCTTCTTCCCCAGCCTTGTAAATGAGCCAGACTTTGCCTCCAGAGGGTTTCTGTAGTTCAACTGGTTCTTTCTCTCTCTGCACACCTTTTGCCAGCTTGTTCTCATCATTTGCTTGCTTGAAGCAGAACCTAAAATTGCTTTGAAGACATTTCTCTCAAGGATGGGTCTTGAGCTTTCTGACGCTGAGCAGCAGATTGCTGTTTGTTCTCAGTACATTGGGCTGTAAATTCACTGAGAGTGATGTGGAAAATGTGTTCTTGTACATGTGCTCCCAGAGTGTCTGAGTGAGGTGTTGTGTATTCCCCACTGCCAGCATGTTGTCAATAACTTCTGGGAAAGCAGTAGGAAAATAATCAAACACACAGAGTGAGCAAGGCAGAGGAGGGAATGGTACAGTTTCTGCACCTGTGAGTTAAAAATGCTGAAACGTAATTCCTTGAAGTGATTAGGAAGTGTAGAGAATCTCATAGCGATTGAGATTTTTTTCCTTTTCTCTCTCCCCTGCCACTCCTTGCATTCCCCATAACCCAGGTTTCATGGCTCTGGTTAGTATAGCATTGTGCCTATCCACAGCAGAAAACAGTTTTTAGTCCCTAGATGTTGCCTGCTGCATGGACAAGCTTAATGTGCAATAAACTCAGCAGTGCGGATTCAAATTTAAGATTCCTGAAAACTGAAATTTAGCTGGAGAACTGTTTGATGGGAGTATCTGTGTAGACACAGCCAGAACATCTCTCTTGATCTTACCTGACTTTAAAGATAACACAGAGTAGAGAGATCCAGCTGCTTGCAAGTCTTTTGCATGTGAGAAAAGAGGAGTGAGAATAAAAGCAAACTCTCTTTAGGAACTAGCTTTATTTCACAGCTTTCACAGCATTTAAAATAAGATGGTAATAATATATCTAGATGATGAGACAACCACTTTGTTTTCCTTAATTTTAACTATGTAAATAACTGACTCTTCTCAATGCGAATTGTTGTGTTACAAAACTGAAGCAGCTTTCTAAGTCTTTCTCCATTACACAACAGAAAAATGCAATACCCCAGGCTGAGAGAATCTGAGGGAGAAGGTTGCACAAAAATACCAGCTCTGCCAAAGGGAAGGGAGAAAGAGCGGGGAGCAAAATGTTCCTCAGCAACTCTAGATGGGTTTGTAAAGATTTATTTGGCTCAGTGCAATCTGTAGCCTAGTAAATTGGTGTTTGAAGGTGTCACAAACAATAATGTACTACATCTTGCACTACAATGTACAGGTGTCCAAAAGCTATTACATTCTAGCCACTGCACAAAAATGGTATGAAAGAGATAGTATGGCCTGTGATTGGTACCAGAAAACTTTTCTTTATTTTTCTGTCCTTTTGGCAGAACTATGGAAGAGGTCCCCACTCTGATGAAATGCTACCAAGAGACCAAATTAAATTTTTTGCACCCAGATTTAGTGATTGCTCTTGTCAGTAATAACTCTGAGGGAAAGTAACTGTATATTGAAAGGAAATCCTGAAACTTTTGATAGTTATGATATCACAGGCTCCTGCAACAGATAGATGGTATTGTAAAATTTTGTATTGCTCTATGGCATTAGAAACTTTAGGTCTTTAAAGAATATATATGTTCTCTCTATATCCTAGTTTTGCCAAAATTCACTTTTTCTTTCTCAAATCTGTCTTAGAGCTTCCATTTCTGCTTTATTCTGGCTATTATTATAGTACAGCACTGCTGTGAGCTGAATAAATTTGCCTTCTAAGGCTATTTTAATGAAGTATTTATTTTGTTCCCATTGACTATTATGACACCTGTTAGTGTGTTATTTTCAGGACATTTTATTTAATGATATCCAGTGATACAATCATGTTAAAATATACATGCTTCTTAAACTGGATCACTTTCTTACAATAATTTTGCTTTTGGCCTGAGGTAAAAGTTCAAATCATAGAAACAGTTATATGGGAAACTGTTTAGTCCCTAAGAAGAGAACCTACAATTAGGGATGAACAAATATGTTGCCAAAGTTAAAAAAGGGTATAAATCTATCTTCTGTGTGTGTATATATATGTGCACATACTACATACTTATAGTTGCCAATATGAAATATTTACAACAAAACCTCCTTGGTTCCCTCTTCTATATTTAGTCAGTTTTTAATTTTCAGTCAAAAAAAGTTCTTTCTGTAGGCAACAGATTATTTATGACATTAAATAATTTAGGGACATAGTGGTTACAGCGATATGTGAGAACAGAAAAGGTAGTAAAGAGTGTCAGAAGTTCTGCATCTTCTCTGTGTGGAAAGAAAATTGCTTAAGGATTCAACAACAAGTAAACTTGAATATTTCAAAGAAGCTAAAAAGCCTGTGGCACCTTCCAGCAAAATCTTGTTGCAGCTTTCCTCCTTAAGAAGCTTCCATATGCCGATGCTTAAGATTTTACATGGTAAACAGATAAACAACATTTATAAAACTAGTGTAAGCATGCTTTTGTGGTCCAGAGAATACTCACTAGTGTAAGAATTGAAGGAAATGTCTTTCATTCAATATATTAGCAGCTGCAGATTTGTATGACAAAAATTTAGGAATGTATTAACTACCTTATAGTGGTTACAACATAATAACTGCATACTAGCCAAGTTAGGACAAAAATAAATCAGTGAAGATTTTTGTCCTTTACCACAGTACAAAGTGACAACATTTCTGCAGGGTTGGAAAGCTCATCTGTGGAAGCATGTACGTGACGAGATCAGGAGTTGGATCCATTGCACAACAGCACAAAAACCTTTATTTACTAGTTGTTTGGACAAGAAATACATCATCCACCAAAAACAATAGAGAATAATTTAAAGCTGAATGGGCAAGGCTTGCTTGATCCTTACCCTGATGCTTTTTGCAACATTTTCAAGGACTGGCCATATCAGTCAATTACTTTTTCCATCTCCAAACACTTAAAAGAAATCTTAATGCATTTTGTGCCTTGTTTTCACTGAAGCTAATTTCTAACAAAAAATAATTGGCAATAATCAAAAGAGGTTAGTAGATGGCAATAGAGCTGGGGGAGGTGTAATCTCAAGATTTAAGGTTTGTTCAAGATTTTAAAATGTCATCTCTAAAAGGACAAATTTCTCTCCTATGTAATCCACAAATGCTATGAAAAAAATCATGTGAGTGGGAAAAAAAAAAAAAGCTGATATTTTGCATTTACTGCTGAAATGGAATCCATTTAGAAGTAGGGTTTCTACCTCCCCTTTTTCCAATCCCACTTGAGCCAATCTGTTCCTTCATCCCATCCCAAGTCTCTTTGGGAATATTTTCCTCTACCACATCATGTCTAGGTTACACCAAGAGCAGTGTTTCACAGACATACACCAGCAGAGTGTTTGTGAAAAGCTATGTTTTATTGGGATATTCTCATGAAATACCAGTTGCAGGGGAAATCAAAGGTCACTGCTGTCTGGGTAGCAATTAGAATCTCTTGTAAGAGTTGTAGATGAAACTACCCAAAGTGCTGATCTGATCAGTCCAAAGCAGAACCCAGCTGGGCTGTGGTCCTACTGAGCACTCCAGCACACATATCATCCATTGTTAGAGACTGTCACACAATCACAGAATGGAATTATCTCCAACTCCCATTCACAAAACTGTTCCTGCATTTGCTGAAACCATTTCTACTGACTATTTCAATGTCAATTCTGCAGCAGGAACCACCTGGAAGGGCCAGATTCTGCACCTACTTTATTTTAAACACAAAATTGGTTTCGTGACAGCAGGACCAGTCTGGGGGGGATCTTCAATACTATCTGATATCCCTGTCTAAGGGCCTCCTGCAGGAGTTATATCCTTTGTGGTGAAGGAGATGGTGAGCTGGATGTGCCACATTGTCTCAGAGCAGCTGGTTGTCTCAAGCCAGTTGAGTGCCCTGTCACACAGGGGCAGTCCTGGTATCCAGCTATATCCCAATTCTAACTATGGGTTCTAACTGGAGCTCTGTTCTACTTCACTTGTCAGGTCGATTGCTGCTGCCACCTAAGTGGCTGCCTGTGTTTTCCCTTAGATTAATTTTGTTCAGACCAACACAGCCCATGTCAATTGTCAGCACAGATGACTTGCTTGACGTTCTCAGAGTGATTTACTATTTGCTCTATGAAACAGAAAAGAACTTGTTATTTGCTTTGCAAGTGACATCAGCCTTTATTTTAGAAATAATGTTTTCAGTAGTTTTTCAATTAATAGTCAGCAGTTCCACCACAGCATTGAGAAGGGGGAATAAAAGCTCCGCTTTTAGTGGTTAGAAATTATGTTGATCTCCAACTCCATGTTGTGACATTAAATCATTTAGGGACATAGTGGTTACAGTGATATGTGAGAACAGAAAAGGTAGTAAAGAGTGTCAGAAGTTCTGCATCTTCTCTATGTGGAAAGGAAATTGCTTAAAGATTCAACAACAATTAAACAGAAGTAGTGAAAGTGAAGCTAGGTTTCCAGGATGGTCAACAAGTTCATGAATCAGAGTGTCAACCCTAGGAAATAATGAAATATCTTCAGATTCAGAAAAAAAATATCTGTAGCTTTTATTTTATGGAAAAAGAATTTCATCTGACTTATGAGAAATAATAATCTATAATGTTTGTGCTTTAATACTCTGTGGTAGCTGATGCACACGCTTGTTTCAGAAACAGATCTAGGAAGAAGATCATAAACATTCTGTGTTTGCCTGACATTTAGAGAACCCACCATCAAATTGCTCTTCGACTTGGCTACCATTTCAAACATTGGCACACAGCAGCTGCCCTCCAAAGAGCTGGTTTGCCACGGCTCCATCCTCAGTGATGCACAGAGCAGGCCAGACTGTGGCAGCAGGACGAAAGCAGTGTTTATCTAGATTATATTTCAACAGAAGGAAGTGCTCTTTGGATCCCTTATAAGACAGCAACCACACAAAGCCTAAATGTCCTCTTTTCCTCAGCCAGACCCCTCTGCTGATGACTATTTCAGTCCAATTTTCCCTGGAAATTCTGTTCATCTACTGGTGTTCTTTGTTTGATTATGTATCAGTCTACTTTGTTGTGCCAGACTGACACAAAGTAGAGCTGGCAAGGCAAAAGCTCTGCTTACTCTGCTGGTATTTGAGCATGTCTGCATACGTGCATTACTGGAAATAAAATGTTAGTTTACTTCCCTGCCACTGGTATTAGGATAATCTATCCTCATGTATTCAATTTATTGTTTCCTAAGCTTTCTGGACAGAGAAAATGTTTACATTTGATAGCATGAACCAGCATTAGCATAAGTCTCAAATTTGAACAAAAATCTCTTATTGTTTTTACACTATTTGTGCCAAATTTTATAATACTTCCTTCAATGGGATTTGTCTTTCAAGTAGTAACTGAGGGGAAGGCTTAGGATTTTGATTAGAGAACATCTTAAATATTTTCAAACTGGGAGTCAGTGTGTGATATCTGTGGCCACCTGCTCAGTATTTATAGCAATTAGAAATTTACCATAATTAGAACTCATTATTACTTATGCCCAAATTGTCAGGCAAAAGCATCTCTAGGTCTGTGATTTTTTAAGTGTTTTGTAAAGATCTAAAACTATTTCATAAATAAGAACTCTCCAAAGGATGCTCAGTTTATGCATTGTAGGACTGCATAGCTTTTACTTCCATTGGCTTTGCTTCTTGTTTTGAAGAGAGAGGCCTTCAAAGACAGCATAAATGATTGTATGACAAACACTGAAATATCTTGTTCTCATACCTCTCATTTTCCCAGATCCTCCTGAAGGACCTCATGCCCCCTTTCTCATTTATCAGTAGAGATTTTATGTGAAAAGTGTATCCAAGAGGTGAGAGTAAGTGAGAGTTTATAGGCATTGATGGGAACTCAGACATGCCAGGGGGTCAAATATAGTACATTTCAATAGGCATTTGGAGTCTGAGTTTTGATACGGCTGTCTTACAGATTAAAAAAGCCCCAAAATAACAACTCAAAATAGTCCCTCCCCCAAATGAGATTACATTAAACTCTGTCAAAGTTTGCATAATGTTGGCTTGGCCTTGCTATTTTCCCAGCAGAAGCTTTGTATTAAATAATCAGCTTGTTAAGAGAATGCCATTTCCACTCTCGTTAACACTAGTTCCCCATTGTATACTTTAAAAAGCAGCATGGTCATTTTCTGTATGCAAACTTAAGTTGTTCTTCTAATTTTAATGGGATTCAAAAAGTCCTTCTGGTGGTGGTTTTGAACCCATACTAATTTGTGGAATGAGCCCTGGAGTTGTTCCCTTTTGCTTTCAAAGGAATTACTGTTCTGAGCATAGGAGTTAATGCAAAACCTTGTGGGAAGACTCTTAAGTCATAGCCTGATTTTCCTGTTGATTTCTTCAATACACTTACTGAAATCCTATGTGAGAACACAACTACTGAAAAAAAATTCATAAACTTCAAATTTAAAAAATTATTTAATGGAAACATTTTTAAAGGCACAGTGTCAGCAGTGCTGGAGAAAGATTCTTATTTACAGAAACACAGGAAATAACAGAATGAATTGGGCTGGAAAGGACCTTATAGAGATCATCTAATTCAAATCCACTTTATCCATATGTAGAGATTCAGCTGAAAAAATCTGATATAGAGAAGTGATCTGAACGTTCATTAAGCCAGTGGGAAGAGCACAATATGATGGTAGTAGCGGGCAAGGTCTCATACGTTTTACCTTATATTCCTAAATTATAAATTTATGAGTACAGGCTTAGACATCTAAATCTATAGATGCCAGCCTAGCTGTACTGCTTCAAACACTGCTATAGTGACTGATCTTACACTATGAAGTTCTAGGAATACAGAGAACAAAACCATGTCCTGTAAATAACTCATTTGGCTTATAAAATTAAATAACCTATTCTTAAAACATAATATGGCAATTTATGGACACGTGGTAACTATTGTAATACAAAGCTTTGGTTGCATGTATTACATAATGGTTGGTTCCTGCTGGTGTGGCAGAGGTTGCGACTGATTGATAAAATACTGTCTTATAGACAAGCAAGAGTCACTTGTGGGCGCTGGCTTACTTATAGACCTAAAATACTGTAAGAAACTGGACCATATGAATTTAAAGCAATCTTTATATTTGATAATAATATTTCCAAAGGAAAGTATTTTAAATATTACTTCGGACTTTGATGACATCTGTAAAGATAGTTTTAACAAAATTAGAGTAGGTCTTTGAGAACAGCACATGGAAAAGCTCTTCAGAAATAGTTAGGAATCTATTTGGAATTTGAAATCAGAATTATTTTAAAGAGATTTATTTTCTTTGTGTTTCTAGGCATGCCATAGATGTAACTGATACTTCTGGCAGTGTAAATAAAGGTTTGCTTTGTTGACATCCTGTGACCAATGTTCAGAACACTTCTTTTGCTTGCTGTAATTACTTAATACATTTATGTCAAACAGGCTAATGAAACAGGCTCTTACTATTTAATAAAATGTAGTTTAGTGACATTTGTCCTGTTGAAGAAGTTTCACTGTGAAGTGAATATGTTGTTGAGGGTTCAATTCACAGAGACCTTTTTCAATAAACTTCTGCCAGTCACAGCCTCAGAGCTTCTCTAATCAGAGGTCAAAGATTCACACAAGCAACAAGCCATGCAAGCAACTAGAACTTGCATTTCTGTGATCAGTATGTGACAACTTACTGAGCTTCTATATCTGTAACTTTCACACAATAAATATGTGTACACAGGAGAGTGAACTTGTTTAAAACAGCAAGAACCTGTCGTGGTATCCTGTTCGAAAATGTTGTAAAGGATCGACTGGAAGCAGTGGAAGATGGGAAAGCAGGGTGAAGGCCACTGAGAAATTTGCTACTTCTCTCAGGGTTAAACAACAGTGCAGAAAATGACATGCTAGTTTTCCTCACAGTTATGGGTCTAGTAGAGTTTGAATAGTCCAGGAACTGGAGGTGTAAGATTTACTGTGTACTTCTCTTATGTGAAGGCTGCAATTCCTCTGTGATTATTATATTTTCTTTTTCATGCCTTCCTGGTTGTGTTTGGATTCATTAAACATGAAGCCTACACACTTAAGCCTGAAATGACTGTGTGCTGGAAGTGATGTTGTTAATTGTTATTACTGCTGCTAATGGCTAAAGAAAAACCAGTAGACTCACAGGAGGAAAAAAGGAAATTGGGTATTTTAAGCAGACTAATGCAGATTAAAACAGAGTTAATAAGCCTCATGTGAAAAGCTTATATTTAAATTACAAATGTCATTTTCTTGTGCAAATTAGCATTCCATTTGAAGGCCTGTTTGCTTGTGTCTTTCTATAAAACTGGATTATATTTACGGCATTCATGAAAAGAGCAGAAGAGAGAGAATATGTCATGAAAGCTTTTCTCTTTTCAAAGAATCTTCACATTTATATCTATTAGATCAGTAGAATTTATATCATTAATAGGTTTCTATAAAGCAAAAAATTAAAAATTTCTCTTGTTTTTTTCTCATTATATCTATTTCTATATGCTGTAGGAGACTGCAGATTTATTTTCCCTTTGTATATGGAAATATGAGTATTAATTTGACTTATGATCTTATACATTTTTAGGTATTTATTATTTTATTAGTCTCCTACAGAATTTTGGATTCTGGAAAACAGCAGAACCACGTCTACAATTTTCTGCTTATGTAGGAGCATGGAAATTACTTGTATATCTGATATTATTTACAGGATTTCAGAAGCAAATCCACTGGGAAACAAAACACAAGATGAAGGGAGGATACTATAGACCAGTACGAGAGTAGCTGTTTAGAAAAGATTTCTGAGAACAAGCTTCCTATTGTCCAAAAAGCTGCTTCACACAATAATAAACACCAGTGCTCAGAAAAACTAGAGAGAGAACTTGTGCAAGAAGAGAAATCCCTGAGGATTTACTCCCTAGGAACTGGAGACTCTCACAGAGAAAGCCCTCATGAAAATGAATTTTCACAACAGTGCTCTTTTAAAACTTCAGAATGCATTTTTCAGAGTTTCTCTTAATGCACTGTTGATGGCTTAAGATCTTTCAGAATGGTGTAGTAGATGGGAAAGGAGCAGAGGATAAGAGAGAAGAGAAGAGAAAAGGAGAGAAAAGGAGAGAAAAGAATAATTTAGAGGATTTGCAGATAGTCTTAGTTCCTTTTCTCTGCCTTACTTTCAGAGTACATGTGAGCGTCTCAACACATTTTTTTTCTGACATGCATTCATGTGCAAAATGAACATATACCTTAAGATACTTTTATGCATGTATTTGTACAATTTGCATCAGTCAATTGAAAATGAAAGGTGCATTCTCTGTTATGTTCTCGAGTGGTGCTCTGTATGAACAATACCTGGATGCTTCTCCACAGTTATTCCTCCTCAATAAGTTGACAGACACGCCTTACTTCTAAAAGCATTCTACTCTCTGCTGGCAGATGGCCAAGTGGCTAGAGAGCATTTTTGGAGCTGACGACCTCAGAGTCTGTAGAGCTGTAACAAGTTTCTTTGCCATATTCCCCCCCTGTAGATGAGGTGAATCAAGTTCAGAAGGAACTTGATTCCCACAAAGCATTTAGCTAATGTTGGTACAAGTACTAAAAGAGCACAGAGAATTCAAAAACATGCTGTTTATCCAGTTACGGCTAGCAGCAGTCTGTAAATGCACATAAATCAATGAAAAGAAATGAAAAAGATTTTTCCCTTTTTAAATGCATCCTACTTAGAGAATCCTGAGAGAAATTCCTGAAACAAATCAGTACAGCGGTATATTTTACAGAAAATTAAAACCAGCTTGTAGTAGTATCACAATATCAATAGAATACGTGATGGTAGGAGACATCTGTCGGATATTCAGTACTTTGTGTGACAGTGGTAAACATCAAAACAGAATGCTTTGATAGGTCTGAAGAACCTAATGTAAAAGAATTTTCCTGGTTTGGAAGAAAAAATTTCCAAGATGGCCAAAGAGAATATCTCAGAAGGCAGGGAAACCCTTCATCTATGGTCAACATGCGGTATAATATTAAATATTAGAAAAAAAAAATAGTGCAAAAAGTAGAGGGCAGTCTGTTGAAGCAAAAATTAAGATTTATATGGTAGATTTTCTTTCTGAAAAAGATAAAAGATTTTATCAAACAGCAAGTTGTAATGCAACTGCAACAGTGCAATTGGAAAAAACCAAAGGATGCAACTTCTAGCACAGAAAAAAAAGGAATTGCAAACATTTAGCAAATATGGACTCATACCTCTGCGGCCAGAGGTGCTCTGTCCTTAGGTGAGCAGTGTGAAATGCAGCAGTGTTTTACATATTTGCATGTGGCCAGAGCTACAAGCACAAGCTTGCACTGCTGCACTCCTGGAAAAGCAAAATGTGCAGAACTCGGTATTCAAGCTAAGATAATAAATTCTGCAGAGAGGCAAAATATATTAGCTCTGTCTGATGATCTGATAAAGTGTGGTTTTCAGACTGATGTAAGGTCATGACTCCCCAGGTGAGAGCACAGCTGGAGATCCAGTATTGCCTACAGTGTGCACTTGTCTGCCAGTTCAGGGGAGGGTTTATGGGGGTGCAGTGGAACAGAATTGGGCTCACCAGTTCTTCCCTTAAAATCCAAGGGAGCTGCTTGTAAAGATGGGCTGATCTCACTGAACTTACTACATAGCTGGAAGGAAACATTGCAGTGCCCCATTTAGAAAGCTGCCATTATAGTAAATATCTGTTTTTTGAAAGAATAATAAACAAGGGCATCTCACAAATTTTCAGCCTCTTGAGATGATATGTATGTCTCTCCTTTAATTTATACCAGTACATTAATGATTAGTTTTAATCTTGTAATAAGGGCTTCTCCAGGCAATCCACATTTTTAAGCATTGATAACTCATCATGCACAACACACCAGGTAATAAGACACAATTACCATAATTCTGCATTTAAAAAATATTTCTATTCTCTGTGGATACATCCTGAACTCCAACATGCCTTCCAAAATTAATTATTTTCTTGTTGCTTTTTAACACATTTTTGTTGTTAAAAAAAATTGAATTTACTGTCATTAGACATGAAAAGAAATAAAAGCTATATCACTGCTACTTGAATCTTCAAGGGCAACTAAAAAAACTCAGTAAAAAACTCATTATGTCTTCCAAACTGCTGTCATGCTATATACCTGATACCAAATGAAGTTAGATTTGTTAGTGGCATTCTTGCAGAAGTGTCTTATATGAAGAGCATTTACCTCTTTCATTTATGTCTGAACTCAGATTATTTTCCCTTTGAGGTCCTTTTCAAAGAGTTCACCCCCTGCACCATCAGATAACCACAGAAAAATGAAATTAACTAGGTTAGTTCTCTTGCCAAATGTCGTTGCTGAGAACATCAGGACTTTCCTTCTAAATCTTTTATCATTGCATTGGTTTAGGAAAAGTAACTTTTTTTTGCTTCCATCCAAGAATGGATTCCTCATTTTTGAGAAACTGTTATTTTCTAGAAAATACACAATGTGATGAAACTATCAG
Organism: Lonchura striata; assembly: GCF_050655825.1. Taxonomy (NCBI): domain Eukaryota; kingdom Metazoa; phylum Chordata; class Aves; order Passeriformes; family Estrildidae; genus Lonchura; species Lonchura striata. The sequence continues at coordinate 22,446,889 of NC_140704.1, read as the reverse complement.
TACTCAGTTAGTGAGCTTTAAATTCTGACATAATTTGTTTTTATGTGGAAAGCAAGACAAAATCTGGCTATCTTTCTAGCCACAGGTCTGCAGAATTGCAGAAGGGTAAAGTCAAGTTGATGTAAAGTCAACTGTGATTTTTCATCATCTTGAAAATACCTACCCCATTTTGGCTGAAATTGAGTTGCTGCAATGCCATTTTTAAAGTGCATAATTAATAAAGGTTGTAGCAGAATATCCACGGGACTAACCAGACTTACAGGGATTTATGTCTCACCTCTGTGTAGAGAGAATCTGTTCCAAAGTTAACCTTTTTTGGAAGTTCCCATGCCATTAAAACATTTTAATTCTGATAAGGGATGATCATATGTTGCAGATGATATTGAAGAGGTTACTGAATGTAACACTGAAATCCACGTAGTTTGTTTTCGGTTTTATGAGCTATGTGGCAATGAGCACAATTCCTCTCTTCTCTGGGGAAGAACTGTGCCTGTATTCTCTACATACTCTGTTGACTCTTCTAGATGTTTCTGTTTTACAAAAGGTACAAAGGACTGTAAAAGAAGCCCTAGATAAGTAGCATTGTTGATATGTTGCTATAAAGAAACTGACCTATTATCTAGAATAGAATCAATAACTTGTTATTTAGAAAAGAAAATAGAGACTTGATATTTTATTATGGATAGGTTGTTACTGAGGTTTGCTTTGGTCAGTGAGGAAAATGCAGGACGACTCTGCAATAGCAATTGCATTGTAAGTACCAGTGTGAACTCCGCAAGACAGATTTATGAAGCTGATAAGAATCTGTCACGTTGTTTAATAGGTTAAGTTCTAGGAAATGAAGTTGAGACATAATTTAAACTGAGTTCTGTATTTGATTTCCATTTTTAAATTGGTTCAATTTATAATCAGGTCTATCGCCATCTTTCCTTTATCCTTCATCTAAGTGCAAACCAATCTCTTCCCATGCTATCCCCACCCCACAGTTCTCAGGACTGACCCTATTAAGCCTCTGTCTGTTCCTGAGCCCTACTTAATCTATCCTAAGAGCTGTTCCTTGCCTGAAATCTCTTCCCTACGTTGTTCTGTTTCTTTTTCTTGGCACCAAAGGACAAAATAAGTGGACAGCACAAGCATTTTCAATATTTAAAGCTGATTTTAAGGAGCTTGGTTTTCAATTTTCCAGGAGTGTATTCCCCCAAGAATAATGCTCTTGTGATGGCTGATGAGGCCAAATCAAAACCCTGCAAAATTAGGAAACTGCACCATGAGTTGTTCACGCACTAGATGCCTCTGTTACCAGTGACAGCTATGCCACCTGTCTCTGGGACAGGCACTCCGGCAGCACAGGGTCTCGGATGCCTGAGGGTATCTGAGCTAACAGTCAGTGAAGTTGGCAGAAATGAACCAGGGCAGGCAGATGAGGGTGCACTGTCTGGCTGGGAAGCTGGGGAAGGAGCTGTTTGCTCACAGATGTGAAAGCCAATGTCTCTGATTTCATAAAGAGGCCTGCAGGAAAAGGGTCCTATGCATGCTCAGCTGTTCCCATGTTTCTGGATAGAAACAGCAGTCAAGGATGTCTCCTTTCTTGCTGAAGAGGATTTTTCCCTTTTCCTACTGATGCACTGTAGAATTGTCTTGGGGATCTTGTTCAAAATTAGACTGGCTTATGATAGACTATTGATCTATTTTCTTATTATGAAACAATAAAAATGTTTTCTCTAAAAGATAGAAGCATTTCAGTGATTTCTGCATGAAACCAGATATTTTTTTTCAAAACAAAATAAAGAAACATTTAAAATGTTATGGTTTTGAATTGGCATAATTTTATTTTCAATAATTTTAGGCAAAATTCAACATCAAATCTATGGGCATTTGGACAAATTTTCTGTTGATATTTTTCCTTAGAAACAGAATACAACTGCACCAATGAAAGACAGAAAGAGAAAGTGGAGAAAGTCCATGTTACTTTTAGAGTTTATTGATGCATATCATGGTATCAAATGTTAAACTCTTTTTCTGGAATGCAAAATGTTGAATTACATTTGGATTTGTATTGGAATGCAAAGTGCTCTTCCTGCAAACATGACATGCAGGTACCAAGAGAATAAAGCTAGGAAGATCTGGCCCATTACGAAATGCAACTCAGTATTGAGACATGAAAATGCTCATCTCCAAAAAAAGCTTGATGATGTAATCTTGTAGCAGTGTGCAAGAATGCTTCAATCTGTAAGCTAATATTTCCCTGGGACACCAAGACACCAGAAATCTAAATATTCTAATATATATTGCTGTAAATTTAACAGATATATACAGGTGACTATTGATTTATCCTAGTCAACAACTATTAAAGGGAATTAATTGAAATGCACTTTAAAATAAATGTGCCTGGGCTATCTAAATCATAACTCTGAGAGTGCTACCAAAACTTGGAACTTCTCTGTGGAAGACAGGTTCCTTGGTGGGAAGTGAGGGAAAGTCTGTGACAAAGAAAAAAATAGAAAGCAACAGCTGACAAAACGATTTGTTGAAGAATCAGAGAAAATATTACAGTGGAAAGGAAGAAGGGAAGAACACTTATGCTAATAAATAAGTAAATCTCCTAACAAAGAAAAGTCCAAGCCCAAAACACAAGAAAGAGTAGAGAGAGAGAGGAGTCTGAGGGAAAATGAGGCCAGTGTGCAGAGGCTGTGTGACATGATGGGAACAGAAGGGAAAAAGTTCTGCAGACAGAAGGCAGAGCAGAAGGGAAAGGACAGAAGATACACACCATCAGAAAGAGGAAGGTCTGTGTGACTGGGGACTCTTTGTTAAGAAAAACTGACAAACTGTGCGTTGTCATCAGACACCTGGGGCTGTCATCAGACCAGCCCCAGCAAATGGAGCAGTTTGCTGTCAGTCACAGCCACAGCAGCTGGGGTTGAGATGATCTGGCAAAGGGAATCCATGTGATGCACTGCCACTTTATCACTGGGATAAATCCAGGAAAACATGGCACAGTGGGAAAGGCAAAGGTTTCTTCTTATAAAAAAACCAAACCAACCCCCAAAAAAAGAATATGTGAACCTTAGAACAGTTGCAGTTTCTAGGTAAGATTTGACATGATGAAGGATTGGTGTCATAAAGAAAATCTGCAGATTCTCAGTTACTAGGATTCACTGAAGACTTCTTGAAGGGTGACTATTCCAGAAAATTAGGTTCCAAAAATAAGACTGCTGATAAAAAAGTCATTGAATCATGACTTTGCATCTGCAAAAGTTGTTTGAGGTTCGAGATCATCAAATGACCACATTTAAGGTGATACACCATATTTGAGCTTTGGAAATCTGTTTTTTCAAATGAGAGTGATTATTTCAAGCTTCTGGTTCTTCTTCAGCATTTAAACAGGATAGAGTGGTACTTGCAATAGAGCATTGTGAGTCTCTGAGATGGGAAACCCTGGCTGAGCAAGGAAACACAGCAAGGAGCTTGACCATCACACTGGGCTTGGTCGCCCAATGGGCTACCAAGCTAGCAGCAATGCTATTGAAAACATGTTCTCTCCACTCCTGAAAAATAAATTTCCCTCTGCCTGTGAGTCATAAGCCTGAAGTGCAGGTGCTACAACTCAGATGTGCCAGGTGCCCATTGTGAGATGCCCCATTTCTTTCTCAGGAAGTAATTTCACTTAAACATAATGAAAATTATTATACTTTTTGAAACCAGCAAAATTGGCAGCTAATTTGAGCCCAAATGGTTTATAAAGACATTTTCCTTCCTGGATAAAAGATGTAGGTGATGGAAGCTGAAAGATACTGCATGCAGGGAGTGCTAAGGCATGGACACAAAACAAATTTTAAAGAAATGTGCAAGGGCATTTGCTGAATTTGACTACAGAGCTTTTTTTTTTTTTTTTCCCCCTGGAGCTCACATGAGTGATGTTCACTTTTGTCTAAGTATCTCACAGCTGAGAATGTTTTTAGCCAACATTTTCTGATTGTCTTGAAGAACAACTACAGCATTCAGTTTGTCAAGTTCCCTATGGCTCAGAGGCTTCCTGGGTGGTAAGTCTAGCTCACACAATGTTTGTCTGCTGGTCACTTAATTGAGAAACAATCTAAACCATTTTTGATGACCCCTGAATGACAGCCTGTACTCACTGTGTTTAAAAAAAATGGTGTTTTTCCCCCCCCATCACTATTTTGTTTGTGCCAGGCTTGTTTTGACCTTAACCCCATCTACATCAAGGTGAGAAGTCACAGCTTTGGACACCTCATGTGCAAACCTCCTGACAGACAACAGGTATGAATCAAAGGAAGCATAAAATCTAATGGAAACAGCGCTGATTGAATCTACATAGGTGTTCTGCTTCAGATATCTTGTTTCTTGGCTTGTTTACAGAGAGGTTTTGTTGTACATAAAGTAAAAATCCTGTTTGAGAAAAACTGAACTAGGTCACTTCAATGCCATGTTGTTCTGACTTGAAGTTTTCAATACAAATTTCTCCTTGACCTTCAATAAATCTGTATCTGTGTACAGTGATGTATAAGGCTGTCCGGGATGAAGTGGGTTTATCCATCACAGTTTCTAATGTTCTTTTTATCCTGTCCCAGGACTGCTCCTGCTTCATAATCTACAGCATTTGCCCTGGATGTGGATGACCTGAATACAAAGCATGTAGAGGATCAGAAATAGCTGTTGTGGTGGGATTTGGTCCTCAATTTGTCTCAATTACATATCCAAACCAGTAGGTTAATCTGACAAGTTTCCTTCTTCCTCTCATTTACCAAATAATCTTGTGCCTGAGCAGTGTTTCAATTTCCCATGCAAATTTAGATTCCAACAGGCCAGTTATATCCCAAGAGGCAGCTCCCACACGCATCTGTTCAGGTGGGAGGGGCTCCAATACTGCTCACAACTCCAGTGTCTTCAGTGCTGAACTAAGCCCTGCTAGACTAGCATTTGTCAGCTGCAGTATAGTATCTTTAAAAAACATATTATACCCTTTATCCAGTGATGTATGTGTTCTCCCTGTGTTTAGGTGGCTCTGCAATGTACATTTGTAGCTTTGTTTTTTACTTCTGGTTTAATACAATGTCAGCAGTACAGCCCTTCCCTGGATTTTGTGCTTGCTTTCTTAATTAACAGAACAATAGAGATTGTTTTTCCTGGTTCTTTTCTTTTCTGTATTATCCAAGCCAGAACACTTCCAGCAGGTTTGGTGTGTTTTTTTGGGGTTGTTTTTGGTTTCTACTTTGTTTTCTGTTTTGTCTCTGTGTGTGTGTGTGTGTGTGTATAGTTTTTTTTTTTTTTCCCCTTTCTTTCTCTTTTGTTGTTTTGATTTTTTTTTTGGGGGGGGGGGGAGGGGGGCTGGTTTTGTTTTTTTCCTTTTAAATGTCACTAAATCATTATCTTCTGACCAATACACAGGACTATGATGAATTACTTCTGTTGAAATAGAAATAATATTTCTGCTGATCTGAGTCAGGTAATTCTCTGCCACAATCTGTTCCTATTTAAAAGACTGCACATCGATTTCTGAATGCAGTGGGAGCTATTTACTCTTGCACAAGTTGTCTTTTGTATGTTCTGCTCTGCTCCTTCCAGGGTTGCAGTTATCAGGGAGCTAAGCATTTTCCAGACTGCTGTAGCAGTAGTGTTCCCATCCTGTGATGCTGTACTGATTGCCCTGTTCCCATATTCCCTGTATGGCTGCATGCATCCCTGCCATGTCAGGGCAGCCTCATGACCGTTCTTTCTCTCACAACTGCTTTTTTTTTCTGCCAAGAACAGCAGCACAGACTATAACCAGGAAACCACTTCATCCCAGTGCTGGTAGATACTTTCAAGTCAGGGTTGTTGATATCAAATCAAAGGACTGTTGGATCACTAAACACCGAGAGAAGGAAGAGCTCACAAGCTGATGTGTTGTCATCTTTCACGTGGGCAATACGAAATTACTAAAACATAATTCCAGCTCATTTTGGTTAGTATGGCTTAGACTTGGATGGAATTTTCTGACTTGAGACTTCCCACTGCCTTCACTTATTTCTGTATGAAGACACATCTGGGGATTGTACACAGGCACCTGTTAGGCTGGAGAAAACCTGTGCTCATTCAAGATCAATGACTCATCTGCTGATAGCCATTAAAGCCTTTCAGAAAAATTCTTCCTGCTCAATTTTGCGCATCACCTACATGAAATCCTAAATTATAGACAGCAGATGCAATCCATCTGTACAACCAAAGTGTTATAATAATAGTAATATTGCTTATAAAAAAGCACCTGCAATTGGTATAAAAATCAGTCTACTGACAAGAAATCAATTTAAAAGGCTAGACAGTACTGATGGAATCAAGGAATACTCTTAATAGTGTTTGGCTGCACCCAGTTTAAGATTACTTGAATCTCAGCTGAGTTGAATGTTACTTCACTCAAAATTCTCTCTGTGAAAGTTTCTCTTGTGCCACATTCCTTAGTTATATTACTTTTTCTTGGTCACAATTCTGCTCCCTGGCATTTTTAGACACTGTAGATGCTGGTTTAACACTAGAAGGGAATTAAACCCCAAATTAGCCTCTCGCTTTCATCTGCCCCACACCAGTGCAAAAGGGACAAAGGCAGAGATGATGGGTTGTGATAACAATTTGCTGGAAGCAAACAGCAATGGAATGAGAAATGCACAGCAAGGACGATATTAATGACAGAAACAAACAAAAGCCGAGGTGTTTTATACACAAAGGGTGTTCACCCCTTGACTTAATTCACCACCGCTGGGGTGGGCAATCATGATAGGGGATACTTTCTGTGGCTGGCTCTCCCTGTCTCTGAGCCCAAGACAGCAGAAGACAGTGACTGACAACCCCTCACAATCCAGACTGTCCACACTGTGCTGCCTGCTCCCCAAGGGCTGGGCTCGGCTGTGCTTGGCAGTATTTGGCTCAGCTCAGCCCGGCCTCTTGGCTTGGGCTCAGCTCTGCTCCTCTCATCTTGCTTTGGGCTTGGGGATCCTTTCAGCTTGGTTTGCTGCTTCAGAGCAGCATCCACAACTCGGCTGTGCTTTCCTGAAGGACTTGAGGGGATGGGAATGGATGGGCAGTGGTGGGAGGACAGAGTCCACAGGGCTGCTCCCAGCAGCTTCCCTGAGGAAGAAAGAGCAAAATGGTGCCACTCAGAGTGCATCCCTGCCCCTGAAGCCGCGTCCCCATGATGACACGGTGGCATGGAACAGCAACATGGCCATGCCCATACCCATACCCATAGCTTTAACACTGCCCCCGTGGGTGCCATGTCTGTTGCCATTGTCCCAAGGAATGCCATGTCTGCTGCCATTGTCCTAAGGGACACCATGTTTGTTGCCAATTTCCCAGGGCACACCATGTTTGCTGCCATGGCCGCAGGGGCACAGCTCAGCATGCCCACTCTGCTGTGGCAGTCTGAAATGCACACGCCCGAGAGTCCCGGCATCCCACTGCCCTGTGCATCTGTACAGCACGGTTGCAGCCAAAGGCAGAGTCCTCAGGTTTTTCCAGAAAGGTTTCTCTGTGAAAAAAGACATGTCCTGGGGACACACAAACTCAGGAGTCCTATACTCTGTGTGGCATTTCTTCCTAATACATGAAATGTGAATTTGCTATTTAGAAGAATGCTATCTGATATGGGAATTATGACTGTTCCTGTTTTTGAAATTATAAAGTCCTGTGAAGACTTCTTTGGAGATTGTCATCTCTGATGGCCAACTTGTTTCACAGCAGAACCAAAAATCCATGTGTTAATCAGAAAGGTGAAAGAACTCCTACAGGTATGAGCTAAAGTTATTTTAACAGGATCCTGAATTCAAACCAACTGTGCAATGCAATGTCTTTGAGCATTGAATAGATTCCAGTTACAGTGAAATTAACTTGAAGAGCTGCACCCACAATATACATACATATTATGTAAAATTTGTCCATAATTTGGTGCTAAAAACACCTTCCAGAGCTAAGTAGTGTTGTCTCAGGAGGACAGTAGAAGGTTCATCCTTTTGATTAAGCAGTTTCTTATCTGTTAGTGCCTCTCACCATACTATTTACAAATATAAAATTAATCAAATCTTAGCCTACTTTTATAATAGTTTAGTGGTATTCAGTTCCAACTAGAGGCAAGAGAGATGTAACCATTTTGTGCGGGAGTGACATTAAGAGTCAGGTTTTTGATGTATCAACCTGCAAGTTTCTACAGGAGCTATGTGAATGCAACAGCAGATTCTGATCCCTTAAACTTTTTCTGATACCCATGTCAGCCTATGAAATATAGGGTAAAGTTGAAAATACTTTTAATTACTAGATAAATGTTTGCTGCTGTCAGTTCCTGATGTGTTAAAATGGGTCATTGCTTGTGAAACTGTAATTAAAATCATTCTATGTCAGAAAGATTGGATGTGGGCCTTCTTGCCCATTTCTCAATGCAATCCACTGCTGTCGTCCCAGTGCATGCTGTTTTCTCTTTGCACACCCCCACATGGTCATCACTGCTTTTTGTTATATTCAACATGACAGCTATATGCTCATGTCACCTCATTCCCAACCTTTTTAGTAGAATAAGTCTGGATTGGGGTGTTTTTTGGGTTTTTTTTTTTGTTTTTTTTTAGGGAATGGCAAGAGACAGACAGGTATGTCTCACCTCACACAGGCACAAGAGTGTGCTGACCACATAGTAAATAGGTTGCATACACTGAGCACAGAAAACTACTGTGCCTCTGCTGTAGAATTAGAGGACCTGGGAGTGGAGTCAGAGTGCATATGTTCCACTGATTTACAAACTGAAGTGTCATGCTAAAGACTGGATTGTAACATGCTACACTGCTGCAGGCCTGCACAGTCCATGAGTGAATACAGATGACATTTATCTCAGCAGGAAAAAGGGTTTAAATAGTTTAAATATTTAAACAGCTTAAATAGTGACCCAACTAAACTAATTTTGAGCATCCTTAGGTGGCTGATTAGGAACATTCTGGTGAACATTTTCGTGTCAGGAGACTGGCTACTATTATAGTGTCTCTTTTGGTCCATTAGTCTACAGCACCTTGCCAAACACCAGTTGGTCTGATGCTGAACAGCATCACTCAGATGAGCTGGACTAGGAGATGAGCACCAGCACCTTCTAAAATTGGACTCTGTCTCATTTTGTACATTGAAAGTTCCTTGCTGTCCATTTCTGTGTCTTACCAAAAGGTCATCCTTACAAGAGGCCTTTCTTCAGCAGTTAACACTTCAGTATTTGCATTAATTGTGTTTCTAAGTTGGACACAATTAACCTGTCTTTCTTTAATTTTCTTAATGTAAACTACCCTGTACATGAAAAATTACTTATCCCTGATTAAAAAAAATTGCATAGGGCCAATGCCCCATGAAATGAATAGAAGAACTCTGGCCCCATTGGACCTTTAATCAGTCTATTGCAATAAATAAATAAATAAGTGTTCTGTAATAAATTAATATTGCTTTTCTTTGAGGAAAATAGAGGGAAAGAAGGGGAGGAAGGAGAATACAATTTGATTTTTCTCTGCAGGAGAAAGAAAAGTGAGGAGGAAGATTATAAATGTATGTGCTGGCATACATGTACTCCTTACAGAAATCCCATTGTTTGACTAACTACCATGCATTTCAGAGAATGAAGGCATTTTAATTAGTTACAGAATACTTATACAGTGTTTGGTTTGCTGATCAATAATAAAGATTGTTTAAAAAAATTTGCTAAGTTATATTGCATCCTGACACTTGTGTGCTGTTTTAAAAAATCATCCTGTCACAGGATGATGCTAATGACTTAACAACCTAAAGCTTGCCAGCTCCTGAAACCTTGATGTTTAATCTAGATAAATGTGCTTGTTTATATAGCTGTGTAATCAATGTGTGTAGTAGAATTATGGTACTGTGCAACCATTAGCTCTATTTACATAAATATTATGTTTTATCAATGGACAAATGCATCACTTTATGTAGAATGTATCATAGAAAGAAATTTAGAATTTTAATGAGAACATTTTATGGCAGATTTGATGTTTATAATATACAGTGTAATTTTTTGTAAAGCCTCAGGCATCATTGTAGCAAACTGTTGATTTCATACAATTCAAAAATTACCTGGCTTGGGAAATCTGAACTTTCTCAGTTATTACTATTTTGTGTACTTTGAGGAAAACTGTTTCTGGCTGGATATTTCTCAAAACAATAGAACTTCTATATTTGTCACTTGTTAATGTATTAAATAAGCATGTTTTTAGAAGAGCTGTTGATATGGTTGTTGGAAGTATATGTTTCTATGAGCTCCATCATAGAAATAGAAAATCATTATCAAGAACTAAGGTGGAAGCCATGACAGGGGAGGGATTGTTACTTAAAGCATGAAATGTTAGTTGCTATTGAGATCTGCACCAGAGCTTTTTCAGTTTTTATTTAGAATATATAAAAATGGACCAACTGCTGCATAGTAGGCATATTTATACATTTGAAGACATAGAAGATAATATTTTTATTTATGAGGCAACAGTCTGAGAAAAGAGAAAAATTGATAGGAGTGGATGAATTGCAGATAGTAAATTTACTAGTAATGAACCTTAGTGAAGGGACACACTTATGCATTGAAGCAAAGTTGCTAAATAGAAAAAGTTAAAATGAGTAAAGTAGATAAGATTTAAAAAAAAGGTAAAAAAATATATTCCTTGTTGTTTTCTAAATTAAAAAGTTTAACTTTTCATTCTGAAACTGTTTCAAATTGAAAATGCCTTTATCTTCTATGAAATTGTTTTTTTTCCTATGGAATGAAACAAGACTATAAAACATTCATTCTTTGAGGATGATGCAAAGTAGAAACATTTTTTATTTGTGAGGAGAAGAGATTGGGAGAATTGATAGGCTGCAGATAGGGCAAATTAATGACTTTCACAACTTTATTTACTTGATGTTCTATGATGTTATGTATGCAGCCTTAGTAATGTATCCTGTTGTTGTGCTAAATCTGTGGAAGTTCTGTTGTAAATTTGAAAGGATCCATGATTTCACTCTCAATCTTTGCATCTTCGAGAAGGATTTCTGCACTTATTTAATGCAGAGAGAAAGAGTCAGGAAGGCAGAGATGTTAGAGACTTTTTGAGATGGGTGGATTAGGAGAAAATGGGTGGATTAGGAGAAAATGGGTGGTTTAGGAGAATGTTCTTCCAAAACATTTAGAGCTGGATATAAACCCTCTCAATTTCTCTTGCGTCCCTCCTGAGTACCTTGATTCACTCCTTAGTATTTAACTGAAACTGAGAACTTTCAATAAATGCTATAGTGAAAAGTGCCAGAATTACTCACAAAGTCCTGTGTTTCTTCTGCTTCACTGAACAAAATATGCAGAAGAGGCCCACAAAGTGTTCCCTCATTTTAATTACTCTAGTGTCAACCAGGTGTTGAAAAGTAGTAATGTTCAATGGACGAGACAAACTTTCCTAACAAATTTTTGAAATAGGACATTACAAATTGAACAACACAAATTAAACTCGAGTCTTAAGAATGTCTTCAAATGTCTACTTGACATTGATTTATTATTTTGTTCTCAGAGAAATGCAAGTATTGAGTGGGTCTGATATAAATATTCAGTGATGAAGCCAGCAAAACATCTGAGAACTTCTGTACCTGGGAGTTAATATTAAAAACACTGTAAAAGTTAAGCTTTAAATGTTAAATGACTTTGTGGCATTTAGTTTCTATTTCTTCATGGGAGGATATTTGCAGACTTATTACTTGGTGCTATGTGTGCAAACCAAGCCATCTGCATATATTTCACACAGAAATCCATGTACAAATGATCAGTTAAAAATTTAAGAATATATGTTAAATCCTCTAAAAAACCTTGGCATTTAGTATCAAATTCATGTTATGTCTTCATTTGTAGAAAGCACTTTTCATTTTTCTCCACTGTGAGTAGAATGCAGATTCAACACTGATGATTTCTAAGTGTTTAAAGTATTTTAACATAAATTATTTGCACCTTGAGCTTTGTTATCAACACCTTAAAATTGTCAGGAAAATCAGAATTTCTTGTCATTTGTTTTCACCCACATGCATTAGTAAAATTCTATCTCCAGACTGTAATTCTGATTCAATGTCTTTTAATTGAGGATAGCGCAGTTTGTTCTGTAATTTTCATCACTTGCTATTTAGAATTAAGAAATCTGACAACCCACTATAATGGTTGGACAATTCTTGACATTCTTAAAAATGACCTGCCCTTGAAATGCATTTTTATAATTTCAAGGGTGATGATAAGGGTGATAAGAAGGGAATTAATAATATGCCATACATATTATGCAGATTTAAAGTGAACCATAACATGACTTACTCCATGAAACCTAGGCAGACAGACTTTTCAGTTTTAAAGAAAAACTTGCATCAAAAAAGAACATTTATCCAAAACAAACAAATAAACCCTGTGGGAACTCAAAATGTCTCTCAGACATTTTTAGAGGTTCCAGGCCGTGATCAGACACAGTCTGGACCCCAGCAGGCAGCTGGATTTAGCTGTGATTTCGAGTTTGAACCATGGAATGACTTACCAACTTTGAAGGTGGAACAAGCAATCACAAAATGCTAGATAGTATAGTAAATGTAGTCACAAAGTAGAGGGAAAAATTTTTTGGTAGTGTACAGGGGGGTTTTAGTGCATGTACAGGGGGTTTTTACTTTGTACACGAGACCCCAAACCAAACCCGGGGTTCACATCACCCAAAAAAAACTCCCACCAAAACTCCACCCCACCACCAAAAAAAAGGCCAGACCCATCCAACTCTTTTCCCCCTTTGCAAAAAAATCTCAACAAAAAACAAAACCAAAACAATACCCCCTGCAAAAAAACAAAGAAAAAAAACCCCAAAAAACAAAAGAAAAACTCCATAGAAAACAAGGCTTGGGAAAATATCTCTTTGTTCATATGGTCTACTGAGACTCAACCAGCTTCCTCCAGATGCTATTGAAGGCACTGTAGCCCATGGATGACCAGCACTGGAGTTAAACTGCTGTAACCTGACCACAGCCCCCAGCAGCTCTTGTTGGTTTATTGAGGTGACTGAGTGTTACCTGCAATCATAACAAGTGGAAGGAGAAGAGTCATATTGAGCCTTGGAAAGGAGGAGGGTTGTGTTTTCCATAAGTGTTCTAATGTTTTTTAAAATAATTTTTATGTTTTCCCCCTCTCTGATATCTTAATAAATACTTCAATATTTATATAACTCAGCAGTAAAATAAGCTAAATTGCCAAGCTGGATAGGTTTTGCCCATGGCAGTACAGTTACTGTGATAGGAAGTGATCTTCTTGTTTTTATTTCATGCCACGCATGATCATAGCCACTTGTTTATGAATAATTAAGGAATTTCTCATACCTTAATGTTTATATCCCTGGGACAAGCTGAACTGTAGATCTTTCAGTGGTCAAGCTTCTGCAGAAACTCTTTGCTTACCTCATTACACTTGCTAACCCAGTCTAAAAATTGGCCTAAAGCAAATCAACCTGTCAGTCTCCTGGTCCTCTTGTTCCCTGCATATTTTCTCTGCTTCTCAGAATGTCTAATTTAGTTTCTCTTGTAGTAGTGATCAATGGCTGTCAGCTGTTTTTCGTTTCTCTTGAAACTGTTCCTAAATTAGCCTGTCATGTCTTCCTTGAAGGGCACATGTAACAATTGTTCTTTTTTCTTCCACCGTCAATGAGAAGTCACGACTGCTGCAAAAAACTCTCATCAGAGCTGACCCCAGCAAAATCATTCTGGTTAAGGTTACTCCTTGTCTTAGCATCTGTCCTGACTCCTTTTTTCAGGTAATCTCATTTATTTAAGATTTGTATGGTATTTGCTGTCACATTTTGGATTCCCTAAACAGATAAAGCAGTAGAAGAAAAACAGCACATTCCATTTTTTTTCTGCAAATAGTGGTATGTCAATTATTGCATTATGTGCCTTTGTTTTCATGCCTATATGAAGGCTCTACAGAATGTGTTTTATGATTTCTAGTGTGTCCTACTAGAGAATGTTCACTAATATTTTTTCAAAAGCCTGTCATTAAAAATCATTTGTTGCTAGCAAAATCATGTCAAAACACAAGTGTAATCATTTGGCCGGGGAAGGGCTAATTTCTCATTCTCTCATTTTGTGATCTCATTTTCCCAGTTCTCTAGCCTTTAAAACTGCAGATCTTAATTTCTAAAATAAAACAGGGAGAAATTACCTTAGAAATTTATAGTAATTTTGTAAATAAATAAAAAAAAGAAAAGCCCGAATAGAACTGAATAAATCTCTTTTATTCTTCTTTAGTCATTACATCTGCTATTGTGATTGACACATCAAGTGTGCAAAAGGAATGAAAAGGCAACCAAATTATTTTCACTCCCTCACACGTTTTCAGGAAACCTTCATCCCAGCACAGAGTTCACTGCAACAAACCAGTGTCCTGGTTAGATCTGGTTTAGGTGGCAAACCAACTCAGAAGTATGTACTTGTCTAGTTTACTTTTGTATGTTTTGGGAGAACATTATCTTAAGAGTGTGAAATAAGATCTAATTGACGTTATGTACAGGTCTCTATCCAGTAATGAAGGAAAACAAAAAGGGAGTGATGTCTGATTTTGTGCAATGCATAAGAATCAGGTGTTATGTAATAATCATTTAAAGACTATCAGTCTTTCTTCATTGTAATGATGGATAGTCTCTCTCTGCTTCCCTTTATATTGTTCACAGTGACACTGCAGTTCCAACTAATAAGGAACCATGCTGGGATGGGATTATCTAATTTGCTATTTTCATTGAATCACATTCTAGAAATTGAACAAAATTATTTTTCATCTCTTCAGCTACAATCTTTTTTCACTCCTTTTCTTATTTCTATTTTTTTTTTTTTTTTGAAAATAGGTGGCATCACACCAAATAGAACATGGTTCTGAAAAGATTATTCAAGAAGTACTGAAATTGCTCTATCTTGCCATTTCCATTCAATTTCAAACTTTGGGTTAAAAAGTCTTCATAGTACCAGATAGAATTATGTCTAAAGATGCCTCCTCTCCTAAAGGACATCCAAGTACTGAACAACACATGCTATTCCAAACTGATCTCTTGCAATTGTCATGAAAAATTCTTATGTTCTGTCCATCTATTATCACTCAATACTGAATTAATAAAGTTTGAAATTTTTAAGGAAGTATATCTTGAATATTTTCCTGAAATGAGAGATCCATAGATCTTAGACAGTCTGGACTTTCATTACGCATCCTTGAAGGCGAATCTGTAACTCATAAAGTTTCTTCTTTGTTTCTTATCTTTCACTGTAGATTAAATGTCTAAGACATTTAATTATTTTAAATATGGTGAGAATAGACAATGGAGACAGATCTTGTGAATTTCACATATATTGCCAGTACTTTCCATTGTCGAATGCCCATGAATTTCAGTGTGAATGGAGATGTCATTTTACAAATATATCCTAAAATTACTGTATTTTTTTTTTTATTTTGCCAGTGGAGTTACCTTTAAGACCTTGTGATGCTTCTAAATTTTGATAATGATGACCTGAGAGACATTATTAGTACATCCCAGATCATGAATTTTACAATGAAGTAGCTGCTTTGCTGTATAGTTTCAGGATTTGAGAAAGGAGGAATGAACTGAATGATATGGCTGAAGATAAAAACATCTAATTAAAAGACAGAAACACGTAAAAACCACCAATTTAAAGCAATGAGGTTGAAGGAAGTTTTAATTTCTCATAAATTTTCTTTAAATAATATAGGAGGTAACAGTCATCTGCTCCAGGGAATAAAAATATTGAAAAAAAAATTAGATTGTAATGTTATTTTAAGACAATGATGAATTTAAATCTTCTGGGAATCAACTTTACTGGATCTGTGGATTCCTACATCTAGCTTATCTTGTGATTGACAGTCATACTGTTGGAAAGATTTCATTACTTGTGTGATTCATAGCTGTCAGAAAGAAATAAACTATTACTTTTTTGGGTCACATAAAAAAGAAAAAAATGGTTTTGTCTTCTTGTCATAAATTTCAGTCAGCGAAACTCTTTATTTCCCATTTAAAAAGACAGACACAAACTTAGAAAATTTGAAAGTGCAGCCTAAATAACACCCAAGAAAAGTTCCCAATTTCCTAGATGGCCTTTTCTATAAGATTGATAATTCATAGCAAAGTAGAGTGAGAATCAGAGGAGTCAGCAAGTAAGAAAAACCTTAAACTGCTAAGCAGCAAAATTGTGTGGGTAACACAGTCCACTGTTTGCCCTTAATAGGACATAGCCAGAATCCACAGTGACTGAAAACTGACACCAGCCTGGCTCTAATGTCAAGTCTCAGCTTGTACTCCATGGCCAAAGAAAAGATAAGGCAAATAATCAGTTGTCCTTCAGTAGCTGTCTGGACTGGGGTGCTTTTGGATGTGTGTTTGATGCAGAGCCCATCAAAGACTGGCTAGTGACTCTTCAATTAAAAGTGTTCTCAGACCCTGTTCTCTTTTTCACCTCTATCAGCTCCATGGGTAGATGACTGTCAGCATGTTTTTCACATTTATTGGTCATTAAAGGTAAAAAGGACTGGAGGCCGTGGTTTGGGAGAAAAAAAATACCCCAAATCCTTGAAGTTTGACATATTTCTTATTTTAGTTGATTAATTTTGTGCCAGTGAATGAGATTTTTAATGAAAATTAGCAGGATGTCTTTAATATTACTGGGCTTATTTTGTGTTGCAGGATAATTTGGAATGTATATTTTGAATTTCATTCAAAAGTCAGAGAAGTACATATTATTCAGGCATCTAGATTAAATAGGGTTTGAGTACATTAATCTGTTCTGGATAAATTTTGAATGGTGTGATTGAGAAATTAAATTAAAAAAAAAAAGATTTATTCAGTTAAGTAATACATCTTCATGACTGTGAGCCCACAGTAGTCAAGAAATTTGAAGGAAACTGTAACAGGAGTCTGCTCTGTAAAACAGGTATATATGGGTGGTTAAATGAGCAGTTGCTCTTCTGCATTAGTGGAGTGTCATAGGATTTAGATCCGTTGCTTTGACTTAAAAATAAGAGTAGATATTGGCAGGCACTTTTGGATTACACCTGAGACATTAGTTTCAGACATTAGTTATAGTCCTTATGTCCCTGTGTTGCAGTTTCAAGCAGTATTTTAAATATAAGCACAGTATATAGTTGACCCCTCTTGTATTTGAATGTATGGACTCAAATGTACTGAAAAACTCTGGTTCCTGTTTGCCATCTTCTCTGCATGCTTGTTTATCTCAGTGCAAAATGAACACCACATGAGTGAAAAGCAGGATAGACCTTGCACCAAGGTGATGAAAACCAAGTCATATCTAAACTTCATGGTCCTTAACTTGAATCTTCTGTTTTCAAGGTGTGGATTTGTTGTTTTAATTTTTGAGAGGGATATTGGAGGATGCAATTAGAGTCAGAGTTTAGCATTTTCTCTGTGGTACTTACTTTATTCACTTTCAGAGTCACTGACTAGTTTCCTCCTTTCAGCTGGGAACAGACAACTTGTATTTCAAATAAATCTTTCATCTTTTTTACTCCACTCCATTCTGTCTGGATAATCTTACATCCTTTATTTATAGGTATAGTGAGCAGTAAATAAAGACAACATACTGTGATTTTGTACTATAAACAGGAAACAAAAAATGAAGGAGAAAACCAGAGGGTGGATAGGTGCAAGATTTTTTTTTAACTTATTTTAGATTTCATTTGTAAGGGGAAAAATATCCAGGCAAAACCAAATTTTATGGAAGCAGTGTGTTCACAGATAGCAGAATTTATGCAATGAAAGTTCAGAAATGTATAGCAAATAGTTTCTTCTGAGTTTTCAGCCCTCTTCCTTCCTGTGGAAGAGACCTGGATACTTATTTATAGACTTTAAAGAAGAATATAAATCTCCGAAAAAATGAAATTGTGAAAGAAGGGGGTGGAAAACCAGTCCCAAAAATGTATTCATGAACACAAAAAAAGTTAAAAATGAGTTTGTAATTTACTGCAGCTCAGAGGCAGCAATAACTAATACACTGGAAATTTACCCATTTTATGCATCTATTTTGCCTGCTTTACTGCTCTGCTGTTCATAAAAAGAGCATTTATTTCAGCAACTGTCATGTCACTTGGCATTTATGTGATCTCTGAGCTATGTGTGAAAATGAACTTCTTTTCCAGTTTCAATTTTTATTGAAAAAGTTATTTATTTTACAAATTGGTACCAAGGTGATTTGTTCTCTTGTCTAACTAGTTTTATTGTTCTACTTTTATTATATTCATTCTTATCACTTGGGAATCAGAACCATAAATCACTTGGTTTTGTTTTTCATGTCCTGTGTCCTGGTATTGGAATTGCATTCTGTCCTCTGTATGTTGCTGCCTTAATTCCTCCTCCTCTTCTCCCACAGCAAACCAGGAGATTAGAAGCTCTATCTTTAATTCTTGTACATTTTCTGACTCTCTCTCACTCTTTTCTTGCTCTTATAAGGTGCTTTGGATTGTCCACTGTGTTGTGCTCTCAGCTGTGTCTTCTGACAATTCACTCTGATGTTTCTCTTTGCCGTTGTTGTGACGTCTCCTCTGCGTGCTGCAGAGCTCCAGCACTGGAGCTGCTCTGGGGCTGCTGCTGCTCACGTCTGCCCTGGGAGCCTCACCTGTCCTGTACAACTTCCACCATCAACTGTGCTGTGAGAGGCATCAGTTCATAAAAGAACTAGACAGGGGAAATGCAAGGTAATTATCTTCCTGATGCAGTGCTCCCTGAGTGAGTTCCTGATGGCTGTTCTGGCTGTTGCAGAGGTGTGCTATGGGGCCCTATCTGTCCTTTGAAATGGCAGATTCAGAGGTTCCTCAGTAATCACCCCTAGACAGTCAAGATCATTAGATAATTTCTGAGGGGCTCACTGGAGTTCCCAGGAGATGTTTCATTCCTAGTTCTACCTCCAAAGATGACAGTTGAAAGGGAACTGGAAGATTAATTAACTGCACTAAACATTTAGAATTTAAAAGGAGAATCAGTTTAAAAACAGCTGAAGAGATAGTTTGAACATGCTCAGTTGCAGTTTCCTTGTAGCCAACCTGGCTTTCTACCAAAAAGCTGCCCCTGTATTTACTCAACTATTACATGAACCTGCAGTTCAACTCATTTCTCTGTTCTTTTGTTATTGCTGTCAGCTTAAGTGGCCATGCTTCTTTAAGAAGATTGGCATAAAATGGAGGCTGTTTATTTCTAATCTCAAACTTTACATGTGACAAGGCCATATTACTTCTTCTTGGTCTAAAACTGATCACAGAATAAGTATCTGCTCAATGGCTATTGATGGGGAAATCTCATCTGTTGCCTTGGCAGTTTCAGTATATTTAGAAGCTGAGAACCCAGATGTGAGTTTGCATTGTACTTGTTTATGACTAACACAATCCGCAGGGCCACTCAGTCCTGTAAAATATTCAAGGCTTTTCCCTTGCTTGAGATAATTTAGCTGCAGTGTCTTTTCTGGGCTCCACATTTTGTTCTGACACAGTGTAGAATTTATAGGGAAGGGGTAAAGGTGGAATGAAACCTAATTTTGAGGAAATGAGTCAGAATTTCTATCTTCTGAGCATCAATTGCGAGACAGAGGGCAGGCTGCCTCACTCAGGAGAGCCCACCTGTGCACCAGGTATTTTTACAACTGCATTTCTATTCCCATGGAATAGCCTTTTGTATTCTTGTACTGTGTCAGATGTCTGCAAGCCAAACAGCAACTGCACTACTTCTGTGCTATAGGGACAAGCTGGTTGCTGGCCCATAAAATAATAATGGGAGAGCTATAAAATGCTCTGTGAGATCTGCTCATCTGAGATCTGCTCATTTAATGAAAGCTGTGCTTCTATTTACATGCAGCATACACTCTGATCCTGAAGGAGATCCCAAGCATAGGTATGATCCATAGATAATCAGTCACGTTTGCTTTACAGGGGGTGTAATTTTTGGCGCATCTCCTCTCAGATATAGCACTTCAAACAGTGCTGCCAATTATTAGTTCTCCCTTGCCTCAAAATTCTGAAGAAAAAACCAGAGTGCTGCTGACAGAAACATAAAAGCAGAGGCTCTGCTAGCTAGCTCTGAACATTGCTTTATTAACCCTGGTATTCTGCATCCAGCAGTAGCTAATGTGTCATGCTTCAGAGGAGAGGCAAACCCCACAATTTGTGCAAAGCCATAAAATAGAAGTATTCCTTGCCAAGCCTGCAGCCATCAGCTTATTCCCTGAAGCACAAGATTTGATTATATGTTTGTTTCTTGGGGAGAAGAGCTGTGAGTATTTAAGCTTTTCAGGCTGGAGATCATGCATTAGATTAACCTGGAGGACTCTGAGGCCCATGTAGAACAGATTGTGGAATTCCCTTGGCATTACTAACATAAAACAGCCATTACTAACATGCTGTCATACTGTTAAATGGAGCCGAATGACAAATCCATAGGAAATTTTGCTTCTATTTCTGCTTTTGAGCTATCAGTGAGAAGCTTGTGATTTCTTTTGGGTATAAGTACCAACCTTATTTCCCACATAGTTTCTAAGTTTATGTTGTGTTTGCAAACATAATGATCTTATACGAGTAGTAGCTGGGACTGAAGAGCTGGATCATAGCTCTTGTTTGCATCTCTAACTGTGGACTGCCTGCAAGGCCTGGGAAGCAACAGTTTTGGCTCTGTTCACTCTTTTCTACCTATGTCCAAATCATCTTCCTTTTTTTCCATTCTAGGTAGAACACATTGCCTTCATTTTGATTAGGCTTTATTATTATTATTATTTTAATTGCTTTTGTCTGTGTGTTCTGGAACTATTATTTGCCAAGGAAACCAGTGCAGACACTACCTATAGCTCCAGTCACACATAGTTCGGGGCTAGCCCGAGTTTTATGAGGAAGATTCATCAAGAGAAGGCAGCTAGAAAAAAAAAATAGAAAAAAGGTTTTGATTTAAACTATTGTTCTGTGGCTTGTGAGCAACCTCAAAAAGATTAAAGAATCTGCAAGGAGATTTGAGATTTCACCAAAGATAAATTCAGATACTGCCAGGCTCAGGAGCAGGAAAAAAAAACAGAGGCGCCTTTAAAAGTGTTTCCTCCACTACCCTTCCCTCATGGCCTGCAGTACTAATAGGCTACCATATGGGGCATGTTCTTCAGTCATCCTGCAGTATCCAACTGAATTTATGGAATATCCATAACCAGCTACACTTATATTCAGCTCAGGCTCACAGTGTGCTACTCTGTTGCCTATTAAACCCCTGGCAGTGCAGCAGAGAACAAAAAGTGGCATTAACCTGGTTAACTAAAGCAAAGCTTTACTATAAGCAAAAGTTTCTCTTCTACCTGCTCCAGTTTTGGACAGAAAATGCCTTTTTATCTTCATATAGTTCTTTGTCTTGTGAAAGGCAGGAGGTTTTGCAGTATTTTTTTCAAAAGTGGTAAAGTTGTTTTAGCTTCAAGTGGGAGCTAAGGTGTCATTTCCTGACACCTCCCAGCATAAGACTTCATAACAACTCTTATACTGCTCC
Source organism: Lonchura striata (assembly GCF_050655825.1). Classification (NCBI taxonomy): domain Eukaryota; kingdom Metazoa; phylum Chordata; class Aves; order Passeriformes; family Estrildidae; genus Lonchura; species Lonchura striata. Next base: position 22,425,317 of record NC_140704.1, on the reverse strand, counting down.
CCCTGTTTTGGCAATAGCAGCTTTGTGATTGAAGACTAAACAACTGGCACCAGCAGTGGATACTTGCATGTGAGCTAAGTCTCAGCTCTGCCAATACAGAGCAGCTGTGTTGTCTTATGGGTGTAGTTTAGGCTTCATTTTGTCCTACATCAAGAATCTTGATGATTTTTGAGTTTTGAGTTCCATCCATTCTTCAGCTTGGAAGCAGATCCAGCATTGTGCCCAAGACACCTGGAGCCTGTGGTTTTCTCCTGACTGCATGGGACTGAGGTGTTGGGGTAGGATTGAGGAGCACCTCTAGAGGTGTGCTCTCATGGATCTCCTTGTAGCAATGGCAGCTGGATCTGGTTTGTTGCCTGAGGCTGATGATCCTTCACCTGCCATCTCACATTTCTCTGATGGTTACTGGATTGTTGGTGGAGTCTGTCACAATCAGCTGACCCACACTGCTCACCTCACTCAGGTACACTGCTCTGATCAGAGAACTCATATCCATAGGATGTCCACTATGGATTACTCCTCTAGCCTGGACCTGTAATAGCCCTGAACAACTTAGAAAGAAACCAATTTTTCAGTCTCACTTGCAAAATGCAATCAATATTTCTGATTTCAAGGGTATTGCACACTGAGAGAAAATTGCAAGTGAGAAGTATTATTTCCAAGTTATAAATAATGATATTTCCTATCTTCCATTTCCTCCAGTTTTTTGGCATCACATGACTGACTTGTTCGTCAATCAGTTTATATTCTTGGAAACAATAAAAGACCTTATAAATGTATTGATTTGGATCAGAGATCACATGCAAAAATTTAGCTAATAAAAAAAACTATTCCATAAAAAGTAATTTTTTGCACTTTGGAGCATGAAATTTACTATCAAAAGTATTTGTGAAAAGTCAAATTGTGGCAGAAAAGCCAAATTGTTTAAAGGTGATTCCAGCTATGCGGAAGCATGTAATTTTCCATTTCATAAAAGCTGAACTCTTATGTTCTGGTGCTACGTGTGAACTTAAGTTATAAAATGCAAAATAGTTCCTTCATGTCTATTTTCAGGCAACTGAATTTAGTTGCTTGGTTTTAGGTATCTCACCCTCCAAATTTATGTTTTTTTTAGGAGTAAAGATTTAGACTGATTTATGTAGAAACATTTTGATGTTAAAAATCAAATAAAACATGATTCAGACCAAAAAAAGCCTGCCAGTGCACTGCAGCACTAGCAGTGCAAACACCTTGGGAGACAGAAGAGGGCTAAGTAACCTTACTAAGAGGTGATGCTGTCCTCTCTACTCTTCTGAAGTTATTAAAAAATTGCTTCATTTCAAAGATTTTAGGGGGTTTAGCAATAATATGACCAGCACTGTCACAAAAGATTTTCAGTCCACCAACACAATTGAATTCAATTTCTGAATGTGGAAGATTTTAATTTCCTTGGACCCAGGGTGGGAGCCAGGTGGTGGTCTCATCCTGGCTGACATTTTTCAAGCACTGTTCTGCAATAAGATTGTTTACCATCTTGCAATATAAAATTGAGAAAACTGGTTAATACTTCTCAGTGCTGCTGAATCTCCTAAACTGTATTTAATGTTATAAGAAAAACAGAGTATCAGATCAAAAATGCCATCTTCTAGATTACTGTTTTGAGCTCCTCCTCTCCCACTTCTGCCAGTCATCAGAATGAACCTTAGATGCTCAGCTGGGCCTTCATTTTCAAAGTGTCTTTCAAGTCTTTCAAAAAAAAATTTTTTTTTACTTGAAGTTTTTAAGGCTTAATTTCTCTTTTGCTTGTTCATTGATGGAGTTGTTCTCTCTACTCATACTGTGATATGTCCCAAATTAAAGCCAACAAATCAAGTCAAGAATGTGACAGAAGTGACATGGATGGAGTTTTCACAAGCAATATTCTTAGAATTCAAGTATCCTTCACATAACATTGTTTAGTACTGCATTCCCTGAAATTATTGTATTGTTTCATTCTGAAATGAAAAATGATCAGCAGTGGCATTGCCATAACTTGCTCTTTCCATAGTTTATGTGTTATAAAGCATTTAAGATTTAATGCATATTGAATATATAAAACATTAAATATAGGAGAATATAATTTTATCAGACTTACTTTACTGCCAGTAAACAAACAATTTCTGATATGTAATGCAAACTCTTATTTTCATGATATTTTTGTCTCATGGGGTATCAGGCACCTATAGACTAACACTAACCTCACAGTCAGTATACCTATTAATCACTTAGTACTGCAACACATTACAAAGTGTTTCATAAATTAATTTCTTCATTGATCAAAATAATATTTGGGGTAAAGGGTCTCTGCTCACAGGAGCCAATAGGATTTGCATGAGTTTGGAATGATCTGATGGAGAATCAAACTCATCCATTCAGAGTGCATCTACACTGGCAGTTTAAAGTATAGTATAGGTGTTTTTTTTTCAGTGTGAATCATTCTACATTTTGCCCTTGATATAGCATCAATGACAATTTGTGCCCCCCTGCTATGCTGAAACTGGATTCTTTCTCTGACATAGACTAAGAAACGGAAAATTTCTGTCATGAAAATTTTCAGATAAAAGGATTACTTTTCCTATTTAGCTTTTGCCATGTCACTTCTCAAACCAAGTTCATAATGCCAGTATAACTGAAAGGGAGATACTGATGGTAGGAACATTTAAATTTAGTATTACCACCAAAAAACTTCATCTTGGAAAACTATAGCCTCTCAAGAAGTCATTAACCTTTCCTCAGTTTTTTGTGTTTTTCATCATAACAGCTAAATATTAAATTAAGAATACACTTACTGCCAAAGTCGATTTCTCTTTCCAAGGCCCCAATTCCTCTTTGTGCATTATTGTACTTTAGCACATAAACACAAATCATCAAAATCAAAATCTTGTAAGCATTTTCAAAAGCTACAATATTAGTGTAGGAGTGTCTCTGTCCTGAGTAGCTGGTCACTAGCTGGGATCTTGCCAGCTTGTTGTCCTTGAGAAGGTGGTAACACAAGCTGGGTGTTCTCCTTAGTGCTGATGATTTTACGGTGCACAAAGAGTAAGCCTAGTTGCCCCTAATTGTATCTAAAGGTGCCAAACACTCCACAGCTTTATCAAGATCTGAGATTGCCTGCAGATGAGAGCCAAAGTTGAAGGCAGCCTTCAGAGCCTTGCCATGCAGTAACCCGCTGGGGTCTGGGCAGGAAGAGGGTCTGCCCAGACATGCAAACAGCAGAGAGCAGCCTTCTCACCCCGAGGCTTGAAAACCAGCCTCACCTGGTCCTTGGGTGTCTCTAGCAGAGAAACCCTCTACAGAAAAGGACTGGTGACTAAAATTACATTAGAGAAAGATTAGGTATTTAATTTCTTGGTTTCAGATGACCAAAAGTTAAGACTAATTGCTATAATTATTTGGTTTGGATTAACATTACTTAAAATAAAATTAAATATCACAGGATTTTGAACACTTCATAACAGGCAAATAAAAAAAGTTTGGTTTTTTTTCCCCAAACAATGCATTTTTTGAAATAAGTATTATACTTGCAGGAGAACTTTACTTATCTACTTATTAGTAGTCAACACAGATACCTGTGAATCAGATACTTATTTATCTTGAGTAATATGTTACAGGGTCAAATTTACAAATTCAATCCTTTGGGAACATGTATGGCATATTCACTTCCTACTGCTATAAAGGATTGTACTGCATATTTATGGCTAGGCATATGCTCAAGAAATTTCCTGAATGGGCATATACACAGAACCACACTTACAAAATTTGCTGATTTAGAGTTCATGTACAAAATGAATTGTGTAATGTTGTTGTAATATTATTATCATGGTACCTTATAAATTTATCTTGATTTATTACAGTGAAAAAGATTCGGGCAGAGCTAACAAGAACAACCACATTGCAATCGATTCTAAGGAAAAATGTAAAAAGCAATCTTGATCCTCCTCTGTGCCAGTGTTAAATATTACATTTTAAATAGCATCCAACTGTCAGCATCACACACAGTGGATTTAGTGATCAGAGCACATACTTGTTGACCACCAATTCTCCTTTCAAAAACATGGCTTTTTATTTTGTTATGAGGTAATCTTGACTTGTCTTGGAGTCCTGTACTATTCAACAATGCTGGCTCATGAATTCCTTCTAGATCTGCCACCATCTATTCTATTTTGCTCTCTGAGTTTCTAGTCAAGAAACAATTGATTCTCACTTAGGAACATTTTATACTTTACAGTTTTTCAAAATGTCTGGAGAAAATCTAGGACAATGACTAAGCTGGATTGTGTTTTCTCCTGGTAGGAATAAATTACAGAAATGTTTTTCTTAATGCATATTGATGTATTAAATGTTTTGTAAAATAGATCACCTGCAGAAATCAGGGGATGAATAATATTAATTCCTAGATGAGTCATATACAAGAAATAGAACAGAATTTTGCCCAAGTAAATATTGCCACTAGTTTCTCTTACAGTAATAAGTATTTAAGCCTATTAGGCCAACCTCCAAAACCCTTTCCACAAATGCAGTGTTGACAGTTTTTGTGACTCATGCTATTTACTAGTCTCTCTAGGCAGCTTCCTGCTCTCTCTACTTCATATATGCAGAGTCTGATTCAAAGGCCTGAAAGACAGAAGCAAGGGGAAAAGGCATAGGGATTCAGAGGAGTATCTGGGAATCAACCCTAGAAAGACCAAAGTAAGAATCAATTCTCAAGTACTGCCATCTTATTACATTTAAGTGTTTTTCTGTGTTATATAATGAGGTACAGTAGAATAGCTGAAAGGTGAAATAAAGACATATGTGAGTTACAGAACACTAGTGTGTATGACTTGGGTTTGAAGTGGGTGTGGTGGAATTTATTAGATGCAGCAAGGTTTAGGATAGCCAGTTTTGCATGCTTGTCTTGATTCTTGTAAGTTAGCATTTAACCTTTTTTCACCAGAATCTAGTCTGTTTAGAAACTGAGAACTTTATTTCAATATACAGTTCATTCTAATAAATTAAATAAATGACAAAAAATTTGAAGTTTCTATTAGAAATCATACCATAAAATTTCAGATCAGGCTTCTTTTAATCCTAGGCTTGATCCATTATAATTCCTTATTATATCTGACTGGTTGTTTTAAATCTTTTGATCAAGTGATCAAATAAATATTATTGATGTCAAAGAGATATTACACCTTAGAGAAGACAAATCTGAGTAACGTCATAATTAAAGATTCTTTACCAACTGAACGGCCAGGATTGAATTCTCAGACATAAGGAGAATGAATGTGGTATTAGCCTACAGTTTTAGCCAGGATAATCCAATCATAATAAGGGTAATATTTTTGTTACACTAAAGGAAATCTGTGTGCTTGAAGAGCAGAAACCCGACCAATAGTAGGAAGTTCCATTTATTTCATGCACAGGTAGTATATGCATCACAATGAAGTGTGAACAAAAACAATTTTAGGCACCATAAACAACTGTTTCTTGGAACAGTTATTTCAAAAAGCTACAACAGAAGATCTACTTACCTTTGATAAAGTCCTGAACAACAGGTAGAACAAAAATAAAGGCATAATCACAACAAAAGTTTTTTAAATTTTAGTATAAAAATACACTAAAATTCAGCATTGTTATAAGAGGAAATAAAAAGCATATGGCTTGATTAAAAGGCCCTGAATAAGAGTGTGGAAAAGCATAACATTCTTGTAGGTGGCATGGAGATTTCAGATACCACAGTGGAAGTGTTGGGTAAATATGTATTACTTATCAGAAGAAAATATTCTGAAAGAACCATATAAAATCAAAATTATAAATAAAGTCATTAACCACAGGGTCTGTTAGAATTAAAAGCCATGCTTCAGAAATAAAGGGAAGACTTGTTCAAATGAGAAACTTTGAAAGGAGGATAAGTACTCTCTACTTGAACATAAGGCCATAATAGGGGATGGCAAAAATTATTTTGATATAGACCTTGCTTAAACCATTAATAAATACTGAAAGTTACTCAGAAACAACAAATGCAGGAATTTTTCTAGTTTTTGCACAAGTCTATTTTATGAGGTAGACATGTTCACAAGTACTTCCTAGGAAACAGAACCTAAATTTCACACTAAGCTTCCTGTGATGCAGGACTTTAGCAATAGGATCATTTGGCACTAGCTTGACTATAAAATGATAACAATTACAAAATAGCAGATAGCTAATTAAATGATAAAATATTGCAAAATCCAACTTGAAACATAATATGTATTTGAATAATTTATGGTAATGAACACTGAATTGCATCATTTAATCTTCATACTATAGCACTTGGGGTTTTCATTTCTTGCATGAAAAGTTGGTTTTGCAAACTCTGAAATAACTCAGACTCAAGCAAGGTCTAGAAAGAAGCTCTTACCAAGCGGGATCAAGGAAAGATCTTTTGAGATGAATTGTGTGTATCTTTGAATCTAGATTTTACAAATGTTTTTCACTGTGTTCTGTCCAAGGAAAGAATCAAAAGGATTTGTCACCTCAGCCACAGGTTTCTTTCTAATAATTATGTGTCTCATACTTCATATATGTGCTTTTATGCATCCTAATTTAAGTACTACATGAATTTAGTGGTTTTGAGTTAGGGATTTTATGAGGTAGTGACAGTCAAAGCTCATATTTGAGAAATAAGTCTTTGTATAGCTCTCAAGTTTCATCTGAGAATGACTTAATGGAGGAAATACAGCAAAGCATGTATGCAGTGGATGTTGTACATAGGATCTTACCTAGGAGGAGAAACTTCCTTTTCTACTCAGAGATGTGTCTGCTGACATTCCCCCTGGAACCTGACAAATATCCTCTCTCTAACTCCAAGTTTCTTAAATCAGACTGACACCTTCAGAAAAGTGTTGTAGGCAGTAAACACATTTGATGAGCCAGAGCATTGTTCCCCCTTTTTTTAATGCTGTAAACACAGGAGTGTCCTTCTGCGTCTAAACATACCTTATTTCTCTCTAAATAGGTTGACTTTATATTTCCAGTTAAAGTGCCTAATTTATGATGATGTACTTAGGATTTTCTAGAAGTACAGTTTTTAAAGCTTTTCCATCCTTTTATAAGGAAAAGTCACAGTCAAAATGGACTTTTGTGTTTAACAAATATTGCTGAATGGCAAGACATGGCCCAAAGGGAGTATAAGCAAAAATATTCAAAAAAGAAGCAGTAATCTGTCTGCTTCCTGAAAAAAGATGAATTACAAATACAATATTCTGGCAACACAGGAAATTTTAAAGCCTGCAATTCAGCATTGTAACTTGCTAATTTAAGTGAGTCCATATATCTTAGAAATGCATGAATTGATCCATTTTGCAGAAAAAATTTTTGAAGTGTTGACATGGATGGAACTTAGATGAACACAAAAAAAGGAAATTTTTGAGACCTGCCTATAGGCTTCAAGAGGGCACATCTGCTGTGTTTTCTGGGATGCAAATATATGTCTCAGAACAACACAGCTAAATTTCAGTATTGTATTTCTAAACAGTTCCTAAATTCTTGACAGTAATAGTTCACACAGAAGTGTACAGTACCTAAACCGACTGATTATCTTGTCAATTAAAGTAGTGCATTATGTATTTAAAAGAAAGCTGGATCTGAGGCTGCCTTCAGACTTCAGTTTAGAAATAGAAAAGTGGACAGAACGTTTGTAAATATATATATATATATATATATATATATATATATATATATATATATGAATATATAAACATTCTGAGAAAGAAGAAACTGCGGGCTGCGGGAGTTGGACATCAAAACATATAACACCAGGTTTCCTAGGCCAAGGTGTTAGAATGAATATTTGTATATTAAATTCTCAATTTTCAGCTCTACTGTAGTATGCTTTTCAACAGCATTAAGTCCTTGAGCAATAGCTATAATAGTTATGTAGAATTAGCAGAAAAAAGTAAATGAAAATGTAATGATAAACCCCCATTTTCATATAAAATATTGGCAATTAAAAAAAAATTATAAGGGTAAAGTTGTGAGATAAGATTCAGAGAGTGTGCTTAATAAAGTCCCAAGCTTAGAAGGAATAGAGATAAATGGATAGATATTTTTTCATTTCTCTTAGCTTGCAGCTGAGAGGCCACTCCACATACTGTGCACTGTTTCCACAGATTTACTGTGCCTTCTATATCATGTGACACATTTACTCAGTGCCCACTACTAAAGGTTAATGGCTTGGTCACAATCTTCATGTTAAATATGGTACAAACACTAACTTGTTATTCATGGGTCATGAGAGAGTCTCAGGGTCACCTTTTTACAGGCTTCTAAATATTGTCTTTAAATTTATGCTTGTTATGTTGCAGGTACCCAGCTTCAGCTTTGCCAAAGTGTAGAGACCATGAATAAAAAGGAAATTCCACAATTTGTAAAAAATGTGCCCTCTAAACAAAGATCAACAGCTATAAATAAATTGTCCTGTTGAAAATAATCTGGAGGCATCAGAGTGTGAGGAATGTCTCTTGACCTTCCTGCCATCTTTCTTCTTTAGTATCACAAGGCGGTTGCCTGAGACATGGTCATAGCTGTTGACTGTAATTCTTCTTCCTGTACACTTATTAACACTGCCTAATAGAAGCCATTCTCCAAGCTCACACAGTGCTCTGACAATCAAAATACAAACTGAAATTCAGAAATACCTGTGTATCAATGCATGCCTGGCCACAAATGATCAAATGATTTATCAAACTGTAAAATACTGACTTCCCAATATTTCTTGCCACAAGCAGAGCCAAAGAAGCCTCTCTGGGCTATATGCACTGCTTGGGACATGGACTGGCCAGTGGCTGCACAGAGCAGCCATTATCAGTCAGAACAAGAGATCATGTGATGAAGATCTGAAGTTTCTCTCCACATTGTCATCAAATTCTCCTGAGTTTTTAATGCAAGACCTCCGAATCCTTTCTACTGCCTTTTTTCCTAGGCCCTTCCATTTGCTCTATACGTTTAATCCTGCAAAAAGGAGCCTGTGACAGATGGCTGCTGCATCTTGAAAGTGATTCACAACTGCCTGTCCCTCAGTATGATGCTCACAAAGGTATTCAGTCCCCCTGCCAGCTTTCACAAAATGTGCAAAGTTCAGGACATTTTCAATCTCCATCTTATTTTAATTTTGACCTGAAATTGTTGGGAGTTTCAGAACGTGTGAGGAACACTTGGAAAAGAAGATGATGTTGTGTCTTGTCTCACGGAGATCCTAATTTCCAAGTTTGGGCTTTCAGGCAGAACTCTTTTTACAGCTCCACTCTTCAATGAATACATTAGTGAAATAATTCATACAAGAGGGTAAGGAGATTACATTGATTTAACATGTAAAGAGAATTCAGAGTAGCATGAAAAATGCAGATACTTTGATAAAACCAAGATGTCTACCTAAACATGACTCACTAAGAATGTGTAAGTGACTTCAAATTTCTAGGAAGAAATTTCATCTTTTATTTGATCAATACATACAACCAACAACATCCAAGCTATTTGGGGCAGACTTTTGTAGGTCTGAAATATAAGCAGCAGTCTTCATAACTGAGTACCTCCTGGGAATGATTACATCTGGTTATACTGATGCTACCCAGTTTTAACGAAGAAGAATTTTGCTGCCTTAATGAAATAGGGAAGAAGGAAATGTTTGATTTGCCTTACTTTTTAAGATATTCCAAATTTTCTTGGAATTTACTGGAACAGAAGACAACAGTTCTGTCTGCTGCAAAGCTTCTAATTTTTTGAATTGTATCTATTAGTCTAACAAATTCTACAAATCCTAGTTCAGTGTAGGATTGCAATACAATGAAGGATATAACCAAAACAAGGTCACAATTTAACAGGGACATTTTTCCAGTCTGTTACACCCCTTGAAATTAGTGTTAACAATACTCAGCACTTGCATCTCACTGCTTATCTCTGAAATAATTAAATTAGATAATGTTTAGAGTAATAGTTGATGAGGTATTTGAACTCAAGATAAAAAGATAGTAAGTTTAGGTAGAATCTGAAACTAAAAAGCCACTGTGGCTTTGCAAAGGAACAGTAGAAATAATACACTGTGGATATGCTCTGGTTATTCCAGGCACAGTGTTTGAGCACGATTAGGTACCTGAGAAAATGCGGGTCACCTGTGGTGGCCAAGGCCATAGTTTCAGGATCCTGTTTCAAGGCTACAATAGACTGCAGAAAAATAGTGAGGATACAGACCTATAGTTAATATTAATTATGATGCACTCTTCAGTTCAGGCAGAAGAAGCAAACTCCTTATTAAGTCTTGCCTGACAGCAATTACAGTTCCTGTCCACTCATACAATATCTTTATATTCCTTCTGGGTGATCTGACCCTGTGTCTTGTATGCTTGCTTTTACTATTTCACTTTAGTCAGAAGCTCCTTGTTCATCTGCTCAGGCCTCCTGACTTCACTGCTTGATTTCCTGCTCATTGGGATAGACAGTTCCTGAGCCGTGAAGAGGCATCTTTGAAAATCAACCAGCTGTGCTGAACCACTCATCTTTTTGAGGCTGTATGTTCATGAAGAATATTCATGAAATCTGCTCTCCTGAAGTACAAAGTGGTGATGCTTTCTTCCTTTTGTTCTCTGCTTTGAAGATCCTGAATTCCATCATTTCATGGCCACTGCAGCTAAGGCCACCCCCAGCCTCCACATCTCTAACTAGTTACTCATTATTTATGAGGTTTGGCAGAGCATCTCCCCTGACCAGCTTCTTAATCACCTATGTCAGGAAGTTTCCATCAACACTATCCAGAGACCTCCTGGACTGCCTGTGTCCTGCTGTGCTGACCTTTCATCTGACAAAGGAGTGGTTAAAGTTTCCACAAGAACCACAAGAACCAGGCCCTGAGAGCAAAAGGCTTCCTCCAGCTGTCTGAAAAAGTCCTTACCTGATTGATCCTATTTGGGAGGTCTGTGACAGATACTGCAACAGTGGCATCGCTCATCTGGCTCATCAGCAGTCCCAAGGCAGAGTGCCCTGTGTCATTTCTGCTCTTTCACATAAAGTGCACCTTGCTCTGTCCACCATACTGTCCTGTCCTTCCTAAAAGAGCATTATCCATTCATGCCAGCACTCTGGTCATGTGAGCTAAATCACATCTCTGTGATACCAATGAGATCACTGCCATGTAGCTCCATGCTGAAATCCTCCTATTCATTGCACATGCACCCTTTGGTGCCAAAAGTCACAAGTTCCCAGGCTTCAGCATCAGAGAAGTCTCAATTTTCCAACATGATATGCACAGGCTTTGCCTGCCCCTCTTTCAGTACAATCTGGGGCTTAAGCTGGTGAACCTGCAGGGTGTCAGAGAAGAACTGGCCTTCTTATTGACATCTCTGATGCTGCATAACCTGCTGAGCTCCTTGTGCAGCTCCTGCACAGACCCTTGCACAGCATACTCCTCCTGCAGGCAAGGAGCCCATTCCCCTAGCCCCAGTTCTGGTGGGAGGCTACAGACAGAGCGTGCAGGACAGGAGTGAAAACCTGTGTTCCAGCCCTCTGCAGCTTGAAAGGAGCAGAGCCTGCATCCCAATAGCAAGCAGATTGTCAGCATTAAGCTGGAAAGGATAAAAAGAAATTGTTGCCACTCATAAAAGGATTGTGATTTGATCCTAATCACAGGGAGTTTTGGTTTTTAATTCTACTTTTTATATGTGATGGAAAATCAACAACTAACTAAAAAAAAAAAAAATAGGCTGAGATTAAAACCCAGGGTTTAGTCTGACCCTTGCAAGGAAGTCAAGTTTAAAATAGATCTAATGTACCATATATACTGATTCCTTCTCTCTCTGAGAATTTAAAGGACTGTTGTTGAAACCATAAACCTGGAGATGCAAGTATATTTTTTGACTCAGAACTAAAATACTACCAAAGACAAACAATTAGTCCAGCCTAGTGAACTGACCCACCTACACCCTGACAGAGTTTACAAGAAAGCCAGTGAGAGTGGCTTTGAATCTGTTTAGAATGCTGCCTTAGTACCTAGTGTAAGATGAAATATATTTCAGCTGCAGAAGGAAAAATGTTTCTAAAAGCAGGCAAAATAGATGCTAGTCTAGTGACTTTTACCATAATAAAATTAAATAACAACAACAACAACAAAATCCTCCAGGGACAGCTGGTAATTAGAAAGTCTCCAAAACTGGTTCATTAAGCCATTTGCTGTCCAAGTACAAATTCTGAACAGAGAAAAAAAATTACAGTCTGTGTTTTAAATGTTATTACATGTTTTATCTGTCATTATGACCAGCTGAAGAAGATAATGGTCTTAGAATTAGTGCCTGCATCTCTGTGGGAAAAACAGGCTGAGACAGGGCTCATTATACTGTAAGTGGAATGGCCATTTGTTAGCTATCGATTGCAATTCCAGCTATCTAAAGACTGCTGTGCTGTCAGATGCAGCATGGATTTCATACCCTCCCCAGCAGCTCTTGACAGTTACTGGATATGGAATTCCCACCACAAAGGCCATGTGGGATGTGGGGGACTGTTGTGCGATAAGAGATATATGCACATCTCAGGGAATGAAGGCCACAGCTCTATGGCTTTTTCTGGAGTATCTGGCCAGGCAGAAATGGATCCATGCTTAATGAGCTCACAATAGGCACACACAAATACGTGTGTATGTGTATACACACAAATATATAATGTGTAGTTATACACATATTTGTAATAATATGTGTGAACATGAACCCAGAAGTAAATCAATATGTAAACTTTTGTGCACATGTCAACATGTATTCATGCTTATCTGTGTTGGCAAATTGATGCTGGAATTTTTTTTTTTTCCTAATTTAATTTAAAGACATTTAACAAAATGGTTCCTCTGTTGCCTCACAGTGCTGACAAAGCTTCCTCTTATGAATGTTTCTTCCAGCATCATAATTAAAATGTTGCAGTCTTGAAGAACATACTCAGAAGTGCCTGGCAAATTATCTGGCTTCCTCTAAAGCATTCAGCATTCTAGAGTAAGTGGACAGAAAATTTGAGTCCTATGCACTGAAGCTGATTTATAAGGAAATGTTAAAAGGAAGAAACTATACACAGATTCATCTGTGGGATTGGATGGGCTGGTGAGAGCTGCAGTGTTATGAACCATCCCAGCCTACAATTTTCCATGAAATGTAGAGCTTTCATCCTCAGTGTGTGTTCCAGTGTGGCACAAAATCACAATTTCCTTTATTCTGAAAATAATGCAAGTTTACTAGATAATATAATGAGTGGACAGCAGCAGCCTTCTTGTGGATAATAAGCATTCCTAGGAATGGTTAATACTGTGATGCTTAAGGGATGCTGAGATGTAGATGAAGCAAGTTTCAGCCTTTTCTTGGACTGCTGTAGTTAAGTGTGAGGCTTCTGTGTCCTAAATTAGTGTCCTTGCTTCTAGATAATCATCTGTTCTGGGAGGGGAAAATCTGTTCCATAATTTGCCCAGGGAAAAACAGAAAAAAATCCTTGGGAAAAAAAAAAAAAAAGAGTAAAAGGTGTCAGTTAAGTGACATAAATGTATTTTTCAACCATCCAGTGTCCTGGGGGGCTTTTCTGAATGCCCTGCCTTCTGAGGAAGCAGGACATGATGATTCCCTCACTCCTACCAGGAAACTGATGCCTGAATTGCATGACCTAGCTAAAAATTCAAAACTTTAAGCCTTTCACAAGCCAGGTGCATCGACTGTGGTGAAAATTGCTGTGTGTGTGTGAAATAAGATCTAAGCATCTTTTCAAAGCTCAATAATGGGTATCAGGAAACCAAAGTGAAATGAGAGAAAAAAGAGTTCTCACTGATGTGTCAGTGTAGAGACTGAATGGTCAAGTAATTTCCACCAAAATTCTTTCTGCTGGGAAATAGTAGGAAAAGAAAACAAAGGTCAATCCAAATAAACCTATGTTTACTATTGAATTAGAAAATACTTAATTTTGAAATTAAATTTTAGTGCTTCATGGGAGCATTTGCTGATTGCCACAGATCCCCTCACACTTTTTTGAACTAACACTTATGGATACCTTAGATGACACAGAATAGTACAGCTCTGTATTCAGGTCTTGTATAAGTCCCAAAACATTTATACATTTTGTTTATCATTAGATTAAGTGGTGCTAGAAGGCTAAAAACATGTAATGGAGGCTGTATCACAAGGGTTCAAAGCCTCGAAACCATGGCATTTGAGCAGTTTCTTCAGAACCTGTGCTGCAGGTTGTGAACAATTTTCAAAAAACATCTCAGTCTGCACTGGAAGAAAAATCTCTCCTTGATGCTAAATGTGTGTGATTAGTTAACTTGCCTTGATTTTAAGTATTTTTTATTAATTTACATCTGTTATTAATTTTGTCAATTGTTAACTACAGGAGTGAAGATTTCCCAGGCAAGCAAAGTGTCAAGTAGACATAGCTCAGACAACTGTAATGTGAGTATGGTGTTAGTAAATAGTAATTATGTTTTACATTATCTGCTTTTGGAGTCTAAACAAGAATTCATATTTGAGACCTGCAAATAAATGTGTATGGTGAATTAAATTTTCTCTGGGTAGTTCTCAATCAATGTGAAAAAAAGAGAGGCAGAATTGTCACTATTCTGACAAGAATCATTAGCTCTCATGAAGTTTTTTTTTGCTTATTCTGCTTTTCTATTTATTAATCTTTACTTTCAAGACAACAAGAGTGACGGCTGCTTGATGCTGCCTCCACTTCTTTTCTCCACCCCTTCCCCCAGCCCCAAGTGTTATCTGTTTCATTTGGGTTCTCCATGGCTGCATCTGTTTTTCAGGTGAATACCTGTAAGGCCTACGTTCTCTCCTGTTCTTTTTGGGCACTGGAAACAGACCATTCTCATGGCATGTTTTAAAGGGATGCAGTTTTATGTAGGTAGGAAAACAATTACAAAATATTGTGTGACCAGGAGACTGGCTGCTGTATTTTTACTGGTATCAACCATCAGTGAACTGCTGCTGAAATTTGCTCATGGTTACTCACGGGCACAGTTGCTCATCAGGGAGGTGAGCAAGCAGGCAAGGATAAACAGTGACAGAGGGAATATGGTGAATATGTATGAAGTTGCTTAACATTGTATTTCCTGCATCTACCCATTCTATGCCTCCATGCAAAACAGTGCTACTCCAGCAAATTTAGCAAGAAAAAAAAAATGTCTCTCTCCTTGAAGCTGGACTGCAAGTCCAGTCAGTTATCCTCTGTAGCCTTTGTAGATCATCATTTCCCATACTGGGACGAACCCCCTGTAAATGAAGTGTAAGTGAACATGGATAGGTGTAAATCCCTTCTGCAGTCTGCCCCAGCGTTCAGCAACCAGTTTTAGCAGAGGTGAGGCAGAAATCTAATGATGGGAGTAGCTAAAAGTATATCAGCCTCTTTGCAAAAGGATGCCTATATCCCCGAGATTCCTTGAGGTCATTGTCTTTTTTTTTTAATAAATTTACATAGGTTTTCCCTAGTCTCACTTGCATTGTGTTACCAGCATATCAAGACCAGTAACATGTGTTTGTTATTAAAATCAGCTAATTCATACTAGAAGCTTACTTGGGCTAAGCAGTGATTTATTTACCAGTTATCTAAGAAAATTTTCTTAAGTATTGTATGCTGTTCAGAAAACATGCCTCATTCTCCCTGGAATTCATTCAAAATCTTCTGGTACATAGAAAGACATAATATTTTTTCTGTTCTTTCCTTTTGTCCTTTAAAACTTCCAGTGTTGTGTGTGTTATAATGCCACAAGGTTTAACAGAATATTTTCAGTGATGCCTCCTATTAGAGACAGTTCAGTATAAAAATATCTCCCCCATTAGAATAAATGGCAGAGACAAAGATGAAGTCTATATCCAATAAAAAAAAAATTAATATTTAGTACACAGTGCTTTTGACTTGGCAACCTGATGTTTGACTGATGCAACCTGTTTAGAATAATTGTTTAGTAATCTACCATCACTCTTATCTTTTTTTCCCCATTTTCCCCTTGATGTGCTTTGGAACTAAACATAATATATCTATACTTACATAACTTTCTCCTTCCCTCCTCCCCTGAAAAAAACAACAAAGTGATGTTTTTTTACAAAGGCTAAGGATATTAAATGGCTGATGTCAGAAATTTTCTGAAGATATCTACCTCTGCATTGAAACCTAATAAGAGCTCTGCAGACAGGAAATTTCTCAGATTTCAATCTCTATAGTTGTTCCCAAGGAACAACTATAGAGAGGACAAGATGCAAAGTAAATTGTCTTCAGACATATTGCCATTGAGGAATGAAAAAAAATATGTGCTCAGCTATAGATCTTTGGTTGCAAATCTTCAATGCATGAAGGGAAAAATATTCTCAGAGAGAACTGTGCCTTCCAAAACAAGCCAAAGCTGGGATTTTTCCTGAGAAAGGGCTAATTTCTGGGAGAAAAAAAAAATCCCAGTTTAGTGAGTAAAATTTGTATCAAAGGGCTTGTGGCTTGGTTAACATGTAGGATTTAGCCATGGGACAACAAACATGTTGTATCATGAGAACCTGGAATATTTTTCTGCATGATTTAATGCCTTGCAAAAATATTTCATTAACAGTAGAAAGGGCATAGGTTATTGCTCTGAATTAAATGTTTGGTTTATGCTGGCATTAGAAAAATTTAGGAATAGGTGCAAAAGATCCATAGACTTTTACCTAAATATGTGCATTTCTGTGGTCCTTCTCTGCATGAAATTATTGATAAACAGAATCAAACCCTGGGGATGGCTGTATGTTACATAAAAGCTGAATGAGTAATTTATAAGGTCTTGGCTTTGTTTTTATGAAATCCATGTTAGAATTAATTGCTTTAATTGCTAAACCAACAGAGTGATAGCTACTCTGATGACCATAAAGGCAGTTTTCTAGTCCTACAACTGATCACTTCACAACTGATCCATTGAGACAAGTAAAGAACAAATCCTTCTCAAATTCCAGCAGTAAACCATTCTAAGACTAACTTCTTTAGGCCACTTATTTCCTACATGTGTCAAGTAAATATTAAGTGCCCTTGCTGCTGATGAATAAAGTGGGGTTTTGAAGGCATCACAGGGAAATGGAACCCATGAGTTCTTTTCTCCCTCTGGCTAATAATCTATAGATGCTGACATAAATAAATAAATAAATAAATAAATAAATAAATAAATAAATAGTAGCAGCATCAGGATCCTAGATAGCTCTGCACAAGTAATCTGACCTGACATTTGGTAGCTCATGTAGTCTCTTTTAGCTCAGTGACCTTTGCTGAAAGAATGAAGTACTGTAGGTGGGATCTGATCTAATATCCACTGAGGGGAAATTAGAGTTTTCCTTTTACTTCGCCTACATTTTGACTGGGACCACATCAAGAGATGTAAATGGGAGTGCAGGACTTCATGTCAACCTGACTTTATGAAGTGCATGACAGCCTAGAGAGATGAGACTGTCTCCAAAAGAACCTGACTTTAAAAAAATCTATTACAGCTAATGTCAGAGAGAGGAATATCTTTGAGTAAGATCACATAGAGGAGGAATATCTATGTCATCTGTGGATGTCCACTGTGAATCAACAAAAGAAGCAGAAGAGAGAGTGGTCTAAGTTAGCAAACTTAAGTTTAATTTCTTCTATCTAGAAAGGAAGATCTTTACAATTCTCAAGATCCAGACCCATAAATCCCTGCATTGTGAGGGTTGATTTCTTCTTAATGACTAAAGGTGTATTATTTGCTAGTGTACTATGTAGTATGTCAGTATCCATGGTTAGTTTCCCCCACTCTATAAACTGGTCCATTAAAGTAAGGATAAGTAGAAAATGGAAGTCACTGTTCTCTGTTTAAAATGTGTAATTCAGCAAAGTGAGAGACAGCTGATTTGGCTGTTGTGTATTGACAAATATTTTTTCCCATGAGACAAGTGAATGAGCATGCAGTTCTTCTCATAATTAAACAGCCTGTGTCTGGCATGATGGACAGCTGGAAATGATGCTTTGTTTTCTGTATCTTGGGTATACAGTTCTGTGCACTGCTATTACTTGCCATTTTATGGAGAGGATCCCTCGGGATCTTCTGTCCCTTACAACTTATCAACTCAGTGCTTTATATACATTTGTGATTGTGTGTACGTCCTTCAAATGAATCTGAAAAAATGCAGGATCTATAATCTGGTTCAAGAAGATTTTAAATCACTTTGGCATCTCTGACATCTTTAACTACCAAAATATGCAGACACTTTAACCATTGCACCAAAGACCAAGTGACAATAATAGGCTTTGATGACGGGGTGCTGGTGACCCTGTCCTGCCTGGTACTGATGAGTTGTGTGCTCTTGCATATGCTCTAAATTTCCATGAAAACAAAAGAGAATCAAGAGAGTAAGGCCTATGTAATTTACATTTCCTTTTATTCATTAAGGGAAAAGTATTATTTTAAAATATACTTAAAACACTTGTTGATTGCAAAAAGTTTTTAGCTTTATGTATTGTAGATATCAATAGTACATCTTCATTCAAATCCTGAATGTAAACCTTGTAATAACATTGTATGTAAATACTCTGGAGGGAAAAGTTTGCCTAAGTCATAGTTGTAGGTGTTTTTCAAGAAAGGTGCTACTCTGAGGTAGCTAATGAAGTGTGTGACATGACTAAAAAAAAATCTTTCTCTGACCACAAGATACCATTCAAACCCCACTTTAAATGATTCTGCTTCTCCGGTTATTTTAAGCTGTGTTTCAGCAGAGCACTTAATGAGAATTAAAAAAACAGTTGTGAAATTAAAAAATTGAAAACCCTGTCTTATCACTGTAAACACATTGGAAGGAGGTATGAACCTTGATTGGCTTCCTCAAATACCTGGCACATTACTGCATTGTGCATATTCAATGCAATAAGCTTCACAGAATTGAAGAACTGCCCAAGTTGGAAGGGACCTCAAAAGATCATCTGGTCCAGTCTTTCTTGGGAAAGGGAGACTACATGAGGTTTTCTGGTATCCTGTATAACTGCATCTTGAAAACCCACAGGTGTGGGAACTCAACTCCATCCCTGGGGAGGCTGCACCAGTGATCAAATATTCTCTTGGCAAAAAATATTCATACATTGAAATGAAACCTCTTCTGGTGCAACTTGTACTTGTCTTCTCCATGTGGCTCCGCGTAAAGATAAAGCATCTGTCTTCTCTGGAGCTGTCATTTATGTACTAGAAAACTGATCAAGTCCTCCTCAGAACTTCACTACCTCAGGAACAAAAGACTGAATGCCTTCAGTGTTTCCCTATTCCTTTGATTTCCCATCCCTTGGATCACCTTTGGGGGCTTCATTTCGACCTTCTCTAATCACTCTGCACCTTTCTTGAATTCTGGGGACCAAAAATGGATGCAGTACTCCAGGCACACCTAAAAAATGTTGGGTAGAGTAGGGGTTTCACATTTCTATCCTTGCTGGTAGCCTCTGCAGGTGCAGCAGGAGCCAGTTTGACTTTGTTGCTGCAGTGGTGCACTACTTGCTCACGTTCAGCTTATTGTTCACCAGCACCCACAGGTCTCTTTCAGCAAGGCTGAACCACACAGATCCTAACCTGTACTGAGATCTTTGGTTATTTTTTCCCCAAGTCCTGTACTTAGCACTTGTTTTTTTTTAAACTTCATGCTGTTCTTGCTAGCCCACTTTTCTACCTGCCCAGGTAATTTTATTCAGCAATAAACTCCTTTTTCACCAGTCTGCAGGTGAGTTGCTTTTATAAAAGCATTCACATATTTTGTGAAAGCAGAAAAAATGCACCTTATTATCTACTGCATGAATCCTTCCATTTGTCTTTGCAATGCCCTCAGAGCTCCAGGGCATGGTTTTGATAAATAATTTAGGGCTAATCCTAGAAATGCTTTGTGTATGAAGCTGCCGTTGAAATTGATGGGTGTTCTGAGCATGGAGAACTTGCCCTAGTGGGCCCTTAATCTTGCAGTAAACCAGAGAGGCATTTGTTTTGAAACTGAGTGTTTGGTGGAATAATGAGAGCATGTGTATTGAGATTTTATTTTTCATCATTCTTTGCAACCAGGTGGGACACTGTAATATTTATATTAATCATCTATGCAATATAAGAAAACAGTAGTGGATTTCTGGAGATATTATTTTCTTTAGTTTATAAACAAGTCACTGTTGACTATCAATAGTTATCAGTTTTTCATTTATCACAGCATCAGACACACCTCATCAGTCATTAAAATGTTTATAATCATCATTATATAACCCTATTTCTAAGAGTCTGCTTACACGAATATAAGTAATCAGAGTAACTCTGATTTTCTCTCTCAGTAAAAATATAACAGATAAAACTGCAAGCAGTCTAAGGCTAGATAATAAGTATAAATGACTAAGGTAAGTAATAAAAACCAATCATGAAGGCTATCATAATAACATATAAGATAAAGCTTATTGAGAAACAATGGTCTGAAAATTCTGTATGAAAAAACCTTCTTTGCATTGCTAACATCTCGATAATTTCTCTGATATTGCTAGCTATTTTATCATCATTATTATAAGATTTAAAAAAAAAAAAATGGTAATTCAGCTTAAAGGTCAGGAACCATAAATAGATAAAACCTTCCTTTAGATGTATTGTCTGCATATAAAATAAAGTTTTTAGTTCTCTTTGGAATGAAAGTTTGAGTTAATCTCTCATTTTTTTAATGCTGTTATTTACAAAGCAAAAGGTTCTATAAGTCTCAGTGGGCTAAAGTAGATTATTAAAAAGCCAGATATATTTTATCCTAAATTGAACTGCTGATTTACTTGCTATTTTTTAAAATGTGCTGTGGAGAGTTCTCCATATTTTATTTTTCTCACCAGAGAAGACCTGCACTGATAATGTGGGCCTATCCCCAGTGTTGAGGACCCATGTAGACATGCAAACCCCAGCCTTCCCCCCAGCAGACCTGCATGTCTGTGTCACATAAGGCAGGTCTGTGTTCATGGGGACTCCAAAATGAATTGCTATCTTTTTCCAAGCAGCATGAAATGATAGGCCAGAGGCTGAAATTGGGCTTTTTTGTTTGTTTGTTTGTGTGTTTGTTTGTTTGTTTAAGACCCATATTGGGGCCCACTTAGAACATCATTATTCCCTCTCTGGGTCTGCCTGACATGAACCAGAGATCTGATCCCAGGGATGTGTCCTGACCTCCTGCCCTGCACCTGGACAGTGCAGCAGCAAAGTCACCCCAGCTTCTCTCTTTACTAAGGGAAAACATGGTATTGGTACATGAGCATTTGAACTGTGGGGTGTAAGCTCTCTGGTCAATAGCCTTTTTAAAACTCATTTTACCTGTTTTATCTTCCTTTCCCCTTCTTTTCTCAGTGAGTGGTGGAAAAATTCGGCAGGGTATGAAATAATGTAGAATTAAATATTATGATATATGCATGAATTTGTGTATGTATTCCCTCTGAAAATCTGGTTAGTAAATATTGACAAAACTGTATTTCTACTATGTGTATACAATTTTGGTTGCACAAATAAAATAAAATACTCCAGTGTGAACAAAATTTCTCTTCCCAGGATACAGTATTGGATGTTAATGATATTTGCTAAAAAATTTTGTTAGCTTTTATTTAAAGTTTCAATGTTTGCATGATTTTAATGGGCTTATCATTTTCTCACACCTTTTTGTTCTCAAATTGCAAGCTTCGCCCAGTTGTGTTTTGCTTGGCCTTATTTTTAGCACATCCCTCATCCTAGATCACAAATACTCAGGCTAAAATCCTTGAGGCAGTGTAGGAGAGGAGGGAAAGCTGGCTGGAGCAGAGGAGCCCCATAGTCTTCTGAATACCAGCATTTCCAAACATTTTCATCACATTTTCAATGGAAAGAATCACATCCTTTTGTTTAATTAAAAAAACCCAAACCCACAGGGGTAAGAAACAAAGATAAATTATGAGCAGCCACCTCATTGTAAGAACATACTGGCATATCCATGTTCCATGGTACTGGCTCTGTAATTGCATTCTATTTTGGACCAACCTACTCAGCTATCCTAATTTTACATCTGGCACATCTGGCAAATGATAGGTGTCTTCAGGTGAGACTCTTCAGAGACAGAACAAAAATTTAATCTCTATACCCATTGGTACTGAGGCTGTCCTGCACCAGTTGTGCACAGGAGCGCTGCTTCACCCCAGATGTGTAAAGAGCATGGTAAGTAATTTACTGTTGCTGTCACTTTAAACTATAATTGGCTGGAACAAGCCATAAACAGAAATCAGCCCTTTCATTTAGAAGGAAATGTCTGATATTTATTTTGTTTTGATAAAGGGTGGGTAGGGGCAAACCCTGCAAAAATTTTAGAATTTTATTTAAAAATCTTAGAAAAGTAATGCTACATTTTGCTTACAATATTGCCTTTAAAATTCTGCCTTTTAAATTCCCAGGGCATAAATTTTATGTTTGGCTGGAGATTATCAAACAGACTTGTCCATCCATCTAAACATCAAAATTGAACACCACCATGCCTGAATTTGATCTCCTGGCATTTGAAGCTGGATATCTGGATTCTTTTACTTTCTCTAAAGTAATAGAGGTGAACAATAATGTGCATACTAGCCTGTGTCATGCTCTTGGATCAAAAGGGAGAAAAATATTGCATGATGAGATATAGCACTCAAGCAGAAAGACAAGCTTGCATTATCAGCCCTGTAACCTGCACAAAGCAGTATGGCATTTAATTCTGAAATGATTCATACCTATTTTACCCAACCTTAATAAGACCAAGTATTTTTATCAGCCCTTAAGAAAGACACAGAAATACTGGAGAACACTCAGTAAACAGTCAGGTAAAGAAAGGATTCAGGAGCAAGGAAACAAGCCTTGTGATGGCTTGTGAAGTTTACAGAGCTCAGCCTAACTAGTTTGCCAAAAAGGTACTGGAAGCTGGCTGCAGGAGACTGGGGCTTACATATAGTTGCTGCACAGGGAAAAGAAATTTGAAGTGAAAAAGAGACTTTTAATCTGTCTGCAGGAGGATATGACTGACTTCAGTGGCTGAAAATTTAAATTTCAGTAATCAAATTTTGAAATATGATATAATTAAAAATTTTTGTCTTTTTAAAATTTTGTTTTCTTCCACTGCTTTCTAATGAATATACTCTAATCCAGATTATTAAAAAGATTAAACTGCCTGTACACACAGAGAATGATGCTCTCCTTTGGTCTTATCTGGGTCCACAATTACAGCTGGTAGCAATGTCGTTTATTAAAATCCATCAGCTTGTAGTTTGTTTCAGAAATATGAACAATGGATTTTATATAGCTAAATTCTATTTCTTGATTAATAGAGGTTAACTGGATTGAAACTGCAAAACAGGAAGCTTTCAATTTGCTTGACCTTGTCTTCTAAAGATGCCTTAATCTGTGGGTTTCTATGCTGAGATTTATTTCCAGCAGACCAATTCATCATCCATTTTGTTTTAATCATCTTTTAAAAAGGGAGTGCAATAGAACTACTTAGCAGCAAATAGTAAAATTAATAAAGATATTTTGCATCTGGTCTATGAGAAATAATTAAGATATTTAAAGAAAAGAAATTAAATTGAATAAAAGATGCT
The DNA here is from genome assembly GCF_050655825.1 of Lonchura striata. NCBI lineage: Eukaryota > Metazoa > Chordata > Aves > Passeriformes > Estrildidae > Lonchura > Lonchura striata. The sequence goes on along the minus strand of NC_140704.1, from coordinate 22,401,719 downwards.
ACCTAAAGTGTGGGAAAGAAATAAATATCAGCTAGAAACTACAGAAAATGTTATCATACTTGCATCTATTGCCTTCACTTATAAAGTATATCTAGAATTTTATAAATTGGGGTTTTTTTTCCAGAACATAATTTATTAGCTGTCTTCAGTGCTTATTTCTGGCTGAAATATGAATATATTGCATTAGAAATGGTATTACTAGCAAAAGAAAGACATTTGAGAAAGCTTAAAGGATATTATTAATGGTATGCTGGTTCATGACCATATTTTTTTATTATTGTTTTCTCTGAAGTGAAATTTTTTGTAAGTAACATTAGTTGTCTTCCAGGGGAGCTGAGTGGGAGGTGGAAGAAACTCTTCCATTAAAAAATATGTTGTGTTTTAAGTTTTCTCTGAAATCTGGAACTACTCAACAACTTTACATGTCAGTTGAAATCCATTAATGAAGAGATTTCCTAAGACAGCTTTTCTTTGCTAGGTGCAAGGGGAGAGCATGATCACCTGGAATAATTTGGGGATTTAATGGTTTTAGTGGTTTTTCATGGCCTGGTCTATGGTAGTGGGTGGCCACAGAGGTGGCTTTTGTGAGAAGCTGCGGATTCTTTCACCATGTCCAGCAGAGCCAATTCCTGGTGGCTCCAAAGATGGATGTGCCACTGGGCAAGGCCAGGCCGATTAGAAATGGCGGTAGCACCTCTGTGGTAACAGATTGAAGCAGGAAAATAAACAAGAAGTGTTTGTGCAGTTGTAGCTGCGGCCAGAGAAGAGCAGAGCGAGCCCGTGCGAGAAGCAGCCCTGCAGACGGCGAGGTCGGGGCAGGAGGGGCAGGAGGGGCTCCGGGCGCTGGAGCCGAGATTCCCTCAGGCCGCGGGGCCGCCATGGGGAGGCCGCTGTGCCCCGCAGCCCGTGGGGGCCGTGGGGATGCGGGATCCGCCACAGCCCGGGGAGGAGCCCCGGGCCGGAGCACGGGCATGCCTGGGAGGAGGCTGCGATCCCGGGGGAGACCCGTGGAGAGGGGCCCGGCTGCGGGCGGGAGCAGCCTGGCCCTGGAGGATGCACCCCGGAGCAGTGACCCACCCTGAGCGGGCTGGGGAGGCTGTGCCCGTGGAGGGACCCGTGGCAGCAGCTCACAGGGAGCTGCCGCTCCGAGATGCGCTCACGCTGGAGAGTTCACAGGGAGCCGCCTCCCGAGCCTCCCCGGGGGCAGCAGGGGAACGACTCCTCTCCCTGAGCAGCGGGAGAAGCCATGGGTGATGAGCTGACCATTACCCCCATTCCCTGTGCCCTTGCACTGCTGGGCAGGGGATAGACCTGAGACGGGAGGAAGGTGGTTATAAGGGCTTATTTAATTCTCATTATCCTGCTCTGATTTTGTTAGCTATATTTTCACCTTATGTCTCTAAGTTGAGCTTGTTTTGCCTCGATGGTATTTGATAAGTGATCTCTCCTGGTCCTTTTCTCAAGTCATAAACCCTTTGTTACATTTTCTCCAGCTGCAGAGGGGAGTGAGTGAGCAGCTTTGGAGTGAGTGCCTGGCATCTGAACAGTGTCAACCCATGACAATGGCCTGAGCTCATATAATGAAACCATTGTCTTGCTTTCTGGTTTTAACATTCATCTATTATCTTTTCTTCTGTTAAGGTCTTTGGGGACCATGGAGTACCAATTCCTAGGAGCAAGCTCGGGAAATTATAGGACAGGAAAATCCAAGGCATTATCTATAGTTTGCTTAACCTTACTTCTCTGCTTTATTGATAAGAGGCTTTATACAAGCTTCAGATTAAAACCAGAATCCATAGACATAAATAAATGTTGTTAATACACACACACAGACACACACACACACACACACACACACACACACACATATATATATATATATATATATGTATATATAGTGCCTAAAAGCAGCATAAGGCAGTCAAATACCATGTTCTGGTTTGACCTGCTGCCTAATCCTTAGCTTGCTTTAACAGTGATTAAACAGCAATTGCTCCTACACTGGCCATGCTTCCCCATCTTTGAGGGAGGAGCAGCAATTCAGCTCCTGCTCTTTCTTGTTGTTTTTGGTGAAACCTATCACCTGCTTATGAATCTCTACCAGTAATGTCAGACCATCACTAAGCAGCTATTTGGGCTGTGGTTGTGCTTCTTTGAAGGCTAGTACCAGTTCCTTTCAAACATTCTGCTTCTAGGGCAAGCTACCAACAAACCGTAAGAACCTGCTGGTCACTTAGGAGCTACAGCCAACCTCAGAAATGCTCATATCCCACAGCTCAGGTTTTGTTCTCAATACTAGATCTTGTGCTGCAGCTCCATCCATCTGTTTGTGTCTCCTGTGTCACAGGTCAGCCTCCTCCAAAACACTGCAATGCAGTTTGACCTGGATTTTAGCATCCTCCTCCAAAAGACAAGTGCCAAGTCTTTCCTGTACTGTCAAAGAGCTCTCTGCACCTTCCAATCTCAAGCTTTGCTGAACCTCTCATTCTTTAGATACTTCTGAGACAATGACTATGTGTCTTCTAGAATGATTTCTGACTCCCTTACTGTCCTCCTCATAGCAATCTGGCATATTCTCAGCTGATGCTGCCCTTGCCCTGCAAGGTCTCCTTGGAGGGGCTATAGGTGCTATATTACGCAGCAAGGACAGCACATTGAACAGCACATTTAATAATCCAAATTAACAAAACCCCTCCAATAAAACCTTTGTCTAGTGCTCCTGAAAGCAGGCCATTTGTCTCTTTGCTCTGTGCTGGTTGTCAGCTTATAAATGTGTACCAGGTCAGCTCAAGCTGTTGTGCTGCAGGAGCACTGTATTTATCCCAGCCACTGACCAGCAGTGTTATGTGCATCTTCTTTTGCTGCTGTGCTGCTGCCCAGCAGGAGAGTCAGACTGGTTCTTCTAGAAATTGGGAAGCAAAACAGACATCAGCTGGCACAGAGGGAGGAGGGAAAACCTAGGGAATGCTGTCTTTGCCCAAGGGATGACAGTAGGAAAGAAAGGAATTTAAGTGAAATGCTGGAATGACAATGGGGAAGGTTGGGGGAAGGCAGGAGACTAGCAAGATTTGGAAAAAGGAGGAATGGGAAAGGTGTTTGGGGAAGACAGGTAGGCAAGAGAAATATATAATCGCATAATTAGAGAATAGAGAAATGGCAAACAGGACAAAATTACAGATTAAAGAAAAACATTAGAATGTGGAAAAAGAAAAAAAATAAGAAATAGGGAAAATTACTAAGGGAGACTATAATTACTCAGTTCACTTTAGTCATGGGTCAGTCTATTGTTTTTCTGTTGTTCTGTTGATGTTGTGATTTCTTCCTAGACTTAGTGTCTCTTACTGCAGTAACAATGGTTAGATTTGGAAAGTATTCATTTGGCAAGAATGTAATAAGCTGTTAACTAACTGCATCAGACAAGACTGATGAAGAACAGCTTTCTCAGAACAATAGTTCTTTTGAAATCTAATGTTTCGTGGAACTTTTTATGATGGGAGCATGGGAATATCTAATGTTTCTCTTTACAGTGTTGAAATATTTATATCAATTTGATTTGACTTATTAGTAAAGATAATAGAGTATTTTTAACATTTTAATATAAGAGTTTAAGTTAATTGAGACAGAATGCTGAAATCTGAGATACTTTGGCAATATTGAAATGAAAGGTTTTATTAATTATTTGAATTCTTCTGAGATGTTTATTTATCTTCAGTTTTTTAGTGAACAATATGAAATTTCAAATTCCTTGTGGAATAAAAGAATTGATTCCAAGTCATGTACAGAAATAACTTCTAATACTTTCTTAGCTAGTTGATTAAAAAATTAATAACTCAATTTCTTAAACACTGAAGTAATAGATTACAAATTAGAAAGAGCTGGCTACAATCCTCTAGCTCAGTCCTTTACATAATAGAATGTCACTTGAGCAATTCCTGTTTTAACAAAAGCCTAGTGCTTAGAATGTGATTTAATATAGCAAACCCACTGTAAATCATGCTATATTGCCCCTTATAATTACTTTCAATGCTGCAAATTTATGCCTCATTGCCAATGCCTATCTAATTTCCCTTAGTCTCCATCCACTGTGGTTTTTTCTGTTTTTTTCTGTTAGATTAAAAAAAAAAAATGTACCTCTTTTCAGTTTTATGTACTGGGATTAGGTCATTATTATAATATAGCAGAGCACTTGATATCTTGGTAGCAAATATAGAGTTTGTACTAATCAATATTCTGATGTCTATAGTTGTGAGGTGATGGTCAGCCTTTCTGACTAATTTTATGCTTTGAGCACTTGCAGCTTAGATTTGGCTGTTGCCTCCACATCAAGTTCAGGTATTGTCTAGATTCCTACCTTTTGTTAATTAATCAAATTCTTCACAGACATTTAGTTGTTTTCATTTTTTCCCACGTGTTATAAAATTCCAGAATTCCTTGGAGAGTAAAAGACTTAATTCCAAGTCATCTGGAGAAATAGTTTTAAATACCTGTTTAGCTAATAGATTTAAAAATTCATGAAAGCCTGGTTTCTTAACCACTGGAATACTAGATGATAAGTCTGGAAGACCTAGCTACAATCCTCTGCTAAATCTTTTATATAGTGAAATATTTTCTTATATATGTACATGTAATTTTACTTATCAGAAAAAATGTCACAGACTCTCAGAATTATTAGGGTTATAAGGGACCTCTGGAGATCATCCAGTCCAGCTTCCCTGCCAAGGCAGGGTCCCCTGGAGCAGATGACACAGTAATGTGTCCAGGTAGGTTTAAATGTCCCCAGAGGGACACTCCATGACCTCCCTGGGCAGCCTTTACCTCTGCCACTCCCACAACGTAAGGAAGTTCTTCCTCATGTTGAGGTGAAAATTCTTGTGTTTTGGTTTATGCTAGTTGTATCTTGTCTTGTTGCTAGGCTCCACTGAAAAGGGCCTGGCACCACCTTCTTGATGCCTTCCTTTGAGGTATTTCTATGCATTGATGAGATTCTCTCTCAGTCTCTCTTCTACAGACTAAACATACCTAGCTTCTCGTAAGGCATTTCTCCTCATAAGAGAGATGCTCCAGATCCCTTCTGATCTTTGTGGCCTTTGCTGGACCTCCTCCAATAGTTCCTTCTCTTCCTTTCACTGCAGAGTCCACAACTGGACAAAGCACCAGGTGTGGTCTCACCTCCCTCGACCTGCTAGCCACACTCTTCCTGATGAGCCCCAGGACACCACTGGCCCTCCTGACCACAAGGACACACTGCTGGCTCATGATCAACTTGTCACCCTCCAATACTGTCAGTTCCTTCTCAGCAGAGCTGTTCTCTAGCAGGTCAGTCCCAACCTGTTGTGGTACTTGTGGTTATTCCTCCCCAGGTGCTGGACCCTGCACTTCCCAACTCTCCAGCCTACCAAATTACATGTCCTAGAGAAACTTGCTATATCATTACTGTTCATTCTACTAGCCAAATTATATTCTCATCTAAACCTCTCAAAATGCATCAGCCTTTTCAACATGGAGTTTTTAAGCAAAGAGCCATAGATGACTCAAATTAATGTTTTAGCAGAGCCAGTAGAGAACTTGAGAGATTTTGATTTATTGAGTGGGTAATAGTTCTTTCTAGTTCTACATTGTAACATTCCCAAGTTATGGTTTAAGTCTTTGTTATGAGAACAGCAGTTTGAAGGATGATGCCAAAATGATCAAAATTATTTTTCAAAGTTTTCTTTCTCTCTCTTGCTGCCATCTAGTTTTTAGGTTCATAAGCAGCAGAAAAACTGTTGTTCCTTATATTAATATTTTAAAAAATATTCTTTGTCCTCTACTGAAATAATGAACCCTCTCTGCTTGAAATTAGACTTCCTTTCACCTTCTGTAAAGAGCAGGATCTAAGAAAATTTTTTTATTTCAATAGTTTAATTTCTGTATGAAATACATGTGCTTGTTATATAAGTGTTTGAGGCTAATTTTGCATATTATAGCGCTGTTTTTATTAATATGCAAACTATATTTTTATCTTAAATATATCAGTTGTCTATATTACTTAGGTAAACTCAACAATGGATTTATGCAGAATATTCAGTCTGCTGAATTTCAGTGATATGATAGGCAGTTACAGTTCTGTTCAAACATCGCAAAAAGATCACAAGGAAAACAAAGACAAAGTGTGGAAATAGAGTTGGAAAAGGATAGCACAGTTTATGTCAGAGAAAATTATTATAAAATGATAGGTAGCTCTTACTCAAATACTCAGCTGAGTTTTGAAGGCTTTTGTTGCTTGCAGAGGCAGCAGTCCAGGGGAGTGCTGCATATCGCCTGCCAGCAATACAACAGGATACTACAAAGAAAAGCTGTGGGATTTGCATGTGGCAGCAGAAAGAGAGATGTCACAAATAAATTACTGATTGTTATCTGCCGTATTCCTGAGAAATGCCTGTCTGTTAATGTCCCCATGCTTGGAGTCCATCATCCTACATCAGTTGCCCTGAAGACTACTGTCTGCTAATGTGTTCCCTCTGCACTCAAAAGACAGTTGCAAAGGCACCTGGGAAACTTAATTTTCACTCATTTTAGATAGTACTGGATGTGTCACTGTCCCTTTGCTGTCAAGGAATTCTAGACTAAGAGCAGATGCTTGAAAATTCTGACTTCAAGTAACCTATGGGGGTGTATAAATTGTGAGATTGGCTCTGCTTCTGAATGAGGGCTAGACCCAAGAAGGAGATGCTGTTGATAGTCTTTGAAAATTATATCCATGTTTTCCTAATACTAGATTATACTTTAGCCATGACACATTAAGCAGTGCAGAAGAAATGGCATTCCTATGCACAAGGATGTATGTAAAATAGCTCTGTATGATTTTTTTTTATGTGGTTTCCTCAAAGTTTCTGGTTGTTGCACCAGAAAACATCAAACACACCCTGTTTCTTGTGTGAAATGCAAATCAAAGAGAAGGCTAAATGGGTCTGATGCAAAAATAACAAAGTGGTGCACATTAGGTAATTATAGTAAGTTTGTCTTCCTTACTGCCTAAGGAAAATTACTCAGCATGGGTCAGATCCTCAGCTGACATGGTTCAGATTCACCAAAACAGAAAGAAGGCTGTATCTATAAATATTTTGCCAGTTCAGAGTAACTCTGAGATGAAAAATAATATAGCAGAGACTATCCTTTACTAAGTTGTTCTTACTTAACATACCACCTCTGGTGAACTCCAGGCATATTTAATTATCTTACCATATGTTTCCCTCCTCAACAGACATGTTTTAATAAGTTAAGTCAGGACTGTTCATGAATAATTGAAGACTGGAAGGGGTAGAAGCAGAGAAGGTTGGGTTTTTCTTTTTTCTTCAAGCTGGTCTCCCAGCAGATTTGAGACTTAGTCTTTACCAGCAATTTTTGTTTCCTTTCTAGCTCTGTTCCTACCCCTTCCCTCAACAATCCTCTCAGTTTTAAAGTCTCTACTGAAAAAAGATTGAAGCAGGTTGCAAACAGCAGGTGGAGTGTATCACGCTTCTTTTAATAAACTAAAATGTGTATTTTCTATGCTTTGTAGTAAGCTTCTCTGCTTTTTCTTTGGTCAGCAGTAAAAGAATTTAGGCCAAGAGCAGAAGGGCTTAGGAAGCCAGTTTATCCCACCCTCCCTTGGGTGTCTAGTGATGGGCTAGAGTGAGTCTATGTACAGTCATTAAAAGAGTCAAGGTGATCAACTTGGACTAGACAAGCTTTTTACTGAGCCATAGTGTTAGCTTGACTCCATCAATAGCAATGAAAAGGAAGTAAAGTAGAACAGAAAAATTTAATTTAACTAAAAAAAAAAAAAAAAAAAAAAAAAAAAAAATCTTGAATCCTTGATATTTTGTAATCCCAGCCCAGAATAGCTGCTGCAATGGCACATAGACTAGAACCTTAATCTGCAGGTGGGTATGGATGAGTAGCTGACATAAAACAAGCAATGCAGTTAGAACTGCCTGCTCTGGCCTACCACTGCAGAGTCATAGATGTTTTGACAGGCTGGGTTTTAGAAACAAAATTTCTTGGTCAGCTAACTGACTTTTCAGCTCAAGTTTCACTGGTCGAAGAGGCCAAGAGCAGAAAGCTTCAATTTGTGATTCAATAAATATTGTGTGGAGGTACATACATCAGGCTCCCCAGGGACGTGGTCACAGCAACAAGCCTGACAGAATTCAAGAAGCACTTGGACTATAATCTTGGGCACATGGTGTGACTCTTGGGGATGGTGTTGTCCAGGGCTGGGAGTTGGCCTTAATGATCCTTATGGATCCCTTTCAACACAGATTATTCTGTGATTTTGTCATCTATAGACAAAGTGCTGCTATTTCTATTTAATTGCCATCTTTGTTGTTTGTTGTTGTTGTTGTTGTTGTTAATCTGGAGGATGTGTAATTGGCAGATATAGCAGAGAATAAGCCTCCTTTCCAAGGTGAAGATAACTGCTGTGTCCAATGCCTGGCATTTCTTGCTGCAGTAAAGGTGAAAGATTTTTGATATAAAAATTTCCTTTTGGAGACTGGGGAGACATTCTACTGCTTTGAACAGAACAGAAAATAAAGATGTACCTCTAACTAGAAAAAGAATACAGTTTTTTAATCAATAAAGAATCAGATTTATTTTGGAAGGAATGGCAAATGAGATTTTTCTCTCAGTTCTTTGAGGTCTGAGATATTTTATTTTCATTTTTAAATGCTTCTACATATTGCAGTGTCAGTGGGGAGTGTGATTTGTTCTTCCCCTTTTGCTGAGTTCACATGATGCCACTCCTGTTACTAATGCCATAGAGTCGGCTCGACTCCATTAATGGCCTTTGTGCATTAAACCATTTTGCCACCTGGCATCTTTCTTTCACCGCATCTATTGCTTGCAACAAAGCAGTCAGATAATTTCTCTCTACGGCTGGCACAGCAGAAGATGTGGTAGGAGCTGGTCTGACAGAGCAATGATGGATGACCATAATCATCTCTGTCTGGATAGAAAGTGTATCACCTACCAATTTGTTCTGTTCCTGCCAGCTAGAAAAGCAAACTGACAAAATAGCTGGATGGCTCCAGCATGGCAACAAACTTCTGCACCAGCTACTAGTTATCTGACACCTATTTGCCATGTGAATAAAGAAACCTAAGCTTCTTCATCTAGCTAAACTAACCAGGCTATCTGTTAATTCTGTAGAGTCGCTAAGCAGGCAGGAAATGTAAAGAAACAAAAGGAATTAATTCTGCAGTACTGGATGTGCCTCACATCTCCTAATCTCATTGTATGACCAAACCCACAGCTTTAAAAGAGGAAGGACACTCTTCAAACTCTTTTCTGTTCCTCTAGTTCATCTCATATTCTCAACACATATAGTTTGTCTTTAGACAAATTGTTATAAGGTGACAAAGTATTTGAACCTGGAAGCAAGAATTTCTCTGAGTTGTCCCCCTAAAGTTGGCTGGGGTGGAGGGCACCAAGATGATGAGGGAAAACAGGACAAAGAACTTCAGTTGCTACTTCCTTTTTGCCTAAGGAGGCATTTAGGAAAATTACTTCAGTCCTGCTCAACCCAAAACATACTGGACTCACTGCAAGGCTCCTGAGAAGCCAAAGTGTCTACTTGGAAAAGCCCAAGGCTGATAATTTCTTTCTTACAGAGAGAAGCTTGAGATATCTATCTTTCCAGTGATCAAAGACTAGCTCCACATTCGAGGGGCTGCAGGTTCACTGTCAGTATTTCAACCTTTCATGATTTTATCAAGAGTTTTCTCGTATTTAGCTGGTCTAAATGGTTCTGGAGCAGAGTAATAACATAGCAGTCTTGGATTTAATTTTCAGCAGCACAGCGGGTTTTTTTTTTCTGACTGGGAAAAGGGCTTGAAATTGGACATTCAGAAGGACTGATGGAAAAAACCCTATTAGCTGTTTTAATTACTGCTGTTTTAAGAACACCTTGTCATACCTTCCAAGCTGAATTGTAGCTTTGTTCAGTTCCTAGCTAAATGCTTCCTTTCAAAGGAAGCACATAAGGAAGCACAATTCCTTCCAGTTCCACATAAGGTGCAGAGCATGCATCAGGTGAACAGTTGTAAGGGCACTTTGTCCAGGGAAGAAATGTTTTTGTGGAAAAAGTGCACAGGATGGATAAAAAGCAGTGTTCTTTTTGAAATATAAACATGGAAGCATTTAGTTTTGGATGGCTTTTAAAAGTCAAATCTTCTCATAAGTACTGAGAAAAACTAAAGCATAAAAAAAAATAGTATAGTTTTTATACAAAATAACGTACAGTGACTGTTTCATCCAATTAAGATGTAGCTAGAGGTCCAGAAATGTACTGGGATCATTACTGTACTCAGTGACAATTCAGTTGCATAGGCCCTTGCTTTTCTTTTTATATTTGGGGTGACCTATTTAAAATTAAATTCTTCCATAGATGCTGCATAATATATTGCAAGTCCCCCATGCTGTGACACTCTGGAGAGCTCCCAGCCACTGTGCAGGTTTTCCTGTCAAAGCAGCAAAGTTTTATGGTCTTTCCTAGTGCAGGTTCTTGAAGCCATTGAATACATTCTCTGTCCAGGAAATCTGCTACAGAATAACCTATTTTCTCTGAAGTAAATGGCTATTTTCAAAATCTGTATTTGCTTATCCAACTGATCTATTTTAATTTTACCCTTTTGCAGAAATTTCTTCTGATTACTGGTTTGATTTGGGTTATTCATGTTGTTATTACCTGGACTGTACTACAGTTGAGACTTTATGGTTATGTTTTTATTATTGATTTTGTGAAGCTGGAAAAAGTATTTAGGGGTATTTCCCACAACTACTGTTGATTCTTATTCAAGATGAGGACTAACTATTTATTGTCCTGCTGCTTTTTATCTGGTAGAAGACAAATTATATTAATGCTCAGATTGTGTCCAATAGAAGATTCTTCCAGGACATGGTGCAAGGTGGAAAGAAATGGTTTTTTCATCCTTATTCTCTGTACCTGCTTACCTTTTTTTTTTTTTTTTTTTTTTTTTTCACAGTCCCACAGTGTGTCTTTTGGCCATGATCTTAAGGCCATCTTTTTTTCTTAATTTTGTTGGAGAATACTGTTTCACCTTTGGTTTTTGTTCCAGAGTCCTCCCCTGACTTTTTTTCTTTTTCCCTAAAACCGATTTATTCAAGGAGTGTAATTATAAAATTGTTGTTGAATGCCCTCCTGATTCAGATGGTGATCACATTGCTTTAGAAACTAAGCCAATGTAAAAATAGAGTTCAGTTACTTGGAAGTTTCCCTCTAAAATTTGGTTATCCAAGGGATTCACACGATGATAACCACCCTGAGCCCAAACTACAATGGAAATTAAACAAACAAAAAAAGAATGCCTTCAGCCTGCTCCTACACGGTTGTTAGCAGCCAATCCTCAGGACTCTGAAGCCTCTGCTTGGACTACCAGTCCTATTTGAGGATTTCTGTAGGAGCCCAGCTCACTGGGCTGCTTGGAGGGGCTGCCTTGTGGGCTGTGACTGGCTGAACCTTTTGGAAGGACTACAGCAGAAAAGCCTACATTAACTAGTCCTGAGTAACTTGCAGGTTTTAAAATCACATAATAAAATGGCCTGATGCCTGCCCAAACCATGTGGGAGTGCCTTTCTATCCCAACTGCATGCAGATTTTTTTTTCTTTCGGAAATAGGTAGTGTAGTTCCCTACTATTTTCAAAACCAACTTACCAACCAGCCTAAGGCAGCCTAGCATTGGGCACTCCGAATACTTCACATGTGATAACCACCCAGTCAGGTCACCACCTGGGAGGGAAGCTGGTGGTGGCCTTCTCATCTGAGTAGAACTGCCTGAATGAAGTGCAGGTAACACAGGCTTCCCCTACAGTCACCACTGAGGAGACACACCATTCCAGGTTAAGCACTGGAGAGACAGATGAATGGCACTCAGATATGTACCTGTCTTTCACTGATAACTCTGTGGGGAGCAGAGATAACTAGACTGACTGCCCAGCTTAGACTAGACAATTAGCTTCTAGCCAGCTATAATGCTGTGCAATTAATCCTGCATGATATTTAGAGTCTGTTAGTCTGCAGCTTTGCAGCAAAGGAGACATGAGAAAGAGCACCAATATATTTAAAATGGAGTTTAGTTTCCTTACATTTGCGTTCTTACATTATATAAAGAAAATTGTAAAAGAGTTGCTGGTTTTTTTTTATGTAAGGAATAATTTTAATTCTGATCATAGTCAAAGAACAGAAAATACTCCAATGGGTTCTTTTTGCTGATTACCCATTTTTCTATTTTCCAATTTTCCAATTCACACCTCTAGTAAAGTCAAATTAGCTGCACACTTTCATGAAACTAGAGAGTCACTTTGATGTTAGAAAAATAACCAAGTAAATTAGACCTGAAGTATTATTTTGAGACACCTGTCATGTTATAATATATTCTTCCTTGTTTGCAGTAAGTAAAAGAGTAATGGATTTGCTTGAAGTTGCTCTCCATGCAGTTTTCAGCTGACACAAATATTACTTCCATCATTTATAGATTGTTACCAAAATAATGTTAAAGGACAATAGTTTGCAGTGTTTACCTCATAGTATTTACCTCACAGTCAAGGCTGCTGTATATGTTATGTCACTGACTTTGTGTGCAACTCAACATGTCACATATGTGGGGAAACTGGAAAAAAATCATGTATAGTTTTGCAAAAAAATGCTTTCACAAAAGAATAGCTTTTACTCTTTGAAAAAAATGCTTACACTGGACATTAGTTTGATGCTTTAGCTTCATCAGAAAGAACAATCATTGTCCTAGGGATTGGTCTATAGGGAAATAAGCCTACCCTGAGCTCTGTGCCACTGCACAGAGGCAGCTTCAAGGTTGCCAGCCAAATTGTTCAACAAGTCTGTCAATGAGTCAGATCCTGCTGCTAAAGAGATATCTTTCAAAGTCCAGCATCTGAGTCCTTTACTGCAATCCAAGAAGACTGGGAGTCATGTTTTAGTTTGACTGTAGCTGGCACAGAGTTGTCAGAGTTAACCTGGCACTATCTCCTTTCAGTTATTTTGTTTCTTTTAAGTTGCTTATTTAACATATCTGGGACACTTATTTGGCGGTTTTGCTTTATCCCCCTTCCCCAGTATAGTTTTCTATTTTATTCTAAATGCTTTTGGTTGAAAAAGGCAGGTTCAGCTTTACCAATTGTTTAGATGCAGAAGCTCCCTTTTCTCCCATGTGTGTATATGTGGGAGAGCCACTGAGTGGAAACTCATGTTTTGCATCTGAAGTCTCAAGACAGAGAAGACATATCATTATATATACTGGATGTAGCTTTTCAGCTATAGAGAAAATAAATCTGACTCAGGCTGTGCTAAATGGATAGGAGTAAATTTGGCTTTTCCAGTTGAATTCCAGTCAGAAATAGGGTTATATTCTGGTTTACTGATGCTGAATCGTCTTAATTGAGTAACATATTAAGGGTATCCACACTCTGAAAAATGTAAAGTTTATCTTCATATTCCAAGATTATTTTTTCCTAGATGTCTTCCCAGAAATGAGCTTATCTGGTTCTCCCAGGGGCTGGGGGCTTTGCCACCTACTCAAGCTCTCAGTGCCTTCACTGGTGACACCTCCCTTGAGCAGCACCACAGCACAACCTGCAAGGCCAGCAGGTGACTGCTGCTGTCTTGACAATGCTACCACCGCATCATGTTGTAGCTAGGGACAGGATGCAATAAACCCTAAAAATCTGCAATCCTGTGGAGATTCTTTCATGCAAGTGAGATTATAAAACAAAAAAAGTTAAATGACAGTATTTGTGAGACCAAGGTATATAGATTTGTGTTTGGAATCCTTTGAATGGTCTGAACTATTCATAAGAAGATAGCAAATTTGAAAAATGCCTTTGTTAGAAATTTTTTTCAGGAAATAATTTCAAATTAAACCCAAATTCCAGGTTTAATCTTCCAGAGAAAGGCGATTTTTTCCTTTGAAATTTTGAGGAATTGCATACATGTATGAATGTATATTTGTTTTTGCATTTCCTTTATAAGCTCTGTTGTGTTCTTCAATCATTCATTCATTAACTGGGCTAAGGATGAATTAATCTTCCAAAAACTGGCTTAGAACATACTCTTCCTTAAAAGTATGATTTCAGCTAAGTGACTGCAGGACCCCTGCATTTAGATAACCCTGGTGTCTGTCCCTGTGTTCAGGTGATGGCATTGGAACTCACCAAGCAATTTACTTTAGTAGGGACAGGTTCTTTTGCCATTTTTTTTTTTAATATAGAACAGGACAAGTCTGAGAATATACCTTTTCCTCCCAGTTTTTAAAAATCCCCTTCTAGGAGACTCTTTAGAGTTCCCAGAAGTCTATCTATGTTCATGTAAGACAAAAACCTACCACAATGTAAGTGTAAGAAACATTTCATGACTGCTTTATATTGAGTTCATATATTTCTCTGTTTGCCCTTATTTTGCCTGTTCTTCTCTTTATTTTTCATTTCCTTTATATGTACGGATGAACAAAATATCAATACCTCTCTTCCCTGAGACCCTGAGGTCTCTTTCTGACAAGGAGTTCTGCTTATTGCCTATTACACCTGCAGAACTGGCTTCTTCATTTTAGGTAAGCATCTGGCTTATTCTTATCACCCTTTGTGAACTAAAGCTAATGAATTTTAGTAGAGCCTAGCTGGAGATCTGAATGTCTAGTCTTCATACCTGTAGATGGACTTCTTATTCTCGTATGTGCTCTGATAATTTTTTTCCTCAGACTGTGGAAAGTAAAGGACAGTAAGGAGTTGTGATATCCTAGGGTAGGGACAACTTCCTGCAGCAGGAATCAAAATTGAAGACCATAGGATTTAGATTAGATGCCATTATATAGGTGAGGAAATTGCCTTCTCTTAACAATGGGGATAAATTTATTTAAAAGAAATATATGGTAGTGTTTTAGCACTGTTAATTTCTGGGACAGTTTGATTATGTTAGAGAAGAATCCATTTTGTTTTCTACTTACACAGTTACAGATGATTACTATAGTAGTAAAACACCCATCCTTGCCTAATAATAGGTATATCTGATCCTTCCTGAATGGATAGAGGCCAGCTCTTAAAGACTGAATTGCTCAAGATATAGCAGTCGTTTGCAAAGCTTCTGCTATGTTTTACCATTTAAACTGTATCACCAAAAGGATAAGCAATGTCTGAACAAATAGTAATTTCTTAAAATATTCTAGCTATTGACTCTCTTGATTAAGAGAAGGATTGCTCTTTGGCTTTTCACATTATTACACTCTTGATGTGACTAGTAGTGGGTGGAAGTTTCAAACAGAACCTATTTGATATGAGAGTGTAGGTGATATGCTATTTTCTCATTTCCAAATAATCTCCTCATTAGAGAAAGTGCGAGTAGTAAATGGGTTTCTCCTCCAGGTGTCCACTGTGTATATACAGCATGTTTCCCAGGCAATGCTCATTGGCATTTGTAAATGATCTGTTCTCCATCTGAGAGCTTTAAAGTACTGGATGCAGCTGCTCATGCTTTGCCCCATTTGTAAATAGTTTTAAATATGCATGATCATCTCTGGCAGATTGCTTTACTTGCAGGATTTATGAGTTTTTTGACTTCTTTCTTATGAAATAATACACCATAGTGTCTCCTGCACCCTTCTTTTGAAATAAACAGAGAATCTGCACATTCTGAAATCTGGGATTTTAGAAGAAACTGTCAGAAAATCCTGGAATGTCAGTAATGCTTATGTTTAGACTGCTAATCACTTACCCCCCAGGAGTGCTTTTCCCTTCCCTCCTTATTCAGTATGCCATATGTCAGCAATTAACAGTGAGTCAAATTACAGCTCAACAGTTTTGCTCATGCAGTTAGTGGAGTAGGCAAGAATCAAACTTAATCCAACAACTATTCATAAATGTAATGCAAAGGGCAAATGGAAATTGGCTGGAAAATTATGGATGGTGAAATGTCAGTGTTGTAAATTATTTTAGCTTCGGTGTTCTGAGAGGCAAGAAGGAGCTTAGTAAATAATAAAATTTTCTAAAGTTCTTTGGCTTTTGACAAAAAAATTAGTATTTTAGCGTCAAACCTTGCTGGCTGTAATTGGGACCCCCATAGTGCTGCTGACATTTTAGGAAAAATGAAATTTTAGGAAAAAAATTTTCACTGAAAGAATAATAAAGTACTGGAATTGGCTTCCCAGGGAGGTGGTAGAATCATCATCTCTGGATGTGTTTAAAAAAAGACTGGACATGGCACTTGGTGCTATAGTCTGGTTAAGGTGTTAGGACATAGATTGGACTTGATGATTGTAGAGGTCTCTTCCAACCTCATTATTCTGTGATTCTGTGACATTGCTATGGATGACCAGGACCACGTGGTCCTTTCCAACCTGCACAGTGCTTAAGGTGTGGTGCACTGAGTGTGGTGTAGAGAAGAGGGGACTAGAAGGGCATACATGGGCTATATTTGCTTGTTTCTCAAGTAAAGGTCAGGTGCAGATTGCTGTAGCCACATGAAAGCAGCTCAGACCCCATGAGAACTTAGCTGGACTCTATCCAAGGAGCAGGTCTCACTTCACTCCGGTTCAGGATTTCTGGGTGATTTCTCAGAGTTGTCTGCAGATTTTTTAAATGTGAGTGTGTGTGCCTGTGTGCATTAAATAATTTCTCATGGACTGTTCAAAAACTAAGAGATGAAATGTTGTAGTACAAATAGTGCTGTAAGGATTAGAAAGGTAGTGATAACAATATTCATTAGTAATAGGCATAGGAGTTACTGGCAGAAGTTTAGAATTTTACAATTTTTAAGTTTAGCATAGATTTCAGAATTAAAATTTAAGGCATAATTAATATTTTCCCTTTCCTGTTCCTCAGAGCCTTATTTTTACATAATCAATATTGATTACCAAAAATTGTGAAAACAAAATGTGATTCATCACCCTTACAGACTAATTTTTTTTCAGACTAAGATTTTCCACCATTGTTTGAAATGTTGTATAATTTATATTTGTAAGAGAGAATCTGATAAGCCAAGAAATACTGTAAATGTATTTATTTCAAAGTTATCTATGCCTGGCCCATCTACAATCTTTTGCAGGTGATTATATTTCTACCTCTGTGGTTATTTTTCCTTCAGGAACCAGAACCTATATAATAACCTGTATTTTCTATTATGAACTTATTTCCAGTTTATCAGCTTGGTTTGTTAGATGGCAATCTAAGAACCATCATGTAGCACAATGTTCATCAAGTACTATCTCAATTTTTTTTTCAATTTTGCTATAAACTACCATAATCTTAAGTGAGAGATTTCAAACATTTCATTTTATTCTGAATTATATCTAACCTTGTATTTCTATCTCCCAAATTTTTAGTAAGTGTATTTCCTATCTGACTAACATTAGGGGAAAGAAAAGGAAATTAAGAAACCAGATTAAGGGAAAAATAGTATGTATCTGTGCATCTTTTAAGAAGCTCCCAACTGATAATTTTTCAAGTGTGATGAGTTGCAATATTCTGAACACAGTGGCATTTGCAGGACTCTTCTACAGAACTGGATCTCCCACAGAGGAATGAATGCCACTCATATGGATGAGATATGATTGCAGATAAGTCTGTATGACTGAGCTTATTTTGCTATTTTCTATGTTAAGAAAGAACTTCTAAGAGGTTAGTATCTCCATATCTTCATCATCTGACAGGATTATCGTGTGACTTCAGATAAATGATTCCCCACCCTGTGTCTCAAAGTGCTGGTTCCCTGACTGTCCTCTAGTTGGTCATTTTCATGGAGATTATTTCAGTCATGGTGATGAGCATTTGTATCAGTGAAGCTATAATGTCATTAATCCATCTTTTTTCAATGCTTTTGGAAACATTATACTTGCATTTATATACGGGAATAAAGGAGGAGCAAAATCAGCTGTTTTGTGGTAAAATTTGTTGAAAATAGTCAGAATTTATTATTTTCACCAGCAGATATTATGATCTACAATTTGACTGCAAGACATTCTGTGGCTGGGTCCTGTCAGGTTTTCATGGAAAGGAAAACATTCTGCTTCCTTGTCAGCACTGGATGGTTTGGTGAGACAGCTCATGTGAACACAGGAGTTAGGTCTGAAGCAAAGAAACAGACCTGTAATAGAGCCTTCTCCCCTGGCTTCACCCCACAGAACTGGGTGGTGAAAAGGGCAATCCTGAGAAAAACACACTGAGGAGGGGACGAGAGGAGCATAAGGTACAAAATGACAAGTGCAGTTGGAGGAGTCTGTGACAGGATCAAATATTTTGGAGAGGTTTATAATCTTTGCTACCCACCCACCCATCTACCTACAGAAAGAAAACACTAAACCATAAGCTTTTTTTAGCATGACATATAAGATTTTTTCAACATAACTTTTTCCTAGCAAAAGTTGACAGATCTTTTAAGGAAAGAAGAAAAAGATTTGCAGCAATTAATCTGGATCAGAGATGGAATGTCCCTTGCCAGAGCGTCATATTAAGGGACAGAGAGGCATAGACCAGTGCTAAAACAGTTTAGAATTAATGGGAGTGAAAAAATTAGAGGAAGGAAAAGTATTAGAAATAATCACAGAAATTACAGAACTCAGTCTGCAACTTGGGAGGAAAAAAATAACTTATAGGTAAATGTAGTGGAAGAGGAAATAACATGATTCGAAAACACAAAACATCCACAAATAGATGAACAGATGAATAAAGCAGAAGCCAAGAAATTAACAGTATGAGATGCACATTTAAATCAAAAAGGATGAACATCCAGGAAGAAGAAGAATAATTTGTATTTTGTATTTCAGAAGGAGAAGAAAACCAGATTGTGTGGACTTTATCCTTCCTTTTTCCTTGCTTTCTCTCTTCTGTACAACTATTTCTCCTTAAATTTTTCCACATTCTCTTGAAATTCCATTTTCTAGCCACCTTTATCTTGTGATTCAATGAAAATACAGTCCCTTCATCTGTCTTGGGCCAGACAGCTGAAAAGCAGCTTTGAAGAAGAGGCTCAGGGGTGCTGTTGGACACCAAATTGAAAATGAGCAAGGAATGTGCTTTTGCATCAAAGTCAACAGCTTCCTAGACTGCATCAGGAAAAGCATCACTAGAAGTAAAGGAAGGTGATTGTTCCTATCTATTCTGAACTAGAGAAAGACACCTGGATTCCTAAGTCCAGCTCTGAGCTCCTCACTGCCAGGATGACATGGACACCCTGGAACAAGATCAGCAAAGGGGCACAAATATTTTCAAGGGATTGCAGCACCTTGTGCAAAGAGAGGGTGCAAAGAGAGGGTGAGACAGCAGGGCAAAGAGATATACAAAGAGAGAGTGAGACAGCAGGGAGGGGTCAGCAGGAAAGGGAAGGCTCAGGGCTGTCTTCACCATCTGCGTAGATACCTGATAGAGGAGAGTACAGAAGGCAGAGAGATCCACTTCTCAGTGGTGTCCAGTGACAGGACAAGAAGTGGTCACAAATGGAAACAAAGGAGAATGGTTAAAATATAAGACAAAACTTGCTTTGCTGAGGGTGATCAAGCACTGCCACATGTTGTCCATAAAGGCAATAGTGTTGTCATCCTTGGAGATATTCAAAATCTGCATGAAGTACTAAGCAACTGGCTCTAGCTGAACCTACTTGAGCAAAGAGTTGCTGTGACTCTAAGATTTAGTGTTTTCTTTTAAGAAAATACATAAAACTTCCGATAATTTTTTTATTTTCTAGGTAAGCACGTGTTTAAATTGTATTTCAGGATTCTGTATCATGTGCCTGGAGAATGGGTCCTTCCATTTTGTAAAAACAGATATCTGCTTCAACTGCAGTGGTAGTGTATGAACTATATTAGTGAGATGCTTTATTTTTTTCTCCATGAGAAGATTTTAAGGACTGGATTTCCTTCAAGTAAAGAGAGAAGAATCTATCAATGGAGAAGCTTAAAAATTTTCACAAGGAATAAGCTTTTATAAGTTCATTACAGGGGTGGCATCATTAGAAAATAGAGGAAAGAATACCCTTATAAAGTTGGCATTAATGACTGTCACTATACTTAACATTTTGGAAACTATGAACTCTGCACAAAAATATGAAATTATGTATATATTTAGTTTGTTCAATGGAAATATCTAGGACTATTCTGTGTGCTTTTTGAGTAAAATGTTTGGGTTTTTAGGGTTTTTTAATTGTTTTTTCTCATGGAGAGTTTGCAGAATTCTTTTGAAGTAAAATCTACTCTCTCAATCTCACTATTAAAAGGACCTGTGATACCTAATATATGACTAGTGTGCTTCAAGTGAGTGTATGAAGAGGCTTAATAAATAAGATACTGTTTTATTGGGAAACTGTCTCTATTTTTCACATTTAAAGTTCTCCAGGTACCTATGTATGCTTAGAACTAACTCAGCGTTGTCATGACTAGTGATTAATTTGTATCTTTGGAATGGGAAGATCAATAAAATGCACACGTTTAGAGCACATTATCAGATCAGAGCACTCCAATAATAATAAGGTGACCTTTACATATTTTAAAAATGTATTTAGGCAATCAGCAGTAAAAGACCTGCTTGAGCTTGAGCTAGCATTTAGAACACTGTTTTCAAAAGCTACTAATGACCTTAACTTCTATAAATTTGTTTTATGTATTTTGAACTGCTTATGCTATGACTCTGAGAAATTCTGTGAAAAGTCAGTAGCAATGTGCTTCCAATTTAAATAGATTCATATGAAAAATGTAGTTCTTATTTTAAATTTGCCACCTGATGATTTTGAAAGGGCTGATTTCCATTTCTTCCATGTACTCTGAGGAACAATAAATGACCTTCTCCCTAGAATTCCTAATTCTATTAAGCTACATCATATCCTCTTCACTGACTTTTTAAAACTGTAAAGTCCTCATATTTACACTTTCATATAATGTAGAATGTATTCCACAAATCTGATAGTCTTTGTTACCTTTCTCTGTCCTTTTTAAACTCCCCTATTAC
The DNA here is from genome assembly GCF_050655825.1 of Lonchura striata. Lineage (NCBI taxonomy): Eukaryota > Metazoa > Chordata > Aves > Passeriformes > Estrildidae > Lonchura > Lonchura striata. Next base: position 22,380,742 of record NC_140704.1, on the reverse strand, counting down.
ATTTTTAGAATAGGTTTGCCAAGAATTTCATGCAACATTTAAGATGTGGGCACACTGCAGTAACGCAATGATGCTTTCAGTTTTATTCTCTATGTATTTCTTGATCAATCATACTCTTTTATTTACCAGTCACTGAGCATGAAGTTAATGGGTGTAAATTTTAGAAAACAATAATTTTAAGATTTCTTTCCTGGTTGGTAATAGCCAATTTAGAAGCCAACCTTGGGCAAACTGGGTTATTTTACACTGGAAATACCAGTTACTAAATCTGCTGATAAACTCTTTATAGGCTCTGTTTGATGATTACTTCATACAGCCCAGGTTTCAGACTAGACCTGTGTTTTAAATTCTCTCAATTTAAACTCTTTTAATTCTATTAAAATAATCTATGAAAGGACCTTCCCAGTTTGTCCATGGAAATCTAGTTTCTTTAAACTTTCCTGTATGATTCAGAATGTAAGACATGAACATTTCCTCTCAGCCAAAGGAAAGTCCAACTCAGATTCACTAAGAGGAAGTGCTCCTACTATACCCTTTCAATTGGTCCCATTTTGCATGAAATTGCTAGGGGATTTTGGGTCCAAAGACAGTGGTTTAGGAAGAGCCAAAATTAACTGTGAATCATGATTATAGCACACAGGGAAAAACATAACTCCTTATTACTGAAATATTTCCTGTCAGCACCAAGGTCAAAATATTATGAACATTTTCTTGTGAAAATGTATTTGGCTTCTCTTTCATTATGAGAATTTATGCTCCAGTCAATAGCAGACTTTACATACTAGAGATAGCTACAGTATAATTAATAATTAATCCAGGTCTGCCCTTTTATTCCCAGTGGTATGGCAGTGGGTTGCCTGCTGAGATTCCAGACTGAGATGTAGTGAGTTGTTCTTTCTCTAGTTGCAGTCGCCCAGTAAGGATTAACAAAGGATCTTCTAGTTATAAGCATTATGATATATTTCCATTTGCAGAATTAAGTTTAGTTGAATGCAGTAGCCAGTTAATTGAGTTACTCTAGTTTGTAATTGAGATAATCAACTAAGTTTTATTTATAAGCTTATTTTTTTTAACATAAGATTAAAATATGTATGTGTCTATTCTTTTGATGCATCACTTGAAGGCATCCTGACAGTAGGAGGAAACATTTCTCACTTTTCATCCTGTAATGCCAAGTAGCTTGTCAAAAATTGTTAATCAAGATTGCTGTAAAGTTTTAATGTCCCTATAGAAAAAAGGTTATGAAATATTGGAATGCATGTAAGAGTTGAAGTGATCAGAACATAGACCAGGCAGGCTGGCATTCTGTCTCCAATAATGAGCCACACCAGAGACTTCAGGGCAGATTAATGGATATTTTGTAAATGTAAAGAAAAGTTTTATCTGAGTAGATTACTCCCCAACCTAACCTTTTAATTTGCTTTGTCTCATAGTGGGATATTTATATAACCATCCATTTCTCTGGGTTTTTTTCTTTCTGGTCAGTGCAACTGGATTTTTCTTTCTACCTGCAGAAACTTTCCAGTCTCTGGGAATCTTGATAGCATTGTGGCAAGAAGTCAAATAAATTGATTGTTTGCTTAGGACAGTTGAGTTCTCTGGGGAGAAAGAAAAGCATTCTCACTAATAGCATTTCCAGTTCAATTGCATCCATCTCTGTGAACTTCAGATTGTGTGGAATATATTTTTAAAAAACTTCAGAGAAAACTGGCTTTGAAATTAGGATTTTGGTATACATATGCTGTTTTTTTTTCATGAGTCAATGATTCTGGATATTTTCAGTGTTCTCCAGTCTAGAAAATTAAGTGGTTTATTGTTTTGTCATTTTCTATTATAACTCCTCAATTTCCATTTTTTCACTGGATTAGGATAAATAGAAGTATTTTCCATTGAAATTTTGCCTGACAGTTTCTGCTAGTGTTAAGTGTGTTGAAGAAATCTTTATATGAGTGATTTTTTGGAATTGTGTTATCATATTCCTCAAGTAATGGGTATCACCCAATTCAGTTTAACTTTTGTTGAAGTCTGAAAAATCATCAACCTCATACTGGCTTCAAGTAATTTAAATTACAGAAACTGTCTTTGCTCTCTTCTGTGGAAAAATACTAAGAGGAATTTCTTGCAGGTGTTTAGCTGATGACCATCCTAGTACACATCCTGCTTTGCCTGGTTTTATATGGGCATGTGGCTTGAAATTCCCACTGCAGAGAGAGAACCAGTCAGGAAAGAAATTTGTGAGGCTCTGCCTTGCAAATTGTTGACAGAATTGTTTGAAGGTCAATTTCAGCTCTGGCTATGCAATCTCATCTGGTTTTCCAACCTACAGACAGAACACCTAAATAAAATGGTAATTCCAAAGGGTTTTTCAGGGTAGAAAACCAAGAAATTTTCCTCTCCTGGCTAATTTAGAAATGAATATTTTCTGCTACTGCCTGCTAATGCAATTAAATAAGTACAACCTCTTATTTAATTTGAGCCTACATTTCATCCTTCATATGAACTTTGATTACTTTTCAATAGATTTTATTTGACAGAGTCCAATGATGTAATGGGAAGAGAAAATAGTGAAAAGCATTTCCAACATATGCATGGTACAATATGGTTGAGCAGAGAAAAGGCCTGGGCTCCTTGGAAAAATATACCCTGTGGATGATCTCTTCCTTTGGAAAGGGAACTGTGTTGATAACACCCTGAAGAACTGTAGCAGGAAGAGTAACTTTTTGGAAATTGGTTTATATCAGATTTTAAAAATCTGGGCATGGTTCTATAAGTATTTTGGCAAATGAAGGACTTAGCAGGTGTAAATCAGCATACAGCTCACTCCAGCTGACAATGCAGTATAGCTACCCTAGGACTATACAGAGGAATTAATTTTCTTTCAGGTGATGGTTGTGTTTCCAGCCATAAAAACCACACTGTGATAATCCAAAACTCTGAAAATATAATTCCTTGAGACTAAGTCCTCAGATAACACCCTCTCAGACAATGATATTAGTGGAAGAGACAGAAGGAGGGCATTTTAATTGAACAGAATTCCAGTTTATGGTGAAATTGAAGCAGCTCTGCTGGATGAAAGTCAGCTTTCTGTTGTATTTACTCCTATATTGCCTGAACATTTCTGCTGAATCATAGAGGCTTCTACTCATACCCCAGGAGTCACTCATGCAGTAATTCAGAAGAAATGCCTTTTCACAAGAAAGGGAATGTTTGGAAATTCTATACTGTCATAAAGCAGAGGCAGAATTTCCCCAGTGACTTCAAGTGCACACTTATTACTCTGTATACAGTTGAAATCATTATATTGTTACTTTTTTTTTTTTTTCTGAAGACTGCTGACTTTGATTTTTTTACTAATTTATCATTCTACCTCTTCCTTTGTGGAAAAAGTCCATCAATTCCTTCAAAACCATTTAAATCCATGATTTTACAACATGCTCTGCTTTATAGGACCTCTCTTTTTCTACTGCTTCCTAATAAAATCCTGCTAGAATCAGTCTGGTGAAAAACTTCTTGGTATAATTTTCCAATAAGTAATTTCTGGTTCATCAAATTGAAACAAAAGTACAAGTCTTTGTGAAATAGTAATATCAAATGCTATCTTATACAACAAATTTAATCATCCCCAAAGCTGTATCTGTGAGGCCTAAGTGGATGGATTTAGTCAGTTATTTTGCTGGTATTGTTATTATCTACCCAGCTTCTTACAAGCAATGCACTGACAAGTTTAGCAGTGCTTGGATGGAGGAAAGCTCAGCTGAGGGATCCAGAAAGACTCTGTGTGGAACAGCTTGGAGAGAGAAATTTGCCAAGAGTTGCTGGGACAAAACCTTCTCCTAGAAACAAACTTGGAACCTGCTGTTTCCTCTGTGCTCTCACTTCTTTCTCTTCCATCTCCCATCATCCCTTAACCAAAGTACAGGGATGTAGCACTGAGGTGTGATAATATCATAACCACACCTCGAGGTGCACTCATCAATGAGCACTTGTGAAATTTGTTCTCTGCAAGCAAACAATGTTTGCCCATCAATCATGTGCATATATCAGGTGTGACCCTCTGGCCCTTCAATTACCACACCAGTATGTTCTCCACATAATCATTCCAGAAGGTAATCAGAGACTCTTGCAGTAGTTTCCATCAATTCTTGTCCCCTCTAAATTTATTATGACTCCTCTCCTATTGTTCATATGGTTCAGGTTCAATGTGGGTGATCTCTGAAAAAGAACTTCTGTAGACAGCATTTCTGAGGCAGGTGCAGCAAAATTTTGTGCTGCTTTCATAAAACCTGCAGGAACATAAGGACTGGTGGCACTGAGAGCCCATCAGAAGTGTAGACTGAGGCTTCACCTGTCAGCTTCAGCAAGAACTTCATAAATTCATCTCACTTCTCCAGCCTGGGCAAGGCTACTGGGAGCCCTATCTGGTATCATTGCACAGCTCTTTTCAGTTGTGACTGAGAAGTGGGCGAAGACCCTGAAAACAGCAAATATTATTCTCATCTTCAAAACAGGTCAAAAAGAAAATCCTGTGACCAATCCAAATTTATCATCCTCCATTTGATTCCTAGAAACATCATGGAGTATGTCCTCTTGGAGCATATTCCTGAGTGCACAAAGGTACTTTTATTTAGGAGCAGTCATCACAAATGTGCCAAGTGTAGACTTTGCTCAAGCAGCAACCCTTCTATGACAAAGTGACTGGATTGTGGATGAGGGGGAAACAGTGAATGTTGTTTAGAATAAGTTTAATAAAAGACTTAAAAGAGACTCTTTTCCAAAAGAGCCTCTCATGGTATTTTTTATTGAAACTACTGCTTTACAGTCTGAATTGATGGAAAATCAGCTTGGTAAAAACCTGTGTGAATGAAGCAGAATATGTAGCAGTGAAACACTACAGGGCTATATGTAGTTACAGGGCTGACCTGTCCTGTTCGGCATCTTTATCAATAACCTGGAGTAGGGGGGAAGAGGAGCACTTGGAGGAACCCTCATTCACTTCTGCATGGACAAATGGAAAGCCCAGCAGCTGGGATTAATCCTCCCACCGCCATCACAAGGCCACATTCTGTAGACTGTGCAAGGGCAGCCCTGCAGACACAGTCTTGGAGGATGTGGCAGGGAGGAGCTGCGCAAGTCCCCATGATCCTATCGTATCAGGGAGCAACAGCACCCTGGGCTACACGAACAGCAGCACAGGTGTAAGAAATGATCACCCCTTCTGCTCAGCACTCTTTAGACCACATCTTAATTACTGAGACCAGTGTGGGGCACTTCAGTATCAGGGAAACAAACCTGGGAGTTCAACAAATGGCACCCAACATGGCTGGGGGTTGGAATATTTGGCTTGTGAGGAGAGGCTGCGAGTTCAAGGTTTGCTCAGCCTGGGAAAAGGATGCATTATGAGAAACCAAGTAGCTGTTATCTAAAACTTACAGAGGTTATTCTGAAGATGAACAAATGTTCTTCACAGTGTTACATGGTAGGAGAATGACAGGGGGGTTTAAAGTCATAATTTTATTTGTATGAAAAAAGAAAGAACATCTTATACATATAAAACGAAGAACATATAATTTTAATGGATTAGGTCCTGTGCTCTTCAACATCTTCATAAATGACTTGGATGCAGGACTTGAAGGGATACTAAGCAAATTTTGAAAAGACAAGAGGAACCTTGATTTTGAGCAGAAGGTTGACCTAGAGGTTTCTTTCCAGCCCCTTCTTGCCTGAGCCATCCTGTGATAATGCCCCACCCTCCAGATGGGCAGCTCTCAGATTCCTTTAAGTACCAACGTGATAGCCACAGGCATTGTCTAGGTGGTGCTGCCACTGGCCTGTGACTGTGATGTGGAGCCCAGCTGCTCCACAGCTGTAGTTTAGCACATTATTATGGTTTGTAGCTGTGAGAAAGAGTCTGAGATGGTAATTCCATCACCAGGGCAGGAGGAACCAGCTTTGCAGCTTTGCCCAATACTTAGGAAGCAAAACCTCTCAGGAGCACACATGGTCACGTGCCTTTGGTTTCTTCCTGTGTATTTGCTTTGCACAACATTTCTCTTTACTTATTTGACAACCTTTCACCTGCATTGTCTGCATTATTTGACAGACTATAATAAAGGGGATATTTTATTGACCTTTAGAGAGCACTTGAGGCCTGAAATGGAGGGCAGAAGGCTATTAAACTTAATTCATGTTTACTGTAACAACAACTGTTTCAGCTGAGTTTTTAACAATATTTCTCTGAGCCATCAGTGCCAGGGCACTGCTAAGAAAATGTCTTTAAAATACTTGTATTCTGAGTGGACACTGAAGTTTTTAGTACCATTCCTTGTCAGCTTTCTGTCAGTGCTCTGTAACGGTAAAAAGCTTATCCTGGAAAACACGGGTGGCCTCTTTGAAGATAATACTTCACTACAGACTCTGCATAATTTGACTTCATCTGAGGAGGAAGACTGGTTTCTAACATATTTCAGTTGGGTGGTGCAAAGAAACAGGCTTTCTATCACTTTGGTCAGATGGAAGAAAAAAAGAAAAAAATGCCCCAAATCCTGGAAGGTTTTACTTGTTTTTTCTGAATAATTAGTGTTAATGCAAAAGGTGGCAATCTGGCATTTGGAGGTGGTTAGAAAGGTAAGCCAGCTATAAGGCTGGAGGACAAAATGTAGGACATTGCTTGCAGTCGAAAAGAAATGTGACTTTGTAAAGGGAGAAAAGATTAAAGTGTTTTAGAGGAGCCAAAATCAGACATTTAAATAACCAAAGTGCTCAGGCACCAGTCAGTCTTGCTGAGGTGGGCACAGATGGCCTCACTCATAGCCTTCCTTCCCTGCTATCTCTAGCCATGGGCCAAGCAGGGTGCATGGCTGTGCCCAGCCTGGCTGGAGCACTTGGACTGGCAGGATAACCTTCCTCTTCATTCACTGGTGAGTGCACAACAGCCCACAATGAGCCTGGCATTTTCTATCTGGCATAAACCTTTTTGAGGAGAAGCTAATAAAGCAAAGGTGTCTGATGGTAACAAAGGACTCTAGCAAGCCCCGGTGGACAGGATTTGTGTGATTGCCTGTGATTCATAGAGCCGACAGCTCCTTGTGCCATAGCAGCAACCGTGACACCAAAAGTGCTTATGCAGCACAGCAGTGCCAGACTATGAATGCTGATGTCATGAGGTGTGTAAATAAGTGCCAGTGGTGCCAGGTTTCCCTGCATGGAGAACACCTGCCAGGCCTCTCAGGTACTAAAACTTTTGGTCAAAATTATGGAAGATATGGAAGAAGATGCCCAGCTCAGGAAGGGGAAAACCATATATACATTATCTAGGAGACCTGATAAGCCAGAGGCAAAATTAGAGTTGTTTTGGATATTTGACTTTGCAAGAGAAAACATCTATATTATTTAGAAAGAAAAGGGAAAGGTATTTCCCTTGAAAATAATTTTGTCGAAACACTTTTCAGTCAACCCATCATACCTGTGAGACCTCAGTTTGCTATTATACTCTCTTTTTACAGAGAATGGTGGGAAACAAGCTTCCCTTCTGCTAGAATATTTAATCACTTGAAATACTGTCTCATTTCAAACCAAAGTAATTGAGGTTTTTCAGAAAAGGGAATAACACAGTTCAGGAACATACGGCATCTCCTCTTTCTACCAGGTCTTCAGCCTGTTTGGGTTGCTCCCAGTCAGGGCCTGCCAATCAGAGGCACAAGAAAATTCCCTGTAAAAGTCCAGACTGCAAGGCTGGCTGAAGGAGACATAGGAAAGCCCACCTTTTCCTTCCCTGGACAGGGAAAAACCTATGCTTGGAAGTACCTGGTTGTCCTGATGCCAGGTGGGCTGCTCTGGTGCTTGGGACCGCTTGGCTCTGAGGTAACTGAAGAGCACTGGTCAGGCCTGAACTTCTCAATCTGTTTCTGGGGTGGACATGGTACCTGCCAGCCTCAGACACCACCCAGCAAGCAGAAGTGGTAGGAAGCCCATTAGCAAGGCAGGGGATGATAACACACACTGCCAAGATGAGTACCCACATCTTCACATGCAGCTGACCAGTGCACACAGGATGATTGGTCAGGCTTGAAATGCTATTTCTGAAAAGAGAAATATTGTCAGAATGATTTTGGCTTGCTTTTACCACTGATATTATGAGGAGAGAGATGGGAAGTGTTTGTAATAGAGCCTTGTCAAAGCATTATTGAATGATTTCATGCTTTCAAGGAAATAATTCCCACAAGATGTTCTCCTTTTTATCAAAATAATCATTCACCAGCATTGAGGGTATATATATGTGACAAAATGCAATACTGTGCAGAAGCTGTGATGGAAACCAGTGCAGCCCCATCCAGGGAGCAGGACCCCTGGCTGACTGTGGGAGCTAATACGTGTACAAATGAGCAAGAGTGAATACCTCATGTACACGGTGCATTGAGAGCTCCTGACTCAGCCTGAAAACTGTCTCTAAGATATAAGCAGAGGAAAGAGAGTGAGGATGAACAAACAATTTAATCACAGGGCATTACAGACTAGCTTCAAACACACATTTTCCCAGTGGGGTGAAAGGAATTTCAATGGCTCTCCAAGACAACAGTGGAAAACCATGCCTGTGGATCTTATAGCACATTTTCTCATGTTGAAAGGAGCAAGGACTGAGAATTACTGGTTGTATCTTCTTCATCAACATGTTCAGCTTGGCATTCTGCAGCTGAGAAGAATTCCTTTCTCTGGATTTTTTCCTAAGGAATTTTAATCAGTGGATATAGATGCTGTGGCTTAAACAGGTATAACTGTACTTTTAATAATGCAAGGTAGGTTTGCATTGTCAGAGACCTGAAAACTGTGAAGGACTGCCTCATCTAAGAGAACTTTACAGACAATAAGGTTCAGCAATTTAGGCTAAATTGCCACTGTAAATTTTGCAATCAAGCTATGGAAAATTCTGACATTAGAGGATGTTTCCAAGAATGAAACTATAGTATGCATAACTTCAGATTGTACTGCAGAATTGTTCACAGGGATACCTGTGTCAGAAAATGCTGATAGAAAAATTGCCAGCACTTTCCAGAGAGACACTTCTGTTAATAACAGGTGCTGTTGCTAGCAAATTTCGTATCTTTATTCTCCATCAAACACAAACCAGAAAACATGTAAACTATATCTAGATAGAAGCAGTGACTTCTATTAGCAGAGCATTTATGTTAGCAAACACCCACACCTGAAATTGTTCTGGAGGGCTTACATTTCTGACAAGGTTTGTCACTGTTCATGTACTCCTTGTATGGAATAGCAGTGAAGGTAAAGCAAGCTTGTACATCACTAACAGTAGTTGATAAAATAAAAATAAAAGTCAGCAAAACATGATGGCTGAAACTGCATATTTTAAAATTGGCAAAACCTAGCTTCACCCAACTCACTTCCAGAGGCTCTCCCACTAACATTTGCATCTGTCAGAGTATCACATTTCTTGTAGAAAATATGTTTACAGAATAAATAAGCAGAAATAAATCTGGAAGCATATAATTAAAGTTGTGATCTGTTTCTTTACTCATGTAATTTTAATTTCTCATTCTTAATTATTAGGAGCAAGCAACCACTGTTTTAATCTCTTCAATTTTGTTCTTTTATGCCAAAGTGGTAGTTCTGTGGCTACATGCAGCTGGTATACATATTCTCAGATGTGTGTTAACTTTCTTCAGGTAGATTTATATCAAAATACTGGAGCGCTCTATATATTTTCACATAATGCAATTTATTGCAGGCAGGGAAAAAAATGATATAGAGAGAAGCCATGTTGGATTCCCAACAGGGTGTTGTACCTTTCCTACAAGTATATATAATTTACTGGAAATTAGTATTTTTATATGCTGGAAAGCAGCCAGAGCTAGTATGCTTTGTTGAATCATGTGCTCTGGTTCTGTATTTACAACCTATGATGAGCTGGTATCTGAAAAAAAGGCTGTATAACCACTGGTGTACCAAAAATACAAACCTCATGTTCACATGTGGGGAAGAGAAGGGGTGAGGACTCAGAGAAGAAATATGAAGTTATGGGGAATGGAAATGGAAGCTGGGAGGAAACTCATGGCAGGGAAGGAGAGGCTGGATAGGGCATGGTGGCACGAGGTGTGTGCAAAGAGAAACACTGGCTCAGCAGGGCAGAGCTCAGAGTCAGGACCGAGAGGGAAGGGCAGTAGGGGCAAGATGTGGTGGGGAGATGTGCAGGGGGCTGTGCCCATCTGCACAGGATGTGAACCTGCCATTAGCGACCTCAGCATAACACATTTAGTATCCTGACACATCTTTCCCTCTGAGAATTAGCCAGTCTAATTTTCACACTGATTCAGCTGGGCAGGAATAATTTGGGTTGTCTATGGCACTCTGGTATTACTTCACTGTTTGTGACACAGCAAATCTTCTTACGTAAAAGGTTTTAATAAGGCAAAACCTTTATTCCAGCAGAACACTTTTACAAAGGGATGAAAAGATGCTCTTCCTATGAAAGATATACATTTTTATGTATTTCTGTCTGCCTCATATTAGTGAACTTATATGCAGACATGACTGTTCATTGGCATTCCCTCCTGTGGTTCACAAGGGACTGGAAATCTTTGGTCTGTGGGGAAAAGAGCTATTGGAAGGAGGGCTCTGGTGAGAAGGTGTTGACAGTAAACTGATACAAATAATTTCTTCCGCAATCTTTCCACAAAGTGAAAAGGAGTTTTTTTCCATTCAGAACACATACTCTTCAATGAAAGTCCCTAATGGGAAGATGGGAAATAAGGAGGCTGAAAAACAGACTTAGTGACTTTCTCTACATGTGGTTTCAGTCCTTCTCATGTTTTTGTAGTTATTACATTTGATTTTGCTGTTCTGGAAAGAGAATATATACCTCCCCAGTGACATCTAATGAAGATTCTCCGTTTAGCTCAGCTGGGAAGATTTAGTGCTTCTGGAGCCATGAATCTTCAATGATTACAGGTTTGCTCTACTCTGTGTAGTTTAGCACATTATTGTTTTTTCCTTTGTCTGTGGAGAGCCTGAATCAGCACAGAAGCACAATTTTTTGGATACTGCTAGCTAATAATTGTTTTTTTCTGTTCATTTGAGGGGAAAAAAATAGACTTAGACTGTTAAACTTCCTGTTTTTTCCTCTTCTGAAGCAAACCCTCCCACAATTTAATCTGACATAAAATTTTAAACTGATTATGAAGAGAGAAGGAAAAAAAAACATTCAAAAATAGCCAAAAGTAAGAATAAAATTCAAAAGGTAGGGTGTCTGGTGATGAAGAAAAAAAAAACAACTGTTGACTAATGGTGGTCAAGAAGGCTTGAGCTGCAAAAATGGTAGGAAGGGTAGAAGGGTGTGTGTTTGTTGAGTGTCCTGGTGTTAAGGCCACAGTGTGCAGAAGCAGGAGATCGTGATTCACTGGCGTCTCAGGAAACCTGAATCCACATCAGCTGCCTGCAGCAGGCTGGGGAAGGACTGCTCAGCACATACAAATGAGATACTGCATTGTGCTGGAAGCTGGGTACCCAGCTTCATAGTTACTCTGCCAGCCTCAAAGCGAGGATTTAAGCAAAGCATTCATTGTGTTTAATCCTTGTTAAAGAAACAGAATAAATTAAGGAAAAGGTGGAAAGTCAGCACCTATCTTGGAAAAGGATTTGGGAATCTGTTGAGACATCACTAAATCCAGAGTTCTGAGTGTTTTAGAGAGTGTTTTTATGATGAAGACTGGTTACTGGTTATCACTGTAAGACTGAACTGCTTAAATGTCATAGAAAGACATTCTGTCAAGTTTTAATACAGGAATGGTATAAGATGTGAGTTACTGAAGTTTTTCTTATGAGAAAACAAAATATCATAGGCAGTGCATGACTTCTTTTATTAGAAAATATAGAGAAAAATCAGAAAAAACTTTGAACAAACTGTATTTCACATAATTTTGTTTTAAACATTTTGTAACACTTCATGTAGTATTGTAAAATGTTTTAGTTTGGGGAAAGTCTTATTTTTCAATAAAAAATAAACCTTTAAAAATTGCAGGATGTTTATTTAATAAGGTTTAAATGAACAGAATAAGCTTTTATGCCTGTTTCTCTATGAGAGGAAAGGAGAACATTAAATAAAGGTGATCACCATTCCCTGTTTATCATATAAAGCCAAGAAATAGTGCTTATACTAGACAGTTGTATGAATAATTAGTGTTTATAGTAACAATAATCACTGGCTAAATCAACTCAAAATTTTTTTTATTGTGAATCATTTTGCACAACTTCACCTGAAGAGACTTGAATCAAGGAATAGCTCAGAGCAGACTGTTCATTGCTAATTGGTTTTACAGGGTGGATCCAGATTTCTTTTTTGGTTTCTGTTGCCACATGGCAAAATGTTCTTTCTGCATTTTTAATTCCATGTATGTGAAATGCTTTAGTAACTTACTGCCCATTTGTCTCAATAAAACAATGAAGGCTGCAGATCAGGGTGGGTTGTGAAGTGTCTGCTGAGAGAGAGTAATTTTTCATACTGAACAGCCATTTGGGGGAGAAAAAAGAAAGAAAAAAAACACTTTAACAGCTTGCAATGTAACTAGAATTCCCTGTTCCTTTGCTAGTTTATAGTCAGTAAATATCTTCTAGAAATTAATTCCCCTTGGCCTCCTTCCATTGCTTCTTGGACAACTAAAATGTTTGCAGAAACAGCAGGGATTGTAATACCTGTTCTCAGTTTTTCACTTAATGCAGTCTCTTACTGTTCCTAATATTTGTAATTATAAAATAATTGTTTATGATTTAATGTTATAGATTTTTTTACTGTTGTTTAGATAGCATAATCATATTTTCCAAGGTTCACTATTTGACTATCAGCTTTTCTTTTTGTTGGAATCTTGGCCTCATAATTTTAAAATTGTGAATGAATGGTTGCTTTTTATTTTATACAGCTGATTATATCTGTCTGATGAGGTGCTCTTAGTACAATCTCATTTATAGTTATATTTTGTTTTTTAAACTTTGGGAATGGAATTTACTTTACTCCAAGGGCTTCTTTCTTAGTCTGGAGGGGTTGAGAAGGCTTGAAGCTGTCCTGTGGTGCAGTCCCATCCAGAGGCACTCCTCTGACAACTCAAATTTGAGCAGAGCTTGATTTCCTGCAAGCACTGTCAGACACTTTGTGCACGGAGAGCAGATGAAAAAGAAACTTGAGCTAATGATACTTGTGTTAAATATTTCCCAAAGGTAGTAGAAATCCCTTCTGTTCACTTGGATATCTTCCTGCCAGTGAACTCCAGATATCTTTTCAAACTTAAGACTGGATTTGAATATCTGTACTTTCTTAGTGCTCTGCCCTCTCCCACCTTAGGAACCTTATAAAAGTGGTCATGATTTGTTATAATTAGACTTTTCTGTCTTGTCTGATTCTTTTCTCACAATTTTTTCTCTCAGTGTCGTTCAGCTGAAAGAAATTTTGTTTTTCCCACATAGAAGACTTCATGTTTGTGATTTCCCTTCTGGCATAGCACAAGTAATTGTTTATTTTAATAAAGTCTCAACTGATATTTGTCACTGTGGTATTTACCTTTTCCCCACACCCCTTGTTACTTTTCAAGTTATTAGGCAAAAGATTATTATAAAAAGATCACGTATAGTTTCCGACCTAGACTTTTCAGCTGTTTTTTTTGCCATTTTCACACTAGTAGTCTCAAATTCCTGACTGACCCATCACTCCTTTTTCCATACCTGTAGTAGTTTGTCACTTTGCTATCCAAGGCAGAGAAGCCCTTTTAAATAACTTTTCTGGCACGTAGTAGGCTGGTGTTTGGAGAGATTATAAAGGTTCTTAAAATGTAGATTGAAAACCAGGACTGTGCTTGATGGTAGTTATATTTTTTGGGAATATTTGCAGTTTTACTTTGTATTTGACTGCCTTCATCACCGGATACTCCAAATGATCATAATGTACTGCATTCTCACAAAACAAAGAAATCAAGAAAATTCTTGCCTGCCCACTGCAACAGGACAGGCAGTAGGAATGAGATCCATCCTAGTCTTAAGAATGCAAGTAATGGTCTATTGGATTGCACCTTGATCCACCTTCAGGAGTGCTCTACCTCTGACAATGGCACTAGGAAACTCATTCTAGAGTCAAAATTAGAGTCTGGACACCAGGTGGTCTATTCCCCTTGTACTCCACCAATATCCAATTAAAAAAAAGGAAGAAAAGAAGAAAGAAGAACATTTCACTTTTCATGCTGCTGTGAGTGTAAAATTTTACATCACTGGAGTTGTAAACAGCAAAACCCACTAGTATTCCTATCCTTCTGGGCCGCTACTCCAGAGCATGTCTTTTATGTGAAACTACAAAGTTAAACTGAGGAAAACACTGAAAGCAAAATAAAATTATTTTGAATACTTAGCATTTTTCTACATAATCTTAAATAACACTCAGAATTTCAAAACTTCTCTTTGTGACATCCCATCTAATCATGAGCATCGTTAAAGAAAAAAAGGTTTGGTGACAGTGCTATCAGTGACTAAACTTGCCTTCTTCAATATGTAGCAAAAAAACCAATTTGGAGTCAGTTTGTGAGTCTTGATAAATATGTTCTAATCTTTCCCAGCATATTTGATGTGCTTCAGAAAAGCTATTATTTGTTGCTGGTTTTTGCTGATAGTAATAGTACCTGGTAGGTAGTTTTGGCTTCACTCTGTACCTGCTGCTCTCACTGTGATGTCTGCACTGGCTTTTCAGTGTCACAGAATTTCTCTGCACTCCTGCACGTAGCACTGAAGAACCTTAAACTATGCTCTTTCAGAAAACCTCTGAACAAATAAACAGGGAAAAACCTGAGAAGCTGTGGAAACTTTCTTCAAAATGTTGCCTGATATCAAAAGACAAAACCTCTTGCAATGGTATTAAAATGGTAAGATTAAAAAAGTTCTTTATTGGAAACTTCTGGGTGCCTCCATAGTTATGGGCTGGGAGCACATAAGGTATCAGATTTCTACAAGTGTTATAAGTTTAACAGATTATCATATCTGACAAAAATTGTCCAATTAGAAGAGCATTTGATAAGGTAATTTTTCCCTGGGTACTGCCCCATCGGAGTTGGTCCAAATCTTCTTTACCCCACTTCTTGTTATGTCATCTCAGATTTTAAGTAGAAAACAAAATGTTCTTCTTTTAGGTTCTCTGCCTCAAAATAAGACTAAAAATTATTTCAGGATTGTGTTATAAGTTTAGGTTATAATTCTAAAATCTAAGAGAAAGGGTAGGAGAAATACCTAGAACTGTATAAGCATGTATTTATGGTCTATAAAGCTACAAACATATGAAAAATACATAAAAAGCAAAAATCTTCAGGCATCAGTAAAAGGTAGGACTAGGAACTTTACTGGGCACCAATCAGTTGGATGTGCTGTGGTTAAAAACCCTTATTTTAAGCATGTTCCATAGTGGCATTTTGTATGTACATATTGAACAAAATGTTTGTCTTAGTTGCTTCAGAGTTTCAGGCCTCCTGTAGATTTCTGTGTTTGCTGGCAAGAGAATAGAAGCTCACTGATGTTGTCTCAATTAGTAGCTTTCAAAAATCTGGTTTCAAAAGAGAGGGATTTCAAATTCCCCATGCCAAAACTTCTACCCCTTCCAATGATAATATGTGCAAATTGAAGTGAGATAGCACACTTACAGCAGCCCAGAAAAATATTTGATATTTTCTGTTGCCCAGCTGTCTTTGAAAGAAGCAGTATTTGACTAATATTTGCCTTATCTTAGGACAGTCTATTTTTCAAATATATTATCTGATGAATTTCAAAGGCTGCCTCATCAACTATATGAGCATTTTCCTTGATTGTATCCCACATTGGTGGAAACTTTGTTTAATAAAGAAGTGATGTATGAAGAACCAAAAGAATGCTCACTTAAGAGGCATAAATCCTTTGCTGAATCTTCTAGAGAGAGGAAGAACAAATATCTATGATCATCACCTATGTGAAATGAAGAATTTTGCTGATGGAAGAGAAGAGAAAGACCAGACAATCACAGCTTCATTTTAAATAAAAATATTCGCTTTATTTGCTTTAGTCTTTTTATGTTTTCATTTTTCCATAAAAACCTTATGGAGAAAAGTAGTTTTCTAGTTAGTTCTAAGCCCAAAATAAATATCTTTATGTAACCAAATAAAGTGGTGTTGAAATCACTGTTTCTAAATCCTTAGGTATTAACCACTACATAAATTAAAAAAAATACTGTGGTGGAAGAGATTATATGCAAAACTGGTTGTTAATTTAGAAACATACTGAAATGTTTAACAACTTGTAAATCTAGTTTTGGGTTCCATTATTACCTGTAACGTGTACTATTATTAAAATAGATGTTTTTCATAGGTAACTTTGACCCACATATTTTGAGCCACAACTTAGATAGCTGTGCCATTCATTCTACAGTTTGCAAATGGAAATTTGATTTTCTTTTCTCTCCTGATCTCTGATCTGGGTATTGTTTGACCTTTTACAGAGAAATGGAACATTTTAACGGGAAGAGTGAGATCTAGAAAAGGCAGAGAATTTTCATGAAATTATTTCTTATAGAAATTCTAATGGGAACAATTGTACTTCACATCTTGTGTGCTAGGCAAATTTCTAGTTCTGACAAGGCTCGTACAACATGTCTGTGTCTATCTCAGAAGTTAGACAGTTAAGAGGACAACCTCTGAATTAAGTGTTTCTGGGATCTAGGACAACCATTGTGCAAAATAATCCCATGCAGGGAAGCCCAGACCATCTGGTTTCCCCACCTGTTCAGCTCCCACAGCCTGAGACACAGTGCCCAAAGAATTAGCCCCTAAAAGTTTAATTTTGAAGGCATGTTCAGCTTCTGAGTCTCTGACATTTTCTACATATCACTTGTCTAAAGCATGGTCTAAGAAACTTGTGCTTGAACCTGAGGAAGCAAATGGGTGTTGAAGTACAGAGTATTCATTTCTGGAGTATCTACCATGAAAAAGAAGACTCAATAATAGGTTGTATTAATACCATTCCTGCAGCTCACATGTGAAAAACAAGGACTTAGGTAAGTCTTGGATGTCTGCATCCAAGGCACAAGCACACTGCAGCTCTGTGTCCATGGGACAGTAGCTTGAGAACAGAAGGATTTCCCTTGAGCATCTGAAATAGCTTCGTTCACCTGAATTGTGCCTCTGGTGAGGAGTGCATGTCTGGTTAGCAGTTCATCTTATGGTTCAGTGTTGGCATCCAAAATGCAGGGAATTCTCAGAACTTTGGGCCTGTAAGCCAAAGCTTAGACTCAAACACAGGCTTTGATCTGAGACCTTGGAAACGCTTCCAAACTTTGGTGCTAGAAGTGAGAATGTGGATTTATAGTTTAAAGCAGAGACACATTTAGCAAAGTTTAGAGTTTTATCGTACAGTACTGTACATTTGTGTGTCATATCATGATTGGCTAAGAAAGCTTACACTGTAGTATGAGTCCATAAGAACGAAATATTTAAGGATTGGGTCAAAAGCATAAATATCCTTGTTGGAAATGTTTTATTGGTTAATAAATCCTTAAAACGTTTTGTAACTAGGTCTTGTAACTTGGGACCTTCTGAGCTATGAGGTGAAGATGTGAGCCAAGCTCACCTTTCCTGCCTGTGTAGAAGATAAGGAAAAGCAGTTCAGAGGTCCTATCTCTAACTAATTCCAAATTCCTTCAGGAATCCTCACAGACGTCACTGCAGACACCTGGCCAGCCAATAGCAGTGTGGACTTCAAACAGGACACCCCTGTCAGAGCACCTCAGCTGTGTCCCCTAACTCAGAGAAAAACATCTGCTTTGATAGTTAAAAATTTAGGTGGTTTGGCCTCATTAGCAGCCCAGGATTTGAAACTCATTCCATAGACACATGCACTGTATTTTGGTGTTTCCTCATGGAAATATTGCAGGCTTCTGGTTCTTCTTCATTCAGTTTCTTCTTTCCCTCTTGAGCCATTTCAACGGTAAAACCTAATGACTATGTCCAAGTGAGCCATGTCCTTGATGAAATCATGTTAATCGTGTCCCTCTCTTGCTTTCCCAACTACATCCAACCTTGAGGCCTTTCCCAATGACAATTTACCACACAGTCTTCTGGAGACTTACCTGAAAATAGGGGGATGAAATCCTACCCTTCTTTGCTGTATAAATTCTTACTGTATATTGGGATACACAGGGATGCACCAAAATATGCCTTTATTAAGTAAACATACTTAAATATCTGTCTGAATCCTTCTTGTTCTCCTCCCTGGATGGTCCTAATTTTACATTTCTTGTACAGCTGATGTTGAGCAATAGTGGCAGCTTCCTGCTGTAATTGTAAAAGAATATAATGATGAATAAATGAGGAACAAGGAAAGTATCCCAAGGGCCACACAACAGTAATATGCTCTATGAATTGGTTTTCAAATTATTTGTAAGGAGGAGGAAGGATAATTAAACTTGGGTATCTTTATTTCTCTGCAACATAATCCCAAGGGCTAATTTAGGTTAAAGCATTCTCCTCTCCCAGTGCCATGCAACAGGATTTGTCATACCGGCTTAGATCTCACAGAGTCTCAGAATATGCTGAGCAAGAAGAGACTCGCCCAGATCAAGTCCAACTCCCGGTCCTGCACAGCACCATCCCCAAGAGCCACACCATGTCTTCAAGAGTATTGTCCTAACACTTCTTGAACCTATCAGGCTGGTGCTGTAGCCACTTCCCTGGACAGTCTGTTCCAGTGCCTGAGCATCCTTGGGGTGAAGAACCTTTTCCTAATTTACAGCCTAAACCTCCCATGACACATTCTCTCAGGCCCTGTCACTGGTCACCACAGAGAAAAAATGTCAGTGCCTGCCTCTCCTCTTCTCCTTACAAAGAAGTTCTAGAATGCAATGAGGTCTCCCCTCAGTCTCCTCCAGGCTGAAAAGAACAAGTGACCTCAGCCACTCCTAATATGTCATCTTCTTAGACCTCCTTTGGATGGTCTTTAATTGCTTAAAATCTGTTTTATATTGTAGCACCCAGAACTGCCCCCAGCACTTGGGATGAGGCTGCCCCAGTGCAGAGCAGAGGACAATCCCCTCCCTTGCCCTGCTGGTGATGCTGGGCCTGATGCCCCCCAGGACACAGCAGGCCCTCCTGCCTGCCAGGGCACTGCTGATTTATATCCAACTTTCCATCCATCAGGACCCCCAGGACTCTTTCTGTGGCACTGCTTTCCAGCCTCTCATTCCCCAGTCTGTCTGTACATCCAGGTTTGCCCCATCCCAGGTGCAGAATCCAGCATTTTCCCTTGTTAAGAACTGTATGGTTGGTGGTTAGCCAGCCCTCCGACTTGTCGAGGTGTCTCTGCAGGGTCTCCCTGGCTTTGAGGAAATCAACAGCTCCTGCCAGTTTTGAATCATCTGAGAACCTTCTTAGTGTCCCTTCCAGTACTGCATTCAAGTAATTTATGAAGATGTTGAAAAGCAGAGGGCTGAGGATGTAACCCTGCAGAACTCCACTAGTGACAGGTCATCAGTCTGATGCCACACCGTTCACTGTAACCCTTTGTACCTGAACCCTGAGCCAGCTGCAGACCCATCACATGATGTGTTTTTCCAGCTGTGAGCTGGACATTTTGTCCAGAAGAACACTGGGAGAGACAGTATCAAAAGCTTTGTTAAAATCCAAAAAGATTACATCATCTGGCTTTTCTTGATCAGCTAGGTGGGTTATCTTGTCATAAAAGGAAATCAGGTTTGATAAGCAGGACTTTAATCTCATGAAGCTTTGTTGGCTTAAGACCAACGGGCTCCATGATTTTTAGGGATGCAGCTGGAGCCCCAGGTTGTCTGGGAATGAATCATTCCTGCAGTCATACTTCTTCAACTTAGGGCATTGAGACCCCCTTAGTCCATCTGGTGTTGATGACAGAGGCAAAGAATATGTTAAACCTCTGCCTTGTCCATGTCCCTGATTGTGAAGAGACCATCCTGTAATGACCTGATATTAGTTTTGCACTTCCCGATGCCATTGATATATTTGAAAAAACTTTTTATTTTTCCCCACAGTTTTGGCCAGCTTCAGCTCCAGGTTTGGCTGCCTGAATTTCCTCTCTATAGTATCTCTGTATCCTTGCCATATTATCTGGCCCTGTTTTTCACTGGGCCTTCCTTTTTTCCTTATTTCCGAGAGAAGGCTCCTGTTCAGCCAAACTGGTCTTCTGCCTCCCCTGCTTGACTTCTGACTTTTGGGAATTGCCTGCTCCTGTTCTCTTAGGAAGTGATATTTAAAAAGTCACCAGCACTGATGGACTGCAGCATCTGCAAAAAATGTTCCTGGGGACCTGAGTCACTAATTGCCTGAGAAACGTGACTCTGCTCTCCTCATATACAGATTTGAGGTTTTGCCAGCACTTTCCCTCCTATTAACAGAGATTTTAACTCAATTTCTTCTTGGTCACTGTGGCCAAGACAGCTGCCAGTCTCCACTCTGCTCACAAAATCCACTCTGTTTACAAGCAGCAGATCAAGAAGAGCATCTTTTTCAATTGCCTCCCTTAGGACTTGCTCCATAAAATTGTCATCCAGGTTTTTTAGGAATCTCAGAAGAGAATGAGGCATCTAAGCCCTCTGAAGTACATGACAACTGTGTTAGATTCACAGTGAAGAAATACCTGCTCTTCACTGTTGACTCTACAAGGGCTTCAAAGTTTTGGATGCAGCTGGGTAAGAAAGAAGACAGAATAGTAGAGTGCAAGGCAAATAATAAATATGTACTTTTCTGGTTTTGCTACAGTAATGTAATTGCCGCCAGGTTATACCACATTTCAAGTGTCATATCTGTCTTTCTGCAGTGTCTAGGATGCTGAGAAATGCAATTTAACTTAGTAAATGTATAACTTTATTGTCATCTGCATCAAATCTTAAGTGACTCTTCATGGTTCCTCTTCAGTTCCTTACAAATGATTATTTGACTGCCTGTCAAATAATCTTGCTCCATACTGCATTTTAAAACAATAAAAATCATTCAGATTGCTGAGTGTATGATAAGAGAAACATTTCTACAAAGTTCTCAAATTACATATTGCCTGTACTTACGAATTCTCTTGCTCTCATGGTTTAACCCCAGACAGCAGCTCAGCCCTATGCAGCTGATTGCTCACCCCCACCCCATCTTGGGATGGAGGAGAGAACTGCAAGAATAAAACCAAGAAAGCTCATGGGGTTGAGACAAAGATGGTTTGATAGGGAAAGCAAAAGCTGCACATGTAAGCAAAACAAAACAAGGAATTAATTAATTCAGCACTTCACATAGGCAGGTAGTTGTTAAGCCATCCCCAGGTAAGCACAGCTCCATCACATTTAACAGTGACTTGGGAAGACAACATCATCACTCCTAACATCCAAATGCTGTGTTCTATGCTGAGCATAATTCCATATGGTCTGAAACATGCCCTGGTTTAGCTGAGGTTCAGCTGTCCCAGCTCTGTCCCTTCCCAACTTGTACACTCCCAGTCCCCTTGCTGGTAGGGGGAGGGGGGGCGAGGAGCAGAAAGAGCCTTGACTCAGTACAAGTGATGCTCAGCAATAATGAAAATGTCCCTCTCTTACTAGCAAAAAATCAAAAGACAGCCCCATATCAGCTGCTGGGAAGAAAATGAACTCTACTCCAGTCAATAGCAACACACCTCCTTATTTATAAGCATGATCCACCATTATACTATAGGGCCAAACTAGATGAATTTAAACAGCACTCCAGCTATGTGTAAAAGGAAGTCACATAAGATTGTATTGCTGTGGTTACAGTTGATAAAGCTAATCCTCCCTGGAGAATTTTTTTCTAGGGAAACAGTTATGTACAGTGAATAAGCCCATACTTCCACAAGGCCTTTAGAGAAAACTTGCTGCTCATTTTGAGGATGGCCTCTGTGAAGGCCATTGACATCAAATTTAGCTTGTCACTGCAATGATTAAGGTGAGGTTATTTTTGCCCTTGATGTTCATCCATTTTTTTTTATATGACAGAGTTCTTCAGTACAACACATATTATTTGTAAAGAAAGTGTTTTTTTTCTTTCATCATTCCCACACAGTTTATAAAAAGTATTTATATGTTCTTTTATTATGCTTAAAAATATAGTGAACTCAGCCAGAAAAAAGTGCATGTTTAAAATGTCTATCTTAGCTGAGAATGGACACTGGGTAGCTGGCAAATGCTAACCTGAACATAATAGGTTAGTCTAGTCTGCAATTTCCTTTGTGGATTTACACATAATCATTTCAGATAGAATCAAATACTAATTTGTATTTAATCAGATTTGGGGTTAATTTTTTCATCTTGCATATATATGTAAAGAGCTCAGCTCACTAAAATAGCACATTAATTTATATCAGTTGATTGGCAGTTTGTCTTCTCTGTATTTGCTGTTACTGCCAATAATGTGTTTTGGAGTTTTAAAAAGTGAGGGAGGAATTAAGACTAAAGCAATCAGTAAAGAGGAAAAAAGACCTCATAAGCATCATGGCAACCTGTCACCTCAACCTCAGTCAAAGCTCTGGCAGTTGCAGGAACCTGATTAGCACTGCTACAGGATAAATGCAGCTGTCCATTCCTGGTCTGCAGGTGTTGCAGTAGGTATTCCATTGTCTGACAGCCAGTGTGTTCAATCAAAGTAATTATCTCCTGTAGGAAAATAAAGTGTTAGCCATGTTGTTCTAACAGCAATTACCCATCTGTAACAAGATGGGCACTTGAAGAATACCATTAAATCATTGAGCTTCTGACCTTGTGGTCATTAGATTTTCCTTTTTCATTTCCACTTGATGTCAGGTGTCTTCCTTGCTATCTGGCTAATTCTGGCTTCCGATGCTGTGTGCTTTTGAGAGTCCTAGAGATAATGCCTGAGCCCTGAAAGGCTGTTTTGTGCAGAAGTGAGAGAGCTGGCTCTGTTGCCCTGGTGTCAGTGAACACTGAAATGACAGTGCCCAGTCTGTTGTAGCCCAGAGAACTGAGCATCAGTGCAGTAGGAAAGAGAAAGTATTTGCAGAAACCAACCTGATCTAAAACTGCATGAATGAGGTTTAGTCATACATTAAATGTGTTCTAGCCGACAGCTTCAGAAACAACAACTTGCAAATCTAGAAGGCAACAGCATGTAGCAAATGCCACTTATGTTCATTTCCAGGTAAAGGATTGTATACATTATTTATAAATATTTAAAGGATTATTATTTATAATCATTTTAAGGATTGTATAAATTATTTAATATCAACCTTCAGGCAGCCAAGCTCTAACCATTTAGTGCAGAAGGGCTTACTGGACTCTTATTTTCCCACCCAATCTTGCAGTTCTCAGTCACATTAACTGGAGGTGGGAGCAGCCGCTGTCCCTAGAAAATTGTGTGTGTCTCATATTTGTCATAGCTATAAAAATCCACACACTGCATCAAAATGCATGCAAACAGAGCACTTATAATCTTCCCAAAATGCAACAGGAGTGGGTCCTCAAGGAGTTCCCATATAGAGTTTGAAATCCAGAGGAGGTTGGCAAAAGAGATGGGAGCAGGGGATTGCATAGAAATGTGCCTGTGTTCTCAGCCTCTGTGGGGATCACTGAGACACAGAAATTATGTCAGAAGTAAATGATGTCATTTGATGTCAGAATTTGCCAGATTTATATTAGATATTAGGAAGAAATTCTTGACTGTGAGGGTGGAACAGATTTCCCAGAGAAGCTGTGGATGCCCCATCTCTGGAAGTGTTCAAGCCCAGGCTGGATGAGTCTCTGAGCAACCTGGTTTAGTGGAAGGTGTCCCTGGCAATGGCAGGGGGGCTGGAACTGGATGATCTTTAAGGTCCCTTCCAACCCAAATCATTCTATGATTTTATCTGTTTCGTATCTGCCTGTGCTCCTTGGCTGCCTGACTTTCAGGTGTGTTCCAAGGGTCAACGACTCATGGTGTTCAGACCCTGAAACCATGGCAGTGCTCAGTGGCAGGTGGGATACTTTGCAGAAATATACATTTTTTTCTTTTTAGATCATGAAATTCCACTCTTACTTTTTTTCCTAAGCCAGATTCTCATCCCACTATTTTTTTTTTACTGTATTTATTGTGTTAGATAAGTTTACACAACAATTACAGAAATGTTAATTAAGAAGTAGTACAGACTTTTGTTTCATGTATTAGGGCTATGAATTTTTTTTTTTTCGTGTTGCTTCAGTTTTTAAATTTGATTTCTGTAGGAGATGGCTGCTCATATACGTAACAAATGGAAAACTCTTTAACAAATTAATTGACTGGCAAGCCAGGTTCAGTGTATGCATCCACTTTGTAATGAGTTATAATTAAAAAAAAATAACAAGTAAAGTAACTATGATTTGACCATCAAAGTTTAAACAGGCCAGGTGACCTATGTGTGAACAGAAGAGTATATATTTGATAACTATGACATCACCTATCCACATCCCTCACATATTCTGTTAAATTAACCTTTGCCATCACACACAGGCCATAGTCTGGTCTCTTCAAGCTCAAATGATCATATCTTAACTCCTTGCTAGGAGCAGCAATGTGGGCTGGTCAAAAGGAGTTAGGTGGTTCAGCTAACCTAAGGCACAAGGGTTCAAACAAGCACCTTGACTTCTTCAGAACTATTTTAAACACTTGTTTCCTTTCTGCCAGGCCTCTCCTGTTAGCATATTTGGTGTAAATGCAGATAACAGAGATTTGTTCTGGATCCAAGGCGGTGTCTCTGCCTTGTGCTGTACTGCAGCACTAAAATTGTTTGCTCTGAGAATATAAATGCGACTGGGTTACCCATTATATTTGCACAATCCAGAAAGCTGCAGAACATGATGGATGATTCACTCCAGGAAGGCCAGATGAGAACCTCTAACCCTGGCTTCCTAAAAGTAAAGTTCAATGATAGACATAAGAGATGTATGACCTCAGTTTATAATGTTTAACATTTTCATATAACAAGATGTGAGTTTGGACAGGGAATTTATATTTGAAAATAAATAAATATTTTCTCTAATGCACATAATTTAAATATACTTATTTCAGCTGATGGCTCTGGACTAATGAATAGCAGTGGATTTATTGTTATGCACTGAAATACATCCCATCTAAAAACATGGTAGTCCTTCTCTTACCTGCTACTTTCTTTCTTGCTTACAGTTTTTTTGTTTTTGTTTTTGTTTTTTTGTTTTTCTTGAAGATTCATGTTTTGCTCTCAGGTCTTTGCTCTCAGGAAGTGATAGAAACTAAATCTGGTGACTTCACCTGATGCGCTCATTTCCCTGCATGGAGAATAATAGAGAGAAAAAAGCCAGACTGTTTGCATGTTGAACAAACAATAGTGGCAAGTACCACCTTTTTGATAAAACCAAGAAACAAAAGCCACAATTCTAGTCTGTGTATCAGGCATTATCTCAAAAAATTGTATCTTTAGTAAGAATTCTGGGGATTCAGTCAATGGCATCTTGTTCTTTAATAGGCTACTTTCTAGGAAACTGGAAAACTGTATGCATACCAACATGTATAAAGCTTCAAACTGACCATCCAAATTCAAAGAGAACAGGTGCTCTTCGTATCTTAAAGAAATAAGTATTTCTCACTTGTATTTCTCAGTAGTTTCAAGACTGCATTTCATGTGCATAAAGCTTAAATATTCTGTGATTAGTGCATGCTTGTCTGAAACACTGGCAGTGAGCCTAGAGAAAAATGCCACCTTGAATCATATTATGTGGTGCCATCCTACAGGTACAGCACATTCCAGTGTGACACAGCAGCTCAATGCACTCTGTACTAGCTAAATAAGGAAACAGAGATAGCCCATAATTTCATACAAAGTACCATTGGTAAGAAAGAGACTGTAGAAGAAAAAAAGTTACTTTTCTCTGTTTCAAGAAATAAGGTCTTTGATTCTTTCTCTTTTAATCCTTTTATTTAAAGGCACATAGTCCATTCAGTGATTTGGTTTTTTCTAGAAGAAAGAGTGGTAGACAGGATCAGAGTAAACTGAATGCAGAAAGATTATCCTCTCATCTATGGTGTCAAGAGTCCAGATATGAGAAAACCAGAAATCCCAGTCTAGGCTGTGTGCTTGGGTTGGCTGCGGATGCAAGAAATGAAAAGGGACTCCTGAGTATACAGGCACCTCTGCTTGAGGTGGGTTCTATGACCTTTCTAATGCCTTGCCAGGGATTTCTTGCTTATACACATCACTGTTTCTGCAATACCCAGTCACATGCTCAGTCGCTACTGCCTTCTCTCTAGAGAACACAAATAGTCTAATCCTTGAGAGTCCTTGTGTCTGGAGTCATACTATTTTGGTGGAGATGTAAAGGGAATGAAAATATATAGCAGAATGTCGCAAAGTAATAGAAACAGAAATAACAAGGAACAGAAGGTTCAGGTAGGATGCTGTTAGGACAGTTAGAAGAGATGGACAAAGTTAAGGAGAATGGAATAAAATTAGATTTAAGAGCTGAAATAATGGAAGGGAAGACGTAGTATCTATTTGAGTGAGGAAGCTTTTCTGTAAGAGAAAGTCTTTACTGCCATGGGGTGTCAGTCCTTTTTCTGACCTGCAGAGTTATTTTCCAGCCTCCTCCTTGTATTTGAGTGGCTAATTTCCATGTTTCAGGAATCCATGCTTCAGCCAGAAGCTTTCATGTATATTGTTCATCATGTCATCATCATTGAAGCAGGAAGGTTCCTGCTGAAGCAGTCTATCTTCTGGAAATTAAATAAAAAGTCCAAGTTTAGCCATGTTCTTGAGGGAAGAAAATGAAAATTTTCAGATATAAGAGTGAGTTGTATTTGAGAAAATACTCAAAGAAGAATGTGATTTTTGAGCAGCTCATGAAATAACTTGTATTAAGTAACCTCTTAAACAGAACTGCTTACACCCCCACCCCCCACCCCTTCATGTTTTGTTAATTTTAACTTCCCATGTATTCATATGTGTTAGGTTTAAAAAAATGCTTAAAGTACCTTGGGTAAAATCTGGGTTCACATGTGACATCTGGAATGATGAGGAAATATCAGAAGTGCCATCAAGACATTACCATTGTGAGATATTTATTTATATTTCTATCTTTTTCTGTTCCTTGGGAGTCATTCTCAGTAGTTTACAGCATGTAGCAAAATCTTTCTTTACTGACTAGTTGTGACAGGAAGGGAGTTTTCATAAGCAATAAAATAATGAGACACCTTTGGAAAATAAGACCTTAGAATTGTTCCATCTGCCCATAAGATATAAGAATGCATAAAGCATTTCAGTAAAACAATAGAAAATTATTTTAGTGCTATTTTTAATTCCTTCTGCTGTGCTGATTTACTTCTGTGAACAAAGCGACCAGAAAGCTTAATAAGTTTGGGCCATCAATAATCTGCATGCCAGCAACACCCAGATGCTCATTGTAAGACTTTGCAGAAGATGATAAAATCTATAATTTCCTTTAAATTCATTACAGTTTTGTTTATCAAGCCGAAGTGTGCCACTTAATTATTCATTCTTCTGCAGAAGCTAAGGAAGATCCTTTACCCTGCTTTAAGTAGTAGGTTCAGAGCTCACTTAAAGTGCCTCTACATAGACAACCCCCTCCAATGATTATCTAAAGTAAAAGGAAAATTATTAAGATTCATATGAGAACAAGTTAAACTTGTTTTTCTACTTTTAAATAAGAATTCTTAATTCTATTGTTTCTTGTATTTACTGTTTAATGTCAGTGAACTGCAGATTCATTATAATGCATTAGTACTAGGTCAGTGAGTTTTTCCTGCCAATCTATACTGCTGTCTCTTACACAAACACCTTCAAACATACTGTCTATAACAACACTTCTACTCCGTGACACAATACAGATGAACTTGATTACTCTGTATTTAGTTAAGATTGGAAATGGTATTAAAAAAATGGAGAATATTTTTTTCATGTGACAACTGATATAAAGCAGCATAATTTTAGCTATCACACATAGCTGATTTATTGTTGATGACATAGAAAAGTGTATATTTGTACTTACCCACAGATATATGATGTGTGCATCACTCTGATCCAGGATGTGAAATGATGCAGAAATTCAATAAGATATGTGGAGCTTTGCAGAAGGAAAGGATCTCATCAAAGTCTGCAT
Organism: Lonchura striata; assembly: GCF_050655825.1. Lineage (NCBI taxonomy): Eukaryota > Metazoa > Chordata > Aves > Passeriformes > Estrildidae > Lonchura > Lonchura striata. The sequence continues at coordinate 22,352,607 of NC_140704.1, read as the reverse complement.
GTGATCAGTTACCATCATGCAAATTTTATTTTAGCTGTATGCATACATTAGATGCCATCAAATGTACATGTAAATATGCCCAACTTGGAAGCCTGATATAGTGTAGAATATATAAACAGATTCAATTGCAGCGTCCCATTTCTGGCAGTAGAATTCTGATCCTAAAAACCCTTAGGGGTGCAATGTGACAGAAATTGGCAGTTTATATTTTAAGTATAGATTTAAAAAAGCTGTATATTTTTGCATTATGACAATTTACACTAGAAAGTGAGAGATGGAATCAGTGGATGTCTGTGTTAAAGAATTATTCAGGTGGAAAACATGATCTCCTGAGGGACTCAGCAGGGTGGACAGGGATTTAAACTGGTCACAGTGAATTAAGATGGAAAAAATAGAACTGCAGTCGAGCTGCAAAATTTGGATCTGGTCTTAGATTTCAAACATCGCTAAATTCTGAGTAAGTCTGTTTTGCACACCTAAAGTAGCAGCAACAGCAGGCCCAGCTGCCACCATGCAAATGGCACAATGTGGGAGCCTGGAACATTCCAGGAGTAGCAGAGCACTCATATACCAGAGTTTATGAGTTGTCCCCATAATGTTTATACAACAGCATCCCTAAGATGCCTAAAAGGTCAATTCTTCCTCAATGTGAAAAGTGTAGATTTAGCTGACTGAGGATGCACTCTAGGGCTTAAGTCATTCAAATTATGAGATTAGGGTGAGGACAGAAATCTACTTCAGCTGATGCATAAATAAGTCTGTAAACAGATACTGATATATACATGGATAATGACATTTATAATTGTTGAAGTTTTCTGTGTGGACTCTGTTGCTGTTGCACAACTATTGCTTGAACCTTATTTTAGAAATGTCTTTGCATTAACAGCCTGGAAATTATCTTGCTTACTTATTTCAAAACATATGAATTCATGTGGTGTAATACATGCTCTGAGCACATTCCAATGGATTGTTGGGTCCTAATGGGAGCTACCTGAGAAATTTTAATCTTCAGACACTAACTGTAATGGCTTGGCAGCTTAAGCTTTAAAGATATCTATAGCTAATGCCATATCCAACTGCTGGTTTTATTCTTCCAAGACAGGCATAATGAGTTCCATGTAGGTATGAAGGTCTTCTCCACCTTGGCATGAGTACCATCTGCTACAGCTCTACTCAGTTTTAAGTATCTCTGTAGGTTGCTTAAATGGATTTTAATATACTTCAGTGTCATAGTTTAAAGGCAAAACATCTACTTATTTAGCTTTGAAAGTAATATTTCCAGGTTAGAAAATGGGGTTCAATGAATTAATGCAGTAGAAAGTCTGTGTACAAAGAACAGCATCTACAATAAAGCACAGACATTATGGCAATCAGCCCTGATTACATGCCTCCTCCACCATGAGATTTATGTGGATGTGAGAGCTGTCCTTCTCTTAGATTGTGTCTTCATGCTCGTTTAAGCACAGCAGCTCACATTAACTAAAGGGGGTTAACATGAGCCATCTTTCTTTTGAAGGGCAATTTGCTCTCAGAAGCTGTTTGGTGATCTCCATGCTGTGTTTTTCTCAGCTGGGCCAGGCTCAGCCTTTAAATCCTTTTTCCTTGCAAGCTGAGCAGTGCAGCTGCCCCTCTTAGCACATTCCTCTCATTAGCTACAGCCTGGGAGTTTTCCTCAGCTTCCCCTACTGCATGGAAAACTCAGTTCCAGGACTTCTGCTCCCCGGGGGACTTCTCATGCCTTCACAATTTCTAAGAGCATCCATTCCCCAGTGAAGCTGTCTAGGCATTGCAGCAGGTCTGTCTTTCCCTTTATTCCCTGTGGTCTGAACTACATCAAGGAGAGTACAGAGTTGACCAATGTGCATTGAGAAATATCATTTGCAGTGTTGCTTGGGCCCCAGATTTGTGCCGTAAAGATTCCTGAAAGAAGAGCATGATACATCATCATCTTATGCTTATTTATGACTATCATGCTCTGGCATGTCCATTGCCCAGGATTTGTAGCTGCTTTAATGGTTTGTCAGAGAGTAAAAGACCATGATCTGAATATTATTTGCTGTCATAATTGCATTTTTTCAAAAGAAGAGTCTTTGAAGACTCCCTTCTTTGGCTTGTCATTTTCATTCTCTGGTTATCATTTTAGCTACACTGCTTACTCTGGGTTCTTTGGACATCAAGGGTAGTCCCACACATTTCTTTGAGAAAACCTTTCAAAATGTTCCATAGCTTTATCTCTCATTCATTTCTAGCAAATAAAGCTGATGAAAAAAGCATACTGTAAAGAATATTTATGTGGCATACAAAATATTAATGACTGACTTTTTAGTACCAATAGCACTGAAAGCCAGCCAATCTGATGATGAAGCAAATATCTCTATCTGCATGTGAAGAAAGAAGAAAAGTTCATGAATTAAAAATTAAAAGCTAGAAATTAATATAGTACTGTGTACAAATATATATGTATTTAATTGTAATTTCACCTGAAATAAAAGCAAATAACCTATTTTAATTTAACCTTTTTAATTTTATAAATTGGTTACGAGTTGCTTAAAAATATAATTGTTATATTTTTCAGAAAATATTTTAGTGAATAATTCTAGACAATCTCTTATAAATAGCTGAAAATTAAGGTTTTATATGATTTCCATCTTGCTTTCCTCTTCTACTCTTTAGGCAGAAGTAGTACCTCCATCATGATGAACTGACTTAGCTTTAACAATTCCAGTTTTCAGTTTCAAAAATTTCCAGATGACCAAAAAAAAAGCAATATGTATCTTTACACTAGTGACCTGTTTTGGACTCTAAAATGTAGCTCCAGTTGCCATGCAGCCACCTCTTAAACTCAGCGGGGAGAGATAAGCACCTACCAAGGGTGATTCTAGAGATCCTGAGGGAAGTGGGATGAGGCCATGTTAAGGGCTCTTCACTTTTTGGGGAATACAGGGAGGAGTAGACAGCTAAATTTTATACAGTCCCATTTAGATGGGCAGATTCTTGCATGCTAAATGTAATGAGCCAGCTGTGTGTAATTTCCACAACACAGAGAGTTTTCATTGCAGATCTGTTCACACAGAGTGTCAAGGGAGTACTGAGGGACTCCTTCTGCTCCATCACACCTGCAGGAGGCAAGAGTGGCTTTGCTTCAGATCTGGAAAATCCTCAGCACTGGATTATGAAGATGGAAGGAACCACACTCAGATACTGGGGCAGTTTGCAGGTCACTGTGGGTTTCAGTGCTGGCACAGCAGCTTGGATGTCCCAAATCAGAGCTCGTAAGGCTGAGCCAGTGTTTGATTCCATGTTAAGTTTCTCCATAAGTACTGAGTACTTGATGCTTAGACCTGAAAATTATTAAGCAGGAGTGCTACATGGTGAGTTTATTCCTGGATTTCTGAAGACCAAAGAAATTCTGTGAGAAAGTCAAAACTTTTGGAACAAGAGCTGACAGACATAATTTTCCTGTGCTATAATTTTCCTGAAACACTTTCAGTTTTCCAAGCTGCCCAGGAAGTTTCTCTGTTTGAATCTGTCTGATTCTGCTGATCATACCTGTATCTACTGTGAATTTCTAAAGCAAATTTCCTGAAATACTTTTAGGAAAAAATGAGGTTCCACATTAACCCATGTATTCTAACCTACAGGTCACAAAGTCTTTCAAACGTATTGCCTATAATGGGAATTATATGGCTAAGTCTCTCTGTGGCACTTTGAAAATAGATCATTAGCAAAATTCCATATCTTTCTTTGCTTCCAAATGCAGATGAGTGATCTCTGAAAAAAGAACTGAAGACACATTAGTAGCTAAACAAGTCTTAGTGTACATTATGAAATGCTTGTAGTTATTAATAATTTTTCATCTTTATCCAATGCTATTTTTCCTAGTATTTGACTGGGACCATACATGGAAAAAATATTGCAAAAAATTATGGTCTACTATGAATAAAAAAATAACTGGAAATATTTGTCTTAATTTTATTGACTTCAGTAATTACAACACCCTCTCTGAGGTCTTGTCTGAGCTTACAAGTCTCTTTAGCTTTATTCATCATGAGTCTGACCTTTCCTTGGGGTTCTCTGCACCCTTTGGAATTAACATACCCTTTTGTCCAGGTGTCACATATCTGACATTGCTCTTCAGACTGCATTCTTTTATCTTTATTATTTGTAGGCAGCCCTTGTGCTCATCTCCTTCCTTCTGCTGTCCCATTTCAGCACCCTCAGGTGCTGAGATCTCAGGATTTTTCTTGTGAGCAATTAGTGAAGGCTGGCAACATTGAAATGAAAGGCAAAGTTATTTTGAACTCATGAGCTCTGATCAAAATCTATAATAAGATTCATTATTTAATGGCACCCTGACCCATTTATTTTCCAGTAAAAATCATATAGCAACTGTTTATGTAACACATCATTTAAGAAAAATAAAATCAGGGAATGTAGCGTTTGAAAATATGTGGTCACAGAGCAGGGCTAATAGAGGGGGACTCATGGTGGGAAAGCTCATTGCTAGGGATTAAACTTATGTCAGCAATAGATATCAGTACTGTAATTACAGATTATATTAATAAAAGCATAAAGTGCTTTAAGTCACAGAGATCTTTCAAGAAATTACTAGTAAACTAAAAAGGATCATCTCATATTATTGTCAGTGCTTTTTTCCACAGCCGGTTTCTCAAGTGTCTCGGGGAGAGGGAGTGAGAGAAACAGCCTGGAAAACTCTCCTAGGTACTTCAGGCATTGGTCACGTGCTAAGGATAAGACAGGAAGAATCTAGTCTTGTGAGAAATGGGAACTTGTCTCAGTGGATAACTAGCAACTAAATATGTAGTGTTAACTTGGTTATCTATCCTTGGATCAAATTTGGTTATCTACAACCTGGATCTATATGTCTTTATTTGGAACCCAAATTAACAGGGTCAACATTTAAGTGGAACAAACTCTGCATCTCCACCTTCAAACCTGTAGTAGCTGCTCCACCCCTCTGGAGAAAGCAAACTCACTAGAAAATGGAGTGCACTCTCAAGAATACTGTCAGAGAAATCCTGGTGCAAGGAAGAAGCAAGCATTTCTAGTGTTTTGACTTTCTCTGATGCAGATAGGATTTCCAATTAATAATATTTTACCTGTGTACAGCTGAAAGACAAGCATTTACCCAGCAACTTATACTTTCTCAGCATGAGGGACACATGAAAAAACTCTCCTGTTTCAAGAACTCTGATGTATTTCACCTGTGAAAATATGTGGCAACTGATTCATGATATTACCTGTTTGTATATCTTTGATTTACATGCAGAATTCTATGCCTTTTGGAACAGGTCCATGTTCTTTTGCTGAGAACTCCAGAGCTGGGTGCCGTGTTCCAGGTGGGGTCTGTCTCCCCAGAGCAGAGCAGAGGAGCAGAATCCCTTCCCTGCCCTGCTGCCCACGCTGCTTTCGGTGCAGCCCAGGACACGTTTGGTCTCTGGGCTGTGAGTGCCCATGGCTGGGTCATGTCCAGCCTCTCATCCACCAGCACCCCCAGGTCCTCCTCCCCACAGGTGCTCTAGATCCATTCTCCACCCAGCCTGTCCCTGTGCTGGGAATTACCTCAGCCCAGGTGCCTGACCTTCACTTGGCTTTGCTGAAGTTCCTGAGGTTTGCACAGCTCCACCTCTCAGCTGTCAGGGGTACAAGTTTCTATTGGACGTAACTGTGCAGCCTTATGATAATCCACTCACATCCCCAAGGCACACACATTTAACTATTTCTAATAAATTTTTAGGGTTTTCCATTGAGACTGGCAGAAAACAGCTCATAAATGACTTGCAAAAAAGATGAAAGCGAATTATAATTCAATCATTTTTGTATAGAACATATTGCTTTACATAGAAATAGTTGGTTTATGGCTGTCTGAAACTAATAATTATCTCATTCCATCTTGATGACTTATTTACTAATGGTGCTGATTTTACTCATGCACAGCTTGGAGTACACAAAACAGTTTTATATATTCAATTGATAAATATATTTAATTTATTGATTTACAAATGACAAATTTATTTGGCTTAAAAATTTTATTGGTTCATAATAATGAAATATTGATTTTTTTGTGTAATATAAGTTTTAGATGGGCACTTAAGTAGAGGCAGCAGAACTGCTTATACCTTTGATGGAAGTCTAACAAGCTTTTCAATCTTATCTTTGTTTTGAGGGTTTCATAGCTAGGTCATAAAAAATGAGTTTGGACTGCATCTTCTTTTAAGACAGTTGTGTATCTAGTGCTTGACATCTCAGCCAAGAGTGCTTTTAAACATGTGCACAAAAGAGATTGGTCTCTGTTAAGCTGTACATGTTTAAAGTAAATGCCATTAATGTAACTGTAGATTTACTTCTGTCTATAATTTATATAATTGGCAGTTTGATATCTTCTGTGTTTTCTGTTAAAGAAAATAATGTGTTCATTGAAGAATAATAAAAGGTATGTTAACATTACCATATGTTCTATAGACAAGCAACATGTTGATTTACTTCTCATCCTGGTGGTCCTGAATGAGTGAGAGTATTTTCATAACCTGAAATATTAATGAGTTAATTCCCCTAAGCCCTGAGGCAGACAAACATTCAAGCACATCACAACACCATGCCCTAAACTCAGTGCAGCAGCAGCGCAGTTCACTGACTTGCAGATTCCTGTTATTCCTGCACACATTGCGCCTACTGTCTAGAAAGAGAAAGCTAATGAGCTGCATTCACAGTCATTCTTTATATTTCTGTATAAAATACATATTAAGATGCCTGCTTTGCATGATAAGGTAATACACTTCCCACTAGAGTGTAGGAAGGATTTTGCTGGCATTATAGTTAGCTTTACCAGGAATAGTAAGGTATGGACAGCTTCATTTATTCACATATTCTATCCTAGTCAAAGCAAGGTGGTGATTTTTTTTTTGTTTGCTTTTGTTTTTATTTTTTCCCCTGCTTATACCAAGATTTGCTCTGCAGCAAACAGGTGGGATCTGATGTCAACTGGAAGCCTACTAGAGTTAACAGTACTATCATAGATATTAATTTGCACGGTATTTCCTTCAGACACAGACACTTTTTATATGTTTGTCTAATTATGAATTTTGTTTTTATTATGAAATATCTAGAAGGAAAACCACAATTGAATGGAATTAGATACACTGTGTCAGTTACATCTCTGTGGATCTGCTGTGGTTTCAAGATTTTATAGAATGCCTGAGTCACGACGCATCACTGCACAGTAGATTAGTTTGGTGCCAGAGATTGGCCAAGGTATTCCCAGCTGTGCAGATAGGACAGAATATAATCTCTGTCACATCTCACCTCAAAAGATAGAGTTTCATCTACTACAGACATACAGACACTTGTTTTGACCTTCCTTCAGTCTGTGTGCTCACCTGGAGACGTGGCACTTATGAAACTATCCACTGATGGGTATAAGTAGCCTTACAAATACTACAGCAGCAGTAAGCTGAGTACTTGCATGACCAAAAGTCTTGTGTCAGAAAACAATATAAATGAAAGGTAGATGCAAAAGGATGCAATAAACAAACTGGAAAACTACAAGGAAATAGGGAAAACATGGGATAAAGTAATACTAATCCTAAATCTTTGAAGATTTAAAGAATGATTGAAGGGTGAACAAATGCACATTTGTAGATCATACTGTTAGATTCTTTACCAAAGAATCTGTACTGCTATACAATTACTTGGGGAACCTGACAGGTGAGTTGTATGTATAATTCTAAATAAACTTATCTGTGCATAAAAATACTCAGGAGGATCTTTATTCATTAAAAGTCCTTGGAAAAACCACATAGATAGAAATATTTTTGTAAGGAATATTTATTTTCAGCTCCATTTAAACAACCCACTTTTGTAACACATACTAAAGTCTTTAGGAAACATTCTATGAAATTTCAGGATTATAACTACAGGAATGAATTAAATGTATTTCAGTTCTGGAGATTAAAATACAGAATATGTTTGCATCATTCTGCATTTTATTAGGTTGCTGCCTTTTGGTATGCTTTACATTAAAAATACATTACTGACACTCTTTATACCAGTAAGCTTTTTATTGAAAAAAAATATTATTGCATTAAACTACATTCCCAGGGATTCCTTGAATAAGCTAAAACAAAAGTCCCATTGCATGTACAATAGTGCAATTCACTTAGCTACTGTATAATATAAAACACTTTATACAGAGAATACAAAACAAAATTACTAGTTTACATATTATACTAGCCAGAGTATTATCCAGTTTTAAATATAAACTTGACACTTTTAAAATCAATCTGATCAAATGGCATTTTTACGCAAATCTGCACAACAAATATACATGTTGAATATATTCCAGAAATGCATCAGAAACAAAGAAAAAAGTTCCAAACAAGAACAAAAAAATTTATGATGGTGTGACTCAGGAATTTTTTTAATTGGAATTTTAATGTGTGGGTGGCCTCTTTCCTTGGATTATGTATGAAGAATATACAATCAAGCTAAAATAGATTATTAACTTGGTGTGTATATATCACTGCCATAAGGATACTATAACTCTTTTAAAAATCCCTTTAAATAAATTCAAAATTGTAGCACGGCTCCATACATCAGGCTCAATAATGCTTTTAATAATTATAATGATAGATATTTAAAGTACATTAGTGATGAAAAAAATATGGCAGCAATTAAAGAAAATATATAATTTCAGCTGTGCCAATAGCTTTATTACATTTCTCCAAGAAAATCCCTCCTGTGCACTAAGAATGGTATTGGACATTGCCTTTGTTTGGTAATCAGTAATTACTGTTTTTATGTTGTGCTCTTTATGTTCTTAATTTCTTTTTTTCTCCCCATTAAAACATCTCAAAATTCTTATTCCCATTGTTCCAAGAATTAAAATTAATCTTCATTGTCAATTTATTTGCCCTACCATGCTGATATGTACAATGATGCATGGAAATCCTATGATTTCATTTATTCTACAGTCCCTTTGTATGGTGCATACATTAAGGGAAACAAATACACCTATTTTCCATAAATTATCTATGTAGTAGGGTATGGTCAAGTTTGATTTCGCTGGGTTTCTTGCCACAGAAATTTCTAGAGTATTAACATTGTCTGGTAGAAGTGGGAATACAAAATATGTGTACATGCATTAAAGATGAGATTAGCCCATCATTCCCTCAGTTCCACATTTTTCTCTTGGTGCTATCTACTTAGGATACAAATGAACTCTTATACACAATGAGAACAGCTGGGTTTACTTCAACAGAGATGAAACTGGGCCCATAAATTTAAAAGCTTGTGGGGCTGGAAATGGACCTTTTATGCTGGCAGTGTCCCTGGGCTGCAGGTGGTGGCCACGCAGGCCAGTCAGCCCCTCCTGGGGCACAGCTTGACCTGCTGCCTTGGATGTCCAATTCAGAATGTTTCTGCAGACTTATGACTAATGTGTCCAAGTGGTCCACTGAGTGAGTGATCTCCATCCAAGCAAGTAATAATTTTCAGAGGTGCTTAGTCAGAGTAAGTGAAATATATTTGATTCTCAGAAAATAAAGTATCAGAAGTACAGAAAATGTATGTAAATTCAGACCTTATTTTGGGGAAATTTTCAGCCAAAATTGAAAGGAAGAATTGTTAAACTCTGAAAACATTTAGTTCTACATTCTTCCCAAATAAAATTTTTGACTTCCTTAATTTGGAAGCAATAATTTCAATTAAAGAATTACTTTACAAATTAAGTGAGAAAAATAAATATAACTTATATGCTACTTATGTATTGATAAGTAACACGAAAATGGCATGAATCCATTTTGTTAATGAGACTAAAAAATAAGTTGGGAATCAAAGCAAAATATGTTTGAGGATGCTGGTGCCACCAACCTTTTTCAACACCAAAATGTTTTGCTTTTACATAGTCTTCATAATTTTTTTCTGATTTTTTTTTCAATTGCTAAACTATCAAATGTGTAAAGCTATTTTGAAAATACAAAACTAGCAGTCACAACTTGTAAAGTAACTCAAAAAGTTTGGTGTATTACCAATTTATGCTGAAGAAGTTCCAGAAAGACATAAATTAAACCAATTCCATTTTATTGCAATGGATCGATGTATTTTGATTAAAACTAAGAAAATTGGTTCTGTTGTATTTTAAAGATAGAACTTCTTTGCAATTAGATATTTCAGCTTCTTCAGGTTGCTGAATATAATGGAATAAAATTTCTCCAAAAGTTTTTCAATGTGTTTTATATTGATTCTGAAAGGTACACTTTGTGCACTACTTTATTGCAAATGAATTGAAATTATTTCAAATGTTTGTAATCCAAACAGACAGGTACTGTGTGTTGGATATTTCATGGGCCAATTTTTTGGGGGGAAGCATGCCTGCAGTCTAACCATAATTATGAACTAATTTCATGCCAAGTCCTGTTTTCAGTTAGAAGCATTATAAAAAATGTCAAACTATGGCATTCAAAGAGATGCTGAAGCCTTCACCTATTTCCAGATGCACAGTTATTACAAACAATTTCAGCCACACATTACTCTGAAGGTTGGATACATGCATTCAAACATTGTGGATTTGTAATTTCAATTTACTTGTTGAGAGTTTGGGAAGCCATGCGAGAATCTTGACATATTAGTTTAGATTCAATAAACCTTTAAATGCTGAGTACTTGAACATGTTTTTCTCCGAGTCTCAACGTGTAGAGCCATTTTTTGATCAGAATTTTACTTCTGCATCTTTATGAATATCTGCATGATTTTATAGGACTAGCCAATTGTTTCTGTTGTTTTTGAAAGGGATGAAAAATATTTACATATTCTTTGGGAAAGACTTCCACACATCAGAGCTCTGTTTGGTGGGAAAAAGCTATTGCAGTTTTGGCCAAGGACCTCTGAGGTTCAAAGCCAGCACTGACTGCTTGGCAGTTCTGGGCTGGTGTGGCTCACCCTGACATTTCCTGTGACACAGCCAGGCATAGGCAGTGCCAAAGAACTTGGCTTCTCAGTGAGCCTTCTTGGGTGCTTGGCTCAGAGAGAAGAGAGGCAGCCTGCTTCTGCCAGCACAGGGCTCCCTGTGCTAAGGGAATGCTTTGTTGTACACCCATGGCCTGACTGCAGTCCCTTTACACTGTGCAAGCAACATAAGCAGGGATGAAATCACTAAAGTATCTTCAACATGTTGTTGTGATTCTCATCTTCTAGTGTTAACTCACCACCCCTCCCTCTGAGCCTCCCCAGTTTACTTTGGCCAGGAGACAGCCCCAGGGTCTGCTGGTCCCAGATACCTTGCTTTTTTCCTCAGTCTAAAATACCTTAACCAAACCAGGCACTATTTCATATACAAACTCAGAAAAATCAAATCTTTGAGGTGTGTCAAGATTGCTCAACCTTAAATTGTGCTACTTTGAATCCCTCATCAGTGCCAATATTGATCCCATTTAGTCTGGGTGCTGTGGTCTCTTTCCTACTTACAGTCATAGACTTCAAGCTATTCTTCTAAAACTTTCTGTAGAATGACACTGGCCACCCATCCTTCTTATGATAGCTATCATGAAAGGCTTTAAAGCAGCTTTTCCTCAGTGATACAAGAAAAAAATCAACATTCAAATGCTGTCAGCCAGATTGTGGACTTTAAAATCTTTGCTGTTGTCCTCTCAGAAAAACAGTAGATTTCCCCTCAGACATGCTGAGTGCTTTATTTTTATTTTATTTTAATTTGGGGTTGGAGCCATGATGAAATCATTTGGGTTAGTTCAAGAAGCTAGAAACACTGAAAACTTCTTTTGCTGTAGGTAACTGTTGGGTCTGGATAGAACAAGAATAGTGATGGGGCTCTTGTCCTTGGAATAAGGGATGCACTAAGTGATTTGGGTGTATAGCAGAAGGTGTGGCTGTGTTCAGGTGTGGTGTAAATAAGGCTGGGATATATGCAGCATGTGGCAGCGCAGGGAAGGTCAGTGGGGAAGGGTGGAGGGGAGTAGCAGAAACCAAGTGCAGTGGGTGTCCTGTCAGCAAAGCAGGGTGGGTGGGAATAAGGGCTGGTGCTAATGGGGCAAGTGATATGGGGGCAAAATGTGCCTGAGAGAGGGGGTGGAGGGGTGCCAGGGAGAGATGGCTGCTGTGGGGGTGCACAGCTGCCGAGACAGCAAAGCGCTGCAGCAGCGTGTGGTGGATGGTGGTGACCGTAGCCTGCTGCTGAGCAGGGAGGGCAGGAACTGCTGGTGTTGCAGAGAAGGCAGCTGGTCCTGGGGCAGGCAAAACTTTCAGATGTTTTGCCAGAAGTTGTTTCTGCATGTGCTGCTGGGCTCGCAGCTGCAGCAACCTGTATTTGTCTACTTCTTCTGGTGTAAATGTGATAGGCTGCTGTGCTAAAGGAGGGGAGGTGGATTTACTGTACACTTCTAGGTCATTTAGTGTATCACCATACTTCTGCATAGCATTGTCACAAAAAGAGTCTGAACTGCCTTCTGCCCGGTTCAAGTCCATGTGTATATCATGTAGTTCTTCTTTGGTCTCTGTTGAATTAGCAACAGAATATCTATTAGAGGGGAAAGCACCAGGGAAATCATTTGGTACTGGATCACAGCTTTGAAAAAAGGGCTGCACTTCACTAATGAAGAGATTGGTTTGTTCCTTTATTGCTGTGTTCCTTTTTATGCTTGGGCTCTGATAGCCTGTTTCAATTTGAATTATGTCTTTAAGAACACAATGATCATAATCAGTTCCAGGTGAAAAAGTAACATTAGTTATCTCTGATGCTTCAGAGTTTTCCTTCACGCTGTTTTCCAACAAACTGATTTCATTATGTCTCACGTCATTTTTACCTATGCTTAGCACCTTCTCTGGCAAAGGTAACATTGCAATGTCATTTACTGATGATGAAAACTGAAGAGCAAAGTGACTTTGTGAGTGATCCTGTAATTCTATCCCACTACTGATTGAAAATCTCTCTGGATCATGCATTTGTTCCTGGATTTTCTTAGTCTGCACTCTTTCTAAAAGTAACTTGGCTGTCATTGACTTTCTTTTTCCACATATGTCTTTTGCCAGGTTTTTGGAAGAGCAGGTGGCAAAGTTTTTGGACTGACTATTCACATTCAGAGCATTGGAGTGTGCAGTTTCAGCTTTTCCCGGTTCAGCATTAGAACCTCTCTCAGCATCCTCTATTGTTTTGTTGTCACAGTTGTCAGCTTCTTTTGAGAAGGATCCTGAACTGCTGCCTCTTGACATTCTGCTGCTAGATGTTCTTTCACTGCTTCTTGAATCACTGGTGGAACCACTTTTGGATTTGTGGCAGCTTCTACTCCTACTTAGCACTTTGCCAAAATGCTGATGTCTACATCTGCTGTGTTTAGACCTGTCTCTGATTTGTAAAAGTTTATGTCTTGAACATCTTCGATATTTAATTGTGCCACTCTGAATACAGTTTCTAGTTCCGTGACTTCTACAATGACAAAGATAATCCTCGTCTGTATCATCTGAAGTGAAAATACACTTGTGCTTTCTGTGTTTACATTTGTGCCTTTCATCTGTCTTGCTTTTTCTTTTACAACAACAAAGCAAATTATTTCTTCTGTGATTGTTTGATGTGGGACTCATATAACTCATGTAGCTACTCGTACTGCTAACTGAAGTGTCAGAATAGCTGGAATGTCTGCCAGATGAGGACTTTTGAGGAGATGGGAATCTCCAGCATCTTGTGTAACTTCCACATCCTTCATTATCTGAATGCCTGCTGTTTGAACTGGATTTACAACTAAAGAAACTTCCACTAGAGTCGTTTCCACTGTCACTTATGTCACTGTTGCAGCTGACCACATCTTGAAGGGATCTGGAGTAATTTTGGTTCACATCTTTTTCTTCAGAATCAATTAAGTGACATTTTTCGGAGTTAAAGTTTTTAATCCTAGACATAAAAGCAGAGAAGGAAATGCTTTCATTTCTAATGTTCTGAGTTTTTCTTTCACAGCCAAGGAGATGATGCTTTAAAGGTCTCCTCAGTGATGTTGTATAAAGACATTTTTCTGTCACATAATCCTTTTGTGAGACATCAAGGTAAGCAGGCACTTTGGGTATATTTTCATTCAAATAATCTGCAATGCATTTTTGACCATTTTCATTCATTTCTTTCCCTATGTCTGACTCAGCTTTTTGCTTGGCCTTTCTTGGATTTAGGGAGCCTTTCATCTTCTTTGGTTTCAACAACTGATTATCTTGATCAATTGACATTTGCTTGTGTTTTATTAAACCTGAGGGTTCATATTCATCTGCAGTCTTATTTTTAGAGAGCTCTTTACAGGTTGCTCTGTTTGTTTCATGCTGTTTACCCTCTCTGTGATTTAAAGAGAGTCTGAAGTCAAAATACAATGGATTACAGCCATATGAAATACAGGGCTCAGTTTTTGTAAACAAAAGTAATTCTGTGGGCCACTGCAGAGCAGTGGTGCCATCTTTGCTCACTACATGGAGGAAAGGCAAAGCCTGAGGCTTAACTTCTTTAACCGTGGTCTCCTTTCCAAGTGTTTCCATATTTCCATCTGTGATTTCTGTAATCTCCAAAGATCTTTCTCTTTTTATCACTCCAGGACTGTCATTAATGTTGCTTGAACAGGTCAGCTCAGGTGCTGGCTGTAGTGGGAGCTCAGATAACTGGTCAGGCAGGTGGGCATTACTGTGCTTGTAGGTGTTCAGCTGTGTACAAAAATTGCTAGCTTGGAATGAAGATGAAATGGGAGTTTCTAAGAATTGTTCAGATTCATTCAGTTTGTTCTCTTGCTCTGTTTCTCTCAGAGAAGCAGAAAAATTCAAATTTGGAAGCGGTATTTTGACTTTAGAAAATGAAGGATTAGCTCTGTTTTTTTCTTCTGATTCCCTGCCACTATTTTCATCATTTTCCTTTCGCATTTTAGGTTTTGCCGCTACATGACTTGATGCACTGTTATCCAAATCCATTTGGTCTTGTGGGATAGCTGACTCTTTATCCAAACTTGCTTTCACTTGTTCCTCCAGAAGTGTGACAGAATGACAACCCTCAGTAGTTTGCTTTTTTTTGTGGTTGGGGAACTCACTACAGTCATTTCCTTCTTCACAGTTCTCACTGAAGACTGATGCTGAGGACTCAAGCTTCAAAGGGACCTTTTTAGAGAATGAAAAAGACACTCCTGCCCTTTGAGAGGTATTGCTGCTATATGGGAACATTTGTGAGATGTGATTGCCAAGTGCATGGTGTCTTTCAGTTGTAGGGTGGTGCCTGCTTATAATAAGTTGCTGTTTCTCTAGTATGCCTTTGGAGAAACCCTGTCCTTCACTTGTGATGGTTCTCTGAGAACTTGCTGTGAACTTGCTGCCCTTGCACAGGAAAATTCCATCTGGTGCTTGCTGCTTTTCCAGGACTAATCGGGGGGCTTTAAGCAATGGTCCACTCCCAGTGATGCTTTCAGGTAAGAGAAAAAGAAAAAAAGGAAAAAAAAAGAAAGCAGTATTAAGTAACCAAGGTATGACAGTGCTTGCATTTGACAATGTCTGTCTGGTGAAGGAGAGTGTCACTCAATTTTTCACAAGGTAAAGCTAAGCTTGAACAGGGTAAATGTGCAGTTTATCATCAGTTTGGACTTCTGTATGGGCAAGACAGTCTTTACCTATACAAAATTATATGTTTTAATGTCAGCACATGAAGGTTCTTTTTCAGTTATGCTCATGTACAAGCAGAACAAATATTGGTCTAACTCTGAATTTATATTTACGGGAGCCTAATCTGTGGTAAGTCTTGGTTTCCTGAAAGGCCTCTGCAAAAGAAATTGTGCTATGTTCAAAAAGAGATACTTCTACCTGGAGCATCAGCAAAATCAAACTCTAGAAGGGAGAGATAAACATTCTGCTGGCTTAGGGAAGAATGTGTTTGTTCAGCTTTTTAAAGAGTAGATTCTTATTTTATTCCACAATAAATGACTTTGCAAAATATTCAAAGAGATATTAATACTAAAACTGTCAGCAAACATTGGAGGGGAAGAAACTTCACTGGTCTCATTATCAACCATTATTTGACTTACTTTGCCACATTTTCTGTGTCTTACTTCCATTAATTTCATTATTCTTTTCAAAATATCTCAGATTTTAAATAATATTTCATTTTCTTGTAATTAAAGAAAAATTACCTATTCTAGGGCCTTAACAAAAATGTGAACCACTGATTTCTTGAAACAGATAATTAACTGAGACTGAAATTACTGTAGCCATTTTCCTTTAAAGATATGACATATATGGCCAACATAAAAGTGTTTTTCCAAGATATATTTTAAATACACATTTCATTAGACTAATTATCTACATTTACTTTCAGTGCAGTACCACAGTACACTAACTAAAAAAACCCCCATAGAACCAGATTAAAGAAATTGATAAAAAAATTAATATATTTTAACTAAATGTAAATTGAAACTGTTAGATCTGCATATAAGCTGTCTATAATTGGCAATCATGTTTTATAAATGCTATAAAAATACACTGATCTTCAGCAATGGGAAAGACAGAAAGAGTCCCTTGAGCAGGGTCAATTCATAATGTGTGCGCTTCAGAGAATATATTTGCCTTTGCCAGAAATTCAGGATCAAGAGATAAAAATTAACCCCTATTTGTATATAAGGAATAATTATCTCTTGGAGAAGGTGTATAAATAAATCCTTTTCGAAGTTTTCTTGGAATAGCAATATAAAATTTTTCTGTGCCCAAGATTAAGAATAATTTTGTTGTCAAATTGAATTAGCTTGCTGTAAGGAACTGTGGGAACCTGAGCGACAGTACTCGGGGATGGAAACAATTGTATGTTTGTGGACTTCTGCTCACAAAGGCTGACATTCTGTCTTTCCTGAGCAATTGGGAATGCTACCCCTTCACCAAAATCCCTGCACTCACCCTCTCCTGAGCCTACTTGTGATTACAGGCAGGAATAGCAAACTCTTTCCTTCCACACCCTATGCAAAATATTATAGACTCCTGGCTCTTTCTAAAAGCAAACTTGCTCTTTCCCTCCCAGATTGGTTCTGGCTTTCCTGTTATCACTGATATTACTGCTCTATCTGAGGCTACATCTTCAAGTGTGCGGGCATAAAGGAAGATTCTCACAGGCAGTTACATTTGTTTCAGCAGATTTGTATGAAAATGGAGTCGTAATCATAAAAGTGATATATTAGCACTAAACTGTTATATTTCAGCAGATTGCTCAAAAGCAATTACATAGGCCAAAATGAGTTTGTAATAAACTCTGAATGCTGTTATTTCCAGGGTACAATAGTCTTCAGATGAATTTAAAACAATGCCAGCTTATTTATCTGATTAACTCATTGTGGTCATAGATTAATATAAACAATTTGTCTGATGGCAATCTATTCTACTGAAATATTCAGTGTCATTAGACAAAGGAGATGTCTCAAATTTAAAGGTTTAATACTGCAATCTTTGTCCTCTATCTTGATATTAATAAATAGAGTTAACAGTATTAGACCAACTTAATGCAGTTAACTATTTGTTTTTCATTCAAACTATCCTACAGAGAAACTGAAGAATAATCCCAGTACCTTAAAAGTAGTAAAAAGTATTCACAAAGGGTTTATCCTCTCCCATTAACTTATGATAAAATGTTAAGACAGTCATACCAATCTCTTCAGATCAGTTTGGATAAGGTAAAATGGTGATATTATAGAAGTGCCTTCAAAGCACTCCATTTAGAAGACGTGAGAGTAACTATCTACAGGAGAGAAAATGACAAACTTTCAAACAGCATGTAATTAAGTCAGAGGAGGTTTTCAATGTATGGTTTGCAGAACAAGATCATTTGGAGTTGAAGACAGCTGAAAACAGGTTACAGCACACACAATCTCTCTACATTACTTGTGTAGGAGTAAAAATATTATAATTTCTTCTGGAAGAGAGGAAAGAGGGCATTAAAACCTCATACAACTTTTAAAAACTTGCCATTCTGACTGCTTCCGTAACTCTGCAAGCTGGTGGAGTCGCTTGAGTGCTTTTTCCTGTTTCTTCTCGTCTTTCCATGACTTTGAAGCCACATTTCGAGCAAATTCCCTTTGTTTTAAATCTTTCAATCTCTGTATGAAAAGAATATAAACAAACGGATTAGAGATGTATGCTCCAGATACTGTTCCTCTCACTCAATTTATTCACTTTTCATGAAGTTGGTATGTAAATAGAAAATAAAAGTATACTTAAAATACTGTAGTAGTGAGAAGAGATTGAAAATGTTATTTTTGCTTAACAAAACAACATAATTTACATTCTGATATTTATCTGATAGATGCCTGTGTATGAATGACAGCTTTTTTGGTTTCTGATGAATGCAAAAATGTTCTGTTATGTACAAATACAGACACAAATCTAGAATCCATTTAATGAGGTCAACATTTTCCTATTTGATTTATCCTGTTGAAATGCAATCCACAGGCATATACTGGAATAACTCTGAGCTCCTATGTGCAATATATTTTATTGTTCTCTACTTGGACATGTATACACAGATGTGTGGGGACTTATCTGTTGGTTTTGTACCTTTTTAAGCCTGTATTATTTTCTCAAATGAGAGAACCACTGTCTGAAATATTTAGTCAGAAAACTGTTTTGTAGTTATTTTCACAATTTTTTTAATCACCTCACACACCAGTAAATCAGGTAATTGCTGTTGGAGAGAACAAAATTCTTTGCCTTTATTATATTTTTTTGATTGCCTGATTTTGCACCACTGATAACATAAGGAAAACAAAGGAAAAACATAAACTAGAAAGTGTCAACAGCATCCTCTGCAAAAACAATTGTCTCTGAGTTCACTGTGCTCTCTAGGAGCCAGCAAGTCATGTCTAACCTTACAGCTCCCCAGCTCAGATTTATGCTTCCATACTCCAGGGCAGAAATGCCTTTCCCCTTCCACACTTCTCCAGTATTTGAGGAAAAATGTTTGCAAGCAGGGAGGGAGCTCTGATGTATTCACCAGATGCCCAAACTGGAAGCTTTGAGGACTAGAACTGAAACAAAACTGCTGCATTCGTTTGCCTCTTGGTCTAGAGGTGGCTGCACTTGTCTGTGTAATTTAGAACTACTGTATCAACACCACTGAATGCTGAATTTCCCTGGAGCTGTTTTTGCAAAGTAGATTTGAAGAAAGGTTTTGATATCTCAGTCATTTTTAAACTGCTGCTTGTCTTTCAGCATCTGAGCCTACTTGACTGTCCACCAAAACCTAAAGATCAACATCCCAATCACTGCCACCATCTCATGCTGTTTTACTCACAGTGGTAGGGCCAAAAGATCAATATGCATCAGTAGGATTAATAGAAGGCTGACCAAGCATTGTAAAAGCAAATACTGCTTTCTGCAGCTCAGGTATGGGGAGCAGTCTAGCCATGGCACAGAACTGTACACTGGCCAACATGCATCTGCTTCTGAGAAAACAGGGCTGGAGGCAAAGAGTCCTCAACTTGTAGAGGTCAAGAAAATTATAAATGCGTGAGAGAACTGCTTTCTTGAGAGAGGTCTAGCTTTTGCCAATAGATTACAACAAAGCTAATGGGTGAAAACCACCCATCTAAAGAGATGACAGGTTCTTTTTTGTCCAGCTAAGATGAAAGAATCCAGTTAGTGGCAATGACATAATATGACAGAGAGGCATGGAAAAGCACTTGTTGGAAACAGGCAATAGAAGGTCTGTGATTTATTTCTGTGAAGAGTTCTGGAAAGCTGTAGTGAATATCTCTCACATCTCACACCATCAGCTGTCCTTCATGTATGAGATTTTTTTAAAAAGTCAGATAACATCCATGAGAGGAAAAATAAGTGCTGGGAGACTAAGAGCAGAAGTTTTTTGTTTGCTTTCAGCCTTTTGGACCCAAGACATATGCCTTTGAGCACTGGTCTGGAGACAGGGAGAGCTGGGCTGGCTACAAATCATTTGCTCAGGGAGCTTAAGATGGGTCTCTGGCTCTCAGCCATCCTGATGGTTTTGCAGAGACACTCTCTGTTGGATAGGGATGAGAAAGCCAAGAAGTTGCTCAGGAAATTGGTGCACTACCAGCCAGCAAGAATCACCATGCTGCCCAGTGCCTGATGAAAGCTTGGCCATATCATGAGAACTATCTACAGTCTGCCAAATCTGTGTTTATCCATAAAGTTTGTATCGGCCCCAACATTCACTACTTCATGGAACTAGACTCTAAAACAGGACAGCTGCATAGTCCTCTTTAAAGTTCTTAGGCTTCACCTTGTTGGAAATAAATGGTTGTTCCCTATATGTTTAGCTCTTACCTGTCCCTTTACATGCCCTCTCACTATTCATTTGTCCATTGTCAGGCCAGTTGTGTAGCACTCTATTCCCTCAACCTCATTGTCTGCAATTTGCAGTCAAATGGATGAATATGTAAAAAATGTTACTTTTGGTTCAAGAGAAAAACTTTTCCAATAATGTATTAAAGCCAAAGCTGAAAAAAGAAGTCAGAGAATCTTCACAGAACAAACCCAAATGTTCTGTCACCTAGGTAATATTTACATGAGTGTAGAGATGTTTAAGCTGTAAAGATCCTATTCTCCACAGAAAAACATAGGTAGTCTTGAGCCTTATTAACATGTCCAATGTGAAGAAAGGGCACAGAAAGACATTTGAGAAATGCCCTTTAGGGCAGCTTGCTATGTTTTAGCTGTCGCTGTGAGCTGTTCAGCATCACACATAAAGCATTCATGAGGAAAAACAGAAACAGTTTCTACCTGTCAAGGAAACAAAGAACAGTGTGAAACCAAGAACTATGGAGCACAGTAGTGCAAAGCAATGCCATTTCATTTATTTGACAGTCAGGATGATAATCAAAAAAGCAAATGGACCAACACTAGGAATAGGAGTTCCAGCAGTATTTTTTTGCTCTCTAATGGCATGCAGCATGTGTCAGAGAAGTAGAGAAAAGAAAAAGAAATGTAGGTAAGCATAGCAGAGAACTCATCAACTGGAGCTGAAATCCAAGAAATCAAAAGCTCCACAGTCTGAGGAGAGAAAGGGCTCTCCCTGCACATCCCCTCAGCAAAACAAAACAAAGCTGCACTGCCAGAGCTCTAGTTAGGAGTCATAATGAATTTTGTCAGCTATGTTGGGTAGATCACGGGACTGCCTGTTGAACCTGCAAAGCCCTGGTTTTCTCCACTAATAACCTGAGCCAGACTTCTGACAAGCACACAGATACTTTCTGCAGGTGGGATACAAGAGCATGCAATTGAGAAAATATCTGAATGACAACCCCAAGCTCAGTAGGTGTGTAGGTGTGCTTGAAAATTAACATTGCTTTACACAGCAGTTGCATTTTTCACATAATTAGGTACTTAACTGGGCATGTAAATACAGGCATATATAATAAAATATAATTTAGTTAATAGTTTCTTGTGTTCTGTCCTTCACCAGCTACAAATATAGTTGTCATGCAGTTATATTTCTTTTTTTAGACTCATGTTATATTCTTTCTAAGTTTTTTGTACATGCATGTGTGGACATTTCCATAACCAAAAGTAAATCATCCCTTTTTTTATAAACACCACAGAGAGTATTAGAAGACTACAAAATAATGTTCATTGTCATGGAAAGATTTACTTGTAGATCTGGTGTGAGTTCCATTGGCTGTTCTGTCTGACTCAGTCAAAAACTGCTGGATCTATGCTTTTCCTCCTGTAACTCTGATATGAATCACCCAGAGATTTAAATGAGTTAACTACCTACTTTCATACTTCAATACCTACTTTTGCTAGACATCAAATAACAGTGGTCAAATATCTGCAATTTAGAAATTTCTTCCCGTTCTTAATGTCTGGGGAGTTGTGTTTTGTTCTTTTTTAAATTGTCACTTTATTTGGGCCAATACTTGCTTTGCACTGACCTATGAGCACCTGAATACTCATTGCAGGCTGCATTTGCAGTACTGAGTTTACTTTCTCTCCAGAGTTATAATCCTGGTTTCTATTTTTCCCTGTGCAGGTAAATGTTTACCTGGATTGCTATTCTTCTGATCAACTTCAGATGCCTTTCTTCATAACCACTGGAAAGAAAAGAGCACTTTAGGGACCCAATCACCTGTTGTTAAAGCAGCTGTCTAAAACAAGAGGGACTGTGTACATTGTGTACAGAGGTTATTAAAGGTGTCGATCCTAATTTCTACAGGGTGCTCTTTGATGAAGGAGACACAGCTGCCTCCCAGCCTTTACACCAATGCACACAGCTTGGGCAGCAAACTGGAGGAGATGATCCCACTGCTCAGCTAGAAAGGCAGGAGAAAATTGCCATCACTGCAGCATGGTGGGAGGAGTGAGGGTTTAGTCAATCGGCCCACCCGAGAGACTGCTGCCCTCTGGGACAAGGCAGCAGAACCAGGCTGGCAGATCTATAAGGGAGTTACACCAATCCTTTGCTGTAAGAGGAAAAGAGAATGGCATGGCTGAATCAAGACCTGCTGGTCAAAATAAGAGGCAAGAAAGAAATGGGAAGGTAGTGAAAGCAGGGACAGGTGTCCTGGGAAGAGTACAGCGATGCTGCTTAGTTATGTAAGCACTGGTCAGGAAGGCCAAGGTGCAGCTGGAGATGATCTTGGCAAAAAATGAAAAGAATAATAGGGAGAGCAGGAATGTCAGCCAAAAAATGAAGGTTAAAGAAAGCATACTGCAAAATAAAGAAAGCAAACGAGAGTGGTGAATGGGTAACAACAAATGAGGAGAAATTTGAGCTACTCAACAAGTGTTTTGTTTCTTAACTGGCAAGTGTCTCAATTTGAGGACCATAGGAGTATGGTACTGGGAGACAGTATAACTTCTCCAGAGTATTCTTCCAGGGTCTTTGCCATTATATACATTTTACAGGGGTTCTCAGTGTTAACTGCTTCAGATTCTGGGAAGATGAACTGTTGTTATAACTATCCTGAGTAGCAAATCCTCTTCTTCTTCAAGTAGTGTAGCTGGAGGAATGTGAATAGAAGGTATCTTTGAGAAAAAAAGTAATTTTATATTTATTAAGCTAGAAAATGTCATTTTAGTATCAATTAAATTATTTTTTCCCATTACATTTAGAATTGTTTTGCTCTGGAATATCATTCACAATGCACCCTCCAAACTACTCATTATGCATTCAAGCCTCAGGTAAAAATGTATATACCCTATATATACCCTTCTGTTATATTTAGAGAGCCTTCTTTGAACTGAAGTCCTTGAACTAATGTGTCTGAGTGCCTGATTTGCTTTAAAGATTTATTCCCTCTCAGCAAAAAGGCTTCTTAATTAGGTTCTAACCAAATTCACCACAGAAGGGTTAATTGAGGAAGAAAGGAATGTTAATTTCAGAAATTATTCTCTTGCCTGTAACCCTAACATTGGAACCAAATGCATTATTTGTAAAATGATTTCCCACTGCAAACCATCAAATGAGAATGATAGTCACTAGAGAACATAATTAAACTTCATATGTAAAGCTTACAGTGTTAGCTTGCTAAGTGAAAGTGAGGAAACAGCAATGAAGGAATTTGCCTTTACGATGGTAAATCAAATCCTAAAAATAAATTGGAAAAGCTATTATATGCAGGAATTAGCAATAAGAGATGAAGCTCCAAAACTAGCTGATAAATTTTAATTTGTTTTATCTATAAATAGCTACAGATCTCTTTGAAGTGTGTGCAAGTAATTATTTGTTAGAATATGCTCTATCATAGCCAGCTGTAACATATTTAATATTGGTAGTGGAAGTGAGCGAGAAGACGAAAAAGAAAATACCCTTGTCTGATTGGATTAGGGAATGAGATGACAGCAGGAGGGAGGAAAACTCAGTCCTCAGACATGTGCTAGAGAATCCATCTATCAGTGAAAGAGATGCTGATCAAGGATCTAACCTGGAGGATAAATTACAGACGGCCCTTTGGAGGGCTTGTTTTTCATATCTTCAGAGAAACTCTCACTGTTTAACCAGACCTGCAAATATTCCTGTTAATTAAACTGATTTCATCTATTGCTGGATGAAAGTATCCATTTATGGATCTTTCCATTTTCAAAGATCCAGTTGTGTTTCTCATAAGAATCCCCCAGATAAAGTTGAAACAGATGCATTTGGAAGCTGTTTCCAGGGAAGAGGACAGGACATGCACTATGTGCCAGCAGCTCACTCCTGTGGAAGCCTGAGCTATTGCCCACTCATCTTTCTATCAGCCCCAGCAAACATTGTCATAGGCTCCACCGAGCTGGCTGCACACTCTGTACTTTGATTAGATGTATTTAGTGTCACTTTGGAATACAGAGCAATTTATCCAGAAAAATCAACACATCATAGTGATAAAAAATTTGTGGCAGGGTCTGTATCTTCCCTTCAAGTTCATATATTACCTCACTTGCCAGGGTGTTTGGACCCTTCTTAGATCAAAACCATCATCTTACAAATTTTATTTCTTTTTCCTTCTCCTTTAAGCAGCTAAAAAATCACCCCTGGCATTACAGATCCTGTGCATAACTAGCGCCTTTCAAAAATTTTAGTACTTATTTAAATCTTATTTTTAAATTTTTTAAGAATTTCCAGATGTTTTTAAAGCCTATCTCATCACTTTATTTGTTTTAACTGTAGCAGGCAGAATAAAAAAAAATCACTTAAATTTTAATGAAAAGACAGTCTAAGTTATCCCAGAATTATACAGGTGAATCCAAAATGTGGCCTCAAACTTTCTTCAGTATGGTCAGAATGCTTTCAGAGTAAGGAAAATGACAGCAGAAATGTTCATACATGGATTTGAAATAACACTTTTCATAGACAGATGTCAGATTTCTTATGAAACTTCATCATTACCATGATCTCATTTTACAAATAAATAAGTGAAGGCATAAAAAGATGGAGTGAATTTCAGAAAAAGCAGAGAAGAGACTGAATCAACATTTACAGGTATATATGTTTAATTATCATCTCTAACTCTTTTTACACCCATTGAAAAAAAATGTAAGTCACCTGAATTAAACCTAATTTTGATTTAGCTGCATAATAGGTTGATTTGGGTTACTATGATAATGCTGAGGAAAAACCAACAGAGTATAAAGGATAAACCTCTTCCAAATTATTGTGCTATGGTCATAGTTTACATAGAGGAAAGTTGACTCAACCACTCCACGGTGACTTTGAAGGTGTTCTGCAAGAGAACAAGTCCATCACTAAAAAGAAACACTTTAATATGTACTTGAGATAAATGTAACCTTGCTTATAGTCACCAGCCACTGGACTTTAGATGAAAAGTTACAAACTGGGTAAATATGTGTGAAGGATACTGGAGGGAGTTGAGCAGAAGCCTCATCAAATATATGAAGGAAGTAAAAAATTGTTTTGTTAATAGGATGATATAACTAGCTATAAATGTATGTTAGCTTGTGGTCTTGTGGTTTTCTTTTTTTTTTTTTTTTTTTTTAATCAGTCTAAACCAAAATATTTTTTCTCTTTTATTTGCTCAAAGCAGACTGAGCTCTTCTGGAGCAGGATCATTAAAGGTAACCAGGAATCTAGCAGCAATTCTATAACAAAAAATGCCTGCTCCAAGAAAAGGAGCTTTAATACATGAGCTTTCCTAGCAGTTTTGCTCCATCAGAAAAGATCACAAAGGAATTATGTAATCATCCAATCATATCTTTTCTTTCTTTTATAGGGACCAAGATCAGTCATGCCAATATATTCCCTGGCACTAATGTCAGAATGACAGATTTTCTTGTTTATTCTTTTTAAATCCTATCATGGCATCATCTAGCTTGATGCTTTTTCTGCTAGTGCTTTGAGACTCATTAAAAACCAACATTAAATATTAGGAGAGTTTATGGCCTGAACCAGCTGAGACAAAAATATTTGTTTCTAGAACATGTTTAAGGTCCTTCTTAAGTAATGATGGAGTGGTACTTCACACTCATCCTAAACATCATGGATGTGGCTAAGTCATTTGGCTTTGTTCCAAGTATAGAACAGAAATCTGTATTGAATAGTCTTTTTTATGTCACTTCTAAAAAGTAAATAATTTCAATTTGGACCAGAAGATACTTTATGTTCTCAATACATTTTCAGAAACTTTCTTGCCCTCATCTCTGATGACTACAGATTTTTCTTTTGCCCTTTTTACTTCCCTCCATCACTTCTTTTCCAATTTCTACACTTGTGATTTATAGTATTTACCATCCATTTTTCCTTTCTCTCCTTTATTATAAATTTAAGACAGAGAGAATTGACTTTCCGTCTAAATGAGATTAGCTGTTTATAACCTATTTGGTCTTTTTCTGTTCTGGGATTTGGGTTCTTAAACCATCTGCCAAGTGCTCTTTGAAATTTCTTTGTTCTCTCTCACATCTTTCTGTTTGATTTTTCTCCTCCCAGCCCATTTTACAAGCTCATTCATCTTTATGAAACTAAGTTCCTAAAAGAAGTTCATGTTATAGTTTGTTATTTATACAGATATATGCAAATATTTTATTTGCATTTGCCATATACAATTATCTTTTTTTATTTCCTGTATGTCTATGTTCATCATCACAATGCTAATATAGAAATACAGATTAAATATTATAGATTAAAAATATGATACAGATTAAATATCAACTTTAATGTTATTACTTTAATGTTATTAATAATGTTATTATTTTTAGAGACCCATAATATGGATGTATTTGTGCTATTCTTGTCATAAAGGAGGTCCACAGAGGCAGCACATTCAGATGGAAGATCTGATAACTAATTTCTTCGTGCATGGGATTGGAATAGTAATTTATGTACCAGTTTCTGGTTTATTTGCAGAAAAATATGAACATAAGTTAGGGTGTTTTTTGGGGGGGTGGGGGTTGGTTTTGTTTATTGTTGTTTTTTGGTTTTTTTCAGAGATAATAGTTTAAGAACCTGGTATAGCCTTTGGTTATCAGAGGCAATCTTCTGAGAACACATCCCAGTACATTGTACTGATATGTAAAAAGATTGTTTTCATTATATTTTATGGTTTATTTAATTATTTTCCAAATTTTGCTTTGCATTATTATTGTGTGTTCTCTCCTTTGATGCTAGTCTCCTTTCTTCCATCTACTTGGCTTATCCATCTCTCTTCCCAGTTAAACAGAATTTCCTTCTGAAATGACAAGAGCAGTAAGGTGCTTAAGCAAATTCAGTGTGTCATAGAAAAAGATGACCAAACCATGAAGAGTGAATGCCCTAATTTTCCAGTTTATAAAGTCAAAGATATTTTGGTTCTGTCTAGCTCCTTTTTTATTACTATGTGCTTAAAATATTACTTATTTGCAACTTGTGACTTGCATTTTGTCCCCTTGAACTTACTGGTGTGCTACATGTCACTGAGCTGAAACTTGACACACTTCAACTTGATGTGATGCAATAATTTAAATTTTTTAACAGTATTCTAGAAACTGCTTCCTGAAAAGAGAGTAGAAATGAACATGGTGCACTTTCATAAGAGCAATCCTGTACTACTTTTCTTACTCACTTATATGTTGTGGAGTTATGGGAAGTAGCATTTAATGTTATCCTCTTAGCCACACAGATAATGTCTGTTTATTCTTATATCAAATGGTGCTATGAACACATTTAGCTTTTCATGTAGATATGAGCATGTTTAAGAGTCTAAAGATCACTCACTGTTTCTGAGATACTATGTCCCTATTTTCACTAAATTCTTTCCTATCACTTGACACAAAGAACCTTTTAAGCAAGCTTTATTACCCCTTCCCATAAAATTCTCATTCCTATAAAATTCAAAGTTGCTCTTTTATTTATACTATGTTTTTTTATTCCAGTAATCCATATTTTTATAGAACCCTGAATTTTAATTTTTTCTTGAAAAAAAAAAAAAAAAGGAGAAATACCATGAGTATATGTACAGAAATGGAAAAGAAGCCTCTTAAAATATGCACCAATCCAGATACAATATGATGATAGTTGTTTCACATTCTTTAGACTAGATGTGTTAGAACAACACTGGGAAATATTCTGGAGATAAGGAGAAGTAGGACAGATGGATTAGATGTTATAATTTTAATTTCTGAAAAAAAACTTGATTGTTTTTCACATATTGTAGGTTTATCTTTTAGAGAGACCTTCTACAACAATAAAAAGAATTATATAAGAAAAAATTTGTTCATTTCCCTGAAATAACAAAATTTCTTTAACAGTTGCTGTATACTTGTGATGCACTCCATGTTTAGATGTGTTAGGCTATGACTTGTTTGACATGTGTACTGTTCCAATTTTCAATCTGAAAGTCAGAATCTAAATTTTTTTAAAATTTTTTTTAAACTAAGAAAACGGACATTATGTTGTGCTAAAATTCAAAATGGGAAGGAAATCAGAATTTGACACAGGTTATTGAGAGCCAAGATTATGTCAATTAATTGAATGTTTGGTGTAAATCAGAATCGAATTATATGAGAGTAATACAGAAAAAGTAAAGTAATGCTGGTAAAGTAAAGCTGGTCATTATGAGCCCATGAGAAGAATTAATGTTTCTTTGAAGTAAAGATGGATTAATCTGATTATTCTGGATTCCTTTTGAAAGGTGAGAATTACATTGTACCATTTAGGAAATAATTTTTGTATTCAAATATTGGTAACTATCACAGAATCACAGAATATTCTGAGCTGGGTGATTGGGTCCAACTCCTGCCCCGCCCAGGACTCACATCGTGTGCCTGAGAGCATTGTCCAAACGCTTCTTGAACTCCCAGCCTTGGTGCTGTGACCTCTTGTCTGGGGAGATTGTGTTCCCTAATAAACTGCACTGGTTCACCCCCAAACATGGTATTACTTTACCCTGTATTTTCTCAATTAATTGTGATTTGATATTCACTGGGCTGGGCTAAGGTGGGAGATCCAGGGCAGGTTCAGAACAGAAGCCATACGCTGTTTTAATTTTGCCAGAAATGATTTAGTACCCTGTTGAATACCACAGATCCTAAATGGAAAGTGTAAACACACATCAACGTAATGTGACTTTTCAACATAAGCATTTAGGTGTTTCTTTTGAAGGAAGCAGTACTTGGGATCCATCAACATGCTAAGAGCTGAAAACAAGCCAAGAAATGCTAACTATAAGCATAAAGTATGTCACAGAATTCCAGGGGGTGTCTGTCAATTCCTGTATACTTACACACTTGTTTAAAGACTAGAAGTTCAGCCGTGCATAAAACTTTGATATCTGGTATTTCTTTATTTTTTAGTCTTAGGAGAATAAAATTTGAAAAATTTATATAGAAAATGAAATTATCAAGTCTTGATGTTAATGCATCTAAACAGCAATGAAATGTAATGTATAAAAGTTGAAATTTTCATAATTTCTGTATCTCAAGAATGATAAACAACAGTGTGGTTATTTTATAATTAATATTATGAAAGTATTATTGCATACATTACAAGAAATTTTAAAAGGTATTTTTCTAAAGTAACACTGCTGCAGCAAAGTATGAAAAATCTTTATGAACAATTTCAATTTGTTTGAAACTAAACGATGCAAACCTTCTGTGTGAACTATAGCTTTGATCTTATCACATTCCTCGGTAACCATTCTACTCTAAAAACATTTCCTGAAAAATAACAGTTTAGGCATTTTTGGTTTGGTTTGGTTTTAGTTTGGTTTTTTTTTCAAGAAATAGGTATTATTTTTACTGCACCATCACCTGCACTAGTACATTTGTTTGGTATTCATGTGCATGCCACTTACATTTCTCTATTTATTTCGGTGAAATTTAATCTGAGAAGATGCTTAGAAACCCTGCATCTTTTAAATGACTTCTGATAAAACTTAATTATTATAAAATTGTAAAAAATGTGAAATGATAATCAGTCTGGGTTGCCTCCTTTATTTTTCCCATAGAGACACATTAAAATATGTTAATTAATGCATTTAACTAAGTAAGGATGATAAATTACTAATCTCACCCTTTTTACTGCTGTCTTGGTGATGCACAGATATGTTTCTATTTTGCTTGATTTTTTTTTCCCTGCTAGGAATGCCCCTTAAAGATGTACAAGGCACATTGTAAGGTTCCTTGAACACAAACCTAGATGATAAGTATCACTTAAAGCTCCACAGGAATCAATTGTGCAGTTACATTCTTGCATATTAATTACTGCTTGGAAGGTACAGGCATTTAAAAATGAACAGAGATATAATAGATAAAGATTCCAGACAGATATTTATAGTGCCAAATATATTTTGTGTATGCCAATGGGATTAAAAGTATTATCATTTTTTCAGGTGAGAGAAACTTATGCAAGTTCAATTTCAAAAGTTATGCAGAAGCCAAGAGAAATGTAATTTTTCTGTGAACATTTACCATTTTACTATGACATCTAATTGCTGTATTTCCAAAAAGCTGGTTATAGCACAGGACTTTCTCAGGTAAGATATGTACAGAAGTGGCACATCCTGTGCAACAGGTTCCTTAATTTGGTTGAATGATACCTTATTCTAAAAGTCATTCCAAAAATATGATTTCAAGTACTTGTGAGCCCACAGTCACCAAAGCCAGTCATAGCATCTGGCAGTGCTTTGCCTCTCTCACCTCACTAACTGTGCATACCATAGGACCTGACCTTGAAATGACACCAGGTATTCCAGATCTACTGATTTAACACAAAAACCCCAACCAACTGTGCAAAATATGTATTGTGTACTGTGTAATATTTGTACTATTTCATTAAAAATTATTATCACACAGTATTATGTAATATGTTCCAGTGCTCTGAAGCTGGCACAGGAAATATAATGTACATCTGCAGTCAGTCCAGCCCAGCCCTTCAACATGAGCACAGTTTCACGTGAATGGTGATACTTTGCATAGAAGTAGATAGAAGACATTCTGTTTATTCTGCTTCTTCTGTCTTTATATCTGGTATTTAAAAAGTGGAAAAATTTTGTAGCCCTGAATACAGAGATGTTCAAAAGGATAACAACATCCAACATAAATTATACTTAAACATAAGTTATTTATTAAATAACACAAGCATGACTTCAGTCTGTCTGCCCTAAAGGTTAGCAGGGAATAATAATCTAAACATGCCTAGCTCATTTAACTAAGTAATATTCTATGTTCTTCACATATTAACATTTCAGAACTCAAAACCAAAGAGGAATATGTAGATTCTGATAACTCTTTTTATATACTAGGATAAAGAACTATGACCTGGTCAAAACCATTTTTTAAAATTTGAATGGAATGTTTCAGAAAGTCTTTTGTTTCAATTTTTTTGTTTTTGGTTTCAGTTATCATTGCCATGTTAAAACAGTAATAACAGAATGCTTTAATTAATTTAGTTTTGGGATCTTTTTCTTTGTTTGTATTTTAAATGGAAGAAAAGTTTAAAGCAGTGGGAAATTATTTGAACTAAATATTCTGTTTCTACCAGATTAATTGCACCTTTTTAAATAAATATGATTGAAGAAGAGTGTGTTTCTTCATGCTCTGAGTGAGGATTTATTGTGCAAAATTAAAATCTAAAATTATGGTTTGAGAGGTAATTTTGTGTTTTTCTCTGGTTTGGTGTCATCATTTTTGTTTTGTTATAAATATAATCCTTACAATTCCTTGCTTATTTTAATAAGCCATCTATTACACTGCATCAACTATTCTTCCTGCTAGGAAAATTGCTTTTAAAACTTTAGTAATTAAAAAGTGTACCATCTAAGAAGAACAGAAAGAACAATGACACAGGCATTAATGAAAAGCACTTCCTCTAGCTGACATTCTGGTTATTGCTATGCCTTAAATGCCAAAACCAGATAGTATACTTTTGTAATTCCTTACATAATGAAATGCTTAAGAAAAATTCTACAGTCATTGGACCACCATTAACAACTATGAAATTAGGTGTCCCATGGGACTTTTTCCAATTTAAAGAGGGTTAAATTGCTAATTTACATATTAATTAGCATTCATTCTAAAGAACACCAAATGTAATTCCATAGCATCTAGCATTTTTAGTTTATCAAGAACATTAAATTTAAACAAAGCTCTGTATTATTTGCAAGAATTTTTTTTGGAGGGCCAATAATGAAAGGAATCTCATTATTCTAAGTAATATGCAATTTAAAAAGGATGAATACTGCCAATTTATTTACTTTATCACTGGGTTATAAGAAAGTAGCAAAGCATTGGTAGGGCAGCAGGTTTAACAGTTCTTTATAAAGCTCACTACTCTGCACAGACTGGTAAGTTTAAAATAAAGAGTTGTTTCTGGTGACATTTCTTTGGAATGTGTTGCCTGGAGTCACTCCTAATCACCAGAGTGTGCTCAGTGGTATTTGATAATGCTGCTTCTGCTGCTCTGGAGCTACTCTGGTACATGCACTTGCTCTGGTGTGCAGTAGAAGCATCTCTGTGTAGCAGATCTATAAGTGCAAGCCTCCCCTCATACCATTTAAGAAATTACTGCATGATATTATAAAGCAAGCATTAATTTGAAGAAATTTTCAAACTGGGAAGATAAATGTACTTAGTTCAGTGAAACCACAGAATTATCATGTTGTTTATGTCCTGCTTTTATGCCTATGTTGTACACTATTCCTTTACTTAAATGCTGATATTTTGCTTTATGTTACTTTATTTGCATTAGTTTCTGTGATGTGACACAACCTGATTGTCTGTTCCCCTGAACTGCTACTTCAGCATTTCAAAATTGCTGGATTGCAGGTGCTCAGAAGCACAGCAGCTGTGATTCAAACATATTTTTTGAAAGGCAAGATTTCTCTGTGTCTAAATAACAGAAGGAAGCATTCAGGACAAGAAAATTTTGGTCTTATATTATCTAGCAGTAGTAAAATATGAAAACATATATGAAAACAGCACTATACATTCCATTCTTTGCTTTTTTTCCAGAATCTAGCATTTTTTATGTTGTGTAAATCCTTTGTATTTTTTTCAATGCAACACTGTGTGCCAATACGATATCCATGGTACTCTCTTTAACAGAATTAGAGTCATGAAATGTGGCCTATTCACTCAGTTCCTCATCTCTAAATGCAATGACGTAGACATTGGTGGTGCTACGTGGCTGACACTGAGAGTTTCCTGCTGTGCTTTTTCCTGGTATTTCTCCTCATTTACTGACTGTTTATCCAGGTCCTTCCTCCTGTAACTCTTTCTTCTCCCTTGTCTTCTAATTTCTGAGGATACTTCCATGCCTTGCTGTTCTAGCAGTTTCTGTCCACACTTATTTCCATAATTGCTTCCCAAACCCATTTGATCTCCTTCTATTTCCCCCTCATTTCACATCATCACTTCTTTTGCAGGCAGCAGCTTCGTCCCCTGCACAAAAGGGATTAAATTCTAAAGTATAGTCCAGCTTCAGTACTGAGTCAGGGATGTTTCCTCAGTGAAAACATGCAGCCTCAGATTAAAGATTTCATTAAAGGGCAGATACATAAACGTATCGCTTTAGGGTGTCCCAACAGTGTTGATTCTGAAGCCTTCTCACTTCTTTATTCTTGACTTTGCAAATACTATTTTTTCTGTTAACTTACTAAAGCTTGTGATCCACAAACAAAATTTCAGCCCAATAACCAAGAGCAGTGGAAAGCTTGTTCTTAATATACAAAGAGCTTGTAAACCTCATTTACAAGCACCACAATCAGTTCTGTATCTAATAATCCACTACTGTTGGGGTAATCTAGTTTATAATCAAAACAAGTTTATATGCAAGAATCATGAATAGAAGGGGTTAATTTACATGAAAAAATTCTGAAAGAGTGAGAATAACTTTTAAATTTAATTATGGAAAAGGCAGTATGAGAAAAGCATAACTATTCAGCAAGAAACTATCAAAAACTTGCTCTTCAAGAAGAGTTACAGTCAGACTGGAAGTAATTTTTGGAAGTATGAACAAGAATATACATTGAGAAATCAGTGTATGGTGAACAGCTAAGAAAGTGTGAAGCTATAACAGAAATTAGAGAATGCAATAAATGGCATAGGAATAAGCAGCAACAAGAAAAATCTCTGCTTTCACAATGAGCAAGAAAGAAGTGTGTCTTTAAGACAAAAAGACATTGAAATGATATGATAGACCACAGAAATTAATTCCTTGCTTTTAACTTTGGTCTTCATATAAAAATAAACTAGTCTAGACTAAAAACGTCAAGAGTATGCTGTTTCCAAGGGAAGAGAAAGATGTGCTTAAAAGCCTAGAGCAGAGAAAATTGTTATTTCTATGTAGATTAATGAATAAATGAAACAACAGTTGAGAATTCTACATCATCCATAACCCCAAATTCAAGAGAAAAAAAAAATGTTGCAAAGAAGCAGAAGTGTCTGACAAATGTTATACTGGAAGAGATGATCATACTAAATTGTATAGCCGAGACAGTTAAAATATAAACTGGTAATGGACTTGTCTAAAGTTAGAAATAAGCAGGCATTTCACTGAATTTAAAGAATACTTTCTAGAAAGTCTGTGAAACTGTTGACTGCATTGAATCATAATGTCAATATTCTGATGTAATTCAATCTCTAACACCCCTCTCTTGTAAAACTTATGGGCTTCCTTCTTTTTATGTATATAAGTAATTTATTTTTTGAGGGGCCTGCTTATAGGGCTACCTCTTACAACGTTCAAAGTTTTCAGGACAGGGCCCAATTTTAAACCCTCTAAATTGCACACATGTAACAATTTGTGTATGTGATAGTTGCTCTGGAGCATAGAAATCCATTGGTAGTTAAAGAGGATGGTGATTACAACATATACAAAATTCTTACATCACTTCAAGTCCACTTATAAACCAGCTGTTTGAGGGAATCTAACATCATATTACTGTTTCTCTTGTTTGACTTCTTTTTTTTTAATCTTACTAGGGATGTGAGGAATGTGAAAATTTTATTACAAGTATGCATGTATTTCTTGATAAGCATCAACCCAAGGTGTTGTTTTGTGGGTGACAGAAGCAGAATCCTGGTGACTGCTGACAGCACTGCTTGCCAGCTGAAATCAAGAAATTATGAGGTCTCTTACCACTCAGGTTATTTCCTGAGGAGGCCACAGAGTACTGAGCCCATGTGCAAAACTTGGCCCCACAAATCCAGGGCCAGTGTCCTGCTTTAAAGGGTCAGCTCTTTACAGGCCGGTGTCCTGGCGCAGAGGTGCAGGAGCAGGAGCTCCATGGAAGGACCTTGGCCCTGTCCCCATGGGAGCACCAGTGGGTCCACCTGTGCTTCAAGGGAAAAAGCAGAGACTACACAAGCACAAATAGTAGGGAACCCTCATGCTGGTGTGTTCCTGTCTGTCATTAGTGTGTTCTTACCGATAAATATGCATTCCTTTGTCCACAAGAAGGTTTCTTAACATGTTTGCCTAATTTCCCAGATCCAGATCCTAAGGTGAAATCCCTCAGATATTGCCAAACCAGTTGTCCTTTCTCCAAATGAAAATTGTTTGGGTAATACAGGTTTACCTTGGCACCAAAAGACATGACTTATTTTTCTTCCAATAAACATAGAGATCCTGGAAAAAACACCCTCAAGATGAACTAACAAGATGTCAGCATTTACACTCATTCCTGGAGCTTTCTCTGAGTAAACTTATCAGTGCATTTTCTGCATGGTAGCAGCAATGATGGCTAAAATGTAAGTATATTTGCTAGCTTTGAAGTTTAACAGGAGCAAAATCTCTGCCTGAATTAGAGTTTAAATCCACAAGTACCATAAAGGCTTAACAGTAAGTGCCAACAGCTGTACACACTAAATCAGGCTCTCATGCCAAAAATATAACCAAATGCTAGTATGCATGGATGTAAATACTAAAATACAGGTATGTGCATGTAAACTAGAGTAGACTGAAACTTCTGTTTGCTTACTTAGTACTGCCACCTTCAAGGACACTAAAATGTATGTTGTAGGGTGCTTTTTATAGGTTTTTGTTAGTTTGTACATTTTTTATCACAGGAGAGAATGTGGTGCATTTAACTGCATGATTAAATTTTGACAACAAAACTAAAGGCTTGCTTTGTCATCAGAAACCCCAAGATGGCAATACAGTCTTGTTTTTCTTTGCTGCTTACATCTATTTTTATTATTATCATTATTTGCTATTTTCTCATTTGCTGACATCTAAAAACCTTGCTCATTGCTAAGGATTATTTAGCCAAAAAATTGAAAGCTTCAACCACTTTGATGTTAACTGAATGAATGAACATTGTGCGTGACCTGGAGTTATTAAAAGATTACTTTTAATAATGTCAACCAAATTGACATCTCTGCTCAAGTTTGGCTTCATTTTAAAGACTCGCACAACATGATTAAAAAGAACTACACTTATATATTATTTCCAGCTTAACCTACTCCCACAGATATAACCTTTTCAGGTTTCAGGTGGCAGCCTATCTTGGTTATCTACATCCTGATCACTTTTAAATGAATTCTCACCAGGACCCCTGTGCTTTTTGGTGTTCAGGTAGCTTTGGCAGAGCCAAGATGCCCTGCTCTGGTGCAGTTCACTTTTACTGCAGAGAATACAGCAAACGAGAGCAAGCATCCTTCACCTTGATGCTTGAGGAGAGAAACTGCAGATTTATCAAATAGGCTACTCCCTGTGACTGCTGCCCCTGACTCGATAAAGTCATAGGAAAAAAATACAAAGGGAAAAAGCTGTGATTTCGAGTGGCTTAGCTGACATGTGGTGGGCCAATGAGAGATGCATGCTGTACGGAGATGAAAGATTAGGTTCTCGCAGGAAAGTCACTCCCACTCCTGCCCCAGCCTTGTTCAGTATCAGGTTTAACAACACAGGGCTCAGGAGTGCAAACTTCCACCAGACAGATCTTCTGAGTTCACTTTATCCATCAGTGTACTGAAAGAAATTAATTTCCAATAGCAGGTAATATCAATGAAAAATTCTTGTAGTGTGTTAGGAAAGATGTTGAGACTAATGCTGACAAGACAACCAAAGGAATAAGAATTGTTTAATAGTGGGAAAATATTAGTCAAAAATAGTTTAATATTAGAACTCTTCAGGGTCATTACAATCTTAGAAGATAATGAAGATATGGGCATTGATCTTTGATGGTCTGTCAAAATTTTATGCATATATATGTACATATACATCATATTTTTATGCTTATAAATTTGAAGGTATGTAGCAAGCAGAGAGAGGGAAAGTATCTCTGAATATATTGCTTTAGAATAATCTAACACAGAAAGACAACAGAAAGACCATTTATGCAAACAAGGCCAGATTATTCATATTATTTTGCAGCCTCAGAGGACAGGGAGGGCAGTGGCTGGTATGCCAATTGCTAGGTCCAGGACTCAGCACTTCCTGCTATAACAACTGGTTGAAATAATCTATAAGAAAATGGATTGCAAAATGAATTTTATGAAACCATAATATTCGGAATTAAAGCCACAATTCTCTGAATAAAATCTATTTCCTCTGGAAGACAAACAAAAGACTTATGATTAAGCACTCAGTGCAGTATCCTTTTTTCTGCCTTTCTATCTTCTCTAAAGTTCCTTTCCACTTTAATACAAATTATAAAGCAGTAGCATTTAAATGGGAAATCACATGGGAGGACTATACTGTATTGTTACTGAGGGGCAAAGAGTGTCTCATTTTAATTTACTCTCCATTAGAAGAATGATATTTAGAACATATCCATGCAGATTACTAAAGCTACCCTCAAATAACTTCTGGGAAACAGAACACATACCTTCAGAGCAAGAGGCTCTTGTGGTGGCTAATGTTCCTCCCAGAATAAATAATTTGAAACAAAGCTAACTAAACCACAAGAAATCATGAATTAACTTTTTAAATTTTTTTTTGTTTTAAGATTACACTGTTAAAATAATGAAGAGAGGCTTTTCTGTGACTGACTATAAAAGTCAGAGTAAGCACTTACACTATTCCTAGAAGCAAACCAATTCTTTTCCCAGACTTGGCTGACCAGGTAAGAAGTGAGAGGGGAGAAGAGACTGAATTACCCTGTCACATCAGGAGGGTAGGTAGCTAATCCTGCACTAACTGAGCCTCTGAACTACATCTGAAAGGGCAGGATGAGGTCAGCCTGCACTGCCAGTTGATATTCTGAATGTGTCATGCATTCCTGTGCAGACTCTCAGTTTCCAGCACTATGTCTGGCAGCTTTTAAAGCAGTAAATTTATCTAAAAATTAAGAATAGTTTTATTGCTTAAACAAGCCCTTTTATAACAGAAACTTGCCAAAACCTCCCCTGCCCAACAACCCAATCATAGCTGGTGCATGAAGCAGGCCGTTTGATTTGGCATAAACTGCTTTTTGCAGGGGGAGTGTGTGAAGAGGAAGGAACACAAATGGCTCCATTTGAGTTCAGATGCATTTCTTATGACTTAAAAAAACAGCTGAAGGGTGAAAAAATCTTGTGTGCAGCAAATGGGGATTTATAGGGATTAGAGTCACAGGTTTAGGATCTGGAAAAGCATTTGTTTTGTATTATTATAAAAAAATATGGATTAATTAATGGAATGGTGATGAGGGGAATTGCTTTTTATTTAATATATAGATGCATAACTCTGGTTTGGGAGTGATGGGACAAAAGAGTCCCATTATTACCCATGGATAGCTGCCTGGGGTGCTTGAATTCAGCAGGATAGTTCAGCATTTGATGTGTGGGCAGACCTTAGGCAGTTTTTAATAAAGTGCTGTGATAGATGCACACAGAAAATTCCAGGGTGATTTACATCCTCTGTGATACTGCAGAAGACAATAAGATTGCTTTCAGGGAGTGCAAGGAGTTTTGCCTTTAGCATTGCTCATTTTATTCAACATTATTATTTCTAATACTCTATTCAGAAATATCTGCAACTTGTAATGGTTTCACATATTTTTGAGGCAGCTCCTGATCCCCATGAACTCAGAAGTGTGATCACACAGAGGACACCAATTCCCTGGCAACTTGGATGCACGCAATACTGAGCACTTAAATGCAAAGACTGGCAGAAATACAGGAG
The DNA here is from genome assembly GCF_050655825.1 of Lonchura striata. NCBI lineage: Eukaryota > Metazoa > Chordata > Aves > Passeriformes > Estrildidae > Lonchura > Lonchura striata. Next base: position 22,313,606 of record NC_140704.1, on the reverse strand, counting down.
AAAAAGATCCATCTACAGAATCTAGTAACATGTCCTTATCATGCCAGGTCAGCCAGTGTGATCTCTTGCTTCAGAGGTTCAGAAACATTCACTACTGGACTTCACAAACCATTTATTTAAATTCTGAAGTATTTATATGAATTAATAGCATTTTCCTTTAATATTGCCAACTGAAATATGGATTTTGCTAAAATTAGAGGAAAATTGGGACACAGGAAATAAAGTTAATAGGCACATATGGATAAATTATACCTACCACATACAAATGTGATGAAATTAATACAAAAAAGTGATAAAAAATTAGTATTTATTATCTTTCTCCAGGAATCCAATGTCTCATAAGGGATTAATTTATATCATTCTGCATGCAAGTAAAAATGTATTTTGCCTGACAAACATTATGAGACATAGATTTTAACTCCAGAAACAGATGCTTTAAAAAAATAGCAGACAAAACTCTTTTTTGCCCTTGGAACAGAACAACCAGCTTGAAACAGCATGGTCATACACCTTCTGATAAAAGCATGAAGAATAGAGGCTTTTCTGTGACTGGGAGGTTCAAAAGAGGGACCCAGTCATTTGAGGAAGTGGTCTTTCCTCATGCCTGTGGTTTTTGAGTAATTCCACATTTAAATTTATCAAATTAAGTCCGGACATCAGTATTAAGCATGTATCTAAAGCTACAGCTGAAGGTCTTTCAGTCAGAGTAGCTGAAAAGAAATTGTGATAAAAGAGAATATTTTCCATTTTATTTTAATGGAAAGCAGCATGTTAAAGTTGAAAACATCAAATGATGAACTGTCTTCTACTTGGGTGAATTTCGAAACCTCCCACAATCAATGAGGAGGGAAGAGAGACCATTGTAACATGCAAGACATTTATCAGGTTTACCTGCTTGTGAGCGTGGTCATAAGAATTGATGTGGTTATCAAATTCCTGGTGTTTGTGGTACTGCTTGTCACACAGTTCACAGTAGAAGTTTGCCTTCACATCCTCCAGGGCCTTAGCTGCAGCTTTCTCCTTCTCAGCGTAGTCCTGCAAAGGCAGAAGCAAAGGGAGGCTGTGAGTCCTGCTTCAGCAGCTCTTTTCAGCAGGCACATTGCAAGCACTGGGCAGCTGGAGCACCAGACTCCATCCCAAACATGCCAAACAAGTTTTGGTCTTAAACAGGATTCAATAAAAGAGTTGTGTTTCTTGGGGAATCATTCTTACTACTCATTTTAGGCTCTGCTGTAAGGAACATAGAGAGGAATGGGGTACAGAGGAATACCAGCAGGATACTGCCTAGCCCCTGGGCAGGAGAGCTGAGCAGTGAAGAAGAAGTAAGCCCCCAGTGTCAGCCTGTTAACTCTGACACTAGCCCTAGATTGCCCCAGTATCTGCTCTTTCAGGTATTATTGCTCACAAGAAATTAACTGGTTTAATCTGATATTATGGCAGATTTTCTTTTGTGTTCTGCTTTCTGACTTCTATGAAATATTCACTGGGGTCAGGCAGCAGATTGCTATTTTTTTTATCATTGTTGGATGAGATTTCCCTGGAGCAGGGCACCCTCTGCAAGAGCCTTTTCTGTTCTTCCCTGTCCTTCCTGACATCTGCATGAAGGGACACACCATCCAGCCTGACCAAACTGAAAGGAACTCTCCCCTGCCTGACTCAGTCCACAGCCACTGAGGAGAGCACTAGCTCACGTCCAGGCTCATGCAAACGCAGCTGACAACAGGGAAAAAAACACAATTCGTTCCTACATAGTTGCCTTTCATATCTCCCCAGTAACACAAGTGATGAATGCTATGGAGAGTCAAATACTTCAATTCAACACATAATATTAGGTAAAAGAGAAAATGTCAAACATAGGAGCAAAAAGTTACTGAGGTCAAATTAATGCACTTAAATAAAGGGCCTGATATGCAAAATTGGCAGCAGCCTTTGTCAATCTTATTTCATTTAAAAGTCCTTCATTATACTGTTGTTGTTATTTTTATGACACTTTCTCAAACATTTTACATTAAAGTACAAACTTCTGATATGGAAAACAAGAACAAAAAAGTTGGTAGAAGCTATTCATTTTGTATTCATATTGACAAGCTGATATTTCTTGAGTGTATGTAATATATTGCCAGGGATTGCAGTAATTCATCATTTGCTGTACTGTTTTACTCTCCTAAATAAATGAACCCTTTCTGCTGCCAGGCTTTCCATGCTCTGCAGTCAGTGTTGTCTGCTGTCCACATGCTTTCACCACTCTTGGCATGGTGACAAACTCAGAGTGCACGAAAGCCAGGACACGCTGCACATCTGGGACAGGCTGCTCTTAGCACATCACACTGCCAGCACCACCAGGGAGCAGGGTGGGCTGCAGGCTGGTGTTTGGGCATGGCAGATTAATGTGAACCTGCATTTTGAGCCCTTCAGAGGGGGAGACAACTCAAATCTGAGACTTGGCCAAGCAACTGATGTTGGTTATCAGTGACTCACTGAACTTTGCACAGGTCTGTGCTGTGAGCCCTTCTGTTTTGCCCTGGTCTTTACACCCTCAGATTGGTGTGAGCAGGTCTTTTTCACACCATAGTTTTAGAGGCTGCCTTTGCTGGTGAGATTAACTTCTTTTAAACTTGTCTGTCTAGAAGTTAGGTGTATGGGTAAGACATTATTCTAAACTTCTTCTGTAAGAAAGAGAAAAATGCTAGGCACTGCCAAATGGTTATTAATCCCATCTATTTCAAAAAACCCATTTTAGGGTGAGATTAAATTCTCCAGAGGTTCTATCTCTCTCTGACCACTGCAAGGCTCTAAATTACTAACTTGGCTTACATCTTTAATTCTTAGATTGCTGAACTCAAAGATAATAAATTCTGTATTGTATTTCTTTAGATTCAATTCTAAATCTCCCCATGAAACTTGCATGAACTGACCTACTTGAAGACAGGAGGTCAAAGGGGAACACTAAGCCCAGAATTTTGATTTTAGATCCTATTGATGATACCAATGGCATACCAGCTCCTCCCAGAGGGGAAACATGCAAATAAATCTCTTTCCTGCAAGCATGTAGCTCAGGTGGGTCAATATACTATAGCACACTCAGAAAAAAACTAACCTGAGCTAACATTGCTCCACTTGAGAGGCTGCTCAATTATGGTAGTTAATCCTGGATTGTATCAGGAAGAAATATACTCACAATCAAATAGTTAAATAGCTTTCATTAGTTATTTAAATTTACAGAGCCCATTAAAAAGTGATACTTTTCAGCTTATGCTTCAGACCCATTGTTTTGCTAGCATTAATTATTCACTAGGCCTTTGATATAATTAAAATGCATAAATTAGAATGCAGATGCAATAGTATTAATTATGCAGAGATGTCTTCCCTGAAAATCAAGTGTTGGAGGCAACATATTTTTATTTTAAACTGGTAAAAATGTAAGTTTTTCACTCACTGGAAGCCAGCCAAAGCATAATTGTTTTGCAGGAGGGGTTGTGGGTTGGTTTCTTTGGTGTTTTTTTTCTGTTGTTGTTATTGTTGTTGCTTTGGGTTTTTTGTGGGGTTTTTTTTTGTTTGTTGTTTTTTTTTTTTTTTTTTTTTTTGGCTTGATCTAAACTGTCAATTAAATGCTTACAGCCTGCTCCATCTTTCCTTCTGCTGAAGGAGAAGCCTAAAACTGTTTGGGGTGAACACACCACACTGCTGTCTGTAAAGCACAGCTGAAACTGCTGCTCATGAGCATTCCAAACTGCCAACTTTATCTTTCTCAGCAGAAATTAATACAGTTCCCTTCACATAAAGATGTTTTAAAATAGCAACAAGGCAGCTCCCAGGTGCATCCTAAGATAATCACAGCTACCTCCATTGCCTTATTGCTTAATTATGCTTGTCTACCATGGCAAAAGATAGAACTTCCTGCTTGCTTATCAATCAGATGCAGGGAAATTGAATGCCACATCACATACTTTAAAAAGGTCATGGATTTTTTTTCTTTCTCTACAAAGATATAAGAACTTCTAGCAGTACTGTAAATTGTACCTAGTCAAATGAATTTTCATATTCAGACTTCTAATATCATCTCACTAGGATTGTACAGACCGATGGTCAATTCTGGCATGATAAATGTGAACACATGAAAGAAAATCTATGGTGTTTCACCTGTGGAAAGCATATGTGATCACAAAGCCTGATCACACAAATGCAGACATAGGCAGGCAGCAAGGATGCTCCAACACATTTTGAACTCTGAATATGGTAACGAAGATATATATCACAGTCTCATAAACTTTATTCTTCTTAGTAATGGCACATAGCCTGGGTAGACGTGTGTATACTTGGAAGACAATCTAAGTTTGCTGCTCTGTCTTTGAGTCATGGACTCGAAGTGCAAGGTCATGCAAGGGGTGATGTCATCCTTGTAGGTGAGAACTCCTAGAATGGTGGATAAACTAACTTGTGTGGTGCTTGATGCAGTGAAGTGTATAAGGACAAACAAGTGCAGAATGTGTCTCTAAATGCATTTTTTCTAGAAGCCTGCAAAATGGTTTCATATTATAGATTTTAATTGCATTCACATCAATTTGACCCACAGAGGCACACAAATGTTATAATTGTTTATATATTGGATTAATTTAAAAAAAATACTTTTCTTGCATGTTAGGCTAGAAGTGTTTTCACTTAACTGCTACATACTTTTGCAGTATGCTTGGTATTGTGAAAACGCAATTAATGGTAGCTGACATTTCACTTTCTAATATGGGGAAAATCAATGAAAAATCCCATGTAACTGAGTTTTCTTGAATGTTGCCACTGACATCTAGTCAATTAGAAATCATTTATTAAATCTAGAGTCTGTAATAGATATTTAATAGACTGCATGGCCATTAAAGGATGCTGATCTAGACAAAACAATACCACATTTCTTGTCTCGGTAACTGATAGTAAATATATCTGCTATGTTCAAATGGACTAAGGTGAAAAGTAGGTCACTTGATAACAATAAAATTTGCAGAGGCAATTTTCTACAAACCCATGGATTTCTATAAATATAGTGGAGTAAATGCATGGTGCTTGTAATAGAATATGAGAAAAATATAGCATCATTAGCCTACTTTTGATTACCTATTTCTAAATTGGAATGCAAAATTAGTGACAGAACAGCTAACTCACATTAATGCAGAGCTCAGTAAGTGACAGACTGCTTCCTCTTCGGGGATATAAGCAATCAGTTTGGTAACTTAAATATAATCTTGTGAACCAGATTAGATATGAATGGAGGTTTTAAATACTTATGGAACTACAGAGATGCCTCTTGGGGGTTCTCAGGCTAGAGGTTAAAGGAGAAATAGGATGAATATAAGCAACATTAGCTACAGATACAGTCTACATCTAAGACTTTTAAATATATTTTCATTAGTGATTTAGATGACAAAATGAATTGTGATTATCTATGAAATCTATGAATTATGCTAGTTAAAAGAATAGAGCATACAAATGCTTTAGGGACCAAGATCAAGATTCAAAATTACTGTAATAATCTTCAGATATGATCTTAAATCAGCAAGATAAAATTCAGTAAGATGTTTGTCAAGTGCTGCACTTTGGAGCGGGAAATCACTTTCATCAATACTAAGTTAGGAATAGTGGCATTAAAAAAATGCAAATGCAAGGAAAAAGGTCCAAGAGTTAGAGTGGAAAAGAAACCAAATGAAAGTCAACAATGAAAGTCAAGGCAAATCACATTCTGACATGTTAATAGTGATGTTATAAGATGCTGAGGGTAATTATTCCACTTGATTCAGTATTGGTGAAATGTCAGCTGTAAAGTACTATTTGGCACATCTACACCAGCAAATAACTTGGCTTCTAGAATCTGACCCTCTATCATTCCCACTCCATGTGTGATAGTTCATTCTCGGACTTTTTCATTTCAGATTTCCCTTTGAGATAAAAACAATTGCAGTTCCAGAATAACATTCAGTGCAGGGACCACACTCTACAGGCAGGAAGGATGAGACACTACAAACCTCTTCATGCCCTGTACAGCCTTACAAGAACCAAAAAGATTTTGTCACAGAAAGTAACATTTGCATGCCATAAGAAAACATGCAACATCATGTAACAAAACAGCTACTCCAGCCGTGGTTTAACGCAGTCCTTGCAATTCATCATACAGACTGAAATAAAAACCAAATAATTACAGGTAACAATACCAGACAGAGGAAACTTCAGCAAAATGGACATATGATCAGTTTGTCCTGGGATTTATCTACTTTTCTGGGGAAGACCAAAATGTAGATGTAACCTTTAAGGCAGTTTTCTTCCCACAATTGGAGAAGGACATAGATGTACTTGAGAGATCTTTGAGCAGAAGTGTAGGTAGGGATCAGGGCTTTAAAAGTAAGTTACATGCCTAAATTAGGCAAACTAAATCCAATCTGTAATTCGTATTTTCATTGGCTCATTAGTGTGAGCACTTGTAAATAACATTTTTGAGGGAAATATATAGAACTGCCCAGGCTGGTACAAAACATCTCTGAGTGATCAACACCTGCACATAGATGTAGAAACAGCAGTCACAGAAGCTTCATTTTCAGTGTTCATTCACCACATCTTCCAAATTCACCAGTTTTAGAGATACTTGCACATAATTTTAATGCCCTTATATATTTTCTTCTGCAGCTAGAGTGAGATAGATTTTAAACAATCTTTATAACTCAGCAGGCAGGTGATAGAATGCAGGAAGTAATCAAAGTACTTGTGTGCAGTGGGAAACTTGAGAACCACAAAAATGTCCTGATATTAAGATGTGTAGCTGAACATCAGGTTGTTTGAAATTAATGAACTTTTCCCTGAAAGCTCTCTTCTTTTTTTCTCCCCAGAGAAGACTGCTCACTTACCTAAAGACTTTCCTAGGGAAGTTTAGCTGTGGGGGTAGACTAAAAAGCAAGTGATTTGTTCAGCTGCAATAGCTGGCAGTACAGAACATTTTCATTTATCTCACATATGTTCTGCCATTCTCCACCTTGAAAACTCAGTACATAGTTTCTGCCACTGTGGGATCTACAGTGAGGATTTACAGAGCTGTCTATTGCAAAGGATTTTTTTTCAAAGGCTGCCATTCTCAGCTGACTCACAGAGGGCAACACCTAACTTCTGCAAATAAATACATCTTCATATTTTTCACACTCAGTCAATTACTGCAGCATTTTCAATCATATGCACATCCATTTGCTACTAGAATGCTGAGAAGTGTAGGACTTTTACTGCTGCTTTTAGCAGGTCCTACAGGTCTCAGAGTCCAACCCTGGTGGGACTCATAGGACATTTAAACCAATTCCTAACCTCTTTACTATCAAAATCATCTGAGCAGATTGGAACAAACCTTATAGACATAAGAATTTAAAGAACATGAGCAAATCTATTCAGATCTTCAGATCTTCTGGTAACTTTATAAAGGAATTACACTTTGAGGTTTTCAGTACTAATTTTCAACATTATAAATGGAGCATACAAACGCTAAGAATCTTTGTTGTGGATATAGAGGGCATTTTTCAAACATCCCAATGTGATTCAACATTTTTTCTCCTAATTTTCAGAAATTGGTGGAATTGTGATCACATTCTGAAAATGTGATCAAGAGTTGACCTGCAAAGGTAATTAGGTACCTAACTGTAAGTTGCATACAAAATAGTATGTATTCAGATTAATTTTTAGAAAAATTTACAATTAATCAAATTTGAGCATTAACATAATTTTATATTTCAAAGGGGAGTATTGCTAAAAGAAAGTATGAACTAGTTTTGGTTGGGCTAGAGTTTACTTTCTTCATAGTAGATTAGTTTTCAACTGGGGTTAAAACATGACAAAATAATTATCAAAATATAATATGTTTAACTGAGAAAAAAACTGCCTGAAATTGCATGCAGTGCAGAAATATGAGTTCTAAAATAAAACCAGCTGAAAGAGGATATTAAAAATAGAGTGGAAATAACATAAATGGAAAGAAAGTTCAGCTTGAGAAAATCAAGGGGTAAAATGTGATCAGTGATGAGTAGTGTCCCCACAGGGCCATACTGGGACTAGTGCTGTTCAGCAACATCACAGATGACATAGTGGGATCAAGTGCACCTACAGAAAGTTTGCAGATGACAAGAAGCTGAGTGGTGGGGTTGACATGCCTGAGGGATGGGATGCCATCCAGAGAGAGATGGACAAGCTCTGAACAAGTGGATGCATGTGAACCTCATGAGGGTCAACAATGCCAAGTGTGAGGTCCTCCACCTGAGGACAACCCCCAGTTGTAAAAGAAGGTGATAAAGGATCTGCTCCCATGTATTAAGCAACTATTGAGATGCAGATTAAAAAAGAAGTTAAATTGAATACAGCAAATAAACAATTTCCATACAGAATGGGAAATACATTCAGGCATAAAGACCAAATTATAGATATAAATGTATATATAATTTATGTACAATATAAATATAAATTATTATATTCACTTATATTTCAATATATAAATATATTTAGGCTGGAATCCATAAGGTTTCTCATCATCAGTGGAAAAGATATAAGGACAACTTTCACAATGAATTGAAGGTGTCATTTTAAGATGAAGCATGATATATTTATGAGGAGGAATATATGATGTGTTTTGGTTGACTAAATTTGATTTGAAGATTTGGGAAAATTTTAAGTTACACTAAATCTGCTTAATGATTAATGTCTTGCTGCTTGATTTTTTATCTCTAGGCCTCATTGTTGATCTATCTCCTATATTAATGCTAGCATTAGCATTTGGCTTATTGCTTTGAACGAGTTTCCAAGCATAAAGTCATTAAAGAACAATTTCAAAATACAAACACTGCCATTAAAGAACAACAAAAAATGTTGCAATTCAGCAAGTAGATCAACAGCCCTAAGAGGAGGAAGAAATATGACTCAAGGACAGCCTGAGAACACAAAGAGCATCAGAACTGTCAAAATTTGTGGTGGTAGAGGCTGAAACAATTTCTGGGGTAACCAGAAACAGGTGTGGGTTTCTTACAGTTAGGATGATATTCTAAGAATTTAAAAGAAAATTCTAACAGATTTTTGGGGAAAGATTAAAAAGATAAAAACTTATAGAGAGTCTCACTATATTTCCAGCTACTCTTCAGTCAATATGACTGTGGAAAAATGTAGATAGAATAGAAATGTTTTTTTAAGTTGGAAAGAAGAACTGTTCCTGTAATGAAGTAGCAAAAAACCCATCATTAATTTTTTCCTTATAGTCCTGCTTTTCTGCACAAATGTGAGTCCTTCAGTGAATCTGATTGTGACATTTTTGTCTGCCTTCAATTCAAAGTCAATTCCTTCAATTTGTTCACTGATTCATACTACTTCCTCTCTTCTCCTCTCAGGTGATCATTTCTTTTACTCCTTTTCAGATGAACAAGGTATTATCAATTAATCTGAAGAGTTAGTCCTCCATGTATGTCTTACTATTCTCTTTTCCACTTGTGATTTTTAGAGTACAATGCTTGTTCTAGCACTGCATTTAGTGGATTTACGTGATGTATTTCTTTGTCTGTCATCTCTTTTCAGATGAAACGTACTTGACATTTTTTAGGATCTTTGTCCATTGTGACCTAAAAGCTTCTTCTATAAAACACACACACACACACAAACAAATATATCTATATATATGTATGTATATAAAACTTATATGTAGTGTCTTTCATATCTGAGATAGCTAAAACCACTTTGCAACAATAATTTTGATCATTGTTTAGGAAATTGTGTAGGAAATTTTGTAGGAAATACAGCATTTGATATGAGCATAACAATAGTTATCACACAACTCATATATAGCTGTTAGAACCATTTTTATTAAATGCCTTTTTCACAAAATACAGGCTAATAATATCAGATGGCATTTTATAGTCTTTAATAACAATAGCATTAAACATTTAAATCTCTCTCTTTTAACATTGTTGGACTCTTTCTTTGCAGATAATGCAATATTAAAACCAGTTCCTGTAGACTTATTCAATATCATAAATGATGCAATATGTCTAATATCAGTGGGTTTCTTTGCTCATAGCAACAGAGAATAATTTTAAATTTTATGATAAAATATTAATGAACTATTAGTAAATCCAGACTGGTCAATTTAATTCTTATATTATGTGTATTTGCAGTCTACTTCAGAGAATGTCTTGCAGGGTAAGCATTAATCATACACTTTAATTGTATTTATACCATTCACCTTCACTTAAAATTAATCTATTTCAATCAACTGCATCATTGTTGAATTGTGCAGCATTTGATGGCAAGTTTTTAACCAGAAATCAGAGCATTTCTGTACATAACCTTTTCATGGTTGTTTTTATTTTTTTTTTTTAAACAGAAGCCCAGAACACTTATTTATGTATGCTTTTTTTTTCTCAGAACCTGATGTTATCCAAGGAAAAAAGAAAGAATTCCAAATTTCTTTATGAAGTCCAAATGGAAAAACAAATTTTATTTCCACACGCATATATCCTTCTTCCTCTGCTCCCCAAATGCATTCATGTGAGTTATAAAATGCTATATACTTTCTTTTGTTAACTCTTCAGTTTTATACAAGCTACAACTCCATGGCATGACCTAAAGCAAAAAAAGAATTTTTTCATTTAGATGAAAGTGTAATGTTTGCATTCTGATTGGAAAAAAATGCATGGGAGAGACTGCGAGAGGGAGATACGAAAGACATGAGTGTGACAGGAAAAGAGGGTGGAAGGAAGGAAGGAAATAAGGAAGGAAGGAAGGAAGGAAGGAAGGTAGATGTTTTCTACCCCTATTTTATCCAAGTGCTTAGGGATTGAAACTCACCCTGCAGCATACTTGGTAATTAAAATTAGTTGATTTTTAAATACAGCTTGTAGCTTAATGGCACCCTTATGGAAATTTCCAAAGTTAAACTCTGTCATCTCATATTCTTCAGCCTTGATGCAAGAAATAAGGACTCCTTCCTGCTTGGAAGGAGTCCCAGTATTCAAGTGCCAACTGGTTTTCTTGAGTTCTCATGCTCAGTGTACAACCACTCCAGGGGTACACTACAGAAACTTTACATCCCATGGTATCCTGGTCAATTTGCAGGTGATCCTGTGTGGCTTCACATCTTTGTTCTCTTGCCTTCTATTGTTTTTGGTCCTTCCTTTCCTTCATGTTACAAACCAAGAAGGAGACAGAATCCTGGCCCACCTACCAGTTTCTGTGCTTACCAGACTGTATAATTGTTAGTGACTTTCATTAATCAGCTGTGAGTCTGCAAGAGTTTTGATTATTTATTAATAGAAAAAAAATTTAGCCAGAATATATCTTTAGAGCAAGTTCCTGGCCTTCATAAGGATGTGGAGAAGTCCCCATGCTCACAATGAGTTGTGACAACTTGCACCAGTTACCAACTTCTCTTTCTATGCTATCACCCAGGTTAAGGACACATTGCAAAAGGGCATGAAGGGCTATGAAAAAATATTGGCCTGAAATGCTCCACCCTGTCCTCATGTATTGGTGAAGTCTGTTCCCAGAAGCTGGAACAAACACAGCTGTAGCTGCCTCCATCTCCAGCCCATGCTCTAGCACAGCCCAGCAAGGCTGGACTCAATGGAAGCTTTGAAACTGATTCTAATGAGATTGTAAGATTCAACTATAACAAGCATGATAAAAGGGAAAACAAAACAAAAAGGAAGATACCGTTTAGATCCAGGGGGATTTACTGAGATTATTACAATTAATAGGAGAGAGAGTGAGCACATTCTTGCAGAGACAGATTTGAAAAAACAAAAAACAAAAAAAAACCCAAATCAAGATGTGGAAGAGAAAAATAGCTGTTAAAAGACTACTCTTTTTTTCCTGCTGTGGTATTTTGTGAGTAAAATAGTAATATGGTACAAAATTGATAGCAAACATCTATTGTGCTCTTAAATTCATCATGTTGGTATTAGGAACAGAGCTGTATAATGCAACATTCAATTTAAAATACAATGCCAATGTCTGGGACACAAAAGGTTTTAAACACATTCTTTGCTGAACAAATAAATGATGATCCATCCTCATCTTCCCTCAAATGAATAAACTATATAACATAGAGCTAATTCTGTCACAAGTACTTGGTTGGGAATATGTTACCCACACGTAATGAGCACTTCTAGTGCTGCTGTGGAGACCTGAGCCTTCCTGAGACAACAACTCAGGCAGCTGATTGCTGTTTGATGCTGTAAAATGAGGTCTCCTGGGGTGTCCATTAATCCCATGAATTTACTGAACACAGGGCAATGTAGAGGTGCTTGATTTCAGAAAAATGAGTCAGGCTGACATCTCTCAACTTGAACGAATATTTCTGGCTTCACCATCACCTATTATAAGTACAAATGGGGAGTTCTCAGCTCCAAGAGTACAATCATTAAATTTCTTGCCTTACTATGTGTTGCATTTCCAAAGAACGAGTCTTAAAGAAATTATTGCATTTATATCCATTACAGACTTTCTGGATTCTTCTTTATTTTTTGACTGTGATTCTGTGTTGAATATTTAATGATTTTAATGTGACATAAGTGAATAGGAGTGCCTAACTTTGATTTCTATAATCTGTTAGTCCAACCATTTATGTCATGAAACAATGCACAATCTTATTAGGTAATGGTGCATTTCCTTAATGAATATGAATACAAGTGTGTGAGCTCTCTAACTCTTGATCTAGTTAAAATGGATGAGTCAATGAATTAATGATGAGACATTTCCTTCCAGTATTTGAAACCTACATAGTAAACTATTCTTAACTAAAATCCAACAAACAAAAACCATAAGTATAATCTCAGTGTTTTGCCACTGTCTTCCCTGGAATGATACTTGTGTACATAACTGTATGTATGAAAGCAGAAGCAAGGGAACGACATTTTCATCTGGACACAGTTATATGGTTTATTTTCTCATAGTTCTGAAAAGAGCAGGGAGTTGGGCTTGATCATCCTGGGCCCCTTCAAACTGGTGATATTACAGGACTCTGATTCTTGCAGCAACACAGTCCTCTTGTACAATGAGAATTCACCGAATTGCACAAGAGAGTTGGGGAACCACACTCAGTGATTTTTGTAAAGTCATGCATGTACCCATAATCAAACTGAATGTAATTAATAAATTACTGGGTAACTACAACTGAGTTGGTACTTAGAATAGGAATGAAAAGTTTAACAAAGAATTAATGTGGATGGGCAGAAAAAAACCCAACAACTTGGCATAGCAATTATATCAATAAGCCCGGGGGAATTATTTTATATGGTGTTTTTCTTGTAATTACTTGTCTTCTGCACAAATTTCCAATTGCCACAGTTTCTAAACCTTGTTATTTTGTATCCCTCCTATTGACACTTCACTGCTTACATTTTGGTTCAAAGCAACCTATTCTAGTGCATTTTCATGGCTGGTGATTTGGGTCTAATGCACTTAACTTTGCTCACTGAACAGCTTTTCGCTAGGCTGTCAGTATGCTGATACTGTCTGGAAGACCCAGCAGAGAATTGGCTATTTGAGATGTGATGCATTGCTGTGTAGCTGGATTGTTCTGATCTGGCTCACACTAGTATCAACACATCTGATGGGAGATGCTCTCAGTAGGGCAAGTATTCAAAACCGTGTCCACACATATGGGGAATAATACAAGCACACTGTAGAGATCTACAGGAAATAATGTCTTTGTCAGGGCTCATTGGCTGTATTTAGAGGTAGTCTCCACGCTTTTTAATGCAAGTACTATGCCATAGGAAATGTTTAAAAGCAGAAGTTCTGACTCAATTCATTAGGGCTTTGACTAGTTTATTCAGGAAGTCTGTAGTAATTTAAAAGCAATCAGGACTTCATTTGCATTATGACAGGTGTGATCAAGTGAGATTCAAACTTCATAACAGCAGTTACTGCCAGCCTGAAAATTTTATTTTCCCCATTTGAAAGGAATACAGCTCTTAAATGCTGGACACAGCCTTATTCAGTGATCTTTATTATAGTGACCTCTGATTTATTAATTCAGTACAAGATATTTTCATATATTCAAAACATTTATCCTGTTCTAGAAGAATAACTCTGACAGGTATTGCCTTAATTGCTGTATATGTTTAACAGAGAAAAATAAAAACCCAACTATATCTATATGTGATGTATATGGTCACCTTTGGCTTCATCTTTAAGACAATTTGTCTTACAGTTACATAAACTTATATTTACTATTCAAAACATCATTCTGAAGCTTGCCTGCCTTCCCCAGTAAGCACAGTGCCATCATCATGCTCAGCTTTACAGCACTGGTGTTCTGCACCTTCCTGGAACCTGTAGGGCTGCATTAGCCATCACACCTGCCTCTTGTGATCCCAGTGTCAATCCAGCATGTTGAATGAGATACCATTTGGAAATAACAAGAGAGAAGAAATGACCCTTTATATGTCCTTCCTCAGGGACTGGGATGCCTTCCTAAAGTTAAATAGCTAAGCTGTTCCTTGCAAATTTGTCCTTAATTTCATGTCTTGCCCACTAAAAGCTGAATCTTCTGTTCAATTTGGGAACATGGTACTACATTTATTCATGTCCCTTTTCTAATCACCAGCAGGACAAAGAAGTTCAGTACAACACTATATGCTTCCAGCACCATGGAGAAAGTGAAAGTAAGCACTGAATTACAGGAATAAGATTTGCCTGTAGGTTTGTGGCTGTGCCAGAAATAGCACCCCATGTCCCAGCCTTAGCCCAGTGAACTGCATGACTACATCTTCAATAATTTTAGTGAATGAAGATATCTAGAAACCATGGAAAAATGTGACAAAGAAGATGATTGGAAAATAAAGGAACAAATTACAAAGCACCCAAGGGAAAACAAAGCCATGGAAGATGATGGAAAGAAAATCTTCATGCTAATTACCTAACTGAAAAGAAACCTCATCATGGTGATACACATTCTTCAAAATTTTTCTGTTTAGTGTCTGTAGTATAGTATGTATAACTTAACCATAAAGCTCTTCTATAATTCTGTTTAATATATATATTACATAAATCTTATTATACTATTGCAACAGTAGTAAAATAATGATTCAAATATGCTCTACATAATATCAAATCAATGTTAATAATACATTGCTAAATTTTTTTTACTATATTATTAATATTTTAAATTTATATGTGATATTATTGTATATAAGTAATAAGAACTTGGCATCACTAAATCTAAATAATGCTTCAACATCATACGCTTCTATAAGGAGAAATTATGTTACTACTATCCCTGCTACCAATTTGGCTCTCCTAATAACCTGTATTTCACAAATCACTTCAAGTAAACGTATGATGCCATCGCTTCTTCTACAGTTTCAATATCTTGAAATTTACAGCAGCATGCAAAGCTAACAGGAAGGAGTATGTGGGTTTATTTCAAATATAATTTTTTTTTTTTTAATTTTATGGTTAATGTTGAAAATTTTCTTTTTCAGTTTGTTTCATTTTTACTGAAGATGCCATAAAAGAGAGGCTACTTACAATAATGAGAGTTTATAGCAAGTAAATATTTTAATAATACATTTGTCCCTACTTTCTCTGTTTCAGATTTTAACTCATAATAAATTAACTAATAATAATTAACTCATAATAAATATAACAATTTTGGCTGGTACTCCAGACAAAACATGCAGAGGTCCATGAACTAAAGTATTTTCTTCAGTAGATACGTCTTAAAAATTTCTACTTATAAAAGTCATAGTTAAATCCTGGCAATCCTTATCACAACTGTTCAAGATGTACTGTTCTAAAACAAGCACTTGCTTGGTTATGCATGCATAATAAACCCTCTTACTGAATTTGCTTCTCCTTACCACTTCTTCATCTGCAAATGTAATACATGCTTGCATGCAGAATAGGATAATGAATTTAATGTCATGCTTATATTTTCAATAAACAAAAAAAGTAGTCAGCATACAATAAAATAATGGAAAATTAAAGTGACAAAGCAAACAAGATAGTCATACAGCAGGCACAAACCCAGCCCATTTCAGGCATTATTTAATTCAGAAATTATACTTCTGCCCAGAACATTTATGACATATCAAACAAAAATATCTGTATTTTTTTAAACACTAATTGCCCACCAAGACATTTTCTGAAGTGACTTAATTTCTGCTCAGAGCCTGTATTTGATAATTAGTTGTATTGCCCTGAAATGTAATGATGTGACACTGGCACCTAATTTTGGAATAAATTCAACCCTGCAGAGAAAACCTACTTACTATTCCCTGCCCTGCCTTGAGCAAAATTTAGGAGCTTGTCTAGTGTTCTGCACTAGGTTGAATTACATTTACAATGAGTGTCAGTGTGCATATTTAAAAAAAAAAAATCAAAGTTGCTGGAGGAAAGGCAAAGGCTGGACCTTGTCTGAATTAACCACAGCTTTATGTGGTGCTTAAGCTTATTTTCCCCTTTGTTTGCAAACTCATGCTAGAAAACCAGAAAGAAAAGATGAAATTCTCATGCAGAACAGGGGCTTCCATGTTTGCATTCACCTTGGTTTCATTGAATAAAGCTTCTTTCATCTAGTCCCTGGAGTTGTTGAGGACATTTGGGGTTGGTTGGACTCTAGGATCACAAAAGCTGCTCACATGCTCTTAACAAGTTCTGGAACCTTGTGTTAAAGTGTAATCATTGCTCTGGTATAACACCATCTGTAGTTCAGCCAGGGCACTTCATACAAGAGATTTGAGATTCTGAAGGCAAAATGAAATTAATTGCAGTGCAGCTTGAGAAACTTAAAATGTCTCTATTTGAGGCTATGTGTTTTATTTACTTTTTAAACCTATTTATGATAAAAATAAAAAACCAGGTACCAGGCAGGGGATCTTCAGGGAATGTGTCTACCTCAGCTTTAGAATTTTGGATCAGACCAGTAACAACCTCCTGAAGCAAACTAAAAAGCCTTCTTCTTTTCCTACAGGTTGGCTTGGTTCACAAAGGAGCTTTGGTTCACAAAGCAGCTGGTTTTCTTTCAAGGAAAACTGCAGCATAAAAACTGCCCAGGATACATGCTAAATATGCCTCAGCCACAATGGAAACATAAAAGTGCAGAATAAATTAACCTTTGAGCCAAGTGTGTAGTGGGGACCACTGCTCCTTGTGAGCATCCTAAATCTTGTCCAAAGGAAAATGTCTGAACAAGGTTGATGTAGGTGTCTCCAAACCAACCCTTTCAATTCACAGATCCACTCCTACTAATTGGAATTACTGTTCATGTAGACAAGGCCTGGCTCCATGGTATTCAGAACAGCTTATGACCTCCTTTTGTAACTTCCCCATACCAGACTCTCTACTACATTTGGCCTTGATTCACCTGAACTCAATAAAGCACAAAGGTTTAGTTACATACCAGTGGGGCATTTGTAAACCAGTGGGGCATATTGTATTGTACACCTCTTCCTTGGGTGACAGCTGGATTATTAGACTCCTCTCCACCTTTCCAGGTTTGAAGCCTTTATGTTAAAAATAAGAACAATAGCTTGCTGAGTTATGTTAAAAAAACTTTCTCCAAAGTCCACCCTGCATTCAGCCAGTCATCAAGAAGATGGGATCAGACACTAGGACTGCTCTGTGTTAGAAGTAGAGGACAGCCTTTAGTTTTAAAATAGCACTGGAAAGAATGTGAACCCCCCAAAGCGAATTTTCCCCCTATTGCACTCAAGAAAAGAGTAATCTCTAACTTACAAAATAAGGTCACTGTGTTTAGGGACTGATTTTTCTTTTCCATCAAGGAGACACAAATATAGCTTAGGTTCTATAAACTGAACATTTTGATAACACTGCAGTCAGGTCAATTGAAGTGGAACTGGTACAGAAACATTATCAAGCATCATTTCAATAGTGTGTGGCTCTCTTCCAGGGGTGCAAATATCATTACAACATGGCAAAGCAGTCTACGAACCAGATTAGCTGAACAGCCATTATCAGCACTCAGGAAAATAATATCAGTGACTGACTTCACCTGCTTGAGTGGCTTTAATGTCCTGCCTTTACATACTGATAACATTTGGCACCACTTGCAGCCTGAAGACAGTATAATTTTGTTTGATGTAATTATAGAACCATAGCAATTTTTGATAGAGAAGAAAAGACATATAGTCTAGGTCATCTTGTCCATCTCCCTGTAACTACATGAAAGTTGCCTGGCCATGTGCCTGAAGTGAATTAGAATAACACCCGCTGTTTTGCTCTTCTGTGATTTTCTTTATTGGATTTATTGGTTGGATTTTCAGATTCAGAGCAGTACAGTTCCCAATAGCAATGGTATTGGAGTGTTTCCATAGGGAAAATACTAGTAATTTGCTTTGGCAGAGAAGAAAAAGAAGGGAGATGTTATTTTTAGAAATGTTCAAAAGATTTTCCTTGGGGCTTAATCTCCCCAGCACAGGATCTCTGTATGCAGAACACTTTGGCTTGGTATGGGCAAGTGTTTTCCTGTAGTCCAAAGCTGGCAACCTGGCTTGGAGGCAGTCAGGAAATTTGTACTGCCAGGTGGATTTTGAAGTGATTCATGTGGATTTTGAATACAACATGATTCAATACAAAGAACCATTTGGAGGTTAGGCTCTCTCCTAACATTATATGTATTCTTGTAACCCCCTTTAAGTACTGGAAGGTGCTATAAGGTGTCCCTGGAGCCTTCTCCAAGCTGAGCATTCCCAACTCTTTCATTGCCTTCACAGAAATGCCCAGTGCTCTGACTATCCCTGTGTCCCTCCCCTGACTCACTCTAACATGTCCTTCTCATATACCCTATATATGACATCAACCTATAGTCTATGAGAAAAATTTTTAAGTTTCCCATTCATCCCTGTAATGTTTTCTTGCTTGAAGCAGTGCTGTAGTAGACATTTGATTGGTAGTATAAGACTAGTTTTACCCTAGTTATAAGAATGAATTCTCACTAGCTGTAGTTTTGCCTGGGGTGAATTCTGATGTAATGATGTATCACACATACGATGGGTAGGTGATACAGCACAGACTTAATTTAGAATGCCAGCCTATTTATAAAATATCTACCAATAAAATGCCATCATCAGCTTTGAATTTGCATCCTTAGATTTTTCTGACGCCACAGAGAAGCATGCTACAGTACATTACCAGTCTGTAGTTGCCTGCTATTTGCACAGCAGTAAGCTTGCATGGTTCCATTAGCTTGCTCAGTTTAGGCACAAAAAGACCCAACTACAGATTCAATACCAGGGCAAGAAAAGCTAGAAAACAGATGCTGACCTCTGGCACCCATGGAACATTTCCACACTCAGTTTTCCATTATCCTGGAGGGTGTTCTCATTACCAGCTCCAAGAAAAGTTTTCCTAAGAGCAGTGACGCAGAGACCACTGTAAGAATGATTGCTCCCATGGACTGCCAAAGCATTACTTGCAGCTGAGTAACAGAAAATTACTTTAACAAGATAGTCCTACTGAGAACAAACTTGTATGGTCATAAGTGCAAGCCTTTAGAAAGGTATTAACTTCATGGCTATGACACCTAAGGATGGACTGAAACCTGCACTGCTCCCCAGACTCTCCTTTTGCAGAATTGAGTGCTGGGGTTTGGTTCTGCTGCCCACAAGTGTTCACTGTTACCTGATGTGAGCTTAGTCCTGCTCTGTGAGAGCATCAGTCTGCTTTGGTCCTTTCTCCCACCTGTGCAGTAGCTTTTACCTTAGATGCTCTCAAGGGTGAGTGCATCTAACATCTTGTCAGCAGAGCATGGACTGTGAGAA
This sequence comes from Lonchura striata, assembly GCF_050655825.1. NCBI lineage: Eukaryota > Metazoa > Chordata > Aves > Passeriformes > Estrildidae > Lonchura > Lonchura striata. The sequence continues at coordinate 22,293,831 of NC_140704.1, read as the reverse complement.
GTCCTGCACTCAGGATCCACTTCAGAGCAACAGGAGCTGCTCTCTAGACTACATAGCCTGTGATGGCCAAAGGCTTAGGGGGAGATTTTGAGTTCCTTTTGAGATTGCATTGCATCCATACAGGGTTGTTTGACACACTGGACTCCACTCAAGGCTCACATCTTTCTAGAAGAGCTACCTGGGAAGCAGATGGCATAGCCTTGGGCATTGGAAATTGTTCCCAGATGCGAAAGCCCAAGAACTGAATCCTGTCAATAGCCCATTTCTAGGAAACAGATATTTCTAGGTGTTTCAGTCTGGAGATGAATATAATTTAGGAAAGTAGATCCAGTGCTTACAGGAAAAACTGAAACTTTTTAATATCTTTTCAGCTGGCACTTGTAGCTGACAAGGGAAAGAGGTCAACTCCATCAGATTAGGACATGAATTTGGAGACCTTTTCATTTTTTGACTCCCAAACTTTAATAACTTCAAAGCCTCTTCTCTGTTAGGTTGCAGGTGCCTGTATTCTTAGTAAAGCATGTTAGTAAAAAACTTTCTTGCACTGTCCTTTTAACTTCTCTGACTATCCAGTGAATAGAGAAAAAAAATCCCAATCAAACAATTACTTTATTTTTTTAATCCTAATTTTTAGATCATTTATTACTTTGAGTTTTCTAACATTAGTAGACACCAAGCAGCTCTTCACAGGTGGGTTGTCTCTTGACAGTCTTTTTTCCTAGGGACAATGGAACTGTCAACCAAACAATGGGTGAGGGATGACACTTATTCTGCAGCTGGTTCACCACATGTAATTCTTTTTTATATTAGATTAAAAAGAAAGTGACCAGTGTGACCCCATCAGTGTTCAAATAATGTGGAAACCTGGTTCTGCAAGGTATTTTTTACCAGAAAGTCCAGAACTCCTCCTGTTTGTACAGGGGGTAGGTGCTTGTAATGTGGCATCAATATTACAGTAAAGTAAATGATAATAAAAGGGGACTCCTAAGAATTTTTACTCTGTAAGGATAAATTTGCATGTGTGGCTATATTCCAGCCTTGGGATATTTTGGTTAAAAGAAGATAATGGACTTTCAATAAATTACAGGTTTTGCTGATATTTCATGAAGGTCTGTTGGAGTGTTTGAGGGATGCTAGAGTTCAGTGTGTGCTATATAATCATACCTGTAACTTTTCCCTATGAACACTTGCAAGCAGTGCAGAAATGAAGAGAGTGATTACACTTTGGGCAGGTAATTTTGAGTTACTATGTACAATAGTCTAGATAAAATCAGTTTAATATGCATTGCTCTGTAAGAAGTCTACATGGACTGCTAAAGTCTTAGCCACCTTGACTGCTCAAAACTACATTGTCAAATTTCCTTTTATAATAACAAGAAAGAAGCACTACAGTTCATTTTATTTTTTTAATTCTGTTCTTGCTCAGTGTGTAATATTTTGTTCAAATACATTCTAAAAAGATTTCTCTTTTCTCATGAAGACTGACGTACAACACAAAAAGACCAGTCTACTTTTGAAAATGTAAAATGTTAAGAAAATAGATAGATAGATAGATAGATAGATTTAATACTGTAGAGATTAATACTATATATGTTGTCTCTAGTGTTCTTTAGGTAACTGTGTTCTGAATGAAAAATAATCTCTCCTTCCTAGAAGCCCTACCTAAAACCAAATATTATGTTACATGGAGCTGAAAACAGTCTGAGAAGCTGAAGATTTCTTCATCCCATGCTCCAATAGGGGCATATATTCAGAATTCAGGCTTCCAAGCAGTGAAGTAACGCTGGCTTCAGCATTTCCAAAATTGGTCCTTCAAAAAGCTTTAAACACTGACAGATCTTTTGTCTGAGCTTTTTGGTGGTCTATATCAAAAAGAGTTCCACCTAACTTTTAATAATTCATTACTGGTGTTAATTTGCTGAGCCATACTAATTTCTCATATCTTCAGAAATACTTCATATACATATTAGTAGAACATTAGAAAATTAGAAAGATCATGTAAAACACCACAAATTAATACTAAGGGGCAGGAACAAAATTTCAGTGTAAAAAATTTTATTTGAAACAAAAAAAAGGGTAAATGACACATCCTTAAAAAAGTACAGTTAGCAATCAGAGGGTAATTCAATAATAAAATAGCCAGGGATTTGCTAAATCTGGAGAGAAAACATATAATCTAATTTTAAAAACTGAAATGTACTGAAAGGGCCAAAGAAATGGACTGTTACTGACTCAGTCATTATATTAAACTTCTTAATATAGTCATGCTTTTTAATTTAATCTTTTGTGATCATGGTGCTTTCAGGCATTTTCTCTACCTTTCTCATAAGGTTTCATTTTTCATTCCAGATGATTCCAAAACAAGAATATTCTGCCTCTACATCACAACTGGGACAGTTCTTCTTTAGATGCTTCTTATGAGCATTTCCTACTGTTAGGTTCCAATTTTTATACATTCTCAGTTCTCTTTAGTCCAATGGGGCAAACAGCTTGGTGTAAGTTCATTTCCACCAGCAGACTGCAAAACTAGCATGCAGCTAGGGAGAGCCCTTTGAAGAACCCATTCTGCTTTCTGGTTCATATATCCAGCAAAGTAGATTTAACTATAAAAATATGTGAGGAAAATTTATCTAGGCTGCTCACAGTGCCTATCCTATCTCACTATCTCCCTTACACCACTGGATTGAACATTACAGTCGTGGGAGTTAGAGGAAGAGAAAAATCTCACTGGTCTTGCTGGTAAAAAAATCTTTTACTTGTAGAATGTACTTGATGAAATGAAGATCATTTTACTATAAAGACTGCAATCAAAAGTCTGCTTTTCAGAACATAAAAAGGTTCCAACCAAAACAACAAAAAACCCCCTACTGGCAATATCTCTTCTTTTGCATAGGATTTGGTCTCAGAGTTACTATGAATGTTTCTGACTCTGTCTTTTTCTGCTTCATTACTTGTGATGTGGAGAAAGAGGGACTGATGAGAAAGAAAAAAGGAGAGACAGGATCAATAAACTGAATGCTTCCTTGTTGTTATATCTTTCAAAATAAGACTACCCATTCTACACACCAGCTGATTTCTGATGGTTTTAGTATAAAAAACAGGATAACATGCAGTGATTGCTATTGTTTCTTTCTCTAGTACTGTAGAAAATACTGAAAGTGCTTGAATCAGCACATACAGAGACACAGAAGTATTTCTCACAGAGATTAACCAGGGTTTGAGGTGAAACAGTTTACAAAACTCACAGCATTTCATAACTCCATCTTCTTTTTTTTTCCTATGCAGCAATATTTGCCTTCTAAAAAGTACATTGCCAAAGCACATTTTTTCCTGCCTGTTTCACAATGCTCACCAAACTTGCAAGGGACATGTCTGAACTTTGATGAATGACCAAGCATGAGAGCTTTCAGAATAAAATAATTTCCAAAGCCAAAATGTGACCTACAACAGTGCTCCATGCAGCACTTACCAGTGTGCCAGAAGAACCAGCTCTTAATACTCCCGGAGAAGAAAAAAGAGTGGTGCATACACCCATTCAGAGTGGTCCTATCACACTCTGTGTCCCCTGTATTTTTTGAGCTGCAAAAAGTGACCCATATTTTAACATTTTTCTCTAGCATCAGAAAAATATCAAGCATAATGTTAATATGCACTAATATACACTCCACTGCTAATATGCACTTAAACAATGTCTTAAGTCTTGGAGATTTGAGGAACCTCAGGTGAGTCAATACTATGAAAATGCTCATTAATAAAAATCACTTCTTCATTGACACTTCTAGTCTAGTCTAGGTGCACATCAGACACATCCATACAATCAAAATGGCACCGTGGAGGTTCCTACATGTGAAAACATTGGACAGTGCTATTTGATACTGCTGCTGTGTAAGTACAAAATCAAACCACCAGCAGTCCAAAGTCTTTTTCCAGACAGTTAAAAGATATAAGGCAAAAGGCTGTGTTCAGAGATGGATGAAGCCTAGTGATGATATGGCCATTTTGGCTCTTTGATCCTTTTTGTTTTTACCAGTTCAGTACTTGCCCACTCAGGTCACTGCTGTACCCAGTGTACAGAAAATTATATAGATCTTGTAGTTCATATACCTGCTATTATTTTAAAGCCAAATCTTGTTCAAGTATCTACCAGCAGCAAAAAAAATGCTTCCATAGAAACCACATTTTTTGCTGCCTTAGCAATCCACCACCCAGCAATTTTCCATACTAATATAACAAAGAATATACAGAAGTGTATACTTTTGCCACAGTGTGTTTATTTTAATTAGATGACTGCTAAGAACTGTCTATGAAGACAATGATGTCAAATCAATAAGTGATACTAAACGGCAAGTAAGACATTGATCTATATGACTATATAATCAAATTGATTATGCCAGCATTTGTTGTTTGTGTAATTCAATATTTTTAATGAAGTAAAATATGATATTTTGGTCTATTATAGTCTTTTGTTATTTGGCTTACATTTCATGACTTCTTTTTACTACTGGAGATTTAACATCAAACCTATAAATGCAAGGTAAAAGAACAAGTAAATTTTAAATAATAATAGTTGATTTTCCACGCCACTCTTCATGCCCATTTCTTGTCTCCTCAATACCAGAGCCATTGTCACTTCACAGTGCATACCCAGGGCCCACAGCACCACGACAGCCAGGCAGGGCACCAAGGAGGGCTCCCTGTGCAGCTCTTCTGGACTCCACAGCCTCTACAAAGAGCTAAGCAGGGACAATCTGCCCATGCTGCTAAGTACAGTGTCCTCTTGAAATACACCCAGTCCTGAATGTGACCTTTATGCACAGCAATTCCCACCTGCCAGTCAGCAATTTTGGTTCTTCTAGCAGATGCAAACCACAGTGACACTCTTGGGATGGGCTGGAGCATGTTTGGAGCTCCATCTGTGTTGGCAGGCAGAAGCTCCTTCACTTGACTAACACATCTGCTTGCTATTGTGAACATACAGTGAACTATACCAGTGTACATTTTATTCTGCTTTATGGTGAACAGCAAGTCCACAGACCTTACCTGCTTTTTCCTAGAACCTCAGATACAGCAAACTAAGGTAAAGTTACATATTCTGTCCATGACAGAAAAAAGCATGTCTTTATCACCTTTGTTAAATTCCTTATTTCTCCTTCCTTCCTCACTCAGATGTGAAAAATAACTACACTGCACAAGATAATATTAATTTAATTTGCTTTTCATTTTAAAATGAGGACAAATATTACCTAAAACAAGTTACAGTGCTTTCACTGTTTGAACTACTGTTGATAATGCCAGTGAAAGGTAAGTCACTTATTAATCTTAAATAACTTGACATTTCAGTTTTATTAATCAAAGTCATGTCACTTAAATCATATTTCATCATATTTTATATATTTCAGCAGCACACAGTACTCTTAAAAGACCCATGGAAGTTCAGACTGACAGAATAGCAATCTGTAAAATGGACAGTGCTATTTCAACCACTGCTGCTTAATTTATGTGATTGTTCAATTATACATTTGTTGTACAATTTTATCAGAGAAGAATTTTAACAAAGAAATTTAAAAAAATTATTTTGTTTTAACATTTTACAGACATCTAATCTTATACCTCAATTTTCTCTGTCATTTATAAAGGCTAAAGAATTCAGAGAAAAGTAAAAGGAAGAAAGGCAACAGAATGCCTTCTGTTTATGATTTTATTAGAGTGTAATGGTCTGTCTCTGTTGTACTAAAGCCATTGGTAATAAAGCAGGTAATTCCTTATATTCAGTTCGATATTAGACATTCCATGCTAATCTACTGCTTTACTTAGAGAGACAAAATGAGAAGCTCACCCTGCAGGAGCAATGCCTATAATTTTCTGAAGGGCCTCTATTGTATTCCCTTTTTTCAGATGTGCATGGCTTTGTGTGTCAAAATTGTCCAACACATAGGAGAGGCGTGTTTTGAAAATTCAGCCCCAAGCTTTTACTGCCCCCGATCCCCTTATCTAAAAGCTTTGAATTACCTTGTGTCATTTATGTTGCAGGATGTTCTTGAGGGTATAACTGATTAAATGGCACAAAATCTAGCATTTTTGGAGCAGCTTCCAATTCAAGGCCATTAAATGGATTCTCATGCTGTCAGGATTTCTATAAAGAAACTCTGAAGACCAGAACATATATTCAGTAAGTTTTAAAAACCTTTAATGTTTTAAGTCTTGTTTTATAATGAAGCTATCGGAATTGGCCCACTTAATCATCCTTCAATTATGTAAAAAACTTCTTTATTTCTCAAAAACAAATTTCAGAGCATAGTAACTAACTAGTGATTATACAAGTCACAAACAAGATGAAATGCTTTCAAGGTATTGGTTTGGTAGATTTCATCTTTCAGTAATTGAAAGACAAGAAATAATTATAACTGTGTGGCAATAAACACATTTGTTTGAATGTATTTGAACATAGTATCTGTCCAGTTGAACAAACCTCATAAAATACCTGTTACTGTCAAAGCTCAGCACAGTTTATGCTCATGTTGGGTATCATTCCTCAGGAGACCTCATTCTTCCTTGCTTTAAGTGACATTCTGAACTCATCAATGTGTATCTCTTAGTTACTTGGATTTCAGAATACCTTCACACTTACTTTCAGGATCTCCCATGTGTTGGGAGATGGTTACCTATGAGCATCCAGAATCCTTGCCTCAGGAAGCCTCTCCTTTGCTATAATGCAAAAATAGATATTTTGGCAACCAATGCCATAATAACTCACTGTCGTCTCCCTGCCCCCTTTTTTTAAAGTTGTTTTCCTTTTTCTGTCTGTCCCTCTCTCTCTACATATATATATATGCTGCCCTTTTAATTTAAATTGTAACAAATCCAGGGCAGATACCTTCTGGCTGTTTGCATGTTACTTGCCACAGATGGCTCCAGCTCCAAGCCTAGTAGTCCCAGATGGCACTGTAATAAAAACAATAAAGATAATCTCATAATTCCCCAGGGCATCAGCTACAAATTCTACATGCAGGATGTACTCTCTTTCTCAGCATTGATCAGACTTTTCTGTCAAGACGAATGCTCTGAGGAGACCAGGAATTTTCAACATTTTTATGCCTTTTCCTGAATCTACAACTGTGCATGATAAGTGACAGACAAAGGTGGCTGTCCACAAATGTACGTATCCAGACACACACAGTGAGACACATACCCACATTTCCAAGCCTTGGGTGTTATGAGAATTTACTGCTCCAGAGGAGGTGCTCAGCTTCTGCACCACTTCAGACATTTCCCCATATGAATCCCTACAAATGCCTACCTACTACCTGCATATCTGATAGGAAACTGCTGAGTCCTGAAACTACCTTTCAATGGCACACCTACAGATCCATGGTGAAAATCAATTTAACATATTGCTCTACTCAAAGTGAACTGTAATTAATGGATAGATATACTCGCCCTGATTCAACCATCCAAAATTACATTTGGCTGTAGACTGGACTAATCACTCTAGACTGCCTTTACAGTAAATGGAGAAATAATTCTCCCCTGAACGAGGGTCCTTGTGAAATAGAGATCCTAAAACAGATGAGATAAACTATTCTTAATGCTTGGGGCCTGTGTTGAAAAAATTAAGACACCTTATTTTAGATAACTAAAGTTAAATGAGCTTGCCCATTTCTGGGATTGTTGTTTGTCTGGATTGGTCTCTTCCCTGAAGATGTGTAGGACTTTGTGCCTCTATTTCAGTACTGTTCCTGAATGTCAAGTTGTGAGGGTGGCCTGTGGGGAGAATGTGACTTTTTGTTTACCATGCTCTATAGGGAAATTGTGACTTTTTGTTTACCACTGCATGGCTAGGTTTTATAGATGGTTATCAAACCTGTCTTCCTCAGTCAGTTTATTTTATTTTTTTTCTATCCTGGCAGAGTCTTTTAATTATATTTTATCCCTAGAGCTCAGTAAACCTTCAAATTCCTAATACTCTTGCAACCAGTTTTGCAATATGTTTAATTTTAATCTTCTGGAAGGAATTATCTGCTTCTTCCTATGTGATAACAAATTTAATTTTTACTCCCAAATTTTCTGCCTCTCTTTCAGGAAGATTGTGTTGTAAAACACAGGTTGTCTCAACATTTCTGTCCACACCTTGAGGGCCATAAATGTTGAATATCAGGGCTGGAAAAATTTTAATAATGGATAAAAATTTAAGTCTTCATGGATAACAGGTTGAAAGACATAATTTGGAAACTTAATGGTCTTTGTAGGTCAAGACTGAGATGAAGCACCCTGAACATCCCCATTTATTCTGGTACATTGCCAGCACCTTCATAGATGTGTTCACAGGAAGGAGACAAATCATACAGGAGAATATGGCTTTGGACTAAGCACCATAATGAATGAGAGAACTTAATTTTCTATGAATTAATTTGTTTTTAAATTAATCAGAAAGAAGGATAAAACATTTGGAAGATAAGTATATGAGTTCTAGTTCTTTGATTAAGTGGTAAACAAAATATTGATAGATACTATTAAACAGTGGTTGTATAGTAAAGATATTCCTTTAAATGGCCTGTATGATACAAAGATTATTAATAATGAGAGAAATATAGCTTTTTTGTTATTGTTGTTGTTGAAGTTGTTCAAAATAAGCTGTTTGATCATCCCTTATCACTTTAGGAAAAACAGAAGATAGTTGCAATGACCAATTTATTTGTGATCTCTAAAATTCCAGGAATATTTATTTCCACCAATAATGAGCTTGTCATCTGGATAATCTGAAGCAATTACATATAAATACCCTTTTTCTATTGAAAATTTTAATCAATATTTGCATATTTAAGAAAAAGATACATGAAAGCTTAGTTGGCCAAAAACATAACTCCAATATGTCAGCAAAGCATTAAGTTCTCTCGCAGAATGAATACCTTCCCTGAAATCAACTAAAACCCACTGTAACATTTTTAATAGCTCAGTATACCCAGTGGTTTTAGGAAAATTTGAAAAGAGACTAATTCCAATACACAGTTTTAAATAAATATTTAATTTGTGACAATAACGGCAGATATTTTTTCTCAGTAGAAATGCTCAAAGGAGAAAAATGCTACATTGATTCTCTTATTTATTACATAGTGTAGTTTGTCAATTGCCATAGCCTAAAGTTTCAATTTCATGTTTTTGGATTTAGAACACTTTTGTGTTTCTGACATTATTGATTCATTAGGTTTTTGAAACTTTTCATGAAAAGCATTTACCTAACTGGAAATACTCTAATTTTCTATTTCCTTACATAATCAGTACTTGTCTGCAACTGCCAAATCAAATTAGACATGGAAATATTTTGGTTCTAAGCCCTACATGGCACATTCAAGTGCAAGTCATATAGTAAATAAAAACAGACATATTTCACCAGTTTGTGGTGCCAGACTTAAGTGACATCATAAACCTATTGCTCATCCTGCATGCAGCTGCCATATCAGAATAAAATGCTACTTTAAAAGATATAAGTATTTTGGGAAGTTTTTCCCCAAGAAAGGGCAGAATTTATGAAAAAAATCACAAATTCTTTTGCCAAAGGAATGATGTTGATTATACTCTTAATTTTAAATTTTTTTCCAGAAGGCATGATTGCTAATCAAATTGACAGTAAATTGAATATCAGTGTTCTCTTCCTTGTACATTCAAAGAGTTACTATTAGCATAATTTAAAATATTAGTTATTTAATTAGTTATATTGCAGCAGTACGCAAGAGTCTTTATTAAAATCTGGTGTAAACACAGATAAGTAGAGTGTTCTTGCCTGAGAAGTCTGAGGTAAATTTTGTGAAGAAAGAATAATGACTATGGAAACTTGTTCCTTGAATTTGAGAAACTCAATGACTTTCTGGGTTTTTCTCTAGACTTGAACTTTTGTCCAAGTGCGCTCAGCTAAAGTTCAGTCCAGCTTATCATTCTTCCTTATTTGTCTTGCAAAGACTACCTCTGACATGCTTAGAACTAAAATGATAACAGCAAACATCAAAGTTAAACTGAAAGATCTTTAAAAATTTGGATCCTGGGCAGATTAAGAAATGTTGTCTTCTATTCATTCAGGCAAATAATATTTTCCACTATAATAAAGGGAAGATAAATTTGGTCCTTGCAAATTTCACAGATTTGACATAACAGAAATATTATATTATTACTATCTTCACTGAATACTTTGAGAAGACATTGACCACTGAAGTGCATTCTTTTGTGAGATGAACAGGATGATTTTGTCTCATCTATCAAAGTAAGAAATTGATTTTACTCTTAGACTAGAAGCTATGTTCTTAATTGATTATCATTTTTGTATAAGGTACAGCTCAATCTTAAAATACTTAGCAGAGTTTTACTTTTCATTGAAATGAAATTTTTTGAGTTTGTTCAATACTGTTTATAAGTGATGAAATGTCATTCACCTGTGAAAATGGATTAGTAGACAGAATACACTAAGCAACTCAATATTACTTTTACATTACTCTCATCATAAAAATCTACATAATTTAACACCCCTAGAGATTTCTTTAGCCCAAAATGTGAACCAAAGATCTCATTTATTTTCCAGTTATTGCTGAAACCAATTCTAATCTTCTCTTTCTCAGATTTTTAAAGTGAAAAATAAAATCACAAATAGAGCCATCAGCCAATGGAGAGAGACTAGAAGTGTAAGGAAGAACTGTTAATATTCTCAAAATGTCCTTCTGTAATAAAGCTAAAGTACCTTAGCTTACACTACCAGGGCAATTCCAAAGATTTGCACTACCTAATTACACGACATCTCCCTGCTGGGTGAGGGCATCCAGGATGGACCTCTGGCTGTAAGGAGAGGTGAAGGACCTTGGCTCAGTCACCCTGGAGGTACCTGACAGCAGCACTTCACAAAGGCCTTATGGAGAAGATGGATTTGGCTGCTTACAGAAGTGTGAAAGAAGGGAAGTTCAAGCTGAAGGTAATGAAAAACTTTCTTCCAGTGGAAAGAATAAAACAGTGGCACAGGCTGAGGTTGAATCTTTTATATCTTTGATATTTTCAATACCAGAATGGACAAGCCCTGAACAACCTGGTCTGAACTCATATCTGACCCTGCTTGAGCAGGAGACTGGACCAGAGACCTCCTGAGGTCTCTTCCAGACTGAATTATCTTACGGTTCTGTGATTCTGTGATGTCAGCCTTCACATGCAGATATTAGAAACAATAAGAAATTTATCAAACGCCTTAAAACTGAGATAAATACCTCAATCCTACACATCATGTACAGACTTGTTTAACAATCACTTTGGGGCATTTTGGCTTACTTTCTCTGCCTCACATGGCTGTGGCACTGAGCAGACATATTATACAGACTTAACTATTGTCTGCCATTTTTATACATTCAATGAGACATTCTTATAGATACAAAAGGCAATTAAACATCAAGGAAAATTATTTACAAAAGAGGAACAAATACCGTTAGCTAGAGATATGGATTAGTAAAAGAAAGTCTATATCACTTAGAAGCACAAGCTGTATATAATAAGGATGTTTGTGTTCTTTATGGTCTTCATAAAGTTATGTCTGTTTGGGATCTCTGATAAGAGTTTGCATTTACTCACATTTTAGTTTTTGAAAGTGCATGTTTTATATAATAATTTCTTTTTATGTATTTTAAACTACATCTCTACACCACTGTTTCTTTTAGATTTAAAATATGGATTTTAGCTGTTCCATTTAAATTATTCTAAGAGCTAAGGAAGACATTATTGCAGTAATGCTTTAAGCACTTGCTTGCTAACAGAAGGCTGTAAGAGGCCAACCTGCATTTGGTACACTGGTGAAATTCTTATAGAATGCATCTGTCCCAGCTATTAACCATATGAGATTGGTTCAGCAGAGATTGCTGAAAAGGAGTTATTGATTGCTTAGTTCTGCTGTCAAAGGAGTACAAGGCACAGTGTTATAATAGATGTAGATTACAGTGATTGTTGTTGAACAAGAAACTTTTGAGAGGTTCTATTCATTTCAAATGCTTTAACAAAAGCAATTTGAATGAGCCAAAACACAGGTATTTTCCCTAAATTACTTTCAGTGTTCCTGTTTTTAATAGATTTTATTTCAGAAAGCTCTGACAAATAGGGTGGTTATGACTTCTGTACCAAATGGCAACTACATTTTTGTGTGATAAAGCCACAATGTATTCAACTTAATTGACAATAAAATTCAGTATTCTTTCAATAATTCCTCCTTCACCAACCCACATTTCAACAAGATTATTTTGATAACATCTTCAAATATTTCAACAAGATTATTTTGATAAAATCTTCAAACACATTAATTTATTTAAGGTAGCACTAAACCACATATTTTTGTAATGCAATTAAACTTTAAATCTTTATGTAAAACTAGTTATAGCATGCCCAACCTTTTAGCAGTGGGAAAGGAACAGTTCTAAATATATCTAACATTTGTGTTTGTACTTTGAACACTCCTAAATTATCAGAATATAGTATGAAACATGACTTTATGTATCTCATCCTCACTACTCAGGAGATTCAGAACTGACAACTATCTCCACATGAATTTCCATGCATATGTAGTAAAAAAAGAAAGCATTTTATTAGAATTAAAATGAGAACTATCAAGATAAAATAATGTTTTTTCTCTTCTATGTTTTCTATGTCCACAGATGAAAAAATCTGACTTTGATGTCCTTCCCTAAAAAATTTGATTAAAAAAATAACCAAGCTACTATGTTAAATTCCTTGTCTTCTCAAATCAGAGCTGTAGAAACAAAGCAGAAATATCCTATAGATAACAGAACCAAGAAAGAAAATCTGTTCCACCACTCCTTCTTCCTTTGCACTGGCAACAACAAAGAAGTGATGCTAATCTGTACTGATAGGAGAAACCGGACAAAGTGATGTTTGCTCTTGGAAAGAAACCAAAATAAAATAGAAGAAAAGCTGAGGAAATTAAATTCTTTGCACACTGGCTTTTATATTAATTTGCTAAGAAGTGAAGTTGGCTTGTGTTTTTTTAGCACAACCTATCAGACTTGTTGAATTCTGACACAGTCTCAGTACTCCTCCAGCTTTCTGGAATATCCCTTCTCACCCAATATTCTTCTAAATATTTTATGGGTTCAGCAAGACTGAAGACTTTTAGCAATGAGTGGGCTAGGGGTGGCTTTAAAAATACACTTTTTTTTTTTTTAGATTACATATATTAATATTAATATTAATATTAATGTTTATATTAATGATTGGCAAAAAACCAGACTTTCTTATCTCACTTTCACTAACTTCATACTCAACTTATTAGTTTTACTCAAGTACATGCTGATTATATTTGGATTCTTTGCATCATTTTTTTAATATATGAATTTAAAATATATTCAAAATGTGATTTTTTTGTATACTTATATGGTATAAAACATTGACAAAAGGTATTTTACTTATAATTTATTTTTTGAAGCTCATAGGCCTTAGGTCAACAGACTTCTTTTTATTCTGCTTCTTTGGTCTTCCTCTAAATATTCTGTAATTTATACTCCCACTGTTAATTTTTATGTTCTCTCTTTCCCATTTTCTCCCTATTGCTTTTCATTGAGAATTGTTGCCCTTTTTACTGCAACTGGGCTGCAAAGGACTTCTAGAAAAAGCTAATTCAGTAAGGAAGTGCAGTTTTCTATCTATTAGACAAATCCTTTTTCATATCACTTGCACTCAAAATTTTTCACGTGCCATTTTGTTGAGATTTACAATTTTATTTTTTTCTTTTGTGTGTTGAAAGCTTTTCTGAAGCACCAGATATACCATTCTAACCTGGTTAGAATGATCTTTATTTTCATCTTCTTACCATAATCATATCATTATCATCAATGTCTAGGCTGCCACTAAATTCCATGCAGAGATTAGTTAATTTTTATGCATTACAATACTGAAATGAACTTTACAATACTGAAATGAACTTTAAAATTTTAACAGCAAAGTGCACTAATATAGCATATTTGTGAGGCTACAAATAAAAATATTTTTCTTGCTTTTCTCCTCTAAAAAAAAAAATACAAATCCATTTCATCATACCAGTTATGATAAAATGCAGGCCAAGGATCAGCTCTGAGACTGCACAGAATACTGTGTATATTGCACCTATTTTTAGTTGAATATTATTCATTGAATACATTATTTAGAAAATGTTGCTGGTTTTCAATGAATAATTTATTCAGTTTTGTTGCTGTCTTAGACCAGCTTTAATTATAACCCATAGTAGAGTGCTGAAGCAGAGAGAGATGAAAAAAGATAAGCCCATCTATTGCTAGGATGTCTAGAGATTGAGGGCATTAAATACCATCTCTCTAAACTGAAATCAAAATCCTGATATTTTCAACTTGCATGCATTCTCTGTTGTCACTTTTAAGTATTTTTTATTTAGTCTCTTTCTTTTTTCCCCTTCCTCCCCTCTTTTTGTCAATTTTTGCCTCCAATTTTCCCTAAGTGTCTATTCTGTCTTTTCTGTCTCTTTTGTATTTCACCACTCAGCTACCTCTGTCAACAAGTCCTCATTTTAGATATAGATTAGAGGCTACTTTGGCAGATCTCTTCAGAGTAAGTGGATCCTTCATAAAGCACTTCTAAATTTATTAATTTTTCTCTACTGATTCAGCTCAGTGGAGTAAATAGACAGGAAAACATTTCTGGGAGACATTTTTTTTCCTTGTATGCTTCTGGTAAATGAAAACAGTTCTATGACCAGTGTATTTTGACAGTTCCCTTATGAAATCATCATCTGCTCTTGTCCATCATTTAACTCAGACTAGAAAAATAGGAACTTTACTGAGTTAGTCTGCCAGCATCCATGAATACATTCATAGCAGAGAGAAATAAATGCAAATACATACAGATCTATGTGCCAATCTCTAGGCAAGCTATAAAGACAGCTATTCTGAAGCAAGTAGGTATAGAAAACTGGACAGGGTGATTCCATCCAAGTCAAGCAATAATGTATGTAACTGATAACATATTGGCATTGGAAAATATCTTAGGTAGTTGGTGCGCTGTTAGAAATCATTAAAAATTAGAAGAGAATAGGAATGCCTGTGAACCAGAAGAAAGTCCTGACTTGTCAGAGTGCTCTTACATGAACTTCTAAGCAATATCCTAATGCTGATGTGAGACACTCTGCTGCAGTTACCCAATAAGGGAAAAGCAAAGAAAAGACCTGGGATGACTAGCATAGTGTTTTGAAAATATTAATATTTTAAAATTTTTCAAATGTGGACAGCTGGCTAGTATAAAAAAAAATCTGCATGTCTTGATCTTGCACTTAATGGAACATAATTTATATGTTGTAAACATTTCATACAGGAATGTTTTTATGCAGGAACAGTATAGGAAAACTCAAATGCAATGCCTACCTAGCTCAGATTTCTGGGCAGTATAAGAATGCAAATAATAATAGAAATTAGATAAAAATTAGACAGCCACAAGGGTGTTCTCTGGTGGTTCCAAGGGAAAACCAGATTCTTCTGGAGACTCTGTCACTGGTTAGAACAGCTAAATATAGTTGCATCTGAAACTTGCAAAGTACATGCAGCAGCACATGATTTGCCAAGCTTGTAACATCTGCAGCTTAATGCATTGGAAAGAAAAAGAACAGAGGTCACAGTCCCATATCTGTTATATGTTTAAAGTCTGCAATAATGTAGCATGTGAAAGTCTGCCTTAAAGAAAAACTTAATTGATTAAGATATAATAAAAGGTTAATTCCCCCTCTCTGATTAAACAGTTAATTACAAGAGCAGTGAGCATAAAAAAATATATATCAATATGTAGATATAAATATATACATATTGAGACACAGCACTTATACAACACTTAGAAATATATTTGAGAAACTCAAGATATATAAGAATTCCTCTCTGAGAAAGTGCTATTTAATACTACAAACTCTGATTACCTCAAATATAATATACATTTTTTCTTTCTAGAAAGCAGTTTTTAAAAATCCTCTGCATTTCTATTTCTTGTCCTGAAAACCTGACCTACTGATACAGCATATTGCTAGCATATGTCTGCTTCTTCATCAACGTATTTTTGACAATAATTATAATTACTAATATTCTTGGAAAACTTCACCCCATTTTAGAAAGTCTCTACAGAGATGGGAAAACTTCACCCCATTTTAGAAAGTCTCTACAGAGATGGGAAAACTGAAACGGTTACATAGAAATTGACATAAAAGTAGATGAGTTTAGGCATTTATTTTCCACATATCTTCCTTTTTTCCTAACTTGTTGGCAAGGTTATCATATGTGCCATTAGCAACTTCACAAAGATATATCATAAAATGTTGCCTATTTTAATTATGACATCTGTTCTGCAGCACAATATTATATGGGTCAATAACAACAGCATAGCTTGGTGTCACAGCTGGATATCACAAATATAATAATCAATAATTGATTAATGGATTATCTACAATAATTTGCTGATATTGCTTCTCCCAACCTAAAACCAAGAAAGATACTCTTGTCCATCCAAACATTATTCTATATGCAACCAGTATACTTTTTATAGTTTATAATTTAAAAAGTTATCATGAGCTCCACAGTCCATGTTCCACAATTATTAAATGGTACTATCTTTAAAATTATTAGCAGTTTATCAGACTCCTAAATATCATAGAAAAAATACAGTACCTTAAAGACTAGTTTTTTTCTAAGAGAAGTAAATGAAGCATAAAGGCCTAAATATCACAGATTCTGCAGCTGTACTGTTGTTGAGAACACAAGACAGCAATAAATCTTCTTTAATAGATGCATTATGAGACTGCAGGTAATTTAATGTTTGAGTACCTGTATCATCTGTTAGGAAAACTGCAGTGCAGGCATGCAGCTTTTAAACAGAACCAAAATCACAGCTGAAGAGCAGGAGAGAAAATGATAACAGTCCTTTCCTGGCTCCCTCACCAACTGGCTGTTGGATTTTATAGGTAGATTAAGTCATGGCAGATTAAGACAGAAGCTTTGCTCAGAGTACCTACCAGGCAAGAGAAAGCAAAATACAGCACTCCATGTACAATAATGTACTGTGTAAAACCAGAAAAGCTGATTGGCAAAGCAATCATGTTTAAAATGTCCCTGAAGACTATAAATAAAACACTATTATATTTTATACCGGAGCTCTGTGGTATGACGACAACCCATTAACTCAATCAGAATAATGACAGGAGGGCCATCAGAATGATAAAGCCATTCTAATGAAATGTAGACTAAGATTAAAAAGAATTAAAAGTGACAAGTAAAATCCATTAAAGGACAGCCCTTAGCTACTGTAATCAAAGGATTATTACTTTCCTTGTCAATTAACAGCTGTGTGTCTATTTTTTCAGGCAACACTAAAGACTATGCCAAGTGTCAAAAAATAATTATTAATAGGAGGCCTTAATTTTTATTTATTTAGCTTGTGCAAATACATTGTTAAGGTCTCCAAATGAATCATGTACACAATTTTAGAAGCCGTAACATACAATTTATTACAGCATTCTGATTCTGTGTTATTATTGCCCTTAAAACTGAGTCTTACTGAAGAAAGAAAGCAATTGCAAATGGAAACAACTGTAAATGTATTAATCAATGCCTTTAATATACATAAAATATTAAAAGCATACACATGCAGAAATGCTCTGTTTTTCGTTCCTTGACATTATTTTATCTACACTTTGCCACAATATTTCGCATGACAGGACATTCCACCAATGTTGTATTCTGCAAATTGCATAGGCAAATTAATTTCCTGTTCATTAACCTTGAAAATAATTAACAGTAAAAAGTAAAACTTAAAAAAGTTTAAGAGGAAATTAAATTCTTGAACACAAAAGACCAATTTGCACCTTTCTTTGGAAAAGGAAAGTGTCATCCATAAGTCAGCACGGATTTTAATGTTTATAAACATTAAAAACTTCCTTACAAAGTCTTCTACAATTAATGTTAGACAATTAATCCAATTAATAATACTAATAATTTTTGTAGATGAGGTCAAAGAAGAGGTCACAGTAAAAATGATTTTCTTCTTTTTTATGTATTTATAATATGTTGCCATCATCTGTGTTGCTTCCATCATCTTTAGCAAATTGCCTTTACTTTATGCTGCTTCCAAATTACTCTAAGTACTTTCAGAATGGGGAAAATTATGTTGCAGTTCCATGCATAAACACATATGTCCTTTCCTCAGACAAATTATGGCAGTATTTTGTCATTCATCCAGATTTTTCCAGCACTACAACTTTAAATAGATGAATGAATGGCCAAAATTATTAATCTTCTACTAATTCTGCATTTCTGAAAAAATCAAAATAGTTTGCAATATTCTATAGTGACTAAGAGAGAAAATTGAGACACCATAACATTTCAATTACATCCACTTCAATCTACCCTGATGAAACAAGACTAATCATGAACAAAACATCACCCCAATCCCCATCTGCACTCTCTAAATAAATGTCAGGATACTTTGTTCTCCCAGTACTTATCAAAGAACACAAGTTTCTTGAGGGCTGATAGACTACATTCAGAATTATGCATAATCACATCAATTGCAAGATTGATAGTTGCTCCTGTGAGAGGCTTCTGAAAAAGCAAATATTTTCATTTGATGCAAATTGGCTTACTACAGGGAAGATAATAATGGCATTTACACCACTCAGGGAAATTTTTTTGGCGAAACAGCTTTACCTAAGGAATACTACGTTTTCTGCATTAAAAACTGTGTTTCTGAGACCCAGTACAAGTAAGAACCCTAATCTTTACTTGCAAAATCCTATCAACATGTTGCAGATTATCAGTGAGTCACAAGACTAAATTTTAGGTGAATCAATTGTTCATATGCTTTATTTGTCTTGTATATTGTCAATTTTAAGAACTATTGAAAGGAACTGTGTATTGCATTGAAACAGGTGATGGAATCCTGCTTCTTTACATAGTATTTAAATCCAGGATGGGAATTTGTCAGTTCAGAATTATAGGAAAAAAAATATCTGCATGACACTAGAAATAATAACATTTAATAAAATATTTGCTATTACATCCCATGAACAAAAAGAAAGTTGTTTTAATCCTTATCATCTCCCAGAAACCAAAAAGAAAAAGAAAACTGGCATTTCTATTAATTATTATTTTCACGCACTTCACCTAAGTAGCAGAGGGAATTAAGGAATTATATAAATTCAAGTAAGATTCCTGAGGGAGTTCTGTCTTTGACTTTAATCACATCAGATGTGTCTAATACTGTCAGTAGGCAAAGTTATATTTTTTCCTGTTTTCCTATACATTATCTTCCAAATTCTCCTTTCCTGTGTTGTTTAAAGTGATCTGCTTGCTCTGTTTTTGGATAGGAGTTGTTTTCTGTGCCTCACTCATTTCACCATGACCTTTGCAAAAATTTTTTTCCCTCTTTGAGTCTATTCTCTTAGCTGCTTTAGAGAGGTCTGTTCATAGTCTTTTCAGACTGCCTAGAGAAGCTTGTTCATCAGCATTCAAACCTCTGGAGGCAAACAGAGTCAGCACAGTTCTGGTAAGGAGCACGTCTCAGCTGTGTGACATGGTTCACAGACACTACACAGAGTTTTCCATACACTACACAGAGCAGGTAGATAGGACAGCATCCCAGCTGTGTGTTCCAGCAGCTTCTGGAGGTTCTTTTGTAGAATGAGGCATTTCGTAGTTTCTCTTTCTCCTGTCTAGGTATGTCAAATTTCCCATGTGTGTCACGCTTCGTTTTGAAACAATGGCAAGGAAAAGTGGTCTCTGATGAATATAAAATAATGTGTAATTGCACTAAAGTGTGGGATGTAATGTGAGAATAACGTGGATATGAATAAAGTCTAGCTATGCCTAGTTGCTGCAAAATATTGACATTATTTTCCATTTTGTAGGACCAGCCTTACTACTGATACCAAAGTTATTAATATCAGAATATTTTGCACTACTCCATCTGAAATTTCTCATTCCTAATCCTATAAGAAACCATCACCTAATATGGATAGATGGATTTTTTGATCTTTCATCACATCAGTTTTCATGCACCAAAACATACTGTATTGTTTTAATATAGAGTTCTACCCTACCAGAAATCTGACTTATGTCAGTGACAGATCTTTTCAGATTTACTGTGCCAGACTTTTTCTTTTTTTTTACAGACAGTTTGCTACCTGTCATTGTTTTACCTTAGAAGGATTAAAGTTTCTATTTATACAGGGGCTTTTATAGATTATGTTTTTGTCTTACTGATTAAGTTTGTGTGCCATTTTGTAGGTCAGATGCTTACTCAGTCCTAACTGAACTCTTTGAGAAACCTGGTCTCTTAAGGATATATTCAGGCCAATGCAATACAAAATGTCTTCAGAAACTACCACATTATATTTACTGCGTGTTTTTTCCTTCTTGTTTCAACATATTTTCCCTTTCTGTAGCAGAAAAATATAAGGACATGCAATAACAGAGGAAAAAAATTCAACATTTAATTGATGCTTTATAAATATAGTGAAAGATATAAATTTACACTGAAAATCTGAATCAATAATTATTTATCCATGCATCATTATCCATTCAAATTGCCCTTCTTGTCCACTTCAAAAGTATCTTCAATACAAGGACAAACATTCTTATTCTGCTCAGCAAGGCAATCTACAGAACAATCTACATGCAAAGTGCTGGAGGGTGTTCATCACCCTACACCCATCCCCCTGCAGCGAGGACCCTGCAGACTGCAGTCCCTCATGCAGATGAAGCTGTTGGTTGTTGGCTGGACTGCGTGGATGTCAGCATGACATCCTTTATCTGGAGCACCTTTGCTGCCTCCTGCCAAATCACCTGACAATAATAATTGTCATCTACTGCTCAGGCTCTTTTCTTCTGAAGTAAAGTGTCATATTTTTTAAACAGAAGGTAAGAAATTAAACCCCTGTCTTTCACAAATTTTAAAAGTGTCCAACTTTACTTGAGATTTTTTTTCCTGCTGTTTCACCCCAACTCAAAGTGAAACAGGTGTCCCAGGTCCACACACAGTTGACGTAGAAGTAAATCTAAAGGCTTCAGATCCATTTGATATCTAGCTAGGTGACTGAAGTATGCCCAGAATGTTTGTAAATGTTTTCATCTTCACAATGAACAGGAAAAAATGTGATTGAGCATAGCCCCAACTTTTCTTGAAGAAATTGAAGTGTGATCTGCACTTCCTTCTTTTTCTGTTCTTTAATTTTTCTATTCCTACATTGCTCGTCACATCCCATGACACGCCAAGAACACATTGCAAGGCAATGTGGAAATGCAGCCGCCATATCCCAGATACAAGAGAGAAATTAATGTGGATACAGGCAAGAAGAGCTATTTTATCTTCTCCTGACAGTCAGAAATATTGTCTGTCTAAAAGTCTCAATGCAGAACATATATTTAATTTTATCACAATGAAAAACAATTCAGACCATTCAAGTTCATTGCCCAACAACACAGGGCAGCAGCCTGTTGAGGTTCAGGTGACTGAGGTCCCAAACACTGTAACATGTTCATCATATATGGTCCATAACATTCTGTAATAGATGAACCTCTTCAGGTTTGGGGTTGTGATTTGTCTCCCTTACAGTGCAATTTTTTGGAAAGATGAGTCATTCTCAAGCAAATGAAACACTTTGCAGACCATTTCGCTTCTGTCATGCATTATTAAAGGCTGACATATTATCTGTATCCATACATTTTGTGCAATTCAGCCATTCCTTATGTTCCTTTCCATAACACACACTTGTGCTGTTGTCACCATCATAGTTCCATAAACTGTGATATTGATGAAAGGGTCAGCATGTAACAGGCAATGAGGATAAGCTTAATGTTCAGCAAGATGCATGATTTTTCTGACCTAATGTTATTCCACGAAAGTCTAAATACCCAGCCTATTATTTATTAGTGCTCCCCTTACAGTTGACAAAAAACATTCACTTGAGCGCTGACTGCTTTTGAACATGATTAGTAAGAACACTCCCTTGAATGCTCTCTCACCATTATAGTCATGGCAGGAGAGATGCCTAAAGAAAACTTTTAGGTGGCTAAATCCAGATTACATAAATCCTCCCCTACATGTATACATGGACACCTCAAGACATGTACTTAGCACTACAAGGACTTTCACATCACATTTGAAAGCTATCAATAAAATTACGTCACCTAACACTTTCTGAGGGCCCATGAATTATTTTAGGTATACTGATCAGTTAACTTACTGGGAAGGCTTGAGTTTTAAGCTGGCAGAAACCATGTTCATATTATTCCAACTCCAATTTCCTAGCCTTCCATAAGCAATTTTTCTACTTAGTTTGACCATGCTTACTGAACTGTGTTCTCTGAACTTTCTAGTAATGATTTTAACTTCTGAAACACTGAATATAGTGGCTGGAATAGCCACTATAGCATTTAAACACTCCAACACCAACTTTTACATCTCATCTTGAATTTTTTAAGTTGTGCAAGTAGCATTGCTACCCATTTCCCAAAATGCACAAACCCCAAATATTCCTGCTGGATATCTGATATCAAGTCTTATTTCAGAATAAGGAGGTTAACTTTCTCAGCTCCCATCAGAGTCAGTGATATAATACAGAAGAGAAGGGTGACAAGAAATAACAAAAAGTTCAGCAATGGCCTGTCAAATGTCAATCACTTCAGCAATTTTGGACCATGATTCAAAAGAGACTCAGAAGCTAAATGCATCAAGAGCATATTTTTGACTAACAAAATGTTGCCTTTTTGTTTTGTTGACAGGAAAAGTTATTGGCAGCTCTTTGGCATAAAAAGCTTTACTTTTTATGTCTCTCTGAAGCTTCACTTGCATCAGCCTCTCCTCCTCTCTGGTTCACAGCCATCCAAGGTAAAACTGGTGACTAGGATTTATTCCCAGAGGAGAGAAAGGCAGTACACTATTTTATACCGAGGTAAACTTCAAATTGATCTGCATTATAAAGCTCATAGCTTTGTAGATAATTATAGAAATGTTTAGTCAAAACAGCCTTGAGTGGGAAGGAAGCTGGTCATCATGGTTATACCAAAGGGATTCACATGGCCAGAGAGAGGGTGTGAGGGAAATCTCAGGGCTCATGGGCTGGGAGTGAGGAGGATCAGCAGCCATGAGGGTTTTTCTGAAGGGGAAAAGCAGGACCCCACATCTTGGGCCCATCCCCAGGCAGGAGCAGGGCAGTGGGGGCAGCCCCAGCCCCAGGCATTGGGCACTGAGCTGGGACTGGGATGTGGGCTCACAGGCAGAGCTGTGAGCAAAAGGAGCCCAGAGCTGCTGCAGGATGGCTCTGCCATGGACTGGTGTTTCTGGGAGTGAAATAAACCCCAGCAGGGGCTGGGCAGGAGCATCAGGCCTACTGATGCCCTCCAGACTGGGACAGGATGGACCAGTTGAAAACCTGACCTTGTTAGATATTTTCAGTGAAAGGTCTAGCATAACAGGTAACCAAACAATAAGAAAATTTGGAAGTTTATAATTAATACATTACAGGTTTAAACCACATATACATATAATATGAAATACATATTCGAATGGTACAGTTGGACTATCCTGAGGATACTGGAAGAGGATGAAAAGCTGAAAAGAGAATGAAAAACAAAAGCTTCTATGCTACACAAAGCAGTTTAGTGGAAGAAAAAGACCAGAGTTTAATAATAGTCATAAATTATGTTTGTCATCAGTTTGGATATGACAACATAAAAATGGAACAGAAAGATTTTTCAGCTTTTCAGCTGACCTAGTCAAGTATTATATGACTGTACAATGGTTAGCCCACCTGGACCCAAAGGCAGGCTCTACTTGCCTCAAGGCACCTCACTGAATGAGAGAATTAAAGTTTGCCATTTCAGTTGCCAGAAGGAAGAAAATGAGTCATTATGACTTCTTTCAGTTTTATATCCTTAAGGGAAGGTAATACTATTTGAACTAAAGGGCAGTGCTAGAAGACTTCTAAAGACTTCTAAAGACTAATAAAGACCTAATGCCTAATAAAATTGTTGTGGGGAAAAAGGACGTTAGATATTGATGCTAAAATACATATTTTAGAATAAAAAATTGGTGGAAAAATTAACTAACAGCACTGCCAGAACAAAATTTAAATCTTTTTAAAGTTATAAACTCCATCCCAAACACAATGATGTTCAATAACTAAAATTTAAAGTGAGGAAATTCAAAACATATCTTTTCTTTAAGAAGCACTTGAAAATATGAAGTTTGAGCTGATAATTTGTGCAGGAGCACATTCAGTTGCCAATTGTAAGACAAAAGAAAACATTTATGTTCATTTTTCAGAAAAAACTATATTGCCTTTAAAAAAAGATTAACAGACTGGTAGATAAGTCAGTCACCAATGAAACTGTAAGTCTTAAGATGATACATAGCATCAAAATAACATGACAACAAACTAACATTTTAATATCTTGAAGTTTCTGTCGTTATTTGTAAAAGCACCATTAGAAGTTTTTCAGAATGTTATAAATTTCCTATCTTTTCCCACAGGTTTTGGGTGGCCTAATTTAAAATTTATGTTATAGAAAGCAATACCAGAACACAGTTTTTCTACATGTTGTCTTTCTGAGAAGTTTGAGTTGTCCTCAAATGGCTTTGGCATCAGTGTTAGCAGAAATACTTTCAGGCACTATTTGAAAAATAAAAAAGTAGTAACTTTGTTGAAGATATTGTGCCTGACATAAGAAGGGTCATTAGTATACTTAAATTACACTGGAACTTTGTAATATATGAGATGACTTATAAAGAAGGAATAAGACATGTACCAGAACAGAAAATAATAGTTTATCTTGTCCACATCTGTTTTTCAAAGACAAGGGCAGCTATGGCTGAAATGTTTTTTTCTATTGCAATTACAAAACCCACCAATATCACTCATTGCATCTCTTTCAGCAAGCTTATTCCAAATGGTTACTCATTGTAGAACACTTTTCTCTTGTACTTTATTTTGTGGTAATTTAAGCTTTTCTTCTTAGATACAAAAAAGATTGTCACTTTCCCCTCCACTGCAGCCTCTTAAAGATTGTCACAGTATTCAAAATATTTAAAGAAATATATTTGTCTTCTAATAAAAAAGGAATAAAACCAAAGTGCTGACCCCATGTAGACTCAGACTCCCACAAGTCTTATTCTTACATGTATCCTACCATATTGTTGCAAAGGGCTCAACAACTTACCACAGACTGAAAACAACTTTCTTGCTTTTGATTTAAATTTTCAGCTGAGGAGCTTGATAACACCATTGACCAAAGTAACCCAGAAAAATATTTCCTCACCTGTGGGCTCCAAGGTAATTTTGACACACCTTAGTACAGTACTCTGAGCCCTGTCATACCACGGGCAGCAGTGTGGCCAGCAGGAGCAGGGCAGCAATTGTCCCCCTGCACTGGGGGGGCTGCACCTCGAGTTGGGCTCCTCACTGCAAGAAAGGCATTGAAGGGCCAAAGCATGTCCAGAGAAGAGCAATGAAGATGGACAACGTAAGTGTGGTGAGGAGCTGCTGATGGAGCTGGGGTTGTTCAGCCCGGAGGAGTCTCTGGACAGTCCTTACTGGTCCCTGCCTGAGAGGAGTCTGTAGCCAGGTGGGGATCAGTGTCTTCTCCAGCTAACAAGTGACAAGAAGACAGGAAATGGCCTCAAGTTGCACCAGGAAAATGAAAAGCTTAAATTTTATAAAAGGAAAAATCTCTTCACTATGGGGTTGTCAAGCCCTGGTGCAGTGTTCCCAGGGAAGTGGCTGAGCCACTATCCCTGGAGGTGTTTAAAAGTTGTGTAAGCGCAGCACTGAGGGACAAGGGTTAGTGGTGGATGTGGAAGTGTAAGGTTAATGGTTGGACTAGATGATCTTTAAAGACTTTTCCAACTGAAATGATTCTGTGATTCTCTGTGTTGGAACTCAAAAATGTCTCTTAGACATTTTTAGAGGTTCCAGGCCTTGGTCAGAAACATTTTAGACCCTGGCAGGCAGCTGCAAACAGCTGTGATTTTGAGTTTGAGCCATGGAATGAATTACCAACTTTGGAGGTGGAACAAGCAGTCACAAAGGGTTAGATAGTATAGTAAAAGTAGTTACAAAACAGAGGGAAAATTTGTTTAGTATTGTACAGGGGGGTTTTAGCACCTGTACAGGGGGGTTTTTACTTTGTACATGGGGGTCATAAGTTCTAAGATGGAGGAAAGTGGGCTGATCCTGTTCTTCCTCCTTCTTCTTCCTTGCCTCCATGTTCTTGGTGATGTTGGCACTCACAGATTGGTTTAGAGTAGAAAAGCACCATTTAATATAGGTATAGGTATTGGGGAAAAACTGTAAACATGTATCACGTAATGTATCATATAAAAGATAGCAGCAGCCCTGGGCGGGGGGAGAGAAGAAGAAGACAGCAGACAGAGAGGATGTCAGTGTGTGTGTGCCTCTGCCTGAGCTGCTGAGCAAACTGCAGCAGCCTGAGAAGACAGTCTTTTAGATAGCTTACAATAAACTGCCTTGAGACCAAACAAGAGGCTGCTGAACCTTTCTTTGGAAGCACAGGTTGGAGGAGAGAATTTACCACCACACGAGACCCCTGACCAAGCCCGGGGTTCTCACACTCTGATTCAATATTTGAATAATACCAATGAGATTTCCTCTTTCAGGAAACATTTAAACAATCTTATTATTTGTTTCAGAGTTGCTATATTGACTTCCTGGGGCACATATTTTTGCTTGGTATGGTCTGTGGTCCTGTGTAGCATCCTCTGCATGTAATTTTATTACTGAATTTAAAATAAAAAGCTGAAATAATTTAACATTGCTCTTCATTGTACTAAGATGTAAATTATATGTACTAAGAATTGTAAATTATTATTATTGTTTCAAAGTAAATATTTCTCTATATAAATAGAATCACTTAGGAATTTGACATCAACTGGAAAAATAGTTATTACTATTTCAATTAATAGTAATTGAAAGAATTATTGAAATTAGAAGAATTATCTAATTCTTTCAATTTCATTTAATTCTTTCGTTCATTTTGATTTACATTCATTTTAAGAATATTATCACTCTATAGTACAGTAAAAGATTTTCATTATTATAAAGAGATACGACTTTTCATACTGGAATCCTTAAAAAGTGAAAGAACATCTAAAAAGACAGTCTTAAAACTCATGCCTTTATCTTGATCTATTTGCATGAACTGAGCACAAAAATGGATGGCATATGAGCAGGATGAGGGTTTGATCTGACCAGACCAAGCTGTAGTTCTACTTTTCTTTCTTTCTGAAACTTCTCCAAGACTAAATTATATTTTATTTTGTTAAAAATAGTCCCATCTCTCTGATTTTAGATGTCTGACAATTTCTACTTCTTTTTCTGCCTTGTGCTATTGTGGTGTTGCTGGTTCCTCTTACCTTTCAATTTTAGGAGCTATTTCAGTACATTCAAATTCTTCAAGACTAGATTGCTTACAACAGTGTAACATACTTCAGTTTTGTATTTAACATAAAATCTAACCCTCAGATTTTCCTTTGTCTCAACCCTATTTATCAATATCTATCTAAAAATCATCTATGCTTCCATGATTCTGCTGCCCACAGAACATCTTTACTAAACTAATATACTACCTCCTATACCTGTTCCAGTAATTTGCATATGAAGGTTAACTTCTTTGGTTTTGTCTAACAGACACAATTGAAAAATAACAGAAGAGCTGCCATTCTAAAGCTTTGGTCTTTGATGCATAAATTAATTATGTCTTTTGATCATAATCAGCTTTTTCTGCTTAATTTTTTTCTTATATTAGAGCAGAGAATAAATAATGCTCTCACCAGAAAATCTGAGATAAATATAAGCAGTGTAATAGCAAGATTATGAGTTTTTGAAGTCTCAGGAGTATTCCTGACCATATAAATATACGTAGGAATTCATACTAAACCAATTCTATTTGACATTTCTCTTGTTACTTCCAATTTGGAGTGGATGTTTCTTCTTTTTTACTTTCACCAGCTTTATTTTAACCCAATCATTTTTGAAATACTGATAAAATATTGCAATTGCAGCTTCCTTCTGCTTAAGCTGATGAGTTTTAACAAGCAATTTGGGATAAGGTTTCTTTCTTGTTTTTCATTAGCAATGAGTCATCAATTGGTCAAACATTACTATTTTAATTCATTAAAATTCACAGGAATTTCACACTTGATTAAGTAAATCTTCATAAGAGCAACAGCAGAATGAAAATACCTCAAAGTCATTAGTTACCTGTTTAAAGGAATAATAATAATTTGCTATAATGAGAAAAGAATGAAAACATATTTTCCCCAAGAATAACTGAGCCACCATCACTTCCCAGGACAATGCTGCCAAAAAACATTTTGGTTGCTGAACAAGGTGCACTCATTGTTCCTAGGCCATCACCTTGGCACCTTTAATGGTGAATTTTCTATGTAGTCCATGAAGGGCTTGCACTCCCCTAGGCTTGTAGAACTAAAGTCTTGTTTAAATTTCTGTCTTGGGCTCATAGCAAACTGCAGAGCAGTTTGAGAAGGAACAGTACCAAACTTTCTGTGGTAATATTAGGGGAAACAAAAAATAGCCAGAGATTTTAATGCAAGAGAAGGATTTAACTGTTTCACACTCTTTCACAGACATGTGGCTCTTCATTTTCTTATCAACCTTGAGTTACACAGGCTGCATTTATTAGTGTTTAAGACTCTTCTATGCATATCTTTAAAATGACCCTCATTTTACTTCAAGACATTTGATTGTTCCTTGTTTTCCCTATTAGTATGCCCCAGTGAACACTGGCATTCATCACTGGAAATGTCAGACATAACTGAGAATTTCTTCAAAAGCCATTTTTTATTACATGCATACAAAGAAAAAAGCAAAGAAAAAAAAAAGATATTTTATATACCTTCAGTTTTCTTCAATGTGTCCTTGATTTATGGTACAGTTGTCCTTGATTCCTTTGTTTGAGTTTTAAATTAATATCTGCTATGCAAAGAGTGCACAATATTATGTACATGTAGATAACTACAGATACTCCCACATGCTTCTTAAAAGAGAATTATAAAATAATGACAAAATGCACTGTCCTTTCACACTTAAAATCTCACTGTATAATCAAAACTGACTTCCTTCATGCATCCAGTGTGCATTTTGTTAATTAGCTTCCTTCTGGCACCTCTGAAGCAAAAATCAATTTTTCACAGGATCATTTTCCCCTCCTTGCAATAAGTAACACTTAATATTTGCTGGTACTGTGATAAAATGTATTTCAAGGTATTTTTATGGAGTACTAAATTAAATGTTTCAATTAGAGCTTCAGAGAGCTGTTCAGCAACGATTTGAATGAACCTCTGTAGGCCAACCTTAAAAAAAATCCCCAGGCCTATATTTTCATGCACTCTATAAAGATGTGTCAGACTTGCAATTAAAATAATTCATTTTTCTAAATGAGCTGAGAGAAATCACATCTCTTTTGCTCAATTACTCCTATTTCTACTACTTTTTCTTCTATGTTATTGTACCCATGTTACTCTAGAGCAAAAAAAAATAATGTGAGAGTTTGGAGAGCAAGATTGGAAGTTAGGATCTGTGAGCTCCAACTTTGGAATATGAAACAGAAAAGATAATTTTGATTGTTTTGTTGAGTTTTCCCAGCAGGCAAAACCCTTCAACATCCACCAGCTGAATATCTCTTTAGACTTTCTCTATTAGCATCCTCAGGGTCCTGCCATAAGATACTTATCCTAAGACTGCTGTTTCTTGCCCTGTCTCTTTTCTTTGGTCTTCAGACTTGTCACTGCCCTCTTGAAACTGTTTTTATCTGCTGTCATTAGGAATCTTAAATGTCTGCCAAATTAGAGCTTTGAACACTGCAAGTCTCATGAGACAGTGTTTCTTAATCTTTGTTTAGCAGTGTAGACTGGGAATATTTCTGACATCTTTTTTAGTTCCTTTATTCTCCAGGTTTATTTCTTCTTGGTGGCAAAGGATTGTGATAAAATAGATGGTTCCTATGAAAGTCCTAATCAATGTGATAGGAACACAGACACAACATTTTTTTTATTACACAAGGTATGCAACGTACTCATAATAAAACTGAAAGCAGTACAAAACATTTTCACTTCTCCCAATCATGTCTTTCATGATCCAATCTCATAAGTCTTCAGAAACAGAAAGCAGAATCTTTTTTTCCAAGCAGCTTCTCCTTTATAAGATTTATTCCCTAATGAGAAATACTAATAATGCAAGTAGCAGAAAAAAATGGACAGAATTCTTCTGTAAAATATTATATAATTGTACAGATTTTATATTAGTACTTGGGCAAAACAGAGCCCTTAAGTGTAAAATTAATTTCTGAGAGGATTCATTGCCACAAGTTCAGATCTCAAATTCATTGGTAGTATGTGCATTTGAAGGATGGAAATATTTATCATTCATCAATAATTTTGTGGGGTATATTTTGTAAGATCAGATTTGGGTGGGTTTTTTTAAATCTGTTTTACATTAATTGTGCTTTAGAAAAGCATGCAGACATACAGCAAATGGATTCCACAAGACCCTGGCATATATTTATGTTTAAATATTGCTGGCCTAAAAAGTCAGAATGGAATAAAAAAACAAAGGAAGCAAAAGAGAGAAAGAAAAAAAATACTGCAGATTTCCTCTCCCCTTAAACGGGCACTTTCTAAAGCTAGTATGAAAAAATCAAAAGTATACACAACTTGAATAATCATGAGGTCAATAAAAATTCAGCAACTTTTAGAAGATACTTGAGAGACATTGTAGAATGAGAAAATTTTTATGAATGAAATGATACTGAACTTAATCAGTAGCTTTCATAATGATCTGAGAAAGATTCTTATCTGAACCAATTCTAAAGGAAAACAGTCACAAGGACGAAATCTCCTAATAAACATGAAACACAAGCTAAAGACAAACAAAACACCCAGAATAAACACCAATGTAGTCTTTAGACAAATAACATTCTACCATGTAATATTTTCTGACACTGACTAATGTTTCCTTTTTGCATGGGTAGCTCATAGGCACTATCTAAGAAATTATTCTGTTTAGAGAGACTCAAGCAGCAAATAAACTTCAGTTGAGTGCACTTAGCTCTCAAGAACTGCACTAGAAATAAAAACAAACATTATTTAAATATCTAATCAAAGAGATATTTAGTATATGTGTCCTGCACT
This sequence comes from Lonchura striata, assembly GCF_050655825.1. Lineage (NCBI taxonomy): Eukaryota > Metazoa > Chordata > Aves > Passeriformes > Estrildidae > Lonchura > Lonchura striata. Next base: position 22,262,601 of record NC_140704.1, on the reverse strand, counting down.
GTTAAATTGGCTACATCATACATATAATATATATCCTGTTTACCTTGTATGCAAATGTTAATGTGTTATTTTAGTGCACTCATTTAATCTACACAGTAGAAAATATGCAGAAGAAACAATTTTCCACTTTGATGAAATATCGGGTTCAGTTCAAATTTTTTTTGTGGTCTAGGCAATTACACCAACCCTGATAATGTCTTAGTTATTCTCTCTCTCAACCTTAACATTTAATTTAGAAAAATAATTACATTTATATTATTTCAGTATCCATGCTGATAGAAGAGCTGTTGCATTTTCTAATAAAACACTATTTTCATTGGATAGTTTCTAAATAAAATTCTGCTAGCAATATGGCTGAAATCAAATTAATTATGAATGTAACTAAAAGGGTGTCACAAGGTTAGAAACACCAGTAAATTATGTGTCACAGCAAACATCACATTAAACATGTTTTCAGGATTTAATTCTGAAGATTTATATGTCACTTGACTTATCTCTTCCATTTCAACGTCTGCATATATCTCCGAAGACATAAGCATTACAAAAACTGACTATTGCTGCTAAAACAATAGAGGATTTTGTTTCACTAATAGCACAATTGGTTTCCCAAACAAGAAATTAGAAACAGCACCCTTAGGAGTATTTTTGAACTGCAGTGAAATGAAATAAAAATCTCTTCATTGCTATTGACAGAACCTAATAATATGTTTCACACTAAATTGCCTTTGATGCATCTGTACATAAAATTAATTATGCAAATAGTATAGTATCTTATCTCTATGGATAATTACAACAGTAATCATACTTATGCTGTTTTTTTTTTTTTTTCCCTCTCACAGGTGAGCCTATTCTGAAAGTGTGAAACAAAACTGTGATTTTACCTACGCTGTAACTGCCTGGTGTATCACAGAGGGGCTGAAGCCAGGAGACCCCACTGAAGCCCATCCAGTTTAGTGCTCTGCTCTGGACAGGGGCAGCTGGGGCAGGACTCTCAGGGCACTGCTCAGCCAGGGTTTTAGTATGTCCTGGGATGGACATCAGTGTGCCAGTACTCAGTTACCCACACAAAAGAAAAAGATGTTTCTAATGTTCAGACAGAACCTCCTGTGTTTGAGTTTGTGCCCATCACTGAGCACAAGCTGAGAAGACCCTGGCTTCACCATCTTTGCACAGTCTCTTCAGGTATTTATGCACATTGATCAGATTGCCTCTGAGCCTTTTCTTCTCCAGGCTGACCAGTTCCAACCCTCTCAGTCTTTCCTCCTGAGAAAGATGCTCAAGTCCCTTCAATGTTCTTGTGTCCCTTTGTTGGACTCTTTCCAATATATCCATCTCTTTTGTACTGAGGAATCCAGAACTGGACACTTCCAGTGTGTACTTCCAGTGTGGCTTCACCAGTGCTGAGGTAAAGGAGGACGCTGAGGACCTCATCCTTTTGCATGACCTCTGTCACTAGGACCCATGCCCACTCAGCAGAAGCCTCAGTTTTCCCTAGCCTTCCTTTTCCTTCCAGTGTAGCTGGATTGTGTCTGTGACAATCTTGCCAAGATTCATCTCCATGTGGGCTTTGCCTTTCCTAACTCCATTCCTGCATGCTCAGTGTCTCTCTCTTCCTTCTGACTGCTCTGATCCTACTGTCACCTTTGTATGATTCCTTTGTTTTAGTTTAGCCACGAGCTTCTTATTGAAACCTGCAGCCTCTCTGCACCTGTGCTAGACTTTCTTCTTGATTGTTCTTGAGCTTAGATGGTCTCTTCCTGTCCCTCAGCACCAAAGCAATTCCCAAGCAAGTGACAGGAAAGTGTAGGACATGTTGCAAACACATGATCTCATGAGGAACACAACTCTCCACTGCACTGAGAGGTCAGGTCATCCAGGGCAGAAACTGTCTGCCTTTTGTTACCACAAAGACAATCTCAAATCTCTTCTCCCAGAATTCTCCAACTCAAATACAAATGGTTTCCATATGCTGCCATTCCAGACACAGTTCACACATTTTCCTGTGTCTCCTCACTCATTTTAAATGACATCAAAGAAGAAATAGGAACATTTATGAAATGCAGGTCTCACAATGGTGGAAGTTTTACCTTCTGCATTCCCCAACCTGCTGTCTTTGCTTATTGCCATCCCTTACTGTGTTATGTGCAGTTTAGATTGCATGCTCCTTGAGGTTAGGATCTGTCAGATTTTATTTGTCTATATAGTGCTATACACACCTGTGGCACTATAGAAATAATTAATAATAACAATTTATGACAGCGTACTTTGGTACCAATTATCACATATTGTGTTCACTCTGGTAGGCCACAGAAAGCTTTTCTAATGGAAGTGGAATAACATGCCCTGTTTCTTGATAGTTCACTTCTGAATATGTGTATAAGCATGAAGCATTCCTGAAGAAGGGCTCATTTTTCCTTAGCTGATCTGTATTTTCAACTTCTATACTTTAAAAAAAAAAAAGAGATTTTCTTCAAAGTGTGCTTTTTGCTTTGTGTCTTGAAACTGACAAACCAATTCTGTTATCATTGTGGCACATAACATGGATTTTCCACACAAAATCCTTTGCATAACAGGAAAAATGCAGTAATTGATATATATGAACATAAACCAAAACACAGGAGTCTCTTTTCTTCTCTAGATTAAATTAATTTGCTACAAAAATTAATCAACTACCTGGTGTATTTCAGCAAAAGAAAACAGTCACCTCTGAAAAATTTATAGTTTACTATCTTTTTTCAATATGAACAGAAGATATTGAGTTACTCTTCTACTGAATTATTCTTTATATCTACACCTTAAAATTTTGGTTTACCTAAAGTCACTACTCTGGAAAACAACTATATCATACAATGTATCTGAATTTCCTTTTGCAGACAATAATTATGTTTGCCCACTAGTCTAGAAAAAGAACTGTGTTTAGAATTTGTAATAAAAATATATTAAAGAAACTACTATGCAAAGGAAGATCTGTTTTACCAGTTTTTAGGCAGGAGTTTGTGGAATGGAAATTTCCACAACACAACCAAAGCCAAGATATTTCTTTCAGAAACATTGTGCAACTATATAAACAGAAAAAACTCTGAACTAAAGAGCTCCAAAATTTTCTAGATGTGCAATAAGCTGCTAGAAGAAGACTGCATTTTCCCAGAGAACCTGATCAAAAAATCAAATTGCTAAGAATGGCCTGCAAATACATCTGGAGTTTATTTCCTGTGGACCTACGTATTTTCCTTTCAGTCTAAAAAAAAAAAAAAAAAAGAAGTATTTTCAGAACCACTACACCTGCTATTCTGTACATATACATCTTACAATTATTTTTCATCCCTCCAGAATTAAAAATATAAAATTTATCACAGGTTTGTAACACTGCAGAGAAAACTCTCTTTGACAATACAATTAAAGTTTAAATTGTAAACATTTTTAGAAAAAAAATTCTGTGCATTATTTGTGGGCTTATTATCTGTTTTTACACATTTCCTATGTGTGGAATTCTATAGTTCAGTTCATACTGACATTTTTAAAGCTGAAGATTCAGTGTTCACTGATAGTTTACTCTTGATAGCATAGGGTGTTGTTTCCTTGGTTGGACCTCCCAGGACAATGTCTTCACATATTTCAACACTCTTTGTAATCTTTTTAACACAAATAAAAATTAATAATACTGACCTTGATGAAGTACTTTGACTTCTTCCAAGGCATTACTCTCTACAGTAAAGTCCCATGTACTGCTTGTACATCACTAACAGAGATTTATTTTAGCTCCTTTATATGGATTGAATTTCACCAAATTAATTTTATTAACTCATTATGCTGATTTTATCTTTTTCAAGTGATATTTAATGTCTCTCCTTTCTGTGGTATTGATTGCATCAACTTTAGTCACACAAACTATGCTCTATTATGTTTGGGTTTGGGCATGAACATATTTGCATTTCAACTACCCAGCAATTCCTGGCTAAACAAAATATGTAATATAATAGACATCAATCTTTGAGAAAACCCCCATCAAAAATATGAAATGAAACAGTCATTTTTTCCTTGTTAAGCTGATCACTATGCATGTCTGTAGCTTGAAGTGAGGAAGGGAAATGGCAGGAGATCTTTGTACACGCTGCAATCTTGAGGGAGAACCCTTGCAGGCACAGTGTGGTAACTGGGAGTGGGGCTGCAGTGGAGCCTCATCCCCAGTGGGCACAGCAGTGAAAAGCAGGTGAGCCGTGCTGAAGGTGAGGAGACAGGGAGTGCTGAGCTGCACTGAGCACCCACCAAAGGGAACACGGGGCACAGGTGCAGTGCTTGAGCAACCAGGGGTATAAAAGGTTGGGCTAAAGAACAAAAAGGGCTGATGCTTGCAGCCTTCTGAAGTGATGCTACACTGTATGGGCAGATGCCTGAAGCCTTCTGATGAGGCATGGTGCTACTGTGTGTTGGTGAATGCTTAAAGCCTTCTGATACTGTATGGCAATGCTCTGTGTGTTGTGGCCATCTCAACTGTGACCTATGCTGTGACAGACCTGAGGAGAAACAGCTATCCTGTTATGCAGGGCAAAGAACTTGCTTCCTGTGCCCTTCCTTTCCCTCTTCTCTCTGCTCCTCTCATGTCCACTCTTACTCCCTCCTGTCTCTCTGTGTGGCCTTTCAGGGACCACAATTTCTTGTCACTGCAATTTTTCAAATTATGATTTACAACCTCGATTATCAAATTCGGTGTGATATTTTCAAATTGAATGTTGTATTAAAAGTATTTTAGAAAGTGATTTGTCTTTCTAACTAAGTGTAGCAACAAGTGGCATCTTTCATATGGGGATTGTCTTGTTTATTGGGGACACAAGCTGGTGTTTTCTTGATGTTTTATAAAGGAAAAACAGATCAGAAGTGACGGGTAATATGCAGGTATCTTTAAGACCTGAGCATAAATTGCTTGAATACTGAAGATAGACAAACATGCAAGCACTGTAAAAATGTCTGCTTATAAATTGAAATTTATTTATGACTCAATTACAAAAGAATAGGAAAACAGTGTCCTCAGAACAAAAATCTCAACCAAAATAACATATGAATATAAATATCAGATTTGACCCATGCTAGCGAGATCTTTTTGCTGAAGGAGGTAGAAACTTAAAAACATCTCTGACATTTACATCTCTTTCCTAACTGTAATCTTTGCTGCTATTTGGCAAGAGCCACCTCAGGGCGAAAACCAGAAAGGTGTTCAATCATACACACAAATGCTCATAAACAAGAGAGGATGGGAACTGGATACTTTACTCAAATTGGAGTAAAGTGAGACAACTACACAAAGACTACCTGTTTATGACTTTCAGTGTGGTAGGAACACTCTCTGTCACTGAAACTGGCTAGCTTGAATCCACCCATACCCATATTAACAAATACTTATTTTCCAAGACAGAAACAATGTGGTCTCCTCCTTTTAATAACTCTCCAAATGTGTTCAGGAACGGTACAGGAAAATGCAAGCTGGCCTGGGCCCAAGTGTGTTCCAGGAATAATTTTAAAATTTAATAGCAGAGATAATTGTGATCCAGTGCCTATGGCTGTTTCCTGACACTACCTTCTGTATGTGTACAAACACAGTCAAAATATCTGGTTTACATTTCTCAGGGTTTCCATGCAAATCAGAATAAGGTCTGTTAGATTTGACAGTGTGCATGGATTAAGTGACTTGGCACTGGCCTTCCAAGAAAAAAAATTATATACATTTCCAAGAATATTTGTTTAATAAATAATATTAATATTAATAAATAATAAAATATATTAAATAACATTATTAATATTATTATTCCAATTATATTTATTAACCAAATAGGCTGCTGAATAGAGAATATAAGTCTAATAATAATAAGTCCATTTTTTATGTTCTCCACATAGTATTTCAAAATAGTCCTTAGACCTGGCAATCTGCATGTGAGAATCTGAAAAGCTCTGCTTCAAAATAATCTGACACTCATACGCAGACTGACATAAAGGCAATTATGTGTTTCCTTTACAGTAGATGATTAACTGGAAAACTACTGTACATGTTTGGTCATATGAACTAGGCTTTGCTATCAAAACCATAATTTGGTGCTGCTTTGCATATGTTGTGTCATACTTAGAAAATGGCTGGTGGTCAAAACCAATGAGAGGAGACATGCAAAAGGTTCTTGGCAGCAAAAATTTCTCATTTAAAAACTTAAGAGGACATGATTTGCTTACTGTAACCATAGCCATCATCTTCTTCTAAATAGGATATTTGAATGCAGTGGTAGAATTTATTTACTTTTTCTAAACCATGTTTCAGAACTTTAGCAGAAGGTAAGTTTAATCTTTTTCAAACTCTGCAATCAAAATGGACTGCTTCAGAGCTGTCTATCTGGGAGGCAAGAAGAGCTTAATTCAAATTTTTGTGAGGGCAGAAAGAGAAGGTTATCATCAATCTACAGGCAGAGGGATTTTATTGGCATTTGCAGTTAGACGAAAATCATATTAGTTGCAAGTTTCTCACTAATATGAAGACTGAACTTAATAGCTTTGTTCCCTGAGCCTGTTAAAGAGTCAAAGATTCACAGAGGACCTTATTTTCAAAATTCTGTACTCGATGCAGTGTAACTAATAGCCCTAAATTAAACACACTGCTCCCACTTTACACCCTCAGCAGAACATCCATGGAAATGGGAAACATTGACACAAACCAATAAGAGATAGACAGTAGAAAGTCCAGTCTCAGACAGTGTGTGAATATTTCCTTCATTTTTGAGTTTTGCATTTGCAATGTAAGGCCTGTCCTCGAATAATGGAGGCAAAGGCAGCAGAGTGAGAGTGATCAAAGGGAAATGAGACATCTGGGGTCAAAGCCATTCTCTAAATCAGACCTAGTGAGGACCTGATCCTATGACTCCTCTTCAAGGAGAGGTACTAATCAAGTTACATGGGATAAAAATCTTCTGCTCTTTTAGGTTTCTTTTAATAAGAAATTACCTTGGCAACTAACTCAAGTTAGAGGACAGAACAGTGATCTTAGGTAGAGATTTTACCCCATGAATATCACTCGGGTACAATCTTGCCACCCTAAAGAGGCCAGTACACAAGTAAAATCCCTCTAAAAAGCATTTTTTAATTTTGGTGAGTTAAGCTCACTTCTAAGAATATCCACTCCAGTCATCCAGCTCTTTCCAGGTATTGTGAGGAGCTTAGATTCTAATGGGAGATGGCAAACTCTACATGATAGGTGAGTCCGAACATTAGTGAGTTTGGAACTTAGAGATGATGTGGCATGAAAACTCTTGTTATTCCTATTCTGTAGCAATTTCTGAAATTATAGCAATGTAACTCCACCTGGGTTATTACCCCTCAGAGTTGATTATCTCTCTCACTTCAGTCACAGGGCTCTACTGAGCCTTTCATAATGGAGCTTTTGTGGAGAAAATAGTGTTGAGGTCCTGGGTGCCTTTACTACATATTGACTATGGTATTTTAGGGTGTTTGCTACACACAGAGCCATGTCACATGCCTGAGACAAGCATTTCATAAAGACCAATTGTAACAAAACCCTGTAAAAAGTACCTGTGTGGCTGTTTGAGTTCACAAATCCATGATGTCACTACCTTTGCTGCAGCTGCCACAGATGAGCAGGCTGTCACATTTTGCACTGTAGCAGCAAGATTCTCTGACTGAGAAAATCCATATAAAAGGAATTTGCTGACTTAGATTTTTTTTTCTTTTAATATCTGTAGCAAGATTCATCTTTATTATATGGTATTACACAAGCTCTCAGTTACTCAGGTGTAGATCTAAAGGGTCAAGTTGTGAGAGATACTGAAATATTAATATCTTTCTTTACAAACATATGTGCTCGCAGGGTATATCCAATTGTAATAATTTATACTTCATCTACATTCACTTACCAAAGAACTCCTTATATACTAATACTCCTTTGTTATTACATCTCCCATAAAGCCAGTAGCAATTAAGAGGAATCTGAGTTATGAAAATGAATTCCTAGTTTGTACAAATACTTAAATTTTTGGGTGCTTTTCTATTTAATCTCTACTCTGAGAAAATAATGTAATAAGAAAGGATTAAAACAGCCCAGGAACAATTTCAGGATCTGACCCTTCAGCCTAGATCCAAATAAGTTTTGGCACCTGTATTCCACTGATTTAGGATGGACTTATGTGTGACTACCTTTTTTAATATAGGAAGACACAAATGTTCATATTTTGCCATCATTCAGATATTCCCAAGAGGTTTAATGTTTGATGACATTCTGTGGAACTGAAAGGAGCAGGATATTCTTTTATGGGTCACATATGACATGCCTCTATTAATTTCAGTGGAATTTCAGTAATTTTAATATTCCCTGGACTTTTTCCTTTAAAAAACCAGGAAAAATTGGATTCTGTTAATACGAGAGCAATGAAATTAATTCATTGAAAATAATACAGGGTGTTGATTTCTAGGGAAAGAACTGTAGCATTTAAATATTTTCTTTATCTCTCCAACTTGTATGAATAGGGGAAATTCAACGACACAAATTGATATTTAATACATGTAGCAGTGTTCTGAAACTGATACCTTTTTAAGCAAACTGCAGTGCACCAAAAAAAGTTAAATAGTTAATGAATTATGGAACAAAAATATAGTTGCCACTGAGAAATATCTTGAGCTTAGGTAGTCTACTGACAAATCTTTCAGGAGTGGTTTGTACAGGTAGTGGCTCTCACACGATAAACCAAATGCTCTTGATGTTGTTTTCTGCAGAAGCCTTTTCCCCTGGAGCTTCCACCACCTCTCATGAGAGGAAAACCTGTCACAATGCTCTGGCTCTGCAATTTCTTGTCTTGGTCACCTTGTCCCTGCTGTCCTACCCTCACCTTGGCCATGCCCTGGTGGGAATGGCAGACTAAGGCTTGTCACCTGCCACAGTCATTAAAGCTTAGAACCTGACCCCTCTTCACAGTTTACCAAAGGAAGCTTCTACCTCCTGAAAGGTCTCTGTGCATCTCTGAGGGGCAGCTTGCCCTGGGTAAATAATCTCCCTTTGCAGCAGCTGGTAGTCTGGACAGAGCCAACACTCAGCCCAACAGCTCAGGAAATCACTTGTTGTGGCTGGGAAGGGTGGCAGGGGAAAAGACTGAGAAGCAGATACACTCTTAAATCAATCATAAAGATATATTTATTTATGCAGCTGGCAAGTACCCAAATCCACCAGGGCTCTGAATGAGTTATGCTCTCCAAAGCTTTCGCACAGACCTACAGATTAGTCATGCTCTAAATGAATTGCCCATTCAGCACTACAAGCTCTACCTGGCTACTTTCTAGTGAGAAAATATGTGTGTGGCAGCATAAATGGACAGAGCCAGACACTGAGTTGTTCAGTCCCTGGCGAGGAAGCATTTGGCACAATCTCAGGGCCAGCAGGGCTGCAGTTCTTACCTGTGATGTGCTTCTGTTTCCTGTAACTCTTTCTGCACAGTCACATTCAAAAGGCTGCTGTACCTTGAAGTGGTGAGCACAGGTTCAGCTTGCCTTTTCTACCTTAGTGTCTCTGCATGTTCATAAATGGTAATTTATCATGCCATGAACTAACTTTGGCATGGTTTCTCCCAACAATTCTTCAGTATATCTGGACAGGAGCGTTTTGCACTTGCACTTAAAGAAACTGAGCAATTTGGTGCTTATTCACATATGTGTTTACTTTCCTATCCACTCAGAGTGGGCTCGCAAGATATATCTACCTCAAAACTTATATTACAATCCACCCTCTGTTATCACAATGTTTACTATACTTCCCTTGGATCAGAAAGTCTAGTCAGCCTCGGATAGGAAAAAAACACTGGGAGAAAAATATCAGACACATTTTCTGAAATGGAAGAGAAAGTTGAAAGAAAATTTGATGGTGGTAAAAATACTGAAAAATACCCTGGGAAGGGGGGAAGTTTTGAGCACCTGAAAAGTCAAAAATTTGTTCTGAGAAGGAGGGCGAGAAAGATATTTGAGGGAAAAAAAGGAATGCAAGAAAAGCCAATTATGGGATTCTCGCTAAGACATAAAAAAGGGGGGATTACGGCTGAAAGAAACACATTTAGGGATGAATTTGTATGGAAAGTGGGATTAGAACAATAGCATGAATGAAAAATCAGATAAAATAGCATCTTGAGTGGCATACCATTCTGGGCCTGATGTTATGCATAAATTGAAGGATTGTCCTGGCTGTGGCAGAAGAGAGACACAGATCTACAGATTGCTTGGCTCTGTGCACACCACTGCTAAAGAGCAGTCTATAGATGAGGTAAGGGCAGTCTGCTCCTTCACCTGCATGCCCCCAGCTGCTTCACAGGTCTGGGAGTGTGTGTGCACATGGGATACCACCCACACTGGGACACTGCCCATCAGGGCCAGGCACTGGGCTGCTGCCTGAGCTACAGCTGGGGAATCAAATGTCAGAGCAGCTCTCAAGGGACAGCAGAAGCAAATTCACCATGGTTCTAGGCTCAGGATATTCAAAGTTAGCTTTAACTAACCAGCAGTTTCCTCTACACTTCTTCTGAGCATTGATTAAAATACTAATGGGGATAGCATGGACTGTGAGAAAACAGACTGTGTGAAAAGCAAATGTGATTTGAGAAGAGTGCATCAAAGTAAAAAGCTGCACTGATAACCAATCACTCAGACAGCAATACTGTCTTCATAAAGTGTGAGCAGAATAGAAAATTCTAAATGTAAAGTTAATTCTGGCTTCATGTCATATCACAAACATGCCTGTTGTCAGTAGTCATAAGTAGTGATAAGGAGAGCTTAGATGGTTCTAGCATTTTAATGTCTCACTCTTGTATTTACCCGAACAGTGAAGTTTTATGCCAGTTACTAATCACTCCTTAGCCAGAAGCAGCAGACTCCTTATTCCCTGAAGTCTGTTCTTAGTTAATTGCACTCATGAGTACAGCAAATTTAGAGTTGTTATTCTTCAGCAAATCCTTCCAACTCCCTGGCCAAGAAGCCAGTATAGCAGCCAGGCAATATAAGCTACATTATCACCTCATACTGGTCTAATATTTTAATGGTTTTTTTTAGCTATCAGTAACTAGCATCTGTCCTGTCAAAAGGTGAGATCAATAAAACATACATATAAATAAAGTAAAAAGTAGTCCTCTATAAAATCAGAATGAAAATTTATGCTATAATCTATTTAGCACTTAGTTTACAGGGTAGGCTTTATGAAACTACACAGCACATTCCAGGAGAAGCTGTGCCCAAGCAGGGCAGCTAATAGTAATAACTGATTAACTCAATTTCTTTTGAAGGAAACAGATTAGCCCTACACTTTGGAACTGGCTATTTCCATTAGCAATTGTCATGGATTGTTCTTAATAGCCAGCCTGAAAAAAATTAGTTATCAGTTTCAAAGTGTGCCTTTGGGGCCAGATTCACAGTTGGAAGAGCTCTGCTGATTTTTGTAGGCTTATACTGCTTTGCTCTGATGTTTACAAGAAGTCTCATTCTGATTTAAATGATCTGAAGGGAACAGTGGCAGTCATTAAGCCAGCAGAATTTTCTTTAGTGCTTTCAGTATTTTTCTGTCAGAGGTTAGATAGCTTTGCTGCTTGACTGAGTTGTAAGAACTGGTTTTCCCTTTTTTTTTTTTTTTTTTTTTTTTTTTTTTTTTTTTTTTTTTGTGAAGGTAAGTGACAGTGTCTTTTATATCTAAGGCAGAAAAACAGGTTTTAAGAGACCAATTCTAACCCTTAGCTAGGGTCTCCCAAGTGACATTCCCTGTGAATGTACTCACAGACCTCACAGCCTTGCTCTGTACCCCTGTACTCTTCTGCATTACCACGGCTCAGACCCTCCTGCTTTCTGCTTAACAGTGGGAAAGACTCCCTTGCTGTAAGGCTTGAACAATAACACAGAAGTAGATGAAAAGATTTAACTGATGTTGGCAGACTTAGGCTCAGGACCTGCTCCCACTGCACACTGTGATAAAAGGGGTGAAGGTGACTTTCCTGGGCTTTATCTCGAGGAAAGATGCTTTTCCTGAAGGGTGTCATGAACAGCAGCTCTTAGTGTCAGTAGCAGATATGAGCTTGGAGACTTGCCTAGAAGTGATCAACTTTTAAAAGGTTCAGTCAAATTGTAAATAATTTAACTCTAACCCCTTTTCACAAAGTCAGGAAGACAAGAGAAAGTGGAAAACTCTGTATCACAGAAGACTTCAATTTCAAAAGCTTCTGTTCAGAAATGAACAAAATGAAGCCAAATAATGTAAACCCAAAACTATGACTGCGGTGATGCAAAAGAAAAAACTGGTCTGAAAAATGGTAGTAGCCATGGTTACACACATATACACCCCATCACAACACAATGGTCCTGTCATCCACTGCACTGAAAAGCTGTTATATCCCCACATAATGCAAGTCTTGGAAGGAAAAACAAAAAGAGGCAGAACACTGAAGCCCAGTGCCACTTGAAAACTTGAGAGTTTCAACTCTCTGCAGGAGAAGATTAACTGTTCTGCAGGTACACCCTCAATTTTAGAAACACATCTTGGGAAACATGACGAGTTAATTGCTTACTTAAGCAACAATTTTGCAAGCTATCATAAGCAAGCAAACTGAAGAAGAAACCCCAGGACTGCCTTTTTCATACCAGGTAACTCCACTAATGAGCAGTGCTAAACATTTCTATTTGAAGTATATAATGTCTAAAAGCTTTGACACGTGTCTGGTATTACTGGCTTTTTATAGCTTTATGTAATGAATCAGGGCATCTACAGAATATTTCAGAAATGCATGTTGCAACAGCTCTCAGGGCTTGTAAAGTTGCTGAGTACTTTCTAAAATAATTTTCACTAGACGTTTGATGAGCACAGATGGGTAACTTCCAAAGCACAAGGTTTGCTAGAGTTGCTCCAGCTCCTCCAAAGACTGCATGGGTGGCTGGGAAATCCCAGACTGGCATGCTGCTGACCCAGGGGCAGCCAGTGCAGGCCTTTTCTGTCCCTATTTCATCCCTGAGAGCCGTGGCACAGCTGCAGTCTGGCCATCAGGAAACCAAGCTTTTACCAGACACATCCTCTTCTCAGCTGGGCCCTGCTGATGGCTCCCAGCCACAGGAATGCAGCTGTACAGATTTGGGACTGTGCCTGGCTCAGGGCTGGGTTTGGAGCATCTGTATATCTACTTTTGCTATGTAGGGAATCTTTAACCTTTTCTGTACTTCAGTTATCATCGGTGAAAACACAGAGAAAAGAAGTTTCCTGCTCTCCCCAGGTGTTCTCAGTCAGATTACATGAAATATTGGATGTACTTTTCTCATGAAGCACAGACTGATGGTGGCATGGCTGAATTAAGAAGAGTATTTTAGTGGCATCCTGAAGTAAGTGTTCAAAATCCTGTGATGTATGGAGCTGTGAGGTTTTGCACATATGAAAAAGGCAGAATGGACTGTTTTCCATGGATTGTGTTGCTCTCACCACCAGGAATCTTTTATTTAATTCAGCAGAGCTCAGATCACTCAAGAGTCTTAACTGGGAAAGAAAATAATTGGCAAAACCCCCAAGTTTTGCTGTCCTAGTCTGACAATAGCAACTGCATAATGCAGTCTGTATGAAGAACAGTATAAATCACAAGTTTAGCTCTTGCTGTAATTCTCTGGAGTACAACGTGGCATCAGGGGTCCCAATTATACTCAGAGAGAGCACTTTTTTGAATGGAAATGGAGAGGAAGCCATAGAACAAGGCTAAGGGTATTTAGATTCTGAAGTTCAAAAAAAAATTACATCTATCATATATCACTCCTGGGAAGGATAATTGATCAGAAAATGTGTTTTTCTAAAGCTTAGCTACCCCATGACTTTGTTTATTTTTAAAACATAATCCACTCTTAAAGAACATCCAGAAAGACGAAAGCCAACATCCTCACCAGCTAATCAGGATTCTTAATTCTGTGTTTGCTGCACGTCTGGCAATTGCTTGGATTCGAGTAATTAGTTGATTTATGTGCCTAAAGCCATTAAGACAAAATCAGAAGAGGTGCAAACATAGATTCAGGGGAGACAATATTTTAGATTTTTTAAAATATAAATCCACAAGAGGAATGCAAGAGAATGAATATAGAAAAGGAAATAAATGAAAGAAACCCTTCTGGGGGACTCTAAAATAGTGTAAATTACAATAATGTTCCCTTCCCATCAGCTATTCAATTCTAAACAATCACATGGACATTTTTTTTCCTGTAACTACTTAGAGTAATTTACTTGCCGTAGTAATAAAGAAATTATCTCTGAATTTGGGTCCACTGTGGATGAGACTTCAGACAACTAAGTGTTCTGTCAAAGTCTAAATAGTTGCTGTAATATATTTCCCAATCTGTGCAGGGGAATTATCATCTCTGGCTGATGATTTGTCACAACAGTGTGAAAAACCTATTTTAGAAATATTTTCTGGAGGTGCCTGCTTCTTCTAAATGATGGCTAGCTGCCTCCCCATAGTATCAGTGTCACAATAAGGCCCAATCCATAAATGGAGTTTCCTTTAGATAAAAAAAGATTACAAATAAAAATGTTTTCTTTCTAAATCAGAAAGAAAGGTGAAGGTGTTACAGAGTGGGAGCAACAAGGAATATAGAATCAGAAGTATTGAGCTCTTTGTTTTGATCATTGTCTAATTGTCACACTTTGCTAATGTTAAAATATCTCAGAAGGTCAAAAGTATTTAAATAGCACTGGAAAAATAAAAATTAATATAAATTGTAATAGAGATGAGCAATGTGTTCTGTCAGTGTGAAAGCATTTCTAAATATGTGATATAGCATAATAAAACTATATTAAGTTGAAGAGTCATAGCAATTTTTTTTCTAATACACATTCTGAAGTATAAAGACCATTACTTCCAACAGTTTGAAATTTTTTAAAAATAAAAAAATAGAATAAATGCGAACAATAGTCGATTTTCAAGTGCAAAGTTTCTTCATTTCTGCATCTGCCATCCCTGTAAGCAGGAAATCACACCCTGTTATGAAGTATCACTATTTTGAGGAGTGAATGGGACAAGACTTCCAGTGGTCTAAGCATTTCAAACTCTAGAAGCTGAAGTGCCAACCAACAGGTTCTTCCTTTACAGCTGCCCAGTAGCAGTGGTGAGAGGGCTCTGTGCAAAATCTTGACCTCGTTAATGACACCACAATGCCAAGCTGAAATGCAATCTTTGCTTCCTTGAAGTTTCTATAAACATACATTACCTGGATTTTTGACTAATCCTTGGAGTTTTAATTCTGATTTTAATGCTTACCATTAATGAAAAAGATTTGTGCAATAAACAAGAAAATTTAGACTTACAGGGCTTATTTTTCAAACTAGATTTAAGCCTTGATGTACTTGTATTTTATGCTTTCTGTGTATTATTAAAGGTCTACAGCATAGAATTTCCAGCCAAATATTCCCTATATGACCTCATCTTTTAACCAAAGTTTTGTGCTAATTAACCAAGAATGTGAATTAGTCTTTTTGATTTTTGTCCAAATCTGTAAATCTGTATTTTATTCTACTTACCCATGTGTTTTTTTGTTTTTTGTTTTTTTTTTTTTTGTATAATATAACTGTTTCTGTCAATGACAGGTAAAATAGGACAGGCCAGGAAGGAATTGTATAATTCAAATATAACTAAATTTCACCAGTTAAAAGTGAGGCTAAAGTATAAAAGAATCCTAGAGAAAACCTATTTTAAAAAAATTATTGAATTTTCTCCAATTTTATGAGTTGCCCGAAAATTTAAGGGCTACAGCTGTCAGTACTCAATTTTTTTCAGGATAAAGGGGACTAAAATGCTAATTTTTTTAGCAATAATGACAAGGTTGTTACAACAGTGCAGCTGTACTTGCACACCTTGGGATGTTATCCTGGCTGCTGGACATTGTTTAACTGGCATTATCCATACAATTCTGAAAAACAGTAAAAAGGTAGTCTCCAAACTTCAGCTAATACCTCCAGTTATTCCCTCATGGAGACCATACATGGCCTCTGACTTCACAGGAGAGCTTTTTTAATTTTCCAGTAAAAATTAATAATGGAGAAAAAAAGAGAGATGAAGGTAAGAGCTGCCCCTATGAACTGACATCAGAACAGCCGAGCTGGGAGATGGGGCTGTGAGCATCACCCGCTGTCCTTGCAGACACGCTGCTGGGGTCCACGTGTGCCCAGCCTGAATGCTTCCCAAGCAGAGCCACCATGTCCACCGTGGAGGTGAGTAGCTGGAAAAGAAAATCCTAGAGCATCCAGCCCAGAATGGAAAATAGTGTTCAAGCATATCAGTTGAAAAACAGGTGTTTTCTGCTGGAAGAAGGCACCTGGTGTGAGAAATTTTATGCAAAAGGCAGTGTTCCACAAAAAATAAAGGTGAGACAATCTGAAATAACTCACTGAAACACATTTGACAAACCTGACATATTGCCTTTGATGAGAACATCTTTCCCAAGCTACCAGGACATAAAGCTATATGTGCTGACAGGGATGAAGAGTGTTTAATAATTGTGCTAGAAAATAATATAATAGTTTACCGCTTCCAGCTGCATTTCCTGTTTTATCCATTTTTACACAGTGAATGGATAGAACAACAATGAAGGTAGAGCCATCTAAATCATCTATCTAAATGCCAAGTCCTCATTCCCTGAATAAGTGATAGGTGTTAAGTATTTATCTGAGTAGGGACAAAGTCTGTTTTTCCAAGTGCCACAATAATTCTCTCTTTAGCCTTACATATTTTTCATTAAATGTATTATTTTGAAATTAAATTTCTACTGTAGATCTGGGGAATGTCTTAGATGACCCTGAGCTTGTCTTTTTCTTGCAGCTACATTGGATAGTCTTATAGGAGATATTAACTTTCCCCACCAAGCTTTTTTTCCATTATTATTCTTAGAACACTACAACTGCAAAAGCACTAGCACTAGTTTCAATTATTTCAGGCAGCACGAAACAGCTTTCATGGGACTGAGAAAGCCTTTACATAGAATAGCCTATAGTGTGGCCATTATGATGTTCTTCTGGGACATGGGGGAGTGGGTTGAATCCTATTAAGTAGAGGAGACAATTGAATCTGCATTTTCTGCAACCTGGGTGGGTACTTTAATCATGACTTATTGGATAAAAGGTTAGGGGAAGATCACAATTGGCTTCTC
Source organism: Lonchura striata (assembly GCF_050655825.1). NCBI lineage: Eukaryota > Metazoa > Chordata > Aves > Passeriformes > Estrildidae > Lonchura > Lonchura striata. Next base: position 22,245,429 of record NC_140704.1, on the reverse strand, counting down.
CAGATACATTTCATGAGAAATGAATAATAGCTCCCCATGCAGTAGAGTTTCAGTTTTGTGAGTCCCACTGGCACTAACGTTGTAAGTACTGGAGGACAGCTTAAACCCATCTTTGTTCCTAAGCAGTTCCTGTGGCTAGCTTAAGTAGCTCAGCACAGTTTCCAAATCTCATTATTGGGCAGTTATGTCTCCTAAAGCATTGTACTGAAACCAGGCACCAAACTCAGGGCAGCAATCTAAAAATTTAGTCATTGAACAGCTAACTAGGAAGCCTGAGACAAAATTCTCTAGAAGTGTTAAATTATGCATAATTTTATGATAAGCTGGTAACTTCAATATCCTACTTCAGAAGTATAATTGATGTTCTGAAATAAAATATGTAACACATGCTCTTTGGGATCTAATGTTACTCTGCATTCTGTACATTTTTCTGAATACTGCAAGTGGATGTGATTCAGACAATTGAAATCATAGATTTTCCATTGTTGTTACAACAAAATACAACATTTTTGTTCTGAATTCTCTTAAGATATCAGTTTTCAGGTAAATCAAAATCATCTTCTTTACACAGATTTTTACTTCAGAGATTCTGTGATAATTTAATTAACGTGATCATAACTTAAACAACTGGAGAAGAATTTATGGGTCATGTGTACATAATTTATCATTATATATTGCATAACCAAGTAAATAAGCAGAAAAATGCAAAACCAATAGTACCAGACATATACATGCTTTTTTCTATCTAGCCATACATTTTCACCATGCTATAACCACACAAATACGCAGAGATTGCATCCAATGTCATACAATTAAACATACTGTATGCTCCAGTAATAGTAACAAATGCTTACAGTGGTCCAGTTATCAATAAATTATTTAAAATGTTTTGCTTAGAATTGCAGAGAAAACTATGCAGATGCCAGGGTGTAACCATGGAATTCAGCTTTCTGCTTCTTAAAAGGTAGCAAAGACACATTTCCAAAGCTGCTCTTGCTCGATGTTTGAAATGCAATGGAATACATTGAGACATAAGTATTTTAAAATCTCACGCTTTCATCAAGTCCTAAAATGTATTTGACATGCACTGAAATGTCAGTAGCATTATATGAGATGACTTGATGTCACAAGCCATGGTGCCATAATAGTAAACAACCTTGGGAATGGGAACTGGAGCAGCATACATATCTGAAAACATAGAATGTCCTTTAGCTGCTTACAGCTAGTTATTTTCTTTGCTGTCATAAAGATATTCAGCCTAGATACAACCTCAGCTTTTGAATTTACAGATTCTTTTATCTCTCCTACACTTTTTCTATATCAAGTTTGTTTATAAATTTAAGTTGTATCCATCTATGTTTGCTCCACTGGGAGTAGAAAAAGGAGTTAGTAGTTAGTTTGAAGGTAGGCTTGGGTGCTCAGCACCACACTGTCACAGAACTCTTTGATGAGTGTGGGAAACTCATTCAGGAGCTTTCTGTCTGCAATTTATATGTATGTGAGGTTACTGTGAGGTTTGTGAGGAGTTTAGGTAGTACACTAAAAGATCCTTCTAAATATCATAAACGAAATTTTATTTCTAAAGTGAGTCAGTATTTAATTTAGTTAACAATTTCATTGATGGATTATGGTCCAGAGCTGTCTATACTGGAAGCTAAGAAAGCAAGTGTTTTATAACAACCTCACTGGAGACATTGCACTGCCACTTTACATCTGTTTCCAAACCTACTGGTCAATTATTCATTGTCACACTGAAACAGCTCAACTAGCAATGGTAAATTAGTGTACATCTTGTCTCGTAATATCACAGCCACACAGTGAGACTGAAAATTATGCATTGCATTTAGATGTTTTTATTCTATGTATATGCAGTCTTTCAATGAAAAGCATCTGAATATAGTCAGCAAGGTATGACTTTTGAAAATACTATTTTTCAACATTGAAAAAACAGTTTTGTTTTTCTATCAGGAATACTCTGAACTTTATGCTCTATTTTCCCTGAAACTCTCTTAGAATGCTACCTCATTTCCATCTGTAGTTAGCAGACTTCAGATTCCAAAGCAAAATATTTGTTTTACACATAATTCTACAAAAACTGTAACTGTCACTTGCAAGAAATTGAGATTTCGAAACTATATCCTTAAAAAAAATAAAAATCAATGACCAAAATCTCTTGCATAATTTGAATTAATCTCCCTGTGTATATATTTGTATGTGCTTATATATGTATACTGTAATAGTAATTATAAGTATAAACATATATATTACTTCAAATGTCATTTTGAGAAGAATTCTTCTGTCCCAGCTGTCATGTATAAAAGTTTTATATTGAAATCTAATTTAGGCTTTTTAAAAAATGGAAGGAAGCAGTCATTCCCAGAGGGTGATCCCTTTCTGCTGAAGAAAAGTACCCTAAAAAAGAACAGATGAAATCATTCTCTGGTGTGCACATTTTCTGCAAAAACTAGAGTGGTATACATAACTTTCAGTCAACTTTCTTTTGACAAGCAAAATAATCTAAAATCAATCCTATTATTTGACTTTCTCTGATTTCACCTCAGGGTCAAAATTTTAGAGCCTCATGTGCTCAAAATTGGAGTTCTAGACAGCATCAGGGCGGTTGAGGTTGGGATAGGTGCCCAATGGTGACCAAGATGGGCTTCCCCCAGGTGCCACACTCCATAGGAGAACTTCTTCCTGATAGATAGGGATCTTCAGAGGACAAAACATTCCAGCAGAAAATTTCTGATCAGTTCTAGTCTTCAACAGCATTGATTTTTTTTTATTAATTGCAGTGCATTCTAGATGGAGTAGATGTTTTGATTGTGCCTTATGGATACCCTAAAGATGATAAAGCAGCTGACCACAATTCTGACATCCTCTCTTGCATCACAGTTAATGGAATTTCAGTAGAAGTTGAAAACCTGGTTGACCAATGTTCACAACAAAAGTGATTTCCCAGATTAAGATGTCTGTATGTAAACTGCTCATTGTCTTTTCTAGCTATGTTCAGATAGCTAAGGAAAGATCTCACATCAGCAGGGGTGGGACTCAGTGATGATACCGAAAAAGGCAAAACTGAATGCAAAAATAAATAGCAAATGTGGGAAGAAACAAGAGTTATAGTTAGACATTATATGTTCAAAGGAAGACAGAAGGGATGATGAATGTACACAGAAATTAATCTAGGTAATCCATCCAAAAGAGATGTCAAGATGATTGTTTTAAGGCAAAGCAAAAAATGAGTCTCTAAAGAAACACTATAATGGACAGAAATTTCCTCTGAATCAGCAGTTGTTTGCATGCTGATGACAGCTGCATTTATTGTTAATCACTATTTGTTTCAAGTTTAATATTTCTTAGTCTCCTTGACTGCCCTCTGGTTCCCTTTATATAGCATTCCCAGATTGAAAAAAAAAGTGAGCTGAAATATTGATTTTTCTGTTTCCTTTTCTTCTAGCAAAAGATAATGAGCAAAATTCATCACAGGAATAATTAGTAGAAATTATTCCTATTGTATTGTGAAACCAAGTGACATTTCATTGTTTATCTGGAGGCTTAATGATGATTTCTGATGATAATTACTAAGCTTTCAAAGTTATTGTTAATATGCACCACATTTCTCTGTTTATCCAAACTCAGAAAGTATGTGACTATATATAAAAAAAAATTTAAATAGGTGTCAACTGTTGAGCTGTCCTGAATGGAAAAGCAGTTTTCATTTTTATATTTTTTATAATGGATCCATTCCTCAAATCTTTCTCTTGAAATCTGGGTGTAAGAATTAAAGCTGGGAGTTTACAAATGAGCCTAGATATTGTAAATCGTGAATAATGGTAATGAACAGCCACAAGAAAAGCAACACCTAAAGAAAAAAAACAAATAGGAAATATTTAAGTTCTCCTCCACTTCTAAACTTTTTCCAATTTAGTCACACACATCTACAGTACCAAAACTGGAACAGGTAAATCTTATTTCATGAGTACCTGTAGTACAGATGGACCAGAAATCCTTGAGACAGGGCTGATGAAGCCAACTGTAAAACACCTGCAGTATGTTTAGTTCAGATGCAATGCAACTTCCACGTGAGTCTGACTGCATTCAGGGCAGTAATGCATGGTGTTCTGCAGATGTACCGAGTTACAGACCACTACACATTTGATGCACTTCTAAGGTCAAATGGTAAGAACTTTAATTATCTAAATGTTGGAATCATGCTCCTAGAGGGACAGTTATGGAGGTGAAATAGAGACCTTTAAAAATTAATTTGAAGAAAAATGTGTAAAACTGTGTAGTAATACTGTTTTACACATAGTTCCTCAATTATTTTTTAACTACATTTTTTTGACATATTGGAGTTTTTAAGGTCAGGTAGGTTTCCCATCCAATGTGATCTGCTGGTTTAACTCATGCCAGAGAGACTTTCAAAGGATATTTCTTAAAGTGGTATCTTGATGCCATCCTTTTCCTATGGGAGCTGAAATAAAACTTTACTGGTTTTGGAAGAATTTAGCAACATCAGTGGGACTCCATTATACTTGTCACCAGTTCCAAGTCAGCTTCTATCTTTGTCCTGTGTCATTTTTGTTTTGATTCTTCTACTTGGTATGCTATTTCTGTCTTCACTTTCAAGATTGACAGGTATACTAATTTTCCTTTTTCTTATTTGTATCCCTCCAGTTTTTTATAGGTTTTAATTAATGGCTGAATAGTTAGGACTTAGATTATAAGGATATTCTGATAACAAATTTAGTTATCATAGTAAGAATAAAATGTTTTTCAAAATCTCAAAAAAAAAGTCAGTGGCTCATCACATCACACTTCAAATTAAAAAAAAGTGACATGCCCTTGTCCAGAAGTTCCATATTTTATATATGTCAAGTTAAAACATAGAATCATAGAACAGTTTGGGTTAGGAGAGACCATAAAAATTCTCAATTCCTAGATGCCCTACCATGACCAGGGACACTTTCCACTAGACTGGGTTTCTTAGGGCCCCATCTAACCTGACATTGAACACTTTCAGGGATGGGGTATCCATAACTTCTCTGGTCAACTTGTTCCAGTGTCTTACCACCCTTACAGTAAAACATTTCTTCCTAATAATCAATCTAAATCTACTCTCTTTCTGCTTAAAGACATCCCCCCTTGTCCTGTTCCTAAGGGCCCTGGTAAAAAGTCCCTCTTCATCATTCTTGTGGGGACCCTTTAGGTACTGAAAAGTTGCAGTAAGGTCCAGAGCTTTCTCTTCTAAGCATGCTGAACATCCCTAACTCTCTCATCATCACACCAGAGGTGTTCCAGCCTTCTGAACATCTTTATAACTCTCCTCTGGACTTGCTTCAACATGTTCTTATGTTGGGACCCCAGAGCCGGATGCAGCACTCCAGGTGGGGTCTCACCAGAGCAGAACAGATTCCCCTCCCTCACCTTGCTGGCCATGCTGCTTTGGATGCAGCCCAGGATACAGTTGGTTTTCTGGGTTGCAAGCTCACATTGCTGGTTCATGCTAAGCTTCTTGTCCAAAATCCCAAAATCCTTCTCTGCAAGTCTGCTCTCAGTCCATTCTTCACTCAGCCTGTATTTATATTTGGAATTGACCTGACCCAGGTATGGCACCTTGCACTTGGCCTTGTTGAACTCTATGAGATTCCCAGAGACCCATCTCTCAGCCTGTCAAGTTCCCTCTGGATGCAGTCCTTCCCTCAAGCACGTCAACTGCACTGCACAGCTTGGTGTCATTGGCAAACTTGCTGAGGGTGCACTTGATCCCACTGTCCATGCTGCCAACAAATATGTTAAACAGCACTGTTTCCAATACTGACCCCTGAGGAAATACGTGTCACTGTCTCCAGTTGAACATTGATCTTTTGAGTGCAACCCTTTGAATTCCTTATCCACCTTCCATCAAATACATCCTTCTCCAATTTAGAGACAAGGATGTTCAGGACAGTGTCAAATGCTTTGCCCAAGTCACAGAATCACAGAATGGATCATCTGGTCCATCCTGCCTACTCAAACAGGATTATCCTAGAGCACATGGCACAGATGTGCTTGTGTTCATCTTGTATTCAGATGATTCTTGAATTCCTCCAGTGAGGGAGACTCCACAACCTCTTTAGACAGCCTGTTCCCATGCTTGGTCACCTATCCAGTAAAGAAGTTCTTCCTCATGTTCAGGTGGAACTTCCTGTGCATCAGTTTCTTTCTGTTGCCTCTTGTCCTATTGCTTGGAACCATCGAAATGAGCCTGGTCCATCCTCTTAACCCTCTCCCTTCAGATACTGACAGACATGGATGAATTCCCCTCTTAGTTGTCTTTTCTCAAGGCTGAACAGGCTCAGTTCCCCCAGCCTTTCTTTGTAAGAGAGATGCTCCTGTCCCTTAATCATCTTTTTTCTCCTCTGCTTGACCCACTCCAGGACCTTCAGGACTCTCTTGTACTGATAATCTCAAAACTGGACACAGCACTCCAGATGTGGCCTCACCAGGGCTGAGTAGAGGGGCAGGATCACCTCCCTTGACCTGTTGGCAATTCTCTTCCTAATGCACCTCAGGATTCCATTGGCCTGCAGGGCCACAAGGGCACTGCTGGCTCATGGACAGCTCGTTGTCCACCAGGACCCCCAGGTCCTTCTCCTCAGAGCTACCTCCCAGCAGGTCAGTTCCTGGCCTGTATTGATGTGGTGGGTTATTCTTCCCCACATACAGGACCCTTCATTTGTCACTGAATTTCAAAAGGTTTTACTCTGCCAATCCCTTCAGCCTGTCAAGGTCCCTCTGAAGGGCTGCACAGCACTCCAGAACATCAGCCACTCCTCTCAGCTTTGTGTCACCAGTGAACTTGCTGAGGAGACATCTGCCCCTTCATCCAAATAACTGATGAACAAGTTAAACAATTCTGGGCCCAGTACTGAACCTTGGGGGACACCACCAGTGACAGGCCTTGAACTAGACTCTGTGCCACTTATTACAATCCTCTGGGATCTGTCACTCCACCAGTCCTCAATCCACCTCACCATCTACTCACCCAGTCCACACTTCCTGAGCTTGCCTATGGAAGGTAATGAGTTTGCTTATGGAAGGATGTTGTGCGAGACAGTGTTGAAAAACTTGATGAAGTTGAGGTAAACAATATCCACTTCTCTTCCCTCATCCATGCAGGTAGTTGTTTCATTTTAGAGGATGATCAGGTTGCTCAAGCATGATTTACCATTAGAGGTACTGTGTTGTCCTGTGATCACCTTCTTGTCACCCCTGTGGATGGAGATGGCCTCCAGAATGAGGCACTCCATCACTTTTCCAGGGATTGAGCTGGGGCTGACTGGATGGTAGTTCCAGGAGCTAACCTTTTTTTGCCCCTTTTTGAAGACTGAGGTGATTTTTGCTTTCTCCCAGTCCTCAGACACTCATTATGACTGGCCTCACCAAGGTGTCCCTCAGCTCTCTCAGTACCCCATCAGGCCCATGGTACAGGCAAATCACATCAGTTAAATTTATTGCAAGAACATCACAGTCCTCATTAATGCCAGTAAAAGTATATGTTCTAGGGACAGTACTGTATAAACTATCCACCCAAATACTGGGATCAAGGAAAGTTCTAGTCATGCTTTTTTGAAACCTACATCAAGTAGACATGTTTGCTGTCTACAAAGAGTATGGCAAGTGATATGATACACACACAAGTAGTCAACAAACTGAGGCCAGGCTTTGAACTTTTGAATAAAATATTCATATTATTTTAGTTTTAATTTAGGAATTTAAGAAATCACAAGGACATTTTGATGTGCCTAACTTCACAGACACATCTAGATGTTTATCATTGGAGGGAAGGCACACCAGTTTTGGGGATCCTGAAATAGCTCAGTTTCTGTTCCTGTTAATGCATTATTCAAGTTCCAAGACCCATTTTAGCAGAAAATTAACACCAAATTGAAAAATCATTAAAGAGAACACCTAACACAAGGAACTTGGACTGTCAGCTTACTGTCTGAAGATTCACAAATCTCTAGTTAAAATCAATACCTCTTATACACTCATCTGTTCATTTATGAAATAATTAACATTCTCTGCATCCATGGAGTGGTGACCATGTTCATCAGGAGGAAGCACTGGCATATTTCTTGTTGAAGCCAAAAAAGAGATAACTTTATACCTCATTTTAGAAAAGCTTCTTGATTTAGTCTCTATTTAAGAACACATGAGCTGGCAGCTATAATTGTAGGAAACACTCAAATACAAAGAAATTCACTCACATAGAGATTAATCAGCATTCTTGCTCTAAACAATCATATGAATTCTAATAAACTGTAATTAATAAAAAAACACTGCAATAAAGGCAGGTACTAGCTCTTATATTTTATTGACATCTCAAGCCATTCAGGCATATTGAACTTGACTGAAATGCTTAGGAGTTTACTGTGAGCTATAACAGCATCTCCCTTACTTTTAATTTTAATTTGATGTGTCTTAAAATGAGACATAAAGACAAGAGCTGCTTTCAAGCCAGTAATTGTTTCTTGATGTTTGGCCCAGTATCAACCTAGCCTCAAACAGAAAATTTTGATGAGATTTAGCCAACTATTAAGGCTATTAGTTAAAACATTAAATTGATTTCTTTTTCCTGTTACATTAACCTTCTCCTTTACATTCAGTGGTTTCTTACACAGGGCAAAGTAAAAGCAACTTGATATTTAAACATGGCAAAAATGAATATAAGACATCTTGTTATGAGCCACGTTACTGTAAAAACAAGCTGACAATGACTTCTTAAGGATGTTCAGTGCTAGCAACAAAATGGAATATTTGTAAGAGTGTCATAGTGGAAAATGAATTTGATGGCATGGAGAGAGGGAATGTAATTAGTACTAAGCAGGATTTACTTGAAAAGTTTATGAGATGTATGACCTGCAATGCAAAGATATTTGAACAGAAATGTTCTTGCAACTGTAAGGCAGGGCAGAATTAAATTAATTTGTTCTGCCCATTTATCTAAAGCTTTTATAATTAGATTGATGTATTTGTATCAATGAAAAAAGCTTCCATCTTAAATGTGGAAGAATTCCCATAACTAGAGAAGGGACCAGGTAACTCTGTCATTATAAACAGGGAATTATTTAATTAAAATAAAATTCTAATTTAAATACATACTGGTTTTGCATTAAAAAACCCAAACACAGAAACAAAAACCAACAAAAACTAAGAGCAGAATATGAACAATAATTTCATATATACTAAAGCTGTGGATGTTTTGACAGGATAAAGCAACTGCTCTTCACTAGCAGAAACTGTATTTTGAATTTCAGCACAGTATCCATACAGCTGCTGTCCTCGTATTTCTATCAGAAAGATATCTTCATACAAATATGCAAATTCATGAATCCAAAATGTATTCACTCTTGATTTCTTATGTGTACAAAAAACATCCTTGAAATGTCAGCTGTTCCACCTTCTATTTCTGTTTCTACTAACAACCTCTCAAAAACTCCACTGATCTAATAACATAAGTCAAAACATAAAACTGCCGGTTAATTTCATTTTTCTAAGTATCTAGAGAGACATTTTTTATCTCCTCAAGATAAGTATCTGAGGGGAAATACTGCTTGTGAACAAATGTGCTCTAAGCTTTGCCTCTAGAGAGAGGAGACTGAAGTTTTGGCTAGACTGACACAGGGGAGGCAGCTGCCCTAGTGATGCCAGGCGGACACGTGTGAACACGTGTGTCCCAAGCTCCTCTGCCCCTGCACCACTCACATGCACACACACACAGAAAATCACCAGCTCATGCTCTGGGCACCATCTGCAGGTGAGGGCACCCACAGCACAGGCAGCTGTAAAACCAGAAGTTTGTTTTGAAGCGCTGCTTTGGGTGCCCTGGTGAGAAGGTAGACTTGCAGAGCTCTGCACATCAGATGGAGGCCTGAAGCTGCCAGCTGGACCAAGATATCAGCAACACAGGAGTTAAAATACATTCACAAAAGGCATCTTTTACTCCACCATCAGCCTATTCATGCAGAAGCTGGGTACCAAGAGGGAAGAGCACTAGATTTTACAGGAAAAGAGTTTTTTCTCATTTTCTCAAGCATCACTCAGAGACAGTGTTTCTAAGGTTTCTGAGTATGATGAAGGTTATTGGTACTCACTGTACCATTTGCCATTACCAAATGTCACTACTCAAGAGTTTTTCCCAGGTTCCCTTTTCTTTGCTGCAGTCTATGATTAACACATGGTGTTTTCAGAGAATACCCAGCCTACACTTACTGTTTTGCTTTCATATTTTTCTCCTTGTTTATTTTGTTGTATTCCTGAAATTGCTTTGCTATTTGGGGACTTAGAAAAATTTGGTTTTATGGAGGTATTTGAAAAACAGCTTAGCTGGGCTTCCTGGGCCTCTGATAGACAGAATGAACTCAGATATAATGTGTTTTCCAGTGGCTCACTGCTGGTATTTCAGTGGTTATCTTAAAATACCAATGAAGTTGTAGGATCGTGTTCACTTCCACTGGGAAGTTGACCTGCCAGCAGGCTTGTGCTGGGAATATGTGGTAGCAAGTTTGCCATCAGGGATGTCATGTCATTCCTTAAAATAAGCTCAGAGGGATCTAAACTAATGCTGTAGAGTTTTGGGTGCCCTTAGCACACACCTTACACCACCAATGCTAATAGGTGGAGTCACCCATTTGTAGACCCATGCCAACATTCACATAAGGTGAGGAAAGGAGAAAAAGATGTCACTGACAATGGCAGAGCTTAGAATTGTCAGAGCTCTGAAACTAGGAAAAACAGCATGAATGTTCAGTCACATTTTCAAACAATCTGCTTTTGACCTTGTTTAACTTTGCATGAACATTTGGAAAACCCATAACACCATATTTTACTATTATTAATATTCATGTAAAGCAAGTTTTTATGCTCAAATATTTATAGAAAGTGGATTTTATGTTTGTTTATATAAACACTGGTATCAGAGTCCTGGTTGTTAACATCAGTGCTTCACTATCAAGAGTGAGAAACAGCACTATGTCTTACACAACCATCACAGTTAAACAATACAGACAGTACTCCAAAAGAGATCTATAGAGCAAATGAATCATAGAACAACAGAATAAATCTGCAGAAATAGTCAATTTATATAGGCTTTCTGTCAACGGAGAGAAAAGCAAAATGTATCAAATGGAATTTAAGTATTAATTATTCAGCCAACTCTTTTTGCAGACTTGCCTTTCAGCATTATTATTTTTCACATTAGACTGTACTAACTCACTTTTTGCATTTTAGGAAGCATCTGATCTATTATTTTTATAAATTATTTGAACACAGTGATAGTGCTGAGGGCTTCTGTTCTTTTGTATTTTCTATCGTATTCCTAGAAATTAGGAATTAGTCAAGAAATTAGAAATTAGTCAAGAAAAATACTTCTGCTGAGGCAGTAAAGAAAACAAATTAAATATGAGATGACAGGAACATTATTGTCTCCATTTTACTGAAGGTAAAAGAAAACCTTTTAAAAATCAACCATTACCATGTTTTTAGATAGCATGGTGGTAGATCTAAAGATCTAACCAAGTCTCCTACTCCTAATGACTAATAAGGTGCATGTAGACAGATTCCATTTTCCTATATATGTTTTATAGTAATTTTTAAGATCCACTTCATCTTTTCCACAGCAGCTTCTTGAAATCACAGTCATTGAATAAAATTCTTCAATATTATGTTTCTTCCTCTAGAGGTCACATTTTTTAAAACTGCCTTCAGTTCATTCAGTATCTATGAGGAATATTTGCCCTCACCTCTGCACCAGGCTGATTGCTGTACACCCTGATGGGGTTTCAAAGCTCCGTTCCAAAGTCAGGAGTATGCACAGGCAGGATACTTTTTTGGCTGTGTCCACACAGCTTTTTGAGCCCTGCTCATCAGACTTGCACTGTCATAGGCATCCATGTAACCAGCTCCAGGTGACACAGCTCCAAGAGAAGCACCAATGGACCTGCGGAGGCTTCAGGCATACAGAACAGCAAAACCAGTACTGAACAGGGAGAAGGAAGCTAGAATTAGAGTGGCCAAATCTGCATCTGCATTCAAATTTGTCCGTCAAAAGCAAGTTTTGGAGTAAATTCCATGTTGCCTCACAGCAGTTTCATTGAGATTCTGCTAAAAATTTCCTTTTCCACAGTGTTGTCACAGGTTAAAAACCATAATCACATGATCTGTTGGCACAGTCACTTTATCTCAGCTAGATGGTTATGATTTTGGACAGCATTTCCCACAAGATGTTTCTCGTGCCATTTTTGCACTATCCTCAAATCATGTTCAATTTCAACTTTTAATAAAAAGGGTTATTTTTAAATCTTAACCTCATACTGACAGCAAAGCCTACATCTTCAATGAAAGATCTTAAAATCTGTCTATATAACCTTGTAGACCCTTTATTGCTAAGATCATTCCTGTTAAGATTTAGGAAGAGGTAGTGACTGGCCCCCTGGATCTATTTGACTTTTACAGTATGGGACAGCCTTTCTAACCAGAGAGGGGAATTATTTTGGTAGCAGATCAGGATCCCAATTTACAGGAACCATGCTGCAGTCAAATGCCTTCTCACACTGGTGAATTCCATTGTGTTTGCATAGCGCTTAATTTTAGCTGCTGTCATTGAAGTTATTACTAGAGACAACATAAGTTCAAAATGTCCCTTGCACTTAAGCAAAAATAAAGGTTTCCTGGGATTCCCTGCACTAGGAGTTTTGTCCTTCATTTTTTCCTGGGCATTAATGCATTCTCAAGCAGTCATCCCCAATTAGTCCTACTGATATCATATGCTTGTAAAAATCACACTTTTCATATCAAACTTCCACAGTCCCTATATCTTTGTAAATTCTGACTTTTAAAGAAAGGGTATTTTTTATGTGTAATCCAGTTCTCATTTAGGAGTTCATTTTATTTTAATGGTCTTCACATTTCTCAAATAATCTTCCTAATTTTCACTCATAATTAGTATATTATCCAAGTAACAGATCACTCTACTTAAAACTGTTATTATGCAGGCTGCTGAAATGCAGAAAGATTGGTAGCCATTGCTGAAAGCTGCCTGACAAGAACAAAAATAGGGGGTAGTGAATAATATGGAGATTCAATCAAATAGAAAGCATTAAATATTCACTGAGCAAATTGACCACTATTCAATCAATACCTTATTTATCTGCAATTAAATAAAGTAAGAATTAATCATTTTTCCATTGCATCTGAAAACAGATTTGGAGAGCCATAACTGCTGCACCAGCTGCTCAGCTAGCAGGGTGAAGGTGAAATGAAAAGGCTGGGCATGGCTAGAGGCAGCACTGACCTATACACGGGGCTGTGCTCTCCCTCAGGTGTGCTGTACAGGATTAGGTACATGCCATTTCCACCCAGGCTTATCAGGAAAGTATGAATTAAACCTCTCAGTATCCCTTCCCCGCCCTGGGCATGATGCTGCTACTCCATGTACGTCCCTGAGGAGCAGTGGCTGCTGTGGCTGCTGTGACCAGCAGGGCACAGCAGACCCTGGCCCCTGCACTGTGACCTTCACAGCTGCTGCCAGCTCTGCCAGCTCAGGGGAAAGTTTGCCCTCCAATTCCAACCCCTTCACTGTGTCTTTGCTTGTGGACACATGGTGCCCTTTTTTTCCTGTTTGTTTTTCCTCTGCAATCTTTTCAGGATTTCAGTGCTAAGCAGCGGCTGCTTTTAGTCACAAAATGCATTAGTGGCTCTGTACAGATCATAGTGGAAATGATTTTGTAGAAAATGACAGTCATGAGGGAGGCATAAGGAATTATTTTTGGGAAATAACTGTTGTAAGGGAGTCACTTGTGGTATCACTCAAGTGTTTTTAGTACTCAGGAGCAGGCTAAAGTGAGGTAAAATCTTTTTTTGCATTAGATGCAATACTATAAGGGACATAACAGCTACTGAATATATTAAGGCAGCTCATCTATCCTTCTCTAACAATGTACTAACTACTGTACATGTCAATTAATGTAATCAGTTCACAGGAAGATGATCTCGTACACCACTGAAGTATTTGAGAGGAACACATGTAACATGTAAGGTGACCTGCTCTCCACTCCAGATAGAAGATGAAGAAAGCATTGGCGTGGGCAGGGGAAGAGGGCTTGGGGAGGGGACCAGGTGGGAGAGAAATGCCACAGAGAAGCACTTCCCACTGTCAAAGAGTGCTGCTGCTGAAATACTCCAAATGCAAGCTCAGTATTGAATATGCCTCATACATTGGGATTTCCCACCACTGCTATGTTCCTCAGACCTTCGAAATACACAGATCTGCTCCCCAGTTGTTTTAAAGGAAGGCTGAGATAAGCTGTGGTGCTTGCATCGAGGAACTGACCTCACAGGACACGCAGAGCTTCAGAACTCCCTGTAAGACAGAGCCAAGAGCCACCCATGTTCTGAGTGAGGGGCATGGAGTGCTGGGGTCTGAGCTCACAGCTGGGCTGAGGCATGGCAAGGGGCATTTCCACCTTTCCTGGCACAGGACCAGCCTTCAGATAACTCTCTGCTGTGGCACTCAAGCCCAGCAGGGAGAACCTTTTATCAAAGGGTACAGATGTGGCTTCGAAGATAAATGGCTTTGAGAAGCAGGACTCTCCTTTGCAGTCAGCAGACATTAAGTGCTACTCTATAAGATGCTACTTCTTTCCATGGGTTGCATTTTAAAGCAAAATGTAAAAACCAGTTTCCTCCTGAAATGGGTAGCTGTTTGGTATTCCCTAAGCGACTGTGAAGTCCTTTTCACAGGAGATATTGCTCAGAAAAGATTTATGAAATGTGGCAGGGCAACATCAAGGCCTTAGAATCTTTAATTTAAAATGCCTTTCCCCTTCATCCTCCTGTGTAAATTGCTGAGCAATCATGATTTCTTCTTACCTTCTGCTCTCAGTGATACAGCTTGTGTCATGCCAGGATCACAGTTCCATGACATTAATTATACACAGCCAAGATACACTTTTTATTTTGTGCCCCAAATGGAAAATAGTGCAAAGGAGCACAGAAGACACTGGCTGTGCTTAGGGAATTTCATTCCAGTTCTGTACCTTTTTTAAAAAAAGAAAAAACCTATGGCTTGAGAAATTTTTCATTTTGAAAGTAGTAAAGGGGTCACTGCTACTTTCAGAGCTGCTTACAGTGGAATGGCTTGAAATGTAGAATAATAATATCAGCAGAAAATTTCTTGGGCCTGTTTACTTTTGTGTAAGTGAAGGTTGATGACATTGCCAAGATAACAATCTGACCCTAACCTACCCCCCTCAGTGCAGTAAAATAGAACCATGTAAGTCAGATGTAACAGAGCCAGAACATCAGGTCAGTGAGTCTGCCTCTTCCTAAGACAGGACTGTGGCATCTGGTACATCCTGCAGAGTGAACAACTTGCATCATTTTAACTACAAATTCATATTATCAGGTTTTACCTGTACAGCTGCAAAAATCATCACAACGCATTAGTCTAAATTAAAGATGTTGTATAGAAAGAGGCATTTAAAGGGCCAAATTCAGACACTCACCCAGAGCAGGACAGAGAGCAGCTGACTGCACACAGGCACAGGAGTATGTGTGCATTTTTTCACTCCTATAATGATCTCCCCAGCCCAAGGGCAGCACCTCCTGAGAAGTCTTCACTGGATCAGCATGGGAGCAGTTTTCAAGATCTACTGTGGTCCCTGAGACAGCTCTGCCTAGGATACAGCTTACAAGTAGTGTTGGTACTCATCCAAATGCCTTGAGGATGCTGGTGGGGGAAAGCCCCCACAAAGCTGAGAAAAGCAACTTTAACATCAGATATCCCAAAGCATCAACACCTCATCTGCAGCCCCATGGACTCACAGAAAAGCCAGCACCAGTGAGGTCCCACTGCTCCTACAAAAACAGGAGCTGGCAAAAAGGGAACAGTAACCTGAGATGTTCCCAGATACAGGCTGCAAGCTCAGGCAGCTTGGCAGATGACCAAGCACAGCCTCGCCTCTGATGTGATTTGTCAGTGCTGGGGAGCTGCACAGAGCTGTGTACTGCCCTGTAGCATCCTTTGCTTTGCAGGTGGTAAAATGGAGAATGAAATATTTTTACTTCAGTAGCCATGACAATCTGGATAACACCACACTACTTTCTTCCCAAACTCCTTTTTCAGTTCTGCCAACAACTATCCCAGGCTACTCTGCCAAATGTAGAGTGCTGCTGCAGACAGAACTAGATTCTTTCTAGACAAGGCTTTAAAAATTAAAAAGAAATTATGGACTTCTCAGGTTTCTAAAAAATCTATTTGGAGTGTTTGGAAGAAATATGGGTTACTTTTAATCACTTTTCACACAAATATTTTCCATTTAGTTTTTCATTATTTCTGGATCTTAATCATTTGCCTTCCTTTAATGCTGTGAGCTTAATGAAACTCTTTTGTGATTGATCTATGGTGCTTTATGAATCTGACATTTCCACACGCATGAAATCCCAGGCAATGAAAATGCAGTGATTTATTGGCAATCTATATTGCATAGAAGAATAACAGGGAGGAATATAATGGAATAAGAAGGAATCACACACAGCTAAGACCTCATCCATTGAAATACCTTCAGAAATGTCTTAAAATATGTAAATAGCTCATTCTAATAGATCATCAGAACCAGTCACAGATTTCATTTATTAGAGGGTTTTTCCTACCTTGCTGTTGTTACATGTGCATTTAAAGTTTGCTACTAGAAGAAAATAAATTCTTTTTTTTTCTTTACAGAAAAAAAAAATTTGGTAATTTTCCTTAGAAATACTGGTTTGAGACTCCTAGGTGTGCCCAGAAGTCACACCCACAGACTTTTGTCAAAGAGAAAAAATTTGAGATAACGAGGCTGCCACTGGCTTTGGCTGTGACCAGCATCTCTGTAACCCCAAAGAGCCAGGACAGGAGCTGAGGGAGGGACATGAGGGCCACCAGCACAGGAGGAGGAGGAGAATTCCTGTTGGCCTGGGACAAACCAAGCAATGTGGCCTTACCCCATCCTCAGGAGAGGCTGCAAATCCCAGGCACAAGTCTGGCCTGGAGAGAGCAACTGTTGTAGGGAAGGACTAAAATTTATGGTAGAGAAAAGATTCAACTGCAGACTAACCAACGTTACCTTTTTCACCTGTGCCTGTGTACTTTATTTCTCAATGTGGAGATTCAAAATTCTTCAACTTTTCAAGAGCAACCGGTAATAACAAAAGAACAACCTGCAATAACAAAAGAACAACCAAATTGGATGCATAATGAAAACAAATGCTACAGTGGTGTTATGCCAGTTTAGCCATGTTAAGCTTTTACTGCATCCTTTATTCCTAGATTATATTGAGGGTTATTTATTGGTGATTCACAGCCTTTCTTGTTATGGTGCACATGATAAAATTGTCCATGTATGGGGAAACAAATTAGGAGTCTGCACACTGTTTATCTCACATACAACATTAGGCCCTGAGATATGTAATGAACAGAAGGATGTCAAACCAGATAGTAATTTTCCCAGTGGCTCAACTAGCATTTTTTTTTCTGATTCATTTTTATTTTCCAAGCTCAAAGTAACCATGATCAGCTCCCTTGCCTTGCTGTGTGTAACAAGTCACAGGTATTCAGACTGTCACTGATCACACTAGAGAATGACATTTAGACTGCTTTGAAGAAAAAGCACTAGCTGTTCTTTAACTTTCAGTAGACCTATTCCTATAGAATATAAAACAGGAGCATAAAGTCATAAACCAAATAGAAGAACCACTGAGTACTGAACAACAGCTGCCTTACAAAAACCCCCAGGCTGACTCTGCTGGGGATGCTGTCTAGTCCACTGCATCCTGAAAATTTCACACAGAAAGGCCAACTAACAACTTCAGAGAGCTCATAGGAAAGAATAATGGAGAGCAGAACTAGCGACCACAAGGATTTTGTGGTATTTTGAGAACTCAGAATAATTTAATAGATTTGAGTGCAAAAGAAAAAAATAAATAACCACAGTAATTTGTCACCTGCTCTCTTCACTTAACTGTAGGCATAATGCTGAGATCACAGAACACCTATGCACTTCCTACCCACAGTCCAACACCTGGAATTACATTTCTTTGTATTGGGAGCATATTTTCAGTAAAAAATCTAGCACTTCTCTGAGGAACCAGCACTTGCTTCTTTAAAAGTGCTGAAAATACTTATTTAAAATTTGAATTTCACAAGCTGCAACTTCCAGGTATTGGCTTACTTTGTGCTGCTTGCGAGATTAAAAAGCCTACCATTTTCCACTGAAAAGGTTAATCTACCTGTGTTCTTATGTTTGTGTGGCAAGAAAGGACTTTTATCTTCAGACCAAGACAATAGTGCTATTTTAAAAATATAGGTAGCATAGAATAACAGAAAAGTATATTCAGAGCATTTGTCCAAGATTCCCTTCATAAAGAGTTGGTAACATAGCACAAATGTTTTTCATGGACTGAAACTATTATGAAAACCATTTTTTTTGCATATATTCTCTAAGAGAGGTAAAAACCACACAGTTTTTCCCCTGAAAATGCAGAACAAAGAAAGCCACTCTTAACTGTGGTAGGAGGACTTGTGGAAATTATCTCCTCTCATCATCCTAAGATGAAACACAGGTTTATTGTAATTAAAAAACATATTCTAAGAAATAAACCAATCACAGTGCTATTAACTCACAGATTAATGTAAACATGTGAAATGTTGATTAATGCATAATGCTGACAATTTTTGCTTCTGTGTCAAGGTTCAGTATCAAATACAGACTTCAAAAAAGAATCATGCAAATCACAGTCATTAGTGTATTAATCTTTTGCAGCCAGGTTTTGCAAAACAATAAATCTCATTAATGTGTTGAGGCAATAGGAAGCCATGTTACACATGCTGTCTCCAAAACATAATAGTTACTGAAAAAAGTGAGAAAATAACCACAAGTGCATGATACCTATTGCCATCTAAAAATGTTCTATAGACACTCACTGTTCCTTTTTTTGTACACCTGGTGAATTCTTTATCTCTTGCAAAATCAAACTTATTGTACTGGATTTTTAACCTCCTCAGTGATTAAGTGCAAGGTTGTGATTGCTAATTATCTTTGCCATGTCTAAGTAAAGCAAATGCCTAAATCTGCTGTTTTTTTCATGAAACATGTCACTTCTAAAAATCAGCTTTGGGCCGTGATGGCAGCTCGCACCACAGGGGACGGCAGATGAAGGCTGTGTGTGTCCCCACAGCCAGTGCGGCTCAGGGCAGGTGGCACTGGGCTGCTCCCGTGGCTGGGGTCCCCAGGGCCAGCACACCGCGCAGAAAGGCATGCCAGGTTTCTTCTGCCACTGCCTGTGAGTGAGGAAAAGCAGTTTTCCCTCTACCCTGGTCCCAAGAGCACCTGCATGTTTTAGCAAGTTTTATCTTCTCAATATTGCAAAGACAGATGCAGCTCCCCATTTCTGAGATTCCTTACAGGTCTAGGATGGGAGTTACTTCAGCTGCAAGTCAGAGAAACCTACAAGGAAAGCACAACTTCAAGGCAATGTTTTTTACTTTGATCTTGTACATCCTCCCCTCAGACTCCGGGTAAAACAATTGAATTTGCTTTTTATCCTGCAGAGAGTTTGGGAGCTCTCCCAGGTCCATGCACAGAGGGGGTTGCTCACTAGTACACACCAGGAGCATCTGGCTCTGCCCGTGTCACCAAAGGCCACCTGGCTAAGGGCTAGCAGCATCACAGCACACTGGTGACAATACCCTGGTGTCCCCGGAGCTGCCTCCCAGACAGCTGCTGAGTGAGGGAGACAAACTGGCTGTGGCTGGCATCGCAGCCTCCTCCTGCAACATCCATTTGTATTCACTTCTGTGATGCACTTAGGTTGTAATTAAACCTGCACCTCTAAATGGGTACATTTAACTATAGGCCCTGATGTTTTTGGAGTTAATAAGCTGAAACAATTTCAACATATGCACTTCATGGGTGACCAGAGTCCTCAAAAGACAAGAAAAAACAAGTAAGCCTCTTTTAGATATATCTGCTTGTTTTCCTTCTTCCAGCTGAAACCAGAGGCCTGGTTTCATGCCACATTTGACAGCATGATGGGAGTGCTGCAGGACAGGCCACAAAATACTGCCAATGCTTCAAATCTGCTCCATCACATGTAGTAAACATGAGCAAGACAGAGCAACTGTTAGTTAGAAGAAAATAAGGTGCCTACCCGCTTACTCGGTACTAAGAGCTCATTAACCACTGGTTGTTGCACAGGCTGAGGTTGATCTCAACTTTAGCATGTAAAATTTAAATGGACATGATTACAGAAGACATGGGAGATACCCATGACAGATGCTCTACTTCAGACTTCTGATTGGAAGAGAGCAAGTTTTTAATGAGAGGATTTTCCAGCTAAGAAGAATAGCTTCATGCTCAAAAAAGCAACAAGAAGTTAAAAACTTCTGGCTTGTTTATGGTGTTTTGGGTCTTTTGGGTTTTATTTTTGAATTTGTTTGATTTTTTTTTTTTTAATGAAGTGTAGCTGTGGCAATACACCTATATGGCCTAAACAAATTAATTCAATAAACTCACTTTTCTTTCTAGTAATCTAAATTACCTGTCTTTCCTGTGTATCTGAGATAAAGCCATACACTCAGAGCTTCTAGATAACACGAAAATGTCTTTGAGAGCACAGAGAACAGTATCCAGACTTCTCATTTGCTTTTTTTCCTCAAATTGCCCACTATACCAAAGTGGAATGTACCCAGTAGCAGCCACACTGCTGCAGAGACAGGTCCCTCTCAGCTCCCTTTGGATGACAGTAGCTCTGATTTGGGAGAGCCCCTGCTGACATGATCAGGAAGTGCTGAACCATGTAGGCACTTCTGTTACACACAGTACAGATATTTTTCTGAGGGAGTTTGCAGCAGCTCAAGTCCAGATACTCTGCATCATTCTCAGGTGACTGGATCAGCTTTGCTCTCTGCAGGCAAAAGCACCGGGAGAAGGCTGTGAGTAAAGTTATTGCAGAGGGCTAGCCAGAAAGACTGTGACCTCCTGCTACAAAAATCCAATCTGGGGCAGCACACCTATTCTCCTCTTGACACCAGCCATGTATTTTCAGGAGGTGTGCTGTATCCCAAGAGACAGCAAAGAGGGACAAGCAGGAAAACACTCACCAATACCTTCCACCTCTGAGATTTCCACACTTGGCAGCTCCTGTTATTCCTTCACAACCACCTCTTCTCAGTGCAGTTACAAAGCCCTCTGAACCATAACCTAGAGGACAGCAGGCTGTTGAAGGAAAAGTCCCTCTCTCTCTCTTATAATTAAATGCAAGCAATTAATTATATCTTTCATAAAAAGTAGTTTTAATGTGGTTCCATCTGACTTTTTTGGGTTATTGTTCAGATAGGTATTAAGATCTAACAAATTGTCATCATTTGCATTAATTGGCATTTATATTACAGTTAAAGGCAGATGGTAAGAGCCTGCAGGCTGGTTTCCTTATCTACATTTGCCATTCCACTATGACTTTGTAAATCATTGCTTTCAAACAGTTGGAGAAACAAAGCGTTGAGGAAGTGTCTTCTGAAGATGGTGTACTTACTTTCCTAAAATAATTGATTTTTACAAGGACAAAAGAAGTACAGTTTTTAAAGAATCCTGCACAGTCTCACCCAAGAGGAGTCAGAGAGAGGATACTGTACTCATCAAAAGCAAAACTTGTAAAGTGAATAAGCTGTATGTATTGGTGCAGATTCTGTTGACAATTTTCCACACAGAACACACCTCATTACCCCAGCTGGCACAAAACTGGGAGCAGCAGCATTCCCCAAGTGAGCAGCATAAAGGAAACTTGGTAACCCTGGGTGAGGCTGAAGTCTGAATCTGGAGCAATGCTCCATACCCCATGGGGAATTGTGGGCTTGCTGAAAGAACAAAATGTGAAATTCAGAAGCCTGGAGTGGGCAGAAAGGGAGAGGAGATGATCAAAATAAGAACTCCTTGTTGTCTTGTCACAGAGGGAGGGAGTCTGGGCAGTCCTGTGCTGCAGCAACTGCCACACATTCCCACTCCACACATCCCCAGCTTTTCACCCTTTATCTGTTTCAAATATGTGATGATACTAGATATTTTCAGCCAGATGAAAGTTTACCTTTACTAGTAGAACAGATGTTATATGCTCATCAATTCAAATTACTAGATACCTAAAGAAGATATATAGTCATCCACAGTATCTAAAAGCAGATGAGTTATTCACCATACTGCTAGGTGAAACATGTTACTGTCCTCCCCATCTCTTTATTTCCTGAGCAAAAGTTCCTGATAAATTAGTTGTGGTACAATGGCAGAACAAATATTTCAGCTAGAAATTTTTAAACTGAAAAAACCTGTCTGTAAATTCCCCCACAAGTGGGAGTTACTTCCTAAAACATTGTTGTTAAATCTCAGCACACAGACAGTACAGGTCAAATAGCTAGTTGGATGCAAATATTCCCAAGAGCCAGAACATTGCTGATGACCACCAAATGCCCCTAATGCTTTTAAACCCCTTTGCTACTCACATGGGTACTACCTCCGTGGTGCTCACCTTCCTCAGTGATTTATTACCCTGAAATCTTCTGTTAGGTTTGATTCAAACTTTGCGGTCCTCCAAAGCTTGGTTTGGTAATAAATTTACCACATTTTTGGAATGGTAAGTTATAAGCAAAAACTTGTATTCTTTAGGGTTGGTTTTGGGAGCATTTTTGATAGGAATTTTTAAAAAATTTAAAGACTTCTTCAACAAGACTGAGACAGTATTTTGATTCCCCATTTTTATTTCTAAGCTCATTCTCACATACTATTTTGGAATTACTGTTATTAGAAGAGTGCCTGGCACCGTTCTCTGAGCTCAGAGCCTCATTTATTGCTATTAGCCCAGCACAGGTGTATTGAAAAGTGTGGCACTCATCAAATGTAATTTGTCCATCTTAGTTCTTTATTCTTTCCCTACAAATGCTCTGAGTAACTCTGATTTTTCCCACAATTTTCTGTGAATCACTAATTATTACATTTGATTTCTATTAATATGAGTAGCTAATATTATTTGAAACAGTCTTTCAATAGGGCAGACCACCTTATTTTGTATATCTCACATTTGTATGTTTTCCAAATATAGGTGTACATAATTGTAGCTAATTAGTGTTTAGTGCTTGGTACCAGCATTCCAGCTCTATCATATCTATATATATGTGTATATACTATAGATATATTTGCTGCAAGGACCCAGTTCTGCAAAGCATTTAAACTCCTGCCTTGGATCTTTGGTACTTTCCAAGACAAAGCCTAATTCTGCATGTTTTTTCTCCAGACATGTTTTATAGATGCTAAGGCAATGGGAATAATTTCAAATTGGGATGCTGAGAAACTGATAGCAAACCCACTCTCTCTGAATGAAAATTTAATCTGACCTTAGTAGAAACCCTCCTATAAGAAGGTTTTTTCTGTTCCCACTGCCTCAGATCCTACTGCACCAATGCTGCATTCAAAGCTCTGTTTTCCCACTGTAGGAAACATCCATCACGAAGTGGAATAGTGCACAAAGAAGCAACTTCCATTATTTTTTCTAGTATAAAGACAATATTTAGGTGACATTAAAAATGACAAAATGCTCTAAAATTTTGTACTTTTGTGAGCATAGAAGGATGCAAACAGTGTCCTTGGAAGCTTCACAATAATGGGTTCTGTAGATCAGTGTAACTTGTCCTCATCATTCTGAGCTGATGCAAAATTACAGGTGTATTTCAATCAAGTAAGTTTTTCAATAAAAATATCAGCAGAAAACCACAAAAGTTTCAAATTGGAATTGCTTCTTAAAGTAATGAAGAGGTGAAGTTTAGCTGCCTGGTGATTCCAGGTGCAGCATAGCACTATGACTTCTGTGAGGACCAGGCACAGCATCTGCACAAGTTAGAGGCAGTGACACATGGGATAAGATGAGCTGGCCAAGAATCCCATATGCAGGTAAGACTGAAAAATGGCTCAGGATTATTATTCTCAGGATAATAATTTCCAAACTGTGCAATCTCAATGATAATTTAGAGTTTGAGGATCAAAAGGTCTGTCATTGTAATACTGATACAATTTTTTTTCTTTGTTCTCCTTGGGCAAATGAGGTATATCATAAAGATTTTAAATTAAAATAAGTTCTTCATTATGGATGCATAAAAAGTGTGGAATGTAAAAAATGGTACATTAGAAAAAACCTTACTACAATTGTAAAGCATTGTAAAAATGTGTGTCATTAGAGAAAAAAAATGCATTTTTTCTGGTAATTTGTTTCTGGAATTCTTCATTTTAAGAAAGTAAGACACAATCATTGACTAAATTCAGGTTAATAAAGTAATTGTTTGCTCATTCTTTATGGAATAGGTTTGATTGATGTTCTGAGAGGCACAATTCACCATCTGAATTTTCTGCCCAGGATTATATTGCCAATAGGTCCCTCTAGCAGGAGACATAGTTTTTGTTTGTTTTCCCCCAAGCTGTTTAAAATTATAAACATATGGCGAAAACATAGAACAATATTATGTCAACCCAAACTGGAATGTGAGTTCGCAACACATTCCAGTTTGGAATGTGTAATAACAATCTTCTCTAAAATAATCTAAACAATCTCTGTGACTTCAGTCTGACTTAATTAGCTTTTGGACTAGTATTTTTCTTTTATAAATGAGATCCAGGGAATAAAGAGGTAATATATGTCATGTTCCCCATACAGACACTGACATGCTGCCAAATGCTGCCCAAAGCAAAATAAACTGCTTTCCATGGAAATTCACCCACACAAAATATAGTTCTGTTTTTCTACTCTCCCCAAAACTGCCATACAATCCTTCTGTTTAATTTGAGAAGACAGGAATAAGTTTGTAGCATAACCCATGTAATAAAGGAAACAGCTTCTGTTGAGAGTCCTTCATATTGTAGATGTAGTTTACAGAATAAAGACAGCTGACATTCTTAAAAAAAAAGAAAAAGCAAGTAGCAAGTTAAACCTGCCTGATGTAGTGGCTTAGCAGAGGGGAGCACAGACTCTACTGAATTATAAGCGTCACAGTTGATTTACCAAGCCACTGTCCAGATTTAGGGAGTAAAGTAGCAGTTAGCACCGGCAGCTGCATTATCTACTGAAGCATCTGCTGTGCTCCATCAGAGCTGGAGACTCAGCACCATCCATGGCCACGAGTACCTCTGAGGAACAGTGACTTCCATATAAGCCCTACCATTTTCCCCCAGGACGGTAAATATTAGGCTTTTCATTTTAGATTAACAACAGGCCATTAGGGCCTTGGGGGAAAAAACCCCAAACCTTAGCAGAAAAATAAACAAAACTTTAATGCAGAAACCATAGTGTGTGATGTGAGGGTGTGCAGCCAATGTGTTTGATCAAAAGGAGAAAAAAAGCCCAGGAATCTCCTGTTCTCTGTCCTCCAGTCAATCTACAACTAGAGATAAAAAACAAAGGAAATTTTCTAAGATTTGGCTCTTCTTACAAATGTTTTGCAAAATGAATTGTAGAGATTATTTTGCTGTCTTTTCAAATGAAGTTTGCAAGGACTTTACAAATTTGCTGGTTTCTTTTTCATTATTCCTCCTTCAGTTGTACCCACACTCAAAAGCATTAGTGGAAATGATGCTGGTCTAGCAGCAGAAATGTTGCTGCTTAACCTTTGCCTGCCCTGTCTGCACACAGGGAGGCATCTGAAGAGACTGAAAACTGAACTGCCTGCCTCTTGGCCTCCCCATCCTACAGCACCATGGAGACCAGGTGCATGGAGGTTACTGAAAAGTAGGAAAGATATTTTTGTCATCTAACTTGAAGCTTTTTGTCACCTCCCTCTTCACACAGAAATAGCAGCAGGTAGAAGAAGAGCATTTGTCAAAATGAGGGTAAAAGTTGTTAAGGACTTGAGTGCCTTTTATATGGCAAAATTTGATACCTTATGACAGATATAAAACACTACAGATTAGCATTTTAAATCTAGGAGTCACTTTTTACACAACTGAAAACAGATACACCACACAGTATCTTGCCAGCTCTCAGGCATTCTGTAGCTACTTGGTTTGTTCAAAATGTGGTGCAGAAGGGCCACATTTTGTAGAAGGGCCCAGCTGTTATGTTTTTATAACCTGCAAATTAGCATCAAGCTGTGAAAGAAAATCTTCAAGATATGCCCTCTATTGATTTGACGTTAATTTTTACACCATTTGAGTGATAGTCTGCCCAGTTTTATTTTTTGTGTAGAATTTAACCTAGTGGCATAGTTATTTTTTTATTATTTTATTGTCATATTTTTCAGAGATGGTTTGGAATATACAAAAGATTACTGGAACAAATGTTTTTGTGTTTTAGTGCAAAGATGTGAGGCAATTTTCTTCAAATCCAGTTTCCTAAAATCAGGGTTCTTGTTTTTATGTACCTTTGCTTTACAGGGTTTCACAACCCCTATAATGAATGGGTTTGCAATTACTCAGAAAAGTCAAGACAGTTTTGTTTCATTTTCTTAATAGTTACTTTTGAATCTAACCTTCAGTATAAGCTGTAAACATGCTGTCTCCCAGAAAATGTCTGAGATTTTCACAGATGTTCAGTGTTAGCCTAAATCTACACCACTGATTAGTGAAAACATTAAATGTACTTTGATTTCCATAGTTATGGATAAACCAATACCAAGCACTTGTGAGAATCTCATCTTCATCACTTATAGGTTGTAACTCTGACTTTTACTCTGTTATTGAAATGGAAAATAAAGACCCTCCCACAAATTTTAAGATTGGGCATGCACAACTCTCTTTCAAACCAACAGATTGAGTGGCTGGGTCAGAGACATGGAGAGCAGCACAAGTGGCAGCATGTGAAGTGCCTGAGGGTGCAGGGTGAGTACCAAAACTGTGGAAGTCTCCTGGGGAGCCCAGAGCAACTTCAGCCATAGGAAGGGCAGGGCTTGGGGATCACCAGGCACCCTTTGGTTCAGGGCTCCAAGCCACCCCTTTCCTGCTGCTGCTCTGCAGATTACCAGGTGGCATCTCCTTTCTGGAGAAAAGCTTATCAAGCCCAGCTTGTGAAGGCTGTTCTGATGGTACCCCATCCGTCATTATTCCTTGATTTGTAAGTGGCTGATGATAGGGGTAGTGTGCTATGAAAAACTCTGTTCCATGGATGGGACCTTGTCAGTGACAGCAATAGCTTTCTCCTGATGATTCTTTAATTTAACCTGATTTCCATGCCATCTACATCCTAAATTAACCCTTGTTTCCCAAGACTGTTCACTACACCACACCATAGTTCCTATTGGCTAGGGCATTTTATTAGTGCAGCTGAAAATAGTCTTCAAATAGGAAAAATTCCACCTGATCAATTTTATAATTTTGTCATTTGATGCCAAACTTTCACACAGTAGAATAAGTAGCAAGAATTAAAACAAAAAAATCAACATGAAATAAGATGCTCAAGGTATCCCTGCTCATTGCAGGGGCTTGTAACTTGATCACCTCTCAAGGTCCCTTCCAACCCAAACTATTCCATTATTTTATAATATGCTAATTGAAATAATAGACATTATCAAATTCCTCTTAATTTATAACAAGTTTGCCTATTATACCATAAAGATTACAGGAGACTGCGGTGGTGTGTTTTTCTTTCATTTGATATTTGTTTAATATCTGTTTCCCCCCCCCCAACCCCCCTTTCCCTGCCCCTTTCCCTAGAACCTTCCCTGTCATTCATTCTAGCCCCCTCCTCAGCTTCCAGATGTTAGTTCTGCCCTAAACTCCTCCCCTGCTATTCCCTCATTGGTTACTGTTCCTACACCCGTCCTCCTGAGTTCTGTATAAAACCTTTGCCCCCCCGCCCGCCGGGGTCTTGGGGCTCATGGAATAAAACCATCCCGTTCACCCCCCAAGTCCCGTGTCGCCTTCGTCTGTCCCCGCGCGCCACGAACTGAAACTGCAGAGCTTGCGGGGGAAAGCGGCCGCCCGTTCTCTTCCCTCACCGCCCAGCCTGGCACGGCTCGGAGCGCATGCCGCGCCACAACATATGGTAGCGAGAGGATGGTTCCCTCCTTCGTCTTTTAAAAAAACCGGGCAGATTCGTGGGGGCGCCCGCCTCACAGAAGAAGAAGGAGGGAAGAGGAACATCTACGGCCATAAAAGCTCTGCCTGATGCTAAGAGGAGCTGAGCGCCGAGCGAAAAACTGACGCTCCGGGACCCTCTTTGTTCTCGCCATCTTCCCGCCCGGGAGCAGCCGCGCTGCACGGGCAGCCGGGCTGCAGAGCTTTTTGGCGGGCAGACTTACCCGAGGACACAGAGAGCGGTTTTGGCAGCGGCTCGGGGGAGCCTGAAGAGGGACTGACCGAGAAGAGGTTCCTCGGTCAGCATCTGCAGCGAGACCACCGGAGGCTGATAGTGGCCGAAACCAAGGCTTCGGGGACGAGTCTTGGTTTAACGGGAACACCCAGGCTTCCGGAAGGGCCAAAACCGGGAAGGAACATCCCCAGTTTTCAGCGCGACTTTTCCATCGAGTCGAGGAGAAGATTCAAGCCATCTCCGTCCGAGCCTGCAAGGTAAGGTAGGCTACACGGGGTGGGGATCGCCCCGACGGGCGGCTGGGTCTGCCACTTTTTTTTTTTCTCGCGTTTTAACCCCCGTCTGCGCCCAGACTGGGGCTGTAGCCGTGCATGTCCCTGGCAAGCGGGTGGGTTTTCTTTTTCTGGGGGAAGCTAGCACTGAGTGCTATCCTTCGCCTAGTCTTCTGTGGGGACCTAGATTAGATCGCTTTTTCTTCTCCTTGAAAAAGTTGTCTTCTCTATCCTCCCCTCCCCATTCTGGGCTGGACGGAGGGGGTAGAAAAGACACCAGTAGGGATCAGCTAAGAGGGCGACACGTTAGCTATAGGAGAGTTGTTAAAAGGGGCCCTTTACACCCACGCATTGCGCCGACATCCAGCTGCGTCGGGCGGCCCCCCCCCCCCTCCTATAAATTTCCCCTTTTTGCTTCTGTGAAGCTCCCTATGCCCCCATCCCCTCGGACTTTCCTAAAACCCTTTCCTATCCTCCCTTGGGGATTGCTGTGGCCGAGCCGCCCCAAGTGCCCTGCCGGACACTGCTCAGGCCAAGTGCAGTGTATCTGGCACCCCTCCCAAGATGGCGCTGGCCACGCCGCTCGGGACCCATTTCCCGCCTTGACCCTTCTTTTCCGCCCCTGGCTTCCCGCCAGTCCCATTTCTCCCCCAATAGCCCTGCACCGTCCCTGCACGAGGCTAGTCCCTATTGTGGGGAGGCGGGGTTGGATATTCCCCCATCCTTCTTTGGGCTCGTCCTCCGGGGGGAGGGTCGGGAGGGATCTTCTCCCGAGGAAATGGAGCCGAAACCCGGGACTGGGGATCCGTCATTTTGTCTTCCCCCTGAAATGGCGGCGCCCCGGTCCACCCCTTATCGATACCCCCTGTTAATCATGGCAATCACTAATTAAGTGATTGTCTGATTCCCCTATCCTATTCCTTAATGTACCCTACCCAATACTCCTTTTTATTTAACTACGAATTCCTCTTTTTGCTTTTGATTATTTTTGAATAATCTGTTTGTTGAGTTATATTTTATAGAAAAAAAAATCATCCCAGTTAATTAATACTCAAGATATTATGCCCACCTCTCAAACGGACATTCAAATTGAACAAACCACATCGCTATCTGCTAACTCTACTTTAAGACAAGCGCCGTTATCCGCTGACTCTGCTTTAAAAATTTAAAAAGCTAAACATCGCAAGCACCGCGACGAAGCAAATTCTAAATCAGATGAAGTCACAAATCCTGCTGTGCTTTGTACCCTTAATTTGGACTTTGATTTAGGACAATTTTATATATTCCAGATAAAGTTTTTATATGTTTCATATGTTGTAATCACAATTAGTTTCTCATTTTTTAATGTCTTTCAATTTATGTTTTTTTAATAATATGTAATGTTACAATTTGATTTTATATTAAGTTGTTTTGTTGTAATTATAATTAATTCAGTCTTTTCTGATATTTTTTAACTTAAAGGCTGTGTTTAACCATTATTGCTACAGGAATCACTCAGCTACTATATCGCTTCAGGCTTGCTGCATTGCTGCGAAATTTAAAAATTTATTAGTTATATTTAGTTGATCTTTTATTATATTTAATTCCAATAATTCCATTTAATTATTTTATTCAAGTTAGATAGTTGTAATTTTAATCATTCTAATTAAATTTTTTAGTTTAATTTCTGTCAATTATTTCATTCTATTTCAATTATTTACATTATTTACATTATTTTAAATTGTTACTCAGAGCAGCAAAACAGCAAGTTTTGTGCAGTCTTGTGTCTAATTTAGGCTGTTACTACTCTTCCTGCCCTATAAATGCAATAATGTGTCTTTCATGTCCTTTAAGTAATTTACAATGTTATCATATGATTTTATATTATTTGCATGTTTTATTAATTTGCTTAAACCACAAAATTCTCCTTCTTTTTGTAAAGGAAAAGAGGGAGATGCGGTGGTGTGTTTTTCTTTCATTTGATATTTGTTTAATATCTGTTTCCCCCCCCCCAACCCCCCTTTCCCTGCCCCTTTCCCTAGAACCTTCCCTGTCATTCATTCTAGCCCCCTCCTCAGCTTCCAGATGTTAGTTCTGCCCTAAACTCCTCCCCTGCTATTCCCTCATTGGTTACTGTTCCTACACCCGTCCTCCTGAGTTCTGTATAAAACCTTTGCCCCCCCGCCCGCCGGGGTCTTGGGGCTCATGGAATAAAACCATCCCGTTCACCCCCCAAGTCCCGTGTCGCCTTCGTCTGTCCCCGCGCCACGAACTGAACTGCAGAGCTTGCGGGGGAAAGCGGCCGCCCGTTCTCTTCCCTCACCGCCCAGCCCGGCACGGCTCGGAGTGCCGCGGCGAGGAGCGCATGCCGCGCCACAACAGGAGACCAACACACATCGTAATTACATTACATAAAATAATTCAACACATTAAGGTTAAAATGTTCTGGATTTGATATTACTTGGCTTGGATTGTATTTTGGCTGGAATTAAATGAAGTTTTCCTAATGTTTCTGACATAACCATTTTAAGCAAATGCTTTGTAAAAAATCCATGATGACACAAATTAAGGGGTATCCCATGAAAATCGCAAGTTATGTGACAAAGACACACTGAAATTTATCTGAATGCATGTTTTTTATATGAAAGAGAAATATTACTGGATTCTAAATTCACAGTGAAGGACAAAACCAAAAGCATGTCATCATAGCTTAACTGGGTTAAACTGGAAGAAGAAACAGCTTTCAAAACACAGGAAAATCTCAATTACTTCCTATTTTTTTCTCCCTCAGTGCTGTTACACTTTTTCTTCTAATTCATCCTGTGTTTTTTCTTGTTTGGAACATTTTTAAACCAGGCATACCTATAGATGGAAAATATTTAATTTGAAAAGTGAAAAATCCAGCCTTGATACAATTGAACCTAGCAGCAGAAGTTGATATAATTCCCAGTGAAGACAAATGGTGTACAACCCTGGGCTTACTTTGGTTCTTTGGGCTCAGCTCCTCACCATTTCCAGCAGCACACACAGCTCAGCAGGATCTGTCTCTCCCACAGCCCAGCGCTGACTTCTGCACACAGACAGCAGTGTCATATTCGCTGACAGAAATCTTCCTCCAACCTCTGTGTTGGCCAGTGTAACATGAGATTTTCTAAAATAAATAAGCTCTTCTACTATAATTTTATGCATATTTTCACACATGAAAATATCATTGCCCTCTTGACCTCTGTAGCATATCATAAATGCAAGTTTTGCCCTTTAAACAACCTTCTACTGTTTTTCTTCACTTCCCTTTCTGTATTCCCTTGTTAGTTTAGCAGGGACTTGATTTACTTTCTTTTTTCCATTCAGTGTTTGTCTTTCTTCTCACTTCACAAGTGTCACAGCATCTACAGTTCATTGTATTTGATCAAGTTAGATCACATATATATAGTGAAGTCCCTGAAACATGCAGGCACTGCAAGATGAATTAAGGAGGTCACACAAGCTCTTAAAATCACATTTTATGAAACCAGCAGAAAAGCCAGTGATAATAAAAGGCAGTCAAACCACAGATTCCACAGAAAGTTTCTGCTATGAGGCAGCAGGTTGACCACTGCTTATTGCCTGTCAGCTAAACAAAATGGGATGCAACTTATTATTTGCTGGCTTTTCTGCCAGTCTGATAAGATGTGATTCACATTTCAAGTGGTAAGGCTGTGATCTCCTTCAACAGTAACATTCATTGCAATCACTGAATCTGTCCCTCTGCCTCACTCCAAACACTTATGTGCTAATGGGAAAATGTTGAGGGCCAATTCCCATATAAGTATTTAGAAACTTGCTACTGATGTTGAGAATTG
This sequence comes from Lonchura striata, assembly GCF_050655825.1. Classification (NCBI taxonomy): domain Eukaryota; kingdom Metazoa; phylum Chordata; class Aves; order Passeriformes; family Estrildidae; genus Lonchura; species Lonchura striata. Next base: position 22,212,983 of record NC_140704.1, on the reverse strand, counting down.
CACTGCTTTCAGCAAATTTTCAGCAAATTTTCAGATCCCTTTCCTACCCCAGGAAAAAAGTGAGGAATGTTATCCCAACTCTGACTTGTTCTACTTAATGCCAGAAAGCAAAACCTTTTTTCCTTTTCTGAGTTAAGAGAACAGGGAACCAGCAAGTGCCCCAGCTTACAAATGTGTCAGAACCAAACCCACATTTCTGACAGAAAGTGGTGCCCTGGGGGCGGAGGTTGCTTCCCACAGTGACTACAGCACCTGCTATGTCTGGAGTATGTGAACAGTAAATGTGAACATTTCCTGAGATTTAGTTCAGGCTCCAGACATCACAAAGTTAACACAAGTCACTGCACTTTGTGCAAGAAAGAAGGATAGGTAGAGTTTATACAGATGTTTAAAGCAGACTGTTAAGAGCAATTTGTCTGTGGTACAATTATAGTGCAGCAGCTGGAAAGAGAGGTGGTGTCCATTTATGTGCACATGGATGTATGCTTGTGTTTGCAAAGTGGGACAAGTGCAGAAAGTTGGATTTGCCTCTCCTCAGCCCTTATCAGGCAAAGGCTTGGAAGTCCAAAAGCTGCAAATCCTCAAAGTACCAGGGGAACTCAGAGGACAAAGGACCTCTGGGGTTGGAAAGTCTTGCTTCCCTGTCTCTACACCACCACAGATTTTCTACAGGACATGGAGTGGGGCTAGGCAGACATACTTAGCTTACTGTTGAATTAGTAGTAAAGCAGTCATCACAACCAAAAAATGATGGGGTTTGATCCCAAAAGACCAACATTTCTTTGCACAAAAATGAATACTCAGCAACAACAAACACTGCACTCACCCTTAATGGAAAATTTACCCTATATTCAAAGATCAAACTGTGTACCAATACTCCATACACTCAGAAATAGTCAACAAAATGTAACTGTTCTCCCAAGACACAAATCAGAGCTCCCAAATGTAACAAAATGAGCCAAGATGGAATTGACAACTACTAATGGAGAATGCAATCCTTCTCACAAAATTCAACACAGAGAGGAAATTTAGCTCTTAGGAATAGGTGCTATTTATAATTTGTTTGCAGTTCCCCTGCTGATCAACTCCCAGCTGTACACCAACTAAACATCAGGGGATTAACTCAGCTTCGATATGGAGAAATCAGTCTATTTGATCTTTGAGCTGCCTCTCACATGCCTCTCATGTCCTTAGAAACACATGGTATTATTTCACTATTGCATCAACAAACTCTAAAAATGGTAGCTAAGCCAAAAATTGGATGGACCGTGAAAAAAAATTCTCTTGAATAACAAACAATATTCTATTTGGTAATGAACTGGCTAAGAACTGTTCATTAGCACCCTATTAGAGACCACAAGGATCTCTAGCATTGCTAGCCATAGATATACTAGTTAATGATATCTTAAAGTGCTGCTCACAACACAAATAAATTTCTTAGGCTGAATTGCCATACACTGAAATAGTCAACTGTGCAATGGACTACTTGTTCAATGAAGAATTAGCCAAGCCACAGGAAAATATCCTAGTTTCCTGGTGTTCATCTGCTTTCATTGAGATACTGGCTGGTCTTACAGAAGGTTAAATGCTTCAGTTGGAGTTGTATTTGATACACATTTCCTACTGTGATAATGTGATATATTCACAATGATTTAGAGGCATTGCAAACACAGAACAGTTCTCTGCCATTTACAGGTGACATCAACTTGCACAGGATGAAAATATCAGCTATGTATCAGCAGTCAATGCAGGTTTACAAAACTTTGGGCCAGTGTATGTAGGTTGACTCTGGTTGTACATTTATACACATACAGACCGCAACCAGGCAGCTTATGGCTCCATCCTCTGACACCATGAGAGACACCTCAATTTTGCTCCTGACACAGCATAATAAACCTATGGCCATCTCAGTCATAATCTCCAATTCCAGTGAAAAAGAAAACAAAAGAACCACAGAGGCCAAAGGAGGACAATCCCATTTGGATTTTTTCCATGTGTAAGTACCTGCTGTTACAGCAAGAAGGTAGAATTTTCTGCAGAAAATAGCTGCTAAAATGTCTCTTACTTCCCATTCTGGATTTGTACCTTTAAATACAGGCTTGGGTCTTATTTGTTTGTTTGTTTTTCTTACATGGGGCTCATACTCTGTCATGCACTGACAGTCTTGCTCAAAAAGTTAATTAAATGTTTAATATATATTACAGCTGCCTTCCGTTAGTATTCATTTGTAAAAGCCTGGGTCAACTCACCCATTAAGTTCAGATGCATATAATTTGTTCTTAATGCATGCTTATTATTTGCCATGAAAATATGAAAGAGATTTCTACACAAGCCTTTTATTCAGTACAATTTCATGCATAGCCAGCTAGGCAGTACAAATAGCACTGGTTCTATTTTTGAGTCTTTGCATCATGAGGGTTACATTCCAGGCACATGCATTGCTGCAATGCAATCTGGACACCCGTGCATCAGCAGATCACTCGAAAGCATACATTCAATAGTGAGCTGTCAAATGTGTGTCAAGCATTGGTTCAAAAATAATTCCTGAGGCAAGATGACTCGTGTCTTTGTACTTCTTACTTTCAACCCAGCAATATTTTTTTGAACAATGTTAAATAGTTTATTAAATATTTTAATTAATATTTTGCTATAAAATTAAAGGTGGTTACTTAAAGATTAAAATAATTTAGTAATTATAATAATTTAATCATTTAAAGGATATATAATTGCTATTTTGAGAATCAGACAGAAACATTATTCCAGGGAAGAAAAGTATTTCTTCTCACCTGTCCTATGCTTTATCTGAATTCAATAATTCCCTAACAGTGAACATTGGCTAACAGTCCTTTGCCAAGAATAAATCAATGAATCCCCTTAATTAATTAGTAATGCCCATGGTAAGTTAAGGCTTCTACATCTGCATATTTTAGACAGTGACAGCCAAAGATTAATGTTCTTGTCCTTACCAGCAGCCTCATTCAGAAAAAGAGCAAGGTGCATGCTAAACTGAATTTCTCCATCTCCTCATTCACTTCTCTACCACTAGGCAGTCCAGGAAGTCCTGCTGTAATTTTTCAGACCAAAATTGCAGAATTCATGAGACTTCTGCTTTCACAGAACAAACATCAACCACGTAATATGAATGACAGACCCAGGAGCAGTACTCTTCTTATATGAATACCAAGTTTCCATCCTTGCCAAGCAAGTTCATGACACTCAATGCACAAAGCTTGGTGTGCTTTTAGTTATTACTTTGGACAGCAAAAATACAAGACTGTAAAATGCATTAGTTGGCTTTTTTTTTTTTTTTTCAAAAGAGAAAGGGATGTTGATTTTTAATTTTTTGATAAGAACTATTTTATGGTCTGAATATTCCATTTGCATCTGTCTGAAGTGTTAATTTAAAAACAATCACTTTGGTAAATGCAGAAATAACAAGTCTCAAACTGTCAGTTAAAAGAATCATAAAAAACCCTTAGAAATTAGGCAGATAGCAACAAATACTTCTTGTAATTTCTTTTTATCTATAAGTTTACAGTAAGTTCAGTGGTCATAGGGGTACCACAATTACAGTCTTGAATTTTAAACTGATCTTTGTCTGGAAGACAAGAGTGATATTGAAATAGGCCTATCCAGCTGAATTTCCCAACCAAAAGAAAACCCAAACAGCTTTTCTAACAGTTGTTTCTGAATTTTTGTGAATCCTTTATTCACATTTTTGGGTTTTTTTTTTACTCATGTATGTATAAAAATTCACTAAGTAGGAAAAAATAATTCAGAATAAAAGGACATCTTTCAATTTAAGCAATAAGTGTGTGGTAACACACACTAATATCTTCTTAAAGGGTGATGCTCCTGGGTTTTTATGTAGGGTATAGTCTAGAAAAGGGCCCACAAGATGAATGAACGCCCAGAAGCTCTCCCAAAAACACTTCAGACTGAGGTGGCTGACTGGGACATACTGATATGTTGACAAAGTTACTGGGAGATCCTGGCCTGTTTCAAGCTACACCTAACACAGCACATAGAGTGAGATGTGGAAGGGGTTTTGGGAGAGAAACCAAAATTGGCTGGAAGGCAGCAGGATGTTGCATGGTGTCCTCTCTCTGCAGTGTAGAAATCTTGCTTCCTACTGCAGGAGCTTTTTTGCAGCTGCTTTGTTTGCTCTGTGATTACATGTGTGAGCAACCAGAATTTATGAGTCCACACAGGTCAAGTGAAAGGCTAAAATTTTTCATTCCAGGAAAATGACAGGAGAGGGAGTCAAGGGAAAGTTCAAGTCAAAGGCTGTGAGGAGTTAAATACAGATGAGTCAATAGCTCACATGTGGACATATCCCAAGAACAAAATGCTTCTATACTTCTCACTAAATTTTTCAGTTCTCTGACTGAAACATTTTAGACCCATTAATGTGATTCCTCTAATAGTGCAGACAGGCTTTTTATGCAGGGATACCTCTGGAGATACAATAACTGGAGGAATATTCCTCTCTATCGGGAGAACTGTCAGAAGAAATTACTCTAATACATGTGCACAGGGCTCCTCCAGAAGTGGAAGGCTGCTCCCTTATGGGGAGATGAATGGAACCTCAAGGATGTTGTAGGCTTTGGTTATTCCCTTTTGTTTCTTGCCTGAAGCACTTTTAGATCATGTTAGGAGATTTTAAGCACTAGAAGTAAATGAGAACTTCCATTTACTTTTCTGGTAATTTAATGTTTGGCAAGCTGAAAAATATACAGATTAATTGATCTGCCAGGCTCATCTGGTTTAGCAAATTAATGAGTCTGCATGAAAAAGAGGAAAAACTGCAGAAGCTTTCCTTTCCTAACAGGTTACATATACATTATCTGAGTGTCCTGTCCTTCCTCTCCAGTGGGGGTTTAGGAGCTCAGCAATGCAAGTAAGAGGATTTCTATTTACATCAGTGATTTCTGTCGTCTTTGAATAGATGCTAAGGATTGCACCCTGCTCTAGTGAACTGCTTGGGGAACTTTCCACTGATTTAAATGACAGTTTAGCCATTCAACAGCTAAGGAAGGGGTTTAAAAATATATGGGAAGCAGAAATTCCCTGAGAGAAGATGTGAGGCATACCTCTGGATGAATAAATTGTCCTGATGCTGCCCCAAGCAGATCAAAACAGCTTTAGAAAATTCTGTTTCTTTTGAAGTTAAGACAGAGACAGCCCACCAATGCCTTTTATATTTCCAGTTTGCAACACATGCCTGGAAAAGGGGAGAGCAAGATCTAGAAAGAGTGTAATTGGTTTTCTGCTGAAGTTTCACAGGTGGACCAATAGGGGCTAGTACAGAGGAGCTGGGAGGACCCTGGAAAATATCATAAGCATTGTGAAGAGCTGCAGACCTGTCATGTCCCTTACACAAATGCACTTTCCTTGTGCTGTGGGATGCCCTTTTCCATCACCTCTGGGTCACTGGCTCCTCAAACCCAAGACCTTCCCATTCCAAGCCCCAGTGTGACTGCTGCAGCATCCGTGAGAGGGCTGGGGGAAGGTGCAAGAGAAGCATCACACAGGCCTCAGACTGGCAGAGGGGGACAATTCCCAACCTGTTGTCATCCACTAAAACACTTAATAGGATGCTTTTTTGTATGATACAAACGTTTTTTGCACCACAGACAGTACATCTCTCCAACTACTCTTCAGAATTCTTGGCATGTTTAAATATTTATTATAAACTAATATGACATTTCAATGAGATAAACACAGCATTTATCTCATCTAACAGACAAGAAGACAGTTACTCAAGCACCTCCCAGAGCCATTAGAAGTTCAAGGTCTGAAAAGGGATCCTCTTCTCTGCTCGTAAGCTTGTGGGTTGTGCAGAGTCAATAGTTTGTCTCTCTGAGAGCTGGAGCAGGTCTGGTTTGCTCCCATCCCACCACCTCCAGTTACATTTCTGAACTACCAGAAGTATTGGGAAAGATTACTCTGCTTATCACCAGTGACCAAAAATTGCTTTTAGAAACAGAGAATGTCATTAGTGACCTCATAAAAACAAAAACAAAAGCAAAAAAGAAAAGATAAATCTGAAGGGTGGGTTAAGCCTTCACTATGCAGAGATAGCCTAAGGCAGTGTTTGCACTTTATCAGCTTCCACTGACTCGGTTGTTTATTTTTTTATCTGTTTGTTTTATAGTAGCTGAGGTACTTGTTTATAACAGCATCATTTTTTTATCAAAATGTTAATTTCCATACATAGGATCTGGGCTTTAAATTACTGAAATCATCCTGAGAAAGAGAAACACAAGGGATACATGGAGGTCAATAGATTGCAATTGTTCAATGATTAATCATGTCCAAAGAGCCAAGGCAAGCAATGTGAAACCTCTGTGCCCACACAGGCAAGCAACTACAGGGCAAGGTGAAGGCATGATATTTTATGATCCAAATGGAAATCAAGCCAGACTGCATTTTAGAGATATAAAGGGAGATGCAACAACATAATTTAAAACACAAGAAAAATAAACTTTAATGGGTCACATAAATATCAATGCAGATTGATTGCAGGGGAACTAGTATATTAACAAGCCAAACAAGTTCACTGTCTGCTCTAAACAGACATAACTGCAGGTCAGCATGCAAATTCCTTCTATTATTTATACAGTCACAGACAGTTATAGGATATTGCATACTGCACAGAATATTGGCAAAGTCATGGTCCTGCAGAAAAAATACCCTCTAGATTTTTTAACTCTGGTTGAAACATTCAGAGAAGACCTGGGAAGTGACAACAGAGCATTATCAGTTCAGCACGATGTCACCACACATGCTCCAGCTCCCCACCCAAGTTAGTTTGTGTTCAGAGTCTTTACACCAGCTAATTATCCCATTAGGAACCCCCGGAGGAGTGCATGAGGCCAAGAATTGGGCTATGCAGTGGGACAATGGGTAACTGAAACACAGCAACCAAAACCTTCAAAAAATGAACAGAACTATAAGGCCTTTGTTGGGACTTTTTTTCTTTAGCTATTGTTTATTTCTGGTACTGGGCAATTTTCAAAAAACAGTGTGAAGAAAAAAAAATTGTAGCAACATTCCTAGAAAGCTCAAAGAGCTCTGAAGAATTAGTAGCAATTTCAAGTGAGACTGTGTATCAGCCTTGGACTGAATCAATGAATGTATAACAATCTCTGTTTTTTTCTTGTCTCTTATGAAGGTAGTTCTGTATATCTTAATAGTCTGAGACTTTCCAGTGACTAAAAGTCATTAATAAAGGAAGAAGAGCATAGATTTTTTTTTTTTTTTTTTTTTTGGTGTGTGCTTATCAAAACTACTACCAGCATTTCCATTTTGGCAGGTGAGAAAATGTTGAAAGATAAATAATTAAATTAATCCATTAATTTATGTATTATGTACAGAAGTTGCCATTATAATGGCTTTCACATTTCCCACCAGGATACAGTCTCTGCAATTTACATTGCAATTACACATTTTCCCTTGCACTCATAATTTATCTCACGACTTCTGCCTTCTGACTAATGGGGACAGAATCCTTATTCCCTTCCCTGCTGTCACCACTCAGCCTTGGAAGGACTGGAACTGCTCTGCTGTCCTCACTGCCCAAATAATCCAGCTGTTTACCCAGACCTCATGTTCTTATGGTACACGTGGGAAAGGCCCAAAACTCAAAGTGCTTTAAACCCTGTTCAGTTTGCACAGTGCTGCTGTAGCTCAAGCTGGATCATGGTAACTTTGAAGCAAACCAAAAGCAAATTCCACAGAAACCCAACAACAAGAAAAAACCCTCTCTTGTTCCTTTTAAATTATTTAGTAAATAAATCTCAAAATAATTTTCCTTTTCTTCATGGCACCTCTGAGCTCTTTTTTTACATCTCTTTATCAAAGTGACCTAAAAAGCTGGACAATGTGCTTATAGGGTGATATCACCATCATTCCTTTCAAGTATAGTGCTGCTGACACCTACCCAGCAACCCTTCTGGACAAGACACCCTTGTACAGTTACCTATGATGGACAGGGAATGGACCCAACTCCCTCATTTGCTATGTAATCAACTCATAAGAATTCCTCAGTGCTGAGAACTCGATGCCAATTAAAATACAGTGTGTTTAAAGTCTTATTTCTGTTTTTTTTTTTTTTTTCTAGTAGCAAAGAAAGCTTGAGAATGAAAAAGTTCAAAAGGGGATTTAATGAAAACAAAACCTTCATCTCAAAAATATAAATTTAGTTTTATTTAATAAAAGTGGGGCAAAACAAGGGTGGTGGAAGACAGAAGAACTTTAAAGATGATGCTTCTTCCAATGGAAAAAAACCCTAGAAGGAGAAACTAAAAAAAAATAAAATTATATATATATTTTACATCAACAGAATATTTTCCAGAATAAACTTCCAGGTCTAATTAGGATGGCTCTCCTGCCCTTGATGCTAGGAAGGGCAGTCTCTACCTGCTGGTAGAGAGCTCCTGAAGTCACTAGGGCAATAATAACAGCAACATTAGGGTCCCAAAAGCAGTAGGAGCCAGTATTCATTGATTTTGGCAGCAATAAGGCTCATTGATTTTACTGCTTGACACAACTAAAAGCAAAAGAAAAATCATCTTCAAGGAGGATATGTCATGTGTATTCTCTGAATACATTAACAAAAGGGGCCCTTTGGAAGCATATTAATATTCTACAAAAGCCAGAGAAAAACTGACATGTTTTGAGGATGGTGCTGAAGCGTCTGAGACATAACCAAGGATGAGTGGCAGCTTCTCACTCTCTCACCATGATCACAACTTCCACTGCTTTCTTTCTCAGGTGGTTTCAGTGCCTCTTCTTGGTACTGGGAAAGGAAGGACAGAAGAAATGGCAGCGTAGGGGTGACAAAGGGTGAACAGGAGTCATCAGCATGCAATTTTCTGGCCTGTATCTCATGTAATAAAAAGTAGTTCAAATAACAACATTATCGGCTGTGAAAGAAAGCACTTGAAAATCTGCTCTAGAAGGAAAAGTATAGGAGCACTTTCACTGACAATAAAAGAATGTACCTGTGCATCACTACCACCTTTCTTCTCTTTGCATATCAGTCTGCAACTTCATTTCTCCTAGAGGTACTGTAATCTCACTGGAAACCAAATAAGCAAATACATTTCATTGTTTTTCTTACCCCACTTAGATAGCATAAATTGCAGTTTGCAGAGTAAAGCACTTGGGTATTATATACTATTGCTTCATTTACTAGAAAATATTAAGAGAATTAACAGATTACTGTGTTCAAGACTCTTGGCAGCTACAGATTCTTGATATTATTCCTCTTAAAAAGAAAGAAAAAGGTAATGAAAATATATGTCTTTTTCAAAGGTACTCAGGTCTACTCTTTAAACAGAAATTGAAGAACAGCCCTTTGAATAACAGAGGGAAATAACAAAATGTTGTTTCTGGTTGACCAATGAATATAAATTTGATTAGCTGATAATTTTAAAACATAACCAATCCAAAGAAAATATTTTGCTCTACCTAAACCAAGCATTTTTATGTTTATACTTTCTGGTGCATGTCAACATTATTCAGCAGCTACTTTTAAAGTGTGAATAATTTCTTAATAGAATTCAAGCATTTAATTTAGAAAATATGTTTACAAAATACTTGGGCTTTCCAAATTGAAATAATTTGCAAAAGTGTACATTTTGAAAATATTTTGCATGACCCAAATCAAAATACCTGTGAAAAAAGGGTCTAGTTATATTTACTCTACACAGTCCTGTTCACTACACTGTCCTTTCCATTTATTTCAGGACTGAATCAGAAAATAATGAAAATAAAATGAGCCAGAAAAGGATTGTTTTCTCAGTTTAAAAGCTACATTGCAGAATGAAGGGTTATAATTAAGGGCCATCAATTATCATTATTATTTCCATAGAAGAGAGAAAAAAGACCCTTGCCTTTTTACTGTATAATGTGACTACAAGAGAAAATTCCAAATAATTTTCTTAAGAGTTTTCCAACATTATTTGGTCTTCTTAGAAGCTGAAAATAATTTCTGGCTATAACATTGCAAAAGAACCTGGTGCTCTCTTAGTAGTCACTTTTATTACCAAAGTAGGTTACTCTGTTTAGCCTAAGAATTTAGAAGCCTGTTATATTTGTACATACATCCTACCAAGCCTTAATCTGCTCAACATACCTAAACAACATAAAAATTACTAAACATTATTCAGAATGTACCAGATACAAACCAAAATTATTCAGAGTGTACCAGATACAAACCAAAATTCTATTTAACAAGGGCATGTATGAATTAGAATTACTCAGTCTAATTTCAATTATTCTACTTCTGAAGTGGCTGGAAATACTGGTCAAGACGTGAAATCAACCAATCATGCAGAAGACTAAGTCACAGGTTGGAAAATAAAACTTTAAAGCTGGAAAAACTTATCAAGCTTGTCTGTGTCTTATATTGTAACAGACCAGCACTGGAAATAAGCAGTCAGACTGGTCAGTGTAGACAAGACTTCCAAAAAGTAACCTGGGCATAAAAAACTTGAAAATTAACAAACTTCAGAAAACCTTCTCCTAACAGCAAGAAAAATATTCTCAACATTTCAAGCCTCAAGGTCATGGGTGGAAAAATCCTGCAATTTCAGAGGTTCAAGGATACAAATATCTAAAGCAATCAAGTTAGCATTCAACCATATCTAAATTTTCTCTTAATGGATAAAATTGTGCAACATTAATATTTGACAGAAAACACTCATATTATTATTTTTTTTAGCTATAAATGGAAAAAGGCAGAATCCATAGAGCAGCACTGGGTAGCAGTGTGAGGAAAGACAGGAATCCCAAGTGTAAGGTAGAAGGCATTTTCATCAACGACCACTAGGCTGAAATATAAAGGACCATAGCTCACCCTGCCCCCCAAGTGCAAATGTCCATAACTGGAATAGGGCACAAGAAGCTCTCCCTCAGTCAAACTTTTCATAGCAGGGATAAAAATGCCCTGAAGTGAAAGAGCAAATATATCACAATGCTACCAATTCACTGATGAGTAGGGGGAAACACCTCCTAAACTCATCTAAAGCTGGCTCTGGCCAGAAGAGAAATCTTAAAATTGACATGGCCTCAAAGACTATTCATTAGCAAGTCTCACACATCTATTATGAAACTAACAGGTCTGCACAAAGGGTGCTTCATGTTCCTCATCTTTATCATCAGTCTGTGCAGTGCAGAACCAAAACTGGACCCCTACAGGCCCAGGCTTAGCAGCTTCCCAAAACACCATGATTCATCCCAGATGTTTTAGATGAAATGGGTCCAAGGGAGAACTGGTTTTAATACTTGCCACACGTACCGCCCAACATTTCTTCCAGGACCCTACACAACTTGTCTTTGGCACAGGGATGCAAGCTAGTATCTGAGCACAGGGCCACAGGAACAAGCACTTGCTGTGGCTACCAAATGTGTGAACTGACATATCCCATCTGTGTGCCTTATAGGTCTGAAAAACCCTATGCTCTCTCAACCTTGCTCCTGCCTTTAAATTGTGCATTTCACAGACTTTAGCATGACTGGACTAGATGATTGACTTTCCACCATTCTCACCCCTTTAGTACGAATAAAAGAAAATCCAAATACTGCCTGTGAAAGTGGCTGAGGTTCAAGGAAAGAGAGGTAGTTCCCTTCCAGGAGCTACCACTTCCCTGCCAGGAAGTGGTTTCTTACAGACCACTTTGGAAATTAAATCTACCTGGTATGAAATGCTGGTGAGAGATCACCTGTAAATACAACAATTTGCACTCCAACATGACAATACTAGAGCCATAATGATGTTAGTTCCTGTGTGAGAGGAACGAGCTGTATGCCTTCACCTACCAAAAATGAGGGGGTGGGCACACTTCTAATGTGAATATATGCACAAATGAGCGGCTTTACAGGTAGCCCTCAGTGTTGTGTTTCCTTCTTTCTTCAGTCTGAAGATGCCATATACACTCAATGAAAATTACAGAAAAAATGTATCCTTAGGAGTCACAGATTTCCAAACCACTTTGGCAAAGAAAATGGTTCTCTAAATTATAGAGATAGGCTGTGATCTGTATTTGCATAAAAACATGAAAATGTCTACTGTGTGATTCAAATACTTCTAGCACTTTAACATAATTACTGTTCCTGCTTAAAAATCACCCATGGAGAAATGGATGAGGCCTTAAAATATAGCACAATGCAAAATGCATCTTATGAACTGTACAGCTTCTAAAATGATCTTGAAACTCAAGAGGTGGCATGATTTAAGGTATACTCTCAATTTCTTTTATATTATAGACTACACCTTCAACCCCAAATAGTAGGATGTCATTAGCCTTCAAACTTTATGAGGTTCATAACCTAATAGAAGATTTCATACTGTGCATCTGCATTAGAATTTTTATTCCTTTCAGGAATGCACTTTTGCAACAGATCTCCTGGTCACTGAATGAGCTTTAGTCCTGTGATAGTCTCAAAGAACATGAGGGACACTGCCTTCAAAGAGTCCCTGCATTGTACTCAAGCCTCCAGTGGATTAACACACCCACTGGATCAGGCTACAGTTTTCTCCCTTTAAAATTCCTGAAATTTTTGGAGTGTGGATATTGTGTCTGTAGCGTAGCTTTACTCTACTAATCCACTCCCATTGTTTTCACTACTTGCTGATGTAGACATAGTGTACAGCTGTGCAGATGTTAGATTAGACCCTTAAACCCCTATTAGAAAACAGGATTAATCTTCACAGAGAGAAGGTAGCATTAAGCAAGATTGGACCTTGTGTGTTTTGACTTGTCTCTCAAATATTCATGACATAATGTTCTCACTTCCTCTGCTTTTTTCCTCAGTAGTTGCTGTGTTCTATCAAAAGAATAAATTGCCAGAATGTGGGGTGCTTTTGGAAACCAGGACTGGCTGCACTTGTGGAATTAGAAGCTCACAGAGATTAAATTGTAAGATTATATATTTTCATCTTCTTTCCCAATATAGAAACTGGACCACAGATTGCCGTTCTCATTAGGATATTAAAAATATTTTTGTTCCCAAATCCTTATATTCATAGCTTTGATTATACTCATGATTTAAATGTTCTTCTCTTGTCTGTGCTACAAACTGTAGTGCAGAACTCAAAAGCCAGAAGTGAAGGTCTCATTTCTTCAAAGCTTTAGGGAAACCTATAGGCAATTTATTTACTCCAGGCTAAGATAACATACAGTTAAGAAAGAGATTAATGGAAATGGTTCCAGCTTTGGCTGTGGTCATAATACATGCATCTGGAATGCAATTACTGGGAAATAAAAAATTACAATAGCATAGGCAGCAGATTTTTTCTAACTGTATGTACAGACAGCAAAGATGTTATCAAACACATACATCTGCATTCAGCAACTTTCTCTTCTTCAAATAAAAGGAAGCAAGGTACTTGTTGGTTGTACAGTGACTGCAGTACTCTGACTTGATATTAAAACAAAATCACCCACATATATCATTCTGTAAAAAAATACTAAGTGATAAAAAAAATGACAATAGAGGTACTGGGACTAAGATGAAAAAGCACCAGTCACCAAGCAAAATTGAATGTTGCAAAAAGGATGATACAGAGTGTAGTTGTGTAGTTTATAATTCCAGGAAGATATCAACTTCTCAGTAAGGTCAGGCAGTGTAGTTTGGCATTAAGAAGCATGGAACTAAATCAGATGAAAATATAAAATTAATGTATGCACAGGTGAAAAGGGAAAATGTTTCCTTGGAAGTTTCTCCCATTGCTCTACTACTGAGAGAGAAGAACATGCTCAAATCATAGCCAGTGATGGCCATAGGTTTATCTTTAAGCCAGAACAGGGAAATGTAGTACAATAGAAATAAAATCATGCTTCTCAAGTAGTCCAGCAGTGCTTACTCTGTCCTGTCTACAACAGAAGAAGAACAAGGAGGGAAAGTCCAGGCAGGAGGGGAGGCTCTGGAGAAGTGTGTAGGGGACAGGTGGGTGCTGGAACTGTAAGAAGGTGTTTAAACTGCTGGCTCTGGTCCCTCTGTGGCCAGCAAACCCACGCCTCTCTGGAGCAAGTCCCTCAGCCACCTTCTCCTGGATTGGAAGTTCTGCTCCTTTCACTTCTCATTTCAAACACAGAGAGCTAGCTCACAGGGCTGTTGACACCTGTCACTACCTGGACAGATTACAGAAAAAGGCCAGACCCTGACCACCTCTCCTTTTTCCGAGATGAAACACATACTATTTTTTGCTGTCTCTTTCTTAGTATGCTTTACTTAGTTGTTATAATACAAAAGAAATACAAAAGACTAACATTTTAAAATAAACTATAACAATTCAAGTGAAAATTTTATGAACCTTCTTAATAGAAATGGTCATATATGGCCTATTTTGCAAACAGCCTTTAATATTAAGTCTTTCTCACAAGAGATTAGCAAGCAGACATTATCAAATTGGTTGCATTAATCTAAGTAATAATCTTATCTAAGTTTCCACAATCTTATTTATCCTGCTACAACAAATTTTTAAAATTGTATCTTGAAATTAAAGATTATTTTAATAAATATTTTAATATTTAATATAATAATAATTTCATTTTCCTTCATAAAACTGGCATTATTTTTTCATCACAAAAGAATGCTGCTCATTAAGTGGTTACTTGCTTGTGAGCAAAAAATGTAGAGCTCAATTACCACATGAATTCAATCCATTTAAAAGGTCTGAGCATTCCCAGACTTTTTGATAAATGAATTTGAGTAAAGGTGAATAAAACTTTCAAAAAACATTTAAAACACAGTTCTTACTACATTAAAATTCCCATTCTTTATTTGCTACTACACAGGCAGTGAGAAATTGAATAAAAATCAACAATATGATCCTAAATACAAAGTGAAAACATAAATTGATACTTTGGTACATGGCAATTTTAGATGTGAACATAGTGCAATTCTGGACATGAGATGTTTAAGTGCTATTTAAATATTAGGTCTGTCAATCAAGCTTCTTTGACAAGTGACAAATTCCTAAAGTGGTAATCAACCAATAATCCAGGAAGCAATTGTTTACTTTAGCACTTCATCTGGATAGTTAAATTTGGTTCATGCAACAAAAGCTTTTCTCGAATGATGCCAGCACAGCTGGTGGAATATTAAGCATTTACCCTTAAAAAGATTTCTTTATTTGGGAAAGACTTCATCATCAAAAGATGAAAAAAAATGTGAGTTGTATCAAATGCTTGTTTAAGGATACTGCTAAACAGAATGGTACAGTAAATACCAGATGGAAGTTGTGTGCTTCAGGCAAGAGAATAGAAGCCTGTAACTTCTGGAAAACTGAAGGGGAAAAATGAACACAATAATACTATATGAAATTTTAGCCCATTTTCAATCTCAAAATTCAGTTTAAAATAGTTTAAACTAGCTAGTGCACAGACCAAGTTAGATAGTTTAATGTAATTTCATAAATCTTTTTTGGAGGCAGAATCTCAAAGGTATTGCAGGCAGAATAATCAACATTTAACAATGAGCATTTTTTTTTGACAAAACATAATGAAATTCCATCAATCAATGAAAATACACATGTACAGAGTACTGGAAATAATATTGAAATAAAAACCATTAAATAATTCATTATATAAATATCATCATGTTGTTGATTATAGGATAATATTCTAACACAATATGGGAAGACTTTTGTTTTTTAACACATTTAAAAAAGTATTCTTCTCAAATCTTATCCAAGAGACAAATATTTTTCCATGTGATACCAGGCATACAAAATCCATATCTGACATATCAGAATACAAGTTCTGGTCCTGTACCAGAGGATATTGTGCCTATAGGCTCATCTTAAACGTTTAGATTATGTTTTCATCTCTGATGTGTTCAGTTCACAAACACATGTAAAAAGTATTTGCCCCCTTCATGTCTGCAGAGCAGCTGTTTAGTGTATCTGCTGAGCATCACATCATTGCTGCATACATCTCTGATCTCTGCATACATGTGAAGGCACACTGGGTTTTACTGAACTTGAATTCTCCAATGTTTTTCTCCAACTCAGGCTGTTGGCTATTCATCTCAGAATTCATATGAGTCAATTTTTCATCAAATGCTGTGCATTAAGCATGCAAATTGGATCTTTGGGAGGGCAATAACCCAAAAAAGACTCCTTAGGGAAAAAAGTACAAAATTATTTCTCTGTATATTCAGTCATTTTAATGAATTTACAGATGAGATGCAGGAAATAACAAAAGTTGAAGAACACAAAAAGTAAAACAATATTACAGTGTGGTATTATTGAGGAAAAATGTTTAACTACTGTGTGTGACATAAAAACAAACCATAAAGAAAGGCTTATGACACCGACCTTTGATGTTTGACCTTATTATGTGTTTTTCTAGAGAAAAGTGTCTAGAGAAAAGATGAGGATTAAAATTTCCAACCCTTTAATTGACTGAGATGTTTTATGAGTGACAGTGGACTAGTAGTAAGTTATATGAAAAAAAAATGTCAAATTGACTTAGAATGAAAAATACATAGGATACCAGAGGTTGTCCTGGTTCTAAAGGCTTATGAGAGGTAACAGTGGAGATCACAATCTAAAGGAATCACACTGAAATTAAAAAGAAATTTTGCTGGACAGTGCAAGGCACTGACCCATGCCTCAGTTGTGGAAACCAGCTCTGTATCCTTTGATATACTCAGCAATATAACCCAATATAGCAAACAAACACATTTTTATGTTCCTATTGCTTTAGTTGTACAAAGCATTTTTCAAGCCATGGACCTGCCTCAGATGAGACATTACTGCAGCTGACCAAGCAGAACAGCACATCTGAGCATCTAGTCCCCTAATCCAAAGCATTGCAGTGTGTGGTGGTGGAGCTGACCTGGGAGGCTTGCTGGAGCTTCAGGGGGACTGAACCCCTGGGGGAGGTTCAGGAGAACCGCAGATGATGCAGGGAAGGCAGCTGGAAAGGTGTGAGCACAAGGGCACGCTGAAGCACCAGGAGGCTCAATACCACTAATGGCATGGATTCATGGGACAGAAGAACTCTGAGGGGACCAAGTGGAAACAAAGTCAGGACAGAAGAATATAGTACATTACTGAAAGATGAGGAATAAATGGTGGTACAGCAAGAAAAGAACTCATGGGAACTCATGGGTCTGAGATAGTGGAGAAGGCAGAAGAACAGACTGAAGAGAGTTGATAGGCAAACCAGAAGACTGATTTAAAACTGCTGCTAAGAAAATTACAGCAATGTGTGCTGTAGTCTCCAGCAGCTTAGAAAAGATTGCTTAGCAATAGCATTAATAATCAGTTCTGCCTCACCAACCTGCCTGCCACTATCTCTGCTATAATCTGCCATCCCAAGTAGCTTGGTGCTGGACAGATTGAAACTGGACATACCATGTTACATACAATCTCTGGCAGGTACTAGCACATTCTACAGCCATTTTTGTGTGGATATGGTGAATATCTCTATCTGTTTAATGCTAGATAAAGCACCAATTCTTGAATGCAGTTTGTCTGAACTGCATTAATAATTACTCTTCAATTGTGGTTAGTCAGCCATCTGTCTAACAATTTCAAAAGCATTAACCACATCACTTTTTTTTCTGATGTGGAATAATGTCAAATGCTCTGTGAAGTCAAGAGATATGTCCTCTTTATTCCTCTTTTCTATGAAGCTTATTATCTCATCAAAGGCAGAATTCAAGTTAGCTTGACATGATTTATTTTTATGAATCCATACTGACTTTCTGCATTAATCTATTTTAAAAGCTTGCAGACCATCCACTTCATTGTTTGTTCTAGTACTTCAACTACTTCTTCTGGCCTATGCCTTACAAGATTTGATATTTTATTCATCTTCCCTAAAAGTAAATAGTTTTAATTGATGTTTTGTACCACTTCAGATAAGCTGCTAATCTTCAAATGGAGTCCTGGCCATTTCTTTTACTATCCAGGTGAACCAGATGGATTAAAATCAGGTTTGAGAAATTTCTGCCATGCTTCAACTGTATCATCATAGTGGAAACCTCTGACATTAGATTTTCTACCACTGCTAGAGACAGGTCTGTCCTCTGCTGATTCCTGTACCATGCTGACAGAGAGGGTATCTTGATATCTGACTAATGATTTTTGACTGTTAAAGGACATATTTTTCCCACTGTTCTCACTGACACCATTTAACATTGTTGAGTGAAATTCACTATCAAAAGAGAAATGCAATCCCAACAAGGATGTCCAGCAAAGCTGTGTTCTCTGAAAAGAGTCTAGAGGCTGTGGGGCAGCTGTAGCCACACCTCAACATTTCTTTCATCAAGAGCAGCACTGTCTTACTGCAATTTTCCTACACAAAGTGCCTATCTGATCCATGGGAACTCAGGGCTTTTCTTCCCATGCCTTGAGTAAAGCCAGGTGCAATTTTACTGTGAAGGTTAGGATTTATCTTAGAGTTGCCAGTAATTCTTGACTTCATACAGTTAACTCTTGGACTTTAGGGACTGAAGCCAGGCAGCTTTGGATATTGAGGAAATAGTAAGACCCGATTTGAATAAAATTACTGAAGAAAGTTGAAAGATAAGATACAACTACATCATCCAAATCTAATGGGAGCCCACATTATCTGTCATCCCTGTCATATTACTTGTCAACATGGACAGGAGCATGGAAGGCATTTCTGGCAATATTTATTTTTACTTGAATGACAGCTAATTTGTCATATAAATTGATCTCTAGAGCTATATGATGTCCAGTGTATAAAAGTCAGTGACTCATGTTAGCTGAAAGATATGGCACTTTTAGTGAGACCAGTATATTAATACCAATATTTTTATTATTCAAGGAGCATAGGGCAGAAGAAAAAAACATCTAAGCTGGCATTTCAGCATTACAGACACAAATGTGGAACTGTGGCTGTTTGCCAGAGCAAATAGTGGCAGAATGCTGAATTTTATATTAATTTTCTCACTGGTGGTGGATTCAGAGCTTCAAAACTGAAATAATTGAGTTATACAAACAGATAAAATTCCGTCACTATTTCTGTGTGCATTTAATTGTGAGATTCTGTGTATCATTCTCTAGACCTCATCATTAGAGAAAGCAAATGAGGTCACACAAATGAAGAAAATCATAATTATTTTTCTTAATTTTTATCACCATTATGTTACTGAATTTATTTAATAAATATGTTAGCAGTAATTACTAGTACAATTAGAGCAATCTCTTTTTAACATTTATTACCCAAACCAATTAATTATGGCAGATCTGTGCAATAAATTCCAGACAAAAGTTGTATATCATTTGAAGAATTGTGATGCTTTTCTTCGTAATGCAGTCAAAACTTTGACTTAAACCACATCCTCTCTATCCTAGTTTTCTAAAAGCTGGGCAGTGTTTAAGCACACATCTACATGTATTTACATGCTGAAGAGACAAAAGTGTCATCAATGCAGTGTAACCGAACCCGTAAGTTTTCAAGAAGTAATAATTTTCAAAAAGTGTAGTTCTCTACATTTTGTGTGAGCCATATCTGCACGTATGTAAAAAGGTCACATCAGGTGGCCCATAGCTCCTCTCTAACTGCTACCTGTAGGGCCATCTAATGCTCTTGAAAAGGAAAGGTTACGTTTAGGAACATGCTCTCTTAAGGTTATGTCCACCATATTATGTAAATTTAGCATTCCAGTCATGTAAACACAGCATTCAAAAATACCATAAATGCAGTTTTCCTGTAGGATGTGTTATTCCAGAGATTTTAAACACTTCTTGGTGTATACATACACCACCAAGGTATCCGATGTTACTGTCCAACAAGACTGCCACTACCTTACCTGAATTTCTTGTGAGCCAGAACAATCCCATGCAACCACTGTAGTGCAACTCCAAAAACAAGCTAATAAACTGAGATAAACTCTCCTGCCAGAGATTTATCTTGGCAGTTGCACAAATTCAGGTCAGCTCAAAGAGAGCTTGCACTTGCCCAGAGTACATTTTATAAACATACCACAAAGAGGAAAAATAATTAACAGCTACTTTCCAGGGAAAGATGTGCCTTTTCCTTCATTGCTCCCTAATGAAAATTATATGATGTTTCATTTTTGCTAGACTAGCCCAATTTAACAAAAAACAGTCGGATAGCTCAGTTTATTTAAAAGTACATTACATTGTTAATTTTAGTGCCACAACTTGGTTCATTTCCTCATCCACTAGATATTTAACTTCAAAAATATTCAAGCAGCATCTGTGTTCCCCCATACACTGAGCCTCAGATACTTAGAAGAGATCAAAGGGAAAGCTATAACTTTAAACCTAAAGCAAATTTTCAGGGTAATCTTGTTGCTCTGAAATGGATTTTTAAAACCAGTATCTTGTTGATCTGAAGTGCCTTCAGAAATCTCATAACGCTGTAATTTAGATCGAGTTTTAGGAAAAAAAAAATCTCTGGTTCCTACATACAGCTCAAAACAAGGAATTTAAGGTAAAGGTCTGTCAAGGAATGTATCCTTTCAATCTGCTACACAGTTAATAGAGGATGTCCCACACTGAAGTAAAAGCTTCAGTACAGATAGCATGAATATTTTGTGAGGGGAGTCAAAAGCTCAAAAAGGGAACGAAGATTTGAGCATGAAAAATTAACATTCATTTATGGATTAGGGGTTGCAGTCCCAAAAATGTGCAATTCAATTGAACAGAACATGTGCTTTTGTAAATAAGATAGGCAGTTACCCATATAATTTACAGTCTGTAATTAGTAATGATGAACAATTACAGGTCTGTAACAGAAAAAGTGATGTTAAAAAATGCAAATCCCTTATCATGCTTCTTTTCCCCTAATTTGAAAAATTTGAGAATACAGAACTACAGCATGATTGTAATTTTCCTATACAAAATTAAATTTCTAGGTGAACAAAGGGCAAAAATCTGGAATTTCCTGCAGCCTTTGTAAAAGGCAATGGATAAGTGACTGCAAAATATCCCACTGGTGTCAAGATAGTATTTCACAAGAATATCAACCACTTTGTTAACATGTGTGGCAACACACACCTTTTCTCACATCTGGCCTTTAGGAAAATTGTTTATCTTGGAAAGATATACACAGGTTCTTTCATCCATCTATCTAAATCAGCAAGGTCTTTATGAAATTTTGGTTGTGTTAACTTTGTATGAGACAGGTCTGTGTCTGTCAGAGATACCAGAGAGGCAATCCCTGTGTGCTGTTTCCCCCTGACTATCTAGCTAGGAATCAAAACTTGCAAGAGCTTCCAAGTGTTCCCTCTTTATGTATCTTTTCTCTCCACTATTGTGGAAAAAAGGGTTGGTCTTTTTTCTTTCTTTCTTTTTTTTTTTTTTAATAGGTTTTGCAGTTTATCTGTTTTCATGGTCTTCTAGATATTATATTAAGAAAATAGTTGCATATGAGCTGTATCTTATTTTCATCAGGTGTTTTTCAGATGTGTTTTGCCTGATGAAATCTCAGTAGTTTACTTTGCCCATTGCTATTCATGTGTTTTGTACTTTTGTTGAGTAGTTCCTCCCCATGCTGCTGTTTCTCATGTTGTTCACCATCCTCTCTTGCCTCCTGGTGCTTCTCATAGGTCCTCTTTACCCCCATCTTCACATGTCAGATATACAAGCAGGGCTTGCTCAGGGTTTCTGCTGTGCCTCAAGCTACTGCGTTCTGACTATTAACAATATTCTGAGTAAAATACCTTGTAGAACATTTGATCAAACTGATCAAAAGTGGTTTAGAAGCTCATATCAGCGTTCTACAAAACTTGACAGGCTGCATTTTTCATGAGAAATCTTGAAATATGTTATGTCCCACATGTCCTGCAAGCCATAGATCCCAGTACTGAGCACAGCCTAATAATGCTCAACTCTTCTGCAGAACTAGACCCTTTCTAAGAGACCTTCTCTAGCCAGTTGGCCTGGCTGTTTAAGATACATAAAACTCTGGAATTCAAAAATTTCCAATGAAAATATACTGAGAATTCATTAAGAAAAAACAAATGAATTTGACATTTTTGTCCAGTGAAAAAATGTGGCAGTAGCATATCTAAAGAACAAAGGAGATCCTTAATGAACTACAAACTGAGAGCAGACAACGCATTGCCTGAAACACTTTAAGCTGGCTTTCATGCACAAATTAAAGGCAGCAGATTAAAATACAGGACTGCAATTTACTGGAATTTCAATATTTGTGTGAGGTGCATGATAAATGAGATCATATATCTCTGTGACACAAAAAGGGAAAGCTTGAGGGCCTTGTGGCGGAACAACAAAAAATGGGATTCAGGAAAAAGACATTTAAAGATGAGAGGCCAAATATGAAAGGGAAAATAAGAGGTAGCACTGAAAAAAAATCCTCATTTTCAAGAGAAGAACTTTGAAAAAGCCGTTCTGATGATAGTAAAAATGTAAAGACTTCATAAAGACAAGACAAAAGGGGAGGTACAGGGGACCATGACAATGTACAGGCAGCTGTGCAATACCCAGATCAAACAGTATCAGATTGATTCAGATTTAGATCTAGAATGTGATGTCACTCCAAGGAAAGCTATTAAGAAAACTTTTAAGGCAGAGAATATGAAGTGGCAAGGCAGGAATTGAATATGCCTTTCCAAGAAATTTGTTGACAATAAGAATCCAGAAGCCCTTACAGAGCCAGTAGGATTAATTTATGAAGAGAGACTGAATTTGCTAACCTCACAAAGGCTAAATGACAGTACAGTGGGAGGCTGAGCATAGATATTTCTACATATTTAACAGTGTAAATGCCACAGGGTAGATCCTGTGCAACCCAACATGAAGTTTGAACTGATGGAAATGTGAAGAAGCTATTACTAATGGCAAATATTTTTGACTGACCTCACCTTATTTTCACAGGAGAAAACAAAACAATTTTCACTTATTCTTATGCTTTATTTTTCTTGACAACCCTATTCCTATTACAGAAGAACATGAAATTCTTGCAGTTTCTGTGTTATATGCAAATTTTAAAAGCTAACATGCCTCAAGCAGGCTACAGGGGTGAGCATTCTTCTCTACAGATTTACTCAGCCATCTTGCTACATGCCCTGTGCTCTGACAATTTTTCCTCTTGGAGAAGTGGTTTTTTTTTATGAACAAGGCATTACAAAATTGTATCTTTTATTTTTAATAAGTAATATTCAAAGTACTGTACAAAAGTTGTCATTACATATTTCCAGTTTACAAACTGGCAAACAGAAGCACAAGGAGACTTGGTCTACAGCAAGCAAAACTTGTGTCTTCCTTCCAAGTAAAATTTATATGCTTTTAATTATTTAACTCTCTTTACCTTTATTCTGTTTCAGGTTCCCCTACCTTATCAGTAGCTCTTCTTTATTCTCCATATTTTCTTTCTGCTAAAAGGTTGCTTCCCTTTCAGCCACTAGAAATATTCTGTTACACATGTACGTACATACAAATACTACATAAGTACTTTTATGTGACACTGCTATATTTCCACATGTAGCTGAACAACCAGAGAACTGTGATAAAAAGAAGGCATGCAGTAAGGCATCAGTCACATGGAATAATGGGGACTGAGACAGACTGGAAATCACCAGATATAAATATCTGAGGACTTAAACTATTTTTCTCATTATTTCATACAGTGTTCATCACTATCTCAAGAACTGAGCATTTAGCAATACCATGACACAAGTAATAAATAGCTGTTCCATCTTCTTTTTTTGAACCCATTTTGGTCCTGGGATATGATTTTTTTTCCTAGTTTTCGTTTAACCAAATATTTTCATCCTATGTGCCACAACATTGGCATCTTAAATGGAATTTAATATGTCCTAAATCTAATGACTCCTCTTTAATTTCTCATTAGTGTTTACACTGAAAAAAAAATCTATTTGACCTAATTTTTATGGGTTTTCTTCCTATTAGATTTTTTTTGCCTCAAGTACTAGGTCTCAGCTTTCTATCATGATTTGAAACACTTTCTTTATACACCTTCTGAATTCTAGTTGCTCTCACAAAGAAATTGTGTCACTTAGCGCCTCACTGCACATGTCAGTCACATGTCAGTGTCACATATCTTCAAGGGTTGGGATCAGGGAAGTCTGTTAAATATTAATGATTATCCATTTAAATGGGAATAGCTTACGACAATAACATGATCACTTTGTAACCTAGGTTAGACTTGTCCAACTTTGATTCCAGTGATTGAATCCCACAGGGTTTAAAATCCCTCTCAAAAGCAGACAGGTGTTTTAGCCTAGACTTGGAAAAGTAAGTTCCCCTGAGATATGGGGAACTTGTATAGAAGGGAAGTACATACAAGCAAGAACAGTTAGTGCACTCCATGACTGGACTCCTTTTAATAAAGCAGAAAAAAAAACCCAATGTGACAATGGGAAATGGTTTTGAACTGAAAGAGGGTAAATTTACGTTAGACATGGAGAAGAAAGTCTTTACAATGAAGGTGATGAGACTGGATCAGGTTGCCCAGAGAAGTAATTCCTGTAATACTCAAGTCTGGACAGGATGGGGCTCTGAGCAACCTGGCCAACTAAAAGTGGCCCATGGAAGGGCAGTTGGACCAGATGATTTTAATCATAGAATCACAGAATGGTTTGGGTTGCAGGGAAATTCAAAAGATCGTCTAGTTCCAACTCCTCTGATCCTGTGCCTCACCACCCTCATTTAAGGAATTTCTTTCTAATATCTAATTTAAACCTACTCTCTTTCAGTTTAAATCCATTCCACCTTATCCTGTCACTCCTTCTTGTAAATCGTCTCTCTCCTTCTCTCTTGTAAGCTCCCTTCAGGTCCTGGAAGGCCACAATCAGACCACCTCATAGCTTTCTATTTTCCAGACTGACCAACCCCAACGCTTTCAGCCTTTTTTCATATGAAAGGTGCTTTATCCCTGTGACCACCTTGGTGGCCTCCTATGGACTGGCTCCTACAGGTCCACGTCCTTCCTGTGCTGGGCATCCCAGAGCTGAATAAAGTGTTCCAGGTAGGATCCCACAAGAGTTGCACAGTGCTGTCTTGAACCACACGAGTTGCTATCTTGGATCACCTCCTTGTCCCATGTGCCTGAGCATAGCTTCTGGGAGGATTTGTTACATGATCTTACCAGGCATAAAGGTGATGTTGATGAGTTTAGTAGTTCCTCCCTTTTTTAAGATGGCAGCTTTTCCCTTTTTCCAGTCACCTGGGACTTCACTTGACTGCCATGACCTTTCAAGTTTTATGAAAAGTGGCTTGGCAACTCCTTCAACCAATTCTCTCAGGACTTTGGGATGAATCTCATGAGTTCCCATAGGCATGTTTGTTCAGGTTGTTCAGGTAGTCACGAACCTGATCTTTACTTACGGTGTGGGGAAGTTTGCTCCCCCAGTCCCCATCCTGCTGTCCATCCTGTTAACAGGTGTGGGAAGAGTTTGCCCATGAAGACTGAGGCAGACTTCTCATCCATTGCTATCAGTTTGCCAGCATCCATTACCAGGAGCTAAACATCCTATGACCTTCCTTTTCTGGTTAACATATCTGTAGAAGTCTTTCCTGTTATTGTGTCCCTTGCCAGGATTAATTCCAGCTTTGCCTTGGCCTTCCTCACCAAACTGCTCTTCTATACTCTCCCCAGGCCACTAATTCTAGCTTGACCTGCCTTTGCGTTTGCTCCTTTCCCTTTGCTTTGACCAGCAGGTCCCTACTCAGCCTTGCCCATCTCTTGCCTTCCTTGCCTGATTTCTTATTCCTGGGGGTTGCCAGCTCTTATACTCTATGGAAGACTTCCTTAAATATCTGCCAGCTCTGTTCTGATTCCTTGTCCCTGAAGGAAGTCTCACAGGGAATCCTATTGATCATCTCCTTGAAGAGCTGAAAGCTTACTTCCTTGAAGTTCAGAGGTTTTATTTTGCTCCTTACGTGACCCATATCTCACATAATCCTCAACTCTATCTGTGCATTATCTTTGAAGGTCCAATCATGGCAATTATTCCCTAGAAGCTGCATTCTAGAAGAATTTTTGAGTCTGCAGAGAGAAAAATATCCACAAAAACTATCCACAGGCGCACTTTGAAAAACACTTATGTTCTCTGCTAAATAACTATGAAACTAAACACCTTTTAAAGGTAAACATGGGCCTACAGGGTTTTCTTAACTAGATCATGAGTATGGATAATTGCAAGTAGTTGCTTATTCCCTTTTAATGGGGAGATGTTTAATTCTTCTTGCATATGCAGGTTTGGAGGGTTGATTATATTACAGATTACCATGTTTACTACCACTTATTTTTTTTTTATATTTCCCAAATAGTGTATGCATTTCATTGTTGGAAAATTTAACTTCAAACTCACAGAATTTCTGTCTATAACCAGAATTCTATAAACTCATAGTTTTATAGTATCTTGGTTAATAATCAAGTCAATATGTCCTAAAATGATATATGGCCTAAGATCATTCTTCTTTAAATAGATACACTTAAGTCAGTGAAGAAACATTTTATCTAGCAATGATTTTCATTTCATGAGGTCTACCTTAAAATGTTTTAAGCATTTGTGTACATAATGTCTTCATTTTCAAGGTTTTGGCTTCTCAGTTATTTCCTGTGTATCACAGCTGCATTCCTGTCAAATACCTAAGAATTTATACCAAAAGTTGATGTATCAGAGAAAGCACAATCTGAAACACACATGCTATTGCTACCTTTTAATAGAACATTTCTAATAATGGCTATGCTTTCACATGCAATAATTTATGGCTTCACAGGGAATCTCCTATCCACTCAAACCACATAAGAAATCCCACTGCAAACTGAAATACTCGCTTTTTGCTGTGGCTGGTTGACTTGTCACTCACTAGTACAATCAGCTACTTCTTAATCTCTAAAAAGAGTTTCACACCATTGTTTCAGCCACATTCTAGGCCATGAGAACCATAATATGAATGGAAATTCTTATGTCAGATGCATTGTTACGAAGTCTTATGTTTGCAACAGGACCTACATGTGCTCAAGAATTTCAAGGCACAATAAAAAGCTTAGTTATAAACAGATACTGTTGATAAAATCCCAGAGTTATCTAAAATTTATATGCAATAATTCAGCCTCAGAACTATTGTACTAAGGCGGAATAGCAAAAGATCTGGAATAAAGCTTTCATATTGACTTTTTTTCATATCTAATTTTCCATGTTTTATACTTACATGGAAAATTAGAAATGAAAGGATTTTAATAACACAAATTATTATAATGTTTAATTTTTTTTTTAGTTTTTCATGGATAAATAATTGAAAATCCATTGTTTTAAATATATTCCATATTACCTGCTGTTTGAGACAATACTCAGGAATCAATAACACCAATTTCCTGACAGTATAAATTCTAATGAAAAATAGCTTATTACAATCAATGCAGTGAATCTACATGTATTCATTTCCATTCCAGGAAAATGCAAATAGATATTAAAATAGAAACTAATTTGATCCTTTCTCCTGAGTATTTTTCTATAGTAATGAATCAGACTGTAGCATACCAAATGTTGCAAAGTATCACACTGCTGCATACACAGTGTAATCCCACAGTCAGAAAATACCCAAACTAAAACTGAATATAGTCTCAGTTCTGTTCTTATGTATGGAAGCACTACAATAACAAGCATTTTAGTACCATTTGTTTTATCACATTTGTAATGCGGGTATCTCTCCTTATTATCTTCAATTTAAATTGTTCTTTGAAACACCACACATCATAGCTTTTAGACTGCTCTGGACACCTAAATGATCTCCAGAACCTTCAGAGCTGGGCAGTGTGAATTCTCTCACTTGAGGTTGTAAGATAAGGTTCTGTGGGACTTCCTGTGAAAGGCTGGAAAAGCATTTCCCTTTCTGTGAGAAATCTGGACAAGTCTATGGCCATACAGGAACAAGCCAGTCCAGTAAAGCATTTATTCCAGGTGTTTGTGTCTTGAGGTTTACATGAGAAAGATGCCTGGAGGTTCCAAGGCCTGCAACACCCTTGCAAGGATCCTATATCCTCACTCACAGTTCTCCCACCTTTTTGTACTGGCACAAGCAATTATGAAGCTGTGCTGTGATCAAGGACTGAATCTTAGTAAAATTAGATACGACCAGAAAAAATTAGATCTGGTCAGAAAAAAAAAAGTTAATTTTAACCTGAATCAAGTCACTGATATTTTTTGGACTCTAACATTAGAATCCTCAAAAAGATGGACACATGATCTGGAGGAAAAATAAGGCTGGTGAATTCTCCAGATCACAATGCCCAGGCTACAGCTTTGACAAGCTCCCAGAACTACTTATCTATAATGTAGTCATAGGACAATCAACGTTATACCACTAATCCAATATCTTATGTGCCTATTAGAAAGAAAAAGATAATCTTGAGTTATAACTCCACCCCAAACACAATAGGACTCTCTCAGTAGCCAGTGGAAGTTGTTACCACTTAAGTCAGCTAACAAATTCTCTTGCTATTTTGGGTCTTTCTCTAAATATTGAACTTATCTGTTAAAAGAAAATTCTCACAGTAATGCCCAAGAGGTAAGACTTTATCTTGCCACCCAAGCCACAATTTTACACAAGTGTGGGCATTTTACAAAACTTTGTAATATAACATCTGTTCTATATATATATTCCCCATTCCTGGAAGCATTCAAAGACCGGCTGGATGGGGCCTTGAGCATTCTGATCTAGTGGCATCCTTACCCATGGTGAGGGGGTTGGAACTAGATGATCTTTAAGATCCTTTCCGAAACCATTCTGCGATTCTATGTGCATTTGGCAGATCATTACTCAGCACTGTGGGACCATGAGCCTCAATCCTCACTCCCTCACTCAAAGGTAGTGCTCTGCTCTACAGCATGCTTTTCCTCTAAATGGACTGCAGTCCTACAGTAACCCTGCACTCTTGCCATTTGACTCCTGCTGAAATTCAAAGGAAGCTGTCTAAATGAACCAAAACTGTAGGTGCTGGACAGGAAACCAGGCTTACAACCCTTCTCTGCCTGCTCCAATGACTCTCCTCCAGCTACATTAGACTTCTCTGCAATCCCAGCTCTCTACAGCTTCCAGCCATGAAATCTAGACACAGCTGTGAGTATATACGGATTTTTTATCTTGCCTATCCATTTCTTTGTTGCGCAGACTTTCTGGATATTTATTCAAAGCACTCTTCAGTCTTCCTGATTTGCAAGTCAAATATGAAAACTCTTTACCCTCTTCTGGTTCCAAATTTGACAGTTTACTCATACCTTTAAAATCAGCTAAAGCTGAGCAAGTTTTTAAAAGGCTACAGTAGTTTTCACCATCAAATTAGTGGGGAATAAAAAAGAAAAAATGTATTAGTCAGTGTCAGAACTTATTAAATCTGCTGCCGTGTTGATATAAAATGAGCTCAACTGCAAGGGGTTAGCTTAGAAACCTAACAAGAATTGTATGACTTCTAGAATACCAATTTAACACATGCAGCTCTAAAGCATTAAACATGACAGAGACCATACACAAAGGGTGGTAATTGAATTACAATTGAGTTATAAAGCGATAAATGGGAGGTCAAATTTTGTTCTCTCAAACTATACCAGCATTGTTCACTGCAGTGACATTAAAGAAGTATGGACAGAAACAGAATGGTTTAAGATGTGTCTAAAATAAAGTTCTTACATTTTACTAGAGGTCAATATCTTATTTTAAATGCAGAAGGCATTCTCAGATAATCTAGCTTGACATTCTGATTAATAAAGGCCCCTGAATGATCCTCTAGCTGCTGTCTTCCATACTATAATTCACAGAGTCCAGCCCTGAAATAACTTCTAAATATACCCAAGGGACAGAGAGTCTAAAATTAGTCTAATCATCCACCCAGTAAGACATTCCCTACTATGACTTGGAGTGATAAATTTCAGTTTTTTCAAAACTAGGGTTTTGGACTCTAAAAATCCCCAAACCCATACAATTAAAGAGGACTATAAAGTATGCCTAAAGGCTATACACCCTCATGGCAGCAGGCATGCTGGTTTTGAAGGTTTCTGGAGACCTTCAGGTTAAGTGCCACGTTTTTAACTACAGAACATCTGCCCTCTCATGTTTTCTCCAAAGGAAAAAGGAGGAGATCCCTGAACATCTGGCCTCCAACAAAGGGAGCAATTCTGTGACCAGATAATCAAAGCTGGTTGCTCTTGGATGAAAGTAAGAAACTGTCTGTAAAAAGAGACAAGAAAAAACTGAGGTCCAAAATCAGTAGAGGGATTTGGGAATGCTAAAAGCATGAAGAGCGTGTTGAAGAGATCAAAGAAATCTTTAAAGCCTGGCTAGGACATCAAACTTTCTCACTGCTTATCCATATGAGACCCCCACAATTTAGAGGTTTGCTCACAGGGGCACTAAATTAAAAAGATTAGAACCAGACAAGCAGTTCAAGCTCATATTTGAGTCTTTTTGCTTTGGCAAGTGACCAGCCTAAAAGCAGGCTTAAGTAGGGAATCCTACTCAGAGGTGGAAATCAGGCAGAGCAGAGATTTGGGCTAAAGAAGCCCTGCTGTTTCACCAAAAGTACAAGGTGGAGCTGGACCTCCTCGTATACACACACACACAGAGCTGCCAGCAATCCAAATGCCAGTAAATTGTTGTGTAGCCCAGTCTTGCACCAGCAGTGTAAAGTAAACTGAGCAGTCTCTTGTATCTTCTGACTGCTGCAGGTGCACAGTGACAACCAAAAGGAATTGGAAGCTTGTTTTAAAGGCAGACCAACACAGGGCAGATTTCAGTGTCTTCCACAACCATAAACTCAGAACAGGAACTCAATGTTAATATTATTGACAATGCCACCCACTGCAAATCATAACATCCACAAGCGAGCAGGACACTTGACAGCTGCTGATGAAATTATCCACCATTACCACACCACTAGCACATGGACCCTGGAACACAGGCAGGAACCTCCCTATTTTGTCAAAACAACTTTCTGTGGTTAGCCAGATTGAAAATACATTGAATCAAATTATAAAATGGCACATTTAATGAACACATTAAAAAAGCAATATAAAACTATTTATGGCTCTTAAAGTAACAGAATCCAAAGGAAGGCATCATTCTGATAGTTCTGAAAAAATCCAATACATTCTTAGGCATCAAGACTTGAACACATGTCATAAACACATGACTTGAGACAAGCAACTCAAGTCAGCTCAAAAGCAACCATTACATCAGAATACTTTTGGGATAAGAGTCTTGGCTTATTGTTAAGTAAAATAACAGTAGATTTTAAATTGCAGTATATGGCAATGAGTCCTGTTATGATTTCAAATAACAAGATGATTAAATAAAAAAATAAAAGCAGAGCTAAAAATATTGGAAAACCCAAACCCCTACAGGTGCCACCATCAAAACTGGTATCACAATATTCCAGCCCAGCTGAGAGGGGAAGTGCTGGCCATCTTGCAGATCAGTGAGATTCAACAAGGCCATCTGAGACTCTCCATGTTCCCTCTGAAGAATTCAAAAAATTCCTTCAATAACAAGTATCTGAAGGAACAAATGTAGGTAAGGAAACAGCAACTAGGATCATGGCAAACTAAGTGGCAAGGAATTCCATGTTTTGTGAAAACTAAAAAATGTGTATCTTCATTGGCCTCTGTCAATCTGCAGCAAAAAGCAGAACTCACTGTCCCAGCTGATGATGATTTAATTTAAATGAGCTAAACCAGGCTAACAAGAAAATGTTTTTTAATTCAGAACACAGTTTTCAATTTTCAATGGTAACAAACAGAAAAAGAAGCTAAAGGCAGAGTTTAGAGAGTGAATTAATAGCTTTTATGCTAAAATACTATGGCTGATTTCATCATATCAACAACATAAGGGTTTCAAGTATGACTAATGTGATTGTCAATCTAGATTCAGTAAAATTACAGTAATAATAACAGAAAACTTCCTTACCTTTGAAGATAATCCAAAATTGCTATTTTCCTCAAAGACTTCCAAAATAACATCAGATCTCCAGCAATGAGAATGTAATGCAATCTTTTATTTCTGATATGCTGAACAAAAGGCATTTCTTGGAATATGGCTGTGAGTTGTCTCCAGATAACCTAAGGATCTCTATGTCCTCCAAACTATAAATCCTGGTATCTTCTTATCAGGCTGGGATAGTTAAGCATACTTATTTCCACAGCTGACCATTAAGATGAAGCATGTCTCTTCTAGTCATAAATTATTAAGATACAGCCAGAAATATCAAAGCTATAGTCAGCAGTCAGCATATCAGATAAATTTAGGATGCAGAGCATAAATAAAGTAGGCAAAGCTGTCACATGTCATCAAATGTGTATCTTCAGACACAGGCAGAAATTTGCTCCATACTTGGACCTGTATGAGGTCCAAACTCAGCAATATGCCACAGACACATCCTGAGGCACGGAACATCTTAGAGAATAGGTTGCTGCGAAGAAAATAACAAAATCCTACAAGATCCTGCAGAAGGATCACTGAAAATCCAGGTTATACACATAGAGTTTCAATACTGTCAAAGTATCCCAGTGTTTCTACTAGATTGTATTTACCCAAACTAACTGTAAGTATCTAGAAACACCATCCTTTTGTCTATACTTCATCAGCTTGTCTGTGAGGATGATAAAGGTCTAGATGAAGTCAAGATAAAAGGCATCTCCTACTCTTCCCTCATCCATTACCTCATCATAGAAGTCTTATCAGGTTGGTTAATCTTGATTTGCCCTCCACAAATCCATGCTCACTACTTCCAGTCACTTCCCCTTTTTCATATATTTGGAAATGGTTTCCAGCTTCCATCAGCTCCATCAGCTTCCCAGAGGTCAAGTGAGGCTGACTGTGTTGTAGCCCCCAAAACCTCCTTGCTGCCTGTCATTTACATTCTGAGTCCTCAGAAGCCTCCCCCAATCACCATGACCTGACATTATCAGCTCTTTCTTTTCCTAGCAGTCCTTGATCCTCAAATATGGTCCCGTGGCCATATACCCCCAAATATCTGGTGTCAACAGCGGTTGTGCAGCCAGTTGTTAGATTTCTGGACTTCCTGAAGCCCTTGCCCCTCAGTAACAGGATCAAGGAGAGACGTCCTGTGCCCCCATGCCCTTGAAAATCACCCCAGAGGCCTGTAGTCATGCTTTAAACACTCCAGATCTCTTCTGGCAGAGAGTGGTGCCAGAGTCCTAAGACCAGACAGGCCTCTGAAGTCTCTCCACATCCTGGATTTGAGCTCCAAGCAAGCAGCAAACTCTCTAGACAGCAAATCAAGCCAGACAACCTGGGCCTCCATCCTGCATAGCAGGGAATTATTCCCAGCTATCCATTGCTACCTTCTCCTGACCCCGTACAGCTGCCAGCTCCTCATCTGTAGCCAGGGCACTGAATCTGCTCTGTAGATACAGATCCACAGGCAGCCAGGAATTGTCCTCCATGGTCAGAAGTCACAGGCTCCCTCCTGTGCAGACTCCGGCAGCCTTTGGCTGGGTGCTGGGAGCTTGGCCAAGTCCTGGCTCTGACACTGGCACTCCCCAGCACCACTGCAGGGATCCTCCAAGCCCCTCTTCAGAAGGCACCTGGAGCAAGAGCCCCAAACCCCTCCAGGGAGGGACAGCTGGCAGAGTTCCTTGGAGCTCACTGAGTTTTTCCTAGAAGTCAAAGCCTCTTGTAGCTGCCTTTGGATGAAGGAGTCAGTAGAGAGTATTTCATAGCATCCCCATTCAACAATCCTAGAAGTTCTGAAAGAACATATCACCGTTTTTCTTGGCCACGGATTTAATTTCCCTTAAAACTTCCTCCAGGAAAATGAACTTTCAATGACAGTAAAGAAACTTGCAACAAAGACTAAATACAATATATGGAACTTTGTACTGCAGTGCAAAGCTGATTTCCAGTATCTTCTTTCTCTACTTCGTATTTTGCAGCCTTTGGAATCACTGAAACATTAATCAAAGGCAATGCAAAATGCAGGAATATTTTAGAAGTAGACTATTTTTAAAAGATCATTTAAACATAGAAGTGCAAACAATTATCCATGTTTAAGTTCACACACAGAGATGACCTCAAAGACAATGGAAGTTGTGTGTGAAATCAAATATCAGCCAAGAGCTTGTGATGCTGGGGGTCCAGTCTAATGTTGGGAGAAGTGCTCAAAATAAAGTCAATTTCAGTGTAAATTACAGTTTTATAGTGAAACAGAAAAATCCATTCTGAGGCTAACTGGTTAATTTTTAGCTGAAATCTTTCCTAAAACTGTTATAAATGGAATTATTTTTTTTGCACCATATGTAAAAGACAGAAGGCTGCAGTTAATAAATAGCATTTCTCATTCTATTTTCCAAGCTTCCCAGGGGAAGACTTTGGCCTCTTCAAAGGGGGTGAAATGCATGCAAGGCAAAAAGAAAAGAAAAGAAAGCAGTATTTTTCATTTTATGCTTCCCCATTTTTGCCTAACATTAAGCAAAAATAGAACAATTATTAAATTCAGGCAACTAAATACATGGTCTCTGAATATGCAGTTTCTGGTTTGAGTTTTTGCTAAAATTTTCACAGAAATTATCCACCAATAAATAAAATAAATTGCCACAAACACATATCTTGTTAAATATATATTTTTTTCTTCCCAAAACATGGGACTTTTTATTAAAATATTGATATTTAAAAGGCAATAATTCAAGAAAAAATAGTCATAATTCAGAATATTCTACACATTTATGAATTTTAGTTATGGAAAGACATGATACAGTGATGACCCAGAACTGTATTTGAAATGGCTCTTATGATATTATCTAATTGAAAGGCTTTTGGAGAATCACCCAATTTCCTTCACCCTATTATTACATTAAGAGGACAGATTTGAATGACTGAAAAAAAAATCCAGCTCTTTCTGCAGATTCCCCAACAACCTTAGCACCACTGTGTCATTGCTCTGAGCAAATCTTTTTACGGCCTGAATGTATTTTCAATATAGATTTTTAGTTTGGTTTACTACAGGAGACAAACTTACGCTGTCATATCTAATAGCCTTTTTTGTTTCTTAATGACGAATTTGAACTCACAGAACAAGCTTAACAAAAATTGGCACCATAGTAAAAGCTCCAAAACTTCCTATGAGTGTCATGAAAAGAGATGTGGAAGAAGAAAAGAACAGTGTGGCAGTAATGTATGGAAAAACACAGTTAAAACCAGCTCATGACAGCAGAGGCTCTATTATTGTAGCAACACAGTTATAACTGCATATTTGTATTAACTAACATCTAAGAGACTCTATGTGAAGAAATTAGACCCCAAGTAAATTAGATTACAGAAAATTACCATATGTAGACCCAAAGCAATATAGCAGTTCAAGCCAGATGCTTTAAGTACAGCCACAGAGGATCAAGGAAAACCTCATTCATCCTCTTCTACAGAGATGTTCTTCCAGCCACTGTTCCACTGCACTGTGTGAACAGTTTGACCAAGGGGTGTGTTTGGTGTGGGGATCCAAAGGTGGTCAGGGCAGGGCTTGGCAGGGATTGCACCACTCGCCGCTGCTGCACAAGAACAGCGCCCAGGGCACGCAGGGGGCTGGGCTCAGGGATTGCATCTCTTCCACCAGCCCCCTTTTGACCAAGTGGTGATGCTCATAAACACACAGCCATGAATCAAAAAAAGGTGGTCACCATATACTGGTGTTGTTTTGTGGTCTCCTGATGTGGCAAAGGCTATCTGAGCAGTGCAAAAGGCTGTTTTAGTGTTTTCCCTTGCTGAGGTGCAGATGGACCTAAAAATTAACATTCCATAAAACCCTCATTGAAATTAAATACTTCATATCTTCCAATCACTACATGTACCATACAGTATCATTCTGTTTGCAGTTTTAGTATATTACATATGTAATGCAAACATTCCAAACTCTATGTGAATATAGCTTTCTGTCAGGAAATTTTTTGCTGTTCAAGGGTGGCAGTAGTACAATCCAATTATCCCAGGCTCAGGTATTTTATACTCAGGAAAATCTAATATTGAAACAAACAAAAAAAATCATATACAGACACAATCATAATTCAATCTAGCCTTGAGTAGAAAGTATATGGAAAAATCGTCTTTAACAGTTTGCTTACTATAATCTGGAATTAAAATGTTGTAACTGAAAATATATGAAGAACATATAATTTTCCAATATTAGTGGTGATTTTCTGGGACTTTTTAAGGCTGGTTCTCATATAAACCTCAATTCCTGAAACCTCTTCTTATCTTAAGGATTCAGGCGAACTGATCATCCCTAGAATGGGATGTCTTCTTAAGAATGAGGAACAGATTGGCGTATTTTGGAGGTACTGACATTTTGATCTAGTTTGACTTGCAGAAGGGAAACACAAGGTAAAAGAGTTGCTCTATCCCTTTATAGCTTGCTTTCAGACCCAAGGGCTGAGAGCATAATTTTTTCACATGGAAGTAAAACTTGAATGTAAAGAAGGTAAACTGAGCCCTGACAGTTGATAGCTTTTCCTTTTCATTCACATTGAAGAAAGAGCCCCTAGATTTCACAGCTTATGAACTGATAAATACATTCCCTTAAGTCTGAAAGGCTAATTCTCCAATGTTTGTGCTATTACCTCATGAAGATAAAACAGTTCTTTCATATGTTCCATATTAATAAGAAGTTTTAACACATTTTTAATTATAGTATGAGGGGGGTTTTGATGAACTTTCAGAATGGTTTAATTGTTGACTACTGCTTTTTTAGATTTCTTTCCAATTAACTGAAAGATTTGATAGGTACCTTATAAACTGACACAGGGAAAAATATTATGTACACTCAATGATCCGCAGAGAGAAAATACACTTGAGTATTTGTTTGCAACCAGTGAAACTACTGAGAACCAAGAAAGTAAGAAATATAGCATAAAAGATCCAGAAATAGCAATGAGAAATGGATTACTATATTAATATCTTTATTTATTAATTTAACAGATAAAATATAACTAAGCATGGATAGGATGAATGAGTAGCAAGAGGAAATATGCCTTAGAGATAAATATGCTCATGAAAACCAATTTGAAAAATCAAATCAAGGTGCAGCGAGCAGACAATGCTAAAAGCTTAAAAAGCAAACAAAACAGAAGAATATCTGAACAGAGAGCAAACAACAAATTAAAGAGGAAGAAGCATCCTGGGAAACTGCATCTAGATCAGAGTATGTAATTACAGATTTGCAGCTTGATAAAGCAATTGATTATAGCAGTGGATTAATTTTAAGTCATGAGTGAATACCAGGATCTGAAAAAGAGACAGTTTCTTTCTTGGCAATCTTCTGCTCAGAAGTTGTAAGTTAGAGTTTCACCCACTTGATGATCAGGGCAAAACTAGAAAGGTCCTTGAGATATGTGTTTATCACATAAGAGCATGCCTAAATACATCAAACAGTGAAGAAAATCTTTATTATTGCAATAATTTTTGGACTCAATAAACAATTATAGCACCTTAAATTTAAAATTTGAAAGATAACTTTAGCAGCCAAATGCCTAATATTATTTTCAGAAAGAATATTGTAAAAATTTGAAAATGTCACAAGCCAAAAGCTAATAAGATCTGAAGAAATGGAAGCTGAAATTCTAGGCCAACTTTATTAATGGTGTCTAATTTTATATATATAAAATATATATATATATATATATATATATATATATATATATAATATATATATATATATATATATATATATATATACTCAGTGAATCACGTATTTCATATAAGCTCAATCATCAGTGCATCCAAAAACTGATTTCTTCACCACCTGCTTCACAACCGTGTTCTGTCCTTTTCTTGCATGTTTACACATAAAGATCGGCATCTGTGGACTGATCACACAGTACTTCCTGAAGATCCAGTTTTCCCTCAACAAGACCATCTGTGAGGCCCTACCCAGTGGGATTTATTGTTCAGAGTGAATCAAGACGGCTGCATACATAATTACCTTTATTACAGAAGAACAATTTTAATTCTATTGATCAAAGCTGCAAATACAGATAGCTCAAAGGAACTTAAATGATACAAACCTTTTCATCATCTGTTACAGAAATCTGAGAACTTCACCAGCTCACTCAGGTTAAATTCTAAGCATACTTCACAAGATTTAAGACACTAAATTGTTTTCAAATGCTTATTATTTCTTAACTTCAAATGGCAAGACTCTGTGCTTTATGTGATCTGGTCAACCTCCCCAGTGATGCTCACCATCTGCTCCTATCTCTTGATTTTTCAAAACAGCTTCAATTGTTCCTAGCTCCACAACCAAAAAATATGAATATGAAGAAGAAAAGGAAACTGCCACATTATATCAAACTATGCAAACAATTTTTATTAGTTTGTGGAGGATCACCATGAGTCTTGCGTGCAGTTCTGGGCACTGCAATATAAAAAAGACATTAAGCTATTAGAGAATGTCCAAAGGAGAGAATTGAAGATGGTGAAGGGCCTTGAGAGGAAGCCTTAGGAGGAGCAGCTGAGGTCACTTGGTCTGTTCAGCCTGGAGGAGACTGAGGAGAGACCTCACTGCAGTTACAACTTCATCGTGAGGGGAAGAGGAGGGGCAGACACTGATTTCATCACTCTTGTGACCAGTGATGGGACTTGAGGAAATAGCAGGAAGCTGAGTCAGGGGAGGTGTAGCTTGGGTATCAGGAAAAGGTTTGAAATGCTAGAAGATGGTTAAGCAGTGGAACAGACAACCCAGAGAAATGGTCAGCACTTTTGTGTTCAAAAACTGTCTGGACAACATTTTCAGGCATAGGGTGTGATTCTTGGGGGATCTGTGCAGGGCCGGGATTTGGACTCAATAATCCTGATGGTGTACTCCAACTTGGAATAGTCTATGAAACTCCCTCACACAGCCAACAAAGGAGCCTTCCTGGAGTGGTTGACTGCTAGACCTGCTGTTTATGAACAGAGAAGAGCTGGTGGGAGAGGTGGAGATGGAAGGCTGTCTTGGGCATAGTCACCACAAAATGACAATTTTTGGTTTTCAGTGAAGTAAGAAAGGGGATCAACAAAACCTCTACCTTGGACTTTCAGGGGGTTGAAAACAAAGGGACCAGGCTCAGCCAGCATGGGTTTAGGAAATGCAGGTCCTGCTTC
Source organism: Lonchura striata (assembly GCF_050655825.1). Lineage (NCBI taxonomy): Eukaryota > Metazoa > Chordata > Aves > Passeriformes > Estrildidae > Lonchura > Lonchura striata. Next base: position 22,173,889 of record NC_140704.1, on the reverse strand, counting down.
ACCAACCAATCTCCTTTTGTAACCAGGTAACCTGCCTAGTCAGTGAGGGAAACCGTGGATGTGTCTACCTGGACTTCAGTAAAGCCTTCAGGCCTGCTTCCCTCACCATTTTCCTGGTGAAGCTGGCAGCCCATGGCTTGGACAGGTGGACTCCCCAGTGGGCTACAAAGTGTCTGGATGTCCAGGCCCAGAGATTGGTGGTGAATGGTGCTACACCCAGCCGGTGACTGGTCAGTAGTGGGGTTCCCCAAGGCTCCGTACTGGGGCTAGTCCTGTTTAATGTCATTATCAATGATTTTGGTAAGGGGATCCAGTGTACACTCAGTCAGTTTGCAGACACACCAAGTTGGGTGAGAATGTGGATCTATTGGAAGGTAGATCCACCCTCCCTTGCAGAGGGATTTGGACAGTCTGGATTGATGTACCAAGGCCAGTTATATGGGATTCAACAAGGCAAAGTGCCAAGTCCTCCCCTTGGGTCACAACAACCCCACACAGTGCTACAGGCCTTCGGAAGAGCAGCTGGAAAGTGGCACAGCTAAAAAGGAACTGGGGGTGCTGGTTGACAAGTGGCTGAACATGAGCCTGGCTGTGCCCAGGTGGCCAAGAAGGCCAATAGCATCCTGGCCTGTATCAGACACACTATGGCGAGCAGGACCAGGGGAGTGACTGTCCCCCTGTACTTGGCACCAGTGAAGTCACACCTCGAGTACCAGTTTTGGTCCCCTCACTACAAAAAAGAGATTTTTTTAGGCTATGGACCTTTGCTGCTTCTCATACATTTGACTTACATATTTATTTAGTCAAATTAGACCTGGTCACTTCTGCTATGTAAAAATTTAAAAAGTTAGTAAGGATACATTCAACTATGTAGAGTGGAACATCTTGGCTAGAAAAAAAAGTGGAAAAATAGATTCCAGATTATAAAACTTTATTAAGCATTTTATGAGGGTTTTGTGGTCTAGTTTATATGTAGTAACTAGAAGAGGGAAAGAAACAACAAAAATGGCAATGGTAAACAATATTAATCTCATTCACTTGTGAAAAAAAAAAGTGTAAAATTTAGTTTGTGTTTAATCAAAACATATATCTCGCAAGTTGTTTAACTAAAATACTCTTCATTCTGCAAAAATTACTTAGGGATAAACCTTCGAAATTTCATTTGACATGGGTAATGTGCCTTGCTTCATATTTAGAACAATCTAGGTAATTATGTAATTTTTGCTTGTTTGCATTTCTTTAGTACTGAAAAAAATCTCTCCAGTTTTAATCACACTGGGTTTTTTAAATTATGACATAGGAAAAAAAAAAAAAGGACTTCATCCCCATTTCTTTTTACTGACTTCAGTTTACACAGATGTACTGTATGAAAATTTGTGCCAGATAATATGACTCAATGTGCTTTTGATGAGATGCAAATATATTCAAATATATGTATTATGCAAATAATTCCTATACTTCAGGAAGTCTAGACATATTCCTACAGGATCACTAACTACTGGAAACAATATTTGAGCAAATATGCAAATCTGATTTGTTCTGCAAAATACACTCTGGAACACATATAATGTCTAGAGTTCAGACGATATTATTCTAAAAAATCTCTTATGATCTACATAAGATGTACATGCTATACAACCGAAAAAGAAACATGGAATGAGGAAAGTAAAAAACACTTGTAGTATAAGAGAAATGCCATTGCTGAGAGATCAACTTTACTTGATCATGATATTTAATAATAATAATCCTATTACAAGCTACAGAACATCAAATTTAGCTAATCTCTTAGAATTTGCTTTATTAACTTACCTTCGTTATTACAAAAGAAGAAAGCTAGTTCACAGAAACCTACACACCAATCTGTAGTCAGACCTCTTGACAATAAGTAACAATCAAATCCTCTTTTCCACTGTTTAAAGATGCATAACAATCTTTGTCCCTTTTTAATGAAAAATTTAAGTAATGCTATTAATTGTGAAGTAGAAAACATAAGAAAATAGCTTTTACAATCAATTTTTCTAATTTTCTTTCATATCATTCTATTAGGAATTTTATGCTTCTTAAAATTTTATAGTTGCATTTAAAAGTGTCTTGAGTTGCAAAGGAGAAACTGCTTCAAGACCAGAAATAGACATTGAATGTGAGAGAAATAAAACTGTCTGGTTTCCTTGAGGCTTGGCAGAAAATGCATAGACAGAAACTGTGTACATATTTACACATTTACTCTGCATACACAATGACCATGATTACAGTCAACCAACCATTAATTTATCAAACTGATCATTGGTACAGGAATTCCTTAGCAAAATATCATTAAGTTACAAAAGTAAATTTGCATATATTTTTGCATGCACACTTGTATGCCTGACCTTTTAAATATCAGGCCTATTTTTACTGTGATTTATATATCATGTAGATGATCATTAGGTACTGGGGTAGAATTTTAATGACTGCAGCTTACCCAAGACTAGTTTAAGTACATTTGGTGCTCAGCTGGTAGTATTTGGCACACAGGTAGTATTTCACACACAGGTGAATGTTTTTGGTGATAAAAAAAATAATCAGGGACAAAGGGATTCAAAAGGCTACAAAAGGCACATGAACCATACATAGCCAAACAACCAGTAGGCCAGAATATAAAAATAAGGCTGAAGCATTCCAAAACATACAGCTCACTTGCTTTATATACCTGGGTGGGAAAATTAATACACTGACATCTGACAGTGCTGCTCAGGGCCAGGCTCAATACAATCTTGATTTCAGCTCCAGTTTTCCACAAAGGTGTGCAAACCTTCAAAAATCATTGTTCTAGAGATTGTAGAACCTTGCCCAGGAAGCAGCAGCACAGAAACTGGGCGTGTGGAAGTCAGTCACCTGTCTTGTAGCAATATAAAAATGACTTCAGCAGCAGCAGCAGCCATGGCAAGAGTTAGGGAGGTCAATCAGTCTTTACAAGAGGTCCACAGCACGGGACAACTCACTCATAAGAATGCTTGTGTCAGCAAAATAACTACTCTTTAGAACACAAACTGCACTGTCAAAGAACAACCAGTTTCTCTACTTTTCCTAAGACCTAACCATGGTGTTGGTACAAATCACTCACAAGAGTTTTGGAGGGTCAAGTGGGTAAGGAAAACAAAAATTTCAGACAACAAATATGAAGCTAGCAGCATGGACTGAGTTTAGGATAAGCAGGCATCTCAAACCTACAGAGAATGAGGAGAAAAGAGACTGGCTTTGGAAAACATTCTTAAACACCCCAGATGAAGTTCCACAGATCTTTCAAGAAAAATATATTTCCCTTCCACCTTGGACAAAGAAACATAGGAAGTCCAAATAAAGTTATCAGAATATATTTGAATTCTTATATAGCAAGACTACACAAAGCAGAATATTGAAATGCAACACTACACCAAGAGCCGAGCAGGACACCACCACCATGTGTACACAGGCTGTAAAAGGGATGCTTACTTGGTTACACTACAAACATGTCACATTCAGCCTTAAAAAGCTGAGGGCCCACAGCAGACATTTTGTGGAGGCTGATGAATGATGCTAGTATTAGGCTGGTTAAAAACTCTACTATTACAAGATAAAACATTTTGTTTAAGTGCAAACCTCTACTCCACTGCATCTTTCCTCCCACCCTATTCCCATTTACTCCTCTTTCCTAGGGCAGTCAAAATAAATTTAAGATTTGTTAGCACAGCTAAAAAATTAGCAATTATATAGAAGATTTATACCTAATTGCCCCTAACATTTTCATTGGTAATGGTAATTTCATCATTAAACATACTGCTGGTCAGAGTTTCATCACTGAGTCAAAGCAAGGTAAAAGTAAGTTAACTTGAACAGCTATTTTTATTTCAGAGTATGAAACTATGACATTTACACTTCACAATCAGCAGCCAATTATTGCAGACAGAAAAGTAGGCTTTTCTGTGACACCTGAACTGTTAAAACTAGTTAGGCCATCTATTCCAGCACATTACCTCTTTATTGAGAAGCGGTTTTTCTTTTACCAATACATCTGGAAAATAGTATAAAAAAATTCAAGTAGCCAAAAAGAAGAATAGTGAACTTTCTTATTTCTATTTAGCTGATGGATCAACAATCTCAGGAAAAAAAATCTAGCTTTCTTGAAAAATCTTCCTATTTTAGGAAGTACTTATTTATGCTGTATTGTTGATAGGCAATTAAAAAATTCCTGAATAATATATAATGCTAAATATTCCCAGAACAACAGCATGCAGGCTCATTTGTGACATTTGAAGTAACTGTATTTTGTACTACACATTAGACAGGGGAAAAGTGGGCTTCACAGAATAGCTATCAATAATCTTGTACAACAACACAACAACATATATCACTAAACCTCAAATATCAACATGGATTATGACACAGGGCTTAAAAACCCATACAGCTTCTGCAGAAGCAACACAATATTATCTCTCTACAGACCTCAATAGACCTTCCAAAATCAAAGGACTGCTACACTGCCAGTCCCATCTGCAATAATATTATCAAGTCCCCCCAGCCTCTAAAATATAGCCCTAAAAATCATGAGATTTAAAGATAAGAATCAACACTATCCCTTATCTTCCCATGAAAGAGCTTACAATTCTTCATTTTCCACAATAGCAAAGGTTATTTATTTTCAAGGGAAGTTTTGCTTCTCAGAATAGAATCTGATTTCATAGCCAGAGCTCTAGGAGAAACACTGAATTGGTATGTCATATTGTGAAAACATGTAACAAAAAATGTGGTATACAGTTGAGTTTTTACCCATCACCCACCTACTACAAATTCTCGGAGATGTAAGCAGGTGGGCTCTTTCACGGAAAAACACTGCATCTTCCCATGAACAAATACCACCCCTGCATGATTTCATCATGATATATGACTCAATTATACACACCTCTAGCGGAAGGACTCCTGTGGCAGCCTGGATATTAGGAAATACTCCTGTATGCACTTAGCATGCAGCACTAGCAGGTATAAGAGATATTAGTTTAGAGTGGTCTTTCCCCTGCAGGGCAGAAAGGTCACTGCCCCATCTGCAGTGCTGGCCCCTTCCCTCACAGAATTAGTGCTGCAAGCTCAACGTGGACATTACTTGGAGGGAAAGACAGCAAGCAAAAGTGGTACTGTTCTGCCCTTTCCAGGATCTGTACATTTCCACACTTCATGGCCAGGAGAAATATAGTTCAGAGTTTTCCATCTGTGTTGTGAACTGGCATGTTGCAGGTGGAAGAATGGGCATCAGGAAGGAGAAGGATAGGATGGAGGGAAGGAAAAGGAGGAGAATGGAGGAAGAGAGTTCTGCTGCAAAAGAGATATTAGGAAAATGCACCCAGTCATTACTCCTCTTAGACTGTCTAAAATTGGGGGTGGAGTAGAAATTCCTACACAGATCTGCTGCCTGCTGCTTTGTACACCTAGGTTTTGCAAGTGGACACTTGCAATATGGTATTTACATGAAAAAGGCAGGGCTTTACATAAATTATTTTAGACACAAGTATTGTAAGATAGTGAACAAAATTTGTTTGACAGTGACAAGACTTGAGGCAACACCCTGAATTTGTGTCAGGGGAGGTTTAGGTTGGGTTTCAGAAAAAGATTTTTCACCTGGAGGATGGTTGGGCACTGGAACAGGCAACTCAGGGAAGTGGTCACAGCACCAAGCCTGGCAGAGTTCAAGAAATGTCTGGATAACACTCTCAGGTGTGACTCTTGATGGCTCTTCTGCAGGGACAGGAGTTGGATTCAATTATCCTGATGGTGTATTCCAACTCAGCAAATTCTTTGATTCTATTCTATGATTTTACAGCACTGGGTATCAGACATTCATATCCACCTAGCATTATTTTTCTAATACCTAGTTTCTTCTTCTGATCCCTAATTTCCCTAGTTAGAGGCCAATTAAGCTAAAGATCTGCCATCAAGGGCATCTTGCTCTATCTGATTATATGGAAGAAACAATTCCTGCATGTTGTATGCTCTTCACCGGCAACAATGAGACTGTCAACCATACCCTGAGGGCTAGGTTGTTAACATATACACCCTTTACTCACTTTTTATAAGCACAGAGATTCAGGTAATACACTGGGGTTTTTCCCATAATCTTCCATGTATAAAGCTTCTGACATAGCTTATTTATTGTTCCACTAAGCTCAGGCCCATTTACAGACTGGAGCACTAAAGAGAACTCCTTCCTTCTCTGCCTCACTAGCAGAGCCTAACCATTGGCAAGGAACCTCCAGCATCCTCCTTCCACTGCTGCCAGCAACAGTCTGCTCTCTGCAGAGGGAGCTTCCTGGACTCCAAATGCAATGCTTGGGTTGTCACTGACCTGTCTTTCCTCCAAAGCTTTCCCTAAGATTAATGCTTTCAGCCTGCCACTCACTTTCATACACTTGAAGTGCTCTGGTTCCCTTTATTCTCCTCTCCTGGCTTGTCAGGCAGACAGCAGCTCTGTGCCAGCCAGGAGACCCCAGCATCTGCTGGAACACCTGCATGCAGCACAGAATAGCTGCATGCCCCTGTACAGCTCCAGAATGGGGAAAGGGACCCACTTGTGCTTTCTCAGCAGCTCCCAGACCATCATCTCCTACTTTTCAAAGAGTCATACAGAGAGCAGGTGAAAAACCCCAACACAAGGTTCCACGGCACTCATCTGGGCACTTCAATTCACTAGCAACTAGCAACATATTTCCACACACCTATGTTTAAATGCAGCTGGCAACCTGAAATGAGCTATTTCAAAATAAGCTTTTGAGAAAGACATCATCAAATGTTCTATTAAAATGTAAATGTATAGTCTCTAACAAACTCCTTTCCTCCATTAATTTTATAATTTGGTCTTTTTTTTTTTTTTTTGGTTTCTTTCTTAAAATATGTATGCCATTACCTGCTCAGCTATCCACTAATTATCTATATAAATGACAGTGCCCTTGAAGATATTAGTACCTGTTTTGATAGTGTATTAGGGATTGAATTTACCATCCACTGAAAACAGCACAGAAAGTCATATGTAGTAATCATGTACCTTACACTTAAAAAGCTGACAGTGAATTAGCTTGAGTTGATGAAAATTATTTTCCATCCCTCTGAAAGCTTTAGTGAGTATAATAAACATTTTTGCTTGCACAACAGTCCCCAAAACTCTTAAAATCAATAATCCTCTCCAACTCTCACAATGTTGTGAAAAGTTTGATAATCAATATTAGTCATGTCTGGTTACAGTGGTGATATACTAAAACTGCTTTTTATAAAAACAACAATCAAAGAGAAAAAACTCTTCAGCAACAACACAAAAATCTGTTCATGATTAAATTTGGATAGGTTTAAACTTCATAAGTAGATATAAAACAGTGAAACATTACAAGTGTACTGGCAGTTTTATTTTTAAAACATCCTTTGCATTGTATTATTGAAAAATAATAAAAACACATAGTCTGAATTACATTCAACAGTTCTCACCATGAAACTGCAAAGGCTTTTCTGTGTAAAGGAGAGGAAAAATACAGGGTTTATGACAGAATTTTCACTTCTCATCCTTTGCTGTCCCTTGAAAGAACCACAGAAAGAGGAAAGCAGAAAAATGTTCAGCTGTACTTTCCATGTCACACTTCCTTTTTAGAGGTGTAATACAAAAGCTGGCTACTGGAGATCTTAGCTGGAATTATTGATCAGAGCTTTATTCCTTGCTAATTATCAGAACATCCTTCCATAGGACTTTGCCTTATAACACACCAAATTTCACAGTCAGAAGAAAACAACCGAAGGTTTTCTCCATGGTTTAGTAAATCCTTGGGTTTAATTCTAATATATAATTGTGAGTTAAAGTACTCTTGACATGGATTTTATAAAAGTTTATGAAGCAAATATGCAAACCCAAGGCCTGACTTGCATTATCATGAGTTAGAAATTTCTTCATTTCTTAGTATAATATCAATATCTGCAGACCTGAAATTAAGAGTCATAAAGTTTCAACTCCTTTCTTCAATTTGTGCTTCTAATTCAATCAATAATTTATTGTCAGCTGAAAACCAACACAACTTACTAATAGTATATAAACAACACTCTTCCTTAATACTGCCAAATTTAAACAATTAGGAAATCTTGATTTTCTCTAAATATCCTATTCTAGGACAGAATTAACTCTTTAGACCAGGGAGGCCAGATTAAGATTTTTGAAGAAAATATGTACAGCAGACTTCATTAGCATCAAAATAAAAAATACTATATTACTGAAACAGAAGCACATTTCGATCTAAAGCAAGCTACAAGGCACCCACAGCAGAGATCTTAAAGGAGGACAAAACACAAAACCTAAGCCAAAGAAAAGGAACACAGAAAACAACAGAAAATTATATCTCTTAAATCCAGGAAGATACAGATACACACAGCTAGAAGAAAACATTAGGACATTTAGATGAGAACAAGAAATAAAGCAAAAAGCAAAGGCGAATTGGATTCTACAGGAAGAAGTAGTGAATCAGAAGATATGGTAGTGTTACTGCATAAAGTAATAACATAGTATGTCAAGTACACTCTGTTTCTTTGATTACCTAATCATAGCAAGAATATTACAATGTTTGAAATAATGCTGCACAAACCAGGCAGAACAGTATTAGGACTCACGGTTAAGACTCAGAAATTACAGAGTCTCCTTTTACTCTTGAGATAGCAGTAAACTAGATGAAGTAATAAAGTATATGCTAGGAGAAAAACTACAAAACAAAGAAAAAAACCCAACTAAAAAAAAAAAAAAAAAAAAAACAAAAAGAAAAAGCAAGCAGCAAAATTCAGATTTTTTAACAAAGGCAGAGGAAGCAAAATGCATAAATTTAATTTTTTAAACCTGTATCTTTTTTAAGTACATGTTTTACAATCAGTACATGAACTGGTGATCTTACTCCATCTTTTCTTCAGAGCTTTAATAAAAGTTACCAAACTAAATCTAATCTTTTTAAGATTATTTGAAAAAGTATATATATATATATGATCCAGTACCATATAAAGAATTCTTGCATTATTCTGATCATCTCAACAGAATTTAAGAAACAAGAAGTGGTACCATGTATTTTTGAAGAAGAGAAGAAAATTCTGTCACCCTTTTCACAGGCTGAAAGGGCTGGACAGGGACTGAACAGAAGAAGAAAGACAGAGGAATTTACTATGATAACCACCTGGTCTAAGAGCAAGAGTAACCGGAGGGAAAAGCTGCTGAGCACATAAACAGCTGGAGGATGGCTGTGAGCGTGGTGTGAGAGTGAGCAGATTGCTGGGGTGTGAGACCCGAGTGCTGGCAGGGAGGCAGGTGGCCCTCCTGACTGCTGAAGCTTAGAGTGGTGGAGACATCCCTGGGGTAAATGCAGCCCTTGTTTTCTAAGCTGGAATGGCCCATCCTCAGTCCAAACCTGGTACTGTGGAAGTTTCCAGTGTTTGTAGAAATCATAGTACTAACATATTTTCAGTTATATTAAAGACATCCTGTAATTAAACAGTTTAGAATGTGTGCAGGTATCATTAATACAAGCAGGAATTTCCCCAGAGCATTTGGTATCCCAAGCCCCCACTCCATGCTGCTATTGCTTTCCCTCTGTACTTTCAAGTCCTCTACATTCAAGTTCTCCTTTATCTCCTATTTTTCTTCATGTTTTCTGGAGATGAGAATTACCTCAAAAGCAAGGCAACTTGTCCCTGTTGCATGAAAACACACAAATACCAGACTCTGGATATAAACTCATTAATTTCTTCAAACCTAGTGGAAATAAAAATTATCCCTCCTCATCCTTCTCCACAGAACCACAGGATCATTTAGGCCGAAAAAATCCTTAAAATCATCGAGTCCAACTATTAACCTAACAGTCATGACTGAATATTTCAGCTCTTCCTATCAAAAAGTAGCTCATGCTGATATTCACACACTACTAGTTTACATGTAGACTCCTACATATAAAAAGCAAAAATAGAAAGAAAAAGGAAAAAGAAAAAAGGAAGGTGACTGTTTTTACTGCTTTTCACAGTGCTTGTAACTGCAAAACTGATATGCGTACAAAAATACATCTGGCAAAAAAAAATTAAGCAACATATGAACTGAAAATTTTATTGAGGAAAATATACTGAGAAAATTATGAAAATATAGTGTTACAGTTTTAAAATAGGGTTCATTTAGGAAGTATCATCTCAGTGGAGAAAAAACATTAGCAGTAGGCTATATCAAAAAAGTACTCAGGCCACTCAAAAGCCCAACCATATCAGAAAATTATATGAATTACAGACAAAAGTCCCATTAGTCCATCTTGAAGCACCCAGGTATTACAGCAATACTTGTGGGTGTTTTAGAAAGAAAGTAGGAGAAAGAGACATTGCCTGTCAAAATAAAGTTTTTCCCTGATGCTTCCCACTATAATTTTAAATGTCTTAAAGGATGGAGCTTTTAATTTTTTTTTTTATGGAAGCTCTTCCGCAATTGTATAGATCTCCATGTCAGGTAGTTGTCTTGTTATTGATCTAAACTGTCTCTTCACAAAATTATATCCCATTACATCAAGTCACATTCCTTTTGGCACATTTTACATGCATTAAGTACTGAGACAATCCTATCCTAACAAATGCAAATCATTTAACCACATTTTTGCTGCCTCCCAGTACTCTCATAATTTCTATTTCTCTAGGTGCCTTTATTAACTATTTAGACAAATTAAACACAATCATAAAATCATAGAATCATCCATGTTGGTAAAAATCTTCAAGATCATAGAGTCAAACAGTCAACCCAGCATCACCAAAATGACCCCTAAACCAAATTCCCAAGTGTCACACCTCAATGCCTCTTGAACACTTCCAGAAATGGTGACTACAACCTCTCTGGAGAACTCATTGAAATGTCTAACCACTCTTTCACTGGAAATTTTTTTTCTAATATATAATTTGAACCTTTCACAAACTTAAAAGAAATTTCCTCTCATTCTTTACTTTGAGACATGGCTGAAAAGACCAAGTCCCACCTCACTACAACCTTTTAAGATCTTCCCTAATCCTCTTCCAGACTAAACAACCCCAGGTAACTCATCTTTTCCTTACAGGACATATTTCCTAGACCTCACCAGCTTAGTCGCCCTTAGTCACCCATGCTCCAACCACTCAAGGTCCTATTTGAAGTGATGGGCCCAAAACCAAACCCAGCACTTGAGATGCAGCCTCACCAGTGCAAAGCACAGAAGGACAAAACTTTCTGAGTCCTGCTGGCCACACTATTCTTGATACAGGCCAGGATGCCATTGGCCTTGTTGGCTACCTGGGCACACCTGGGCTCATGTTCAGCTGCTTCCAACCAGCACTCCCAGTCCCATTCTGCTGAGCAGCTCTCAAGCCTCTCCTCCCCCAGGCAGGAGCACTGTACAGGGTTGTTCTGATCCAGGGGCAGGACACTTCATCTTACGCGACCTCATGCAGTTGTCTTCAGCATATGCAGGTTTTGCTTTGCTCTTTCAGTTCTGTCTGATCACTCTCTTAATAATACATGTAGGTGATAAGGAACTGCACATGTATAGTCCAGCAGTCTTCTCACCAGCATGTTATAGAATATCACAGCTTTGTGATCTGGTACCTTCTATAAGTGATGGTACCACTTCTTATGGGACAAGAACATCTTTTCAGTCGTTATAGACATTGATTTGCTGATAATGTGAAGTATGTAAATAAATATAAGTAAATGTGAAAGCAGTTAAATCTCTACTGTATGTTTGTTTGGTGTTCAGATTAGAAAAAAAGCCCTATGCATATATATAATGACGTTCTTTGGCATTCTCCTTGCTTTCCTTTTATGAAGTTAAATACAGCCTAAGCTCAGGATCCTGACACATTTGCAGGATTAGCTTAACCCCAAAAGTAATTTTGAAGCATACAGCAGAAAACACAAGGCTGTTACACCCCAGAGCAGATATGGGTGTCTTAGGGACAGTCACTAAGTCAGACACCAAATCTGAGAACCATCACTGCAGCATGTGGCTGCTCAGAACTGTAAGCATTATTGAAGGGAGACACAGCCTCACTGACAGAGGCAGCCATTCCCTCCATCCCAAATGACAAACCTCTCCATGGATTATTGGTGGAGCCTGAACAGGATCAGGACCCTAAACAAGGACTAGAAATACTCTCTATGTGACTGACTCTCCCCAAGGATGCAAAAAAAATCTTTGTCCTTACTCCTCCAATGAAGCAGGTATAACTCCCCACTTGCACAGAATTACTTTCATCCATTGAAAATTGGATTTTTGCGCTTTCTGCCTAGTCAACCAGATAAAAATAATAAAAAAAAAAAAAGATTACACTTCAGAAGAACAAGCCCAAAGCAATATTCTAAGCATGAAATGGCAGAAATTCTCTGTACCTTAGAGGAATAGTTTTTCTGACAATTGGGAATCAGGGGACCCTACTCCTGTAGTTTGTTTCACTTAACTTGGCCAGCCACTTTGAAATCTTCCTCTATAATCTCTTCATCACACTCATACTACATTAGCTGTGGTTCCCCCTCTAAATCAGTTCCTCAAAAGGGTCATCAATTGCTAGATTTTTTCCTAGATACGAAGTCTGAAAACTCTTCAACTACCAATTTAATGAATAATGGCATATACTGCACATGCCATGTGGCACCTTCTGGGTCTTGAAATTGTTAGGTGCTGTAGCTACAAATTCTATACAAATACATGTAACGAGTTAAAAGAATGTAAAAATAAAAAGAAGAAGATATGGCTCCTTTTATGTCAAAACTGAAAAAAAAACCAACAACTGAACAATTTTTATGCAATCATACACTTAAACATCACCTGTAACAAAAAGCATCAGAGAGGGAATTTCACTGATGCGAATGCTGATGTATAAATACAAACCTCTCTGCATTGTTCACTGTCTGCCTCACAACAAAACAATATTCTGTTTTAAATTTTTTTTTTTTTTGGTTGATAAAGGAAACAACTTTGGGTTTGTATTTGGTTTAAAAATATTTCATGCAACAATCCCAGTTTTCCTATGAGTGTGTTTTTACCATAATTCTTATAGATATAAGCCTCCCCCTAATATGAGTTGTATGTTTGGTAAATGCCAAAGAAAATGTCTTGGCTCACTGCAATTTACCATACTGGATTTTTAGGCACAGAAGTCATGTTTACTGTTTGTTCAGTTACCGAGTATGCAAGAAATAAAAATAACAATAAACAAAATAATGATCTAATAAAAAAAGTCTATAAAATGGGAAAATATTTATTTAACTACAAATATCTTAACCAGCTGCTACTGCAGTTGCAGTGGCATATGAAGCTTTTCATAAAGCTGATCAAGATAAGGATTTTACGTCTCTTTTAACTCTTCAGTTTTTTATTTGGAAAACAACCCATTCCCTACAAAGAGTTTCTGAGGCTCCTAGTAAAGACCATGACATAAGCAACATAGGGTTTCAGGAGCATGCTGGGTTTGCAGAATGAAGGAACTTCATAAAAATGCCTCCCTTTTCTTTCCTTATCTTGAAGAACAACTAAAAACATTAACTTCTAAGTTTTACCCAATAGACATTATTACACACTCCTGCATAAATCCCTGCCTTGGAAATAGGACTGGAAAGGTCAAGGTGTGTGTGGGGGAAAAAAATGAGCCCCTGAGCTGCAGGAAGTTAAGAATGGTATTATGAAACGATGAGGACGTCGGATTAAAAAATAGAGTAAAATAATCAGTTTTCTGGCTGCCTAATTAGATTAGTGTTGCTCTTATGAAGAGGAAGAAGTGGTTTTGTCATTCTAACACACATAAAAGAAAGAAGCATATATTGTCTATGCAAACAAGGCCATGAGAGGAGGACGGAATTTGAAAAACACTGACTATCCACCATATCAGCAAAGCTGACAACATAAAACTCTTGTTAAAGGGGTTACAGATGATGCGTCTCATTGGGAATCCTGGGAAATTTTAATCCAAATTCTTGTGATTTTTCTCAAATGAAGGAAAAAGCACAGCAAAATAATGAAGATCAAGATTTAGTGCTGTAGAAAAATGATAGTAATAAATCAGAAAACATTAGAATGAATACTGATTGAATGGGTATCTGCTCCACAGATGTGAATCCATAGAGAAGGTTGAATCAAGATGAAATGTATGATAGTAGGGTTAATGAGATGAGTTTTAAATTAAGGAGTACAGGGGAAAATTAAGAAGAGATCTTCCTTATTTGCATTAGCTCGGTTTTTCAGTGTGGAGAGAAAAAGGAAAACATGTGAAGCTCTAAAAGCAGATGAAGGTCTGTGCACGGCTGTAGTTTACAGAAAGAGGAAAATGAGTAAGTAAGAATATGACAGTAGAAGAATGATTACCAGGGAAAATTTGAAAGTGCAATAAGGAGAAGGAAACTATTAATGTCGATGAGAACAGTAAATATGCAATCAACATAGATAATGAAAGGAATGAGCTGGCCTAGCCAGCAGTCGGAAAGAAGGTAGATTTGCTAGTTCCTAAAGGAAGTAAGTGAACTGCTGAAAGGCAAAAGCAACAAAATGGAAGTGTTCAAATTACTGATACAGATCTCAAGACACCTAGCGTAAGCATAATAAAAATATTAGTGTAAGCCTGTCAGGGACAAAAAGCATTTTGGAAAGGTGCCATTGATGAAAGACATATTTTTCCTATGAAAGAGAGAAATATTACACTGTAAGATAGCATTGTAGTTCATTGACATGACAGTACATGAGAAGGCATAATATCCAGTTGGCAGCAAGTCACCAGTGATGTCCCCCCAGGATCAGTGCTGGGCTCAGTCCTGTTTAAAATCTCTATGATGATCTGGATGGGGAGATGGAGCCTGCCACCAGCCACAGTCTGCAACCCCCTGCAGCACTACAGACTGGGGACAGAGTGGCCGGACAGTGGCCAGGCAGAAAGGGGCCTGGGGGGTGCTGACTGACAGATGGCTGAACCTGAGCCACCATGTGCCCACATGGCCAAGGAGGCCAAGGGCATCCTGGCCTGTATCAGGAATGGTGCGGCCAGCAGGAGCAGGGAGGCCATCCTTCCCCTGCACTCAGCACTGGGGAGGCCACACCTTGAGTGCTGTGTCCAGTTCTGGGCATCTCAACTTAGGAAGGATGTTGAGCTGCTGGAGCATGTCCAGAGAAAGGCAACAAGTGAAGGGTCTGGAACACAAATCCTACGAGGAGTGGCTGAGACAGCTGGGGATGTTTAACCTGGAGAAGAGAAGGCTCAGGGGAGCCTTACCACATCTACAATAACCTTAAAGAAGGTTGTAGCCAGCTGAGGGTAGGTCTCTTCTCCCAGGCAACTTGCAATAGGACAAGAGGACACAGACTTCAGCTGTGCCAGGGGAGGTTTAAGTTTGACAATAGAAGGAATTTCTTCATAGGAAGGGTGACTGGAATGGGCTACTCAGGAAGATGGTGGAGGCATCATCCTTGGTGCTGTGGTCTAGCTGACAAGGTCATAGGCTGATGGATGATCTCAAAGGTCTTTTCCAACCTAGTCGATTCTGTGATTCTATAAAGAAAGAATAATTTCAGATCTAAATTAATACAACAATTAGGTTTCTATATCAGCAATGTCAATGAGCAGAGGATACAAGGGTGAGGGCTAATTTTGCAGAAGGTACAGAAAGGTTTCACCTGACCTAAACTGAGAACAGATCTAAAGCAGTTTAATGCTCGCATACACTTCAAGTTACTGTCAGCTTTGCTTACCATGTGAACTTCAGAATGCAATGGAACAAAGTCAGGAATAACATCTAAGAAACAGGGAGGAAGGAGCAATGAAAGCATAATCCAGAATTTGAACAACAAACTCCAATTTTTTAATGTGGAGAAGAGGTAAAAACAGTTAAAAATCTAAGAAGGTGCTATTAATAGCAGCTTTGGAGAGAAAACTACTTTTATGTCTGTGCTAAAATGTGAAGTACAAATGGCCTTGGTGGCATAATTAATAAGCTAGAAGAGGAAAATCCTTTAGTATAATGCTCTCACTATATTTTAAAAACCTTGCTTTAATGCAAGTTTTGAGTGTATTAAACAGTGCTATCATACACTCAAAACCTATTACCTATTATTACCTATTATCAAGGTAATAAACTACACATGATGACACCCCCCTACCTGCTTCTGAGGAATGACAACATATGACTATTGCAGTTCTGCTGACTCAAGTTAGCAAGAGATCAAATTTTAGGTTGGTACTTCTAGAAAGAATAGCATCTGCATATCATGAGTTTGGTGGATAAGAGCAGATATGAAAAAAAAACAAAGAAACAAACCCCAAACATATTAATGTTTATTAATAATTTGAAGGAAAACTGGCAGTAACTTCTTTCAGCATAAATAGACAATATATGATACCAGTTATAAACAACTGGGGCCATTATCTCAATGTAAAATTACCTGATCATTTCATCATATGAGAAATTCAGTTCCCCCTAGTTTTGGCAAAATCTGTAGCACAATTGGTATAATACACACAATATGACCATGTTTCTTGATGCAAGCTGAAAATGCACCCAGCCAGTAAACAGCATAAGATGTAATGCTTGAATGTTTAACAAAATTATAAAATAGCTACATATATATGAAATATTTATAGGTTTGGGGGGCATTTTTGTCATTATTTAGTACTAACTTCCAAAACGGTGAAAGATGCTTTTCTTTCTTTATGTTTAAAAATTGTCAAAAAAATGTACTGACAGAAAGTGCTGAGCAAATTAAAGAAATAAATTTAAACAAATATTTTATAATATAAAAAATACAAAAAATTATGCAAAAATTTTAAATGTAATTCAACATAGGTATGAGTAACAGGATATGCTACACCCATTGATTTTTAATAAACCAATTGCATAGAAAGATATATCACATTGAACAAAACATACTGGATATATCAAATACCAACCCTAAAGCAGCCTGTAACAATAACTATTTGAGATTCCACTAAAAGCACTTAATTTTGACAATATTTTCCTACATGAAACAGTTTATTTAGAATCTGCTTCAGTATTTTAAGATGCTTTTGCCAGTTTCCTTGAACTCACAGGGGTTTTGGCTAATAGGATGACTCTGACTCATTACAAAGAACTTAAGATTTTGCATATTTTGGCAACACCAAAAATCAGAGCCCTTGTTATGCAACAAAATACGCTAAATTATTCCACATTGCCAGAAGCATATTTTAACTCATTCATTTTAGCCCTTAATATTGGGCCTCTTATATTAATTCTTCCCTTTGTGCTTCTGTAAAAATATGGCATAAGTTCATGTTATTAAACTAGGAAAATCACTTAGTGAACTGTATTGAATTTACATAATAGCATGGATAACCTTGCTGACAGAACTAAGTTAAAAATGTAAGTTTCTATTTACTCATTTAAATTACTAAAAAAACTTCTAATTGAAGTACATTTGTATAATTGGCACAAAAAGGGCAAAGCATGTGCATTTTTACTCTTGCCTCTTAAAGGAAGAAAAATAAAGGATGTACTTAAAAAGCCATTAATCTATATTTCTTCAATCTGCCAAGAAATGCATGATATTCTTATCTCTCACCCAATTCCTACTTTCTATAGATACTCTTCCATAAGCATTAGCAACAGAATCAAACTAGTGGCTAAATCAGGGGAGTGTCTGTATAATATCCAGTAGACAGAACCCATGATAAGGTCATACTGGTATTGCCTCTACATGCCATGCTACTTACAGAATTAATAACAGGATCATCATGCATGCTGACTCACACATGGAAGGGCTTTGGAAAAGAAATTTAGAAGCTACAAATGGAATTAACATGCTGCCAGAGATGTCATGATCAAAGGTGCACGAAAGAGAGTTGAAATGTAAAGGTGGATGTGCCTTGAAATGTTCTTCAACACAACATAGGGAACAACAATGTCCTGGGGGGGCACATTCATTTTAGTACTTATTTTGTCCCTAAAAGCCACATTGAGAACTACACAGACAGGGCAGGTATTCCTACAGGCAGAAAATGTAAAAACAGTAAATCAAGTTACACTAGTTACTCTATCACACTACCAGAATTGTCACTCAGACTTCTTGAAATTCATACAATTCATATTTATAAACATAGGCCCTTTCAATATAAACAAATTCTTACTGAAAATTTTTGGTTCATCACTGAACTTTCCTCTTATAATTTCATTATATTACGATGGCATCAGACAAGTAAAATCATAAACATTACATTTTTCACAAATTGAATGTTTTGACAAATTGGTTTTATGTATGCAGCAGACTTCAAGTACTTTTTACGTGAACTATAGCTTCCACCTCTATTTGCAGTTATTCATATTTTTAAAAATGAAGTTTATTCCAACTAATTCAGGTTTCTGTTTAAGCTTTACATTCTAAAAGTTTAAACAGGTAATCTATTTCTTCTTCCCTCATGCTAAGAAAAAGCCACAGCTCTCAGACAAAATACTTAATTCTAAACACTTGACTTCATTTCCTTTTCAGCCTTAGTGTTCCCTCAAGAAATGGGGTTTGATTACTTTCTATATTAAAGATCCCTATCTAAAGTACTTATATAATATTTAGAGATCTGTGTCAGAAGTGATGGAAAGCACTGAAGAGCAAGCCATCCTCTCTTCCTCTCTCAAGCTGTGGTCCTGCCAACCAGAAAGGCAGCAGAGTTGGGGGCTGGCGATGATGCAGTTTCCAGACCGTGATCCCAAGCTGATCTGATCTAAAACTCTCTCTGCTTCAAAGACCATTCTGATTCCTTTGGTCAGTGGCTCATTTTTGCAGTGAATTAATGCAGGCCATTTATCAGAACTCTCCCTGGCTTTTGAAACCTTGACCACAGGTTTTTCCTTACACATTTTAAGATCTCAGCAGGACACAGAGAGTAGTACCACTGTACCATTTCAGCAGCTTTATCCCTGATGAAGTTGAGATGGTAGTTGAGCTGGCTTAACACAATTAGTCCCACAGCCTGCTCTTCTAGTTTAACTCATGGGAGAAGCCTTTGCAAGGGACAGTAAGGAATGAATAGTTATGCTCTTCAGCTGGCACATCTCTCTGACACTGCCATCACCCAGTATGTGCAGAGCTTGACACAAAAAGTACAGGACTTGGTTATGAAGGTTGGGGAAAAGGTCAACAGACTAGAGAAAGAGTGTAAGTCATACCCTATGTTTAAATTAAAAGATTTTATGTGTTCTCCATAAAATTCAGAATATTTTATCCAAAAAAGGGGGGGAAAAATAAAAATAAAGAAATAGAAGATCAACATAGACACTTCCACAGCATCTAGGTCTTGAATATATAATCAACCATTTATAAGATTAAATGGACTATCTTACTTCTGACTATCTACACATGGTTATAACATTTCATCCAGTCAGTAAAAACTCAGAATGGAAGTGGGTGGCCTAAAATAAAAAACAAAAGTGATATCCCTTTCATAAGAACACAATGAGGATCAACAATATGAAGAAACTTTTGAGCATTGCTTTTCAACACTTTCTCAACCCAAAATAAATTAAATCTCTGTTATTCATCACTTACTTAATTTTTGAGATTATTGCAGTATTTTATTTATAGGCTCTTATTATCCAAACTGCCTGATCACATTGCATGATGTTAGTCAACAGGGTACTGCAAAAGATCAGCACTCATTTACGTCCATTCAACTTCACGGGCTTTGAAATTAATACATAAGTAAGTAAAATTATGCCACACAGAGTAATTTGCTAAGCAAATCTTATAGTGCAAAGTTCATTAAATCCCTTTTTACTAATCCCTTTTCTAAGGTTTTTAAAAAATAGTTAATATAGGAAAAATTTTCAAGAAGTAATTCCAAAAAATTGATATTTGTCATAATCTTACTTTTTAAGTCTAATACTAATTGCATCATGGAAATACCTATGAACTAGAAAGTAATTTTAAAAACTGGATAAAAAGTGAAATCAAATGACAAAAACTTTGTTACTAGAAAAAGCATTTCTTTAATGTACCGAGAGAGCAATAAAAAGGTTTTCTGGAGACCTTTGTAAATCATATTAAAGTAAGGAGAAAGGATATCCTTGCTTATTTCTTTAGGTATTTCTTACTCATGGTCAATAAGTTTTGAAATTACCCTATGTTTGCCCTTTCAGAGACATTTTTGCTTTACTGCCTTGAATTCTAAATTTAAGGCTTTCTTGACCAGCAATATGAAGAGAAAGTCAAAATTAATTTCAAGGAAAATTATTTTGAAACAAAAAAACAAGGCTTCAGACCTTTTCAAGACCTTAACAACAGGGTAGTGCTGTCATTCAATTCTTTGCTGGAGAAAAAAAGGAATGGCATAAATTATTTAATTGGTGCCGATAGTTGGTTTTTTACCATTTCATCTTTTGTAATAGTTTAGATCAAGCCTAAAGACAAGATGGATTGAGAATAATGTTCAGACTTGGAGCTTCTGCTGCCAAATAGTACCAAGAGAAAGAATGAGACATATTCAGAAAAAGATATTTTGTTTAAATGCTTTCTGGAGAGGAAAAAATCCATTTTTTTCTTTTTTAACATAGGCCCACAAATGTAGGTGTTAGAAAGCACCCTAAAAGCAGAAAAAACAAGACTAGACTTTTCATGAAAATAGCCTTCCTTATAAAATACATCTGGCAATGGCCAAGTAGTCAGTTTAAATCTCCTGAAAAATTAATGGTTTCAACTTCAGTCTGTACTTCCAGGGACTGAAAAGCCTTTGTGTACAAGTAATTTTTCATAGTTACAGCTGAATAGGTGTCAGACAAAGAAGCTAGGCTGGAAGGTACATAAGTTTTTAATGACTCTTATGCAAACTACAAAACTATCACAAGAGTAGGCTCCCTTTATTTTTAAAAAAAAACCAAAATACATCGTAAATTTTTAAGCGTACTACAGAAAAAAAAAAAAGAAAAAAGATATTGTATTTTTTCCTGTGTTTTGCCATGTTTGTTTGGGTCTTACAGCAGATTTCAGGATTTCAAGTTCTAAACCAAATTTTGATCCACATCTTGTAAAAGATTCACATTCACCTTTCAGAGCATTTTTTGAGCTATTGATCCTCAAAGTCTTATCCACATGAACAGATTAAACTTTCCTTTGCTACTGTTGTTATTTTAACACCAAGCTCACCAAGAAAAAGGTGTGCATATGTATATGAGGCGAATGTCTTGACTTCCTACAGCAGCCCTGCACCTTCCAAAATCTTTTTTCTTCTATGTTCTTTCTTCTACATTCCCACATATTCTTAACATTTTTTCCCCCTGTTTCTTCCTTATGCTTTGACTTTAATTACTATTTTCCAGTATTTTGGTTATACTTGAAAATGTTTTTTTCCCCTCCTGTAAATGATCTCTTTTCAACCCAATCTTTTCTGAGAGCGCTCTACTTGGCATGAAGTAGATTTTAGTCCTCTATATATATGCCACATTTGTTGAAGCTGATTCATTTGTATTTGATTCCCACAGGTTCCGTGGTCTATTCTGCTGTGTATTTGCAAAGGGAGTAATTGTGATTGGAAAACTTGGGGCTGAATCAGCCACCCTCAATAAAGAGAGAGAATAACAAGTCTCTAAACTGAGTTAACTTCACACCTGTTGCTGTGAGAAATCCACACTCTTGGTCTTTAGGCTAGATTCAGTTAGGCATCTGGAGGACACTCCACATGGCATGAGTGAAGTACTTCTTCAACTGAAACATCAACTGCATGGCTTAGCATACTGCACAAAGAGTAACAGAAATATGTGTCTGCTGCAGACATGTAGGAATACAGTGTAGGGCATTAGACGGAGCAAGAAGTAAAATAGTGTTAATTGGAAAAAAGCTAATGCTTTCAGGAAGAAGTGTATTTTGCAGGCTGGTTGGACATACACAGCACAGCAGTGAGTTAATTCTCAGCTGTCTCTGTTGCTGTGACCCTTTCATTGTGCCAGCACTAGAATAAACATTCAAAATAAATGTATTTTGTATGTTTAATACTCTGTTTAGTGCATCACAGTATATTTCAACAATCAAAGCTTTTTCTTCAAGTACTTCCTTGACAGCTGCACCAGCTCTGAAGCATTAAGATATTCCCATAATCTGGCAACATATTTTTATCAAAAATCCACCAAAATACCACTATTAAAGAGTGTGAGATACCAGCTTCTGAAAGCAAGAGCTTCCTCACATTAGCAAACACTTCCACATCAGCTGCATCCTGAACTTTCAGTCATCAAAGCTGGATTGGTTATATTTTGCTAGAGCCAAGAGGTAAAGACAGCAGTGAGCACCTCAGCTGTATCTCTGTCTGCTGTCACTAATTTTCCCACCCTTTTAGCAACAGGCTCACATTTTCCTCATTTAGACCTCATTAGTATTACGAATATAGTGGTAGAAGCTCTGCTTGATACTTTGACAAGCCTCAATCACTGCTGAGTGCTGCTCTTCCTAAAATTCTCCTGTGTATCTGGAGAATTTTTCTAAATCCCTCTTTGAATGCTGCCATTCTTTCTATCTATCTTCCTCATTCTGCCATTTTGTAGAATACTTTTCAAGTCTATTAACAGAACTTAAGGAAGGGAAAAAAAATCAGGGAATGCTTTTGACCATCTGGGCAGAGGAATATGATCAGTTCATCCAGACACAGGCCCACTTTATGGGACCGAATCTTCCTGTGCAGCCATTGATCCTGAAGGTATCACAATCACATTGATGTGCACTATCAATAACCGTTACACCTCATGAGACTTGACAGGTGGGTATCTCAGTTTTATGTCTCTATCCCCTAAGATAATATTTTTACCTCAAATGGGGTTCTCCAGTAGTACAAGCAATTATGTTTTAAAATCATAGTTTCAAAAGGTAGGATGAATCTTCATTATTTTTTCTTTATAATTCATTGTTACCATAGATAGGCAATCTAAAGAGAGTCCACAATTCATTACTGATAACAGAACACAGTTTGCATCTGGAAAAACAGCAGCATCCACCTCTTTTAACCTGTCATGCTAGACTTTGCATGAACAAATAAATGTTCTTTTATGTGCATCTAGAGTCTTGGAGACTCCTAAAGGACTCAGTGCCATACACATACTCACCTATGTAGCCACAGGTCACAAGAAAGGAGCACTTACCATTTGTTGGAGACCTAATACAAGAAGTAATTCTCTGGCGAGTTCTCTTGATTGACCAGATGATGCATATTTTGGTTTTTCTAGTTGTCTCATTGGCTAAACCTACATTATAACTTAGGTTTGTCAGCAGCAGACATTCCAGACAGATCTCCCTCCAAGACCCTAGCCAGAAATATTATCTGTATCTTGTCAGAGAAGCTCAGAGAAACAAAAGGTGTTTCTCCCCCTTTTCCTAACCTTGCTAGTTTTGCCCTTGCTCAGGCACTGATGTACCAGTAAACAATTGTCTGTTTTATTCAGTTGCAATACAGTGGCTCCTTACTGTTGGACAGAATTTTTACCATTGTGCTCTTGTACAATTTTTCCTTCACACAACATTTGCATTATATTCATTACACATTCTCCACCACAAGCAGAGCATCACAGCCTCATATCTTCAAGTGCATTATGCTCAGTGATATAAACAAGAGCTGCATATTCAACTCCACTCTATTTCTCTAGAGCACTGCCCTCTCTACCTTTAGTAAATACATAGTCTAAGTTTATATATACAACATTACAGGTATCACATAGAAAAACACATTCATATATTTCTGGATTCAAGCCTGACAATAAGTATATTATAAACTGAAGGTGTAAAATCACAAGAGTTTTGTTATGGGCTCAAGCAACTATATCATATAGGGAACAGATGCACTTAGCAGAAGGAAGCGACTGTTACCATTGAAATTATTATTTGTACAGCACCAAACTGTCCCTGACTCCTTGTAGACCTTTTAGGTCTAATGCCTTGGATACTCTGAAATTCTCTACAGAATCCATATCAGAAGCACTGCCAGTGCTCATACCAGCACTGGAAATATTCTCAAAAGGGGCTCTGGACAGGAGCATGTGGAAGAGGGAATTTGGAGAATGAGAACTGAAAGAGTTTCAATGGCAGAAAGTGCTCACTTAAAAGAACAGAAGACAATGCAAGCAGATATTACACTAATCCTCTAATGGAGAAAGTTGTTTTCTGGACAACATTCAGCCAACAGCAGACTGGCTCTAACCTACACAATACAATATTCCTGTGGACCATTCCAGAACAGGGGCATGTTTATATCATGACATTCAAGTTTCCGTACCAAAGGCTTTGACATACTTGGGATGAAAGCCATACTTGGAGTAATCAAGCCAAAGCCATTATTTCACATATTGTTCTGAGTAAATCTGAGCCACCAGACAGGGGAATGTAAATGCTACTGTAGAAGAGGTTTTCTGCACAGTACAGTCACTGACAAAGTGAGCATAAGCAAACCCTAATCTATATCAGAAAAATGAATATTACACACATCTTGGGACTTCTGCTACTTTTCCCCTTAACAAGAAAGCAGAGAGGGCTTAGATACATATCACAGCGTGGATGGTACTGACTTGAGCAGGATGCAGAAGTCATAACTTCTTATTCCTCAGGACACTTGGAAACAGTTTGATCTCCTTAAAAAGCAGTGGCTTAGGAGGACTTCACAGGTAGAATTGTTATTATTATTATTATTATTATTATTATTATTATTATTATTATTATTAGGAATCCCTTTACTCTTTTTTCAAAACAAACAGGCAATACTCCACCAAAAAAACAAAGCAAAACAAAAACAAACAAACAAAAAACCAAACCAAAACAAAAAAAACCAAAACCCAAAAAAAAAAAAAAAAACAACCCCAAACCCACCCACATGGCATATCATGGGGATCAAGTTATGAGAAGGAGCAACAGAAATTCTAATACTATAAAGTGTTCCACTAATGCCTTGCAAAAGTTTATCAAAGGAAGCTTCACCTATCCTTTCTTGTCCACAGGCAGTGAGAGATGAAAACATGCATGCCTACCATGACAGCTGTCTTGCACATCAAGGTAAAAGACAGAATAGTGTTCACCTGCATGCTGGGTGGGTGAACTGTGGCTGGACAGCTTGTGTCCACCAAGTCCATTCTAGCATTCCCTCTCCTCAACTGGACAGGGAAAGAAATATAATGAAAGGTTCCTGGGTCAAGGACAAAGTGAGATCACCAATTACTGTCACAGGCAAAACAGACTTGACTTGGAGAAATTAATTGAATTTATTAACAATTAAATCAAACTAGGGTAATGAGAAATAAAACTAAATCTAAAAAACAACTTTTCCCACCTGTCCTTTCTTCACAGGCTTAATTTCACTCTCAGTACTCTCTACCTCCTCCACTCCAGTGGCACTGGAGGACAGGAAATGGGGCTTGTGGGCAAGCATCTTAGCTGCTCCTTCCTCCTCAGGGGAGGAGGAAGTCTCCCAGTCTTCTCCTCCTCCAGGGTGGGGTCCCTCCCATCAGAGGCAGTCCTGCTTGAACTTCTTGAGTTCTTCCCACAGGCTGCACTTCTTCTTTAACTTCTCCAGCGTGGTCCCTTCCAAGGGGTCGCAAGCCCTGCCAGCAAACCTGCTGTAGCATGGGCTTCCTGTGGGGTGACATACTCCTTCAGACTTCCACCTGCTCTGGCCTGGGGTCCACTATGGGCTGCAGGTGGATCTCGGCACAGCCTGACTCCCCCTGGTCTGCACCACAGCCTCCATCCCTGCTCTGGAGCCTGGAGCATGGCCTGCCCCTCCTTCTGGACTGACTTTGGTGTCTGAAGAGGTGTTTTTTTCCTCACATATTCTCACTCCTCTCTCTCATCAGACTGCAGTTTCTGTTGTGCTACCCCACACTTTTCCATGTGCTATACCAAAGGCACCTCCACCACCCCAATGAGTTTGGCCCTGGCCAGCAGTGGCTCTGGTCTGGAGCCAGCTGCCATTGGCTTTGTTGGACATGGGGGAAGCTTCTGGCAGCGTCTCACAGAAGCCACCCCAGCAGACCCCTGGCTACCAAAACCTTGCCTCACAAACCCTGTAGACACATTTAGCCACACCATCACTTTTCTATAGCTCAGCAAAAATCAAGGCTGGTTTCACATATTTTCTTCTGAAACTTTGGCAGCTCTGCTTATTTTAGGATTTTATTAAGCTGTAAAGTACTTCCTCTAATCAGAATGAGGAATACTGTTGACAGTGGACTTAGTTTTATGAGGAAACATTTAAAAAGCCATCCTGACATTCAAAAGACATAACTGTTAGTACAAATTGAACTGCAGCACTCTGCGCTTCTGATTCATTTTGTGAGAGACTCTGAGACGATTTGCCTGAGGAAATGAAGCAATAATGTCTGAAGGCTTGATTTTTCAGAGATTTTAAGACATACAGCTCCAGATGTTGTCATAGAAATCTACAGTACTCACTGATTCTGAAAATTGGGCTGTGAATGTATAAAGCCTTGTCTTGTTCTTGTCTGAAAGGTACATAGTAGAGGACAAAAAGTAAATACGGTGTTTGCAAAATAAACTGTTTCTTGCTTCCTCTTGGAGTGTAAAATTACAAATGGATGTTACAGCTGAAATGAAAACCTGTGGAAGTAAATTTGTCTAAGCTTTCTTTTCATTTCCATCTGTTCACAGAACAGGCCTTCACTTATACTTCAGACATAAGGAAAAATTCTTCAATTAGTGTAAGAATTTCTAAACTTTATAAGAAGTTGCCCTGGAAATGTAAGACTTGACTGTGGCCATGCAGTTACTCTAACCACCTGAGCTCCCTAGTCTGGGAGACCCTTGCCTTGCTTTGACATAGTGCAGTCTTCTATGTCCTGCATTTTGTTCTGTATGCACCAAAGAACACGCAGGTATAAATCTTGCATTATATACAGGGCAAACACACTCACAGCCAAGGGTATTCTTGCTACTAAAAATATGTCTACACATCTACCTTTTCTTTCAAAGTATCATAGGTAGGCATAACACATTCACTCTACATTTTCATCACATAAACAAAGTTTGCTTCTAGGCATATGGAAAACCAAGTGATTTTCATTCTACAAATAGATAAGGAATTTCCTTGAGCTGGATACTAAAAGTTTTTTCTTTGAATCACTGTGAGTAATAATGCTTTGCAGACTTCTGACACCCTTTATGTCTTGGTAGGTCCATTCAAGACTGCTATAGTTAAATCTGTCAGCATTTCCATTTAAGTCTCTCTTTTCAAAAGTCTCAAGTCTGGTTAACAGGTTCTCATTATTACTGTCTTTTTAGCAAGTAGATCTTCATAAATCAGACCTGTTGTATCTTAATCTCCTTTTAAGTGTACTTGGTCAATACTAATTTGAGAAACTTGGCAATACTAATTTGACTACATCATCATTTTCTGCTCTGCCTCAGTCAACTGTATGGTGTCTCTGTATAGATACCAGAACCAGAGCAGACTAGCCCAATGATGAGTGTATTTTGATCCTTTTCTAACAGAAAAACTTGCATTTTGCAAGTTTGCTACCTTTTCTGAGAGCAGCTTCCAGCATAAGCAAGAGAAATACCACAATGACCAGCTACAGAATGATAGACTTTTAAGCAGCTTTGCACATTCAGTCACAATTGACCTGCCTTGTTACCTGGATGATAAAATCCCATTGTGGATTTTTCCACTTCCAAAGGGTGGTTTCCTTGGCACATGCTTCTAACAAAATGAAATGTGTACTCCTTTAATCCATATTCATTTTTTTTAACAACATCCTTGTATATGTAAAAATCCAGAAGTCAAAATAAAGACACTCACCCCCTCACTTAGATTCTTCATCAAACTCTAAACAACCTATTTTTTAAAATCCTTTGCAGATAAAGTAGTTCCACGTATAGCTCCACTTACTTCCAAACTCTGGAGAATAGCATAGCATAGCATAGCATAGCATAGCATAGCATAGCATAGCATAGCATAGAATAGAATAGAATAGAATAGAATAGAATAGAATAGAATAGAATAGAATAGAATGTTCTTCACTTGGAAAGAACTGCAACAATCATCTAGTCCTGACTAATTAAGGACTGACCAAGTTGAAACATGTTGCTAAGGATATTGTCCAAATGCCCCTTAAAAAGTGATAGGCTGGAGGCATGGACCAGATTTTTAGGATGACTGTCCCAGTGTTTGACAATCCCTCTCAGTAAAGAGATGCTTGCAAATATCCAGTAAAAATCTCCCATGGGAGGTTAAAAATCTGGGGGTGGCAAGTCCTTCAAAACTGTTAGAGTGTGGCATATCTGAAGACTGGTCTGAGAGTTTATATAATTCAGATGCAAAATTCCATGTAGAATGAGAGTTTGCGTACATACTGCATGGCACAGATAAAAAGCTACTGAAAATATTAAAAGATAAAACAATGTTTAAAAATTGCCATTTAGGATTTCTAAATCCTAATATATATATTTTTTTCTAAGTAGCTTTGATTCAAAGCCAGAAATAAAGAAAACTTGGAAGAGGAAGATTAAAAAAAAGGTGTGATGATTTCAGAATCAACAAAAATAAGATTCCACGTACAATACTTTCATTGGCAGGCAATTACTGTCAGATATCATCAGTACTTAAAAGAAAATTATGCTTTAAGAGAAAATGTCTCCTTAATTTCCTGCTTTTTGCTTAATGATGAGTCTTCTCTTCCCTTTAGTTTCTTCTAATTACTACATCTGCAGTAGGACACAGTAAATTATCATTTTATTTCATTTGCTCTTATGATATTTGAGGTCAAATCCAACAAAACCTCAGGCTCTGTCCTAGAATGAAATTAAAATTTAAATGCTTTGGAGAAATTGTGCCTCAAAGGCAGTTCTTTTTTTAGCATTGCTATTGACTGAATTATTTTTGTTCTTAAATTAAACTATATGTATCCAAACTGAAACAGAAAAAGAAAATTGTCCTTCTCTTATTCAATCCATTCCTGGTAAATTCAAACATTAGAAATAACACTCAGATTTCTGTTTGTTGATGTGTTAGAGAAAATTGAAACTAAATTTTATTGAACTAAACAGCACAAACAAAAAAATATTCTAGCTTGAAATGTACCAATAGTTTTTCTTCTCTATTTAAAGATCATAAAACTAATTTTTAGTCTTGTGAAAACTATTAGAATTTGTAAGTATATCTGTTTCTAAGTGTCTAATAAGGTTTAAGTATTAAAAGAAAAAATATTAATACAGTTTAATTGCCCACTGAACATACAGAAGTGTTAATGTATTTTTAAAATTTACAGTCTGTATTCTGCAATATATTTCAGCTCCTACAGTATCACTCTTTGGTTTAATGTGTGCTGCATGAATGTAAAAAGGATGGCACATAGCACTAGGATATCAACTACCTACTTGGAGAATTATTAATTTAAGATAAATAGATGCCTGGCTTCAGCTACACTGATTGTATTTCCTATTCCAAGCTGCAGAATCAGTGTTTCCACTCAGATGTTGTAAAACATATGCAGGAATCATTCTTTTCCACTCACAAACCACACTGCATCACAGATTTAATCTTGCTCTTCTGCACTCTATGGCTGAATTTAATTTTACTCCTGCCATCAGCCTAATAGACAAAAAATGTTTCCTATTTATTTTAATACATAAACTAAACTCATGTTATTCTGGTTTCATCCCACTTCAATTTCTTGGTTTGATGGAAAATAACAAAAAGCTTAACTCTGCCTACAAGTACATAATAGAATCACTTGAAAGAAATACAAAAAGAAAAAAATCACAACATACCTAACTGGAAAAGTATTTCATTTCATAATGATCATGGGATTTACCAGACATGAAAAACACAGAGAGACAGAAAAAATATCTCACTTTTTCTTTTTTCAGTGCTGCAAAACAAGACTATTTGTTTGTTCCATTGTAAAATATACTTTGTAAAAAGACTTCTAGAAAAATTAATGGTTCTGTCTTATGAGATTGCACATCCCTAAAACCCCTACCCTCTGGGTTTAAAGCAAGCAGCATCTCCCACTCCACTCAGTAATGTCTGCATCTGTTTTCCTCTTTCTCTAGGCAATATCCTACTCACAATAAACAATTACCTTCCTCAGCAAGCCAGGGTGGGACACAACCTTTCTCAGGCACCACCTATTGCCTGTCTGGAGGAATTAGATTGGATGGAGTGTAGTGACCTACAGTGGGCATAAAGGAATTGGAGATTCAGAAGGGGCAGATTGGGTGTCTGGCTTAGACCGAATTTAGGGGAGAGGACAGGAGTTCACTTTGACTGCTAATGACCCTCAACATGTCTTGGAGAAGGTTCTTCCAAAGCACTGTTTAGTAACTCTGTTCCCAAAAATGTAACTGGAGACAGATTTTCTACAACTAGACATGAGCCACAGAATTAAAAGAAAAATCATACTGACCTGAAATTGGAGCAGCTTTTCATATCAGTCAATATGCAATAAGTCAGATAAGCATCCCTTGAGTTGGATGAAAATAAAAAAAGAAAAAAAAGATCTATGTGCATTTTACTATTAAATTTCTTTTGTATTATGCATATGGTTTCTAAAAAATAACTTCAACATTTTTATTTCCTCTATGTAAATATTTAAAGCAGATGTAAATTATTCAAGAGAACAGCTTGGAAATTTTTCTACCCCATCACAGAAAAGATAGCAATAAATATGTGACTATTAGGAACTACCTAAGAGATGAGAGATTATTTTACTCCTTATTCCCATTTATTTTCTTCCCAACAGCGTTCTAGTCAGGGGACCAATTAGTGATGCACAATGATCTAAAGTTCTAAGCATTTGTCCACAAGAACAAACCTGCAATTACTATACTACTTTACGTAGGCCACCAGCATCTAGCAGATGATAAACTTAACTGAAACTGCTTCTTTCTAAATATGCAAGACATATTTAATACACACAGCAGCTTTTAATTATGAGCATGACTTTACTGCTTCTAGTGTATTTTTGTAAATAGTGGAAGCTTGCATCTAGAAAACACCAAAAGGTTGTTGTGTCTGTTGTAAATCCGACAGTAAATGGTGTGAGGAGCAGCTCTTTACTCTGCAAAATTCTCTGCCTGAATCACTTGAAAAGTACCTGATATGTTACTCTGTCTTAAAAGGTTGGATATTCTTCTGCTATATCACATCTTCCAAAGAATCCATAAAAGGACATTGTACAGTTCCCAGCTTGTATCCTCAGGCAGAAGCAGGTTCCTTTCTCTACTCCAGAGTAATCTAAATCCCTTAGAGAATCTCCCTACTGCTCTTGTCCTGCCTGGTACTGGCTAAGAGCTGCAGACTGTGTACAGGTGATGCACACACATTGAGAGCAGGTTTATTCACAGTGCTGTGGTTAACCCCAGCCAGCAGCTCACCCCACCCAGGTGCTCGCTCCTGCCCCTGTGTCAGGATAGGGGAGAGACTTGTGAGGGTAACAGGGAAAAAAATCTAGAAGGGAAAGCAGAAGCCATACACAGAAGCAAAGCAAAATGAGGAATTAATTTACTCTTCCAATTGGCAGGCAGGTCCTCAGCCATCTCCAGGAAAACAAGGCTCCATCACATGTCATGGTGACTTGGGAAGACAAATGCTGTAACTCCAAATGTTGTCCTCTTTCTTTTTCCTCCCCCAGCTTTATATGCTGACCATGACACCACATGGTATGGGATATCCCTTTGGTCAGCTGGGGTCAGCTGTCCTGGCTTTGTCCCCTCCCAGCTCCCCGTGAACCCCCAGACCACTCACTGGTGGGGTGAGACAGACAAGACCTTGGCTCTGAGCAAGCCCCACTGAGCAATAACTACAACAGCTGAATGATCCACTGCTCTCAGCACAAGCTCAAAATGCGTCCCCATATTAGCCACTTTGAAGAAAACAAACTACCCAGGCAATCCAGCACAGTCAGAATGTTTTGGATATACAGATTAGCTGCATGAAAATGCAAAACTGCCCCCTACGAGGGCACAGCAGCAGCACCCCATATTCTTTCACATACTACACAGGTGCCACTGCACCAGATTAAAGGACAGGTAATGTAGATTATACCAGTAGAGTGAAGCCACATTCTCCAAACTTAAGAGACAGTCATAATATTCTTGAAAAACAGCTGTGACATCCAGAGAGCTACAAGGTTATAAAAGTGGAGGAAGCAAGATGAGATTCTGGGCATGTATTTTCTATCTAGCCATAAATTCATTTCTAAGAACACAATGACTACCAAATATTACATGTTTAGGTATCTAGACCATTTGTCACAAAGAACTTCCCATATTCATACCATTAAACATTCTGTATATTCAGCAATTATGTCTTTAAGTGATGAGTGAGTCCCTGTTTCAAGTCTTGATGGAAAGGGAAAATATATAAAACATCATAACCACATCTGAATCACTCAGACTTCATCAATATTAAGGCAGATACACTGCTGGTTAGGCTATAGAAAAATGATGAACTGAGGAATTGTATTACAAACAAAAGACTAATTATTTTTATGATATAGCAAATGAAAAGCTGCCCTAAAACCATATGCAAGTTAAAACAAAAAATGTAAAATTCAACATTCAAATGACTACTGACACTCATATATTAAAGTATGGCCTGCATGTGATTTCCTTCACGGTGTACATTTTAAAAGTAATTATTCAGAAATATATGTGCCTTAATTTAATTTCCTTAGGCAATATGGAGGAGAAATCACATTAAAAAATAAAAATATAGAACCACAATAGAATATAGCCATAGAAATATCTCCTGGTGAAGCTCCATTTCACCTAACTTCATCAAATGGGATCTAATACACCAAATTGTCCTCAAAAGTTTAAACCTGAAAGGAGGTTGAAGATAATTAAACAAGTTTTAAAACATCTTTTGTGGTATCAAGAAAGCATCAAATACACGTTTCTGCAGTTTAGTGATACACTTTGACACTGTATGTCCATATACATGGAAGATTTTTAAATTCCTTACCTTACAAGCTTGAAAGTGGAATTGCATTTAAGTTTTAACACTTGTATGCAATTTTATCATTTGGTTAATTTTAAGCTATATGAAAAAAAAATGTTTCAGACTTTGTTTTAAAACATATTTGCATATATCTGATTTAAAAGTAGGAGATAATTTGTCCTTAAAAATAAATCATAGAAAATGCTGTGAGTAGAAAATGACGGTTATATCAAAACTAATGATTTTGTGAATTGACTATGTGCTTCTAAGTAATAATTTAACTTTTATTTGTGCCAGTAAAGCTATCGATTCAGGTAATGTTTTTTTGGCAAATCTTATTTTCAAAAACTACAGTAAGATAGTATCCTGAAAACTAGGCATAAGGGAGTAGGTGACAACCACCTGTTACAGAAACACCCTTTCCGGAAGCAGAAAGTCAAATCCTATTGCAGTGGAAGTGGATGGAGCTGCTCCACTGGTGAGCAGAAGTAAGGAAGCAGGAAGATGCAGAGCCCACATGGTGCACAAGGCAGTCTTGCTGGTTTTATCTATATGATGATTTCTATGCATAATACTTCAGTAATCCTTGCACCCTTCCTTTTGCTGTGTGAGGCAGCAGAACCCTGTACCTGCCAGACTGCAGAAAGCAGTCTCAGAGACACACAGAACCCAAGCCTGAGTATTGTGCATTTAGTCTGCTCTGTGATTAGTCATTTCCCAGTTTTTCACCATCATGAGAAAACACAGAGGTTTCTAAACAGCTCACCTCTCAGGTAAGCCTGAAGCATGTGCCTGCACTGAATTTCAAACTTAGTCTGTTTTTACCCATTACTGTTTCCATGAAAAGCATTCTTGCCATAGAAGCTGACTTCAGCAGCCTGCTGCTATTGATAACCTTTATTATTTAGGACACAAAGGAGAAATATTTACTTCCAGATTTCCAAAGCTCTAATTAGAGACAACCTGGGATTGCAATACTTTAAAAATGAGATGTTTCTGGGTATCTGCTTTTCATTACAAACCACTGAGTCCCATTTAGCTCTCGTTTACAAATGTCCTACATAAATTATTAATTGATATTGTCTGCATATAAATATCTATTGAACTTTTGTTTTCAAGGTCAAGTTCTCCCCACTCCCCAAATCACGTATATCCCAAATACATGATCCTGAGCTGCAACTGGTCTTCTGGATCACAGTAGCCAATAAGTTCTCTTGATAAATATGATTTTAGTTTTTGATTGATAAAAAAAACCCCAAACCTTGAAAGCTATTTGCATTGAAAAATATTTAATCCCCATTGTGTTTCATGCAGAAATTCACTGGAGGATATCCATAACAGGGACAGCTCAGTGCAGACCTCAGAGGCAACCATGGGATAAAGCCATAAGCTGTAGCCCCTGATCACACTGCAGCTCTCCTCCTGTGAAGCCTTAGGAAAAGGCTTTTGAAGAGCAGATCACATATCCTCATTCTTTACTTAAAAGAGTCTCTGCACAGACCAGAATACCTCACACCCTCTATGGTGCATCAGTATAATCATGCTACATCCACATAAACCGAACAGAGTTTATGTTTGATTATAGTTATATCTGAAATGCATTAAGACTGTGGCTTGCTGCCTGAGTCCACACCATGGATTCATATAATCTCTGCCTATGTGTGCAGCAACAGATACATCTCAATTCCAGTAAGTGACATTTAGACACCTGCTGAACATGGGAAGAGTGCCTGAGCCTCAAAGCCCCATTGCTGCTGTGAATCAAAGGCCATTTGCCATCTCAGAAATTAGCTGCTTTTGAAGACAGCACGTCCAGATGCAATGGCATCTGTAGCTGTTGAGCCCACACCAAAGGCAGCAATGGAACCCTGGGCAAGTATTTTTTATTGTGGTATTTGATCCAGTTTTCCAAGTTATCACAGATTAAAGAAATGTGTACATTTAGGAAAAAAAAAAAATCTAAAATCCCAGATGAATACTAAAAGACAGATTTTGTGAAGTTAGAACAAAAATCCTAACCCCTACCCAAAGTATTAGGTATCTAAAGCAGAATTCAATAGATTTTGAGCCTTTCAATCAGAAGACAGTCCAAAATCTCCTGATCAATCTTAAGCCTGGAGATAGCAAAAATGTGTTTGAACTTCAAGATTATCTAAAAGCATTGCCAAGAGTTCTGAACATGCCCAGGACTCCCTGTTAACCAGCACTGACCCTTTGGCTGAGCTCCCCTCATTTGCCAAACCAGGCACCATTTCTTAAAAGTGTCTGGAAGTGCAGGCTTGGTGGGAGCATGATAAACACACAGAAACACAGACTCATATAATCATATCAGCCTGGGTCAGAAGGAACATTAAAGATCATCTAGTTCCAATGCCTCTGCCATGGACAGGCTCACCTTTCAGTAGACCAGGTTGCTCAGAGTTCCATCCAGCCTGCCCTTGAAACATGACTCTGCTTTGGAATGACCATGCTCAGAAACACAGGAAGAGAAGGAAAGCTTATATGGACTTCAGTGGTTAAAAAATTTGCCAGAAGTTGTGAGCAGTGTGTTTTGTGTCCCTCTAACCGACCAAATCCTAAACCTAATTTACAGCTTCCCACAAGTGCACTAAGCATCACATTGATGTTTATACTTGAGGATTTTTTCACCTTTTTTTTTTTTCAAAATCTTAGGAACACTGTGAAAATGGGAAAGCTAGATCATGACTGCTGAATTTCTTCATCTCTAGAAGCACACATGTACCTAATTCACAGAGGCACTGCAGGGATGCATTACTTAAAGCATCATGAACAGGCAAGAGCAGTATAAATGACAAGTACTATTACTTCTACTAGTAGCAATAATAATAATACTTGACACTAGTATAGTGCCTTTCATCTGAGAATCCCAATGCACTTTACAAAAATCAATTATAAAGATGCTGTGAGGTGGGTAAGTATATCTACCTTTTATAGATGATGAAACACAGACTCATATTGGTTAATTGAATTGCTAAAGTTATCCAGGAGGCAGGCATAGAACCACAATAGATAGTGCACATAAGACCTCCTCTGTCATCTCTAACTACCAGGAATTCTTCTTTCCAATGTGTCACCTATTTGCTCTCACTTATCATTTTTGTGAGCTGTCTTCAACAAGTAGTTTTCATTACCTTTCTCATCATTATAAATGACAGAATTAAGAATATAAGGCTAGAAAATATACCCCTGTTCTTTCATTTCCAGGATAGGTGTCATGTAGCATTATATGAACAATCCATTTACATGTAGTAATGCCCATTAATACTTACTCCCTTTTTTTTCCTGTTTTGGTGAAGAAATAAAGTATAGCCTATCACAACAACAACAACAACAAAAATTTGGTAGGTTTTATAAAACCATTCACTTATTCTCATGCAAACACTACATAATCTAACTACTTTATCTTTTGTCCACTGATTAAGAGGGAGTAGATTTTTTTTTAATAACATAAAATGATTCCTATATGGTCAGGAACAATCACATGCCAAAACCTCCATACGTTGTCACCCAGCAAGCTGCTCAAAGACACTCCCTTTTAAATGCACCTGCACAAGTGAATCCCACCTGCAGCTGCAACTTCTGAGATCAAGGACAGCCCCATGCTGAGGGACCTGTGCTGAAATGTCCCAGCCTGGAACTGCACCTCACCTTGTAAACTCAAAACAGTTGGTTTAAGATTGACTGCTTACAATATAGTTACTTCAAATAATAAATTACAGTGTCAGTGGCCTGCCATTTTTAGATTATCCTGAGCTTAATACAGGACACTAACACCCAAGTTCTGCCAGAATTTTCTCTTTCATTAAGGTTGATGTATTATTTTTTTCAGAAGTCAAGTACCAGCTAGACATTTAGCCACTCAAGATGTTTCACTGACTGGAAAAGGAAGAAATCTCATTAAAATTTTCAGAGCCAAGATGTGTCAAGTGAAGTACAGATATGCTACCACTGGACCCAGGCAAAAATTACTGACAATGTTCTCATGATATTAATATGATAAATTTTTAGCCTTGTTAATATTAACATAAAATGAATGTATAGAAATGTAATATACATTTTTAATTTAAACATTAATTTTCCCACACACATTCCTTCCCTCTCCAGTAACAGTATCATATTTTATCAGGAGTATACTAGATCACATCTTCTGTAGCTTTAGTGAAAATGTACTTTATTCTATTTTTATATCTTGTAAAGACATCAGCAGTATTTAGATATTGTGGAAACTGGATTTAGATATATATAATTTGGATATATTAGAAACTGCATCATGTTAAGTGCCTACACTGTCCCTTTATCTTCTGCAAGCAGTTCATTAACAGGAAGCAAATAGCTGCCTCCATTTGCTTCTTACATCCCTTCAAGATTAATGGAAGAGCTTCCCAGCTACTGGGAAGCTGCACGATGCTGCTGCATCATGTAGTCCTGTCTGCACAGGTGCTCTTGGGAAGGGGACATGGTCATCTTTGCCTCCCTGTGCCTTCCTTTCCTCACCTTCTGCTCTTGGCCCTTCTCTGTCAGTCGCTGGCTGCGTGTGTACACTCTGCACTGACCCAGCACACAACAAGCACAAAGAGAAAAGCACACTGGAGCTTCTCAGGAGCAGCCAGGGAAGCATACGGACACAATTCCTTCATACAGCATTCACTGGAACCTTCCCTTTCTTCTGACTTTCCCTTTTCCATGCTTGCTGAATGTATTTTTACCATATTACTGCATAAATACAGAGGTAAAGGAAGGTGGCCAAACATCCACAAGATTACATCTGTGTAAATACTACATGTCCTACTCCTATCCTCAGGCTGCAGTAAGAGAAGCTAAAATCAAAATTAGGTTCAAAGCTCTTTCTGCCATAGAGCATTCAGCAACTTTAATTCAAGCTGATTTAGCATAGGAAGCATACATGTGAAAAAGACATTGTTCTCTCTTCATGAGAAAACACAGCAACCCTATTTCAACAATCAGCCAAAAGAATCTGGCCTAAATTTTGAGCTAAAACTGCCATAATTTTCCTTTTTTGAAAGAACAAAAAGGAAAACCAAAAAAGTAGTTACAAAAATTTCTTAATTAAGGATAGAGATAAATAGTCAGTTATTGGTCCCAAAAACTCTCAATAAATTAATTAGCCAACCTCTGCAGTGTGTTAAGCTTGTTCAGTTTTGAAAAATGACAAAATATTAGCAGAGGCACAGCAGTCTTTAAAAGCACTGCTATGGACAGTGTTTGGCGTGCTAACGATGCCAACTGCTCAAACACACACTCTTTAATAGCCCAACCATCCAGAGTAAAACCTCACATCACTTACAATATCTTGCATAATCCCAAATTATGTAATGTTTTAAATCCAGTACCTTCCAATAACCTCACATTGGCATGCATGTAAATCTTTGAAATCAACTTGTATTAAATTTTATACATTTCTAAATTTAAAAAGACACAGTTCTGCTGCTGATTCTGAACATTGGATTACAGCTTCTAACCTTTCTGTAGGAGAAATCTAATTATACATCAGATCACATTCAAAACACAAGCCCCATTTAGCTTCCTTTAAAGGCATTTCAGCCTTAATATCTCAGCCCAAAAGATCATTTAAAATTAACTCAGCTATACAACCACTTATGTTAACCTTGTTTGCTGTTAAGCCAAACCTGATAGAAACTCAGTAATCCCCAATTACCACTTTCTAACACAGATAATAAATATAATGACTTAAAAGTACTCTGACTGAATTTTTGTTTCAGAACATAATTATAGGATTGCAAATGTATTTTTTCTCCATGAAAATAGAAAATGCTGTGACAAATTTTGTATTGTATTCTTTATGGAGGAACTTGAAGCATTCCTCATTTGCCATTGTTTTTTGTTAATATACTATGCCTATATTTATTTAATAACATGGGGTTTTATACAACTAGAAAAATAATCAAGACCTTTATGTGTCAATCATAAACCAAAATAACACCAAGAAATCTTCTCAACTTCAACATATGAAGGCTCAAGCCCTGAACTGACATTATCCATCACTCTGTGTATGTAACACAAAATTAATTTGATATTTTAAGTTTTTATTTGCGATTGTATTTACTCTTAAATCCCCTTGGGAACTTAAAACGTTCACAGAATGAGTAAGATGTGCCACTGCATATGGCAGAGTAATTGCGTGGAAGCCAGGATTCTCTATAAACATTTTTTTCAAGAGATTTTGCTGAAAATCATGAAAGTCAAACTCAGTAAAACTCCTTGAAAGAGCTCAGAGAAGCACAGATCCATTCCTGTACAGGTTAGGGGGTAAATAATGTACTTTTCTGACCCTTTCCTGTGTAAAATGCCAGCAAGGGTGCAGGGATGAAGCAGTGACCTGCTGCTGCATCTTGTCCCCAGCCTGCCATCAGCACTTGAGCACCCGTGACACATTGCCAATATTAACAAATGGCTCAGACATAAATTATTGCACATGCCTGCCTAAAAACCACACTTCCTAGGGACATACCTGCCATGAAAAGGTGTGGTCCTGCAACTAGAAAAGATATTGATTCATTCCCTCCTTTAGTCAAAACCATTCTCAGGACCATACCTGAAGAGGAAAACCCTTCTTCTTGCTCTGACAAAAGCTGCATTTTTTCAACTTGTAGTTTGTGATAAACACACTCACAGTGATAAAAAAGCAACAATTTATAGTTTGCACACACTAATAAAAACACTGGAATTACAGTCATGCTGGGGAGACAGTTCACCCATCTGCATACTAAAACCAGCCCTACTTCAATCACATTGCCTGTAACCTATATATACACACAAAGAACACATAAATTAACTAAAACCCTATGTAATTTGTATCTATGTTTCATTTGCCTTTAGGGTGGGATTAAACCAGTGCCAGAAGGCTAAATATCACAGTGAAAGAGCTGACTTGATTTCCAGCTGCAGTTGTGGACTAATTCATTAACCAGCTACTGGGAGAGCAAAAATATCCTAATTCAAAATTGCCAAAATTCTGCTTTCAGAAGCTTTTACTTCTTTGTGTCAATTATTTTAGATCTGCTATCATGTTGCAGACCTTTGGCCATGGATGAATACCTTTTCTCCAGCTTGCTAGCATTACGAAAACTAAACCAATGGGAAGGAAAAAAAAATTAAAAAAGAAAAGTATGTTTCCTCATATTTTGCTTCCCTTTTTTTTTTTTTTTTTTTTTTCCTTTTCCTTTCACCTTCCCAAGACAGTTCTTATTATTCTCATGCTCGTTTCCTCCTGAACTTTTGGACAGAGCACTGCCTTGTTGGTACCACAGTGTGTAACTCTGCTAGAAGATGTTCCAAGCAATGGGCCAGCAGAAAGTCATCATATAAATCTACTGCAGTTGGAGAAATTGAAGCAGTCTCACAAGCCCTCTGGCATACCCACAGATGTCATTTTCCTGGACTTAGAATCACAATGGAAATATTTACCAACTTCAGGTAGCAGACCAAGGCAATGAGATCTCTCGCTGGCTGAATGGTGCCATCAATAACATGACAGCAATAAGACCTCCCAAGGGTGAATCCCTTTTGTCCAGCAAAGCATGGAGCTCAAAAGCTTCCCAGCACCCAGTGACCTGCAGTCACACAGATTCCACAGCATTGCCCCTGTGCACTCACCTGCAGGACTGAAGCAGCACAGTGACTCTCAAGTGCTGTGAAGAAACACATCCTGCATGGAAATAAATGCCAGCCCTCCTGTTTTATCAGTGGACAGGATCCCCCTGAAGCCATTAAAGGGCAGGATTCTTCCTCAAGAAGCCTTACAGATAATGACTGTTGGCAAGTTTCTGGTACATATTATCTTAGAGGAAATTAACAGCTTTGCAACACTGTAATTAAAGGAAAACAAACAAACAGCAATCCCTAACAGGGCAGCTAAACATACAAATCCAGAAAATCCATTTTATGTTAATAAAGGATAATGCATTAGACTTCAAATGAAACCTGAAAATGACACTTGTCCTTCATAAGAAACTAATCACTTCATTAGGCCAACAGCTAAGCTTAACTGGTTAACTAGCCTAGTCACTCACTCAGGCACAAAAATTGTAACAGCAGAGAATTGGATATTAGTTTAATATTAAGCTATTAAGATAATACTAGATTAGGATTAATATTAGCTAATATTGAGATATAAAGTCTGATCACTAATTCACATGTCAAGAATACACTGCTCTACATTTGTAATCCAGCAAAAATTGCAACTGATTTCTGAGGAGCTTTTCTTCTTCTGGAAAGATAAAAAGTGATTTTTTTTTTTTTAATGTATTTTACTAAGATCTGGTTTATTTCAACCAGAAATCTGGTTCCTAAAATTAAGTGGCCCCCAATGTTACTATGATGAGCCTCTAAAATATCTAGTATAACACCATCCCACAGTGAATAACTCATAATTGTCCTTCTTAATGAACACCTACCTGCTATGAGGATAAGGAATGTGGCAGCAAGTTCTGAGTCAAACTGTGTGTGTTATCTCAGGGAAGTCTGCAAATCAAAGATGTGCTCCCTAAAGAGAAAGATGTTAACTGCTTGAATAGTTTTGCTATAGCAATATGATTTGTATTTAACCAGCATTGTTTGTGTTTCAGTAATACAGAAAAGACAGTCACTTTACAGAGTCCAGCAAAAATATATAAGGTTTTATATTTGGAGCACAGTTGCATTTTCCTTCTAACTGAAATTCTGTGACTGAATTACAATGATGCTTCCACCCTGGAGGTCCTAGAAACTAGTATTCACTAACTTTAGCCACATTACTTACTAAACAAAATCTAAATAAAATCTGAGGACCAAATCCTTCTGGCATAAAACAGCCTTAGAAAATGCAATCAATTTAACAGATTGATTTACACAAGCTAAAATTCTACCCTGAACAGCCGCTGTGCATGTCTACTTCCTGTGAATTTTAAGAATTCTTGAAGAAAATACAGAAGGTACTTGAAGAAGCTCATTATGATTCACCAATAGTCTCTCATCTACTCTTTGTCTTTGAAGCTTGCTGTCTGAATGGTAAAGCTGAACTTTCTCTCCTTCAGTCAGCATATGTGTATCACATTTATTTGGAATCCTCCTGTCAGGAGCACGACACAGGTTTGTAATGGGATTTGTGAAGAAATCCACCCACTTCATCTGATCCAACCACCAGACTGCTGTCAGGAGATCCAGCCACTACCCTTCAATCTTGAGAAGTCCCAACACCAGCACTGTCCTATTTTTGGCAGAGTTTGATGGAGCTGGAGCCCAGGTTGCACTAATTCTGGTAACTGGAGAGGGTCCAGACATAGGCTGAAGCACTAGTGGTGCCATCAATTCTGTTTTTTTTCACAATGCTTCCCAACACAATTTCGACTTATGACACCCACCATTCTCTCAATGCAGTTACAGTTTTGGGAACAACAATGTCTGAGAGGTCTGCCCTGCAGGTGGTTTGCAGTTCCAAACACGGGTAGGATTTCAAAACTAGTTAAAAAAAGGAAGATTTTACTTGTCACTGAGCAGCTCATTAGTGCTGTTAAACTCTCTTGGAATTGAAACTGCAGCAATGTTAATGTTTCTGCCCTGTCCTCGGTCCCAAACTCTCTCCAAGATATGTTTGGGGCAATGCTACTTATTGAACAGCACAAACATACTGGAAACAACACTAACAATTTCATTGTTTAGCCGATTAAGCTCCAATGCCTGGCACAGTCCCTGGTGTTGTTTACTAATGCACACACACTGCCTTTCAGGATCTGAGCCTCATAGCTTTCTGTAGCAAACTCATTTACTTTCCAATTAACCTCCCCATTCACATTTACTGTCCCCCTTCCGCTTCTCTCACCAGTCACTTCTGAAAACCGAGTTCTCTCCACACCTGCCAGCTGTAATTCCTACAAGTCTTTGTTCACTGTCCTTCAGAGCAGAGGCAAGGATTCACATTTTTGTTGTTTGTTCTCCTCACTGTGAAGTAGTGTACAATTGCAGTACTAAATCACTGTATTTGAGGGCTTGTTCTTAATATGCAGATCTTATCAAAATATATTAGTATCATCAAGTAGAAAATAGACACCTTTATGTTTCTTTAGATACCACATATCCTTTTTAACTCTGTGAGAGACTTGAACCCTACAATTTATCCTATAGTATGCTGTAATCAGAAGCATCAATCTTTTTAAGGCTGTCTAATGCCTAATGCCTGCAGTCACCATCCTTATTAGCCAGAGGTTAGAAGAATAAACATAGAGAAGTACCTTACAATGATAAAAAGGAACAATTTCTTTTGAATCATATAACTTGAGCAGTAGGAAGAGACTCAGAAGTCTTTGAGTAGTTAAAACACTTCAGCATAAGGTGCTACAATTACTTAATCAGTTATTACTCTTAAAAGACCATCAGGAAGCTCATTAGATTTCTATAATGGCTCCCAGGCAAGCAGAAGGTCAAGATCTGAACTTTACTTAAGCAGACATAGGAAGAAAGGCTGTCAGTGATTCATCAATTCATGGTGATCTCACATGCTGATAATTTTGCTATGTTTGGGGGCATGTTTGGGGTAGTTTGGAATTCCTGAGTTTAGGATTTTTTCCTTTTTTTTTTTTTTTTAGTTGAAGGTTATTTTACTGCCTGGTGCAATAATAAATCACAGCAGTTAAAATAGTTTTTTTAAAATTAAATATTTCAAGTAATTTTAAATCATAGTTTTGTTATTCAAACAGTGCTAGTCAGAACAGTAGGAAAAAATATTACAACAAGACAAGTTTTGGGAAATGTTTCGGATAACTGTATTTCAGTGGAGGAAAACGGAAGGTTTCCTTATTACTGAAGTTTACAGATGAACTCCAGATTTAAAAAGAAAGGCCTTGAGAACTGTTTTTTACTGGAATATTTCAAAGTGTACATAATCAGTAATCCTCATTTGCTGCAGCTTAAAGAGCAAGTCTTTGAGAATACACGGTGGAAACAAAACATTTTTGGTGTAGATTTTAAGCACATTTTTCTGCCTTTGGTTTTTATTGACTGTGAAGTTTATGCAAGCTCTGTTAAGTTATTCTGTAAACTTGATTAAATCCCTTTCAAGGAAAGGAATTTTCTAACTTCTTCCAATTTGCTGTTTATAATGGTCTTTACCGATGAAAGCTGTCATATATGCAAATCAACATAAATATTTAAAGACTGATTCCACAACCCACAGATATCAAATTGAATCACCTGCAACTTCAGTGATTCTGTAAGGTGAAGAAATAACAATATAAACAGCAGATAGCTGTCAAAAGAAAAAAAATAACCCAATGAATTTATTTTCTCTATTATCCTTTCCCCATTAAAAGCAATAACATGGCATATGGACACAACTCTCTATTTCAAGTCATCATATCTTCTTTATATAATAAAAAGCCCAGTGCACAGAGTTATTAATGTAGCCAAAATGAAAGGCGTACTTTTATCCACCAAGTGTTATCATTTTCAAATAAGACATGTCCCCTAGGGAATAAATTTGAAGGTAGTTTTTTGTTTCTTTTTCAGGAAGGGTTTACTTTTGAGATAAATGACCACAATATTGGATCTGTATTTTTTAAGTTTAACTTATAAAATATGCTTATTATAATGCTAAGCAATAAAATGTGTCTGTTATGCAGTATATATGCACAATAAGAATCTCCTGTTGCTCATGGTATAGAATTCACTGGTTATAAATAGGTCTTCAGCAGAAGATGAACAAAGTGCAAAATCAGTAAATTTACATACTC
Organism: Lonchura striata; assembly: GCF_050655825.1. Taxonomy (NCBI): domain Eukaryota; kingdom Metazoa; phylum Chordata; class Aves; order Passeriformes; family Estrildidae; genus Lonchura; species Lonchura striata. The sequence goes on along the minus strand of NC_140704.1, from coordinate 22,129,181 downwards.
AATACTTATTTCAATGTAATTTTTGGTTTATAGGCTATTAATACATCTGCATAAAAGAACACAAATCTGTGATTTTTCTGTTATTAGTCATCACAAAAATTTATCACTCTCTCCCAGAAAAAGAACTTTTTAAAAGTGATGTTTATTTGTGAATAAGCAGTGTCTCCAACATTGTTCCTTATATTGCCTCTTTTCTGTATTTAATAGCCAAGGATGTAGTTATCATTCAAATGAAAATTGAAATCTTTTCATGTAGTACCAACCTGATTTTTCTTCATTTGTCTGACTAAACTATTTTTTCATATGGGTTTTGCTATCTTCTCTTTAAAGTGAAGCAAGTGTATATTTTCCTTCTGTATACATTACAGAAGGAAAAAAATGCCAGTGCCCATCCTGTAGATGTATGCAACAAAGCAGCCTTGGACTTCTATACAGGAAGAGCAGTAGCACAGCTTTCTAAGGACAGCAGTTAAGCATTCAGACAGCTTGGAGGAGTTGCATATATATTCAGTGACATTTATGGGATGTTTATTTATTATTTGGTACACACAAACTACTTGCATGCACATCACCTTGTGAATTTGTTTCCTAAGAGGACCTACACAATTACGTTTCTAGTTTCTTTTCCTGAACTAGTCCTCAACAGCTGTGTGCCAGTTTCTGATCTGTGTCCATCAGACCAGGCAGCCACTCCCCGTGTTGAGATACCTCTCTGCCTCACCTGCTGTTTGCCACAGACCTGTGGCCATGTGGGTTGTGGGAATTCTGGATATCGTGCTCCTACACCATAATTCCTCCCGGCACAGAGGAGCCATCAGTGCAGCACCTGGGAGCAGGCAGAGCCTGTCCCAGGCTGCGGAATCCTTGCTATCATCCAGCCCACCGACCACTCACCTTAGCCAGCATTTGGACCACGACATTCACCAAGCAACTGATGCAAGGATCCTGCAGAGTCATTCTCTGTCTACCTGCAATGCATCACCAGAAGCTTCTTGCAAAGACAAGGGCTCAAGGGCAGGCTCAATACATCAAGATCATAACTCAGTTTTTCAGTGTCTAACAAAGGGTGGCAGAAATATACACATCCAGCTTCTTCTTAGATCTCCCAATAAAACCCATGAGAGTTTGCACAGAGTTTACACACCTCACAGAAGTCATACTTAAACTAAAAAATTTAATAATTAGCACATAAAAACAAAGATTGGTTTAGATGAACAATTTGTACTGGTTACTTCTGGAACCCACAAAAGCTAATAAAATTAGCGCTATAAATATCTGAATATGAAAACTTTTATTTGAAAAAAACACTCAGAACACCTTAATAATGATAAGAATTTGCATTTCTAGCAGACCCTCGGATCATAGTATTCATACAGATTTCATTTATAATTTTAACCCCAAAAATATAATCTAGCAAATGTTTTGCTATCAAAGGGTGTATTTAGGGAACTCTCTTCTTACACTTTATAATCTAGTTTCCCAAGCCTTCCTCACATGTTGCAGTCTAAGTTGGAAATGAGGGCTGCAGATTTACAGCTGATTACAACTGAGAATGTTCTCAAAGACACCAAATACAGCTCTCCAGTTCAGTCTGAGCAGAATATTGATAGAATATATCTGTTGACACAAAAGCACTAAATCTGTTTTAGAACATATTCCAGGGAAAACATCAATTGAAAAATTGATATCAAGTAGAGTTGATTAATGTATGAATTGTTTCAAAGCTGCATGCAATCTCCCAGCAATAGTTCTATTTCTTTACTTGAACCAGCTTGCCAATTATCATTATGCATAACTATGAAACTGGGACAAAATTTTGATGATGTTTACATCTTATCTAGCATGCACATAAATTTAGTCTAATCTTATAAAAAAAAAAAAAAGAATAAAGAAAAAACTGTCCTTAAAGTGCCTTTTGACTGGGCATGGAACAATACATTCTGCACAGTGAAGAGCATCTTCAGGTGTGTGTACCTACCCCATGGCTAATCTTGATACCTGAGCCCTGCAGGTGATAGTACAAGACAAGCAGTGATGTGTCCCCACACAAAATACAGAAATGCAGGACTGAACTTTAGATATCTGACTCTAATATTGCAGTAGTCATATCACCTGTGCAGATTATCAACATAAATAAAATCATTTCAGTACTCTTCCTTCAGAGTTTGTAAGGTTTAAAGGCTAAAAGCAGAGCAGGTTGAATCTTCAAAACACAGTGCTCACAACTGTCAGTGTGACTGCTGAAAGGTTTTAAAGGATCTTCTTATTGCTATTCAGATATGTTTATAGGCATAGACTGCTGAAGGCACATATGTTTACAAAATGGCTAATTCTCCAGTGAACACTGCTTAATTCTTGGGAGGGTCAAACTGGATTTTACTGGTACTGTATGTTACATTGGGAGCTCTGGTTCCTGCAAGCGCATGCATCTGTACTTTTTTATAACATTAACTTTATATTGTAATAAATTTAATTTGACATTTTATGTAAGTTATTCCTAATCCATTTTCTTACCATGGTAGGTGTACAAAACTTAGATAGTAAGATCCTAACTCTTGAGCTCTAAAAGAGAGTCTACAGCTTCTGCTCTGTTTTGTAACAAATGCATTGCACTGTTTTTCATAGACACATAAAACAGTATAAAACTAGTCTTCTTACAGTGTAGAACATTGACATTTTAAAATAAAAGTACTGCAGCAGGCAGATAAAAACATTTTGAATGTCTATTTTTTCCACAGAAAAGTCAACATTTTCCCTTGGACAAGTGAGTAAAATTACATTTGCAGGTAATGATTGAGTCTTCTAAAGGGATCAGTTGTGTCATAATAAAAAGACTTATAAAAGGTTCTTCATGCTAAATGAAAAACAAACAGACAAAAAAAAAAAAACCAAACCAAACCCACACAAAACCAAAAAAACAAACCAAAACAAACAAATCAAACAAAAACTAACAAAAAAAAAAAATACACCACTGCAAAAAACCCACCTAAAAAAAAAAAATCCCAATACCCAAACTAAAAGACCCAAGCCTTGCAGCCAAAGGCTATACAGTCCACTAGAAAAACTGAAGTAGAGAAAAATTCCTACATTCTGGACAGCCTTTAAAAGCTTTCTTTTTCTTCTCCATTTAGGTACTTTTTACAGGGGACTTTTGCAAAGCTTTGGTAGGGAATAAGTAGATTCAGATGATGAATTTTTTTTTTTTGACCACAGTTTTCTTTTCAAGGAATCTAGTCTCACATGCAAGCATTTGCATAAATGAAGTTACTCAGTTTATTTAGTTGTAAAGTGGTCAAAACAAAGCATTCATTTAGACAGAGGAAGGAACTGGAGCATCCTCCCCAGCAAAGACAAGCAAGTGCATACCATGGACAGCACACATGGGCAAGAGTCCACAAAAAGGGGCTGAACAGGCAGAGGAACAGCCTTTAATGCTTCGAGCCTGGGTAGCAGCTCAAACCACCATCCAAGGGAGCACCTGTTTCACAATCACCAGGTCTCTACATTAATTTTCAAATTTGTACACAGCTCAGGATTAAAAAAAAATAAAATAAGAAAACTCACCAAACTGCTATGCTCTGGGTGAGTAAAATACATGTGAACTGAAAGTGAGAATGTAAATGGATGTAGTGGCAATAATTCTGGAACTAATGGACAAACAAGCATTGTTAAATGCAAAATAACAGAGAAATTGATCTGGGTTTACAAACTCAATTGAGGGACCAATAAAAATATTAGACTACAGGAGAGGTGCTGTCAGACATAAAGCACCTGTTTAACATTATTGCTAATTGTGGATGAAAGAAATGGCCGCAGCAGAAATTGGTTGAAGATTATTAAATTTAATTGCAATGCTATATACAAATTGCTACCCACTCACTGAATTAGAATCAAAATTGCTCAGAAGTGATAAGATTCCAGGTTTAATACAAGGCATGAGCAGCAAGGCTACATGTGGCAAAAAGCACATTCCCATTATGTGAAAGTTCTTTCTGCTTCTCACATGTTGCAGAACTACACAAAAACACCATAATAGGAACCATGAAATCAGGAAATAAGGTCACTGTGAGGTGGAGTGTGGGCTGCAGGAATGCTCATATTCTCCAGCACAGTGGAGGCAGGAGGGCTGGTAGGAAACACACTCAGCCCACTCTGAGACACAAAGTGCCAGGAATCAATGAGATCAGAAACAGTTAGCAGGAGTGCCTGCCCTTGGTTTGTGTAAGGCAGATACCTCTGTAAGCCAGCTCCAAGCCTTCAGAAGAGTGCACAGAATCCGCCCTGGCAGGCAGCCTATTTTGCTGGAGGCAGCTGCCAGAGGCTTTTGGCACAGAAAAGTGAAAGTACAATTTTCCATCTTCTTTACGATTTCTCCCTTTTTCCTTTCCATAATATTTTGTTAGTGAAGTTGGGGTTTTTCTCCCCTTTCCTTTTGCAGGACTATTTATTAGAGTTGCTGGTTTATTATCACCCCCTTTACACTCTGTTTCCTAACTTAAATTTTACTTTTCATGCATTTTCCTTGTAATGCTCCAGCATACCCTTGCTCTCTGCTTTCAGTGCTGTTGAGAGTGCAACACAGTCCTAAAGGTGACTTGCTCACAGTCAGAAAGGCACAAGCTTTTTGGTCTTCCAATAATCACCCAGGTATCTGGTGGCTCCTCCTTTAACCTGCTGTACCTAAACCATATTTCACATGGTATGCATGCATCATGTCTAGCCTTTAAATTGCTTTGTGACAACTGTGTTTGGCACAGGTTTGCCACTGGCTGGTGGCAAACACAACACTGTCACTTTGTGGCAGACTTGGTTATGCCAGTGTTTCTAGCATTGCTCTCAGGCAGACGGAGACAGCTGCCTGTGCTGTGTCCCTCCTGTTCTCTATTTGCAGTCATTCAGTCCTCAGGCTCACTTAAGTTTTCGAAGTTTCCAAGTGCCTTGTGTTGTTGTCTGCTTCAGAGAGTGCTAAGGTGCTACTCAGTCCTGGTTATATTTGCTTTAGAGCTAAAACAGCTTGCTTATGGCTCAGTGTCAACTAAACCGTCATTATTTTCAAGTACCTACAATGTACTTAATTAGAACTGCAGGAGCAGCCTCTGGACATGGGGTGAGAGCTGTGCTTTTTTAAAGGTAACTCTGGGTAACAGAAAAGCCTTTCCTGCCCCCAAGAACCCAAAGAACTCAGGCAAACAGCAAGTGCAATGGAGCAGCTGCTTGACAGCTTTATTTGAAAACAGCTTAGAGAAGTACATGAAAAATACTGCATTCAGCTGAAGCTGCAGGGAACAACGGAAGAAAAATAATTAGCCAAGTCAGAAATTGGCTAAGGCACTGGGTCTTCTGAGCCTTCTATTTCCTTCAAAATTCAAAGGGATCTTTAAATACTGAGTAGTAAACTAGACTTTGTTTATATCTTATCTTAAAAAGCCACAGGAAGAACAGTGTACCCTAATAACATCCTTAGCTTAGAAATGATTCAGAAGCAAGGGGGCCATCTGCTGAGTTCCCAGTACCATTTTCTGCTGCATCCTGGAAGTTTCATTAAAAGTTTTGCAGGCAAGTCCTTTTCAGTGCCAGCTTTGACAGGCTTGTGAAGCACGGCAGAAAACCTCTGAGCAGGTTGGGCTGTAGGTCAGTATGACAGCATTATCTATCATGACTTCAAAAAGTGAAATCAGTACACTGATCAATGTAATCTAATCATGACTCAAAAATCCTGCAGGCAGTATCATCACTCTGAAGTGTAAGTAACATCACTGTATCATAATGAATTTCCTTAAACAGCAATTTTCAGATATAGAATATTTGCTCATAATATGCTCCTGAATATAACTTTTCAGATAAAATAAAAAAGCTTAAAGCACAGAATCAGCTGTGCTTTAAAATAAGCAGCTTCCTTCATTGGCTTACTGTCCATTATACTTAGTAATGTTGGCATCATATTCAAGCCATCAGACTCCACTGATAAAGGATTCACTGGTGACTGCTTCTAATTCCACTCTTTCTGAATTCATCACCACTAACTGCACGATATTCATAGCTGGTCCCTTCTCCAATATATAAAAGTGGGCAAAGGCAAGGTAAAATTTTTAAAGGATTTTATGACAACCCACAACAAATTCTTTACATACCCAAAGTGTGTAATCCGTGTAGTTCTACATATCTTCTACTTATACAAACTGCTACAGCTAAAGGTCTCTCTGCATACCAGAAAGGACCAAAATTGTTCCTGGTACAATAATAGAAAAGTAGGCAAAATAAATACTCCATAAACACCCAGACTGAAAAAAATCCTTGTTCATAAAACCATGAAATTTGATAAAGGTATTTAAAATATTCACCACTGTTCTCATTTCATAAAGCATAGCCTTAAGTCTACTGACATTTCATGGTCTATTAATACAGAACACTTTATGGAAAGGTACATGTTATCCATTAAAGGCTACGTAGTCTCATGCATAAGATCACTCATAGTGTACAAACAGAAGATTGTTTAATGGTACAAATGATAAAATCAAATCTTCAAGCCTGCTTTTGACTCAACATTTTAAAAATGACTGCAAGACATAACTTGTATCTTTCGAAGTTATAATCGGGAGGGATTAAGTAAAAGCACAGCACAGGGAACACAAATAAATGCCACTTGCCTAAGACTTCCTTCTTAAGTATAAGAAGAGGTCACAAGTTTAACTCAACAGCTGGAGAGTTTGTTTGTGTTATGTGGGGCATTTTTCATGTTTAAAACAATTTTACTACCACAGTTAATATTAAATCTCAATATGCATGACTCCCACATCCATAATGGAAAATGTATCCAGTGGAGATTTTTGCTGTTCAAAGCTACCAACTTCATGCACACTGATAAGGAAGAAGGATATGGTCTGGAAAGTTATAAATTTGTAGGCACATGCAAATTAATCATGACTTTCAGTATTTAATTGCAAACTATTAACCTCTGTACCAACTGAGCATCCTTTATTTATCTTCTAAAATCTGAACTTTGGTATCAAAATATGAAAATAGTCTATTATAAACCAATAGTAAATTCAAAATATCAAATACATGAAAAAGCTACACAGCTACAATTACCTAGCATTAATAAAACTTTATCATGCACCTTTACTCCCATGAGCTGTCCAGCATACCCACTCCAAAGGGCTTAGCCTATGACCTCAAAGCCTGACTAGCTTCAAAGAGTTGCCACTAAAAAGGCAAAAGAAAACAAAGAAAAATTTTAAATATATATATATATGTACAGAAATAAATTTTTTCCCTCAAGAATTCAGAGTGAGAGCAAAGGATTGCTAAAATTCAGTTCTTTCTGTAGAAATGGCCCCAAAACATATGAAACAGCAACTCCTGGTAATACAAATTTAGTAAACAAGATGTTCAGTCTTAGTGAAAAGCAATATGAAGTGCTCTTGCTACTTTTTTTCAAATTCTGGAAATCTCACATGAAATCTCACTATACAGTGAAAGAGGCTTGAGATTAATTTTCAACTTCATAGCTTTCTTCCTTTTCCACTAAACCCCAGATGGTTGGCTTAAGACTAAGATGGTTCAATTTAAAACAAAATCCTTTTTAAAATATACCTTGAAATAATACAGAACATCAATTTTCATTGGTCTTCTTCTCTGTTACTTTCATTTTAACAAAAATTACTCCCACCTGGTAGCACGACTATGATTATTTGTTAGTGGAACTGTGTTTAAAATGATAATTTGTTAGTGGAGTCAGACAAATTTATTTCATTAAGTATTTAGATGGAGAGGAGTGGTGTACATACTCACTAGGCAGTTACAAAGAGAAAGAAATTGAAAAGTGAAGGATTTGGAACATAATATTCAGAGTGGTATCTTCCCAGGCTTCTGATACTACTCGACCATCAGTTGTTAAAGTTCTACTGAATCAGAAGTATTTACAATCAAGCTTGTTCACATTTTACATCTTTGAGACTTTTTTTCCTTTTGACCTAATTTTGAACAGAGATCTCAGTAAATGTTGCCTGCATTTCAAGGCATTCCACACAGGAAAGTGGAAAGTGGATCAGCTCCATGGGTCAAAGAACACAAGCGCAGCTCAGCCAATGACCGATCGATGATACCTGTGGTGCCGCTGTGTTGTACTGCACACGACAGGCACAGCAGTAAAAGGGAAGGACTTAGATGCTCTATCAGAGTGCTAGTGCACAACACAGAAGGGATTTTGGCAGCATAGTGAAATATTTGTCATTTTTCGTCATTGGAAGTCAGGAAAGAGGAAAGCAGATTTTAGTTCCTGTAAGGCATTTAGGGTGAGGATGTGTTGCAGGGCACACCTGGCATTGCCGAAGCCCAGGGAACCCCGCCAGTGTGCTCAAGGTGTCCCTGGTACTCGTGCAAGGCCGGCTGGCGGGCGGCAGCTCCGTACCCCTCCGTATGTCGCACACTGACACCCGCACGGTGGCAGGGAAAGTTCGGTGGCGATTACGGAGGAGGTTCCGACGCCACAGCCACGGCGGGGAGGCGGTGGAGAGGCAGCAGCCATCGTGCCTCCTGTCACCTGCGCTCGGCGGCCTCTCCTGCCCCGCTGCCCCCGGCAGCGCAGGACTCCCGTTCGCCCCTACGAAACGCCTTTAGCGACTCACGGACACCGTCTAGGGTAGCTCGACGGGTCTGCAGTCTCCGTAGGACCGCCCCGAACTTCACGCGTGTTCTACCTAGGTGTCGGTCTCGACAGGTAGCTCACAACGCGCCTCACACAAACTCGCAAGTGCATCTTTGAGCGGACGAGTCCACAAGGACGATCGCTTCCCTCCTCCTCCGCGTCAAAACCTTGGACAAGGTACTAAACCGCGACACCTGGAGCCGACACGGCGCCTTCCCCTCTACCAGTCTCCAACTTCCCACCAAAGCATCAGAAATTAGCCTGTCCCTGGGCACGAGCCCGAGACGCGGTCCGCGGATAACCCCAGCTAAGCCGTAGCCCCCCCGCCCCGCTGCCGAGCGCCAGCACCGCCCCCATCCCCGTCCCCGCGGCCGCTCGCAGGCGGCCGCCGACGGAGAAACTTTTGCGAGCCGGCCGGCGAGGCAGCGCCCACACGGGGCCCCGCAGAGCGGGACCGAGCCGGAGCCCACGCCCCACGCCCCCCGCAGCCGCGCCGCGCCGGCCGCCCCCAGCGTGGGCATCCGCCCGCACCGCTCCTACCGTGCGGGGGGCAAGTGAGGGAGGGGGCGAGGAGGTGGCAGTTACCGGCGAGCGAGCGCCCTTCTTGCAGAGCGGTCCCCTGAAGACGCCCTTGATGCCGCGGTAGTGCCCGTTGCTGAGGTGCCGGGAGCTGATGACCAGGTAGCACGCCATGCGGGCCCCGCGGGCGGGCGGGCGCGGGGCGGGCGGGCAGCCCGGCTCCTCCGCGGCGGCGCTGCGAGCTCCGCCGGAGCAGAAGCCCGCATGAAGGAGCGGGCGGAACCGCAGCAGCGATCTCCCCGCTCCCGTCTCATCCAGCGCCCGGGTGAGCGCTGCCAGCAGCAGGATGCACTGAAGGCGGCGGCAGCCAGAGCACATCTGAGGGAGCGCGGAGGCCAGTCCGCATGCTGCTCCGCGGGTGGGAGACGGGCCGGGGAGAAGAAGGGCAGAGCGCAACTTGCACAGTCCGCCGCTGCTACGGCCCTTCCTCCTCTCCCTCCTCCTCCTCCTCCTCCTCCTCCTCCTCCTCAGACCAGGCCACCCGCAGCTGACATCCGGAGGGGAGTTTCTCCGCGACAGCTGGAGCGGCGGCTGCTCCCCATGGCTGTCCCCAGCGCCGGGCTGGGCGGTGGATGCCGCCGCGCACCGTCCCCGCCACCCCACTCCTCCCGCACGGCCGCCGCAGTCGGCGCTGCGCCTCGCCTCACTCCGCCGGGGGGGGGAGGCGGTGCGAGGGGGGCGGAGGAGGGGTAGGGCCGGAGCGGGGGCGGCGGCGGTGGAAGGACATTGCCCCTTGCCGCCTCGGGGAGGGGAACGACGCCGGCAGCCCCGGGCGGAGCGGCCGGGAAAGGGGGGAAGGCAGCGGAGTGCTCTGACCGCCCTCCTTCTCTTCGCCCAACTTTCCCGTCCCCGCCCGCCTCTGGCTGCGCTTCCACCTGTCCCCGGCATCCCTTCAGCCTCCTTCCCCGCCGCTGTCCCGGGCAGGGACGTGCACGCCACGGGCACTCGGCGTCCCGGCGCGGTGCCGGGGAGCGCCGCTGCGCCGGCGGGAGCCCGGGCTGGCCCCGGACTGCGGAGGGGCTGCGCGCCGCTGCCAGGCTGCCCGGACATCCCCCGGCTTGTGCCTGGGCTTGCCTCCATCGTCCCCTCTGAAAACGCTGAATTTAGGTGCGTGGTGTCATTTACCACCTCAGTGATTTACACAGAATCGCAGGTATGAAAATCTTCCCCAGGAAACAGCTGGAACAGGTTGTTCCTCTCCCCTTCTGCAAGACGGAGGTGCGAGGTACCTCGGACCCACTTGTTCAGACTCAGTTTCTTCTCATCAGGTCACAAGTATCATGTCTGCTCTGCTGCTTGCTAAGTCGATAAAATAAATCAATATATCACACGGCCTTAGTAGTCACCTGCAGATCATTCATTTCTTCGAAGTAGATTGCTTTAAACTGTAGATAAGAATTGTTTCCGTTTTTTCACTTAATCTTCTAAAAACATATGCATTCAGTTATTTAATGAATGAAACTGATAAGCCACAATCATTCTAATTTTAGATTCTCAAGAGCTTTTTTTTATGAACCTAATAAAAATAAAAGGAAAATCTCACACAATCCACCAGACTGGATCAAAGGGATCATGACAAATCAAATGTTATTTTTTGACTGTTTATGTACCTTGGTGTTGCACACTCCTAGTATGCAGCATCATATAGCATTTCACATACCATATTAAGTTTTACTACGTCTGTATATGTATGTATATATAAATAATCAAATATATTATTATGTATTTTATTAATAAATATATTAACAATGTCATAAATAGAACATATTAATTCTGAATTTGTAATAACCAAAGGTGGAAGTAATGTATTAAGAATATCCATATGTTAACCATCATACAGTGTTTTGCAATGTAAAAACCTTTTAGATGGGGGCCAAAATAAGATGGTAAAATTAGGCGTGAAATAAATGAAAGGATTTGACTCTGCATTATGTGTGGTTGAGCTGTGGGACTCCTTGCCAAAGGTTGTTGTGGATCATAGATTAAACAGTCCCATGAATCAGTACAGATCAGGCTTTGAAGCCTGGTAGTAATACAGTGCCTGTAAAATACCTCTGGAAGACTTTTCTGAAGGAAGAAATTGCATTATAAAGTGGAGTTTGAGTAATTGTGATACTGTACTGATAAAAAAAAAAGTAGTCCACTGTAAATTTGGTAGTGAAAAGGAGCTTTTATGATTTCCTCCAAGTCACAGAAGTCACAGCTATGTAAGTGACTTGAAATTTATTCTTGTTGGCATATATATTTTCAGTTTTTCCTGAAATAATTCCTCTGCAAACCTGTTAAAGATAAAAGTATTATCTTCACTTTGAATTTTGGTCTGCACTTTATCTTTCTGACTCTGCACTGAATATGTATCTGGAAGTAAAGACAAGCACCTTTTCTCTTTGGCAATGAAATAAACTTCCAAAAACTTTGCTTCTCTATGATGCAGCTGTATACAGAATAGAAAGAGAATGAGAATTTACAACTCATCTCAACAACTTGCATAAAGGTCTCCATTCCTTTTCTGTTGTGAAGAGACATGGAAAGTCCTTTGCTCCATGAGGCTGCAGATGCTCTGTTACAAGGTGAGGGAGAGGTTGCAGAGGACCATGTGCATTGGCTGGAGATGCATGATGGTGTTGCAGCCATGTGGTCAGACTGGCCATGCCACCTGCAGAGGAGGTTCAGCATAGGCTGAAATGGTTCAAGTGCTTTGCTGTAGATTCAAAGGACACTACTTTCCTCTTTAAACTTACAGAGTCTTCCCCAGCTCATTTACTAGTATTGTGTGAAACAGAATTTATTTTCCCCTGAGTAGGCTGCACAATATTCATTTTATCCTGCTGAGGAAGATGATGTGCTCAATTGACCCTGCTGTGAAAAGTAGAAGTCATTTTGGGCTCCCTTCACTTTTCAAACTCGGGGGAATAGTGACTATGACCACCAATCTAATTTATAAATAATCTGTAGGATGCAGGTCTAAGAAAATGAGATTAAGTGTTGTCAAAATGAACAGTTAGGTATTAATTATAACACTCCCTGAACATTCCCCAAAGTCTCTGGAGACGCAGCACCTTCTTGTCTTTCATCACAGGTCATGTAGAAATATGAGCCTTAACTATTAGTATTTTCATCTGGGTCCAATCCTTCACTACCTTAGTTCTCATAAAGTAATTTTCAGCTGAGTGCAGTGGATGTAAAATACGACCTTTCAGAACATTATGCTTTCTTTGCAGAAGTGTTAGTGACTTTTCAAGATGCAAGGAAGTAAGAGAAGCAGGTTGTCCAGTTCATCTATCCTCTCAGTTTACAAACATTTTTCATTATTAATAAAGATAGCATTTATTGTGCCCCCCCAAAAAACTCTGTAAGCATTTTCTAATTATTCTTTGTAGAATTTGTCCTTATTGTAGTGTCTAAATTAAATATCCAGCCTAGATATTAGAATGCTAGTTCTGCTAGAAATATTCTCTGACCATCAGAACTATATTAATGCAGTCATATTAATTTTAATGGTCGAGTTAATTCATATGTTTCTTTGCAGCATTAGACAGTACTGTATACACATACCCATAAAACCTTGTCTGCCTTGTGAATTTTATTTTAATTTTAATTCAAGTGTTGCTCTTGATCTGAGTTCCACCTGCACAAAGTCCATTATACTGATATTCTCTGCTGTGTAGATAAAAACTACAGTTAGCATGATTTTCCAGCTTGCTAACCTAAGCGTCCCTCACTGTGGGTATGGGCTAGATCTGCTTAAGTTCCTGAGTTCTCAAATGTTTTCCACAATGCCTTTGCTGTGCCTAGAAAGAACAAAGACAACCTTCCCCTTGCCTCCAGATACGAGAAAATTCAGAGTGCAAAGCATCTTCTGGCACTACACCTCTAGAAATTTTACTTTCACAAGCAAACAAGGACAGAAGGTGTGTAGACACACAGCTTTCTTGAGTACTGTTTCACAGTCTGATTATTCTCACTTAAGTTAATTTAACATGTTTTCCAATGTAGAAGAACCCAAATTAACCCTACAGTAAAAACATACTCTAATATGAATGTGATTTTTACTGGTCTTCCCCACAGTAGAGGGAGGGAAGGAAGAGGGGGAAATCAACATCTTGGAAAGACAATTCATGTATAAAAAAGCACAATGAAGTTCATTATATATAACAGAAAGGTCTTAGTATCTTTACAGTATATTCAGACACAAAAGAGATTTTAAAGCTGTCAATTAAGTCCTGGAAATATACGTGCAGATCTTTGGATTATAATGGCCTAAACTACATTTCCCTTCACCCTCTTTCCCTGAACCACACATCCAGCCTCTCACTCCTCTCCATTCTAGTGGTCCATAGCTACAGCTAATTCCTCTGGGTTCACATGAGAAGTGAACTCCTGCCCCAGTGAAGCCAGTGACATTTTTTGAGGTTGACAGAATCAGTTTCTTCAGAAACTTTCAACTGTTAAGTATTTTGATGTATGATAAAAAACCTTAAATGTATGATTACATTAGTTTTCCTGTTATTCTACTTAAATAAATAATTTAATATCCCAAAAGAGTCATAATTATTTGAAAGTGAGAACCATATATCAGAAATAGTCAACATTTCTGTGGATCACATGAATAAATTTTAGTCTGAATGTTTCATTTATTTTTCTTAGTGAACCATATTTTGAGGAACATTTTATGAAGTTTCATCCTGGTGAATGTAAAAAATATAAGGTAAGCTGGTCTGCATAAATCTTTGTTTTGTTTTCAGTGAAATGGCATCTTCAAACCTCTGTTCCTTTTTCTTCTGAATCTTAAAGTACAGCAATTATATTTTTTCCTGAAATAAGTAATAGAAAAATCTTTATTGTATGTCTTTATTTCATAAATTAATTTAGAGTTTAGTTCTTTCTTATTTTATTCCATTTGAAGTAATCATAACACTGTTTATCCAAACATCTTTTAATCTCAGGCTATTTTAACCTAAATAGTTACATTTGTCTTTCAAATCACTTATGTAAGCTGCTTTCTGTTACACAGAAGTTGAATCTATCAAAGTTTATATGCTTAAAGTATTGATGGTTAAGTTATTCTACTCTCTAGTCCGTGCAGAATCAATGACATCATTTTACTTTGGATGGAGCTTTTTGGAACATCTTAAGTGCTGAACAGTCACTTTATAGTCTACAGCTTGCTATTAATTCTGCAGCCAGCAAATACAGCGTGGTGGTCAAACCAAAGTGTGTGCGTCTACTTCAGTGGAGAGCATTAAATCATGCCCTACTTTCCCTATAGGCTCATGCACCACTGGTTTTAAGAAAGTCAGATCGTTGAACAAGAATCTCATTCTCACTCATGATTCATCCTTACTCTAACTTTACTTAGTTACTTAGATACACCTTTTCTGTGACATTCAGCAGCCCCTCTGTATTACTTTTTCTATCACTAAAAAAACAATATAATGTTTCCTTTGGAGTTATTGTGAGAATTACTCAACAATGTCACTACAGTCATAAAGAAGAATGCTAAGTATTACTAGTAGTGGGATATCAGGAAAACTGCTAATTTCATAATCATTTAAAATATGCAATAAATCTATTATTTTCAGAAGGCTGCCATTTACTTAAATTTATAAAATCGTTATGTGAATAGGACATTACTCTGTATTAACAAAAGCTCAGTATCTCCAGAGTATGTGTCCAATGATGTAAATATATGTTCCATTGTCTATTCAGAAATAGTATCCATTGGTTTATTCTTATTGTTAGCTATAATCTTCACCTGTATTAGGATGGATATAGAAAGAATAATGACAAGTAGCTACTGTTATGAAAATTATATAGCAGAACTATTTTAGTAGCAAATCCTTTTCTTCAAGCAGATGATATATGGAAGAGATGAAGATGTAGCAGTGTTTTCATACACTTGCCAATTTATTATGTTTGCATAAATATTTAATACATCAATCTCTTTCTAAAAAAGGAATATGGTTTTCATTTCAAATCTTGTAGTTTTGTTAAATTTTCTTTCTGCTAAATCCTACCAAAACTTTAATTAAGTGCTAGACAGCCACAAGACGGGTGAGTCATTCAACAAAAACAGGTGTTTCTGCTGTTTGTTGATTGATGGTCATCAGACTGATCTCCTGAGTTAGCACTGTATGTGTTAGTGGTTTTAAAATCTAAAAGGTGAGTAAAGTTACTGCATTTTTGTTATTAGGGATCAGAATTTAATATTAACGGAAAAACAGATATCTTGAAGTTGTATTAAAATAATGTAAAGTGATAGAAAAGTGAGGCTGCCAGCATATGCTTCAGCCATAGTATTAGTTGCAATAACTAACATAACCACAGCTGTCAATCCCTTTTCCAACTCATACTCATTTAGTTCAAGGAGAGCTCCAAGGACAACAGGAGTGAAGCAACCTAGAAACAGGAGAGGACGCTCATTGCAAAGGAGTGATGAAGGCAGCTTCCATCAAGTGGTTATTTCCATTTACATCTCCTTACTCCCAGTACTGTCTGCAAAAGTATTTTATCTTACACTTCCACAAGTAACATTCTTACATGCTTGACCTGCTGTGTATGAATTCACACAACTCCTCAGTGATATCCACAGACAATTCCAGCTAGGCAAGTTGCTATCACCCTTTTTGTCTGGCGCTAGCATTGCCATAAGTCACCCAGAAACTGTCAGGGCATATGTGTTACATTTTAATCTGGCTGCATCTTTAGCCTTTGGAATCTATCAATTGGCATAAGATCATGTCAAGTTTACAAAGGACTCTCAAGTCACATTTGCCAAGAGGAAAACTCATATTTCTTTTTATGAAGTAAAAGAGAATTCCCTTTTCCTTGGGAAAAGAGGGTCAAGCAGGAATTGTGAGATGTCACACAAGTTGGAGAAAGATCAGTGATCTGGGAGCTCTATACATTCTGATAATAAGTGACAAGTAACAACTATCTTCTCCATGTAGAGGGCCACTTAGTATAGTGGTTCACTAAGCCATTCCAGATACAGAAAAAAATCAGGAGAAAACAACTCTTTTACAAAACTTCAAAGGAAATAAATAGATATAAGGTCTCCTAAACTGTCAGCAATAAAATACATTGTTTTATATATATATATATGTTTATGCTTATGTTTATGTTTATCTATATTACATATGCATTTTTATAGATATATAAATGTGTCTAGTGTCCATATATTAATGGAATAATACAGATATTTAAATGCATTAAATGTCAACACCTATACCAACATATTTCCTGTGCTGTTTTGCTTTTTCCCCACGTCAGCAAAGTGACAATTTATTCTATTATTTTAGGGAGCTTTTTAGGGAGTGACAGGGAAGTGATTTAACAGCCTTCAGCAAAGCAGTTCAGAACTTGAGTCTGAGCTGTTCACACACATTGAAGCACTGTACTACCTAAGGTATCTCAGATCCTCATGTTTCCATGGAAGTATTTGCTATGCACTGCCACAAGATCACCCTGTTAGTTCTGTATATATCCTGTTGCCAGTATTTCATCATCTGTCCACCTTAATACTTCAGCAGGCAACCTTCAAAAAGGCTCTAAAAATTATCTGAAAGATGCTGGAGAAATTTCAAACTGACAGCATTTGTCAGCTGGAATCCTCTGGAACTCAGGAGTTCATCATGTTACTAGGTATCTATAGGAAGCAATAGTACTTTTTAAGACTGATGCCTACATACTTTCTCTAAAATATGCAAATACACTAAGAAGTTTTTGAGTGTATTATGGCATAGTTTTGTTCCCTAATAAGTTTAAATAGTTCAAGAATTCTGTAAAATCCATTCAAGTAGTAGCAAAATTTCTTTGTGCCTTAAAGAAAATGGCTAATACTGTTGTAATCACATGAATTTCAGTGATAATTAATAATAGAGAAAGGAAATATGAAGTAAAATCAAAAGGTGAAGTTCACTCCTTAGTAAAAAGCTAGCACAAGAATTGCACATCTTCTTCCCCCATGGTATCTCCTAAACTGTCTCAGGGGCTTGCTGGCTCCTGCAGAGGTATGGATGTCATCTGTTTTCTCCAAAGTATGGTATCTAGCAACTTGCTTTTGGCCAAAAATGTCAGAGTTTTCTGTGCAGAAGTAAAATAGGTGTTTGTTTCAAATATAAATTCAGTCTCTATTTTTGCAGTCATTTGGTGTTCTAATTATAACAATCTAATTTGTAAACAACACATGCTGAGGTTTGGCAGTGAATTTCTGATGAAACACAGAGTACAAATTTTAATTACATACAGTTCTAATACAGTGAGCACTGCAGCATTTCTGTCATCTTTGAAATGGTAACAAAATGTAAAAAAAGTTTTTTGTAATATGAGCATGAAGGTAATGAGATCAATAAATGTCAGCTAGAAAAAATAATCACAACTCTAGAGACTCACTAACCTTTCTACAAATTCCAGAAATAATAGACTAGCCTGGATGAAGAAACTTTAACAATGGGAAACAGATACCATTATACGGGGGAAGCGAGCCAAAGACTGCTGAATAATACCAGAAGCATTGCCTTTTAAGTAAACAAGAGAAAAACAATCAATATTTTTGCTTTTCCTCCTGTGATCCTCACCAATGTACCTTCCTTTGCACCTTCTGTTTTTGAGAGTGAAATACAATACAAACACATATGTAAACCCAGAGCAGAAATGGGAAGCGTGCCATAAAGTGCAGTAAGTGATTGTGGTTTTCCAAACTGCTGGCCTGATCCTTCTCTCAGGCAGACAGGAATGTAAGAACATTCATTGACCTCCATATAAATTCCAGATACTTAACACTCCAAAGATTTGGTGGTTTATGGTTTCTAGATATAATTTATGCAAACCCAGATCTTAAGCATGAATTAATTCAAGACAAGAAAATTTATGTGCTACGTTTCAATGCCCCTTGGTGGAATCTAACTTCTGTAAGAAGAGGCATTGAACCTGAGGTAAAAATGGAAGAGAAAACAATACTTTGTCAAATCCATCCAGATGGGGAATATTTTTTTTTTAATGATGCATACAATTTTCCTGAAAACATATAAACATTTTATGAAGGATATGCAAAATGTACTAAGGATTTCTGCATATAAAAAACTTATTTTAGGTAAATTGACTTTTAAAAAAGGGGTGGAGACATAACATGGAAACCAATTCATATTTTATCATGATTTTTTTCCCCTAAGCATTGAGTAAACATTTTTGGATGTGGATATCAAAAAATGTTGGGCTGAGATTGGGATCCAGTCATAACAGTCCACTCAGCAAATATGTACCATTTTTTAAATTATGATTTTCAAATGGTAACACTGGTGTAAAACCAGCTGGAGATATTAGCAGTTTACATTTCATCATTCAGGTGCTAATCTGAAGTAATAAGTGCAAAAGGGCTCCATTTAGAACATACAAAGTACTGCAATGTCAGCGTTAACTTTTATGATCATGTTTCTACTTTCTATCATTCTGTACGTCCTGTTAAAATTAAAGGAACTGAAGAACCAAGTGCTTTGAAATTCTGTCTCATTACACACATACATTTTCTTCTTTGTTGTGTTTCAAACTGCTGTTTTGAATCTGTTCATTTCTGTATGTATGCATATAACCTTTTTACATGTAACATTTTACATACATTCACATTTATATAGTATTTTACATATTTAAATGTGTTTATGTAACATTTTGCAGGACAGGAGTTCCTGGAGGTAAATCACTCTGCTGTTAGTGTGTAACCCAATATAAAGTAGCAGACACCTGTGATGACAGCCTGGGGTTTTTTTCTTCCTCAGCACAGAGCTACAGAAATGTGTATTATGAAAGCTGGTTGTTGAGGGCTACTCCAGGAGCATAAACTGGATTTCAAGTCAGTTTTGTTGAACAGGACTTAGCTTAAGTGTGCTGCAACACCAGCAATGTAGAAAGGCAGGAAGGGAAGGATGGAAGTTTCCCTGCTCCAGCCACCCAGGGCTGCAGGAGCAGCTGTGGGTGTCCATCAGATGCCTCATGAGTGAAGTGAGTGCTATGTTAAGAGACCATGCATGTATTTAATGACAAAGGAAGAGATCAAAGCCAACAGCAGGTGCTGGAAACAGGTTGAATCCATGTAAGGAAGAAGGTTTCAGCCTTCAGAAAAACAGGAAAAACAGGCAGGCTATGTTGTGTTTCAATTCCATCACCCTACAAGGCCAAAACTCACACAGGAGCTGTGTACAGGGAGACCACGATATGCAGCTGTGAGTAAGAAACTGTGTTTAAGGACAGAAATATTTTCAGTTTGTGATTTTAAATGAAATGCCTTTCAGTCAAACCAATTTTTGCCTGTAAAGGCTTTGCTGTGGCACACCCTTCCCTTGCTCAGAGCAAGCTAAAAGCAAACTGCAGAGAGCTGCAGAAGTATCTTGCAGGTTACAGGGCAGCAGAATGGCAGGTGAAACTCAGTGCCAATAAACACAAAGGGAAAAAATATAGTACACACCCAAGATGTTGGTTGATCACATATTGTCACACCAGGAAGAAATGTTAAAGTTCCTGGATAAGGTTATACAAAAATACCAGCTCATTGCACAGCAACAGTCAAAAATGCCACTCTGATGTTAGAAACTGCAAAGAAAGCATTGAAGAACAAAATAGAAAACATTTCAACACATTCTTCTCTAAAAGCAAAGGGGAACTAGGCTGGGACTGGAGAAGCACGAATGGTGCATGAGCTGAAATGTAGATTACTTTTTCCAATTTCTCAGTACAAATAAGCATAACAAAAACATTTTGAGGAAGCAAGCTTAAACTATAAGAAATTTCTTTGTACAATCCAGCATCACCCACCATTATGAATTAATGAGGTATGTAAGCAAAAAATATAAATTAAGTCAGTTCTTCTGCTATTGAAGAGAAAATGTTGAAATGCACATATCAAATTAAGAGGTTCCTAAACTACTTGTTCTGGAGACAGTATGTCATAGAAGAGCACAGATAATTTTACATTTTCTTGGTTTATGGCAGTTTTCTCTGATGACCACAGCCAGAGATAAAATATTTGACATCATAGCACAGAAGTTTTTATGTTCTTAAATTAATATGCAGTTATAAATTTTGGACCAAATGATGTGCTACTCCATCTGTGAATACTGGTTATAATTAACATTTAAGTGGCTTTGACAGACTGAAAACAGAATCTGACAGAAATCCTATGAAGCTCACCAGTGACAAAAGTAGCCAGTACACAGTAATCCCATCCAGCCACACAGATTGGAAACCAAAAGGCTGGAAAAAAAGCACTGCAGAAAAAGAGCTGGAGGTCCTAGGGAAGAAAGCTGAATGGAGTCAGCAGTGTGTCCCTGTGGCAATGAAGAGAACCAGCACACTCCTCTCCAAGCAGGGCTGTGGGCAACAGATCAATAGATGTGACTAATTCCATTTACACTTCTCTTGTGAGACCACACTGA
The DNA here is from genome assembly GCF_050655825.1 of Lonchura striata. Lineage (NCBI taxonomy): Eukaryota > Metazoa > Chordata > Aves > Passeriformes > Estrildidae > Lonchura > Lonchura striata. The sequence goes on along the minus strand of NC_140704.1, from coordinate 22,108,529 downwards.
GTACTGTGCCTAGTTCTGAACTTCCTAAAATGAGCAGAAATTCAATACACTGGGGCAAATCCAAGACAGTTACACTACTGTAGCACAATGAGAGGGTGAGGGCACTGCATATGATGACACTAATGATCTGGAGCTGTCCTGTAAAACAGGGCACTGCTGGGATAGCATAGTACAAAGTGGGAGGAATTCCATTTTTGGCATCCAGCTGATTTGCTTGCTAAATGTCTCACTTTCTGCATTCACAGCACACAGTATCTTAGTGATAGAAAACCAGGAAAACCAATGGAAACAAAGCAGAAAGAGTAAATTTGACTTTCATCTGATAGCCCAATGTAGGTATTCGAACTGTATTCAGTGGCTTTCAAAAGTGCAGACAGGACCAGTGATAAGCTAAATTTTGGACAGTCATGAAGTATCTGTTCTTGAACTTGAAAATCATTTCTCTTTTCAGATTAGATTTGTCCAAATTATAAAATTTAACTTTAAACCTAAAACACTGACATGACACACATATGCTCATTCACACTCATAGGTAACTATGGCAGTGGAAACCTGCTTTGATATTATACCTCCAGGAAACAAACCCTTTACAAATGCATCAGAATTATGGTAATTTGAAGTTTCCTCTGTGTCAGGTATTCATAAAATTTTAAATCCTTGATGCCTAATTACAGCTATTCATTGAAAGCCTTCATTTTCCCTTCACAGTAGGACAGTACCTCCCTCATTCCTTAGGGAGGACAAGTTCCCTGCTGTTGCCTGTAAGAAACAGGGTTTCTGCATGGACAGGGAGGACTGTCCCACATGGCATGCCACATGGAGGTAAAGAAAAATCACACTGAACTCCCTGAAGGGCCTGGAGCCATGATCCAGTCTGGATAGATCTATATTACTGTAGTGTTTTCAGAGGTACTTTCTGGCAGATAGCATTAAAGAAGATCTGTTTCTCCAGTTTACCACAAGATGGAGGTGCTGTCACTCAGAATCACTCATTAAGGACTCAGGAAAATGGTGGGTATAGTACAACAGGCACTGTAAAATTTTATGGATGCATTTTAAAAAGTAATAAAAAATAATGGTATGAAGCTGTGACACATTTTATTATTAATTTATTTTAAGCCAATTCTGTAATGACATAGCCAACCATCTTTGAACCAGTTTTATTTCAAAATGCAGCAGCTTCACATTTGCATTTGAATTACTGAAAGCTGCAGATACAGTTTTGAATCACATTATCTATTGGAAGTGGAGATGTCTGATAATTTTCTCCAAAAGCATTCAAAGTGATGGCTGTCAGACTCAGATGGGTGTCACCTTCTAGGATATAATATCCTGATATGATCTTTCCCTATATTAAACCTTCTGGAACTTATTGCCAACAAAAATAAAGTTTGTTTTCATCTATAACAAATACAGGTCTGGTTGTTCTCAGAGGCATTCACCCTGACCCCCACTAGAAAACACAGGAGGATATTTGCCAACAAAAGGCTTTAAAATTGCTTATTAAGCCATGTTTATTGTATTGTTCACTTTTTTGATGCTGAAGCAGAGACAAATAAAGGAGCCTAAATTTGGGCTTTTTGCATGAGCCTAGCAGGCCATGGACACGAGCTCTTCCTTTCAGCCAAAACCTCAAAAGCTTTATCCCTTGAGTCTGCATGGATATGTTCTTATCCTGTGCTTTCTTCTTTTATTTAAAACTTCAAAGGAAAAAGGTTAATTTTTTTTCCTGCAGCTTCATTTTTTTTCCCTCACATCTTTGCTACTGATTATTTTGGTGTTTTGAGGAGAATTTGAAACGTGAAATAAGTGAAATTACATAAGTAAGGTCTACCTTACTTTACAATGCGACAGACATGGAAATCAACGGAAAGAAGAGACTATGAAAAAAGACTTTGATACTTTTTATGTCCAGTGATGCTTTGTTTGTGTTGAACAAGTTCGATAATACAGAAAAGTGAAAACCTCTTTAGATGTGCTGTTAAAGCCATGGACAAGCCATGTTTAGGACCTATTCTGCAAATACTGACTTCAACTGCACATCACTCCTTTGCTGCTTGGAGCCACCATCTAATGGCTGCATGGTTTGTGTGACCACAGTTTACTTGCGTTTATTTATTCATTTATTTAAACAGATCCCAAGATTTGAAAGCGCATAGAAAGCTCCCTAATGTAAAAGAGAAGCCAGAGAAACGTAAGACCATGAGGAGGATCTAGGTCACAGCTGTAGACAGTATCTCAAGATGGAACAACTACTGTATGTCTTCACTAGTGAGGGTGAATTAAATTTGAAGTTCTTAACATACTTCTCATTGTATATGAAATAATGGATGCTGGTTTTCTGTAGAAAACAAGTATACATAGGAAATTTGCATCCATCACTATAGACCTGTTGTAGGATACACATAATATTTAATTTTCAATTAGTTCTTTAAATTGTGAGGTAAATTGCCAGAGGTATAGCTGACAAAAATAATATTTAAGGAATAAAAAGGAATAACAATATATCAGAGATTTCAGCTGTAATACACATAGTATTCAAATATCAGATTGTTGGTGAGCAAGCTTATGACTTAACTCATACCACAAATACTTTCATTTAACTTCTCCTAATTCCAAAAAGTTCCAGAAAATAAACTAAATCCAGAGAGATTAACTGAGTTGATAAATAAAATCCTGCATAGTTCATTGCTGTCAAAACAAAGTATTTAAAATTAAAATGTGTCTTGCCTGGGCATGGGGGTTGGACTAGAAAACATCCAGAGATCACTTGCAACCCTAACTGTCCTGTGATTCTATGACATATTGAATAATTTTTCAGTATACAAATAATTGTAAAATAACTTAGTCAAGCAGAATCTGTATCTATTAATTTTTAAAATATTTTCAAAAAATAGCCAAACTGAGCCAGAGAAGTTTATAATTACTTCCAGTCTCTAAACTTACAAACCACAGTTAACAGCAACAAGAACATATATTGAAAATACATTAACATTATAGACTATATAATTGTTTAATTATAAGAGGACGTTCTTCATCATAGCTGATTTTTAAACACTACATTTTCAACATTGCTGTTGTTTTTAAAAAAGTAGTTGGCAGGGATCTTTTTATGTTGTTTAGAAGAAAGCACAAAACATAATGCAACTTTTTGATGGGCAGATGCTTGCTGTAGTTCCTTATCTGAAACTGCTGGCATATAAATGTATTTATAGCAGTGAAGAAGGACAGGTTTTGTGTCAAAAGAAATCTGTGGCAAAGACAAAGATGGGTCTTGTTCAGGTGCTGAATACAGCCTCTGTGTCTCCTCAAAATTATTCTTGGTATACATTGATGTGCTTTACCACTGAAGTGTTGAAGAGACTCAAGAAGACCACTCATGCATCAGCAATACCTGAAATAAGAGAATCCTTTTGTGTTCTGCAACTGAATGGTTAACAAAAATACATGTATTTGATTACAGCATGGCAACTAATTCATTAATCCAGTCCCTAGAGAATTATAAATTCCTAGGTCATAAGCATGGGCACAGGTATACAGTAGAGAATAAGACTACTATGGTTTTGATAGTTCCCATTAAATAGATACCATGTGTTCTTTACATCAAGTTTTCTTTTCATTCTAAATTAAGGGTTTCTGAATTGAGGGTTTTATCACTTAAATTCTAATGATAAAGATAAAATGCTATACAATTAGGGGAAGACAAGACCTTCAGATTTATTTATATCCTACCTAATGCAAATGTGAGGGTTCTTCTATTCCACATAAATATGCAATCGCTTCCTTGAAACTTGCTAAGCTGTCTGCATCAGCAGTTTCTCATGAGTTATACAACTCGCTTGTCTTCGAAAAAAAAATGCACAACCTCCCCTTCATTGTCAAAAAAAACCCCACACTAATATAAATTTGCAACTCCTGGAAGCCATAGGTAAGCATCAAACAACATAAGGTATATAATTACAATTTTTGATGCTTGAAAAAGTCAACTAAATCTTAACGTTCCTTCCCATTTTTATTCAGTTTTCAACAGAAGTTCCTATAAACTTAATCTTAAAAGGGTTTAAGAAAGAATGAATCAACATTGGTCCACTTTTAGGAAAGTGAAAAATACAGGGTACGATATGGAAGCAGCAGCCTTCCATAAATTAATTTTATTTAATTGTAAATTAAACAAAATATTTCAATTCTTTGGGGAAGTTGTATCTTTTTAAAATTAATTTTGTCCAAAGCAAAACAAGTGTTTCTTTTTTGTCTTTTTTTTTTTTTTTTTTTTTTTTTGAGGGGGCCACAGTGGAAAGGGAGGGGAGGTCAAATTTCAGTAACATGTATTACACATTTATTATTTTTATAGATATACATAACCCTTGTGCTGAAAAAATATTTGTGATGTTTCACACAAATTTTTGTACTGTGTTGTCCAGCTCAAGTTATTTCACCAGTTGTAATCCAAAATGGAATTATAGATCCTGCAGATTTCTTTTATTGATTTCTTTTTTATTACTGCTACACATGTATTGTAACTTGAGACACCGTTTAAAATATCATGCCACTGATATTTTTCTTACTTTTTAAAGGTCAAGAGATTTATGTCTTCATCTGGAGATAGTTTAAAAGTCTTTTCTTTACCACATCTCTAAAAGAATAGGATTTAGGTATCATCCTTTTATTCTGATGCATCTCTGAAAAAGATATGCATCCCTCTTACATTTTACCTAAGTGGGATAAGAAAGATTTGGTACTTTTGTCTGAGTTCTGTTTCAGTTACAATAGAAAAATATCACTTACAATTAATATGGGAATAGAGTCAACATGAGACCAGCTTTTGGTTTTCAGAAAATTCTGTTAATTCCTATGAAATAAATAAAAGTATCAGTGCAAAGTAAACATGAGTGATAATTCATGAATGACTTAGTAAACTCTTTGAAAGCTTGTTACTTAGAATTCTGCGTCTGAAATCCAGAGACTGATATTAAAATTACTTATTGAAGGAGGAAGATGATATCTAAAGAGCATGAGGTTATAAAGGAATCGTGCACAACACGTCTCAAGACCTTTGTGTGCCAGAGCTACAGCTGAGAGCAGCCAGAAAAGCAGTGCACAGAACCTCTGGCTCTGCCCCTGTGGAAACATGGATATGTTGCACACAGACTCCAAGGAAAGGTGCCAAGGGCCTCCCAGGCTCACCTACTGCAAATGAAGGAATCTCAAGCCACTCTTTGAAGACCAGTTGTTGCAAACTTCAATATAATTAGCATTTGCACAACTCATTTGGCAAAAATATCTTACATACCATTCCAAGAGCACCAAGTATGATTGATTGGTTTTGAGGCTTATACAACTTTAGGGTTACTTAAAGAAATATTTCAGTGCAAAACCAACTGTGTATTGCTGCAGTTTTGCTTTGGCACATGCACTAAGCCTTAATGCAATTATCAAGACGACCAAAGCCCTTGTCAAGAACATAATGCCACTGTGTTAGGCAGCTCAACAGCTGTTTGATTGTGCAGGTTAGATCTCTGCTTTACTCAAATTGACAGTAAAGTATCATTATGCGGTGGGTACGGATTTATTTACACTTTATAATGAGCTTTTAAAATTAAATGGTTATTCACAGTATGCAGGAGTATTTTGTATTCTGAGGATTTAAAAGGCACTGTACTAATAAAGATGAAAGCTGTAGACAGCAGTGGGGTTTTTTCCTGAAATGGAAGTTCTGTTGCAGAAATAGTTCTGTCTTATTGAATTACAAGATACCATCCTGATTAAATTAAAAAACAGTGTTAGGAAGTCTTCTGCCTGAAGAAGTCATGCAATATTAGTACTGCCACAGGAGGGTTTTTAATTTGTGTGTTACATCATTAGAATATGGTGGTTTCAGCTGAGGTAGAGTTAATTTTCTTCATGCTGGCTGTCATGGAGCTGTGTTTTGGATTTGTGCTGAGCATGGGGTTGATAATATAGAGATGTTTTTGTTGGCTTACACAGGGCCAAGATTTTTCTTGCTTTTTCTACTGCCACAAAAGCAATGGAGCTGGGAGTGCATGGGAAGCTGGGAAGAGACACAGATGGGACAGGTGACCCAAAGTGACCAAAGGGATATTTCAGATGGTGTCATGCTTAGGATATAAAGTGGGAGGAAAGAAGGAGGAATGGGGAGAGGTTTGGAGTAATGGTGTTTTTCTTCCCAAGTACCTGTTACACGTGATGGGGCCATTTTCTCCTGGGCATGGCTGAACACCTGCCTGCCCAAGGGAAAGAGTGACTGAATTCCTTGGTTTGTGTTGCTTGTGTGTGCAGCTCTTGCTTTCCCTATTAAACTGTCTTTATATCAACATAATTCCCTACCTTTTACTCTTCCAAATCTCTCCCCAGTCTCACTCGTCGGGGAGTGAGCCAGTGGCTGCCTGGAATTAGGCTGCTGGCTGGGGTTAAACCACAACATCCTGTAACTGTGGTAGGACTTTAAATTGCTTTTTTTCTTCCCAAAGTAGACTATTTGAGTTTCTATACATATTCAAGCAGCGTTAGAAAATATACATTTTTATTAAATGAAGTCTCAAAGGTAACTAATAACTCTTTAGTCTGTTTTTTCAATTCTGTCAGGTAAAAATTATGAGTATGAATATTAATGAGATTAAAGTGGCTTTTGTACGTGCATTACAAAACTGGAAAATCAAGGGCAGAAGCACTGTCTGTGATTCCTCCCACAGAAAAGAAATTACGTTAAAGAGAGAATCTCCCAAATAGAGAAATAACAGGGAAATGGCTGGCACTGAAGGACTGAATTTCCTGCTGAAAACAGCATTTGATTTAACCAAAGCCCCTGATAAGTTGTCCTGAAGTGCTGTGTTGGGTAATCATTGTCACCTTTTGTTAGAAACATGCAGTTATTTAAATTATGCCTTATATTAGTCAATTATGAACTTTCATTCATAGTACAGTGACTTATGGGAAAAGCATGAGAGCTGGAAAACTGGGAAGTAAAGGCACAGAGGAGTAGACCACAATATTCTTCATTTTTTAAAATGGCAATATTGACAGAAATTGGGGAAATGCTGTTTTAACTGGAGAAGAAATAGTTTACCTAACCATTGCTTTGAAAACAGAAGAACCAAGAAAATTTGAGTTCTGTGGACTGCGTAGTTGAATCTTCTGTAACTGTGGTAAGAAATAGTATGGATTTGCACATATCTTGGAGAACCAGCTGTTCTTTGGAAATTATTTTTGCCTTTCTCACTCAAATACCACTTGTATTTGCCTGTTCACTTGCATAAACAGAAATAAGATAGAGTTTGTAGACAGTAACTACCTCTCCCTTCACATCTGGCAATTTGCAAAGGCACACATTAGACACAACCTCGAGAGAATATATTTAAATGTTTTTTAAGGAGTTTTTTTTTTCTTTTTCTCTTTTGAGCCTAAAGGAACAAGGGTCAGGAGAATGAATATGGTATGTAATTACATTTAATAAAATAAGATAATTTTTTGCTAACAACTTGTTAACAGTTTGCTAACTACATTAGGCTTCTTCCTGCAGCCCAGAGAGCAGCAAATCTGGGACAGCTACTGTCACCAGCCAAAAGGTATGGACAGATACAGATGGCTCCTATAGGACACTGATGGCATGCACCTGTTCCAAAAAGCTGTTCCAGGTGCTCTGGGGCGAGTGGGAGAAATTAGGAAGCAGAGCCATGGCTCCATCAAGGGTGGAGAACTTGCTTCATGTGTACCCCACCTAGATGTGGAACACGACCATGGGTTGCAGAGAGCCCAGACCCACCAGCTGGTAGCAAAACAGTGTGTGCTTCCAGGGTAGGTCACTCACAGATTCCTTGGCTCATACATAGTGGTGCATGGTATTGATACCTGCCACAGTTACTTTTTTGCTAAAAAATATTTCATTTCCCACGGTTAGTTTTGTATTTTGTTTTGGGGATAATGAGGTAAAATTAACAGCAAAATTAACTGTGAAAATCACAATTCTACCCTGACAAATAATCTTCACAAAAGGCTGGGACTGGAAATAGTATTTTGCTGAGACTATGTGTTCAAAAACTGTTGATTTGCTAAGAAACAGGGGCAGGAGTCATTACTAAACTTAAGCAAGAGTTTTCTTAGATTTCCTGCTTTTACCTCAGTAAGATTTCTTCTGCATGCTAGTAAATATATATTTAGCAACAGCATCTGCCACATCAAGATACATTTTTACATGTTTACAGTATTTTTAACATTGGATTTTTAATGCAATGCTGTCTGATAACATAGTACTGCACCATACTAAAAGAAAACCAAACCAAAATAAACAAAACAACTAATTAAAAAGGCTAAGCTTTCCATCCTTAATGATTATTATACATGTCAGCAAAAAAGATCACCAGTCCCATAATAATTCACTCCACGTTATCCTTTTGTGACTTGAAGTATTTGGAAAGAAATCATTCTGCAATAAATGTCAAACATGTGTTTTATCTAAATATCTCAACATACTCTACTGACAAAATTTAGTTAGGGATAATTTATACTCTTCAGTAGCCAAAGTAATCTATGGGTTCTTTTAAATTGCCTTTGTTTCTGAAATAAACTCAGTTGGCTGTGAAGCATAAAGCAGAATTTAAAGCAATATTTCATAAATCTGTCGCTGAAGATTAAAGCAATCTTTAATTTACAAATGCTGTAACCAGCTCTGTATGTTTACTTTGCAGAGCTTTGAAAATTCAAGCATCTCTCATGCCTCTAACCAGAGCTTCTCACAACCTCACAAAAAAACCAGCCAGGGCCAGAAAATCTCGGTGTGGCTTCTGTAAGTCACCACTTACTGGTGTTTTTCAGTACAGCTGAATGCAATAACATGCCAGGGCACCCTATGAACGCAGGAAAGGGAACACGGACATCTTCATCTTCCTACCCTTAACTGGAAGCTGGAAACTGCCCCATGTTCCATTCACATTGACTGAAGGTAAATATGGACCATTCCCACTATGAATTGTCAGCCCAGCCTTTCTCATTCACCCCTTAAACACCCAGCTCACCCAGGCTCTCACAATGGCCATGGTCTTCCCTCTGCCTTTCCTTTTGTCTTGCTCATGCCCCGTGGCAACTTTGGCAGTAAGGCCATTTTGTCTTGCTGAGCTTTAGCTCTTGGTTTCCCACCACTGCTCCACCTCCCTTCTGCTCAGACAGAAGTTAAACCCTCCTTCCCCATGCCCTCATGGATTATCAATACCTTGTTTATGTATCATATGGGTGAGAAGCATTATAATGATGTCGACTTCTGAGACAGTTGTTGTTTTCAGTGAAACAGCAGGCAACTACTTTCAGTTTAGTGTTGATGTGAAGCAATTTAAAGAAAACAAAACATAATCCACATATTTAAATGAAATAAAATAATTTTTACTTGAATGTGCTTCCAAGTAGACATTTTAAGAAAGCATGTGCTAGGCTGACAAGTTGATTTAAACAGTATTTACAAACCCAGGCTCAGCAGTTCATTGGTTGTGAATCTTCTACAGCATATAAGTACCTACCCCATGCAGACCACCAGTTTCATCATTCTGTATCGCATTGCTGGAACAGCCTTTGCCATTAGTCTATGTAATATTCTCAGATGTCTTTCAGTTTAAACCTTGCATTTTGATAGAAGAGTTAAATACTGTTTTAGACAAAGGAAAAAAATAATAAAAGAGAATGATTCATTCATCATTCACTTGCAAGGTGAATTGAGGGAAAGCTCCGTCTGCACAAGGATTGCATGTCATAACTACTGAACATAAAGGTTTCTGTTGCTTGAATGCCTGTTAAATCTTGTTCTGAATTTAATCTAAAAACTCCAAATGAACGTTTTCAATATTTTTTTCTGCCTCTGTTTTTCTTCTCTTCCCAAAATATTTACTGAAATTTTGTGCTTAACTTTGCAGATCAATAAACTTTGCATCCAAAGAAAAATCACTCTGCCCACCAGCATTTCCAGACATTTATGGTTTTATGTTATCACTTACACCACCATCCCAATTCCCTCTATTTTCATGGGAAATATGTAACAGAATGCATCCTTTAGTCTTTTGTCTAAATTTGGTCACAGTACATAGGAAAATACTTTTATTTAGATTAAGTTGCTGGTATGCAAAAATCATTGCCATTCAATGTGATCTCATTGTTTTCTTGCAGTTTCTCCTGTGTGGCTGTGTTACATGGAAATGGAAGGAACTTCAGAGCAATAACTCTTATTTATTCTGTGCTTGTACAACACCTCACATTATGTGACATGTTCAGGAATAGACAATAATAGAATAAACAACTATACTGAGTTTGACAGATGATCTTAAGTCATCACACACTGCACTTAATTACTGAAAGCCACTGAATACATGTAACAGTTCTGTGAAATAAGCTATAAGCTTATTAAAGTTCAAACATAATTGCTAATATTTGTTCACAAGTCTTGTTACGTGGGAGAATAGACCAACCCCTCATTCTCACTACAACCTTCTTTGAGGCAGCTGTGGAGTGCAGTAAGGTTTTCCTGAGCCTCATTTTCTCCAGGCTAAACAGCCCCAGTACCCTCGACTGCTCCTCACAGGACTTGTGCTTCAGACCCTTCACCAGCCTTGTTGCCCTTCTCTGGACATACTCCAACACCTCAATGTTCTTCTTGAATTGAGCCCAGAGCTGAATGCAGTACTTGAAGGGTGGCCTCACCAGTGCCAAGTACAGGGAGACAGTGACTGCCCTGCTCTTGCTGGCCACACTATTTCTGATACACTGGCCTTCTTGGCCACCTGGGCACACACTGGGTCATATTCAGCTGCTGTCAACCAGCATCCCCAGATCCTTCTCCACTGGGTCAATTTTCAGTTGCTCTGCCCCATCCTGTAACACTGCATGGGATTATTGTGGCCAAAGTGTAGGACCTGGCATAGGGTCTTGTTGAGCCTCATGCCCTTGATCTTGCCACTTTTATCCAGCCTGTCCAGGTCCCTCTGCAGAGTCCTCCTACCCTCCAGCAGATCAACATTCCCACCCAGCTTGGTGTCATCTGCAAACTGACTGACGGTGCCCTTGATCCCCCTTGATCCCCTCATCTGAACCGTTGGTAATGATATAAATACTGAGCCCAAGGAAAGCCACTAGTGACCAGTCACCAAGGGAATGCAGCATCTTTCACCGCCACTCTCTGGGCCCAGGCATCCAGACAGATTTTACCCAGTTAACAAAACCCCCTCCCATGTCATGAGAAGCTAGTTTTTCCAGGAGAATACTGTGGGAAATGGTGGCAAAGGCTTTACTGGAGTTCAGGTAGATATGTCCACAGCCTTCCCCTCATCCACAGGTCTGTTGTCATAAAAGGAGATCAGGTTTGTCAAGCAGGATCTGCCTTTCCCAAACCCATGCTGGCTGAGCCAGATTCCCTGGTGTCCTGCACGTGCTAGATGATGGCACTCAAGATGATCCTGCTGCATGACCTTCCCCAGCAGCAAGGTCAAACGGACAGGCCTATAGTTCCCTGGATACACCTTCTGGCCCTTCTTCCACATACTCCTGGGCTCTCCTTTTTCTGCAGTATTATATTTCCTGCCGCGCTCCCGCCCCGGTTCCCTTTGTCTCAGCCCCGGCTAGCTCTCATCCTGGGGCGAGGGCGGGCGATGGAGGCACCCTCCGCCGCTCCCAGCTGGGGTTTGGAGAGTGCCTTTGTGGGTCCCGAGCAGCGCTAGCAATCCTCGCGGTGGTAAATGAAGAGCGGATCGTGCTGGGGGCTAAGTCCGAGTTTATTGTAGCCCAACGGGGCCAAATATCCTAGAACGGTGCCAGCCAACAGGAACAAGCACAAGGTGCTTGCACTGGCTTATAAACTGTAAGGGAGGGGTATCCAACGACCAATGGGGATAGGGATAGGGGGTGGCTCCGGGATGGGGGGATATGGTGGGGTCCAATGGGGGAAGGATATGGGGGGAGCCCCAGGTCCTCGCCCAATCACCCGGTGCCCTGAGTAGAAGCTTCTGGATGGATGGGAAGGGGCACTGAGTGATAGACAAGGCACCCGGGGGGGGTAAAATGCCTCTTTCAGGGTGATGGATAGATACTGGGAAGGCGGGAAGGGCGGACAAGGCGGGAAAACTGGGGATAAACCAAGTTGCACACGGGGGTACAAAGGAATAAACCAATACATAATACAGGGATAATAAAACATATACATAACGCAACTCCACAATTTCCAGCAGACATCTCTAAGTCCCCATCAGAAAAAACGCTAGCAACTGTGAGACTTTTCCCAGCTGCTTACAGAATATCTTGTCTGCCTCTTCATCCTTGTTGTGTGATCCGTGCATTACTTGCATAAGCATAGATTAGTAATAATAACTGCACAGTAGTTAATGGGCAGAATTGTCCCTGTGGAGGTGAAGGCTGGTTTCTAAAATGATGACCTATTACTCATCATATAAAACTTCCTTATTTATGGCTCCATGGATGTTAATTTCCAACGTTCACATCTTTTAAGGCAATCAATGACCTTATCACTGTGGATGTCAGCAAGACATTGAAATCTTCTCTACAATACCAGACTCTAGCAATGTTGAAGAATTCTCATCTTCTGTCTTCAAGCTGCACAAATATCAATAATATAGGAAAACTGTTTCTGTTTATGCTATCCTGCCTTCAGTTTAACAGTAGCCAAAAAGAAATTAGATTAGAGTAAATCTCAGGTGAGCCAGGCTCTGTGAAGATCTGCCTTTTGATACTGCCAGTTAAATGGCATGGGGAAGATGTAGATGATAGCAGCTATAATGTAGTTACAGCTTCCTGTCAATCCTTGTTCAGTGCAAAAGTCTCATGGAACAAAGGAGCTCAGAGAAGGGAATTCATAATGATCTTTATCTGGAGGGAAATAGAAATCAGCTATCACCACAATCAATTAAGTAATTGTCTTCAAAAAAGCACTGAGGTATGATGTCACATAGTGGAGGTAAGTGGCAGAACCTAAGAGCATCTAAACATTATTTCAGTAATTATATCTACATTTTAAAAAATCTGCATTCTCACACTCAAAGATATAGGAAACTTAATTTATAACTTTCTGAAACCACCTTGTTATAATAGAACTACTGGTACAACCTTCAATTTGCTTAGCACTTATTATAATACAAATAAGTATCTTTTAAGTAGGTACTTTTCACAATATGAAAATTATGTATCAAGCCTTTAAAGTTTCAAATTAAAATTTACATGACAGATATTCACGAGGGTGGTTTGTTTATTTTTAATTTTCAATTCATATGGAGCTCTGTTGTTTAAAAAGTGAAATTCCAGGGCTGTTTCCTTTGTTATAGGAGCTAGAAAATAGCAATTTAATTTTTAACAAGTGAAAAAAACTCATTCTGCTAGTTTGAGGTAGAATAATGGTCCTGTCAGAGAAAGAATATTCGAGCATGGACAATACACAATATATTAAAAATGCACCTCATCATTATTGTAAGTATCAGAAAACAGATTGTTTTAAAAATGAGCATGAGTTAAACATTGTCTACTTCATTGCTTTAAGCATTTTAGGCAGTACCTTCCCAGATTAAATTCTATGAGATAATTACAGGGCACAAAAAGACCTTTTCACAAATTCACTGGGGTTTTTAAAAGTAATTTATTCATGAAAACTGCTGCAGATGAAAAAACGAACATCTCAAAGGCAACACTGTTGTAATAAAAGACGGCATTGTGACTCAGCACACTGTGAAACAAGCTATAAGTTCAGGATGCATATTCTCTTTCCTTCTCAAAGCAGGTTGCACCTTTAAAAATTGCAAGACCAAGAGAAGAAATCTAAGCAGAAGAGGAAGTCAGAAAATTGCCTTATTACCAGGGGGAGTGCAGTGAATCATCAATTAACCCAATTCTAAACCCTTTTATATTATTTTTTCTTCAGTAGATATAGCTATAGCTATAGCTATAGCTATAGATATAGATAGAGATGTCTATATCTAGATATATATCTAGATATATAGATCTATATCTAATCTAGATATAGATACATATCTAGATATATATCTATATCTATATCTAGATTAGATATAGATATAGATATATATCTAGATATATATCTAGATATAGATATAGATAGATGATATAGATATAGATAGATATAGATATAGATGATATAGATATATATCTAGATATAGATATATAGATATATATCTAGATATAGATATAGATATAGATATAGATATAGATATAGATAGATATAGATATAGATATAGATAGATAGATATAGATATAGATATAGATATAGATATAGATATAGATATAGATATAGATATAGATAGATATAGGTATAGATAGAGATAGATAGATAGAGATAGAGATAGAGATGATAGAGATAGAGATAGAGATAGAGATAGAGATAGAGATAGAGATTATATAGATATAGATAGATATAGATAGATGATATAGATATAGATGATATAGATAGATATAGATGATATAGATATAGTTATATTTAATTCTCAATTGTTAAAGAAAACCCTAATATTGTCTATTTAAACCAGAGCTATGCCTTAAGCCACAGTATTCACTTTCTTCATTGACTTTGAATCTGAAAGCAATGACAGCTAAAAGAAAGGTGATTGTTTTATAGTTTATAATGTAGGACAGTATGAGTACAAAATTTGGTTCAGATCTTTACACGTATGAGTCAGTTCAGACCTTAGGCCTTTTTGGCATTTGATACCTCTAGAGGTCTTCACTAATCCCTTGCAAAGTTACAAATCCTGTGTACTGACAAAGTGTTGCTAAAACTTCATGGCTTCTAGGCACTGGATCCCTCGAGTCAGCTGTGGTCACAGATGTGTTTTTGAGGTCTTCTATATATTTAGAAATCCTGGAGTTTGAAGTTACCTCCTTGATGACAAACAAATGCCTATTCATCTACCCTAGGTGGGCAGATGAATGGACTAAAGCACAAAAAATAAGTAAAATAAAAATACTCCAAATGAATCAAGATGAAATACTTTGAATAAAGAGATAAACTGCAAAATGCAAAGAACATTTGAACTATTATTTATAAATCACCTCTGAAGACTGTTAAAAGTTGACTATTATTTGGTGAAATGGTTTAGGTTGAGGTAAATGGAGCAGCACTACTATTAAAAAATCTAAAATGATCATTTATGTGTCAAAAGGATGACTAGCAAGAGAAGAGGCAATTTCACAAGTAAAAGATTTGTTGCATGCTGATTCTTTACAAACTTATGCAAAGCAATCATTGTACAAAAAGCCTCTGAATGTGCAAATGTATACAGATTATTTTAGGAGCATTATGCAGTATTTGTAATAAATATGACCTTGGTACATTACAGTACAGGTTGAGGGCAAGCAAGCACTACAAATATTCTTGCCTAGAACAGTCACAACCATATGCAGTAGAAGAAACAAATATGTCCAGTGATGTGATGAGTCCAAATATGTATTCAAGCAACATATACAAATTATAATGGAAGATTAAATTTGCTACAATATAGGGAAAGGCAAAGCAGGGTTACCATTCCAAAATCTGCTCAGCTGCAACAGTGTTATTAGTGTTGTTATTAGAGCAATACCCAGCATTTGCTTAGAGATTGAACAAAAATGGCCTTACCTGCTCAGATCAAAGGTTCACCTCAGTGTGTCCTGTCTCTGACAGTGGCTGATAATGAACAATCAGCAAATAAAAAGAGAGGAAGAATGGAACAAATTTCCCCCTTTAATCTTCCAGCCCTACATATCTGTGATTTAGTGATTTCTTAAAGCAGTAGCAGTATCTTTGCACTTCACAGCTTCTGAGGTTTCACACTCTCTCATGGAATTATTTCTTCACCTCTGTTGGCTTGACTACATGCTTGGAAAACAGAAGCGTGAACAAGAAAATAAGGAGCTGTTTCTCCCCTGAGTTTTCTATAGGAACATGATCTTGTAAAACATATTACAAACTGGGATCTGACAGATTAGTGTTAGCATGAATTCCCACACCACAGGCATCAGGGATGGTGCTCACACCTGCAGAGGGATGGTCTCTAAAAGTCATTCAGGACATGGTCACTTCAGTTAAGGGAATCAGCCTCTTAAATAATTTGTGGTGTTTTGAATTTACCCTTCCAAACTGAGCTGGTAATGAGCTTAAAAAAAAAAAAAAAAACAAAAAACAAAAACACAGACCACGAATGTGCTGTGTTCTATTTAAATTTAAAGTCATGTGAGATCTGGGCCAAGGACAACCTATGAGAAAAGATAAAACTATGCAGTGAAAAACTGCAGGACATTAATTAAAACCAGAAATATATTACACAAGTGTTAGTATTAGCTGTACATGTGAGGAGCAGGTTCTTTGCTTTTTTAACTAGCCTAAAATATTGATTTCTCATTCTTATTTTTTCTCACTTTAACATTGTACTGAGTTTCCTTTCATATGAATTTCAAATAGTGTCTTGAATGTCTTAGGTTCAGATTTTAGGTTCTCCTACTTCTTCAAACATTTAGTAAATAGCAAATTTCTTCTTGTTCTTTTGTACAAAGTTTGAAGTTTGTAAAACAACTGCTTTTTCTGGGGCATGTCAAAAAGAAAAATGAATTAGTCCTGTAATTTCTTCTATATAGTACCAAAATAACATTAAAGTAATAGATAATACCGTATTTATCTTCACTGAGATTCAGCAAAACACTCAAGCTAATCCCCATCCACTTTAAAATAACAAAACAAAGAAAAAAACCCAGCAAAAATACAAAAAAAATGAAGATGCCTATTTCAGATCTGAGGTACTCTAACATAATTAACACTTAAATGGAATCTCAGAAGAACTATGTGATCAATTCAGCAGGAACAGACAGTGAAATCCAGACAGGTCCATCCTGTCAGAGATGCCCTTTGCAGCATGCCCAAGAAAGTCACCAAATGAGCATGCTTTGGAGCTAGCTGGGGAAGAGCTTGTTCCAGGGTCAGAAGTCATCTCCTCTGGTGCCCTGCCAGTCACCTTTAAAAAAATAACAGAGGGATCCAGCTGCAGTGGTCCTGCTGACTGCAGCTGCTGCTGTCTGGCCTGGAGAAAGAAGTGATTCTTCATTCATTCCTGCTGATTTCTGAAAACCACAGGGTCACACAGTGAAACTATTTAGAATTCATGTTTCCAAACACAAATTAAAGTGTTCACAAACATCAATTGAGCTGCTAGAAACAGTTAGTAGAATTATATTTAGCAGTTTAAAAGAGATCTCCCTTTTTGATGACTGTTTTCATTAACATCATTTAATCTACCTGCATGCACTACAGCAGGCAAATTCATTCTGCTCATGCAGAAGTGTGATTAGGCAATGTCTTTTGTCTATTTATAGATATAAGGACTCTATAAAATTAATTAATTAAATGCATGGGTTTTTATGCTTTTTTCTGGAAGTTTGCATTTAAATATCAAGGAGTCCTCCAAGCTGAACTAACAACTTGCAACTACAAATGTCTTAAAATTTAATTATGAATGCAAGCCTTGGCTCAGAAAAGCACTTGAGCACTTGCCCAAATCCCACTGACATTGAGATAAAAGATCTACTAAGAAAAGCAAACGTCCATATTTTGGTATCTAGATGCAGCTTCCACAAAACCGAGCAGTCCTGAACTGTTGGTTTTAAGCTTTGACCTTTGCACTTGGTGATGGAAAAGGGAACTGTAATTGTGCTGGTACCAGGGAGACTGGTATGCAGAAAGAAAGAGGAGCCTGGAGACCTGTGGGGGGCTGAAGGGAAAGTGATGGGGGTGTTGTTTGCCAACATCTGGGCACCATCCAGCTGTTTGCTGCTAAATATTGTGCATAAGTAGAAAAAGCAAGACCAGTAGTTATTCACTACATCATAAATTACTACATTGCACAAAGTGAAGATAAGATTAACCATGTTAGCCTTTTTCACTGCGCTGCCTTATCTCCTCTTGCCAGTGGAAAGCAAGGGCTAAAGTACAGCACTTAGACCTTTAATTACAGCATTCCTCTTGGTGAGCAATAAAAACATTCCTTTTCCAAAGGCAGCATTAGAATGAGGGATTGGTAGAAGCCTTTCCAGCAGGGGTTCAGTAACAACCACTGCAACCAGCAACATCTTGCTACATTTTCACACAATTTTAGCCAGTTAGTTTTCTTCTGGGGAAAAAGGACAATTGAAAGGAGCTCTGAAGAAGAACTAGTTGGAGATGTTTCCATCACTACCAATTACAAAGCTTTTGTTCCTGCAGTGCCTGTGACCTATGTGATCTGCAGCAGATGACTGCTGCAGTTTCCTGGTACAAACTACTAGCCCAAAGTATCAACCCAAATATTATTTTAGCCACAAACAAACTGTGTTTACAACTAATGGAATTCAGGAGACAAAAATCTGCTTATTTCTAGGAGAGTGAGGTCTCCCAATCAGTTCTTTTATTAGTATCCTCCCAGGTTTGACAGGGGTGGGGTCCTTTTTCTTTTTTGTTTTTAGTTTTTATCTGTTGGTTTGTTCGTTTTTTGGGGATGTTTGGTGGGGTTTTTTTGTTTGGTTGGTTGGCTGGTTGGTTGGGGTTTTTTGGGTTTTTTTGTCTAACATATTACATGTGCCAATGTCTTTGGCTTAGCTGGTAAGGTTTTGGTATCAGGGAGGCTGCATGAATAGTCTGTGAAAGAATAACAGCATCTCCCCATATACCAGCCAGAGCCTGCTCTAGCTTAGTCTAAGTTAGACCCACTGCTGGCCAAAACTGAGTGCATCAGCAGTATTGGCAGTGTCTCTGTGACATATATTAGGAAATTAGAATATATGTAAATATTAGCATATTTAGGAAAGGGTAAAAAATGCTGCACAAGAACAGCTGGGAGAGAGGAGTGAGAATATGTGAGAGAAAACTCTCTGCAGGCACCCAGGTCAGTGCAGAAGGAGGGCAGGAGGTGCCCCAGGTGCTGGAGCAGAGATTCCCCTGCAGCCCCTGAGGTTGCCCACGGAGCAGAGATCCTCCTGCAACCCTGCACACAGAGCAGAGATCCTCCTGCAGCTCAAGAAGGACCCAGTGCTCGAGCAGGTGGAAAGTGCTGGAGCACACTTTCTAAAATCTTTTACCTTTTTATATTCCTACCAGGCCCAAAAGGAAGATGTGAATCCATGGAGGGAGCACACTGGAACAGGGCTGCTGGCAGGATTTGTGGCCCTGTGATTGCCCACACTGCAGAAGCTGTTCCTGAAAGACTACACCCCATGGAAAAGACCCAGGTTGGAGCAGTTCTTGGAGAAATGCAGAAACCCATTTTGGAGACATTTGTATATAACTGGAACAGGGAAAGAATGTGAAAGGGAAGGAGTGGCAGAGACTGCAGCTTCCTTTTTCCATTCCCTTGTATTGCTTGGAAGTAGGAGACAGAAGAACTGGGAGTGAAAGTGAGCTTTCCCTTGGAAAGAAAGGAGTAATTACAGATTTTTTTTCTTATTTCTCATTATCCTACTCTGTTTAATTGGAAAAAAATTAAATTAATCTTCCTCAAGCTGAGTCTGTTTTGCACATGATGGTAGTTCCCAAGTGACCTCACTGTCTTTCTCTATCCATTTTTTTTATTTTCTCCCCCAGCCTGTTGATGGAGGGGGGAGTGAAAGACTGATCTGGTGGGCAACTGGCAGCCAGCCAAGGTGAAGCCACCACAACCATTAAGAAAACAAAAGAAGGATAATTTTTATGATGAATTTTAATTACATATGTGAATACCCATGCAAAAACAGACCACATGCCAACACCTCAAACTTGAAGCATTTGTTAAGCAGCAGTCACTGACTAAATCAATGGGGTGGGTTGCTGTTTATTAACCTAGGGCAGCATCCTACTTCTGTACTTCAGTAAGAAACAACATGAGTGATGAGATGAGCCATTTATCATAAGCAGCAGAATGAATTATTAAGTTTAAGGGATGTTTTATATGCTAGGCAAATGCTGGTCAACAACATGTCTCATAAAGAAAATGCCCAAAATGCAGAAACCCCAAAACATATTCTTAATTTAAGTGCATTGGTAGCATCATTAGTTGTTTCCAGCTCCCTTCTGTTTTGCTGCTTTGCCATGTAGTTTTCCTGAGTCCTTAAGACTGTGGGGAAATCAGATCATACATCAAAACCTTCCTTTTGTTTCTCAGACTGGTGAAGAAAAAGTCAGCTGAGAAGGAAATTCATTAGTCAGGCAAAAAACAGACATCAGCATGCCCTGATCTCATTTGTGCCATTCGCTGTCAAGCTATAATTCATCTTTTCCTATCTTCATTGTCAGCAGGGACTAATTTTTATGCTGGAGGTTTTCCTATTCCTTGTGGAGCTTGGTGCTTTCTTCTTCCAGATTTTGGCATATTTGAAATTTGAAAGGGGACTTCCAAATTAGTTTTAAAATTCTGTCTTGTTGAGGATCCCTGGGAATGTTCTTCTATTTGCCAAACAAAAGAGTTCAGATACAGCCATCAGAAGGAGCACAAAGAAGAAAGGAAATATTTAGACATCCTGGGTAGCTAGATTCAAGCAGCAATCTAACAGACACTGTAAGGTGGTCCTCAAGCTCCCATACATGTCTCACACTTCTCAGGTGGTTTTCATGGTTTTGTGGTACATAAATCTCTTTGCTAACCTGATCATCTTGTTGCATAAATGAAGGTTTTAAATTACAAGAATAGTTCTACTAAAAAGAACATAACCTGACCAAGTTGGTTCTTGATCCAAAATTATTTTCTATCCTGCAGATTTTTAGCATGATTGAGCATCAGCAGGTGAATGATTAACATCTCTCATCCATTATGACAAAAATATGCATACCCTCTAAAATGCTTTTCTGCATTAGATTTGCTCTTTAACAGAACATAGTCCACAAAATGCAAGTACAATGTCTTGAAAAATATCATGTACTCCTACTCTTTCCCCAAACACAGTCCCTCAAAATATACTAACAATATAATATTACTTTTTCAAAAGATGCTGAAACAGGAAAAGTTTCATTTTCACATAGTTCACATGCAGAAATGTGGTGTATTAATTGCATTTATACACATGTACGTCAGAACACACATACTTATATATACAAATATAATGACAAGCTTCATTAGATTGTCTTCAATTGTCTCATATCCTGGATTCTGAGTCCAGCAGCAGAGAGATTAAAATAGGATTGAGAAAAAAAGGGTGCTAAAGTGATGTCTTTCTTGTACCTACACTTAAATTGACATCAACACAGTACCACACTTCAGTCACACAACCATTATATCAACAGTGCTGTTATAAGACTGTTTTTTTTTCCTTTTACAAACATATAAAGTAAACATAAAAGCATATAAATGTATCTATAAATATAAAGAAATACCAATTTACAACTTGGAAGTCTGCTGAGAGTGCTTTGCTGGCTTGGGGAACATGGAACTGAACAAAGTCAAAGAGCAGAAGCCAGGACAAGGCTGTGAAAGACAATGAATATTTTTTGGTGGCCCATCTCTCAGCCAACTGAGTACACTAGCAGATAAAAGAAAACAGCAGGATTTTACTTCGTCACGTCTAAGATTAAACCTACTTAATACACTTCCTTCTGAAAGCAGATATTACACCCAAAACTTTTAAGAAAGTAGACTGCTTAAATATTTAATTTTGCATGTGTTTTGCATATAGCAATAATGTTAAGTTCTCCAAGTTCCAGTAAGAATGTTGTTAGTTTAATTAAACAAAAAAAAAAAAAAAAAAAAAAAAAAAACCAAAAATCTTTTTAATAAGCATGTTTACTTTAATCACACTTTTAACTCTTTGGAAGCAGTCAGTTAAAAGAAGAAATTAAATTTAATTTTTGATAGAGATCAAAGGGCGAAAATTCAGTGCCACAACCACCATTTATAGCTTATTACCTATCACAAGTTACAAACTGTTACTTCCATCATAATATATTTACAAAGACAAATCTCTATTTGACATTTTGTTTAATTAAGATAGTAATAACCGATTCTAATAATGTAAATATAAATACTTAATATTTTATTTATATTATAAAATACTTAGAATATTTCTGAATAGTCTAAGTTTGAGTAATTTTACTATATGTGGTTGTATATATTATATACATATATTTAAATACTAACACACATATATGTAAATATATGGATAGAATTGCAGAGTTTGAAATGAAAGAATCCCATTCACTTGCTCACTCCAGAACTTCCAAATAGTGATTACACCATGGAATCTCTTTCAAATTCCTCATAATGTTTCTGGGGTGTGATAAAAAGCAGCAAGGTGGGGCAGGGGGAAGTAGGGGAGAGAATCAAACCTGTATCAAGGACCTAACAACTTCTGCTCTAATAGCACAGTTGGCAACTTTTAGGATACTACAGCAGGGAGGGAGGTATTCTGAAAACATTTGATAAACCTGGCCTTTGAGAGACACTTAGAAGTGTTCTAAGTCACAATCCTTCACTTCTAAAAATGCCTCACATCTTAATGTTGAAATCTGGATCCAGAGTCAAGTAAAACTTCCAGAAGTTGGGTGAATTTGTAGTTTCACAAGGACACTCACTTGGCACATAAGTTCCAGACTGATCCAGAGACCAGGAGACATTATAGAAGATGTTTTTGGTTCAGAGTGAAATAATTCACAATAGAAAAAAAGAAAAAACAAAAATAACACAATTGTTTTTACACTGAATGTTTTTGAAACAAATCATTACTTCTTTGTCAAAGCTGTGCATTGAAATAAAGATGGAGAAATCCATCAGAAACTACAATAATTTTTACTGCAAATGACAGTAGATAAAAAAAGTAACATAATTATTATACATGAAAGTGTCTTTCAAAATGTTTTCTGAAGAGTTAGGACTCCATGTTTCCTTTTGGAAAAATAATAGTATTTCTGAATGTATATTACTGATATTTTTATCTAAGACAGTAAAGACTGGAAAAAAATCTTTCCAGGGCACACTCAATCTTCCTATAATCTTGTAGAGGAAAGTGTTCAATGCTAGAAGAATAGTTCTAAGGGTACAATCAAAATCATTGATCAACTTCAAATTAATACCAGGAATGATTATCTGGCGCAACTGATTTTTAGATATTTTGTTGCTTTCTGTTATTTTATGAGAATTTATGGGGACTTTCTGATGATGAACAAAGCATCACTTCTGAAAGCACACTTCAAATAACATATGCAGTTGTGAAACTTCATGGAGCAAAAACTTAAGCCTGAACTTCTTTGCATACAAGAAATGCCTCTCAAAACCTTTTTAATATTCTTGATCCCTTTTTTACCCCCATACTTCTTCAAATGCCTATCTATTCTCTTCCAGTATTTTAACAAAGGAAGGTCTTTTTGCCCCTCAGATCAAAGCTGTAACTCCAAGGTCTGCTGGGAGTCTTGATGAATTAAATTTATATTTGAAAGCAAAATTTAGTCACACGGCTTTTATTTACAATTAATTATTCCTTGGTAATATGCAATGAACACATGAAGATATTTTTCTTTCAATCTAGTATTCCTGTAAGGAACAACAGAAAAGGCTTAAATCACTAAGTTGGAAATACACATGTATGGCAGCAAGAATCAATTATTTATATTCCACTTAAGAAACATTAAACCATTCATTCATCCTGAGAATACAGGCTAGTGCTTAAAGCAACAAATTACATTATAGGAAGGAATAGTTTAGAACCCCTCAGGCAGAGAGAGAAGAACTATTTGAGGCTCTCCCATCCCCAGAAGTGCTCAGGGAAAACCAGAGAGTTTAATCACAAAATCACAACCCAACCTTTTGCTGAATAGCTCTTCCTTTTTTTTTTTTTTTTTTAAGACAAAAACTATTTCTGAAGTTAACTTAGAATTTGATTCAAACCGCAACAGTTCTTACTTTACATTTCTTTAGATCAAAGACGGATTACATTTGATCTTTTCATGGGTCATTTCAGAGGATCTTTTCACTTTGAATACAGATCCAACCAAGCCAGCTGACAGTGGGAGGGCAGGGCTTTTGAGTTTTATTTACTTGCAATAAATCATAACCATAAACAGACGGTGTGTCTGCGAGGACTGTTATGTGTAGTAGATATAATTCGCACCATTTCTAGTACGATATATGTGATATTGAATATTTGTTGGAGTATAAATGTTTGCATTAGGAGTCCCCCCACCCTCGCAGGCAAGACCTGGTGTATACTAGAACCTGATGTACATGTAAAAGGATGTGGCTTGGCCAGAGATGAGCTGTGTGTGGAGAGATACGGGAGCCCAGGCGCTGATCATGGCATGAGCGACCCGAGATGGGTGTCATGGAAATCCTCGGGCAGATACATGTGAATGCAGCTTCCCGTAAATTTCATCAAGGGATTCACCAACTCCTGACACTGAATTGTTCTTCCTCATCACCAAAAAAGAAAATCTTATTAACCTATAGACTCTGAATGGAAGAAAAGATTGACTGCCGAAATCTTGGCCTCAGGCGGAATTTTCCCTATAAAAACCGCTCGTGCCAGGATGGAGGTGTGTGGGCATGGAGGAAAACCTCTGCTGAGGCTGAACTGACCTCTTTGTTGCACACCCAGGGCCGACCCCGGGCTCGGCTCTGTTCTTTCCTTGTGGCTGGCTAGATAGAAGTTGATTGCAAAATAAACATTTTATGTTTTTAATTTTAATTTGGCTGGACAAATTTTCATTTATAACGGGACAGCCCCGCACAGACGGCGGCAGCTCCGCGGCTGCGGCAGGGACCGGACAGGAGCGGAGCACGGCCCTCGCCAAAGCCAAGAGAAACAGCGATTCACCGAAATACTGTGAAACACTTCATGTGTTAACCACAACTACGGAGAATGACGAATATTAGCTTAATAGCCAAGACAGCTGCATATTTTTTTACTGAATATAAATTTCTGCTTCCATTATGGTCTCTGCAGAGAAAAATTTTGTTGTGCAGTGCAATTATTTTGCCATTTTTAACCAGGTCTTCACAATTTTTTGGGTTTCTTCAGATTATAGCATATCTATTTTTCCCCCCAAGGTTTCAGTTTGATACTTCAAAATAATATCCTGGTTGCCCATGTAAAATTATCTGACAGTCCAAATACAACCAACAAGAAATCAGTTGGATCAATTCTGCCCCAATCAACAGCTGCTTCTGTCTTCACTGGGAGATGGAGATTAAAGGCTACAGACAACAGAGCCAGAAGTGATGAGTGGAAGAGACAGTGAGGGCCACAATCACAAGAAGAAAGTAGGATGATCAGGAGCCTATCTCATACATTGGAAAACCAAACAGTGCAGAAAAAACCAAAAATCTGTATGCAGGTGTAGAGCAATGACATAATCAGAAGCACAGAGACCACTGTGAGTCAGCACAAAGCTGGAGTGTTGGTTGAGTAAGGGATCTTCAGGAAGATCAGTCAGGGAGGATGAGTGAGGCAAGGGTATTTTCTGCAAAAGAGTGGCTCAGATGCAGAATTCTCTGGAATGGGAGGCATGACCGTCCACAGACTATGAGTCACAACCTGAACATATTGGTGGGCATCTGCTACAGATCACCATATCAAGAACCAGAATGGGCTTTTTTGGGGTGTTGTTTTTTTTTTTTTTTTTTAGTACTCATGGGAGCCTCTAACCATATGGATATTGTGCTGGTTCCAAGGTATATTAGATATTTCTGATTTTCAACAAAGGTGAAGACCAGACTAATAAAAGAAGGATGTTTAAAACACATAACAGTTCAAGGATGTAACAATCTGGCAATGATTATCCATTAAATGGTAGTGGTCCCAGCTGGAAGGAAGACAAGTAGTAAAATAAATATGCCAGAGTTCAGAGCAGACTTCTCCTTGTTCAGGGGACACAAAGGCAGGAAGGATTCTGTGAGCACCAAATCACCAAAAGTTCAGGAGAATTGGTTGATGCCTAAGGACAATATATTTCCTCAAAGTAAAAAAAAAAAAAAAAAAAAAAAAAATAGCTTTACAATATATTTCCATAAGTAAAAAAAATCCATCCCAGTATTCAGGAAATCAAGTAGATGAGGCAGAGGAGGAGACTGCCTGAGCTGGAAACTCATGTCTGGGTTCAAACCCAAAAGGAGGGAACAGAGGAAAGAGTAATGAAAGAGATAGAAAAGGCAGACAGTGTAAAAATCCTCTGCACAGATTTTTCCAGCAAGGTCTGTTCTTCTAGGGAAGATTATATAACCACCAGAAGGATTTCTTCGGTACTCCTCCCAAGATAGTCACTAAGCCCCTAACGTATGCCTGCCTGTCCTAGCAAAAAGATTCTTTTAGCTGTGGAGAAAGCCTTCACTAAACCTGAGTGACCTGCAGACACTTTTCTCTCGAGTGAAATGTCCGTCTTACCTGTGAAACATTTTATCGGTGAAACATTGTATACATTGTTCATTATAACAATGAAATCCTCAACTAACTCGGATTAATAAACAAAGGGCACACTCAGTTTGCTATTTGCTTTGTTAGTGACAATGGAAGTTATAAAATGCTGCCTTGAAGGTTTTATAAAACTAAAAGGCCTGACTTTATAAAAATACTTGTACTTGTAAAAGTACTCTTTTTCTTGGTGAAGTGGTGGGTTGGATTTTTAAAGCAAGGTCCCAAAACAAACTCTAAAAGCCAGCACAAAAAGAATTGTTGTTATGGGCCACAATAAACGCTTTTGGTAGCAGGCATGCTGCTTTGTGTATGTGGGGAAACAGTCATAAAACCAAGATAATACGAATTTAATAAAATCAAAGGTCTTCTGTTTATTTGAGCTTTAACATCATCAGTACTATATTGGAAATATATAAACTAAATCAATTTTGAACTTGCACCCCAGTAAAAGAGATTTTTGTTTTCACATTTTAACAATATGAAGAGTGCTTTCTTTATTAATTAAGAAGGAAGAAGTATTCCCTCTACTTCTTTCTTGCCCCTCCATTTGTGCTGTACTTGTACAATGAACATACATACCATCATATGGAGCCTCAAACCAGAGCATTTAAATTTTGAAAGTATTACTTTTAGGAATATCTTAAACCTCTTCGAAAATAAAAGTGAAAGTTATGACTAGAAACTTCTCAGTTTGCTCAAATATTTGCTTTTTAAGAAAATAGCATATGCAGTTACAAATGGGAGTACCAAGTAATACTGCATGGTTTTTTCTTTTTTCTTTCTTGCAGCATACATACAATTTTCTTATGTTCACTTGTGGTTCTAATTTTAAAAAGGGCAGGTAGGTGTAATATTAAAACTAACTCGTACAAAAGCCAGCCGAAGTCACAATTGGGAAAGAAGTGAAAGCAAATAAGTAATCATAGACATTGAAAAGGAGAACAACATTTTGGTTTCTTATTTTATCTGCTCACAGAAAACTCATCATCAAACCACATGGCATGAGAGATCCCAAACTGTAAGAATATTGTCCCTCTGCTTTAGTTTTAATTTTGCCACTTATAAAAAAATTATCTCAGCATTTGGGTCTTGGGATATTTTCCAGACTGTTGCTCAAAGCTCTTTTTTTGCCTGGTTAATTAGAGCTTAGTCCAGAGCAGGGGAAAGGAGAGGAGGAGACCAGCATTGCCCTCCAGGACAACTAGCAGCACCAGCTGTCACACAAGCTGCTGGCTCCTGGCTCTCCAATCGCTCATGCAGAAGGAGAGTGCTGCGTTTGCCTTCACTGCTCCTCTCAACAGGGCAGCGTGATCAACTCCTTTCCTTCCCTGCCATGATGAATCTTCAGCCTGTGCTGCCACCTGCTCCAGTTCTTAACAATTATCCTCTCACAGCACATCAGGTCCATTGTGCTTTCACCCCAGGCTGGGCTGACAGCCTGGATTTCAGGCAATTCTGTGCAGAAAACAAGGTTTGCTCTGGAAACCCCAGAAGAGCTGTTTCTGCATTCCTGGACTCAGTACCCTCAACTCAGCTTAATGCCCTATTTCCAGTCACATCCAAATCACCGCCTCCACCACTTCTAACCAAGGACTGCAAGCAGGAAAAGTGTTCTATTTGCAAAACAATGAAACAAAATAAAAGTTCCACCAACTAAGTCTAAGGAGGGAAAAAGTATGTCAGAGTAGGGAAAAAATATGTCAGAGTAGGAAAAAAACAAAACAACCTGGCTAGTCTTTTTCACTGTGCTGTTAATGGAATGGCAATGCAAGCTTATGTTTGCTATTTGTGGCAAAAAAGAATAACTTAACAGGGAATTGCTCTTCCATTATAACTTTGAAAAACAGCTAAGTAGAAATATATTTCCCTGCAGAGCCTTATCAAACATTTATGCTTTTACAGCTTTGCTCTTGTCAAACAATACAGAGCAGCATTCCCAAGATCCGCTTGATGGAGAAAAGCAGGCTGTATAGATTGGCCCCAACACAAAAAATGAATGATATCATTGTAATTAATAAAACATTCACTAAAATCAAAATGTAAAATGGCTGCAATTTAATATAACCATGCTAATATCTCTGAATTTATTCAATTCCTTTGGTATGGGACTCTGTCAGAATTTTAACAATGTAGACCATAGTAATCAAATAGACAAATGCAGAAAAATGACATATTTCTCTAAGCAGTCACTTTCTCACCCCAAGAAGGCTCTTCGTAGCAGAGTCAGGGTACAGATTGAAAATCTAATGAAAACACTCTTTATAGAGTTTCTAATTCTCAATTGAGCAAATGTTAGTGTTTATCAAAACAGAAGAAATATACTGATACAGTTTAATCTGGAAGATAAAAAAATTTAGAGTAGTAATGCATATACATTGGAGACATAATAAATAAAAGTACGTATTTTTCTCTTTTACCCTGAGTACCATTGACAAAACCACTCAGAGATTTGGGAATTTAACTGGCTTGTGAAAAGCTAAAATTTCCCTCTGGTGCATTCATGAAAAGAATATTTCTTTCTAAATGGGTAATCTTCTTGAGTTTCTGAAAAAGCTACTTTTCTCCATTCCTATCAGTTACCAAGTCACTAATGCTATTTCAATGCTCATCATGCTGGAGATGAGCCCAGCAATATCTACTGAGTCATTTCTGGTGCCTAATGCTCGCCCAATGCATTGGGAATGGTGCCAGGCAGGATTTCCAGAAGGAAGAAGTCAGTTCCAGGACAGGGCAAGGCAGCAGCAAGGCTCAGAGCACCACAGGTAAGCATGCAGCTGGCAGGCAGGACTGAGAGGAAGTCCTCACCAGTCTCCCTGGCCAGGAGGTCACCCTGTCACCCTGAGCTCTCCAGGAGGCCAAGTGAGTGACTGCAGCCCAGATTAGAGGCTATAAACCTTAATTGCCCCAGGTAGCTGAGACAGACTAGTTCAAAGTGTATATTCCATTGGCTTGCTGAGGCCTGGCTAGAGCATTCCTTCTTTTACCCTGGCCCTGCACCTACACATAGCAGTGCGTATTGTCCCTTCTGTTGGATTTTTCCATTAATAAATATGACTTGGAAACCTGGATTCAAATTTGCTCTTCTGTACACTTGTAGCCAAGAGGAGAACATAACTCAGAAGCTTCATATGGGATAACACTGTCACAGACAGGAAAAATGGGCAAGACCATTTCTTACCTTCATAGAAACAAATAACCGTGATCCAGAGCCTCTTCTTGGGACTATTTTCTATTTCTGAGACACAGCCAAGAATCTGAGTGAAAGTTTAAGATATAGTGAATTGCAGTTATCTTTAGCTAATGAAGCTTTGTTCCTTTTTTATAACTCTTACAGAGAAGGATGTGCCAATGATATAGCTCATGAAGAAGGAATAAGAGATGTCAGTTCCTTAGAAGTGCTGCATACAGAAGAGCACTGTATGTAAAGACCTCACTTGGTTACAATCACTTAAATCATCACAAAAAGGAAGTATGAGATCAGAAGATTTAGTCCCTAAACTCCTCTGAAGAAAATCGAGGTGCCAGTTTGACCACTAGCAATTACTTGGCTTTATGTCAGTAGCCAACCTTGGTACTTATCTGATCACTGGCAATGTTTAGTGAAGCCAACCAAGTTCAGGCACAAACATCCAATATACAGGGAATAATTTATGATAGGCACTAATAGTATTTTTTTCCTAATAAAATCCTATTTGATTTTCATTATATCCATTATAGAATAATCTTGTGAACACTGAGAACAGTAGTTTGGTGGGTTTATCTACCACAGTACATTTAGTATGCTCTAATCTTTGTCCAACCCAACTACATCATTGAGAGATTGTGATTTCAGTGGGGCAGAGACATTATGAAGTGCCTTAAGACAATACCTCCAAAGTGCGTTATCACAACAAAGACAAATTTCTTCCAGTAAGATATTTGTTTAAATTACACTTTAGCTTGATGGCTAAAAACTGTGAAAATATTGGTATAATACAGACAATTTTGTAAAGAGTTCTGAATTTGATTGAATTTTTTTAAAAATTGTAAAATAAAGTTGTAACATGTAGAGAGCTAAGGGTGGAAAGCTTTAAACCTCAGGCTTTCTACCAAAAAAAAGCCCAAACATTTGCACACAACATGATCCATCATGTCTGCACAAGTGCAGGAATTACTTTAATGTCTCTAACAGAAGGGCAATTTAAAGGGAATTGGGTTTGAGTACTCCTCCTCCATTAGAGCCCAGCATGAATTTTAACTTTTATCCAATGCCTGATTTGTTTTAATGCTAAATGATTAATGATGCAGCATAATTTTGTGTCAGGAAAGCAGGACCCTTTTTTATTGCTGTGACTTGATAATTTAGCCAAAGGATAATTTGAGTAGGTTTGTTGTTTTAGTTTTTGCCCCCTGGTGTTCTAAATGAAAATCTGATATCAATAATTTGAATCTAGGAAGTATTTAATTTTAAATACTGAGCATGAATGTATGGTTTTTAAACTAGCTATCCTTTTGCAGTACAAGGTGCCATTGAAGTATTGTCTTGCTTTGGGATCACTGATATTTAAAGCTGTCTGCAAGCTGGAACAGAAAACAGACTGTATTCTGCATTTTTACATCTTAAAAAAAAAATCTATTATGCTGGTTTCATAGATTTGCACAGTTTAGAAATGCAGAGCAAGAACCATCTTTACAGGAAAACAAGATATTTCTCAGTTGGTAGCTGTCATATCCTAGATCCATGGCTTTACAGTGATATCAACCAGATCCTATATACCAGTTTGGAATAAAATGTTTTACATGGGCTTTTTTCATTGCAGTACTTACTTAAATAGAAGTGACTTAGCTCTACAGGCGTCAGTCAATTGCTTTCCAGCTGCAGCATTCGTACTCTCAGAATAAATTGTAGCAAATGGTTTTAAACTGACTTCATTCTTTCAAGGACCTCATCTTGCTGCACATGTACAAATATCTTTTTTTGAAAAGCTCTAGGTCAAGAGGTTAATTATGCAAGACAGCAATTTGTAAAAATATTAGAGTATAATGCTACTCAATAGTTGGAAAATATGCCTAAGCTTGCCAATCTTTATAGTCCAAGGGGCTAGATGTGGCAGGGTGAGATTTGTCTTGTGTGCACTAGCTGTCTCAACAAAGCCACACAGACTTCTTAAAATGGAGAGGGATAAATACCCTCAGAAGGTGATTCCTTCTATTTGCATTTTTAGTAGAAACATAGACTTTAGGGAGATAAAATTGGATCAGAGTCATCTCATTAACAAGTAGATGACAGGACTGGAATTATGTAGTCACAACGTCAATTTACCTAAAAATTCACTCTCTCCCTCTCCTCTGTCTACAAAAATACCTATTTGCACTTGAATATCCCTGGGAAATTTATTACATTATTTTCTCATTAGGATCTAGACGATTACAGACACTTCTCTCCTTCCCTAAAAAGGAAAAGTAAGTCTGCAACATTTTATTACCTGCAGACAGGTTTACATTCTGGATCACGTGACGTGTGAGGCAGGACAATTTTTGTTGAAGTAACTTTGTTGTGCAGAGGCCCTTTTTGAAATTATAGAAAAAATCTTACATTCACTCCATCCACACAGAAGTGAAGGCATGACCAGGAGAACAAATTTTCTGATAGTCCATTGTTCAGACAGTAGAAGCCACCAGTGGTTAGGCAGGCTTTTTTACGGACACCGAGTGCAACATGCTCACCAAAATGAGCCCAAAGTCTTCCTCCCACTGAGCTGCTACCTGCCCACCCTCTACATGCTTCTGCTGACAACCTCTAAGGATGAAGATGATATCAGCACCTTTCCAAGGAAAACCCTTCCAATGCCTGTACATGTGATGGCCTCATCAAGGCTGCTGCATTTACAGAGTGCTCCTGAGACTTCTTAAACAGCTCCCAAGATCAGCCAGCACAGTAAAAATCCACATGAAGAGGTTAAATTACAGGCAGCATTCTTTCATTTCTCATTGCTGACTGAGGAATAGTTAATATGTAATGATTGCTTAAAGAGATAGATGAAAACTCAGGCAATATTTTCTCTCAGCACCTTGCATAAACAGGTCAATCTCCAAGACAGTCTCAATTTATTGGTAGAGCAAAGTAGCATCATTGCTTGCTTACTCACACCAAGATGGACATTTTAATCTAGCTTTCTGCAATCCTTGCAGGATGCACTTATTCTATCTGATGGTTCAAAGCCATCACCAGATAGTTGTTTTGCATATACACAGGGGTGTTTTTTTTGGCTGGAAATGGAAAGTCTTTGCTTACCTGCAAAGGGATGAAGAAAAATAACAGAGGTTAATTTCCTTTTGCAAAACATTGACAAGTATTTTTAATCAAAATATTTTTCTCAGTTAATAAAACCTTTCCAGCTTCTTCTAGTATAAATTCTAGCATAAAAACCTCTATGGATATTTTCTCTTTCTGCCTGGGGTGCTTCTGTGCATGCAGCAGTTAACCTAAAAATTAATAAACCCCATAAAAAGCTTTAAAGAATTGCAAGTTTATTTCTGTACTATACTGGTTCTGATTCTATACAGAAATGACGTCTAGAATATTTCATGGCAAAAGCACATAACTACATGTTGTTATGGTTAGGTCAAATGTTATGTGTTAGAAGTTTTCTCAGGGATGTTGCTGGGGACAGAGACCATTGCCTCATGCTTGTCTTGAAGTCATCTGTTGTTGGCCAGATACCAATTTCCCTGGCAGGAGTAATTTGAGAATTGATCTACCAGTAAAAAAGATGCTAAGGGACTGTCTCTAAAGGCAGTTTTAATACTAATAAGGAGCACACTCTAAGGCCTATCCATCCTCTGGCATTTAAAATAAGCAATGTGGGATAGACTTTGCTGACATATTTCACTAAGTCAAATGCATTCACATTTTACTGTTGGAAATGGTCTCTATTAATGCACTTGAACTGAGGTTCAGGGTTCAATGGCTGGATGGCTACTGATTGGTCTGGATCAAACCTAGGGCGAGGAGTCTGCCAGTAATTAACTGTATAAGCGATTAAGGCTCTCATTTGGCTTGCTGGTTCACCACTATCAATTTAGCCCAGGGGAAATGGGCAGAACCATGGGCTTTTGAAAGCAGTCTGAGAAGCCTGGCAGGCTTATGTTGCACATGCAACACATGGAGTTTCATATCTGGTAGGACATGCAAGATAAATTAATGTTCTTCGTGAAGACTCAAAATCATTGTCTAGTTCCAGTGTAGTATTTGTCATTTTTGTAGTCTGGACTGCTTTTGTCTCCTTGGAAACAGAGATGTTCTTCCCCACTTTTGATCTAAAGGCCACAGTTACCAGAGATGTTACTTACTTAGAGGAGAATTGAAACACATATTTTAATAAGTCATCTCCTAAAGTGACACAACTATCAGCACCAACCTCAAAACTACAGTGCAGGTGCACAGAAGTGGACACAAGTCAGCCATGCATTAAACAAAACCCCATCTATTTCACACAGTCAGGACCCTCTTTGACGATTCTCCAGCTCCTACAGCGGGTTATCCACTGCTGATGACTTGAGACAGGACTGTGAGCTTTCTAACAGTGTTTTCCAGAAGAAAATAGGAATGTCCAAGCTGTTCAAGGTCAGAAGTCTACAGTGTTTTATACACTTCTCAAAGACAGACCACTCTGTCCACACAACTTAGCCTGAAACACCTTCTGTGACTGCTGAGAAATTCCCTGAGCAAAAACCCTCTCACAGCAGCTTTCCCTTCACTCAGTGTTTGCTAACACTCATTTGAATGCGAAGTGACTATTCAGTTCAACCATGTTTACAACTCTTGTGATTCTTTATTTATGAGCATTCATACAAACGGGCTTTTTGTTCACACAAATGCTTGCTGAAGGGCTATTTTTCATATGAATACCTGCACTCAGAAAGAAACAAGGGTGTTCTCTCAGAGCACAAACAATTGCTACCTGTTGCTATTTGTTGGCTATTGCTCACATATTCTAAAAGATTCCATCATGCATTTTACAAAACAATACCTGGAAATTAGATGGCCAGCAACTGCAAAACCAAAATGTCAGTGGATTCTGGCACTTCTGCTGTGACTGAGTGATATCTCATGACCAGCTCTGTTGACTGCAGTGGAACAATTCAAAATGAGGTATTACTCCACCATATAAAGACACAGAATCTAGCCCAAACCAGAAAATAGCTGTAGACTGCATGCAAACAGCAGCAACTCATGCTCTGTATAAAATACTTAAGGATAGGGGAGTCTGGGAGTTTTTGGTCTGTTGTTTAGGTTTGTTTTATTCCCAGAATAATGAGAATTCCTTCTCATTTTCAAAGCACTTGCTATGGAGCAGTAAAGCTTTGTACATTCACAAAAAAATTGTCTGCCATAAATAACATCACAAGCTCTGTTATACTTCTCTTTCTTCCCCAAGGGACAACAATCCTTAAACACCAATGTCACCTTCTGCCATACTCAAACTTTGTATGAAACTAAAACCATGTTGTTGTTAAACAAAGGATGCAACTGAGTAAATGACAGGATTTGAAATGTAACCTGTTGAAAAATCTCATTCTATGCAGAAAGAAATCCAGAGTCTGATGCTTTGGGAATATTTTTCACTTTATAACATGGAGCCAAGTAAATCAAATTTTATTTCCAATCTTGTTTTCTGGAAGAAGATTATAAACTCCTTTCTCAATGCCTTCCTTCCTGTTCCATAATCTTCTGATCCTCTTGCAGGCTCACTTTCCAGTCCTATTCACCTCCAGCTGCTCCTGCTTGCACCCAGTGAGCAGAGGGTGACTGCACGAGGAGCTGCACCTACTCATCCCTAGAGTTCTGTCGTTTCTTCCATACAGATTTCCTGTTTTTCCTTTCTAGAGCCTTTCTCAGTGCTCAGTGGAGTGAGTCACTTCACAAGACACTTCCTGCTCTTCCTCCCAGCTGAGCATGCCTGTGCTCCCCACCCTGCAGCTCTCCTACACCCTGCCCGTGCCTTGGGGGCACCCAGGACTGTCTGCTGAGGGTACCTCACAAGAGGATATATCCTGTCAAGACATTCATAAGATTATGAGATAATTTCAACACAGTCACAAAAAGCATGGAAAAGCAGGAAGAATTCGAGTTTTGCCGATTCCTCTAAAATTGTAAAATATCATCAGTTTTAAAAGCTATGCTTTGTCACATTCCCCACATGATCATAATTAAATGGATGGACATGCCTGTGTTTGATACAGAAGATAAAGTTTAATTATTGTTTCGTGCTAATAAAAACATTGGGGGGGGTGGGGGGGGGCACACGATAGGTGCAAGTATGGTACTGAATTTCAGCCTTCTAAAAGCATAAATTTAGCCCCCTGCAGCTGCCAGATAACATTTCTGAAGTTGTAGAGATATTAAAAGGGTGGCAGTTCATTATGAGGCCATTTATATTTTGTCAGACTGTTAACAAGATTTGTGTTATCTGTACTATGCAACAGGAAGGCTGCTGCAGAATCCGTAATAACTTCTTACTATGCATGCCAAATTGTTGGTGCAATTGGCAAAGAGAGGAAAGGAATCAGAAGATTGTATTAGTAACAGCCTACATGAGTTGTGAGCCAAGTTACCCAGCCCTCATTGTGCTGTTGCTTAATTAAATTCATACTACATCAGTAACCCATCAAATATTCAAATTATCACATATTTCAATATTATACTAAATTCTTGGAGTTAACAGAACTTAAGGTACATATACTTCTGATTCTAAACATGAAATTGTATTTTTAATGTATTTAGCACACTTCAATCTACTTATATTTAACCAACAATTCCTTCCATGACAATACAAATATATTAAAAATTACAGTCTAATACTGCTACTACTGTCTATAGCTATAAATGTACTGGTTTATAGAGTGCCATCTCTAGAATAACTGTTTTAGCCATTCTTCTCTTGCTTCTTTCTCTCCACAATAGCTTCTGAAAGACATAATTTGTCACCAGCTTCCACTGTCGGCAGTCATTATTTGAAGTGTTAAGTGCATCATGGTGAGACCCTTCAGAAGGTGATAGTATATCAAGAGGAAGGGAATATATTGATAGTCAGAGAAATTGAAACTTAAAGCTAAATAGAGCTGACAAGCCATTGCTAAAATTATTTAACTCGTTTTGAAAAAGGGATCTTGTGAAGCTGGTATCCTGGCACTGAGCACTGTCACCATAAAGGTGACATTACATACATACATAAATACATACATTCATACATACATACATACACAAAGGTGACATAAAGGTGACAATACAGAAATATTGTGTTTCTTATACATCTTTTGCTTTCAAAGTGCCATCTTTTAGGATTTTAAAAGCCATGATAAATATGGTTTAGGATACTCAGCAGTTTTCAAAATTTATCTCATAGAAGGGAAGTTAAAAACTTTACATGCTAACTTTCCAATTTAATGCCACAAATTGAGCTAACCAAGAAAAAGTGGCAGGCACAGAATATAACATAGGTACAAGGAAATTTTCCTCAATGAAACCTAACAATAATCAGTCAATAAACATAATCTTATGCATGGGGATTTAATTTGTAATTCCCAAGACAAAAAAATAAAGTTATATGAGTTGAAGAACAAAAGTTACTAACTTAGAAGTAAGATTACACTTTTAAATGTGGAGGCCATCCACCCCTCCTAGACATCCTGTTCCAGACAAAGGAGACAATGCTGAGGCACAGCTAGTTAGAGACTCTGTCCTCCAAACCACCAATAGGTGTGATATCTCCAAAAAGACTGAAAGCAATGCCAGATCCACAGCACTCATGCCTGTGCTGAGCAGATTTAATAGCTCAGAATTGATTCCATATAGATTATGTCATTAACAAAAATGTGACTTGTAGCCAAGACAGGGAGACAGAGGCACTATGTTACAGCTGCACAAAGGCTAGAAGAACCTCTTAGAGACAGCAACACTTTGTGGTAGGACAGGTGACAGTCAAATTATATAATGTGAAGAAGAGCATCCTGACCACACCAGGTCCTTCTGTGCTCTTCAGGCTGTCAGTCATTGCCACCTACTGGTTTGTAGTTAGACAACTTTTCCACACAGTTCAGCAAAATCAGCTATACTGCCAACCTGATCACCAGTCTCATCAGACCCTCAGTGCTCCTGAGGGTCTGATTTTTATACATTCAGCATGCACAGAATTGACCAAGAATCATCATTGTTGTTCCCTGTATCTGCCATAGCATTGCACTAGCTTAGGTGCCCCTTCTGAATTTCCACCAACTACTCCTAAGGAAACATTTTAAGCTTTTAGAGGTTTGCAACATATGGACCAACAAAAAACAAATATGGGGTGTGCAATAAAATAATTACTTAAATATAGCTGGGCTATTTATTAATTCCCAGTTTCACATGTAAAACTTTCAAAACAAACTTTATAAGAAGTTTTTTTAAAACATCGTATTGACATTTTACTGTGCTAACGAGAATTAAATAAAAAGATTTTCCTAGCATTTAAAAAGTATGTCATATATTCCAAAACCCAGCAACCAAACTCCCATATATACATAAAGAAGGATTTGTCTAATAAATCCCCAACATCTGCCTTGAAATCTAACTAGAAACAGCAATTACGTAGCTGTCTGAATCAGCACTCAGTATGACACTAGCACAGTGACATTTGAAGATTTAGTAGAAACAAGTGCATTCTATAATTATTGTTGACTTTCTGAATACTGTCTTGATCAAAATCTTGATTGGAATTATTTATTGAAGGTAGTGAATAGCCCAGTGTCAAAGCTAAATGGAGATTCTCTTTTTAGGCCGTGGTCAAGCCTTTTTGCAACACAGATTAGAGTTATAAATTACTACAAATGCCTGTAGATGAACATACCATAGTATGCTTGACCAGAGGTCCTGGGACCTTTCAGAGCTGTAAGTATGTCTAAGCTACTTTTTCAGCAACCTGGATTGATGTAGTTGTATTGGAGTTTCCTAGAAATTTTTACATGCTGCAAAATACCTGTGGGAGGTCTTTTTTCATTCCCCGGCAAAGTGCTACAGAAAGTTTCGAAGAAAAACACTCTTCCTACCCATCTTTATGCATTCACAGTCAAAAATTGACAACATAAATCAATTTTTTTCTTCTGGTAATCTTCATTTTTATGAAGCTTAGATAACTTTTTTAAAAATTCAGATTTGCTTGAAAGAATTGTATTTTAAATTTAGTCAATTTAGTCAGTTTAAAAACTAAGAAGTTTTTAGTAATTACAGTCTTCTGGTACAGCTGTGGAAGTACAACTCAGTCTTTCACACCAGTTAGTTATGTTAATATAATATATATATTATGATTTTTTTTTTTTCACATGTAAAGGTAAAAAGTACCTAAACCAATGAATTGTGGATGTCACTGCTTAGCTGTGCTGGTAGAAGCAGTACGTAACCCAAACCTAACATGAGCATGATGCTGAAACTCTCAACTTTCAGTGAAGACCAATTATTTTCATTATTCAGAGGCAAAAAATATAATAAAAATGGAAAAAAAACCCTAGAATCATTGTGTTACTCAATATTTTCTTGCTCAGCAACTACAGACTTTGAGTAACATTATTGCAGTAACTTTAAAAATATTGACCACAGATCCACCACTTTCTCTAGCATATTCTAAGCTCACAAGATAACCTAGCCAGGGTGGAGAATGAAAATAGTTCCAGAAATTTCTAGCTTCTCTTAATTAGCAGAAATGACATTATTCCTTACCCAACATTAGTACATAAAAATACTTCCCCCATCTAGCAACCTGCCCATCTTTAAACACAGCTGCTCAAGAAAACTAACTTCAATTCAGCAATCTGCCAAAGAATTAGTTGCAATGCCTTACAGCAGCACATGGAAGTGTTGGCTTGTCTAGGTGACATCTCCAGAGGCTTGTTGCTTTAAATGGTAAGTGGAATCACTTCCATTGAGAATATCTGACTACTTACACACTGAAAGGTAAACTGGAAAGCAACCATGGAAAAGAAGAATGAAGAGGTACAAAAGTG
The DNA here is from genome assembly GCF_050655825.1 of Lonchura striata. Lineage (NCBI taxonomy): Eukaryota > Metazoa > Chordata > Aves > Passeriformes > Estrildidae > Lonchura > Lonchura striata. Next base: position 22,069,142 of record NC_140704.1, on the reverse strand, counting down.
ACAAAACGAAGTGCTAGCGAGAGCTGCGGGAAGTTACTAAAGGCTATCAACAGCTGTGTTCTGTTACACAGCCTCTAACCAATAACTCCTGCAAAGTACGTGTGTTGTTGCCCTGCTTAAAGCAGGATCAAAATTTTACCTGTGATCTTATCTCTCTCTCTCTCTCTCTCTCTCTCTCTCTCTCTCTCTCTCTATCTATCTATCTATCTATCTATCTAACTATCTCCATGAATACAAAGCTGTCCAGGCGCCACAGTTATCACTCAGTAGCTTTAAGCCCAAGTAAATAAAGTGCTTTTGGAAGAGGAGCTCAGGATGCAGGTCTGTCCATACAAGTCATGTAGAAATTGAATAAATCAGATTTTCATTGGCTTCAGTGGAGGCTTCAAACTAAGTTCATAAGACAATTCACTGATTCCATAAAATATGATCTTCTGTTTTGTTGTGTTTGTAGGTTTTGTTCTGTGAAGGATGCAATTGTCTAAGAAAATCTGACATAAACCCTAGATGTCTAAGTTTTTGACTGGGCATCCAGTGCAACAGAAATTTTCCTCTTTAATTAAAGGAGGTTTCCCTTAGTTTGTAACTTGAAGGTAATTTTAAAAGCTCATGTTTTCAAAAAGGAAGAAAATTGTGAACGGTAGTTATCAGTTTTGAACGAAGTCTCCAAAATAAAAAGCACCAACTAATTATCCTGTGCATTTTCTTTAAATACTACTGGCAGGTTTCCTGTAGCTGAGTGGGTACAATTACATTTAAATTCCTCATTCTGTATCCACATAAGCAGATTATATATTCCCATCTAAGAAATCCTGACTTGATTATTGAGAATGGTGTGGTTTTAATGGTGTGTTTTTCAAGGCATCTTTCATGGTCACTATTCAAACTTACAGATTTTTCAGGACTGCTGACAATGGCCTGCAAATAAAGTATTCTTAGGGATTTAGATTATTTACACTACTTATCATGAAAAGAAGTAGAGGAAGAAAGCTATCACAAATCCATGCCAGCCCATCTATTCAGCAGTCATTTCTTACATGATCTGTGCCCTATCAGGTGCCCATTTGTAAATGATAGAGAACTTTGGATACAGTACTGTCTACATCTTGTGTGTATATTTTATTGCTCATTATTAAAGAATAAGATGGATGAGAATGAATCCATAGACTGTGCTCCTATCCACTCTTAGCATTTGTGTTTTGAGAGATGAATGAGGTGTAAAAGTTGTGAAGTGGAAGGAACATCTTTAGTAATCCATTAACATGCAGGGATTATGCCTTCCCCAAGCAAATGAAATTACAAGTGTGTACTTATTTTACTCAATGACAAGAAATAGAACTGACAAACTGACATCGGACATGTTCCCTCCTTCATGTTTTTCCTGCACCAAAACAAGCTGAGTGAACTGGCATATTAACCAAAAATCAGGTTCAATTGCTTTAGGTACTCAAAGTGTATGTAATAATCATGTTTATCAACAACCTGACATCTGTGATCATTGTTGATCACTGCAATGCCAGCTTGAATGACATTCACTGTGAAACGTACATTAATAAAATTATATTTTGTTGTTTAAAAAAAGTAAGTAGAAAGTGCTCAGTAGGTCAGTGTTAAATTACCTCTACTGTGAAAATCTAGCAAATAGACTGACTCTGGTTTTGCAACTTCCTTGTAAATGTGATCATTTCATCACAGTTTTGGCACTATTACCCAGGTTATATCTTGAGTATTTTCCAGTACAATTTTAACTGAGAGAGCAAATAAAAATACATACATCATAATCATGCTAGAAGTTTGTGAAAACAAGGACAAGGTGTGGTCAAGGGGTTAGGAAGGCAAATGCCTTCTATATCCTGAAGTGTAACTGAAGATTCAGAGTCTGCTGCTCAATGCCAAATGAGCATTTGGAGGAGGAAGACAAGCTTTTGCCAAACAAGTAGTTCCAGCAAGAGAACTTTGGGGTGGGGAGGGGGGGAAAGGTGAAGCTGGGGATAAGGCTTCATTGCCCTCACAGGTTTGATCAGGCAAATTTTGCCACCTGTAAAGAAACTCCACAGTTGTCTATTAGGAAACAGACATAATAAATAGCTCAGGTTGATGAGGACTACTGGTCTAGACATTAATAGGCTCACCACACCCAGTGAGTCTTTGCTGGACAAGCAGTTGCCAGCCACATGGGGTTGGTCTCCTTGGAGTGGGCTGACCTTTGATGTTGCTGAGTTGGCAGCTTCCTATTCTTATTTTTCTTTCTTTGGATTTTATGTCTTTTCATGTCAACATTTTTCCTCTTGAATCTTTGAACTGTTGCCTATCCCCACCTCAACAACCTTTCTTATCTCACATGGCTGCAGGCTACGTGCTTTCTCTCAGCTTTCTCACAAACTAGCAGTCTGCTTAGAAGTATACACCAAGTTTATGCAGCTGTGCTGAATCAGAATTGGCCTTGGATCATAGGCAACTCAGCCCAGAGAGGAGAGTGACAATAGTCAGAGAATGCCAAGAATTTGTGAACATTTAATTAGGAACTCTTTTAGTATGAAGCAAACAGATCATTAGAATATTAGAAAAAGTAAAAGGAAGAGGAATAGTATTCCCCATGGACCTTGGCACAGGGGCTGTATTTTCAGGCATCTTTCCCCTGCTCTTTTATGCTTGGTTTCTTTCCCCAAGCTAAGCCCAGTGAGCAGTGGCTTGAGAATGTGAAGAAATCACCAGGAGCAGAAGGCCTGTCTAGCCCTGAAACTGAACTCTGCTACGTGACAATAACATCAGCTAATGGTCCAGCTACCACACGGTTCCCAGAGCATGTTTGAACTAGACCAATACATCCCCCACACAGCCATACAGTGGAGCTGTGAGGACAAAGAAGGGACACTTTCCAGAGTCACCTTCCCTTCCAATCCCAGAATTACCATTGTTCTTTCTCTGGTGTTTACAAGATATGCACTGAGTAAAGGGTCTGGTCCTTTGAAGAATAGTACTCACCAGGTGACCTCCAATGCAAGATCTGATTCTCCCTTTCAGTGGGGCTAACACATCTCATGTTTTGAGTGACAGTTTTTCTCTTTGGTCCTGACATAGAGACAAGAAAAGGCAAAGCAAGAATAAGAGAACATCCTCTGTTCTTCCTCCCACTGTTGAGACATGCAGTTCTGGTACACTGACAGTCACAAAAACAAGGGCCAAAAATTTAAGCTAAGTTACCCTCATTGCCAGGAGCCTTCACACAGTAAGCAGTAGACACATGCAGACTCCTCTGATAAACTCTTCTTATTTATCCAGAACACATACAGGATGTATATGTTGCTGTGGTAGAGTCACAGCAGCAGCACTAGGTCACCAAGAAGTTTTCTGCCTTGAGGAAATTTGAGAGTTCATGGATCCTTCTGAACAATGGAGATGGCTTTTGGACCACGGATTATCCTCCTGCCACACTGGCACTTTAACATATTTGACCAGGAGCTGTTGAATTGCTTTCTACTTTAATGCATAAGAAAATTATATGCTCTTTCTTAAATTACCATTTACAGCATCATTATTTTAAAAGCTTACTTCTTGCTAATAATGTCTTCCATAGAAAAAACTTAATAATAAATAAGGTCTCTTCTATTTTTCTCGTGTACTAATTGTTTTTTTCATTTCTACATAATCAAAGTCCTCTAACTTATCCTCATTAAGACAGATTTTTTAATTATAGTTTCATGCAAATACAGTTGCAGGCACCCACTGCATTATAAATTTCACCCTAGGAACTTAAACTCTTTCATTATTTATGTAAGTAAGCTCTTATTTAAGTTCTAGAAAACTAATTACAGTTTTAATTATGAATATCAATATTTTGTTTTTCCATATAAATATACTGGAATTTCATCCAGTTATAAAATCTGCAAGCTACAGTTAACACATGTATTTATTTCCAAAAATAAAGCTGGATGTGTTTCAGATTTTGCACAAGTTATAAAAGCTGATATCCTGGACTATGAAATTAGACTGCACTGCATTAATTATTTAGTTCAATGATTTACATTTCACAAGTAAAAATAGGTTTTTTCACTTTCTTCTCTCTTACCAGCTGTAGGTGTTCTACTCAAATCTAATGCCTCCCCTGACTAATGAACAAAGTAAAATGAAAAACTCAGGAAGTATGTTAATGGAACAGAACTTAGCTTAAGTACCTCGTAATTTTATAGAGCTATAATAAACAACATTGCCATTCTTGCTCTCCTTTTTCTGAAGGTTAAACCCGTATGTCAGCTTTCTTTGTTCACTCAAAAAGGAGCATTACACATCAGCATCCAAATATGACCCAAAGGGCACCTCAGCTGGAGAACCTGTTGATAGAAGTTTGTTTTATATTTTGCTGCTTTTCTTCTGTGTTTACGTTCTAGAAATAACATGTGAAAGATCACAATTCTGAAACCATAGTGAAGTAAAACATTAATAGGAATAATAACTATGGGATCATGAGATGATGCAAGGAACCCCTTAAGTGTCTTTTATTTTTTTTTTTTTTTGCTCCAAAGTCCTTGAGACTGTGATTCACTTCCAGACAGAACCAGATAAAAAAAGACAGCACTCTGCCTTAGGTGCAGTGAGGTACTTAGATGTCTTACTGCCAAAAAAAAGTACCTTTACTTAGAAAGCAGATTCCTAAAATAGTGACTCAGTTGATTCATATCCCTGTTGCTTCTAATTGTGGAATGTTAGCCATTTTTTCACTACAGTTTCCTGACCATCTTGAATTATGATCTTCACAGGACACGAGGATTTCAGTTGAAACAGCAGAATTAAGAAAATATGAATCAAAGCAGTGACTCATGAACTGGATTTTAAACACTCTGTCATGACACCAAGTTTCCCACCATCACCTGTTCAGCCCACAGAGCTGTATCCAAGCCTTCACTGAATATCTGAGAGACAGGCCTGAACACAACCTGAGAGCAGAACCTTAGAACTGCCCTGGAAAGTTGGGATCTCTAATGTTCTTCAGAAGAAATATCTTTTGCTCTGCAAAATTTTTATTGACAAGCAAAGACAACTAAATGTCTTCTCTGGGGGCTGGAATATGCCATCCAGACTGATCTTCCTAGTTTTGTTCAAGATCTGCAATAATACAAGTTTTGTAATTTTGTGTTGAGCTACACCTGGAGTTTGGCAGATTTTACTTAAAAATCTTTTGAATTTTACTTCCTATATATAGATGAACTCAGGTAAAAAACTTAAAGGCAACTTGTCAAACCTATTTGAGATATTGTATTAGCTTGTGGTTCACTCAGTCAGTGCAGAAAAGTGAGGCAAGTCTAATTTACTATATGTTGACCAAGGAAAGAGCCAGGGTAATGGCTTTCTTTAGAATTGTGAGTTCAGAAAAATACAACAATTACATATACAAAATCAGAGTTTCAGACCTAAAGATCTGCCAGTCAGATAATATTTGCATTAATCTCTTCATGACTTCTAATTTTTCTTGTTCTGAAAATATGTGCAGGTATAAAAATGTAAATGTGGAGATTCCTGACAAACACCATACTACAAAATGCCAATTAAAAAGAAAATTAAATTGTACATGAAGCAGAAGAAAATTCCTTGTGACATTATACTAGAGGGAATGATAAAAGAGCTATAATCACACTACAGAAAGAGATGTAAGTTTTCTATTTTAAATGTGATGAGAATTAGACATTAAAACCTTAGAGATGGATGACACAAAACAGAAAATAAAATTAGGTGTACTCTAACATAACATTGAATGCTGAATGTAGTATCACTATAGTATTGCATACAAAAACTGAAGTGACCAAAATGTAAGTAAATTACAATTTATGTGATTTACTGATTCAGTCTGTTTCCTTGGACAATTTGTTTAAGGACCAGTGCTCAAAAAGGTTGAACATGTAAATGTGAACATGTTCTTCTGCTTGCACATGTAACACAACATAGAGAGTAAATTGTCACAGGAAAATAGCCAGTCATTCCCCTGAGTTCAGTGAGAGTCCACTTGAATCAAAAGTGAGTATAAACCCAGGATTTGTCATCCTACCTATTTTGCAGAAAAATCCAATCACACAGGCAGACTGAGCAAATGAATACTTTTAGTGAGCTTCCATTTGAAATGTTTCAATTTTACAAGGAATGTCATGAAACATCCCTGATTAGGTATTCCAAATTTCCTCCTTCTATTAAAAATAGCTGTGTATCTGATTATTCTTTTACTAGTTCTTCATGTGATCCAAGCTTGTTTTCTATATATAGAGAGAACAAAACCCATAGATACCCAGAATAACACTTCTGTGCAGCAAAACTTGGTATCAAATTAGATTAAGTTGATGATATCAAGCCTAAAGAAAGAAAAAAAATTTGATGATATGTGAGGTATTTCCCTGTCTTTTAAAAGTCCAAATACAAAGTTTTATATGCATTATATAGGTCTGCAGCTTCAATTGGGGTAAATTATACTTTGTAAAAGGCCTTTAGACCCAACACAGGACTTTGAATGACAGAAATAGCATAAATATATTATTCTACAGGGGACAAGTAAAGCTGAATATATTAAACTATTGTAAAATTGCTGCAGCTAATAATATAGAAACAGTGGAAGAAAGATTTGTTTTCATGAGTTTGAAGCTAAGATGTCCATAAGTCACACCAGATGTACTGAGCCATGTCAGTCCAGTAGTTATAAAATTGTTACTGACTCAAATAATAATTGAGAAGGCTAATAACACCCTATGGTGTCATTACTTGAAAAGTATCTTTCCCAGTAAGAATTCGGAGTTCACCCTTAGAAACTCTCTAGTTTTGCATTACTATATGCATATTTTATTTTCCATACTGTTAATTTTATGCTTAAATGCTATAGTCTGTTTTCTTTACCAAGCTCTGCCTCTGGGAGTAAAGTGGCATTAACTGTTAGCTCTAAACCCATGAGCATCTTTTACTTGTGTGTCTACTGTCATGATACGAGACAGTCCAGCAGTGCTAATTTGGGGCTGGATAGTGACAAGATATATCAGCACCTGGATTTGATGTAGCAGAATGTGTTTTTGAGCACTGGAGCTGCTCTGGGCTCAGGGGAATTCAGGCTCAGATACTAATTCTGACATGGGTGTATGTGAACAGATAATATTCTGATATGAAGGTACATGAATTGGTTTTGAACACATATTTCATGTGTCAATACGTTCTTCTGTACAAGCTAATTAGATTATTTTTTTCTGTGATTAAAGCACTGAACTTAGAAACAGCAAATACAGATTAAGGTCCAGTCTGTGACAGATGGCATTTGAAAAAAATTAATTGAAAGGTGAAAAGCAAAATGTTCTTAAAGATCCATTGTTAAACTAGACCCAGGGTTAGATATTAAGGAATCTTCCTCTGAGCATGCACCGTTCTTCCCAGCCTCTGCTGATGCAAATGTGCTGGGTTTAGATTAGTGAATAGAAAGTCATTTGTTGCAATCATTAATACAGTTGTGATATTTTGATGGGTTGATGGGTAGAATTTACATCAAAGTTGGGAACATCTCAACCTTTTTACACAGACGCATAAAAATTGATGGGATTTTATATGTGCCACCATCTGCTTTTTGAAGGTTCTGTCTTTTCTGGATGTTTTGTTTTATTTAATTTATTCTCTATGGGGAATTAATTTCTTTAATGTTGAGCTTGTTAATAGGAAGAAAAAATATTGCTGTATATATAATACAAATAAATTATATAGTCAATTGTATAATACAGTCATATTAGTGAATTTTGTTTCTGTTGAGAAAATAAATAAAAATCTGAAGTAGCCTGATTTTAAGAAGCACTTAGCACCCAAATGCCACTGTCTACTGAGGAAATTTTGGTCAGCTCCAAGGATCCTTTCTTTCCTTGTAATAATCTGTGGGGAGATTATTGTCCTTACTGACATCATTCACCTTCTCTTACAGTTCAGAGTACACTTCCAACCTCACAATCAATTTCTTTCTCATATTTCTGCCCACAGCAGCAGGCATTATTGCCTGATGGGAACATTGTAATCAAACTACACCAATGTCCTCCAAACCTTGAACCTGTGCCCAGGCTGTGAGTCTGGTGCCTCCACTAATTAACTATTCTAAATTTAGCTGTCAACGTTAATTAGGAAATCCATTGTCTCCAAATATGTGACCTGATAAAAGGAGACATGAGAAACATCTAGGATCAGGACAGCATGAAGCATCAGCTATGGGGTTTTCATGAGCTTCAGCCTCATATCTGTGAAAATTAAGGGTGCCCAGTCCCAAGTGGAATGGGGTGCAGCAGTGCCTTCTCACTTGTACAGGGCTTAAATCCTGACTTCTGTCAAGTTCCTTTCTATTATCTCCCCCTGTGAGCCGGCAGGAGGGAAAATGGAGAGGAAGGATGTGTGCAGTCATCTCTGCATTTTCTGTTAACCATCCAGAGGAGCCGGCTGCCCAAGGTGTGTGCTCACACTGGGATCTGAGAGAGCCACTACACTCATTAAATCTAAACTGACTCGGGCACCATAGCATGGGCAGCATGAACTCCACAGCAGGATGCAAACAATGCCTAAGATCCTAAGTCCCTTTTTTCTCTCCTGCCCCAGCTGCACCGCCATCAGCTCTTGAACAAGCCAACAGAAGTGTAACTCAGGCTGAGCTGTTATCAGATGCTAGGACAATGTACCTTTACCACCTTCATTCAAAAGGATGGTAACATTATACACTGACCTTGGAAACAGAATTTTCAATATAAATATATTTATATGTATTTTCAATATAAATATAATTTAAAACGTAAAGCAGTGAAATTTTGCACATGGCTACTGCTGGGGAGATACAATGAAATGATAATGTCGTAACACAACAGGTACATCCAAAATTATATGAGATATTATAAGGTAATTCTGCAGTGTCTTACTATTAAAAAATGATTGATTTTGAATTCATTGATTGTGAAGATCTGACCTACATTGAGACATTTCTCAACTGGTCATTTATCTAAATGTGGACTTTCCAGGTAGAAAGAATTCGGAGTTCACAACAACACATTAGGTGTTTTCTATATAGTCGGAAGAAAAAATCCTGCCAAATCCTTTTTCTCAGCTGTACAAAATAAACTTTCCATGGAGCTCTGCAATAATTAGGCTTATACTACTAGTTGACATATAATCTTAAATGTATTTAGCAGTCAAAACAGTGGAAGTCAGTGAGGAATTTAAGACTATAAATAGTGAAAAAGTAATTGAAATAATATGAAATTAATTTTAACTTAAGCATAAAATAGTATATGTACAGGGAAGTTAATTGGTTTTGATAGGCCAATAGGCATCAGGGTAAAATGTGATCTTTCCCCTTGCAGAGGAAGCTCTAAGTGAGAGCTCATTGCCAATGGTCTTTAACACAAATGAGACGGATGCAGATGCAACCAGCTCACAGCCTAAGCACCTATTATGCTTGCAAACAAGCTTTGTTGAGACAGCCTCTCTCTGAGCTCCATCCCAGCCTTTTCTTGTCACTGCTGCTCCTTTCATTCATTTCTGTTGCACTCCTTTTATCAAGGACTTCAGCAGCAGGAGCCAGTAATGCTTGAACACATTTTTTTCTCTCATAACATGCTCCTCTTGTCCTGTTCCTATTATAGAGTAGCTTAGAAATGTTTGAGACAAAGGACCACGGTAGAAAAGAATTAATGTATTTACTAGTTCAGTGTGTGAGGTCAGCAGCCTGGTATGAGCCTCAAATTACTTTGCATGTAACGTATGGTAAGGATTTGCAGGTAGTCAGTAGTTTTCATCACCTACTTCCCATGTCCTTACCTGGGGTAACTGCAAGGTCTTTTGAACTGACCCCTACACTCATATCTACTTGTATATAAAACAGAGAGGTTTTAGTATATTTTGCTAGCTGACACAGCTTAGATTTGAGCTTTGCTGGATTCTGATAAATGCAATGGATTTTTTCATGGATACTCATTTATCTTCATCAATACATTCACATTATGGATTCCCACAGAAATCATTCTTCTCAGTGTATTTACAAAGGCTCTTCTCTATTCTCCATCTCTTTATGATGCCTGTAGCAATTAGATTTTAATTCTTACGGGAAAATAAAAATGCAGCTGATTTCTCACACTTTTGCGGGGAATTTCCTTCCTTGCTTACCACCAAAGTCATTTCACTCAAGTACACAGTTGAAGAAATACAGTTGTCATTCCTTGAATTCAGAGGTGAAAAGAACAATTAAACTGTAATTGTATGCTCACCTTGTTGCTGAGAGTGAGTCTTCTTATCCAAGACAATGGCTATTAAGAAAACAGTTCCTAGTGTTCAGTCACTGGGAGTTTTGACTTGATGGCAATAAGAGTGAAAGGAAAAAATAATAAGACAGCAACTGATGCAACACCTTTGCAACTTCCCCCTCATCTAGAATTTACACAAGTGTTCCCATAATTTATCTTCATTACTCTAACCTAACACACTTCATATATTTCGACTTTTAGTCTACTTGAATTTTTTTTTTACTATCTGTTTATCAAGCTTGCATTGATGTTTAAGAGCTCAATGTTGGCTCAAAAATCTAAAGTGTATTTTGTGTACAAGGACAAGAGAAAAGTATATTACTGAAAGTGCCTATGTATATGCCTGCATATAGGTACTACTTATTGCAGAAAGAGTAGCAACGTAGGAAAAAAACAACCAAGCTAATATGATATTTGTGGTGGATTTTTGTTTTCACACAAGCATATGAAGTGAATTTTATTATTTCTTTGAAGGGCGCTTTAACAGCCAAAATTATATTTAACTTATAGAATGAGAGCTAGGTGTGATATGTATTTTATTTTTAGTGTCTGCAGACCAAACATTAATCACTCTCTCCATGTGAAAGAAGATGAAAGAGCAAACAATAGAGCAGAAGGATTCTGAGGCTAAAACCTCTCAGATGTTTGTGAATATACAAGTCTGTAAATATTGATGATTCTTGGCAATAAAAAACATTCCTATCAATTTAGCTCCTGGGAGCAGAGAAATTAAGCCAGATTTCACAAGCCTTTCAGCATTAATTGAATAATGAGATCAATTAGCAATTACACTAAATTATTAAGTGAATCTTACAAATACCACCACATTATCTCATATATTCCTCCTTATAGGCAAGCCTTGCTAGGGTAATCAAGCCCAAAGTATGAGCAGAGAGAGAAGTGACTATTCTTAACATGTAAGAAACCACAGAAACTGGATTTTGAGGGCAGGAAATTCATGAAACTCAAATGAGTTTCTTCCAGTAAAAATGTATTATTTGCCTTACAAATCCTAGAGCTACTAGAAGAGTGAAATCTTTGCTGTGCTCCCTGCATGACTGGCTGTAATAGTCCAAATAATAGCAGCTTTACTCACACAAAGTTCGTGTTGGCAAGACTGGTGCTTTGGTCTGGCTATGTTTTATGGATACAGATTTAGAATTTGGATTCATGTGCTGCCCTGAGACACATGTCTTTCAAAGCATGTTGGTTCCCCCCTCAGTTTCACCAGTGCACTTTGCAGAGATCAGTGGGAGGTGCAGGGCTGCCAGCACTGTGGGGCTCTCACTTTGGCTGGAGGCTTTCTGGTCTCTCCACAAGGAAAATGCTCCAATCTTTTCTTTCTTGCCTGCCTGTCTGTTTTTTCTTCCTATAAAGGACAATGAAGCAGAACCCTTTTCATACAGAAGTACCCCTTCACTCTCTGCCTGGCATGGACCAAGTTTCTTCTGCTCTGTGCTTGGGGTTGTAGATTTTATAGTTTATTTTTTCCTGGCAATGGGGAAAGGAGAAAATGAGAAGATAATATTTTCTAGCTTGGACTCAGGAATCCAGTCAGTAGCACACTGAGGGAAAAAGAGCTTAAGTCCACGTATAAAGAAGGGAAAATAGCTAAGGCAGATGGGAAGGGCACTAGCAAAACTTTTGTGGTGATTTTGGACCACGACATCCTAATTCACACTGATGTGGAAGATTTTAAATAGTGAGGGAGATTTCAAAGATTACAGAACAATGAACATGTTATAGAGGAGCAAGAGGCCCTGGAGGAAAGCTGGGGTTAAATCATATCAAGAAATTTTTAGGCATACACAGCACCAGATACTCTGCTAAGGTCTAGGAAGGAGTTTGGCCACTGCTGTATCTTGTAACCAATATAAATTCTCCTGTGCAAATAGTGCTCTGTGCAGTTTGTTCTCTAGGTTGCACCAGGTTACTGTGAAATCAATTTCCAACCTAGGAAAGGATCACATTTGTGCAAATTGCAAAATATATGCTTTTGTCCAAAAATCTTGCTAGATGAGCAATCATGACAAATTGTTGAGAGAAGAATTAGCCTCCAAGATTTGATCAAATACCTTAGTAAATAAATTTGCTGGACTGCTACCATTGTAGACAATATAGCAAGAGCTCTTTGAATTGGCATTAAAACAATACTAATTCTTTAAACAAGTCAAATTTAATTGCATATTGTACTTTATCATGAAAATAACTGTGGTTTCTTAATATGTACTGGGGGAGAGAGGGAGGAAATTATTTCAGAACTTTCAATAAAGCATAACAGATGAGAATCAATGGCAGCTTGGAAATTATTTCAGTGCATGCAGATAAGACTGGGAACTTAATGTGCTCTGTAACCATCAGCCGAAATAAGCCATTAGAAGTGCAAGCCATGTTACAAGCCCCAGGAATCTGTAAGAAATCTATTGGCAGAAAAATATTCCCACTGAAGTTCTTGTTACTGATTTCCATGTTTCATTAGATGCATTAAAATTCTACTGCTGGTGAGTGCTTCATTATTGCTGTAATGGGCACTCCATAAATTGTGATAGAAAACTACAGATTTGGAGTAACTCCACATCTGCACTTGTGCAACACATAGCACCTGGCCCTGCACCTCATTTGCACAGAATGAAAGCTGGTAGCAATGGAATAGCACAAAGCTTGTAGTAGCAGCATACTGAACACAGACATTCAGTCTACAGATGTAGCAGCCTGCAGCTCTGCTTTTTAACTTTTATCTCCAACATGTGATGGACAGAAAGAATTTTTCATTTATATCTTCACTGAAGAGGAAAAATACTGGAATTATGACCTCTTTTGATTCAATTCACTAACAGTATTGATTTTCTAATGGAATCTGAAGTGAGCCTGTTGATTGACATCAAGGGAGAACAAAAGTTGTCACAGTGCTGAAGAAGGGAGCGAAGAAAACGGTAACATCATTCTGAAAGAGGTATTGATATATTGCAGCAGAGGTAAGAGCTCTGAGGTATATTCAGATGTCTGAATAAATTGCCATAATTTTTTTTTCCTTTATGGATCTTCCTTACTTAGTGCTACTTATCTTGAAGAGGCAGCAGATCTCCAGTTGTTTAGAAGATGGTCTACACAATTAATTTCCCTACATTTTCTTAGCTGGAAATGTAAGTATTTATGGCTTTCAGACAATATAAAAGTTACTTTATGTGATAATGATCATAATAAGTAACATTTTTTTAATTTTTGTACATCATTGTAAAAAATACCTTCTTACAATCAAGTTTTCTATTCTTTTAATTATTTGTAGATACTAAAACTGTCTTGAATAGAAATCTTCCTTCGTTTTTCATAGCAATTCACAAAAAAATGGAAGTTTAGTTATTCTTTCTGTTTCCATTTCCTGGAAAAACATTCTGAATTCAAAACTATCACAACTACAAAACCATTTTCATTAAAAATAAAAAGAAAGAAATACAGGAACTTACCTGCCAAATAAAATAATTTTTAAATCAAAATAAATTTATTTATCCTCCAAACTTTAAAGAATCAGCTAAAAAGCAATAAATTGAGACCACTCAAAAATAAACCACTCAAATATCAGAAAATAATTTTATGGGAAACTGAATGGTTTCATGAGGTTTTCTCAGTGAAAATTATTTCAATGGCAGTGTTGTATTATCAGTGGAGCAGTGGTCAGTGCAGCATCACCGAGGGAGCTGCAGACCTGGGACTGTGCACAGAAAGAGGAATTGTGCACATTGAGCAGGCAGACAGTATGTGTTGGTTTTAGCTTCTCAATAAAACTTTCAGGACTTTCATTTTAGGCAACAGCAACCATTTGAATCAAAGTACTCATTGCAAATGCTCACTATAGTCTGTTCCCTTCCCGAAAGTCTCTTCCCTGCCCACAGAAGCTTTCAGGACCCATCCTCCCAGGAGAACTGGTCTGGAAAGGCTCTGAGGAGCTGTATGTGCTGCATGTATATTTGTGTAGTGCACATTTAGTTGTAATCACAGGCCTCCATCAGCAGCGAGTTCCAGTGCTCTGATTTAAAGAATTTGTGCTGAAAAGGGACACAATGAAATTGCTGCATGACAAAAAGAAGACAAAGGGAAAGTGTTAAAAGCAAGAATTATCTTTCCTAACGTTGATGATTTATAAGTTAGTCTAAGCTATTCCTGCAACATTTACATCATAGTCCAACCTATTTATTTAGGCTCCCTCTACAGTCAATTAAGAGATGGAGACATCTCCACAGGATATTCATCCTCTCTCTTTTCCTCTCAAGTGACTCAAGGTGGGATGATTTATGTGAATGTGCTCTGCATGAAGGAGTGCTGCAGAACCATGCCTAGCTCCCGAAGGAAACACAGCAGAAGTCTCATACTAAGCAAATCAAACTTTTTTTCCAGGCTTATTGTTTACTTACAGAACTGTGAATTTGTCTATGTTCTTTCTTCTGTGTTAGCAAACAGCCCACAAGGAGCTACCTCCACCTACCTCAGTCTCTTTGCACTAAAGGAGCATAATTGGGTCATCAAAATCTGATTCTGGCTACTGACCCATCTAGTTTTTTGCAATGTCTTGAAAACAGTATGGTGGGGTTTTTTTTTCTGATTACTTTCTGAGACAAAGCAAGCTTCTATGCATTTGATTGCCACAGGGAGTAGTTCAAACTATGTTTTATTTAGTGGCAAAACCAGTCTAAGGCGTTTTCACTTTCACCTAGTCTAGCTAACCATTCCTATTCTTGTGCAGATTCTTCTGCCTCCTTCTGATGATGATGCTGTTGTTTGTGCTGCATCAGAGAGGTTTTTTCTATAATTCAATGAACATGGATACAGTCACGTGGTGGCACTGGCGTAATAAAGTTGCTTGGTAGAAGTGTTCAGAAATCAGGGAACTAAAGGAGAAAATGTTTCCATTTGCTTTGCTGCAGGTGAAAGACTAAGGTTAACACATCTATTGATCTGCACTTACTATCCTTATGACCCATTACCCTGCAGAGTAGATCTTTCTAGGTGGGAAGGGATCTTTTATACAAGGTTCCCAGGGAGGGAATTGTAATTGTAAGGTGCCTAGCGGCGCAGAGTACACACATTCACCTTAGTGAAAGCAGTGAAGTCACTTTGTCCCAGTAAAAATCAGTTATTTTTTTTCAAAAGATAGCTTTAACACATAGATTTGTTGTGGGAAAGTTTATTTTGCCCAAATATATCTCATTTCATGCCATATCAGATATCATCCATCTTCATGCAACCAGCTGACATAAACACCATGATGTGTGATGGTTAACTTGACAGAAATACAATCAGAGGCTCACACTTGATCTGAATCCAGCCTGTCTTGCCACAAGACCTGAGAGCACTAATAAACACAGGACTTCAGAACTGCTGTTTGACCTCAGAGTGCTTTCAGAGGACTGAAAAATGAACTCCCAGTTGACTCTACAGAGAGCAAAATTATCCAGCCTGTCCTGACCCCCTCCACCAGGCCAGCTGCAGCCAAACACACTTTGCTAGAAACCTCTGTATTAGCTAGAAGTAGACTCATTATTTTTCTGAATGATCAGTTGGACAGCAGCCATAGCAGAAACGAAAAAGAGCCTGACTTTTATATAATGAAAAATCTCTGCAAGGTTACAAGTTGTTGTTTTTTAACAGCTATAAACTTCTATTATTTAACCTTTAAGGTTTCTGGTAATGCTTCTCCTCCTGCAGCAAACCCTTAAACTAGTTCTCCCCAGCAAGCTGCAGGGACCATTTTGGAAGCTGAGGTATTTCTTAAAGGGGAGAAATATAGGTAAGGAGAGAACTTCCATCATAACGCCCATCTGTGCTTCTTTACTGCCTGGTATCAAAAATTCCCATTAGACTGGCAGAGCACAATATATCCTGGCTGCTCTCCCTTTTGTCCTTGACAAGCCTCTTACATGTTGTGGGCCAGAGGGACTGATGAAGAGATAGCAACATCAGTTTTATGCCAGCTGCAGATTTCTCCATCCTCGGTCAATCCTCTGCTGCACATTAAAGGCTACTTCAAGGTCCCTTTATGTTCCTCAGGTGGGTGGACTTCAGCACAGGCTTGAATCTGACCCTCAGAGACCACTGCATTATTCGAGTTCTGTGATTTGCGTCGGCTTTAACGGTTGTTGTTGGGCTAAAATCCTGCCTGCAGTTCGAAAGTTCAGTCTGAATTTTGCCTTCATCTCCCTGTTTGATCATGATTGTGTCTAAAGTCTAATTCAACAAATCTTATTTGCCCTCTTTCTCTGACACTTGTCAAACTCCAGTGGTTTAACTCTGAAGTTTAGACCACAGTGTTGTAACTAAGGAGAGAAAGAAGATGATTAAAAGACTGGTGGATTGCATATGAGGAGATTATAAAACAAATTAAATCTGAAATATTTAAAATGTTGTTGCTGCAACTGATAAAGTTGACTAACATTAGCAGGCAGCACTTAGGGGATCTGTACTTTTAATTGTAAATAGTCTGATGCTTTATTAAAAATCACTCCATAAATCCCTTTTTTTGCAGTAATTAATGGTTCTCTCCTATCTCACTTATCTAAGGAGCTGTCTGCAATGCATACAAGGAAAATATAAATCTTTTATCTGTCAGCAAAAGGAATGTGTATCCTTGCTGCACAGTGCAATCAAAAGGGTAAATAAAATTTTCATGTTGTAGAGGAATTCTAGTGTTTTCATCTGTTTTCAATTATGTTAAATTTTTGGTTTTAACAACGACTGTAGTATATCGCATCAAGAATACCTCTGCTGCTTCCTAAAGCAGCTGGACACACTTGATAGATTAAGAATTTTCCAACTGAAGGAGCTAATCTGGGAAATTATTTTTCCACAGCATTTTATCTAGTGTAAGACACTAAACTACTTACTAGAGCAAGGCATTTCTGGAAGAAGGTCTAAGAGATAGACTGGTAAAAACAGAGATGTAGAGATTAGGAAGGCCTTGAATATACTAATAAAAAAACAAACAAACAAAACCAATCTAAGAGCAATTCTTGATCTTGATCTTGATCTTGAGGGCTTGCATGTGGGAACAACAAGAAAGAAAGCTATCACTACAATGCTTGCAGTAAATGTGAATAGGCCAAAATAAAACCCTAAAGAGGTTGAAAATATAGAAGAGGGAAAATTGATTCCCCTAAAGAAAAATATAGAATATGCTGCATTTTCACAGCCAAAATTTCAATATCTCTTCCTTCATTATGCCTGCATACTTTCTAGGTGTCATTTATTGCTGAGGTCACTTTATCCTATAAGAATTTTGAAATTTAGATAATTTGGATAGTGAAGTATTCAAAATTTTCCACAAATCGTATACTTTGTCATCATCTGCATCTTTTTGTGGACACAGACAGCTCAAGTTACAGCCAGGCTGATTGGCTACCTACCATTGCAGGGGAAAAAAGTTTTGTTTTTAAAGGGAAAACAAAATCATATTAAATTGAGAGTAAGAGTCAAGGTTCACTCAGAATGAGACCCTGAAATGAGATACCAGAAGACAAGAGAATTTAAAGCCCCTGTCTCTGACACAACCAAGCCACCTTGCTTAATTTTCTATGCCTTTTATCATTTTTAAGTGAGTTTCTGTAAGAATGGTTACAATTATTAAAAATCAATTAAATATAGAGGCAGAAGAATTAGCCCCACCAGTTATATTATCAGTATTTCATATGTTATTCTTGAAGAACTAATGGCCAGCTATCAGCTCTTATTTTAGTAAATGTCCATATGGTGATTTTTTCTTATTTGGAACATCCTCTCCTTTTACATCATGCTAGAAGATGCTGTCATGTGCTCATACTAAACAACCTTGAATGTCTGAAATACAAATAAAGATTTGTACTTCATCACTTCTCCAGTCTGACAGATGTTTTGTTTACTTAAACATAAGGGCTGGAGAAAGAAATGCAATTCCAAAAAGCAAAAGAATGAAAGAACTTGTAAGCTACTCTAGCCATAAGTGATAAAGGGCTGTAAGTAAACAGCATTATCAAAGGTAAATGCTTAGGGAATAAAATAATTACAAAACGTAAAGTTTGAGGAGTTTTTCTTTCTGAAGATTGTGAAGGGTAAGCCATCATGTCACAGGAGGGACCAAGGGAATAGATTACAGCTGTTTGATTGCCAATGCCACAGAACAGCTAAAAAAGGAATGCATCACAAAGTCTAAAATTGCTTTTAGTCATTGTTATGAGTTTGTGGGAGGTTTCCCTATTCTATTTTGTTGGTTTTTATGGTGTTTTGGAGGAGGGTCTTGAGGGCAAAAAACTTTTAGGCCTATATAAATAGTCTTAAGTTTTTTTATTTGGTCAAGAAAATTTGGTTAACTTCTTACCCATAAGCTTTTCTGCTCTTTGACCAAGAAGAATAATATACATAAAATATAACATGTATAATATGTAATACATAGTATGAAACATAAGCTAAAAATATATATATATTCAATTGTATCATATTGTATTGTACTGTATTGTATTGTATTATGTTATATATTTTATATATTATATAGTTGGTTTTCACAAAATTGAAGTTCATGAGACAGGACGGTGCAAAGCCACCCTTTGCAGACCCTGGCAGCTGGGGTGGATACCAGTGCCTTCAGGAGCAGTGCAAGAGGCACTGCGAAGGTTTGCACTGCCAATTCTGAGCTACAAAGAGAAGCTTTTGCTTGTTGGGCCAAACCACCATCCTTCTGGGAAGTTCAAGGCCTTGAAGGACAGGTCACTGGAAGAGACTAAGGGTCCATCTGTCCTGCCTGTGACAGTGGCCAGGAGTGAAAGGCACTGTAAGAGCAGAAGCACTCTCAGGTTCCCGTGACCTGTAGGGGACTTTTAAATTGTTTCTTAAGAGCTGTTGAAGGAAGTTCCTTCCATACACTTGTCCAGTCCACTGCGCTACTACATCTCAGTTTAAACAGAAGTAGTGAGAAAAACATGTCTCTTGTTGATTATTTTGAATGTACCATCTCTCAATTTCATTTGATTCTGGCTTTTTTTTTTCAGATAACAAAAAACAATTAATAGCTGCTCCTTCTTCACTTACCCTTGTACTCAGCTACCTGATTAGTTTCATTACTCAATAAGAAATGTTCAAAACCTTTGACCTTCTTTCTCGTCTCTGAACTTTTTGTAGTACCACTAAGTTCTGCTTGAGGTGAACATGACTAGTTCTAGACCACATTTCAAGATATATTCACAATATGGATTAATGGCTTGAGAATCTTTTTCTTCTTTATTTTCTATTTTTTCCCAGTAATTGTTACAGTACACAGCACTGGGTTTTTTATCCACTATTCGGAATTGTACTGATGTTTGAATACCTATTATTATAACCACAAGTTCTCTTTCCTGCATGGAAATAGGTAGTTTAGTATCCATTGTCTCAGACTGCTTTTCCCCTTCATATTTATTATATGGAATGTAGTCTGTCATCCTATTGCCTGCTTACTACCACGACAATTTTCCCCAGCTCTTAGCAATCAGCTTTCATTTTTATTACCCTGAATAATCTCACATCACCATTAGTCGCCTTGTTCTCCATCCTTTTCCATTTATGCATACTCCAACAGACACTGCAAAGATCCCAGTGATCTATGGCTTTTGTCCATTGTGAAGCCCAAACATTTATTCCTTCTCTTTGTTTCTTACCTGTTAACCTGATGTTAATCTATAATATGACTTCTTCCTCTCCCACAGACAGCTTTATTTCTTTAAGAGCTCAGGATACCGACTGCCCCCAGATTTATCACAGAATAAAGGAGGATGATACTTATCCACTTTAAAAAATGCTTTCACATCTATAGATGAAAAATGCTAGATATTAATATTAGATAGGAAATGTGTATTGCTTTGCCTTAAAAGGCAAAGAAAAGAGATATTATAAGAAATGCAACTGAAGGAGCAGGAATTTGAGAAATGCATGGTACCATGAGAAGAGGGTTGGCTGCTATACAAAAATCAGAGTTGTACCCATCTTAGCCCAAGACTTTTTGAGTTTTAGCAGAGTTATTGCTTGACTAATTTTTCTGTGTGTAAAAATGGGCTTCCAACTGTAATTGTGTCAGGGTTAAATAAATGTGGGTCTGATAGCTTATCAAAAAGGTGCCAAAGAAAGACTGCTTTTGTGCCATTGTTTCACCAAACAAGGGTTATAAATACAACTGGTCTGGATCATGTATCATGTCAAAAATGAAACCTCTGAGTGCAAAGAAATAAAAAACTCTAAAACAGTGTTTGAAACAAAACTCAAAAGATCTTCAGAAGTAGAGTGGTTCCGAGCATGATTGATGTTCAAAGACATGAGGTAACAGGACCAACCCATGTAGCTCCAGGCTGCTGTAATAAATCTCCCTCTGAAGCACATGGACAGTGGAGCCAAGCACGGAGGCAGGAGTTAACATCCCAGGCCAGCTTGGATGTTGCTTACATTCCCTTGCAGTTTAGAAGAGATTTGTCATTAATACATAATGTCCACCTGTGTAAATTTGTAGAGGTATTGTCATCTTTTCTGCTCCTGACTACAATGCTTGTCATTCACAGTCACTACACAGGTCTCCATAGATCTCTTCTTGGTCTACATTGCTGAGAAATAGAGATCATAATAGTCATTTAAACAAGTTCTGGTTTCTTATTCTATTTATTTATTATGTTTTACTTGGTTTATTTATAAATACAAATGTTTATGGCTGCATAAAATGTGTCTAAAAGCTGAGCATGTTTTGCATCTTCTAAACACTTCTTTAAAAATACATTTTTTTCAGGTTGAATCCTGACAAATAATATCTGAGGGAAAAAATATCAAGTGGTTACATTTATTTGAATACCACCCAACTGCCCAGATTAGTTCATCTTGTCTGGAAGCAGATGTAATTAAGCACAGTGGATTGAATGTTAAATTCAATAAAATGCCTCAGTAAGTTAATGAAAAATCATTTTAATCGAGGACAGATTCAAAATGCATTCATTCCTTCCCATAAACTTGATCTATAACAATCTTCTCTTCAATTATTGAAAAAGGCTGAAAACAGATAAGCTGATTAATAAAAACTGGGAAACCCTGTGAAATCCCATTATATGTTTTCCTAATCTATATACGAGATTCATCCGTGTGATGTTTTCTATCATTGGCAATTTCTTTATATGTAACTAGTGTGCATGGAAAGCCATTTCTATGGATAAGTCACAGAAAAGGTCTGAGACAAGACCAGATCATCCATTAGATCGTCATATTTCTTCAGTGAAAAAAAGAAACTGCAATAACAGCCTTGCAAGTGGTTGCAATTCTGAGAGAGAAATTTGTGCATCCAGATTAGCATAAAGCATGAATCATAGAGATCTCATTATGTGATTATGCAAATTTGCATTAATTACACAATTACAAGCATCTATGGTGATGAAATATAATTAATTATATGACTTGGTTTACTTTCTGAATGTAATGCCATTAGTTACTAGAGGCCCATAGATGTGTTTCCTTTTTTGATTCACTGATATTTAATATTATGGGGGAATTATGAATTAGTAACAACAGATTATAAAAACAGATGGAATAAACTTAACTGAAGCCAATATGATTTACATAGCCTTAAACTTAACAGTTTGTGTATTTATCCAGTTATAAATGTTTTGCTCCATGATGAAGAGTTCTGTTTGGAACAAAAGTTTAAAAAAACAGTGACATATCTGGAAAAGACCCTCTAGGCATGTGTCTTAAAATGTTACACTGTACTGACCCAAAATTAAGCAGAGGAATGTCATTTAGGGCTGCCAAAGACACAGATTTACTGGCCCACTTGAGACGTAAGGGACAGGCATTGCCAGCTGGAGACTTGGAGAGTACAATCTAGTTTGTTTTCCTTAAATGTCCAATACAATAGTCCCTAGTAGAAACCCAAATATATTTTACCTGCTGCAAACAATCTGGGGACCGATCAATGGCTTTTTCAGGGAGTTTAAATCTTTCTGTTGATTACAGGAGGAGCCCTGATGTCTAACTCAAAGGCAATGCACTCTGTAGATGTGTTTAATAAAGATGAATCTTTCCTGTGTATGTGATGCATGTTTGCAGGAGCACTGGGTAGGTATGACAGCTTAGAGAGGTAAAAAGGAGTGGCTTGTTCTCTTCACTGTGATATCACTAATGTGTTTAGGGTATAAGTCCCAAGCTATGACACAGCAGCTTTGACTTACGCTGCTTGGTCAGTCTGCCCTGAGTGCTGGGACTAATTGCTACCTGTGTGGGACAACTGAGGTTTTCCACAGCCACTTCCCAACTTCTTGGGTCCAGTGTATGTCATTGTGAAGCCCTTCACCATCATCTCCATAAAAATCAACAGAGTGGTTGAACTTGGAAGAGACCTCTGGGCATCACCTGGTCCAATTCCCTCAGCTCAAGAAGGGCCACTTAGAGCCATTTGTCCAGGTCTGTATCCAGATCGTTCTTGAATATCTCCAAGGCTGGAGAGTCCACAACCTCCCTAGGTAACCTGTGCCAATGTTCAGTCAGCCTACAGTGAAGAAATGTTTCCTGATGTTCACAGGAAATACTTCTGTGGTCTTGTGAACTGGGAACTGAAAAGAGTCCGTCTCCATCCTTTTTGTTGCCTTCAGGTGTTTCCCTTAGCCTTCTCTTCTCCAGGCAAAACAGTTCCAGGTCTCAGCCTTTTCTCTTAGGAGACATGCTCCAGTCTCTTCATCGTCTCTTTGTTGCACTCTCTCCTGCATGTCCACGTCTCCCTTGTGCTGAGCCCAGAGCTGGACACAAGAGGTGTGGCCTCACCAGTGCTGAGTGAAAAGGAATGATCAACTCCCTTGACCTGCTGACAATGCTTTGCCTAATGCAGCCTGGGACACCTCTCACCTTCTGCTGCAAGGGCACATTGCTGCCTTGGTGCAGTGTTTCCACCAACTTGGTTTCCACCAAGCCCTCCTGGTGCTTTCACACCGGGTTGGGTTGGAAAGCAGGTTGGCTTTCCAGCTCTATGGCCCCCCCAGTACACATTGTTGCCTGTTTTTTTTCCTCCCCAGGTGTAGGACTTTACTTGTAGAGGTTCCTCTGGATAGAAGCACAACCTTCTGATGAGTTAGCCACTCCCCCCACACAGTCTCTATACTGTATTTTTCTTTTCACCAATACATAGATTTTCTTTCTGACACTGAAAATTCTTGTGACTGACAAGGAGAATAAAGTATGTACTACCTCAACCATATCATTGCTTTTGAGCTCAGGCTTGCTGTAGGCAAATCAGAAAATCCTTATGAATTCTGCTAATCAACCCCTGGCCTTTGCATTTGTAATGAAAGAGCTACTGCAAAATGCAGAGGAAACCTCCTCCTCCCCACTTTAAACAATCATATTGTAAGATTAAAGTGTAATTTTTCCTCCTAACCATAACTGAATGTTTCACAGATGAGAATAGCAGTTTTTAAGACAGAAACTATTTATAAAATGCTGGGAAGTTCACTTGTAGGTCTAGCAAAATTTGGATGAAAGCAGATGGAGAAAAGGTTGCCATAACCTTATCTGTCTGTTCTCTATTTTTTCACTTCAAATTTAATACCTGATTATCTTTTCATATATATAAAAATAAGTTCCTTTCTAAGTACTCGGAGCACTTCAAATACTGATTACAGCACTAAACATGAGATTTACTTTTATATAAAAAATGTGAACATCTCAGTTTAAAAATTAATTTGACTTACTTGTTCAGAATACAGATAATTGAAGACATTTAAGAAAGTACAGTTATTAAAAAGCAGATGGCTCCTTATGATTGATTATTTTTAAAAGGGAATAGTCTTCTAAAAGAATACACCTGTTAGAACACAGCTTGTACAGAGGTGCTTGAAGCCATCCCTATTTCTTGTTTGAAAATAATATATTTCATAAAAATAGCTTATTGTATTCTTTTAACATTTTCCATTGGCTGTAATAATTTTATATGGAAATTATTACCAAAAAAACAGTAAGACTCATAATAGACTAGTTTTAAAGCAATGGTAAGTGCCTTTGAATATGTTGATTAACAGTGTTTATCTTCCTTGGTGATGAACTTCTGGAGCTTCCTATGAGGCCATTATTAATTAGAAGCTGGTGTCATTGAAAATTCATGGAAGGTCTCCCCCATACTGCTGATAACACCAAAATTATGGTATATTACTGTACATTAACACAATATATTCTCATTAACACCATCAGTAACATATCTCTGTGCCATTTCTCAAGAAAAAATTCTCCTTTTGTGACAGTAGATGTGACTTCACACCAGCTTCTTTATTGCTCTAGAGAGACGGACAAGTGCATGATTTCCACTGAAACATACACTGAGTCACTTGGCGAAGTCTCCTCTTTGTGTCAAAATAATGGATGTATTTTCATGGAGAAGCTGCAGCTTATCAAATGTACTTGCTACAGAGAT
This sequence comes from Lonchura striata, assembly GCF_050655825.1. Lineage (NCBI taxonomy): Eukaryota > Metazoa > Chordata > Aves > Passeriformes > Estrildidae > Lonchura > Lonchura striata. Next base: position 22,044,437 of record NC_140704.1, on the reverse strand, counting down.
CAAAGGCTTTTACTTACTGAAAGACAGCTGTAAAACAAGTTGCAGAGGCTCTGGAATAATACAACACTGCCCAACTCCATGTTTCAGCTGCTAAATACTTCCCTAAGCATCACACAGCAGACCAGGCTTTCTTCTGTGCTATCTTAGGGACTGGGATCCAGGAAAAAAACAGGGGGGCTGGTTTTCACATAGCTGTAACCTATAGTCAAATCTTTTATAGCCACTGATTTGTACAGCCAAACATGAGAGTAGAGCAACTCCAATTAACAAAAACCAGAGGAGAGATAAGCTAAACGTACTCCAAGTCAGTATTGCACAATACACATCACAAACAGCTTCACTGAGTACCTTACTAATATATTTCTAGAACACAGTGACAGTTAAATAGTAGCATTAGTGTTTGATAAGCCTTAACAATGTGCTGTATCACATAAAAATGTTTTCTGTCTCAAATGCATTTCAGGCTAAAAGGAGGCTAAGGAGCCTGGTTTTCTGCCAAAGCCAAAGCCAAAGCCAAAGCCAAAGCCAAAGCCAAAGCCAAAGCCAAAGCCAAAGCCAAAGCCAAAGCCAAATCCAGCCATCTTGCTGGGTGTCAGCCAGTCTCCAGCTGCAGCTGGGGCCAGGGAGCATGGTAAAGACCTGCCTATACATCTCTATCACAGCTGGGAAGAGCTTCTGGCTCACCTGCTCAGAGTCCCCATGGAGCTGTCAGACACATGAAACCAGGGTCTTCTAGGGCTCATCTGCCAAGCACTGCAGTCCCAGGGTGGGCTCCAGTAGGTGGGGGCATTACATGGGGCCGAGAGGCACCAGGGAGAGACACCCAGAGCTGGGCTGGACCTGCACTCCTCAGCTTCATCTGCTGGGAGCCTGGAGCCAGCATAGGGTGTGCAGCTGGGGTGAGCAGGGGTATACCTCACCTGAAAAGGCATTTTCAGCAATACCCTTTTTCTCTCTTGCTAAACAAGCCATAGGAGTCAAGTGAGGAATGGGGCTGTAGAAGGAGCAGCCCAAGGAACTGCCAGCATTTGGGGCACAGTCTAGCACATAGATTTAAGATTTCTTTCTAGAAAACATAAAGGAGATTTGAAGCTGATACCTATCTTAAAACCTCTAGATCTCTACAGCAATGAACTTAAAAACACCACATAAGAGAAGAAAAGCAGCCCAGAACAGGTTAAAACTTTTTTTCTATCTAATTTTCTCAGAGAAGGCATGAACACTGCAATTCTCCCTTTCTGCTGTCCTTTGACCCAGAAAAATTGGTTAGCTTCCCACAGCCCAGTCATAAACCCATAGTTTGCCAAGTGGAAGACTGAAATGTTGTGTTCTGACATTCAACTTGAAAGCTAGATAAACCAGTTGTCTTAATTCACTTAAAGTGCTATCTTCATAAATAAAAACAGAGAAAAGAAACTCTGAGGAAGAAACAAGCATTTATAGTATGATCATGCAGTGTGATGTGTGTATACAAATACAAAAATATGTATCTATATGTGTATATATAAATACATAAATAAGTATATATTTATATACAAGCTAAACATTTCTTGTGCAAATTCATCTGTCAGTTCAAGAAGTAAATGAAAATTCAGCTCTCCTCTTCATTTGAAATAAGTGCTGTGAGCCAGGTTTAATTCACATTTTCAAAATTTATAACACTGTGATGCTTGCCAAAAATTCTTAATTAGATCAGAGGAGCAGCAAAACTGTCAGATGCTATAGCAGAGTACAACAAAGGAATAAAATATTTTGGGGTTAATTGGATAAGTTCATTCAGACAGTTTTGCCAGGCTACTTTTCTACAATGATTCAGACAGATAATGAGGAGAGGATTTTTCTCAGTAATAATAAAACTGATTCCTCAAGTACATTTCATTTACAAGAACTCAGAAATTGTTTATAACTAACATAAACCAACAATCATATCCCCCTTCCCACAGTACACATAAATTCTGAACGTCACATGAACTCAATTGCTTAGAGAGTACTTTGGGTATCTCATTTGTATGAGAATTTCATGAGAAGTGCTGCTGGCTGAGTGCTGCAGTGAGGCTGAGACCCAGTGACATCTCTAGTTGCATAAACTATTTGAGCTTTCATGTATTCAGAAGAAGACTGAAACACTTGGAATGACAGAATAAGAGACGATGGTATTAAACTCAAAAACAGCTGTATTTTTCAAGTGATTCCTCCATTTATTTAGAGCTCATGTAAAATATGACATTTGGGATGTTTTACTTGACACAGTGTATTAACATAAGAACATTTCTAAGAAAGTAAAACCCACTATTTTTAATAGAGATTATATTTTTATGGTGAGAATTTTTGGTAATAATTTTAGTGTTTTTCAGTTGGTTGTCCACCTTGTAATGGATTCAGTGCTCTAGGGACATATCTAGATGGAGAGTAGGATACTTGATTCCCAGGGTACTTGCCCAGAGGGAAGAAATAAACCTCACAGCTTCATGATGCAGAAGGCAAAGGCCAGCCTGTGCATTACTTTAGAGGCTCTTCCAAACCAGAGCTGAGTGCCAAAAATGCAGCACAGCTATTCTGTAAATGAGCTGCCTTTTGTTAAGCCCCAGCACAGCTGGTCAGGATGGTTCTGCTAACGTGATGCTTCACCAAATCATTCCCTAGCCACAGGAGAATGTTATTTCTTTACAGAAGAATAAGCACTGAGATATTCCCTTCTTAATGGAAAGAATAGAGAAGTCTTGCCATTTTATCTAAGTTTTATCTGCTGATACAATGGCTCATACTCACAACCACCATTGGGAAGTTAACAAGTAATTTAAAGTATACCCTATGTAGTTCACCTATTCATGTGAGCATTTTATTAAAAAAAGAGTTAGAGCCAAAAAGTGTTTTAAATACCTCTGTGTGATTTCACCAGTTATTTGGGAAGGCTTTATTCTGAAATAAAGAGCAGTGATCTTCCAGAGGTTTGAACAGACATTCATCATTCAAAATACTTTCCTGTCAATTAGGGAATAACACAAAAGATACCTGTGTTACATCTGGCTCTGCTAAATTCTACACAGTGAAAAGCAAACTTGGAGAAGTAGGGCTGTGAGCAGCTGCCTCATTGGGAGAGGACATGCAGCTGGAAAGGAGCAGAAGGAATCTTCCTCACCATATTTCTGTGTTCAAAAGGAGCTCTGGACTTACCTGAACACTGCTGGCAGCACTGCAGCTGTGCACTGCTCCTGGGCATCCTTTGCTTCTTTGTGGTGTGTCAGACACCCACAAGGCCTGGTCTCCTCTGCAGACAGAGCAGACGACCTCGTATAGCCTTGGTAGAAGCCACATGTAGTTTTTCCACCTGTAGACGCTTTCAGCAGAGAGCTGCTTCTAGAAAGCATTTAATTAAGCTAAGCCAGCACTATCAGCAAAAACGGAAAATTAAATAACAAAGGCATAAAAGTAATTCCTATATTACATACTAATATGTAATATAGGTGAGGATAAACAGAAGCAGACTTGTCCTTTTATTTGACAGGATACCCTATGCCCATTACACCTCTTGGCCAGCCTTGATACTCTGACCTGCCATTGCAGACAGTCTCAATCCAGGAATTTTTGGATAATTTATTGTAAATTAGCATAATCTTTTCATTATTTATTCAGGTATTGAGAAACAAACAAAAAAGAAAAAGGACATAGACAATTAAACAAAAAACAAAGGCAATCACCTTTCACTCCCCTTCTACAGATTCTACTTCGTTCCACCACCACTCCTCCCCTTTCCATGTCTTTGCTGGTTTTATTTTCACCACACTTAGCTCAGTCCTTGCCAGCCTGATAGGGCAATGGGCAGCAAAGGAGGTGGGTGACAGTGCATAATAGTTTCTTAAACCAGTCCCTGTTTCCCACCCTTTTCCTCCCCTCCTACTCACTTGTTACTGCTCTCAGGTCCAGTGTTTGTCACCCATTGATGACAGCCCCTCAGTGGTGTCCTTGTCCCAGCATGGGCTGCCCACAGACTCAGTTTTCTCCTCCTTCCATGAATGCTCTGCAGCCATGACAACAATGTTCCTTTCCTTTGGCCTCTTCTGTTTTGTCTCTCCAAAAGCATCTCCTCACAGTCCTCCTCACATGTCCCTGTTTTGTGTATCCTCCTGTGTCTCCTCTCACACTTCCTTGTTGTGCCTTCTCTCCTGTGCCCTCCCATGTGTCCTTTTACATCTGCTGTGCCTCTTCACAGGTGCCCTCTGGTGTCTCCAGTCCAGGTGAGAAACACCCTTTCTAAGCTGCCACAGGCCTATGCCTGCCTTTAGTTTTGGTGGGCACTGGGTATTCTCACCATTTTGAAGACCTGAAAACTTCTGCAGCAGGGCCAAAGCAGTTCATGGCCCCCTCCCACACAGGCCACCCCACCAAGTACCAGGATCAGAATAAAAACCAGGACAAGGGGAGGGGCATTCAGCATTCCAGAAAAGGGTGTGGGAAGCATCTTGTGCATCGGGTCATCCTTTAAAGGAGGATTGCAAATATAGTATTAAAATCACTTATTTCTCACTCTCTCTCCACCAGAAAGCAACAAGGGCTACGTAACACACAAGTTTTCACATCTTTGGGCCTCTGAGCATAAACCACAATCACTGCAGAATCACTGGTTCTCCTTACAGAGGTATTTATGCTTGATGGTAATAAAGTCTCAGAGCCCAGAAAGCCCAGCAAAGGGTGCTCAGGCTACTCAGCAGAGCTGCTGTGGCCAGCGTGTATCAGGCTGGGAATAAGCTCATGCTGTGCAAATTGCTGAAGCCAGCTTGTATCCAAACTGTGGGAACTGCAAGAGGAGAAAAGGCTCTTTTCTTAGGGTACCTCCACCCGAAGCCTCTGATAGATTCGCTACAGGAGACAGGAGCATTCCCTACTGCGTTTTGTGCACGTGATGAGGTTTTGGAAGCAGGGCTTCAGAGGTGCCCTTTGTGAGAAGCCACCAGAGGCTGCTCCTGTATTGAACAGAGCTAGTTCCAGCTGTCTCCAAAATAAACTCGCTGCTGCCCAAAGCAAAGCCCATCACTGGCACCTGGTGGCACCTTGTCAATAGACTACTTAACAGAGGGTAAAATACATTTTTACCCACAGCATCTGTGGGAGACAGGAACAAGAAAAAAAGTAAGAGAAACATCTCTGCAGATATCAAGGTCACTGAACAAAAGGGGAGGGAGGAGGTGCAGCAGGCACTGGAGCAGATATTCCTCTGCAGGCTGTGGTGCAGACCATGGTGAGACAGGATGCCTCCCCACAGCCCATGGAGGTCCATGAGGATGCAGACTGAAGAGCCCTGAAGGAAGCTGCAGCCTGTGGAGATCCCACACCTGGAGCAGGCCCTTGGCAGGAGCTGTGACCTCTGGAAAGAAGCCCACATGGGATCAGTATTTCTGGCAATATATGTAGCCCATGAGGGACTTGGAGAGCAGCTTTTGAAGAACTGCAGTGTCCACAGAGCCACACTGCAGAAGTTCATGAAGGATCACATACCATGTGGGACCTCTTGCTGGAATGGGGAAGAGAATGAGAAGGAGTGGCAGATATGGGATATGAACACTCTCCCCATTCCCATCCTGCAGGGCTCAGCAGGGAGGAAGGAGATTGAGGAGTTGAGAGTGCAAATGAGCCTGGGAAGAGAGTGGGGAGAGGATGGTTTCAGTTTTGTTCCTGTTTCTCATTAGCTCTATTTTTAACTGGCAATAAATTAAACTAATCTTCCCAAAGGTAAGTCTGTTTTTCCCCATGATGATACTTGGTGAACAATCTCCTTGTGCTTATCTCAACCACCAAGATTTCTCATCTTATATTTTCCCCTGTCTTGCTGAGGAGGGAGAACAGCTTGAGGGGCACCTGTCAGCCAGCCAAGGCCAACCCACCACACCCACACAGCTCTTGCTGTAGAAGATATTCCCAGAAGAAGACAAAAAATCTCAAAAAATTGCTCAGCTGTTTTGCAAGCAGTTACCAGGCTCCAGTCACCTGCCATCTTATCCATAACCTTGTGCCTGAAATATGAACACATCTTCAGGACTGGAACATGTAAAATGAGGTGGAATACATGGAGTGAGGTGGAATTCAACAGCACACAGAAGAAGGTCATGCACCATGACCCAAAAGCAAGAACTTCTGAAATAAAGGAGAAGCTTATTCTACAGAAATAACAGAAGAGATGAAAGACCTGCACCAGGCAGAGTAAGGGTTACAGAGAGCCCTCACTACAGAGGGGCCATAAAATGAAAACAGTGATCCCAGGAAGCATTAAGTGAGGCCTTTTTCTTCCAGGAGAGAGACTTATTACTGCCATTGCACAAGAACCAGATCAGTCTCATCAGGATCAGGGAACACAGCCTTCACTGCCTGTACTCAAGGGAAATTGAATTCACTGAAATACACACAAAGGAGGGCTGCTAGGATGACCAGGTGTATTGGCAGATCAGTTTGCAATAAAAGCCTGAAAGGCCTCAGCAAAAGTGACATTTAAAACCAGGGAATGGATTTTTTTCTGTATGTGTATGTGGGAGATAAACAGGAGGGGATTTGGAAGGGAGGGAGGGAGGGAGGGAGGGAGGGAGGGAGGGAGGGAGGGATGGATGGATGGATGGATGGATGGATGGATGGATGGATGGATGGATGGATGAGAATAGTGGGAAGGGAAATGACATTTAAAATACAGGGTAGTGCTGGCAGGAAAACAAAACAATCAAAAAAAAAATAAGTAGGAAGGAGAGAAAATTTTAAAAGCTCTTCTGTTTCAGAAATGATGAAGCAGCTTTTCAGTAGAAAGAAAAAGTGCAAGAAATATATGTTGGTTTAAGATTGTTCTTGATAAATTTATGAATGGAATTACACGTCCCATACAAGCCTACAGAATTGCCTTGTTTGATGACTCCCAGCAGTGTCTCCAATCATCTGCACTGAACTGTTTTTATTAAATATAACCTATATATATCCAGACTAAATGATTTGTGATGTGTTACTGAATTCCATAATATTACAGACTCCGACAGAATTCTTCCGTTTTAATTTAATTTTAAAAGCCCACCAAAAAGGTAGAGATTAAAAGGATATACAAATGCATATGAGAAAAGATGGATAATAGATATGTGAGGCAGATTTAAAGAAATGGTCATGCAAGGAGAAACTAAGAAGTAAGAAGAGAAACAAAGAATGTAAAAATACTTAACAGAACACTGTAAAGAGAATAAGGATCAATTACTGTTGTTAGTCAAACAGGTTGATCAATTACTGCTAATAACTACATTAAAATGCACCGGGGAAATTTTATATCTAGAGGAACAGTGATGTAATGAAACAACCTGCTGCTGAAGGTTACAGCATTTCCAATACCAAAGATTGGTACCAAAATCTATTTTAAGAATAATGAAATCCATCCACCAATGATCCAGGCTGATGGACAGAGATGACCCAAGAGGCATCTCTTCTATCACAAATGATTCTATTCTTCTGCAAGCACACTGATGTTTAGTAGGAGCTGCACTTCAATGAAATGTTTCATCTTATTTTTACAAAGAAACCATGTTATAATAAATATCAAGTGGAAAGATAGTGGCCTCGTTTTTCCAATTAGTGGAAAATTAATGGTATTTCAGTTATTCATATTCTGGAATGTTTCTATTAAATCTTTCAACTAAATCTATTAATGCTGTAGTTTCTCCAAAAAATAATTATTTTCAAAAGCAAATCCAGTCTTCTCTCATGTCTAGCTTTACAACAACTTACTGCACATATCTATCAAAAATATTATACGTGTGTTTAAGAAACAGTAAAAAATTTCACTGGTTTAATGTAAGTTTGCTTTCATATGTTCCATTATTTGTTTGCATGTTAAGTGTGTTGAAATGACCTTGCATGTGGTTTTTTTATTTATTGGAAATTACACAGGCCACACTACTTCCAAATACATAGGCAGTGTTTCATCCCTAGCACCCCAAAGTCTAGTTAAGATTATTCTCTCTTTTGCTTCTTCTTGTTACTCTTCTGTAACAGTCATGATTCATCAATACCTGACTATTGTATCCACTGAAATGTTAATCAAATGTCAGACTTTAGAACATTTAGAAATCATTCTAGAATTAGGCTGGGTTTTTCAGCCCATTTAGCCAAAAATACACTGGTATCCATTAAAATAAAATCAGAAAATATGAGTAAATAATTTGCTTTGTTTATTTTCTATGGACAAAAAGTTATGTAAAACTGACATAAGCGATCGAAGAGAAACCTTCTCAAGATGATGCCATGATGTCCTAAAAAGGACATCAGATCTTTTAGTGCCAATCCTGTGTTGGGAAATTAGAAGAAAAATAATACACTTCTAGAGAGAAAGAGGCTGGTTAAAAATAATCTTTTACTGAAAGAAAAAAAATGAGAAAGGAGTAGGATGCTGAAAACGTGTCCAGCTGAAGATCCACATTGTGGCTGTGTTATCAGCTATTTTCTGTAATTTTGTGTGCATGTCTGTTATTCATGGGATTTTTCTAGCAAGATAGAGCAGCACAGAGGGTGCAGTAAAGTTTCCTACTAAAAATATGATTTCTCTCTCCTTTCAACACAGCAAGTCCAAATGCCCTGCTCTCTGTAGGTCAGGGTAATATAAGACAACATTTCCTTCCATGTTTTCCTAGCTGACCTTTATGTAAATCCTGCACTCAGAGTCCAACGAAGATTATCAAAACCCAAGACTCAACATTGTAAAATATTGTTTATATATATATTTTGTCTGTAGAGTTATATTCCTCCATAGATCACAGCTGCTAGAGGTAGCTGTTATCCTTTCCATTATTTTCCTCATTACCCACTAAGGAAAAAAGGTATTTTCACACTGTCCAGGACAAGTGAAGAAGAGACTTTACAGGGATCAAAGAAGACGGCAACAAGTGCCACAGGGCCATGTCACAAAACACTTTCCTTGGGGGCACATCTTCTCACACATCAATCTTGTATGTGGCTCCTTGTGTCTGAAAAGTCATCCACTCTCAGCTGGCTGATTGTAATGTACCTGGGAAACTGTTTATGGTGTTAAAAGGCTTTACACAACAGGTGAATGAGGCAGCTGCAGAAACAACAGGAACACACATACAAAAAAAAAATCAGTACAAAACTCCTAACCTTTTTAGTTTCTTAGAAGAACAAAAATACAGAAAGTGAAAATGTGGCCTCTAAAAGACTTGCAAAAGACTTTGCCTAGAAAATACCATCAGGAAATTATAATCAGTATTTAAAAATTTAAGAGAAGATTGGATATTTTTCTTTTAGTAAAGGCTACTGTGTGCTGAATGTGTAACTTGTATGTTAGTGCTTTATCAATCCCATATTATAAAAAGAAGATAAAGATTTACTGTTCTGGTTTCAAATCCTGGATGTCTTGATAACTTTCAAAATTCACAGAGTACATTAGGCCTATTTCTGTGCCAAGTGTGCAGCAGAAGTAATTTGTTTTTCTGTGTAAACAGACTGGCAGATTGCAACAAATTAGGAGTTTCAAAATAGTTATCTTTCATTATGCATGAAAAAAGTTTTATAAATTATTTTTAAAGTTGCATTAGTATTTAGAAAAGCTTCTCCTAAGTACCATTTGAAATAGTGCATTTAAACTAATAGTAGTTGAATTGCATACTGGAGGGCTGTTGCAAGGTCCACCTAAGGAAAAATGCATCATGTACTTAATGTTCTCCCTCTGTGTGTCTTAATATAAACTGTATTTGTTATTTGTCTGTTCCTTTCTTCCAAGAAAGAAATTCATCCAAGAAGTGCTGTCACTCTACTGAAGGGAAATTTTTTAATTAGGTCTGTAATTTGATTTTGTTTCTTTTTTCTCAGGAAAAGGTATAAAGTTTGCTCATCAGCTGCCGCGCTCCCACCCCAGATCCCTGTTCTCAGCCCCGGCTAGCTCTCGTCCTGGGGCGAGGGCGGGTGATGGAGGCACCCTCCGCCGCTCCCAGCTGGGGTTTGGAGAGTGCCTTTGTGGGTCCCGGGCAGCGCTAGCAAGCCTCGCGGTGGTAAATGAAGAGCGGATCCTGCTGGGGGCTAAGTCCGAGTTTATTGTAGCCCAACGGGGCCAAATATTCCAGAACGGTGCCAGCCAACAGGAACCCCGACAGGGTTCTTACACTGGCTTATAAACTCTTGGAGAGGGGTAACTGACAACTAATGGGGATAGCTGTAGGGAGTGGCCTACATGATGGGGTGATGGGGTGATGGTCCAATGGGGGAAGGATATGAGAGGGGCCCCAGGTCCTCGCCCAATCACCCGGTGCCCAAGGTGGAAGCTTCTGGATGGATGGGAAGGGACACCAAGTGACAGACAAGGCACCAGGGAGGGGTAAAGTGCCTCTTCCAGGGTGATGGATAGATACTGGGAAGGCGGGAAGGGAGGACAAGGCGGGAAAACTGGGGATAAACCAAGTTGTACATGGGGGTACAAAGGAATAAACCAATACATAATACAGGGATAATAAAACATACAAATAACGCAACTCCACAATCAGCTTGTCCACTATGAGCACCTGCATCCTAACTCTCTTAATCTGCTCTGTTTTTTCCAAACCAGAAGAGAAAGGCCAAACTTTGGGAAGGCCAAATAAGGGGGGAAGGAGTAACCCTGCATCAGTTTCCACTTAAACCTGCCATAAGAAGCCATGAATGCAGGTGCATGAGTGCATATGGATGCACAGAACTCTGAAACATGTAATGGAAAATGACAGAAAAAAGGACATAGGACATAGATTTTTTGATTTTGGACATTTCCTGTGATTCTTCTTCAGCACTACATGGCAGAGGGAGTGATTTTGGATCTGAGAGGAGAGTGTGAGATGGGGAAAGAACAGATTCTCCATCCTGGGTGCCTCAGCACTGCACAAGTGAAGCTGCAGGATCCAGAATAGGCCCTGAGATATCAACAAAATTGATCAGGTTATCAGTGAGGAATGGAAACAGCCACATGGGATTATGTACGTGTCTCACAGACAGTTCAGAGGTAATGATAGTATAAGAGAGCAATGAGAAACCCTAGGAAGTAACAAAGAGGTCACAGAGGTGGTGTTACTATTGGGTAATCTGCCTCAAGGCTGACATGCTTTTCAGTTTGAACTTAAGAGGATGTCATGGTTCTTCTCATCTCTTCTAAACTTCCTCCATTACCAACCAAAAAACTCAGTGATATTAAGTATGTCCCGGTTTTTTATCTCTTAAAAGTTATCAGCAATTATGCGTAGAAATAAGTCAAATCAACTTCCAACATCATAAGTACTTTGGTGGTACAGCCTTTTTCATATTTCAAAACTACCAGTAAAAGAAAAAAAAAATCTGTTACAAGACTCTGTATTGAGTGATGAGATATTTTTATTTCTTCTGGCTTTGCAGACAGCATAAGGGAAGTATACTGCTAACATTAAGATCTTTGAAAATAAAGAAGTATTTTTAAAACTATTTTGAGTACTTGGCTTGAGATCCACATTCTTGCTTACATTTCAAGGAATTAAGTATGTGGAATCCCCTCTTAGACCAATCTGGGCCACATGTGTTTCAAGTCTTTTAAAGTAAAGAACAACAAAAACCTTACCAGTCTGTGGAAAAACAGCTATATAACTGGTGTTCATTTGGGTAAGACAAAAATATATTACAATGGCAGTATCCACATTAGTTACACTGAACTGGAAGAGGTCTGAGGCAAAATAGACATTTCACTTTGTTCATGAGCTCAGCTGCTAACAGTATGAGGTTATTTTTCTTTAAAGACCTCTCCAGGAAATAAAGTGACAGGCTGCTGTTTCCTTGAAATTAGTGTAAGAAATAATAAGCTCTTTGAGGCAGAGTCTTCCAATAAGGATTTTATTCTTGATTTCCTATTAAAAAGACAGTGATTAACCTCCTCAGATACACAACACAGTTTAAACCTCTAGCAATTATGACAAACTATTACAAACAACACGTCTTCAGACCCTTCAATTTCATTTTAAAATATCTCCTAGACCAAAAAAAATATATATTGAGAAAATTAAAATAGTTAAGTCTTCATTTAAAATACTTAAAATTCAAGTTAGAAACAAGAATATTCTACCCTCTTGAGAGACATTTATAATTATTGTTTGCTTTATGAATGCAAATTTGTTTTATGCCTGGGCTAGTGGTATGCTGTGATTAGTAAATAATAGCATATAATGTTATGCCCCAAGATCACATGGTCTAACATCATGGAGCAATGCTTTCCCTGATGAGTTAATCCAGACTTACTGTTTTCATTTGAAAAGACAGGTATCTCCTAAGGAAGGCAAGAGCCTTCTTTGAAATTGAAAATGTAAACCCCCTCCCTCCAAATTATTACTATTTTGAAATTAAGGGGATGTTAGGCAAAGATATGGGAGTAGGAATAACAGTTCTTTACTAGGAAAATCAAAACTATGAATGCAAGAAAAGAAAACACTGACAGAGTCAGAATATGACCTGGCACCCTGTGGGTGGTGGCAGCAGTCTCTTTAAATGGTGGCTGCAGCCCTCCTGCAGTGTCAGGTGTGGTTCTGCTGGAGCAGGGATCCTGTAGAAGGGTGTAGGTTTTCTCTGAAGGTCCAGTGGTGTTTAGATGGGCCTGGGCTTCGTCTGGGAATGCAGTGGAGAAGAAAGCTGCTCCTCTGGGAATCTAGTGAGAAAAGGCTGCTGTGGTGTTCTGAATATCAGTTTATATCCAAGTAGGAATGTTTGGCTCCTCCCTCTGGGCTTCTCCCAATGGGATGATGTAATTTTATCAGTCATTGGTGAGACTCAATGGTCCATTAACAGATAATATCTCCCCAGAGGGAGCATAAGTTGTGGAAGAGATAAAGAAAACTGCCCAGTTAACAGATGATAACTACCCTACCTCTAACAGATTGGAATAGAATACACACCCCAGTTTCTAGCCTAAGACACCCAAGCACTGGCCTAGCTACACCCTTATGACCTCCTTCCCAGGGACTCAGCTTGGCAGGAGGAAAATGCTGTGAGGAGAGCACTGCATGAGCAGCATTGTCCTCTCCTGGTGCCCGGGGTGGCTCAGCTACAGCTTCCCTGCTGCAGCACTGCATACAGATAAACCATCAGCATGAGGCCAGACACAAGAAATGAGTAAAAGCTGCTGGAATAGCACCAGAAATGAGAAGTCAATCAGCACTGGGCAGCACGTCAGCAAGAACCAAGAGATGAGCCTCATCTATTAGCAAATTGCAGGGGCGGGGGGAAGAACTTTATTCTTCAATTGAAGAACTGAAGCAAGCAGTGAGGCAGATTTGCAGATGAATTCTTCTGACAAAATAGAAGGGGCAGAATGGAGGAAAGTGTATATCTAAGGAGAGAGATAGCAGGGGCTGCTATGAAAGGTCTCAGAACAGCAGCAATAAATGAACATGTGCTTGCTGTAAGAGAGAGAAACACGCAGGAAGATACAAACAGGTACACACACCAAGGAAGAGGCACAGAAAATTATCTTTTCTACAGTATTTTGAAGAAAATAGGGCAGAATCAGGAGTCTTTTTCTCCTTTTTTTCCCCATTTGTGAGCTTGGGAGAGTCTCTTGAAATGACAAAAAAATCATAAGGGTAAGAGACTGTAAAGAGAAAATCAAAGCAAAAGAATAGAATAGATCACTGGAGAAAGTACAGGAGTTAAAGACGTGAATGAAAGACTACATCTGTAAGAAACAGAGTGACTGAGAGTGGCAGTAAAGGGAGGAGTAAGCAGAGAGCAGCTGATGGAAAGAACAATATCCCACTTTTTAAATTGCATCTTTTGATAAATCAGCATTAACATAAACTAAGAATAAGGCAATAAAGGGAGTAACTAAAATTCTACCATGAAAATGAGGTTTTTTTCAGATCATTACTACATATAATATAGTAGATCTCAAAAATGTAATCTTTAGTGGAATATATATAAAAAACAACTAGCAGAAAGAATTGTTTTCTACCAAGAATGTTAACAGAGAAAAGGACTTTTTTACAACAGATATTTAAAGTACACAAAAGAAAATAGCACAGCAATAGTCGACTTGATAAGGTGCTGACTGAGATAATACTCTCTTCAAAAATAAACTGAATAAGAATCTCTCAGTATCAGAAAAATCCAAGCCATTTTGCTGAAAAGGTTAATAGGACAGAAAAAAAAAGGACTGCTATATAAAAAATAAAATATAAAAAATACAAAATCCCAGGAATAATAGTACATTGTGGACTCTGGCCAGCACACATCTACTTCTCCTTCTGGCTTTGAGGGACACTTTAACTTCTCTTTCTCAGTACTGGAAAAATACAAATTCCTCAGTGAGGGGATTTTGCAGTGGAATCAGCAGCAGAGACACCATCTTTCTGAAGGCATTGCTGGAACTTTCAGCAAATAGAAGGAATAAGAGCAGGGCAGCTGCAGGAGGGGTCAGATTTTAGCTGGGTGTCCATCTAACTTCTGTAGCAGACAGCTGTGACATTTCTTCAAACCCTCCCTTTTCTTCAACAGGATGAGGGGAGAAAAAACAAAACAAAAGGAAAAAACATCCATGGAATGTTATAAACATCTTTCATTATTTCATTTAAAAAAATATTTTACATCTGGCACATCTGTATATTCTGCGCTATTTTTTGCTCTCTCCTACACACAATTCTTCTTATTTCACATCGCATGGGCCCACTGCAGGGGCTGCCTACACTGGTCTCGTGTAAATAGTTGAGTTACAGAGAGGAATAGTTATTGTGGTACATTGTTGCACATCCAATATGCATTCAAGACTCAGATGCCTCACGACCTTATTAAATAGAGATGCAACCCTTTAGTTATGTTTTGTTAGGTCTCTAGCAGAGTTACAAAGAGGGACTTGACAGAGGAGCAGCAAGACCTGTTGATACCACTGATAAAATGGGCAAGTGCTCTCTCTTCATCCACGTTATCAAAGCAGGCACTTCATAACACAACAGGGGTGTCAGAAGTTTTTTCTTCTAAGACACATAATGTTTCTCTGACCTAAGGGAAGAATAATCTATTATATGATTCAGAAATAAGTTTAAAGTGATTTTGCCTTTCATCTCTCACAGAAAACCAAGAGCATGATGACACTTTCAGTCTAATTATGAAACATTTCATTTTTTTCTTATGCAACTTTACAGAATCCTTAACAAGAATTCCCAGTAATTTTTTCCCACTCATGTTCTGTGCCCTCAAATTAGGCATTTGTCCTTTAACTTTTCTAACTTTGCTCCTTTTCAGCTTGTTAAAAGAAAGGAATCTACTTGTTCTTCAAGACTTTAAATGACTAAAGAAAGATTATCTGCAGGGTAATTTTGATGCATAATATGATTTTTCTTTGACCCTGCAGTCAATGCATTTACAGTGCATACATTGAAGACTGACACTACACAGTGAAAGCTTTGGAGGCAAGGATTGCTAACATATAGTTATAGGGCTCTTCACTGGCAGCTCTCAGTGGCACCAGAGTACACCTGCTGGAATCCACCTCACTATGTGAAACAGCCTCATAACCCACCCAAGACAAAGATGACTTCAGGAGAGGCTGAGCTGTCATTAGAGAAATCTTCTTCTGCATCCATCAGTTCTACTTAAAGAGGTTACACAACTGTAATAATAACAGGAAGGCATTTCCCTGGGCAAAGTTCCCTTTTCAAATACAAGTTAAAAAATATCCGTAACTGCTTAAAAAAATTATGGACTGCTTTGAATTTAAGTTACTTTGAGTTGTTATCAAGGCCCCATTGAGAGGTGCTCTGGCTATCGGAGACCACACAGGAAATTCGGGAAGTGAGAACTGGGAGCTGTGATCTCCAGGTGGGCTCCACCAGCCCCAGCCTCATGGGGGGAGATGAAGGATGTTCATCCCCATCCACACAGCTTCACCTGCTTCCAGCCCTGCATCCAACATTTCACTTTATTTACAAGTACTCCTGAATCCTAGTTTATTGCAGCCATAGTTTTTTTAGCCAATTTGTAGCACTAAAAAAGCCTAAGCCACTGCCCAGTCTGAAAACAAGGATGAACTATAAAGTCTTTATTAAGCCTAAATTTCTTTTCAGCATGTCAGAACTGATTTGCTACATGCATTTCTAGGGCTATTGTATTACTTATGGAAGGGTTACTGAAAGAATTCCCAAACACTGAGAAAATGAAATATATGACAGTGTAATTTGTCAGCTTACCTATGCATACTGCAGGCTACATTCTGATGGGGGAGGTGAATTTGGAGCTAAATTTCACTGGCACTCATTTCACTGGCACAACTGCCCACAGGTAATACAGATGCAGAGATAATAAGAAATGTGACTGGTTTGTTAGCACCAGAAATAAGGAGTCCATCAACACTGGGCAGCACGTCGGCAAGAACCAAGAGATGAGCAACTCATCTATTAGCAAATTGCAGGGGGTGGGGGAAGAATTTTATTCTTCAAGAACTGAAGAAAGCAATGAGGCAGCTTTGCAGATGAATTCTTCTGACAAAATAGAAGGGGCAGAATGGGAAAGGAGAAATATCTAAGGAGAAAGCCTCTAAAATTAATAAACACACACACAAATATACTTGTCTTTATAGCAGCTTGTTCTGCATCAGAGTTACACTGGTTTCTTTGACCCAGGGACTTCTCTGACTACTCAGCACTGCAGCACACAGCCCCACAGAGCTGATATCAAGCATTTGAAATTCGAGGTCACCTTGAAACTGTCATTCGTTGCATGCTTCATCTAACTTGGTTTTATCCAAAGCTTTATTCTTACTCTTACCCTTCTTATTCTTAAATCAAGATCTATGACCAAGGATCATCCTATGCACTTGCCAGGTAGAATCATACACAAGCATAGGGAAAACCCCAGGAAGCCTTTTTACATGCTCTCTCTCCAAAGCCATGACACACAAGGTAAGGGATGGCTGCCCAAATGCTTCCAGAATTTATTGTGGATTGTGGGGGAAGAGAATTTGGATTTTATTCAAACCTTTTTATGGGGTCATTTAAGGGGATTGTGGAAATACACAAGTCTTTCTGTGGGATGGTTAGAGAAAGCAACAAAGATGGGGAAAGGGAAGGAACTGGCTTACTAAGGCAGGAACTGAAGTGGACAAAGACCACTACAGCAGTCAAGCATGTAAATAGGCTTCTGGTCCATTCACTTGTCTGCCTGAGCCCTAAGCTTGGTCATAGCAGTCTATCCTCTTTCCTTGTGTCATGGTTTGACACTGGCACAATGCCAGTGCCCCCATGAAAATGCAACCTCTCAATTGAATGCTGTGAAATGCAATCGAGAACAGAACAAAGCAGGCCCAAGCTTAATAACAAAGGGGGAAAAAAAACTTTATTAAGATACTATTACTATACTACTATAAAAGAAAAAAGGAAAAAAAAATAGACACACAAAATTCAAAATGAAAACCTTTCAAAACATTCCCCCTCCCACCACCCAACTCCAACAAACCACAGCAAGACACGTTTGGACCCTTAATCAAGTCTTCACCCTTCAACATAATCAATACTGAGTCCATCAGGGGAGAGAGGAGTCTCCCTTGCACCATAGAGCCCCAGGAAACACAGCTGCCACCTCTTGTGTTTCCATGTCACACATGGCACCACCCAGACACGCCGGCCACTGTGACACTCTCCTCTCCATGTCACTGTGCATGGACAGAGACTGCTTATAGGGCTCCTTTAAGGATCCTTTGCCAAGGACCAACAAGAACAACAGTCCAGTGTCTCATTTTGGGACTACAGTCCCCCCCATTTTCCCCTGGGGCCGGGGGTCCAAGAACAGAGATCGCCTTCTCTTCTTCTCTGAAGATGGAGGGCATCATCACACCATCCTTAGCTTTTCTCTGTTCATTCCTGAACTGGTAGTTAATGGAGGAGTTTCTTGGTCCACCATTGCATCCCCCTAAAATGCAGTCTCTCTTGGAGGAGAGGCTGGTTCAGTCTATGGTTAACAAGAAGAGTTCAGCCGACAGCCACTCCATCATCTCCCCCCAACCTTCTTTCTCTAACATCAGAGGTCCCAGGCTGTCTCTCCTTCAAATTGAGGAGGAGAAATATTTCACAAAGCATTCATTTCACAGGAAAGGGTTAAAATTCCCAGACTCCCCGGATGGCTGAAATCTCTCAGCCCAGGACACTGTGCTGTCTCCCAGCTGGGCATCTTCCCCTCTCCTCCTTCTCCTCTGCTGGCAAACTCCCAGGTGTCTTCAGGCTCTCTGTCTCTTTCCCTCTAGGTTGGGGGCGTAAACAAAGACATCTCAGACGTTCTCCACCCTTCCGTCCGCAGGAGCTGGCCCAGCTTGGTTCCCAATCCTTCACCCCCTGGCCTACCTCCCCAGGCCACATGGCTTTTCCCCTCCCCACCCAGCTCATGGCTGGGCATGGGAGGTTTGCACTCTCCGCTGACCGGAACCAAAGAGAGCGAGTTCTCCTGGGAATTCTGCTTTTAACCCCTCTGTGTTCTCAGAGGCGTGTCCACCTTCAATTGGTCACCCCAAGTGTCAGTATCCAAACTTGACCCCTGACTGGACTGACCTCTTCTTTCCAAGAAAATTCTTTTCCTGTGTCAAACCATGACACCTTGTTTAGTCCTATTTCTAACTTCTGTGTGTGTGCACACCCTGCTCTCTGCCTGCTCTGTTCCTGAATCCCAGTGATTTTTTGAGCCAGAGCAGCCAAAGAGTAGGATGAGAAGTAACTACCACCAGTGTAAATATGCTATACGTTTCTCACTGCCCAGATTTACACATATGTACAAAAAAATTGTGTATATCAAGCTATATACTTCAAGATCTTGATCCTCCTTATGTTGCCACACATGGGAAGCTTTAAAGTATGATAAAGGTAAGTCCTGATTTAATTCAAAATCTAAGATTCCTCTCAGTGCCATTCTTGAATTGACAAATGTGTCTTTCTGTCATTCCTGAGATTGTTTCTAATGTAAACTCCTGCTGCAGTCCCCCAGTGTAAGTGCTGACTGATTATTTTTCATCTGAAGTTTAAAAATCTTTCATTATTTTTCAGCAGTTTTAACCTAGATAAATATACTGAGAACCAGAAAATAACATAAAAACTTTACCAACACTAAACTAAAATATTCATTTAATAGCTGTATGTCACAATGTGTAAGTCCAGGAAATCAGTTGTGCCAGGGACAGACAGATCCAAAAGCATATGCAGTTATGCTCCAGGTGCCTGTCATATGGTAAGTCCCAGGTTTATTTAGTCTTATTAGTTATTTGCCTAGATTTGTTGTTGATGGATGCTGTGCACTAGTCATTTGAAAGAGCTAATAGCCTTGAAAATGTATACACTGAGATTTTCCAGCGCAGAGGAATAACTAAGTCCTAAGATAGGATCTAAATCCTAAGAGAAAAATACGTAACACTCTAGGAACAGATTAAAAAAGTAAGAAAACCAAGTAGGGGACAAACAATTTTAGAATTCTTGTCTTCTTTTTAAATTTCTATCAGAATTTGTTCCCATCCAGTGTCCCAAGGTATATATTTATGAACAAGTTTAGACAGAAGACTACCAAGAAGTGTAGGTGAATGTAATGTATTTGTCAAAACAAGACAATTACTTCTCAAGAACTATCTAGATATCTCAGCCTCGGGAGACCAGAAGCTTTAAAAAGTGCAGAGGAGGTTGCTAAATGTAAAACAAACTACTGAGCTCCAACTCTTACCTGAGATGTGTGTGGGTGCACATGCTCATGCACATACATGGGAGTGTCCCACAAAAGCTGCTAATAACCCTTGGGCTTCTAAGTACTCTCAAATCAACAAAGAAAGGAGAATACAAATTTTCACTTTGTTTCATGAAAATTTAAAATTGCTGAAAGATAAATTAATGTGTGAAATCAAAACCCCCAGCAGCTGAAGCAAAGCAACACTGTTAATACTTTTCTAGCACAGAGCTTTGAAACAGAAGTGTCTCTGAATTAGGATCATGTTCTTAACTTCATTAACTACCAGCTGAGAAAGCATAGGATAGCTCATGTTACCTGGCTGAAGTGACAGGTTCTTTCTTTGGTCATTTTGGGTTATATTCTTGGTCTAATACACCTGGACTCCAAGAATGTCACCTTCCTGAGGAATATTCGGATTAATATTCTTTCTGCTTTGAAGCCAATGGAAATTTTGCAATTGCCTTTAGTGGAGCTAGGACTACATCTAAGCAGGACTTAACTAAAGCATGGGATTTGTTAATGGATGGGATAAGCATCTGAAAACTATTTTCTTCATGTGTCTTAGATAACAATATTTTGAGTTTCAGGAGCCTTGCATTGCCTTCATTGGCTGCTGTAGCGTCTATGCTGAAAACTGCAAGGGAAAATGTCTTTATGCACAGAAAGGACCAAAATTCTTCGTCTTGTCCAAGTATGAAAAAAAAAACCACAGCATACAATACAGTGAGATGTAACTAATATAAAATATACCTGTGGAGGTGAAATTGCATTGATAATTATTGCTACTATTTCATCTACATCTTTTTAGACATTAAACTAGCAATTGCCTACCAAAACAATTGCCTACCTGCAATCTTCAAGTATTTGTAGATCTTGCCATTAAAAGTTTATATTAACCAAAGAATCAATTATTTTTTTCACTAGAAATAAGGCTACACAATGGTATCTGGGACTTTACTACAGAGTAACCTAGCAACCATTTTGTTATCCATGTATTGATATACTTCAAAAAAATAGAAAATTCTGTATTACAAATTGAGCCAGTTTAACAGTTGCCTTGAATTCAATACTGTGTATGTGAATATAGGACAGAAAAACACAGTAGCTAATGAGGTAAAGCTTTGTTAGAAGGACCTCTATGGAACTTTTCCCATATTTGTTTGTCTTCTGGCAACTGGTACTGTGTGAACATTTTTTTGCTTTGCAAATTCTCCTACATAAGGACACATACATTTTATCTAGCTATCTCTTCTTCTGTTAGACCTATAGAGCCAGAACCCAATGATTTATATAAACTTTTAATTATTCTATTATTTATATAAACACATAAAGGCACATATAATTCTATATTCTCAGTAAGCAGGATACTATCTTAACTGTTATCTCTGTGCCCTGGTGTCCTTCAACATAGAATGAGAAGCAATTTATGCCAAAGTTTGTATTACTTCAAAATCACCTACTGCCTACAAAGAGCCAAGAAAATATGGCATTTGCCATGGTATTTAATGCAAGCAGGGAGTGTCAGAGCATCTGTTTGTACACAGCAAATTTTCCAGCATGTAGACAGGGCCAAGCACACCTGGCAGAAAGGGGGTAACACTGCCTATGCAGTGGGTAGACAATGGTTTATAGTGAGATTAGGTCCTTGGGCAGGCACCATTTCAGTTCTTTTAATGCATGGTCACCACCAGATTTTTCTACTTTGCACAGTCAAAGGTCTTAGCAGTCTAAAACCAGTCAGTAATGCTTTGGGAGTAGTGTTAACATCTGATATATTGAATAACTACTATATTTTAAGAACTAAATACCAAATCTATCAAATTTCAAGCAGCACTTTATCTTAATTTGATGAGATCCTCAAGAAGAAAGTGAGCATAAAGTGCTGCAGTTGTCAAAAATTCCATTTCTTCCCAGTGAAAGCAGTGCCAGCAATGCGGATCTGGTCTAACAGCTGGGTCTCAGATTAAATATCTGCTCAAGACCTTTTTAGCTCCTTAGCTGGGTGAAAGAGCAGAAATCCTTTGATGGCTAACCTGCAGCGCTGGATTTTCTGCATGGTATGATCTTCCTTCACTTGTATGCATTTGTATATACAGAAGTGAGCTGTACTGTTAGTATGTGGGTTGCTGCAAAAGTGTTTTCAAAGGTCTTTTACCTTTGAAATTTTTGATGTGAAGGTCACAATGCACTGGCATACCATTCACTGGGGAATAGAGGTCTGTAAAGAGAAATCTGGTATACTGACATATGACCAACTGTTTATTATGAGATCAAGAAGCCCTATGTGTTAGCAGGCTATTCCTTTATGAAACTGCACTTGAAAAACAGGTTTTTGATTTGAAGGTGATGCCTTTTAGTGCTCAGCATTAGACAGAATACTCTGACACAGATGCGCAATGGGAAAAATTATTTGAATCTTGAAGTTTTCCTGTAATATTCCAGTACAATCTAAAAGCCTGTAACTTATGTAAAAGTATAACGAGTTGCTGAAGCAAACACCTTTCACCTAGAAGCAGTCTGTTGAACACCTACACTTATCCTGTAGACCCCTGTAGCTTGGTTGAAGGGGAAAATGTGGAGCGATTTTTTGACAGAAAGCTTTCAACATTTATAATTGTGAAATGTTGCTGTCCAAATGTGTATGAATTTGGCTTTGCTCAGGCTGCCAAATGCTGCAAATATCTACCTGCCTAGAAAGAAAAGGGGCAGAAATAAAAGACATAGACTTCAAGATCTTGATCCTCCTTATGTTGCCACTCAGACTGCCTGATACAATGTGATGGGAAGCTTTAAAATATGACAAAGGCAAGTCCTGATTTAATTTAAAAACTAAGATCCCTCTCAGTGCCATTCTTGAATTGACAAATGTGTCTTTCTGTCATTCCTGAGATTGTTTCTAATGTAAAACTCCTGCTGCAGTCCCCCAATGTGAATGCTGACTGATTCATTTTCATCTGATTCCTCAGAAGAATGAGTAGGTCAGGCAGTGGAAAAGGCTGATAGATAAGGAGATAAATGGTTTTTGGATACTAAGCAAAAAACTTCTATACAAATCTTTTACCTAATGCACTGTTTTCTTGTTGTCAACAAAATGGTAAAACTCAGGGACTTCAAGAACTTTTCTGCTCTATCCCAATATTTACCTTTTTAATATAAAATTTAAATACAACTTGCATTAACCCAGTAAAGTAAAAGTAAATTGAATTAAAACATATGAAAATGAGAGCACCCAGTGTGCAATGGAGACTCCCAATAGATTAACACACATGGTATTTCATGCTCCTGAAAAAAAACATTCACCTATCAGAAAGGATCAATAATTTCTCAAGATATAAGTCTTTTTTCTCTAAGGACAACTCAAAAGAATTTGTGTGAGCCACAGAAGTAGGAAAAATTAATGCTTCACCATCAAAAACTCTGGGATTCTTCAAGGGTAAGCTTACTTCCTTCTATTGGCACAGTTCAAATTGCTGACCAGTTTTGTTTTAGCCAAACCCAGAAGCGCAGCCCCTGACTGGGATGGCAAGATTTTGGTTCTAAAAGATACATTCAAAGAGAACAAGTCCATGATGCCTATTCCTAGGGCTTTGGAAATTTTTGGAGGGTTAGGGGTAATGGGGGGAATTTTGGGTTACTTGCAGGTACCCCAGTCGTGCTCAGTTCAGATAAATTGAGCTGTTTTCACTGAAGTTTAATTTGGGGGAAATAACACAAACTCCTAAAACATCCGTGGAATCTGAACATCTGTGACAGGATTTATCAGTATATTTGGGAGTTATGTACTTCATTGTGATCATGTCTATCCAACCAAGGTCACAGAAGCTTGCCACATGAATGGACATGTGAACTCCACTCAGCCTTGCAAAGATACTGCAAAATGTGATGCTATTTATCAGGGAAAAAAAATATTCAAAGTAATGAAAATCTGGGCTTTGCTTGACAGGTTATTCTAGTTAAAGAAATGAGAGCTTTGCTCAAAATATCTGAGGTAAAATAAAGACGAATATACAAATGACCCTGAACAAATATGCTACGGATATGCACAAGTAATGACAGCCAGTCTATATTTTATTTTGTTGCTGAAAAGAAGCACATATCATGTTTATCTCTCTCGCTGAAGCAATCCAGATTTCAAATGGACATTAAGCAGCTAGATGTTTTCTTAGCAAAAATCAAATCTAGTTAACAGAACAAATATTCATATGACAACCCGTCACTGTGTTACTTTTTACTAATGAATTTACTTAGCTATCTTTCCAGCAGAAAAAATTAAGAACCATAATTGGTAACCATGGTCTTGATAGTCCTTCAGCAACTTCTTACAGAAACACTGTACTACAAAATTATATCTGTAATGTAATATATATGCATCTAAGTACAATAATGGACATTAAAAGCATGTTCCACAATGTATCTGTTAAATCTATTATATAAACTGCCAAAATAAAGTACCACATGGGCTCACTTTCAGCTATTTGAAAAGCATTAAAAATTCATGTTATATGAACAGGAACATCCAATACTCAGCTTTTGTAAGTGAATATTTAAGATGCACTATAAATTACAGTGCCAACTAGCAGTGCTTTAAAATACTCTGGATGTTAATAAAATCACTTTACTATAATGGACACACAAAATAAGTCACATCAGCCTACTGATGCTTGCTATTATAATATATCTGTAAAACACAGGACTTCTGTGAGGCAGTAGGTTCCAGTCCCATAACGTGAGTTATATAATACATGAGTTATACCCTTTCACATGGAAGTGTGTTATGGTTTAACCCCTGCTGGCAGCTCAGCATCCCACAGCCCCTCACTCACCCTCCCCATCTGCCCCACAGCGTGATGGGAGAGGGAATCAGAAGTACAAACAAGAGAAAACCTGTGGGTTGAAAAAAAAGGTAAGTTTAATGAAACAGAAAAGGAAGAAAATAATGATCATGATAAAAGAATTAGAATATACAAAACAAGTGATGCACAAGGCAGCTGCTCACCAGTCAGTGACCCATGCTCAACCAGTTCCTGAGCAGTAGACTCTGGCCAGCCTTGCCCCCAGTTTATTGCTCAGAAGATGCCATATGTCATGGAATGTCCCTTTGGTCTCCTGGTTAGCTGTGGTGGCTGTGTCCCCTGACACATTCTTGTGCTCCTCCAGCCCTCTCGCTGACAAGGCACAAGAGGCTGAAAAGTTCTTAGCTTAGTACAAACACTGAATTAGCAGCAGGTAAAATATCAGCATGTCATCAACATTATTTTTATACTAAATCCAAACAGCACCATACCAGCTATTAGGAAGAAAATTAACTCTATCCCAGCTGCAACTAGAACAAAGACTCAGTTTATAACTTCTGCTGGATGATATAGCCACAGATGTTGTCTCTCCATCAATACTCAAAAAAAAATCTTTATCCTATAAGCTTTTAATTAAAAATATTATAATCACTTGATGAAAGGAAAACCCAACACTTTTGCAGCTATTTTTCTATCCCCAACATCCCATTACTTTATTTGTACGAATGTCTCATGGAACCTCTTTTTTTTTTTCCTTCAAATCTGTGCAGACAAGACTTGCTGAACTAAATTGTTCAATAATGCATCAATCTGTTATTTTGTATTTATGGTGTAGCTCTTCCCTATCCTCCTTAGCGCTGTGCTGGAGTTTGGAGCCAAGCATGAGTTACAAGCCTGCAAAGCACCATGTGTGCTAATTGTGCTTTATATATTATTAATATGCAATGCATCCTGATACCAAGCTTCCAGAGCCCCAAGGCCTTCTGAGAGATTCAAATAAAGAAGAGAGGAGATCCCACTCGTCCTCAGCATTTTCTAGCTCCTTTTGTCAACTTTTGGCTGATGCTCATTATCAGAGCTGTGGGGAGGCAGTCGCAGCGTGGCCGTCACTCTCCATCCCCGCCCTGCCTGTCACTGCCATGTGCCCGTGTGCACTGCAGCACTTCTTCTCTTGGATCCTGGCAGACAGTGTCAAGCTGTTTATGCTTTGCTAACACAGAGGCTTTCTGCAGCGCTTTCTCCAGGAAGACCCTTTCCAGGAAAACCTTGTTAAGCACCTGACAGAACCAATCTTCTTTTAATTTCAAGGCACTTGGACCTTTAGATGTAATTACATGTATAAATAGAATGACTCACTCAATTTTCCTGCTGTTTGTAACTTACATTTCATTATTTTCATTTAGCTGACAGAGAGCTGACAATTGTAGCTGTCCCTGGAGATAGCGTAGTGAATCCAATTTACAGATGTTCTTTGTAATTGTTTGGCAACAGACCGCCTGGCCATGAATTTAAGAACAGAGGTGAACTTATATATATTAAGATGAACCCAGATCAAAGTACCACGCTTCATTTTATTTCTAATTAAAGCAGCAGAAATTTAAGAGAATGCAGAAATCTGTACAGGCATGAAAACCCATCTGGACATATTTGACAGGGCTCCTGTCATGCTGATAACTTTTTTTACAGCTCGGTGGTGTCTGACAAATTCAAAAACTCTTTTCTGGGCTTATGAACAGAAAATTGAAAGGGTCCAACCATGAAGCAGTCCCTGATTGCTGCTCAGCACTGCATCTTCTCTGCTGCTGCCCTGAATGCAGGCAAGCCTATGGGCTACACGTGAAGACTGCTTCAGAAATAAGCACATTACCTGCTCCCAGTGAGGGAGACAGAAGAACCATAAAGGTGTTTTTCTTCCTGGTAAATACACCCCTAACACTTAACATCTCCCTTTGTGTCCCTTGAATTCATTACATTTGTTAAACATGGTGTTTCCTTTAAATTCATTATACAAATACAAAATTAAAAGCTTTGAAAGGACAAACACATTCCCATCAAGTAGAAGCTTCAAGATTGTGCTTTTCCATGGCTTCATTGAAATTTCCCCAAGTGAATACTCCCAGCTTAGATGTACAGTCCCAAATCTCACACAGAGAGTCGTGTGCCTTTGGTACTCAGTAGGGCTCAATCAACTCCATGGCAAAGATAGTATAGAAAATACCAGTAAAACTGCAGCTTTGGAATTCTGAAAAGGAAAAACATAAAAGTACAAACAGCTGCTAATAGCTTCATATTATGGTCCCTCTGGAAAGTAAATACAGCCTATGGGGAATTTTCCAATAGATAGAAATGGCTCAAACAAACTACAGAGGAAAGAAGTGAGAGAAAGAGGAAGACGTAGAAAAACTACAGAAATTACAGTCTCAAAGCCTCCAGTTCAATCTGTTTCACTTCTATTAAATAATCAGAAGACATTTAAGACCACAGTATTTCTTTACTGGACCTTTAACTTCCAAGTGCTATGATCTTTTTTAATCAGAAGTTATAAAAGTCCTGATATCAAGTTCTAGAAAGTGAAAGAAAATCTTACTGAAGACAAAGAAAATATTATTTCCCTGTTGCAAATTTATGTAGACATACCCATACTAGAATGAATGGCATTGTAAATGGCATAAAAAGGTAATAATACAAAAGATACTACATAATATAACAGGATTGCTGTATTGATTATGTGTTCCTTGTTCCTTCGGTCCATTTGGTCCATTGCTTCTTAATAAGTATTGTGTGTGTCTACATTAATGTGATAGCCTGAAGCAGGAGTGCACTTCTGAATCAAATCTCCTGCCATTTCCAATTACCTCATTTTTTTTCAGATCTCAAGGTAACCTGAGAGCACCAAGCTCCATTTCACTGTATGGGCCTAAGTGAAGAGCTGAACTTCACACACTCCCTGATGTGCTCCCACCACTGACAGGTGATCAGCCTGCAGGACCAGAAGAGAGTCAGTCCCAGTGCATGTGACAGAGCTGATGGGTCCTTGGCACCAGCTCTTTCCCCCTACAAAACATGTTGTGCTGAGCTGCCTGCTAAGGTGGATGTAGTTTTCTTTCATTCAGCCCACCACCTTGCTATATTTGCATACTGGTTAAAAATGTAGCAAATCTAAAATATAAAAACTTCTTAAGGCTTTTTTTTAAATTCTTCTTTGCCATTAAGCACCTTGCTAAGCATGTAACCATGTTCTGGGAATTTTCCTGACATGCTGGCAATAAACCTCTAGAGGAACACTTTGTGAAGCTGCTCAGTATAATTCTTACAAAGATAAAATAATAAAATAAATTTTCAAATGTGTTGCTGTCAGAAACCATCAAATGTTTTCTCTATTGCTTCATTGTTGTCCAGGTTTTGGCTGGGAGAGTTACTTTCATTTCAGTAGCTGGAACAGTGCTGTCATTATGTCACCCTCTGGCCCCATACTGTGGGCCAAAAATGCCTGTTGTGGTTTAAGCTCAGATGGAGCTAGGCACCAAGAAACTGCTGGTTCAACCTCCCACAGCACAATGGAATGGGGAGGAGAATCAAAAGTAAAAATTGTACATTTTTATAAGAACATGTTAATAATTTAAATGAAGAAGAAGAAGTAGTAGTAGAAGAAGAAGAAGATGAAGAAGAATGGATGATGATGATGATGATAATGATGATGATGATGATGATGATGATGATGATGAAGAAGAAATGTCCTATAGTGAAATTTGGAAACAAAAATATTATTTTCCAGCTATATTCTCAACAAAAAAAGACTTTGATTCTTCTAATATCCTAAAAAATCTCTAGTTCATTTTGTCATTCTATTCTGCCATCACAGAGACAGTAATGTCCAACAGAACAACAAATTACAATAGTTACAATGCATATGTTTAAAGACATAATTTTAAATAAAGATAATAGCATAGAGTTTTAGCAAAAACGAAACTATTGTCCTTACCTTTTTTTATACCCAAATGTCAACCTGTGTGCATACTTCTCTTGTTTTGTTCCCAAGTTCAAGTTATGTAAGAAATGTTACTTATGAGAAACTACAGTATTCTTCTTGTCTGGGCTGAAATAAAGAAGATTTTTTTAGTTCATGGTTTCAAACACCCTTCACAAATCTGTGTCTAAGCACCAGGAATTAAAACTAATCTGAAAAAAAATCGTATTTTTCCCATTTAATACGCAAGAAATTAATAGTTAGATGCCATCAAACTAGGAACAACTGCCACAATTACAGGCTCATGGGCCAATATCTCAACAACAGCTGCTTGCTCTCTTTGCCATAGATGAGAATTAGAACAACAGCTGCTGACATCCAAAAGTAGAAAAGACTTTCAGCTCTCTTCCAGAGGAGTAATCATTTCTTCCCTTACAGCCATTCCACCACACTGTCCTTTGCACAAATACTCAGTAGCTGCTGTTCTTCCTGCTTTGCTGTGTTAGCTATAAATCATCATTCATGGCTCTCCTTATCAAATAATCTCAAATTCTTTTTTAGAGTTTTATTTATTTAAAGAAACTTAGAAGCAGAAGATGCACAATTTAGACTTGCATGTAACCTAGTTAATCAGTGCAAGCTTAGAGGAGATATGGATAATGAAAAGAAACCTGTTCTTAATTTTGTCACCATCCCTTTTGGTTTTTATCTCTTGCAGCCCTAACATGAGTCTGGCTGTACCCAGCCAGCCTGCTCTGTATCTGAATAGAGAGGTGATTCAGCAACATTTCAGCTAGAGGTCCATCAATTTGTTCATATAGTTTGGGAGGCTTGAGCAGAGAGACTATTAACCATGGCTAAAAAATAATGCAAAATGTCACATGTGTCTTCAGAAAGGGAAAGGAGGAAGATTAGGAAACTACAGGCAAATCATGTGGTCTGGGCTTGGAATCAGACCAGAATCTGAAAAAAAAAAAAAAAAAAAAAAAAAAGGCAAAATATGCAATAAAACACTTACTAAAATTCTGTCTTTGTGGAGATAAAATAACAACATCCAAAAAAGAAAGGGGTTAAAAAGAGACTGAAGGGAAGAAATCCTGAAAACAACATGGCAGAATGAAGCTACAGAAAAAGTAAACTAAGGGGAAATTAATGCTAGAAAAACAGAAAAGTGTGCTATGGAAGAGAAAGATACAGAGAATAAAGAAAACAAAAGAGGAAAAATAGTTATATAGGACAAACAGAGGGCATAACATCAATTCACTTTGCGTAAGTCACCCTTGGCACCCAAGGCTGCACTTGACTCATCTTTATTCTGTAAAACACATTTGCCAAAGTCCATAATGAAGTCTGGAACCAAGACAATCTGTTGTGAACTCTCTGGTTCTTTGAATTATCATTCAAAATATCATAGAAAAGAAACTGATAAACTAACACTTTTCTGTTTCTCATTCCAATGCAGTGAGAATTTCTAACATCACTTGGAAAAATATGCTTATTTTTTCCGTATTGTCATCCCCGTATGTAGTACTAATTTCAAATTGTGCCTTATAATCACAAGAGATCACTACCACACTGTAAATTACCTGAAGACTAAGAAAACTAAACTATGCTTTAATCAAAAGGTGATAATAAAGCATTTTATAACAGATTTCAAACCTTTAAATTCCCAATACAGTAAAACAACTTGTTTTCATATCATGTAGGAAAACCAGCCTGCATCACTGCAGTGCTTCATCTGCATCACTCACATCACCATTATTATCATTACTAAAATTACACTACTTGCATGTTACACCTCTAACTACAAGCATACCACAATTCCTCATTAACAGTGCTGTACTCCTAACCTGAACATGTTACTTGGAGATGGATGAGAGCTATTCCCAGTCACAGGAAGTGCAAGGTACCAGCTGAAAAGCTGATAAATCTGTATGCAGAAATCTGTACTACAGGCACCTTGCATGTGGCAGACAAAGCCCCCAGGTGAAAGGCAGCTGTGCAGTGCAGAGCACTGCTTGGGAGTTGATGCTGCTTGGTACAACCATTTATAGCTGGGTAACTATCAACAAGGGAGAAGCAAAGAGAGGAAAAATATCAAAGGTGAGCTTGGTGGACTGCCATTCATCCTGTGTGTGAGATACCCTTGTGGCCCCACCAGGGAACAGAGATTCAAGTTGGGGATTCAAATAATCCAGAAAGCCTCTTCAAATTCTTAGTCTCCTCTTTACCTAAGACATTAACTGTATTTATACTGCAAAAGAAAAATAAAATAAAATAAAAATATTTACATTTGGTTTTTAATAATAAATTATTATTTTTAGAAATGGGGCTGAAAGATTATACTGGTGCACAGGATTGCGCACAGCCTACCTTTTCTGACACATCCCCTTTTTGTTTTCAACTGTCCACAGCACCTCTGTCCCTTTGCTCTGGGTGTTATGAAAGCAGCTACAAAACAACTACTGAAATGAGGTTTTTTACTTTTCTCTAGTTATTAATGGAGCTTTCTGTCTAAACAAAACCTCATTTCTCAAAATAAGGTTTTTGTTTTTTCTTACTGAAACCTAATCTTGAAATCTCTCCTGTTCAGTAAAAAAGCACTGCAGCACTAGTTAAAGCAACAGCTATGGGAGCTGTGGGAACACAGGTGGCAACATGAATATTGAGGAACTGTTTTTCCAAATAGAAATGGCTGTTTAGAGACCAGAGGAACACACGAGCCCATCAGCCCATGGGGCTCCTCACTGCCTCCTTTCTTCTTGTTTGATAAGAGGAGAGTAACAGATTTTACCAGAGATCAGAGGAAACTGTCTGATCCCAGTGGGCTTTGGGGACCTGAGAGGTCTTGCTGAGGGACCTACCACTAGATAAAAGCAAACAGCTCATCACACAGCAGGAAGGGATCTGAAAAGACAGAAATGAGGCACATAAATAGGAAGGAGGGATTTGGATGATAGAAAAGTGGTAAAAGAAATAATTAAAAAAAAAAAAATAGAGGGGGAGGAAAAAGAAAAAAAAATAAATACAGACTGAGAGATGAAACAACCACAAACCCAACCTGTGCAGGAAAATGCCATAAACTTCCTGGGGCTGCAGTCTCCTTTTAAAATTCCCCAAGGATCAGCACATACTTCGAGCTGACAGTAAGATGCAGAGCACCCCCTGACATTTATGGGAAGGGTTCTCAGCTGAGGAGCAGCACTTTTTCTCATGGATACATCAGAATCATTAATTTGCTGGCTCAAATACTTCAGCACATTAAGGCCAAATCTTCCTCCCCCTCTCCGCTCACAGAGATGTTTTTCCCTGTGTCTTGTGTTCAGGTGAGTGGTTTTCCACTGCTGACATTTAATATTGTTCAAGGCAAAGAGGCTGTGTGACCAGAGCTCTTTATCAGCAAAACAGTAAACACATTTGTAGTGTTACTAAATTTTGTTTGGATGCCTGAAATGAAAACTAGACTGAGTGATAACAGGCTGGAATACCCTGAGACTCAAGCAAATCAAAGACTATTTTAATGGGGACTATGAATACTCTTTTGAAAAAATTCAAAGAGCAAAATACTACAGAGTGACAAAAAAGAAAAAAGACTGTCTTAAGGGAGTGAATTAGTGGCTTTTCCTGTACAAAGAACATTAGAACAAAAAGATGCTTGGACCATCTGATTAAAAAAAAAAAAAAAAGTTGACAAATTAATATCCCTGACCACTCCTCAGTCCCACCAGTTCTTACAGAATTTTTCTAAGTCTCATCAGCTGCTGAAAGCACATCTGGAAGAGCTCTAGTGATGTTCTATAACATAGGCTCTTGAATGTGGCTATAAATTTCTACCTGTGGGCTGTATGGAGGAACACATCCAGAAAGCAAAATTCTTTCTTGGCCAATGAGTTCCACATGAGACAGCTTTTGCCACTGAATTACATACTCTTTACAGGAGTTTTCATAAAAGCTTCTAGAAAAGTTGAGTGAATATATGTATGCTCTCTCTTAAAGACAACCCTTCAGGATAAGAAAACTAACTGGTAGTAGTTGTGAGCATGAGACAGTGCTGTATGTTGGTCTCTTCTTTTGGTGGCACAGCTACACCCCCAAACATCTAACTTTGCTGCAAGCTCCCTCATAAGGGTCTCTTGTCTCGATACTTTTACAAGAATAACATCCGAGGTTCACTCCTTGCTACACTGAACACCTCCCTTAGAAAACGCTGCAGAGTATGAATGGCAGCCTTGCATTGTGTCATATCCCCTCTTACTGGGAGGCCAGAAACACATCATCCATCCTCACCACCCATCGCCACTGCTCGCTCAGCTCCCTCCCAAAGCCTGTTCTGGTTCTGCTCATCACTGCTAACACAGGGGCTGACTATGGATTGCAGCTCTTCTGTTGCTTCTGTTGCCAAGGTGAATATGTGATTCTGATTCTGAATAGAGTCAGCTTGGATACAGAAATGGGTACTACGTGTGGTCCTTCACCACAGTGGAAATTTGCCCAGGACAGCACTGAGCAGCACCAAATATCCTGGAGCTTCCTGTGTGCGGTACCCACTACCAAGACCTTACTGCAATCCATTTGTGGGGTGACACTGTCATTCCTTATATCTGCCGTGTCTCTGGTCACAGTGCAGGCAGTAGGAGATGCAAAGATCTGAATTTCCCCAATCAGGACACAACATGTCCCTGCCATGGTTGCAGTTGCAGGGTAGTGCCCACCTCCTTGTCCCAAGGCTGCTGTCACTGCAGAGGACACATCACTGCCTTCATGGGGGAAGGCAGCTCCTCACCAAGTGAGGAAGATTTAATGAATCTGCACAAGACAGTGATGACTGATGGATATTTCCAATTATTAGCAAGGAAAGGCAAGTGCTGCTTGGAGTATTTTGACATATTAGAGATGAGTCATAAGAATTCCCGATTTTGCATTATCAAGAGTCCATTCCAAATTGAGAAAATAACTAATATAAGAATAGCTATTTTCAGCTTTCAAGCTACCATCTGCTGAGTTCTTGTCACCATGCAGAGAAGCTAGTAAGCATCTAACAACCTGGTGTTACAAGAAGGTAAAGCTGAAGAGCGTGAATTTGCTTGTGTGACAAAGCTGGCACTAAGACTCAGCTCCCAGCCCCCACCTGGTCGTTCATATTACACTTCTCTCCTCTAAAATCTTAGAGTCGTCAAATAAGAAGTTCAATCATTCAAACAGAACCTGATCCAGCCAGGCTATCGACAGGAGTACTACTGTCAACAATACATTGGGAAGTAAATGAAACTGCTCACAGAAAATGGGCGTCCACATCTTCTCTTTGAGAGTAGATGGAAGGCTAAAGCAAATTATGTTTTCTTTTAAATGGGAAAGAGAAGCTGTTGGATGATTCTCCAACTTCAGTATTGTTAGCTGTTGTTAAATTAATAAAACATCCAGTACGTGAGCAAATTATCAAATGGCTTAAATACAATTATTGTGCATTTCAAATATCAGTTCTAGTTATATTTTCCTTTGACAAAGTAATTACACTTCAAGAAACCACAATCAGAACAATTTTTCACTGCCAAAGCTGAGAACAGAAGGTGAAAAGGTGCATTTAGATGATTTTACAAATTACTAACTTAACTTTTATATAATAAAAAAAACATAAAAGTAGAACAGCTTAAAAATAGACCAGAGAACTCACATTTTAATCCTATTTCAAGTCACTCAGTGATTTGTAATTTAATGAGACTTCATACAAAGCTTAGGTTTAGTTTTCTTTCCCTCCATTAACTTGATTTCTTGATAGTGAAAGTTATTTGGCTGCTATGGAGACAATATATATTTTTAGTGAAAAATTCACACAAATTAGGCACAGTCATTTCCTGTCCCACCCCAGTTCCACAAGATACTCTGACTATCTGTTAGAGAAGACTGCAAAATATTCTTGTGAGGACTGAGAAGCTATTTACTTTGTGAGGATATTGGGTTCAGAGCTGTTGAGTGTAAAATACTGGTACAAGTGACAGGAAGAGAAGGAATACATTAAAAACCCAGTCACAGAATCCAAAAAGAGCAGAAGAAAATTGATACTTATACCAAAGACCTGAGCTCTTACATTGATTACTGATAAGACAATGCTGAAACAAAGGTTTTACAAGTTCCACCAAAAATCTTTAAGTGATAAGGAGGGGGAAGCAAGATTACCATGGGTCTTAAAGGCATAAGCAAACCCATTATGGGATATTTGAGGAAATTGTGGGAATGCAATAAACTTACTATGAAATATTTAAGGAAAGAGGAAATACATGCATCAGTGTAGACAGGGGAGAACAAATAATGGGAAAAAGGAGATCAGAGGAGGGCAGATAAATGCCACCGGGTCCTGTGCCTGACCACTGCAGTCTGTCATTGTAACACTTCAATATTACCCTGGGTGAGGGTGCTCTCCAGTCCATGTAAATCTGTGAGAAGTCTGAGACCTGACTGAGGGAGGGACCATAGGTCTTAGTCAGCTCTTGGGCAGCCCCAGGGTCTGAGAGGTGGGGGACACCACAGGGCTGGACCTGCTGCCACAGAGATCCATTTGTGCATGTGTGTCTGTGTGTGTATGACATCTGCTAGCATGGCTGGATCCCAAGGAAACAACAAGAAAGGAACAATTGCATTTCTCATGTTTCTGCCAGGTGGCCAGTGCAGCCCAGAAAATGATGCTGTGCCCAAAGCTTCCTGGACTCAACTTTCTTCCATCAATGCTCCCTCCCTCTGTAATCCTACTGCTCTCTCATGCACACACACACCCCTCTGGATGTGCTGTGGATAATCAGAATCACTCTGCCAAGGCAGCACTGAAAGACAAAACATCTGCTCCATCCTTGTCATGTGGACCTGATGTTCTTCCAACATGAGGCAGCAACGGATGCACAGAAAAACTTACAAATTTCCTCCAGGCTGATTTTGATGAATTGCTCCTTCTGGACTGACAAGAGATGGATAACATGGCTAGAGCAAGGAATTCTGGTATTCAGTGCTGTTTTCTCCTTTCCTCTTCACTATATAAAGCATGACAGGGGTTTCTGATAGCCAACAGAAGATTACAGATTTACTAAGGCCTGTAAGGTTTCTGTGAGAGAAGTCATGGATTGCCTCTCCAGAGCAGCATGGTGATCTGGATGCAGTATCATTTTAAGCCCTACCTCAGTCTCAAAAAGCATTCAAGAAGGTCTGAGCAAGTTTCAAGTAGCATTTCACATATTGCCTCAGCTACTTAGCTCCTCGTGGTGCTCATGAGCAAGCCACACACCCAAGATAGCTCACAGAAATTCTTGTTGGAGATGGGTTAACAGTGGGTTTATTTGCACAGCCAGACTAGTAGCAGATTGATAAAGAGAGAATAATTAGCAATTTTGGAATGTTAGCAATATGTATTTTCAGACAAAAATATTTGCTTTGAGGCTCTGACTTACAGTTTTGGTACCATTTCTATTCCATTCTTCCTTTTAGGTGATAGAGACTGTCCAAGTTCTCACTGATGGCTGTTTTATGCCCCCTTCTTTTCCTCACATAATTAACATATCCTACGTTCTTTCAGAGACAGATAATTTTGTTCAAAGTTCTCCCTTTTTTCCCCTCATATACGGCTAATTATCACCAGAGTTATTAAATTTGTAAATTTTGGTTGTTTTCAAAACCATCCACCCTTGACTGCAAGGTTCAGGGCCTCTGCAAGATCATAGCAGCCTTTTGCATGCATCCAAACAGCATACTATTTGTGTTAAGGATGAAATTATTCTTTCTGCAGTATTCCCTCCACCATTTTTTGAGGTGAATTCTCTTTCACATTCTATTTCATTGTTACACATCTCTTTTGACTACTGTTTCTACTCACTTCTCACTGGATTTAAATCCCACTTCTTGTGAATACTGAAATGTAGTGGAGTATTCCGCCCACCTGGTGTCTGGTTGTAATTCATAGTCAGGTTCTGAACATGAACAATAGCCAAAAAATGTTTCTTAAAGTTTCTTAAAGGTCTTTTTGTAGTAGTGACTGTGAATAGAACCTAGAAGAAACCAAATTTAGGCACACCGGTATTCAGATCCAAGCAAAAAGCATTAGTGTAGTCCTAAAAGTCATTGGCCTGATTTATGGCCTGAATTATTATATTCCTCCAGGGTTTCAGTGATGACATGCTTGCCACATGCTGTCTGTTTAATGCAGTTCTTTGTCTTTCTCAGAATATTTCTGTAAAAGCCTGCATTTATTCAAAAGAAAGCTAAGTGAAGATTACAAAGGCCAGGACCATGCTAGGTCCAGCATACAAATCATTCAGCCAATGTGCTTTTTGTGTTGTCACCATTGGCAAGTCTGTGCTTTCTGATTTCCCCCCTCCCTCACAAAACCTCTTTGCTTCCCCCTGGAATATCAGGATGTCTCACAAAAATGCACATGAGCATAGGCTTGAGCCTGGGGTTTGCAGCAGCAGGGCTTTGGCATTGATTATGAGCCATTCTGATGTTTTCCACTGATTACCATGCATGTTTCTCTCCTACACAGCATCTAAAATGATTCCTCATGTTTCTGTTGTCCTCTCTCCTAATACAAGAGAAAAGGGAATTTCCTAATACTGAAAGGCAGATGAGGAACACTCTCTCCAGGCAAAGAATGAATAGCCTGTAGCCAGCTTATTTCACAATATTCCTCCATGTCAACATCTTTGCTGGATCCCCCAAATGATTGTGCATTCTTACTGATGAAGAAAATACCCAGAGGTATCATAATGCCAAGAGCTTTGGTAGGATATGTCTCCTTATTCTTCCTTCAAGGTACAAAACTGCTTCTCACTCAAGGAAACAAAAAAGAAACTTTCTGTATACTCAGAATATTAAATAACTGGAAACTTTCTATTTCTGTAACACATCTGGTACCTCCTGTTACTGGAGGCAAAATACTGAGCTAGAGAGATAAGTGTTTGAATAACAAGGTTATTGTTTATTAATATCATTTAAAAA
This sequence comes from Lonchura striata, assembly GCF_050655825.1. Taxonomy (NCBI): domain Eukaryota; kingdom Metazoa; phylum Chordata; class Aves; order Passeriformes; family Estrildidae; genus Lonchura; species Lonchura striata. The sequence goes on along the minus strand of NC_140704.1, from coordinate 22,007,009 downwards.
TGACCACTGGTGAGCAAGATGGGACAGTGTTTGACAGCAGATCACTCAGTTCTTTTATAAATTCATGCCAGCTGCTATGGCAGTCAGGAGTAAGATATACAACTGCAATACCAGTAATTTTTGACATATTTTTCCCTTATTTTCTATTGTTTCCCTCTAAGTCCCATTAGTAATCAACAATTCAACAGTCTTACAGGTTCCCTTACTCAGACCAAGAACTTATTTTAAACTTGATTTACCTGCTCCTTCTCAATCCATCTACCAGAAGAAGAAATTCTACAGCTTTAAAAATACATTAATACGAAGCTGGGAGCAAGAGTTAATGACAGTCATTTCTACCTTTCTCTAAGTACTGAGTGAAGATGCAAGGATTCAGAGAAATTCTTGCTTCTAACAGTATGCATCCTTTATTGCACTGTGAGGAACGAGGTGAGCTTCCTTTCTTTTCCAGGAAGACAGGCTTTAAAGGACGTAACATTGCAAAGGAGTCATAGGGTAAATTAACTACAGTGCTTTCCTTTCCTATTTCACTCCAGGTTGCCAGCACACCTAATATGCAGCTGCATTATCACAAAATCAATCAAAAAGAAGTATAGAGGATATTGAGGCCCTTCAGCCATTACAGCCACACAATGTATGAATCAACGCCAGGGGGACTCAATGTGTGTGTCCACTTTCAGCATTTCCCCTGTGAAAAGCTTCAGATGTTAATTCTTTACTGCTTCTGAAACTTTGAGCATAAATATTCCTTTTTAAATAAATGTTAAAGTCCTTAATCACGACTCATTAGGGATATTATTATTCTATTTTATTTATTTACTTACTGACAGGTTAAAGTTACAATATAACAAAAGCTATTCAATGAATGATAACATATGACAAATTAAGAGATACATTCTATTTTAAGTGGCTTTTTTCTCTTTAGGGCTTTGTTTAAAAAAAGAAAAAAAATAAATGTTTATCCTGTTTTTAACATCTGACTGGAAGTTCCAAATCTGCAGGTTTCTTTTGTGACAAAACATTGAAGTTCACAAAAATGAACAGCAACTACCCCTACACCATGTATTTTAAAAATTTAAGTATTTAAATGAACTATTGTGTAAGTTTGAGCCTTTGAATCCATAGAACGTGTAATCTACTCTGCACAGTGGCCATACTAAATGTTCATTACTAAATGGTGTTGAAGAAGCAAGGGAGGGTGATAAATCACCACCACAACAAGAAAAACAGCCCCTCCATCTGGAGGCACCAGCTTTCCAAGCTTTCTGCAAAAGGATTGTACAGCCCAGTGTCCCCAGAGCACTTTGACATTCATATCCTCTAAAACTGTATCTCACTTAAGACAGGCTTGACAGCTGAAGTAGACATTCCATGGCAGGCAGGCACTGACACTGTCAGAGAATATAGGGACATTTTAGAGACTCTAAGAGTGTTTAATGTCTAAATCCCACCTTTCTCATCTTGCACTGTGAAGTTCAAGATACACAATAAATGAGTTCTATCTCATGTTGTTTCCTCCCCAAAAGACTAATTCCACTAAAGTTAACAGCAGATTAATAAAAATTACATATGTTTCTTTTCATATCTTGCTCTACAAGATACTTGCTATCACTAGAAGAGTCTGACCAACATGGAATCTCTCTTACTTGTGCAGTGTGTACAGCTGAGCAGAACAGCTGTGCTCCATGGATACACAGAAAACATCTGGCAGCCAGAGCACACCAGACTTTACTGTCCAGCTGCAGGCTGAGCTCCCACAATGGGGCCATGTAGTTCCTGACCCATCCAACCCATCATGCAGCTGAGCTGCACTGAAGCTTGTTTTTGTAAACTGCTGTGCAGGAGGCAGCCCCACTAACACAAACAGCCTGGAAAAAGCTGCAGTCTGTACTGAGTAAAACAAAGGTATTTTTCATGGCTTCACCAGCTTTGTTCTTCTCAGCCTCTGTTCCTCTTATTTCCTCAAGCTTGTGAGTAAGTGTGGGCACAGCTCGTGGCTACGATTTGTAGGCCAAGAGAGGAATTTCCCAATAGCTCAAGTCCTGGAGCTGACAAACTTGCTCTATAAATAAGAGACGTGGCAGTTTTTCATCACGAGCTTAAATTAGGTTTGAGCACTCTGAAAAGCCTCCTGTGAACCTGCAATACTGATAGGAAGTGCACACATTTACTCCTTGTCTAACCTATCCCAAATTAACCTCCTCCTGCCCATCTAATTTTCCATCTGGAGGAAATTTTGGCACATTCTGATTAAGATCCAGAAAAAAGGCTGTGGTACTTCATGCAAAAATTTGCCTCTGGATGAATGTTTAACTAATTGTGAAGGCATCTATGCCCCTTTGCTGATGTGTGTACTGCCAGCATGTGCCCCACACTACCCTCACACAGCCCCATTCCCACCCCTCCCACCTGCTGGTCCAATGGAAATGAACCATCAGACTCTCAGAAAGCCTCAATCACCTTGGGCTTCATATTATAACAACAACAACAACAACAACAACATTTTTCCCTCATGCCAGGCAGATTGTTGCTGTGTTGTTCACCACTGATGCAAAAGGGCCAGACCCAAATCCCTTCTCCTTCCCCACCTTGCAAGAAATCTCAGTATAAACACAGACTTCCAGCAAGAATATCCTGATTGTTAAATTACATTTTAATTTCTCCTGTTGGAATTTCGCCACCTTTTTAATTTTTATACAATTATCCAATACATTTTGGAGCAGAATTTTAATGTCTGATATATGCGCTTCTGACATTGTCTTGTACATCTTGCGGAACATGGACCTAAAATGCACTGTCTGCAGATGTGCCCCCACAAACAAATATTGACAGTACATTAAAATATATTTGATCGCTCTAATGGAAGCTGTCAGAGACTACCTGGCTCTTTAATGAAGAAAAAAAAAAAAAAGCTTTTTCTATTGATAAATCTCTGAGCACATGCAGCCTAATTTTTTTTCCCCTTTTTTAGATTGAGGTTTACTCTCAAGTGGAGGGCTCAGTTATTGCTAATACAGCAATCAATGAAAGCATCACCACATCTTTTTTTTTCCTCCCTCTGGCTCTATGATTTCCAGAGAAAACAACTTACGAAGCTTTTCCTGTCTTCACCTTAAGGTGAACTCTCTAAAAACATCAGAAATGTATAAAATTTCCTGTGTATTCTTCCATATTCTATTGAGAGGTTTCTGTACTCAAGAAAGATATTTTAAAATTTTTCTCATCTTCTGTTTATATCCTTTTCCAGTGAACATACCCTCAAATGAAAGGAAGGATTTTGTATACCCTTAAACTAATAATGGGCCTTTTATTTCCTGATAGGATTAAGAATTGCATCTGCTTGAGCTTATTTACTGGTAAATTTAGTCCATATATTTCTTTATGGAGGTTAGGTCACCTCAGCAAACACAAATTTTACCTCTCCACCCTCTACTGTTTGTGGATTTTCTTTCAAAAGTAATATCTCAGCTGCTGGCTCCATATACTTATCCAGCTTGGAATTAATAAATATCACATTTCCTTTCATGCTGGCAGGTCTCTAAACTTTTGCTGCAATATTGACAATGGTTCTTATGATACATTTTATGAGGCAATATTGTTGCTACTATCCTCTGAGCAGAGGGTGCATGAAAACCCTACGAAAGCAAATCAACACAATTTAGTTCTCACATGTCACTGCCTGGGGTTGAGTGGTTTGATAGATGTGCTGAATATTTGCAGTCTCAACTTCAGAACTGAGTCTGCCTTCCTGACCTGGGTCTGCTTTATGATTTTGATTCCCTGTCACACTTGTAGAATAAAAGAGTCTTCAGCCTTCACATGGTTCAAACTGTGATGTTCACTTTTCTGAGCAACTTTTCTGATAATTATGTTTATTCAGACATGGAGTTTGGGTGAAAATATACTAATCTTAACATTTTTTAGTTGATTCTTAGGCAGATGTTTGCAGAAAATTAATTTTTCTCATGATCCACACAAAGACATACTCTTGCAATTATTAATGAAATCATAGTAAATCTCCATCTTTGAAGCTATTTGAAAGTCAGTTGTACAGATCCACCAGCAGTCTGATCTAACTTTAAGCAGGAACTTGGACTAGATGGCCTCCAGAGATCCCTTCCAAATTAATTATTCCATGAATATATAGCATTAGCATTTTATCCTTATAATATTGATTTTATTATTGTAATTTGCTCCCTCTTGGGAAGTTTGACTGCAGAATGAACTAATAATCTGGTGCTTATGAAATCACTAGACAACAGGGATTGCCTCACCTTCATAGCAGAAGCATAGATTCTGTAAGCTTCCCAGCAGTTTTTACAACTGCAGTTTGTAAATACTTTATTCTTTTTCCCTGCCTGGGGAAGAGCTGCTGTACTGTGTGGGGGATCAGTGCACTGAACAGATGGTCCCTAACCCCTACATGTTGTTTGCAATCATTGCTCTTTAGGTGGCAAGTCACTTAATAAAATCCAACTGTATAAAGAAAAGTGCATGTGCCAGCAAGGAATGTTTTCTCTTGAGGCCTGTGTGTTTCTCCAGCCACCCCTGGTGCAGGAGCTCCAAATCCACACCCTCCTGTGCCCACAGAGTCCTGCTGAGCCAAACCAACCATCACCTTTCCCTCAGCAGCGCTCTTCTCCCGGCCCCTTCTCACTGAAGCTTTCTGACCCTGCTTGCCAGTGTTTTGGGATGCTCATGACTTTCCTAGCAGAAGGCTTTTTCAAAAGGGAAGGAAGTCTGAGGACTTCTCTGAGTGACACAGACCAAGAGTCAGCTGGTGACAACAGACCCATGCCCTGCTCGCTGATGGATGGAAAAGGCCACAGTGAAGTCTAATTAGAAAACCATTGCCAAATTGTTTTGGCACCCACAGCAGCTTCTGTCAGATACCAATATAGCACACACGATTCACCACCATCCTCTAGTCCTTCTGCAGCAAGATTTAATGCTCCTCCACACAGAGGAATCCAGGGTTCTGAGTGTTTCTGCTGTAGACAGACAGATGAGGTTGTTACTGCTTCGGGCACAGAGCGGGCACTGAGTCAGGGCTGACCGAGCAGTACGAGAGAGACAGACAGACAGAGACAGACTGCAGCCATCATTCCTGCTCTCCCCTACCACCTAAACACAATAGGTTAGCCATTATGATTTTCTGGGGTGATGAGGTTGATCTTACCAATAGATTTCAGATATTGGAAATACCATCCTTTTAACTGTCCAGCTATGAAAAGGGTGATATTAGGCAAGGAAGAATGAATGCAGCAAAAAAAAAAAGCAGAAGGAAGGAAGCACAGGAAGGGAAGCCACACAGCTGCAGAAAAAGCAAGACTGTTTTATATACATTCCATGGAAAAGACAATGAAAGAGTTACCAGTATATCTGAGGAGAGTCTTTATGCAACCAAGAAACCGTCCATGTGAAACATAAAACAAAGCCAGAAAAAGAAAAGCTACCAGAATAAATTTTGCATAATGTGTCAGTCCTAAGGCTTAGTAGGTAGAAATCTACTGAAAATTATTTCAAATAAATAGCTTACTTTGAACTGTGGATGAAGTCAGAAAGGTAGAACACAAAGTGCTAAAACTGCTGGACATTTCCTACAGCCAGCTGGCACAAAGGGATATAGAATTATTTAAATGAGGATCAAAATTTAATACACGAGGCTCACTATTCTGTATCTTTATGGTTTTAAATCATAGCATTCACAAATTCTATTGCATTTGAAGACCTTTATTTAGTCCTTATCATTTACTGGAGCTCACTGTACAGTAAATAAACTTTCTAATTGGAGAAACAAAATCAATCTATTTTTTATGTTAGATGAGCATATAGATGCTATGATTAGGAAAACTAAAATAGCTGAAACAAGCAGACAAGTAATGTTTATGAATTGAAACACTCAGTTCAGACTACCTGGTAAATAGATGGTCAGAAATACCAGCTGTAGATGCAAAAATCACCATTGGTTTGACAAGGACCTGTAAACAAATACAGGGTTAAATCTGCAGTGACTCAATCAACTCCACAACCTTGATACCTCCTACAGTTCTAGAAAGACAACTCTACAGTGCTTCTAGGTGACAACCTAGAAATACAACCAAACCATTTAATTTCATGTGATCTACAATGGTGAAGTGATGCACAATAATAGGCTACTGCAGGGCTTATCACAAGGTCATTATTTCAGCTTTATAAAGAATCAAATGTTACATCAGATATTACAGGACTATGATGCTGTAAACCTTCTGCAGAGCTGGAGCACATGCTCAGGATGTTCTGCAAGATCTAAAGTTATGTGTGAAACTTTTTAAATGGCACATCATCTTCTTCCCTTGCTATTCCCAGTGCTGCACACACAGACAGATTTTAACTGATATATTTTAGAAAAGACTGGAGAAGTCAGAATATTATGTTAAGGTGAGTTGATGAGTTCATTGCTTGCATGGCATTTGCCATCTGAAAAAGCCACTTTATGCTGCATTAACCTTTTGTCTGTAATTGTTTTGGGTTTTTTCCTAAGATCTTTGAATTTTTAAACTGTGTACAGTTGCCAAATTATTTAAATGGGTGGCTACTTATTTTGTGGCCAGGTAGGGATAAGCAGCACTTCAGAGTGCATGATAGTTGAGTTAAACTGTAAAGGTACTTGATCCACCTACTGAAAATGTAAGTCAGCTGATGCTATTGCTAATTGTACTTTTTCTCCCTTTTTCAGGTTCCTTTGCATTCTACTCTCATCACATAATTTCTGTTTTACTTTCATTCCTAAGCATAAGGAAAGGGAAGGGAGGGAGGGAGTAACACAAGAAGAATTGCAGAAATATGTTGTGAAAATTCCTCAGGGATTACTTCAATCACAAATAATTTCTTCAATCATTTTTAATCAAGCAACTCACATTGTGATAATTCTCTGCATTTTTTTAATAGCAGTCCATCCAGAACTGATGTTAATCTCCAGATCAATTCTATTTCAGGAAAGAACTTTGTAACCTCTTATTTCTCCTTATCAAACAGTGTGAAATATGTTAATCCCTGTAGATTAATTTTTCCAATAAATGTAAAACCAGTGATGTCACAATATGTGTGTGTACTCACTGCAGGGAACTCCAGCCTCTCCGAGAGCCAAAGGTCCAGCCCGATCCATCAAAATGTTGCATGTTCTAACACAAAATTTTTACTCCAATACAAAATTCAGGAGAGCCTCAGGTTTCTCCTCACCAGCTTTTACTAGTTTTCTATCCAAATGATGTTTTATATTTTGCAACTATCCAATCTTCAGCACATTATTTGAAGTCCTTTACTATCCTGCTATCCATTGGCTTGCTGACATAGAGTATCCTGTAGTTAATGGGCAGGGATAGAATTTTAAAAATATGAAAACTCTAAGATCTACTATCCTGTGACAAAGATGCAGTTTTGTCCCAACTAATTAACACTGACACCGAGTGTGCAGCACAGTAGCTAAATTGCAAGTTGGTTTGTTTGTGTTAATTGCTCTGTTAGCATTATTTTTCAGCCCTGAATTAATTTAAGCAAGAAGAGTTTTTGTTCTTTCGATTTCAATGAAGACTGTATTAAATATAGCTACTTTCATTTTCTTTGCCACTTTTCCTTAATGTTGCAAAAAGACCAATTTGAAAAGAGAGAACACAGTAAATTTTGGCTCAGTGGGAGATGCACTCACAGTTGGATCTCTTCTTTTTATATTTCTCATAAATGCACAAGCATGTTGCCTCCTGAATTTTCCTAATGACAGAAATTTAAAGTCCTAGACAACAATTAACACTACAGGGGCAAGAGTAGTGCAACTCTATTACCACAAAAAAGGAAATCAAAAGCCGGTTTTAAAGCTGTAAATTTTTCAACTTTTCCTAATTTCAGTTTTTACAACTTTTGCTTATCATTCATCAAAAAAACCTCAGAGTTCTCACATTATTACTGAGTATATAAGATAATTTTTTTAAATTAAGTATGAATAATAAATAATGAGAGTGGTGATTTTATTTGTGAAGATGGTATTGATATGAGCAGAATGTGACACTGAACCCCAGGCAGGTTAAATAATTTATGGAACTCCTCACATGGAAAAAGTGGCAAAAAGGGGTACAGGTGACATTACCAGGCTGTTCTACAGAACAGCAGTTAGTTTGGAGGAAGCCTGTGAGGACTAGAGAAATCTGCACAGACAGAATGCAAACAGACTTCACAACTCTCATCAGCTGCAGTAAATTTTCTGACATTTCATGAAGCTTATATTGTCCAGTTAAGGCCTTGACCTCCAGTGGGGCAAAATTAAAATAAGACATAAAATCCATATCCAAATTAACAAGCCCCTAGTCTGTTCAGGCATTTCTAGCTGAAGGGGAGGAAGAGAGAGCACTAAGATGAAGATTTTGGTGCAGGCTTGTTTGAGAGATCAGTTCAGGTGGTGCTGTCCAAACGGAGTGAAATAGCTGCCTTAGTGATTTAGTGAATGAATTAGTGAACGTGAAGGAAAATATAATGTTGCCCCTTTTGTTTCTCTTTTTTTTTTTTTTTATGAAAATAAGTAATGTGAAATGAAAATCTCATGAAGAAAAGAAGTTTATGTTTGCCATAATAAAGACTTTCATAATAAATATGGATGAGGATATAGGACTTTTTAAGGAATTAAGGAGGTGGTGGATGCACTCAAAGCCCATTCTCTACTCAAATTCCCCTTGATTTAAACATTGCTACAAGAATCACTAATGCACTAAGGAGATAACAGATGTCCCTCAACTAAAGAAAATTACAGGGAGATCACCACAAAAAACCAGCCTCAGCACAGAAAGATATCATTATTTTCATGCTCCAGCAATCTGCAGACTCTGCTCAAAAGACATATAATATAACTGGAGTCAGACCTAATTTACACTACTGGAAATCCATGTTGAAGCAAATAATTTACTTTAACTAATTATTGTGAATGGGGGTTGGAATCCATTCCAGGTCCTATAATTTTTCCTCATGCCTGAAAAAATGTAGTCTAGTGGTATTAGATATCACAAGAGTAGGACCTTATAAGACCTAAGAGACTGGATAATGAAGAAATTTTCCTATGAAAAGAAATTCCCAACATCAAGCCTGGAGTGTGATTGGCAGATGGACAGCCACCCCCACCTCCACCCTGTGCCTGGTGCACTAAGCTTCTCCTCTGGAAGCTGTACAAAATCCATGCATTCATAAGACAGAAGTAGCTGCAAACCCATCTTATTAAATATGAAAGTTTTCAAGTCATGTGAGATTTTAAGAAAAACTAAGATTTTTAAAATATAAATTGGGGGGAAATACAGAAGTGTTTTTAAGGCATCAGTTTGCAGCTATTCCAGAAAGCTAAAGCAACATGCATATTCCCACAAATGTAAAGGAATCCCATTATATTCCCTTATAAATAAGAAAGAAGGAAACAACAATCACATTCCTCCTCCACACGCTTTTCTGCCCTTCCTAATATTAGTGCTGAATCTGCTTAGAGTACCATGCAGGTCAGTATATTACTATTGACAACATGCTTCAATTTGATTCCTTGAACAAGAAAATCACTACTTCAATCTATGTTGTTCTTAGTAGGAAACACTGTTGTTAATTTTTTTTTGGCTGCTTTTGTAACTTTTTACATTTCCAGCAGCAGCAGAGCAGGATGTATTAATTAACCAGTGTGTATGATTTGCCATTTCTTAGGTACTATTATAAAACCTGAATTTTGACATCCGCAGCTGAGCTTTGCCCAGGCTCAGGGACCTAAAGTGCGTTCAAATTGCAACAAACTCTGTACCTACACAAACCTTCATAGAGGGCACTATAGAAATATCTACCATGATTGCATCTCAGCCAAGAAGCCTTTCACAGCTCACACCACATGGTAGTTGTATGAACCAAACAGTGAACAATATATCCAGTGAATATAACACTTTTATGCACAGGGAGGTTAAGAATGCAAAATATAAGCTGAGTGTGAGCAATGCCTGCAGTTAAGGTCTTGTATCGCCACCAGATTAAGTTGCTTATAACTTTGCTATTGAGTCACAGGTTTTATGACCCAGAGACCTGTCTTAAGTTAAAATTTCAGATCAAATGTTTTTTTCTGTTCCTGGAGCAAGTGTATTACTAGCAGGGTGAGTGCAATTGGTTTCAAGTGGTCTGAGAAATCACCTCCCCAACAGGTTTCCATTACCACTGCAGCAACCAAAGCTTGCATCATCAACTACTACAGAGTAACAGCCATGATTAGGCACGATAGGGCAATTAAACCTTCAGGTGCGCGGATCTGACCACAAGAGCACTCCCAACAGTCCCATGAGCATGAGGAAAACATAAAACACTTGGGCCATACAATATTCTCATCTGTTTTGTCATTAAGATCTGAATGAAGATTTTGAAAGCCAGCATGGCAGGGGCTTCTGAGGTATTGGAAATTACATTGTTCCTATGAGAACTGAAAGGTCTAAGGGCACCAGAGAAAATCTTATTTGACATAAAATTATGAAGGTCCTGGGAAAAGAGTGGAGACAGTTTCAGGAAGGATTCATCTGGGGAAGGAAGCACCAAGGACTCGGGCTGTTAAGGGCTGCTCTCTGTGGTGACACCTTCCATACACTTCAGAGAAGAGATAATCAAGACCTCAGAGTGTTGGGAAGGATGGATAAATATAATTATTCACAATAGTCCAGCTACTGGCTGGACAATGCCCTTACCTACAGATAGGTCCAAAAGTCAAGTGGACTGTTCCATCTCACCCCCCAAAATGTATGGTTCACCCTGCACCTGTAACCCTTCCCTAAAACATCAGGTGTCTGTGACCCCATTGGCCCAAGTCTTGTTCCAGCCCACCTTGAAGCCCCCTGATAAGGGGTCTCCAAGGGGCCAGACACCCTCTTGGAACTTCCCCTCTTTTGGATTTTCCCCCCTCTTAGAATTTCCTCTCTCCTAGAGCATCCCTCTTGCCTCTCCCCTCCCCCACCCCCTCAAGCCTTGCCAACTGCTGTGTCTGGCAGCTCCAAGCAAGACTTTTCTCCATCCCTAATAAACCTGATATCCCAAGAGCAGCCTTCGGAGATCTCTCATCTCCATTCATCTAAGCCGTCCTGGAGCACAGCACTCCCTACATCAGAGCACAGAGAAATCCATTTGGAAATAGGGAAGAACAGGGAAAGTATCCAGGAAAAGAAAATAAAAGGTAATCTATTAGCAGAGTGGAAGATATAGCTGGGTTTTGAGAGAGAGCAAACAAAAGAGAGAAGGTCTGGAAGCAGGGGGCTGGAGGCCAGGTGGAATGGCAGCAAATAGGTTGGAGGCAGAGTGGTGATGAGGACCAGGGCAGGATCCTGCAATGATGGGAGGAGGGAGCAGAGCAGGACATGCAGCAGAAACTGCTCCTCTGAAACCCCAAACCAGAGACACTTGCTCTGAATTTCTTTCTTACAATTCCTCTTCTATACTGTTTTTCTCAGCCAGGCTGGAAAAAACAGAAAGTGTGTCATACCACACCATATGGGCCTATCCTGAGGGCCAGTCATCTGAAATCCATCACACAAGTGTGAGCTGAGCGAGCCATGGGAGCTGCATCGCATGATTATGCCTTGTGAGGGTCTGCCATCACCGAGGCACTCAGAATATTAATGGATTTTACAATGGCTAGAAGACAAATGAGGATGCATTCATGTTGGCAGACTGTAGGAATAAGTCCACACATATTTTATGACTGAATTTCTGTGTATTCAGTTTGGTGGGGGTTCTTGGTTCTTTTAGTTATTTGGTTGGACATTGAAAACTTGATTCTAGAAAGCTTAAAGACCTATTCCATAGTTATCTATACATGGAATGGACAAAGGCTGCCCTTGGAGAAAGGAGAATGTGGTTCAAGGCAGTAACATACTGCATAAATCCAAAGTCAATTAATTTATTTTGCAAATACCTTCAATGTAGAATTTCACAACTTTCCCAAATTTGACTTGCACTTTAGTATTTGCTTACTGGGTAATGCAGTAAGGGAATTATGCAAACTGTGATGCGTAAGACACAAGGATCATCTCATCACCTTTCTTACAAAGCAGCCCAAGATTTTTAACTACTGCAGAAGGAAGTTATAAGCTCATTTTCACAGTCAGTGCATCACAGTTTTAAGCATTTCTGGGAATTGCTTCTCTTCTTCAAAATCATCTTATGGGGTAAGGAGCAGTGGCTCCTGAGATACAGGAACTGAGTGGTCTGCAAAACCAGGCATCTCATCTCCAGCCTGGCAGATCTGGTTTTAAAAGTGCCAATCTAAATGCTGGAGCAGATGTAGAGTGGCTTCTGCAAAACATGACAGGACCCAAAGAGGCTGTCTAGTGTCACAGGAGACTGCAGAGCAGAAAGTTATTTTTGGAACTATTCCTTCTTCTCCAGTATATAATTACTTTTCATTTCTTCAGCTGCTTCCATAAGCAATTTCTCACTAGCACGGAGTTTGCTCTGTCAAATAATATACTTCATCTACCTATCTCAGTCCTGTTTTTGTTGGTTTTCAGAGCAGAGAACCACAGGGGATCTCCTGAGCTAGTGCAAATTCTTATTATGGAACTCATTTCAGTGATAGTTCAAAAGTGAAGACTGCTCAAGATTTGGCATTTGGGGCATTCTTTGACAGCTATAAACTGATGAGCTCAAAGAAAGCACCATCCAGAAAAATAATGCAATATATTAAAAAAAAAAATAAAAATGAAAAACCACCAAAACCAAAACTACAAAACACAAAACCACTGATTATTTTTTTATCTTTAAAATTATCATTTGGACTTCTTCCATGCCCACAAGCAAAATACATGTGCACATTTCCCACTGAAGTTTGTAAGGAGTTTCGTACACTTAGTGAAGTGTAAATAATTTTCTGGGAGCCTCTTAATGTTTATTTGCAGACATGCTAGAATCTACATGAACAGTATGCACAGATATTGTTATATCTTATTTTTCTTCAAACGCAAGTTGATGTAGAAATGAAAATGCTGTCAGAATTTAGAAAATACAGCCTTATTTTGCATTCTTGCAACGGAAACACGACTGCTACAAAAACTGAATAATGAACTGATGCTTTCATAAATTATGGGATTGTTGCCTCTTAGCACTTGAAAAATGAATGAATAAGTAATATTTGAAAATGTGTCTGTAATATATTTCCAGCTATTTTCTTTTGGTTCTTTAAATCCATGTTGAATATTAGCATCATGACCACTCCAGGCATGCCAGGAATCAGTATCATCCAATAGGGCTCCTGACAGTTGGTCTTTGGAATACGTCCTTATCCTGGCAATTATTTAATGATTGCTTAATATATGAAAAAATCTTGCACATTTTATAGTATCATCATGCCATCTAGAGGTGGCATATCACTGAGGCTCCCACTCATCCTTGTGTCCAGAACAAAGCAAAATATCGAGTGGAATAGTGGGATGGGGGCCTTTAAATACAGCCTTTCACTAGGATGCTCCAACAGATTTGGTTGCAAGTAGGCCATGTTATTGCCATTCAGCACTATTAGTAAAGGACAGGAAATGCTGTTGCATGAGACTCATTAGGAAAAAAACTGAGCATTCAAAAGCCCATTGCTTATTCACAAAAGAAAATAAGCAATGGACAGTCTGTTGCTTTTCTACCCAGCTCCACTAGAAACTGTGCTCCATCTGGAACTCCATATTCACTGCCTATGAAGTCCTACAGAGGAATAAACACTGTAAGGATCAATGCTGTTCAAAGCAGTGAGTCAAGTCCATTTCAAAAAAGAAATTTTCAAACTAACAGCCAGCCTTGCATTTGCCACATGCCCCCCATCTGTCTTGACCCCTTCATTTCCCAACACTTCTACTTCCCTGAAGTAACAGAGCTCTGAACAGGAATCAAGTACTTCTCAGTGATAACTCAGGGTAGAACAAGCCCCAGAAAGTCTTTGGTCCACCTTCCTGCTCAAGGAAGCATAAAGATGAGATCAGAAGAACTCTCTTTAGAATATTGTCTAGTAAGGTCTTAAAAACCTGCAAGGACAGAAATAGCACAACTTATATTGCCCAACTCTTCCACAGCTCCACTGTCTCCATGGAGAAAAAGCTTCTCACTGCATCCAGTCTGCATCAAGGTTGTTCAGTTTACACTCTCCCATACCTTCCCCAGCACACATCCTCATGATGTGTGTTCATAGCTCCCTTGTCTGGTCTGGAGGAGTTTGGTCCCTCCTGAAGTGGTCTTGTCTCACAGCTGAATCAGCGCCAGTCCTTAGTTTCTCCCCAAGTACAAGTACAGTTCATGTGAGCAAAGTCTCTACTTAGGAGAGCAAAAGTAATGAAGATGTGAAAGAACTATTGACCAGGAGGTTGCAGCTGGAAACTGGCAAGAGATACATGGTTATGTTTAGTAATAATTATCAACTTTTACCTTTAGCTGATTCTTGTCCCATTTTTAAAGATACAAGAGTAAATTAAATAAGGGTATTGCATAACAAAACTACTGAGGAAAACAGAAATATATTTTCCCTGTAGCAAATTCTATTGCTTGGTTTACTTTGTGCCTCCTATTACATAGAAAACCTATGGCTGAATTTGCTTTACTGTCTGCTGTTATATTCCTACATCTAAAAGAACGAACAAGCAAACGTCAGCATTGAAAAATAATATAAAAATAAAATCTCAGTTCAATGCCCTTGCAAAACAGCAGAAAAGGCATTCTGGAAACAGTTCTAATCACTAGAAATACATGTCAAAAATAGTAATTAACACTGTAATTATCCTACAGCCTTGGCATCTGTCTTATATAAGCATTTAAGCCCCAAGAAAAGAGGTCAGCATGACTTCAGTTGACAGAAATACATGAGATGGGAAGAACCAACAAAAACTCTGAAAAATGCTCAGGCTAAACATTTCTGCTTTCACTTGGACAGTGCTACACAGGACACTGATGTTTTCACCAAGTTCCCAACAGCATCTGTGTGCATTATCCAACAATTCCTCCAATGTAAAAATTCATACAGTCTTTTGGAAGCAGGAGTTAGTCCATTGCCAGTCATGTCTCTAAACAAAAACCAGTCATTTCCACTGTGCTTTGTGCTGCATTCGGAGTTCTTGGAGCACTAAGCACTCATCTCCTCCATCCTGGGAGCTAGAGTGGCTGCAAGGCCACCATGGGCCATGCCAGAGAGGCTCTCTGCCCATGGACACCCTGACCAACACTGTGTGGCAGCTGGAAATGGAACTGCTATCTGCAGGTGTGGTTCAACACGTTCGTCTCTCCCAGCAGAGAATTGTGTTAGTGGAAATCAATGACTGCAGCATCATGGCTTGCAGCCCAGAGGGGTTGGGGGGAAGGATTGTGATTTGGGTTTCCTGAAGATCCCTTCCTCAGCCTGTGATTGCCACAGTCTCAGAAGGGGGGGTAGATGCTTCTTAGCATCCATATCCCATTTTGGATTCCCTCTGTGGGCACAGGCACTTGTGGCACTGAGCTGGCTCCCACTTAACTTTGGCTGGTGAGGATAATTTAAAATCTCCCTTTTGCTGTTTTCTTTCTCTAAAGAGAAAGAACAAGATAAAAGATAGAAACAGCACCAAATGTGATGACAGAACAGATCTTCCTTCTTCCAGTCTTTTAAACTTCCAGTCTCTTATAACTGCAGAACCATATGTTTTAGAGAAATAATAGCAATAACAATTTTATCTGAACTCATATACCTAAATATACTATTCTTATTAATAAATATTTCTAAAAACTCTGGAAATATGCTGTAAAATACTGTAGGTTGAGGCTATCTGCTCTAAAAATTTCAGTCTTTAATCCCTCTATTATTTTTCAGGTTAATTAATTTGTTTTGTTTAGAGATTATCAGGTGCTTGGCTCCCAGTATGGAGGTGGAATTTTCTGAAAGCTAGGCACAAGACTGCTCAGTTTACCTTGTTTCCTGAAAATCAGCTTCTTTTTCTGAGGAACACTGAGAAGTCACATGTCCTGAGACCTCAAGTTTATCAGTAAAATTTGAGGTGATTTTGTTATATTGATTTTATTTATATTTATTTTTTAGATATGAAACAGATTCTTTATATGCATATGAAGCATGATGTATTCATTATAAAAATGATAAATTTGTTAGAATGTGAATGTATACTTCTCAAGACAATTCATGGCCCTTTTACTCCCATAACAATGGAAGTCCATTTAATTTCAGCTTTTACAGGATGGGCAGTTACAGTGGTTAGTTTCCTATTCCATGAGCTAATGCTAAGCTTCTCAGCAAGTGCCTGCCTTGTGAGTTAATCTTGTGCTCATTATCTGCACCAGCAAAAATACACCCTTGTGACTGAAAGAAATGGCAGCTTACCAGAAAACAGAAAAGAAAAGCAGCTGCCCACTGTGATGAGAGAAAACAACCTGAGCATGATGTTCCCGGAGGATCTCTTCAAATTGATACATAATGACAACCATCATAAAAACAATGATAATGTCATAAAATACTAATAGTGAGAGGGTGTAGTAATATTTTAAAGTAATAAAACTGGTTTTCTGACAAAAGCCTAAATAAAGAATGTACTAACACAATCAGGGAAAGAATTAGTGGGACTGGATTTCCTTCTAAGCAATCCCATGCTTTTTTCCCATAATGATGAGCAATCAGTTTAAGGGAAAAAAACAATTACCCTTGCCCTTATGAAGTGCAGCAAAGGATTTATAAAGAATAATTTGCATTCACAAAACAAGGAGGCTAGTGAGAAACCCAGGCTGCTTCCATATGCACCGCCAAACTCTCTTTCCAGCCAATGTGTGGGTCCTTTATTCTTTGTGATTCATCTTCCTGTGCGTGTCATTCACATTAGCCGTCACCAAAGGCAGCTGTAAGCACAGAGGTCCAATGGAAAAACAGCCCAGAAACTCCCAGGCTGGTGACCTCTACTCCCTGCTGCTTGTCCTGACCTGAGCTGGCCTGCTGCCTTGCACAGGAGAGCCCTTGCTGAACAGAACCGACTGCAGGCACGTTCCTCTGTGTCTCAGCAAGCCAAAAGGAAGGTCCTTAGCAAGGCCATTGGTACCTCTGAATGCTGCTAAGGTGGCTGCACTGCAGCTCTGCCCTGCAGCACTGGCACCCCCCTACTGCAGGCAGCACCAAGGGGCATCCAGCAGCCCCGCCTGCCCTGCCTCACCTCCAGCACCACACCCACTCAGCTCACCTGTGCTTGAGAGCTGAACTGAGACCTGCACACTCATCACCATGTCATCTGTGGAGACGTGGAGCATTTTCTTTGACTCTTTTCCTCATCTTCTGCACCCCACACGCCTCATCCTCAGCCTTTATTACAGGCTCCATCCTCTAGCAAAAGGAGAGCTGATAGCGTGTGTGAAGTGAACCGCTGGCAGCTCTCTCACCACTGTTCCAGTAGGAATCAATATAATACAGTCTTTGGTTTCTGCATTTATTGCTGATATGGTAGAATGTTAAAGTCCAACTTCTATTCATGTACAGGGCTGTTTAACCTTATCTTTGTACTGTCTATTGCTATACGTAAAGAAATACAATTATCAGTGCAAGTGGAATAGTCCCTGAGAATGTGTTGTACTAACTATGGCATTTTTCTCAAAACAAACTTTTGCTCCGTTCTTCTGTCTCATCTATACTGTAATCCTTTCACCATTGCCTGCAGAATGATGTCCATAAAAATTATATCCATCCAAATAACAAAACCTCTTTGCAGAGAGTGATATGAATGAAACAGTAATACCAGGAAATCAAAACTATGTGCAAATGTGCAAATAGTTAAACTCTTTAGCTATTCCCCCTGTAATGTCAGATCTACTACTCTGCAAAACTGACCCATGGCTGAGATCCAGAAAGAGAGAAAAGCTTTGGGTTATGAGTGTCAAATATGAGGTCTGAGTGTTTGCATACAAAGTCAAAAGACAGACCTTTCCAGAAAGTTATTCCTTATCTCTACAACTGTTTGGTTTTTCCAGACACTTTCATTTTGCTTATTCTGCCTTGGAAACCTGCCCATACCTGTTCCCTGCAAAGTGCAGAGGCTGCCTCTAGTTCACCAAGCTCTTCCACAAACATCACACAAAGGGCACTGAGCTTCAGATGTGTCCTCTCTTCCTTGCAGTCACCAGCTTGTTACCTCTCTATAACTGTTCTCTTTTGGATTTCCCTTTCACACTGATCCATATTGCTGTGACTTCTTCTTCTTTTGTTCTTCAAGCATAAGTCTGAGCACTGATCATGAATACATTAACATCTGAGGTTTTTATTTCCTCCACAATGGCTTATGGCTTTTCTGTTAAAAGTCCAGCGTCTCTTCAAGAACAATTTTTACCATTTTATTTTCTTTTTTCCCCCCACACAAATGCAAGTGAAGGAATTGGAGGAAACCATTCATATCTGTGAGCTTAAGACAAGAATAAAAATCTTTTTAGGAATTTAACATATTTAAATTATAATTTTGCACCCTGGTGCCAATGTTCCTTTCAGCCTTACAGTTAAAAGTACAGTAAGCATTTCAAAGTGAGTGCATCTATTTGTTTTCTCCACAGGAACCTGGACAATAGAGATGGGCTACCAAGATTCAGAGCAAGGGATGGCCATCACTAAGGATTGTGCACTACCTCCTGCTAGGAAAACTAATGGAGGTCCCAGAATGATGGCTACATATTATACTGACAGAAAATTTGCCTCAGCCACTGTGAAGGTCTTCCAAGGTGTGTGATCAGTGCTGTTTCTGGCTCGAAAGCTATTAGTGAAGCAAATGAGAAACACGGGGTTTCACTGCCCTATGAATGGATAAGGGGCATTTGTCTGCAGAGGGAAACCCTGCAGGAGTGACACTGCACTGACCACATCCACACTGCTGCAGCCATGCGTCTCCTGGCTGGGCCAGACAGGCACCAGCTCAGGTCCTACAGCACCACAGGAACCTCTTTGCCTCCAGCAGCTTCATCCAGGCCCTCCTTGGGATTCCTGATTTTTAAGGGCTAATTTCCCAATTTTTTTCCAGTACATACCTCATGCAAAGAACTACTGTGCAGTCAGAAAAGAGTCAGTCCTTAACATGGAAGGATGATTTTCACATTTTAGTGTGCTAGGCTGCTGAAAGAGATATCACATGAGTAGGTGAATTGGCTGGTTTTTCCTTTGATATCACATAAATAATATTAACAAGTAGATTCTTCGTTCATTCCAAAGACATCTTTTATTTCAGATTTACTACAGTTTCAGTACAGAGACAAATTTTGTTATGATGTTCTCCAGCAAGGTTGAATAATTGAATTGTCAGGCAAGCAAGTAGTTGAGATCTTCAAAAAATATTTATAACTATCAAACACAAAAGCATTGTAGGGTTTTCAGTACTCATTTGTTCCCTCTTTAAGGCTTTCAGATCATTCAAATTGAGTCAGACATTATTATTTTAAAGGATGTTTCTAATATGTTATTAAATTATCTCTACAGAAATTGAACATTCATCAGTCCAGGCAAGGTTGTCAGCTTTTGGAACCACAGATATTTATGTATTATGCATTGATACCAATCACAACAGAGGTATCCACATTTTTCTTCTCAAAAGAAAACAGGTACACACATGTCCTTTATTATTCTCTTCTTTTGATGCTTATTCTCACGTACAGGAACTGCTACTTCTGTTATCTTAACAACTGATAACTTTTTGAGTATTAGAAAGCACTCTGGGCTGCCTAGGCTAGAAATAGGAGCCAAATTTCCCACACATTAGGAAATAAGGTACTGTAGCAACTTCCTTAAACAGGACTTGCAAACACAAATCCAAAGCCAGGTGGAGAAGTTTACAAAGGGATTTGGCAAATACCGGTGAATGCAACAGCGCACAGCGGGACACAGAGATGCAGGAGCCATCTCACGTATCGTTAAATATCCTGTCACAATCTCCTTAGGGCTACCTGCACACGGCTGCTCTGTGGAGAAAGGATGCTGGTGCGGACGTGCCTCTCTGCGAGCAGAGAGGGAGGGATCCAAGGCAGCCCGGGCCGTCAGGGCAGCCGCGGCGCTGCCGTGCCCGGGAGCACATCCAGGCATGGCCCGCACATCCACATCCAGGCACCGCCCGCACATCCAGGCACGGCCCGCACATCCAGGCACGGCCCGCACATCCACATCCAGGCACCGCCACACATCCAGGCACCGCCGCACATCCTGACACCGCCGCACATCCTGACACCGCCCGCACATCCAGGCACTGCCCGCACATCCAGGCACCGCCACACATCCAGGCACCGCAACACATCCAGGCACCGCCGCACATCCAGGCACCGCCCGCACATCCAGGCACCGCCCGCACATCCAGGCACTGCCCGCACATCCAGGCACCGTCCGCACATCCTGACACCGCCCGCACATCCAGGCACCGCACGCACATCCTGACACCGCCCGCACATCCAGGCACTGCCCGCACATCCAGGCACCGCCCGCACATCCAGGCACCGCCCGCACATCCAGGCACCGCCGCACATCCAGGCACCGCCCGCACATCCAGGCACTGCCCGCACATCCAGGCACCGCCGCACATCCTGACACCGCCACACATCCAGGCACCGCCCGCGTCCCTGCGCTCCGCCACGGCCGCGGCCGGCCCTGCCCCGGCTCCAGCTCTGCCCCGGCTCCAGCCCTGCCCCGGCTCCGGGCAGCCCCCGGGACCGGCCCTGCCCCGGCTCCAGCCCTGCCCCGGCTCCAGCCCTGCCCCGGCTCCGGGCAGCCCCCGGGACCGGCCCTGCCCCGGCTCCAGCCCTGCCCCGGCTCCGGGCAGCCCCCGGGACCGGCCCTGCCCCGGCTCCAGCCCTGCCCCGGCTCCGGGCAGCCCCCGGGACCGGCCCTGCCCCGGCTCCAGGCAGCCCCCGGGACCGGCCCTGCCCCGGCTCCAGCCCTGCCCCGGCTCCAGCCCTGCCCCGGCTCCCTGCTGGCTCTGTGGAGCCGCTGGGCGCTCTCCACAAACAGCCGTAATTAGTGACAGCAGCGCTGATAATCAATAATGACAGCTCGAGTAGCATCCAGTTATAACAGCGCAATAAACGGAAATCATATCTTTCATATTAGGTCAATTAATCTGTAGGCAATAAGAGTCTCTTAAGCCGGCAGAGTGGCATTTTAAATAGATTACCGAGGTTTAAAAAAGTCTTTATTTGATGTGGGCTTTATCTGCTGAGCTAGCGTATTCTCAGATCTTTGCAGCACCTGCAGAGGCACTGCCAGAACTGCTTCCTACCAACAGCGCTCCCGTACTCAGCAGCCAGCAGAAAGCTCAGCAGCAGCATCCAGCACAGCAGGCTGTGGGACCCGGCAAACGGGAATGAACACCAGACTCTGAGTAAAGAGTTCCGGGAGGGATAATGGAATAGCAGGAACAAAGAATAAATCATCTACAATTTAAAAATGGGTGAACAATTGGCCCACCTCCTGAAATAAGAAACAAGATTTTTCTTTTAATTGAATTAATCATTAGGCTTTCTATCGCGTTTTTCATGGCAAATCTCTGGTTACACCTAAACACATTATACAATAAAATATTCTCTATATTGATCACTTTTTTTTCCTAGAAGAGCAGGTTTTATTTCTCATTAGTAGATAAGAGATGTGGTTTCACCCCTAGACAGTGAAACTAGAATATCAGCATAATCCCTCTTAATACTTTTTTTCTACTTCAGTTGTATAATTTTTTCCATAAATATCTGTGAGACTAGGGATCCAAGTGAGCTCAACAATGGCTACAATCGATTTGAGTTGTTCACACAGCTGTATGACTTAAGAATATATCCTTTATACTTATTTGGATTGCTAACAAAGTCCCAGCAAAATCCAGTAGGACTTTATCTTTTGGTGTGAAACTGACTCCTGATTAATATTAACCTGTCAGTTTAAAGCTGGGATAATACTATTACCTAAAGCTAGATCTTACAGCCCTACTTACACCCATGAACAGGAAAAAACCCTTTTTTTTTTTTTTTCTGTTTTCAGGAACCTTTGAGTTACTCCCAGAGGAAAAAAAGCCCAACCAGTGTGATTAGTGGATATAGTGTTTCCAAATTATCCAACTGAAGTCAATTAGAACTTTTATGGGAGCCTCTAGACAACATGCATCCTTGGCCAAAATTAAAAATAAGTACTCATCTAGCACATTATCAATGTTAATATAACAGATCCATGTAGTCAAAATTAATGACAATTCTTACACTGTATTTTTTAGAATATTAAAAGGCACAGATGAAAGGGGAAAGCAATTTTGACTGAGAGGTTAATTAATGTAATTTTAATAATCCCAAGATATACCAAAGTTTTAAGTACTAGTTGACACTATCACTGAATCATCCAAACTAACAGGTACAATTAAAACACTGGGTGCCAAAAAGTTTAGCTTACTATTTGTCATGGAAAATGGCAAATTTTTTTTCATTTAGACTGTTTCTTGATATTGAAGTGTACATTGTATTGGATTGCACATCTCACAAGGCCCCTTTCTAAGAAAATTAGATCTTGCCACCTGTCATGCCAGTGAGAACCATTAGGCTCCCAGAGCAATATAAGGACAGAGAGAAAGTATCTTGCTAAGTTATACTTAAGAGTAACTAATATAATAATGATGCAAAGAAAAGGTGGCTATTAGGAACATTTTTCTTCAACTATGAAATAGCTATAAAATACTTATGTATATTATATTTAGCAGTTGGTTTGGTTGAGGTCAAGTCTTTGTCACAGCTGGAGAATACTGGCACAAGTGGCTCTTGGTTTAGCTATTTCCATTTATCTGAGGTTATCTGCTTTTGCTCCTGGGAAAAGAACAAGCTCTTAAAACAGTGTGCTACACCACTTAGACCAGAATAGGCTACTACATTTCCTTCTTTCAACTGTCTTTTCAGTCTATTCACATGATTTTCAAAGCACTTTAACCTGTTTTGCCAAGTGATCCAGTATTGATGACTCCTTTTCAAAGGGTTTTCCAGAAAGCGTTTGATAGCAGAGTTTTCTACAACATGAAATTACATATTAGGAGAACAAAACCTCTGTAAGTGAAGAAAATTCTGCTGTGTGATGCATTTTTTCTGTTTTTATAGAAAATATCACTTCTGACAGTGGTTGGTTTTCCTACTATAAATCTACAGTAATGTTACTCACACCTCTGCAAACTCTCTCAAAACGTTTTTCACTGGTACATGCAGAACCATGTACCAATTTCATGGACCTTCCACATGGCCTCCTTTGTATTTATATTTGCATTTATGTTATGCTTTCTTTTGAAGACACTGCTGTTGGTACTTCAGTGGCACTGCCACCTCACACCCTTACAGTTCCACTGCTGGCCTGTGTTTCCTTATTTGCTTTCTACCTGTTCACAGCAGAACATTGCTTCGGAGGAGTGAGGCACTCAATCTGACAGACTTTCTCTCATTTTGCAGTCTAATCAGTATGCATAGTCCCACTCCAGTTCAGTATGTTTTTATGACCAGTGTGCAAGATTTTTGGTAGATTATGAAGATTTTTATTCTGTGATCACTAGCTACATATAGCTAAATCATAAAATTGGCTTCAGACACCATCGCTGTAATAAAATTGATTAATTTGATCAACATAAAAATGACCAACATGCTCTTTTGTGCACCAATTGCAATTATTCAGATACACACTTCTCAGTTTATAATGGATCATTGCAACATTAATTATTTAATAATACATAACAAGATAGGGCTTTTCATCTTCAGTTCAATCACTGTCACTTAAAAGGAATGTCTCTACCATGTCCTACATCTGAACACACTTCAAATGAATATTTTTTGTGATGATCAATGTTAACAACTTTCTGTGATGAACATACATTCAACAACCATCTCCCTACTGAACTTTTGCTCCATAGCAGGATAATTTCTGCTTAGGTTATTTAACTTTCCACTCTTGTTTTTCCCAATTACTGCAAAAACAGACAAAAAAAAATCTTTAGGATAAAAGATCTTTCAACATTCTTTCTTAGTGGTATTTGTGAAACAAGTCCATATAAAACAATTTTATATCAACATGACATTTGTGGGCATCATAGGATCATAGGACTAAAATGTAACAATAAATCAGATTTTTCCAAAAGTTATTATAAAATTAATTTCAAACAATCAGAGATTTGTCATTATAGAAATAGAAATTACACTCTACTAG
This sequence comes from Lonchura striata, assembly GCF_050655825.1. Lineage (NCBI taxonomy): Eukaryota > Metazoa > Chordata > Aves > Passeriformes > Estrildidae > Lonchura > Lonchura striata. The sequence goes on along the minus strand of NC_140704.1, from coordinate 21,982,822 downwards.
ACAAAGCCAGTAATTTTTTGTGGCTATCAGAATGTTACAAGTTAAGTGACCACATGACATGTAAAGCATTGGAGTACCAAGCCCTTGGTGTTTTTTTAAAGAAGCATTTAATTTTAAACAATCATTTAATTCCTTTTTCTCTAGTAATTTTATAGCTTTGGATTTTATTAAAAAAACTTATTTTGTATGAAAAACAGAATGCAGAAATCTACATGGGAACTGCATATTCTTCTATTTAAAACAAAAAAAAATATATTGAATATGTGCAGTTCTGACAATTCAAGATGGAATTTAGGAAACCATTTAAATTTAACCGCTCTTCTTGATGTGATAAGATTACATTACTATCAAAGTAGAAGCAACTGAACATCTAGTTATTTTCTTCTGTCTTAGAGAGGCTTTGAGAATTATTCCCAGTGTCAAACAGAAATAAATCCTGTAAATTGGCTATAATAAATTAACAGGAGTCTCTGCAATATTGAGCTGGGACAGTTACTTTCCTTACTGGCAGATGCTTTATGATTCGTGTCATTTATTACACCAGAGTTTTACTGTGAGGTGCTATTGCATGCTGCAGAAAAAACCACAATATGTATCTGGAGAGGAAAAAATCCACATGAGGATTCCCTGACAGTGCTCTTAGCTCACAGCTCTGCAGCAAAGGGAAGAGTTTTCACTCCCATGAGGAAAATTGGAAAGTCTGCTCCCCCATGCAACACACAGCCAGACAACCAGGAGATGCACAAATGTACATCCATGTAACACCTCTGCCACTGTCCTGCCTGCCCCTGCTCTCACCCACACTCTGAAAAGGAAGCTGCATTTAAGGCAGCACAAACCCTGGGAAAGAACAGGTTTTATTGGAAATAGTTAGAAAAGCACCATAAACAGACTCAATTCTGCTTCATTTTGTGTTTGATTCAAGCAACACTACCGGTCAGGAGCCAGTGAAAAGTTGGTTTTAAAAGAAAAGAATTGCTTGTGGTTCTCCAAGAAGTGCTCCTTCTTCCCCATCTGGAACTTGACCTTCTCCCTCCCAGGGCAGGCACTGAACCAGCCTGAGGCCAAACTGGGACACAAAGCTCCAGCCTGGAAGGAATGCTGTCCCATAAAGCAGGTGGTTAGAAATCCCCCATTTGCCCTCATTTCCATGACATCTGTATTCACTTTTACTGCGTGTCAGTCAGACCTGGCTCCTCAGTAGAGATCATCTGCAGATACCAGTAGGACTAAAGCAAGAAAATGAAGCTACTTTGAAGGAAGTACTTTTTATTTTCTTTCCACTTAGCAGATTTTACACAGGGGCTTGATTGCCTGCAGTTTGCTTTATATGGAGGAATCACAGCTCTCAGTTCTCAGACAATAAAATCTAACCTGGAACATAGGAACCCATCTCCTCCAGGGTCTTCTCTTTAGGTCTCACCTCGTAAGGCTGATGAGCCCCATGGCCAAGACTTCTTTGCCTGGTTCCACAGGGCAGAGCCCTACACCTGAAAAGTAGGGCATTGCCATTGTGAGTAGGAGCCCAAAAACTCTGCTGCATCTCCAAACTTGGGAGCTGGGACACATCAGGATAACTTTATATTATCCTGGATTGCCTTTTCCTTCATTTTACCTAGGTGAGCTGTATCAAAGATTATTTACCTGCCAAGTGAATATTACCTAATTTAAGTTTTATCTTAGCTTTGTAGGTTTGTGTATTTTAATGTCTATTTTTATGAGACTTTTCTACTTCTGTATATAATAGCAGAGGAGCAGTAGCTGCTTTGCATAGAGGCAGTTATTATCTGAAATAAAACTGGGGTAGAGGATTATACAAGTAACGGATTATAGGAGGGGTTCTCAACGTGTGGAGATGGGATGAAACCAGACCCTCCTGGGCTATAAACAAATTAATACTGGTCAATTACTGGTCATTAAGCCCTTGGGAGGCTGGTAAAACTGACTTTAGAGATAACAAAGGGAACAAAGAACAAATATTCAATGCAGGTAATTAAAACTATATATACTATATTTAGATACAAAGAGGAATTGCAAACCAATGAGGAAAGAGTAACGTGCAGTACGTGCTAAGAACCATATAAAAGTAGCCCCACAGTGATCCTAGAGTAAGCTGGAAGACATCCTCAGCAGCATCATACCTCTCCCAGTGAAGAGCCCAGGACATTAAGAACTTATCAGAACCCTCTCCTTGCTTCTTGAGGACCAGCAGAAGGGTGAGCATAATTCTGCAGAAAGGGGTGGAGATGAGGAAATCATCTGGGTACCAGCATCAATTGCACCATGACCAGGAGTGAGCTAAAATTGGAAAATTTGAAGTGTTGGTTTTTACAAAATGGGACTAATAAGAATGCTTTGATTAGGCTGCTAATACCTTAATACTTGTATTGATATGAAAGATTTCATTTTTCAGCCCATATAAAATTAATGGTGTGGGTTTTTTTCTTGTGTATTTGGTACCTACACTGCTTAGTTGTAATTGCAGATGCAACACAAAAATAGATTAAGAAAGTTGTTATTCCCCAGAGCATAAGGTCTGCATGATGCCAAAAAATTCCAAGTATATGAAACAGAAGTTGAAGTACAAGTTAGTACTAAAGCAAGCATATTATCTTCAGGAGAAAAAGATTTCAGAGAGACAGTTCAATTGTACCTATTGCTTGTAAGAATAAATAAAGCCTCCTTGGTTTAGAGAAGGTGAATACTTTTTATTCTGACAGCTCTGCTTTCTCATTAGTAACTTCCCATGGCATTACCATCAGATTGTTAACAGAAATGTTGTTTTGTAAGTATTACTTTCTAGAGGGGGTGGCTCTGTCCCTTAGGCCATAATTTTTGTCACAATAGAAGCAGCTTTTCACATTGCTAAAATTAGTCTTTCAGTTGACTTTGCCAGTAGAAATATGACAAATGCTTCTGAAAATTCTTATTAAGCAAATTTCACTGAGATATTTATTCTAACTTCCTGACATTCTTTAAAAAAATTAAAAACACAGACTCCTTGTCTGAGGTATATGCACACATTTAAATAACTTCTTACATAACTAAAAGGATGTAGATGAGAATGGTCAATATGGAAATAGCTTTACTGCAATACATGCCCGAGTTTCCAGTCCCATTATTAGCATCAAACACAGTCTACCTGAATCTTCTGACTGTCAATGTTTTGATTTTTCTAAATAACAAAGTGGACTGGGGAATGGAGGACAGGAATTTTCCTCTTGTTCACGTACAGTCTCTCATATACAGGGCTGCTGTCAGCATATTTTTCTCTCCATATTCACCTGCATGTGAAATGCTTCTTGTGAAACCTGAAAGTCTGCATCCTTACTTGCTCTGGGATACCTCTCATTCCCACTTCATTGAGTTAGGTTTAAACACCACTTCCACAAAAAGTAACCTTAATGTGTCTGGGATACTGTCTGACAAAGAAGCCAGGAAGATCACTGCTAGTAATAAGTGTACTTTAAAGGGAGTTTAAAGGACAGGGAATGCAGAAGAGAAGAGGAGCAGAGAGGGAATGGTCAGTGCTGTGGGGTCAGGGAGAAGAAACTGTGAATGGAATGACTCTGAGGATAGAACATTTGTTATGTCATGATCAAAAGCAAGACATTTTGGAAGAATTATGTTGTTAAATAACAGCTCACTATCATTTCTGAAGAACTCAAACTCATTCTTTACAAACTCATTCTTTCCAAACTCATCTTACTCAGTGAAATCAGCACCTTGTGTTGCTCAAATAACTTTCTCTTCTGTCTTCTGCTTGGTGGCCAAGCATAGCATCATCATAAGTCCTCAAAAGCCCCAAATAAAAATACTGAAGAGTCTGAGGGACCTGGTAGCACTACAGACACTCAAGTCCTTTATTGTCATTGTCAGGCAGGCACCAGAAATAATTTACTCACTTAAATAGCCTATTCATCTTCATGTCCCCTCCTTATTGCTTTCTTTCATAATGCAGTACAATTCCTTTTTTCTCTGATTAATTATAATACCATAAATGTATCACTGGAAAAGAAGTTCTACCCTTCTAAAGGAAGTATAGCTATAAAAATATCAAAATTATTTCTCCCTGACTACGTGTTAACTTTTATTTCTGTCTGTGTCATTTGGTTATAACTTACATGATAATGAGGTCTTCATTTTTAAAAGGAAATTAAAAAAAAAAAAAAAGGAGGGAAACAAAACCAGATTCTGTACGTTTAAATAGCCTAGAAAAAATATGCTGTTTTTCAAGCTCTTCCTGTGCTGGATGATACAAAGGAATATAAATTAAGAAGTCTGTCTGGAAAATGTATTTTTACAAAGTGTCAGGAAGGATTAAAGCAGCACACAAATACCATGCACATGCAGTCAGACTTGGTCAGACAGGGGACTTAGGCCTGCAGAGCTCAGAGGAACACATTTAAACTAGTGTGGTACTATTTACTGGAGCAAGCCAAGAACATGGACACAAAGCTGTTGTATGGCTAAACTGATATTGGAGTAATTTGTTCAGCTCCTGTGGCTCAGTCATAGATTTGAGCATTTTGGCAGTAGGGGTGATTTTGCCAGCTATGGAACTCAGTAAAAACTCTGGCTATGCCAGTGGTGTGACTTGCTGCTGGAGTGAGCTGCTCAAAATGGATTTGGGGCTTTCGTATTCTCTTTGAGTCCATAAAACTGACCAGTTCATCTTTCTGCATTTCTATGCTGCTTCATTAGGGTTTCCATTTCTCCTTGCAGCTCATTTTTTAATTAGCTGTGCAGTAGTTATAAAGGCATTACATAAACAGGATACAATGATCTGCTATGATTATGGGCAGAAGTTCTACAGCCTATTTTCTCTCTCACAAGCAGTTCTAAATTTCAGAATATTATTGCATCCCAAATACAATTTTGTTAAGGGGAGTGGTTAGGGGAATTTTTTAAAATAGTTTCAGTTTAAAAATCTACAAAGTTTGTCAGGTATATAAAAATCCAAAAGAGATATTCATCTTTTCAGAATACATCAAACATCCCTTGTTAGCCTAGTCTAAATATGACAGTTCAGCTTAATGAAGCAATTTCAGATAGAAGTATGAAGCAGGAAGAATCATCTTAATCCCTGACTTATAGATATTTGTAAATTCTTTCTAGAAAAATTTAGGGGAAAAATTCTAGTTGTACTAGAATGACTTACTGAACATTCATGGCTCGTAGACCATGAAGATCTATTCAACACAGCCTAGGCAGATTTCAATTAAATTTCTTCAATTCACCTTTTCTTCCTAGCCTCATTTTGAAATAATATTGGATATTAATACACAGCCTAAAATACAGCACACATTCCCATGAGCTTCCAACTATGGCGTTTCCAGTTATTGAGGACACTCTACAGAACTAAAACTCTCCCAGTATGACACCATTGCTTTTGTGCAGTGTTCATGCCTCCCTGCAACCTAAGGGAAAATACACCTTTCCAAGTTCAGAATGGATCAGTCAGATCATAATCTAGGCTTTGCTTTGGGCCATGCACTGAAATATTTCAGTATGCTTCACTTTATACTTTTCTATAACTGTACCTGAATGTTCTCCCCGGAATACTTGTAACAAGTATTTTGCCTTTCATCTCACACAAAATCACAATACAGTTTATCTGTGAAACAGTAAGAAGTTAAAATCCTGCATATTTCTCTACATCAGACAGTAACTATCTCAGGGGATATTTTGGCCTCCTGGTAGGTGCTGTCATCAGCAGAGTAGGTTCCTAAGTGAAACTAAGTGAACAATAATGTCACATTCTTTGTTGTTTTCTAAGGAAAGACTGTTTAGAAATGAAGCTACAATCTTGAATGCAGCAGGAATCCAGAGCAGCCTTCACAAATGCATGCACAACAGCTATCTCTGGTCACAGCATAACTTTAGCTGCTGAAACAGCAAGGAATGCTGATACTGAATGGTTGTTATCATCTCAGAAATGAAAGTGTCACTCTATGAATAGGTGATAAATACCAGCTGAACAAAATTACCTTTATTTAGCATAAAAAACCTGTGATATTTTAGCTGCATGTGTCTTCAGTGCCTTTAATCCCCACTTAAAATCAAATGGCAGGTAGCCAAAAAAACAGAAAATAAGACTAAGAATGTAAAAGCTTATACAGTTATATTTTCCCATCTCCTACTGATAGTATTATAAGAGGTCCCTCCAGGATCTTTACTGATCTTCACATGTGTGTTGAAAACTAATGAGACTCAATAAAAACCTGAGATATCTCACACATATTTGAGTGTAGTTCCTTTGAAAATATTAACTTTAGAGGAAGGATTCCAAGCTGGGTTTTGGCTCAGCCAAGATGAGAACAACAAATGGAAAAATGCTTCAGCCATTATTGACTTTCAGTTTCACCTCTGACAAGAAAAAATATACCTCTTCTCATGTCCTTCACGTCTCAAACACTTCCTTAGAAGATGATAAACATGAAGCATGGACAGGCTGGATAAGGTTAATAATTTATATGGAAAGAAAGAAGTTAGAATTTACTGTCTTCTCCAAAACTCACCTGTTCCCTAACTTTGAACATCTGGTCACACAACAGCTCATCTCTGTATGTTTGGTTTTGCCTCGTGTTTTCACTCACTGAGTACCTGAAGAAATTCTGTTAATCTTGGTCTGCAACTTCAAGTGACCTATGTTGCCCAGTTGCTTGCATGCTCAGTGCTTCCCTCATAGGCTTCATGGATAAAGTACTGTGCAAGAAAGGAATCTTAATCTGTCAAGAATTCTGGAGCTTATTTCAGAAATGGTCTGGATATTCCCACCCTGTCAAAATTGACAGCAAACACTTACAGTCAACAGCTTCAGTTTGAGCACAAGGAAGCAAGTAAACCATCTCATGAAACAGTGGCAAAAAAAGTTCAAGAAAGTTTGGTGACGTTATTTGAAAGGGAAATATGATCCAGTTTGCCTCCCAACCACCTTTTTTTTTTTTTTTTTTTAATCAAGTTTCACTGAAATTACTCTGAACTGTTTCCAATCAGACAATGCCATTGTATGGGAAATCCATGAATTTAAAAGTGACACCTGTATATGTGATTTTGTGAAGGGTGATTTTTCCTGTTTCTGGGAAAGCTGATGTCAAGTCAGCTACCCACAAACACTGAGAAAGCAGTACTTCATTCTCGAGAAACTAAGCTTTGTGCAGAAATGCCATGAAAGGGACAAAGAATACAGGATAAAGCTTATGTCTAAACCATGCTGCTGTGTACCCTGTTTTCATCCAAAAATCCATTTACTCTGGCATGTCTGAGATTTGGGTTAACTAGTGTGCTTGGTGGTGTTTCTCCATCTCTAATGTATAAATCCTCAAAGATGTGCTGACTTCCATCCTGAGTACCAGTGTAATCTTGGACCTCAGAAAAAAACCCCCAGCAAAATGATGCTCCTCTCTCTGTGAAGGCTGAACATAGCAAAGCAGGCTTTACAAAGCCATAGCCAGAAATTTTTTCACATGCTAAAACTTTAATGTACATTCCCAAGGCTATACCTTCCCTGCCAAGGAAAACATAAAACCAAGTATATTTCAAACAGGGATAGAACAGAGGGATACAAATGTTTATCAGAAGCTTGAGGCTGCATTTATCAGCAAATTTCCATCAGCCTCTGAGGTGCCCTGTGGTGTCCCTGCGGGCATGCTGGCTCCCCTAGGGCACCAGGACTGCTTCTCTCATCCTGGCTGAGTGCCCTGGGTCTCCCTGGTCCCAGGGTGAGTTTGCTGTCTGATGGAGATTTTGCAGCACAAAGTGACAGGTTTTGTGCCTCTTTTTCCCTTCTGGGTTTTTTTAGAAGGTTGTCATCTCTTCTCCTGTAACTATGAGCCTGGGGAAACAACCTCCTACAAACAACATGCAGCTTTGTAATATCATTGCTCTTTTTTACTTTTCCCTTAAAAAAGAGAGCACAGACAAGTGATGATAGGAAACAAGATTTTTTTTTTTTAATTTTTAAAAAAAATTAAAAAGGAAGGGTGAAGAGTGAGAGATGGACACAGAGCAGACCACACTCCTCCCATGTCCCTGGCCTTTTCCTTATGCATTCAAATCTTGAAAATTTTGGCACATATGCTTTGGAAGATCTTCCCCAGTAGTGCTTCCAAGTTCACCATTCCCATGTTTTCAGGCTAAATTCAATCTTGCATTCAATGATATGAGCTATTTTCTGAAGCATCTTAGCCTCAGTAACTATACTGGCAATAAGAGTGATGAGCAAATATCTCTCTGGACTTAGTTCCATTGTCAAATGCTCTAGAAATCCAGCTTGCAATTTCAAGGATCTATTGAAGCATCAAGTCACACTCCATAATGTGTGAAAAATAATGAAAAATGGCCATTGGCCAGGCTTTGTTTGGTAATTCCTTATGATTTATAATCAGTTCCAAGTGGCACTGGCCTTCAGTAAATAAAAATATATGGTTTTGTTTATTTCCATGACTAAGATTAAATCTTTTTTTCCCCCTATGAGTACACCGAAGTTTTGTTAACTCATAAACTACTGCAGTCTCTTTTTATTTTTTTTTTCATTTTCCACACTGTTTAAAATGACCACATCAACATTTGTCCTGAAATCCTCCATGAATAATTTACTTTAAACTCTGAAATGTCTAATTAATTCCTCCTATTTCTCATTTTCTTCAAAAATTACATGTGAGATGATCAAGACAGTGCTCTCAAGAACTTACAGCAGGTACATATTTCTCTTTATAATTCAGCGCCCTAATACTTTTGGAGAACACAAATTGCTGAATATTTTCTAAAGATTTACTTGGGTTTCTGCCAACTTTTTTCAAGTATGTTATTATTAGTGTTCCATGGTATTTACAGTGTTTGTCCTCCTTCAGCCCAGAAGCACAGTTTCTTTCTGTGGCTACTCTGAGGCAGTTTTTTTATAAAATCTAAATGTCATCTGTATAAATCTTACAAACCTGAAAAGTTGGCAAAATTCATCACAATTTTCCTCAGATGCTAAATGCAGCCTAAATACACAACTGAGAAAAGACTGCAGCTCACAAATGTTTCAAAACAATTTTTAAAACCCTCTTTTTTTTTTTTTTTGCTAATATGAACAACCACCAGACCCCTGTCACAGACCTCTTTTGTTTCTTCAGACCCATCAATGGATGAACAAGGAGTTTCCTTCATCTTTCCCATAATTAAAATAATTATTTTTTCTGTTCTTCCAGTCATTCCAGAGGAATGAGCATATTTATCTCCTCTTTAAAGTGTTGCTTTACAATGTGAAGGGATCACATAGTTGTGGGAAATGTTGGACAGCTCAGTGCTTTCCTGGTTTTTTTTTATCCATTGGAAAATAGCCTCAAATTTTTTTCAGATTTTTTTTTCGGGTTATTGCACAGGAACTCAGTGCTTAGATGAACTTGATGCACTGAATTGCATAGCACTTGCCCTTTTCCCTATCTATTATGAATTTGTATATTTATTTCTCATATATCTTCTGTGGGCTTAGCCTTGTGCTTTTAAATACTGCAAATCAAGTATTTTCCTCTCCACTCCCTTCAATTTAAGTGTAAAACAATTCTTGACAGCATCTTCCTATAAGGGTCACCTGAAAATAAATACTATCCTAGTTGTCCCCAGACACATCCACTGCCTCAGTGGACATTCTGAGACAGGTCTAACACTTTGCATGTGCCAGGTGCACCTTGTTGAATCTTCCAAGCTCTTTCAAAGTAATATCACCTTTCTCAGTTCCTTGATCTCTTCCAGTGGTTCAGACATCACACTGGCTTGTGCTTTTTATCACAGTGTACAAATGACACAGGCTATTCCTGTTCTGAATCTCAAACATGACCTGATCTCTTTTCTAGAACTCAGCTCTCAAATATAATTTCTTCAGCCCTAGTGCAGTCACAGATTGTTCTGAATGAAACTTCTTATTGTCCTATCTTTCTGTTTTTAGAAATTCCTTCTGTGTCTTATATATTCTATGACTCTTTCTTTAATGTGTTTTTCTAATTAGTTTCCAGTAAGTCTCCGAAAGTCAAGATTGTGTAAAACTATTTTTCTTTTACTATCTTCCTCTTTAATGTCAGAAATTGCTTGCAAGTCTAGAGCACTATATTATTTAAATCCCCCTTCAAGTAATTTTTCAAGCTTACAAAATTTCAGTGCTAGTGGGACTTTCTTAGCCCCTTGCTCTTATCTGGATTATGACCTAGTTCAATGATGCTCAAGTCATCTGTTTTGAATTATGTCCCATTTCAAACAGATACGTAACATCACAATATTCACAGTGGCTTATCCTTCAAGGACTCATTTCTCAACACTTATCCATCACAGACTCTGGCATCACAGGATAGCTGCACTTACCAAGAATATTCAGAGAATTTTAGAGATAAGCTAGTTTCAACCACCCCATGCCAAATTCCTTTTATGCTAATGTGGCAATCTTACTGTCCTTACCTACAGGTGGAATGGCACAGAAGAGCCAAGACAAAAAAAAGCAGCTTTCCTTCCAGGGAAATATTTGTTGTTGTGCTTCTACAACATTTCTGGCTTATGCAATTCTGGTTAGTCTTAGAAGAGTGGGGAAAGGCAGCCAAAACTTAGCTCTGGCCAGTAGCCAAGGGGCAAGTCAGTGCCAGCATGATAAAAGCAACCACAGCTTCACCTCAGCTGTAAATACAAGGGCTGGGACTTTCCCTGAGACTTTGACGGGAAGTTCTTTTAATCCTGCGCAGACAGGAGGCTTGCAACATCCCCTCACATATTCCTGCCCTGTACACTCACCCTGGCTTCCTCTAGATAAATACCAGCTGGGCTGTCAGGGCTCCTGTGCCTGCTCCAGGCAGTCAGAAATCTCTGCAGCTCCTGAGCTTTCCCTTGGTCCATGCACAGCATCTCACCAGCTGGGAGAGCACTGGCTCGCCTGGGGCGGCTGCGTCAGGTTGAGTGCCCAGGTGAGTTTTACACAGATGACGCAGGTTTCTCTCATTCCTGCAGGTGAGAATGGGGAGCAAAATGGCTAAACTGTCAACCTGAAAATATTAGGTGGGCTTGAAGTTAAATTTTTAATTCTCTTGATGAAATTTTAGCCGAGCCTTGCTCTCTGCTAGACAAGAAGACCACAAAGCCAGGCCATGTTTCATGGGTTTCTATTGACATTATACAATCTATTTTTAACTAAGAGCTGATGTAAGGAAGCACTGAGAAACAAGAAAGTAATTTTATCTGTAAAGTCAGGACAAATCAGAACTTCAGATCTGTAAGTTAATATTCAGAGAGCTTACATAGCAGATAACAGGCTTATTTAATCTTCCAGAGGTGTTTGTTATAGTTACAGTGAAGAAAGCTTCTTTCTTTCCTATGCTAGAGCCAAAACATTTGTTTAAATTTTAGCAGCAAGGGCAGGGTGTTGTTATACCCTGAATTATAAGTTATCAGTACTAAAAATTGGAACTAATGATTATTTTTACTTCTGGATTCATATGTGGATTTCAAGTTTTCCCTTTCCATTCAAGCAGCATACCAATTTTAATCCTGTTTAATATTTTATAAGCAAGAGGCTTCAGTGCTGCAGAAAGAAATGGATTTTTCTTAAATATTGTCTTATACCAGTTCCACATTATTAATTCAGAGAACATTTGCAACTGTCAGAACTGTTCTTCAGCTTTGATATAGGAAAATTTCATATCCTCTCTAAATCTGTAACACAAACTGTCACTCAGACTGTAGGCCAATTTTTTCAAGTCTGTTAAGACTTCATAAAATGATGCAATTAGTGGAAGTTGAAAATTCTTTTTTAGATGTGGCCTTTCTGAAGTTCCTAGATTTGTTAATAGCAATGATTTAGACTAGCATGAAGTAGCATTGTAAGTACATACCAAAATATTGCAATAGTCATTGAGAAATCAAGCATCGCTGTGTTTTCTTCCCCCATATTGGACTTTTCTCATAAAAATATATTAGGCACTTTTCATATTTGTACATTTTTAGGCAGATGGTATGTTTTTAATTACTTCTCCTAGCTACAGGCAGAGATGATAATCAGGTGAAGGGTCTACTTTGTGTTGAGAAATTATGACAAAGTGTGTAGCCTACTCGTAGCTGGTTTCAGAGCAGGAGCTCACTTGGGAATGAATCTGCTGCCCTCCACCACGTTCTCATTCCATGTCTCACACTGCAGAGCAGCTGGGGACATGCAATCTTGGCTGCTCATGGATGAAACAAAACAATCTCACAGCTAATTGCAGTTAAACTCACAGGACCAGACCAGAGCTACTCTAAAGTAAAAACCCCACCGGCATGGGCATTGGGTGCTCCCTATAAACCCAGTCTCTCAAAAATACAGACAGTAACCTAAACTTTCAGGCAGAGTATTAAAATCTACATATTTTAAGGTCTCTTTCACTGCTCCCCAGTCTATTTCTTATTTAAACTTTTTTATTTGGTAACTTCAAGATTTGAGCCAAACATTTCTTCCTTTGTCATCTTGGTTGCTGAACTAGCAGAGTGGAACTGCAACATTTTCAGTATCTTATTTTCTCTGGGACATTTTAGAGGCATTGGCATTTTGACTTTATTTTTATTCTATTCAGATTTTCATGTATATTGATTTTGGGGTTCAAAAGCGGGTTTTGGGAAGAAAAGGTAGGGACAGGTATGTAAATGCAACATTTGAATGCTTACTGCAGTTCAGATGTTGGGAGCTTTTTCTCCATGTGTGCTCTAAAACAAAATATTGGGGGGTTTTATCCTCTTCTTGACGTCACTGTTTAGAAGCAGATACTCTTCTTTTTTAAAATTTAGTGAGAGCGCTGTCAATAAAATACTCATTTAATTCACTTACTAGATGTTTGTAGGCAGGGCTGTGAGAAGCAGGTGTACTCCCAAATGTCCTGGTGAGCCCTTCCTGAGCTCCTGACAGCTCTGTCCTCCCAGCTGTGGAGGTCTGGCAGGGTGCTGGGACTGTGCCAGGTGGCAGTGTGGGTGAGCACTGGTTATACTGGTGCTTCTTGGAGACAGGGAATAGCTGCCAGCAAAAGCATTCATTAGAGGGCTGACAGCTGCCTCCCAGCTTCATAGGGACTCCTGAGTGCAGCCCTGGATGCACCACTGCAAAGTGACTTTCAGCTGCTGTTTTTACTTCACTAAACTGTTGAGTGTTGTCTCTCCTGGTGGGGTTACCAGAGAATTGCCCTAACTTTGGTGTGGCACTGTGCTGGAGACAGGCTCAGGCTGTCTGGCTTGGGACTGCTCTTGGCTGAGCTGCCTTGTCTGTGGGCTGGCAGAATGACACAGATCAGCCTGGCTCAGCAGCAAGGCTAGGGCTCACCTCCCACTGGGACACGCAGTTCCCATGACTGTCTTTGGAAAACATGAGGTTAAGATTAAATCAGGAGTGAGGAGAGGTTCTTAGCTATGGATGATTTCCCTACATGTGTTTTTCCCAAGTTCAGCAGCCTCCCCAGGACAAATAAGAATGTGCAGAAAAACCACCTCCATAAACAGCACGATGTCCCTAAAAAATTAGAATATTAATAAATTTGATTTGAATTCTGAAACATGAACTGCTCCAGAGCTTCATATAACTTGGCACTTCAAAGGTGCTCAATTATAATAATCTGCTACAAACTGCTAGATCAATGGTGAAAAGGCTTAGCCATCGAATTCAGACAAGTTACAGCACCTGAGGACTGGGATCAAAGTGTTTTACTGCTGCCTACCACCTTTAGTGATGCCAACTCTGTGAGCAAGTTTCTGGAGGCCTCTAGATAAACAAGCCTTAAGAGCTAGAAAATTAAGTGGAGAAGTTGATTGCCAAAGAGCAAAACACTTTCTGGCATCATTAAAGCAGAGGATGGTTTGATGAATGATTTCTCTGGGGTGGTCCTATGCTATGATGACTGTGAGAGCAGGAAATATGTAAAAAGACATGAGTACTCACAAAAAGTGGATAATTATGCAATAATCATAATAGCATAAAATTCAATAAAGACAAAGGGCTTATTCAGAAAACTCAGTTCCTTATTTTGTATTGAATTTACTTGCTGGAGATGCAAGAGAGGGTCACCCTGCAGGAGGGAATTATTTTGTCCAATTAGGCAATTACAGAAGCAGCATGACACTTTGTTTCCTACCTCCTTGCCCCCTCTTCTTTGCTCTTCAGCTAAGTTTAGTAAAAAGCTTTTCATTTGTCTCTGTTCCAAATATCCACTTTTTCTTTAACTTTTTTGCTTATTGCATGTCTTGACATGCAGAACCAAGAGTGACTTCTGCCCCGACCCCACATATTTCACAGGGGTAGGAAATGCGGGTAGGTCTCAGACCCTGACTGAGACCCAGGAGCAAGGAGAAGACAGAAATCAGGGTGACTTCTCCCTGAAGGCCACAGCCCCTGTGTAAGAGGGCACAGGCAGCAGGGATTTGTATGAGATGTTTTGTAAGGGTTCCTGTCCCTGTGAAGTGGCACAGGACAACTCTGGCTGCCCTGTAAGCAAGCTGGGGGCAGTGATGTACCCCAGAGCAATGCCCCAGGGCAGTTCTCTGGCAGATGTCATTTGTACCAACATCTGGGCTGGTAGAGGAGCTAATGGGTCACAGCTGTGCACACCCATCCCTGCTTGCCAGGCAGGAATCACCAGCAGCAGCTCGTGCATCTGCAAAACTTGGGCTGAACTCAAAGCAGGCTTAGGACAAAAAATAAAAAAAAAAAAAATTAAAACAAAAAACCAAACCAAACCAAAACAAAACAAAACAAAAACAAAACAAAAACAAAAACAAAAACAACAAAAAAAAACCCTATGTGTTTCCTTTTCTCAGCAGAGGATACTGGCCTGAAAAGCTCTGTCAATATTTTACTAATCCTGTCACTGGGGTTTTTTTCTATTTTAAAAGCATGTTTCTAAATTCAGGCTTCTCAACAATTAATTTTCAAAGCCTGTAACTAAATGTTATTGCTTAGAGAGCTTTGAAATCAGCAGCTCAGTAAGAAGGGGAAATTCTTCCATCTTGAAAAGAATTTTAAAATTTGCCTGATAAAGATTTTTCCGTGTTGGAAAATTCAACAGCATAAAATAATCTATCTCACTCTCTTATTTTTTTTCCTTTTGTTTTTGGGGTATTTCGGGTTGGTAGGTTGGTTTTTCTTGTTTTATTTGTGGGGTTGGCTTTTTTTTTGAGGAATAATTTCCTCTGAAAATATCCATGTTCATTTTGTCCTGGAGGCAGGCATGTCTCTGCAGAAGCCGCTCAGATTCAGTCAAATGAGAGAGGAAAATGTTCAAGTGCACATAAAATAAAAAAAAAAGAAACCAAAAGGAGCAAGTAAATATAATTAGTACACTTCACATCAAGTGAGTAAGGGAACTGATGCAGTTATCCACTGTTTTGGATTGTTCAATCATATGTCTTTAAACATAGATAAATGAACTTTCTGCAAAATGTGCTTGGCCTCATTCCAAAATGTTGCAAATCCACATTTATTTGTTTTGGCAAGAAAATTTCATATTCATTCTGTTTTCTTAAATCTTTCATCATATTCACACTTCTCAGATTTCTAAGAGTGTAAGACAACCACGAACATTTTTGTTACACCACTGCAGCCACCTTACTCTTTCTTTTGTGAAAGGTGCAGTAAAACAACTGGGCTTCATTTCCCCACTTTGCAGCCCAGTCCAAAAGCAAGAGAACTGCAAATCAAGAATTCATTACTGTAAATGGGTAGAGAGTCAGGTTTTTCATGCTCTCCTAGAGCTCATAATAAATACGTGGCGTGAACTCTTACATTTTTAGTGTTTGGAAGGTCTGGTTTTGGTAGGTTGTTGGTGTAATTTCAGCTATTTCTGGTCTCTGCAAGGCATTGATGGCTGTCAGTAAAATCTTGCCTTGCAACATCCCCTCCTTGCTCTCCATTACTGTCAAGAGCCCACGACGATGTCGGGTCAAAACTGCTTCACTTGCTTCCTTCTCTTTTGGTGGCACAGGCATGCATTTGGATGTGTATACTTCACAAAATTTTAGGGTGCCCAGTATTTTAGCTTCATTTCTGTAGGAAGTGAGAAATCCTCTCACTTGTGCAGAGGTACATGAGTGTCTCACATTTATGTGTGTTTCTCAATTATTTTTTTTTACTGATGATTTCAAACCTGAAGGGCAGAGTGCTTGCTTCTTCTCATGTTGCATGAAAGAGGGCAGCTGAAGACCCCACAAAGGAGTCCTGAAAAATGAAAGACTATAATGTGACTGTATACATTTGAAATACCTAAAATCCACTAGAAGAAATGCTATAGGAGTCATCTCCTGTGATTAGAAACAGTTTCAATCAGCGCCTGTAATCAGCCAAGAAACACAAACCCCTAGGAAGCCAGGCTTCATTATTTCTAGTGTTATTTCTCTGTGAGACACAGCTACTTGTTACTGTCTCTAAATGGCAGATAAAAGATGCTCAAGAAAATTGCTTCACAGTGAGGGAACACCTCAGCAGGAATCCAATAGGTGCCTTTCCATGCCTGGTGGATCTTCAAGCATGGCTTTCAAAGCCTCAGAAATCTCCTGGGCCAGCTGGGATAAACCCAGTGCCCCTGCACTGTAGGCAGGTCTCTCTCTCCCCCATACTTGCTCACCTTCACGTGTTTTAAGAAATATTTTCATTCTTCTTGACATTGAAGTGGCCAGATTAAAGATTAATACCTACAAACCTCAGAATAGAATAACTCCCCTGAAAAGACTAAGGAAAGTACACAAGTTATAGCTGTGTATTGTGTGTTTATGGGAGCAGCTGGAGGTGGTGAGATTTCCAGCCCTCTCAGTATTTTGCTATGATTTAGACAACATTAAGCACAACTATTTAGGACTATATTTCATCTGTTTGAAGAGCCTCCAGGCAGTTTTAGTGTACTCCTGATAAAAAGTGAAGATGTGGGAAATGCAATGTCCTCCATACGAGGATTTATTGTCTCAAAAAAATATTTTTTATCAGCTTTGTCAAAACTTGGAGCCCAGGATTTTCTGCTGAGAAGAACAGCAGATATTTATTTGCTTGAAAGAAAATTTGTGCATAATTTGTTGTAATAGGTTTGTTGGAGCTATTCTGCTGTTTTCTTGATGTGCTTAAGTACTGGATTAATCATGGGACGGTAGTTTAGCCACATGACTTTTAGTTTTAGGTGTATCAAGAAACAGAAAATGCCATTTGTATTGCAGGGCAGATTTGGTTTCATAGATGTCATCTTGTGAGAAACAGTATTTGTTCTAGAGTGTCTTCTTTTTCTCTCTGTGGGAATAGTAAAATGAAATTTTAAGTAAATGGGATTGCCTCAGAGTAGTGTACCTGTCTTTCTGAGGAGAATTTCTAAATCTCATTTCACCTGTTTTCCACATTACAACAGGATTACTATATATTAAGCATGTATGAAATATTTCATAAAGTATTCCAAAGATGAAGTACCACTTATGCAAGAAATAAAGTAATAATTTCTCCCCTTTTGTACTATATTTAATGGACTACTATATGTAATTTTACTGTATTAGGGCATTTTAATCTAATATACACCTTTTGATCATAAATTACAAGACAAAGCAGGAGCCTTATTTACAAAAAAAACCCTGAATTTGGGGATGACTTCTGCTTGCCAGTACTTGCAATAAACATTTAAGACAACTATGAGAATTACCTCTATTGGAAAAATAAAGTGTAATTTTGGAGAACTTGACAGTATGGGAAACTAAGAATTATCAGGGAAAAAGTATAAAACCCAATAAACATATGTACCCATTTACTTATTTGTTTCAAGTCCACCATGTCCACCCATGGGGACATAGAATTTAAAGGAAACAATGAGAAACAAAGGCTTTATATTAAAAAAATAAAATAAATTTAAAAATAATCCTGGCCATGTCCACTGCCTTTGGCACCTTTGGTCATAGGCAGTGCTCCAGCAAAAGTACATGCTACCAGCAAAAGTACATGCCATTGGGATGGTGTCAAAGCACCCTGTTTTTCAGGAGTGCTCAAGCATGACTGAGAAGGATGTATGTTTGTCAGGTAGGGAGGGATTAGGGGCACAAGGAGGCATTAGGAAGCAAAACTGACTGAACCTGCTTGGTCTGTTCAAAGAGGCATGAGGAAGGTCTGCAGGACATGAGACAAGGCTTTATTTTCACCATTTCAACCTTAAATGCCAACTCAAGATCAGCTCACAGTAGCCTAGCAAAATTGAAATAAATAATTACATCAGGTCCAACAGGGCTAAGGACATACTCTCTGTCGTGGTGGTGGGAACCTCTTCTCAAAATGTCTTGGAAGAGAATGCTCTGAACCTCTGTTATTGAAATGAGCTGTCATGTGTTCAGTCCTGCCTGAGTGGTTCAAACTATGTAAGCATAGTTTGACATATGGCATACATCCTGAATCCATGTAAGGAACTGCATGCTTCCAGGTGTTTCCTGACTAGAGAGATACAGAACTTTGACTGAAAAAAGCCTCTAGCAGAGGCTTATCTATGTGGATGCTATATGACAAAGCTCAGATCATCCTTGCGGTAATGAAAACAAGAGATTAAAAAAAAAATCACAAAGAAACCCCACCCAGAAACAGCTAAATCTTCCATGTTAAAAAAGCAGTGTGGTTAAAATAAGAGCATAGTCTGAACCCAAACTACTTGTCCCAGATGCCCCAGGTTCACTACTGTTCCAGCAGAGTTAAACATTGAAGGTTAGTGAATCCAAGAGAAGAATTAACTTCTCCATGTAGCAAGGTACTGATAGAGTTCATCTGTGCAATGGACTCAATTTAATAATCTCCCAACTGTCAATCCAAGTGTCTCTTCATCATCTTAGAAGAATAGCCCTTTTCAAATATGAAAAACAAGGTTTTATGGGACAGGTGAACCTAGAAAACAGATTTTATATCCAAAGTCTACTACAAAGAATCACTGGAATATGCATTTAATACTGTTGTCATGACTTCTGCATAACCATATATGAATTCACACATATGAATCTACACTCAGCATGCTATATAATGAGCAAGATGTATTAAGTCAGAACTTTTATTTGCCTCCAGAATGCTCTACTAGAGCAATGGCAAGCTAATCCTGAAAGGCCATTCCACCCCCAACACTCTCTATTACTTGCAGAGAGTAACAGAATCCTTGCTGTTATTTACATGGAAATAGCAGTAAAAATAATTAGTTTACATAAAAAGAAGGCCTTTGACCCATCATTTTTACAGTTAAAATCATGTAACATTTGTTGCATATATAATCCTTATGTCCACCTTTGGGATTAAGATTCTTAAAATGAGTTTAAAAAAAAAAAAAAAAAGAGAGGGAGAGAGAGAAACATAAATGGACCAATATTGTAAATCCTGGTACTAGTTCCTACAGTAGACAACCCCATGACCTACCATAACCTACTTATAAAGCTTTCTTTTACATGGCAACAGGTCAAATTTCTTTGGCCTTTTCTCTTCTTATAGTCCTTATATCCTGCTTTGTCTTCTAAAATTTTGCCCTGAATCGAGAGATAAAAGAATATAATCCAAATAAAAGATTGTGATAAAAGAGGGGGAAATGCAGAGCTGTCACAGCTGGGAGCAACCACAGACAACAAAGAAACATCAAGTGCTTGAAAATGGATTTGTTCTCCAAGCAGAAAAACAAGCACAGTACACTAGATCCTGAAGGTGAGAAGGTGATGTTACATGGGAAGTACAATTTGAGAAGAAAATTAGGTCAGGAGATTGGCAGCTGCTTAAATAAACTGTTAAAAGCAGAGACATAAAGATTGCAATGCAGTGCAAGGGCTGCCATAAGAGAGCCATGTGACTGGAGCTGTCAGTTCTTCATAACTTCAAATTCAAACACACATAAACCAAAATCTGTGGACAAGCATAGAATTGTGTCAATATGTTGGTACAATTTGAAAAGCCACAGCACAAAAAGAAATATAAAAAGTTTCTTGTAAAAGATAAACTGTTAAAGAAAAATCAAGGAGAGCATTGATCCACCACTCAGCTGAGGGGAACTATTGGCTTATGACTCCAAGAAAGCCAGTTGTGTAATGGTTATTTTGCTTTTGTTCACTGGAAGGATCAACCATGACAGAAGGGTTTCGTTCAGTAGTGAAAAGCTAGAAATACTTGTTAAATAATAGAAAAATTACATTAGGCCATGCTTATGTGAGCTAAATGACCTGAGATCAGCAAGGTTGATGGAATTCATGTCACACCATTTAGGTGATAATTGAAGCATTTTCACAGTTGTAAATACTGTCCTTAAGAATTGTGTGGAAGAGGTAAAGTTTTGAAAGACTGGAAGTGTAATAACAGCTATTTTTAAATGTAACACAAAAGAGGAGGTGCAGAATTATGGCCCTTTTAAATAATCAATTTAAATACAATTCTCAAACAAACAGAGGAAGCAAATAGAAAATAAGAAAGAAAGAGATAATAGTCATATGGATTAATCAAAAATAAGTAGCTCCAAACCAACCCCATTATTTCTTATAAAAGGATAACAGGCCTTGTGAATCACAGAAGTGACACAACTTGACATGAGCAAATTTTTTTGTATGGTAAATGTTAGAAAAAATGTCAAAAGCAAACTACAAAAATGCAGTTTAGATTAAACTAATACAAAGTAGGGTTCTGTGGAACTAGCAAAAGAAACATTTTTCAATCTTTCAGTTAACCATTGTCAAAATAGAAGACTGCATCTACTACAGATATAAAAGGGGTTTCTCCTGGCAAAACTCCTATTCCTTTCATTAAATGGCATGGATGCCGGAATAGACACTCTACTTATTAAAGCTGACAATCTGACAAAGTTGAAAAGGGCTGCAAGCAAGTTAAAGGACAGACTGGAAATCAGAATGATCTTGACAAATTGAAGCTACAGTTTGAAAAAAAAATATGGTACTACTCAGCAGGGACAAGTGCATGATACAGCTCTGAAAACAGGACAGAAATCAAGGATGGAGCAAGTGGCATGGGAGAAGTATAATTAAAGGACTGGGTGTAAGAGGATGCATTTGCATTGGTGTTTCAGTTCTGCTCAGATGTAGAAGCAGATCATCACTTTCAAGCTTTGCTTTACACTACAGAGTTATCTTGGAACATAGGAAACTAGATTCCTTACCACAAAAGGTGTGCCAGAAGACATGCTTTGGATGGACCCAAATGCATTCAGCTGCTAGTGGGCACACAGGCTGTAGTGCTACACTAATGTTAAAGGTGGAAATCTGACACGTGGATGATGTGCAAATCATGAGCTCAGCAGCAGGTGTTGCACTCCACATCTTGGTCCCTGTTGCTACACACCCCTTGTTAAAGCACTCATCACCTTAATGTGACTATTGAATTGTCTGTGCTGTGAGTGAGACAAATGTGACAGCAGGATTAGGTGTGGACTGTGAGGCAACTACAGCAATTCTTTTCTATCTGCTATCTCTGTGAGAGTGCTGCAGTCAGCACCACACTTAATGAACAGTTGGAGCAGCTTAGCCTAGAAACATCAGAAAAAAGCCATGAGAAAGATCACCACTCTCAGAAACAAAAGTTGCGGGAAAGATGTGGGACTGTTTTATTTCTAGAAGAAAAGGGTAAAATGATAAGAGTTTTCATGTCCAACAAAGGCTGCTGCAAAGAGAAGGGAGATAAACTGACACCTTTGACAGCTGTGTCACTGTGGGGGAGGCAATATAGATTGCTCATGCAAAAGTTTGCCTAATAAAATGGCTGAGAAAGCAGTAAGCAAGGAGCTTCAGCATCCACAACACAGGAAGGTCTCACAAACAGGTGAGACAAGCATCTTGTCAGACCTGGTTTAAACTCAGTTCATTCTGCTGTAGAAAAGACCTCTTAAGACCACAACCAGAGCAATTTTTAATTTTTGTTCCTTTTTAAGAGGATCTTCCATATGCATTTCATGTTACATTTTTCTGATATTTCAATTATCCATCCCATCTTCACTTTTCCACTTTTGGCATGGTGCTTCATCTGTGGTATTTCTTCTAGTCTATCTCTCCTTTTTCCCATGTGCAAAGCAATCTACCTGTCTTAATTTAATTTCCTACATAATCAAATATTTGCATATAACTACTTAACTAAACATCGTACCTTCCCCTTCCCCACTGTTCACTTCCCTTTAGTTCTTATGCAATGGGGAAGAATGACAGTGTTGCAAGTAACTTCTTTTTTTCAGCATCTCCTTTTATCTTTACTGACCAAGAAAATGGAGAGATTGCCATTATTTTCCTTAAAAGAGGGTAATTCAGTGCAGAAGAATACAACAACAATGCAGAGGAGAAAGGCCACAGCTAATCATTGCAGAAGTTTACATCGATAATCTTTCAAATAACAAAAGGCTTTACTAGTGGTCAAATGTTATGGGGATAGATATAAGGAAAAATATTATGTATGCATACAAATCCCTATGGCTTTTTCTCAGATATATACAGCTACATATGTAAAAGCATAGATAATGATTACTGCATGTTTCTTTGCTGGTATTTCTGCTTTCCTCTGGTGCTTTGAGAGCACCCAGCATAACCCATGGGCATGGAGCAGAGCTCCACTCCCACTGGCTGCTGAGTGACACCCCAGTGTCAGCCTGAGCTCCCAGTTACCAAAAAAACCTTGTGTCTCTTGTGATATATCTCTGCTTTCCTTCTGTGATGCTGATACACCACAATAAAACATCTAATTCTACAGAAAATTACTATCTTCTTAGATTACAGTTTCTGGTCTCATGAATCTGTAAGTCCAATTTCCTTCTTTTGGCTTTACAAAACAGTTGCCATGAGATGCTGCATTTTCTTCAAACACAGGCAGCAGTGCCAGGATGTGCCTTTACATTCTCTATATGGTCACATCCTACTGCCTGAATTAACCTCCAGACTGCCAAGCCTACGACGTTCTTTTGGTTCAGTTTGAGCCAGCTGACACAAAGACATGTCAAAAGCAAGAAAAAGAAGGATTCTATGGAGAAAATTAAGTTAATTACTATATTTTTAAGAAGAAAGCATGGTCCAGAAGACCTGGAATTTAAAAGTAGACTTACTTTTTCTTACATGTGATTTTCAGAAATAACAGATGCACTATCAGCTTTACAATATAACCCATTTGTTAAAAATTTAATTGGTGAGTAGTTTATTTCTAATATATAATTTGTGCTTTCATAACAGCTATGGGCATCTTTATTATATCTTACAATGAAAAGGTGAATTCTTCTCAATTTATTCAAGCAAATTGTCTCTCTTGTTAAAAATGGTACTAAGCTACATTAGACCACAAGTGTTAAAGAAAACATTAACTCTCTTCATCTTTCTATGCCTTTTATACTCCCTTTACATCTTGGATAGCACTTCAAAAAAAACATATTTTGGAAAAAAGCCAATTTCTTCCATTATTTTTTCTTTTCATCTCCCTCTTCTTTTCCTCTCAAAAGAAGATGAGGTGTTTACAAGCTCAGAGTTTACTAGTCAAAGAAGTGTTCAGCATAAGTGAACAATGTAAGCACTTTATACATGTATTTCTTGCTGGTGGATCCATTTCTATGTTAAATATGTTTATAAGCCCAAACAAAACATAACTCTAATACCTACCAAATATAATACCTGATATCATCCATCTGAGTTTTGTTTTTTTCCATCCTTAGTTTGGAGAGGAGAATGAACTGCACAATTACCTCAACAATATCTTGGGGATTTCTTGAGGACAAATACAGATGCTTTCAATTGGATGACTGCATGTTACAAATAAATTTTACTTTTAATTTTATATATGAGACTGCTTTGCTAAAAACTAAAATTAAGAGTTGAGTCTTATTAGGTACTGAGTTGGACCATTTATTAATATTACACACGCAACCCTTCTGTTCTTTTTGAAATAGACTACCCCCAGAAAGGAATTTCATAGCTTTAGTCACATTAGAGCCTCATGGGACATTAATAAAGCCCTCAGAGAATTATTTTCAACTATGTCAAAGGACCTTGCAATTTTATGCATGTATCAGAGCACACAAATATGCAAGACACATTCAGATGGGTCCCTTTGAGGATCTTTATTCATGCTCAGTGTACTACTTGTCAAAGT
The DNA here is from genome assembly GCF_050655825.1 of Lonchura striata. NCBI lineage: Eukaryota > Metazoa > Chordata > Aves > Passeriformes > Estrildidae > Lonchura > Lonchura striata. The sequence continues at coordinate 21,958,752 of NC_140704.1, read as the reverse complement.
ACATGGAGTCCAGCTGCAGAGAGCCAAGGTTAACCCCTTGTGCTGCACTGCAAAGCCTCCACACAGATCCTCCAGCTCACAGGTGCTCAGCCCTTCTCTGCCTGAATCCTCACCCTGCCTAATGACTGGAAGCCTTGGCACCTCTCTAAACCAAGGGCTCCCATAGCTCAGTGCATTAATGCAGCTGGGCAGGCACAGATACCAGCTGAGGGTTACATAGCTGCATACAGAAATAGTCCAAGACAAAATTGTCACATGTGATTCTCAGAATAAGAATTTATGTGTCTATCTTGCTAGCAAAGCTTGCACCCTACAGCATAGGCCACAGCTGTTTGCATCCTTGACTCACAGCTCTTATCCCTAAGTCATGGCAGGTAGGGGGAAGCTGGGGCTTAGATTTTTTTTCATTCACCAAACAAATGCAAGTTTTGGGTCAAATAATTTAAAATCATGTCAGATTTTTAAAAAGCAAAAACTGTTCTAGCTAGAGAAAAATACAAAAGGAAGTGAAAAACATCATCTCAGTGGTTTAAAAGGCAGTATGTATAAATTGCAGCATTCTGAATGGTGCTTCATAGAAGAATGTAAGCAAAGGGTCATAAACAACAGGAGCAAAGAAGTTGTTTTGGTTCTAACTAAACATTTCATGCATTTCTTTTCGTTACAATTTCACCTGCAAACTGTAAAGCCTGTTGGTCCCACAGCTCTAATTAAGACAGTTAGCTATGAGGCAACAAAAGAATTGAACTGAGGCTCCTGCAAATTAAATTGATGCTCTAAGTACCAAACTGATGGACAGTCCAAGAGACAGGTCAGACAGGTCTGTTTGATGGACAGACCCTGAGACCAGGGTCTCCTGTGGGATGTCTAAGGTGCTCTGCTCTGAGTCCACCTTTTGTTAAGGGAGAACAGCATGTGAACCTACTGCAAGACCTATGGAACAGACCTTTGTGATTCTGTGTTTGTATCATGGGTCTCACTCTGCAAGAACAGACTGAACACACTGCCATTGCATGGATAATACATTAAAGACTTTGAAGTTGCCAGGTACAGTGATAAAGGAAGAGAGATAAAACCTCAAAGAGAATTTTACTATGTGTTATATATAAATATCAAAAATCTATTTTCAACATGAAATATTCAAGTCCACTGTCCAAATGCTTCTTGGAACATTCTTCACGAAATTGAAGAACAATAATAAAACAAACTGGCACTGACTACTTGCATTAAGGAAATAGTGAGAACTACAGATAGGTTTATAGCTACCTTTTATAATAACCCTTCACAAAGTAGTTTGAAAAAGACTTTCCAGGTTCTAATCTGATTAGAAACAGACTCTACATCAATGCTTTTCTATAGCATAAATAAGCAGCAATTGCTCTGAAAAGTGTGCTACCCTTGCTCTCTGTGCTCTTGTGTCTTTTCCTCCTATTTTCTCTTTGAGAGAGGAAAACTGAAACAGTTCAGATGGATGCTAAAATCCATAAAATGGATGGAAAAGAGAGTCCTGTAAGACATGGAGGACTGAATATTCAGAATGGTTTTTTTAAAATCTCTACATAAATCTTCTGAGAGTGTGTATTCAGAAGAGCGTGCAGGAATCATATTAAAGGACAAGAAGAGGCTAAGATGTCTATTTTGTACACCCAGAGTGATACAAACCTTTTATTTTCAAGAGATTGATGTTTTGCTTAGTTTGTTCCAATTACTTGGTTTTTCTTTAACAGATGAATAAAAATTCTTCCAACGTGATGGCTTTGGCTCCTAACACTTCTAACAAAAGAGAGACAGTCTGCATATTTGGAACTGGAGATTTTGGACGAGCTCTGGGGCATAAGATGATTCAATCTGGCTACCCAGTGGTGTATGGGAGCCGAAGCACCCAGATATCCAACCTGATTCCCAAGGATGCAGAGGTGCTGGGCCACGCAGAGGCAGCACAGAAAGCTGCCATTATCATCATAGCAATCCCGAGGCAGCATTACAACTTTCTTACACCACTAGCAGAGGTTCTCCGTGGGAAAGTCTTGGTGGACATAAGCAACAACTTGAAATTAAACCAGTATCCCGAGTCGAACGCAGAGCACCTGGCTCAGCTGCTGCCTGGCAGTAAGGTTGTGAAAGCCTTCAACACCGTGTCAGCCTGGGCCTTGCAGTCGGGCACTCTGGATGCAAGCCGGCAGGTAAGGCTGAGCACGGGGATTTCCTCTGTCACAGAGTCACACATCACATGGCTTCTTCTCAGCTACACACAACACACCTGGGACGGCAGAATTAGGCAGAGTTGAGATGGTATTTTCATGATTATCTCTCATTTCAAACGAAATGTGAGCTAAAATTTACCTAGGATTTTTAATATGGCATGACAGGGATCATAAATAGCTTGCTTCTGAACTCAAAAAGGTGTTTAGAAATACTAGAGAAGAGAAGAGAAAAAAGATAGCAGAGCTACAAGTGAGACAAATCAGGAGTGTTACATCATTTGGTCGTCAGAGTTGTAAAGTTAAACAGAAATGAGATAAGAGGAATTTTCGCAGCAAGAATAAAATGAAGAAAGCAAAACAAGAGAGGCAAGGGATGTGATAGGTCAATGAGTATTGGCAAAAGAAGTATGCTGAAAGGTGAATAAATTACTAAAGGTTTTTAAATCATCGCCATCTAAATTTAACACAACAGCAGTGTGTGCAAACTGCTTTAACCAGCTCCTCAACCACAGGCCAGCAGGCACAGAGCTGGCCAAAGGAAGCAACACAGCAGATTACTTGAAGGCAAATCCTTTATTATGTTTATTGTGCTATGTTTTCTGTCGCTTCAAAGGAGAGTGCTCTTGTCCAACACATGAAATCACCCAGCTACTCAAACCATTGCTAACTGTGCTCCCCACTGCCAGATAAATGGTTTTGTCTAGAGACCAAGGCCTTCCAAGCCTAGGCTCTATAAACCTTCACCATCTCAACAAGGGCAGAAATTGCCCCCTTTCTCCCAGTTCCAAAAGGACTATTGTCTTACATTCAGAAATGATGATTTCTTCACTATTTTACTAGACCAGGAAAGACCTAATATTTACTTTTGTGACAGGCAAATTATGTTTTAAAGATCTCTGTCCTCACTTCCCTGGAGTACTTATGGACCACTACAGCAGCAAATTAAAATTTTGCTCTTACTTACTGCTATTGAAAATTTTGCTTCAATTTAGCCCTAAAAAATCTTGTGCTTAAAAACTACTTGCAGATCTTCAGAAAAGTATGTCAAGTCTTCTACTCAAACACATATACTAAGTCTGTTATAGATTGTTATTTCCAGATATAAAATTTTGCAAGTTGAAACAATCTCCTTCCCTAAAGAATCACATGCAAAGTTCTTTGTCTTGTTTGCCAAAAGTATCTATAGGGTACTTTTTTGCCTGTATTAATTAAGATCAGGAGTAAGCCAAGTAAGCAAAGAAGCAGGCTAGGAAGCTTGTGCTTACTGTTCATATATATCCAGGCAGGATGGCAGTAGAGAAAATCATAAATCTCTGTAAAAAATAAACTTCTGTTTGTTTTTGTCTGCAGGTATTTGTCTGTGGAGATGATGTGGAAGCTAAACAAATGGTCATGAATATTGTTCGTGCACTTGGTCTCACTCCACTAGATAAGGGATCCCTCTTGGCTGCTCAGGAAATAGAAAATTACCCTCTGCAACTCTTTCCAATGTGGAAGTTTCCCATCTTTTTGTCCCTTGGCTTAACTGCATTCTTCTTCTTCTACTGTGTTCTTCTCGATATAATTTACACTTATATTTATGAAAAGAAGGACTTTTCATTTTTTATTGCAATTACCATTCCAAATCGGGTCTGCCCTGTAATGGCGCTCATCCTTCTGGCCTTGGTGTATCTGCCTGGTATTTTTGCTGCAATTATTCAGTTATACAGAGGTACCAAGTACCGCCGTTTTCCAGACTGGCTGGACAAATGGATGCTGTGTAGGAAACAGCTTGGCCTAATAGCCTTGGGGTTTGCTTCCCTTCATGTTTTGTTCACTCTTGTTATTCCACTGCGTGCCTTCGTACGTTGGAGAACCAGCACAAGAATCATCTCCCAGGTAAGTTTTGTTCCCTGCTCTAAGTCTTCCTTTCTTCTGGCCCTGTTAAAATAATACCATCTACCTGGAGCTTCAGAAATCCATTTGGACATGTTCTTTAAAATCCAGTGTTCTTTAAAATAGAGTAATATTCCTAGTTTTTGTATCTTTTAGACATTGATATATCTATGTTTTGTTGATACTATGTTGAGCTGAGGGGATTTCTGGCCTCAGTCTTCCTCCTAGATAGTTGACATATTCATAAAATAATCAGGGAAAATGTAAACACTTTTTCTTCATATACCTTCAAGAATATAATATACTATGACTTTCTGATCTTACTTAACAAAGGATCACATATCTCTCTTAAACAGGTCCACAGAACAGTAAAATATGTACCTCGATTACAGTTACATGGAACTTATATGTAATATAATTCCTCTCCTGATTTTTGAGCAGGCATTCAAAGTAAATCTCTGATGATCACTAAGTTAATGTATAACATTTATATCCTACTTACCTGTAAGGAAATTTTTTCTCCTTATTGGTGCTAAAACTGCTATCACTAAAACACACCTGGTCTTCTTTTCTTCAGGTAATGAACAATAAAACAGAACCACTCGACCACACTAATGCCTGGCTTAGTGACTCTTATTTGGCTTTGGGAATTCTAGGATTTTTTTTATTTGTTCTTCTGGGAATAACTTCCTTGCCTTCAGTCAGCAACAATGTCAACTGGCGAGAATTTCGATTTGTTCAGGTAAGATCATCTCTAAAAAAACCATCCCCTAAAAAACCTCCTTCCCTTATCAACAGTGGCCATGGGCAGGTTCACTAGAGACGTATGGCTTTTCTCCATTATTATCTTCAAATGTGATCTGTGCCTTATCCACCATCACACAGTGAAAAAAAAACATCTACATGGCCAAACAGCTTTAAAAACCCACAATTGCTCTGATGGCTGCTTATGGTACAACTGAGATTATTGCATTAGCAAGAGAAAGATGGGAAGATGTGAGCTCCTAAATGAAAAAACAGAAAGCTGGCTTTGACATCAAATTCCACAATTGTACAAAGTCACAAAATAATTTAGCCATTTTACTGGGTTAATTTTTTTGGTTCACAAGATAATTCAGTTAAAATGGATCTGAAAATTACTTTATAACTCAAATCTTCTCAATGCCAAGCATCTAAAGAGAATCTGCAATTTCTGCAGACTGTAAAAACTGCTGTGACTATAAACAGGCTGCCCTTGGTAACACATAATCTCAGCTCTCCATTTGGAGGAAGTTTAGTGCAAGCTGCCGTGCCTCTGCAGGAGCTGGGCTGGAGGGGAGGGGAGGCAAGAGAAGGGGAAATTACTAACAATGAATGTTTTATCAAGGCAAAAAACTTGCACAGTATGATACTTCTGGATGGATTAGCACTAGAGCATAAAAAAAAATCTTGAATTTCTCTACTGAATGTCAGCATTTTCTCAGCTTTTTCACAGATATGACAGCCACTAGGCAGTACATGTGAGCTAGGAAAAATTTTAAATGCTATCGATGGTGAAAAACCAAACTATTTAATCTATAACCATTTTAATTGTTTTTTTTTTTAAATAATAAGAGCCTTTATGCTATATAAAATAGTTTCATTTCACCAGTCCCCAAGTTGGCACATGCCACAAATCTTACTGTGTCCTTAAATTTGCATTTGTTCTGGTTTATTTTACAGTTTTAACCTACATTTCTTTCCTTCTTTTTTTCCTTCTTTCTCCTTTAGTCCAAACTGGGATATCTGACACTGATTTTGTCCACTGCACACACGCTGGTTTATGGTGGAAAATGGTTCCTGAGCCCATCAACATACAAGTGGTATCTTCCAAACATCTATATCCTCTCCCTCATTGTTCCTTGCGCTGTACTGGTTGTCAAATTTCTGCTGATATTTCCTTGTGTAGACAAACCTCTCACACAAATTCGGCAGGGCTGGGAGAGAAATCCCAAATACTCAGAACAGTCAAATTACATTATCAACAAGTCTGCTGTATAATTAGCCTACACTGTATTATTTAAAAAAATATTATGAGGGCATATCAAAATGAAGTCTTAAGCCTAATCTATCTGGAAAGGGAGAGAAAATGGGAAAAGTTGGCCAGGCTCTATAAAACAAAGCCATCCCAATGACAAGCTTTAAATACAAATGAAGCCAATGAGTTTCTGCACCTCAGTCATGCTTTCACACAGGTGCAGACCTTATCTTTTGCTTTGTGTATTTCCCCTTGCCTATTTACGCTCCCTCCTAAGAAGGGTATGTGAGAAGTAGGTGATGTTCCGTGTCCCTCTTCTGCTGTCTTGAGCTCCTCCAGAGCTGAGCAGAACCACAGAAACCTTTGGTGTTAGACAGTGTTTGCTCCTCTTTCCTATCCTGCCATCAGGACTCAACTCTACATGCACCTACACATATCCACAGAGATCCATATGCACACCTGCATGAGTTTCCACACATTTCTCTGTTTCTAACCTCAGAATCCACCAGCACCAACAGAACAGTTGCATGATGGATACAGAGCTTCGCCTCCCAGAATTGTTTATCCTCCATTAATATCCAATCCAAGGAGAGAGCTATGTTGACTCCTTAGAGATAGTTGAATAAGATTTGTTTGGTTTGTGAACAGGAACCTTGATGTTCAAAGTGCATGGGTCAAGGACTGCTGAATTTTTGCTTGTAGTGCTCTACCAGTAATTCAGGGGCAAGGGGAAGGAGTAGAGATCAAAATAACAGAGATGTGAGAAATGCTTACAAGCCTCAACTTTTAAAGTATAGGCAAAAAATTATCTGTGATTTTTTTGTGTAAGCAGTGAGTTGTAAGAGAAGAAACTGAAGGAAAATCCTTTTATTTGAGGGAATATATGTCATAGTCATATCTCATGACTGTTGATTTTTCAAAAAATAAATAATTGGATGTGATATGACAGAAATTCTATGAAAATGCGCATGTTTTAAAGACAATAAAGTTTGTTTTTTTTACACTGTTGACCTCTGTTATCATTTTGGGAACCTGTTCTGCTAAGATGCAGCTGCTGGTGTGCTCAGTTGCACAAAGGTGTCGGGAAGCCTTGGAAAAAATAATAAAATGGGATCCCATCTTCAGCCAGCTGCCTGGACTTGTCTTCCCCCATCTTTGCTTCTTGGATGAGCACATAAGCAGATCTTTGCTTAGTCATCCAAGTAGGCTGAGGATGTTGGGAAAACACAGGTTCCAGCTGGGATGGTGACTTCCTGTTAAATTGCAAACAGAAGATCCAACAGTCTCCTTTGGACAGGAGAATATTAAAAAAAAAAAAAAATGCTGATTATATAGGAAGAAAATTGCTTACTATTTTTTTACATCTCTGCTGTTCTCCCTGTCCATACAAAGAACACTCACATACATTAAAATATAAGCATGGTAGCTGTGCTTTCAAACTAGCATTATCAAGCAGCTTTAAAAAATAAAATAAAATAAAACTCAAAATAACTATCTGAACAACAGTTATAAAAACATTTCACAACAATGGAGTCTTTTTTTAATTCTGGGCAATATACCCTCTCTTCATGTCAGCCTCTGTCCCATAATCTGTTCTTTATGCCCAAAATAATGGTAGAGTAGTCTAGGATATCAGCAACTGACAGAGCCAGATTTCTTAGAAATAATTCTGGCACCAAGTACTCTTGCTAACCAGCACACTGGTGCATATGTTATACTTGTCCTAAACTGATACGCATTTGTTGATGTAAGTCTTTACAGAAGTTTTTCTTGACCTGTGCTGTGATGGAGTAGTACTACACTTCAAGTTTCCTTCAATGATTTTCCACAGAATCATTTATTGCAGAAGGGATCAGGTATAGGCTCAACAGGCCCAAGTGACAACACTGTTGTGAGGATGTCTGTAACACCTCCTTACAGCTCCCTGGAGGAGAGATGAAAGCAGCAGAAAGAAGAGAAAAATAAGACAGAGAGAGAGAGGTTGTGTTTGCATGGTATAAAGCGACAGACAAGAGCAGAAAAGAAGTAGCAGCAGTCTGAATGAATACCCTCTAGATTTGCCATTTTGGTGGTAGATTCTTGCCTCACTGATAGGTACTCCAGATTTATGTTATTACCAGTAGCAAGAGTTCCAAAGCACTGACACATATTGGGTTTTGATATTACTCTATAAGGGATTTATTCTCAGGGTTTCTGCCTCTCTCCCAGTGCAGATTTAAAACCTGCCCTACCTCTCTCATAGCTGAGCCTGTGGGCTGAAGTTTAAACTCCAACAGCCATGGCAAGTCCCATTTAAAAGCTGTGCTTTATGAAATACAAACAGTGCAAGTGCTCTGCATCTTTTCCTCCAAGCAAATAGGCTCCTTTGTGTTTTCTGAGGGCCTTGTGTTTTCTGAGGGCCAAGTCTCCTTCACCCTCACCAGGAACTAGCACAAAGTTACCACGGCTGGACTGAATGATGCTTTGTACACTCACTCACAGCTAATCCATCGTCTCAAACACCCACAGGACTGTCCTTCTGCAGGCAAGACAAAGGAACTTCTTTGGGGATGGATATCACGTTGTTTTGTCAAAGGAAAACAGACCAAGATGTACTGGAAATGCAAAGCAGCTGGGTACTATTTGCAATTTGCTTTTTACTCCAAGGATAAAGTGCCAATATTGGCTGTGTACAAAGCGAGGAGGTGATGCTGTTTGCTGTGAGGGGGTGTGCAGAAGCTCTCAGGGGCAGATCCAGAGCCATTGCATCTGAACTCGTCAGCAGGTGCTTTGTCGACTTCAGTAGTTAATAGGTCGAATCTTCATCACTCTCATCTGAGTGAGGGATTTCATGTTCTCTTCATATCCTCTTGTACTTGGGCAGCTGAGGAGGATTTGATTTACAAATTTACAAATTTACTTCCTGAACATGGTAGAGAAAGCAAATTCAGTTATCATACTGGTAGTGAACGTATTTGGTGGTAGTATTTTGAAAACAATAGCCAGTGCCAGGAAACTTGTTGGTAGCTTCTACACATTACTCATGGCTGATTCTATATTTTTTTTCCTTTTATGTACTGACAAAGCCTGGTGAAAAAGGAGATCAGAAGGATCATGAAAGGAATTTTAGAAAGGGTGTTTTCCATATGGTTCCCAGAAGCCAAGAAAAGCTTTTATGTGCATACGTACATAATGGCATTCTAAGAACTCCTGCAGGAATAAAGCATTGATTCTTAGATCTCCTTCTAAATCAGAGTCAACACTTAGAAAATACAAATTACAGCATTTAAAATAAATGGTCACATGGATTTTGTTACTGTAACAACTGAGTTTGTGATTCATTATATAAGAAAGTTTTATTCTGATAGAGTACAGAATAGTGGGATAGACAGCATAGCGTGGGTGGACCTCTACATCCATCATGATAGGGTAAATTTAACTCTTTGCCTTTTTGTTATACCTGGGGAATATCTACTTTAACAAAAAAAAATGTACTTATTAGTGAAAATAAAGTATTTTAATTAATTAGAGTTCCTTGAAACAGAATGGGATTTCAGGAACACACTGGCCCCAGGGGATGCAGCTGACACCACAGATATTGCTGGATCCTGAACCGTGGAGATCTGAGCAATTCCCTTCAGTTCCACCACAATGTGCATTGAAGTCCTGAGATCTTCAACTTATTTTTGCTTTCCAGCACAGCCTTCTGTCAGGCTTCTCTTCTTTATCTAGCAGTCACCTTTCACTCCCAGACATGACACTTTGTGACCCACTCTAAAAAAGCCCCTTTATTCCTGTATGTCAGGCTTTTGCAGCTCCACTCTTGTTAACTCCTACCAGACACAAGATTTTGCAAGAGTGTCTTTTGTTTCAAATGTTGTTGAGCATTTGAAATGCTGTTAGATTCACTGGCCCAGATCAAGAACTAGTGAATATTGTGAACACTCACAGTAGCTATGTAACCCAACTTTGCCTGTTTGTCCTTATTATGATTAGCATATTTAATAAGCATTCAGTGTACCAATATTAGCCTAAATATGCTCTCTTTTCCACAATATGGAAGCTTTTCTCTCCTACCAAGACTATTTTTTTCATCTGCATTATAAAGATTTTTGTTGTGGATGTCCATTTGTATCAGTAATTCCTGACTAACACAAATTATTTTCTCCCTCAAGGAAGTTGACATTCCTCAAGATAAAATTTTTACCTATCACCCTGGAAAACTGCACATCTCTTATTCTTGCACATTGCCTTAATGTTTTTGATTCTGGGAACCCAGAACTGACATAAATACTAGTTTTGACAAGACTAGACCCCTACATATTCCTTTCTTATAAGCAGCCTCTGTGCTACAAGGAAAGTACACTACAGAAGCTTTACAGGACATGCACAGGCCTCAGAGAACTGTGTGAAACTTAGCTAACATCTCCAAATGCTGCAAGCCAGGAGTGGTAAATTTTGTTCATATGTCTTCACAAACATCCTCTATTCCTATCTCTCTTTTTGCTTCTACATCCAGATTTGCTTGTTATTTGAGATACAATCCCTTCACTGTGCTTCTCTTCACTTGTGCTCAGATTTAAACTAGGAATAGCTTAACTGCAGTCAGTAGACTCAAGATAGTAGCAACAGTAGTAGTTATAGTGCAGAGGCCTTTCCTAGTTTCCTAGCTAGCTAATTAAAATTTTGCTTCAGTTTTATGGGAGATGGAAAAATGTAGTCTTTATAAACCTCTCTTTAAGACCATTCAGAAAATAGATAAATGAAAGTGGAAAAAAAAATGTTATTGTAATATGCTAACCATTACATGACAGAGGTGTTCAATTACAGGTAGTTGAACACCACTAGACCAAAAAAGGCAGCTTTCGGGCACATTATCTATGACAGAGTGTTGGCATCAAAAGAGGGAGGTATTTTTAAAGAAATATACTGGAGAAAAGTATATGGAACAAAAATAAAAACCTATTAGAATGAATGAGAGAGAGAGAAAGAAAGAAGGACAAGGAAGATAAAGCTGATTATCTTCTTTCCTACTGACTCCATGGCAGAAAACATCACACATTTTTGACTGCAATTATAAACCAAATTACCAATTATTTTAGCACTTTGTAAATAATTAAATTAAGAATTTGATCTTGGCTGCCCTGGAGTTCAAACTACCCCTTAGGATACCACCATAGCCTTCTTTCTCCAGTCCACATATGCATATTTTCTCATTCTTTACAACAACTATTGGAAAGGTAGCTGCCACTCCACACCACACTGCTGACGGCTGAGCAGCAGCAGTAGCAAACCTCGCTGTGCATCAGGCACAGGGCTTGCATGTCTTGGCAATTAAATATAATTGGAAGAACTCTTTCTTTGGGGTAAAATAAAAAAACAGAAAATACGCCATAGCCCAACTGTACAGGCTGAGGACAGATTGCTTAATGGACTGCTCTGTTTCAATGCAAGACACTAGCATCTTCATTTTATAGTTAAAGAAGCAAAATCAAACAGAGAATCTCACTGAAGAAAGAGTAAATCATTCACACAGCATGAAAACTGGAACTAAAATAAATCCTACAGTACTTGGTGAAGAAGACAAGTGAGAGCTGGGCAGGGTGAGCAGGACCTGAAGAGGTGACTGGAAGGGCAGTCCTTTCCTCTCCCCACTTGTCTATTGATGACCCAGAGCTCTGGGAGCACTGGAACAGGACAGATGCAGTGTCATTGTCATTTAGAACCAGTCCAGGCAATCAGAGGTGATGGGTGTAGAAGCAATCGCAGGGAATTATGTTCAATACACACAGGATTATAGTTTGTTTGTTTTTCTAGTAGCTTCTGTTCTCCAATCCCATAAGTAAAAACTAGAAACCAAATCCCATCTTTAATTGGATTGATCTAAAGGTTAAACCTCAGGTCACACTTCAGAAACTCCAGTCTGTTCTTACTGGCAAGACTGCCGAGCATTGTTGAGATAAATAAACCCAAGAATTTAGTATACCCAGTCTTGCCTGAGGGATGCCTTCTGTCCAGTAACAGAAGTCTGGGAAGGATAAAGGGCCTAACTTGGAACAATATCAAATACCCAAGTATCACTGAATACTACTGAATAACTTCTAGCTCCTCTTCAAACACCCATGTTTCCTGGCAAAGCTGTCTTCCCTGTCTTTCACAAAGAAGCTGACAGATTCACACTTACTGTCTTCACAGACATATCCCAAGTTTCTTTAATGATGCCTGTGTCAGTGACACATACAACATCATGCAGGAAGTCAGAGGCAAGGAGAGGAATTGGATTTCCTGAAGCTAAGGATAGTTCTCTAATTACAAGGAGCTTTACAGATTAGAAAGCCAGAAGGCAACCTTGTGATTAGCTATTCTCTCTTCCTGCAGAACACACGCTGTAGACACTGCCTAAATTAATTCCTTTCTGAATTATCAGGAGTTGTCATATTTTTTGGTTCACAGACCCGCTACAAATTTTCCAACAGTAATACAGATCGCTGCAATGTTTAAGCTTCCTGACAAAATGCAGTTTTATCCTAGTTACCATTTGTTATTGCTGGCAAGTAATCCATTAAAACAGGCTGCATTAAAGATATTCTGAAGGAACTGCTGAACTTGATTTAAACGTTAGAGAGCTCACCACAACTTCTGGCAAATTATTTTGACAGCTGATTACCCTCACTTGAATACATAGCCTGGATTTTTTTAACTGTAGTATTCAGTAAACATAATTTATGATTTCCAGGATTTATCTGAAGTGTCCAGAATGGTGGCTATATATAGACAACATATATTACTCTAGAGAAGAAGCCCAGATGTAGGAAGAAAGTGTGATTTATACATACATACATACATATATATATATATATATATGGAGAAATAAAAGTTCTAGTTCTTCTACTGTATATGTGGAAATTCAAACACACACTGAAACTTCATGGTGATGAAAGTGAAAGATTCAATGTCTTTCCAATAATTTTTTTTAACCTAGTAAATTAAAACATTAAAATATTAACCATCAATGTGGAAGGTCTCAAACTTCACTATAATTTCACCAAAAAAAAAAAAAAAATCCCAGATTGTTGGAAAAGATGAAATTTTGACAAAAAACTTTCACAGATATGTATACTTGGCAGAAAGCTCTCTGAATGTAGAATATGAGAACAGAATAAAGATGGAAGAAAGTTCTGCTATAAAAGAACAATAGATGTCTAAATTGACAATTGCTGTGCCAGTCATTACTGGATAACTAAGAAAGCAAAGGTTAAGTCAAGTTGGAAGGAGGTTTTATGACTACAGCAAAGGATATGTTGACCACAAACAAAAAAGATGCTTTTACCAAGCAGAAATAGGTCTTAGAAAAAACAGAAAGATACCATAGGCAAACAAGCATGCTGATGTGACAAGTAGAAAAAAGGTCTAAGAATTTTCCACTACAAGAAAACTGAAAAACAACTTTAAGCTTAAACCGTAACATACTAACTCATGTGATTGGGCAGTATTGGCCATAATATGATAATGATAGTAGTTGTGATAGGCTACAGGTAAAGGTGTTGTATATGATGCTGAAAGCTTGTTATGTATTAAGATGCTCAGCAAAATAAAATATATAATGCATTGTAACCAGAACTAAAGGGTCTTCAGGCTTGTCTATAGCTGTAGCTGACAGCTGTAGGCGTGGCTCTCTCACCCACAACCTAAGACTGCTGTAAAATCTTCTATACATTTTGAAGAGCCACCTGGAGTTCCACATCTCTCCTCTCAGGCTCTTACACCATCCTAATAAATATTTATTAATAACTGTAGAGTTGTGTTTGCATTGTATATCCCCTCATAATGGTTTGTCCCTCCACATCCCCTCTTTGTACCTGTTTGTCCATCCCAGCTTTCCCATCAGTACCTGTATGTCCATCAAACCCCAACCCATCCCCCTGTCTCCTCCCAGGTGATGTGTCCATCACCTGGTGACCCTTCCCCTTTGTCCAGATCCTTCTCCCAGGGTCACCAGGTAACTGGACCCTGGCTGGGGCTCCTCCCCACCCCTCCTCAGGGGTCACTCTGAGGCCTTGCCCCCGAGAGCTGCTCCCATGTCCTTCCCCATTGCCTGCTCGGGTTTCCTGCCCCCTGTATGGGCTGATCTGGGCGGGGCCCTCTCTCTCTCTTGCTCTGGATGTCCTTCAAGGTCAGATGTGGCCTGGGGTCTCTCCAGGCCCTCATTAAACTTTGGAACTAATCCTGAGGGAGAGCGCCTCTTTCCTTTGCTTGTGGGACCAGCTCATCTTTGGACTCACGAGGGAGCTTCTCCAAGCCCCGGGATCCAAGGAGAAGTTCCTTCCCTCTGCCCGCCTCACCCCGCTGCCCAGCTGGCCGGGCTCCACAGGGGACCTGTCCCCGTGGATTCAAGGGGGAGATGCAGCAAATAACAGTGTGAAAACAGCAAGGATATTACCTGCAGGTTTACAGTTTTTGTAACCCACTCTGTTAAACGCACACGAAGAACAGCTACCACAGAAACAGGTTCCTAGGGGGTGCCTCAGGAATTAGTTGCAGACCCACCATTGCACATAACAAGTCACAACAAGCAGAAAATCACTGCTGAAGAAATGTGCAAACTGTAGTACCCTGAAAATCCACAATGAGGACAGAATGGAAGCCATTCAATGGCTGGTGCATTTTCAGAGCCACAACCCCATTGAATCCAGCTCTCCAGAAGGTGATTGTAGAGGAACAAACACTTGTCACAATTCCAGCCCAAGGAGATGTAGCCTGGAAAGCACAAGCTGAAAACCACAGAGGGCCTACTAGAAAGGGTTATGAACCTCGTTCAAAAATGCTAAGGGGGTAGGAAAAAGAGGGCAGTTCAAAGATCTATCATGGTTTTGTGATTTTCAGATGAATAGAGAAGAGAACTCCACTGCTGCAGGGAGCAGTGGCTGCATACTATTTCACACCATGAAAGGGACAATGAACTCTCTGGAATGATCTCCATTAACACCAAAAATGTTGGAGTGAGCATGTTGTTGTAAGAATGTGGAAAAATTCCTTACATCCACAGATCATAGTAATTTAATTTATTCATTAAAAAAAAAAAAAAGTTGAATGCAATAAAAAGTACCCAGGTCTCTATTCCACTAGTGATGGAATGTCATAATCCAGTAACTGGAAAAGTGAGAAAAAGCAGTTTGTCTTTCTATGAGACAGGAGAAAAAACCATAATCTGTGCAAATATATGCAACTCTGGGATTGTTTAACAGAGCACCAGGTGTGAGAAAAGCATACAGAGAGTATCATATAAGCTTCAGATAAAACCACAAGTGTACTTAGGCAGCTTTGGCTAGGTTTAAAGGTGAAATTCTACTTAAATCACTCTACCTAGAGGCTGAAAGTAAAGAAACTTGTTCATTTCTTTACAAGTTTAGGTATTTCACATCTGGTGTTGTTGCACTTATTTTCAAAGAATGCACATAAGGAAATATATGGCTCAATTTACAACTTCTCTTTCTAAAGAAAAGAACATAAAGACTAATAAGCTGTAAATGCTTGGGTTAGGAGAAGTATTACAACCATTTGAGAGACAAAACACCAATACCAAATATCATTATCCCAACACGAGAAGGGGACAACAAAAAAGCTTAGAGTTAAAACTATTCAAATTAGATTAAAAACCTTCTGGGTGTGCCTTGAAGACAAAACCAGTGAAAATAATTATCCTTGTTGGTCAGATTACTATTTTTCAGTATGGGTGGATTCACTTTTGCAAACACCAGGTCAAGCACGGATGCTTTAGTCAAGCTTAAATCACTGAGTTTAGCATAGGGACACCAGCATTAGATTGAATGTTAATTGCCTGTGTAATACAGAAGGTTACATATACTGCATTGCAAAATCCTTGTTTATTCTTCTAAACAGGGGAAGGACTGTGTGAATACACACCTGCATACCTTTTGTTTATCTGTCTGAGATTTTATAAGAACAGACAATTGAAAAACCAATCATGTTTCATCTTCTCTTTCTTTCTCTACACAGTTATGAGAGAAAAAAAGTGAAGACTTTCTTAAGTAGGTCACTCTAGCACAAGCACAGAGTATGTGTAAATAAACAGCCATGGATTTTCCCCTTAGCTATCTGGAGAGAAATTTCAGTGATCAGTCCAAACACTGTTTTGTCAGAGATGTGCCAGGAAAAACAATAAAAATAAATTTAGCAGAAAATACAATAGCAACAACTTCCTAAGTAGGGTTGTTAAGTTTTTAGAAAACATGTAGTAATAAAATAGACTAATTCAATTCAATCTGTTACACACAACAGAAGGAGCAAGCTAAGAAATGATCACAGTGCTAGAACTAGGTAGGTGCAGTGCTAATGTACTCTGGGAATGTGCCATAAATCCCAACCTTGGACTTAATAAAGGCTTAAACAAGATTACTTCTGCTGAATATTCATGCTGTAACTAGTTAAATTATAGAAGTACTACCTAAACATTTTACAAATTAAATAACTGGAAAGACACAGGAAAGAAAACACCAGCTTTGTCTACAGGGAGGTAAAGAGGTACTGTTCAAAGGCAGATAGAACTAGAAGAATCTGACCACTCCTGACGTGCTCAGCTGTAACTACTGCAACAGAAGAAAATCAAGCACCTCTCTCTGGTGCAAAACACTTATACCTAATGTATATCTACAGTGAAGACAACTTTTAAAACCAGACCTTTCAGCCAGGATAGTGACATCCCTTAACATGCCTCCATGTTATCTTCCAGAGAAGAAAGGGCAGTATTTGTAGATAATTTTTTTCTGGCTGGTTTTATTAATAGAGTCCATGAGGGAAATGAAATAAAGCACTTAATCCATACTTATTTTCCACCCTTCTCTCCTGGCACTCACAAACCTCCAGAGCAAGCAGACTTATTTATTGCTCAGATAAAAAAAGCCTGGCCACTTCAACAAGCATGAAGATAGATACCTGTGACCTCTGATCCCAGCTAGGTTTTCAGCAGAGACCTTCACAAGTCTGACTCCTGTGCAAAATAGGACTCTGCAAGTATAATTCACTGTACCCACTACCAGTGAATAACTGGGGCCCCTTAAGTCCAAGATAATGGTGATCATGAGCTATCATAAAACCATTTTACATGTCAAAACAACTGTGGCTCTGCCCTGAGCATATCTGTGGCTTTTTCAGACCATGTCTTTTAGGGCTTTTTCCCTAAAAAGTCTTCAATGTTTTGTTAGCCTCCATGCCGAAACATGATGAGAACAGTAGTTGTGACCAATTTTTTTAAGTGTGTATTTGAAATATGTATAGAAGCCTGCAAATGCTTTGAAGTGTTAGATGTGAAGGTACTGTGCTTAAGCTAAACTATTGGAAAGACATTATTAGATATTAGCCAATACAAAAGGTGATGAAAATCATCTCACAAATTAACAAAGACAAAAAACCTGTAGATGAAAGCAGAAAAATAAGAGGATGGTGTGGTAAGCACATGAGAACATCCTCAGAGTTATATAAAAGCTCTAATCCAGAAGAGTGTGGAGATGACTGTGCTTAAATAAACTGAGCTTCCACATTTGAGATCAATTCCAAAATTCAGAGCCTTGTTTTTATGTTTACTGCCACCAACCAACTGTTCTAACTTTTGTTTAAATAAATTTCAGATGAAATCAGAAAGATTTTCTGTTAACTTGTGGAGTGCTCTTAGACAGTTCAAGGCCAATTCATTCCTGTCTGTAACGCGTTAAACATACACAACACAAATGTAAACCACCAAGTGATTATTAGCATCTGCAAAGACTCCAGAACAGATCAATTATATAAAAATAAGTATCAACTGGAAAGCTCTAAACATTTTGGAGCACAGAGTACAAAAACTGAAAGCCTGCATGGCCTATTTACCCCCTTGTTTTTCCATAAGTCCTGTGTATGATTTTATAAACACTTGTGGAGGATCTTACTTAGAGGTGATGGAGAACCCTTCATTTTCTTCATGAAAATTCTAACCATTTTACTGAAAGAATAAGGAATAACCAGCTATAATGTACATATTAACAAGATATGAAAGAATCTGGCTGCAAAAGTACTGAGCAAGAAAGAAGCATCAATATGACAACAACAAAAAGACCTGTACCAGACATCCTGCAAACATGAAGTAAGAGCAAACTACATCATCAGCTCTCCCACCAGCCATGGTACCATGTACTGAATTAAATACTATTATGTTTTGATACATTATTATGCATAACTGGCTAATGATTTCTGACTTGACTTTACTAATTATGACCCTATTTGTATATCATGCTCACTCTTTCTAGGCGGACAAAAAGATTGTTATGCTCAACAAAGGGAGAAGAAATGTTCTCTGTGATGCAGTTCACATAAAATATGGCAAACTGGAATGCTTTCAGTGGCAGATTTGTGGCTAATTTTAGAAATTACACTTCTCAACTAATCTAGTTATTTAGAACTCTCATACTCAAACATTTAAATATTATCCATAATCTTCAGAATTTATTCTCAAACATATATGCATGCATCCATGTCAAATTTTTTCCAATAGAAAAACCTATCTATAAACTCCTAAACCACTCTTAGACATTTTAAAAGAGACTTTTGGCACAAATTTCCTCAGGCTCAGGAGTACTACAGCTCCTATTAGAGAGGAGTGCTGGGACCCAAGGAGCTGCTCCCATAGCTGGTACCAGAGGCCTGTCTAGGTGAGTTCTGTTTCTACCTTTGGATGAACTTATATTTGGATATTGTAAAAAACAGGTATAGGTTAGACGGCCAACAAGCAAGAGCTGGTGTGCCTGAATTAGAAGTAGCAGTGTGACATCTAGTGGGCTCTTTTTGGGACAGCAATAGGCTTATTCCTTTTTAGCGACTCATAAAAGCTCACAGATCACAGAACATTCTGAGTTGAAAGGGACCCACAAGGACCATCAATTCGAAATCTTAATGGCCCGTACAGGGATTGAATTCATGACCCTGGCGTTATTAGCACCATGCTCTATCAACTGAGATAATAGGTTTCAAGAAATTGAACAAAAGGAGCAAAGAAGCTAATACAAGGAACAAAGAAAACAGCCAGAGACTACACAAGTGAGGAAAACATATTTACAAAAGCCAGAGGTGGATCAAGAAGTTTTGTGTTCACTGGTATTTCTTCAGAGTGTACTCAAGTATGACTGACAGGAATTGAAAATACATCTCATGTTGACCACTTGGGGATATGTGTTGCAATATTTGAGGCATTTTCAACACATACCCAATGCTGCAACAGAAGCATTAACCAAAACAAGCATCATGATTAGGAAAGTGCCTTTTCTCCACAGAGTGTGACACACCTTTCACTTCCAGTATGCTGAAACTTGGGAATCCCCCAAATGCTAAAAACTCCATTGCATCATAGGTGTTAGAGGGACACTTAAAAATGAGTCAATAAAACCTAAACTTTATTTTCCTGGAGTTGTTTATTTCCGTGTCCCTTCTGCTACATGAGTCACATGCAAACCAGCCCAAGACATTTCCCCAGTAATTTGGCCAGTCACATTGATTATGGAAATTATGGATCAGCAAATGAAAATTAACTCTGGCTGTACTGCACTGGTGTCAACTCAGTTCAAGCACTAGACATGGAGAAAATAAATGCCATCTGCCTAGGTTCTCAACACATTTTGGAGCTAAGAATGGGAGCCCTAATGGACATCAAGCCCCTAATGGGTGACAATTGTAGAATCCAGACATCTGAAGCATCATTTCTATGTTCTATACACTGTTTTTGTGCCCTGAATACTGTCCCTGAATCACTGCTAACTAACCAGCTATGAGCTCATTTCTCACCTATCACCAGTGGTGGTGCTGCACAGCACAATGCCTAAATCGTCAGGAATATCCCTTTTGTAGCTGGATACCCATGGCACTGCTTTGGAAGAATAAGGCTTCACAGCAATTCCTTTCCATCTGCACCTGAGAGTTTTACAAGCCTTTGCTTACCATCTAGCTGGTACAGCAGAATCCTAGCCTTTCAGAAGGTGAAGTAGCATAATAAATATTCTGATTTATGTGAGACCATATATGCTGACACATAGGATTGCAAAAACTGTTGTACAGTAAGAATCAGATGCCTTATTGCTGAACTTGTTCTGTGCTTCAATCCTTTATACACAGTTCGTTTTCATATTCTGGCTTCTGTCCAGCAAAAACAGAGACCTGAATCCTGACCCCATGTTATTCAACAAAATAATTAAAAGAGCTTGCATGACTTGCTTTGGGTGTCATCAATCTGTTTTAAATTCTCCAAGCTCTTGGTATTGAAGGTTTTCAAATAAGGTGTGGATGGTAAAGGAATAAAGATCAGTTGAAAAATGACATGCAAAATAAGCAGCATTGTAAATGCATTTTTCAAGTCATAGGCATGTATCACTGTTATTATTAGATATCTTTATATATCTAATTATATCTTTAGTTAAAGACCATCTTGGGACCCATCTGACTGCAATGTACCAGATCTAAGAAATTAATG
Source organism: Lonchura striata (assembly GCF_050655825.1). Classification (NCBI taxonomy): domain Eukaryota; kingdom Metazoa; phylum Chordata; class Aves; order Passeriformes; family Estrildidae; genus Lonchura; species Lonchura striata. The sequence continues at coordinate 21,938,189 of NC_140704.1, read as the reverse complement.
TCATTACTGAAAAAGTGCATTTCAGCTTTTGTTCTGTAAAGAACTCATACCTGGGAAATGCACAAACAGTTGTGTTTATAATTAAATGGACACGGTAAATTGTGTTATTGTACAGCATTGAATAAAAGCTGAGTGTTAGCCTCAAAAAATCTCAATATTAAAATCTCACTAGCTGTACCATCCACAATTATCTTGTTTTAGGCCTTCAGTGATACTCTTGCTGATGCCCAGGGAGTGATGAACAATTTTCACAACTCTGAACACAGACAAAACAAATAAGGAAATGAGTATGAAGCAAGGGAGTTAGTCACCTCTGAACCATCCATTAAGGAAGTTGCAGCTAAGAAGGGAAAGTCTGGAAGACAGATAATGTTGCAAAAAACTGAGGTAGCTTAAACTGGATGACTAAAATCTATAGAAAATTTTGTTCTCCATATTCTTTGTATCTATAAAGTGATATAAATGCCTTCCCCGTGCCCCCATCCTTTCAAGTACATTATATGATGAATCCAGCATAAAACTTGGTTATTAAAGGAAATCCTGTACAAAATACTTGGCTGCAGAACTGAGTATAAATAATGTGCAGTAAATAAAAAATGAAAGGGTGGTATCAAAGGCAAAAAAAAGTAGCAGAACACAAAAGCACCATTCCTTTGGACACCAAGTCAGGCATTATATTAAAGACATCTAGTCTGTACTATATTTGTTTTTCCAATGTTTAAAATTATGCCTCTTCTCAAGTATTGCAATTAAAAGGGAAAGGAGATTATTTTGTGGCCTTCCTTAAGTAGTATAGTTATTCTGATATTTTTATACCATCAGCTGTGCTAAGTAAATACCTCAAGAAAATTGAACTTTACACTTTAATTCCCTTTTTCCTCCCTAGCTTTATTGCAGTTGTCAGGCAAGCGTGACACCTCAGCACACCAGCACCAAGCTCCCAGCCACTACACCAGATGGGAATGTAACTGGCAGCACGATCCAGCTCAAGGCTTTCAGTTCAGGGTGACCAAATTCCCACATCACGTGTGAGCTCATGTCAGGGTTAAATGTACCCAGACTTAGAAGGAACAAAAGTAGAACAGATGGGCAAGCAGAAAGTCTGTGACTTGTCTTGGGTTTATGCTAGCCTTGGTTCACTGTGAGGAAGCATTGCACACATAATGAGTGTGAATTGTGACCAGAGTTTAAGGCAGTAACACTATTACTGTAGCTCAGTTCTGAATTCTTTCTTAAAATCCTACTAAAAAGAATACAGAAAAAGCTATGGAATGAAAACTGTGCACATAATTTTCCCTTTCTAAACAAAATTATTTTACCTAGGCATTTTCTTAGAAAAATACAGTGAATTATCTCAGAAAAAAAAAAAAAAAAAAAAAAAACAAGGCAATAGTACTAGCATCCTGTGTTGCTTGACTTCGATTTTCCCACTAGAGGGATCACACACTCTTTGAGATCTGCAAAATCAGAAGCTATTTATTCCACACATATTTCTTACTGGTGTGTTTGTAATATGATGAACTTAAGGAAACTTAAAAGGTTACCACAGCTCAGTCACCCTTCAGAAGGCAGATGTGTACTCATTAATCTCCTCTAATATCCTTCCTTTGCAGCCTTTTTCTCAGATAAGGAATAAGCAAATGCACCAGTGCAAACAAAATGCCTACCCAACAATCCATTTAAAATACATCCCTTGGTTACATCTGTCTCCTAGCTCTTTTGCTTATGTATGTTTAAATATAAATAATGCAAATGTTAACTACTAAGTGCAGTGCATTTGGGCCCCTCACTACAAGCAGGACACTGAGTGGTGGGGTGAGATCAGAGAAGGGCAACAGAGTTGATGAAGAGTCTGGAACACAAGTGTGATGAAGAGTCTGGAACACAAGTGTGATGAAGAGTCTGGAACACAAGTGTGATGAAGAGCAGCGGAAGGACCTGGGGTGATTAGCCTGGAGAAAAGGAGGCTGAACTGAGACAGCAGAACTCTCTACAACTGCCTGAACAAAAGGTTGTAGTGAGGTGGGGGTCAGTTTCTACTTGCAAGTAACAAAAGAGGAAATAGACTCAAGTTGTGCCAGGGGAGCTTTTTGGATATTTGGAGAAATGTCTTTATTGAAAGCATTGTTGAGCTTTGGAGCAGACTGCCCAAAGAAGTGGCAGAATTACCATCCCTGGGGAAATTAAAAGACCTGTAGATGTGACAATGAGGGACATGGTTTAGTGGTGGGCCTGGCAGTGCTGGATTAACAGGTGGTCTCAATGTTCTAAGAGATATTTTCTAGCCTAAACACTGTGATTCGATGAGTGCCAGGCGTCTCAGCAGAAGTACTGAAAATGGAGAGTGGCCAGTTATTTACACTGAGTTAAAGTACAGAAAAACCCTACCCCAAATTATGAAATATCTTCCTTTTTCTATACAACTACAGCTGTACAGTGTCGTGTCTTTATCTACCAACTGGTATAAATCATACCTGTTTGTTTCTCACTGAAGTAATGAAAAATTCATTCCTATTAAGTTACTAGCAATATGTATATACCATTTAAAATTTTGTTTATCACTGTATAACTCTTCAAATCTTATCACTTATATTCTTTGCCACTTATTTTTAATCTAATATTTTTATCACTGTTCCTAGGTCCTATTTTAATTAGGAGGGCTTTTTGCCTAGACTTTAATATATGTAGTTTAACAAAGTTCAGCACAGAGCCTGCAATAACCTGCACTGCACGTGATTAAGTTTGGTCAAAACAACTATCTGACAACCACACAGCTTGATATCAACACTCTTAGTTAAATACCCTTGTGAGATAGGTATTTCTTAAGCCAAGAAATTATACAGGGTCACTACTTTGTTTCTCAGTTGCTTCATAGCTTCATATATGTTATTCTGTGTGATGAAAGCATTAAATAATTATTTGTCTCATTTGGCAACTCTATTGGTTATTAAATTACACAGAACAACAGTTTTGTTTTCACGTCATTGGCAATTGTTAGCAGTTTTAAGGTGCAAATAATGCTAAAATAATAAAATATATTCCACATAGAAAATGTCTTAAAGTCCTGTTTACTGGATGACTTAGAAGCTGAGAAAAGTGACTCACTTTAAATGAAAAGTTTACTATAAATTAGCATACTTAAATGAATTAAGGTCTTAATCAAATTTATAATGTTCTTCAGAAATTATGTCAATAAACAAAAAAAATAAAATGTTGTGCTTCCAGATTTCTGACAGCAGACCATTTGCCCTGCAAGGTCTCTATTAGGAGACCTGTTTCAGTCATACAGACTCCAGCAACTGATTTTTCATCATCTTGCGTCTGAATTAAATAGCGCTCACTGGGAGACGGGGGAAATTCTATGTTTTGCAAAGTCGCAAGACCAGCTGAGACCAAGCCGAGGCCGCTCCGGCTGATGCTGCTCCCTGGGGTATTGGGCGGTCAGCGGGAGAAAACCACGGGCTGCACCGGGGAGCGCCGCCGGCCGGGAGGAGGCTCTTGCATCAAAGGCGGTGCTCTCCCGGTAATCCCCCAACCCGGAGCGGCCCCGACGGAACGCAACAGGGCTCCCTCTCTCCACTGGGACACGGCTCCTACTCCAGAATTTGGAGCTACAGACCCAAAGGAAATTATACAGATTCTTCTGTGTCTTTGGGGTCAGGGACGGGTGGCCCGGCTCTGAAGAAAAAGCAACGGTACCAACAGAGAACACGTAAGGATGAGTTTGAGATGCACGATACGGATGCACCGACTGCCGAGTCTATGAGTCTTGCGGTCTTTTGGCAAACCACGAGTCGGTGGTTCTGAAATCATCAACCGATTCACCGGTGAACATGTCGGGAGCTTTCCTGTCACCTTAGTGGGTGACAGCCGCCACGGAACACCATTTTCCGCGGAGCCCCGGGATGCGCCAGGGACTGGCTCCAGCTCCGCCTCCTCCTCCGCGGAGCGGTTCCGTCCACGGGCCTCGCCTCCCGCGGGTGTCTGAGAGCTGCTGGCCGGGAGCCGCCGGCGAGCTGAGCCCGCAGCGCCGAGCCAGCGCCCTCAGCGCTGCCGCACGGACAGAGCCACGTCCCCCGCATCCCGCACTGACACAGCCACGTCCCCCGCATCCCGCACTGACACAGCCACTCCCCCTTCATCCCGCACTGACACAGCCACGTCCCCCCGCATCCCGCACTGACACAGCCACTCCCCCTTCATCCCGCACTGACACAGCCACTCCCCCTTCATCCCGCACTCACACAGCCACTCCCCCTTCATCCCGCACTGACTCAGCCACTCCCCCTTCATCCCGCACTGACACAGCCATGTCCCCCTTCATCCCGCACTGACACAGCCACGTCCCCCCGCATCCCGCACTGACACAGCCACGTCCGCCCGCCGGGCCCCAGGCAGCGCCGCGCCCCGCCCCGCTGCGCCGGGAAACGCCGCCGCGGGGCCACGGGCCTGTACCACCGCGCCGCAGGGGGAACTCGGCGGGGAGGAGATCGGAGCGGGCGGTCCCTCGCCTCCCGACGGCACCGCCCGGCACCGCCCGCTGCCCTGCTGACGGCAGGTCGCCGCTTGCCCCGCCCGGGGGGCGGCGGGACGCGGGCTCCGGGAAGGGCCGGGGCTGGAAGTCGCCGCCCTCCCTCCGTATGCGGGTGGTTGCTCCCGGGCGCAGCCGGGCCGCCGGAGCCGGTGCCAGGCGAAGATGGCGTATCCCGGGCAGCCCGCGCCCGGCGGGTTCTACCAGGGCGGGGTGAGCGGGGCCGGGCCCGCGGGGCGAGGGGGCCGGCGGGGCCCGGGGCAGCGGCGGGAGCCGGGCCGGGCGCGGTCTGCCCGGCCGGGCAGGGTCCGCCAGCTCGGGGCTGCGGAGAAGGGAGGGAGGAGGCACCTCCCCCGCAACTGCTGCCGGGGAGAAAGTCAGTGCTGGGGGTGTCATTCCGTGATTTTCACTTAGGAATCGGTTTTCTTTAAGGGTTTTCACACTTAATACGTATTCTTCCATGTATTTGCCCTAGACATCTGTTTTGCTCAACTTTTCTGGAGTGGAAAAAAAATTTGTAGTGCCTTAGTGTTTCTTAAGCACGCCGTTTTATGCTGGGGGTAGAATTAAAACGAAACCTTGGTGAGATAGACCAGGCTGTATCTAGATCAGTCGATTGCTCCTGTGCAAGGTTTTACACTGATCTGCTTACATTACAATACATTATGTATTTAGTATGTCAGTACTGAAATTCAGAGTTGGTTTGGGGCATTTTTTTCGTGAGGAGTTTCGGTTTTGGTTGGTTTGATTTTTTTTTTTTTTTTTAAGGCATGGTGTGTACATAAAAACGTATGTTGATAAGTACAGATCCTTAACTGAATTACTGATTTAAAATTAATTTTCTTTTTTGTTTCCAAAGTATGGAGGAGCTCCAGGAGGACCAGCATTCCCTGGACAAGCTCAGGATCCTTTGTATGGTTATTTTGCTGCAGTAGGGGGGCAGGTAAACTTATAAAATGTTATTTACTTATTGGATTTTTTTTTCTTTTTGAGGAATACTCTCTATCTTTGGAAGGAGAAATGCCTAGTATTTGCAGCCCCAATACCCCAGGGAAAAAATCTGATGTTTCTAGTTAAAAAAAAAAAAAAATCTGTAATTGTTTTACTTAGCCTATTTGCTATATATATATGTCTGTATTGGTCTATGTTATAGCTGTATACATACAGGAACTATATAATTTGAATAATGCTGTTTGTTTCTGTATTGTATGTGCAAATACATACATACATACACAAACATAGACATGTATGCCTCTATTTCCTATATAGGTAAATGCAAGGGATATATAGATGCATGAAGTTTTGTAACTGAATTGTGACTCAGCTCTGGGCTGGTGAATGCTGCCAGGTTTAGGACAAAGAAAAGAGAAAGAGTGGAAAGTGTGGGCTGTGGAGATGGCCTGGCTAAGAGCAGGAAATGATAACAGGAAAGAGGTCATTACATGATCTTAATAGACTCACAAATGGAAAAGCATCATGCATTGTGCCAGCATCTGGGTTTACTGTTAACATAGAGTGATTATTCTTCTAGAGGAAAGGCTTTCACAACTTTTTTTTTTCCTTCCCTGTCATTCTGCACTGCATTTTTAATTTCTTTCCTGTAATTTTGTGGCATATATTGTTTTTGTATGATCATGTATGTTGCTAGAAATACATGCTCTTTGAACTGTGTTACAGAGTTTAGGAGCAATTAAGTTAGGTTTATTGAGCTGAAGTTCCGTGTTTGCCATATTGTAGCTATTTATTGCACACTTGTAGGGTGTGTGCAAATCTAAAATTCTGCTCTTGGATCTGCTATCCTCAGGTAGATGCAACCACAACATGAAAATTTAAATTCAGCAATACTAGCTGATGTTCAGATTCCCACCATAACTTAGATTAGTTTTGTTCTCTATGTTACTTTTTTGAATTAATAATGCATCTTGCAGTCTATATCTTACTTCCTTCTAACTGCTTATGGAAATATTTAGACCGTGTGTTTTTGTAGTAAAGGAGAACACTGGAATGACCTGTGTGTAATGAGGCTTTTCTGAGAAGGTGGAGCCCAGAGCTGAGTTCTTTCTGCTGAATGTGCTGACAATTTCTCTGCCAGCTGAGACGTGTCTGCGTGCAGGTGCCTCCTGGATGTGTGCCAGGAATCAGCAGCAGAGCCAGTAGCTGAGGCTGGACAAATTAATAAGCTCCTGTTGTAAAGAGAAGGGGAGGTATCAGCAAACAGGAAACAGCACTGTGGAGAAGAGGTGGCAGGAGCTGGATTTCAGCAAAACACAGACCATGCCCAGCTTTCTCAAGTGAGGCATGGATACTGGAAGCTGGGGAACCAGTGGGTTGATGGATATGATCAAGTTAGCACTTAAGAATACTTAAGTTAACACTCTGAAATGCTTTCTATTTGTAGTAATTATTCCTTACTGAAATGAACTCAGTAGCTTTTTAAGTTATCCTTGGAATCTGAGGTGTCTGTTTCTGGTACCAGTGGCTGTGCAGAAGTAAAAACCCATTAAGGAGACAGTGAAATGTAACAGATAAATTATCAGTTGCTTTTATGGCCATCCATGCACCTTTGTAAAAAGCTACATCTCAGTTATCCATCTGTACTTACTGTAGAATGAGTATGTTCTGGTTATGGTTTGCTGCTGTGTTGTTTTTATGCCTATATAATATCTAATGTTTTATCTGAGCTTTCTTTGATGTAGTTTACAATAGAGATCTTGTCTTTGACTTGATGAATTAGTTTTCTTTGTTTACAGAAGAAAGTCACCAAGTATTGTTTCAAATTCAAATTAGAGTCTGAATTTGTAGGACGTAATAATTTGTTTTTTAACCTGTTTGCAAAGCTCATATGCATTGTCTAATTTAACCTGCTTATGTTCTACTAAAAAAAAAAAACAAAAAAAGACAAGCATATTTTTGGTAATCTTAATCTTGATTACAGTCATGCTTTTCTATCTTCCTCTATTTTAAAGCTATGCAGTTCCTATCTTTATTTCAGAAGGTACAAAGCCTTTGAAGAGATTAGTTTCTTAATATTAATGGCTATTTCAAATCTCTTCCCCCCCTCACCCCCCGTGAACATAAAGTATAAAATACAGCTGTATAATTAGACTGATGGAGTAGATAGGAAGCAAATTCAGGTTTATCTGTCAGTAACTTTACATGGAAACAAAACATTGTTGCCTTTTTTTCCAGTCCCTGTCAAAAATCATTGAACATAGACTTACTATTTGTCTTATAAACAATGATACTTAATTTCTGAAAGTTATCAGGCTGTGCTGTTCCCACCATATCATTTAGTAGCATATCTCTGTTGTTGAAAAAAAGAGCTTTCAAAAGTGGGTTAAAAAATTAGGAAGATGCTGCAGCAAACAGAATCACAGAATATGGTGAGTTGGAAGGGACCCACAAAGATCATTGAGTCTGGCTCCTGGCCCTGCTGAAGACACCCCAAGAGTCAAACCAAGTGCTCAGTTGTGTTGTCTAAATACTTCTTGAACTCTGTCAGGCTTGGTGCTGTGATCACTTCACTGGGAGGCTCATTCCAGTGCTCAGCCGCTCTCTGGGTGAAACACCTTTTCCTGGTAGCCAACCTAAACCTCCCCTGACCTGGCTTTTCATCTTCTGATGCTTTGCAGAAGTGTCATCACTTTTTATGTCTATAGATGTAATGTTCCATTCCTTAATCAATTTAAACTCTCTGTGAACCAAACTTCATGTTGGGAATGTGAGGAATAAAATTTAGAATTCCTCCTCCACTTCTGGCAGCTTGCTGCTTTCCATGAATTGGCAGTTGTTTTCTCTATTTGGCCCTGAGCAGGATTTGTGAGAAGTGTGACATTTTCCAAGCCATGTGGATTGGTATCTTTTTTGAGTTTGTTACATTTTTCTTTCAAAGTTCTTTGCTTTCCACATTTGCTTGTTGTGCTAGCAACTTAATATTTAAAAAAACCGAGGAATTTTTATATTTGTGAGTTGTGAGGATGTCTTGAGAAGGATAACTAATTGAATGTCACTGGAAAGGGAGTGGGTACTGGGAATAAGCAGCCTGGGAGAGGGTATTAATAGCTGATACATCTTCTGTTATCGAAAGGATGGACAAATAGATGCTGATGAGCTACAGAGATGTCTCACCCAGTCAGGGATTGCAGGAGCATATAAACGTAAGTTAATGATTTGAATAAACAATCAAATCTAAAACACACTAATTTTTCTTCCCTAGAAAACGTGTAGCTGTGCCTTCTGCAGAGCTGGGTTTTTTTCTTTGCATGGCAAATGGGTTTCCTTTCCATACCTTGGACATGTAAATTCTCTGTATTCAGTTCTGTTTGCCAAGGATTTGCCTTCTCAGCTTCCTTAGTTCCCCACTCTGCTGGGCTGTGCAGTTGTTTTGTAATGGACAGACAGTTCTTAAAAAGATGCTTTGCTTTGGTTTGACTGAGCTTTGATATTGCCCAAAATCTGCGGTAGGACTCCTCTGCTGGGATACCTCCTGTTCAGTTTACAGCTTCTGTGAGTAAAACTGGCTTGCTCAAGTGGTGTCTATTGCAGGGGGAGTATAAATGACCACTTTGAAACCCAAAACTGTTGTGGATTAAGATAAGAGCAAGTTAGTTTTAAATACAACTTGAATTGCTTCCAAATTGTCTGCTGTCAGTTTTTCTAACAAGTAATGGCTCTTACTTGGATGAAAAATATGGTATGGCTGTATACAGGGGAACCAATTAGATAATAGTTTATACATTATAATATATAATCAGTATATAATTTAAATTTATAATCTTAAATTTTATGTTTAGGTAAAACTGAAGAATATGCTTTTAACATAATTTATTTTTCCTTTTTTCTAATTTTAACAGCTTTCAACTTAGAGACTTGCAGACTTATGATCTCAATGCTGGATGTATCCTTCAATATGAAATGTAAACATTTTTGCATTATGTGAGCAAAGATGAGAGAGAGCACCAAAACATTTGGGAAATGCTTAGTGGTTTCCATTCAGCCTTTAAGGCTTAAGGCTTGTGATCATTGTAAGCTACAAAACTCCATTCTCACTAATTCTAGCAAATGAAGATATAGTAAATAAATAATGCTCTCAGCGATCACTCATTTTACAGCAAGCGGTATCCCTCTAAGCCTGGGGAACTGTTTCTCCATTGAATGTATGAACAGTCAGGTCTGGTGGCCCAAAATAAAGTATTGTGCAAATCACTTGTGCTTTTCAAATAGGACAACTTTCCACTTTCTCATCCTTCCTAATGAATTTTAAGCATTTGTAGTATGTAGCCTGAACACAATCTATCTAATGGAACAAATCCTGTTCCATTAATGAATCAGGTTTGAGTATCTAATGGAATGGTATATGGCATTCAGCAGTAGGACCTGTGGAAGACTTAGATATACTTGTAAGGTTGGAATCTTTGGAGGTTTGTTAGCCAAAACTTTAATTGAAAGTTTTGCTCCTTAAAAAGAAAAAAGCAGAAATTAAACTGGAAAGGATCTTAGCTCATCTTGAACAAACTGATTAGAATATGAGAGAACTAATATTATAACAATTTTTTCTTTGGCATCTGTTTTTATTTCAGCTATATGTTTAATTGGTTAAAATTATGTAGCAGCAGGTTAAAGAGAAGTGTGTAACTGAAAGTAGAATTCAAAAAGAAAAAGGCTTTAGCAGGTTTCACATGGAAGAAGTGGGGAGAGCATGTTCTCTGAGGTTCTCTGACCTTAAGTTTTGGGTATTATTACCTCCATCTGTGCCTGGGGGATACTTTAAGTTAGTTTTCTACAAGAGAAATTAGTAATAGTAAAATTCAATTAATATTGGCCTTCAAGAAAGTGTTTCTAACTACAGAGTGTAGATGCCTTTTTTAGTTGTTTATGTGGTCACATTTTGTTGGTGGTTTTGTTAAAAAATGTTTTTCTTAGCTTTGAAATCAGAGGGATATGTCTGGCACACTGGGATTTAATGAGTTTAAAGAACTCTGGGCTGTGGTCAATGGCTGGAAGCAACACTTTGTAAGTTTTGACAGTGATGGAAGTGGCACAGTGGATCGTCAGGAACTGGAGAAAGCTTTGATGAATATGGGTAAGTTGTGAAATGTTCTTGCTTCTGACATTGACTTACACCATTTCCCAGTTATCATCCTGCAGTAACTAACACATGATATTTCCAATGAAAATGTGTTGGATTCTATTAAGTTTCCTGGCTTTTCAAAATAAGACTTTTTATTTTCAAATAGGATTTAGACTGAGCCCACAGGCTGTGACTGCAATCACAAAGCGATACAGCACTCAAGGAAAGATTGCATTTGATGATTACATTGCCTGCTGTGTGAAACTCCGAGCTCTCACTGGTATGCTGGATTATAGCCTTGCTACTGTCGTCCCCATAATATATTTTTATTTAATAAAACCTGTTTGTTCACTTATCTCAAGTTCAACTTTAGTATACTACAAAAGAGATTGCTATCAATAGTCTACAGACAATTATAGATCAGGATTTTTTAAATTCCCATTTAAAAATGACCTTATACTAATGCAGGGTTTACTCCAGAGACTGGAAGAGTAATGTGACAAAAATTGGGAAACTTTGTTTATTCACAGAACATAAAGGCTTGTGTATGATAAACAGAAAAATTTCAAATGGGAAAGTAAGTCTTGGAATTAATTGCAGTATTCTTCATCATGTTTTCCTTCATGTGACATGGGAAATTTTAGGAAAGTACTGTACACTTTAAAAAATTGTTTATTTGTAATTCTTCTTACTTGGTTTCTGTTTTCTTAATGAATTTTTGCAGAATGCTTTAGAAGAAGGGATGCAACTCAGCAGGGTTTTGTGAACTTCCACTATGATGATGTAAGTACATTTTAAAGAATCTATTAAAATTCCAGGGTAAAACAAAAGAAAAACTTAAGACACCAGTAATGATTTGAGTTTGTGCTTATCTTCCCTACATATGCAGTGAGAAACCAGACGTTCTGGGGCTTGTCGAGTATTGTCTCAAAAGCTTTCAATGTATTTTACAGATTTCTATAAAATGTTTTGTACTTTTTTCTGAACTGCTAACCAGTGTGGTTCAAGATCCAAGAAACGACATCACGTGCTAGCATCATTTTCTGTGACTTTTTTTTCTCGTTTTCTGTTTTAGAGCTTGGTAGGCATTTTTCCTGGAAAAGGTTGATGGAGGTCTGGTGGATGAGTCACACTCAGTCAGGCTTCTGGGTCTTGGTTTCCTAGCCACATTTGTACAGTAAAAAGAGATTCAAGTCATCCTGGATTTGGATGTTTAGAGGATTGGGGTTTTTTTTTGAATGGGGGGGGGAGGACCATGTGTACTATTTTTTGTTATTGTTGTTATCATTAAGAAGATACTTTGCTTTATTAACTATTTGCTTATTTTCACATGTATTTTAAAGCTTTACTATTCATGGGCTGAATTTCTTTACAGAAAAGTGTAGTAACAATGAGTATTGTAGGAGAAAAAGTAAAAACTTGTTCTCTGTCATACATCTAATGAGTGGTTATTCTCTTTTCAGTTCATACAGTGTGTTATGAGCATCTAAATCAAAAGGAAGCAAGCCGTGGATGATCATGATTTAACATTCCAGTTTTATGAGCATCTTAATCAAAAGGAAGCAAGCTGTGGATGATCATGATTTAACATTCCAGTATGTGTTTTGCTTTGCCAAGTTCTCCAATGATTATGTCTCTCAATATTGGAAATTGCATATTTTATGAAGGCATCCCTTTCCACACATTTTTTTAGTCTTGATAATTAATATAAACTACTCACGTACTGTTGTCTTTAACTTCCAGTCTGTGATTATTAAAGTTGCTTTTATTTTCATAAACTTGCAATTCACTATGTATAGCTCAGATCACAGAAATGGTAAGATTTCTCAGTCATGTGTCTACTTTTTTCCTATGTTTCACTAAAGTCAGTTTCTGGAATGCAACTTAACATTTTCCGACTTAAACAGTAACATGTATGACTTAAGAGGATACATATTTTCATGTCTTTGACAATGTAAGACAAATGTACAAACTAAAAGGGATTTTGAAGTGGTCATTTTGCACTGGTCTGTAAAAAACATCAGTAAGTTTTGGTTACTTATTTTGTCAGCTCTTTTGAAGATGAAGCCTGTGACACCATGCACTGAGTGTAAGACTACCTGCTAGAACTGCTTCTAAGCAGGGATACAACAAAACACATCAGAAAACTCTTCTAGCCTTGTGCCCTGATACAGGGGGCTTTGTTCTTGTAAGATTCTTGCTTTGTGTGACTACATAAAACACTTTTAAACATAAAAAAGCTGTGCTGTGTCAGTTTGTGCATCAGCTCTCCCTTCAGAGGCAGGCAGACAGACTTCAGTTACATGTAAAGAAATGTTTCTATCTCCTCCACTTTAATCCCTAGCAAGTGGTCTTCATGCTTCAATATGCCAATTAGCACCTAAGGGCTTGGAAAAGATTTTTGCCATGCTACTCTTTCAGATCACAGGAGTAGTTACCAATGAATGCAGATACAGACAGGCAAGGCTTACTTACCTGAGGCTCTTCAGGGGGAAAAAATGGGATTTTTTGGTGGAGGTTTTTTGGTTGCTTTTGTTATAGGGATTTTTAAGGAGAAGATGGACATTTTATGGAAAGAGGGAACAGCACAACTGTAGAGAGGTAGTGCAACTTTCTTCCAATAAAAAAAGTTAATGAAACTTTTGTTAATTTTGGTCACTTCTGCCTACCACAGAGGAGTGATATAAATTGTTTTGTTGTTTGTAAATACGCCAGAAGAATGTTAAAAGAAGTATATTTCTTAAATAAGTAGTTTAGGGTAGTTTTGGGGAGGAATTATTGTATTAAGGAATGAAAACAAAACTACATATATGTGCATATATATAAACACATATAAATATGCGTAACTGAAGAAACAAGAGCTCCTCAGAGCACGAATCTCACTCAAAGATACTGTATTGTACCCTGCTTTGTGGAGGTGTCTGTTAAATCCAACACTTTAGTTTCTGGGCTGTAAATTCAAAGTAGGCTCATCTTCCCTAAAGAAACAACTTGTACTTACTGCTTACATGTAGAATCCTTTGGGTATTGCTTGTAGTTTCATTACAGAAGCTAGTTGTCTTTCTACTCTCATAATGTATTTCAAAAGCATAGACAGTATTATACATCTACATTCTGATAGTACATGTCCTGTTGCACATAAAGTTGGGAAATAGATTAATATTACTGGAAGTATTTATAATGGAATGACCAAAATCCATAAAGGTTTGTCCAACTGTAGCAGCCATCATCTGTTCTGCTGCAGTTCAAACCTTTGACAGCTGATGAGGTTAGTAAGAGTGTGAAAAAAAGGCTGTTTTTCCTGTAGGGATTTGAGTAGACTTGTATAAATACAGTGCTCATGCTTACACTTCATTTTACCATAACAATAGTAAGAGATCTTTACCAAAAAGTTCATTTCCCACACATCTTTACTTCTGCTTAGTTGTGTTTCTGGTCTTGTAGTGGCTTTGCTGGGATAGAATTAATTTTCTTTATAGCAGCCCAAAGGTTCAGATTTATAAGTAATCAGCATCAGTAACAGAGCAGTGTTTCAGCTGTTGCTGGGCAGTGCTTGCACAGCATCCAGGTCTTCTCAGTTTCTCACTCTGCAATCACAGTGAGTAGGCTGAGTGTGGGCAAGAGGCTGGGTAGGAATTCAGTGAGGACAGCTGACTCAAGTGGGCCAAAGCACTCTAGACCCAAGGACCCCAAACTCAAGTCTTGCTCAGTTTATTTCCCCAGGCTGAATCAGTATTTTGGCACCAGCCAGTTGTTGGGCAGTGAAATGCTGCAAGCAAACAATGTGAACCAGTAGGGTTTTCTTCAGTGATCTTGTAAACATAAACTAGAGAAAACTGGGAAAAACAATGTTCCAAAACCAGGTGAAAATTCTGGCTTCCTCAAGAAAAAATAGCTTTTTGTTTTACATCAGCATTTCAAAAATCCAGCATATTCACAAGGACTGATGAGATACATCATCTTTCAAGTTCAGAGAGAAACTAAGCTAATACATAGAAATGCTGAGGAGTTACACAGAGTTTGCTGTCATAGCTAAAAAAAGCCACCTGAAACCTTTGCAAATATTGCTTCCCCACTAAGAGTGGATTCAGTGGACAGATTGAATATGCAAGTTATCTGCTAGAAAAACAGTTATTCTCAGAATTGATAATTTCCCACAAGCCATACTGAGAAGGATACTCACGTGACACCAAGTGGGGTGATTGCTCTCGACCTTTGAGCCAACCACTGGAATAGTTTCAAATAGGTAAAATTTGAAATTTTTCCTAGGTTGCCCTCAAACATGCAAACTAAGGAATAGTAATTTTAGATTTGCTTTGAGAACAGTAGGCCCCTTCTCAAAGATTTGAGAAGGTCACTGAATAATTTTCAACCTTGGAATTTGAAAAATAACATCTATATTCTTCTATTAGCCTTTTCCCATGCATGCAGCATCTTTATTTTATAGAGATCTATAAAACAGAAAGTGGTAAATACAGTCACTTGGAAGAACAAAATACACGCAACAGTCTTTGTCATTGAAAGTCACTTTACTGATGTTACAATATGTCAGTAACATTGAAAACCACAGGCATTTGTATTAAATACTCTTGTAGAAGTGGATACTGTGACGCTGTTATTATTAAAAGTGAGCAGGAATTTAGAACCCCAAATTACAATGATTTGATTTTATAAAAAGCAACGTTTTGTTTAGCTACATGAAAGCCAGATTTATTCAACAGCCCAATGCCTGTAATGTTTATGACAAAAATACCACACTCAAAGCTAGAAAGTTGTAAACTGCAGTGCTTCATTTTGATGTTTGTCAAAATCTTATGCTTTTATTACATCAGGTATGATTTTTAAGGAATTTTAACTAGCAAAGACAATGATATGATGCAAATCATTGTTTTTGCCAATACTAGCCCAGCCACAGTGGTGAAACATGATTCTCCTTGCCTCTTTCAATAATGGCTAGTATGAGTGAAAAAATAGCTTTTTTTTTTTTTAAAAGCAATGCCCAAGTTAAACATCAGCACAAAATGAAGCTGGCAGAGCCAGTTGGTATATACCACCCCAAAAGCTTTGCTGAAAGAACTTGTCATACAGTAAATAGTGTTTTGTCCAGCAGATTAAAAATTCAGTAATGCTTTGCTATTCTGAAAAAAATATTTTGCATTTATGCAACAATAAAAATAAGTACTGTATTCTATATAAAACATTACCTATTTTAATATATTTTTATCCCTAATAAAAGAAAAATTAAGTTATATATTCACAGTTTGAGTATGTTCTGGACTGTATTTCCAAGCATAAAGTATGCAGAGTCTACACAGGCAGTGAGCAGAAGTTCTTGTAACAATAATCAAACTAAATGAGCATTTGCTGTTCTACAGAGCCTTACAATATTGCATGATTAGCTGCTCGCACCACTCCACTTACAAGGTCAGTCAGGCCTATATACAGAATTTCTAACATGGTTGTAAAAATAGACTCTTCATGCTAAAGTTAGAGTATATAAGGTCTTAAGGCCTCATGTTCATATTTTTTAAAACAAAAGCTTTATCTTTTTGTTCAGAGGACTAGAGAAGCAGAAAAATAAAAGATTGTTGCTTTGACATTTTATGCTCTAGCAATTAAAAATTGTGTTGACACCTTTACTTCTCCCCTAGATAACATGTTTCTTTTTAACTGCTCTGTGCTTATTTTTCCCAAATTTTCCTCATTCTGAGTTATATGGCAATTATGGCCCCTGTTAAGTAGCAGAAATTTTTAAACAGTTTAAATCTGGTTTAGCTGAAGTGATTTTGAAACTGGTATAGACTGGATTTTAAAGAGCTAGAACTGCCAGACCTGGCTAGGTGTGCCAAGTTTAAAGCCAGGCACATTATCTCAAGTGTGAGCAATATCTGTGTTCCAAACTTATTTTTACTGCTTGTTTTTCTTACTTGTCTGAGATAAGATAGGAATGTTGACTGTTGTAGTGCTTTTCTCTAAATACTTGCAGAAAACTGTTGTGGAATGACAAGATACCGTGTGCACAAGCTTCCAAAGCTGCAATTTACATCAGCATCCATACTTGAGACACCAGAAATGGTTTTCATAAGCTGACTTAGAAACTACTCATGTCAGAGGAGATTTTAGCATATATGATAGAAACTATTACTTCCTTTCTTGTTTCTGACAAAATCACACTTAAGAGAGTCCTGTCTGTATTGCAGCTGTGTTTACACAATTGGTTTCACTGTTTTATTTTTTTCTTGCCTTATTAGGATAATAGTTATGTGCACACAGGAACCTCACTCCACTGTCCAGTCATGAGATCACAGCCTGCACATATTTTTGCAGTTTATTCAAATTTGTCTTCAGGAAGCACAGAATATTCTGGGGAAGGGACCCACAAGGATATTCCAGTCCAACTCTTAGGGAATGGCCCATAGGGGGATTGAACCTGTGACCCAGGCATTATTAACACCGAGCTCCAACCAACTGAGCATGTCAAATGTGATCCAAGTCAAATCCCATATTGCTGATACATAAGATTTGGGAGCCATGCAAATAGTGGCTCATCAGCTATTCTTGGTATTTCAGTGGAGACTCTAATGCTCTAGCTCTTCAAAAGCGAGGCAAATAACATCATATCGTGGTTAAAAACAGTGGTCCATACAATCAACTGTTATCCCATGACACAGATACTCAATTTAGAGAAAGAAACATGGGATTTTCAGACTTGGAGCAAGAGAAATGGGAAACAGATCAACTGTTAGGTTCACAGACTTAGTGATTTAAGAGGCTTAGCCTTCAAAAATGCTAGAAGGTGAGAGAGACACAAAATGGCTGAGTCATCAAGTGATTTTACCAGTAGTATTCTGGTTTAACCATAAGTAATTAAGCCCCAAAACAGCTGCTTGCTCAGTCCCCCCCGCAGTGGGATGGCAAGAGAATTGTCAAGGTAAAAGTGAGAAGACTTATGGGTTGACATAAGAACAGTTAAATAATTAAATAACTGTAGTAATAATAATTTAAAAAATTAATTGAAAAGGTAATTAACAGAGAGAGAACTAAAACCCAAAAAAGACAAGTGATGCAAATGAAAACAATTGCTCACCATCAATAGATCAGTCCCTGAGCTGCAGTTCTTCACTGCCAGCTTTCCCCCTGGATTGCTGCTGAATATGGCATCATATGGTTTAGGATATCCCTTGGGTCTGCTGTCCAGGCTGTGTCCCCTCCCAGCTCCTTGTGCACCCCAAGACCAATTGCTGACGGGGCATGTGAAGAGCAGGAAAGGCTTTGGCTCACTGCAAGCACTTCTCAGCAATAACTGGAAAAATCCTTGCATTATCTAAAGTGTTTTCAGCACAAATCCAAACCACAGCCTCATACCAGCTATGATGAAGAACATTAACTCATCCCCAAGCAAAACCAGTGCAAAATCCACAAGACATGAGGCATCATCACCTGATTATAGCACAAGCAAAAGATCACAGAATCATTAAATAGTCTGGGTTGGAAGGGACAATAAAGATCATCTCATTCCAACCCCCCTGCCATGGGCAGGACTTTCCACTAGACCAGGCTGTTAAGAACCCCATCCAACCTGGTCTTGAACACTTCCAGTGATGAGGCATCCACAGCTCCTCTGGGCAACCTGTGCCAGTGTCCCACCACCCTTACAGTAAAGAATTTATTCCTAATACCTCATTTGACCTACTATTATGAACAGTATAGGAAAGACCCTATCCATAGTGTGGAAAGGTGACCAACTTAGCAGCTTTCTGATGTCAGCCAACTCACAGAGCCTGCTAGTGGATGAATGTTTCATGAAAATTCTTTTCAGTAGAAGTGAAAAGGGGATGGAAGAGAACAGGAGCTCACTGAGTTTTATACTGGAGTGTGATAACTTTGCTTACAACTAGCTACAGGATTCAATGTCAAAGCAAGTCCTAAGGGCTAACTGAAGAGTATATCCTTTATTATTATGGAGTCCCATGATTCTTTCACATTACATTCTATCCATTAATCAATTCATTAATTAAGTTACAGCAGAATTTGTAGTATATGCATGTCTATAATAGTGTATGTAGCCATTCTTACCTCTGGTTTTCAGTTGTTGCATTAGCATTGACATTAGCATGGACAATCAATCCAAAGCAGCAAAAGGGATTTGAGTAAGAGGATTTCAGTACACTATTGACACAATTTCTTTCTGATTTTAATTCAGGCTATACCTCAGAGGTTCACTTCTTCAATAGCACAATAAACTTATTTCATGAGCACATGAGCTCAGCAGGTTCAACATCTCATAGATCAGGAACTCTGTAAATCATTTGGAAGACGCCATTTTCCAAGTCAAGTCACACTTAAGGTGACTGGCAAGTTGTGACTTTAGTCACAATTTAAGCAAAGATAGGCTCTATAAAATTAACAGTATTCTTGAATCTACATAATTAAGTATAAAAAACTATATATAAATTATCAGTCACAACCATTTCTGGTGTATTGCCTGATATTACTAAAGTTCTTAAGTCAACAAATCCAGAATTAGTAGGTAAATCTTTACTTGTTAAATTGTGGCATCATTGTGCACCATTATTTTTAGATATAATCTCAATTTTCCAGTCTCCATCAGTTAGTCACATTAATTTTATTATAAATTACACAAGATTCTTCTCCCACATTGAAATACATAAAGGTAACTTAAGTATATCTCATCCTGCCAGTCCTATGTTCATATAAACAATTACTTTTAGTTGAGAACTGATGGCTTCCTCACTTCAACAGGCATCTACAGCATAGTTGGCAATAACTAGTTCATTTATTAAAATAAAACCAAAATAAAAGCATGAGTCTCAATAAGTCAAAATGACTGAGCTATATTAGTGACAAGTATTCTATTTCAGTCTGGATGAGGTATTATGCAGCAGTTTATATTGCTATTGCCAGCATAACTAACTACAGTGGATAAAAATATTTGCAATCTTCAAGGTTATTAATCTGGCAGCTTTCCAAAATACTACATTTTAAAAGTAAGAAATAACAGCTTTGTAAGCAAACAACTTCTCTATCCAACCTCCACTGGCTTGGGAGGCTCACACAGCTCTGCCAGTTCAGGTCTCCCAAGTTACCAACCTGATATAAAGTTCTCTGCAGAAGAATTTTGCTAGAACATAAGTCCTGTGATATTCTCACGCTAGACCACCAAAGTGAAAGTCAACATTTATTTAACTTTAACTTAGTGCCCAGAACTAGACTTCCAGTTACTACATATCTCCAAATGTGAGGGTGACTGTTAAAGGTCCACTACACACAGAAGTGTATCATCATATGCAACAAGTGAATTATACACAAAAAAAAAAAAAGCTGGAAGTACATACTACATTGAAAATACAGTCAGGAGGGCCATTTGTTTGCAAAAGAAGCTATGAACATAGCAGAAAGAGCCTGTATGTTATGTCCAGTTCTGTCTGCCAAATCTTGCTGCTTCTTGATAAGGCAAAATGGAAAGGGAGGGGTAAACAGTGGTAAACATAAGATATGCACAGAAATTAATGGGATCATTCAAAACTACATGCCAGTTTGTATCCAAAAAAAATACCATAAAAGGCACATGATCAACAGTCCAGTTGCTAAAGACAAAATATGAATATGGGAGGGAAAACCAGCTTCCAGGTGACAGAGTAACACAGTGATGACCAAGTTATCATAATGTCCTAATGTGGGTGAACCTCTTACGGGTCCTGCTCAAAGTCCAGTGAAATCAACAAAAGACATATTGATTTCAAGTTATGGCTCAGACCCTAATTTCATAAGCTACATGCTATCAACTATCTTTAATCCAGATAGCTACACTCAAAGTAAATCTTTGCAAAAAATATTCTTCAGTGCTGATTGATATATTTACCTTCCACAAAAATGCAGAATCTTTCCCTAAAGAAGTTACAAGTGACTCTTTCCAGATGGTCAGTCTGCACCCAGTTGTGCTCACTGATATTTGTCTTTTTTCCAAATACTTACCAGAACCTGTTGACTGTGAGAAAATCATTTGAATGCCAAGGCCAATATTTTTTCATAATCCAACATACAGCCTAATCATAAAATATAGTGCTTCTAAAAATCTTACATATTTTACAGCTGCCGACATCTTTAAACATTTCTTAATTTAATCTTACATATATCTGACTTTATTGAGAGACATAAAAGTTAAAAAAATACATTAAAAGGCTGCAAGTGTTGGATTCACTTACTAAAGGAAATACATGAAAGAGGTAGAAGATTCAGAAACACCATAGATGTTCCCATTACAATAATATCTAATTAATCATACAGTTGTTGGGTAGGGTATTCAACTGCACCACAGAGTCGGTTTTGGAAAACTAGAGAATTATAAACTGATTTAATATGGTCCAGTTTCTCACTAACTGAAATTTCCCAACCAGAAGGCATTTGCTTTACAACAACCTTTAGAAGTCTCAGGTGTTAGAAATACAACCATCAACTAACAGGCAAGATTAACATGGTAAAGAGTTGTTCCCCCCCACCCCATTCTTTTTAAGCTAAATTCATTTGTGCTCAGTTTAATGCCCCAAAAAATTATCAAGGGGGCTTCAGGGGCAGCAAGCATAGCATTCAAGTGCATGGTAAATGCGATTCCAGTAATGAATAAAAGTTGAAAGATAGCAATGAAACTGGCCACTTGCCCAGCACTGTTATTATCTAGTGCAGTGAAATTGTTATGCTTCTCATAAGCCTATGCCTTGCCATCTAAAACAGTGTCTGGAATTCTCTATCAAAAATACACAGCGACTCTCACAGACAGACTTCACATCACCACATCCTGAATTGACTACTTAGAAGTATTCCCAAATGTCCAGTAAGTTTGAGCTGCACATGACTTAAAGACTGTTGTCTGCTGAATCATTCTTGATTACACCTCTGAGAGGATATGGTGGTTATCTAACTAAACAAGGAATTTTGGCTGGTTCCTTTTATGATGATTTAAGACAAAGTGCTGCTGTACTGGTTTCCACAGTCTGCTGTACAATTGAGATTGTCAAGACAGTATAAGATGCTGAAAAAGTTGTATAGATTTTGGTCAAACACCAGTTTCTGAGAGACACAGTTTTACAGTACTGTACTTTCTGTATTTCCAAGGATGTCTGCTCATAACATTAGAAAATCTGAAGTGTGATGATGTTAGTCATGACTGTTTCTTTAGGCATTTGGCAAAATACACATACGTATAACAGCTAATTTTGACATTATTGAATGTTTACATATATACAATCTGTATACTGAGATTATAAACATGTAAGGTAAAAAAAAAAGATATAATCTTTGTTTGTTTGCCTTTTGTGTCAAATAGTTGCCTTTCAAAGCTTGAAATCCTGTCACCAAAAAAATTCCTATATTTTTTACTCCTGCATGCTAATCTCGACTACAGTATGTTGTTTTTCCCTTACATGTGGAAAGTAAAGAACACAAGGTTCATGCATACAGCATACAAGTTTACATCAGCTGGGCTCTCCATGAGGCATGTTCCCAATTCCATTCTGGTCTGACTCAGGAGTGCAATAAACCAGAGAAACACCTCTCTTATACAGGACTGGCAAATGGACTGCAGTTGGGATTCTAGGTCACCATGTGGAACAGCCTTGTCACATCTAGGTTAATTATTCTCTGTCAAATGGTATGATTTTGGTTGTTCATCAAATCCATAAAATACAAGTCAACAAAAAAGAAAGAAAAAAAAAGACTGTTTTTTTCCTTTCCACATGACAGGAGGCTATCACTGCGATATCACGAGCACCTCTGTTGATCTTTCGAATTGTCTGAAGAGCAGATGAATGTGCAGTGACTCAGTGATGCTGAGTTTCTATAAAATCCAAAGTAAACAGTTCTGATGTGACCCCAGGAAAACACTGCAGCTAGATGGATGTCTCCCATAGCTGGAGAGGGGGAAAAGGAACACAGATACACATTGAACACCAGGATAAAACAAGCTGTCGCCCAAACAGTGCAGGAGCTTGTTTGGGGAACTGCATCTACATCACTTGGGTTATCAAATCTCCTCCCAGCCTCTGGTGGGTATGTGTTCACCAAGTGAGCAGACAGTCTTGAGCATTTCAGCACGACTTGCAGTCAGCATAGTAAATGCCCATGGCTGGGAGTTCACTTTTCTTTTTGAAAGAGAAATGTCACTGTAGCATCAAACTTGTACTAGATGGCTTTTACCTTAGAGTTACACTAATATTAGTGGAGAGATATCTTCCCATTTTCATCTGCCTAACTCTGCTTAGAGCAGCATGACTTCCTGCTGTGGGTTTGAGCTGCTGCCAAAGCAGCTCTAGGGCTGAGACACATCACTACAGCCCAGGCTCCAAGCTGCCTTGGGAGACCCTGTGCTGCACCTCACACAACCTTCTGCCCCAAGCAGCACTGGGGGAGCAGCTTGCAGGTTCCCTCAGCAGCACTCCATTCCTTTTTTCTTGGGAAAAAAAAAAGGACAGAGAACAGTGATGAGAATTTCATCAGCATCAGCAACATGAACCAAGGGTATTGCAAATAAAGCTCCTAAATGTCAGGACTTTTTTGCTTATTCAAATACCTGCTATGTCTGAATTGACACAAAGGAAATAAAAGCTTTTTGGAGCAGCTGAAAATCTCTGTATGAGGTGTTACTATCCACCACACATTCCAGGAGCTCCTGGTCACTCTAGGGAGACCAGGGTGGGCTCAGGTCACAGAACAGTGAAGTCCCTCCAGCCCTGCAAGCACTCCACGTGCTGCATAACTGGAAATGTTTACATTTCCATGAAGCTGGGAAGTAGCTATCCCAGCCACCTGAATGAGAGCTGCTGGGAGAAGGGGTAAGAAAGGAGAGCCCAATACACCACTTGCTCCAGGGCTGCCTCTGCTCTGCAGACCAAACTGTCCAGGGCACATTTTCAGCTTGAAATAAGAAAAGTAGTGAAATCTGGGCTTCAAGGCAGCTTTATGAGCAACCTGACAAGCTGTCTGTAAACAAAGCTGTCAAGGCCTTCATTGCTGCCAGTGGCTCTGCAGCTTCAGAACTTCAGGGTGCAAAGGAAATGCCATTCCAGCTCTCCTTGTTGGTCAAAGGTGCTCATCTGCCACAGTTTTCTTTTGAAAAACTACCAGTAAATCAAGACACTGGTGAAATGCAGAGAGAAGAGGGACACATACCCTGGCACTTTGCCTGTTGACTTTTTTCTCTTCATCAGGAAGTGGTGGCATCGGGTAAGGGTATTTTCTGCTGGAAGCAATAGATCCAGTGGATGAAGACGGAGACTTTGCAGGAGACAGTGTCCTGAGATGTTGAAACACATAAAATAAATGTGATGTCTTTGCATTCTAGCACTGCAACAGCAACTGCCATTACTCTGAAGCTTGGTTCAGAGCCAAGAATATAGCTTATTATTAGCTCAATATCAGCAGGATAAAATTGCTTGATCAATAGTCTTATAATTTCATTATATGAATAAAGGTATTTAGAGATTTCAGGAACACTGGAAGAAAAAAATTTGCTACTTCTTATTAGAATTGTATAACAAAAATTACTTCTTAAACTGTTTTATATGGTAATGTAATTAATCATTATTAAATTATTAAAAACCAAATTTGCAATTGAATAAATACAGAACTAAAAGATAAACATGGCATTATAAAGCCTAAATAGAAACAGAAATTGTATAAATACAAGCTGAACAAATGTCTTCTCCCAGTGACTAAATGGCAATTATGTGTCTTTATGCATATCTTACACATCTCCTGAATTGATACAAACATAGCAAATAAATCTATTATTGTTGTAACATTAATTTACACAAATGCATGCATTTGGAGGCCAAACTGTTAGTTGTGAAGTAACAAAGGCATATACAAAGTGCTAATAACAAATTGTTATACATGCAAGCATCATACAGTGCATATTGTTCCAGCCAAAGAAAGAGTCTGATGAGAATATACAAAAATGGACTGATTAGTCAATGGCAATCAGCATTTCTGTACAAGGTGAGTAGAGTAAGCAGGAGCAAGTAAATGTTTGTATCACATGAAAGGCATTCTTTTCATGTCAATAAGGCAACAGCACATTATTGACTGAAATTTTATACCCAAGAAAAACTCTTATGCTTCTGTTTTGAGAATCTGCACTTTTCCCACTTGAGAGGTTCCTATCAGACTCTAAATCTGGGCAGAGTAAAATGAAAAAAAGGCCTCAAAGTAGAAAAATTGAGCTATCCTGGCCACCTTGTTCTCTTGTGCAGACCAAGGGCATTTACCACAGGAGGCCTCTTAATACTGCAAGCACATCACTCAGCCCTCCCTGAGCACTGCAATCTAGTATCTTCTGAGTTAAGGTGTCCCTGAAGATGGAAAGTTCCCATAATAATAAGTGAAATTTATTTACCTTTAAATAACTGTACTTTTATTTTGGATTATTGTATCATTTTGTTGTGTCTGTAGCTCCCTACAATAGCCGATCCTTTTGCCCCCCATACAAACAATGACTGATGGTAGCCACAAGAAACAAGGTGTCAATGGAAATTATATGATGAGAGCTCTCCACTCTGGCTCATGATCCTCTAATGCCTCATGTGGTAGCCTCTAAGTTCAACAGCACTTAAGACATCTACATTTATACAATTATCCAAACATGGAAGCATACATCTTCAGTACCTGCACATTGATCACCCATTAAGATGAACTGGACATACACCAATGTTTTCAGGAAGAAAAACCCTGAAACAGTTACTGCAGTATAAAACAACGTTTTTATATGTCCAACATCATAGATCTGGGCATCAAACTGTGCATGGAAGAAAACAGGTTAATTTAAAAAAATAATTCCAGGGAAAGGTTGTCAACAGTGCCCTACTATTCACTGTCCATACAAGTCCTCTCATCTCTGCCCCCACTTGGACTATCACTAACAAACTATTTGTGGATCAAGAATGAAGAATATAAGGAAAAGAGGGAAGGGGGAGAATAAGGAGAGCAGATTTTACATATTATTAGTAATCCAATTATTCACAAATTTTACCCCATTGCTGCAGTAGAATTTTACATTTTCATTTTAAAATTTGTAACAATGCACTTGGAGGTCAGAAACAAGGAACTGAGCTAGTGAAATCTGACTTGGCAAGCCCTATCAGAAAGCCATTTATAAGGTAGCACTACCTGGGGAGTGGCACAGAATGAAGGCATCTCCCATCTCTTTCACCACACTAGTCACAACACTTCCAACATAGCACAAGCTCTTCACATTTTAGATACTCTAAGAGAAGGCCACAGTGAGAGGAAAAGCCACAACCAATTTTCCTGTCCATCCATCTGAGCAGGTGACCCTGGAAGGAGTAATAATCCCCTGAAGGATGGGGCATCTTGAATATTTTCCCTGCACACGCAGGTCCTCTGACCAGGATCCCTAACTAAGCCTTTCAGCCAGGAAGCTTTGCACCGTAACTCAAACACAATGCTGCCTTTTCCAAAGATTTTGAAGGCCAAGCCTCCAGTGTAGCTGGCTACGTATCCTGCTTCTCAAATGCCCTTTGCACTGCCTGCTCCCCTGCAGTTTGCACACCTGACTGATGTGAGCTCTGCTGCACAGCTGCACCTGCAACACTGCAGCCAGTACATGGAGAATGCAGTTGCACACTTAGAGAAATGACCTTGCCCTCCCCTCACAGGGCCTCACCACTCATTTTTTTAATAGAGTTAGGTGCTGGTTTTTGTCATCTTTAGTGCCAGCTACTGACACTGTGAGCATACACGACTCAGCGTATGCTCACAGATCTTACAGTGCGTCTCCTCTGATAAACAACATTGTTTGAGGTGGTTTTGATCACCTTTCAGGTTGTGCCCTGCAATTGTGTATGTGCTGTGTATCCCAGATTTACATATACTTTAAATGAGAAAGGTCATGTCTGGCTCTTTCTCATTTACAGGATGGAGAGACAGCATTCAGGGACACTTGCAGGTAATGCTGGGGTTAAAAGTAGGAAAACTTGGCAGTTTTGGTCAAGGGTGGGATCCACTTAGCTTTCGCTAGGGTTTCAGTTCTCCTACAATCAAATCCATTAGCTTTCATGCCAAATGTTGCTTCCAGATGAAACTTACACAAGAAGCCAGTACACACCAGGACAGAGATTCAGAGGTTTTAATGCCAACCCCAAATGAAGCCATGCACCTCACCTGCAAAAATTCTAATTTTTGAACAGAAAGCAAGATAGAGCAACCACTTTGTGTCTTTCTGTCCTGAAAACTAAAACTAAGAGTGTGTGGAGACTATTCTGTGATTCACAACAAACACTACGGCAGCAAGAAGACATCTGGAAGCAGTCCCTGCAGCCTTGACCTGCTTGGCCTCCTGTCCCTAAACAGCAATGTTGGCACACAAGAAACAGTGCAAAATGTGGCACCTGGTCACACAACTAAACATCTTGCAATTTTGAGTGTCATTTGAACTGAACTCAAGGCAGGTGGCCCTGACAGATCTGAACTGCTCATGAACTGTGAGTGATTCTCTTTTGCAGACTGAAATAATGTAATGAAATTCAATTAACATTCAACTTGGTGAAAGTGTTGAAAGCTCAAATATAGACCCTATCAGCCTAATCTAACCTTTGCTGCCATGGATTCAACTCTTTGTATGACATCATCAGCCTAGATCCTACATTAGGAAGTTAGGATCTTCTAAAAACACTGGTGTGGCTAACCATTTTAAAGTAAGTTCCTTTTTAAAGCCACAGATGTGCACACATGTCCTCAGAAAGAGCAGCAGCAGAGGGGAGAGGAGGCTCATGGAGAGGCTGCAGAAGAGACAATGATTATGGCTTGGGGTGTCACTTGGAGCACTGAGCTATGCCTCAGAAGCAGCACTCACATGCTTCAATGAACCCTCCTCCCTAACTCTTGATCCTGCTGACAGCAGTAGGCATTTTTTCATTGCCTGCTAACAAAAACAGTATTTTGCTTTGGTTGTAACAGGAAAAAGGCTTGTTTGGTTGGTTTTTTACTTTAAACACAATCTAGAGCTGCCTCAGCAAGAGCAGCTTGCCTATGGGCTGGTCACAGCTCTGCTTCAGCTGGATGCTCACAAAAGAAGGTAATGGAGATGGTCAGCTGAAGAGGAACTGAGAAAAAATCAAGGACACAAAAGTACATTAGAAATAGGAGGGAAATGGCAGCCTACTGTGTCCTCCTTCCATGCCCCTTCTCAATGCCCTTCTGATATAGGACAGCCATTTTCCTTCTGGGAAAAGTGATCTGGGTCTCCATCTAAAATAACCCTTTGTTTGTAAACTACTTTTGTGTTTAAATAACTAATAAAATATAACTTATTGTAAATACTTGCATTAAATCAAATGTAGGTGGCTCAATGCTTTAGAAGGTGCTTTTCTAGTCTTTTTTGTTTATAATTATCTCCAGAAATGTCATGTTTAGGATTTCTGGCAGCTTGTTTTCTGATTCCATCATGGCTCCATCAAGTCTTTCAGATTCAGTGAGAATTCTGAGTAATTTTTAACAATATATCAGAAGGTCAGCCTGTGCAGTGGACATTGTAATTGGCAGTAACAAGAATAAGCAGCAGTAGCATATTCATAAAATAATGTTCCATACAGTAAAGCTAAAATCAAGGTGAGGCTACCTGCCTGATTTTATTGCTGAGGTTATGTGGTTATTGCCTGGCACACAAAATTAAAATCTAGACTAGGTTTTGAGCAATAAAATGAGAGTTCTCTTCACAGATCTTATTTTCTTACAGATAGGAATCCCACACTAGGGAGATTTCTGGCGCCAGAGATACCAGCTACTATTATTACTATCATAATAAAAAGTAATTATATAGAAATACCTATCGGACTTGTAGACTAGAAAAAAAAAATACTAGGAAGTCAGATATTAGAGAGACAAATTATGATTTATAGAGGGTTTTTTAAGTAGATGGAAAAAATCTTGGTGATGACTAATATCCCTATATTCTGAAAATTTTCACCTTTCCTAGAAAGTGTTTTTTGTAATTTTTCCTTATTCTATTTCAACTCTTCCTACAACATCACCAGTCATCAGCATATTATTCCTAAAACTACAGGAAAACAAGCAAAACAGCAGTATTACTTTCAGGACACATTTAAAAGAACAGAGAAATCAAAGACAGCAACATGAAAATTACTCAGCTAAATATCTGGTGTAAATGTCTTATCCTGGGATTCAGACTCATAAAATAAAGTACCAGGTGGACAGTCTGAATTCTGCCTGATGTTCTAGTTTATCAAGGAGGATCTGTTTCATTCTGTGTGTGAATCACTTCACAGGCCCAGATTCAAAACCCAACCACAAGATGTTCTGACACACCATTCTTAAGAACAGTCTTTTTCTGTCCATGCTATCATTAATCAAAATTGCATCTGATTTTTGTGGAGAAACTGTTAGTTCAACCTCTTGTAAACCCACAGAAACTCATCTCAGGAGATCTGATCTTTTCCCTTCTATAATGTATCTGCAGAATACTTCTCCATGATTGCCTCATTTAATTAGGACAATACAGATTTCTAAATTTATTCTAGTTGCTCTCTGATTTCTAAGGGTAACTGCTGCAGGCAGTGATTAGTAGGCTTCTGTGGTGCAAAAAATTTGATTTATCTCTGCTGATATATAGCCTTTAAAACTCACATGGGTCAGCTTAATCCTCATCTACATGCCAAAAATGCTTGGTTTATCTCAAATACAATTAGAAATGTGACTCATTCAGTGGAACAGCTAAATACCCTCAGGGGCAGGACACACTCCCATTAATTTAATCTAGTTACTAAATAAAAATATACTGATATTAAAAAATGAAAACCAAATTATGAGTAAGAAAACAGATTTTTAACTCTGTTTAACTAAACCATTTCAAGTAACCTGTATTAAAACAGTGCTATCTCCATATTCCATCTATGTCTTTGTTTATGGCTACCACAGGGCTTCTGATACAAAAACCCTGAAAGATAGCTATGGGGTTATGTTATGGTGGGCAGATCTTGACCTTGCCTGAACAATAAAGGTCAAGTAGCTATATTTAGAAAAGATTTTGGTAATAACACACGCCTCAATTCTTATGTGAGTTTGCCTAATTTCAGCTTCCAGTGACCTTTGGTCATTATCAGTCTTAGTTTCCAAATCTAAAGGAACCTCCCCACACAGAGATTTTGCTCCATATGCAGTTATGTGGACTTCATGATCAGGTAAGTGCTCAGCTGATCCCTTAAGCTGAACAGCCTGAGTCTCTCAGTCCTTTCTATGGTTTTTCTGGGCTTAGATCTGCCCAGGTCTAGAACGTGCTTGCTGAACTGCAGACACCAACCTGGACCCTGTATCCCAGTGCTGAAGCAACCAGACTCACAATAAACCCTGCTGGAATGTCCAAGTACCGAGACCTGTCTGATACCAACGGGCACAATCAAAACAACCTCCTGTAAGCCTTGGATTCTTGCATCAGGGATCTCTTCTCCCTTTTCAGGACTGAGATCAGGGACTAAAGTTTACTCATTTTTCCTAACTGTTCACTGGAAACCTTTCTCTGTCTGTGATTTACAAGGTGTTGAAAACAAACAGAAATGGTTTTTAAAAGTAACAATTTTATGAGTTTTAAGACTTTGGGACATTTTTAGTTCTAAAAATTACAGAATTCCTACTCTGCATGTAATGTGTGCCAGTGTTACTATTGGAATAAAAGTGTTTCATTAGCACCCCCTGATACAACTCCAATCACATTTTTTTCCCAAATGCACACTGCACACATTTAGTATGTTTCTGCCCTGTTGCACTATAATTAGGTCTACTTGTGTAGCAAAATTATTAAGATGCTATTTACTTGTTCTTACCATCCTTCACTGTTTTAGCTAAAGATTTTGCTTATTAATATTTTGATTTGTGTTTCTGCTACTATCTTCTTTTTTGATAAGTGAGGTAACAGCTTAATGGATTTTGTTCATACTTTATGTTATTTGTCATAAATTGTCTTCCATTCCCTCCTATGCTGGTTCATTTCTTCAGCTGATGCAGAGATCTGTCTCAGCTGTGGGACTGTATCTTTTGGGAATATACTGCAACATTCTCAGTCTCTTGACTCCTGTCCAACAGGAGCCCAGCCTCATGCATGCTTTTTCTCTGTAACTTAGAACATACCAGATAATGCACACTTTTCCCTTTCAAAAACAAGTTATATTTTTGGTTGAATCCTACCTCACTTGTAACAGATTAATTAGCATTTTGACAATTAGAGCAGAGAGTATATTCTCATACATTTAGTTTTCCAATGACAATATATAAATTATTTCATTGCAGGCTGAGGTAAAATACCACTACTTTTTAGTCTTTTTTCATTTAAATTTTAGTATGCACTATATAAGACAGTAGGTAGAGTCAACGTGTTATGAAACCACTTGCTTCAGTAAATTAACATTCTATTTAAGTTAATACTATTTTATTAGTGATAAATATGTCTCATGCCCATAAAACATTATTTGGCATAAAATGATGAGAAAGCTACTACAAGCTATAGATGATGGTGGGAACGCATGCACTACACACACCCTTTTCAATGGCTTCATCAAAACATTCAGAAAAAGAATTGTAAATTGCACATGAAGCCAAAAACAGACATCAAAATGCAGCAAAAGAAGAGGGGCCCTTTGCACCTAAGTAACTTGTATTGATTTATACAAGATAGGAGTCCCAATATATTTGTATATGCTGGAACAGCTCTAAAAAATGAGAATTATAGAATTAATTTACAAAATACCTAAAGTATGGTCCTTCTGTGTTTTTATTCACATCTTCTACCCACTTAGCTACATTATATTCTCTTTTGAACCATGGGTTTAAATACCTGCAGAAAGCAATGGAAGGAACAGAGAAAGCAGAAGAACAAGAATAGAAAATCTGAGAACACACAGCACAAGCTTAGCAAGGATGTCTTCATCCCCAAAATGCAAGTGAATATGGCAAATAAATCAGTATGGATTTGGGTGAGGACTAGGTAATGTGTACAACTGCATGAGAAAATCTGACCTACAACAAGACTCATGTTTGATTAATCTGGAAACTCTTTGGGATACATCATTCATTTAATGTCTTAAGGGTAAAATTCACTCCTGTGCAGAGGGCCAGCATTAAGCTCATGGTTTGAACTCCCTCATGATTGCAAAATAAGGATGAAGGGGCATTTTGGCTTCAGTCGTGACGTTTGCTTGTCAAAGACACACTTTTGCACCGATCTAGATAAATTGTAAGATAATGGCTAAAAGACCACAGAATCCTGGGCTTGACCCTTTTTACAGGAATGAATTTCAGCCTCATTGTTTTAAAAATTTGAATTTTTTGCCACTATAGTGACAATTTTTACACTTACAGGCAAACAAACCTTGAATTTTTTAATGTTCATTTAGTTTGGCTTTAATGGAGGTAGGCTGTAGAGTTATCTCACATTTTACAGAAGCAATATTGACACCAAAACCACATTTTTTAAGGAAAAAAAGTCTGAGTTGTATACTCATATTAATTACATGAAAAATTATGAAATAAAGATGATGTTTAATTATCTGACAACAAATTACCAAGGAAGAAGAAAACTTTTTTGTAACGAATTTTTCCCAATAACAAGATAAGTAAATTCCTCCCCCTCTGTCTTGTCAACAAAAAAAGGAGATGCAGAAAACTGTAGTCTGCCTGGACCAATTTAAAGTTTGTTCTCGTCACATATGAATGGCAACAATCAAATGATTATTTGTGACCACCGTCTTTATACAATAGAAACTAGCACAATGACATAGGAAACAAATTTTAACCAAGGAAAATGGGAAAGAAAATTCCTCTATAAGTTATTTTTGATACTTTTGGTCCAGTTCTTGCCACCCGTATTTATGGGAGTGACTCCAATGACCTCACACATGGGAACAGGCCTTGCAAGTTATTGCTCAGATGAATAAAGGTTGGGCCAAATCATGTCATTCAACCCCCTCCATATTTCAAACAACAATGACAACAAAAGCAGCAGCACTTTTTCAACTTCTTTTGCTCCTTTTTTGCTCTGGAACGTCTCCTCCCCGCCCCGCGCAAGCACAGCCACAGCTCTCAGAAAGTACTCGCCCTCAGCCACAAGTGCTTCTAAGTAGCTTCCTCAGCTTGCTTATCTCTCAGGAAACGGGAGTGCTTTATGCTTTCCAGCTTGGGGTCTTAGAGAAAGAAAACGTCAAAAGCGGTAGCGCAGCAAAACACATGAACCACAAGTGAAGCAACAGGCTGATGCCAGCATCACCAGGAGCTAATAAAGTTCTGCTTTAGCTTTAATTGTACATTTTCTTGTACTTGCTGCAATACTTTAAACTTGCAGTTTTTCATTTGGAAGGGTCTTTTGGTAACCATGAAACACTCCCAGTCTGGCTTCTTGCATTAGAAAACAGTGTACGGTGCTATCAAAGCATGCAATTGTTGCACAACCATGTTGCAGGGATTCCTGGGTCAGGGTGTATTATAGACCATCATTCACCACCTCAATCCATCTGTTACAAAAAGGTTAAACTCAAGTTACTGCAGACCACTACATGACACCATTGGAAAAGCCCTCAGGCTGATCTTTCTGGCCACATGTTCATTAGTAATGGCCAGAATCCACATATTCTTTGGGTGAGAAATTCTGCTTTGAAACAAGGTGTCCTTACGCATAAGCCTAGAGCTAGACCGACAGCTCGATTTGGCTCGTAGCGCAACATGCAACAAGGCAAAAGACCTGGGCTCAAGAGTACTTGTACTCCTCAGGCTGGCGAGGAGGAAGGGTAGCTAGCGCTGCATCAGCAGGAGCACCTCCAAGCAGTCACAGTGTTTTGCCACAGTGAAACTATTGGATACTAGGGAAGGGACTTTTCATGGGACAAAATGGCAGCCCAGAATGCAGGGGCAGGTGAGACTGACCTGTGATCCCGACTCCCTGTTTGGGGGTGGTCAGAACCCCCTGGGCTTATGCCTTGGGCAGAGATTTGGTGGGCGAGAGAAAGCCCAGGCTCAGATGCATGGGTTACCCGGCTGCAAAAAGACAATATATAATAGAAAGTCTAAACCAAAGATGTTTGTATCAGTTACAACAACGAGGAAGACAAATGCTTATGGGAAAAGCAGTGAAAATTAACAAAGGTCTGAATTGCTATCTGTTCCTGGGACCTGTTTTAACACAAGATCCCAATTAAACTGTCAACTTATTCAGGAAACTCTCATCATTCCTGGATAATTCTAATTTATTTTAATAGAGAACTATTTATCAGGCCATTTCATCAGCTATGTTTCTGAAAAAGCATTTGGCCTGTTGGCATTCCTCCCACATGTAATGAACCATCTGCCTTTAGTAAAGAATAATTATTTTGTTATCAAACATCCAAAAACCATTAAAAATGTCTCAAAATATCTTTAGTAGTCTCCTCAGAGCTCTGTGCATAGCATAAGCCTTGTTCATGTATGCTAGGTCCAAAGGTCACGCAAAGGTGTGGGCAGGATATTTTTCAGGAGATGCCCAAAGTGTTCGCAATTTCCTGTTCAGTGCTGCAGGCTGCAAACCTTGCTCAGTCCTTAAGAAATTTTGTTTAAATGATTAATGGCACAATTCCATTTGATTCTTGGCTGTATACAAAAAAAATCCCTGTGCATAATGTTAGCAGTTACTGCAGACCCATGCTTACAAGTATCTTTGTAGGCAAGCACACCAGTGTGCTCCTGCTTAAAAAAAAATTGAATTCTGCACAAAGTGTGCATAATAATAAACCAAATTTTAAAATGGTTAACTACAGTCTGCTAATTACAAGAGACCAACACTGTTATCCTTTTTCTTCCATATCAACAAGCATGCTTTACTGGACTCCTAAAGACCACACAAGCAGATTTTCTAAATACTGCTTCAGAACAGATTCCAACATTATTCTGTATTTCCCAGGCAAGATAGAGAGGTAAAAAGGGAAAAGCCTCCATGTATTCTGGAGCATCCTCAAAGCAGCTAGTGTAGCTTTTTTTTTTCCTTAATGACTAGATGCTGGTCACAGTTAGATCATTCTCAGTCCACTTTCTCTCCTTGCAAAACAAGCTGTCCCTCTAACCAGAGAGATAATCGCCCTCTAACAGCCCTAGCGTTCTCTCCATTCCCTGCTGAACTGACACAGCATGAGGATCATTCTGTGGGAGCTCTCCCTCCAGCTGGTGACAGGACTGCCAAGGAGACTCGGACAAGCCATTCAGGCCTGTGCAAGCCTGATCAGGAGAAAGAGCATTTCCCTGCCTGGCAGGCCTCTCCCAGGAACACACACACACTGTGCTTCATCCCCAAAAGGTTGCTGCGTGGCCCTTGGGAAGTACAAGCCTCCTCCCTCTAGCATCAGGGCTGATGGGTTGAGAGACCACCGTAACAAGCAGCAAGAAGAAATGCAGAGAATTAGGTGGAAATTCAAGGGCACCTTTAAAAGAGGGACAAATATACAGGGAAAAATATTTCCAACTCACTATATCTCTGCTTATTTAATGCTCCAAAGTTCTCAGAGCAAATCTCATTTGTGTTTTTGGCAGTTTGGCCAGACTAAATTTGATTTTATCAAAATATCTCATGCAAGGAGAAAAGAAAATAAGCAAACATTTCAGAGTTTATCAGCACAAAGGCAAAGAGCACAGAAACTCTTGAGATAAACTCCTCCAAGGGCTAAAATTTCTGATTCCATGATGCCATTTTGGCCATGCAATGTTAAAATTGCAATGTGCACCGAAGTATTGTTTCTGTAACTTGTAACCTAAGGTTTTCTCTAGGAACCCTTTTTGAGCCTACTCACCTCAAGACAGTGCACTGCAGGTGAAAGAAAAGTTTCAGAACTAACTCAAAATCCCCAAACCAAAGAAAAGGGGGCCCAGAGAGCAGTTAGCATTATCAGTTTCCAGCAGGGTTGGTATCAAGCCCATTTGCCCATCAAGGTGCAAAGTTAGTAGTCATGACATGGGGAAGGACACTCACTGCCATCATGGTCAAAGAAGGGGCCATTCATGTGGGGTGGAAGTGCTGTAAGGGCAGGCCAGTGCTTTTGATAAGCCCAGAGGTTTCCAGCCATTCAACACTCATTCAAAAGAGGGGCCTGAACCAACAGTACATAAGAAAAGCTCTTTCTGTGTGGAGAGCCCTGCACACATGGGCTCTTCAGGAAATGTAACCAATAAATCAATAAGCCAACAACTCTAAGCTGTAGTGGAAAAGTCTGGGGATCAGTCACTTGGTAGAGACTTTAATTACCCATTTATCGCAGGGCTTAGTCAAGACTGGCTGTTTCAGGCTTGCAATGGCAAACTTCAAGGTACTCTCAAAGCAGACAGATACCTCTCCTAAAATCTCCAGGAAAGTATGCAGAGATACAAATCTCTAGCTCTGCAATGGCCCAACCCAAGGTGAAGACAGGGATAGGAAACAGGTTATCAGAAACTCAGTATTGAACCAGGATACACTCAGCAATGGCAGTTTACTGTAGACAAAAGCCTGCAGTGATGGTGCAGGCTGCCACCATCAGTGGGAATTGCTATGGGAACGACTGTGAGGAAGCCTACATAAAAAAAGAAAATTAATAGTTAATTTTTAAAGAATACATAAAAAGAGGTTGAAATACATTAGCCAAGCCATTTACCAGATTATCAGTCAGCAATCAGAATGGGCCACAGAGCAAAAATGCAGCTGTCTACTTTAAGTAGTTTTAATTTCCATCTACAAAACACAAATATGAAAACTACTTTTTGTCTTTGCTTTTTTAAATTCAGACTTACTCAGTTGAATTAGACCGTGGCCTAAATCTTTTGCCTCTGACTTTCTTTCTGTTTCCTCCTATATTACCTGAAAGAAATCAAAGGACAAAGACAGTAAAACAACTTGAAACTCACCTGCCCCATGCCAAACCGTATATTCTTTTTGCATCCATAGCAAAATACTTGCTACCTTTAAACCATTAACCTTTAGCCATTTAAATCTCACAGGTCTGATTCTCTTGAATTACCTCAGACACTTAGGTTACCTTTCTCTACTTTTTGCTACAACTGTACAGAGAAAAAACTCCTTTATTTCAGCTGTTATTTGACAAAATCACTACACTTCAAGAAAAACACTTAACACTGCCTGATAAAATCACAGAAGCTGGCAATAGTGAGTAGATTTCTTTCTCTTTTTCATGTTAGCTCACACTGGAGGGAGAAATTAAGTGCAATTTCTTTGTGACAAAGCACTGTGCAAAAAAGGCACTTATGTAGGGTGCTGCTAAATTCTAATTCCAAGTTAATAACAATTGGCACAATTTTAAGGCATCATGCTGCTGTCCTAAGATCAGCTAAACTTTCAGCAGAGCAGCAGTGGTCCAGAGGCTGGTTTCCACCGTGGCCAGCACAGTGGTTCACACTTACCTTGCCAAGAATTACTCCTAGGCCTCCCATTTTCACAAATGTCTGAAATATGTTTTGTGTCTGGGATCCTTTCACTCCAGGAATGAGATAATCCATTTGACCTGGAATAGGAGGGCTCAGATGCGGTTATTGTTAAGGGTATTGTCTCACATCAATGTTAGCTCAGTGGTTTGGTCACATTCCCGAGGCCGGTGACAAAACACAGCCTAAGGTCTGTCTGCACTAGCAGAGCATCTAGGATTTCTGATTAAACTCTGCACCTTGCAGCTGTCCCTGCAGTGGTTCCATGTGCCCACATTCAAGAGCCAGGCATCCGCACTGCTTTCTCACTCGTCTGCTGTGGAATGCACAAACACCGGCGCACACCAGACTTCCTTTGGATTTGCAGCTCTGCCTCAGTTCCTAGATGGAAGATGTTCTTACTACTGTGCTCATTTCAAGGCTTTTTCATCTCGCAGTCAAGCACATCCCGCCTGCAGGCTGCCCACTCCCTCCTTATGCTGCTGCAGGAAAGCTGGGACAGCTTCCCTCAACCCACTGCTACCAGTCTCAGGGCCCAGGAATTGGTGACGAGCATCCTCCCACCCAGAGCTGGTAGTACCAGGGGAGAGGTAACTCTGCCTCATTTTTGCTAATTTTCAACGTTTATATTTTATCAGCCAATTGCTGCAATATATACTTCTAGTGCTAAACTCAAAGCCAAAAATAGTCTTTTTATCTAGGTGCTTAGTGCAAACTATTTTTTCTTTCCTCTTGCATTCCTTTTAAGAGCCAGAGATGTATGCGGTGATGTCCAACATGTAAGGTTTTGCAACAGGCTGCCTCTTGCTGAACTAGAGCTGCTGCTCAGCTGTTTGCCATGAGATCTACATTTCCAAAAAAGAAGAGGAAGTTGAAAAATCCACAATAGATGGCTTATGTATTACAAACTCTTGCTTAAAGGAACTATTTTCGTAATTTTTAAGTCTGGATACTTGCATTTTTCAGTCTCTGCTTTCCTTGGGGGCATCTGAGAGATATTCTTCAGTTTTCAGAAGCTCAGGCTAATCACAGCCACACTGAGGTGAGCCCAGGGTTTCATTAATTCAAACTTAATCACATCATGAAAGATCTGACAAACAACAGATCCACTGTTTTCAAACACTTCCTCCTCCTCCTCAAGGTCTCTTTCAGGTTCAGGAATGTCTTGATATATAATGGCTTTGGTGTTTGCTATTTCATAATAGCAAGAGTTACCATGAAGTTATGTCTTAATCCTTGAACATCCTCTGAGTACCAGCTAATATTCCATAGTGCTTTCCAGCATGGAGAAGCCCAGGCAGCTGATGGCCCAGTCACTCTAACATCTCCCAAGAGATGCCATCCACACCAGCACACAGAGCAAATCAAAACCCGCTTGGAAGGTAGGAGGTAGCACTCTGGGAATTCAAATGGAAGGACTATGTCAGCTGTATCACAATGTTAATGGAATATTTGTCAGACTTACTTTTCCAGACTTGACAGTGGCACAACATACCTGAACTGGTGGTGGGAACAACAAAACTCTCTAGTACAGACAGACCTTAGAAACCATTAGCTTTTTGGAACAAATAATAAAGAGAGACACATGAAATAAATGAAGTATGAAAAGAAACACAGATACTGTATGAAAGAAGAAACACATTAAATTACAGTATTTAAAAATAACTTCTTTTTTAACGGGTATTTAAACCTGATAGACAGAGCTACGAAAACTTGCTTTCCCAAGACTTTATTTCAAAATTTTAACCAAATTAAAAAAGATTCTCTAACACAAACAGTGCATAATTAAAGATTAATGCTTGCTTCTTAAAAAAAAACAAAACAAACAAACAAACAACACACTCATCTAAAAAGCTGAATTTAAAAATTAGAGATAATTAAGTAATCACCACTGGAGTTTCTCTAATAACATAATCATTAGAACAAACTGAATGAAGTTGTCTATAAGATGAAGCTGCTATACCAAAAGATAAAATGTCACTACATATGTGCCCCTTCCATAAGTTTTCTTAATTTTCATTGAAATAATAGAAAAGAAAATGGCTTCATCAACTGCAAAGTTGTAGGCTGCTTAGTGGGACAAGAATTAAAACTTGCAGTTTTCCTGTGAACCAGTTCAACACTGTCAATTCCTCTAGGACACAGTGCTTCTCACAGTGCTCTTTTACAGTGATAGTTGAAGATTTTCATATAAAGAATCTTTAACTGCAGAGGAACAGTGAGCATCATGATCTTAGCAATTACAAATGGCTCTTAATGCTTTTAAATTAATCTTTCCTTTTAAAATGTTGAATTTTTTAGGCAACTGGAACAATAAAGGAATTAGTGAAATTTGATCAAGGGCAAAAGCTATTTCTCTCTAATCTAATGACAGCAAGCAAAAAACTGCAGAAAGTCTTTGTAGAATTATTTTATAAGATAACACTTGGTGACCATTTAGCATACTAGTCTAGTAAGTGGAATAAAAAGCAATCACTATCTTCTTTAATATGAGACAGCAGAAGTCTAAGTCAACACACTGGATTAATGACACTGACAAATAAAGATATAAAAATAACATTTATATTTAACATTTTATGTTTATAACTATTATTGAATAAAGACAATGTTCCTTTTCTTTGATTACATGACATTGATTTAAAAAGTTGTTGGCGTTCTATTTAATTTTTTTTCAGTCAGCAATTATTATTACAGTATACTTGAAATCAATTTTCAAGCAGGGATATTATGAAAATTTTATTAAACAAAAATTGGTTTACAATGCAAAATTTTTTTATTCTGGCCTAATCATACTAATTAGCAACTAGGACACAGGAGAAAAATCAGTAATCAAAGCAAAAAGGATGCTATTTCAAACATTCCACAAAGAAAGAAGAAAGAGTCAAACCTGCTGCAAAACA
Source organism: Lonchura striata (assembly GCF_050655825.1). Taxonomy (NCBI): domain Eukaryota; kingdom Metazoa; phylum Chordata; class Aves; order Passeriformes; family Estrildidae; genus Lonchura; species Lonchura striata. Next base: position 21,898,222 of record NC_140704.1, on the reverse strand, counting down.
ATGAAATGTTCTGACTAATGGAATAATGGGTGATGGAACAGGTAGAAATCTGAAAATGCGACAGAAAAGCAGACCTCTTCTTAGAACTAGATGCAGAGTTTGTGCTGACTCCAGGAGGCATGTCGCTATAAAAAGAGTCGGCCTCTCCCGGCTTTTTTACATAATCTCCCTGGGGTATTTGTCTGAAGTGTAATAAACATTGTAGAGTCAGAAAACATGACAGGAACTAGAATGCACACAAACATGCATGAACGTTAGTTTAAAAGAAAGAGGCAAGGATAACAATCCTTGAGAAAACCTGTTAACCACACACCATAAAGCTATTAAATAATTCAACCATCTGAGAGAAAACTCACACTCTTCTGTTATGTGCAGAAGAGTGGATTATGTGGTTTTGGAAAGAGAAAACAAGGAAAAACGTTAACTCTGACCACAGCTTTCAAAGTGAAGAGTTAGGTGATTCATTAGACACTGGATAACCAGTCCAGACATTTCAAACAGCTCATCATGCTGGTTGCAAAAAACAATAGTACTGAGCCTAAGCTGAATACATGCCTGCATCAAAGAGGAGCTCAGGAATAGTGAATGCTTTTTTTCTTCTGAGGTAGATGCTTACCATTTAACTTTTGTGATCATGCTAGAATTTAAGAGTAGCAATCTGTTGAGCTGTTTAAATCTCAGGAGGACAAAAGCCTCCGGTTTTTAACTGAATTCTTGTGTAAGATAACTAACGCCAGTGTCAGAGATTCTCAGCTACTCCTGATTACCACAGTAGTAGACTCAATCTGCCAAGACACATGACAGTAATGTAATAGTTTATCCTTTTCCAGAATTAGAAGCTCGGTTATGGTAAAAAAAAAAAAAAACAAACAAACAAACAAACAAAAAAACTATCTGTGCATTAGAAAGTTCTAATCAAGTTATGCAAAGTTTTTGCAGATGGTGAATTCATTGCCAGCAGAGAATACCTGCCATGCAAATATTCCAGTTATAGCTCCACCAGGTTTAAAAATCCTCCCAAGTACAGGTAATTACTTTTACAGTTGACCATTTCATAATATCAGCATCAGTATTTATTCAATCTCACACTTTCCAAGACATTTTTGCTACAGTCTGCTCCAGGTTGATTAATATTCAGATTGTGTCCAACTACAGACCTAAACTGGGACCTCTCTATCCCATATCTGGAATTCTACTGCTTCTAAAGTATGTAAAGTATACAACTATACAGCACATAAATCATTAGTGCAATGCAGTACTTCAATTCTTCATCTTCTAACACCTCTGGAGTTTCAGTTCTTGTCCCATTCCTCAGCTGGCACATGGGTGTGTTCAGAGTTGGCTCAGCGTGGGCAGCTCTGCTCCCCAGGGTTCCTCTACCAAACTGCTCTCTTGCTACTCCATCAGCTATAACTTCTCCCATGTAGCTGTGCCCTTTAAAGCCACACTATTCCAGCTGGCAGAATCCTTGCTAATTGGCTCTACTTACCACTTTCAGTTTACTTGTTTCAACTTGCTAATCCTTATGTCATGTTCAAAAATATTATAATGGCTTGTCTTGTTTTCATTGTTATTGAAGGAGTACTTTTTTTTTTTTTTTTTTTTTTTTAAGGGACTGTCTGGGCAATCTGGTGGGTATGTTTTTTCATTTATGGAGCACACCTTGTACTAATCCACAAGTATTCTATTTTGAAGTCAGCCTACAGAACTTCATTTTATGCATGAAGGAGATTTAGTTATTAAATATCTTCCTCATCTTTAAAATGATGGAGTCCTCCATTCAGAAGCCTCAGCTTATGTTGGTTCCCACTCTGCCTGTGCTCTCATATACAGCTGCAGACTGGCTGCACACTCACAGCTCTCTGGCCATAAAGCAATTTCTGGAGATGAAGATATATGAAGAAGTTACATTCTCTAATATTACAATACAAACATACATGGGGGTGGACTCTGTTTCGATGTTTTTTCTGCTCTGTCCTCAGCCAATACTGAAACATCCACAGCAGAATGACTTGATGGCCATGTTAGTCTCCATTTGTAGATACATCCGTTTCCACTAAGCAGCACCAAACCCTTAAATTCTGCCTTCCTTGAGCTCAGTGGCATTTCCTGCCCACCAGCCTCTGCATAAAGCCTGACTTCAATAGTGTTGCCTTTTACTTGTTACTGTACCTGTGGCCTATCTGACCCTGTAGCATACAACCAGCACTTGACAGGGCTTTTCCACTTTTTACAAATATTTTGAGCCTGGCAGAGAAAGCGCTACACAAAGGGAAATGGAGAACAAGCACAACGGGTAGCAGCAACAAACAAAGCAGCAGCTTGGAGCAGAAGGCAACAATACAGGCAGAAAACAGGGGAATTTGAGAAATCCGCTTATGTGTTGGGGACTGGGAGAGGAAGGAGCCAGTTCCTTCCCACAAGACCCATCTGCCAGGCAGATGCCTAATCAAAGGGAGGTGGTCTTCCAGGAGCCAAACATAAGTCACTAGGAAAACGGTTTATTTTTGGCCACAAGTTTGAAATGATGAACGCTCAGCCCTGTGCTGAAGCCAGTACTGTGCTTTAGCTATGAATCAATGGAACAGGGTGACAGGAAAGAATGGGCTCTTTGTCCACATAGCAATTTAATTGCATTGTATTTTTAACTGCAAAGAAGCTCCAGGAATTAATTTGTCTCAAAAGGCTCCTGAACATCATGTTAATATTAATTATTCAGTTCTTAGCCTCCCAAGAACACTTTCATCTCTAATAGCTGATTTTCAGTGTCTCTTACTGGAAATATTCTCCTGTTTTCCTAAATGAAACAGTCTATTGCAGAAGTATAAAAAACATTGGTTTTGCTACTGAATCCAGTGAAATCAGGATTTCAAGCAATGCATTATAGAATACTGATTTCACATATTATTTAAAATATGATAACCCATCTCAATATTTTCTTTGTAGCATGTAAATGAGCGAAAGAGAAGAAAAGCTATTTTCAGAGACTTCTAAGATCCATTCCACTACTTTTATCACATACCTCTGTCTTCTGTAGTTTCTTTCCATATAAACAGAAGAGAAAGGAAGAAGAATGAGTTTTTAGTATGCAGGTACACATGGTCAATAAGACCAAAAAATGTAAAAAGAAAAGCACTCTATACAGAATGAAATTTTTGCTCAAAATATTTCTACAAAATCACTTCTGAAATAAGCACATTCACAAATATACTATATCAGAAGTATTATACATTAGAATTAAATAGAAAAATATATTCATGTAGACGGTTCATCAGCGCTGAGTGTAAGGTGCAGTTCATGCTGGGTTTAAACCTGTTCACTGTGAAGCAGTTAGTGAGAGGTGCACTCTCATCCTGAACCTCCAAAAATCAATCCCACTGGCTAGACATGATCTCAAAATGAGCCCTTAACTTTTAGAGTCCAGATTTTCAGATACTGCTAGAAGTTGAGGGTGATATACCAAGACAGTATATCCTGTTTTTCTACAATCCTCATTTTCATGGTTTTTATTCCAAATGCTTCTTTCCTTACGTATTTCTGAGCTGCCCTCAGCCTACCTCAGTCTGGCAAACCAGCAGAGGCTGTGCCCCAGGCACAGCACTGCCTGAAGCTGAGCCTGCAGCTGAGCCTGCCCTGCCCTCCAGGCACAAGGACCTAGGGACAAACGACTTCAAGAGACAGTCTCATCCAAACACAGATGATAAAGTCAGTACCTTGAATATTTTTTTACTACAAGCAAGCAATATAAATACCTCTGTTTTATAAGAAATTCATAAAATAATTAAAACAGGAAAAGACCAATCAGGCTAATGTAATCAATTTTGCCTCTGAGTGAGCGGTGACATCTCTACACCAGGAGAGAATTTGATCCTTATTTGCAAATTGCAGATCTTTCCTACAAAAATATGTGCTTGAATTAATTTTAGGTTAAGCTGACTAAATATAATCATCTATTTAATGAATCCTATGGTTAAATGCTTTGCTGGCTGACTGAGAGATAATCTTGCTATATTTACTTCATCATGAGGAAAAATCTATAATTTAATCAGATCATATTCTTGCATTTCCTTTGTCACATACAGCAAAATCATAATCTGATCATCTAAAAAAAAAAAAGAAATTACTAAGTGAGAAATAAATTTCAAATTTGGATCAAGTTCTCTAAAACCACATACAAATGTAAGAATTGCTTGTAAAATGTTAATATGACAAAAATGTTACTGTATAAATATTGTTGAATTTGGATTTTTTAGATTTTTTGAATTGTTATTTTCAAAATATAATCAGCTATCACATGAAATACACATATTTTGAAACTCAATTAGGAAGAACAAAATGTACTTACTTGTAACCCCAAGCAGTTATTCCTAAAACGAGAGCCAACACTAAAATGGTGCCAGCAATAGCCCCTATTATTATATTTGTGCTAACCACACCTGGAAACACAAGAAAGACGAAAAATATACATGGTTTTAGGAGAAAAATATACATGTTTTTAGGACAAAAATATACATGGTTTTAAAAGAAAAATACACAAAAGCAGTAAATGCACCATCTTTCAAAATCAGCTGGAACAGCTTTCACTAGGCTGACTAATTGTAACCCGTGATAAACTCCTGAAGCATAGCTTGGACAAAAAAAGATCACTTTACAAATTATTTACAAGATCACTTGCAAATCAAGCTTTGACTTCTGTGTCTGTTTCAATTAACTGAATGCTTGTTACACGGGAAACCTGTGCCAGGTATGCCAAAACAGTATTATCAGCATTAAACTGCTGTAGATTACATCCTTACAAATACATGCTTACCATGGAATAAAAGTGACTGCTTGTTTGGTTTTTCTCAGATGCCTTCCATAGCTGAATAAATTAAGCAAATGAATGATTCTGGAAGATTTCTAACGACCAACATTTACAATCTCATTTTCCCACAATATATCTTTCTTTTGTATTCAAGACAAGCGGAATAAAAACTTCCACTCCAAAAATATAAAAGTCAGGCATTAGCTTTCCATCTAAATATGGAAAGTCCCAGTAACCTTTTGCTTGTCCTAATCTATCACTATGCCTAATAAGGCCACTCAGATGATTGGAACAAGCATGGGGGAACTGAACTGACTGATACCAGTTCCCAAAGATGCACAGGCTGAGGCTTCATCTACAGACACTGAGTGCTTCTGCTGTGGAAGGAGAGAGGGGAATGAGGCTTCTGATGCTGCATGTTGTGTACTAACTGAAAGAGTAGGAGACCTAGTTTTGCTTAATGAACTTTCTTCAAATCCCAGAATTTTCAGTTGTTGGTAAAAATTTTAACAACATACCTTTATTGATGGCATTTTTATCAAAAAATAGATCGTCTTTGATGTGAGAACTGCAGTCATCTCCTCCCCAGAATCGGTCACAGACACATTTTATTTCATTGCTACAAACCTGCAGTCAAGAGTGTAGCTCAGAAAAAAATCAGATTATTCATTCATTCCCATAATTAATACCTCAAGTATAGGTACAGTGATAAAGCCATGATTTTACTGCTCACAAAATTTTGCTAAATAACTTCTAATATATAGCAATTTTTAATTTATGTTAGGTATAAATGCATTAAATGTGCTATTCTATTTATATAAATAGATGTAATGTTTACTCAGTACATACTTTAACATAATCTGTATTTAATAGAAGCATTTATAATTGCTTTGGGAAACTGATCTTAATGACTTTTTTTTTCTTCAAAATATGAAGAAGTGCATGATTTCAGATAAATAAGGAAGTTTTAATGCGGTGTACAAGATAAAAGATGTTAGGAGAGAACAGCTTCCTTGATCCCAGCTCAGTCACAGGGCCTTGGATGTTGTGTTAAACTATGTCAGGGACAAGGTGGCTCACCAGGGCCACAGTGAAGCCACAGACTGCACACAGAGCAGAGAAACTAGCCAAGAGCCAGCTCTCTGCCCTCTTTTCCAGAGTAAAGGAACTCTCAGCCCACAAAATCCAACATCATCAACAACTTCATGAAACTTCTTGGCTATTTATGTGATAAAGAGGGAATTGAAAAGAACAGGTCTCTGTAAGAACAGAGACCCAAGTTTCTCAGTTCAGAAAACCTCTGTATTTATTCTCCAGTGCATTGCTGAAAAAAATACTAATCAAGTTAGTAAAAGTGAGCAAAATCATTGATTGATACAATTCTGTAAAACTAACACTAACTATGATTAATTGTTTAAGATGCCTGGACTGGAATGCGTTATATTTACTTATGTGCCTCTTTCCCTTTTCCTTTTCAAAAACTTCTCCAGTTTTATGACTTCTAGTCAAACTGCTTGCTTTCTGAAAGGTCCAGCTGGTAGACTAGTCCAGGCCCAGCAAAACCAGCAGAAAGTGTTAAAGAGGGCAGGAACATACGCCGTGTCCGGAGCAGATCTGGCTGTCGGTGGTGCCGGGGCAGGTGCTGAAGTTGAAAGCCTCGGTGGGGAGGCAGCGATGGTCGAGGCACACCATGTCCGGCCCGCACGGCGTCCCGTTCTCCACATAGCCCAGGTCCGTGTCCTCATCCAGCTTCACGTGGCCACCACTGCAAGACAGTCAAGAGGACCCTGGGGACTTGTGCTGTGATTAGATGGGACTGCTTGGGAATCTGGGCCCAGGGCTGCTCCCTGCATTTCGGTGCTACACAATGCCCAGGACAGGTAAGAGTAAGGATTGCCTCAGTGAGCTCATGAAACAAACCAAAACAGTGTATCTACACCAAAAAAATGAAATCATGAACACAAAGATCATTTTTCCTGTGAAACAGCCTGAGTTAGACAAAATTCAATTTACTTGTTTAGGACATAATTTTATCTTATGCTTGTGTGAAGCTATCAAAACATACCACGTCTATAATTAGAATTCAGCTACAATATAGCAGTGAATTAGGCTACCAGTTAAGTTTGGCAGTGCAGGCATATGTCTCAAGTATTCTGGGTACATGAAGCACTTCACAAATATTAAAGAATGTAAAATCACAGAGCCTGAAAGGTGCATTACATCTCTACAGGCAAAATTAACTACTGAGGGGACTGCAAAACTGCCCCACAGGCAGTTAATTTTCTGAAGCTTAACAAAGGTTGAACTGAACTAATGGCTATGTGTTAACAGGAAAAAAAATTAATGGAAACAGTTTCTCTCCACTTAGAAATGAGAACGCTGCTTTTTCATGCAAGATGGATATTGATTGTTCTGTTTGCAGGATTTCCAATTACCTGCAATTGTACACTTTTCCATAGTGCAAGATTGATGTTGTGATTTCACCATCCAGTTCTCCAAGTCTGGGTATGCTGGATATATTGGAGCACAGAAGGTATCCACAAAGCACATCCCTGCATTGAAAGAATAAACAGATGCTCATAAAAAATAAAGTTCAATGAAAATGGACAATCAAAAATATGATCACTAGCTTGGTAACCTATTTGTTATTCCCTGATTTTCTCCCACTGACAATAACTCCCATATGTGATGGTGTTTCCCAAGAAAACTCTTAGCTTGGAAGTTAGATTGGGTAAACTTTTTATAACACATAATCAAAAATGCCCTGAGTAATAACAAGCAGGGAGCTGTCAAGAACACACCACACCAAACTGATTTAATGATCTATTAAGATACAGTAACTGGTCCATAGAGGAGCAATAGATACTAATTCTAAATACACTCTCATAGGACACATATGTAAGAGAACTATAGACACCAAGTTTAATTCAACTGCTGAAGGGACTTCACTACTCATGTGTGGAGACTTTTGCACTGACAGAATAGTAGGGTCTAACATCTCCCATATTACTGAATATTTTTTACTTATGAATTTGTAATGGAGCAGAAGTAAGGTTAGCAAATCTGTGTTTAAAAAGTGGGAAGGAGCATTAGTTCACCTGTAGGCAGAACTAGAAATCAAATGTCATGGACAGAATGGAGAAATCTTAAAAAAGAGTTTCATAAGGTCTGGTGAAAGGTTGAGAAATTGGCAGAAATAATAAACTCCATATATGCACAATGTGAAAAAAATGCTTTAGGCAGCGACTTGCAGGAATATACTTGGAAAATTACAATACCATGAAAAGTGAACAAAACATAGCAGTGCAATGGCACAGCATAAAAAGTGAACACCACACTAAGATGTGAAACCAAAGGCTTCTCTCCTCTGCACTGATAACCCTCACTGAGGCCACTTTTGGTCCAAGCTTTCCTAAGCTTAGATGATGCTGTCTTGTCAGGGATCATCTCTTCTTGGCATCCTACTCCCTCCAGGACTTCTTGCACAAAGGTCTGCAGAAATCTGATCCATAGAGGGGCTTTTTGAGTCTCTTCATGGCAACTTAAGAACTGGATCAGGGGTAAGAATCTCATTCTAGTAGCTTTCTAAATGGATCGACTTACTGTTTATTGCACTGTATCCAAGAGTCCTTGTCTCTTCCACAGTTTCCTTTCTCAGTCCCCTCAATATTCAGCTTCTCATAGCAGTACCTGTCAGCAGCTGTCACTTCTAAAAACAGAAACAAATCTCTTCTAAGATGATGACTTTGAAAAGCCATGTCATGAGAAATGGGGATACACAATCAAAGCAAGCAGAGCTTCCCAGTTTGTGAACTGACACACTATGATCTGCAGGTGGCCCATGAAACCCTGCACAGTGTTCTTCTCCGTTAAAAGCTTTATGATGCCACCACTGGACTTTTGTTAAATTTTGTTCAGATTAATGAGAGTTTATTGGTCAAAAATGTCCCCACTGAAATAAACTAATGAACATGAGTACATGCTTCCTAGTTGTTATTAATGAGAACTAAAGTTTCAGATTTCAGAACAAATACCAGTAAGTTAACCAACACTAGAGAAAGAGCAGGAAAAGAGGATGGAAAGACAAAATTATGAGTGAAAGAAAGGGAGAGACATACTGTTCTAGATGTTTTCAAAAGTTCTCAGTATGTCACTTCCATAATTTTTCCTAGCCAAGATAGTCTTTCAAGTCACATGTATTACAACCAACTTTGAAACAGAAACATTCACTTACTTTCACCCCAGATATATTTACATTGCCGGTCCCTGGTTTTACATCTTCCTCCAAAGCAAATACCCTAGAGAGAAAGAAAAAAAACACAGAAAATATTTCAAATTACTTTATTTTCCAAAATATGTATTTCTATAATAGAAAGATTAGTCACACACTTTGAGGCAAAGAATATGTGATTCTATCTTCTTTTTATTAGAAATATGACTAACATCCAAAAGTCATGAATGTTAGCTCAACTGTCCCAAGTGACTTCCAAAGATCCTAAAACAAAATCCATACAAAGCAATCTATAATAGAAGAAAGAATGTAAAACAAACTGAAATCCTAATTACCTGTCTGTTATCACATGAATATCCATCCATTTTATGAATATTAGGAGAACACTATAGAAAGAGAAAATAATTAATAGATCATATATCAGATGAACATGAAAGCAATTTATACAACAAAAGTCATATGAAAAATCATTTCAGTATCATTCTGGTTTTTTTCAGCATCAACTGATTTAGCACAATTTTTATACACAATACTGTACAAAACATTCATAGTGATTTTGAGATTACAAGTGGGGTTCTTTTGTTTCATGAATAGGAGACATAAAAATCACCTGGCTGGAATTTCCTGTGCAGTTCTCTGCAATATCACAATCATTCACTGCTTCTCGACACAAAACTCCTTTAGGTTCAAACTGGAAAAAGAAAGCATAGAAAATTAGTGTCTTAGTTTCTCCATATCTTGTCTTAAATGCAATGCTTCCTTACAGTTCTATCTAAAATAAAAAATGGGAAATATTTACATACCGACTGAAGTGGGAAGATTCTCTTTCCTTGGTGTGTATGCTGCACCACTCAAGCCATTTACTGGTGCAAGTGGTACCCCTCACTCTCTGAGGCACCCCCTCCCAAGGGTGTGGATTGTGGGGCCAAGCAGGAGAAGACTCTCCTGGGACAGAGGACCCCTGGGGGTGTCCAAACCAATACTGCAGTGGCTGGCAGCTTTATTCATTTGCCACTTTTCTCCAAGGAAGTCTTTTTCCTGAACCAGCTCGGGGAGGGGCCGATTTAATCTGCTTTCTACAGGAACCCCTTCAGAGGTTCTCTCCCAAATTTGCCCTAAACCAGGACAATTATCCTACCAGATCACTGTGCCTTTTGTGACTATTTTACTCTTTTTTACAGAGCAGAAAAAGTCATCCTGATCTCTCTCTAGGGATGAAGAATACCACAGAGCTCTATGTATAACACTTTGGTTATTTTAATCCCCCATTATTGTTGCAGAACAGGAACTATTAATAAGTACACTGGATTCTGTACATTTGACACCATTTTTTAAGGGACTGGATATTTAACAATGAAAAGTGTACCAGTAACCTAATACAGACATTTTGGCTAAAGAATTATGTGCTAAGTCTCAAGACCTGGAAAAGAAGGAAGACATCTCATTTGAGGCAATTTTTAATGTTTCTGGTCATAGACATATTACAGATTCCTTATTTTTCCTCAAAAGTTTTCTTAAGACTGTGAAACCCAGTTCATTTTGCAAGCCTGTGCCTGTGATTTTTTTTCTTTTTTTGGATCTGCGTGCACATACATTTTTGGGGGGACAACTGCTAATTCCAAGCTGGTGTGAACAGGCACACATCAGTGGAAGAGCTAGGCTACAGTACTTTCTCAACCCTCAGCTTCTTTTTTCCACCAGTCACTAGAAAAATGCAGACACAAATGCTGTCAGAGACACTACAGGATTCTGGGACATATAATTACCATGTATTGCTTGCAACCCATTCTTCACTCCTGCTTTCAGGCAGGATATTACAGGGGAAAGTAACCCCAAGTTTGGGAGTTATTACATAGAGTCTTTTGAGTTGTTCTGATAAACACTGTAGTAAAATTCTACTTTTCTGTTCAGTCACTCATCCTTGCCACTCTGAAAGAAGATAAATCCTTCTCTCATTTGCAAAAAAATAAGATAGGTATACAAAAGCTTTGTTTTGTTCTGATAGTCTTTAATGTGGTACCTATGCAACTTTGATTCTTGAGCAAAATTCACCCACACTGGCAATCTGCTGATTTTTAAATTATTACATTTAAAAAGGGGAATGTGCTTAGGGAAATGTGATGTGTTCCAGCATAATCTGTGCTTTTTCTTTTTTTTAACATTAGGATGAGGACAAAGTCAAGAATGTGATCAAGAGTTATTATTAATGATCCTCCTAAGGGAATGAAACCCTCAAATGTGCAGAGACAAAGATAAAAATATCACACATAGTACACCACAGTTTTAACTACATTAAAACTAATTATCTTTATTACTAAACTAGTACAAACAACTACTTGAAGTCATATTTAACAGGGCTCCCTTACAGCCATGATCTGGTTAAATCTCCTTTTACTATTTACTGATGTATCAAGAAGAATAATTTACAGTTTACATAGGGCTTGATTCCCTTTACTCAACGGGATTTCAGTCAGTCCAAACATAAGGAGACACAGGCAGACCAAACTGAAACTGAAGTCAGGTGTTGTTTAGATGAACCTTTCTGAGTAATTCTGCTGGCTGCGCTTTTGTGTTTTTTACTCTATCCTTCCCTCAGACACTCTGTGGTGTGATTTTCCCATTCAGTCTCATGGGGCAAATCCAGAACAACACATATGGATGGCACTGGGAGTGGCACCTGGATAAGGATGTGCATGTTCACAGAATGACAGAATGGTTGGGGTTGGGAGGGACCTTAAAGATCATCTAGCTCCACCACCACTGCCAGGGGCAGGAACACCTTCCACTTGCTCAAAGATCCATCCAACCTGGCTTTGATCACTTCCAGGGATGGGGCATCTGCAGCTTGTCTAGGCAATTTGTTCCAGTGACTCATCATCCTTATAGTGAAAAAACAAGGACATCTAATGAAACCTTTATGGTTAATTTATTCTTTAAGCAAGGATGTCTAATGAGATCTCATAGAACTTCAATCTGATTCAAACTTGTCTGAAACTGGAAGGATTCAATTTACCTCTGCATTTGATGACAGTCCCTGCCCCAAAAAGCCAAGCCTAAAAGACAGAGTACAGCCTCAGAAAAATCAGATTTCAGCCAGTTTTAAAAGGTAAGCTTTCAGAAGAGTAATCACAAGGTCTGCAAGGGAAAATACAAGTGCTGTAGTGCCTGCACCACCTGGATGCATTCCCACCAGGCTGCTACAGTGAGGGTCACTGCCCTTACCCGGCACTTCCGACAGCAGAGCCCGTTGCTGCACTGGGAGCCCGCGGTCAGGGTGCAGGTATTGCAGCACTCTCCTCCTTCACTGGCACACTCCTGAGGAACACATACAGAACAGAATACATGGGAAAAGCACATGAACCCCAAGCTCTTATTACTGCTCTTAGCATGCTACCTGAATGGATTTTTTTCATTCCTTTAGGCACCTAGAGGCAGAAAAAGGCATATACTTGTGGAGCATGAAACTGCTGCTTCCTGTGCAAGACAGAAAATAATTTTTCTAACTTTATATTGTCATTAAATACTAACAGCACTGATGAGTGTTTCCACCTAGGAAAATGCTTTCTTTCTTGCCTCTGAAGGTCTGATTCTGCACAGGCAGCTATTATTATGAATCCTTGGGCACACAACCTTCACCTTGCTTGTCTTCTTTCACTTATCATGAACAGCAGCAATGTGCAGTACCAACTCTTGGACAAATCTAGTACATCACACTTACCGCTATTGTCCCACAGTCACATTCCTCTCCATCTTCCACAAAGCCATTGCCACATTCTGGAGGATCCAGAAGCTGCATGGAAATTCAGAAATCAAAGGGCATGTCTCTTTTAAGGGAATTATTGTCATATTTGCTCAGTACAACATGGTTTTTAAGCTAGCTCTCCAAATGCATTAACTGAAAAACAGTTCCCACAACTCAGGGACACACAGAGTGACACAACACAATTGAAACATACAGAGAATGAGCACTCCTGAAAATAAATACAGCAATGCTACCGAGTCACATGGTATCTTCTGTGCATAGGTGTCAGCTTTACAGTAAATTCTGTTTGAGCAGAAGTTACAATGAAGAAAAAAAAAGCTATGAAAATAAAGGAAAAGGAAATAAAGATATGACAATTTCATTATCTTCATAGTGGTTGCAATTGGTGTTGTTCTGGAGTTCAAGAGACAATGACCAAAAGGTTAAAGCCTGCACTGTAAGTTCAGAAGTAATAGCCATAAAAAGCAGTCTTTTTAGTGGCTCAGAACTGCTTGGGAAGCAGAGATGCTCAGTTTCTTTGTCAGTTTCTTTTCTTGCAGTTGGATTCTTCTTTCCATTTTCCTCTACCACAGTTGGGAACTTTCACAGTTTTCTGTAAGTATATATCACACACAGGTAGATATGCACAAAAAGGATGATGAAGATTCCTCCCTTTCCTTTCAGCCTTCCCACCGGACTCTAACTTAAAAGATCAAAATCTTTATATTTGTATGCCATAACCTTTTTTAAGGGACACTGATATTCTGTTCTTTCCAGTCTAATTTTATCTGTCTTCCTGAAACTTTTAAAGGTAGTTCTTCTAAAAGAAAATATTTTTTTTTTTCCTTTGGACATAAGAAAACATAATAGTGTGTCACCAGACTAACATTTTGCAGCTCAGCCTTCAAGTTCTCCAATTAAACTAGGATCATTCCAAAAACCCCTCTGCTCCTGAGCCATCTGCACAAGTACATTGTACATGGTGCAGAGCATTTCTCACCAGCTGCTGCCTTTCTGTCAGGAGTCCACAGGATGGAGCATCACCCCACGTACCTCACTGTGCCACAAACCACAGCCTGGCATAGGCTGATGTGTTATTATTACATCCCCTATTAAAATGGAAATTTGACTACAGCATGCAATGCATACGTAGAATTTAACATAAAATGTATGCAAGCCTTTAGAATTACTAAAGAGCTGCTTAAACTGCTTGTTTCCTATGTATTTTTCCAGAAAGCATAACTTCTTCAATATCTCTTGGTGTGTTGCACAGCAGAGACAAAGAGATAGCAGTAACAGAGAATTCTGCCTTGAAATACTGGGCCAATGTGCTGCAGTACATAGGGACAGCTAAAAATGAAATTGAAGAAAAAAATCTGAACATTAAAAGCAAATTGGATAACCTTTCCCCAAAGTCATATCATTCACCCAATCATTTGAAAAGTGCATATGTTCAATCTGCTCCAGCAGCCATTGATAGGATGTTTGAAATTATAGCTGATCTAAGAGTGGAGCACTGCCAAACACTGCATCTTGTCACATCAGCTTTCCTTTATCTCATAATGCTTGAAAAACAAAAACAAGTTTGTGTCTCACCACCCTTGCTAGGAAACACCTTTGACAGCATTGTTAATTAGACAGACATCCATTGACAAAACATTTCAACCAACCCAAACCACAATGCATAAAAGAGACTATATCACCCTGGTTTCCACATCTAACTCACATTTAGGCATGTCATCAAAAAAAAAAAAGCAACCAAAAAAACTAAAGTGCTGCCAAACTAAATTGAAAGGAGAGTAATTGCTTTTTCCAACTCACAGATGTGTAAATGAACACAATCACTAAAATAAACCAAGTAAGACACACTACACTATATAAACAATAAGCTTGGCAAGTAAATAAGTCTACCAGTATTTCTCTCCACCTTTAACGAGATAGAAAAAAACAAACTTCTAAAACTCAGGTACATTTTAAATAAGAAGTTTTACATCTAATTAACGAATTACAGTGTTTTCTCTATACTTTTAATAATATATTCTTTCATCAAAAGGGACCTTTAAGAGATAAGCAGGTTTAGCTTGTCCATATTTGATGTTTTCTCTTTCCTTCTTTAAGTTTTATTGAAATTCTGTGGTTATCAGAAGATGCAGTTTTTCTCATGTTCACCACAAGGAACATGCATCACTCCTGAAATTACTTTCTTCTCTTTTACATCTGTGACCACTTCAGTTACCAGATAAGTCTTTTTTCCACATTGAACTATCTTACTGCCTTAGCCTCTTTCCCTTTGCTTGTTGAATGACAGACATTAAATACAGGTTAACATTAATTATGTATAGAAAAGAGTCAAGATCATTATCCTGCTTGCTTTACATTTTAACACATGCTTCAGCAAATGGAGCAGTAATATACCAAAACACTGGGGCAAATCCTGCATTGCAGACCTATTTTAAATAAAAAATCATATTGTATTCACAGTATTCAGAACAAATTGTGTGAGGGATGAGTCTTGATCAGAGGCTGTGAATACTCTACTGGATATGAAACCACTTTATCAGAAATTTATTTTAAAGTAATTTCTAAACTATTATGGACTAAAATAATCTACTTACACCCATATGTTACCAGACTAGTTAGAACTTAGAGAGAACCAGAACTATCAAAACTACAGGTTTTTTTCCAACATTATAATTTTCATTTTTCTTGTTTTCATCAAAATCAGCAATAGAATAGAAATCATATTAAACATTAAATTAATGCTTACTTTGGTTGGTTTATTGAAAAGGCAGGCTCCACCTCCATTGTTTAAAAATTCATGATACTCTTCAATATCACACTCAGAGAACTTGCTTGGAAGATAGTACCTAACAGAATAAGGTAGAAGGATTACTTTCTCTGGTGCTTTTTACACTGTTGTTGTTTTTTTTTTTTTTTTGAAACAGAAGAAATATAATGTTATACTTCATAAAAATAATGAAAACATGCTGTTCAAAATCAGAGTGACTGTAAGTCTATCTGACTTTTCTATTTCTTTTGATTTAAAAATCCTTCCACTAAATAACAAGGAAATTTCAACAATGACACAAAGCTCATGGCATGTGAGAAGTCTAGAATATTTCACTAAGTTTTTACATGCTAAACAGCACAAATCTGATTAAAGTGTGTAGTTTGCAGAAGTATGACTTGTTCCACTAACAGGCCTGATCCCAGAAATACATTTATTTCCTCCCATGCAAAGTGCAGGAGAAAAAGACAGCTTATAGTTTGTTTCCCTCTTAGAGGAAATGGTTCCCCTGACCCACAGAATTTTTATATAATAGAATTATGCCATTTTAAACATGATTCTAGCAAACACCACCTAACATTTCAGCTTCCCTCTGTCATATGTCCCACTCAGTAAATTTCAATTGAGTACAGAGTGCCCCTGAGGCACTGTGCCCCACCTAAAAATATGTGATGCAGAGAATATTTGCATGGATCCTATTCACAGGGAAATAACTTTTCCCAAGGCAATTGCAGTGATCTTTATATTCAGGTCCATAGTCATGAAAGTACTTATGCTTCAAGGAGATTTTGGAGTCTCAAAGGCTTTCCTCTATCACCTCACCACTGGATATAAAAATATTAGCCAAAGTGCTATCCTGCACTGCTGAGAGAGATAGTTGCCAAAACATAATTGGCTTTTCCACCTGCAATGCTCATTAATTTGGCCTAAACACTACAGAGGCTGTAGATTTCACCAAAGTTCAGCAATAAGCTAGGTAAATACAAGGCTTTTTCATGTACCAAATTATGTGAAAGGTTTGAACTTCAGATAAAGAATTTAAAGGCCCTAACATGGGAATTTATAACTTTTATAAGAATCAAAAATGCCTCTCAGACTGGGTTTTTAACTTACCAAAAACCAGAAAAATCCTACCAGGTATGTTTTCAGGTATTCTAAGATGAAAAGGGCACCATTCACAATTTCATAGAGGTTTGAATAAGACATACTTCTTTGCTCAAAATTTTTCTGATCACAATGCTATTGTGAAAATGTGTGGATCCATTCAAAATTAGTTAAAAACTGAGCCCTGTCTACATCTAAAACTAGAATACAATGTAACTCACATCTAAAGCTAGACTACAATGTAATTCATATGCCTGATAATAGACAGGCCTGTAATAAAAACTATTAGGGTTCAGAACGTATCAAATTTCATCAACCAGCAAAAATTTGCAGATTCACCAGTCATTGTGTTAAAATCTCACAAGTGACACTACACATGGGTATGAACATACTCAACCTCCAATGGGGGCAGTTTTTCTAACAATATCACACAAACTGTGTGATAAAAAGTGATAGAGATAGATGAAATATTCCAACAAAAACACTGAAAATGAGACATGCCTCAAAAATTTGATTATAGGATTTCAAGAATTAGGGTGTGTCATTGTTTTGGATCTCAATAGCAATTTGCATGAGAAAACAAGCCTGTTTCTGCTTCTCTGCAATGACCTGGCTTGACTGTTGAGCCTTGTGCTTTCCAAGTTAAATCAGCATTCACCAAAAATCCTCACATAGCTGTCTCATGAACTCACTTATTCTCACATTTCTTTAAAGGTGTCTCTATATGGTATGTACCTAATACTTTACGATCTGAAAATTGAGTCATCAAAAATATTCTGCTGAACCACAAAATAGAAAATTTTCCATTATTTCACTGCATGAAAACCATTACTTTTCTCTAGTGAAATGCCTTACCCCATATCTCCCATTATGCATCCAGACCACATGTCCTCACATTTACATTCACCTGCCCAGAAAAATAAAAAGGATAAAATAACAAGTTACATCTTAAGTCTTGTGAGTCCAAAATAATACAATTCTTATCATGAAAAGCACACTGTACTCAATTCTATTTCGTATTTCCAGACAAGTTGAAAAGAATAATTTGCTGGCTTATATGCACACTTTAGTTTAAGTTTATCAGTGCATCTTGCCAAAATTTTTAAAAACTCTACATGATTCTATGCAATCCTGAGCTTTGAAAATATGTCCTGTTTTTCTTTCCTTCTCTTAAAGGAAAATGCAGTGTTTGCCTTCTGAACTTGCAAATCATGAGTCAGCTTTCTTGTCTTCTCCTTTGTGATAATACTCATTTCCCAGATTTTCAGAGCTAAAAAATTTTCAGAGTTTCTATTATTTTTAGTTCTCTTCTTCAACTATGGTAAGGTGATTCTGAAAATCTTCCCTTGGAAAACCCCAAACAAGAATTCAGACCAAAAAAAAAAAGCATGGAATGATCAATGAACACAAAATAGTAGAGCAGGATCTATCAGCTTCTTCCTCTGCTCTTACTCCCTCCCTTCTTTCCTCCCCTGCTTACCTCCCTTCCCCATACAACTTCCTTCTGTCCTGCCAGCTGGGATCACTTTACTCTGGTCTCAATCCTCCTTTTTCAAACCTGTGTCTTGCTTTAATTTCAGTAGAAATGCTTTCCACTTGTATGTTCCATAACTTCTCTTACTGTATACATGATCAGTTTATTGCTTCCATTTTAAAAGTACAATTAGAAAGCAAACAAAGCTCTAACAACTGCATTCTCCTCTCTCCCTACCAAAACAGTGCCCTAACCCTCTCAGCCATTAAGAAAGGGAGTTGCCACTATTATAATTTTCACTTTTACCCTGCCCCTACATCCACTCAAAACTATGTGGCTGGAAAATGAATACTGAGCATGTCTGTATGATAGAGCATCGGTCCTACATCTCTGAGTATTTTAAAAGATAGGATTAATCTGAAAAAAAAACCCTTTAAATGCAGCTGTATCTCTGCATTATATATTGTCTTTACAATGCCTGAAAAAAAATTCACTAGTCAATAGAGTAATTTATCTTTTGAAACATAGGCCACATAAGCACACACAGTCCAGTAAGTCCATATCCCAGTTTATTTTCTAAATTATTTCAAAACTGTATTTTTATTTTAATCATATCAAGCTGGGACTTCATATAACACGGAAGGGGGAAGGCAAAGTGCTTGTTCTGGGCACAATGGTGGGGATTAAAGCATTGCAGGTAAACAGGCATAACCAAGGAGCTGAATACCGAGGTTACAGCAGAGAAGTGGAAGCAGTAGGGTAGCAAATACTGGATATTTGGGTAATCTACAAGAGGAAATCAATCAAGGAAAACAGATAAAAGCTGTATTGTTTGAACTGTTCTATATACCAGTACTGAGGAGGTTCCTCATCATACCCTGATCTCATAATGTATATTCCCACACTCGTGTCATAAGATGGCAGCCATTTGGTCTGTAGGTGGGACACCAGTCTCCCTGAAATGAATGGAAGTGGCAGGCACTTTTATGGTCTATTTTGGTTGAAATGGCGACACCAGTGCCATCAGCAATTACAAGCAGGGGGATACTAGAGCATTCAAATAGAGGAAAATTAGTATGTCAGACCCTTCTCGTGTTACTGTAAGAAATAAAAATATTCCAATATTGTGAGAAACTGAAGGAAAAAGTACATATCAGAAAGATGCTGATAAAACACTGATAAGGTCCTCCACTTTTTAAGATTTTTCTCTTGAGACAGAGTGAAAAAGCAAATAAAATTACCACTTAGAAGTTTTCTTCTGTCTGAGAAAATGCCAATGTTTTGGGCCAAGGTCTGTGCCAGGGTAACTGCCATTAAGTCTGGCTTTCCAAACTGAAAGAAACAAGCAAGGTGGGAAAAGCAATCAGTAACACACAGGTATCTCAGATTCAAGTGAAGCTTTTCTCATATCAAGGCAAAAACATGCAAAATCAGATACACAGTGTTAGAATTCTTGCTTCAGGGTAGCTAGAAGAAAACTAAACACTGGCTTATAGACAAGATAAGTAAGAGAAAATCTGTTTCTCTCTTGGCATTTTGGCTGGAAAGATGAATGACACGATATTGCAGAATTTGCTTAAAAGTGTATTTGAAGTGCATTGGCTTTATTCACTCATCACTCTTCATTGAAGTGTCCCTTCTATAGAATTGCAGTAAGAGTCTACATCAGTAAAAAACAAGCAAAATATTTTGAGGAACAGATCTGCACTGATAAATTCCCTGCAGAAAAATTTCCACCACTTTTTGCTCATACCAGTATCCCCACCTACCTCATTCACACCTCCGCCTTTAAGCAAGGAACAGATTCCACCAGTGTGGGCTACACCACTTCGACTGCTCTGAAATCGACTCCCCCTTTGACAAAAACGAAAAGGAAAAGAAGTTTACCCTGCTCAGTCCACGAGTTTTGCACCTGCCTATTCCAGTATCTACCCCTCTGATTTCCAGATGAGAAGCTGACATTTGCAAATGCTGGATGCCACCACTATGCTGCAAATTATGTAAAACCAAATGGGAAAAACAGATAACCACTCACAAACCTCACATAACAAGTTATCTCCAGAAAACTTCTAACATCTTCCCTCCTCCTTTTCAGATTACCTAATATAAGAAGAAGGGGACTACTTTGCCAAACCACCTGGATCTGCCCAGCCCCTTGTTTCTTGACATTCTACTGCAGCAAGTGCTTTCTGCTGGCACGTGCTCCAGGTAGAGTTCAGGAGAGGCCAATGCAGGGGACTAGTGAAACGACACATGTCTAATTGGGCACTGCTGATGTGGTAAAACTCAAGGGGAGATGCATTAGCAGAAGGTGCAGAGGTAGGTGAAAACTCCCTGGAACTACAGCCAATCTCATCCAAGGAACAGATGCACTCTGAGCCTAAATCTAATCACCTCTTTGGTGCTGACCACAACAGTATGAATGACTGCCAGTTACTGGAGACAAAATATACTCTGCTCCACCTGAGAGTGAGTAGTGATCCATCCAGCAAATTATTTTTCTCAGGTGAGAGGAAAAAATATCAAGAAGGGTCACAGTGGGCCTACTGTGCTAAAGGTGGAAGCTCCTTTGTAACCACTGAACCATCACACCAGTTACCCCCACCTCCCTGCTTAGCTGTGCTTCACTCACAAACACAATTTCAGAAACTGCTGATTCTAAACAATCCATGAATGCAATACCACAATAACCATTGCTGGTGGTGCTACGGATAGCACTGGAATTAGTACTACAGTGGGATCCAGAGTCCCAACCACAGGCCAAATCGGGCTTTGTCCTAGTCCATCCACGCACATTCACAAAAACCAGACTTCCCCCTCAAAGACTTTACAATGTCACCAGAGGAGATACACAAAGGATATGAGAAGACCTGATTCCCATTTAAGTGATGAAGATCTGAGACACAAAGAAACAAAAATCTGCAAGCACCACTTGCAGATCTTACTAGCTTTCTTCAAGGCAGAAATCAGTGGCAGTAATTAGATATGTGCAAAAATTCTGAGGGTGGATACCGGGCTTGGGTATCCCAAAGTCGTGAAGTGAGGTGTTTAGGTTAAGTTTATTCTTACAGGCTCCTAAAACAGTCAGCAGAAAGAAAAAAGTACTCCAACAGAGATATTCATCTGGCATGTCATGTGTGGATCAAAAATCTCAGCCATGTATCTCTCCTGTATTTATTATTTCAATCTTATTTTCAAAACAGTTAAAATACTTAGAGAAAATAACATCTTCTCAGTTTAGTATACTTATAGCTCAAATGTCTTGGAAGAACAAACTGTTTTAAGGATCTGAAACACTTCAGTAATCCTGCAGCATGCAGGTCATTCAAAAAAGTAAAGGAGGCCATAGTGCACTTCAGCAGAAAACCTCACTGGTTTCAAAACTAATGTTCTGCCTTTAAATAATCTGTGCTCTACTGCTGAAGAAGTCAACCTCTGAGATGGAACCATGCATGACTCTTCAGATAGCTGCACTTGTGGAGTAGGTGGTTGCACAGAATAACAAAGGATTACCGCACATGCAGCTCAGGATTAGTATGTTAAAACTAAAATAAGAGACAAACCTCTAGTTTCACTGGCAGTCAGTTTGTGCATTAATTTTTTTCCCACCTCCCCATTCAAAACTTTATTTTCTGAATTATTGTGGATTACACACACAACAGAAAGGAGATGCATCAGCCACTTGTGAGAAGCAACCCCCAAGGAAAGAAAAAACCCCAGTAATATAACATCACACAAGGTTACGTACGAAAAAAGGTGAACTGCGTCACTTTTCTCTCTGATAAAATCCCTCCTATATTTCATAAACTCACGTAGAGTCACCAAGGGGTTTTCAGATATGGTGAACTTGTTATCAGTAGCCCAGGTTTCCATGGCAACCAATACTATCCTCGTGTTAAGTTGTTCTTTATATATCTAGTACATTAACAGAATGAACAAATATGTCAAATAGAACAAAGAGAGGTTTACCCCTTTTTTTTAATAGTTTGCATTTTTATATAACTAAATATTTCACACATTCTAGCACACTTTTCATTCTTGTAGGTGATTTTATTTCCCTTAAAACCAACAAACATGAAAACCAGGTTAAACCAAACTTTTAGGCTTAATTCCTCAATCATTTATCTTAGTCTTCTCTCAGCCTACACAGGCAGAGGTACATAGAAGAAAAATGTGATTTTTGAAAAATTGCTTCATTCCAAATAGA
Organism: Lonchura striata; assembly: GCF_050655825.1. Lineage (NCBI taxonomy): Eukaryota > Metazoa > Chordata > Aves > Passeriformes > Estrildidae > Lonchura > Lonchura striata. Next base: position 21,875,872 of record NC_140704.1, on the reverse strand, counting down.
TCAAAGATTTGAATTTAATGAGTCTTTTATAACAGCCACCTCACCCAATGACACACAAGGGTCCCCTTACATGGAATAATGATCTATAAAGCCATAATTTTTCATTGTTGTATATGTCTACAGGAGTATTTCAACTCATGCTGGCTGAATCACAAAAAAGGGGACATAATTTCAATGTTGTGTTAACACTCCACACCAAATACTTTCAAGCATTTTCTTCTTCCAGTAATACTTTTCTTTTTCTAATATTTTGCTGCGGTGAGATGCAAGAGCCAGCAGCTCATCCGATTTAGCCTATAAATATAATCCACATAGTTCACCTGTATGTCCCTGTATTCTAACTCCTTTATTCAAGTGCACTTTTTCTGGAGAAATTGTAATGCATTAGAATTTCAGGTTGTCTTTTGGGTTTAAAGTTGTCAAAACAGGGATCCTGCGCTAGAAATTGTCCTATCAAAGGTGCTCTTTAAAACTCAGACTCAATCCAGCAGGGTACTTAAATGTTTAAAGCCACAAAATAAAACCCCTCTGATGCTTTATGTTAGACAAATGCTCTATAGGTGATTGATTGCGGTTTTAGATGAAAATTTGTAATCTTCACATATATTACTATTGTTACACTATGAACTGGCAACTCCTGCATCTAACACCAGGAGGACAAATAGTAAAAGGACATATAGTTGAGTGATACTTACCAAATCAGCCATGTTCACAACAGATTTGGCATAGCTGTTGGTATGGCCGACTGACAAGCGGTGCTTTTTACACTGTGAAACAAGCACAGACCACTGACAGGTACAGATTTCAGAAAAACAACATCCATTTCCAAAACACCATGAAGTAAAAAGCAATTATATCAACAATAAAGCCCCTGCACAAGGTTTTGTCTCTTGTGCTGAGTGTAATGCTAATAACCAATAGTAGAAAACTGGTCAGAAATGCACATTACTGATCTACTTTACAACAGCTGTTGTGAGGAGGTATGAATTCCTCTTTAGAAATTAGCCTAGACTCTTTACTGGAAAATTACATAAGAACAGAAACATTCTGCTAGTCTCTTCATTATCATTATTGTTGGCAATTTTAAAATTAATCACAAAAGCCAATGAAGAAATTAGCAACAAAAATTTCCATAGCTGAGAGTCCTTAAGATGTGTTATACCAGAAGTGCCTGCATCCATGTTTCAATCTATCAGATTCCCTTTTTTTTCCCAATTTTCTCTCTTAAGCTGTTTTCTGGTTTTATTCTTGTATAGTTGTACACACTACAAAGCCATAGTAACTGGTTCAAACCACTTCAGTAATCAGACTCCAATGGCACCTTTACTGAAATTTGAAATGCAGTGTTATAAAAATGGCACTAGAAACAGCAGTCCATGTACTCCTATTTGCAGAAAGAAAAACAATTATGAATGAGCATCCATGGGCATGAAAGCCACAGGTATCTCAGAACAATTTAAGACAAAGTGTACAAGATTTTCAGAAATGTTTTGCCATCTTGTGCCCCATGATGCTTGATTTTAGAATGAAAATTGTCCTTATTTTCTGGAAGTTAGGATCTTTTAGTGGGCCAGAAGTTTCCCACAACTAGGGCATAGGACAGGCACCCTTTCAAGCAGGAATGGGGGAAAAACCACCAAAAACAAGGAAGTTAAGCCCACAGCAAATCCTTCTCACAGGAGGAAATTATTTAGCTTCTTTGATCACTGGCACTCAGAGAATAAACTCCTAACTGGACTGACTCTTGCACTAGCTGTGATTAGACAAAATTAGGAAACATTGTCCTTGAAGAAAATCAGCCTGAACAGATAAGAGGATCCCAAGAGAAATGCTGTGGCTTCAGGTCTTTATGATTAAACACAGTTACACTGATTTAAGGAATTTTCATCCAATATTATTAATTTTAATCCAAGAATTTATTCCTGTGTTCACCAAACTGAGCTGGTGGAGAAATACACTGTTCTAAGGACAGTGGCACACTTTTTGTACACTTGTACACTCTCATGTCTATTTTTGCCAGTTCAGGTATTGCATGAGAGAATTGCTGCACATTACAGAAGAAGTAGACAAGATTTATAGAAATATTTTGATTTTAAAGCCATAAGGGATCATAAAAACATCTAATGTCACTAGTGGGATGGGCACCACCAGGCTGAGCTTTATCCAGTTACTTCAAGAGGAAATCCATTGTTTGTGTTTGAAGTTACCTTTGAAAACTGCAAGTAATGAAGAATTTGCCATTTCCTTTGATATTTCCTTCATTAGATGATTCATAAATCATCCTCACTGACATAAATCTGTGCTTTTTCCCACTTGAATGAGTTGAATGCATCTGGTTTTTCTTCAATACACTGTTATTATGTGTCTTTCCACTATGTTAAAAACTCTACTGTATTCTCCCAGAGAAAGTATAAAATATTAACAAAATAATTTTTTACTACATTGATTGGGATATATCAAAAAAATCTTATCACTGTTAATCTCCCCATTTTCAACAGCTGCTGCACAATTTAAATAACTGCACTATGGATTGCTGAATGCCTGTAACTAACAGAAATGCTCAGGAAAGCCAGAAAGGAAATCATCAGCTTAAGTTACACTGACATTAATTACTTTCTGACCCTTCTTTCTGATCCTCAGGCCTAGTTACATTCTTAGTGAAATTAACTTGCCAAAATGCAAAACCAACTTCATCAATGAGACCATAATCTCTTCTATTAAGGACATATTGAATTTATTCCTTATATATGCTTTATACTGTTCTTTATTGTTATGCTGTCTGGATAAATTAAGACAATTTGATGCTAATTGTAAGATGTTGAAATGTGTCAGTCTTACCATTAGATGATCATTTACAATCATCAACTCAATGTATTTTGTTTCCTCTTCAACTTTACGTGGAATCTGACGAACCTATGGAGAGAATATAACTCTTAAAGTCTAACAATACAGAGAGAGTGTAACTGGTAACAAACATATGCACTTAGTGGCTTCCCCATTTTAATAAACAGAAAATGAAATCTCTGTTTAGAATATTTATTTTGAAACAAAATAAAGTGAGGTAAAGTAACTACTTGTCACTATTACAACATAAAAAATATATAGGTTTAATTATGGGAGTTTCTGATAAAACTATACTCAAAATTAGCAAGATTATTTTATCTACTTTTTCATTTGCCATGTAACAGTATTTAAAAATGTTCTAATTCTTCAGGTAGGTAATGTCCAAGAGAACCCATCAACGTTCAGCTCACATTAGATACCTTTTTTTGTATTAGCTGTATTGATATAGAGACCTCATGCCAAACCAGCAGGAGCAGCAGGACTCCATCTGGACAAATTAACTCAGCAGACATGAAACAAACTTGACAGTGTGTTCCTTATAAACAAGCATATTGGCACATACCTGCCTTTTCCTTCTTTTGTGTCTTGGCCTTACAACAAAATTCTGTGATGTAGTATTCATCTGCCAGAACTCTAAGTGGAAAACACAGACAAATGCATGGAACGCTTACAAAAATATAGCCCAGCAATTAGTGACCCTGATGCAACATGACAGTAGTATGGCACTCTTCAGCACTTCAGATGCAGCAACAACTCATTTTTTCAAGTTTCCAGATAGAAGGCAGGCAAGACTACAGATGCTTCCCAGTAACAGGGCTCTTATTAAAAACTCTACTAGTGATAATCTGGGTCTGTTGAAACAGATGATCTGTGGGTGTCACGCTTCAGAAAGCACAGCAGATGTTCTATGCCAAAACTTCACCAATACTGGGCATGAAATATTATTAGCATAGTGCTTCCATGAAGTGAATCACATTTTCGGGAATTCAGCAGACATTCACAGAGCTCTTGCAATAGCTACCAAAATTAATAAGAAGAGCATGGAAGGCAGAATTAATGCTTTAAGACGATTATATCCCCAAAGAAAATATGTCAGAGCTGGGAGAAACCTTACAAGATTTTGGCAATGTTCACTTGCCAACACAATATTCCTCCCTGCTAATCCCTCTGTGTCTTTAACTTCTTAAATCTCTAATCATAAGCATCAAGTAGTCTATTCTTTTGCCAAATCCTTTTCACCAAATCTATTACTTGCCCCTCATGGAAAAGGACACATCATAAACTAAGCAGAAGATAACACTTGCTCTGGCCCTTTCAAATGTCCAAGAAGTAATTTTCCATCTTTAATTTTAGATTCATAGTCCCTGCCTCTCTTTTCCCTATACAAAATAAAGCTCTTTTGTTATCTTGTATAAATGTGTTTGCTATTCACATAACCCTGAGAAGATCTTTTTGATTCATGCAAATAAACATTTAAAGTTTCTGAGTTTGTAATAATGTCTTTCTCCTTTCACTGCTTTCCCTCTTTTGTGCTTTCTGCAGCTTTGGACATCCTTTCAGTTTCAAGGAACTGAAAACTTCATTCAGTGTACCAGTGATTTTACCAGTCATGCAGAGAAGTATATAGTTCTACAGTCTTATACGATGCCCCTATAGTGCTACAGGATTGATGGAGCTGTGTAAATTAAGGGACTTCCAGTTCACATATCTTTGTACACAACTTCTGCTTGTTTTACAAATTCCTGACCAGTTCAGTCTTATTGGTGAGACAGGCAAGCTTATCACAGCTTCACTTCCTGCCGTACTTAATTGTACAGTTTCTGCATAAGGTTCAAAAATAGGACTAAAAACCATGTTGATAGAAATTTGATAGGAATTAGGGCTGCCATATCAGCAAAATCTTAAAACACAAAGCTGAGTTGCCCATCTGACAAGACATTGCCAGGCCTAAGTGATAATCTTAACCAGGAGTGGCAAATTACTAATAAAACAAACCAAAATTAGGGACTATACTGTCATTTTGGTATGTGAGGTTTGCAGATATCTTTTCATGGAGCAACCTGGACAATTACGGGTTCTCTGCTTTAAAATGTTTTCATGGTTACACCAATTCACTTGAGGACTTCCATGAGAAAAAAGACCAAGGATAAATTAAATCACACCCAAGCTTCTCATTTATTGCTTAAAGACTTGCAGACTCTTGAGGTTTAACAATGATGAGAAACTAAGTCTTGAAAACCTTTTTACAATGTTTTTGGTTATGCTTTATGTATGTTAATTAGTTTAGACACAATTAGTTTAGACACACAACTGGATCTCAACCTAACATTTTTTATTTATAACATGCTTAATGAAACTGGTAAAAACAACACTTTTCAATAAATAAAATAATAATTTATAGTATGTATATAGGGTCTCAGACAATTTTACCAGCACATGTGATTATTTTACTCACAATCAGAAGTCAGTAATCTCTAAGGAAAATGACGCAGCCATTACCATTAACACATTAACACACATTAACACTGCCTTATAACTCACAAGATGGATAAATGCACACAGGTTGCATTTCCAGCCAAGGACCCTCAGGCAAAAGAACATGACCAGCAAAATCACAGGGCATGTTTATAGTTGAGAGAGCCTAGCAGATATTTTGATGGGAATATATTACCTCAAAAAAATGTAATGAAAATTCACAAAATCATAGAATCATCTTGGTTGGAAAAGATTGTTAAAATCAAGTCCAACTGTAAATCTAATACTGCCAAGTCCCACTAAATCACGTTCCTAAGTGTTGTATCTACATATTTTTCATGTGAACCCAAAATAAAAGGACATCTGTTATGTATTATTTGAAAAACAGCACCTTTGATAACATATTGTTATCTAAAACCATGCCAGGGCATTGTAGATCTCAACAGAGAGTGTGAGAAAAAACACAGTCTAGTAAATACAAAGTCAAATGCTCTAAGTGTGCCAAGTCATCTGTCCAAGCTTCCTTATTTAAAATCCTCATTATTCCTCAGACTATTGCAAAGTACAGTACAATAAATTCTTTTCTGCAGCAGCTTGTGGGTTTTTTTAATACACAGGGAGCAAAAGAATGTATAAAGTATACTGCTATTTAACCGTGATAGAATAGTGTGTGCTTTTTCTATCACTGATACTGAGTAATCTCTACCACTTGAATTTTTTCCCTTTCTAACACCAGTATTGAAGCTGGTGATTATCCAGTTCATTCCTAAAGCAGTGAAAAGGCTGAGTGGAAATCTTACCTTACACACACACACTCTTCTAAAGATAAGAGAAAAATCTTGGCTTTGTGCAAAATCTAGTTAGGCCAGTCAAATTGATAAATTATGAGAGTAGCTATGATGATATATGCCAGCACAGTGCTTGCTATTGCTAATAGTAATTTTGTTGTAGTACTTTCAAAAAATCAATCACAACAATACTATCAGTAATTAATTGCAAATGTTAATTAAAGAAAAAAAAGTCAAGAGAGCAGTCTGACCTCTCCAGACTGGCAGGGAAGAAGTAGAGATACTGGTGGAGCTCTCATCCTTCACTGGAGCTGTGACTATGCATGGAGGATGATTTACAGAGAGATAAATTGAATAATCACAGACAAAGAAAAATGGTGGATGTTCTAATGAGGCTAATATTATATCTGTACTGTAATTTTCACTACAAACATCAGAAATAACTTTAGAAACAATTTTACAAAAATAAGTATGGGCATGTCGGAGAGTAGACTGTGAATTGAGTCTATTTCTCTATACATCGGATCCTAAACATAAAGTTATGGAAGATTAACACCTTGTACCTCTCATCTACATTACAAATACTTGCATAACTGAGAAGACTAGCACTCTGCAACTGAATTTCCTTTTTAACCTTTTCTACCATCCTGCGATTCTAATTAAATCTAGATGGCAACCTGTCCCATTATGTCATATTTTTATAGCAAAGCCAGCAACTATTTATTTGTTATCTGTAGTAAAATCAAAACTGTACAAGCATGACTGGATTTTTGAGGGAAAACAAATAAACAAAACAAGGCCATGAAACCCTAGTTCGACAGTTTTTTGAAAATCAAGACGCTTTGGTGGAGGTGAAACTGGGGCATTTACTTGCAATTAATCTCTTCTCATAATTTTAAAAGCAGAAAACTATTTTATTTCATAATTTTGTTATGTTGAAAACATAAAATTCACTATTAAGAAATCTTATAAAACAGTTTATAGATAGTAAGTACCAACACTGGCAGTGTCTTAGCTTAACAACCTGAGATAGAAGATTTATTTTAAACTCAGCATTGGTTGCAGTATTTCCAATCTTTTGAGTTATATGTCCTCAAGAAAAGGTGATAAATGATAAATTATTTATATAATATTTATTATTATGTTCAATCAATTGCTCTCATTCCACTATCATCTCTGCAAGCACAGGTATTAAGCATGGCACGTGTGTAAGGCACAGGAAGTTCACTGACACAGAAGTCGATGCCTTGCACAAAAGTCATGAGCCTTTTGTGCTCATGTTCCTCCATCCCAACATTGCCTCTACCTTGCCAGGACAGGAGGCACCAAGCTGGGACACTGTTTTTGTTTGGATTCAGACAGATTCCTTCTTCAGAAATGAAATAAAGCAAACCAAGTAGCAATTTCCTTTTTTTTTTTTTTTTTTTTTCTTGTTCTTTTCTCATTAGTTCCCTGAATGATTCTACTTTGCTTAACAACTGGCAAACCTGCACAAACTGTGCTCCAGGGATGGACCCATCTGTGTGCAGTACTCAGCACCGTAAGATCTCAGATCCAAATGTTACCACAGGACAAATAGTTTGCAACAAGATAACCAGACATCTGTAATTCTCCTGAAGAAATCAGACTGGAGGTGGTTTCTACAAAAATGTCAGTGTCTACGAAGGATAGTTACATTTATTTAGGATATGCGTTGTAGGGCAGGAAAACACATCTGTAAAATTGGCAAATCCTTGACAGAATGGGGATATGTCACAACTGCTGCAATTTCAGCTTCAATTAACAAGCCAACCTCTCAGATGAAAACCCATTTTTTTAAAACAAACTTTTCTCCCTCCACATACAATATGGGCATTCATCACTACAAGCACTTGAAACCACTTCTGCCTCCAAATTCATCTGCACTGAAATGCACAGCCCTCATCATAGCCAGTACTGTGAAAGATGCTGATGAGACTGGAGATCAGTCACTGAACAGAAACTACATTGGGCAGCTTCTTGTCTCCCAGACTCATGCTCACTCCATGGTACTCTCCTTGTATCTCAAAACAAGAAAAACCCATGAAGAGCTTTCAACCACCATCAACATGGTGTTTATTTTCTTCACCTCTAGGCTACTTCAGTTCTTTCCTCTCTACAACTACCAGCACATAATCCAGCCCACAGACTATATGACCTGTTAAGAGAAACACAGATCACACCATGATGGTCTAGAAAAGGTTTCATTAATTGGATTCAGGTTTTTTCATAATTTCAGATTATTTTCCTGTGCTTTTACTTTTTCAAAATGGGTTTTTTTCAGTGATTTTTTATTTATTTGGGTAAAAGAAACTATAACAAAACAATATACTCTCAGAAGATGATCTATCAAATACAATCAACAAATTTGGCCTTAGACTAAAACATCAAGTCATGAATACTAAAAAATCATACCAGATGGCAGGTCGACTGAAGGAAATTCAAACAACTTGGATTTGTAAACAGAGTGGAAATGGAAGTCATCCTGAAATAGTAAATAATTGCCAATATTACATCAGGAAAAATTAATCTATCTCATGAGCATTAAACAGACAGTTCCAGTTTTTACCTAACACATACCGCAGAGAACATGTTGCAAGGCACTATTACTCTACATACTCCTTCTCCCAACTGCAATGTGATGGCCAATGCCACATTTAACCACCTTTTATATCTGGGTACCTCAAACACAGCGGCTGAGCACACAGAGCTAGGCCTAAATTAGGCTCCCAGAGCTGCTCAGGGAGAGTCAGGGAAAGTCCCAGGAGCTGCTGAACTGGAGTCAAGGAGGAACCAGGAGGAGAGGGATGCAATAAACCCAGAGCAGGAGGTGCCAGGGAAGGGGACTGGGCTCTCACAGGCTCCAAGGAACCCTCCTCTAGTGCTGCAGTGCTCTACAGCCAAGAGCTACAGACTGCACACGTATAGACACTCACTGTCTAATCTTTGCAGGTCTGCTTTTGCCTGTGCAGATGGAGTCTCACATTCAAGGTAAATGATTTGGGAATGAGAGGGTGACCCTTTGGTCCCACAGCCTTATGCCTACCCTGCACCCACGGGTGACTGTATTCAAAAAACACAGGACTACTTAAGTTCTACTTACATCTGATGTGTAGTTTTCATCTGGTTCAATAAGGTAAGTATGATTTCCATCATAGAACATCCCACTGTCAAGAGCAGGAAATGTAAATACAGATTTAATAAACAAACACTAGTGCAACATAGAAGTAACTTAAAGTTAATATATTTTAAAAATTTAAATATTTGAGAAAGGAAGAGTTTAAAATGGTTTCAGGAACTGAATGCAATTTGGGATCAGTCTTTTTGTTTCTTTACTTCAGAAAGATTTTCTTCTGTGGTGAAGCAGACTTCTTTCTTCCACAAACCTCTACAACACATATAAACACAAATTTAAACTAATTTAACCAACTGAAAATCCAGTCCAAAGCCCCCACTCCCATGCAGGAGATACTACCTGCAACAGATAAATAAGGGACCTCTCTTTAGGAACACATATTTGTAACATGTGCATAGCTTTCCCCAAATAAAAATTGTATTGAATTGAATTGAATTATCCTTAGGTTTTGATGGGTCTTTTATTAACTCTTTCCTTAGCATTTCATTTAAAGAAAGTGTTGATACAACTATTATATATCTGTAAGAGCAGAAAAACAAATGTTATTTCTTATATCAACACATTCTGATCTCCAACCAAACCAGAATATTTTTAAGTAATTTTGCCTTTACTGCAGTGGCATTCACACATGGCTGGGATTAGGCTGTATCAGCACATCTTTTTCAAAGGGCCACTACTAAGGTGTTTAAGCTTGGTCTAAATATGAGCTGCAAATTCAAATTTGGCACACAGCACATAACAACAACAGTATGAAAGCAAGATTATTTATTTACTTACCTTACGGTTAAAACACCCAAAACAAATGGGAATTACAAGCAAAAAAACAGATCCTTTTCTTTTTTCTTATGCAGCATTTTTTATCAGCAATATTGACTTTCACAGAAGTAACCTGGGTTACTGACTGTATAACATATATCAAGTATGAGCATAACTACAATGTAAAGCCGCTTCACCTTTCAAATTACATGTGCCTATTCTTTAGAAATAAATACTGCCTATATAGTTTAAGCAAAATATTCTAGCATCTGCTAAAGCTTCTTTGCTTGGAAATAAGATGAGATTGGGGAAGATCCCGTAGATCTTTATCAGTCAAATCTTCCTTCTCTCTAATTGCAGCTTTAGTTAAGCAGGGTCTGCAAGTTTAAGTGCTGCTAGCAAAGAGCTTCTCATGAGACTGCCGCTCCCAGCAGCACTGACCTCTCATCAAGTCACTCAGCAGTGACAGAATAAGTCACAGCTGACCTCCAGACCTGGCTTTCACACTCAAGGCATTCATGGCTCTTTTCCCACCAGCCACCACAGACCTAGCGCGCTCGGAATAAACCACACGCTCACGGGTGTGTTAAACAGAAAGCGAAACATTCCAAGAGCCTGCATTTGGATGGTGTGCGTTCTTGGGACAATCACGTCGGTACCGTGGAACCCACAGCAGCGAGGCAGTGCTTGCGCTGGCCGCCAGCCGGCAGCAGGACCCGGCCGTGCCCGCTGCGAGCCGGGCTGCGGGCGCAGCTCGCTCCCAGCGCAGCGCCGCCGGCCCCTGCGCTGAGCGCTTCTCGGGCCGGCTCGCAGGGAGCCTGCTTACTGCACAGCCCACCGAAAACAAACGAAACAAAAATACAGGCCAAATGGCTTGCTCGAAGTCAAGTTTGCAGAGATGTATTTGTCATTAGCCAAGTCATGAAGAAGACAACCGTAATTTCAGATATTCTGTCAGCCAGATGTGATTGATTTAACTAATAAAAGGAAGGACGCAGACATTACTAAAATAAGAACTCGTAACTTATGATTAAAAATCCTCAATATTTTTTCACATGCATGAATAATTCTGCTGTTACTGTCTGAGATCTAGTGGTACTAATATGCAAAAGAGAGATTAGCATGACCTTTAGAAATATAAACCTTGTTATTATCTTAAAGGCATTTGTTGTACTTCCTAAAATTCATTAAAGCAAAGCCCCTGCCCCGCAGACAGAAGACAACTCTGCTCAGCTACCCTTATTCCAGCAAGATACTCCAAAATGTGGTTTTAGCTAAGGAGCTCTGATTGCCAGTGTGCGTAATTACTTATAATTTAAAATCAGCTGTATAGGAGCTAGTTGCAATGATGGAAGTGCAGTGTCAGAAAATGTGAGTTTAATACAGCTCAGGAAACATTACTTTCTCATATTGGATGTTTGAAATACCAGCCTGATTAGAGTAAGCTTGTGTCAAAGAACTCAGCTGAAACTTTATTATATCAGAGGAAAAAATGAAGGGAGGGATGGAGAGAGGAGACAGGGAGATACTTCTCAAGAGTGAGCTGAACTATACAATGAAAAAAATGCATCATCTATCATGTAAGTGTAGAAGTGACCAATTTGGATATCAGGCCATTGAAGAATACAGAGCTCCAGAACAGTCAGTTTTAAGCATAAACTCACAGGAAGAGAGCAGGGAAAGACATATGCAGGCTCTCCTTTGTCCCTGCTTTTTCTCCTAGAAGTTAGCAGGGGCCAAGACTTAATGGATCACTGCTAATGGAAGCCATGCAGTGGCTCAGGATGCATTAGGAAGCTACTATTTTTAGGCTCACTGTCCATGCTTCAAACTGGGCTCAAGTTTCTTGAGCTGCACATCTGTAAATTAGACAAGTGCAAGGATGACAAGTCTTCTGCATGCATTCTCCCCTTCATACCAAAGAATACACAACTATAAAAGAAAGGCACTATTCAAATAAAAGTACTTATATGACTCAAATAAAAGTACTTCTACGACAGAACTACAGAATAATTGCAGATAGACTATAGGCTGAAGATTTCCATCAGCTAAACCCTGCTTCCACAGCAAAAAGTAAAGCTCACGTGACCTCCACACGGGCTCACTTGGTGCCATGACTTTTCAAGCTGATGTCAGCATTAGTAGTGCTGAGATCCTGTAATTCCCAGATGTGACAGCACTTGGTTGACCTGAAAACCTGTCTAGCATCATTCAATAGTGCCAAAAGTAGACAGGTCCAAAAGCTGTACAATCCATACACAACTTCATGTAACCTTCACTTGACAGAGGCTTTAATTAGAAGTAAAATTATGCACTTCAAATAGAAATTATTTCACCCTCTTATACTTTTTCTTCTAGATTTTTCAAGATTTTACTATATGAAGGGTATTACTGCATACACACAACTTAAGGCCAGAAATTCTTTTAACAAAAATGGATAATGCAAGGTAAATTCTAAACTGACATTTTCTTTGTAAAGAGACTAGAAAAAAAATAAAGTATACATCATTATAGCAACAAGAAAAGAACACAATTTCCAAATAATTCATTGGCATTGTTTTTATTCTTCTAGAATAGGATGTTTTCAGCTACTTCTACTCTGCTATCTCTATAATAAATTATCTTAACACAATACCTAGTTACTGCCATTAGTCCTCAGCTTAGAAAAAAAAGGGAAATTTTGAAGATTTTTGATTACTTAATATTGGTGACAAACTGGTAGGAAAATAAATAGCACTTATTTTACTATATACATGTATTATTTTACTATAAACAACTTGATTTTGCTTAAAAGAGTGATAAACAAAAGTCATTAAAAACAAAACAGCAGACTTACTGTAATCCATGGCATGTTGACAAGGCAACAAATGATACAGAATTTCCTCGAATTTTTCCCTGATAATAGCAATGTTCTCCTCCCTGAAATTGGAAATTGAGATTGTAAATCCATGGGACATTCCACAGTATCACACTTCATCCTGTCAAAGACTGCTTTTTCATAAACATTTTGCCAAGCCATTGACATGGCACCAAGGATTGACTATCACTCATAGGGGTGTTCATCCCATCTTCTCTGAGCCTTGGGTTGATACTCAGATAAACACCATCATCTTGACACTGTACACCAAATGGTATATTTCACAATTTCAGTGTGAAATCCCTGACATCCTGAGATGGATTTCAGAGACAAATTACTCCAGAAGTGCTCATCTTTCTTCATTGACTAAAAAAGAGTTGGAAGTAGGGGGTTTAGACTCAGCATCTGCTCTGCACATGACTGCATCAGACAGGATGAACTCTGCTCTGAGGGTAAGGCAATTTCCTTCTTCTAAGGAGAAAGGTATGCTAACAAAATAATAGCAGTGCTTGATTGAAAAATAAAAAAGGCCAAAGCAGAATAGTCACTAGTACTCCAAAGCTAAAGGAAACTCTAAAAATAACTAAGCAGTAGAGGAATACAGTGAAAATGAATATTTGCCTCTTCTCTTCTACAAATAAAACGTAAATCCTTCAAATAAAATCCAGCTGACTCTACTCAAAAAAATCCCCCCTGGTTTCACTGATAGGGCTGTAAGCCCTACTGCACATGCAATAAATTTATTCAGTATTGCACAATATCAATATTTGTATGCAAAATTAGAAAAACAATTCAAACATCCCTTAAATTCTCACTGACACCTACTCTTTATAATAACTTACCTGTAAGTGTCTCACCAAATTCAGCTATGCTGTAATGCACTAACATTGGTTAAAGGACTATGAAGGAGATTTCAGTGCTTTTCTTTTTTCATAGCATTTATTTGCAAATACTTCTTCCAGCAAATGAATGAATAATCTACCTACACTAATGTACCCAGCCCTGTGAATATTTATGTCCATTTACCAGAGGGAGGGAAAGGCATTACAATAAATTGTAATTACAGTTTTTTCAGAAGCCAGCAGTCACTTGCATGATGCATAGCACAGTCATTTTAGACATCTGACATTAAATGCTTTTGGATTTTATTTTTCAAATATGAAAAATAATTAATCAAGATCAGGCTACAGTTAAGAAAATACGTAGGCTATGTTGGCAGTTTTGTGTTATGATCAGGAAACCCTGTTCTGTTTTCTACAAGTTGTGGAAACTATTGTTGAAAGCAGGTACAATGTATGGGTGCCTCTGGTTTGAGGTGCACTCCTTAAGAGAGTACAGGAGCCTGTTTGTCAGGGCACAGCTGCTCACAGGGAAACAGCCTTGATTTCCTAGCCAAAAGAAATCCTTCACACACTGACCTGCAGAGCAACCACCATGCTGCCCAGCAGGGGCACCTCTGCTCAGATGTCTGAAGGGACACTGGTGCCACACAGGTACTGTTTGACTCCTTGTCTCATGTTGGTAAACTGAGGCTGACTCATCCCAGGCTGCACCAAGGAGTGTCTGACAGCAGGTGTATGACCCATCGCCCCTGGGTCAGCTTTCCCCATGACTATCAAGAACTTGGGACACAGATCAAGTATCAGTGAAACAGAGTTTTAATTTCTGCTTCGCACTCACATACATTTTAGTCACCAATATCCTAAGTTAATTTTATTTCAGAGAGACTATATCCTTCTTTGTTTTTCCTGAAACCTTGGCTCATTTTCTTCATTTTATCCTCCTTTTCTACACCTATTTACTTCCTATATTTTGCTACTTTAAGCTCTCTTGACTTGAGTTTTTCTTTCTTTCAGTCGGTAGGGTGTCCTCCACTACAAGATCATGGAACTGCTTAAGGCTTTCAGGTCCCAGTAGCAAATAACAAAGCTATCAATCAAACTATATGGATGGTCTAAAGCTTTATGAGCAATAAAATAGTCTCTAAAGAAAATTCTTGAAGTAGTATTCCTGTTAAAGATATAACTGGAATAAGTGCATGGGTATGGAAATAATACTGAAAAGACTATCAGTAGGGAGTTGTACAGACTCCTGGCAGTGGCAGGAATTTGGAGTAATTATACAAATTGGTTTGTTCTCAGAAAATGTAGTTAATATGTACCAGAAATAGAATCTCAGGCTCCATTAGTTTGCAAAACCATGTCTTTTCAACCAGGAGGAACATTTTTTCATACTAAGAATCCAGTCTATGGCTCAAAAGTGTGTTTTGATCTTCCAAATGAGAATCAAATAAATGTCCCATGACAGTACCTCCAAATTAATTTATTCAGTAATAAATCCATGGGAAAAAATTATGCATACAGATCTAGAAAAGAAAAATATAAGAAAAACAGCTCTAAATTCTTGTCTGGGAAAAATACATTTGAGATACACGAATTCTACTCTATTTAGTCAAATCAATTCAACTCAACAATCTGAGTTCATGGTAATTCTGGTGGAGACAGAAACACAACTATAATATCAGTCTCAAGGACCAGTTCTTATCACTACAAAACATTCCTTGCTATATGCTAACATCCAGGAGATATTTTTATGTATGTACTCATGTTCCTATCATTATAACATAAGTCACTTCAAACCAGTTAATAGAATTAACTTAAGCTAAAAAAAAATTATTTGTGCTTCATTAAATGAAGATAGTATTTTTCCAAGTACTCAATGCATGTGATTACCTGAGGTGGTTAGAGCATGGTGCTAATAACACCAAGGTTCTGGGTGACCCCTGTCTGGGTACTTAAAGCTACAAATTCTGAAAATTGAAGTGCTCAGGAAACCTCTGGATGTGGTACTCAGTGCCATGGTTTAGTTGGCATGGCAGTTGTTGGTTGAAGGCTGGACTTAATGAATTTGGAAGTAATTTCCAGCCTTAATGAGTCTATGATTCTATGGCTCTGTACTGAGAGTCACGACATGAAGGCACTCTACAGGGCAGGTTTTTTCAAGCATGTCTAATTTTGGGCATGAAGTTCAGTGTTGTTGCTTCACTATAGTGCTGAGACTGAAATTTTGCTGGCTTTGACATGCACTAAACCTTTTTTAACAGGTGGTGCCATAAAATGTACTGTATTAGAGGAGAAATCACAGTATGTGAGAGACATAACATCACCAAACACTAAATATGATTATCATATCTATCTTCTTTTACTCTACTCTTGGAAACACTCCCTGAAAAACTGGGGTTGTTGCTCTTATCGACTGGTATCTTCAGCAAAGAGACAAAAGCTGGGGAAAAATAATCTTCATTTTTTTCCTAAACATATTCTGGTCCCATATGATAATTAAGACTTCTCTTAAAAGCTGAAAAGCACCAACTACAGTTCAGTCCAGAACATCAAGGGTCTTTTGTGAAGAGCTATTGGCTTCCCGTAGCTAACAGAGCGTCTCTCTCTGTTCTCTCAAAAGCAAAAATTGCCCATCTCAGCAAATCCAACCTCCACACTGGCCTTTGCCAGCTACTGAGGAATGGTTCAGTGTACGATAAGAGGAAATCAGACTGCTCTTCAATATATGCCAGTCATAAGTCTGAGCAGCACATTTACCCACTTCTTCTCTGAGCAGCACATTTACCCACTTCTGCTCTAAAATTGAACCTGGTCACTCTAGAGTCTGACAAAAAATTAGGCTAAATGTCATCTCCTATGACACAAGGTCAGCTTGGTGATAATGATTGTGACACAAACCTGCAACACACACAGGCAGACCTTATGCTATATCTAAAGGTAGGCTAAGGTAGCAAAGAGAAGTTCAACATTTTTGCCTCCACAAGGTGCACAGCCACTGTTCATGCAGTGGTTTGCATCATGCAAGGCACATTTTCTGCCAATCCCCATAGCACTCTGTCGTCCATTTCCTTAGACCAGTAAGTTATCCTTCCTGCATGAACCTCCTCAGTGTGAGAGACAACCTACTGGTGATGTCTGAGGGCAGTACAGAAATAGAGATTTTTAGAAAGAAGTTTATTAATTTGGAGAGATAAAAATATAATAACATCCTACCAAAAAAAAAAAAAAAACAAAACAAACAAAACAACCAAAAAAAAAAAAAAAAAAAAAACCAAAAAAAAAACAGAACAAAACCAGAATGACTCCAGGGTCAATTAAAACAAGTTAATCATTATGATAGTTGTCAATTCATAACATAATCTTCATCTTGATGCTTAAGTTGGATAATTACAGCAAAATCCTGAATTAGGGCTATTTACCCTGTGAACTGCTACAGTTCATCTCTAACCAGATGCAACCCTTTTGCCCATATCAGTACAAGTCTTCCTGCAACCTGTTGGGTAGCGTGGCAAAGACTCTAAAAAATCGTAAGACACAGGTGTCGGCAACACAAATAAAAACTGTTCCCATTTTTATCCTTTAATATAGTTTGTCCCTGCTTTGAGAGGCATCAGCTGCTGAACAGACACAAAAGAGATGAAAAGTACATTAACCAGTACTCATAATAAAGGGTGAAATAATTAAAGCGAAAGAACAGCCCCGACAGTCATTAATGGCAGCAGTTCACTCTTCTCTGCAGCCACAGTGTCCAAACCATCTGCTGACCATACACTGGCAGGGCTTGTTATTTGCTTCAGAGACACTCTGACCTTCCCAGGGGAGGAAAATAAGGATGCACATTCATCTGTTTTCTACATCGGATATCCAAGGAAGCTATTTTCTGCAATTAAGAGAGGTGCTGGCCAGTAAAACACATGCAACAGTCAGGCACTGACCTTAAAATGAATGTAAAAAATAGGTTAGAAACTGTTGTAAAATAGTTGATAATTGTTAAGCATGTACTGTTAGCTTGGTTATGATAAAAGGGGTTTAAAGGGGTAGTTGTTAGAAATACAGTACTCTACATACCATAATACACCTAAGTAGAGTGCAGCACTCCCCAGGTGAAACCATCCATCCTGGACAGAACTGTAATGGGCCAATCAAGCTCCTTAAACCTTCATGCAAATGAAAGGATCCAAAAAGAAACCAATCCAAAGGGACAAAAAACAGGATAAAAAAGGGCATCTGGCCCACTGGATTTGTGCCACTCCACCTGCAACATCGGGGTCATCGCTGCCCAGAAGACCCAGCACCGGCGCTGCAGCATCCTCAACAGGAATGCTCCTGCTCAGCCCACGGGCCTCTTTGCTTTAGGCCTTTTTTTCTTATTATAATAAATGCTGAAATTACTTAGCACTGGGAGTATGGTCCCATTTTTAACAATTAATACCTTCCTTCTCCTACATATTCCTATTTTAACACTCTTTAATCCAAAGGAAAAAGATTGCTAGTTTAATTCAAATCCTAGTAGCATATCTCCCTCTTTCCTTGCAGCAGAAAGTTCCCAAAAGGCCAGCTAAGGCTCAAGGCACCATTCTGAAAATGCTACATAATGATGAGCTGCCAGATAACAATTAGATATTTAAAGAGTTACCCATTGTGGGGCTACCAGTTACAAAAATATGTAACTAACGCTGCACGATCAACAGCAAAAGGAAAATGCATCCTCACTCACTGTCTTCTATGGCAGAAAACAACTTGTTATGAATGGGTTCCTATTAGTAAATAGAAGAGCCAAATGGCACTTTAACCTGTGTAACTGCAGTGAGAGAAAACATCTTTTAATTGACACGTGTTTCAGCAATTGTCAGGGGCCCTGCTGTGGGGCTGTGCTGAGCCCTTAGTTCAGGTCTTACTCAGCTCAGTAACAACGCCAGGGACCCGGCACCACCTCTTTGCAGAGTAGTTCTGGACTGCAGTCTCTTTACAGCCAAATGTTCTGAAATTGCCAACGGTGCCCTCCCTCCGTAGGAGGACGGCTGTCACATGTGCTCACAGAGCTCAGAGCCGACACGCTGTGGTGACATTAGATTACAGCGCTGTTTCAGATTCTGAAATCAGAGATATGATTTCCAAAATTAGGATAAGGCACAGCCTTATCCACAGCCTTCTCCACAAAACGCCCATGTTTAAAGACTGTTGGCAGCATTCTTAACAAACAGAGACACACGTGTATGTGACAGGATCCTGCACGCAGGCGACTCGCTCCCACTGCCATCAGCGACTCGCAGCAGGAGCCTTCAGCAGATGGCACAAGATATCAGCCCAGCTTCCCAGTTCAGAGGCCAAATGAGGGCTGTGTTTACTGCCCAGTAGCTATGAGAGAAGATGCTCCACAAAACACTGCAGGGTGTGGACAGAGAGCTCATGCCAACGCAACACCATCTGCTCTGGAAGCTGCCTTGGCATCTGCTTGGGAAACAGACTCCTAACTTGCCTTGACTTACCTTGGTGTTGGGGGAAATCATTTTTTATTATCAGCTGCCAGGCAAAGATGAGGCAGAGGAGAAAAGGTTATCTCTTCCTGCCTACTCTTTTGCTGTCTTTAAGACAGCTCTTGTAGCAGTGGCTAGTGTCTCTTAGCCGTGGCATACAAGCCATTTAAATAACAGTCATTTTCCCTTCTCCTGCATTCCTGTTCCAGGAAAACGGAAGCAAATATTTTAAAGGACAGTATAAAAATTCCTTGTAGTCTATGCATTCTAATGTGCCACATGAGCTCATCAATTTACCCCAAGACTGAACATGCAAGAATGTGATTTACAAGATTTCTATAAACACAACGTAACACCTACATGGGTACAAATCAGTCAGCAGGACATAAAGTTCTGAGGAAAACATAAACAATAAAACCCTGTGATGTCCTTATTGGCTCATTATTTCTGAATGACAGAACTTTCTCTCTAAGTGAAAATTCACAGAGCTTGAGGCTGTGTCTAGAAACATTAACCTACTCTTTATAATAGAGTGCCAGTTGGGTATCCATAGGGAACAACAGACAAGTCTAGGCAAAGCTACTTAGAGAAGATGAAGAAAGATGTCAAGCTATAGCACAGTGAAGCCTTGCATGGAAGCACTCCTTCAGAAGCAGCTTCTGTTTGCTTAGTTTAATTCCCCCTCAAAGGGATTAAGTTAAATCCAAAAATATACTTTAATTTTTTAATAAGGGCATCTACAAAGTGATTAGATGTTTTTTAATGTTATAGCAGTAATTAATTTCTCTTAGCCACACCCAGTCCTCATATGGACTGAGAGTCCTCGTATGGTCTGAGATTACAGAACACTTGGTTGCTACCACTTTGGCTGTGCCGTATGTTGTTTAAACATAATTATAATAAAAGCTCATGAAAATAACTCATGAGGTGCACAAAGTCAGACAAGATTTTTCTGCAAGTTCAAGCTGTCTTCCTTCTGGAACAAGAGAAAACTGCAGCAGAGTACTCAAGAGGTGACTCCTGATAGTCACACAGTCGCTTGATTTGTCATTTCAGCAGAACCACCCACCATCACTGGGGTCCACATCTGCAGTGAAATGTACTTTTTAAGCTCTGGAAGACTTCCACTTTCTGACATTCTTCCTCTGCAGGACTAGTTAAACCTACAGGATTATTTTTTTTATGTCACAAAGAAAAGGGAGACAAGATAATTAAACCTGCAAAATCCTACACGAATCATGATCTGGGATTCATTCTAGTGTAGTATATTCAAAATCATGACCTGGGAATGACTCCTAATATGGAAAGCTGTTACTTTTAATTTTCTTCTCCTCAGTAACAGAGGGTATGTAAAAAGTAAGCTAGTAATAACAGGGAGATAATCAGATACAAAGAAAAGCTATTGTAAATGTACATTAAAAGTGCCAGACTGCAGGATCATTAGGTCAGGCAAATGCACTATATATGAGGGCTGATTATCTTGCCCTGGTATTCTATAGAGGACTCTATATTTTCTAAACCCCAAAGGGTGTGCTTCCAGAATTCAAACAATGCTACTACAGGAAAGTGAGGTATTTCTGAATGCCTATCTACTTAGTGTGACAGCATGACACTACTGAAAAAAAGATGTCCAGAATAACTGAAAACACATAGAAATTAAAAATCTTGTCAGCTCTTCATCACGACACATTAATTCCAGTCAAAACCTAGAAGAAGCAATTTGACCAGTATACTCTGGGATCAGTTTGCTTTCATCCTGCCATTCTGTTCCACTGCTACACTCTAATCTTCCCCTTTTTGTGGAACTTTCAATTTATGAACTTCCATTGTACAGTACAAACACCTATAATTAGTCCCTAAGTGTAAGAAGTTGCCATTTCTTCTATTTGGTTTTCTATTTACTTCATTGGTCAAAAGATAGTCAGTTTTCCAGCTGATAATTCTCTGTACTGTAATGCTTCTCAGTTTTGCACTGTTGGCAAATTTCATTAATATACACGTACTTTTTTTTTACATAAGTCATTAATGAAAACATTTGATGAGAGCACTCTGAAGATCAGCCTTGCAAGAACCACCTGCTAAACTGCGTCAGACTCAAAGACTCCCTGTCAGCTCTTCTTCAGTTAGTTTACTGCTATCACTAAAAAGTAGATTATGGCCTAGATTTGTTAGTATTTTGCCATAAGGCCAAGAGAGCTCTGTTGAGGGCACAAGAGAGAGGAGATCTGACAACATTACAGGAACCCTTATTCAAAGTCTTCTATCAAACAAGACAGAGAGTGATAATAAAAGCTTCTCTAGTCTCTGGACACAGCCAAAAAAGCTCTGCCAGGAACAGGCATATATAATTCCTGCATTATTTATGATTTGTTCCTTTTCAGTTTTCATCAGCAGGTTGTGCAAGTTCCAGGTAGATGCACACAGAGCTCCCCACCAGCCCCAGGCTCCAGCCTCCCAGAGCTGAGTCTTCCTGAACTCCCATTCCATCCTCTTGCACTCCAAAATTCAGGAGAAAATGCAATCACTTACAGAAAATCCTATTTAGCATACAGACTTCCCTGGCAACTGAAATACCTTCCCCTTTGGTTAAAAAATGGTGAGTTACCAAAACCTGAAGAACAATAAAAAATTATTTTCAGACAGTGAGTGCCCTAACTGGAAGATGATGATTAGAAGCTCCTTGCTATAAGAATGGAAACATAGCAGTCAATTATTAAAATGACATGCTCACTGGTTAAGTGTTTCATCTGGCTGCACCACAAATTATTGTAGACTTATGATCAGTTTGTACCTGTGGAGATAACAATGAAATGTTGGAATGCTACTTGGATAAGGTCTCATCAAGCACAGGCACAGGTGTGCACAGACCCACACTGCCCTTGGTCAAGGGACTGTACCTTAACTGCTCGAGCAGACCAGATTTGAAGGAGAAAGTTTAATAGAAAAAGCAATATTGACCATATTAAGGGTATTCAGACTCCTCTGGTCTTTCAAGATTTTAATATTTTTCTCCCTTACGCATGATTTTTCCTTAAAAATGGCATTTAAAGAGCCCTTCAAATAGACATTATGGCACACACTAGCCAAGGCTTTAAGCATAGCAAGGCAATGAAGAGCAGTCATTTTCCCCCCTTGTACAGAAGCATTATTGTAGCTCTGTAAGCTACAATAACAGTCATCTTGCTCCTAGTCAAACAATGCACACAACATAATGACCATTTTTGCAAGCTAACAGCTCTGCTTGCTGTACAGCACTAAAATGCATTTTCCCCAAACCCCCCATTGGCCAAACTACAATGATGGCCCCTCTGCTGGGACCGCCACAGAGCAGGAGTGCTGGGGCCCCCCAGTTGCACAGCACAGCTGTGGGTGCTTTGAAGAAAGCTCAGCGGGCACAGTCTGAGTGCCTCAGCACAGCTTGGGACACACAGCCACACAGCACTCCTAACCCACAGGACAAGCCTGGCCAAAGCTCCTCTGGTAATGCTACAACAGGGAAAAACACTGCCTAGCATTTGGTATGTCCCCATTCGTGCTGTTGAACATGATGCCAGGCTGAAGCAAAAAGCAGCAGCTTATGCTGTAAGCATTCTCGCTGTAATTTTGTGCCCATAATACACATGCTGTATTTACACCACCACACTCAAGAATTTCAGACTTTAAGGTCTGCCTATGAAATATAATTCCTTCTAAAGTCATATTTAAACATCAAAATTTTCTGGTATTTATCTACCACATCTCTACCTGTGCAAGTTTTCTGACTGAATTATTTTCATGGCTTAATCTTTTTCATAAAGCAATTTCCTAAGAACTTGCAGAAGTGTCCATTGTTTCTGGGGAATACAAACAGAAACATTTATTTCTACACACTCTGAAGAGGAAAACAAACATTTTATTGAGAAAATATCACTGAATAGATATCAGTTGTTCTTTCTGAGGTTGAAAAATCCAGCACTGTGAATTACTCAGCACTATAGCAGTTTTTTGCCTTTCATCTCATTGACAGCATCAGTGACAAAATGACAACCAAAAAAGAGGGAGAAAGAGAGATAAAAGGACACACAAATATATTGCAACAACATTAGGTCTACACAGGTTGAGTATTGATGTGCTATGAGCATAGGATGGTCTGGAATGACACAATCAGGAAAAGGCAATGCCAAGAAGGGTTTTCTCTTTCTTATTAATTGATTATTCTCTTTGTTACCAGAAGGAATTTAGGCCAACTCTCCTGCTTTCCTAGTAGAGACATGATGTACAGTAAAAGAGGGTGTGGGGGGAAACACTGAAATAATTCAAACATCTAAGCTCCTTTTGTTTTTCTGAGGCATTGCACACTGCTGCTAGTTTAATAAGAATGGTTTAGGTGCTGCCTAACTGTGCCAAATTAACACAAAGCCTCTCCTTTGCAGCAGCTAAATGCTGGAACCCTGCAAAAACATGTGTAATACGTTTCACCTTCACAATGGTCAAATGTATTAATAATTATGCAGAAATCAAATGTAATGGAACATCTTATGATAAAAAGGTATGTTAAACTAAGGACTCTTCTCACAGTAAAAATCCCTTTGCTATTAAAAAGTGGTATTTTTTTATGGTATAAACATTTTTCCCTTCCCCTACCCCCCTCTCCTCTGTGAAGCATTCTCAGTAATAGCAGAAGATCCATATGTACTTTACAGCACAGGAAGTTCTACTGGGAGGGAAGGAGAGGGGGAGGAGTGGCAAAAGTAGTTATCAACTCCACATCACATATGAGCCAAGGCAGGATCCGCTTTCCAGACGCATTCCCAAACTGCTGCATGTACCTACAGCTGCCTCCACCCCGCGGCTCAAAGCTCCTTTCTTCTCCCATGCTGCTGATGGCACAACAGCAGCACCAATGGTTTGTGTGTCTGGGCAGCCTTCTTGCACAGAGAAAAAGGGGGAATGTGTACAGATTTTAAAGTACACCTCCCTGGTAAGAAGGCCAAGAACAGAGGAGGCCATTTTGCTGTATGAGCAGGCTTGCTCAAAGCCTGCAGCTGGCAGTGGATGGCAGATGGACATTTTCTTTCTCTCACCGCTTCTCCCACCAAAGCAGCAAGAGAGATGCTGCCAGGCCGCCTCTGTCTCTGCCTACAGCCCAAGATAAACTGCACAGAGGTGGGTGAAGAGCAGCACGTTGAAGCAACTGATAGAAACCTGTCTCCTTTCTGAAATACCTCTTCAGCTTCTGCTTTGGAATATGCTGCATAGTGGGGTGCATATTCTGTGATTTATCCTTAAGTTGCACCTTTTTACTGGCTATTTTTAAATAAGTATCTAAGCAATCTGCACAGTCCCTAAAATCCAGTATAATAATTATGTTACCAGTTATGGTAAACAATTCCCACAGTAATCAAAGGTAATAAATCACCATCATGGAAATTTCTTATAGTAGCAATAAGATTTTCAAAACATTTGATGTAAAACCAAAGCAAACAGATATTGCCAGTCTTTCCAGGAATTGTTCAACAGACAAACAAAGCTCTCAAATGAACTTACAGGTACTCTAGAAAATACTGACTGGCCAGAGGGAACCAGATTTATTTTCAAACAGATATTGAGTACTGAAATCAGCCTCACCCAGTGTCTGGTATTAAAGTGCACTCAGTAGCCTGCACTTTTCCAAAAATCTTCTGATATCTGAACTTTTATGAAAATGTTCCCATGACTATGGCCACCAGGCTCTTCTGACATTTTGTCACAGCAGCTGCTTCCCTCCCTGCCAATCCCACACACTCAGATGCAACAAAACAAGCAAAAACCTTACATCCCCTCTACTAGCATGCTTCCATAGGACTGCTGCCTGCAGAACTCCTGGAGCAGTGGAACAGAAGGGGCAGAGGAGCCCACCTCTACTGCCTGGCCACCCCTGCACCCCTGCCCATGGTACAGGGCAGCATGGGGAGGGAAACCCACCACTTGAGCAGCAAGCCCTCTCCTTTGTAGTACAGCCTTTGCAGCCCCTTTCACCCCCAATTCAGCTCACCTCAAGTATCAAGCTCAATGCAGCAATGACAGTTCTCTGCTTCAAGCAGATTTGAGAACACTGAGCAACGCACTGATATCCATCCCTGAAAGTACACCCTGATCCTGGCTCAGCATCTAAATCAAGGGGAAAGAATCTCTGTGACCCTGAAGACTCGCAGCTCTTTTACCCAGAACATTTTCTGACCCTTCCTCTGAAAGGCCTGATCCTCCCATCACTTTCCCATTCAATTAAACAGTACTTAGAGATGAAGAGCTGCTGATTTCAAACATTTCCTTGCTTGATTAAGGCTTGTTCATCAGAAACAATTCAGTGATGGGCCTTGGATGGATTAACTTAGCTAACTTGCATATATATCTTAATACAGACAAATGGGTTGTTTTTCTCTTATTAATATAAGCTATTATCTTTATTTCTGCTTTGAGTCATACTCTGAACCTCAGTCAAGCAAGACTTCTTGACTGCAGAAAAGAGCTGACTGAGGAATTAATCTTTACAATTTAATGGAACACGTATGTGTTTGCCTCAGTCTGATAATGTATGCAGACTATTATCTTGATAATAGTGGGAGAGCAGACTTCCTATTTGCAAATGACAGAAGGGAATAAACCAAAGGAAACTTTCATCTTCAGCTATCCCGTGCATAAAGGACTGCTTTCTCCATTTCCATTTCCACTTTCACTCTGCAAAGATTAATGTATTTGTTTTGAAGTATTTAGATTATCTCAGATTTAGTAAAACAATTTGGGATATTTCTTTTAATGAAATGTAAACTTCACACAAAACTTTACCTAATATTTACCTGATAGGCAAATTTAGAGTTTGCATTTTGTGCCATAAATAATACATTTCTGAACACTTTATGTAATCTACAGTAATTGATATAAAAATTACAGCTGATATCTACAAAATAAGTCCTAAGAAACAGAGGGTCCTGAAGAAAAATCTCCCATGTTGCATGCAAACAACAGAACACTTCTGCAAAGGCTATGGGACATTTCACACAAGACAACAGCAACAAATAGCATCTTGTAGTCACCATGCCAACAAACACACAGAGAAGGAAACACACAACTGGTGACTAAATATTTGGAAATATTATACAATAAATATTGCTATTCTCAAATATACAAAGAAGCTCATAACAAAAAAACAAACTTGGGATTTAGTACAATGAGAAAATGCTAAAATACTATATACCAAAACAAAAAATATTTTCTTCAATAAGTATCAAAAGTGAATTATACTTACTAGCAAAAAGAGCTACTATTAATACATTTTTCATGGATACCATTTTGATATAAGCATTAATATACCAAATTTGACAATGTAGTGTATTTGCCTTGTTTAAAGCTGAAATTTAGAAAACATGAAACATGCTTCCCTCAGAGTAGTAAAACAAATAGCTTGAAAAATCAGTGTTCCCTCCTTTCACAAAAATATGTGAGTTTTCATGAACATCAAAACCCAAGCACATTAAAAAAGAAAAACATAAATAGGAAATTCTTACTTTAACTTCCACTGTCTTCCCACCTTGCTCGATATGCCTCTCAAGATATTCAGAAGACAGCAGGTCACTGCAAGAAAAAAAAAAATGAACCGTAAGCCTTGTGCATGTGTTGTACTCCTTCTCAGCAAGCACTGATTAAACATTTACATTTGAAAGGGTCAAAACCTGCAGGATACTTTTCCTAAAATGTTTATAAAAATCACTTAAACAAGCATCTCCAATAGAGTCACACAGTGCATGGGATACACTGATTTTTAACAGCAGAAGGTGGGACAAGGAAAACTGAGGGGAGTTTCTTCATGGAAGGTCGAAAACCAGCCACTGACACCGACTGTAATTCAAGAGATTCTTCTATTTGCTGCTAAAAGTGAACAGCACAGAAGTTAGGTGAACTTCAAAAAAAGAACAAATCAGAAGGATGGGAAGCCAGTTGGAATCTGAGGGAAAACAGCAGCTGTGTAGGCAGGTTTCAAAGGACGCAGTGGCACAACAATGCCATCACCTTGTAAGACCAAGACGGTGGGCTCAGGTCCACACCACACAGGCTGGCAAAGCCATGGGCCCCAGGAGCTGCAGCCCAGGCAGGCTCACAAGGCAATGCCAGAGGAAAAGGCTCTGGGCAATAGCAATCCCAGCCTCCAAGTACTCAAGGACTTGGAACAAACACCAAGGAGAAAAAACAATCAGACCTGAGGCAAACATATATAAATTAAATGCAGGCTGTATTTACTAAGCCATTCAAATGCTAAACCAGTCAAATTATCTTTCTCATAGTTATTTTCTAGTCAGGCAAACCACAGAATCACAGAATTTGTAAGATTGGAAGAGACCACATTATTTACATCATAAATTTCACTAAGCAGGTTCACAGACTACAAAACTTTACTGAGATTAAATCAGGATAAAGTCTTGCTATTGTTCCACCTCAGTGACAATTAAGCTGGAAGAGATGATGCCTTGGTGAAGAAAGCCTGACAAGAGGCAAGCTGGCCAATGGAGCAGGAGGCAGAGAGCACAAACCTGCTCAGCAGAAGAGGCAAAAATTTAGTATTTCTCCTTCAAATAGCAAAACACCTTTGTGATGAGGGAGGGCAGGATCAGCAGAGCAGCCCCAGGGCAGTGGCTGCTCAGCTTTCCAGAGCTTCACCCTGGCAAAAAAGGCAGCAGGACCATGGACATTTTTGCTCACAGAGACATTGGTGACTGCCCTGAGTGAGCCCCAAGTAAGACAAAGTTGGAAGAACAGATCTTCCAATATCATCCCTAAAAATTGCCAGCTTGATATTTGCATTAATTTCCTAGGCACAAAATCCACAAGTATTCCAATGAAATATGCTGATAATGTTAAATTGGAAAGCATGGAAAATAAAAAAGATTGAAAAAGACTCCCATAGGAAAGACATGGATGATCTTCAGGATTGGTTATTAGAAATAGGATCAAATTCAATTGTATAAACAGCAAATTTATGCACTTAAGGGCTGGAGGGAATTTCTATTACATTTTTTGGAAGGCCTGGTTTATAAGTAAGAAAGACATTACCATACTTGTTTCTGGCAAAATGATTTGGTAGATCAATAGAATGTCTTCCTGGAAAACACAACTGTCATCCCAGAATACATCAAAGATGTATTTCCAGTCAAACTGAGGTATGATTAATATCACTGCCCAAAGGAGACCTCTTTTCAAACACTGCAGACAGGTACTGGACAGCTTTGCTTACAAAGTTCCATTACCTGGAAACACAGAGGGGTTCCTGAAGTCTACCAAAAAATTGAGTTGTGAGGGAATGCGAATGCACCTCAATTTACACACCACAATGCAGGAGCAACTAATTGGGCTACAGAAGATACTGGCAGAATCTCAAAGGCAAAAAGACTGTCAATGAGCCAATGGAAACTGGATGCTAAAAAAAATACTTTGTATCAAAGTCTAGTGGATAGAGGCAACAAAATGAGGGATGCTACCAAATTTCCGAATGGAAGCATCCATGGGACACTTGTCCATGGAGGTGGGGTTTCGTCTGACTCAGTGAGTTCATAGCTGGTCGCTGCTGAAAGCTGGAAGTCTCAATGCCCCCTGAGGAGCAAGCACTGAACCTACCTCGTGTCAGCACTAACACTCATCACAACACTCTCAGAGCCAGAGCTAACACTCATCAAAATACTCTTGGTGTCAGCACTGGCACTCATCAAGGTACACACGGGAGGGTTCAACAAAACCATGCTTTTGCTGCATTAGGTACTGAAATCCCTTGAAAAGAGGTACAATCAGCTCCAGAGCTGATGCAAAGGAGGGAATGAGCAGCTCTCAATAAGGGTGAAAGAAAGAATAAGTGACTCCGTTGGCCACTGCAGAACCAGCACGAACCCCTTTAATTCTGGCCAGTCCCAATATCTACATTGATGCCTGGCACACTGCCTGCAGATGACCCATTACTGAGGAGCACCTAATAGAGATGCTATTGATTCCTGATTACAATACTCTGATTCCTCTTGGAAGCAAATATTAAATATTTAGAATACTCGTGTCCTGAGGGAAGCTCAAAGACTTCTATAAGGTCTTGTATGCATTTTCCAGATTTAGTAATTTAGACAGATGTTCTCTTAAAATGTATTTTGTTTAGCTTGCTGAAGTTAGTGCTATAGTTTCTTGGCATTGACTACACTCTTTCAGCAGAAGTTTATTGTATCCCTTAATTTTTAAGATTTTCTAAAGCCTTCTGAGTTTACGTTCTTGTAGCAAACTTTCTCACACAACTTTCTGTAAATAACTTATTGTTTTTGCATTCTTTCATAGAGGAATTAAAATTTGATGTACTGGTAGATTGTCCAGTGTCATTGGAGAGGTGGCACTTTCACCCTCCAATCCACTATCACCTTTGGAAAACTATAAATGTTAGAGTCAAAAATAAACATCTCTCTTTTACCATCACAAGAGCAGAAGCGTGCATCGTGTTTTCTTGTGTCCTATAGTAACATTTTATGCTTCCATAACTTCAATAAATATTCATTTATAGCTTAAGGCTCTACCTTTACTCTTTGTTATTTCAGGGGGACTCAGTTAAACTAATGTCATCCTCTCTATTGGATGGACACAAAGGTTTTCATGCCAAGAAAGATGCAAGAGATTATAAAATGTAAGATAGTAAAGTAAGTATATAGTACAAAGACTGACATCAAACAGAATGGCTTAACTGAGGAAGACCTTAGAGATGTATTTGGAGGGATGACAAGGAGAAACACAGGTTCTTCTCATGTGGGTCTAGCAAAATTATTTCTTTTTAAAAGACACTACTGTTAATGTTTTAATGTTCTGGAAGATCATGTTATATTCTCAAAAATCTTGAAATTTTGTTTGGCATGAGAAATAAAGACATTGATCATTCTCTGCCTTGTACAACACAAGAATTAGAAGGTAGCAAAAGAGGTCCGTAAGCTCAAAACTATGTAAAAAGAGCCTTTTCTGGCACAGCTGCTGATTACAATGTTCAACATAGTGCAGGAAAGCACTATGCTAGAGGTTTGTACTGCTTCAAGCTGGGAATGGACAAGTTAGTGGACATAACTGGGAGCTGCCAAATACACAGACACTGTACCCGACTCCAAGTGTTGGAGGCCTGGAAAAGAGCTCTGGAGAAGCCTCAAACATGCTTGTTCAGCTCTCCCACTTTTCCCTCACCACCAGCCCTGGGCCACTGGGCCTGGGCAGTTGGCCAAACATCCTCTGACCTGGCCTGGGCTCTGCCTGCACCTTGGAAGGGTCCTGCTTCTCCTCAGGGTTACCTGGTGTCCTGCGTCTTCCAGCTCCAGGACTGCTGAATGGTCAGTCAGCTGCTCTTCTCCCACCCACCACCCCAGTGATGGGTATCCTCAGACTGTTCAAGTTGTATTTACTTTCAAAGTAGCCAAAAGAACAATTTCTAAACTGGTCCATCAGTTTTTTCCTCCTGTTCAGTCCTTACTTTGAGGACAAAAGGGCTGGAAACAGTTGGGGAGCTGCTGGCATTCCCACCCCTCTCAAGGTCTGTCACAAGTGCCGTGATTCCCAAAATGAGCCTGTCTGGAAGGGAAACACCACAAGGTCACCTGCCTGCACAGCTCCTGGGGACTGAGTCCACAGCTTGCAAACAGACCACAGATTTGAAATGTAGAGACATTTCTAAAACCTATCATAAGTAACATGGCAGGATATGTCTGAGAATATTTTATCAGTAGAAAAACCCATAAATTAAGCCATGTCATGCTTTTTTATTATGATTTACAGCACTGAAAATATCATAAAAACCACAACACTCTTGTAGATCAAATAATGCAACCAGTGCTATTAAAAACTAAGCTACAAACTAACATTATACACAATCTAATAAACTCAGGCTAGAAGGTATCACGTCCTAGGTGGAGTCATGTTCTGTCTGCAGCAGTACAGGCACAGAACTGCATCATT
Organism: Lonchura striata; assembly: GCF_050655825.1. Classification (NCBI taxonomy): domain Eukaryota; kingdom Metazoa; phylum Chordata; class Aves; order Passeriformes; family Estrildidae; genus Lonchura; species Lonchura striata. The sequence continues at coordinate 21,844,712 of NC_140704.1, read as the reverse complement.
TTAATAGAAGGCCTTCCTTTAAAACAAAAATCTAGATTAAAATACTTGTGAAACATGATTAAAGTTATTTAAGCAATACAAGACAACAACCATTAAAATAATATGCATTTCAACATAAATAAATACACACTTTCCTATGGTAGAAATGAAACAGGAATAATTTAGCTTGCCTGCCAATCTATCCTGGAAATTGTCTTTGTCAGTTTAAGTGGTAGTTTTAGTATAAATTATAAAATAAAACTGACACATTAAAAAAATGAAATTTAAAAAAAAGCAGATTGTGAAAAAAAATCTTGGAAATGCGAGGGATGGAAAAATTACAGAGAAAAAGCACCAACACTATAATTGACAATATTGCAGAATGAGATTTTCAGAAATATTTGCTGAGGCATTGGTACAAAAGTTTTCAAAAGGCATGGAAAAAACTGCATATGTTAACACCTAAAAAGAAAATATTTCACAGGAAAAAAAGCACATGTGATCCGTTGCTTTTACAAGGAAAAACACTGCTATGCTAATAATGGAAATTCTGTTGTCAGAGGTTTGTTATTTCAGTGTACACAAATTAAGTAATGTCATTTTGTTTACAGCAGCAGCATTTTTTAAGCATTATCTAAAGTTCATATGAGCCTATCCCATACAGATTCAATAGCATAAGGGCCAGGAAAAAAAAACGAGCAAGCTCCTCTTTGCTCTTCCAACCTTCCCAGTCACAACAGTACACAAGAGGCACAAGCTGGGTGAATTTTATTATTTTATTTTATTATAATTTTATTATAATTTTATTCCTTAGCCCCCAGCTAAGGACATTATCCTGATCCAAGGTGATGCATATACATGCATTTAAATTCTACCTTGAATCCAAAGCTGGGATTGGGAATCCATGAAAACAGATTAGCTTTGGATACAGATGAGTTCCCCAGTAGAAAGGGGCTGCTCTATGAAGGAAATAGGTTAAAAAATGTGGTGGCAAGACAAAAGAGGACAGAACAGGTCAAGTGTTTAAAGAAACAGAAAGAAAAAACAGGAGACTACAAAGCCTAAAGTCAAAACAAGAAAAAAAAAACAGTGATTAAGGATGTTTTAAAAAGGAAGATGTTTGCATTTGAATATGAAATTGAGAAAACCCTGGGAAATATCCCTGCAAATTTAATACAAATTTTCAAACTGAGAAGGAAAATGCTTATCACCAGCTTCTGAACAAAAATTAACTCTCCATATTTAAGAGACTGAAGAACCTAACAGTTAGAGAACAAAAAGAGCAGAAATTATAGGGTTCTCTTTAGAGTCCATAGGAAGAATTAAAAAGTTAAGAAAGGTAGAAATAAAGGGAGTTCATAAACATAGTGCTATGAAGTATCCTTACCAGCATCAGTGTTAACAATAAAAGAAATTACTGGCTTCATGATAATATAATATCATTGCTGTGTCTCCTTGAACACTGTAGAAATTCTTTATCATTTATTCACCCTCACTTATCTCCACAACTCTTCATTATGTACACCTGAAATTTCAGATTAAATATGATGCCAGAAAAGAACATCTAGTGAGAGATCTGAGGGAAGATGCATTACTGAAAAGGAAGACAAGGTTTTAGCTGAAATCAGCAGAAAGGTCCAGATGGGTCGATTGCCAGCAGGAAATTATCAACAGACATATGGAGACTTTCAAGAGAAAAGAACAGGCTCAAGGAAATGATGGAGACACTGGTAAGAGATAGGTGCCATATCAACTGCACAATTAATGCTAGCCCCTGGGGCAGAGCCAGCTGTGAGAAGGAAGCCTACTGCAACATCATGCTTGAGAGGGCTGCAGTAAGAGGAGTGGGCACTGTCAGGGTACCAGGCACATGAAGATGAGGAAGCTTCCCATAAAATGAAATATTTTCCCCAACCCAGTGGTGTACATCCTCTAACAACTATTAACAGAAATATTAGCTATGGAAGAAGTGACTATCAGAGGACATTTTTATTACCGCTCATCTTGTACACCAAGAAATATAAGACAGGTTGATCGTCATACAACAAAGAGCAAAAAAGTGGAAAACTGGATGAAGGGGAACAGAATGGATGTTTCTATCTGCCAGTCAGTAAGAGTATAAAGGACAATTTGTATTATCTTGCATTACACTCTTGTTCTGGAATATTTTCAGTATCAGCCATGAGCTAACTAAAACATACAGCAAGATAAACTCAAAAAAACCACTTAGCTGGCAGATTTCTGTATCTCACTACATGGGACACTTTAATTCTCCTTTATCCTCATGCCTACCCAGAAACCTCCTCTCTGCTCATACATGATTTTCTTTTCACTTCAGGGGGGGATTAGCAATCTCCATACTCCATGAACCAATCTGCTTTAATAGCCACAGCTCTGAAACTTTCATTTCCTCCTTCCCATCAAAAGAATTGCTGAATTTCTTTTTATGTGGATGGTTAATTTAATTAATGACTGTATCTGTTAAGTTAGCCAAATGGACTAATCAATCAGAATTAGATAGCTTCTCATAGATACAGCAACAATTCTCAGTGTCTACTCAGAGGAAGGAAAAAACAACTGAGAAAAACAGCCAGTTCTTGTATACACAAATTGAATTTTCACTCCTTTTTAAACTCTTACAGTACTTTTCTGTCCTTGTTGCAGTTAATATGAAAGGGAGAATGAAGTAAGAAATTTCTTCGTTTTTCTACTCCTACTAACTGTTTAAGGCTTACTTCGAAAAGAAAATAGGGACTTAAGAATGGGTTAAATTCTCAAAGAATTATACCCAACTGCTGAATAATACCCACTGTAAGTCCCTTCCTGAAGCTCAATCTCACATTTCACAAAATTACACAACTTGAATCTCTGATGATGTTTCTTCCAAATACTAACATTTGCCCACCTTTTTTTCCTCTTCAGGACTTCTCACTTAGACCCCTAATGCCATCTGACTTGAAAATGCACTTTGTCCTTTTTCCCTTAATAGCTACTTTGCCTGCAGGAGAGGATGGTGACTGCCCTGCACCCTCGCACAGACAGCAAACTGCAGAGCAGCTCTGCAGCCCTGAGCAGGGCCTCCACCTCTGGCTTTAGAGAAGAAGTCTCACAGTTCTGGCTTACAAACAGCATGTGTTTCATTTCTGAGCTGGCTTCATTTTGTGATGGGAAGAGGTTTAAGCAGGTTGAAGACATTCTTTTCCTTAGTTTTGCCAGATTCCTATTGCACACATGGCTCTCATTACTACCATAAAAAAGGAGAGAGTACATAACAACAGTTGCAAGGAAAACCTATGAAGCAGTGGTTGGAAGGCTGAGGCTGGTATGACCATATCCTGCTGGACATGCCCTGTGCATGTGAACTGCACCTGAAGTACCTCCAGTGCCATTCCATGGTGCCATTCTCCATCTGCTGTTACCACACCATCAACTTTTTGGCCTGTCCTTTACTATGGCTGCAATTCAGTTTGAACTCCTCTATCTAAATGACTGTACAGGCAATTTTGTGAGAATGTAATGATTCTCCTTGCATTTTCAAGGGGAAAAAACTTAAAAGCTTGTATTTCATTTCTGCAGCTAGGAAGAGACATACTTACAAACTATTTACTCATATCACCACAAGTTTCTTACCGCTCTGTTTTAAGGAAATCTGAATAAAGCTCCTTACCACACCAAACTAAGAGCAAAACATACCTAAAGTAGCTCCAAGTCATAATTTCATGTTCTGTTTTTTATGGAAAATTAAGTATTAACAATATTTTAATTCTATTTCTTCCATTATTAAAATATAGAAATTGGAAAATAGCATCTGATATGATATATAATGAACAGGTTTTTTTTTTTTTAATAAGGCATAATAAAATATTATGTGGTACAAGCACTGCAAAGGGCACAAATTCAACATGGCAGTTAATTCATGCTGCTGGTGATGGAGGAATGGTGATTAGTCTTCTCTTTCAGACAGCAGAGAGATTTAATCTAGTGTACTAACAAGGAATCTGCACACACACATACCACACACACACACAAAGCCTTCCCAGTATGCATGGGAAGACATTGCTACTCAAGGTACCCTAGTGCTAAACTAGAGACATTAACAAGCAGAAAGAGCAAACAAGCAGTGTTTGCAAGATTCTTGTCAGGCAGAAAGGTGAAACAGGATTTTTCTAGCTCTAAACTTCTGTTTCACAGGCAGAGCTGAGAGCAGTCTGGGCAAGGTTCACTTTGCTACTTATCCAGGAGCTTTCCTGACAGTAATGATGGCAATGCAAATGTCAATAAAACCTCTTTTTTTTTTTTTTTTTTTTTTTTTTTTTTTTTTTTGTGCTGATGAATAATTTACACCAGTATTTCTTCAAGCAATTACTTCTTTTTTTCTTATAGAAACGTCAGAGATCCTATTAAAATGAACAGGTATTTTTAGACCATGTTCATACCCTTACTACAAAGCAGTTTCCTCAATGTTCCTCAATGCCTTTCTGCTCATGCTCATGTTACTTAAAAGTCAGGATGAAAACAGTTAATTTTAATATTTGAAAGGATGGTAAATCATTAAGAAAGGCAAGAGGAATGCACACAAGAAGCACAGGCTATAAATTTCCCTGCACAAAGGTGCTAGTGAGGTCTAATCCTGGTTTTTAATATGCCCCTTCATATAGTCAAGTTGTTTTATACTATATGGAAAATGATTTCTCAAGTAAATTCACTTGTGATTTCAACCACATTTCAATCCAACCCTCTGTGTATTATCCATAAATGCTATCTTGAAAGAGAAAAACTGAAAAATTGAATGTGTAAGTAATATACCAGCCCCAGCATGGCTATTAAAAACAAGCACACACATTTTGTACAGGACACCTGTTATCATTTAGTGAAAGGACTTTATTAAATATTTGTATTTGGTAGCTTACTTCAAGATTTACCCTCACATTCTAGTTACTGTATACATGGTCTTGCCCTGGAGCAAATTTACAAATTATTCCTGCGCTCACAAACATTTCCATTATTCTCTCTCAAAGTATTTGCACAACACAAATGCTAAGTCCTCCACGTACAGCTCCTCAGGAGAGTTAGCACTTCCCTCACTACTAAATGCTGTAAAGTATCTGTTTGGTTTGGGTGCCCAGCCTGAAACTTGACAGCACATATATTGCAGAAATCTTTTTGATCTTAACACATTTCAGATGTGTCCTGCTCTGTGTTGCAGTCTGGACAGCTCTGTAGCTCTGGAAGCTCTTCAGAGCTGATCCCAAGTGTCCTTCTCATGGCACCTGAAGAACAAGGAACTGTCACCACGGAAAAGGATGAAAGCTTCAATGTGGGGGATGTTTGTCCAGAGCCGTGCAGAAAACCCCAGTCAAAGTGACCAGGCATCACCACGTGCTTTGCACATACACGATGTACAGCCCAGTAACAGGCAAACTGGGCTGTGCAGCAAACTGCCTCATTGCCAGCACAGCCTTGCTTCACTCCAAGACTACTTTACACTGACAACAAACAGTGCATAATTGCAGAAATAAAATTTTTAAAATTAAGATGCAGAAAATGGGAATACAAAGGAGCCAAATTATGCTCTGACTCAGCTTCTGCCTTTCATCACCTTCTTCCATACCTACCTCCCTCTCCCTGATCACATTCCTTTACTCCCCAGCCCTACTTCCTATATCTGTATGATGCCAAGAAAGACCAGAAAAGGAGTCAGCATCTCTTCAAGAGAGATACAGTTTGGCACTAACATTGAACATACGCATCTTAACATGTGCACCCTTAAAGACAGCAAAGCTTTCCCCTGCTGTGCCATCGTTTCTTTTATAAGCACTTAGGACAATCATCTCCCTAAACACTCATGGTTACCTGCTGCTTGAACTTTGCATTTTGTTCTGAATATTTGAAAGGTTGCATGCCCCAATAATCTTTTATGTAGTAGTCACCAAGAATTATTTATTTTAAACATTGTGGGTTTTATATATGGAGTACTCACATTAAAAAATTATAGAGATGTTTGGAGTTTTTGGTTAATCTAGTGATTGCATCAACTGTTGAAGTACCTGAGATGTTTCAGTGAAAAAAAGACCAGAAATAAAGGTTACCACTACTTTTGTTTGCTCACAAAATATGTTAACTATAGAAAAGGGTATACCTGAAAATAGTTTCAATTTAGAACATTGAAAACATTAAATCTAGGAAATAGATTTGTTTCCAGAAACTATTCTGAAGAAGAAAATATGTTAGAATTTCAAAAAGACAGAAATGCGCTTGAAACTCTAAAATATTGAAAAAAGCCTCTTCTTGGTAGAGGGGCTTAAAAAAATGAGCCATGACATGAAAAACATCTTCAGTGACAGGCAATTTAAAGAGCAAGAAGCTGAAACTACCCCCTATAGCACTATCATGTCTCTATTTTGATAAAAAAGGTCAATTTTAATAGAATGGGTCATTGTATGGGTCAGAAGTCAAAGGTCTCAAACTTCAGTTGAGGGTGAACCAGGATTTTAGCCTGAAACTAAGCAAAAAAATTAAATCCCACAGAGAAACAAGTCTCTTGAAGAAGCAGGCTGCATTACTGGGAAAATATCCCAAAATATCCACACATGACAAATGACACAAAAGCTTGTGAAATAAAATTCATGGCACATCTTAAAAATGAATGAAGAGTGGGAAGACAAGAGTCCCTTAACCACCAAATCCTCAGGAGCCAGATTCTGAGACAACACTAATCACTTAACCCCAGTCCAAGGAATTATCACAGCTCCCTCAAATTTACAATCATCAATCTTCATTTAGGATACACAACTACAAGAATGCAGCTAGCTTCAGAGAAGCAAAAAAATCCATTTCTTAATGCTGTTCCATTGTCTGGCTTGCCAGATGGCCCTGGCATTGCTGATGACCCAGCAGGTTACTTTGCCTCCCTGTGTGTTACCTACCAATAAATCATCCTCTCTAAACTCAAAAGGCTCTTCAGTTTGAAGAGAGGATGAGGTGAGAACAGAGTGAATATGATAGAGGTTTACAGTATCATGTGAACCATAAAGTAATGCAAAGCTGTTATTCTCCTAATTCCACATTAGTAAAATAGGGAAGTACTTGAAGAAATTAGAAGACCAATTTAAAACAGGTCAAAGAAAGCACTATGTCACACAAGAAGTTGTGAATCTCTGCACCACATTGCCACTGGAGGCTGCACAGGCTGACAGAGTCAGAAGGTATCTCTGAAAGGACTGCAGTAATGGGCAAGGAGTTCACAAACAGGTGCTTTATAAAAGCACACACAGGGATGTGCCCTCTGGCATCTCCAATCAAACAGTCATGGATGTTACAGGGGTGAGGGGAATGGAGCCTGAAAGTTCCCAGCACATGTGCTCTTTCACAGCACTTCCTATTTCCAATGCCAGGACAGATGGACCACTGGAATGATGCAGTTTTATTTCTTTTGTGTTTCATCACTGTCACTGTTTCTTAGGGTGAAATAAACACAGTAATTTGTTATTTTAAATTTACTTTTCCATCCAAAGTCATTTTCTGAAACTGAGAGAAAATACATTTGTGCTTACAGGATGTAAATTATTTTTCGTATTAGCACAAGGTTGCTTTTAAATACAAAAATAAAATTCTAGAGTTTGCATCTGGTTCAGTCACACAGCATTGGTGGAAGTTCTCATTTTACTGATGCTCTGCTCCTACCATCAATTTCTTCTACACACACGTGCATTTGAATATATATATATATGTCCTATATACGTACACACACAGAGCTCCTCTATATGCTATATATCCACATCAATTTATATAGGATAGAGTTTACATCCCTAGGAGGCATCTGTCAACAATACACTATGCATGAGACATCCAATCTGTTTATTTGATTTCTCTTGCTCCTTCATCACACCTTTTTCCTATCCCTTTATTCTCATCTTTCACGTCATCTTCTCTTAATCAGGATCAGCCCACAGTCCTGCAGAACTGTCTATTAGGAGAATTCTAGCTCAAAATTCTAATGATTAGAAAACCACATGTTCTCTTTCCTGACTCAAACACAAACCAAATTGTTTTATCCTGCATACCTATCACTGTATCTAATGTGCTAAACAGACATTTTCAGCATTTGACATGATTTATTCAGTCATGATCAAAAATAAACCACCTCTAACTTTTCATGCTTCCACCTAAGCCATGGTTTAAGTTTCAGAATACATATGCCAGGATGGAAAAACTGGCAGGGTCAGAACAGATCAAAGTATACTGAATACTTCCTACTGAATTTTAAATCTGAATCACCACCTCCTTACATCTCCAGAATGCTTGCCACAATGAAGCTGGCTTATGATTCCAGCAGAGACTCAAAATTTTCTATTTTGTGATAATGCAAATCCTTACAACTATTTTGTCTTTTCCTGTACTCTCTCATGTTCCAGCTATGGTATGACTATAGACAGAAATATTATACACCCATATATAATGAGAATAGAGTTCTAAGAAATATCTTATTTAAAATTATCTATTAATCTTATCTATTTTTATCACAAAGTATTCTCTTCAGGATGAAAAGGGATCTTCATACTTGAGTGTGCCAGTTCCAATAACTACTTTTCAAAGAAATAACTTCAATTAGAGGTTACTTATGTATTCCTTTTTCTGTTCCAGGACTGTCATATTTTCTGTAGTTCAGCCTGTGCATCTGACTTTTCAGACCTGGGCATTCTTTGCAATCTGGCAACTATCTGGCATCAAACAGTTACATTTTGAAGGTGGCACAGCAAAGCACTACAGTGATGGTGTAAAGTGCATCCTACAGGAGCAGATGAAGTGTGCAATCAATTCCAGCAGATGCAGAAGTGAGAAGGAACATATTCTGCCATTCTGGCATATGTCTTTTTTTCCTTCAAAGGGCTCCAAGTTAATGTCTTTCCAAACAGCTGAATAAAATCAAGATGAAAACTTAAGTCTATTTAGAAAGGGTTAATTTTTACAAAGCAACTGCATAGCCAGCTTGTCCAGTAAAAAAAGAAATCTAAAGGTGCAGAACAGCTGCAGACCCTTTTAAATGCTACATAGCAGTGTGTTATAAAGCCTTGAAAGAACACAGAACTGCCCTGAAGAACACAGAAGAATTTATTCCCCCTCAGATCCCTTGACTCTAATCCTGAATGACCCCTTCCATGCAGCACCTCATCACAAGTCCTCTAGCAGCCTCCTCAGCAGAGAGACGGGGGATAGAGACCTCAGTGTCACTTCTGAAAGCCACCATTCCTCTTTGCAGTCCTGTCCTTTTGCAAATCCAGAAGTGGGATGTGAAACACAGCTGGCTGCTGGGAGCACACCCAGCATCTGCAGAGCCGTCCCCTCAGCCAGGACATGGTCACATGCAGATGGCTCCAGCTCTCATCTGCCTCTGCACGTAGAGCTGCCTCTAATTAAAATTTTAATTCAGTGAATGACGAGTCTGAATTTGAGCAAGCATTTTTACAATAAACCTACTTTCAAATCTCCTGTCATCTTTGCTTGGCAATCTCAGAGATGTGCTCACACTGTTCTAACAAAAGAACTGCTCCAGCTCCACACTTGTCCTCATCCTAAGGTAACCCAGTGTCCTGAAGGAACCTCTGCAGCAGAACAAAAATATAGAAGGACCTTCCTAAAAAGACAAGGAAGCCATCCTCCCCTTGCTTCTCTTGGCTGAGCCATGGGGGACAGGGAAACCAGCTGGGAGGTTGGTCCCTCTGGGATGCCCCACTCCACAATCAGCAGAGAGACAGAAGTTGTTCACAAAGGCAAGACATTACCCTCCCACCAGCCGCCTGCCCTGACCACCCTCTGCAGGAGCTAATGCTCTCCCTGCTGGCTACAAATATCCTGGGAGATTCCCTTCCTAATTTAGGCTCCTCTGAAAACCAGGCAGGGGAATATGCTGGGAATGCAATCCAGCACCTCAGTGGAGAGATCAAGAGCCTCTAACAGTGCTCATCAGTTCTTAGGGAACATCATGTGTGGTTTTGACAACAATAATTTAGATAAAGGGCACCACAGGTTATACCTACAGCTCACACTGACAAGCACATATTCAAAACTGTACCCTTCTTTTCAGCACAAAAATGTACAAGGATATCCTTATTATCATCTTTACTACATATTTATAGAATCTTGCTCAGTACTTTAAATTATTTATGTTTCTAAAAATAATTCTCCTAACATGTCATGTGTTGCTTATAATAAAAGCTGGATTTAAGACTCAAGTTCTAGAGTGCAATGAATTTGATAAGCAATCATCAGGGACACTAATGTGGCTTACAGAACAAGAAAAACCTTCCAAAAGCCCCACATAATACTGTAAAATTTAATTCTGAGCCAAAATATAAATTAGAGCTAACCAACCTCCACAAATTCTAATGGTTTTTAAGTTAGAAAACATACAGGGTTATACATGTTTTTATACATCCAGACTTCTTTTTTCCCCATAAAAAAAAACAGAGTCAGATATATTTACAATTCTACTACCAATTAATCATTTCTGTATGCTTTTTCATGGAAGTATTTTCAGTACATCTGGTAACACTGCTAGTACAACTGAAATCTGAGCACTCATCTTAATATTTGGAGATGAGCATTAAACTGCAATTCACAAAAATAAATATAATTGTTTCTTAAATGACAAAGACTTACGCATGGATGAATATTTTCTTCCAAGCTTCTTGACTCTGCACATAGCTATCAGTGTTTGGGGAGGGGTTATGTAATCTCAAACACTGATTGCCACAATCAGAAACATACAAAAAAGAGAATTCAGAAGTAAAGTGGCTAAGTTTAGGCAATGCTTTCACAGGAATAAATGCATTTACCCTTTATATTTGTTTTCCTTATGAACCAGCACTGTGTGAAGGTGAAATCAACTATGCTGTACAACAGGTAGAGAACTAGAGTGTAAGGACAGATAGCAAGATGTCTGAGACACCTCAGATGCTCTGAAAACATATCTTTCAGAAAGTGCTGGCCAGGAATTTCCAACAAATGGTTTTACACAAAAAAAGTTCCTCCAACTTTTCCAGTGTGAATCCGATATGTAACATTAAACGTTAAAATAATTTTTCCCCCCAGAAAGTACCTCCATATAGCCAAAGAACCAACTCTGTACACTCACATTCAAAGCCCTGATTTGCTTGATTTGGATCAAGGAGTATAACTGGAGTATCTCTAAAAAGATGTGTAACCTAGTAATTGCTTTTCAGACTACACTTGGATTATAATCAATTTCATCATTTCTACTCTGTGCCATGCAAGTGATTCATTGGACCACAGGAAGCAAAAACAAGACTAACTGGAAAATGTGGCATGTCTGAGATACAACAGGCTTTGCTTTAGTCTCCTGGACTTACTGTCAGTTCTCTTCCCTTTTCATTCCCAAATTGACATTTTCTCTCAATAACTTACATGAGATATTTTGAGCTGCTAAGCATTTGTTATATCCATTAACAAAGCACTTTTGAAAACAGCACTTTTGAAAATCAGTTCATTATCCAAAACAACATTGTGCATTTCAGGTTGATATTTTTGGCCAAGAATATTTAAGTGTTGAAACACTCAGAAGGAGAATATAATGTGTAGAGGAACCCTAAAGATACACCCAAGTTTAAAGGAAAGTTATTTTGTGGAAAAACATGGTTACACCAGTGGCAGATGGGTGATGCACTGCAGAACAGGCAGATTCCAGCTCTTCCAACATCTGTATCATCACCTTACTGAGTTCAGACTTCACACAACAGTTTGTATTTTGGTTAGAGTGCAGAGCAAAGACCTGCTACACCTTCTGCATTACAAGAAGTGCCTGTCATCACTGAAATCTACTGATATTACACTTTCTTATGTAATTATTTTAAGAGAGACAAATCATAACAGAGCAGAACCCTTTTCTAAATACAACAGGCTTTCTCTTAATTGAGTTTCACAGTCTCTAGGGTATAGACAAATTTCTCACTGAAAATTCCACCATTTCCACAGCTTATTTTATTTTGGTGCAATAAACCCTTCAGTTTTTTATTGTAAAAGACATGAAAAATAACACAGAATCCATCCAAATATATATGGGTTTGTTTTTTGTATTGAACTTGAGTTTAAAATCTCCTCAAATAAAACTCAATTTAACACCAGAAACACATGCAAACTCCTGAAATGCAATGATATATTAACTAATAAGTCTTCAGCCATATATACAAATAGCATGAAATTAACATTATTTAAACAAATTAAAAGTAAAGTAGACGTGTTCTCCCTTAACTCAAACATCCATTTCACTTTTTAACAGTTTGCAGACTAAAATGCTCTCTGAAGTTCAATAACGCATTTGCAGAACTAATATATAATATCAGCAGGAAGCACACACTAAGGACAAAGTGAAGAGAGAAAACATTTTCATCTTAGAAAGAGGTAACTGAGAAGCAGGAGATGAAGCAGTGCTATTCAAGGTATTGTAAGCTGTTTGAGAAATTTTCTGAATACACAGGATGATGATATTGTTCTGAGACATGAAGTTCATATTCCATTCCATTTAATTTGAGCATGCACAAGGTGAAGCTGCCCAATTCCCACTTAAATGAGAGGGAATCAAGGGCACTCAGGCCTGAAAGACCTAGGCCCTCTGAGATGAGGCAACACTCATGCCATCTCAACTTCAGAACACAGTGATTGGCTCTATGCCAAGCATGCTTGGGTATGCCTGCCTGAACCCATGTATGTGCTTTAGCTTGATTCACAGAAAATGAAATAGAAGGTGACACTTATTCAGAAAATGTAGAATTAGACTTGCTCCTCAAAAGCACTGGTGTGCAGCAGAGCACAGGAGTTGCTCCTTCCAGCAAGGCAGAACCCCAGCATCATACTCAACAGAAATGACAGTGAAATAATGATAATTTATACTGTACTATAGCTATTCTCTATATTTATTCATGCTTATAGATTCATTATTATATTATTATTACTTCTGTTGTACTATAATAAAGTAGTATTATTTATACTAACACACCATCACCTCAGAAAGGTGACGAGATGTGTAGAACTGCAAATAAACTAAAATGCAAAAGACAGGAGCAGAGAACAAATCCCTTCAGTGTCCCAGGGGTGACCCCGTTCCTGAAGCCTAAGGAAGCCCCCTAAGCTATCTGACTAGCATTCTCTGTCCCCACTATCTAAACACAGCTCAAGTTAAAGGCCTTTCCCCACAGTACACTGATATAGTTCTGTGCAGTATCATAATTTTGTATCCAAAATCCTTTCATTTTATTTTCCAGTGTATCTTAAAACACAGAAAATACCATACAGTAAAAGTTCAGAAAGCTATACTTTGTTATCATCTTTGCTATGCCCTAAATGGACCATAAAATGGCACACAAGCTTTACACTTTTATCAGTTTAATCAGGAGTTTCCGTTCTCTAGTGGTAATTCAACATACAAATAGCAGACTTCTTTGTCTAATGAGAAAGAGCATATGAACATTTTTTCCAAATCAGTTTTCCCCCCCCAAGCAATTTCTTTTTCAGTCTTCAAAGATACTTAAATAAGAGAAAAACATCAAAATAGAATCTTATTCATCTTTTCTAAATGAGCAACTTGTTGTAATGAATTGGAAAACAATTAAAAATAAGCAATTATTCTTTGCTACTTGGCCACTTGAGCCCCAGTAATTTATTCAGGATGCAAATGCATATTTTAGCAGTACCATTTATACGGGTTTATAAAAGGACATGGAAAAAAATTGTGAGTTACTATCCCAGACTTGCACAATATCATTTCCAAAAGCACAATAACACCCTTGTCTTACACTCAATTTTTTCGGAGCTGTACAGCATAGAACCCTAGACTACAATCAAAGAGACGGCAATGACTGGGTAACAACAACATAGTAATCAGCAAATGAAACACAGAATGCAGTACTTCTTCCAGAGAGAAAAAAAAAAGAAAGCTTGCAGAAATAGAAAACAACCAAAATAATAATAAGCACAATAAAAACTAGTTTGTTAAGTCAAAGTTGGTGAAAGTGTTAAAATATTGTATATTTTTTTGATGTAAGTCAAGACTTGAAAAGCTTTTGAAAGATTTTTTAAAGAATGTTTTTGTTTGCCTTTCCTCCTACTGTTGCTGTTTCTCACCCATCAAGAAGAAAAATAAACTATTGCCCAAAAAAAGCCCAAGTTCCATTATTGTTGTTGGTTTTGTTGAAAAAACTGATAAATTGCATGGTATATGGGCAAACGTGCTCATTGTTTTTCTAATAGAAAATATTCTCTTTACAGCAATTATTTATTAAAGTTTTGATAAGAAAACAGGTTATCAGTGGCAAGCCTACTGTAGAATTTCACAACAGAGTTCTCACAACTCCAGAACCTAATTGGACAGATTTTCAAATGAAATTGCTGAGACTTTGAAACATTTGTCTTACAGGTGGAACATTTCTACCATGACAAGTTCAGAGCTGGCCAGAACTGGGAGGCAGATTTGTACCTCTCAGATCTTCAAGGACCAGAAGGCTTCCCATCTAACAAAAATAAAGACATTAAGAGTAGTTTTTAAATTATTAAAATATTACAAATAACATACAATCTGGAGACACAGTTCACCTGAACAATTTTTAGTGCTCCACTTGAAGTCAGGCAACCTGGAAAAGCCAAAGTGGAATGTCAATTCTTTATACAGGCCACAGGACAGAGGCCACAAGATTGTTGTGTGTCACTTCACCTGTAGCAACAAGCTTGAAGAGAGAGGAAACCACAGTACAAGTCTCTGAAAGAATCCAACATGAGACAAAAAGGGGCAGGAAAAGGGGGAGAAAAAGCAGAAGTTCTGGGAACAGCTGCAGACCAGCTGGGCATTCTAAAATACAGCCAAAGCTGGATGGGGAGCACTCACCAGCTCCTGTGTCCTAGGCCTTCAGTGTGAGGAAAGACAAGGAAGGTCTCTGTGAGACTGTGAAAGGCAAAACCCAACTGTTTGAAGCTCCCAGTTGTATATCTGGGTAAATACTCAAAGGAATTTATACATGCAAAGCTACAAAAATACTAAAACATATTTTGCAAGACAGAGTCAAATTGATCCCTTCTTTCCAAGCTGTAAAAAATGCTTTGTACATAATTGACACATGGATTTTTAACTAGAGCCCTCATTCCTTACTGTTACTACATAAATGAAAGAATATGTTCTCCAATGCTCCACTGAGATTCATCCTGAAACACTTAAGAGTTCTCCCCTTGACACTAAACCATGAGCAATAGCCTGAAATTCCACATGTACTACACCCACCACTTTATGCTGGTGGGTGTAGTACATGTAATTTTTCTAAATTAAACAGATATCACAAATTGTCACCCCTGTCAATGACACAAAAGGAAATTACAAATATTCCTTAAAGAATTTGCTGTGCTGGCATAAGGTTGATGATTATTTTTATCTTTTACATCAATTACTGGACTATAACTAACATACTGGTACTACTTTTATTTCTTTAACAATAATCCATTCGTGTCTTATAAACAGATATTTATTAGTAAGTCTTCTCTACTGAATGCAATCAATAGTAAAATCTTCTATATACAGATTCTTAAAAATTAAGGAAAGAGATAAAGAAAATAATTCTTTCAATGAAAGAGTTCCAAATCACTAAGCATTTCACCCAAAATATCTCACAAAGCATTAAAATAATGTATTTGAAAACCAGCAGAGAACTGTAATTTTTCAGACAACCAGAGTACAAATTATTTCCAAATGTACTTGGGAAAAAAAAAAAGTGCTATCTTTCTACCCACATGAATATTTATTACTGTCTACAAGATAATATAAAAGCATTTGGCAAAAGTGAAAGGGAATAAAATTACATTATTGATAATGGATCCCTAAATACTCTACTTCTCCCTCTTTTCCCTTTAAGATCATTAGAGTTCACTTTTTAGGAAAAAAAGAAAAACAAGGATTACTGGAAACTGACATTATCCCTTTCCTTCCGTTAGAGGTCTCATTAGCAAAACTAGATCTGGATGACATGAAAAATGCAGCAAACCCAAATCCCCTGGGATCACTCTTAATTTCACAGTCCAGCTCCATCTCCAACTTCACTGCTTGAACCCCTGCTGGGCAGAGCAGAGCAGCTGCACGCCTCCAGCCCAGCCCAGCAACCCTTGGAGGCTGCAGGCAGGAGGGAGCAGAAGCAGCTGTGCAGTCCCTGCCTGCTGACAGGAGGGAGCAGAAGCAGCAGTGCAGTCCCTGCCTGCAGGCAGGAGGGAGCAGAAGCAGCAGTGCAGTCCCTGCCTGCAGGCAGGAGGGAGCAGAAGCAGCAGTGCAGTCCCTGCCTGCAGGCAGGAGGGAGCAGAAGCAGCAGTGCAGTCCCTCCCTGCTGACAGGAGGGAGCAGAAGCAGCAGTGCAGTCCCTGCCTGCAGGCAGGAGGGAGCAGAAGCAGCTGTGCAGTCCCTCCCTGCTGACAGGAGGGAGCAGAAGCAGCAGTGCAGTCCCTCCCTGCAGGCAGGAGGGAGCAGAAGCAGCAGTGCAGTCCCTGCCTGCTGGCAGGAGGGCCCAGAAGCAGCAGTGCAGTCCCTGCCTGCAGGCAGGAGGGCCCAGAAGCAGCAGTGCAGTCCCTGCCTGCTGACAGGAGGGAGCAGAAGCAGCAGTGCAGTCCCTGCCTGCTGGCAGGAGGGCCCAGAAGCAGCAGTGCAGTCCCTGCCTGCAGGCAGGAGGGAGCAGAAGCAGCAGTGCAGTCCCTGCCTGCTGACAGGAGGGAGCAGAAGCAGCAGTGCAGTCCCTGCCTGCAGGCAGGAGGGCCCAGAAGCAGCAGTGCAGTCCCTGCCTGCTGACAGGAGGGAGCAGAAGCAGCAGTGCAGTCCCTGCCTGCAGGCAGGAGGGAGCAGAAGCAGCAGTGCAGTCCCTGCCTGCAGGCAGGAGGGAGCAGAAGCAGCAGTGCAGTCCCTCCCTGCAGGCAGGAGGGAGCAGAAGCAGCAGTGCAGTCCCTGCCTGCAGGCAGGAGGGAGCAGAAGCAGCAGTGCAGTCCCTCCCTGCAGGCAGGAGGGAGCAGAAGCAGCAGTGCAGTCCCTGCCTGCTGACAGGAGGGAGCAGAAGCAGCAGTGCAGTCCCTGCCTGCAGGCAGGAGGGAGCAGAAGCAGCAGTGCAGTCCCTCCCTGCAGGCAGGGCTCATGCAGGCTCCCGCTGAGCTCCTGACCGCAGAGGTCACACATCTCTGAGCTGCCAGGATAATTAATCTGCCCGGCGGCTCAGGCCCTGCAACCCCTTTTTTCTCAGAGCCATCAGGGCCAGATAAATTGGTCTGGTGGTGACAATGTTCCCAGCCACCACTTTCCCTTGATCCTTCTCCATGGATGCTTGCCAGCTAAAGAAACCACTGTGTGACCACTGGAAAGTGTGACCACTGCAAAAGCCGTGTGAATGTAACCACCCTGCTGGCCACCTTTCCTAGGCTTCCCTTTTCCACAGGCAGCCATTTAGTGCTTCAGGTTCATGGATACATGAGCTGTGCTGCTTTGGCTGCATGTGCATGGGATAGCCAAGGAGCACATGCACCACAGATCCGGTGTTGCTTGCAAAAAGAAGAGCAGCTGCAGTTGCACAGCTCAGCTGAACCATCCATGCTATTCCCAGAGGAAAAGGCTTTTTGCTGCACTACCCATGACATACAAGGGTGCCAAGGTACTTTCACAGTCAGACTGGGCTGTGCTATGCCAAAATATAAAGCCCACAAAGTGGCGTAACTCTCTCAGCAGAGGTTTTATTCAGTTGTTTTGACTGGGAAGGCACTTTGCAAATGAAAAATCTCAGTTCAAAGAGAGGAGATTTGCTCTAAGAAAGGAATTTTGCAAAAGGAGTCTGGAAATTGAAGAGACAAGCATGCTCTGTTCCTTCCAGAGACCCTTATGGAAGCAGTCTGGGTAGGATTTTCTGGGTTTTTTTAAGCTAACTCGTGTGGTTTTTTCCAGTACTATAAGTCTCTATTGTTAACTTATGCATTATTTAAAAGATACTGAGTTTAAAAATAGCTCTAACCCACCAAGGGAAAATGGAAAAAGCAGTGAGCTGAAAGCCACTGTGTTTCTCTCGCTGATTGTTTCAGCATGCAAGACATCACAGTTTTCTCCCATTTTAATTTCAGTTGAGTAGCTGTTTTTGACATATGCCCACCCATTTTTACCATCTAAGTATCAGATAATAGCTCATTCCTGAGGGTGCATATTACAAGTCTCTGTACACCACTCAGACAGCAAATTAGTACCACACTAGGTCCTAGGAATATATAGAGAGATATACAGAGAGATAGATAGATAGATAGATAGATAGATAGATAGATAGATAGATAGATAGATAATTTCAGTTAAAGCCTTCATGTTTGGAAGCTCTGCATTCAACTCCCATGTTATGAATCCACCTAGTAGGTGAGCAGCTTATACTCTTTAACATATTAAAACCCACAACACCCTCTCAAGTTACAGATTGTCTACTCCTCTGCTGCACAACATGGACCGAGTCGCATGAAGTGATTTCCCAAGACTGTGGCTGAAGCAATGGCAGATCTGGGGACCGCCCATCCCAGGGATGTTTTGGCTACTGGATCACCCTTGCTCTGCTGCAACTGCAAACCATCACTAGACATGCAGGATGGGGGGGCTCCCAAGGCAGCTCAAACACAGGAGCTCTTGCACACATTAACTGTACACTATGCAAACAGCTGCCTGAGGAAGGCACCAATCCTTCCTCAGAGACCTGAGACAAAAAACATAAGTGGGACCAGAATAGGAACATTCTGGGGCATCAGGAAGGCATTAGAAGTATCTGAGACTGACTTAAAATCAACAATGATCCTGACTCTCTATTTCATTTGTAAATCAAAATCCAGAATAATACAGGTCTGGAAGTACTTAATGATCTTCTGTTTATAAAAGTAGCAGCACTGAGCTCCACAACAAGAAAAGAGCAATCTTCATATGTAATGTCAGAACTAGAAGACTGTTCCACACTGCAAGAGAAACATACATATGTTGATTTTAGTCCAAAACATTTGTCTGGAGTTTAGCTGCATACTGAGCTTATATGCTACATTAAATGGTATTTGTGAATGTTTACTCCCAAAGAAAGGAGAAAAAGGAGAAAAGGAGAGAGGGGGGAAGAAGGCAGGATGGGCTACTTTGTTTAACATAGCAGGTTGTTCACATACTTCAAATTTCGTCATGTGATAGGTATTCCTTCCTTTATGTATACGTAATAGTTGGAAACCTGTATGGGCAAAAATCTGCATGACAAAGGTACAAGAAAACAAAAAAAGCCCATGGATAACAAAAGTTCTAACAGTTCAAGCCATCAAAATAATCCCAAATGAACCCAAGTTCCTGACACATATCTTGGGACAATTCCAGAGAGGTGGTGAGGATTAAAGCACTGGGGCTGCTGCTAAGAAAATTACTTGGTACTCACTGAGCAGAGTCTTAGAGAGTCCTTTCCTTACACAAGTTTTCAAGCTTGGAGACTGTTGCCTTGAAGTAATAGGTGATTTATTTTATAAGTCACCCCTTGTTATAGAGGCAACCCCCCAAATTGTGAGGGATAGCAGAAGTACTGAGCATACAGTGAAAACACCATGAGGCTTCTAA
Organism: Lonchura striata; assembly: GCF_050655825.1. Taxonomy (NCBI): domain Eukaryota; kingdom Metazoa; phylum Chordata; class Aves; order Passeriformes; family Estrildidae; genus Lonchura; species Lonchura striata. The sequence continues at coordinate 21,825,109 of NC_140704.1, read as the reverse complement.
ACATAACAGTAGCTAAGGACAAACCAGAACAGAAAAAACAATGTTTGTGTATAAATATGCCTGTATTGTCACCTTGAAATCTCCCTATTTTGAACCCAGAAATATGCTCTGCAGTATTTTGGCAGAATTGGTACAAGACTAAGATCCATACAGAGCACAGTAGCCCCATAGTTCAGCAGATACGACATAGTACCTGAAAATTTAAAAATTAAGAGAATCACATTAAAACTTAAAGCAAACATTGAGGGCAATACAAAAAACTCCTTTGATTACTTAGATCCTTATGTCTCCAGCATGGAGACAGTTCATTCTTTCTAAGTACAAACACAATTTGAAATTAATGTGGAATAAAATTAAGGGACACAAATGTCCTGGACCTGATGTCCTTAGCAAAAATAACAATATGTGAGAAGAGAATCCAGCACGCAAGCTAAGGAGACAGTCAGGCAGAATCCCAAGGGAAAGAGGAGGAGAGAGGGATTGCTGAAAAAAGTCACTTGTGGGACTGCAAGAGCAATGTCATGCTGCTCTTGATGTCAAGCCAAGTAACTGCAGCACTCACACTGGAAGGGTACAAAGGGACACTTGATAAAGGGTATACTTTCCTGCATCAAGTATTCTCATGACACTTGGAAAGTGTCTAACTCCACAGACCCTTCACATTCAGTATCATGGAGTAGAAGAAAAATTTATCACAAAGAATGCACCAGTGACACACTGAAAAATAATGCATTTCCAGGTGTACAGCTCAAAGTGTCACAAAGTGTTGACTGTTGACAAGCAGAAAACAGTGCCTGGGTTAACAAAAAACAGCCAGACTCAGTGTGATACCAAGAGAGTATGTATGTATGTATACATTGTCTCTCTCTAAAAAAAATTAAATCATACCAAATGACTAATTCAGTCAATGGGAGCAACACAGACATAGAAGGGATGCAATGGAAAATGCAATAGCGGAGACAAGTTAATGCTTGCACCAAGTTACAGCAAGGACAGAAAAAGCAATCAGCCATTTTCTAAACTTTTTGAGATCTAGCAATACCAGAGTGAGAAGGCAGATGACAGTATCAATAAGGCAGCACCAGCTGCCTCCTCTGCAGCACAAGTGCACTGATGCTGAAAGAGATCAAAAACTGTGATATTTTGGCACATGATGACATTTTCAAAAGTTGTTAAGCCTCTCCTAGTTTCTTATCAGACATTTAGCTTGAGATTTTGGGGGTGTTGGTATTATTTTAATGCTGTTTTTTCGTATCTGTATTTTGTGTTTAGCATCTTTTTTATTTTAAAAAAATATTGTAAAAAAACTTTTATAAAATGCATTGCAGTTAAAACCTCCAATAACCCCAAAGACATAAGTTTGTTCTAAGGTAGAAAACTACCTTTATAGAAAGGGGACTAGACAGGACTACTCAATCTTGAACTTCATGCACACAACTAAAGCCAGCTGTGGAATTATATTAACATAATCTCATTACTCATTTATTATACAAACTGGGAATATGACCATTTATTTGCAAGTTACTAAACAGTTATTTCACAGTTTGAATAAAAACAATTATTTCAAGTCATAGCTGTTGTATCAGTAAGGAAAAGCAAAGCAATAAAAATATAAATATAAACATTAACCGTTTATCTGTTCACACCCTCCAATGTAATGCAACTTTTGTTAGTCACTAAAGCAGAAAATTCTTGTTGTTCTTCAGACTGATGCTAACATCAGCTTAATCATTAAACAGCTTCCAAATATTCCTGAAGCATTTCTCCATCTCAGTTCAGCACCTACCCACTGTCAATTCTCACACAGTAACAGCCACCTAAGGAAACAAGACAGCTAGCAGACCTGTTTTTAAAATCCCTACTTGGGTTGATTTGCTGAAAAAACCCTCAAATTGGGTTTCTCACATCCCAGGTAGAAATTCTAAAGACTGGGTGGTTGAACAGCTTTTGTTTTCTATACATGCTCAACAGCCATGGAGCCCAAAAGGCAAATTCCACGGCCAACAACTCTGGTCCCCCAGTCAGGATGGCAAAGTCGGTCCAAGTTCCACATCAGACACTGGAAATTCTCTTTCCCATTGATGAAGAAACTTGTAGAAACACAGAAACATTTCCTATTCCAGCTTCAGTTTACTGACAGCTGTGTCTCCAGTTTACAAGCAAGCAGGCAATCCCACTATACTCATTTAAAACAGCATAAAAATACCATCAGAATCTGCTGCACAATACCTAACACAGCTTCAGCCTTTTAACTTCTCCGGGGGGTTTCTCTGTATATTGATTATTCCTAGCTCTGGCTTAGTCTTTCACTGGCAATTTAAATTCCTTTATCTTATGGCTCCTCTGTAATGAACTGGAAGATTTTGGTTGCCATATGGTCTAAGTGGAGGGGAAAGGATTCTTGATTTCTAAAATGCTCCTCTGCCAGCCTCACTGCTGACAGTGGTGAGGTGCCTCCCACAGATTGGTCTTCTGCCCCTTCCTTAAGTAACAACAATAAGCCAGAGCAGAGGCTGTCAGCTACATTCAGAAACCCCAGGGAAAACTTGACTGCACAGTTACAATGCAATAACAATAAAAATACAGCTTAAAAACCATACAGGCATTTATGGTGTCCCAGTAAGCATATCCACAGCTGGTGTTTAAGACCACTGTGCTCTGGTTAGAAAGAAGGTTAATTGTCCACACAGACTTACAAAATCATAAATGCTTTGGTAAGGTGGCAGTGGATTTCAGGGCCTGGGATCTCAAAGGTGCTCAAACATTGGCCTCTTATACCCACAGTATTTAGCTCCTTCTCTATGGCTTTCCAAAGAGATTTGTTAATAATTCCTGTACTTCTGTACTTTGAAAGCAGGGAGATGCACATTCCTGGAATATGCAATGCATCAAAAGATGATTTAGGTCTAAAGTAAATTTTTTTATTAGGATGTTTGCTTGCAGCTCTTGCTGAAGTCAACCAGAACTACTAATGTTCACCCAAGGGCAAAATTTGACATATAACATTATTTTAAGTTATACACAAGTCTAAATAGAGATAATATGAAATCCATAACTGAAAACCAGCAACTAGATTTGGATAAAGCAAAGCTGAAATGCAGCAGTTGTTCAAGTGCAGGAGCATCAGTTGTTCAAGTGTGGGAGCATGGCAGTTTGCCATAGCCCTCGTGCAATTCCATTGCCATTCTCTTTTTCTGCTGGGTGACACAGCTGAAACAAGAGTATTAAAACATCTTTCAGTGTATTTTTTTCTTGAATAAGACACACAGATGAGAAATATTGAAGGAGCAGCGGGCCAACAGTACAGAGAACAACTCATGATTTGTTCATTCCCCAGCCATTCCCCTAAGACCTACACTATCAATTAGACAGCAGCATGATGGTCTCCTTTCTCCCTGTGTGTGTAGGAAGGAGCTTATGCTATCAGCAACATGAGGTGAAAGGATTATGTCCTCAGTGGTTTACCTGCAAACAATTCTGAAAACAGTTTAAAGCTGCTTCCCATATAACAAAAATATTGAAAATGACCACATAGTTTCCTTGCTGAATGTCAGCTTGAATACTTTTCTTATTTTTGCTGGCACAGTAAAGCATCAGCATGTTGCTGCTTTCATTTCTCCATAACAGAAAGAGGTGCAGAGAGAATTAAAAATAAATCTCAATCATATTGTGCTAAACTATTGTACTTAAAGGCAAGGGCAAACCCTTTCTTTGACAGGCTTTGTAAAGACCAAGCCATAATAGTCTTCTTTAGCTCATGTTAATTTAGTGAAATTGTCTGCATGATTATCAAGGTGCAAAAACTGAAACCAAAATAAAAGCACAGTATTTAATTTTAAAAACTCCCTCTAGAATTCATCTGCAAAAGCAATAAAAGTTGCAAAGATCTTACTCCTCCAAAGTGCCAAAGTGCCTCTTGTTCAGTCTGGTGGGGAGTGGACCAGAAATGGAAAGCAGAAAATTTGAAAGAATCCCACTAGGAGGTAAGTGTTCAAGTTCATCTCCCATATGAGAAGCCAAGTCCAAAATTTGCATTACCTACCTTACTCTACTGTCTGCACACTCAGACAATGTCTAGACAATTCTATTGTAAGTATCAGCCTTTCTATGCTGCTATTAGGAACACGAGCCACACATTAATTACTTAAAGCCTTAAATGCATTCCTACCTGTGGAGAGAGGGAGACAGGGCAGAAATATCTGTATTTATGTATGTGTGTATATGTACCTGTATGTGTGTGTGTGCGTGTGTGTGTGTGTCTGCACATATTAATTAAAACAAAGCACAGAGAGAGTTACTACAGATACTGATACAATTCACTGTGCTCTGTGTGAAGAACTGTCCAATAATAGATGCTTCTTTGGACTTTCTGACAGCTTCTACCCATTGCAACTGAATTATACCATTAGCTAATAGTGGAACTGTACTGGTGTAATCCTGTAATCCATGGGCATTATACCATGCACCAACATGAAACCTATCACAACAATTCCAGTATATATATATATATATATATATATATATATATATATATATATACACTATCTACATTTTGCTTTTTCTCTTTGCTTGAAGATAATTTTCTGTACAAAGTCCAAAAAGTCAACAGAAGCAGCAAGTGCTCTGTATCCCTGAAATTTAACTTAGGGGACAGTTTAAGGGGACATTAAGTGAAGTTTTCTCCCTTGTTTGTACTTACACAAAAACCATGTTTTAGTGGGTATTTATATGAGATTTTAAGGAAGGAGGAAAAGAAAATAAACTGTACAAATGTTTACTGTCAAACACCTATTGCTATATTTCAGCAATGAGTTCACCCAGGAATAAGAGTAAAAAAAAAAGTTTGCAGAAGTTTGCAGAAAAAAAAATTGAATTTACCAAGCCAATTGGGAAGAAATGCAACAGGATGTCAGTGAAATCTGGATTTAAAAGGCAGAAGTGGCATCAGACAGGAGACCTATATGCCTGGGCCTAAAATTCTGTTTCTGTCGTGCAGACAGAGCAGGACGAGCTTCACAGCTGAAAAGCCCTAAAAACACATGCAAGAGCCTGATCTCCAAGGGAAAGGCAGAAATTCAGAAGTATCAGCTCCTAGTCTTTGAGATTCCCAGCTGCAAAATTGTATCAGTCATACCACCAAATGTGGAAGACAAAGACAATCCATAAGAAGTGATGATTTGCATCTCTTGAATTTCCACAGTCTAGCTAAGAGACAGGCAAAGGGGAAAGCAAATTATGATTACAGCATAGCTGCCTAATTCAAGAATCAGTACATTACATATTTACAGGCCATTGGAATATAATTCTATCTGGCTATTGCAAAAATTCTAGCACACCAGAAATCCATTAGCAGTGATGTTCTGGCAAGCCACCAAAGAGAAATACATCCTCTTATAGCAAAAAAGAAATGAAGATCAAAGAATGATTATGGATAAGTAAGGCCAAAGATCAGCAAGCAGGCTCAGAAAATACATTGTAATGCAAGATCTAACTACTCTACCAAAAGAAAAAGACAAAAGAAATCATCTTACTCTGTACCAAAGCAAAGGCTGTGCACATATATATTAATAGTTCCAGCCATCATTTTTCATTAACACTGGAAATGTATTTATATTAATCTCTTTAGCTGGACTTGGCAGCTTTGTTACAGTATCATATTCAGCTTGATCTTGCTATTTCTCTACAGCTTCACATTTCGTTATTGCCACTTAACTGATGAGCAGCTTTCTGGAGTGAAGTACAATATACTAAATTTATTCCTTGCTTAATTTCTAGGAAATTTCCTCTGTAATCAAATTGGCCACCTGACATAGGCAGAAATGCATTGATAACCTGATGCCTTTGGATGGATTACGATCTCTCAAGTCACTGGGAGAATTCCCCTGCTTTTATAGTTAAGCAAAAATAGAGGTGATGCTAAAACACATGGCTACAAAACAAAAAGCTTTTTGTCCCTTCAATGATATGTGGAAATAGCTGTTCCTTTAGGAAGCGGAGCTACATCACAATTTCCTCACTTCTTTGCTCTGAAAACATGCATAATTCTATTATAGAAATCTTACATCAAGCTCATTTTTTCTCCTTTCCCTCATCAAAACTTCATTGAACAGTATCTAAATCTGACAGGCCAAATGGAAAGTGTGATTCATTACAAGAGCAATAATAAGCAGTTGGGCAATTGTAACTTCACTGTCGCCACCAAGGCTGTCCCTGTGAAAGGGAGGCTGAATGGCTGCCACACGGAATTACCACATTTACAGTCAGAAAGAGCACAGTTGTGTTCTAACTGAACTGCTTTGTAGAGAGAAAATCTTTAGGATGAGGTATTTAGTTATCTCTACCACGATTTAGTCTCAGAAACCTCTTATCTGATAACACGCAACCAAGAGCCAAAAATCTGTCATGCCCTTTGGACATGAATGCTTTAATGTTGTTCTTTTGAAGCAAATTTCATATCTTAGATTTTCAGGCCAACCTTTAGTATCTCATCAGGAGGGGTTTTTACTTTGGGAGATGGGTACAGTCCACAAGCTTGCAATTCTTCCTGTATGTTTATACCCTCCCCAATAGATTCTTCAGCAAGAACAAGAAGATTTGATATGAGGTAAACAACACTGGGTAAAAATAAATTCAGCTATTATAAAAGCTAGATTTTATGTGGGTCTGTTTCTCTGGAGAAAGAAGTGAAGAAGATCAAGAGAAAAAAATTCTTTTTCTTTTCAAATGACCTTTTACATGTCAAAAAAGGGCAGAAGCCCAATTTAGAAGAAATATGTCTTTGCAGGTCATCTTTAATAAAAATACAAGATGATTTTTCTTCATCATCTCACTGTATATCTCACTAGATGACAGCATTTTATTTCCTTTGGGATGCTAGAAATAAAGTAAATGGAACAGGAAAAGGACAAAGATAAATACTTTTTTAACATTGTTTTGTCATTTATTTTTTTAAATAAATAAAGCTATTATCATATAACCAGTACTTCAGTCAATTGATAAAGGGGTTATTTTTGGCTGACATTAATTTATTTTTATTTCACAGTAATACAAGCAGATTCCATAATCCTTCATTAAAACACTTGAAAAGAAAGAGAAAAGCTAAAATGGAGCTCTTTTGATAAGGTGTACAAGTAAGGTATCTCTCACTGCTTTATTCATCTACTACTATTTCATCATACAACTTGGGCAATAAAGAACTAAAATCAAATAGGAAGCAATTAGATACTTGAAGAATTTTAGAGACATAGAGAATTCTGTTAAAATCAGAAAATTATTTAAGAGGGAAATTTGAACTTAATATAATTGAAGAAACAGATAAATAGATGGGCCTTTATGGAAGAATCACAATAACAATGAATTACAAACTGTTAAGTACAAAGACCTCAAAGTAACAAGACTCCAGGTGTCTGAATTGTGAGAGTATCAGGTTATCAAGCAAACTCTCATCTATAGTATGTAAACAGAGTAGTTTTTGGTCATACTGAAGAAATAAGAGTTTTACCAGTAGAATATTTGTCTATCACAAGCCAGTCTATAATTCCAATGCATCCTGCAGGGTGAAACAAAAGGTCGTGTCCCTGCCTCAGCCCAGCGAGCTGCTGGGAGCAGTGGCACCAGTGGGACAGGACCCAGCCCCAGTGGGTGAGGGGAGCTTCTGCCTGCCTCAGCCACAGCATCCCTGGGAAACAGGCAATGAGCAGGATCAGTATTTCCTGCCAGATTTGCATTTGAGAATTGGTGCTTTGGGGGTTTGAAAACCTCATTTTTGTGCATATTTTGGAAGAGGAAAGAAGTCTACCCACATAGAGGGGTTATTATGCTGGGGTTATTACCTGCTGCTTCTCATGCTAATATAGCCAGGGAGAAAATCGCAGCACTGTGTGCAAAGCCTTTCAAACCAAAGTGCAGAATTTGATTTGCTTGTGGTTTTCTCCAAGGAAACTCTTTCTGCACTAAGGTGACACAATTGTCTGCAAATGCAGTTTTACGCACCAGCAGGTTCCAGCCAAATACAAACAATTACATTAAAGACCATGCCATACAGAATGTCTGGCCTGTTCCAGCCACTGAGTGAGGAAACATGGGCACACCCATCTTGCATCTTACTAGCAAAACACATTAAAATGCTATATAAAATTCACACAACTGCAGAAAAAAATAGCTGTGGGCTTCAAAGATGCCATATCTGTAACAGATACTGCAAACAAACCAAACAAGTCTCGTGCTTAGGTACAGCAGAGTTTGTGTGCGCAAGCTGAGCACTGCTATTTGTTAGCGAAGATGTTCCATATGTTAACAACACATTGTTTTAATACCACCTGTTGATTCAGTTTCTGGATTAAAACACATTTAAGAAGAACCACTATCCTTACTAGAAAAGGGCTGAATAACCTATTCCTCATATAATCTTACAGAATTAAAGACCAAGAGTCTGAATGCTGATGATTTTTCCAGACATCCATTAGGTCCTCCAATTCCCCAGCAGAAAGTGCAATCATCTTTACTATTTCTATTCTTCATATCTTCATTCCTACCTCCATGAATCCCTTGACTCCTTGTCTAGAAAAATAAATTTCAATTCATTTCACTGCTTAGCTGAGGAAAGTATTTAAGCCCCAAGCTAAAAGTCCTTCAGCACTTCCTCTGCCTCTGTAGGTGCTATATTTATAGAAGGTCATGATGCCAAAGGAGTTCTCAAGGAGAAAGTAAAAAACAAGGCAAAGTGGCTGGACAGCACCAGAAGAGGCCTATGAAGGAAGGCTGCTGACTCAGGGAAGAGATGCCCTATAAATGATAGTAGAGAAAATACCTGCTATTCACATTCCACTTCATGCATTTTCCTCTTTACTAGCCTCCTCCTGTGTTTTACTCTGCCTGCTATTTATAAGTACCAATTCACAGGGCCACAGTAGTGGTGTAGCTGTGGTGACCTTTTGTGGAGGCCTTTCGTGGTGGCAGAAAGCAAGTAAGAAAAAATAATTGCTCCTATTAGACCAACTTGTATGGATACTACTTGCCTTTGTAAACATGAATTGTATTCTAGCTGTTAAATAATAACCAAATAAAGAAATAGCTGGAAAGGTCAAGGGCTTGTTTTGTATTATTTATGGCTGTGGTAGAAATCTAAATACAAACCAAACATTCAAGTAAAAACTATGGTGATCAAACTGATATTAGCATATAAGGACATAACTCCATTTCAGAGGAACAGTAAATCCAGAAATTATGCTTTGACTATCATAGCCCCTTTTACAGGCTAAATCAAAAATAGAGTTTTTCTTGTAAAATCTCTCACAATGGCTAAAGGTTATTTGACAGTTAAAGTTACAGTCACTTGGAGATACTTGACACTTAGAAGATAAATTCTTAGGTGTTGAAACATTACTTGATTCTTTCCCTAGTTTGAGCCATTTTACTTAAAACAGACTCTATATTGCACTGATACATGACTGATCTGTAGCTATGAGGTATCTCTGTATATGTATGTGTGAAAATATATTTCTCCTAAATGACCTGGTAATCTAAGGTATATCATCAAGAAAGAAAAACATTATGCTAATAGAATGATAATATCTCTTCAGGACAATTTCCCTACACAAACACACACTCACAAATATACACTAATACATTCTCTATAATTACTTTTGTGTCAGAAGAATTCAGACTATGGAAAAACAATTTACTTAGTGCTGATAATTCCATATGTTTTAATCACTCTAAACAAACAAACATTGCTTCTAGTAAATGCAATTGTCTAAACACAGTAAAATATTTTTTATCACATCCATTGAAGAGAAAACAAAGGAACAGCCTTTCAGAAAAATTTTAATGGGTCAGGGAAGTATCTTATGAGGGGATGCACAGTGACATACTTGGAATTAAAAGGTAAATTAAACAAATTACCTTTTGTTCTCACTTTAACCAGGATGTCAATAAAGCACTCACTGGAATTTCACAGACATGACTTAAACTTTTCATATCCAACTGAAGTCAGCAGCAAACCTGTGCCAATTTCAACGGTGTTTACCTGTAGTTTTTACTAAATCAACAAATCTATTGTCAATAATACAGAAATAATAGGTAATAGAAATTTTTTAACCTAAAACTAAATTATAATATAAGAAATGTAATTGAGCTATCAAAAGCAATTTATCCTTTCAAGAGATGTTTTAAGCATAATAGAACTGTGTACAAAACAAACTGAAAAAAGGTAATAGACTTATAGATAATTAACATATGTTTAGTGAAAATTCTTCTTGTCCAAATTTGCCAGGGATTTTTTTTACAAGGGATTACGAATTCAAATGCAATAGTGATTATACAATACGACTAAAGAACATTGTTCTCAAGAACATTGTTAATATTTACTAAATAGTAAACTCTATAGTGAGAAAAAGGAAGTTGAAAAAATAAAAAATTTAAGTCCTGGGCAAATTTTGGGAACAATGGAAAGAAGGATTTCACTAAAAAGTGCAAAAATTATGCTGCCTTTATACATGACACAGAAAAAAGGAAGTAGTGAATGTACAATTCAGCAAAGATACTGATACCCTGAGCGAGTCATTAAAAAGGCAAAGCAATTATTAAGGGTCCTAAAAGATGCCATTTTGCCAGAGATCCAGGAGGTCAAGCTTTGAATATAACAAAAAGAGCTGATATGCTATACATACCAAGGTGGGAAGAGAACTCCATGCTACACAGTTTTTTCAGACTGAAACTATGGTTCGAATGTTTATCAGTTAGGTTCACTAGTAATCAAAACAATTTCTATTTTGATGAATTTTTAACTCTCACACTTCTTAAACATAAAAATTAAAAAGAAAACAAACAAGCAAACACAAAAGGCAGAAGCCCTGAGTGATGATGCTACAAACAGGTCTAACTGCATAACCCCAGGCAACTTCCCCACTCTCAGGATGTTGAGTGATACACTAGTAAAACCCTGAATTTTTTCCTCACCCTTCTTTGTCCTTCAGCCCAAACAGAATCAGTTGTCAGAAATCTCTGCAGAATCAACATTTTTCATTAAGCATTAAAAAAAGTAAGTCATTCAAAACAGTTTGTACAAAATATGTGTTAACAACAAACAGAATAATTGCCTCCCAGACAACAAAATAAACATTTGAAATTAAGCAATAGTATCAGCAAGAAAGTGTTTCTCAAGTCTGCATAACTTTGCAATTATGACCATAGTAGCTTTTTCATCACAGAGTGGGATGGGGAATGACTTCAAAAGGAGAAAGACAGTCCTGTTGGGTCAGCTGGGGTCCTGATCACAGAGTACACAATAAACATTACTTAACAAATAATTCAAAGATAATGTAGAAGACAATTCAATACCTTATTCAGAAGACCTGAGCCCAGTCTATATCATGCTACACATAAATTGATAATAAATAAAAGAATTAAAGTGAAAAGGCCATTATTTTAAGTAAGAATCAATTACTGAAATGTGATCATACCCAAGTGGGTATGAACACAGCATGAACAAGGAAAGTGAACAGAGCTTGAATTCCTTTGACCCCAGTAAATTGCAGCCACTTATGAGAAAAGTTGGGACTGTGTGCAACCAAGACATTCACTAAAGTAACTAATAAGGTATCGACCTGGAACTTAGGGAGGCCCAAAAATGCTCAGAAGAGCTTCTGATGTGACCATCACTTACAGTTAGCCAAATAGTTACCAGGCATCACTACAACAGTGACAGACCAGAAAGCACAGAGCACTTTTAGAGGAGCAAAGGCAGATGGGTTCTCTCACTCCCCTCCTGCGGGTGACCAGGAGAAGCACGAGACTCACAGGGGCAGCACAGGAGAACGACTCACCAAAAACTGCAGTAGTTATAAACAGTGCAACTGCATTTTTTAAACCACTTGGGGAAATTAATCCATTTGAATTCCACAGAATGAAATGTTTACAATTTAAAGCAAATTCAGGAATATGTTTTTCATTAACAGCTTACATGACACATTGATATTAGTGTTGGAGACCATTTGCCAAGAGAAATTACAGACAAAGTTTCAGCAGTTTCTCTGATGAAAAAGCTGACACTTGTCTGTCAAGATGCCTTTTATTTTGCTTCTCTTTTCAGATCTTTTTGATGAAGTTTACAATCTGATCCTGTAAGGTTTGCAAAACCCTAGTTAAAAGACGTTCCTAATAAACATTCCCCACAAGGCATGAGGAATGTCTGCATCCTTCTCAGCAGTAGCTGCAAAATACATTCAGTGGTAAAGCAAAACAATTCAATTTCCGGGCTGCCAGGAACATTGCAATATCACTACCCAGAAATAATTTAAATTAAGAATGACATATACAAAAAATCTATTCATATTTTCTGAGAGTTTTTAAAAAATGCCTCATATGTAACCTTTCAGCCTTCTGAAAGTAGTTAATCATGACAACCATCAATTTATACAGTGTGCTGATCCTCCTTCAGGACATGGCCAGGTGCACAGTTGGAACAGATGATGTATGAGCTTCCTAAAGTTGCAGAGTTTCTGATCACATCTCACCCAGCCTACTACTTCTGTACAGATTAACTTCCACTAAAACATGGACCAAAGGAATTAAATTTGTGTTGCAGGAAGAGAAAGCAGCTGATGGTTTTGCTCCATCCTAATGAGTGACTGTCACCAGGAAGGACAGTGCAGTCCTGAAGCACTGAATATAAGCATGAAATCTTTATTTATGCTTGTGACCCTTCAGAGCACTTCCCCCCCACCACAAACCTGAAGATCCCAGGCCATCAATGTGTTCACTCTCACAAAAAAAGGACATGATCAGGGAGGGCTCTTCTTGTTATAACATGAGAAGCCAAGTCACAGACTGGTGGTCAGATGCTTCAGGGATCTTTCTGAAGGCCATACTGCATCTCAGAAGTGACCACATTTCAAACTCACACACAAGAAATACTCTGCTTGTCTCCGTGATTGAGACACCACAGCCTTTATACGAAGGGTGATGCTGCAGCATCATCTTTCTTGCCCATTGTGGTTTCCAGTAAGTGAACATGGGGTGATCCCCCCATGTCAGAGCCCATCCAGCCTCCAGACAAGCACAAAAACTACAGTTTTTCCAACTACCCATCCAGCAGCACTCTCTTTCCAAACCCAGCCCACAACCACAGCTTGTTTTGGGCCATTATCACATCAGGTCTCAGCTGCTTCACCCATGAGCAAACATGTCCTGGCTCAGATACTCTAAGACAGATACATGTGTGCAAAAAGGATTCAAGGAGGCTTTGGGAAACGCATCCCATGTCCTGATAAGCTCTGCTAATTAATCACATAGTTACAACACAAGATGAGAGTGTAATTGATTGCATGACTACATTTAAGAAGAAATATTCTACACGAAAAAAGAAACAGCCATTTGCTGAGCCACAGATGCCACCACAGCATTAAAAACTTCAAGAGGAAGGAACTAAAATAAAGAAATGAGGAAGCACGTTTCATTGCTGCGGGACTCCTGCATAGGTCTGGGTCAGTGGCTGGAGCTGGACACCTGTGGAGGGTGGGAAGGCTGGATCAGCACCTGTCTGTGCTGTTGGCCAGCCCTGCCCTGGCTCTCCCATTGATGGAGGCAGCACTAATCAGGATAGCCAGAGAAAACAGCTCCGTTAGATGCAGCCCAGAACACATACAGATACTGAGGCAACAGACTCATAAACACACCACAGTCACTAATGTATCCCTAACCTCTGCCTAAGGCATTCAACCTCTTAAAAATACAGCTAATTTGATCTGAAAGCTCCTTTTAAATGCTACAGGCAATTGAATAGGCAAGAAAAGTTAAAATGAAACACTGTATCTTAGAAAAAACCTCATTGTAGAAATACTATGGCAACTCAGGGGAAAAAAAGGAGGGCAAAAGAATAGCAATATATATGGAGAAAATACCACCATCACTAAGGAAAACTAAAAAAGGGACACTACACTATCATTTTAACAGCTTATTATTACTTTCTATTATCATTACAGGTTATACTTCAGGATATTTTACATCTGCATTTAATGTGAACAAATGTGCATTCACAACTAGTTGAGATCCAAAACAAGCAAGAAGAAAGCACACTGATTTCAGTGTTAAATGACCACACTTTAATGCCAATTGGAAATTTTTTTCATTTCTTTCCTCTCATTTGCATCCAGGACTTGCAGAATGCTCCTGTCCTGAGCCTCAGCTTTCCTGATGTGTGAAATGTTGATGTAAGGTTCACTTCTTTATTTTCCTGCCCAGCTCCTGTACCTTTGCTGCTTGTTTCAGTGCAGAAATCAGTGAGCCTTTGGTTGCAGGCCACTGTTCTGGGAGGTGGCAGAAGAAGGGAAAGTTGCTTCAACTAACACCCCAGATCAATAGCAGCAAGGAAAGTGAAGTGGTAAAATCAGGCAATGGGGGAAGAGAGAAAAGTAGGACACTGAACATTTCTGTGAGCCTCAACTGTGAGTGTACAGAAAGTTGGCAAGGAAACAGTAAAAGAAAAATCAGAAATTTGTGCAGTACCTATGGTGGTGGCTAAATGGACAACCATTCCTGATAGAAAAAGTTGACAAACAAATGTGTGACTCTAGAGAATTGAATAAGAACAGAGATGGAAAATATACCAACACAACAGAATCTAAAATAAAATAGGGTACACAACACGAGTATGTATAAAACAGCACAGGCAAATGCAGCAGAGGGAACAGAGAATCTGACAGATAAAAATACGGATTTGAAAAGAATAGAGAAAACAATACCCACATGGAAAGCAGCAAAAGAAGAAAAAAATATTTGCAAAAAACATCTGGAGTCAGGAGCATATTTTAATTTCTGATTTTTTTTAAGCTCCCTGTTTGCTAGTCTCATTTTAATTTTGAACTTTTTTTCCTCTATAAGTTGGGGCACATATAGGAGAATGAACACTTTCACTGGACTGACCTTCCACTGCTATTGTAACTACAGATGATGCTCATGTATATTCAGGTACAGTAAGCTGTTAACAACATGAAGACTGAAAGAAAGGAGGCTGACATAGGCAAGGAGTGGCCCTCCTTTCTGAAAACCTATGTATTTTTAATTATTTCTCCTCCTGTGTCCCCCATACCTCCTTTAACATTTCTCAAATGCATATTGCACGTAAGAGCTAAGTTTACTACAGGGGCCTGTTTCAGCATGCTTTAGCCATCAGCAGAGGTTCAGTTATGAATACTAAACTGATATTTTTTTCAGAGGAAACTAAAATCTTGAACCTAGCTGCTTACAAGAATTTAACAACTTTTCAACTATAGAGCTACTATGGTCTAAACATACACACAGGATATAATATGGAGAGTAAGAACTGCAAAAGAAAAAAATATTTACAACCTTCTGAATGAAAGATTTTTTTTTCACAGGAATGATAATTAAAAATATGTTTTAAATATTTCTCTGGTGTACCTGGGCCTCTTTTTCTTTGATGATCTGCAAATGATATTTCAGAAGTAGTTTAAAAGTGATTTAGATATCATGATAGCAGCCAAACATCTTGATTTCCTTGCAGCTTTCTTTCTTTCATTTTGCACAATTTGTAATAGAACACCTTTCACATTATAAAAAGTGAAGCTCTTCAAGAAAAGTTAATATTAAGTTGGATTCTGGCACTCTTAGGAACAATAAGAAAGCATTTTGACAGCCTCACCATACACATACTTGTGCAATATCATCTAAGATAATAAAGGAATAAAAATGGCACTCAGCTCAAAATATAAAATGTTAAACATATGTTTCTGTTTCTATGTACATATACAAAAATTCTACCTACAAGTTTCCTTACACATACAAAGCTGCAGCTCATAAAATCAAAGCCTTAACTTCTCTTTTCATAATAAATGTGTTTACTTTTTTTAAGATGACCTAAAATTTATACTCTAAGGACAATGCTGATATTTTAGAAACTAACTGTGACCACATCATTAACCTGCCAAATTAAAACAGGTTTGTGCAGACTACTTTCAGTATGGTATAAATATGTATACAAAATTTCTACTTCCAAGAAACATTTCAGTGTCAAGGATTTGGTGCTTTTCAGGAGGAAATTCTTCCTCTATAGCTGTTTTAAAATACAGTTGTCATAAAATCATACTTCTAAAGCAGCCTCTTGCCTTCTCCCTCCAGCAGCAGAGTGTCTCCAGTGTCTGTAACCACCAGAGATTCACGTGTGCTTTTTAACTAATGTCAGTGCATGTAAAGAAATTGCCACTGTTTCAATTTTATCTACAAGTGAAATTTTAGTGGGTGTCACTGCAACCTGAACAGGTCATCTTTACAGCAGAAAAACTTGCAGCAATTGCATGCAAACTCTTACACCAAACCACAAAACATTATGTTCAATTATTAGGAGCTGAATTACTTAACAAAACATTTCTATTTACTCTATTATTTATTCTTGTTTCACTTCAGGACAGAAAAGCAAAGCAACTCCTATGTTAAAACAGCTATGCTGAAAGACTACTTCCAAAACTCATTAGTGAAAGCCACACACTGTAAGTTTACTATTATTCAATATTTCCTCATTAAGTTCACAGTGCTACTGCCTTACAATGCTTCTCTGTTCAAATAGGCTGTAAACACATCTGGAGAAACTTCATTCCCAAGTACTCATTGGTTTTTGAGGATTAGCTGTTGTGTAATTGATGTATCTTCAGTATTTTATGCTTGGTTATTAAAATGCTCAGAGCTACCAGTTATTGGGAAATCCACCTTTTAATATCATGTGAAGTTTGTCATTTGCCTTTACAGTAAACTGGCAGAAGCAAGGCCATACCTGGAGTGCTGTGTCCAGTTCTAGGCTCCTGAGGACAAGAGAGACACGGAGCTCCTGAAGCAAGTCCAGCAGAAGGAAACAAAGATGATTAAAGGACAGGAGCATTTCGCTTTGAGGAAAAGCTGAGAGAGCTGGGCCAGTTCAGCCTTGAGAAGAGACAAGGAGAGGGGACCTCACCAATGTCTCCAAGTATCTGAAGGGAGGGTGCCCAGAGGATGGACCAGGTTCTTGTCAGAGGCTCCAAGCAACAGGACAAGATGCAAATGGCAGAAACTGATGCTCAGAAGTTCCACCTGAACATGAGGAAGAACTTCTTTACTGTGCAGCTGACCACGCACTGGAACAGACTGTCCAGAGAGACAATCCAGTGTCTACCTCACTGGAGATATTCAAGAACCACCTGGACACAATCCTGTGCCATGTGCTCTAGGATAACCCTGCATGGGTAGGGTGGTTGGATGAGATGACCCACAGTGGTCCCTTTCAACCTGAACCATTCTGTGATTCTGTGAATTGAAATTATGCTACTAAAATGTTAGTTATACCAGAATAAATACCAAGTAGTAACAATGGCAATATCAAAGCCTACAATGCTACTCAAGAAAGTAACAGAAGAACCTAAAATATTCCACTACAAATTAACTCAATACCTAATATAATATTTTTGCTATAATACATCCTCTTAAAAACTCCACTGGAAAATTCCATTTCACAGACACCAGGTCTTGGACAAATGTAGTTTAAGATACGGTCACTACTTACTGGTTTAGTGTCACATCTAAGATGAAAGATGATCCAAAAGCATCAACCTGGAAGCTGGCTCGAGCAATGTGGGTAGACTGCAATATGGAAAAGACTGGAATTATTATTTAGTCATGGTAAAACCTTTTGTACTGGTTTGAGAATACAGAAACAAAATATATACAGTAAGTAAAAATATGTCATTAATCAAATAAAATTGCATTGAAACAGACAAAGCATTCTATGATAATTAATAAAAGATCTGTTTTCTGAATCTATAAGACTTATTCAAGAATTACGAACAAAACAATATATGACTCAGAGCAGCCCCCCATCTTAACCCATCTCTGCCATAGGAAACAGCTCTTCAAATTCCCATCCTGGGCAAAACCCAGCAAGGGGAAGTGAGACCTGCCCTGGCTCACATGTTCCTTACACTGACTCTGGACACAGACCAGAGAGAACAGCTGAGACATTATGGGCTTGGTCAGACCACTGTACTCTCATGGATCTCACCAACACTGCCTGAAAGAAACTGTTCATTCACGCAGACTCTCACACAGGGGATAGCAATGGGCTAAAATATAATTGGCTGCATTTTCTGTAAAGCTCTGACTCACAAACCTCTAAAAGGTTCCCAAAACTCCAAACTCTTGAGCAGCTACAAAAACCAAAGAAAAACGAGTGGTAGAGAAACAGTTTGTTTGCTTGCTTTTCTTCTTTTCTTTACCATATATTCTCCCCAAACTAGTTCCTTTAATTCAGTCCTATAGCAGGCAAACATGGGAACACTTCATAACTCCCAACTGCCAGAAACAAGAGTTTTTTTCTAGTAATAGTGGAAGAAAATACTCAGCTATCCAATAGAAAGCAACACTTGTTTCTAGACTTGAAAACACCCAAGAAACAGAACAGCCATGTTATTTAACTAATTAATTAGACAAGCTACTTGAAGACATTTTGGAACAGTATCAACTTTGTTCCTATTTTGTTTCCATTGAAATGTGCACATTAAGATTTGAAGCATGTAGACAGAGGACTTAAGAGGAAATGCTGAAGAGCCACTTACTACTCTAAACCATACTTCTCCAAATAAATATAATACAGGATAGTACGACTGTAACAAATTATTTCTTTAAAACTCTGGGAAACACGGGATGGGATAATGTGAATCATCAAGTTAACTCTTTCTAAAACTACTGGCAGGCTTTCAATAGGCATTTAATCCAGAAGAGCTGAGAAAACCAGCTTCCTTGGAAAAGTACAGCAGCAATGAAAAGGAAAGCTGGGGGAATCATGACATTTTTGTTTATTACATCTTTTAGTTGCTCTACAACATAATTTTCTTGTTATGACTACATATATAAGCCTAAGTATTAATAAATAAAAAAGAAAACAACATGAATACATATACACAAACAGATGAATCCTTTAAAAAACCCAGAAGTCAGAACAGTTTCTCTTACTAGACAATGCTCAGGCTGAAGGCCCTCTATAAAAATGCCTGGCTGTGTCACTACTGTGGAGATGCACGCAAAATTGCATGACAAGAAAGTCTACACATTTACATCACACTTCAGAAGGATGCAGTAAAACTGGAAAGCTCTTTAGAAGGCACCTCAATAGATATAACTCAGTGTCAGATATCCTTTTGTGAATCCCCACTACATCTAACCTGCTTTGTAACACAGGCTACCAGGTCTTTGCTAAGTGGTTCTTGTAATTTCTGGATAATTTATCATCTTTTATGAAAAATGTACCATTTTTGACCAAATGAATATATATATGTATGTATATATATGTATCTATAAAGCATAAAGAAATTAAAAAGCAAATAAACAAACAAAAAAATACACATCCAGCTGGCATCTGTAATGACACCCACAGAATGTGCAGACACCCACAGCACATATGGCACCCACATGCAGGACCATCATTTAGCTGGTTTTGGCCTGCAGTAGCTAGTGCAACCATAAATACAGCAAAAACAACCATCAACAAATTATCACATTACCATTGTTGTTTCTTTTCCCCCTCTCAGGCAACAGAGTCTGCTTTGAGTGATTTTAAAATTTCATCTTCTTTTGCTAGATGTGAATTTTCAGGCTGCTGTTCACAGGATGTGACAGGCCAAGAATTAAGTAAGGTACAAGGGACCAGTGGCAGTTCTGTCATTCCCTTGTTCCACTGCAGCCCATTTGCTGACCTTAGCTAACCTTCATTCATCCACCTGCACTGCAACAACTGCATTCTGATCAAAGGAGAAATGAGAGCCCAGTTTTTTGATTCTCATCATTACATTATTAAATGCAAAGAACATTCTACAGCATTTTATTATTCCTGCTTGTTAACAACATAGTTACATATGCCATCATTTAGATCTCTATATAAAGTATAACCAAGTCTTCTATATGACCATATGCTGGTACCAGAAGAGAATTAGTGAGTAAGAAAGAATATAAAAAGCCTAGCTTGGATTTCTAAATGCACATATATTAAATGTAACATTTGTCATTAAACTATATCCACTTCAGAGACTATCAGAGTAAAAAATATTCTATTGTTTCAGCTTGGTTTGGCTTTTAACTGCTAGGTATATTGCACCATATCGATTTGGTCTGAGAGATTTCCTCTCTTGAACACTTCTCTAAGATAAACAACTACAAGCTAATGTATTTCTAAGGTGACCCTGGACCACAGTTGTTTCCTGACAGAAACTGTTAATGTTTTAAGGGAGAAAAGGTATATGAATAAATTAATATGAAAAACATTACACAGATGTAACCACTCCCCAAGACACATGATGCAAACACAGAAACTTACCATTAAGTTTAAACTCAAGTGCAATCAAGTGTATTTCAAAGATATTTCAGGCCTACCAAGATACCAAGACACTCTAGATAGGCTGAGAAACTCATCCCTTTCCAGAAATTGCATCCCTTCCTGATACATGTTTCTAAAGCACTGTCACACTGCACACTGTGGGCTGCTGCTGAAAGCAAACAGTTCTGCCCCATCCTGGCAATGTCTTCTCACCAGCTCTCCCATGTCAGCTCATGCGGCTAGCCAGCAAGTCAGATCAGCAGCAGAAAATTCATCACCACTTGAAGTGGGCCTGGTTTTCATCAGACAAATAAACTGATCTAAATAAACCACAAGGTAGATGCAATAGTAACAAGTCAAAGGGGACACTCAAGAGAGAATGAAGAGGAAGACAGATTCCCCCTTTTCAGCTAAAAATCTCATCTACCGTAGCAAAAAACTGCACCTTAAGAATTCCAGACAATGCACTTTTTAGGTTAACAGTTCTTCCAAATATCTGGTTAAGAACCACAAAATAAAGAAATGGATTTCAAAAAGTCTTGGGTCTGTATTATCTTTAAGCACATCTACCTGCCTGCTCAGTGAATAGGTAAAATGGCCAGGAGCTTATGTTCATGGACATACATCAATAAAAGAACCCAAAGAGAGGAAATAAGTACTTTTCCATCTACACCACCTCAGTCAAGCAGAAGTAACAAGAAAAACACCCGCAAAGCCTTCTTTAAACCACAAAAGCAAGACAATCAATTACGTCATTCAGTTCTCAAACCCAGGAAATTTCTCAGAAAATGTGAGGCTTTTGCAACAACCATCAGCTTGACACATCAGGGGCTGACAACTGAGTCATGAAAGGGGAGGTCCTGGAGACCAGAAGATGCACTCAGTGCAGAACATGAACAAGAGCCAGGAAAGGAGAACTGAACACAATGGAAGAGCACAATGCAATGCCTCTGACATGATCAAAAGGTTCTGAAATTTTTATGTCATGCAACTGAAGAAGAAAAACACCAACAACAGCTCTGAAATTAGCTGTTTCAGGTGCAGCACTTAGTGGTGCATAAATTCCACTGACCTGCAAGGCCCACTACAGAAAATACTCAGCACCCCATGCATCTAATGCAACTATGCAGAGCTAACTTCTGTTAAAGACTGTGAAGTTTGAGCATGTCAGTGAATGCCTGAACGGAATCAAGAGTAAATGGAGTGGAAAAGATTATTTCAAATCACTAAGCACAAAGATATTTTATTTAAAGTGAAGATTAAAAGCTTGAATTCTACAAAAACAAAAGTGGTATGCAAACCTTCCTGCCAAACCAAGAGCAATGTGATTCCAATTATTTTAAATCACCTGCTCCATGCCTCAGGGATCACTGCAGCAATAGAGGAGATGGACAACCAGTACCAAATATGGCTATTTATTACTATAAAGAAACAACAGGATAATGATGTCCCTTCGGTACTCCTGCTGGGGATCAGCTTTCCCCAGAAGCTGGCCCCAAAGAATGAGCATCTGTGAAGGGAACACGTGTACATCAACTACAACACATTTCTGCAGATCAACATCAGTGCACTGCTCTGGAGGGGACCTTAAATATATTCCAGTGATTTTCATTTCAAATAGGGCAAATATCTTAACACCAGTGAAACATTTACAAGCTGTGCACTTTTTTGAATAATCAAACTAACAAGAATTTGAAATGGAAAAATTTAGACATTTTCTTCACATTGTGTATAATTAGCTGAGTATTGAAAGCAGCACAGCAACATGATGACTAATATTTCTCCTCAAAAAATGAGAAAAAATAATTAAAAATGTGTTGTGATGCAATGTACAATTCCTCATAACATGTTTCTTCCTTGAGAAGTAGCCTTAATAAAGCACTTGGATGCTTTTTAATAAGTTTTGCTGGAAGAGATTACAAAAATTTCTGTCAAAAAGGAACATTCTCATAAAAACAATTGAGGAGAAAATCCTATTTATATGTTTGCCCTTTGATGTAAAAAAATTCTATTTACCACTATATATAGCATTTTAGTTTCTAATTAAAAGATTCTTATCAATTTTTTAGACTTGAAAGAAAGGCATCAAGAGAATCTAGAGATAAAATAACACAGGATGTTACAGGAAGAAAAAACTTTAATAGTGTGCTTCAGAGCTTGTAAGAACAATGAGATTTTATAGCAGACATTTCATGAGTCAGTCACATTTACAAAATAATAGATTCCTTAGATATTAATTTCATTTCCCCCCCATTTAATAGAATAGAAACCTGAGCTTCTTGACAGTCAACAGGCTTAAGTTTGTATGAAATAACATAAGTTATCTTAAGTTCAGTAAGAACACAGAGAAGCCAATGGGAAATCAAAATAAATATATTTATGAAATTAAATGAAAAATACAATAAAAAATTAAGTAGATTTACCTACATTTGCTGTTTTAAAAATAATCATTACAAGTAAAGTTACACTAGAGTAGAAAAATAGTGTCAATTAGCACTCTCAAATAGGACACATAAAATCTACACACTCTAAAAAGACAATTTTCAGCCTCAGTTTTGTTCTAATAAATATTGTTGCTTTATGTAAAATAGAAAATCTCTTCAAAAATTACATTTTCACATGTACTGGGAAGAAAAAAAAAGTAAAACTTTGCTAAGAGACAAAAATTGAAAATAAGCCTAGGTCTAATATTTAAAATATGTATCCTAAGTCAAAGAATCTTCTTTCAAAAATATACAGTAAAATACAACTGCAACATTATTTCCTGAGGTCTTTTCTATTGCCATTTAGAAATATCTAACCTTAATCAAAAGTTCAGGATCACTGAACTAGATTCACATATCATAGCATATTAAACAACTGTAAAATGTCTTTTTTATTTTCCCTAACATTCTCTTAATATTTATAGGCACTCATTTACTGTATGAACCATCAATATTTGACATTCTTCATGCAAGCTCTCTCTTATTATCCAATGCATAAATCTAAGTATCTTTGGGGCACTTGGCGGGGTGGAGTTTATTTAATGAAGAAACTGCAGAATAGGATTGTGGTTTGATGAAAACATTTTTGCAACTACCTCTTTGGAGTACGTTTAGTAAATCAGTTTTTTATTCTGAGGAAAAGCTAGAAATAAGACTATATTTTAATAGATGCATGTTCATTTTTAAGTCCTGGATCACACATCTGTTCTCCATGCCAAATGAGGGTGGAGAACAGGGAGAGCTAAACACCATCAGCTAGAGTGTAGTGCCAAGGCCCAGTCCTTGTGGTCTTAAACATGACCTAAAATAGCTTTTCTCCATATAAACATCATCATACAAATGGACTCAAACTCAGAAGCAAGAACCACTTGTACCTCTAAAATGTTAGTAAATAGTCATCCCAGTAGGACAAAAAATCAAAACAAACCCCCCTATTTTGTTTATTTGTGTATTTGAATACATACACTGTTTGAATTTACTCAATATAGATGGGGGAAGAGCACAAGGGGAAAAAGCCCTGAGCACAAAGCGATGCAAGATGTGACACAGGTGTCACTGCTGCAGAGTCAGTGCCTGGGTAGCAGCATGAATCCTTCTGAGGACCCTTGAAAGCTTATCTTCCTGCTCTCCTTCCTCACCTCCACCTCATCTTTCATGAAAATTCACCCAAAGTAAAATGTTATCTGGAACAATGAAGATAGGAAAACTATTGGGCTGTCACTGCCAGCAAATTTAGCATGAGCTAACATTTGATCTCACACATCTAATAGGACAAATTTGAGCAACTGAATGAGCAAGATGCTGCTTCCCAAGAGGTAATCTAACACTTGTTTCCAGCACCAGTAAAGCCCTGTGGCACCAGATCTCATACTCATTGTGCTTTTAAATGTAGAGTATAATGTTAATTTGATTCTGAAATTTTGTTTATAAGTTTTGATTTCCTATGAGACTAATTACTACAAGTCTTCAAATCACTGTGAAAGGAAGAACTGCAAGAATTTATGGGAAGTCTTTTTTTTTCCCTTTTTCTGAAAGGGTAATAGCAAGAATTCATGTATAAAAGGTTACATCCAACTACAGTGCCAGAGGTTTTAAATATATCACTACTGGGGCAAAACCAAAAAACTGGTGACTGCTCAATCTCATGTTTTTAAAATGCACTCAAAAAGGTTCTTCATCTAATGCTAATGGCCAGGGGAAATATGATTAAATAGGTTGTTATAGCTGTGATTAATCGAGTACAGGGTTACATACAGAAAACAAAGAAAAGTCATGAATGAAAATTTGAAAAGTTCAGAATCTTTTCCTGCCATAATTCACATAAAACTCTGATGACCATTGAAGATCACACTCCTTAAACTAAGACAGGGAGCAGAACAAAGAAAGACTCACCCTGTGACCCAGAAACACCAGTTTCCATTGCTCCCCGCAGTGACTGTAGTTTTCAGAAAGCCAGATCTAACAGGAAAAGCAATCTACTGGCATGCCTAGGAGTCAGAAAAAATACTACAGCAGCAGTAGTGCAATGTGTTCCATCTGTATCACTCAGCAGCCCAGGACCTGGCGCAATCAGAGGGGGAAACTACTTTGGGAAGAAACATGAGATGAGAGGGAAAGGACTCCAACAAGGACAATCTATCCTCAGTAGATACCCATCTCCCTGGCAGTTTCAAGTGGGAAGAACCCAAAGGAGACGTGGCCCGTGCACAGCTGCAGTGAACAAGGCAAACAACCCGCGCATCGCCCGTCTGCAGGGGACGGGACAAAACAAGGGCAGCAACGCACGCGCCGTGGGCAGCCCTTGAGCATGAACCCATCTGCATCTCTGTGTCACCCTTCTGGAGAAAGGACTATTGTCCAAGAATACCATTTAGGCAAGAAGGAAAACTCAACGGATCCAACAGACAGGAGGAATGAAGGCATTTCCTTTGCTGAAGCAGATGGCGCCTTGAGGTCATTTTTAGCAACATGTTTTCCAAGCTCTGAAAGGAATCAATAACATTTAAAGGTCCCCTTTTCAGCATCTCTTGTAGTCTTCAGAAATGAAGGAACAGAGCTCCACTATGAGAGAAATCCACAAAAACCCTCCATTAAGCTGCCTTTACATTACAAATAAAGCACTAAAACACAGTAAAAAGAATCCACACTAATTTTGCTCCTTTATACCAGTATCAGTGACCAAACCTTTTTTCAGCAACATAGTGACATATTCCAAACATTTTCAATTGGTTTTACATTTAGTTTACATTTAGTTTACATACAAATGAAAGCTTACCACCAAAAGATTAGTTCTGCCCACTGGAAGTAACAAGCACTCTTTGACACCTAAAGCTTACCAACTTGGTTAACTTCTCCCAGGAATGGACTGGGCACCGACAGAAAGTCTACCAACATCCTGTCAGTATTAGCAGCTAACAAAAGCTTGAAAAACTTGCAGACTCTCAGGCATGCCAATACATTGCTCAATCAATTCCACAGATAATACTTTTTAAATATGACTCATCCTCTACATTCAAGTATCAAAGTCCTGCTTCAAGTTGAAAAGTGCAAGAAAAGCAAATTTCAAAACTCCTTTTCCCCTTGATACAGTCTAAGAAACCAAAATGAATCAACATTCTCACTGTATATATTTTCTGAAACAACTGATGGATGGATTTTTTTTTCATTCCCACAGAATTGCAGGAGTTGAAATACTCTAAGGAGACATTTCTGGAACACAGTGTATTCCTACATACTGCTACTCTTCTGGGCAATTTTTGAGCTGTAAGTCAAGGCTCTAACCTCCACATTCCTCCACATCACATTTTCATTAGAAGCCATTTACCCACACAAATTTTTATAAACTTTATATTAATAACACATTCTGGAGTACCCTTTTCTAAAGCATGTCCTTTGCTACAATTCTCTGGTCTGTTAACACCCATTTCATTTAAAAACAAGGAAGAAAGAGAGACTTAAGAGTGAATTTAGCATAGAGCTGGTCAAATTACTGGATGAATCACCAAATTTCATTGTCTGGGACAAATGCACAGCAACAATGACGTGTTTTTAACTTACTTTAACTGTAAGATAATTTCAGTCAAAAACTGGATAAAAATCCAATTTTCAAGGTGGACTCCTAGTGACTCGAAAGTTAAAACTGTTCTACGTTATTTGCCACTTTTTGTGATTTCTTCATAAATCACAAAATATTTTTTGTGATTTATGAAGAATAATAATTATTATTCTTCATAAATCTTCAATTTCAGATAACACTGACTTTCCACTTGAACTTATCCAACCAGCCAAGCCCCACCATGGCAGTGCATGCCACAGCCTGGCAGAACACAGCCTGACCATGTGTACATGCACTTCAGCCACCTTTCTGTTCAGCTTAACAATAAAGTTTCTGGGAAAAACACATAATCCTTCCTTCACACAGTCCTCCCACTAAAGTATTAAAAGCTTGCACAGATGGAATCTTCAGTGTCCAAAGCTTTCATCTGCACAGAACATGCTTCCATCTGAGGAGAGTGATGTCGTTCCACATCCACGCTTGGCTGTGGCTCAGCACAGCTGCCACTGCACAGTTCACCCCTGCAGCAATGATTTCTCCTCTGCAGATTAATGCAACTATTGCAGTGGCTCCAGAAGAGCACTACCAGGGAGCATCTGCAGCTACAAAGAGCTAAATTTCATGCGACAGATCTCTGCGATCCTGTATGTGCTCCAAAAGATATTTCCAGAGAACAGCATATCCACACACTATCCAGGAGACCACTGGCAAGCCAAAGGAAAGAATGTAACTAGGGGTGCATTGAAGGCTTTCTTGTCTGAAAGTTTTCCACAGACAATTATAGCAAATTTGGCATAGTTTAAAATTAATTACATAAGTCAAAACCAGAGAAAAGGAAGACAGGATAGGAGCCACGGTAATTTTTGGAGACACTGAATACAGCGGGTTTGGTTAACATGCAAGAAACAATTACAATATTTCTAGAAAAAACAATAATGAAAAAATATTATCTAGTGATGAAAACACTGAACCATGTCACTAGATGACAAGAAAGATAGATTGTATAGGAAGATACCAAAATCCTGTGTGCCCAGTCTTGATCCTCTGACAGTATTAGATTTCACCCTCTACAACCACAGTTATCCAGACTGAGAGAATATATATGGGCCTGGGCTGGAAACTAAATCATCTGACATGTGAGCTACTGCCCATGGAGAAGAAGAGCAGTCTGCTTGGGAGAGGCAGCCTTGCTGAAACCCATGGGAGTGGAAGACAAGGATCCTCGTCGTCCATCCTCTCCAGGGGAGAAACATGGCAGAAGGCAGCCACAAGTGGAAGGACTACAAACCTCAGCAGAGCTAATTGGAGAGATAAAAGCACTGAGCCAGTGGAAGGACCCACAATTTACAGACCTGAACCTTGTCAGGCTTTTGAAGGTTTTATACAGTTTGATTGACCTTTAAGCAGTGTTTGACAGGATAACTGTGATAATGTTTTCACAAGCAGAGCCCTAAAAAAGTTGTTCATTTTGAGTCACTTAAAGACTGGTATGATTATTGGGAAAACTACAAAAGGGACCTGGACTACCAGAAGTACTACCATGATCTTTTAACATATAAGTCCATAATGCTCTTGTGGCAAACATTTCAGAGTGAATCTTAACTTCACACGTAGTTCCTCCAGAATATGGATAAATCTCATCAAAGTTTATCATGACACTACTCAGGATGCAACACACTTCTACACTCTGCATGTGTTATAGCTGATCAGCCACGGCTGGAGTCCCAAAACAGGTACACAGTGAAACTGTGGCAGAAAGAATACTCAGTGTGATCCTGCACTCAGGGGCACCGACACAGACCAGGAGTGAACACAGATACATTCCTCAGCAGAGCTGGAAAGCACTCCTCTGTCACACTTTGCAGTCACTACACTAATCATGGCAACAAGCAAATGTTGGGAAAATACTTTCTATACAAATTGTTATATCTGAGCCTTTATGATCCTTTTTGGCTGTATATAAGCCTGTTTTATAAGGCTAAGCCATAGCTTTAGGAATTATCTCTCTTTTCCAGTCTGCTATGGCACAAACATGAGAAGATGACACAAAACAACATGAAGTCTGAAGCAGTAACTACCAGAGACTTTTTTTTTGACTTATACATTTACTGTCATAACAAATCTCATTATCAAGCAGGGGAAGACTTTTCCTGATATGAGCTTGCAAAGAAGGATGAATTAGGAATTTGAAATATTCTTTGTCTATAAAATACCAAAACACACTTTGAGTACTTTATAAAAAGGTGTACGTGAAAATGCCTCCTACATCAGAAATCAAAGGACAACCTCAATGTCCTTAAATCATTCAACACACAACCTATAGCAAAGTTTAGCTTTCAGCAGTTTTTTCCTCTTCAGGAAGGCAAGACCTTCAAGAGTATGACTATTTTAACCATTCATATATTCATAAAATATTGCCATGTTGGTGAAGTATCTTGTTGCAGAACTGCATACACTGAATATGCTGTAAAATATCACATTTTGCCTAATGCCTTACAAACCTTAAGAGGCAACAAGGCAGGAAGAAAATAAAATTCAGCAATAAACCAAATGCATGTTATTACCATGTATAAACCCTTTCCCAGTTTAGCCTCCTTCCCTTTGGTTTTATGTTAGGATGATCAAAAAATGTCTCTGTTTCTTCAAGAGACAGAAATAATTTTATTAAGTGGGCATAAAATAATTTTTTAATCAAGCAATATCTCATGACACTTCTCTCTTCCAGCAGGCATCATCCTTCAGACCAAAACTCTAGAGATATTTTATAAGCCACTCAACAACCAGAGCTCTTTTTTAAAAGAAAAACAAAATACTATTCGTTGGAACTATCCAACACAGTAACTCACAATACCAACAGAAATTGAGAGCACCAGAACAGAAAGCAAGAGTCAGCAATTTCAGAAGCACCTGCAAAGAAGTGGGATATCCTGTTCAAAGACTAGAGTGAGATAACAAGAAATCAGAGAATGCAATAGCAAAGACTAGGCAACATTCAAATAACTAATGAAAATTTCAAATCCAAAAGCAAGCAGAGTTAAGTAAACTCAGCAAGACAGAGCAAAGCTGCTCTGAAACTCATTATTAGCAATAAGAAATCATTTAAGAAATCTGCAAGCTGTGAATCCAAATAGGTGTACATAATTGTATGATTTGGTTACAAAAAATGCAGGCTGCAGAAGACAACTAAGTTCTTTACTGAAAATTACTGACTCTGGACTACAAACAACATGCACTTCTGTCTCCAGATGTAGCTCAGTCCTGAAGTCCCTTCAGGCCAGGCTCCTTACAACCAGGTCATCCCTTTTACTCTCTTTGAAAGAATCCAGTGTATCTTCATCACAACAGGCAATGAGCAAGTGAAAAACAGCTTGAGAAACTGAAATTGCTATATCATGGATGTCCTGCACCATCAGCAGAGATGAGTGAATCTCTGTCCATAGCAGGTCAGAACCTTGCTCCCACTGAAAACCATAGCAAATCTCACAAATTTCCATGTAAATACTTAACTTTGATACTTAGATGTATCAACAATGGATAATGATAATACAGGCAGTGGGGAGGGACACTTATATATTTCCACATTCTAACAAAGAATATGCCTGGACAGTACTGGCTAAAGGAAAATATTACAAAACTTGTGGTTTCTCATGTGCTTCTTACAATACCAAAATATGGCTTAAGGCACAGAGTTAAAAGGTTCCTTAAAAATGTCCAAGTCCTTCTTTCAAACACAAAAATAGTGTATTAGCCTTCACTGAATGCCCCTGACATAGAGGACTCTCATCTTCTAATACACTTATTTATGCAACAGTAAATTAGGTGCCCATTGCTAAGATCCCGGATTGCATAAATGATAATACAATATTAGTGTACTTTTAGCTGTATCTTATCTTGATTATTCTATACAATAAGTGCTGTGCAGCTACTAACAGGCGCCCTTTGAGGAACAGAGAAATTGAAGTACAGGAGTGTCACAGATACCAGTAATGTCTCTATGCTGCAATGGAATTAAAATTAAAAACGCAAAGTCATGTGAATTCTCCAATGTCCACTATACATTGTACATTAAGACATTAATGGCATGAAGATGTAATAGCCTACAACATTTGCCTTGTGCTGTGTTCTGAGGTTCAGCAATCCTGGAGAACTACAATTGTGAGCACATTAATTATGTTTTTTAAGCAATTACATTCTTGGTTTCTAGGATGAGTATATAGACTATTTCCTTTACTATTTAATAGTAAAGCATGCAGGTATAGAAGTCACTCAACTCTGATGGCAATGGCCCAAAAACCCCAAAACAAACAAAACAAAGGAAGTTGCTAGAGAAAAATCTCAACAAATGTTGAAAACAAGCCATTACTTTTTAGAAATCTGCCATTCATCACATCTAAGTCACTTCTGCCTTCAATTATCTCCTTTAACCCCCTTTACTCGTATTATCCTCTGGCTGAACTCCATCATAAGCCTGATCTGCAAAGGCCACGCTTTTTTTTCTGCATTCCTCTGCATGATCATCTTCATTTGCCTTTGTGCAGTTCTGAATTCAGGCTTGCATCCTTCTTGTTCAACTCCTGCCCTTTCTGCAGCTAAAGCTTTCATCCAGGAATTAAGGAATCCAATCCGATTTAATGCAACTTCCTTCTCTCCAGCTTATCTCTCTCTCCCCCCCCCCAACTTTTATCTTTATCCGATTCAAAACACAACTACATTGTTTTACATAATTCAACTACAGCCTTGTTGGCTAGTCCTCTGAATGCACCTTCCCATTCAGGTATCTTTGTTTTTCTAGTTATGGCTGCTAGTCCTTCACTCACCAGGGATTCTTCTTGAATGCTTTTACCTCCTCAAAGAACCATGCTCCCTTAACTAATCCAGAAGGCTGTTAGCTTTGGTTTGAAATCTCTATTCGAGACCAGATTTTTAAACTCTCAAATACAGCTGTTCAAAGACTATTAGCAATGAATAGAACATGGAGACAATAAGAGTGTATTTAATCATACAACAATCAAATATATATGGAAATGTTATTGATGAGGAGGACACTTCTGTTCCCCTACTCTTTATATGCCACTGACTGTTAACTCTTCAGGGCAGGCATGGGTGTCTCTTCATGTACAAGCAGAATCCAGCATCTTTATACTTCATGTGCCATTCACTAGACACCCAAAAGCACCACAGAATTTCATTCTGTGAAGTTAGTCCATAACTTTGATAAGCATCTTCCTAAATGCAGCTCCTACACAACTCCAGCTAAGCAAAGTCAGACACGCTGCTGGTCCATTACCGGCGAGCTGACTCAGATCCCTGGGCAAGGGATGCAATATCCTGCAATCAGGATGTAACCATGCTCTGTGCCAGAATCACATAAAGTCTCTTCTGCTTCACTTGGTTCGGCCTGCTTGGCAATTTTTTTTGTCCAAAGTACTGTCAGCTACTGTATCCTTCCATGAATAACAACGGTCAGATACCATGGAAGAGGTTGGGAATATTTTAAGCAGCAGCAGGGAAACTTCTTGATCAGGAAGAAAAGTTGTAGTAGCTTTCACATTTACAGCAGAGCTTTTACACATTAACATTGGTTTACTGTGGAAGTTGTTGTGAAATAAACGTATTTAACCCTTTTCAAACCATCCGTGTTACTATTAACTTAAGTAGATCAGGATGACTTGAAAATTTTATGAGCGTAAGATTTGGTAAATAAAAGCTGAGACATTCAGAAAAACAAAACCCATTAATTAGCAATTTGTTCTGCAAGACCAGCATTTTAAGCCTAATATTAAAGCTAAATGTAACCACTACTAAGTTTAAAACAGACATATCACAAAGTGTTTGAACTTGTGACTTTTTGAGGGTCTTCAAAGAATCGTGAAATCCTGAAACTCTGAAAGGAGTTGTTTTTTCTTCTTTGAACAAAGCATTATGAACTTTGAGAACAGTATTTTATTGTACCATAAATATGGTCTTCATATCTGAAAAATCTTTATGTAGAGTAAGTTACATTCAGAGGCAAATACATATACTATGAAGAGCTTGTTTATTATTTAATGAAACAAAGAGAATGCAAGATGTCAGTTCTTAAACTTCATGGATTATAAAAAATAGAAATATGAGACAATTTTTCACGTATTTTGTTTCTTAAACACACAGTAGTCAATTAGAAAAGGAGGAAACAGAGGCCTGCAACTCATCTTGTATGTCAGCTCAAATGCTCAGATTTTATGTTCTACGTCTATAACAATATGGACTCAATGTTTCTTTCCTTTAGATGTAACAGCCACGTGCCACATCAAACAAAAGGGGTCAAGATGAAAATCACTGTATTGTAAGACAAAATTAGGTTGTTAAAAGTTATAAGGATTTGGCTTCATACAACCAAAACATGTTTTTTAACACAAACGGAGCCAGATTAATGGTCGGACTAGATGATCTTAGAGGTCTCTCCCAACATTAATGACTATGAGTCTATGGAATTTGAAAATATACCCCGAGTTGGGTAGCAGGCAATATGTAGCGTGTTTAGCTCACATGTTACATTTCAAGTAATTCCCTTCCGATATACAATTTCTATTTTTAAAAACACATCCGAGTCCACAGAACACAAACCCACCCTGCCCACGCTGCAGCCAGAAGCCGAAATTAAGCCGCAGCCCCGCTGTCGCAAAGGCAGCGCAACTTTCATTTTGGTGCCCCGTCGGCGCAGGCAGGCAGGGGGCTGTGCCCGCGGGCCCCGCTGCCGGCCGAGGAGGGCATTAGCACGCACGGGGACCATCCTCACCGATTCCAGCGCCCTTGCACAGGGCTGGCGCTCCCCGCGCTCCTGCGGGAAACCGAGCCGCGCGTCGGGCCGAGCATCGCTTCGCACGGAGCGTGCCCTCGGCGGTGCGAGCACCCCCGTGCAGGGTGCGGGGGCTCCGCGCCGCGGGCCCTGCTGCGGGGCCGCTCTCCCCCGCCCGGCGCTTACCTGTGCCCGCGCCGCCTCGCTCCGCACCCGCGTGCTCAGCGCCGGCCAGCGCGCCCCGCCGCCGCCCTCGCCGGAGACCAGCCGCAGGGGCCTGATGCTCTCTCGCTCCGCGAAGGGGCTCTCGCCCCGCCGCCCCGCCGCCGGCCCGGCGCCTCCTGCGCAGGGGAGAGGCACTGTCACCCGGCTGCGCCCGCGGCGCGCAGGCTGCAGCGGGGGCTCCGTTTCCATGGGGCTCCGCAGCAGCCTCGGCGCAGCGTCCCCCCCTCCCCGCCGCCCCCGCCACTCACCTGCGGCCGCTGCCAGGGCGCCGAGCGCCAGGCAGAGGAGGCAGGCGGCAGCCCGCATGGCGCTGCCCGCCGCCCCGCTCGCCGCCGAGCGCCGCCGGCTCCGCGCCTGCACGGGCGGGGGGGGCTGCGGAGCCGCGGCTGCCACGGGGCCGGGGCTGCCGAGCTCCGCCCCGCCGCCGCGCCGAGCCCCCTGCCAGCGAAGGAGATGGCGAGAGCCGCCGCGGCTCCCCGCAGAGCCCGCTCGGAAGAGGGAAGTGCTGGGAAATGTAGTCGCTTGCCAGGACGCGAGGGAGCGGGGCGAGACCGGAGGGGAAGCCCCGGAGCCCCGGCAGCGCCGCAGGGATTCTGCAGTCGCCCCCGCCCCGGTACCGCACCGCTCCGGGGCTGAGAGAGCGCCCGCCGCAAAACTTGCCGTCACTGACAGCTGCGGGCGAGGGCGGCGGCTCTCTGGGGGGGCAGCCGGGGCGTTTTCCCTCCCTCCCTGCCCATACCGCCGTCAGCCCCGCTCTCCTCTTTACGTGCTCATTTTCTGAGCAAACCTTCATTTCCTTCTCTATGACATTTTTTGTTCCCTTCTTAAATTTCTACTCTCTCCTCGCTCTTTTAACAACGAGAGTAGGAAAGGATTACAAGGCAGAATCATTCCTTTCACGTCACAACATGCTCTCCTGGACTAAGCAAGAGGCCGAGGTGTCAAGGAGTCCCCACGATGTCCATTCCCTGAAACGCGAGAATAATTCTCCCTCAGCGGAGGGATTGGCTTGCATCTGCAACCCAATTCTACACTCCCACCTACCGGGAAGCCGGGAGCAGCGGTGCTGCCTCTCAGCACGGTGTATCTCCCCTTCCCTAACTACATTTCTTTGGGAAAATGGGACAAGAGTGGCGGTCGCCTGAGGCACCTCTCCTCGCCGTTTTCGGAAGGGGCAATAGCAAGGACGGCCATGGCACGCAGCTGAGGTGAGCGGAGGGAGGAGGAGGGACCTCAGGGCAGCGGCAGCTGCAGCTCGCTACAGATCCAGGCAAGCGAATACGAAGTGTAACTACCCTCTGCAAGGCTTGTACCAGTTGTAAACATACAATAAAGGAGGAGATGGCATCACAGATTAATGCCACTGAAAGCTGCTGCTCACTGTAGTCTCAAAGATTAAAAGAACAAACAAACAAACAATCAAAATATCTTATAACCATGATGCAGATCAATTTTAATTGCACTGCTTGCACCGACAGCAGCCAGGACACCTGGCACCTCCATTTCTGCTCTTCGGAGCGTTTCCACCCGCCGGGCTGCCTTCTGCCTTCTAGGGCTCCCCACGGGAAGGAGCGGGATCCGGGCACAGCGGCTCGGCGGTGCCTGCCTGGCTCCCCGGAGCCGCCCGACAGGGAATGCCGGCGCTCCTGGCCCGATTTCTCTGTAGGGCTTATCTTACTTACATATATAATCTTATTAAAGGAATCAATTAGAGAATAGATGGAGGAAATACAGTTTCTCAGAGTTTGTTTCTGTGATATGAAAATAGACAAAATGACAGTCCAGCAAGCTGAAGATAACAGCAGAATATTGCATGTGGAAATATATAGTAACTTTGAGGAGAAAGTGGTTAGTAAGTTTTGTGCTGTCCTGATTATACTGCTGTCAGGTACTACAGGCAAGATCCAATGCTACCTCAAAGCATCCATTAAATCCTGAAGCAGCTTCTGAAACAGTGCAAAATTAGCTTATAAAACTCTTGTGTAGGGTGTCAAAAAGACTATGGGCAAGTTGGGTAAAGAAAATGAGAAAGTGCTATTTATAGCAAAGGAAAAAATCAATATTATAATATGATGCTTCAATCTTACGGAAGTCATAAATCCTTACATTTCAGGCTGCAGCCAACCTCTACAGTTATTTCAGTTAGACCAAACTTTCCCCACTGGCACACTATTTCACAGCTGCTTCTGTCAGTCTTTCTGTGAGAATTCATGACATTGGGTATATATTACACAGCAGATACACAGTACAGTTATACACTCATTTCCTGGATCAGTACATCACAGAATTCATTTTTCTCTTGCTCACCAGTGTTCAGATTTAGTGTAGGTGGGTCACCAACCCAGCGCCAGCCAAAGCTTGGCTGCTTTAAGCTAACTACGAGCGCAGAGTTTTATCCAGTCTGTGTCCTCAGTGGATATGGTGAGGTATGATACATATGTTTCATAAATGCAGTCCTGTTTTTAGCATGCCAACTCTATATTGGTCAAACCCTTCACTAATTTTAAGAATAATATTTATAACTTTTTTTTTTTTTAAGAAATACAGCCAACTAATACAAAGATAAAGGCATTTTAAGTGCGTGTGCTAGAATCAATTAGCCAAAACACAGCTGAAAAAGGTTTTACACTCCTCTCCTTGCAAACCTCTCTCATTTATATCTTCAACTCTTTGGCTTATTTATTTATCACTTCTGTGGTAAATACTTAAGATTAATGCTAAAGAGAAAACTTAAATTGCAGAAAAATTCCATGTTATGCTGAAGGATCCAAATCACAAGGATGTGATTTGGATCCTTCAACGTAATATGGAATTATCTGCAATTTAAGTTTTATGTATGTTCCAAAATCCATTCTAATTGTACACATTGATTAGAAAGGAATGATTTGACAGGCTTAATTCTTCAGAGAAATATTTAAATTTCACTGATGGTGATTTCACATTCATTTAGGAAATCAGACAGCGAACAACGAGATTCACCTCCTAGTTTTACTTTCCTGGTAGATTCTCAGAATTGCTGAGAACTCTCTGAGCAACGAGTTCTTTCACATCAGGGGACAGATTTTTTTCTTCTTCTAGCAACTCATGGAATATATCAGGTTGGAAGAGATCTGTGAGACTCATAAAGTCCAACTCCCTTCTCTTCATGGAACTACCTAAAAATACATCCAGTCATTTAACTCTTGACATGGGGACTGCTTCCCTGAGGAGCATGTTCTGGTGACTGACCACCCTCTCAATGAAGAACCTTGTCCTGATGTCCAATTTACCAGTTGCAGCTTCCCCCCATTTCCTTGTGTCCTATCTCTAGTTCCCAGAGAGAGGAGACCAGCACCTCCTGCTCTACTGCCTGTAGTACTGAAGGTCACAGTGGTAGTCTGGGGTTTGTGGCCAGCTATCCACATACTCAACAAGTATTTAACGCTGAATCTTGAAGTGAGATCTCCACTCAAGAAAACCAAAATACAGCAACAAAAAACCAACACAAATCAAAACAAGAAACCAAAAATACCACCCCCACCAAAACCAACCCCAAACAAAAATATTATAGACAACACCTGAATCTACAACTTCTTTATCCCAAATGAAATTGGACTACACCCAAACACCTGCTTTCTATCCTAAATCTTTTTATAGTGCTATATCCGGGGTGCTCAGCATTTATTTTGGATAGCTGCACTATCTAAAGCAAAGAACCAAAAAGTAGAATTTATGGTAAAAAACCCTCAAATTATTAATCTCATGTCACCTTCAGAGATGGTAAACTCGTTTATGGACTTTACTCACATTTATTTTCACCTGCTTCAGATTTATCAGTGGTGACTCTGGTATTGCCAACAGGATTTACTTCTGGTTTTGCTATTAAGAGCAAGCATCAGTAATCTCTTTACAGGGTCCAGAGGACTAGCTATGCTAAGAAATGAATTTTGGTATTCATTTTCTAGTCCACCTACATATATTCTGTGTAAGTAAGTTGTACAATTGCTCTGGATCAATTGGTTGCTAAAATTTCCTCTCATTTGTCTTCAAGAGTGGTGATTAGATGCATATAGAGGTTACAGCTAAATCTGAGTGGCAGTAAGCACTTGAAAGAAAATAGCTTATTTTTCAGAATACTTACAAGAGACGAAATATAATGGAAAAAATGAGAGGGATAAAGGGGAGACCATTTCCTGCTGTGATGCAAGTAACATCCAAACTAGTCACGTAAGAAGGATATGAATGCTTGATCACATTTAATTGTAGTTTTATCTTACACTTCACTATTTCAGGAATTTCCCATAATTCTTTACACAATCTAATTGTATGTCTTAAAGTTCTCAGAGTCGAAGCATCTAGAGAATGAAACTAGGGCAAGGAAGTGCTTTCTTCCTTTTGTAAGACCGGTATAAGACCAAGTTAGGCTGTGATTTGATGCTTCTGTGGTATCAAATGTCAACATGATCAAAAAGCCCAGCGTGATCAGTCTTTATCAGCCCCTTCTTTATCAGCCAATGGCCTAGAGGCCATGGAAAAAGATTGTCCAGCTGGGGAACATGGAGGGATTAATATTTTTATCCTGTGTCCACATGCCCACTGTAATTACACTAATTAGAGCAGCTACAATTTTTTTCAACATTCCTTCACTCAGAGGCTGCCACAAGAGCTTCACAGACACCATCACCAGCTACATTAGCTGAGTGCATCAGAGCTGAGCCTCATCAGATGTGGGATGAAGGTGCAAACACCCTCACAGGTACATCTAAGAAGCCAAAACCTCAGGTTGTAACTAACTTCCCAACAATGCTAACGGGAAAGCCAGCCCTACAGTCACCTCTTGCTGTGTGTCAAGTGTTCTGCAGCTGGACATCGTGCAAGAGCTGCCCACAGGAATGCTGCTGCAGAGCACAGGGCTTACCTGAGTGCATCAATCTCAGAAGTTCCTGCAGAACCTCCCTATGTGTGAGTGGTGTTTGCATTGCTAATCCCCACAGGAGCGTGTACGTACACCCCCATGCACACATACATGGATTGGGAACTGTTTCCTCTCCTTATAGCCACACTATAGTTTACCTGAATAGAAACAACAGTTCTGGCCCTCAAAGTCACAGAAAGCGAGACAATTCAAAAATTAAGTGCATTAGAAAAAATCCTTATGAAGAAAGTTCAAACTGTAATTATATAATATCTAATTATTGCAAATATATAGATAAAGAAAGGTTTGCTATAAGAAGTGCAGTTTTAGTGACCAAAGAGGTAGTCTTTGTTTCTCACAGTCACTACCACATATTTTGAAAGTACTCAATTCTCTTCTCTTCTCTATGAGGAAATTGGAGAGACACAGATGTTCTAGTAACTACCCATCCACATTTATTTTTCCAAATTGTAACATAAATACATTTTAAAAACTGTGGTTTGGGTTTTTTTAAACAAGCTTAAAAGATAATAAATACATTAAAATAATTAAATATGCTGAGTAAATCTGTTTTGGAAATAGTTAATAGGCTTACTGTGGCTTGTAATACCAACTGAACATATCCCTGACAAAGGGGACTCCTTAACACACACTAAAGTGACCAGTGAACAAAACCTGCATCATGACTAGAACTGCTTTTTGCAACCAGTAGCAGTGACTCTCCTAATCTTGTTCTGCGTTACAATGAATAGTCTTCATATTTTAATGACAAACCTCAGATTCTTTTTTTTCCCCTTTAAGATTCTAAAGCCAGATTCCAATGTGTTCAAAACTTGTTTTAGCAGTGCCTGTTGAACTTACATGTTATGGGACTGCATTTAATCATATGCAAATCACACACACAGTTTATCTGATTTACTAACAGTGACCTCTTCCTCTGTTCACCCTTATCATTACAGCAATCCTTATGTTTCTCAATAGCCATGTACATACATCCCAGGGGGAGGCCACCAGGGCAGGTAAGGAGTGTGTGCCCAGGGATGAAGCAGGCAGAAGCAAGATACTGGCAGATTTTTGCAATGCTTTAGGGGAAAATGCGATTTTTCTTTAATTTTACTTTCAAGACTGAACCAGAAGCTAGAAAAAAACCACATACAAACTCCAACCAACTAAAAAAAAAAAAACAAACCAAAAAACCTACAAAAAATCCTCCAACCCAAGAAAATTATTTCAATAGAAGAAAAACAGTCAAAACACTTGTTCCTAAAATATATTGAACTCACTGAACCAGAAAGCAATCACTAAAGTGTCATTCAAAATGAAGAACAAAGTAATTGCTTCAATCTTCTACTTCTAAGTCCCAGTCCTAGAATATTATATATTGGTAATTTGCAGGCAAAAAATAAATACAGATATGCACATTCAAGATCAACTCTTTAAAATGTTAATTTTGCTCATTTCTGTAATGGCTTTCTATATTTTCTGGATGTGAATCCAGAACAGAATTAACTATAAATCAAGCCAGAAGTAACCAGTAAGATGAAGAAGCCAAAAGCAGTCCTCACCAGACTGTACATGCAATTACATTAACAGAGGAATAAGGAATGTCACCTTTAAAAGGTGACAGTAACACCCTAAGCAGCTACTTCCATCATTAAGCTTCCAATTCATATCCCTGTAAAGGAAAGTAATTTTATATCATTTTCCTCAACCATTACTGCATTCCAAGCAGCTCTACCTACCCCTCACAGAAAATAGCCTATAAAGGACAGACAATAGCTTGCAACATAAAAGCACTTTAACTGTAAGAGCACCAAATTTGAGAATATTAAATAGGCAAGAAATGAAAATGCAAACAATTTATACAAAAATTAATAAAAGTAATATCTGTCATTGAGATCTCTTATATGACCTTAAGGCACTCTACATTTATTAATAAAGCTGTGCCTCTTTTAATTTCATACTTGTGCCCTCTCGTGACTTACAGATACAGAAATTCTGAAAGAAATCAGCTCTGGTAAAGAACTGCATTGTTAAAAAAAGTCTTCCCAACTCTCACTTGTGTCTTTCACTCAGATTCTGAGTAAAGCCAATCTGACAGGCTGACTACTCTGAAAGAAAAATCAAACAAATTACTTAAGTCAATCAGAAACCTGCCAGTCCTGTTGGTTTCCTGTTCATTTGTTTTCCCCAATGAAAATATATGCATCTGCTTTCTTATTAGCTGAAATACACAATAGAGGTACTTTTAATTTAAGAATAATACATCTTTGTTAATGTGTTCTCTATTAAAGCAGCAGAAGAAACAGAAAAGGGAAGCATCCAAATACAGGCAAAACATCAGTAATCCATGAGTATTGGGCTACTTACAGTGGAACATCCATTATTTTTAATGTGGTTACTTGGAATGTAATCATAGTCAATGATTTTAGGAAATTATCTAAATGCATCAGTATCATTCTTTGCCTAGCAATTCATTTAATCCAAATGTGGGGTCAGAGCCACACCAGACACAATAAAGCAGCATCTTTAAAAAAAACCCAAAACACATGACCAAAGTCAAACTTAGTTTTATTTTTCACATTTATTTACATATACAGAAGCTTTTGTGTTAAAAAACTTGAAAACCAAATAATCTGTACATATAATACAGCAATTTAAGTCTTCATGAATAGAATCTTAAATTTTCAAGTCAATTTAAAAAAATCATTATATTAAATAAACCAGTATTAAAATCCAAAAAATTGGGATGAGGATGAAGAGGAAAATAATGACCACAAAACATTTGCATTCTGCCCTTCACATGTATCATTTATGCTTATTGAGCATTTGTTCTCAGT
Organism: Lonchura striata; assembly: GCF_050655825.1. Lineage (NCBI taxonomy): Eukaryota > Metazoa > Chordata > Aves > Passeriformes > Estrildidae > Lonchura > Lonchura striata. The sequence goes on along the minus strand of NC_140704.1, from coordinate 21,783,983 downwards.
GTAACTTGAAAAACCTCCAAATTCTGAGTTTCTTTCACTTGTCTGAAATAACTCCAATAAGGTCTGCAGTGATGAGCTACAAGCACTTCTCTTCTCTTCAGGAACAGACAGCCCATCTGAAATCTTTGCACATAACTCCATATTCCGTGTCCGGGTTTCTCTTTTATTCTTTCTCAAATTAAGCTTCACTTTTCTGTGCAGCTTTCCAGACGGTGAACTGTGGGCAGTGCTGGCAGCTGATGCATTAAGTTCTTTGTTTACAGCAGTATCAGATACCTCAGCCTCCAGAACGACATTGTGCTGCATTTGTTGATGATTATCACATAAATCGTGATGTTTCTTGACAAATGTAGGATTGGCATCTGTTTTTTTCAAACACTTTGCTGGTAGAACTACTGAATTATTTAATTTTCTTTTCTGCTGCAGTAAGTTTCTGTCTTTTTCACTAAAATCTATAACTTGGGTATGAGAATATAAAGCATCCATTCCTTCCTGAAAACACTGCACATTTTTTTTACTTACATCTAGTTCCATTATTTCCTTGCTGAACAGCTCAGAAGCTCGAGACAAGCCCTCTGTGTACACTTTGTCAGTTTTCTGAAGGGGTGGTTGTATGGAATTTGATGACACAACAGTCTCTTGTAACTTCACAGCACAGGAGTGATCAGTCTTAATATTTCCATTATTAATTCTGAACTTACTTTTTAGTTCTGAACGCTGTGATAGGTGACAATAAAGAACTGAACAGACAGATGCAGAAACAGGGGTAGGTATTGACACAGAATTTGGTCGTACTTCTGCAGGCTGGTGATCCAGTTTGAGAGCCTGCATTGCAGTATCCTTCCAGGAGTAAGTTTTCAAAGCAATGCGTTGCTTTTTCAGTTGTTCTTTCAGCTCATCTGGTCTGGTTATCCTTCCAATAATAGGAGAAAAATATCCTGTGCTACATTTTGTCCTACAATGAAATTGTTTAAAAATATTAACAAACATAAAAAGCCCCACGGAACGTAACTCCATATGCCACGAGTCTAGAAAAGCAACTGAACTGACAAAGGAGCTTTTTTTGAGTCCTCAAGGAAAGATATGTTTAGAGTAGCAACACACTATTTCTACAGGACCAAAGTGCCTTATAGTTTTGATGTTTTCTTACTGATTTCTACAGCTCATGATATTTTAAAAACACAGAAAGCAGTCTAGTATTTCATAAAATCTCAATTTAGAGTGGCATTAGGAACAAAATAAATTAATTACTATAATGCAATGACTATAAATACTTACAAATATTCTATGATATTTACACACAAAATTAACATGATCTTCTTGACAAGATTTCAAGCCTAACAACTCTGAGTATTTTGAAACCACGAAAGAAATAAAGGCTTGCATTCATTAGTCTATCAGTTGTTTGATTCTATTTCCATTTCCTTTGATTTCATTAAGAATATCTTTATTTCTTCATCACTTGCCTTTTTTTTGTAAATAAACAAGGAAGTGATTCCTTATCTCCTGACTCATTTGCAAAAAAATCAGAGCAACCTTGAATAATGTTCCTGCTTTACATAACAAAGACCCTGGTGCCTACAGTCCGAGATACCAAACAAGCCTTTCTTGCCTCTCAAGCTCTTGAGCACAAAGAAAGGAATATTTGCTTCCTCTGTCCTGCACAGGCAGCACAGATGCAAAGAGGTTTAGAGTACAGGTAGAAGTTCTTCCACAGGTAAGGAGACCAGATTGATTAATTTGCTGTCCTTAGACTACTAAGTATGACAGAAATCATTCAGAACAAGATGTCCAGACATAGACATTGCTCTCTTTCTTTTAGCAATATTTCAGTGCAGTAGATTTTGTGTTAAGAGGAGCTGAAGATAAGTAGGACAACTTGTGGCAACTTTCAGTCTCAACTTTCTCTAATGTCATCTGCACTTTTGATTTTTTTTTTCCCAAGTTCTGCTTTACAGAACTGATTTGCCACATACAACCTCACAGATATTGTCCATTATTTATTTCAGCCTTAAAAACATGAATTAATCCTCTTCTATTCAGATCAGGAATTTCAAAACTATGTTCAATGTCCTGACTCATAGAGTCTTTAGAATTTACAACATGTAACTCACCTTTTTATTTTTCCTGTATCATCATCTTTGTATGCAACAAACTCATTAACTAACTTTGAGATTATATCATCAACAACTTTATAATGTGTGCTTTGTGCAAAATTTTGGTGCCGCTCACTTTCAAGATGCTGCAATAAAGAAAAAACATTAAATAAATCTAATATTACAGATATGAATACACAAGTCAACAGCAAAACAAGGAGCCAAGTAAATATCATTAATTTACTACCAGCATCACTAAGACATGAATTACTATTACCTACAACTGATAGGTACTATCAGATAGGTATCTGATCTATATCTCTGATAGTTACTATCAGAGATATGTTAGAAGCAGCAATTAACTAAAACCTAGGAAAAAATACTAATTTGCTGGTTATTCAGAAAAATACTTTAAAACAAAAAAATACAGAGAAACCTTTGGTGATACCACATTAAAGAGATACTATGGTATCAAAGCATATATTTGACACTTCACATACTGTTTGGAGATCTTCATATTTCTTCCCACAACATTCACAATATCCTCTCTTTTTTTTGTCCTTCTGAGGAAACTGAGCAGGCATTCCACAGTCCTTGTCACTGTTTATTTTGTTTCTGTTAAGAGAATATTAGTAAATTTTAAACATGGAACTGAGTGCTCAACTTGCTCTTCAGAGTTATGTTCATTCTTACTCACTTAAAAAAACAGCCCCAAAGCAAATCTTTATTTCCCCTTAAACTATTTACCTTATTTCAGTCAATGCTCAAAAAAAAAAAACCCAACCTGAAGAGTTATGCATAGATTTAAAATGAAACAACAAAACCCAGAAACATTTACTGCAAGAAGACAGGCAGACCCATTGAAATTATATGTAAGCTTAGAACATCCAGGTTAGTGTAGACGTACTACTATCATTGACTAAGATTAAATAATACAAAATTGCTAAACAAATAAAAATCAAAGGACATTTAGAAGTCTCTGTGCACAGATGATAAAACCCAAACTAGAAACAGCAAAAAAAAAAAAACCAATTAACACCCACTGTTGGTTGCATATAATTTTGAATATGCTGACCAAATGCCGTTTTGTCCCGTTTTTCTAGGTAAAGGCTAAGCGGGAATGCAAAAAAATGAACCTAAAGTTCTTCCTGGACATTAAAACTTAAAGAGGTTTTCAACAGCTTCTCCACCATCTTCAGAATGCTCATCTGGGAAGAGCAACTGCTTGCTACAATCCACTATTAAACCACCTACAGTTGATATGCCAGCAGTAAAGCAAAATCATCAATCTCTACTTCCTTTTGACTTTGAAGGAATAATTCCATCTCCTCATTTAGCCAAAAATCACTGACAGATTTTACCAAGTATCTGCACAGATGTAAGCTCAGACTTTACATCTAAAAACCTGTCTTGAAAAATCACTAGCTTACAAAACAATAGCAATGTACTGTTAACACCCTGCCCCAGCATTTCTTGGGTTCCCCAGGACAGGGCACTCTAATGTGTGCTATAACTGTTACACCAGCCTCCACACCTTCCCTCTGGAAAACCACAAACCTCACAGAGAACCAGTAAAGTGGGATAGAAGCAACAGATGGATCATCTGAAGACTGAGTAAATCTGCAGGCCTTGCCCAGTGCAGAAGCAAGTAGAACAACTTCACTTCAACAAGTTTTTCTCCCAGTTAAACACAAAACAAGTGATTTATTCCCCTCTCTCTCTGCCCCCCAAAACTGACATTGGTCACATTCACTTGCTGAGTATGAAACATTTATTTTCCCACCCAAAACATCTCTTAGGTATGTGCCCATGTGAAATACTAATTAGGAATATGTATTCAAACATAAATCCTGAAGTTTTTAATCTATCCTATTCCTTAATCCATCTAAACAAAAACTGCCTTTTTGGTTTTTTAACGCTTTAAAAAGAATGGGCCTTTCCAACATCCTCTGAAGAAACACAATCATAAATTGCCTTATTAATACAGCAGTAACCCCTTAATCCCTGCAATATATGTTTTTTACCTTTTCACTGCAATTTAAAAAAAGAAAAAAAGAAAAAAAAAAAAGAAAAAAAAAAAAAGAAAAAAAAAAGAAAAAAAAAAAGCTTCATGGCAGTATCAGCTGAAACCTCCAGCACTGTATTATGGTCAAGACTGTACAGAACTGTGGAGAAGCCATTCATAAAGAAACAGGTATCACAGCTAAATAAGTCTTCAGCCTCAAAGACAGGAAAGTAGCAACTTACTAAATACAGTAAGTTCCACAAATAGCAAAGCTACCCTCCACCTAAATATATTTAGTCTCTCACATAAATTAGTTTTTAGTAGTCAATGAAAAAAGCTAGGTAGAAAAAAAATTTAAAACCCCACTGATTCAAAAAAGACAGTTAATTTATACTCTTAAGTAGTTTCCAATCATGAAACTGATTTGCTGAAGTTCTAACTGCATCTGTAGTGCTCAAATCGAACCTGAATGCCAAAATGTATTACATAAACACTTGCTGTAAAGCCAGCTGCAATTCCACTGGACAGCTGGCATCCACTTTTTATCTTTGAAGAGTTGAAGCAGTATTAGCAGTCTAATTTCTATAAATTATTAACAATATACACTCTTTATCAACAATGGCTAGGCACTGTAATTGAATATCACTGCTTTCAAAAGTTCAACTACTTATTTCAGCACTACATGGACAAATACAAAAGAAGTCTTAAAAACGCCATTTTCTGTGAAATACTTACTGAACAGCATCCAAGATGAGGACAAAGAAGAAACCAGTAGCAGAAAGGAAAAAAATATCTTATGCTGACCCACAGTGAAAGGAGAAGGCCACATTTTTGGATGTATGCATCTGTATGCCCAAAAAAAGGACTAAAGACAGGATAAAGAGGGTACAGATAGACACCAACAGAGCAGTAGATAACATGGATGAGACATGGCTATAGTATTAAATAGCACAGAAAATTAGAAGTTGAGAAATTATTTTAGAATACAATTAGTCATGGAATAATTCAGAGACCAACTCTCTCCTCTACCCACACCTCAATAAATAAAATTTTCAACAAACCTTTCCTTAGACTGAGATTGCTTTTGACCAGGATACTTCTTATCCACCTCAAATGGACTATATGGCTTTGGAACACAATAGCTCAGAAATGGAAAACTCGGTAACTGCAGATAAAACGGTCGGTACTGGCTGTATTAACACAAGACAAGTGAGTGAGAACCATCAAAACGGAAAAAGGGCCTAATTGCATACATTACTCCAGGTCCAAAATCTTGAAAAAGTGTTTCTCCTTTACATATGACACACACAGAATGCTAGACAGATAAATATCTTAAAATAAATCATTAATTTCTTCCTTGATACTTTCCTTCATTTCCCATAGCTGTTTTACACATTCCTTGTGATATGACTTGTGTGCCTATTAATTGTTCTGAGTTGGGTAACCAATAAACCCAAGAACAATTCAGACAACAGTGCCTTTGTGCTCCTGAGAAGTAGCTACAGCAGTCTCCAACATCCAGTGCTATTCTTAAAAAAAAATACTCACTACTCATAATATAAAAACTTTTTCATTTTTTAGAAAAACAATATTCCTGTACATCACTGGACTTTTCAGAGATAACCAGAACTAGCAACCACACCAGTGATCTGAATAGGTTAAGAATTTCCAAAATAGGACATGTCAAAAGTACACATACTGAATAATCAGTTGACTGAAATGCTGATGGCGGAGTTCAGTCTGATTTTTTCCCCACATTACTATTATAAGCAACACAGCCAAAACTACAAGAGCAAGTCTGGAAACTATAATACAACAGTGAAGCATCACTTCTGCTTCTGAACTGTTACCTTTGTTGCACAAACATTAAAAAACATTATGTTACATAAATATTTAGAATAAATATTTCAAGTGTTTTCACTACACTGTGAAATTCATATATATTTAGAAGTGAATTTCTTATCCTTACAACTCTGTTGGGTCCAGTTCTCCCCACTATCCCCATGTCCCTCATACCTATTGCACCAACTCACAGTGTACAACCAGGTATAGATCTCTTGCTTAAGGATCAGAAAAAGTGTCAGAGAAATCATGTCAAAGAGTTTAGTGCTTATAAACAACACCATAACTCAGAAGTTAATTAGGAATTTAAAGGTGCAAATTATGCTGTGCAGAACCAAACTTTTTTATGATTCACTGCTCTCTCAACTTCTGGCTAACTGGCATTTTCTTACACAACAAAGACTGATTATAGGACCAGAAAGATGTGAAATTTTTCAAGGCTGAAAGTATCAAATCTCATGCTACTGTGGATACTGAAACCAGATTACGAGCTTATAATTTTTCCTTTTAAAAATAAATGATTGAACAGGAAATTAAATCTAGTTTCAGTTAATTATTTTAACTAACTACTTCACTTTCCTTACATCTAAAGAGTCTCAGCAGGCAATGAATGTAACTGAGTTGGAACTACAGGAGTGGAATTCAGTATGCAAAGTTTTAGACTACAAGATTTGGATCTAAGGAAAGATGTAAGTAAAGGTTCATGATTCCTTTTCATTCCTTGGCAGGAAATAACAGGTAACTGCAGTTTGTAGGTCATAAGAATGGGTTCTTTGGGTTAACTTGCCACTTCCTTTACCTACTGCAAACATTCCCTACTATACTTCTTCAATTTCATTTGGTGGCTAAAAACATTTGTATTTCATTTTAAGAGGGCATTACACTTGACATCTGAAGTCAGAAAGCTGAAAGGAATTGAGATTTAAGGACACACTTCCTCAAGTAATCCTGATTTACTCAGTTTGAGAATCACATTACTAAATGCATGAAGAGAACACTTACCGACTCCTATCTTCTACCCTGATAAATGGACTTTTCAGTCTACCTGCTCAAAGGGAGAGAAAAGGAAATCAATAGAAAAATACTTTTCATCATTTTCAAGTTGCTCCAGTAGCTTAATAAATAATCAGGCTTTATTTTAGAACTCATTATGTACAGGTTTTGACAAATTCTTGATTTCCACAAAGTTTCTCTACATGCTTCTCTTGGACATACAAATTGAAGTACAGCACTACATTTGACCACAGGAGAACTGTAGCACATTTTTAAGCATTCAGAAAATAAATCAAGCCAGAAACCTCTACAATTATTGAAGTACTTACTTTTTGACTTTTGAGCAGTAACATGTTTTCCCTATTGAAAAAAGAGAGATGGTATAAAATCCCTGTGAGTATTATTCTGCACTGTACTTGAAGTTTTACCTGTAGATAATTTAAGTTATCAGAGTCTCCCTATGTTAATCATGACTTCATACATTCATTATGAATTTTCAGGAAACTAAGCTCATTAGTACTTTGAAAAAAGGCAACATGTTTCCTAAAGAACTATTGCTTTCTACACTGAAAGAAGTACCCTCCTTAAGATGCCTCAATTTAATTTTTCAAAAAAACAAAGAAACCCAGAAAGGTAAATTTATACACTTACTTTCACCACCCTGAAAATACCTTGCCATGGTTGAAAGTTCAGTCTTTAACACAGACAACATTTTTACAACATTTTGTAAATCCTAATTAACTGCAAGCTGCAAAATGCCACCAAAACCTGTAGAACAGCAAGTATCTCCAAATAAAACAATTCTTTTCATTTGAATGGGTTTACACAGGCTGAATCTTTTAGTTTTTAGCAATGAAGACTAAAATTTAGAGGAATATTTTGTCTTCAGAAAACAGGGAAGTCTACATTCAAGCATCAGCTGTTAAATGTAATTGATTCTGGTAAAAGTACAAACCCATTTTATACTATTTGCAAAAACACCTCACCCGTTACCCATAAACACAGTGATGATTTGGCAGAGGATTTTATGTGGCCTCAAGAACAAGCCAATATGACATTCCAAAACAACGTAACACACACTGGATAAGTTTGGTTCCATTTCTTTTATTTATCTAGCTCCATGGCTAAACAAGACAATTGTGCGAATTACAAAGCAACTGCAGATGGAGCACACAAGAGCTACAAGCTTTAATGTCTCACTACATCACAGACTAAAAACTTGAGAATAGGGGATTTTTCACTTGCCAGCTCCACATATTTGGCAAATTAGCTTCAAGATACCTTATGCTCATTCTCTATTAAGAGTTGCAGATTCCTTATAGAGACAGCTTCTCCAGGATACATAACTATTACTTTTTTTAATGGCCCATGAAAATGAAAGAATTTCTAATCACTGTGTCCTGGGGAAAATTATACAAGGCAAGTTAGCTGCCATCTACATCATACTAAAACAACAATAAATTTTATTAATTACTTTTGAGGCAGGCAGAATGGAAATTTCAGACAGTTCTGTACATCTGACTCTTAGATATCCTTTGCAAGAGCACAGCTCTACACTATGAAATCAATCCTACTATTAAAGTTATTTTTAAATAATGTTGAAATATACAACATATACAGTATTATCAAAGATGGTTTTTAAATCAATTCACAAGACATACTAGTCTGTGAAAACCTGAAAATGAGCAATCCCTTACTAAAATAAAATCTACAAGCTTCACAGTAGGCAGTCCTCAGTACTTTAGTACTTAGTGTTTTCTCAGCTAATGAAACAAATGGAATTTTATGTAATGGCAAAGAGGTACTTACCACATCTTTAGAAGAACTGCCTGCTCTTTTGATTAGATAGAGCTCCCTTTTCTTTTGGTCAATGCAATTCTTCAGATCTGGCAAAAAGTGGGAGAATTATACTCAGTTGACTCAATTTTGTATGTTTGACATAACTTATATTATTTCAAATTCAACAAAAGAACTGTTGAATGAATACTACACATTGAAGTCAGGCTTCATCTAACAAAAATATTTACCATCAATATGAAGTATCTTCACTCCCCAACTCAAAGCATTGGATAGTATACTACCAGAGGGGATTAAGTCCTGCAAGCAATAAATGACATTAATAATCTTAAACAATACACAGTAATTACTTTAAATAATTCAAAATATAGCATGTAATATGAAAGCTGAGATTAAAACGCAGATGCTTTGCTTCTAGCCAAAAGAATACCAGTCTTCTAGACCCCTCTTCAGTCTCTCTATTACTGCACCTCACCATCAAAAGAATACATTTAACTTTCACAAAACCAAAACTGGTTTTAGTTGTCATATTTTATAGTATGATCTGAAGACTGAATATATACATTAACTTCATGAGCACCTCTCAAGTGCTAGTTATATTAGCAATCCTAAAAAATGTTACTACTTCTCCTAAGACACCAGACTCCTAGACTTTCAATTCTTCAGGAAGTACCCAGAAGACATACCTGACACTTCACTTAGAACAATCCCTCAACTTCTGCCTGAGTATTCCGTGACTGACTTCTCTCTAGAACTACTAAAACCACTTATGCTACTGCTTGTTTTCTAGAAAAACAACCACCAAGGTTCTGAAGCACAAGTTTGTTGATTATTTGGCTTACCTGTTCTTTGATTGCTTTTTCAACCAAGGACTTTCCTCTGCTCATACGTACCTACATTAAAACAGAAATACATTTGTAGCAAAGAGAGAATTTACATCGCTCTTAGCAAATACACATGTAAGCTATGAGGGTCTTCTTTTTTTCATTCTACTGCTAATTTTTCAATAACGTGCATCTTTCTCATAGGGTTATAGTTGATAAACTTTAAAAAATCCCAACAAGTAATAATTTTCAGCCAAAGAAGGCCACTGCAATGATAGTGCTGGAACAAAGCAGATGGTGGGAATAAGCAGCCAATGACACAGACACCAAAAGATGAGGTTACATCAGCTAGGCTTGTGAAAATTATAGTCATGAATACAATCACAGCTTCTGTCTTATTCCCTGCTTTTCAATCACCATTGCATTTCCTTTTTCTACTTTTTGCTGTTTATTCATAATGAGCTGCCTTTACCTATCCAGGTTGTTTGCAAAATGAGGTGACCTCACCCATGCAATACAAAGACCAGCTTGCAGCCTGTTCAAGTTTCTAAATAAGCACCATATATATATAGAACAGTTAATGATTTTCAACTGTATTTTGAAAGGACACAAGACTTGCCCATGTAAGAAACTTCACATAAACCTGCATAAATTCAGATACTAACTGTTGCAATTAATGTGATCCCCTAAGAAAGAGGTCAGAAAATTTTAATATTCATAATGCTCAATTTTAATGATCTCCTACTACTAACAGTGTTTCTGCATTAACAACATCAAATCAGCCAGTTTTTAATAGGCTGTGTTGCTAAAGAGACAGGAATCACCGGATGTCATCACATGCCTGATCCAGCTGTCAAACATGATATCAATGTTGTAAGTCAGGCATAGTAAATTAGAACATATTTTAGTGTATTCTTTTTATTTGCAAGAACGGATCCTTTTTAAAAGAAGGTCCGAAAAATATGCTGAATTAGTTTGAGCTAGTTAAGTTTAACAAGTTAGCCTGAATAAATTTAAAAGAATGTTTGCAAGAAAAACCCTTATTCACCCAAGGAACTGCTGCCACCTTTAGGAAAAAAAATAGAAGAAAAATTTTTAAGAGCATATCCCATGAATCACACCTGATTTGCAGCATTATTACTAAGAAACTTACTGTATCTACTATCTTAAATGAGCTTCCATCATGTCGATCTTTTCGGTTGCTAGGATGAGGTGAACCATTTCCTCCATTAGATGCAGATTCTGGACTAGGAACAGGAGAAATCTGGCCAAGAGTTGGTGCAAATTTTGCCTCCTTTTTATTAGTCACCAGATAGTTGATATCTTTACTAAGAAAACTCTCCACTCTCTAAATATAAAGACATAAACTAAGTAATTATTTCAGGACAATAGATCAGTAACTCAATTTTACATGAAATCTTTTAAAGGAAAGCGATAAAATTTCTAAAACAATTAAGTTTAAACACACTGAGTTAACAAGAAAATATTTTCTAAATATCTGGATGACAATGACAATTAAGTTGTACTAGTATCTTACCAGCCACAAATTCTAATTTCAATTTCTTAATTTTGTAATCATCATTAAAAGAGCTTTGCTTTGTTATGATTGTTACAATTTTTTACTACCTACCTGTAATACGTTCCAATTACAAGAATGCAAACACTGCATTAAGGAATAACATTAATTCAAGGAAATTACTCTAATTTTAGGTAACAGGAATTACACAGAAGTGTTCAGCTAAACATACAGGCAGGTATTTGCAAATGTAATTTACAGTCTGCAAGAAGCTATAAATTTACTGAGTTTAGAACCAGCAGAAAAAATAAAATTTCAGGATAGCTACCATGTTTCACACCTACAGTTTTCATAATATTTCTCCAAAAAGTAAAGTCTTAAGTAGATTCATATTCTTATACTCAGCAATATAAAAATGCCATCATTCTGAGTTCACTCTTCAATTTTGCTCCTTCAGTCTCTTTCATTGCCAACTTCAGTTTTGCTATCTGCCTTGTTATTTCATGTCAGATTGTATAGTTTGAGGTATTTTCCTCTTTTCCACTAATCAGTGTGGAAAGAACAAATCACACAACTTGAAACTGTGCCTTTCAATTCTGTTTGTGCATCTTTTACAGAACCAGGATATACAGAGAGAGGCATTGCTAAGTGCCCTCCACACAAGCATCCTGTACTTGCTTGTATCAGAGTTCCTTCCATATAGAAAGGAGAATTAGTAAAAAAATTAGTAAGATGCTTATAAAACTTATTGTTTAAGTAAGAGTATTCAAAAACACTCACTAAGATACTCTGTGCAGAATGCTTTTAGTGAAGTTTCTGACTTACAGAAAACAGACACAAAACTCTTCCTTTAATCTCTTCCAGGTTCAGCTAAGCACTGTTAGTTGCAACATGTAAACATGTCAATATAGTCAGAAGCAGCAGAAGAAAAATCGCCTCAAACAATGAAACCTAGTAAATTTGGATTAAAATTTAAGCCAGGTGAATAATCAACTGAAAATAAAACTTCCTAATAAAAACTTTTGTTCCAATCAGGAAAGCAGCTTCTCTTGAAAACCCACAGAATAATTTGTTGATAAGCTCATTATTTGGACTAAAGTTTAAGACAAACATAGAAAAATAAGACCCTATCTCAGATAACTACAAATAACATTAAAATGCAGTTACAAAGAACACAAAAAAGGCATTCCACATGTGCACATTTCCTTCTAGGATCATACATGACTCTTATTAACTTACCCCTCCCAGCTCTTTGAGGTCCTTTCCTAACTTTTCAGAGATCACATTTGATGGGATATCGAGGTAAAACACCTTCCCAGTGAGCGGCTTAAATTTTAGTTTCTCTGGCTTTTCTGTGTCTTTTTTCACATTCTTCAGGGAAGATCTTATCTTTTCTGTTTTTGCTTGTATTCCATCTGCTGAGGAAAGCAGAAAAAAAAAAAAAAAAAAAAAAAAAAACAGAAAAACAGGCAATTTAAACAGAATTGGATGTTGGTTTTATTTTTGAAAGGGAAAATTCCTAAATTAAGGAAATGGATGGAGCAAGCTTCCATAGAAAGGCTTGGGCTGGAATGGACCTTAGAGATCATCTAGTTTCAACCTCCCTGCCATAAGCAGGGACACCTTTCACTAGATCACGTTGCTCAAAGCACAGTTCCACATATTGGCTTTACATTGGTTGTTCTTCCTCACTGACTTACTCCTAGCTGCTTCTCTTTTGGAGCTCAAGACAATGAGAGCTGCCACAGGAAGTGAGCAGGCCTCTTCTGGAGACAAAAAGGCAAAATGCAAAACAGTCCCTCTGTTGAAAGTATTCCTTCCCTCCCTGAAACAGTCCCAGGTAGGATAGAGAGCAGAACCACTACTCATGCTGCAAAATCCTCTAAGGTATATGAGCACACTAAAAAACGCAGGAACAGCAGTCAGTTTTGTACGGTGTGGAAGACAAAAAACCCTAGAGAAATAAGAAAATTAAGAGATATAGGTTGGTGCAACTGATCCAGAATCTGAACAGAAAGGATGGATGATAAGCAAGTGTGCAAGGACAATTCCGTAGATGATCAGGGATAAAATACAGTGTAAAACTCACCACACACATGCCAGGGCCGTTTAGAAATTAACTGGAATTAATATTGGAGCACGCAGATTAAACGGCTCAGGGATAATCAGAAGTTTGGAGCGCATTAGCAAAACTACAACAGCAATGAAGAGTTCTCTTCATTGCTATGGGGGTGCGTTCTCACCCCCTGGGCCTAAGGAGCCCTTCACACAAGTTCCAGCGATGCCAGCCCGGGGGGAGCAGCGGCCCGGCCATTTCCCACACACCAGGAACACGCTTTTACGCGTAACTCCCCAGGGCACACCAGGGCCCTTCCAGCCGCCCCCGCCCGCAGCGCCGGCCCAAGCGCGGCCCGAGGCGGCTGCGGCGCCTCACAGCCCCGGCCGGGATGGCGGCCCCGGCTAAGCCAGGCCTGCCGGCGGCAGCTCCCCGCAGCCCCCCGCCGCTTACGGGGACGCGCTCCTTTGTCGGCGGCCTCGGCAGCGCTCGGCTTCATCTTCCCGCGGAGTCACATCGCGCCCCGCCGGCTCGGCACCGCCGCTCCGCTCGGCTCGGCTCGGCTCGGCACCGCCGCTCCGCTCCGCGCCGCCTTCCCGCCTGCGCCGCGGCGGCCCCGGCGCCCTCACCAACCGCCCGCGCGGCCGGCCCCGCCCGCCCCGGGGCGGGGGAAGGCGGGCAGGGGAAGGAAGGCAGGGGAAGGGAGGCGGGGAAGGAGAGCAGGGGAAGGCAGGCGGCTGTGGGGACCGAGCTGCGCGGGCTCGGCTCGGGCGGAGCAGTAGGAGTGGCGGCGTTCTTCCCCCCTCGCCACCGCCCGGACCGTGCCTGAGTGGCGGAGACCTTTGCACCCGGCGGCGCCGCTGATAATCGGGTATGTACGCAATTCTGGGCTGCGGTCCCCTTCTGAGTTAGAGATACCTGAAAAATAAACAATATCCCCACCTGCCGTTGCAGTTGTTAGCACCTGAGAGGACAGAGCTGGTTTGTGCTACTTAATCCTTTCTAACTTGAAGCGTAGTGAAAATAACAAAACATTCTTGTGAAGCCAGTGAAAAATTTAGATCAATGGTTCTAACAAAGTTATTTCTGCACTTAAGCGCAGCGATGCATTTTGACAGACACTCCTCTATTTGAGGATTTTATTTTCTGAAGTATTTTTATTATCTTCTCCTGTCCTGGCTAGTTGCAGATATTGTGAATGCATTCCTAAATTGCTGGAATTCGAGGAATTAGCATTTGCTGGTAGCATTATGAGTAGCTAGTCCCTGCCTGTTACAGAGGAGTGCCAGGGCACACAGTCATCACTAGCAGGCGGTGGGCTCAGCCGGGAGACCTTTCTGGCTTCTCTCAGAGGAGATGGGAGCAAGAGAAGGGCTGGGTCAGTTAATCTGCAGTGCTTCAGTTTATGGGCTACAGGCTGGCAGTTTATCTTGGTAAGGATTATTTGCTTGTTTGTAGACACTTTGTTGCAGTTAAAGTCAATATGTGGTAAACGTTTAATGGGGTTTGCAAGAACATGTAAATGTAATTAATTTAAGAAGAATTTTTAAGATTTATTGTCTTTAGAAAACTTACTTGCAAAATATGGCTCAAATAATCTCAAAAATTACTGAGATGCTTCTATATAAGTAGAAAAGTAATATTGCTGGTTCTACATAACTTAGTAATGAAAATTGAAAATATTTATCCCTTGACTTTTTTTCTGCAAATTTTGAGCGTAGACTTACAATATGTTTTTCTGTTCCTTAACAGGTTTTTCTACTCTGGAGATAAAGCCATGGCTGAAATGAGTGATATCAATGTACAAAAACTAACCATTGCTCAGCAAGCAATAGCCTCTTGTTGTGGAGCTATAATTACATCATTATTTGGTAAGGCATACTATGAAGCTGGCCACAGAGAGAATCTTACAAAGTGATTACTCTTCAGTTTGACTCAGCATGAGGTCTCCTTATGTATGTTTCCACGAACATGTGGAATCGAGCCCTCAGCCGATATAATCAGAGGAAGATGGCCCAGCTGCCCAGCCACTACAGCGTTCAACATGTCTCAGCCTGTGACAGTTGTAAGGGCTGCAGTGGAAGCAGTGAAATGTTCACTAAACCTTCACTTTTCAAGAACCCAAATGTTTTACATATTGGCTACATGCAACAAGAAAAGAAAAGTACAAAATGAATTTAACTTTTGTTTTCTTGAAAGTTGTATTATGGTCAGTTTATTGAAAAAGAACAAACACATGAAGAATGTTGTGCTGTTTTATATGCCAGAGGCCAAAATTTGATTTTGTTTGCCTTACGGTATGCTATTTATAAAAGCAATAACTGACAACATGACACAGTGGTTTTTGAATGAGCTTTGTGTATCTCTAATATTTCATGCCTATGCAGCTGTTGGTAAATTAGAAAAGATAGATCTGATATCTTGCAAACCATATAGGGTGTGTAGTTGTCCTTTGTCTCTGATAGCATTGTCTCTGTCTGCTAACATCCCTTTTCTCTCTGCTTGATAACACTGTAAAATCTGTTAGGTGGGGTTCTCTCCCTACTCCCCGCCCCGCCACCCCGAAACAAAAAAAAGGTTGTAAAAGTTCATGATAAAGCCTCTGTAGACTTCTACATTTTCAGGGCATACTGAGTGTTTCTAAATGACTTCTGTTTTATTTTAGTAACTCCTCTTGATGTTATCAAAATTCGACTGCAAGCCCAAAGGAATCCATTCCATAAAGGTAAACAAACAAATACGTAGTGTAATGGGGGACACAGTTTGCTTTTTGCTCTTGTATTTAGCTGATAGTTGTTATAATGCTGTGCTGAGGTGCAGAATGTTTGATTTTGTGTCTCTAATATAACTGGGGGTGGGGGCAGGGGAAATCAACAGGCTAATATGTACTAAACAGACACAGTGGGAAAAAATCCCATACATCTATACCATTTTTAACAGGCTTTTTTTTTTTTCTGTCTTAATATTTTTTATTATGGCAGAATGTACAACTAATACTAAGTTGAGTCAAACAATAAAAAGCTGTTACTAAATGAATAAATATTTCATCAGAGGGCTTAAGTGGTCAGGATGTTATATCAAAGTTCATCTCCTCCAGAATCCAGAGATTTTTGAAATGGACAAGTCTTAACAAGTCCCTTGTCTCTTGGGTTCTAAATAGATGAAGATATTGTGCTCTCAGAGATGTGCTAATGGTTCCTACTATTTACTTGTACTTAGTAAATAAGATTTAAAAGGAAAGAAGATGATTGGTTTTTCATGTTGAATGTGGAGGTATTTGCAGTCACACTTGCAAATTAAATTAGGAAAAATACTTGTGCCTTCTATCCTGGTTTTGAGTAAGTTCTAAAGCCTTCAGCAATCTGCAAATGTGAAGCTTAAAGTATGTTTTTGTAATGGCAATAATATTTTATCAAACAGGTTGAAAGCACATAATGTAGGAGAAATGAAAAACAAATGGAGGGGATGATCTAGTATAAATACAGACCAAGATAAGATATAATAATAACAATAACAAGATACAATACCTCCACTTGAATTGGATGCTGAGGCTACTTAATAAAAGATTTAAAAGTCTGAAAGATGTTCACAGTTACATACAGTAGTGATATATAGGTCTTCTGTTACTTTTACCTTTCAGCAGATGGTAATATAACCTGAATATGTCTCTTGGAGCCTTGTGAAGGCAGTTCCATTTACTTGGGCAGTCTGAGTGGTACATTTGTACCCTCTTTCCTTTGACCTAATCTGTCATTACTGACTTACCAAATTATTTTGCCCCTCTGTAACTAACCAGAAATAAATCTGTGTTGCCATTATATCCAATTTGAAATTGCTGTTGCCTAAAAACAATCTTATAAGCATTAACTATATTCTTATACACCATTTTATTAGGAAAGTGTTTTGTATACTCCAATGGCCTTATGGATCATGTATATGTTTGTGGAAGTGAGGACAGCAAAGCCTGGTATAAAAAACCTGGACATTTTAAAGGGACATGGGTAAGAACATTTTGCATGTATATAAAACTGCATTTTTAAGTAGCATACTCTAAAGTTTTCAGGTTTTTTTGGGTTGTACTGGAATCTGTTATCATTTGAGAAGGTCTTCATGTGGTTACACTGCTGATTGATGAGATTGGTTACACTGCTGTTTGATCATACCTTCTACTGTCTGCAAAAATATACATATTCCTTCCTAAAGATGAACAAGGAGGCAGTTGCACAGCTCTCCTCAAAGGTTTCTGGCTTTATTATTTGATTTTCCCCACTTCGGCTGTACTGGCAGTAGTTCCTAATTGTTATGAACGAGCACAATAGGCTTTCTTTCATGATTGCAGGTAATAATTTTCTCTTTCCTGCTTACAGCCCTTGTGCCCACACATCTCCCAGTGTGCTCCTCAGCTGAACTAATGGTGCAGGTGGTGTTTAAAGTTAAATCCATGTGTCAAGTTCTCTATCCAGAGAAGTATCTATCCTGTCAAATATCTAGACTTGTAGGGCTAGCATTTTCCTAAACACTTGAAACAGACTTGCTGGCAGATACTGTCATGCTGGTTCATTAGACAATTTTTTTTGACTCTGCCATGAATTAAAATCTTGAGATTAATGCATAAGGTGTCTTCAGCAGTTTAAGAGGTTTTTGGTTTTTTTTTTAATTAAGAACTTTACAAGTGTGATTTTTTTCAGTTGCATTTTCTATATAATTTTAGAAAGTTTCTTAGTTTTCTATTTGACATGAATTTATGCCTGGTTTTGCCAGAACAAGTTGATTCTCAAAGAAGAATGACTATCATATAACTTCATCTTCTTTTTTTAAAAAAAATTAGTCTTATCTATTACCTTCCTGTTTTGTAAACTTGTTGAAACTGGGTTATAAAGATACTAACCAGCTAGTATAAATGTGTATTTTTTGTTAAACCATGTTTGGACCTCTAGGGATGCTTGGCTTCCTTTCAAAGCTAGTCAGGTTTGTTGTAATGAACCATTTCTTTGTTTTTTCCATTCAACTTTTTACCTCACAGGATTATTTCATCAAGGCTGTCTCCTCTAAAGCTATTTGCTTTTTCCTTCCTCTAAGTCCTTTCTGTGATCTGCCAGACTCTCTATCTTTTGAGACTCTGTAATAATGTCTGGTCTTAGGTGTATTCTAATCCATTGCATCCCAACCTCTTTCCCCAGATGTTTTAAGAAAATTAGTATCCTGACATTACAAAGTTTCTGTCTTTGCTTGTGATTTCAGATGAATGATCTTCAAGGTTTAGTGTTGTTCTGCTGTCAGTCTCCTGAGATTATACAGGACAGCTGTAATAATAATAATTGAAAGCTTGTATACACACTGCATGTATGGGGTCATGTTGTCAGAAAAAGTATTGAAGAATCTTGGAGAATCAGTTGCTATTTCATGCCTAGAAACTCTGATACATATTGAAAAGAATATTGTAGTGGATTTTTTGGGAAGTTTTCACAAATTGCTGCAATGCTATATTAGTACTGAAAATAGTTATTCACAGGGCTATCAGTCACCGATGAGCACTTAGTACTTTGCCTTTATAAAGATGGAAGGAAATTCTTAATTTCAGTCACATAAATTATTTTGTTCCACTCAGTGGAACTGTTTGCATGATTAAGTGTGATAGCTTGTGTAAGCAGTTATAAAATTGGGATCTTACAATGATAAGCCATTTTAGAAACATACTTTTAAAGACATTAGTTGTGTGTTTTGCCAACTAAAATGTATTACTAACTACAGAAGTTTGTAGCTAAATATTGCTCTTTGCTGGGTTATATTTTAGGATGCATTTATGAAAATTATTCGAATAGAGGGAATTAAGTCACTGTGGAGTGGGCTTCCCCCAACACTGTAAGTTGAATGGGTTTTTGTAGTAACATGCTGTAAGTTATTGTTAAAAATTACTTAATTATTTTTGACAAAATATTATGCTTATTTCTAAGTGATTTTAAGAATTTGGTCAATTCTGAAGTTTCAGACTAATCAGTTTGATCAGAAATGTCTATGGACAGTATAATTTTTGTCTGGTTTTAGAATTTCCTGATACATTCTCTGTAGTTAAGCAGGATCAGTAGAATTTTCATACTTTGTTTTTTTTCCTACTATAACCATTCCTTTGATAGTGTCGTCGAATCTCAGGATGGGACCTGGTCACTTGAGAGGGTCAGTCTTCGACACATTCTTGTTTTATCTTGTTACTTAATGTCTTGCTATCAGCAGCACAGCTATTTCCAGATACTCTGGTGTTCCACCTCATTACCCTTTCTTAATTTTTGTAATCATCTTCTTTATTTCAGAGAACTTTGGGGTTTTATTCTGTCTGGATAAACAGATCATTAATTTTCTCTCTACAAGAGCAATTTACACATTTAAACACTGCAATCAGATCTCCTCCCGGTCTTCTCTTTAGGCTTAACAGCCTCAAAGTGTTTTATCTTTTTATTCATATTAACCCAGTACAGATAGAAAATAAGACCTCTATAATAAATCAAGTTTTCAAATCTAAGATGTGTATTAAACTTGTATCTTGTAAGGCACAAAGTGAGAAGTACTCAGTGAGAAGCAGATTTTGATTTGCAGACAGTGCTCATTGTATAGGCACAAAAAAAGCAAAGTGTGGTGGAGTTCAGTCTTGTTTACCCTCCAGTATGTGGCAATTTCAAAATATAAACCCTAGGACCTGACTGAAGTGTTCCAGTTAATACAGTTTTTTACAAAGCATGTGTTCTGTTCTCCAGCAGAGAACTAACTTCTTTACTGGAGAAAGTCACACAAATAGAAGATATAAACTAAGCCATGTTGTTTTCCAAGCATGATGGTCCTTGGTGATTTTTGATAATGGTGGTACATGCTGTAGTGGCACAGACATAACACAGAAGTGTAATTGCCAGATTATAGTAAGATGTGGTGCTTTTCCCCTACACTGAATGATTATTGAATCTATCTGTTCCTACTACAGTCTGTACTATACTGGTATGGAAAAAGCATATATTTGTGCATACTACATTGGCTACTACATTGTCTCTTAAGTAGTATCATGGCTTTTGATCAAGAGCATAATATCCAATTGTTACATAAATAAAAATTAAGGTTAATAGTACTTGTGTAATATTTTGTTTGAATTCTTCATTTTCAGATCTTTCACTTCCCATTCTTTATTAGAATAAATTTTGACTGAGATAATCTACCATCATTTTACTTACGGTTTTCCCTAATGAAATTAAAACCTGGAAAATGTGTGGGTTTGAAATTCTGAACTAGAAGCAGTGAATCAAAGCTATGGGATTAATGTTGGCTTTTTTATTAATCCATTATACACAGCTGAAAATTTAACTTTTTAAAAAATGTAAGTAAAATATCAATACAAGACAGTTGATTTTATTTTCCTTCTTTCCTGGTATTAATGTAAATTTCCTCTCTTATATTTTAGAATAATGGCAGTTCCTACCACAGCAGTCTATTTTACCTGCTATGATCAGCTGTGTGAAGTTTTGAAAAATAGACCAGGAAAGCATGATGAGCACATTCCAGTTATTGCAGGTTCCTTAAGCAGATGTAAGTTGTCCTCTGTTTAAAGAGAAAACTGGAACATAATACTTCTAATGTTGTTTCCTTGGGTTTGTTTTCTTGACTTTTATTTAAAGTAAATATGCTGTGGGTTTAAATGTAGGCTAGGAAGAAATACTGTCATTACCCAGTATTTCTTGGGCAGCAGAACCCTCTAACCTGGAATAATGAGATCTGGTTTTGCTGAAACACTTTCACAACAACTGGTTCCAAATTTTATATTTCTAGATTTCTACCAAGGACAGTTTAATTTAAATCTGTTCTGCCATCAATCTAATAATAAACATTATCATTTGGTTTAATGGAAGGCACATGTAATTATAATAAAGATGAAAATTGGACTTGTACTGGTTTTACTGCTGTATGATGTGGATGGAATTTATATACTTTCTTACTTTTGTTTTTCCTTTTCTCCCTCTGTTTTTGTAGAATTTACTCAGCTAATTTATTTTAAGGATTTCTTGGGAGGGTCTGATGATGCAGTTGCATGTTCTACCTGTGACGACCATGGGGGCACTGACAGACTAATGGAAAAATAATTGCTATTTTGTGGTACACTGTTCTTATCAAGGCTGTTCCATATTTTAAATTCATGTGTGAAACCATATTCTGGCAACAGAAGAAAAATTCTTGGATCTAGTAAAAATTTTAATGTCTGTTAGATGTGTGATGATAGCTTGTTGCTGAATGATGACTCACTGACCATTGTGCAAGATGCAAGAGTTACGTTATCAGATAATTGTTCTTGATAGTTTGAAATAAGAGTGGCAAAGATGCTTAGAAATCAATAAAAGCTTAAATCTGTAACCACAATTCTGTCCTTAACACAAAAAGAAGCCTTAAACATCAAGATCGCTTTCTTCAAGTTACAGTTTAAAATGGCAACTAATGAAAATAATTGAGTGTAGGTACTTGAAATTTTCAGCCTATTTATATGTTAAATCTGAAAAATGAGGATTCTCAACATGCTAGCATTGAAAAACAAACAAAAAAAAACCCTAAACTGGAAATGTAGGTACTGTGAATAGGCACATTTTTCTTAGTTGGAAAGGAAACTTATTTTGGGAATTAGTTCAAGGAAAGTTTGAAAAAAATCAAATACATAAAGTAAGGTGAGACATGACTGTTCAGGAAATTGTGCTATTAAATATTGATTTTTCTAATAAAGCCATGTTTCCTTTGCAGTCAGTACTGCCACTGTGGTGAGTCCTCTGGAGCTGATCAGAACTCAACTGCAGTATCGCAGGTCGTCCTACAAGCAGCTGTACCGGGGTATCAGCACCAAAGTGGCTGCAGATGGGTGGTTCTCCCTGTGGCAGGGCTGGACTTCTACTATTCTCAGAGATGTTCCTTTCTCAGGTAAGGTTTATTCTCCATGCAGGTTTTTATGTTTTATATTATTTTTCTGTGTTTTTAGGTGGTTTTAATAGTTGGCTTTAGGAATGACTGAGATTTACTTTTTCTCTTTTGAGTGTTTTTATTTATAAATTCTCTGAAGATGTGATTTTTTTTTCCCACCCCCCATTTTGTTTGTGGACACCAGATAGGATTCATTGTTACATTCCCTTTCTCTGTACTTAGACTCTTTCTTCTCATCTTTAGCTTACACAATGACTGCTTTTTAAAGAGTTTCAGCTGGAAATTTTCTCTGTGATAGAAATAGTAGCTGTTTTCTGATAACCATGCTGTGTCTAAGTGTTCTGTTACATAATTTGGAAACATGTACAGAGAGTGACACAATAGTGTCTTCAAGATTTTTTTTTTAAGTCAAGATGAATTTGTTTGTATAACCGCTCCAAAAAACTCTTTAGCAAGACTCGAAAGCTGAAAGCCTAGAAGAAGAGTCTGATTCAAAGCATAACTAGTCCTAGGCTATTCCTTAAGGTAACTGGGACAGATGCTACAGGGGAGACTGCTAAAGCACCAGCAAGCCCCTGTCCTTTTACGGTCTGTTTTTGTCAGAGTGATTTTGGATCATCAGACATCAGTTGTCATTGAAGCAGTTTCTGTCACTGGGGTAGTACCTGGGATCTTTAAACACTTTATGTTGGCCCAGAAAAATTCTTCAAGCCTATTTTTGGAAAGATTGTTATTCAAACCTGATTTTGAAGTCAGAGAACCTTTGAAGTATTTGACCTGCTATCTCTGTTGTCTTACTTCACTCTTAAGATGATCTGATATCTAATTTAATTTATGTTTTCAAACAATCTGGTGGGCTGGTCATTGGTTTAGGCTGTTACAGGATATGTGTACCCAAAGTAAATTTTAAATTGGCCATGGACCAAACTGAGACATCAATGGGGTGTAATGAGGGTTTTTACTTTAAAATTGCAGTTGGTAGTTAAGTGAGTAAACTGAACCCAAGTTATTTCAGCTGTCTTCTTTCCAGAATTTATAATTATCTCTTTTTCACTTAGCTACTGCTTGAAAATTTAGATTGGAATATATTTCCCGCTTAAAGATCCAGTTCCTTGATGGGACTTAATTTAGTCTTCTGTGATAGGGAAGGCTTATGAACCTATGAAAACATGGTTTCACTAAGGCTAAAGACAACTGCCAGAATTAATCTGAATCTTTTTTCTGAAGTGTTTCCTGTTCAATATTTATTCTCAATTTATTTTCTTCTCTGCCAAATTCATTTATCTTGTAAGCTGTTCTCTAAGTTTGTAAGGGAACTCTCAAATTATTTATCTGGTTCCTGCTGTCTGACTTCAAGTAGAAACTATCATTCTTTTATTGATTTTCGTCTGTAGCAGTGTGGTGGAGCAGGTGAGCTTCCTTCCTCCTGCTGCTTTTAACAGAGTGGGAAAATCAGAAGGAGTGCACAAGGAAGAGGGCATTAAGGTGATGTGCATTCTTCTCAGCCCTGTTCAGATTCTTGTGTCCATGCCTGCTGTTCCTCCACTGCTCCGAGCCAGGCTTGTTGATTTTTAGTCAGTTTCCACACTGCTCTGGCATGCCCTGGACAGGCAGTGGCCACTCACTAACCTGTGCCCAGTGCTTTGTGGGCATGATGGTAGAGGCACAAGTTAACCTATAAGGCAGTAGCTGCATGTTGAGAACTACTCAACCAATAGTGAGCAGGCAAGTAGAAGCATGAGTAAAGGAAAATGTATTTTAAAAAAACCCAAATACCTTTACATTCTGCTTATGTAAAGCTAAGGTTGTTTAATACTGTTTAATGCCTTTTCCAACAGTATATCCTGATAATTTATTCCTCATAACTGCTCTCTATCTGCTATGATGTGTTCCCTTTATGCCTTCAATCTGAGCTCTTCAGTTTGAATGATGCCCCAACAGCAGCTGAATCTCTGGGGTTCTCAGTTTGCACCTTTGCTGCAGGGAGTTCAAGTCACTATCTCAAGAGTAAAAATCAGTGTAACACAGAGTAGAGAAAGCAGGTCCTGTTGAAAACAGTCAAACAGCACAGCATGACCCAAGAAGCACAGGATTATTAGAATTCCACTCTGTTCCTAGCCCAAGTGTTCATTACGTGTTTCAAGCATGTTCCTTGGGATGCTAGCTAGGCTGAACAAAACTTAAGTTATGAATGCTTATAAACACAAAAACTGGTTTAATAATAATATTTGAGTCCTTCTTTTAGCAGTGTCACAGGCAATATAAATGTTAATGGTGTTCAGGGAGATGTGTCCTGTCGGTGCTTAAGAAAATGCTGGATTTAGATAATTTATATTAAATTAGGGTTTTGTACATTTCAATAGTAAGTTCTCCTCAAATCCTCAGAATGCCTTCTGAGATACTGCCTACTTTTACTTTTGCAAAATGTTGGAGGCCAGGAATGTAAGCTGGTAGTCTTGATGGCAAGAAGATGCTTTGAAATTTTTCTGCTGGCACAACCTCCAGAACTCGGTGCTGAATGAGGCATTGTTACCTTTCAGGATATGGAGCAGTATTTAGTATTTGAAGTATTTAGTTGACCAACTGCCATGAGGCATTAATCTCTAATTCAGCCCAGTAGTGTATTGTTTGAAGTTTTAGTTAGCAGAAAAAGTGCAGTTTAGCTCAGCAGATAGTCACAGAAACAGATGTTATTCCTAAAGGTTGTTTGACAGTCCCCACAGAGGCATTTCCCTATTAGTACAGGGAGCAAAATCATATTTTTTTGTTCTCTCGGAATTAAATTTTATACAGTGCCTCAAAAAAGTATGAGGCAGTCCGGAGCAATTTTCATTTTGTATAGAATTTCGTTTTTATAGAATTCCTGAGATGTATGAAACACAGAATATGCCTGAAAATATAGCGAATAATTAGAAGCCTACATTTTGATTTATTTTAAATTGAGTGAGTTTTATATTGCTGGGTTTCGATTGTATGAAGGTAGGGGTTGCCTAAGAGAAAGACAAAATGACTAGGCTAATTTGTATCCTGAAGAAATTTGGTATATGGAGAACATGGGGAACACAGCCATCTGTCCATAGGTTATCACATAGAACACTTATTATGCTTTCAGCTCTTGTTTCTGTTTGCATTTTTTGCCACAGTAGAATTCTTATATCTGGACTTGATGTAAGAATTTTTGTACTTGTTATACAACCGTGTTGTAATGCAAGTTTATTTTTTTGTAATCATAGCATTGTATTGGTATAATTATGAACGTTTCAAGAAGATGATTTGCAAGAAAGCTGGTGCAAATGAACCTACATTTTTTGTTTCTTTTACTTCAGGAGCAGCAGCTGGCTCTGTAAGTATATAATTTCATTTTTAGTACTATTCTTTATTATTAGCACTAATAAACTATTTTTAAAAAGTATGATTTTAGATTTTTCTCTCAGAAATGTATATTTTGGGGTACTTGTACTTCAAACACCTATGTGGCATTCAACCTGATTAAATAAATCTGAATAAATTGCAATGTTCTGACACACAAGACTTAAAAATATCATGTGCTTGGAATATCAAATCTAGTTTTAAATTGTATGTGCACTTTAATTTAAAAATTTAGGCTTAAATTTTAATTTTTTGTGCAGTAACATTAAAACTGATTTCCTGATAGATTGCAGCTGTTGTAACTCAGCCATTTGATGTAGTGAAAACACATAGGCAGACTCAACTTTGGGAGAATGAGACCTTAAAACGTAAGTTGCTGGTAAGACTAAAAAAAACAAATTGTGTTTCAAAAAATAAAACCTAGTATTTGGGTATGGCTTGTGGTAGGAATTTTAAATAATTGCCACTTCTAAAGTATATGTAAAGATATTATCACTCAGGCATTTTTTCTTCCCCAAATTGTAGTATCTAGATAAGATAAAATGTAGGAGAATAGGAGAATACCATATTTTATTAATGGCATGGAAGAGGGAAAATGTATGAGTTCAGAACAATATAGCTTAATAAGATGGTATAGATTTGAAACAAAGGACTCCAAAGTTATTACATTTAGGCAGACTAATTTCAAATTTGAGATGTCCCTGCTTATTGCAGGGATGTTGGACTAGATACCTTATAAAGGTTCTTTGGTTCTTTTGAACCCAAACTATTCTATGATTGAAGCAAGTTATATTTAAATAGGCAAAAAAGTGACTTCATAACAAACATTCAGGTGAACGGTGATCAATTGAAGAAGTCTTCAGAACAACACTCCTACCATAGCAATTTTCTTATGGTAAGTATTAGACTAGAAAGTATTGTGCTTAGGTTGTGTATTTTTCACCTTCTTTTCATGTGATTTAAAAAAATTATTTTGGAGGACATGTTAATGAATGTTCCAACATCTTTAAAGGATGAAAGAGGAAGTTTCTGTTTTGCTTTTGTCAGTAGAGCACTGCTCTGTTTTATCCAAATTGAAGTGGTTTATAATACCTTTTTTTCTATTGCTTGGAATGTGGACCAGTGAAGAACTTACATTAACCTAAATAAATATTATTAAATATTATATAATGGCTTTAAGATTACAGACCATTAAAAAGGCTGAGTATCCAAATAGTTTAGAAAATAAAAAGAAAATAAAATAGTTTAGAAAATCTAAATGCTTAGAAAATAAGTCCTCACTTTTTGGCATGAGGTTTCATTCTCTCAGGTAAATTTTTATTTCCTGGAGTAATTATTGAAAAAAATTATTATCATTTGATTGCAGAACAAGTATTGAAAAAGTTTTAAATATAAATAGTTACTGGTTTTAATTATTTTCCTATGCTGATAAATATAAGAATTCCTTCCTTACACCGCTTTGAAACATGTATCTGCCATACATTTATTAGGTTAATATTAACCAGATTAATTTATATTTTTAAAATTCCATTATGGTAATCTTTAATTTCTGCCAGTTTAATTTTGCCCAAATCCAGTTACTATTAGACTTGGGCACTGACTATGCATCTGTATTTTGTCTCTCTTTGACTGCAAAACTATTTTTTGGCTTCCCAGGGCTGTGGGATATTCCTAATGAATGTATTCTATGAAACTGCTTTGGCTTTTTTCATCTGTATCAGCAATCCAGTAAAGACTGTAGAAGTTGTTAATTTATCTTACTCTAGGTTTTACTACAGTTTTTTTCCATGTCTTGCTGTTTCAATTTGTCTATTTGCATACTGTATTAATTTAACATATTGTATAAATAAGATGGATAAATTTAACAACAAAAGGAGTTAAGTCTAACAATTACATCTGTGACTGTCTCCGATTTCTAAAAATATCATTCTGTGGCATTGCATGGATTGCCTAATTCACTGTTGTCTTGTACTATATTGAGTTCCACAGAGGGACAGTAAATCAACCTGGGCAGTTATGAGGAAAATTGCTACTGGAAATGGAATTACTGGATTATTTGCAGGTAATTTTTTTCCTATCTCTAAAAAAATTCAGACTAGAATGTTCTTAATTATAGATGTTAACATGCATAAATTATATATTTCCATTTCTGTGAAAACTGTCAGCTATGCAATAGTTTGCATATATAAAGCAACAGACATGCAGACATTGGCCTCTCCTGGGATCTTCTTGGTAGAGTACCATGGGATAAACTCCTGGAGGGAAGAGAGGCCCAAGAAAGCTGGTTAATATTCAAGAATCACCTCCTCCAGACTCAGGAACAATGTATCCCAGCAAAGAGAAAGTCAGGTGAAAACTCCAGGTTGTCTGTATGGAGGAAGGAGGAGCTCCTGGACAAACTCAGACACAAGAAGGAAGTCACAGAGAAATGGTTCAAGTAGACAGAGATTGGGTTAGGGAATGAACCTGGCCAGGGATGTCAAGGGCAACAAGAAAAGCTTCTATAGGTATGTTGGTGACCAGAGGAAGACAAGGGAAAACATTGGCCCTCTCCTGCATGACTCTGGCAGCCTGAGGCAGAAATGACAAGATACTAAGATTAAAATAATATTGAGATAAAATCCTATTGTAGTTCATGCTAAAATGACCATCAGCAAGAGACATATCCTGCAAATCCAGGATACTTACTGGCCTTCACCACGCTGCACTGGCTCATTCGGGGCCCTTGTGTGAATGGCTGCACAGGTGATTAGGCTTGCAAGACTTGTTAGCTGAAAGAGATTAAACTGCTTTCCTCACTGTACAGTGATGGCATACCTGGGTAACAGGATCTGCGTATTTCAGAACACTGTATGCTAACAGAATGCAAGACACCACAAAGTATCAATAATATTGATACTGTATTCAATTAATGGATTAAAACACACTTCAGTCTTGACACATGGGTAGCAGAGTTTAGAGATAGGCTTGATGAGCCAACCCTCCAGTTCAGTTGGCCACACACAGCTGGGATGACTGGGGTTAGTCTGCCTGGCTCCTTGCTGCTGTTCCAAAGCCACACAAGTTCTCTATGGGTCATGTGTCAGCTGTGCTGGCTCTCTGCAGATGTCTTTGCATTGCAAGGGGAAGTAGAGGCACTGGCTGTGTGTGGACAAGGGGATATTCAGCCTTATTTCCGTTCCTCTAAACTGAATCACTTGCTAACCTCCACTGGCAAGATCACAGTTGACTATAATGGGAAACATTTAACACTTAAATTCCATCATTTATTAATGCGACCAGGATTCTTCATCTTAGTAGAGGCCACCTCTGGTGTGCTGGAGCACAGGAGCCCTGCATGTCCAAGTGCTCCAGTTGCACAGAGTCAGAAGGGGCAGAGACACAATGAACTTGAGGTAGGCAGACCACACAAGACAGCAGAGGAGAGGGCATAAGCTTATTACTGTGGTAATACCTACAGCCAGTAAATTCAGTATTTTGAGGCATGTGAGCAGGTGGAATCCCAGCTCTAAACTGATATACTATGGTATCAATATATTGTGATCAACACAACGTACTGCAGCACTTGGGTCTGAAAACAAGTAATAGTGAATTGTGAGAACTTTGGGTTTATTTTGGGGTTGTGTGTGGTGGTGAAGTTTTTCTTCTAACTTGTGCATTTAAAGAAGAACTCTGCAGCCTTTTGATGTTTGGTTTTAAGGCAGTTTATTGCTAGTTATCTAAAAGATTGTCTTCATGGGCTGCAGCCCTTTGGTCAGTGGCTTAGGTAGAGGCATATTCTCTTGATACCCTAATTGTTTGGTGTCTTCTTTTTCTTTTCCCCCACTTAGGGCTGCTATCTTTTATATGATATATTATGTATTACATGTTTACAGTTATTCCCTAATACTTACTACCTATATTACTAAGTGCTTTTCTACTTTAAACTAATTTGTGAGTGCTAACATTACTAAGAATATGGAGGCAAGGAAGAAGAAGGAGGAAGAACAGGATCAGCCCACTTTTTTCTATCTTAGAATTTCTGACTCCTATGCACAAAATAACAACCCCCCTGTATAGGTGCTAAAACCCCCCTGTACAATACTAAAAAATTTCCCCTCTGTTTTGCTTTCTTTTACTATACTATCTAACCCTTTGTGACTGCTTGTTCCACCTTCAAAGTTGGTAATTTATTCCATGGCTCAAACTCAAAATCACAGCTGTTTCCAGCTGCTTGCCATGATCTAAAATGCTCCTGACCAAGGCCTGGAACCTCTAAAAATGTCTGAGAGACATTTTGAGTTCCCACAGTGAATAATTCCCTTTCTCTTCTGGGCAGGTATTACTCCACGGCTGTTTAAAGTTGCTCCTGCTTGTGCCATAATGATCAGCACCTACGAATATGGAAAGTCTTTCTTTTCTCATTTAAACGAAAAAAAGAATCAACATCCATAATTCTTCGTCCGGTTGTATGAAGGCAAAGTATATGATGGAAGTTGTGCTAAATTTAAATCTATGAAGATGCTTTTTAGAATTCCAAGTGAATTTCTACTGTTACATTTGGTAACTAAATAAAGCTTCATTTTTAACTTTCACAAAGGATTAATTCACTCTTTTTAATAAGAATAAGAAAATGCATATCACCCTTAAACTATCATTGAAGATTTTATGACTTCTCTTGCAGCTGGAGAGAAAAAAGAAAGGAAGGAAGAACAAAAGAAAAAAGAAAGGAGAAAAAGAAGAAAAATTGAGGCTGGACATAGCAATGAAGAATGACTTCCACTGTGTTAAATTTTAAGCATTCATGATTAAACATTTTATTTGGGTTTTAAAATTATGTTTAAAAACGTTCTGGGTTTCTAAGTGTAAGATGTATTTATTTCTCAGCACGGAGGTTGATACAGAGTGAATTCAATAAATACTTATTTATTCTTGCTGCTTGTTATGTGTTTCATTCTGTACGTTTGTTATTTGCAGCTCTGTATTTTGTATAAGTGCGTATTATAAAAGCTTCTCAGGTTTATTTTAAATGAAAAATTCTGTAAAACTAGAAAAATACTTATGTTCATTAGACACTGAGAGAGCATGGTACATACACTGATGGGGCAGCAGGTGCTTTTTGTTTAACGTAATACTCGAAGAAATGAAAGCACACCTATGCATTGAAGCCAAAGGCCTGTTCAGGTGCTCTGCAGGAACACACATGTTTCGGGGAGGTGCAAGTGGTCACTGTCACACTGCTCCAAGGCAGGGCCAGGCCATGCACACTTGCTGTGGGGTCACCTGCCTAGGAAGGCCCAGGTTGCTGGCGTAAGGAGAGGCGATTCCACGCCAGCCTGGCTCAGCCCTGCGCCCCTCTGAGGGAAAAGCGTGTTCAGGTTGCTGCCACAGGCACAGCCACGTCTGCCCCAGTGTGCTGCACTGCCGGCAGGAACAGCTGCAGCACTGCGCTCACCACGGTGAAAATTCCTCACACACTGGAAAATGCTCTACTTGGAAAGACATCAGGTACCACATTAGGCAAGAGTGCTGCCAGAGGAGGTGCTTAACACCGTTCTTTCACTGTGACTTTTGAATGTAAATTTACAAAATAAGGCCTAAGAGAACATAGTAGCAGCAGATATTGGATGACACCGAATGATAAAGAGCAAGAAAACCAGTCTCCCCCTTCTGCAAGAAAAGTATAAATTCAGTAACACTGTAATTTACAGAATGGTCTTACTTCATCCTCTGTGATTAAAACAAAGACAATAACTTGTAACTAGTGATGATACAAAATTTTTAATTTACATGCAACATTTATGGAACATCAAGGCAACAAAACATACAGTTTTGGTAGTTTAAAATTATTTTTTAAAAAATGGTTTATATTTAGAACTGAGAAAGATGCACATAACTGATTGCCCATGCACAAAATGACACCCAGAAACACGTGTCAGACTACATAAAAGACTTCAGCTAAACAACACATTTAGCTCTAAGAAAAGAGCCAATAGTGAACATGACTGAAGATCATGATTACTGCCCCCTCCAAAACACTGATGTGACACGAGAAGTGTTTAACAGCAAACAAGACAAATTAAATCACTGTATATTGATGCAGAATGTTAACTTGTGGAATCTGGATTCCCTCATTTTATTTGTAGTAAAAATGCAACTCTAATTTACAAATTTATATTTAATAATGTTACTCAAGAAACAGGTGCTTAATGTGATAACAAAAAAAAAGTTCCATGAAGTAATGGACATTCTGAAGGTGTATGAAAGGATTTAGTGGTCAGAGTTTATTACAGAGAAATTACCTGTGTGGGTACATAAGGGCTTGAAAGACCTGGTGCTTTTGTTAAACTGCTTTAAAATTCTGCATTAAAATAGCATCAGCGATTGTGCACCCTGCCATGGATGTAGTGTCCTTCAGCAGCATGCACTAGAGTTGAGGAGATGGATTATTATCCTCTAGCTAAATCCACCAGGGCCTTGAATTCTAGAAATGCATAGCCTCCTACTTAAAAAGACTAAATATTTCAGTTAAAGTAAGAATTAATCTTTCTTTCAAGCCCACCATATGATGCAGTTTAAAGTAGTAGTGCCAAGGTACCATCACAAGAGGCAAATCAACTAAACCTGTACAGTGTAGTAACATACTGTAAACACCTAGGAGTAAGCAATAATTAAAAATCTGTCTTGTATTGCAGCTACTCATGTAAACAATTTATGAAACTTCTTTGGCACAAAAAAGCATTTTCCCTAGCACTTATAAATACAACATACTTACATGCATTTCACTTTTGTTTAAAAAGTTACTAATCATACTGATAAGCATTACCTTGATTAGCAAAATTCATAGATAAAGGATCCATTGTATCTTACAAAGAATTAAGAATATAGTTTGCAATTCAAAAATTATTTTGCAAACTTTGAAACTGTAGGGTAATCTGGAAAGTTAGTTACATTTAAAAAAATGTCTCCCTTTTTTTTTTTCTCCTATTAGTACTTTAAATCAGCAGCAAATAATTTGAGAAAACTGACTTAAAAGAATTTCTGCTGTATTACCTAAGCAAGAAAAATACCTACTGCACTACTACAGGGATGAGAAAAGTATTTTAACACACAAATACAGTCATTACATTGTTTCCCCTTTTTCACTCTTCTTGGGATCTTGCCAATAAACAAGGAATCCAAACTTCGCAAGATGCTTACCCCCATCATCCATAGCCCCCATCTTTTCAGCAAGAAACTTTTTGTATAATGTTAGATTACCTGTAACCCAGGCCATTTAATAGCATTTAGTGAGTTTGCTCACCATTTACAAATCTCTATGTATGCTTGATTTATATGATCAATTTACATTCGTTATTCACATGCAATTTCAAGTGTTTGTGTTTCAGTGTGACTGGGACATCTCCTAAGTACCATGATATTAAGTGCAAAACCTAACACTGAGTCAACTTGAGAGAAGCTGTTGATAGGTTAAATATGCTATTTGAGGTTCTATACAACATACACAGATGAAAAGCTGGATTTTTAGGTATTTATTTGCCTACAAAGACTGGTGTTCAGGATTCCCTGTCTCTTCCACAGGAGTTGATAAATATTTAAAGCACTGCAGAGTACAGTGGCTAGAGCTGGTCCAGGCTAGTGCAAGGAGAAACAAAGCTGATGGTATTTAAGTATGGGTCTGATTTCCAACCGTTTCATTTTAAAAACTAGTCATGAACATCAGATTATACATTCTTTACCTGACCAAGAGATTTAAATAATTCCAGACTAAAATAGAATATCTGAAAAGTCCTCTGGGGGGAAGAAAAAGCAAATGAAAACTGACCAAATTTGTGAATTATAAAGGTATACATGACAAGAAAAAATAAAGCAGCTTATTTTTTTAACTCGGAACTAGTAGTCTTCACTGCATGTCATCTTATGGAACATAAACCTAATGCATACAACAGAAAGCTCTTCCTTCTTGTGTGCATCTCAAGATGGTGTTAAGCCTGGACTTGTCATCTCTGTTGTGGGACTTGCAAGGTATTCACTTGATTTCAGACTTGTGAGAGACTTGTAGCTTGCTACTGATGTAAGAGAGCCACAAAGACCAAGCAATGATGGAGTGTCTTCCTTTCCTGTGAAGAAAAATAAGAATCAAGCTACTAATTTTTGCAGCACAAGATTAGTTGACCATAAAAAAATGAGAGATCAGAAAAAGCTCTTTCATCTACACTGCTGTGAATTCCATGGTATACTTCAGCACAGGCATGTTCCATAAATGTGACCGGCAAGACAACTTACACCACACTTTCCCTATCCAGGTGGTACAGAGATCCCTACCCAGGCCGGGCTGAAATCAGTCTTGAATTAAATTAATTTTAATATTGTTTACAATTAAAAAAAACCACAATTTTTTTATCTTTGATATTTAAAAAAAAAAAAAAGAAAGTTTAATGGTTACATAACACTAAGGCTTTGTATTGGCAAATCTATTTAAAACTTTGAATTGATGAGATACAAAAAGGATTATTTTATAAGAATTTATATTCTATACCCAAAATACTACTATTTCACAATTCTTCCAACATTTCCCTGCTTTTTCAGAATTGTCCACAAGATGGAGCAGCTAAGCTTTAATAAGCATCCAGGGGTGCTTTTGAAAGGGGTGTATGTATATAGTACACTTATATAGACAGTTCATATCATGTTCCTCTCTCTATTTTACTGGAAACACTGCATCTCCAAATAAATGTTAAATGCAAGATGCAAGAAAGACATTGGTAGCTGCAAATCCAATGCATTTAATCATTCTTTTAAAACCAAAAAGAGGAAACATAAGGAGTTTGCTATAGCAGAAAGATGTCAGCAGATCCTCCTTGCAGTGAAGCCAACTGGTTCTGTGATGGAGAAGGAAGAGATGTACAAGGCATTCTAAGCTTAGCTTTAAATACAGAGGAGAAGGGTGGGTATTTTCATATATCCAAACTTATTTGAAACAGAGTCCTTAGGGAAACTGAAACACTTCATATAACAATGAAAAATATGCTTTTCAATGTGTATTTTCTTCACACTGAAAATTTGTCTCACAGGGACTGAAGTTCAGAGCTATGAAGAACAAAGTTAAAGGAAACCATTAGACTGGCTCTGTACCTTCATTTAACAAGTTAATTCCATCTTGCTTCCCATCCTGTGAGTGACCTGGATCCAGAGAGGATTGAGAAAGACTAACTTCTGCTGAAAGTTGGTCCAGACTTTGAAAACTTTTCCTGCAAAGCAAGCAATATTTGATAGCAACAAATATAAAGATCTAACTAGGTATCTTCAACTCTCCTTAAAAAGTTTTCTAAAAAAAACCCTACACAGTTAATCTTTCTTCTCTTAAACACTATTTTTATTTCTTTCCAAAGCCAGTTCTTTCTTAAAGCAATGATTTCTTTTCCTGCCCTTATTAAAAAAATTAATCCAAAGGAAGAAAATCTTTATGGAAAACAAGAGAAACTGATTTTAGTTACCAGTGATCTTTCACGCTACAAATTACTCCAATAGGATATGTTCCAAAGCTGAGGGAAATTTTCAGTTTCCCTGCTCTGCTAAAGGGGAATCAAAATAAATATGAAACTTACTCATCCCATTGTTGAATGTGCTTTCTATAGAGTAGAGTGTCCAAGGCAACAGCATTGACATCCAGAGCTCCTGGGGAAGGCCACTGATTGGTGAGGTGAGTAGTTAATTCTTGTCTTGATCTCAAGTCATTATTCTTTAGCACAGTTCTGTGAATACAAAATAAAGTCTATTAAATGCAATTCCTCAAGATAAAGGAAAACCAGGACATAGATGATCATAGAACCATCATGGTTGGAAAAGACCTTATTTGAAGCAACGTCCTGGACATCACCCAGCACTGCCACTGTAACTCCTAAACCACATCACTCAGTCCCAGACCCATATGTCTCAAACACTTCCAGGAATGGTGACTCCACCATCTCCCTGAGCAACCTATTCCAGCCTGACCACCTGAACAGTGAAAAAAATTTTTATAATATCTAATCTGAATCTTCCCTCTTAAGTCTCATTTTGAAGTAATTTCTTTGGGTCCTGTCACTGTAGCCACAGCAGAAGAGACTGACCCCCACTCACTACAAACTCTTCTCAGGAACCTGTAGAGTGATGAGGTCCCTGTTGAGCTTCCACTAGACTAAACACTCTCAGCTCCTCCAGATATTCCTCACAGGATGTGGTTTCTATACCCTTCACAAGCCTTGCTGCCCTTCTCTGTACAGATTCCAGCATTTCAATGTCCTTTTTGGAGTGAGGGGCTCAAAACTGAATGCAGTACTTGAGGTGCAGCTTCACCAGCGCTGAGTACAGGGCAATCAACACTATTCTTCACACAGGCCAAGATGCCATTGGCCACCTGGGCACACTGCTGGCTCATGTTTAGCCACCTGCCAACCAGCACCCCCAAGCCCCTTCTGCCAAACAGCCCTCACGCCTCTCCTTCCCCAGCCTGTAGCACTGCAGGGGTTGCTGTGACCTAAGGGCAGGACCTGGCACTTCACCTTCTTGAACCTCATGCAGTTGTCTTCAGCCCTCGATCAGATCTGTCCATATCTCTCTGCAGAGCTTTCCTACCCTCCAGCAGATCAACACTCCCACCCAACTTAGTGTCATCTGCAAATTTACTGAGGGTGATCTCAATTTCCACATCCAGATCATCCATAAATATGTTAAACAGGACTGACCCCAAACCCAAGACTAGGGGAGCACCACTAGTGACCATGTTCTATTTCAAATGACCAACAGACTAATTTTCACAAAGCATCTTAAACTGTTCATTTTTCCTAAGGGAAGCAACTTAGAAACATACGGAGACATATTAGGAACCAAAAAAAAAAAAAAAAGTGACATTTGAGTGCTTCTACAAAAGCAATAAAGGCAACTGCATTTTAAAAGTTCTTTCTGCCAGCATAATGGTACTTAACAGGCCAGCTATTTTGCAAGCCCACTATGGGAATGTGATGTGCTTCCCCTTGACACCAATTTTTTTCTGCAGTTTCAACACCCTTGCATCCCCCCTTAAAAATTTTTCTGGAATGAACTAAAAACCAGACATGTTAATTCCACTGTATGCTTTCAGGCAAAATATAACACATAGTTACTCTGTTTTCTATCACCTTACAATTTCTAGTAACTATGTCTATAACTGATATAAAGAAGTATAAACTGAATACCTTAAATGCTCAAATTAGTTTTGCCTCATATTCCCAATGAAGTAAATCAGTTCTCTAAAATTCTAGAAATGAAGAAGCTAATATGCCAGTGTTGGAAATCACCTGCCAAAAGTCATACTGAAATAAGAAAAGTACATAGTTTTTTGGGCTCCAAGACAAGACCAGCCTTTTTCCAATAGCACAAGGCAACCTTTGATCTGCCCTTATACTGCTGTAGAATAACTAGAAATAGTAGCAATAGCATTTTGTAATTGGATTTTTTAAGTCCTCCATTCCACAAAATACTAGACAATAGTAAAATGTTGCTCTACAAGGAGTTTGACTATCTCTGGCCTGAAGCAAAAAGCTAATTTACTCATATCCATACCAAATGTACTCAGAAGTTCAAAGCCAAATGCCATGTTGCTATCCAAAATGCCAAACTGCACAGCAAATTAAATAACTATTCATGGCACATTTACTTGAATTTCCAGTAACATTGTCAACAAGCCTATTTTTACAATACAGTTTTTATTCTGGTGATATTTGAGCTGTTTAGACAGTAACTTCTGTAAGGGCAAATAACAGTGCCCAAAGAGCCAAAATTTCCCACAAAACAAAGTAAGGCAGTAGTAAGCTCAGTAAGGAACTTTTAGCAGCTGAGTTTCACAGAGGAGACAGATTCAGAGTTTTATTGCACAAAAAAGGGATGAAGCACAGCTGTGATTAAAACTAGTTTCAAGAAACTTCTCTCAAGATGACTAATTCCCTCAGCATTCATACAGGTAAAGAATCAACTTTTCTACCCAGGGATCCACACCCTCACCCTCCTAAGAGGTCTACAGTAATAACCACTTTGCTAACCCAAAGCTCTCAATAATTTCAAATACCTTGCATGTCATTCACTTCCCCATGTAATTACCCTAATCCCCGGAGAACATCAAGCATTACACAGAGCTGTCACAGATTTGTTGATTTGAGCAAACTGAAACACTGAGATAGCAAGTTTTTGAGGTTTGCCAGGTACATTACATCACCTCCTTATTCAGAAGGACATCTTGAATGTTTTCACTGAAGTTTCAAAACCGGACATAGTTTATATGAGCAACTATGCCCACAGTGCCTAAATGCAAATTCACACATGTAACAGCTACACATAAATTGCCATTTGGACAACGCCTGTAAACTATCACAGACACACATCTACAGACAAGCTGCTAATAGTGGAATTTTTGCATTTGACATAGATTTCTATATTGAATATATCTAATATTTATATATTCTATATTCCACAAATCTTTACACCCTACTGTGTGAACAAAAAATTCTGAAGCAAACACTCTTCAAACTTTTCCAGGTATTTTAACATAAAATTTAAAGATAGTTTCAGTTAATCACTTCTTAAAACACTCCACCATGCTCAGAAAGAAAACCATGCATCAAGTAGGATGCAGAACTAAATATTCTCCTCTTAAAGCTTTTATTTTGAATCTTTAAAAATATGTAAAAAATAGATTTGAAATTATAAAATCAGTTCAAGCACACTATCAAATAGATAGTAGTACATAAAATAGTAAAAAGTAAAAAATAGTAGTATAGACAATAAAAGTTAGACAAAATATTCACACCTGATGCTATTAGTTACCACCTATTTTATCAGCTTTGTGGATAATTTAGCTCTTAGCTCTTTTGCAGACATTTTTCAAGTTTTCAAGTTTCCACTGCAGCAGAGAGTCATTATACAGGCATTGCCTGCAGACAGCAATTTCTTGAGATGCAGAAACTAGCACTGCTTTTGTTTAACCAAACTTCTTTGAAGAGTCAAAGTATTAAACTGCTCTGAAACACAGAACCATTTAGGCTGGAAAGGATCTTTAAGATCATTGAGTCCAGCCAAAAGCCCACCACTGCCAAGTCCACCACTAAACCATGTCCATAAGCACCATGTCAACAGCATACAGAATCACCATGAAGAAAGATGATCCTGCTACAAGTATTCATAAATAGGAAAAGAGCATTTACACAGAAAAAGTTTAAAAGTACAAAAACACGGTCAAGTTTTAAGGAAAAAACAAATACAAATTTCAAAGCTCAATGTGAAAAAAGCTGTGTGAGACTATTGCTGTCCTGCTCTTGTTCAGACAAGAAAAACATTTTCTAGAGGTTAAGAGCTCTCCAAGGACAACAACTTATTTTATCCAAGGCATATTGAATTTCTACAGTAGTGCTCTTGTTCCCTAGAATGCAACCACAGTAACCAGGCTGGCCAGCACTGCGCAGAGGTGCTGCAGGGTATCAGGCAGGACTTCATCCCACAGCAGGACTGTAACAAGTATGCAGTTCTGTATTTCAGTAAAGTTCAATAAAATATGCTTCTATTGGTTTTGCAGCTGTGAGGATTTAAGGATGATACAAGATAAGGTTTGTAGGCAGTATGTTATGCCATTTAATATAGGAATAAAAGCAAAGGCACACCAAAAAGAAAAGAAGGTAAGTAAGAGAGCAATAGGATTTACTAAAGGAGGAAGTTAAAAAACAAGGAAATACAATTAAACCTGAGTAAAAAAAAGCATATAAAAGCTGTTAATTCCTTTTCTTCAGTCTGGAAAAGAAGATTAAAAGAGTGGCTAAAAGCAGTAATCTCAGGGAGGCAGCTGGTACACGGAGAATACAGTGGATCTTAGTAAGAGATTGTATGGCTGTGTTTTGGATGAAAGACAGGCAGTGTGTGAGACAGGGCTGAACAGGGTATCCTGGGTTAACACAGTGGGACTGCACAGGGCAGAGGTTTTGTGCAGTGCAGGAAGATTATGTAAAAACTTATGATGAGAGCAAGGGGGTTAAACTCATTTATGGCACATTCTCTAATCTAGGCATGAAAAAAATTCTTGATTGCCCGAGAGCCTGTGAACTTCCCTTCTCTCATCCAGCTAAATGGTATCCTCAGTGTCTACAATTAGTTCCATCTTTTTACAATCATGTTGGCAAAAAAGTAGCAGTAGCTGTTCCATAATCTGCAGAAAGTTAACAGATGTACCCTTAGCAATCCTTACCCCAAACAACACTTCTGGTAAGATAACTTCATATAGGGTTTTAAATTCTGCAAACATTATAAAATAAAGAAATAGTGAAGAGATAGGCAGAGAAAGAACATTCAACAACAACCAAAATATCAGTCTACTACCAACATTAACCTCAAACTGAATCCAAAAAACAGCACTGTATCAGCTACTAGGAAGAAAATTAACCCTATCCCAGCTGAAACAGGGTATTTATTTTAAAATTACCAAATACCCTTTGTACTACTTCACAGCATAGATTTTTCTATAGTGCATAAATATATATATAAGGGAAGTATAATATACAAAGTCTGGCCATGTTGTCCTAGGATAACATTTAGGCCACTTGAATTGTGCGATTTTTTTTGTATCTGAAAAAAAAACCCCACACAAATTGAAAATACTACTGCAAGTAATAATTTTCTTGGCAAAACAATCAGCAAATGAGATGAGAACATCATAGTACTAAATTATATGATTAATCATAGTACTAAATTATATTATTAAAAACAAACAAATATTTGCCTTACATTTGTAATTTTTTTCTCTATACCAAGAACTATTATTAAAATTAGGCTCCTGTTCAAAACCAAAAAAAAAACCTGTTCAGTAAAAACATCCTGCTAAAGAATTCCTGTGTATTACAAAAGATTACTGATGAGACTAATCAATACTAACAAACTCTCAGTGTGAAAATAAGTGTCTGCAGACACATCTGCTCCCTCCAGGCCTGTAAGTTTACTTACATTTATTCAAGAATAACTGAAGCAGCCAAAGCATTCATCAGGTTTACACAGCTATTCCCAGAAATATCTCTGAATGCTCTCAACCTTCAGTTCTTTAATTGTGCATTTCAGAAGCTAGGAAATGTGAGATTAGTGAAGTCTTCCAATAAACATCCTCCTCCTCCACTGTTCACTCACCCTGCATTTGTCAGGTACTCTCCAGAATATTTACTTGCAAATTTCCCCAGCTTTTATTATTCTGAGATGTTTAGATAAGCATTTAATATTTTGAGAGTATTAAGCACACACAGGATATATTTTTGCACAGTACACACAAAAAAATTAAAATGCAACCGACAGATTTCTGCCCATTTCCATCTGTGCTGCCTTTCAGCTCTGGTACAAGCATATTAGGGGCCACTGTGTAAATGAAGCATCAAAAATAGCTATTTTAATTTTTTTACTAAGCTGCTTTTTTTCTTGTTTTGTTCGTTTGTGTTTATGTTTTAAAATTTATTTTTTAAGATGAACACACAAACACTTCTGTTTGTACTAGCATTGCTTTTGGCATCTTAACTGCCTGCCAAGAGATTAAGAAATTACTGCTTTGAATTAACACATCTAAGACTTCTATATCTTGTTAGTGTGACCCGAATTAACAGTGAGACAGAAGGACAAAAGACAACCTGTATATTGGATTCCTGCATGCACAACAGAAATTATATAAATGACTATAGCTGGTCACTTACTATACTGTAACTATATTACCTCTGGGAATTTAAAAATAAATAAGTAAATAAAATGTAATCCAAATTTGGCCCAAGTTAATATAGAAAAGCCTTTCCTGCATAACCACATAGAATTTCTGGTGTCATTTCAGCTATACCAGATTTTCAATTTCCCTTGCATCAAATGTAGTCATTGGAAGCCTACTGCAAAAGTTTCATTTACATAGTTTTGTGGTTTTTTTTTTTTTTTTTTTTTTTGTTCAACAAAGCAAAAGTCAGTTCTGTTTCCAATTATACCTATGAAAAACCAGTAATTTCTTACCTGCAAGTTTAATTTCTCCAAATCCAGAAAATGCCAGTCCAGTTGGCAATTTGCCCTCCTACCAGCAGATGAAGACAGGAAATAAACCAAACAGACTAATTCCCTAAGAAAGGGAATTACATCAGATGAGTGTTCCAGTTCAAGAACTACCTGAGTAGTGAAAAGTAAAAGTGAAAATAAAAGCTTAAAAAAATAAAAACATTTTCATAAGAACAAGCTTTAAAAACTTTTATTTAGGACAGGGAATATGGAATGCAAACTCAAATTGATAGCATACATGAATATAACTAAAATCTGTAAAAGCAACTCCAAAATAAAAAGGAACTCCCAAGCTGTCAGTACTGTAGCACAGCAGTGAGCTGTCTGGACTGGTATGTCATTGGACTTTGAGAAATTAGATCAGCAGGTGTGAAAATGAGTTACTTACCAGTAGATTTTGATGCTGCAATATAGCATCTCTCTCAGATTTGTGCCCTGTATACTAACACACTATTCCCCAAACTAGATGCCAGAGCAGTTAGATGCCAGCAGACTTTCTAAAGGCAGTTGCTGCAGTGAAAAAAAAACCCAGGAATGTCCTACTGCAACACATTTTCTTACTCTGACTGACCAACAGATCTTCATGTGCCACAGCCATGGCACTACTTGTGCCACAGAACAGATACCCTTGAAGCTTCGCCAGCATTTTTTTAATCCTCCTTTATTGTCTCTTAGAGAGAACTTTAACTATATCCTAACAAAATTAATTATCAGTTTTATACAGGCTTCGATTTTCTTGACCTTTGGATAACTTGAGGAAGTTTATACTGTCAGAAATACCAGCAGCTGGACTCCTGAGTTCTAGTCTATCTGCAGTGGTGACTTTGTTTCTGAACAGAGACACTCAGAATGGTTCAAAACATACCATAATATGTTAGCTTTGCATATGCTAGCTAAAACAGCACTGCAGCATGTGACTGACACTCTTCACGTCCGTGGACAAAGAACCAGGCCTGATTCTCTGGAGGAGGATAACAGGCACAACAGAACCAGTTTTCCCAGATAGTAGGTCTTGACAGAAAACAAGAATGCTGAACTGGATCAGCAACCAAACTACTGAAAAATAAAGAGCAGATTTCAGTTCTTCAGCTATCAGAATCATCTCTGCTGGGAAAGGAAGGACTCTTAGCAAACAAGCTTTTTTTGAACAGACTGTCTAATTTCCCTTCTGTAAATATCCTCTCAAGCTCAGTTTGTCATTTAAGGATTCTTATTCCCTTATGTCAGTGATGTAAATACAACATAACTGTTTATAGCTGAATTCCTCTTAAAAAAACATTTCTACAAGGGTATGGGAAAAAAAAATCAAGATCTTTCTTTTTAACTTTTTAATCTTAATCTTTTTCCTTATCTTTTAGATGAGGAAAACTGGTATTCTCAAGAACTTTATAATTTTAACTTGATTTCCTTTGATTTCCGTAAAAACAGGAGAAACAAGTGCAAAATGGTTAAATAACTTTGGATTGACTGAAAGAACTTTTTCTTTAAAATCCACTATCATATTAAGGCAGCAAGAGTTTCATGAGAGATATCCAACAGGGAAGTTGGATAATTGATCTTCTACACACATAGGCAAGTATTCACCAAAACTAGCATAAATAAGCTCTTTCAGAATGCTAAGTTTTTAATTACAAACAAGAAATTAAATTATTAGCAGCAAGCCTTGAGTAATATAAGTCCTTCTTGGCAGTTGAATGCAAATTAATAGAGCTGCCAAACTACACAAACAGTAAGACAGAGCTTCATAATCTTAGAAAGTGCAGAATAAAAAAAGAGGAGGGCAAAAGTCTGATCCAAGGGCAAAGGGGTGGAAAAAAAAACCCAAACAAAAATCCACAATCAGAGATTACACCAGAAACAGAATCTTTGCCAATGTAATTTGAGTTAAAATTTGGATAACAACATAATGAAAAATTGCAATGTTAAATGGTTGCATAAGAACATTTCAATGGCCAACAGAAAAAAATACCTGTCTATAACTCAACCACTTGCTAGCCAAAACAGGACAGCAGCTAATATAAGCATCTCGCTCAGGAATCAGGGAGCACACTGATTGTATTTTCTTGGTTACAACTTCAGGCATTTAACTTTATCTATTTAAAGCCTTTCCAGAACTCATTTAGACTGTGCTTTATTTTAACAAAATATTGAAGAAACACAAGACACAAATTTAAAACTCGAAAAACAAGTTGTAAGCTAAATTTACAAATACTACCCATAATTTAAAAAATCTCCAACATTTCTGCAATCATGTGTATGCACACTGATTTGTAATTCACCTTACTTCTGAACAAACTATTTGTATTTTAGAGAAACTTATAATTCTTCTATGAAAGTATAAAAAGAATTGACTAATCTTTTCCTACTGGATGAAACTTTAATTCCTGATCTGATTTATTTAAACCAAAAAATCTAGTAAAATAAATCTGAAGTTTAGGATGATTTAAATATCAATTTCCTTTGTATGATGAATTTTGAGATACTCCTTCAGTATAGCAATGATAAAGTAATGCCTGCAAATACAGAATTAGCCTCTCCCCCCCATTCTAACTTGGTACTGTTCTTCAAAACTTAAAAAATTATTTTTCCACTACTTGTCATTTAAAGTCCATTTTGTTTGGTATTGAACTTAATGTATATCGCATTAAAAATATTAGAAAAAATTAAATTTGCTCAACTTTTCTCATTTATGTATAAGCAATATGAAATACTTGTTTTTCCCACCAGTATGTTCTGGAATACAGAATCAAATGTACAGTAGATGAGTATGAAGGTTAAGAAATGAAGCACAAAATCCTGTGACCCTCAGAAGCAAATGGTAATACAAGGTTACTTATCTAAGCAGATAAAGCGCAAAGAAATCAAATTCAGGTTCTGTGATTGCAATCCAGCAGTTTATGATTATGCACCATGATTAACTTACCATAATTTTTAGCTGTTTCTTTCTAATCTCTCCATTTGCAGCATCAAGTTATTCAAACTGTTTTATGACAACAA
Organism: Lonchura striata; assembly: GCF_050655825.1. Lineage (NCBI taxonomy): Eukaryota > Metazoa > Chordata > Aves > Passeriformes > Estrildidae > Lonchura > Lonchura striata. The sequence continues at coordinate 21,739,504 of NC_140704.1, read as the reverse complement.
AGCCTCAAGGTCGCCTGATGTTCCAGACATGAGAGAATTCTCATTGTGAAATGAGAAGAAGAAGACACTGATGTCTGCTGTATTGCTATGCCAAAGCAAGTACTCTCCTTCTGCCACAGTTCAGGTATAGGTCAGGTATAGTGACAGAGGAAGAAACTCCTAATCCACATAATCTGCTTTCCTACCATGAGTGCACATCATTTGCAACTGCATTGCACTGAGGCTTTCAGAGGCTCAATACTTGTCATTATTATTATTTTGAAAGGTCTTATTTTTCCCTGTTCCCAATCTTTTAATTCTACATTGGACAAATATTCTGGAATTTGAAATGCGTAGGTGCTAACGTCCAAGTAACTTATTTAAAGCTTTCTTGTTTGGTACTTCTATGCAATACCTTTATCCATAAAAGTGAAGCTATGGGAGAAAAGATAACCCTATAAAACCAGAATTTAGTATTGCACATTAGACTCCTAGAAGGGGACACACTACCATGCTAATGTCACTGAGTATGCAAAATGGTGAAAGAAAAGTCCCTGTGGGTCTCTAACACGCCAAGGGAAGTGAAGGGCAGAAGGGAGCAGAAGGCAGACTCCTTACAAAAGTATTTTTCATTCTGGAGTCAGAAAACATTTTCCTGTAAATATCCCAACATTTGGTGTTGAAGACACCAATAGCTTCAAAAGCTTTAAACTTTTTTTAGAATGTTAAGGTTTATTTTAAAATAAACCTTTTAACCCCCCCTTTTTAATAGTTTGGAAAAAGATTTTAAAATACAAGGGGCTAAAAATAAATGCCTCCCTATCTACTGCATCTTGTAGAGTAAGCCCTTTCCTTTAGGCTGCTGTCAACCCAGAAACTTTTGGCTTCCACTTGCACAACAAACCCACGTGGATTCTAAGAACAGAATTATCATGTTGGAGGTGTGATTGCCAATTGTTTAATTGTGAATAGTTCTGTACCTTGCCCTATGTTCCTCTCTGAATTGCAGGAGTCTCTCTGTCTATGTCTTACGCCCAGCTGAAATTCTCCTAGTTATATTTGCAAGAAAGGAAACACCCATGTCTTCTTGGGTTTCCACCTCACTAAAAACAGAACTTCTCTTCTTGCTGTCAACTCACACCCTTGTAAAACAGAATGGGATTACAATAGTACAGTGAACTTGAAAAGAAAAAAATTGCACCAAAAAAAAAAATTCAAAACACTGCCTAAACAGAAGTTTAAACATCTCTCAGAATATGTAATATTTTCTATGCTTAAAAAAAAAAACAAAACAAAAAAAATCCACGACACACAGACAAGTTTTTAACATCTCTTAGAATATGTAATATTTTTCTATGCTGTAAAAATAAAATACCAAAAAAAACCCCAAAAACAAAACAAAAAAAACCCACACAAAACCACAAAAAATAAAAACAAAACACAACAAAAAAAACTCCACACACAGACAAGTTAAATAAAAAAAGGACCTGAAAATCAACCAAACTGTAATACTAAGGATTTCAAACTGCTGCTCAAACCTGAGTGAGAAGCAGAGGACAGACAGGAAGCATTACAAAAAAAAGCATGGCTAATGTGAATTAGGGTTTGATAGCAGGATCCATTAAAGCTTTAAGAGGAAAGGATTAGCATTCTCAGTTTTCACATTCTAGGAAAGAAACTTGCCAAGATCAAAGATTAAATTTTAATCTTCAACTTCCTTTCAGTGAGGAAATAAAGCAGCTGCAACAAATTGGATTTACTGTACTTAAGCAGTTGAGGAATTCAGTTTCTTTGGAAAAAAGCCTTAAAAGAGGGACTATCTGAAATGAAGGCAAGAGGGCTGAAGCACATTGATCCAGCTTTCCTATTTATCCAGATGATTTAGGTTTTGAGCTAGGATTACAAAGCCAGGCAACCCATATTAAAGTTTTACTCACAAGGAGACACAAAACACAATCTACATTTCAAAGCTTTGGTCAGACTCTCCTGCTTCCATTTCCTTGGAGAAGCTTTTCTCTGCTTTGTCCCTGACAGCCCAGCCATAGCCTGCATCCTCTGCAGCCCAGCCAGAGCATCCTCTGCAGCCTTGTCCCTGACAGCCCAGCCAGAGCATCCTCTGCAGCCTTGTCCCTGACAGCCCAGCCAGAGCATCCTCTGCAGCCTTGTGCCTTCCTCTCTGACCCTCCCTGCTGCACAGTGGCAGCACGGTGCAGAACCCAGAGCATTTACAAACAGCATCCTAACAAAGTGAGGACAAGCAGAGATACTATTTTCATAAGAAAGTTTTTTAACCAAATGGGGCATGGCCATTCACTGAAAAGAAATCATCTTTGCTACAGAGAATACAGTGTATCTTCCTTTACACAGTCCATAACAGACCTAGTAGCTCATGGTGTGTTTGAAACAGAGAAGCTAATGTTGCCTGGAGTTAATCGCGTCCAAATTACACATTGTTCTCTTTACAAATACAGCTGTATTATTCAGATAGAAAATGTAGTATTGCTGGATATTAAATAATTAAGTATACTATAATAAAATGTTAAGCTATATTAAGACATTAAGAATGAAGGAAAAGCATAGTTTGGACCTTGGAAAGGCTAATTCTGAAGGAACAGCCAGACAAATTAAACCTATCTTTAAGATTTGACAACACATGAAAAAAAATTCTTAATTACACAGTCAAGCTTAATTCAGTATAAGATGTGAGTGCCCCTACAATTTAATTTGATGCTTATCTATGCATTAACCAGTAACAGAATTCCAAACATGGAAGACTGACTTTTTTTCCCCCCCAACTTTTCTTCCCTCCATAGAGAACACCATATCAAGATGGGGATCTAGGAAGAAACAGTAGAGGAAGATAAAAAACAGAGTGGTATAAAATATAGCATAGTCATTGAATATACAAAATACATTTCACATAAATGTGATAAATTGATAAAAAAATTACACCAGTGGGGACAAAGGGGCTGTACCATCTTACTCCGGGCACACTAACCTGAAAGCTGAAGAAATTCTTTACAAGGAAACCTGTGGTGGCAAACCTTACACAAATCAGTTTTCATTCCAACAAAAATCAAACCAAAAGAAAAAACTTTTAAAGCATTTTGAGAGTTTTTCTGCTTTGCATAAAATGCTTTCCTTTTTCCTTTCACTTTGTTTAAAAAGATGTTTTATGTTAAAGTGATCAACTTTTATAAGATCAGTGAGATCAATTTTTGGAACATCAGTAGTTGAGTCAATATGCAGGAAATGAGCCAATCAGGAAATTAGAGGACTCTCTCACATAATCATCATCAATATTTAACATATATAAACATAAATATCAAATTTAACTGAAATTAACTGCAGAATCTGAACTTGAATGTAATAAAAGCGGAGTTTGTCATAACACAGATAAAGGTGTTAGTCAAAAGAAAGACTAAGAATCACCCTAAGAAGGAAAAAAGTCTGTTTAAGCTGAGCTAAAGAGTTTTAGTGCAAACATATTGTGGGCCAATGGTTCCAGATTTTGCCCAGTCACATCTTTGACTGAGCTAACTAGTCCATCAAGGCAGTGGTCTCATTTTTTTAAAATGTAACATTTTGTTTATCTTATACTCTTCAATTTCTATTTTTTTACATTTAAGATTGCAAATAATACATTGGCACAATAGTATATTTATATAATTTATAAATAATTATACATATATTGTGGGGGTTCTTAGAATTTCTTTTTACTGATGAGCTGTGCAATCAAATGTCTCTGTGCTTCAAGAGACATTCAACATTTCTTTGCAGAAACATAGAGAATGAAGGAATGTCTACCTCTGTACATTCTGAATACTCCAAGATGCAGTTCCTTGATGATTTGGGATCCCTATCCCATCAAATTACAATTCTGTAATTTGAACATTACAAAATTCAAATTATTTTCCTCATCTAGACATTCCAGATCACAGGCTTCTCCTGGCTGTCCTCCTGTGAGCTGTTATTTTCAAGCACTTAAGAGCTGTTAATTTTACACACATTAAGGCCTTTAGAACTGCCTCACTGTCACTGTAAAAATACACTATTCTTAGAGAAGAGTGGAGCCAAAAGCACTGTTCTGTAGTGTTCAATTGAAGTCCTAGGAAAAACACATCACAGTGATGACATCCGAAGAAAAAACCTGAAGGCCCTGAGTGGCTCATTATTATTACAATTCACACAATGGAAATGTTTCCTGAACACTGATGGACTGGGGGCATCCAGGAACACCTGTCCAGGAAGTCTATTCCAGGGTTTGACCTCCCTCTGGGAAAAGAGATATTTCCCAATGTCCAGTCTGAACCTTCTTCCTGATGAGCTGCATATTAGCTTAAATATGCTGAAATAATAATCAGGTTGCCTATTACAGATTCACTTCTCCAACTTGATTTGCCATCAGACACCTGCCAACAAAGTAAGAGGTCCAATCCCTAGATTGGGGGGGCGGGGGGGGGGCATATTGCTAAGAAATGCAATTAAACTGAGAGACAAAAAACCTGGTACTCTTTTGAGAATAACAAATTGATAAATTTTCAGCTCCACCATTTTCCAGATACTGGTATTCATGAGATCTGTAAATTGGCTTTTAACTACATTGGAAACTATGTTGTTCATTGTAGTTTGAATATTCAAGTGTGTGAGACAAAGTTAAGAATACTGAAAATTGTAGAACATGAAGCATAGCAGCTGTAAAAGAAAAATTTCTTCCAAATTTATCTGAAGTCCTGTCCCCATATTTATTTCATGCTTTGCAGAAGACCCCCTTAGGAAAAGTGCATACAGAAAAGTTTCTCTGTAGGAAATCTAATGTTTAACCTGAAGGTCTTGTTGATCTGTTGATCCTGGATTAACTGATTTCCAAGTTTCAGTAACAGCCTATACTGTCAACAAAGTCAGACCTCTATTCCTCACATTACTTTTTTTTTTGGTGGGGGAAGGCAGAAATAGATATTGACTCAGATTCTGTCAAGTCCACTGATGAGATACATAAAACATTTTGCTTTGCATGCCTGTGAAATATCATTTTGGAAACCTCAACAAAACCTTACTCAACAGAAGTTTGAAGTCGTAGACCTTCCTACCTTAAGAACAGCAACCAGTAGAATAGAAGAGCATCATCAAAAATAAAGTACAGAATGTTTATTTGTAATAGTTTCAATTATACATCAAACAATCCTAAACCAGATCTCTAAGTGTTTTACAAACAGCAATGCAGTATGCCTTGGGCAGAATTACAGTCCCAAACTTGCTCTTATCTGCTGATGTAGAACTCAGATTACAGCATACATTCACTGCTTCAAAACGCTAGTAATGGTAGGCGAGCAAAACACTAAGTTTTGGTATTACTTTAACATCATTCTAAAATGGCTGGACCATAAAAAGCAATTGGCCAAAACTCATGCCTCATTACAGATACATTACTGTCAAAACACATTCTGCTGCCAGGTCGCCTTTGGTTGTAATAAAAAACCCAACATAAATACCAAATATGATTAAAGTAAGTTGATTATGACTGATGTTGACCATTAGAAACCTGCTAGGAATATTTCTTCCCCTCCCTCACCTGACAGGCACACTACACTCACAGCAATAAAAATGTAAAATTGTACCACTCCAAATATCAAGAGTACTTCAGACTCCTGACTGCAGTGTCTCACAAACAGATATACAAGAACATTGTCAAGATACAACAGAGGTTATTCCACAATTTGAGCCTTTACACAATAAAGCCACCAAACAAAATCAAACCTGAAAGACTGAGATTTTCAGAACAGTCTGACTGCATACAACTCAGTTAAAATTTAACAGCAGGTATGAACATTCAAAATTGCCAGTATCAGTGTAGAAGTTTAAATAAGTTTACACCTTGCCCCACCTCCCCCATGTAACCAGGGATGCAAAAGCAGTATAACATGAATCATCAGGCATATGAGTAAGTTCAGAGAAGAATTCAAGAACAGGTATGCCTCAAAACCTTACAGTCAATCAGAGGAAAAAAAAAGAAGCTTGGAAAAACATCTTTTCCTTACTCAACTCTACATTTGGCCTAAAAAAATGCCAATTCTGTACTCCTGAACATTTTCATAAAATCTATTTAAATCACTGGCAATTAAATTATCTATCATGAGAGAGAGCGAGCAGCAGAAAAAAGAAAAGCTTTGCTTATGAGCTTGAAATATTTTACTTTGTACTAAAGACCCTTTTGGATGGTGTCTTCATAGATTCTCCTTATCATGGATCTCCGATGGCTGCCATGTTACTCCAGGGCTCAGACATTTACCAATTAATCCAGATTTAAGGCAAAATAGTTTGGTTTGTATTTGTTATGAACAGAACATTCAACTGCTGCAGGTGCACCCTATGGCAGTTTCATGGCAACCATCCCTGAGTCTTCCACCTGCCTGGGTCTTCAAACACGGAATTACAGAATGGCTTGGGCTGGGAGGGACCTCACAGATCATCTCCAGCACCTGCCATGGGCAGGGCCAGCTTCCACAACACCAGGCTGCTCAGAGACCCATCCAAAGTGGGAATGTCTCTGCAAAAGGAGAGCACCTCCCCACCCAACAGATAGGGCTGAGAGGATAAATTGCATAATGATCATAAGATACTCAAATATTTATCACACTAGAAATCACAAATGCTATTAATAAAAAATAAGCCTTCTACTGTTTTAGCATTTTGCCTTGCATTGAAGAAATGGTGATAGTGAACTGTCTTGCCAGTTTGAATAGTTTTAGGACTACCAGACAAACTGAGTCATCACAAATAAATTAAAATCTAGACAAAAAAAAAAAATATTTTTTTACCCCTCTTGCCTAACCTTTAAAAAATGGTCTTCAAAAGGTAGCTGGTTTCAATACTTTTAGGGGTAGCCTTAAAACTGGAAGTAATAAAATATAAAGAACATTTTATAAAAACATTTAAAAAATTAAGCAAGTTACTGTAAGCTATTTCAGATTTTAAAAAATGTAAATATTCAATCTCAGAATTATTCTGGTTTACACTACTACAGTTACCAGGGAACCATTCCCAAATCTAAGACTTGTCAGATAAAAAAGATCTAACATACATCAATTTCTTTAAGAAGTTGACTCATTTCCACAGGATTAGGAACATATTGTATAGTTATATAACTTAAATAATTTAAGTAATGCTGCTCTAGCAATGCTCCTCCATTATACTAACTTACAACTGGTCTTGCAGTTCCACAATGATATATTCCAGCTGCTCCTTCTCCATTTTATGGGCTAGATCCATATCTTCAATTCTTTGTAACAGCAGTTTATTCTGTGAGACAGATTCAGACAGCTGGTTTTCTCTGAGTCGTACCAATTCTTCAAGATAACCCTGAAACAAAAAGTTATCAGAAAACTTTAAAGAACACACTATCAAAACTTTCGATTATGCACGTTCATATTTGTTGGTTTATGATGTACACAATTTTATTTTGGGTTTGTTGTAGGTTTGATTATTTATTTTAAACAGACTAATTTAAATTGACTTTAGATTACTTTGAGATTTCCTAATGGGTAACAGGAAAATCACATATTTATTTATATTCTTGCAGAGTAGAAAAATGGATGAAAAAACAAGACAGGAAAGCCTCTAGCATGAAAGACTAATTCATTTTCAAAAACAACTGTCACAAGTCCAAGGAAGAAAACCAGAATTTTACAACTGAACAGATACAAGATGTTAGATAATACACAAGGGCAAGAGTAGAATATATCTATGTGGATCTTTATAGTTAATGAAAGGGATCCAGAATTACTATGAATAAAATATCCAATGTTATTTTAAAGTTTCTTTGAACTTTTGAATCATACATTACAATGACAAAGAAGGTACTAGCATATCAGATGTTAGTAACTTACAAAGAGTCAATTAAAACCAAATATAGTAAGTCTACACTACATAAAATTGTGCACATTCCTTGAAACCTGTGGAAAAATGTGTAACTGTTTTACATGTGCCCACATTTTAAAAAAGGTATTAAAAAAAGGTAGTTCTCAAAACACAGAAGGGGTGTGTCTGTTCTCAACTCTTGTTAAGAAAACAGGTATTAGCTCATAACAAAGTGCAATTCATCACCACAAAGACTGTTAAGGGTCTGAAGCATCTCTGGTAGAAGAAGAAACAGAAGGAGATGGGATTGCTCAGGTCAGGGCTGAAGAGAAAAGGGTAAGGAAAAAGAATCATATCAATGTGCATCTGTGTTAATGGGAGGGTGTATCAATGATGGAATCAGATTCTTCTCACTGACAGTCAGTGAAAAGAGGCAATGGGCACAATCTGAAATACATGCATATAGGAAACTATTTCAATATAGGAAAACTTTTCTTTCCTCTTTCCTTTTTTACCCATTAAATAAGCACTGGGATGGGTCATCCAAATAGGCTGGAGAATGTGTATCTCCAGGATATTCACAGCCTGAGTGAAAAAGGCCTTGAGAAACTGGCTGTAGTCTACGTTTTCCTGAGCAGGGGAGATGGACAAGACAATCTCCAGAGGTGCCATGTGACCACAACTATTCTGTGATCTTATAGTTAAATATAGTTCTATCCATTAGATATATTTATATTTGAAAGGGACTTTATAGTTTCAGTACAAGTTTCAAGGACTCTTGAGAGCTTTACAGTATGCCTAGTTCTGCTTCATCAACTAATTCTGTTATCTTGACTCCTAAGATATTCCTTGGAGTTCTAAGTAGCACTTCAAAAGCACTAAATGATGCATAACAACATAACAAATTTCCTGCCTCTCAGAAACATAAAAGACCCCAAAACAAAACGAAAAAAATCAAACCATTTTGCAGAAGTATTTTAAACCTGAAGCACCAGTATCAGAAACATAATCATGTATACAGTAAATACCTCTATCTATAATGACACAGAGATGCACATCCCACCAGTATACGTATATAAACTTCCAGTATAAACAGTACACAAACAATTCAGGAGTTTACTATTCAAAAGTGAACAGTTTAAACCATTCCAGAACAGGGAAGGGATAATTTCTACATAAAAAACAAATGTGTAAAGTATGACTCATTGATCTGGACAAGATACAACTTGGAAAATACAAAGTTGTCATATTTCCAGAGTGGCCTGGGCAGGGCAGAAAGTAAAAGACAGTTCCTAACTTATTAAAAAACAAGAGCTAGGCATGATGAAGTCAGGCTCTTAGGAGCCAGATTCAAAAGACAGAATAGCTTTTCACACAACGGATGGTAGATTCACAGAATGCATTGCCAAAAAAAAAAAAAAAGAGTTTGGATGGTGAAATTTTACATGGAATCGAGGGGTTATTTGACAAGTATTTGGCAGAGACATCTATCCTGGGTTACTAGATTGACAAACCTTTTAGCTTCAGGCAGCCCCTCAGGTGATACACACTGGCTAAGAGTACATTAGAAGAAAAGCAGTGCATAATCATGTGCTTAGTGTTTATTCTTCCCTCCACTTCTTTGTTCAAGTACCCAAGATGGGATAGTAGCATAACCAAAGAGTCTTGATGTAAACCATTAGAGTGCAGCTGATTCAATAAAGGAATGCTAGTATTTAGCTTGCTAAAGTAACACCTGACCTGATCCTACCACTCAAATGGCTCAGAACTGAGACCTTTTTCTTACCTGCAATCTAATTGCTTGTCACATTGTGACCTGGTGCTATTAATGGCTGCAGCACACATACTTACTTGGGAGGCACAAAAGGAGTTTACCACTGTTTGGGCAAAATGAATGACAATAGAGCAAAAGAAGAATCTATCAGACTTACTGTATCAGCTACTAAAGACATTATTTTTAACTTGGTCTTCTTGTTGCAAACACTCAATTTTCCAACACAGAAATGTCAGAAAGCCCTTTTGTTCAAATAAAAAGTCTCTAATTAACTGGTACCTACTGCACTGAGTGCAACTCAGTCATTGGTGCAACTTACTGGCATGAAAAAAGGGAAGGGAGAGAAACACTTGGGAAAGGAGTTCTATTACATGGTCCATCTTAATGGTCATTTGTTCAAGCTGTAATAAATGTTCAAGCTGTAACAGAGCAGATGCGGTATAGCTGAATTGAATCATATAAAAACTTGGCAGCCACATCCAAAATAAAAATTAGACAACAGAAAATTTTCTGACTGTAGGAAAAAGAAGTTATTTTGCTGCTGCAATTTTAAGTAGGCATTCCAAAGGAGGACAACCAGGAAAGTGTCAACAGGAAAGTGTCAGAGTAGCCACCATTTTGAAAATTGCTTAAATGCACCAAAGTTTCCAAAGATTTATCCCACAACTGAATTAAATTCACCCCTATATTAGTTATCTATAGAAGTTAGCAATTCATTAAGAGAATGTTACCAGAAATAACTTCCATGGAATGGGAATGGCTCTAGATCTTGGACTCATGAATAAACCAAAATCACCATTTGCTATCACAGCCATTGACAGCCTTTGTGCTTATGCAAACAAAGGCTCCTAGTGATTCTGACTGTGGCTGTGGGTTACATGTTTCAGTACTTTTTCTACACATGTATGTCACAACTTTGATGGAGTATCTCTGGAAATGAACTACCTGGATATACCAAGAAAAATAAGCATCCACCTATTTTGTTCTCTCCAATGCTTCTCCAGACTGACAACTCTCCTCATCGTGGGGAAAAGTGTTCATTCAAACTATGTTTTTGTATGGCAAAAATGGGAATTCCTTCTGGAGGTTCAAGATAAAGGTTTCCATTTATGTATCTGAAGAGATTCCTTTTGACCAGCATGCTTTGTGCAGGGAAAATGCCACCTGTACCAGAGAGGACCCCAGGAACACAAGTTCTTTCCTTATGGAAAGTGATACCATACCAGCTGAGAAGATTGGACCAGAGACCTGGATGCAACAGTTCAGGTTATATTTCAAAAACAAAGTCTAAGAGACCCAAAACACAAAAGCAATAATTGTATGCATAATTTAAAAAAAATATATAAATAAATAAGTATCTATTATCCCATAGTAAATCTGACTCTTTCACTGTTACTTAGAAAAACTCTAGCTATGTTCTTTCAAGTGCATTAAAATAAACCAATTTTGATTCTACCTATTCTGTATTCAGGGAAATAATTACACCTCCAAACATCCTTGTGTGGTTCCAGCCCTTCATATGGTTTACTCTATAGTTTCACAAAAATCAAATTCTTATGCTAGGAAAACAGAATACTAAAAATACTACTAGAAGTTATTTTAAAAAAATTAACCAGGTGCATTTATTTTTTTTTCCTGTAATTTTTCCTGACCCCTTCTTTCTTTCTTTGTGCACTATTTCTTTGGTGTGTATGAACAGTGTGCCCTCTTCTCTCTCTACTAGCTAATATGCATTGTAATTACTGTAGATGTAATAACGCTGTTATAAAAAACTGAAAAGTACTTTGCTTGGAAAATGCTAAATTTCTAAAAGGTTTGGACATATATTTCACTTCACCTTTAACTTCAGATATGTTTGGTGGTAGATGGAAAACTACCTTCGGTTTCTGTAGTTACATTCAATATGCTACCTAAATTAAAATCCAACACAAACACATCTTTTCATGCTTTCTTTTCCCATTCTGCTTCAATCAAGTTGTAAAACTACCTATTTTCTAAAAACTCCTCTCAGTATCACTGAGAAGATAGTTTTACCTTTCATCTAAATGGATTACTTTGCTGATCCTTTTTGTTTAGTTTAAGACTAAGTGTTAAAGTTTAACATCACTATCATAATAAAAGCCTTCAACTGTCAGTCTACCTACAATAAAAATCTGTGACTCCTAAGGAACAGAAAATTCATGTGAACTTCAAGCTCACAAACTAACAGCATTAGAGATACAGTGTATGTAACTACCAAGATTGGAGTTAATATATTTTCCTGCCTTTACTTAGATGGATGTATCACCAGTTGGCTGGTGATGAGCTTTGGTCCCATAGCCCCCACACAAAACTAATCTTTTACCTTCTGTTCCAATGCAAGCCGGTACTTCTGTTCTACCCTTTTGCATTTGTTGTACCAACTGTTTTCATCTGTGATGAAAGGAGGACCAATGTTCTCTGGAGTACTGCCTTCACTGCCACTACTGCCCAGCGTTCTTAGCTCTTCTTCATCACTGCTGATGCTGTCAGAACTGAAGAATCATACTTATTAGCCAAGTCAAAAGCTGTGCTTATAAAAATGCAAATTCTGGTTGAAATTGAAACATTGCATTTCTTACAAAGCTCTGCAAACAAAAAAAAATTGAAACATTGGGTATATGATGGATTACTAAACACAACTTGTATTTCAAGCTTTTGTTTCTACAGCCACCTAAAAATGGACAAAAATTTGCTTGCGGTCATTGCCAAGTTAGACAACTGTACGTGGGCTACTTTCCTTAGTACAAAGGGTAAACGCATTACAATATATTTTGCTTCTTAAGAAAAAAAAAAAAAGCAGAAACCCAAAAAAGTGGTTTTCATTACATCAAATCAAGATAAATCAGAATGTATATCTATGTTTATAGCAAAGATCCTGTGTCTGTTACTTCACAGAATGTATCTCCCTACACAGTAAGCAGACTCATTGTTAAAATATCTTCACATCTTCCAGAATCAACGCATGCTAGAGAATGCAGACATCTGTCACAAAGACAAGAATATATTTTAGTCTAGAAAAACAGAGGGGATGTCATCAATGCATATAAATATCTCAAAGGGAGATGTCAAGAGGATGCTGCCAAGCTCTTTTCAATGGCACCCAGTGACAGGAGGAACAGCAGTGGCAATAAACTAAACCACAGGAAGTTCCACCTCAACATGAAGCAGAATTTCTTTACATGGAAGGTGGCAAAGCACCGGCGCAGACTGCCCAGGGAAGTTGTGGAGTGTCTCTCTCTGCTCCAGGTGTCACCTGCTACAGGTGACACTGTCTTGGCAGGGGCTTCCAACACTAACAATTCTGTGATACTGATTTATCCCAGTGCCCGTATGAAAACTGTACCTTACAACTATATCTCCCCCTACATTAACAGAATTTGCTAGGTTTTTTTAAGTAATGATTTCCATAACCCCATGATCCTGCCATGCTACAAACTGAATCACAATTTGTCACTAACATCATGTCTTCAAGAGAGTAACAAGGACATTTCATGTTCAGTTGTACATATTCAGGACTATTCCTAACTGCTTCTCTCCTTTTGGTAAACATAATAACAGAAAACATGTCATTAATTTCCATGCTTTTTGGTGATGCCAAATTACTACTTGATTTATTAGACAGAGAGAATTCTTTTTATTATTAATCACAAGACTGATCAGAGGAGCAGGATGCAGCTAAAAAGTCAGTTTACATAGCCACTGGTTATGACTTTCTGTTATGTGCTAATGGTTTATATTGCCTATGTCATATCTTATATTTATCAGGGCATGTATTATTTTTATTTATAAATAACTACTTTTTACTAGTTATTGGTTATGCAGAAAAGGCCTAAGAGAAAAGACAGCTTAGTCTGGTGATCCTCAAAGTGATCATGCGGAATTTGTTTTCCACTGAACTTTTATTCTGAATCAAGGAAACAAAATTTTGATGACTCATATTTCATGAATCATGTAACAATTCCAACAGTGTGAAAGAAAGAAGTAGCCAAGTGTACAGGTTTGTACTTAGAGATAAATATCATTTTGCATATGAAATTAAAAATAAGAGGCCAAATAAACAGTAAAATTTTGCCAATTAAATATAATTTAAAAAAGCACAGTAAAGCTAAAAAGTACCTTTGAGTGAACTTCAAGTATGGTGTATAATCTATGACAGCTGGATAGCTTCCATCCAATCCCTCACCCTTAAGACAAAAACTGATAAAACAGAGCAAAAACAGTAAGTTTATTACAAGAAAATTAAATTACAGTGACAGTTGAATATTACCAACCTGAAACTTCAGTTTTTCTAATTTTTTGGTACTATAAACCCAAATTTTTAAATATTCACTTTTATTCTTAATAATACAGGGAGATGGCAAGATAATAACCAGAAAGCTAACTGAAGCAGCAGAAACAGAAGAATTATGGACAAGCTTGAAATTTTCCATATTTAACATCATTTAAAGGGTTTGCAGAGTGATTATATAACCATTCTACTAAGTAAAAAGTAATTTTCTCAGAAATATTTCAGGGTCTTTCTCCTTTCAGACATTTACAGGTGCTGAGGTGCACCAGGCTGAAGAACATAAATCAACCTAACTTTTGGAAAATATTCTTAAATGGCTGTAGCTTTATAAAGCTCTCATTTACACTGGATATTTTTTTACTGGAAATAAATTATTGAATTTTAACTATGTTTAATTATCACAGAAATGACAAAATTATCATGCTTTCACAAGGCTCATATTCCTCATTCCTCCTATCTCTGTTATTGACAAACAGATTCTAGTAAGTCACAGCTATTGCTAACTGAATTGCAAAGTGCCATTTTTGACAATGCAGTAATTTAAGTGCTAATTGGGAAGTACATCTAAATGGTTGCTGGTTTTTTTCCCCAAAATAAAAAGAAAAACAAACTAAGTTAAAAAGCACCCCCCAAGACTACAATTACGTAATTCCATATTGCTGTGAAGGGAGAGAAAAAAAAAAAAATCAGATGATGTTCTCACGCAAGCTCACTCATCTCCAGCCCAAACTCGTACTTACAGCTCCACATAGATAAGCTAGTCAACATTTATAAGAGACACTGAACTGAAAACAAATTTCATATACAACATGCAAAGAATGGATACAGCTTCTCAGCCATTCAAATCACAATACTATGAAGGCTCTTCTCAGTGGTTCCAAGCACTAGGACAAAAGGCACAGGGCAGAAACTGATGCACAGAAAATTACATTTAATATGAGGAAGAGCTTCTTTACAGTGCAGCTGACCATGCACTGGAACAGACTGTCCAGAGAGGTTGTGGAGTCCCTCACTGGAGACATTCAAGAGCCATCTGGACACAATCCTGTGCCATGTGCCCTAGGATAACCCTGCCTGAGCAGAGAAGTTGGATCAGACAACCCACTGTGGTCCCTCCCCACCTGAACCATTCTGTGATACGTGGCACAATAAAAATGCCCCTGTAGTACTAAGCTCCCATTTTACATAGAAAATTCATAGACTTTTAAAAGCTGCATTGACAAAATGCAAATGTCTTCAAGAGCCAACCAGCAGTCTGAATATCATTAACAGGTTCCTTTATATTACAAATCAGAGGACAGAGAAAGAGCAAGTAGTCATGCAACTACGCACTCATACTCTAGTATGTACCACCGAGGCTTTTGAGACAAACACAGTCAATTGATGATTATTTATGAGAGGATTTACATAATGCAGACCTAATCTTGCAATGCTTATTTATGTATGGCTGTAGTCCCTCCAAGTACAGGGTTAATACAGAAGCAGTTTAATTTCAGATTATGTAAAGCTTAAACTAATAATATCTGGTAAGATTTGAATTTTGCTGTAGACAAGGCTAGACTCTTATCATCCTGCAGCACACTTCGGTTCTTCCAGAACATATGTTGAGGATGTAGTTAAGCCATTCTAATGAAACAATGCTGGAAAAAGAAGCTATCCTGTGTTTTCACCCTCTCCCTTCTTATTTTTTTCCCTTTTTTTTAAAATGCAAACATGACATTCCCCTCCTTACACTGGTATTAGCACTTATCTGACTCCATGATAGTTCAGCAGCCATTAAGACTGCATTTATAGGTTGTTTCAAATTTTTTTTCTTTTCCCCACCTAGTTGCAGTTCCACAGCCAGTTGAACTAAATGCTCTTTACCACCAGAAGGGGAAAACACTGCTCGTTCCTTATTTGTTCCTTTTCTTCTCTAAGCATTATTCTCCCTCCCATAATTTCTGTCACTAATAGGCTTCTGTGAGGCTTCTGTGAATCAAACTAGCTAACAAAAAAAGAACTATCCAGTCCTATTACTCGGGATGCTTTTTTCATTTTTCAACAATTTGGCTGGTTCATAGAAGGGTCCAAGAAGCCTGGCACAGAGGTACATAAACAGCAGTAAATCTCTTGGCAACGGTCAATCACTCAATGCATTCTGTTTTCTGGCAGTTTATCTCCAATATTGGTTTGTGACAAGCATTAATGCTACTGCAAGGTAAATACTAACAGTGAATTGGCAGAAGAATGAAAAACAGTATTATCAGTCTCCTTTCCCTTGCACTGGATTATGAAACTCTCTACATATGGCTCTGCCCAAGGCTAAATTGGCCCAACCAGGCATATTAACAAGGTCTTGCACCAGCCAGGTTCTATCTTTTTACAGGCACTGTAATCTTTAGATATTGCTGATGGGTTTTTTAATATATGTATATATATAGACATGCCGTGTTGTTTTTTTTTTATTATCTAGGGTGTGCTTGCACTTTTGTTACCTCAAAACCACAGAATTAATCATATAGGAAAGCCCACAAAAGCCTGGCTACAAATTGCAAAGGTCAATTAATTTAAGCAGCTCAGCTGCAGGTAATTTTAACATAAATTAATATTAAATTGTCATTTTAGATTACATTTTTCAAATTTAGAAGTGATAAAGTTAAAGATTACCTTTTACACATGCAGTTCCAATGCTGTCCTCGAGTACCAGGACATAACCAACTATTTAATCACACAGCTTTCCTTACAGTCTAAAAATAACTTTAAAAGATGTCATGTCTATACACTTCATTTAATAGGTTTGAAATACCTTCAGCAATTATACTTCTTTCCTCTTAGGATTTTGATATCTGAAGAAACTACCCCATAATCATGCAGTTACATAAAAGCACGACTTGGTTCTTATCTAGAAGAGCCATTCAAGGTCTGTGTCTTGCCCTCTGCCTCAACCTAAGTTTTGTCTCTCAAACTACCATGGGAATTTAAGAATGTTTTCCATAATACATTGATTTGCAAGTACTTTTCCTGAGCATTTTGTTACGAAGAACACAAATACAGTACCTGAAATCAATGGCATTGAGTCCCAACAGCATGCCAGCAAGCATATTTGCTTCTTCACCAAGAACAATTGCTCCATCTTCATAAAACCTCCTTCAACAAAAAATAAATTAATTCAGCCATTTTTCATATTTAGCAAAAAACTGAAGAATTACAGTTTAAATTAAAACAATTAATGAACCCCAGAGGCATTCATATTTAGTTTCAAATAAAGCAGACTAATAGACTACATAGCACAAAACACCACAATCTTAAAACACAGAAGAATTTAGACATAAGCAAAAAGAATTTTCAATATTAGTCCTATGAACTAGTAGAACAGGATGGCTAAAATGCAAAAAAATTATGAAGGTATGTTATTTTTTACCTCTAAAAGGAAGAATTTGTGTCACGTACATAAAGAAGTAATGATTCCATCACATGAAAAGAAGCTCTCTCTTACAATTGTACTTGCAGGTTCTTTTAAAGTTTAACATTCAATTTTCATTCCTAGTAGCTGATATTTTTTAAAAAAATATTTTCACAAATCAGCTGTTTTTCAGGTAGTTTACCTTTTCTGAAAATACTGCATGCTGGGAAGATGCATGCTGGAAGGTCATCAGAATTCACCTGAGAATTACATATGGTAAGAGGGAAACCAAGATGTTCAGTACCAAAGACAAGGTTGAAATGTCACTAAGTGAGAACTGAGAAGCACAGTTCACCTTTACGTCCTAGCAATGAATTAGTGCAAGAATGTGCCAGATTACTGACTACAACCAGACAAGTACCAGCAATAATGCCCTACCAAAACTCCATCTGCTTTAAGAATTGCATGAATCTTGTGGATAGTTCAGAGAGCTCCAGTTGGCTGCATGGTGAACATCCAGAAAAGACATGTTTTGAGGCCCAGCTCCAGAAATTGAAATGTGTTATAATGCATGCTGTAAGAAGTCCCACTTTTGCAGCTTTGTAACAGACACCCATTCACTACAGAGAAATGAGTCATCCAAGACCTGGGATGTTCTCAGTAGAAGGAAGAAATCTGTAAGACTTCTCTCAGAAGACAGAGATTGTAGTCCTGATAGTGAGGCTAGGAAGTACAAACTCAGCTCTGTACTCTTTGACTTCAAGAAGGGCACTAGGAGGCTAAACTGGCTGAGTCAGAGCACTGAGCTAGAGGGATTCATCTGATTCAGCACAGTGACTCTTATTTGTGAACAAACAGCAGTGCTCCCAGTACATGCAGATTACCAGCTATTTCACTGGCATCTGTAAAATCACTGCCAGGTACCAATCTGCACTGAGTTCTTGTAAAACAGTGCCTAGGGAGAAATCACACAAAAAGGACAAGGCACACTTTCAATGGTGAGATGCAAAAGTTAGACTGACATTGCCAGGGTTAAAGACAGCTGCAGCAATCCAGCCAAACCAACAGCCCCCTTGGAAAACCCACAAATCTTCATTCAGTGCTATACACTTGACATCTCACAACACAACAGTCTGCTGTCATTTAAGAGTCTGACCAATTAGTTAGAAAAATAATTCTGTGTCCATGCTTAATCCAACCCCTCTTCCAAGTTTAATATGCACATGAGCACTAAGAATGTGCTGCTTCATTCAAGGACTACCTTCAGGCCCTTCAACACAACAGTGAGGTTTTAAAAAGAGCTATCAGCATGATAGATAATCTTGTGTTCTACATTCATATGTAACACAAGAAATTTATAGTTTATACTAATAATTATTCAATATGCATATAGTAAAATATATGACTTAAAATGCTAAAAAAATGATGCAAAGCATTAGCCAAAAATCAGATCAGTTATTAGGTATCTGAAATCCCACATGGGAAAGAAAATATGCCCATTGTTGCTAGGGGCTTTGAAATCCACACAACCAAAACCTGAAAATGTAATTTTTATTTCCATTAGATGTATTTTAAAATATTACTTCAAAAGAAACTTTGCACTTACTATGTTTGGAATGCAAGAGAAGTTGTTTCGAAAAGATATACCACTGAAAGAACATTCAAATATATTAAACATTAACATGTTCAAAAGAAAAAAGAATTTGAAATTGCTAATCAAGTAAGACCATTGTTATCCACTAACAAACTACACTATCAAAACAGGGACAAAGAATATACTACTTAACTACATAATTTGTGACCCTACTCTTCCTCATCTCCTCAGAAACCCATGTGACTTTTCAGTTTGAAGCAGTATTAATCAATCTTTTCCAGATTTTCTTTCTTGTCCACTGTAAATGCAAGCAAATCTGGGTAAGAAAACAGGTCTTGAAACTGCAATGAAATGGGATGTTTACCTGGCTGTGCTTCAAAATCAGCTTAATACTGGCAAACTATATGGAAATCTCTGGACAAAGAGTATTAAACAAATAATATGCTAAATGAACAGAAGTCCTTACAGGGAAAATTATTTTTGTTTTAAAGCCCATTCATTATGTCTAAACTTCCAGAGTTCAACACAAAGTACATGTTACAGATCCACTTGCATTCAGATGACTTCATGAAAAATCTCTAAGACATACTTGTTAGGAGATAAACTAGCATCTAATAATCAGAGTATCTACAACCAGTCCAAAACTGCAAGAGTATTCTCTATCACATATTCTCATCCCTGATTTTATCATTAGAAGTTAAAACAAGAATCTGTTATACATTTTTCTTATTATATCAGGAATTCCAGCTATGCCTGATTACTAATTCTGCTACTCTACAGCTCTCAAGAGGTTGCTGGAATTCTCTTCTTTTTTTCTTCATAAGAAGTTCTATAAGAATTATTTTTCATTGAGTCCTTATGCTTTCTATCAATTTTGAAATGAATACTACATCTATCCTTACTACACCACAATTTCAGATTTAGTTCCTACTTCAGAGAGGTTTTCTTTGCTTCTGACTTTTCAAGAATACCAGGCTTATTTCCACATTTTTTAAATCACAAAAAGATTTTCAATTTTGCAGTTTTACCCATACTAAAACCACATCCACACCAGCCTTTCACTAGGTTACAGGTCTTTCCTTAATGACATCCTTTACTGTACAAATCAAGTGCACCATTCACTCTCAAGTCCCTCATTTAAACAGCATTTACTAAAATATTGCAAAAATAAAATTCTTGTAGACCTGGTTGTTTTGAAGTCTCTCAGAGCTGTGGAAATGTATTCAGACAAATGTTTTTCCATAAGTGCTACTCTTATCCATGCTCGACCCTGCAAGACAAAACAGGTATCAAATATTTAAGCATTACAGAAAGACACAGTTTTACAATCTGAAAACTAATACCACTGGTTTACCTGAGTAAATGACTGATAAACAAAACTACCATTAAACAGAAACAGTTGCTAGGATGTACTTCTTTACAGCAATAATGAAAATAAAAAATGCATTCTTACAAAGACACAAAGTTTATTGTGAAATAAAGTTATCCAAAAATTTAAGGAGAGAGTGGAGGGTTTTTTCTTTAATTATATGCTCCAGCCTTTTGAAAAGCTCATGTATGTGGGAGGCAGCAGATCAGGTCAGAAAGCTTCACATTTTAAAATCAATGGTATTGGAAGCGTCCAGTTGTTTCCCCAGTAAAGTGGCAGAAACTTGTCCTTCAAAGTGATTCTCTGTATTCATTCAAATCTTTGAGGGATTTACATAAAAAAATGAGTTGTGCAATATTTTTTCCCCTCAGTAATAACATTATTATAGAACATGCACATAAAACACAGACGGGAAATCAAATCCAAGAGGCCTAAATCTTTTAGAGTCCAAATGCAAAACTTCACTCAAACAGTTCCATAACCAACAACAGTAACTTGAAAAAATAGCCCTTAGGAAAGCATGTTGTGCTGTGTTTGCAGGTCTGGCACACAGGATTGTGGTTTACAAGAGGGAGACATTTCAATGGATGCCACAGTTATGACTGTGCTTCTGTGAACACCAGGAACATTTCTTGTAAGCCATATAAACTTACAAACACTTAGGTAAGTAGTAAGATGCCTTTATGCTTAATATATTTGGTGCTTACTGGCATCTAATATCACTACAGACTGCTGAATATCACTACAGACATTCTACCAGAACCAACAGCAGATTATAATTTTACTTCAGGGTGACCTAACTGTGGCCTTCTAGGGAGCCTACAAGAAAGATGGAGAGAGACTTTTTACAAGAGCATGTAGTGACAGGACAACGGGAGTAGATTCAAGCTAAAAGAGAGTAGGAAGATGTCTCTGCCCACAGCAAGGGGATTGGAACTAGATGGTCTTCAAGATCTCTTTCAGCCCCAACCATTCTATGATTCTATTAAATGCTAAATGAAATTGCTTTCATAAATACTAACAGCACAGCAAAAAATTTAACATAGAAATTAAATTAAATCCCACTGAAATTAAAAGGACTTTTACCTGGATAGCTGCCTTTATGTTGCATTTATTTAGAATGTGACTGAAGTCAAGAAACTGATGATGCTGCTTAGTTATGGACTAAAGCCTACGTATCTCTAGTGAAAGCAGAGCCAACTAGCACTGGCAAATCCTTGCTGACAGATTCCAGGCTGAGGAATTATTATTTGGACCACCAGTCAAACTGATGCACATGATTGGTATTTGTGTCAACATGCTTGCTGTCTTTTCATATCCAGATATTCAAAATACTCCCCTATAAAATGAACACTGTTCTCCACACTCACTGCACAAATTACTCACTGCACAAATTAGGTTGTCTGTCTACTGTTTGGGATAAAGCATTCCACAGAGTAATAGGAAGTTTTTATTTATTTATAAAAATATTTCATAAAATAGACTTGCATAATCTTATCTACTGAATTTAAATATTCATATCTATTAAAAATATCAGAATTCAGAAAGACCTATAAAATAAATCTTAAGAGCTGATCACACCTATTCTATCTGTGCATAAATTCAACATGAAGTAAAATGACTAGAAGGGGAAAGAAAAAAAAAATCACCCAATTTCTACAATTTCACTATTTCTTAGGCATGTCCACAAGAATTTAACTTCCCTTAAAAAACTGTGTTTTCAAAATATTACGTAAAGTAAAAAACCCGAGGACAATCCTTTCATAACATAACACAATCACTGAATTGAGAATTTTTCATACTGAGAAAGCAATCTTAAAGAAAACACATTTCAAGTTAAAAGTGGGGGCTTAAAAGTGGGGGCTTTTAAAAGCAAATACTTACCAGTATAATACATAAATTTAAAAAAATATTTCGAACAATGAAAAGATGTGTAGAGCAAGCTAAGTACTATGGTTTTTTACGGGTACAGAAATGTCATAGCAATGCAGTAAGAGTCACTTTAGCCTTTCTCCTCCCTACCTTAGCTCTAGAAGAACTGACATTCTCCATGTTCTCAATGCTGCAGATGCAATTGTGTGAGACCTTTCGGCATGCTACGCGAATGTAGTCCCAGAAACTACGAGGGCTTTCATAGCCGAACCAGGTGATCTGACCTTAAATCAAAATACAAGATACATCAAGATCTGCTCTGCTAATTGGAGACAAATGTAATTAAATACTCCCCGACATGCTGCCTTTACTGAATGGATTTTCTACAAACAAGTCCATGAATTCCAACTGAAAACTGACTCATAGATGTAAAAAAAGTTGCATTATGCAGCTCTCCCTGTTTTGAAAGTGATGCACAAAGAGAAGTTTAGGGCAGGCTCTGTGTATATATGTGTACTTTCTTGGGCTTTTTCTTGTTACTATGCTAAAATAATACTCACAAGTCCTTCACAGAATTCTTCCATCACAACAGAGCACAAACTTGTGACTTAAAAATATGAGGCAAGAAGTATTTATGCTATTTCTATAGGCAGCATATACATTTCACTAACACAATCAAGTAGAGAGATTGTTATTCTTAAAAATATTATATAATTAAAAATATAAAATACCACTTTGCTTTGGTAGTGTTATCTTTATTTCAGGAACAGATTGTATTCTTTCAAAATGTACTTCGATTTGAAGAGAAACTGATGCATAAGCAAAAAAGTTTTGCAATCACAATTTCTTTTGCGTATACAGAGAACATTCCCTCAGAAGCTGAGAGAAAATAATAGAGGAGATCATTACCTCTTCTGGAACTACAACCAAAATCCTTCACATTTTTTTCCAGTTTGCAATGTATTGCACTTAGAAAACAAAAGGCAAAACTACATAGCACTTGCAACATCTCCATGTACATTTCAGCAGCAGCACAACAGCTCAACCCGTTTTTCAGAGGAAGCAGCAAGCACAGTCCTCACTTTGGACATACCTGCAAACAGGTATGGAACAAGTAAGGTTAATATTGCCCTCTGGTGACTGCCAGCACCGCTGTGTGCAAGAACTTGTCCCCATACAAAATGAGCTCTTTTTAAGCTAATTTTTTCTTATTTCAAGTCTTGAATTGCACTTATGAAACTTTACTAATGCATGTGAAAGACTTCTAACGCTTTTTCTGTAGCAAGCTCAGATTTTAAGAAAACATATATTAAAGGGATACTGCAAATCATACATACTGCAAGTAAAATTCAAAATACGCATTTTTATCTGACATGACTAGGCTTAGCTTCAAGCATAGCCAAAGTAGTGTCAAAGATCTATCCCCTATGAGCTAAAGAAATTCAAGTGGCAGGTTCTTCTCCTAGAGGTGCACGATTTTGTGGTCCATCTGCTTCCTTCACCAAAGATATATTTATTAAATTCAAAGCATGATAAAGGACTTTTAAAAATACAAAAAAAAGGCATAAGCAGGAAGAATTAATACAGCTTGCTCAAATTCTCATCCTTAGGGCAATTCAGATTGCTTTTAATGTCAACAGTGGCCTATTCCTGACTGATACTTGTTGGCAGTACATGCAGCTGTAAGGTAGTGCCATAGCTTATTATGTTATCTTTTGGGAACTATTTTGGTGTCATATGTGCCAAGCCTTCTGTATCACATGAACAGATACATTAAAGCAGCATTTATAGACCTCTGTTGTGTGATCTAATTTGCTTCTGCCAATCAATCTCATTTTACTACTAAGCAAATACTTATACATAAAATATTCTTAAAAATATGAGCAGCTGGGCTAAAAAAAGCACATTCATGGGGGAAGCCATCAGTTTTCTGCCTGTGCAACTTCTCGGTCTGGCTCACTACCGCGTGAACACCACACAACCACAAAAGGTTAAGTGCAAAGTCTAAGTTGGGCAGTAAAGTGGGAAATAAAACTGCAAACTGCACTGAGTTTAAGAAACATCATGGACATTTTCACTACAACTGGACAATGTCATGAGTAATCTGTGACAGCCCTACTTTGAGCAAGAGGTTGGATTGGATGACATTCTAAAAACTTTCCAAAATTTAATTATTCAATAAGAGTGAATATAAAAAAATCAAATCAACAAAACCACTCATGGTGGTTAAATAAAAAAATGCTATTTCATGACCCTTTTGCTACCAGGAGCATCAGATTGGGTACCTACCAAAAATCCATTTTACATGGTCCTTGTGTTTCTACAACAGCCATTTTTTCCAGAACACCTAAGATAAGGCTTGGACAACTACTATTACAGAATTTTTTATTGCAGTGGTTTTAGAAGAAGTGCAAAATTCTAATCCCTGTAGCTGAATTCTTTTCCCTTTAAAATAACCATCCTTCTTCCTGCCATTTTGGGTTTGGGTTTTTGTTGTCTGGATCCTAATCAAGTATGAAACCAATAAACAGAAACAGTCACTATATTCCATCAAGACTATGCTTTGCTCCTTAAAAATACATTAAATATAATGACAGAAGAGTTACCAGTAAAAGTTTTCTAATAAAAGCAAACTTCATACTTTATAACATAAAGTAAGTGGGGTTTTTTTTCTTTTTTTTTTCTTCTTTCCTCAGAAAGAACTGTGGTTTGTCATGGCCTTAAAGTAATATACTTAAACTCTCAAATCTGGATCATCCGTTTAGCTACATTGCCATGAGATTATCCTGACAGCTTCAATACAATGAAGCTCTTTATCTAAGTATACATTCAGAATACATTAGTCAATTCCATCAATAAAATACAATTTCTTTCAAGTCCCAAGTTGTAGAATACATACCCTCTTAAAATTTTAAGTGCCATAGTACATTTCTTATCTCAATTTTTGGTTTATTATTTTAAAATCTTTAAAAATTACAAGCAGTCAACTAGCTTATTATCAAAACATTCTCAGTTTGCAACGCAATCCACAAGTTCCTGCCTTTTTCTGTAATTTTAACTCTGCAAACTTAGAAAACTATACTAGCAATTACAAGGGGAAGACTGGAACAAAAATTTAGCTATTTGAATTTCTCAGTTTCTTACTTGAAATTATTTTTTACTTGCAAATTCCATTTGCCAGCTTGTCAAGGCTTCTTCTCTGTACTGCCTGTCCTGAATAAAAGACTGCAAAGCAAAAGAAAGCTGACAAAAAAAAAAAAAAATTTACAATTACTTTTGCACAAATATTGCTGAAACTGGAGGAGGAGGAGAAGGAGAAAAGAGAGCAATTTCCCTGCAGAGTCAAGCTGCTAAGTACCCATAATCAGTCCAAAAATTTTTGTCACAATGTGACAAACCCTGTGTTTCTACCATACTGTGCACCATTTTTTACCTCCTCTGACAGAACCACAGCAGGTAGTAATTGTGCTATTCAAATGTCAGCCTACACACAGTATTGTTCACAAAGCTTGGTTATGAATATTAAAAAGTATGAAAATGAGTAGATTGTCATATTACACATCTATATTTAGATGATTATGATGTTTTTCATAATCCTGAAATCATTTCAGAAACTGTATACAGAACTGAGAGAAGACTTTTCCAAGGTCCTCTGCTAGTGGCTGTTACTGCTAAAGCACACTCTGTTCTCTGAGCAAAACAGTTTCCTCTAGAACAGTTGGAAAATGCAAGCAGACATTACCTGCAACTAGAACACCTGACTTGATACAAGAAGAAATCAACAACTGACCTTTCTCAAAAGTAATCTGTTTCAGGACATTCCAGCAGAAAAAACAGCTTCCCTAAAGGGGTGGGGCAATAGAATGGATGGACCTAAAAACAGTATCTGGAAAAGAAGGCAACAAAAGGAAGGGAGGAAGAAATGGGAGCAGCACCAGATATGCTCTGTAGCTCCTACTGAAGCAGATAATATAACTGTCTTTTAGACTCTTAGGACATAGCCTTATCATAAAGCAGAAAAGCAGACAGAGCTTAGCACCATGGCAACATTCACTTGCTTAATTACCAGCCCAGAAGGCTTCCAACAAGATCATTGGAAACAGGTTTCACAGAAATACTTGCTTTCACTTTTCCATAGTAATGCAGAGAATCAGGAAGGTAACAGCAATAGGACAGACACACAAAGAAAGCCATTGCTTTCATTCAGCATTGTCTGTACAGATGCACATTGCTTTTGTATAAACAAATTCTCATGCCAAAATCATCACCAATAAGGAAGTTAATTAGCATACCTTTCAGTCGATGACTTAGAATTTGTTCCAGAATGGCTGCAAAATTATTAAATTCAGGGGAAGTATCATCGATAGTTTCAAAACAGGAACGGTCAATCAGAGTCTTGACTGAAAACCTAGAGCAAAAAATATGGGACAATCATAAATTGTATGAATAATTAGTGGTTCTCTATAGCAGGGCCATAACTTGTATAAACCAAAAGAGCAAGGAACCAGAATCCACCTTGATGATATCAAGTTCAGTGACATCAACAGGCACACACAGAATGTTCAGATACAGCATGTAAGTGCAATTGGTATTGCTGGTTTTAGGCATAAATCCTTAAAAACAGAGAGAAAACAAAAATCCCCACCCTTTCCACACAGAAATGAGTCAATTATTTTTCTCTTTTCTAAACTATTTTAATGCAGTTGAAGAAAAACAAGCACTCAAAAGCATCCAACATCAGTTTCTCTTTGTAATCCTAAACATAAACATTTTTTGCTTGACATTTTGTCAGTGCTCCTTTTATTCACAAAATCCATGTCCAATAATCAGAAATACAAACTTTATCCTATTATGAGAACACTTTAATCTCATCTAATGCAAAAATAATCTAGACATATTATAAAACAATTAATTTTTATGCATTATTAACTCTGCATTCACTTAGGCTGATTTCCCTGTGAATGGGGGTAATCCTTATTCAGCACTATATTATTTCATTATTATGTTAGAAAAGCTTTCAATTTCAATGATCCAACATTTAAAATTGGAAAGGCTGAATCAACTCACTGTAAAATGCAGACAAGATGCAATTACTCAGCTGGCCAGCTTGCTGTGTTTAGTTACTCCTACATTTATACAAACTTTTATTCTTATTCACAGGATAGTTTAAACCTCAACAAATGTGACAAAAGACTTATTTTTCTTCTACCTTCATAATTTTTATCATTATCCATTACTTTCCTTTCTTCAACTTGTTCTTCCAGTTTCAAGTTTCAAGAAAAATTTCTTAAAAGTAGTAAATGCTTCAGATTCATTATGCTTTTTTGCAACAATCTTATTTGTATTAACAGAGCCATACTGCAGCCTGAGGAGATAGTTTTCACAACACTCAAATGTCAACAGTACCACCTCAAGATGTTCTCACTCTGCCTGCTCCTCCCAGATCCTACACCTGAGCGAGTGCTGGCTTCCTCAGTTTTGCCAGTTCTACTTTTTATGGTGCTCATTATGAACTGTTCTAGATTTTCAGTCCTGGAAAGAAGGGAAGAAGTGACTCTTAAATATGGATACATTCATAAAAAATATCCTTTACAGCATCTCAACAAAAGCACTTCTGTGGCACAGTTGCAGAAGCAGCACAGCATTATAGGCATGGGCTGGAATGAAGCTCCTTACACTGGTACTATTTTGAAATGCTCTGTACTACAGATGTAACTGTCTCTTTAGTGGAGTCAGCACAGCCTTCTGATGCACAAAACTAATGTGCTCAAACTGAATTGGCACACAGCTCAAGAGTTTCCACTCAATTATATGTTTTACTCAGTAAACTTCTGAATAAAGACTCCCTATTTTACCTTTCCTGCAGGCTTCTATTGCTGTAGTGTTTTTTGCAGAACAAGAATTAGGAGTGAATTAGGGTGGAGGAGGAAGCTTCTCCTGCAGTGCCAAATTATGACTTAGTTTTGAACTACTCCATATTTTAAACCAATTTTGAGTAAGTGAGAGACATTCATGCCCACCAGTCAACTGCTATTAACTCTTCTAATGGCAGAACTTATTGCTTCCTCAAAGCTATATCAGAGTTGAGAAATTTTTGATTAAGAAAAAACCCTTCATTTTGAAAAACAAATGCCTATAGCAATGCCATGACTAAGCTAATATTAACTGTAACAGGATGAGTCCTCCCACACCATGCAGGTCTGAAAAAGATACAGTGCAGCACATCACTCACAGATCCATACACAAGATAGACAGTGAGTTAGCAGTGTGATGTAATGCCCTGTATACAGGAATATCATCATAAAACTCATAAGATAGGATCATCCATAAAATGCAAAATCAAGTAGAGTACAATATAAAGCTACGTCTATTTTTCCTGTATTTAATGTCATACTTGAAAGTTCACTACTTAATGTTGTATCGAGTACCTATTCAAAAATAGAGATATATTCAAGAAGAAACACTTAAGAGCAATTTCACAACACTTCTAAAAATCAGAGATAAGCTTTATTTTCTTTTTATTTTTAAAGCATTCTGCAACACAACTGAAGAAAAAAATATCTAGCATTTAAGGAAACAAAAATGTTTTATATACCTAGGGTCTGATTATAAAATACAGTCTAAGAGCTCATCATCCAAATAATGTTCTTTTTAAGTGCTCCTATTACTGCCATAATGTCAGAAATGTTAATTTTCACATGTCTACCCTTTCACCAAAAAACTAAACCTTTATAGTAAAGTTGGGTTACATTTGCTTTTAGGAGAACTTACAGGGAGTGCAAGTATGTACTTACTTCTATAATCCAGGAAGATAACAGCACTACCAAGCAAAATTTGTTTCACTAGAAATATTCTTTTGATATTTAAAAAAATACTCTTAGGCAAATACTTGTGTGTTATCTTTTTTTCTCCAAATACTACAAAGAGGCAAACATATATTTAAGCGCAAGTTTAAAGTCATGAGTGCGTTCTGCATATTAGATATTCACACTTCACCATGTTTACCATGTATACTGGAAAAAGGATTAAGGGTATATAGAAGTTATGCCTTTGAAAATAAGTTATACTGTAACTAAGTTATACTGTACACTAAGTAAGCAATTCTCCTCCATCATTGAAGTGGTTTCCAGTGTATGGGGCCCCAGACCAGAAATTCTACGCTCTTGCACAATTATGTGGAGCCACACGGAGACTGAAAATCAAGAAACAAAAGGTCAGGTCTGAAGAACACAAGAGCTATGAAGAAAAAAGGTCCAAATAGCTAGAGCTGTTCCCTTGGCTCCCTGTATTGCTCCCATCTTCACAGAATCTCCAAGGTGGGAAAGGACCTCTATGATCATGGAGTCCAATCGTTAACAGTGCCAAGTCCATGCTAAACCATGTCCCCAAGTGCCACATCCACACTTTTTTGGAACGCTTCCAGGCATGGTGATCCTACCACTTCCCTGGGCACTCTGTTCCAATGGCTGACCACTCCTTCCACCAAGAAATTTCACTGAATACCCAATCTAAACCTCCCTTGTGCAACCTGAGGCTTTTTCAACTCATCCTGTCACTTGCTACCTGGGCAAAGAGCCCAAGCACCGCCTCACTCCATCTCTTCTCCACTGGGCTGCCACAGCAGCACTGCACCCCAGAGCAGCAGTCTGCTTACAACCAGAGGTTAACTTCCAAGTGGACTGTAAGAGCAGATGAGTAATGTAGCTTCTGTTGTTATTATACCAGTTGCTTCAAGACTTTTTTTTTTTAAAAAAAGTATTTTATCCAACACTTCCCATTGTGTTACTGCAACAACTTTTACTCCCTGACTTCTGTTAATTTTTTTTTTTCTACAATAACTGCCATTAGAGAGATTCCAATATCAATGTTGCTAAATGACCTTTAACAAACTCTGATGATTTGGATTATTACATAATTTTCTGTCACAAATACATTCTTGCTTGAGCCAAAATGAAGATGTAGAAAGAGTAGCATTCTCCCAACCTTAACAAAACCTTACGAATTATGTAAAATGGAGACATTCTTGAATAAGAAAGACTTAAACCAATCCTTTTAGGGTAGGTTGTTCCACTGTTTTGCAAGATGGGCAAGAAGTCTCCCAGATTTCTTAACTAACTCCAAACCAAAGCCAAATAAGCCCCATAGGCTTATTTCCGAAAGAGCAACAAGTCTCTCACCAAAAAGCAAAAAAGTGGGAAATCAGACTGATGTATTAATCTGTCCCTTTTCCTTGTTGGATTCTGCATTTTTAAGTTTTCAAATGACTGAAAGGATTTTCTCATGATTATTTAGCTTGCAATTTGGGAAGTGTCATTAAAACACTATTTTAAAGAATTCAAATGATTATTACAGAATAATCCCTAAGATTATAATACAATATGCCTTATGCTAAACATGGCAATCATGAAACCAGACAGTTAAGTTAGGAGACAATGTCACTGCAACAGATCTTACATGTATTAGCAAAATCACCGTTTTAAAAGCGTATTTCCTAATAGTTGTTCGAGTCTGTGCTAACAGAAATTCTGGGTTTCAGCTATGAACATCACTTCTGACACCTGTCTCAGTTGTTCTGTATCTATACGGATCTTTGATCCATGAATCTTATCAAAGACTACATTAAAACAAGTGGAAAAATAAAACCTGTTCCTTCCAAAACTGTAAATATAAGAAACTACCCACATCTGCAGGAGGAGTTAGACATCATCACTGTAAGAAGAGATTAAAACCTTAACATGTGGTAAAGCTATTAAGTAAAAATATGCTAAATTGAAGCTTTGACAAAAACAATTCATTAAATTATCAAAGACTGTTAACAGATGGTAACTCAGATGAGTATTTTCCTTGTGATCTTTCCCCTTCACTGGGGAACAGCCCATACCATCCAAATTTGATTGAATCAATTGACTGGAGCTATTTTTTACCAGAACAATTTCTTATTTTCAGAGAATTCTGATAGGAAAGGATATTTTACTCTTTTCAATACAAACTTGGTTATTCCTAACAAATAACATTTTTCTATAAAAGAAAATGTGCAATAACTACAGTAAAGCACAGACATATTTTAAACATTTACTCTTACACTGGCAAAACAAAAATATAAATCAATGTACATACATCATAATAATGCAAATCCTTCCTCCTCAACATTCTCTCCAAATTTTAATGTGTATTCACAAACGAAGAACTTTAGGTTTTGTGAAGAAAAGCAAAATTAAGTCTCTTTCCTGGAAATAATAAAAATACACCTCAAGCAGTTTCTGCAGCAGCTCTTTGTTTTATATGTGTTTAAGTGAATTCCCTCAGATTTCTAAGCATTTTTAAATATATTACACCATCACTTCAACTTCAGGACAAGGACATCAAATAAACCAAAAAAACCAATGTAACAGCACAGAGCACAGAAAAGTTCTTCTCAAGTGGGAGGCAGAAAAAAACCCCAAGTTCTATAGAATACAATATATTCCTTTAAAAAGGACTGTTTATATCCTGTACAATTGTGTGATTACTTGATAAAAACAGTGTTTTCCAGAGCACATGGACTGGCAATATCTGCAACAACAGTGAAAATTTCTATTTCTATTTCTATTATTTAAGCTACTTCAGCAGGTTTGATAAAAAACTT
This sequence comes from Lonchura striata, assembly GCF_050655825.1. Classification (NCBI taxonomy): domain Eukaryota; kingdom Metazoa; phylum Chordata; class Aves; order Passeriformes; family Estrildidae; genus Lonchura; species Lonchura striata. Next base: position 21,707,740 of record NC_140704.1, on the reverse strand, counting down.
TGTTTAAATTTTTTTTGTTGTGTATCTTTTTCACGGGTAGGAGCAGAGATAAGCATACAAGCCCAGGAAAAGACAGAATAGTACTGATGCTACTCAAACACATATACTATGATTTGAAGGAATACTGAAGCAAATTCATGATATGAATGATAAAGTCACACTTTGTAAAACCTGCTAACAGTATACCATAAAAGAAAAAAAAAAATAGGAAATACGACCGTGTATGGGTTTTTAAAAATCCTGCTGCAGCATTAAGTGATGATGGTACAAAATCATCTAATAGTTGTCCTGTCACTTTAGTAAAGATTTGCAGGAACTAAAACTATATCATAACCCTCATGAATCTGTTGAGCTATTATTCGAATTACTTTAGTAACTTCAAAATTGAGCAACTGAAACAAACGACCGAATGGAGCCATTGCTACCAGCACATCCATGTATTAAAAGTTTGCCATGACGTTACTGCTGCACACCTGGAAATGCTGCATGAATTCCACACTGACAGCAGTGGAAACGCTTAAATGGAACGTCATAGATCTGCTACTAAGCTTGCGTAAGCTCAGCACTAAGATCCTTTAAAATAAAATAAAATTAAAAAAAAAAAAAAACGAGAGAAAGAAAATTTGAATACAGTAGCTCTAGTACTGCAGATTTCCTGATCTAGATTTCGTAGATAAAAATATCCCGGAGCGCAGCCTCTCCGGGATGGTCCTGCGGCACCGGCGCGCTCGCAGGAGGAGCACACGGGCAGCGGCCCGAAGCTCTTCCCCCGGACCCATCCCATTAACTCCAAAGCTCACCGCACGAACTCCGGCCCGGGCCCGCGGCAGAGGAAGGGCAGCTGCAGAGCTGTGCCCGCACGAGTCCAGCGCTCATCCTGCCCTGCCCGGCTCCCGCGCCGCCGAGAGCGCAAGCACGGTGCGGGGAGCAAACCCGCCAGTCCCCCGCTTCCAGAGAGGCCGTTCGACGCCCCGCAGCAGCGGCATGCCCGGTGAGCCCCTGCCCCCGCCAGTGCTCCCGGGAGCTGAGTCAGGATGGATGGAGGAGGCTGCTCTGCCCCCGCGGGAGCCGGCACCGGCCCCCCTGCCCCGGACAGGGCTGCGGCGGGGCCGACCCCGCGCTGCTGCCCCCGGCCCACCTGTGCGGAGCGGGGGCGGGACGGGCCCCGCGGGCCCCGGCCCGGGGCTCACCTGCACACCGTGATCAAGTTCCGCCTCTCCACCGCGGCGTTGCGGGACGGGACGCTCTTCCTGCGGGCGGAGACGTTGAGGCCCCCTAAGCCGAGGGACGCCATCTCCGCTGGGCAGGGCAGGTGGAGCCGCCGGGGCTGGCGCGGAGCCTTTGTTCCCGGCCTCCCGCTCTCCAGGATGCTGCGCCTGCCGCCGCCGCCGCACGCGGACGAGAAGGAAGCGGATGAGGAGGCCCCCGTGCTCCTCCCGCTGCCGGTCCCGGCGCGCCCGCGGCAGCGGCGGGTCGGGCGCGGATGCGCGGGGCGCCCGCGGCGGGGGCGGCTCGGCCCCCCCGCTCCCGGCAGCCGGGCGGCCACGGCGCCGCAGAGCGCCGGCGCCGCCAGCCAATCAGCGCGCGGGGCCGCGCCGCCGGCGGCGCGCGCCTCCCGCGGGAGCCGCGCCTGAGGCCGGAGCCCCGGAGGACCCTGCGGCTCTCCGAGCGTCCGTAAAGTTGCGGTCTTCCTTTGATTGTTACCAGTTCTGCCCCTTCTGAGCCCTTTGGCGATGTGGGAACTTCCCTGGCTGTAGCTTTCTGAGTTTCAAATGCTGTCAGCCGTTCATTTGGATCATATAATCACAAGGTTGGAAAAAACCTCTGAGACCGACGAGTCCGACCTTTCACTGAGCACCGCTATGTCAGCTAGGTGCCGCTAAGTGCCACATCGGTTCCTGAGCGCCTCCAGGTCATGACTCCATCACCTCCCTGGGCTCTGTTGCAGTGCTGGACAATGCTTCATGAAATAGATCAGCTTTACAGCTTGTGGGAATGCACTTTGCCACCAAACTGCAGGTGACCCAGCTCTTAACTAAGGCGTGCTTGGAAGAGCCCTGGCTGTAGCGCTTTGCCTTGGCATCACGATACAGAATTGCATGACGTTCATGTCACTGGAAGACGGGAAGACAAAGCACTGCATGTTATAAATTGTGACACGGCAATTTGAAGTGTCTTAATTCAATAAAGCAATTTTATTTAAAATTAGCAAGCGAGTAAGGCAGGCAAAATTCAGCGCTGGGCGGCCGGGGAGTCTCCTGCTCCACCAACGGCGCGCAAAAATGTTCTGTCCCAACCTTCCTTTTATCCCCCCCCCTTCTCCTTGCAGGCGTGACTCTCCAGATGTAGTCTGAGTCTGGTCGTTGTGATAGCTTCTAAGTCTCTTCTTTTGAGATACAGCAAGCAGACTAGATACACACACACCCAGGACTGTAATCTCAACCTCCTTATCACCTTGTAAGCAAATAAGCATTTCAAAGACACACTAGTACATTCTTAGCTACTATCTTATGCAAAACAAATTAGGTTAACATACCACAGTATATTCTTATGCAAACTAAAGTAAGCAAGCATACTACAGTGAACAAATTATCTTTTACTTATCTCACTGCAGAAGAAAACCTAGCAGTAAACTAATTGTGGTTTGTGGCTGTGAAGGAGTAGATTTGGCTGGTTAGTTGGGGAGGTGTGAAACGGTATGGATTAATTTGATTTGCTTCCTTTATGGGAGGAAGTTCCCTTTCAGCCTAAGAGAATAATTTTGTTTGATTTACCAACTTTATCTGTTTGCAATGAGGGCGAATGGTGAAATAAATTTTGGCACAACTCTTCCTTTTACTGAGTTTGCACATAATACTCCTAAATGTTTCTGTTAAACTCCAACCTACCCATTTCTATTAATGAAACATTAAAATTTCTGTTTACTGACATGCAAATCCCCATTAGATTATGGTTTCTTTGGTGAATATCCTTTGTAGATATGAAGCTATTTCTAACAGATCCTATCAAACTAGAAGTGTGTCCAGCACAATTGTGTTACATGAAGAGGAATTTTGTTGACATAAGAAGTTTGAAAAGTAGATTACCATACAGATGGCTATTTTTTCAAACATAGTAGCATATAAACTTTTTTTCATCAGAAGATAGCTCATAAATTAATTCAAGTATTACCACTTAGCAAAACTTCCAAGATCATCATATATGACTGTATATGTATACTGTATATGTACATATGCTGTATTCTCACCTCAGTCAATATGTAACTGAGTAAATTTGATCTAGTCTTTATCTTCATTGGATTTGATATGAAATGGTAAGGAAACTGTTTTGCCTTCTCTAAAGTAAAGCTGCTTCTTTGCTTGAGTGTTTTTCTTCCCCAAGTATATTAGCATTCAAATTCACTATAAGATAGTTCATTATTGTGTTTCTGCCTCTCTTCCTCTCTGCTCCAGAAACAAAATAAAGACATAGAGGCACAGGTAAATCTGAAGGAAGATATCCTTTCTACATTGGAATCAAGAATAAAACTTTTTAAAATTCATTTTAGGTGACTTTACTAGTACAAGATTGAAACAAACTGTTGTTCTTTACTTTTTCTTTCAAACTATCAAAGGGAAATGCTGCACATGTTACTTGTTGCCTCTCAAAGATTAAAAGCCTGTCTTCAGGTTTCCTTCTCTTCTCAGAGTTTTTTTAAGGCCTGTTGTTTCAGTAGCTTCTGTTAAGAGATTTGTGCAGATTGAGTAAACTGTCAATTAAATTCAAGCTAAGGCTGAAGTAGATTTAATCTCTGCAGATGAGCAATTTCAGCTGCCAGGTTTGCTGTTCTTGAACTGATGATAAACATACTGGATAATTACTAATATTTAACCAAAAAAAACCCAGGAGAACTTTTCCACATATAACAAAAACAGAAGTATCTTCTCTCTTCACCTTTTCCCCAGAAACTGCAAGTTTTTGTTTTTTATACTTGAAAGAGATTTAAGATTAAATTAGACTTATCTACTTGGACCAAGCCTTAGGTTTTAATATTTATAAGTTTTAGTCCTCAAGTAAATGGACTTCCTCAAAAATAGTTGCTTTCTTCCAAATATACTTTATCTTCCACTACTGTCTTATCAAAGTAGAAAATGTAAAAATGTTCTAGAAGACTTCAAAAGAATAAAAAATAATAATTTGAATATCATCTGCTGCTTTGGAAAGCTCAATAAGTTTATCAGAAAATATACTGTGGTAAGTCTTGAATTTTTAAAGCCTTTCTGTAAGAAAAATAGACTAAGGGAAAATCTTACTGCCTTCAGTTAGCCAGTGGGAGGATAGAGGAAGAGGTTTTCTGAGGAGTGCAGAACAAACAGACAAGGAACTATTGCCAAAAGCTGCAACAAATGACAGATATTGGGAAAAATTCTTGATGCAAAGATGTTTAAGCACTGGGGATATGCACAAAGCTGTTAGGGGACACATCCAAGATAACAGATTCCAGCTGATAAAAGGAACCATACCATATGGCATTGTGTCCAGTGGTAAAAGCTCAGGGAGACAAGGGAGAAGCAGGGACACTTGAGTTACACCGTTTGTCTTCCCAAGTACTTGTTCCCTGCTTTCCTGGAAATGGCTAAAGATCTGCCTGTTGATGCAGTAAATGTATTCCTTATTTTGCTTTGCTTGCATATACTGCTTTGTTTCACTTATTAAACTGTCATTAACTCAGCCCACAAGTTTTGTTCCTTTTCCAGTTCAATTCTCTCGCTCTCATCCCACTGAGCACAAGGCTGTGTGGGCCTTAGCTGCTGACCAGGACTAATCCACAAGTTGGCACTGTATTGTCATTTATAGTAGGAGAAAATGATCTCAAGCTATCACATAAGACTCCCTCAGTTAGGAGCAAAACACAAATTGGTGTGAGATGTGATATATTTTACTATTGCTTTGAGTGTACTGATAGTACAGCACACATCTCATAGATTCCAGTCAGCTGCCTAGCTTCGTATATGAACCACAACTAAACCACAAGATGTTTCACCTCAACGTAAAGGAAGAACCTTCTCTATGTTGAGGGCAGCAGAGCACTGCCCAGGGGGTCAAGGAGTGCCCCTCTCCAGGGACATTCAAAATTCACCTGGACATGTTCTGGTGTCTCTTGCTCCAGGTGACCCCGTCTTGGTAGAGATCTGGACAAGATGATCTCCAGAGGCCCTTTCCAACATGAACAGTTCTGTGATTCTGTATAGGTAGGAGGCATACACACTTGCTCTTTACTTGCTCTTTTTAATGTCATGGTTTGAAATAGTTTGGGCTTATTTTTTGCTTTGCTGGGCTTTTTTTTTTTTTTTCTTGGCATCATATCTGGGTATCTACAAATATCTGATTTACCAACATCTTTGTACATGATAGGTATAATTTGAAGTTGTAGTTGCACTTTTCCAAATTGCTCTAACCTACAAGAATTCTCGGAATGGGTCCATTTTTCAGGTTACTTGTAGATCTTGCACTTTGGCATTATTGCTTATCCTTATGTCTTAGAAAATCTGTACAGAAGCCTTTAAAAGAAAGATTTGAGGGCGTGTTAGAACATGGAATTCTACTCACCTTCTTTTTTTGGCATACTGCTGATACTTATTTCTGTGGAAGGAGTGAAAGGAATTGAGGAAAGCAGAGTACCATATGCCGTTTTAGAGCATACTTGGTGACAGTCATGAACAGAAGGAGAATAAGAACAAAACCTGAATTTTACAAAATTATATCATAGTAGAGTTGGCCAAGGAAAGTAATATGAAACACTTAAATATGAAGCATGTATGTGATTTAGGATTGGAAGGATGTAAATTTCAATCTATGAGTTTTAAAACTTGTTTCAAGTTGGTTTAAGGTTGCTTACCTGAAATGAGTAGGAAAGCAATATTTGAAGACATCATTACTTAAACACTTTAGCTTTTGAAAGTTATGCTTGTGAGATTACTTGTGAGATAAATGAGATTACTGCTTTATGCCATGGCACATAAAATTTGATCTGTGTTCATTTCTCTTGATTATTCTTTCTACATATTCTAAATTTATGTTACTAAAAGTTATTATACTTTTCATTTGTGACTTAAAATATTTACATTGCCACTTGGTGGCCTCATTTGATCAATAATAGAAGATAAAATAAATGTAATTTAAGATCCTTTTTCTTCATGAGTGTGCAATTCAAACCTTGACTTGATTTTTCTACATGTCCAGGAGCAATATATCCCTTTTTGCAATGAATGTGTGGATGCTGTGGTGATTGCCATGCAGTTCTCAAGGGTCTGAATCACTGATGTTGGGGTGGTCAGATTTAAGAGCTCTTCAGTAAGGGTAGAACTTAAGTGAATGATTTTTTCCCCATTCTTCCTCTCCCATTCCTGAAGTTTTAATGTTCCACACCCCTTCTCAATCAAAGCAAGCAGAGGATCTTGTCTGGTACCAGTAATTTAACTTATCTTTTTTTTTTTTTTAGGACTAGAGTTTGTTATTATTTTGCCAGGCTTCTTTCCTGCTTGTTCTGCATTCTTAGTTCTTATTTTTCAGATTTTATTACTTCAAAATGTTTTTCTGTATCACTTTTGTGAAACTATACCCAAGTCTCTGTCCCTCTGTGGTTCCATATTATTTATATTATTAGATGTGTTACAAAATGCTAGCTTGTTGTTGCTGGGTCTGCTGGTTTAGTGTATTTCTGTCTGGGTTCAAAGCAAGCAAATATTGATTATATGGTGCTTAGGACACTTATTCATAGAAACCTTCTGCCTTGGCAAGCTTCTTATCAATTCTCCATGCCTTGCAAGCTCAGGAAGAGCGGGCTGGATGAGTGGATGGTGAGGATTGAGAACTGGCTAAATGGCAGGTCTCAGAGGGTGTTGAGTAGTGACACAGAGTCTAGCTGGACAGTCACTAGTGACGTCCCCCAAGGTTCAATACTGAGATTGTTTAACTTGTTCATCAGTTATTTGGATGAAGGGGCAGATGTCTCCTCAGCAAGTTCACTGGTGACACAAAGCTGAGAGGAGTGGCTGATGTTCTGGAGTGCTGTGCAGCCCTTCAGAGGGACCTTGACAGGCTGAAGGGATTGGCAGAGTAAAACCTTTTGAAATTCAGTGACAAATGAAGGGTCCTGTATGTGGGGAAGAATAACCCCACACATCAGTACAGGCCAGGAACTGACCTGCTGGGAGGTAGCTCTGAGGAGAAGGACCTGGTTGTCCTGGTGGACAACGAGCTGTCCATGAGCCAGCAGTGCCCTTGTGGCCCTGCAGGCCAATGGAATCCTGAGGTGCATTAGGAAGAGAATTGCCAACAGGTCAAGGGAGGTGATCCTGCCCCTCTACTCAGCCCTGGTGAGGCCACATCTGGAGTGCTGTGTCCAGTTTTGAGATTATCAGTACATGGGAGAAGTGGAGCTCTTGGGTGGGTCCAGCAGAGGAGAAAGAAGATGACTGGGGGACAGGAGTATCTCTCTTACAAGGAAAGGCTGGGAGAGTTGGGCCTGTTCAGCCTTGAAAGGAGGCAGTTGAGAGAGTGCCGGAGCTCACCCTAGGACAGGGGTGGCTCTGTGTGGTGGAAAAATCTCTCCTGCAACCCGTGCTTTCAAAATAAGGCTCAGAAGTCTTCCGTTGTTTGGTCTCAAGGTAGTTTATTGCGAGTTATCTAAAAGATTGTCTTCTTGAGCTGCTGCGGTTTGCTCAGCAGCTCAGGCAAGGGCACACACACATCCCTGACATCCTCTCTGACTCCCGTCTTCTTCTTTTCCCCCCCGCCCAGGGCTGGTGCTATCTTTTATATGGTACATTACGTGTTAAATGTTTATAGTTTTTCCCCTGTGAGTGCCTATTACCTATATTAAATAGTGCCTTTCTACTCTAAACCAATCTGTGAGTGCCAACATCACCAAGAACATGGAGGTAAGGAAGAAGAAAGGGAGAACAAAGCAGGCCCAAATCCCTCCATCTTAAAACTTCTGACCTCCATGTACAAAACCAAAATCCCCCTGTACAAGACTTAAACCTCCCCCTGTACAGCACTCAAAAATTCTTCCCTTTATTTTGTGACTACTACTATAATATCTAAACTTTCGTGACTTCTTGTTCTTCCTGCAAGGTTGGTAAATCATTCCATGGTTCAAATCCAAAATCACAGCTGTTTCCAGCTGCCTGCCAGGGTCTCAAATGCTTCTGACCTGGACCCAGAACATCCAAAAATGTCTGAGAGGCATTTTGAGTTCTGACAAGAGGGGACCCCACCAGTGTTTGAGCATCTGAAGGGAGGGCGTCAAGAGAATGGACCAGGCTCATTTCGGTGGTTCCAAGCAATAGGACAAGAGGCAATGGGGAGAAACTGATGCACAGGAAATTGCACCTTAAATATGAGGAACAACTTCTTTACTGTGATGATAACCGAGCATTGGAACAGCTTTCCCAGAATGATTGTGGAGTCTCCTTCTCTAGAAGGGAAATCACGTATTCAGAAGCCATTTGGATGCAATACTTGGTAATAGGCTGTAAGGGACCCTCTGTAAGCAGAAAGATTGGACCAAATGACCTTCCAGCCTCAACTATTCTGTGATTCTGTGATTCGACAGTCTCACACTCTGCTGGGTCAAGGCTATGTACTGCCTCAGGGCAAGTAAGCGCACTGTCACCTTGCTTGTGGTTTTCTTGCAAAATCTATGTACATCTTTCTGCAATTGCATAACTTCAGATAGATCCAGGTCTTCTGTCACACACTAAAAGACATACTGCAAGCTGTAACAAAAAGACATCTAGTTAATACACAGGTAATGATTTATAGTGAAAATATTGTAACTTGTAACAGTGCTTGACTGTCTTCTAAAATTACCATAGTAGATTCAAGGTTTCTTCATGCTTTCCTGATCCTAGTGATTGTTGATTCTCTGAAGCAATATGTCCTTTCACTGCTTGGTGCTTACTCATGACTTTTTTTTTAGCTATTTGCTTAGTTTTCTATGATTCCTTGATGTTTTTATTATAAAGATTCAAGTTAGCCCCAGGGTGCTGATGTTCTGGGTATTGTAATTCTGGTGGTGTAGGTGAATTGCAAATGTTTACCCAAAATTTTATAGATGTATTTTTCTACATAGAGCACAATCTTCTGACAATTTCTACTGAAATACAAAGAAGCAATTATGTGCATCTGTATCGGGTATCATAGATCCTAGAATCATGAACTATTTGGGTTCACACTCAAGTAGCTACTGCTATTGTAGGAGCAATACTCTGTTTCTGTTGTGGACCCTTCTTCAGGCTGCATTTCTGTGGGACAGGAGCAGTGACTATAACCCTGTTTTTTCCATGCCTTCCTGAATCTGTTAATAGCCTGTCAGTAATGCCTCTTGCCTTCCAGATGGTATCATCTCTTCAGGCAACAGCAATGCGGTTCGTGTGTGTGCTGTTTATAATAATCTCTATCCCTTCTTCAGTATAGGAGATTGGCTTTCATTTCTCCTAAAATTACAGCTCTATTCCATTTCAATAGCTGGCACTTTGGTCATCCTACACTCTGATTGGCCCATAATGTGTATGTTGGTGATTACTGCTTAAAGAGTCTACTGATATTAGTAGTTTAACAATGTTAATAGCACTTTCAACTTCCAGTGCCTTTTTTTCTCTAAAACTTTTCTTTTTGCTACTTCTATCCATATTTCTATTCCCTCGTGAAATTGTTGCATCTCAGATAAATAATATTCAATTATTTATTTATATATATTTTAATTTCATGGGGTTTGAATATTGCTTATAATACGCTCCAGTTTTGATAACTCACAAGTCAAAGTTTCTATAAAATTCTGTTCAAAATTCCAGTTACCATTTCTACTCCCTCTAAAATGGTACCCATAAAAACTCTTGGCTTGTTGTACTCAGTCACACAAAATCCATTTCTGGGTCAGTGTTGGTCAGGAAATTACCCTTTAATAAAAGCAGTATATCTGCTCTGCTTTGGGAGAGTCAGAGTAAATGCTTTGTTTACAGTAACATGCACTCTAATTAATTTGTTGCTACTATATAGCATTTGTATACAAAAAATTTTGAATTTTCTCTCAACTGCAATCTTTAGTCAAAAAAGTTAACCACACCAAGAACAAAGTGCTGTGAAGTTAACATTTGACCTCTTTTTTTTTGGGTTTTTTTTTTAAATTTTGATTTATATTTTACTTCTGGTTTTCACACTTCATTTACTTCACTTCTGGTTTTCGTAATCTAACTGTGTCTAGTGTTTTTAACTTGTGTTTCAGTTACTGAGGTTGTCCAGGTTCCATCACAATTGTTGTGCATTACTTTGATTTTTATCCAAGTAAATGGAAAGAAAATATGCAAGTTAAATTTGCATGCTGCTTCAAGCGCCCATAAAATCACAAGTTTATTTTTGGTATCATGGAACATAGGTGCTTGTGTTTAGCCCTCACACTTGTTTCCCACAGTTTTAAAGTAGTGGAGACATGTATCTAATGTTTTCATTGTCTTTGGTACCAAAGAGTTTTCCACTGTCACTACAGATAAGGTCTATTATGAATAAAAAGCAGGGTGCTTAATACTTCCCTTGTTATGCAAGCAAATATTCACAATTTTGAACCTAACATACTTAATAATAAAAAAAAAAACAGACAAACTTCACTCAGACAAAACTTAATAATTAATTTATACTGCTTCTTTTAAAAGTCTTTTTGCTGGCTGTAATTCTGGTGAGACTTCCTTTATGTACTCTTAAATTTTATTAGCAACACTTATAACATAGCATTCTTGCTTTTGTTAGCTTATTTACCTTGCATAATTAAAATTGAAACTGGAACTATTTAGGCTATTTTCTATTTATTAGTTTATCTTGATATACATAAAATCCTCTTTTGTTTATAATTGGAGCTAGTTCATCCTATTTACAGTTCAGACTGTAAACTTGCTTGGAAAATATACTTACCATCCTCCTTGCCATTCTGCAAAGTAGTGGTTCGTTCATGCTTGTTTATTATTGCATTGAGCATTCCTTCCCATCTGAGTTACTATAGCAACATTAATCTCTTTCCATGTGTTTAGATAGGGTCAGTAGCTATTCTTCAGTTAAAACATTGGGTAGACTTTTTTTCTCCCAGGCATAGGTCTAAATCACATGAAATTGGGAGAAGCGGTGGCTCACAAGTTGTTACAATGAAAAGATGATGCAATATCCCAAACCTTTCTGTAATTTTTCACTTTTTGGCTTAGTGCTATTTTTATAGTCCCATTAGACTGTTCAGTTTACCTTGAACTGGAAGTTCACAGCAACATAGAGCTTTCCTTTTGTTCACAGGCTTCCACATAATTCCTTGATGATTTTCCCTGGAATGTACGTTCCTTGTCTCAAATAAATTTATTGGCTTAAATTGCATCTGGAAAATACAATGATAAATGCCTGCATGGTGGTACATTTGGTTATAGTTTTCTTTACTGAAATACCTTAACCCACTTTGTCAGTGAGTCAAGAATTAGGAAACTGTGCTTACTCCCACTTTGCATGATACGTGGGACTAAGGTGGGACTGCACCAATTCTGGTGTAGTTTGTTTATATCCTAGCCTGTTGTCTTGGGTTTGTCTAGGATAGAGTTCATTTTCTTCTGATGTTTCTCACTGATGTTTTGGCTGTTGCTAACTAATGCTTGCCCTAAGTCAAGGACTTCTTAGTGTCTCATGTTCTGCCAGTGAAGAGCTGCACAAGAAGCTGGGAGCAGGGGGAGCACATTCAGGACAGCTGACCCAAGATGGCCAAAGGAATATTTCCTGCCACAGAACGTCCTGTAAGGTAGGGGAGTTGGCTGGGAGGAGCCAATCGCAGCTCAGGGGCAGGCTGAGTATCGGTTAGTGAGTGGTGAGCAACTATCTTGTGCATCACTAATTTCTACTGGGTTTTATCTCCCCCTTTCTCTCTCCTTCATTATTGTTGCTACTATTATTATTGTTGTTGTTCTGGTATTTTACTTTGCTTCAATTATTAAATTTTTCCTACATTAACCCATCAGTTTTTACTTGTTTCCAGTTCTGCTCCCCATTGAACTGGGCAGAGAGTGAGCAAATGAGTGGCTGTGTGGCATTTAGTTGCCATCTGGAATTAAACCATGGCAAAAATGGTCCATGAATTCTCTAATGTTTTAATTTTATTTTTCTCCTAGTGAGGGTATTCACCACAGCACAAATGAAGCAATTATGTACCCATCCGTCTTCATATTTGGGCAACTAGCTGCCTTCTAATATTCCCTTTTGCATTCAAGCACCCCCTGCATGATCTTGCTCATGCATCTATTGAAACAAATCTATTTAAAGTGTATATAGTGCTTGTTATGTACAAGTGTTTCTTTACCTGGCCACACTCTATGCTTCATGTGTCTACCAGCTTCTATAGTAAACAACCCTCAATTTCCTCATTTCCATGTTGGAAAGTTGCTCTATCTTTTTATACCTTACTTTATATGATTTTCTTAGGTTTGTTTGCAAGCTGGGTGTTTCCTCCAATGTCAAATCTACTGGGACTACCACAACCTTGGCAAGGGTGTGTGCTTGGTTGTTATTCCAAGATTGCTACCTCTATATGTTTCTTTTTGGTAGGCTTTTACATGACTTGCATTTTTTTTTTCTCTCAGCTTTTATTAACCTATGTTCAGGATTTCCTTTCCATGATGGAGAGGCTACCAGATTTCCATCCTGTGTTTGTAGATAATTTTTATTCTACTTTGGTAGCCAAATAGTTAAAGCTTGATGTATCCGGTCTGAAACTATGTATGAAGCTAGGTCATTTCCTTAGAGTTTCTCTTTTAACATCATTAGCAGAGGTTGTGGCTCTGTTGCTTGTGCAGAGTGAAAGCAGACAGCTATTTTTTAGTTTCCCAACATATCTAATAGAGGATTTTCTATACTTTTGATAAAAACTGGAGCCATTTGTGAACCACACAGAATAACCTGTGTCACGAAGACAATAACGGAGCTTTTATCTGGCAAGAGACACATAAAAAGGTAAAGTGCACTTCTATTCTTTCCAGTGGTTAAAAACCCTATAGAGCTAGTGATAAAGTCTTGCCTCATTCTACAGAAAGCTCTTATTTATAAAAGCCAGTGTGTATCCAGCTAGCCTAGATTTGATATATATGCAGTTTTTACTTTTCCACTGATTATGTACTTCAGTGGAGTATGCGTGATATGTTCTTTAGTGGAGCATGTGTGATATGGACTGCTGCAAAGCAGCCTCTAGTGATGTCTACCCAAAGCTAATTGCCTATACTAATGCTAAACCTGTTTTTTAATAAGGAATACCGTTTTTCCCCACAAATCTTAAGAATCTCAAAGCAAAAGCATTTTATTTCTGTGTTCTTTAAACAGCATCATGTAGATCAGTAGTGACCAGCTGAACATGTAACAGCTTACAGTAATGTTCATCCAAAGGCCAGCACTTGAACTAGTGCAGTTTTACTTTTTTTTTTTTAACTTCCATTCTTTTTTGTGAGATTTCTTTACTATTTTGATTAGTGGCTTACTCATTTCTACAAATATGAGTTGCTTACAAAAATGTAAGCAACTGCAAAAGTGAAACAAATACAATTTTTACATGCATGGACTCTCATAGTCGGTTCTACCCTTTGCTGATGCCAGCATGACCATTCCTTTGACCTATAACTATTACTGAATATTTCACTTTAGATTGTACCTGAGTTTTGTCATTATAAGCTTTGAAGCCTTTGTACTTGAGTTTTGTCATTATAAGCTTTGAAGCCTATGTGCTTGAGTTTTGTCATTATTAGCTTTGAAGCCTATGTTTTGAGTAATGCTGCTACTTCTTGAGTGTATTCCCAAACATTCAGTTTTTCCATGTACTGACATATCATTCATGTGTGGTATGACATAACACATTCTGATGATAATTTCATGCATCTGTATTATATTTGATCTGAAAATCTGGAGGAATGTGGATAAAACATTCCTTTTATAAATTATTTATATATTCCTTTTAACATACTTTCTCTTGCAGCTAAATATTTGTTATTATCAGCTCTGCTCTGTTAGTGGAATTGCAAAGAAAGCCCTGGTTAAATCAGTAACAAAATAACAGTCAAATAATCTCCTTAGTGTTGCACAGATTTCAGGCATACAAAAAACCTGAGAGATGACTATGTTATTTAAGTGTTAAAATCTCACTTTTAGCTTTTTTCTTGGTTTTTAACCCTGGACAAATAGGATGTTAAAATAATAGGTCTCTGTACTAAAATCTTGCTTACCAGTAAATTTGTTGATCGTGGATTGGAGTCCTTCCTCTGCCATTAAAACACAATTTCTATTTTTTCACATTTTAAATTACCAACACACAAAACTTGAGGAAATTCTGTTACCCAAATATCCACTGTTTTTGCTTCCTCCGGATTCTTAGTAACAAAACATCAAGGATTTGCAGGAATCACTCCACCCTCACCTCCTGCTGGTCAGGCCCAATTTCACGAACATCCGTAGCAAAATCTGTAGCTAATCCGTTTTGTTTCAACAAGTCTGTGCCAATAATTCCCTGGTGTTCCTAAAAGGGATCCTCCCATTCCTGAAGGAACAGGAGAAGGAGACTCCTGAACTTGGCAGCTATTTAACTGCAGGTAGAGATATTAATACAGGTACATGAACATGCATACAATGCAGTAAGTTTTATCATTTTCCATCTTTCTTGGGCTATAGCTGGAACAAATATTTGTTAAGGAGAATGGTTATTGACACTACAGTATCAATTAACATCATGGCACTAGTGGTAGTTAATGCTCCTCTCTTGACCACCCAGTACTGCTATGGTTATTGGCTATTTCCACTGGTTATTTTGTAATTTTACCACTAGACCAGGGGCAAATAGACAGCAGAGTCTCCCTAGTCTTTGTTACTGAGACGAGGAGATGATGTCTGAGGGCTTTGCTGAGAGGGTCCTATTATTTTCTGTAGTTTTTATTCCTCGTGATTTTTTATTTGCTTGACAAAATGAGCCAGCAAGGAATTTATGTATTCTATTCCATTTTCTAATATATTTACCTCTTTTTCTCATATTTTACTACATTTTCTTCCTGCAGTTTCATTGGTGTTTCAGGAGGTTTTTATCATATCATCCAAGGATATTTTGCAGTTACCATTACCACCTCTTTTTACATAAAGAGCTTAACCCACACTGAACACTGTTTTTCCTTTTCTGTTCCTTTTTATTGTTATTTTAAATGGAGACTGTGGGTTGTTTAAGGCTGTATTTCTGAAAATTACAGTCTATAGACCACAGGACTGGGATTTCCTTATATTATTTCTTACCTTCATTACCTTGTCCATTTTCCTTGTCCATACCTGCTGAAGCCAAATTTGCAGCTCTTTCCATTGTAGCTCTGCTTGATTCACAGGTCTGATAATTACTCTTAAGTCTTGTACCACTGCTACATGAAAGACAGTGGTTCTATTTGATCAGATACATTCCCTGATGCCAATACCAACAATTATTCCAGGATTCACAGTATTTTACAATCTCATAGCATTCTAGGTGGAATAGAAGGTGACAGCCATGTCTCCTGTCATTGATTGCTCAGACAACTGTTCTGAGACATTTGCCTACTAAATTTCTTATAGGAAATTGTTCCTGCAGTAGAGCTGATAATCAAACTCCATTCTGAGGCTGTGCAATCTTCACTAGCTAAGGAAAGCTAATCCTTTAACCCCAAAATCCCCATTTTAAAAGTTTCTGAATTCAGTGGCCCCAAATTTTAAGAAAATACTCTTGCCTGCTCTGCAGTCAGGTCAGCTGCTATTGTTACAATAATCTCCCACATTTTAGGAGCAGCACAACCCAAACAGGAGTAACCAGCAGGGTGCATTCTTTTTTTAACACTGTTTTGGTTTTAACATCATAACTAGATCATAAAAAACTATTTTGTTGTCACTTTAACCTGAATTTTCAGTATAGTTGTGGTCTGAGTTTCCCTTATATCCCTGTATATATAGTTGACAGTTGTGTTCTGGTAATGAAGTAAAATGGCTTTCTGAGCATGCAGAAATCCATCTGTGCAGTAGAGGTTTCAGGGTGTGTCTTCAAGTTAGTAAATGGTTCACTGCAGAATCTATAAGGTAAACCTAGCAATCAGAAACTGAGGATCTACTTTTAAACACCATTAGACCAGTATTATACACCCAGATCCAAGGAGAGACAAAAGCCTGAATGATCTTATTATCAGCTAGATCAAAACTGATGCAAAATAGAGGTAACATTTTTTGTAAGATTTGCCATTATTTTGCTGATATAGAAGATATACATATATATTTTTTCTTTTCTGTTCACTCCTCTTTTTTCTTATATTCATCTAAATATATATGAAGAAAAACGGGATTTTCAGAGTTGAACAATGTAATTATTCTTTTCCTCTATTTCCTATCATGGTTCAACACTGATGTATGTATGAGTCATCTGATATAGCGTGACAATCAGGTCCTTATCTGTATCCATGTGATTCGTTGGGAGGAGATCAGTTTGCTTAGTTTACCATTATCAGAATAGTCACTACTATGAATATTGTGGTAACACAAAGGATGTTTTAATGATTGCTATAGTGGTGGCACATAAAAAGGAGAAAGATAACTTTTACTGTTCTTGGGTTAAAATGTTTATGGGGAACATTTTAATATGAAACCTTGAGGTAAGCATTATTCTACCTGCCCAACTTCACCCTTTTGTGAAACAGAGGAAATTGTCAGTTCTAGTCCTGGATTTAATGGAGCAAGGTGAACTCTGCAACAAATTAAATGTGATAACACAAAGTGCATGAAAAGACCATGATGACTTAGACTTCATTTTTAGGCCTTAAGGAAACATGTACACTTGCTTTCCCTGAGAGACCTACCATTCTTGAATAGTTCTGTTTACTTGGTGTATGAATACAGTTGGAAATCTATTAGGAAAGTAGGTTGTAAATCTACTCTGTGAAGCAATGCACCACACCAGTATTCAGAAAGAGATTTTTGGAACAAATATGTTTGGAGCAAAATAAAGTACTGTATTCAATAATATTTGTTCTTGTAAACATACCATTTCATATACACATTAGATGATGCCATTAGTGTGTGAGAAATTTTTCTGGTCCTGTCACATACAGTGATAAACATTTTTCTTTGCTAATGTGTTACTAGGGTGTTCCATGAATAACCTAGGCAGATACCTTCTCCTCCCTCTTGTGCACCATACCATGGAATCAGTTTCATTATAGGATTTGGCCTGGTTCTGCTCATACCTGCTTATTACTTCCAGCTCAGTGGATGTCTTCATGAACTGATTGTCAGCCATGCGTGGTCACTGTAGAAATCATTGGTCTTCTTTAGTATGTGGGATAATTTAGCAATGTATCCATCCTCAGACACTACGAGAAATCCTATAATGTCTTTTGCAAATGGCCCATGAAATGGAGTCACTGCCAGGTTTTTTCCTCTATTGGTTAGATAAAAGGTTAGATAAAAGACTTTTATCTAATCCTAACCCATAGATACTCACCAGAGTTAGTTTTAAAAAATTTTGATTTTCTAAATCAATCTAAAAAATCATTTTTTTCTGCTTCATAGTACTGATTATTCAAAGAACTCCAGAGGGTACTCCCATTGAGGAATCTCAGTAGCATTTAATAATCATACTTTGCACACAGGGAATCTTTCAATCCTTAGGATATTTGCCTTAGGTTCTCTAATTTCTACTGAACAGCATTCCTTGTGTGCCAGCTTCTGACAATGAATGCAAGGAGAGTAGATTTCTTCTTACAGTAGGAGGTATCTTGGTTTGACTAAGTGCTTGAATAAGATGCTGAGAGCATCGTGCTGAGATTCCTTGAATATTTTCCATACTAACAAACTCATTTGCTCTCAGTGAATGGTGTTATGGAAACAGGACTGCTCTGAACACCTTATTCAATCAGGGTGAGCTGTTAATCATTCATGATTTATTGTTGACTATAAAAAAGAAATCAAGGAATTACATTTACTATCGTGGCACTCACACAGGGTCACATGTCATTGCATGCAAGCAGAATGTAAACTGCGGAGAGGTCATGACCAAGGGCTGAGTCACAAAGGAGGATCTCTAGGGTGCAAAGAGTGAGGAAGTTGGAATATGAGCAGTGATCACTTTGTTCCTTCAATTATCATTTTGTGGTGCTGCAACACTCACTGTCCAAAGCCCTGTGATTCAAGGGTCCCCATGAATATCAACATCTGGGGAGGTACCTACCTGTCCTGCTGGCTCTGCCTTCTACCTGAAGCTTTATCTCCCATGCTGTCTGGGAACTAAGAAATCATGTTGTGATTTCACTGTCCATACAGTAAAGGGGAGGAACATTGAGGAGGCTTGCTGATTAGTTAAATATCTTATATGGGTGCTTTTTTCTGTTTCTTGGCAGGAAGGTCTGAATTTACTAATATTACTCATATCAATTTGGCCATGATTAGCACTGCCTAAGTTTAATTGATTGCATTACTATTCAATATGTTATGTCACTTTTACACAAAGTTTATACTTAGATATCAGGATGAAATAAATAAGAAAAACACCCTGAAATCTGGATTTGCAATGCAAAGTCTAATACATTCCAGTTTCAGTGGGAAGTGTATGGGGAAATGTTGTTTTTCCCTTAACAAGGATAATATCTGCAGATAGAGCTATAAACTTTGCTGCAATTGAAATACATTTTAATGATCTTATGATGAGTTTATGGAAATTAAGATTAAAGATCCTTTATGGAATTAGGGAAATGAGGACTTGGAGAAGATGCTGGTAGATTAATTAGACATGAGAGCATCTAATCCGAGTCACTAGAAAGACTGCAGGTAATTGCCTTTTCAGTTACTGTAACCACAATGTAGATGGCCACAAAACAGACAAATCTGATTTTCTAATTGCTGAAGTCCTGCGTGGTGAAGAGTTATTTCCTCCAGTCTCTTTAGAACCGCTTCTTGCAAAATTATCACATGCAGACATATATTGGTATCATAACTGGAATCATTCTGATGAGTCTCCCTGGATTGTTGTGAGGTATCACTGGTGTTGACATGTAAGGTAGAGATGTGGCACATGGCAGATGTTTCTGGAAGCAGAAATTATATGAGGGAACATTACCTCTATTGTCTATGGTTTGAAAGGTTTGGAGCTTGTGAACGTGTGTCTGCACTGTATCCAACTGCCCGTAGAAACACATTTACCTTAGAATGCACAATCATTTGTTTTACAGTAAACATCAAAAAGGAAAAAGGCAATTTGACTGTGGTTAAAGATATCACACAGAACGTGGTCACAGTGCCATAATCAATGTCTTATGAGATTATTATTTTTGGCTATTTCACCACAGCTACGAAATCCAATGTCTAAGATCAAATAAAATAAGTAAATATACTTCCATACTGCCACAGAAAATGGAAGTCAAATTACTTACAGAAATTAAAAGTACTTGCCTGTTTTTGATATAACCCCTACTTTGGGGCTATTTTCCTGAAAAAACCCCAAATATTTGAAATAGTTTGTGTCAAGAGGATAGTAATGTCAAAGATCAATAGCACAAATTCTGCCAAGAGGGGTTATAGGAACTAGGTATGGCAGGGAGAGGTGTTTGTTTCTTTTGGTTTGGGGTTTTGTTTTTGTTGTTTTTCTTGGTCAAGAGATGGCAGGCAACACTTGTGAAAGCAGCATTAAAATTTTGAAAGTACTGTAAAGTGAAGTGTAAGAAGAAGTTCTTCCTATTTGTTGTGGACAGGGAAGGGGTAACTGGTCTAACTTGTCTCAAGAATGATTCATTTTAGACATCTAAAAAAACTCTGAGTAGTTCACATAGTCTGAAGTTCTCCATCTTTGCTTTTGGAAACTAACAGTGGACGTATAAATTTCAAAAACATGTTAAGAATTTAATGTGACCTGAAGGAAGGAGGATGAACAGGGTAGTATTTTGACATTATATGTCTTCCACACATAATGAACTGTAGCTATAGAAATAAACAAAAACTTGAAATTCAGTATTACTGGGAAGAAGCTGAATGAGAGGTTTTTCAGTCCCATAATTCCCTGTGTGATCTAAACATTTCACAGATATTAAGGAATAGAATGCAAGCATTTAGAAACTATGGCTTTGAATAGTATTGTACAAGGAAATAAGTCAATAGCTTTGATTTCTGTATAAAATATAATATCAATGCTGTTATATATTTCATATGAAGTGGGTTTGTAAACTACTTTCCTTTATTCCCAAGTGTTCAGCTCTCTGTGATCCAAGACAGAAGTGACAGAAGTGTAACCATCTTTCAGACTTCTGAGGAAATTGCTTAATTTGGAGCAAGAACTGCCAAGAAGTTGATAAAACTGGGCTCCTGCAAGGTAAAGAAGATTGCAGACAGAGGTAAGTCTCTTAAAATTGAGTTAAGCTGCATTTTAGGGATTCAAGACAAAAAAAAAAATCATCATGAAAATAAATAAAATCCCAAGGGAAAAGCAGGGCTCTGGAAGACAGCAATTCAGACCCAATGAGGATCAATTTCAGGGGCACTAGAAACCAGCTCTACCCTACCTCACTGAGGACTTGGCCAACAAAGATTTTCCCTGTTTCTTGCTCAGTATTTCATTAATTCAAGTTATCAAAAACTGGTAATGTGTAGTAACTAATCAGTAACTGCTGAATACTTTTAAGATGTGGGTGTTCAGTTTACAAAGGGCTCTTTGTGTCTGGCGAAAGGTGCCTGTCCAATCAAAGCCACTTGGTGACGGAAGGATTATTTGTACTGTTACAATGTTACCAGGCATATCCTTGTCCAGAAAAGTTATATGGACAAAAATTGGACATGTCATAGGACTACATATTTTATTCAGATTTAAGTAGGAAAAATGTTTTCCACCTGCACAAAAAGTAATTTTTTTAATCTTTTTCCATCAGTTTTCATTTAAAGCACTGAAAATTTTTAAAGCCCTAATGTTCTGTATTATATTTATTTAAGTTCATTTTTCTAACTGTAGTAATAATATAACTTTAAATGCAACTATCCAGCAAATAATGGGTATGTTTTCAGAAACAAGACTGAGTTTGTAAAGCTGAAAACTGGCACATTAATAGTAGGAATCCAGTGACATTAGTTTGTGGCAGTCCTCCTCATGAAATGAAAAAATTAACTCCAAATCAAATCACAGACAATAAGAGTGGAGTTTTGTAATTTTAAAACATGATTTTCAGAATAGACTTTCCTTTTAAACACAAAAGAAGCTTGATGTTTACATTAACTTGATTTGTCCTCACGCTTTGTCCAGGAAAAATAAAATGTCCAGCAACTACAATAAGCATTATTCTGTAGCTGAGCATACAGCATAGTTAAAGGAACACAAAATTGTCAGTTTCTGACAGTATAATCATTGCCTTCATATAGGACAATTCTCATTGCTAGAATGGTATTCAAAGTGGCAAAACTCCTTTACAAATTATTATTCTTTTCCAGCCCTGATTAACAGGCTGCTAAAATAGAGCAGGAGTTCTAGTACCATAAATCAGAGGTTCTTCACAAGTGTTCTGTTCTATGCTAGGGTTGAATGTCATTGCAGAACCATTACAGAATTCCTGCAATCCTTTCCAGAATTTTGCCTACCTGGTTCTTATTAGAAAATCCAACTTTCCATCTTTAAAGGAAATAGAATAAAAGATAGTTTGTATGGCTTTCTCTGGTCACAGTATAGGCAGAAATGGAAATATTTGCTTCTGTTTCTTGTCTTGTTTGCTAGTTTTGTTAATAAGCATATTAAAAAAGGTTAACTTTTCTTGATATTGTTGAGAAAATTTTGAAGGCATAGTGCCATCATTTCACAACAGTTTGTCTCTGATATCAAAATTAAATTGATGTCTCTGTGTCAGTAATTCAAATATCATCTGTCAATTTGTGATGTGCTGGCCTGCATCAGATAAAAAAAAATGTGTGATTTGTGGGATGAGATTTTCTCAACATAAATTATTTTTTAGAAGCATAAGTAGTTGAAACTTCACCACAAAATCTGAGAACCCTATTTTTCAAATGCCTTTTTCTGCAGTTTCAGAAACTCATATCTCATAATCAGTTTGTTAATAAAATATCAAGACATTTTTGCACAATAAGGGAGTTAGATAAGTAAATTTAGATAGTTAAACACATTGAAACAACCTGAAATAATTAAGAGTGGCTATGGTACAGGATGATCTGTATATAGCTAATTTAACCGCAGTCCAAAAATTATGTTATGATCATGCGAACTACAACTTAAATCACAAAGTTATACTGAAAAGTCTGGTGAATGGTCTGTAAGAGCACTGGCTCAAAGAATGATTTAAGGTTCAGTTTATTGTGCCAATACAATCTCTCATTGTACTGGAGTGCCCAAGAGAGATTATTCAAACCATGCATTTATAACATAGAAGAGAAGGGAATTAACTGTGCTTCAGTCTACAAAATCAATGTTGACAGAACGTTTCAAGGGGCCTATTATCATACTCCAAACACGTAAAAAGTATTTATGCTTAAAATTCTAAAAAAGATGTATGAATATAATGCAGAAACAACAAAAGTATGTTAGGCAAAGTGGCTACTATTGTAATGAAGAGGGGATTGAGTAAACCTTATGAATATATGTAAGTATTTTCACATAAAAAATATATCTGATGATGCAGAGCTTCACAAAAAGTGTAATATCCAAGAAGTATTGTTCTATCTTCAACTAAAAAATGTGTGTAACAGAAAATGGAGCATAGAAACTTATGACCACTTGCAATTTTTAGCATAAAATTAGAAGTTTTCCACTTGTATAGGCATTGCTTTAGACAAGACCAACTTGCCTGACCTCATGAATCACTTTAGTGTACTTTGAACTGGCTAAAATCTCTTAAAACATTTACTCCTTAACTCAATAAAGGTAGCTCTTTGACATGCAGTTGTCATTATCTTTATAAAATCCCACTGATCCACTCTTGGATAGGGCTGAAATGGACATGCAGCAGAGCTTCAGACACTCCAGGTGGGTGAAACTTAGCAGCCATTCTTTACTTGCTTCTGCAACAAGGGAATTGAATTGTCCAACAGTTCCCATATTACCACATCTCTGCTTCTTCTAATCATAGTATAACAAACTTGGTTGAGAAAGAATTTTAAGTTGTTTATGAGCCTTAAATAGCTCAAAGGTCATAGATTGGTCATCTCTGTTTAAATCCCTCTTCTGTGAGAAATTTTGTGATTAGTAAGTAGAAGTTGAAAAAAAAACCCATTTTCTTTCATCTTGAACCATTAAATGATCAGGACACTCTGCTTTCAAGGCATCCTTACTTAGCTTCTTGTCAATGTCTACTTGAAACAGATAATGTCTATACAAGATTTCATGCTTCAAGTCTTTAAAAATTCCCCCTTGATGATATCAAAGATTGGCTAAAGCTGAGGGTAAGCTTTAGTTGAGGTACCTAAATAACTGATCTGAGGGAGGACAGTGTTTTTCAAACACTGGTTTTATGAATCCTGCTAATGTATTTAGGGCAAAACCAGACTTTGGATGAAAAAGTATTTCTACTTGGATTATGTTGGATGGCACCCATATTGTTTCTTGGTGTTTTTGTACGTTTTGGTTGTAAATCAGCTACTATATGCACCCACACGATTTTTATGTACTCAGGTAATGTGCAGTGGTGATGCCACAGATTCTGCTGTTGTTGGCTTATTTTACAGGTTTAATCTCTCCAAGGATGAAATTGTATACTCTCAACCAAATGATAGGTTTTAAACAAGATATAAGAGATTAGAAGAAAGATTTGATGATCTCTGATTTCAAATTCTCTGCAATTGTGCAGTTATGTGACTGAACAAGCTACAGAAGCTATAGTTACAGAATTTTGCATCTAAATAAGTAGATGTAAAATCCTGTATGTCCCAAATTTTCCCACTTTTTAATATCAATTTAGTTCAGCTCCTAGTGTGATAAAACCAGATGTCTTTCATTTTCTTTGAATTACTGTATGCAGGCAAGAGAAACTGTGGTAAAAATTGCTCTTGTGTTTTATTTCTATTTCTGTTTCTTATTATGATTGCACTGCAATAGCATTAAGACATTGCAATGAGATAACAGAACATTCTGACTGATTTCATAGTTTTCTCTATTTTCTATTTAAGGCAAAACAGTTGTGGAAGAACTGCATATACTATTCATTTTCTGTTTTTTTTTTTTTTTAATAAATTGACTTTTCTTTAAAGATTTTTACTTTAGTTTTTTTGTTTCCACTGAAATAATGGGATCAGTCCATTAAGATGGAGCCCAGGAAAGCATTTAGGCACAGAAGTTAAAACCCAGTATTCCCAGTGACTGCTGTGGATGGACTTCTATATAAATATATCACAATGATTTTTGATAAACATAAAATACTTACTAACTCTTTATAGTCTGCTTGACTGGCAATGATAAACTACCCTTTCTAAAGTAATCCTCAGTCTGATAAGACTATCCAAAATGTTATAAAAATACTGGTTCTCTAACATTTTGAATTTACAGGTGTGCATGACAAAAAACAAAAATAATTTCTTCTGGGTAATTATCAGATTAAGTAAATCTTGTGTAAGTAAAATGATAGAAGACCTACAGAAAAATTAGTATAAACCTACTTATCTTCTAGAACAAGTATTTTAAATTTTTTTGTAAATTTTACTTCTGTAAAAGTGTTGAACACATCTACTTTAATACATGCATTGAAATAGGGGTTATGAAGTGCAAATAGTTTTTTTAAGTGTTTAAAATATTTGTTACTTTCATTAAAGTAATGCCTACAGATACTGAGAAAAACAATACATTCCACAAAAAAAAAAAAAAAAAAAAACAAAACACAAAACCAAACAAATGGCACATTTCAAACAGTTTAGAATATAAACATACATTCAAAAATCAGAATTAAACACATTTCTGCTGACCATAGCTATTTCCAAAACACTTCTAAACTGAGTATGAAACTCATCTCACTGTTCTGCAGTTTCTCAAATGAGGAACTATATGCACTGTAGTAAAACCCTGTTTTCTTTCATGCTAGATGGGTGATGTTCTCCTGCATTAGATTTAGAAGATGGGAAAGGAAGCAAAAGATTAAAACAATGTTTTGGTGTTACCTGGTTTCATTCTCACTGTTTATTCAAGAATGGATTCATCCTTAAGTGCAACAGTTACTTCGAGCATTCAGCAACATCTCTAATAAGGTAAAGAGGAATTCCTTTCAGTTTTAGGGGCATAGTTAAAACAACAATACCTATAACAGGGAACTATTTCTGGTGGAAAAATAAAGTATTCAGACTTGTTTTCCCAGGGGACAATGAAATATGCATATGTTCAAGGACTAGTATTATTCCCTTTAGGAAAAGGGAGGTACAGTCCAAAGTGCATACACTTTACTATCCAAGATAAATGAGGCTATTGGAGTGGGAAAAAATCCAAGAAAAAGCTATTTGTTATGTCAGTCTTACATAAAAGGAGCAAAGTCCAATCATGCTGCATGTCCTTAACCACATTAATTCTGCTCAGGTTTGAATAATTTTTCAGAAGAGTAGAAACAAACCGGGAACAACCTTTCACGGTATGTCAGTAGTTTCGTGGTTTTTTTAGATCAGATTTATTTTATAAATTCACAGATAACTAAAACATATCTAATTAACTTCATAGTCTTTTAAAGACACATTTAACTTTTCATTTATTTTGTATACCTGTGCTGCATTGCAGAAAATATTGTCAGAAATTGCAAGAAATACTATTATTATTATTATTATTGTTGTTGTTGTTGTTGTTGTTGTTATTGCTATTGTTATTGTTATTGTTATTATTGTTGTTGTTGTTATCATCATCATCATCATCATTCAAATGAAATTAAATGAATGATGAAGTTATCAAATGGATAAATACAGAATATAAATGTTTGTAAGGAAACTTCAAACTTCTGGACTTGTTTCAATATGCTTATACTTATGAATTATGAATATTCACTTTGCAATATATGATATTAATAACTTTACTGGTAGTAATAAGTATCCATATTTTTCTTTCAAACAAATGATTGTTGAGATTACTGTCCTCAGCTTAAGAATGTGTATTTCTCCGTCAAATATTATTTTACAGGAAATTATCTTCACTAAATTCAAAATGCATTCTGAAGATAAGAAGTATACCGAAGATGGAAATAGTCATGAGATCGCTGCATCCAGCCAGGGTCATGAATTAGAAGACAAAGAGTAAGATTTTTAAATATAGTAAACATTATGTATTGAAGCTTATTAGACTCCATTACCTTGGTTTATATCTTATTTTAACTTATTTTGCTAGGAAAACTTAGTAAGAGAAAGTTTTGTATCAACATAAGAGTAGCATTGGTACATCCATTTCATGCAAAGGGACTATTTATTTTTTCTTTTAAAGGACTAAGTGTCCACAGTATTTACTAGAAAAACAATTCTAAAATATGACACAAGTTATGTTGGAATGGAAATATTGGATACATTTATGTCATCTGCTAAAAATTATCTTAATATTTTTAGTACAGAGTCAATCAACATTTTATGTACCTTGAGCATGTTACCTATTCCCTATCCACTATGTACAAAAGTTTTCCTCTCTTTTGTTTTGAAATCTATACAGTGCTTTAGTTCACAACTTCCCTGACCAGAGTGGAACCACCAGCCCCACTGGTGTTGTTTCATCCTTGAAGGGGTGAACTGAGAAGAACATGACTTAAATTTACGGAAGTTAGGAGGTGATGCTACTTATATTGCTGACGATTTAAATAGAAACATCTCAAGAATGCTCAATAAATCATGTTCATTTCACACAATTGTTTAATGTAAAATTATTTCAATATTATAATCTAATTGAACTTCATTAATATGTTGAATTAGTATTTCTGCAAAGTGTGATCTGTTTTTAAATTCACTAAAGTACCACACTTTTTTTAGAAAGACAGAGAAGAAGCAGAAGAAAGGAGAAAAACCTAAGGTGGTCAGCCCTTTCACACTGGTAAGGTTTATTCTCTCTATATGTGTGTACATATATATACACACAGGCACATTTTAAAGTGTAACAAAAATGGTTACAGCTATGTTAGTATCCTGCATATTTGCCAAATATGTTCATACTACAGAATATTGGCTATAGTATAGAAATCAAGCAGTTCTTTTTGTGGATGTAGTTATACTAAAGAAGCTGCCTTTTACAGATAAGTATTCTTAGGAATGTTTCCTTAGTAAATTATCATCTTAAACACACCCATACCAGATATTTGTTTGTGAAAGATAAGAATTTCCATGTTCACAGTGAGAAACGTGACCACATACCTACACCGAGTCTGGTCTTGTCCTCTAAATTACCAGAGTCAGGTGTTAAGCACATTAATTATCCCCATGAGTCATTATTCAATCACCTGAGCCAGCAGTAAAGGGAAATTCCATGCCACTGATTAAAATTAAAATTAAGAACTGTATGCTAAAAGGTTCCAGATTCTTTAAAAATCTCTGTAGGTTTTTTTCAAAGACAACCTTTTAATATTTAATCAAGTACATCCTAGATCCTCTTTTAGTCATACTGAAATATCATAGATTTTGTAGCTTTAGTGTGTGTCATACACAGCAATGACACTGCAAATAACAAATATAAAACTATAGCACATGATGGTGGACAGTGCCTAATTTCTTTGCTTTGCTATATCTGTTTACACTAGTACAATTACAATTATATCATACAACTATAGTTTACATCAGCAAACTTAGTATTTTACCGTACAGAATTAAACCAATGATTTTGTAATAGATGAGCTCAAACTTTATCAAGTTCAATGGCAAGAGGATTTAAGATTTCGATACCTATTTATGATGTCTATGGTACATTAGGAATAGTTTTTCTGGCTGCATAAAAATGAGTTTACAGTAAAAGCAGTTATTGCCTTAGTTATCATAATGCCATTAAATTTTCCAATAATTTGAACTTTAAGTGGCATATTTAAAAAGCATAATTTTTTTATGCCTTGTTTTCCTATGGTCTTTCTTATGCAGGTGTAGATACTAGTGTATTAAAATGCCACATCTCTCTGGTTTTGAGAGTTTATAGTATAAAAATGCTTATACAGAAAGGATTTATTCCTGTACATTAAAACTGTTTTTAAACTGTATTTCTAAAGAGATAAAATTGTAGGTTTGGAACACCAGGTGCACAATGGGTGGTTTTTTCTTTGCTTTCTTGACTTTGTACACATAGCATTGTTAGCTTTCTAATACAACAGTTAGAATTAATTTCTCTTCTCACTCACAGTTTCGATACTCCAGCTGGTCAGATAAATTATTAATGATACTAGGCACTCTGCTGGCAGTAGCCCATGGAAGCAGTCTCCCTTTTGCAATGATAATTTTTGGTGATATGACTGATAGCTTTGTTGCATCTGAAGACAAAAATTCTACAGGTAAGAATATATCTACTATGGCAAGAACAATGGCTCCTATTTAAAAAAGAAATGGGAAGAATCACACATCTTGACAGGAGATACAGATGTCAGAAACCACAATAATGATGTGGTTTCTGACATCTGATGCTCATGTTCATTGTATTAGAGATACACTATTGGGGTGACATTGCAGTGGGAGTCTCCTACAGGCTGCCTGAGCAGGAAGACTGAGCATATGAGCAGATGAGGTCCTCTATAGATAGATTGAAGCAGCCTTGCATTCACAAGCCCTGGTCTTCATGGGGGTCTGCAACCACCCCAATAACTGCTGGAGGAACAACACCAGTAGGCATAAGCAATGAAGGAGCTTCCTGAACTGTGTTGATGATAACTTTTCAAACGATAGAGGAGCCAGTGCAGAGAGGTGCTATGCTGGATTTGTTCTTGCAAAAAAGGTGTGGATGTGAACCTGAAAGGCAGCCTGGGCTGCAGTGACCATGAGATGGTGGAGTTTCAGGTCAGCGAGGAGGTAGGACAGCAAGCTCTCTATCTAGAATGTCAGTAGAGTAGACCTGGACCTCTTCATGGACCTGCTTGGTAGAGTACCAAGCCTTGGAGGGAAGAGGCACCCAAGAAAGCTGGTTGATATTCAAGGATGACCTCCTCCAAGCTCAAGAGCGATGCATTCCAACAAAGAAGTCATGCAGAAACACCAGGAGGCCTGCATGGATGAACAAGGCAGCAAACTCAAACACAAAAAGTGAGCCTTGAGAGGTTAGAAGCAAGGACAGGGAGCTTGGGAGGAATACAGAATACCTGTCCAAGCAGCCAGGGACTAGGTTAGGAAAGCTAAAGCCCTGACAGAATTAAATCTGGCCAGGGTTTTCAAGGGCAACAAGAAAAGCTTCCATGGGTAGGTCAGTGATCAAAGGGAGATGAGATAAAATGTGAGTCCTGTCCAGAAGGAAATGGGAGACCTGGTTACTTGAGATACAGAAAAAACTGCGGGACTCAATGATCTTTTGCCTCAGTCTTTACTGGCAAATGCTCCAGGCACACTGCCCAAATCACAGAAGGGAAAGGCAGAGACTGGGAGAATGAAGAATTGCCTCCTGTAGGAGGTCAGATTTGAGAATATCTAAGACATCTGGAGGTGCACAAGTCCATGAAAGCTGATGATATGCATCTGTGGGGCCTGAGGGAACTGGTGGAGGAAGTTGCTAATCCCCTGTCCATTATATTTGAGATGTTATGGCAGTCTGATGAAGATCCCACTGACTGAAAAAGGCAGAAACATAACCCTCATTTTTAAAAAGGGAAAAAAGAAGATCCAGGGAGCTCCAGGCCAGTCTATCTCACCTCTG
Source organism: Lonchura striata (assembly GCF_050655825.1). NCBI lineage: Eukaryota > Metazoa > Chordata > Aves > Passeriformes > Estrildidae > Lonchura > Lonchura striata. The sequence goes on along the minus strand of NC_140704.1, from coordinate 21,677,910 downwards.
TTCTCAGCAAGATCATGAAGCAGATCCTCCTGGAAACTGTGCTAAGACACATGGAATACAAGGAGACAAGTGATGATGACCAACATTATTTTTTTAAGGGCAAATAATGCCTGACAAATTTGATGGCATTTTACAATCAGGTTACAGATTTTGTGTGTAGGGAAGAGCTTGGACATCACCTACCTGAACTATCTGCAAAGCATTTGACACTGTCTTAATCAACATTGTTTTCACTAAATTGGAGAGGCATGAGTCTGATGGATGGATCACTTGGTGGATAAGAAATTGGCTGGAGGGTCACACTCAAAGAGATTTCCAAGTGGAGACCAGTGATGAGTGGGTTCTTTAGAGGTCAGTATTGGGACTGACACTTTTCAGCAGCTTTGTCAGTGACATGGACAGTGGCATCAAGTGCACCCTCAGCAAGTTTGCCAACAACACCAAGCTGTGCAGCGCAGTTGACATGCTCGAGGGAAGGAGTGCATCCAAAGGGAACTTGATAGGTCGGAGAGGTGGGTCTCTGCAAATCTCATGAAGTTCAACAAGGCCAAGTGCAAAGTCCTGCATGCAAACTGGGGCAATCCCAGGCACAAATAAAGGCTGGGAGAAAAATGGTTTGAAAGCAGCCCTGAGGAGAATGATTTGAAAGTGTTTGTTGACAAGAAGCTCAACATGAGCCAGCACTGTAGGCTTGCACTCCAGGAATTAGTATCATGGGCTACATCAAAAGAATTGTGACCAGCACATGGAGGGAGGTGATTATACCCTCTCTACATCTCTCTGGAGTGCTGCATCCAGCTCTGGGACCCTTATGGGTCCTATCCTTATGGAAGGATACTTGTTGGAGTAAGTCCAAAGGAGGGCCATGAACACAATCAGAAGGCTGAAGCAACTCCCTTATGAGGACAGGCTGAGCAACTTGAGGATGTTCACCCTGGAGAAGATTCCTGGGAGACCTTGTATCAGCCTTTCAGTACCTGAAATAGGGCTACAGAGAGCTGGAGAGCTACTTTTTACAACAACCTGTATGACGAGGGGTAATGGCTTTTTAACTGAAAGAGGGACAATTTAGATGAGTATCAGGAAGAATTGCCTCACTGTGAGTGCAATGAGAGACTGGAACAAGTTTACCAGAGATGTTGTGGATGCCTGATCCCTGGAAGTGTTCAAGGCCAGCTTGGATGGGGCCCTGAGAAACCCAGTCTAGTGGAATGTATCCCTGTTCATGGTAGGGGGTTTAGAACTGGGTGGACCCCTTAAGATCCTTTCCAACCCCAAACATTCTGTTCTTCTATGTGTGTATGCTCAGGAAGACTTCTTAATCTCAAATTACTGTGATGTAGTTTTGTAGTCAGTGGAGTTATAACTAACCCTGTATTAGTAATGTTCATTCATGCACATTAAAATTTCCTCCTTTCTCCCAAATCATCTTGATTCAAAAGGAGTTGTAGCAACTCCAGATATACTGAACAGCATGTAGGAAAACTAATTTGTTAAATCTTCCTCTATTAAAAGTATTTACTCTTCTCTTCCTTTCCAAGGAAAATTTTCACAGAATTTCACTTCAGATATGCTTCACAAGCTGGAAGAAGATATGACAAGGTAATTAAAAATTGGTATTTCCTCTTCTTTTTTTAATGTAGCCACACATTTCTAGTCAAGCCATTCTTCTCCCAAGGATGTTTTGCACACTTTAAACAACACAAAATAAATGACCTAATAATATATGTAGCTAAAGATTGGCACAAGGGATTATTTGAGGCCCTGGTAAGATTCTTGAACTTTCCCAGTCATTCCCAACAATTTCTCTGTAATCTTTTGCTCTGACCCATCCTGACACATTTCAGGGGTGCTCTGTATCCCAGTGAAATCTGCATTGCCTTCCTTTTTTCTTCTCTTCCTCTGAATTTATAAAGGGCAATTTTTATGATAAAAAAAATTATATGGATTATCATGTGTTGATACATTGAGCTATGGTGAGTCACTTGCAAAAAAAAGTTGAGTTGTCAGATAGTACCTACTTTGCTGCCAAAGCATCAAGTTCAGCTAAATCACTGAGAAGAGATTATAGCAAGATGGGGTTCAGTCTCTTCTCTCACCTAATAAGCAACATGGCAAAAGGAAATGGCCTCAAATTGTGCCTGAGGAGGTTGGATGTTAGAAAAAATATCTTTGTGGAAAGGGTTATCAAACATTGGAACAGGATGTCCAAGGATGCAATCCCTGGACTATTTAAAAGACCAAGGCACATGTTTTAGTGATGGACTTGGCAGTGCTGAGTTAACAGTTGGATTCAAATATCTTAAAGGTCACTACCAACCTAACAATTCTATAATTCTGTAACTATCTAGACTGTAGAAAATAGAGATTTAGATTATATGCTACCTTAAATCTAGCATTCTAGAGGTGGAAACAGCAGAAGACAATAGCCAGTAGGTGCTTCTGCTACAAAACTCCATAAAGAAAAGATCTAATAAGAAGAAACATAAGCTGCTAATAGATGTGTTTTGTTAAGAGGCTTTATTAACCATACATAGACTTGGTTTATGCAGGATTTCTAAAGTCTGTGTGTTTCTTGTAGCATTTCAGGTTCTTTTCTTCAGGTTTAACTCTGTTCCTCATCAGATATTGAAAAATATCTGAGGTACTCTTCAAGGCAATTGTCTTTTTTTGAAGAGAAGGAAGAGATAAGGCATTTTCTGTAGTAACTTTTGCTGTTTTATATCAAAGTGCATTATAATTTTGGATAACAGCGGACTGTAAACTTATGTCGCTTCAGTCATTAATTTTTGCAATTAAAAAACCTAAAACTATTTACACCAAAAAAACCCAAATCAAAACATACTCAAACAACTCCTTTACTGTAAAATAAATGAACAAGTTAGGAGAAGGCTTAGAAATGAAGAACCTGAATGTAATGAAAATGAATCAAGAGGGAATTGGCAATTATGCTTTATAGGAGATTTCTTGCTCCTGCAATATTTCTGTCATTCTCTGACATAAATGTAATGCCCACAAATATTCAGTGGCATATACTTGTTCCCAGTAATTTGAAAACAATTTTGAAGGCAGAATTGCAAATTAAATAATATGTGCATGATTGAAGTTACCCTAACTGTTCTGTGTTTAGTAAATACCTGATGCCTAGCTGCACAACATTTTCAAAGTCTGTCTCATGTTTATTCCAAAAGAACTTTAAAATTAATTACTAAAAAATTGCTACATATGAAATTGTAGAATTTGTTTTGCCCATTATTTAATTGGTGAGTGATCTCTCCCTGCCCTTATCTTGAGCTACGAGCTGTGAATTATACTTTTCTCTTCTGAGTCTAGCTGAGGAAGGAAAGTGGTAGTGTCCTCAGTGAGCACCTGGAATCCAACCAGGGTCAAACCACCATAAATTAGCTCTGAAAGTACAAGCAAGAATAAAAAGCAGCCCTAGTTTCCCTTTAAAACAAATTGTTTACCGATAAATATATTAATAGCAGCACAAGAATAGGTGTTCTTTTCCAAAGTTTCTGGATAGAGCCTTGAGTTGGCATTTTCACTGGTGTGACAAAGCTCTTTGCACCAACTCCTTGTTTTTCTAGGAATGCCTGCCAGCAGGTCAAATGATTGAAACAGTTTGCAAGAACAGAGTTCTCACACAGGTGTGTTCAAGTACTGAACTTTACACATGGACTTAGTCAAGTTTGTTACTCAAACAGATTGCCTAAACTACAACTATTTCTCAAAGGAAAAAGAACTATTATTTTTCAATGCAATGTGCATTTACTCTCTTATAATTTGCAACAGTGAATTTACAGAATATATTTCATGAGCATGGAATTTGGCAAAGATATTAATCCCTTTGGATATGATTTGTCAGTAAACAAAGTCCAAGCATAAATCAATTCATTGAAGTGATGTAGCATCATAAAGCAATTGTCTAAAGTAATTACTGCTGACTTTAGAATTGGTGTTCTTGGGTTTAGTTTGAGAGGCTTTTTTTGTTTGTGGAGTTTTGATGGAGCCGAATGTGATTGAGGTCAATATTCAACTAACCAGATTTCTGTTAGGCATTAACCTGATTTTATTAAACAGTTTTGACTAACTGAATTTCATAATAAGTATAGTTTCAAAGTCCCTAACTGACCTGTATTATAGCCACAAGAGATATTGGAATAAAATTTGAGAAGTTTAATTTGTAAAGCCATTCTCTCTTAGAGCAGAGCATTTGCACACAGATTACTGCGGTTGCTCCTGCCAAATTTCATGTTAAAATTCTATAAAATCAATAAAAGAGTGAAGGTCACAAGAGTTCACAATAGGTCATGAGTCAAGCTTTTTGCTAATGGTTTACTTTTATGTAGATACATTATTGTAATAATTGCAGGTAATATACATTTTAAATATTTAAGCATTGATTTTGGTTGCGTTTTGCAAATGAAATCCACTAAGTTATATTTTTTTAATTCAATTCTGGTGTAAGTTCAATTATAACTGATTCTTTATGTAATTCTTTATCAAATCAAAATCAATTTTATTCTTTTTAAATAGTTCAAAGTTGTGACTCAGCTTTACTTCCAGTTTGAGAAATATCATGGTTCACATACTCCTGGTTTGGATTTGACACCCTGCTCATAGCGCAAGGTTGAATTAATGTAAAAATAAAATATGAGTTATGAATAAGAGATTCAAAGAATTTTTGATCTAATGGCATTTGTTTTCAGTAGCTGTAAATACAGTAATGCTGTATTTTCAAATGAGGACATATTTACTGCATTTATTTATTTATTTATTTATTTATTTACATGGACAGGCATGTTTATGATTTAAATGTGTGTATAACATATATGTGATTTGGTCTGTCTATGTGTGTTAAAAATGCTAGGCTTTGTTTGGACATGACAAATTTAGGTGAAAAGAGTATTGTATCAGAAACACAGTTCTAAAAGAATCTAATGAGAAAATACCTACTGATTCTAAAAATAGGTTATTCTCACGTTAAATGGTATTCATGGAAAACTCAGCAAATTTTGCAGTGAAGTGTAAGTTTTAGTATAAGCATATAAACCCTAATTCAAGTAAAGCAGAAAAAGTAAGTATTATGCTAAATTCACACTAGGAAGGTAATTAAAACAATTTTAACCTGATTTCAGAGAATCTTGCCTTTTTATTTTTTACAGATATGCATACTACTATTCTGGAATAGCAGCTGGTGTTCTTCTTGCTGCTTATATTCAGACTTCATTCTGGACCTTAGCAGCAGGTCGGCAAATAAAGAAAATTAGAGAAAAATTTTTTCATGCAATTATGAGACAGGAAATTGGATGGTTTGATGTAAATGATGTGGGAGAACTCAACACTCGTCTTCTAGAGTAAGTACACCATAGCTTTCCCAGTGTTATTTTATCTTGTTAAACATGCAGGACTCCGAAATTTTTATTTTTATTTTTATTTTAAATTACTTCACTGTGAAACAAAGTTTTCAAATTTCCTCATGGAGAGGCTCAGGGACTGAATTTCTAATACTTCTGATACAGGACTGTCACAAAGATGTCAGAAAAGCATTTTATTAAGTTCCCTTGAACTCCGAGGATGACTAAGGCCCAGCCTATGTTATTACCCCATGAAGAGAAAACAGTTCATTTCTAAGCACACTGAGGTCTGAAAAAGGTGCTGGCTCAGGCCAGCACTGTGAACAGCTTTAACTGCATAACATTTCCTACATGAAACCCTTTATGTTTTATTTCCAAATAGCCCATAAATACTAAACTGATCAAAACTTTAGAATTGAGAAAGTGAGAGTAGTTTTGCACTACAGAAAGAATTTAAACTTTTTCACACAAAAGCAGGTTTATAGCATTATGTCTTCACAAGAATTGTGAAATTTTCCTTGGCCACACTACATGATGATTTATCTTGAAGAAAACTTATTGGGAGCAGTAATTGAATAATACAGATTGTCTTCCACACGTAACAAAACTGGACACCTTCCTTGTGCTTTCTGCATTTTTCTTCTTCTCTGTATATAATTTGTTTTTCAGTGATGTCTCCAAGATTAATGAAGGAATAGGTGACAAGATTGGATTGCTTGTTCAATCACTAACAACATTTGTGACAGGATTTATTGTTGGTCTCATAAGAGGATGGAAATTAACCCTTGTAATACTAGCAGTTAGCCCTGTCCTGGGACTTTCAGCAGCCCTCTGGGCAAAGGTATGTTAACATATGTACAGTGTCAGGTTTTATATGAGTGACAGATAATGAAATAAATCTACATATCTGTAAGTCTTAGAATGTGTTGCTTAGAGTAATTATAGCATTAGATAATACTTAGGTACATTAGCTCTTAGATGAACTGTGTATCAATTCATCTCTCATTCAAGGCCAGGTCAGATGGGGCTCCGAGCAACCTGGTCTAGTGGAAGGTGTCCCTGCCCATGGCAGAGCAGCTGGAACTAGTTATCTTTAAGAACTCTTCCAAGGTCATTCTACAATTCAATAATTATATGTAATTAGAATATTATAATTCCTGTAGATTGGGCAGACTTGTTTGATTGAAGCTGTTTCTGCTAATATAGCACATACAGAGAAGAAAGCAAGATATGTGTAGAATCCACACCTGTAACTCTTTAAGTGTATAAGTACTTTTTCTTTTGAAAGAAATAATTGCACCTCCTGGAAAATAAGAGAATAGAAAAATACTTTGTCTCAGACATAGAGTTTTTTTAATAGTTGTTAAGAGATTGGTAAGGAAATCTATACAGACCTAGATGAGAGAAGGTCCAAATTTCCATGGGACTAGAGTGACTTACATTTTCAAAATCTTCAGAATTTTATTGTATTTTATTTCCCTTTTATTTCAAAAATCATGAAAGCTTTCACTGTCTTGAGTATTTTGCAGAAAATGTAAGATTAGAGATGTATGTTCCACATATGTCAGCTGGCTGAGTCTTCACAGACTGTGGCCACTTCTTCACAGTCTAAGCCACAGGGTCCTCTGGCTAAGGCAGCCAGAGATGAGCATGAGCTAAGGAGGTCTGCCTGGGGAGAACCACACCAGCTCACTATGAGTACTCTTCTTATCTCTTGCACTGGGTAAAATCAGAAGGGAAAGTCCAGGCCTTAGTTGTTTACAACGTGTAATGTGGAATTATTTTATTGAATTCACAGCATACTAAGGAATTTGGATATTGAACATTCTGTGCCCATGCCTAATATAGTCAAAAGGATGTTCATTTTGGAACATACTAATTGTGATAAAAGCCATTTTGTGTGCTTGAGCTTATTCTGGTTTTCATATGTCAAAATACTTGATTCTGTATTAGGTTCTCTCTGCATTCACTGACAAAGAACAGGCTGCATATGCAAAAGCAGGTGCTGTTGCAGAAGAAGTTCTGGCAGCAATCCGTACTGTAATAGCTTTTGGAGGACAAGAAAAAGAAATTAAAAGGTAAGAGCAACATTTGCTTTCATCAGTGGATTTTAAAATACTCACTTCAAATGGTTTGAGATTTTCTTGTATATTTTCTGTCGACAGTCTTGTGCTTTCTGCCTTTTTAGTTAATGAGAGATTGTTAGACGCTGTCGCTGTCACAAGGTTTGACCATGTTGAAAGACAATTATTTTTCTAGAGTTGATATGTTGTCTCTGCATTAAAAGGTATGCAAACTACTTCAAATATCTCACCGTGAGAGCTTTAGACAAAAGAAGACCCTGTTCTGTGAAGAGATGATGATATCCTTGGTAATCTAATCTGATTACTCAGTAGTTGAGAAGGTGCTAACGAAGAGTATCTCTATTTACACTGTACTGTAAAATATAGATCTGGTGATGTGTTTTAACCTTTAATCTAGAGTGGTTCCCAATCAAAGTTCACTGATCTGCAGAAGCAACTTAAATGCCAGTCCCTAACTGGCAATGCCCTTTATTTCTATATACCAAGTTGACTAATATTGGCATTTTCAAGTGTTACCTTAGAAAGTCTATGGCTGACTAGCAGTCTTGCCTTTATACATTCTTAGGGTTAGATATTTTATATGCCTAACTGCTGTACTTTATAAACATTCTTTTTCTAATCCATCCACAGAGCTTTTGTGGTGTGTGCCATGGTACAAGTGTGAGTCTATTTTGAACATCTATCTTTCTTCCAGATACCATAAAAATTTAGAAGATGCTAAACGGATTGGAATAAGAAAGGCTATTACAGCAAATATTTCTATGGGTGCTGCTTTCTTACTGATATATGCATCATATGCACTAGCATTCTGGTATGGAACTACTTTGATCTTAACTGATGATTACACTATTGGCAAAGTTCTTACAGTAAGTATTAATGAGTAAATTCTCAGTAACAGTGAGAAATAATAAATAACAAACCTTAAAGTGTGTATTGGACTGTAATGAGAATTATGTCCCACAACTGGCAAAGTCGCATCCCTTCTTAACGAAAAGATTCTCACCACAAAAGACCATGTGTTATTTCTATAGGATCTCAAAATTTATATGAACTCAAATAAAATATATATGATTTTCAACTGTTCCTATATATTTTCTGATTTTTATATGATTAGACTGATAAATAAGCAGTTCAATCAAAAACTGAAGTACTTTCTAGTTCCTATTTGCTTTCTGAACGCTGAATACATTTTCGGGATGCAGAAACAAATACTTCTTTCTTAGCGATTGTTTAGTCTAAGTAGATAATTTTCTCAATGTTTTGATTACATTTTGCACCATGAGAGGTTGGAATCATTTCTCAGTATTTTTAGAAATTGAGGGGGACAAAAACATACTTGTGACTAGGAAATATGTCACCATATAATTGAAGGAAGAAAACCATAACACTTAAGTCATAACTTAAATTCTTCTCTTGATGTGGGAACCATTCTAATTTTGTATGAAACATGAAGTAAACAGGTTAAGAAGAATAATTTTGTTAACCATAATGAAACCCTGCTAGTTGACCATATGCATATATTGTATATTTTTTAAACTACCTGTTTCATTTATGAATCACTGAAGTTTGTGAAAAAAGTCTCTGATATGTGTTTTGGCTCTTTTGAAACTTTTGTACAGATTGGCATATGGAACCTCTCAGTGAAGTTCATAACCTTATGTGTAATTTATTCTGTTCAAAGTATTTCCAAATTCTATTGCAAATTGTCTGTGTTGTAGTTCACCTAAGGATGTTTTTGCAACATGGATGATGCATTATCATGTGTAAAATCTGTGAATAACCCCTGTTCAAGAGGATGAGTGTGACAGACTTTGCTCTGACTACTATGGCTATTATGTTCTCTGAGCAGGGTGGTTTAATTGCTTTTGTTTTGATACTAAGTGAAAGCAATAAACTGCTATTCTGAGAAAATTATTATTTTTTCTCTTCTGCTGCTGTTTCTTCCTTGCTTGCACTTCACTTTTTCATTGAAGCAGAGGGTCCTTTATTACTTTTCAATGAAGAACTTGTGCTTCTCAACTTCTATTTCACTGTCTCTTTGAAAGCAGAATGATAGTGTTTTGCATTTCTGTTGTCCTGTTGGAAGAGACATAATACATTTTACAGCCTTTGGCCAAAGAATGCATTAGTACAATAAATCCTGAGACATCAAGTGCAATTCTAAATTTTGTCACAGGTTTTACAAGTCTGAGTCACTTTTTCACTTTTTCTTAAAAGTATTTGCAAAATTAATGTTGTACAGCTTCTCAGTTCTGATCTGAACCTTAAAAAGCCCTTTTCTTAAGGTTTTTCTCTGCTTAAGAGAGACCTTTTCAGTTTTGCTTTAATTCTATATTCCTTAAACTTCCCTTAATAGACATGGAACCTCCTTAACCAAAAACACATAACATAAGTAAGTAAGTAAGTAAGTAAATAAATAAATAAATAAAATTTTCTGCATAAATAAGAATGAATACATGCCTCTGTAAACATTTCTTTCAGGTCTTTTTCTCTGTATTGATTGGAGCTTTCAGTATTGGACAGACTGCTCCAAGCATAGAGGCATTTGCAAGTGCAAGAGGAGCTGCCTACACCATCTTTAATATAATAGACAATGTGAGTATCATTGCCCTCACTAGCATTTCAAAACTTCTTTTGAAGGTAAGAGACCCTGCTTTTCAAAGACAGGAACTAAATTCACACAGAAGCTCAATGGAAAAAATTTATAAGTATTCTTGCATGAGCATATCATCAACGTAGCAATGAGGGAGCAAAACACTGTGCAATTTAGATCTTTCAGAAATCTCACCTAAATTACTTAAAACACATGTTTAATGTTGATGCACTCAAGGACTTCCTTATTGGGTTTTTTATTTTATTTTGCACAGGAACCTCAAATTGACAGCTATTCAGAGACAGGTTACAAACCAGACCACATAAAAGGGAACTTGGAATTAAAAAATGTTTACTTCAATTATCCATCCAGACCAGATGTTGAGGTACTGTAATTGAAACTTTATATATATTAAAGTTGAACATATGGATCACATGTTGGGAAAAAAATCATTAAAATGTCACATAAATTAATTTTTTGTTGAAAATCTAACAATTTCAGATTGATTCTCTAATGTATATAAAACTACCTTGTCATCACAGTGATTTATTTCCACCTTAGGTAAACATGTTAAATTTCTTGAATAATTTTTTGTCTAATGCCCTAGTTATTGTGGCTATGCAAAAAACTATAAATATATATTTTTATCAGAATCTAAATTTACAATCCTAACTCAAGTGTTTGTGTATAGTAATGATAATGAGCTAATAAGTTTTAAAATAATTGCAATGCAGCTCTGTTATGACTGTGCCTGAACCAGGAAACAAAGAAAGCAGCTCCAGCAAGGACTTGGTCTATATGGAATAGAGATCAGAATCTATATTTGTCTAGACAGAGAATAAGTTTCCTTTTTAAAGCATTGTCATATATTCAGAATCTCAATGCAGTGATGATAGACAACGTATAAATGATTCCTGGAAATATTTCCATGGAGTGTCTTTGTGTTACATAACTTTTTCCTTCCTTACCTTGGAGGAAAATCACTGACCTTGATAAAATGACCTTTCTTACTTTTGATAGGCAGAAAGGAAATACACCCAGCTTTTAAGCATGACTTTTATATAGCTTCCCTGTAGTCAGTATGATGAATTAAATAAAGAGGTGAGGCAACATAATACAGAAAGTTTGCATTTTATTGTTTCTATATTATATTTTAGTTATGAATAGTAGTATTGTTATTATTTTGTTATATGAACTGGTTCATGAGACAGGTAATTGAGAAGTGTGTTGTATAATACATTGATTATGAACCAATTGTGATGTAATTATAAAGAAAATTAAGCTGAAGTCATCAGTAATTGATTTTTACCAAATTCTGCTAGAAATATAAATATTATTTTATTCTAGTCTTTCAAATTTACCTTGACGTTTCTAAATACTGTTATGTTTTTGGTCGACCTTCTTATATGGACAGATACTGAAGGGCTTGAATCTCAAGATTAATTCTGGCCAGACAGTGGCCCTGGTTGGTGGCAGTGGCTGTGGGAAAAGCACAACTGTTCAGCTCATCCAGAGATTTTATGATCCCAAGGAAGGCATGGTAAGATACCTCAAGTGAGATGACTGCTCTGCATGTCACATGTGCTGAAAGCCTAGTTCCAGCCTCACTGCTTTTGTCAATTTTCCAGTGACATGGTGAAGTCTCCCCTAAAATGGCATGGAGAGAGAGATTCCTTGATCAAAACAAGTAGTAAACAGTTTTTGTCTGCTCTCTTTTGTTTAGGTTACCATTGATGGGCAGGATATTAAGACCTTAAACGTAAGGTATCTGCGGGAGGTTATTGGTGTGGTGAATCAGGAGCCCGTGCTCTTTGCCACTACTATTGCAGAAAATATCCGTTATGGCCGTGAGGATGTCACCATGGAGGAGATTGAAAAAGCCACCAAGGAGGCAAATGCTTATGACTTCATCATGAAGCTACCCAATGTAAGCAGATAAGCTCTCCTGTTGAAATAATTCTAAAAGTTCTTGTGCCAAATAGTTCCTCAGAAGGAATGCTTGTTAAGACTCAGCTATCCCTGGACCTGTGAATATGCAGAGATATGCAGAGCTATGCAGAGCTTCCTCATACCTTTTGAGAATAATGTTAATTTTATATCTTCAGGCAATTTGGCTGTCATTTGAAGAACTACTAGAATTCCAGGAACACAAATGATTAATCAGGTGTATCCAAGTAGGTGTTTATTCCTGTAGAGAAAGGAGAAGATGTTACCGGCATTTCTGCCATTACTGATATCTTTAGTGAAAGGATTGTGGACTGAGTGTTTCCAATACATGTATTTGTCTTGCAGAAATTTGAAACTGTGGTTGGAGAAAGAGGGGCACAGCTCAGTGGAGGCCAGAAGCAAAGAATAGCAATTGCCAGAGCTCTGGTTCGCAATCCTAAAATTCTTCTGCTTGATGAGGCAACATCAGCTTTGGATACTGAGAGTGAATCAGTTGTGCAGGCAGCACTGGACAAGGTCAGTAGTGTTTTAAAATGAAGCATGTAAGTAGGAGCCTAATATTTCCTTCTTTCTTGGACTTTTGTTGAAAATAGAGACATATAAAAACACAAAATGTAAACTTTGATCTGCCAAATATTCTTTGTACAGAGAATTTTTGAGTTCCTGCAGGTATTACAGAGAGAAATCTTATTTCAAATTAGAAGGTAGAATCATATTTTCTGCATTATTAAGATTAAATCAACATTTTCTTGGTGTAATACCATCCTCGTCCATTATCTGTTTTACTGCCCTTCATATTGTTGTCAGTCACCTGTTCTTTTTGAGCCTCATGAGGCTCTCCTGGGTCTGCTCCTCAGGCCTATCAGAGACTTCCTGAATTCCATCCCTTCCCTGAAGTGAATAAACTGCACGGCTCAGTGTGATGTCACCCCTCAACTTGCTGAGTGTGCTCTCAGTCCCATTTATCAGTATCAGTGATGAAGACATTGAGTAGTATGGGTCCCAGTATGGACCTCTTGAGGGACATCACTGAAGATGAACTCCATCCGGCTTCCTACAGAATTCCACTGCTTGGGATCATTACTTTCATTATTTAAACTGAAATTTGCTTGATCACTTTGAAACAGCCTCATAGTTAAAATGACAAGGTGTAATGTTTGAAACATGAAGTGTATTATGCTTATAAATATCCAAAGAAAGGTACTTAGTTGACATACAATTCATATGAAATTGTAGAGAATTTTATTTTTATTGCAGTCACTTGAGTTAGCAATGACTTAGAGCTTAAAACTGATATCTTTAAAAGTGAGTGTAAAATATTTTCTAGTGTTTCTATGTTTAATGTTTATAATGTTTCTAAATATAAATTCTCCATGGATTTTAAGGTTTAAGTGGGCAACTATGGGTCTAAATATAAAAATTACAGCATTTAAAATTTTTATGGCTTTTAACATTCTAAAACTTTATATATTAGGATTTTTATTTAAATATTTTTCATCAAATTTGATGTATTTATGTGCCACAGTGAAAGATGATCTTTAATATTAAATTTAAAGCTTTAAATTACATTTCTGTTTTAAAGGACTCATCCAAATATCTTTAAAAATTTTTTTAAGTTATATTTTTCTGTGAACCATTTTAATGTTTCTTTTAGGTCCTCTTCAACTTTGTTATGAAGATGAACAGTTTTTGGATTGACTTATAAATACTCACACATATTGCTGTTTTCAGGCAAGGGAAGGACGCACCACGGTTGTGGTAGCTCATCGACTGTCAACAGTCCGAAATGCAGATGTGATAGCTGTGTTTGAAGGTGGAGTAATCACAGAGCTAGGCAATCATGCTAAACTGCTCGAGAAAAAGGGCATCTACTACAAACTCGTTAACATGCAGGTACTTCTGTCTCTAGCTGTTGCCTCATTTCCTTTTTGTCCCCACACCCATAGTCATTTTAGCAGAAGTATGAGAAGTTCTGCAGCATATTTTGATAATAGCAAAATACTCATGTACTTTTAAAGGAGAGTAATAATTTGAGAGAGACCACTAGTTTGGCTACAAGACCTGTTTAAACCCAGGATAGTACATTTTTAATCCTCTAGGTATTTAAACTTAAATGATTATTTTATGTTTTCCTTTTATGCAGTTAATGTAGAGGAGGTAACTATAGGAGTTTGGTATTCCATTTCTTTTTCTTAGTCTGACAAAAGGTAAAATACAGTAGCTGACTCTGAAAGAATACAGCATACATATTTTAATACTGAATTCCTTTCTAAAGAAAAAAAAAAGTGTTGGAATAGAATAAAAGAAAAAAAATTAATCTATGCCAAGAGCAAAAATGTGTTCTTAACCTATATAGATAGAAACAAAAAGATTGCAAATTATAATAAATTTCTGAAATGTGTTAGCTATTAAATGAAGACCAAGTTACTTTGATACTTACATCCCAATGTCCCATGTGACCATTAGGTTATAGCAGATTTTCATTGTAGCCTTTGTTTTACTGCATAACCTCTATGTCCATTAAAGAAACTGAAACTGCCACCTCAGTATGTCACACTGAAGAGATTAACCAGACCAATTAAAATATTTCTTCATAGGAGAATACATTTGGTTACCTTAGATTCAAAGTAACTTTGTATCCAAGTAAATGCAAATATGGGGAAAATGAGGAAATATAAAATGGAATTAAAAATATTTAAAACAATTGAAAGCAAGCAAAAGGAGATATTGTTATTAGTAATTTGAAAAGCAATAAGAAATTTAAAAATTCTGGAAAAAACAAAACACAAGTTGAAGGCAACTTTGAATCCAGTTGCTATAAAATACCTCAGGGTGGGTAGACATTTATTTATTCTCTCAAAGAACTAGCAATAGTACCACCAAGGGTAAGGCTCTTTTCCAGTCTGCTCTAATTTTTCAGTCAAAATCTTTTTGACTAGTTTCATGCTGAACTTCCTTATTCTATTTAGAGTCAAGAACTGTTCAGTGTGTTTTCCAGTAAAGGCGATAATGTTTTATCACTTCATAAATAAAATGTATATTCCCCCCCAGAACTCATTCTATAAGATCCCAAGAGGAGTGCAAAGGGTTTACTCTCAATTTAAAACTTTTTGTTTAATTCATTAAAAAACAGAGCAGCTACTCTCAGTCCTCATCTTCCACTTACAAATTTTCATGAGAGATACAAAACTCATATATCACTAAAGCTCTAATAAATATTATACAGATTTTCATACCTCCTTAAGGCATTATATGTTGTTCCCCCATATCTCTTTCAGCTGAAACAAAGTTACTTCTACTTTTTTGAAAGTTTAAAGCAATATATGCATGTTTAATCTTAGCATAATGTTCTCCCCACTTTTAGGCAATAGAAGCTGAAGTTCCATCATCAGAAAATTATGAGAATGTACTTCCATCATCAGAAAATTATGAGAATGTATATAGTGTCAGAAAGAGTGAATTTGAACCAGAATCTGAAGAATCCTTAAGTAGGGGATTGAGAAGACGATCAACTCGGAGAAGCATGAAAAAACCAGGAGAGCAAAATGATAGTCCTGATGAGGAAAAAACTTCACCTGTAAGTATCTTTGCAGACCTGTTAGTGAACTTAATTCCTTTAAAAAAGTTTGCCAAATTCATTCTCCTGCTGAAAAAAGGTACAGGAAGGCATGAGAATTTTTGAATACTAAGTAGCCTATGACTGATAATATTCATAACTTGCTTCTTTAGTCTCAACATAAATGATAATCGAAATAAAATGGTAATTTAAAAATGTATAACAAAGATGAATTTATTATCAAAAATAAATTTCCTTGAAAAGAAATATACTTACATATATTTACATATGATACCAACATAGTCTATATGGGTTAAACAATAATTTTTGTATAAGAAACAAAATACTTATCTCAATATTAGCTACAACTTACAACAAAACCTGCAAGATCCCCCCCCAAATATGATTACATTCCTGTTAAAAGCAATTATTTTACTGTTATAAATTGTTTAATGAAGAATTACTTTAATTAATCAAGCCATGGATTACACACAGCAGTATGCCCAGAATGAGTAGTTCAGTTAGCACTGACCAAAGTATTCACTAACTAAAATTACATGGATAAACTAATATAAAAGGACAAGAGCTATAATAGAGTGTACAGATCTCCCTTGTTAGAATAACAAAACAAAAAAAAGGTACAATCATTTATTCATGTTATTAAAAACTTTACAGTTTTGCTTCTCCTGATAGATTCTGGAAATAGTAAATTGATTATTAATCTCTCCTTTTCTCCGTATTTCTCCAAATACATTCATGTTTGTCCTAATGCAGTTCATGTTTTTTAGGCTGAAGAAGTACCTCCAGCTTCATTTCTGAAAATTATGAAGTTGAACAAAACTGAATGGCCATACTTTGTAGCTGGAACCTTGTGTGCAATTATCAATGGAGGTTTACAACCTGCATTTGCAGTCATATTTTCTGAAATTATAGGGGTAAGTTGGAATAAAATAGCAAAAAACTACAAGCCCACAATATTTATTTCTAATAAAATTAGGTTAAAAACTATCATGGCACAGTGAAGCTGAAGAGTGGATGAAGTATTCTTGCAAAAATCTGAAAAATTGTATGACACAAAGTGCTAACAATTTTGCTACAACCTGAAATATGCTTGTTATACATTAAATGTTTTGTAGTATATGATCAGATTTCATATTAATGCAATTGATTACCAAAAAAAGTTACTGAGAAAGATTAGAGTATTTTAGATTGTTAGTTAATTTTGAAACTTTGTTTCAAATTTTATATTATAGATTTTTTCAGAGACGGACAAGGATGTCTTAAGAAAACAGAGCAACTTATATTCACTGCTGTTTTTAGCACTTGGGATCATTTCCTTTTTTACTTTCTTTTTTCAGGTATGTTTTAATATTTTAACCTTATTTTAATTGTTCATCATGTTTTAGAAACCAGACCTGAAATATACTAAAAATTTGCGTCTTCATAATATGTCTCCAACTCAAACCAGAACCTGTATTTATGATTCTAGATATGTCTTGTGCTGAAACTTTTTTGACCTAGAGCTGCTTGTGTTTAAGGGTATTTTGAATCTATTCAGACCTCTTAACTTTATAAATTCCCATCTTGTTCATCAGTCAGACACTTCTCAGCACAAAACTCTGGATTTTCTCACTCATTTTCCATTGCCAGCTAACAGGCAACCTCTCCAGTCCTGACATTTTACCACTCCCCTCTCACCTCAAGCCTTCCTATTTAAATCTCTTAAGTAATTGGAAATCTATCAATCTCCTGCCTTTGTTCTCCAATTTTTTACTTCCCTAGCCCTTTCCTTCTCCAAGGGAACATCCCATATTTCTCCTGTGGGAATCCCCAAAGACTCCCAGGCCCAGTAAGGGTTATACCTGCTACAACAGTGCCACTTGAAAAAAAAAAAAAACAGTAATTATATTAAATATTTTCATATATAGTCCAGTTTATAATTTAGGAACATGTTGGTATAGTTTTACCTATTAAATGAGTCCACAGAGTGAAATAACGTGCTTGGGACAGCAGTATAAACAGCCTCTTGCAGAAACCTGGTTTGTTTATGGAATTGTCTTGTTGCACAAGTGAAAAGGGCCTTGAGTATGGAAAGCTGCGTAGTACATGGCTATGATAGGTTTGCTCAGTTTATAAATGTTCAGGTAATTTTTAAAATTTTACTGATGCATTTGACTGAACCCAGGTTACCTTACAAAGCCTTTAATCTAAAATGAATGACCTAAATGTTTAAATCTGGAAATGTACTTGTTTAAATCTGATTTACATTGACTTAGACAAATGAAGTCAAAGTGTTGATTAGCAACCTTCTCCTTAAAGCATGCTGGTAAAGCAGTGCTAGGAAATGTTGCTATGCTCCCTATATTTTTTTTTCATTAATAGTATTTGAATGTCAGTACTGTGAACCTACTAGAATTTACGTATATTAAACCAGGTTTTACATTTGGTTTCTGCAAACAGGACCACAATATTTTTACTTTGACATTGTAGAAGCAATTTACCTAAAATATTTATTGAATAAACACAAACGGTGTAATACTATACTAAGCATGGTACTTTTTCTCACACAGGGTTTCACATTTGGCAAAGCTGGAGAAATTCTTACAATGAGGCTTCGATTCATGGCATTTAAAGCAATGCTTAGACAGGTAAAGATAATAAATATTTTGATTTCCAGGGTTTTAAAAATAATTGATGGTATTGGTATAAAAGAATTGTATTCTGCATCACTCGATCATACAGAGAAGATTGAATCAGACTAGAAACCAATTTGATTAATTACATGTGGTTATGGAAAGTGTGCTTACAGGGAGAATCTTAAATCAATACAAGAGCTTTTTATGTACTCCTTGCAAAGATTTAGTTTTACAGGCAAGTTACAAGGGCCTGACAAGTTGATTTGCACCAGCAGTATTCCATTATCTGTTCATTTGCCTGCTTTGCTTTCTTTGGGCCCTTTCTCCCCTAAAGAAATGCAATACAACTTACACTGTCACTCTTACTTCAAATGTCTGATTTAAATTGTGATATGTACAGATATGTGGGTTTTTTAAATTTATTGGAAGTCTTCATACAAGCCCTCAAATCTATAATTTAATTGTTTGTTAATGCAACAATAAAATTGTGTACTGGAAAGTAAAACCACTTTCAGAGAGTTAAAATATAAATAGAATGTAATGTTGTGCAGTAATTCTAAATTTGCCTTAATTTTGCATGATTTCAGGATCTGTATTTTAGATTTTGAAATACAAAGTATGATAGATATGGGGTTTTAAGTTTTGCACATAAAGCTACATGAAGATACAGAATTTAATTGATCTGAACATGACTATTTTAAATGTGACAGAAAACTGTTGTAGTCTGAAAAATCACAATTTGTAGATCAGCCATACTAAAAATCTAATGAAAAGGCAATCTTACAATTGAGTCTTGAGGTTACAAATGCCTGTAATACATTACCAGGACCTCATTAAATGCATACAACGCATTACAGTTTAAATCAGATATTTGGTCACATGGTGAATAAATCATAAACTGTGTACCTGATCCCAACAATTAGCTTTGGTCAGGTAGAAGAGTTTGATTTTTCATTTGGTTGGGTTTGGGGATTTTTTGTTGTTGTTGTTGATTTGTTGGTGTCTCATAGCTTCCAAATAAGCCTCTTCAATATGGGAAGAAACAAAGCAAGGAATATTTTATTTTTTAACCTAAAAATGCTTTACACTTAACTCGTCCCCAAATAGCTTTGCAGCCATGAGGGAGTGTGACCAAAGAGTCCTCTCTTCCAGGCAGATCCAGTGATGGAGCAGCAGTGAGGGAGGGTAAATTTTGCTTTTGGGAGTCTCTCAGCTGCTCCCCTTCCTTCTCAGCAGTGACAATGAATACAGCAATGATTCACAAGATTACACTTCTTTCTAAATATATGCAATGTGCAAAGATGGAATCAAACTTATTTAAATATGTAGAACTAAGGCACTGGCACATACCAGATTTACTTAGCAGTTTATTTGATATGACCAAAATCTGGCCTTAAAAATAATTTTTCTTATTGTAGGATATGGCCTGGTTTGATAATCCTAAAAATAGCACTGGAGCATTAACTACAAGACTTGCTAATGATGCCTCTAATGTGAAAGGCGTAAGTACAATTTTGGGTTGAAAGTTTTCCTATATAGTTTGGCATGTAATTAAGTTGCAGATTAGGTTTGACTAGCTTGATTTTGAAAACTAAAATATATTATAAAATAGTATATTTTATGAATAAAAAATTATATAAAAATTATTATTCCAGCTATTGGTGCTATTGGTATATATATAATAATTGTATATATACCAATAGCTGGTAGAGAATGCACTGATGCACTTTATGAAAATTATGGTGAATATGTATTTACAGACTAATTTCCAAATACATTTTTATTAAAAAAATTATTTTGCTGTATTGTGATCTTTATTATTAAACAAATTTATTTGGAATATCCTACCTAAGAAGTCTTTTTAAAGAGGTCTTATTCACCTAAAGACATGCAACTAAGTTTATTCAGTTTACAATCTTCTGCTATTTTTTTTTGGTTTTACAGATTACCTATTAAAAAAAAAGAACTGTCAGCAATTAACTTCCTTTTCTCTGCTACCTTATGGAGATTCTTTATAAATCAATTATGTACTTTCAGGGGTCTGAAATATCAAGCTAAAGCGCACTGAATGTAATCATTTGTGTACGCTTAAGTAAATTTTTACTGCTACATGAAGTAATATGCTTGTTTTTTTTCTAAACTGAAGGATTCTGAAGTATCTTTGGCTCTATTTCCATAGGAAAAGTTAAATATTTACTCTTCTTCTTCATTGGGCTCTGTGTGATGATGTGTAAAGTTAGCTTTGTGATCTAGAAAATATGACAGATTTTAATGTTTAGATGTAAATGTGAGTATGTAATGAGGGCAAAGCTTGTTCAGTGTCAAGAGCAGAATTTAGAAATAGAAGAGTAAATTGAAGTAATCAGGATATGGGGAAAGAAGAAATAAAAATTATCTAGATAATTTTTTACAAAAGCATTTAAGAAACTACCATTTTGTAAAATAGTGAAACTGAGTTAAGACTATCGAAGTAGTGCTTTGAGAATCAGGAATTTTGTGGTTGAAAATTCTTTTCTTATTTAAATTGCAGTTATGTTGGTAAGAAATGCCTTTTTTCCTTTGTCCAGGCAACTGGTGTCAGACTAGCATTAATTGCCCAAAACATAGCCAACCTGGGGACTGGAATTCTTATATCATTAATTTATGTCTGGAAGCTGACCCTGCTACTTTTAGCTGTTGTGCCCATCATTGCAGTGGCAGGAATGATTGAAATGAAGATGTTGGCTGGGCATGCTAAGAAAGATAAACGAGAGCTGGAAGCTGCAGGAAAGGTAGGTCTAGAGAAATCAATCTATTTCTGTATAATGTATACAGTCATATTTACCAAAGCATTGTTAATGGATGAATGACTTCTGAGTACAGAAAATTTCACAATATACAAGTTCCAAAGACAGCCAGGTACACTAGTAGACCTACAGAGCATCAAACCTCTTCAAAAACGATTTAAGACTTATGGTATTAACCAATTAATATTTTTGTTGTTAAATGCTGGAATGTGCTAAAGACAATTCAGGCATATTCTCTTCTTATTCCTTTTCAAGACATCTTTGTTTTCCTTATTTTGCAACCACTCTCATTTTGACATTCTTTTTTTTTCCTGTCATCCCTTTTTGCTATCTTACATTTATTACACTGCTTTTTTTTTTTTTCTCCTTCTTCATCTTATTAATGTTTGCAGTGATAATATGTATATATCCACTGGTTTCTGTTTGCCATTCCTTTGTTTCTTGAGTGGAAGAGTAAGATGAGAACTGAAAAGCAAGAAGGCTAGACTCTTGTTTAACAAATTAAATGAAGGCATTTAATGTCACTTCATTCCAAAAATCCTTTTGGGACAGAACAACTATTTCATCACTTCCCAGACACTGCTTTCTTCAAGGTAAAACTTTTCTAAAATCTCTTCCTCTAAAATGTCTTACTCTATTTAAAAGTTGCTGAAAAGAAAATCCTTTATCTACAGTCATGCAACTCCATTCTCTTCCCTTCAACTAGGTACATTTCTTCTGCTTCTCTCGGAGGGATGAGCATTTATTTTATGTTGTTTGGTTGTAAGATATGATAGAAAATAGATGGCAATTCTTGGAATAAACAGTAAAGACTTTCTTAATGCAGCATATTTTGAAGAACTAGCCCAAGCGCTACGAATATTTATGGGTTTTTTTTAAACTTAAAAAAATATTTTCTTCAAACTTAAAAAAATATTTTCTTCTTATAGTAATGTAAGTTTACCTTCTCAAGACCACCTAAGCATGCGCTGGACTACAGGCATTTTATTAAATTCTCATTTTTTAAAAAATATGGGATTCTTTTTCAGTAAAAATAGTGTTCAACCTGGAAAATTTGCTTTCTGCAAAGAGTTGCTGAACTTAGGTTACTAAAAAACCTAACTTTATGGTCTTAAATTAAAATTACATGAAATGTGTACAATAGCAAAATGCATTAAAGCCTTGAGAGTCTTTTGAGAGAATCATCAAGGTTGGAAGAGACCTTAAAGGTCATCAAGTCCAACCATCAAGGCAGCACCAACATAATGACCCCTAAACCACAGTGCCACATCCATCTCTTGAGCACTGCAGAGACAGTGACTCCACCACCTACCTGGGCAATCTATTTGAATACCTGACCACCCTAACAGTGAATTTTTTTAAAAATATCTAATCTGAATATCCCCTGGAACATTTATGCATACAAATGACTCAAGTCTAAAGAATCTGCAAACTAAAAGAAGGTACCAGAGTAAATATTTACTGCTGAGATCTCAGGCTCAAAGGCACCTAATTAACCTGGACATTTTGATTATAGCCCAAACTCTGCAGACTGGAAGTTGAATGCTAATATGCCATTTTGCATGTTGAGCATATTTTCTATATTTGTTATTGCTGTCTAATAGTTTTTCACCATTTCTTTGTAGAATATTAAAGAGGTCTTGTCAGAAGATTCTGAGCATTGTAAGAAAATCTCATTGTCCTAAAAAGAAAAATGTAAAATGCTTATTTTATATCACAGTCTATGATTTTAATAACCAGTATAAAATATAAAATTATACTCCCACAGAATCTTCTATTAATTTAGAATAAAGAATTGCAGCATACTTTTGATTAAAACATTTGTTTTTCTATTGCAGATTGCCACAGAAGCAATAGAAAATATTAGAACTGTTGTTAGCTTGACACTAGAAAGAAAATTTGAGTTGATGTATGGAGAACATCTGATTCTACCCTACAGGTATAATAAAAAAAACTAAACTAAAAAAAACCCTATAATAAATTGCAAATATTTACTTCAACAATAATTTTTCTAATAGAGTGTATGATTTAATGTATAATTTCGTTATTTCAGAATTGATGTCAATGTTCTGCATATTTGTATTGACAAATGCAACCACCACAACTCAACATTTTTAAAAATTTGCTTCAATTAATTTTTTGTTATAATGTTGGTATCTTCTATTACAATGTTACCTGGTTTGGTAAAATATTGGTTTTAAGTGAGCTTTTGAAGTGTTCCAATCTAAATTTCCACCTGATTTGTTGGATATTTATTTTAAACTATTTAAATGTAAATTTAATATTACATTAAGACACTATTTAAATGATAGTAAGATGAAAAACATTTGAACAATTACTTACTGGTTTGGGGTTGAAAATAAAGTAATATAAGTCTGTCTGGACTGAAGCAAAATTTAAACATCTTAAAGTAAACAACTAAATAGATTCTATTAATTGAAGTTATATTTGTTCCAGAATGGAATGTTTCATTTTCAGACATCTATGAGAAAAGTAAAGGAAATGAAAGTACATGTACACAGATATAATGGGAAAGAAGCAGGAGTGCCACTAACATATCTACCATAATAAATAAGTTGTTAGGGCACAGTGCAGGACATAAAAGATATTATTTAGCTTTTTTCCCAGGCTGCTGGCTTTTGAGTTCATATCTTGTGATTTGCAGAACAATTCCTAACCATTCTCAGGGTTGACATTGATGGGATAGCTGCAAGACTTTCATCTTTCTGTTGTTCTAGTATAAATAAGAACTTATTGCCCTACAAGAGAGATGTGTTTTTGGTTAATGTTTCAGTCTGTAAACTTTCCATTTATATCAGTATCAATTGAAGTAAATTATTTTTTGTGTACTAGGATTTCAGTATGACTGCACACTTTGATGATATGCATTCTTTCTGTACAGAAATTCTGTGAAGAAGGCACATATATTTGGCTTTTGTTTTGCCCTTTCACAAGCAATGATGTTCTTCACCTATGCTGGCTGTTTCCGGTTTGGTGCCTATCTAGTGGTAAATGATCACACTGAGTATAAAAAAGTATTTCTGTAAGTATCTCTTTTGCAATCCCTTTTCTGTCTGTTCAGGAAAATTATTTGTAATTTAAGTGCAACAATTCAATACAGGGCTTTGGAAACAAGTATGATAGACTGAGATCCTACCAGTGTGGATATCAGTGACCTGAATACCTAAGGTCAACCACACTGTTTTTTTGTTGCCAACCTAATTAAAGATAGTTAACACAGCTCATTTTGACCAGAAGATGTTAAAAAGTGACTGCATTCCATCTGCTAGCTGAACATCTCTAGCCAGCTGACTGAATTTTCAGTTAGATTTGAAAGGGAGGGTTTGAGCAAAAGCTGTGTGAGCCCTTCTTCACTGCTCAAACACAGAATAAAACAGATCACTCTATGTAGCTCTGAAGAAAAAAGACAAAGTTAATAAAAATGAATCTATTTTACTTTGCCTTAAAACAGGCTAAGAGGTGTCATATATCAAATAGCTGTTCTTGGTGATGATTTTGTTTCTATGGTGTGTGGCAGTAAGTAATAGCTGAAGATAACAGGGTCTTAAACTATTCTAACGTAGCCTATAAATTACATCAAATTCCATAAAATGCCATGAAAGTCATCAGAACCAAATAAAAGCACAGTTTTCAATCTTTGTCAGTAATTGCAAATTCAAATTTTCCAGCAGAGATGTGGTAGAAAATTAAATATTTATTGTCATCTTGTTACAAGCTTGATTTCTTATTTTCATTGATGCCTTAAAAAGTGAAATTAATTCCTAAAGGTCATTGAACCCTACAGAGGAAACCACAGTGAGGATGGAACTGCATTAGAGTAATAATGATTCCATCCATTGACCCCTTTCCTCATAGCCCCAGCAGAGACTTAATATACTAACTAGAATTAACTAAAGAAATTACTGCTAATAAGTAATGAAAAGACTTAATTTGGAATGCAGGCATGTTTATCTCATGTCATTAAATGAGGGTAAAAAGAAATTTCTGGAGCTAAGTGAATAATTAAAGCATTAATAGTTGATTACTATTTTATTCTTTCTAAATTTAGCCTTCTTTTTTCTCTGACTAGAAGTTGAGTCCAGCCACATTTCCACTGTTCTTCTCTTCATTGTCTGTTGATATTTTTTTCCTGATTTCTTTATAGAGTGTTTTCAGCTGTTGTATTTGGTGCAATGGCACTAGGACAAAGCAGTTCTTTTGCTCCAGACTATGCCAAAGCCAAGATATCAGCAGCCCACTTGTTTCTGCTGTTTGAAAGAGTGCCCTCAATAGACAGTTACAGTGAGGAAGGAGACAAGCCTGTGAGTAAGCCAAGTGTGATGGGTGATGCTATTTATTGGTGACATGGACAGCACTCTCTCTCTTCAAACTGATTCTTCCTCTCCTTCTGATTACATCCTTATCACAATGCATCTTTGACACTATCTGAACACAGCATGGACCAAGTTATCTATTGTGAGTCCAGCTTTTGCACATAGAGTCAAAAGGGTATTTGTTTTGAAAATCTCTATTGATTTCTGGGGGGCTGGGGATACTTCTGCAATTCTAATCATCTGTGAAATTGTCTTAAAGAATAACAGTGATAATATTTTCATTATAGGAAACATTTGAGGGAAACATAACAATGAAAGATGTGGCATTTAACTACCCAAACCGACCAGAAGTCAAAATCCTGCAAGGGTTGAATCTAAAAGTAGAAAAGGGACAAACCCTGGCTCTTGTTGGCAGCAGTGGCTGTGGAAAGAGCACTGTTGTTCAGCTGCTGGAGAGATTTTATGACCCACTTGATGGAGAAATGGTAAGTATTTTTGCAAGAACAGGTCAACAGCTTAAGGGAGGGTGTTCTTCATTTGTTTTCTGTGATGTTATAAGTACAATAGGTGTTGCTAGTTTTATTTTTTAAGTATTTTTAATGTAAAGATCAGCAGAGACTCATTGGGTCTCCTTAATTAAACTAGATGTATGTAAGTCCCAGTTTCCCACATTACAATTATTGAGGTTTTTGTAATAAGAACAGTTTAAAAACTAATAAATATATGTATCTACTTCTGTTTGATCTAGTAATAGAATTTTCTGTGTTCTATCAAAAAAAAAGGTGAACATTGACAAAAGTATTTTTTTCATAATTTTTACTTGTCAGAAACATCTTTAAGAGTATGCCTGCTTATTAAGTGATAGATTGTAAATATTTTTAGTAATTCTGGTTTAAAATATAGGGTTTCCTTTACTACTCATTCAGCAACTTTACAACTTTTTTTTCACATAGTGGTACTGTTAATTGCTGATAATTGTTCTTTGATGTAAATGTGCTCAGAGGTTTTGTCTGAAACAGAATAACACATTTTGACCTTTATGAGGTGAGAATAAGAAGGATTTTAGAGCTTGTCTCTGCAGAGATACTCACAAAACATAAAACTATACTTAAATAAAGCCTAGATACAATTTAAATTTTTTTTGAGGTTCAAAGTGCCCAAAAAGGTTCAGTTTAGCAAAGTGATGTGTAGAAAGAAGCAGCATAGTTGCTCCAAAAGTGTGTTTAACAAAGTGCAACTTTCTTATCAGGGTTTCTGACCTTGTGTCTATAAATAGCAACAGTTTACTGAAGGGTAAAGCACAGACCTGTGCCATAGAAACCACAAAAGTGCTGGACTAATTTTCAAGATGAGCTGCACTGTGAACTGAGTGACAGGGGTTTAGCTTAAAGCAGAAACTGTCAGAACAGCTGTTCACAAAAGTTCCCTCATTTCATTGGATTTTGAATCAGGTTCATTATGACACCTTTTCCATTGAAGAAAAAGTTATATTGGCTGAAAATTGACTGTAGAGGACCAGCTGTAGAGTTAGTAGAATAATCTCCTCCAACAGCCATGTTATGAAGGGGGCAATTCTTCAGCTACCCAGCTGATCTTGTAACCCAACACGAAGCCTAAGTGCTGCACTGGGTCACTCTAGTGGAGATTTAACAGCCCTTTTAATGTCGTGGTTTATTTGTGTCCAAGTTAAGGTGACTTGTGCAATTATGAAGCTGATACATAAAAAATAAAAATAAAACTATGTTTTTATTTATCTAACAAAAAATGATAGCATTTCAACAGACATATTTAGCAGAAGTATGAGGGTTGCCAATGAAGAAAACTGGCTGAAATGATATCTTAGGAAATAAATTTCTTCTTTATAGATGCAAAATAGAGGAAAATTTTCCTGCTGAAGAAACAATTGAAAGAACTTTACCCAAAGTTCTTTGACATTGCTTCAGCAAAACCTATCTTCCACTGTCTTCAAAATCCTAAATTAATATTGAAGTAAAGAAAAGGACTGAGGCAGCATTCACTTCTAAGAATTAGAAAATTATGGAACAAGAAGGAGGGGAAGGGATTATGTGGGCTTGCAATAGGTAAGAAAGAGCTAAGGAAAGAGCTGCAATTGTACAACTTCTGTGTATGGATTTAAAGTAAGTCTCAAATTCATATATAACCATGTGACTAAAATTTAAAATGTTTGCTTTCTCAGATTTTTGATGGCAAAAATGCAAAGGCACTGAATATCCAGTGGTTGAGAGCTCAGATTGGTATCGTCTCACAAGAACCAATCCTGTTTGACTGCACTATTGCCGAAAACATCGCCTATGGAGACAACAGCCGGGAGGTCTCCTTTGAGGAAATTGTTAGTGCAGCAAAACAAGCCAATATTCATTCCTTCATTGACTCACTGCCAGATGTAAGTTATTCCCTTTCTTTCCTTCTCAGAACTGGAGGTGAACTTAAGTAGCAGGGAAAAACTCTGCTTACTGTACCTGGGGTACAATAATTCTCTGAGATGAAAATAAATCTGAAACATTTTTTAAAATATTTTCCTTACCTAATTGTATTTACCATACTTATTTTTACTCTGGGAGATTCCTTTGTCAGGTGGAGAGTGGAATTTTAAGATCTCAAGGAAGAAGACACACGATTATAACTAACTGAGAGCTGCTACTAAGGGGTGGGGTTTTAAAGTTGACCATTTTTTTTTAAGCTCCTGTCTGTCTCAAGCATATGTAAAAGATTCTGCTAGACTGATGAGTTTACACTTTCTTACAGTTATACCTAGCCAGAATTTGAATTTCAAGTATTCCTGTGGTCTGATAATTACTAAGAAATTTTCACTTATGTGCATGAGGCAAACACATAATAATATAAGACTGAGCATCTTGGGTCAGATAAAAGGTCTGCCATGCACAAAATCATGTCCTTATGCAGTGACCAGGAAGATGTAATTACAAGTATTCAGAAAGGCTGAAACTTTAATCAGATTTCCCCTGAATGCTCATCTCACTTTGCATGATTTTTAGAGTTTGAACCCCAGTATTGTCACAGACTTTCACTGACCTTTGGTGTTGTGTTGTCTGATTAAGAATAACATTGTCATTTCAACTTTAGAGTAGCTTGTTGCTTTGAATTTATTAAACATTGGATGTTATAAAGAAGTCTACTAGTAAATGATCTATAGATCTATGGCAGATAGAAATTCTGGTCAGCTGTTTCCAGAAAGCTACTGGTGTGGAATATGCAGATTATGGGAGGCTGGTGTCAGAATTTATATGCTTCAATATACATCCAAACTGATTTTCATTCACAGCCTGAAATTATTACATTTTTTCCAGAAATACAATACCCGTGTCGGAGACAAGGGAACCCAGCTTTCTGGTGGCCAGAAACAACGCATCGCGATTGCCCGAGCTCTTGTACGCAAGCCCCAAATTCTGCTTCTGGATGAAGCTACTTCTGCCTTAGACACAGAAAGTGAAAAGGTAACTTAAGTCTGAGCCAGAAATCTGGAATCTAAACTTTTTTTTTTTGGATTATGATTACTGTTTTTATTCCCACAGTTTAAAGCCAAAAGCTGGAAATATGGTGTCTTATGCAAATTACATATTTAGGTAAATAATAGACAAATATAAATGTCTTACCCCTCCTTGGGGAAAAGAAAAGTATTTTTTACATCTGTATGGCAGTAGGCAGATTGAAGTTGCTATGAACTAGCTATTCCTTAGCCTAGTAGTCTTCAGGCTTCAACTGAGAAAATGCTATCAAAATTGAATCAGGACACTTAAACTACAGAAGCCAAAAATATTGAGGATGCTGCCAGAGAACATAGGTTGTTTTTTATTCTTTCCTGTGAAACTGTGATATGTGGCTTTATTAAGTTTTTTTCCTTCGCCCATTGCTTTCTGATCCTTGCTACATGTTCATGGCTAAAATTAAAATTTTAGGTAAAAATTGGTAAAATATTTACTTATATTTCAAGGCCAGAACTGTAATCTTGATATTACAACAGTACAATCCAGCTGTAGAGAATTAACAGAGAGTCTACAAAATACTTACTATTAATGAGCAAATATTATATCATATATTATAATCTGGAAAGTTAAGATTTCTGCTGAGTTTTGATCAATTGTAGGCACGGAGAAATGAGGTTTAAGGGGGAAATGCCATTAAATAATACTATGATTTATTGTTTTCTTGATTATATGTATTTAAATTTATTATATTATTATATTATTATAGGTATTTAAATTTAACCTCTTACTTTCTTCTGCATTAATAAGCATAAGGAATAAATACAAGAAAGCAGAGATTGTTTTTAATATCTTTCTGCCAGTGATAGCTTTAAGAAAATGTGATTCATGAGACTCCATGTGAAATCATGAGAACTAGTATGATACCAGTTGGCCCAAGAATAGAGTTCCATATATAATGAATCAGTCATGAAAGGAAGCTGTGGAGGTCCCCAGTTAAACCTCCTCTTCACGTAAAGGCCAATACTGAACTCAAATTTAGATTATTTTACGCAATGTCTGGTAGAGTACTTGAAAATCTCAAGGAGATTCAGTAAAGATGTTTTTGTCCCTGTTCCAATGCCTAATTATCCTTGCAGTGAATCCTTTTTATATCCAGTCAGAACATCTTCTACAATTTAAAATAATTTTCTCTTTTTTTCCTGCCATGCATCTCAGTAATGAGCTTGGGTCATTCTAATTCTCTTAACTATCACAGCATTATCCACTCTAACAGACTGGACTCTGCCAAGACGTAAGCTAATTCTAAATCAAGATACTTGAGCAACAGATATTCCCTTTCCTTCACTGCCATATTAGAGTTTACAGATGGCAATTGAGGTGTATGTCATGGCAGCTGCCAGAATGGCTCACCTTTTGGTTTGTTCATTGTGCAGATTGTCCAGGAAGCGCTGGATAAAGCTCGAGAAGGTCGCACGTGCATCGTGATAGCTCACCGCCTCTCCACCATCCAAAATGCTGACAAGATCAGCGTGGTCCAGAATGGCAGGGTCGTAGAGCAAGGCACCCACCAGCAGCTTCTGGCTGAAAAAGGCATCTACTATTCCCTGGTCAATGTTCAAAGTGGATAATGCAACATCTCAATTCAAGGCAGTACTTATCTCTGAATTGTCACTGTGGCTACTACTTTGTAATTATTTCAGTATCAATAGTCAGTCTTGATACTTTTGGTTTTCTTCATTCCTTTCATAAGTTATACAAACCCAAGAAATACTAAGTAAATGTGTATACCAGTTTCTCACTACTAGTTTTCATTATTCAATCCTCTTTTCTATGTGGCCAAAGCAGATGCCCATGGCACTCATGAAAGTAGAAGCATGCTAAGCCAAATATAATTAATATTAGCTTGCTTTGAACTCTTTCAAAAATCACACTAATTAGGTGTAAGCAATTTGGAAATATTTTCATGCTCATTAAAAACAGTTTTGTCAGAAATAAACCTCAAGCCTTATTCTTGCTGTGCCTGTGTAAGACAGTCAGTCCTGGCCTATTAGGCTTGTTACCATATGTTATGAGAACTTGCAAGTCAGCTGAAGCTTTATGCCAGGTGTCTCTCGTTATGATGTGGAGTTTTAGCCTGGGATGTCAGTAAAGGCCTTGAAAATACAGGCACAGACTGAAAACAAAGGTCCCAGAACTGTAAATACCTTACTCATCATTAAAGAGTTGCAACCTTAAGAGAAGGAAAAAGACTACTTGAAATGAAACAGAAATTAAACAATAGGTAAGAAAAAACCCAAGATCATAACTGATGCACAAGATAAGGCATCTGCTGCAGCCTGGGAAAGTATTCTCTTCAAGTCTCTCAAAGTCCTAGGAGTCAGAAGTCAAGGACTAAGAGCTCTCTGAAGACTGCAATATTTTATACAAGGTAAAAATCCTGGATTTGGACTTGGAGGAGGGGGAAGGAAGACATCCTTTTCATGTTGACATCCTTGGTTGAAGAGCTCTTGAGTCTGAGCAGTGCCGTGACTGAGACTCTCAAGGACTGTAACCATTGGTGCTGAATCCCTGGCATCGGCTCTGGGATATCGGATATGGTTTGCTAGTACAGGATGGCTGTTAAGGGCTAACTGCTTCAAATATGGAGTAATATTGACTAATAATTATTAATGACTAAACAGTAGAAATGTATTTTGTTAGTGAGTATTTATGCAGTAAAGTTTTGTTTTTAAGTTTAAACCTGTCTTGATTAATCAATCGTCCTCACTTCCATCATAGCAATTTCTCATTCCCTGAGATTTATACATACGGTGTGTCATACCTACACCTAGATACTTACACAGAACCAGTCTGTAGGCAGATAGGCATACCAATTAGGCTCAACCATGTACTAATTACATTCCACAGAATGTTGATTGATGCAGTCTCATTGTATTCCTCTTGAATCACATATCTATTTTCTTTTGCTTCTGTCTTAGATGGAAAACCAGTTTGACTGAAAAATTCGTTTGTTTTCTATTTATGCATTACTTGATACAATAACTTTCTTGTCCATCAATAAGGATATTACTCTGCGTAATACTATAAATAAGTTATACTTGAGACTGTAAGAATGAAATAGGTACTCTTCAACATTATAGTCTGAAGATTCAAGTAAGAACATACCTAAAGTGATTTTTTAAAAATTAAATTCTAGATGATAGTATTTAGTTTTTAAACTATTTTTAGTTGTTGATGATACATTTTCTAATTATTGGAATAGGAATGATTGAGTTATTTCCCCAACTTATTTCAAACATGCCTGATTTACCAGAATAATTTAGCTCTTCATAAAAATCAATATAACACTGTAAATACTTCACCAGAAGCATCTGAAAACCTTTATTTTTTTTAAATTTTGGCCATATAGTTTAAAATACATTTCAGAAATTCACATCAAATGCAGAAACTTTCCAAAACCATTTATTTTCCTCCATTATTTTCTTTTACATTTTCAAAGAAGTATTTGTTGAGATTTGTGCAAAAGTTTGTATAATAACTCCAAATCCACTTTAAATGCTTGAACAGCTATGCAGCTGCTCACAATTACATCCTTTTCAGAATTTTTTTACAGAAGACCATGACAATAGTAGTAGTTTATAGGCACAAAGCCAAAAGGACAGACAAAGACACCTCCAAAAATGTGTTCGTCATCATATTCCATTTGTACACCTTTAAATTGCAGTGGTTTACCCAAAGGAAAGGCTGACTGAACTAGGAGAATTCTGCTTTAAGGACCATTATTCTACCACATCTTTCCAAGGGGCTTAAGAGGTCTTACTCCTCAGCTCTGCCTTTTCAGCTAGGCTGTAACCATTCTGGTTCCCCTTGATGTCACAAGACACTTGTCTGAGCTCTAAGTACTCCTTGTTGGAGCAGTCAGCTCCTGTCTTTGCCCATGAGCACGATATGTGTATGCTGTTATTCTGAAATAATAGGTCTTT
Source organism: Lonchura striata (assembly GCF_050655825.1). Lineage (NCBI taxonomy): Eukaryota > Metazoa > Chordata > Aves > Passeriformes > Estrildidae > Lonchura > Lonchura striata. The sequence continues at coordinate 21,645,164 of NC_140704.1, read as the reverse complement.
TTTCCTCTGTCTTTGAGAGCCTGCAGCAGTTTCAAGCAGTACACACTGTTTTGAGGGGTGATAATTTAATGTTTTCCCACACATTTCTTCTGCCTCTAGACCCATTATCTCTGGAGCAAGTCTTTAGAGAGATGTCAACATTGACACCACCTTGGCAATCCTAACCACTTTGCAAGCAAATGCCACTGACTATGGGGAAACAGAAAGTAAGGACTTATGTTCAACAGTCTGATAGCCATTCTGCTGAAACAATTAATCAAAATAGAGTTCTCAGAGGAAAAAAAGGATTTAGGTCTAGAAAGTCATTCTTACTGCAGATTCTTATCTGGCTGTTAAATACCAATGTCCTATTGCCCAGCTTTTTCCAGCATATTGCCTCCTGCAAGGATAATTGATCCTTTTGCAACAAGTATCTCGTTTCTAAACCCTTCTATAATTTCTGACACCGAGTGAGAGCATGAGTAAACTCCATCATTCTCTGTCACCTCAAGAGTTTCTGAAAGAGTATTTCTCACCAGCACCATAGACCATGTACCATGTCCAAAGAAAGACTATACATCAGTTCTGGATCCCCACTAGTCTCTTCTTCAGGCATTCCTTCAATGTTCTTCTTGAACTATCTCACATATTGGGAGAAGTTCAACAATCTTCCTCACTAAAACTGACTCCCCATCAATCAAGATTTAGTGGAACCAGATCTCTTTTCTTGCAAGTAAATCCTTTAAAACTGGTGTGTCTTTCCTGTTGCTATAATTGTCTATAAAATCAACCTTCCTGGTAGCTTAATTTCTATAAGACACTAAATATCTATTTTAAGCATTTGTTAATGAGTAATACTTGTAATTATTCATAGCACAAATAGACATAAACATAATATCTTCCTCAAGGTGTATAGTCTATTTATAACTTTATAACTCTTTGTCATACTCCTCTCCCTCAAAATCCAGTCTAACTTGTAGATTTGGTCATTGAAAGGAAACAAGACAGCTTGGCAAGAGGGAGAAACTTGATATACTGCTTATGAATATAGGGCAAACCCATTCAATTCTTGTGCAGAAAAAGCTACATTATAATTGTATCTATGGACAGCCTAAATAACTGTTATTGTCAAGTATTCAGTCTTGTAGGCAAATTGTCTAGAACAGTGTAGCTTAATTATAAATTCATTCAGTATTTCCAGGAGATGATGGTATCAATATTAAATCATTATCATTATTACCTTAAGGCAGTTACTTGAAAGCTGAAAGTAAGAAATAGGAGTGACAGCAACTTCAAAGTCATTGCTGTGAATTTCATGGACTTTAGAGCTATCAAAAGTAGAGAACAAGAAGGAAAAGAGTAGAACACACAAGGGCAAATATCTTTAGCAATAGCTATTGAAAGGTGAGTACATTTAATTTTGTCTTGTGTGCTTATTCCTGTATGCATTTCATTCTATTAAAGATGGATATTGGTATCCAGCTGCTGCTGTAGAGATCTAGCACAGTGAGTATTCAAACCTAAGTAATTTCTCTAAGCAAGTCTGTCTTCTGCAGGGTTAACAGAGGTCTGGCACATTTCATTCTGTTCTAGAGCTGCTGTCACTAGCAGGTCACATTAGCAACAACCGTGTATTCTAGCTCTTCATAAGATGGTGCAAGATGATTATCATCAGTACCTACATTGTTAATGCCTTGGCACAGAGTAAATGAATCACACCTTGAATGAGTGCTCTACTAAAATTATCATCTTAGATCCTGCATTACGTAATGTTTTATAAAAGTAGATCCATAAACAATGGCTGCAGCCTTGCTTTCACCAAGCCAGAGACATTTTAATGGAAATAATATAAGTTGTATGGGCTGCTTTAAAATGTCCCAACATTTAAAGTCACTGATGTTTTATGTAACTTAAATATAAATATCGTGCTTACGTATAAAATCTCTCAGTAGAAATGGTACCATTCATTTGCTTATTAAGGGAGATAAATATGTTAAGAATCTTTTTTGAATACACAAACACTTGTTCTTAGATAAAAAACTGTGGTACTTATATCATCTAGCAAACAGAAATTCTTTTATTTCCACATTAATTCTGATTTGGTTCTTGGTTAATCCAAGAAAAAAATTCAGTTCATTATATACAAGATGTTAAAAATGAAGCAATGTTGAGGGGAGAAGGAATACATATCTATATGACACAGGAACCCACTTACACTTCAAATGTCCATAATTAGAACAGCTTTAATTACATCAAAAAAAGCCAGGACAGAACTTAGAAAGAATGATGCTACTATAGAATCATAGAATGACTTGAGTTGGAGGGGACTTTAAAAAACATCTGGTTCCAACTCCTCTGTTGTTGACAGGGACAACTTCTACACGACCAGGTTGTTGCTGGCTTTGAACACTTCCAGGGATGGGGCATCCACAACTTTTTTGGGCAACCTGCTCCAGTGCCTCACCACACTCAGAGTAAAGGGATTTTTTTCCTGGTACCTAATCTAAGCGTGCTCTCTTTCAGTTTGAAGCTGTTTTCCCTTGTCCTGTCCCTACATGTCCTTGTAAGCAGTGTAGGTGCACTTGACCAGCACTCTTTACTCTCTTTACTGCTGGGCTATGACAAGCTGTTTGGTTAACACTGACACCACACTTTTTTTCTTTCTTGGCACTCTTGTCTTTCCCCATGATTAACTTCTTCTTACTTTCCCTTTTACATATATGATATTTTGTACAGCTTTCATTTTTGATTGTGCTTGCTTGTGGAAACTTTTCAGTCATTCTTTGATATGCATATATTTATTACTGTTGAAAAGCAATGCATCATTATTCCCATGTTGCTCAACAAATTAAAAAGAAACAAATAAAATTTTTTGCACACTAAGAGTAGGAAAAGGCACTATGGAATTATGACAGATTTCTCTATCCATCAGATGAATTCCTAATCTAAATTAGGTTTTCCCAGGATTTTCTTTTGGATAGCTCTACAGAAGATTTATCTACATGTATCTGTCTATTTTTCCTTGTAAAATAATATGAGTTATTAAAGATCAGAGTTATTTATATATCTGTTGAATCAAAAACAACTTAGACACTACTGCTTATGCATATTAGAGTTGTGAATTACAGTTCTGGCTGCTAATATTTCCCTGTTCAGCTTGTTAATGGTACATTCAATGAAGCATACAGCAATCTAGTTTTGCAGATGCTTATAATTTTAGTTTCCTGCAATTTCCTGAGGAGTTTGATAAATAATCTGAAGCTTGGTTGCTCACTTGGTGCTTGTATGTAGACATTTGAAATCTTTCCTCTGAAGATATGATTATTCCTTCTAGCTCTAATTTCCACACTACTACCTATGAGACTTTAGCTGTAGAAAAAATGTATATGACTTCCATTTCAAAATATCATTCAAAATTTCCCTGAAAGTACTTGTGGAAAATTGAAATGCTAGAAGTAATTTCAGTGATTGAACTTTAACCCCAGTTTCCTTTGAGTTCATGATGAAAGATGTGTATTTTCTTATTTATTACTCTATTCTGTAAGTCAACAATTTTTCTTCCTAGGGCCATGTCTTTAATTTGCCACATGATGGCCACATTTGTTCAGAAAATAGTTAAACTTATCTGCATTGTCTTTTTGTCTTTTTACTTCCTCATGTATGTCTTGTTTGACTCAATATATGCAGTATTCTTCTAACCTAAACAGCAATGTTCTCTTCCCTGCCTAAGGGATTAACACATCAAATTTACAGTCCTGACAGCACTGCTGCCATGTCCTTTAAAGTCAGAATTCCTAAGACCTAGACTAAGGCAGTAGACACTAACTGCTCTTCCCAACTTCTACTACATCAAGCAGACCTACTGGAGGAAATCCATGATGGTAGATAATGTTTATCTTCACATTCAAATCAAAGGCCTTTCATTTATTTCTTCCTAATTTAATCTAATTTTCCACAAAACCTATTAAGACAAAGGAGAAGGATAAAGTAGAATCTTCCCATATAAAAAGTATTTCAGAGTATTACAAGAGCAAAGAGGTTTTCATTTAGTCTGTGTAATTTGATTCCAGATACAGTTTGAGTTCCATTTTTTTGAACAAATTACTTCTTTAAGAGAATTCTCATTCAACACCACTATCATTCTACATTGAATTTCACATGACCTCTAAATTTTACAGAACACATACAGGAATTTACAAAATAGGGTATTAAAATGCCACATTTATATTGAAGTGACAACTGTTCATCTGTGAGACAACAAACATTTAACCACCAACATTGGTATTTTATACTAGGTGAATTTAGTATTGCCTGTTAATAAAGGCAAAAAGCATTTCACAGTAGCTTGATTTTGCAGCTGTGGACAGGAAATTCAATATTTGGTTCAATTTAATATACCACATACTTTAAAACAGATGTTCAATGCACTTTCATATGACCTAAATGAAAATAATTTTAAAATAATTTAACTGTCTAATTGGTTAAACTGGCTGCAATGAGAACACAGAGATGGTTGATTGTTTTACACAGAGAAAATTCTGTTTCTAGGATGAGATTGGTTCACAAGAAGAAAATAATCCTCAATAACACACCAATGAACTTCTCATTGTGGGTGATTATCTATATGCACAAACACTATTCTTTTTTGAGTCTAGTAGCAGAAGAAGAAGAAGTGATGAATCCAATTTCAATCTGAACATAAGAAAATAGTTTATTATTGTGAGGGTGGATGAAGACTGGAACATGTTGCTTATAGAGGTTGTGGAGTTTGCATCCAGATATCCAAAACTAAACTACTTATAGCCCTAAACTACTTGTTCTACTTAGCCCTGCTTTAGCTAGGCTTTGGACTAGACAATCTCCAGAGAAGATTGTCAACTTCAGCTGTTCTGTTTTTCTATGCAGGAAAAAATGGTGGTCAAGTGTATGGATCCAACCAGTGAAATATATCCACTTCATATTGTGGATTTCAGTATGTCAAAACCATTCAATACATTACAAGTGTATTAAGAAGTAAAGAGTTATGAAAAAATGCTTGAGCAGAACTTCATAGACTTCTGTATGAAGAGTACATAAAAGTCTCCCATGCCTCAAAGATGACTATAACACAAAAAAAGGGATGTTACAGAAATACTGCATGATCTCTGCTGACAGCCTGAGGCAAAGAATCAGATTTGGGTTGTGTCTGTCAAAGGAGAAAGAGGGTTGTTTCTTTACTCTTACCAACAAACCATTATTTCTGACAGAACATTGTTTTGACATCATGACAACAAGCCATGGCTTTATTCAGTGAAAACCAGGGACTGGCAAATCTTTGTTGCTAGGAATTGCAAATAATGAATTACAGGATAGCCACAAGAAGCTGGAGAGTGGATGCTCAAGTACGGCTTTGACTGCTTCTCTCTGCTCTTCTGAGAGCAGGCTTCCCTTTCCCCTCTGCCGCCTCCTCATTCTACTGCATTGATGTAAGACCCTCAAAGGCCATCCTGAGAACTCATAATGAAAGGAAAAGACTGAGTTCCTCCAAGTTTCTAAGAGATCTCACATTATCAAACCTCATTCTGATCAATTTTTTTTGTTTAACTTTTTGAGCTTTCATCTCTTCTCAACCAACACTATCAAACACTAAAAGACAACATTTATTTTCTAGATATAAATACAGCCATCTATTAAACTAATTATAGAAAGAAAATATAGCATAATTTAAAAGTTATTATAAAACTTTGTGGCAATTTTTTCTTTATTTGTACATCAATGAAGAATTTTTCTAAGAGATTTTCCTTACACTCTGATGGGAAAGCTGGAGGAAGAAATGTCTGGGCAATAGAAAAGTTTTCAGTCAAGTCATGGCTGTTCTTTTTTATAATAGAGATCCCAAGTGAGTGTTTTCTAAACATTATTCTAATATTTTGTTAATCTTATTATAAATATTTCACAAAACTCTAGGAATTCAATTTCTGTTATGTCTTTGATCTAGCATCATTTTATGAGTGAGGGAGCACCTTGCATTTTCCCACCCTAATACCAGATCACCTGTACTCTTCCTTCATGCCCACATCTTTCCCTTCTCATTGTACCCTTGCACTCCTCTGTTCCCATTTTGCCACCAGCCCTGCCTGATTTGCAACCTGGTTTCTCTTCTTCCTGCCACAACTTTCCTGTTCATCCTTTTTCCTCTTCTCTGGTGCTTTCCCTCCTCTGTCAGTGGGTCAGGACCACAGGAGGGTGAGGCACAGCCCAATGCACAAATTGCTGCCACACGTCTTGCTCTGAGGGGGGCCCTGGGGAAGGGATCTCTCACAGCTGGGTTTTTTTAGTGGCATCTCCAAGATTACAAAAGGAATAGGGAAAAAAGTGCAATGTTCATTCAGGTGGTGGCTACCTTTTTTGTTGCATTTAGAGTTGGTTTCACAAAAGGCTGGGAATTGACACTTGTGATTCTGGCCTTCAGTCCTGTTATGGAATTCTTATCAGATCTCCATGCAAAGATATGAAAAACATATGAGTTTTCAATAAAATGGTGACCCATATCTTCTGTAATCCCATTTGGTGTCTGTAAGATTTAAAAATACAATCTGTCTCTCAATGAATTTAGATCTTGTGATATAGGTGAGAATAGCTGCATGATGACACTGGTGCAACTGAAGAGCAGTGCCAACAGCATGGACTCAGATATAATGCTGCAAAGTTTCCACATGTTGGCTGTTTTTATAACAGTGGCTAAAAACATTTTTCATTTTTCTAATATATTTTTGTTGTTGATTTTTTAAAATTTCTTTTTAGTAGTTTAAAAAAGCATCACAAAGCATGTAGAGATGGAGTCCCTTTCTTAAAGAGAATATGGGGTTTTTTAAGAGGTCTTACAGACCTCTTAAACCCAGTGAGAGTTACAAACTAAAAGGAGAGGCACATGGCAAAAAACCCCCGAGTATAACACTAAAATGCCAAGGTCATGCACGTGTTTATTCGTATTACATTATGAAGTACCAGCTTGCCATCTTTTTGATCCTTTATCTAAATATAAACAGCATGAGCACAAAAACCAGCAAGTTTTGAAACTCAGAATTAAATAACAACTGTCATCCACAGAAAACATGTTCCATCCCTTTGTGCTCCAGCTGCCACTGTTACCCAGCTCAGCTAAGGAACCTCTTTGGGTACCTTCACTTGGCTGCCCAGTTCAATACAGCAGCTCTCTTTGGTCACCCAGTGCTGTTCATTACTCTCATAACTCTGATTATCTCATTTTCCTGCTCATCCTCAAGGCACTGTTTGCCAGCCACTTCCTGCCACGAGTGCATTAAACCTGATGTAGGTTTTTTGTCACGGCTCAGAAGCAGAAATACCTTCCCTGTTACTGAAACCAGGTCTTGTTTTTGTAGAAAACAAGTGTATGACCTGAGCTTTATAACTCCACTGCTTCAGGAAGGGTATTCTATCTGTTTGAAGACTGAACATCTCTTTCCAACAAAATAGATGCACAGTTCCTGTATATTAATTTATTCCTGGACCAGCATTGAGCACTTGCTTTAGTAGCTCCCTTCGGTGGGTTTACTTCCCCGTGGTGTTTAGAGAAATAAATCTTTGATTCTCTCAGATGGCATTTTGCTAGGCAACCAAATTAAGTCATTTTAGTTTTCTCATACAGTATACGTTTTCAGTGATCATATTTTTTTCATTTTGTCATATTGCATTTCTCATAATTATGGTTCATCTGCTTCTCCTTGTACTACTCTCCAATATAATTTACCTAATTCTGTAAGATATTCTGGTATTCTTTTGTCCTGGTCTTCTCACTGGTTTTCTGTACTGATTGCCTCAGTTTTGTACCATCACAAAATTTCATAATCATGAGTATTGTTTGCATGTCCAAGTAATTAATTTAAGTAAGAGCAATAAATCCCAAGACTGAGTGAAGAATTAATGTTGTCAGCTCCCTTGGGTATTATTACATCTCCATGCTGAACACCTCTGTCTTCCTTCAAACTCTTTTACCCAACTCTTCTTTATTACTTCACAACTATTGTTTAATAATTTATCTCATGGCTTTAGGATAAATTTGTATTAATGAAGTCCCAATGGATTAGTTTTACTGGGTCTAGCCTCTCTAGAAATAGAGTACCAAAGAACTGGGTTAATTCTTTGCTTTCCTAAATCATGACATAATTTATTGCTTGTTTGCAAGATTCCTTTGTTTTTTTAGTAGAGATATAAGTGCAATTTCTCAGGTTACTGTTTCTGTTGTAACTCTTCAGCCTCATGTCTCTATCCACAATTTTAAAATAATCACTAAAAATCTTTGATACTGAACCAGTATTATGTGAGAAGCCACATTTCCTTACAATTTTCTCTCTTAGGTCAAATGTGGTAATTAAGATACCCCAAATCACGTTTGTTACCCTGCTTTTGGCACAATGCACTTTTGTGGCATTTTTTTCTGAAAGTTAAGTCTGAATGACAGTTTCAAGGCCATCCCTGGTGCAATTTTCATCTCAATGCTTTTTAATTTCCAAGACACATTAAATGAAAACACATTGTTGCAGACCTTTTCTCCGTTCATCTGTAATTACAGGAAGATAAAATTGCTCAGTATATAACAAGTATAGAGGGGCAGTCAATACACTTTCTTCTACTCTTAGCAAGATATTTATTGGGCTTGGATTACTGTGTACAAAAATATTTTATACATCTTCAATGTATTTCAAGGGAAATTTATGCATATACACAATGAAAGAAAGGGTAATTTCTCATATGCTCTGGGGGCTTTTTGTGGGTTTTTTACTTTGAGGTACCAAAAAAAAAGATGCCAAGCATACTGCTATCAAACAGGCTACATCAGCCAACATCTCCATGGGTACTGCTTTCTTTTCAATACATAAATCATAGGTCTTGGCCTTCTGGTATGGAATCATTGTGATACTTTCTAATTTTAACAGAGTTCACAATCCCAAGATTCTTTGCTTGATGAGGCAACATCAATTTTGAATGCTGAGAGTGAATCAGCAGTGAGGGCAGCACTGGACCAGGCCAGTAGTGGTCAGTGTTGAAGTGCTTTTGTCAGTGCCCATGGAATTCAATTATAGGTAGAACTGAATAGCAGCAGGCTCCCCAAACAACCTTTAGTTCTTCAAGCATCAGAGAGCTCAGTGTGTTCTGAGACCTAAATATCCACAAGCAGTTTTGGGGATCCCTGTGGTCTTATAAACACCCAGTGAAGTAATGGAAAAACAGCTCGGGGGTTTCTGCTAGAGCAGCTGCTACATGTTGACTGCTGTCTGGACTTGTAAACCACCCTGACTGTTCAAAGCAATAGCCAATCCTGTATTTCTTGCTGTCTGCTCTAAGCATGTCTGTGAACCATTTACAAAAGAATTCCACCTATTACCCAGTCTGATTCAATCATTTGCTGATTTATTCCCCCCTCTGTTCTCTACATTACTACGCACCTATGTTTATGCTCTGGATGAAGACAAATTCTCACCATTGTATAAAGAGTTTCAGCAATGATTACAGTTTCTCTATGAACAAAATGTTCAGAGAACATTTTTCACAATATACTGCCAGAGGAGAAGTACCTAATCTACCTTCTAATTGTCAAAGAACTTTTAATTCCTAATAACACCTAATTGCCACTGATTTCAGCAAAATTGGACTCTGTCTTTGTCCAGAAGTTCTAATTCCTGATAAATCACACTACTTTGTGAAGCTGTGCACGCTGGCACACACAGGGATCCTTCTCCCAACCTGTGACCTGGAAAGTGAATCCCAGAGACAGCAGGGCAGAGAACTGATGATGGATGTTTGGTGGGATTCCCAACTAAGTGCTGCAATATAAAATTTACAGAGCTTGTTTAAACAAGACACTTAGCCTCTGACCTCCCCCACAGAACTTTGAAATATGTTTTCCTATTGACATTTCTGGCAAAGCATGACAGAAAGGCTTGTTGGGACTAGACCAACTCTGATTGCTGATGTTGAGCAAGACATAGCTAACCTGTTGTCTGTCAAGCATTCATTTGACTTCCTCTTGCCTAATTTTTCTCTTCCTCACTGTGCTGAGCATATACCTCCACAGAAGGTTTGCATCCAATGTAGACAAGACTCTTTTCCCTACAGGCTTTACCAAACCTCTGATGAATCTGTTTACTCTTTTTGTGAATGGGATGTTCTGCTTCTTGAAATGAAGGATCTTAACTTGATTTTCTTCTACATTTTGGTGTGGTTTTAACTTTTTAGTATCACCTCAGACATTGAAGCTCTCAGACTACCAAGAATGATCATACATTTTTTAATAGAATGGTTTGAAGGGCTGTCATTCCTAGTTCTTAAAATCAGGTTCCAATATAAAGATATCAGGTTTATCTAGAAATTCATGGGCAACATCCCATACATTACAATTTAATCTTTTATTTCCTAATTCTAAAACACATGTTAAACCACTTATATTCCAGCAGTTCAAAATGTTCAGTGAAGATTTTTAAACTGAATCATATAAAGTTTGTACTAATTTCTTGGATTGTTATATATTAATACAAAGTCATCCCAGCAGACACTGTCACAATGTGCTGTAAATACATCTGTGTTGCAACAAACTACATACTTCTAAGATTCAGTTTACTATTTTTTAGTAATTTAAAAGATGGAAAAAACAATATGAGTAGCAGAAGTATGATTTTAAGTACAATTTCGGTAAGTATTTTTAACTAATACAAATGAGTCCTTTAGGGCAAGTAAAATTGTTAAGTGATAATTTTTTTTGTATTTTTGAAGTGTTCTGAAATAGAATTATCATGAATTAATGGTAGTCTTTTTTCCAGGGAAAACTCAACACCTGCCTGGGGAGGATATTGAAGGAGAAGCTCAAAATATAAACTTCAGATATTTGTGTTTAGAACATAACAGGGCACGAAAAAAACAGAGTACCTTAGCATAGATTTTCATTGCAACTATATTTTGCAATATCTGATTAAACTTACATTATTGCTTTAGTCTACCTTGAAGAAACCTAAAACTATTGTGAAGTTCAAATTTCTCAGCTGCCCATTTTAACATTTACCAGAACACCATTTTAAAATATTTTGTTCAACTCTAATATGAAGAGAGGAAATATTATACGTACCTGAAAATTTTTATCTGGAGCCACAGTTTCACTGTTTCCAGGTCAGGAAAGGATGATACACACAGCTCAGTGGCTCATAATGCAGATTTTATAGCTGCACTTAAACATGGTGTCATCACAGAATGAGTTCATAATGAATTAATGGAACAGAATGGAGTTTAATACAAGCTTGTCAATATGCACATAGCTTTTCTCATAGCTTTCATCATATTGTGTACCATTGACCTGACTGGATTGAATTGCTCCCAAAGGTACTTCCAGTTTTCAAGTGTTTTCTCAGTGAAAAAAATCCAAGGGAAATAAGCTCCCTAGAAGAGTACTGAACTTCAGATTAAGAAAAATTAATATTAAGTAAAATGTTCAAGTCTAATTCAAAGCTGTGAATTACAGGAATTCTAAGCCTTTTTTTTTTTTTTCAGAAGCATGACATTAAAAATAAAGTATTGTGTAGGTAAAAATTAAGGTTGTGGCAAAAATGAAATTGTGGAGCTGATTGCATCTCAGACTACTTTCCCAAATCATAGATTACTAAATCACTCAGGTGGGAGATGGCTGTCTAACCCAAGCCCTGCTGAAGGCAGGGTGCACTCTGAGGCCAGGGCAGGATGCTCAGGGCTGTGTCCTGTTGAATTTGAAATACTTCCAAAGACTCCACGCCCTCCTCAAACCCTCTGCCCCAGTGCCTCCCTCTCTCACTGTGAAAATTAAAAATCTTTTATGCAAGTACCTATTCAAATCAACAGCATCTTAGTGATTCAGGCTCCTCAAGTTTTGTCAGTCAGACAGGGTTTATCTTCACTGTTTTTATTATCTCCCAAGATACTTCCTGAACTTCTCAAGCAGTTCCTCTCAGGCCTACACTTTAAATAGTTTTAAGTTCATTTTCCTATTCTTCTTGGCTCCCTCCTCACACTGAAAGTCCCTCTCATTGACCTTCTGATTCTCTTTTAATTTAGGGCTTTTTATCTAATGCTTGCATTTTAAAGAGACTTTCTGGCAGGTCTCTTCAGTTAACTTAGTTCAGTATATTTTTATAACAGTTTAGCATAATAAAATAATGAGAAAAAAATCTGTGGCTAAAACACATACCCACCCACCCACCCACCCTTTACACATTCCACTCATGAGTGTTAGTGTAATGTCAAGGTTTTCACTGAATATACAGAAGACTTATTGAAACTCAGTACTTAATTGGGCTTTGCAAAAATACTCAGCTCTTACCAGTCTTTCTTCTCCTTGACAGAAATCATAGTTTTTATTCAGAATTGTTCATCAATTGAATGTACAGGATAAAACAGAATCACAGAATCACAGAATCACAGAATGGTTTGGGTTTGAAGGGACCTCAAAGATCACCTATTTTCAACTCCCCTGCCATGGGCAGGGACACCTTTCACTAGACCAGGCTGCTCCAAGGCCCCTCCAACCCGGCCCTGAATGTGTGCAGAGATGGGCCAACCACAGCTGCTCTGGGCAACCTGTGCCAGTGCCTCACCTCAGTTTTCTTCCTAATGTATAAATCTGGTCTGTTCCACTTTAAAACTGTTACTGCCCATCCCACACCTACAGTCCCTCTCCAGCTTTCTTGTAGCCCCCTTTAGGTACTGGAAGGCTCCTATAAGGTCTTTCCACCTTCTCTTCTAGATGCTGAACACACTCAATTTTATCAGTCTTTCCTCATAAGAGAGGTTCCAGCCCTCTGAGCATGTTTGTGGCCTCCCTTGAATTTACCCACCGAGTCCATGTCCTTATGCTGGGCCCCCGGAGCTGGATGCAGAGTTCCAGGTGGGTTCTCAGGAGGGCAGAGCAGAGGGGCAGAATTCCCTCCCTGCTGGCCACGCTGCTTTTGGTGCAGCCCAGGTGTGGTTGGCTTCCTGAGCTGCAGGGCCACTTTGCTGGGTCATTCTAAGCTTCTTATCAACCAGCACCAGCGAGTCCCTCTCCCAGCTGCTCTCAGCCCATTCTCCCAGCCCTTATCCATGCTGGATCACCTCAGTGCACGTGCAGGACCTTGCACTGGGCCTTGCACTGAACTTCACGAGGTTTGCAGGGACCCACCTCAAGCCCATCAAGGTCCCTCTGGAAGGGAACAACTTTTAGCATCATAATGTGTTCTGTTTCAGGCATCAGGAGCTGAGGACCAGCCACAGAAAGAAGCCAGTGCATCAGCTGTCTCAGAGGAAGCACAGAAGTGACCAATACTGACTGGACAAAAACCACCATCAACTCAGAAAAGCATCAAAAGGTTCAGAAAGCAGCATCATGAACTTTATATCAAAGCTTACTTCTGTGTATTCATATTCTCTACGTTTTCCATAACTAATGGGTTAAAAAAGGAACACAGTCCCACTTGAGAGGGTGTAACTTCTACACAAAATGTGTGAAGGCATCCTGTGTGTCTGGGTAAGGACACGTCATAAATTGACATCATCCTACAAGACTTATGTGGAAGTCACTTTTCCTCTAAAGCTAAAAATTTTTGTTGTGATATTTAAAATAATTTGATTAATATTTTGAAGCAAAATTACTTTAATATGGGAATAGCCTAAGTAGCAAGTTAATTATAGAACAAAACCAAACCCATGTAATTAGTCATACAACTGAAATAACACACCCTGAATAGAGAATAATTACTATTTTTGTCTAAATGTTTTCATATCTGTTGCTTAAAATGAATATGTTAGCAAATAGATTTCTGGAAATCAAGATATAATTATCAAGCTGTCTAAGGACCTCAACCTGCAAGAGATCATATTCAGCAACAAGAAAGAAACAAGTCTCTAAACATTCAATACCACCAAATGCAAAAAGTGGTTTAAATTTTCAACTTCGGTGTCTGGATAGTTCCATGAAAGGTAAGTAACTTAATGTACATCTTATTTACATTTGCTAATTTTTTTTTATTGCCCAGCTACTTTTTTTTGCCCAGTCTGCAGAGTTGTGAACAACACCTTGCTTCCTTCTGCCTGATGTCTCAAAGAAAATGGTGCCTTTTCTGAAAAGACATGCAGACCTTACCCTCTCTTCAGGCAGAAACAGCCTCAAAATTCACAGTTCTGTGATGCCCTTGGAAAGGATGCTGATATAGCTGTTATGAATGTTTCTCCACCTAATGTGTCTCATCTCATCTCAATCTCATCATCTCATCTCAATCTCATCTCACCTCTCTGTACTCTGGCCCTGCATGGGCCTGCCCCAGGAGTGAGAGATTCACCAGCACATCTTCCTGCACACAGAGCTGGGTTGTGGTCAGCATCTGAGCAGGCTCTGGGGCTTCCTCTAGAAAATAACCAGCAGCACTACAGGTTTGGATTGTAAGGTCTAAGAGAGAGAGGGGAAAATCCTTGTTATTTGTACAGTGCCTAAAATGAGCACAGTATCCAGTGGGGCCTGAAGACTGCTCTATGACATTCATTTATTTCTTAAAATAGTGTCTCATTTTTCCTCTACCTAAATATAGGTTCTAAAATTTAGATTACCACAGTTACAGCTTGAATTTTTTTACATGGTAATATTATTTTTTAATTGTATGGACACAGTCACTTTATTTATCTGAAAAAGACAAAAAATATAAGGTAATAAAAAAGCCTTTTTTTTCCTCAAACAGGATTTCACATTAGAAAAAACTGGAGAAATCCTTACAATAAGGCTTTGATCCGTAGTATTTAAAGCACTTCTGAGTCAGGTAAAAGCATTACATATTTAGTTTTCTGGAGCTTTAGAAATGCTTGTTTGTTTACATGACATAAATTGTCCTTGTGTTTAATTAATGCTGTGATCCTAACCATAAAGATACCACACTGATTCCTTTAGCTCAGTTTAGAAACCAGCTGTGCTCAATCTTCAGAACAGGTCCAGATAGATATTTTGAATGGCTTTAAAATGTAACTGTAAGTCAAGTGTAGAAAAGCTCAAAGGTGATTGTGGTGTTTAGTTAGCTGTTGATTAGAATCAAAGCACCTTTGGACAGAGGACCAGAGAAAGTAGACTGTACTCTAACTGAATCTGAAATTCAGATCAGCCTTCAAGGACAGCTAACTCCACGTATTGACTATGATCCCAAAAACTTACTAGTGAAGAGTACAGCACCTGGATATGTGACTAACTGCACTCACTGAACTGGTGGCTGCTCCTCTGTAGCAGGCACAGAGCCAAAAATGGTCACAGCAGGGATCAGGTCTAGGAGCAGGGCTCTTCTGTCTGCAGCACAGTCAGCAACACAGTAAATCTGAAAACCCTCAGCCTGAAATGCAAGCAGGGCTGTTTCCAGCTGCTTATGCAGTGAGCAGGGCAGCGAGGCTGCCAGGACAGTGTGCATCCAGCCCTGGCAGCACTGCTGGAGCTTGGCATTAGCTGCTTCCTGGAGCTGCTGCAGCTGCTCCACACCCCTCCACTGCTGAAAGATCCCAGTGGAAACTGCTAAACCCTACCTGGGAGGCACAGCCTGCACTGGTACCTGCCCTGAGCCCTGGACAGTGCTTCCAGTTTATATTTTAGCACAGCTAGAACTAATTCAAATACTTTTACTTCTGTTGCCATTCCTACCATTACCAGTTGACAGTCTAACAAGCATTCTTTTTAATTCATTGCATATTTAGGGAAATATTAGTATTCAGCATCTTATTATCAATCCACAGCATAACTTCAATCCTTCTCTCAATTTGTACTGAACTTTACTTTCACCTTACCCATTTATAGGCATGTTTGTGATCCCTGAAGGAGTAGAAAGCAGAGCAATGTGATACTAGACCGGTCACCTCCCTCCCCTGTCATTCTCATTACAGACAGTGCTTCATGCCAGCCAGGCCAGTCTCATACATCCACAACCACACCACTTACTGAGTCCCTGCAGCTGAGTGAAGCTTTCCTGACCTCCAGAGAGGCTCACTTTCTCCCTGAGAAGTTCCCAGAGCCAAGCTGAGTCACATCAGCTTCACTTGTTAACCCTTTTCCCTAGAGACCCAGATGGCCCTTCCTGCTAGTTTATATGGGAAGGGATTATAGGTCACCTCCTTGGAAACTGAGTCCCATGAGACTTCTTTGACCAGCCCAGAAGCGAAGTGAGGTCTCTCAGACTATGCTGAATCTCAACAAAAACTCACGATTATTTCATGGCAGTGACATTTTAGTTTTGATATTTGGCAAATCTGGAGGAAAGATAAAATTAATATTATATTTTTGCTTCCTGAATTTAAATAATGTCTTACATTTATTTCAGACATTCCAGTTTTCAAAGATGTGTTTTAAAGTCACTGGTCCCTCTGACCAATTAATTTGAACTGTTAATGAGATAGAAAAGTATATAATTGACAAGATATTTTCCCCCTAAAAACAGTATCTTCCAGATAAGGAAGAGATGGTGTTGAGAAATCTCCCAGCACTGCACTGTATTTCACATGTGTGTTCTCAGATGCCACACAGATTTTGCAGCAAACCTCAGAAACACTTCACAGCTATCACAGTACTTGTAACTCACAGAGAATGAAGATTTATTTCTGGTTTTATAGAAGGAGAAAGTATCTTGTTTAGTAATCTTTGCAGATGCATGTTATACATCCAAGTAATTGTCTCTGATTGGCAGCTTCCATGGCACTATTTACTGAGCACCAGGTTGTCAAAAACCTGTTAAATTCACAAGAAAAAAATCCTTGTAAAGCTACATTTAATATGAACTAATGTGGTGTTTGTGCTGCTGCAAAAAGGAACTTGTGTTACTGTATCTCTATTAAACTTTTAGAGTTGTTGCATTTATTATTACATGCAATGAAAACCATATTATGTGTGTCATCCTACTGTAACCTGAAGTGATTAAGTTCTCTTATGTAACCTAATTAGGTGATGTGCAGACTCAAGTTTTTTTATTAATTAATTTTTATTAAATTTTTAAGTAATATTTACTTCTGTGTCACAAAAATATATTTTATATATAATTTCATTCTAGTTTATATTAATTTCAATCCAGTTATCAATAGAATGAATGAGTCATCCAAGGAGGCTGTTGACCTTAAGTTATTTATCCAATTTGCTTATATGTGTAGACAGCATTGTGATCTCATGCTAAATATTGATAATATTAAAAACATTAACAAAGTGCTTAATTTATGCCTCAAAATGGGGATTGTTCTCTTTGTAGCACTGTTCTCCCATTTAAAGTGGTCACAGAAAAAAAAAAAGTAGTAGTAATCTCAGACTCCAAGTAAGGAAATGTCATGTTTTGGGGATCTAGCACGCTTAAAGTCATGGTTCTACATATAAAAAATATAAGATTTTTGATATGCCATTGTGTTTTCTTGGTAAAACCTAAGGACATGAACTGTAAGTCTGAGTGAATATATGGAAGCAGAGGAGGAATACTAGGTAAGATTCAGAAGGCTTGAGGGAAACATCTGTACAACTGATGAAAGACAAAGCATCCAATTCTGCAGAATATTTAGACCAAATAAAGCACTTTCAGATGGCCTCTGGTGAATAAATGTCAATTGTCTAAGCAAAAAATATTTCCTGTTTAGTTTTTGAATAAAACAAAGTAAATTGCAATGGTTTCATTCATTTCCAGGCTAGAGGTTCCAGATTGGCACTAATTGACCAAAATGTAGCTATTCTTGGGATGGGATGTTTTGTGCTTGATCTGTGGCTGCCAGCTGATTGCTCTACTTTTAGCCATTGTGCAAATTATTGCTGTAACAGCAATGATTCAAAAGATGCCTGCAGGGCATGGGAAAAAAAGGTAAGAAGGAACTGTAAATCACAGTAAATCATGGCATGTTTAGGTTTTTATGTTGCTCTAAACTGTGTTGCTTAAGAGGGACATTGGTGAGGGATCAAGAATATACTCCTGAAAGAAGTCAAAGTCTACCTTGTTCTATTATTATGACAAAGTGGTGATATAGCAAATATGAAGCTAAAATTTGAAAGTATGAGTTACTCATTTGTGTCCTCAAAGAGTTTGCAATTTGCAGCATTCAGAGCATACTAAGGATTTTAAAAGTACTGGTTTCCTCATGCCTGTCCTAAACCTGCATTTGAGTTCCCCAGTCTTTCCCAGCACTCTGTTTTCCTTTCCTTTTCTGTAATTTTTTTCCAGTTTATTACCTTTCAGAGCATCTCTCTTCTACCTCTCTTTCTCTCACCTTGCAGTTGTTTGTGGGCTTAAGATGAAAAAGCACCATATGGAAACTATCAGTAACAAGAATGGGTGAAAATGTGACAGTGTAGCTGACCATGCCCTGCAGTTTCTTGCTCTGATTTTCATTCCTTCCCTCTCAGCCAGGAAGAGAAGCAGGAGCCTGGAAACTTGTTTCAGAGGAAAATCTTGAAAGGATTTTTAGTGAGATAGGAATCAGTCTTTTCTCCCAGGTAACAAGCAAGAGGACAAGAGGAAAATGACCTCAAGTTGCTGCAGGAGAGGTAAAGAATCAGAATCATAGAATTATAAAATGGTTTGGATTGGAAGGGACCGTAATGATTATCCAGTTCCAACCCCTCTGCCATTGGCAGGAACCCCTTTCATTCCACCAAATTGCTCAGTCCCATCCAACCTGGTCTTAAATACCCCCAGGGATGGGGCATCCACAGCTTCTCTGGGCAACCTGTCACAGTGCCTCACCACCCTCACAGAATATTTTCCTAATACCTAATCTAAACCTACTTTTCTTCAGTTTGCAGCCATTCCCCCTCATGCTGTCACTACATGCTCTTGTAAAAAGTCCCTCTCCGTCTTTCATGAGGGTTTTCTTCAGGTACTGGAAAGCTGCAATTATGTCACCCCTAAGCCATTCCCTCCAGGCTGCACAAACCAAATTCTCTCCATCATTCCTCACAGGAGAGGCTCCCCAGCCCTCTGATCATCTCAGTGGCCCTGCTCTGGACTCACTCCAACCCATCCATGTCCTTCCTGTGTGGGACCCCAGAGCTGGGTGCCATGTTCCAGGTGGGGTCCCTCTCACCAGAGCAGAGCAGGGGGATAAAACCTCCCTGCCCTGCTGCCCACGCTGCTCTTGGTGCAGCCCAGGACACGTTTGGCTCTCTGGGCTGTGAGTGCCCATGGCTGGGTCATGTCCAGCCTCTCATCCACCAGCACCCCCAGGTCCTTCTGGGCAGGGCTGCTCTCAATCCTTCGTCCCCAGCCTGTGCTGACACTGGGGTTACCCCAGCCCACGTGCAGCACCTTGCACTTCATCTTGTTGAACCTCATGAGATTCCCATGGGCCACTTCTCGAGCTTGTCCAGGTCCCTCTGGATGGCATCCTGTCCTTCAGGCATGTCAGCTGCACCACTCAGCTTGGGGCACCACTGCAAACTTGTTGAGGGTACACTCGATCACACTGTGTCATTAATGAAGACATTAAAATAACACTGGTACAAATACAGATCCCTGAGGGGCACCACTGGTCTCTGATTTCCAAAAGGAATCTGAGCCCTTGATCACAGCCCTCTTGGATGTGTCCATCCAATCAATTTCTTATCCACTTAACCACTCATAAAATCCATGTCTTTTCAATTTAGAGAGAAGAATGTTCTGGTGGGGTGTCTCAAAGGCTTCACACAAATTCAAATAAATTACATCTGTAACACCCCCCATCCTAGAAGGCCACTAGACAGTATATTAGGAAACATTTCTTCACTGAGAACATTGTTGATCATTGGAACAGGCTTCTGAGGGAAGTGGTTGAGTCATCAACCCTGAAAGTCTTCAAAACAAATGTAGATGTGAGACTGAGGCATGGCTTAGTTGTGAAAATGGCAGTACTGATTACACAGTTGAACTCAATGACCTCAGAGGTCTTTTCCAACCTCAATTATTCTGTGATTCTATGGTACTTAGTCTGTTGTGCTTCTTATTTGTAGATTGTCTAAGCATTTATTCTACTTCTTATGTAAAAGTAGTGATGTGGAAAAGGGGATTTACTAACTGCATGTGTAGACTTAAGTTTTTGGAGGTTAGCACTTGTATTTAGAGCTTCTAGGCTTTTCCTTCTTCTTGTTGACTTGGAGGTTGAGTCATGTTTGCTTCCAAGCTGTTTTTTACATTTACAGTAAGGGCTGATGATTCACAAGCCTACAGAAGTTCTGTCACACATTAAAATAAGAAATTAGAAAGGTTTATTTTTAAAAGAATATGTGTTAAAATAAAGAAACATATTCTCCTTTACATGATAGGGTAACCAAGAAAAAAATTTATAACACTGTCTCTAATTATTCACAAAGTTTTGCCAAATAAGAAACCTTTTTGAATGCATT
This sequence comes from Lonchura striata, assembly GCF_050655825.1. Classification (NCBI taxonomy): domain Eukaryota; kingdom Metazoa; phylum Chordata; class Aves; order Passeriformes; family Estrildidae; genus Lonchura; species Lonchura striata. The sequence continues at coordinate 21,624,826 of NC_140704.1, read as the reverse complement.
CTGACTGAAATATGTCAAAGTTATTCCATAGCCACATTGTTTGCAGCTGATTATCATCTCATGCCAACTGCCTTGGAGAGTATTTATAAGAAGAGGAGTTACATGACTGTTAAGCGATGACCTGAATATCTGTTTTTGGCAGACTATATTAATCAAAACAATTTTTTGCAAATCATCAGTTTCTAGCAATATTTAAAACATGTCTTTCCATAGCAATTCAGCAAAATGTTTCACTCACAAACTTGAAGGAAAACAAGTCTCCAACATCTATTTTTAGCTCTAGGTAGAAATCTACTTTTTTAAAAGAGAGGTTTTTCCTGGAATACTGCCTATCAAGAAATGCCCTCTTCACACACTAGAGGTAAAAATAAACTACTCATTGAAAGGCAGTACAGAAATGGCATAGTTAAGAGAATAAATGAATTTCATGCCTTCTTTATGAGCAGCAAAATTTGTCACGCACTTCTCTAATGAATCAAGTAACTCCTGGTATAACCCATGAGCAATAATTCAGAGGGTACGGACAGCATGGGGAGCTTCTGTGAAGGCACTGCGATTCCACAGTGCACAAGTCACACAGGTGACAGAAAGTGAGAAAGAACTGAGCTTTAGTCCCACATACTGACTGGTTTTCTAGACATAGCTGGTGACATATTCACATATCCAGTGGATAATTTTTAATTTTCTTCTCCCACAAAATGAGTACTTTGAAAATAAATTACAAGCTGTAGTGAATTTAATGCTTAATTAATATACTTTGCAAAACTGATTTCCGAGATGCTTTACATATTGAGTTTTGATTTGCTAGATTCCTGCCCAAAGCTAAACCAACTGCTGCTATTGTAAGACTTGCTGTTGATATTAATTAGCTGAAAGTAAATTCTCTTAATATTTGGGAGCATTAAGAAAATTAAGGCATGAACTTCCTCTAGTTTTCAATTACGACTGGGTACCTAGCTTAAAAAAATTAATACTTTTTGAGAACTTCTACTATTTTTCTTCAGTGCAAAAAAAGGAAGATTTTCAAAGATATAAAATAAATAGGGATTAGATGCCAAACTGCTGTATGAGCCACAGAAATGTGTCTACATTTTTAGGAATGAACAGTGGTTCTCTTTAGGTATTTTAAATGGCACTGGGTTTGGAATTTCTCCTTTAGGAGTTTGGAAAAACTCCTGTTTTCCAAAACATGCTGACAATATATCTTGTGAAAGACAATTTATGGGCAAGCTCCAAATCACTGGTTGCTTTTGACAATGTAGGACGTGTGTTTACCTTGCAGTTCCAAAAGCCTTTGCAGGTGATGTGGGCTTGTTCAGTGTATCCCAGAGCACTGACAGCCCCATGGCATTATCCTCATGACAGCTTACACAAGACCCACGGAAAATAAACTCTCATTGCTACAATGTGTGGTGCCTTCAATGCTGTAATTCAGTCTAATTGGATATATTTAATAGCAACATATTTACAAGTGTCATGACTACACTCTCAACAGGACGTAGACACACTTCTACTGCAGTTACCCATTGGATTATGTCAAAAAATATCCATTATTGTTTTTCTGTTGTATCCATAATTGCTTTTCTGTTGATGAATATCTGCTCCCAGACACAGACTGCTTCAGCAGCCATGGAAAGTACTTGCATTGTTGTTACTTTGAATAACAAAAAGAAAAATAGCTTATATCTGGACAAAGTATGCAAGCATCATACAAGCTACAGAATGCTTCTTAAACAAGGTATTGAAATATTATTTTTAAAAATGAACATAAACACCAATAAACTGAGGTCCTGAGTGGGTGTTAAGTGTGTATACCAACCAAGTACATGCTTTCTTAGTGCTTAAAACTGAAATACAAAATTATCCAGCATGTTATTTGATTATATGGAACTCTTTGATGGATTAGGTTGGAATTATTTGGGATTTGGGTTGCAATGAGTGGGACTGAACTTGGAGCAGTTTACCATATTGCTAAAAGTAAGCCAGAAAGAGCATGACTTGTCAAATGAGCCAGGCCAACTTGTTGAGGACAATTTGTAAAACTAATCAACTAAGATCTGCTTGCAGCAGAAAAGAAGGGCCAGGCTGTGACCCTGGCAAAGTCTGTTTGACCTGATTTTTGGGGCAAATGAAAATACAGTGAGCACTGTCTCCTGTCCCTCATCCTAGATGTACAAACAAGAACCTGAACTAGTCATCAAGATAAAGTGTTTCATCTCCAAGGCCATAGAAGCTCTGTCATTGTTCTATCACAGATAACAGACTAGAGGCATCACAGGTGGGAACAGCTGCTATACTAGTTTTTAATTCACCTTTTGTTTTTTCTGTTGTGCAGACTGTCAGGAGCTGTCAAAGACAGTAAAGGTCACATATGCATCCTGATAGTTCACCACCTCTCCACCATCCAAAATGCAGACAAGATTGCTGTGGTTCAGAGTGCAAGGTCATAGAGCAAGAGAATCAGCAGCAACTCTGGACTGAAAAAGGCACCTACTCTTCTGGTCAATGTTCAAAGTGGGACATGAAATGCATGAGTGGGAAGGACCAGCTGCTGAAGTGCAGCACCACAGCAGGTTCAGTCTTTTAGATAAAGACTGATAAGGACGTTTCAATACCTGTGGGTTTGGTACAATTACATAAATAGTTTCCTAAAAACCCGTAACTAATAAATATCTGAGGTACATTTGCTTTAAAACTTCAACCCTTTTCCACCAAAACAAAATTCATAGTTCCTCGAATTAAAGAGTACAAAGCAGTCTTGAAAAAGTCTCACTGACTTGCCAAACTGAAAGGACTGGGTGGAGAGCTCCAGGCACTGAGATCAGCACTGCAGCACAAAGCATCTGTGCTCATGGAGAAGAGCACAGAAATGGGGAAGCTTTAGGGCAGATGCACTGGAGATTAAATGCTTTACACAACAAGGAAATCAATACCACATTAATGAATTCATGCATCCACAGAATGCAACAAGCAGCTCTAACAACTCACAGAATTTAAATTTTTTCTCCCTGAATGCTCTTCTGGCTTCAGTTTCTCTAGGCAAGGCTCAGACTGCGTAGCTGAACAGGAAATTCTGGTTATGCTGGTGCTTGAATGCCATTTTCTCATTAATTAACTTTCTGAAAAAGTTGTCCTTTTTCTGTATTTCTGTCAGGATTTCTATGCTCCCAGAAATCCTCAGAAAGGCATGAGTAGGTGTATGGAAAATATATGCAAATAAATGCAAAATTACACCCTTCATCAGATTTCAGGCTGGTTTGAATGAATGTTCAAAGCAAAATGTCCTTATCACAACTGCAACCAAGTTTACTAACCCAGTTGAGGGGTGAAAGGTTGTAACTATCAGACAGAACTTATTAAAATAAAGAATAAAAATAATCACACATAGCTTGATCCAAAATCCTAATCTATCTCACAGAAATCACAGCATCATAAAGACACAGGCTTCACTGCCCATGAGATTTCAGAAGGTCATTTACCTCTGAGAAAGAGGCTGGGTTATTATAAGCATTGCAGAACAGGGATAGATTCTTTCTCTATGTGAGTTTTGGAAAATCTCAAACTATTAAACACTAAATGGTAGTCAGATGTAATTGAGACAAGATGTACAGGCAACTCAGTAAAGGCAAGGAAAACAAAGGCTGAAATGAGGAGATCACTTTTTGAGGCAACAAGACACAGTGTAACGCACCCTGGCCTGCAGAGAAGTGTCAGGCATTGAAAAAGTAAATCAAAAGGGGAAGTGTTCTTGCTACTGCGGACAAAAAATATGCAACAGAGCTTTCAGAAGGCAAAGAAACTGGTTCCATGTTAGCTGAAAATTGAGTTGTTTCTGTAAAATAAATAATTTGATAAATAAATATATGATCTCTCTGAAACATTAAAAGCTAGACAAAAAACAATGGGTACTTTAGAATCTGTTTCAAATTCATCTGTCACCAAGATCATCTTTCTCTCACAATGTTGCTACACTACATCAAACAGTCCAGCCATAAATTAATTAAGACAAGGTTGATGTTTAGAAAATTTTATTTCTATCACAGGAAAATACAAAGTTGCTCAGAGAAATCAAGTATTAAAATCCTGAGAATTGTATCAAACTGTATTCAGTGCTTACTTTTATTGTGCATTATTAGTGTAAAGCAGCAGATATTCACAGTTCACTAGAGATGAAAACTGAAAAATTCAGAACTCATGCTGCTTTTTGTCTTTATTATTGAGCGATTCTTTTTCAAAATACTTCAAACTGTAGTGTTCTCATACTAAAAATGTAGTGGGAACATCCCCATTCATGGATATAACATTTATTTGGTATTATCCTGATAGCAAAAAATGAAAGGTAATTTATAAAATACCACATATCCTGATAGAGGCATTCTGTTTCATTAACCACTCTGAATAGGAAGCATAATCACATAAAAGGATAGTGTGGTTACTTTTAAGTACACAGATAAGTGCTCAACTAAAAACTATCAGTAGACTACAAACTATTCTACATGTGACTACTAAGGTTATAAATACAGGTCTCCCATCAGTTTTCCACTACAACATCCCATTCCTAAGTATGTTTGCATTGTTGTGGCATATTTTAATATTGCAGAGTTCTACACAGATAAGGTACTACTGCTTGCATTGCTGTTGCAAATGGCTACATTATTCTTAAATGGGTACTGTTACTACAGTAAATCTCTCAAAAATAGATACATGTCACATAGATCATTAAATGTCTTGAATTTAACAGTACTCTTGAGTAGCATTTCATTTTTAAGTACTACAAACAACTCGTGAGATTGCAAAGCCTCTTACATTATTATCAAGCTTACAGCTGAGCTGTAAGTGTTAACTGCAGCACATCATGGAAACACTGGAACAGAGTTTTGCACAGCACTTCTGCATCAGTCTCTGGACAGGATTTCCAAGAAGAACAGCTAGTAACGATCCTACCAATATAGAAAACAGTGGAGTCACTGTGCTTAATTGTCAAAGTCTAGGATAAAGTTACATGAATTGTCCCGAAATGTGGAATTGTTGACATAAATTCTGAAGTAAAAACTGTTACATAAACATACTGTCTCAACACTGAAAGAGGACTCAGATCCTTAGTGCCTTCAGTAAGCAATAATGTTGACAGATCTTGAAATCAGATGTTTTGATTTAAATACCTGTTACTACATATACAGTGACACAACTTTTCTGCTTATATTTGAAAATGCTGTGAATTATATTTCTTCTTTTTCTGCAGTTAGTTTATGGTTTTAGGTACTTCTTTTCTATTTATCTAATAAAAGGTACATCTTGATCTAGATCTATTTATTTAAAGAGATCCATAGATCAAAGTATTAACGGCTTGTATTCTCAAACTGATTTGAATGTGCACACAACTCCTGTCTAGCTTTAGGAGGACGTCATTTGAATTATACCTAAAGTAGCAATTTATCTCTACACATTCTAATCAAAGTGGTTTTGGATTTCATAAAACAGCAGTAATTTTTGTCCATAAGACCAGTTAGGCCAAAGTTGGATTTTTTTCAAATCATATGATTTTTGGAGAAGTGAAGCCAAATGCTTTAGCCACTCAAGATGTGTGTCACGGCCAAGAATGATGGACAGCATGCTCACCTGTCCTCTTATCTGCTCTAGCTCAGCCAAAAAACACTTTTACATGTTACAAAATTATCTCTAAAATGATAGCCTATTTTAAAGTTAACCTATTTTAAAGTCCTTTTGTTGCTCCCTTCTTTCATCTTCCCTACTCTTTATTTCTGCTTAGTGTCAGTATCTTGGTGCTCACTTGCCCTCCACCATTCGTTCTTCCTCCCACATGTGCTTTCCCAGAATGCCAATGCCTCCATTCTTATGTACCTCACTTCTCAATCTCTTCTGATACATTCAGTCGTATTTCTTTGGTATTTTCCTTTCCCCATTCTAGCCTTTTCCTCTGTGACAAATGCAGAGCCATCTTCAAAATGAAATTATATCCTTACCTGTCATCTCTAATTGAATAAAAAAAGCCATAGCCATGTTGTACCATAGGGAGTGCATGTCCACTAAACCTAGTGTAGCCAGTCAGACTAGTTGAAAGGACAAAATTCCCACCTCCTCCACTGTGAAAGAACACAAAACAAAAGCAACACTTTTGAGAGCAATTTAAACCAAAGTGAGTTTTACGAAAGAGTGATTCTGTTGTAGAGATCAAGACATCAGCACACATAAGGCCAGTGTAGCAAAGGCCTTGGTATCAAGGGATACAACTTCCCATGGGACAAGAATATGAATTACCTGGCTGTGAAGGCCTTATCCCCATACAGTTCTGGCACTGGCAGTCCTTGCTCCTGTGCTATGAGCAGGAGACCCAGAAGATGACGATCAAAGCCTGTCAAATAAATGCAAATACTGAATCATTAACAGCAGCATTCCCAGTTTTACTGCTTCTTCTGGTCTGGACAGCTGGCAGCGCAAATAGCAGCTTAACGAGAGAAAAACAACAGCATCATATTGTAGCATCCAAAAACATTTCCCACATATTTGATCTAAGAGGTCTTCAACACTTTCAACTTGCAGCGCTGAGCTCAAAAGCAAATTACTTCACTAACAGAGATGCAGCACAGTTCCTGTGGAAAACAAAACCCAAGAAAACTCCCACTTCAGACTGGGAGGAAGAACTCCTCACAGTGGAAGAGGCCCATGGGCAATTATGTCAACACAGCGAAATGGCTTTCAGGGCCACGACTGCTCTGAATTGTGATAACGGGCTGGAGAGAGTGTATGTTCATCAGGTTCATTTCCCAGCTACTCTTTCTTATTCACAGAATAGCATAGAGCACTAACACAGCTGGGTTAGAATCTCACCCTAATCTCTCCTACATCCTAAAGACTACTTTTTTCACTTTTCAGCCAAAAACATATTTGACTGGAAGGTATTCCAAAGTAATGATTAGCTGGGAAGAAAAACTGAATAAATATTCCAAGTGAACATATTTTTGGAGTACAAGGATGGATGCAAGGAGCAGGTTTTAGTTCTTCTCCTCAAAATTAAAGTATAAAATGTTAAGGGGTAGTTTTTATTCAGGTTGAAAATAAGGAGATAGAGGAAATGTACTAGCATACAAAGGTATTCCCTTTTCACCCACATGAAAAAGACACAAAAATTTTGATCCCAGAGTACCTTTTCCATTTTCACATTCTTTCCTCATTTTATTGTGCTTTGCAAATGCCTTATGCATCAGCTGTAGCCGTTGATAGTTCTGTGAAATAGGGCAAGATTAAAATAAAAATAAAATGAGAGAAAAAGAAAAATCAATCCAAATGAGTAACACATCAGCAATCACAGATCAGCAGGTTTTCCCCTCATAGTTTCTTACAATTTTAGATAGATGAAAATGGAGGAACTTGAAAGGTACATAAGAACCTCTCACAAACCCTTTCTCCCAAACCCAAATTCCCTTTTCAGGAAAATGTGCTTGCTTATTTCCTGTATCTCTGTTCTTTTACTAAGATCACTTTTGAACTGAACAGTATTCTAAACCTCATACTCTTTCCCAAATAATCTAAAACAATGGAAACCCAAAAACCTTCTACTATATAATTTATTCAGAAGGACATTAGCTCCTACTAGGTACATTCCCAAATTTTCTCTGCTGATTGCCAATTCTGACCAACCTTATGGTTTTTCCAAGTTTATATTAAAACTTGTATATTAAAGTCAGGGAGAATACAAATAACATGGCTCTTGTGAAGGACGCCTTAAGAAACAGTCCCAGATGCTCAAGATCTTCACTTCCAAGACCTTAGATCTTGATAGCTCCTTGACTACTTAAGAAGGACTGTTTATCCTTTCATTCATCACACAAGAGGCTGCAGCAGAGAATGTGAAACAAGGACAGAAGCCACTCGATTTGGATAAAAATCAAGCTATCAAGAAGACAAAGGGCAAAAGAAAATTTAAGACAAAAGGATTATTTCAAAGCATCTGACTTTAAGGTATTAAAAATTACATAAATGCAGACTTTTAAGCATGTTAATTTCAATACTATTGAACAATTTTTTTTAAGCTCCAGGAGTTAGTATTAAAAAAAAAAATCAACAAAACAATAATAGGGAGATATTTGTAGATGCTATTTAACATTACAAAGAGAAAAATACTACAGTTAGTGTACACAGAAAGTTACACACTAGTACTAGTAGTAACCACAGAAGTCTGATAATTGGTTAGAAGGTAACTGAGGAGCAGGGAAATAACAGGAATCCATGCTTGGAATAGGCAAGCAGATTTGGAAGATGGCCAGAAAACTGAGTTTTAAAACTGCAGCACATGCCAAAAGAAGCCAGTGAAGACTAGGAAAACGTGCTCTTAAAGGTCAGAATTATTAATCACACATGCTTTCTGACAGCTGTCTTCCTCTATGCTTTTCAGATGCATTATAATATAGATTTTGATTTTGCTAAAGATGTGTTGCCCTTTGTCTCAAAAATCTTCTCCTTGCTTAATTTCTAAGGCTTTGAGAAATGTGCAGTGATGGCAAGAGAAAGAGCTTTAGCAGAGCCCTTGCTTGGCAAGCAAGGCATGACCCGCTTTGCCAGCCAAGCACCAGAGGGTAGTTGCTGGGAAAAGGTCTCCAGTTCAGCTACTCAGAGGCAAACTCAGGAATATACCCCTGTTACCACTAGGACACAAACACCTTTCAGTCTTGCTCTCAGATGCAACTGTTAGATAAACATTCCCGATTCCACTTAAAAATTAAAACAGAACAACTGCACAGCACAATACTTTGGCTCCAACCCAGGAACTTTTTGAGGTGTGAAATAAATCAGTGTGAATGTAATTTGAGACAGTTACGTTCTTGAAACCAAAAGGTAAATAGCACACAAAACCTCACATAACAACACATTTCAGTCACAATGCCCAGAATCAGAGTTAAAGCAACCCAACATTTAAAATTTGTCTCCCTGGAAAGACAACTCCCATCAATGAGACAACAAAAAACCAAGTCTGAAGTGGTTCAGATGACAGGCTTTCTAAATACACAGTAATTAAAGTAGGATTTCAGTATTTACACTGTCAGAAGGATCCAACATGGACTTGCACCATTCCACAGCTTCCACAGTACACGGTCTTATGGTCTCTGTGCGGCCGTGATAGAAACGCCTGGTCATGGCAGTTTCGTAGCAGCAGCCTGGACTATGAACAAACATTAGGGAAGAGTGTCTCATTAACTTAATAAAACTATATGCTATCTCAAGGGCTAAAGAAGTCCTGCAAAAGATCTTGCACGTCAAGCTCAGTTAAAAATACCAAAAACCCATTAATTTTCTATAAGTTATAATTCTGAAAAAGAGCCATAAAGCAACTCTATGTGGTTTGATGGGACAGATGACTGAAAAAAGTACTATATTCATACCTTGAAAATATTGCATTGCTATGGGTATTTTCTGCAGACTACAGATCTACTAGCCTCTAGCAAAAAACAGCTGAAATTACACAAGTTTCAATTTCACCATGTACTTCCACCTACACTATCTAAACCCTTATAAATTAAGAGAAACATTTGAAAAAAGCAACATGAGGGAAAGGTCAAAGTCTTCTCTGACAGCCATCCAGCTTTTACATGGAGCAACTCCATGTTAACTACCACTTAATATACAACCTGCATGAAATATACTTGCATGCTTACAACAGACCAAGGCTATTTTAGTCAGATAATTAATGTCCTCATGTTCAGCAAACCAACCTTTGTTGAGCTACACCTCACCAGTGACAAAACATCACACACCTATGATGAAACACTCCTCCTTCTGAAGCAAGCAAAACTCTGCTGGTCAGTAATGACTTACACAAGCCATAATGAGTGCTAGTTAGCAAACAGAAATTTGGGAATGCCGATAACAAGAAGAATGATACCTTTTAATCAATAATACAAAATTAAATGTCACATCCAAAAATGCAGAGGTAGGCACTTGAAGGGTCACTATCTTCATCTCTATTATTCTGCCCAAACCTTCACACCCAATATTGCTAAAGAAAGTAAGACACTGAAGTTTGTGAGGCCTTTTACAGGCTTAGAAGACTTAACATTTTACTGGTGGCTGTCACATGCTACAGACAAAACTCTCTTCTACATTTGAGCAACTATTTGACATTAGAGAATCCTGACCCACTCTGCATTTCATGTTCACCCATGTGTTTCCTTTGTATGGCCCAAGTTCAAGTTTTTACAGATTGTGTTCTACCATCCACTCCATAATATGCATATCTATTGGAACACAATTCTTCGGAAGCGAGTATGGTCTATGGAACTGTTACTGCAAAAACCCCTTAGCTATTCATTCTTACATCCCCATGGCAAATTTCATACTAACATTGCAAAGCCACTGCACACCTCTACTCAAGAAACTAGTTTTTTATTCTTAATCTGGTATTTTCTTACCGCCCATGGCATTTGTAATAAGCAAGCTGAAGGGCAAGCTGCACAAATGTATCAGGATGAAGTTTCCTCTTTCTAATCAATGCTTTGCCAAAGGATGTGAAGGCGTAAGATACCAGCTGCAAGTCAGATACCTGTCATACCAAAGGAGGAAAAACAACAGAAGTCATGAAATATCACAACTTGGTCCACTGCAGATAAAACACACTCAATATAAACCACGATGTAATAAATTTAACCATGGTGTTAAATTCATCAATTAATCAGGAACATAGTCATTCCTGTTCTCCAGCATGAAAAAAAGACCAACTAAAAACATGTAAATAGAATGAAAAAAAATAGTTAGCAGTAGCAACTAAGAGAACGAAGAGTAAATTTCACCTTCTTGTAATACAATTCTTTAGTACATCTGATTTCATTCATAATTTTTGAATCCACTGTGAATACGAGTTCCTCCGGCCATGGAATATCCCTCACATTATCTGATCCCTGGGAAGATGAAGACAGAAAAAAAGATGCAAAACCATAAAATGTTATCTATAAGAAAAGACATATTAACTAATAAGCTTGAAAGTTTATAAAAGCTAGATACCTTCCATTTTCCCTCATTTTCAATAATCTTCATTTCAGCATAAGATAACATGGTAATTAAAGCCATGGCATCAAAAGGAGAATGCTAGAATTAGATAAGAAAAGATATTACATTTCTTTGCATAACAGCAAGAAAATCAAACTCTTCTGCTTTTTTCCCCTATTCTGCTCTTTTTCCTGTCGATCAACAGCTTTACTGCACAGTGTTGGACTTGTTTTATAGTTCTGCAATAAATACGAAGTATTTTAAGTCCACCCACTGTTTTAACTGCTCTGCAGCTGGACAGGGAGGTACAATGTACTACTGCCATGAAAAGGTAGATTTAAGGAAAAATATTAGCTGTGCTGGTCATGTAATAATGAATTTAAAATAGCACAGTTTAAAAAAACATAGCTATTCAAATGGATACATCAAACAAAGAGTTACTTTAGAGTCTACTTGTGTATTGTAATGATTTTCCTTTGGAACTCCTCATTAAATACTTTCAGAAATAAGATTATGACTTCAGATCCTGTTGTTAATTCAAGTATGGTGTAATGGCAAACACCATGAGAGAGCAAAGAACATTAGAAAGCAGACTGCTTTTGGAAACTTACTAAACCAGGTGCCAGGTAAACAAGGCTACACTAAAGAGTAATACATTAAGCACTTAATACTCTGAAGGGGAAAATTCAGTGAATAAATACTCAAAAGATGGAAAAAAATTAACTTACATCACAGAATGCACTACAGGTTCCATTGGAAAAGAATATGCTATTGTAGGATTTATCTCCCCAGCGTACAGTCGGATCACCTGTTAGCCCCAGCCTTGTAAGCTAAAGCAGAAGAAACATACTGTGAAGTCTAAAAAACACCAAGAACACTGCCAGTCTTTGTAAGCTAAACCTAGTCTACATTAAGAGGGCAAGACCTCCCTGACAGATGACATTTTCATCCAGTTTAAGATGAAGATGATTATCGGGCCACGTTATTAATTAGAAGTGTGATAAAAAGTTAGTGACTATGCTTTTGATGACCCTGAAATATAGAGGGCTAAAATGTTATGAATGTAGATTTCAGCCATTCCCACTTCCAATGGCCTAACAATTAAAACTATTTAAGTTTTCCTATGGATCAAAAAAGCACATTTTTTACATATTTATCTGCTTCATTTTTACTGTTCTAAAAGAGCAAGAGGTGCTACTTCTGTATATATGCAGGAGAAATTTTTACGTAAAGATGATCAGATATGAATCAAAATTCTTAACTACCTCAGAGTAGTCCTCAGGAGTTGCATGAGGGCTACAATCATCAAGGCCAACCACAAATAAACTTCTCTGAATTTTTTCCAGAAGAGTTAAGTTCTTTGGATCAAGATGAATCAAATATTCCCGTAACTAGAAGGCATAAAAGACAAAGGTAACTGAAATAATGTTTTTCCAGTTATCACAATGCTTTTCCCAGGAACCAGCTGCTGAAGTATTTCTACCTCTGCCCATTTGGTCCTTTCATTGCTTGTTAGGGCTGCCAGTCCTGGTCCATCTGGTTCACTGTAGCATCTCTTCTGTATATATGTAAGTTGCCTTTAAGAAGATTTCAAAAACTGAAGTTAACAACAGATGGAGAGAAGGTAAATGACACCTTGCGTCTCTCTCTCCCATTTCTGCAAAGCTGGAATTTTGGTTCAACATTCACAAGGTAGTGTGAATTTTCAGGAAGCATGAATCAGCTTCCCTAGATTCTAAGGACAATTGAAGACCTGCTCAGGTTTCAGTCATTCAGCACCTACAAGCCCAGTACAACTACACAGAAAAAATTGCAGTGCTAAAACATTGTTACATGCTTAATTTAAAACTAGATTTAAGACTTCAACAGTGCAGGTTGACACTTTTCAGAGCAGCAGACATCTGCCATACTGCAGCTTTACAGCTTCTACAGCAGTTAATCACATACAGTGCAAACCTTCCCCTCAAGATAAACTTTGAAGCAGATCACTTACTACAGTACACCCTGAATGTAGATTCTGAACTATACAACAGCAATTTTCTTCCTAACTCTTCCTTTAGAAAAATAATTAACAGAGGGGTAAGTTTTAGTTTGCAAATTCAGTTCTCCATATTAAAGGAACTCCATAAATTACAGGCACCTAATCTGGTTTGTTCTTTGTTCTGGCAGTCTTTCCTATTCAATACAACTATTGATCATTACTTATATAGTATCAAAAATATGAGACACCCATGATGACCTTAAAAAAATAAAGCCAAACAAAAAAAAAGCACCACCAAACCAAATCCAACCTGCCATTCCCCCAGACAATAGATTTAGAGGGTTTTGTCTGTATTCCAAGTGTTCATTTATTTCTTACTGGCTTGACTTAACAGGTACAACAACAAAAATTAGAAATGCATGTTAAAATATTAGCTATTAAACTACCAGACTATTTTTAAAAAGTGATTTTTAGCTCCTCTAATTAGGTTTGTCTTGCCTGAGGAATTTGGCCATCCAGTTTTTGCCTATTTTACTTACAAGCCTTCCGTTGTACACTATAATGCAGTTGTCAAAGGGCTGCTTAAGTTATTCCCTGGCAAAATTAACAACCCTTTTTTAGTAAGGAGATGTATATAGATAACAAATCAGTCACAAGAGACTTATGCTGAAACTACATCTGTATGTAATTGGAGAGTTCAACACTTGAGAGTGCTTCAGCTTTGATAATGATTAAGTAGCAATGCGGATTGTATCTGGAAGGAATTATGATAGCTGTAATCCTACTAATTCCATGGAAAGAAACCACAAAAAATGGTATTTCCTACTGAAGTATCTTCTTTTGGCCTTTTTGTATGATGCTCTACAGATGTATTACAATAGAACACGGAAAGAAATTGCCGCCAACTGAACAAGGATTTACTCAAATCTGAACCTTTCAGCTAAAGGAGAAGCTGTAGCTTCTCTCACACCTAATTCTTTAACGTCAAGGGAATAGAAAAAAAAAAAGGCCACTTTTGTATGTAGCTTAAATAAGACAGCTCATTTAAAATAAGCATTTTGAAAACCTGAAAATCTCTGGAGGAGTCAGCATGCTGCCTTCATGCATAGCATCAAATGCAAATACTCGACCTCGACATAGGACTATCAAGTGAGATGGACATTCACCTTCAGCCTCTGAAATGAAAAACAGGAATAAATGAAAATCCAACCTTGAGGATAAAGTGACAGATACAAACAAACTCAGCAAGTCCTACATTTTATGTTCAATTTTGCAAATTTGAAGACATTTTAAAAGCCAACAGAAGTCACACATAACTTTCACTGTTAGAAATTGCTTCAAGTCACTGTCATTATTTAGCAGCAAATTTCATTTATTTGTGTGTCTTGTCTTTCATCAATTCTTAGTGCTGGCATGTCTATTACAGGCATCAGGCTGGTTATACACAATTTGAAGCAGAGCTTTGTTTTACTATAATTTGATAAGGACTAAATATTGGACCAAAAAGGGCATTTGCAGATGAGACACCTTCTTTGCTTCATTATATGAACTCTACAACCAGTAGCTGATTTAGTGCTCAAGATAGCAAGAATTTTATGGTTAAACTGACCACTCCTTTAGCATATTAATAAAAATAATTTGGTTATATTAATCCCCAATTTTAATTTGTTTACCTGTTTTAAAATAACTGCCGAGAGAGTCTCTGGTAAGTCCAGGAATTTTGCAAGTGCAGAAGAGCATTCTAAATTGGCTCATGTCCAGAACAGTATTCCCAGATCTCTCTATGGCAACCTTCTCTCTGTAGTAGCAAACATAGCAACATTAAGCAAGAGAAATTAAAATGATAGAATTAAATCAAGGTAAGACAAACCTGGCTATTACAGCAAAGAATGCATGCCAATGGACATGAACACACATATGCAATTAAGGATACACAGACCATCAATATTTAGGATCAGTAATTTTTTTTAAAAGTCTTACGCTCGTAGTAGATCCCAGTATTTCAGGGTGTGCCATATATTTACACATGCTCTGTCTATCTGAGTGCCCTCTTTCGGTGGCCAGCAGTGCTCAATATAGGGACCAGGGCCTCCCATATTACAGTGTATTTGTGTTGAGATGCGAAGATCAAGATAAGCCACATTCAGCCACCAGTCCTCCAGCTGAAATGAAAAATGTTAAACATCAGAACTTACTGGTATTCATTAATTCTTTAACAATTATGTTCAACTTCCTGCTTTTTACTTTTTTACTTTAATACTCTGAATAGTAGGTCCTATATAACACAAGGCAGGACAGTGGATCAAAACTAACTGATGAAGATAATGACACATTTAGCTCTTCTGCTTTCAAGCTTGAAATAAAATTCAATGCTGCTTAAGAATATTAAACTGCAAATTATGGTATTTCTTCTCTGATTCTGATCATCTTAAACTCTTGCAGATGTCAGTTGTGGCTGCTGTGAATATCACAGACTACTCCACGAAGAATAGAAGGAAACTAGACTTGTGCTGAGAGGGTATATGAGAGAGACCATTTGTAACGCACATTTTTTGCCACCATCTGAAAATCCCCACTCTGGAGTGTTTAGGATCTGTTAGGATTTAGAAAGCTTTCATGAATTACACTTGGTAATGACCTTGCTTGTATCTCTTTCTCTGTTAAAAGACAACTTTAAAAGGCTAGCACATACTTTCCTTCTATGAAGAAAAAAAAGAAACGAAACTCTGAATTCCAGGGTTGGTTTTGTTGGTTTTTTTGTTTGGGTTTTTTTTTTTAGGGGGGGGTTGTTTGGTTTTTTTTGGTTTTTTTTCCTCAGGGTGGAGGGAGAAGGGACAAATGTCACAGAAGGAGAGACTGACAGATAAAGCATTCAAAAGCTGGTAAGTAACTTTAAATTTTAGTCAGTGAGGTCTCTTAGCCACTCAGCTTTGAAAAAAACAAATGACATATATGTAAGTGAATTAGTTCATATCCACAGGTCAAATGGCAGATGTAAAGAAGATTTGAAAATTTAAAAAAGCTAAATGATTCTTTGAGTTACATCCTGAGTAACCAACTTTCCACAAGCTGAATTAAGATTTTTTACACTGAATTATGATTTCTTACATATCTAAATACGCACCCAATTCCTTCTCATCCTGGCTCTTTCCAGTAATTTCTGATGCAACTCTTTTCCAACGCCATTTTCAAAATTTTTAACTATATCCTTGGTTCTTTGATATTCTTCTTGATTAAGAAATGGCTTCACTGTAAAAAGAAAATGTTTTTATTTTAAAGACAACTGTATAGTAAGATTTATTCCAAGACTCAGGCATTCACAGGCAAGGGAGTGAATGATAATTAATTTTTCTAGAACAAGTATTTGAAGGGAAAACACCTTTTAAATACCTCTCAAAAGTCTGTAAATAAATATGTTCTAATAAAACATAAATACATACTTTTAAATAAATACAAATTATAGCAGACTAATGTAATTGCTGAAAACCTGAAATATCTATCAGATAACTAAATCAAATATTCTTTGTTCTTCCAAATAATTAAATTTACAAGAAAGCTGTTTCTAAATTAACACAATGAGCACACATGTCTGCCACTGTACTGCACCAACTACAAGCTATTTGCCTGTATTTTCAAGTCCATTCATGGTCTACAAGCAACTTGCCCATCAATTCTCATTCACTATCCCTGTGTTATACCCACCTTTGATTGATAGCAAATGCAATTACTGGTAGATAGTTTTTCTGTTTTTAAATCCTTTTGGATTTCTCTCAGATCATCTGCGTTATAGGCCAAAGTCCTCCACAAACATCTGCAAAGCTAGTCTATCTAAACACACCTTAAAGACTTTTTACCATGAAATCTACAGTCAGTAATGGGCACTGCTGACATAATTTTCCATACAGGCACATCTCATTTTTTTCCTATACTCACCTGTATAATGTATTTTCTGTTATATTTATACTTAGATTGTGAAGTCAGTGGGAAACAGAATAGAGAGCTGTGTGCGAGGTGTGTTTCTGATGATTCAATGCCTACACAATGAGGCCCAAGTAATTTTTGAGGCTGCTGGACACTATCATTAGTTAATTTCTTGTTTGCCTTGCTACTGGTAACCCTGTAATCAACTTATAGCTGCTAAGAAACAAAGAATACACAATTATGAAAATTTAAACAAATACCTGCATCATCTCTCATCTGAGTGAGTTTCAGCAGGGCAAGGTATCAAATACATTGTTAACCTAAGTATTAAATCTTAACTCTGTCTTGCTGCAATCACACCTGCTTGCCTGCAACCACTATTTTTCTCTTCTTCATAAATCTAGGGATCATCTTGTCCAACACTTCATCTCTGTAGGGTCAGTTGCAGCAAGTTGCTTAGGACTGTGCTGGGTTTTAAGTAAGGATGAAGACTCTACAATCACCTTGGTAGCAGCCTGTTCACTGCTTGACCACTGTTGCAGTAAGAGGAGTTTCTTTATGTTTAAAAGGAATTTATTGTATTTCAGTTTGTGCCCATCACCTCTTATGGTGTCACTGGATACTGCTACTATGATGTCTGGCTACATCTTATTTACTCCTCCACGAGTAATCACACATATTGCAAAGACCTGAAAAATTCCTAGTTTTCTCTGTCTCTTCCCATATGTCAGATAATCCGAGACCTTAATCACTGTCACAGCCCCTCTCTGGGCTCACTTCTGTATGTCCCTATCTTGCACAGGGAGCCCAGAAACAGACACAGAACTGCAGATGTGTCCTCCCAGCACTGAACCAAACAAAGGATCACTCCTCTGCACCTGATGGCAATGTTCCTTCTATAGGGAGCCCTGGACAACACTGACATGCCTTGCTGCAAGGCCACATGCTGGTTCATGCTCAACTTCATGTCTACCAGACCCCAGGGGCTCTTCTGCATCCAGACACTAGGTCCCAGCTTGTGCTGCTGTGGCAAGTTATCTTCTCCTGGGTGAATGACTTGGCATTTCCCTGGGTTTCTTGAGCTTCAAAAGGCTCCTGTTAGCCTGTTTTTCCAGCCTATCAAGTTCCCTCTGATGGCATAACAACCATCTGATGTATTAGCTACTCCTTCCAGCTTTGGAAGCTCCCAAACTCAGAGTAGAGTCTGTCCCATCATGCATGTCCCTTCATCACCACTGACCATATAAAAAATTACTGGACCCCCGTGTACACCACCAGAGACCGGCCTACAAATGGCACATGTGTTGCTGATCAGACCTTTGAGACTAGCAGATGATAGAGTTTCCAGCCCATCTGACTGTCTTCTACCTAGTGAACTTTATTATCATAGGTAAACTTTATTAGTTCACCTATGAAGATTTTTTTAAAAGCTTTTGATATGCCAGAAGCCTTACTGAAGTTGATATAAACAATATTCACTCTTCTTCCTTCATCCAGAGAGACAGTCACCTCATCATAAAAGGCTACCATGTTGGTCAAGCAAAATTTCCTCTTCAGAAACCTATGCTGCCTATTCCAAATCACCTTCTTATCCTTCATGTGCTCAGAAATGGTTTTCATTATTATTTGCCAGGGATTCCCAGGAATTAAAGCAAGATTGATCAGTCTTGTCCTTCCTGAAGACAACAGTAACATCTGCTCAAGGAACCTTCACCAGTAATCATGATCTGTCAAATATTAGCAGAAGTGGCCTCCCAAAGACAAAGACCAGCTCCCTCAGCACTCATGGGCACATCTCAACAGGACCCACATAATTTTTTATGTCCAATCTGTTCAGTGCTGATCCTCTTCTATCAAGGGTAATTCATCCTCACCCCTCTTCAAAATAATTTCATTTTAATCCTAATTATACAAGGCATTTCAGTATTTTCCACTACTTGTCCTAAAGTGAAAGACAAGGATCCATTTTCAGATACATTCTTGTCTCTTTGTATGGCATTCCACGACAATAATGCAAATATTAGTGACATTTTTTCTATTCCACAGGATAAACATGGAAAGTGAGGGCCAAATATTACCTACAAATGTGGTTATAAACACATTCTGACAACCTTAGGCAGCAAGACAGAACATCTACTTTCAAGTATTACCATACAATGCTCGTGTTTAAATTGCATTGGGACCTCCAAAAATTCCACTACAACACCATCGCAACTGGAAAGGTACCAGCATTCCCCTTACACCTCCACCACAGGTGATCAGCTGTGGATATTCACATAGTGCCTACACATCTAGACCTCATCTAGATGCAGCTTGAATTGCACACCATCAGCTGTGAACACAAATGAAAAAATAAATAACAGCAACAGAGCCATTCAGCTTTACCCTTTTTCAGATTACAGTTTTCATCCTGAAGTTGAAAGCCTTCCCTGACTGAGTGTAGTCCAATACTCAGGTTTCCCAGAAAATGACCTTATTATCAAACACTACTGAAAGAGAGGATGCTTACCCTCAGTTATTCAGGTACAAAGTCATTACAGAGCAATATTCAAACAGAAAATGAAACTCAAGCAAAATTATTTGGTTCTGGTCTCAATTAATAGCATCATTTAGGCTGGAAAAGATCTGTCATTAATTTAGTTGAACCATTAAAGGGGTGACTAAGATTGCAAGGGGACTGGAATGCCCAACAGAGATGATGCTGAGAACTGTTTGTTGAGCTTATGAAGAGAATGCAAAGAAAGACCTGGCTGCCCTCTACAACTGAATGGGAAGTTCTAGTGAAGCACAGTTCCTCTCAGAGATGGAAAGAATTAGGATAAGAGAAAATAGAATAAAGGTGGAATACAGAAAATTTCTCACATGGAAAATGTGAAATTTTTGGGGGTCTTTTGGTCATTGCTGGTTTTGGTGGTGTTTTTTTTTGGGGTTTTTTTTTGTGTTTTTTTTTTTTTTTGTTGTTGTTGTTGTTGTTGTTGTTGTTTTTCTTTCCCTCCCAAAATCGTGAGAGTGATCAGACACCAGAACAGGTTACAATGAAATAGTCTCCACCCTTGTAAGTAAACAAAACCTGGGTAAGCAGGGCCTGAGCAACATGCTGTAGTTGGACCAGCTTTGAGCAGAAATTTGGTCTAGATGAACTCTTCACGATCTACATGATTCTATGACTACAGGGTCTCTTTCCATTTAAAAACTATTTAAGCACATGTAGAAGCAGCACCGTTAAAGAGCAGAACTTGGCCTCTTTCTCACCAGAGTTCAGTGAAACTTCTCTTGCATTTCTTCAACCCACAGATCTTGTCTTTCTCATTCAGAGATCAGCTCTGCCCATGAACAAGAAGTATCCCATAAATGACACCTTCAGTTGCATAGTTAAGGAACCCTCTGGGAAGCTAGAAGCTTGAGTTTTCATACTTTCATGTTGAGTCTATTTTTCTGAATCTCAGGCTCTGGGCTGGAAGGCTAAGTAACGTGGCTATGGCCACTTTTGTGCTCAAGGCTTACTTTAAAAACAGGGTTACTCCTTAAAAGGAGTAACCTTAAATAAAGCATACTCTGACACATACTTTGTCCAGCTTTTCTAGTTAGATTCTGGCTCTAAACAGACAACTGCTTTACCAGCAGGAACCCTGACTAATGTCAACTGCCTGGAGTCCTCCTCCAAACAATCAAAGAAGGTTTCCCAGAACTAATTTAAAGCCTCTATGAAGAATCATTTGGAAGGTCTGAATTGTTCTTCTGAAGCATTTCCTTTCCTTCACTCACATTTATAGACTAAAATGACAAGCTTAAGCAATGAAATTCACAGAGCTAAATCTAGAACTGTGCCCTGCACCTTTTGGCTTTCATATATTTGTACAAGGGAAGACTGGCAAATGCTGGGTTAACTTTTCTCCACCACCAGTGAGACTAAAGAAGAGCAACAGCGATTAAAATGATAGAAAAACTGGAATAGCAACTAACTTCAGCATGACAAAAGAAAGGGACATGTTATTTATGAAAACAGATCAGAATCAGAACACAAGAACAAACAAATTCACTGTCAGATTTTCTCACTCCATGACAGTTATTTATTAACCTGGAGAGACACATGGGTTTACAAAACTAAACAGCAATTTTGTTCTTGCAGGTTCTACTCTTGCAGCACAAGTTTAGTTAATCTGCATTACAGCAAAAAGACTGCATTATTTCAGACACCCATACACACACAACACTTTTGCTCAAAACCCACTACTTCAACATTCTGCATCAAAAAACAATTGTGTAAAGAACACCAAAGCAAGCTATTTCCAGTACTCATAATAAATTTGAACTGAAGAGTAAACTTCAGGAATTCTATTTTGGGAAAGGGAAAATTTGGTGTAGTATGCTTCTGCTAAGGAGAGAACTCCAAGTCTTACTTTGTTAGCATTTGTGTAAAACCTGTAAGATGATAAGATACAAGTAGATGTTCCAGAAAAAACTCCATGTCTCAGAGTTCTGAAAATTATTGAAGAAATAGAGAAAGGTAGTCTCAAGATACTTCATATTGCATTTTTGCTGTTCCAAATACATAATAAAGAACTAACCAGTCATTTTTTCTTTATAAACAAAACTAGCTACACCTGCACTGATGTTATTTTCCAAACTTTTCTGCGATGTTCTTTAGATTAGTCAACATGCAGAAAGTATCCAAGCTAAATTATGTAAAAAATGCTCACCACTGCTTTTGCCTACTACTGTACAGTTAGTAAGTGTTCTTTCTCACAAATATTAAGTATTAAAAGTTTTAAATAACTTATTTTTTTAAAAAAGATTCTGGGCAAACACAGTTATAAACACGCAGTTAAGCAAACCAAAAATTTTAAGTGAAGTATCTTTCACCAGACCACCTTTTTTTTGGAGAAGAAAAAAAA
The DNA here is from genome assembly GCF_050655825.1 of Lonchura striata. NCBI lineage: Eukaryota > Metazoa > Chordata > Aves > Passeriformes > Estrildidae > Lonchura > Lonchura striata. The sequence continues at coordinate 21,603,031 of NC_140704.1, read as the reverse complement.
AGTAAAAAAAAAAATCCACTCTCAAACCAAAAAGTTACTCAAGTACCAAATTCCCTTGAAGAAAGGTAATTAGAGATAAATAAGAAACTTTTACTCAAGTTTCTCTGAGCACTTAATTTGCAGTTTTGAGCCAGGAAGAGACCCTTTGGCACTCTAAGCTTGTCTGTATTCCACGCCCCAATTACAGTACAAGCTGTCTCTACAATCACTTAGCAAACATCTTCAGATTAGCCTGGTTACAACAGCACATGACACGCTACCATTACAACATTAAGTCATTACCTGCATCAAGATATTTACTCAAAGATTCATCAAGAGGAGGTACTGGCAGGGAAGGCAGAGAATCCTGGTACTGAAACGTGCGCTCCTCTGAGGACTCAAGCAGTTGCTTTTCCATGTTGCAGATCTGCAGCACAACCAAACAGACTGTTCACGAAGCCCACGGCCGATGACGAATCTCCCACACTGTTCTCTCCCTCGCTCCGGCCTCCTGCCATTTACACGGTAGAAGGCATCAGGAAGCGTTCCCCGACAAAGCACGGAGCGAGGGTTCCTTGCTGGCTTGCAGCCGCGAGAGGCACACACACAGCAGGGGGAAACGATGCTGTTGGTGCTTTTCCCCGGCATGTCGCGATTAACCAGCTCGAAGGCTGTCGCTTTCCCTCCCAAGAGCAGCCAGCCAGCCCTGGAACACCCGCCCGAGACCAGAGGATATCTGGGGAAGGGGGAAGCAGCCCCAGCCCGGCTGGCGGCCCTCCGCAGACCCTCCCCAAGGGCCCCGCCCGAGCCCCGGCCGTGCCCCGACCCCAGCGCTCGCCGAGCCGAGCCGAGCCGGGCCGGGCCGGGCGAGGTCCGCGACAGCACAGCAGAATTTACAGCGGCTCGGGGCCCGCATCGAGGAAAGGCCGGGAGAGCCCCCGGGATGGGCCTGGGTGCAAGGAGGCAGCCGAGCCGAGCCCACCCCTGTGCCCCGCGCACTCCCGGGGAGCGAGGCGGCGGGGACCACCGGCCCCAGCCGCTGCCCACCTCCCGGCCGCCGCCTTCCTCCCGTCCCACTTCCCAGCGGCTCCGGAAGCCGCGCGGGGCGGGGCGGCCGCGGGGCGGGAGGGGAGCGGCCTCGCCATCCCCCGCTCCGAGCCGGCGGTGACGTTAAAAGGGTAGCATGAAGTGGGGGAGAGGTGCTGACTCCCTCGAGGGCGGACGCGCCCCGCACAGACCTGGGCTAGTCGGAGGGCTGGGCAGTCGCCAACTGGGTGAAGTTTTACAAGGTCAAGTGCTGGTCTGCGCCTGGGAGAGGATAACTCTGGACGTACGTACAGACTGGGGAGCGAGAGGCTAAAGACCTCATTTCTATCCACCTGGAATTCCTGGTTGATGGAAAATTGATTCTAAATCTGCAGTGCCCGGGCGGGCAGGAGGGCCAGCCGTGTCCTGGGGCTCATCGCCATCCGGCAAGGGAGGGGATTGTGCCCCTCTGCTGTGCACTGGGGTGGCCTCACCTAGAGTGTTGGGAGCAGTTCTGCATGCTACAAGATATGAAAGACATTAAGCTATTAGAGAGCTTCCAAAGGAGAGCTATGAAAATAGTCATAGGTCTAGAGGGGAAGCCACATGAGGAGCGGCCGAGGTCACTTGGTCTGTTCAGCCTGGAGGAGACTGAGGGGAGACCTCACTGCAGTTACAGCTTCATCATGAGGAGAAGCAGAGAGGCAGACACTGATCTCTTCCTGTGGTGCACAGTGACAGGAAACAGGGAATGGCCTGAGGTTGTGTCAGGAGAGGTTTAGGCTGGATAGTAGGAAAAAGTTCTTCCCCCAGAGAGTGATTGGTCACTCGAGCAGGTTCTCCAGAAACCTGGTCACACATCAAGCCTGCTAAAATTCAAGAAGCATTTGGAAGATGCTCTCAGGCACATGGGATGTCTTGCATAGGATCAGGAGTTGGATTCAGTGATCCTTAGAACTCAGTATCTGTGACATGGGGAGAAAGCCCAGCTGGGGTTGCACTAGAGGCAAGGGCTCTTTGCAGCTGCTGTCCCTCATGGGCTGTGCCCTTAGCTCCTGTGGTGTCCTTAGCAGGACTGAGACCAGATGCAAGCCCTGGCTGGCCCAGGGGACTCCTCACCCAGGGTAAGTGGCCCAACTGCTTTGTGAGTGGGCTTTGGCATAGAAATATGCAAGGGTGTTTCTGTGGAGCAGGTCTGGACTGATGGGTTTCTGTGCCACCTGTTAAAATGTTATGTGAGAGAAATGCTTGTGGGATGTTAAAATGTTATGTGAGAGAAATGCTTGTGGGATGTGACTTGCAGCTCCACCGTAGTAAGAGTAAGCAGTAGCAAGAGTGATTGGGTGGCAGTTGGAGCAGTCTTCACATGCTGGAGCAAACATTTGAAGTTTGGTGAAGCACCACTTTTACTGGGGAGGGCATGTGAGGCCCAGTGTAGTACACAAGCCCTACAAGGAACGACTGAGGGAGCTGGGGTTGTTTAGCCTGGAGGAGACTCAGAGGTGACCTTATCACTCTGAGCATCTTCCTGAAAGGTGGTTGTGGTCAGGTGGGGGTTGGTCTCTTTCCTCAGGCAAAGACTGACAGAACCAAGGGAAATACAGGTTGGATATTAGGAAAAAGTTTTATACAGAAAGGGTGATAAAGTATCGGAATGGCTTGCCTGGGGAGGTGGTGGAGTCATCATCTCTGGATGTGCTTAAAAGAAGACTGTATGTGGCACTTGGAGCCATGGTTTAGTTGGGATGTTAGGGTTGGGTTGGACTTAATGATCTTGAATGTCTCTTCCAACCTGTTGATTCTGTGACTTCTCTTTGCATCTGCAGCAGTGTCACTTTCTGGTTTTGCTACTCTCTGTCATGCCAAAATGACTTCCCATTACCTGCTGTCATGGTTTAACTCCAGCCAGCAACCAAGCCCCATGCAACAACAGCTCACTCACTCACCTACCAGTGGGATCAGGGAGAGGATCAGATGGGTAGAAGTTAGAAATCTCGTGGCTATGGAAAGCAAAAGCTTCACAGAAAAGCAAATCAAAACAAGGAATTGATTTGCTATTTCCCATGATCAGGTGTTCGGCCAGCCCAATGAAAGTAGAGCTCTGCCGCATGTAACAATTGATTGGGAAGACAAATACCATCACTTAAAAGGTCCCCCCCATTCCACCTTATTCCCTCCACTTTATATCCTGAGCTCTTCCTGAAGCCTGTAGTGCTGCATGGGATTGTTTTGACCCAAGAGCAAGACTCAGCACTTGGTCTTCTTGAATCTCATACCATTGGCCTGGGACCATCGATCCATCCAATCTAGATCCCTCTGCAGAGCCTTCCTGACATCCAGCACATCAACCTCCCACCCAGCTTGGTGTTGTCTGAGAATTTACTGAGGGTGCACTCAATCCCCTCATCCAGATTATCAACAAAGATACTAAACAGGAGGTTGCAATCTCGCAGCTCATTCTTTTTCCTTTGAGATGGTAATTATCTTTCCACATTGATGTCTTTCCTCTTGATTGTTGAGCTACACTCCTAGCACCAGCTCTGTGCCCCAGCCTTTATCTCCAGTTTTATCTCTCTTACCTTTCACAATTCAACTCTGTGGACTGTTTTGGAGCTCTTTCTCTCAATTGAATGATTTCCTCAAACATCTGAGCAAAGACAACATCTGCTAGTTGTACCATAGCAGAACTAGGATGACAGCAGCAGCAGTAGGAAAGGAGGGGAGATTATACTGCTCCTTGTGTTTGTTTTTGAAGCATCCACACCGTCTGTATATTTGGCCATTTCAACACCCTGGAAGGTCCAAGTAGTAAAGTCCATGTTGAGAATGTATGTTGTGTGACTTTAATAGTTATTTCAATAATTTTCCATTAGGGATGCTTTAAGTTTATCAGATGCAAGTGTTCCACAAGTAAGTTTCTCTGTAATAACATCCTAGATTTTTTTTCAAGACAAAGTAAAGGGATGGGTACACAGATTTCTGGAGGACATTATTTCAGTTGGTAATGACACAAATTTTTTTTCATCAGCAGCTTTTAGATGTCAGCAATGACATTAACCAACTTCAAATACAGTCTGCTAAAAATGTCGCCATGAGAGATAGGTTATCGGGAAAAATATGACTAATAAATGGGTATGCTCCATGCTTTTACCCCATTAATTTATAGCATCTAGGAATAAGGACAAAGGATTTTTCTGACGTCTTTATTTTTCAAGAAACAAATACCAGTATTTTCCTGAACTCAGGAGCTATGGAGATATGGCTTTCCACTTTTTTTTCCCCTGTGGTTTATGCATTTTGCTGTCTCTTAAGTGGAAGATCACACCACTACTTTTGCTGAGTAAGAAAACTTTTAGGGATATAAATCTGGAAACCTTAAAAACATGTAATAAATATTACAGTAGATGTAACAGATGTGTTTTTTCTCTAACTGGATACCTCTTTTCATAAATCTGTAATTTTTCAGAAAGTTCTAATGCCTACCCTGAAAAACATATTTTTAAACTTTTTAAAAAGGATTATTTACATAATGAATGTAACCAAATGTGTGTGATACAGTAATATGTAAGGTACTGATACCAATGCAGAAATAAAAAATTTCAACTGTGTTACAATGTTTAGAACACTAAGACATTGGAGTCTATCAGTTATACAAACTGTTTCTCTTGTGAAGATAAAATCAGTAGAGGATTGCATTGCCTAACTGTCCTACAACCTGACAGTTCTGTTATTACAGGATTGCAGATACCAAGTGGTCAGTGCCCAGCCAGGTGTCTCAGATACATTCCTAGCTGTAAGCAATCCAGCAGCTTTGATAACAGACTCCATACCTACCATGAAGTTGATCATTTGACTCCCAGGCTCACTATTCCATTTCTGTGTTAATTGTTGGGAGGTGAATGGACTACTTGAATAAAAATTTCGTGAGTAGGCTTGGATCTACTTGCCACCTGGGAAAAAGAGTTGCTTTTTCCCTGGCTTCCAGAATCTGCAGACCAGGGGTTAACTCACATATGTGCAAATGAGACAGGTCTGCTATGTAGGGTTTGCAAGTGCCTGGATGCCTGAGAGGCCTCTTAAGTCCTGGACTGCCCTACTGGCAAATACCACACTCCCGCAGTTCAAAAAGTCTTCTTCCACAGGTTTTTAGACTGTGTGCTATAGGATATATTTTCCTTGGGGAAATATCTTGCAGCCCTGTCCTGCAAGCAGTTAGTGTTTCTTTGCCTTTCTGTTCCCTGTAGGGTGGGGCTGTTGGTCCATTTGTCCTAGCTGCTGGTCAGTGTGAAAGCAGTTTTGTTGTCACTTGTGTTTTCAGTTGTGCTTTTCAATTAATACTTGAACACTTACTATAAGGGGATGTCATGACGATAAAGCTCATGTAAAAAGTTTGTCATGCCCTGAAAGCCTGTCTCAAAAGCATGTTTGAAAAATAATCCAAAATTTCTTTGGTATACCACATCCATGTCCATTTTAATTCTGTTTTATTAGAAGGATATTAAAATACTGAAGTCAGTGTGGCACTGTCCCCTGCGATTGTGACTGGAGTGGGTGGTGTACAGAAGAGTCCAAGATAATTGGTTTTGTTTTAAGAAGGGAGTGCCAAATGAAGATGTCTTCACCTGCCTAATAGAAGGATGGGCAGAGCCAGGCTCTTCTTGGCTGTACTCAGCAAAAAGACAGAAGACTTGTGGATACAAGGGACAACAAGCATATTGATAGAAAGAAAAGTGTCCTCACTGTGAGCCATGATTGAACATTGGAACATGGTTACGAAGGGAGATTGTATAGTCTCCATCCTTAGAGACACTCAACACATAATGAGAGAAGATTTGAACTATATGATCTCTAGAAATACTCTTCAGCCTAAGTTATTCTGTGATTTCAATGATGGCTCTTTTAATCATTTATACAGCTCTCTATCAAGATAGAATTTTATTTTCAGCTTATTCTAAATATGAAGAGAAAAAAAACAGGAAATACTTTCTTAAAATTCAGTAGGTTTTCTTTTTTTCACTGACTGAGACATTTCTTTGCCAATATTCAAGAAAGAAACATTATTTTTCATTGTGAACACTCTAAAGTAGATTTTTCTGCCATTAATTCATCAGATCATGCATCTAACTTAAGTTTTATAGGGAATAAAATAAAAGCTTGTTTCTCTTGAAAAGCTTCCAATCTTGAAGAATCTTGATTCTTCAGAAGAATTCTTACGTATCCTCTCTTTGTTATAATAGGGTCAAAGTTAGATCTCACATATAAGGCCAGTAGGTGGAAGTAGATGAAAATATAAAGACAATTTGGAAATAATAATAATTTTTTAAAAATCGCTCTCTCCTCTTGTAAAAAATGAGAAACAAGACATTTCCCTAACCAGATACACTTAGATTTCAAATAAAGTGAGATTCAACTGTACTCCAATGATTATGTATTCATGTAATAGTTCTTTCTTGTTTGTGGCTTTTTTTTTCTTTTTGTGAATGAAAATTAGATTGGCTGAATATATCTTTCAAACGAGTAAGACAAACTCTGCAGGTTCTTTGTTTCAGGGGAAGTTGTAAAAGAATCCTTAAAGGCAAATTACTCCATTAGGTTAGCACAGATGTGTCATTTACATCCAAACTTTGGGGATGTGTGTGCAATATCAGCACGCACCTGTCCAGCTGGATGTGTGAAAGCATCCAAAAAGGTCATAAAAGGTTCTTTTCATTTTCAACAGGAGGATGGTGAGACTGATGTAGATGACAACTAAACTACAGCATTAGTTTACAACCTGATAAAAGAGGGGGGTAGAGCATTATGCTCCAAGAAGCTGGGAAGGGACAGATTTTCTCATCAGCAGCATGATCAGACACAGCTGCTTCTGGTGACAGGTCTGCATCTCAGTTACAGCTTTGACTTAGGTTACTCTCTGAGCCACTGAAACTGAAAAAGGGATTCATTCTTCATGCACCAGATAGTGGAGCTGTGCAACCCATTGCAAGAGGATGTCATGGATGACAGCTGTTTAAAGGGAGACTGGAAAAATACATGAAAGAGTAATTCATAGACATTTTATATATATAAAGAAATGTCATTCTACTGTTCCTTTGATGTCTATTTAACCACTGTGATAGAAAGAACATTGAACTAGGTGGCCCTTATGTTTTCTAGGTTCTTCAGATGGACCTTTCACTTTTGTGCATATTCTAAAAGCCTATATTTTTAAATGGTCTTTATGAAATCCCATAATAAATTATTTTGCTGCTTGTAATATTTGTTTGGGTCAGTGACTGAGCAAATATTAACTAAGGGTATTGCCCAATATTATTCTACCATCATTTATAAAAGCAGGACAGGTTTACAGTGTTGCAGGAAGATTATCTACCATAGTTGTAACACAAGCAGTTTTAATGACAGAGACTATTGCACCCTGATGTTTCAATTAAGACTTAATTCACTCTAACTTTCCTATATCTGAAGAGTCTTGTTCTAGAATGATGTGTTGTCTTGTTTTTTTGTTTGGTTGGTTTTTTTTTAAGAAATGGAAAAGCTGATTGCTTGTGTGCAAAAAAGGCCAGATGCTATTTGTAGACTGATTTGCTTTCCATGGGCTGGAGCTGGAACTGCACATCTTGCTAAATGGGGCAGACTCTTCAACGATGCAATTGAAGGTTAGTAATTTTGTAGTTACAGTAGAAGTTAAGCAATTCTGAAATACACAGTAGCCAATTTTTTAAATGGAATACCATAGTCTTGAGAATACCACAATCTTTATCCAGTGTGTCTTCTCCAGAAAGTAAGGAACTAGCATTTCCACTAGGGTACATTTTCTGTACCAGCTTGAATCAAATTATATTTGATTGGGTGAAAAAATTATATCCTCAGAGCTACATTTCACAAGAGTACAGTATGCTTGACTGATTCAGAAACTACTGGTATGATTCAGAAACAGAAGTACACTGAATATTGTTGATAAGCCAGTCTTCAGCAAGGTTAACAGTGAAGATATGAGAACTATTTGTGAGGCTGCAGAGTATCTCTTATCCAGTATTTGTAATTCTTGTATCAAAACTGAAATTTAATCTTTGAATTTTATAACAGTGAAATGACATTTAGTTATACTATGAAGTAATTTTCATTGCTCACAAGATATATCAACATTAAAAAGATCCATTGCTTGACCTATTTGAAGAGGAATCAAGGCCATTTTCCAGATCTTCCACAAAGAAAAAAATAATTTCATATTCATGAGCATTGCCATTGCAGTTTTACCAGTCCTCTAAAATGCAAATATACTTTCTGGTAAGCAGTTGCACATTGAATTTTCCTTGAAATTAGGAAAAAAAAAAAAAAAACAAACAAAAAAGAAGAAAGAAAAATATTCTGTCCACTGGAACTACTTCCAAGAAAGTTACTAAGGAAATGGCCTAGGACGCAGATGAATAAAGTCAGGGCACAGCATGTTCTTTCAGAGATGGTTTCTGCAGAAAGTACAGAAGATGCAAACTTTTCTGTACTGGTATCTATGGTATTAGGTTGTGGTTTAGTCTAGCTCTTCTAAAAGAGTCTATCTCTTTGTGTCTGACCCATTACTTCAACATAACTGGTAGTATGTATGATGTCAAGGAGATTTGAAACAAATCAACATTTTTTTCTGATCTGTTAATTCCTTACTTTCACTAAACAGTGAAAGTCCTCAATTTTGAAAGGAAAATAGCAAAAGCATGTAAATTTTCTTCTCTATAAATATAAACATCCACCAGTGTGCACAATGATTCCACATTTTCCAATGTGCAGTGCTGAAGAGCTGACAAAAAAGAGAACAGGGATAGTACAAGTCTAATATAGTTTCACTTACTAATGCTGCTCATGAAAGGATATATTTTACACAACTCTCAAACTTACTATTACTGAAATTAATTAATTTGTGGTTGTTATTAAAAGTTGTAACAATAAAGTTTCTTTCAAACCTCAGCTGAAATCAGGATCTTGTGGATTCTGATCCAAGGCATTTATCAATCAGATCAGTTGGAGGGGCAGCATTTGAGAGTAAAGGAAGGGTGGAAACCTAATCTCCTGCAGGATTAAATCACAGTAGCAGCAATAGCAAGCAAGTGCACAGGATCAATTGTAAGAAGGATTAATTAAAATAGTGTGTATATTCTGCAGAATAATTAAAAACTTAATTAAAATTATTTTACTGTATCTATTTGAAATAATAATTCTTTTCCCTCCCTTCCTTCACCTCTTCTGCAGTGTACTGTATAAGGCTTCCTGGAAGAGAAACTCGTCTTGAGGAGCCTTTTGCAAAAGACATGACAAGTGCAGTTAATGAAATTACAAGTGTTTTGTTAAAAGCATTGAAAGAAAAACCATTTGCATTTTTTGGTCACAGGTAAAAATATATACAGTTTTAGGAGATCTAGGAATAGAGTTACTTGGTTTTATTTGCAAAATAAAAAAAAAAATGCTTCTGCAAGGATCTTCTGTCAAATCATCCTAAAACATGCAGTTGCTGTCAAATAATCTGATTATTTATTTATTTTTTTATTTATTCAGGTGCAACATCTGAGCATGTGTTTCTAATAAATTATAATTGCATTTATTGTTAATATTTGTGCCAGTGTTTGATCTATATGAATGCAGGGGGTGAACTGTCGGTATCTGTGGTATTGATGATTCTGAGATTGTAGAAAGTCTCTCAGGGCTCTGTACAGGGGGATTCCTGACCCCCTGCCAGGGTCCCAGACCTTCCAGGGAAGCCAGAGGGATGCCCTGGATTCCCACAGCGAACCATTCATGAAACACAGATTTTAAAGATTGCTGAGTCTCAAGTATTCAAGATAACTGTTCTTATTGAAAATTAAGGAGACTATTAAAAGAAAAAGAATATGAAAAGGTCTTATTTGCAAAATTAGACTGTGAAGGAATATACTTCATGTCAATAAACTAATATTATAATCTGCATGTCATATACTATTTCAGCATTGTTCAAGATAGCCAGTTATCACTGAAATTAAAATTATGTTTGTATTTTCCAGTTTTTATGTATGTTTTTACTTACTTTGCTTTAATTTTTTCTTTTGTTGCAGTTTTGGAACTTATTTGAGTTTTGCCTGTGCACTTCAGCTGAAAGAAAAGTACGGACTGGAGCCAGTCCATCTTTTCATGTCAGCAGCACATGCCCCAAATGTAAGCTACAGAATCATTAACATTATGAAACAGAACCATAGATTAGCTGCTAAGAGTAAGAATAATATTTTCCAGTATGGTATGCAGAGTAGTTTTAATAAAAAAATCAACATTTCTTCAGAATCTATGGAATGAAAAGTGTTCTGAGGTTGATGCAGAATACCTAATATTTACTGCTGCTAACCTTAGCCTTGGGAGAACAATCTCCTTAAAACTAATGCTGGGGCTAATTAATGCTTAAACTAACTAATCCTTAAACTACACTTTTTTGAATATTGTGTTATTTAGTATAGCCATTGGTTTAACACTCAAAAATAATCAAATCAACATTCTAAGTGGTCCTCCTTACTGTGTAATGTGTGAAGTAACTGTCTTTACCTAGTCTTTCATAAACCCGCTGCATCAGCTGTCAATACATTGGTCCAATTTTTTTCTCTCTCCTCATTCTTTGTAGGATTTTAATCAGTTTTTTTCTGAGGTTTTGCTGATTCTGCTAGTCTTTCTCAGAAAATCAGTAGTGAAGTGACATTTTTCCAGTCCTGTCCTCAGTCAGCATTTGCTATTTCTATTATTCCGTTTCTAAGGCTTCTTAGCAGTCCTGAATAGGAGCTCATGATTCATAGAAGCAATTATTATTCCTGCAAATTTCCATAATCAGTTGGTCTCTTCAGTCCTACATTAGCCAGGTTAATGTCCAGTGTTAGGTTTTTATTTCTCTTAGATTATTTTACTAGTTGTATTTCAATAGTAAGAGTCAAGCTTGAACAAAATAATATTAACAGTTGTTTGTCTGTATAAGTTTCAGAAGTAGAGAGTACTTGGCTCACTCATAGTTTGGAATTTCAGTAAGTACAGTCTACTAACCCTTTCCATGAAGTGCTCTCTGTGAATGTGAAACGAATCAGCCATTGTATTCTGGAGATGAAAAATTATTGTACTTTCTACTAAAATAATTTTAATGAAAAGGTTCTTTAAAGTATATTATATACAACATGTGATCTGCTTTGTTTGGTACTGACAGTCTGCAGCACATCTTGCCATCAAGAGCATGGTCCTACCTGATGGAAACAATGACCTTCTTGCAATCATGAAGATTCTAGGAGGAAATTTTGAATATCCACCTGATGAAGACAGTTGGAGTGATATGGTGCTTACTTTCAGAGAAGATGTTAGAATTCTTCAGACGTCTTCGTAAGTTTTACAACTTTGTATCACTTCTGTATTTGTATTTTACATTTTTATTTCTCTCTGATCATGTTTTCTTTTTTCTTTCTTAGTAACTTGTTTTAATTTCTGTTAGAAAAATAATAAGAAACAGTAAAACATAATTTTTTTTCCTTTGTGTGCTTTTCTATTTGTTTTCTGGTATTTAAGCCCTAGATGAAACAGTGTGTACTGCAGCAACCACAACTGTTAATGCAGTAGTGAACCTGTCATGGCAGAATTACAGTTCTACCTATGATCCAAAGTTAACAGCTACTAAAAGGGAATATTCTCACATCTTTTATTGTTTTCTGAGATTAACAACCTCAGCTCATTATGCTTCAGGAACATTGCTTTCAGCCTCCAGATCCTCTAGCCTAACCAGAAAAAGAATCCCTGTATTCTGGGGCACCAAGACAGCAACTGGCTTCCTGTGTCCTAACTGCTCTCCCCACTGGACATCACATGACAGCTCATGTAGCTGAGTGGTTAAGGCTTATTGGCAAAACCAAGGACACTCTTGGATGTGGGACCCATTTTGGTCTTAGGAATTTGACATTGAAAGGCACTGAAATGTTAGAATTTGTATATAAGTAGATAGCATCATTATTTATTGTAGGTGAGAATTTTTATTGCCGATCAAAGCTCTTTTTTTTCCCCTAACTATTGGGTCATTCTTTCTTTACAATTTTATATGTAATTGCGGTAAGGTAAGGAGCTAAGGTCTTCAAGAGTATTTTCTTTTCCTGATGTTCTGTATAATCTAACTCCCAAAATTTGTTAGTTTTGGAGAAAAACAAAAAACCCTTTTTTGTATGTGGAAGCAAATTCCAAATATATGTATCTTATGGAATGTTTTATGACTACTTTTTATGTTCACAGATTTGAGAAGACAGACATGAATACCCCCTTCTCCTGTGATATAACCTACTTTAGTGGGTCTGATGATAAAATATTTGATACAAAAGGTACTTTGCTTAAATGGTTTTCCTCTTGAACTTACACATTTTCTTGTTGTATTATACCCATTAATTAGAGTTTTCTAGAGTCTACCTACTTCTTCAAGGAAACAAATCAAGAGAGCAGTTTAAATATATGAACAAAAATCTTGATATGGGATTTAAAATAATTATTAAATTATAGCTTTGAAATAGTTATACAAAATGACCACAAGAGTTGACATTTCTCTGACACTTTAAATATCTTTTTAGGTTGGCAAGAACTAACGAGTGGAGATACTTCATTTTATGAGCTTCCTGGAGGTCACCTTTATCTGCTGAAACCATCTAATGAAAGCTTCTTGATAAAACACATCACAAGAACCATAGAAAATGCCAATCAATGAGTATTTTCTTCAATTTTAATAGCAGGATGTATAAGATTAGTCCACAGCAACTTGTAATAAGCCACTTCTCTCTCTACATTGCATGCAGTTATGCCTCAAAGTTGTTCTGTTCCTCTGTAATCCTTTATAAGGGGAGTTTTCCTGATTTTTTGAAAACAAACATTGGCTTTGAGTCTTAAAAAAGGTTTCATCTTTTCCTTCTTCTCTTGCACATGTACAAACTCTTCAATTTATTCCATAACCTTGTTTGCAACAAAATTACGTCTATGTTATTTTACTGTTAGAGCTTCTCTGTTTGTCTGCTCCTGTCAAAATGCTAAATATAATTTAATACCCAAAAAAAATCCATAATTCTCACAGAAAGCTTAATTTATTCAGTTCAAATTTATTTAGATTAATATACAAGCTAAAAATAGATTATATATGTAAATACCCTTTACAGTCAAACAGCTTATGCTTAAAAGATACTGCTGTCAGACCTCACAGTAAGGAGTTAGTACTGCATTTTTCTCAACAGAGTTAGTTCATTAGCTACTAAAGAGTTGAGTATTAGTGGGAATTATTTTGAATATTCTAGATCCCATATTTTTCTACCATTGCTCTTGCTTTAGAGATATAGGCATTCATGGCATCCTCTTTTGATAAACCTGCAAAGGAAAGTAGGAGTCATTATATTTCCTCATTTGTCATCCTATAAACTTGACTACAGGATGTAAATTTAATTGGTGTAACACCTTTTTTCAGGTTCCATGCCTCCCATTTGGCCTTGCCTTTCAAATCTAGCATTCCTGGACATTCTGCCAAAATAAATGCATAGCTTTGGTTATCATGCAGATTTACATACCATTAGATTGATTTTATCAAGATAAGTGAGTAAATGTGAAGTATATATAGTAATACCAATATTAATATCTCCAACAGTAGCCTGTTTGTAGAATCCATATAGTTCCTTCAGTTCTTCATCAGTTGGTCTTGTTTTTAATTTTTTTACATCTTCTGCAGCGCTATCAAAGTCAGCCTGATGAAAGAACAGAAAGGGTTCTCTCAAGGGGTGTTTTTAAAACATGAGTTATAAGACACACAATAGTATCACTACATTTTCTCAATGACTCACTTGAGTTTAGCAATCAGACAAGGCTTTTTCCTATGAAAGAAGCTTCATAAATGTGTACATTGTTAGGAAGGGATACAGGCTTGAAGGCTGATAGGGCCAGCCTCCACAATTTATCTGGTGTATATGTCTTTTACAGTCATACTGCATGTATGAAGCCATTCACTGAACTTTATATCCCACAGTAATCTCTGAATTGTTTTGACCCTGCCTACACTGTGCTGGTTCAAGCGGTGGAGCTCAAATCCCTTCTGAGTGGTACTACTCAATGCACCCTCCATTTCCTCTGCTCTGCTGACAGCAGCTGGCACAGGGGTAGCTCATGAAGATGAGCTACTGCCGGGAGCACCTTCCACAGCTATCTTTGAATCACAGAAGAGCACCAGAGTAAAGTATAAATTTACTCCTTTCATCACTGTGAATCACAAACTCACACCAACCTGAGACTGTAGGCATTCTCGTTATAAAGCAGGTCTCAGGCTAAGGTTTTGAGTTCTGTTTCATGCCCAGAACATTTCAGAGAGAGATAAATTTTGTATGGTGACTACAGACCCATCAGGTTACCACACTACTCCAATGCAGAACGATACAAGTACTTTAACATGCTATATGCTGGATTCAACAATTATCTGCATTAACAGAAGCACAGTATATCCTGCACAAATATTTAATATGTACAAAACCAACTGTATTGGTTTTGCATGACCTGGTTTTTCGTAGTTGGGGCAGGGGGGCTACAAGGGTGGCTTCTGTGAGAAGCTGCAGATTCTTTCACCATGTCCAGCAGAGCCAATTCCTGGTGGCTCCAAAGATGGATGTGCCACTGGGCAAGGCCAGGCCGATTAGAAACGGTGGTAGCACCTCTGTGGTAACAGATTGAAGCAGGAAAATAAACAAGAAGTGTTTGTGCAGTTGTAGCTGCGGCCAGAGAAGAGCAGAGCGAGCCCGTGCGAGAAGCAGCCGTGCAGACGGCGAGGTCGGGGCAGGAGGGGCAGGAGGGGCTCCGGGCGCTGGAGCCGAGATTCCCTCAGGCCGCGGGGCCGCCATGGGGAGGCCGCTGTGCCCCGCAGCCCGTGGGGGCCGTGGGGATGCGGGATCCGCCACAGCCCGGGGAGGAGCCCCGGGCCGGAGCACGGGCATGCCTGGGAGGAGGCTGCGATCCCGGGGGAGACCCGTGGAGAGGGGCCCGGCTGCGGGCGGGAGCAGCCTGGCCCTGGAGGATGCACCCCGGAGCAGTGACCCACCCTGAGCGGGCTGGGGAGGCTGTGCCCGTGGAGGGACCCGTGGCAGCAGCTCACAGGGAGCTGCCGCTCCGAGATGCGCTCACGCTGGAGAGTTCACAGGGAACCGCCTCCCGAGCCTCCCCGGGGGCAGCAGGGGAACGACTCCTCTCCCTGAGCAGCGGGAGAAGCCATGGGTGATGAGCTGACCATTACCCCCATTCCCTGTGCCCTTGCACTGCTGGGCAGGGGATAGACCTGAGACGGGAGGAAGGTGGTTATAAGGGCTTATTTAATTCTCATCCTGCTTTGAGTTTGTTAGAAATAATTTCACCTTATGTCTCTAAGTTGAGCCTGTTTTGTCCTCAATGGCATTTGATAAGTGATCTCTCCTGGTCCTTACCTCACGAACCCTTTGTTAAATTGTCTCTCCTCTGTCCAGCTGCAGAAGAGAGTGTGTAAGTGGCTTTGGTGTGTGCCTGGCATCTGGCCAGCATCAACACACTACTTCAGCTTAGAAGTTTGTGTAAAAGTCAGCAATGATTTCAGCATGAGTACTGCAGCTCTGGTAAACAGATCACTGAGATCCTGGCATTACCTCAGAAGTCCACACTTTAGAAGCACTAAAGTGCTTCTTTATATCACCTTTCCCTTTAGTTACAGGAAAGATTTTTTTTTTTTTAATAAGAAAACCTAATGCATGTTCATCTCCTTAAGTGATGCCTTTCTCCTTGGCAAGTGATTCTGCTGGGTGGACCAGGTGACGGAAATAAGCAAATATGAATGAGAGCTAAGTTGACTACAGCATTCTGTATTTAAACAGAGAGAAAGTACAAGAGAAAGGTTATTTCTTTTTTTAAATCTAAGAAGGAAAAATGAGTAGTAATTTAATTAGAGAGCGATGTTCAAGCATCTTTCCTCACAGAAAGGGCCCTTCCTGGAATCATGAAACTACATATTCATTGATGTGAGGACACGCCAGCTGGTGGCTGCATTAAGGCAGGGGCAGCAGGCAAAACAGGGCAAGGACTAGGTAGCTGAGTGCATTGCAGCTTCCTGCACAGAACCTTGGCCTCTCTACCACCATGTGAGTCACCTCTGCCTGCTGAGGTGGAATTCACTCTCTATTTTGGTCTGAAATTTAGTGTGGCTAATGCGATTTGCCAGATACAAACTTTCAATGAATTTCTAATTTTTTGCAAATTTGAAATTGTTGTATGAAACCCACAAGTCTTCCAAGACCAAAACTGCTCAGCACAGGAGGATGTACATCTGGAACAGCAGTGTTGCAAAAAAGAACAGCAGGCAGAGAGGTGCATTTAAAATAAATGTTTTAAAAAATCATTATGTGTGATTAAAAAGACATTCGAGCTCCCTGCAAACCAGCAATTAAGTCTTGAATAATCTTTAAACTGCAGCTGTAAATTCACAGAATATTAGATGGGAAGGATTCACTATGACAATACACATCTCTAGGCAGACCTAGGTCTGTCAGTTCATAGCACCCTTGAAGTGAAATGAAAGGACAAGAACAAAATCCTACAGCAATGCAGATGCTTTTTAAAAATAATCTTCCAACTCAGTGAGAACCTCAGTGCTTGCATAACTGACAAGCAAAAGTGTCCGGGAGATTCCCACCAAAGCCTACCTGAACCAAATGCCCAGTAGTAGATGGAGGAGTACAGAGAAGAATTGGTGTGCTAAAATTGATAATGACTGTTTAAGTTTGAGAAGTGCTGCTGTTTTATTTTGAATATAACAATTCTTCTGAAAATTAGACAGATTCCAAGTGCCATTTGTCTTCTTAAAGATCTGACACTTGGTCATTTGATAAAGTATATGATTTGGCAGTTTCTACATTAAATTCTAGATTAAATTAGTTCCAAATTATATTCTTAAATCTAAAACTTTATATTCTAAAACATGTAATTACTTATGTAGTTTGTTCCTGTTTTAATAAAATTACTTTTCAATGTTACTAAGATGCAACTATACCATAGAACTACAGAAAAATATGAAGCTTTAAGTCCAACTTTTGTGTCTTATTTATTTTAAGAACACTGTAGATTTATAATTTTTTTACAAACAAAGCATTTGAGAGTGCTGCAAAACAAATACAGGATTTTTCTAGAATAAAAACCCAAAAAGCTCAGAATATGTTTATATGTTATGTATATATGTTACTTGTAATTTAGATAAACCAAAACTGTGTGCTCTAGACTACATATAAAAACTGAACCAATAATGTTGAAATGGCCTTACAGTATCCCTTCTCAGCTTTTTTTTTTTTTGTAACATTAATATTTGCTTTCATGAAAGTAATGAAATTTTAATTTTTATTCTTATGGTGTATTGTCCCTTCTGCACAGCAACTGGACTTGTTACAACCACCTGAAATGCTTCAAGTAGTTCAGATGTTAAACTCAGTTTTAATTTTTCATCAAAAATTGCTGAGGGCCATAGTAAGTAAGTAAATAATGCTATTCTTCCTTTCAGCAGCAAACCCAAAATGGTGAACCCATGTGTTTGGGGCCAGGAAGTCACACCAGCACAGGCAGAGAATTTGGGGTTTGGGGCAGAAGCACCTTGCTCTGTATCTTAGGCACAGCATGAGTACCTTCAGCGTGGGAGCAGGGAGGGGACAGACACACTGCCACAAGCAGGAGTCTGAACTCACAGTCCCCGTGACACTGCTCTTAGGGCTTTATTTGACAGGTGCCTTATCCTTCCATGAAAATAGGCCTGTTCCACTTTGTGCTCACCTCGGGGAAGAGGCAAGGACATGGTGATTGCACAGGAACTCACATGTTCTGAATTTACATCCCAGCCTACCTGTGAGTCATTCCAGCTGTTCCATGCTGCTGTACAGTGTTCCAGGCACTGCAGCATTAGGATATGAGGGAGTTTTGTACTAAGGTAGCAAGGCAAGTCCAATTACAAAAAAACTCCTATGCACTAACAACAGTGTTTTTAGTAGATTTACAGCATTTATAACGGAGAAGCATTTAATGAGGGGAAATGAAATTAGCAATGCAAACTACCTTACCAAGGAATTAAAAACAGTGGTTCAAAGAAACCAAAACTGTACATATTTGATGCTCCTCAAAGCAAAGCATTTAAAATCCCACTATTGTTACAGATGTATAAAAGGGATGGACATTCACTTATGAAAACAAATGTGATGACCTATCATTCAAGGTTTTTTTAATAGGTACAATTTCATTAAAAGAAATATTTCATTATTAATACAAGTATCAGAAATGTGACATTCTTGATTATAACTATGACTGAATCCTCCATCACAGATCTCTTATATATTATCCACACATGTGCAAACAAAAGCAGGACTCTGTTAACTGTAAGATTTAAAATTGTTATCAATAATAGCCATAACTAGGTTGCCACATTGTTTAAAGTTTAAATAAGTTACTACTGCATGTGAGCTTCTGCCAGCATTAATGTACAAGGACCATTCAAATCTGTAGAAATCTTTCACCAGTCTGGAATTGTTTTCTGATCTAAATTTCTGTCCTGGTTTTATCTGGGGTATAGTTAATTTTTTCCCTAGTACCTGGTACAGGGCAGTGTTTTGGATGCAGGATGAGAATAATGTTGATAACACGCTGATGTTTTTGGTTGCTGCTGAGTAGTGTTTGCACTAAGCCAAGGACTTTTCAGTAGCTCACTCTCTGAACATGAGGAACTACACAAGAATCTGGGGAAGGGAGAGGGACACCTCTGGGACAGCTGACCAAACTAGACAAAGGGATATTCCACACCAGAGAACATCCATGCCCCCAGTGTAGAAACTGGAGGAGTTGGCCAAAAGGGACTGATTGCTGCTCAGGGATGGGCTCAGTCTTGGTTAGTGGGTAGTGAGCAGTCATACTGTGCACCACTTGCTTCTCCTGGGTTCAATTGCACATGCACTCTCTCTCTCTTTTTCTCTCTCTCATTACTAATATCATAGTATTATATTTTACTTAAAAAAAAAAAAAATTAGTCAACTATTCTTATCTCAGCCCGTAAGTTTTTGCCTCCTCGCCCTTCTCCCCACTGCCGATTCTCCTCCCCATCCCACTGTAGGTGAAGCAGGGGAGCAATTGACTGCATGGTACTTATTTGCTGGGTAGTGTTAAACCAAGACAACATCACCGTAAGAATGAACCAAAAGCCCTGTTCAATTGTACAAGACAAAAGATAAAAAATAAGTTAAGGAAACCATTAAGTTAATAACCTTATTTTCCTATTATTTTATTCTATTTGCATCTATAGGCAAGTATCACAAGATAGTTTAAAGATTTGCAAAGGCATATCTTACAGAGCAAGAAAAGTGCAGAAATGAAATCTAAATACTAAACTTTTTGTTCTTTATCTCCCTCCAGCCAATCAGTCTGCACAGACTGTTGCTTAGGATTTGCCTGCTTACACAACATGCTTAAAAGCAGCCTGTAAAAATATAATTTCTTTTTAATCATGTGACAATAAAATTCCCTTTAACTCCTCAAATAAAAAGCATAAAAATATATACAAACATAAACATACACATGTGCCTTAACGATAAAAGCACAAATTATCAAGATTATTACCAGACACTGTCTTTTTGCAAAGGAAAAAAGCTTGAATTAACTTCATTTACAGCAGAATATTTTACCAGTTTGCAAATTTTATAAATATTTTACAGCTTCACTAAAGAGCACATTATTTTATTGATTTGTTCTCATTCCTATACAGGTAGATTCAGTAAATTTATGGATATGGTTGGTAACTTGTCAACCACACCAGTGTGGACAGACAAGCTCTATTAATGTCTAATGCAGTAAATGTATGCATCTTAAAGTTTCAACCACTGATTTTTATGTGAAAGTGTAACTGTATATAGCTACGGAACAGCACATTATACTGCATTCAGCTCTTTCTTATCATAATTTATAGCTCATTGCTTAATCATCAGGCTAATAAATTTACTTTCTAGACTGAGTTCAAGGCAGAATTAAAAAAATATAATTTCAGCAATTATTAATTAAGCAAAGGTGGCGTCATGTTTGGGATTTGGCAATTTTGACCCTCTGAAGAAAGCGATTTCTTCTTAGCTGTAACACAGCACAATGAAACCTTTGTGCTATTCAGCATAATTGCAGCTCAGAAGAAAATTGCTAAGCTGCTGGCAGTGCACTCCCTGCATCTAGGTCAGAGCATTGTGCTGCTTACTCTTTGCAAAATGCACACTAAGCTGAGACAGACATAATGAGACAGGGATAGAAGAGCTTGCAAATCTTGAAAGTGAAAGGGATAATAGGAAAGCCTAAAGAAGAAAATCAGCTTAATCTATCAGGACATGGCCAAGACAAGGGAAGTATTTGTAGTTTACCACAACGGTGGGAGGCTAAAAGCCAGCAATAAAGATCATTTCCTTAACAGCTACTTAAAGCTACAGTCAGAGAGTACGTAAAAGGAAGCTCTCTCTAGCCAGAAGTAGTTCTCTCCCTAGCCAGAAGAAAGTAGAAGCTCTCCTACCAAAACACAAACCTATCTAGATGTAGCAAAGATCCATCCAAGGATGCACACACCCTAAAAAAATACATACAACTCCCTTAAAAATTATTTACGCTTCCCAAATTCACATAGAGCACTGCCTCAGTGTTAGAAGTTTCCCTCCTCCTTTAACAGCTCCAAACAACCAGCTAGGTCCTAAAAACATAAATATGTACCTGCATTTCCATGTCTAACTCAGTCTTAGCAAACTCAGATGTATACCCTAAGAAACATAATTCATGCATACTCTGAACACGTAAAATTACATGATCCATGAAAAAAAAAAAAATCCAAAATATTATATAACCCATTAATTAGTTGAAATTAACCAGCTTGCATCCTCCACTTGTGAAACGTAATGTATTATTTAACCTCCAAGGGTTTAGGCAGATTTCCCCTGATACAAGGTAACCTTGATTTTGCAGTAAAAATCCTTATGCGGAAGAAACACCAGTCTCCAGCACGGCATTACACAGACACACAGCGCATCCCTCTCCTCTCGCCCGTGTCTCTCCAGATGCAGAAGTGCGTACCTGCAGAGTCATGGTGCTGCGGGGATGCGCAGGGATCGGCCTCGCTCCTTCTGCGGCGGGGACGCGGCTGCAGTGGGGGACGGTGCCCGTGACCTCGGCTCGGCAGCGGAGCGGCGCCGGCAGCAGCCGGGGACTGCACAGGGACCGCTGCGACAGCCGAGCGGCGAGCAGCGCCGGGAGCGGCGCCGGCAGCACCCGGGGACTGCGCAGGGACCGCTGCGACAGCCGAGCGGCGAGCAGCGCCGGGAGCGGCGCCGGCAGCACCCGGGGACTGCACAGGGACCGCTGCGACAGCCGAGCGGCGAGCAGCGCCGGCAGCACCCGGGGACTGCGCAGGGACCGCTGCGACAGCCGAGCGGCGAGCAGCGAGCGCTCAGCCCCCAGCGCTGACAGCCTGAGCTCCAGCGGACTACTGAGGATTAGCCCGCCAGGTTGAGAGCACTGATACAGAGGGATTCCCAAGCCGTTTATTTGACACATTTCTTGAGTGATTTGAACTGCAACCAGTCCAGTTATTGGAACTGTTCCTTCTGCCGCAGTCCCTGCCCATGTCCATGTCCAGCCAACCTGGGACCTCGCACCCTTCAGCTGCAGCTCTGAAAAACACGTGGGTCATCCCTCACACAAGTGGCTACACGCACAAAATACACTGTGAATGCTGGTTTTTAATTTGGTCTACTAAGTACAGAATAAAAAGAATATTAAATTAATTGATAAACTACCCTACAAATGTAACCATTGAAGAAAAAAAAAATTCCATCCCTCTTGTATCAATTATTTATATTCATGCCTCTATACATTTATGTACGTCATTCCCTAAGCATAGTTTCATCTATGGTAGGTACTTCTGCAATTTTTTAACCTGCTAACTTCCATAAAACCATGCCAAAAAACTAATTTGAGGGGAAACAAGTCCAGGTTAAACAACATAACAATCCAAGTAAATTTAAGTAAATAGGAGATTTTAAAAAAATATTGAAAACATCTCTGAAGCACCGGTGCCCTAAAGAAGCTCCGTTCTTTCAGGGCCAAGAAGCTGTGCTTACCATGCTGTGCACTACGGTGAATGTGGAAAACGAACGCACATGTGAGGATTTATTAAAGGCTGAGGGTAGATTGCAGGAAACGCTGAATGGAACCAGTCCTTGCCTGTCCCCCTGGTCACAGAACACCACGTCGTGCACAGCACGGCGCATGCTGCAGTGCAGAGAGGGACACCCCTGCGGCTGTGAAGTTCCTATGGTGACCCGGCCCTGACTGCGTTAGCTGACGTGCGACTAAGCAGGTCTGCCATCGCCTATGCCCAGTCTTCGGGAGCGTTCGAGCTCTGGGAACGCCAGGTGAGCCAACGGGGGCCTGCTGTGTGCCTGCTTTGCTCTAACGCTGCGGCCGCTTCCCGATGCGGCCCTGAGCGCAGCGCCGGCACCGCCCGCGGGCGGCTACAGCGGGACGCGCCCGAGCGGCCCCGCGCCGCTCCAGACACCGCCCGCCCCGAACACCGCCCCGCCCGCCCCGGACACCGCCCCGCCCGCCCCGGACACCGCCCCGCCCGCTCCGGACACCGCCCCGCCCGCTCCGGACACCGCCCAGCCCGCTCCGGACACCGCCCCGCCCGCCCCGGACACCGCCCCGCCCGCCCCGGACACCGCCCGCTCCGGACACCGCCCCGCCCGCCCCGGACACCGCCCCGCCCGCTCCGGACACCGCCCGCTCCGGACACCGCCCGCCCCGGACACCGCCCCGCCCGCTCCGACACCGCCCATCCCGCTCCGGACACCGCCCGCTCCGGACACCGCCCATCCCGCTCCAGACACCGCCCATCCCGCTCCAGACACCGCCCGCCCCGGACACCGCCCCGCCCGCTCCGACACCGCCCATCCCGCTCCGGACACCGCCCCGCCCGCTCCGGACACCGCCCGCCCCGGACACCGCCCCGCCCGCTCCGGACACCGCCCAGCCCGCCCCGGACACCGCCCCGCCCGCCCCGGACACCGCCCAGCCCGCCCCGGACACCGCCCCGCCGCCAGAGACCCGCCCCGCGCGGCCGGGGGCGGAGCAGGCCGGGCTGCGTGCTGCGTGCTGCGTGCTGCGGCGCGTTCCTGGAGCGCGGCACGGCCGAGGTAGGGCCGGCTTTCCGCCGGCGGGCGCGGGGCAGCTGTGGCCTGGGCCCCGCGGTCGGGCAGCCGGAGCCGCTCCGCTGCCGGGGCCGTCCGGGCCCGGGCCGGCCCGCAGTGCTGGGCGGGCGAGGGGCTGCGGCCCGGGCAGAAGGTGCTGCGGTCCCGGCGCGGCCGCGGTGCGTGGTGCCGGGGCCGCGCCCAGCCCGCGGTTCCGTGGCCAGCAGCGGGAGGAGCCCGCGGCGGAAGCGGCTGGCGCTCCCGGCCGAGGGGAGCGTGGCGCCGTTTGCCGGTCGCCCTTCCGCCGGAAGCGAGGGGACCGCGGCCGCGGTGCGAGGTGGCGGGGGCGTGTTCGTTTGTTCGCTCGTTGCTCTGTTTCCCTATTCCTGCACGCTTGTTTTCCTCAGGGGTGCCCATTTTGAAAAGAAAAATGAAACCTTTGAACTGTGAGCATGCTTCATTTTTTTTTTTTTTTTGATACGTGGCTGTTGCTGATTTTGCTTGTCAAAATCGGCATCATTTAGCGCATCCCTAATCGAAACCTTTTAAAGGGGATAACCCAGAGCTCATTTTTAAAGAACAATCAGAAGCTTCCATTCTAACTCAGTCACATGTAAGAATTCTTGTGGTAGTTTCCATTTTTTACTTGTGTTTACTTTTCGGTTGTTGCTACTGTGATGGTAAGCAAAAGTGATTAGATAACTACACGAATGATAGCTCCATGAAGGACTAATAGGTTAAGTCGGCACATCTTTATTCTTACATCTCAGATGAATGCTTGGGAGCTGAGGGGAATGCCAGCCCTGTCCTCCCCAGGTGGTTTCTCTGGTTTCCGCTGTTGCAGGCAGATAACTGGGTTGGATGGACTATCACTGAGGTGGCCCAGGGTATTAATAGATTATTCTGAGAGTACTCAAGAGTGCCATGTTGGTTTTTTATGTATTTTGAAATTCTCTTTTAATGTTCTCTGAAAACTCCTTTAGTGGTCTTAACTTTCATTTTGGGTAACAGTTCACATTGCATTGATACAATTCTGTTCAAGGCAGACTCACAGACCATCTTGAGTTCAACAGAATTCACAAGGATCATCAAATCCAGTTCCTGGCCTTTTCAGTCCAACTCATGGATGGCCCCCAGAATCACACTATGTGCATCTTTCTCTTCCAAACAAGAGTTTAAATTAGTGAAAAATCTATCCAGATAGATGTTGCTTGATGGCAGTACACTTGGGTGAAGAGGGTATTTGTCTTTTTATATCAAGGTATTATCTTTTTATATCACTACCAGTACACAGAGAATTGGTATGACTAGCAAAATGGTATCTTTTGGGTGGCAGCTTTTAGGTGTTCATGAGCTGTACATAAATGCAATCCATATGCCTGCTTGGGTAACTAGGAAACCTAGAAAGGAGTCATGTCATGGTTCCCCTGATAAGAAACCTGAGCTGCTCTGATTCTGAGCTTGCCTGTGCAACAATGAAGATGGCATTAGTTCCCAAGCCGGGGCATGGGGGCTTTGCAATTTACCAGAGGCTGTCATCAGGCTTGACTTCACATCTTCACTGCTATTCTGGACTAGAAGAATCAGAGCTAGAACAATCTCCACTCCCCTGAAGGCATTGTCCAGGTGACACAGAAGACCCCTTCTGAACTTTTGGAAGCTTGTAGGGTATTGTCTTCCTTCCCTGAAAGCATAAACTGTTAAAAGAGTCTGCAAGTTTTTATCATACCTTCCAAATACAGCAAAACACAAAGGCATGGACTAAAGATTGAAAAAGCAGATTTATAAAAATCCTAAATAAATTTAGGAACTTGTTTCATGTTGTGATTCAGTTTTTGCTTTTTACCTCCAATATCACAGGGGGCAGTGCAGCTGTGCATCAGTGAAAATGGAATGGTCCTTCAACCTCAGATTCTGGGGATGGGTTGTTGTTTGGTTGGGCTTGTGGTGTTTTTTTACATCGATAATACCTCCAGCTGCTTTTGTTTAGCTTTAGAAGGGTCTGCTGTGACTGCTGTTGCCATACTGTCCTGTCCAGCTTTTTTTTATTTATTTAAAAAAACCCAGCTCCACACCTGCCCTGTGGAAAATGTGTAAAGGACTGGTGCCTGAGGAGGTTGATAAATGCCAGTATCACTGACATACAGCGTTTCTCTTCTGTATTCCCAGAAGAAGCTTCTGGTAACAGTGTCCACAGCAGACAGTACAGTATTTGAACTAATGTCTTGCTCTTTCTTCCTAGAGTGACAAAACACAGAACCAGCTCAGGATGTCTGTAATTCAGCAAGGGACAGCAACACTTCGGAAAGCAAAAAAAACCACTGTAAAAACGTGTCTAGATAACCCCTTTGTTTTCCAATGGAAAACCATAGATGGAGAAGATATGCATTTTATACTAGAGACCATAGAGGAAAGGATTAAACATACTGGACTTAAAAAGATTGAGAATCCAAGAAGGAAAAAACGTTCCCTTACAAAAAAACAAACAGAAAGAAAGTGTGATGCGGGCACCAATGAATTCCCTAAAGAGGAAGCAGAAAGCCACCAACAAATACCAGGATGGACTGACATAAGTATCAGAAGACAGCTTGCTATTGGAGTTAATGAAGTTACAAAAGCATTGGAAAGAAATGAACTTCTTCTCTTGCTGGTGTGCAAGTCTGCCAAACCTGCCATGATCACGTCGCACCTGATCGAGCTGAGCGCGAGCCGTGCCACGCCGGCAGGGCAGGTGCCACGGCTCAGCGAGACTGTTGCGCCCCTTCTTGGCTTAACCTCCGTTTTAGCACTTGGCTTCAAAAAGCAGTCTGACAAATTCACTGAAGCAATAGCAGCAATAATTCCAAAGATACCAGCTTTGGAAGTACCGTGGTTTCAGTACAGAACTGAAGAATCCATGGCTTACGCAGATACAGATTCTTCAGAAAATCTGGAACCTGAAGAGCTTGCCGAGGTGCTGGGGGATAAGCTCACAAGTCAGAAGCGGAAGCATACAGAAAGTAATCAGCCTGACCTTTCAAATGTAATTTTGCAGCCTTTGAAAATCAAGAAACTTGTCCCAAATCCCAATAAGATAAAGAAACCACCTCGCAAAAAGAAAAAGGCTTTTTCAGCATAACAGAGTTTGGTTCTTTCTATTAAACAGATTCTTAAATGCAGGATGGAGTACAGTTCTAACAGTTCTTTTAGGCTTTACAGTGTAAAGATTTTGAGTACAAGGTGGACTTCATGTTATATTTGGCTGAGGTACTTTCTGCTTTAATAAAAAACATTGCTCAGACTGGAGTGTTAGTCTTTACTGGGGGTATTTTCATTTGCAGCTGGGGATCAGAGTTAAAGCCGGTAATGAACATGCCAAAGTAATTTTAAGACATAATTTATACTTCTTTGGAATGAATACAAAGCATTAAATGAACTTTGTCTTTTTACAGAGATGAACATACTTTAAGTAAAAGAGATTTAAGTATAATTACTCAAACAAATAAATACCAAAAGTGAAAGTTTATTTAAACAAAGGTCCATGCCAGTAAAACTCTTTTAAAGCTGGGTTCAAGTAAATAGCACAGGCAGACTTCCCTTCTGAACTCTTATAGTTTTTTCTGCTGAACAACTTGTTTTGGTCACAAATGTATGCAGAATTGGGTTCCACCTGATACCTGGTGCATGGTATGCTGAAGGAAAAGCTGTTTCCAAATACAAAACCAAATTACTACTGCTGCAGTTTAAAAAAAAATACTTCCATATGCAAACTATTAACACATATCCTGTGAGAAAATATAAACTAAACTCCATTAGATCTCTACATGAAATCTAAAATTTCCCAGGAAATTGACATAAGCCATATGCTGCTTATAAGTAGATGAGAACTGTTACTGCTACAAGACTGAAAATGTATCATGTAATTTCTGAGTTTCCTTTAATTTTACTGGGGACTGTGAAAAATTTCCTAGTGTGGGAGCTGGGTTGTAGGAAGGAAGGAAATAGCGCTGCAATTCAGGCAATCAACAGCCTAGGAATTTACTTGTAAAAGAAAGCATAAAATACCTTAACTGAGTAACTTTTGTTGCTCCTTAAAAGGTAAAATTTACATGTATTTTTCATGTAAAATCCAGACTTCCACTGCCATCCAATAGCTCATCTGTATTTTGAATTTATTTAGAGATTACTTTAATTCATGATACCAACTACAAAGGCAGGCAGTAGCAATGAGCAGTGACTCTGTAGTCATGATGCTCCTTGAAGTTTAAACACAGCATTTAATGCTACAAATTGTTTTCATGTCTGAGGGTGCCAAGAAGAGGTGAGATTTCTTTGCCTTGCTTCACAGTCCTTTGTACACGTCCTTTTTTTGGATTTCTGAGTGCATAAAACTTGGAAGGCATGCTAGCACTAGTGTGTTTCATTCTCAGGCTGGCTAACCATAGCGTAAGAGTAGTAACATTTAGCATAAGGATTAGCTTTGGTAAAAAGCATAAGCACAGCAATCATCTTTCAAGCACTTCTTGCCCAGGTCTATCTTTGTCTTCAGGGATTTGGGTTCCCTCTGCAGACAGGAAGTTACTTTGGGAAAGAAATAACAGATGTTTAAAAAGCCAGGCGGGAAAGGTGGTAGAGCAAGCTTTACATTTGCCAATACTTTGCAAACACCTATTAGGTTCTGAGGAGTCTTACCTTCATAGCAGGACTAATGCACACAGGCTCAACCTTAGAAACAAGAGAGGGGTCTCCTACTGAGCTCCTGGCAGTGGCCCCACACAGATATTCACCTTTGGTTTAGTACCTGCTTAGGAAGTCAAAGTGAGTTGCCACAATTTTCACCTGCAGAGTCTTACTATGTGGGTGCAAGCTGAGACACCTTCAAGATTCAAGTCCTCTTGATGCTGTGATACTTCAGCAAAGCACTACAGGTGAAGAGCACTCAGCAGGAACAGAAGAGGCCATGCTTAACACACACTAGTCCATGAACAGAACTCTTCAAGAGCTGCCCCAACACTCAGGCTTAGATGCCTGCTTCCCTCATGCTCTGGCTGATAAATTTTCTCTCTCAGCTACAGTGCTGCACAGCTTCTACAGGAGCATGTCTCTGCCCTCCAGCCCCCTAGTGAACGTGCAGAGGGAGCCAGACAAGACAAAAGTTTATCCCCTGGATTCAGAAGCAAATGGCACTGTTTTACTAAAAGAGAGCACAAGACTGGCCATGCTCCTTCCTTCATGTGCCCTAATATGAAGATTTAGGCAGAAGTCAGGCTGCAGGAAACCCACATTCAAGTCTGTCTTCTACCTGGACATACTTGGTCCTATCATGGTCTCAGTTTTAAAAAGGACAATACTTTGGAGGATCTGCCTTCTGATTTCAGAGGAGAAAAGAAATCATCTGCCTAACATTTCTTCCACTCACAATTTTTTGAGGGAGAGGAAGGCAGAGAACACATCCTTCACCTAGGCTGTGATCACCTGGGCTGTCTCAGCAAGGAAGTATCTTAACCATGAGGACTGAGCTATGCCCTGCTGTCCCACCTCACCTCAGGCAGCCCTGAGAGAGGACTGCTGAGGCTCTGCCTTTAAGAGCTGAAGCAGAACACACTGAGCTCCTTGGTGAACCTCATCCCAGAGTGCTCTATGAAAATGCCTGCCAAGGAGGCAACATTTTGTCTTTTAGGAGTAAAAAAAGTCTTTGTTGGGGTCAAGATTAAATCTTTCTTTGTTACTTCAGGTATCACTACCACCAATTAGATTTTCAGGCACTTAATTCTGCTCAGGCCTCAAACAGAGTCCAAGCTGTCTCTGCACCACCCGTTTTGACTGCTACTAGTAGGGAGGTATCAAGAGTGGACAGAGATCTAAAGCCCAACTGCGTAATGAGATCACTTCTGAAGTCCTTTTAAACTCATGAGGTCCTGAGCTGGTGCACAACCAGGGGTCAAACAAACCACGTTCAGTCCCTTCCTTTGTTTGAAGGAGGTTGAATGCTTTAATCAGCTATAATGCAGTAAGGGAAAGTATTTATCACTGTTTCTAGGGCAGAATCCTCTCACCACGAACACTTTTTCAACAAGAAAAAGAAACCAAACCACAAACCATTCACACAGTGGAAAAGGAGCAGGAAGAAAGAAAAACCCCACTGCTACAAGGTAGTGGGTAGGGCTAACAGTTATGAAGAACAGACAAATTTATCTTCATGTACAGAATTAAACTTTCAGCAAAATCTGCTGTCAGAATTACAGGCATGTTTAAAAGGAAAATTAGACATTTGCATTTCATGAGATATTCAAGTCACATTCAAAAGATGCTCACAGCACAGAGGCTTCACTACCACAATTTGGCACTTTCAGCTAGAACAGTTTCTTAACACAGATTTTCTCAGTGCTCACGATTCTGCAGCATCCATGAGTTTAAAGAACTGCTGTCATCTCTAGCTATGACACTATGCTGGAATGCATATAAAGTGCTTCAGAAGCCACTCCCATTGCCGAGCATTCATTAGGGAATTAAAACAGCTCCACCCAACAACAGAGATCAGCCCTCTTACATTTCAGGAAGTGCAGTACAGAGACTTCCAAGGACTGAGGGCAGAGCATTTCTCTTCTGCTTACCAGCCACATATATAGCAAATCCTCTTGTTCCAAAGTCAGGATAAAAACACTACCAGGAACAATTTATGAATACATATTTACACAAGGTACTTTTCATTAGAATTACAGACTTCATAGGAAATCAAAGTAGACAAAGGAATATGTGCAATTTCGCAGAAGCATTGAAAACATTCAAACTATAAATATCCTGATAGCACTACTAAAATTCTTAGTTTTACACACAGGCTGATGTTACTCTACTGAGGAAAAACTAAGGTATTGTGCCACAACTGTAAATTAAGTACAGTAATGTATTCTCATTCTGGCAACATAGGTTACACCTGCACTGAACAGTGCAATACTGTTAAATCAATCCACTGATCTATTGAAGATCAAAGTACAAATCTGTATTTTTTATTGATTTGGCAGCGTTGCTTATGGAGAAACAAATGCACTAGTTAAACCAGTACACTGTCATACTGCTCCAGTTACAAAAACATCCAGGACTTTCATAGAGCTACAAAGGTATCATACTTAATGATTTTCCCCCAAATGATGATATCCATGTTAAGTAAATAAGCAAAGATACTCCAGTTTGTATCCTTCATTTTGTTACACTGACATACTTACATCACCACTTAATAAATAGAAATGCAGCAGTTCATCCACATAATAGCAAATATTTTTGTACCCTAATCCACCACTGAAGTTCAGTTTGTACAAAACAGTCTTCTACAGAGTGGAAAAAATGCCTTCTTCTCATCCAGGTGCAAGCTAAGCTTTGAAAATTAAATGAATGTGCTTTTTATTCTTTTCATGGACAACAGAAGAGCTTCATGAACCGTCTGATCTATATGAAAATGCAGAAATTTGGTCACATGTGGATGTTCTCACTGATCAGATTTAATGAACTATTTCAGTATCACTGACGTTGTGCTTTTACTCCTCTTGAATAATACCATTTCAAGAGTTATGGAGATCAAATTAACTCAAACGATGACCTCAAGAGTTCTAGAAACATAAGCATTCTCATTGTAATACAAGACCAACCTAAAGGAAGAAGAAAAATACAGTATTTTAGATCAAGTATGGCAGTAAATCTAAACATCAATAATCTTCTGCAAATCAATTATGGATCATAAACAGGGCCAATTACATTATTTTTAAAAGTTCTGCCCATTGTTGGCCAGTGTAAATTAATGTACCATTACATCTAACGGAATTCTGGAATTCATTTTTCTCCCTTACCTTTTCAGATTCCATGCCTGGACATCTCCAGTTGTACAAGTAATACTGCAAATTTCCATCTCCAATCCCAAACTTGAGTTTTTCCAGGAATGTTTTGTTTTCCATTAAATCTAGTGCATTGAACACATCAAATCCTTTCTGTCAACAGAAAAACATTTTTAAAATTTTACTTTTGAAATTTTCAAATGTCACAAAAATGATACTTTACCGAGTGGCCTACGGTATCCAAGAGACTTAGGCTAATTAAAAGAAAAAATACAATGGAATATATATTGCCTTTTAATTAGGTACACACACAAAGACATTTTCTCAATAAAAACTAAAGTATAATGCACAACTGTGCTTGAAGATTAGCTCCAAAAGGGTAAGAATTTTAAAGCTATTTTCAAGGCCTAATGTCTAAAGAGTCCCTAAAGCATTATTCATTATTTTATCCTTACAGACATGCATTTTTTACAGTCACATACAATGTTTTGACACATATGACCAATTCTAGTTGAAGCTGCATAAATACACTTACCGTGTTTTCCAGCAATTTAGCATTCTGTTAATGATAAACATATTTTTGTGATTTAGTCCTTTTCTGAAATGCCATTATCTTTAGAATTCAAATCTTTCATGTGATTCTCCCTTCCTTCCTTATGCATCCTCTATCAACTCCTCTCTTCATAAACATCCCAAATTCACCACAAGGAGACATTTTTTGTCTCAGAAGAGCCACATGGCTGAATCAGTCTCAAGAGTTTTTTCTCCATCAACACATACTCAAATCCTTTCTCCTCATTGGGAACTCTTAACAAGCAACCTAAACCCCAGATCTGGTAAGCCATTGCAGCAATAATCATCATGCATGAAGAGCTGAATTTGCTAGGAGGTGTGGATATGAAATCCATTTATTTGAAATTAACTACAAGGGAGTGTGTGACCTAAGCTCCTGGAGTCTTAATAGCACAAAGGTGAAGCACCAGCCGGATATGATACACTTTTAAGACAAAAGGTACAAAACAATAATGCTCTATTTATTACTTAAGCACAAGAACATGAGGTAAGGAACATTTAGTTGGTAAAAAATTTTTTTTTTTTTTCTTTTAAATGACCATCATATATTAGGGAAAAAGGGATTTGAAGAAAAAGAGCATTTAAGCTCTTCATCAGGACTATTTAAGAGAAAGTCACACAGCACACACAGTGAGGTTAGTAAGGCTTCCCGCTACCTTACACAGAAATCATTCTTTGTGCAGATGACGCCACACTAAGTTAAATGTGCTGTGAAAAACACGCAGAAATAAGACAAATGAGGTGACAGTATCTGATATTTGGCATTGAAAGTAAATTTTGAAATATTCCAAGTAAGTAAGTAACAGTAACACCAATCTCAGAAGACAGGAAGGGAAGTGGAATAGAATAGAGACACACTCTAGATACAAGCACACTAAGCTGTGCAATTAAACACTCAAAATTAAAACAAAACTCTAGAGATGTAGTTTTAATTCAATATCTAAGTACCGGCAGATTATTTTCAGATTAGTATCTTCTGAGAGGGATAAGAAGGTTTTTGTTTCAAGGTACTTTCTCCACAGCTCTGACAGACCACTTAACCAGACTCAGAATATAATTTCTTCTCTGTGTTCTAGATCTAGAAACTTTGTGTCAGCTTCAACAATAAAATATGCAGGGTTTTAGAGGGCTTATCCTGATGCAAAATCTCTCTCTCTCCATGCAGAATACATAGAACCTAAGTTTATAACTCCAAATTTTGGGTTTTACTTTGGAAGTCAAGTGTTTTGTCCTGTAACTGCCAAACTAACTCTAAACTAATTTTATATAGTGTGATATGAAGATAAAAATAAACATTAGCAGACACGCAAATCCTAGAAGCAATTAGCTGAGCTGAATTTGTAGCTCCAAAACCGATGCTTTGGAGTTAAAGTACAGAAAGGAGACTGTGGTGGGCTGTCCCCAGACAAGAGCCAAACACCCACACAGCCTTTGGTTTACACCTCTCCCACAGGATGCGGAGAAAACGGAAGGCAAGACATCTTGTGAATTGAAATAATAACAGTTTAATAGAGAAAGCAAAAGCTGAAGGCACAGGGGAATCAAAAAGAAGAATTCATTCGCTACTTCCCACTGCCAGACAGATGTCAAACCACTTCCTGGGAAGCAAGATCTCAGCATGCATAATGATTGTTAGGGAACATAAATGCTATCACCGGAAGCATTCTCCCTTCCTCCTCCTTTCCTTCATTCTGCTCCTTTCTTCTTTCTGCTCCTTTATTGTGGAGCAGAACATCATATGGTGTGGAACATCTCTTTGGTCAGCTGGGGTTACCTGTCCTGGCTATGTCCCCACCCAACTTCTTGTCTTGTCCACCCGCAGCCTCCTCAGTGCAGGGGAAAGAGAAAACCTTGAGGCTGTGCAAGCAGTGTTCAGTAACAACCAAAACACTGGTGTGTTATCAACTCTGCTTCAGTGACAAAGTGCAACACCATATGGGCTGCAAGGAACAAAATTAACTCCATCCCAGCCAGAGTCAGTATGTTTGTAAACAAAAGGCTGTGAATAGGACTGCATTATCATCTCTCTTTTGTTGCCTTACCTCTCCTCATATAAAACTCAACTGCCAGATGTGCAACTATAATTAGGCACCTAGTGATGCATTGCAGACCCAGCAGGTACTTAAGAAATCCACAGGTGTCTAAATCCCAGTATTGCAAGGGCTATAGGATGATCCGCTCAAAAGGAAAGAGCTGCATGTCACACTGAGAGAAACGTATGCAGGGAAAGGTGCAAAGCCTTGGGGTCAGACCATGGAACTACCTCCTCACCCATCCCACACACAGCCTAGAGAAGGGCCAGACACACAGCTCCCTGTTCCACACTTCTAACTTTTTTCAAGCTTGACTTTTAAGAATAATTACCAGTATTTTTAGCCACTCCTGAAAATTATACTGGCTTCTCAAAGTCTGTCTCTGAACTTCCTTTTGGATCATTCTGGAGCCTGAATAATGATATTTCCCATAACTATCCAGGAGTTTTCCCTGACAAATTGTTACTGAACTACTTCTAGCCTCAGCAAGTAGTTCCCATCACAGATGGAGCTCTGCTGCAGTGCTGCATGAACATGGTTGGGACAGACAGGCTGAAGATTGTGTGGGTGCTTTTCACTCTGAAGTCTGAGCAGATACAGCCTTTGCAGACCATTACTGGAGGAACATGGCTGTGTCCTGCAGCCTGCTGGGAATGGTGGCAGAGGCGGTGCTATGGACCAGATGAAGCCTGTGCAGTGCTTTGAACTACCCAGGACAAAAAGGTCTTTGCAAATTCAGAGTGCTGGCACGTGCCATTGGTGTTAGTACTGCGCTCCCATGAAACCCTATTCTAAGAGCTGCGGGATAGCTTTTCATTAGACAGTACTAAACTCTCAAAATTCTTTGGTTTGAGAACTTCATTTATAGTCTTTTCCCTTCCACTCATCTAAACATCTACCAGTATAATTCCATACCTAAGGGTATACTTAAAAGCTACACCATGACATCATCTACAGAGCTTTACATGGAGCAATGATAACATGATAAAGCTCACATAAATTTCTACATATTTTAAGAATAAAAAATAATTTAAAAAACCAAAATGTATTTGATTGTGCTTATTAATTAATCTCCAAGGGAAATTATTTTAGTGATACTTTTCATTCTTCTGATACTTAGTGACAATGGTCATCAGTGTGCTCTTGGGTGTATCCACAGCTCAAACTATTGCAAATACTTTATGTGTTTGTCATTCCCCAGCATCACTCAAAGTCAAAAGGAAAAACAAGCATACTGCTTTGTATTTTGATATATATATTGTATATGTCTCATTAACTGCACTGTGTAAATGCACTGGCATGGATAAATTATTCCAGTTCTTACCTTGCTACTGCTCCTAAGAATACTTTTGTGAATGAAGCAGAAAAAACTCAACCTACAACTTACCAATTTAGCTATAATGAGTGCATCATTCATTAAGTCCAACAGGGGAGTCTCTGTATGAATATTGTAAAAGGAATAGGCAGCTTTGAGGCTTTTATGAACAGGATGATGCATCACTGTTGAAGGTAATGTGTAGAAACTGAGGAAGTCTGTTAAAATACCAGTTGAACCCTATAAAAAACCAAACCAAACCAAAAAAGTCCATTAGTAAGTAATCAGTTACTGGTTAAGCTAATGTGACAGTTCTACAGAAAGCAATAAATGCAGCAAGGTTTGTGTACTGTAAGTACTATGGTATAGCAGCTAGTCTTAGCTAAGATTTGAGGAAACAAACATTTAGATTTTTTCTAGTCTATTACACCACTAAATTTTGACAAACAATTGTCAAAGAGTAGTTTTCTATAGAGAAAGCTAACAAAGCACACTTCCACTGAAAGTATTGAAGTTTTTTCCTGACTGAACTAGTTTTTAGTAAAATATTCTTAAAATATTATGGATATTTTAAAAATCTGATGACATTCACACCACATAATAATTTTCTCATCTTTTTAAAAACAGAGAAAAAAAAATACTGTGCTGGTATTCAAAGCATATTAATAAAAACTCCCCAGAGTGTCTCCAAGAAAATAAGGTAAAGGAGACACACACAAATACTTCTTATTGCTTATATGCTTTATTCTTGAATGACTAGTAACCACTAATTAATAGTTCAGTGAAGGACCTCACATGGCTCCTTAAATTAATAGTACTTCTACAGTAAAATATGAGACAGCTGAACATGCAAAAAAGCTTTTGTCTTAGAGCAGGTACAGATTCTGTAGTAGAGTAATACTAACTACAAGAACACAAAAGTTATTTAGTCACTCACTAAATTCACTAAGGATGACAAAAATTATACAGTAGCTTCTCCAGGTCACACTGGTCTTAAAAAGATTTTAAGCACTAGAAAACGTACCCTTTGTATAGTAAAATCTGGTCCAAGAGACAGCATAAAACAAGTAAGTGAGGACTGTGCTGTTTAGTTAATATGGCACTCTTAGTGTCACATTCATGCTAATCGTGGTGCTTATGAACTCTCCTGTAGGCTTCAACTCACAAAGCAAGCCAAAAACCAACTCAGGGAGCAGGGCAGAGGGCAGGGATAAGAGGGAGTGGAGAAAGAAGGTGGGACTATAAATTAGACCACAGACAAAGAGCACTAGACCCACTACAAAATAAGCAGAAAGCTAAATCTGGACAATAAAAACTGGTGTTTTTTATTTAGCTCTAAGTTTCCTAATTCAGCTGAGGCTCCTGCACAAATTCAGGTTACAGTTATGCTGACCTTCACAACCTAGGGCTTTTCTATGAGGAGAAGGTTTAGGGATGTTAGTCCTGATCATTTTAAAATAACATTATCACTTTAAGCAAAGTAATACACTGTCTAAATAAATATGGTGTCTACAACTGAATTTGTATGGACTCAAAGGGAAGGGTGTATCTTTCCACTAGCTTTAGTGCATCTATTCCAAACATGTCTGGGAGATTTCCAATGCAAATGCTAATCTACTCCTGCACTCCTTATTTTGAGAGAAGCATTATGACCAATTCTTTGGAGGATGGGGGTGGCAGATGTGAGTGCATATATATATATATATATATATATATATATATGCAAATTCATAGACATATATACACACATTCTTTTACTGGAAAAAACACACTTTACTGAAGCAAACCATCAAGAAACATAGTTACTCCAGCAGGTGCCTCTAAAATTAGTTTTTTTTAAAACACAATTTTGTAATGGCGTATGGCAGAAATGTGTAGACTTGGGAGAATGACAGTCAATTCAAACCAAATCCTTATCTCAATCATACCATCACTTTTCCTTTTTTCTAGAAAATGAGGTTTGAAGACCACTGCTTAGTATCATGTCATACCTCTGTCACAAAGAGTCAAGAAATGCAGGTGGAAAAGCTGATCTTAAAATATGTAGGGTTCTTGTCAAGCTAGTGATTATTTTGATATTCCAGAATTCTTCTTTAAGATATTCTAAGAGCACTGCAGTCTATCACAGCCAAACATTTTCTTATTAACAGAATGTAATATAAAGAACAAATCTTGTTCATGGTATCAAATTCTACCTATAATACACATATTTCACACTGCCTGCATTTCAAAAACTTGATGCTGATATGAACTAGTCTGGCACTCTGAGTGCAGAGTGCTCTGACTACTGAGTGACACTCACTCACATCAATATATGTTTGTGCATATTTTACCTCTACCACGTAAGTGTCAATAATATGATCCCGAGGCAGGAACCAGTGGGCCACCTCTTCTTCATCCATCACAGGAGCAAGATTAAACTGTTTCAAGTAAGTATTGATTAATTCTTGTACTGCTTTAGTATCTTTTTGTTCCATTGGTCTCAAACCTGATGTCTTTGTGGCCTTAGTGTAAAAAAAAGAAAAATAAATGTTAAGATGTTGAAAGGAAAACTGCACACACAGCAAAGGCTGAAAGTAGGTTGCAGAGTCACTCTACTTGCTCTAATGCATTCATTATTAGCCTACTTTATCCCAGCCACCTAATTCATTATGCTATTTTACAAATGGCTTTCAATCAGAATTCCCTCTCTTCTAATTATTGGGACAGTCTGGGGCACTTCAATCTTTTAATTTCATTATTGAAACAACTTCATTTCTCCAGAGAAAGACAACATCACCAACTGCCTACACTTTGTGCAGTTTGTTTTTTTTTTTTTAGGTCAATCTATTTCTTATCTTCTTCTGAACTACCTGGGGCCCAGACACAGAAACAAAACAAAGAAACTTGCATAGCAGAAGTTATCTCAAGACAAGAAAACATGCAATTCAAACTTATGGCAATTACAGTCAAGCTATACATCAATGTCAACTGATTAAGTTTGATTATAAATTATTTAAAAAAAAGATTCTACTTATTTTTAGCATTTGTGAACCTCCTTGCTAACAACTTTTTATGCAGGCACAACTGCTATTCTAGTAACAAGAAAGGTTCTCATAACTTACAGCTGCCTGAAATGAAAAACCTATTTTAACAAATATTTTATGACTTTAAACATCAGAAAAGGAAAGAATTACTTTCTAGTATTATGCAATTGCTGTTTAAACAAGCAAAAGTGATTTAAGTTTTCTTCCCATCTTTTGCCAGCCTTCCTGGATATTTCCTTTTGGGATGGCTAATGCTTACTCTCTTCAGTGCTCATTTATCCTGCTTCATCCGTCTGAGCTACATACTTGGTCACGTACCACATTAATCATAGCAAAGTTGATTGCAAGAGCAGCCACGTAGAGACTTGATTACTGGAAGCCTGAAATTAGTGTAGCTGATTATGCTTTGCCCAAAAGGCATTATTCTGGGGGAGATGTTTATTCACACGCTCTGGGACCCAGCAGACAGATGAGAAATCAAGGCACATTTTGCCACAGCTCAGGCCTGTGTATTGCATTTCATCCTTCCTGCTTTTCCAGGCAGCCTGGGACTAGGGTTTGACTCCACAACAGTACACTATCTGTATTTTTAAATGCCCTTATTCCAGAAGGGTGTACGCTTGACATACAGGAAGGATGGAAGAAAAGCAGCTGGGGTGGAAGCTCTTTTTTCCCCCCGAGTAATGCTCAGAATCGCCACCAGTAAGTGACTATATGTTATCTCAGAGGTGAGGAAAGTGTACAGAACTGTGCTAAAATTTGTTTCTCTGGGCAAATAACCATGTGACTGTCCAGCATCAGGACCTCAGCTGGTCAGGAAAAGAGATAAACATACTTCTGTCCTGACTCTAAATAGTGACAAATTTTACTTCTTCCAGAAAACTCCTTGCTCAAGAGATTAAACACATAGGAAAAAAAAAAAACAAACCACTTTTATTTTTTGTATCTATAGGTAACTGCACAGCCTTTAGGGAAGGTGGTATTTATTAATTACAGTATTTATTACACCTGAAAGCCTTTTTAATTCAGGCTGTTCAAGTGATTATGAGTGATTAATTCTCTTAAAGGGAGATGAGCTCCTAGTGGCAATGATATTCCAAGGATATCAAGAAAGGAGGTTAAAATGCAAGAAACAGTGTTTGATGCAGAGGGACAGGATAGCACGGACTGAATGGACAAATTTGTTTGACAACAGTGTTTATAACTGCCTCAAACTGATGAGAAAAAGACCCTCAACAGCACTTAATCCCTTTCTCAGAAACAGAAAGGCCTCCAAATAAACCCAAAGCAAAAGACCCAAAGATAAATCATCAAAACAAAGATTAAATCTTTTATTTTCCATTGAGAAGCTCCCAAATCCAACCTAAAAATA
Source organism: Lonchura striata (assembly GCF_050655825.1). Lineage (NCBI taxonomy): Eukaryota > Metazoa > Chordata > Aves > Passeriformes > Estrildidae > Lonchura > Lonchura striata. The sequence goes on along the minus strand of NC_140704.1, from coordinate 21,563,667 downwards.
ACAAAAATCCTGAAGTATATGGACTCCTACATCCCTTAGTTTTGAAAGCTGATTTTGAAAGCACCTATTTTCTATTTGCACTTTTGTGTACAGTGTATGTTTGCCTTAGCTATATTTTATGGATGAGATAATGATGTATTACTTATTTTCCATAATTTACTTCTCTCTTGAAACTGCGTTTTATGATAAAGAAAAATGACCAGGATACAACTGCTATTTCTAATGATTCTCTGTAGTTACACCTTTGGTACTACAAGTAAGATCCTTATTCTTTAATTACTTCCTCAGTTGTTTCCATAAGCAATATTACTAGAGTCGTCACCAAAACCTACACTTGAAATTGTAAATTACACTCTTCAGACTGTTAAAAATGCCTTCAAGATTTGATGGAAGCTATATTTAGCTGCCCAAGATTAAAGCCTAATTAATTTGGTTATTAATTCTTAAGCTCTGCAAACTGCTGCCCTGCACGCAAGGGAGAAGCTGCATGTGCAAGCACAGGTGGTATGAGGCGGGGCAGGAAACGAGGCTGTCCGACAGCAGCAGGAGCACGGATCAAGGCATGGCATGTGCTTTATTCCAAAGGCTGCTCAAATATCCGAGCACTAAGAGAATCTGCAGCATCAAGTCAAATACAGCAACTGACACAATTCTCCAAAATCAGATAAATCATTATAAATACTATGAGTGAGGAAGAATATTGTTTTAAACCAGAAGAGAGGGTTTGTTTAAACAAAGAGAGGCTTACTGATAAGGTAGAGGTAAGGGATACTCTGTAATCCCTTCAAAAAAGGTAGCTTTTACAAGCAAATAAATTGTTTTCAGCCATAACGCTCAGACTAAATACTACAGGCTATTAATTACAGCAATGAGATTTTTTAACAGTACATAGCATTTACAGTGACTTGCCCTGTCGTGGAAATGCACCCCAAGGCTTTTTGCAAACTTAACTATTAGCTGAAAACATGAGGAAAAAAAATTATTAACATAGCTATGCCACAATACTTGCTTTTTACTAGACCATGCAAACTAACAGTGCACAACATTCTGAAGTGGCTTTTACTGAGCCTGCTCAATGCAGAACAACACTCTCTGATAGTACAGAAAACAATGTGAATTAAGAGTGGAATCAACAATACGATTGTATTCAGCCAAGTTGCTGATGGACTTCTCTGAGAATTTTATGACACAAACTGTTGATTTTCTGTACCAGTAATCTCTTATCAGATTAAACATACCGAGAATAGTCTCATGCATCTTCAACTCAATCCCACATATTTGTGAAGTCAAGCTTTCTGGGTTTTTTTTCCTTTGTTTAAGGATTTTAGGTTAAAATTTGTATTTTCTCCATAGAGATCCAGATTTCCAGCAATAGTCTCTTCTGTTTAGTATAGCCCTTAAGGTCCTTTCCATCACCCAGAGATTATTTTTTTAATGTCCTGCATGCACTGCCTTTACAGAGAAAAGCCTGTGCTGTCAGAGACAGATGGAAGGTTATTTTGGGCCTCACAATAACTGCGGGGATTCTCTAGAAGTCATTACTGCTTACATCAGGAAGTCTGTAAAGCTTCATTGTTCTTTGTAGAGTCATGTTTCTACTCAGATGTGAAAATTTCACCTCCACCAATTTTCTGGGATTTAGTGATCGATGCCAATACCTGGAAATACAACCAAATAATGAATTTAAATAGTATTTTAAGTGTCAGTGTCACTTGCATCCATTGCTCTGCTTTCCTGCTTCCTTCTTTTCAACTCTCCAAATTTGTTTCTAAGCAAGCCTCTACTATGTCTATAAGAAGGCTGATTAAGAAAAAAAAATTAAGGAAAAGCTATATCCAAGCAATAGGTTTTAAAACAAGTCTTCTATCACAGTATTCTCAACCTAAGCAAATGCTTTTGCTTATGAATGAATAAGCACAGGGCAAAATATTTTAGCATTTGTCACAGCCCTGAAAAATTCACCATACATACATAGCAACATTTATTTTCTTGTGCAGACAGCACCCTCTGCTTATGTCTGAGAATTTTTTTTGAAGGAGCTCTCCCTTTCCTGGGAGGTCATTGTGCAACAGAACATCTCTGGTTATTCTAACACAGTATAGCTTTTTATTTCCTCCATCATCATTTCTTACAGAAATTTATAGGATCTTTGATGCTGAGAGGTACAAAACAATTTCAACCCAAAAGGTACTCTGTCCTCCAGAAGTCTAAACAGCTGGACTAAAAGTGCAGGAACTGAACTTTTCCAAGTAGAAATAAAATCCATTCCAAGCAAATGAAATTATATTTGACTGTAACTCTTCCCACGTGGTAGTGTTCCTGTATTTATCAAATGCCAATAAAGTCCTTCTTTCTCCAGGAAAGATGAAAGTATTTCAAAAAAGCAAATCATACAATTACCAGAAATGCTCTGCCATCTCTGGCAAGCAACCAGGTTAACAGGGAAGTGTCCCAGCAGGGACACAGGCCACTTGAAAAACACAAGTATACAATATTGTCATTACTAGCATGGCTGTCACCAGAAGGTCAACAGAAACATATGTTAGTCTATTGAAAGTATGCTAAACAAACCACAAATTAAATTTTAGTCTGAGAAGCTGTTTCATCCGAGGCACTGGGAGGGAAGGGGAAAAAAACACCCCAACACAAAAAAAAAAAAACCAAAAAAAAACCAACTCTGACAAACACTCAGGCCTTCAGATTACACAAGGCCACAACATTTAATAGCTTTGAATTTTATCCTGTTACTGTTTAGACAGTTACATTAAATTTTCTTCAAAATTACTGTAAAGGAACCAGTAATATTAAGAACATCACCTAGGTTACCTGCAAGTGGCCACAGGTTTGGGAAGTACCACTCCAGCAGTGTAAACAGCCTGAAAAATTCCTTCCAAATTTACTCTTCTGGTTATTTCCCGAATCAATACAGGTGCCACCCGTTTAGACCTCAGTTTCTTATGGACACACAGAAAATTGATTTCTACCATTTTCTTCACACTAAAAAGACATTAAGTAGTTAAAAAATTAAAGAGAGTTACACATTACATGTTTCCATTTTTATAATTACAGCTTTCTGTACTGTGACAGAAGAATCTGAAGTAAAATAAACTTGCCTGTGACAAAGTACATCTGCAACGAACACTAATCTATGCCTATGTGACTGCAGTGACAAACTGTGCAATATGCAAGCTATCTCTAAGAGGTTTGCAATACTTCTTTACCAAAGCTCTAGCAAGACTTAACTGATTGCTTTACTTTAAGATGCAGTATAGCGTCCAAGCAATGCTATGTGGAGTCACAATGCTTTATTTTTGTCAGTGTATGAAGACTTGGCCAAGAAGTCCAGCTGGTCAACTAGAAATGCTTTTCAGCAGGGTCAGAAAATTGTATGGCATTAGATGTATCATTTATCACTAAGAAAACTTTAAATAAATAAATACTGGTGCTCTTCACCTTGTTCTCCCTTTTTAATTTCTCCATAGCACTGGATACCAGTTTTAAGGTTTGTTTTGTGCCATTATTAACAAATACAAAAGTATTGGTGCATTTTACCTGTCATAAATACGAATATTTGCAGGGATGGCACTTATGAATCCTACCAGTTTTTTGTTTGAAGACACTCTAACCCCGCAGTGCCACTGCGGTAACCAGCCTGGAGGACGCAATGCCCTAGAATTGATGACAGAAATAATTACAAATTACTGCCTAGAAGATGTAATAAAAACACCCTTCACTGCACTCCAGCCAAAACAGAATGTGGAACTTGCTACTCACCACAGAAGAAATTCAGGTGAATAATCAAACCTAAACATATTATCATCATCTTCTACGTAATTCTCATTTAATAGTGTGTATAACTCCTTCAGCTGAAAACATACACAAAAAAATCCAAACACTTATCCATATATCAATCAGAAAAAACTTGAATTATTTTAGATACATACAAAAATTGTTCTACTTACAACTTCAGCATTGCTAAGATCCAATGTGTCCCACATAAAACCTTGTGGCAAAGAGTATGGCTCTAGGCGAACATTGTCCTTATCTGGTTCAATTGCACCATGTGAAGTTATAACTTCATCTTTTGAGGGAGGAGGAGAAAAAAAAACCCAAAAAATTATTACATTGCTAGCTTTCCTGATAGTTCTGTAAACTGCATTTATTTCACATCATGTATTTCCTCATGATTATGTGAATGGAACAAGAAGCTTTTAAAAAATGCTGAAAAAAATCAGAATTATTAGTTTATACTACTTCTCATTTTCATAGATCACATTCAGACTAATGACTGTCTCATCAAAATAGTTATAGATATGCACAGAACCACTCCATCTCAACTGATAACCCTGCATTTCATAACACAAGAGACAACAACTTATCAGCACACGCACAGCTTTTAGCCAGCCATGAGATCCACAGCCTCATCATGAGAACATGTACTCACAGCTAACAAGCTATGGCTCAGATCCTGTCTACCACTGTCTTAACAGACCTGAACTCAACAGGATTAGTCAGGAGCAGTGACATTGCAAAGCCAGAGCATTTATGAGATACTGGTGGTATGTGAAATGTGTTCCTAAAATCCTACTTGAAGGCATGCTTTCTTCTCCTTCCTTTCTTTACAGCTCCAGTCCTCAGTATACACTAATAAACCACAGCTGTTCCTCGTCTAAGGAGCAGCACCTACAAAATCACAGAATCATTTAGATTGGAAAGGACCTGTAAGATCAGTCAAATCACTAACCATACACTGCCAAGCCCACTATTAAACCACATTCCTAGGCATCATATCTTTTCAATACCTCCAGGGATGGTGACCCCACTCCCCAGGGAAGCCTGGGGAGCCTCTCCCAATTCTCAACCATCCTTCAGTGAACAGATTTTTCCTCACATCCCACCTAAATCTCCCCTGGCACAGCTCCCCTTGAGGTAGTTTCCCCCTGCCCTAGTGCTTGCTAGCTGTGAGAAGAGGCTGACCCCCGCCTGGCCACAGCCTCGTTTCAGGCAGTGGCAGAGTGATAAGGTCTGCCCTGACCCCCTCTTCTCCAAGTTAAACAAACCCAGCTCCCTCAGACACTCCTCATCAGACTTGTGTGCAAGACCGTTTGCCAGGTTTGTTGCCCTTCTTGATGCGATGGTGTGTATTTTTATAGGATTTTACAATGTTTTGTTTTAAGGGTGAGGTGTTTAATGTTAGGAAGTTTCAGTTGGTATGTTCCTTGTACCCCCTATTTCTTCCCCTCACAATGGTTTCTCCCAGGTTGTTTACCCCGAAGTTTTCCCGCCGTTTGACTGTCCCCCAAAGCACCAATCTTCCCTGTTCCTCCCCTTGTACCCTTAATGGTTCTGTCAATCCAAGCTGTGCTGCCCACCTCCCCTGTCTGTCATTGTAGCCACCCCCATTTGGTTCCCAAAAGTTCCCTGTTGCCCCTTCCCCAGCACCTCATTGGATTGTTAAGCCTGTTCCCTCCCTGTGCTGCCCTCACTGGATTATCCCAGCTGTGTTCTCCTCCCCTAATGTCTCCCCATTGGATGTGAGCTATTTCCACCCCTCATACCCTCCCCTCTTTATAATGTGCTGTCACCCTCATTCCTCTGCTTACTTGTCCCTCCTAGGTAATAAATTACCTTGGAATTCACAAAAGTGGCCCCTCTCTATTTCTATGCCTCAGTCCTTCGTTTCTGCTTGGGAGCTGTGATTCCCACGCCACAGCCAGCCACAGGGAGCTGCCAACCCCTGTGGGCACTGCCACCCTAGAGGTCTCGGAAGGAATCTGGGAGCAGCCACTCCTGTTGTGCCCTCCAGCCATCGGGACCATGCTAGCCAGTGGCCACAACCGGGCAGTAACACCCTGGACTCCGTCCAGCACCTCAATGTCTTTCTTGTAGCATTGTCTTTTGAGTCAGATTATACTGTAAGGGGCTTTGGACCTCCTGAGTTCCTCCCTGCATAACCTCGGCATCGCTGCGGTCCCTTTGGTGGTGCATGTCTCCATCCATCCTTGGGCCTTCTCTATGATCTCAGGAACTCCCAGTAAGCCTTGACCAAACCAGCTGGGCAGTGAAATGTCCCTTGACTGTTAACAGGAGCTCCTGCAAAGTAAAGGTGGGAGTGACACTGACTGTATCAGGATTATCATTTGCCTGAAAAAGGTGGGGAATAAGGGATAATCAATTATTCCCTAATAATCAGGTACTCCCTGAGAGCCTTGGAACACCATTTACCTGAACTGTAGCCCAAGTGAAATGTTACCATTGTTACGGGATGGGATTTTTCGTTTTGTTTTGGGTTTGGTTTTTTGGTTTTTTTTTTTCCCAAAAAGCAGTTACCAATGTGGGTTACCACTATGGTGAAAACTTACTGATAATTAAAGCAAATTATCTTGCAATTCTAAGACGAGTGGTCCTAAGTGAGACCCTTTACAGTGCCCTGGACCGCAGTGGGCTGCATCAGCTCCTCCCTCTGAAAGGGATGTCTTGCCAACCCTCAAGTCTGTGATGCTCTGCAGACTTGCTGAGGAAAAGGCCTACACTGACACCCTCCACTCCTCAAAGCTCAACCCTTCCAGCTGAGAAATGCAAGGGACTCAAAGTATGTCACTGGGTTCAAGGGGAATTTTTAACAGGCACCTTTGAACACGGTAGCATGTAAACAACTCTGTGCCTGTGTGCATGTGCTGAGTATAGCAGGAATGCTGTTATCTAGAATCTATAATTAAGTCACTCTTGTAATTGTAGTAAATCCTACGTAGGTTGAATGAGAACAACGGCTGCCAATTGCAAGACTTCTGCCAGATGTTTAAAGAATATTTCATTTGCCTCTTCATCCTGGCTGGGAGGTCTAGAACTGACTCAAACCATAGTATCTGCCCTGTTGGCCTTCCCCCTGATTCTTAGCCATAAACACAACCATATTGTCAGCCATCATCAAACTAGTCAAATGTTCCTTTGAGTATGAATTTTTCCACATGATGCACAATCCTGACTAATAGTTATGGCCTGCCATCCAGTTTGGAAGGTTGTAATTATTAGCATTTTTAAGCAAACTCTGAAAAGTACCGACTACCCAAATATTACTGGCACTAAATGGCTGGTTTGGCATAACTAAAGGACCTATTGCTAATGATTTTAACTTGAAGGCCAAAGGATTCTTAAGTAAGTTTAATGCAAAGATTTTCTACAACATTTTCTTGAATCCACAGATTATTTTTTCCACCTAAACTCATAAAACATATCAGCTACTCATGACTTCCCAATCTGTTCATACAGCAGATAAAGAAAATCTTAAAAAAAAATCTGTGGGATTAAGAAGAAATTCATAGAGACTGTTGGACAAAACCTCACTGACCAAATTCAATGAAATTTATTTCTCCTGAACAACTCTAACAAAACATTTTCTTAGCCACTGTATAGGCCTTTTTAGACTAGCAAGTGACAGACTCTCCTCTCTATCTAAGTGCTTAAGATACATTTTTTAGCCTAAACTGAACTCCTGGCACTACTGCAGACACCTGAACTACCTCTGGAAAAGCTTAATTATGGCCAGAGCACTTTTTGATTTACACTTTAATTTATTTTGGCCAGGGTCTTTCTCCACTTAGGCTGGATTGCTGGTGACAATTACTACCATTACTTTATGCAGTTATTTGGATAGAGTTTGCACAGAGAAAAGCCATGGCAGGTCAATTCAATTCAATCCAATCCAGAGGAAAATACTGTATCCCAGGGACTCTGCCCTGGACTTCTCTATGCAAGAAAAGTCAGGAAAAAATGAGATTGCTGCAGATTAACCTATAGCTGTGGATTAATGTGAAAAGCTGCCTGTGAGCAGAGTGCGCCTGTGCTTTTGACACTACCTTATTTCTGCTTATTCTATACTAGTCTCCAGCGCAATGGAAAGAAACCTGTAGCACAAAGCAACACCAGCTACTGTGCTGAGAATGTTTTACTTATGCAGCCCCCAAGGTATGCTCAGACTGAAAAGCTGTAACTGCTTAATTTGAAGATAATGAAAGCAGAAAAAGAAGATTCAGAAAGCAAAGCAGAAAACACAAAGACAGTCAGCAACTACTTTCTCCCAAGAAGATTTACCAACTGTGTTATCAAGGATGAGATCAGTATAAAAAATAACTTGTCAAATTCATTATAAATTTAAAGGCAAGGAGAGATTACCTTATCATCTCACTTGGAATCAAGAACAGATAACAGAATCTGAGAAAGCATGACTTCAAAGTAGTGTATGTTGTGGAGGAGAACATGAACAAAGAGCATAAAAAGTCTGTGTATCAGACAAGTGTCACTGTCCACTTAAAGCTGTATGAAAACAGTGCAACCTATGGCAGGAGAGTTATTATTTCTGTGAAAACAAATCCATTTACTGAAAAAAAAATCAAGGAAATACAAAGAAACAGAATACTACTAATAAAACATTAAAGTTTACTTTTTGTCACCACGTAAGAATTCTTACTTCTAAAGTGAAAAACACTTCTAAGTTCTATTGTTCAATATTTCAGACCTAAAATATACAAAAGAATGTATTGCAATATCATTTCCCATTTTTACAGGGGACATCAGAATGAGACTTAATAACACTGTATCTGGCATATTATCTGTGGGAAAGTCAACCACTTCCCTGGAAAACATCAAGAATTCCACATAAATTACACAAAAGACTAAGGATCCCTACCACACACAGTCCAACACTACACTCATTTTAGAGAACATGCCACAGAGCTAGCACATTATGTCTTTAGTGATCATAAGACAGATCTTTCACAAAGATCCAGTTAAACTTACTAAGTTTAGGTACAGGTTGTGTATCCCAAAACTGGTATTTACGTTTGGTAGCCTCATCAATATTCTTTGCTGGGCCTTGGCATGCGGAGAGCAGCTCCATTGCTCTCTGGATGTCTTGAAGCTTCTGCATTGGAATGGCTGGATTCTGCACAAATAGACAAAGAGAACAGGAAGCGTTTTGAGAGTATTTACTTTGTGAATAGCTGTACAAACATGTTAATTTCTTTTACTGTTACCTGTTATTACATGTACTCTTCTCATCATGGTTAGTTTAGGTACAATGTTTGTAGACAAGAGGGTGGAAAAAGTTAGGTGGGCAACAGGCAAACAAAATAGTTGCCAGCAGTACTTGCACTTAACTAAGAAATATCATCATTTTTAACACAAATACAGCAGCATTAAGGCATGATACTGTATCACAATAAAAAAAATGTCCCTCATATTCCCTGTTCCCCTAGTAAAACACAAAAAAAAAAAAAAAAAAAAGGGTCAGTTTAGGTATTTAACAATAAAGGTACCATTGGTACACATGGAGTTTTTTGATCACTCTGAGTAAATGTAGCAGGGATAATTTTTTTTTTTTTCCTGCAAAGGACAGTACAGCGGAATAATGGTAACAGGCCTCTAAGTCTAAAGGTATTTTACCCTCTCTCTTTTTAAATCTGTTTTGTTATCTTCCTGGTGGCAAGTCCTGTTTTGAGGCATACCAACAGCATGCTTGTGCTCAGGTTTCCCTAGACTGCAGTGCAATAATACATCTGAAAGAATAGTCTTAAATGTACTGGAAAATTTTAAGCAATTCTGCACAGAGCTTTCAAGCCAGACTGTTTGGTTTTTTTTGGGTTTTTTTTGTTTGTTTGTTTTTTTTTACTAAATAGCAAAGGACTACTATTTCCATATTTCACCTTCTTGCTAGGATTCATACATTGAAAAATCACCATAAAATGAACGTAATAATGAAGGTAAAGCTTAATTTGGGTGATCAGCCTCTGGTATCCTCAATCATGAGAAGAGCAAAACTTTGTGTCTGGAGCTCAAGCAGCCTATCAGTTACTATTTATAATAAACACTTTTATTATCTAAGTTAATGAAACAAAATGCCTAATGTTTAAGTATTGCATATTTCATCTGTAAGTGTGCCTTAAACATTTGTCAACTGAGTAACTGTGAATTAACATGTTTATACACTTTAAAACACTGTTCCAGCCTAAAAACCCTACCTTATTTCTAGATCAGGATAACAGACATAAATTACTAATGCCACTAGATAAATTCTGAAATCTCATCAGTACATCATGAAATCATACATAAATGCTGACACACTGTAATTTATTCTCTGTATTTACTGAAAGTCTATAATATGCCTTCTATATTAAAAAATCAGAAAATCTTAAAAAAAAAAAAAAGTTCCTAAGAAAGATCTTACTAACATAATAGTAAGTAAGACATTAATGTTCAGGTACTAAACAGACCATGGCTAGGGACATCAGGAGTAATCCCTTTCATTTCAAAACACTCAGAGATCGGCCTAAGAAGTTTACTTTCAATACTTTTTGTTTTCTTTCAACAGAAAGCAAGAAAAACCTACACAGAACTTCACATGAATTTGAAAAACAAAAACTAGCTCTTTTGTTTAATTTCAGTTTAGGGCAAATATCTGTTCACAGCATAAGATAGCCCTGTTGCGCAATGGGGCTGAGGTATAAAATGATGGTTTTGCCTCAGTTTTGTTGATGACCTCAAGCCTTTGGAGACCCTGTGCACTGCAGCTGTCTGAGAGAAACTTAGGAGACTGCTGAGCAAACTCATCATGCTTAGGTCCCTGAAAACAGACCAAATGCATGTAAGGATGCTAAGGGAGCTGGCTGATGCTAGTGCAGCTAACATCTGTTACGTTTAAAATAGCAATTGGTGGAAGTTTCCTGTAAATGGATAAAGGGAAATATCACACCTGCTTTCAAGAATGCAAGGGAGAGGACTCAGGAGTCAATATTGTTTAATGATCTGGACTTGACAAAAAGTACTTTCTCTGCAAGTGCACAGATGATACCTAGAAGAAGAATTTCTAGAATTGTTGATATGCTGAACCACAGAGCAGCTATTCAAAGCTACTTTGACAAGCTGGAAAAAGAAACTTAATCAAGTTTGACAAAGGCAAAGTCCTCCCTCTGGGATAGAAAAAGCCCATGCAAAGGCAGAGGACAACATGGACTGGCTAGGAAGCAGCTTGCAGAAAACAACCTGGAGGTCCAAGTGGGCAGAGGGCTGGACATGAGCCAGCACATTGCTGGCCAGCAACAGACATCTGCATACTAGGCTGTACCAGAAAGACTGGCCAGGAAATCTTCCCTGGCACCCCTGAGGTCACACCTTACAGTCTGGGGTTCTCCATTACAAGGAGAACATTGACAGAGTGTTGCAAGTTCTCTGCAGGGCACCGAGATAAATGGGAGCTGATGCACACCACACACAAGGAAAAGAGGATGAGAGACCTTGGTTTGTTCAGCCTTAAAAAGAGAAGGCTGAGGGAGTAGGAGAAATCTTATTACTGCCTGATGGGAGGTTATAAAGAAAGCTGAGCCAAATCTTTTCAGAGGAACACAGTGATAAGACAAGAAACAAAGGAGACAAGTTGCAAACCAGCAAAATCCATTTAGATATAAGGAATTACTTTTTTTAAACCAAAAACCATAGTCAAACAGTGGAATAAGTTACCCACAAAGATCATGGAGTCTCTGTCCTTGTAGACCAAGCAACCTGATCTAGCTGGACCTGCTCTAAGCAGCAGGTTGGTCAAAGAACCTTCAGATGTCCCTTCCCATCTATCATTCTGTGACTAGGTTACGTACGCCACCAGTGACTAGAATAATGACTGACGAGATTGCAGATATATGGTAAGCTTTCTTTGTGTCAGTGTGGACAACTTATATCACTGGAACCTGTAATAGGGACAGATGGAAGTCTTGTGAGATGGGCAGCATCCTCAAGGTCACTGTAAGCATACAATGCTTACATTTACTGCTATGATTGCACTCACACCAGTGTTCAAAAGGTCTACTATCACTACCATCACATACAAGGAAGGCAGAAGCCAAGGAGACTCACTGTTCTGCTTTACTTATCTCCAGACTGACAGATCTGTTTACAAACTCATGTGACCTCAAAATGCTTTTTCAAAATCCTTTTCAGTGAGTTCAGGAGCTCCACTGAGTTCTACCTGATGATCTTGCATATCTTCTCTTAGAGGTAAGGTGTACATCATTCTCCTCTAAAATATACTCTTTTCAACTAAGAGCAAGCAAACACTAAATGCCTGTTTTCCGTAATAAATTTCATACAGCACAAGAATACAAAATCTAAGTATTACTTGGGCAGCAGACAAAATAATTATACTTTTCCACACTGTTCCAGATCAGCAGTCTAAGATGCTTTCAAAAAATTATTAACAGACTAGTTGTCTAAGACAGACCTGCAACACAGCAGAGAAGGCAAAATAACACCCCAGGCAATGTTGATGCATTTGTGCCTGGAGAAAAGCGAAAGCCATAAGAGTAAAGCGGTTTAGCTGCCTAGGGCTTGAAAGAAAGACTTATATAAGAACTTTTTATTTATGCCAATAAAACAGAAAATTTTGTAAGATTGCTAACGAACTGACTAAACTTGTGTCAGTAAAATAATCATGAACAGTGCCACTCTAAGTACACAACTTGGAACAAGGATAGGCTTCCACATTTGCATATCACATCACATCAGAGAAATGGCGTGCAATACTGCAAGGTGCAGGACTAACATTCTGCACACAAAAGGAAAAAAAAACCATGAAACAGCTTTCTTTTAATGCAATTAGAGGCAACACATGGAACAATAACCTTGGTCAGCAGAAAATCAAGGAACTCACAGGATAGCAATTAACTATGACTTTATGTTAACACGAAAATTTCTCACACCAGTTTTAAGAATGTGAAGTTACTTGTGCATCACTTGCCAATAATCTTCCTGTATTAGCAGTTTATGACATGTTTTACAGAAAGACAGCATCAAAACATGTGGCAAAGTACTTAAGACCTCTCTACATATTATTAAGTGTCCCCTGTGCCAAATGTGCCCATGTAATTTGGCCAGAGCAATCAGGGTAACACAGAAAAGATCTAAAGGGACAACACAAAAATCTATCAATATACTGATGAGCCGGAACACAATCTTTTTCCCCTAAAATTAGTTGGTAACCCCAATGTACTTGACAAATCTTACAGAACAAAGATTCCTGATGGTACAATGGTGTAAAATTCTCCACAATAAAGCAAATATAAAGCAAATATAACTACCTCAATATGCTCAACAGTCCATAAACTTTCTCAGTTTTACAAACTTTAGTTCTTGGACTCAGATTTCCCTTGGGATAAAAGCTGTATGTTAAAAAGGCACCACATCATGTTATTCATTGCTCATTCAGAACATGACAGATGAAGGCACACACAGACAATGCTATTTTATCAGAAAATCCACAAGGACTGTACATTCCCTCAAGTAATTTTGCATTCTTAATTATAGTGGAGGCCTTTCTAACAGCAAAATTTTTCTTCAGCCTTTATCTCCATGTTTGAGATTACTGCATTTTATGTACAAATACATGCTGCTTGCTTGCCCTAGAGACTCTGGCTAGCACAGCAGGCCCACCTTCCCTCCTGCTGCTAAAAGAGTGACCAAAACTGCACTAAGCCAAGTTAGATGGTGGCTAAAAATGAAAGGCAATTCATCAAATAAAAGATCAATTTAAAAGCATTACCATCGCAGATTATGATTCTATGCAATAAGGCTGTCACTAGCTCAAGCTCTAGCTGTTCAAAGAGAAAGACAAAACTCCTCTGTCTTTCTCACAGCACACCACTATGGTGGTGACAGCAGCTCTGAAAACACCAGGTCCTGGCTTGCTTCTCTCTGTTCAGGACAGGAACCATTTGCTTGATTTTCACACACTAAGACAGAACTACCAACTCACTTTTATAATAAGTGACATGCAAATTAAAATTAAATTAGAAAGCACGCACAAATTAAAACAGAACCAGGCTCTCACTTTTGAAGGTTGCTGAATTTTAATCTCCTGGGAGTCAGATGCAGAATCTGATTTGGTGCCTCCAGAATTTGGTTTCTCCTTTTTTCTCTTCTGCTTCTTTTTCTTCTTCTTCGCTCCCAAATCCCCTCCAGGACTTCTGCCAGAGATTCAGAGAATGTGCAATAAGAAAAATCAGTACCACTGAGCCTCAAATTTAAAAAAAGTTAAATATGGAAAATCCAGCATTTTGATATGAAAAATCCAATAGTGGTTTGAATGTAAAGAAAAGGCAGTGGAAAGAAAGTAAGGAAGGGGGGAACTGAGAGCATTGATGCAAAACTTCCTGCAATCGCTGTCTCATTTGTTTTATGCTCTGACACCAGCACAACCAGGCATTTTGACATATTCATGTCAAATTGCGATACTACATAGAAACCAGTACTCTTCTCCAGACTATTACCCAGCACAAAAACAAAATGACCTAATTCAACAGTTTGGAGTAACACAAGAAAGTGTAGGAACTGAGGGAAGTAACCTCCTTGGAAACTTAGTAATTATTAGTGCCCCAACACTTTTTCTCCTTCATGCTCAACTGTAACACACATCTGAATTTGAGAAGAATCCAGATAAAACATTCTGTTTTCAGGAAATGTTGTTCCTAACTTAGGCTGCAATGAAAATCTTGCTGAAATCCCAGTAAGAGACAACATAAAACTAAACAAATATTTGTGCTTTAAAACAATAAGCACAATGGGGTCAGCTTTAATTAAAATGTCCCAGTAACAAAATAAAAATTGCACTTGAGGATTCTGATATATTTTTACTATTGATAACATGAGTTATTCTTAAAGGAGATTTTTATTTAACAAGTAATCAAGATATAGAATCAAGATTAGATCAGAATTTGTGAAGTGTGGGATGTGTTGGCAACTCTCAGACAGAATGAAAATACAGAGGCAATGAGTCAACACTAAATTGTCTTCAAGAGGCTAATCTCTCAGCAAAACCATATGCATATGATGGAACTGAAGACAGACTGGGGGGCTTCGATGTTTTTCACTGAAAAAGAAAAAGTCAATGCAACAAACAATTGTTTCTTTCAATCCTGCAGGGGGAAAAACCCCAGGTATCATACTGACAAACAAAAAGAAAGAAAACTCAGAAGAACATATCTAAAGTTACTGAGATCAACGTATTTGCAAGGACATATTATTTACTGTAACATGCTCACTTTCAAGATTATGATGACCAGTCTTAGCATCTATGCCTTGTCTGAGCCGATGTTGTCAAGAAGACACCCTCCCTCTAGTTGGGAGGCCCAAAGCCTGCAATTAACCAAACAATGCAACTAAGCAAAGACTGATTTTTGTGAGATCATTAGTGTACTTTAGAATTGTCTGTAGTGAAACTTTCAAGGTTACACTGGATTATGCTCCCAGAAAGAAAGCATGGTAAATGCTGTAGCCTCTAGGACAGGACCAAGTTGCTACTCAATGGACAACAGCAGAGCAGACCAAACACACTGGACAGGTAAGAGACAGTTTGAAGCATTTACTAGAAGGCTGCAGAAACAGAAGATGGACTTGTGTAAGTGATGCAGGGAGAAAATCTTTTGTTGCAGAATAAGCATACTGCCAGACCACCTACACGACCCACAATGAATCACAATTTTATTGAATCACAGCACTTAGGTTGGAAAACACCTTTAAGATCATTGAGCCCAGCATTAACCCAAGTCCATTACTAAACTATATCCCTCAGTGACACATCTACACATGTTTGCAAAACCCCCAAGGACAGTGCCTCAGTCACTTCTCCAGGGAGCCTTCATCAATACTCAACAACCCCTTCAGTGAAGAGATTTTTCATCACATGCCATCTAAATCTCCCCCAATGCAAGTTGAAGCCATTTTCTCTTGTCCAGTAATTTGTTACCTGGGAGAAGAGGCCAACCCCCACTTGGCTAAACCCTCCTTTCAGGTAGTTGTAGAGAGTAGTAAAGATCCTCCCTGAACCTCCTTTTCTCCAAGTTAAACAACCCCACTTCCCTCAGACACTCCTCACTGGACTTATTCTTCAGCCCCTTCACCAGCTTTGCTGCCCTTCTCTGAACATGCTCCAGCTCTAGTTTTGAGGCCAGTGAAGGGCTCAACACTGATTCAAGGTGTGGTTTCACCAGCCCAAGAACAAGGGTGCATGATCACTCTTCTGGTCCTGCTGGCCCATTCGATACCATTGGCTTCCTTGGCCACCTGGGCAGCACAGTATCGACTCATTTAAAAGAGTAAAATTTAAATCTATCTGAAGGCCTGTATACCAAGCTGATATTTTGTACAGAATTTAAATGCAAAACAGACCCAAAAGACTGTCAAGTGGTTATAAATACAAAACAGCAAAACCTCATACATGTGTACAAGACCTAGGACTTCACTACCTTCACTGGCAAAAGTGAGATAAAAATACTAGGGGAGTCATTTCACCTTTGCTGAGATTCATTTAAGGAAGTATTTTTTTACTTTCTGCAACTGTCCATCAACTTGTCTTTCCCTGTAGCACCTCACATATAGCAAACAAATGATGCCTGTGTCCCTGAGCTGGCTCCCAAGGATTTGTGTGCTGAACACCAGGCTATTCAGAGTTTCAGCAAACACTGTTCTTGAACAGACACCCTCAGCAGGCACCGAGCTCCGAACTGCACCAGTGCAGCTCACTGTCTTCTTGTGTTTCAGGAGGATCTGGCGTCACATACACCACAGGGGAATTTTGCTCACTAGGATTACCTGAGGGCCAATGTTTTATTTAGTTTGGTGAAATAATGAACAATTGAACTAAAAAAAAAAGCTTGGCAGCTGTGGAGAAAAATCAGCTTTGCCAAACTCTTCTAATGTTATCCCCAGTCAAACCATACTTTTACCAGGACAATCACAGCTTGTTCTTTGACCAAGTTAGGATCTTTTTTATATAGAAATGTATATTCTTCAGCTGGGAAAGAAGGAATACATAAGTAAAATGCCACATATAGTAAAATATATGTGGTGTTTTATACTGTACTACTAGATTTTAGGGGTTTATTTTAATGTTCCAAAATCCCAGTCCTTGGTTTATGATCTTTGGGTTTAAATTTTTCACACTGTCTGTTGCAAAATAAATTTTGATATCTTTGTCTGACAGGTTATCCAGGGATCATTTCAAGCAGTTACTTATGCACAATCTCCTGCTTGGGTCAGTTTATTTTTCACTGTTACAGTCCACACAATGTAAAAGAGGATTTAAATAGAGTTCTACTCATCCTACTATTTAGGCACACCTGCAGCCCAGATATTTGGCAGCTGGCAGCACACAGAAACTTCTACGTACTCAGTAAACAGGTTTGTCCAACACAAGTTACAACCAGAGATACCAAGCAAATGAGGGTAGAAGCAAAACCAAAACATCTCCTGAGATTTGTTGTCCTTCTCATGCTCTGCCTTGGGAAGAACTAAAAGGCTCTAAAACTGGGAGTGAGAACTTGGTTGCTCAACTTGTAGTAACTATGCTAGACTTGACAGCACAATGGATATGCAAAGGTTATAAGGTTGAAACCAAAGGCTCCTATTAAAAGCTTTTCTCTGGCATTCTTGTATGCTGACTAATATCTGAATTCTCCTCTGTCAGGTCAGATATAAGATGACACATTGAATCATATCTCACACTTAGAAGCTGGGAGGAAAAAAGTTTCCCATTTTTATGCAAATTGACTTTAAGCGTGAAATCTCTTTTTCCAAACTACCCTGCACCTGTAAAGTGACACAACTTTGAGCTCAGGTGCTATGTGGAAAGCAGAAAAACAATACAGATCCGAGGGTGTTGCCATGTCAAGCTGGCAGGTCAGGAAACATGACTTTTCACGCATCAGATCAACACATCTGCCCCAGTCCAGCCTGCCACACAGACCACAACAGATTATACAAAGAAAACCATTCAATGTTAAGACTTCTGGAAGATTTTGACTATGTCAGTCTAGTGGAGACGCACTTATACCAGGAGAACTTCAATGATAGGAGGACAAGTCTATACACTGAGGTTAAGCTATAAAGTACAGGCACAGTCTAAGGTATTTTTAACTGCACCCACAATGACAATTTTGTCAGTCTGATGAATAAGAAAAAGGTGAGCCCAGCATAAAAGTGACATGCAAATCAAAATTCAGTTGAGCCAGAAGAAGGGTCAAAAGACCTTATTTTCCTCCAAAATGACTTAACCTTGCCCCAGAAACAGCTTTGGATAGGACTCTGAGATAGTCACTTAGACCTACAGTTTTATGATTCTGCCTGCAAGTCACAAATGCAAGCCCATGATCCCACCCACATACCTTTCCACTTATGTACACACATCTGGTGTTTTGCATAGATGTGGGAAAAAAATACTTTTGCTTCTCCCTGTATGTGGTGGTATTTTGGTTGGATTGGTTTTTTTAAAACTGAAAAATGGGAATACTTAGTGCATTTGGGGAGAAGTGCGGCAAGGGTGGAGAAACTTTATGAGGCTCAAAGCAAATCTATGAAAAGCCAAGATGGAAAAATCCAGAGAAGCATGACAATTAACCTGTTCAGGTGGTCAAACTGTTTTGGTTCCCTTGGTTTGAGATTATCTTTCTCACTGACTAATTGTCACTATATTTTAATTTCCTTTTTGAACACTAAATTCTACTTTAGCAGAAAAAGCCTTTTGTAATATCAACATCTGTTTTATGTTACATGGATTGGTTATCTTAAGTTAGCAATTTCTCAAATTTAAAACCAAACATGTACTTCAGGTGTTTATTTTTAAACTGCAAAGGCCTGTGTGAGGTTGTCTTCACAGTACTTCTCTCTCTGTAAGTGAGGTTGCAAAGCTGCATTTCTGAAGATGTTATAGAGATCTTCTGATCACAAAAATCAGGTCTCAGGTATATGGGCAAGACTTCAAAACATTTTAAAGCAGTATTATTTATACTAGGGCCGTCATTGGTTCATAAAGAAAATGGAGGTTTAGATGCAAAGGGCTTTCTCTTTGCTGTGAAAAACTACCACCGCTTCAAGACAATATAGAAAGGTCTTGACTAGAAGGGTCTATGCCCTTCAAATTCCACTTACTAACAAACTGTCATTACAAAGAATCTCTGCATGAAGATTGCATTTGTATAAATTTCAACACTTGAGAATGCAAAGTTTTTAGCATGAAAACCTAGCAGCAGTACCTTAAACCCGAAACCAAGAGTATTCCTCAGATCTGCACGTTTCCTCTGCCTCACCCTTCAAGTCTGTAGTCTGTACCCCGAGATGTAGAACTCACCTGCTAAAACCAAGCACTGCTTCCACTGCATTAAAAATATTTGCTTCTTTTTCAGAAGTACTATTCATTACAAAGTTGGCCTTTTTTAAACAATAATCATAGGGGTATACTACTAAAACATTCAAAGCAAATAATTTGTGAGGTCTGGGGGAGTTGTTTAAAGGTCACACCTTTTTCTCATCTGTTGACTAAACGTTTTATGCCCAAGGCCCTTTTGGCAATGAGCATAAGGAGCTATTTAGAATGTGAGAGACCTTATAAGGCTGGACTTAGCAGGGTGGATCCAGGTGCAACAAACAGATTTTTTTTCTACATCCACACTAACAAAGATATTTTCTAAAGCACACTTTATTACAACAAAGAACAAATACAGCATAATGCGTCTAGCAGGAGCAAACTACAGAACAGGAAAATAGCAATGAGTCACACAACATACATAATCCTGCCTCTAAAAAACAGGAGCAGAATCAGAGGACAAAGACATTTTCACAGTTAAGAGCTATAAAATGGTTATTTTCTGCTGCACTCTTTCAGTGCTCAAGCACAAAACCCCTTTCAAATTAAAAACCAACCAAAAAAGTCGTATATATCTAAAAATCTCATTTTCCTGTGGGCAACATTCTAAGGACCTATTTTCAAATGTCAAGGAGCATCTTGAAAATAATTTAGATGGCGATCCAATAGAGACTGACACACAATATTCTGCCTCCTTCTAAAAAGTGCAGGCTAAAATAGAATATGGTTAAATATTGATCAGCACTAATAGAGACCATGCAGAATTTAGCGAGTCAGTTGACAAAGTCATGGTCTCAAGTAGTTGGACTGCTCATAAATTGCTTAAGTATATAAAACCTAATATAAAACCTTGAAGCAAACTTTAAAGTTACTTCAAGAATTAATACACAATGACAGAGAGAAAACAGGAAATAATTAATTAGGCTCCTATTACTATGGATTAATCTCTCAGATCAAGAGTAGATCTTGCATACTCTGCTGTGAGATTTTTTTCTTTCATTTGCTGGAATTTGTTTTGAGTATTTTAGCCTGCAGACAAAAAGTAGCAAACAAGATTTTTCAAAGATTACAGGAAAATAAAGTAATTCAAGAGTCAATATAAGACTTCATGCAGCAGACACCAATAGTTAAGAGGCTTTTTCTACTGGAATGATCTACCACTAATTCAACTACACTTATTAAAAAATACTCATTAAAATAGATCTGGGATATTCAAGAGAAACAAGTTTTGGGTGGAAGACCATACAGGCTACAGCTGGTGTCCCTCAGAGAGCAGCGAGACCCGTGCTGGAGTAGAGCAGCAAGTTGTGACTCAGAACACACTGAAGTGCAATTCTTTGTTTCCTGATTGCTCCTTACGCACTGCACTCGCTGTCACAGCAGCCCAAGCACAGCCACACACAGAGCTCTGCTGCAGAGGGCAGCTACAGCCCAGGCACCCACACAGACAGACAGGAGAGGAAACTTCAGTAGGAATACAATCCACATGAATTCTGGACAGGCACTACCTGAATCATTACCTGGCTAGCAAACAATCCCAACTAGGATGCCAGGTGAGTTCCTATGAAGCACAATAAATAACAACTCTCTGCTCTTAGGACTTTTACTTTCACATATTTGGGAATCGCCAACTGTGACATATTAATTGAAGCAAATGTTACAAAAGCCCCAAGATAACCAAACACCTTTTGTCCCTTTTAATATCCCAGATTTATATTACTGTAATTATTTCTAACAAAATTATTTTAGTGTGCATGCCATTAGCTCAATGACAGAGCAGCAAGCATCAAAGTTTCCCCCCTTCCTGCCTTCTAGACAAGCAGCCCTCCAAAGTCCCTTAGATTTTTCTTGCCACGTTTAAGATTGTTGTCAACCAAATCTTAGAAGACAACAGAGTACATCCTCAAACACCAATCACCTATAGAAAAGCTCTCAAGCAGATCAATCACAAATTCACGAGGAAGATATCTGTGTAGCACTGTATAGATTAACCTAGTTCTATTTTAGGTTACTCCAGTCACTCCTGGCTGCGACAACAAAGCGCCTTCTCTGCAATCACGTTTCTAACCCGTCAAAAAATAAAAAAAAAATTAAATTAAGCCGACTTTTGAAACACATTCCTCCCACTCCCCTGCCCCAAAAGGCTGCAGAGCAAGGCAGAACCTTGGCACCTCGTGCCCGGACGGAGCCACACTGCAGCCAGCCCAACAGCGGCAGGGGGGCAGGGGCCGCAGCTCTATCAGCCCCAGGCAACTGGAAACGCCGCCTGATCCTAAGCGTGGGAGATCTGAGACGCAAGATTAGTGGAGAAGGAACTACAACCAGACAACAGCGTCAGCCCCGGCTACTGCCGTGCTAAAACACACGCTCTGCCCCCCACGGCGCGTGGATCGGGAGGTAACAACTCTCGGAGGACAATGGGTGAGGAGGAGCGCCTGCAGGACAGGCCGGCACAGACGGTGCCCGGAGCGGACCCCGGCCCAGGGAGCGGGCGGTGGGTGTGGGTGTAGATGTGGGTGCGGATGATCGCGGGACGGCCGCGGGAGCCGCTCAGCCGGAACCACCGGGGGGACACGGGGGCATCTCCTACAGGAGACTTCCTGACGGCCAAAAATACGCAGAAACGCCCCAAGCCCTAAAAGCGCCAACAAGAAGGCAGGATTTACCGTCGCTCACACGGCACAATTTCAAGGCCGGTGTCCGGCGGGTAAGTGCCAGCGCCGCCGCCCCCTCAGCTCGGCCGGGCCCGGCTCCCCTCTCCCCTCACTGCAGAAGGGCGCGGGGCTCGGGCCGGGCTGGGGCCGCTCCCCGCCCGCACGCTGCGGGAGGCGGCCGGGCTGGGGCCGCTCCCCGCCCGGCGCAGGCGCCGCGGAGGAGCCGGGCCGGGCCGGGCCGGGCCGGGCCGGGGCGGGCCGGGGCGCACAGGCCGCCCGCAGCGGGCAGGAGCGCCCGCCACACCCGCCCCGCCGAGGCTCCGCGCCGGGCAGCGGGGCAGCCCGGCCCGGGCACCTCCAGCCCGGCCTCTGCCGCGGGGGAGGACACGGAGCCGCCTCCCCGAGCCGTGCGCGCTCCCCAAGCGCGCCCCTACCCCTTGGCGTGCTCGGTCTCCTCCTCATTGTCGCCGTCTATGCCGCAGGTGTCCTGGTCATCCAGCTCCAGGCTCTGCTGGCTGGCCGCGGACTCGCTGTCCTCCGCCATCACGGGGGAAGGAGGGAGGGAAGGGGCGGGGGAGCCTGTGAAAGAACCGGGGCGCACGGGCAGACGCGGCCGGAGCAGCTCCCTCTAGCTGCGGTCCTTCCCCGCGCCAAACCGGGAGCGAGGAGGCGGCGGCCGCCGCGGCTGCCCGGCCGCTCCGCCGGCCGCGGGCCGGGCGGGGCCGTGCGAGCTCCCCGCGCCCCGGCCCGGCCCCGCCGCGCCCCTCATGCCGACCGCCACGCTGCTTCGCCGGGCCGCTACGGCCTCGGGGTCCCGTCCCTGGGCGCTGCCCCCACGGCCGCGGGAGACCCGAGCGCAGCCCCGGCGTGTCCGTCCGCGGAGCCCCTCGGGCCGCGCCGGGCCTCGGCAGCATCCTCGCGCGTTCTGTCGGCTTCCCCGGTTTCCGTCTCACACCGTGAACACTCGGACAGCCGGGTTAATTTCATGGGTCTCCTTAGAGCTTTAGTAGTGACTCTAGGTGTGCTGCTAGATGTAGACAAAATACCCAGTTGCTTATGGCAACAAATTGGAAGAAAGGAAGAGAGAAAAGCAAATAAATTACTTCAGATCTAGCTCTGCCTTGCTGCTCCCACTAATGTCAGTCACCAAAATCAGAGCAGTGTCTAGGGGACCCATCACCCCACCATAAATCTCAGCTTTCAGGATCTTTTCCCATTCTGCCTTCCAGGTTCTGTCTCTCCTCAGTTGTCCATAACAGAGGCAGTCAAGGTTCTGTCATGGCTGCACAAAATTAACCTTTGTCTACAATTCAGAGATGCTTTGAGCCACCTCAGATGCATGTATGAGCATAGGTCCAGATGCATAAATGGGCTTTGCCATCCCTGTGTTAAATTTTTTCCTAGCTGACTCCCAGAGGAAGCTCCAGGGCTCAATATGAAGCTCTATGAACAAAATTTGCAGGTGGTGGAGGCTGCTGAGGCCACCAGGGCAATCCCTGCACTGTGGCTGGTGGGCACTCAGCACTTTCTGTTTTCCCAGAGCCTTTTGTTGTTCTACAAGCTCCATGCTAGAAAACCTGGAATTGAATGGTAATGATTTATACCCAGGAAAACAAATAAAGAGGAACTTGTGTTAAGTATTTGAACTGTCAGGATTTCCAGGGTCATATCAAGCTTTCTGAATGAGATCCAGAATTTCTGAGTGCTTGGGTCCAGCAGTGCTGCCAAACACCACATTAAAATGTAAGAATAGGGTTCATTTTTCCTTACCTTTGCACCTGTGAAAGCAATTTTATGTGAGGAAGCTATTACTTCTGCCCTATTTAAGTTTGATCTGGATTACTTTTTTCCATTTTTGATTTGAGGTGGCATCATACTCTGCTCTGTCATGTATTGCATGTGACATATCAAGTAAAAGATCTTGCTGGCCAAACAGAAGAAAGCTATATGTCCTTCCAGCTGTCAAACTCTGATCCTCTGTGTACTGAACACTAGCTTGGGGCTGCCCTTCGTCCCACGTCACTTGGTCCTTTACAACTTGTGAGTTGCCACAAGAACTTGTGATTCAAATGCATAAAATGGAATCTGTAATTTACACTTGGCCAAGTATGACCTCCCAGTGTCAAGCCCATCGCTGTAGTTTAGAAGGAAAATGTTTCTATCATGTCACTCCACTTTGAAACGACCTCTAGGAGTAAACCTTCATTCAGTTGTAATGCATAGGAGGGAAAGGAAATCTCAAAACAAAGGCACAATACCCAATAGTTTCCAATAACAAAAAGCAATTGTAAAGTTGTCCTGTAGCCTGGAGAGAAGTTAATCCAGTGATTATGAATTATTATTCCCCCCCTCATAATAATGTGTAAGAGGAAGTGAAGAACAGTAGGTCGATGACTAAACAGCTGTATTGAATCACTGTGTTGGAGAAGCTGTAGATTTCACTGTCTTCTTTCCTTTGCCACAATTTTTCTCACTTCATTGAGACAAATGGAGTAGAAGAGGCCTGGATCCTGACTCTTCTTACATCTCAGATTGTCAGTTAAAGAGGCAATGTGAATGTCTCCCAGCAAGCTACCCTGCTCGGCTTTCTCCCTAGAAGGGGGACTATAGCTGCAGAATGGCTGCTGTTCTGTACTTTGTAGCAGGCATCCTGAGATTATTCTCCGGGTTCGACCATGGCAAGGTCAAATGACAGCAATGGATTGTGCCTTGCATTTCATGAAAATGTAACTTTTGCTTATACTGCAAGTAGAGAAGTTCACCAAAAGTGAGAGTTAAGCACCTGTCCTGCACTGTGGATTTCTGAGGTGGCTTTGCATTTCTGAAATGATGAGACATATTCCCAGAGCACTTAAATTCACCCTGCAGACACTGCTCAGCAGTTACACTACTTGATAGATGCTAGCTATCACATGTGTAGTTTTCTTCTGAAAATAGAGCAGCAAGGTGAAAAAATCTTAGAATTTCAGGACCCCAGATGCTCAGCCACAGAGAGTTATTCTCTCTGTGGCTGAGCATCTGGGGTCCTGAAATTCAAAGATTTTTTCATGTATGAAACATTAGGACAGCAAGCAGCAAACATGGCACCTGCAGTACCCTAAAAGGCTCCCTGTGGGCATCTGTACTTCCAAAATCTCTGTTGTTGCATGTGGGTATATCCAGGAAACCCCCAAAATGCTGCATGCCAGTACTGCAGACACAACCCATGGACTCACACCAGTCTAAGCAGACCATCAGAAACCATCAGAAATGTTTAAACTTAACCAGGTAAAGAGCTTGTGTTTGTAAAGGTGCAACTTAGTGGTTTTAATTGACAAAAAAGACCTCTTCCTAGATGTACATGGAAGATAAAGCAAAAGCCTTTTATTTTATGAAGATTGAAAAGAAGAAAGCACAGACATTTTGCACAAAAGCTGAAAAAAGTATTAACTAAAGAAAATAGACTTCCTTTGCAGGAGATACATTTCACTTAATACTAAATGGCATATCATGAAATCAGTTAAAATATTTGTAGCATATCATCAAGTATTTACCAGTTGGGTATTTTCATGGGTCTCCTTAGAGCTTTAGTAGTGACTCTAGGTGTGCTGCTAGATGTAGACAAAATACCCAGTTGCTTATAGCAACAAATTGGAAGAAAGGAAGAGAGAAAAGCAAATAAATTACTTCAGATCTAGCTCTGCCTTGCTGCTCCCACTAATGTCAGTCACCAAAATCAGAGCAGTGTCTAGGGGACCCATCACCCCACCATAAATCTCAGCTTTCAGGATCTTTTCCCATTCTGCCTTCCAGGTTCTGTCTCTCCTCAGTTGTCCATAACAGAGGCAGTCAAGGTTCTGTCATGGCTGCACACAATTAACCTGTGTCTACAATTCAGAGATGCTTTGAGCCACCTCAGATGCGTGTATGAGCATAGGTCCAGATGCACAAATGGATTTTGCCATCCCTGTATTTAACTTTTTCCTAGCTGACTCCCAGAGGAAACTCTAGGACTCAAATATGAGTGCAAATATATGAGCACTCAAATATTTTGGGCATCTTAGTGGCCAGCATGAGTTCATGAGAACCCCAGGTTACTGAGGGAGGAGCCATCTCTGCTTGGCAGTAAGAAATACTGGGGATCTGGAATCCTAAATTCCCAGTACAGGGACTGGATGAACCATCAGGTGAGACTGTGCAGTATGTGGGCAGGGCTGCCCTTCTCTTTGCTGTTCTGCAACTGAATAAAGCCAGCCAGGCACAGATATTGTTTCCCTCCAGCAGCCAGGCATAACCCAGACTTGTTTACCTACCTAGCAACACATTAATTACATCCCAGTGAGCTGGTGATATAGAATCCAGCATTCAGGCTATCGGCATCATCTGATTAGTCTATGTGTTTTGATTATTAAATACTGCAGAAGAAAAGTACCTAAAACTTTCATGAGGCATAGGACTGCTCCTACCTTTACACACCACATTGAAATATTCATGGCATTTATAATTTTAAATGGATTTGGATTGCAAGTAACAACTTGGTGTAAACATTTTTAATCTTGTAAATTGGAAGCAAAATGGGTCCAATTTGAAAATTAGCTAGTATTTCAGTGTTTCCCCTATTTTTCTAATTAAGATTTAAAAAGTTATTGAGCAAACAAATAGATTTAGTTCATTCAAGTGGATACTACTGTCACATTGGGTTTTTTCTAATTGGCTGCTCTTCATGGTAAAAAATTAAATACTGTCTTCCTCAATTCTGAATGAGAGGCAAGTGTAAAAGAGTAAGACTGAAAATAAACAGAAAAAATACACCAAAACACTTTGCACAGTTCTTACAGTTCGCAACAGCAGAAGTAGAAATGGTTAGGGAAGAAAATGAGCTTGTGATGCCACATGTTGCACACCTGTATCCATGTGAGATCACACCTCTGATCTTTACAACTCTACCTCTTTGTAGCCCCCCAGCATACCATGCCTGGGGAGCTGCAGACTTGCCTGTTCTCACAGCCTGCTTGCTGATGGCCTGGATTGGCTGCAGGGTCAAACTGGGGGCAAGTGTTCTCCAAGCATCCCATTCTTTCTGCTGCACTGTCCTCCAGCTTTTTAAATTCCATTTTCAAATGCAGCTCTTATCTCTTCTATTTTACAGCTTACCTTTGCACAGAACCATCTGCTTCTCCATGCTGGTGTCTGCATGGCAAGGGCTGTGGGCTGTACAGCACTGAAGAGGGTTAGGCATATACATGCATAATGAAAACATATCAAAGCATTAAAAAAATGTGTATGATAAATACAAATCTTTGTGCTTAAAATATGGGTGATAAGGATAGAGAGACTATTATTGCTAGTAAAGATTTCAGTTCTTTAAACCATCTGTTTTTGATGATTGTTGGAAGCAAGATACAAGACTTACATCAAATACAAGTTCAAACTGGTTTCAGCACTGCTCAGTTCCTCAGATCCTGGGGTCTCTAGCCCCAAAAAGTAAAAAAAAAAAAAAAAAACAAAAAAAACCGAACAACAAAAAACAACTTAATAATAGGAACCAACAATTAAATAATTATTACAAATATATAAGTATTTTGCCTTTTTATGTATATTTTTATTCTGGGACCTTTCTCAAACTATGTATGTGAATGAGAATTAGTGGTGACAGATTTTTGGATAAAGACAGCGTTGACACAGGTACTGCAGGAGCTGTGACTGATACTGAGCAATTACTTCTGCCCATCCAATCTCCAGATCAGTCCAATTTACTCCCATCAGCTCTGCAATCAGTTCTCCCACTAGCCTTTTACACTTCCCCCTATCAATGTGCCTGCTGTTTCCTTCTCTTTGCAGGGAGGCTGCAGGTACAGCCAAGATACTTTTATTTCTCTCATTCTGAATGGAGCAATAGATACATTAATTATTCTTTATCTCTTGACCATTTCAGTAGTTTTTCCAAAATGAAAGTTTTTGGAGTTTTCTTTTTGTCTGTTTCAGATAGTTCTTTACCCACAAACAAAAAAGAACTCTTTCCTGTGACAGATGTGCCACAGGGTGGTAAGAAACAGATTAACAGTATGATTTAGGATGCACACCTATGGCATGCAGAATTACATGGAATTAAGAAGTGTCTATAGACATAGTGTCTTCCCTATGAAGACCATAGAAAATCAGACTCGATTATATAAACTCTCCAATTTCTATGCAGAGTTTCTTTTGATTTTACGGTAAGATTTTACCCTTCATAATTTTACAACTTTGTGCAAAATAAAATACTCTGTCAAGTGTGCAACAACTTGACAGAGCAACTTACGTAAACTATAGATACTAGACAAGCTTTAATTACAAAATGAATACATCAGGTCTAGGCTAGAAGGCAAGTTTGAATAAATCTCTTGGAAGTTGGAGGTACAGCAGAAACAGCATCAAGCATGGTTTTGACCTTGCAATGTCAGACCACAAGGACAATTAAGTTAATTAATACAAGCCTTTATGGGCTCTCATGCTGGTTCTTCCAGTCAGTCTGGGCGAGCAACCCTCACTTCATCATTGCTTGGTGTTGAAATGCTGAAACTGGTATTTAAGCCAGCTTTTATATTAAGTGCACTTACATACACACATACATCCATGTGAATGTGTATCCATGCACGTGTGCCCACACAGACACTTATCTAAGTGTGCTTTCAAGGATTTCAAGGAATGAATGGCCAGTCCAGCTGTCAAGACAAATACACTTCTCACCAGGGGGAACTTGGCTATCATGTTTTGCTTTTCTCATTTTTATTTTGTTATTTAATGCAGGATTGCAAGGTGTTAAATACAAGTTAGAGCAAATAACATAGATACAAAGAAAGCTTGCCCTCACCAACACCTAAAAGTAGCTTCATTGAAAAATCTAATCTTAGGGTGTGACATTCTATGTCCCACTGATGTGTGGCCTCACAGCACGGCACAAAACTGAAAGCAGAATCAGGGACCTGGGTTTATAGAAGGGGCATTCCTTGAAGAGAGAGGAGACAGAAGCCAAGGCCCATAGCTTCTCTCATCTCCAAGCTTTTTAAACTTCCTACAACCACTAAATCAACAAAACCTCTTAAAAAACAGTGCTTGTAACAGGAACTACTTTAAATAAGTTCTTTCTGTATTGATGCCCAACCTCTCTTGCAGCAGGACCAGCCATTCCTTTGAAAGTGAGATTTATCATCTCACAGCATTATTTTAAGCACCATTTCATCCCTTTTTAATATAAAACTGTCAGAGGCATTCCTCTGGTTTATTGAGGAGTGTGTCTTTCTAGTCATGTGAACACAAAGTTCTCTACAGAATTACAAAAATAACATGTAAACAAGTATTTAATTTGTACCTCTGTTGTCATCACATTTTCCTTCCCTGTGCCTCTAAGTTTCTAAGGCAGAATAGCTATTTAATGATCAAACAAACTAACTGGCACTGTTCATTCCTAGAAGAAAAACACATCAATAAAACAAGAAATACTTCAGTTCAGTGATAATAGACCAGGTGCCACAGTTCGGAAAGTAATTACCTGTAGATACCAGAAGATTACAGCTGAAAAGAATTAGATACGTTTTCTATTATTACTGACAAAGAGAAGACACTACCTGGCCTCAATTTAACAGCTGGAATTACATCAAGAAATGTAATAAAAAATACTC
Source organism: Lonchura striata (assembly GCF_050655825.1). Classification (NCBI taxonomy): domain Eukaryota; kingdom Metazoa; phylum Chordata; class Aves; order Passeriformes; family Estrildidae; genus Lonchura; species Lonchura striata. Next base: position 21,534,196 of record NC_140704.1, on the reverse strand, counting down.
CTCTATTCTGAAAATTGTACTTAATAGCTGCCTATTTGTTCACCTGAAGCTCAAATTCCCACTGTTTTACAGCATGGAAATGAAAATAACACATATAATGAAAATATAATGTATGTACATAACTATCATGGCATATGATATAGCAATATATTATATGTATTATAAATCATGTTTGAGTGTGTGTGTATATACATACACGCACATAATAATAGTAATGTTAGCATTATGAAGCATTAGTGTTGAACCTACCAGTTTTTCTGTCTGTTAACAGAGGAACAGGAAAAGAATAACTGAGTTGCTCCCATTTTCCTCAACTTTGGAAACAGTAGTCAATTTTTTATTTTATTTTATTTTATTCTAAACCCAAGGTGGTATTCACAAGGCAGAATACAGAGCCATCAGTGATGATGCATTTTGATTTGAATGGAGATGTCATAAGCTGAGTGTTCCCCAGCAAAGAGGCTGGGCAAGGTCTCTCTCTGCACTTGGACTGACAGCAGGCCCAGGAAACAACTGATGATCCTGTGCCAGCTGCCTACTGGTGTTACTGACGTTGTTAACTGTGCTTTTATTGAAATGATGAACTGCTTCATACACAGCATGTCTGGAGGAGCAGTTCACCACCAGGTGGCAGATACCACAACTTGAATTCCAAACGCTAGAGACCAAACGGCAGCACTGATTCAGAAAAACCCTATCTGTTGCACATGTATTTTAGAAAAGTAAACAAGATACTCACTCTTCTTCTTTGACCAAGTCCAAGGATGTACTGCATGGACCCTACTGTGCTCCAAGTTACAGACTAATTATAGTTGATTACAGTGTTATAATACATTTTAATAACCAGATGAATTCTTGTTAAGAAAAAAAATAAAAGCCTTTTTGGTTCACTACAGACCTTCCTAGTGTAAGAGTAAATATCTCATCCAACACTTGCTTATTTATACCTGTATCGTTCTGTAGGCTAAACTCTACATTCTTACCAATTTGAAACATACTGGTTCAGAATAGTGAGATAAAATTGGTTCCTGATAACATTCATGGATAGAATGAAGGGCAGAAAATGAAAATATTACTAAGGTATTTCAAGAGTGCTTAATTCACTCTACTAAAGCTATTCAGTTCTCCCTGTAAAAAAGCATTACGAGCAATTTCCAAATGCTCGTCCTTCCTTTGTTATCTGTTTATCTCAGATCAGTACCACAAGTTTGTATAATTTGTCTAAAATGTTAGATTGCAAATGCTCTGAGGCAATAACCAGTTTTTGTCCCTGAATTTGCAGAGGGTTTAGCATGCTGGTATCCTGACAGAGCACTGAATCAAATAGTAATAGGTCATTATCACTGTAAGTCAAGGTGGTTTACAGACAGTTTAAAAAGCTTTGAGAAGCAAGTATTTGAGCAGGAAAAAAGTGGGAGCTGAGGGACAACCATGAAGCAAATGCACTCTTAATAAGTGTATTGACTCCCAACAGTGCTAACATTTCACGAAGTCTGTGTTATAAATGAACCTGAACTTTGAAGATTTGTTTCTAGTATTTTTTTTTAAGACAAATGTATTTTCATTACTTTTGTAAGCTTTGTCAGTACAAACTTGCATTTTTTTCCCTACCAATATCTCCCATCAAAAAATAAGAAGACAATGGCTTTTCGATTATCTTCTACATGGACTTGGAGCTGCTGTTGCCAAGACCTATTCAAGTTATACTTTGTTCTCTGTGTTTTGTAAGTGTTAATAGTACTTGGTTCACTGTGGAAGTGCAATATAAAAGCAAGAAAATTTCTCTGTATTTTACTGATATATCTGCCTCAGGAATTTTTTGAAAATTAAAACACGGAACTTATCACTGGACTTTAGATTAGGCATAACATACTCCAATCTTAAATCTTAAACTGTTACCTGAACTGCATTAACTCTGTTCCAGCTTCATTTAGCATATGGCCCAGGTGTGGATATAGAGAAATACTATTACACCAATTAAAAAATACTATTTTAAAGAATATTTGAAACATACCCTCATTGTGTTTGTTCAAGTATATTTGCTGTATTAGGACCACAAATTATCAAATGAACATAAAACCAACACAATTAAAGAAACAAACCACTGCAATTTAATAGCAACAATCTCACTTTACAAGATAGCAATGATGGAAACTTTGCAAAGGAATGTGAAAAAATAATGTAATTAAAAATGACAGATTTAAGACAACAGAAAACTGGAAATTAAATAGCACAATAATTCTAGTATGCAGAAATTTTATTCAGAATGTTTACTTATGCAGCATTCTGATTAATAAGTGACACTGTATTACCAGCACTTACTGACATCTGATCAATACTATGCCCTTAAAGTCGTATTTTTCTGTTCAGACCTTGCACAAACTGACAATAAGTAACCCAGAGCCCAAAATCAATTCACAGGTGGTCATTACAAAATTCATAAACAGAACAGGAAAGGACCTGCCACATACACAATGAGTAAAATGTAATTTAGTGCTAATATGGTGATTTCAATATTCAATGCACTCCACAATATTTTAGATTCCTTTTACAACATATACCACTTTCAAACATGAATCAAAACAAAAGGTGATCTGGCTTTGAGGATGGAAAGGAGCATTGACCTGGGAACTAGGAAATCAGGATTCAACTCCTGGCTAGAGATCAGGTTCCCAGGTAAGACATACAGTAATATGGAAATTACAAGACTCGCTTTCTATGAAAACCTTGAAATTTACTGAAAATAAAGTAATGAATGTTAGTTGGGGCTTATTATTACAAATTAAATAGGAACTATATAGCACTTAAATCACTTTGGAATAATGTATAACTTTAGTAAGCATGACTGCTGCTAATCTGCATAAAAATAACTGAATGAAACATGATAAACTGAATGTATACAAAGGATTCCACATGGAAATCACATACTTCCTCTTCTTTGAACCCAATTCATGAAAAAGTGAGAAGAGTGCAGTAAGTGTGAGTACCCACAGAAATCTCAGAAAGAAAACTGGCCCACGGGAAGTGTGACTCCAAAGGGAATTTTGGTGATACCAGGATTTCATTTCCAATGTATTCAGTGATACTTAAGCAAGTCATTATGTATTTATCAAGATACAGAGTATGCTTTTCTGAAAAGGGGTCTAAATTTCAGTATTCACTTAAGCTCATGAGAACTGCAAAAGAAAGTAAGTCACATGAGCATAAATATGCACAGGAAAAATGAAATCAAAGTATTTTTAAATACCATAAAATAATGTGATAACCATGAACAGAGAAAATAAATTCACTAAGATACTTTTTGCAGTTTATTTTCAATTATAATTTTTGGATAACCAAGCAGCTCTGTATGGAAAAAGCACAGAAGAGTAATTCTGGCACTTTTGGATAGTACATTTGTGTTTTCCTCAAATTTTTCTAGACACATTCAGTCCAGTTGCTCGGTCGATAGTCCATTTTATATGAGCATGATTAGCTCATGGGATTCCAGAGGAAACTAATATATACAGTCAATGGAACTATCTTCTTGGCTACTCTGGGCCCTTTAAAATGTCTTCTAAGTCTATCCTGGCTAAACAGAATCCACAATATACATGATAGCTATAGAATACACTGTATTGAAATGAAAAATGCTTAGCACAAAATGGGACTCTTGGCATGCAGCTTAAAATAAAAGGTAGAAGTTCAGAAGTTTATAAAATCTCAAATGGGGTCAATTAAAAGGACTTAGCAAAAGAAGGGACTGTTCATTGTTACTGTAAAAAAGGCACTTTGAGAAAATGGTACCAGAATTGGAGGAATCTTAGTCGACACAAAGTTCAGTTTGGTTTCATAAAAAGGCTTCAATGCTAAGGGATGCTACTCAAGTTTCCTGCAGTTGTACATTAAAATAAATTGCTGAGTAGTTCATAATAAAGGACATAATATGTTTACAACCAACTTGTAAAATTAAGAAAAGCATAGTATAAGCAAAATATTACTAAAAGCAGCAATGCATAGCCTTTCATTGAGATAATGCACAATTTTGGACACCATGTGCCAAACTCCTGTTTTTAAGATACTTTCAGTAGCATTATCAACATAAAATTGGCCTACAAAACAAAAGCTTTACCAGCTCCTATTCATAAGGAGATTGAGGTCATAAACCAACCAAAACAATTTGTCAATATTTTCAACATCCTGGATGACCAATATCAAGTATATGGAATAACAATCACACTCTTTGTTCAGCTATCTCACTGGAGGCAGCTGTTAAATCAGAGGAATGATTTTAATTCTTTTCTAACATTTACACAGTAATGCATTTAAGTTCTTTCAAATGTTGCTCACCACAGTTTGTTTTTCTCTTTTCTCTCCACAATATAAAAAAAAAAAAAAAAAAGGAAGAAAAAAAATATCAAGCACTTCCACAGAAAGGATATTTGGCAATTTTATACTCCACTGTAGGGTGGATTTTCACAATAGCTCATTTTAGATTGAAAGTCATTAGTGGTCTTTCCTCTCGTTTCTGCCAAGGACTCTTCTTATCTTCACCTTGGTCATCTTCCTCATCCTCCTCATCTTCATCATCATCATCTTGAATGGATGTTCCATGTTCAGGACTAGTTAATGGCTCTGGTTTGGTATCCACAGTTCTGGTTTCCTCCTGCAGGCTGGGCAGCTGCACACCACTTCTCTTACTGGTGCCTTCTAGGAGGCATCGGAGAGCATTGTCCTCAGGGCTACAAACTGCTGTTCCACACTCGCTGCCACTTTGGTCCATATCATCCAAGTACACAAGCTGTGTGTAAGCTGTGCTATCTGAAACCTTCCGCTCTCTCTGCTGGTGCTCCTGCACGGGGGGGTGGCTCTGTGGCGCAGACAGATGATCTCCTCTTCCCTTTCGGGCAGATTTCGGTTCATTCATGTCAACACCAGAGTCCAAGCTGGCATCGTTACTCCCGTTCCTACCAGCTCTTTGGAGATCAATGTATGAATGTCTGACGTGAGCATTTGAACGCCCGTCCAAAGAAACAAACCATGCTCGAGGATGAGGCAATGGCTTTCCACCTCCTAATTCCATCAAAGCCTTTTCTGTAAGAAGCTGCACTTCGCTATTCATCTGAGCCAGGGATGCATCATTCAGAGAGGCAGGAATGGAAATAGATTCAGACATGGAAGCATTTTGCTGACTCCACTCAGCTGCACCTGCATCTTGCAAATGTTGCTGAGATATTGCTTGGGATGCCAACTGCTGGGGCTGCAGCTGCTGGGCAGGGTGTGGGAAAAGCCGTGCGTGAGGGTTGGGAAGCTCAGCCTGAAGTCTTTCTATATCAATCTGCTGGTCAGCTGGGACAACCAGGGGCTGGCTAACAAAAGGGTGTTCTCCAGGCAGCTTCATGTAATGACCTGGGATGACCAGTGCAGGCAAAACCTTTCTGTAAACACTGTCGTTGACTTGGTCGACAGAATTGCAGCAGATTAACTGACCTGGTCGAGGGAAAGACGCAGGCCTTTCAAGGTGATCAACTGAACGAGACATCATACAATCAGTAGGTCTGCAGTCCAGCAGCTCTTTTTCAGGGGCTGAAGGTGTGGGGTATATTTGTTCCTGAATATTGTATTTACTTCCAGTAGCAATATGGTTCATAGATACTTGAATTTCTCTCTCTTGCTTTTCAAATAAAGGCTGAGACAGCATAGCATTGTAACTTCTCCTATACTCATCTTTGATAGGGGACTCATAGCCTTCAGCTGTTTCTGTAGATTTTCTTGTCTTTAGAGGAAAACTATCTGCTGACTTGTGGTAGTCTTTTCTTAGAGACCCACTGGGAGTCAGGTCATCCAAGGAAATTCTGCTCTTGTCTTTCTCCTTGTCAGAGAGCAGTTCCTCTCGGGAGCTAAACTCCTGGGAAGTACTGAAGGAGTGTTTGAGCATAGGTGTATGCATATCTGCTTCTCCAGTAGGTGATACCATCTCCATGTGGACAGCACTGATTAATTCCTTTGCCCCTGAGTTTTCAGCGTGTCCGTTGCTAGCAACGGACAATCCACCTGGAAATTCTGACTCACGACGTGAAAATATTAAATTTATATGGGACATTGAGGTTGCTTGATCCTTCTTAGAAGTGTCCAGTGCTGTTGAAAGCTGTAGTTTCTTATGATGTTGACGTGGTCTTAGACATTTTCTTCTATAAAAGGCAGTAACAAAAGACGTTAGAAATTTATGAAGAAACAAGAGAAATAAGTGTGTCTTAACAGAAGATTTTAAAGCAGTGATTAGTATTAGGGGAATTGAACTTTTATTACATAATCTAAAAATTAAAAGCTTATCCCAGCAGCGAAGATAAAATTAAAGAATAACTAATGTCATTTGGGAAACATTTCAAGTGCCAATTACAACTGGAGTAAATGTCTAGAGAAGGCAAGTATAAAATCACTCATTAGTACGCATTTGCTGATAATTTAGCATTCATTTTACTACAACACTAATAGATCATTTTCAAATGCATAAAGGTACAGAGATCTTGAACCTATGCCCATGTTTGATAGGAAATTACATAGAGAACATAGGTACAGATGTGTGTGATTCACTTGACTACCATCCTCCCAAAGGCAGAGATTTATATGCTGTACGTAACTAGGAACACAGGAAATTTGATGTTTCTTTCTTTTTCAAGTGTTTGCTTGCCTTTTTTCCCCACAAAGGAAAAATGTTTCAATACATAAGTTTTTCATTTCATAAACACAAAAAAGCTTGTATTTTCAACAAGAACTAAGTAACCAGGATGATGACTCTTACCTGCAATAATACAAAAGCAGACACAGCAAGACTAGAAGTATGAGAGCCATCCCTCCTAAAATTGCCAAAAGAAACATTGTGTGATAGCTGGTAATGTCGTGTGTTACAACGGGACCTGGAAGCCAGAAAAGAGAATTTAGACCTGTACCAATCTGCAAATAGGAAGAGGAACAACAGTTGAACAAGGAGAGGGACACTCTCCCTTATTATGAGGGTGTTAAGCAAGTGCTGCTCATAGCCCTGATGCCTACTGAACAGACCATCTCTGGAGAAGGGAGCAAGCTGTGGAGAAAGCATGTGCTGGTTTTCATGACTTTAAGTCCAAGTAGCTCATTCTGTGGAAAAGCAGTTAGTTTCAATGGGAGCATGCATCAGTGAATACTGCTTTCCAGGTCCTAATGCTGACACCGTGTGCCAAAAAGCTCTTGCCACTGGAGAAAATCCATCTCAGTATCTCCCAGCACTGTAATGCACAAAGCAACACTGTGGGCAACAGCTGCTCTGCTCATCTGTGGCTCTTCACACCAAACAGTACAGACAGTGTGTACAGGATTCACTGGAGGATGTGTCTGAAGTCTAGATCAAGCCAAGCCAAGCAGATCTTCTGTAGCTTTAATTAAAGGCCACTAGTGAAACAGTGTTGTAACTCCAGGTTTAAATAATGCTTAGTAAATGTTCTAACAAACAAAGGAATGCACACATCTGGACATCTGTTCACAATTATGCATGTGTGACCCAGTTGGTTTGTAAAATCCTTATGATGGGCAAGGAGGTACAGCACCAGCTGGCAGACTAACATGCATGTACTGTGAAGGACAACAAACTTGGCCAACTTAGAGGGTCTAGTCATAAAGCTTGCAAAACCTCATTTGTTGATCTTGAGTGGTCTGTAGAGCCACTGCTAGGAAAACAAAGATAATTTTTGTCCATTTTTGAGATTAGAAATCAAATAGATTCAATAAGGAGATAAAATATGCAAAATTAATTAACTTATTAAAATATTGCATTTGGGAAATCTAAATATTTATACATTCTGTCCCACCACTACCATTACATAATTGATTTTACAATTGCTTTAGGACATTAAGGAAAAGGAAGACAAGATGAATCACTTGAATTTTTCATGAAAATGTTGTTTTCATTGCAATAAAGTTTTAGGAACTCAGATCTAGCCCTAGAAGGAAGAAAAAGTAAAACACAAGTAGAAACTCTGCCATACAAGGTAAATCACAAGGACAAATAAGCATTCTCTTGTTAAGAGTTACAGGCCTTGTAATCTCAGAATTACAAGCACAATTCCATGACTATTGTAACTTCCTTGCAATCTGGGGCAGAGCTGTACTGGGAAATGTTTGGCTCAGAGCAGTTACTTTTTCTTCAAGAACAATTATTTTGTAAAATTTTGTAAAATTCCAATAAATTTAGGATGAAAGCTTATTCAGATCTGCACCCACCTCTAAATTCTGTTCAGCAATGAATCAGCTGAATATTCCAGCATTTAATATCTATCATTTAAAAGAACCTCAAATAAAAAGCTCACATATTATGAAACAACTTAATGATACGTATGAGGAGACTTTAAAATCTGTCCTTATGCAAGAGTTTGGTTTTGTTGGTTATATTTAGTTTATTGAGCTTGCACAGCCAAGGCAAGCATGTTTTCATTTCTATTGGATTAGGTTGTTATCTGGAAAGCCTAATACAATCTGTAAGGAGTTCTGGGTTGGATTTTTTTTTATTGATTGATTGGCTGATTGCCTCATTTATACACAGAGGTATTCCAGATTATTGCTGACTGAAGAGCTTCTACCAAGAAATCTGAGGCAGACACAGACAGAAAAAAGGAAGCAGAAGTTGCTTTGCAGCATAAATAAAGCTGCAAAGCACATATAATTAATACCTCTTTCAAAGCCATTTTTTACAGTTATGTGAAGAGGTTTGCAGATGGCAACCAATCAGCTCTGTACTAATGCCACAGTAAAATACCTCCTGGAACTTCTAGGCTAAGTTATTCACAGTGTAAATTAATCAGTCACCAAGAGGATGCAAAACACAACTCAGGGCAAAATGGGCATCTTCAGTGCAAAAGGAAAAAAGTGTCAGTCCATCCATCCATCCATCCATCCATCCATCCATCCATCCATCCATCCATCCATCCAAAGTGTCTAACCCAGGAAAATGCTGGTTTTGGGCAAGTTCATATCTCTGAGTTTCTGTACAGAAACTTCACAGCACCTGTTCTACCTGCTGGAACACCAACACACTGATGCTATCACTCCAACTGTTTTCTAGTAATGGCTCTACCAGGCAGTGGTGACACAAATGCATCAAAGCAGAAGCACATTGAAATGTTCCCCATTCAGATATTTTGAGGGTTGCCCCACACAATCCTGAAAAGATTTAACTCTTTACTTTCAGATTTCTGTTTTCTAATAATCCATTAGTGATCAAGCTGTGGCATCTTAGATGAGGTCATTCTGAAAAACATAAACATTATATATAAATAAATAATTACCCAGTGCTGCAAATATCAGTAAAATCCAATTCCATCTTACCTGGGATAGTAGGTGACATAGCTGCAACCCAGTAGCCCAGCTGAGGTGCAATGTAAGTCCAGGTCAACTGATTTCCTTCTTGTTGTACAATGCCCAAACTACTCTTCAGCCATGTCCCTGTAAATGTAGAAGTTGTAGGAAGATGTTACAGATATTCACATATTTCTCTGCAAGCAAGAGGAAAATCAAGCAGTAACAATGTCCACTATCCATGTGCGCTAGGGCCTGTGTGTGTGAAGTGAAGTGGGAAGTTGTGCCTTCTGGTCACTGGCATTTGAGAGCACCCATGGTTTTCTCAGAAGCAAAAAACCCCAAACCCAAAACCTTTAAGATTAAATAAAACTAGTAAATCTTCAAAACCTGTCAAAAGAAAATATTTATTGTCCTATTGGGTTCCCCTCTTTTGAAGATGGATATTCCTGAAGCTGATTATATGCAGATAGCCCACTTAAAAAATATAGTTCAAGAGACATCTCTCTGACTACACTTGATATCTACACACCACCTTTCTACCAGCCCTGGCTGGCAACTTCTAGAAGACAGAGGAAAAGGTTTCCTCAAAATGGCTTTCCTATACAGACAGCAAGCTTAGTTACTGTCAGTGAGGAGAATTACATTGCATCATTGCTGTGATTAACTCTGTTAATCATTCAGTATCTGTATAATACCCCCAGGAATACTGTTTGGTAACAGTTGATGAGTTTTTTAAAACATGTTTCTCAAATGAAACAAAATTAATTTTTTTTTAGAATTATAAACTGATAATTCCAAAATAAGTAAGACTAACAATTTTAAAGCAATGTGTTTCCCAAACTTTCAGTCCTGGCTTGGCACCTCCAGTGGGTGTCATAATAGAAGGCTTGGCCTCCTTAAGGCCTCACATATTTTGATGGCCACTACCAGGATGCTGCTCTGTGTACACAGAAGGGACAAACCCCTTTGCATTTCTGTAGTGCAGTTCTCTATTTCTGTGCTGAAGGGGGAGGAATGCTGTGTTTCCCTTACCCAGCTTCAAATGCTCACTTGAAAGGCAAGCTGCATCGTGTACTTGTGATTCCCCTTCCTTTAAATAAGTCTCCTACTTGTAATTCCCAAAATGGTGCTTTTCATTAGATGTCACTTAGGATTAAGGAACAGCATTTTAATGGATAACAGTCATCTGAACACTCAGTATTAAGTACAGAACACACAGAAGAGGTGCTGCAGCTGGGTTTGTTGTTTTTATAATACATTAAAGATCCTGATGATTACTTCTCTGTTCCTTAGATTATCCACCTGTGCAAACCCTCTACAAGAATGGCTTTTTTGAGTATTTATTTCCTCCCTATTACTGATTTTTCCTATGTAAGACCACTGTCTTAGGCTAATAATAAATCCAACTGAATATAGTGAAAGGTTTAGAAGAATACGTGATTGAGAGGGTTTCTAGACTTAGATGACTACTACTGCCAGATGCCAATTGTATTTGCAACCAAACTGAATTTGTTCAGGGAAAAGGAATTACTGATGTAATTATCAGTTTTTCAAGTATAATTTCCAGTCTGTAGAGGGTAGCAATAATCTCTTATTTCATAAAGAAAGTCATGCAAGACTAGTAATTTTAATTTACAGTACTAAAAGGACCAAAATCTGTGTACACAGATTTGCATATGTGGCATGTATTACTGTAACAGAACATCTTAGTGTAGTCATTCATTTACCTCTCTTAGAGAAGCATTTTCAGGAAAAATAGAATGGAATTGTCCACAGTTACAGGGAGTTTCTGGAAAATCTACGAGAAGTAGATTCATTTTTCTCTATTAACATGGCCACTAACCCTATCCATGCACTTCCAGGGAAGAAGTCATACTAATAGCCCTGAAGGTGAAAAATAGCCTTTAAGGTCACAAATTGATCTTATCTTGTCTCTAAAATGCCATTTGGTTAAAAAACTCTGTAATCTTTAACCTTGTCATTTTTCTTTTTCTGCAAGATCTGGATGATGAGAATACTACCGATTATTGAACTACACAACAATGTGAAATAAAATTTTAACAGAGACATAGAGTGCTGATTAAAAATAAAAGGAAGGACCAGGGTGATGAATACATAAAGTTTACCATATTTTTCTTATAACCTCCAAGCCCTTTAAATTCACAAGCAGAGTGCAGACGTGTACATAATCTGGTGAAGTTCAGTACCTTCCATGTCTATTTCTACAGCTGCCTCCTGGAGCAGAAGCTGTTACTGATCCTCTCACTAGGGGGAACTTGTGTCCAGCATGCCTTACCCACAGGATGCTGCCTCCCGAAAAGCCTTTTGCTCAGTAATACTCTGCATAATGCAGCCATCAAGAAGCTCAGAGGGGCTGCAGGCTTATTGCCATGAGCAGAGCTCTGCTGCTGTCCTGCCAAACCAGCAGCAGCTCAGGTCGCTCATATTTTAGCAACAAGAATCCCTTATTTGCAATGGAAGCAAAGAAGAGACTACTGAATAAGCCTCAGACAGGTTTCACACTTGTCTGCTGCTCACTTAGTTCACCTGTTCATAGTAACCACTGGATTTACTCCAGGCAATATGGTGCTCTGCATAAATTAAGGAAAAATGTAATTCTGTCTCTCTGTTATGGATAGTTAAGACAATTCAAATACATAAAAGATATATCCAAAATTGGTCATCTTTAAACAAAAGATATGCAGCTTTTGTTGACCATACCCGACAAATTGGTGTATTATGACAGAAAATAGTAACTTCTAAATGGCGCCACCCAAAGTTCCTTCACCAGGGTGACACCAAGTGTGGGTTCCTGTGAACCATGAGTACACAATTTCATCATCAGCCCTTTTTTAATACTTTAATTGTCCAACACTATGGTGCTAAATTTGCCTAAAAAAGTTTCACCATCTCTTACCAGTAGTTCACTAATAAAACAGAGCATCCTCCTACATCATGGGACGAAGAAAGCAAAGAACTCCATCCTCTACAACAGCAGCCAGCAGCAACAAAACAGGTTTGAGTGGAAACAGCTGAAAACACAAAGTCCTGTACTGTTTCTTTTGTGAACAAAGAGCTGAAAGCCAACCTGGTGTTACTGGAGGGAACTGATATACCTCCAGTATTCTGCAAATCCATCAGCATTTCCAGGTCTCTCATATTTCATTCTTTATAGGTTCTGATTTCCTGGTTGCTTTTTAAGTATCATTAAAAAAGCAGTGCTCTTGCAGCTCCTTACATGCAATGCCCTGCTGTAAAGACTAATGTTGGACCTTCTATTGAGCAAAACTCAATTGCTTGGTAGTGACTGGCTGTGCTCCTACATTTCACACTGTCTTACGTGATCAAGAGTTCATTGCTGTGCAGCCTTGAGAACAAATTCCCTATCCTGCCTCAGATTCCTCCTTGGAGTGGAAAACAAGATGCTGTCCTGTTCTAAAAATGAAGCTAATGACCCTCTGTGTCCTCACACACTTGCTGCTGTAAGCAAAGGAGGGGCAGTCAGTAAAGATCTTTGTCCATTTTTCTATCAATTCCTATGCAGTAGCCTGCAAATGGAAGAAGAGCAAGCACCATTCATTCTTTCTGTGAAGTCAGGATTACAATTGCAGAACTAAGCAGAAGCATTTAGAAGGGAAAAGAGGTCTTATTTCCCTGTATGCTGTGTTCTAGTAATTTAATTTATTTTCCGATTATCCTGTAACATCTACTTCTTCCTTCCACCCAAATCAGCAAAATCAATGAGCTTCACTGCTTATTAATATTTACACTTGATTTGTAATAACTGTTAAGTAACAAGAAATATAGGATTATTAAAAAACCTGAAACCAGTAAAATGAGCTGGATGTAATGGAAGTGATAATTTTTGTTCAAGACTGTCATTCCAACGAAAACTTGTCTATGTCTCTTTGGAGCAGAAACAGCAAGCTCAGTGCAGTTTGTAAGCACTGCATGATTTGGGCCAATTCACCATTAATTCTTAAAGACTGGCTGGTGCTTCATGGAAAACTTATACTATATATAGAGACATTCTTGCTTATAGATAATTTTTACATTTCTCTTCCTGTTTTTCCTCTCTTACTGCTCAGTGGAGCCAACATGCTGATCCAAGATTCAAGTCAGGGGAGCTGTCTTCTGGCAGCAGGGGGAGAACCTACATGCTTAATGCTTTTCTTACCAAAATTATACTGCCTGTTACTGACTTTTTGGAATAAATGATGTAATTTAACAAATTTATTCTTCATTCTTTCTTAAAAAGCTTTTGAAGCATCTACCCATCATATGTTCATATATAGAACTCAAAAGCAAGGTAAGAGAACACAGCAAAGAATGTAAAAATCAGAGTACTTCAAAGATACACAAATCAAAAAACGATCAGATAAGGAAAGCTGATGTCCATCGGACTGCAAAAATACTGGAGACGTTCAAGACTTCAGCAGAGCAGGAGATAAATTCTGCTAGAGAGAAGCATCTTAATACTTCACAGTAACTTTGATTGTAATGAACACACTCATTTATCTCAGGCAGCTTTTAGAATTTGCCAATGGAGGCCAGAGGGGTCCTCCACTGAACAAATTTAACAAAAAATGGCTTGCAATTATGAATAAATCTAACAAAAAATGGTTTTCACATTAAATCCCTATTTCAAGATACATTCTGCATTAGACAACATATTTTTCTAATTTATTTTGGTTTAGTTTGGAATCAGAGTGAAAAATGGCACTTTGAGCAAGGAGTGCCCAGATGGACAGCTACTGCAGAGAAGCCACTGAAGAACAGCTATTCTAGACTATCCCCCAGCACAATCAGGTCACTGCAAGTATGGCTGGTTTGCCCAGAAAAGAGATGTCCTGTTGTCTTCAAAGACATCAACGATTTGATGTGGCAGCCTGCTGGAACCAGGCAGCAAGAAGGAATACATGATGCCTCTGAGTAAGACATTGCTCCCATATTTTAAAGCTAGGCTTTATTATTTTAAATTGATCTGTAGTGAAATCCAGGGAATTGTCCCTCTGGCTTCCATGTGTGACTGTGCATGCTGACAATCCCACGCTGCTCCAGCTCAAGCAAATGGCCAACTTCCCACTGGCCTTGATGAGGCAGGAGTGCCCCACAGCACCATCTGCTCTAGGGAGAGATGCATGGGACTCTTGCTACAGCCAAGGAGAAGCAGGACAACCTCCCCTCCTGTGATCTGCCTGTGAGGGACGTTCTCTTGCTGGCACCCCAGCACTTGGCTCCCTGGGAGGATGTATAATGCTGCTTGCTTCAGGTTTAACGTCCCAAGCTGACCATTTCAGAGCCTTCCAGATCACCACTGCTGCAGGGACTTCTGCTGACTTTGATTGTGCTTTCTTTCTATCACTGACCAAAACAGTTCTAGTAAATGACTGTCAGATGGATGTGCTGCAGCCAGCAGGTTCCCCCAAGGACAGTCATAAAGCCTAAATATTGCTTGTGTTTAATATATGGTAGCTATGCTGGTTTATTTCCATAATTATTTTACATGTAAGCTTTTGGTAAGAAAATTCTTCCATTGATCAAACACTGTTTGCTTTTAATTTTGTTTCTTTTAACTGGCAATAGGATCATCCAATTCCACTCAAGCAGGGAACCAAAACTGGTTATTTACAACACTAATTATTTCCATCCAAGAGGTTTGACAAAGAAGAGTATTTGAGAGAGCAAATAAGACAAATTTGAGACAAATTGAGAGCAAATTTGACAAGTAAGAGGTAAGAGAGTAAATTAAACATAATCCCACATAATATTAATTTATTTTCAATCACAAGATGAGCTTCCCTGGACAAAAGCCCTTTGGAAAGAAAAGAAAGGTACTTTTAACTGTACTGCTTAATAGCATAGATGTTTTAAATAAATATTCCTTAATGAGAAGTGCTTTTCTTTCAGTATGGATCTCTTGTGCTGTCTATGATGTCTCTTAAGATCGCCCTGCTTAGGCAGAGATTCACAGTTAAACAGAGATACATGTGTCAAAAGGAATGAGGCAGGTTGTTACCAGACAGTGTAGGACAGCAAAGGATATTCAAAACATACTAAAAGTGCTTCTAAAAGTAATTGATTTAGACACTGCAAACAGCAGCATTATTAGGAAGAGTTAATCAAGGGCAAGTTTGTGAAAAGAACTTCCTAAAGCATGTTATGACATACATAAATTGTAGCTTTTCATTCTACCAGTTTAAAGCTGCTTATCAGATTTCTTCTTCCAACTGAAAATCACCTTTAATCTGCATCAGGAGAGGAAGTTTTACTAGAGAGGGATGATTTGGGATGTTTTGATTTTGTTCATTTTCTAAAAAGCTAAAAGCTTGAAATGGAAGTTAAAAATTCCTTCCTGAATATTGTTGGCGCTTACTCTCCTCCTCACCTTCCCCCAAATACACATGGGTTTAAAAATTCATAGTATTCAAGTTAATATTACAATTTTGTTTTCAGGGTTGCTAGGCAACATCAAAAAATAAACGTCCCTGCTCTGAGAGCCCAACACCCTCATTATTCTTCCACTCCTACAGAATTTGTTATACAATTCTTCCAGGGCTAAATCCTGCTCCTGTTTTATCATCATTATTTCATTAACTAAAAAGGAGATGATTTTACCATTCTTGAATATTTTAGCAAGGAAATCAAGTAGTTCCATTTATTGTTTGTGCCTGAGAAACTCTGTGGGTTTTTCCATCTCTTCTCAATTTTTCCCCTTAAATCACCTGTCAAGTGCTTAACAAAAGAAAAAAAACATTTTCATTATTTAATAATCTTAATTATATCTGGGCAGAAGGCAGGGCACATTGTATACAGACCTGCTCACACTGCTTTGGTCCCCTCGGAGTATTTCCTTCCAGAATGTTGGAACAGACATGACTTATGAAAATTACTTCCACACGTAATTACTGGTTAATAACTGTATTTCAAAAGGAACAACTTAGTTATGCCTGTTGGACCACCATCCCTAGTTACTGGTATACATGAAATATATAAAGATACTGCCTTTAGAATCTGCTTTATCACATTATTAATCCTATTCAGTCAGTTACTGACAAAACTATTAGAACATGTAATAAATAAATGCACTTGCACAAAATACTGCATGCCTTTTCCTTCATTCAGTCTCACATCAGACTCACATTCAGTTTCTATTTTTCCAACTGGAAGTGGAAGGAGAGGCACACTGGGATTTGATCTAACATTGCAAGGCTGCAGAGGGAGCAGTTCCCAGGTTCTCAGCCTCTCCAGCCCCATCCCGGCACTACCCACTCCTGCCTGAATTCCCACCAATCTCCAGGTCTTCTTCAACTGAGGCAGTTGCATAAGCACAAAGGCATTTTCTCAATTTCTGAAGTTTTGATGCTTGCCTCTTCCTACCTTCTCCTGCCATGGCTTCTATAGGTGGAGCTATAGGGCTGTCTACATGACACTACATTATTCAAACCTGCTCCCAGAAGCCAGGGATCTGTTTCCAGTTTTATTTCCTTGACTACATATTCGTAGATTATTTGCACAAAGATCACTACATTTTGGCACCAATGTGATTCCTTCAATGGTCTCTTAAGCATCATCTTCATGCTATACCTCATCAGCTCAAATGATGTACAAGGTGGGCAGAGGACTAAGCAATGCATTCATGCCCTTTCATATGTGTAAGCCACAACATTCATTTTGAAAACACACACTGATAAATAAGCACAACCGTCTCCTGTGAGTCTCTCCAGAAGAATCCTGAGAGTGAGAACATACCTGAGTGAGCTACATTGTGAAGCATCAGAGGAAGAGCTTCTTTTTCTTTCAATGCTGAGGTCTGTCTAAAACTCTGAATGGTATCTGCACCTATTATGCAGACACTGCACATGGTAAAAAGCTGTGTTTGGTAGCTGCCATTTCTATGGCAACATACAAATTATGAAATTCTGTGAGAGCAGTCAGTTAAGAACCTGTATTCTTTAGTGTATTTAGTCTTTAAGAATAATTTAAGCTTTCCAGCTGAGATTAAAAAGGAAGTCAAAATCAAATAGATAAATAATTTTTAAACTACAGATGTAGCTTAACCTTGAACTTCTGTGGTTTTCACCTTTGCAAACCAATCTCCATGATACCACTGAATCTGGTCTAGAACCACATGTTCTGGATCTGATTATACTAAGCTCAAACCTTTGTGGGCAAGGAATGTGATTTCCTGAGCACGTTCATTTCTCATGCATAGAAAACCCACTAAAAGTCATGGAGAAGTGTATGAAGTCCCAGGCCATGTGTGCAGCTGCATGCACTCCAAAGGCAGACCATCTCTCCAAGGTCAGAGGCACAAATCACACCAGTGTCAGATCAAGTGACAGGCTGTGAATGTTTCTGCTAAATTATTATTTTCTGTCAGTCACACAGAGTTATGAATGTGGCGGCAGTCAGAAATCAATCAAATTCACAACAAAAAGAAATGTTTTATTTTTAAACTAAAAGACAATATCTTCTTTGGGTGGATTATCACTGCTACCACCTGGGAAACTCAAATCCAAGACTTTTATAAATAAATCATCCTATTTGCAAACAATGCACAGTGAACTAGACTGGTAGATGTACAGTAATCTGCTTACATTTTCTGCCTGGCAGTAGCTGTTGCTCTCTCCCTATAAACACTAAGAACAAAAAACAAACATAAGTTCATCTCTATGAAATTGCAGTCAAGTTTAAGTAGGCACCAATACTGCTTACACATAAGTATATCCTCGTGACTTCTTCTGAGCACAGAAAATATTATCTTGATTTTGCTGAGGAAGGAACCTCTGGAAATTCTGGTTCTACAAAAATCAATACAAATTTTACCACTGACAGCAGAACGTTACCCAGAAAAATAAAGTACCAGACTTTTAAATGCTTTTAGAAATCTATTATGGAATTAATGCAGTCAGAAAGCAGCAACCAAGAAGAGGGGAGTACATAAAGAATTGTTTTTTTATGAAGTCATAAAGAGTTCCCCAAGATACTTTTCTCCATATTCTGCCATGACTTTACATGAACACACAGCTGAAATTTCAGGCACTGGGGAAACAACCTTCTCTGCAAAGAAGCCAGTCATTTAAAGACAACAAGGTCACACCCAAGATGTACAACCAAAAGCTTGGGGAGAAGGAAGAACAGACACATGGTATTCTGAACTTTATTTACATGTAGTGCACAAGAAAGAACATATTTTAAGGAGGATGAACAAAAGGACTAAGGATTAACCCTTCCACTCCAGAGTCCTTTGCCACACAACTGAAAACAGTGTTGAAAATATTTTCCTATTATTGGATGGGAATAATTAACTAGCAGCTGGATCATATTAATAAATCTCATTTTCATATTATGCACACTGGAATATTTGGTAGAATTTTGAAGTCCCTCATACAGCTCCAAATGTGGATCTAGAGGTCTAGCTGCAACACAGTGCTTTCATATCACACAGAATGAAACAGAGGACTTAAAATGGAGAATGCTGGTCTTAACAGTTTTGCTCCCTGAATCCAATGAAAACCAGACACCTTAACATAAAACATAAAGCATTTCAATGGGGGCTGAGGAGAATACAGCTGAGCAAGTGCTGTGTTATTCAGTCCAGCTGGTGGGAACTGGAGATGACATAGGAGGCAGAAAGTTTCATTTCTACTGGGATATGTGGTATTTCTGACTTAAGAGGACAAGGCTAGAAAGAAGTTTTGAACAGAAATTTGGTGTCCAACAACATAGAGATTAATTATACTTCTGTAAATCCTACTGACATCAAGGCAAATATACATGGAAGAAGTCATGATCCCAACCATCTGTTTACAGATAAAGAAGAAATTATTTTTTCAGCCCCCTCAGATTTTGAGAAATCCAACACAGCACTTGTTAGGGAAAAAAACCCCAAACCCCAGAAAACGCCACTGAGCACTCCTGATCATAAAAATGAGAATTCCTGTCTTTTTGTTCAAACCTTTTAAGTGCATACCATGAAATAAAACCACTGTCCCACAGTACTGTGAGACACAAGACGTGGGCATGTCCACAGCATGCAGTGATTAAGTTGCATTTCAGCATGTAATATCTCTGTAACATCAATGCATCTGTGTTTATTACTGCCAGCACTCAGAAATGCTGCAGGAAATGGTGGTGGACCAACACAAGAACAAGGTTACATGTATTCACTTATCCTTAAAACACCTCCAGGGCATTGAACTGATCTTCACTTTATTAACTATTCACAATGGTATTATTGCTTTAATTTGCTTGCTGTGCACACAAGGCAGTAGGTTTGTTTCATAATGAAAAATCTCATTTGGAACAGTATGAAATAGATGCAGCAGATTGTCTTGTTTTGATGTCAGCCTGTTTTTTCTGGCTGCTTGTTTCATCAGTGTCAGTGGAGCCACTCTCAGCCTTAAGCAGACTATGCTGCTTCTTGTGCTTCTCTCCCAAGGATAGAAAGCATGGCTATGAAAATACAGATTGTTTATGGTAAACATCCTAAAAAGCCATTAGTTATTTCTGGCTACCGTAAGATGCCTCGTTTTTGTGGAAACTACGAAAATCTCTGCACTTCCAGTCAGATGCCTCTGGGTTCATATTAGTTCATCATGAGCTCAGCAAAAATGTATGAGATGCTAAGGATTAAAATATATCTGTAGTATTTCTGTCACTTCTCTATGTCCTCTAAAAGTGAGAAGTACTTCTGCTTTTTAGAGCAGAAATTGTATTCCATTCAGTAATGATGACAACCTCATGGACCCTAAACAAATGCAATGGCTTGCACGAACAAGTGCCTGCTGCACTGCTAATCCACGAGAGAGAAGTGCTGTATGAGCCTGGTAAGACAGTCACAGTTTTCTGTCTGTGGCATTTACTCACTGTTCAGATAAAAGCATGAACATTTATGCCAATGGAAATTTACTAAGGAGAGACCAGAACATAACCAGCACTGAAGAAAAACAGCCATGAAATGAAAGACAAAATCAGAATAATAAAGCTGGAGGTCCTGTCCTGACAAGGCACAGATCTGGCAGTGCAAATGGGTTACAACAACTTATCTGCCAGCTAAGGATTCCTCCAGTATGGAGCCATCCCAATCGTTATCCATCCATCTCCCTTCACAGTCCAAGCAACACAGGGATGTGGAATGACAGGATGCCACCATGTTCATGATACATATGGTTAGTTTGACAGAGCTAGGGTGTTAAAGTAGCTTGCACAAGACAGTGTGGCTGCTCTTGGGATATGACCAAAATTCTAGTAGAACTGGCATGCTGCAGTCAGGGCTTAAAATGCATCTTTGTTCAACACCTTTGGTTGCACAGAAGGTTGTTTACTTCAGCTGAAGTGTGAGCTGGATCCTGAGCATATCATCTTCAATACCTTGCTCTCCACAGCTTTGTGAAGCTAAGTGGCCTGACAAAGATGCATTCTGTTTAGCAGTCCTCATGCCTTCTCCTCCCAATAACACATGTGCTCCAGTAGTTTGTCATGAATCAAGCAAGGCTGGACTCGTCTCAAGATTGGAAGCCTCAAGCCTGCAACACGAATTAACTGCTTATATTGCTCTATACTAATATATATACTGCACACAACAGGGTAACTAGCTCTTTACATACAAAATTAAAAACTGTATTCCATACTAAAAGAGCACCTTTGTGGCCTCACTACAGGGGCATGGAAATTTGGCCATAAGTGAGAAAGCTACATAATCACAATCAGAACCATTTACTTGCAATGAGTAACTAGCAATGAGGCAGGCTGCAGCTCTAGCACAGCTGACAGGAAGTACTGGAGAAGGACTGCTTCTTATAGGGAAAGTAAACTCATTCTTCCGTTTTGTTTTGTTTTTGTTTTTTCTTTTTTTTTTTTTAACAAGGGAAAACAAAATAGTTTCCATAAGAATTGTTCAGTTTCAGGAAGAAAGTAGTGAAATTTATTGCCAGTGTTATTATATTGTATTCAAATTTACTCTTCACTAAATTGTACTGCTTTACCCTCTAATACAGGCCACTTCTCACAGAAGATTCATAGACATGCTTTTTGAAAATACATCCTTTTTTTTCAGCAAACCAAGGTAGGTAATAATCAAAAACATTTTTTCCCCCTTCACCTCTCTCTTCCTCCCTTCCTCCAACATGCTGTTTTCATGCCTGTTCCTCTACTTGTAAGTGTGATCATCAGCTGGCTCAAACCATTTGTTTGCAGGACAAACCCCCACTGATTGTCTATACAGACCCATATTTCTGGCTCCTTTTTGTCTCAGCATCTACCTTTCTCACCTTCCATTCTCCTTTTTATTAACAACCATGTGGCACATACTTCAGAAGGCACAGTACAATAACTGAAGAGGGATCACCAAGACAAGACTTAGGCACTCCTTTGCCCTTTAAAATCTGAAGCTGTAAGGAAGGCCAGTACAGTGTACCAGCTAGACAAAAAAATGAAGAAAATAAATCTTAAAAAGAGCCTAAAACATGTATTTCTGGGAAAACTCCTCTTCACAGTGGCAAACACTATTCAGTAATACAAAAATTTGAGTGCATTGTACAAATTATATTAATTAATCATTCTGTCCTTTCAAAATATTTCATTAGTTTTTCTTCTCAAAAATTCATTTAAATAATTTAATGTATTTTCCTGACAGTATTAGAAAATCTCAAAGTGATTTAAAAAGAAATCAGTACTATATTTCCTATCTGGCAGGCAGGAAACAGAGCCTGAGCCAAGAGGAGGACCCAAGGTCAGATAGCTGGCTGCTGGCAAAGATAAGGCACGTTTCCATTTCTACACACTTCCAATTCAATGCTGTAGTGAATACATCTCTCCTCAGTCTCTGGGTAAAATGAAGTTCTCTCAAGTTTTTAAATAAAATATTTAATAATTGAAAAATGGTACATTTACAAAAACCTTTGGTTAAAACTGGCACACAATGCTAACTATATTTGCATATATACCATATATTACTTGATAAGTAAAACTCAATTGTCTCTTCTTTTAGATAGAAAACAAAAGCCATCTAGGAAGCCACAACGAGAAGTTACCTACCAAATTTTTGGTCAAACCTCCATGCTGGAACGTGTGCATTGTGTTTCAAGTTGCTGTTTGCTGGTAGAGGCACTGTTACATAGATGGGGCCATTCACGGGGACGGGGGTCCCGTCGCTGCTGAGCAGGTGGACGCTGACGGCAGTGACTGGGGTGAGGTCATACCTGGTGCTGTTTCCTGATGGGAGAGTGAATGAACACCTTGAGTACAGAATGCACAGAATTTAAGGGACACCTGTGTGGTTCCACACTGCAGTACTGCATCAGTGCAATTCTCAAGGGATGGGAGCAGCAATTTCCTCCCTGCCTTACAGAAGAACTTTATATCAACCAACCAGCCAGCCAACCAATAACCCTCCCCCTTCCAAAAAGACCAAACTCAAGCCACAAAATTGAAGGAAGATGTATATGGTCTATTTTTCACCTAATTTTGGAAAAATGTGAAGACAAAAAAACTACAGTGTAAAAATCTCCTGCACGTATTTTTTCATGTTAATTCATCTTAAATAAATCTGTATGAGTAACACAGTTTCATGGAAAAAAAATATTTTACAAGTCTTTATTGTAACTGCAAATGCCCATATTGTTAACTAACAAACACCAAAATAACCACTGGCACTTCACAAATGATCAGTCACATGTTTAAGAATGCTAAGTTGCATTTCCTTTGGCCTTTCACTGAAAAGAATCATACTAAATGGATTATTAGCATATACTCCTTATGTTTAAACTGGATGCAAATGAATGTTACTTCATGACAACATATTTCTAAAAAGCATTGTAACCCTTCAATGATTTAACCAAACGAACCAATGACAGGGATAAATATCACAGGTATATGTACACACAGGCGAAAAAAATCCACTTGAGTTTAAAAACCAAGATGTGGAGCTCAAAGCAATGGCAGGTTCAAATTGGAAGAGATGGAGTTCCAGTTTTGCAAGGGGCTGGAGCCCCACAGGCCCGTGCAGCTGCCAAGAGCACCATCCCTGCTGCCTGTGCCGTGCTGGCTCCAGGGCTCCCAGCCGCTCCTCCTGCCGGCGGTGAGCGAGGGGTGCCCGGCTGGCAGGGATGGGTAAGCCTGGAGCCTTAGGCTGCACACTGCCTGTGAGGGCATCTTCAACCCAGCTGGGCTGGCACGGGGCCTTTGGTATCCTCAGGTATCCCGACGACAGTGCTCAACAGGATGAGTACATTTCAGGGAATGGTGGCAGAGCACTGAGACCTTTATGATTTCTCATAACTCTGGTTAAAGCCCTAGGAATAGCCTTTATTAAATCTGGGGTCTCTGAGTAACAGCTCACCAAATAAAGACATCACCAGGAAAGGGGTTGGGAAGTGGTAAAGCGAAGGAGAAAAAAAGGTGACAAAAAACTTTGCCGAATTTTAAATTCCTTGGCTTTTGTAAGACTGCCAAACTGAAGGAATGGAAAATAACCAGAAGTAATGTTGCACGTGGCTCATTTATGAAAGCATCTAGTCTGATGCACACTTTGCCCAGATTTCCAGGTGGGTATCACTGTTACACAGCTGATGTGCAAGGGACACACATGCTGCCTTCACTGACTGTGAATGGAGGGGCAGATGCTGACCTTACAGAGGGATTAAAGTATTGAGAAAACAGGTACTGTGAAGGTGGCCATGTAGGAGAGACACAGACCTAACAGATTTAAAACAGACAAGTAAGCTTTGAAAATTCAGCTGGGGTGTAGGGGAAGGTTGCCAGCCTACCCATGCATCTGTAAATATAGGCTCCAATGATAACCATTATTGTCACCTTAACACTTCAGAAGACAAAACAGCGAAACAGAGGAAGGAACTGGTGAGGGAAAAGTTGTTTATTCCTGATCATTCACTACACTGCCTCTGCCATGCACCTGTAACTTCTGTCAGATTGATGCTTGAACCCTGGACTTAGGCCACTACGGTTCTCAGGCTGGTATCAGAGAAATCCCTCTTGCCAAGTACTGTGTCCTGATGACATTCTTGTATATACAAATTCCAAACAAAAAATTGTGTAACTTCAGATTTTAGATTCATATAAAGGATTAAACAGTGTTTTATATTTTGTATCTTTTTAGATATTGAAAGTGTTGAATTTTTCTTTTATTACTGTCTTGATATAGTATATATCTGTAAAAATTAGTTTTCAGTCCCAGAAAAAGCATTCGGATGGTGAAACACAATTTTTAATTAAGATGCACTAATACTTTGCTCAGCACTGGACTGAATAATTTATATTAGAAGATGAAAAACATCCTGAAATCCACTGACCTCTAGCAAGAAGAAATAATTTTCCAACTTGCCACCTTGTATAGTATAATAATGCTCATTAAAAAGATAAAATGTTTCTCATTTTTGTTGTGAAGGCAAATTAAAATCAGTGCCTACGAAACTCTTGTATGCTGTAAAACTGATAAGCACACACACAGATTAAAAGGGAATGGACTTCGATAAATGTCAGCTTTCATTTATTTCTTGTCATTTTTGACATCTGGTGACCTGTAAAGAGCTTTAAAAATAATCAGATAAAATTCACTGTCAGTTCAGACATGATGCTTTATAAAGAAACAAGCAGCCACAAAATGCAAGTGGAATAATGGTTATCAGCCAGCTTGGTCCACTGAGGCCGATGATAGAAAGTTTTATTTAGTTGGGTTAAAAGGACAAGATTTTGTGAAACCATCCTCCTGGTCTCTAACTGGTGATTAATATGAACAATAAATTAACACTTTGCAGGCTTTGCAGTGAAATTCACTGCAGAATTTGCAGTGAAATTCTTCAAATTTTTATGTTTATAACATGCTGATTCATGCAATTAATTTTCACTGTTCTGTATTACTAATTACCCAATTGGGATTTTATGAAAAATGCTGAACTCACAGAGAATAGGTTTTAGCTAAAATTACTACAAAAGCCATTCTGGACAAATACTCCCTAAATGGAGGGACCTTGTCAAAATGCTACAGACATGTAAATAAACTGTAGAAGAACAGAGAAGTAATTGTGGGGGAAGGAGAGGAGGAAGAGAGGGAAGAGACAGTGTTCTGCAGAATTCCAAAATTTCCCATGCACATCAATGCTAAGATTTTTTAGAATTTTAAAATTATTTTTAAAATATTTTAAATATTTTTAAATATTTTAAATATTCTTTTTCTCTTGATAACAAAAGTATTAAAAAATCTCCAGCAGATGCTGACCTCATTTTTTGTGCTTTCAAAAGTTTTCCAGGCTAAGCCTTCACCAAGTCACTTGTAGATATAGAAAAAGATGTTAATCCCACTTCAGGATTTTAAAGTTACATGCTTCCTCATCAGGAGAGTCTTCTACTACAGACAGAGGACATTTCACTTCTACTATACTGCATAATAAAATACATTACATTTACAGTCTGTGTTACACCATACTGAATACCCCAGTATTTGGAAGACAAGGCTCTTCTCAGTCTCTTAAACACCGTTTCTTTGCCAGTCATTTTGGTCTTTTATAACACAGTTTTGCCTGAAAACTGAAAGTCAAATCCAGGGTCCCTGTGCTCAAGCAGAGAGGTTTCTGTCACGCAAGAATACAGAAGACTGAAAAACCTAAGACTGCAATTATTGTTTTATAGGGGGCTAGGAGGTAAAACAGGAGAAAGACAATACCCTGGTTGTGCAGTTCCCATGAGATGGGATCATCTGAAGCCTTGGCAAGACCTGTGATCACTAAATAAATGCAAGAATGGGAAACTGGGTTGCTGAGTACTTAGGAAAGATTTAGGAAAGAGGAATCCCACACACATTGCCAGCAGTTTGTTCAGTTGGTTTGCAGATAAAAGAAGATGAGAAAGTAGACAAATGAGGGAGATCAAATGCATTCCTTCATTTTAAAAAAGCTAAAGAGGTTTTGATCATGTCTGAGTATGAAAAGTCAGAGAAAACTGAAGGTTGAAGATGAGAATAGGGAAATGACAGGGAGGTAGAATGAGATAGGATAAGATGTGCTCACTGGAGCAGACAGAAGGAGTGGAGTAAGGTTGCAGACACATTTCTTGTTGTAATAGAAAAGGAGATGTGCAGATTTGTACAAAGGGAAGAAGGGGGAAGCTAGCAAGCTACCATTTACACACATGACCTAGCATTCAAAGTCACTTAGATCAACACATCACAAGTAAATGCATCCTGAGAAACAGCAGGGAGAGACCTCAAGGGGATATTCAGGCTGCTTCAAAGCAGGCTCAGCTATGCCTCTGCCATCCTCACAGGTTACTGTCTCACTCTGTTCAACACCCTCAAAAAAGTAATTCTACAGCTTACACTATTCCCACCATAGCAAGGTTTTCCTAATCACTAGTCTGAATCTCTCTTGCTACACTGCATGGCCACTGATAACTTTAACTCATTACAGGCACAGAAAACAAATTACTCTCCTTTTCACACCAGCCTTTTAAGAATTTGAAGGCTTCTGCTCTTTATTCTGCTATTCTTCTCTTACCTATGAAACACCAATTATTTGACTCAAGACTGAATGAAAACTGGAAAAAGACTAGCAGGCAGCCGCAGTCATAAAAATGTATTACAACTTTGAATTTAACAGTGGTTGTTTCTACTATGAATATTCATTGTTTTCTCTTTGGTGCTAGACAAATTTGCACATTTTGGCTACATTCAAAAGTATCCACAAAGCCATTGAAACAACACAGTATTAAAATCTTGATATGTAGGCATTTTATTTATTTTTAGAAAAAAATATTAAGAATTTTATGGCATCCTCAGGTTAAATTCTCTCTTGCTCCTTCACATTGATTTCCATCTTTTATGTGCACAGGCAGTGCATTTGGACACTCAGCTCTGAACTAGAAGTGTGACCAACTTGTCTGATCTCCCAAAGCCAAGAGTTTTCATCTTTGCTATTCAGTGGCCTCATTTAAGGGATGGGAGACCTTACCCTCTTGTTCACTGGAACAGCATATTGGTAGGGCAGTGGAAAATGTCATGTCACCCATATTTGAAAGAATGTTTGCTGGAATGGGGAATGGAAAAAATTATAGGATCAAAAGTCAAGCCCTAGACCAATATGAAATCAGAACAAAACCAAGGTAGTGGGTTACCTGTTCCATTTCCATCTAATCCCTGCAAATAAGGGAAACTGTCCACTTCCCAGGGTGAACTGGCCGCAGTCAGATATGCTGTCAAATCACTGTAGCTAGTGTTCTCTGGCAACTTCACAGATCTTCTCTGAAAGTGAACTTGTGGCTGAGTCCGTGCACCTAAAAATATTAAAAGTGACTTTATATCCAAGGTGGGCAGAATATTTAGGTGTTCATATTCATGGAAGCAATCTTACATTTTTTTCATTATAAATTGCAGCAGCTTGAGAAGGACAGAGACATCAGAAAGCTATTATGAAAGACAGTAATTTTTTTACATTTTACATTTATTTTGCAGTTTCCATTATTTCTCTCCAGAGCAAAATTGTGGAGGCACCTACTGTCTGAAGCTTTACTGGCTATGTTGCTTCTCCTCTACTTCTATTGCATGCCTCGTTTAATTAGTAGAACTGAAACTAAAGCTAAGTTCAGAGGTAGGGTATGCAAAAGCATACCATGAACTGGAAAGCATCCAGTTCACCATATTCGTTCAAATTTTGTTTTCCCTGAAACAGCAAGATAAATGCAGTTTATCATTTTCAAAATTTTCTAAGAGATATTTTCTATTTTCTAAGAGATAGTTCTACCTATATTCTCAATTAAGTCACGTAACTTCTGTAAAGCTTTGGCCATGAAAACTCTAGAACTGAGACTGATCACTACTGGAATCACTAGACTAAAAGATTAAATGACAAACCTTGGGTGAAAAGATTTTCCATATTTCCCCATGCAAAGAACACATCTAAATAGAAACAGATTATTTGGCACGTAAGATTTCTCTCATTTTCTTTGTCTTGTACAGTGTTAGGGCTTCTTTCAAGCTCACTAGGTGTTAATTGAAGGGCCTTTGCTGCAACGTGATTTAAGACTGTTTCATGTACTATAGCATTTCATGTCTCATTTAAATCCCAGCTTATAAAGTCAATAGTCTTTTTCAAAGGATACTCACCATTAATACTGTTTAGCAACACACAGCAAGACTCCATCTGCAAGTTTGTGTGCACAACATGCAAATTAATTTTTAAATCAAAACCTATTGTATTCTCCAGAGCTCATTTTGAATACACACAGTACACTTCCCACAAAGCACAAAATCAAGAGGCAAGCAGTTTTCTTCTTAATTCACATTGGACTATGTGATTCAAAGATGTCAACTTGAAACAATTTTGCATTTTTTTCCCCCTTTAGTCTCTGGCAGCACTTTTAGGTTACATGAAGCTTCACTGTGAGAAAGAATAACGAGCTTGACTTCCTCCTAAGCTTTGTAACTACCACTGTCATTAACCTAGAGACTGGAATCTTTCTTGCATAATTTTCCAGCAAGAGTTCTAGCTGTGAGAAAACAAAACTTAACAGAACAAAATGTTGTATTGGCTAAGAAAAATGCCTGTGTACAGGAGTAAGCAGCCCCAAAGAGCTGACCATTTTTTTGCTGTCATTTCTTTGGTAATTCTGCAAGAAAAAACTATGAAATTGCTTTTATTTCTTAATTTCTTGAAAATTTTAGTGTTTACAGCAGGCTCTCAATACTGGCAGTATCCTTAAGTGTTAAAAATCGTCATTAAACACCTGTGAGGCATGGTAAGAAATCTCCCTTATCTGATTTCTAAGCATAAATGGAAAACTATATAAAAGATTAAATAAATTGACTGCAACAAACTCAGGCAGGATTTATCTCCTGTGTGCTGTGCAAGTAGCAGTTTGCTGTGCCTCAGGGACTGATGTGCTCAGGCACTTTGGAACCCTCTGACTGCACTGCTGAGTGGGTTCCTACAGCCCATGGGTATACATATCCACAGTAACAACACAGGGTAAAAAAACACACAACAAAGGGACTGGCCTTAGGATTATCACCAATAGTTCACTGTAAAATTGTAGGATTTTCTGCTGTTTAAATGTCTGGCTAAGATGCATTATTCAAGTTGCCAGCAACTGGTGTTTTATTTCCAAAGATACAAACTAAGCAAAAATTAGAAACCAAGTAACTATTGTTGAGTCTGTAATACATTAGTTTGTGGGTTTTCTATTAAAAAAAAATTGATGGATTTTAGCACTGAGAGAGCTAGATAAGAAGGGTTTGGAAAGCCAACCTCAGTTCCTTCAATCCTACAAGCAGTACAAAGCCTTCTAATGGCTGAGTCCAAAACCTGGCAATAAACCTGCACACCAATGAACCCACCTATAAGCTTTGAGGGTGAAGAAACAGCCTCCTCTGTGACAGTACATACACAGACATTTAATACATCAGTGCTGAGTAGCTTATTCACACCCTAGAAAAACAAATTCCTCCATACTGATGTTCACCAAAAACCTGCCACTCACCCTGACTCTCCCCTCAGTTCCTCAGTTGGGTCTCCCATACCTGGCAAGACTCCAAATGGGCAGAGGACTGGGAGCTTCCAGAGGAAGGCGTGTGAGGAAAGCAGCTACCAAGGCTTTCACCTTCTGTCACCACCTTGCTGGAAGATAATCCAATGTTCTCCTTTATCAGAGGCCATAGTGGATTTTGGGGCATATGTCTGGGCACAGATTTATTAAGGGAATTGGAAATGGTAGAAACTTGTACTGATCAGACTCTTAAAAATATTTTTTAAACAAGTGATCACTTATCACTGGGAGTGGGTTATTAGTATTGCTTCTATTACTGAAGATACCTATTTTTTACTTATAAAAACCAAGCACATTTGAGTGTAAAATGTGCATGTGAGCTCTTCCCACATGATATGTGCTGTGAAGTAAAGACTGCTAAGTACTGATCTTACCTTCTTTAAACAGCCTCTTGTCAACACATCAGCCAGATTTAAATGCTGTCACCTCCAGTTTGCCAGTACACTCCTGAGGAAGTAACCTCAAGGAGTCCCTGTAAGGTACCTCTTGTCACACTACATATGTGACAAGTGGCGCCACACCAGCATTTGAGGTTTAATCTATGTGAAGTAATATCTGAAGTCTCACCAATTCATGCTCTGATTGCTCATGGGTCAGAGACAGAGTCCCCATGCAGGTTCCATTCGCTGCACACTGAAATTCAGCCTGTCATTGTGCTGGCATTAAATAACTTAAATGACCCAGGGGCTGGCAAGCCCCATCCCTCACAATTACTGACAGCACAGCAGTGGATTGTAATGCCATCCTGAAAATGAAGCTGCCTGCATCAACTCACACAAACTTCTCAACTGCATAATACATTGCTTGCTTGATTAATTATTCAAATGCAATTGGTAAGTTAGTGCACCAAGACAGGCCTTTCTTTCCCTTTGACTGGTGCTTCAAACACCAGTGTTCCCAGTCTGTTCCTGCTATAATGAGTTCTGGTTTGCTCTCAGTTTTACACTAAGGTAACTCCTGATCAGCTCTTTTGAAATAGCGTGAGGTTACTGGGAAGTAAATTAGAGAAATAACAGAGAAAAACTAGGTCACAAGGATTTTGGATGGAGACTAGAGAGGCTCCATTCAAATACTGGAACAATGTCTAGGCTGTCTTTCTTTTAGGCTTCATCACAAGAGAAGTCCCAGGAAAAGAAATGAGGACTGGACCCATAAAAAAGATTTTACTGGGCAGGACTGCAAGTTCAAATCCCAGTCCTTAGAATACTTCAGGTACCCCTTTCTTCCTTTATCCTTTTTTTCTGCTATCCCGTAGAAGTAGAAGCAGTTAAATTATTCTCATTAATATATATTGTTAACACATTGGATCAATATACTGAAGGAAAGAAGATTATGTTGAAAATATTTATGAGTCTCACTCAGCTGTTAAATGTCCCTCTAGTCCTTTAGCACCCCCTGTTTTTTTGAAGGAAGCTGTGAACATGAAAATACTGTTCTTTTCCAGTTAATTGAATAATATTAGCACATTTGCATAACAATAAGAATGTTTAATACAGCATGATAATGGAATACTGTTGGTAAACAATGTTTCATGTCTTGCCTAATGGAATCCCTTGTGTTTTAACAGAGTTCACCATCCATCTAATTTACCCCATTAGACAATGTCCAGCTCTCAAACTGCACAATATATGTACAGCAGCTTTTTCTCCAGTTCCTTCGGAGCATTCCATCAGCTACCTAATTTGTTTAATGCATTTTCAGCTCCAGCCATATCTAGTGCTATCACTAATGAAAAGCCTATTGAGTCTGGATGGCTTCTAACTAAAAAATATGTTAGGAAGGCATAATTGTATTATTTTCTCTCAGACAGAACAAGGTTATCTTGGAATACTATTGAGGGCACTATTTCCTTGTTTATTAACTATCCAGTAGAGTTTAAAATTATGGCAAGCATAAAATTTATTCTGAATAAGACAGCATTTATGCCCAATAAGAGTGCCCAAAGGAAGGATATTCCCATGTTCTGATTCAAAGTATCTTTAAAATCACCTGTTCTTTATTAACAGACTTACCTCAGCCAGCACATTAGTTGGACTAATTTATGTCAGACCCCTAAGTCAAATGAAAATTTTATTCTTCCCTGTGCAGTTCAGAAAACACTGTTCCTCTAACTGATAACTACAGTTACTTTAACATCTGTGTTTAGTCTTACAAAAAGGTTATCTTAACTTTATTTTTCTAATACGGTGGGTTTCAATGTGTAGGACTTAGGTTTGCAGGCAGTCTGACAAGGGGTCCACACAGGCTATACAAAAATTTTCAGTTTTCTATGCCCTAAACAGCTAATTCATGCACTCTAGGAAGCAAGAAAAAAAATAAAACCAGAGAAAAATCTTAAAAGAACACCAGAAAATGTCTCTTTCAAGGATGGTTAAGTAAGGCTAGATGAAAAAACATCCAACAGACAGTTTAAGAAATTTAATCTCTAGCTCTCAAATGGCACACTAAAATCCAAACTCATTTATTACTGTGTAACTTGAATTCCCTAGTCACAGCAGTGAGGGATGAATTCAGCTATTAATTTGGTAAAACAATCCCACAGAGAAGCATTCCCCAGGGAATTCAGAACTCCCCACAGAACACCAGTCTCACTCACAGGACAGAGTTCAGAAAGCACTGCGCTGTCAGGCTTTTTCTTCAGTGTCCCTCAAATTTCAATTCTGACTTCCCAAAGGCAGCATACCTTGAAATCCTGAGACAATCTGGACTACATCATCATAGACCATCAGAGTAGCTGAGCGTTCAGGAAGAAGGCCAAGGCTCAGGGAAGAGAACACTGTGGGAGAGAAGCGGTTTAAGTGGCATATATTTAAATTCTTATAAGCATAATCCAATAACAACAGCACTTACTTTCTTCACATTTTTGCAAAAGCAGGCCACCCAAACTATTAAAATCATATTGTATACATGACAGAAACCACATGCATTTTCTGAACCAAAGAGTTAAACTGCCAGAGTAACTGCTGAACTAAACAAAATGTTCTACTCTTTGACTCCTGCACGTCATGCATGGTAGCTCAAAGCACTGGAGAGTGCAGTGTGAAGCAGGGTTTCATGCCTTACATGAAGCATTTCCCATCTCCACAGAAAGACAAGAAATACATAAAGAGAACTGAAATGCTAACTCAGTCTGGCTGAGTTAT
Source organism: Lonchura striata (assembly GCF_050655825.1). Lineage (NCBI taxonomy): Eukaryota > Metazoa > Chordata > Aves > Passeriformes > Estrildidae > Lonchura > Lonchura striata. The sequence continues at coordinate 21,501,188 of NC_140704.1, read as the reverse complement.
TTTTCTGTGCAACAGCTATACTTCTTACCTCAGAAAGATTTGAATGAAATTTAAGTTTTAAGTACTTTGAGATACTTACATAAGTTATACAGAAATGCAAAATATGATGATTAAGTCTGAATTATTTGCTTTAAAATGCAGCATGTACTGAGTCACCACCCACACCAGAGAAGTGCTATTTACAGCAGAACTCCTGTCATCCTACCAGTGGTGTGAAAGAGGACAGATCAATGGTATTTGCTGCAAGAAGTCTACCTGCAAGGACCATCCTCCCCACTGGGTAATGACAGTCCTTGTAGGGGGTTGTGTCAGTATGCACACACATCTTTGCAGAATGAAAAATAAGATATAATTTCATGCCAAGTTATTCAGTCCCAGAAGACCCAAAATATGGAAGGAATTAGCCACAGAGCCCACCTGCCTCCTGCAACTATGAAAACAGTAAGGAGCATGACTGCCTGCAGTCCACATTTGGCTTTCAAAGATAGAACAAGAGAAGACTAATGCAGACTAGTTATTTTTGGTAATAACTTGCTACTATTAATAACTAGTAATAACTGGGCAGCATCCCATACCTGAATGGGACTCATCCTAGTCTGAAGTAAACACAAGTTGAGGAAGGCATTCTCAGAAACAGTCAACAGAAGTACAACACAAACTCTTCTGATTTTCCGGAATTTTATGAACTTCCTCTAAATTAATACACATTAATGAATCCAAGAAACCACACAGATGTTAGCTACCAGTAGGAAGACTACACTATTTCTATTTTAAGAAATATATTCTCCTTTTAAAGAGCAGAAATTTTAGTGTTTGGGAGAAGTATGGGAGAAAGGAGAAAAAACTATGAGAAACACACTGAAAATAACTACCACCTAAAAGATAGTCTTAACAATATATACAATTATTAAAAGAAAAAAAAAAAGAATTAGATATAATGTTATTGCAAGTACAGCTGGGCATTTTCTTTCCACTGCCCAAATGTGAAACAGATCTATACATTAGGCAGCATAAGTCAGAAAGCCTAGTGCAAGTAGCACTAAGGCCACACAATTACAAAATTTGTCTTTACTCCAATAACTTAATTTGTATGAAGAAAGCTAATATAATTTAGACACCCTGGGGAGCTCAATACAATCAACCATGCCAACATCTTCTTCCATATGTGCCAGACTATAACGAATATATAACCTCTAAACTTCCCTTGGGCTTTTCTGCACAATCTTTTCTCAGCATGACAATGACAGAAAGACACAGCTTTTAAGGCCAGAAGGATGACAGCAACGATCCAGCCTTATTCCTGTATAATTACAGCCTTCCTGAATTAATTATTGCTGCAGATTCAATAGCTGTACCAAAACTTGAAAACATGTTGTAGAAAAACTCCAATTTTATTTTACAGGTGTCCAGTGGTGAAGAACACACGACATCAATGTTCTAATAAATAATTATGAGGGAAGTTAAACAGTGTGCCTCTCTACCCATCAAAATTTATACAGGTTCGATTTCCAGCCATTTGATCTTTTTATACAGGCCTGCTAGACAGAAGAATTCTCTCTTACCCGTTTCCTGTTCTCTATGAGGGCATTGATGGACTATGATCACATTACCCATGAACTTTCTCACTAATGAAGAAAATAAATTAAGCACTTTCAAGTCTTTCCCTGTATACTGCATTTTCCAATCTTTTAATCACCCCTGATAAAAGTCCACAGTTTTAAACATTCTTCTTGAAGCATGGATCCAGAGCTGGACACACATTTTCCTGAATGGCTATGCCAAGGACAAGTCCTGAAATACTATACTCTGCTTTCCCAGTTTTTAACTTTATTTTACAGGTAAACAATTCCAGATGAGCTCTCCTCTCCCAGAAATACCACAATAATCATCCTCCACTCCTAAAACTGTATTTCACCACAGTGAATACCATAGTTTTCTCTGACTGAGTGTCCTGGTTTCAGCCAAGATGCAGCTATTTTGTTCTCTGCTGTTGGTACAGGGCAGTGTTTTGGATTCCGCATGACAATGTCAGCAACACACCGATGGTGTGGGTGCTGCTGAGTCGTGCTTACCCTAAGTCAAGGACTCTGCAATTTTTCATATATTGTCAGTGAGAAGCTTCTCAAGAAGATGGGAGGGAGCACAGCCAGGACAGCTGACCTAGACTAGCCAAAGGGAAATTTCATACCATAGAATGTCGTGGCCAGTATATAAACTGGGGGAGTTGTCTGGCAGGGGTCACCTGCTGCTCAGGGATGGGCTGGGCTGGGCAATTAATTGTATTGTGCATCACTTACTTTAACTGGGTTTTACTCCCCACTCTCTTTTGGTTAAGTCTCATTCTTATTATTCTTCTTATTATAAAATTTTACTTTATTTTAATTATTACACTGTTCTTCTCTCAACCCAGATTTTTGACCTTTTTATGATTCTCCTCCCCATGCCATGGAGGCTGGGGGTGAGGAAGCAGATTGATGGTACTTAGTTGACGACTGGAGTTAAACCATGACACTGCCTCTACCAACGTATTCTGAGCTGTGCTGTCTCAGCAACTCCCTCTCTTAATTGCATATGCTGCTCCAAAAGAAGTGTCCTTTTAAATAAGGCTAACCAGTCACAAACGTTTTCTTCCAAATTTTTTACGAAGAAAAATCTAAGCACAGTTAAGAGCAGACAGATGAACACATCTTCCATCATGAACACTTCAACAACTCAAGTGATGTTAAATTTATGAACTGTTAATAAGTGGAGTCATGGCTCTGCTGATAAATATTTTAATGGAAGAAGAGATCTTAAATCTTTTCCTCCTACCATTTATCACTATGTAAACAAATAATCCTTCTGCTTAAGCAGCAAAGAGGTAGTAATTATTTTTGTTAATATAAGAGAAGTTAATTTCTGCCAAATTATAAGAACAGAAAACCCTTGATGTTTACTCCTTGGAGGTACTACAATAATATCACAAGTTCAGTGGCTGCAGAGCTTTTCAGCATAACACTATTACTAATGCATATTGCCTGTGATAGAGGAATCCTGATCCTTTGGCCAAGTTCTGCTACAGGACATTACCACCCTTTAGCTTTCAAACCTACCTGCTCATGTTTATAATTTTCCCATTTGTGGTAAAATGGCCATAGTTCATTTACCACAGCACACAGGATGGCACATCAGCTTAAATACTGCCCTGGGTGGAATGCTTCTCAGAATGGGGGGATCTGCTCTGCGGAGGACAGCTCCTAGGACTGTTAACAAGCATTTCTGGGAAATGAGGATGCAGCTGTACGGGTGTGCCCAGACTGCACACTGCAGAATGAAGACTGAGATATGCTGCCTGTTCCCCATCATTCAAACCACCTTAAAAATAACAACAAAACAACTTGAACATTTTTCCAAAGTTCTATATTGTGCTCATTAAAAGCATAATACGTATTTAAATACAAACAGTCCTTGGAAAGTTTTTTAAAGACTAGAGGCGTCTTAAGTCAATACGAAATATAAAAGCTTAAGTATCTCACCTTGTATGTCATGTACCTTTTCAGGACTAATTAAAAGAACAACCCTATTAAAGCCTATTAAATTATCTAGTTGTAACTTGCTTCTATTATCAAAGAAAGGAACAAGTTCAAGGTACAGAGAGCAAAATAAAGGACTCTCCTTCCAATTAAATCAATGGCAAACTATCTACCAGTTTAAGCAGGGGATGATCAGAGGTGAAACGAATCTACTTTCAGAGCTAAGCTCACATTTCAGCCATGGAAAGAAAGATTTGTGGAACCTATTCAATTACTGCTCTTTAACTTCAATGATTAGCTAAAAAAAAAATGCCCTGTTTCATTCCCCTCCCTCAAAATCAGAATTTAAGAAAAACAACAAGCGAAAAACTAACCAAACTCCAGGCTATGGAAGAGTACATTTCATTCAAAAGTCCTAAGGTATAAGCCAAAGACAAGACACAAGGCAAAGTTATTGCATACTTTCATCATTTAAAAGCACATGAAGTATGCTGAGAAAGCAACACTTCATCTTATTTAAAGAGAAGAAAACTCAAAGGAAATTTCTAAAGAGTCACAGAACCATTACGGCCGGAAGGGACCTCTGTATGTCACTTCTTCCACCAAGCAGGAGTTGTCCAGTTGGGTTCTGAATGTCTTTAAAGGGGGACATTTCACAACCTTTCTGCATGACCTATTCCAGTTTTGCTCTTGTAACAGGGGAGGGGTGGGTCAGAGACAGAGACCACACACACCCAAGGTCCCTGTGGCAATAGTGAGACCTTTATTGTTTGAACCCAGCTTTATATGGCAGGTTTGAAATATCCCAGTCTATACTGCTTTTAACACCTCCCAGTTTCCTGACCAGTGAGATGTCTGCAGCTTAGGAAGTTCATGGGGTAATCTGATCATAGTCCATTGGTGACTGGTTGAAGTCCCTGTGTGTCAACCCAGGGGCCAGTTTCTATAACCAGGCTGGGTTTCTTACTTATAACTGAATTAATTGCTCAGCCACAGACTAGCTGTGACAGCTGCTGTAATGAATTGTTGCCTTTTACTTATTTGAAACCCTCTTGACTGCAACTCTTTCAGTTGCATCTTATTCTTCCACCACACCCAAAAGAGCTTGACTTAGTCGTTGCTATTAGCTCCATTAAGTAGCTGAAAAACAGTGGAATACAGTATATAAAATGTGGAAGAAGGAATTCTTATCTGAAGCAAGTGAAAGCAGATAAGTAAACAGCACATTGAAATGCCTAAAGCATAGTTCTGGGTTTGAAGAGATTTATGTTCCTTTCCCCTTCTGAAAATACATTTGCTACTCGACCTTGCAGCAAGTCACGCAGCCCTTCTGGCTATGTTGATATTAATAAATAAAATTGAGCCAAAGCATGGAATTCAACACTCCCCTGGGAACATATACACTATTTAAATACTAGTGCACTTAAAACCTCACCTGCCTTTGGCCCTAATTATCAAACCTGAGGCGTGTGTTTAGGTGTGATTTGGGTATAATACAAGCCTGGGACCATTCCCAAATTAAATGGACCCTAATTGGAGCTGAGGATTACAAGAAAGGTAGATGAAACTCAGGATATGATCTTCATATAGATGTTACATCTCGAGTTTTGAAAGCCACCCTCAATCTGCTCTTTTTAGCAGTCAGAAATAGGCTTCATGACTCAATTTTTCCTCTCATGTAAGGTTCTGAGGCATTCTGATAAAAACTAACACACAAGTATTATTGTTATACTTGTTTGCCTGTGGAAGAAGCAAAGCCATGCTAATCAAGTTAGTAAAAATCCTTACATTTGAATAACATAACTGCAGATTAAAACAGGTTTTTTGACATGGATAAGAGCTAAAAGACCAGGACATTTTTGTACACTACAGCCTATGGTGCAAGAGATGCTATACCTTGGAAGAGAAGCAAGAGTACATCACAGCTGCTAAAACAAGGTTCTTGGAAACAGAGTTCCCATAAAGAAAAAGATCTGGAATAGATTTCTATTTTCTATGGAGCTGGAGGAGCACCAACAGTTGTTTGAAAATTGATGTAGCACTCTATTTAGGACCTCCAGAAGGAGAATGAACCTCTGCTCAGCCTTGATGCTGCAGTTTAACTTAGGAAGAAATGTTACTATTTTTGAAACGTGCAGATGTTTCTCCTCCCACCCAGGATCTCAAGTATTGAAACACATCATACAAAACTGGAGCTTCCTTTAGATGCAATATCTTACCTCAGAACAAAAATAAAGGTCTCTTACCAGGCAATCTTACAGGTTTCCATGGTGCAGAATTTGGCACATATGCATGTTTACTAGCAGTCACTATCAGCTGATTGCCCAGCTTATACTGAAACTTGAGGAAGGCGGTGCCATCTGCTCCTGAGGTTCCAGATGCAATGGAGATCTGGTTGGTAAAAATCTCAATGAAGGCTTCAGTTACTGGCTGATGAGTGCTGGCATCGCTTACATGGACCTTCAGCGTTACTTCTGTAATGACAAACAAACACAGTGATTATTGTCTGAAAAGCTTCTGTGGGAGGCAGCAGTTAGAACAGGCTGACACACCAGGGACTGTAAAGACACCAGCTCTGACATTGTGGTGTCATGTACCATGTACCACTTCTTATACTGTCCTGAAGCTCTCCATCTCAGGCAGTCACTCTTCAGAGACACTGCAGATTCTGCTACAAACTAGACCAGGTCCTGAATTATTGCCTGACAGCTAATTTCAGCTGTGGAGGCACCTATCTTCAACCTGTGACCCACATGCACCTGGGCAGCAAATCTCCAGGCAGACAACACTCCCTTTGAGGGGAAAAATGTCAATCATAGAGTACTGCTGTACTGTGCAATTCCAAATGTGTACTATCAAACATCCTGTGGCAGTCATGGACAGCAGGGCATGGAAACTCTCTGTAAGGTCCCTGCCTTGCCATGCCTCTGCTCCAGCCAGCCTTCTCCAGCAGCAGTGGGGAGAGGGAAAGGCTGCAAGGGGGGTTTGCTCCTCACTCCTCCGCAAAGCAATTCTCTCTGTGTAGCAATGGAATGGAGGAAATCTGCTGTGATGAAAGCCAAGGAAGAAAGTGGGCAATAGAGCAGGCTGTGCTGCAGTTGGGTATTTTCAGCTCTGGTGGGAGAGAGTGCCCCAGCTGGCACAGGACTTCCCTGGTGATGTGTAACCAAGGTGGAGAATTCCCACAGGATCATGTCCATGTCCTCAAAGCACAGAACAACCAGGTGGGAGTGCTAGCAGTGACAGCAGCAGCCCTGACACTACTGTATCACCTGTCCCCACATACTACTGGTGAGAAGCAAAGAAGTGATGGTTAAGGCAGTCAGGAGAATCATACATCCTGCAGATATGCAGTCTGAAGACAACACAATTGACTACATTTTTTTCTTTAGTAATTTGCCATTTTTCCAGAAACTAATTACTAGTTTAAATGTTTCCAGATGTACAATATTTGTCCACTCTGGGCACTATGACTAAACCATGCATTGTGTCACCAGGCTTTTGTTACATAAAATGGAGTGGCTTGTGCAAGACAGTCCCTCTGGAAGGCATTCTTCTGTATCTATGATTACTTTTCTGTTCCTACAATAGTTCAATTGCCTCATGCTCTAAAGCAGCAGCTGTTGTCTTCCTGCAATAACTATGACTTAAATGCAATGCTGTGTTGAAAAGACCCAGCAATGATCTACTGCTTCCACCAAGACATTTCTTGGGCTCTTTTCACTTCCAGTTGCCTCTTCCTCATAAATGAACACCTCCCTCCCTCTTTTCTCTCCAACTCTCTCCTATCTCTCATTCCCATCATAATATCTGGAAATTCTGTTGTTCTTGCATGAAGTTCCCTATCTCAGCTTACTCCATTGCCTAAGGTAGTAGATCGTATGTTGCAAACTCCCTTTTTGTGTCAGGAACCTTCAGCCTTTCACAGCCAAGATCCTCCTACTCCATGTGCAAACATTCCTGCATGTGATGCCCAGGAAAGAGGGCATGACCTCCTGTTCATATATATTCAAAAACATTACACTGATTTCTACAGAACAGTCCTGGTGGTACAGTTCTGTTCTGTTACTAATGCCTTATAAGAACTTACTGTGGTTTAAGCCCTAAGACAGCAGGACATGACACCAAGAAGAAAACACTGAACTTAACAAAATGTTTGTGGCAAGTTTCAATAGTAAAATGACACAACTGAGTATGGGGAGAAACACACCGTAACAACCTAGAAGTTTAAAAGGACACGAGGACCTAATACAAAGTATCATCACATCTGTCCTAAGGGCGTTCCAGCCAGAAAGATCAGTATCTGGGGCCCTTTCATAAGCAGAGACCTTCTCTCTGAATCCTACAGTACTGAAAACATCAATATCAAGCAGACCTGAACAAAAATCCCATTAAAGAAATTAATCATCATCACAGTCATTGCTTTAGAACTTGGCAATGGAGGATGCCAATTTAGATGGGATCAGCATGAAATATATTCCAGCTATTAAAGATTCTGGACTTCTTCCCAGTTTTGCATTTAGTAGTCAAAGGAAGCAAAGTACATTGAAAAGCAGTGTCCACATACTCTGGTGCCCAGTACAGAGGGCCTCCTTAAAAACCTTGCCTTGACCACCAAGCAACTTGTGTATGTGAAAGGAAGCCACATTAATCAATGAAGGAAAACATATATATTAATGTATTTACACACATGAGGACAACAAATAATGCAAGTTCTCATTTTCAAAGTGGAGTGATATGCTTAGATCCAAAGCCAGATAGGTGTGCTCTTAGCATTTTTCACTTTGAATTTCCTAGCAAAGAATGCAAGAATAGATGAGGTTAAGAATAATGGGTGATGCATTAAAGAAAAAGCAAGAGAACAGGACAAGCTGAACATTGCCATTAGCAATTTCAGTAACATGGAAATTCAGCCTTCTCTAAAAGCAACCACATATAAGAAGGAACCAGGGAGCTCTGGAATATTAAATACTAATTAAGGAAGAGGGTAAGAAAACAACAGAAGTATCCTATCAATTTAATTCCTTATATACATCCAAAATTCTAGAAAAGAGACTACTACTAAAACTGATCACGAGAAAAAACCAAAGATTTTCCTGTATACACAAATCCATCTTTCTCTTCCCAAATTGGAGAGCTAGCCATGGGTATCTCCAATAGGAAATTTCTTTATCTCCCACTCCATAGCTATGTACAGGCTTCTGTCTGCATACTTCTCTCTTTCTGCATCCCTCTCTCTTTCTGATAAGGAAGGACAGGGGGCTTCCAAAATCCTTCTTATAAACAGAAATGACAAAGGCAGACCCAAGACAGAATGCTGATGTCCTGAAAGGCAGCAGATTGGAACTGCTGTTCCAAACCACACAGTCCCTAGATCAGACACTGGGCTTGTTTTCTCCTTTTTGATATTTAACATGTTTTTTTTCCTGAGCAGATAGATAAAACCCTAGCAGCCTGAACAATCCTAATTCCTTTTCATGTGTTATCTTCCCTGACAAACATGTGAAATGTATACAACTTGCTTAATTCAGGGCCTTCTCCCACGCAACAGCTCCTTTTTCTTATCTAATGCAGCAGTGAAGTCAGGAACACTAAACCTACACTATCACTGTAATTTCCAAAGCAACTGAATGATTAAAAGCTTAAAACCAGAAAGAATTTTTGAAGAAAACATCCTCTCAAACAGTGGCGTAATGAAAACAACCTATAAAAAGAGACAGCAAGTTTCAGAATTGCTAGGATATATTCAGGCACTTCTTGCAGATCAGAGGAACTGAAGAAGGGAATTCAGACAGCAGAGTAGGACAACAAGTGACCCAAGATCAGTCTGATCTCTAAGAAGTAGGGAAGTCTTAGATTGAAAGACTAGGTATACTAGATGAAATCAACTAGAAGCTGTTTAGAAGACTTACTTTAAATTAAGGAATAGAATATTTAAAATATCTGGCAAACTTTTTAGTTCTCGGCAAACAGTGGGTATAAGGCAGGTACATTATTCTTGAGTTTTGCAGCCTACACAGCAAGGAGCTCACACAGAATTAAAGACACATGGACTCAGAGAAGAAGCACAGCTGCAGATGAAGGCAGGGAACTGAAAGCACTGCAAAAGATGAACTGCTAAAGGGAAGCCAAACCTGCTTCATTCTCATACTACTGTATATACAGTAGAAGTATTTGCTAAGTTCTGCAGGAGCTTTGTTCTGTACTGCTAGTGAGATCCTGGAGGGAGGAATGGTACATAAAGGTGAAGAATGCTGAGCCTTCCTCATTTAAGAGCAAAGCAGAGATGGTTGAGGTGATAGACCCTGGGCTGAGGAACTCACCCAGGGCAGCTGTAGTCTCTCTCACTTCCCCAGACAAGCCAGCCACAGTGAGGACAGGCTATGCTTGAGCCATAGCCCTGTCTGATGCACCTGGCTCCTGACTGGTGTGGTGTGAATGTGTATTTTTCAGACCTCATCTGTCTGGCATGTACTTCCCTGTTGGCTGGTGGGCACAGGTACAGAGGCAGAGTCACTTGTCTGCACCACTGTGTGTGTTCTGCCATTGTACCCTTACAGCAAAGATTCAAGTCCAAAACAAGAAGCACTTACAACTGTCATTTCCAGGAGAAAAAACACAGGTAAAAACACCCTTTCTGGAAGGGCAAAAAGTCTGTGTCTCCCTGTTTAGAAGTGCAGGTAGGAATGGGCCACTCGCAGATGTTAAATAGTGCAACCACTGAACTCTGCTTCAAGAATTCCAAAAGAAAAGAAGGTTAGTGGGAAAAGAGCAAATAAAACCAGCAAATGGAGGGACAAATTCCACAAAAAGATCAAGGCTGATGTATAGGTATGCTCAAGCAGGTCTACTGTAAATCTGTTCTCTTATAGTCCTTTGTCTTCTTTTAAACACTAAACCTCCTGCTTGTTTTTCAAATGAGGGCAAACCAAAACTACTAGTTATTGTGAAAACAGCTGCTTAAGTGCAGCACCCTCCTAGTTTTCTAGTACTAAATTTATTGTAAGCTATATAAAAAACTCCAGCACCTTCAAGGTTATAATATGGGAAAGTGAAAAAAAAGACCAAAAAAAAAAAAATCCCTAAATGGCAGCATTCCAATCCAGAATCCCATCTGTTTTCTTAATCTGATTTTTGAGATTTTACTAAGTTTAAACATTCTCTGAGCAATCCTTCCTGTGCCATCTGCTCTATGAACTCTACTGCCTCTCCTGAAATACAATTAACCTTAAGAAAACTATTTCTTCACTTGTAATCCTTTCTCATACTCACAACTGCTCTTTACATTGCTGTGACCTCTCAGTTTGCAAATGGTTTCCTTCAGAACTGCCAGCATCACTGCTGTCTTCTATAACTGAACTCTTGAAAAGTGAAAAGCACTGGTTTTAGGTGGTTTGGGGTTTTGTTTGTTCGTTGTTGTTTTTTAAAGTCAGTTATTACACAGAAAATAAAATCCTAAATAACCTGAGCAAAGGCAAACTGTCAGATTCCACATACTGGAATAAACACAGAAAAGTTATGACACAGATTGAAAATCCAAGATCACAACCCTGTTTAGATCCCAAGCCTGCAATTTGGTTTCTGTGCACACACCCCTCTGTCAGGCAGACTCCCACTGACGTTTGCTGGACAGATGATCTCTTTTGGGAACAGGCTGACACAGGCATCTGCGATCACTTGGCTTTTCCTTTGGGGGTCCCTTGTTCATGGACAATGTCAGGATATCACCAAAGAAAGAGATATTTTAATTACCTAGGTTTTGATTAGAAAAATAAAGCTTCCTGCTCATTTAAAAAAAGCCATTATGAACTTTATGTAAAATTGTGTCCACTGCTCTGAACTGAGCTTATTGGCAACATGCCTGGCTTTGAATCCTATGTGCCAAATGGATAAGCCTTTCTGTCTCTTAACCTTTTGCCCATGTGTGAGGTCAATCCTCAGCCAAACAATAGATTTTCATTTATCTAAAAGAAAACATTTTCCTAGAAAAAGGAGTGTTCCCCTGCTTTAGCCACAGATATCAACTCTAGCATTTACATATTGTATCATTCTAATGTTCTGCATCAAGAAGGCTCTACTGACAATAACACTTCAAAATAGCAGCAGGCTAAGTTTGTATGAAGAAAAGGAAACGTGTATGTAACATCCCTCCAGAAGCACACAGACTCTGATCTTCACTGATGTTGTCAGCTGGAAGTTCTCAAGCAGCACCTCAAATAGCAAACTACATGTGCTTGAACAAGATTTGCAGTGAAGATGATGACATTTTCTATTCAGAACTGGCGCTGGCCCTCATTACAGGAAAATCAATAGTGCTACATGACCTTCCCCTCCACCACAGGTTTCAGCAGGACTCAGGTTTCAGCTGGGCTGAGTGTCCAGCACTGATTTCTAGGGAACCATGCAGAGGATGGGACAAGGAGGTCTGCTCAGTGCCTGTTCAGTGATTCTCCAAATGATACCAAGGCTGCTTCAGTCCCTGGCATGAAGAAAAATGTTCCTTACTGCACTAGTCAGAAATCCAGTAAGGACTATACAACACAGCTTGGTTCTCAGAGCCAGATTCAGAAGGGATTTAGAAAGCAGAGTAGTTCAGATAAGAGACACAAAAAAACCCAGGGCACAGTGAAGCAGCCTTGGGACTGGCCATCTGAAGAGCATGACCTCCTCTTCTGAAAGAGAAGGCTGGATCACTGTGCATAACAAGGAAACTGCAAAAGATCAAGTCAGCTGAGGACCTTTAGTCTTGCTGACAGAGACAGCCAACAGCTGTACACTAAACCTAAAAAAATTCAGGTGTCATTTCTTGGCAACAAGAGAACAGCTTACTAGATAATAGACTCACTCAGGCCATGAGAAAAAAAAAATTGGGTTAATAGCTCTAATTTTAATTCTAGGTGTTTAATTAAGGCTTACAATCAATGTTAAAAGTTAAGAGAATTAATGTTTGGTTCTAGAACATTTATGAAGCCATCCCAAGTGGTTGCATGTGGTGCTTCTTTTTAGCACTGCAATCTGAATTTGCTTAACCCTTTGTACTTTAGAGGTCAAGGGGATAACTATCAGTAGGGTCCTCTCCACACTGAGTACTTGCAGTGTGATGACCAGAATTCACCTCACACCTCAGAAGTCAAGAAGGAACTTTCTTCCTCAAATGCACAACCGATGGATTTCTGAGTTTTTATTTTATTCCCCTCTCTTGCTCTTCCTCAGAAACAGCAGAATGCAATGAGAACTGCATATGACACAGAGAAGCTCCTATGATGCCTGATCAGAGCATTCTGTTCACCTCATCTCTGCAGACAATCAGGATCCAGGATTGTGGAGGAAGCTACACCCGGGGAGCACTTGAGGCTTTTTCACCCTTCTCTGCAGCTCAAGTTGATTCATCCATATTTCTCATCTAACAATCCTTGCTGCTCCAAGTGCCTCAGGCATTGCTGGCTGTGGCTGGTTCCCCTTGTGCACAAGAATTTAATTTCCAGGGGATTTAAATCGTTTATCTTAAATAATTAGTCTTAATCTTCAGTCTTCAAATACAGCACAGTTGTCTTTGATATGAAGGTCAGACAGGTGCCTTACTTACCTCTTCAGGTTTAAATTCCATTAAACAAACTAAAATGATAAACTAAAATGATAAATAAACTAAAATGATAAATACATTATTTCACAATTCATTATCTCATAGGGATAATGCACACAATATTTAGTAAAATGTCCCAAAAAGTTTTCTACTATATGAACTAGAGCAATTTATGCCAAATATGATGAAAATCAGGCTACTATACAACCCCTGCATTCAAAGGGGAGGGAGGGGCAGTTACAGGATTATAAAATAAAGACATCCATCATGCAACAGTCCAACATGTAAAAGAAGATTTGCATATCCTGACCTGCTAGAGCCTAGAGCATTACCACCAAAATTAATTTCTTGGGAAAAAAGGTAGGAATTTGCTTTAATTAAGAAAAGTGGGAGCTATATGCATTATGCCTAGATGAGACTCCGATACCCTATTGTTAAGTGATTAAACAAGCATTTATAATTAACTTGAAACTCACACGGCTATGAAACTCATGAATAGCAATAGTTGCATTAACAGGTCTGCCTTTGATCTCTACAGGAACTGTGCATGACACAAACTAATTTCATTTCCAAACTTTGTCTCTTAGACATGGAATTAAATAAAATACTGTCATGGAGTGCAGATGGAAGTTGAGTTTTAAAGCTCTAGTTTGCCACACGCATAATGTGTTCTTTAGAAAATAAGAAAAAGTAATCCCAACTTAAACCCTTCTTTTTTTTTTTTTTTTTGTTATAGAGTTCTTTGAAACTCTGGAGATCAATATGGAATGAGAAGTTAATGTACTGTTATTTTCCAGTTGCTCAGCATTAGAGTTCTCCCCTGACTCAAGATCCCAGCTGATTTTTGACATCAGCTCTGAGGATAACACCACACTGAGCTCAGGTGCTTGGGGTTTTAAGCCAACTTTCCTGCTAGACCATCAGTCTAGTTTGGAGGAGGGCAGAAAGGAAAAACTTGGATTTGCTGAGCCATAAAAGCATGTTACATTTTCTGAAAATAACTTTATCCTAAGTCTATTAATAAAAGTATGCATCTGATGAAAGCAGATTAAAGCAGATGTATTCTATGTCCAATGTATGCTCAATGGGCCAGTGATGAGACAAGCACTTTTTTCCCCCCTCATTTTCAAGCAGTTTTAATCTTAATAGGTTTAATCTCTAATTTCCAAAGCCTGTTGTGAAAGCAAAGCTAGATATCACTTTGGAAGAGGGTATTTTTACTTGCGTTGTTTGTTTTTAAACAAACCACTCTAACAATTCAAACAAGCCCATCTCAAGGGCCTCTCTGCATTCCCATTGCAGCCTGCAGTGCAAACTTGCACTTTTATCTCAGTAATCCACTGACGTAAGCTCATGCACATACAGAGGCAAACTACTGTGCTAAAATTTTATCTAGGCACTTGCACGTACCCTTTCTTCAAATAACTCGACAGTCGATTTATAATCGCTTCATTCCTTGCAGAGGTTATCCCCAGCTGGCAGACAGGAAAATCAAATTGTAGGGGAAGCTACACATGGTAACCATCTCATTCCTCCAACCCAGCCAGCCTGAGCAGAGAGCTCTGCAGAGTGATAAGGAGTGCAGCACTACTGTTCAGCTACTCCACAGCAAAACCAGGAGCATCCCTTCCCTCCCCACCTCTCTGGTCTGGCTGTGGATTCTTGCTCCTTCTCTTGGGCTACCCCGCTTCTCCTTGGGCCTGCTGCAGCTTTGGTTGCCTTTACTAACCCAGCACTGCACCAGCCTAATGAACCTGGCTCAGTGCCAGGTTATCAGGCTGAACTGCTGAAACAACGCAGCCCCACGTGCCAAAATCAGCAGAACAGGCAGGTGTGGGGGTGGAGAGTGATGGCCAAGTGCAACACTGGCAGAGGAAAAGAAAGGATTTGGGACCACCCATCCTGGTTCACAGGCACTTCAGTCAGCTCTGATGCACTCCTTTGGAAGGGTACCTGCCCGTCTCCTGACCTAGGCAAGCTTAAGGTCAGTATTTGGCACATACAGTTGTAGTAAATCTTTATTCTCCATTAATTCCAAATCAGCATACTAATTCTCCAATAACTTCCCAACCTCCACTGCTGCATACTGGCACAGCAGCAGGAAAATCTCCTGGCTCCCTAACTACAGGATGCTTGTGACAATGCCAGGAAGGGGTTGGTTGGTATGGACTTTTGCACAGGCATTACAGAGTGTTTACAACAGCTCTTGAACACCTAAAAACCTCCACAGTCAGTTGGTATTTACGACTGGGTGGATGGAGGAGGTTACTATTATTTCCTCCCAACCCTAAAAAGCTTCCTTTTATTAACATCTCTACATGCCACTTCCTCTGATTTCTGTCACAAGAGCACCAAATGGCACCCAACTTGTCTATATTGAAATTCTCCTATCCTCCAAAATTATTTATTTCCAAGTTTTTAAGTTTTTCTGTTCAAAATAGTATTTCTATCTCCTCATTTAGAACTGCTTAAAAATTTTATTAATCTGTGATCTAGGTCTTCTAGATAATCAATAAAAACTTTAAATAAAATAGGACCTGTTTCAGTTCCCTTTATCCTAACACTGTAAAGCAACCCCAGCTAAATACATGGCCATTCATCACTACAGTTTGTTTTCTCTTTCATCCAATCTCAATCACATAGAATAAGCCTTCTGATCCAAGTCAATTAATTTTTCAATTAGTATTTTTGAACCAGGCTGCTGTACTGTCTATACTTCAGCTGTGATGACTGCATATATATGCAGAGCATACATAATTGACTCAGCAACCAAAACTTGCATCAGTTTGAATTACTCTAATAGCCATGGTGATCCAAATTTTTGGCAGGGGATTATTTTTAAGGGCCATTATTATTTCATGAGAAAAATAATTCTAATCAGATTGAAACTGTGAATGTTGAAAAATTACTTTCTATTCCCCTACACTGGAAGTCAGTTATGTAGATCAGAAGTTACTGGTTCTTCCACAAATTCACCATCATAATGGAAAGGTACAGTTACACTGGCAACATCCATCTTTCTTAGACTCACTGTATATAAAAACCACAATGTGACAATGAGGGTTTGACATGCTGCTCACACACCTTATCTTGCCTTCCAAGATGGGAAGAGCTCTGGAGAATACCTTTGTATTTCTTGGTCACCTTGCAGCTCTGATTCCCAGAGCTGCTTATCACAGTCACATGATTACCACTGTAGCTAGAAATGAAGGTTTGAAGGTCCACAACCCAGGCTTTGGGAATGACTGAAAGTAACTTGGGAGTAGCCTGTTTGTTTAGTCGTATATATAATTGCCTGTCTAAGGGGGAGTCTGAAAGGGATAACACTCTGCTGAAGGACTCCTGGGGTTCACAAATCAAAATTCTAAAAAGCACCAAATCACAGCTGATCAAACAGATCAGTGAATTATCTGTTCTATTTTGAGATCAATCTTGATGTAAAATGCTGTGACTGGCCAATAAATGGCAGAGGAAGGCTGAGAGATGGGCAATGACTATGTGCCCTGAAGCTCAGGAAATAATGGAGGGTGGGACTGACCACAGCTGCTGCAAACAGAGCTGACTGTATCTCAACACAAATGGCACCCGAGGGTGGCCTTGGTGTTACATGAACAGCTATGTCATTTGAGTGAGTCAATTGACTAGACCACCGCTGAGTGGATCAAATATTTCTCCAAGTTCATTAAAAAAGTGAGAACGTCTCCCGAACTAGCACAGGAAAGGCGTACATACAAGGCTCAGACCAACAAATTGAACAATTAGCAACATAAATAAATAAAATCAGATAGCTGTGGGCTGGTTTCAACCCATATATTCCTTCTCAGCAGCTGGTGATGGCCAGAATCACGATGGTGAGCATATTACTGAGACCAAGAACATGTACCACATATTGGTGTAGTGACTGAATTATTATTATTGTTAATACATTTCATATTAACAAAGTACTAAGTACATTGGCATTGTGATTTTGGTATATTTTTTATCATTATGCTAAATCAAAAATCCCACGTAATGTTAAATGTACTTTCAAGTAAGTAAACTTGATATTACACATGTAGCCTACCTAAAAGAGCCCAGTCAGAACATATAAGATGCTGGTAAATGCTGGCATTATTTATCAGTTTGTCCATTTGACAATATAAAAGACTTATTGCTTTTACTCTGGCATAAGTCCATTCTAGATATTTATAGCTCTAAATGACACTCTGCTCAAGCTCTTTCCCTCAGCAAAGAATCCCCTAAATTCTTTCATTTTACCTCATCTGTTTCTTATACTTGTACGACAAAACACATATCTATTTAGAAGTAACACCATCACACAGGACTGCTGGTGTTTTCAGTTGGACAAATACAGCCACTTTCCCACTGACAAGCAGATACTTAGAACTGAAAACATTCCAATGGTGTGCTCTGCTTTCTTGGCACAGACAGCAACATGAATATTTTGTAGGCAACTTAGTCTATGCATTAAGCAAGCATTATAAACTATTATTATACTGGTTTAAACTAACAGCTGTATGTCTGGAAAGCGATCTACTGTGTACAAACAATGCTTACAGGAGAGGCAGGAGGAAGGCCTTTCTGAATACCCAAATCATACAGATGCTACACTTATACACAGCCATTGAATTAACAGGATGTGCTGTGGAAATTTGCTGGGGTGCAAATGAAAAAGGATATGAGGCCAATAATCAACTTCTAGAAGAGTAAAATATGCTTTATTACATGTTGTACCCAGAAGGAATATAGTGTTAGCACTTGGGGACATGGTTTTCTGATGGACATGGCAGTGCTTGGTTAATGATTGGACTTGATGATATTAGAAGTCTTTTCCAACCTTATAGATTCCATAATTAGCAGATAAAAGGTTCATGTATGTTATGCACGTAGATATGTATGCTAGGTTAAACTGAAAACACAAGGTACATCTAATCACACTAAAAATTACAGCACTGACTTACAAGTTTCCTTGACAGTACAAGTTGTTATCACTTCTCTGAAATCCATTCAAAAACCAAATTTACAAGCACTTTCTTGAAGTTAAGAAAACAGGGATATTTCCTCTTTGTTAATTTGTAATTTATTCAGCTCTTACAAAGGAGCTGCTAAGAAAAATTGCAGTATTCAACAGTTAATCATTACTTTAAAGGAAGTAGCCCAATAAATTTAAAACATATTCTACCACACTTAGTCATAAATACAATTCCAGTGAGTAATACCAGAGTGCTAGCCTTCTAGTAAGCATGTAAAATAAGAGATATAGATTCTTCATCTTTCCTTCTCAAATTTAACAGCTGTAGGAAATCTATAAATACCAATTTTTATCAGCATATTCAATGTCACCTCATGCTATGTCTTATTTTGACATTCACTTTTCTAAATCACTATACATTTAATTTTAAAGTTCACATAGTCCTGAGATTTTTGAAATTAACATTCTACAATACAAAAGTAAGGTATTCTTTCTGCTTTGCTGAGCATATGTTCTAAATCAAAATTTCTCTTTACTTTTTTTGCCCCTCCTCACAGTAAGACTCTGAAAAAAAAAACCCAGCCCACATAACTCAAAGGATGTGTGTATGTACATACACTCACAATCTACAACATACAGTTATACAGGAAGGCTGATTTATTTATTTCAACAACAGATCTAAGAACACAAGTGGTCAGTTGTTCTCTTGAGGTTACAAACTTACTAAAGGGGAGATGAAAAAGGACAGTAGATTGCTATTACTGCTCAAAGCCAGCCTGAATCCCCAGCCAGCCCTGTGCTACCACAACAGCACAAGGGAGGATTCTAGCCATCAGCTGGCCAAGCACAGCATACACCCCTTTAAAGAGCACAGAAAGCTGAGAGGTTAGGAAACCCCACAGCACCCATCCTGAAGAAACCAGAGGTCTACTGCAAGGATGACAACAACCAGTTCAGTTGCATTAGATGTTTATAAAGACAAAAGGACTTGGGGTCCACTGATCTAGTACAGGATCAGCAACAAATACCACAGCAAAATATTGACAGTTCTATGTAGTTACAATAAAATTCTACAGACACATTAACATCCTGTACCCACACACATGTGGATGCAATATATGAGAAACAAAATAATTAAAAATGCAATTGCCTTAAATGGCAACTTTAAACAGCTTATTGGCAGACTCAAGTTTCTCTAAGAAATGGCAGCGTTACTCTAATGCTAAGATGTTCAAGGTGGACAAAAAGGGTTTTAACTTCAGCTTTAGACCATTCAATCAGATACTCGCATCTGAGTTGGTAGCTAAAGAAAAAAAATTGAAGCAAGTAAGAAATATTACTAGCTAATTAATATTTGCACTTCATTTTTCTAGCTGTTAAATGACTATTAAAATTAGGCTGAAATTATTTTGTAGCTACATTCATATGGAGCCCAAAATGCTTGGGTCTCAAATAGCATGTAACAGCAAGATAACAGTTCAGCTAAGTACAGCAACTAATTTCTTTAAAACATGATGATTCTTATGTTACCTGCAATACCAAAGCCAGGCAAAATACATTTCATATTCTTTTCAATGAGTGCTCTTACATATAAAACACTGCCGCCTACCTTGGAGTTTGGATTAGAAATTCATTTTTGTTACTGCCATGCTAAAACTGCAGTGAAGTGGGTGGAATTTCTTAGAATCTCTTTTTAACTAGGAACCTCAGCCAAACTGTTTTTGAGAGCCACTGCTCCAATTCCCTTCGTAGAAAGGACTTTCAGAAAATCAAATAGGTAACTGTGAAGCAGAACGGGTGAGATTTCACAATCCACTTAGGGATGCAGTGCTAAACTTGCTGTCAACACAGACAGTGGTAGAAGCAGATGGCTCTGCAGGCCATAAGCTATTTTGCACCATGCCTATCCTTTTCCACAAATCACAGGGGTTTCCTGGCAAAATGTCCTGGGAATTGCCTGTTACATTAGCAGTAACAAAGCCTGGACTCTGAAGATGTGGCCTTCACCTTGATAGCGCTCCTATTTCTGTTGCCCAGGCTACATCACGTGCAGAAAGGGTCTATGAAAGGCAGCTGCACTCCATGCCAGGAATCCTCTCTGTCACACAAACCCATTGCACAGCATCTTCCCAGCCTGGGTCCCTGGAGCAGCACAAGAATATGTTCAAGTCTGAGGGACTCCTGCAGGAATCCTGGCCTGGGCTGCTTTCTGCTCTTGTGCTTAAGACTCACTTGGCTTAAAATCTGCCACCTCTTTGGCTTGATTACATACTGCTGAAACAACTTTGTTAAGATGACATATTTAGACCCTTAGCTATTACTTTTCGAAACCACTTGTGAAACACCTTATTTCATATTTAGCTACCTTCATCCTGCTGTCCTCATGTTCCAAGACTCCATCACTCACTAATACACATTTTTTTAAAAGAAAAACAGAGAAAGCTCCGCTAAATGCAATTAACTCTAATAACATGAAATAAATTGATTTACACTGGAACAATATGTCTTGTTTAAACTTCATTTTATTTAAGTAGCAGTGGTAGCCAATATATTTAAATAGCATTTAAACTGCCAGAGTTTAAAAACAAAACAACAAAACGCATGTACTTTACTTTGGCTCTCTCTACAACAAACCCTTCCAAGTTTCACATGAGACTGTATCAACATGCAGAAGAAAACAGGTTTCAGAAGTTTGTTTTACAAAATGTACAGAGACTTTTTAAAATATGAGTTTTCATTTTTCAACAGCTTCATTACAACCTTTGCTACACTGCTCCCCAAAAGCATCCTGAAAATATGGATCCTTTTCGGATCACTTCCAGTGACAGCAGGCACACTGACATCAGCAACTGTAACAGCTCAGTTGTGAAGTTACAAAAACTTTTTGCCAAATCAATCAAACCCAGAGTTACAAGACGCCCTAAAGCATGTAGCAAAATATGTCAAATATCTGAAAAATGATATGATCATGAAGGTTAGAGCAGGTGGGTGGCTCCTTGGTACAGCAGAGTCCTGCAGCTCCTTCCTCCAGGGTGAGGATGCAGTTTCCAGCAGATTCACACAAAAGCAGCATCTTCCTGTCATTTTGTGTGGGCAGCCACAATTACTCTTGCCTATGACTCAACTGCAACAGTTAACAGATGGGACTTGATCTACTCCCTTTTGAAGAAAGCAATCACCTGCCAGCCTGTTTTGGTTTTCCCCCACCTATGGCATTTTTTTTCAGGCTCCATAAAAGGCCCTTGAACCTAGAGATTACATCAAGAGTCACAAATGACACCTGAAAAAGACCAAGTCATGGGGCTTGCCACAGTTACACTGCCATTTTTGCTGTTCCTAGATTTTTAAATATATTTTAAATAGGATCCATAGAGGCAAAAATGTTAATAAATACTGGTGAATGATGAAGGAAGTCTATTAAGATGGCAGTGGGGCTGCTTCTTGGTTTAGGGTTCTCAGGAAACAGTCACAAACTCTATTTAAGAAAAGGAGCTCTGAACTCAGATACAGAAAATAGTACAATAACAGAGTGAGAGATGTAATGGAGAGCGCAGCATCCAACTTTTATATGAGTTTAATGAAAGCCTACAAATAGATTTATTCTAACAGTTTTTTAGCTTGCAGAGAATCAACAAAACATTTCACATTCAGTGGGACTTTCACCTCCTATTAGATAAAAAAAGATGAGTGAATATATCCTTGTGAAAGGAAAGACCTTTGGGCAAAAGCAGTAAATGGACCTTAACACCAGAGGTACACAACTGGGAGCCTGCCTGGATACCTGCCACATCTGTCAGTCTGGGTAAAATGGGAGGGGACAGGAGGGCAGGGAAAAAGGTGGACAGTCTCCATTCACTGCAACAGGGAAACAAGAGTGAGGAGAGATGCTTAAACAAAGGTCACAGGTCTACATATGTTGTCCCTCCATGCTCCTAAGTTTAGAAAAAATTCTGTAAATGGGTTTTTCTCCATGAATACCAAACTCTCCTTCCTTTTTAAGTTCTTATCACATTCCAGTAATTCCCGTCAGCTCTTGACTGACTCTTGCTATTTGCTCTTGCTTTTTGCCTCAAAAGTGACCCCAAAGCGTTCAGAAAAGCAAGATGCAGAGAAAACTCTTCCTTGGTGCAGCAATGAAAGATGGACCCCTACATGATGCCACAGGCCCTGCTCGCTGATACAGCCATCGCTCCACTTCACTGATGTGCCAAGGTCTCTGGGATGGAGGTGTAAGGCAGCTGTACTCCTGCCAACAGCCAGGAGCTCTGCTTGAAAAGCCCCATCCCCTAGCCTTGGGCTTACACACTTCATTGACATCACCCAAGATTCACTCCCCTTCCAGCACATCCACCCCCAGACACTGAAAACATCTGCTTTGGGCCAGAATACCCTGGCCTTTTGACTCCCATTTCTCTTTGCAATCATTTGCTACATTCTATTTATTACAGCAGCTGGATGTTCAGGTTTAAGATCCTCCTATGCATGTGGGCTTTGTATATATGAAGTATCATCTCCCCCTGGATATGGGGGTGTTGGGTGGGGGAAGGGAGGAAAAAGAAGAGAAGCTGAATATTTCAGGCCACTCCCTTTGATTTGCGGAGTAAGTACATCACTGCTGTGTGCCAAGACACTTCAGTCCAAGGGCTGTGCACAGCTGTCATGGAGCCAGGTCACAGAATCAGGGCAACTCCACTCCAGTGCACCATATGGGTCACTTCTGCCTCTTCCCTCCCACATATACCACCCTCAGCCCACCACCTCAGGGCTGTCAGCCAGCTGGCAAGAACTGAGGTGGGGAGGGGAGACCAAAGAATCACAGGCTCTGCCTTCTCCTGTCACAGCAGTCAAGACAAGCTAAGAGATACAAACACTTGCCTACCCACACATTGTGCTGTGATGCTGTTCAGGACTTGCAGGACTATTACACCCATCCCCTCAGAGGCACACAGTGACTCACAGCAGCACTGACTTCACACCCTGCAAGCATCAAAACCAGCAGCAGGGTTTTGGGGGCAGGGGAAGGAATATCGAATATGCCCCAAAACCACCTGAGCTGTGCAAAACAGCAAGTCCAGTCTTGTGCAATAGGACCCAGGGAAACACCATGACTGTGGGATCTGTACCCACTGCTCCAAGAGATCTCAGTCCACGCTGGGAGGACACCTAGGAGTGTCCCATCCCTCTGATGTTTGCAGCATGCTCTCCACAAGATGAATTTTGAAATGGCTGTAACCCATCTGAGTCCCACCCTAGCCAGAACTACAAAGCACATGGTGAACCCCTTCTCCCCCTGAAGCTTTGGCATAGCCTGTGTGACAGCACTCAGCATGTGGGACATGTGCAAGATAAAACCAAGCAAGCTGCAAGCAGAAAGGTATCTAACACTAGCACGGGTCTTGCAAACACTTAAGCAAACCATAGGTTAATTAGTGATGTAAGTGCCAGAAGATGATCTGCACATTGCTTTTTGGGACAAAAAAGAAAAGAAAAGTCAAATGGAAAAGATTTATCACTCAGGAGAGATAAATGGTGGTAGAGGACATCTATACACATCAGCAACCAGATACAAAGCAGTACCTAGAAACAGTCAAAGGGAAAATTAGTAAAATAGTTAGTATGCTTAAATGAAATTATGTGATATATATGCAATATATATGTTGTAATGCAATATGTGATATAGATGCTCTTTATATCATGCCTTGCATCCAAAAATCTTTGTGGGATCCTTTGAAGTTAAATGTCTACAGATTATTTTTATTTTTTTAATCAGTTTAATTATGCTCCTTGTGGAGAGTAAAATATTTTCTAGCTTTTAGACAAGAATTTTCCAATAGTTTTATCTGGAATGCGCACTGGTTCTGCAAAGGACAGCTGTAGGACTTTCACTTGCACATTCAGCTACTTCAAAAACTGCAAGCTTTAGCAAGACCAGAAAATGAAGTTTCCTGAGTGGTCTGTATATAGCTCCATGATTCCAAAGGCTGTAAGGATTCATGTTCCTGTGACATAAGCATACCTTGGAGAAAAAGTCAAGCAACATTTGGAGTATAGATTTAGGCTACTTTTGAATGCTCTGCCTTTATACATCTAACAAACTAGTTCTAAATTGTTCAAAGGTCAGTACAGGAAGAAAATACTAATACAATTTTACTTTGAAGTATGAGAGATCATACAGAAAATAAAAGAGTGTTTACCAGGCAGTTGTTTAGTTCTATACCCTACTCATGTCCAGCTGACAGACCATTAAATGAGCACCTAGAAAAACAAAATTTTAAGATTCAAGCACATAGACAACACTCACAAGGTCAATAGCACCAGAAGTGTGAATAGCATTATGTATCATATCTACCTTCTACAGACCTGTAAGCTTCCTTTCCAGTATTTTGGCTTTTATTATACCGGGATTTTTGAGATTCACGAGGTGAATTGTGAATTGGTGAGGAGGTTGATATTCTGCCATTGGTGAAGAGAGCTTATTAATAAGCACAGATTATTCAAGTTTTATATACCACAATATGAAGATTTAATCAACCTTTGTTTTTAAACATACACACAATAAACTCATAATTTACCAAAGAACTTCAAAACCCACACAAAACAGGTATTTAGAATTATTCTTACTTATATCTGCTCTGAAAAATTCTACAGTAATTTCTTCACAGAATTTATCTTTAAAAAATAGTTATTAAAAAACCCCTAAGTCATCTGATGTGTATGAAATTTGATTCCAAGAACACCACTCTCCTAATAGTTTTAATGTAGCAAAACGGGCTGTGAGGGTCACCAAGTGATCAGACCTCTCCCATTTTCAGCCTGCATCCTTGCCTAGACTTGGAAACAGAGGCAGGTAGGAAGGTGACTGGCTGAAGTTTTGTAAAGAAAGAAGGATGACAAGTACTCCTGTAGTTTGAAGGAACAGAAAATAGTAAGACATGGGAAAAGTTTCTCAGTTCTGAACACTCCTCATGCCAAGGAAAGTGGCATGTTTAGCCAAAGTCCTCTTTTGTACATTGCTCCCATCCAGGGAAGTGCAAAAGATGCTACAGGAAATTGATGTTTCTATCAACATTTTTTGTTTGTCTTATTTGGGGATGGTTTTTGTATTGTTTTTTTAAAAACAGATTGATAAGAACTTGATATTTTGTGAGCTGTGTGGTGACCACATAGAAATATTTCTTCATCGTGCTGAAGGGAAGACTGACTCCCTGGCAAGTGTGTTCACAATGCCTCTTTATTCAAAGCCAGCTCAAGAGGGCTCACAAGGGGGTGAGTGGGCTGACGATGACAACCCCTTTGCGAGAACAGGCAGGAATCTGGTGACGCACTAATCGCTGCCTTGTTTTTTTCACTGCAGAATCCCTTGTGTGCCTGTTTCAGAAGCAAACTTTCACCCTGCTTTGCTGCCACAGCAACACAGAAACCATCATGTGGGAGTGCTGAAAACAGATTTCCTTGTGTTACTGAAACCAAGAGATCAAGCAGTAGATGAGGAACTAAGAACCACTCTTTTACCATCTTGTGGACTCATCACACTCGAGTCTCAGAGACAAGGCACAATTTGAGGCTCTTCCCCTCACTTAGTCTTCAAACAAACATATGCACACACATTCCTGTCCCTACAGATAATACTAGACAACAAAAATACTCCTGACTTTTCTTGTTCTTTGAGTAGATGACTGTTTTCTCAGCCTGGCCTTAGGCTGACTCAAAGATCTATGAACCTTCACAGCATCCCAGTGGAAAACAAAGACTGATACTGGGATTTGGGCTTGCTTTGCAAAGATGCTCCTGCCTCTTTTCACTTTATAGAAAAAAAAACCTGTGAAGGAGAAAGAAAGGCTGTGCAGATCACTGAGACATCTAATTACACTTTGCTTTTTTAACTTCAGGTAGATTTGCAGCTTTCTGACAAGTCTATAATGATATAGTTTTTCATTTTACATTATAAACCTTAACAGTCAATACCCCGACAGGTACTGAAAGAGATAATAGCTTGCTGAAATTCTGTAACATAGAAAATTCAGTCTGTGGGTGGTGTTTTAAAAGTAGCAGTTTCCCTCCTCTGCTCATAGGGAGGTGAAGCTAACAGCAGGACACTCACTAAAAGCCCACTGCTTCTGTCATGCTCTATGCTACAGACAGAGCATTACTTGGCCACCACAAGAATCCAACACATTTTATTACTATACACCCTCGTATAGTTTACAACTATTAGTGATACCACCACGTGGCCTATCTTAAAATTATATTTTCATATAGGAGAAGGAAAGAATGTTTAAGATGAGGTATTTATTAAAAAGGAAACAGTTAAATGGGAAGTTTCTAATTTCCTTCAGCCAAGCTAGAAGTGAAACGTATGAAAATCAGTCTCAATTTCAGTGCCTCAGTATATTCTTTTACTTGGGTGACTATTTTCCCACAAAACTTTGTGGGTTTTATGCATCACACTTCTTATGCATTCCCTCTTCAACAGAAGTACCGGCTCAGAGACATAAAGGAAAGTGAGGACTAACTTCCTTGCAGTTAAATCAAGAAATCAAAGTTTTCACTTCAGATGGACTTCACTTCAGGGCTGGAATAATCCATCATATGGTATTACTACCAAGCTAAGAAATCCAATCAGAAAGGCCTTAATCATACTATCAATAAAGTTGCAGACAACTTTATTTCAGCTCCATTCACTTTGGTGGTTGTTTAATTCTAAGTGGCAAGCAAAAACTTACTATACCTGATATTTCAAGGACTAGAAGATTTCAGCTGTTGCTCAAAATCAGGAAGGAATATTTATCACCATATGAACATAATATGTTTAAGAACTGAAGTATATGATCTCAGAAGAGATATAGCAATGTGTGTGGCTGCTGGAATCACCATCTATGCATAGCATGCTGACTGATAAAAAATTACTTTGATGCAAAATCTTACAGTGACAGAGCCAGAAGCAGAGCTCTGTGAAGATTCTCCTTTCCCCCTGGGCAATCAGACACCACATCCTGGTGGCCGTCAGACAGTTCTAGGAGCAGGACAACTGTACCATGATGGTCTTTGGTGACCTCTAGATCCACTGAGGTCATTCCCCATGACTGGAACTCCTCAGAAACTTTGCAGGTTTCACCACCACAAGAAAGTAACAGGACTGCCCCATACAGGACTCCTACTCACTGGCATTTGACCTGCTTTTCAGATCTTTCATCTTACTTTAACTTCTTTTCTTTATGGATCAAGTGCTGCAATTATCAGACCAATCTCCAAGAGTGTAAAAATGCTGCACTGAAAGACATTATGAAGGGTTTTATATAATCTGCTTTATGTTGCCAGAAGCATTCAAATCTAACCGTTCAGGAAAGGTCAAGATTTCTCCAATGACAATGAGGAATACAGTATGCTTGTTTTGGTACTTCTATTCGCAAGCAAGTTATACACTCATACTAGCTTAAAACTGAGATGGAAAAACATTTAATATATGAAGATTTATGTAAAAAAAATCATAAGGCAATTGGAAAAAAGTTTATGGTCAAACTGTTTCTTCCAGGGAGTAGTTGGAAAGCAAAGGGAAAAGAAGACTGATGGAGCAGCATTCCCTTTAGTTAATTAAGTTCAGCTGTATTAATTTATTAACAGATATCAAAGACAACAAATGATTATTTGTCAGTTTAGAGCAATTTCACAAAGCGATCTTTAAACCTCAGTGGTATTATTTCCCTTTGCTTTCTGAACACTACGAAGCTGCTAAAAATGTAATCAGCCTGCTATCAATGTTAATATCACAATGAAGGTGAAAAAATGCATAAACACCTTAGTTTTCTAGGAAAATTATCCAAAGCAATAAAATTAAGAAATATTATAGTTTTCAAATGTTTCAATTCCAGATTTCCTGGAATCTCCAAGAAATCAATCCACAAACACACTGCCTACATAAAACCTGCCTACAAAATTAAGACTCCTGCATTTGATATGCTCACCTCACCTTTTAATTATACCTAAAAATGAAGAAGTTTGAGATTTTAGTTGAGATGTCCCATGTCTTGCAACTGTATGTTTTTTGCCCACTATCCACTGTGTTTAAAAGAGAAAGTAGAATGGATGTTGTACAATTTTATATAGCAAGAAACACACCTCATTCAATTTTGGCTGCAGTAAGTTATTCTAAACCGTGGTGGAAGAGAGGCCTTGCTGAAAGATGTACTTTTAAGAAAACACAGCAGAGAATTCTGTGGAAAAGACAGACATTAAAGCAGCCTAAAAACTGTTATAAAAAGCAATCTGTTTTTTCTCCATACTTAACAGAGAACATCCTCATCAAGCCACTTTTTAAAATCAATTAGATTCCATTTCTCCTTTGATGCTTTTATTACTGATGTCTCCTAATTACTGTTTGTACCTCAATTTCCTTTGACATTTAACATGCACATTAAATGCTACCTGAAGGTGAAAGCATCTTACTTAACAGTTCCTATATATGAATATAAAGGATATATCACCTGAATTACAGCCAATTCCCCCTCCCAAACAACAACCAAAAAAGCCCAACCACAAGAAGAAGCCAGAGCTGTAACAGTGCATTAATTTACCACAATGTCATAAACAAAGGACAGTAGTGGGCAAGCTTTCAATGTACAAATTTTTCTACTGTGAGAGTCCTCCTGTTTTCAATCTGTTACAGCTAAATGCCCATGCTCATTGAAAGCATGCTTTGCACAAATAGGACTTAAAGAGCAATGAAATGCTTACTTTCAAGGAAAAAATGTGGTTGCTCACAAGTCAACATGATACAAAAAAGCAAGATGCAAAAGTAGTATCATTTACCTGTCAAGAATAATATAAATCAAACAAACCCAAATTGCTCCATTGTATTTTTTCCAATACTACCTATAATCTTTCACTTTTAGGCAACTTAAATTGGCTTAGATGACTACCATAACTTGTTTGTCCTTAAGGTTCTTAGTCAATTTAAGCATTACAGTAAATTACCAAAATTTTAGTAATCCATAATTTTGGTAAATATTTAGGAAAGTCACTTGATGCATGCCTTAGACCTCCTTGATGAATGTAGAAAAGGCTTACTTATTTTATTTCATAAACTAAGGTAGGTAGTAACATTTATGAAATACACAGTACATATGACTTCAGACAACCTACTTATGGAAAACAGAGGGAAAAAAGCTACATGAGTGAAAAAAGAGCAAATTTAAATCTTTAGAAAAATGTTCTCAATTAACCACATGAGTATTTGACTGAAGGGATGTTTTTCCTGAGTATCCAACATACAAAAATATGGCACCTCCCAACCCTTACCCTCATCTTGTGTCCTGGAACAGAACAAAAATACAATTTTCTTCTGAGGACAGAAAACTCCTTTGACACACAGCACTGGAAAACAGCACTGATACAATTATCATATGAAAGCAAAGCACACAGATTTTCAAAGTGCAATTTGACTACTGTCCTGTTTTTTAAAATCACATTTTTTCTGCAAGATACCCATTTCTGGTAAGTACAAACCTAACTGGCATTAAAAGCATGTTAACTTTTGATGGACAGAGCTTCATATTCAGCTTTACCAGAACTGTTCTGAGCTACTTCAGCAACAGCACACAGATGCCACGCATTTGGGGACTCTGGATTAGGCAACACACCTCACAGAAAGGGTAACATCAAAGAAATGGGAGGTCCTTTTCTCTAAAGGAAGCTTGGTTAGAAAGATCTGAAGGGTCTGCAGATTTGTCTCTCTTGCTCTGCAAGTTTATCAGTGCTACTGGAATATCACTATACTGTCTAGATAGAAGGGGAAAAACTCCTTTAAGAATGCTAATACTTATGGGTACTTGAAGCAAAGACATTTATATTTTTAGTAGCCTCATGATCCTTTTTCCCCTCCAATTCTTCAACTTTACAGGAAGTAACACTAGAAGGAAAGGACTCCATCTTGAATTCAGGAATCCCAGTTATTACTTTCTCCAAGCCTTGGCTTGTTGCTAAAAAGAGTGAGCATGAGCATATGTCTGTGTAGGGGAGGAAAGGAGGGAAATCTGCTATAAATACTGATGATGACCTTCAGAAAGTACCAGATGAGATTCCAACTTGGTCGAAAGCTACTGCATTTTTTCCCAAGAGAAAGATATATTTCCTTTCTCTTCTTATGCCTAACTATCAGCTTTTTGCCCCCCTACATCTTAGCAATATCATTTACATTAAAAAGCAGCAAAAAGTCAAGTTCTTTTTTGGTTTTACTCAAATTGCTGCTTCCCCGATGCTGATTGTACCCATAGTCCTCATGTGTCCACTCTACAGATTTACATCTCTGTAATAAGTCATGACAGTTGCTTAATTGTCTTCAAACATCAACTTTTCCATAATCCACACATCCTGATTACCTTGCCAGTGACTATATCTGCAGCAGATTGGAAAGAACACAAAATTAACACATTTGCTGGTATAAAAAGACAACCAACCATCACAGTTCCACTGAGAAGAAGAAGGTTGCAGCCTCTTAAGCCGTAAGAATGTTGAAAAGTGCTTTTTCTCAAGATTAGAAAACTACCTAATCAGAAGACTCTTCCCCAGGCAGTTCTAGAAGTGTCTGAAATCAAGTTCAATGTAAGCCACTGTCAAGCACAGTTATATTATAGACAGCAAAAGCAAAATCTACAATGAAGCATGAATTACCATCAACCTCCTCAACTAACCACTTAAAACCAGAGAGCGTCTCAACTGGCCAGTCATTTTATATTTGTTAAGATATCAACAAAAACAATGCAAAATATTAAAAGTAAACCAACTCCACTATTGAATGAACTTTTTGAAAAATGGGATGTTATTGTCCTCAAAAAACCAAACATATCCCAATTATTCCCCAACTGCAACACAGGGTACAGTGTCCTTTAACTGACAACAAGCGAGGCAGAGAATTGACTACCCCATTGATTTCTGTTTGTGTGTTTGAGATGGGTTTTAGCCACACAAATTTAAGGTTATCCAGAGCCAGAGGGTAGGTACAGTGCACCTGATAGATTCTCTGTGACAGAACTCAGTCAGGGCTTTGACTAAAATCAAGTATCAACGCTGGGAAATGAGGCTGAACCACTAAAATGTGCCTTCAGGCAGTTTGGGTGGGTTTTTTCAATGGCAGCTGCAAATGTTACTTTACAGATCAGAGTCTCCTGAATTATGTATACAAGATGAACTCAAACCAGTGATCCTATAAACTGCATTATCTTTTGCTGGGTTCTGCAATTTACTAGTGTGACTACTGAAATAATTAAACCTATTCACCTGATTAAACCATTATATTGACATTCCCAAAGGCCATATACTCTTTATATTTTAGACACAGCTTAATCTAAACTCAACCTCAAAATACACAATTATTATAAATTAGCAATATTTTACTGTGGTTTGGATTAAGTTAATCAGACTTTAAACTAACAGATATATTTTTAAAAAATAAAAGAATGAAAATAGGACTTGCCACACCAGATCAGGCCACTACTGTATCTAACATGGTATTTGCCTTCAGCATTGGCTCGATACTGTGGACTGCCAAAAAAGTGACAAAGTCAGTCTAATTAGAAAAAAAAGTTGCATAACATACATATATGGAAGTAAAAGAATAAAGGATAGCGTAAAGGGCAAAGAGTATTGTCTTAGATAAAATCATGTAATACACCATGCATTTGTCCAAGAGTTAATTCACTGTTCAAGGTTGTAACTCTGCAAGCAGTCCAAGGAACAATTAAGAACAATGCCAAAGTATTCTCACAAGCACTTCAAGTGAGAGCAAATTTAGAAATACAAGAGATAATGGTAAAATGACAGATGGGGGTCCGTCTGTCAAGCACTTATATTTGATAAAGTAATTTCAAAAGACCTAATGGAGATGAAAATTTTCCAGGGGGTGCAAGAAGAGCCACTCTTCAGATGTAACTCCAGAAAAGACTCACTCTGGGTACAGTTGCATAAATATATATACATATATATATATGGTGTGGTTAACAGACTTTAGCTAAAAAGTTAATTAAGAAGAGAAGGATAATTTCTTTTTTTAACCCAAACCAAGTAACATGGTGTGATGGTGGGCAGTGATGGTCCTAGTACAGCCAAATAATGGTAAAGGCAGATGAGTGGCTGGGGACAAAAAGAGTGGAACAGTACCTCAATTTTCACATTTGCATAAGTATCAGTATATTCATTTTTCTTAAGTAGTTTTGCATTTTGTCAGGTGAGAATAGTTGCTTACAATGTACAGACTTTAAGATGTTTCATGGTTAACAAGGAACTTCCCACAAGGGACTTATTTAGATAATCAGGAAACAATTCCCATATCCATGTTACTGGGGTGTGTTTTTTAGGCAAAAAATTGCTCACTTCAGACTGAACTAAGTTAAAAATCTACATTTCTTGTAGACAGACACAGCAGCCATGGGATGGCATACTATGATCTGTTGAGGTCCAACAAAATTCTTAAGTAATGGATAAAGAGAGGAGAAAATTAAACCAGAAAAAAATAACCAATTCCATTCCCCTGTGCCACCTCTTTCCTCTCCCCTGACAAAAGAAAAAATCTAGGAAAATATTTGAGAAAACTAGCCAGAAAATGATCAGCTTGCCAGTTAAGCCATAGTGGTATAACATGTACCACACTGGAGCAGTAAGCAAGGCACAAGACAAGGCCACACAGCAGATAAAGAACTTGTGCCTGGTATTAACTTTTATTGCTGCTTCACTTTGATGGGTTTTCAACTAACACCTAACAACTAACAACAACAAAGCCAAATGTAAAAACAGAACATTCTTTGATTAAAAAATGTTAAAACATGAAATATTATTGAAAATAGCTAAATAGTTATTTGCAGTAAACTTGGACAGACTTAGCTGTGTGGGGGACTTTGTGAATAAGGGTATTCCACAACCCAAAACATTCTCACAAAATCCTAACATACAATTCCCACCAAGAAGCAGGCAGAGAAATTGAGGTAAAATAATATACTACATTTTTAATATGGATGTGAATTAAAGGCAAAGAAGCATGCAGAGAGGATTGAATTTCCCAGGACAAAGTACAACATACTAAATGGAAAGACTGCCATTAGCTATTTCCAAGATCATGATTTTCCACAGACAAAATCCAGAGGTTTCTGTTGCTCTTCTGTGAAACTTAGCAATATGATGTACCCAAGTTAATACCTGTGCCAAGGTCCCGTTTTTGGCACTATGAAAGGCAAAGAAAAAATTACCATATTCTGGCAGCTTTATGAGCTTCTTGAAACAAGTCAGACCACTTCCTCTCTACAGAAATTTGATTTGTATACTAAATGAGCTGAGATTCATTGAAACTTTATACATTTTGCCCCAAAAAACTCATTCTAATGTTTCTACAGTTCTGAGTTATTTCAGCTGTTGGTCAAAACATCACACTGTAGCCAAATATGAATCAATTAGCTCTCTAAATGAAGAGTATCTGTTCTTATCCAAGTGGTAAGAGTACTTGGATAGCCTTTTTAAAGCTTCCACTTACCCTGCTTTATCACCCAAGTCTTTCACGCTACAACAAGCACACAAAAAACCCCACAGATTAATGTTTTGCAAGCAGATGGAGAACACAGGCACCATTAGATGCCTTTCACTCCATCAACTCAAAAGGCAAGGTGTGCAGTAATCACACTTTTGCGTGATTGTAGAGTAGGCACTTAACAGACATTAAATTCTTCCCAAAATTAAGAGCTACATACACAAGTTTCCTTTGCTTTTCAGTTACTCTTGGTATCCAGTGGTGGTTTTGCATTAGTGTTTAACAACAAAGCAAATTCTTCCATATTCAACTGTCATTCACATCAGCCCTGAGATGCAGTTACATGTTTTACCTTTCAATCCCTTATCTAACATATTAATTATTTTCCATGTGGACTGAGAATAAAACTGTAACTACTTTCAATTGAGTACAAGTTCTTTTGCAGCAAGAATGGAAAAAATTACTTTGAAAAGAGTAACCTGTATAAAAATTACCAAGGAATACTAACATACAATTCCTAACTGCAACAGAAGTACAAAAGAAACTGTAAATCTCATGAAATTAGAGTAACTTTTTCCACTCTTTGTGTTGACTTTAGTTTATAATTTAAATAGTGAACTATCTCAGGCCATTTTTAGACTAGGGGTTTTTGTTGCATTCTACTGAAAAGGAAAAACTAAAAACAAAGGAAAATATTTTTGCTGGACCTTCACTGTACTATTACCTTTTTTTGTGCTTCCATTCTTCTCACTTGTTCTTAGCAGGAGTGTTTTACATTAGAATATAAGAATATAAAGGAACCTTGTGGATAGTCAGATGCAGGCCTCTGTTATCAGAAGAAACACGCATCAAAAATGTCCAGATTTTCAAGTTCTGTCTTAGAAGAGGTAATTGCTTCTCTTCCACACCCACACAACTGGCTGCGTGCCACAACCCCACTCCTCAATGGCTACTTCTTTTACCTGCATACTTTTCTGAAAGACTGAACTGTCAAGTGCTATACCTGCCTTAAACAGGTCCTTTCTATATCTGAAAAGAGAATCACTTTTTATGTTTATTTGGAGTCTTATAAAATAACCTGTGAATGACCAACACTCTTGTATCTGTTTTTTCCTCCAACTAAGAGCTGGTAAGCCTCCAACTTAGAAATTAATGTTATTGGTCCCTAAATAGAAGAATTTATACTGTAATACAGTTGTTTCATTTTGTAAAGACTCTTATGAAAATCAAAGCTTTATAAATGTTATTATTAGAAAGGTGAATGAAAACCTACTAATATAAATATTCCACATCTGTTCCCAGGCTACTGTGCTTGGTCACACAGAAATACTTTAACAATGCCAAATGTAAAGCAAGATCCTTATGAAACACTACTAATAGCTTTGTTACTACAGATCTGGGGACATAATCGGAAAATTATCTATCTCATTCAATACTAACAGGAGCTTATGCGCAATGTTGACATGTTAGAGAAAAAAAGATCCAAAATAGCTTTTGCAACAGTCTATCCATCAAAATCTCCGCTTTGTAGAAAACAACTAAAACAGGCCTGAATGTTCTTTGCAATAGCCATTTCCCACCTCTTACAAATAACGAGCAAAAGTAGTATAAAATGACAATTTCCCTAACAAAACAAAATGTCAAGAAACACAACAAATGCCAACAAATGTAATTCAAGCAAGGTAGGGCAGCAGGTCATACGGATTAACCTGGGGATGGCAGAATCCAGCCTTCAAACAACCAGCCTGAGTAAGAAACATGAAGAAATCTTCCCCAAGCTCTCCCTATGCCCGCCTTTTTTTTTTTTTTCCCTTTTCTTTCTTTCCCTTCTTTGAGAGTTTTACAAGTACCACGATGAAGTGTTAGGTCACAGAAAGCTGAAATTCAAAAAAGAACACAGCAATCTGTACTAGACAAAAACTGAGTTAATTATGCCACAAGGAAAAAAAAATGCCTGATTGAGCAAGTTCATGTGTAGTGCAAAAGCTAGGTAGGAATGAACATGATATAAACAAAACATAACATTTAATAATTTATTTATTATCTCTAATCATCTGACAGTGATGTTTAGATGAGCATTCAGGACCTGAAGCGTCTACTTCCTCCTTTCTGGGAAAAGAGGAAAAAACTGGATGTAATGGAGCAGTGCCAGGTAGCACAAACTGACAGCAAGACAATAAAAAGAGTCCCACATGACTTCACCAAGCTGTGAGGTCAGGCTAGCTATGACAACCTTTTCTGTATAGGTAAATAACACTCACCTCTGATTAAGCAAAAGAGTAAGACAGCTTTTTGATTGGGATCAAATTCTGCCAGAACGGCTGCTCACCACAGATACCAAAGGTGTGTGAAACAGCGTAACCACAAACAGCAGCAGCAGGTGAAGATGCTCATGCTCAAGCTGCCCAGCACCATCCCTCATCTGAGTATTATTACTCCTCCAGCTGAAAGACTGCAGAATGCCAGGTGAGCACACCTCAGCCCTGTCTGGGCAGCCAGGCAGTGACTCCATGCACCAACACTGCTCAATGGTTTTGCTGAAAACCAGCTGGAGTTATCTCAACTGTGGAATGGGGATCTTGCAGTAAATGCTGCAACATCCAAACCTGACTATGCTAGATCAGAAACAAAAATATGGAAATATTTTAAATGTAAGGAGAAAATAGTACAAGGAATATGTTATAAAACTGCTTATCAAATAAAATACAGATGCCAACACACATGGCACAAAAAGCATACAAGCAGGGCACTACCACAGCTCAGTATATATAAAATTCTACATAGCCAGAGCACTGAATAGACAGATGAAGTGTGAAATCAGAGTTCCTGAGGCCACAGGCAAAGGTAAAACATCCAAAATTTCTGGCAGTTCATTGGAATCATTGCTGTTCATACTTTAACAACAAAATGCTATGAAAGCAATACAACTCTACTCAAAATAACCTGGCATACTGTATACTTCTTGGCTGTGGTATGGAATTAATTTTGAGGAAATATTTGCTTGATTTCCCAAACAGGTATCCTTCCACTGAAAAAAATAATCAGTAGAAGTTTGACAGGTCTCTCAAACACAGAAATCTTTCCACTCTTTCCAGCCTTAACAGTAGCAGCACTTTCCAGCCAAGTACAACTCAGAAAAACCAGCTTTGAGTGTGGCATAAACATGCTATGTCACAGTTTTTCCTCACTTCCTATTTCACTGGAAAGATGATGGAATCACATTTTCAGTGGTGCTCAGTGATAGAACAGAGGCTGTGGGCAACAACTGAAATAAAGGAGGTTCCCTCTGAACATCAAGAAACACTTTCACTGTGAGGGTGACTGAGCACTGGCACAGGCTGCTCAGGTAGGTTGTGGAGTCTCCATCCATGGAGATACTCAAAAGCTGTTTGAAAATAGTCCTGGGCCACCAGCTCTAAATAGAAGGTCCTGGCTAAGCAGGGAGATTGGACTAGAGGTACCTTCCAAACTCAACCATTATGTGATCCTATCTCTAGGCTATTTCAATGTCATTCCCCAGTTTGATGGATATTACCCATCCTTATTTTCCTCCTTTGACTTATCTCAATATTAACTTAACAAAATTAAAGTCACAGCAATTGTACTAAGGTACGTAGAAGTTGAAAAACCAACTTTGTCAGAGATATAGATAAAATCTTAATGCCTGCAAGCTTCTTTCTTTTTCAATTTTCCAAAGTGGTCTAAAATGTTGTTGTTCTAAGAAATAGGACCATGTGCACACTACATTCATTTGAATAATACTAGCGAAGGGAAATATAAGGGATTATCAGGCTCTAATTACCTTACCACCTGAATAAAAATTAATTGGTTTCTTTTCTGAACACTTGTGGCTCTGTAGTGCTAAGTGTTTTCAGCATCTCTGTTGGTGATGACCCCATGTACCCAATCTTTAGTTTGTAAATTTTAAACTGACCTCTTTTTTTTTTATTTTAACTGGGTATTTGTGCAACTGCAACTTTCACTGAACTCAACTAGATGGATCAAGCTGTTGGGTTACAACCCTGTCTATGCACATGGCAGTAAAAACCAGCAAAATACCGTATTTCATGGACTTTAATATTTCAGTTGCTCTGGCAGACAAAAAATATTGAAAAATTTACACAGTATTACTAATAACTAATATTCCAAGTGAAATGCTCTGACTCATAATGGTGACGTCAAGCAGAACTCAGTTTTAAGATGAGGTCAGTAAGATTCAAAAAATGCTTACAAGGTACTTGCTAAAGAGATGAAAATCCAGTCTGTTCCAGTACCATATTCCTACACTTTCATAGGGTTCATGATTCATATTCAGAACTGCACTCCAGACATTTTTAATCAAACACAGAAGTTAACATATTGCTGTACTTAATTATCTTTCTGTACAAAGTGAGTTGTGGCACATCTTAAACACCACCTGTAATTTCTGCAGCATTACATTCCTAGATTGCAGGGCAGAAGGGCCACTTGGAATGATCAGCAATATAATACGAAGGAATTTCACCTAGCCCTCACTTCTGCTCTACATACAAGCACCAACTGCAACCATGCAGACCAAGCTACTCACTCGGAGAACAACATACAGTCATTCTTCACACTAGAAAGGAGAAATTAGACAGCTTCTTTTTACTTTCAACTCACAAAAATTTGCTTTCCATGTTCAGCAGGTAACAATTATCCTGCTCCAGGCTGAAAGCAAAGCAGACAAGGTAGACTTATGAGATCAAAGCAGTGGGGAAAAAATGTTGAAATATAAAAAAATCAGCAATCCAAGAATCAAATACAGGCTATTGCTGGTGCCTATAATAGCTCTCAGAAAGTCAAATAAACACAGATGACTAACAAGGAAATCTGAAGTTTATGTAACACACAAAATCTTGAGACTATTAGCAAAAGCTATTAAGTGTTCCAAAATCTGCAAATGGCCCCCAAGGAAATAATTCTAAAATAATAATAATAAAAATTAACCAGAAATCACAAATTGCATTTATTCTGGCATAAAACCTGTATATTTCTTAGAATTAAATATCTGTATTTCTATTGAAAACATCCATGTCTGATCAAGCTGGGTTTAAAACATGACCAGAAGACATTTACTAGATTTATACCCTTGCTATCATGTTTTAATTCTTTAAAGATTCACACAATAAAAAGTCAGCATCCGATTCTTAATAGTTGACAATAAATTCAATTTTTTCTCATTTAAAAAAAACCCCTAACTTTATTCCTCACTCATAATATAAACCAAGAAAGAAACTAAGGAGTTAAAGTGGTTTTGCCACTGTTATTTTAAACTCCTTTGGGTTTTACAATTTGCCAAGCATGTAAGTTTCTCCACACTGGAACTTTTTTAAAACACTCAAGCAGAGGAATGTCATAGCACCATCATCTGCCATAAGTACAACAGTCAGAGATATGATAGAGCAGAGGACCTCCTCCTCCCAATCTGTCACTTGTAATAAGTTGTGGTGTAGCCAGGAGCTGGTTGAGACCAGACAGACAGAGAAATTAAAATTAAGAGAATATGTAGAATCAGACATGACCTATATAGAAGTGACAGGTAAGGCTAAAGAGAGCAGTATGATTTATTAGAGGGAGAAGATATGTATGGACAAGGGACAAGGACAGAGCCAATGACTACTCAGTGAAAAGGACAAACAACAGCATAAGACCTTGATTACTGTTATTAAAAAACAGCAGTTTGAGGCAGCATTCAAGCACACAACACACTGGTTTCTTGTTAAAGGTGCTCAGAAAGTAAAGACCAAATATGGCACTAAAACCCAGCCACAGCAAATTTAGCTCAAAGTCTGCATTGCAAGACTTGCTGGACAAATGCCACACAGCAAACAGATACTGTCTTTAACCAGAATACCTAGAATAGGTTTTGCACAAATAAGAAGAATAAATGCTTATGTTTATAATTCTTCAAACAAATGCCCTTTTTCCCATAAACTCATCTTTTCTACACCTATTGAGAAAAGCTATTCCATCATGCAAACATCCTGTCCTTACATCAAGTCCCTATATCTGGGCAATACAAACCCTCTCTCAAAGAGAGATCCAGTGACAATTGAATAAAAATAAAATGCTACCCCATCATTTCCTAACCTTGCACTAAGTTTACTTCCTCTATTAGCATGCACTTCCATTAAGTCCAAACTATCAGCATGAGCTAGTAAACAGTAAACTACCCTCCAGCTCATACTTGGTACTGCAGGACAGCAGCTCTGAAGCACTCCCGAGCATGCCAGCCTTTAGCAAATAAGGGTGGACACCTCCTTCACTTACCAGCTTAGAACAAGCAGCCAAAGCCAGTAAGACACCAGTACGTACCTTTCATGCTTTCTACCGTGTTTACCTCTTTCAACTATTTGCATTTTCAGATTAACTTGTTCCCTGTTTCTACATTACGAGCTTTTCTCTGATGCACAGCCTACAACATTAGAAGGAGTCACAAAGCAGAACTTCTAGTATTTAGCTCCCTGGCAATGGAAAACATTTGAAGCCACAACACCTTGACAGATTACAGCCCAGCAGAACCCCAGTCACAAGATGAGGCCCTCATGCACTACTGCTATCTACAGATATCTAACAGCCAAGCATAAAGTTACAACAGTGGTAAGCAGGGAAGGCCCAGCATCTCCAAGCACTGAGAGCAAAAAAATGAGACATCTGTTCCAAGCTCACACAGCAAGGCAAAAACAACTGCACAGCAGCCACCATTCTTCTGAACAGGAGTTCACAAAATGTTCATAAGAATCATCCTTTTATTATATTTATTGCGGATCCATACAATCTGGATGCTCTTCCCAAAAAGCAGCAGCAGTGGGGCATGGATGAGGGTGAAGAACAGGAGCACAGACTGCTCACTGCTCTACATTCAGCCATACCAGCCCATGCTGAAGAATTTGCAGTTTAGGATCCTCAGTTGACAGAAAGCAAACACAACAGACCACCTAAGTCTGGATGCAACATGTCAAGAACAAGGGACTGGCCAACACAACAGCAGTTGGTAGCCATCAGATACTGCCTTGGCTGTCAAGATAAGCAAGCTTCCCTCAAGTACGAACAACAAAGAAACAGAGTGCTCACTACAGCCTCATCTCTGCACATCCCTCTGCAGTACTGAAGGGCAGCAAAATGCCTCATTCCACCTACACACTGAGCATCTCTCACAATGAGCATAGGCAACCAAATCCTTCTCAACCTCATCTGATGGGGATTAAGAATCTGGGAACCAGACACATGGATTAGAGTCCTTCAGAAGCTAAAATGCAGTTGTATTTGAAGCAACTAGAACAAGTTGAAACACTGCCCAAGTTGTCAGGGACTTAGAGTTATCAGATGGAACACAACTAACTCCTTTAAGAGATGTACATGTGACACTTAAGGACATAGTTTAGTGATGGACTTTGCATGGTTTAGTGATGGACTGTTGTACTAGGTGATCTTAAAGGTCTTTTCTAAATGATTCTCAAGTTAACATCCAGGTAAGAAAACTTCTGCAACACACAGCAACAGTTTCCTGTTGGAAACATATGTCAGAGGCAAGTTTACGTGAACCTGACAATGCATAAAATGTCTCCAGAGTCAACACAAGGATGTGTCTGCAGTCTCCAGAAAAAAAGAATCAGGAAATAACTAAGCAGCTCTCAGCAAAACTCCCTGATAAACTGTTCATCTCCTTCATACTTTGGCCTGAGCATGCTCCTTGCGCTATGACAACACAGCAGCACACTGAGGATGACACATGTTCATCTCCTCTGAAAGTCAAGGTCATCATGACTATGTGATGAAATTACTGGCCACTCCACAAGCTGGTTATCTACACCAGAACTGCTGGCAATTGAAGTCCTGTTGTCAAAAATTACAAATATGGCTGAAGATTCAACTATGAGGTGTATTCTAAAGGGATGCTTGGAGTGCTTACAAACCATGAGAAAAAAAAAAAAACAACCCAAAAAAAACCCCAACAAAAACAAAAAGCAAAACAATGTACAAGACACATCATGTTACCTAAACATGTAACTTGTTGTTGTTGTTGTTTTACATTCCTGATAGAGAAAAATGACAGTATATCAGTTACAAATAAGTATATAGGAACAGTTAGAACCCAAGGACCTTCTATGACTACCAAAGAGAAAAATCTACCAGTACTGATTTTCAGTACTGAATTTTCAGTCATTTACAGAGTACGACATCTGATTCAGCATCTGGTCAATATTTAGGATATCTTAACCACCCTACTTACCTTAATACAGATAAAACATAAACAGTAGGTCAGTTCTCCATTTTAATAGTAAATGTATTTTTGTGTCAAGAAAGGATATTTTTAAATAGTATCAAAGGCACTACCACAAGCTAAAGGCTGAATTGTGTTGAGCTACTAGAATGAGACCAAAAACATTCTAAGCGCTATAGTTTTAGATAAAAGATATAAAGGTCTAATACCAAAGTTCATTTTTTCTGATAAAGTTGGAAATTTGTAAGAACTCCCAATAATAGTATGAGATACCATGAAAACTGCAGAAAAAACCCCAAAAAAACAACCAGGAGCCAGCAATGTTTAATTAGAGGTCTTAGATTGTTTAAAAATCCCCAACAAGGCAGTATATATACTCATCCACTCAATTAGTTCACATGCTTTCTATCTGCTAGCAAGCAGTTGTTGCAAATCTACCTGCCATGAACAAGAAGGAACAAACACATCTGTATGCATTTGAAAGCCAAAACTGCTTTGAACAAAGCCAGTGAGCAGAAAAGATGATACAACTTCTGGTGTTATTGAAATATCCACAGCAACCCAAGGACAAAATTGAAGCTAAGTATCCTGGAGAACACATTAATTTCACAGAATAATGACCACATACAAAGGACAATCTCTGTAAGTTGTTCGAAGTACAGAGTATCATGCTTTGAACACGTAACTGAAAATAGTGGAAAATGCATTACAGTTTTACTACTGTGAGGTAAGCTTTGATTCATACCATATGGCTGGCCTTACAAGACAAGCATATGTGCACATCTGCACATGTGTGCATGAATGCCGAGGTCTCCAACCAACTGCAGCCATCCCAGTTTCTTAGCAGAAATAAGAAGACATGATTCCAACAAACAAATACATAGTTTTGCAAGAGTCACTCAAAAAAACTAATCCTACTGACTCACAAGTTTTGTCTCAGAAACCTAGTAATCAAGACAGAGACAAACAAAGGTGTAAAGATAACTAGGTATTCTAGCAATACTGTATTATTACTGTATTATAGCAATACTAATTTTCATGCTCATATTTGTTTTACTCTTTACAAGGCTTAAAAACCCCCCAAACAAAACCAATCACACTAATACATGAATAATTCATGACAAGGAAAATCAACAGACTTACAATTAAGTTATTTTATTTTTGCCTATTATTTTTAAGGTGGTATAAAACATTGTTTTTTATTTTGTCCTCAGGTGAGGTCCACTGAATTCAGAGCTACCTCACAAAATCAGAGGTCATCAGTTTGGGTGTAAAGTAGCAAAAATATTAAACTTAATATTATATCTGTAAGCATGGAGAACATTGAAATACGCAATTGGTTATCAGCAAAATTCCTGAAATCAATGTTTATCAGTGTTGTCTCACTCTTTGAGTTAAAATAATTGCTTCCTATGGTATTTTCTGTGTTGTAACCATAGACAAGTCTTGACTTTTTAAAAGCACTTTGAATCTAAGGTGTTTTATCCTCCACTGCTTCAGAGCATGAAATAAGATTCTGATGTTATCTGCAATGTCAAGTTTTGTGAGTATGTTTGAAATACAAATTTGTTTACAAGACTATGTTTTAAAACGTAGGTTATCTTCTGTCAAAATGAAATGAAGTTAAAAACTAAGCTCAACTCAGAAGGAAAGGGAAGGTGAAGGAAAGTGCAAGAATAAAAGGAAGCAGGATCTTAGTAATCGTAGCTGGAATCCATTCAAACTTCATTTCCTATATAGGAACTTTCATGCTTTCCTATCACCTTTATGTTTTTTATTTTTACCCCCTTTTTTAAAATCTTCTTAGTTTCTTTACATACACATATTCAGAAAAAAATGCTTGCCATTCATTTTGGGGACAAGTTGCTGTGTACATAAAAAAAACCCCAAAAAACTCAGATTTAAATATCAGTGTAACAGGTGGGGGCTCTCTGCATTCCCAGAAGGCTGAAGGCAAGCCCAGACTGCTGACACACCACTATGCTGCCCACTGCCAGGCAAATTTCTGGCTTTACCCTTTACACTCATGCAAGTGTGACAAAGAAAAGCATGGAACTGCAAGAAGAGGAGGAATAAATCTGAACATTATTTCACAAGGGTCCAAGCAGAAGCTTCATTAGTAAGTCTCAATTCATTAAAAGTTCTCTAACCACTGAAGCAAAAATGGCATGAATTAAGAACAAACTCTTGTGTGGGCTTGATTTACTTCCCAGCCCTGACCTAGAAATGTATTGTCTTGGTCGCTGCACTTTCTCTTTACTCCTGACCTTATTTTATGCACAACAGACATACCCTCCTCATCCTGTGACTAGAGAACAAGCAACAAGCCTTTCTTTTCCAAGGAGGATATGCACTTTTATTCATTTCAACTTTTATTACTTTTATTATACACTCAAGAAACTGTAAGAATAACTTAGAAGACCGAACTCAGAAAGTGCTGTCCTTTCTGGCCAACATTCCCACAGCCTTCAAAGCCTTTGTGCTGTTAAAAGCTATTCTGAATTATAACATTTGGAGTAATGAAGGCTGTATTTTACTATATCCACAATGACACACCAGAAGTAAGCAATGATCTACAACCCAATAATGTCAGATACCATTTGTTTATAGCCAGCCCCATGATGCACCAAGGCTCTGTCAGAATGGACTGTTTTGAGTACATCCTTACTAGCTGTTAACCTGTACAGCATTAAGCAGAATGGCATGAAATTACAGTGAGGCCATGGGATTTTCTGCCCCATGTCACCATCATGGTAAGAAAACAGTGCCACTCATTTACTTTTCCTCCCATTCAATATATTACTTCTTGGAAATGCTAACATCACTACAGGCACACAGAGTACATAAGAGAGCTTGGCCAGAAGAATTTAAGCTTTAATATTTCCCCCACTGCAATCAGGCTAGGGGTAAGGGATGATGACATTTGATTACCCTGAGTAGCTGACTGATGCAAGACTTGATCCTCAAATGCATCAGATATTAAAAAGCATCTTTGTTCATGTGCAATCATCTATGGTAAGCAAAGATTCTCTACCACTCTGAAGGAACCTACAGGTCTATCACTTAGTAATAAATTATATCTTGAGAGCTTATAT
Source organism: Lonchura striata (assembly GCF_050655825.1). NCBI lineage: Eukaryota > Metazoa > Chordata > Aves > Passeriformes > Estrildidae > Lonchura > Lonchura striata. Next base: position 21,456,273 of record NC_140704.1, on the reverse strand, counting down.
GCATTTTTTTTCAATTTTTTTTCACCAGTTTAAAGCACACTTCAAAACATGCATTAACTTGCACATAGGAATAACCATCACCTTTCTAGGAGTCCACCACAAAAACTCCTCTACTGTTTGCCTAGCTCCTCACCCCTCAAAACTCAAGGCTATTTTTCTGTGCACAGAAAATCTTGAGACATGACAAAACTCTGACCCCTCTCTAATGACAACATCTGCTGAGAGGGCTCACTCAGCTCTTTATGCAGCAATAGTAAACCGTATCTTAAAAAAACCTCAAACAAATGAAAAAACCCCTCCAAGATTCACTTAGAGATTACATACAGGTAAAATTACTAATTAAAACAACATCTTCACCAAGACTCTGAACATAGCTAAAGAACAGCATGTAGTTTTGGCTGAGATAAAGCTTCATAGAGCAGGTAAGTATTCATATCTGACCTCAAGGACAGCCTTATCAAGTGTCTGGAAACACAAATGGTTTTTAACAAGAACTTTAGTTTGGCAGATTCTCTTCCTTCAACAACTGATTTTTAAAGTACTTATACTAATTTAATATTCTAAAGCCCACTGCAGTTACAGCTTACAGCAATAAGCAAATTTAAAATTAATCCAATTTTAAGTTCTAGCTCCTACTGCTTCAGGCTGCTTGAAGCAACTATATATTTAATTTTCATGTAACATGCTAACAACAATATTTACATTGACTAAGTTTAATGCCATAGTTCCCTCTAAAAGGTTTTAACTAACAGTATTCTAAAGAATGAAATAAAAATTCCTTTGTTCTTACAGGACAGTTACCTTTTGAAGTAAAAGAAAATGTAACAGCCCCCACACACAGGTTCACCACAAAACTACGAAAACACAGCTCTCATTTCAAACATATGTTCCTGGCTCCTGTAAATCATACACCATGAACCTAGAGACTGGCCCAAGCTTAAGTTACATCCCAGGACTTCAAATGCTGAAATAAGCTGTGAATGCTGCAAGAATATTCTGGGTAATAGCAATAAAGATAAGAGACCAGTATATCGTTGTGCTTCACTGTGTCTGTCAATGTTATTACCCCAAGTAGCCTTTTTAACAGCTGTAATATTTGTCCAGGTCAGGTTTGAAAACCTGCCAGGACCACAATGCATAGAGAAGAAAGCTCCCATCTTGAGCTGATGGCTCCCACTCTGCAAACACAGTGCAAAGCCTAGACAAGTTTATCCCCACCTGCCTCACAGTGTGGTCCTGCCCTTGTTCACCTCACTCCCTGCAGACCATCAGTCCTGTCTCCAGAGCTCTTGGATACCTTCATTTCTCTAGCAATGCTTGCCCAATTCAAAGTGAAACAAGAAAAGGCCATGAACACTCCCTAGCACACTTTGCTGCCTGTCATCAGCAAAAACAAACCAAGCCTTTCAGGATACGAGAGTGCCAACACAGAGGTAGAAGGAGGAAAGGTAGGATAAAGAGTTAAAAGTTCTTATCTCTCACCTGACACTCTAGTCTTGGAGACATCAGCGCAAAAGTGCAGTAGCTAAGGATAGTGAGGCAATTAGCTGAAGGAAGATGGGAATCACTCTGGTTGGCACATCAGAGAGGAGTGACCAGACACTACCAGGCATCATGCGCTAATCATATCAAATCCTGTGCTGACAACTGCTGGCAAAACTTACTCTACCAGAAGACTATGGTAAGTGCCAGTACTGCCAACATGTTTCTTTAGCATTCAAATGAACTAAAATACATCATTTCCTCTCAAGCCATTTAGAACATGCAGAGAAAAGATTACTTGGGTACTAACTCACCTGTTCTCCTGCAACTGGGAGAAACACTTGTGAGCACTTGAGTCACCACAGTACATTTGAGCTGAAACTATGGATGGAAGTCTGTTTAAACTTCCATGCAGGCTACAAACTCGAAATCCTGGACAGGGACAAAAACCTGTTCTGACAAGAGAAGGGTGCAACTGAAAGTGCCTCAAATCATCTGCCAGCATCCACATCCAGGTCTGCCAGTATTAACTGTATAATGAAGGTTTTTTCCTACTGTAAGCAAATTGGTTTTTCAATAAATTCTTTATGCTTTTACTTTGAGCAACAGAATGGCATAATATTTCCAGATAAGAGCAGTGTCCTTTAAGTAGTAATTTTTAAAACAGTTGCTTTCTAAATGCTGTACCTTACGTCTTATGCTTTAGTTCTATTAAAAAATGTAATCCTGCATCAACTGGCACTGCTGCCATGAAGTCCTGGTTTTCCCATACCAGCTCCTCCCAGCCCTTTCCTGCACCAGCAAGAGCATTTGTATAATTTCTGATTAATCTAGTCAGGGAAATGATCCAGGTGAAGACTGAGTTGAAGCATACAGGAGTTTTCAGTTGGATAACTTCCTTGATCTGGTTTACCACATTGCTACACAAATGCCAGTGTGAGAAAACAAAGATGAGAGTAACGATGCAATTTGATTCAGAATAAATCAACCCCTGGGAATACAAAGCTAATTAAAAACATGGCAAAAATATATAGGCAAGTCCAAACAACTCTACATGCCTCCTTACTTGTTTCTAAACTTTTCTTTTTGTTTATTTACTCTAGGGAGTGAAACACTTAGATTCATAAGCATAATGCTACAAAGACAAATGGTTTAGAAATGTAAATAGACAATAACTTGTTTGCGTTTTGAAAAGCACATAACCCAGCCAGGTAATCCAAGAGTGTTTTCTTTCACATAGGTTATTACACTGTATATATTCAATAGCTCAAGGCCAAGCCAGAGGGCAACACGGAGGGAGGCACCAGTGAGGGAGGATTCATCTGACTAAATGGAAATTCAAATAGTGTTGTATAGGCTGCCATGCTCATCAGTGAAGATTCACACAGTGGATATTCATCAACCCAGATGTGCTTACTCCAGGTGACAGGAATGGGACTTGGCTCCATTAGGTGAGATTAGATCTTCTTGTCTGTAAAAGGACTGCGGGCAACTCACTACAATGCAGACACTTGAAGACAGCAGACACCCAAGTCAGACAACATGCATCCACCCTGGATGCAAACTGCACATCCCTCACATGAGGAGTACTTGATATGTACAGACTGAGATATGAGATATTTGGGTCTTAACTTTTCACAACTCTTCACAGTATGGTGAAGAGCAAGAGGGCTGGACAAAACCGCTGATACATTAATTTCCTTGCAGTAGGAGTAAAAATGCAGCTTTAACCTTAATTTGGTGCTGTTTTCTTAGCAAGTCTCACAAAATCACCTGAGAAATACCTGTTGTTGTATTAGTATATGCCTTTGCTTACAAAGGATAAAATAAACCATGTTTCAATAATGACAATCACAAAGGTGGGATGAAACAAGACGAAGAACCAATACCACTATCACTTCTGTTCATCAATGCAGGAAGAAGGGCTCTGTTTTCTTTAAGAAAGCAGGAGTACTTTATGTACTTCTATCTCTTATTTATCTCAGCATTCATGGACTGTCATGGTGAGCTCCCCTTTACTGCTAAACACTATTATTGTAATTATACCTACCACATAGTACAGCAGCACTCAGCAGTCCTACAGCTACAACTAACTGGAAGCATTATGCACCTCACTGGATTCAGCTTCTTTGTTGTCCCCAAGTTGAAAGGATGCTGCTACTTCCTTCCCCTTGGCTTCTGCTCCGTGCTCCATTTCCTCCCTGCTAACTTCAGCTGCCACTGTGTCTCCTCAAAGCCTTCAGGGCAGAGATGCTGAGGATGGCCCAAACAAGCGACTCCAACTCCAGCAAGGCCCAAGTGGTGCCCTGTATACTGTTACATGCTCTTGCCTCTCCATCTGAAAAGCACCAATGACAGCAGCAGTTTGCTATGGCACAGATCCCACTCACAGCAACAGGGAGGCTTCACCTGACAATGTATGAGTTCTAAAATAATGAACAAAGACAGGAATTCACTCCCTAGAATGCTGCCACTGAATGGCACGGGCAGTGACAGCTCACAGAACTGCAAAAGTACAAGTAGGAACAATTGAAAGATATCTTTGGTGTTGGATTTCCAGGGACTTTTGTTCCCTGTCTGCATAAACTGCTTGTACTCAGAACATACTTTTATACCCACTGCAGCCCTGTTTAAATACATCCAATCCTCAAGTAACTAGTGATGATCCCAAAGTAATAGGGAGTCAAATTTAGAGACTATACTGTACATAAGTGAATTTTTCCTTCAGTTTTTCCTTAAGATCTGTTGCTCTTCAAGCTAGCAAGAGTGGCATGGGTATATCTGAACAGAACATCAGCATTTTACAGAAATGAAAATGCTGCTCTATGTTGGAACATACTTAAAAATACTCCTTTCAAGGGCTCAGATATGCCATTAGCTCAACTGTGATTCTGTCTTACTATTTTAAAGTGGAAGATTCTTAGAAAAAGCAACAAGAAATTACAGTATGTTCACATTTTTATGCCTCTGTATAAAAAAATACATATATATTTCCAGTCTCTAATAAAACTAAAAACGGTATTTGTAAAAAGCATGTGTATAATGCTTATTACCCATGCACAGCAAGCCAGATATTACATTAACTGAAAGCTTAATGTAAACCAGCCTTCAGAATAATGTTTCTGGAATTTCTGAAGGAAAAAAAGAAAGCACTCAGTTCTCTCTGGCACTTCCTAAAACAAAATGGTTTAGTGTGCATTATTAACATGTATTATATTAGTATCATTACACTGATTTTTTTCTAGTAAATACAACCGTTTACACACACTTCTTGCCTCCTTTATTTTTGCTCCCTGGCATGTATATGGTAAAACCATTGGGACCTGTGGGAGAAGCAGAATACCAACACCACAGTTCTCTCAGAAGTTGCCTTCTTTCTTTCTATCTAAAGGCAGAACAATTGATCTTACAAAAAATGCAGCTTATATAAGGTAATGAATGTATAAGACAACAGAAATACTGAAAATGCACTGTTTTGATTTCAAGTTGCATGTATTTCTGAAAAATAACCTCGTTTGCCTTTGTCTGTACTGATCCAATGTACTGGCATTTGACATATGGAATAGAAACATTGCTCCCAACCACACTACTATGCAGTGGTTAGCATTCAAGCAGGGCTGTTAAAAAATGTCCTTTAAGCTCAACCTCCAACCTGCCAGGTATAGCACATTCGTATAAATGACACGACCAAAGCACTGCATTTCCTTGACACACATTTTCTTCTTGATTTTCTTCCTGTGCCAAGCCTGGCTTTGTCCACAGAACACAAGAGTAAAGAACTCATCTGAGGTTTATAGTAACAGGAAGTAGAGTGACATTTCTGTTCCTCCATTTTATCTAAATCTCTGGAGATTTCCGATATTTTAAAAAAATCTAAATGCATAATTCTTCTTCCTCTGTAGCACACAAATACATATAGCCAAGCTTCTGTTAACCATTACAATGAAAAATTGTAAAATTGCATTTCATTGCTACCAGAAACTTTTATTTTAAACCATTCACTTAGCCAAAAGTTGATACAGCCATCCGTAAAAGATTCATGAACCCAGTTTTAGTCTCAAGCAGGAAAAGGCATCAGTGCAGTGTTAAATAAAGAAGACAAAAAATAAGGAGAGAGGGAGAAACACACGGCAATTAACACTATCTGAAGACACAAGTGGGCAAAAAAGACACAAGACACAAGTAGACCCACGGGAAAAGCGAGCATATGAATCTGTCACTTCACGAGTGCATACATGCATTATTAAAGGTACCTAGAATCACTTAGTGCAAGGTATTGCAAGACAAAAGGGTGAACATAAATGCTCAGGAGAAAAAGACTGCAGTTTTAAACCCTCAGATCTCCTAGGTAACTTGTTCATCTGACTGAGGGAAATCAGTTACTAGGCATTTGCAGGCATTAGTAGTTCAAGACAAACATGAAAAAACCCAACCAAAACCTAGTGCTCACCTGGATCTGATAATTGATAAAATCAATAAACACCTCATCTTCATTAACATTTTACAACACTATCTAGTATGGAGTAAACAATTGGCTCCTCCACTAAAATAAAGCAACATCTTTTTTACTGCTTTAGAGCAATTTAGCTTCTATCTGAGGAGTCCATTTGTGGCCTCAGTGAAATAAACCTTTGGATTTGATGGTCATTAGTAACTTGCAGCTGCATGAGAAGAGACAGTAGTAAGGCAGTGCAAGAGGAAAGACTATAAAGACTATTTCTGCATCATCTAAACTTTAGCATAATTGTTCTAACTGCAAGCATGGGGTAATCAGTTTAAAAATAAACAAACAAACAAAAAAAATCAACCCAGAACTGGAGGGTCTTCTCAGAGCTGTTACTGTGCTGTCCAGAAAAGCAGACTTTGCAGAATGTCCAGCTGAAATTAGCTGACAAATTGAAACTGTGAAGTTAGCTTCCACAAAGTAATGGAATGGCAGCTTGCAGGAAGGCAATTCCAAAAGGCAGCACTCAAGCATCAACCCTCCTGTCCTCCATGCACACAGAGGGAAAAAACACTGCAGATTCTGACTAAGCAGCAACATCTGAATTTTTATTCACCATCATATTGGAAAATAATTATCTACCTAATCTCATTCTGGGATTGTGAAGGTGGGATATCCTGAGCATATTCGTCTACTGGTAGGCTAGTAGTTGTGGGTGCTATTTATTACTCAAATGTTATTTTATTATTCATAACTTCTTAATTTTGAACAACTAATAAAATAGGAAGACCAACTGAAATACAAGCTGAAACCATACACACTTCAGCAGACAAATATAATGCCAGATTTCAGCACTAAAGCAGAATATTCTAGGATTTCTCTAAAAAGATCACCCTAACATCTATAAATGAATGATCCTCATTTTCTACTGAGAAGTAAAGTTTACAGGCAATAAAGAAATTTAGTCCGTTCCCACATTACACTGATTATGCTTACATTTTCCCTGGGTTAATGTTATCTTCATATAACTCTTAAATTCCTATTTGCCAGAGGTCTGTTGTTAGGTTTTACACAAGACCTATTAATGTGAAAAAACATGCACCATATATTTTGTGTACACACCAAACAAATAACCAGTGCCAATAGGAACTCAGCTTAAGGGTTAGTTTGGAGGCTTATTTCTTTCTTTTAATATATGCACACATTCATTTCAGCACTAGAAGAAACTGAAGTTCTGCAATACCTGTTAGAGCAATTAGAAAACCCAACCAAAACCAGAACCAAACAAAAACCCTACAAAACCATAATTCAGTCCTCATTTGAAATACCTGTCAGGCTTTATATACTTGAGAGAAGTTACCGAGGTAAAGGTTCTAAAGGGTACCTTCATGGACATCTAACAGCCTCATTGCTGGAGTTCCAAGCACCAACACTGACAAAAGCAAACTCACCTGGGAGAATTTTACCTTATTAAAACAAGTATGTTACTGAGACTTAGAGGGTACCTCTGTGACCTTCACAGGCCACAAGAGATCTGCATAAAAAAGTAATTCAATTTTCTAAATACGGTGCTAAGTGCAGAGCTTAATAACCAGTACTTTCATATTCACAAATTACGTAACCAGTCTGGCTGAGGAGAATTTGAAGCTGGGACTGTCTGAACATATATCTGAGACCAATAAGGGAGAGAAATGCTTGATGCAAAGCATCCCTCCTCATCCCTTCCTAATCAGAACACTGACTACAAATACCACCCAAATCCAAGACCTATTTATTTGGCTTGTTAACACAGAGGTGGACCATCTTAACCAAGTCTCATTTGATCCGTCCCACCATAAGGAGGTGTCTCCACCCTACTCATGTAACCTGTCCAACAACAAATACTGCAGCTGAAGCAATTATTCCCTAATGGCATGTTCTGGTTTTCTAACTTCTACCTTTATTTCAATAACTTGGTTTTTAACTAGTCCAGTCACAGCCAGAAAGGAAAAGACAGTCATGTGCAAACATCCCTGAACTTTGGCAATGGCCCTTTACTTGTACCTACAACTGTGACCATGATACTAAAAGGGCAAGAGGGAAAACCTGCTAGTTTAGGTTTTACAACCATTTAGCATTTACTGTGCTGTGTGCATACAAACTGGGAATGTACCTAGCACTAAAACTCTTTTCCCCAGAAAATCACACCTGATGATCAGATAGTTATTAAAGGTTACAAGCTGGCATCACATAAACTTTCAAAAAAAGATTCACACTAAGGAGGTGGTAATTAGGAAGCAGAATACTCTTTGATACAAGATCAGCTCTAAATATTCCCTTGTACCAATGTACATGTCCAAAGAATAAAGACTGGGCTTCTAATCAGGCTTTGGAAAGTGATATTATGAAAACTCAGATGTTCTTACATGGAAGACAAAATTAGACATTTCTATTTCAATAAAGATATTCTCAACTCACTGACATAGGTGTTATTACTCAAATAATCAGCCATCAGTCTTGATGTAGAAGCTACAGACAAGCCTTTCCATGCCATCTGAATTGAGCCTTAGAAGACAAGATCAGTTGAAAGGCACCTATTCTGCCAATACCTCACCACTCTGATTACATGAAGGAGATTTTCCATATGATATAAAAATTATAGTAGATTTTGATATTACCTTGGTATCTGAAGTGCTAGCTTCATTGGCCCCACACAGCTCTGGTTTTCTGGCATGCTTATCAATAAATTCAGTGTATCCCAAGTTCAGAGGCCTTTGAGTTTTAGTTAGTGGTTCTTATTCCAGAACAGCTAATTTTTTTGTTATTTTGGAAAAGGCAGCAACTAGTATTACATTTGATGTCAGATTGCCTGGCATGGTAGGTTTTCCTACAAGACTCCCTTGCCTTTTGACTATTCTGTGTGTGAACACATGCCCACCCAGATTATATTTAGGGTACCTAAATACAACCATGAAAGAAGGAAATCAAGAAGGTTACTTTCAATGTTTTATTTCTTGCAGCAAGCATCGCTTACTGATTGTTACCACTATGAGATAAGGAAAGCTGTGAGGAAACAGGACATAAGCAGACCCTTCACATGGTCGACATCCACCCCAGTGCAGTGGGAAGGATGCTGCCAGCCCGCTGCCATGAAGGCTCAGCCAGTCTATGATTGCTCATCCCAGATGCCACATTTAGCCATTTGACAATACATACCACAAGGCAAACGCTGACCACAGGGGAGGATGCATTTCCTTCTAACATGTCTTGTACCCCTATGCGCACAAGTTTTCTGCATCCTGACATGCCCATGGCCCCAGCAGGCGCGATGCCGCCGCAGGATCCCTGCTGGAGCCCGACGGAGGGGCTGCCCTCCCGCAACCAAACGCAAGGCCAAGGGCGAGGAGGGCACGGCGGTGTTTCCCCCCTCGCCCGAGATTCCACACGGGGGAGGGCTGGAGGGCAGGTGCACGTCGCCAGCCGAGGGCTGCCACACCACGGCACAGGTGAAGATCAGGTGAAGATCAGGCTTGCCTAGCCCAGGGCAGGACCCGCAGCCCGGCACAGGAGCATCAGGAGCTACTCCAGCTGCCCCCGGGCGCTCGGGCACTGGCTCGCTGCGGCTTCTGCGCCCGCCCGGGAGAAGGCGGAGGACGACCCTGCCCGGCCGGGGAGCGTCTCTGCCCGGCTGCCCAGGGGCAGCGGTGACAGACCCCGCCCGGCCGGCGGGAGCCACGGCGCCGAACAAAAGGCCCGGCGGAGGCCCGGAAACGTCCCGGGGCCGCGGCCGAGCCGCGCCGCCAGCCCGGGGGGCGAACCCCAGCCCGGCCGCCCCGCACGGCCTGCGGCCGGCAGTGCCCCCCGCCCGCCTCCCGCCGCCGCGGCGGGCCCTGCAGCGGGCACCGCGAGGAGACGGGAAACCGGGAGAAAAGGACGCAATGCAACAGCTCCGGCGGCGCCGAGGGACGGAGGGAGGAACGGAGGGGGCAGCACAATGAAGCCGGCGCAGCCCCTGCCCCTGCCAGTAACAAAAGCTCCCCAGCCGCGGGGCTGCCCCCGCTTCTCCGGGCTGCGGGGTCTGCGGCGGCCGGGAGAAGCCAGGAGAGGTCTCACATCACCCACCCGCTTCCCCGCCGTGCCCTCGGTCCGGCCCCCCGCACAATGCAGCCCCCGCCGCCCCGGGGACCGCCGCACAAAGCGGGCCGGTCCCGCCGCCCATCCCGCACCGACCTTGAGCCGCCTCGGGCGCCCCTAAGGTTTTGGTCACCGCCTTCCACACGTTGCAGCCCAGCAGGCAGAGGAGAAGCGCCGCCGACCTGCTCATTTCCACCCGCCGCCGCCAGCCGCCGCCAGGGAGAGAATCGCCGCCGGAGCCGCTGCCCGGAGGAGGAGGAGAAAGAGCCGCATCAGGGGCTGGCCCGCTCCGCGCCTCCCTCCATGTTGCCGTGCGCTGCCCCTCCTGCTTTCTCCGCCTGCTGCATTGTCGTCCCGCCGCTGCGCCCCGGCTCCGCGTCCCGCGCTGTCCCCCCGGGCAGGCGGGCGACAGAGGCGAGCAGGAAGGAAGGGGAGGCGGGAGAGCTCCGCGGCCCCGTTGCCTGTCCGCTCGGGTTTATTCTTTAATTCCGCTCCCGTTCATCCCCCCGCTCTCCCCGCGGGAGCGGCCCGGGCTCCCCGCCCGCCCCTTAACCCTTGGCGGCCCCCCCTGCCCTGCCCTGCCCGCGCCCGGCGGCGCAGCGCCCCCTGCCGCCCGCGCCGCGCCCTGCCCCGCCGCGGGGCTCGGCAGCGCCGGCGCTGCCCCGGCCCGCCCGCGGCGTTCGCGGGTCCCGCGGGGCGGCCGGGCCGGGCCGGCCCCGCGCCCGCCGCAGCCGCGCTCACCTGCCGCGCTCACCTGCCGCGGGGCGCCGCGTCCCGCCCGCCGTCCGCTCTCCCTCCCTGAACGGCTGCAAAATGGCCTCCCCAGCCGTGCCGGCCCCGCTCGCCTCCCACCGCAGCCAGCGGGAGGGACGAGGAGGAAAGCGGGCGCGGTGACCTGCTCTTCTCTCGGCTGGGGCGAGCCGGGTCGCACGGTCCCCCGCGGCCCCGCTGCCACGCGTGACCTCCGGCCCGACCCCCGCCGCTGCTGGAGTATTTAAAACTAATTTAAAAAGCAAAACGAACCAATCAACCACAAAGCAACAGCAAATGCACCCATCTACTGGTTTTAATACAAAATAGCTTTTAAAATGCTATAGCAAACTGCACAGGAACGGTGAACTCTGGGTTGGAAATCGTGGCACTGAGGGCTGAGACCGGGCACGGTGCCTCCCGCCCCGCGCCGTGCGGAGAATGGCAAGGGTAGCACTGGGGACATTCTGCCCCGGGCAGGGTACTCTCCCTGGGGGCTTTCCCAGGGTGGTTTGCATCTTCCCTAAGAGCATCTCTCGGCTTGCTTTCCTTCAGGCCAGCGGAGGCAGAGCACAAGGGCAAAGCAGTCACTCCTCCCTTCCCGTTCTCTCCTGGGCATTACGCGTCCTAAGGGAGAACAGACGCTCCTCATGTTTCCTCCAGCGCGGAGATTGCTGCTCCAGACAGCTATTATGGCAAGTCTTTACACAGCTGTGCAAAGCAAAGCCTCTGCCCCACTGCTTCACGGATTTCCCACGATCTACTCTCAAACACTGCCAGTGTTTCAGTTGGCCTCTAAGACTGAAGTTTGTATACCTACAAATTTAATCTCTCACTGAGGTGTCCTAAAGTTTCAGGATTTATTTGTAAATCTATTTTAAAATATCATCTTCCAATAAAAATGTGATGCATTATTGATTGATTTTTAGAAAGCAGTACATTTGTTTATTTTGTCATGTCAGTATTGGACCAGAGTAGCTACATCACAAGCTTACAGGTTGTTTATTTTGTGAATTTTATGAAATTCTGGTACCCCAGAAGTGTTAAAACTGATTTAACGTATAATTTTCAGACACACTCCAGTTGATTACAACATATTTCACTTTGGGTTTACTGTTTTCAAATACATTTTCTGAGACTTGGTAAATCCTGTGTAGACATGCAACTTTGTCCTTTTATCCTGAGAATTTGGAGGATTTATTTGCAAAGTTCAATCCCATTAAAAAACTAAGTACAAAAGGCCATTCAGTTCACAGAGAAGACTAAATGAACAAATACAGATCATGTGATCTTACTCCTGCTTGCCATAAACAAATATTTCAATATTGTAAACTCATGGCATGTCTTAAGTGTGGGGCAACTTGTTCCTAAAGAAAGGATGTTGGCCATGTGGCAAATAATACAGCTTTTTTCCCCCTTTCTCTGGATGTTCATGAACCTAAATTAGCATATGTAGGATGATCTCAGAGCTAGAAACTTATTTAAAACCTAATTCTGTCTATAAGGAAAGGTAGAGCATTTTGTTACAAAGAGTGCATTTTCCTGAATATAGTTGTATTATTTTCACAAAAAAACCAAACAGATACAACAATTCTTGCAACATCAATGAATAACACATAATGACTAAGGCTGGAAAGAAATGAGATATTGCACGGAGAAATCACAGAATTCAAATGGTTTGGCCTGGAAGGGACTTTAAAGATTACCTGATTTCAATTCCCCTGCATAAGCAGGGACACTTTCCACTAGACCAGGTTGCTTAAAGTCTCATCCAATCTGGCTTTGAACACTTCCAAGGATGGGGCATCCAAAGCTTCCCTGGGCAACCTGTTCCAGTGTCCCACCATGCTCACAGTAAAGAATTTCCTCCTGCTATCTCATCTCAACCTGCACTCTTTCCATTTAAAACCATTCTCCCTTGTTTTATCACTACATGCCTTTGTAAAAAGTCCTCCAGCTCTCTCTGGCAGCTCCCTTTAGGCACTGGAAGGCGCTGTACGATTTCCCCAGAGCCTTCTCTTTTCCAGCTGAACCACCACAGCTCTCTCAGCCTGTCTTTACAGGACAGGTGTTGCAGTCCTGTGATCATCTTCATACCCCTCTTCTGTACTCCTTATTTGGAGCCCCCAGGGCTGTTCAGAGTACTCCAGGCAAGGTCTTGTGAAAGGAGAGGGCAGAATCACCTTCCGTCATTCAACCTCCTGGTCACTTCTGGTGATGCAGCCCAAGGTACAGCTAGACCTCTGAGCTGCAAATTTTGAAAGCACAAGCTGTGTATAGTAATGCACACTCCCCACATTTCTCTTTATTTCAGCCCTGAAAAATATTTTTATCCTTACAAACTATGCTGGGCACACAGGGCTTGTCTCTTACCTGAAAAGGCTAAATTTATGTATATAATTACATGGTAACACTCTCATAAATGCTGCTATTCATGTAATGAAACTGAGCTATTCTTCCAAATAGCTTCTCTTGAAATGATCTTTTCTTTGTTGCCCCAGTGAGCACTGAAGCATCTAAGACTGACATACTGGTAATGCCATTGATTCCTGGATGAAAACTGCCTGTGACACAGAGGATAGTTGATGTCTTATAGCTCAGTTCAAATCCTCTTCAGACTTAAACAAGTATAAGTTATACCCTAGGCACGTTTCCATGCCTTGTTTGCTGACGCTCATTGGCTAGATGCCCTCAAGGAAAAAAAGGAGACAGTTTACTGCAGCCTGAAAAAACACCACAGGAGCAGTGTCAATAATTAACATTAATACAATAAAATTACCTAAGTCAAGCAGTAGTGAGTTCTCAGTTCTAGTTTGGGTCATGCATGAGCGCTCTTAGGGCAAAGAAGGTCAATGGTGTCCCAGATTTCCTTATTCAAAGCATTGCCAGCAGATCAACAGAGGTGATCCCTCTACTCAGCACTGGTAAGGCCACACCTGGACTGCTGTGTCCAATTCTGAAATCCTCAGTCCAGGACAGACACAGACACACTGGGGAGAGTCCAATGAGAGGTCATGAAGATGAAAAAGGGACTTGGAGGATCTCTCCTATGAGGAAAGGCTGGTCAGCCTGGAGAAGAAAAGGCTCGGAGGGAATCTGATCAATGTGTATAAATACCTGAAGGAAGGCTACAAAGAGGATGGAGACAGGCTTTTGTCGGTTGTGTAAATTATACAAACACATTTCAAAGACTTGACTATTCAAGTAACAAATACTAACATACTTAGAATATGAGTACCTATTGAGGCTCTGTGCACCAATCATTAGTAGACAGACACATTCAATGAGTGCGTTGGAGACTATATGGATTAGCTTGCAGGTAGGCTTACAGTTAAAATTTTCAAATTTTAATTCTACAATATTCAGACATCCTTGAAAGGTATGCTGAATATGCTTAAGCAAAAAGTTGAGCTAATTAGCTCTTTTCTGTTCTTTCTTACAATGTCTACTACTGTATTTCTTGTGGTATTATTTCCACATAGACAAATATAAGTTATGAAAGCAGTGCTTAGACAGCCAATGAAAAATCTATGGAGGAGTTAAATATTTAATATATAGCAAATTAATTCAGTGACCAGAAGGTGCAAATATTTATGATAAGGACATAGCTCTAGCAGGTTGGCAGTAGCAGCGTGTGCATTTGAGAATTGCTTTGAAGTACTTTTATAATTTCTATAATAGTCCTTGTTTACTAGTGCACAAGTTAGTTTACATATGAAAGATCACACAAAACTAAATCTAAAAGAAAAAAAAAAAAAAGAGTGAACGTCAGATATAAAGCCCTGAAGATTATTTTGCAGTGCTCCTGGTAAATTGAGCCAGCTACATATTATGTGGTAGTAAACATTTTACATGAAAATTATAGAAGCTATTTAGTCCTGGATCTTTCAAAGATAAAAGCAAGGTTTTATGACTAGGTCAACAATTATTCCATATTCTTTTGAGAAATCTAGCAGTGATTGAGTACTACTGTTGTTTTAGTTGTAGTCATGCTGAGCATGGATACCAAAACATGATGCTGTCTTTGGCGTAAATACCTTTCACCCTGAAGATCTCAGATCATTTCAATATTGACATACACATGCTGTGCTATTGAGACTCAACTACTGCCTACATGTGCTCATAAGGTAAAGATATGTTTGGCTCAGAAGACCTAAGTATTTGTTTACACAGGGAAGCCAGTGTGAAACAGTTACTTGTGAAATACATCCCCATACCTGACTGTACATTAAATCCCTTAGTAGACAACTGGCTGTGGAACAGCTTGAGACTTCACTAAATATTAGAGCCAAAAGCAGCTTTTATTGCCCTATTTCTATATTAAATAAAATTACATTTATCTTATGGGAGCTGCCAGAATAGGACTAGGCTAAGATTAAAAAAAAATCTGTAAGCATTGCATAAAGATTACGGAGGAAAAGCTACCAGGGAGTCTTGAAGTTAGTGTGGGTTTGGGGAGGCCAGGCTCAGCAGCTGAGAAGGAACTGGAAGATCTGAAGCAGGAATGAAAGGATGACTGAGGAGTTGGTGGGTTTGGGGACAGGGGAAGAAAGGATGACGGAGCTTTTGGGAGCTATGGGAGATATCAGAGTATTTTGTGACAGGTAAGGGGGTTTTTCAACCTCTAAGGTAGTTCTGTTTTCTAGATTATCTTGCATTTCTGAAAGGTGAATTTAAAACAAAAAAAAAAATATTTGAGAGGCCCAGATGAATCACTGATTCTGAGTGTTAAGGTTTTAGTAAGAACACCAACATAACAAAATTGTGAATAAAATAAGAAAAGACAACAACATTCATACTAAGAATTATTATACAGTTAACATAGACTATAATTAAGAGCAAGTTGTTATTCAGCATTAAAATCCTTCCTTGCCCTTTTCTGTTATTTATGCCTGCATTCAGCTGAAAGGATGTCTGTCATTTGGATATCAGCTAAGTGAACCTGAAACTTTATCTAAAGATGGCTTGATTTAAACTCTGCTGGATATTATTTACTTGATTGTCTGAGCTGCCACAAAGCTTTTATGATACAACAAAGAAAAAGTCAGATTAAAACAAGCCAAAATTCCTTTATGCTACAGCAAGTGATGACAAAATATACCAATAAAATAGAAGTCTTCTAAAGTATATTTTGGTATAAAGCCTTACTAAAACCACTGTCTTCCCTAAAACTCTTAACAACTAAATCTAAGAGCCATCCCTCTCTGTTTAATCATTTTGATGAAATACCCTCAAAGCAGTTTGGATCTGAGTTCCTCACCAAGTCACACCATTGCTCTCAGCTCTCTCCTGGAGGCCACCACAACAGTACAGCTCTTGTGGAAGTCCATAGTAACACAAACACCCATCCAAGCACAGCTCTGTTCACAGAGTTTGTGAGCGTTTGTGTTTCCTTGTGCCTTCTGATGACAGTTCATTTGAGTCAGCAAAAATAAAATGCAAAAGGAGTCTTCCCTAATGGCCTTGAGCTGTCACTACAAGTCCTTGACTAAAATCTTTTGGGAAGGGAAAAAAAAATAAACCACTTTATAAATCAATACAAAACCGGCAAACATTGTTCTCAGAAGCCATAATCTTACAAAGATTTTTAAAAAAATATTTTCACTGAATTTCTAAAGTCAGTTATGTCTTTCTGTGGCACCCCTTCCTCTCCTCTGCATGTTACCTCTGTTCTCATATCTCCTGTCATCCAGGACACTTCATTTATTCTCATGGTTTCAGCTACTGCCTGTATCAATCAAAATGTAATTTATCTTTCTGCTCTAAATTTTATTTACTTCAAATTTTAGTTTCAAGGGTATCAGTTTTACAATTGGAAATGATAACATTCTACTCAAAAATACTGAATTTTCTTTACTATTTAAAGAGCACTTGCTTTTTTTCTCTTTGTCTTTTCTTCTGTTTGTTTTGTCTCATGCATTTATACCAGTTTATATTTCTGAACTTTGCCATACCTACTGCCATAGCCTTGTCCAAGCAGTTTTACGCAATCTCTATTACTACAGGTATTCCCACCTTCCTACTTCAATCTCTTTCCTCCCTTAATCTAAATTGAGGAATGGGGATTTTTTTACTGATCAGAACCCATCCCTTATCTTTGGTTGGTGTCAATACACCTGCTGAGTCAGACAAAGCAGCATCAGTATGAATCATTGTTCCTTCATAAAAGGTAGAGAATTGCAATTTTTAAAGCTCAGGGTTTTTTTTCCAAATGCCATTATGCAGCAGCTTTAAAATAACTCAAAGTTATTGGCAATTTGCAAATACCTCTGTTCCAGAATAGAATAGAATAGGATATCCTGAGTTGGAAGGTACTCACAAGGATCATCAAGTCAAATCTATCTAAAAAGCTCAACTTTTAAAATATTTCAGGTATTCATTTTACCATATTATGGCAACAATTCTTACTGAAAATAATTTTGGGAATATTTTAACTACCTAGTTAAAAACCCCAAAACATTGTGGCACTTATTGATACAGCTTTTCTCAGATGACTGTTCTGCTGCATCTGACTGCCACACACATCCCATCACGCCTTAGTAATCCCTTCGACAGCTACAGCTGTGCCAGCAAACACAAGTAGTTTCTTAGCTCCCAAGGGCCCAGCTTTGAATTAGTGAGTGCTAAACACTGTCCCTCCCACAACAATTTATATGATGCATTTTGTGATGGTTTTTGTTTTCCTTCTGTCACTGAACTCAAGCTCAGAGTTTGCTACAAAGCTGTTTCACATGACACATAAGTAATTAAATTCTACAATATTAGTATGTGGAAATTGCTTTGGTTTTCACATGTGTTTATGCTTATAAATGGTTCTGATGGTTTACTTGCTACTATTCTGAGTCTTACAGGTCCCAGGATGTCCCAGTGTCTCAGGGTACATCTTGGTGTACTTCTGCTTTTTTCCTTGTCCTGCCATCTCCCAGTATTTTGATATAATCAAAAGCCAAATGCAATATCCTTAAGATTTTTGTCATTCCCTGCAACTTTTATGCCTGGAAGTAAAGATAATCACAGTCCTGCTGTTTTCAGGTTTCTTCTGAAGACGTGGAATGCACTTGTTCTCTGTGCATAGCAAAGAGTGGGGAAGCAACAGAAATGAGTTTCTATATGAAGCAAAGTGTCAAAGGAGCATCTGGCAGAGAAGGAAGGAAGACAATGTCAGAAACCTGTCAGAGTAAGGTGACCAAAGGACTGATGAACAATACAAATGTTTCTGTCAGCTGGAGGAAGAAGAGATGAATGTGTTCCTTATGCCAGGGTTTAGGAGAAAATTAACTTTGTCTCTAATGGAAAGGAGATAGCAGATCTTTCTCTATGCATTTAAAATACAAATGATAGAATTAAAAATAAAGGGTGTTTTCCTGCAGAATAAAAGACAATTTAAATTGGAATGCTCATCTCTCTCTCTCTATTTTTTTTTTTTTTTTTTTTTTGTGGCTTGTGCCTTTTCTTTTTAGAGACAAAACATTTTATGTATTCTAGATTCAGCCAAAAAGTTAATTCCCATACTTTAATTAACAGTATGTGCCTCAACAATTGTGCCCAAACTTCTCCAGGTCAAGGTTTGCATATCCTCCCTCATATTTCCTGTATACCTATTAGAAACGTACTGAACTCTGTCTGCACTAATCTCTCCTTTTAATTTTTCCCCTTGTTTGTCTATAGTATGGTATAGGCACATGGTGTGATTCTTGGTCCTGTGCAGCAACAAGCATTGGATGATCCTTGTAGGTCCCTTCCAAATCAGGATTTATTATTCTATTCTATTCTATTCTATTCTATTCTATTCTATTCTATTCTATTCTATTCTATTCTATTCTATTCTATTCTATTCTAATGGCTGAATAGCCTGTTCATTTTAACTGTGATACTTATCACAGTAAGTTTATATTATTCTTGATATAAAGTAGGTCATACTGACTAAAGACATACTGACAGAACCCATCCCTGACTACTTCTAATTAAACCTGACATCTGTGCTGTTGATTACAGATGTATTAAGATTGAACATTTGTTGAAATTCTTATTAAATGGCATTAAAAAGCTAGGGGAGTGTTTATTGTCTTGGTTGCTATCTGAGAATCACCTCTTCCCAAGTTTTTGGAGGACTTTCTATCTGAAATAGATACAGATTTCCAAGGGAAGGGAACAGGAATGAGAGAAAGAGCATCTGCTGATGCTTTTGTCTAAAATAATCATCATCTGGAAAAGACAGAGCTTAACTAGTGTGCAAGGAAAACACAGTGAAATGTGAAATACTGAAATGATGGGCAGGACTGTATATTTGTTTCATGAGTGAATAAAACCAGGCATTGTAATTTATCAGAAACAGAACTGGCTGTGAAGGACTTGTCTCATGACTACTTAGGAAAAAATTGAGGTTTTCTCAAGAGGCACAAGCCTCAGAAGATGGTGCTGAAGTGCTTTTGTCTCTGGCCTTCCAAGACCTTTGAACACTCATGTGAACAGGCCTGGCTCTGGGAAAGGCAAGTGGGTAGTTGGGTATTGGAGCAAACTCCTTTGAGCAGCAAACTGCTGCTGTTCACTGAAGCAGGAAGCAGGAATCAGCTGCTTCTAGGTAAGTCAGCAAACCTCTGGCTTTCCCAGGTCCTTCCACTTAGCTTGGCTCCCAGGCTTTGCCTGATCTGTTGGTGTTTCCCACCATGCTGACACACCATATGTCTGCTTGATTATGGATTACCTACTTTAATTTTACACCAAACCCTCTGCTGCTTCCTGAGGAATATTCACTGAGCATTCTTATACCTCAGGATGCTCCAGCCACAGTCTTCCAGCTGAATGTATGACTTCTATAAATTAAAAATTAAAAAAAAATATTTAAAAAAGGGGAATAAAAGAAGAAAAAAGTAAGTTATTATTAGCTTCTGCATCCAGTCCAGAGAAAACTAAAGCAAGAACATTTATGGCCATACATTGGGTAGACAGAGTAGAGACTAATAAGAAATCTAAAAATATAGTGGCTTTTTTTCCCCAGGATGGAAGAAACTTATGGGTCTGCTGAGTGTGGAATTGTGGAATAAAGTCCATGGATAAAATGTCAGGCTATCCCTGTAATGCAAGCCTCACAAGGACTACTCTGTTTCTCTTACAGCTCTTGTACACTGAAAAGAAATGGGGAAGACAGGAACTGGGAAAATTTATTGAGATTACTTATTGATGAAGGTGGTATGGCCATCAAACAGAGTACAAAAGTACTGTGCTACAAAACCTGAGGTGATGGTAGTTTCTGCTTTCATGTGAAAAAATTATGCAAATACATATCTGCATTGCAATGTATTCTCCAGAGCACAATTGTCGCTATAGGACATATGAAAGCATGACGCGAGCCACCTGCTATTTGCAAGGTAAAGAAGAAAGTTTATTATCTGACTCCGACTTTTATACCTTCCCAAAGGTGACATTGGATTGGAGAGTGAATGGGCCACCTCTACAAAGACATTGGACAAACCACTAGTACATCAAGTTTCTCCACCCCCATAAAATAATGTAAACAATATGTTGTTTACAGAAATTGTGTGGGAAAGTTCTCCAAAAGAATGTAAACTCAGAAGGCTTTAGAAAATCTTAAGAATCAGGGTGACACACAATGAAAACAGCTTTTCTGGGGAAACCTGGAAAATGAGAGGTGAGCTCATTACATGTATCTTATGGTGCTGTGATTTTCTGAAGCTTGAGAAAATGAAGACACAAATGAATGGGTTTGACCCAAGAAAAATAGTCAAGCCCCTAAGTGTATCACATGCTTGCAGAAAGAGGTGCTCAGAATCCCTGCATTTGGCCTGGTTGTGGGGACATTATTTCAGCATGAGAGTGTCTCAGACTAGTCCCAGAAGTTAATCTGTCCAAATGTACATTGAATTTGTCTGCGTCTGCTTCAGACTGGCCTAGCATGTGCCAGCCTGCTTTTGAGATTTGCTTGCTTTGTGTTGAAGGACTTCAGTACCTCTATCAGGCACAGTGTTCACAGGAATATTTAGACACACAATTTCTATTAAAAATAAGGACTCAGGCTAATGAACACTAATGAAATGGTCACTGTACGAAACTGAAACTCTTCAAATGTTAAGCTTAATCATGTGTGCATGCATATGCATGTGGATATACACAAACTATTGAAAATGGAAATCCAGTAGGACCAAGACAGAAGTTGTGAAGTTTACGACCAAGACAGAAGTTGTAAAATTTTAAGCACGATTTTCTTGGATTTCCTTTCCACGAAAAGCATTTGTTTATATGTTTGCAATGCCACCATGAAAAATTGTCCTTTTTCAATCTTTCTATACATATTGTAAAATGAAATGTAGATATATAGCAAGACATAAATACACACATGTAGGTATACAACTATATCTGTGCATGATAGGAAAATATAAATATAAATATAAATATAAATATAAATATAAATATACAATGAAAGTGTTACTTGAGTAAAAGACTTTTATTCTTTGTTTAGTTTAAAATCTCTGGAGTTAGTATAATTCTATCAAAATTACTATACTGTATAAAGGCACACAAATACCACACATTCAGCAAAAACAGCTTGACAAAACAAAAGCACATTGGTACAATCTTACAGCTCATGTTCTTACTTTCCAGTAACTAAGATGTGCTTCAGAATAATGTTATTAGAGGCTAAGCACAGCTGTGATTAGAATCCAGGCTAGCAAACCCTGCTAGGATAATTAGCATGACCTCCCTGCTATTGCCATTAAGAGACATTAAACTGAGAGAATGTACAAGGAGTAAAACAGAAGTGGAAAGGACCAGACAAAGATGAAGGTTAGGGAGTGGGAAAGTGGAGAAGGTTGCAGGGGATTCTAGCTATGAAAATGTTGGAACGATGGTTTCATATTCTGTAATATGATCTAATGGTCCCAGCTGGTCTTTACCCTGATGGAAAGGCTTTGTTTAAGAACTATAAAAAACTTCATTTTTCATAAACTCAGAATAATCTGGGAAAGAGAAACTTTGTCTGATCTGAATTATGTGGTCTTTGTTCAAAACTGTCTTCCTTACGGAATCTAGGGAACAATATGAGAGCCCTCCTGTGGCCAGCTGAACACCTGTAAATTCCCTTGATCACAGTCAAAGACAAGACAGCCCACTAGATCATTTCCTAGTGTCTGATTTCTTGTTTAATGGGAGTAAGTTGTTACTATCACACTATTTATTGTGTAGAGGTGAGCATGGCATTCTCAACAATAAATCAAAGGAGACTGTCCTCAAACACTGATGTTAGAGCATCTAAATTAGAGCACAGACAGAGTGAAGTGGAACACAGAGGTAACACTACTACAGAACATAATGACTTACTATCTACTGCTGTAAATCAGCACAACTTCACCAACACAGACAAAAGAAGATAAGTGGATTGAAGAGGTAACCATATGGAACACTTTAACAAAAAGCAGTGGACTTGAAATGGAAAGGATGGCTTTGAGTGCCAGTCTGTGTCTCCATTCACAATGCACTGACATTTACACTAAGATGGAAAAGATGTGAAATCCTGTGCTCTGACTGGGTATTTTTGATATATCCCTTTGCAGAATGTAGGTACTGTACAGGCTACCCAGCAGGAATCTTGTTAATAGTCTCCCATTTCTAGACAACTTGGACTCTACCAGGCTAATCCATATTCACATCAACTTTGTTTACAGAAATATCAGAATAAAAAGATTCAATAGCATAAGAAAGGCTGAGAGAACACATTTTTGATACCCATAACCTTTCTAGCAAAAAAAAATCCTTCTGCTAAAGGGGCAGAGAAAGATTCTATGCAGCCTCTTTAAAAAAAGTGAAAAAAGTGAGTAGCTTGTCTAAGTACATAGAGACCTTAGGCATTATGAAAAGATCAACTTGCATTATAAAGAATATGAATCAAAATAATCCCTCTAAAGCTAAGAAATAGATACCAATTTATCCCTTTCATAACTACAAAAATGAAAAAAATCTTTATTTTATACAATCAAATTCAAGAGGACATACTGAGAAGTGACAGCTTAGCTCCTCTGAACAGATATGCTCGACGCTTAGCCTGAAGAACCGTGTGCCCTATGCAATGCAATGCATTACATTATTGAGCTCTTTAAATGGACATAGGCAGCTGAATACCTTGGGAGAGTTGTCAAAAATAATTTACACAATATTGGTGATGAATTTCATTAGCAGGAGTAAAAGTGCCGGAAGAAAAAGCAGTATTTGATCCTTCCAGTGCAACATTAACCAGTGTTGTCTACCATAAGGTCACCAATTTTACGTATTTTGTAAGTCAGAGCAAATGCTGTTCAAATAATCTATATCTGCAGTTTTTCCAGCAGCAGATCTGCATTACCCAAACCCCCTAGTTGCTCCCTGAAATTCTTGAGTTTCATGATCTTTCTAGACTTCTAAATTGAGCTGTCTCTGTTCTCCTTGTCAGGCATGTGCAACATGTGACAAACTCTGGCTCAGTGCAAGAATTTTAACTTGTGAATTGAAAATCTACAAATCTAAATCCAAGTGGGGGCTTTTCTCTCTTGGTAGTACAGGCAATTGATCAGTAGATGGTGGTGGTGCACTGTCACCTGATGCAGTTTCCTGACGAAAGCAATCAGCTGTTAAACCATTTTTATTATAGAGCACACCAGTAACAGTTTTGGACATGGCTGCATTTTTAATACATCAGAACATTAGAACATTAAGAAACAAAAAATACTAAATATGTGTGTCTTATAAACAAGGAAAAATATTTTCTTTTTTGTTTGGTTTGTTGCCCCCTAGAGTTTCAGCAAACTTAAAATTCTTTTTCCTCTTGTATTTCAATTCTGTGAGAACAGAGTTCTTTTGCTGTCCTTTAGCTTTTGCTGTTTTCACATACTAAATAGAATGATAGAAGCAAGGAGAAGTAAAGTAAAGAGTGAGAAGATGCCTAATTAAATTGTCAAGCTCGAGAAATCCTTTCAACATGGATATTTGGCACTTTCCCTCCCACATTGACTTTGTCACTGCAGTGACTCTCTGGAGATGAAGAAGGGACAGAAGGAGCTGGTTGTAGTCTCCTTTTCCCCGGCAGGTAATGTGAAGAGGACAAGCACTGGGGACATCCTTCAGGTATAGTATTCTGTCATGCCTTTGTCTCTGAGTCTTGACCTGTTGGCACTGCTGTGGGTATTTTAGAGCTTCTTTCTAGGGACATGTATGCCGTTATGCACCTGCAGCCAAGGTGCTTGTCATGGGGATGGATTGTATTAACCTTGGGGCTGCTACTGAGAAAGATGAAATAAAATCTTGGAGCAGAACCCCAAATGAGTGAATTAGTGCTGCCTTTCGGAGCAGTACAAGAGCTGAAGCTTTACAGCAGGACCCGTGATGGGAGTGACATGCTGAAAGCAGTTGGGATATATTGTAGGCCAGGAGCCACGTAGCAGGGGCAGATCAGATTTCCAGTTAAACACGTTTGCCACCCGCTGGCCAGGCTGCAGATTTGCCTGCTGCTGCAGTGGGAATTAGCAGCTTCTATTAGAAGTATTTACATATGATGGATGATTAGAATGTAGAAAGCACAGTTTAGCAGTAAACTTTTAATATTTATAGGCTTTTGTTTATAATTTTAAATGTAATGACTCTAGAACTGAGCAGTTACAGGGCCATATTAACAGTTTTAACTTGCAACTCACTTCTACCATCAAAAGCAATACTTTCTCAGTTCCTAGATCATACCTCCTAGGCTGACTGATACATTATGTCATGAACAATCAGAGCTAAAGAAGCAATTGCATTTGGGCTGTGCATAAAACCTATTATGAAGGTAAAACCAGACATTAATTCAAAATTGAACTCATACTTGAGAAGAGGGTGAGAAAACTGATCCGAACTGTTCCTTTTCCTCAACCATCTGGTGCCAGAAGAATCTGGTGTCAGAAAAGAGAATTGAGGGGGGAGTCCAGAAGACCTGGCTGAAAGTGTTTTCTGGGCGTATTGGTTCCTATTCAGTTTTAGTTTTGGTCCTATCTTCACCCAAAACCAGAACTACATTGTGGGGATGGATGGGTCTTTACCTCATCTCAAAAGCAACAGTAAAAGTTGGGCAGAGAAACAAAGAAAAATGTGCCCCAAGGCTAGCAGGCCAGAAACAAGAACGTACCTTTTCAGATGTACCCAACATGAGTCAGGTTATTTCTCCTTTTCTTCCTCATTACTTCACTGTAATTTTTTTGTCACCTAGAAAGAAAAGTATGTTTAAAGATGTAATATAAAGAGCAATTCCCATGCTACCCCTTTTGGATTTGAAACCTGGTAAGAATTTATTGCTCAGTAAGTTAAATCTGATACTGTGACATTTTTAAGGGCAATGGTTATGTAAATACATCCTTATACTATCTCTGGGGTGCCACTGCAAACAAAAAACACAGTCCCCACAGGGTAATGGTATCACCTTTACATGACTGAATATAAAAAATGTAAGACCATAAAAATAATATTTTATGAACAGTTTCTCTTTTATTAGGTCATGGAAAAATATGTTTGTTTTGAAAGGAAACAAAGTAGTGAAGGAGTGAGAAATTTAAATAATTTTTCATGTTACTTCAAATATTAAAAAGGAAATACAATAAGATACAAAGAAATTAATAAACTCAGATTGCTCAGACATAGTTAATTTTGCACTGTGAAGGTGTCAGTGCAGACACAATATCCCTGTCTCAGGATAAAATTAATATCTTAAAGAAAAATCATAACACAGCTTGTACTGTAAGGCTTAGTCATTAGTGAAGTTATTTAATATAGCTGTTTCATACAGTATAATTAAAACTATAAGTTAAACATAGTCATGACAGTTCTTCCTTGATTACTGTATATTATTCTTATATCAATCTTAGAGTAATGAACTTTTGGTAAGTGGGGTCTAGAACCTCTGTATGGATTAATGAGGTTTTACATGCAACTACAGCTTCTAACCCTACAAGCACTGAAGAAAATTTACTTCAATTTAAGTATCTCCAGTAACCAGATGTTACTGGAGCAGATGGTCCTTTAAGGTATATGAAAGTCATGAGTCTCTATCTCTCCTTCTGCCCCCATATACACACACACACTTTTTTTTTTTTTATGTAGTGTTAATGTTAGTTATCACACCTATCTATTTAATGTGAAATCTCTATTTTTCTTGTCTAGGTGCCTGGCAAATGATTCAGGGACAAAGTAATATCTAAAGAAAAATATCACTGTCAACACTGCAATAAAAAAAAAAACAGGTCCCTCTGTTCCTTACCATGTTATAGGGCAAGTACTGCACTCCCTGATTCTGTAGATGATGCCTATATGTAAAGAAAGGCAGACAATTGAAGTAGAAATTTGGTCTTGAACTTTGACTTGAATGCAGTAATTCATTTTGTGCTGAATATTACCTCACTGAGACTGTTTCCAAGAAAGCAACATTTAGTATTAAAGGTGAATTTCATGCTTTCCAAGGTCTACAATTTCATGCTTTTCCCAATGCTGTGGGAACTTTCCTGTTGCTTTAAGAGCTAATGAATTTTTCAAGATGATTCTTTAAAAAATTGCCACTCAGCTGATTACCTCTTTCGTCTGCTGTTGATAGACTTACGAGCAGTATTGGAAAGACTTCCAGTACTGGGAAGAACTCTGCAAAGCTGCTCTGGCCATTCTTCTGCCTTAGGCTACGCTCAGCCTCTGCAGTTCAGCCCAGTTTTCCAGACCGTATGTCCCCAGTCACTCCCCAGGGAAGGTGATTCGTAGGCTGCACTGCTCTGCCTGTTCAGAAACACTTTCTAACATCTAACCTAAACCTCCCCCAGTGACACATAAAGCTTTTAGGTTTTCATCCTATACAACACGAACATGGTAAACAGATTACTTCCTTTTGCAGCAGCAACTTTTTACATGTCGGAAGTTGATGTCTGTCTCCCTTCTCATTCTTCCCTTTTGGCTGTCAATCTTTGCAGACAGTTAATTATTCTTACTTCCCTCCTTTGGATCCCTTTCAGATTATTCAGATCTTTTTAAAATAACTGGAGTTGCCAAACATCTCTTATAATGTGGGATTTCCCATGTTTAAGCCTCAAATCTCACATGCCATATTAAAAACATGTGAAATATTTCCTGCTTAAATATTTCCTCTGTATTTGAATAGGTGACATGGGTTCTGAGGTTGAAATATAGAAACTTGCAGCTGCTCCCCTACCCATTCTTCAGAGCTGCCTTTGGCAGCACAGAGCCATGACTTGGATGTGGCTGTGACAGAAGCAAAAACCAAAGTGTCTCTAACGGAGCTGAGAAGGTCTGAGGAACAGTACACACCTTGAAGCACCAGAAAGGTGTACCAGTGTTTTAAAATTCAGAACTCAGTAATTCTGAGATTCTGCCCTGCATCAGATGTAATATTTCACACAAGGACTCACCAGTGTAATAGGAAAATAAATACTCCTATGTTTTGTAGACAATGCTTTTATTTATACAGCTCAGAAGATGACATTTTAGGTCTCTGTCTCCTGTTTTGCTTGGGATTCTCCATGTTCTCTTCTGTGCAAAATGCTATCCAGCAAGTCATGCTCAATACTGCATTTGCTCAGTTCCTTATACCTAATTACCTAAGGACTTTGTCTGCACTGTACTTCCTCTTTTTCTTATCACTATTTTTTTTTTAGTTTGACAAGATTATTCTGAGTTTTGGTCCTGTCCTCCATTACTCTTGCTGTTTCTCCCTGCCTGGTGTCATCTCTGAATTTAATGTTTGCTTTCCTTTCAAGTATACAAATTATTTTAAAAAAACCCCAACCAAAACTATAACCAGGCCTTGAACTTTATCTGATGTATCTTTAATTTCAACAAAGAATCATCTGCTATATTATTTGGAGCAAGTCAGAAGCAGTACAGACTCTACTCCTCAGAACCATTTCCATGGATATGACGCAACACAGAGGTATGAGTTTTCTTCTACTACTTCCAGAGGTATGGAAGTACTGTGTTGCCAGTATCAGCTCTTGTCTCTGAAAGGAAAGACTGGGCAGTCATTCTGAATGTCCTTAGCCCTGTCCACTGTGGGAGAAGCCCTGTTTCAGAGATGTGAGTGGACATTTAGCTGGGGCAGAACATGAGATCAACCCAAAGGAATAAACATCTCCTCTCAGAGCTAAGAATACTCCAGCACTAAAAATGTCCTCTGCAAAATATCTACTTCAGCAAATAGGAATGCTTTTCTTAGAGTCCCTAGGTAACTGATAAAAACAAGAGAGAAACTACAGCCTTTTTCAGGCTCTAAGACCTGTGAAATTCAACTCTAAAAATATAAACTGTAACAGACCCTAATTGCATGAGAAGAATTTCCTCTAACATCTTCAAAAGGTCTGAGATCTCTCACTTCATGAAGAGTTTTAGAGGAATCTTTTAATAATTTTCTATGAATATGTATGAATCTTTCCAGTCTGGGCCTATAAGAAGAGTGAAGCTTAGCATTTAGGAAATACTTGAACCTAATTCACTTCATGTTTTTTTGCTAGCACTCTGACCAATGACATTTCTGTGTAAAAAAGGCTTTGCAGATGACCTTTCTATTCCTGCCAGAGACACCTTACAGGCAGTGGCAAATTCTGTTGTTACCCATGGTGAAAAAGATACTATTCGTCGTTATCTAGTCTGGACATCTTGGCAGGATCAGAAATATATTTTTGGTTAATTCAGTCCCAGCACAAAGCTTTCAGTGACCAAAGTGGGTAAAGGGATTGAAGAAAAGCAATTTGAACTATATTTGAAAGTTAATTTTACTCACTTATTCTATTTCCAACTGAATTTCTAACTTTTAAACCAATTGTTATTGTGTTTGAGACCACTAAAAAAAATTCCTGTTGAAAAATGCAATGGTGGTTTATACCATCCACTTGCCAACAGTGAGAGTAGAAGATATGAAATGTATAGCCTGTGCTGATAGAACATGGGCTCACAGGATTTATATGCACTCAGGGACCATTTACAGGACTGTTTTGTGCCTGAGTGGCCAGTCATGAGAATGTCATGGGCTGGTTTTTCTTTGCAATGATGCAAGAAGGTAATAATTCCCACATTTTTCTCTCAGTGACAAGAGGAAGGTAGCTTTAAGAGCTGGAAGGCTGAGGATTGGGACCTCTAGTTTTTCCAAGATGATTTTAAAAGATTCTTTAACTCCACACACGTATTACTAAGCTCCTTAAAGAATTATGAAGTTTATGACAAAAATTTTTCTCTGTGAAATTTCCTTTCTGGTCAAGTATTTACAGGAAGAAAAAGTATTCTTCCCCCCGTCCCGCCCCAGTCAAGTCAGCAAATCTTATCCTGTGAGAATTTCTGAATGAAACGGGGAGATTAGTGTTTCAAGAACATACCTTAAACTCACTTTAGAAGCATTTACTGGACTTCCTGCCATGCCTTCTATCCAGCTGGCTGGGCAGTCACTGCCCTGCCTCCCCCTGGAATTCAGCTTTATTTTATTGGAAGGAATTGGGGAAAAAACTTCCACAAACAAGCTTTGAGGTGCTTTATATCATAAAATCCCACTTGGGATGTGGTTGCTTTTGACTAAAGCAGGGGGGATGTGATTGCTTTTGACTAAAGCAGGGAGCTTCACTTAATGAGATTAATGACATTTCCATCTGCTTAGAGGACTCCCCTTTTCTCTCCCTCTCATTGACAGGGGAGAAAAGTTAAATTGTAATTGTATTGAAGGATAATACATTCAATGGCTTTTGAGTCAGCCCACGGCTATTGCTGCCTCAACTGTACAGAAGAGAGCTGACTGCTCTCAGGGGTTTTACCAAGACCTATTTCTCACCAAGACAGAGAATATTTATTTTGGTCCTTAGATGCACTTTGACATTTACAGAATTATAGAATATACTGAGTTACAAGGGACTCATCAGGATCATCAAATCCAACTACTGGCCCTGCACAGGATCCCCCAAGAACCACACAGTCTGCCTGAAATTAACAACTTCTATTTTATGTCCTGCTCACGATGTTTGGGAAGAAATGCAAAACAACTTTTTTTTTTTTTTTTTTTTAACATTAGCTTTTCACAGAAAATCACTTCAAACTAATTTCCTTTCCTACATCTTTCAGTTTTGGAGTATGCTTCACTGTGATAGTGATGGATCTGCATAGTAGGATCACACAACTGTTTTGCTAGAACAAAGTAAGATGTAGAAAGACAGTAAAATACATAAATCCATCTTAAAAATAATAAGTCCCACACCAGTGCACAAATTATTTACATTATTTTTTTGAGATTAGTACAGTTCACTTCAGAAAGTCAGTTATCCTTTCACTCTACTCTACAAGTTTATCTACCTTCACTGAGCTTTATTTCTCCAAAATATTGAGGAGGTATTTAAAAAGGTTTATTTTTAAGATTGAGAACTACATGATTAATATGCTGTTATTGGGCTTTTTCTTTCACAGCGTAAGTAATCCTTAGTTGTACTTTTCACATGTATGTTTTGTTATTATAATTGTATCTGGCAGTAAGTTCATAGTTAGAAAAAATAGCCCTATTCATAATGGTTTCTAAAATCAAACCAGTCTTAGAGTGGTGTAATTTTAAAAAGCAGATCATTACTCAATTATCTGCCCAAACACGTGTTGTTATTTAAGGTTACTTGGTATTTAAAACTATCAGTGACTTTTTATGAGGCAAAATTAAAAATCTGGGCCCTAAGGAGCTTGTGAAAGGTTTCATCAAAAGAAAAAGGTTCAAATGTTCATAAGCATGCCTTGTTCCAGTTTGAGGCAGAGATAATACGTGTGACACTCTATATACTTAGAAATTTTCTACTTTATCTTCTACTGTCCAAAATGTGTTTTATCTTTTCATTTCTCTGTCAAAGTCTGTCATGCAGGCCTATGTCAATCTCTCCTTATGAAGGAGCAGAACCAGCAAAGCTGATCCACCAGGATGCCAAACACACTTGATTCAGTGTGTGTGGGCACTGGGGTCCCCAGGGAGCACCCACTCAGCATCTGAACCATTCCCACCGTGGAGTTCTCTGTGCCCTCTCCCCTCTCCTTCATCTATGGGGCTCTATATATGCATGATTTCTTTATGTGTGTTTAATATTTGATATTTAATTCAACATATGAAACTATTTAACAAATACAGTTGTTTTAATGAGTACACCAGCATTTTTTTACTCTATGGATTTGAAGATAGCTGGATAAATTTTGCTTTTACTTTAAACATTTTCAATGGAAACTTGTATTTTCAAAGAAACTATAAAGCTTGCAGAAACTCTTCAACAAGGTGAGGTATCTTCTATCTTATTTATCTTCTAAATAAGTTTTCATTTTTTCATAAGGAATCCAAAATATTTAGAAGTTTGAAGTTCATATTCTTTGGTTTTGCTGCAAGACTTGCAGGAAGCCTCAGGGATCTTTATTAGGAGTTCTATCACTTTAACATTTCTTCATGTAAATGAAGCTCTTGTTAAATGCTAAGTAAGGTTAAATCATGCTCTGCAGAGATTGCTAAGAAGTTTGATTTAAATTTGTGCCCTCCTCTTGATTACCTGATTTTCTTAGGAATTTCACTACTTCTCCAATTGCCACGGAACCTAAACATAATTTTGAAATGAGCCAGAATTTCCAAACAAACCCAAAAACTGCAGAAAAATAGAATAGTAGCAGGAAGAGAAAATGATCTGACCAGTAGGTAGGAACAAAAATTTAATTTGTATTCTTCAGAGTGCATATCATTCTTGGAATTAATCAATGCTGTAAGAATACCAAGAAAAAACAGCCAACCTCCATATTTCATAGAAAAGGAAATATATAATATTACATTACTTTTCATTAATATGTTACTTTTCAGTGCTCTCTCATCACTCTTTTTTCCCACCACAAGCCAACTAGAGGGGCCTCAGGGCTCTGAAGTACAGCTTGAATGACATTAATCACTATTGGAAACTTACAGACTTCATGCTCACCTGGTTCCTTGGTGCCTACATCACTTAAGCACATTTTTACTCCAAGCATCTCCCAAATGAAGCCCTCCACAGATTACATGCTTCCCAGAGGAGGAGTTTTGTTATTTAGTTCTTGCTAAGGGCTGTTCACCAACAGGAAAATGTGTATATGAAAAATGTAGGTTATGTCCATATAGACAGGTTGAAAATTTGATCAAATGTTGGACAACAACATATCCAAAGTGCTCATTTTCCATAATGCAGCAGTCTTATGGCCAGTCTCTCCAAAACACCAGAAGAGAAAAGATGCAATAGTAGAATCTTTTATGTAGAAAAATACTTAGCAAGCCTGCTGAAACATCCCCTGAGAGGCTAAACAAATTTCTACTTGTAATTCTTTTATATCTCCTTTAAGATGGTATTTTCTCCCTAAATGCAACATTGAAATTCTACTTTTAGCATGTTTAAAAAATGAAAGTTGCATTTTCAAAACTGAAAAAGAAGTCTCTGTGAATAACCAAATCTCAAGAACTATAGCTACAGATACAGGATTACACCACTCAAAAGTTTAAAAAAATACAGTGTTTGAGCTTAATAAAGCCAGCATCACCTGCAAGCCAGATTAGTAGGAGGGTATGGTCTCCTGCCAAACTTCAGGGAAAAATCATATTTTTAAGAATTCATAACTCAGTTGTAAAATATTAACAACTGTTTTCCAGACTTCTCTTTGGTACACAAATTTCAGTCCAGAAATCCTTCCATTTAATCAAATACAGTTCATGTTAAGGGACAAAGAAACCAACTTTGAATCTATTTACAGTGTTTTGTTTACAACACTGAAGTTTCACCATTAAGAATCAATGAAAGACACAGAACACAGTTACGTTTATTTGTACAAAATGAAGAGTAATATTAATTATATAAGTACCTAATTTTGCATACTACTTTTCACCAGTAGATTTCATGAAGTCAGATGTCATATTCCATGTTAATTAGATGAGCACCTAGTTCTGTGCAGCACTTTTTAGCAGCAGTTGCCCAGAAGTCAGGTTTGAGGCCTCTGGTCTACAATCAAAGAAACAAGTTGACTGACATATAAGCTGATCTACCAGACTGGGAACTGAGGTAGGAAAAACATCTGGAGATCTTTACTCTTAACTGGGCCTGCTCACCACAAAGCAAGTTACATGTGCAATAAAAAGTACAATGCGCTATCTTCACACATGAATGCATATTACAAAGTCAGGTCTGTAACAGCCTGTTCACCCTACACAGCTCAAATCATGGGTGTAGCCATGGCTTGCTCTGGCCAAGAGAGTAGTTCTACATGACTCCAGGGAGGGTTTCATTTGCCTTTCAGGGCAAGGAGACTGGAGCCTGTCATCCATGAGCTTTGGAGCATGCCATGCTGGTATGTTTCTTTAAAAGTAACAGGAGATTATACTTATAATTATATTCACAGTATAATTATTATACTGTTACAGTAGCCTAAGAAACAGGGTTTAGGTAGAGATTTTGCAATTGTCCTAAACACCTAGATATCTAGATATTGAACCTACAAGTTTTAGTGGTACACAAATTCAGTTCCCACCCATCCCCCTGCAAAACAAAGCAGGGAACAAAGTCAACCAGCATTATCCTTCACCTGAACACCTCTAATAGCAATAGTTTTGTAAAGCTTTCTTTTACAGTATCTATTGAATATAGGCATTGAACACTTCATATGGCAATATGTCATGTGAAATTGTCTTCTGTTGCAATTTGTGTTCCTTAGTCTGTGAAAACCATGCAAAAATAATAAAGTTTCTAAAAAAATTAAATACCAAGTAGTGATCTGATTCCTTGCTGCAATATAAAGCTTAATCTGCATTCTTCAGTCACCTCTGTGAGCTTATTTGTATCCCAGTCTAAGCATGCCTGTGACAGTACAGAAAGAACATCTGTTTATGTAGAGCAAACAATTATTACCCATTATGAGGACAGCACTGGAACAGAGATATAATTAATTACAGTAAATTTAGCACTATGAATTGAAGGACTTGACTCCCATTAGCAAACAGGAGACGGAAGCTCAGCAGGCAGATTACATCTTTTATAGACAGGGATCACATAAATGCCCATTTCACACTTATTTAATCTTGCAAAAACACTGTTAGAGGAAAAAAAGTTGTTCCTGAAAAACAAATGAGCTATTCTCAGGCATTCAGACACCCCCATACAGAGTTTGCATTGAAGAGAGCCCTGAACAGTCAGGACAGCCCATGATCCAAGCTGACAGACCTGCTGGGAAATATGATGGAGCCCTGAGTGCCCCATGGACAGATGCAGAGTGGTGCTGCCAAGGTGCCTGCCTCACCCCTTCAGAGTGCCAAGGTAGGGATGCACCAGCATCCATGCTCTGCACCCTAACTCACATGTGGTGCACACAAGATGCTGTCTGGGGTAAAGGATGCCAAGTGGGGCAAGGAAAACTGTGCAGGGCCATGCAGGCAACCTGCCCACGGTTTAAAACCTTCAATAAGGTTCTGCAGTGAAAAACAGCGTGTGATTGTTGGCATACTGCCATTCTCTGTAGGTAAGAGCAGCCACCAGAGTGGGTATGTTCTGGTGAAGGTTCCTGAAAACGAGACCACCAGATTTGCGACCAAAGTGTTATAACACCTTTCTCTTTATTTCCTAAATATGTAGCAATACAAAGCAGAAGACAAGTTATTAGGAATCCAACAGTGGATTTGAGATGGGAATGTAATAAAACACCAGAAAAAACAGCTCACTCTCCAGTATCTAAAAACCCAACCAGCCAAAATTTCACCTGTGAAAAGATCTAAGAATTAATATACTGACTGACTATGAACTGGATCCAGCTAGGTTGGAGGCTAGATGTTGAAGTTTCTACAGGACTCTTTCTGAAACACAGGGTGTATCAGAGAAAGTAGAGCAGGAAATACTTCCTAAATTATTTGGAACCTCTTTTTTATCTTCACAGATAGGTTTATTTCTATATATTGGCATCTAGTGCTGGAATCCTTTTCCTCTAATAAGGTACAGGTGATGAGAACAACACAACAATGAGGAAGGTCCCTTGCACTCTGTAACACTGTTGTCAGGGAAGAACTAAGAAATGTATAACTGCTTTGGTAGTTTTGTAGTCTTTGGTCCATGACTGAGTAATTGGTGCTGAAGATTCTGGAATAGGCAGCAGTACCCTGGTTTTGTATAGTCACTTTTTTCATAGCTTGCAGGTAGGAAAACTTTTAGGTTAAAGCTTACTGATAACATATAATAAAAATATTGACTTATTGACATTTTAGCATGAAAGTTATTTTTAGAAATTATTTGGAACCTCTTCTTTATCTTCACAGATATTTCTATGTTGCTTGTGAAAGAATATAATTTAGGTGCAAAATGTTTGAGTTAATTCCTCTCTACAAACCTTTTCTTACTTATATCTGTAACTTGATGATAAACATCATCAGTTGCAGAATATTGTAATGTAATCTTTAGTTACTCAAAACACACCATGTTTCCAAATTATTGCAAGTCATTTAAGTGTCCAAGTTAGCTGCTAACCCTGTGTGAAACTGAAACTTGGGCACCAGGGATTTTGTCAAATGGCCTAAGTGTTCATTAAAAATGACAGAAGGAAAAAAGACATGGGGAAAAAAAAAAAAAGTAAATTCTGAATTCTAAAATCTAAGCCAAACATTTGCTTGAGACTTGAAAACAATAGTTTCATTTGTAGTTTTCTCAGGATATCAGCCTAAAGTCAGCATGAGTGTACACAAACAAAGCACAGATCTGGAAATACCACTGTGTCAGATTCTCAGCTTTTGCCACAGACAATGCCGAGGTGTGTATATTAAATTTCTGTGGCTTTAGGTATGACACTGTCTTCCTCATCCTTTATCCCTGACCTCCTTGCACAACTAGAAGGAACACCAGCAACACCAGTTCCTGGCCTGGCAAGTGCATTGTCTAGACCAAAACACCTAAAAAGTAATGTTAGTGATTAGAGGGAAACCACTGTCCCATGACAGCACTCACAGAACTGTCTGTCATGTTTTTCTATCTTCAAAGGGCTAAACAGTGATCAGTGTATGACTCGACGGCTGTTTTCATGGATACTTTATAATTCAGACATCATGTCTCCCAAAACTTATCATATGTAAATAACGATATGCATTTAAAAGCCTGTTTCTTTATAAAGCACTCCTGTGCCCGACAGCTGTGTTCAAGTAAAATATGTAGCAAAATCAAACTGGGTATACACAATCACCTACAGCTTCTTTAAACAAAGCCACCTCAGAAAGGTAAGAACAATAGTCTAGGAAATGTTGAAGAGCCTTTTTTTCCAGACAACATACACAAATCTACAGCTACTTTGTTCCCAGAGGGCAATTTTCCTGTATCACATCATGGAAATTGTTGCTTCATTTGGCCTGAATTTTGGTATATTCTTAACAGTGCTTCCCTAATATCACTGTTCATCTGCTATTATAAAACAGTACTTACAGTTTGTTTACACTTCTAGCTGATTACATCTATATATTCTTCATAGAAGAGTTTTCTACAACAATTCAGGAGCTACAACCTCAGTAAAGCAGAATGATAATCCAGTACAATCCTTCCCATACTAATAGTTGGAATTTATTTCTATGCAATTTCTGGATCATTTTCAGCCTTTGTAAATCTTACCTAACATTCTATCATCTAGGGAATATTCTAAAATGAGATTCATGCACATATAATTTAGCTTTTTGTTTAGTTTTGCTGCAATTTCTATTCTGTAGCATTTCTATTCTGTAGCATTTATAACTCTGACAACTCTCAGTTTGTACCTTATTTGAAAGTTATGTATTTGCAGATGGATAAAAAGTATCTCTGTATTTTAGTTACAGCATTTGCAATACTTGACCCTTGTCAAGTATTGTGATGGCAACAGTCAATTTCATCTAATGATACCTTCTATAAGGACATTGCATTTTTATATCCATAGACCAACCTCTTCTTATTTGAGTTAATTTCTGATAGCACCTCTGGCATACCTCCTCTAAATGTCTAGTTTTCATGCTATTGCTGCAGGAGATCTGCATTAATGCACTTTATTGAAGTCTTTTAGATTTAAATTTAGACAATCTGGGTTTGTCTTTACCACTGCTGGTGAATCTCAACAATTTTGTCAAGCACCAGTTACAGATTTTCCAGTTACAGTCACCTTGCCACTTCATCTCATTCTGCTTGTTTTCAGGGACCCACGTTGAGTTTAAATCTCTAATTAATTGGAAAAGCTCTTCCTGCCTTCAGAAACTCTGTATTGAACCTAAATGGTACAAATGATCAGGCAGCTAACACCAAACAAGTCTTGAGATAAAGATGAATAGATGGGAACCAAAGGGGACAGGAAAGAGACAGAGGCTGCAGTGGGCTGGAGAACGAGCTTCTGGTTTAGGCAGTCTGCAGCTTTTCATGCATGTGAAGAATTGCAGCTGCTGATATTGTCAATATGCCAGAAAAAGGAGCAGCTGCAAGAGAAGAAAGAAGGGAGGACTTTTTAGGACCTCCTGACTTGACCCCACACTTCTGTAGTGTAAATTTTTTCTCCCCTCTCCCCTGCCATTCTCTACCCATAAAAATTTGATTACTATGATTTCATGCAGGTGAAGTGAATTTCACTTCTAAGGCTTGAAAGTTGTTTCATTTTCAAATCCTGAGGGTTTACAGTAAGAGAGTGGGAAATGAGCTGTGAGAGATCATGGGTGTGATTTTATGTGTGGGATTTTTGGCCACTCAGTTTCAGGAGCTGGCATTTTAATAGTGCTGAAAGAAATAGTGCAAGCTATCAGGTGAATGTCATAAAATGAAATACCATCTCTGCAGGATGTGGTTTGTCTGTGTTAAATTTCACATCTGCCAGTCATAATAGCATCCCTGTAAATGTAAAAATTCAATGTTAATGTTATTCTGTATTTAAATAAAAACATTAATTAAAAACCTATTTTAAATCCTGTCATTTCTTGATTTGCATCTTACAGAATAAGCTATGACTTTTCAGCATATAGAGTGACTGTAAAAGAGAAACTGTAATTTCCTATGTAGTTAATTTTTTTCTGAGTCTTATTGCTTATCTAATATATTTCAGTCATATAATTATTACATGCTGTTTCCATAGTGAGCTCTTTATTAGATATTTCTCTTGGAAAAAAAAATTTAGAACTTTCCATTCTATTTTTTCCCTACAAAGCACAACTGCAGAGCTTGTACATTTAGTGGGACATATTCATGTTGTGGATTTCATTTTTTTCTTCAAAAATCAGTGATTCTTTCTACTACTTAATTTTTTTTAATATTTGGTAGACAGCTTTACAGGTGATTTAGACAGGTCTGTAAAAAGAACCATAACCCTTCATGACAGCATTATGACCTGTGGGAAGCTGGGGAACAAGACCATGGGCTACTAGGAGCACAAGGCTTCTCAGACAGACCTTGCTCCTGCCTGGGCTAAAGCACTGCCAAGTTTGTGAAAGGTTCTTTGACATAAGAAGCCTAAGGGCTGTATGGGAGGAGCTTGGGTTTGGTACCTACAGTAGGAGCCAAAGATAGATCAAGAGAGATGGATGTGTGGAGGATATGGATCCTGACAGTGGAATTGGCTGGGTGCTCTGATATAGACTTCAATTTTCCTTCCCATAAATAAACATTCTCTGTGACAGGAAGAAGAGGGCTGGTAGGGCACACAGCTCACACTGGTAAAAGACTTACCAGTCTGGGCGCAGGAACGTTTTCAAATCTGAGTGTTCATATGTTACCAATGGACTATAGAACACTGCTCTTCCAAATTATTTATTTTCTCTTGTATTAATTGATTCTAGTCCTTGAAAATATATGGTGGAGTCTTTCACCCCAAGCCCTCCTTCCTGCAGCTCACAAAGGATGGCCACTGCTCTCTAGCTTACTAATTCCTTATCTAAAGGGAAGCTGTCCTGCAAGTGCTGCTAGATAAAAACACACTATCTATCACACTTAATAAAAAAGGAAACACAGGGATATCAGGCAGCAAACATAAACACTCCCAGAGACCTCCTGCCACCATAAAATAATTCATGGGGTTGGAGCTAGAGCAGCATTTTGTCCCTAATAATGTTCCCAGTTGGCTTACTAGCACCTATAGTTTCCCAGGGTGTTTGCAGAACAACCCCAGCTCTAGTTTCAGTTCAGTAACTTGCTTATTTGTAACCTGCTGTTAAGGAAGCTGCAGATGTGGCCAAGTCTCACTCACTGAGCAGAAAATTGTGTCAGGTATATGAGAACACCCATCATTGAGGTCACTCTAAGCATTGTGGCTTTTCATATAATAGTACCAAAAGAAAAAGTCTAACTGCTATCAACTCATCTTTCCTTTCTGAAATATCTCTCACAAATCACTGCAAAAGGTCTAGGGAACAAATATCTTTCTTAGACAAAATGCCCAAATGGAGAAAATAAAAATAGGCTATGGACAACATTTAACATAAAATCCAATACTCTTCTACATCCAAAACTGCAGTTCTGTGAGATCATGTGGGAAACTACCAAAATTTCCACCTTTTCTCCTACAGGTGCTATGTAATAACACAGTTTTCAGTGGGGGCCACATTTTTCTTGCCTTAGGAGATTTTAATAGCATTCTTATCACTCTCTCATTCACAAGAATATTTTTAAAAGAATGCTAATAATTGGTCTCTTAGAAAGTCAAGTCTATAGGAGAAAACCTGAATGGAAAGCACAAAAAGAGTTTTCATAGCTGTAAAAGCCTTTTCTGAGAAATAGCTCTGAGTCCAAATGGGAAAGGCTCAGGCAATAAGTAGAAGAGTGAGTTTGCATGTACCAAGTCCTTTAAAAGATACAGCTAGATGTGGTGCCAAAGAAATGTCTATTATTTTCTACTAGGCATGGAAAAATCGATGACAAAGAATGAAAAGGAAAATGATATAGAAAGAACGTGCCAGTGGCAACCTGGGGCTCCAGCAGAATACTCCTATTGCAGTCAGGGATTCAGAGGCACACAGCAGCATAACAACATTAACTCAGATGTTTCTGTTAAATTTGCTCTCTTCTGTTTTTTGACACCATCATTGCAATAGCCTTTTTACTCCCTTATGGAGAAAAAAATCCAAATGAATGTGAGAACAACAGGTGAACTGAAAACATTTCTTCACTTGAGTGTTACATGGCTTGCGCTAAGACCCAAACAAAAACGTAGTTCTCATATATAACATAACACTGGGCTTTTAGGAACATAAATCTATGGATACACAACACAAAATTAATTGCAAAATTGACATAACATGAATGAGCTGCTCTTAATTGAATGCTATTTCCTTTTCCCCATTATTTCTCTATTAAAGTGCATGGCTGCTCTGAGAATCTGTACTGCTAAAATGAGTTGCATGGGTACATGACACTCCCTGCTGTATCATTGCACATTTTTCCAGCACTAACAAAAGAACTAGAATAAGAGTCTGAAAATACTTTTGTTCCATTATAAACTCAGAAATTTAGAAGCTTGATTATTTCTTCACTCATTGAACTCCATTGCAAAAATAGGGCTGGATCCAGCGTATTTTGGATAGAAGGAAAATGCACTGGCAGCACATCATCGAAGAGAGTGTTTGCTGCACCAGAACAGACTGAGCTGAGCAGTGAAAGCTACACTAGGAAAAGGATTTAGGGAAAGGGAAGTATTTTATAGAAGCCATGAAAGTTACAATCAGCAATCTGGATCCAAATCATAAAGAGGCTATCTTCTCTGTAAAACCTCCTGTAATTAAAATTGCCTAAGTTCAAAGGGGAAAACCAATGTCTTACTACATTCTTGTGTAGTATGAAAGCCAGGATATTGTAGTGTCATTACCTGAAAAAAATGTAGGCTGAAATTTTGAGAGTCTCTGATGATAAATATAAAAGTCAGCTTGAAGGGAGCCAAGACCAGACTTTCTTGCTGATAATAAAGTTAAACAAAGTAATACTTATTTCATTAAGAGTGGCCTGGAATATTTTCTAGTTTAATCTCTTGAGTCACATAAAAATACATTATAAGTTAAAAATCAGAATAATTGAAGTAATGGCTATATTTATAAATGTTGCTATTTCTTTTGCCAGGTAATTTGGAGTGTTCTGCAGCAAAATAAACAGATGTTGAAAATATTAACACACTAATATGAAAACAACCTCAACATTTAAACAAGGACCATTTGAGAAAAACACAAAAAATAAAATAAAGAATCAGGAGGAGGGAAAAAGTGGATAGAGGCAAAAATTACAAATCATGGATGAAATGTAACATAACTGAACCCCCTTTGGTGCAGAATGCAAGGACAGAAATATTTAACAGAAATGCCCCTTAAGATGCTGTCTTCTGATAACGTGTAGGAGAGGAGTAAAGCTCTGGCACCAATACAGACACTCTCCAGTGCTAAAACTCGTAAGAAGCACCATGGACATGTATGTTTTAGGGGTGTTCCCACTCTGCCACTGCAAAAAAGAAGGAAATGAGAAAATATTAATATTTTCTCCCTTGCAAAGTAATCATTGGCACACTGCTCTCCAGGAATGTGTTGTTCCAAAGCTCATGGAGAAGCAAATTTCACAGGACAAACCAGCCCCATCCATGCCCTATCTCCAAAGGGAAGAGACAACTCAAGAGGGGTGTTGCTGCCTGGAGGGGACTGTCTGTGCCTTAGCCCTCTCTGTCCCTTTCCTTGCCTTAACCAATAAGTTGCAAAGCTGGAATAAGGATAGTCTGATCCAGAAAATGTCTGTTAAGAATTCAGGACTAAGGGATTTAGAGCAGGTGGCAACAGATCAGAGTACCCTTGGCACATAGGAAGTCTTCACAACTCCTAAGGCTGCTGAGGCCCGTAAGACCAGATGAGCCACCAACCTGTTTAGCATTGTAAACAACTACAGAAAACCTCCTCTGATGGACACAGTTCCCAGCATCATGGGTCTGTCACCAGCCATGACAGTGCACAGGAGCCACTAACCACTCTAAACCACTCCACAAACTGCTTGACATTTCCAGCTTCAGATGTTGGACTTAAGAACAGAAAAAAAAACCCTCAAATGCAAAATAAACATGTACATTTCCCCCTTATAAAAGTCATTGCTTTTTCCTCCATAACTTTAAGGCTTCAAAATTAACCACAAAAATTTCCTGTCCAAGAATAAATAAGCCCTAAGCAATTTCATGACTCTAAACACCCTCAGCATCACTCATTCACCTTTCTTTAAAAGAGAAACAACCCTTATATGTCTCCTCAGTAGTTCTGTGAGGCCTGAGGCTCTCACCTCACAAAATAGCCTAACTTTAAGCACTTAAACTCATGCAGGGCCCAGAGCAGTAACACAAAAATGAGAGTGCAGAGTGTAATGTAACACTTTGTGCAACAGAAAAAAACAATGTATTGTTTGAGTACAAATTCTGGCAAAGAATACATTTTCTTTTTTAAAGGAAAGACCAGTATTTTGAAATGAAATTAAATCCAAATATGAGCTTGGTTCTGTGTTCTGATACACAAAAATCTCTAATGAAGTGAATAAATGCCATTTATTTGAGTGTAACATTGTCATTAAAGACTATGTGGAGATATTTAACTGCCTCAGAAGAGAAATTGAGGAAATGCTTTCTGGTTTTGCTGCTCAGTGTGACCATTGACTAACAATAAAGTTATTCTCATCACTGGTATCACCTAAGCACAATAGAGTGTTGAAAAGCATGTCTGAATTATGGATAGAAAAACTTGATCAGTGGTATTTTTAATAAGCCTTTCAAACTTTCATTAGGAGGAATGCTGGGTACTGAGTGTACTGAGGCCTGTACGGAGTGCAGACTTTCTGGATTCAGAAATTTAACTCTTCCTAAAGACTTAGCAACACTTTTCAATGGCAAGTACCTGAACAAAACCTTGGGTAGCCTGGGCATACTCAGACTAGCATGCAGTGTCAGAGACATCATTGTACTTGTAAAAGTCTTCTAGGCACACAAATTAGGTTTCCTTCCATTTATACAATGCCTAAAAGATACACTATTAAAATTTAATATAGTAAATTATCAATAAGGAGAGTTCCAGGAACATTTGGTGCTCCATATTCTTGACTGCCTTCATGACGGTTCTGCTTTCTAAGTCTTAGTCAATCGTCCTGTCTTAGGAAGATCTATTTGATCTTTCTACTCCTAGAACAACTGTAGTAACCACATCTGAAGTATTTGAAGTGAATTGTCACACAATCTGCCTGTGATTTGGCCATGCTTTAGTCCTGGGGGAATACAGCATGGGGCTGCACATCCTCCTCTCAGCTACATGCCTCCTTCTTCTGTACCTGCCTCATGCCGTACCAGAAAAAACACTCTCAGCTGTAGAGCTCCTGGTCCAGAGAGGTACATGACCTTGAGTTGTTTAATTTTAAATAGTCTTTGCTGAAGAACAGTTAGGGAAGAACTGATAGGTGACTCCAAGATACTGGCGTTTTTATAGTTTGGCACAGGGACGTGGACAGGAGTCCCAGCATACAGAGATTCTAAAATCATGGGGCCAAATGTGTCTGTATTGGCACTAAGGAAGTTACATCTGGGATGAGTTTGGCCCTTAGTTTGAGAAAATGAAAACCTTATGAAAATCTATTGCTAAGTTAATGACAATGCTGAGCAGTAAGCAATTTTCCAGTAGGATCCAATACACATGATAATGAATTGTTTTCCTTCTTTATTGGCAGCCAGCCCTGTTTAATTGGATTGCTAGAAGGTGGGAAGTATCCAGACATCCTATTTGTCAATCTGATTTGCTGTTTGCTCCTTGAACACAGTATCTTTTAGGGCTGACTGTATGTGCACCTGTGATGCACCAGCACAGCAGCTGCTCCTGACAGGTCTGCTTTGCCCAGCAGCATCCAGACACAACCTCCACTGTTTCCAATAGGCTGGGGTTGGTGGAGGAAGCAAAACTGATGTCTGCCAGAATGGTGGAATGGGACATCTCACTAATGCACTAATTATTAACTTGAATGAGATACAGCTGGAGATCAACTCTCAGGAGAGTAAGAATATAGTCCCACTGAGACATGGCCTGTGCCAGAGATAGTAAAGCTTGGAAGAAAACCACACCTCAGCAAGCAGAATAGGTGAAGAAATACCTGTTCCCAGTGCAGCTGTTTTACTCTGCACTCTTGAGAGTGATACCAAATGTACAAATGGCTTTCCAGAAGGCCTGCATGGGGCACAGGAATGTTCACTGTGAATATCTCCCTGTGCCAAATTCTCAGTTCTGGTTGGAAGGGGATGTGTTGCAATCTCAGCAGATTTTGACACTGAAATAAGTTTTGCTCTGTCTGCAAGATCCTAGGATTCATTCTGTTGCTGTAAAAAATACTGGAGAAGAATAAAATACTTTTTTTTTTTTTTTAATTAATATAATGCTCCCTAGTGTTCACAAAAATGGAATTTTAAAAAGAGAATTAAAAAAAATCCATAGAAAAAAGGTTTTCTTACAACTTTTGGTTTTCAACCTCTTTCCTACCACTGAAA
Organism: Lonchura striata; assembly: GCF_050655825.1. Taxonomy (NCBI): domain Eukaryota; kingdom Metazoa; phylum Chordata; class Aves; order Passeriformes; family Estrildidae; genus Lonchura; species Lonchura striata. The sequence goes on along the minus strand of NC_140704.1, from coordinate 21,411,977 downwards.
ACAGTGGCCTCTGTCTAGCATTTAAATTTTCCTGCAGCTTCACAGAAACTTCAGCTGGAACATCAAAACCCCATAATATGTGCTGTTGCTTCATACTAACCATGATCTCATTATTATGGTACAAATGAATGTATCTTTCACAGCAGTCATTATACCTATAAAGAACTCAATGGCTGTAGTAGCTCTAAAGACCTAAAACAATTAAATGAGTTATAAACCGTTCTATCTTTCCTTAATCAGAGTGAACCTTTCCAGGTGTTCTTTAGCCAAATCACTTAAGCAGTATTCAAGTTTATAAACAAACAATGTTCCATTTGCTAGTTTATAGTTTCTTGTCCTTTACCCTCTTTAAAATGTGAGATTCAAATATGCTGCTTCTTAATGTCCAGGAATCTCTTGACTCTTGTGATCTAGAAAATGTCAGTGAAAGGATTGCAGATGTGCCTTTCCTAAAAACTTAGATTATCTGGACTTCAGGCTCTGTTTGATTTTAGTGCATCTAGAGGTTTTTGTAGCTGATACTGCTGTTAACGCTAACACATGGGAGACTCTCACCCACCCTCCTTTTCCTTTCTGCAGCTACAAATGAGCTGCTCAACAGATGTTCTGTTTGCTATTATCCAATATCTATTCCTCACTATCATTTTTCATTGACCAATGATTATCCTTTGTCTGGTGTGTGTGTAAGATTATATAACATTTATTACACTAACCACATAGAAATTCCAGAACTGGACAGTTGTAAGACATTATTTTATGTGGAACCAAAGTCACTTATCTGAATGATTTACAGATGTGATCTCAGAGCTGCCTCCAAGTGCAGAGGGAAGAATGTTTACTGTGACCAAGAGCCTCCCACTCATGCTGGAGTGGGACCACTGTTTGCAGTGTCCAAGTCAATCTCAGCCCCAGCTCCTAAGCAGTAAGATAATCAAATTATGCAAAGAGGGCAAAAAACCCTTTTGATGACATAAACAGGAATGCTTATTTTCAATTCCTTCAGGAAAAGCAAATGAGTTAATTCTTGTGCTTGGATGACAATGCTCAGAAGTACATGGATTTGAAATGATTCCACTGATGATGACTCTGTCACTTTACGTTGGGGTTCTCCACATGATTTCTAGGGCATGTTGGAAGAGCTTACAGTGCCCAGTTCTCAGTAGCAATGGGGTTATTCTTTATTTGCTTTTGAAATTATCTGCTATATTTTGTTTTCCTCAGTAGTTTCCCAGAATCCTTCAGTCTGTGTTTCTACACAAAACGTAGTGTGTTTTGTATTTACTAACACCTTTTGTTGTTTATTTTCAACCTTTTGCCTGTTACATAACTGTAACACCTGTGATGTACAATGAGGATTGAGAATGCAAAAAGTGATTAGTAAGCCTACTGCCACTTAAAATATTATTTATGTTGCTTAACAATTCACTCCCTAAAATTGTGTCTGTTTTTTAAAACTGTCCTGAGGTATAGCAGATGTATTTACTATGCATTATAGGAACTAATTAAAAAATGATGACCAACAAGAGAAAAAATTCTACTCACTGTGACATCCTTCTTTGTAGTAGCCAGCCCAGCCCAAAAACATCCCCTGTAGCAGAAACAAAATTCATTTTAGTGTCCAGGTAGGAATAAACACCAAAAGCCAACTTAATTTCTTTAAATAAATGTGATTAATGTATTTATTACTGTACCTTTAGTTATCGATGTTAATTTGTGCAGTAATAAAGTAGTGATCGTCAGTAAGAAGTGGACCAATTGATGTGCATGTGCAGCACCCAGCAGACACTAAATAAATCACAGGAGAAATGTGATTCTCCTGAAAAGACTGATATTTACAAGGAGAATTTAGCCTTTAAATGTTCAGTAGGTCTATGGTGGGATGTCATCACATCTTTTAATTTTCCCCATTTTGTTCTGCATGGTTCCCTTTGAGCTCCCCTATACTGAGTTTGGATAATGATTAGTTACCATCTAATAAAGCACTGTGGCTTATAGATTAAGGGAAATTTTATTTTATAGAGATTAAAATACATTAAAGCCAACTGATTTTAAAATAAGTTATCCTGAAGTCTCATTATTTCATTTTCTGCCGTACATCAAATTTTATATTCCTGTGGTAAACCATGGCTTTTTTCACAGCAAAACAGAGACAAAACTGGTCATAGCCTATCAGATAAATGTATTTTCCACCAGCCACACACGTCGGTGACTTTGCTCAAAGGCGTCTGTTTCTCCCTGACAACAGTCATGCTGCTTTCAACCTCACAGTAACCCTCAGTTTGTCTATAACGACAATACAAACTCTGCTTTACAGCTAATATTTAAGCACGAATATTTGACGTGGACTCCCTAGTTGCGGGGCAGGGAGCGCACACTATTATTTTCATTATTTAAAGTTCCCGGGGGCGCTTGGGCGGGCCCCGGGCCGTGGGCGCGGCCCGCTCCCCTCAGGCGCGGGGCGGCGCGGCCGCCGGGGGGCGCTGCGCCACAGCCCACGGGCCGGCCGCGGGCGCCGAGGGCGGGCAGCGGCCGCGGGCCGGGCCGGGCCGGGCCGGGCCGAGCCGGGCCGGGCCGGGGCCCGAGGGCAGCGCGGCGCCCTCCTGTCCCCTTCCACCCGACAGACGCAGCCGTGTGCCCGCGGAGCTCCCCCGGTGCGGTGCAGGCTCTCGCCTCCTCGAGAGGGCATCTCTGCCCGCCCGCTCCCGCGGCGGGCACAGCCCGAGCCCGGTGACAAGATTCTGCAGGCAGCACCCTGCAGAGAACCGAGGACAGCTCTTGGCCTCAGGGCAGGCGCCTGTTTTGTTAGTTCTGGTTTAAGATAAAATAAAATTCTTTGCTGTCACTGAGTCCATTTAAAAATTATTTTTTAACTTATTGTAGAATGTTCATAGAATCATAAAATTGCCAAGGTTGGGAGAGACGTTTAAGATCATCAAGTCCAAGTGTCAACTTGGCACCACCACTGGAACCCCTAAACAACTAAACCACAGCACCCAATCCCAGATCCAGCCACCCCTTAAACACTTCCCGGCATGCTAGTTCCACTCCCTTACTAGAAGCGTGGGGTCAACTGTTAAGGTGTTCAAATGGACCTTAAAGATCTTCTGGTCCCAAACTCCCTGCTATGGGCAGGGGCACCTCTCACCAGAGCAGGTTGCTCAAGGCCTTATTCAGCCTGGTTTTGAACACTGTGAGGGATGGCACACTCACAGCCTTCCCAGGAAACATGTTCCAGTTTCTCACCACCCTCACAGTAAAGAATATCTAAAAGAATATCCTAATATGTAGCCTAAATTTTCCCTCTTGAAATTTTCTATCCATTGCTCCTTGTCCTATCACTATAGTTCCTGACTAAAAGTCCCTCTCCAGCTTCCCTGTAGGGCCCCTGCATATACTGGAAGGTTGCTATGAGGTTTCCACTCAACCTTCTCCAGACTGAACAGCTCCAACTTTCTCAGCCTGTCTTCTTTTCAACTTTGTGGTCTTCATGGACTTGTTCCAACTTGTTTCATGTCCTTCTTACACTGGGGACACAATTCTCTTCCTTTTTTTTCCATGTTAATTTTTATATCTTGCTCCAACCTTTTTGCATTTTTTATTTCTATTCTCAAAACAAACAGAAAAAGTGCTTTCTTCTGGTTTGTTTGCAGCCTCAGGGTACCATTCCAAATATTTTCATTCACTTTTTTTTTTTAATCCGCATACTTATCTGTGTCTTATTCAGAGTGAAACAAATACTTGAATATTATGCCAGTTCCTCTCAATTCTTCTGCTTGACTGTGATTACACAGCACTATCCGAAACACCCTTGAGACAGTGAAGTGCTTCAGAAGTGCTGTTTACAACCCCTGACAGAGGCCCTGTTCCTCTTCCAGCTCTGTCTCCAGAGCTGATTAAAGCAAGCAGGGTATACAATCAAAGTTGGGGCCATTTGTGCTTCCATCCTGGTCAAAATATACCTGGTCCAGAATTAGAGAATTCTGACTTTCTGGAGATTATATTCACCTCTGAGAGTCAGTTGAGAGACCCAGCAGCCCTGGGCAGCTGGCTACAGCTGCCAGCCTGATTTGTGGCCAAAGATGATGTATTCTATTTTAAACATAGTGTTTAAATTAAAGAATTAATTTTTTCCCCCATGAGGCTTCATAAAATATCATAAACAGGTAGAAATTAGACCACATATTCCTTGATATTTCTAATCTTTAGGCAGTTCTACAATCTTTATTTTCAACTGTGCCAAGAAAGCACTGACTGGCCCATTCTGCCTAAAGCTGTCCTAACCTTGGTGGAAGGCAGTGTCACCGGAAGGAAAGAACTGCAAACTTTCTGTATCTGAGATTAATTTTGTGGGGGAAAAAAAAAGTTGTTAATATTATCTACTTGCTATGAATTACACTCAAGTGATGACATACTAAATCAGAGAAAACATTTAGAAATATCAAGATCTGGTGGTTCAATTCTGATTTTTTCTCTCTTTCACAACAGTCATACTATCAAACAGAATCATAAGATACCTTCCTTGAAAGAAATCAGAATTTCTTACAGCCATGGAAAGTTTTCTTTCTTACTTACATTTTGCATTGTAACACCAAGTTATATTTGCTCTTTGCTCTCTTTTTGTGGGAGCACTGTACAGGTGGCTGGAGAACAAGTAGGACTAAATCTTGAGAGGCAAGTTGAGAGCAGATGAATCAAAAGAATTGCATAGAAGAGACAAAATTTTTATTTAAAAATATTATGTCCTTTGTTTTTGTAAGTTAATATTGGGGATATGATTAACCCAGCAATGTGTGATGCTCATTTATTTGATGACCTTGGGACCTTACAGTGAACAGTAAGGGACTGTGACACAGGCCAAGTGCTGAGAGGCAGTGGACATTAGGTTTGTCACAGCGCCACACCACTGATGACACAGCTTCCACACAGGAGCTGGCTTCTCTCCTGGCAGCTCAGAGCTCAGGCAGAATGAACATGTGTCTGCCTGCACCCATCTGCTCAAAGTCTCTCAGATTTCCCCAAAGGTAAGAAAATGCATTACCATGCAGAACATACAGATTGCTCCATGAGGCCTGGTTCACATTTGTGCAAATGTTACTGATTTCCATATATTTCTGATTCATCTTTAAAACAACAAATTTTCAGGGTTAACTAGCTGAAGCTCTGCTCCTATAATACTGTCCTGCTGATTTTCTAGAGTTCATGTGCAGTCTCTTTCTCTGGTAGACTGTGGAGAACTGCTACTTCTTGATTTGAAGAGGTTATTTAGGAACTGAGTAACAATTCTATGATGATATGAAGCCATTTATGTCTTTCCTGCTGGGTGCTTGGCAGTGAGCATGGGTTATGCCGTCTAGTGCAGTGCACAAGCGTGTATTAATATACACACAAACAATCTGAGCTGGAATTCCAGTTCCTCTCACTCCCTCTGAGAAACATAAATGAATCCCAACAGAACAGGATTTTGCCCTCCTGACTATACCAATAACCATACCACATCCTCCAGAATATTCTTTCAATAGTGTGTTTATGGGATAAGTTTTCCCACTAAAAATCATTGCAGGAACATCCTCTGTTCATTAAAACATGAAACCAAGTGGCTGCTGCTTCTTGAAAAGCATGAAGGCGTTGTGAATATTGCACAACAATATTCACAGCAACAATATTGCCTTAGTATTTACAGGGGAAGGGAAAAAATAGCAGCCTTTAGAGAGGTTTAACTCAAATCCCCATGTGCACCAGTGCTGCCTCCAGCCTAAAGCCAATATAGTTTTTGATCCCAAGCCTTGCAATCTGAAGTTATCCTGTGGTTCTGCAGTTGTGTTTATTTTGGAAGATACACAACAAATAACAAGGGGAAGGATATACGAGATAACACAGAGAGCTATAGGAAAAGGGGTTGCAGCTCCAGTGAGGAAGGAACTATTTGCATGTGGCCTCTGAAAACCAAAAAAATGTCTGTAGATAATATTTGCTTTTTCTATGCTCCCTTGGGCAAACAAAAATAAAGGGCAGAGGGAAATGATGTTTTTTCTAAATTATAGCCCTGGGTTACTAAGGATCAGATAATGTTTTAATCAGTTGATCTACTGAGGAGGGGAGCAGAAAATTTTAGCCTCAAACTCTGGAGAAGGTTGTAGAGCAGACAGGAAATCCATGCACTGTAAATGAGAATCTGCTGTGAGCTGGGTGAAATGTTGAAGTTCTGTTCTGGGGGTAAAAAATACCCACCATCTGAATTTGCTTTCATCTCTGTTGGAATGAAAAGCTAGAATTCATACTCACACATATACTAACTATTCCCCAAATTTGAGTTTTGGGAATACAAAAGTGGCCTTATCAGAACATTTAATTTGGGTGAAGTCATAGCATTTTATCATGATAAAGTCAACAGACTTTTTTTCAGCTTTAGATCTGGAAGCTCTTTGACAGAGAAAATGATGGAAGCCTGTTCTCTGAAGGATGTATTGCTCCTCAAAAATCTCATGGATTGTTTTTTCAAGCAAGCTGGGGCAGAAGTTAATTGAACTATAACTCTGCAATAATGGCCAGCTTCACAGTAATCCAAAAGCCACTAAACCATTTTAGTAAAAGGCAGTGTGTGACAGAGTGACAGAAGCTTGAAACTCCTTAGTGCTGGCAAGGATGTGATTTTTTATACATTTATGCACACATTTGTGCTACAGTATAATGAAATATATTGGAAAACTGCTAAATTTTTTCAGTTAAATTTAAAATGAGTGCAATTATGTTTTAGTGGTAACTAGCATTTCTTCTCCTGAGGTCAGCTCCTCTAGAAGATGACAGGATAGCCTTACTTAGAAGCCAACAACCAGGAGTGAAAAAAAAATGGATGGAAGCATTACAAGTAGATTAAATGTTCATCAGTGGGAACTGGGAAAGAAAGAGCAAGAGAAAATGTTATTGTCCTCAAGGGAATTATAAAGGTAGCAAGCTAAGGAACCTCCAAGCAAGGAAGAGCAGGATTCTGACTAAGAACAAGTGAAAACACATTATCTTGGCCCAAAAAGTTCACCGCTGCTGATTTTCTTGAAAATGAAATCAAATGCAGATCCAAATATTCAATAATAATTAAAGAGATTATTTTAAAAAGTTGTGTAACTAAATGCAAGAAGGTGAGCAGGTAAAGAAGAGGGGATTATTGGTCACAGCTGATAGGAGCAAAGGGCACAAAAAAAGCAAGAGAGTGATGAAAACAGTGATTAACTGTAATTGAGCTCTTAATGGAAACAGATTAATTTTGGGTTCTACAGGAGAAAGACTTGAAATATTTACTCTATTATCTGGTCTGATACCGAGGAGGAAGGCAGTTATTTTAAAGGAGATTCATATGGCTGATAGGGAGGAAGTAAGTAAGGAGAAGTTTAAATTAAGACATGGGAAACCAGGGAAGAACAAGACAACAAACACTGTCAAGGAGATGGACTAGGTGACCTTGCAGGTGTTCTCTATTCCATGCTTCCTCTTTATGAAGAGAGCAGGGTCCTGGTAACAGATATTTAGGATGCCACATTAATGGCAAACTTCAGCAGATGTGTCCTGCTAGAAAGAAGTAATCTGCTTCTCTGCAATCTCTTTAGAATAATAAAGATACTAAAATGCAACTCAGAGTTCCAGCAAATCAACTCTTTAAAATACTGTTAATGACCAGAGGTGCAGCTTTTCTCCTCTTACTGTCTAATATAGTGGTATCTGAATTGAGAATTATTTTGGTGTTTTTTCCAGCTGCTTTGTACTCTGCTGAGAATAACTAGGATAATTGTTTGGGCTGATCTGCAGTCACTTTGCACAAAAGCCATCCTGTCTATTGAGGGGCTTGCATCCAGTTTGTATTTGTGGGTCAACTCCAGTAGTTTGCTACAGCCTTACACTGGGGGATACCTCAGCCCACCATTTTCTTGAATCCTATAACAGTTTGGTTTGAAGGAACCTTAAAGATCATTTAATTCTAACTGCCCTGCCATAGACAGAAACACCTTCTGCTAGATCAGGTTGCTTAAAGCCCTATCCAACATAGCCTTGAACACCTCCAGGGATGGGGCATCCACATCCACTTCTCTGGGCAACCAGTTCCAGTGTCCCACCACCCTCACAGTAAAGAATTTCCTCTTATATATAAACAAAATCTGCCCTTTTTCAGTTTAAAACCAATACCACCATGATCTATCACTGCACTCCTTGATTTAGAGTCAGTCCTATCTTTCCTCAGGGCCCGCTTTGAGTACAGGAAGGCCACTATAAGGTCTCCCCGGAGCTTGGCTAAAAACCCCAACTCTCTGTTTTCACAATAGAGGTGCTCCAGCACCCTGATCATATTTGTGGCCCTTCTCTGGACCCGTTCCAGCTAATCCATGTCTTTCCTATTCTGGGGCACTCAGAGCAGACTAGAGGGGAAGAATCAGCTTTTTCAACCTGCTGGGCATGCTTCTATTGATGCAGCTCAGGGCATGATTGGCTTTCTAGTCTTCCTGAGTATATTGCCAGCTCCTATTCAGTTTTTCATCCACAGATATCCTAAGATCTCCTGTGCAGGGCTGCTATCAATGCAGTCATTGCCTAGCCTGTGTCTGTGTTTGCCATGACCTGACCTTGTTGATCTTCATGAGGCTCACATAGGCCCAAATCTAAAGCCTGTCAAGGTCTGCCTGTATATCATCCCTTCCAGTCAGATTATAAACTGCATCACCAGTCAGCTTGGTGTCATCCACAAATCACTGTGGGTGCACTCAATATCACTGTTCACATCCCCAGTGAAAATGTTAAATAATATTGGTCCCATATGCCCCCCTGGGGGACACCACTCATTGCTGGTCTCCATCCAGACATAAAGTAACTATTTGAGTGCAACTCTCTGAGTGCGACCATTTAGCCAATTCCTTATCCATGGAGTGGCCCACCATCAATTCCATGTCTTTCCATTTTAGAGACAAGGATGTTGTATGGGATAGTGTCAAATGTTTTGCAGTAATCCAGGTAGACTTGAACTGGGCTGTTCTTGAAGTCTCAACATCATGGGGAAAAGAGAATGAGAAAACATCAATCTTTGCATCCAAACCTGTGGAAGTGTTGAAGAGAATTGCTAAGGGAATAGCCAGACAATCAGAGGAAAACAAAGGGTACTAAGATGGTAATCCAGTTGGGCCCCCCATTGTCTGCATTTGGATGAGTTGGATGGGATTTTTGTACTGCATACCAATGTCTTGGATTTGATTCTTGCAAAAGAAGTAACTGAGAACTGTCTGGTGCTGTACAGATATATGTGGGAATCCAGCTGAGAGCTAGTAATGCTGGCTCCAGGCAGCCTGGTCAGGTGCTCCTCATCCCCAGCCTTTTCTCTCTGAGAACACACATGTTGGAAAAAGCACTGCAGTAGAGTTAAACCTCCTCTCACCAATCACAGAATTACAGGTTATAATACATGTCTGGGAGCCTTCTAAATCATTAATTTCAGGCACATGCAAGGTAGTTGCTTTCTGAGTTTTTCTCAACTAACAAGAGTGACTACCACGGTGGAGATGATAGTAAGGTACTTTCTAGTAGTTCATCCACTGGTTGCTTCCTTCCTAAGCACTTCTTTTTTTCCCTTCTTGCCTGTATTCCTTTTTATTTACAGTCATGCCCTGACAGTTAAAAAAGACAGCTACATTATGACACAATAGGCATAACTGCTGGAAAACATCTTCAGGGCTGCACTTTACCCCTATTTTCCTTCTTTGTTGGGCAACCCTCTCACTTATGCTTAATCCCCAGCCCCTGCACAAGAAGCAATTTAGAATCCCCCTTCAGGTTGGGTATATGGTCAGAAGGACCCTTAGGCAACTATTTCTGTCTTTTATTTTCATGCAAAGAGCAAGGTGTTTCAGTACAACAGGAAATAGTCTTATTAAAATTCATGTCCAGTTGATTTATCAATAGTAAAGCAAATGAACATCCTCTTATATTTGCATTAGCACCAGCAAGATCACAGGGTGATTTCATTTCATGGGACACGTTTTCCCTCTGTTTAGAGGGAAGATTCACAGTAACAAATCAATAGGTTGGCTTAGAGGCTTTCAATAGCCCCCATAACCCAATGGAAGGGGCAGCTCCCAGGCTGTCTGAAATTCACTCAGATATAAAAGGATGCAAAGAAAACCATGCACTTCTACGACTATGTACTCTGACAGGCATGCTCTTTTGTGATGTAAGGTCAATGCCAACACTGAGATGTCCTGCCCAGGGAAAGCAAATGGAGGACATCAGTTGACATTAGCATTGCAGAGTTTTTTAAATGACTGGAACTTGTGATTACTGAAACCATTTACTGCAATTTTCTCTGGCTCGACTATCATCATCATCATCATCACATAAATGAGTATATAATATCTTTTCATGAAGGAAATACAGTAAGTGGTTGACCACTGAAGGACAGCACATCTGTAGTGCCAGTTTCCTGAAGGATCCTGCCCTCTATTTTGGTTTAAACAATAGACCTTAATGATCTGGAAGCTGTTTTTTCAGAATCCATTGGAGGTAGAGAGGTTCAGTACTAACAAACTCCAGACAAAAACTCCAGGCAAGGTTTACTAGTCTTGAGAAAATTGACCTTTTATTAATATTAGTGGCTTCTTTCTGGTGCATCATCTTGCTGCTCAGTGTTTGTAAACTTCTCAGTCAGTTCCCCTAGGGTCTTTGAAAAGTGTGGAGCTGCCAATGTTCCTCCAGTCTGTTCCTTCCTTGGACAAATCTCAGTAGCAAACTAATCTGAAACACCAAGATCCACTACCAGAGAATTTGTGAGCAAGGTAGAGGTGCAGGCTAATCAGACTATCTGTTGCAGATAATTTGTCCAGCTTCAGCTTTATAAACAGTATGTAATCTGCCTTCTACCACTGTAGGGTGTGGGAGACAGTGTGTACAAACACAACTGGAAAAGCTCCTGATACATACTGCCTTGTAATCAACTATGTCCTAGAGAGGGAAAGAATAAACATTAGCAAACAATTCTGACTTTCCCCTAACCTTTGCAATGAAATCATCTTGTAATTTATGGTTTGATTTTTTTAAAATGACTTTTTATTGGATGAAAAAGCTCATGTGTGCATAAAAGTTCACCAGTCAAGAACATCAGTCAAGACTAGGAAGACCAGGCTCCTTTTTAAAATTTTTCCCCCACATAAAAAAAAAAAAAAAAAAAAAAAAAAGAAAAGAGAATCATGAAGAATGTTTTGTGTGTGAGTTGGAATCCAGACAAAAGTAGAAAAAACCTTGCTCTTTTTGTGTTTTATGGCATTCTACTATCTTTTTAAAGTTATGTTTTTTTATGTCAGCGCTCAGCAGATTTTAGGTGAGATAAAGTGTCCATTCTTTTCTTTTTACCTCCTTTTTTCCACCATAGCATCTGGGATCTTAAAACGTAAAAAAACCCCTTGTGATTTATCAACCCTAATTGTCTTGCACTGGGGTTTCAGAGAGATCATTAGCACACTTGGACATAAAGCAGATGTTCCAGTGATGACATGTCAGCAGAAGGGAGTGTGTTTCTTTTTACCTCCTCCTTCTTTCTTATTCCTTATCAAATCTCATTCCCTTCAACACATTTGTCATTTACAGGGGTGAGATGTTTGTTGGTGGCAGCAGAGGGGCAGGAGCAGCTTTTTCAGCACGTGCACTGTGAAGCCACCTGTGTCCTCTGCTCTGTCTGGCTGTGCCACACCAGCACACAGGCAATGTGGGTCAGGACAGTTGGTAGCACACAAGGATTAGTAGCCCTGCCATGGATACACAGGTGAGTGGCTGTGTTTAAGTGTCACACCTGAGAAAACCATTCCAGCACAGTTACTGAAGAAAAACTCAGCCCCTGTCCTGGCTTCATGTCCCAGCAATGAGGCCCTTTCCATGAGGCTGTTCATTCACCAGCTGCCTGGGTGGAAAAGGCTCGTAACAATTCAGCTTCTGAAGCACATTTATTTAAACAAAGTATTATTTATGAAGATTTTCCTTTTAAAAATAGATGTCCTCTGGCCTGAGAGAAAGTAATAAATACCCTAAATTATGTTCTCAATCAAGTGTTAATCTAGATGACTGGACAAGGAAGTAAAGAAAGGAAGAAACAAGAGCTTCAATTTATAAAGAAACATTTCTCCCCCAGCTGCCTGGCAGTCTATGTTGGGAAGCACAGAACATAGCACATCTGAGTCTGAAAAGGCAAAGAAAAGAATTGTGATTATATCTAGAATTTAAAAACATTTTCTCTAAGAAAAACCTCCAAGGAGCAGAAAAGATGAGAAAGATCCCAGATAGCCATCTTGATAAGAAACATTTCCCAAAGAAAAACCAATAGAAATCCTGCCAAATCAGGATTCTTGGTGCATGGTTATATATCAAATCCTTCCCTTTCCCCCCTTAAAACTATGCTGCATGCAAGATTTATTTTATTCTTGTCATGGTAAATAAATTCATGGCTGCTTGCCATATTAGGAGTGAACACCAAACTTTAAGAACAGTTGCACCCATTTTAAGTTTCAGTATATCTGTACACATAATTGCAACAACACATTTACAGCAGAAATGTCACACAGAGGCATCATATCTCCCACTACATTTTGTTTCTAATATGAAGAAGCTAGAAATGGGCTAAGGTAGAATGCTTATCAACTTCCAGCTTCCAATTTCCCTTTTCAGTTAAGAAAGCTGTGGAAGACTTTGAGAAGATCTGAAGAGCTCACAGTTGCTGTTCTACCATTCCATAGCCCAGATATCCACAGACACAATCACCCTCCCATCATTATTTGTATGGAAAGAAGGGAGGGTTTGGTAGCAGCTCTGATTTTGTGATGGCAGTGGGATGGTCTTCAGTGCTCCTGAGTCTTTCATAGATGAACATTGCCATTAAAATCAGAAACACTTCAATCTGGAGTAAGTCTTGGTAGTTTTGTGAGTAACCCTGTGTTCTGTATGGCTAATGTTCTTCTCTACCTTTATCTTAAAAATGAGATTATAAATGTATTTGATGAAAGCTGCAGCGCTAAAGAAGTCTAAATTCTTTAAAACATTCGATTTTTTGGGATTCTTTGACTGCAAAATAATTGCAGTGTGAATCAGAATCAATGTGGCTCACATTGAGTGGATTACCAACTAAACAGACAAGAAGTGACAAATTTTAACTTGGAAATAGGAGAACATTGGCAATGGAGTCTCATCACTGAGCAGGTGTTTCTAAAGGTATCCAGTTCTACTCCCATATTATCTAATGTTTTACATCAATAATTCCATAAACCCCACAAACATTCCTATAATATTGAGATACAATAAATATTGATATTGATATAACAATGATAGCAAACTCCCTGTTCAAAGACCTAGTGTAGGAAGATGAAGCAACTGCTGCAACTGAGATGCAAATTTTCAAGACTGACAATGGCTAAATAGCTGGCAAATCAAAATATCTCTCAGATGAATTTAACATAGTGTGTAATTAATTCCTACATAATTGGATGCTCAGGAGAGGCAAATAAGCACTCAAGCATGAATGTCAAAATCCAAGGGCAGTATATTCTTTGGGTTTATCATGTTGGACTGTCAGCCCAGTACTTCCATAACTGTCACGTTGGGACCACTGGATTTATTTCAAGAGTGAGAAGTGAGATGTCCTCCAAGGAGAGGTCTCTGTCCAAGTTTTTCCAAAGTGTTTTTCACCATTTTCCAACATAACTTCTCCTCTACATCCTTTCTGGTGACACATATAGCTACCAGGAATAGTTGCTGTAGATGGTGCAGGAACAAGTCAAACACACATGGGAATGTTTGAAAGGCTAGTTGCTAGATGCACTGCAGATGTTGCTTGTTTGGAACACTGGTAGCTGTTCTCCCCACAATTATTTCAAAAAGTACACAAAACACTGATATGAATAACTTATTATTTTTTTAATCAATACTTTCACTTTGCCATAGTTTTGTTCTATATTAGACATTTTAGAAATGAAAGAAAAAGTGACTGCAAGTTAAAGCTAGAATATTTCAGGAAAAAAGAGGAAGATCCACAATGGGGAAGGCTAGCTTTTGTTTTCTGCTGAATGGCATTTTTAAAAACAACTAGAATGCAGTACTTCTCACAGAACCTTGTCCTTAGTCTGGCATGCTTATGAGAAAAGCAAAAAGAGAACAGTATGCACGAAATTGTATGCTGAAAATACTCTATGCCTTACAAATGGAGAAAAAAAAAACTTATCACTGTAGATGTTACAGTCTCATAGCTTGGTTTTTTTTCTTTTCCCTGAATGCCAAGATTCCAAAATGAATTTCTTTATGAACAAACAAACTTAGAAAACATGTAAAAATTTGGGAGATAATGGTTTTACAGATAACACATTAATTTAAAATAAATTTGTATGTTTTGCTCAAATAAATATTAAATGTTTCAAACATTGACCCTTCTTTTCAGAAATGGAGTTGTTTTTAAGTGGTTAAGTTGAATGTCTTTTAAAGAATCTGATGCAGATTCTGAATTTTAGAATCTGAAATTAAGTTCTCATTTAAAAAAATTAATGACAAACCTTTACATATGCCTGAACAGGGAGTGGTTTTGACCTGCATACCACTCACCTGCATGGAACAAAAAAAAAAATTCAACCCCAACCTTTGAGAACCGTAGTCTGAGGGAAGTCCTAGACATGCAAGAGAAGTTGGCTAGACTCTGTATGTGTATTTCCCCATCACTAATTTAAACCAAAGAAAAGTATTTTCCTTTCCTCTCTCTTCATTCCACATGCTCCTCAAAATTCAGAGTTGAGCCTGAAGGTGGAAGATGTCACCCTCCAACGTAATATCTCATAGGGGAATGAAGCTGTGAGCTTGTAGTGGACTCAGTGCTGCTGATCTCAGAGTCACCACCTACACAGAGTCTTTTCCTCTCCAAACATCTCCAATACCAGTGACTTCAGCGGTGACTACAAGCACTTGGCTTGCTGGAAATCCATACCAAAAAGTACCAGAATTGGCCAGTTATAAAATTTGTTGCTACTACTATGGCTGTGGCTTTTGTAATTAGTTTCAGGACAGGCAGAGTTTCTGATGCTGAGTTGATCCTGAAGGTGTGCATGAAGCTGAATGGGTAGCACGGATGTAAATCATCAACCTGCTCTCAGCAGGGATGCTGTTGGTGTTCCTCACTGGAATGTGCACTGGGGCTGTGCTCTGTGAGCAGCAGCAGCCTGTATTTGTACTTTTCAAGTAGAGAAAAGAAATGGCTTTGTGGAAGAAACTTCCGCATTACAGACATTCCAGTTGTTCCTTTGAGCCACAGCCATAACTCTCTCCAGATGTAACCCTTCACTTCTCCCTCTTTACAAGTTTATTTTCCTTGTAAGGAAGAAAAACATGGAAAAGATTTTTGGTGGGTGTAAACCAAACTGAGAGGTACTGAATGTAAAGAATGAAGAGGGCTTTATACAACATTTGGCAACAGCCAGTGAGCTGAGTCACAGACACAAAGCCATGGAAGAGCTAAACCCCATCAGGTGCTTCTGTCTAGGTGAAATTCATCTTCTTGCCTAACATTGCATGGAAGAGGAGTATGTGTGTGCTGGTGCAAACACAGGAAGGGAAATCTTTGCCTAAGTTTATGGCTTGACCAAGGAACTTTGGCCTCTGTAGCTCCTGCTACAAATTTTGGGCCAGACTGAAATCTGGAGGTTCTGTACATGGCCTGCCTGGGAGGGTTCTACCATAGCAAATATGTATGTACAAGGCTATGGCAGACCTATAGCTCTTATGCTTCTCTGTAGAAGCAGTGAAAGCACTCAATTTTCATGTTTTTAGTGTTCTCCTGGTAAGAGTATGGTGATAATTCTTGATTTCAGTTTAAGTTTTGGGTGTAGGCATGTACCTTTCTAGTTTTTGTATGAAGAATACTTCCTAGTTTTCAAGGCTGGAGGGTCCCTGCAGCTAAACCTATGTCCAGGCATGATAAAAGAGTAAAACACCTTTAGTTCCCCCACCTGGGAACTCTATCTCACACTGTGACTAAGGGCAGGGGTAAAGGAACCACAACCATGTGTGCTACTTTGATTTTTTGGTGAAAAACAGCATTGTGGTAAAAGCTGAAGTGCTGATTGAACTGTGCTGCCTTTTACCAGAAATCCCAAAACTCTGCTGTCCTCCCAGAGGAGCTGTGGATGGACCTGCACAAGCATGTTCACAGCTGTGCTGTTCTCCAGAGAACCAGCTGGGCAGAGAGAGGTGTTGCAAGAATAAAGTTTAGACTCCAGGATAACTTTGGGGTTATTTTGGACTTCAATCTACTGGACGGAGAAATCATAACAGCAGTCTCAAAATAGTCATTGTATTGTCTCTGATGCTGTATTGTTGTTCTGTCTGGCCATATCATTGAATGAGAAAATGTGGGCTTATTTTCCCTGAAAAAATATAAAGGACATCTTGTCAAGGGACCTTGAAGCAGATATTCAGCTTTTCCTGAGGCTGCAGGTAGGATGGTGAGCCTATCATATTTGTACCTCCAAAACCAAGCCCCATTGACAAATTGTAAATTTAAAAACAGATCAAGTAATTTCTGATGCCAGCAACCTTGGGCATCTCCTAGATACTGCCAAATTTGTCCTCATACCATTAAATTTTTTTTCCCCCAGAAGCTCTCTTGGAGCTATCAGTTTTCAGAGTGGGCCTGATGCCCAGAGCTACAGCCCTGGGGCAGAGGTCAGCTATGGCAATAGCCTAAGAACAGAATACACAAAAACCTTTACTCATCAGTGACACCAAAAATCTTTTTTGAGACTGCCCAGGAAATTACCTGGGAGCAAATGAAAACCTTCTGCTGAGGTGTGGTGAATGCCACTTCAGAACATCTCAGTATGGAGCCTGCTGTCTTGGTATGTGTGAGATACAGTAGTTCTCTTCCAAGGATAGGCTGAACTACTGATTCTATAATTCACATTTGAAAGAGAACTCTGCACACACAGATGCAGTAGGCCAGGATTATTCCATATTTTATGTCAACACATAGATATCCTACAGAGCATTGTTTTTCTTTCCTTCCCCCCACTTCTATTTTTTTGGTCTGGTTTATGTTTAGATTCTTATTGAAAACATGTGAGACTATCGCAAACATGAATTTGGCTGCCAAGACTTAGGTCCCTAAAGCCATATGTAGGTCTCTAGAGTGGCTGATTTTCAGAGATCAGAGTTCAAAGTATGGCAGAGCAAAGCATTGATTTAGGTGCCTACATAAAAATGCAGTTGCTTGTTTTGAATGGCCAAATTAGAAAATATTTTCACAGTATATTCAGGACATTGAACAGGAAAATTATGAACCCTTGAGCATTTGACAAGTTAAATGTTTAAATGATTAGCAGAACATGGCAAGGTTGTAAACTTTCCAAGACATTCATTTGGAATCTCAAACAACATAGCTGTAATTCCAGGCTTCTTCAAGTTCATTTACTGGCAAGGGATTACATTTGGACTGATTGTTAGGAAATCTAAGGCAAATTTAAGAGAATTTTAGGAGTCCTAGTTCAAGAGAGTAATTTGGACCACATACTAGTTGGAGTAGCCAGCTCACAGAGGTATCCAGCCTTAACACTGCTGCTTCTACTGCTGCTGTCTGTAGATGCTCACATGTTATTGCACAAACTCAGAAGTGTATCAGTAAGAGAACTTCATTGCTGGAGATTTTGCAACTGGTGCAGGGTAACTCAAAGTCTGTGGGAGGCCCAAGCCACTGAGCCTGTTTAGATGATGGTGCCACACACTGACAGGCTCAAGAAAGGATCAGAGGAGAGAGGGACACTACATGTACAACAGTCTCTTGGCCACTATACTCAGCCAAAAAAAGCCGAGCAAGTGAATGCTAGAATTAATTCAACCTGTCAGAATGTGAACAACCATTTACTTCTCAGGAGAGGACCATAACTAGGTGATGGACATGTCTGGGAAGAGACTAGTGCTTTCCCACAGCACTAGTGCCACTGGTGTAGAAAAGGACATTGGACGCCTGGGAACCATAGGACAAGCAAGCATTAGCACTCAGAGAGAAGATATCTTTGTGGGGTTCTAAATGCACATGCTTTGAGCATTTTGAGCATAATGCAGAAGATGCAACTCACTCACTCCTGTGAACACAGACCACAACTTTCCAGTCCCAGGAGATCGCTTTACTCAGCTGTCTGCAGCCAGACCCTTCTACTCTCTCTGCAGTCCCTCTGTATCGTGGCCTGCTGTGAACCACAGCACAGCACAGCCAGAGCAGAACATGTAACACAGGGCTGAGATGAGCTCCCGGGCATGACCTCTGCCTGCTTGACTTTTCTACCTTGCACACCAGTGGTGTTCTGAGAAATGGCCTTAGGACAGTACATCCCAGTGGCACATAGTCCCTCAGTCCCCAGCAAGGCAAAGAAAATAGCCCAAGTTGATGTCTGCTGTTTCCTCCATGGCACTAGACTTGAATGTTACCAGATGGGCTCAAGGGAGTTTCTGGAGAGTAAACCCACATCTGTCATTTCCACTGGCTGTATAAGGCATTGGAGTAACTAAGAGAGATACCCTGGGTTGCCTTGATGGGAAGATGACTTCTATTTAGGTATTACAATGCCCAGTGTAGGAATCCAGAATAGAAATCTGCTTATGGCCCTGGCATGCTATCACCATTGCTTATTATGCTGTTCATAATTGTGTCATTGTTTCTGTATGGTTCTCTTTTATTACATCCATATGCTGTTCCATATTTTATATTTGAAGTGCAGTCCTTCTGTGCCACAAATTTGCACATAGTAAAGGCATGCCAACACCCAAATCCTGCACTTCCCCCACAGGTTGTGGTGGAAGCACTGAAGAGTTGAACAAAATAGTTAAGAGAGAAGATCAAGTGGAAAAATGCTCCATCCCTCTTTAGAGCACCAGCATTTGAAGTATTTGTCAGCTCGTGCCTGCTATCTAGTGTGGCAAAAAATACAGGACTTGGAGGGCATAGTAAGAGATTGACTCTATTCAGCTTTTTAAGCTGTAGACATCATTGGACTACCTGGAGAAGAAGAGACAGTTTTTATAAAAGTTTTACATGCCATCTTTACATCTGTGACACAAACTGGCCAAAACAAGGAACTGCATTGTTAACACAAAGGCTCCACTGCCAGCCTCTTCCACTCATGGTGGTTTTATGGCAGCTTTGGATGCTGATATGAAGTGATCCTGTTCTGTTTGACAAAATGCCATGCCTCAGCCAAGACTGTCAAGCGTTCTAATGTTTCTGACTGCTTGGCTTCAGGCAGCTCTGATTTTTTGGAGGGTACCCAGGGATTCAATGCCCCAGTCACTTCATCTGTAGCCACTCCTTATTTGAATCAACACACCAGCTTGGCTGTTGCTCAGAGACACACATTTTCAATTCCTTGAAATCCTCTTCAATGATCTGATCACAGTTGCTTGTGCATCTGTACTCCCATTCAGAGCTGTGCATCTCTTCTGTTACAGAAACAAAATGCAATAACCTGGTATGCAGCATAGCAAATACAAGGCACTATATTTCTAGCTCATTGCTGAAAATATCTAGAGTAATTACAGAGAAGCTCTAGAAGTGACATGTAATTTCAATATAATTCTATGTTCAAAAGAAATACGAGCTTGATCCTTTTAGTGTTCATGGATTCAAAGCTGAAAAGAAAAGTACTTAATATAACTGGTTCTTCCCACATAAATTGTTCTACACAACAGAATGGAAAACTATTATTTGTATGATAGTTCAATAGCTTCATATATATTGGATTGATGAGAATGGAATAAGCAGACTTTTTTTCCTGCAAGCCTGAGATGAATAAATAGCTCAAGTCACAGCATCCATTACTACTTTTTTCATCAGCTTGGTTTTACTTTATCATTTATAAATGATGGGCCAAATAATGCAAGCAAAAGCAGCTATATGGTTTCATGGGTCTGTGGGGAAAGAAAGGGAGCAGTCACATGCTTCTCCAAGACAGGCACTCGAACTTGCAGCAGCTGGTCCATGGAGGCTGATGTTACTCAGCACTGACACGGCTTTTTAAGCTTGCTTCAGCCTTAGAGAAATAGGAGAGTCCTGGTTTCCACCTGAGGAGTTTATCATTTGCAACACATATCCAGCACTTATCTGGTGGCCCTGCTGCAGATGAGGAAGAAAGGGATGAAGTGCTTTCCCAAAATTGCATGAAGTTTGTGGGCAATCCCACTGCCCAAGCTCAGCCCAGCAGCCAAGCACAAGGCCATCCCTTCCCTCCCATATTGCCAGTGTACACTGGGAACAAGCTGAAGGGCCCGTGGTGGTGATGAGGGAGATATTCTAAAGATCCAGGGTACATGGGCAGCTCTGGGGATTGGGCCTGCCTTAGCAACCAAGAAGAGCAGGCAGAGCTCAACTTGTAAAAGGTTGTTTGGAGAGGTGGTCTGCAAGGAATGGGTAAGGACATTGTTCTGGGACATGGGGGATCAGCCCAGGAACAAAACTAGGGAAGAGTTGGAGCAATATGAGCAGACCAGAGAGATGCTTTATCTTTGGGAGGTGTGAAAGAATAGGGTATGAATGATTTTGGGATGCCATTCCATTCAGCAGCCATGTGAGAAGTACAGGGTTGCTGTATCCACTCTGGCTGGACTGAGCTCTGCCCAAGCCTCCCTCAGAAGGAGGTAGGGAGTAGCCATGGGGTGAGACCTGCCTTCAGGTGAGCTAGAGCCTCATCACATCACAGGGCCAGGAAGTAGCTGATGAAGTCCCAAGTGAGGAGACAGAGCTGGGGAGCTGCTGCCACCGTGGTGTGGGGAAGCTGAGGGGCAATAATGGCTGGGAGCACAAGGAGGAGCTGTGAGGGGGGTCTGGGGGAAGGCAAGACACCGACTGCAGGAGCGAGTGGGAGGAGGGAGCAAAGGGGCACAGACAAAGGAAGAAAGTGCTTCAAGAAAAAGGGGCACCAGCACAGAGCCCCTCAGTCCTATGGCAGCTGTGGAAACACCTCTCCACACCAGGTCTGGACAATGTTGTATGCTGGAGCCAATCCAGATCTTTCCAGGCACTGCTCCTCCTCGGTGGTGCTCACACCCCATGCTGCCACTTCCCCTTCTCCTGCAGACCTGCTCAGGAGGTCCCACTGAGGGGCTTGTAGTTAAAAGATCACCTGCTCTGAGTATACTTGCAGAAGACAATCCACATTTTTTCTTGCACTTCATTCCCACTCTCCAGAGAAAGCATTTTTGAGATAATAAAATCCACTAACCATGATCTACATAAGATCAGTATACACTTGGCACAACGTAACAACTGTAGCGATGACAGTGAGGAGTCCACAATATATTTTATGAGATTTCCTCTTAAAGACATTGCAGTGAGTCAATGGTTTCACACAGATGTTTGCTTAAAATGGCTGGGGGGCCAAGTTCAGGGTTTCTTTGTTCTGCTAAATTACAAAACAAAGACTTGGCTGGTTCCTTAGTGAAATAATCTGTAATAGATACTGCAGGACTGACTTTTTGTGTATATATGGGCATTAGAAAAGTGAGGTGGAGACTAAACACCCCTTTCCCCCAAAATCAAGTAGGATATACTCTCAGCAATCACATGGGAATTACTGAAAAGCTGCAGATATGTTCATGACACAGGAGATATCCTCAGCATTTTAAACAAGAAGCAGATGCAGAGGAGATGGCATTGATTTGCTACCATCCAAACCAGCTGAGTATGGAGGGGCCAATGAAGGAAATAATATTAATGAAGCAGCACTCAATAGAGGAGAACAACATGCTTCAGAAATCTTTGAGGCAAAGCAAATGTGTCAAAAGGACTGAAAATTGTTATGGTATTAGCATTTTCTCCTCTTGAGAGAGTAACTGCTTTGTTTTTCTGATCTGTTAGTGAGTATATTACACTAAACACAAATATCACTGTTAATCTAAGTGCTTCATTAGTATGATAATATATTAAATGTAGACTTAAAGAACTAGTAAACCTTGAAAATATCAAGCATTCATTACAGCCAAAATTAAATAGGTGTCACCTTTACTACATCAATTAATTTTTCAATTCCTTGCTGACTTCATCTGTTTGCAAAGAATTGCTTCAGTTTAACTACTTGAAACTGGATTTAAAGCTTTTTACACGTCTAGAGAAACTTCTTAGTGCATGTAGCAACACTTGATAAACAAAACCATGCCACTTAAACACCACTTTACTCCTCAGGTTTCCTGGGTAAACCAGGCATAGACAGAAGGTTTCCACAAAAGATTTAGTTTTTACTGGTTTGAAAGAAAAGCCTTTCTATTACCTTTGTATAGCACAGTCTGTACCACTACAGTGAAATATGTCACAGTGCCTCAGCAAATACTGAAGTCACTCTGAAACAGCAGTGAAGTCAAAAGCTGGAAAAACTTCAAGTGTCATGTCTTTATCACCTCCTTCCTTCTCTCAAAGTTAATGAATACAGCCCTTCATTTAGGAATGGGAGAGATTCACAGCTAATGCAAGAAGACTTTCACAGCTGCAGATATTTTTCCTTTCATTATCTAATTACAAGGGAAATAGTCTTCCTCAGACTTTGCATGAGCAATTAATCAGTTGGCCATTGTGAAAAAAAAAAACAACCAAATAACTGTAGTAGATCATTAAGCTCATTATATTCTGGGGTCACATCTTCTCATCTCCTGTAGCTGAACCTTATTTCCAATCCATCCATTTTATTAATAATCCTTTTTGTTGCTTCTGATCTGTGATAACATCTATGTGTTTAAAGATTTGATTTCTCCTCTAAAGCTTCCTCCTCCTCTCAAAGTTGTTTAATGTAGTTTCCTGCAGCCTCCTTAACTGCTTGATAGAAAGTACCTCATGTGCAGCTACCTTATATTTATTTTTGTACTCATGGTGCTTGAAGGGCAGGGCTTCCATGGGGTCCTGTTCTCCTCAAGAAAAACAAATCTTTCCTAATTTTAGGCAGTGAGAAAATTTAGTCTTTGTCCTTCTCCACAAGAAAGCTTCTTCTTGGTGTACTGAGTCAAATTGTGAATGTCTCCTTCCTCTAGTTTAATGGTGCCAGTTACCCACCCTGTGCCTGTTCTCATATACAGGGCACATAGGAGGACATGATAGACCTGGTTCTTTATAACAAAATGTTTTGGTTTTCACATTAGTTGGCATGGGAGTATTTGTTACAACACAGCCAGAACACTCTCCACCTGAACTATCTCCTGATGCCTCTTCCAAGCCTAAAATGGAAAAAAATTAACCCAGATATAAGTCTGGGTCTCCTGTGGTACTTCACTGTTAGTTTAAATCTATTTTCTTTATCAGGTCTTACTATGGTGACCTATCTTTTCTCAGATGCTATTAAAATATTAAAGACAAACAAAAAATAACCAGTAAGGCTATCTGAAGAGCCAAAAACTATCATATAAATTCATAATGTAAAATTTCTACAAATTTCTACAAGATTTCTACAATATAAAATCTGTGGAAGCTTTTTTGAAATTTTTTGAAGCTTCAGAGATTATTTTCTGGTGCTGCAGGTCTGTGATAAATGGGAAGAGTGTTTTATCAGGGCAAATGTGAACCTTCATGACCAGGAGAACATCACAAGAGATGGTGTTTGTGCTCTTGCCATACATTTGGTTTGGTTGCTATACGTACCTCTTGTGCAAGTTTAAAACATGCTCTTCTCTCTCCAACTTTGCTGTGAGAATTGCTTGGTGTTTGGCTTTTGCAGCAATGACAAACAGGGCACACCCTGGCCCTCCCACAGGAGAAATGGAGAATCTAAGGGTGATGTTTTGTTAATATGACTCTGAATATGAACTTGGATAAGCTCCTGAAAAATAAGCTAGCCCCTGTAATGCACTGACCACTTCACACAGGATCCTGAATTCTGCTCTGCCGCTCTTTTCCTGAGTGGCTTCTGGAAAAGTAATACTGTCTGATACAGTCCAGTTTTGGAAAGAGTTCCTGAAGTCTGCTTTACAAGCCCTCACTGGAACAAAGAACAATATACAACCAAATGAAATGTAGTGCACTGGTGAAGTAGAATAACATGCTGAAAACAAACGAAACCATGTGAAGAGCAAGTTGAACAATTACTTCCATTCTTTCCTAAAATTCACTGTGTACAGTAGGGTAGCATCTTGAATAGCTAAGTGCCTCTCCAATACAACACACAGGCAAAACAAGAACAGCCCTTCAATATTAAAAGCATTCCTGCTGTGTCACATCATGGTGCCTGCACAAGCTGAATTCAAGACTTTTTATTGTTAAGAGGCACTGCCATTACATTACATTTTAATATGGATCTTTGCCAACAATCATAAATAAAACACTCACTCATAAACAATTCCTAAAGGCAGTGTGTCAGATGGTATTTCATTAAAAAAAGGCTTGCTGCAGTGGGGTACCATAGGCCATGGCTAGCTGGGGCTTTCTTTCCTGTGCATATTTCTAGGTGTTTTGTTGGTTCCCAAAAGGCTTTTTAATTGATGTAAGCTGTGCCTACCAGAAGATCCTTCATGCTAACGGATGGAAAGTTCACAGCTAAAACATAGAGAAAATCAGTGTTGTTTTCAAGATCTATCTCATGTAGGAAACCTGTAAAAGCTGTGAGAAACAGGAAAAACTCAAAATCAGTTACAGAATGGTGACAAGAAAAAAGTTAACCTGTGGGTTAAATTAAATAATATTTGCTAAATATCTTTAAATATTAGATCTGTAAGGGAAAACATATTTAAATATACTCATCCCTGGTATGCAAATTCTGAAATTTTCATGAAACAGAAAATATGGTACAGTGTGCTGCATAGATAAAATAACTGGACAGCTTTTCTCAAATTCAGCAGGAAGCATGTGGAATAAAAGATGAATACTCTCTCTCTGTTTACTAGACTGCTGTGGTGGCCATAGCAATAAAGAGTTTTAATAGACTAATTTTTAAAGTAATCTTCTGTTTTTCCTGCTCTCTGGACTCCTCCCAAGTTCTCTGCAATTAGCAGCTCACCGCAAACATTGGGAAGAATAAGGCTGAATTACTTTTACAGAAAGCTGTATTTAGTAACTCATTACAAAGCTGACATCACTGCAACAAAAGGTCAGTCGTGTAGGGATGTGGCAGAGGTTATCATGTAGCACAGTACTAATATACTGGGGGGAAAGATTATGTCAACTGCCTGCTGGTGTACATATCCAGGCTGCAATCTCCCCAGGGAATAAACACTCTTGGCAAGCACTGAAACCCAGAAATCTTCACAAAGCTGTTTGCAATTTGCAGCCAAAACTATCCACAAATGCTGGGAATAGACTACAGTCCTTGACAGCACACAACTCCAGACATTTCCAGGGGGGAAGTTTAATCTACAAGGATGTAGAAATATAAAACAAAGAATTGCTCAAAGTAACTGTTTGTCAGATCATGTGCCTCTAATTTGGTTTCCAGTGACATTACACAGCTGCAGCCAATGGATTCCAGCCAGGTCCAACAGTCACTGAAGTTCTTTTTTTGTTTAAATTTAGTATCTGAACATGTTTTGCCCATCATTAAAATGGAGAGTAATTTCTCAAAAGTGAACTGTAGAAGTTACAACTGCAAAGAACTTATTAGGTCACCTAGTCCCATCCTCAGAGCAATGTAGGATTGAAAACACATTGCAAGAAATACTGAACAGCACGGTGTTTGTTTTACTTCTTTTTCCCCATTCCTTTTTTCCTTTATTGTAATCGTTACCAGTATATTCAAAAGCTTAAAAAACAACCACAAATGCCAGTGTAAACATGCTTCAGGTATATAAGTAATATAAAGTATTGCACTTACAGAAGTCCTATGTTCAGTATCTCCTTATGGTGCTATTTCATCAGAGTTGTGCAGATGATGTGATTACAATGAGCTGCTGATATTATTTCTGAAGCTGCTACACACAATAATTAAATATTTACAAAATCTGGAAGCTCATTTTTTTTCTTCATGGAAGGATGATTTTGCCTGGAATGTATGGGATACAGAGGTGTGCAAATACGGGACAGGCTTGCTTTGTGATGGTATTTATCAGCTGATGTCTCAAATCTGCAAGGGGTCAGCTCAAAACCACCTGGGGGAAGGAGTCTATTAATGGTTTTCTGGGGGACTGGGAAGTTGTCAGGTCTCCTCATCCCTAGGAAACAGAGGTGCTTGCTTGTATGAAGCATACAGGGGCTTCACACAATGTCCATTAAGAGGCACATGTCTCCTTCTCTCTGTAACTTTTGTGGGCACACTGCATCTGATAAGCTAAAGACTCCATAAAGGTCTTGCAAATTTGTCTTAGATATGAAGCTGTAACACAGCTGCTGCTTGGATTTCCCAGGTTAGTCCGTATACAATAAATGATACATCTGCAAAATCTTGTGTCAGACTGGCAGAACTGACAATGTCTCTCCTATCTTGATGTGTTAGAAAGCAGAAGGCCAGGTGTTTAAAAGGAGCCAAAAAGTGGCAGAATGGATGAGGCCATTTACCAGTTGAGAAAGTGAGATGGATTAGAAAGAAAAGGAACTCAGGAGAAGGCAAGTGGTGTGTATGTTTCATAAAATGAACAATCCCTCATGAAGTTTCCACAATATTGCTAATTTCACACTCACGGGCAGCACTGAAAGCCTCAGGCTTTCACATAAAAATTTGCACAGATCAGGGCTTAGAGCCCCTGCTGAGATAAAGAGCATTTGCTGATAGAAGGGAAAGAATGAAACATCCTTTCTTTGGAATCCTAAACCCAGAAAAAAAAAAATATACTAAGTGCATATTTTTACTCTTTACCTCAAAATCTCGTTCTTTCTTTTTGTTCATGCTTGGCTGGCTGGCATCCTGTTTTTCTGCATAAATACAAATCCTGTCACCCTTTCCTGCAAGACTTAAAAAAAAAAAAATTAAGCCCTAAACTTTGCCAAGAGCATTACTTTTAAGATGCTGCCAGCTTGTAGATTGAAAAATGAAAAAGGCAATGATTTCTCTATGTGAAAAATTATGGCAGTAGCTGTTCCATTTTAAGAGGGGGTTTCAAAAAAGTAACAGGGCAAAGGACAAGAAATTTTGCTTCAGCCCCAAACCCACCAAGCCTTTTTAGTATCACCAGTGTGGCTGTGATAATTTAGAAGTGTTTCAGAAATGTCTGCATCCTGTGTCAGTGTACAGCTGCCAGCCATCAGCAAAACAAAGACAGGGTAACTCATCCCTGCTCTATACTGTGCATGGATTTAGTTATCTGGCTGTGATACTGCCAGCTCTGGGCTGAAAGAGATACAACATGTACTTGCTTATAATATGTCTCATCTTGTAAAGTGTTCCATAAATCTTCTGCTTTGCAAAACACCTCATAGCCAAGGAGGTTGTGCTCTGGGGGACAATGCTTTTACTCTTCTATTTACATGCAAAGTTAAGTATGTGATTTCTATTATTTTTTCCTTCTCTCAAAATCTATGTTGATGATTATAATAGATACTTATTCCAAAAAGGTGGAAAAATAAATAATTGTGCCCCATCTATAAAGTTATTTATAGACTACCTTTGTGTTTCAGAAGTACTTTCACAGTACTGACATATTGCCTGTCTCCCTGAGCCATAATTTACAGAAGTTCTTAGGGAGGTTTCAAAGGTACTCTGCATCATACAGTAGCATTCAGAAGGTTTGTCCTGCTTCATCTTCTAGACAGTACAGCAATGAAGGCATTCTCTCCTTGAGAGATTTGGGCTTGTTCTGGAAGCATCTCAGTATACCACATGTGCTCAGAAGCACCTGCTGAAACGTACACTGACTGGAATATTGGATAAACATTCTGTTCAGTGGAAAATACGTTTATAAGGCAGCGATAAGTTACTTTCTTTGGCAAGGATGGCCATCATGTGGCATGTTCTCAGAACATTGCGTAGATCAGATTGACGCCATGTCACTCGCAGGTACAAAGGAAGACTAGTTGGAAAGAATCTTTCATTTAATCCTCATTGTGTTTCTAGTCTCTCAGGCAGGATTCTTACTTGAACTGTCACTCTCTTCTTTTATGCATCAGTAGTCTTGTTATTTGTCAGCTGTTGCCTGTCAGCCATGTCATCTTGAGGAGGTCTAGCTCTGTCAAAGAAGCCACACTGCAGAAAAAATCAACAGAAACAAAGATGTCATGGTAAAACAACCACAGGAAGACTCAGTTGCAGTTTGATTGTTCATTCAGGAAACCTGAAATGTTGGGCACAATGCATGGCAGGCTGAGAGACTGTGACGACATTTTATTTCTATCTAAATCATTCCCTACAAAAGTTTTAGAAGCAAGGCATTGAGTTCCAAAGCACAGCTTTAAAAATCCAAATTATATGAAAGATGTCTTTGCAGGAGATGTAAAGTTGGCCTGAATGCTGGTATGGACTGATGCTAATGAGAAATCTGCTCCTCTCAGTTCAGCAATGCGCTCATTCAGAAAAGAGGTTTAGACTGACAAGAAGTAATCATAAGAGAAGTGTAATATGTGTTGGGAAATGTCCACAGGATAGTGTTGTGACCTGGTCTAAAGATCACTAAAGATGAGATTCTTCCCACCTTACTTAAGCTGCCTAAAATTCACTCTTTTAGTTGAAAGGTTGAAAGCTCAAAAAATATTAAAGGAAGGTACCACCAAAAGGTAATTTCTCTCCTCCTTGAATGCTTAGACATAACTTCTTGCTGCTGCTAACTGACCAGGTGAAGTAGGGAAGTTACCATAACCTTTAGGCAGCTAAAGACAGATGAACCATATCCTTATGTAAGGAATTATTTCAATCTTGTTTTTAATGTGAACTGAGAGCATGGATAAAAGTTACACTAGCTCCCTGTAATACAGCAGTTTCCAGTAATTTGTTTCTTTTGAAGGGAGTGTAACAACCAACACAAAAATAGAAAACTTTTGAAAACATAATATATTATATATTAATATAAAAGGCAGTCTTCTAAAAATTAATTCTCAGAGCAGGGAATGTTATTCCATGCTTACAAAAACTGGAAATTCCTGAATTATTCAGAGAAAACAAAGTTAGAGTAACTTCTTTTTGAACCTAAACATCCTGAAATAGAGGATCATAGGTCTTGGGAAATGGAGCCAAACTCTGTATGCCCATTTGTGACCAGGATTCAGTAATAAAGGAAGACTTTAAAAACAAGTTCCCTGCATAAAGGTCAATGACATTAGCATGTCAGAAATGCTAAAACAAAAAAAGAAACACGTGTCCTGTTGCCTTTGCTCCAAACTGCTAAAGATCAAAAAATTCTAGCCTCTCTTTTTATCTGTTAGAATATTTCATTATTTTCAGGGTTTTTTTGTTTGTTTGTTTGTTTTTTGTTGGTGTTTTTTTTTTTTTTTTTTTTTTTTTTAGGCAAGAGTAACAGGAACAATGAAACATACCTTCCATAAAGCTAGGGTCAGCAGAGCTAGTACTAGTAGTCCAAGAAGTATGGCTAGTATTATAACCCATAAAGGGATCTCAAATGAGACATTTGGGGTGGACCAAATGACAGATGTTCTGATCTGCAATGAAAGGAATACATTTAATGAACAAAAATGAAGCAAGCAAAGCAAGTCTGACAGTAGAATGCAGAGGTTTGGAATTCATACATACATAAAAGTCTTGTCATATCAGACATATAAATAATTTTCCCATAATACAGAGTAGCAAAAATATCCCCTTCTGTGCAGATGCTCCAGGAATATTCAAGGAGCAAAGTTCTGTTCACATGCTGGTACAGCTTAGGACACTGAACTGCACTGAATTACTCCCAAACAATGGTTGACTTTGGCCCAAACTCTTAATTCAAACCACAGTAGATGCCAGCAACATTTTTTTAATTTTAATTTCTGCTGACATACCAGTATACATTTTTTCCGATGATTTGCATTTCATCTAAGCAGCCCAAAATGAAACTCAAGCAGTGTGTATTGTCCCTGTGATAAAACCTAACACACAGTATGATGATCTCTTCTTTAAAAGAAGCCAAGCATACATATTATTACCTAAAGGGGAAACAAGTGTGAAATGTGCTCTTTCATTGTCTGAGGCTCTACAAAGCAGCAGAGGTTTACATCACTTATCAGAGGTTTTAACTGCCTTGGCAAACTTCTCTCTTTAGACCTTCATGTGGACAAAGAGTAGTAATAACCCTTTTGTATTTCTCCTTCTGGGGACATCCATACTCTCCTCCATACTCTCCTTTCCATACCTTGTACAAAATTTATTGTATGCTCTCAGGCTCTGCTTGGAAGTCTCCTCATCAGTCTTACTGAATATTTGCTCAGTCCCTGCTACTATCAAGTGGGAAGGAATGAGTTTGGGCTTTCCTTAGCTCTTCTGACACAATTATATCCCTTCAGTCTTAGATTATTTTCTCTAACTTTTCCCTTTGTTGTTAGCCTAGGAAGTGATTTCTCTCTGTGTTTTCTCTTCGACCTCTCTTGTCTACTCCTAGTCTCCCTTAGGACAAGTATGGGACAGATGGAAGTTATTTGCTTTATGACATGATGAAATCAATTTGCAGAGAAACTGAAGACACAAACTCTCAAATTATATTCATCTTCTGTACTCAAGGTACAGCTAGGAAATCTACTCTTTTTAATAAGTTTCTTGGCTATGGTCCAAGTCCCTAAGCTGTGCTCATTGTAAATTTTCTTTTTATGTTTTTTTTTTCCTTTATTACCTTAGTGATTGATGCACTAGAAATTTAACAAAATAGTAATTTCTAATTTGTTCGTTGAAGGAACAGCACCTAACTTTTAAGAATGGGCACAACTCTGTAGTTCAGCTCAAAACTGTTTCCATTCCT
The DNA here is from genome assembly GCF_050655825.1 of Lonchura striata. NCBI lineage: Eukaryota > Metazoa > Chordata > Aves > Passeriformes > Estrildidae > Lonchura > Lonchura striata. The sequence continues at coordinate 21,381,167 of NC_140704.1, read as the reverse complement.
GTGCCCCTTATTTGTCTCCTTGAAGATGGCAAATTTAATCATCTAATCCTTTCTGTAGCATTCAGTCCTTTCTTCTCTCACTTTTTCTTGTGATCTGAATTTTTAAATAGACTTTTCCTTCTGAAAGCACCAGTAGACCTGTCTTCCAGCTACTGTCAGGCTTAACTGGAAGACACTTCTGCATAATAATTTTCACTTATTACATCTGTGCAGCCAACTGCTCCCTACTCTGACACAGCTCTTACAGAGATGGCAGTTTAGTGAACTCTACTAATCCACATATTTTTTCTAGTATCCCTCTCCAGGAAACAAAATGTAGGGACAAACTTTCTATGTAGGAAACCGCTTGCTTTCTACCAAAGCTTACACTGAGGGTTACACAGAAAATCCCAAACACTGCCCAGTCCTGGTGTTTGCCCTTCAATACTGGCTCTGAAGATGAAGTACTTGCAGTTCTGGCCATACCATCGTTGGTCTAGCAAACACAAATAATATACATCTTTGGAGCAGCTTTGAATAGTCATAAGTCTACAATATTTCAAAAATATAGAATCTAAAAAGAACAATTATAAGAAAAAATTAAAGCAAGAAAGAATGACTTTAAGGAAAACAGCACTGATAAAACAACCCAGGAAATGTCACATTTATCTCCCAACAGATATCCGGATGGTCTGATCAAGCGATCAACCATGCCTTTGCCAGCAAAGGAAGACAATTCCTTTTCCAGACTCCTCTTTGGGTTGCTTCTTAACCACTGCAAAATTCCATAGGCTCTGTGCATCATTAGCTTCAGCTAGAGCAGAGCTTATTTAGTAAGAATAAAATGTTCTTCAATGGCTCTGCTTGTGTTTCAGAGTGGCATTAAAATGCAAGGGCAGAGAAAATGAGAGAAGGGTCATTCTGATATACCTGCAGAGACTCTTTCTAAGAAAAGCCAATTAAGGAAAAAGATTAATTCAAGTAAAAGGTTAACTTACCAGGGAAAACAGAAAGGGGGCTGCTTGAAGCCTGTAGAAAACAATGGGCTCAGCTGACCAAGGAAGAAAACATCTCCATTCTACTGCTAGCAAATCATGAATGCTGCCCTGAAGCAAGCCTGATCACATACAGCACAAGAGTTGGGAAGTGCTCACGAAAATTCATGGGCCCCAAGACAGCAAAAATGGACTGATTCAAAAAACTCCAACTCATTCACAATGTGCACTTTCTCTGCTGGCAGACTCTGAGATAGTACACACATGAAGTTACAAATTTTAATTATTGTTTAGAAAGGACCTGACACTGTCAACATACAGGCTGCATATCTTAATCATCTAAGATTTGAGCTTCACTATGGTTTCTCTTTGTAACACTATCACTTGTCTGAGCATGTTGCTATTAATCTGGAGCACTAATGTGAAAGACTACTTACCAAAACCATCTTAAAAATATTTGTAAAACAGCAGAAATAACAAAAAGCAAGCAGTGCTTTCTGTTGTCTCAAGTTTAATTAAATGACTGACTCCATTTTATAACAAGATCAAATTACAGGGAAGAACCCTTTACATGCAAGACTTTATTTTGCCACTTGTGCTACTGATAGCTTCAGCCAAATTCCTAGCTAGAAAAACGTGACCAAGATAAATACAAGAGGAAATGGAAGCCAACATTTCTCCTTTGGAGTGGATTGTAGGACATCAATAAAACAGAACAAAAAAGATTCTGACAAGCTTCTGGGTAGGTACAGATGGCATGATAATGGACATCCTGGGTCTGACCAGGAAAGGGTTAATTTTGGGAGTGGCCTGAAGGGGGCATGGCCAGGACCTGGAGGTTACTCTATAACAGCTCACGATATTTACCTGAGGCTGCAAAAGGGAGTCTCTTCCAAAGATCCTCCCAGTTGAGTAAGCCTGGCAGAGGGAGTGTTTGGTATTGTCTATTAGGGAGCTTCCCTGTCAGTCTTTCCTTTCTTGTACCCTCTGGCATAGTATTGTTGCTGTTGCTGTTAATTTTCTTATCTTATTGCTGTTTCCTATAAATTGGTCTTGTCTCAACTTGTGATCTTCATGTTTTGTACCTTCAATTCTTATTTCCATCCTGTTGCAGGGTGAGAGGGAGGGGAAAGCAGGGAAGCATGCAAGCAGTGCATGGTTTAAAGAGTCACAGTAGGAGAACTAAACTGGAGAGTACCATTCCTAAACCATGACAACAGTCTACTGAAATTTTACATCCTGGATATGGAAACTATCTGAGTGGGCAAGGACTTCTTGGAGTAGGAGGAAATTTTGGTTTACAAATTTCTTCAGATAGTATTTGATTGAACCACATTTGGTTCCTTGGGCACCAAGTCCAGTTTAACCCAATCTAAGGTAACTACTTCAACACCACAGGTGCTGAGACAGGGGTGAAGTAAGCTGCTGTGTGATGTTTAGGTCTGAATAGCCCATAGGGCAGCATATGATTGCACAGGAGCAGAGCAACAACTAGACTCTTAATGTGTGCCAATTCACTGTACAAAGTTAGGTAGGGTTAATCCAGACCTCAAAACATGTTTGAGATCCTTCTAAAATCAGTGCAGACTATTTCATTAGGGATGGTAGATTTCATTAGGTTTGACAGCAGTTTATGCAACTACAAGTACACATGTTGTCTTTCCATGCCTTCTTTTATGTGACACTTCTAGATATTTGCTGTATTTGTGTGCTGTGTTTTCTTTCCTCTTAGGCTATAAAAACAGCAACACAAGGTAGTTCTTATTCTGATATCTACAGAGCACCTATCAGCATGGATCTAAACAAGGACATGTGGATTTTTCTGAAGATGCTAAACAATTATGAGTGGTGTAGCAGCACTCAGCCTTCCTTGTGCTGCCTGTGTTCAAAATAATTTCTCCCTTCCTCCTTCTGTCATTCTGCTTTTACAGATCATCAAGGACAACTTGTGGTTTAATTTCAGTAGCTCAGCTGGAACTTGACAAATGTTGAAACATAAACAAGAAACTGTAATCTTATAGAAAAGCAGGATATCATGTTCATAATCCTTAGATTATCAGCAATGAGCAAAACAGACAGCAGAAATTAGGTCTATCCTGTATCAAGCAGACACTGGTGCAAAGCTGGCACATTACCCTTCTCTTTTAGCCTGAGTGCAGCCAATGCTAATGAAATATTTTCCTGCTAAAATCTTGAAACCATCCTGTCAAACCCACACCCTTTTCCCATAAATTCTTCTTTGTCTTTGGTTTTAAAAGCAAGGGAATGGTTGTGCTAAGTACTTGAAATTTATTTCCTGAGCAGGGGATTATATGTAGGCATCAGTCTCACTCTTGCCTGTGTGCATTACCAGTAGGATATAATGTCCCTGGGCTGCCCCCCTTTATACTCTACACAAAGCCTTGCAAGGCTACTACTGCAAGTCCTTGTAAACAATTTGAGACTGCAAGTCCTGAACACCCACAGAGTTGAGGCAGAAGCTGGAGGGGAAGACAGAAACAAAACATTCCTTCAGTTTTGTCTGCCCTGTTTCACCATTTTTACAGAGGACTGTCACTTTACCCCATGCTGTCCACAATAGTTTTTGATTTAAAACAAGTTTGTATTTTCAGCTTGGATTTCTGTTTAGTACTGCAGGATCAGAGCCAGGGAATGTTTCCATCTAAGGTGGCCAATATGAAGTGGATTTTTTAAACAAGTGTTGCATGTTAACACTGTACTTTAGTTGTTTGTTAGCTTTCCCCTCTCTTCAGGACAAGAATTTATGCTGAACACTGAAAACAATGCTTGATTCTCTGTCAGGTGGGTGAAAAGCACATCTCAAAAGATTTGAGAGGAGCCACCTGACTTCTGACACTGAGATGAGGGTGAACATCTCACACTTCTGGTATCCAAAGATGGCCAGAGAATGACATTTGCCTCAGGGAGTGAGATGAGGGTGAAGTTGACCTAAGAGTTATGGACAGAGCCTTTGTTTGCTATTGGAAATAAAATCCACAATGGTCTTAGCACAGATGCTGTCAGACAGTCTTAACTTCATAACCCTTCTTGTGGTTCCATTAAAGTAATTCGTTGCTTATGAAAGTGTTCTTCTGGGGAGGCTTTTAATTTGTGCCTTTTTAAAAATGTGACATAGTTAAGCTCACTGTAAGTATATAGAATAATTAGTAGCATTTTTGCCACTGTATTTAATCCAGTTTGGATTTTGCTTCTGATTTTGTTGTCTTCAGGATAGTCTTTGACTCCTCTGCAAGGGAGCACAAAGCAGAAAGAAGCACAAGAAGTAATCTGTTGCTTCACTGGCACTTCCTTGTGTATAGATGGGATTAAGTTTGACTGGTGCAAACTTCCAGCATCTGTGGTCAGAATTCAGTGCATCCCGGTGGTATTCTCACAAAGTTGTTTTTTTTTCTCCCTGGTTCTTTAGAAGACACACTTCAAAAACTAAAAATAACTTCTCAATAATTTATTCTGCTACTTTAAGAAACAGTAACTAAATTAATTATTATTCTAGTGCTACTGCTTTTGCTGCCCATGATGACCTTCCTTTAGTCTTCAGAAATTTTCTTTACAGAGGCTGAGAAACAGGAATTCTTTTGTACTTCTCCATGTCCCCATCCAACCATTACAGCATAACATCCTTTTAAATTCTCAAAAAAAATACTCAAAATAGAATGTAAAAGCTCCCTCAAGCTTGAAGTCACAATAACTAGTTGCAATAACTACTGAAGTTACAATAACTAAAAAAAGTTATAGGTCTTAGTCTGAAACCAATGTTACTCACTGGAGGATGACCACTGGTCAAACAGTTTAGATTAAAGGTATCCACAGGAAAAAAATCTTACCAAATGTTTAAGAAATGCAACCATATTTTATTAAACTCCCAAACTGGCACAAGAATCATAAACTAAAATAAAACAAATTTCTGCTTATTCTAACTTTGTACTTTTTGCAATAAAAAGTACTTTCATGTTGCACATGAAATTCACCAAGACAGTGTTATTTATCACAATAATACTTGTAGCAAAAAATTGAAAAATTTCTCTTGAATGAAATAGCTGTAAGCAAGGAAATTCAACCAGTTGTATAATATATGGTTGCAATTCTAAGACTATCAAAATTAATGGAAATACTAATATAGATGAAAGTGGATTCTGATTTAAGCTCCATGCTAATTTTCTGTTTGATGCATTTTAATTCTAATGTTTTACTATAAAAGATCCAGATTTTCTTACATTTCCCTAATGTTTCACACACCTTTGTATCATGACCCTGTCTTCAAGATCTATGTGTTCAAGACCTATACTCCATGATTATAAAGTCCTTAGAACTACAAATAGGACAACATGGCTCTGTAGGTTACTGATGTGCATGGGATTATTCATGACATTAAAACCTAAAGTAAATATCAGCCTGCCTAACTGGAATCCAGCCCTATAAGAATTAAGTTAATTATAAGAATTAAATGAAGGACAAACATTTTATTCTTTAAAATTATCTTCTTTATATAATTTAGATATATATTTAATATTATCTTCTTTATATAAACCTTAAAGTGCTAGCTGATTATTAGTTATATACTTTTGAAAATTGATTTTAAAAATATTTAAATCTGTTATCCACTTCCACCCTTTCATTGTCTGAAGGAAAATCATAAACCTTGAAAGAAAAATCTTTGGAAGCTTTTAAAACACAACTAGTGATCTTTTTCAGAAGGAGCAAAAATATTAAACTGTGCCCAACTTCAAGGAAATATTTCTTCTTGCAAGTGGAACATCAAAGAACTGGTGCATATAACACATCAAGCTGTAGAGCTGGCAAGCATCCACTGCCATGGCCAGATATGAAACGACATAAAAGCGTTATCATTTTTCAACATTTTACAGTTGCCATTACAGGCATTTTGCTGTAAATCATCTGCTGCAAATAACAAGCTTTATACTGGCTGGAGTAAAAGAATGAAACGCTTATCTGGTCATTTGGTAGATCATCTGACACTTGTTGAGAACAGCAGGCTATCACCTGGGGTAAAGCACTCCAGTCCAGATGAAGGCCCCACTATCAACAGAATTCTGCACATGTGTTTCTGGTATGGAACACATGCTGCAAGAAAATAAAAAGAGCCTGAGTATATCTGGCAGCTTGGTGCCTTTGAACCTTTCTGGATGAATACTGCATTAAGCACCAATCCTCTCTAGTGAAATCATGGTTCTACTGATGATGGAGGTTAGAATCACTGTGCACACAGAACCAAGATTTTACCTTGTGTCTTCCCAGAGCAAGTATCAATCAACCCTTCAATCTGTGTATGCAAAACAAAACTTTATAACTTGTATTCTCTAAAATATACTCTAAGTAAGCTCCAACGTGTATTATTCTGTTGGTTTTCTAAGTAAGAAAGTATTCTGTCCCTACTCCTACATTCAACTTGGCAAAGTTTGAACTGAGCTTACCTTTTAAAAGAAGGACTGTAACTGATGAATCTTTATAAAGGTGAAAATATTAAGCCTTAAAATTTCACATTACTCTTATACTAGAATCAATTTTTGCTCTCATATTTTCCTTATCTTTATCAGTAATGAGAAAATAGAGAGAATTTTAACCATGGTATTAGACACCATAAGAAACAAATTACTTTAATGTGCTCTCCAAACTCAGTCCTTTGGCACCAGCAAACAATTAAATCAAATTTATGCCTCCAAAATTAATTTTTCATATAGTAGTCCAGAGCCATACAAATCCCAGTCTGCAAATAAGGCAAGTACTTTAGCATCTATCTATCTATCTATCTATCTATCTATCTATCTATCTATCTATCTATCTATCTCTCACTTCTGTAAGGATTACCAAGTAAATTTTTATCTTTGCACTTGATGTGCTGTGAGGTGGCAACCCTAAAAGGCATACAGACCTTCCTGAAAATCAGGGCATCAAAAAAGCTTAATACAGCTTAATAGAGATAAGCTGCTGTAGACAATGCACAAGCTTGTGTGAGAGAACTGCTGACTGGGAGAAGAGTGAGCTCTCTAAACCTGACAGAAATATGATTCTGGATTTTGCATAAAATTTCCTCTGGATTTTTTTTACCCCAAACAAAGTAACTAGATACTTGTTTTCACAGTTCTGTTGTCTTTTGGGTGAAAAATCCATCTGAATTGCAATAAAGCAGTCTGCACATCAGTTCAACAAGAAATTATTTTAAAATGTAGTAAGACTCATGTATCATCAACTTCCACAGAAAGCAATGAAGTTATTTCCTTTAGGTATTACTTCAGGAATTTAAACTAGAAATACAGGAAAGACCAATCTCAATATTTTCATCTATAAGAACTTTCACAGCTGTGATGAGAGTGACCAAATACATATGCTTCACACAAAGATATATTTTTCAGTTACTTACTGCTATGCTTCCCTCAGGGAGCTTTGCTGGTTGCACTTTATATGGCATACTCTTAACTTCAAAGGAAACATTGGAAGAAAGACTGTACAGATCATTCTTTCTCTAAAATGATAGAAAAAAAGAAATTATTAAAACCCATGTTTATTTTTAAAAACATTATGAAAGATAAATAGACACAAAAACTCCAGAGCACTGATTTCATAAGTCAGATTGTTTCTTTTGGTGAAGAGTGCAGGAATTGAGACCTATATGTGTCCATGAGATAAATACAGCATGAACCTGCAATACAAAGGCCACATGTTGAAAATGGGGAAGAAAGGTTAGCTATGCAGAAAGATTCATACAGTTGTTTCTCATTTTTCTCTATGAAACTGGTGTGTTAAAAGCATGGGCGAAGTTTATAGGGCATCTATGTTTTAAACCCTCACCTGTGCTGACCAAGCTCAACAGCCAGCATGGGTATATTGAGAACATTTACAGGTCTATGTTGACACCAGGTTGGGAGAGCTTCCTGATAACATCAAAGAAATGCCTGTGCCTTCCCACCAAACAATAGAAGGAACAACCATCTTTGAACTTCACTAACACAGAATCACAGAATAGTTTGGGTTGGAAGGGCCCTCTGGAGATCAGTTAGTCCAACTCCTCTGCCAAGGCAGTCACCTAGACCAAGGTATACTTAGAACATGATTGATTTCCTAGTGCAGTAGAGCTCAGAAATCCTACCCACCTTGCTTGTTTACTAAGTTGTAACAATGTGAGAGGAATGTACAACAGCCATTGTTTAACTGGCCACCTAGTAAAATATTCACGTAGCTGTCATTAAGCATTTCAACAAACCCAAAGATGTGCAGACAAAATGTGCAATTGATTTTCTGGGTGACACTACATGCAACTCATCTTGTATATCCCTTCCCATGTAAATCTGGGGTAGTGATTTGGATCTACTTTGAAAGTGCTTCAATATTCTCTGAGAAGCATTATATTGCTAAGTGCTAATATGGTCAATGGAATTCAGAGGGCTAGGAGTTATGACTGTTATATCCTTTTTCTATATTATTATCATCCTATTTTTGCTACCTGTCTTAATCCTTTATGAAATATGGTTATCAGACTTCAACACAATGTTTGGCTGATGATTTTCACAGAAAGACAGAGCTTTACAAGTAAATCAGTCTTTCCTTTTGTCAACAGCTTTTTCAGTCCAGCACATTTGGAACACCATTGTCACTTCCTGAATCCCCTTCTGCAAAACCTTCTCATTCCTTCTATTTCTCACACATTTAGGAGTTCTCCTCCACTGACAAGATTTGTGTCCTTTGTGATTGTTCAGCATCTTTTCCTCAGTATTTCCCTGTCATTTCCTGTTTCATCAAAAGCATAAACCCTCTCAAAGAACTGCTTTCCCTTTTTCATCTCTTTTGCTGAGCCAAGACTGAGGTGAAAAGACCCCTTAATAATTTGGGCTACTATTTCTTTCCTTCACAGATAGAGAAAGGTTTGTTTGTGAAAATGACCTGAAATAAGCATAATATAAGCCTGGGAGCCAATGTGGATGCATTTGAATGACCATGCCCACCCCAAAGTTTTCACAGAACTGCTGTGGCTGAAGAGCATATTTGGAGTTTGTTTCCTCCAAGCACAGGCGCAGTAGAATCAACTAGAGCAGTATGCTCACAACCATTCCAGTTAGGGTTTGAATATCTCCAAGAAAGGAAACTCCACAATCTCAAGAAGCAACCTGTTCCAGCTTTTACTACCCTCCAAGCAAAAAAGGGTTTTTTAAATGTTGAAATGGAATTTCCTGTACTTCAATTTGCGCTTCCTCCCTGTTCCTTGATATTGAGAAGACCCTGCAGTGTGTTCTTTACCCCCTCCAGTCAGATGTTTACACATGCTGATGAGATCTGTCTTGAGCTTTCTCTTTTCCATCTCTCTCAGCCTCTCTTAGTATATTGAATGCTCCAAGGCCTTAATCATCCTTGTGGCTTTTAGCTGGACTTGCTCCAGTACATCCACGACTCACACGTCTCAGGGAGTCCAGGACTGAACTCCAGATCTGTTTTATGCTGAGTACAGAGGAAGAATCAATTCCCTTGGCCTGCTGGCAGTGCTCTTCCTAATGCAGCCCAACAGGTGATTGACTTTGTTTTCTGCAATGGCACACACAGTGGACTCATGTTGAACTTTGTATCCCATGGTGCTCCAAGATCCTTTGCTAGAACACTGCCTTCCTGGTTAGTTGGAATAATCCTATGTACTGGCACATAGGATTTGCATTTCCCTTTGTCAAAATTTATGAAATTCCTGCTGACTCACTTCTCCAGCCTGTTGAGGTTCTTCTGAAGAGCAGGACAAACAACTGGCATATCAACCACTCCTTCCACTTCACTATCATCTGCAAATTATCAGGCTATTAGGTCAGTAAGCATGATATCCCTTTTGTAAATCCACACTGACAGCTTCCAATCATCTTCCTGTCCTTGAGATGTTTGCAAATGTCTTCCACATTTTTTTCTCCATCACCTTCTCTTCTCAAGGATTGAAATAAGGCTGACTGACCTATAGTTCTCTGAATTCTTCTTGAAGACAAGTGTTACCATTTGCTTTTTTGCAGTTTTCAGGAATTCTCCCCAGTCAACATGAATTCCCAAAGATAATTGAAAAAAGTTTCATATTCTGATTGCCCCTCCCTCAGGACTTCTATGCATATTCCATCAGGTTTTTTGGACTTCTGTATGTCCATTTTGTTTAAATGTTCCCCTATCCTTACATTTCTCTGCTGAAGATAAATGTTGATAGCTGCAAGTTTCCTCTCTGATTGCAGAGACCTTGGTTTACTGTATGCAGATTTTCCCAGTAAAGACAAAAGTGCTGGAGGGAAGCCTTGGGTAACTCAGCCTTTTCTATGTTCCATTCAGGAGAAGACCTTTATTTTCCTTAGTCTTCTTTTGGCTGCTGATACACTTACAGAAGCCTCCTTAATGCCCTTTAAATCCCTTTCTAGGCTTAGGTGCTGGTGGGCTTCTACTTTCCCAACTCCATCCCTGCATTCTCAGACACTCTCTACATTCCTTATCCAACCCCTGCCCTGGGTAAACTGACTCTGCTTCCACCTCTTTTATGTTTCACAGAATCCTAGAATTACAAAGATTGGAAAAGACCTCAAAGATGATTGAATTCAACCTTTAGCCTATCACCATCTTTGTATGTCTGGATTGTAACAAGATGGTAAAACTCCACTTGTCAGGATGGACAGTTCTTGAGCTTAAAGGATGATGATCCTGGAGAATCAGTAGTTCTTCTGGACTTCTCTTTTTTTCAGGATAATTTTCCATGAACTTCTTCCAAACAGATCCCTGTAAAGGGTGTTCTCCTGAGCTCCAGGGTTGTAGTTCTGGTATTTGCCTTGTCCATTCAGTCTCCTTTTAAAAAACTAATTTTCTCTGCAAATATGTGAGGGTGATAAAAAGCCAGCACATCTATTGCCTTCTGGAACTAATTTGCTTATGCCATAATTTTGTTATTTTAAAATATTGAGAGCAGCTGAATGGTTATTATCAGAAAATTCAACCTCTCCTTGGGGCCTATACTAGAAAAGAGCAATTCTAAAACATCTGTCTCAAACAACTACACAGGCATAGTCAAATCAGCTGCTTAGAGATATCTAAGCATCAAATGGGAAAGATAGCATCAAATGGGAAACTATTTCAAAACAAACTATCAATATCTATCTATTTCTGTCAATAGTGTTTGCAAAATTAGGCTTGGTAAATAGGTAGTTTTATAAACATTCATGGTTCTGATCATCTATGAAGTGATATTCAAAAAAAAAAATTTCCTTATCATGTTAATTATTTTCCATTTCCAGACTCAAGACATTTTTCATATTTTATTCTTCAGCACTAGATTCCTCCTCACACAAAATCTCAGCATGTTTCTGTGGGTGTGCATTCAGGAAAAAAAGCCTTATATTTTCAATCTTAAGCAATTTATATCAAGCAGGATTCTGGATATAAATCATATGATTATATGATTTATAAATGTAATCTGTAATGGAGAGAGCAGAATATGTTATTGAAGAAGTAGACATTAGACATTCAGCTGGATTGGCTAAGGTACAGTAAAGGCATTAACTTTTCTTGAAACCTCCTATAAAGGAAACAGCACTAATGGAAAAATAAAGCCTTTCACCTACTATACATGGCTTATTTAATTTTCAGCTTATATCAGCAACAAGAACGTCCAAGGAGGGTACTTCCTGTGGATTAATGCTTGGCTTGGGTTAGTAAACTTGGGTTGTGACCACAGCTATCAACTCGCCTCAACCCTTGATTAGACTCCTGGAAATGCTGGAGTACAGGAATGGAGACTATAAAAGACTAGAGAATATTTTCCTGCATTTACAGAATTATGTGTTTGTGGCAAAGGACTTGAAAACAATGACTGTGGTCAACATTGGTTGCAAACAGGATTCTTACTTGTATAACACCTTTGAGATACAAGCAGCTGTCTTTCCTACAGCCTTTTTTATAATTCTCAAGCCAATTGTAAGAAACAGCATTTCTTTACTGTATCATTTTCTAAATAGTGTATGTTTAAATATTCAGTATTTACTGGAAGCTGCAGGAATTGTGGTTTGAAATTCAAGCTGAGGACTTAGTCATGGCTCAGAGGAAGGAGAAGAAAGAATCTGGTATTTGTGTCAGTGCTTAATGATCAACAGTAGAGAGTCCAGCCCTAACTACACTGGTCTTTTGTGGTTCCCCTTGTGTTAGAACAAGCAGAACCCGATCTCATGCTCGTTGCTGAGATAGTAGTTTGCAATATTCTGGGAAGCAGGCAAAACATGGCTATTCCCTGTGGTGCCTGGGTGGCAGATCCTGATGATGTATTTATTAAAACTTCTCTCTCTCTACATGCTTTTGTTTCACAAAAAGATTTTTGAATTGAAGCCTTTGTTTTCTTAAAAGTTGCAAGACAAAAAAGCAGCCAGAAATAAAGGAAAGTGTTCCCAATAAATATTCAGTGCAGTGTTTTCCTACATACAAATGAAACCAAAATAATGTGAGAACTGATGGAAAAATCTTTGACAATTTGAAAGACAGTTCTCCAGGCTCCAGTGGAATGGAGGTGCTTTCTGCAGGAAGCTGACCTCCCCAAAGCATTTCTAAGGTATGTGGCCATCCTGGTCAGAGATCACACTGAAATGCAGGAACAGATCTGGATCCCAGGGAGCTAGATTGAAGAACAAAATCTTTACAGCTTAAAGACTCACACATCATTGCTGTTCTGCAGGTTTGAAGAGTCCAGCTACTGGAGAGAGTCCTCAGAATGACTGCTCCATTGCCTCTCTGGAGAATTGTTCAGGCTCTTGGAAATTCTTTTTATTACTGCTTAGATGTAGCCTAGTGAAGTCTCCCTAGCTGAAATGCACATACTTCCCCTATAGCAAGCTGCATGCTGTGGTGGTATTTTCACCCCAAGAACTTAAGACTTTTGCACATGGAGTTCAGTGCTGTTACAACAATATTGGCACTGCTTGATTAAAATCAGTTTCCCTTTGTATCTGCTGGAGTCTGGCACACTTTAAAGACAGGAGGGTAAGCAATGCCTTTTAAATACATGCTTTGGGAATTCATTAGCTTGTTTCTTTGACCAATACCTCCCAAAACCTGGACTGCTGCCAATAGAGTAGCTTAAGTAAATGCTGAGAGTAGAGCTCATACAACTACTTCTCCTTAATAATTTGTTTAAAAATTTATATCTGACTCTTTACACATGGTAAAAAGTATTTGTGCTATCTGTAGCAAGAGGATATCTCTACCTAAATAAAGCTGTGACCAAAGACAATACTCTGAAAATCAACACATCCTTCTCTTTATCATTATATTATTTGACTTCATATATTTTTTTTACATTCATTTTGACAGCCAATTTTAACTTATAATAGAGGCAGCTTTTATGCGATTCCAGAAGACTTCAATATACAGATTACAACAGTTATCAATCCATTTATTTCTTCATATATCTACATTACCTATACTATCAAGATATGTTCTGCTCTTGTTAACAACATTGTTTTTAAATAAAAACATTCGTTTTAAATAAAAATTAATGAAAACAAAACTAGGTTGTACCCAAAAGACTTAGAGTTAGTTCAGCCCCATGCAAATGTCTCTTTCTTTCTAGCCTTCATTCCACATAAACAATCAAATCCAGTATAATGAAGTATTTTTGGCCACAACCAAAGTTTTGGGTTTTACTTATTTTGTTTTTTCAAATAACAACAGTGTTTTGATGCAACTGAAAATTTTGTTGATGATTTCCTCTTTATGTTATTACCCAGCCTAGAGAAATTCTACCACACTAAAGAGGCTCTGAGTTCACCAGTAATAAAATATGGAGTTTCTCAACAAAATTTCTCATTGGAAGGTGCTCTCCAGCTGTGGTGACAGCTCCAAATTCCAGGCAATGAAGGCAAACGTGAGAGGATGTCAGGACTGGGAGGACTTGTAGTTGATGGTCCAAACCAACAAGATATTACATCATGGTCTTCTTATTTTTCTATACCCTTTCAGACCTCTCAGTATTTTTTTATATCCTTGGTGCAGCTTCAGCAGAAGGGAACACCATAATTTTATAAAGCAGGGATGTGGGTTTGAATTGAGTTTGAATTTGAGTTTGAATTGAATTTTTGTCTTCCAGTCCTCAATTCTCTAATCACTGGACTGCCAGCTCTTGCTTCTGGCAATTAATATGAATAAACCAAGTCCTCTTCAAGTCTTTAATCTTATTCTATAGGTGCCTTCTAAACAATTTTTTGGATTCTTTATTCAGAGAGGATGGACAGGACACATTCCTGCTAAATCCTTATTTGCGTGTCTATCCTCCTGATAAGGAATAGTCCTCATGCACCAACCTGATGGCTAATGCAAGTCACTTTGTCTGAGGTGTCACATTTTCTCCATATGTTGAACAGAGAGCCTAGATATTTAGTTTCAGGTTTTGGATACCAGTCAGTCAGTTAAGATAAGAGTGTTGCAGCACACATCACTGTTAATATGTCAAGCATATATTTCCATTTTTAGGCATCTAAAAAAAAAAAGCAGGATCAGTGCACATTTGGAAACATTGAAATAATGAGTATTTAACAGAGAAGCCAAAATATGACTTTGAGTACCAAGAGAGCACCATTATGCAGTGGTGCTTCTCTTGCTTTTCAACTTTTTCTGATTAAAACTAGATTTTTCTCCCTTCTAACTATTAAACTTCATGTGATCAAGAGTGCCAAAATCACATATCTGGGACTGTCAAAAAGTCAAAAAAGAAACAATACAATTATATTCAGTAACATTAAAAAGAAAATTCAATAAACTTCAAACTTCTTGGGAACCTTACACACTCTCTGTGGGTACATTGCTGCCTCCCCTAGCTCTCCCAGGAGATTTGTATCATTATGAGAAATTTTCAGTACAGGATGAAAGAGTAGCTAAGAATGCACTGAATTCCACATCCCACAATGTTACAAGTTCCAAAGAGCTTGGAGACTGAAGGTTGTTACAAATCAGACAGATGATACAGATTCATCACTTAGAAATGCATTTTCAAAACATGTTTTACAAGCCAGCTTTAAGTCTTACCCCAAAAAGTACCCATCCATGCAAAGAATATTGGGCCAGGTCCCCTTGGGTATCCCTTAGATGACTCAGAAATATGACTACACAAATGGGGGCATAATGGAGCCCCATCAGAACACAACGTAACATAACCATGAGAGGTTGTTTCTGTTTTGAATGAATCTGGCTATTATTTGCCTGATCAGCAAATCTGAATCCAAAAGTCAGTTACTAGGCAGTTACTGACTTTTCATATTTACGGTCCAGACTTTGAAGTTAATCCAAAAAAGTATGTGATTCTTCTTGGCCTTTGCACAATGTCTGTCTCTATCTTTGTTGGCTGCTTGGGAAATTTGTGCTGCTTTATTTATTCAAACATGTCTAATCACTGCACGTCATTTAACTGTTATTTGTTATGGGAG
Organism: Lonchura striata; assembly: GCF_050655825.1. Classification (NCBI taxonomy): domain Eukaryota; kingdom Metazoa; phylum Chordata; class Aves; order Passeriformes; family Estrildidae; genus Lonchura; species Lonchura striata. The sequence goes on along the minus strand of NC_140704.1, from coordinate 21,365,752 downwards.
TTTGGGTTTTAAGGTTACAGGTTACAACTGTCAAGAGACAAAAGGGTCAGCTGCTGTCGGTTAAACTAAGTGGAAGAGGAAGGAGTCACTCAATGCATGACAGGTCTTTTGTGGCAACAAAATACATGTTTGCCCATATAACTTTGATGAAAAACATTGATTATTTCATACTAGCATAAATCAATAATTTCCAATAAAATCCTTCTCAGGTTTGCATTAGCATATCTATAAGAAGAAAAAACATCCCGACACTGTGTTCTCGGCTTTAATGAGCACCAACAATTTCTTCTGCAAATCATCATGTCTTCATTTAGATTATAACACATTTGAAGAATTTTGTATGTTACCATTCTTCTTATTTCTTTGGCATACGAAAACTTCTACATTAACTTTTACATGAAATGCAATGCTTCTCTAGAGACTTTTATCCTAAGTTTCTTTACAAAAGCATGACAGTGGGGTTCAGTCTGGCCCTTGGACAGTCCTTCCTGGTTCACAATCATCTCATCCTGATTATTTTAACTGCATTTTAATCCTCAGTTTGAATCTGCAGATTTCAGCCTAGTTAACAATGGTTGCAAACTTACTAAGAGCAGATCATACCCTTTTTAGGAAAATAATTATGTTCTACAGTCTTTTATGGGGATGGTTGTGTAACTGTTAATTTTAAAAGGGGCTATGAAAAAGGGATCTGTTTTGAGATGAGTTGAAGGAAGACAACCAGACCCTAGGACACTATTTATTGTCTCCAAGTTTGCGTGTGAAATAGGGATCACATTATTCTGGCAGCTAATTAGACATAAATGGGATGATGCAATAATTCTCTGGGAACTACCTTTTCCTACTTAGGAAAAAATTCCATTGCTTTGAGTTTTTCTGATTCTTAACAAGACTTGCAAATTATTATTCTAAGGACACAGAAATGTTTACAGGGAAAAGGTAAAATCACAGCCCATAAAAAGGCTTGTTTGATAGCAAGGGTATGTAAGGCCAGTAGAGTAATCTGGTAGGAGTATTTCCCACAAGGTCTTTTCACCCAGTGCATCTGGATGGCTCACCCTTGTCCCTGCCCACAAGCTGGTGTAAAAATCCACGTCTGCCTGGAGCTCACTGAGTGAAGGGAGGTGCAGGCAAAGCAAGCAGGGTTTATTAAGGAGCAAGGAGGAGCTAAAGGGACTGCAGCACTGGCATTGCCTGGCATGTTTACACACACCCATGCCCCAAGGTCCAGCTTTGACCCTTCCCCCCATCCAGATCAGACAGAGAGATGTTTCAAATCAGCTGGAAAATGCATCCTCTGAAGATACCTTTCTGTCTTGTCACAGTCTACAGAGATAGCAACCAGCTTTGGCATCTAACTTTCAGATTATTAAAATTTCATAAAATGAGCCACTGCTCTTACGTTAAACATGCCACTGAATTTCATGAAGTTATATTTGTTCTGAACCTAAATCAGGCTAACAAAGGTTACATCCCAGAAAAAGATTCTGTTTTTACTAAGCATTATCCAAAAAAAGGAGATTTTGTATCTTCTGTAGCTAGTTTATTTCAACTGTTACACATATTTTGTCACAGCCAAAAACTCAAACTGTTTCTCATTATTTTTTTAAACTTTAATCTCTTACAGATATTTCTTGATATATACAAATTAAACTTAGGAAAATACTAATGAGGCGAATTTCCACTGAAATAGCTGTAACTAACCGAGAAATTTCATCTGAAGATCTGTGCACAGGATTTTCTCACAAGACCTTCTTTTTGGCCCTTACAGAGTTAATTATATTTCACCAGCAGAATGATGAGGAGAAAGACTTAACTGGATCTGGAATACATCAGGCTCAGTTCCCAGAAAGGAAGGTAGCTAAGGGAGCTTTATCAGCTTAGTGAAGAAAAAGGTGAAGAAAAAGATGCAGATCCTCTGTGTTACTGCTTGCCCACTGCAGTGCTCAAAATTGTCACACATTATTCCAGTCAAGGATAATATCTCTGCCTCTCTGCTTGTCTCTATGTGTTAGGAACAGAGAACCAGTGCAGTGAAGTTCTTACCTGAACTTAACAGGGACTACCTTGTGTGAGCTTGTCCAGCAGTCTCTTAATGGAATTGGAAAAAAAAAAAAAGGAATCAAATACCCATTCTATTTCCCAATAGAAATGTTTCTTTTATAGCTGTAGAGATGCTTACATACTGGTACTTTCTGTCCTTTGCAAAAGCTTGCACAAAATGATGTCCATGCCAATTCCCAGATTTGAAAGGACAAAGAGACATCCAAGCTGTCCTGCTTTTAGGGTTAAAATTTGAACCAGACTTTGCCCTTTTTTTGCACTAGCAGATGACTCACTCAGCAAACCTAAATGAGGTACGTCCAATATAGAGTATCTAGACATATTTGACATTTTTAAAATATGCTTCCTCTTAAAAGCATTTCATTTGTATTAATGGAACTGAAGAAAGGATATGAAAGTTTCTTGGGGTTGATTGCTCACAGAAAGAAAATGCACTGACAAATCAGGAATTAGTTCACTTAGTATATGAAAGGATGTCCTTTGTTACTGAGCAAGACAGAAATATATTTTCTTCAAGCAAGGCCAGATAGTGGGGACAGAATTTAAGTGCTCTTCAGTCATAGAGGTCCTATAACAGCTTTTGGAGAAGAAACACAGAATGTGACCTGGCCTCCTGACAGATAGGTAGAAAAACCTTTCAAGTAACCACTGCCATAGTCCTGTACACCAAGAGAGAGCAATGATCTCCCAGACGTTTGCACCCATTATGGATTTGGTTAGCTACTGTGCTGGCATTCAACTTTCTGGAAATACTATCCTATCTGCTCTCATTTCTCCAGGAAAGAAAGTGAGAATGAATTTCTTTTATCTACTTTTATATTTGAGGGAAAGGAGAAATTAACTCAAAGGCATGAGGAGCTTAATTTAAAGCTGTAAACTGAAGATCCTCAATTAATCTCTTTCTAGGGTAAGAGGTCCCCTGAATATATAGAATTCTTCTCCTACTGTAGGGAACAAAGGAAGGTTCTTACATTCCAGATAGAAAGACTGAGGAATTCTAAATTCCTTGGGAAAGAAGCCAATAATAAATCTGCTTGATCAAGACAGGAGATGCAGGTATTTCTTAAAAACAGCAAATGGAATTATAAATTTTGCCATGTATTTTCCAGTGTTAAAGGCATGACAATGGCACATAAATACAAACACACAGCCAGCTGTGAGGTAACAGCTCACAGTAAAATCCCTCTGCCTTACAAAATCATAGAATAATTTGCATTGGAAGAGAACTTTAAAAGTCATCTACCATAAGCCTGGATGTCTTCAATTAGTCTAAGCTGCTCAGAGTCCAATCTGACCTTGAATGTTTCCAGGGACAAAGCATCTGCCACCTCTCTGGGGAACTTGTTCCAGCATTTCACCACCCTCATTTTGAAACACTTCTTTCTTGCATCTAACCTAAACAGATCCTCTTTTAGATGAAAACCATTACCCTTGTCCTACTTCAACATGCCCTGCTAAAAGATTTGTTCCTATCTTTCTCAGAGGACCCTTTTAGGTACTGGAAGGTGCTGAAATCTCTCCCTGTAGCCTTCTCTTCTCCAGGCTGAACAACCCCAGCTCTCTCAGCCTTTCCTCACAGAAGTGTTTTATTCTTCCAGTCATCTTTGTGGCCCTTCTCTGCACTCACTCCAACAGGTCCCTTTATGCAGTGTGAATAGAATCCTGAGAGCAGAAGTTGGAAATGCAAGAATTTGCAAAGAGAAGTTTTACTTTTTCCCATCATTCACTCTGTCCCTTCTTTTAGTAGTAAAACAGATTGTCACTACATGAGTGTCATGTCTTATACGAGCTTGATACATACAACTCTTCCCTAGATTAATAGAGAATAAATAACAATGAATTTTTAAGCTGGACATAGTGTACGTGATGATGATGTTTGGCTCCAAGAAAAACCTTCCATTGGGAAAGAGGTTATAAATGCAGAACATTTGGGTCAGTCCAAGAAAGCAGAAGCAAAATGAGTAAAGGTACTTAAAAGTAATCTTGGAATCTTCAAGTAGGGTTTGGGACATAAACTTGAGAAGGAGTGATAGAAAGAAAAAGAAAAGTAAGCAGCATCCAAAAAATCTGGACACAAACCATTGAGATGTTATCTTCAAAGAAAGTGGTAGCAAAAAGTATTTACATTTGTCCCACTTAATTTAATAATTTTTATTTTTAAATATCTGCTCAAATAAAAAATATTTTTACATGTGTATAGAAACAAATGTTTGTGTGCATTACCTCCAGGAATGTTTGTGCCCAGAGCCGGGACCTGATTTTTAGTGCCGCACTCTTTCCTCTTTCCAGCTGTCCGACAGTGCACGAAATTAAGACACACTTCACATTTGTACAGTTCTGAGAAAAAAATAAAGGGAAATCATACTTATGCTTTGAAAACAAAATAATTTTCAAGTGCTATAAATAAGCAAAAACAAATGAACTTTTCCTTAAAGAGCTAAATAGTCTGAAATCAGTAATTTCATCTAATATACATGAGTCATTGTGATAACTCTAAATCAAGGAACAGATTCTTTTTGAATCACCTATGAATGCAAACACCTATCTATAATAAAGAAAATAAAAGTAATCATTTTCAACAGTGTCTGCTCAGAAGAACTCTTAAAATGTCCAGGCACTTACCAATACTTTAAAACATGTGCTTCTTCCCCCCTATCAATCATTTTATGATTCAACGCTTTTTTTCCTGTTCTTTATGCATTAAGTAGTTATTTGTATTGCTAAATGTTTCCTCCTTTTTAACTCTCCTTGTTTTCTCACTGATATTTACATCATAGAAGCCAGAACATTTGCTGAGATTCATTAGTTGCTTTACTTGAAACTTCTTGTCCATGAAAAATTCCTGATGAGCAGTGATTCTGGCTCATACACAAGGCTGAAGGCAAAAGCCAAGCATTGCAATTCAAAGCTATATACTCCTGAAGTCTGCCAGAAGAATGTCACACTAAAGGTTAAAAGCTGACTGGAAGCCACTGAAGGGAATGAGCAGAGTCTCATGGGGTAACCACAGGAATTATGTGGCTGTTTAGGGCATAGAAAGGATAAATGATCTCATAAAAAATGATTAAATGTTTGTGGATAAAAATAAAAAAAATGTATATACAAATGGGTTTTATCTGAAAAGTTTTGTTTGACTCAGGGGAAGGCTGAGGTTTTAATTGATTACTATTTTTATAACAAAGCAGAGAATCCCTCCCATGACAGAAGGCCTTATGACCTCAAAAACAAAGCTAAGTTTTCAAAAGTAAGTATATTCCCTAGTGAGAGTGAGAATGCACTACCAATACCCAATCTTCAGGAAATGAGATGATGATGCATGGAACAAATCTGAAAACACCCTTAAGGAATCCTGTATCTTTATAGACAGCTTTCCTCACAAATCTCTGTCTTATTAGAGGATAAGCAGAAGCTGTATGCCTAATTGCTGCTTTCTATATCTGACTGAAAATGAAACTGTAAACCCTGGAATTTGCAGCTATAAACTTTTTTTTTTTTAAATGAATATTTTAAAGTATCTGTTTATTTGGCTTTAAACATCCTCCAAACAGATTTATTTATTTTGCAGGAAGGAGAAGACTTGTTTTCGTTAATCACAGTGGTCAAAGACACACGTTGGCAAAACAAATCATTAGTATGCAAAAAAGTCTACTTTTGGCTGACATTTTAGGACCTGAATACATATTTCTGTTTTTCTTAGTAATGCATTTAGACTGTAGTGATTTTCAGAACAACATAACATTTGAACTAATGGAAAAGAAACCAAATATTTAATCAATAGTATAAATAAAATAAGAGCTTCTCAGAACATTTTTTCTCTCTGTGAAGATGCTTTGATGAAAAGGAAAATAACTTAAAATTTCTTTAAAAAATTACAATTTTAAATGAAGAATTATCTTTGGCCAATCAGTCTTTTCCATAGCAACATTCATTTTCCGTGTGTACTTCCAATGTGTCAAATTAAATAAAAGAAATTATGCATCAGCAGTCACTAATGCTGAAGGCGTTAATATTGGGACACCTTCTAACTGAAACAATAATATTGCTTTTCTATGCTCACCCTGGAAAAGTCTTTCTATATATCCAGTGGTAATCACTACACCCAATCCTATCCTAATTTGTGCTTATCAAAAGCATATTTTACTAGAAGAACGCTCATCAAAGTGCCAATTTCATATTACTGAGTACCCCACTAAATATGTTTGATCCCTCTGCATCAAGCAGCTGAAAATTCTCTGCTTCATATTTTAAGTTGCAAAAACAGTGCATGCTTCAGAACTTTGTTAACCACTTCCAGTTGCTGCAGTCATTTTTATGTTGGCAGCCTATGATCCTAGTCACTCAGAAAGATGACTGAAAATTAAGATATCACTGAAGAATGGATAAAGTGTTCTGTGATATTGACTGGCATGTCTTTGAAAGTCCTGCATTTTTCCTTCAGACCCAGTGGAATCAGATTCTTCCTAGGGTTTTGGGTTGATGAAAGTGATTATTGCTTAAAATGGGTTAAACTGTGATTTTGTTCTTAATAATATTACAGTTTTCAGATTACTTTCAGATTCTATTCTTCCTGTTATAAAAATTGCCAAATTAACTTTCAGAAGTATAATTATTATCTTAGTCCAGAGCACTTAAGTTTGTGAGGCTCTTTGCTTCCAAATTCTATTGAGGTCAAGGAATTAAAGCATGAGCTTGCAGTAAACAGCTTAATAAGAGACTGGACAGCATGAAAGAAACTCTGCCCAAGGTTCATAAAAATAGATGGAAAGCACTGACTGTGAATCCCTTGACTGATTTCAAGGTCACTGTGTTTGCACATTGCCTTTAGACAAAGGCAGGAGACACCTACAGGGCTGAAGTATGCTAAGGATGGCACTTTGAATGCAGGAGTGGAAAAAACTTCTGAAAATACAGCCAAGTCCAAATACTCAGGTACCAAACTGTCTAATCAGAACTATTTTCCTAGGACAGACAGCATTGCTGTTGCTCCAGCATTGTCTGGATTTTTAAAAATACAGTGACCTGTCCCAGTTGCCTTGCCTGTGGTATTGTAGTCTCACCTTTCCCTGCACAGACCCAGTATATAGCTTTTAGATAGCTCACCAATATTTTTGCAGAGTTTTTCCTGTGAGATTCTGCCACTGTGACATCCCTTCTCCTGATGTAATGAGAAATTGTGGAATTATATAAAAAAGCAGCAAGTTCAGGAGTGTCTTCTGGAACAGCAAACTGCAAAGAGAGAAATGGGAATGGTAATGGCATACACATACAACGATTCTAACATATTTGTTCCTGTCTCAGAGGTCTTGAATTTTGGATTAACGCTGTTTTTTCAATTGAACAGCACAATCATGAGAATACTTTATCTTCAACTAGGAGCACGATGCGTAATAGCACAGCAAAATATTGCCCAGTTATAGGAATTACAGTAGCCAGCATTTTTCTCCATTTTTTACTGGTGTAAATTTTTTTGCTTTACTTAATTTTGTTAGACCCTCGTGGGCAAATTCTGATATATATAACAGAATAAATTCAGAGTTGTTGCACAGTAGTTTAGTCATTAGTTCAGATCAGAATCTGCCTAATAAAATATAATGATTTTACCACTTTTAGAAAAAAAAGGAAGTCTGACTTCAAACAACAAAATTTTTGATTATATAAAAAACATGTTACAGATTTGTTTTGGTAACAGCTCAACTTTGTATAATACAACAGCTTCTTCATTTTAAATCTCACATTAAAATGTATTCTCTTCAGCTTTGTATTTGCAGATTTTTGTTCTCCAATTAAAAACTACTTTTTTTGGCAGTTTGTCTTTAATTCCTATACTGGGCATTTATGGCTTCTTTTATGAAGCCTCAACTCCTGGAGCCAACTGCTACAGTAGGAATGATCAATTTTAATTCATGATGATCTGATCATGGCAAATCACAATAAAATATACATGGAAGTTTATAGTAAGAGCTCAACAGGAATTCAATTAAACATAGACAAAGCTATTCCTTAAGGACATCAGATTATAAAGCACTAGATCAGATCCTTCTTGTCAGTTCCTTTAACCTCTGAACACAAAATATCTTAAACAAATTCCAAAAGAAAATATTTGTAATTGTAATAATGTTGTTAATTGTAATATGCTTGTAATTGTAGTAAATGTTAAAAGAGAATAGCTATAAACACACAAAACCTTCCACACACTAGTACTGCATAATACTAGATTGGAAAATTGGTGTAATATACCTGATTAAAATTATAATGCTATAAATAGAACATAAACATTTGACATTGTCTGAGATCTTCAGTCAAAAGCATCCTACAAAGTGAAATATACTGTGATTCATTAACTAGTAAACACCCATAAAAAAAAAAAAATCTTTTTTTCCTTTTTTCTGTTGCTTCATGAGGTTAGCATTGTCTGTTTGTAATAAGGGAATTGTAAGTAGCTAGTAAATTTCTCCCTCTCAGTGTGGCAATGTGCAAATTCTCCTTCCAGAATTCTTTCACCAGCATATAGACTTCTTTAATGATGACAAATTAAAAAAACCCACAACATACTAATGTGCCTGTAAAGAAGCCCTCGATATATGATCACAATCGATACATATGTAGATCCCTTTGAATAACAGAGGATTTTCATATTTACATTTTTTTTTCATAGATCCTAGAGTGTTAGCATCTCAGTGAATTGTTACAGCAAAGCTTTGAAAACAGCCCTCTGTGGATAAGAGAAACACATGTGTCTCCTGCAACTACTTAAAAGAAGAATTTGTCCAGTGGCCCAGATGTCCAGGTTAAAGATATTATTTTATCCTTCTTGAGCTGGTCACATGGAATTGCTCAACTGCATAATCTGTCTTCGTTGCTATTTTATATACCACGTATTTGGCACACTATCTTAGAGGAACACTCCCTCCCTTTAACCAGAGTGGACTGTCTCAGTTTCCCCACCATGGAAAACTGTACTGCCTTCTTCTCCTGAGCATTATTACTTTGAGCAGGTTCCAGACCACTCCAGTTTCCCACTTCTCATTTCAATACCATGTTTCACTTTTCTCGTTTTCTAGCCAGGCTGCATTATCTAACTCCATCAGAAATGTTCTGGAAGAGGGCTTTTTTATACAAAGATTATACACATTGTTTTATGTTACATACATTATATTATATTATACTACATTATACATATTTTAATATTATATGCATATCTATAATACAATATCTATTATATGTTGTATAATATATAATATAAATATATTATATTACTAGATTATACACAAAATTACACAAGAGGGGCTGGTGACCATTCAAGAGCAATTCATAGGATAGTATTACTTTGTCCCAAGACCAAGCCCTGAAGTAGTAACAGTTTTGCAGCATGAGGAGACGGTGCCTCTGGAAGGGGTTAGCTCCTGCCACTCATGTTGGTGGATGTACCTTATACATGTGGTGGATTTTTGCTGTTATTTCAATGCTTCCCTGACAGACGCCTCACTCGTGTTACTGCAGGGCTCAGCTATTGAGAATGTGCCATGTGTGGCTGTATATTCTACCACAGTGGTATTTATAGGTACAGGTTTCCTAAAAATGATTTCCCATCAGTCTGGGAGAAAAAACAACTCATCAGGAATTTGTCTCAAGCCAAAAGGCAATCTAACTGTGCCCTCTTCTCATCACAACTGCCTTTAGGAAAAGTAAGAAGCAAGTAAGAATGGGGCATGCATACACAATACTCTCCTAATAACTTTCGGCTTCCAAATGTTTTCAGATCAGGGATTTCCTTATCTATATAAAGTTTGTGTCCATTTGCTAATCTTCACTGGACTTCTCTTTTGGGAATTTGTTTACTTTTCTCTTAGAATCATGTAAACTTTTAACCCTGACTACTTCCCTTTGGCCACAATTTCCAGACACCTGAGACCTGCCACCATGAACCACCACTTCCTTTTGCTTGTTTTGATTCTGGCTCTCCAGGCTTCATTAGATGTTCCAGTGCCTGTGCAGGAAGAGGCAGAGAACAGTCAATCCACACCCACGCTCTTCCTGCCACTACTCATTTTGAGGATCATATCTGTGCTTAGTCACCTATTTTGCAGACTGAAGTGTCCTGAGTTCTGAGTGTCCTTAGTGTACTGAGTTCTGAGTTCTTCTGCACTGGAATTCATTCCATATGTTTGATAAGTACTTTTGCTCCTTTTTACACCTTTTTCAAGATTCATAATTTTATTATCTTTTCATATCCCTCACTCTCTTCATAGAAAGATAAGCTACAGAAAAGTTCCTAAACAAAAGTCTCCCCATGTGTGCATAGGTGTGACTTATCTTTGTGGACTAGACAACAAAGCTCATATAAAACTTTTTTACAAGACAAGAAATTCAGCAGTGGGGAGGAATATACTGCTTTGATTGAAACAGAACAATCTGAGTAATTTCAAAGGGGAAATGCCTCAGTGCCCTAAGAGAGGTAAGTTCGGATATCCAAGAGAAGTCAGGCATTTAATGCCCTTAGCCTTATTTGGAAATTTGAGCTAAGCATCACATTGTTTATACAAAACTTGAAGAAGACTATCTCTGTGTCCTCTTGCCATCTGAAGCAATAGATAAGCACAACATATTTGAAACTGATTTGTGTATTCATACTGTTCAATGCTTTGAAAACTGAAATAAGGAAAGGATATTTAATTTATTGCCATAACAACTGTGCATCTAAAGCCATATTCTGCTACAACAGATAGATCATTATTACAGGAAAATTTCTCACAATCTTCACAAGAATTAAGTCTTTTTAATGTAACAGATGCAATCATTATCAAGTAGGAGAAGGAAGAGCAAATTTCTTAAAATAATAAATTAAATAAAAAAATATACATTGCCTGATAATGTCAGTAAGAACTGGCAGTATTCTACCTAGCTTCTTAATTCAACCTTAAACAGAACACAGTGGCTAGCGTGGGAGAATTCTGAACTGCTTTTCACATGCTTGCTGTGGTCTGTGATCTGATCAGTGACTTTGAGAAGCTAGGCTTGCAAGTACAAATGCAGCACCTTAGCTTCTTCCTCCTCACCACTTTTGAAAAAGAGGTGAAAAATTAGGTAGAAAAGATATGTAGAAAAAATTCCCTGTCTCAAATCTTGCTGTGCTTTGGGAATAAACTGGACAGACATTTTCTGTCTTCTGTTTCCTATCACACATTTGCTTTTTCTTTCTCTAAAGAACTAAATAAAAGGGTGGAATTCCAATGTCTCTGGTTTCCCAGGTGAAACAAAAAACTCTACCATACTGTATTTGGTAGACATCAATTTTTCTTTACCCTTTTAAAGTACACATTGTAGTTCTGTCTGTTCGAGCTAAAGACTTGACTCGTAATTCCTTAAGTTATGAACACTCCTCATTATTAGAAAGTTGTCTCCCCTTTCATCGAACATACCGAACTCAAACCAATTCTCGTATGCAAAAGAGACAGAGCATTTTTAGCACTTGGAATGCAGCTCTCCCTGAAAGATGTTTAACAGGCTACTGCTTAAACATGAGAAGTGTTGTTTACTCCACAAATGTCTGGAATCAGTCATGCTTAATAAATTGGATACCTTGTTTTTGATGGGATAATTTGTAGAGCTGTGTTTTGCTTAATCTTCTGACTTTGAGCCAAACCAAGCTCTTTTGAGGGGATCTGCCATCACAAACATAGATCTTAAAACAGGAAATTGTCCAAGCAGCCAGGGATCAGGTTAGGAAAGCTAAAGCCCTAAGAGAATTAAATGCAGCCAGGCATGTTAAAAAAAATATGAAAAGCTTCTATGGATACTCAAAGGTAGGTGAGGGAAAATATAAGTTATCTTCAGAAGGAAATAAGAGACCTGGTTACCCAGGAGGTGCTCAATGACTTTCTTGCCTCAGCCTTCACTGGCAAATGCTCCAGGCACACTGCCCAAATCACAAAAGGGAGAATGAAGAACTGCCTGCTCTGAATCTGAAGGTGCACTTGTCCATGAGACTTGATGAGATACATCCATGGAACCTGAGGGAACTGGCAAATGAACCAACTAAACCACTATCCGCATCTGAAAAGTTGTGGCAGTCAGGTGAAGTTCCCACTGACTGGAAAAGGGGAAACATAACCTCCATTTCTAAAAAAGGTGAAAAAGGAAAACCTGCAGAACTACAGACAAGTCAGTCTCACTTCTGTGCCCAAACCAGTCATGGGCAGATCTTCCTGGAAACTATGCTAAGGCACATGGAAAATGAGGAGGTGATTTGTGACAGCCAAAATGGCTTCACCAATAGCAAACTGTGCCTGACAGATTTGGTGGCCTTCTATGGTGAGGTCACAGTGTTGGTGGATAAGGACAACTGATATCATCTACTTGCACCTGGACAAAACATCTGCCACAGTCCCAGATGACCTCCTGGTCTCTGTTCTGGAAAGACATGGATCTGACAGAGCACTCAGGGGATAATGAATGGGCTGTGTGATAACTCATGGAATTATGGTCAATGGCTAAATGTCCAGTTGGAGACCGGTGATACGTGGTGTTCGTCAGTGGTGGTACTGGGACAGGGCCATTTTTAACATCTCTGTTGGTAGCATCGACAGCGGGATTGAGCACACCCTTCTCCTCATATAAAGAGTACAGGAACCAAATATGTACCAAGCAACACAACACTCACATTAGAAATGTTATAGACTATCTATATCTTGCTTCTTAACCAGGAGAATTATCTTGGACTGTTAAAAATTCCCAAGTTCCATTCATTGTGAAGTGTAGGCAAAAAACCCAATCAAAATGAAGAAAGGGAGGGAAATAAAGCGCTTACCTTTATTTGCATTGTATTAATAGGAGAGCTTGTTTGACAGTGCAATGGTCCATGTGTCTGAATGTGAAGAATATAAAGAAGAAATTCCTCTCTACTGGACACAGGCCAACCAACATGGAGAACTGTATTGTTGATGGCACTTGGTCCTATATTGTGCAGCTGTTGAAGAAACATGATCAGTACTTTCTAAGGCAGTAAAAACAACAAAAAATATTGCAACTACCACTCAGGTATTTTCAAATTCTTAGTGGACACAGCCTTAGAGTATTTAGGGAAGACTATTACATATTATTAATATCACTTTATTGATGGAGCATCTGCAGAAGGTAGGAGAGATCATCTCCACATTAGTCACAAAGCCAATGGCAAATCTGAGAGAACAGTCTTTTCTGTCTGTGTGTTCAAGAAATCCATTACCTTTTCCATTTTTTTCTACATATGAAGAGTTGAAATTATCTTGAAAAATATAAAAAAATCCCAACCCAAAACACACTAGCAAATAAACCCCACAGAAATATGAACAATGAACCTTAACAGACCATACTTGAAAATAGTAGCCAAAACTTCAGAATACAAAATAATTACATTCCAGGGCACAAGAATGGAAGGTAGAGCAAAACTTAAACTAGCTTCATTGGTTAAGAACTATATTTTCAACATTCTCAATCTAGATTTTCTCAAAAGAAGGAACCAGTTTGCCTAAATTAATATCAAAGACATTATTTTTTTTCCTGGGAAAAATGAGGAAATATAGAAATAATAAAAGTTTAGAAACATAGGCTATTAAAATAGTTTCCTTATATCAGTTTAGAGTTTGAAAATAATTGATGACAACAAGAATCTGGACATGTGTTGCCACTGGTCTTGGATAGTTAAAGAAGCTGAACACCATGGGCCTTTACACAAAGTTCCTAGAGATGTGAGAACCTCTTTTTTTTTTTTTTAATTTGCAGGATTCTTGTGACTGATGACCTTTGGTTACAACTAAATAAAAAACCCTTTCAATCTTATATCTTCTGGGAGATTGCTTGGTCTTTTGTATGCTTTGCTGATATAAACCATGTAATTGATTTCCTTAGTAACTGTAAGTAATCACTGTAATTCTTCTAATATATTTGAAGTCACAAATACAATTTCACAAACAATCCAAATGCTTGAGACAGGATGATTTGAAGTATTTTTCAGTTTAGAGAAATGTGTTAATATGGGGAATTCACAAATGATAATTTGTATTTTACAGTTGTATTCACTATACTTTACTGTCATGCAAATGGTAAACTTACACTGCTGATTAAATTCAGTTGTTTATATTTTCTTGAGTGCTAGTTTGTGAATTATAACCATATGTGAAGCCCCCTGTTTTATCCTCCAGAATAAAAGCCATCCATCAGATTCTAAGGATTGCTTCTATTCCATGTAGTTCACCCAATGTCGTTTTTCTAAGCTGAACTCTTTTAATTGATGAATCATCCATAGGAAAAAACCAACAAAAATACAAGGTAAAAATATGTGTACTTCAAATATTAAGAGTTGTTTTCAACAGAGTATTTCCTGAGGTAACAAATTACATGTATGTCTACATTATTTTATTCAGTTAGCTAAATGTCAAAGAAAACATCTTTTCCAGTGCACAGCATGTACAGTTTCTAATGAGAAGATACTTGACATTGATTATAAGGAACTTTTAAGTACTGTTTAATTCTTGTCAAACACCCAAAATGTTTATAAATCCCTTAAATATCTAAGACAGACTCCTAGCAAAACTAATATCCCCTCCACTCACATGAACAGATAATGAGGCTGTGAATTCCCAGATTAAATTTGGGTCATGTGCTAAAGTTAGAGTATTTACATTTGTGGCTTTATCTAGCTACAGATAAAGACAATAAACCAAATTCATCAGTAATTCAGTGGGGGCAGTGTGAGGCCCTGTGGCAACACACATAATTTTTACCTCATAGATGTGTTCTACTAAAGGACCAACTTCTTCTTCTTTTGTAGGTTCATCTTTGGGCTCCCAGTTATGAAGAGGCAAAATAATTGTTGGGGGGTGAGACACTCTGTAATAAACAAAACAGGTTAAAACAGTAACTGTTACCAGTGACTGATTGCAGTAGTTTTAGAACAAAATGATGACCACTATAAAAACCTGAGCCCTCAAAGGCTTGTTGTTTGGGCACATTAATTAGACTTAGGTGAAGTGAATGCTACAATGCCTCCATGACATACTACCCAATCCTTGCAAATGACTGAGGGTGCACATTTAGTGCCATACTTCCTGTGATGGACTGTGCTTTCCAGACAGTCCAGGGTGTAGCTCTGTTTGGAGAGAGGAATCCAATCTGTTGGGCATTTTTATCATTCTCACTGATAAGATAACTGAATACATTATCCACAAAAGTAGAGTAAATAAATGTATTTTTCTATTTCCATTTAAAGCCTATAGGTGTTTAATGTAATGCATCTTTCTTCCCTAGAATATGTTTTTAGATATTGACTGATCAGATTGTCAATTTCTGTAACACCTTATTATTCCTTTAAAAAACCTTGCAAAGTATCCTATCTCATCTTACAGATGGGAAACAGAGGTATTGTGACTTCCATAAAGTCATAATGGAAATTGGTGTACTGAGAAACAGAATTCAGGACTAGACTCTAAAAGAGTGCTCCAGGCTTTCCAACTGCTTTGCAAACAAAGTGGCAGTTAAAGCATTCCCTGGAATATTGGTGCAACTTGCAACACATAAATAAAATATAAACAAAGAAAACAGTGACTTAATATTTGACATCCTTACAGCTGCTTTTTTATTTTTCCTTTTCTTCTCTATCTGACCTTAAGAAAGTAGTCTTCCATTAACATTTTTATTTGAATCACAAACATTTTATTTCCCATAAAAACCAGAATTTCATTGTACTGGTTCCATTCAGATGCCAACTAAACCTCACTCAGGTGTTCAGAAGTTGGGAAATCAGATCCCAAGAATTTCTTTTAGCATGATAGGTCAGTTCTGCCACAGACATCTGTCACCTACAAGTACTGTGTGTAGCTCTTGGTGCTAAAATGGTATTACCCTTTCTTTGCCAGGGTCAGCTCTCAGTTTTGCTCGTTTATGGAGTCTTTAGCTGAAAGAAAATCCATAACATTTCAGTGTTGGTTCTGCCAATGCTGGAGTTTTGCTAACAGAAAACTGCTAAAAAACAATCATTAATTTTTAGCGTGTAAAATTTGAATGCCATAATGGACTTTTAGGCACTGATGTTAAACACTTTGCAGTAGCCCTGCTGTAGATTGCCCCTTGAAGAAAAGATTGGATGGTTTTGTTGCAAATGCTGAAAAAATACTATTGGAAGGAACAAACTGTTCTTGATTACAGCTCTTATGTCATATACAATGAATGAAAATTTTCTACAGTATACAGCTTCTCAAAGCAGCAAGAAATCCCAGAGAACAGCTTAATGCCATCCAGCTGAAGCACAACTCTTTGTGAAATTCAGTGTATTTGGGAGTATTGTGCTAGCTCTTAATACTCCTCAGACTTCAAAATACCAGCAGTTTGTACCATCAAGTATGCCAGAAGATAAATTCACAAGCCAAACTTAATAATAAAAGAAACTCAACGTATTCATTAAAAAAGTAATTTCTGATTACGTACTTAGCCTAAGTTTCACAAGTCATCATGTTTCCAATACAAATTCTAATTCTCTGTTGGAGAATAGGAACTTCAGAGTGTTGTTACAAAAGCCAATACACATAGACCCTTAATCTACCACAAAAACCTGCAAATCAGAAACTGCACAGAGCCAAAAAAAAGAAGACATGAGCCTTCAAAACTCAGTGTTTTCTATTGCACTGCCAGGAAATTATTCTTATCCATGGAATTACAAAATGCAAAGTATAAATTTAGACATTAAATTAAAATTATTGTAGCATATATAAGAATATTTATTTTAACAGAATTTAGTTATTTTGAGGATTTTTGCTATTGACATTAAAGTAGCAAAATTAGGTCAAATGAGAAACAAATCCACTCTTTTCACTATTTTATTTTGCATTTAATTGAGAATATTTTTAACATTTGAATGATTTATTAGACAAGGACTTTTCCTAGACTTTTAGGCGATAATTATCATGAAACAGGAGTACTGAAAAATAAAATAAACAAAGTATGGCCCACAGAAAAGACTTATATAAAGATAGACAATAAAAATTCTGCCAGCTCCAAATCCTCTCCATCCAAATTAATTCCTTCCTGAATTCCTCTGGTGCTTTTTCAGCAGTGGGAGATAACAATGACAATACTAAAACTCCCACATTTTTATAGACAAAGAAAGGTAAGTAGAATAATCAAATCTTAGTTATCAAAACAACTGCTTATTGAACTTTCTAAGGAGTGATATTAATTTTATTTTAAAGAGGCTATTGAAGAAGATTTCTTTCTTCCTCATAGAAGTATTTGCATAGTTCCACTGTGCAAGTATATCTGCATGTATGCATATGCACGATTTCATAAATTGTTACTTTTCCTCAGTAAAATGTGTGATGCATTTAGTTCCAGTCTGTGCAATTCTCGGAAGAGAAGTAAAGAAACTAATGCAAGGTATTTTCCAGTCCAAATGTGGACAGAGTCTTTCTTTTATTTTTATCTACGAAGAGTGAGCAATTCCCTTGGAACTGCATGTTTTAGCATCTCTGAGTAATTAGCAAAATCTGTCCACCAAGCAGTTGAGAATGCTATAGCTAATAAGGAAACTAAAATACTTAAGAGGAAAGAAACTGGAAGTCATTCAATTAAGTAATTCCTCTGTATTTAATAACCCGTTTCTCAGAACTGCAGGCAGCAATTCAAGCAACTTTTTCCACTTATCACCAAGCCTGTAAGAACTGAGGATTTTGTGGTCATTTTTTGGTCTATCTATTTACACGTTATAGAATGTTTCATTGAAAGGAACACACTATGGCACAGAAAAAGCATGATGGAGGCAAAGTTTCCAAAGAGTCTGCAAAGAACAAAAAAGTTTGTAAGACTTTTTCATTAAAGTGAGGAGAGACTTCACAAAAAAACCAATAGAATCCACAGCACTGGAAGCAACCCTTACTGGGAAGTCCTGTGTGTGTAACTACAACTGTTCCAGCCCGAAACTCCAGACACTCCTTAGCCCGGGTGTTCACCCATGGCAACACCTGGCAGCCGCTGACCCCCAACACTTTCTCACACATCTGTAGACCATTAAATAACATCTTTGATTTCTTTTTCCTCAAACTCTACTTCTGTATTACACCTTTTGTATTTTTCACCTCTCTTTCTATCCAGCTCATTTCCTTAGATCACCACTACCTACAGAAAATGAAGTAATGGTCTCACTTCTGATCTTATTAAACATGGTGTATGTAAAGAAATACAACAGAAATAAAATCTCCTTTTCAGAAATAAAATAATTAACATATATCCACACAGTTGCTGACTGCCAGCTTTTTTTCCCACCTGACTAGTTTTAGGGTCTTCTTAACCTGGAATACACGTACAAGATATGATGAAAAAATCCTTTTAAAATCTCTCAGATTTAGACTGAATATTAGACCAGATTAGAGCAGACAGATTGTATATTAGAGAAGAAAACATGCTCTCTGTGATCTGCGAAATTATTTGATCTATTGCTAGCACTAGGTAGTCATATTGTCTTGGAAGTGACAACAATAAATAATTTTTTATGAATTAAAAAAAACATAAATAAATTTATTTTTATTTGTTTACATCTAAGGCAGCCCCTTGAGGTGCATCACATAAGAGATCTCTACCCCTCTTGCATCAGTCAAGCCTCATGGCCTACCTGTAGAAGTGAATCTGGGCCTTGTGTCTCCTGTTCAACCCCTCCAGAGCCGATAACGGCTAAGGATATTTTTGTGTTGTAGTTTCATAAAAGGAGATGTAGGAAATCTAATATCCCAGACAAAAAGCATTGGGGGCAATTATTTGCTTTAAAAATCTGCCTGACTTCCTCCAGGATGCCAGAATAGGAGTCTAGTTCCAAGATTTTATAGGGCACTCTAATATTCTTATAAAATCTTAGAATCATTTAGGTTGGAAAAAAACTTAAAGATCATGGAGTCCCACCATAAAACTAGTACTGTCAAGTTCTCTATAAAATCATGTCCCTCAGTGCCAGATTTACATGTCTTTTCAGTATCTCCCAGGATAGTCATTGCACCACTATCCTGAGCAGCCTCTTCCAGTGCTTGACAAGTCCTGTGAAGAAGATTTTCTTAATATCTAAACTGAACCTCCCCTGCTGCCACTAGAAGCCATTTCATCTTGTCCTGTCACTTGTTATCTGAGAGAGGAGACTGATTCCCACCACACTACAACCTCCTTTCATTTATTTGTAGAGAGCAATAATGTCTCCTCTGAGCCTCCTTTTCTCCAGGATGAACATCTCCAGCTCCCTCAGCTGCTCCAGGCCCTTCACCAGCTTTGTTGCTCTTTGCTGGACTTGGTGCAGTACCTCAAAGTCCTTCTTGTAGTGAGGGGTGCAAAAATGATCCAGTATTCGAGGTGTCTGATACAAGCCAGGATGCCATTGGCCTTCTTGGCCACATAGGCACAGTGCTGGCTCATGTTCAGGTGGCAATTATTACCTAATTGCATTTTATAGTTTCCAAAACTAAGCTATGAAAACAGAATTAGAAATTATAATCTTTGATTATATACTGTGCTTGTTTAATTTTGGTATACTTCGTGTCAGTGAACACTTTATTATAACTCATTTCTTACTCATTCCTTTCTCCAAAATCCTCACTCTGCTCTCTATTAGTACATGCCTGGCCATAATGTGTTTCACATTTCCAGCCATAAAAGCAGAGATTCTGTGTGGTATTCAACGTTAAGTGTCCAAGTGGTTGCACAAGAAGACCTACACATTTGAACAGATATTTTATATTAGTAACATCCATGCACAATCTGAATGCCCAAATAAAATTTTTGCTCTAACTGGTGCTACTACAATGTGAGATTCTTTAGGTTGATGTCTTTGCAGACACTCAATAAGTCTCTCCAGCCTACAAGGTTTGCAGGGGTGAGACCCAGGTGTCCTTGATGAATAAGGCCAAAAAGATTCACTTTGTGGGATTATTATATGCAGAAAGATCCTGTAAAAAAGTAGTTACCATAATGAGTTGAAATAGCTGGATACTTACCCTCTGATCTGTACTTGAGCCACAGCACTGATGTTGATATGGAGGTTCACTAAGTTGCTGGTGGGATTTATCTTGTTAGAACTGGAAAAAAGATGTACAAGTATTAACAAAAGTTTTATATCAGAACTCTAGATTCTCATATCACTCAACACACAAGGTCCACTGGGCATATTACAAAATGGGATTCCTACTGGCACTCTTCAGTCTTATAGGACACTAGTATTTAAGTTGGATATTATTTGAGCTCATCACATATTTAATAATATCTTCAAGTCAAGCTTCCTTTAAAGAATCCTGTGATGATGAATAAGATGATATAAATTTATTTGGCTCAGAATGTCTTGTACAATTGGCTATCTGTATAGATAAAACTATCTTAATAGAATAGAAGTTTGTTTGATCCATTGGAGGAAGGCAGTGTTAATGAACAAGAAAGGCTTTGTTAGAATAAAATTTATTTTTATGACTCTCCAAACTTGTGACTTTTGCATGACTGAGTCTTTGGGGAAAAAGAACCAAGATCAACTGTTTCTTTCATTGTTTTATTTTCTTCCCTCCCCTATCTGAAGTGTTTACAATTTTAAAACCACTTAGTAATGAAAACAGATCTCTGTGTTAAAAATCTAGGGCTCTCACTCATCTTATTGTCTTTTCTGATTGCAAATCCTTAATAATAAAGGTAGTTTCTCTTACTTCAAAAGGCCACTCCAGTGATTATAGCCCATTCCTATAAAGAAAGGTTTGTAGGTTCAAATTCATGAAGACAATGAAGTAATTACAGACTTAGAATTTATTTAATTATGAGACTAATGACACTAAATTTGGATTTTTTCTTTTCAATCAAGTGTGGCCTTCCTCACACCATGCACACCAAGTTTCTATTGCTGTTCCAGTTTGCTGTTATCACATCTGGGTAGCATCAGTCAGTTGGAAACATTCAGAGGAGGTCAGCATTCCCAGTGACTGACTCCTTAGGAATAAAGAACAGCACTGCTTTGATCCAGGCTTTCTGGTTACAGATTGCTAAAATGAAGAGCAGCTCTAATTTGTTTGTAAACTAATGCAGATTCCCATCAAACATTATTTGAACTTTTATGTTATCCTCAGTAGCCACTGTTTTGAGTATAAATGTACAAAAATTGCTTAAAGTGTAAGAATTACTATACCACTACTTTGTTAGAATAAGCTGCTCTCCAATTTGCCTACTTTTCCTACTTTCCATAGAGTTGAAATACTCTATGGAAAGTATGCTCTATGTATGATTTTGATCATACATATCTGGTAGTCAAACCTTGTTCATGCTTTATGGCATTTTTTAGAGCAGAAAATCTAGTTTAAATAGAAGTGCCAAGACATCTCTCTCCCTAAGGGGTACATAATTGATAGCAACATCCACATCAGAAGAGGGATCAGATTTCAAGACATTACTCAGACTCTTGTTTGTTTCTTATAAGCAATGAACTTCAGTTTTGCAAAGCAAAGTATTTATTTTCCACTTGATGTTTTGAAGCAAATGAAAGTCCTCTCTTTTGAATAAATTAAAGTAGAACTCAAATTCAGATGTATTCTTGCTTCCATCTAGGCAATTTCCTCTTTTTCCTCACAGAGTGCTGTTCCCTTTTTGTTTTAGGATTCTTTTGCCTGTGCACTAAGAACACAGAAACACACAAATTGTTCTGCTGCTTGTGAATGAATGTACAAAGCAGTGAGTTTTAACTGTAGGGTGCCTTCCCTATGCAAGAAATTTTACTCTGAACTCTTTCCTTTTTTGTTGTTTTTTAAATAGCTGTGTGCTCTTCAGCATTTTCGTACCATTTTGTAGCCCAAGACATTTCTTTCCTTTACGTTTTAGAGTCACACTCATGGAGGAAGCATGAGGTGTTGTTGTCTCCTGAAGTTCAGACTTATTCCTCAGGAAATTCTTGTCACTTTTTAAAAGCCATTATCTACATTCAGCTCTTATTACCTAGACCAATTTAACTACCCAAAAAAGTTCTCAACCTCACCAGTTTCACAGCATGAAAAGGGTAGTGACATGAGCTGTGGGTAACCATTTTAAACTATTGCTTGCATTAAGAAATGAAAAGTGGCATGGACAGGGGACCTACAAGGTAAATGTTGTGTCTCTCTCCAGAGCAGCTCATATCCAGGCTTGCATGATCCCTAGCCAGGTTCCAGGGAGAGGGCTGAGGCCTGACCAAGCACCTAGTGGACTTCTGTGGCATTGCTGTGCCCTTCCTGAGTTTCTGCATGACTTTTTCCTTTCAAGGGTTACATTATGGAGACATGACTTAAACATTTCAAATGTCTCAGTTATTTACCATAATGACCATGATCAAGGCCCTCATTAAAGGCCAGACATTAGCAATTAAGTCTCTGTGTGTGGGGCAGAGAGGGCCCCATACAGAACTCCAGTGTGTATTCGATGAGGACAGATGGAGCAGAAAAGCCCTTCCACCTACTGAAAAGGTCCCAGGTTTGCTGTTATCCTAACTCACCTCACTCTGTGCTTTTCTGTATCTGTGGAAGCAGTACTGCTCAGTATAAAACACAAGATTCTAGAGTGAGCCCACAAATGGGGAGGAATCAAACGGAAAAATTACAAAGGTTCACCTGCATCAAATTGAAACACTTCTCTCCATGCCAGTAAATCTGATGAGCAGAATTTAACTGCTTACCTTTTATTTTCTAAATTTTTGTGAAGAAGAAGCACCTCTGGTTTAATTCAGAGCATATGTTTGTACATATTCACCTTTGTTACGAAGTGTTTACCATTTATTAATTCTGAAGTGTAAAATAAAGTTCAAATTTGGCAAATCTGCAGAGGGTGCTTAAAAAATCAGTTAACCTGAATTTTAAAGAAATACCTGAATAACCTGAATTTAAAAAAAATAAGACAATGTGGGTCTCAGATTCAGTCAAAGAAAGAAACTGAGAATTTCTAGCCAGGCAAAAAGTCTGAGAAAGTGCTGGGAAAGAATGTAAATAATTTTTTATCTCTCTTGTTTTTCACATTGTTTATAGTTAAGTTCTATCACTGTGCATCAAGCACTCTGCACCAATGGTTTGAGTTGTTTTCACTTCAGAACCAATAGATTTTATCCTTGCTAAGCTCTGTATAAGAGCGGTATATTTTGAATAAATCAGAGTTTTACTCTCAGCAGCCTTCTGAGTCAGAATATATTCATTCCCATCCTGCCTCGACAGCAACAAGACTGATTTTCCTAACAGCTAATAAGGCTCCAACTTCAAAAACTCTCCTGACATAAACTACCATTGGAAAGCCCATGAAATAATTACTGATATTTAAAAGGGACCTTATTATAAAATAAACTTCATATGCCAATTAATAATTTAAATAAACATGCTCTTGATAAAATATCTAACCTTTTTATTTGCAGCTCAAAATTGATGCTGAAATCTGAATTTTCAAAATGCTGAACAGAAAATCGAATGCCTGTGGAGAACTGAGAAAGAAACAAAACAACAGGTTATTAGAAACAGTTATCTCTCAAAATCAATAAAGCAGTACTGTTCAACATTGCATTTCACAGACTTATACTGGATACTGTTGCTTTTCAAAATTAGTATGAAATAACATCATCTAGATGTTCTCAGGAAAAATACCCTCCTGCCTCTGTACGTCACCAGATGGAAAATTTGGCTGGAGAGAGGGCAGATCAGAGGAATGGAAAGCACACTCCCAAGAACACAGCAGTGGGCCCTTCTTCATCCAGACAGTGTTTGCTTTGCTTTGCCTAGCCAAAAGAAAATAAGAGTTGTCTGGCAGCTCTCATCCCTGCCTCCATCCATGCGTGCCTTCAGCCCTGGGTCTGCAGGGCTTCCTGCTCCCTGCATTGGCCCTGCACCTGGCAGCTCTGCACTGCTGCTTTAGGTGTTGTGGGGCTGACTGAGCACCTCAGGCTAAATTAGCAGCAGTTTAATTTACTTTTAGTTTGATTTTTTTTCATTGCAGTTCTGTTAAGAGGAATACAGCTTCAAAGTTATATTTGCAGCTCAATTTGCCACAACTTGGAGTGACTGACCAGAGGAGAGAGTAAAACAGCACAGCTCCCAAAACTAAAGGAGGTAAGTGCTTCCACTGGTGCTGCCTTGTGTTTAAGTAGACCTGGCTTCCTTCCTTTGACAATTTCCATTTACTTTGCAAGAAGAGCAGGGATAAGCAGATCAAGTCTATTCAGAAGAGAGAAGGGCTAACTAGAGAAAGAATATACAATAGCCCGTGGTGGGGTCTCTGTAAGTCTCTCGTTGGACATATTTACAGCCCCAGTGTGTAAGTGGCAGGTGAGTAACAGGAGATGCCATCTTCCTTCAATGTTAAATTAATTAAATTCTACTGCAATGTTTAAATTATTTTTAAAATTATTTCAACTGCACATTTTAAATCTGGTAATTTTCAAAATGTGAATTTTGCAATTCCTACAACTTCTTACTCTCCCTCTACCTTCCATCTGGCCTGATGGCAGAATTTTTTGCAGGACAACACGCACATTGTAATTACATTTTTAAAAAGGATAGTAACACACAGAAATATTCTCCATGTAGAGAAATAATCTTCGTGAGAAATTCATCAAAAGGCATCAGGAAATGAGTACATCATGCCCTCATTTCTGCCAATGTCTGACTAGATTGGGGGTTGGGGGAGGGGAGGGAGGGAAAAAAGGTTGTCTGCTCGGCATAGTTTCCTTAGAATATTTCAGGAAACATTGTTAACAAGAGGACAGGACACACCAATATAGGTACTTAAATTCAACATCATTAAAGACAAGGAATTTTCCTCTGGGGTTGTCATTTCATATGTTTAAGCAATTCCTTTTGCCCACTAATTTTTTTTTAATTCAATTATTGTATTTTTTAATTTGCAGTGGTGCAACACAATCCATTACCAGAACAAAACTTACCTAACACGTTTCAACTACTTTCAACTGACTCATGCTGAACCAATAAGGTCATCATAAATGGAATGGTGAGTTCAAATCTTTGAACTGTGATTATCTTAATGTCATAGTTACAGTAGATCTCTCCTTCCTGAAGCAAAATTTTTCCAATGAAAAGACTGTGCTCATTAAAATACTCAAAAGTTGAATAGCTTACTTGGAATGAAGAGGTAAGCTCTTTTTAATTTTAAACTCACTTTTTGGAGATGATATTAGCGACTCTATTGATATTCCATTCACCTTTAAAAATATAATGACTTTTGTCTTTTGGACAAAAATTTCCAGATATTAAACTCACCATTTCTTTTACTGTTTTTACTAACCAGTCTAAATAAATTTGTTTCCACTTATAGCAGAAAAATTTTTGATGTACCAAAGATAAAATTTTCATCAGACAGAGCAGGCATGAACTGCAGTTCTGATGATCTATTACACCCCTGAGGCTTACCCCTCTATTTAATAGTGAAACACACTCCTACTGTACAACTCTAATAAGTTGCAGATGTTGTCTTTGTATAGTCATATGACTTTTTTAATGTCAAGTAACCCTTGACATTGCTACTAATAATGGGGCAAGGATGTTATATGCCCTTGCTGAAAACCCAAGGAGGCCAAAGGAGTTTAACTTGCTTGAGCATATAACTTATTTTAGTAGGATATACATTTTAGCAGAATAGTTTATTTTTACTTTAAATTTTTGAAGTATGTTTAATTAAAATTGCATTATTTCCATGTTTGCAATATCATGTATCTTTGAAATACATGACACTTCTGCTATTACTAATAAGTTTTAACCTATTATGTTTGACAGGATTTAGGAGTATTTTGGGAGACAGAGGTGTAGTTATTTTTAGGTGTCTTACAGTGCTAAATAAAGATAAAACCTGTCACTCTTGAAGAATCAGTTTAGTACGTACCAAGAAATAGGCAAGATCTTTCAAGCCTCCAGTCTTCTAATCATATTTATATTAATTTCTATAAACTTCCAGATTCTTCTACTAGAATTTTCTCACTTGCTAATGCCACTGAACAGGCATGAGGAAGCTTGTCAGTCTGATCCATTTCAGCATCATAAATCAGGATGTTGAGCAATCTTTGCCAGCATGATGTTGTCAGACATTTAGTTTGCATTCTGGGCCATTTGGCATTGAGGTTTTCCTTACCAATTCTTTTTAAGGATATAGATGACATAATGTATTTTGAAGATGTGAGGTGTCAGACAACCCTGTAGTCTGCTGCAGTAATATCACATGGATTATATTAGAAAATCTCAACATAACCCTCATACTCAGAAGCTGATCTTCAAGAGCTCAAAAATTCTAGGATTTCAGGGTGCTGGCAAGTCATTAAGGTGACTCAATAGCTAAGGAGTTTTAGGAATGTTCCATTTTGACCTAACCCTTCCTTCCCACTCAAAATTTCCACAAAGAGTCCCTTTCTGACTGAGTATTTGGAGAATAACTGATCTCCTGCCAGAGCAGAATTGTTTTGCAAAACTGGAAATGGATCAGAGCAACATTTGAGATTTATGCAATTTGTACAAAGGGCTGGTATTTTGCTTTTGGAAGTACATTTGCCATCACAAATATGTCTGGACTGAAAAAACACAAGTCTTTTCACCTTTACTAAGCCTCCAGGAGAGCTGGCTTCAAAGATAAATTTAGGATTTAAGATTTCACTTACTCTAAGCAAACAGTGTTGCCATCTGGCTTTGTAATGCTCTACCTTTGTATGCCTCAATTTTAAAGGGCTGGATTATTTTGTTATAAAATAACAAATATGTTACTTTATAACAAAAGTAACATAATTTACCCTTGAATACCTTATGAACCCCACTGCTTTACTCTGCTACTTCTCTCTTTATGAAGTAGTTGTTTTAGGAGTATCTGGTAATCTAGAGCAGTCCTAGTGTTCATTCTGAAGAAAAGAAGTCTTAGTTATGCTGTGAAAATGCATAGAGAGACAGGCGAGGGTAGTAATGTTTTAGTGGCCACCCAATGGCATTCCTGAAGTCTTCACACTGCTAGTGCTAGCATTTTGGGTGAAGGATGATATGGAAACAGGGCTTTGGATTCAAAGGGAGGAGTATTAGGGTCTGTAGTCTAACACCTCTACACTCAGACCTTTCCATTGCTTATGCTTATGACAATATGCAAATGACAAAGATTTCCTTTATGGTATACAAGTTAATGTATCTTGTGTTTGGTCTTCCTTTTCTCTTCCAGCCCAAGAGGTTTTATGCTCTCCTGCCCCACTCCACTGCATCCCAATCACCCACAATATTCTTTTCCACTTCTGTCTGTATCTTGAGAATTTGCTTCTGCCTTTACACTAACTAGGAAACTACTAGCCATATAAGTAAAATTGCTGTCTTCTCAACAGAAGAAGTTATTTGCCTTGAATTGGAATTTGTCTCATGCTTTGGCCCGTCATTGCATCCCATCATGCCATTATGAAAATTCCATTCCTCAGAAATGTTTTCAATTACTTTTACTTTTTTAGGATTTTCATTAAGCAGAATAAAACAAAACCTACAAAATCTTTTGGCCTTCTTGTCTATTACCTTCCCAGAAAATGTTTATAGTAATCTCTTCAGACTTCTAGTCCAAAGTAGTTAAATGTAGAAGGATCTTCATCAGGAAGATTGCTCTTCCCAGGAGATCCATCACCTAGAGTTTAATTTTTAATGGTTTCCACCTCCATGTAGTCCCAAAGAATCTCTGGGACTGCCTGTGGCCATGCAAGCAGATGACTCTATGAGATACCATCACCTAGAGTTTAATTTTTAATGGTTTCCACCTCCATGTAGTCCCAAAGAATCTCTGGGACTGCCTGTGGCCATGCAAGCAGATGACTCTATGAGATACCATCACCTAGAGTTTAATTTTCAATGGTTTCCATCTCCATGTAGTCCCAAAGAATCTTTGGGACTGCCTGTGGCCATGCAAGCAGATGACTCTATGAGATACCTGCCCTCACTCACTTTCTAAACTTGTATGGCTGACCTGAGGCTTTCCCAAAGATCCAAAGAAACTTATTCTAGTCCCAATCTCCAATGATGTGACCCATTTGGCTCTTCTATCAAGGGTCAGACATGAACTGCTTCAACAATAAAAGAGGCCAGGAAAGCCCCCCTGTATAGAGAGGCTGAAGATTGAAATATTCCTCTTCCATAGGATAAACCTTAACTTAGTAGGTATTTTGAAATTATTAAATAAATTTGCTCTGGTTTCTTTGCAAAGCCATAGGTCCAATATGAAATTCAAACAGCAGTAGTTTTCAATTAAAAACTGTTATTTATTCCTGATACATGTTTATGCTGTTGACTGCTTTGTTTTTATTAGGACAGTTTTTATCCAAGTATCAATATTTGGATTATTTTCTTTTAGTTAAATATTCATAGAACTTATGAATTTATGGGAAATACTAAATTCCTCTACAAGAGCATCCATAGCTGAACATTCCTGGATTTAACACTTCAGGGATTTTCTGGGTTGTTTTATCATGACATAGGGATACAGAATTACAATTGTGGAATTTTTTAACTCCAAACCTATTTTTTATCCTAATCTAGTGTTCATCATCAGTTATTATACAGTTCTGCTTTTGTCCCAAAGCAAGGCTACCCTCATTCCATGTAATGTGTAGTATGATTTATGAGAGGCTGTCTTAGAAAAATCTTTAGAATTAAAATAATAAATTTAAAGCAAATGTTTATTCCAAACATGCTTTAATTGATATAAATTGTGATATAAACTGATAAGACAACCTTTATGCACTCAAGATGACAATCAGGCTGACAAAGTTGTCATTTACTATACATATATCTATGTATTTTAAGTAGAGAGGATACTGAAAGGGAGAAATAAACTGATCACATTATAGATTGGAATTCTCATTATACTAGTGCAACTTCTAATGAAATGATAGTGATAAATTGAGTCACTCTCACTTTCTTTGAGTGACATAAACCCCAAATTCTAGCATAATTAATCTTTTAGAAAAACAAATTGTTAGTTTTTTAGAAGCACAGTTCTACCTCTTATTACACCAAAAATTTCTTGTCCAGGTAAATAATTTGGTTTATGTGCTGCTTATGGGACACATTCTGGTAATTGAATAAATTTCCATTTTTTCCCATTTAAAATTCAATTAGATAAAAATCAGTAAATGCATCTGGTTTTCCCTTACGTTTGCGCCAGCCACCATGGGGTTCCCAAGATCACAAACCACCATTCTAGTTTCATTTTCCATCTTGTAATCACAGCTCAACACACGCAGTGCCTGCAACAAAAGGACACCAATATAGAGGTCAGAGATCACAGTGAAATGTATCCAGTTGGGAAAGTGATGCCTTTTTGACTGTGACCTTTCTTTTAATTTCAGACACCTGCTTAGAGCACTATCAAAACATTTAGTTCGTTATTGTCAGACAATGGAGGAAAATTGATGCCGGGGGAAAAACAAACAGGATAGTTTCCCAGTACCTTAAGAATCATGATGAGATCCCTCTATGTCTAGTTTTACCATACTGCTTTGTTGTTGTGAATCATTCCTATAGCCATAACGACTCAACAGAGAAACAAAGAGTAGACAAAATTAAGTGAGAAGAATAAGTCTTACAGTAATTACAATGTTATCCATCACAAGAAATCTCTATAATGAATTTCTGACACTGGCAAAACTTGAGTATGGATCAATTCTAGATCTTTGTTTTCCAATCTGTTATAAAATACTTAGATTGTTAAATACTTCTGTAAAAACATAACCTGTTTTTTGTTAGCTTTATAAACACATGCTATGTGTGTTTATAAACTAGCAACAAAGGAGATAGACTTTCACATTATCAGTTATAAAGGTTTTTGTTGTTTATAGCAATCTTTATCACTAGTAACACCATCTGTAAACAAAACAACTCTACAAAAGGAGGTACAGCTACAAAATAGTGCAAGCTAGGAGACACAGTATAAAGCAAAGCAATAAAATGTGGTGTGTTTTTTTTTTTTTTTTTGCTTTCCTCTCTGACATCTCCGGTAAATGAAGGCATTTCCATGTATGTGCAGAAGTCAACCAGCTTTCTAAAAGCAGGATGCAGCAAGTTGCATTACCTTTCTGCTCATTTGTGATTCTCACAGATAAAGCAGTGTGAATGAGTTCATGCCCTCTATATAAAAAGACCTGGGAAACCTCTGTACCAATTTGCCCTATCTGTAAAAGCCAGCATGGACATGCTGTCCTCGTAACTTCCTGAGATTAAAAGAAAAGACAGAGCCCATGTGAAGCATGCCCTCAGCACACACCTCACTGTACACTGACAGTTTTACAGTTTGTGAGGAGGAAACAAGTTTGTTACACAGCATGTCCAGTGCACTAATAGCCTTCCCAAGCCTCTCTAGGGTTGGGAGGGGAGCATTTTTACACTCTTTCCAGCTGGTTAATTAGAGGTGGCAAGTAACACATGGGAGAAAAGAGAGTGTTAACACAGTTGGAATCAAATGTGTTTGGGAAATTCTCCATTTGATCTTGATGTGTGGGTTTATAGTTTTGCTTTTGTTGGGGGAAAGGGGTTGAAATTGAGGTCTAAAAGTTAGAAATAAATACTCATTTGTATTAGATATTTGGTGGTTTCTTTAAAGATGCTGTATCATAGACCAGCACAAAGTAAATTAGCCTGTATCACACTTGTTTTTGTCCCTCAAAGGCTGGAAAAATAGAGGAGTTTTTCAAGTAGCTCTTCTGAAATCTTGAGGCTATGTTCCTAGACTAAAAATGATTAATGGTGCAGAATTTATCTGACCAGCATTACAAAAGCTAATTTGTGCAGTATGAAGATGTGACAAAGGATCAGCTGTGGTAGAATCTTTCCATAATGAGATTTGCCATCTTTTTTTTTTTTGCACTGATCACCTTTTTTTGAGGTGGTTAAATACAAAACAGCAAAATTAAGCTAGCAAGAGCTGAGATTTGTACACATACTGTTGTCAGCTTCAGTAAATTACATTCACATGTAACTCAGCCAGATGGAAGGGTTTGCCACAAAGCTTTTCTACCTGATATTGGTATCAATTCACATTTCTGTAGCAACACACGGATTTTTGGCAGTCTTGAGCAGAAGCAAAACCCCAACAATTATCATGTGTGCTCCCAGGGTGCATTTTAACTAGAAACTGATTGCTTTAAGTAATCCAGGCAGCCTACATACTTGAAACTTTTTTGTGGTTATAGTGATGAATTACTAATTGATGCCCCAACTGTAAAGTGCAACAGGCTGGCAAGTAAAAACTTCCTCTTTCTTTACCATCACCTTCCAATTTTATTTTCTAAGGAAAAGGGGATGGATTAGGTACCATCTCCTAGTTGTATGTATGTATCTACTTAATGTATGAAGAGTAGTCTTTGCCTTCACCAAGCTCAAATCACATCTCATCTAGCCAGCCACAATGTACTAAGTCAAAGAATTTCCATATAAGACGAGAATGTTCCAGGTCTTTTTCTCATTTTAAGAGTGCCATGCTTTAGTTCAGAAAGGCATGGGGGAAATGGCACAGAGCTTATCCACTGCAATACCTGACTGGATGTGATCTTCACCACTCTGCAGCTTCCAGCCTGAGCAGAGGCAGTTCTGCCAAAATACATAATGGTATTGGTGCATAACATGTATCTGTTAATGCTTTGTATTTGCCTGATTTACTTATTATTCCATAAGAATTTGAGTCCCAGCTTTTGCTACTAAGGTAGGATTGAGCTGTTCAACATCTCTATCATGGAGCAAAGGGTTAGTGCACAGTATTCAGGCAGTGGCTGGGGGTTCAAACACACGGTCATGTTAGTGAGTGCTGTAGTGTAAAAATGTACCATACAGCAGTATATATTGTCTGTGGGTCTAGTGCTGGAAATATGAGGTAATTAAAGTGGTTATACTTTCTTAATTGCAGCTAATTTCAGTAAATTCACACCTACTGCATATGAACAGTTACAGCAAGCCAATAGGTTTCCAGGAACTAGTGAAGCTGTGGTAATTTTCTTATTTACCTGGTTTCTGAACATTCTCAGTGTTTCCACAATGCAACTAGTGAAAAACACATGTGATTTAATTTGAATTTATTATATTTCAATCCTCAGCTTTTGACTGAAGGAAGTGTCACTATCTGCAGGAATTACTGAAGCTCCAAAATCATGTCCCTGACCTCAAACTTTAAGATCACACATATTCACTTGCATCTCCACTTGCATATGATCACATTTCTGCAAAATGTCGTTCGTCTTTTATGCAGTTGCACAGTCTGTGTGCAATATTCTACAGAATCAGGTCAGATAATGCCAACTGAGGCAGGTCAGACACTATATTGATAAAGCTGAAGGGAGGAGGTAGAAGGCAAGTGAATCTTCAGTTAAGTTTTTGACATCATCAGCTTCTAAGTGCAATTCAAATGATACAGAATAACACAATACATTGTTTACATGAAATAAAGAAAAAAAAAGCAGGGCTGGATAGGAGGCACTTAAGGTGTTTCTTTATTAAGCACTTAAGGTATGTTTCTTTATTAGTTAGACTAAATCCAGAATAGCCCCACAATAGAGAAATATCCTCTATGAATACAGTCAATTTGAAATTATGACAGTGTAATTGAATTATTTGATTCTACAAATATTTCAGTTCCATCAGAAATGTATCAAGTGATTTATTCAGCTGATTCCATTTCATTTATTCTCGTCTTAGTCTACCTGATTTGTTGTCTCTGAGGAGAATCTCATCTCTGCCTTAATACCAGGAATTCTGCACTTTGGAGAAAAACAGCTACACAAAGGACTTAAACATGGATGCAGCCAAGAGGAAATGCAATCCTAGAGGCAGAGCTTTAAGAACATGATTGCAATATGCTCTACTATAAATCTACCTGTCTGCTGAAATTGGTTTGCATTAAATTAGGTATATTGCAGGAGCAATCAGATGCCCCATTGCCAGGATACAACACAAACATATAAATAAGAACTGAATTGCTGACTCCGCTGCAACTGACATGAAAACTGTAATTTTCACCTGTAGTCCATGTCTCAAAAAGTGCCTGCAGACCTTTTTTCCATATACCTCAGTGTTTACTGCAATCCAGTGTTATAATTTCTTCTGTTATCTTGTCAGTTCAAATTGCTGAAAGCCCTGTAAGTTGAATGAATTGAGTCCCTCTCATTTATACTCATACTCATTGATAATATGACCCCTAAGGATTTGGTCATCCTGGTAACAGAAGAATTTACATGCAGAATATTTTAGAAGAAATTTACAGAATCAATTTTTTTCCAAAGGCACTTAGAAATTAATATTTTAGTTTACTTAATGGAACCATAATATTGCAAAAAACATAGTTTAAAGAAATATACATCTACTGTTTAAAAACAATAGGAAGAATAAACTTTCTTTCAGTGTCATTTGTAATCCTTGTGAAAATGGTCTTTGAAATGCAGAAGGACACTGAAAATTATGTAGCAAGTAGGACTAATGTTTTGATCCTTCTCAGAAAGAACATGATGACATCTTTTTGAATGAAGTATAAAAAGCAAAGAATATGAAATAAATTATGCGTGGGAGTGAGCTAAGTAAATGTGGAGAAAAGGAAGGCAGGTTTTTATAAATCTACAAGGATTCAGAATTGGATTTGTCAGAAAGGCATTTTTATCTTCCCCAAAATCTGAAAATAATGAAGTAGTTGTATTGTGTTTACTGGGTTATTAAAATTTTGTCTTCAAAAGAAAAATTATTCTAACTTTAAAACTCCTTCTCAACTCATCCTAGCTTCTCTTATTGCTTCCAAAGTGCCAGGATCTCCTATGTATTCTTTCCTTCCTTTCTCCATGAGTCTATTGTGTGGGCAATATAAAACTAAATTTTTCCTATAATCATAAAAAGCTCAGAATTATTTCACTCTCGTCTAAAGCATAGAATGGTTTGGATTGGAAGGGACCTTAAAAATCATCCAGTTTCACCCCCCGCTGTTGTGGACAGGCCACCTTCCACTAGACCAGATTTCTCCATCCAACCAGGCCTTAAACATTTCAAGGGATGTGGCATCTGTAGTTTCCCTGGACAGCCTGTTCCAGTGCCTCGCCACCCTCACAGCCAAGATTTTCTTAGTATCTAATCCAAACCCACTTTCTTTCAGTTTGAATTGATTCTCCCTTGTCCTGTCACAGCATGTTAGTGTAAGAAGTCTCTCCCTGTCTTTCTTTCAGTCTCCCTTCAGGTACTGGAAGGCTGATGCAGCCCAGGACACATTTGACTTTCTGGGCTGGGAGTACACATGGACAACTCATGTCCAGCTTCTTGTCTGCTCCCACCCCCAGGTCCTTAAATAAATATATATGTGCTAAGACATGCTTGGGTTTTGGAATTAGTGCCTTCTCTGACACCTTGGTAACATCCAAAAGAACAGCGAAAGATTTCTAAAGAGGAACAAAGGAAAAAGGGAACCATTTGTAGCATATTAAAGAGAACTTTAGCTTCATAGATTACAGTCCAAAAAACCAGAGGATTTGCTAAGAGAACAAAAGGAACAGGAGTAGGAAAAGGCTGGTGTCTTTAAGATATACTTCTGAGATGTGAGGTTGCAGAGAATTTTTATGATCTTTGATGACAGTATTAATTCTTCTTGTAATTTTTTTCAAACTAGGTTAGAAGCCCATTAATAAAGTCACTGACAGAAAGAGAATAAGGAAATACCTTGTAAGTTACTTTCAACTTCCTTAAAAACATTTGCCTTCAGAAAGGAAATTAACTTGCTTTCTCCCACTCTCACCCTTGAGGCCCTTTTGAACATTCCAGGCACTAACAGAAAAAAGCAGGCTCATGTTGCAACAGCCTGGGAGATATATGTGCAGATGAGGCAATTCAGGCTTGCTCTCCAACACAGAATACATGAACACTCTGCTTGTTTGCAGGATAGTATTTCATCTTTGCTCTTAAAAAAACAAACAGACTCAAAAAGGAAAAACAATGCATGTTCAGTACAACACAGCAGGACTTCAGTCAACATTAGTCCTTCTGTTAACACTGGCACATTTTACTTTAATTGCATTTTTGGTCCATTCATAATATAAAATAATTGACAACAAGGGAAAGCAACTTTGTCAATCTTATACTGCAATTAATGTCCAACTGTTCAGGATACTGGAGACTGGGACACCCTTAATAATGGTAAAACACTGGTGTGCTGTGAGAGGAGACAGCAATGTCCAAGTGTCTGGGGGTCAGCAGGGCTCATTAACTCTGGCTGGGAGCTGGGACCATGGGATCCTGGGTTGGAAGCACTAAAGGAATTTGGTAATATTACTTTCTGCTACTGACATGGTTTACTGATTCAAAATACGAATTATGTGAATACTTCTATTACTAGAAGAAATGTGACAGTATTTGTGTCATTATAAATAAGTTAATGGCAAGGAGCTGAACCTGAGCTGGGTCTGAACAGAATGGTCCTGTCCTTCCCATCTTTTGGAGGCATGGCTTATCTTTACTTTGGGCTGTGTCAGCAAGGATAGCTGAGAGTTGATGGAATCTCCCTTTCTGAAAGGAACCTCTTTATGTGCTGCTTTCAGCTGGTACAGCCTGTATAGGTTATCATTGTTCTCAGCTGTCTGCTTCATTATCCCTAACATCTTGATTTTACTTTACCTTGTTGTTGCGTTCAACCCCAGTGTAATCTGCTTCAGGCGGAATCTTTATATGTAGCTCAGCTTCATAGGCTCCTTCCCCATCATTCCTTGGATTTATTATGAGCATGACACAGTTTTCTTCTCCAATTATTAGCTGATCTGTATCCCTTTACAGAACATACAACTTGTCAGGAGTTAAAACACAATTAGGATTTACATATGAATAAAACAGAAGGACATTTTGCTCTCAAAGAATCTGTCCTGGAAAACACTCTGTGAACACAAAATATAACATTTTCTATAAAAATGACTGCATGAAAATGTATACCAGTACCTGAGTAGAAAAGAGGTTAAGAGAAAACACCACTGTGGCCAAAATGGATTATCACAAAACTTGAAAGTAACTGGTAAAAAATTTAAGAGCCTGACTACATTCTAAACAGCAAGAAGTATTTAGTG
This sequence comes from Lonchura striata, assembly GCF_050655825.1. Classification (NCBI taxonomy): domain Eukaryota; kingdom Metazoa; phylum Chordata; class Aves; order Passeriformes; family Estrildidae; genus Lonchura; species Lonchura striata. Next base: position 21,329,625 of record NC_140704.1, on the reverse strand, counting down.
GAGGAATCACTTGCCAGGGGGGTCTCATCAGCATTGTTTTCTGGAGGACACAAAGGTGATAGTTTTCTCCTCATGTCCATTAATACAAACAATGACAGAAATTCTCCTGAGACTGCAACAGCACTGTGCCCTTGTTTTACAGCTACAGACTGATTCTGATGACAGTCAGGTCACTCTCAGACATTCCCCACTTGTCCTGCTTGGCATATTTCTCCCTCCACAGGAGAAACTGTTGCCATGTTTTGAAAATTTTGTTTTGAGATTAATTTACTTCACTGTTTATTGAGTTCAGGAGAATTGTGTCCAAGTTCTAAGTCACTGGCACACTGAAATAAAAAAACCCTTGAAACCTTCTATGAACATCAATTTGTATAATCTCTTGCTTTTCAGAGAACTAGAACCACTCCAAACAAACACCTGCAAACACCTGCAAACTATATTTTCTATGATAACCATTAAACATCATGAATTGTGGTTCTCCAATTCTTGGTTTTATAGCTGAAATGGATGCACAAATTAAAATCTGGAAATCAGGTAAGAGTGATTAGCTACAGTAAAGAACAAAATTTTGTTCTACATACTTCATTCTGTTGCAACAGTTAGGAGTGTCTGGACTTTTTATATATGGCATAATATATTATTTATATTTAACTTTATATATTATTAACTAATATAATATTTATTATTATATGATTGATATGATATGATATGATATGATATGATATGATATGATACTAATATATTATTTATATTTATTTAACTAGTATTTTCTTTAACTTACGGCACTGCAGAAAGTTGCAAGTCAGGAATACATAAGTTGTCCTCCCCACAGTCAACCAGAATGTAAGCCTGTACCATTGCAAAATAAAAAAAATATAATACAGTTAGTATATGCCTCAAAGTCCAAATCCCTTCATTAAATATTGCTAACCTAAATGTCTTAAGTACCACTACCACTGCCATAGTGAATTGAATCTTTTTCTTCTTTCTCTAAGTTCCTTTTCATGTGGTAGTCAGAGGTTGGAAACTATTCAGATGGTCAAATATGTCCTTAGCAGAACAATATCCTCATCAGGCCCTTTCCCATAATAACTTGTCTTACATATTCTAGAAGGCAATCAAAACTATGAGCACAGTTTGGTTCTACTTTTATAGTCAATCAAGATTTTGTATTAATTAAATCCCTGTCATGTAATGTCTGGCTGTGATAACACACATAATATTTGTAAATGCTTTCATGTCTATATACAGAAAATGTGACACGCAAAATTCATACCTGCTCTGCGAGTGAGTTTTTCTGGTAATAGTTCAGTATTGGCTTCACAGTCAAACTATCTTCAAAACTGGACTCATCCAAACTATAATTGAAGTTTATATTGATGGGAGATAATTTATCTCTAAATTCTGTTTCATCCTGTGAGTAATAATCACATAATAAAAGCCAATAGTTTACTATGATTATTTCAGTTGGTGTAGTAAGACAACAGATTCAGACTTCTGAAGATAAAGATGTGGCTTTTATTGAAGGTAAAGACATGGTTCTTTGACAGATGCTGGCCAAATTTTGGCTGCATGTGGTGTCATTAGGAAAGCAAAGAGACTCACCAGTAATTGGAATGCCCAGAACACATTGCCTCCACAGCCCCACATCTGGAAGAAGCTGGCTGAGCTGAGTAGACTCAGAAATTTTTCAAAGCATTAGCCTAAAATGAAGCTGTTTAAGAGAGACACACAGAACCAACTCCTGTCAGCTACTGCCCCCTTTCCTTTTGAAATGAAGGTAGGGCATGTGTGGATTTGTGGAGGTAATATTGCTGGTTTGTACCATAACCAAGAATTTTTAAGAATTAGCAATGGTAAAATTCAACCACCTTTATTGTCTAGATATGTCCTTACATAGTGCTTGAAACTTCTCCATTTCACCTCCCACTGCATTTCTTGGATCAGACTTGAAACAATCTACTTAAATTGCATGAGGTAACACCACCTGCAAGTGAGGAAATGTTGATCCTTTCTCCTTTACAACTGCAATTTCATTGTTTTAGTTTTTCTAAAAAAATTTAAAGTATCTTGAAAATATTTTTAAAAATGTATACATTTTAGGCCAATAGTTCTGGTAAAACTCCTTTAAAATCTTTTGAACCTGAATTGGCATGATGTTTAACATGATTTGTTTATTACTGCACTCTGAATACTAAAAAAAAAAAAAAATGGATACCAAAAAATGGAAAGCAATCTTGCATTTTTATATCAGAAGATGCAGTATTTGATCAGAATTTACAGAAGAGTGTGAAATAAATGTATTTTTACACAGAGAAATTCTACACTCTTCAAAATCAGTCTTGCTTTTCTACTTATATGGACAAAAGATGAATGAAAGATTTACATAGGGAATTTTTTCAAGGTAGCAGTATGCTCTGGACATACTGAAAACACAGATGAAATCTATCTTATCCCATTTCTGTAATTTTGGAAATTCTGATCAAATACTGCATCTTCTGATATAAAAATGCAAGATTGATTTCCATTTTTGGTACTACTGAAACAATGATTAAAGGCCAAAATATTTTAAACAACTTACTCTGAGATAAACAAGGAAGTCCTGGCAATGGAGTTGCTTCTGTCTTTCCATCACAATGGAGAAGTAGTGATGAGACTGATGGTAATCAAAGAAGAGGGTCCTCTTAACAGCTCCTTTCTGTTTCAATGAATCTAATTGCAATTCACTTTTCAGCACTGAAGGATACAAATAAATAAATTAGTTATTGATTTAACAGAAAGAAAACAGTAAGGAATTAATTCTGTATTATAATTAATGAACCTAAGCAAGTCTTCAAAGAAAAATTAATCCATGCTTTAAGTGCCTGTCTGTTTAAAAACTCACTAGGTTTTGACCCAAATTATGCAGGATGTGTAATTTAAGCTTTCTTATTTCATTGACAGACATATGTGTACAGGACTTCTGTCCCTTTAATTTATTATTTTTCTAAAACAGAACATTCTCCAACAAGGTACATTCTTGATTTTATTTAGAAAATGACTTAAACAAAAATCCTTTATGTGAGTAATAAAAGGTTTGCATTTACACACACACACACACACACACACACACACACACACACCTATATACATCTTTTTTTAAAACTGCATTTTCTTGCTTTAGGAGGATCTCACTCCTATTGTTTTCCCATGTGTAGGAAAAAACACATCTAACATGGAGCAGGACTTGGGTAAATTACAAGAATAGAAAACATTTCTTACCTATCTCATCTGAAATACTTTGACCTTCAAAGTCTGCGCAGACTCTTACAGTAAAGCTACATATTAAAAAGGAGAAGTAATTCATATTAGCAGAAAATGGACTGATATGGGAATCAGCAGTTCCAAAGTCACATCTTTTAAGTTTTATTTTCATTTGATTAAAAAGATGTTAACTGAGATTGTATCTAGCTACCTATGATATTCCTTAATTACGTCAGGAAGTCTCCTAGGCTTCACTAATAATCACAGAAAACAGTCTCTGAATACCTAATGGCAAAGGTATGGAGTAGATTCTCTGGTCCCAGTAGTTCTTGAGAGAGTCCATGGAGATGACCCTTCTGACACTATTGCCAAAGCTGGATTTTTTATGCTGAAGTTTAGAAAAACACCTTTGTAAGAGGCTGTCTGCAGAAATACTTTCATCATGTTCGAATCAGAAAAATCTTAAAGCATGTTGTCAATGCTCAAGCTGTTTTTCAGCAAAATAAAACACTCAGGATATCAATGTGTTCCATTGGCATAACTGTAAGATTTTCATTATTTCAACAGGCTATAATGAATTCCAAATATAAAACCTAATTTTTTCCATTTTTCTGGCAGCAGACTAACCAAACTGCATTGCATTTAATTTGTTACGTTTTGCACAAAGTGGCACTTACATGCCTTAAATCAAAGCACAGAGAAATTGGTGATTAATGTTCTTTATCTAGTATGCTAAAGCAATGCATTCTACAAAAAGCAACACAACATAAGTAAATTGTTTTTAATTTGCCTGTTCTGAATGTAGAGCAAGCTCTTTTGAGCCTAGAAATACTCCCATCACAACTGTAATGATTATACAAATGTCACCTCAGCCATAGGAGAGTCCTTTCCCATAAGAAATATTTCTGTGTAAGACTGGCAACAGATTTGCAGTTATACTCAACAATTGTTAGGAGAAGCCTTTTATAGTTGTATTGGCTGATACCTTCTAATCTGAACTTTTAATTTACATAAAATTAATTTTAAAAACCCTAAAAAAGTAATGACTATAGACAAGTTTCACTTTGGAAGGAAACTATGCAAGTTTTAGAAATGTTTAACTGAATTGTCTTTTGAAAAATTTTTCATGGATTACTCTGGATGGTATGAGAAAGAGTATTAATTATGCCTGTTGATGCAACTAGCAGAGTATACTTCCCCGACAGGTGGCAAAACAAGAAATCTGTCAATGGAAAGATGTTCTTGATTTTTCATTTCTGCTGTCATCTGCCACATAAACTTAGTTCTAAATATCATAATTCCTAATGAAGTCCAGTATAATGTAACAAAATTGCTCAGGTGAAAGATTCTTGCAAATGTCTCTGGTTACCAATCATTCTTAAGGACAATTTTCATACCATCATAACCATGTTTTGGTTTGTATATAGACAACAAATTGCAGCCCAGCATTAAAATCAGCTTGAGTTAAACAAAAAAAATTGCATTATTCATTGATATTGATCTCCCCACTACTGTTATACTGTATAATAATGTTCCCATGCAGTGGATACAAAACCACTACCATAACATTTAAACCAACCTGTAATCCCATTCTAATTGCATGTTTGTTTCCTCTTGCAGATGTAATGAAACTGCCACATCTGGCATATGTGTCACTCTCATGACCTTAATGGAAAATTCTTTCATTATTTCTTCAGAAACAAGAAGGCCATAATGCCATTAATCTCTGCTAAACTGTAGCCTTCAAATAGTCATTCCAGTCCATGTAGAAAGTGCAAATTTTTCATATTCCTACTTCTTTACAATTATGAGTCAATACAGGAAGAACTAATTCTTTCCAAATACACAAGAACAAAATAACAAAAATGAGGAAATCTTATGCAATTGTATGAATGCAATTTAGACATCAGACTTCACAGGCCTCACATGTCAGAGTAAGAGGATATTTCCTCAAATGTAAACTCAAGAGCTGCCATTGTTTTAAACTCACTTATCTTGCTTTGGAGGAGTCATATAAATTTTGCTCTATCACGTTTGAAAAAAGGTTGCATTCAAAAATGCTGCTTAGAATGCTTTACTTGTTAAATAGAACAACTTCAGCATATGTTTTATTTACTGCAATGAACAGAATAATGCATAACACATATTTGATAACCAAAGTTGTGCTCTCAAATATTACTGTAAGAGTCAAGATTTAGTCCTTCTGCTCCAGGCAGAGCATGTCAAAAGGGGAGTGGCAGAGCAAAAAAAGCAAAAATCTGAAGTGGATAATCTCCCACACTCTAACCACACAAGAGGAAAGACTATGGTTTTAGCAAAATTCCACCACACGTTTGTGAGTTTGATATTTAGCTCAGAAATAGTGCTAAAGACATAAAAGATTTCAATTGCAAACCTAGATGAATTTAGATTTGCTCATCATTTCAACAAGAACATACTGAGGAGATGTTGAGGGATGTTTTACCATCAAGAAAAAGAAAAGCAGATGGAAAGACAGACCACAAAAGAGGACAGGAGAAAGAATAGAGATCTGAGATCTGACTCCTAGGCACAGTAAGAAACAAAATAGCTGAGCTTTTGAGCTTGCTTGTAGGGACAATCAAACAAACAACACAATTAACAATCAAAGTAAGAAAACTTCAGCAAGTAAGGAAGAAATGGGAAGTAGTCCATCATCATCAAGCATACAAATTTTTTATGTGCTATCAATCTCTCTAAAGTGATCCCTACATCACATTCATTCTGCTGTGTCTGACATCACTATGAGATTATGCTTTGAATAGTCTGAGCAAAGCCCCAAGAGCCCCGAGCCGAGAGAGAGCAGAGAGAGCAAAGGGGGAGCAGACCCAGGGCCATGGGGTTTTATCAGGTGTCCCATGGGAGGAGTCTTAAAATCTGATTACAGCCTCTTCAGAATGGGAAGTCAATATACTTCTATTATGATGCTCTAATACTTACCCTGCTTTGAGATTTTGTTATGGCAAAATCTAATTCAGTGAGCAACAGAGAGTTTTGATGCTGAAGGCATCTCATGGCTAAGCTACATCGCATGGCCAGGCTACGGGAGCACTTGGGCTGCTAGATAAAACAAGTGACTGCCCTTTGGATGTCTCTGGGGCTAATGAAGCTAAAACCTGGCACAAAGGTCTCCTGTACAGCAACTCAGTTGTGTTGGTTGCAAGTGACACCACCTGCCTACCCCTCTTTGAGCACCCCTGAGGAGTGAGGTATCCATCCTGTGACTCTTGGCCACACGGCTTTGCTATCCGACCCATGGGCCAGGCTGGCCAGCAGTCTTTGGAAAACCTCACACAAATTCACCTCAACAATGGCCCCTAGACCCATATCCATGGACCTCTTCAATCTCACGGACCTCATCACATCTTCTTTCAATTAGGTCAATGAGAAAAGAAAATACCAGCAGTAGAAAGGAGCAAAAGTGGAAACGCAGTCTAATCTATGCAGCTATGAACTGTTGAAATATTATTTTGGGGGTTTATATCTTTGATAGGAATTTTATATTGAGCTTTTAAAAAAATGTATGTAGAAATGTCTCATTTACTGAATCTAGCTGACACATAATAAATATTTTATTACTACTTAAATAGTAAGGAATTTGGAGATAAAGGAACTACATTTTTTTTCAAAGTATTTTTTGATACTAGGAACTTGAAGATCAGAAATTTTAAGCTCTCTGTTTCTGGATTTACAGAAGGTGGACAGCCTACAAGGCATATTTCAAATCAGACATCCAAACATGAAAGCACTTACTAATAAAAAAATATAGTCTACAAATATAAAAATAGAAATATAAATATATATATACAAAATATATTCTATAATATATGCTACAAATTTACTTTTTCTCATGATTGGACACTTCTATGCAACTTTTGGTAAGTCAGGTAACTTCTCTGACTTATTGCTCCTCTACAAAATGAAATTAATAATATTCACCTTAAATTAGTGAGAGGTGAGTAAAAAACTTTTGTAGATGTAACTTAAGACCAAATACATGAGGTAGCTAGTGGATAATCAGACCTCAAATGGTAATAAAAATACCAATGCATAGATAAATTAGGCCTCCTGACAGCTAGAGCCCAATCTTGAACATAATAAATCACATGATGTGGAAAGAGGTTTTGAAAAATGAAAATATTTATTTACCTCTTTTTACAGATATTAACTTGCATTTTTCATACTTAGGGGGAAAAAGAAGCTTTCCCCATATTCTTTAATACCTTCAAAGAGGCTGAATTTCTTACAGATTTGCTAGTATTGGGAACTCAGACATATTTTACACATAGCAGAGAATTAATTATACACTTCTAGAAGTTAGGACAATTCTCCTTCCGATGTGCATAAAAATGGCCTTTTGTGCATGTTTCCTCTGCTGCTTCAGCTTTGCAATTTATATCATGGCAGAAATAATATTTTCCTAGTACTAGGAAACTTACAATAATCCACATTATTCATGCACACACACTTCCTGAAACTTTTCTGGTAGGAGGTTTCCTTTCATTCTAATTTTGCAGTGTCAGTCAGTAGAGTTTTACACAAGTTGCACAGCTGGCTAAGAGATACAGAAATCAGTCCCATGGGATTGAGGAATTCTTTGCCTGTTGGAGTTTCCCTTCTAATTGTTTTCATATGTACAATACAAGCTTATATCAACTAATGAAAAAAAAAATCACAGTGAGGAAAATAACAGCTGTTCTTCAGTTATTTCATAACATGAACTAAATCTTTAGGGAGCATTATTTTAGAATAAACCAGACAGAAATTAAATTATGCTCCTATTAAGGCTCTTGTAGATATGAACCAAACATCTTTTAGCTCATTGTAGTGGAGATGTAAATTAAAAAAAAAAATGTGTTAAAGGAGTATTCATTTCTTCCTTCCTTTTCTAAACAATATCTCAGAGCAAGAATGTTTTTTAAAGAGAGATATTTTTTTCCTCTTGTGCACAAAACCCACCTTTTTTATTCAATACCTATTGTTAACTGTTAAGGTTCCAAAATATTTTCTATTAAGACATTAAGCATTTTTTAAAAGTCTTATAATCTGGAGCTGTGAAACAACATAATTTGGATCAATAAACATGCTTCAGACAAGTGTCTGTATTTCAAATTTATTTTTAAACCAAGTGTTAAAAGATAATTGAATCAAAAAAATTCCAGAAGGGCCAAAGCTTTGTAAAGTTCTGGGTTTGCATAGTTCCACCAAGTACCTTCTACATAGCTCTGTAGATGGGCAATTTTCTACTCTGGATGTAGAAATGAGGAGGAACATGATAAAAAATATGAGAAGTTCCATAAAGTGTAAAAGAACAGCACAAGAGTGAAAATCTCTTGACAACCCCATCCCGGATGCTTTGGAATCCCACATATTTATTGATTTAAGTGTATCAGAGTTTAGTTCCTTTAAGAGCCTCCATGGCTATTAAATGAACTGCTTCTTATGATTATGTTTTACAGTTCATATTTATCAATTAATTCTTAAGACTCCGAATCTTACATTTGAGATTATTTTTAGGACTCATCTCTTGTAAAGAATGTCTCTAATGTGAGGAAATCCTCTGCCCATCTTTGGCTTAAAAGCAGTGCAAAATTTCTGTATTCATGTTATCTTCTGGAGTCCTCCTTTATACCTTAATATTGTTTTTGTCCAGCCCACATCCTGGCAGGCTTCCTGCTTCTAATGTTTTTACATCTTAGAAATCTGTTCCACACAGTTACTCTGGCAAGACTTACTACCATTTTATATTCAACTTGCACGTGTTTATTCTCTGTTTTGATTTTAGTTTCCTCATTTGTCATGATTTCCACTTTTAAACAGTATCTTATGTATTTGTAATAGCCTGTTCTATCAACTGTTCCTGGGGTCCTTTCAAAGTGACTTTTTTCTAGTGAAGTAAATGTGTCTTCATGTGGTGTTTTGTGCTATTAGATAGCCTCCAAATACCCTGCAAACATTTTATGCTTGTAACTGATCCTAAATTGTTTTAATTAGCTCCAAGATTTTTTTTTTTTCTATTAAAAGTTAAATGCTACTGTAGGTAAGGGTTTCTCTTTTAGGGATGGTTTAAACATTGTTCTGTGTGATGTGCTAAAAAAACTTTCCTCTGACCAAAGACAGCCAGAAACAACATCCTATGAATTTCTCTCAGGATGGCCAGCCAGATATCTTCTTTCTTCCACAAAGGACTAAGATCTGTCCTTCTCAAAGAGAAAATGGTGGGCCCGCCAGCTCTGCATCAATTTCACTGCTACATTTTGTCAATAAACAGATGACTTATGTTTAAACACTTTATGTGTTTTGTCCATTTTAGCTGTTTCATGCTTCATTCATCTAAACATTGCATATAACTTTGCAGCTTGCCCAGGAGACACTGAACATCCTCCTATGCAGAAGGAGACGCTGTGTATCAAAGGACTCAACTTTTACCTACCACAGTTAGACAATCTGCTAAGTACTGGAAAATGCTAAAAAGATTTCTGTGGAGAGTGGTTTTGTTGTGCTCAGAGCATGTTTCAACATTTTGAACTTTGAACATGTTCAACAAAGAGTTGAAATAAAATTAAGGAACAGGAAGTTATTCAAGAAAGAGGATAAGGATATTTTTTGAATAATCATGGACTTACCAGGCCACCAAAAGCTGAGGGCCGGGGAGCTGACAGGTTTTATTGTCTGGGTTCACAATCATGGGGTTCAGAATAAGATGAGCATTCACTGTCACAACAGGTCTGGCTCTAGGGGACAGAAATAAGGTTCACCATGTTCAGAAGGAGCACATTAGTACCTAAGTTGCAGCAGAGAAAACACTGAACTGAGTTGGCTACAAAGAAGCCAGATATGTAGGGTTACTTGGGAGAACACAGTTTTATAATGCTGCTCATAGCCAAAAGAACCTTTTATTTTTTTTTCCCATCAGAATCCTACTGAGATTCACAAAAAAAAAAAAAAACACAAAACAAAACAAAAAAACCAAAACAAACAAACAAACCAAAAACACCAAAAAAACCCAACCAGACAAAGAAAAAAAAAAGCACCTCATGTTAACACATCACAGAAACAGTACCCTATGGTTAAGCAATAGATGTGTCCTAGGACTGAGGCACATCAGACACATTTCATCACATTGAGTTTTCTCAAATGGACAGAGTTTGCCTTTTTGGGTTTTACAGCAGTCCTTTGGCCATCTTGCAGATTTATTTTGTACTGTCTCCATTAATAATGATATATTCCAACTTACTATGCCTGTTTCAAGACTCTTAAAAAAATAAAAATAATTTAGTTAAAGTAGAAGTTGGTGTATACTACCTTGGGCCAATAATGAAGTAAACTCTGTCTGAAATTTCTTGGAGAAAACTGACTTTGTAAACCAGGAATAATCACCAGTAAATTGTGCTGAGTACATGAATATACATATTCTGGTGACAAAAATCATCCCTCCAAAGCTGTTAGTAAGTGATAAGATAATCTATAACTACAAGCAGTTCAGAAGAAAAATAATAACAAGTATGTGTCCAGATTCTGTTTTTTAAGACAGCAATACTATTTACAGTAACTTACATTATCACAGTTTTCTAACTTCCCTGATATTTTAATCCACATCTGAGCTTTTGTGATCACTTCTTTATATTACTTCAGCAAGGCTTTAAAAAATAAAATTACTCTCTTCACTTTTTTTGCAACAGGGAAAACCTTTTTTTGCCTAGAAAATTTCAGTAATAAAATTCTATTTCAACAGTATGACAAGTTGCATATTTGATAAATTCTGGCCAGGAAATAGCCTCCTGGTATTCACTTTATTAAATAGAACACATTTTATTGTTATTAAAAATACACAGTAGATCTAATTTCTCAATGCTTCATCGTGTGCAGTCACTCATGGAATTGCAAATTATTTGCATGATTCTTTCATAGCGAGAAGGAAAATCAGGGCTTCTCACTGCACCTACAGCATTAGCTGAGATGAGCCAATATTCCTGTTTTATAAAATTCTTCTGTTGTCACAAACATTCAGTTGGGAAGTAGAACATGCCTTTTCTCAGTCAGGTGCTGTTAGGAATACAGACAACAAGAAGAACATGTAGCAATGGATGGTGAATACTTAAATGAAATGAGCTGTCAGCATGGCTGGACTAAGAGAGCATTAGCAGATTTTATGTAAATGTTTATTATTTGGTAGCTTTAAATTTTACATCTAATGAAGAAGTGCATTTAGTTAAACTCCATAGTCAGGAACAAATTTTTGTTTTGTAAAATGGGATCTTGTGCATTTTTTTAAACTGAGGCTAAAAGTAGCAGTCTTTCTTTTCAATAAATGATTCATGTCTTAACATATGCAATCTCTGAAGATTGGTCACTTTAAAATTTCTTTAAAATTAAGAAATTAATTTGCAACCCCATGCCTTTTAAATATCTTATTTAAAATTAACTAGAGTCAAACATTCCAGAAGCTGCTTCAGCTAAGCCTAAGCATGGAAATTTTAATAGAAAATTACAGATTTTAAGTATGGGAAAAAACCATTTGTTTCTCAAAAGATGTTTAATTTATGATCTCTAATGACCACTTTTAAACACTGCAACAGGGAAACAGGAGTATGACATTTTTTAAATTTCAATATCGCCCACCAAGCCTGTGAAATATCAAATCCATTGTATTTACCACATACCTGTAAACAACTGCTTTTCCAGCTCCAAATGCACCCACAATTAAATCTGGAAAAACCAAAATGGTTTCAGAATAGCTATACAGAAATCTCTCACACATTTTTTTTCCATCATAAATTAGATTATTTACATTAACATTGTAGTAACATAAAATAAATATGATAATTCCTTTCTAAGCAGTTTTCTTCACAAGTGTACCTGAAGGTACATGTCAGAGATGGTATCATAAATATCTTAGTTGTAACCAGTAACCAGTAACTGCTAAACTATTTAACACAATGTCACCCATGCCACAATCTCACTTCTCTCTAACTTGTATTATAGAGGAAAAAATGCCATTAAACTCTATGCATTTTATTCGAAATCCCTAACTATCCATTAAATGAAGAGCTGCAAAACAATTTCTTGTCAGTTTCATATAAGTCATGTTGAAACTTTATGGTGCTCCTTCCTGACAATTCTTCCATCCTGCTTTGTGTTTTAAGTAATTTGTTCATTAATTACATTACATCTCTGTACAAATAAATACAATGCAAGGTCAGAGGATGGCTGATCTGATAATTTCTAATGTTTCCAGCCTTGTAGCAATAAGTGCTAAGGCTTACAAGAGTTATCCATCTAAAACTGTCATTTTCCCTGACAGATAGAGTCAACAACACAGGTGCTACGCTGGGACTTGGGCATGTCTTTGTCAGTGGTCACTGGCCCATGTTTGGGCATCTACTGGCCAGAATATTTCTTCTTTTTGCCTGGAGTCCCCACATAGTGGTCTCTGGAAAGATCCAGACTGGCTTGCTGGATCCATTCAGGCCTCCTGGAAAAAAAACTGGAGCCAAGCCATGAGGAAAAGGATCAACTTTCCTGCTGCCTCTGCCTTTGGAAGGAGCTTTGTTTCATTTCCAAAGCCCCCAGAGTCCATCTGGGCACAGCTTTCACTCCACTACTGCTATCATTCAATGTGACTGACATGTATCCAATTCAGAAGACTGAGCCTTACAACAGATCTTGCAGTGGTACAGACTGGCAACCTAAATTGATCTAAGTAAGTTAATTAAATGAGTAGCTGGGTTTATAAACAAACCCTTATTTGTTGCTTCTATAGTTGAACACTGGTTTGCTTAAGAAGTCCTGAAGTCATCAAGCATGATGCAAATACCGAGCTTTGACGTTAATTATCTGGATGGGTTTGGTCCAGGGCTGGCAATGTATTTTCTAGTGCTCCTCTGTGTTTCAGATGGTCAAGATTTCACAAAAAAACATAAACAAATACTTCACATGGGCAACAGACAGTCCTTCACTGAATTACATTAATTAATGTCCTAATAGGAGCAGACATGGACAGTTTATGGGTCTGATCCTCTTTTTGTACAACATTTACATTTTTCTAATTTCATTGGCCTTAGAGAAATATGTTTCACAGTCAGGAACACTTTAAATAGCAGAAGAAAATAAGTGCTTTTATCTCCTTTTTGGGACATTTGTACATCGTATTCTTCAGCAGCTTTTATAGACAACTTGTCCACAGTACCAAAAGCTAAAGATGTTTTCCTCTTAAATAAACAACTAATTGAGACATATCCACCATCATGAAGGCTGCACCACACACAAACAGAACTTTTCCTGGCAGCTCGCTTATAGTGGCAGCCACAGTAACCCCCCCATAAGATTTTTATTTTGCTTTTGTTTGAAGGGTTTGTTGTGAGTTTTGTGTTTAGTGGGGTTTTCTTCTGTTTCTTGTTTCTTAAGGAAGAAGAAACATTATGTTATGAACAGAAAGTGGAAGACAAGATGGAAAGGGTTTCTGTTCTGTTCTTCCCAGGTGGCAGTTTTTGTGAATTCTGTAACAGACTTAGGATATGTACTGCTTCATACCGGACTTGGTAATTGAAAAGGTTTCAGGGTTACGTTGTAAGAGACAAAACAGGTAGATATCCAAAACTTATTCAGATCTTGGCCTAGTGATGATTTCATAATACTCTCTTTCATTAAGAGATAAAGGTTAAATACACAACTTGAGTAAGGTTAATAAAATGCAGCCTGCTAGAATCTGAAGGTGGGAAGAATGAGTCTGTTAGATACAGCTGGCCTCACTAGTGTGAGTGAATGCACTTTCAGTATGTACTGCTGTGCAAAGGTACCCTTTATCTTGGCATCGCCACTTTAATATTAAAGAGGATTTTGTACATCTGCCTAATGGTTAAATCCTGGGTTTTTTTTGGGACAACCTAGCTAATAAGCTGAGGACAGAGGGTGATGGGTCTAGAGGAGCAAATAAAGGCCTCAGCCACCAAAAAAAGTCTGGTTTTCCATGAGCAGTCTTTCTTCATTGCCACTTCAGCCAGGTTTGGAGACACAGCAAACAGGATGAGGATCCTCAATCATGGCACCACCACAAAAGCCCTATTTTAGACTACTCTGAGGGCAGCCAGGACTGTTTTCATCCTGCTCCTGTTTGGAGGCTCTTACTTTTACTCTGACATGTCATTTGTTTTCTGGTCTAAGCCATGTTTATTCTTGATCCAAAGAGTTTGAATGAGTGGAACTACTGAGTAGAGAAAGTGTATTTAAGAATGAATATGCAAAAAACCCCCATATTTATAGCCAGTAGTAACTTCTACAATCTAGTGCAAGGACAAAATGATTATGTATTCAAACAGACCAATCACTGGAAGATTAATTAGGGTTTTTTCTTTGCTTTGTTTTGTTCTGTTATAGATAAAGTAACAGAACAAGACAAAGCAAAGAAAAATCTGTATTTTCCTTCTTTCATTGCTTTGTGGTGTGCAACTCCTATACCCATAATTGGAAAAAATAATCTTTGATGTTGATACAAATGCATGAGATTTGAATACAGATCCAATCAGAGCAATTTTATAAGCAGAAATTTTGAATTTGTTGTATGTTCCATAGAAGAAAAGCTACTAATAATTCCTATTAAAAATATGCATGAAAAGTCTAAATTATCTGAATTTTGGCAACTTTATCCTTCCAAAAATAGAAGTTTTCTTTATTAATTCTTGTTAGTGCTACATATGCAACATCACTGATGCAAAGGTCACTAGCTGAAAAACAAGGTTTTAACAAGCAATTACAGAGCAAAAGAAACCAGCTTAAAAAAAAACCAGTTTAACTCCTTACAGCCCTTCCAAAGAGGGCCTGAAGAAAAGCCTATGATTACTCCATTGCATCAGTGAGGGGATTTTTTTCAAACTCAGATTAATATGTGTGATTATGTGTGATTAAAACATTAAAACAAAGACGAAAAAATGTAAGAATCATAAAATCTCCTTCAGTTCTTATTTTCTCATATTTCATGTTTCTGGGTTGATGAGGGACCTCATTGGTTTAGTTAAATGACCACTTTGCCTACATTGCCTGTTTGAGAAGATCTTCTATCAGCTGCTCACCTGCAGAGAAGCCAAGATCTGTAAGGAAGGGTTGGCATCAGCACCCATGTGCTTCTGCCTCATTGCTTTTAAGGAATAAATGAGCTGTGGGGTCAGAACCAAAAAATTAAGAAAACAAGCACAGAGTGACTCCACAGGAATTTTTAACTTCCATTATTAACACAACTTGGGGGTTGTATGCATTAAAGTCTATCTGGTGGAGTTCACAGAGTTTAATGCTGAAACAGGTGTCTTTGGGACATATTTAACTGAAGTCAAGGGGCACTGCACAAAGTTAAACAATCCTAATGCTTTTTTCAAATACTTCAAATTTATTTAGCTCTGAAGAGAATGGTTGCAAGATGCAGTCTGGTGCAAGAAGTCTATTTTCTGAGATAAAATTATCATAAAAAATCAAGATGATGGTCCTGAAAGGGACACTGGATTTTGTAAGCTTGTGGGTTCACTTGCACCTTCTGCCATGTGACTCTGCCAAACCTGAAACACTGTGTGATAAAGGGCAGAAACTTATCATAATGCTCACTAAACCTTCACCCAAATGAAGGAAGTAGGAAGATCAACAAAGCCCTACTTCCAGCCTCAACAAGACTCATTTAATATTAATTTATTAACTCAATAAATTTTTTTGATTCCCTCACATTTTTAAAGGTCATCCCCATTCTCTCTGAGAGATGCAGCCTCAGGGAGCCTGAGCAGGGAGGACATGCATCATGTTCAGAACCCTGCACTTGATTGGAAACCTGTCCAGCAATCCCAAGAGAAGTTGTCAAGACACGGTGTCTCATACCGGTACCCAGGGGACAGTGGCCAAGAAAAATAACCAGTGAACAACTATATAACTGGCAAACACCTCACTTGTCAGAAACCCAAAAATGAAATGGCAGCTGAGTCAACTCTACCAGGACACAGGCAGGAAAGTGTTAACTTTGGGGCCTCAGAATGATTTCCTGACAGCTTTAAACATAACTTTATGCAGTCCATCAGTTTCATGGTATTGTATAAAAAGGGACTGGAAAACAGTTATATTCTATCTGAGTATGGGTGCTAGTGGAAATTTTGTACATGGGACAAAACAGCCTAACTGTAAACTCTATTAAAAAATCTTTGTGAACCTTTTTGCTTTTTTTTTTCCTTGGTAGATCAGGTGCCAAAAAGGCCCAGGATCTTATCTCTATTTGTTTTCTAAGATTTCAGTGTGCATTACAAACCCAAATCTCAGTAAGAAATATCTAGAATAAAAATGCCTTTAAATGGTCATTACTTCAGGCTTGACCATAGTAAAAGACACAGGCCTATCCAGCATACCCAGCTTAACTCAAGAATTTTAGTTCAATACTACAAACAGCCATCATTCAAAGCAGAGTCACTTTCTTCCAATCCTATCATTCTCAGCTACCTTAATCCTTCTCTGTTTTTAAACCATTCTACTAGCAGGTCTGTTACAGGTAACACCAAAGATAATTCATATCACTGCTTCTTTTTTGTCTGAATGAATCCCTTTCATGACACAGCAATATTACCCATTGTATTACAAAAAAATCCCGAAGAGGACAGTTAATGATTTATCACTTAAGTAAAACACTATTTACTGGGATCAATTGCCTTATTCTTATCGGGCATAATACCATGATTTCATAAAATATGGAAAAGAATTTTAGGAAAATGTATATATTAATTACACAGATAATAATTTCCCATAAAATCAACATATTTGTACACAATAATTCTTGGCTTATCACTACATTTTTGACTGATTATTCATGTAAAAAAATAATTAGCTGGTAGAAGCACTTCAGCTTTTCTGCATTTGCTGGCAGAACCCAAGCCATTGTTCTGGCTCCCTCACATAGCAGTCCTCTCTTACCAGAGCAGATGCAGCTTCTCATTGATTTGTTTGTCTTCCACAAATCTCCTGGACCAACTTCATAATTTAATCATCATTAGATTCCGATTTGTAATATTGTTGGCACAATGCCTGCCATTCTCAGAAAAAATCTATTAATCTGAAGAACCCTTGCCTCTCAGAAAGAAATTTGAGGATTTTCTTCCTGCTGTTTGGGTTAATGTACTCAGCAGATGGAGCTGCTAAATACTCATGTTTTATTAAGATTAGACTGGATTACTGAAGTTCTGTGGAAATTTTGTCTTCTTATTACACTTCTTTCCTTCTTAAAATGTTTCAGAGTAGTTTGATATTATCTCTATGATAGTCTAACTAACTACAATTACATTCTTAAAATAATAACTGAGTCCAAAATAACAAGGCATGAAGATGCCTCTATACATTTCCCTGTGCTGACAAAGGCTTGACTATAAAGAACAACCAAAAGAACAGGCCAACAGCTGTGTTTGTGCTGGATACCTTGAAGATGAAGTTTCAGTGGCACTGAAATGACTCTCTTAAGTTAATAAGGAAGACTTACACAAGCATCTAACCAGGCAGGGAACAGAGACAATAGTGCATAATTTATTTGAGCAATTAACTAATCAACAGTCTTTGAATAGTAAATTCATCCAAAGCACTCTTCTGAATATACTCACACTGTTAAAAGAAACTGGTTAAATCATCCTGATTCAGAGACACATTCAGAGAAACCACAGTCTTTGGGAGGATGTGCCACAAGAAGAAAGCAAGTTTAATGAGTTGAGTAAGTTGTTCATTATAAACTATTTGCTCAGCTATAATCAGCCATCAAGTGACTGAACATATGCTGAAATGTGAGGGTGGAAGCCTTACAGCCTACAAATGTCTGAGCCTTATACAGATAGATGAACCAGCTGGAAGTACAGCATCATCACCTAGATAATCACAGACTCCAGGCACTCAGGGCGGCCAGCTTTGAAATGATGCCCAGAAGCCAAAAGAAACAAATTTCTTTCCAATTAAACAGATTAATGGATTTTTTTTCTTCCTATGAAAATTGAACTATGCTAATAGAAAAAGACAAATAAATTTATAAATAAAATAAACTATAACTCAAAATGCATGCCTTTGCTTCATTCCCTGCTCCAGGCCTTGATAACACACATAAAGCTTAGGATGGAGCAAAGGGGCCCTAAAAGCCCCAGATTTATAGGACAGTGGAAGCTGCCTTGAAAGATGTTATTATGCATCCCAGATGTCCCAGCACAGAAGACAGGCAGGAAGATTGTGCTGAGGCAGGTATTTCAGAATATCTTCATGCAAACCTTG
This sequence comes from Lonchura striata, assembly GCF_050655825.1. Classification (NCBI taxonomy): domain Eukaryota; kingdom Metazoa; phylum Chordata; class Aves; order Passeriformes; family Estrildidae; genus Lonchura; species Lonchura striata. The sequence continues at coordinate 21,311,103 of NC_140704.1, read as the reverse complement.
TAGAGCTGCTGTTACAGAGAATCCCATGATCATATAAACTGTGTTACAGCCCTCACTAAGATTGCCTCAGACACAGCACAATGCTGCTTTGCCATGTCCTTACCTTGGCACAGAATCTTGCATAAAATTCCAGCTACCACTGTATTGACACTTAAAGTGATGGGAAAAGCCCATCTTTTACATTTTTTCAGTCTCATGACCTCCCTTATTTCTTTAATCCCATTTACCTTTTTTTATGACTGTCAATCCAGAATAATGACATTAAACCAGTGTTTACTATTGCAGAAGTGAGATCAGATCTTCTCTTTTGAATATGACCTTAGAACATGAGTTGTCAGAAAACAGTGAAATGGATCATCTGCTGAAAGATGTTACACTTATGTCACCGCTAGTAAAACAGTGGCAGAGAATGTGCCTGTATGCTGTATGTCTACTGTATGCAGTGGTATCATTAAAATAGCCCTAACACAGTTTGCCCATGCCAATTATTAGACTCCAAAACGAGCATGCAGTGACCCTGTTTTGGCAAAAAAGTGAGTTTAATAGTGTGCACAAGGAGTGTTCAGTGATAGTTCAGAACCAAAGACAGAATATTTCATTTACTGGTGTAGATGTACCTCAGGATGATTAACTGGTCTTTTCCTTCAAATACTGGGTACATGTTGTGTACTGGAAAGATTCTGAATATTTCAGGTAAGTATGGTATTAAGCCTGTCAGTGTCATGCTTAGAAGACTGGGAAAGCTGCACATTATGGCTTGGCACAATCTACCTGACTGATATGCTTAACCTGCTTCCTTATACTAATCTTATCGGACTATAAAGTTTAATTAGATTCTGCTTCTTACGTGACTAGAGAGAAAGGAGCATCCCTCCATTAACTACCACCATCACCACTGCTTGGCAGTGCAATCCAGCTAGGTGAGGAGGAGCCCTCTGTTTGGGGCAGAAGATGATGAACACAAGCAGAGAGGGCAGCTGCATGAGTGACACAGCTGTTAGGATGATCAGCAGTTTTCTGCCTCTGCTGCTTCCCAGGGTTGAAAGTTTCCCACTCCCTCCAAGTCTGCAAAGCAGAGACTTCCATATTATCATCCCTGTCTGTGCTGATAAAGGAACAGTACATATAACATCTGGAGCATCTGTAAGTATAACACAATTTACAGAATTCCCTCCTGGAAAGCTGCAGAGATGTAAACCAAAGGTTGTACTTAGTAACAAAATTCAGTCTTCCTTGTTGAAAAAAATCTCTGTATATTCACAATGCTGAGAGGTCTGTTACTGTTACAGTGACAACATCTGGGCCAGGACAGCTGAAGACAGATAGTCACAACACTGACAGAACTGCTAGCAAGAAGGAAAAGCAGTTCTGTCTGCATGCTGACCCTACCAGAGAAAGTTCCATTTTTAGGTAAGATGTTGACTAGTTAGTTATTCAGCTGTCTGTACCCTGTGCTTGTGCAATAAAGGCAGGGCATGAGCTTGAGCACTTGAGTGTAAGTACTGTCCATATTTTTGTGTAGTTAGTACAGATTAGCTGTGATTTTGGTGTGTGCAAGTTAGTACTCCCCCAGATAGCAGCTGAGAGAGGTCTGGGGAATTGCCTGGGCCAAAGACCTTTAACAAAAGGCAATATGGGTACTGCCATCCTGTTTCAGTGGTTTCATCTGATGATAGTGAGCTGTGCTGTGCCATGTAGCCTCAAACCCTGACCACATTCCCTGGTCCACTTATTTTCTTGTACAAACACAATTACTGATAGCAATAAAAATATTTGGGATTATTGTTTTTCCAAGTACTAATTCTGATTTTCTTCTCAGTAGAGAAGATACAGCTCCTTTTTTGAAGTTGGTTAAGTATGAAAGCCAGGTCAATGGTAAAATCTATATCAGAAGCAATACTTCACCCATACACAAGTCATAAACTACTAACTGCTCTTCACACAAAAATGTATGAAGAAGAGGAAAAGAGGCAGCTGTGGTAGCAAGACTGAACAATCATTTGGCACAACAACAGAACTGGCGTGCCATTCTCCACTGCACAAGGAACAATTAAATATATTAGAATTCCTTCCACAGGATTGCTAAAACACATGGCTGATAAAGGAAGTATGTCAGAAGTCTGTAACATAACTGGACTGCAGAATTATTCACTGTCTTTTCTAGAAACTGTTCAGTGGAATGTTCAAGACTTGAATGGGACACAGTAAGAATTACTTCTTCACAGAACATTCAGCTGGGCTGTGAGGTCCCTTGACAAATGCTGCACATGCCAAAAGTCTGCCTGAGTTCTACAGCTGATTGGTCAAATTCATGGAAGAGAAGCCTGTCAAGTAATACTAATTTTGGAGGTGCCATCTCTGACTCAGGGCCACCTTGATATTCTGGTTGGTTAATGCTGGGTGGATATTCTGGGAAATACCACAACAACAGGTACAATTCCCAGGATATCTATTGCTGGCCACTGTTGGTAACATGCTATGGTGCTAGACAGATCTTTAATCTCTGACAATATGGCTGTATTATGTTCTTCCTTGCCTGTTCTGCTACTCCACCATTAAACCTGCCTGTGATCAGTTTTCTCCCAAATTTATTATACAACTGGGGTCATGCATGGGAGACAAGAGACTCCCTTTCTCTGTCTTTCCTAAAGAAGACCAGAAAGGGGGGAGGGGAGTAGGGGGGCAGGGAGGAGACTCCCTTTGGTGGCCAGGAGTTGCAGGAGGAGAAAAGAGAAATCATTCAATCCACAGGAGAGCTGAGGAATTTGAAGAGCTCTGTGTACTAGGGAGTTTTCATCTGCTCCCTATTTTCCTTCTCTGTTCCTGAGCTTATACTGGCATTTGGATGAAGGGAGGAAGATTTTACTCCCTGTACCAAATGGCCTCTCTTCTCTAGAAGGCTAATACATAGACATCAGTCTGAATTGAACTCCCAGCCAAGAGAGGATTTAACCTTCTTCCAATGGCATAAAAATTTGATTGTGAGTCACCCTCACTTTTTAGTAACTGTGTTACTCGACTTGTGATCAAAGAGCACTGATTGCTGGGGTCAGTACAGCGATCCTAGGATGAAGCTCAGTGGTGTGTGATAAGAAACCATATGAACAGGTGGTATCTTCTGCCCTCTAGGTCAGTGACCTGCTCCCAAAAACTTTACCTTCAGATTTAAAGAAGGCCTGAACTTCTAAAGCTCTTCTAAAAGTTCTGAAAAATCCATACAGTGCATTAGAAATGAAATGGCAGAGTAACTCCCAAGTCTCACATTCCCATTTCCTAGCATGGATATGCCTGCCTCATGAACAACGTCAGGCATAAGTGCTTGAGTAAATTATACAAAAATAGCTATAGCTATACAGGTCAGTCTTGAACAATTGAACTCTAGCCATGGAAGAGCTACATGCTTGGAGAATCTTACCTTGGACAGTGGCAATATATGTTTATACCTGCAGCCAGACATTACAGTTGTCTCTCATCTCCCAGTCTGGAACTTCTGACAACAGAACTTCTGAGAGTGTTAAGTCAGAATAATCTGATTTTATTACATTTTTCTTTTTAGAAAATGGTTACTTTTAGCATATACACGCTAGAAAGCTTAAATTTTTTTTTTGTGTGTGTTTTTTCCCCCTAATCTTTCACAACCTTCTTTGAATCACAGGCACAAACAGCAGTTTGGGAAGCATGGAATTAAAGGCTAATTTTCTAGACCTACAGTCAGCCAGATTCCATTTCTCTAAAATAAAACTTCCTTCCTAATCCTTCCAACTTCAGTACCTTGTTTCCTCCTTTTACAAGGGTTGCCCTTAGGCGTTTCCGTCAGGAGGTGAAGAAGAAAAGCTCTTTGACACTAGCAGGATTACTTACTTCATTGCCTGGTGTGTTTGTCCTAGGCTTGCATTTCCCTATATTATTTCCTTTATTTTTTTTCCCTTTTTCCCATAGGAAGGCACTCTGTTTTTGTGCTAGCATTGTGCCATGTTTGCACTATTTTTACAGCTTTGTTTTGGTGCTCCAAATCTTCATGAATTAAGGAAGTGGTGGTTGACTGGTAGTAAGAGGTTTTTCTTCTCATTTTCTGAGAGATTTTCACCAGTGCTGTGGACTGCTCATCTAGGGGAAAGCTAGTTACAGTAAATGCAGGGTGGTGTTTCTTTTGTTTGTTTTCATTTTTTAATTAGGTAATTCCTGTCTTAAAATCATATGATCTAACACATAGTGAGCTGATAACAAAATTCTGTGAGTAGGATGCAAAGTGGAGGCCACAATGACAGACAGAGAACACACAATTATACTACAATTCCTCAGTGCACATTTAGAAAGATCAAGACTCATCACCCAAATTTTCCACAAATTAGCTTAAAAGATGCTCCACATAAAAGTATGCTAATATAGCAGTGAGACTTCTGCTCTTTCTTCTCTATGTGAGTCAAACAATCTCTCCATTCCCTCTATCTTTTCAATCTTAGAAATGCCAGGAATGCAATATCCTGTTTCCTTTGGTTTTGATGGGGGGCCTCGTGGGTGCTTTAGGAAATGTTTAAATGCTGAAACTTTAATAAAGTGCTCTGTTGTCCAAGAGAACCTCATTAGTCATGGACAATGAAAGACTATTAATAGCAACATCAACAATATGCAAACAAAAAGTCAGAGTAGTGTTTAAAAGCCCTTTCTTCTCTCAAATGCTAAAGATCTTACTTTAGTCTCATGATAGCCTCACTTTATTACTTTGCAGTCAGCTTTTAAGTCTGTAAAAGTGTAATTTCTATTGTAAACACCCCTTTCCAGAAATTGCCTTCTGCTTTTGGAAAGATACTTCTTTCAAGGTTTTTACAATCCATCTCAGAAAGGTAAAAGATCTTATTTTTGTCCCTTTGAAAAATTACAGTTCTCACTTTTGAAATAGCATAACTTTCAAGAACTCTAGCCTTGAAATAACCCAGGGTAACAAGAGTGATTTCATAGTAAGTCAGGGAAGGATGGACTGTTAGGACTTTACTGTGGATGAAACTTTCACAGTAAGAAAATACGATGTTTTACTACACATCCTTACTAAGATCTCTGAATTGTGATGAAAAGAAACAGAACAGATTTGTTTCCAGATGAGAGAGAGAGTAAATGCAAGCACACTTACATTCAGACTACTTACATGGTAGGAAAAATTTTCTTTAAAAAACAAATGCTTCCCTGAAAAAATTAATGTTACAAACTTGATAAATGTGAATACATGTCAGGTAAACTCATTAGGAAGAATCAAAGTTAACCTAAAAAGGAATAGTCCATACAGCAAAATGAAAACATAAAAGGGATGGGAAAGCCCAAATAAAATAGCTGCTTTAAGCAATTTACATTCTCTCTGCTGTTTTGTAATGCAATCAAAGCCATTAACTATATATAGCTAAATGGCTCTTTGGTCAGCAAAAAACAACTTAAAAACACAACCAAACCAATCCCTTCTTCTGCAATGCAACGTGTTTTTAATTAAGAAAGAATGCCAGAATGAAGGAGACCTTACAAGTTCAATAAGCTGAGACCATTCAATTTTTGGAAGTGGGGGAAAAGGGTTAAGGGTTTCATTGTAAACTTCACATGTTTTATGTTAATACAACTATTTAAGCCCTTTCTTGACTTTCTGATCATGTCTTTTGACAGGAAAGGGAGTATTTGTTTTGTCTGTTTTTAACTCTCAGGAAAGCAAACTAGAACTGTCCAGAAATGTCTATCCTTTATTCTGACCTCTGCCTTCCAAAAGGAGCAGTTTAGGCATGATGCATTTACCAGAGTATGAAATTCCCTTTCTAATGCAAAAATCTTACCTGGGTGATCATTCTTGTCTACATCTGAGTCTCCTCTTAGAGTGAAGCCAAATCCCGAAGGCATGGACTGTGAGGCCCAGGCTCCACTGAGAACCTGGGAAGGGTTAGGGTTTAACCCATTACTGTATCCATTGTAAATGAGCACTTTCCCTCTCCTGTCTTCTCCTGCAAATGGTGCACCAATAGCAATGTCTGCAATGCAGAAAAAACCAACAACAAATAAAAAATAGGATAAAAAGAATGGACAGAATTAAAAATTAACTCCCTGCATGAAAATAGACTCAAATTGCTTCTGCTACAAACACGCAAGAACTTCATCATTTTGTACTTCTGTATGCATTCTAGTTTAAAGGCAAATATACAAAATGTTAGCAGTGTTTCTTCTGGGTCAAACTTTCATGAAAAAAGCTTATAAAATAACCCTATGAAGAGGTTATTTAATTATACTTAATAGCCAGTCCACATTGGATTCCTGTACATATTTTCAGGGCAGTTAATTAGCTTTAATAAAGCAAGATCTAATGAATGCCTGCTTCTACTTTAGTGTTTCTTAAACAGGTACAAATTTTCTTTGATTTCCCCTATCACCTTTTAATAAGGAGCAGCTGTTAGATAAAACTAATTTTCTTTTTCCAGATAACATATCCTACATAGACAAAAAATTTCACCCCCTCAAACATTCAATGCTTTAGAATGCAAAAGAGATCATTAGAATATCATGTTTTCATCTATACCAATTCATCATTTTATTGAGAAATAGGAATAATACCGAGTCAGGAATTTTGCAGGAGGTCTTAGGCACTACAGAATTAAACAGTTCAATCCTTAAAAATGAGGTGCCATATCCAAAAAGCAGAATTCACAGTGCTTTTCTTTGTTTCTGTGCATGGGATGTGGAGACAATATTGTCTAAATTGAGATCCAACAGCTGTTCTAGCTGAGCTAGCCAATAGGAAATGGTAGAGGATATATATCTATAGCTCTCATTTTTGGGTTCTCATCTAGGAGCTAATGCTGGACTTCTTTACTAAACTTGAATTGAGCACCTGGATTCTGTAGCTTCACTCTAAAGGCAGAAGTGCACCAAAGCTATATGACTGGCATATTCAGTTACGAAGCAGAAGACTCTGGCTTTAGAGTCTTCTTAGTCTTTTTACAGTGACAAAGAAAAGCAGACATGTCTTCTGCCTACCTCAACTGAATTCTGGAGAGAAGGGAGACCATCACTGCCTGCTTAGAGTAGCTGAGGGTATCTGCTATTGCTCCCAGGCAGAAAACAGGAATTCTCCACCATGAGGTTCAGCTGTGCTGAACTCCACAGTGGGATTCCAGGATAACTCAGCGAGGAGACTCTCAGCAGTCACAGTCCAATGGCTTCTACCCACAGGATTGTACTCATATTTTGTACACTCTGAACCCCAGTGCAATTCTATGACTCCTGACATGAATGATCCCTTGCATAGCAGCCACACAATGAGGACATTGGCCTAGAATCTAGTGGCTACAGCTCTTGCAGTAATTAATTTTTCCTTAGTTCATTAATTTTTCCTTAGTGGGACAGCTGTTCTAAAAGCTACTGTGCAAAACAGCCCTTCCAGGAAAAAACTTGTTGGTGTTTTAGATGCAGAGATACCTGCTTTGAAGATCGCTAACATCCTGGAAATAATAAGTAAGGAAATGCATGCAGGGAAAACCAAAATGCTACTGATCATGTCTAGGAGGATAACTCTAGGTGCTCAAGGTATCCCAGCTTTCTCAGGTAATCAAGCAGTTAGTTTAGTTGTTATGTTTGCTTAAATGTAGGCTGCCAGTTAACTTACATGAACATTTTGTTGTGTGTATGTGCTATAAGCATTTGAAAGAACCCATTTATGTACCTGGTTTTCTTAGTACTTAAGTACCAGTGGAAGGCTGACTCCAAAACAGTACTTCTGTACTTGCCAATTATTTCATTGTTGACAAAATGCACCATGTACTGAGCCTCATTGAATTACCAAAATTTTCCAAGCATTTGAGGAGAGAAAAACTCTGCTTTCAAAAAAATGAAACACCTTAACTAAGTACCTAAATTTTATTATAGTTAACAAAAGGTATTTTTATTCAAAAACACATACTAATACTTAGTAAAAAAATCACACTCTAGTCAATATGACTGACCTCTTATCGGTCAGTTTTTCATGATTTGGGTCTCAATATCGGTTTCATTAGCATTAGGGTGAATTCTGATGAATTTCAAATATGTCACGAATCCTTTTCCAGTACAGCACAGACACAATATTTGCTGCTTAGGCATTTGTAATTTCAGTGTTAGAGATATACAACATTGCATACAGATTACCATTATATCCATCTTGATTGAGATCTCCAAGGTGTGTGATTGCACTGCCAAATCTACCAAACACTTCAGCACCTGTCAGAATTTGTGCATCTTGGAAGAGGAATGCACTTTCTTGTAGGTACAGATAAACTTGCCCAACTTCTTTAGGCTTGCTCTCAAATTCTCGTTCCATAAAAAGAGGGGCACCAACTAGGATATCATCTAAACTGGAACAAACAAAAGACAGTGTCACTGAGAGATTGAGTGTAAACAACACAGTTTATACGTTTTCTAAACAAGAAGCCAGTAATTATCCTTTAGTCAGACTAACTGAAGGAAGAAGGCACTTCTGGATCCTAGTTCAAACACTTGGTCAAATCATGGTCAATTAGGGAAGGCTGTCCACAGCTATACTCAATTCAGTTTTGAGTATCTCCATGGATGGAGACTCCACAACCTTTCTGGGCAACTACTTCCAGTGTCTGATCATCATCACAGCCAAAATGTTTCTTTCTAGGTTTAAATGGAATTGCTTGTACTTCAATTCATGCCCACAATAGACAGCGAAAAATTCCACTTTGCAATTGATGATGCTGAATTCAGGAATCTAAGAGTGAATCTGTGTCACTAGAACAAATTCTGTACATCTGTTTTACTAACAGTGCCAGTGAGAGACAAATTTTAGTATTATCAGTAAGTGACTAAAAGAAAAAAACCCTGCTACTTTAAAAGAGATTTTTGAGTAACATACATGAAACACAAGTAGAGCATCAATTAATAGAGATTGCCTCATCATTTATTCAAATAGAAAGTGGGGGACAAAGCCAAAGCTCTATTTCTGAAAACACTTCTGTTCAATATTAGGTACACAAGTAGCTGCAGTGGTCATATAGTTTTCTGTACTGAGTATTAAAGAGAAAGCACATAATTAAATGATTAAAATAAGATATTTAGAGGAAAAAGTCTGTCTATTATATTACTCCAAGAAGAATCAGTAGAAGAACACAAACCAATGAAAGCATATTTTGCATGTTGTTGTTCTAAATAGTCATGTTTCAAAACATGTTACCAACAGTTATTTAGAGGGCATAAAAAGATCCTTTAATGAACTGTGAAGAATAAAAACAAGTGTGATTGACAGACTCATAAAAAGCAGAAGTATTCTTAATGGATTATTCTGAGATATTAAATGATATTATCAGATTAATTGCTGAAGGTTACTCAAGGCCATATAATAAAATAATTTGTATTATATTCAGTGGATATCGATCATCTGTATTAAGGAAGTCTGTTATTGCAAATAGCTATTATTAGACTATGTGATCCCAGAATTTTTAATTTGGAAAACATATTCTCTTGTGCTAATGTGAAAATTTTTTCAAACTTTGTAAAATTCACAGGAAACTTTCTATTCTCAATTCATCATATTTCCAATATGAGACTTCATCTATTAGCAAACAAAATAGTAAAATTGCACTACACTGTTTTTCCTAATCCTGATAGAAAAAAACTTGTACAATTCAGCAGTAGCTCAGCTACTATTGTACCACAGATGTACACTATGATTCTAAGATACACACCATAGAATTTAGCACAGAATATTTCATCTAGAAAAAAAAAAATCTCATTGTAAAACTTACACATTATATAAGTTGTGAAAAATACTTCTAGGAATGTTATTTTTCCATAAGTAGTATGTTTCCATAAGGGTAAGTGCAATTCCAAATGTCAGGTCAGTTTGGCACAACTCTCCTATTTTTTGTTAGATTTTTCCCTGTGGCATAAAGAACTAAAAAGGAAGGAAGCAGATGCTGACTTGACATCAAAGGTGGGATTTTCCTTTCACACTAAACATTAAAAGTCATTCTCTACTAATGGAAGATGTTTGTGGTTGGGACAGAATATCAGCTGAAATGGTTGCCAGGAAACAATAGCAATAACAAAAAGAAATAATGAATGCTCTTTTAAAAATAAGTTATTTTACATATGCCATGTACTAAAAGCATTACACAATAGCACTAACTTCAATTACTATTTTAGTGCCTCACACTCCAGATATTCCCAGTACATTGGGACCCCATAGAGTTAAGTGCTGTAGAAACCATGAAATAAAAGATGAGCCTGGCTCACTTGAATATTTTACAAATGAGCAATTTTAAGACTAAAGGAAGATTATTTTAGAGGTGGAAAAGAACCACATCACTAAGAGTCAGAAAGCTCCCAGTACACTGATGTAAAATAAATAGATGCTCAGATACCTTTAAAAAACTTGTCCATAGAGCAATATCTAGAGTGCCTAAAATGGTGACAAGAGACACACAGACTATCTATTGCGTACTGAAACTCTCTAAGCAGAAGCCTAACCCTGAACACAAGATTCACCAGGTGAAACAGAAAGCAAGCTCCAGGAGCTGGAGCTTGTTGAACAGAGAGCACAGCACCCTGGTTAGAAGTACACAGTACTGGGGTTATTTTTCTGGTAAAATTTCAACTTTGCTAAAATAAATAACAATGACTGTATAAAATGCATGAATAGTCCAGGGAGAAGGGACTAGAATCTGGTAGCTAAGGTGTCTCATCCTCTGATGTACTGAGGGACAGGTGGAAGGAAGGCAGACTTCTAATACACTGACTTATTTCTCAACTGGTTATGGGCAGCAGAGCCACCTGGAACACCCACAGCACTTGGTTTGTCTCCCCTCCAGGTATTCATATGTATTGCCCTCACCAAGGCTGCCCTTTCCTCACCCTCTTAAATTTACCCCCATTTCATTCAGAGCTGAGCTTTGTAGGTCAAAGCACACTGCTTCAGCAAGTCCTCTGCAAGAGGGAACTCTCTTTTAGGCAATTATAGAAGTTTGGGATTAGAGTTTGGGGGTTTGGTGCTGTCACAGCAGTCTTCTGTAGCTAGAAAGGAAGGATTTGTCAGCTACCCAACTCTCTCTAATCCTCATTTACTTTCTTCTGGCTCCTCTTCAAGTGGGTGAAATAAGCAAACAATTGCTGCTTACCATACTTTATACTCAGTTTTACCTCCCAGCTTCTACAATTTAATTATTTAGATAGCAAGCAGTCAAGGGGGTACGAGGGGTGTATGTACTTGTTGGGTTCTAAGTGCCTATGTGATTAGTATTATGCATTTTGCTGGTGAAAGAGGATGTTGCCTTTGGCCATTTCAATTGGCCTTTTAAATTGGAGGAGTTTGTATTTACAAAATTGAGAGTTCTGAGTCAAATTCAGTTTGATGTGATTACTTCTAAAAAGCCATATGAGTAAATAAAAGCAAAAGCCCCTGGACAGTAATATTAAACCATGAAATGCAATCCAGTGTGCAGTGATACTTTGAACTGGAATTCAAGGATAGAATAATGCAATAATATAGAATTTAATAACTATTCATTACATTCCATTTTTGCACTAAGATGTTAGCGTTAACATAAATTTATGTTATTTTTTGCTCCAAAACAGAAAAGTAATCAGCCAGTATTACTTCCCTTCTGATTAAAAAAAAAAAAATCTTTAAAAAGCACAAAGCTGACCACCTGCTGAGACTGTGTGCCATTTCTTTGTATCCTGCAGAGTAATAAAAAGCAGGAATATAGGAAATGTCAAGAGGTCAAAGTATAACTGTGGAAAGCTTTGATACAGGCCAAATAAAAAAAAACAGTAAACAGTTTATTTCACTATTTTTATTGGACTGATTCAGCCTAAATTGAAAGTGCTCTCTTTTTCTCTCTTTACTAGGAATGTAGCCTGTAAGCTGATGGCAAACTTGATTTATTAAGTTTCATTGTGGATTTTTCATTATTAGCAATGGGCAACTAAGGGATACTAACAGTATCCTTAATTTCACTGTTCTGCCTACAATCCTGATGTGGTGAAGATAAAACTGCATGGCCCCAGCCCACAGAACTGCTGGACCAGATCTACAGAACATTTATTCCTAAAATGAGCCTAATCTTGTAGCCATATAATGAGTCTTAATACAGCAAAGCATCATTCCTAATAATCTTGTATTATTTTTTTCAGTAAATGACTTAATTGGGTTTCTTATACTTATGAGGCTACCACTAACTCATCTTTAGTTGAATAAAATACCTAAGTGAATTTGAAGTGTTAATTTCCCTTTTGCCTTTTTTCCCTCTTTTAGTCTTCCTTTCAGATAAATGTTTCCATTGATTGCATGTCCAAACCAGAAAAGACAGACTACATATCTAATCAAACATGTTTATCAAGTAAAGCTTTTTGTGTTTTGTTTTCTGTGGGATGTTTGGATCTCAGGAAGAGTCTTTAGATTTCTTTTAAGATATAGACTGGGAGACCACACAGGCCTCAACAGCAGTTTGATTATATTATTGACATAAACTGTGGTTTTAGAGGTACACAGAAAGTATAAGACCTGCCAAGTAACCCTAGGGTTAACAGGAAATAACCTGCACAGGAAATAGTTTGGTTCAGTGAGAAGTTAAATAATAATTTCCCTGAAAGCCTAATGAGTGTCTGTTGCACCTTAGATGAATGTTCCTTCACCCTTTCACATTTGTAATACATGAGTAGGACTAAATTATTTCTGATTCTGTATACCATAAAAACCAGAATTTTCCAAAGCTGTGATACTATGACAAAATTTAATCTCAGAAACTTGGAAAGATTTGAATACTATGAAGCCACCATGGAAACTGCTGAAGCTTCTGTTCTGTTGTTGTTGGGTTTTTTTTGTAACTGCAATAACACTTTACCACCTTGTTACTTTTCTCTTTGCCTATAAAAGTCAATCTTAAAAGAAGAAATTACTTTGCCCAGAAAAATAATTTCATGCACCATGTTTAAGCACTTAATAAGAAATTATCACAAGAAGAAAAAAATGATGTAGGCATATCTGAGGCATTTTGCAATAAGCAAGAGTACACTACATCTCTAAATATCATCCTGTCTCATCTTTGTGCAGACTTCCAAGCCTCTGAGTTTCAGGGATCTTTATCTCCTTGCTAGATAGCTACAATAAATATTCTCTTACTAAAGTCCTCTAAAATATTTAATCAGACTTTACATGACTTGAAAATTAATAAGAGTTTTGTTCAACAGAGCCTGAAACCCCCAGGTATTTTAGGGATCCCCAAGTATCATGACCCGGGAGCAGAGCATCATTATTCCTCTGACACAAAAAATGCCTGCTGTAACCACTCTGGGACACAGACAATTGCTGGTCCTTGAGATGATAAAAATGGATGCCCAACCAGCAGGTACTGGAATGAGGAAAGAAAAACTGATGACATTAGAAGGCTTTTAAAACTAAGAAAAGAAGCTATGGATGAGAAAATTTTCCTGTATGTGAGAATAGGAGAATGAACTTCTGACTTTCATTTATCTCTTCCCTGTGGGAGATAGTGCTGTTTATTCACTGCTTTTCTACCTAGATCTGTTTCCTAGGACTCTGGACACTCTGACACACTGTTTTAATAAATATTCAGGAAGATAAACTCACCCAAACTAGTCTTGCAGATACTTATGCCATTGTGACTGCACAAAGTCTATGTGAAAAATTAAAATTAGAGAAGCAGAGAAGCCAAGAGAAGCATTTTGAGGTATGAAGCACCTGAAAACCTACATTTCTTAACAAATATCAATCATTGCTTCTATTAATGTTCAGTGGAGCTGAATGTATTTGGTGACCTACCCATCATTGTTAACATCAGATACTGCAACTGTGTACCCAAAATAGGATGCCATCTGAAAATAAAAAATAACAGGTTTTCATATTTGATATAAAATGTAAAGTTATTTACTGATAATCATCTTTGTTTTCATGGGCATTATTACAAAAAAAATTTATATATTCTTGAAACTATATTAAGGAAACCAGATGTGCTAGAGATACAATATTTCATCACATAGTTGTTTGACATTACCTGCTCACCAGTGAAGTTCTGGATAAAGGTCAAGTCAGAAGAATTAATAATTGAGACCTGGCAACAGAAGAATAAGGAAAGTTTCAAGCACACATGGAGATGCTACAGCATGACATCACTGCAAAAGAATTTGACACACTAAAACATGGTCCAAGAAAAAGCAGTTCTTTTTCTGTCTCACCACAGGTATCCTGTATGATCTTGAACAAATTGCTAAGATTTCATGACCCTCATGTTCCCCATGAAAAAAACAGAGAAAAGTATTTCCCTTCCTTGCTGGACACTGAACAACAGCAAATCACAGACTATCAACTAATCAGTGACTAGGCATGAAAATGTGAACTTAAAACATGAAGAATTATACACAGATGTAGAAATATATATACATACACATAAACACCTTTTTCCTAAAAATTCTACAAACAAGTCCCAGAGACACAAGGAATTTGGGGTCCACAAAACTGGAGAACGTGTCTGTGGCTGTGAACTCTTTTCCCAGTCAGGTTACTTGTGAAGCCTTTTGTCCACAAGTTAACAGCTGTATTCACAAACATATATTGTTTTCTCCCTTCACTTCTAACTGCATATAATGACTCTTTGCATCTGCATTTCAATGTATACACTTACAGCACTGAAAGTAAACAATGGGTATGAATAATCTGAATTTAGACTCCTCTGCACTGTGGACACAGCACTGCACAAAAATATGCTAATCTATGGGTGAGATTAGGTGTGATAACACTCGGTGGGTATAGGGATACTAGTCAGACTCCGGGCATGTAATTGTAATTGTGATTGCCCAGTGAAAACAGACTTCAGAAGGGACTAAGTGCTTACCATTCAAAACTCAAAGCAGTAAAGACATTTCAACCCAGCCAGATAAGCCTAAGGGTGAATGTCAGTGGCAGTTTTACCTGATTTGAAAGTTTTGTATGAAAGAGACAGAAAATATAATGTAGCATTTAACCCTACAAATACCATAATTGTCTTCTCATTATAAAAATTACAAAATGAAGGTCCAGTACATACATAGCCAAAGTTCTGTGCTCCCCTTGGGACTCCAGCAACCAACTCTGAAAAGATAAATGATCAACAGTGAACTGGTTTTGCAATCTGAGTTGTGCATGCAACATGTATCCCACACCACTTAAAAGTTCCTTGATATATAGGTTAAATCCCTTAGGATTTTGATTTGTGATCTGAAAGACCTGTAAATCACTACAAGCCATTATTTCATAAGACTATAGAATTCATTTGGTTCATTAAATTGCACAAAACATTACACTCTGACTTCTGAATACATCTATCCATGGATCTCTTTCTGTTTAGTGCTGCTTAGCATAGCACAGTATAATAAATTTCTTGGTACAATTCAGCTTGCTACGTGACAGCTGTGTATTGATGGAATAAGAATTAGTTATGGCATCACATACTAGGGCACAGAAGTTAAATAGAACTATCCTTATGAATACTTGTTTTCTTTTTGCCTACCAACAGTTTATCTCATCCATTATTTCACCTGATGCCATATAAGTGCTTGACAAATTCTGCACATTCTATCTAAAAGCATTACAAGGAAATTTTTTGTGAGTGGCATTGGAGGAATCCACTGAATAAGAACATTAAACATTAGACCTAGCTGCCTTCTAGGAGTAATTTTGCTCAATAGTGAAATCTTAAACAACTAGTAGAAAAAATGAGTAAAAAAAAAAGAAGGAAAAAGCCAAGTCCCAGCCTGCAGTCTTGTGATCTAAACCTTGGCTCATTAGGATGTCCACATCAGAAGACAGCAGCAGGAACTTCAGATAACAGAGCAACTCAGCCACCTGCTTGGACTGACCTAGCCTTCCTCTTTACCTCACTAGGATCATATACTCCCCCGACTGAATGTGTTTGCTCAGGGGGCAGTGGAAGTACTAATGAAAGCCTGAACATGACACAGGATGAATCTCAAGTCAGCCAACTATGCAATATTTTTGTGCCAGTCATTCGCATGATATACTGATTCAAAAATCATCCATTATAAAACTTTGAGTACACATTAAAAAAAACAGCCAAAAATGTAGCCTTCCATTACCAGGCTTTATAATTACACATTATAGTGTTTGGTTCAAAATTGTGTGGTTTGTTATCTATTTTTTGAATCCTTCATAATGCAGGACAGGCAACTTTAATTTCAGAGGGATTAAGCAGCATCAGTTCTGGAGCACTGGTTTACTTGTGGAAATGTGCTATGTCCCTATTGGCTTCGTGAGTCTGGACTACAGAGCAGTTCAGCTGCTCAAGAAAGCCACCCCTTACAGAATTCAAAGTTTTGTGTTACTTTAATTCTGTTATGTTTTACTGTCTAAGGAAATAATTGTCTCTGAGAATACTGAGTACAGATAGCTTAAATCTCACCAGGGTTTCAAATGTATATTAGGTATGTTCCCCTGTAGAAACCCAAAACAAGGAATTTAGTAAGTGCATGGCCATATGGTTTTCATTCAATACACAGATGCTTACCTTGTTCAGAATCCCCAGTAAATTCCCCGGCAGCCACTGAGTAACCTGTTTAAAGAGAAATTAAAAAAAAACAACCCAAGAAACAATTCTTTCAATTCAATAAAAAATTGATAAACAATTCCTTTCAAAAAATATCCAAGGACTATCAGACCTGTATGTTCAATTGATCTGCTGAATGCAAGTTTTCTAACATTAGTATACTAAAACTGTGTGGAGAAAAGGAAAATTGTTTATCACACTACTATGACTAAATTAATGGTAGGTTTGAATGTATAAGAAATTGATTCCTCTTCTCCAAAAATTAGCTTCTAAATCAATACTACTTACTAATTCATCTGAAAAAATCCCAAGTTCTATGGTGTTTTTCCCTAATAGCTATTGATAAATTCAGGTCTTTATTATTGTACTGTAATGTGTGAGTGTCCTGGCTGAGCTTTATATGAAAAACAGATTTCCAAAGATGCACCTCCTGGAACTTTAGTAAACCTGTGAGATAGTTACTACTGTCACAGTAAAGAAAGACTTATGGATTGTATCAGGGATGTTAATTTCAAATCTATGGGAAACAGTGCAAGGACATCCCTTCAAATTCCATTGAATCTTTTCTATAACTGTGTGGAAAAAACCCCTGCCTTACATGCAGAGACATATGAGACACAAGAACATTCTTAGAGATCAGTACTAATATGTACATAAGGAGCCTTATTTTCTATTAATTACATAGTAGCTTCAAATTGACTTTTGTTACTGCTTACTTACAATTGTATCTTTTAAATATCAGTGAGAATAAATTGGATATGTGTAGTACTGTACAAAATACCACAGAATTGAATTTGAATTTATCTAATAAAAATCGAAATTGTCTTTAATTACATTAAGTTCAATCCATCATCATTATTTAAGATCAAATAATAAGAACCCTAACAAGTCTTTTAAGATCTCAACCTTCAAACCTTGTTGCTGTGCATCATTTTAAGAATGTTAGTAATCTTGCTGAAGTAACCAGCAAAATACTGATTTGATGCTGTGCTTGAGGCAAAGCATGTTCAAATCCTCTCACAACTGGGACAATAGTAATGCATGCCCTGTTTTCATATTTATGTAAGACTCAGCCTTTTAGAATATATTGCTAACTCATATAGAACTCAGCTTACCCATGTAATTGTCGTCATACGAGGGTGGGGCCACTCCTGTTTGCTTCTCTCGTGCTAGTTTCCTCAGAATATCCTTGAAGGAATAATTTGCAATGATGTCCGCAATGCTTGCAGTGATTACCTGACCTGGATTCAAACAGCTTCATAAATGAAAGGGACACAAGAGAGGGCCGGATTCTACAGAACAGGGCTAACAGAGCACCAGAACAGAGCAGAAAGGATGCTAGTACTGCACAGATGCAAAGAGTAGATAATTCCTCTCAAGCTTTCTCCATTATTACCCTGGAAGCCTCAAGAATAAACATAAATCATTAAAACAAGGAACTGAATCATTATTGAACCATTACAAAAACACCTTCAGACCCATTTCAATCTACTCATTCAAACTAAAGTCACTGCACTGTACAAATGTAGTAGACCAATGAAAGAAACTTCTCAATGGAGAATTCAAAGCTATGAATTTCCTACAAACACAATCAATTAAATAGTCTTTAAAAAAAATTGCAAAAACACACATCAAAGAAGCTGACAGTGGGCAAGCTGGTAGGCAGAGGCTGGGAATCAGCTACATCATACATGTAAGAACAGGTTAAAACAATAATAACCTCTTCATCCTTTACAAAAAAAACTTCAGGGTTTTTCTACACAAGAAATTACATCTTGCAACCTACAGTTGCATTTGTGATGCAACAAATGAAGTTAAAATCCATGTATATAGCTGTAAAAGGCTGTGTTCAAAAATGAAGAGTAACAAACATTTTTAGAATAGTACATTTGCTCTAAAAATATTAGCAATTTTTAAACCTGAAGTATTTCTAGGGGAAAATCCAACATATTAATTAAATTACAAATATACTAAAATACCAACATAAAACCAGTTATTTGCATTTTTTTAACTTCCTATGCAATCCACAACCTGGATTTTCATGGCTTATTTTTGTGCTCAGCTGCTTGTTAAGCAATTCTTTTGATTTACATTTGTTGAAAATAATATCAAAGACTGGTTATCTTAAGCCAACAGAACAGTGGAAATCTAGAACAATGATACTTTCTTGTATCATTCAAGTGAAACTTGCATAATCAAGTGAAACTTTCTGTTTCACTTCTTAGATCCAGTTAACCAGCCAGATGAACATACCTTGCCAATAAAAACTACCGGGCCCGCCTACTATCAGGTCTCCATTCTACAAAAAGCAGAATTAAATAAAATTACAAAACAAAAGAAGACAGCAGAATTGAGCATGCATGGGAATAAAGCAATTTAAATGACCAAAATAATATCAGAATCATGATAAAAGAGAATAGCCATATTCAAGGAAAGGATGTAGGAGCATGGATGTGCAGGAAAATCCACAGTTAAAAAAATTTAAAATCCCCCTATGCATCTACACTTGAATAAAAGCCATTTATTTTACCACTAATATAACATTTCAAAGATTGCTGCTTATTTGTAACAAAACAAAGCTAACAGAAAAGAGGGTGCTCAAATTCAATGAAACAACAGTAATGTTTTAGAGATAATTATACAATGCAGCTGCAGAATGCTCAAAAGAATGGCCGTGGTCAAAGTTACCTGAAGCCTTGGTGTTGTAAATAATGCCCCAGATAAAAACAATTTCACAAAATTTATCCTTTCTCCCACAACATTGTTACTGGACCCCCTTGGTATTTAAGAAAATCTAGTTCTCTCCCTTAAGTACTTTCATCCCCACATGAGAATGGTTTTGCTCAATGACTAGTCTGCCACCAAAAGCATCCTTATATAGGCTATTTTAACCTTTTAAAACTAGTTGGTTCCTGCCCCACTTCTTCCTGGAAGTCAAGTAAAGTATTTTAAGTGGTACAGACTGAGATAGAAGCACATAGAAGTTTTTGCCTAATTAGCTGTTAAGATAGACTGAGACGAAGTGGAATGATGCAAAGAGATAAGCAGGTCCTGATTGAGTATTTATTTTCATTAATGAAACAGTAAAGTCTGAAGCTTGAAATGGAGGAAAGAACTGGCAACAGCTTCACAAAACTTTCCATATCCAACCGCATGGAGATAAACTCATGATCACTGAGACAGCACTTCAATACTGCAGATATATCATAATGACACTTGGTCAAAATACTTCAGAAGCAGAATCTCACCTTGTAAAAATCTAAGCTGAAACCTGCTTGACAAAAGCCTTGTCCTTCAGGATCTGCATTGCCTGCAATTATGAAGGTAGAAGCATTTTATTGATTTTACAGTGCATGTGGAAGATAACACAGATACTTATGGAGCTGTAATGCTATGAAGTGTAATACTGCCAATATATGTGAAAATATGTATTCTTTTTTAGAAGAGGCAGAGCAAATCAAGACCTACGAGATCCTGATCATGCAGTCCCTTGTGAACATTTTGAAAAATAGGACCTGCTACTTGGGACTATCTCCTCCCACTGCCAGGAAAGGACTCTTGAAACAACTATCAAGGATTCAGTTTTAATTTAGCTGGACATAAAAAGTAAAAAATTCAACAAGATTGTAGAATGCTCATCACAGTCTGATCTGTCAGAAAAATCAGGGTTTACTATGGTGTTGTCAAAAAACCTTGACACAGTGTAAGGGTCAAGATAGGTACATGGAAAAATAACTTTCCTGCTTCTGACTACTTCTATTTCTATTCTCCAAATCCTTATATAATTGTGCAAAGTGTGCTGTCCTGCATCTTATGCCAATCCTATGTGTGCCAGAGTGCCCAAAGACTGTGGGATTGTAAAACTGAGAGCAGGAATGGCCTCTTGAACTCCCTCTTCAAATGACATAAGCCTTTGCCAAAGCCCCAGTGAGACATCAGCAAGTACATAAACCAGATCTTAAGGTCACCATTTCTTAGTGATTCATCTTCTTTCTGTGCCTGTTCGTGCACAGACAAAGATTTAAAAAGGAGACACAACAGAATTCTGCTTAAAGCCCTACTACAATAGGCATATAATGCTGAACAAGATGAATGACTGATAATAACCTAATGTGTAGTATTTTCTGCAAACTTCTAGATAGCTGAACCTGGTTCAAAATATACATGTGGTATATTCCCCTATTCCCCAAGATGTAAGGCCCAGAGACAGCTACCACATTCTCAGAACAGCAGTGTTAATGTGCAGGCTTCCTTCCATGCTGGAAGTTCTTCACAAATGAGCTCTTGTGGATGATATTGGCATGAGTGATGATACAGGCTTGTGTGTTTTTATGCAGGGTCTGATCTTCAAATCATGACCTTGTGATGAGACATTTATACTCAGCATAAGTATGAATAATTGGTTTAATATGCTGTCTGGTTCTTATCTAGATCTGTTTGCTATGTTTTCAAGCCACAAAAATTGAACCAATTATAGCTCATTACTATAACTGCACACACTTAATTTACTTAGTTTCTCCTCTTTCAATTAATTATACAATAAAGCATCCAATAGTTTAATGTTATTTTTTCCTCACACCCTCATTCAATGCAATAACATCCTATAGTAACCTTCATTCTATCAAGACTCAATGGTGTGAAGACTGAAAGAATGAAAACATGCAATGCAAAATCAATTCCTTCAACACAAGACTGTTCACATTAATACTTACTGTTACGACAAGGTGAATATTCAGCATAGGCACTGAAGTTCTGAATTGCTACATAGCAGGTGCCAACAGGGTCCTTCTCAGGGCTGTCTTTAAGGGTTCTCCAATGATACAAAGGAGCACAAGCCTATAAAAACAGAAATATGAAACATAAAGCATAAATACGTTCACACATTCTTGCATCTGGCAAATGTAGTTTTTAATAGGCTATGTACAAGGATTCTCTCTGGTACTATATCTTCCACATAGCAATGATGACTAGACACTAACAGAAGAAAATGCAGGATCACTGCTTCATATAATTTCATTATAACTTGAAAAGCACACTGATGTTTCACTTATAGCCCTTGGCCTCCCTAAGACACAAATAAATCCTTCATTCATGTCCTGACTTGTCCTGCTCTTTCAATTACAAACCTGTCTGCCTCTGACAAGGTATTGCCACTATTTACAATATTGTATTAGCCTTCATTCTGCAATCAGTTCTAGCTGGATGAACCACAGTGCTACTCAGAGCTTACCACCAGCCAGAGCTTGTGGGGCAATGGCTTAAGGAACAGGGACACTTCACACAGCCCTGCCTAGGAAACCTTGCATATTGAAACAGAGAGCAAAACCAGAGTGCAGCAAAGAGGAGTATGTGTCCCATGGGGGTGATTTTAGGTACATCTGACATCAAGCCAAATGGATTGAAACAAGAACAATATGATAATAAACAGTTTACTATTCAATCTGTAGCTTAAAAAACCAATTCCTGACAGTTTGATGACATTTTCTCTTAGCCTACAATGCTTAACAGAAAAAGTTTTCCAGCTTTGCTGTCCAATACCTCAGCTACCCCAAATAAATGAAGTTTGGTCAGTACAGACACAGCACATCTGCTGGAGATGAGTTTTTCTAATCACTTGATTAAGA
Source organism: Lonchura striata (assembly GCF_050655825.1). Lineage (NCBI taxonomy): Eukaryota > Metazoa > Chordata > Aves > Passeriformes > Estrildidae > Lonchura > Lonchura striata. The sequence continues at coordinate 21,288,899 of NC_140704.1, read as the reverse complement.
TTTCACAAATGGTGGTAAAGAAGCATTTTATTTCAATTCGTGAATTGTTTAGTAGAGTACAGAAAATGAAAAATGTTTATCTATTTTTAGGAATTTTTAGAATTTTTATGTTTACTTAGCCCTGTAACAGAATAGGGTGATGATTTACTTGCCCAGTTTCATTTCAGAATATTTCTGTAGGTTAATGACAAGAGATTCAGTATAAGGGAAAGAATTTCCTTTCAATACTTCCTCCCTTATGATTACTTTTTAAGTAGTAATTAGAAGTTTTAATCAAATCCCAAGGTAAATTTTTGTTTGGTAATTGTAAAAACTAGTAAAACTAATGACCAAACAAATTATTCTTATCACAATTACTTCAGTGCTGTTTTTAATGTAAACCTCAATGCAATTGGAAATATAAAATGTATGTGCATAAGCAGCATCACTGTCAATTTTACTAGGCAATAAAGAATACCTGCCCACTGCTGGGCCTCTATCCATACAGGTAAAACATTCAGTGAAACTGGAGAACACACACTGCATTTTGATAGCCATCTTGATTTGGAGCTTTTTTATCAGCTGATTTTATCAGCTTTTTTTGCAGCTGTTTCGCCATGACTATGACATAGCTCTTCAAAACAATGTAAATGTGACAAAAGAGGTGTTTTCCTAACTGAACATCAACAGAGGTTCTTTGCTTTCAAAATATTTCATTACATTCAAATACATGCAATTTCACTATATTCTGTATTTAACATTCCAAATATATCTTCATAATACCAAACATTTTATAGTAGACAGCTATCACTTCCTGTGCATCTCTGAAATATGTCCTGTTATATTATCTGCTAAAAAAATATAATTTACTTGCACAACAATATGACATTCTGCTATTTTCACATGGCAGCTGAATCAGTCTGCTGATCTTCACTTGATCACTTCAACCTGATTTTATAGGTTCCTTTTGATTTTTGAATTATATACATCCTCTGTTTTATAAATCATGCATAATCAATGAGTTACTTCCATAATGTACACACAGAAAGCTATTAAATGTATAAATTTGACAAAAATAAACATTATTTCCAAATAAATATCAAATGCATAAGACTTACCACAACTTTCTCTTTATGAGCTTTGACTGTTGCCCCAAACCACTGATTTGTCTTAAATTCAATAGGTTCCCTGGTGCCATTGACTTTAATTTTCCTGTTGTCTGATAAAGAAAGAAGCACTATGTTGACAGCTTATTTATAATACAAGTGAACAGATTAACAGATATATTACATTGCATCCACTTGTCATCCAACCCATTTTTATTATCATTTAACCTTTTCACTGGTCAGCAGAAGCCAGCTTAAATTCACACAAGAAAATTCAAAATAATAACACTTAAACTTCAGAAAAGAATACACAGGACTGAAATAAGAAATGCAGTGTTTCCCTCTGCCAAAAAAAAAAAACCAAACAACCAAACAAACAAATGAAAAAAAAAAAAAACCACACAAAACACCAAACAAGTTTGTTTGGAATTTGTGATGAAGATTTAACAAAAATCTACAAAAATAGGTGAAAAGCTCTAAAAAGTTTTCTCAGATGTGGTAGAAACTTTCCATGAAAAAAGCATGTTCCATAATTAGCTTTTGTCAAACAAATGACATTTCTCAGCATGCTTATTCAAAGACCAACACTATAGATAGCAAAGGACTTAGTTTTTAACAGAATTACATGTGTACACACTGTCACAAGAGACAGCTTCCTAATGTTGCTTTATATACACTCTTGCAGATGTCAGCATAAGAGAAGCCATCTGGGCAAAGACTCAGGCCAATTATAATGCATTTCAGGTTTTAATAAAAAGCAGACATCCCTTCCCTTCTGCCTCAGTTCTCTGAAGTAAACTGATTTCCCATATGTTCATGAGCTATGCTCTTCCTTTACCAGTCATTTCTAATGAACTTTTCAATTTATACATAAGCAGGGCATTACTCCTACCCCCTTGTAGCTGCATTCCCTTATGTTTGTTTCTGGTTCCTGTCAGGAGGGATTTCAGAAGAATCAATCCTTTTTAGTCACTCTTAGTGAAAATAAAACCACATACTGTATACCTTGGAATGTTAAAAGAAGTGTCAGATCATATTCTAAGGATTTACATACTTTTTAAATAACTGAGAAAAAATACAGCCACCATTTAAAAAGTCAACACTCCTTGGGATTTGACCAGCAGGGATACAGGAGATACCTGAATGTTTTCTAGGATGTTAGCTCACCACTGACTTCAGCTTATGGTAACCTCATAAATGTTATAAACTGAATTAGAATGAAAAACGCATCATACTTGGAGAACAAGGGTACTCTATCTCTGTATTTTTTCCTAATAAACATGAAGGAAAGTTGAATGGGAATGAATCTTTTAAAGTTTGAATGTCTCTAAGGAAACATCTTCCTTCATGTAAGTATTTGCTTCTGTGCTGTGGCACTTATAGTAGCTACTGTGGAAGTTCATGCTTAGAGAGATAAATTTCAGGAACATTTAGCTCTTAAAAATTCAGGAATTATAATCCAAAAAATACTCTAAAATACTAATTTTAAAAATGCATTTCATTGAAGTTAGGCCTAAACTTGTGTGGATGTGAGAGACAGTGTATTTGACACATTGCATGGTAGGTGCTGCCAGCTCCTACCTAGTTGTTGGCAACACTACTTTCAATTATTTTTTCCAGTGAAGTCAGACCCTTTCAGACTTTAAAGGTTTCTTTTTACTTTTTTTAATGCTCCAGCAGATCTGAATATGATCACTATCCACAGATGCAGTCCTGATACAAACAAAAATTTTGAAGCTTGAAAATCAGCCACGGCCAGCTCACAGCTGCCAGTGCTAGCCTGGCTCTAAGGATAATCATGGCCAGTATTCTAACTTTAAAGGAGCTTACATTTTCAATCAGAACAACATATTTTTCTATTGGCAACGTATATCAACATTTGAAAAGAAATTAAATTTTAAGACTTGGACAACCATTTGCAGGATTTATCAAACCACAGCTGAATTTATCAGTAAATCTGCAAGAACTGTACATACACACATGCTCAATCTCACCTCATTTAGTGGCATATGGTGAGTAGGAATCCTTCATCATGTGGCATGGGATTTTCATTATAAAATAATTTGAAAAATACCACAGAAACACAAATTAACACATAAGGGTTTTTTCCCTAGATAAATATATTTTGATAGAAATTTTCTAATCAGTTTTGTTCAGCATCCTTGCTAGAGCTGTGGAGTCATATTCCCAGTTACCAAGGTTATGCCTTAAAATACAGTTTAGTCTTTTGTATGTAACCATCAGTATTTAAGAATGCTATAAAAATTTACTGCTTTCCATGTAACTTTAGCAAAATGAAGCAACATACACAAGTAACTTGTCTGAATACACACAAGCTGCCACTATTGTGCCTTGCTGCAATTATCCACTTCTGAGCTAGTCACCAACTTACATATGAGGACATGAACTAAGCCAGTTCTTTTCCTCCTAAAGCAAAACTCTGAGAAGGTCAGAAGAATCATGTCCTAAAAGTACCTAAAGTACCTTTTTTTAAAAAACCAACTGTAAACAGCCATGGATGACCATCTTAGATTAGACTTGGACAAAGATTATTCATTCACCCAGGTAAAAAAAAAAAAAAAATCTTTATATTCCTTAAAGCAGCATTATCTTAGCATTTCAAAAAGTAGCATGTCTGTATCCTGACAAACCATTACATGACAGGGAAATATCTCTCCTTTTGCTATTTATGGGTATCTGAGGCCCACAGGCTAAGTCTATACTGTACCTTACCCACAGCTATATTTTTGTGAAGAACAAAAACTTGGTGAGACGTCAGGTTACATTCACATATTATCTTCTCTTCTGGAGGAGAATGCCTGGCCCCTTTTAGGAAGGAGTCCAGGCTATCTTGTATCATGATATGTGACACTAGTGCAAGAACAGCAAGAGTACAAGCCAGCAGCTGGGCTGGGCACACAACGCCTGAGCCTGTCCACAGAGAGGTCCAAGCAGTGCCTGAGTACCAGCTGGGTTGCTTCAGAGCCAGCCCAGGAGCTGTTCCAGTCTGGATGACTCGCAAATTTGGCTTGAGACGCAGCTCTGGAGTCACTCATAATGATACTGCCTAAGACTGTACTGCAGACTAAGGCCCAGACAACCAGGAGTATGCAAAGAGCAGAGAGATTTATAAATATAAATTTAGATATGAGGACATCCTTAAATTGCACTTCAGCAAACCCAAAGCACTTTATTGTCTACTGCAGGAGCCATGACTCCTATACATGGTACTGCCCTACAATCCTACAATTGAGATACTAGGGGCTACCAAATGGAAAAAAAGTCTCTTACTTTGCCAAAACAGTAACTGAACAAATAGAAAAAAATTGAGTTCAGACAGCAAAAAACAAACCTATGTTAAGAGCAATAGTACAGATTCACTTGTAGGAATTAAAGCCTGAATCTAGAACAGGTGTTAGTGCAAATTCATCCTTTACACATATTAGAATAATTTGGTGCTTTCTTTGGGAATTGGTCTCCTCTCAGTCAGCTCATCATAAACAGCTTAATAGGCATGAATCAAACATTTCCCTTACCAAATTTTTTTATAATAATTAATACCTGTATAAGAGATGTATGGGCAAACACTGGTAATTACTTAGTGTGATTCATTCAGCTGTTGAAAACTTTAAGTAAAAAATGCAGCATCTTTCATAATTTAAAAATACTCAAATGAACAAAAGCAAATCAAGGTGGTGATCATTCAAAGGTTGGACTCCTTGATCTTAGAGGTTTTTCCCAACCTAAATGATTCTGTGATTCTGTGAAAATATTTTAATCAAACTTAACATAGGAAATCAATGTTTCCAGTCAAAGCAAAATATCTGTCTATGTAACACACTTGCAGCTCTTTCACATAAGTTTTCACCATTCTGGAATTTTGAAAACTATTATGTCTAAATGATCTGGGTCTATTTGCTTGTATGTGCTGTATAAACACAGATATCCATCAACCAGACATCTGCAGCAGGTTCAGCTACACTCTGCCCTCAGAATGTAGGGCAGAGTGCCTACATCCATGATGGTAAATGCTTTTCAAATATCTGTTTTGATATACCTGTGTACGTATCTATTCACATCCATCATATAAAAATATAGTTAAAATATAATACCTGGATTTCATATATTTGTACATAATTATATATATACAGAGTAGAGGTGAACAATTACCTAAATCTATCCATACATGTATAAAATGTGAATACAAATGTATAAAACAATCAAATATCTCTAAAATTTTATACAGGTAAAGTGAATATCCCTGACATGTAGATAACACTTGGAATCTTATGTACACTTTTGAGACATCGCTACTTGCAGGTGTTTGACCCAAAGAAGAGAAAGCAAAGGATGATCTATTTGTGCTTCACCCAGTGTTCAATAGGTAGAGAGAAGAGAGTGACAAACTCCCATTTGAGGTATGCAGCAAAAGGAACAGGGGCAACAAGACACAAGTTGCAGCAAGGGAATTTCTGAATAAATCTTAAACACTAGAAGAGATTCCCCAGAGAGACTGTGGTTCTCTCCCTCTGGGGTGGTTTCAGAAGCTGGCTACAAGAGGCTCTGAGCAACCTCAGTTAACTCTGAAAGCAGCTCTGCTGCATCATTAGTGTTCTGGCTTACAGAAGGGGAGAGGGAAAAGGAAGAGTCCTGGCATACTCGCTTCCATATTCTAGAAATGAGGGAAACAAGGGAATCTTGACAATCCCACCATCAAATCACTACCATAAGAGTCCAGTGATGCCACCCATTACAAAGCAGAGGTAACTCAGTAACTTTCACAGTGTCACTGTTATTAGACCCTCACCAGAGAGACTGAATTCAAATGCAACGCTGAACACTACATATGATCTAGGGAATTAAGCCAAACAATTGTTTTTAATTAATGCTGGTAGAAAAAAACGGACTCCAAAGTGTTGAGGAAGAGTAAGGATATGCAAAACAGTGTCATGATGAGAAGAGTTGCTTCTATATTTAGATTTATCTGGTTCTGCAACAATCTACTTTATATGCGGGTTTTACTGCAGCTTAGCTGCTATTCATATGAGTCATTTTAATTTAATAGATCATATCTAGAGAGCTTTACTTGGACACTCCATGAATCAAAAAATGGAAAAGAAACCATCAAACTGAGGATTTTTTCTTCCTAAATATAATCTGATCAAAAGCAAATTAAGACCTCAGGGCTTGAACTAACATAGCTAAGAATATTTTTTCCTTTCTTTAGATAGGGCTGAGACTTAGAAAGGAAACTCAGGAGAGTCTATTATAAATCAGAATGCTATGAGTGTACCATAAAGTTCCAGATAAGGTCTTACTGGCATAGTGTACTAAAATGTGTCAACATTTAGAAGTACAACAAAGTTCTCTCTCAGCAATTTCTTTTGAGATGCAAATTCTGTTTTATAACAGGATTCTAAGTTTTCCCCAGAATCTTACTATCTCCACAGCTAATGATTTTTTCATGTAACTAAAGCTTTCAAGTCCCACAATACATCTTCTCCTTATATAGTACCTGGGTACTGTTACAATCAGCTCAACTGCTGGCCAGATTAGCTCATGTTTTTTATCAACTGTGTGCTTGGTCAGAACTGATTTACATCCCCCTTCCCCCTTCCCTGCTCCTCTTCAGAGGCTGTTCAGATTTTTTTCCAGCTAGTTTAGAAAAACATAACCTATTTTAGTAAAACTGGTAGAGTTAACTGATAGCAAAGAGAACACCCCAGTGTGTTCTGGAAATTTAAGGGAAGGGGTATCTGAAATTCTGCCTTCGGGACCTAATTTAAAATATAAGAACTTGATGCAGCCTATTAAATATTATAACTAAAAGTAACCTTAATAATGATTTTCCAAAATTTGAACTATTAGCTTTTCACCAGATTTCAAATACAATAGTCTGTTTTGGAGGGTATTTAAGTCTGCTTCTGGTTGCAAGATGCTTTGAATGGTTCAGAAGTTTCTTAGTTAATCAAGAGAGGAGAAAGTTTCCTTGATACTGCTCTCCTGCTACCTCTCCTGGCAGCTGAATGGAAGAGCACACAGCTGAAACAAGGACTTGGTAATTCTACCTCAGCGTTAAGGCAAAAATAGCCCCTGTAAACCCATTTCATCCAGAAGAAACTGAAAAGAAGTTAGCTTTGTGTAGGCAAGAGAGGAAAGACAGACCACAAGCCTTTAATATGATGCCAACACTTGTTTCCCTGTCCTCTCATTGAGTGTCAGAGTATCACAGACTTACATTGCAATGCAACCAGACAACTCCACAAAGTAGGGAAACAAGGGAGAGGAGTTACTGCCCTTCAATCTATATTTCCTGGAGTAAGGGGATACTAAAAGCCCTTCCATTATACTTTATCTCAGTTCCCTGCTGTAATGGAGCAGGTTAAAGCACCCATTGTGCTCTCAGGGGCAGTGCTTTGAGCTTCTTCCCAGAGCCTTGACCCTGGCACACAGATTTAGGGAGCTTTAAAGAAGTGCAAACATGGGACTGCAGAGCCAGTTCTGTATCAACAGCAGGAAACACAGAGAGTTCCTGCTAAAGCCCCTTCTTGGCTGCAGGCCATATCACTGGCCAGCCCATATGGGAACGTCCGGTTACATGACTTGCTTATGGATGGGTCAGCTGAAATCCTACATGACAAAATTTCATGCTCCTTCCCTCCTTTGCCCCTCTGTTGCTTGTCAGGAATGCCATTTCATCAATAGGATTAATTATTGCAAGTAAATAACCTCGTTGCTTTGGAAATCTCTGGGTTAGCTACCATGAAAAAGAGAGATATGTGGCCTGAGAAATGAGTAACCATCTGGGACAGCTCCATCTTGAGCAATTTTAGTTAGGTGATGTGCTTTTTGGAATGGGCTGCAGATACTCCTGCACCTCAATTAACTCCAATTAAGCCATCTTCTCAGCAGGGTAGTTTAGCCCATATACATTTCCACATTAACACAGGTTATGGAGCTGCCCATAGTGCCCAGACCATCTTGGGCATTCTAACACTTGCACAGTGCCACAGAGATGCTTTCAGCAGTAGTCGTGTTTTTGAGTATCACTGCTAGTAGTAAGGAGCCCAGTCTGTGTTTGACAGGTTGAACATGGCACTTAATAGTAGTCACACATTTTTTAAACTGTTTGTGTATCTTTCACTGGGAATACAGTGTCTACTCTGTCATCTGATCTTAGCCTCTGAGGAAAAATAAAATGAGTAAGGGGGCTTCATAAACCATAAAACTTTTCTTTTGTCATTTAAAGCTTTCATGATCCAAAACATAAAGTTTAATACTGAGTGCCACAGTCTGTGTGGTAAGAGGGAGGTTACCTGCACCTTGCCAGTGACTGGGTGCACCCCTTGCAGTGTCATATCCCTGATCCACTGGGCAATACCGCAGCTGGTTCCCACCAGTGTCAGGATGTCCATTCAGTTAGGCCTGGCACTCATGCTCTCCCTATGCTCAGGATATAGACTGACATTTTTTTAAAATAGCACTTCTGCTATTTTAAAAATATATTACTCACATAACTAAATAAACAAACAAATAAATCCCTTGACCCAAACAGCCTTTACAGAACCAAAATTCATCCTATCTCACCACTGAACATCATAAAATTAACCTAAGCAAGACTAAGTTCTTAACTAAGGTGTCTGTCAGTTACTTAGTTCCCTCATATCACTTCTTGAACAAATGCCCCCTCTAAGGCAATAAATAGTTTAGAAATTCAATGGATTGCTTTTCTTCTTTGCCTTTCCTGACTCATGAGCCTGCTTATGTTCATCATTGCCTCTTAACAAGCCTTAAATGTTGGTGAAGAGAGATTTTGTTCCTTTTTAGTTAACAAGGCATATCTTGCCATTCATTAAACACCTCAGTAACTGTAAAACACATGATAACTGTAAATTAGTACAAGTAACTCCACACCACAATATCTGAAAATGTCCAGAATCTTGACTTAAAGCCATCGCACAATACTAGTCAGTATCCTCACTGTTTTCATTTAGTAGGACTGAGATAGTAACACTGTCAATACAAGTAACACAAAAGCATTTGCAAAAAAAGGAGTCTTACCTGAAATTAGCTGTACCTATTTCTGTGGAAACAGAAATAATCTGTGCAGTTACATGAGTCTTACCAATTAGATGTCCACTTAAGATACTTGTTTTTGGCAGTAAAAGCACAAGTGCACACACTGTATGTTCCCTCCTCAAGGGCAAAACAGAACTTGCATTGAATGCAACCTAGCTGAGCTTCATTTGTGCATCCAGTCCTCAGAAGTAGAAGACATAAGTCCTCATGCTCATACATTATTTAAACCACTGTCTTTCAACCTCTTGGATTTGTTCATCTCTTGAATTTTTATGTAATAGAGAAAATTATAGTTTCTGTGACCTGGAGCAATTCACATATTGAACTTTAGATATAGTATATGTGAGTCTGCTTGACTTTGACAAATTCTTTAGAATTTAGAAGTCCTCTCCATTGAACTTTTGAGGCTGAAAAATGCCGATTTAGCAAATTCTTTATCCACTTGTTGGTTCACATTGCCTTTCTTTCTAGTCCTTTCCAGTTCCATTAAATTGATACTTCTGAACTTAATTAGGAATGGTCCAAATTATTTAGTAGTTTTGGTTTTTTTTATTGCACTTTGCTTTGCTTATCTAACTGAAAGAGATATTATTTAGTTACAGTCAAGAAGAAAATATTGAAATATTGAAGCTTAACTGCATAAAAATGCATCAAAATGAAATTTTCCAGCTCTGAAGCAGCCTCTGTAGTTCTTCTGTTTTGTTTCAGAAAACATTCCCAAAGCTTTAAAAGACTTCTAAAGATCTCCTACAAGGCATGAAACATTAATCTTCAATATTAAAGCTGCTACAGCTGAACTAGTATTCTAACAACTTTTGAATGTTTCTGTTTTTGAAGAAAGAATAATCTTGTGGTAAAGGCACTAGAAGAAGAAGTTCCTGAGTCAGTTACCAGTATCATGATGAACTTTTTGTGTGATCTTTGACAACCCAGACTGACTTCTCTCTGTTTATTAGAACAAATATTAAAAATGGGAATAGCAATATTTCTGAGTGATGTTGTAGGAGAAGGCATAATGAGTACAAGATGCCTGTACTGAAGCCATGAACTGAAAACACCCCACGTATTTACCAAGTCTAAGTCCCAGTAGGTATAATACAGCTAAAGGCTTCAAAAGAAACGTTGTGTGACAGATTATTTGAAATAGTTTCTCCTAGGACAGAGCTCATGCAGACTAGTCTGCTTGGGGGAACAGTGGAAAAGATAATAATGCATATGATGGGTTTGGAAGAGAAAAAAATTACATGCAATATACATCCAGAAATCAGCAAAAGAAGTCATCTAAAGCATATTGGAGATGGCCTTTCTGTTGCTGTCAGTGAAGGATAGGGTGTGGTACAAGCCATACAAACCTTCCTGGGGTCCTTGTTTCCAGGACATTGCTGAATTGTGCAAAATGACACATTTCCTGCCCTTGGGACTGGACCTAGAGGGCCAGGGACAGCAATTCTAAACCTGCCTATGCTGCCACCCCTCCAGCAGGGACAGTGCATCTCTGCCTACACCACGGCTGCTCTCTGGCTTAACTTCAGCTCTCTACAAGTCAGGATTCTATCTAGAGGACACAACCAGCTCAGGAAGACTTAATGAACCACCCTTTGGAGATTCCAAACTGAACAGTTGTGTGATACAGCCCAAAGCCTTACTGATATACTTACTCCCCAGTTTGTTTGTGCCTTTATTCAAAATATCTGTAAAAGTATCTGTGAAAGGACATCTCTGCAGAGTATGGAGCTGTCCCAAGTTTCCCACAGGAAAGTCAGACGTCCTAGGTTTCATCACTAGATTTTCATAAATTTTTCAAAACTCCCCTTTAAACAATATGATGGAATTTTCATTTAGTCTGTAAGTTTTCTATTCAAACTTGAAATTATTTTGTATAGAAAATGCATTCCACTTTTGTTACATGAACTGTCTAACCATAAGGTGGAAAATACATGAATATTTACTGTATTTCCCGGTTTTATTTTAAATATGTACACTCAGGACATATAACAATTAAAATAATGTATGCATACTATCTATATACATTTCCATTTACATATATAACCAGATGCTGTACATAGTTTTACGTGCCCTAGTAACCAAACACACACACATGAACTACCATTTACTCTGTTTTGAAGAATGTTCAGCATGATGGGACAGTCATCTTGAACAGTATTCCTAGACACTAACACAGTAATAAGATGTGGGTGGCTGGAGTTGGGAAGAGTAAAGAAGTTCACTGCTTATTTGCTACAGTTAAGTGAGCTCTTCTAATTTAACTTCTTTCAGAAAAAAAAAATTGTATTGTGTTCACATTTCAATAAACCACAAATACTAAGATTAGACATAGCCTACAGAATAATAACTTTCACTTAATGGTCAAAATGTCAAAGTCTGCCTAAATAAAGGAATCAGTTTTAAAGTCTCTGCAAACACTAGGTTTAAATTATTTTCAAAACCTATAAAGAGACAACAGAAAACATAAACAGCTTGAATTGTTTAAAACTTGTGTTCCTTCTAATTAAATAAGAAACATCTGTCTTGGGATTTTGGAAGTGGATGTAATCTATGCATATTGTGCCTAATTTGGTTTGCATCTAGCTTCAGTATTCTGAAACAAAATTCTTGCTTTCTGAATAGAATTAAATAAGCACACCACACGAGGTACTTCATCCATCTGAACAGCCAGAAATCCCCTCGTTGAAAATAACAGCAAACACTAGAAATCGGGTTATTTCCATGGTTGAGAGAAGTGGGAGACAAGGCTTTAGGAGCTTTGCCTTCTGAACATGCAAACATATTTTCAAAAGCAGGAATCTGCCACAAATACCTTTCAGCAGAGAAGAAGAATAAAAAAAGGCACCTATTTAGATGAACTACTGATCCTGGAGGTCACAACCCTGTTACTTCTCTGGGGACCATTTAACCCTTCCTTGCAAGAGCACACGCATTCAGACTCCCAGGAGCGGGATTTCTACCCGGGTGCAGATACTCGGATCAAAGCGGCCCAAGCAGAGGGACGGCGGAGGAGCCGCGGGGCAGCCGGGCCCGGCGGCCGACGCGCAGGGCGCTGCGCCCGCGGGACAGCCGCGCACTTACTGGTGTTGTCGAAGGGGATCTGCCTGCACCGGGCTGCGGGCCAGGCGCAGTAATACACCGCTCCTCCTTCCACGATGTCTGGCTGCGTGGTGTTGGCTTTGGGAGCTCCCACCAGGACACTGACCCTGCGGAACACACCGGGAGGTCACCGCGGCGATCGGGACAGGCGGGCGACGGGCGCTGTCACCCCGCGGGCTCGCCCACCGCCTTCCCAAAGCGTCACCCCCGGCGGCGGCACTCACGTGCTGGGGTCGGGGATGTAGAAGTCCACCGAGTACCCGAAGTAGCTGCCCGGGGGTCCGCTGTACACCGTCAGCTTCTCCTCGTCCAGGTTGAAAGCCACCAGCGCCGGCGCCCAGAGCAGCGCTGACAGGAGGAGCAGCGGGCGCTGCCCGCGGCGGGGCCGCCCGCGGCTGAGGGGCAGCATCCTCGCCGCCTCCGCGGCCGGCTCCGCAGTTCTGCGGCGGCCGTGCGGTGAGGAGCGGTGCGGTGAGGAGCGGAGCGGAGCGGAGCGGTGAGGAGCGGAGCGGTGAGGAGCGGAGCGGAGCGGTGAGGAGCGGAGCGGTGAGGAGCGGAGCGGAGCGGTGAGGAGCGGAGCGGAGCGGTCCGGCTGCCGCCGTGCGCGGGCGGGGGCGGCGCGGCAGGCTCGGCCCCGCTCGCCCCCGGGGGAGGCGCGCTCGGGCGCCCCCTGGCGGCGCGCGGCCGCGGCCGGGGCAGGGCGGCGGCGCCCGGCGGAGCCGCGCCCGCGGAAAGCGAGCGGCGGGAGCTCCGCCGGTGGGGCCGCGACGAACGCCGGCTGAGCGGACAGCCCGCGACTGCCCAGCAGCTACCGATGGCTGCCGTGGGCCGGTCGTGTTCACGGGGGGAGATGCCGGAGTGTGGGCTGGTGGTTTCGAGTCGAATTTCTCTCGACTTCCATAATTTTAAAGGGTTTGAACTGAAGAGCCTGGTACTTGAAAATCTCTTTTAGGAAACTGCAGTGCATTGAAAAAAATGTAAACCTCCCTCAGACTGTTATTTGTTTGCTCGGCATGGCCATTATTAAATAGAAACCAAAGAACCCCAGGAACGATAAAACCCCTTTTAACCACGGGAAAGATGCAGACCCGGGCACAGAGTCCAGAACACGTTAGAAGATGCGATTCCTCTGTTCTCTCCAAGTTTCCCTGTCAGTGCCCGGCTACGCGGAGCTTTAATGAGCTGAAGGGGGCACCTCGCACTGGCTCAGAGCACAGCTCTGTGCCCTTAGCACAGCTCCATGCAGGCACAGGTGTCGTGCCGCTTTTCCCACAGAAATAACCAGCTGAACGTGGCACATAAATGGAACTGTGCTTTTAGAAAGCTCCTCTGGTAATTTCTTCATAAAGTAATTAAAAAGGATGGGCATATATAATTCCTGTCTTGAGCTGTTCTGCCCCGGCAAGCTCCACAACAGAGTTTTAACTGGTTTTGTTAAGGATGTATAGAAAAACCTGGCTGCCTGAAATGCTCCCTTCCCCTACGAAGCTAAGTGTGGTATCACATTCACATCTTGAGGGGACATTATATTTTTTTTCTGGCCAAAGGTAGGAAGAAAAGGAGAAACATTTTATTTTCCATGTGATCCTGTAACAACAAGGAAAATTAATTGTTTTCCAGCATTTATAATGCAGATATGTCCAAACAGAATCAGAGAAAGATCAAAAGAATGGAGAACTCGTTTATAAACATGCTACATTAGATCTACCTATGAAAGCATTTGAGAGCACTTTGTTTTGTTGTGAGGTTCTGGTTACTTTACTTTTGTGTTTGTTTTATATTAAGAGCTTTATGGCAAGATTATTCAGATAAGACTGACATTCCTTTACACAAAAATAGAACAGTGTGTTTATTTCCAGCATTAACTGTGTGACCCTTAGTTGTCCCCACAGGCTTGTAATATCCCTTAACTCTGCTTTCTTCATATTTATGCAAAATTTATTCACTAAATATTGAACACCACCGTTGACACTATTGTATTATTTTACATTGTACAATATCTCCTACAGATCTAAGCACCAGTAATAAATTCAGTAGTGAGGTATTTCTGAATGACTTTAGGATTAACACATATTCTTAAAAGTCATGCAATTTGAAGGCAATTGAATCCATTTAGAACTTGTGTTGCCTTGTGCTAAATAATGATGATGATGATGATAATGCTCCTTTTTAGCATAGCAATCAGTTCTAAGGCTGAGTGTCACAAATGTAGTTCCTGGGGGTCTGAGAGCTGCTCAGACTGCAGGCACTCAGAAGTGAGAAGGCAGCACATTCTGGTGCTGTAGCCACTTTTACTGACCCACTCAAAACAGTTAAAATTCAGTAATTAGCACAGTTGGAGGTAGGTGAGGATGAGGCTGAAGAGGCATAAGCAAGAACACAGGCATTTCTCATGTGCTCCCTTTGTTCCTGCTTTTCAGTTAGAAAACACATGCCACCTAACCTGGTTGTTTTGAGCTAAATTTTAAAAAGCAAAAAAGTGCTTCAAATGGCTATCAGTGCTAAAACCTGTAGGAAGGCAGGACAGCATGAAAAGTAGGAACTCTCTTTCAAGATTTATCCCCAAAGTGTTAACCTGTAGCAGTCCCCCCCTCCTCTTACCCTTTTCCTTTTTTTTTTTTTTCTATAGAGACATATGCATGCAGGATATTCCAAATAAATTCAAAGAGATAAACAAAAATAACATTATTTATGTTTCTATAAATTTTCAGCGTTTCCCTAAATAAGCTGGACGTGTTCTGATCACTAGAAGCTCATGTCACATCTTGCTTTCCTTGGACTTTTGAAATGTTTGAAGTGCACCCTCATCTGCACCGCATAAGAGGTAAGCAGCTTCCCCAGTTGTTGGTAGACTGAAGCTTGCACTTTAGCATACCTGTGGTCTGATATATTAACTCCTTTGAATATCTAACTAAAAAGTCTTAATAGGCTCTAGAACCACACCTGGAGCCAGGACAGGGAGCTTTTATAAGAACATTTAGCCAAGAGTCTAAAAATCATTATCTACCTTATAGAATAAATGGAAAGACAGATTAAGTAATTTATGAAGAAAAAAAAATTCATGGTGTGAAATTCTAGAGCTAATATTATGTGCAGTTAGTGATGTTAGAATGCCATTATGGTGTTCCCAATCTTAAAAACAGATGAGTCTAATCTTCTATAGAAAATTTTGCTGAGGTGAAACTTAAATATTAGTATTTTGTAGGAGGCTCTATTATCAGAGTTTTAATGCTATTTATACTATTATTTAGTAATGAACCTGCTAGCAGAAGAACAAATATTTCAAAGAATTGTATGAGCTTTTAGCATAAATCTTATCAAATTTAGTGATAATTTTACTGTTAAATCTTTTCAAAAAATGGCAGCACATAAACTGAAATGTCCAATTCCCACAGGAAATCTTATCTTTCCTTTCAATTGTTTCCTAGTTCTGTTTCTGTAGGCCAGAAGCCTTCTCCTGAACTGTAGTTGGAGCAACTACATAGACAGTTTTTCGTATTTATTATTGTGTTGCAAGAGGATAAAATGAGGATGTGACCATGCATTAAAAGATGTTCAACATTCCTCTTTGAACCTTACCTTTGTGAACATTGTCCAAGTTAAAAATCTTAGCAGAACTAATTCCTACATGAAAAGCATTAAGGCTAATTTTAGATTCAGCAGATTAAATCATCTATCAATCAAAGCATATAGTCTACAGAAAAATCAGTTTATTTTCAAGAATCCCATGGAAATACTGATTTTTCATTAGTTATAGGTATTAACCACACCAAATGAATATAAAAGGGAGTCCAATGAGCCAATCTACCATGCTGGTGAAAGCAGAGACTTTGTGTGTGAGACCCCAAAGGATGGGATGTTGCAGAGGAAGCTGTGGATGCAGTGTTCCATCCCATGGCACCTCTGGCTATCACCAGCAGCAGAGCTGCAGCACAGGGCTGGCACAGCTGCAGAAAGCTGAAGGTGCTCTCCAGAACATGCTGGATGTCGTGTGCTGAGCAGCCTTGCATGCAAGCAGGAGCATCCACAGCAGGTGTCCACAGCCTGACTGTAGACACACATCTAGTTGGACAGCAACTAGAGAGAGGTTCTTGTTTCTGCTTGGGAACTGATGTGGGGACAGTGCCATTCTTCCTCACCCACAATGGATTTTGATTCCCACACTTGCCTGCTCCATCAAGGCCCATCTTGACCTTCTTTAACCTAAACTCATCCACACAAGAACTGAAAAGGTAAGAGAAAGCATACAGATGAGCCAGATAAGCATAAACTGTAACTGAAGGAACAGAACTTCAACAAAAGCATCCAAAAAACAAAATGCCCAGCATGTACTTAAGTGATTCACTGTTTTAAAGGGTCCTTTGCATGGATTCTAACAAGGATATTTACATTTGGATTTGTACTGGCTGCTTACCTTTAACAGTTCAGACTTCAACGAAGCAAATATGTATTTGTTAGCCTTCAGCCTTCAAATATAACTCGTCTGGGCTAATACGAAGCACTATAAGTAGTCCTTCCATTATTTACTTAGATAACTTATTTGAAGCAGACTGTAAACCTCAGTGTACTTTGAAGTGGAAATAATTTCTTTTACCATTTACCCAGCAGTTGACCCCTTTTTGATCCACCTCTTTTTTATGAAAGCGAATTTAGAGCAAAAGGACACCAACATGTATCTTTTATCTCAAAGGGTTTTGAGACATGAGAAGGAAAGGCCAGTTTTCCACATCCACTCTTCAACATCCTGGTAAGTGCACCATGTTGTCAGCTAGGATAGTAGTTGTCTCCCAGAAGATACTGACCTTTCCTTGGCAATTAAAATTGAACAACTCTGCAATATGTAAAAACCCCTAGATTATGAATCAAAATGTCATTTAATTGCATATTTAGCTCACATACTTTCTTACAGTTAGCATTATCAATTTGCTCTGGTTACTTACAGAATGCATTTAATCCCATAGAGTGCTCTGATTTTATTGACTAGACCTCAATTTGCAAACTGCAATATATATGTACACACATAGGCAGCACTTAGAGCAGAACAACCTGTAAATAGATTTCTAGACATTTTTCTGTGAAAGCAAATCAAGTGTAGCAAACATTAACGTCCTGCATGTTTTAAGCTTGCTGTCTAAATAACCACATTCTTCTAGGGGACAAAAAGTGAATTTCCATACAGGCAGAATCTCTCCCATTGTGCTCATCACAGAAGGAAGGGGAGAAGGGTTCACTTGGCTGAGGCTCTCGGATGAGCTGCCTAAATGCCACAAAGCACTGCTAGTTAGCCTCTCTAATCCAAAAATAAGTGAAGTAAACCAGAATCCAGGCCTCTAACAACTAGGCAGTATGAAGGATACAGGAATGAGGTTTTTATATCACACCATCATCAGTTAAATGTCTCTAGAGTACAGCAGAAGTTTTAATCCAGACTAATGCTTAAAGACAGATCTCACATCAGCTGGGCTTCTAATTTATTTTTTTCTGTGAGACAGAACATCAATTTTATGAGAGTAGGCTAGAAAAAAAGATGCATATTCTAACAGATCCAAGCTATGATTCAGTGCAAAATCTGGTGTGATACTCTAGTACAAGCCAAAGACAGATACCAGAATTCAAGAGAAAGAGCAAGAAAAATGAATTTTCCCCTTCCAAGGTGTCAGTGGAAATCTAAAGACATTTATCTTAAATGTGTAAAACCAGCTTAAAAAAACACCTATCAAGCCTGAGTATTTTTGAAAAGTAAAGTTCTATACTTGACAAGCAGATTCTCTTAATTTACCTATATTTTTCAGCAGTAATACCACTGTTGCACAAGTTTTTAATGTCAAGCCCACAGTGCAAGACTGAATACTTGTGTTCAAAGTAAAGTGAGTCCTAAGACAAATTAAAGAATCTTTTCAAATCATTGTTATCTGCAAACGATTTTTTTTCAGAAAAAGAAATCTAACCTAAAAATACTAATAATCTAATCTAAAAATACTCTTAATACTAAGACACTCTGCTGTCAGTCTGCAATAAGAAATGATCATGCTAATTCCAGAAGTTAGGAAATTAGCTTTTGGTGTGGGCTTTTTCTCCCCCAGGATGCATGCAACTTGAAAGCCGACATTTCTAAACCTGTGGTTCCTTTTCACCATCTGAGAGAAGCAGCAACCAAGTCCAAGTAAATCAAACTTTAAATAATATATGATTCAAGGAAAAGATTTTATTTTAGGGCTAAGAAGTTGATAATAAATAAAGGAATATAATAATGTAATAACAGATGTTCTCATGCACTTAACACATACAGTAATGCTGGCTTACACTGCTGTTTGGACAAATTAAGAAGAGGTATTTGGCAATATTGTAAGTTTTGAATAGTTTAAAGATTATAGAGCAAGAAATTCTGCTGTTTTTACATTTCTTTTATACAAATTCAAATAAATATTAATATATCTATTTTTCCTCAGATTTTCTGTTCACTTTTAACATGCCCAATAACTAAGCCACAGTAATATACAACTGCCAAGAAAGAGTATTTAAGAATTATACTTATTCCTAAAAATGTATCTTATTTATGTCACATTGTGCAAGCTCTTTAGGTAAAATTCATTTTAGGAAAAACTGCAGAAAATTTAAATTCATTAAAACATATCCAGTGCAAAGGCCAATCTAGTCCACACATTATGGTACTGTAATGTAAGCTAATATAATTTAAATAATAAAACATGCCTATATGATTCTGAGAAAGCTGAATATGTTTCATGTTTTAAAGATCTGACATCTAATATGCAGATTCTGCAATATCAGAATTTTTCAAATCTTCATGAGATGGCAAAATAATGGTAAGACTTTATAAGTAGGCTTTTTTTAGGATAACTCACATTAACAGTACTACAGTGGCCAAAAAAGACAAACTATTATAATAGAAATCAATCTGATTAAAAAATTAAATATTCCAATTAACACTGAAAAAGTGTTTGTAATCATTATTTACAATTCCTCAATGATACCAGTGTATAACTCCACACAAAGTGTACCACTCCCCAGGCAATCCGCAACTCCGCATCCCCGCCGGAGGACGCGAGGGCCGGACGCTGCTCGTGGCCAGGGCGTCAGTTGAGGGAAGGAGAGCGGTCTGTGCTCCAGAGCAGTTCTATGTACGGCCACTTGGTCTGCAGGCAGCGCTTCACCGGGGTGTCGTCGGTCTGCAGCATCGGCTCTTCAAAGCCCATGACAACTGCTGTGCCTTCCACATACATGACCTGTCAAAGTAAACCCAACTCTGTCAGCCCGCTCAAGAATTGGGAGATGATTATTTTCACCAGGTCAGGAGAGGATTTGTTATGATACACATCAAATCTGTGAAGTTTTACGTACTCCCTTTTTTAATGAAATGAAAGTATGAAATTGAAAAACCCTCATCTTTGAATGCTTCTGCTTACATTTTGGGCTATTGAACTGCTGGAGATTTCACAGGCATAATTTTAAGGACTTAATTACAAGCTATTCCAAAGATTGAATAGGTATATTTTCTGAAAGAAGTCTTACTTAAGTCATTCTTGCTCCTTATGCCTCTTAATGCCTCACAATCTTTTACTCTGAATTCTCTTTCAGGAACTTAGAAACAGTCATATTGTGTCTGGTATACCCCTTTTTTCAAGAATGCTGAAAATGAAACAGGTCATCTTTGTTTCCTCAGTAAACGGCTCAAAAAAATACAGATTTTTTTGATGCAAGCATGAACTACTAAAAAAACTCAAAAAAATTCTAAAGAACATAATTTACACATAGAGTTACTTCTAGAAGTTGCACTTTGTGTGTGTTACATCTCCACTGTGCCTTACAGTTCAAATCCCCTTATGACAGGTATATGTGAGTAGTGCTCTTTTCAAAATGCAGTTTCAGAGAAGTGGTCTGGCAAAGCAATCCAGTACAGTAGCTCAAATACAATTAAGAACAAAGAAGTTTCCAATTCCAAATATATAATTTTGGAAGAAAATTATCAAAATAATAGCTTTATAAAAGATCTGTTTCAAGTCAGACTATTTTGCCTTTAACTTTATTCAGTTTTGCTTCATGACTGTTATTAGGGCTTAATTGTAAATCTTACCTTTTCATTATAATTAGATTGCTTCAGTCCATTGTAATGGTAAACAGTGAATGACTCTGAAACCCTGGAGTCCTAATAGAAAGAAACCAGTTAATTTCATGTGGCATCCAATGTGTCTCTTTACAACTAGACAGATGCATTCAATCAGCAAGACTTGAGAGGACTGTTAAAAAGTGCCATTTCTTTCAGGTGACAAAATCTTCATTTAACCTTTCTTATCAGAAATAAAAAACTAGATGTCAGTAAATTAATGAGGAATGCCCCCAAGAGCAAGTAATGATTTTCTGTGTTCTCCTGGACAATCTAAAGTACAACTTCAGCACTGAGTATGGAGCAGCCATCCTAATATTTACTGTGAGAAACCTTATGCAGTAGTCATATGCATGTTTATTTATGATGGTTTGGATGCCACAAAGTTTTTTACTAAGGACCAGATCCAATCTCTGGCCCTCCATCTGAGAGCTAAAAAGCTCCCATGCCTGTCTAAGTAAACTAATTTTGAAGACACTGGTTCTGCTGAGGTCCAACAGCAAAGCTACTGGCTCTTGGTGATCTTTACCATTCCAGGTGTTTAAATGCTGTAGTCCTAAGAGTACTGAAAGCTTTGGATTCACTGAACCAGGAAATACAAATCAGGTGTAGTATCAGCTCTCTCATGCCTACCGGACCAGGCTCCAAACAAAAGCTTATCCTTTTTTTGAGCACATGGAAGTAAAGGCTGGAATGAGAATAAATCTTCTCAGGTTACAGTACATCAATCAGATTACAAAAACCCTAACTCATTTTTCTACTCTTGAATGTTTCACAAATTCTATGGGTCCTTCACAGCCATCCAGGCTATTCAGTGGAGGGAAGGTAGTGATAAGGAAGTTAAGAGGTAACTCTGCTTACAGAAGTTGCTTCCCAGAGATAAATAAAATTAAGTCTTCCTGGGGAAGGAAAGAGGATACATTAATTATGATCACCCAGAAGGGAAAAAAATGGTGTTTCCCAGTTCCTGTGCCATGGAAGTTAAGGATTTTGTGCAGTTATTGTTTAAAAAACCAAACAAACATAACTGCCCTAAGTAGTAAGGAGTCGGGCTGAATAGCTTTGAATAATTTTTCTAAGCCAATAGCATTCAGAAGGAAAGCTGAGATACCTTTCTGCTTTTGAGGTGGAGTTGAGTACTTTTTAGGAGAATAAGAATAGGGGTTTGAATATTCTCAGCAAAGGAATCTAACCTGGATCTACTGAGCCCTAGCTAGATGTTCAAAGATTAGCATCAGCAATTCCAGCCATCACTGGTATCTGCTATTTCCTCACAGTATTTGAAAGAAAGACTTTCAAAGATACTCATCTTCATTTCTGCAGAATTTCACTTTCAGAAAGAATTCTTAGCACGGTGTCAGAATGGGTAAGGGCTACTGCTACCTGATCCACAGAGTACAGACAGATTGAAAAAAATGGATACTGGCAGGTTCCAGTCCAAAACATGCTGATTGCTCAAATAGCACCCATAAGGCAGTAACAGTTCCAATGTTTTTTACTGGAGCTAGTGAAGGTTTAGCAGGACACGAAAAACTGAGTGGTGGGGAATCACATGTAGCAGGGAATTAGCACTTGAGACAGGCATTGACTCAGGGGCACCAACTTTAACAGGAGGCAGAGTTCCTCCAGCAAGGTGACCAAGGCAGGGTTCTGCCCATGATTGCACTGTGGTTTGTTCTCCAGCTCCCCTTCTTCAGTCAATGACGCCCTTATGACAGACATGAGAGGCAGCAGTCCCACACAATGGCTCTTTTCTCCTCCACCTCCCTATGGCCCATGGTACTGGACAGTTTAGGCACAACCAATTATGGAGGATGTTCTTCGGCATTCTGAACTTAATTCTTCTGGGGCCTAAAATGAAGCAGTGGAGTCTTCCAGATTTACAAATTTAATATAATTGTAAGAAGTAAATTATTATTATTTATATATAATAATAAATATAAATATATATTTATATAAAAATATATTTCCACTTCCATATAAACAAATGAAAGGAAGAAGAAACAGTTGGCAAAAATACAATGCAGATGTAATTCTAAAAGGCCAGAGAAAATGAAGACTAACTCCTTCTTCCCTTTCCTCCAGATAATGAAAGTCTCTGAATGATATATTCAGTCCCTACCATCTTTGGCAGTGCAATTCTAGTGTCTTCTGACTGACTAGAATGCTTCATAGTACAGAATGTTATAACCAGTGCTGCACAATCCTAACAAAAAGAATCTCGCTGAAGGCATTTAAACTCATCAGTTTCATATTTCCTTGACTGTAGAAATTAACCCACATGGTTTCGGTGACACATTGAGCTAAAAAGCCTTTAAAAAAGTACTCCTCTCAGCCCTTGTCCTTCTCCCACTAGCCTATTCTTCTACCCCAGGTAAACCTACTCTTTTTTGTCAATACAAGCATGTGTATGGCCATGGAACAAGCTCCCACAACCTGCAAATAGAGCTCTTATCCAGACCAGCTCCCTGTTCTAGTTTACCACAAATCTGTTTAAAGAGGCTTCTGGTGTCAGGGAAGCAGTGTGACAGGAGGAAAATGTGATCCAAGGCAAAGGGGAAAGAGGACAGCAGTGCTAGGTTAACAGCTGCCTCTCTGTAGTAGTGCAGTCTTAAAGAATATATAGAACAGACTGAGAGTTTGAAAGTAATTTTCCAATGCCCTAACTTCCACATATGTTAAATCTATCATGAATTTTTTGTTAAACTCTCAAAAATTTTACATTATCAAGAAATATATATATATAAATATTTTTAAATATGTTTGCAACCTTTTCCTGTTTGCAAGCAACATTTTTAATATTGATAAAACCAGTATGGTCATTTATTTTCAGAAAAACCAAACTCAGATGAAGTTTCTGAGTAAGGAAACAATTCAATGTCACACTCAAAATGATTATATATTTCCTGAAGTTAAATTAAGAACAATAGAGTTTCCTTCCAGTGTAAAGTTGACAAAATCACGGACACGTTACAGAAAACAGAAATCTACCATTTGTGGTGGAATACAGAAGTTATGTGCTTATCAGCTGAGTTAAATGAATGCAATACTTATTAAAATTTACTCTTGTGATATTAATGGAAGTTTTTAATGAATCTCAAACCCGAACAGAACAGAGAATGCTCTGCAGCAATGATGCTATATTGATTACCTGCTCAGGGAAAAATTCTTGCAGAAAGGGACCCAGTAGTATGATGCCCAGTCCTTCTGGATCTAATTTGGTCTTCATGAGGTTTACACTAAGATAAAAACATTGAATATAAAAGTATGAGTAAGACACTTTTATTCTTGCATGACTAAGTTATGCCGTGCTACCACAGTACTGACTGCCAAGTATAGCAATACTATTCTATTTTTAATCATAAGTGACAACTGCACCAGAATGGCATGCAAATTGCCAAAACATGGTTATTTTTGAGTAAAAGTAATCTGTTATTTTAAATTAAAGAAGTGATAATTCTGAAGGACCACCATATTTGGTAAAATAATTTGAAACCCATATAATCTAAATCCAGGTTTACAGCCCAAAAGGCATTTTGCTGTCTTGTAAGCATTCTTTAAAGATACAAAAACCAGTCATCTTTCAAATATAGCTCTATCACTGCCAAACAACCTGTTTTTAAACAGACATTTGAATACCTTCCAAGATTTTCTAAGTACACTGAAATAAAATGAAATTTAACAGATACATTTCTTATTTACATCACGTACTTGGTATCAAAGAAGCCAAAACTAACAAACAATGGAAATACTAACAATACTAATCTGGAAGCCTCACTGCATGACTAGTCTAATTTCAGGTCACTGCAAACGAAAGTCAATCATAAGACTATAATTCTATTTAAGCAATATATTTCTACAGGCAGCAGATTGCATCTATTTGCATCTACCTAGCCCTCTGCTTGAGTCACAAGCTGTACCGTGCACAAGAACGTCCTCACTGGGTCAAACCAACAGAGCCTCTTGCCCAGTATCCTGTTCCTGACACTGGCCAGTAGTGGATGCTTACAACAGAGAACAACAGGGCAAACACACATCCTTAGGTTACCCTCCCCATTTCCAGCAGTCTGCTGCTCAAAGATATCTTCAGTGACAGGCAGTATCTAAAACACAAAGATACATATTTTTCTTTCCATGCATGTGCCTAATTTGCTTTGAATCCATCTATATTTCTGTCTCTTAATAAACTCCACTCAAAAAATACAAATTAAACTATGGATTCTAGGAATAAGTGTCTTCTCTGTTTTGAACCTGTCACCTGATTCAGTTTGATGACGCCTCATTTTTGTATTTTGTAAAGCAACTAATAGTCATTCCTTATTTATTGTGTCAATGGTTTTCTATCTTTTCCAGGTCAAACAGTTCTAACCTAGCTTTTTCTTGCACTAATGACATACTGTATCTTTAATTAGCCTTGTTGCCTTGTTGATAGCTTTCTATAATATACTTTTTCCAAGATGGAGTGAAACATCAGGCATTTATACAGTGACATAACTCCTAAGACTCCTGCTCCATATGTCTAGCTATTACTATGAGTTTAAATCCTGAGATCTGTTTCCTGACCAGTAGTATCTACTTCACAGACCTACAATGTCTATGTGAAATCAGCATTGCTTTATCTCCTGAGCAACCAATCTACATTTACTTTGATACTTCCCTGTTTCCATATCTTCTACTAACTTCTGCTGCTCTCACACATTCTTTTTTTTAACATCTCAAACACATTTGTATCAGCAACAATCATACAAATCCCTACTTTCAAATCCTTGCTGGTAAAATAATAAAATTCACTGACTTAATACAAATTCTCATAAAATTCCTCTAATTATCCCCCTCCATTAAGAAACAGTGACATTTTTATTCTTTGATCAATTATTTATCTACAAAAAATGTTCCTTCTTATTTCATGCTTACGCATGAAACATTTACATGTGAATTTTCCCTAGACTGGCCTTCAAATCCTTTTCTAAGTCCTACTGTTTATTTGTCACCTTTCTCATTCCTATAGTCTTTGGTACCAGCACATTTCACAATGGCAGGTAACCTATAAGAGTTCAGCAATGTAATTCTGATGTTTCTTGAGGATTTTGCTTTTTCTTTTTACTTATTTTCACACTTCAGAATGTTAGTTACTCTCACAACCCATCAAAAGGCTTAAGTGCAGAACTAATCTGTAATCTTCTCTAGTGATGAGAACTGCTCCCTACCACCTTCCCTGGTGAATACGAAGTGCATATATGAATATGCACTTTTCTAATTGACTTTGAAAACTTTTAAAACATTGCGAATCATCTCTCAGAACTACAAACCTTTTGCAAGCCCCTTGGCATTGATGGGCTCAGAAGAATACTATCAGTTTTTGTTTTATAACTTTACTTATTAGTCTACAGACTTTAACTCTGCTTTATATTGTATTTACATTTACCATTCCATAAATCCAGATTCTTCCCACTTTTTTTAGTGTACACACTAAGTTTTCCTTTCAGAAAACACACTCTTAGTTTCTCCTAGATGCCTCTTTTACTACTTAGGCCCTTAACCACCCCCAGGTCTCTTTTGCTGTGGGCTATGAGAATAAAGTGTAGTTTCCAAGGTCTTTTTGATTGTTGTACAGAAGCATTTTTCCTTTTGGCTACCACTTATGTTTCTTTATCTTTAAGTAACTTATTTTCTTGGTCTGAACATAGAACTAGCAGTAAGTTATTTGAAATCTTTTTGTTTCTCCCTCAATGCACAGAGGAAGTATTATGCAAATCTAAAGAGAGTGGCTCTGTTAAGGTCCTTGGGAGAAGAATTTTAAAACTCCTAACTCTGAATGTGGTATCCTATAAACTAGGCTAATTTATTATTTTTTAAGAATCACTACTCAAGTGAAACCACGCCTGAGAATTTGCAAGATACTGGACTTCAATCCTTCTATTCCTCATTCTCACTGCTCTCAAAGTACAAAATTTTGGCTGTTTCAGGGGCTGTTTGAAACCTGCCCAAATTCTTGAAGTGCTGCAACAGAGTTGCAAAAACATTGTGTTTACAAACAGAACCATTACAGATAATTTTTACAATGAACTTAAAATTATTTAATAAAGTTAAAGCAAGGTATATACTCAGTAAAGAAATACAAGAGCTGTTTAAAAATACAGCACCACAAGTTTTTAAATATGGTCAGTGTGCAAAATTCAATCAGTTAAGCAGGAGGGTAGATTTAATAAACCTGGATTGTACTATGTTTCAACTCAGTTTTTTTCCTTCAGCAAATCATTGACACCTTTCAATGTTACTGGTACCAGAGCAGAGCTACTGAAAACGTGTGATTGTGCCTCAGTCTCCTCAGTGCAAAGTCTGGCACCTGAACTCAAAAGGTTACAAGTGTTGGGGTGATGGCCTTTGTACTGTTATTGCTGAGAAGTGTGTGGGGACAAAAGCCTCCACTTCTGGTCAAATAGATAGAGAGCATGAAATGTTTTAAGCAAGCTAAACCTACACTGGCAGATGTCCTCAAATCAGTGCCCTAAAGGGCATCAAATGGTTTCCAGGCAAAACAAATGAGACAGGTGTGTTCTCAGAAACATTTATTAATAGACTTGAACATTTTACTAAAACCACATACAGTGGCATTCAGTACTGGCTAAGTCACCTTGCTAATTCATGCCTGCTCTATAGAGTTTTCCACTCTACAGTTCTAAAATTCTAATCAGGTCTGATATTTATACATTCTGAGATTGTGATAAACTTAAAGCCTTGGATTAGATAACCACAGATTTAAATATTACATTTGGAGGCAAGGCCTTTAATTTTACTTAAGAACAAGCAAACAAAAAGCAACCAAAAAAGCCTGTATGGAGTTTGAAATACATTATTTATACTTGTGTTCCACACTAAAAAGACACAACATCTAGAACCCAAACAGAGTAGGTTCCCAAGATAATAGTAATAGGCAATGTATTTATTTAAGAGGAGACGATTTACGACTGCATATTGCATAGTTTGATCATGGCTTGTCAATACAGCAGGTCTTTTGACTGGCCCTTAACATCAATTTATATTTTATGTGCAATGCACAGTAAAATAGGACAGGTCTATGCCACAAATGCCCTGAAAGAGAAACAGCCAAATGGAAAAAAAAACTGCATTAAGAAAGAGGATTTCTGTAGATTTATCTAGACAGTAGAACAAAAAGGCATAAGTTATCTTCTCAGACTATTAAAAATTGCTTTTTTTGCTTTTCCCCCCCTTTTCAAAACAAAGTCTTATGCAAATTACACCATTTATTGTTATAATATGAATGTGAGCCTTTTGTCTTGTACTTTCTTTTTGTCTGGGTATCTCTTTATTTCAATTTTTACTCCTATCCTCCAGAGAACAACTAAGTGAACTTCATTATAAACTACACTATAAGCATTTGAAAGGACAGAAAATAGGCTCAATTGCATTTCAGATGGCTCTGGTAAATAAACTCACAGTCTACACAGTCATTCCATTTTGACCCAACTAAACTAGACCAAATGTTTACAAGAGAGCAGAAGCAACTTTTGGAGCAGTAAAAAAGTACAAGTGCTTGGCTCTCCTTTCTGGGTTAGTCACAAAATGTGGTAAGTTTTGACATCAAGGGTTAACTGCTGTCACTTAACATTAGTCTTATCTGTCCGTATTAGAGCTAAAATATTTGAGTTTTAACTCCAACCCTGGGAATCAATGTGTTGTTTCGGAAAATAAATGGCAATTATAAACACTGCTAGGTCCCGATTGCTGGTGGAAACAAAACTGTAACTGAAGCAGTTTCAGCTTCCAACTCAGCAGAAAGATCCAGTGGTAACCCAGACTTGCCTCTGAATACCTTAACAGTTTAGCTCTTCTGATGCACCATTTCACCTGCATTAATATAAAGAAATATAATCCTGATTATCCCCTCAGTATATAGTAGTAGTAGTAATGCAGTAGGTTTGAGGGGTTTTTTTCCTTCTAATTATTACTAGCAAAGTTAGAGACAACTTAATTTTAATTCCTCCCCTTAAATTTAAAGCTTAACATTTGAAAATAACACTCTGTGCCCAGAATGTAAAGCAGGAAAAAAATCCAAACTAGGAAAAAACCCCAAAACCAACCCGAAATTATAATAGATACGTGGTAAATGAAATCAAGAAAAAAAGCCTTAAATGATAATTAATGTCATTAATTGATACTTCTGCAGTATTTAAATTTTATTATACTTACTATTCAGGATCTGAAACAAGGTCCAGAGCCTTCATGACATCTTCTAGAAGTGTGTCAGGTATAAACCCATTATCTGAAGAAGCAGCAAAGTTTCTTGTGAGAAAAAGAAACAAAATGCTTTCCAGAACAAATTTCACTTAAAAATGCAAATACAACCTATCTTTAGCTGTAAAATTTGCAAGCAAATGTTTGGGTTCTAGAAGGAAAGGAGTTCTCAAATACTTCTCTGACACTTAAAAAAAGTGCAAGACAGAAACTGGATTTATCACTCATATGCTTAGAAGCTTAATACTTGCTACAGAGTTCTCCACAATGTACCTTGGGATAATAACTATTCTGTTTTCCCCTTTTGATTAGTTAAAATAGTACTTGAATGGCAGATATCCCTCTTTTTTCCAAAACATAAGAAAATTTTCTGTGTATGCTGCATACATTCAAGAACAAAATCTCATGAAGAATGAATCATATCAGATCAGTTTTTAATGAAAATTTAATATAGGAGAAATAAATTTTATTTAAGCTTTATGTTAATTACAAAGAACACAACAAGGTTAAAAAACATCTCTTTTAAAAACTACTTCTATTGCACAAATTCCCTTACTGCAGAATTCTCAGATCATTTCTTTATAGAATTATGGAATGGTTTAGGTTAGAAGGGACCTTAAAGATCACGTAATTCCAATCTGCCTGCCGTGGGCAGGGAGACCTTCTAGCAGACCAGGGTGCTCAATGTCACTTGTAGGTTGACTCCTGTAGTGAACATTTCTTAAGGACTAGGCATTTCATTCCTCTCGTCATGAGTATATTTCTATTAAAAAAATCTCATTTCAGCACAAACTACAGCCCTTACCCTCAGGGTCATATGTCTGGAAAACTCTTCTTGCTTGTTCTGAAGGTGCTTCAGGAGCAACAAGGGCCATGTCCTATGGAGGTGAAAAAAAAAAAAAACCCACAAAGAAAATTTACAAAACGTTCTTACTTCATACACAGATTACTAAGAAAATATTTAGCCATACTACACCCAGTTGGAACCTAAATTAAAGAAAATTTCAATACGACAGAAGAAAAGTTAAAGTAATTTGGCAATTTTGCTGATAGTGACATAAAACAATCAACATGTATGCTAAAGATTATTCCACAAACTTCTACACAAATTTTATGCAAGTCTTATCATGCAGATGTTGTGGCACAAAAGCTAATTGGAAGCTACAATTGCAATCACTTGTACTCAAGATCTCCAAGTGGGAAAGCGCATAGAATAAACTAATTTGGGAGGAGTCCCTTTGTCCTGCTCTTGTCTCCTGATGAGAACAACTTGAAAATTGCTTGTTTTATGTCCTGGAAATGGAAATGCTAGATTTTTATATTAATTCATTATCACAATAATGTAATTTTAAGAATCCATAAATATGACTTAATAGAAACCAATCCACTGTTAAATGAAAAATCTTCCACTGATTTTATAAATGAATGGTAACTAGAACATTTAAAGAAAACCAATATTTTGACAGTGTTATCTTCATGTTTACATTTGTTCTAAAATACTTTAAAGTACTTTCAGATAGAAAGACTGTATTAGCTCAACAAAGCTGTTTTCAGGATGCCAAATAAAATATTAAGTTGTGCAGTTGTTGAGCACATACCCTGTCATAATAACACTTATGTTATTATATAGGGCACATACATACACTATGAAATTTTGCAGTATGTGATGAACACTTAAATAATCTGGAATACAAAACATACTAAGGAGGAATACATTTCATTATCACAGTGTTTATTATAATAAATTGATGTAAATATTTCTCAGTTTAAAGCCAATGATGCCATAGCATATAAAGCTTATTAACAACAAGATGATTAGTGATTTCAGTATTCAGGATTTAACTCTGAAGAAGGGATATTTTAGTGGTAGTTTCTTATTTAAAAAATCAGCAGCTCACAAAGCCTATGTAACAAGGGAGAATGCTTAGAATTTTCAATGGCATGGAAGGATATAACCCAAAGTAACTTCCAATGGCATAGGCATATAATTTCAAATGTAAACCTCATAGTTCTACTTTGGTTTATGAATATGCAGTTCCTTCCATACAATCTTAATGTAATCCAAGAATAAAAACTACCATTTGCATTGTCCTCCCTACCCACAAATTACCTTCTTAATGTAGTACTTTCCACAGTTTCATGTGATGCAAAACAGATTCTTGAAAGAAAGTCTTCTGCAACTGCCAACAATTTTTTTCATAGTACAATTGAAAATAGTGTGTATTTCTGTTAGCATTTTAATTTTCCAGGTCCTTAGTTTTTCAGTTCATGTATGTAGAAATAGGAAGAACTTAGAGATGAAATCACTAAATGCATTAGTCTTACTGAAAATTCTCTCTTTTAAATGAACTTTCAAATATAGTAAAGCTTCCATATTGTTACACATTAACATTTTTTATTCACTAAATGTGACTACTAATGCTCTAAGCAAGTAACTTCAGATGGAAAGCTAGAAAAGCTGCCTTAGAGTAAGACAACCAAAAATATTTGTATGTAAAATAATTCTAACTTTTCACTGAGATTGTTGTAGTATAAAAATTTTAAAATGAAAGATCCTTTATATACAAATCCCACACAACCTCTCAACTTATCATGTCATTCACTTGCAATATGAAGATAACTTTAAAAAACTTTAATTAGTCTATGTATTTGTACTGGGGGGAAAAATACCATAGGTCCTTCATGCAATAAAGCTGAAAATGTGATAAACATCTAACAAAAACATATTTCAGCTGCCCAAGCTGATATTTCACCACATGTGCCAAAATAGATTCCCCACCCCAGCCTTATGAATTGTATTTTGATGTAACACATGCCGTGAAAGTTCCATATAAGGGAATCTCATAAACAGTTAATTACAATAATTATTTCCAATACTAAGTACAACATGTCCCAGAAATCATGTTTCACTCATTGGCTCTTGTGATACACAAACAAGCCATTTTATATTACTTTGAAAAGTTATTCTCATCGGTTGTACCAGTTATTTTAAGATCCCATGCTTAGCCTCAGAGGCAAAAAATATTCTTCGTAAGTTTTAATGAAAACATTCCCAAACTTTTCATTCTACAAATCCAAAGCAGAACATAATGGCTAAGCCACACTGAAATGCTGGCTATGAATTTTTTACAAAAAATCACATCCTGAAAGACCCATTGCACTGAAAAATGAAATATGCTTCTATATGAACTGCTTTATGGTTCTATACTATCACTACTGAGCGATATGTTATATATTATATATATATATATCTATATATATATTATATATATAGATATATATATTATATATTGTAATACTAACTTCTTAAAAATTTACCTAAAAACAATACAGAAACACTGTTTGTTTATCAATCTTTTAACTTGCTGTAACTTAATTGCATCTGGAGAACTGAAGTTTATTCAACCCAGTCTTGTATTACAGAGAAAATTGTGTATTTCTCAATGCCATAATCAGTGGCTTTCAAGGCATCAACTTTTCCAAAATGGCTTCCTAAGAAAACAAGGTTGATGTGATCTCCGAAAGTGATTCCCATCTCTCTAGCTGACTTCTGAATCCATTTCCCAATTTAAATTTTACAGGACTCTCACAAGAGATTGTTGAAACTGGATGCCAGGCAGAGCATCTCAGCAAGGAATTGGTTCAAAAAGAAACTTGATTTTATGTATCAGCAAGGTTTCTTTGGAGATTGTATTTTGAAAGAGAAAAGACACCTCACACAATCCTACTGATGTACTATGTAACTGCATCATTGTACTTTGGACACACAGGTCTTTTACACATGACTAGAATGCATTTCAAATTGGATAGTGCCCTGAAATTAGAATGTCCAACTTCAGATCCTCCTGTGGTTGTAATCATTCATTTGCAATGAATCTCCACATTCACTCTACGTACCCCGGAGGACACAGATCATGTTCTTCTTCAAAAGATGAAGGAATCCTGCTACCAAAGCCAGAACTAAAATGCTCTTTATAGCCTGAGATATAACAACTTGCTTAACTAAGAGAGAATAGAATTAATTGAATGCAGCTTTATTTGGGGGCAAGGAGTAGAAGTGCCATATGTATCACCACACATACAAATGAGTTTGTGTCCTAAAGGTATCAGATAGTTTTACTTGTAGGGACTGAACCAAAGTGTCAGTGAATCAGTAGGAGTCTGATTCTCCTCTAGTGCTTTGTACATCAGTGAAATGTCAATGTTGGTTCTTTTGTTCTTAGGTAGTGATAATGATCTTGTGAGCCATACAGACACATAGAGAACTTGTCTTCTTTTTCCATAATTTTTTCTCACCTCTGAAAAACCCTGCCAGTAGGACTTGGACTTGTAGGAAGTGAATTAAAAATTAAAATTCAACACAGACTGTTATCAGTTGGAGAGCAGAAAATGTATCATCACTATAGTAGCAAAAATAGGTTAAAAGATTTATAATGATATAAAAATCCAGTTGCTGAACTCTCATTAATATGAAGAAGGCTCAACAGAATTTAGGCATTGCTTGAAATTAAATAACAGCTTTTTGTGTAGGTTTTCCTAGGAGCTATTTATCAAACCAAGGAAAAGAGAGTCCTTAAGATCTAAAATGGGAGGCTGTTATTACTGTCATACAAAGAACTGAACAGTTACAGAAAGATCATAGATCTTTTCTCCTCTTAGGCATCAACTGAGGAAGCACTGAGACCACTGAGGTATAAAGTTACTGGTTCTAAAAATACCAACATAGCATCTACTGTCAATCTAGGCACACTATTGTGAAGTGTCTGTCTGGAAAGGGACAGTTAGAGAATTATGCCATAGTAACAAAGCAAGTCAAATCCTAGAGCACTTACCTGTAAGTCAGTCCTAAACCATTTGATGTTACTGGATATAAATTTAGTTTAAAAGACTATGAATCTGGCACTGAACAGAGAGATGGCAAATGAAGAGTAGTTGAAGACTTCAATTGTGTTCAGGGGCATCATCCACACCAGTTGTTTGCAGGGGGCAGTGCCCTGCACAGACTGCTTACCATTATTTTCTTGTGCTGGCCAATAGAATGTGCCATTGCTATGCAGCATCCTATCTTACATGAGAGAAGGCATTAAAAAATGCCAAACTACTGGAACATACCCCAACAATACTTGAAGGAGTATAAGGTTTTTCCCACTTGACAGATGTATATGGAAAAACTGAAGGAAATGTCCTGAACTTTTCTGTTGCTATAGAAGAGTTCTGTGGCCACAGCCATTTCCACTTCAGAATGGCAGGTGTCAAAGATCATATACTGTACCCTCCTAAGCCTTGAAGAGGGGCTGTGAGTCTATATGGGATTCAGAAAATGCCAGAATACTTTCATTGAATAAGAAGAGAAGAAAAAGACACAAAAGGAAGAACGCCACTCCCAAAGTAGCAGAATTCTTATCAGGGGTTAGAAAACAAAATACAGGCCTTGTAGTTTAGACCACGAAAAAACAACAGTTTATCTGAAAGTGTTCATCAAGGGATAGTGGGGGTGCTGGAAGAGGAACATTCATGATAAGCAATTTCCTGCAACAAGGTGGTTAAAAGGAAGCAAATTAGCTCTAGCTGTACATTGCCCTGCAAAAGTGAAATGACTGCATTTCATCTACAGTACCTGGAGTACCTTGCTGAGGACAGAAAAGAGTTTTCAACAGGAAAGAAAGAAAAGCTACATATGGAATACTTCAAACTCTTTTTCCCTTCACCCATAGTACCAGACAGAAAAGAGAGCCTACTTGATCCAAGGGTGGGGTGAGGCTGTGGAAGAAAAGTGAACACAAACCAAAGAAGAATTAGTAACAGAAATCTGAGGACCCTGTTAGCCTATTCAGCTGGAAAGCGGGGCTTTTAACATACACTCAAGCAAGTTATAAAAACCACAATATATCCTCCATTCCTTTGGGAAAGGATGATTTAATAACACAGCCAACAAAATACGCCACAACATTGCAGTTTTTAAAAATAAGAGAAACTCAAAAGTACAGTGAATACCTATTTACAGTTACATTGCCACAGATGTTGGTAGTTTAGTTTAAACATCACAAGAAGGCAACAATTCACTTGTTCATTCATTAAAAAATAAGAGCGTCTTCAACATGTTCCTTGCTTTCATGGACAGATCACAAGAGATGAAACCAATAAAGATTAGGTATATAGTATTTTTCTTATTCACTAAGTAACTAACTTGTTTTCCTCATCAACACAAAACAATTTGTTTTGAAAGTAAAAATTACTGGAATTATAGACCAAGAGTCATCAAATTAGAGCTTACTGGAATTCTTATCTAATAACTAAATTACATACTACTCTCCAGCCACAAGCTTAATCTGAAAGGGCAGCTTTTCAAATTATACTCACAGAGCTTTTTTTTTTTTTTGGAAGACAGAACACAATGCTATATAAACATGAAACTTTGTCCTTAAGAGGAATCAAGCTGAAAGTGGACAAATTCCATGTTTTATGACTTTCAAAACATCCACAATATAATTCATTCAGGATGAACTTTAGCTTCTCCTTCATGCTACCCTTTTGCTATGTAAAAAAATTAATACCTAGTATTAAATACTATTTCTACATCTAATACTATTTCAGCCTATAGACATGAGATGATTGCTATACAGCACAGTGGTATTAACATATTCCTAATTCTATTTGGGAATTACAATAAGGAGGCAGGACATAAACATGTTTGTCAGGAACATTTGATAGCAAAGTTTAAAGCCAGTGAAGATGTACTGCAGAAATTTAAATCTTCCTAACTATAGTTCTAACAATACTGAAAGCTGCACTTAATGTTGGAAACCAGCCTACAGTATTCAGTTTCCCCCTAAACCATATAATTCTCTCTTGGGATGATGAAAACCCTGTCTGACTTGCTTCAATCCAGAATGATGAAATATTTTTTGAAAATAGACCAGATCAATTATTTTTTAACTCAAATATGCTGAGTGTTTCAAAAGGACAATTCTCAGCCTGATTCATAGTAATATTTTATGGCTTTTCCTGTAATGTACAAGCTCTGTGAAGTAATGAAGAAAAAAAGTATATTCATAATGGCATGTGATCCACTGTTATTTAGTATTCATAAGCAGTATTTCAGGAAATCTTTATATGCACATGTTGCTACATATACAGAGACTATACTAAATATTCACACATATCACAGCTTCATATATTATAAAAGCAGTATTGTCATTCATGTTCATCTTTGTAGAATATTATTTCAGGTAGATAATTCTAACAGTAGCAGAATAGAGCCATTAGCTTCTACAAAAAACTATCTTTTATTCTTTTATTAATACAAAACACTTTTTTTTTTCATTAAAGCTGTATTGTAGAGTAAATCCCATCTCACTTCACTCCAAGTGCATGAATTTTCTTAACTACACATAGGCAATGACTGAATATTTTCTCTAAATACACCTGAACTGCTTCAATATTTTCACATCACAGCCTCTGACAACTTTGGCACCCCTCTGTAACAGTTATTTTTAAAATACACATATAAGATATCCTAAACTATCAACTAATAGAAGAAAATGGCATTGGACTCCCCATAACACACAAAGAAAACAGATTTCATAAGCTTCTTATGCAAAACAAACCAAAAAAAGTACTTAAGTATCTAAATGAGGTTGCTACATGAGGTACCTATGAAGCTGAGTTTTAGAAACAAAAGAATATATTATACACATAGCTAATCACATGTAACTTATGTAGAAGGAGAAAGACAGAAAATGAAGGCAATGCTAAAGTATCACTAAATGTGCTTCACCTTTGCTGGGAGTTCAAAGGTCCCTCCTCCACAGACAATCCCTGTCTCTGCCTCTTCTCTGTATTTGCATCCTTCCACATTTAGACTTTCAATTCATTCATTTACACATCCTAACCTAAAAGTAGAGCTGCCTTACCAAAAGGGGTCAGAGATGTTATTTTTATTTGGTATGCAACAAAGCTGTTATCACAATGAAAGGAGTAAATAAAGGGATCGAAAACCTATTTTTTAACACTTAAAAAAAAAAAAAAAAGGTTAGAAATTGGTTGCTAAAGATCTTTGTGACTGTACTTGGATTAAATCCGATGCTGTATATGGATTCAACCTATGTTCTTGGGGATTCCACAGCTGTTACACGTATTAAGGTTTTGTGGATCAAACAACAGCTACAACCTAAACAGATTTCAAACAGGTTCCTGTAATTTATAAAATGACCCTAAGTCTCCTGATAGAGATTCTCTACAGAAGTTCAGCCTTGTTGCAGTATGGTTTGAGTTAGTCAGTTGGTTTTATTAATGTTAGTTATCCTTTATGCTCCCCCATTTGCCCCCTCACAGTTGGTTTGATCCAAGCTGTTTACCCCAAAAGTTCCCACCACTCTGCTCCCCAGTTATCTGTCAATCTTCTCACCTCTCCCTGTTTTCTCCTAATTTGGTTCCATTAATCTGAGTTTGTTTATACCCTTTTGGCTGTCAATCCTGTAACTACCCCCATTTTCTTCGAGAAAGTTCTGTATCAATCACTCCAGTTTAGCTTTTCTCTTTGTCCCCTGACCTTGTGCCCACCCCTGCTACATTATCAGAAGTTGTTGTGTCCCTCTCTGGTTTATCCCCATTGGGCAGACAGGTTTGCACCCCTGTCCGCCCACCCCCTATTCAAGCTGCTGTAATCTTTGATTTCTTTGGCATTTGTCACTGCACCACCCAGAGGGCCCCTTTCCTGCCCCACCTGGGGAAATAAAGGACTCTTTGGCCTCTCTCATCCCTTCCCCTCCTCTCAGCGTGCGGAGTTACCCGAGCTGCGCCCACGAGCAGCTCTGGCACCCTTGGGGCAGACGATTCTCCCTGAGGTGCCCACACATGTGGAGGCCACCCAGCCTCACATGGGCAGTGCTGCCCGGCCCATGGCAGCCTCCGCACAGCCGGTCACGTCACAAGTTTGCAAAAAGCAGAACTTGGCACAAAGTTTCAGAGCAGACAAAAACAGTTACTATTTTAAAGCCTATTCTTATTACTAAAGCATATGTTGGCATGTTGGCAGTCTCATTTACTGTTTCTAGTTCCTGCATCTATCCCCGTACGGTTTGGGAACATTGGAATAAAGCAAACTGAATAGAGAATAAAAAAATATGCAAGCCCCCACTTCCAAGGCTACATGGTGCCTTGCTCAGAAAGAACATCTGGTCTTCAGACATTTTGGAGAAAAAACATGCAAAGAGACAAATGGCCACAAAACAATTTTCCTGTTGTTTTGCTCAAGTACACTTCCCTTAAAAATATATTTAATAAGCATTCACTAACCATATTTAAGACTCTCCGTTTCCTAAGTTCTGTAATATATTAATGACTTCAGGACATTTTCTCAGGAAGAAAAATTGTAAGGGGAAGAATGATTCCTCGGATTGTATTTATAACAAGGGAACAAGGATTAACAGCCATTCATAGAGATTCATTTTCTCAAACAGAACACATGACAGGCAGTTAAACAGTTCATAAGCTGGAACTACCACTCTGTCACATGGTGAATATTACATTCGCAATTCTTAGTATTCCCAGTATCATTATCTGGTATTAAAAATATGCAGTTAGTAGGCTACAATTAAAAGATAAAGTAAAAGGGAATGTGCTTTGTAAAGCAAAGAGTGGATGGTGTGAGCCTGGCACTATCAAGGTTTATGATTTCTACCTTTTACCTTAAAGGTACATGGGGTATGTGGAGAAGTTGCTAATTTTATTTGCCTTCTCTTCATTGTATTACTATAAAGATGTTAAATTCCATATTTTGGAAGATGGTGGTTTAGCTTTTAGGGCTCTTATGAAAAATTTTGTGTGGAAATGACTCAAAATTTCCCTTTCAAAATTCAATTTCAGGAATGATTCCATGAAGATAACCCCTAATTAGGAATATACTATTTGCTGTCTTAAACTGGTTTATTTAATGACCTGCTCTGGTTTATAACCTTTGACAATCACACATATATGCAGTTGTTGAGGGGGAAAATAAAGTCAACTTTTTTCCCCTCTCAATGTGCTGAGGTTGCACCTTAGGACAAACAGCACCTTTTACCTCTGCCTTACCTCCACCATAAATACAACATTGTGCCAAAGCACAATATGGACACTGGGGCATAGCACTGCATTTACAGGATTTTAGGAAAGTATGCTCTACTGCTCTTAACTAACGTTCTTCTTTTCATTCTTCACTTGATGCCAGATTAACTATTAAGAGAGCTATTGTCATCTTCTTAACTGTGTGTGTATTATGCTTTTCACTTGATTTGGAATTACAAATACCATTTTTAAGCAACCATTTCTTAAATATAGATTTGATTTTTAAATACTTCAACAATATTAAAAACTCAATTATATTTTAGCAATGAGCCAGTATGTCTATTAATCCAAATTTCATACCCAGAATTATTTACCCATTATGTGATGACTCAGGCTCAATGTCTTTGCTGTTTTATCAAATATAACTAGAACCAACACTGCTTTCATATTTAAAAGGGATACAGAATGATACAAGTTCTCACCCTTTGTTTCTATCCAGTACCTCTACCTTCAGGATTTGATAGTGACTTACAAATTATAAAACTGCATTTAGAAATGTCTTTGAGGTATTTGCTACTTGCAAACCACTCTGCATATACTACAGAAAGGAATGAAACAACTAAAATGTGTTTCTTTGAAAACCAGTCTTTTCATTGGTAGGCTAATGTACATGTAAAACTGATGTTGCTCATAGCCTCCTCCTTCCAGAGATAGGAAGCTGCAATTCCTTCTAGAAGTTTTCCTATGAGGTAGGACCTAATTTGTTACCTTCCAGCCCCCAATCTCAGTTTACATATGAAAATCATACATGCTAATAGGAGGAAAAGGAAAATGTACTCCTCAGGACAGCACATCCTACAACGGGGCAAGAAACAGCCCACCATTTTTATATTGCTCTGTGCATTTTCCACAACAGGTGCTTTACAGGTTTTCCACTAAACACATAGCTAGCTCATCTTCAGAGACAATGATAAAGTTATTGCCTAAATATTGTCTTAAGGAAATGACTGGCCATTAGTCTCAAGTATGTTCCCATGTATTTACTAACAACTTAGTGCTAATTTTAAAAATCGGACAAAAGTTTGTCGCTGTTTTGGCAGGATGGGAACAAAGGAACTCTAGTTCCGAAGGTTAGATGATGTGAACAACTACTACTACTTTATTTCAAATACATCACTCTTTTATAGAGAGCATTGTGCAGACAAATTTAATTGGTCTTAAAGTAAAAATTGGTGTGCAGTGAATGATGCACACCACACAGTGGCAGAACAAATCTATAAACAATGTAAAAAACAAGAGATAGAGAATTATTTACAACTCTTTGTAACTCTTTCCCAGGGTCTAGACTGGAAGAAACTCTCCTTTCTCTGACTGAACTGAGAATATCCATAAAAGTTTTTTTTCTTAACCAACTGAAATGCAAATGCAGCAAGCAGAGAGTAAAAAGAGCACACACACACACACTTTGAAGGAAACCAGGAAATTGTAAAAGTAAATTGATGGATTACCTCTAGAATCACTTTTCTTCCTAACTGTATTTAAAATAGACTTGAAATTATTAAGGAAACATCTTCCT
Organism: Lonchura striata; assembly: GCF_050655825.1. Lineage (NCBI taxonomy): Eukaryota > Metazoa > Chordata > Aves > Passeriformes > Estrildidae > Lonchura > Lonchura striata. Next base: position 21,248,629 of record NC_140704.1, on the reverse strand, counting down.
AAAGATGTTTAATGTGATATTCATGGTTATTACTTAGGCATATTTTCTTTGTAAGTTTTCTGATTCAGAAGTGCTGCTACAATAGACTAAATTGAGAGCTTAATTAGTGGGAAATTCCTTCCTCTTTGATTTGTGGATCTTGAGAAGGTTGTCTTATTGCACTGATTTTCTATCCTTTATTCTCTCATCCTTCCTTCGTTAATTTTAAAGTGTAACTCATGCAACAAGTGGTAGTGTTTTATTTCCAGTTTTTGTATCTAAGTGTTGCTGCATAGAACATTTCTATTGGAACTGCTAGAACTACTCCCCATACCCCATTTTGCAAGATTTTATCTAGGCATGGAAACATCATACCCAGAGTCAGTTCAAAGGCATTCTCTCAATCTACCGGAGCACAGAATAGTATCAAAAAATGTAAAATTTCAGAATAAATTCTCAGTAAGTATAGTAACTCAGAGGGGATTTGCCTTCTCCAGTATTTCAATTTTTTTTTTTAGTAAAGTGAAGTAGAGACCATCAAAATTATGAGCAGACAGAGAGATCTGCTATTTCCTAGCAGCTATCAGAACTGGCTGCTCATTCAAACAACGTGGGAAACAGGAAAATAAAATGAAACAAATATTTCTCTTGAGCAAGCTAAAAACTCTATGATGGCTACAGTTTCTCATAAAAGCCACCTCCACTTAAAACCAAAACCATATTTCTAATTAAATAAAAAACCAAACAACATCCCCCCCACAGCCCCCACCAAAAAGAACAACCAACAACCAAGAAAATTCACAAAAAAAACCCCCCAAAACCACAGAGGCTTCATAAACGACAATGCTTCAGATTTTTTATCTTTAGGGAAGATAAAGCCACTGAGACTCTGGGTAAATTGATGTCATGAATTGGTTTCATTAGAAACAAATATGTCACCACACAGTGCTGCATCACATATAGAGTCTCTTTTACTAGAATGAAAAATTTAGACAAAATCTAGAAGTTACTTGATAAACACTGGTGTGAAAATCACTGACATGAGTGTAACAAGTGTAAGTTCTCCCACAGAAAACCTTCCAAGCAAACAATAAACAAACTGATCAGAAGCACTTTGTGTCACAAAAAGGACCACAAATTTGTAGTAGGAACTAATTAACCTGTAAATAAAATTGGAGTAGACTCAGAAATAGCAGAACAAGGTTTCATACTTATGCTCTGCGATATCACAAAGCTAGAGAAGGGTAGAACCTTTCAGAAGTATTTTATTTTGATATGTCCCTTGCCAACAATGAGATCTCAAAGCTGGCCTTTCTACTAGAAAACTAATTTCGGAATTGCTTATGAACTTATGAAATGTTGTGTTATTCAGAACAACTTAAATTCATTTAGCAATAGCATTTACACTACAAATGTACACTACAAAACCAACCAGTAATTTCAATTCTTTTTGGGATCCCACAGTTCCCACAGGAAACACCTTCCATCAACATTAATTTTAACAATGGTTCTCTTCCTGCAGAAAGGAGCTCTTAAAATAAAATAGGAATATCTGAAGAGTCAATGCTGTCAAAAACAGAACAGTATCTGCTTCCCTACTCTGAAACAGCACACAGAAAATGGGAATCCTATGTTAGCCTAGAAATTATTTCTGCTCTTGCCTCACACATCTGTATCTTTTCCATTTAGGTGTCCAGACTGTTCCAACAGAACCTCTTACTCCTGAAAACTACAGACCCTATATCCACATGTTCTGTAACCACTTTCTGAAGCAGAATCTTCAAAATGTGATTTTAATTTCTTCTCTGATGAAAGCATACTTTTTCAAAATTTGGTTACCTGTGTTTTCTGGTCATGGAAGTAAAAAACAAAAGGAAGTGCATAGATATTTTTCACTCCCTTCCTTAAGTAGAAGTGTTCTTGAGTTAAAGGATACACATAGGTTATTTTTGTATAAACCAATGCTGTTAACTCATACTAATAATGACTGAATTTTCACACATGCATTTAGTTTCCTTTCACACCACTAACAATCTCTGTTGGTGTTCAGAGCTTAAATGCTGCACCAACTAACACTCCCCCTCGGCCCTGTTCTGGTAAACACCACTGACTCACATTTAGGCTCTCCTATAGCAGTGTCAGTGTTTCGTGAGGTGCCCCTCAGCTGAACTCTGATGAAAGAGATTGTTTAGGAAGAGAAGTCAATGTTCTTTCTTCTGAGAGACAACGCTATCAAGGATGCAGAAGAAAGGCCCTGAGAATGTGTAGAACAGGTTACAGTGATCAAAGTCAGAGAAATAAAAAAATGTAATCTGAAACCAATGTGGTTCCAGGAGTCCAGGACAGGACATTTTCCTTCAAAAGCAGTAATTCGTAACTTATTCAGATTTCTCAGACAGGCATTTTCTCTGCTTATCTGATTCTTCAAGTCCAGAAATGCCACAATGCTGTAACTGAAAATGGATAGCCAATTCTGTCGGGCCTCTATGCACAAAGACATAGAAACAAGAAATTTTTTAAAGACCTACACAGCTGAATTACCCCACAGTTTCAATCACCTGAAGTCAGCAGACATACATTTATTCCATGCTGTCTTTTCACTTTCAATGAGTCTGAATTCAAACTTCAACACAATGTGGATTTGCATGTCATGACAGAATTTAGAAAGCACCTATTAACCTCCTGTTGTTCTTCCTATTGTTTGCATTGGAACATATTCTTGCTGTATTTTGCATAACATTTCAACTCATTGGTACTCTTTTATACAGTGTCTGACCACATTTTGGCATTCCTAGAAGTTCTGAATTGTCTCAGCTTGCCATAACTTATTATGAGTATAATAAAAATAATTACAAAATGCCTGTATAACATTTCATCCAGAACATCACAGCCTTATTTAGAGCTGCCCCACTTCTTACTGTCTCTTATCTCTACAATGAAAGAAAATAAAGTACAAAAAGACTGTAGTAATAAAACTAATTTTTAGAAAACATTTACAATATCACATATTTGCCTTCACACTGTCTGACAGAACATGCAGGGAAACTCATTGTATCAGATGAAAGATTCCTTGTTTGCTTTTGTTGGACTGAAGCCATTTGAAAGGAAGAGTGGGGAGGGAGAGGCAGAAATGATGGCTGTTTAGATTTAGTAGCCTATAATCTACATACTCACTTTTTTCAGGCAAAATCTACCTTGTTACAAATGGACAGTCCATGACTGCTAAGAGTAATAGCCACACCTATTTTTTCAGAAAACATTAAATTTGGATTGCTGTGCATTAAGCAACTTTATGACTTTATACACACAACAGTTGTGAAGAAAAATAATATGATGATACTATTTATGGTTCTTTGCTAGCGACATCCTCCCCCCACAATGATTCACAATTTTTTCCAACTCTATTATGACACACATAACTATCAGAGTTTTGAAGAACTATTTAGGTAATATAGATGTTCACATGTGCTTTCTGACTTCAGCATTTACCCATCTGCAGAACAAGCTGTAGTATTTTTGCTCAAGACAGAATCTGGAAATATGCGAAATGAAACTTATTTTCTTTGCAAAAGATCTAAGTACAAAATAATTATTTGGCTGATGACAGGTTGGTTAAGTCCCAGACAACAAAACTACTGATATTGTCTTTAATAACATGTGCTTAAATCAAAACAATAAAGAAATCATTTGTTATTTCTCTGTATCTCCCAATCTCTGTACTAAAATAAGGTTAATAAAGGTTAATAACTCACTGGGTATGTACAGAAATGCTATGACAATCAAGATGTGGAGATGAAGACCATGCACATAGAAGAAAACTTACTCTTTTAGTAACAGGAGAAACTGCTGACCCACTGTAGACTTGTCATAAAACTAGGAATTGACTCACCTGTCTCTGTCTACAGCTACTTCATGCAGCAGCAGTTATAAGAGAGCTTAAGCCCAATTACACACTTCAGCAAATTAATTTTCACTTTAAGCTATAAGTGTGACCTTCAGCCAAAGATACTGTGATGCATTTTGCATATTAAAATCCATTGAAAATATATAGAGTTTTAGAATGGCAGCTATGAACAGAATAATTTATTTTACAAAATGAAACATTTCTCATAGTCACAGCTAAAAGAATGGTCCACATTCAGGGCAGTGCAAATGTATTCCGGCAGACAACAATAGAAGTCTACAATATTTAAATCAAAATGTTCTGAGATAAAAAAAAGTGTGGTGGTTTATTGTTCATTCCACTGATAGCAGAAAAACATTTATCATTCATCTAATGTAAAAAATATGAGTCAAACATCTAAATACTAAAGAACAGCAGCCAGTTTTATTTCTTTATGTAGAGCAGTATGCAGAATATGAGTAAAACCTTTTGCATGTTAAACCACCATGCTCAAGGAAATGAAGATTCTGTTCTGTTCCCTTATTTTCCCATGCTAGCTGTCTATAGCAACAGTAGCCTAGGAAGATTGCTGTTTCCAGATTTCTAGACCAAATTACTCAGTTAATGACAAAACTGACTACCTTCTGCTTAATAGAATAATAAATAATTGCCTAATATTATTCTATTTAAAAATAAGGCTTTATGCACCTGTAAAATATATGCAGCTTGAAAGAATTAAAATTTGTGTTTTTTTAAAATTTACTCTTCACTGGTTTTAGCTCCACAGTTCATTTTTCTCTTTCCATTCTGAACATTTCCTTCTAATGTAATTAAACTCACCAAACTAGAAGCTACATCCTCAGTATCAAACACCATTTACACAACTACACATGCTACTTTAACAACTCGCTGATTAACCATTGGCAACAAACTCAAGTTTCTCCCTGTAGTTTTTGACATGTAGCTTCAATTGATGCAATAACTGATTGTCAACACTATTTGTATTTTCACTGCAGCTGACATCTCTGCTCCAACCAACTGGAGACACCAGATATTGATACCCAGTTACTCTAAACCCAGGAAACAGCCTTCAGCATCCTAAAAGAAAGAGCATCAGAAGTGGATTTCTGTCGGGAAATGGCCTCTGTAGACACTGAACATTAGCTGTATTAACATTGTGACAGGAATGCTGGACAGGCATTAACAGAGCAATTATATCTATTTGCATCACACTGCTGTCTATATGGTACTGACTTTGATGATATCATTCAGAAAAACTGGGGATAAAATTTCAAGATTCCTTTACTAGGAAAGATTGGGGAGAGAGTAAAGCAGAAAACAAATACCCAAAGGTGAATAAGGACTTTTCTATTTCATGGAGTAAGGAAGAAAGAATATTTTCTGACATTAGGAATTAATTTGCAAAAAAAAAAAAAAAAAAAAAAAAAATCAATGTGTAAAACAGGCTTATTCATTTCAAGGATATTTTAAAATTTAAGTTTAAAGTTTAAAAATATACTACTACACAAACTTTCAATATATTGTGGAGGTCTGCTTCTCAGTAAGAAAAATCTAGGCATCTGTTCTGTCTTTCTAAAGATTAGGCAAAAGTTTTACTTAAAGAAATTCCACAGTTTGAGAATTTACACTTTTATCTTTGTCATATATTCCAGTATTTATTTTCAAGATTTATAGTTAAAGTTTTAATTAACTTTTTAAGATATTAGGTACTGGGAAGTTAACTTCTAATATATACCAATAATTATACTAGTAGGGTACTATTCAAAGTTTCAGTAAAATTTTTAATCAGAAACAAGTGTTCTATAAAAATAAAATTTAAGGTAAACAACTTGCAATCTTCAACTAAAGAAACAGAAATTGTCTCCTTGGAAAATCTGGTCTAAGATTTTAAACTGAGAGTCCTCCCAAAAGCATTTTATGTTTCACGTGCTACAGTAGATATCTGACAGCATATATATATAAAGAATTATTGTAACAGTCCTGATATCTATTTTAAATCTAGAACAACCAACTACAGATTAAAAGTTGTGAAACTACTGTCAGGGAGATGAAACTACTACATAAATCTCTCTTACACTACAGAAATTTAAGACAGTACTTATCCCAAGCATGGTGCTCCAAAGCATAAACTACTCCCAGCCCAATAAATTAAGCTAAAACTGGAAGACTTCACACTGCAAGTTATAAAATATTGCTGAAGTATGGGAACAACTCTGCCTCCAAGGAAAGGCTTAATTAATAGTTATAGTGATTATGTTTTTACATTGAAGCCACATAAAAGTCACCTTGTAGCAAGAATTTATGTAGTGTTTATCTGCCTGAGGTTACCAAAACCATCTCTAACATACCTTGGCAAAGAAGACTGTGAGGTGTGTTTCACTGCCAAGTATCCAAATGGGAAATTTTGGAGATTTCAAATAGGAGCCAACCTAAAAAGGTACAGCAAAATGAGAAATACAAAGCAAACCCAGAAAGGTCATATAATTAGTCACCAAATTAATAAAAATTTAGTTAGTCAGTTTTCAGAACAGTTAGGACTTCACTGATATAAAATGTTTAATAAAAGCTTGCAGACAAGTACTATGCTTAACAATACTATAATCAGATGCTAATGAAAGGTAGAAGTTTACTTGATTTATTAACTGGTTTTGGATCAATTAATTCAGAATTGACATTTATTTAATAAATATTCAGCCAGTTGCAGTCAGTACACCAACATTCTGCCAACTACATTATTCTTTTTAACTCTGAGATAAACTAAAGGAATTTAATACAGAAAATAAGGAAATCAAAGAACAACCTAAAAGGTTCAGGAATTAAAGAGTATTAATGCTGTTTCAATAGTAGAACAGCCAGGACCTGTGACCCCATAGGGGATACTGGATAAGCTCAGGGAGGACTGTTGCCCATGGGTGGGACCCCAGGCTGGAAGAGGTGAAGCACAAATTCCCTTGCAGCCCATAGAGGACCAGCATACAGACTGTACTAATTAATGGTACCAACTCCTCACTGCTGCAGCCAGGCTGGGAACAAGCAAAGGGGTTCATTGCAGCATTAGAATAGATAACCTGGCTTAAAAGGACCAAGAGTGGAGGTTGTAATGGATGTCTTCAATTTGCTGTAAGCCATGATTTGAGTTGCTGTTACAGGAATTACTGTAACAGGAACCACCTGAACCAATGGAGGAACAGTCTTACAAGAAGCAGATGCAGCACAGCAGCGACCTGACCGGACCTGGCTTTGGTGCTCAATGACTCCACACAGCACCACATCTCCTATCCTGAGTGACCACCAGAACAGATGGAGCCCAAAGCCATGGACTAAATAAACTCAAAGGACATTTCATGGACATTGTACAGACATTCAGCAGGGTGGTCAGACTAAGGGAATGACAGATATATTTTGGATCAAAGGGTGGAAAGGGAAGTGGTGGTTAATGAGGTTGTACTGACCAGTGTGGGACCTGAGTATGACATAAATGGTACGGAATAAGGGGTGGAATGTGCTGCTTTGGAATGGAATAGAGTTTATTTTCTTCAGAGTGTCTGGTATGGGGCTGTGTTCTGAATTCGTGCTGAACACAGGGTTGACAATATAGAGATGTTTTTGTTGCTGCTGAGCAGAGCTTACACGGATCCAAGGTTCTGCTTTTTTACAGCCACACTGCCAAGGGAGGCTGGGAGGAGACACAGCTGGGACAGGTGACCCAAAGTGACCAAAGGATATAAAGTGGGAGGGAAGAAGGAGGAATGGGAGGACATTTGGAGTGATGCCAAGTAACTGTTACACTTGATGGGGGTGTGTTATCCTGGACACAGCTGAATGCCTGCCTGTCCATCAAAATCCATAATTAATTTCTCGTTTTGCTTTGCCCGTGTATGTGGCTTTTGTTTTCCCTACTAAACTGCTTTTATCTCGACCCATGAGTTTTTCAGCTTGAACCCTTCTAATTCTCTCCCTGATCCTGCTGCTGGGGGAGCAAGTGAGCAAGTATGTGGGACTTGGAGTTAAACCGTAACAGTAAAGCACAGAATTTCTCAAATAAAAACCAGAAATCAAGAAATTCTGACACAATAGTAAGAAACAATATGGACTAAGGTGAACATCAGCAACTTTCAAATGTTCAGAGATAAATACATAAAATACCTTTTAAATTTTGAATATATTATATTTAGAATACAGTTGCTTAATAGTAGTTTTATCATTTTTACTTACGGATATTTATTTTAAATAAAAAACAGTGAAAGCATAAATACAGATCAATAAAATTGCAACATAACAGCAAGCCATTTTGGGACTTCACAGTTTTCAAACCATCTACAAAACTTTAGCTAGAATTATTTCAGTAAAAACTTAAGCTTCTGACTAGCAATAGTCAAGTGATGCAATAAAATTCTAATTTAAATAACATCAACCAACATATACCCAGTAAGATGCATTTAAAAATTTTATATATTTGTCTTAATATATGAATTTGGACATTATTTGAAAGTTCTTTAAGATCTCCAATAGTACATAGTAAAGTTTTCAGTAATACTGTTAAAAAAGCCCACAACACCTTAATGAAACAAAATTTTAAATCATGTAGAAAACACCTTACCTTACAGTATCTCAGTGATTCCATCAATGTCAAAAAGCCTACTGTTGCCTGTTTGTGTATACCAAGAAGTTCTGTTCAAAAGAAAACAAGCAGTTGTAGTAACAATAGCAAATCATCAAGATAAAGTCAAAAATTGTAACTTCCCTCTCTATAAAACAAGATCTCTGTAAATAAGATCTCAATAAAATAAGAACATATAAGATTATAAAATAAGGTTTTAAGAGGTTCCTGTTGATAGTCTCTTAAAAACCTATTGGACTTTGTAGGAGTTACAAATTGTAAATTGTACTTAAAATTTACATCGCAATTATTCTTAGAAAAATCTAAGAAGAACAGCTATCTTCAAGAAGAGAAAATCCAATATACATGCTTAAATAAATGTTTTTTCCTCTCTCCCTCTTTTTTCTTAGAGTTCCTTGGCCATATTTATCTTAACCATTTCACATTCTGAATATTAAAACAAAATTTTTGAAATAGTAATTTTTTAAGCAGAAAAACTAATCTGATTTTCAATACTGACTTCCATTTAAAGCGCTCAAACACACACAGCTGACAGAAATAGCTGAAATATTTATGTACTACTGATTGGAAGAGCATTTACAGAACCTTGAGGTCCTCTAATATAAATAAAGAGAAAGTACTTCAAAATTCAAGCTTTGAACCAAATTACAAAGATCTGGAAGAAGCTCTGGGCTTTTGTATACATCATCTAAGGAGTTCCAAGTACTGTCTGCTTAGAATAGCTCTGCTAGATCCCCAAACACTAACAAGAGCAGTACATACTTGAAGCACACACTGTGATCAATTTAGGAATATCTAGACTTCTTTTACTTTGTTGAACACTGACTTCCATATTTGAAAGTTCCCTCTAAAACGCTAATTCTCAACCATAATTTTTAACACCAGTCATCTGTGTACAACAGCATAAAAATGACATCTTTATCCATGGGCTAAAGCCTCAGGACCATAGAAACCATTCTGAATTTAAAAGATTCCTGGATTTACAGAAGTGAACTCTGCAGCACCAGGCATGCTATACTCCCGTCACCAACTTCAAGTTTACCTCACTGAACTTTGCAACAGTGCAGAACAGTTATTCTAGTAATGGTTTAATTTTTCCCTTTACTATTAAGAAAAAGTCCCCATATATCCAATTCTGAAAATCAAAACCCAAAAAACTTACAAACATGAGCTTGTTCACTATCTTTGTGTCTGGAAGTACCCCTTCCTTAGAGCATGAGCAATACATATTAAAAGGCTCTCTGCAGTGTAGAATTCTTTGATCTGAAAGCTGGGCTTTCACAGATTACCTTCAAACTCACTTGGAATTAAAATATTCAGAGGTGCACAAATTATCCTCGGCAAAACTCCATTATCTCCCTGGCTAATAGCTGAGTGGCTATAAATTGCCATATGCTGAGACAATTCATCCTTTGAGCTGGGGGAAAGAGAGCTACAGCCCAATTAAAAAAAACTAGTGAAGAATCCTGCAAACTAGGGAGCAGCTAACATACAGAAATAACACATTTATATGTGCAATGAAGGAAACAAGTGGCAGAAGTAAGCAACAGTACATTAGAGAAATAATTTTATGCATCACATATTTCTTAAAACCAGTAACAAAAACCAATATAAAGTTCTGTCTGCTAAACAAGGGCTTCAGATGTAGGAGCCAATACCTGGGCCCAGAACAACTAAGTCACATGTAAATAATATTTACTATTCAGAAAATTATTCAACATAATGCTATTAAGTATTAATACTTTGATTGAGATTAAGTACTTTGTTCCCCTGAGAGATAACTAGATGAGAACTCTGATAACTAGAGAGTGCTGTGATTCTGGCTACAACAGTAGCCACACAGTGTGATTATTCTGAATAGTTAGTAGTCAAGATACACAGACTGTGTATTTGTGTAGGAAGCTCCTAGGTTAACTTCAGCTTGTAGTCCCTGATCTACCCATGCCTCCTTCAGAATTAGACAACAGAGAGGAGAGACACAAAAGCAAACACTATTCTCAGATGATTGACTAAGAAACAAAAGGAGACTAGCTGCACTAAATCAAAGTTAATTCTGTGAATAACCTCACCCCACAAAGAGAGAAGATGACTGGAAGACATCTGATAACACCAAAGATCAACTAAGAAAATGAATATTTATGCCTCTTGTCACAAAGTTAGTTTCTCTTGCAAAGGACTCAAATTTCTGAACCCATTTCTGTTTCCATCCGCATCAGCACAGCGCCACCCAGCGGCCACAGCAGCCCCACAAATGCCTGGCACCGCCCGGGAAAAGCGGTTCCAGCCCTGGCTGCGTTCACAGGAACTGCTACAGCGCATGGAGGAACAGCCCTAAAAAAGCAGTAAAAATACCAACTACCTCCCCATATCTTCACAACGCGGATAGCTGTGGCAAGAGAAGAGATCAGAATAAGAAGAAAGGTTTAAAGGAGAACATGTAGATGGTCAAAGAAGAGATAACATTTCACTGGCATTTTTACCACCAGTAGCCAAGAACAATTCCACTTAGTAACTCGTACCCTATTTGGAAAAGATGCAATATTGTGAGAGCCAGTGCTCTGAGTACAATCTGCAAAGATATGGTAATTCCTCAAGTTTGGAATTCAGTCTGTTCTTTCATCACTGCTGAAATTACTGGCAGTGCCTTTAAAATGGCTTATAAATAATTTTAATTATTCAATAATTAAAAACTGCTTATCTAAATAGTTGAAAAAGAGGTAAAGTGACTTCAGATAACTTCTGAATAAAACAGTATTCAGTCCTTGTTATTTTGATACCTTCAAACCTTCTACATGAAAAGCTCATAAGCATTGTGGTTTTCATGTAGAAGCTGAAGATTTTACACACGAAGAAAAACAAAATCCAAGAGAAACACTCAAAGAAGATGACAAAAATAATTTCTATATAAAGGAAATGTGGTAATGTATCCAAAATTCAGCCTACCCTAAGAAGTTGTGAACAGTACCAACTGCTCTTTAGCTTTCTTTTTGATAGACTGTAACAAATATGGTTATAGACTTAAAACTGTGTATAAGCATGTTCTGGCTGCAATTATCCAATGGCTTCAAGAAAATGGAGGGCTCCCAATATAAAATCCAATTACTTGACTGGTCAGAAAAACTAACAGGACACATAATATCAGATCCTTAAGAACTACTAAAGATCATTTTCTGTTCCTCTGCTCTCCACAAAACGACAGACTCTATGGGAGTTCTTGTTCTAGGTTTTTAGGGCAGAACAGACTGAGAACCTAAATGTTGTCCAGTACTGTGTCCAAAGCAAGTTCAGCATTCTCAGAAAAGAAAAAAAATCCAACTTGGATAACTAAGAAATAAAGATAATCTGTAAGGCAAATGAGGGAATGAACTCACAGTTTTCAAAACCAATATACTGAATTGCGGAACAGCAACTTAGCCTAATGCAAAGGAAAGCTCCTCAAAAATTCAGATTGATTGATTAATCATAATCTAAAAATTGAGACTGATATATCATAATCAAAAAGAGAAAATTAAAAATACTGAAGAAAACATACAGATAAAACCCAGAAGGCTAATTGAAACACATTTCTATTAGAAACAGGGGGGATAAATGACAACAATGTCAAATAGAGGGAAGTTAAATAGAATATTCAAATGACATTCTGTAAGTCTGAAAGCACAGGCTACATGAAATCATAACCAAGTGCAGGTCTAAGATCTCTCAAGGGAGATTATATTACTTGTTCATCATCAAACCAGAGCATTTTGATTCAGGTCTTGCATGAACCTCATTTCAAGTAAATATTTTATGTGCTGACTTAGATGATGGAAAATCATTGTAAGAAACATGCTGATGAACCCGAGATTGATTTTGTAGCAGTTAAAGAGGAGATGTGAACAATTCAAACTGTTCCTGTTTTCATATAATCTCTATTTGTAAAATGAAACCCCAAAACCACAAAAGTCCTCTAATCATGAGCCTCCACTGAATCACTCCACTATGTTAATGTCTTCCTTGTATTGGGGAGCCCAAAACTGGACACACCACTCCATAGGTGGTCCCACAAGTGCCAGAGAGAGGGAAAGAACCACCATTTCTCTTCAGCTGCCGACCACCCTCCTACACAGCCCTTCTTTGCCAGAAGGACACTGAGCACAACTCACTGCCCACAGGGGCCTTGGGTCCTTTTCTACAAGGCTGCTTCCCAGCCAGCCAGTGCTGTTCCACGGGTATATTCCATCCTGGGTGTAGGACTCGGGTGCATCTCGGGACATTACTGTCAGTCCACTTCTCTAGTTTGATGTGGCTGTTTTGAATGGTGGCCTTGTCTTCAAACTTCCCAAATTATAGAGCCTGCACTCCCTTCCATCATCCAGGTCATCAGGTAATGTCTACGTTCAACTTGTAGCTGACAATCCTGTATTCACTGATACTAACATCAATTTTGTGCAGTATGCTTTATTTCCATTTGAAGTCTACTTAATTCAAAGGACAGTAAACAAGGAGACTAACAAAACAGAAATGGAATATATTCTAAATCTATAGGTCAGCATCTCAGAATATGTAAAAATAACAAGCATAAACTAGCACCAACTTACTCATTCCTGAGCATTCTCTGTCTCCATCCCACACATTAGAAACAGCATGTCCAGTCAACAGCAGATTAATCAAACTTTGGCTACACAACAGAAAGAAAATATGTGAGAAATAAGAAATGAAAAAGGATGTGAAATTTATTTCAAAAAAATGTGGTTTTCTATAACAAAATAAAAAAAATTATTGGATTACCCAAGCAGACATTTTGTAACTATTTTCCATTAACTAGTGTGTATTTTAATTCAGGAATGCTAATTATCATCTCTTCTCTTTCAAACACGAACTTGATATAGAATGTAGGCCTGAATTTGACAATTATGCATCTGAAAATTCAACGAGAATAGAAGCATTTCCTCAGAACTGATGTACTAATAGGAGTTAGCAGTGAAATAGACACACCTTTCAGTGTTGCTTTTAGTTATTTTTAAGTTACAATTGAGTATCTCTTTCAATGTCAGTAACTTCCTAAAAGAATGATCAGTTACAGAAGACCAGAATTAGCCCAAAAATCTATTTTAAGTGGTACCAAACTTTTTTACCTTCCATGACCATAAACAGGATCTATCAATGGCTCAGTTGCATCTTCAATTTCATTTTTTATGTTTTCTATACCCTGTAGAAAAATTAGAAACAATTTTTCTGTCTTAAGGAATGAGCTGCAACATTTATACAACAGAATGCAACAGTGAAACATTGGGAGGCTGATGTTTTTACATGAACTGATAACAGGCTGCTTTCTCTTCAAAGGAAGATGTTTTCAAACATCCTGCAAAGAAGGATGTTTTCAAAATGTGTAAGTCTCCCAGATCAAAAGAGAAAACGACAAAACAGAACCCAGAAAAACCAAAGGACTAAGCCTTTCAAATTTTTAACCTGGAACTGTATGTAACATAGATGAAGATACCATTTCATCCATTTATCTGGACTTGACTTAGTTCATCAGTTTATTTATTCACCTTTTGCAGAAAAAGGGTTACATGATCAAACTTTCTCATAACAAAGAAATAAAACCCACCCAAAAAATACATCAAGCAACCCACAAACCTTTATCAGTATTACAGAATACAGAAAGAGCAATACTCCAAATCTGTTTGTCCATGCTGAATATTGATCCCAAACTGCAGCCTTCAGTTCAGGGAAGCTTTTGAATGCTCGTTTGCTACAGACAAAAAACAATAACAAACAAACAACAGAAGAGAAGTATGTATTTAGATGAAGCAATAGAATAGTGTCACAAAGCACTACCAAGAATTACTAACACCTAACATGAAAATATCAAAGTAGAACAGCTCTGGTGTTATATACAGAACGACACAGCAGATCCTCTAGAGTTATGGTAACTGCCATCTGCAGATGATAAATAATTCTGGAGCAAAATGCAAAAATGAACTATTTTTATATGCAAACACTAACCATAAAGTTACATATACAAGGGAAAGAGCTGAGTGGCTTGCACCACTACTATAATTCCATAAAACACTGTTACTGAAATTGCAAATAGACTATGTCACCAAAATAACATTTACATTATACAGTGTTCTGAATGACATTCAGCTCATAAACAATGGAGAAATAAACCTTCTGCTTAACCAGGTAAGACAACCTTTCAGGCTTTTGAAGCAATTATTTTATTTCCCATAGGAATTTGACTTTGTTAAGACACTAGCTCTGGAAAAAGCAAATAGTTCAAAACATTGAACAGCGGTACATTGACATTGGGGATACTATCTTATTGCATAATATGGTGACTGCCTGAATGATAAGGTAACACCATGTGATCATATGTTTAAAAAGGAAAAAAACTGAAATAAAAACTGAGGAAGGGAAGAAATTCATCAATATCCCAGTGAAACAACACACTTGCAAATCCTTGGGTAGTTAGAGTTAAATATTACATTTCAGAACACAAACATTAGTTTGAGTAATTCAAACTAGACAATAATCTTAGCTTATCTTACACAAACAGTACATTATTTTCTTTCTGATTTATTGCACACTTTTAGTAAGCTTTGTTTAAAAAAGAAACAAAGATCTACAAATATGTATCCATAGATGGGTTTACTCTGGCTAATACTCTATGTCTAAACATCCTTTCGTCATCAGTAGAGTACCTACAGCATACAAGGTATGCAAGGAAAAGCCAGTTCTGAAATACATCTCATGACTAAAGGCAAATGCCAAAGTATTGATTCCCAGTGAGAATGACAGAAAAAAATTTATTCAGTACCACAAGTCCAAAGACTGAAGGGAAGAGCAGGAGAGGAGGAGAAAGGGTGGGAAATTAGTGTTTTGATCAGCTAAGTTTATAAAAATTTTATATTCTCCTCTTTCTTATTTCCTTATATGACAATAGGTTTAAAAATTAAACTATAATTACCACTGATAAAATGAACTGTGGTTATTTCAGTTGTAATTAGCAACATTTTCCATCTTAGATGTTTTTTGGAATTCTGCTGCTCTTTATTTACTGTTTGGGGATTGATTTGTATAATATTTACCCAACTGTTCACTGTGAAGATAAAAGGCTAACTAGAACTGTGAGCTCTGGATTTAGACCCCCAAAAAAGAACAGTGTTTAAAGTAAGAAACAAAAATCAGTCTTGTATATGAAACATTTTAAAAAAATATTTATTATGATATCTCAAATCAGGAAAAAGTACTGATGACATTATATAATTATTGAAGATTATCATCTTTAACTTAAATGGTAATCTTGATTGGACTCCCAGAACTCTGTTTTCATAAACTTGAAATGCATAAACCATCTAGCCAATTTATCACATTCCATTGCTCCAGTTTTATTTTAAATTCTAATACTTATGCTCAAAATTAAATTCCATTTAAAATGGCAAAAATGCAAAGAAAAAACACAAAATCCTCAAACCAGAAATTGAAATCTAGGTTTAACCTGATGAGTAATACATAAGAAGTTCCTCACCATACCCTTTCCAGGCCTGTGAATATAAATACAACTTCAAAATATTGTATTTTAAATGTTCCAACATATTACTTACTGAATTAATGCATGAAATCGCTCAAAGCCAAGCTCTTCGACAGCCAAGGCAGCTATACACAAGAGACACTTTTCAGCACTACACATGGCAAAAAAATGACACAAGATACACACAGCAAGCTAGAATACTTTCAAGCTCTAATTATATTTTTAATCCTCTCCTGACATTTAAATTTAAATGATTAGTATAAACTAATTTACTGCAACATTAAGATTCCACCACACAAATTAGTAAGAACATTTCTATTTGGACTAATCAATTTATTAAAAGCACAAAGCCACTGGCGTGTTGGAAATATTTGTCATATACTGAGCTGTTGATTTTGTACAAAATGTGGCTGTCACAAAGTCACCAAGCATATGCATACTATAGATATAATTTTGGAGGTCAACAAGAAGTACCATTTCCTAGAAAAGCAAGCATGATTATTTGGATCATTTTATCAGTGTAGGTAAGCTGTATTTTTTCTTTGAATATATACCTCGGTTACCGAAATTTAGTTTGGTTTTTTCCCCTTTAATGGTTATTTATTACAAATGAAAAAAGAATTATTCTAAACAGCATTACACATTCTGTTTTTAAATAAGTTCCCGTTGTTTTCTTTCAATAATGGATAAACAGCCTTTCAAATCAGTGTGTGTCCAGGACATAAAAAAAATACAGCATTAGTGTCTTCCCAAGTTCAACACAGGCTTTATACCTTTCCTTTACCTTTCTGCTAGTAAAGCAGTACACAAAACAGACAGATCTGCTTTCTGATTGATACTACCTGATGCTGAATATTTAAACAATGTTTGATCACCAAGCTACAGAATGTGGCTGCATACAATCCAGTTAAGATCTGAAGCCATTAGGGCTAGTACCACTGATCAATTCTTCCCACCAGAATTCTCCAAAAGGCATTTTATGTCTATTCTGATCGCATTTCGAAAGATGTACTTAATTTGCCCTATATGCAAATAGAACTGATTCTTAAGCAACAGAATACTTTCATTTTCTACTTAAGAAATACAGCAGCAGCCTTAAAAATTTTAGTTTTTGTCATTTGAATAACTATAAGGAATTGCTTAAATTACCAAGAGTAAAATAGGACTTAAAATAATGTATTTTTAAGACATTTTAATAAAATATGAAACAACGAATCTAAATTGCAGAAAATGCTGCAAAAACTAACCTTGCTTGAAGAACACATGTTTTTGTAAGCAGAAGGTTAGAGGGACTAACTCATATAAAGCAATCTTTGAACCTGGGAACTTGCACTACTAATGCCAACACATGGCCAACAATTGACTTCTATACACCACAAAAGCAGATGAAAAATACTATTGCATTCAGTAAGTGTGCTCGAATCCACCTTTTGTTCACAGAGCAGGATGATAGGCAGTTTCATTCTGTTACTAAAGAACAGAGTGAAATGCTAAGATAATTACTATTTGAAATAAAGGGAAATAAGTAGAAATTCTAAAGAGAAGTAGAGCCATACATATCCCAAACAATGCTAAATAAAGACAGTGCTTAGTGGAACGAAAAAGAACAAACAGCAAGAGAATGTGAGATGCATGAGAAATACAATTGTTTAGAAATTCTTTAAAATGATACTGTATCATGCTGTGTCTAAGCATATTTCATTACTTTGTTATAAACATACCCCATATTCAATTCTCAAACACCTGCCATATGGAACTGTATCTGCAATACTCCTTGCTCACCCAACTCATCTCTTAAGTCCTATCAACTATGACAATGCCAGTTTCTATTTTTATTGAGTGCAGCAGCCAAGCAAGAAATAAATGCGATAGCAGCTACACAACTTTACATTACTCACAGTATCTTCTCCTCAACATCTCTGTCCCATCCCTAACCAGGTTAAGATGTTTTACAGGTAAATAGCAGGACAGAGGAAGGGAAAAAAAGCCCAAACCTAACTAAAACAGATCTTAAATCAGTAAGTGTACAGTATTACACACAGAAGCCAAAATGCTGTACATAGGAGAGGTGCACTCAGTGTCTAGCAGGGAATATGGACTAGAAACAATGAAAGAAATGAACATTGCCCATGACACAAGCAGGCTGTGGAAATATATCCTGGCCTTCCTTGAGCACATTCCATATTATTAAGGACAAGTCAGGCAGAACTTGAAGACTTGCACAGAAATGTGAAAAAATGAAAAATGTAGTTATGTAATAGAATGGATTAGTTCATAAGTGTCAGGGTTGAGAGTAATTATTAACTTGAGTGTATGTTTAAAAAACATTGTTGAACAGTTTCTACAGTTAAAAGTCCTTTGGAATCAAGCAATACATTAATTAATAAGATCCTGTAGATAACTAGTCTCTGCTTCACTTCATCTAGAAAACAAACTTCCTATCACTGGCAAGACAACTAAAAAAAGGAAAAAAAGAAATTTCAGAGTTACAGCTGCCTTATCTTGCAAAGGATAAAACAAAAAAGTTGCAGATAAAACTTCCTGTTATAATACTTTTTCTTACTTTATAATACTTATTCTTTAAAAAATGCTCACCTTGGAGCTCTTATGCACAGACTGTCTGTTTTTTCAATTAAATATAATTTTAATTATTATTGTTTGAGCCATCTCAAGCACAGGGAGTACTTGCTAGAAGCAGATGAAGATGACTTTGAAAGAGCTCCAGGCACAACAAATTGCTATAACTAGCTGCACACATATAAATTCTATTTGTCCAATTCTTATTTTGTAGTTATGCCACAAACTGATGAATAACATATTCCTTCCACCAAAGGATAGCACCTCTATAAGCAATATGTTCTCATGTGAAGAGATTTTCATACTTCTTAAGGCACAAATTGTGAACAAAAACCAAAAGAAAAAGCAGCTTATCTTTTAACACATGAGATCTTTCCTGTTCAAAGATTAATAAATACATCTCTCTGATCACATGTGCACAAACTTCCCATGTCACTGACTCTAGTAGTTAGATATGACTGGATGCCACATCTTAGTGCAACAGATGATGTCTCCTGGATCCTTAATGTAAGTAACTCATGAAGAAGTGAAGACATTTTGCAAAAAGTAGTTAACTGAAGAACTCCAAACTTCCAAACTACAAAAAAAAATATGGTAATTTACCAGAAGGTGATTTAAATTGTTTGGTACTGCACAGACAAATGGAAAAAGGCTACTTCTCCATAACAGAGGATCCAGAATAATTTAGAATAAATAAAGCATTGGAGAATTTTATACAAAATTCTTCTGAAGTCATAAATGACAAGAATTCTTCCAGTGTTAAGAAGCATGTAGATGTTTCAAAATTAAAGATGCATCAGGTCCCAGTAAATTACAAAATAAAATTGAAGACTATGGAAATTGCTGAAATTCTAAAGAAACATACATGTTAGAACTCCAGTGATAAGGCATCACATTGCTTTCAGCAAAAAGGATGAATGCCTCTAATTACAACAGACAAAAATCTGTCTTTTGCTAATGGAATCACAAAGGCAAACCCCCCCACCTGTGAATTAATAAAACAGCAGTGGTCCTTCAAAAACCATGTAATACTTCATTAAGTAATGGGTAATTTAGCACAGAAATGCATCTTACAAGGTTGCTCCTCTTGATGACTAGATTCTGCAGGACTTTCAGAAATACTAGCAGTTTCTTCGGTTGTTTTTCCTCTTATCCATGTTGCCAGACAGTATGACTCAGAATTATCAGAGCAAGCCATTTCCAAAATATCACATAGTGTATGACAGAGAAGGTTCTTCTGCTCCTCTTCTGAAAGATCAGAAACCTACATGAGTCTGATTGCTGAGAACCATTGTCATTCATATATAAGCTACTAGTATCTGTTTTATACATTAATGCGATCTAAATAATTATTACTTTTATCTCATTAATTACTAATGTTAATTGCTCTTCAACTATACTGGACCAAAGATTATAAGGATGTCTTTAGAAAAATGTGATTTTACAGGATTTGTAATCCATTCCCTTTCTTAATAAAGGATTTAAATTAAATACTTCTAGAACACAGAAGTATTAAGGACCAGCACAGACCTCACAAATAGGAGTTCTGAAGCACATAGAATACATATAATATGGACAAACACAAAGTGTGACATATTTTAAGTTTTTTTAACTAATGTATGTTTTACAAATAAAGAAAATGGAAAAAAAAACGAGGGGGGGAAAAAACGTGTCTGAGTACCTGGACAGTCTCTCCAAGAAGACTTTTCACTGGTAAAAAGCCTCTTCAAAAGGAATGCCTTTGTTACCAAAGAATAAAATAATATTAAAATACAACAAATACAATAAAATAAAAACACTACCTTTTGCGTTATGTCACAAGCACCAAAGCATTTTTGCATGTTTTTAAAAGACTTTCAAGCTGCTTACCATTCAGAACAAGACTCTGTGCCTGCCCTGTTTACTGACTTTTCCCTGTCAAACCAGCTACAAAGGTGGCCTCGTAACTACCACTGAGTTTTAACCTTAAGTACACCTCAAATGCACATAGTGCATATTGGCATATGCACCTCCAAACTCACAGGACTGCAGGAAAGGAGGCACAAATGTTTTTCAGTATAACTGACCAGTGTTACAAGACATCTCTAGTCACTAACTTTAGTAGATAACAAGCCCACCTCCTTTAACTATTTCAAATAATAACCAGCAGATCAGGTTAAAGAAATCCTACGCATCTCCACATCTCCTATGCTTTGTTTTATCATCAATGCTAACATAATGCTGCAATTAAAAAAAAGCAAAACAAAAAACTCCAAGACACAGAGAAGGAACAATGAAAAAAGAAACTTAATGAAGCAGAGTCTTGCTATATCAGGTATTTTTAGCACCTCAGAAACAGCTGGTTCAGATTTCACCGCTTTCCTGACACATTCACCCTGTTCTCCCATTACAGATATTTTTTTAAAACAGATTTTTTTTAGCAAACATTGTTAGATGTGAAAATAAACTACTTCAAGTATTTCTAATACAAAATTACAAAAAAAAAAAAAAATCAGACACTGTGACACATACATTACCCTTAAAGGCAGGGAATTCAAGAGATATGAAAGGATTAGGATTAAATTTGTATCTGATCTTTTCCTTCTCCCTTTTACAATGCATTCCTGATTTTGAAGTTACTTCTGCTTGGATCAGCCTGCTGCATTTCCTCAAACAAATGTCCTTCTGCAAATTTATAGTTCAAAATCAGCCCATGCTCATCCCTGCCTTTTTACAGATGTTTTGTCTCCTCCACACTTTAATTAGGAAATCAAAATACAACTGACCTGCAATTTTTTCATTTTTATTTCAGCTACAAATATATAAAGAACAAATTTTGGGCTCACTGATTTTAAACGATTCCCACAATAAAGGCATCTTACCTGCACAGGTGCTATCACTGCACAAGGGCCACCTTCAAATTGCTCTAATGCAGTTGATTCAGAGTCACTAAAAACAAATCCTGTCAAATGAAAAGATTTTATTTAATTAAATATGTAAACAACTATGTATATTCCTTTCCTAACAGACATGACACCTGATTTATTTACCTTTAAAAATCAGGTTTTTGTTTCCTTGATAATGTAACTGCATATGGTTAAACTATCTGAAGCAAAAAAGTCATGAATACAGATGAAAGGGCAGACATTAATTATTTATATCTTCAATTAAATCATGACCACAAAGGTCCAAGAGTTAGAGTTTTAAACAAAAGAAGTTTTTAACTTAAACCATGGTTTTTATTTTATGATAGTTTATTTCTTATCAATAAATATAAATTGGTCTATTATTTTGTCTACATCTGTAATAAAAATACATCTTGGAACCTTCACTGAACATACAAAATACACTTCTATTCCTGATGAATGGCACAGTCTGCCTCCCACTGATCTCATTTTTGACCTATCAGCACATCCTATTAAGATTGAAATATGCTGAGTGGCTTAAATATTCACTTGCAATCCCTGCATCAAACCTCTTAATGGTGTTCTTTCACAGAATATACACTACATTCACTGAGATGCAACATCACCTATTTCCCCCCTTCAGCTTTAATGCTTTGTATTAATTATTTGCATTTAGAATTATATTACAGTGACATAATAAAGCAAATACTGGAGCAATTGCAGCAAAATTGTTTCATTACCACCTTGCCCTTAAACTTGTCTTTAAGATAGGTGATTCTTATCTTTCATTTCTCATTGATAAATGCACATGCAATTACCTTGATGAAGCTGACACACAGCAACTTAAAGTGAGTGGTGTTTTGCATTATCCTTTTAAGTAATGATAAGATTGTGCCAAAGTCATTCTAGTTCACAGTAATCTAGAAACCATGCAACTGTAGTCAGCAAGTAACCAGCAAACACAAGCAAGTGGGGGCAGGCAGAAAGGGGATACACATGCATCTTATCATGGACTGACAGCATCAGTCTCAGCAGAAAGTTCCATGCTACTCTCCCACAAATTCTCCTCTGCCCAATTCTGCAGGATTACATTCTGCCACAACAAAAGCACTCTAAGCCCTGGATGTGAATTTGAACTGAGGGAATGCATCCCCCCACACTACAGCATGGCAAGTACATCATCCCAAGCAGCAAGAGATAGGACAAGTGCACATTTTGTACACCATACTTCATCACAGAACAGTAGTTGTTCCACAGCAATGTGAATTTTTATTTTTTTTAAAGGATCAGGGTAGACATGGGGTTTCTGCTGTATCTGACCAAAGGCCCCAGGTTATTTTTAACTACATGTGCAAACATACATTACAAAGATGTATTTTATATCCAAAACCTAGGTGCCTATGTCAAGCTGACATACTTAGATCTGGCATCACCTGATGTGGCAATGAAGCTCCATTAATTCCTACTTGAAGCAAAGTTTGCATTAATGCCATTTCACTGCCCTGTTAACATGCCCTACTAAGAAATATTCAATCCCTTTAACTTTCTGAATTGGTTTGTGCAGGCTTGGAATATTAAAAGGTAAGTCCTCCTCTGCTTTGAAGCGTTACTGCATGCCATCTAAGCACACGTCAACAAAAGAGCTTTTTTAGTTTTTTTAATGATTTGTTTCTGCAGGAAAACAACATACTTGGTTGTGGTACCACTAAACCACACTTAAGAAATCTTGAATTTGCTTCACATTCTTCAGGCTTCTTATAGAAGGCATGAACTGTCTCAGTTTAACCCTGCCCTGTTTTTCAAAATTGCTTCCTAAAAACAAAAAACATCAAGTGATCCACCAGAATGAATACAAATATGAAACAGACAATGTAAAGTCGGTATCACACAGAATTTCACAGAATACAACCACAGGCAAAACACATATAAAATACCCAAGGAAAGACTTCTTATTACTTAAATGCTGCTTAATGCTTAATAAATATTAAGATTCTAAAAGCTGTTAAGCAAGACAATGGGCTTCAGGCAGTATGGTCTTGCTCTTTTAAAAAAGTTTTACCTGAGCTGACTTCCAATTCTGTAGAATTTCAGAAATCAGCAGTCCAAACTCCAGCTGAGTTCAAGTCTACCTCAGCCTTAAACCACACCTGCTTACCTTTTTAACCCTCTAAAACAGTCACATTTTGGGCAATCTCTGTAAACACTCATCAAACCCACATTCTTCCTTCCGATCCTTAAGAATGACCTGGCCACCCTTTAAGCTACTAAGATGAGCATCTTTGATCCAGAGTAACTTCTGCTTACTCTCTCTCAGCTTTTCATATCTATCATACAGCTCTTTTCACTCAAAGAAAAAAAAAAAAAGGTGTAACACAGCCAAAATATTGTTTTAAAATTAATTTCCTTGTCTTTTATCCATGAGTATAATTAGAAACATTTCCCTGCAAGAAACATAAAATAATGTCATTACCATATATCTTCCGTGTCATCTCTAACCCTATTAAACACTGCACTGACCCAATTTTTTCAACATCGCTACTGCTCTGCTGCTTTAACCTTTTGGGGCAGCGTGGCAGGGAGATGAAGTGGATCTAAGTTCCTGTTGGTAGCCAGTGCATTGCCCAATATTTTGAGCAATGACACTGAGAAATTAGTTTGTCCACTATAATCACACAACACAAAGTTTTATTCTCCTTATTTCCCCATTTTGCATTTATGAATGTCCATATTTCTTTCTTGCATCTACTTCTTAGCTCTTCTATGTACAGTTTACCAAAATTAGTGTATGACTTACTTAACCACTGTTGTCCTTCATCTAATATACCACATCACAGCCCAAAGTACTACAAAACCCATTCAATCTTCTATTATGACTACTACACTGCCTTCTTGCATCTTTTTATTACTAGCCTATTTCTAAAAAATATTTTTTTTCCATGCAAGGCACCATAGATGTAACTGTCATTTCACAAAGGATGCTGTGTCTCTTCAGTATTTTCACTCTGTACAAAACTCAGTTCTACCTGACTGAAGAGACAAGGGAATTAGCAAAGAGCACGCAACACTAACAGGCGATCCTTGCTGATCCAGTCTAGCTATAAAGACGCTGCACTATCCACCTTTTGTCCTAGAATCACAGAATATGTTGAGTTGGAAGGGAACCACATGGATCATCAAGTCCAACCCCTGTTCCTGTACATGACACCCTAAGAGTCGTACCATGTGCCTGAGAGTCCTCCTGTCCAAACGCACCTGAACTCTGTCAGGCTTGGTGCTAAAACCACTTACGTGGGAAGCCCGTTCCAGTGCTCAACCACCTTCTGGTTTTTCAAACCTTTTCCTGATACCCAACCTAAACCTCTTCTGACTCAGTTTCATGCTGTTTTCTCAAGTCCTGTCACTGGTCACAAGAGTGAAGAGATCAGTACCTGCCCCTTCAGTTCCCCTTGTGTGGATGTTGAAGACCATGAGGAGGTCTCCCCTCAGTCTCCTCTTCTCCAAGCTGAACGAACCAAGTGACTTCAGCCACCTCTCACCATGGAAGTGCATTTCTTTTTCTCTTTTGGGATACAAAAACTGCCTGACAGAAACACTAGAACAACACATTATTACCCAAGCATGAGGTTTACAATGTACCTTAATGTTTCATTATTTCTCTAGCACTGGGAATAGAATGATACCCATTTTGCTGGTGGCTTTGGGTTTTCCATGCGTATCATTACAGTAAAATGAAACTTCTGAAATTTTCTGTGGGGAGAAAAAACCTCAACAAACAAAAACCATTTTCCTGCCCACATAAAGAAAGGAGGATTTATTATAGCAATACCACAACAAAACTCCACTGAGCAGATTGTGGCTAAAGAGACAAAAGTCCTGTAAGGGATTGAGGAATGTATACAAACTACCTGGTAGGCTACCAGGAAGCCACAAGAGAATCCAAACAAAATGGACCTTTTTACACTGTATCTATATACACAAACTGTACTTCCCACTATGCTTTTGCAGTTAAATGCTTCTTGGAGAAGACCAATCCATATCTTTCTTTCCAAGAACCAGGGAGAACACAGCTTAGGTAATTCTGAAAGGATGCTGTGCCCAAGCCTGCCAGACACTTATATTGGACAGACATAATGTCTCATGTCTTGGGGATGATCTGAAGAGCAGTTCTATACATGAAATTTGTGCCTTGGATCAATGGAGAAATTTACTCCTAACATAGGTATGTTCCTTTAGGGTTCAGTCATCTTCTCAGCTCCCTCCCAAGTCTTCACATCTATGCCAGGAAACACCAAAGAGCAGACTGAGGCTTTGGACTACATTCCTGTGTCTGCTTTCAGGATTCTAGTAAATGGAATCCACAAGGTTCAAACTCACACAAAAACCCTCACAACAACTTTACAGCCATACCTTTGTTAGGTCTGGAATAAAACAAATATATTTAAAGTTGCCAATGCAGAAACCTGAGGGAATTACTGCTACTAACTTCCAACAAACACCCACATGAGCTGGAGTCAGTTCTGTATCTGCTTGCAAATCAGCCCGTCTTCAAACGAGTATGATGGTCAATGAGTCTGGTGCATAACAGAATGCACCGTCTTCACTGAGAAACTAACAGCTATCAGTCTTACCTTCCCCAACACCCTCCCTACTGCCTACTTTTCTTCCCAAATGAAAATCATACCTCTCAGCTTCCAAAGGGTTTGAGAAAGGATCAGATGATGTTCAGCAAGTATCCAAAATAAATGCCAGTGCTGGCACTACAATCGAAAGAAATAAAAACAAACAAAAAAATCCAACCCCGAATTAGTTGTTTGATGCCTTCAGCACTTTTTATGTGGAACAGAGTCTATCTTTTAGACTTTCAAGTTTTCGGAAATAATAAAGCTTTATATATTCGTTTGTGTGTTTTTTCTTTTAAATCTTGATGAGTCAGTGTTGATGGGCCTCCTTTGCAGCAAGTAAATGCTGCAGAACTTTTTCAACAAGATAGAAACTGAAAGCTGGGTGAAAGTATTATGCAGTGACACAAGGTAAGTGATTGGAACTGACTGTTTTGATTCTCAGTACAAGACCTCCAAACAGTCTAACTTAATGTCACAGGGGTTTGCTACACAAAATTGATTATACTGAGAGGGATACAGAGAAGGTAACAGATACACTACATATTCTAGTCACAGGACTTTCCCTAAAGACAGATTGGAAATAGCTCCATTGCAGAAGCCACCAAGAACTCCAGAGACCTTTTCCATTAAGTCTTCACTCAATCACAAGTACAGCGCATTATAACACACATTTTAACAAATTTTGAAATTGCTGAAATTTCTCATAAAACTATCTTTAAACCTTCAAATGTGGTAATCCAACATTACCAGTTAAATAATTAAGCCTTTAAACACCAATTCCTCTTTTCTGACTTTGCCGACACCTTATACTGAAACCGCAACATTACCAAAACTTAAAGAGATATTACAGAAAGTAATTACATATCAATAAACAATTTTATTAGGAAAAGCAATGGCTTTGCTGTGCCTGCTTAAATTCTAGATCTTCGGAGGAATTTGGCTTTTTTTTCCTAAATATTTATCACTGAGTTATCTGAAGACAGATAAACCTAGGAAAAAAAATATGAGTCTGGTAATATACTATGTCCAGTAGTGAGGAGCAGCTATGTAGCTCCCAAATCTACTGAAACGATACAGATGACAACAACCTTGTTAAAAAAATAAAAAGGAACAGAGGGCACTAAGAAACTTCTGTTTCAAACAACTTTAACCAAAGACCTGGATATATTTCTTTTTTATCTATAAATTCCACTATACACTATTTCACCTACAAATTTTCTCCAGGAATCAATAATTTTATCATGAACATGAATCATTACTGCAATTCCTCCAAACCCACAGTCAGTTATAGAAAAGGCTATTATTCCCTTCTTTCAGCCAGGACAGGCACACAGACTGATTCCTTGCATGTAATTCTTATAGGCAAGCATTGCAACTGCACTTTTAAGGATCACCAACAAGTTTCCATCAAGAAGAAATGATGCATTGGATACACAACTCAGATGCAGAAAAAACCACCTTACAAATACGACACGTTCCCGCGTTACTAGTGCTTTACCTCTCGACATGTCCTAATACTGGCATGCACCTGCTTCCACATGGTCAAATAAGCAGTTCAAAAATCAAATTTGTCTCTGTCCCAAGTTCGGCCCCGCTTTACTGTGACTCATATGTTCATCACGAAAAAACCAAAACCAAAGCACAACTTATGTTCGTTTCCACAAGCTACGTAAAATCACGGCATTAGACGTTGTTGTTATATTTAAGAAATTCAGACCCTTCTCTAGGCAATTTTAAGCTCCTGTGGAGATGTGTGAGTAAAGACGATTATGCTGCAAAAAACCACAATAATTATTTAGCAAGGGAAGCTGCTGCATCATTTTCCCGCGTGGGCCAGCGCCGAGGTGCCGCTGGCACAGGCGCAGGAGCAGCGCCCGTGGCACGGCGCCCCTCAGCGCTCGGACCCGCGGCGCGGGGGCGGCGCGGGGCGCTGCGGGCGGGCGCTGCGGGCGTGCCGCGGCGGGCGGGCAGCGGGGCGGGAAGGGCCGGCGGGGCACGGCGCACGCAGGTACCTTGCGCCCAGCGGCAGAAGATGGTGTCGGCCAGCCCGCGGGGCCCGGCCTTCTTGCCCCACACCAGGTGGACGAGCTCCTGGCCCGCCTCGGACATGGCGGGGCGGCGGCGGCCCCGGCGCCGGGCGGGCGCGGCGGCTCCGGCGGTTCCGGCGGCCCCTGCGCAGAGAGGCGGGGCGGGGCCGCGCGGGCGGGGCGGGGCCGCGCGGGCGGGGCGGGGCCGAGCCGAGCCGAGCCGGGCCGGGCCGGGGCGGGCCGGGGCGGGGCCGCGCGGGCGGGGCGGGGCCGCGCGGGCGGGGCGGGGCCGAGGCGGGGCGGGCCGGGCCGGGGCGGGGCGGGCCGGGCCGGGGCGGGGCGGGCCGGGCCGGGGCGGGGCGGGCCGGGGAGAGCCGGGCCGGGCCGGGCCGGGGCGGCTCTTCCGCTCCCCCAGCAGGCCCTGGTGCTTCCGCGGGCCGGGGTCGTGTGGGGCTGGTCGGTGCTGTGACAGGTCCGGGACGGAGCTGTTCCCTTAGGGAGCAGCCTTTCGACCTGAACGTTCCCGAGATGAAGCTGTTTTGTAGTCGCACTTGGAATTTTTCCTGCCGTGCGCAGCCTAAATGGAGCTGCGGTGTTTTGCCTACTTTCTTAATTGCTGTATCGATAAGGTTGGAAGGGAGCTCTGGAGATGGAGAATCATAGAACCATCGGTGTTGGAAGAGACCTTTACGAGCATCATGTGCAACCATCACCCAGCAGTGCCACCGTAACCCCTAAACCACATCGCTGAGCGCCAGATCCTGTTAAACACTTCGGGCATGCTGGCTGCACCACCTCCCTGGGCAGCCTATTCCAATGCCTGACCATCGTAATGCTGAAAAAGGTTTTTCTAATAATCTAATCTGAATCTCCCTTTTGACAGTCAAATCTCCACATCAGCTTGTCCAAGCCTTTTCTAAGGCGAATCACCTGTGACAGGAAAGTTTCCAGGTGGGATTTGAATGTCTTTGGAGAAAGGCTTCATGACCTCCCTGGGCAGCCTGTGCCAGTGCACTGCCGCCCCCAATGTAAAAAAAAATTGTACTTTATGTTGAGGTGGAACTTTGTGTATTTTAGTTTATGGCTGCTGCTCATCTTGTTGCTGGGCACCGGTGAAAAGAGCCTGGCACCACCCTCTTGGCATTCACCTTTGAGGTATTTATCTGCATTGATAAAATTCCCTTTCAGTCTTCTCTAGACTGAATATGCCCAGTTCCAGCAATCCCTGCTTGTACAAGAGATGGTGCAGTCCATTAATCATTTGCTTGGCCCACCACTGGACCCTCTCCAGTAGTTGCTTGTTTTTCATCATACACTTAAGTGCTTTTATAAAGATTGAGCACATATTGAGGCTATTACATGTACAATCATTCTCAATTAAATATGAAAATAACCAATATCAAGCATGCTTCTGAGTTTTCTGACATGTCATACCACAAATTGATCAGAAGATGGGGTGGTTGTACTTCTGATTTTTAAATGTTTTCAAGTATATGCACAGTTAAGCATTTTCTGAATAATTACTGACAAGTCATCAGTTTCCTTCAATACCAATAATCAGAATGGATTCTGGGAATAAATAATGCAATTATAATGGATACTTTTTGATTTTTAGCATGAAGAAAGAACTTCAAACAATGAGAAGAAATGTAATTAGAATTAAAGGCATAATGACAACAAAATTAAGTTCTGTATGTACTATAGCAAAGGTCATCATGTTGCTAGGTTTTGTGTCTTTCAAATCGATAGTGCAGTAAAAAAGCAAATTTTGATATACCAGATAGATACGCCAGACTTGAAATTGTAAACATCCCATGAGCAGGAGGAAAATACCAAAGTGCATTTATTTTAAAGTGTGTTGTTTCATATACATGTGAAGTATTTCAGAAAAGTAATTGTCAAAATGGTGCCATGGTGCAAGTCTAAGTCAGCTCAACAAATTTCAGACTATATCCATTAACAGGAAGGTTTTACAAGGCAGAGGAAAGAAGTGCAAGTTTTAGGCCAGCTTTTCAAGTTCCTGGGCTTGTTGTAGGGAAGAAAATTTATATTGTCATGGATGCTCAGGGTGCAATCCAAAAAACAATTCAGTAGAGGGAAGAAGGCACTGTAAAACAAGGATACTGAACCTGCAATGGGGTGATGGCGACTGCTGTATGGCAGAGAAATTGTATAGCATCACCCAGAAGCACCAAAAGGCTGGAAAAGCTCCTCCTCCACTTCCATCTCTGGTGTCATGGATCATTGACGCTGTTGAGGCAGATCAGGAATGAACAGACTCTGCTCAGAAGGCTGCTGAGAATAGAATTCCAATTTATTTCAAAATGCATTGCTCTATATACAGAGCCTCGTCCAGGCTAATTCCATTGGTCCTGAAGTGAAAACAGCCAACACCATTGGTGCAGAGTGCATGACACACAGTGATAGAACTTAACTATAAACAATGTGAACAACAAGGAGATAAAAGGTTATTTACATTCTTCTCCAACTCTTTCCCAGGCTTCTGCCTGGCTAGAAATTCTCAGTTTCTCTCTTTGAATCTGAGACCGACAGATCATCACTTCAAGAAAAAACATTTTGTGTGTCTACAGAAGGGCAATGAAGCTGGTGAAGGGTTCAGAGAGTGAGTCATGAAGAGTGGCTGAGGGAGCTGAGATTGTTTAGCCTGGAGAAGGGGAGGCTCCGGATGGGCCTTATCACTCTCTGTAGCTACCTGAAAGCAGGTTGTAGCCAGGTGAGGGGTGGGCTCTTCTCCCAGGCAACCAGCAACAGGATGAGAGGACATAGTCTCAAGCTGCACCAGGATTGGTTCAGGTTTGACACCAGGAAGAATTTTTTATGGAGAAGATCATCAAGCATTGGAGTGGACTGCTCAGGGAGGTGGTGGAGTCACCATCCCAAAAGCTGTTCAAGGAACGGCTGGCTGCACGTGTCACTCAGTGACATGGTCTAGTTGACAAGGAGGCGATCTTGAAGGACTTGATGGGCTTGATCTGGAAGGTCTTTTCCAGCTTAAATGACTCTGACTCTGTGGTGATTGTGGAAATGAAGCTAATGAGCATGCCCTTTGATTTCATAGGAACACACAGGTATTCACAGTGAAACTTTCCCACATGTAAGGAAAAGCTGAGTCGCAATCTGGTGAGTTGTGAGCCAGAAGAGATTCCACAGTTTACTGTGATCTAAATTAAAGTGCAACAAATTTACTTTGTCACCATGGAGTGGAAGAATGCTGATAAGCATTCTTCAAATCTGTATTACAGACCTGCAGGTGACCTAGCAGCTCATATCTCCTGTAACATTACAACATAAAATTAAATATATATTTCCAACCTGAGTTAGAATGACAAATTGCCACATTTTGGTGCAGCAGCAGTATTTTGTGACTGGTTTGCAGCTAATGCCTTGTGTTGTGTAAAAATGCTCTTACCAGCAACTGATGTGAAATGTGATGTTGCTAATTTGATCTGTATAATTTGGTATGAGAAAACACATTTTCAGAGTTACTCACAATACTGGCAAAAGCAAAGACAATAATGAGAGACACAAGATGTTAAGTGATTTCACCCATCTTGATTTGGTTGGCATACAGAACATGGAATTCAAAATAGACAAATAAAAATTAATTCTTCTAGGAACAAGGGTGCAATTCTGGGGATATGTGCCAACTGGAACAATCTGTCATGCTGGTTAGGAAAAGCATTGGGAAATTATTTCAGAAATACTATGAAGCATCACTGAAATCATTAGCCTCACTAATAAAAATGGTAAAAAAACTATATATCAACTGTGGCAAACAACACTATGAGCAAATGAGACTCTGGATGTCATCAGTTTTTTATAAGTGTTGGGTATTCATAAGATAATGATGTGTTGCATATGTCTATCAAAGATTTGGACAAGAAGCTTTAATGTGAATTTGTGTAGATAGCTGAGTTTCAGTTAATGAGCAGGAAACTAAAAAGGATGATTAGAAGAAAATACAAGATCAGTTGTACAATAGCACATTGACAGCTATGCTAGATTTCAGAAATAAATGTAGGTGAATTGAAGTCAGAACTCTTAACAAAGAGAGTGCAAATCTGCATACTACCACTTCAAAATAGTATTTTAGAAAATTATGAAACTGGTACTTAAATCCTTTTTCTGTGGACTCTGGGATTTAAAAACTCGTCTATGAAGTCAGGGCTTAGTGGAAGATAAACAGCATCTTTATCTGCATTTTGGGTCTTTTAAGTCCTTCAAGTATTTAGAGGTGTGAAAACAGAGAAAGACTGAAAATTACTGCTCTGCAGCATTGTTTAGTTATATTATGAATAATATGTATCGATTTTACACTGCTTTTTCAAATAGTTTCTCTTAATGCAGTGGGTTTTTTTCCTTTTTTTAATGTTGGACTGCCATCTTGTGGTTGGTTTGGTGACTTAAGGGGCACCTTTTTTTCTTTGCGCAGTGCAGCTGATTATCTTTGCAGGCTAGTGTGGTGGGTTTAGGGTTTTAGGAAAACATAGCAGATACTGTTCTCTCCCTTCTAATCTCTAATCCAAACTCAAATTAGTTTGATTCTATTGGTTGCAGTATGTTACATTTTAGAACAGCTCTCCACTAGACAGAAGGAGTAGGTAAAGAACATAAACGTATAGTCTCCAAGTAGGCAGTCCCATTTGGTTTACTTAATATATTTTTAAGAATTATATCTCGTCATGAAACTTTTTATTGAGAATTTATGGGTTTACTGCTATGAACTGTTGACAGACAGCAGTACAAGTGACAGACATTGTAGATTTTTTGCCAGACATAACTCAGTAAAGTTCATCTACACTGAGATAGTTTTGCCTTACTTGTCTTTAAAAAAGCTGGCTTGGGTGATAGGAAAAACAAATCTATTAATTAATAGCAGGCTACTTAGTCCATACAGATCCATAGGGAATTGCAATGGTCTTGTATTACTAAATTGTTCTGAGGAGGTAAAAATGCATATTAAATGTTTCTACAGTTCCCTCTTCTGTTTACTCCCTTCTTTTAATTACCTCACCCTGTGCTTCTGCCCTCTCAACCCAACAAAACAAAAATCAGTCTATCAATCAGAGCTGTATAGAAAAAATGTTACTAAGAAGTTGAAACTTTTGGTAGGCTAGAAAATATTGTTGAACCAAATCACAGAAAAGTTTAGCTGTCTACCTGTTGGGGTTGGATGCCTGCTTCCTACTGGTGTGAATCTATCTGGACTTTGTTATAGTACAATATGAAGTGCTATATGACTATTTGCTTTCAGGGTGATCACTGAGGAGAAATTTTAATATCAGAAGTCATGCTCAAAACTCCATTTGTGCACATTTGTGATTGAGGAATGATGAATGTCACCAGCTTACAAAATGTTGATTACTCCATCCCTTGTTGGAGAGGCAAGTTTTGGAGTGTAGCTGACATTGATTGTTCCAACTGTTTCTTCTTACTGAAGGGGTTAATGTAATTGCATTAGCAGTAATGGCAAAGTGGTGATGGGAAGAGAGGCTGATCCCTGTTTTGTGCTGAGGTCAGAAAATGGGACAATATATGGAAGAGACAAGAACATGGTCATGCTTATCTGCCCAGTGTACCCATCCTAAATTGTGGTAGCTTAATAGAGCGTTTTGTCTGGCAAAGGAAAAGGTCCTACAATCTAGAGCAGATTAAGGTGCTTTTTGCCAGGAGAAAGACTGGGAGGAAAATTGGGACCCAAAATTTAAGTTCTTCAAGTGTCAGGAGACATCTTATGGCCCTGACACTTTCATGGTCCCCTTTGTCTCTCCTTAGACCTCTTTGTTTTGAGAAGAGGGTAAAACTTTCATTTTGACCTATGTATTAGAACCAAATTCTCTGAGAAGATAAGAGTCCAAGTCTAAGAACAGAAGGCTC
Organism: Lonchura striata; assembly: GCF_050655825.1. Lineage (NCBI taxonomy): Eukaryota > Metazoa > Chordata > Aves > Passeriformes > Estrildidae > Lonchura > Lonchura striata. Next base: position 21,214,600 of record NC_140704.1, on the reverse strand, counting down.
TCGTGTCTCTTATTTCCTCTTTTGAAATGATGAATTAGTGTTAGGTGGAAAAATTTCCTAGTTTACTGGCTCCTACTGAAATTACAGAAGAGAGCAAAAGGGCAATTTCATAGTAGGCATCTGCCCTCAGAATCTGTTGATGAGACTAAACAAGCCAGTGATTGTCCTGTGCATGTGAATGCTTGGGATTGTCATCTTTGTGGAATGGGAAGGCATTTCAGAAGAATCACAATTTTCTTTGATAGCATGGTAAAAAAGAATTATTTCTTGTGTATATATAATATATTATTTCTTATATATATAACATATATATAAATAGTGTCTTAATGCTATAGACAATAGATTACTTTTGGGTGAGCTGTTTAAAACTGATGGAGCTAAAACTCCATCATTTGCAGTAACACCAATGAGTGAATATCCTTGTACTCCTAGGATAACCTACATCAGATCATAACCATTCTACTCACTGTTGCATTTAATTTAGGATTCATAAGTGTATGGAAGAAGAAAATGGATTATTTCAAAAACAGTCATTCATTTTTTGCAAGTTACCATGGCAATTTTCATGTTGTTTAAAGACAAGAGTAATCTTTTCCCTCCCAAAGCATCCTGAGGTTCTCTATTATTTTCAGATAAAATGATCTTATGGAGACTGGTAAAGTTAAACATCCATTATCTTTACATGGTCAACTTAGTGTGTAGCTCTCAGCATGTGCTTTGGATTATGGGCTTCCAATTTTTGTGAAAAAAAGAGAAAAAAATGACAGTGTAATTGGCAAGGAAAAAAGTAGGTAATTATTAAGACTATTAGTAGTATAATTAAATTAAGGATGTCAAGTTCCAGCACAATGATACTAATACTATATCTCTGGCATTATTAGTTAGAAGTGGCTCAGGTAAGCTTAAAGCCCAATTATGCAGTAGGCTAATAACTTGCTGTGCAGTCAGTATCCTCTGGTTAATTGCAGAGTTTGCCTGGCAGTGACAATGCACAAAAGGGAAGATAAAAGGCATTTAGATTCATCAAATTTAGTAATGTGAACTGCATTTCAAACAAAAAAGTTATTTGGTACAAAGCACTGGATTTTTGATTTCAGAAAAAGTTGAATTGAAACAAATTAATTGCACTGGAATGTTAAAATAATTAAATATACATTATTTAGTCAAAATCAAAACAGGAAAGTTCCAGTCCTCTAAAAGGAATGGTTTCCAGCAGAAGATGCCATCAACGTGTTTAGACTAGCTTTACTTTTTATCTTGGAAAGTTGGTTTGACTGGGGAAGTTTTGTTTTCAAGCAGTTGATGTGTTGGGAGAATGCAGAATGAAGAAGTGGTTCAGAGGTAGGAGGTTTACAGGTTTTCTGTTTCAAAGTCCTCTTTTTTAAAACTCTGACCCACTGGTCCTCACCTCCCCTTCATCTACAATACTTCTGTTTAATAATGCTTGCTTTTTTCATTAATTTTCCATCCTAAACCATTGTTTTGTCTCTTAAGTATTAATCTAAATGTTACTGCTTTTTTTATTCTTGCAGCAATCTATTCCTTCCTATATGATATTATGTCCTGATTTGTGATGAAAAATCATGATTTCATCTCTTTTCACAGAGGCAGCTGAAAATCCCATCTGCTTTCATACTGATACTCTTTGTGCAAGAATCTGTAAGTTCTTTGGGCCTGTGACAGTGCAACCTTAAAAAGTATCACATACTTAAGACATTTTAAGAATACATAAGGAGGAATGCAAGGATCAAATTAAAAAGGAGCACCCATATTAGGAACACTGATATATGTCTAGAGGAGATGTTGGGCAGTACTGAGAAAAGCGCCCATCAAATGAGAAAATTCAGGGAAAGGGGTTTTAAGAGTAACTTCATTATTGAGTTGAGATGGTCTTTTCTTTCATCAAAAGATGAATTCCTACTTTCTCTTCATAAAATGTTATCATCACACTAAATAAAAATAAAACATAGGATTTTATACATAATTATATTTATATATAGCTTATTTTATAGATTGTACTTGTGTGCATCATGCACTCAAGCTCGACCTTTGGAAGAATGCAACCACTGTTTGCTTTGGATCATTGAAATTAACTGGCTTTCCACACTTGAATGAAAATTCTTTGCCCGGTAGAGGGTGTAGTAGTTCTTAGAATAGCTAGAGTACTGCTACTTAGCTTAACTAAATTCGGTGAAAAAAAAAATTCTCAGCACATTCGTGTGGGTAAGAAATTAAGGGTCAGGGACTTTTGCTGATTTATAGCAGCTGAACATCTGCTTTGGAATACACAAAGTGAAGGATTCAAATTTACAGTTTCCCACAACAACCATGACTTGTCTCTGTTTTACATACTGTTGGCATTTTTACTGACAATTTTTGTTCTTGAGCATATAAACCGTGTTAGTATTTGGGTTGTTGGGGTTTTTTTTCTTTTAAATTTCTCCCCAAACAAAATTATGCTTATATTTTTGTTTTCCTCCCATTCTTTTATTTTTAAAAAAAACCAGAAGAATAAATACTAGTAAAATCTAATAACCTTTCTCCTGTCATTCTAAGCAGCAATTGATAGACATCAAAGCTTCAAGAGAAGATTGTGATCTCGAACTTTCTAGATCAATTAGGAACATATTCTCAATACCACATTTCTCTTTCACTTAAAACTGTGTAGATGAATTGGAGCATTTCCTCAACACTACATTTGATAATACACTACAAGTTAACACCATATATTCCTCAAATAAAATACTTGGAATGATTCATATGCCCTACAGAGTATAACTGCAAGTATTATAACTGTTACATTTTATTTTAATTTTGCCAATAGATGGAAATAAACAAGTTTTCTTGTTTTGTACAAATTCAGTTTTCTTTGGGTTTTGTGAAACTAACAATTCCAGAAAGTCCTGAGCTTATTAAGAGATGCTTTTTTCTTCTTTTTTTGCTTCCCTCCTGCCTCTTCAAAATATACTAAGTAGCTTTGGGTATTACATATTCTTAGAAACCTGAAAATTAATGCTAAAAAGAAATCAGCTCATTCAGCACAACAGTGGGACTGCTGCTGCTAACACTGCTTTAAGAAAAATAATCAGCACATAAATTTAAAGTATTATGGCAACTCTCATCTTAAGATACCTGGCTGTGGAAAACAGAGGAGACAGTCTGATATTCAAGCATCTTGTCACAGTCACTAGAAATGGTTGAAGTTTAAATACTTGTTATTAAATGTATGAAACTGGTAGTGTCAGAGCCTGTTCTGCAATTTGACATATGGTACATCCTTGCATAGTGTTTTACAAAACTTAACATTACATGAAGTGCATATGGATGGGTTTCAAAAGCCATTTGCCTCTCCTGTTGCCTCACTAATTTATTTTTGCTTTAAAAAACTTCATAAGCAGTCAGCATTAGTATATTTTCAGCATCATCACCTATGTACAGTGAAATCCTAGTGCAGCTCTCCTCTTTTTATGATAGCTTCATTTTGTAGCAGTGCAACTAAAAGCAAAACTGAGGAGCTCATCGAGAGATGTGAATGTAAGTCAGTGCTATGATGACTCACACAACGACAGAGAAACGTTTTTGGCTTGGAAAATTTTTCATATGACATTGAAAAGAAAAAACCATGTGTGGCTTAGCATGGCAAAATTTTTAACAAGCTTTGTGTATTTTAGTGACGAAATCTGTTAATTTCAGGCAATGAGTGAGAAGGACATATACTCTATAAATATTGCACTTACGAGCTTCCAGTGTTGATGCGTTTGCATGAGAACTTGCTACAACTGACAGAGAAAATGAAAATCCCAACTCCTTCTTTTGAATTTTAGAGGGCATCATGCTTACAATGAGCACAAACCTTGGGGAAAGAGAAGTTTCCCAACAAAATTTCAGAAGAAAATGCAAGGCCAACAGACAACGAACTGGTTTTGGCTTCCCAGATTTCTGAATTTTTATTCTCAAGTTTGCACCAGTCAGAAACAGTTGCCGTGGAGCTGCTTCTTATGTACTCTGGCCAGCTCTCATCTCTGATAAGCTTTCTTTACCTATATATCCTCTGCACCATGTGCTCTGGGAGGATCATCTGCCTTCTATTCTGTGATGACATTACCAGCTAAGCCGTTAAGAGTGATGGATGTTGTATTGCAAGGCTTTTAAGAATGTACATAGTGCTCCTACAGCCAAACTGGTGAGCTGAATAAATAGATGGTATGATGGGTAGAAAACTAGCTCAGCCATTGAACTCTAATGTAGTGATTACCAGTACAAAGCTCACCTGGCAGCAAAGTATGAGTTGCTTGCCTCAGGGATTGATTCCACCCATACTTGTTCTCAGTAACAGCTTGGATGACTGATCAAGTGCATCCTGCACTGGTTTGCAGATATATGAATTAGGAAGGATGTTCAATACATTGGGGTGCAGCACTGCTGTTTAAAGGAACTTTGTCAGGCTCCAGAAATGGGCTATCAAGGACCTCAGGAAAATTACCAAAGGAGAATACAGAGTGCCAGGATAGAATAAACCCATGGAACAGCTCAGGCCAGTGCTGGCTGGTTGATAAGCAGCTTGACAGAAAAGGACCTAAGGCCCCTGTGGGCAGTGAGTTGCACTCAGTCACCAGTGAGCTGGCTAAGATGGGCATCTGCATCATGGGCTGTGCTAGGAAGAAAGTAGCCAGCAGCTGAAGAGAAATAGTGGTTCTTTCCCCTCATCGAGCACTTGTGGGACCACATCTCTAGTGCCGTGTCCAGTTTTGGGCTCCCCAACACAGAAAAGAGATATTGACATAATGGAGCAAGTGCATCAGAGAGCCATTTTCACATCTGGGGACTCCAGCATATGATGTACAAGGAGAGATGTGTTTTTTCTGTCCTAAGTAGAGAAGGCTAATCCTCTATATGCCTCCCTCGACAGGAGAGTGTTGAAAAGACAGAGCTAGACTCTTCTCAGAGCAGGACAGTGGGAGGACAAGAGCCTGTGACCAGAAGTTAGAACACTGGAACATTTGAAACCCATCCCAGTGCAAGGGGAAAACCTTTGCCTTGAGTGGTCAAATGCTGCAACAGATTGCTTGTATAGGTTGTGGAATCTCCACTCAAGCAGACTAGCCACTTTAACTAGCCACTGCCTTCAGCATTAGGATCTGAATAGACTTACACTGAGTAGGGTGTTGTGTTTTCCTGTGGTTCCTTCCAACTACTTCTATCTAAGGTAGTCATTGTAGGAGGGTGGATTGTAAGATAATAGAGATAGTGCTGAAGGCAATCTCACCCCTGAGGAGCTGCAGCTGAACTAATTACCAAAGAGTAGAAACAGCCTTGCCCTTAACTGGTCACAGTGTCCAATAAGGATGGGTGGTATAAAAGAGTGGATTATCTGGTTAGGAGGAGAGTTGGGGTCAGCTGGCTGTGCTGTGAGGAGTAAGGGTCAGGTGGTTGTGCAAGGGACAGTAAGGGCTGGTATCTGCTAGGGACAGGCAGGAGTCAGTCGGCCATGTGGAAGAAAGAGGAAAGGAGTCAGTGGAGCTGTCCATGAGAACTCGCAGAGAGAAGGTGTGAAAGTTTTACAGCAGGGTGATGAACTGATGGTGACAGTCAGTTCCCATCCACTGTCAACTGGTGCCAAGCACTGATGCTGACAAGTCATTGAATGCACATGGACTGATGCCAGTAAGAGAGGTTTTTCTCTCTTCAATCATAGTTTTGAAGTGACAGGTACAGGTCAGTAGTGTTTTGTTTTGCAGGGGAATATATAAAAATGAAGCAACTAAAATGAAAGAAAAAGAAATCAGTTGTGAATTTTCATTTGTATAGTGTGTTGCTTGAATCTTAGAAGTGCATGAATAGTATTGTATGTATTGCACTTTCTCTATCATTTGATAACTTGTCTCACAAGAACATCATAGTAATTGCGGTCACCAGCTATTTGCCTACACCAATGAATCCAGCTAAAACCTAGACTTTTTGCTTTTCCTGGTCTGTTTTCTTTTTTCCTGTAGTTTCTGATTTCCAGGCTAATTGTGATGATGATGTGTATTCCTTCTGCTGAGAGAAGTTTATTAGTAATTTTGAAGCCTTGTCTTCAATGGAGAGGTGAAGTAATTTTATTGTAGCAACCGCATACAGAGTTAGTATAAATTGTATACTGAGTGCTTTGATTAACAGCTTAGCAGTTTCCTACTTGAAGTGTCTTGGTGCTTTTCCACTATGTTACTAGCTAGAAAATTAACAGGCTTTGACATTTTCTCCACTGACAGTCCAATATTTGAAAGCCTAAAAGAGAAATGCTTGCATGTAGGCTAGTAACTAGTTACAGGATCATCTTTGTTCTCTCAGGCTAATACTCCAGAGAGGAAAAGCACCAAGACAAAACCATTGTGCAATGTATGCTCAGTTCTAAAGTCAGTTCAGATAGCTTGGCTGTTGTACATTGATAATGAATCTGTTTCTGGCCTTTCTTGGTTTTCTCTCTTGTAATACTTCTCCCCCCCCCAAGTCATGTATTTTGAGTATAAAATAATATCCAGAAATAAATGGTAGCTATACAGACATTATAGTCTCACTATGGGATTAAATACACAGGCAGTTCTGGGTGAAGTTGTATAAATCATAGCAGTGTGCTCCATCAACTTCCATTTTTATACCCATAAGATGAGGCATTAAGAACAGTTTTTACCTTGTAAAATGAAGAAAGAGAAACAATAAGAATTTATTGCAGCCCATAAACAAAAGAAAAAAAAGGGAATAGAATTTAAGCAATAATGTGCTAACTCAAAACAATCCAGAGAATAATATTATGTGTATATATAAATGAATTCAGTGTAATAAATAACATGGAAAGAACATTGTAAATCATAAGACCTAGTTTAGTTTGCAGTTTGTTTTATGTACTATCAATCAGGCCTTATAGGAAACTATAGAGCATAATTTTACAGTGCACTCCTTTAAACTGGGTTTGTGTATGTGAAGATGGTGAAATAATAATGTACCAAATGTTTTCCATGTTACCAAGTGTTATAGCAACCTTGCCGTTTGCCTAGAGATCCTGCTAGAGATGAATCTTTTGCTCTCTTTGAACTTCTTAATAGGCATAGTCTGCAGTATTTGATTTCTCTTCTTGACTCTTAAGTTTTAGTATGTCAAAATTAATATTTTAGATTACTGAATAGAATTAGGAGTCAATGCAAAAATTTGTTATTGATTTGTTGGAAATTAGGTCAGGTGTCTCCTGCAGTATGCTTTTGAAGTATTTTAAAAATAAAACTGAAAATAAATTTCAAAAGTATTTTCAATAAACACTAACACTTTTGCCAGTGAGGCTTTTGGAAGCATGAAAAATATATAATCCTTTTATATATAACTGTACATGGTAAAGAAATACAGTAATGCTGAATTATGTGGTCAGAATCTTGAGTCCAAGGAAGTCCAAACTTGGATGGGTTTTCAAGAAATTGTTTGGAAGTGTTGCCATTTTTCTGTGCTTACCTATGACTTTTCAACAAAGCTGTGTTATAAAGCATCTTTCCAGAACCAAGCAGAACAGAACAGGGGAAGCTATTTAAAATTAGGTCTCAGATATCCATGTTTTGTAACAATCCCACCAATACTGGTAGTAGTTCCCTAGATTATAGTGTAAATGATATAAAATGATATAAATTATATAAAATTATATAGAAATTGTGGTTAGGGTCATGTTGGAAATATTTTGATGTTGATTGCCAAGTGCATCATAAAAGTCAGATTTAATACCTGGCCATTGTTCTGTTAGTATGAAACCTGGCACAAATGCTGGTGCCAGACCTTCAACCTTGTGTCAGCTTAAGAGTCTGGCAGAGATTTGCCAGATGGTCTTCCAGCCATTCACCTGGAACACTGAAGGTAATAGTCTATTTGGTCTTCTGAAATATAAATCCCATTCTCTGTATCTCAGTATGGATTCCCAGTATTGAATGTGGTCTTCATCTATAGAGATTTTCAGTACAAATATTTGTTCAGAATCATGAACAGTTGAAAAATGGGAGAGAGATCTGTTTCATTTTACTTCTAAAGCTAACTGAGAAGCTTTACCAAAATAAGTAATATTTAGCTCCAGTTAGCATGTTTATAAACTTCTCTAAGCCATATTGTTATGGTGGGCCTAAAAGGAAAAGCTTAAAGATCAGTGACCCAAAAAAAGACAATCACCCCGGAAGTGGTTAATAAATGCCAATATCTGTTTTCAAGCTGGAGAAAACAATAAGCTACACTACATTAGATTCTTACATATTTGTATCATGTATGTTTCTAATGCAAAAATGGATAAAGAGTATAAGGTTCACTGTGAAATACAATACTCATTAAATCTCATTTTTCCAAGTTCCTTACTAGGTGTTAGAGAAGCAGTTATGTAACTGTGAAATGGAGACATCTATATTAAAAGGTGAATTGTTCCCAGAAGAACTGCTCCAGTGTGGGTCCCTTCCACAAGGTGTAGTCCTTCAGGAACAGGCTGCTGCTATGTTGGTCCTCCATGGGGTCAAAAGTCCTGCCAGCACACCTGCTCCAGTGTGGGCTCCTGCCTTCACAGGGCCACTGGTCCTGTTAGGAGCCTGCTCCAGTGTGGTCTTCCCAAAGGGTGACAGACTCCTTTGGGCATCCACCTGCTCTGCTGGGAGGTCCAGCGTGGGCTGCAGGTGGATCTCTGCTTCACCAAAGGGTTGAGCACAGACTGCAGGGGCACAGCTGCCTCACCATGGTCTGCACCATGGGCTGCAGGGGGATCTCTGCTCCAGCACCTGGAGCACCTCCTCCTGCCGCTCACTGACCTTGGTGTCTGCAGAGTTGTTCTTCATACATAGTTTTCATTCATCTCTTCTGGCTGCTGTTGTTTTGCAGCAGTTTTTTCCCCCCTTTTAAGTCTGTTATCTCAGAGGTGTTGCTGCTGTTACTGTAATCCCCTTCATACCCAAAGCCTTGTCACACAAACCCAATACAAATAGTTATGTCAATGTATTCTGTAAGTGCTTTAAAATGTATTATTTGTTCCAGAGGTTTTTTTTTTTGGACAGGGTGGATCTGAGATCTTAAAAGTAATGGATTTTGAAGAGTATTGTGAAAATTTGTATTTGGATAGCTAATATTCATGTCATTGAGGACAAAACTACTTGTATGAGTCAGTACATGTGGAGCCAATATATGTGCTGAAACAGCTGGTTAATCACCATATGTGTGATACCAGACAGCTATTTCACATTTTGCCCAGACAAAAAGCTGGGATAAAAGCAGGAGCTGTGGCAGCAACCTCTGTTGTAGTGTGTAATATACAGAATTAGAAAATTTTAGGAGAAAAGGGTTCATTAGCTCTGTTGTTAATGAAAAAATATTTATTTTGTATAATCCTTGCTATATTTCAAAGTAAAATATTTATTATGACAGTTGAAAATATTGATAGAAACAGAATAATAAATTAATTCCTTGCTTTTTAACTAATTTTGACTAATAGATTTTATTGATACATATGTTTTTGTTGTGAAAAACTTTCTAAAAATACAATGCTTTTGAGGGGATTGTCTGTTTCAGAAAGACTTTTAATAAAATAGAAAGACAGTTTATTTACATATCATATGGTATCTTCCTTATGTAAGTCACATATGCTTTCTAAAAGGGGACAGTACTGCTCTAGAAAAACTAGATTTTCTTTCTAATCACTGCAAACAATGAAACTTCAAACATTACTATAATTCTTTCTGTTTTGTGGAAGGATTATTTTAACAGAAACTTTTAAAATCAATGTGTACATGATTTAGTTCTGTCACTTGCAGTGCTATAAACCATGTTATGCTATATTCTAGATCTTTGGCAAATGTACAGTTTGCAGAATGTATTTGTCTAGAATGAAGTTAAAAGATGGAAAATTAGTGCAATTTGTTGATAAAATTTCCTAGTATTAAAAAATGATCAAAAAAGATTAAGATGTTCTGATGTTATTCAAGTGATTAAGTAATTTACACTGCAGAGATCCACTTCCAAACTTAAGCCCTCAAACAAACCCATTGTTTTGCAACACTGGGAGAGTACATACAGATCCTGGCTTTGTTCTATTTTGATGAAATGTGTCATTGATAAAAGAGAGTTCAAGCTTCCCTAAAGCAATTAAAATGTTCTTGCCTCAGGTGGTAAATAAAAGCACATGATAGAACTAAAGCATACTGGGAGAGTGGTAATCAGTACAGTAGTTCGGTATTGAACAATATTGAACACTGTAACAATAACACATAATAAATCATTTTGAAAGGTACATTGGATATATTTTTTTCAAGGACAAATAAAGTATATTCACAAGGATCAAAAGGACACTTTAGTTATTTTTATACTTTATTTTAGAAATTATTGACAGTTTTTTTTAAGTAGCTTTAGCTTGCTTGACTGCAAAATGTTTCTGAGGATACTTTTGGGTATTGGTCCGATAGATGTAAATAAGTTTATTGAAAGCTTTTTTTCTTGATAAGATCATGTGGCTGTAATGTTTCATTTTTAAGAGCTCTGTCCTGATTTTTGTACATTAAATACCTTGATCTCATATGTGTGAATTGTGTTCAACCCAGTTATATCATTCAAGCCAATGTGTTGTTGCTGTTCCATCTTTACCTTTATAGAACTGAATCACTGAAAGAAACACTTATCTATTACAATTTTTTTTTGTCCATTCATAAGAATGTCACTGTGCAAGTAAAAGCAGTGCTATACAGTGTTTCTATTAAGAAAGAAGATAGAATAGGTAAGACTCCTCTTTCCTATTGGAAAATTTCCCTTTGGTCTGAAGGAATTTGACTGTTTTTTACTATCAAGAGTTTACTGTAAAATGCCAGGCTGTCCAGATCAAAATACAACTGGGATGCTGAGGGTAAATTCTGCAGGATGCCAGATTAGCTAAAAATGAAGTTGACAGAGTTACTTTATTGTGTCAGGATAGCCAGAGATCCTGAGGGAAGTGTCTTTGGTTTGGGTTAAGCTCTCAGTGAGCAGCTTCCTCATCAAAAGGCAACACAGATGCCACAAGTGGAAGTGCAAGTGAGTTTGATTAGTTTTTCCTACTGCATATCAAAGCTAAGAGCAAATTTTCTCTCCTCAAAGAACAGTCAAGGACAGTAAATAACCTGGAGGAGGTGAGTTTGAAGACATTCTTGTTGTAGCACTTTAGTGTTTGGGATACCTGCTGCTAGTATGCATTAGTTAACCTCTCAAGATAAATATTTGCCTTCATAGAAAGAAAAGAGCAGCAACAAATGTATAATACATATAGTCTGTAACTTTAAAATGTGCAGGAAAATACCCTTATTTTTTTACTTTTCTTTTTTTTTTTTTTTTTTTTTAAGTGTCACTTCTCAGAAACCTAAAAAGGGAAAAAAGTTTTGGTAGTCTTTGAATTTTATTAATAACTGTAGGAGACAAGCCTTGTCCCAGAGATTTTACCAGAAAATTGCTACATCATGCAAAATATGGCAAAAGACAACAAATATGATAGACCCAAAAACCAGTAAAGGGAGAAAAATTTTGCTTGAAGCTAAAAGACTTAAATCTATCATATCTGTATTTTTAGCATAAGCCATGCTGCCTTCTGTATTTTTTTTTCTTTTTACATCTGTTTTGTCTATAGAAAATATAAAAGGTGATAAAGTGGTAAAAGAGAATGCCCAAATGACATAAATTAGAGGACTTTTTTCATCATAGTTATTCTTCAGTGCTCCAATTTCATTCTAAAGAAACTGCATGCCATCAAAGTCATTACTACCTTTCTGTGTCTATTTCAGACATTTAAGATTACTAAGGGATTTCTTGTATGGGTTCCATATTTTTTTCAGACTTCAAGCAGGTTTTTTTCTAGATCATCCTGGAAGACTGTCCTTTATATCCTTTAGCTATTTATGCCCATTCTTTGTAACTTCATGCAATGTTTGATTTCTTAGACCACAACTGGTGGCCACATGTACAGTGTATTCCTGTGGGTCCTCTCCAATTAAGTGTAAAGAAAAGATGGTGCTGTGTTCAGAGCAGTTACACAAATGTGCAGTCCTGAAAAGACATAAAGCCTACACAAATTTATTTTACTGTACTTAGTGTACTGTATTTAATGTACCTTTCTTTCAGTAGCACTCTCAGCTTCTCTGTTGCCACTGTTCACTTTAAGCCATTTTATCTGTCATGTGCCTCCCCCACTGTTATGCCAATGGGTCCAGTAATGGGTTCCCACTGGCAAGCCAGATCAGGAAACTAATAAGGGCTGCAGGTTTAATTTTTTTTTAGGTTATTTTTGGGGTATCACCTATCTCTATAGCACCAGCAGGTAATTTGCTATTTTAAATGCAGTTCAGGTCTTCCATGAACTATTTTACACAAAGTGGTTCTTTTCAGCTCATTCCAGCTCTATTTTGTTTACTAAAAACTGAAACGGTAAACAACACAAACCTTAAAATACAAATACCAAATACAGGTACATATTAAAAATATTTAATTATTGTGATTTCTTTCTGTGCTTTGCAGTATAGCTATTCTTCTTTAGGGTGGTGATCTTAATTGTGCTGTGTTTTCCATTTTTAGTTGTTCCTAGTAATGCTCTCAGAAAACTGAAGAAATATTGCTGCTTCTTACTCTAATATATACACTTGAGAAAACACCAAAAGGGCATGTTTTTAAGCACTCCAGGCTAACTGAGCATTGACGCAGCTAGTTTAGCCATCCCACATTCTCACTGATTTTGCATCAAAAGGTAGGAAACAGAAAGTCAGTTGCAAAGTGGTATTAAAATCACACCCTAGTGAGTATACTCTGAGCAGATATGAAACACCTAACCAGAGTTCACTCTCTCCAGAGCTCGTTGTTTCTCAGAGGGCCATCCTATGTAGCTAAGCTGCAGATTCTTCCTCTTTAATCATGTTCTGCAATTGCTTCATTATTTTGTTGTACATAGAATCATAGAAAAGTTTTGGTTGGGAGTGATTGTTAAGAGGCATCTAGTCCACATCCCCTTCAATGTGAAGTGACATCTTTGGCTAAATCATTTTGCTCAGAGCTCTGTCCAACCTGACCTTTGATTTCCAGGAATATGGCATCTACCACCTCTCTGGTCATCAGGTACTGGCATTTTTCCACCTTCATTGTGAAAAACTTACTCTTTGTATGTAGTCTGTATCTACCCCCTTCTAGTTTAAAACCATTACCTCATGTCCAATTGGAAGGGCCTCTAAAATGTTTTTCTCCGTCTTTTTTTATAAGTTCCCCTTTAGAAGACTGCTCTAAGATCTCCCTAGAGTCTTCTTTTCTCCAGCATGAATAATCCCAATTTTCTTAGTCTGTCTTCATAGCTGACTTGCTCCAGCCCTCGGATCATTTCTGTGGCCTTACTCTGGACCTGCTTCAGCACATCCATGTCCTTTCTGTGCTGAGTGCCCCAGAGCTGGATGTTGCACTCTGGGTGAGGTCTCACCAGATTGGGGTAGAGAGGCTGAATCACCTTCCTCAACCTTCTATCTGCAGTGCTTGTGATGCAACCCAAGATACAATTGGTTTTCTGGACTGCAAGGGCACATTGCCAGGTTATGTCCAGCCTCTCATCCACCAGCACCCCCAAATCCTTCTTGTCAAGGCTGCTCTTAATTCTTTCATCTCCCACTGTGCATTGAGATTGGAGGTTGTCCCGACCCAGGTGCAGCACCTTGTACTTCATTATGGTGAGGTTTGCACAGACCTGCTTCCTGAGCTTGTCTAGGTCCCTCTGGATGGCCTCCTGTTCTTCAGGTGTGTCAGCTGCACACAGCCTGATGTCACCTGCAAATTTTTTGAGGGTGCACTTGATCCCACTGTCTGCGCCATTGACAAAGATATAAAACACTATTTGTTTACTTGATTCATATGTTTTACAGAGCAGGATGCTGTTCTGTTTTGCAGGATTTGGTATGCCAAAGTTCTGAGATGGGAACACTTCTATCTTCCTGTTTCCAGTCTCTTTTAGTATTTGTCAAATCTGTAGCAGCTTTAGAGCTGCTGAGTCCCTTTGTGGATTTGACTTCTGAAGAAATATATTTCTTCATAAATATAAATAATTATATAATTATAATATTATCTATTTATATATTATAATTTATATATAATTATATTTTATTTATGTATTTTACATTCTTATGCTTAATGGAGAATGTAAAATTACCATGACGTTTCACATAGGAATCCCTTTGCAATCATCTTTACCATATTTTTACTGATATCTATATATAAGTCTAGATGTCTCTTTGTATGTTCTTCATTGCATTATGTGACTTTTATGCTGCTGACATCTTCACTCCCCCTTTTGCTCTCCATTCTGCTGCTGCTTTTTGTTTTGCTCTGACCAGGCCCACTTATCTCCTGCCTGGATTGCTTATGTGGCGTGTAAGTGAAGATGATGTGTGAAACTACTGGAAACAACACTCCTATATATTTTTTGTCGACTTGAGTAATTGGTCAATGAGATATTTCTTCTAGGAAAAGCTGTTGAAGGAGTTAGGTGTCTTGGTATCATCCTCTTTATTTACAAAGAATGCTCAAAATGACAGGAATTATTAGCCTCTTTCAGGTAGCACTTGGCATAACACTTGCAGGGCTTTTTTTAGGGCTACAATCTCAGTGCTGTTCTGTGCATATTGTTGATTTATTGAGTCTTTCTCTTCATGACTTTGAATTGTACAAAATGGTATTCTGTGAAAATCCCCCTGCCTGCACAATTGGTGTGCCTTTGTTTGGCTGTCATACCTGCTTGCTCCTACATTGATTCATCTATTGCTTCCCATTATGTTCTTCCATGGAGAAGTTCAATGGCATGTTACAACTCACTTTGTCTGCCTGCTAAGGAAGCACCCAAGTGACCAAAGAATGGACAATGATCTAAGTACATAGCACACAGTGAGGTTCCTGGTTGGTGTCATGGGTTTGAATGTTTTAGAGTAAGCTAATTTTAACTGATATATCTGGTAAAAAAAAAAAAAATTATAGAGTGCTATGGTTGGAGAAAAGAGGAAATAATGGACAAATTATGCAAAATTAGTAGAATAATGTCATTTTTAAGTAAAAGGTAAGGAGAATAAATTAAAGGAAGTCCTATGCCCCTTGGGGATCATAGTGGATATTAGTCCAGGCCTACTAAATGGAGGGACTGAGACACTTAAGGGGTTAAGTGACCTGAAAAACTCTCACAGATGTAAGTTTGTAAGTAGAACATCAAGTTCCTTGTTCCTTCTTCATTCAGCTGAAAGGGAAATGGGTGTAAAATGAAGTTTATACAATTACTCAGCTAATAAATTAATTATTATATCATGCTAGTTTCAGACTTCATAATATGAGCTTTTTTTTTGAGCATTTTGATGCAACTTGCCTCTGCCATCTCCTCTTTTAATTTTGCCATTGCTGTTTAGTTATGAATTATGTTTTCCAACAATTTGCCATGAAAGTGTCCTTAAAAGCCTGAGCTTGCTGCATTGCAAAGTGGAAGGGACTTTATCTTCTTAAGCAATGTTAGTGTCATACCAAAATAAGTATGTCATCTGGGAAAACCTAGCTCCTCAAATGTTATTTCATGGAGTCTTTGTCTCTCAAGTCATACTTAGCTGAGAGCAATATCTTGAAAAGCCTGCTTGCATAGAGCCTGAAGTCCCTGCATTTTATTCCAGAGCTTTTATTCTGAGATTTTTCTACCTCCTTTTAATTTTTTTTCCCCATAGAGCAGTGTTACTTATGAGGTGGAGGGGAATGAAAAGAAAAGTATTAAATATTATTAGAATGTTTTCTTCATCCACTTTTAATTTTTTAGTTCCATGTTCCCTAAACCCAAGTAACAATAGGAGTATCCCCCTGGCTTTAGTCAGTGATTTTGGATCTAAAACAACAGATGCTGACATAAGCACAGCTCTTTTTGTCCTCTATAGGAAGCTATGATAATGATCTTAGTTCTGGACTCAACTATTGTATACAAGCACAAGATGTGCAATAGCTTGAACAAAAACAGAGACAGCAAAAAAACAAGTAGAAGAAATGGGGAAAACATGGCTATGCCTTTGCCCAAATTAACAGAAATAGACACTTATTTTTTTCTATTTACCAGGAATTTCAGGAGTATTGAATACCATGAGGTTTTAAGAACAAAGAAAATTAATGTGATCATTTGATATGTTTGGTAATAGCAGTAATACAGAACTATGCTGTTTCCAATTAACAGTGGAGCAGTATAGAAATATATTTCATTAATACACAGGTAAAAGGAGTTTACCACTAATCAGAATGAATTGCTGCATTCAACAAAGAGCTGCTACAGGTCTTTAAATTGCTTTTGCCTTGCTGCATGGATACAGCTGAACATAGTTTAATACATTTTTTACATGATGTAATTTTGTCTAGCTCATACAATGTCAGGGCAATAATAATGATATTCCAATATTAATGCAAGCACAAGATATACATATTGATGAATAATGGTCATATGTTTTTGGATCTCCTTGCCAAGTCATATTAAAATGACAAATAATTGCCATTGCTTCAGAGAAATGGTACAGGCTCTGTAGTCAAAAAGCACATTAGGGACCCACAGCGTCCATTTGTTATCCTTTGTCAGGAAAACATGGTTCTTTAATGAAAGTGAATGAAAGGACACTGATTGAGGACAGTGACACTAAACCTCTTTCTCAATAGGAGCCATGACATGAGTATTAATAAGCAGATTTAAAGGTTAAGACTCAGCTTTGAAACTCTGAAAGCACAGTAGAATCTGAAATAACTCACCTCTTGTAATATAGGGAAAATCACAGTGTAAAATGCATTGTATAAGCCTTCTAGCCACAGGAGGATAGAGCAAGTGAAAATTGGTTCCCAGACAATTCAGGCAAATGCCATTTAAAATCTCAACCCAAATATATTTTTGTTAAAGTTTTGCTTTTAATTCTGTCTTGATAAATGATTCTTTTCCTTTTCATTATCCCATCCCTCTTTGCTCCCAGTACTATAAAAATGCTAACAAAATCAACCTGGGCATTTTCTGAGCACTGGTGAGAGCAGCTGAGAAAGCAAGGGCATAGAGACACAGCCCAAGTATGAAACACCTAGAGCAATGCATTTAGTAAGAAACCAACATGTATGTTACTTGGAAGAATGAAGAAATAGCTGTATTAAAAATAGATTTTTGAATGCATAATACATTATGGTGATCACTTGTGAATTACTGAGAACCCAGAGGAGCCAGTCAGGGTCATAGAAGTCTAAAACAGTTACTCCTTGATCTTGCTGAGCTCTGTAGGTGTGTGTGGTGTCACTCTGGAGTTGGTGGTGCATGCAAGTGAGCAATACAGATGTGTGTGTCTCTCGTGGATAATGGGTGGAGCTGCTGTATCTGCATTGATAAGATTTTTCCTCTGAACCTCTGTACGATCTGCACAAACTCTGTATGAAGACAACCTCTGACCACCGACCGATCTATGTTCTTTGCCGATCTATGTTCTTTTTTTAGTCCCACTTTTCTGTGGACAGAAAATATCTTCTGTATATAACACAGGAATTGAATGGGTTTAGTGTTAGAGGAAAAATGCTATAATACTAAAATACAAGGTTTGCCATGAACAAAGTTGGGCAAAAAGTGCCAAGGTTAGAGGTATTTGAATGCAGAGACTGGTTCTGTTCATCACAGAGATGAAGTGAGCTGGAATATTTACAGTTAGATTTCAGACTATTCAAAAAAGGTTAGGTGTTACAGTGAGCTCATGGGCACTCTATTTCCCCTTCCCCGGGACCCTGTGACTCTGATCAAGATATCCCCAGACCCCTCCTTCCTGCCCCAAAGGGGTTGGCAGAGAGCCACGGAAGCCCACCTGTCCAAAGTCTATACAGACCCCTGATATTTCCTGTTTGTCCTCTTTTGCCCCACTCTCCACATGGACACCAAAGAATAAAGAGAGCTGAACCAAGTAGTTCGGGGTAAGAGCCTCTTTTGGAAATCTTTGCCATCTCCTGATATTCCTTCCCCCACAGCCTGCTTACTTCTGAGCTAGCCTAGGATATTTTGGGGGGCTGTACAGGGCGGGAACATCAATTAGGTGACTCTGAATGACTAACTTTTAAAAATCTGACAAAATGGCAAACCATGGCACAAACTGAAGACACGTATTCAAATTCAGATTTATATATGTATAAGAGCACGCAGTAAAACCAGATAAGTATTTTTAGGTGAAGCTAATAATGTTGTTGACCAAATCTACACCAGAAAATTAAGAGGGCCTGAGACTATTTTCTGATGAAGATGAAAGGCAATTAATAATATAGACATGGGTTATGCCAGGCTGTTGGCCTCTTCAGAGGTTGCCTCTATGCACGCTGCTGATTGAGACTCTTTGCCAGCTTGCAGAAGTCCTAAGTGGTGCTTAGGAGTTGGCTGAGGCAGCTAGCTGAAAGAGGGGGAAATTATACCAACTTTTCTAATAATTGCATGGTGGAGGAGTTTTATTGTTCACTGGTGCTTTTTTGTTTAATGGTATGTGTGTAGGAAACAATCTTATTTCTTCAGTAAGCAATCATTGAATCAATACAAATTGATGTTTGATATTCAATGTAGGGGAACAACAGAGATTTTAAGGATGAAATGGCTGCAGAAAATAATCAAAAGGAGATTGTAGTTTTTATAACTAACTATAAAGAAAACTTAAAAGTAATGTGTATTGGCCTGGTTAATGGAGAGCAGTAGAAACATTTTCTGTTAAAAGAGGGGTCACAATCTTTTGCAAATAACAGGAAAAAAGGAGTACACATGAGCATGCTGGTGAAATTATGGAAATTCTCAGCTCATTTCTTGGTATTCCCCTGCTTTGCATGTATCTTGGACCTCACCATTAATTCCTTCCTGTATGTAGCCATCCAAACCTGTTTAAGCAAACCCAGTACTTCTCATATATCATCCATATCCAAAGAGTGTCCTTGGTCTGGCATTTCTCTGGCATACTCAATTTCCATTTTATTTTGGGCACCCTAATTTGAAAGCCACAAGAGAACACAGACAACACAGGGGCCCCAGATCATGTGCTGTGCAATTTAGACACAGATGGTGCTCACTAGAAAAGGACTGCATGTCCCAAGCAGTGTGGCAGGAGGCATTTGGCATCGATTGTGGCTGTCACCTCTGCTGTTGCCTGTAGAAGGTGCTTTAAACAATGTGGACACAGTCTTACTTGGCCAAAGGATGACTGATGCTGGTTGGATGCAGAACTGTAAAAAACAAACAGGATATATCAGGTGAAATGTTTCTAAGAGAGAATGAAACACAAATGCCATTTTATAAGTCCTTAGTGAGATTTCATCAGGAGTACTGATCAAATTCTGCTCACTTATATGAAATAAAGCTGAGATCAAATTGAAACAATCACAAATAAAAGTTTCCTGGGTGATCAAAGAGACAGAGATTACAGCAGTTTTATTAGTCTTGCAAAAAATTAAGATGGAAGAGGATATGATTCTTCTAATCACGTCAGGAAGGGGGACGAAAGGAATTGAGAATTGCTTAAACTCAAGGACATTGTTGACTCAAATGAGCACAGGTATGTAAACGTGAATAAATAAATTTAGGCTAAAATATAAAGAAATGCAACCTTTAAGAGAGAGAATTTGTGAAAATACTGTGTGTGTGTGTGTTGTGGTTTAACCCTAGCCAGCAGCCAAGCCCCATGTAGACACTGTCTCTTGCCCACTAATGAGTCTGGGGAGAAAATCAAAAGAGTAAAAGCAGGTAAACTTGTGGGTTGAGGTAAAGACAGTTTAATAGGGAAAGTAAAAGCTTTGCATGCAAACAAAACAAAACAAGGATTTAATTTGGTGCTTCTCATGGGCAGGCAAATGTTCAGCCATCCCCAGTAAAGCAGAGCCCCATCATGTGGGGAAGACAAACACCATCACTCCAAATATCCTCCCATTCCTCCTTCTTCCCTGTGTTCTGTATACTGAGCATGACACCATATGGTCTGGAATATCCCTTGGGTCACTTTGGGTCACCTGTCCCATCTGTGTCTCCTCCCAGCTTCCCATGCACTCCCAGCTCCATTGCCTTTGTGGTAGTACCAAAAGCAGGAAAGGCCTTGGCCCTGTGTAAGCTCTGCTCAGCAACAATAAAAACATCTCTATATTATCAACCCCGTGCTCAGCACAAATCCAAAACACAACCCTGTACAAGTCACTGTGGAGAAAATTAACTCTACCCCAGCTGAAACCATCACAGTGAGCTGTGGACACAAGACACCTGGATTTTCAGATGGAGGCTGATGAATGTAGGAAAGGAATTATGTGACTGATGGTCCAGAGATTACACATGACTATTTATTTTATGTATCTCAAATACTGTAGAAATATTGTTCATAGAAAGCATTCTAGTATTATAGTTTCTTAGTTGCTCTTTTAACATGTAAGAATTGAAGTAATTTTCATTCTTGAAATTCTTTATTATACTTACATTGAACAAAATATCTATGTGATTTCCATCTCTAGCTGTATCAAGTAGATGATAAACTACAGATACTGGTGCCTTAACTGAGAAATTAGATGCATACACTGAGAAATGCTTCAGTAATGTATGTGTGCATTGTATGATTTCATAGAAATACTGTATCACACAATTTGAGTTTTGCAATTTGAACTTTGAAAATTTATATGTGATATGTGGGTTGTTTGAATGTAGTATCTGCTGCTTGAAGTTTTTTAAGGTTATTCTTTTGTTTTGCTTCATTTCTGATCTGCAGTGAGGCTTGCTCCTGCAATGACAGGAGGGACAAATTGTTCATAGATCTTGTGTGCCATTCCTAATACAGTATATTTTCGGTACTGTAGTTCTCATGTGTGGTGTTAGAAGTAGTTGAATGAAGAGACAGAACGTCAATATCTTGGTAAATAATAGACTTATTTTTCTTGCTGATAGTCTGATCTTTCTGGAGCTCCCTCCCAGAGTCCCAGGTCCTAACCAGACTGGTCTCCACAATCTAGTAATAGACTTTTGTTGTGACGAGCTATGTTTTTAATTTTGAAGAAATTTAAAAAAATCAAAGTGGAGGATCTGGTGCTGATTATATTGCATTGAAATTCATGGCAAAACACTTCTAATATTTTCTTATGCTATGATAGTGTATGCTTTTTCAAATTTCCTTTAAGAAACAAAGGTTTTCTTTAGAGCTGCGAGATAAACTCATTCAATAGTGAATTCAATTCAGTTTTCAAATAGACAATAGCAGACTCCACAGACATTCGCAATACTGGTTTTATATCAGTTATATGTACAGAAATAATACACATGCAAAATTTCTATTTAAATGTGTTCCTAAATCCAATGTTGTAAGAAAAAGTCTCAAAAGTTACCGTCATTGAAAAGAATTAGATAGAAATGCATTCATGATTCACTTTTCATACTGGAGGTATAAAGAACATTCTTTTCCATAGTTAGGCAGGTAGTGTTTAACAAGACCAATAGTTTCCCTTTGTCCTTATGGCGCTCCATGTAGCCAGTGCCTGCTATTATATTTATCCTAAATAGCAGCCCCACTTGTCGTAGTTCTGTTCAGACATTTATTATTCACAGCTTATCAGAGTGGGAGTTGAAGACAGATTGCTGTCTTTACATTTTCCTGGACGTTAAGCAAAAAATACTTCCTAGTGTAACACAGAGTCCCACTGTAGGAGATGCCATCACCTTGTACGGCATGGGTCCTGTAACCAGACAGCCCTTGGTGCTTCACTGCAGCTTGGGGAGTTCTCTGGCAGCTGGAGGTAGGTAACAGCATATGAATACCCATATACTATCACTTTGGATAGCATGTCCTGTGGTGACTGTACCATTTTGTTGCCCTAGAAATGCATTAATAAATAAAGCTATGGGCAGAGGCTGTCCTTGAAAACACTGCTAGCTTCCATTGAATTTTGTGGGTGGGCAGTGCTTTGGCCCCAGGAAACCATCTTCATGAGCTTTATAACAAATTACTAATGTGTCTTCAGCAGAGCTGTGCTACTCCTGCAGCAGAGAGCTAATGAACCTTTCTGTGTGATTAGAGGTGGAAAGTTTGTAAATAACAAATAATATTTCCAAAAATTATTTGCCCAATGTTATTTTACTGTCTTAACTTTTGCACTAACTGGACAGTCTGGTTTAAAATTCATATAAAGGTATTTTTTAATGAAAAAACCTACAAATCATAACCAAGACTCAATAAATTTAAATATAAAATATGAATAATTTTCTTATCAGATTAATCATCTATATTTTTTAAATACAATTTTGTTACAGCTTTGTTTACTGGAGAAACATGGTTTAACAGCTCTCAAGTACTGCTCAGTTTCTCAGAGATATTAAAGTATCCAAATGGGCCTTGAAATGTTGGGAATATGTGCCTTTGTTTAAACATGGAAAGAACTGAACAGACAATTTTGCCTATGTTTGCCTCCATCCTATGTTTGCCTCCATCTTGCTGTGTGCTGAGTCTACTTACATGGGTAAGGTAAAGCCTGTACCTAGATTATATTCTTGCCTGCATCAGGATCAGAATCTAGAAGTTTTACATGAAGTCAAATGCTTTCTGTCTCTGATCTTGTTCCTACCTAAGATATGTTTTTACCTTTGATTTCCGGAGGAGTAGAATCGAATGCAAATATTTGACTCTGCTTTGAACTAATTTTCAAGGCAGTGTAGTAATGTAGAAAGCGTAAAAACTTTTTACAAAAAGCATTAATTCAATTTCATAACTGCAACAAACACAGTGGGTTTTTGTGTAGATTTTAAGTGGATGGAGAAGTCAACAACTATCTCAGCTTGGCAATGAAAAGAGAATCCCTTGAAACTGTCTATAGAACTTGCTCCCTTGCATAGCCTTTACTCCAAGTTGGAGGATGCTCTCAACGGGAAGATAATGAAGGTGCTGGCTAGGCTAGATGGAGATGAATAATTAAAGAAGCTTGTAAATTATGTTGCCATCAATTGCTGGAGGATATGATCTTGCTGCAAAGGAACTGGCTCTCATATGTCTGAGGCATTTTTCAGAAGATATTAAGAATTAATATTAGATGCATAATTACTTTTCTTGAAGGTGTATTAGTACATTAGAGGTAGAATATTCAATAATATCTATTATCCCACATTACCTATACTTTGAGCAGTTGTATCACTGCTTATATTTCTGCATCTCTAGTGAATATTTTTCTAGAATAAATGTATTTTAGAAAATGGTAGATTGTCGTTCTCAACATGCAGCATGTTTTTTGTTTCTTTTTTCTCTTTTATATTTTATTCTCTTTACGTATTTTCTTTCCTCCTTTAATTTAATGGGAACGATACACAGAAGGCAGGCAGATAAATGTACTGAAACCTTGTTAGCATTTAATCTCTTTATAGATAAATGCAAATATTTCTGTCAGTTATACTGGAGCTCTGTCCAACAGTCATCTGAGGAACTTATTCATCCATTTTTCACAATGTGTCCAGTATTATCAGTTGCTGAAGATTGTGATCCAGAATATTCATTCCTGATGAAAATAATAGAATTAGGCCACAGGGCTTCAGAAAATTGCTTTCATATTCAAGCAGTGCTACACATATACAGACACCTTGTTGATGATTTTCCTGCCCTGAAGAAAATATATTGCTGCTGCCACAAGCCTGCCTTTTGGCACTTTGTCACTTACAAGTGATGAAAAAATTGCAACAAAGAGACTTCTTTTTAATCTCGTAGGTCATCGTTTGTTCTCTGGACAGTCCTCCCTTTGTCCTCTCATTTATTCTAGATATGGTGGAAAAATTCTTTTAGTTGCCTCTAAACGTATCTTAAAAATACAAAACCCAAAAAGTCAGCCTCAATGTACCCTGAAATTTGTAATATGACGACTTCTTTCTTCATGTTTCTCATTTAGATCAAAAGTTCTGTGTGCATCCTATCTATATTTTTCTTGGACAGCTGAATTGCAGGCAGGCTTTTTGAGTTATAAATTGACATCAAACTATAAACCTTTTGAGAGGCATTTAATTCCTTTAATTCTGTGATATCCCAGAATCATGTGGTAATTGTATTATTGAAATTATATCCATTTGTTACTGCTAAACATTTAAACTTTCCTTTTTTTAAATTCAGTTATTTGGCCCAGCAATTCAAAGTTGCAGGAATGTGGTGATGGGTAGAAAGAAAGAAAAAAGTGAACAAATCCATGTATACATTGAATATTTTGAAGATAAGCTTTCATACCATTAGCACAAACAATTAATCTGGCTATATTTTTTCCTACATTTTCTATACTTTCTAGGATATTTTTTTCTTATCTTTGTCAGCTTCTTCTTCAGCTTCATACCAGAATGAAACCCCAAACCTCTCTGTGACATATGCAGCATTTTGTCTCCTGTCTACATTCTCTTTCAGTTTGAATCTCCTCCTGTTGGAGATATGGAGATTTCCATATTTCCTGTTGGAGATATGGAAAGAGTAAAAAGAAGCTTAAAATCTCCTGAGAACAGCAGCAGAAGAAGGTACCCCTGGAGTGTGCCAAGAAGAGGCTGTGGAGGTATCACAGCTTGAAGAATGTGTCCAAAGGAAATACAGAAATGCAAAGCTTGCTGATATGAGTAAAACCTCCAGAAGCCTAAGACTTTCACAGTTCCTTTCAAAGCCAAGCATTAAGAAATACAGAAATGGCCACTTAGGTGCCTAAATAACCATTAAAGGCCAAACCCCCTGTAAGTGTTCAGGCAAAACAAGACTCATCACTCCAGATGAAGGGATTCCTGTGTTTGAACTAATCACTACTGCAGATAATGAACAGATTACCCATTTACATGGATTTAAGACTATGAGTAGAAATATCCTGGGACTCTGGCCTGTGTCACTTTCCCTTATCTCAAAAAAATCATTGCATGTTCACCAGTATAAAGGGGCAAAAGCAGAAATAGCCACAATGAGCATTCTTGATTCTTTGTGGAATTCTTCACAGTGTGGACTTAAGGATAATGAACCACCATTTTCTAATTAAATTATACTGCTTGACAACCTGCACAACAAGTAAAGATAAAAGGCTAAATATCCAAGGTCAGAAAATTATTTTTCACTGAGTAAAGTGCCCTTTTGGATTTACTAATTATTAGCTTTCATTTTTATATTTGCCTTCTTAATTTTATTTTTTAGTAGATATTTGAACTTCAAATACAAAATGCAGTTCCTCAAAAAAAGGTGTAAATGTTGTTCTAAGTATTTTCTCAGTATGATATTGTATTGTAAATAATTGTGCAAGTGATGGGACATCACTCTTAAAGTTTCTCTCAAACTCTTCTATTACATGTCACCTCTTCCTGATTTTATCCTGACAACATAAGATTTTGCATGGTTACCATGAAAATGTATGTGTTTCCATGTTAAGAATGAATTGCATTAAATAAGGCAAGGAAGGCAATTTCCTCAATGCAGAGTATAATATGGAAAAAAACAAGCCAAAACAAAATGATGAAAAGCATGAGTGGTTTTAAGTCTCTGTTGGAATTTTCTAAAAATTTTAGGAGGCCTTTGAAGTATTATTTCATTTCACAGCAACCACTGGTAGTTTCTGAACTGATATTCTAAAGCTGTGTTTATACCAGGAACTGAATTCTGTAGTCAGATGCAAGCTGAGTAATTTTGTAATAATGAGGGGGTTTTGTAATAAAATTAGCCAGACTCTTGCTGTGCTTATCCAGGGCTGCCCATTTGCCCCTGGCACACTCAGCAGCATGGCTTCATGCCTGTGCTCTGGTCTTCAGCCCTGGCTACCCTGTCTCACACAAACTTGCTGTGCCAAAAAGGGACAATGCACAGCAGCTGATCCTGAGTCAATTGCTGCCTTACAATTGAACACTGAATTAATGTGTAGCTCAGTTTAAAAATTCCTGGTTGAGACTCATTGCAGCCAAATGCAGGAGGAGTTGTGCTGAACCAGCATAGGTGGCTGGAGCTGAGGCTTCATCTTACCCTGCACCAGGTACAAGACATATCTGTCTCCTGGTGATATAGCTAGGTTAAATGTGAGCATACTGTGTGAATGGTAAAGGGTGTAGCACAGACAGGAATGTTAATGTAATCGTGCAAAAAATTTCCCCAGGTTTATCAAACACTTTTTTAAATCACCACATAGTTCAGGATTTAACAATCATTCTGCCAGCTCTGGCATTTTGCCTGTATATAGCTGTTAATGTTTTCTTCAGTTTTATTTATTTCTTCAACAATCCTCTAGTATTTAATCAGCTCTATTTTTTTTTCCTTTAGTGAAGCAGAGCTTCTCTATTACAATCCTGAATCTCCACACTCAGATCCTTGTGGTAACCCTGGCAACCCTGCTGGCACGGTGGGCTACAGCTCCAGCACCTCTGACTGGGCAAAGTGGAATCCTTTCCCCCAGCCCTGCAGGCTAAGCTGGAGTGTCACCACTGCTGACATGTCACCCTCTCTTATGGTGGTGACTGCAAAAAGGTGACATGGCTTACTTCTTCATCATAAAAGGTGGTAGGGCTGAGCCTAAATATGCTTTTCAGATTTTGTAATTATTGCTCACACTGGAAACTATAGGACAAGATTTCTAAATTCTTTTTAAATTCTTTAATTGAGCAAACAGTTCTGTGTTTGCTACAGACAATTTTTTTTAAAAGGAAGGAATTTTCTCTCCTGTTCTATAGATTCCACAAGCACTCACTCTGTTAGCATAATCCATAACCTATTAACATAATCTATATTACATTCTCTGGTATCATCTATTCAATTATACATCCATAGGACATGTGAAATTAGTATGCATTCAGATCATCCAAATCCTTACTGTTTTTCTTTAGATATTTCCCAAGAATACTTGTTCCCATTTCCTACATGTATACTTGAAAAACTTTAGGAAGGAAATTTTGAACTGATAGGCTTAAAATATGGGCTGTTGCTCACTTGAGAGATATTGAGAGTTGCTGTGGCTTCCTTTCAATGGGAGCAGGTTAAAACTTGCATGGTTAAAGCATGGTTAAAACTTGTTCAAACTGAGCTATTGTAAATTTTTAAATCATAAATTCTGTCTGCAGTCCTCTGGTTCAGGCAATCTTGCTAAGTGTTCCATATGTTCTCTCCAATAGCTTTCTGTTTTATAGGTTCCTTCAGTTTTGTTGCTTTTCAGGGTCCTAACTTTAGTGTGTTCATGTTTTAGAGAGGTGATATAATAGCCTTTCTTATTTAGATCTGGTATTTCTTGGAAAATTTTCTTCTATAAGTTTACAAAACAACTGAACATTCAGAAGAATAAATGTAGCTTATAGAATATTGTAAACTTTTGAAACATTTCACTTTATGTATGTTAGTGTCTTGGTTTGCTCTTCATTAAAATCCCAAGAGTTGAAAGTTTGCTTTTAGTTTTAGTCTTCAAAATTCACAATATTAGATACATTGATTTATTGATACTAGTTTAACCAAATCAGGTATTGAGGCTTTCTGCAACAATTGAATTGAAATTGATTTATGACAAAAGATTAATGGGTAATTTCTTCTTGATCCATTGTTGTGTGTGGGAAAAGGCTGAAGACATAGACTAACTGTTCAAATTTTTTCCTTGTATAAGCCTAGGACAAAACTGGAATGAGCAAGGGGCAAGAAAGATTAGACTCAAGGTTATAGTTTGAATTAGGGTTGAGAGTGGGACTGAGGCTTGGGTTGATAGTGTTACACCTTAATCCTCTGACACCTTGTCCATGTGGGTTTAAGATCTTTGTGAATGCTGCTGGTTTAGCAGTATCTGTAGCGTTGTGGATAGGGTTCTAAGTTTGTTAAAATTTGCTTAATGTTTGGATTCTACTTATCTTCTACAGTGAGAATGAGGGCTGGGGCACACAAGGTCCTACAATTTATGTGCCTGTTGAGGGTGGGGTTTTGCCATAATGCTAAAGGTGGGGTTGGTTATGGGTTAGTTATGGAAAATCATTGGAGCTAGAGTTAGTTTGGGCATGTGGAATATGCAAATAATAGAATCATAGAGTCACAGAATCATAGAATGGTTTGGGAGAGGAGGGACCTTAAAGATCATCTAGTTCCAGCACCCCTGCCATGAGTAAGAATGCCCATGACCAGAGCTCCATCCAGCCTGTCCTTGAACACTTCCAGGGATGGGGCACCCACAGCTTCTCAGGGCAACCTCTTCCAGTGTTTCACCACCCTCTGAATAAGGGATTTCTTCCTAATACGTAAATCTATCTTAAAATGGTTCCCTTTTGTTCTGTTATTACCTCTTCATGTAAGTCTGGCAATCTTCCTTATTCTTGTAGATTTTTTACAATTTATCATTAATTCATTCTGTACCAAGTGTCAGCAGGCTGCATTTCAAGCTGCCTGTACTCCAGGCCCACTAGGGACTATGCCACCAATGTCTTTGAAGGGTCCCTCCAGGAAGGTCTGCAGAGGAGCCCCAGGCACGAATCCCTTCTCAAATTTAGGGTTAGGCACAATGCTGAAAAGACAGTGGATGGCTCATGGCTCTATTGGACCACATGAAGGCTAGTCTGACTGAGGCGTGGTATGGATTCTGTCTTTCCACAAAAGAGCACTTGAGTTTAGTGTTAAGTGTTAGATAAGTGGCTTGATGCTCTTAATGATATTCATACTGCACACAGACCTAGTTGAGGACATACAAGAAAATTGCAAAATGGTTTTTAGTCCATTATATTCTGTGATATGTAGCAGAGGCCAAGTGGAGTTAGATCACAGGCAGGCAGAGGACCACCACATGTTGATTTTATTGCGCAGTACCTGAAGGTCCTCATTGTAATAAATAAATAAATAAATAAATAAACACTCTTTTCCAACTATGAAAATGACCGATGGAAAATTGCTAGCTCGGACAGTTTCACTGACTAGGCCGGGGATTTGGCAAGGTACAGAAATAAACCAAGCACTTCAGGCACTGCTCTTTCTAATATGTTTTTGCCGGCCTTTGTCATATTGTTAACAATAATCCTTAACAGTTGTTTGACACCGTTCCCCTGGCCAAAATCAAACATAACTGGTTTCCCATTTCACATCAATTGTTAGCCAGTTTTTCAGATGTTAAATTTCATACAGTAGTAATAAGAAAAAAGTTCCTGGTGTCTATGGCACTAATCAAACTTCATCTTTAAAGCTAATAGAAGCAAAGAATAAAAAAAATACTTCTTGCTCTGGCCCAGTCTCCTGTTTCTGTGTCCTCTTTCTTCCAAGATCATGTAGCAAAAGTAATAATTTATCTACATTTTGTAAATCTAATCAGAACCCTTACTAGCGCTAACCATTATTGAGACATAGTTAATGTGAACAGAAATTGTTCCCAAACTGTAATTGATTTGAGCATCAAGCTGTATAAATTAGCATGTTTCTGTGACCATGACCTAAAATCAGTCCTAACCCTGAACTTAAAAACAGTCTGGGACACCTCATGTACAAACTGTTTGTTTTCCTCCAAGTGTCAGTGTTTCTCCTAGTTCTGTGAATCTTGAAGGAGCAATTCAGCTTCTTCTTTTGTAATCACACCTCCAAACTCAAGATTAATTGTAGCAATTTTACCTTTGCTGTTAAAGTACAATGCAGATCAAAGCAGTCTCTGCAACTTTAATAAACTCTCAGGCATTAACTGTCATGCTTTAGTCATAGTTCTTTTAAAATTCATGTTGTTTTTTTCTATGTTTTATTCACTTCTAGTGCATAATAAGAAACTATAATAGGGCTTTGCTTCACATTATTAAGGAGCACACATTTGATTTTAGGTGATGTAACATATAGTAGGGCAATAGCTTACCTAGCAACAACAGTAAGATTGCAGATAAATGTAGTTAGGGAATGTCTAAACTGTAAAATGTCTCACAGTTAGAAACCCTTAGAAAAAAAACTTTGACAGGGTAAAGCATAAATAAATAAAAACAAAATGTTATTAACATTCTACTATTATGAAATTCATGATGATGGCACCCAGTAATATTTGTATTGCAGTATCATGTTTATAATGAAGAGTCCTGTCTTTGTGAACCATTGAGCTAACAATTAGTGGATATGTGACTGCAGTGGGATGTGTGTGGCTGTAGTCAGCTCTGCACTCCTTAGTAGTTTAGCCAAAAAGACAAATACAGCACAAGGCAGAACAGTCAATCTTTCATTAGATATCTTAAGAAAAGAATCACATAATTGAGAGTAATATAGAAAAAATTGGTCTAGACCAGTTTGTGCTTCATTGCTCCAGTGTGTTTGATTTCCTTGCCAGGCTTTATAGCATGAGCTTTGTTCCAGGGTAAGCAATTTAAGCCTGACTCAATGTGCATTTTTCCTACTGTTTCTTTTGCCTTGGATGTTTAGCTGTTTGGAAACATTCAACTCTCACTGTTTCAGTAGGAGCATAGGAAAGTTCAGCTGACAGTACTACCTGTGTAAAATTGTAGCATTACTGATTCTTACCACAGATCCAGTTTCTCTGACAAAGATGACAATCACTCCATCTTCAATCATTGGAGTATCAGGACACTTTAGTATTAAGAGAGAAATTCCCTGCAGTATTCTATTTACAGATAATTTGTCTTCTTAATAGTCTCTTGAAAAATTGATGACAAAATTTGGTAACAGATTGTCATGCAGGGCATAATATACAATCTGTAGCTTGCAAGTTTTCACACACATCAAAGTAGGGAGATCCATTATACTGGTACACCACTAGGTCTTTCAAAACAGCAGTGCAAAACACACTGTACCAGATATATCTCTTTTTTGGTTGTAAAAACCCTCAGCACAGTCAGCCATGGAAAAAAATGGCAGAACTCTTAGATCTTGTGTGTATCAATGCGTAGGGAGTTCGTCATGAGGTGATACTTTTAGAACACAAACTGTGATATACAGTCATTGCTTTGAAATGTTAGAGAATAAGTTGGGAAGAAAAGTATAAATATCCACTGTCTTGAGGTGCCAGAAGGCATGAAAAATTACCACCCGATAAATCTTGTTGGGTTAAAAAATGAGTTCCTGGCACCTCTAGGACTGAGTACACAGGATTACCTGATTTATGGGAGTTATGAAGTTACATGGTGCCACTTCAGAAGCCCAAGGCAGGGAGCTGTTCAGGTGGAAGTATAAATAGTGATTATACTTGATTTTCAATACTGAGGTAGAAAGGAAGAAAAAGTTCCAGCAAGCCTCAATTACTCTTTGAGATCTTGTTGTGGAGATTATCTTCCTACCAGATACAACAGCATTAGGGCAGCTTCCAGCATCACATCAGAGTGGTCCTTCGCTGAAAAAGGAGAACTAGCCAAAAGCCAAATGTTTAATGGGGATGTGGATTTTCATGCAGACAACTAGGGGAAGTTTCTTCTTCTGCAAGAATGGGATGTTTGGATCCTCACATAAGAGCAAGCAAATTCTCCAAATGCACAGTTGGGCAGCTGAACAAGGGAATAATTAGCTTTTAGATTTTGGGTGTGGGTACATGGGACTGTTAGAGAACTATTTCAGATTTGACCAAATCCTGCTTGTATTACACTTGAAAGTAGTTATGGTATCTGATTAATGGAATAGTATGAAAATGATAGTCAGTGCAAGTAACTTGATTATCAAAATGACAGTGTCCAAAAGGTGAGCACTTTTCTTATTTCTTTTTTGGGATTTTTGGGACTGTTTTCCCACTTTCTTCATATTATTAAAACACCAGTAGCATGAAGTAGCAAGTAGATTATCTTGGAGATTATCTAGGTGTAGGTGCTCATGCCTTGAGGCAGGGAATGGAGTGGAGGGTCTCTGAAATTATTGTTTTCAGTGCTTAGAAGAGTACTGGAAGTACAGCTTGATTCTGCTGAATCTGTCAGTCTCTTTTCAAAACAGACTTGCCTGGTATATCACTGATTGAGAGGAAAACTAAGTAAGGATTCAGGCTTATTTACCAGGGAAGAAACAACATGATAGCCTGCTTGAACTTAGGAACTCGGGTTGTAGGAGATGTTGTGTGCCTTAACTCTAATGGGAATGCTGGAAACTATTCAGTAAGAAGAACACAATCAGTTCTGTTTAGATTCCTAACTTTAGAAAATAAAACTTGTTCTTTTCCTTTTTACAGAACTGAAATACTTTGAGAGCCTTTGAGAGACTGGAAATGTGAATAATTTATGCAAAGCTATTGATAATAGCTCTATTTCAAGTTCTTTCTCATCAGTAAGAACTTACAGGTTCAATTCCTCTAAAACTCCAGTTCTTTCTCAGACATAAATTGCAGGTGCCATAATTTCCCTCAAAACATTTTATCTTTCCTTCTATATTTTTCTTCCTCCTATCAGCAGATTTGCTTTCTTTCCCGCTTTCTTTCCTTTTCAATAAAAATATTTCTCTTACTTCAGAGAACAATAATAGAAATAAAGAAATTGTTACTCCAAATAGAAAAAGCTAGGTATGAAGCTTTTTCATGATAATCTTTCTGTAAAAACTTGAAATTGAGAAGTCTACCATGTGTTAGCATGGGCCAGTTATTTCTAAACTTCCCAGATAACAGAAATTTTAACTTTGCAAGATAATTTTTTTAGGCCATCAACAGCATTTTCTATCAATTTCTGCCTTACTGGAATATGCTGAGTGGGTGCACAAGTCCTGCATGCTGGGCAAGAACACACCCACACCACCCCCTCTCCTAGCTGGGTGCATGGCCTCACACTGGCTGGTGCTGCTGCCACCACCAAGGACTTCCCTACAATAGTCCTCTCCGTGGTGGGGCATCAGCTTGCCAAGAAATATAAGAATAAATAGTTCTTGAGAAATGAGGGCGCTTCCACTGCTGTTAACTGTGCTAAACGTAGATTAATGAAGTGAGCTCTGGTTTGTAAAGAGCTGGACAGGCTGAGACTGATCAGAAGCCATAGGTCAGATGCAGAAATGATTTCACTTTTCTTTCTAAACCCCTAAACTGAGTCCACATTTAGAAGGAAACCTTGTTTCAACTCTCCATTGGCAGAATAACTTGTGATTTTTTTAATCTGTTAGATGTCCACATAAGAGATCACAACCAGGAAAAATCTGGGCTATGAATATAAAATTCTACTTTTTGCTGAAGAACTATTTGGGGCCAGAATGATTCTCTGGCAGAACTCCCATTCATGCAGGCTGCATTTAAAGAATGTGAATATGAAGACATCACAGAAAAAAAAAGAAAATTGAAGTGAATATTGTAGTTACAAAATGAAAAGTGTATTTTATTTATGATTTTTTTCACTGTGTTTTCACATACAATTTTGTTCTAAAAAATTCTGGCTTATCCTGTCTTAGTATACACTTAGGTGCATTTACTGGTTAGCTGTAACGTGTTTTTTTAAACCAAGCTAAAGAATTAATTTTTCCTACTAAATAGGATTAAATTTTCCTTTCAAAAGGACTTAATTTACTTTACTTCTTGAAAACACACTGTGGGAACCATGCCTCAGTCAAAACACAGCTTCATGAAAAATGAAAAACTCCTTTTAGTCCTGTAATTTTATGATAAAATTTAGTACTAAACTTTATTAAGCAATGTTCTACTTTTATAATGTAATACAGTAACATTTTAGAAGTGTGCTCTACTTCTAGAAGTGGTTAAGAAATCTACTTATGCATCTGATAAGTAATTCTGGCAGGTAAGAGCCAAAGTGCTGCTCTTTCTATGTGCACCTATGTATAATTGTGCAGTGGACTTTCACAGGAACAACACAGCGTTATTGAAGATTTGTCTTGAAAGATTTATTTTATTTTGTTAAAACAAGTCATTAGATTTATCTCTTTCAGTACCGTAGGTCTTCATTGAGTCAAATAAACCATATTTTGTTTACCGCCTTGGAAAGATATAAATGCTAAATACTCTTTAACTTTATTTTATGGGAGTGAATATTATATTCCTCTTTCCAGTGACCTTTTATTGCCTGGTGAATAAAAAAATAATTTACCAGACAGAAATAACAGCCAGAGGAAGGTGGGATTTATGAGTATGCCAACTCCACTAAAACCAAAGTATAAACATAGTAGTCTTATAATAAAAATGGTGAATTATCTAGTGCTCTGGTCTCAGAACTTTAAAATAACTTTTCTCAGAAAATTAGAGGTTTACTTAAGTCATCATGGCAGAAGCAAAGAAGTGCAGGCTCTGGGGTTTTTTCTCCTTTTTTAAAAATTACTTTAATCCTTTTGAATCTAAGAAAAAAATAGATATTCTATTTGTAAGGAATTTGAATATGAAAGAATTTTCTTTCCAGTCTATAATACATCATTATATATATGAGCTGCAGACCATTTCTAAATTCTGGACACAGCAGATTTTTAAATTATTCCAACAGTGTTAAATATCCTGTTACTGCAAATATAAAGTCTATAAAAAGTAAAAAAGTCTAGAACTTCTCAAAATGAGGCAAAAATCAAATTTCCATGCTGGAATCTGTTTACAGGGTATCTGTTTTTGAAACACGGTCTGCTTTATGAACAAAAATGGAAACTTTTTATTCCAGAGATCCACTCTCCGAACTTAGTTTCACACTACCCAGAAATATTATTGAGGTGAAATCATGCTGAATTCCTTGCTGAAATCCAGACAGGCTAGTTCTTCTACACTTTAAAAATCACTTAATCTTCTCAAAATATATGGTTACTCTAGCTCAGTAATCTCACTTTGCATTTTAACTCCATACCCATTTATAGTTTAAATCTGTTTTTTCTTTGATTTGAAGTTCTCACTGAAGTTTTGCACACAGACAGGTCAGACACACAGGTATAAAGCTCATTTTGTAATGTCAAGTCTTCACTCTTTTCTTAAATGAAAGACTCTCACAAATATTAGTTTCATTATTTTTAAAGTCATATGATGCTGCATCTGCATTAACAAATTAGCAAAACCACTTGGCATTAACGTCAGGGATTGGAAACAATTTGTTTTCCCAGTTTAGTTACATTTTGCACTTTGATTCTCTTTCCTGCTGGTATTTAGTAGCTTCCAATTCTCTATCCCCTACCATCCTTTGGAGAGGAAGAAGAGAGGGAGAAGGAAGAAAGGTGGGGGGCAGCAAGGAATCCCTTTGCAAGATGCAGCACATCCCCCTGTCACAGGTTACAGATGGAATGTGAGGGAAGAAAGGAACCCATGCAAATTTGAGGAAAAGGAAGGGTTTCTGTGGACTCAGGAGAGTAACAGAGGGTAGAGTAGGGTCTGGCTACACTAGATCAGGGCAGGAAGCAGTGGTCAAGTCCTCTGTTAGATGGGGTTCAGGATGAACTGCTCTATAAAGATGAGATGGCTGCTTCCTCCCAGGAAGTGAAAGGTTGAAAGGGAAGCTCATAGCAAAGCACTCTGCACCTTGCACATTCCCTGTCACATTTCACTCTCCAGGTTCCCGTCTGTCTCCTGTGCAAGCTTTTGGGATGGAACAAAAGGATATTGCATGCCAGTATGATGAGTCAGGTGAGGGCTTTTACTTTTTTTTCCTAAGGTTTTTAGCTTATATTGATTTCATTCTTTAAATGTTGTTTCTTAATTCATGTTTCAGATAGTTTTCCATATTACCATCAAAGTAATCCTTACTGATAAAATTTCACACTTGCATGCATTTCCTAAGCAACATGTTCCTCTGTAAAAAAAAAAAAAAAAAAAAAAAAAAAAATTAACTCATTCTTAGTTGTCTGCAGTCTGGAGAGAGTCTTCATCCATAACTGATTGAGGAAATCAGCCAGCAGGGTTGCTGGAGTGGGTGATCCTCATTCCCTCATAATTTCAAGGGAGCTTGGAGGTGCTCCTACTGCTGTCTCCTCGGTGGAAGACTGAAAGGAAAGAGCAGCTTTGCATATTACATCTCCCCAAACCAGGCACATGCACCTCTGAGCACTACGCAGAATTTGCTAGCTTTTCAGCTGCACAAAATAAGCTGAAGTGAATAATGATTTGTCTTTTTGTTCATAAAATGAAAGTGCATTCTACTGCCCTAAGATTTCATAGATTTTTATGCTAAATTAGTAAAAAAATAAAATGTGGAGAAAATGTCCATTTTGCACCTGTAATAGAATTTTCCTGCAACCACAGCAGCTTTGTCTGTTCCATGTAGGTGACAGGCTGACAAATGGAAAGATTATTTCTGTTCCTTCTTTCATTTGAGAGTCATAAATCTGAAAAATTTGGAATAGATTTTTTTCATGCATCTTAGAAGATTTTGTAGGGAGATCCAAGATGGCAGTGAGGGCACCGTTCCAGAATATAAATTAAGATTTGTACTGGTACCACAAGCAGTCACTCAACATGATTTGACAGTATCTTTGTCAAATCAATATACAATGCTTTGTTGAACTAGTGGAGTAAGTGGATATGTCTGATAAAATAAACGTTGTGCTGTCCATGCCATTGACATGAATGCTTATTTAATAAGATAATTTTGATTCAAAGTCAATTTTCATATTTATACCATTGCAAATCCTGCAGAAGCAGTTGTGTCAGTCATGTGTATGATCTCATATTCCTTAGAGATGCAGATCTGCTCAGCTTTGTCTTGATGTTTGTGCTACTGTATCGATAGCAAATACTGTGATAATTTATATTCACCCTGCATAGGCAGACATGAAGCTTTATTCTTTCTCAGTGGTGATACAAAGATCAAGCAAAGTGGATGTTGAGTTATTGGTCAGCTCAGGACCTCTTTGTCACAAGACATTTCACTCTGTACTGGTCTAGAGCCAGCTGATTTGGGGGCAGTAATTACACTGTGAACCTACTCTTCCACAGGAGAGAGTAGGTTTTTTGTTTTTGATACTGCAGTTCCAACAGAAAATTTTCATCAAACACAGAGCTACTATATTTTAAGAAAAATATAGATCCTTCAGATCTTACAGATTCACATATCTGTGTCAATTCAACTGCAGTGGATTAAGTTGCATTTCTGCTTGTGAACAGCTAGAGCCAGGGGAAATGTCACCCTTGGCCACAACCATACAGTCATCAGGGGACATTGGTGTCAGTAGAAATAGATCTCTTACATCAATGACACGATTAGATTGCAAAATCCTTACTCAACCTGAAATGACATACCACATATTTAATTTTATTTATCTGTTCTGTTTGCATCCTAAACCAATTTTTAATGACAAACCTTTGCATTCATTCTATTTTTTTCTTCTTTTTATTCCTATACATATATACAAGCACAGGTACTCTTTTGTCAATTGATATATGCAGATTATATAATCCGAGGGCACTTTACTATAACTTTTCATTGCATGAAAGGATATATTACAATGAGAATTCATTATTTTCTGATTACTCCAAGAAAGTACTTTTATTCATGGTGTAAAAATGAAAGCCTAGTGGTAGCAAGTTCTGTTTTTTAACTGTGTGCTGACTTATTCATCACTATAAACCTTTCTTATTTCTGGTAGTGTAAGAGATACTAGTTGCTGCCTGAGTATGAGTGACTCAAATATTTTTTGTACGGAATTTTT
Source organism: Lonchura striata (assembly GCF_050655825.1). Classification (NCBI taxonomy): domain Eukaryota; kingdom Metazoa; phylum Chordata; class Aves; order Passeriformes; family Estrildidae; genus Lonchura; species Lonchura striata. The sequence goes on along the minus strand of NC_140704.1, from coordinate 21,177,131 downwards.
TTAATGAACAGTTAAAATTTTTTTAGTAGATGCAAGAGGAGTGATATATCTTTCTCACAGTTACTGCTTCTACAGAGCCAGGCATGTCCTTTTCTGCCTCAAATATTCTGAAACCTTTACCTTTCCTTCTTTTCATCTTCACAGGCAACAAAAATTGCCTTTTATGAGGGATCTGTATAAAGACTGACCCCTCATGTCTGAAGCTTTGAGCAGGATTCAGGATTTGTGCTTAAGTTTTGCACAGAGAGCAAGCCACAATGTGTTTGAAAATATAAAACTATAAAATAACGGTTTTAACTTGAATGTAGAATGTCTGTTTCAGTATGGCTCCCTGGTCTTCTTTAATATATGAAAGACCAGCCTAAAGCAGAGAGGGCAAGCCTGGGTGAGTGGGCTGGTGTCTTCAAATGTGATGAGTGGGAGGTACAAAACTCCCTGTGTGCCTCCCCTCTACCTCCTACTCCCCACGTTCAACATCCATCTGCAGATGGAGTGAAACAGGGAAGAAGCAAAGAGGTCGCTCTGTTCCTCCTCCATAGTGTGGACGCCTTCGTAGGATGATTCAGGAAATTATCCTTTTTCATGCATTCCACCCTCTGGCAGGCATCTTTCCTATGGAGGATGTCAGCAGCATTTTTACCTCCAGGAGGAAGAAGATAAAAATTGTAAATAACATTTTAGATTTAACTATTTTTGGCTATGTTGCATAGGCTGAAAGTCCTTTCTCCTTCAGAAACTTGTTTTGTGTGATCTGACTCAGGCAAGTCAGGGAAAGAACACAAAAGACACAAAATCACAGACCAGTGATTTTGGGCCAGAGCTGTTCATGGTTCTTATCTTTGCACACTTCCAATTCTGGATACTTAATTGTTTGTGGGGTTCTTAAGTAACTGTATTTCCTCTGGCTGGCACCTCTGGCTTCAAAATAAGCTTCCCACTCACAGGTTCCAGTTGCTCCTGCATGTTCTCTCCAGTTAAGCCTAACTTGCTGGGTAGCACTGCTGCACTGATGTCTCAGCTTCTACTATGCCACCCTCTGTTCCTGGTAAAAAAACCTAGGCACACAAACAGTAAAAACAGATTTGTTTGAGCCTGATGTGAACTGTAGACTGTGCTTAATTTTATAGTCTACTTATAGCCTCTGAATTGTTTCTTGGGCTCTCAGGGTCTTAGTTGAGAAGGAAGAATATGGTAAACAGTAATGGTCAATAGTATCTTAGAAAGCTTTCACTCATTCACAACAATTTTTATCAGAGCACTTCACTATACTTCTGTTTACAAAACTGGAAACAGCACTAAGGAGTTCTCCTCCACCAAAATGAAGAGAGCAGCTCCTGTCACTTGGTGCTTCCTTTTGAGGCTGCAGCTTTGGTAGATAATGCTAAACAACTTAGTACAGGCACAAATGTCAGGGACAAAGACTTTTTAAAAAACACACCTCCAGAAACAGAAATTCTTAGGGTTTGAAGCAGATGATCTGATGCTCAGTGCTGAAGCACAGAACCACTAATAAAGATAAACAGGATGATCTCAAGTAAGGATGGGAAAAGAGAATGACAAATACAAAACCAAATAAAAAACAGAACAAAACAACAGAATGATTATTTTTTTAATGCTCTGTATATAAACTGCTAAACTCAGTAGCCTAGAATATTATGTTTTACAGGGGTAAGTAGTGGTAGGACAAGGGACAGTGACTTTAAGGAGGAGATATTAGGAAGATATGCTTTACTTGTGGGGGTAGTGAGGCACTGTAATAAGCTGACTAGAGAAGCAGTGGATGGGTACAAGTGGTTAAGGCTGAACTGGATGGGGGTCTGAGCAACCTGGTGTTGGGGAAGGTGTCCTTGCCCGGGACAGGAGTGTTGGAATTAGATGATCTTTAAGGTCCCTTCCAACCCATATTTTCTATGATTCCTTGATTATGGAGACCAAAAGCTTGTGCTAATGAGACAAATTCTCGTAAGTACCTTTCATGGGGCACTCTTGAGGACAGAGATGTCTGTATTTGTCATAAAGCTGGAGCTGATAGAGGAGTTCAGAAAATATCACTCACTTCTTTTCTTTTTTAAACTTTCCCTGAATCATCCACTGCACACCTCTGTCAAAGACAGGACATTTATCTAGATGGACCTTGGGACTGACCTAGTGTTGTTGTTCCTATTACTGATATATTTACCATCCTGATATATGATCAGATCTCTAGTTCTGATGTTCACAGTCCAAGACTGAAACTGAAAATTTGAAGACTGTAAGAATATCTTTATTATTATTATTATTATTATTATTATTATTATTATTAAACAAGTAAAATACTAAGGGACCCTCTTTATTCCTCTCAACAAGGGCAGGGCTAAGGGACAGTTTGCTTATAGTCCAAAAGTGTCTAGCTGAGAAAGGCCAAACTCTTGAAAAGAAAGAAGTCATGCATGATGGTAGGATTCATCTGGCTAAATACAGATGACTGTGTCTGAGCTGGTCCATCTAGAATCTCTGTGTGTCAATATAGATCTAAGCAATACTCTCAGTAGATTGTAAAGCACAATTCATCTCAGTCTAAAGGAGATGTCTAAAACATATTAGATGAATCACTCCCTTAAAGTTTCTATTTGTTCTACTGCCTGTGAAAGGCACCTAGTGTGACTGCCACAGCTGCAGACCACTACTGAAGTTGCTCAAAGTTAGTTAAGTTTTACTACTAATGTCTGTGAATTGATTGGTGGAGATTGGGAAGAGTAGTATAGTATTACTCAGAGTGATTAGCAGTTGGAATACATTATGAAGGACTGAGATGGTTCTTCTCTCACAGACTTTTTAAAAAATAAGGCTATAATTTGCTTCCTAGAAAATATACCCTGGTTTTTGGCCTTGTGCCAGAGGACTCCTCTGACCTGTGTTGTACAGAAGATCAGACTATCAAATCATAATGATCCCTCCCAGTCTTAAAAATCTGTGCTTTCGATCACTGCTAATAAAGAGTGACATGTTTTCAATTCCTTTCTAAGTGGGTCTGGATCAATACAGATGTGCCATTTACCTGCAGGGTTTTCCCCACAATTGTTTGCTGCTGCTGCTGTGTTGGTGTCAAAGGATGTAATGTTACAAATCAGCTGATGAATCTCAGGCATTCTGACATTTTCCTATCAACACCAAGGGGCAGATTTAGCAGTGGTTCAGAGAGACATCCCCCTAAGCTCCATGCTGTGCAGCTAGAAGTGAAGCTGAAGTTAACACAGACTTGTCTACCAATATCATGGCAATATCCAGTCCCATGTGGCCAGGTTTATTCTTGTATCATTTAGTTTGCAGTGAAATGGCTGACTTTGAAGCTGGAAGTTTAAGGAGGGTCTTTTCCTTAGCCAGTCTTTCCTGTCACTGACAGGTTTATCTGTAGTGCAGGATGCCTTTATATCCATCAATGTCAGACAGAAAGAAAAGATAATGGTGTGAGCATGGCTATGGCATGAGTGTGTTCTATGCTGACCTTGTTTTCATTAATTACAAAGTCAAGCAAGCACGTTAATTAATTTTAGTCTTCACAAATACAGTTTTATTTTGTATTGCTGACATTTATGATGACTAACTAGAACTTGCACACAGTAGCTGTGTTCTTGGGGTAGTTGGTGCGAAATCACTTTGTGAGTCAATACAACATCAAAAACACTTTTGACTTCCCCAAATACTTTACCAACTAAAAGGTTCTCTGCTAATTTTGTCAAATCTGTGCTATGCACAGTTCCTGATACTGTCTCTTCATTATTATTACTTTTATGAGAAATTCTGCATGTGTAGTGTTTAATAAATGACTGATCAAGGATGGCATAGCAGAAGGGGATGTTGAATAATATTATAACATCAGAATGATCTGTTTTTCATGGGCTGTACAGTGTTCAGTATCGCTGGTAATAATCACTATTGTCTCATCTGATTTGTTTTCATCTCACAAATGAGCACAGCTGGAAAAGCTATACCTGAAAGGCTTCAATTCGTGCTTCCTAAAGCTGGATCTCCAGTTGCAGGTGCTCAGACATCTCTAAGGTACTATCAGCAAGCCCAGTCATAAATCACAGAGACTTGCTGTTTACCACTATGACTGATCTCCAAAAACAGGATCAATGCAGCTCATTCCTGAAACCTGAAAACAAGTGTGTATATATATAAGAGAAAGTGTTGAGAAAGACAATTTTATAAAGAAGGTCAAACTTTAATTCACCTTGGTTCCCAGAAACATTCCTTTAAGCCTCCTGATGAGAATAACTTCACAGCCTGTGTGGATTGCATTACGCCTACTCTTAAACTGAGTCCTTTAAAGATAGTTACTGACTCATTTTTATTCTAAAAATCTTTACTGTGGTGACATTCCTTCTTATCCAGTAAGGTAAATGCAGATGAATTAAATGTAGTTTTCAATGGTTTTTTTGCTGCTGGGAGGCTCACACCAGGTTTTGCTCCAGTTTGGGGCAATGGAAGGGAATTTTTTACACTTTTCCAGGAGAGGCTTGGAGAAAATGGAGCACTTTGAGGCAGTGATGCATGGAGCAGTCTATATCTGCTAGCACAGGGAGCTGCCTTGTTGTGGGGAGAAGGCAAAATCAAAGCTTCTGCCAATGTAATTCCTTTCTCCTTGCACAAAGTAAAGTCATTACTCTGCAAGGAAAGATCATTCTCCCTCTCACAATCTGGTCTGCATCTCCAGCATCCAGTACTGAGGCACAGGAGGAATTTTCACAGCCTTTGGCTTCTCTTTGCTATGTGCCAGCTGAACCACAATTTGTTCCTTCCTGAATACATCCTGCAACTGAAGAAGCAGACTGTGCAATCATCATACTCATATAAGGTGAGTTTAAAGATCCATCCAGCCCACTATCCTGTTTCTGAGAGTGGACAGCAGCAGATGTTCTGGGAACGAGGAAGATAAAGGCAAGCTACAGTGACACTTTCATGTCTGCCTTGATTCCAGGGTTTTGTGCTTCACACATTTTCTCAGCTAGAGCCAAATTCTGCCCAATGTTTTCTTCAGAAAACTTTTGAAAACAATTCTACCTGCAGCTGATCCTCAAGACAGTGATCTACCATAAATCCAAGCAAATTCATCTGTTGCATTACATTCTCCACCAGTTGCAACAGAATAAGGATTGCTCCTGGCAGGTTTCCTCTTTTTCACTGGCAACACTTGAAGCAGAAATCTCAATAAATGGATAGTCAAACCCTTTTGTCTGAGAGGACTCGCCAACAGCATATTTTAATAACTCTGCTGGCTTTCCTTGAGCTGACTACATTTTCAGTGGACTCTGTGTTATGTGTAAAAGCTGAGGTAGAACAAAACCTTTTGCACCTGTGACAGTTTTAGAGTAGAGCTGTGCAGGCATGGCAGGATAGATGGGCAAAGGAAACATTCACACCATATTCTGGTGCCAATTTGAACATTCAGCTGTCTTCTGTAGCCAAGAGAAAGAGAAGGCATATACCTCACTGCTACAACTATCCCAGAGAGACCATCAACCTTGTCTAGATACTATATTTGGAATGCATGAAGAACCTTCCCATTACGCCAACATTTTCCAGTTACAAATTAAGTCTTAAAAATAAAATTAAGTGACTAGGTCTCTGACAATCTGTAGTAGCCCAGCATCTTGCCCTGCAGCAGTTTCAAGTCTGACAACAGCAGAACTTTTAGGAATGAAAGCTGTGACTGATTTTCTAGTTAATTTATTGTAATTAGCTTTACTTAATTATACATACAGCTGTTCCACACCCTCAACATAGCCCAGGGGACTGTTTAAAGTGCTTAAGTCTAAATGTCATGTTTTAGCACAGTATAGAGCGCAGTATTGTTCTTCTCAGGATCTGGTGGGAAGGAAGGGCATTCAGCAGCCCATCTTCCTTTCCTTTCCCTTTCTCCATACACTCTTAGCACATTCTCCTCCCTTACTCCTTTTTTTTTCTTGCAAGGAAGAGATGCCTGCTCCTCTGCTATACCTGACCTTGAAGGCTTGTGGAGCTCACCACCTTTGCCCCTCTGCAGGGCACACACTCGCTGTCCTGGTTAAGTCTCACCTGTTCTTGCCAGGGAAGGAATATGCCTCAATGACAATCTTAACCTTGAATTTTCTGCTGCCTTTACACCTCTGGGACATAGAGATGTTCCTTTTTCCTTATCACAGAAAACAGTGGAAATATTTATGATATTGATTCACGTGTTACAAGTCTCGTGAGAAGACCTTCCTTAAAGTAAAGCTTCATAAGGACTTTTTCCACACTGTTCACAAAGCATTCCTATGCTCCTAAAAGTGTTCAGTAAATTCTTTTTCTAAATCACCTCAGCAAAAAAAGGCCGCTCAAATTCAGCAAATCCAGCATTTACTCACGTAAACAATCAGCTGGATTCTTCCACTAGGTTTGGATTGTTTATTGAAAGTAGTAATGACAATAGCTGAGACAAATAGGAATTTTAATCTGCTTTTCTGTGAGATGAGGCTATGCAAGGTCACCTTCGCTGTGGTTGAGATACTCGCATGTGCACAATTGCAACACAGATAACTAAAGCTGTCCATTTTTTTTCTGTATTTTCATTCCACTTGAAATAATTTATTTTCATTCTTTTCCCCTTATTAATCCAACAGAGTTTAACATCCTTATCTTTATCAGCTCCTTCCTGTTTTGTCAAACTTTTGAAAACAAGATGTAGAAGGTGTTGGAGCATCTTGGGGATAATTACTCTTCAACTAATTTGAAGCAGTAATGATGATATTCTAGATTTTTATGGAGCAAATGTTTTATGTTTTATTAATTGCACTTGTTCTTTCCTTTGGTATTTTTCCTGCTGTCTAATAGCCTTCCAGGTTTACTGTCTAAACTACTCCTATGCTGTACATCTTGTACTCCAAAAGATAGGCTTTATGATAGCACTCTAAAGTCCAGATGCTGCCCTTTGGTGAAGGAAAGTATTTATGAAGAAAAGTTTAGTCAGAAGCATGTTCAGTTTTTGTGATGGGGAATGTCTGGCAGATTGTGCCCTTTCCCAGACTCAGTGTATAGAATCCGTTTGCCTAACACAATCACAGCTTGTACAACAATTCTATCCAGGTACCTCAGAAAGACTAACAGGTATAATCAACAAAAATCCCTATTCCTTTTCTCCACACCCATCTGCCTCTTTCTCTCCCCTTTCATTAACCTCCTCCTCACTGCCAAGAGTGTGGGAGTTTTGACCAAACAATTGGGTAATATTTTTTTGTGTTGGAAACATCACATCGAAGGTTTGAGGCAGAGAGGGTGAGCTGATGGTGAGCTGAGTGGTGTCCTGGTGGCTCTCTTAGTGCAGTGTAAGGGTGGGACTGGGGCAGAGGTGGTATCTCCCTGGGAGGGAAGCTGTCCTAAAATTCTGCAAATCCTTAGAGGATTTTATAGATAAAGACTGGGCAGTGTATAAGGGGAGAACACCTAAATTTGATTATAAATTATTAGAGACTTCTGTAAAAGTCATTGAACATCTGAACATGTTCTGAATATAAAAGCACTTGAATCTGCCTTTCCAAGCCTTCAAATCAATATTCAAAGTGGAACTTGATGCTGTATCCTATTTTTTATATTAATAATCCCTGTTCTTCATGCATTGCAAAACTCAGAATATGTCAGCAACTTTGGCTATGACATCACTCCTATAGCTTAGAGAAACACCATGGAGGAGATGTGAATAAATCTCAGGGCCTGAAGGTTCCATGTGATCTTTCAAGATGTTTCTGGTGGTGCACAAATTAGGGGATTTTTCTGACTATCTTGTATTATCACTACTACTGGTTGGTGAGGTTGGAAATCTCAAGCTGTAGCTTTTTAGGCAAATTAAGGCATATTTAAAGTGAAGGTCAAATTGTGCTCTCCTAATGAAGTGTTGGTTGTTTCTTGTATACCTTGCAGAAAAAACCCATAGCTCTGCACAACAGATGGAGGGCTGGTTGCCCTGCTGTGCCCCCATGAGTCCCTGTTTTGCAAACAAACAAAACAGAGGCAAATACATTCCTGACCTCTAATCACAACACTTTTCTACTATTTAGAGAGGTTGAGGATGCAGATGATGCTGTTGTCCATGAGTTTGGTTGGTGTTTTGTCAAAGGCAAGAGTCCTAGAGTCAAACAGGACCACCCTTGGCTTCCAGGGGGTTTCTGGCACAGAAATTTGTGATGGGACTGTGTGAGTGTTGCGATGATGCATGAACATTTATAGACTTCTTACTTTAGGAATATCTTTGTGCAATTCCTTCTTTAAAAAGCTGTTGAAGATTGCTTTTATTTCTGACAATTAAATGGGATTTTTTTCTGTCTTCCTTTGCTACCCATAGAAAACCAGAGGTTTGTGAAGCTTAAGTCCTAGCCTGTGTCTCAAAAGGTAGTGTTAAATACTGTGCTCCTCTTCTTGGCTCTCAAAGCCCCCACTAGACCTCTCAGTGTTCTTGTAATCATTTTTGTATGTGAAACACAGTGAGGTCTTTAATTGCAGGTATTGCCAAGAGATTAACTGGCAATTTGATGATGGCTCTCAGAAAGGCCTTGACCACCTCCTGAAAAGGACAAAATGAAAACTTTGAAAGAAGAACAGTTAACATTTCCCAGAAGTTAGAATCCTTTTCCTCCAAGTGAAATAATTCAAACACTGTGACACAAGTCCTGTCCCTGTTGCTTTACCCAAAGTTGTTCTAGAACCTCACATGAACTGTGTCCTTAGTGTCTGCACCAAATCTTAGGGGAGGATCTCCTCTTTTTCAATGTTCTTAAGCATTCAGATGTCCAGGATTGTGGCAAGAGAAGCCCAGAGTCACAAAAAAAGAGAAGTAGGAGAGAAATTTTTCACTGAAAGTAGGAGCAGCTCATTAGCAATGTATTAACTCATACTTGTAAATTTGCATCTGACATTTGACTGTCACCTTGTTCTCCTGGACACCAATTCTGTATTTATTCACCATATGACACCTTCTGGCACTTAAAGAGCAAGTTCAAAGGGGCTGAGGGATGAGTGCTGATACAAGAGATGGTTGTTACTGCCCAAGATATCAGGATCCAACAGTGCAATTCCCAGAGCAAACTGGAGGTTAGGATTAAATTCATGATGCCCCACATATCCAGCTGGTTGGTAGGGAGCTATGCAGAAATGCTGAGAGAACTGCTTTGGGATTTACAGTCCAGGAGCCCTCCTGGACTGAACTAAGTTACTCATTGGATAGATGCAGCTTTCTCAGTATTTTCTTGGGAAAGACGATGGTAGGGGACAAAGAGGTGTGACAGGTGGCCCAGACTTATTACCCATAATGACTCAGTGCATCTAAGCAGGGTGTGCTACACTAGAGCTAATTTTGGCTTTTTAATTTAATTTTTGAAATAATGTGTTCCATATATTTACTGAAGATACATGCTTCCAAATTAGGGGAAATAAGCATAAACAACACAATCCTCAGCCCCCCCATAACCTCAACCCAAACAGTAAGGTATACAGCAATGTTCCTTGGTATATTTTCAAACTGGCTGTTATTCCAGACAAAAGTGTGTTACCCTGAAGTTGGAGAAAAAAATAGTTACATAATTTTGCTACACTCTTTCAAGCTTAAATGCCTAAGTCTGTGTTGGCTTCCTGGAATAATAAAAATCACAGATTGTTTTTAAATCACAAAATAGGCAGATACTGAAGGAACACTCTAGACCCAATGCACAAGTATTGAGCGACTGTTTTCTTTTAGTGGACTTTGCAAAACCTGTTGGGCAAACACAATCCTAACTAAATAATGCTGATTCTACTTCTTCCCAAGAAGAAATAATTGAAAAGAATCAAATGATAAATGAAATGAATGGTGCCCCATCAAAGCAAATGGTGATAAATAGAAACACCTTAGTGTTGCCAGCACTCACACTAATGTGAACTGGTCAGTAGAATTTATAATTATTTTTTTTTACCTTTCGCAAAGGCTGGTTCTTTGTGCTGAATCTGATGTTAAAGTGATAAATTAGAAAGAGAGAGGTTGTCTAATGAGTAAGTAGGCAGCAATATATCAAAAAAACCCAAACAATTCTAGGCTCCTACCAATGTCTGGGGTTTTTTTGGTATTCCTTTTAGGAGAGAAAAGCATGCTTATTCTGAAGCTGCAGCCAAAAACATACAAATATTTTATATTATTTTCTGTATAGATACATGAAAGGTTCACAAATACGCATGTCATCTTCCAGTGTGTGTAAAAGTCTGCAAGTCTGGGAGGACAATCTCTACTCATGATCAGTGGAAGAATTTGAATACATCTGCATTTCTGAAAGTGAAGCCCTTCATGTTGTACTAGAACTATAAGTCACTTAGATCAATGGGGAAATGCTCTTTTAATTCTGTGAATATTCCATCAAAGGCATAATTTTCTTACTTTTAAGGTTAGATGTAGTTCCTTTAAGGAATATATTTAACCACATGCAAAGTATCCATTTAAGTGTCTTCATTATTTCATTCAAAAGACTTAATGAATAAAGAGGAGAAAATATATTTTTGTACTAAAAAGGTTCAGAAATGTTGAAAATTTAAACCATACAAATATAAGAAATCAAAATTTGGAGAATTTTTATGAAGCAATAACGTAAGTGAAATTTTAATTTCTATAGTTTCAAATATTTAATTTTGCTTCCAACTTCTATGTTTTAAGTAACTTAAATGACAGTATAGAAGTAATTTTGAACTAAAAATCCAACATGTTCTTTTCCTAGAATAGTAACATTGGAAGTTTTGTGCTGTTTTTGTAAATATTATTTTCATTTAGTAGGGTAAAATATAGACCTTTTCCCATATTTTGCTTTAAACATTTTTCAGCAAGAAATCTCTTTTTCATTAAATTAACTATTTATTCTGTAGCAAATTCCACACAGACAGGAAGAATAGCAGCATTTTCCCCTTTCTCTTCCTATTCATGGATGAATTTACTCAAAGTGTCTCTAATGTTGAATGATGTATCACATACAAGTCGGGGCATAATTTACTCAGCTAGCTGTCTGCTGAAGACAACTTGATGAAGATGATGGTTTACCTCGGTGCTTTCAGCTCAGCATTTTGCTCACTATCAGAAAGAGATAAACCAGAGGTTTTGATATTTAGGGGTTTTCTTAAGGTCTGTGAATATCTACATGAAAATCATTAAAAGCAGAAAAAAAAGCCTTATTTATTAAATTCTTACTGCCTGTACTAGTGATGCTGCTCTTAGGTAAAGCCTCATTCCTCTTTCAATTTTGTCTTTGGTTTTGTTGTTTTTCTTGATGGAGTTCCAATATTTTCCTGGTTTTTTTTCTCTGTTTGGCTATCGTGGGAGAACCCAGCCCTTAATTTTCAGTCTCATCCTAGAGGGTCGTGCATGCTAAAGAGCCTTCCTCAAGCTCACTGCAAGGTCTCTCTTTGCCATCCCCTCAGCCTAGTGCAAGGGCACTTGGGAGTATCCCAGAGCATTTCTGGCTAGTAGCATGCAGCAGACAGATGTGGAGGCAAACTTATGATGAAAACTTTGAGAAATGGAAGACAGCCTCCTGTGGCTGCGGTGTACCTTCTTCGCACATCTCACAGACTAAAAATAGGCTTTTGTGTTTGTCTACAATTTGTATTTTTATTTTCTGTGGGTTTTCTATTAATAATGGAAAACAAACTAATTTTTTTAAAAAGCACCTCTCTGTGTGCTTTGGCTCCCTTCTAGCTGAGTTAGCAACTCTGGCTACATGCTGAGATGACGGGTAGAACTGCAGGCCCTTACTGCCAAGCTCTGCATTATATTTTTTCCACCAGTAGAATGAGCAGCTCTTCCTTAATCTTTTAAAGCTTCTAGGTTATAGTCTTGTTATTCCAAACTCATGGAAAGGGAAAAACATTCAAATAGACACCAGATGATAGCTCAGTGAATCCTACATTTTAAAAAATTCTGTCTTTTTTCCTTTCAATTAAAAAAAAATCTCTTAAAATTCATTTGAATCTTTATTTACTGCATCCAAATTTTGCTTTTACCTCCACATTTGCTTTCACATTTTTTGCTTCTCCTCAGTTACCACAGGTACTGCTAGCCTTGCAGGACCCTTGGGAGTTTGAGAAATATGGCCATTTTATCCACAAAAGCCTGAGTCTCCTACATTAAAAATACCATGCTTTACCTACCTTCAAAACTGGTTTAAATGCCTCTGATTTATTAGTGGTTATACAGGAAATCTTTGGAGAAGCAGAGACATAAACCTGGAGAATTTGGTGTAACATGGTCTTGTGAGCAGCTGAGTGCAGCTTATTGTCTGGCTAGATGACTTCAGATCTTAAAGATTAGCATTTCCTGCAAGGCTTTTTCTGGTTTTAGGAGGAAATTGACCAAAAATATGGACTTATTAATATCTGGAAGGGGAATATCCTACCCTTTGGATAGCATGAGGGAGCAGCCTATCCCAAAGCAAGGACTGGGGAACACCCATAGAGTGCAATCAGTTAGAAAGAAAGGAGGTTTTTTATTTCTTAGGTATCATAAATTGGCTTTTGCCATTGGGATACTGCAGCATTAGATATAGAGGGTCTGAAAACTAAATACTAAATGTTTTTCAGTTTCTGGGGGAAATAAAACAACATATAAATGGTGCAGGATTGTATATTTATCACTCTCCCCTATTCTAAATGCCTTCCTCATACTTGCAGTTTGCCCTATGTAAATCTAGCTTATTCACATGGTTCTCATTAGCATTTCATGTCTTCAGGAATCTGCACATGATATTATTTCCTTTTCTCCAGCTGTAATAGAGCAAAATCTTGCATTCAATTAGTGCTAGTGTATTTGCCACTTAAAACTAAAGTGCTCTGTTTTGCTGAGTTGAGTCATCACTAAAGGGTATGCAACATCCATCTTGTAACCAACTGTAGGCAGACCCTTTAATTAATGACTTGGGATTCTGCTTTGTCTTTTAAAAGGATAAAATCTAATTGCAGTTCAGATTACACTGTCTAATGAACATGACCACAAAGCAATTGATCAAAACTAATAGGGGGAAGAGTTATGCCAACATTAAGTAAATCTCTTGTTTGTTTTACATATGTAACCTAAGGAAGTATTGCAAACATTATTGATGCATTATTTGCTTCACTGGAATTTCAGCCTAACACTTTGCTGTGGTTCAAAGACAGAAGCTCTAAGCCCTATTTTGCTAGTACTAGGCATATTGCTTTTTCATCTTCCATTTAGTATAGTATAACAAAAATGCTGTTCTGAGAGCCTTTTGACATAGCAAATCTAATTTTAATTTACCACATATCAGTGTGTAAGGCAGCCCAATCTGCTTCCTGTATAAGAACCAGAGCAACTCAAAAGAGGTTCAATGTGGTAGTTGGAGGTGACCCTCTTCTGAGGGTTATGGAGCACCAATTTTCTGACCTGATGCATGCTCCAGAGAGGTGTGAAGCTTACCAGGTGTTTGTATCAGGGATGCCACCAAGAGACTAGCAAAGCTCATCCACTTACTGTTATCTGCTACTATTACCTGTTGCTTCATATGGGCACCAGTGGTACAGCCAAGAGCAGCCTGAAGTGTCAAGGATTGCAAAGCACTGGGAGTGGTAAGGGACTCAGAGAACAGGTAATTTTTCATCAGTCCTCCTGTTCAAAAGGAAGGGGTCTGAAAGAGCCAGTTGAATATGCCAAATCAACAACTGGTTACAGGACTGGAACTACAGCCAAGAGTTTGACTACTTCAGACCATGGGACTGTCATTGAGAAATCTGGTCAGCTGGGGGCTGCTGGAGTCCATCTGTCAGAGAAGGGCAAAAGCATCTTCAGCCATGGGTTTTAAACTAGGGAACCTCCATCCATCCCACTCCCATGACTGTGATGCCAGTGTCCTCAAGAGATGCCCAGGGCCTGCAGAGGGATCACACATTAGCAAAGAGCACCTCAAAAGCAGCACAAGGAATTCCAGCCACTCCAGTCAGCTTCATTGGAGGAAGCAGGGATGGGGGAAAGGGCAGGGGGGCATGGGCAGGGGCAACTTAAATGGCTCTATGCAAATGCACACACCATAACCAAGGGGAGTTAGAGCCATGCACATGCCTGCAGGGCCACAGCCTTACTGCCATTGTGCAGATGTGGTGTGATGGCTCCTATGACCACAGTGTTGGAATAGATGGATACAGGCTCTCTAGGAAGGACAGGCAGGGAGAAAGGAGGGGGTGTCCCTCTCTCTGTCAATGACCAGCTGGAGTGCATGGAGCTCTGCCTGGGTATGGAGGGAAGTGGGCCAGGATTAAGGGGAGGGCAGGGACTGGTGACATTGTAGTGGGAATCTCCTACAGGCCACCTGACCAGGAAGACTAAGCAGATGAGACTGAGCTGATAAGACAGATAGGAGCAGTCTTGCATTCAGAAGGTCCTCATGAGGGTCTTCAAACACCCCATTATTAGGAAGAAAGCCTTTACTGTGAAGGTGGTGAGACGCCCCTGGAAGTGTTGTAGGCCAGGCTGGATGGGGATTTGCGTAATGTGGTCTAGTGAAAGTTGTCACTGCCCACAACAGTGTTCTGGAACTAGATGTTCCCTCCCAACCCAAATCATTCTATGCTTCTATGATTTTAACTTTCACGCAGGAGTATTCTAGAGGTTTAATTTTGCATATGAAAATAAAACAAACCTCAGTTTTCTCCTGTGGAATGTTTTGTTTTTATTATTGAAAGCAAGTTTTTTGTCCTAATTAGACAGAGTTGGAGATCAAAAGATAATCTTTACCATTTTTTCAGTATGTTCATGGAATAATTGAAGGCAAGAATTAGGTCACAGGATGAAATTCATGCTCCAAATGCATAGTAAATTTTTCAAATTTACATAATGTAGTAATATATCTTCAAAATACTTTCCTCTTGATCTTTAGTTAGAGACAATTTCTGTTACCTAAGCAAGGGTTTCAAGATAAAGCCCTGTACAAAGATCATAAAAGATTAACTTCTATATTCAGATACAAGACGTTCATATTTAGACACATATTTGCAAACAAAAGTTCAAGCTTGTTTTACATATCTTTTTTTCATGACATGTGGTAAATTTCCTAAATAGTAGGCAATTTTCTCAGATTCATTATTTATGAGTATTTTTATGGGAAGGTCATTTTAAGAATATCATAAAATCTTTGAAATTTGAAAATTTTCTTGAAATGTTATGCTAGAGATGTGGCCCATTTCTTAAGATTAAGGAAAAACTTTAAAAAGAAACAAAATACTATATAAGAAAGTTTACTAGACTAAACATAGATGGAATGAATTGGAACAATTTCCACAGAATCACAGAATTATGGGAAGGCACCTCTGGAGATGGATTACTCCAGCCTCCTGCTCAGAGCAGGGTCAATTACAGCAGGTAGCTCAGGGCCACATTCAGGCAGATTTTGAGTATATCTAATGATGAAGATGACATATCAATCTGAGCAGTCTGTTCCACTGTTTGACCACCTGCAGAATAAAAATTAACTTTTTCTGATGTTTAAGCAGAATTTCTTGTATTTCTGTTTCTGCATATTGTCTTGTCCTGTCACTGAGGGCTGCTGGGAGGACCGTAGCTCCATCTTAACTTCTTTTCTCCTTCTCTTCAGCTGTTTATACCTTTGGATAATATCCCCCCAGACCCTTGTCTTCTCCAGGCTGCATGGCCCCAGCTCTCTCACTCTCCTCACGTGTCAGATGCTTCAACCTCTCCAACATCTCTGTGGCCCTTCTCTGGACTCTCTGTAGTGTGTCCCTGTCTTTTTTGCCCTGGAGAGCCCAGGACTAGACACAGACCTGCAGAGCTGTCTCACCAAGGCTGAGTAGAAAGGGAGGAGCATCTTCCTTCACTTGCTTGCATTGCTTTTCCTGAACCAACCTTGGACCCTGTGAGTAAATTTTGCTTAACTTTCAATATATGCAAAGCAATGCAAAGCATCTGACCTAGCTACCTGAAGATGTCTTTTTAATCAATGGAAAGAAATAGGATCATTTATTGGAAGTAATATCCTTGAATTTTGTCTTTTTATTTATAGTGAAAGGAATTTAAATTACTCCGATTAGAAGTATAACCACAAATAAAAGATGCTCAACTAATAAATTATAACTTAGAATTTATGATGCTTAATCCAACAAGGGGGTTTGCTCTGCTTAAGCACTTGGCACCTATTTCCATCTAATCATATTTGGGAGTTAAAATAAATTTTCTGAGGTCACAACTTACAAAGGATTACTTTTGCTTGGAAACACAGTCAGAGAAAAAAAAGTACTCAGCTTATAGAAGAGCCTATCCACCAGAGCATTCACCCAGAGAGAGGAAGAAAGGTTCAAAGCTCTAGTCCCTACTCGCCATAAAAGTATTTGAATGACTACCATACAATCTAGCAGAGCAGAGTATTTTGCAGTTTGTTAAAGTCAAATAACAGTAAAGAAAAAAGAAGGGAAATTCACAAGGTCAGTCAGAGATCCTGACTTTCTATCTTTTGCATAAGCATGAACAGGAAGTTTGTTGGCATATAAGACACTTGCATGGGGAAGCAGATCCCTGAAACATGACTGCCAGTGGCTGTCTGGTGGTGACAGGAATATCTGCTGGAGAAATCTTTGCAGCAGTGTCTTTGGCTGGCTTGAGATTCCCAGAGATGCTGCTCTGCTCAGTTCTAACCTGGTTGGCTCATGGTCCTACATGACCACCTCCAGCATGTAATTAACAGCATATAAAACAATTCTTAAATATCTTAATAACATACAAAAAATTGGTTATCTGAACATTTCTGTAGCTGCAGTAACAGTTTCAACTATTAACAAGTGTCTTATCTATGCACACATATGAGTTCTATAGCAGAAGCAGCCTGTGCATCTCCAGGACATTCCAATCAGGACACTAATCAACACATTTGAGCATACAAATTGTTGCCTGGGGAGAATCTCCATCATTGCCTGAAATTCCCATCTGGAGAGCTCCTTTCACAATCAGTCAAACACTTACTTTGCTGTGAAGGGATAATGTTGAACACCCATTTCAAACCAGTCTCAAAGCAGCCCATCGTCTCACTGAGGGGTTCAGAATTTCCAGTTTCCTCCCTGGGCCATGCATTTCTGCAGCACAGTGACTCACCCCAGCAGGAGCAACTGGGCAGCTCCCATTGTGCCTGATTCCAGCTTGCTTTCAGGAAAGTCCTCTGCAAAGTAGTGCATCTAGATTTGAGCTTTACTGGACACTACAGAATTGAAATGTAAGACAAATCCATGGGAAATTACTTTATTAGTCATTTCACTTTTAAAGGATTTTCTTTTCATTCTACAGCATTTTACAACCAGCTTTCTAGCTTAATGTCTCCTTCAGCCATATATGTAGAAACATGTTGCTCTAAAATGCAGAAATTTCCACAGAAATGCCAAAAATAGATACATGCCATGAAAACCTCCACAAAGCTTACATCTATAGTTCCAACAATGAGAGAAATCAATACATTTCTCAAAAATATTCCCATGGGAGAAAAAGGAATGATTTCCTCTTGTTTTGTGTACAAACCAATGCAGAAATACTATTTTTTAAAATTATGTAAAAGCTGCAATGGAATTGAAAAGAAAGTCAGAAAACTAAATGTAGAAATCAATGTTTTAGTAGGAATTTCAAGGGTATTTGCTTTCATAAATAACTGTGTCAAAATATGAAGCCAGACTGATTCACTGATGAGAAGGAAAAAATAATGTTAAAAACATAAGACTCTCTGCTGTATTGAGGAGGAGATGAGGGATGACGAGGTGCGATACAGCTTTTTTTCATATATATATATATATGAACTACATACTTCATTAAAATCTGCAGAAAGCCAACCTATGCAAAGGGAGTCAGAAAATATCTTCCTTTTATGCACAAAAATGCTAGTCTCCAAAATATAAGATCCCAAAATACAAGCAATGAATCAGCATAATATGAATAGAATCAGAAAATTGTTTAGGTTGGAAGAGACCTTTAAAATCATTGACTCCACCTGTTAACCCAGCAGTGCCAGGCCCTCCACGACACCATGTCCCTCAGTGCCACACCTACATGTCCATTAAATACCTCCAGGGTGGTGACTCAAATGTGCCTCTGAAAGCCTGTTCCAGTGCTTGACAATCCCTTCTGTGGAAACATTTTTCATAATATTTAATCTGAATCTTCCCTGGTGCACCTTAAGGCCATCTCCTCTGGTCCTGTCTCTTGTCACCCATGAGAAGAGACTGACCCCGCCTGGCTACGAGGTCCTCTCAGGGCTGTAGTAGGTTGTAGTTGTAGAAAGCCATAAGGTTCCCCCTGAGACTCATTTTGCCCAGACTAAACGCCCTCAACTCCTTCAGCTGCTCCTCACAAGACTTGTGCTCCAGACCCTTCCCCAGCTCCATCGCCCTTCTCTGGACTTGCTCCAGACCCTCAATGTCTCTCTTGCAGTGAGGGGCCCAGGACTGAACACGACACTCGAGGTGTGGCCTCACCAGTGCCCAGTACAGAGGGACCGTCTCTTCTCTGGTCCTGCTGGCCACACTATTCTCATAAATGCCAGGATTGGCATTCCTGGCTATGTGGGCAGAGCTGGCTCGTGTTCAGCTGCTGTTGACCAGCACCTCCAGGTCCTTTTCTGCTGGGCATCTTTCCAGACATTTCCCCCAGCCTCTAGTGCTGCCTGGGTTAGTTGTGACCCAAGGGCAGGACCCAGCACTTGGTTGTGTTGAATTTCATACAGCTGGCCTTGGCCCATCGATCCAGCCTGTCCAGATGCCTCTGCAGAGCCTTCTACCCTCCAGCAAATCAACACTCCTGCCTGGCAATTAGATGTAGAGTTGATTAGGCTATCTTTCCGTCAGATAAAATAACTTCACACTTTTGTGAAGACCTTCAAAAACATCAGCTGGGTCCATTCTGACACAAATACACTGTGCATTGAGTTTAAAACTTTTCCACTAGAAGAACATTTCTTAGTCATTTCAGATGAAAATCAGGAGTATTACCTTTAATATTACCACATTTGAAAGTAAACTTGCTTTCAGATTCCTTTGAAGGAATTGGATCTTCTAGCATTCACAAATGGCCCAAAAGACCGGGAGCATATTAAATGAATAATTTTGAACTCAGTAGGTGGTATTATTTCAAACGTGTCATAAGCCTAAAATACTAAGCTTTCAACAATTAAAAAATATTCCCATATTCCAAATAACATTCTAAACTTTACTTTCAGGAAAAATCTAGTTTTAAAACATTTCACTTTTCAATATAATGCATGGGATGATAGAGTTGCAGGAGTTTTTAGAACTGAGGGACTGGAGAAGTTAAAATCAGGATAGAATGCATCATTTAGAGGCCAGAATTTCCCAAGCCAGACGACTGTTCAAGTTGAGGTGGAGTCTGCCTGACAGATAATATATAGCTTTTCCTTCCCAGTCCTAGCATCATAAGAGTCATAATAAAATAACTTTTATAACTTTGTAACAGAGATGGGTCTGGCACTCTGCTAGCTAGTGAGATGTCCCCAGGACACTAGAAAAACATCAGTCTCTGACTAAAAAATTGCTGCTGTGACATCTGTGCACCTGGGAATGCATTGCTAAGTTTCTGTAATTGTGAAATTCTTGTTTTGTTATATGGATCAATGTGCACAACACAGCAACAATTCAGACTTTCAATGCTCCACGATTCACTATTACCTGCTATTTATTCCAACCCCATTTCATACTAATAATTGTTGTAGGTATTAAAAAAATACATTGTTGTAACTTCCAGCAAATGATCAAACAAATCATTTTGCTGAGAAAAAGTGATATTGCTTATATGAGGCTCTCAGATACTTGAAGGTGGAGTAAGAAGAACAAGATTAGGTTCTAACAGAGATTTGATCGCTGTCATCTCAACAACAAGACGTTGACAGCTAGAATAAATAACTTCTCAGGAGCAACTTGTTAAACTGGGTTAAAAGAGGATCTGTAATGATGTGGCCTTCTTTAATACCTCCTGCCAATCAGATTATATTTTATTACTCAGCTGAACTGTACAGTATGATTCAGTTTGTGTGAAACTAGAGGGTGTCACAAGATACAGACACTCATATTTCCTGGATGCAATTTGGCAGAAAATGTGGATAAAAACAACAGCATGCTGGTGTCAGAAGAAAAGACAAAAGGCTTCTTGAGAGTTATTT
This sequence comes from Lonchura striata, assembly GCF_050655825.1. Taxonomy (NCBI): domain Eukaryota; kingdom Metazoa; phylum Chordata; class Aves; order Passeriformes; family Estrildidae; genus Lonchura; species Lonchura striata. The sequence goes on along the minus strand of NC_140704.1, from coordinate 21,156,960 downwards.
AGGGCTAGAAGAGTGCTGGTCTAAGATCTATAAAATGTTCTCTGTGCTTCTGTGGCACACATCAAGAAAATTTTTGGAAGTAGTACATATACATCAGCCCATATTACCATTAAATGTCCTTGAGAGTAAGTTGCAGGGCACCATCAGCCTCTTCAACAAGTGCTTCCTGAATTAGGAGTTGAAAGACTTCAACTACCAAATTCAAACCCACCCAAATTGTGAACAAGAAACTAATAGTGTTGCTCAGAAAAGGGTTGTAGAACAGAACAGGCATGAAAATTTCACATCAGGCCTAGTACTATTGGTGGTGCTCTGAAGCTGTGCCCTGGCTTGCAGAAAACAGAGACTGGAAGATGCAGAAGGGTGCATCCAAATGAGACATTCTGGGCAGCATGGCAAGTTACAGCCTTACCGGGAAGTCTCGTGTTCCTTCTCCTTCAACAGCTGCCTTTGTTTCATGCACAAGGCTCTGTATATTTTTTCATTAATTTAAATATCTGTCTGTTCTGCTTCATTTCTATTTACCATTCCACAGGCATTTATGTCAATGCCAGTGTTTTTAGCAATGCTTTTGTGTATAATCATGGATGAAATCATTAAGTAGTAACTAAGCAATGATCCATGAGGAAGTTCTTGTAGAAGCACAGCCCAGTCACTATGGCTAAAGACCCATGCCCAAGCATTTTAGATAAATCCTAAAAACTATTTAAAATGTGCTCTATTACTAGAATGATATTTTAACCTTTTAGAAATTAATATTTTTGGAGTTTATTGCATTTTTGGCTTTGTGGGCCCATCTGCCTCCTGAAACAGTGCAAGAAAAGTTAAATTCTCAGAATAAGTCAGTACAGCTTGATAAGGACACTACCAGTACTGTATGGAGTGACTGGGTCACTGAGGCAAATTAAAGAACACAGAACCTGACCTGCTTTTGCAACTACCAGAAAGACAAATCTTTACCAAATCTGGTGGTTAACAAGTAACATGCTTTTGTCAGGTATGGGTTCCTTTCAGTTACACTTCATGTCTCTCTTTCCCTCATGCTAACTCAGCATTCAATTTCTTTCTTTCCCTCATCTTAACCCATTCATGTCAGAGATATCTTGTGCTCTCAGGAAAATGTATCATGTTTAAAGCAAAATTACCAAATGAATGACAAATACTTTTTTTACACTATATTTGGGTTTTTTTTTTTGCTGTGAGTTGAAGAAAAGGGAGGTGAAATGAGAGATAAGGAAAGAGCCTTTTGTTTCAGATAATAAAGTAAGAAGATGGGTTAGGGAATGGTTGAAGGATTTAAACACTTGATAGGCAAGTACAGAAAGGATTTTCTCCTATAAACCTGCATGAAATGCTTTTGAAATCTTTTGGTGTGTTTTAGCTTGGAAAAAACCACTTGATTTGTAGCTGAGCTTATCCTATATTAACAGGCATGCTGAAATTAACTTGGGGAAGAAAGACTGAGAATCTTTCTCTGTCTCAAGCAAGTTATTAAGATTCACAGGAAACCTTTGCAGGAAGGGAAAACAACTGTGAACAGCAGAGCTGAGTTTGCCGAAGGACTCTGGGCTGTGCCAGTGCCCCGGGGGCTGCACGTTCAGGGTGGACGTGCCTGTCTGTCACCAGTGAGCATCCTGAGGGACTCCTGGGGAGCAAATTGAGGACCAGGAGATGGAAAGAAAAAATCCTGTTTGTTTAGGGAGGCTATGCCAGTAAAGCAATCAGCCCTCACTCTCCAGCTCCAGGGTTCTCTACAGAGCTGCCTAAACCTATTTTCAGTGATGCCCCGCAGCTTTCCAATGCTCCCAGTCCACCAAGGCTCACACTGCAGCAGCTGCTCATAAACATGTGAAACCAACAGGAAAGGACAAGGAACTTCCAAGGACTTAACGCCGAATTTCTAAAGTTTTGGAACCTGCTTTGATTTTCTCCACAAAATGTTGGAGTGATACTCCATTTCTGAGAACATCCAGTCAAATGCTCCTGGCAGAACTGAAGGATAACACTGAGTTGTTGTCAGCCTGGGCAGAATCAGAGTAATTTAAACTTCAGTGATCTTTCATAGGTAGTATTCATGACAGTCTGGGTTTTGTAAAAAGTTTTCTTTAAATTTAGAGCTAAATTCTGTTGTGTGGAAAAACAAATTGTCAGGGGAAGCCACAGTTATTCTGATGGTATCTTCTTCTAGAATATCAGAAAAAACATTGGAATCTTATGCTGAATTTTATCCTATCTTCTTCCTACAGGGCTGGAAATAGCGGTGCTCTGACTAGTGCCTTTTCACAGCTGCGTGAGAGCCCTTCCATCACTGCCCTCCAACCTTCCAGCAACTGCACCGCCTATGTAACACCAACCAGGGCTGCAGGGAGGGGAGACCCAGAACCTCTTAATTTATCTTTCCTGGCCTTATGAGTCCTCATCTCTTTACCTCTTAGTCTTTGACAACATTGTTTTCACGCTTATTCTCAAATACCCCAGACATCATGTCCTGAGATGACCACAAACTATAGCATAGTTGCTGGGATTACATTTCTTCTGTCCTCCTTTTAAAAAGAGATACCATATTTGCTGGTTTGTGGTCTTCTAATATAACCTTTGATTTTATGAACTTCCAAACAGCCTTTTTCTATTATTTATTCTTTTGAAATGTTAGAAAGGCTTCAAGTACGTCATTATAGAAAATGGAGGACTTGTATTCATCAATCTTTAGGCCATACTCAGTCTGTCTTTAGCAATTTTCTCCACTCTGAATGCATAGCAGCTAATTCCTTCTAATTTTTTGTTTTGTTTTCCCCCTATTTTCTTTGAGAGGTCTGACTCGCTGTGGGAGATGGTCAGAACTGAACAGTTCTACTTTAAGTCATTGAAGAATTGATTATACTAGTTGGGGAAAGCATGATCTGGGCTCAAGCAAGGCTTAACAACAGAAGAATACCTGGAGCGAGTTGGGAGATCTTACAGCTGAGAAGAGGCACAGAAGAGCACCCACAGATCTGTACTCCCCCTTCACCCTGAAAAAACAAGCCTTGATGCAAAATTTGTCCATTAAGGGATAAGTCTTTGTGTAAAGACTCTCTGGCCAAGGTCAGACAGTCTTCACTGCTGCCCATAGTACACGATTGTTCCATCCCTTTGGGAAGGAACAAAAATGTGTAGTATAAAAGGGTGGCTTCAGAGCAGAAAGGGTCACAGGGGAAAGCACCTCTGCCTGTTCAGGATCAGTTGGTGGACTGTGTCTCTCCTCCTCTCCTGCAAGGATGCCTTTAGGTGTACTTTGCACCTCCAACTTTGTTGGAGCAGACCTGGGAACATTAATTTCATAAAGTGTGTGTGTGTGTATACACACGTATGCAGCACTGATAGGTGTCTGTTGTGCCTGTTGCCGTATTTCCTGTAGTGACATGGATTAACTGTCATTGCTTCATTTGTCACCAGCAATCCTGAACCTCCTTGCCTGTTGCTTCAATGAACTGTGCTGTTCATGAGCCCAGGTTGTGCAAGTCCTTATTGAATACAACCAGACCTGAATTGGTAAACTGCATTTTTTGTGAACCTGTACTTGTGAAAGCTCTTACTGAATTTAACTAGACATACCATGCTGACTTAACTATGATCAGAAGTTAAACCCAGTCACACTCAGCTCCTCTGATCTTTGAGGACCAGCTGCAACTGAAGGTGGTTTATTTTCTGCTAAATTTCTATACCTTTAGCACAAGACTCATTTTTGGAGAGTCTTGTCCTATTTCAATACTTTGCAACACTTTAGTTCTCTGTATTGATCACTTCTTTCTTCCTTTGCCTATAGCCCTATTTCTTAGCCTTACTATTTCCCTTCAGGTCTGCAGCTGATCTTTCCAAGGTTTTTACCTCTAGGCTGGTATATATGTCTGTCCTAGGTTATAATATTGGGGTGTATACACCCCAGTATTATAACCTAGGACAATGTCTTAAACATTTCTGCCTCTGAGATATAGACTCTGTCATCTTTAGCTAGTTCCTTCAGTTAAAATAATCTCTTTTGAAATTGCAAATCTTAAATACAGAAGGTTTTCAATATTCATACTTCTAAACGGCGGTGCTGAACTTGAGATATCGCACTAAATGATGTTGGTTTGGGAGGTGATACTAATTAGCTACAAACCCCATGGAAGAGAGGGAAAGCAAGGCTAATGCAGTACCCTGACTCAGGTCTGCCACTGTCCACCTCTAAATTCCCCTTTCCCTCAAACAAGAAGAAGCACCCAAGTGGTAAAGTAACAGATATTTTGTGTTTATTAATGGCTTTCTTCTTAGCTTACCCTGTAGGAACAAAGGCAAATAATGTTCTGGATTTTTAAGGAAATGAGGCATTTAGAGGACAAGCAATTTTCTGCAGAGAAGGGATTTGGTTTACCATGATGTTAGACATACCGCAGGTTTTCAGAGACAAAAGCCATGGCTGAACCAGCATCACCACAATACCTTGCACTTCAGATAAATGCATCCCTGAGAACAACAGGCTCAAGCTAATGTTAGACATGGATCACAAGCTGAGTGTCAAGCATGATCAAGTTCCAGTTAAAGTGATGTATGGGGCAAGAACAAATGAACAAAAATTGTCTAAACCAGAAAATGAGAGAATTAATGATAACAGTCCATAGCACAACTGTAGTGAAGGTAGGAGAAAGCTATGCAGGAATAAACAGGAAAAGAACTAATAGATTTGAATTGCTTCAAAAAAGTTTTAAAACATGTTAAAAATATATCTTTCATATGTATATACTGAAAAATGGGTAAGAATTGATTGGCAAGGAAATCTGCAACACCTCCACTATTGGAATTCTCTAAAAACAGATTAAATAGATTTAAATAGCTTTTCTCAGGAGAGTTCTGATTATCAATGATTTTGCCTTGAGAATGATAAACAGACTATATGGGCCCCAGGGAACCTTCCAGACCTATGATCCCATGGCAAAACTAGGAAATCTAGGAAGGTCTGGTCTCTCTTGTGCTTGCCCATTCATTCTTTCTCTAGATACAGACTCTTCACCATGGAACTATGCAAGTAAAATAAATTCAACTTTAGCAAATGTAACAGTTGAGGTCTTGCTATCTTCTGCTTTGATGAGAAAATACAGCTTAGTGAAGGCCAAAATAAAGTTGCAGGAGCAACTCCTTGTTGTACATAGTGGCATAAATAGTTCTTTTTCACTATGTGTGGTACCAGCTGGAGATCATTTTGTTTCCTAAAATCTACAGGACTTATTATCTTTATCTTGGCAGGTTACCATTTTGATATTGCTCCTTGCTTCCCGTTCCTCAGTATTATTCAGATAAAAAACAAGACTTTTTTTTCCTGATAAATTCCCCATCAATGCCTCTATTCTTCCTCGTCAATTCATTTTCTTGGTAATTTTAGATGGCCTTTCTAAAATGGCCTTCATTACTATTCATCTGGATCTTCTACAATATATAATTACATATGACTATCATACACAGGTGTTTGTATGAAAGCCTTTTATATTTAAACTCTATAACCGAGCTCTATAATCAGAGCCATCTGATTTTTAATCTCTGCCATTAATTTTGCCATTACCAGTTCACCAACCTGCAGCAGCCACTGTGGCTGTTCCCTTTCTGGGCTGCAGGCTACAGTGGGATGAGGCTGAAGAGGTCCTGCCCATGTCATCCTGCTCATCCCACCCAAAAAGGACAAGGAAATTGCAGCTTGGCCTCCCCACAGCAAAAAAAAAGTGGTTCAGAACAGATGCATTTTCTTCACAGGTCTCCCCACACTGAGGTATATTTGTGCCCTGTTCCCATTCAGAGCCTTTACATTTTTATGTTTTACAAAAACATTACCATTTCTACATTTATGCTTAGGGAGTTGATGAGATAGTATTTTGGGGATAGTAAAATGTTTTAATTTAAGGCCATTTCATATAAAAAAGTGGAAAATTACTTTTTGTGGAAAAGGTTCGTAATTTTCTATTTTTTCTTTGAAGACAAAGGTTTCAGTATACTTTAAATTAGTTTTGCTTTTCAGCTGTGAACAAGATGAAAAAATCAGTCATGGATACCCTGGTCATCTGGGGAGAGCACAAACCATCACTGAGGACAAACAGAGGAACAAGAATTGAAAGAAATTTAGAAAATTTAAACTTGTTATAAGACACCAATTTAATACACAGAAAATTATGTTTATGGTAAGGAAACATTAAAAATCTGACAGAATATGGATGCTAAAAGAGTAAGTAATCAATTGTTCAGCATGGGGAAATATAAGATGACATTGGCTTAATTTGCAGCAAAGGACACTTATGTTTGACTTTAGGATAACCTTGCTAATTCTAACAATAGAAAAATATTGTTAAAGGCTACTCAGAAAGATGGCAGAATTCCCAATGGAAAGTTTCAAGAACATATTTCCAGAATGGCTTTGGTATGTTTGGTCCTGCTTCATTATGGAAAGATAACCTGACCCAGCCTTTTATTGCTCTGAGCTCCCTTTTCTGTATTATTTCAAGGAGACAAAAGGGAAGCCAAGAAAAACTTTCTCAAACTTTATTTTCAGGACAAATTTAAATTTCTGTCTTGGAGAGTTTTTATGAAAAACAGATCAGACTATTTTCCCCCAAGTGTTAATGGTGATTATCTTTCAAAATGTTTAATTTTCAATGCACTTCCAAGAGTAGGAAAAACCCATCTCTTTATAATTCAGTGTGAGAGACTTTTTAACCTGGGCTCTAAGTGGGGTGAACTTCTCTTTCTGGGTTTGGCTGCCATGTGAGCCTGGGAATGCACCACACATTTTGGCTGATCAGAAGACAAAGTGCTTTTCTCATAGTCCTAAGACTTGTACTGCAGGAAGGAAGTCCTTAGTAAATTGGATGTAGATAGCAGCATCTCTTCCAACTTGGCATCACCTCAGCCAGTTCAGAAGAGACCATAAAGCCCATCACCATAAGGAAAAAGGGCAATTAACTGGCTACCTAAAATGAACAGAGAGCTACCTCCTTCACACCTGGAGGTACGCTCCACCGCTGTGTTTGAGGTGGTGTTGGGTACCATAGAGGGAAAGGTGAGAAAAATAATACCTGATTAGATCATTTAATGATTTCTTCTGCACCCTGCAGAATAATTCCCAGGAACTGAGAGCAGCTGCCCCTGGGTGCAGGTTTCCAGATGCTGTGTGTGTTGCATCTTGCCACTTGGCAAGTATACTCATCCTCCCAGTGCCTGCTGACAGGCCTGGCCCTGCAACCATCTGGCTTGCAAACTAATGAGACCAAATGAAACAGAGCTTGAAGAATTAACATTCTTTCCTTAATCCATTAATAACTGAACAGTGTTGATTTTGGTGACAGCTAGATACTTCATTGTGAAGCAGACTGGTTAATTAGAAGCATCATAAGGAAGGTTTTATTTGATAAGGAGAGGTTGGTTTTACTCACAGTCTTAAATAGTCACAGAAAATGCTAGGTGTAAAAAAAACAATAACATTTTTTAAAAATTACTATTTTCTCCAGCTATTGGTTACTGCTTTTTTCCTATTCAAAAGATCTCTCTATTTTTAATGTGGCTACCAAGCTCTCAGTATACAAAAGGAGGCATCAGACACATGCAGATCTCTGCACCAGTACCAAGCCTCCTCATTTTTAGAGTCCTGAGGGCCATCTTCCCAGCTTATTCTTCTGAATAAGCACGCAGACAGGCATCTTTCTTAATAAGGAAAAGCATTCCCATTTACCTAACTTAACTCTTGTCATGAGCATCTCATAGTTACTTTTATGTGCTCCTGCCACTGGCAGACACAAAACCCAACCAACCCACAGGCATTTCTTAATTGTATTTAAAGAAGTTTGATATGGTTTCAAAACAGTTCCTATTAAGTCTCTAGGACCTCTGGATAAATTGGAAGAAATAGAGGTTTTGCTTGAATTAATTAAATTTATTTTAAGCTGATCTAAAGCCACAGTAGTACAATTTTGAATTTAGACATCACCTTCTGGTAACTTGTTCTGGGAGAAGCTTGTTCACATGTCAAGGCTTTCAGATTGAGGAGCTGGCTGTTAAAAATACCTCTATTTTTCTAGCACAATTATTAATTGGTAAAAGTCAATGCTTGTAAAACTGTTGGTTGTTACTGTAAATATCAGCCTTTAAGTAAATGTCTTCTCGTTACCACTTTCCAAGTGAGTAAGGTACTGAGCATGAGGGCACAACGGAGTATTTCCAGTGTTCCCTGTGGACCCTTGGCACTGCCACCTCAGATATTTTCATACCCTCTCCAGCCTTGAAAGCTGCACAACAGTGTCAGTTGCCCAGGTTAACTTATCACCTGCATAAAATGACAGGTGTTTTGCTCTTGATTCTTACACTTATGCTACTGTAATGACTGAAAGGCCTTGTTAATAATTGCTGTTGTTCACCATGAGAGACACACAGGCACTCAGACTGCTCCTTTCCTTTTCATCTCCATCTCTCCACTGTAATGCTTCATCCCCTCTAGCTGTACAGGCTTTGCTCTGATTTTCTGCTCCTGTTGATGCTCCTCATCATCTGCAATCACTGCTTTCTCTCCACCTCTCGCTTCTTCCCTCTCTTCCCAGCAGCTATTTTTTTACCTTTCAACTCTGGCACAGAATGGGTCCAGCAGTACTAATGAGAAATATATCTGCATAGTCCCCACTGGCTGCTCAGATCAGGTTCAAGCATCTCTGGTGGCTCTGCACCAGGTGGGCCAAAGAGACATCTGGGGCCAAGCCTGTCAAAGGCTGCTTCTTCCCGGGGGTCCCTTCACCCTTGTACTGCATCACCCTGGGAGGGCTGGCTGGCCCCTGGCCACCTGCCCAGCATTGCTGCTGGCCCTGGCATGCTGCAATTGTGCCCTCTTGCTCAGCAAGAACTCAGCCCTGGCCCTGTTAAATGGCAGCCTGCATTTAGGTAGGGGAAGCTTAGATTTTAATTACTAAACTCCATCAGAGAACAATTTTGGGATTTTTGTGACATTTACCAAATGAGCACCTGTTTCTTCTCAAATGGCCCTTTGCATCGGTAAGTTCAGGTTTAGTAATCCTAACTACTGTTTGGTCTAGGAAGGTAAATAAGTGCTCTTCAGATTTGTATCTGTAGATCTGCTGACTTATGCAAAAAGGCTGTAGTTTTCCTTGGGCTTCTTCTTCTGCTCCCACAAGGCCAGTGGCAGCTGAGCCTATGACCTCGTGGCCCCAGGGCTCCCTGCTGATATTAGGAGTTCCTTTTACTGGGGAACAGACAACAAAATGTATTTGTGATATAGTCATGATACCAACAGGTAGGGAATGACATCACCAGAATGACAGAAAAATGTGCATTTCTCTTTCCCATCCTCTGAGTATCCCTATTTCAGTCTCTACAAGAACTTAACTTCAGGAGAAAACTGTGGCACCAGCGCTTCCAACTGGATGCATCTGAAGTTAGGATATTTTTAAAGTTTTTAGATATCTTAATAAAGTACTGGCTTGATATCCAGGAAGGACCAAACCTGCTTCATTTTACCTCTGCTGTCCTGGAAATTACATATCCTACATAGGTGTCCAAAAGTTAATTTAGTGGTTTAATTTGTGTTGAAATACATTGTCCCAGGAATATCTCACTTTGATAAAATAAATCATCTATTATTGCAGTGTCTAAATAGTGGCAACAGAATGAAACCCCAGAGTATTTTATTGCAAGTGGAGGAGGTATCCAAGGATATACCAGGGCAGTATGCTATCTGGATGAGGAAAAGCAGGTTTCAAGAGAGCACATGTGGATCATGTGGACATGTGGATCTGGACATCAGAGTTTAGCAGAACAAAACTGGAGAGAAAGACTTGAAGTTTTACAAATATTTTCTTCTTATTCAGGAGACTTTATAGCTCCATCAATGACCTCTAAAGAAGGATACATCTTGTCCATAGGTAGAATTTTATTTCTATATTTGAAGATCACACTTCCATTTTGAACCTGAGGAAATGCAACTGGAGGACCTAGCAAGTTCTAGCAAAGAGAAAAGTGGGGAAAAGCAGCCAGTTTACAACTCTACCCTGGATATTTTTGTGTACTGTGATCTTCAGGAGACATAGAGTTGCCAGAAAAGGTCTGTGGGAGGAATCATCCACTTCCAGCTTTTTTTTTTTTTCCTCAGAACTGCAATTAAAATACTATAAAACTGTCATTTGTTTTGGGTGGTTTTGCCTGATCCTTTTTCTGGCTGTGATTTACCACTGATATCTTGGTAGATGTTGTTCCTTGTGATGCAGAGTAGTGTTAAAATCAAGCAAAGCCCACCACAGGATCTCAGTGTAGTTCCAGAGCACTTACTCTCAGCTTTTTCACAACTGTACTGTTTGTGAAACTTTTTGTAAGTAATATCTAATCCTGCAAGTGATACTCTAGGGAGTAATACCACTCTCAACAAGCATCTAAGTTTAGCACCAGATTTGAAAGCTGGCATACAGTCAATAATACAGCCTAAAACTGCTGCCCAGCACTTCAACAACAACAGTCACAGCTGAAGTCTATTGCACACCCACCAGACATTCTACAATAACATGCCTGGGAGGTGTTTCTGCAATAGTCTTGATAGTCAGTGATAAAACAGAGTGGAAAAAAAAAATCATCCAGATACAAAATATTTTGGGACTCCATTTAAGCTATTATAGCTGTGCTAAAACTAGCCTTGAAAATTTTAGACATGCTTCTCATGGGCATGAAAAAATGTTGTGTCACATACTAAATTGAGTATTGTTGATGTGTTCACAAATGGCCATGCAAAATTAGATAATTTAATGACAAAAGGAAAAGAAAGTTAGTGAACACTGCTGAAGAATTACATACAGTACCATCTGTTGGATTTTTTTCTTCTTCCCTTGGATCTTTGCACATCCATTGAAGGTTACTGTTACCATCTGAGTAGCAAAAACTCAGCAAGAGTAAACAGAAACTATTTATTTTGTGAATTTCCAAGTTCAGAAGTTGTGAACTGCAGCATTTAGCCTTGTCACTGATTAAACTGTTTTTTAAAGAATTTCATTAATCTTATTTCATTGTATAAGTTATTGATTTTAGAGGATTTTTTTGCTATGTGTTTTCATAGTTTAATAAAAAAATGATCAAGTTAAAGTGGAGATGGATATGGAGCAGAAGGTCTGGGCCTTTAGGGACTGACACCAGTTATTAGACACCTATCTTAAAGAATCTGAAATTCCTCCTGGCAGGTGTATCATAAACAAGAAGCTGTAACTTATGGTCTGATGGTGCTGAGCTACTTGGCCATTATAATTAAACTTACATTAAAATAACCCTCCTGCTGTTTCCCTCTCCTTCTGGAAAGGCTAGCAGTTTTCTTCAAACAATTATGACAGTATTTCTAACACCTCTGCATTAGTTTTCAGGATATAAAAAGCCACATGCTCCTTTACATGGCCAGACTGCAAATCTAACAGAGGGGAAAGGAAGCACAGGAGCAGGGAGCAGCATTCCCCAACAGAGATTGGGATTGCTGGGAAGAGCAAGGCAATAGCGAAAGCCATCTCTTCTTCCAGTTCTATTTTTAAGATAAAATGAAATAGCTACACAGCTCTCTAGCTAAAAGAAAAAAGAAAATCAAAAAAAGCAATCTATGTCAGTAAGAAGCCATTGCTTTCCTGGGTCAGCCAAAGACCCACATGCTCATGACATGGGTGATGGCAAAGACAAAGATGAAGCTTCCCAGGTAGTGTGACCACTTTGGTCTCTTCCTCCAGACAATCCCAGTCTTCAGTTTCAGGCTCTCTCCCAGGCTGGTTTCCACCCTGGAGTTCAGTCCACACACCTGCAAATTCTGGAAATATTTGGCATCTGGTTCATACCTCATAAGCTCCCTTTCCCATTCAATTCCATTTTTGTTCCTTCACCTCTTCCCTTCATCTCAGTTTTCTGCTACCTGTAGGTTCCCAGTATACTCACACATGGCAGTTTGAATATTGTGAAATTGTAAGGGTATTTAGAAACTTAATTTTAATCAACCTCAACTGATCCTATGTCAAGGGAACTTTCAAATTTTAATTTGGGCAAAATTTTGACGCACATGAACAGAGCTTTCTGTCTCCCTCATGCTTCTTAGGGCATTAGAGGTTTTCAGGCCCTCAAATGCATTAACTTGTGTGAGAACACCATCTTTTCCTCAAAGAGTTTTTGGCTGAGTTCTCCAAAAACAAATTTATTCTTCAAATAGAAATTCATAGACACGGGACTTGCAGCTTTGTAAAGCTATAGGCAACCAAAAGACAGGCTAAAATGGGAATCAATACCAAATCTTATCTACAGACAGTGCTGGGATCTTGTTTGCAATAAGAACACATGCCTAAATAGTATCTATAGAGCATCCTGTCCACCTGTTGCATCAAGAAGTACTCAGACTATGCCGTAAAATACCAGCAATTCTAATTCTTCTCCAGCCAAGCCTTCCAACTGTAGATTTCCAAACTGCACAGAAATATTTATAACTAGTATTCATATCGCTAATTGAAATATTAGTAGGAGACACCAGCTGCTTCATGTATCAAAATACTGACATTCATTATTATTGGTTGGCAGACTTCAGGGATTTTAAAATTTTAATACAAATTTGAGTGTTAATGAAAGCATATTTGAGGAGTTGAGTGAGACCCAAACGTGAACTCTAACCCTTTGCTCTACCCCTGCCTTTCTAAGAGCTTTAACTGCAGAGCCAAAGCTGGGCAGGGTTCCCTGGAAAGCAAGGGCCAAGCATCACAATCTGACTTTTTCTGGTTTCTTTTTCTCAGCTGTGCAGGAAAAACATATCAGATATTTGAAAACGTTTATGCTATCCGTATGGCTTGGTCTGCAGTTGTATTAGCAAGAAGAATGAGAGGAATGGAAAAATAAAGTCTTGGGCAGCCTTGAAAGATGTTGCTCTAAGAAAGCTTAACTCAATCCCTTTGGAGTGAAGATGTGTTTTATCCCACGCATTGCCAGTTTGTAATTGCATGCCATTTTCTTAATTGCATATTCAAATGATTAAGAAGCACTGCTGCTAGCACTATGATCACAAGTGAAATTAATAAAGGCTCTCACTGATTTTGGAATGATTTGGAAAATTATTACATATGTAACATTATATGTATAACATTACATGTATATTAAATAAGAAAATAATGACCATTTAGACATTTTAAACTATCTAGGAACAGCAGGTGCAATTTTATTATTCTCTTCATGCAACTTGCTAACTCCTATTATCCACTTCTTGGAAAGACTGACTATATAATTATTATCAATCTTCTGGTAGCATATTGCCTAACTAGGAGGACACATTACAGTTTGGACATCCTTGTCCTAGGCATTATAAAAACAAAAGGAAGGAGTGGATCCATGACAAACAGAAATTATAGTCTGAGTCTAAGACTAAAGTCAGTAGGTGGCAAGGTAAAGAAAAAGTATTGTTTTTGTTATAGTGTATATTAGAAGTCAAATTGCCCATTTCCATAACTTACTATGCTACTATTTAGGGATTGATTTTACCTGAACAGCTTGTTAACTTTTCATTGTATCAATCCAGACATTTATGCTATGCACTCATCATAATGGTGCCCAAGAGCATGGAGGCTCATGACAGCTTTAGTAGCCAGCCTTTGGAAAAATACATGGAGGAGAAAAATACACAATGAAAAAGCTGAGATTTCATTCTCAACATCCTATTAGTGTAACTCCTAAATGGTGATAGACTATCACTCAAGTGGGATATTAGAGGGACTGTAAAACACTCATGATTCAGAATCCCTTAGAAAGAGGTGGAGGATTACTGGCTAATCCTCCTTTACTTGTTACCTAACAAAAATCCAGTTGATTATATAAAATAACCTAGTTATGTTGTGTCTTTGACTGAACTATCTATTTTGCTGTATTACGACAAGGCACACACTGGACACAGTATCTCTGATCTTTAATTTCCTCCTGTTTTGCTGTGTTAGATCTTTGTGCTTTGATTTTGGCATTACTTCCAGTGAAATAACACAAGTGAGAAAGCAAAGAGGTCCCAAAGCTCCAGAAGCACTGGAGTGAACTCTGCTGGTGGTGGGACTCTCCTGGGCTCCTTCCCAGGGATCCATGTAGGTGGGCTCTGTTGCACACCAGCTGAGTTCTAGAGCTGACTTGAATGTTTCAGCCACAAAGTTTTGTCTGAAAACTTGCATTTGTCAAAAAAAAGCACTCAGAGGGAAAGTATAATTTCACTAAAAAAGCTCTTTCAGGTTTTAGATAGAATTCTTAACTAGCAAGGAATCTTTTCTTCCCAGAACGGGCCATCCAAGGCATAGAAACCAAGGTTCTCTTCCCTGCTCTACCTGAAGTACATGGAGTATTTCAGCCATTTCCCACTCTCTTATTTAGCACCCTCAGTGCTAGTAATTATTTCAGGCTGGGTCATTTTACTGTTCTTCAGTGTTTGGAGTGTTTCTTGTTTTGTCCTGCAACGAAAGGGTGTCTTTTTTGCAGCCAGAATATCTATCTGCTGCCAAGCCTTACTGAGACTGTCAAAAATATACCATCAGATTTTATCTTCACAGCACATAGGAAGAGCATAGGAAAAAATACTGGGTTTCTAGGGTAGAGAGGGTGCAGAATCTTGCTAGTTATGTCTGTCCAACGCCACTGAGGATGTCTGTAATTGAAGTAGTATTTCCTATTTTCTGTAGCTGTGAGGCTATTGTAAGCCACAAAATTTACACAGAGATGTAGAAAGATCTGCAGCAACTCTAGATCCATTTATTTCAAATGAACTTGAAAACTCAATAGCCCTGGCCCAAGCACTTGAGCTGGACAGCCCACTGCTGAGTGTAAATGACTTGAAATCAAGAGCTGCTTTCTCTCCACTTGCAGACTTCTGCAAGTAGTTCCTGAAATCATGAAGGCAAAATTATTATTCTTTCTGAGAACACAGGAGCCTTGGTTGTCTTGTTACTTTATTCCCTCTCATCTTTTCTAGATGCCCTTAAGTTAATTAAAGTTAATTAAAAAACTGATTGGAAAATCAGAGGCAAAATTCAGTAATCTTTTAATTGCTGTTGAAACATCTACATAGGCACTTTCACTTAAGCTGGTTTCATTTTTAATATAATCTTGTCTGGAGAGTGAGGTTGGCAGACACTGTTAGTAAAACAGCAGCTTAACAGCTGGGGAAGGCAGACCATCAGCTGCCTGTTGCTATAGAGTCAGTCTCTGGCTGTTTTGATATTCAAGTATCATGCCTTCCTATTATGTCTTTTAGAAAGTTTTCTAAGACAAACATGCATCATATTGGATTAAAGTCCTGACAGTTTCTCTTCTGACTATATGTAACCCCATATTATTAATTAACTAGAAGGTGCGAGAGCTCTGACAGTTTCTGAAATGGAAGAGAGCAAGTTCCTTAAGGCTAGAGGCTAAGAATTTCAATCTGCAAAGACATTCACATCAGTGTAGTGCTGTGTTTTTGTACTTTTTGTTTCATTTTGTAAGATCAAATACTGCAGCCCTGTGGTATAATCCAGTTCATGTTATTGGACCAAATAACTATATAGACATAGACCCTGCTTAAGTTTAAATGCAGGATATAGATGAGACAAACATACAAAATGGCAACAAAACAGAGAGCACAGAACAAGAAAATAAGAGATATGGAAAAATAAGACTAGGAACAGTCTTGACATGTGATCTGCTTGCCTTCTTCTCCATCACT
The DNA here is from genome assembly GCF_050655825.1 of Lonchura striata. NCBI lineage: Eukaryota > Metazoa > Chordata > Aves > Passeriformes > Estrildidae > Lonchura > Lonchura striata. The sequence continues at coordinate 21,141,236 of NC_140704.1, read as the reverse complement.
GCAGAATCAGCTCTGCCTTTGCTGTTTGCAGCAACTGGGGTCAGAGCTCTGCATCTCCAGAGATGTATCCCCTGCATCCTGCTGTTTTATTAGGTTATTGTCATTATGGAATTCAACCTACTGTCTCCCCTGGGATTCTTGTGCCATGAGTTAAACTCATTGCTCTTTTCTTCTTTGAACAATAATTTACTACTGTGTGATACTTCACTTGCTGCAGGAAGAAACTGTCAGAAATCAAATATTTTAGGCTCATAACTTACCAGTCCAGCCACATGGAGCTGGACTGATAAGCCCTATAGCTCCAAAGTGGGATTACATATTCTGCCACAGGTTAGCCAAGGATGCTGCTTTTGCTAGGTTTGCAATGGCTCTTGTAGCAGCATCATGGTTAGTAGACAGCGTCAGTGCTGTGTTTTGCCATCACGGGTAGCTATTTTCAAACACATCACTCCAACATTGATAATGCATCACCAATTAGTCTGAACAGAAGCTCACACTCCCAGCTGCACTGATTCAGTACTGTACCACTGTGCATCTCAGAGCCATGATTTTTGCTGTTGCCTTTGTTGTGTTCTTTTTCATCCAGGCATTCTCCATAGACCAAAATTGTTCAGATTGTGGCAATTTCAACCACTAACAAAAAAATTTTTAAAAAACAATCCACCAGGCTTGAAACACCAGAGGAAATATTTACCTTAGGAAAAGATAAGATTTATTTCAAGAGCATTAACATTGTAATAAATTTTATACATGTTTTAAAATATCACACTGACTGAACTCTTAATCACATTTGAACATGTAACGATGATGCCAATATTTTGTAAGTTATTACAAAAATAAATTTCTTCAGAGATCTGGTTACAGAGTAACCATTGACAACCAAAGTTTCATCCTGTTGAGTTCATTGCATCAGTTTGGGAAGAAAATTATTCCAGGCAATCATGTCTCAAATGCACTCGCTAATTAATCTATTAATATTAAAGGCAAACAGTTGCAAATCCTGCAGGATAATTTTACCCCTTGTGCATTCTCTCTAGAGTAGATCCATTATTCTGATGCAATTAAGATCTCTGAATTTTTGCAATGATTTATTAATAGTAATTCGTAATGCAGCAATCAGTGCCCCAATGAAATGTATATATAGTAAAGATCTTGCTGGGTTTCAGAATTTTTACTCCAAGATTAATGAAAGAGAGAAGTTGTGGCAGACAGAGCCAGGATACTGTAATCATGTGTTATTAGTTGCACCCTTAAAAACACAGTGTGTTTAAGGTACAAATGATATGTGGAAGGAGCAGCATTGAAGTTTGTATGTGCAACACTTCATATGCCAGAATATGGCCAGTAGTCTTTTAAATATGCTTCTGCCAAAGACAGGAACTCCTACATTGCATCCCAGGTTTGAAAGTAATTTATGAATGTTTAAACAATGTAGAACAGGCAACAAATTCATTAAGTCATCCTTCAATAGATACACAGAGATGGGCGTTTCCATCTGGTACAGCCCAGTGGTTGCCACTGCAGCGAGCTGATAGCGCATGTGGTTTCTTTTGGCAAACAGTTCACTTTTTAGAACTCTTCCTTCCAAGCATGGTGGGGGAGGGGGGAAAGGGGACAAAAAAATTTAGGAATGTCTCCCTGTTTCACTTATGTATTTATTATACCACTGACTTTGTGAGAGTCCTGTATATTAATTCCACACTAAGAAGCTATTGTTAATGTATCTTTCCTGCTCGTCTTTACTGTTGAATGACTGAGTTGAATGACTGCTGCTTCTGCTACAGGTATACTCTTCCTGTAATCACTTATTCACAGGCAGAATTGGAATTATGCATTTTGTGGCTGAATTTGGAAGAGGTAAATTCCATGTAACTAGCAGAAAACAGTGATAATTTTTCACTTCCATGCTGGTGGTACATAAGACAGATAATACCTGGTTTTTGTTACAGTTCCCTCTCAGAGTGTGATGTTACTTGTTTTCATCACTGACCTTCTTTACCATCCCAGTACTCTGCAGGGTATATGCATGTATCAATGTTTTATAAAGTACCAGGGCTTGAACATGATTTAAAAGAATGTTGAAAACTCCCTTTATTTAAAACAAAATTAAATAATATTATTTAAAATAACTTAAAAGCCTAAAACTTGATGTGCCTAGAGTTAAAATGACATAAGGAGCCATACCCAGCAATATTACTCACAAAGATTTCATTAATCTTGACTTCTTTTTTATATACTTTGCTCCATTGATAGTTGCTATGATTACCTATAAACTCCATTCATTTCATTGCTGCATCAAAGTACACAAATCAAATGAACATCACCATACACCGAGCTTTTTAGATGTTTTAAATTTTGTTTGAAACCTACATTCCCCTGGTAATTCTAAGCAGTTATATGCAATAGAATTTAAGATAAGATGAGATAGATTTTTCTTGTGATGATATTCTGAACCAAAGCTTTAGAGAACACTGTGTGTTACAGGAGATAAGAAAAAGATGTGATAGTTGGCAATACTGGTTTTGTTTCATTACTATCACATCTGAAGGCAGAGAAGCTGCTCCCAGCATTGCTAACATTTACTCTTCTGGAAATCTCCCAGACCACCATCCTTCTCCAGGCTGCAAAGAGGGGAGAAGGTATCTGGAAGCAGTGATGAAAGCTGGCTGGTAAAAAGCGTGCTCTGAGCAGAGATTTGTTTTGAGTCAGGTGGCAAAATATCTGCCTGTGAGCGAGATGGGCTTGTGAGGAGTCTGTGGGCAGAGCTCACTCAGGTGCTGGCAGGTTGCAGATTCTCCACCAGCTGGTCTGAAGGCTCTCCCGAGCCCGTGGAGGAGACAAGCTCCTCCTCTCCAACCAGCAGCTTTCAGTTTTATGGGGAATGAGTAACAAGTATTGCTTTTCATGCAGAATAGCAGAAACCTCTTCTTCTCCTGGCTTAGACAGAGCAAGTCTCTCCAAGACTCTCACACTTCTCCACGGTGCATGGCTCAGATCTTCCCTCTAATCTGGTTTCACAACATTGTGGTGTAATGTCACTGTTGTCTGTCAGTCAGGATGCCGTTGTACAAGACAACCATAACACATTTCCACTTCAGACCAGAGGTCTGGCAAGAAAATGCAAACACTTCCTTTACCACAACCTTCAGTGATCAATGTGATATACGGCAGAGGTATTCCCTAGCAACAAAGTTCAAGGAAAAAGCCTCTTATTTGGAGTTTAGAATAGGAAAACACAGAGAACAAAAAAACATGCACAGGTTATGAAATAAGTGTTCATTTTAAAATTAAATATAATTTAACTTTTAAACTTATGTCTATAGCCATCTCACCAGAGGAAGGCAGTTTTGGAGAGGTAGCTGAAGCCTTACCACTGGGGATTTACTTCTGTAGTAGTGATGACTGGACCATGTATGAGTCTATTTCAGGGACTACATACTGATTTAGCAGTGTGTACTCCCTAGGGAGTAATCAGTGGCGAGGGTGCATATGAATGTGATTATGGGGACCTCAACATACCATATGTTCTACAGGCTCAAAATACAGGAAAATGATTTCCTAATTGGTAACACATAACTGAAACAGCTGCTGTTTTAGAAGGAGCAAATCCATCACCCAGGACTCCCAAGAGGAGTTAAATCATCACTTGATACATCAAAGTGTTGAATTAACTTTTCCCTTTGAGGCAGAGTTTAACTGCTGCTGTATTTGATCCTGATACTCGATGGTCTTTGTAAATTGAACAAAGTCCCTGCATGCCAAAATTAAATGGTGATTTGATCTAAAGAAAACAGGGATTTTCCAACTATCTCAAAGGAGGCTTTGTGAAAGGTAGAAATCTTTCAAGAGGAAATGCACTTGAAATATCTTGAAAGTTAATTGTTTTGGATACGTGAGACATGCAAATTAATTGTCCAGGTTAGAAGAAAGCTTACAAAAACTGTCACTGCCAACAGAGAAAACCACTACTATTTCGAAAATATCAAAATACCTATAGAAGATTACCTCTGGCTTTGTTTTGCTTAAGGTATAAAAGACATGCTAATCAAAGCCCCAGCAATCTCTTCAATGTATTCCTCATATACTATTTCTGTCTTCTAGAGCATTCAGCCTTCTGCAATGGTCTGTGGACATCTTCAGACTGTGGTCACACCCTGTGAAACCCAGACAAGCAAGTAACAAGGAACCAGTTCTCAGAACACCTTTTTTCCCATTCACTTTCTAGGAAAACTTGATCATTTACCTGCTTGAAGTCCAATCCAAAGTAATCAATACCCCTTTATAAGAAATTAGAATACCTAAAACTGGAATTAAGAGAAGCTTGTAATACATCTCAACAACTTTATTGCTTAAGACAGCAATTAACTCAAGATTTCCTTTACACATTCAGTCAAGAGGACCTAATTTTGGAGCTCTGGATCTTTTAGTATTCCTGAAGAAGTCTTCTTTGCCAAAGAAGATTTCCATTCAAGTGACCTTTTCCTTCCAGGCCCCATTTCAAAAAAAGAGAAAACAACCCACAAATTAAAAAAAAACTAGTCAAAATTCTGGTTGAAGGTGATCCTCATTTTATTGGGAACTTTGCTATAGATTTATATGAAATCTGTTTCTATGATAGTGATTGAAAATTATTTAAAACCAACAGAATACAACATCAGTGGGTAACTTTAAAGAAGGGGACTCTATGTCTCAAGAGATGAAAGATATTCTTCTCTTAGGACAATTATTTTGTTTTCTCAGTTTTGGATGGCTAGATGCCAAGCCAGCCTGCAACTATCACACAAAGGAGAGAACTAGACAGTGATGAACAGCTCTCTCAGCTGCCACCACTCTGGATTTAAGAAAGCTTTAGAGAACCTAGGGGGTATTAGACAGACAATAAAGGAGAGAAACTAGAAGAAGAAGGCAAATCAGAGTTGAGGGACTCTGAGATTTACTGTAATAGACAAAAATATATATTACATAATATACCTATAGGTATCAAAAGCAAATTTCATGGGCCAGAATTGATGCACTGGAAGGAAAGGAAAAGGATTTGAGATTTTGTCTTACAGTGATTGAGAGGGAAACAGGGAACTGGGAGCCCACCTCTGACTAGTGACTGATCAAGTGCTAAGGAGATTAGTTGGAAGAACAGAAAGCCACAGTGCCAAAATCTTTCTGGAATTAAAGAAGAAAGATAATTTTTGGTCCATAAAAAAGAAAGAGGTTCAAGGGGATGCAAATAGCAGCTCTGAGACTGGTTCAGACATAGGTTTCTGGAAGCAAGAGAGGAAAAACCTACGCACGAGAATTAAGAGAGCAAAACAGAGATGAAAAGGAGATCTCAGAGCAAATTAATTTTAAGGATTTCAAGAAGCTCAGAGACAAAATGGAAAGGGATATGAAACGATGATTGGAAAAACTTGCTTTGTATTTACTTGGAGCAGTGGTGCCAAAAGCTGAACTAACAGGCAGGAGGTGAGGAACTGAACAGAAGGAAGTGATTTTATGGCTTACAGGAGCAAGTAGCCAGAGGGGAAAATAAGTCTCAATTGATGCAAGGTCTTCTAGTTTATTCAGAAAAAAAAAACAAAAACAAAAACAAAAACAAAAAACACAATCTTTTTCCTGTTAATTACTAGGGACAATTCTTGAAATGCAACAGCTTGTTTCAAAGAGCATATGGTAGGGGGTGCTAGGCAAATGCAGCAGACAATGTGTTACCAAAAGAAGAAAATCTCTTTTACATAAGGAGACATATGTAATCCAAATTTATCCACACCCTACCATCAAAAATGGTATTTTAAATCATGCAGTCTATAACACTAATATTCAGACTGCAATTACTCACTAAGGTATGTGCAATCAGTACTTTCAGACATTACTCTAAAGGCAAGCTTGAATCTTAGATGTATAGAAAAAATACAATAGAATGGCAGCTAGGAGTTTGTATGAAAAGTGACGGGCTAACCTGGCAGTGATAGGTGATGTGCTAACCCAGCCTGATCACGTGCTGAGGCCAATAAATGGTCCTGTTGCCTGGAAGCTTCTTGAAACTCTTCAACCACAGGATTTGCCTCTTTTACATGCATATAATTTTTCTGCCTTCTTCAAGCACTCTTTGAATATGTGCTCATAATTTAAATTTATTTTTTAGCAATGTTCTCTTTATAGCATTAGGTTTTTATACCTCTGCAACAACATGGTTCTCTTACTGTCTCATTGCCACCTTTTGTCAGCTGCCTTCCAGTTTTATATTCTTTGGCATATGTGAAGAAGTTTCTGATCTACCTTCTCTTGTATCCACCCAAATACTTTTGTAGATGAGCCACAGAGGAGAAAACTGGCAGAACTCTGCAATTAATCATAAAATTACTTCTGTTTAAAATAAAATTTTGTGTTTCTATGATAAAGTAGCAAACCACATCACAGAATAGATCTTATTAAAAACAGAAACTTATTATGAAAGCCCATCTTTGCAGCATCAGACCTGAAGGATGATATGAGGGACAGTGGCTGGCAGCAGGAATTATGTGTGAGGACAGGGTGCCACCATGGGATCTGCTCTGGGAGCAGACATTCAAACAGCCAGCTGTGTGGGTCGGGTAAGGTATGGTGTCCATATGAGCCCTGGGTTAGTCAGGACAATCAAGGGCTGCTGGGGGTCTGGGGGATAGGGTGACCCTGCTGGCACAGCCTGCAGCTCAGGGGGCTCTGGGCTGGCAACAGGTGCTGGCAGTGCCACCTCTGGGGAAAAGGGGCTTCCATGGCAGCTTCTGTGTTCATGTGACCATCTGCTACGTGTGACCTCCTCAACTCTTTGTGCAGGTTTCCAAGGTGGAGCTGGGATGAAGAGCACAGTCCCAACTTGGTATTTTGGTTCCACTGGGGAACCAAAAACCTGTGAGCAGCTCTCTGCAGTCAGCTGGGAAACCAGCCCACAGGTTGCATGGCAAAGACAGTGCCATGCACTTAAACCTGAAGCAGATTTTGATGAGCATTTTAGGTTCTGTAGAATGAGAATGGATTACTAGTATTTCCTGGTTTAAGATAAGAACCCAGAGTAACTTCAAAATGACAGTAAATCATTCTATGTATGTACATTGTACACTATGTAGCCTAAGGAAAATATGCCCTTGCCAGTTTTGAAAGTCTCCTTCGGTTGTAGCAGATACTGTGATGCCTCACCAAGAGAGTGAGCACTGATGTTGCCAATTTGGCCATCATGTCCTCCCAATTGCAATGTTTCTGCCAAAGGAGCTAGCAATACATACAGCTGCTTGTAAAGAAGAACAGATTAAAAAAATGCAAAGCTTTCATGAAGGTGAAACACATGTATTAAGTTAGCAGTTCAATATCTATCCACCCTTGACTTAGTTGAGTGGTTCCAACAGCTCTTTTTTTTAATACAAAGGCTAATTTGGATAGCAATATCTACTGACAGAGTAAGATCAACTCTGGAGATGCCATAACCACAAACAGAAAAATCATTCACTTCCTGACACATCTCCTTCCTCCAAGATCTTGCAGTACAAAGTGCTTTTCCTCTGTGAATGGCAGTTTCCATACCAACCTTGCTCTCTTAAGCACACTTGTGAAGAGCTGTGATGAAAAGACTGGAGTTGAACCTGACAGCTACTGCACCCTGTGCTCACTATGACTGTAGGTTTGCAGCCTTGGGGAGGTGCTCACCAGAGAGCACTACAAGAGGAGCATCACGCCTCCATTAAACCCAGTGCCAGGTTATGTATTTACATTAGTCACAGAGAAAACTAGATATGGAGGAATGGAAATCACTACTGAATGAGGGGACACCTTATAATAGTCAATAGGAAGTGCTAAAAAGGGAAGAGTGATTCTTCCAAACTTAGACATCTGTTCCTTCTCTGGCCCCAGACTCGAAAAACATATGTGAGATTCACAGACCAACACTCTGTCACTTAAATCATTCCTTTGGGCACAGACGACCAGCTCCCTTTGTTTCTTTAAAAAACATAGTCAGTGGCAACATAATTTTATCAGCTAGTCTGGTGTTCAGAGTCTTTTCCAGCATGAGGCGGATCAAGCTCATTTCCCAGCAGACAGATCTGTGTGGTACACTGGGATGAGCCTCCTGCCTGGTACACATTCCCTACTGTGCAAAAACAGTGGGAACGATTTTAGGGTCAGAAGGAGTGACAGTAGGAGAAAGCATGATGCTGTAAATCTGAAAAGATAGTATTCAGCTAAGACAGAGCACCTTACTTCAGGCCTTGCCCAAACACATGAATAAAACATGCATTAAATACTATTAAACAGTTGCCATAAAATCACATAGCATAAAAGAAATTATATGGTGATCAAGAACTAAACCCCAGCTCTCCTAATGAAAAGGAAATACTATAAACATCTAATACCTCTACATCCTGCTTCTGAGCAGACCTCTCACTGGAGCTTCTTTTCTTTTGGTTGCTACTCCCTCTCTTACCTCTGATCATGCCTCACATCAAAGCCATTTTTGCAGTTTTACCTTTGCAACCCATTTCTAGCCCCTCTCCAGGTAGAGCTCCAGGCTTTCTCTGTCTTTCAACCTTACCTTCTGTTCATTTGTGGGTGATTAAGCTCCTTTCCATATCCACACTTTTTTCTCAGGGATAGTTAACTTTGAATTTTAGCTTTGGCATCATGACTCTGGAAAGATATCTCACTGTCTTGCTGCTAATTAAAGTGAGCTTGCTGAAAGTTCTGATCCACAGTCCCAGGAGATTCCTGGCCCTTTCATTTGGCATACAGTTATTTTCCAGTTGATTAGTTTGGGTATTTTTAAGTGGCTTTCAAAAATGATGTTTGCTATGTACAGTGCATTAAATTCTCCCATCAAAGTAATTTTCTTTATATTTTTAAGAGGAAGTAATTATTAATCATGCTAGTTAAGTTATTCATTATAATTTTGAATTTGTCTGCCACTTTGAAAACAAACAGCTTGTTTTGCTACTACATATGTTTTAGAACTGCATCACTTAACACCCAGCTGCAAGCCTGAGTAAAAATCACAGAAACAGGAATCTGTAGGCAGATGTTGCACTTCAACATCCATTCGCACACTCAGCTCAGAAAATCTTGTGTGCAGATTTCACTTTCCTCAAGGTGATCCAGTTCCTAACCATTGACTTGGCATCAGCAATCACATCAGGGCAGCAAGGCAGAGTACATGCATCCTTTGAACTGACTTCATAGATCTTTGATCCCAACAGTCACTGAAGGCAACAGGTTAGACAGTACTACAGGAATAGGTTTATTGATTCAATTCCTTAAATAAAACATTATGAAGAAACTACTATCACAAAAGATCTGCAGATTATTCAGCAGGTTTGTGGTGTGCACCTCTCTCCTGATATAAAATATGCATGGTACAAATGCCCTGGGAGCTGCTGCTTGTCATCAGGGTTGTGTCACATCAGCGCAGAAAGCTAAGCAAAGGAAGGGTGTGTGTGAATAGGAAGTTTACACGGATAGGTGACTGACCATAAATGCTGAGTTAATTCACTTTATGCCTGTTAAAATCAAACCCTTTATCTATATTTGACATTTAATACAGGATAAATATTTCTGTAGATTTACACCAATACTGTTTTTCCAGCCATCTCAGTTCTCATTGACTATCCAGTCTCCCCCATGCCATTTCAGGGCAAAATTACACAGGCCAGTCCTGATTTAAAGCTGACTGTGCCTGAAATTGCTTCACAACTGCAACACCTGGCCAGTCGTCTCTCTTAGCATTCCAAAGGCTGGGATAAGTGTTGAGGCTTGGTGCTGGTGTGCTTTTCACCACAGCCTGCCTACCCCAGCCAGAGCACAAAGCCTCTGTGGGGCTGCTCTGCTCCCCAGAGCAGCCAGCAGCTCCCCAGGGTAGCCAGGAGCTCCCAGGCCACCACAGCAGCTCACATCCCAGTTGTGTCAGGAATCCCACGTTGACACAGGTTGTGGAATTTATTCCCTCAGCTTGGTGGCCCCACTTGCAAAAATATTTTTGGGACTGGTACTGACTGATAAAAATATGCACTATAGTCTTTGCCAAGGCAGTGGTAAATTTGCTATAGCAACATAGTATGTCTGATGGGGATGTTATTCTGAAGCCTCAGCTGTGGGCCAGGACTCCTTCACACTAGATACTGTACAAGCCCAGACTGAAAACTGTCACTGCGAATTTGCTTTTTAAAGTAAGTGATTTGATGAATGATAATAGCCTCAGTTGTCAAAAGTACCGGTTTCAGAGTACAAATCCTGCTATTTTTATCTTCTGTTGTTTGCTAAACATCCAAGTAAATGTTCAAGTTTTAGAACAACATGCTTTCTTACAAAATATTTTGAGTAATTTCTGACTTTACTTTTAACTCTGCCCTAGAGGTACCCTAAAAATGTCCTGACAAAAAAGAACTTCAGGATGCTGCAAAAACCCCTAGTCATTGCTGAATATTGATATTTGCAAAGATGTTTCATAAGGAATAAAACACATTCACTTTTACAAAATGGTCGTTATTTCCAGCCTATTCATACATTGCACTGTGCTTTCTCTCCTATAGGGAAAGAGCCAAAACATAACATCATGTGAGATGATGTAGGCTAAGGATGACAGAAGAGATGCAGTGAGAAATAAGGGGGTGCAAAGCAATCCCATGGGGGCTGCAGCTGCCTCCTGCTGTGACAAAATGTCTCCAGAGACACCAAATGAAACTATTTCATAAATGGGCCCTCCTGGAGCATTAAAATCTAAAACCACCATATTGGCACAAAAAAGCAAGTAATTCTAAATGAAAAGGTGGTTTTCATATGATATGGTTAAATCATGATGTGCATTCTGTTTGTTAATGCTCTAAACAGTTTTCTTATTTAGGTTACTTGTTTCAGATTAAATCCTGCTTCCAGTTGGCAATGTAAGTAAAAGCTGCAAGCTGAGGTTTACTTCTGATGCCGGGATGTAGGAAGGACTCCAGACTTACAGTGTGCAGCTTCTAGCTAATGCAAAGTAGATGCAGTTCCATTTAGCATAATTTTAAAATATCAAATTAATCCTGATTATGTAACTTTAACTTTTATGCTTATCTAATGAACCTGAACATGATACATGCACTTTAGACAGCTATTTACACATGGGCTTAAATTTTGTCTTTAAAAGGCCTAGTAATGTGAAAAAGATTGGTACAGCAAATTTTCATCCAATTTGATAAATACACCTCTGTGTCAATCCTATAATGATTTTAGATAGAACATAAATGGTTATATGAATAAATGTACCTGATTCCAATGGAATTTGTTTCATTACATTCACATGTTTTGTTTAGCATTTTTATGAATCCATATGAAAAATGAATGAATGCTCAAACTAGTTTACATCACTCCTTAGTGATTAATTACAGCGTAAACACCATGATTCTTCTATGCTGAAATAAAAAAAAAATACCTCAGAGACATGTTTAATCATTTGGCTCTAATAGTGCTGTGTTTATTCGTTCCTTTTTGGTCCATTAGAGAGTAAATTAGATTTGATTCACTTACTTTGATTGGCTTAATTGTACCAGATACAGATGAAGTACAAATAAAACTGTAATAAATCCAGCAGATGTTTAACCTGCTAAACCAAGATCTTTAACAGTCAATTCCAATAGCAATTTACACTCAGCAGTTTAACCAGACCCTTAGGAAGTTGATCTGCTTTTCCTGAAAACCAGATACTTTATTTCTGTGTTGCTGAAACAAGACTGGTGTACCATATTTTCAAGTCTGGATTATTTTACAAATATTTTTTGTGATCTTGATCTGTTCTATGCTGGGCATTCCCCCCTGCCAAGAGGATTTTAGGAGCTAGTGTTAAGTAAATCCTATGGCTTCTGCCCAAGATAAAAACACTAAAGGTCACTAGCAGAGAAAACAACAATTTCAGAATAAAATTATAAAATAATGGTTTTTAATGTCTTTGATTTTAAAATCTGAAAATACTTACATCTAATGCATAATGCACTAAAGCACAGGGTTCATCAGATCACAATTTAAATTGCTATGACCTTTAAATACACTATTTAATATGTGCATGAGGAATTCTAATACTAAATATCATATCTTAGTCAAATTGGTCTTTCACATGGCATTGCGAAACCATCTGCAGCCACAGAAGTAAAAAGGACAATGTACATTAGTGAGCCAGTCCATGATGGAGCTCGTTATGCCCCAACAAGCCCCACCAAGAAATAAAGTAGCTTATTAACATAGAAAAATGTCAGTTATTTTAATTATAACGGGAGGTGAAAGGAATCTTCTCTGAGTGTGAAATTACTGCGAAGCCATCCATTGATCCCTCTATTTAATCAGTCTCTTGAGAGCCCTGGGAAGATGGAGGAGTATCTGATTAGTGTGGAAGTGTCAGCCTGGGATTAGCTATAGGCACCTGGCTTTCATATCTCGGGCTTTCCCCTCTCCACTCACAAACTTGCACCACTGGCTGGATTTACCACTTGCCCTACTGAGGCAGGGTTCCCCTCTCTCTACAATGCCAGTGGAAAAAAGCAGAGGATGGCCAAACCTTTTAGTTAGGTTTCCTGACCAGAGACTCAGCAAACGACACACCAGCTCCCAGTGAAGAGAACAAAACCAAAGCACCCAAATCAGTTACTCCAAAGCCACCCAAGGAGGCCAAGCAGACCAGTGCCCCTGGGATGAAACCCGCCGAGGTGGGTCAAGGAGAGATCCTTCCCTCCCCAGCCAGCTCCAGCAAACCATGGGCTGACTGCGTGCCCAGGGGCGTGGGACTTATTTTGGACTGTATGGGGGAAGAACTGTGCAAAAATTATGGGACATGTTAAAGCTGATAAAGGTGTCCAGGTGGCTCAAGTTCCAGGTGAAATAGGGAAGAGGCCCACAGATACTGGGTGCTTCCACCAGTTCTCTGCATGAAAATTGCACCTTGACCATTCAAGTCCTTCTGCTCATGCAGGTGCCTATTAGTGTGACGAAATTAGATTTCTCCTTCCTCTGTTGTAAAATCTTTTACTTCTCCAACCAGCAGCAGAGGATGATGCTCAGCAAATCATAGAATACATACCCAAACTGAAAACAAACCATTTGCAAACAAGATATAACCTGGAACGGGTTTTGAGTACTTTGAATATTGAACAAATCTGTCAAAATCAAATTCTGTTCATAGATAATTTGTGAATAGCAGAAAAAGCTAAAACAGCAAAATAAATGTTTGATCTGCATAGTTTATGCTGTTCTGTCAACATCTGAATTATCAGCCAGAACACCTACTTAGATTCTTCAATGTCAGATCCAAATTTGTTGTCCCCAAGAAAAGTCTGATCTGTTCAGAGGAGGTTGAGGTCAGCTCATCAGTGCTAGGCATGTGTATGCCTTCTATTAGCACTACAATGGGCATCTCCAGGAAAAATCTCTTCCCTATAATTTAGTTTTCTGTTTTAAACCAAACTAAACTATGCAATGTCTGATTTTGTTTCTCTGTGTGTGTGTTGTGTGCATATGTGCATTACATTACCCTTGATTTTTGTGAAGTGAGGATTTTCAAAGCATTTGAATGATTCACCACCCACATTATTTTGTATTTTATTCAGTTTACCATGAAAATTGCCTGTGAATTAAACCACAATCACTAATAATGTTCGCTTTATATTACTGATTTTCAGAAGTGTTTGCAAATAAGATCTATAGTCGAAACATAAAACTTCTCAATAGAACCCTGAATCTGTTAATATTGAACTGGACATCTTACTCTCAGATTTCATCCTTGCTGAAAACCCTATCACTTTAAAAAGAAGGAGCCCTTTATTAAAATGACATTCCTACACCAGCAGAGCAATACAGGAAGCTGTGATCGGATCTGACAGTTGGTTTACTCTTAACATTTGATCACAAAATTTCCGTGCCATCTGTGGGAAGCCACACAGGCAAATGTGTCATCACATCTAATAATGAAAAGAAGAAACAGACAGAACGTGCTGTAGAAACAGACTGCTTTAATTAACCCTCGAACAATGCTTTGCAGAATTCGCAGAGGAAAAGTCCTGTGTGGACAGGTTGCAAAGGAGAATGTCACAAAACAGCAAAAGAGGGTTTTACCTCTGATACACCATAGATTTATTAAGAAAACCTTCTAAGTGAAGAATTAGGGGATTGCATGCCTTGCAGGGCTCTGAATTTAGTGAAGGCAGGCAGTGCTGGGAGCATTGGCTGCCATGCCCAGTGACAAGGACAGTGCCAGCTGTGCTCACAGACTCTCTGCCCAAGGCCACTGACTGCACTGACCACATGAGATGAGGGTGCAGGAGACTTGAGAAGTTTAATAGTTATGTTTAGGAGATAAAAAAGCTGTGCCTGACTTTTACTCTGAATGGGGATCTCCAGCGACAAAGAAAGGAATGGAAATAAATAGGTGCACAGCAGCATCTCCCAGTGCCAGGCAGGGGGAGGTATGGTGTGGGGAAAGTACTGGGAGATGAAATCCCAGGAGGATTCAAGCTCATGAAGCTGCTCTGAAGGACTGGCCTGTGCTGGTGGGTAGAATATAGGTGCACTTTAGGGAACAGGTTACTCCTGCACACCTTTTGACACTCCTATGTGGTTTATTTCTTAGCAAAGAAATGGTGTTATGCTGTTTATCCTGACTGCATGCCCTGCTTCCTGGCTATTCTGGGCTGAGGACCAAGGTGAGGGCTTGCCAAGCTGCTTCAAAGAGATGCAAATCTCTCGTTGTTGAGGACAGCCTGAGTACCAGGGCGTGGTTGCAGTGTGAGTTGTGCTAAATGCCACCCAACAACCAGGCAGGAGGGAAATCCCATACTGGCAGGCTGGGTGTTCATGCAGGTACAGAGGGGCCCACTTGGACAGTGTTTGGATGACTGGAGAAAACAATACAGTACATATATGAGGTCCCAGACTGTCCCTGAGCCTTCCCAGGTGCTTCCTCATTTACATCTAGTCTGAAGTTCTGCTGCACCAATGTCTGGAGGACAGAATATTGGGATACTATTACTTTCTTTATGCTTTTCAAGCACTTTATTTTTTTTTTCTCTGTTTTTTGGCAGGCTGGTCATCCTGCCCAGGTATGATCTGAAGAGAAGACACCCAGTGGTCCCTCACAGAGACTCCAGGCAGTGGCTTGTCAGAATTTGATCTCTGACAGGAAATAAAGTTTGCCTGGGTTTTTATTTGCAGTCCAGATCCATCTGCAACAGCATAGACAGGGTTGGTTTTGGGCACTTTTTGGAAGCACCCATGAGTTTTCTGCTCAATGCCAGCTTAGCACAGCCCTGCCAGTGACACCCAGGTGTGGCAGCTGGAGCTCGCAGTGTGCTGGGACCTTCCCCTCCCAGCAGCAGGATGGACAGGGCCCAGGCTGCCCTGACCAGGGGCAGGCAGACTTGGCTGGAGCTCAGCTCACACTGCAGCCCAGAGCCCATTGCTACCCAGCCCATGGGGCAATTCAGCACCTAAAGTAAAAAAGGTCTGTGGTGTGGCACAGAGCTTTGTGGAGAAAGGCAGGTGACTGCTCTTGGAGTCCTGGCAGGGGAAGAACTTTTCCCATTCTGTCCAGCCTGTACCACTGAGAATGACACTGCAACATGCACAGCTTATGAAAAAATTAGCACATTCATAGCATTTCTGTGTGACCAAGTGTGGCAGCAGTATACCTGTGTGCAAAATTGGAGTAATTTGCTATCCTTGAATGCCACCTATAGGTTAATGTTTTCTGAAATAATCCTGATAAAAACCATGGAAGATAGAGGTCAAAGTGTACTTTTGGATCAACATGACAAATTCTTGTAGTGCTTACTTTGATTTTTGTAAGGTCACTATTCGTCCTCAGGACAGCTGCATCCATTGCCTGATCACAGTTCCTCTCTATATGATTTTGCATCTCTAATCACTCATGGTCTTAATGGCTCATTTATGAAATTATCATTCAAAGGCTAATCTTTTGCAGGAACACAACCCTGTGGATTTATTCCTTATTGCACAAAACTCTTTAGTTACTGCACAATACTGACACACAGCATCCTTTGGAAAGAGGTCCCAGGGTACAAGCGAGTTTCAGATCATTAACAGAGAAGTCAGTCATTTAGAGCAGCTGGGAGTCTGGCCCTGCTTTCTGGTAAGAGGTTTTTGAGCAGCATGCATTTGACCCTTCACTTTACACTTTGTTCTTTCTATTTATTTATATTTTCCTCATTAGTACAGAAACTCACCATTTATTAACTCTGTAAAAAGAGGAGGTTCCTATGGGAACTGTTTTATTTGGGAAGTTTTTGATAACATAAATGAAACCATCTAGAGATGGTCAATTCATTTCGAAGAGGATTTATCCTGCCAGCTGCTGAACGTGACCTGTGCTGTGCTCATGGCCTTCCCCTATGTTCCACCTTTGGAGGAGGCACGCAGTACACTGCAGGACCTCTTTGCCTTACCCCAGCTCTGGCCCAGTGATTCAGCTACTGCAACTTAAGAACATATTTTGTGCAACTCCTAATACATGCCAGCTCATATTTGTAGCATATTTGGACAATGTTGCTATTTTAGCATTATGAGACAACCTAATGTAATTTCTATTACCATAACCTCCCTGAAATGCTTGGGAAAAGAGGGATACAGATTTGATTGGGTTTTCTATTTTTTTTTTTTTAAGCTTCTAAAAGATGTGGATGGCTCTTCACACCTGTATATATGGAATGTATGGGAGTATAATTTACTAAAGGACTTTTTTAAATTCACCTATAATATCTTCAAGACACAATGAGATCAGTGAGGAAGGTGTTTGACATGAGCAATTACATCTCTAGCTTTATATCAACTTAAATGCACTAATGGAAACATAATGCAGATTAAGAAATTCAGTTGATGTAGGAGGTTCTGGGATCTAAGATATCTTCTAAAAATGTCTCCAGAAGTACATGGTAATTCATTACAATACTAAACTTCACTAATATGTGTAACAGCATTAAAAACCAGCTTTCTCATGAAAATGTCAGTTTCTTATTTTCAAAAATTTAAAGTGAAGTGAATTACTTCGGTCCACCTTAGATAATTTCTTAGAAATAATCTAAAAATGAAAATGAATATGCAAACAGCCTGAGATCCCTTTGTTGTACAGTGTAATGACCTGGTAAATACATGAGCAAAGATGCATAATTCTGTTTCCTCTACCTTTGTTGCCAAAGTAAATTCTCAATGAATCACTGTGAATACATCCTTACTACATAGACTGATAGGTTCCTAAAACTCCTGTTGTCTTTAAATTTTCCTTAAAAGACATGAAAAAGTTTTTAATATTTTCACTTTGTGGATATCAGTGGTATAATAAAGTAACAAAGGCAGATGTATCCAGCTGAAATGAGAAAGGGTAAGTTCTCTTTAGATAGACTGACATTACTTGTATTATTAACATTGCATTTTTATTTCACAGCTTAAGGTATTTGCCTATCAGTTCCAAATGTCTTTTTCCTGTGCTATTATATACACCAAATGCCTTTGTTTGAATAGATGTTCGGGCTATTAAATTACTGCAGTATTTCATTTTTTATCACATGAGCTAAAAGTACTGTACAAGCATCTGCCCACATTATCAGGCTCAGCTGCACATTTGCTCTCATGGAGTCAGGAGAAGGCAGTATTTTCCTGATGACATTCCTAGAGCCATCTAATTGTTTTTCCTCTGTTAAGAGTCTCTCCCAGGAGGTGTAAACAACTTGCAGAGACGGGAGAAAAAAAAACACTCAAGGCATCTTCCAAGATGACAAAGCACAAAAAGTTAGGAGAGACATGACTTTTCCTTCTCTTTTACTTATTTCAGTGTTTGCAGTGTTCCTTAGTAAGTCCTCAGAAGCAATGAGTCAGGAAGTAAAATTCTTAAAATAATCTAGAAATGTTCAGAAGAAATGTATGTTTTGCAAAATCCTAGGCTGTGCCATCTCCAGCAATTTCTCTAATGACTGTTCTATTGGAGAAGAGAGCAATACTTTCTATCAGCCTCATCCTTGAAAGTATTCCTCCCCAAAATTCCCATCCTCAGCAACAGAGAGTTTGGGCAGGCCTTACCTCTCCTGTTCATGATGGTGTATTTCTCACCTGATGGGCTTTTTGAGGTGGCAATGCATTTATTTAGGGATGACTTCACTGAGGGGACCAGTGTAAGGCTGGTGAGCAGCAGTGGTCCCTGCTGTCACCAGATATCATCTCCTTCACAACTGAGCCTTCCCAGCAGGGGACAAGGAAGAGAACAAGGCGGTCTCATAGAGGGGCTTCCCTGCCAGGCCTGTAGCCTGGCCACATAACCCATTTTCAAATATATACATATAGAGAAGCTTCTCCTGAGCCAGGAACAAGCTTGGCTTTGTCACCTCTGTGAGATCATGGATGCAATTAGGACTCTGCCAGTGTGTGACCTGGTAAACTGGTTGTTGAGATAAGGTAACGCTCACTCATCCATTTCTGTCAACGAAGGCAAGTTTTGGCATGGCTAATGATAAAACTCTTCCCTTTGAACAAAACAGTGCATTTTTATGATTCTGGCGCTGGCTGTGATTCAGCTTTTCTGTATGTCAGTTGCCAGCAGCTTCCTCAGATGAATCAGTTTCTGTTCCCTAAACTGAGGCAGACAGATGTTAGCAAAATATCTGTGCAGTACTTAATTCCAGATACTATAAAGAGAACTTTCTTGGATTCACATTCTGTCTAGAGGACTGGTTGAGGCTATGCAAAAAAAAAAAAAAAAAAATTGCCTTGCAAACAAAAGGATCAGAAGACATCCCCTTGTTTCAGCTTGGACAGAAGTCTTTGGCACACTCATATAAACTATATTTCACATGTTCTTCAGTATCTGTGGGATTTCAATTTTTTTTCCTACATGATTCTGAAAATGTTAAGATTCCAAATGCTCTTTGCACAGAAAACTCTAGCATTGCCTTTTGGCCAGAAGGTGATCATAGAGCTTTTTGACTCACTTCTGGAACAAACAGTAAACAAAGCTTATTGAGCATTGAGCATCCGTCTATGTTGACGGAGTTTGCAAAAATCCCAGCAAGACTGGAGTCCTACCAAAATAAGACTGTGCCAAGCTAATGGAGTACATTGCAGAGGCCAGCATCTGCACATCCTCTTCCTCTTGCTGTCAGATTCAGAAAGCCTTGGTGCAAATTATTACATTTGGAAAAGTATCTTGGGTTTTCCACATGAACATACAGAAACCGATAGCTGGACCAAAGAAAGAAATATGCACTGATATTATTTTGATTAACCTTCCAGGGAGTCATTCATGAGAAAGCATATTTTTTTTCTGGAGAAACCTTGACAGCAGTATTAACTTTCACTCTACCTCAGAAGTTGTTCTTCACCATCATTAGCCTGAAATGGAAATATTCTGGAATGATTACCTGGTCTCCTAGATTTACTTCTAATGATGAAGACATCTTAAGCCCAAAAAAAGTGATGGCTTTTTTAGGAAAAGCATATACAGAAACATTTGCTGTATATCAAATGCATGTCCACTTATAACAATAAGCTAGAATGCATGGATTGTACTTTATCTGTCCTTAAAAAGAGTTCAGTGACTATTAAAGAAGCAATTATTCTTAAAATATCTTAAAGGACCAAAGGGCAAATAGATGGGTGATTCCAATCAGCATCGACAAGAAGCTCCTGTGGTGCAGCTGGTGTCTGCAGTGCAACCACCTCCAGCTGAACTGCTCGCTCCTGCAGGGTCAGTGGAGAGGAAGGCATGATGCCCAGAACACACTCATGGCATGACTCACCCAACCTCTTTTACAGTCAAAATTGGAGCATCAAAATTCAAGTACTGAAACAAGCTGCTGTGGGGAAGCAACTGAGACACCATCCCTGGAGGTATTTAAAAGATGTGGCACATAAGGACATGGCTTAGTGGTGAACTTGTCAGTGTTACGTTTATGGTTGGCCGAGATGATCTTAGAATTTTTTTCCATCCTCAGTGATTCTCTGATTCTAATCTGAATTTCTCTTGCTGCAACCTGGGAAGGTTTCCTTTCACTGCTCACCTCTGTGAGGAGTGTAACTTCCCTCTCTCTAACCCCTGGCAAGTAGCTGAGGACAACAATCACATCCCACTTCCACGTCTCTCCTCCAGCTGATTAAGCCCAGGTTTATGCAGTTGTGGGAGTGTCCCAGTCCACTCCTTGGCCAGCAATGCCTGCATCTCCCTGGAGCAAGGTGAGAAGCTCAGACTCAGGCAGTGATGGGTAGCAGGTTTAACAGCAGCACTTGTCAGCCATCCATCTGTAATTAAAGCCAAGCACATGGTGTCTGATGAGCAGGGCAGCCTCTCCTCCCACGCAGACTGCTCTGAGGGCACTGGGCACTGTGCTTAGATGCAGCTGGCTTAGCATCCCCGTTCAGACATTAGGCAGGTATCACCGATAATCTGAAAATTAACTTGCCATTGAACTGATATTTTGAAAATATCCAAAAGCTCATCTATCAGGAGAAGTTTCAAGGAGAAAAAGGCAAATGAGGTGTAATGGCAAAGCACTTTTTCTAGTGGGACTTGACTCAAAGCTTAGCTGTCATTGCCAGCAGTATGACTACATGCACAAGGTAGGTAGTTTCAAAAATAAAATTATTTCACCAGAACAGATAAGTGTTGTTTTTAAAATGGCAGATACCATTTTAGCATTCATATGAGAAATGTTATAAATAGGTAGTTTTGAATATAAAGCATCCAAGCTACAAGAGAAGACAGACCTTGCTTGATGCTGCTGCTGCTGGGTTTATCAGTGCTGTGGCTTTGCCCAGAAAGAATCAGCCTTATCAAGGTTCTCTGACCTCAAAGAAGAACAGAAATTTTGTTGAAGATGATATAAGAATTGTCCATGGGACCTACCTGCTCAGGATCTCTTTAAATCATGGTGGGTGATTCTCCTTTTTTTGTGTCCTTTACATCATGTTTTCCATGAAGGGCTGTGGGTGGTCTTTGGAGAAGACATGGAAGAGGAGAGACACACAAACAGGAACAGACTGGGATGTTGTTCTGCACCTGGGCCAGCGTTATTTCCTGGGATGGGACAGACAGATCCGGGCTTTTCTCAGCAGCTCAGAAGAGTATAGGTAGAACTGTTTCTATACCTTTGTGCTTTTACTTTGTCTAAAAAATTTTCTATTTGATGTGTTCTGTTTTTAGCATTACATATTCCTCCCTTCCCTGTAAAGAATTTTATCTCAAATCCTTGGTCCATTTGGAACATGTCACAGGAGTAGTCTCTGGTTGCTTCCATGCTAAAGAATCCACTGACTGACCTGTACATGAAACCATCCTATATACTTAGCAAAAATATATGAAAATTTATACAGTATAAAAACAATCACAGGAAAGTTGGCATATACTGGGCATCTCCTGAGGGATTTTACTTTACCAAGCAACTTTATTTTTTTTTATCCATTTGAGTACTGCAAGAAAGTTGAGTGCCAGGGATAAAATTAAATGAAAGAAGGCAGTAGCTTAGCACCCTGGGACATGAAGGACAAGAGGTGTTGCACATGGGAAAACACGTGATGAGAGATTCATGGTGTACTGGAGCTTTGCAAAGCTTACCTGGCACAGCCAAGAAAATTCAAATGAGAGGGAATGGGCAACATGGAGTCAGTGGCGTGAATCACAAGGGTGTAATGACTCACGAACCAAGTTCATATTAACCAATTGGATGGACTGAATGGGAACAAAGCAAATCTCAGGGAGGCCAGATTCAATGACAGCACAATGTGAACTCATGATTTGTAATTTTAATAATGCAAAATTCAGTAAATAAAATGTTAAAATAAGCAACTTTAATAATTCATTGCAACATTTACTATTTTAGGACTGTTATTTTATAGCATATTTGATTCAATTGTTCAGTGTCATTGTATGTCCTTTCCTTGTAGCCATGTCATAACTTAAACAAAACAGTGTTTCATTATGGTCAGATAATTGTAAGGTGTTTCTGGGTTTTTCAATAGAGAAGAATCCCATCTGTCACACTAGAACATCATCTTTGAACTATACTCTTGCTCACCAAGGTTTTATATCACCTCAGGTGGCATATATTTCTAATCCTTGTCCTAAAGCAGTAAGTTTATGTAGGTTTGGATACCATTTAGGATTTCAATAGTTTGTGTCTTCAAAGCACTGTGTAAATATTAACCAAAGTACACATACGGTAAATTCACCCAACAATACTTGTGTTAACTGCAGGAGTTAGAGCCAGAGGCTGAATCAAAATTTAGAGGTTATGCTGTGATTATCATTGCTATATCTGTAAAAGCACTTGTAGATTCTTTTGGTAGACCTGACATTTTTGCATACAAAATATATATAAGCTACAGCAAAAGCTATCTTTTTTTTTAAATAGCTGTCTGTGTTTGATGCTGCACAATAGCTGATGCAGACATAAGAACAGGTAAAGTCTTAATGGTGGGCAAATTGCAGGGCTCCCTGCAGGCTTGTTAGCTTAGCACTCCTCACAAGCAAAATCATGGGAAAGACTGAGCATGACATAAATATTATTATCAAAGACTGCTTTAAGTACAATGTAAGATGCAAATATTAGGAACGCTGATAACACTTTAATGAAAACAATAGCATCCTGTTTAAATGTAAATTTAAATGTTATCATTTAACACTGAAATATTGCTAGCATTTTTGACAAGTTTAGTTAATAAAAAGTGAAAGCTGACGTAATACGTCACCCTGATTCTTAAGATTTCTAAAGCCTTCTGAGTTTACATTCTGTTGGAGAACTTTCCCACAAAATTTCTATAAACAACATACCGTTTTGCATTCCTTTATGGGGGTGGAGAAACTTGATGTACTAGTGGTTTGTCCAGTGTCTTTGTAGAGGTGGCCCGTTCACTCTCCAATCCAATGTCACCTTTTGGAAAGTATAAAAGTTGGAGTTGGAGAAATAAACCTTCTTCTTTACCTTGCAAATAGCAGGTGGCTCGCATCATGCTTTCACGTGTCCTATAGTGACAATAATACACTTAGATTTCTGAAGGTTCTATCCCTTGATACAGTATGACATTCTGATTAAAAGCATTTAACTGAACCACTGAAGCACAAACTAAAGAAGATTTAAAATTGTTTATTCAGTGGATCTCAGAAAGAAATCATAGGTGGGGTCTCTTTCGGGCAGAAATGTGTTAATTCTCTTTACTGAGGAGCAGAAGCCATCAGATTACACGTACAAACCAAGACCAAGGCTTAGGAGAAGACTAGCTAAGTCAGTTTCTCATTAGCAAAGAAAGCATCTCATGAAGGCCCCTACTTTTTTAGTAACATATTCACATCTGCTCTCTTGCTTTTCTTACTATGGCGTTTTCCCATCTGACCTATTCAGGTTTCACAGTGTTTGGAGCAAAGTCTTCCTGTAGCCAGTACCAGGCTTTCTGTCAAGTTGGCTTTGGTTTAGGTCTTCAGTGATATATTCAGATAAACAAAATTCCACCCATTACTTTTACCTAAACAGGGGAGAATACCAACCTCCCTGATGCTCCTGAGGACCTCTATGAAGAGAAACACTAGTCACAGAGATTTGGGTGAAAACAAACCTCTGTGTATTACTTCTGCCTGGGGTAGCTTCCAGCAATAAAGGACAACAGTAGAACAGTACACCTTGCACTGCGCAGCAAGAGTCTGCAAACTCTGTGTGAAAACAGATTTTGGTATTGCTGTCTGTATAAAATTGCAGAACCAGGCTTTGTGCACATCTGAGTAGACTGATCTCCAGAGCCCTGACAATGGGTTAATAGCCTCTCAGCAAGTGCACAGACTGAGATGACAGATATAATGGACACAGAGAATTAAAATGTAATTAACATTACACCCATGATATATGTTTACATTAACTGCCAATCTGATTGTTTCATTATATAACCAATGAGAAAAGTTGAGGGAGCCTGAGCATAGAGATACTTTTATATGGACACCAGTAGGCATGAAAAGTAAATTACAAAAGCAATGGTGATCATGCAATGCTCTCTGAGCCTGTGGCACAGAAGCAAGAGGCTTGCAATTTATCATGCAGTTAAGAAGGCAGCAGGAGATCTACAATTCCTATTGTGAAGCTACAGAATTGTACTGTAGTCAGCAATTTAGTCTGGACCATTTTATTAAAATATCTTTTAGTGCTTTGCAACATAACTTCTGTTTGAGACAATAAGCTTGAATTTAAAGTGAGAAGAGTCTCCAGGCTGCTGTGGAGACCTCTGCAAGCTCAAGAGGACAGATTGCTATTTACACTCCAGCAGCTCCTCGCTGTAAGTAATCACATAATATGCTTTCTTCTCCTGTAGAGGCTGATGAATATATATAAATATATATATATATATATGACAAGTCCAAGATGCATGTTTCTGCCATTTTTAAAGTTTGACTTCTTACTGTGGCAATAACTTGTTTTCTGTTTAACACTGGCAAGTAAAAAATTGCTAGAACATGGGCATCTTTCCCAGTCTCTTTAAACATACTGCCTTTATAGGAGGCATGAGGCTTTAGCTGCTCCCACTACAAACAGCATAAGGAGCTCACTCTGTCTTTCCTTGTATCAAACTGGTTATGGCTTTCATTTGACAAGATTGCATATATGCAAACCTCAGAAAATGCAAATTGGTTTAGCTTGATCTGACATTTGTAACACGCCTCTATCTTGCTGGTTTGGAGTGTAGGGGCAAAGGATCACACAAAAGGATACAACAGTTCAAAACTCATGTAAGTGTCATGGGGTCCTTATTTGAAACAGTCCTAGAGAAACGAAAAGGTCCCTAATCAGCTGCTACCAACTATTTGAAGATATCTTAGTGTTTCAATGAAGATAGAATTAATACATTGTAGTCTAGATCTGTAACTTCTTAGGCATAAAATACCACTCCAGTGATATTTGTTACCAATTTAACATCGAGATGGGTCTCAGAAGAGGTCATCCAGCCCTTTTGTCATTCTCAGTTATAATGGGTTTTTACAGTAGTTTTGAGATGCAGTCCAGTAATGCAGCACAATGTAAGAACACGAGACTAGTGTTACTAAGGCAGACCATGGGTTTGTTGATCACTGCAACCTCTTCCTGTCTGTGGTCAACAGTGGAGGAATAGTAATGCAAGTTAAACACTTTTATTTCCCCCAAGTCCAGTCCCTGACTCCAAAAAAACTGTGTAGTTCAGAGACTTTCTGAACAAGAGCTGTTGCATTTTCATTGAATGGATACTATGGGTTCTTTCCAATTAATTTTATCTACTCATATTTTTAAAGCTATTCAAATTCTTAGTATTCCCAGCATCCAGACTCAAGGGGCCACACAGACTACCTTCATAGAATGCAAAAACCATCACCTTCATTTATTTTGAACTTTCTGTCTGCTGTTAAAATTAGATATCCCTTAGATCTTTTAACTGGATGTATCAGAGCCTCCATTCATACCCCATTAACCCTTTCTGAGCTGCTCCTTATTTTATAGATCTCACGTGCCTGGAAACTGTTATATTTTAAAGCATTTAGATCTTCTTTGAAATAAACTTAGCTTGTAAACAGAAAACATTGTAAGCTTTAGCCTTCTAACAGGCTAGGAGGAAAACATAATTTTTAGACATCAAAATAAAATGTGCGTTGGCCATAAAACACCTCAGCAGTTTTTTCTCACTCCAAGACAAAACTTTTATTCCAAAAGACCATATCCTAAGGATACAACACTGTTCTTTGTCCAAATTGTTTTCTGCAGCCATATGCAAACAGGCCAGTCATCTGTCCTGTACACCAAGTCCAGAGTATAAATGGTCTACACAGATCCATATGTATTATGATAATAAGGAATTGCAAAACATGCTTTTCATGTTGAGGCAATTCTTTAGAGGTTTCTCTGAGTCCATGCTTGCACAAATCAGTTGTGTTTGCTGGGATGGTGGAATAACTACCACATTTCACACAGCAGCAAGTAGTATGGGAACTTCCAAAAGCAAACAAGTCTTAAATCACAAATCTTCTGTTCATACTGACTCAGAACTATCTTCCATTTCCATAATTTACAAAGAAAGGACAATTAGGAAGTTTCTAAGCCTGCTTACTTATTTTCAGCCTGCTTCAAAATTATTGCTGTCTTTTCAAACCTGTCTCCTTTGAGTAGCACAGGACTGTGATGTACAAGAACTAAATATAAGTTGAGAACAAATCAGTACAGCAATGAGTGCCATAGCTCAGGAGTTTCTCTCCAAACTATCTGCAATGCCTTCAACCACCAATCCTTGCTTCTTCCCTGACCCCAGCAATATCAGAGATGGATTTTTTGTTCAGCTCCCAATAGCCAGGAGGTGGAGTCATGAGGTTTCAGCATGGCCCAGCCTAGCTCATAGCCCATGGGCCTCTCCAGATGATCAGTCTATTAGAGATCTCTCTTCTGAAAATAAAAAATGTAAAAACAGATAGTTTTTAATGGATCAGAGATGAAAAAAAAAAACCCTGAGCCATCACATGCTTCTGAATTTGCTGCACAGACATATTTTGTGTGATTAGCAGAAGCCCGTACTTCTTAGGGGAAAATATTGTTGGGTAAATGGTTCAGAGAAAAGAAAACAATTTGAAATTGTCTGCAGCCAGCCTTGCTCAGACAATATGGATCAGAATTTCAATTCTCTGTAAACAAGCAGCCCATCTCCGAGTGTGTCAGCAGTTTTAATGTCATGTCATCCAATCAACACAGGTTGTGTTCTGGGAATCAGAAAAAAATACTTTTGCATCCATGAGAGAGAAGATGTTTTGTCCCATTTTACTAATTCCTTCTACTAAATTGTACCTCACTTAGTGTCTTGCTGATGATAAAGACCAGCATTCACTTTCTGGCAGCGTTGAATTCCTCTTTCAACAACATTATGAGTTCACACATGCTTCCAGACTGCTGTACAGAAAGAAGTAGCAAATCACTCTACAGAGAGTGACATTTCTTCTGTGATGCAATCTGAGTGTACCAGTGCTGAACACACTTTTTAAGGTGAACTGTCTATTTGAAATCACAATTTGCTGGAAAATTCTGAGTTAGTTCTTCAGCTGCTGAAGTCTATCAAAGATCTGTTTAATTCAATGGAGACATGCTAATTTGAACTAAAGAGCTGACCCTCTGTGCCTATCCATATTAAATTATTATTCTATTAGACAGATCACAGATAATTATAATCCTGCATGCTTCTGTTTATTGGCACCATGTCTCTGGGAACACTCTCTTGAAGGAATTTAGCTTGTCATCTGCCATTCATTTCAATTACAGAAACATAAACACAGACTACCAAACCAAAAAAAAAAATAAAAATAATAATAATAAAAAAAATCCCAACCCAGAAATAAAAGACATACAGCCTTTCAGAGAAATTATAGGCTGGTCTAATATTTCAGCTCATTGTAAAAATGTTGCCTACTAAGCTGGAGAGATTTGAATGACTCCTTAACAGGCAATTCATAATCTTTGTGATGCATCATCAGTCTGCCCCATCTCATTCAGTTCTGGACCAGGACTGATCCCAGGACTTTCAGACCATAGTTTACTCTTATTTTAATTTTTCAAGAACAAATGTCTCCTGCCTGACTGTGTATCACTGCCTTGGAGCAGTGGAGAGCCACAGACCTGTTCCCTGCCACCCACTGCCCTTGGCACAGAGCCCTGCCACTGTGGCACAGGGGGCCCATCGCATCCCAGAGATGCTGCCCCACTGCTGGGACGGTGCTGCTGCCTACCGGCTGCCTTGTGCCATATTCTGCTCTGAGACAGAGAATAACAGAGGGAAAGTTACCTTGTGTCTTCATGTTCTCATGAAAAGCAGAAAGGAAACTTTGTAATCCATATGATCCCTCCTTTCTGTTTGCCTTCCCCGCCCCTCCCCTGGTCTGTTCATTTCACTGGTAAAAGACTGTGAACCTGATTTAACAGATGAACCTAAACCCTCTCCAAGCTGTAGTTAATTATTGTTTGTCTTAGTAAATCAGACTTTCATTTCATCCTCAATCACTAAACAGAAAGTTTGTAAGTACACTGCACATCTCATGATGTTTGGTAGGAGAGGTACTGTAAACACCTTGTATGCTATTTATACAAACAAATTTAACCACACCAGATTTTAACCAAAAGGCAGATCATTCCCTCTGCGGTACCTCAGCCAGCTCACAAATCACAGTATTGCCATAGATCTGGGATAAAATAACCCCCTGCAACTGCACAGGCCAGGCCAGCTGTGGGTACTGGAGCAGAGGCAGCTGAATTCGAGTCTGCAGGGGCTCTTGGGGCTGGGAAGAGCAGCCATGTGCTGGGCTGCCTGTGAGCAGCACACCCAGAAGTTGAGAGAAATGTTTATTCCCCTCTTTCTGGAACTTGTGAGGCCAAATCTGGTGTGCTGTGTCTAGATTTGGGTTCCCCAGTACAGTAAAAACATTATCTATGGGAGATTGCACAGGAGGGACATCAAGATTAAAGGGTGGGAGCACAAATCATGACTATAAAGACGTAAAGAAAGTAAAGAATTGGATTTGTTCAGTTTGAAGATAGTCAGGCTGAGGGAAGATCTTACTGTCTTTTTCAACCAACTAATGGGAGAATATGGAGCCTGAATCTTTCCAGTGATGAGTTGTAAAATGGATGCAACTTGCAACAAGAGAAATTTGACATGTGGAAAAGTATCTTAACAGAGAAATTAAACAAATTCTGGAACAAGAAAACCCAACAAGCTTCTGGAATTTCTGCTCTTGAAGATGCTCAAAATGCAACTGGGCAGTCAAGCAACCAGGTTGGGGTTTGAAGTTAATCCGGCTCTGAGCCAGGAGCTGGAGGGGACCTCGAGGGTCCCCTCCAAAACAAAATAAACTGTTCTGTGATGTTGTAGTGGGAGAGACAGATGTTTTGGGGGGATGTAAGGTGATGCAATTCCTTAGGAGACCAATGGATTCTATCAGGTCTAGATGCTACTTCTGAATCTGCCCCACACATCCTGTGTGACCAAGGGCCCTGAGGCAGCTTAGGCATCACGTCTCCTGGGGAACCTGGAGACAACAGGAACAGCAACACATTCTGAGCAATTACCCACTGCCAACAGCAAGGCAGTTAGCCTTGGGTAGGATCGTGCCATCGTCTTTCCCAGCTGAAAACTAAGCACACACAGAGTGAGACAGATTAACTCTATTAGAGGGCTACAGGTTCCATAGCCATGGAGGCCATCAGGCAATAAAGGAAAACATCTCCAAACAACACAAACTAACATCCAGTACTGGGGAAACCCATCATTTTGTCTGCCAGCTTATCTGGAATGGAAATCAGTTATCAGGAATCGCAGTTAAGTGGGGAATGTGAAAACATGATTTTAAATGTTTGGTAAGTACTTTTCAAGGCAATATTAACATTAATAATTCCTGCTGGTATTTGGACCTCCGTTGTCACCCACTCACTTTGGCATCATATCATACATAAAAACTTTTGCCATTTGAGCTAGTTAGTAACATTCTCCAGTATTGCCACTAGCATTTAACTTTCAATTTATCATCATTTAGCATCTGCAGGCCATTTCTTTGTACATTTATTTAAACTTTTTCTTCCACATATTCAGAATCATTTACAGGCTATGAAGGCCCAATTTTTGCTAGACAGCCCTCTCTATTAATTTGAACTGTAGTACCATCTCTGGGTACTAGGATCTGGGAGCTCTTTCTCATTTAAAAGTAGGAGCCACCCACCACCACCCTCTGGATGTGTGGAAACTGCTGCTGAAACCAGCAGGCCTGTGCACATGGGAGGGATCAGAAGCATTTATTCTTACTGTGGTCATCCTCTGGTATAAAATCATGGCTTGGTGCATGTGTACAGCACGCCAAAGTGCCACATAAAAATATCCTAATGAGCTGACACTTTATCTCAGTGATCCATCAGGATATTTATCTAACCTTTATTTCTCACCTTAACAATAGGTTATACAGTGCCTCCTTGCAATCCTGAAAGAGGTATCTCCAGATGCTAATTACCTTGATCTTGGCAAGAAAAACTGCTGGCAGGTAGTTCAGCAGGGTCAGACTGACCTCAAACACACCTGAGGTGCCTTGGCATGAGAGGTGTCTTTAGGGGATCACTGGCCAATATAAGGAACATGATGAAGCAGCTATATGAAATGCAAAAGTAATAATATTCCCAATAAGCACCTGGCTTTTTATTGTTACAACATTTTGAGTTTATTTTCTTGTGAGAACTCTAATTTAACTCTAGGTGAGGAATGGCCATCTCCCTACATACCTAGCATTAAGAATTAAAATGAACACCAGTCAATATCCAGAAGTTTTTAAAGAGCACCAGATTTCATATTTTGCTGATATTTTACCATTATCTTTACTACAAAAAAAAAAAATGCAGAAAATAAGAAATATGACTGGTCTGTCTTTATTACATGTTTAATCTTGATAAGTAAATAAATGCATTTTCAATGCATTTTCAATTTTCAGTGTCCTTCAGCTGGGGACAACATGCTTGACCATGGGGCACATGCCTTTTGCAGCAGTGGGGTTCAGGAGGTGCTGTCTTGCACAGAGACATGGCCCCAAGCTTGTGTCTATGTGTGGTGCTTTTCCCCAGGGCTGGGAGGTGTGAAGGAGGAGATGGCCACCAAGGCCCCTTTGTGCCTGCTGTCCTCTAGAGGTGCCTCAGGGGTGGTGGAGCAGCCCCCAGGGCTCAGTGCCTTGCTGGGACAGTACAGAGACCAGCCAGCCTGGGCCCTGCCCTTTTAACCAGGAGTGGGGGAAACCTGAAGCTGAGGAAATGGAGGGCAGAGAGCTGTAGTAGTCTGATTCTGGACAATTTATTTTCCAAACAGTTTTTCCTTATTGGCTACATTTTTAATGTAAATATGTAGAGTTTTATTGGAGAGGGAATTAATGTGTCATAATGGATACTCTACAAATTTATACTGGCTCTTGCAATTCCTTATGATTGGCTCAAAAGTATATAAAAGGTATAAGTTAAATACATATTTTTTTCTTAAGGGTATACATTCAGTGAGAAGCTACAATTTAAGGTGTATTATTGAGTAGCAACTAGCACAGTCCGCAAAAATTGAAGACCTTTATCAAGTGGGGGATCTCATGGTCCAGTTTATAGCAAATACAGGAGGGCCAAGACTGATTGTTAGGAACAAGACAGCCGTGGGCAGAAAACAGTTCTAGAAAATGCCACTAGAACAAAAGAAAATTCTCCTTTGGTCTCACCCCCACAAACACTATATTCAATGCAAAGCAAGAAAAGATTAAAAACCCAAAATGTTATTATTTCAAACAAAATAAAATTCTCAGCTCTAGTCTAAAAAAAGACTGTACTGATGTGGGCATACAGAAGATGCTACTTTTCAGGGAAGCATTTGCCTTGCTAACACCCTGTCTATCTGTGAGACAGAAATGACACAAACATATGAAGATGATAAAATGGGGTTATCCACAGGGGTAAGCACATTCACGAGAGGGGGAGGCTGAAAGCCTGCATTTGCCAGTTACCCAGCACACTACTACTTGGTCTCTCCAAAGGGACAGCCTCTGCTCCTCTTCTTAAGACTTTGTTGCTGCAGAGCTTGTTCTCCTCTGCCCAGTCCCTGCCTGGTTGCCCCTAACCCAGGTGTGCAGGGACCTGGGGTGCTGCTGCTGCCCATGGGCACGGCAGCTCTTCCTAAGTGTGTGTGCAATGGAATAACACCTCCTTCAGACAGCCCCTGAGGTAGCAGAGAGGGGGCTACAGGGGTGGCTTCTGTGAGAATCTGCCAGAAGCTTTGCCCATGCCTGGCAGAGCCAACTCCAGCTGGCTCCAGGATGGACCCGTTGCTGGCCAGGGTTGAGTCCAGCAGTGACAGTGGTAGCACCTCTGTCTACAAGTAAGAAAGGGAAAAACTACCCTGAATTGAACCTGCAGGCAGAGACAGGAGTGAGAATATGTGAGAAAAAACTCTGAAGACACAAACATCAGTGCTGAAGGAGGGGAGGAGGTGTTCCAGGCACTGGGGCAGAGATTCTCCTGCATCCCTGGAGGTCAACACAGAAGCCCATGGATGACCCCACACCAGAGCACATGGATGCCCAAAGACAAAGGCATAGGTGACCCCATGGACAACCCATGCTGGGAGCCAGTTCCTGCTCCTAGCAGGATCTGTGATCCCATGGAGAAAGTCCATGCTGGAGAAGATTTGCTGGCTGGGATTATGACTCCATGAGGGACACATGCTGGAACAGCCTGTTCCTGAAGGGCTGCACTCAATGGAAGAGTCCCTCCTTGGAACAGTTGTTGGACACTGTGAGGAGGACTCATGTTGGAGATGTACATGGAGGACTGTCCCTGATGGAAGAGACCCCATGCTGAAGCAGGGGAAGAGTGTAAGGAATCCAGCCACAGTCAACCCACCACTGCAGGACAAAGCACACCAAGTTTTTCATCTAAATAAGACAAGTGAAAAACACCAAAGTCTCATACCAGAATCTTAAACAGGACACAAAGGAAAAGAAAAATTCTATCACTTTTTTCATGACCAGAGAAGAAATCTACAGTAATATTCAAAATCCATCCACTCATGAATCTTCACCACAGATCCTTCACCTAGTGCAATCTAAACCTGACCAACCCTTCACCCAGCCTCAGAGTCTTCCTGGACAATCCTTGTGGTCCACTTTTTGTGGCAATGCAGGCAGCAGACAGTAAGTGCTATACCATGGAAATAGTTGCAGTTTCAGCAGCATCAATCAGGAAAAGTGAAAGGATGCTGCCAAACACTTCACAATCTAGATGGAAAATGAAACACTTTTGCCTATAAGGAAATGGGCTTCTTCCTCTTCTCAAGCTATGAACAAGTTCTCTTGTTGGTAATTCCAGATGTGGAAGATTTTTAGAAACAGACATCAAAAAGCTTATCTCCAGTTGAAGCAGGTCTCTCTGGTTTGTTGTTAACCACTTGTGTTCCCTAAATCCATATGTTGAATTGTTTGTCTCTCTATAGATCTCTGTTCAGAACTGTCAAAATTAATTCCTAGGATATATGCTTGGGAAATTTTGTCCCAGTAGGATTTGTTCTCATATAGCTTCTACTAGATTATTTCAGCCAACTGAACAAAGTTTTCCATCCCTTTCAATTATTCATCTTTTTCCCCAGAGATGTTATTTATACAGCAGTGTACACAGTGCTTTGCAGTAAGTAGGTATGTCAGGCAAAGAACAATGTCCTCTTGACAGCCTTTGCAGCACAAAGAAATTAATAAGGTACAGACCAAAACAGTAAGAGTAAAGAGGCAAGGTGACTGCAGTCCCAATATTTCATGGAACAAAAGCAATGGTATGAATGTTAGAAAAAGCAAAAATACTTGTCACATTGAGAAGGGTTTGTTCACTTAACTTCACACATCTATAATGCAAGGATCCGTGTCTGAGCTAGTCACTGGAGGTTCCTTTCTGGGGAGAAACAAGTGTTTTAAGCGCTGAGATTCATCTAATTTGGACACCTTTAGGAAGAAAGGAATCATGCTTTATGCTCTACTTACCGTATCAAGCATTCCTCCATTGACTGTAACTTAGTCAAGCTGATCAGCTCGGCTGTGGACAGCTATATTTAGTTAGATTATTCCAACCTACTATTCTAGCCACATGACAATATCTCTTTAATTCCTTTGTAAATAAAATTTTTGCTTTACAAAACCTCAGGCAGTGGTTCCTCATTCTTTTCCACTGTGGGGAGCTTTTTTTAAATCCCCTGTGTATAAACAGTTTTGTTTTGATTTTTTTTTCCTGGAGGTAATTGCTAGATTAGCTCAATTAAATCAGCTGTCTTGTAGGCTGCACTCTAAATCAGATTTGGTTATAGAAGCCTGGTTTTTAAACACTGTCTGCAGATATTTTTTTTTCTTTTTATTGTAAATAGATGCCATGTAAGTGTGGTTTAAAGCCCTGCCATGGAACAGGCTGAGTAAGAGCAAATTGGAGTTGACCTGACTTAATCTTTTACATGACTGGTCACAAGCTGGGATGGAGTAATTTAGGGGGGATGCATAAATCTTTTAGTTATGTCTGTAACCTGCAGATTACTCCATGTCACCATGTCTTCAGCCTCCACTGCTCCCACTCCTGTTCAACATGGTCACCCACTGGGCAGGGACAAAGCAGGCAGACATCCAGTGGGGTTCCACCTGACACGCTGTGACTGGTGGAAACTCACACCTTTGAGGAAGAAAGTGGAGTGCAGCACAGAGAGAGTAAGTGCAGCCCACACTGAGCACCTTCAGGTGCCTGCGCCAGCAAGGAAAGCTGAGGTTGCTCAGTGCTTGGTATCACATTTGAGGCTATAAACCTCACTGGAAAAAAATATTGGGATTCTTTTTTTTCTTCTGCAGGTAGAAGGTATTAAGCTACTTGTGCTGTGGCACTGAGTAGCAGTGAAATTGCAATGATTTGGTGGCAGTTGGTACTAAAACTCATTGATTTGGAATGGAAAGTCCTGCTTCCCTTTGGCACTGCTAAAACTCAATCAGTCTCCTATATGAGACATCCTTTGTTTTTGTATTTAATAATTTCAGTAACTCTGCAATATGAAAGTTTCTCAATCCAGTCCTTGTGTGTAGGAGGGTGTGAATATTTCCAGCTCATAGTAATGAATGCTTTGGCACAGGCAGTTGCAGCAGGCAGAGGCCTGCAAGCTCTGCTTTCCAAGCCCAGCTCCAATATGTTTCTTGCTGCACCCCAGTGCTAATGCAATTAGCTTTGCTTTCCATGTGCACCATGGTGAGACAGCACAGGCCGAGCAACAGAAGAGTACTCAAAAGAGCCTGACATTTATCTGTGCTTTTTTTTTGCATACTAAAAAGTAAATCACGTTTCCTACATTAGGCTCTGCAGTCTGGATAAGGTGCCTAAAAATCTGAGACACCCCTGAAAACAGAATGCCCCTCTGCAGTGGTTTGGTGGCACAGAAGAATGCACCCAGATCAGCTCAAAACTGGTCCCACCCTGGCAAAACAGGGAGCAGAAGAAGGCAGATATGGATTCTTCCTGCTGTCTTCCCCAAAAAACAAATTCTCTCTCAGGTACATTCAGGATGAATTTGAATTCAATGTCTGTTTTCAACATGCACATTGCCTTCCTTGTCAGTCCTGAAGCCATGCTCCACTGAAGACCTGGAGAAGCACAAACAGTACAAAACACTTCTGATTTGCCTTTTCTGTCGCTACCTCATGAATGCATTAACATTTTAGCACTTTTTGCTGCATTATGGCAACACAGAACTGTTGATGCCATTTAAAAATTGGTCCCAAGTAACTAATGAAGTGATTAGATGCTGCCATGGTATTTTAATTAGATGTGAAGCACAAAACCTATCTACTTAGCCAATCATGCTATTTCTTCTGAAAGTGAAGCCATACATTTCCAACTTTAAATAAATAGAATGAAAAATATAAATTAAGTGAAGAATAAACCAAAATATCAGCTAATGAAAGGAGTTGATAATAGATTATTATGCATAGTTTAATCATGAAAAGCACATTGTTTTAGGCAATACAGTACATTCTAAAACCAAGTAGATGTAGATGCTAATTGTGTTCTCTGTTACAGAGAGAGAGCTAATGCCAGGGATTTGAGACAAATGGCACTTAACCTCCTGAACCCCAGATGAAGAGGGAGATAGATGTTTGCTTTTGATCATTCTGGTCTTTTCATGATCTGAATCAATAAGTACCCCTTATAGCTTTGAGTCATGTTTCTAATTAGTCAGCCTCTTGGGCCTGGTTTACAAAATAAAATATAAATCAACGCACATTTGCAAATTCCAACAAGCATGCTGGGCCAATGCCATCTCAATAAAATAATTAAAATGCCATCAGCCTGTTAACTTGCTCTCATCTCTGCCAAAATATATATACTGTCAAATGCCAATGCATATTTGGAATGCTAAGGAGAAAGGTATTTTGCAGATACAATAGATGCAATAAATGTAAAAGATAAAATACTTATGTCTTAATATAAGTAATTAAATCTTTACTTTTTCTTTGTTAGTGCAAGGAATTTCAGAAACAGAACTAGTGATTAATGTTGTTGACTATGAAGATCATAGAACTATAGAATAGTTTGGTTTGGAAGGGACCTTTAAAGGTTCTTGGTCCAACACTCCCTGCAGGGATATCTTCAACTAGATCAGGTTGCTCAGAACCCTGTCTAGTGTAGCCTTGAATAATTCTAGGGCTTGGGTAGCCACCACCTCTCTGGACAATCTGTTCCAGGGTTCCTTCACCCTCATTGTAAAAATGTCTACCTTAGATCAAATTAAAATCTACCCTCTTTTTCTTTAAAACCATTTTATCTTGTCCTATCACAACAGGATCTGCTAAAAAATTAGTCATCATATGTCTCATAAGCTGTCTTTAAGTACATGGAGACTGCCTGAAGGTCTTCTCAAAGTGTTCTCTTCCCCAGGCTGAACAGCCCATATTCTCTCAGCCTTTCCTTGTAAGTGGTGTCCCATCCCTCTGATAATTTTTGTGACCCTCATCTGGACTCACTCCAACCCATCCATGTCCTTCCTGTGTGGGACCCCAGAGCTGGGTGCCATGTTCCAGGTGGGGTCCCTCTCACCAGAGCAGAGCAGGGGGACAAAACCTCCCTGCCCTGCTGCCCACGCTGCTCTTGGTGCAGCCCAGGACACGTTTGGCTCTCTGGGCTGTGAGTGCCCATGGCTGGGTCATGTCCAGCCTCTCATCCACCAGCACCCCCAGGTCCTTCTGGGCAGGGCTGCTCCACAGGTATTTATCCCCCAGCCTGTGCTGATACCAGACAGTTGCCCTGACCCAGGTAGGTCAGATATCTCTGATCCAGAAAACACTCAATGAAACTCACAATTAGCTTCTCTAAAAGGAATTGCAGCAGGCAAATTCCACATTACAGTGTGAAATGCTTACAGTGACACCTGGGGCTTGAGTTCTACAAAGGCAACAGCCTGTAAGGGACCACCCCTCATTAGGGAGACATCCAGGAGACAAATTGTCCATTAGCAAGATGACTAATTTTCCCTTCTTTTGCTTACTGTTATGCCTCGTGTGTACTAGGACAAATGTGTAAGGACAAATTATCAAAAACAGCCTCTGAAATCCCATCTGCCCCTCTCTGAATTCCCAGGTTTGTGTACATGCTGTCGCTTGCTGCTTCCAACAAAAGACCAGATTCAATTCTCACTGGCACCAGTGAAGGAAGGGAGATAGAAAATAGCACATTTGAAGTGGAAGCCAAATCCCTACAGTTCCAAATATGCAAAAGAAGGGACAGGAAGAGTCTCCAGTGAACTAGTCAAGCTAGTGATGTGCCACACATCAAACATCAATTAATTGAATATATATAATTATGAGGCTCTGCAACAGTATGTAAGACTTGAGAAAGAATTGTTAAGGAAAGAAAAATGGAAGATATGGAAATACATAGGAAACAAGATAGAAATACTTTTTTTCCAGAGTAGATAAAATCAAAATGTCTTGATATTTTGGGGGTTTGTATGGTAATTGCCAGTGAAATATCCTAAATTTAATTTACTTAAATTTGAGATAATTTACATATGGTGCCATATGAAGAACACTTAAACTGGAAGACATCGTCCTTAGTGTAAGAATCATTTGCTCAGAAATTGACTGCAGTAGCAATGAGAAAAGGAACAGGAAAGTTACTGGTGGAAATCCCAAAACACAAGTCTTAAGATGTAGCATGCTTAAAATTTCTGCTAATGACACAGACTCAAACAAGGATTAATGACCAAAATTATCTGGGTGCTTCTGACACCCAACTGGGAAGTACCAACATCATGATAAGGATTCAAAACAACACAAAGGAAAAAAAATTACTTAGAGACATGGAGGAGAAGAAGAGAATGTTAACACAATTGGCACAAAAGGATTTATCAGGATTTAGTAGGAAGGGGCAAAAATTTTTTTTCTTGGCTACTCCAAGATAGTAGTCTAAATTCTGTAGTACATTTTTAGGAATCATCACCCGCAGCTTATACCAGCACTATTAATTTTAAAATCAAAGTGATTGAACATGCTCAGTAGAGATGTCCATTATTCTGTCCTGAGTTTCATCAGGATAAGAAGCTGACAGCTGATCTCCTTTCTGGGATCTTTTCTAAGGCCAGGCTGCAGGAGCTGTAGGAAACACTGTGACACTGAGAGGGGAGAAGGTGCTGCTGCTCCCATGGCAAGCAGGTCTGCTTGGACTACAGAGCTGCTACCAGCAAAAACTGAAGGTTGATACTTCTTAAACACACCCTAAGTGTTCAGTGAGCTTTCTTTTTGGCAGACTTTCCTCTTTTTTTTTTTGGCAAACCATTCTGCTCTCTGCAGAAATGCTTCAGCTTTGATCTGAAAGCCCTAGGGCCCGAGAGCTGGGAGGAAGGATTCGGGCAGTGCTAACATCAAAAGCCCCTTCCCTCTCAGAGCACCTTCAGCACCAGTCCCCAGTGGGATTTACTGGGTCACTCTTCAACATGCACTGCAATGGGGAATGAAGGAGATGAAGAGGGACGCAGTCTTGCTGGATGTCATGCTTGCTTTGACAGTGCTCTGTCATTCTGAATGGGTGATTTTGGACACAGAAGTTCACAAAGGGTTTTAGTCAGGTGCTGGTTTGCAATCAACTTTAAAAAATTATTGAAATAGTGCCTACCAATGAAATTACCAAGGAATCAGAGACTGCATGGCTACATTTTGTCACCCCAGCTTAAAGTTCTATGGGACATAATATAACAATTGCTGTTGGGAAGACACACATGTGAGGATGTAAATGTAGCATCCCTTATTTGGACAGCCCCAACCCAAGCAACACCTCAACCTGGAAATCCCTCTGTTAATATGTTATGTATATAAACTTAGTTCACACACATCAATTCAAATGTCCTCCCACTTGAAGAAGATTAAGATTTTCTAACCATTTATTTCTTTGCAGAAAATATTATTTAGTAAGCACGCTAAGAGCAACAGTACAGTAATGGGTTTCTGAGTCCTTGGCCTTTCACAGACTGTTTGTAATGAACACCTCCATACTTCAGGAAGTGATGATATAATAATCTTTATAAATAATAGAAAGAACTCTGCTTTGCTTTGCTGTTGTCCTGCTCTGAACTTAAGGAAAGACACAGAGAAGCAGAGGAATGCAAATTACATCCGTTTATAACTCTATGGCCTTAGAAGACTTCATAAATAGGCAAAGCAGATTATCCCACTCATTACAGGAAAGGGGAGGCTGTGTTTTGCTTAATGGCTAATAGAGTGATCAGTGTGCTTCATTGCCTTCAAAGACCATAACATTCAGGAGAACTAGTGAAATTTACAGCAAGAGGAAACTTTGAAGCTCCTGGAGCTTGAGGGAACTCAGCCTTCTGTAGGATTAGGCACAAGAGGGTAGAGACAGCACAGAAAGATTTTGCCTCTCTTATTTTTACCTGTCTACCAGATTGCTGCTTTGATCTTGGTTTCGTTACTTTTAAAGTACTAGGATATGATTTTAAAGCCTTTGATTTACTCTGCTACAATTTTCTGCAAGTAAGAATGACCACATATATTCGCTAATTATCATTATTTATAACAATAATTTCAAAGACTTAAATGCTCAAAATATCACAGAATAAATTAGGTTGGAAAAGACCTTTGAGGTCATTGAGTTCAATCTATGACCCAACATGACCATGTCAAATAGACCATAGCACTGTGTGCCACATCCAGTCCTTCCTTAAGCACCTCTAGGGATAGAGTCTACCACCCCCCTGGGGAGCCCATTTTAATGCCCAGTCACCCTTTCTATGAAGAACTTCTTCCTAATGTCCAACTTAAACCTCCCCTGGTGCAGCCTAAGGCTGTGTCCTCTTGTCCTGTCACTGATTGCCTGGGAGAAGAGACCAACCCCCACCTAGTTACAACCCCATTTCAGGAGGTTGTAGAGAGTGATAAGGTCTCCTCTGAACCTTCTCCTCTCCAGGCTACCCTTAACAATTAAAATCATTTTCAAAAGCTGGAGGCTGTTGATGTTATAAGAACAGAAAAGAAACAAAAGGGCCCTAGTCTATTTTTTTGACAATTCTGCTCTTGGGCAGATGCTCTCAAGCATCACCAATGAATACCCTTCTGATTCCTTGAAGATAAGAAGAAGCCTAAGGTGTCACCTGAGTCATAACTCTCCATTGTAAGATTGGTAGAGTGGCTTAGCTCATCTGTTGCAGGGCTATGATAACTACTAGGTTGAAAATTAACATGGGACCATGTAAAACTGACAAGAGAATGAATGCTTTACAGACGAAAGACGGGTTACAAAATATTCTATGTCAATGTTGAACTGAACATATTCAGAGAGAAGAAATTGAGAAATTAGGCAGTGAAGCTAAATTTATATTAATTTTTAGAGTGGTGATAAATACAGGTTTAAATAAGTATCAAATACAAGCAACATACAAACCAATTGGATTTCTCCTCAAGAAGAGGCTGTGTTCTGGTCTTGTGCCTAATGGAGCATGCTGAGCAGAGACTGTAGAGCATTCCTGCTTGGTGGTATATCATGAAATGCCAAATTTTAAAAATCAGAGGCAATCTAATGAGTTCAAAATTCTTATCCCATGGCTGTAGGCACAATATTAGCACTGCTGTTGTGAGTACTGTTGTGCAAGTCTTTTGTATTTCATTCTGAAAAATAGCTCAGTCTACCCTGAGGCTAAGTTTTTTTTTAAATATAAAAATCACTTTTCACTAAACAACTCTATTTTTAAACTGAGATTAAACTTTATAGCAACAAGCAAACAAGAATCTGATGTAAATACAAATATACTAAGTGCAAAATAAAAATAAATTTTTAAAAGCACATATATACATCTCAGGATCTTAAGATTGGTTTTGTTGTTGCTATGTTTTGGGTTTTTGTTTGTTTGTTTTGGTTTGTTTGTTTTGGTTTGTTTTGGTTTTGTGGCTTGTTTCTTAAGTACCTCAAGTACTTAGGTCTCTGGAAAACTAACCTAGCTACTGAATTTTTTGTAATATTTAGAAATGAAGCATAGGGAAGTGAGATGAAAGGAAGGAGTTGAGGTAGGGAGGTGGTAAGAGCACTGTAAACACTTGGAAAGATTTCTCATACATTGATAAAAGTTTTGTTAAATGGCTACCAAAGCACTCCTGTGACACACCAGGGGGATCAGCAGCTCTGCAAGGGCACAGTGAGCACACAGGGACCCTGCATTAAGTACAGCATTTCTGCCTGAGTGCACCCAGATGGGGCTGTAACTCTGCTGGAGGGAACAGAGAGCTGCTGGCCAGGACATTTAAGCACAACAGCACATGTAGACCTTGAAGCTCAGCCTCTCCTCTGTTCCCCTTTCTCACAGATGCAAAAAGCCTGGAGCCCCTTTTGCTCATCACACAGGGAGACCCCAAGACATCAAGGCCAATGTCAGTTGTCACTACAGGGCCTGGTTCTACAACACTTTCCCTTGAGAACAACTTTGTATATTTTCTTATAAATACTTTATTCCTAGAGGCTTAACTTCCACCATTTGCCTCCAACTGAAGAGCAAACCCATAGCATATTGTAAAATACATGTTTCAGTCCTCAGATATTGGCACAGATTTCTCAGATTAGGCTGGAGAATTTCTTTGATGCTTCAGAATAATTAAAATAGTCTGGCATGGAAATGTCAAAATGGATGAAATTTAGCAGAAAATGGTGGGGAAATGGCCAGATCTTCCTATTATCACTTGCTGTACATCTCACAAGACAGCTGATTCCCAGCTCTGTATGGGTTCCAGCATTCAGTGATTTATTGGGTAATTCAGCATTTGCCAGTATGTCTTGTGCTAATTAAATGCATCGCACTCTATTCAGAAATGTCACAATTGATTTGTCTTTTGCAAGCACTGACTTTATTTCAATCTTCTAAAAAAGATTTTATGAGCCCTAGATAACTTATCCTGGCACATTCATCTCCCAGGGCAGCTTCCACATCTAAGGGCAGTATGGGAAGAAACCAACAGTGAACATCCAATACAAATGTCTTCTATGGACAGCTTATTTATTTCCTATATGCTGTATATCCAGGAATGTGTAGCCTATATTGTGAAATTACAAGCAGGTCCATTAATGTATAAAAACACTTAAACATGACAGAAGTTAATATACTGTATTGGCAGGTTTTATTGGCTGATAGACTGAGCCAAAGAGCCATGAGATTGAAAACACTGTAATCTGTAACAAGGTGTTTATTTACAAGTGGTTTTGTGACTGAATTTGGCTATTAACTAAATTGTGTCAAGAGGAAACGAGCATAAAATAACTCACTCTAAATATAAGATGCCAAAGCATGCTTAGTATAATATTCAGAACCTGAGGACAATCCTGTCATTTTAATTCAGTGCTTTTCCCTGCACACCATGCATAACTGAGTGTTGAGGGTGAATTGCAGCGACTCAGCCATGGAGAACACATTTGTAGTATACAGTAGAAAACTGCTTTGTTCTGAGAAAGTACAATTCCTCACAAAAAATTGTGGTTGCAACTTAATTGGAATTGAAAATCTGCGATGCAAGACAAGAAAGGGCACTTTTCATGTGACACAGAAGAAAATAATTACCTGTTTTAAGGCAGGGAATGATTATTCAGAGAGCCAGCAGTGGCGTTGGTGCAAATATTTTGAGTATTTTACTATAAACCAATAGTTTTCTATTACTACTGTTTCTGCTTAGATTCTTCTGTGACAGAAATTGTTGCAGGGAGGCAACTTGCTGCCTTGACAAGAAACTTTATGGAATAGGCTCGAATCAGTTAAACACAGTTTGAATTTGTCATTTGTCACATTAGCAACTGAGTGTTGCATTTGTAGCAGTTTGGTGTAAAGCAGAGGGAGGACGCTGTTTCTATTTTTTGCAGCACAGGCTTCTGCTGCTGGGCCCTAACCAATGATGCCTCCTATAAGAGGCTGTCTGAGATATTGCAGCAGTGGTGACATTTAACTGGAAGACAGTGATTCACACAATTTACTCCCTGGTGACAGACAGTGACTCTTTACACGCTGTCTGAAGGAAAGCCATGGCCATGAACGTGGTTATTTGGTTATGGACGTTCATCTTGCCAGAGCATGGATGGGTGTGGACTACAGCTGGACTGCTGGTTCAAGGTTCCTGTTCATTTGCACATCTTTGTTGTCTCCTCTTTGCTGATATATATGTGCTGATATATATGTGCTGATATATATGAGAAAACACAGTATGTGAACTGGAAAAGGAAGGTCTTGGGTCCTTTATTCTGCCATTTCAGGCAGCCATGCTATATACTTCTCATAAACTCATCATCAAGCTGCTGAAATTGCCTTACGTGAGGCTGCTTCACAATCTCACCAACAATTAGAAACACTTTTCCTCTGATTTCATCTTAAAATATGTATTTATTTGTTCTGGGCTTATATGATTCTTCTACTTAAATAGCTCTTCTTATTCTGACTACATATGTCCTTTATGCATTTATAGAGCACTATCATATGCTCTCCCAGTTTCCACCCAGCCAGTCTGCTAAGCTGTACCAACCAACTGTTTTAACATCTATTCCTCTGGTCATCCTCATTCCCTGCACCAATTCTAATTTTGTTTAATGTTTCTAGCACACAGAGAGCCAGAACTATTTTGAATAATCTATGTTATACAATGACTTCTATACTTCACTCTTTTTATTCTGATTATGCTTCATATGCTATGTTAGTACCATATCTGAGTCTTTCACAATTGCATGATAATTATTGCTTTCAGGGACATTGTCACTGAGTGACAGACACTGGTTTTCTTCTCCTTTTTAATTTCAAACCTATGAATTCCAAGTTTACATGAAAAGATCATATAACTGTTCCTTAAATGCAATTACATTTACTCAATTTTCTATTACCTAATCTATTTTAATTCTCTGACTACCCAGTTCTTCATAATACTCTGATTTGTTGCTGTTTTCTGGTGCAACAATTCCATTTTCTAGATTCAGAATGTATTTCATATAAAACCCCACAAATACACTGTTTACATGACAGAGAGGATGATTACACACCAGATATCTTTGTTGCAACCATATTTTGGTATTGCTTTATTTTCTCATGTGACTGACAGGGTGCCATGGAAGTTGCTGTCCTTTCACTAGTAAAAGGAGCATCTGCTTCTGTAATAAAGGGTAGACATTTGTCTACAGAATTATTTTAGGATATCATTACTGCAAAAGGCTGAGACAGCTCACAGGAAAGCAATATTTTCAAAACTGCAGTTTTTCATAGCTGACTGTTAGAAAGTAAGAATTAGTAATTCAGAAAAACTGGTATTTTAGAGAACTGAGATGAAGGAACAGATCTGGTTAATGAAGAGGATCATATCACATATGGAAACGTAGGTGATTAGTACAGTCATGGAATATGCTTCTAATTCACCAGGAGAACTTTCTGGCAATTCAGAAAGCTCAGATCTAACACAGTATCTGGTGTTTTGATAAGTTTTGCTTTCAGCTGCAATTGCCAAGCCACCCTTTCGAGTCACCAGTGGTAGGTCATTCAGGGTAACCTCCAGAGCATTCACTGCTCATTTGCCAACACAAGAAGTCAGGGACCACTTACACTGTGGTATTTTCCAACATTAAGTTTTACCATCAGGAATCATGTTTTCAGAAGTGGCCTCCAAATTTGCAAATTGAGTTT
This sequence comes from Lonchura striata, assembly GCF_050655825.1. Taxonomy (NCBI): domain Eukaryota; kingdom Metazoa; phylum Chordata; class Aves; order Passeriformes; family Estrildidae; genus Lonchura; species Lonchura striata. The sequence continues at coordinate 21,096,512 of NC_140704.1, read as the reverse complement.
AACATCCCACACGCTGTGTGTGGTAAGTCTTCATAAAACTTAGAAACTGGGTAGTAGCAAAGATGTAGTTGAGAGAGATGGCTGAGGATTGATACCCCTCCCCTGCTGTATGTGCAGTAGTGAGGGTCATGTTTAAATGGGGTGTCTCTGTGTGTGTAGTGGAGACTCCTGACAACAGCATCACTTCTTGGTCTGACCATGGCACTGGTCAGCACTTGCAGGGGAGGGACTGTTGGAGTCTTAGTCTCTGGAGAAAGAACACCCTCATACACTCTGCTGTGTGAGACTTCTCACTTCTTCTAAACTTAACTTCTGTCTGGAGCTTATTGCATTGCATAGGGGGTGGGGGAAAAAGGGGTGCAGACCGACTAAATCTTCTAATTGGAAGTTAGAGTAAAAATGTACAATTAATGCCTGGAAGATAGAAGCAATGAATCTTGATTTCCTTGAGCACTTTTCTAATGGGACAGTTGCTAATGCAGCTGCCTTTTCTTTTCTACATGCAAAGCTGATGCACTTCTTTGCAAATATTTTCCATTCTCTTTCCTGCCAATTCACTCCCATTTGTGTCATTGGCAAAACTCCCATTGATCATGCAGGCAGCATGATCAATGCCTTCTGTACCTGGATGTTTGTCTTCCTTTTTAGGAGATATTTGACTGCTTTTCTTCTTGCTAGCTCACTTGTTCTGCTTATGTGGGCTTACCTTCACGGCGTTGTCAGAAATGAAGATGGTAATTTAACAGAGGTGAGCCTCTGAGTCTTCCTAGGTGGTAAAACCAGAAAGGGACATATCTAGACAGGTCTTAGTTTGCATTTCTACTTGTACTTAGATTAAAAACTATGTAGAAAGATCGTGGTAGATAGGAAAACCTAGTTTCTGACTTAAAGGGCACATGAATCACACACAAGCCTTTTCTTAGACCCCTAGGATACAAGCACCACAGACAATTTCTATATTACAGCACTCCAGAGGTCCACAAATCCATCACTGCTAGCTCAGGCCCTGGGAGAAGCGTGTCCTTCCTTCCTGGCTATGGCATTGCTCTATTGCTCTCCTCTGCCTTGGAGAGGTCATAGTATGCTATTGCAGGCAGTACGGGTATGTTTCTCTTCTCCCCATTCCCACATCATTTACCCTTCTCAGCCAGGAAATGAACTGTGTTTTCTCTGTTTCTGCGTCTTCTTTTTGTGTTCCCTCTCTCTGTCGCGTCCCGAAAGCTCCAATCCCTCCAGTGCAATTCCCTAGGGCGTGTTACAATGTGCCATCCTGAGCACAGTCCTTTCTAAGCGCGTCAGTTGTCACTGGATGAGATGCAAACAATGCAGACGGAGAAGGATTCTCTCTAGGACTGTGTAGAACTGTTCTACCCTTGTTTTTATTTAGACTTCTATCAAAGAAAAGCAAGCATTCGCCGTCTGAGCTGCGTCCTCTCACTATGGCAACGAACGCAGGTGTTAGAGAGGGGAAGGGAAAACAGGCAACGGAGTAATCGTGTGCACAGGACAATGGGACTGAGCCCGCCTTTCCGGCCCCGGGGCGGCTCCGCTCGGGCCGGGGCGGCTCCTCCCGGGGTCGGGCGGTTCCTCCCGGGGTCGGGCGGCTCCTCCCGGGCCGGGGCGGCTCCTCCCGGGGTCGGGCGGCTCCTCCCGGGCCGGGGCGGCTCCTCCCGGGCCGGGGCGGCTCCACCCGGGGCCGGGGCGGCTCCTCCCGGGCCAGGGCGGCTCCTCCCGGGGTCGGGCGGCTCCTCCCGGGCCAGGGCGGCTCCTCCCGGGGTCGGGCGGCTCCTCCCGGGCCGGGGCGGCTCCTCCCGGGGTCGGGCGGCTCCTCCCGGGCCGGGGCGGCTCCTCCCGGGCCGGGGCGGCTCCCCCGGGGTCGGGCGGCTCCTCCCGGGCCGGGGGGCTCCCCCGGGGTCGGGCGGCTCCCCTCGGCCACAGCCCGGCCCAGCAGCCGCCGCGCTCCTCACCTTCCCCAGCGCTCCGAGGAGAAAGCCAAAAAAGCCTTCTCTCACTCATTCTTGGAAGACGGGCATCCGTCCCACGGAAGCAAGACGGCTATGTTTCTTTCATTTGCAATTAAAATAGAGTTCTTAAGCACCACATTTTAACGCAGAAGCAAAATAAACAATAAATCAACAAAAGCATGGTTTGTTAGTTGAGAGAAAACTGCTACATTCTGCCTTTGCTGCTCGCTTTCTGGAATATGAAAGACTCCAGTCAGCCCCTGTGCGCCAAGGATTCAAATAAAAAACACATACATAAAAACAGAGAGTTACTTCTAGCAGAAAGCCAGGATTCGTGCATGATAGGCACTAGAATAGATATTACTCACTAGTTGCATCTGCTGAAAGTCTGGATCATTCCCTGGAATCTGTCATCTTAGCTTCAAGCCACAAACTGAACCAAGAAGCTTCTCAGGGACTGTGAGAGGATATGCTGTGAGGGTGAAGATGGCCACAGGTGCTGAGACAGCTGTGTGCAGCTAGAACACTGAAAAATATTAGTCCTACTGTCAGAAAACTGCCAGCAATTGAATGATTTGTCTTTCTGGTGCACAGACAAACACTGAGTTTATTTAAATTAACGGTACACATCTAAATGAGCTGTACTTGGCCACATCTGACTTCCTGATCAGTTTGTGGCATAAGAAATTACATGCAGAAAACTGCAAGTGGGTGGTTTATTCTGGGCAAGGGCCAGAGTTGTTGGAATTGGCCTCAAAAAGCATTGAGTAAACTTGCCATTTCCCTGAACCCTCCACATGTTTCCCCATTCAGTTCTTCCTATGTCTGTCATTCCTCTGGTGGTAGAAGTGCTCTATACCAAACTTCTGCACCTGTTACTCTCCTAAAATACAAGAAATACCTTCCTTTGGTGTGGCTGCGACTATTCACAGTGACAGGAGTCTGCAGAGTCTCAACCCTGGTTGAGAATCCACCCACTGTAATTGATAGATGAGGTGATTACTACCAGAAACACTACCCCAAGGAAGGGAAAAAAGCAGCTAAGTGCTGATGAAATCCTGCTGTCAAGTGGCAACCAAGTTGCAGAATATGAGTCTCACCTGTTAATTATTGTGATTTGCTTTTGAGGCAGCTGAAGGTCAGCAGGAAGGAGATTTATTTTGTTCAGTTGAAAATAAAAGCACTTCTGGGGTGTAACACAGTTTTTTTGATTACTCATCTGGGCAAGGTCAGATTTAAACCTCATAATTTTATTTGGAAAGGATCCCTAATAAAGGAAGGATGTTTTGGCAAGTGGGAAAAAAAAAAAATCCCTCTTTAGGATTCCTGTGATTTGAGCTTGAGTGAGAATTAACCATTGAAGTCTGGACAGCAGGAAGTAAAAAAGGCACTGACAAGCAAGACATTTGTTTCTCCCTGACTTATTGTGTTGACTCTGGCAGGGAACATGGTGACAAGCAGGAAGGACAGAAAAGGTGGTCAGATGCCTGGGAATAAAAACAAAAAGCTTTTTTGCAGAAAGGACAGAGAAATTAGTCAAACAGGGAATTAAAAGGAAGGCTAAAAAATCACAAACAAAAAGAAAAGAAAAGAACTCCAAAGCCACTAATGATTAAGAAAGAAGAAAGAAGAGGGGAAATGCCAGTAAAATGGGGAAAGGACCTACCTACTGTTACAGTGAGCTCATGGGCACTCTATTTCCCCTTTCCCCGGACCCTGTGACTCTGATCAAGATATCCCTGGATCCCTCCTTCCTGCCCCAACGGGGTTGGCAGAGAGCCAGGGAAGCCCACCCTGTCCAAAGTCTATATAGACCCCTGATATTTCCTGTTCGTTCTCTTTTGCCCCACTCTCCACATGGACACCACAGAATAAAGAGAGCTGAACCAAGTATTTTGGGGTAAGAGCCTCTTTTGGAAATCTTTGCCATCTCCTGATATTCCTCCCCTCACAGCCTCGGACCTCTGTGCTAGCCTGATAGTTAGGGGGCTGTGCAAGGGGGGGAACGTCAACCTACAAATTTACTGTGGTTCAAGAGAAGAAAATAACTGGACTTTTAGTAGAAGCTGCTCACTCTAACCATCCATAGGTAAAAGAAGTAGCAAGACAGTTCTATGTATCTTGGCACATCCTCAGCTGCCTTCAGAAAATCAGTACATGTCAATTGAAATGATACTAATGGAGTTCCTGGCCCAAAGATTTCAAATGTTTGTGATTAGCTGGCTGTCGATAGCAGATGTGTAACTGAAGTAAAATCCTTCCTTAAGTCAAGCTGCTAGTTCATCATCGAACCCAAATCACAATGAAGCCAAAAATTTGAGGACTCATCCACACTGAGTCAGTGATATTTGAGAGATCCAACTTGGTTGTGGCATCCTGGTTTTCAAATTGGACAGAATATTTACAGTCTGAACTTGGGTAGCCTCACAGCTTTGAGTGTATGTACAGGAATTTGGACCAGCTGATCATCTCCACTTGAATTGCAGGATTATGGTGACAAATAGTCACAACCCCAGAGTCCCTGGTTTCTGTTATTGCTATTCATGCTCAAATGTCTCTCAGCAATTAAATCGCAACTTTACATTTGAAAAGCCTTAATAGAAGGAAATTAGGATGGCATGTGGAAGGTCACCCAATATATGCAGCAAAGGAATCCTCCTGCTCTTATTGGAGGGCAAATGGTAAAATATGAAAATAAACAAGAAAGTTGCGGTGCGAAAGGTGAGGTTTGATCAAGGACATGATTTTGGGGACCTTTAGAAACAAATCTGGCCTGATATAAAGCTCCTGTAAAGATTCTACCAAAGCAGTCATTAAATGTGACTTGAGTGTCAATCAATGTTGCCCATTCAATATTCCTCACAGTGTTAACAATAATTACTTTTCCTCAATAGAGAAAGTCTAACAGAAGTCTGTTAATGACAATGAGAAGAGCAAAATAATTTCTTCTGTCATTGCTTATCCACTCCTCTTGCAGATGCAGATGGACCCATATGCTGGTGAGAACATGGGTTGGCAGGCAACACACAAGAACTTCATGCAATCAGCTCTGCATGGAGGGCTGGTCTCTTACAGGACTCTGAAAAGTCTAACAAGAATTTCACTGAACCTCAGTGCCAAGCAAATAAAAAAAAAAAAAAAGGTTGGAAATAGTTCTTCTTTTTTATTTTTCCATCCTTTTACTTTCCATTTTATGAAGTCCTTCCTACTCTTAAACAGTCTTTCTTTAGAGTATATTTAATAGTTTCAGACCAGATGGAGTCACTCTCTGATCGGCAATACTGTATAACAAGTGTCCAATAATTAATAATTACTTGGCATTTCATAATTTTTTATAAAACTCATCATACATACACTGTGAGTATGAATCCAACAGGCAGTTCCAGATGACTGCTAAAATTTGGCATCAACTCATGTTCTTCATGTATGTATGGTACAGCATTGTCACTTTAAAAAAGATCTCTAGCAAGACTAGAATACACAGAAAAAAATCACCAGCTCTCTTCCCAACAGTGGGCTTTTCTGTGTTAGTAGAGAGTGTAGATCTGATAGAAACGTGATACCTTCTGGTGAAAACTTTGCTACCACATCCAAAGCAATGAAATTTTTTCTGTGCAACAGCAGTAGGCTAAAGTTTTACTGTATTTAAAGTAAAATGAAGGCTTTTTTCTTGGAATTACCTTGGAAGAAAAGCCTCCTAAGTAAGGAGTATCACAACTCAGGTACAAAGCTTTTTGTCTACGTTGCATAGAGCATACAAATGTGGGGTTCTTTCAACATGTTGGTGAGACCTTGATGTTATAGAGAAACTGTTTTGAAGGAGCAATAAGAAATCTGTTCACCTAACTATGATGTGACTCTCACAATGTTCATATGATGCAATTTCATAGGCTATTTTGTAATCAACACATGATCCCTTGGGAGTCTCGAAGTAGGAGCGGAGCATAATTACGAAGGTTGTCAGCACATTTCTGGCCAAAATCTCCTCCCCATAGTTCCAGTTCCATATCTCAGGAGCATAACTAAGTATGGCACAATGCAGCAGTACTGGGTTTAATCTCAGTGGCATCTTTTTGGAATGATTTTGCATCAGGTTAAATCAGAGCTCAGGACAAGTCCTCAAAGAAGCTGAACTTCTTATTCGCCCAGAGATGCAAACTATTCCCACCAACCTAGGGTAACTTCATTTTTTCTTATGATCTATCAGTGTCTACCAGCACAGTAAAGTAGCTGAGAATCCTTCAGATATGAAGGAAAGCACTATCTAAAACTATGCTTGCGATTTTCCATGACAGATTTTTGCTTGTTTCAGGTATGTCAGTGGATGCTAACTGGATACAGTTAACTACACAGTTAATGAAAAAAATGCCTATATGGTCATGCAAATGCAGGGTCTAATTGGACAGATCTCCAGATATGTTCTGACAGTACATGGCAGGTTTGGTTTAAGGCATCAGGACATGGGCTTTCCCCTTTCAGAGGGATTTTGCACAAGTGTCTGTGCTGTTCCCCACAACAGGAGCTATGAAGAACGAGTGTCCAGGCCACATCTAATACACAATTTTGCTGTTGAAATATCACAAGCCCTTTGCAATATTCCATGGTGATTCTTAAAATTTTGTCTCCTCAACTTAAATAGTTTAATCTAAAAATGTTTGATGTTGTTTTAAAAACCAAAACAAACCAGCACATCTCTCTCTCCCCAAAATTCTAGTGCTAAGGGGAACTGCAGAGAAAATCCTATTAACATAATCCAAGTGTTTTCAGAGATTAAGAGGCTAAATGAGAGCTCAAGCTGCATGACTTTGTCTCCCAAAAGCACCCCTTCCCCAGCTGCTGGAGGAACCCTCCCCATGACACCGGGGAGTGGGCAGCAAAGCTCCTCCTGCAGAGCAAATCCTTCGCTTACACTCTAACTCTGTCAGCAGGAGCACCCATTCCAGCAGCTCCCTGGCTGCCTTCTCCTCAGCCCCCTGAGACATTAATGGTTCAGATGTTTTTCCATGTCTTGTTTAAAGCCCTGGAAGGGCCTTTTTGAATAAGCCTAGTTTCAGTGTATTGTGCAAGCTCAGACTGCTTTGCAGATTTGATTCCAGCTCTCTCCTAGCCTATGGGTAAATTAGTAGTACATGCACATTTTAGGAGACTAGGATCCTCAGAGGGACATCTAAAGGGAACTGGAATGGTTTTACAGTTAAGTCACACCAAGGGATCTTACCTTTATTCAAATAACCTTTACATAAGTGATCATTTGTACTGCTTGTGAGGTGTCAAAGCAGTCAAGACAATCAGGAAAATGTCAATTCTCCTGCTTTCAACAGACTTTGCTACAGACCCCAACAGAATCCTCTGGCCCTCTGGGAATAAAGTTGTCATGCTGCAGGAGCCAGAAGTGACGGTGGAGTAGTTAATATCCCCAGCAAGGCACCTCCATTGATCTCCAGTCTACTGCCAGTCATATTTCTCTCGTTGGGATTAGATGCAGAGCAGGCTCCCCAAAGACCACTTAGCAGGCAGTCTGTGATTTGAACCACTTCAGGGCTTCTCGATCGGGTTGTTACCAAGCACTAACAGCCAACATTTCTCAAGCTGCTCTGCCCTTTTGCTTAAGGTTGCTTTGTGCCTGCTAACCAAACTGATATCTCAATCATGGCAGATTAATGTCACTCTGCTACGCCCTGAGAAAAAAGGGAGGAAAAAACCCATGTGTTTCTTTTTCATAAAGGCTGCCATGCAAGGAGGCACCACGATGAAGTTGCAATATACACTTGCCCATCTGCTCTGCACCCTCTCCATCAGATGCTGAATTTAATTCCTCTTTAGCAAGGGAGAATATACTGATCAGTGAAAGACTCTAGGTAATATAAAAACTATCAAGCCTGTAAATGGAGCAGTAAATAATTTTCTTTTATCAGAATTACTGAATCTTATTACAAGTTCAGCAATTCATGTCCTTCTAGTTCACAATCATGCCAGAAAAGGGAAATAATTTCAATAGTCTTGTGGTTAGGTATATTCAACTGCTGTACAAGTATTGGATTTACCACTGTTTTACCTTTTGTCCTTTGATAGTTGCCAAGGCCACTATTATGGGGGGGGGGGGAGGGGGGGGGCTGCAAAATGAAAAATACAAACCATTTCAATTTGATTTTTGGAGAAGATTTTGTCATAAATAAATGACAAACTGTACCTGGAGAACATGTATATCCTCACCTTATTTTCAATCCCATTGTAAGGCTTATTATATTTTATATGATCTGAGATAGATGAAACTGCTCTGATTGTCTCCTGTTTCCCTCCCCACTATTAGTGTCTCTGCATAGAAAAATATGTGTGGTGACAAAAGAAATCAGGCAAGGGAAAGTATGGGGGCCTCCACTAGCCCTGCAGTCTGGTTCAGAAGTGACAGCTGAAACACCCACTATGACATGCTAAACAGAACAAAACTCTTTTGACACCTCAGAACTGCCAAAAGACCCAGGGAGTGATTGCACTCAAACTCCTGTTCTTGGTTTTCATAACCAAATGTGGCAACAGCAACAAAGAAACCTTTCTCATCTCTTCTCTTCTTCAAAAAGCTGGAAAATAATTTTTTACATGTTGATTTTCATCTTGGTTCCAGGAAAGAAACAGCTTGAGAAAGCACATGCCTCCTATGAAATAACCAAAATTCCAAACTGCTTCTCGCTGTCTGTTCTGTTTCTGGCCTTCTGATCTATGCTAATTGCTAAACTTTGAGTATGTACTTGAAATTTTCTGTGGGCAATGTGACTCTCTTCAAATAAAAATAGATGCCAGAATTTTTTTCTAACTGAAATACATACGAGAGAATGACATTTAATGTAAGTGTTTAATCATTATTAATTGCTTTGGTATTCATTGAAATCATGATAGGTTCATTTGAATGTATAGCACCATTTAAGAATAATCTGAACAAGTAAATATGCCAGAGCAGTGTTAAAAAGCATAGTGAAACCTTCTAGGAATATTATTTAATCCACAGAAATGTATGTTGGAGATAGTTAGAAATTCTAATTAATTACATGAGATGCCTTCAAGAAATAACCCCACCTATTTTACTGAATAAAGAACTTTGTTGAAAAACTGAAGTCTAAAACATCTTAAAAGTGAAATCATTCAAATAATTAAGTTTAAAGTTTGAAATAATTTTTTCCTAACAAGTTTTGTTAGGAAATGTTAAAATGTCAGCCAAAAAAGAGAAAATGCCCAGATAGGCAGAGAAAAGTCATCAGCCAAAGTACACATGACCTGTCAGGGAATATGCATCCCAAAGTCTTGCCAAAAAGGCCTCTACAGAGCTCTTTCTTGTGAGTCCAGAGAAAACTGTTTGCAATCCTGCCACCTTAGGGACACAGCAACTCCAGATCACAATTTTAAGTTTATACCCTTTCTCCACTAAAATATCTCTTAGCCTCTTAACACAGAGCTCTGATGTAAATTTACCCATTTTTTTCCTTCTCAGAAAACACCCAAAACCCTGTTATGACCTTCAAACTCTTTATATAATCAGAAATATAGTCACAAGAGCTGGCAGATGTAGCAAGCCAAGCAGTTACAGCTATACAGGGCAATAGTCAGACATCAATTAACACGTGCATACAATTGATGATGCCATACAATTGAGTTTGAAAAGAAAACAATTTTAAAACTTTATTATTTCTTCCTCCTATCTAGTAACTACACTGTTTCTTCCAATTTCCTACTCATTACACACACAATTTTCCAAGTCTCAGTTATGAATCCCTTAGCTGAACAGGGTCAAACTTTTCAATATTAGCACCAATGTTTCTTATTGAGCCAGTTGACGGCATTGCAATTTTACTCAGTTTTATTGCTGACAGTGGGCACCAAACAGAAAAGAGAAACAGAGCCTAGATAAAGGGAAGGAGGACAGTTTTCCTACTGGAAAAAGCTATCTTGATGATTGGGAAGAACAATTGGTTTTCTTTTTAAAGTTATGTTTCTGAGCAGAGTAGTGTTTTATAAACAGTATAACTATAGCTGTAGGAATTTAGAGCAATGGATGCTAAAAAAAATCATAAGTTAAAAATAAATTATTTTGAAAGAAAATAAATTTATTTACATGACAATTTCTATTCCCATTTCAGAAGGTGAGTGCACAGCTGAAGATACGCAGTGATTTTGATATTTATCCCTACATTGCACAAGTGCTACCCATCCTGTCAGCCCGCCTGCACTTCAAATACAACAGCACACTAATGCACATCTCTCTCATGTTAGTAATTTTATCTGAGCTCTCATGCTCTACAGCTACAGTTGGGAAATCTTAAATGGCAAGATTAATCTGACCTTTTACATATAAAAGTTGCCACTTCATCTTAACACAACAAAAGAATCGTTAAGACACTTAATCATATATAAAGACTATTTTGAACCAGGCAGGAAGATTCAAATAACAAAGTTTATATATTCTTTTACAAAATATGGAGATGTTTCACTCTGCTGGCTTAAAGCAGCTAAAGGAAGAAAAATAATGACATTTCAAAGGAAGAAGAAGAAATGTGGCTTATAGAAGCAAGACAAAGCAGAAGCAAGACAAAATGCAGTGGGAGATATGAATGCTCTTTCTCGAATTAGAGAAAATATTTGAAAATATATGCTTTAAACTCTCTACTTTTCTATTTTTGGTGGAATTCCCAGTAGAATTTGAGTCTTGTTGCTGCCCTCCAAAAGATCAACATTGGAGTTGGTGGGAATTTTTCTGATAAAATGGCTTTCTGTCACAAATATATCAACTGCTCAAAGCCAAATTTTGTGCAAAATATAGATGTGCTTCCATAAAGATGAACTCCCCTCTGCTGGTGGGGGGGAAGCTGGTGGGAAACAAAAAAAAATACACATATTCAGAGATAATATTTGCATCCCAACCTTCTTCTCTCAGATCACTGGCCAAAATACTGTATTTTCAGTCATTCTGAGGTGAGCATCACCAGAAACAGAATAACAAGAGCAGGATAGGCTGGGCCCCCTTATTTCATATGGTGTGACTTTCACTTTTAAACCTGAGACAGGGAATAAGCTTCCCCTTTCATGACCCCATTCATATAACATTTATGTCTATCCCAAATGAGAACTAGTCTATCTGACTTTCTTGTTTTTCCAGTTTGAAAACAGGTGAATATACTTGGGTAAATCCCCATGTGGAAAAGGCTATCAAGAAAACTTTTCCAAGGAGGCTGAAAAACATTTCCTATTTGGACTTTATTAGTATTGCTAGTGGTTGAAGAGCACTTTCAGAGTCTTTAAAAAGTGTTAAAAGATGTCCTTTCATGGCTGAGCAAAATAAAAAGCTTGACAGCAAGATAGCTCTCTTTGCAATTTAAAACATCAGCAAAGCTGTAGCTAAATATGTTTCAAATTCAGTTCTAGCAAATGTTAATCTTCAAACTGTATGAAGCCACCTCTGATAACCAACAGCTTGCTAATGAACTGCATACAAGTTCTGGCACATTGATGCACACACATAATAGAAACAAGGCATTTGAAGGTATTTCATGCAGTTTCTTCATATTGCCGCTGAAATTTAATTCTTTTTTACAACTGGAATTTTCCACTGTGGTAATACCAGCAGTCATATGCTGTTCATAGACATTAACAATTATTACTGTGGTCACCATTGAATGTGCAATTGTAAACCAACAAACATATCTGAGGCCTTTTCTGGGAAGATGACTGAGGGCAAAAAGATGACAGTAGGAAAATTATAGGGGAAAATATAGTTGCTGTTCCCTGGATGGCATGTGGTCAGCATACCCTAATTCCCACACACAACATGGCCTAAGGGGGACTAAACAGAGGTGGAGAGGAGCAGAGACACACAGAGTGGCCAAGCTCTGTCAAAACCCTTGCAGAGGAGGGAACTAAGTGGTACTTTCTAGCTTATAAGCTGCACAGCAGCTGAAAACCAAGGGCTGCTGTTGAACCAGCAGCCATGGCAAAAATCACTCTCCTTGGACCGATGCATGTCCCCATCCCAAGGTTATCTCAGGTACAGAAATGTGAAACAACTAGCTCACAGTCCATATGGACATTGGTTTTCCAGAATCCTGATGCAGTATCTAGCACTAGATATGTTGTTGTCTTACAGATATTAAGAGCTCTCAGTAGAGAGTACTAGAGAAGTGTTAAGTGCTGTCATTGAAGCAGAACAACCAAAAACAATTGATGGACTCCAAGAGTATGGGCTTTATGGAGCAGAGAATTTTGTCTCAACATTGTAACATCACAATCAAAAGTTAGGTTGAATGACTGTCAATCAAGTATAAACACACCCTTTGACTTTCAAGATGTGGATACTTTGCTCTTTCCCTTAATAAAATATTCGAGGGAAGAATTACTCTCACTTATAAAATGTTAAACAACAGAATATTGTTTTTAATCCAAGTTTGTGTAGCTCAAGTTCGCTATTTATACCTTTACAGATGAAGAGCTATGTACAACCAGTTACCACAACTTAGGATCCTATATTTTAAACTTACCCTTAATAAACAATATTTGAAAAACTAATGAATAAAGCATGGGTATCTTTGTATTTTCCTCCAACCATCCTTGCAACTCTTCTCAGAACTGTTTCTGTGTTTTTAGTACCCTTTGTGAAGAGACAAGATAGGAAGGAATGGTCAAATAATACTTGAGTCAATGCCACTGTAAGTGAGATAATTCCATCTGCCTACTTCTGTTTGATAATGGCAGATGTAAGTATGCAGGAATTACATTGCTGTATTGCATAAAATATCAGTTTGGGGTCTTGACTTCTTTTGATTGTTTTCTGGGATTCTCATGTCATTTTTAGAATTACTTAATCACAGCCTCACCTTATCACCTTAATATTTTCTCTAAGCCTAGATACTAGTCTAGTCTAGGTTTTCATGTGGGAATTAATAAAAAAAATATGTTCTTGAGGTAAGCATAGCATATACAATTTATCCCACTGTGAATTTTGTACCTATCTGTAAATTTTAAATGAGTCAAATACATCAAGATGATTGAACAGCAAAAGATATGTTCTTTCTGCCAGATAATTATTTTCACATTCTATGAGACAAAATATCCAAGTTCTAGGTAATATAGGCAACACCAGTCTTGCTTCCTCAATTTCTTTTTCAAGTTTAATATTTAATTTCTAAGAAACCACTATGAACAGTGGTCAATTGTAAATGTTGATATTTTTATTTGTGAAGTAAAGAATTCTTCTCTCAAAAAAAAAAATCAAAATTTTTTTAAGAAAAGCATTACTCTGGAAAACCCATGGATCTCTAAAACCCACTGTCTGTGAAGAATCTATTAGATGCAGGGCACTTGCAGGGGTTTTTGGTTTTGTTTTTTGTTTATGTAACTATTCATCTGTTTTTGGAAATGTTCAGCCTATTCAGGGACTACTGCTATTGAACAATATCTTAATATCAGCAAACAAATATAATTCATAACTTTGACTATAACTTTATAAATACAGCAATTATAAAGTCTGTGTGTCTGGCCTAAACAGATTCACGTTAATGAATACATAGGTCTATTTCAGCATGCATTTACCACTATTTATTTAATATGTTGTCATTAAAGGCTGCACTTAGAAGCATAATGAATAAGGCTTCAAAAATATAGACTAATTTTGTATTATGCATATTGCAAGTATGATCTTGCTTTAAACAAGAATGCTTCAGAAAGCATTTTTACTCCCCTCCCCCTCTCACACACCCTCCTCTTCCCCCTCTTATTCCCTCTTTCCCTTTCCCTTTCCCTTTCCCTTCCTGATAAAATTTATAAATTCATTTAAAAACAAGAGATTTAGAAAAGGTAAATATTGTGTTCGGTCTACTATGGAGGCAAAACCTAAACTTTTGGTTTAAAGTACCCAGGAGATCCTCTTTGTTGTAATCCACTGATTCTCAGACATCTGAAATGCAGACATTTTTTACAAATAAATAGAAAATGAGACTATTCTGACAGGATGAAGAAACAGCCTTGTCTCAAAAATCCACATTAGAATGAGCTGGATTGCACCCAAAATGCCAATTTGTTTCAGGAGAGGAAGTTTCTTGATATATTTAATATTTTAGCTACTATTAGTAAATTCTGTCTACATTTTTACATCACAAATGAGACAATTTGGTTGTATTTTCTCCCCCAGTTACACAAACCATCTCAGTTTCATTAGTCTGCCATTAAAAGATGCTAGGGGCATAAGTTTAATTTAAATGAAGCACCTTTCTTACAGTGAGACGCCAGATTGATTTACATGCTCTTGCAACACATGCCTCATGGCAAAATACAGACAGCTCTCATCTGAAACCTGAGAGCTATTTAACAGTGCACAGTGATACTAAACTACACTCCAAGCCTTAAAGATAACAATGTTCTATCCAAATCCATTACCAGGGTTTTGGACAGCATAACACATATCTGCCACATTTGTAGCACATGCGTACACAATCAAAGCTGTAGGACTACCAGCAGCCTAGACTAAAGACCTCATCTTTGAGACAGCTGCACAAAAGCAAGGTCCCCTGAAAATATTGGACAAATTTTTCTTTGCTGCTTTAATGCAGATCAGAATAATGATATATTCAGTAGGTTTGCACCATTCTGTTTTCCTAGCGAAAGAAGGCACATTCCTGGGTGCTTCAGTGCACCAAGATTCAGTGCTAACATACTGATGGCCTGAGAAAAATGAATGTTCTCCTGCTGCAACAGCTTGCAAATTGAAGGACTAAAGAGCTGAGCTCTGACCTCTGCTTTGTCTTGCCCTCTTACCCTGCTCTTGACCCATGGTTTTCCTGTCTCTCAAGCCAGCTGGTAGAGGAATTACTGCTATTTTCACTAACATTTCTGTGCCAAAAAATTCCCTGTAAGCCTCACCTGGTTCTTACTGGGTCAACTAAGTATGGGAGCAAATTGCATCACTAGATTTGGAATCTAAATCTCAAGTCTTGAGGAAAACCTGTTGTGAATCTACAGATAATGTTATGTGATAATTCCTGTCTGGACGTTTCACCAAAACTTTAGTTTTAAAATTTTTCCTATGCAAATGTAAAAAATTTTTCCCTATGCAAATGTAAAAAAACCCTAAAAAACTGAAACAACAAACTCCTGAAATTTTAATTAAGGAACAAAATGTGGGTGCTTTCATCTGCACTGAAAGTCAGTTTTTCTTCTGTATCTGCAAAATCAATTGCAGGTGCATTTGGAAGTATCTGTACTGCTGACTTTGACTGACATCTTCAAATAAATTGTTCATGGTCCAAGTACTCAGGTGTAAAGTTTACACAATTGAATTCTAAGTGGATGAGGGAAGCAAAGCCTGACACCTGCTATACCATGATTGCAAAAATATACCTCTGAACCTGAAGTCCTGCCTGCACTAGAACAATATATTCCTATCAGTCAAGATACTAAATCCTAAGTCACTCAAACACACATGGAAATACCCTGTACCCTCAGATATCTGCATGTTTTGATACATAGAAAAGAAGCCATATCCTGGATTTACCTAGCTTTATAAAGTTTAACAGGAGGGCTTGATCATCACCCAACAACTTTCAATATTAAGCGAAAGAGAATATTAGCAGAGAGTTTTTAGTAAAATAAACATAATGGATATTGAGAATGTGAGTTTATAATAGAGTGCTTAAGTAAACACTTAAATTAAGACAGGTAGCCCATTCTCTTCTTCAAGATCATGTTTAACTGCTTTTTAAAACTCATTCCTATATAGCTATCTACAACACTTTTAATCAAACTTTGCAAAACACTTTCCTATAGCAAGTGACAGACCTGGCAAAGTTGTGTGAGGAAAAGCCAATGATTTGTCATGAATGCCACAGAGCACTGCAGTGCTCCTTCTGAGACAGCATGAGCAGGACAAGCAAACACCCTGCACGAGTCTGAACTACCTTCTCCTTCCATTGTCTGGTTGACTAAATGTCACATTACTGGGGCAGCAAACACTGAATTCTCACTGCTGCTATTTGGAATGTCCACTAGAAAAAAGAAAAAAAAAACCTAATATATCCAGGGCTGTTAATTTGGCATGAACATGAAATTCACACCAAAAAAATTAAGAAGGGAAAAGTAACTGAGACAGTTTCAGCAAAATGACTGCAAAGTTGTCTGAGTTGTGATAAACCACTAAAAGCGAGGAGTGACTCTGTTTTCAAAGCAATTGAAAAGGTACTGTTCAAATGCAACACTAAGCATAACTGATTTGTTCTGGTAGTGTCCTCAGGCTGCCAAACACATTTTAAAAAGAACCCCATTTAAAATGCATCCTTATAGCAAAGTGTACAAATGTTATGTAATTAGACAGTGAAAGGAGGGGCCAGCTGACTTACTTTCAAGCAAGAATGGTTCAAGAAAAGAACAAAGCTGTAGTTGACAACTGCATTCTTCTACCAGTTTCAGCCTTAATAGGTCAGTACTATCACTATCACACTAAACTTCAACTTGCTGTATCAAAAAAATTAGAAGAGACAGGCACCACTTTGAGGCAGTTGGTACAATTTACCTTGACTTAATAGGGTCTTTCTGTGGGAGAATGGCTAGAGGTATAACAGTCCTAACAGTCCTAAAGATATATTCATACCTTTCTTTGATGCTTCATAAGATCAGCTGCTTTTGTGATCTCCATCATAGAGATATTTATCCAGCTCAGAATATTTGCTTACTCCTTGTTTGAATATCTCAGTCTTCATTCTATTAAATATTAGGAATTTCATCAAGTTCAGATGCAAGAAATGACAAAGATTTTTTTAAGGTTTTTTATGGTTCTTTGCTCTCCATTCTATTTTCTGTGCAGACATATTTTGGAGCTGTCTTACCATGTATTGCTTCTGTTGTACTCCCAACAGCAAGACTGATGCAGCAGTAGACAGCTCCTGAGTACCTTCTTCTCTAGACAAAGTAACTATTTAATGCAATTTAGACAAATTAGCAACAAGTCCCCTGCTGTTTTACAGAACATCATATTTTCCAGCAATTAAAGGTGTCCTTGTAAAGGGAGGTATCCACTTCTCCAGGCCCCTGGGCTAAGTGATATGACTGAAAGGAAGCTATGATCAGGATCTTCATCAGGATAGTGTTTTGAGAGCCACTGGCTGGAAAATCACACTGAGTCTGGCTGAGTCCAAAACTCTGGCATGTAATTACTTCTGAGTTGGAAATATTCACCTAAATTTAATAGAGGGAGCCACGTTGTGAGAACACAAATAGCTGGAACTGGGTCTGGATATATCTAGCAAACTGTTACAGACAATTGCATTAAATATACCAAAATAATATTTCTGAACTGATAGATTTTCAATCATGAAACAAAAATATACCCCAAATTTATAAAATGTGCCTATTATCTCTTAGTTTGTCCCATCTGTTTTCCTCAGAAAATCATCTCTCTATAAATATGGACTTCCATGTATGATTGCTGTCACTGGTACAAATAAGAGGTGAGATTCCACTAAGCAGAATTTTCACATTCCTTTGCACAGGTAATTATACAATCTGTATAACAATATAAGAACTTAGACTTACAGCTTGTGCAAGGCAATTAAGTAGGCAGGTACAGTATCTGAAGTGCACTATCTGAGATAATTAATTTAATATTCAGAAATTGTAACATCCTCTGAAAATGCAAGTTTTTCTGATTTATCTATCACTGAGAGAGGAGAAAAAAAAAACACTACCATTCATAATAGGAATATTGTGGCATGAGACTTGGTATCTTGTCCAACAAGGCAATACATCAAAGAACACAGCAGACAGATTTTTGAAGAAATAATGTTTTCAGATGAAAGAGTACTGTCCTTGACTTTCTTGATGTGGATGTAAAACTGTGATTCAACAGTAAATATGAATAAAAAATTAAAATGTACATATAAAATAACTGTAGCTTTAACCTCAGAAATCAAAACATGGGAAAATGAAAAATGTCTCCCTGTAAGATGTTGCAATTGATAATGCTGTTTCAGGAGACAAGGGGATACTGTCAGCTCATAATTTAGAGAACACAAAAATTAAAAAAAATAAAGCCTTTAAATGAAAGCCTTTTAATGTCTGTTTTGTTTCTGTGCATATGTATTTCCACGTGATGTGCATGTGGATGAGGATGCATGTGTGGCTTTCAGTTCTTTGCTACCTCTTTTCTTCCTTTTTTTTTTTTTTTTTTTTTTTTTTATTTTCCCTGCAAGAACAACACAAACAAGGCAAGACTGACTAATGCACCTCAAGCTCAAAGTTTCTCTCCAGGGAGAACTGCATTTGCCCACACAGCACACCATTAAAAATGGTGAGGCTCCACATGGGAGCACAGGGCTTCCCACATGCAGCAGCCTGCAGGACCAGGGGAATTAATGATGCAAAATGTTGTCTAAAGCAGGCACATGACTAAAGACAAAAAAACTATATAGATGTAAAAACTCAAGCAGCTCCTTCTAAATGTAAAATAAAAACAAAAAAGGGGTTTTTTGTTCTGTTCTCCCACAGACATAAAATAGGAGAAAATCCTGTTTACTTGTTTGTTATTAATTATTCTTGAAGAGCTGTCAGTTTTCCCCTTTTCTCATGGCTACAACAATTCCTGCATGGTGTGCACAACACAGAAAGGAACTACTTTATAGCCAGATTCTTGTCCTTATTAGAAATTTGTAACTGAGGAATTATGCAAGAAAATGGTGAATCCAAGTCATCCTCACCCTGGTAATCCCCATCAGCTGCTATTGCCCCTGGAAGTGACAGCAGTCAGCCTTGAAATTTCTACAGCTATGTAATATGACTGGAAGCAATACCATTGAGTATACAGTT
Organism: Lonchura striata; assembly: GCF_050655825.1. Lineage (NCBI taxonomy): Eukaryota > Metazoa > Chordata > Aves > Passeriformes > Estrildidae > Lonchura > Lonchura striata. The sequence continues at coordinate 21,077,718 of NC_140704.1, read as the reverse complement.
GGTATCATACAAATTAATACAGTGTAAATTCTGCCACTTTGCTGCTCACCCCAGTGAGCTCTTTCTTTCCCTTTCAAAGAGTAGCTGTGCTGATCAATAACTAGAAAATCTGTTAGAACCAGAGAAAATTGTTTGCCTTGTGAAAACTGTTTCTCTCCTGTAAACATTTGCTTTTAAATAGCATGGCCTGCAGCTGCATCCTAGATTGAGCAAGCCAGCAGAAATTGCTCACCCTCGTTTGACTTGAAAGGGGCAGTCATTTCTACTTCTATCAATTGGCCTCAAACTTGACCCCTCTCCCATCCAACTTATGGTAAACACCAAGGGATTGAAGGATCAGGATCATTAAGCAGTGCTGAATGGACAAGTCCAAAGCAAAGCAGAGGGAGAATTGTAGGCAGAATGCAGCAGATTTATATCCACTAGGTGAAAGAAAAATGACTCCTAAATGGGCTGGAGCAGCTGTGAAACTAGTCTGCCACAAGCGCAGATGAAGCATGGGAGTCTCAGAGAAGAGCCTCTTTGCTATCCAGCTCTAAAAGCAATTACCATAGATAAAAGGAAGTTCTTGGCAGGGCAGGAAAACTGACAGGGCTCAATTCTTAAACAGCAATCTGATCCCAGGGGACCTTCCAGATCACTTACAGACCTACCATCACAGCACCATTACTGACTGAAAATATGACAGCACAGGAGGAGTGGGAGAGACTGTCCCTTCAAATAAACAGATGTTGAGAGAGAGGCAGTAAAGAGAGGATTCCAGTGTAAATTACTGTCCTCGATGCACGTGGTAGGGAAAGCAATACAGTCAGTGTTGGTAAGAGTAAGCTTCAGCTCTGAAAATCAGAAAGTAAAACCCTCAGGCATTTACATTTTTAATTGAATCCCCTTTTAGTGTACTAAATATGATTTAGTGTGATTAGTGTTCAGTAGTTAATTTCACGGATCAGAACAATTGTTCCATAATCTCCCAAACATGATTCTGTAAGGCCTAAAGCTGTATTACATTTTTGCTGTAAGCATAAACTAATATAATTTTTTTAAATAAAATATGAAATAATAATATATTACATTGTATGGAGAGGCAATTATTTGGCCTAGTTGTAGGCATTGATTTATTTAAAAAAAAAATCAGAGAAAAGCTCAAGGTTAAAGTGAGGAGTTAGAGGAAGAGTGGAGAAAATACAATATCATTCTCTAAAATAAAGTTTTGAACTGTCTCATGAGCCATGACAGAGAGCAAAAACCGAGAAGATAGATCAGAGCAAGAAGCTGGATACTGACGCATGGAAAGATGTATGCTTATTATTACTTAGAGAGACAGGTGAAAACAACAAATAAGTGAACAAGCAAGAATAAAAGATCAAGAAGATGCAGTTAAAGTTGAAGTGGTAGTAGATGGCCATCCTGCAAGAAGGGAAAACAAAGAAACCCTACTTCTGAAAAAAACAGACAAATAACATAAGTTTACAAATAGAAGCCCTCAAAAATAAAACTTTCAGTATGTGGATAGCTGGAGTCAGAACTATAAAAGTTTTACTCAAGAGAGAAATGATTAAAAGCATTGTGTGGTAACTCCTCTGCTGATGGTGCAGTTCCTTGGATCAGGCTACCTTAGTGCAAAGTCCAGGCAAGCTAAGGCATGCATGGGTGCATCATGACCACCAGGGTTAACCCAGATAGCTTTAGTACGTACAAATACTTGAGCTTTCCTTGATCTAGAATTAACCAATTCCAGATCCATCTGTTCCACTTTGGATTGCAGCCTGAATGTCTCATGTTCACTTCATATGCTTCTAAATTGCCATCAGTTGTATCTTCTACTAAATAATGTTCATAATTCAATAACCATCTGGACAGAACAAGGGTAGTGTTCTCACTAATTTCAAAAAGCTTACTTTAGAGAGTGAGGAATAGAAGACCTGATCCCATGCCCCTAAATTCATTCCTGGGTTTAATGAACACTACTTATAGCATCTTGCTGTGCCCAAATTAACAGTGAAACATTTAAACAAAATAAAAAATATCCTTTAAGCAAATAAAACAAAGACTTGTAAGCCACATTTTGTCTTTTGTTAAACATAAGCAGTCTCGTGACCTTCAGAGCCCTTTTCCTAAGCAATGGAAATTTGAGGCAAATAAAGAACAAATTGTGTTTCCAATAAAGAAATGGGAGGTAGGGAACTGATTTAAGGAGATAGGATTTGATCCAGTGAGTTAGTAGAAAAACAAAACAGTCTAGCCTCCTTTTATGGCTTACTTTGAGGCTGTAGAGCCATCTCCATTTCAATTCCCCTCATTAAGGAGATTTCTCATTTTCAGTTTCTCTCATTAAAGACATAAAGTTTAAAAGGTGTCAAATAACTGGAAGAAATTGTGTTTGTACAGTGAATTGAAATCTAGCAGCCTCAAGTTTTGCCCTCAATTACATGCACATGAACATATTTGTAACTTTGGTACTAATTGCAAGTACAGATGGTATCAAAGTCATTTATCTACAGCTCTTGGGATTTATCAAAAAAATGAAGGTAAAGTGGCAGGCTGAAGTGACAACTCTTGGTTTACTCATGCATGTTATCACTGATCAGCAGCAGAAATAAGCTCGAATTTTGTGATACTGAATGAAGTCATCCTAGCACTAAGCTAGAAACAAAGCAGTAGTTGTTTCAAAATTTCTTCCACATAGTACTATAAAATGATGTTCAAATCAGTAACAGTGAGCAAAACTTTTTTTTTTCTGTTGCATTGTAAAAAAACTGTTTATTGAGAAGAGCTGGAAATGTTTATTTGGGAATCTTTTGCTGCTGACCAGCAGCCCTTATAAATAATGCAAATTGCGCCATCAGCCCATCTTCCACTCTGTCAATGAACCTTTTCTCTCCTCTGTTCCTTTTCATTCCTCTCCTTCTTCTGTTCCTCTACTGTGTCATCATCAACAGTAAAATACCTGCAGTTTAAGATTATATGTAACTTTAATCTGTCATTTTCTTTAAATGTCTGTACAGTCACTTGTCATCTAGATCCAGAAAATTTATCTTTGAAAAAATTAGTCTTTGAAAAAAATTCTCATAACACAGAAGGTGAACATGCACTTTTTGCTGAAAACACCTCAGAAGCTTACAGACTCCCAGGAATATTTGTCTGCATACTACTCTCTGGGAAAAAAAAAATCAGATCAAACAAAAGCTTGAAAATACTTACCTCCTAAAATATTAATCAACAAGATAACAGGAGAGGTACCACCAAACAAGCTGCTTAAAGTTTCTAGCCTAGTCTAAAGAAAAACAGATAAAAACAGATGAAGGTGCTGAGAGAATTGAATTCAATAGTATTCTGAAATAACATTAAGCTGAATTCTACAAACTTTCTTAATGATCAGCCTAGCTTGGTTTTTTCTAAATAGCCTCCACTAACTCAAGTAATAACTAAGAATGTAGGATTAAGTAAGTCTTTAGTCAATGTCAACATTGCTCTGCCTTTTGCCTCCAGAGACATACTTAACTTTTTCTGTTAATGAATAGCTTTGTGTTGTTTCTATTTAAATATTACGTATTGCCTACTTCTTCCAATTTTTATTTGCTCCTTGGAGCATCTGCAATTTAACAGTCAGACTCATAGCTACATCTTCAGTACATCAGTGTTTTTCAAAAAAAAGTCACTGTCATCATTGAATAACACTTAATCAATAAAACCCCATTTCCTAAACAAAAAAGTCATACCTGAAGCCCCTTCCAAACAGTCATGGTTGATTTTAAAACCCTACTTACCATACAATTCATGTCCTGCATGCATAGCAGGAGTTCTGTCTATTGTTCTGTCATTTAAGAGCAACAAGCACATGCCAGATTTACAAGCAAATTATTCTTTCTTACTCTCTAAGTCAATGGAATCCCTTTGGAAAAAGCATGATCAATAAAGAATTTCCCTGGAGGATTATTTTTTTTTTCTTACTTTACCCTTTTTGAATGCATTATCTCTGCAGTGTTTTTTATGCTTTGGAGTTCCTATTTATTCATCCTAGCAACTTGTGGGTTATATTGTGTATGTGTGCAAATAATACTCTCACTTCCATTTCTCAACAGCATATGCAAATGCTTATGTTTGCAATGGCCCTTGCAGAAATAGTGCCTAAATTACATTCTGCCTCTTTTTCCTTTCTGTGCTTACTATCTTTCTGAAGAAGGAGTAAGAGTAATCTGGGGCCTTCAGTCACTAAGTTCTATTATAGCAAACTGGAATTTGCTGTCCTCAAGTCATACCAGAAGAAGAACTCTAATACAGCATGATATTGAAGAAGTGCTTGTTTGTACCTGAAATTTTGTCTGGTTTTCCAGTCACATTAGAATCATAGAACCATAGAATTTTTGTATTGGAGAAGACTTCTAGGATCATTGAGTCCAACTATTAACCTAACACTGCCAAGCCCATCACTAAATCATGTCCCTAAGCAGGACATCTACACGTCTTCCACATTCCTTCAGGGATGGTGACTTCACAACTTCCTAGGGCAGCCCAGCTGGCCTAATGAATGCTGTACAGTTTTACTGCTATCACAGTCCCCCCAAAAGAGGCTTGTTTCAAAGAAGAAAAATATTGCATTTATAAGCTCAGTCAAACCTTATCAATTATTCTCTGAGTAAAACTAAAACATGACATGGCTTTTCTATCTTCTATATCACCTGAGAAATTGAGCCCCAAGCAGAAGATTTCAGTCTGGAAGAGATGACTCAGTCTCATGGGTCCCACTTGCTGGGGTCCCAGTGTAGTGGCTCAGCTGTTTGCATAGCTACCCAGGTGGCAGTGGCTCTCTGCTCTGAGAAAAACCCACCTGGTTTTGGGACCTATGCACCCTCTGGGTATGGACCCTTACGAGCACTTTCCCCTAGATCATCCAGGGCTGATGCTCTAACTATTGGTCTGCTCTCTTCTTTATACACCTTTGGAAGGAGAAGAAATGCTACTGAAGCTCAAGCACTGCAAATATTTGGTCCTTATTTTGTGTCTACAGTTAAACAGTGAACAGAGTTTACAACAGTGACCCAAATGGAAAAGGAGCATTGGCTTCAGTGCTCCTTCCAGTCATGCCATTATTGAAGGGGACAAAAGCATGGGTGTGATTTAACCCTGACCAAACTGTAACTTCTACAAAAGCTACTAACATCAAGCTTTGCTTTAGTGCAGACCTGGCAAAATAAAGAACACTTTCTCTTCTTATTTTTTTTTTTTTTAACTATGCAATATGGATATTTTAGCTTGTGATGTTACTGACAGTTGTCACTGCTGCTTGCATAGCTGAGAGCAGGGCAAGGGTGGTGGGTTGATTTCCCAGTTTCATGAACTATTTAATCTGGCAACCAATTCAATATTTCTAGAAAGATCACAGCCTGGTTTTCAGATCTGGAAAAGTGTATACAAATGCCAGATATATTACACAAGCTTGTATATCACCTAAATTGTGAACCAAGTGTCATATGTATAGATTCTGCCAGCTGTTGACTTGTTTTCACTGTTCACTATGCATTTGGTCTGAACAAGGCAGTCCTATTACTTTATGTTTTCAAGCCTCTGTTTTGTAGTAGGTTGAAGTCAAGAACGTTAAAATTAAAAATATAGTATCTTACTTTGCTTTGGACATAGTGAAGATTGCTTTAAAGAGAAGCTCATTCTACATGTGTAAAAATGCAGGTTGAATTGGTTTTACTTTGTACATACCCGAGTTTTAATACTGCTTGTATATTTTAAAACACAAAAGATGTAGAAGTGCAGTCCTTATGTAAAATTCATCACAAATCTTCAAAACAGGTTGGATATGACCAGTGACAAATGATGTTCCATAAAGCATTGCATGACTATTTTTAACATACCTCTCATATATAATTTCTCCTGCACTGACTGCCCAACAATATGAACATGTTGAAATATAAGCCATTATAAATGACAGGCCTTCATACCTCCACTTAATCTTTGCAGGACCCCTACTCACTTGACTTCATATAAGAAGCAAATAAAAACAAGTGATGTGGACAACTGGAACCATCCCAGCAGCTTAGCTCCAGCCATCTATTTGTATTAAGAACTACTGCATATTCCTAGTGAGATGATGCTAATTCAAAAGATCCCAAGCATTTCACTCGTGTTACTGTCTTCATCTTTCCTTTACTGGGCAGTAATTTCCCTTTAGTTGCGATCCCAAAGGTTGTGTCCTCCCCCCACCAATATCAGCAGTTGTGGATTCTAACCCTAAGGTCTATTATTCTCAAAATGCCTTTTTTTTTTTTTTTTTAAGCCAAAACTTAATTTCTCCATCACTTTCATAAAAGAGCAACTTTCTTGTACCTCCTACCTCTCTAAAATTGTTTACTTCAGCACCCTCCTCATTTTTCATCTACTACTTCCACTTTTGTCCTTCACTGTAAGATAGATGATAAACGGCCCATGCATCAGCATGCATTGGCTTTCATTCCCAGTCATGCCCACTCACTTTCTGCATCACAGGATTATCTGGGACCTGAAGAAAAACTAGGATCCATCTCCCCCAGGCTATATTAAAGGCAGGCACACAAGAATCCATTTGCAGGCATCGTGCTGCAGTGCTGGCCCCAGGCTGTTATGAATGGGAACAAGGAAGAGTCAAAGTAGAACACACATCAATGAAAAGAGTAAGTACTTCCCCCAGAAATTCCTGACTTCAGGTTACAAGTCTCCACAATGCACTGGGTGACTTTGCTGCAGCTTTGGCTACTATGTGTGAGGTCTAGAGAAGTTCTGTCCCCTGTGCCTTTTGCTAGTCGTGTTGCCAGCATATTTACCCTTCTATAAAATGGAATAGTACCACACTGGATGCTGTGAGCCTTAGGTAAATATGACACTTTTGAGATCCTCAAAAGGAAAGGTAAAGTCTTCTGAAGATGAATTCTTCATCACAAAATTTTCTTTACTGAAAGGTTTAAAAATATTGGAGTGCCTAGGGAAGTGGCATAGTACGTAGTGCCACGATTTGGTTGATATGGTGGTGTTCCAAGACTGCACTCGATGATTTTGGTAGTCTTTTGCAGGCTTAATTATTCCAAGATTCTAACTTGGCGTTAGCTTTGTTTTCATTTTATACTCTGGACCTACACTTTCTTCCAGAATCAGTCATTGTGTATCTCTGTGCAGATACTTGGAAGTGCCTCTTCAACCATCTAATTTGCATTAAAGGACAGATCAGAAAATATTGCCTCTTGCAAGCTCAAGCACTCAGCGCGAACTCCCACTCCCCCACTCCGGAACGACTCCGTGCATTCCAGCCTCCTCCCTGTGCAAACAGGGGGTGCGCACAAGGACCGGCAGGATGCTCCCAGCCACCGACTCTCATTCGTACTGGGAGCGAAGGACGGCACAAAGCACAGCTGCACGGGGAGCCCCGGGGCCGGGCGGCGAGCTGGGCGGGTCCCACAGGGAGGCGGAGGGCAGCGCTGCGCTGCCGGCCGCTCTCCCGCCCGGCACGCCGGGCTGCCCAGCCCCGCCGCCCTGCTGCACCGCTCGCTCCCGCCCCGGTAGTCCCGCCCCGCCGGGGCGGGCGCGGCGCTGCCGGCGGAGGGCCCGGGCCGCGCGGTGAGCGAGCGGGGTGCGGGAGCTCCAGCGGAGCCGCTCCGCCTTCTCCCGCGGCCCGGAGCCGTGCCGGGATCGCCCTTGGTGCCCTCGGCCCGACGAGGCGCCCGGGCCGGGAAACTTCGCCCGAGAGTTGAGGGGCGAGAGCGGCTTTCGCTTGCTCGCTGCCGGCCGGGGAGGCCCGAGGCGGAAGAGCGGGAGGCGCTGGCGGTGTCGGGGCAGGGGCGGGCGGGCAGCGGGAGCCGGGGCGGGCAGTGCCGGGCCGTGCCTGGCTGTGCCGGGCCGTGCCTGGCTGTGCCGGGCCGTGCCGGGCAATGCAGGGCAGTGCCGGGCCGTGCCTGGCTGTGCCGGGCAGCGCAGGGCCGTGCCGGGCAGTGCCGGGCCGTGCCGGGCAGTGCAGGGCCGTGCCGGGCTGTGCCTGGCCGTGCCGGGCCGTGCCGGGCAATGCAGGGCCGTGCCGGGCAGTGCAGGGCCGTGCCGGGCAATGCCGGGCCGTGCCGGGCAGTGCAGGGCAGTGCAGGGCCGTGCCGGGCCGTGCAGGGCCGTGCCGGGCCGTGCCTGGCTGTGCCGGGCAGTGCAGGGCCGTGCCGGGCAGTGCAGGGCTGTGCAGGGCCGTGCCGGGCAGTGCAGGGCTGTGCAGGGCCGTGCCGGGCAGTGCCGGGCTGTGCCTGGCCGTGCCGGGCTGTGCCGGGCAGTGCAGGGCCGTGCCGGGCCGTGCCGGGCAGTGCCGGGCCGTGCCGGGCTCGGGCCGCTGCAGCCCCGGCCGAGGCGCTGCTGCCGGACCAGGGGCAGAGGCGCCGGGTCAGGCAGGGCTCCTGCGGGGAGCGTGTGGAGTGCGAGGGGACGAGCAGCTCCTCTCTGCAGAAGCGCTTTACAGCACCAGATGATAGTTACCCACAGAGTGAGCCCCGAGCTTAGGCGGCTTCACTGTGTGAGTGCAGCTACACTGCTATTATTAGTAGTGGTATTTAATATTTGTACAGCCATAACAAGTTAAATATTGGAACTACGTCCTCTCTAGTACTCCTCTCCCAACAGTTCCTGAGGGTGTCTCTGTGAAGGAACAAATGCCTCAATCCAAAACTGGGACCTTCAGAGCCTGCCTTCAGCTGCCTCTCCATCTGGAAGCACCAGCAGCCCTCTGCAAGATGCTTCCAGAGTTGTTTAAGCTTGTCAGGGCTCAGCAGCAGAGCTCCAGACTTGCTTGTGTGCCCTGTTGGGACAGGACACTACATCATGCATATTCCCTGTGGCCTGAGGCTTGCTGCCTGTTCCCTGCCCAGCTGCAGCAGGTTCCCTGTTCCCCTGGCACCGGCTTGGGGAGCTGCGGAAGGGAGGCTGAATCTGAGCGAGGGAGGTTCACCTCCCCTTGCCAAGCGTGCTTCAGTACGGTGGCAAAGCCACTGCTGGGCAATGGCCTTGGATTTTAGCACCCCCCCCCCCGCATTAGGTCTTGTGTCGTGGTCAGTTTGGTCGTAAGTTGAAGCATACAGGTCCTGTTGGTGAGGAACTCTGGAGAGCCTAGCAAGTACTCGAATGTATATATGATCTCCAAGATACCTGTAAACATAATTATTTTTTTTCAGGTGTCTGTTGTAAAGGGTGGTATCTTTGGTATGCTAGTGGCTTGTGACAGTTCTTGAATGAAACCAGTTTTTAGCTGGAGGTCACTTCTGGGAAATTTTGTTTTACTTGTCTGAAATTCCCTTCTGCTTTACACTGGATAAATTATTCAGCGTCCTCTGTCATAATATGTTCTGTAATATTTAAAGGTTGTTTCCTTCTTTCTGCTGGGGGCTGTGTTTCAGTGATGGGTGAAGCAATGCTTCTAATAAGTAGTTTTGTATCATTTTGTCAGGTACTCTGGGATTGTTTTATGAAAGACTACATATATGTCATTTATTATTATGAATGCCTCTTATGTTTTGGAATTTAACAGATGTAATATTTTCCATCCTGTCACCATCATCACATTCATTTTCATAGTTATAATCAAAGGTGGTAACAATGGCATTCAGATGCTCAATTATATTTCATGTAGGTGACCAGTGCTAACTTACTAAATTAGTGCATGGTGCAGCAGGAATAAGTGTCACAGCTTCCCTCTGTTAGGAGCCATCAGCTTGCTTCTCACACATAAAAATCAGTATATAGTGAAGCATATGGCACCAGTGAGTTCTGTGTTTATTAAAGGACTATGCCTCTGAACATTCTGTGAATTTTTTTTCCTTATTTCACTTAATGTAGGTCTAAAATGTTTTTCCCATCTTTCAGGACTAGAAATACTGAACAAATCAGTTTTTTAGTCAGATGAAACCAAGACTTCGTAAGGTTCATGAAAACAGTGTGAGGCTTCTGCTTGTATCAGACTGGCCACTAGTCTGGTATGAGGGAATTAGAGATCCATCTAAGCTGTGGAAACCTAAGGTAGAAGTCTCTGGTTTGATTCAGAACAGTTTTGACCTCTTTTACATTTTCTACATTTCTGGAAAATTTGGTTGCCAGATATATTGGAGGGTAAGGGAAGTATCCCATCCCTCTAGTTCTAAGAAGAAACTACATCCTCTCAAAACTGGTAGGGTCGCTTTTCTGCTTCAGTGTAATTTTTCTGGTCACAAATTAAAAGCTTCCTCAGAATTTTCTAAGCAGTAGTCATGTCTTTGGTCTGATATATGTATGTTGGTAATAATTCAGGAAAAGCTTTTATCCTAACAATAGCCTAGGATATGTTTCATAAGGTCTTAACTACTCATAAAAAGGAAGCAAGAAGGAAGACCACCACCATCATCTCTTAGATTAGCTTTAAGTAAATAATTTTGTTTTACTTGGATCTCAGAAATGTAGAATCACTCTTCTCAAAGGTATTCTGAAACCCTACTGTTGTGTAGCCAAAGCCACAGGGTTTTTCATGAAGTAACTTCTGTGGAGGTGGTGGGATCAAAGAACAGTATGTTACCTGCTGAACTACTCCCTTTTTCTGCTCTTTTGGAATCTCATCTCTTTCCTCAAAATGTAAAAGGAGAATTGTTTTATCCCACAGTTATCTTTGCCCTGTCCAGAGTTACTACAGTGAGGATTAGTGATCAAGTGAAAGGAGTTTACCTCTTTTTTTGCTGTGATTTGTGTACCTTTTGGCAGATGGGTCATTTTCAGATCGGTCTGGAAATCTTCAACTGGTCTAATTGCTTGAACTCTGGTGTTCTATAAGCTTTATTTTAGGACTTTGTTCTTTGTTGTTCACTTTAGACTGGATAGCCAGGATTTTTTTTAAAAACAGATAATAGTTTCCAGGACAAAAATACTGAGTTGGTATCTTCTTTCAGATATTTTGTGATATAAAAAGGCAAAACAGTGGCAAGGTTCTGTGTCCAGTTCTGATGAAGACTGAAGATTCAGCAATACCTGGAAAAGAAATAGAAGGATATGTAGGAGACCTGGAAATTTTGTCAGCTTCTGTGTGTTGGTTGTTCCTAGCATTCCACTGTTGTATCCAGATGGGAGTAAGAATTTAAAAACAGGAGTTGTATAAGCAAGAGGTCATTGACCACTGACAAAGCAGGCAGACTTTATGTAATGTTTCTGAGGTAAAAGATACTCCTTGAGCTACACCCATCAGTTTTGAGCTTTTCCTTGACTCACATTAACTTTTCTTATGTGGACTTGTTTCTTGAGAAGGACATACAGCTTCCATTTCCTTCCACAGTCACAGAGAGCAGTCACAGTCCAAAGGCTTTTCTCAGGGTATTTTTTTCCCATTAGGTCTTCAGATTTGTTGCAAATTTTGTGATACTGTTGTTTGCAGCAGTGGGACATTGAATTCAGTTCTTTGCATCTAAGCTCATCACTCCCTAGTAAAGAAGGTGGTTTTCTGGAAGCCCCTGCTTTTTTTAGTTGCTGCAGTCTGTGATAGTGAAAGAAACTCTGAAGCAAATTGCCTTTTCCAACATGCGTGGCTTTACAGATCTTAGTGTATCAGTGACTGCTGTGTTCTGTGGCAAAACTGACCCTGGGGTTCATTCATCTGAATTTTTCTATATATTAATGTTCAGTTTTGATCAAAAGGTAGTAATGCATGTCACTCATCCATTGCTTAGATTTGTGTGGTGCATTTCTGCATGTGAAGCTCATGGAGTGGTTTGATGTGACTCTGTAGGACTGTACAAGCAAGTGATAATGCTCCACCCAGGATGCTTACTGAAATGTTTAAACTGATGTGAAAATATGTGTATGTGACCTCAAGTAGAGAGAAAACCAATGAAAGTCAATGAGAATAACAACAAAGAGTGGAGTTAAGATGTACGCTTGTTTCAGATTTGAAATTTAGAGTGAATGAAGGCTGGATATATATTCCTGAAAAGGAGACTTTTTTTCCATACACCTTGTTTCCTCAAAAGAAAGAGAATATGTGCTTGTACCCCAGAACCCTCAAGAAGCAAATGTGAGTCTGTTAAGTCTTAAGAATATGAATGTATGTATCAACATGCAGGACTTAGCCCATATTTGCATATAGCATAATGTGACTTCAGTTCTGATTTGTGGCCTAAAAACACTATGTGTGCATGTAAAATATAATTAATGTAATGTTTGACCCTGGAGGAGAATTTTTATCTGACCTTTTATCAGGAGTAATTTTGGAAGCTGCCCAAAATGTAAAATTCCCTGAAGTTCTTCTAAAGAGATGTTAATGAAAAAACACTTAGGGGTATGCTGGTCTCAGATCTCTGAGGAAGAGAAACTTCAATGTGACTTTGCTCACAGAAGCCTAGATTTTGAGACTGTTATCTGCACAGAAATAAGGTAAAATGTAAGTCTGACTATTCTGGTCACAAAAGCTAAACTTTAACCAAATTGGAAAAAAAGTGTGCAAAGTTCTATATAGGAGGTGACTTGGACTCTGCTTCTTGGGGCAAATCACACGTGCTTGCTTTGTTCCCCAAGGTTTGTCCACCCTGCGAGATGGGTGCAAGACGCTGCGCTTGTCCTGGTGTGACAGTTCAACTGTAAGGGACCAATCTGATTTAGATATGCCTGGCTTAAAGCCTGGCTAGAGCCAGAACATGACCCTCAAACCATACAAAGCTGGAATGTCTGTCTGCCATGAGTTGAGCCAGAGGGAAGATGCTGTAAGAATTTTCTTTCTTTTCAGGTGAACATTTAAAAGCTTTGCTTCTCGTTTACCCAGCTCCTTATCTGAGTGTGCTTTTCAGAGGTTCTGAGGCAGGACATCAATAAATTGGCCTTTCCCATATGTGTACTGGTGTTTATGTTTTTCTTTAAATTTAAGTGACTGCTTTAGATTGTAGAACATTGACAGTGCTATTCAAGCAATGTAGCTGCTATGGAGTGTGTGTACCTGCATATTTTGGTGGGACTTCTGTTTATCATAGTTGGATTCTATAAGGCTTGTGTAAAGTTCTTCTAATTATTTTTCATAGTACATAGTGTAACCTGATATAAAGTCTTACTTTTAGTATTCTTTCTCACTTCTGTAGTGTAAAGGGTTTTGGTTGCTCAAACCGTATATAGAAGATTTAGTAAAAAGCAATATTTAGCGTTTCTTTTGGCTTGACTTCTTAAGGAAATATGTTCTTGAATGGTTTGGGGACCAGAGGTAGGTCACTGAAGGCCACAAAATTAACCCACTATTCTGAGTATTTCCAGAATAATGTGTTTCATGAAAAAAATGCAGCAAGGTAGAATAGATGATGCTTTTTAAATAATCCCCCCCAAGAATTCTCTAGGCTTTGAGTCTGTTGGCCAATTTCTACCCATTCAAGAGTTTACACGTCCAAAATGGTGATACTTGTATACATGCAGCATGAAGATACAGCCACCCAAGGGTGGGAAACAAAGACTGGCCCACAAAGGGAAGAGCTGCAACATATGCTCCTGTGGGCTTAGGCACGAGTTTGTGTGGGAGAGAGGCACCATAAGTGTTCCTCTCTCATAAAAGTTTTATTCAAGGCATGAAAAATCTCCCATATGACATTGTTCCTTAGGACACAAAGCCTTGAGTTAGCCTGAAGTTCAGCAATTCGTGATACTCTCATAGCTCCATTTTGGGAGAGGAAAAGGACCAATGCCACTTCTAACCAATGTCAATTCCGAAGACAGGGAAGAACATTTATGATGTTTAATGAAAATAATCTGTCACCTTCAGAGCAGTATATCTGCTGTTTCTACAGAAGAGGCCCGCGTTTGCCCAGAAACCTCAATTTTTTCAGTACTTCCACTCATCTTCAAATTCTTTTTCTTAGGCTGAATAACCCAAAAGCAATATAAGACTTGTTCTCTCATGTAACACAAACTAGTGATGGTGTGAGATTGCCTGTCTTGGACACCTTTGCCGTGACTGGTTTACAGGGATTTGCTGGACTAAATGACAGTTGAGTCTGCATCTGTCCTGGAGCAAATGCAAGTTCTGTCTTCCTGCTGCACTCAGCCACCCAGCTGTGGCAGGCTCAACTCCACAGCCCCTGTAGCTGTGCTTTCTTACAACATGCATGAGCAAAGAAGCCGTGTTTGCTGAAATCTGTGTCCAAGGGACTGCTGGGTTTCAGGCATGTTTGCACTGTAATTAGCATTCGTGAATATATTTTTGAAGAAGGTGGAATAAATCTGGAGAGGTTAGAAAGCTTGCTTGTCTGGTGGGGAAGAGAAGGAACTGCAGGCGGTACTGAATTCATTTCTGTTAACCTCTACATGGTTGGCAGAAACATGAGGGAAGAGAAAAATAAGGTTTTTTAAAATTTTTCCTGACATAATCTGCACATGTTCTCTTACCCTGTGCCTCTCTTCTCCCTATGTCTTGCTAACTTTTTCCCTTGTCACAAAATGCTTACATGTGGGGAATGGTGAGATAACACAGCATAGACTAACTAATAGTAATTTCCTACAGATGTGTCACATATTTCTAATTAGGGGCTTTTCCATGCTCTGTAGGGGTTGCTCAAACTAGAATTGAATACTCAGAACATTTCCTCCATCTGTAAATATATAGTGAGCCTGTGCTGTATCACATTTCCCAGGGCTGTGTGGTTATAAAGGAAATACCCACTTCAAATGCTCTTGATGCAGCCAGGGCAGCCCTTGTTTCTAAATGGCAGCTGTGTTTAACTTTTTCTGGGTACAGTTAATACCCACTGAGCCATTCTTTTTGCTTTTTTTTTGGTAAATTTTATGTCACAGCAATCTGGATTTAATGTTGCTCTAATCTCACATTGTAATGTAACGACAATGAAATGATTCTCACACCGGTCTACAGAGAATCTGTGCTAATGCTATTAAAATGTGCTTACCCAATCAAAACAAATGCAGAATTAGCATATGGAAACTGTGTTTATGTGATTATAATGTTTCAGCAATATGAGATTACTGTAGGAAGCAGCTAATCCAAACCTAGGGGGACTTCCCATTACAAGGCCATTAAAATGACACAATGACTGAAGCGCACTTTTCAGATGGGAAAAGTGGAAGCATAAATCTTGTCATCAGTATTCAGACAAAACATCTATTGAACTCAGTGGAGTTTTTACCAGAGTCAGGAATGCAGCACCATGACCTTTGTAGTAGCAAATCTCTTTTCTCTTAACAATACCTCTAGGAAAATTATTTACTTCACCAGGATTTGGTAGTTGGCTAATGGTGAGAGTTGTATTTTATACACCATAGAGTTAGTGGTTATAAAGATTTGTCCAGAGTTTATTACAAAAATGGTAAGGTAGTGTTTCATGGCTTTTGTGAAATAATAAACGTTTTGGTTACATCTTAAAGCAATTTTCTCATTTTTTAGTCTGAATTTGTAATTTTCAGGAAATATAATTTATCTCTCTCTTTATACAGCACTCAGAGCTGAGAAGTCTTGGTCTGTGCAGGAGCTCCTTGGCAATACCACCACATAAATTAGTGATTTTCAAAACCAAAATAGCTGTTATTGCCAGATATGAACCTACCTATTTATCTTCTGTGATAGGAATCAGCACATTTTCGCATCCCCTTGAACTGGGTTAAGATTAAGGAAATATAATTCACATATCCTGTGTAGAGCCTTCTGAAGTATACTTGTTTGTCCTGGATTGTTTCTTGGCTCACTCCTTAGTCCATGGAAGGATGGTAACATTACAGGAAGTTACTTGTCCTGTCCTTTTACAGGCATTAAAAATAAGCTGGATGAATTGCCTATAGATATGTCCTTCCCTCTCAAGATGATTGTCCTGTAGTAGACATACATAATTTAAATGGCTAAATGAGATTATATGAATGCAGTCCTTGGTGTTTGAAAGAAGAAACTTTTTCAAAAGAAAGTTCTGTGTAAAATATGGCATGCAAGTCATGAGTAAACCACACAGTGATTCCTGTAGTAACATATACATGCTTAAATTAAGTAGGAATCCTGATTCCATTTAAAAGCTATTTGCACCTAAAATCTGTTTTAAAAATACGTAATTCTGATTCAATCAATTGAATCTGACTAGGAATAATGTATCATAGCACAACCAGGGCAGACTCTATGTGAATGACAGTTGGGAAGATATCAGGACAGTGATTTCAAAAATAATTCCAGTCACAGGTAATTGGCTGTCTTTATTTTCTATAACTCTTTTATTAAGAGTGGTTGGTTTCGAAAACTGTCAGTTAACAGGAACAGGCATTAATATTAATTTATTTTTCATTAAGATAAAATTAGGCCTACTTTAAATGCTGTTTGTGTCAGTTTCCATTTTTTGTGATGCTTATATTTATAAAAATCCTTGGCCACAGTCAAAAGGTTCTATAAATTCTGTATGTGAGCTGTAATCTGTAATCTAGTGTTTAAAAATCAACAGATTGGTGTCTGCTACAAGAGTAACCTGGCACGGGAGCTGGTAATTGATTTGTGTCAAGCTTTATCAAAAGAAACTAAATACTTGTGTATTTAATTGTATATAGGTTTGGTTTGCTAACTTAATAAATGGATTGGAAAATTGTCAGTGAACATGGGGAAAGAGAAGTGCGAATCTAATGCAGGGGGTAGTTATCACTCTGTGCTGTTAGGGTTTTACTGAATGCCAGAGTGTAGAGATTTAACATTAAAAAAAGGGGGAAGGGCAAAAAAATAAAGCAAAGGTAATGCTTAGAATTATGTCAGTTGCTTTGCTGTACATATACGAAGGACTCAGATCATTCAACTTTCTCCAAAATAGTGGGTTGCTCTATATAGAGCACCAGCCTTCTTCAAGGATGGAATTAATGACTGTTTAATTGAATTGCAGCTAGGAGAAGTTTCTGACTAAGGTATTTTGGTTTTAATTATTTGCTCAATAATATTTTCTGAAATCATGCACTTCTTAATCTGTTTGGAAGAAAAATAAATCATCCTATTAATCAGCCAGCAGTCTGTTCTATGAGAGTAAATTATTCTCAAACAAGTTAACATGCTAGTTAGGAACAAAATTCCTAAAAGAACAGTTCTTCCTAATCAGCTTTTACACAAGGCAAGTAAACATAGTCAGACAGTCATTTCTCTTTTTTATGGATGGCCAACTCTTTATATTACAATGAGCACCAGCACTCTAGACTTCACTGGGCAGGCAATAGCTGCCTTTTCCAGAGGCTGGGTCACTTTTGTGCATTGGTGCTCTGACAGTGACTGCTTCACATGAGATCAAAGTATCCCTAAAGAGATCTTGATGTTCCTGTGCCCTTTGATATGTGGAGTTCAGTGCCCTTCAGATTTCAGTTTATCTGTCATCCTGGTAGATTAACTTTAGCAGTTAAAAGGAAAATGTCCTCTGAGGGCTTTACCAGTAACAAACCCATGTTTATGACATTATTCACTAAAAGGGAGACAGAAATGGGAAGGACCTCTCTCTTTAATCAATAATGCATGCTCTAGTTAGTCCTTTCCTCTGGACATGATTAAACATGTATTTTGTTTCATAACTCATGATTTTGGTTGACTAGGGATTTTAACTATATATCCTCAAGCCTTTGTGACTAGCATCTGGAAGATCTAACATGAACTGGTTAGTCAGGACTAACCCCCCCCTCCCAAAAGGGTAAAAACCCAAAATCCCAATGGGGAGAGCTGCAGTAAATTCTAACGTGCAGTGAGTTAGGCCAGATTGGCACAGGGCCTTTGACATGAACCAACTGCAGACTGTAACCTCAGTGCTTCTTTGTCACTGTTAGTTTGAAGTTTTGAGAAGTAACATTTTTTAATTTATGTTAAAGATGAATTAAAAATTGTCTGAGATGCTAAACCACATATAAATTGTTAGATTAAGGTCTGTTCTTAACTGGTAAAATATTTGCCCACTGAAGCACTTCATCTTCTCCACCGCTGTTTGTGGGCCATGCTGGATCTTTGGCGGCTGTTGTCAGCCTTAGAGGAGTGGTCCTGGGCTGTTCCAGTCCTCCAGAACACAGCTGGTAGGAGAACCTGAGTCCTGCTGAAGCCAGAGGAGCAGATTATTGCCCCCACCCCTGCATTCCACATGGAGAGGGGCAGACAATGTGCCCAAGCACAGACTGTTTCCTTGGCATGTGAGAGGGACACTGAGTCTTGGAGGCCAGAGATAAATACACTGAACATACAAGTGAGGAATATTCAGCCTTGGTGCCAAGTGTGTTCATCTAGTGTCTGAAGCTGACAAAATTTGACAGCTGCTGAAGAGCAAAGAATCCTAAATGAACAAACAGTGGTTTTATTAAATAGGAAACATTTATCTTAATGTGATCCTGACTGCAGCACAATAAATAATAACAGTTTCCATGTACTGGAATGTGATGTGTTTATGTTGCTGGAGTACTGATACAAGCACAGTTGGGTAAAATAAATGTCTTGTTTTTGATATTGACCACCTTGCTACAAACAGCTTTTGGAAACATCCCAGCAAACACACACAGAGTGTAGGTACATGTGCAAGAGGGAGGAGGGATTTCAGAAATCACCTGAGAAAATCATGCTCTTTCTGAAATGTTTTTGTTTCCTTTCTTCTTTCCCAGATTCCTTTAGGATCTGATTTTTTTTTCCATTTGTTAAAGAAAAATGCCTTCCTTGAGTGGGAAAGTGCAGACTGTCTTGGGCCCTGTGGAGCCAGACTGTCTTGGCTACACATTGACTCATGAACACTTGACTATGGACTACAGCAGCTGCTTTTGTCCACCTTCTCCAGGCCAAGAGCCTTTGTCTAATGAGCCCATTGAGATGAAGAACTTGTTTTGGATTAAGCAAAATCCCTACAGCCATAAAGAAAACCTTCTTTTGTATCAGGAGACAGATGCTGTGAGGGAGGAGCTGCTGCATTTTAAAGCAGCTGGTGGTGGGACAATTGTGGAAAACACAACAACGGGAATTGGCCGGGATATGAATACTTTGAAGAAACTTGCTGAAGAAACTGGAGTTCATATTATTGCTGGTGCTGGGTTTTATGTGGATTCCACTCATTCTTCTCAAACACAGGCCATGACAGTGGAGCAGGTAGGTCTTAACCATTGCTTCAGTGCCTCTGTCCTGTGAATTATCCCTGGGTAAACCAAAGTTGGAGACACGTTCCAGTAAAATAGATGGAATACAGAAGTGCTCAGCATAAAAAACAGGAACAGCATTACTGCTTGTGTGTAATATCAGGAGCAGCACTACTTTCATATGCTTGGTTTATCTGTCAGAATTTCCAGTTCTTAAGCTCCATTTTCTTTGAGGGATTTGTTATAATGCAACAGTAAAAGGAAAATACAGTATTTCATGTCTGGATATTTGGTACACGCCAAACTATCTTGAGTTTTTTACTGTTTTTTAAGGAAGGAGTTTATCCTTGCTACCTCTTGCTAATTGCTTCCCAATAAGTTTACCCAGCATTCTTGTAGAAAGTATAAATAATTGCAATATTTATAGGACAATTGTAAATCACTGCTCTGCTCAGGCTGTGTGTCATAGTTCTCTATCATTTGTCCAGGCTTTTCAGGGCATAGTCTACATCAGCCTGTTTGTACAGTGACTAAGACAATGTGCTAATAATACCTGAGGTCCCCAGATGTTCCTGTAATAATAAGTATTCATCTTTTATTAAGAAAATGTGTTGATGAGGAGAAGAGTGAATGGAACTCTCCAAGGTAGGAGGCTGTGAATGTGTATAAGTGGAGCTGACAATTAAAAAAAAAAATTTGTCACAGTTTACAAATGAGTCAAATTAATTTTAAAAATCAATGGTCAAAACTTGATCAGTGCTGCCAAAAAAACTGGACCCAAGCTGGCCCAAACTGAACACAAGAGTACTGTTTTTCCTAAATGTTCTTCCATTGCTTGAAATGCAAATAGCATAGACACAAATAGATTTCTCAAGGCAAAGTTTTCCCTTTTGTGTTTGATGGACTGATGGAGACCCACAGATTTCCTGTACTCAGCACTTAGAATGAGCCATCATCAAGGTGCCTTAGAAGGCCATTTTGTGCTCCCAGTTCTGAATGTATGCTTAAGATACATGGCCTATTCTGGGAGAGGAAAAGCTTTTATAACAAAATAGTTTTATTAAGAGATTCTGATGGATTTTGTCTATACATGCTCTAAATCAGGCTAATTTCGATCCTATAAATTTGTCAAATGTGTTTTGTTTTTGTAGTTTGGAAGATCTCCTGTTGTTTTACATTGGCATTCCCATAAGCAGGTTTTGCCTTTAAATTTGTCTCTTCAGGATGCTTGCCAGAGTTTCTCTCTTCCCTATATGTATGACAAGGTTTCCTCATTCTCTGATCCTGTTTTGCAAAAACTACATTGAATTGTGTCTGATGCCAATTCAAGAGTACAAGGCAAAGATTTTGGAATAAACTATCCTTTGCTTTTTTTAAAGAAAACTTAATGTCTGCCTAAATCAGAGTTCAAATTACATGTAGACCAGCTTTCTTGGCAAACCTGGACAAATGTGTGACTGGATACTGTTAAATTGATTTGCTTCTGTGTTTATTTTGGTCTTAGTGAATGGCTAGCATAACATTAGTTGACAGAAACCAGATTTTAACTCCAGTGTTTCCACACACCCAGCTGTTAATTAAATAAATTCAGAAAGACCTTGGGAGCATAACTAGCCCAGCGTCGATAGGCCAAATTTGATGCTATTTAACACAAATAGTAATAATAACCAAAAATCTCCTTTTCCTGTTTCTAGCTGACAGAGATTATTGTTAATGAGGTACTCAAAGGAGCAGATGGGACTAATATAAAGTGTGGTGTGGTGGGAGAAATAGGCTGCTCCTGGCCTTTGACTCCGAGTGAACACAGAGTGCTTCAGGCAACAGCACAGGCTCAGGCACAGCTTGGGTGCCCTGTTATCATCCATCCTGGCAGGAACAGCAACTCCCCTTTCCAGATTATCCGTATCCTGCAGGAAGCTGGGGCTGATGCTTCAAAGACAGTCATGTCTCACCTCGACAGGTAAGGAGACTCTTCTGCTGTGCTTCCTGAAGTGTTGCCACAACTCACTGGGGTTTCGCAGGACTGCACTGGGAAAAGGTGACATAGAGTTTACCCTCAAGTTAACTGACTCAAAAATAAGTGCTTATATAGAGCTTGATCTGCCTCCAGCACTTCAGTCCACTTCACTCCAGGATCAGGTTTTAGATTGACATTGATAGAGATTTTGGTATTTTAAATGCTGTCTTTGAAAGCCTGGCAGAGGGATTAGGAATAACTGTAGCTACATTTTAAAAATGAGAATTTCATTAATTTGTATCCATACACAAATCCCTGTATTTACAAAGCATTGGGCACTGAGCAGCTCTCACTAAATTGGGTTGGAAGTTGCTGGGCTTCCAGTGTTTTTGAGAACTGGGTCACTCTTAATGGCCTTGCCAAAAATCTCACAGAAGCTAATGGAGATTTCCTTAATTTGTCTTGAGTCTGGATCAAAGCAAAAGGCAGATTTTCAATGTTCTACTACCAGACAGAGGAACTACTGCTTAAAAAGAAAATAGTTGGGTTTTGGATAGTCCATAGCATAGACCAGGTAGTTAACTGTTAGTTTCCTTGAGAGCAAAAACCAGGAGCTTGGAGATGCACAGAAAGAAACTGGGATGCTTTTCTGTCTCCAGCTTAGAAATACAGTTCTACAGTTTTACAGAAATACAGTTACAAATTAGTTTTGTATGACCTTGTGTTGCTCATGGTGAGCTGGAGTATGTCCAAGCATTGATTACTTTGGCCAGTCGCTGAATAATGGAGACTATTTGTGGTCATATGATTCTCAGCAATTGGATTGTTTTCTCTCAGTGTGAATGTAATACAGGCAACAGCACTGTGCTCCAAATTTCTTATGGTTACAGGCTCTAAGAGCTTGCAAATCAAGCTACAGGTGCTTGTTATTCACACAGAGCTGCATGTTTTACTTGACAATTTTAGGAGCATAAAATTAGTGCCATGAAATTGTATTTGAATATTTATAAATTACTTCCTTTTTGTATTTACCTGTGTTCCACTGTATCTATAGCTGCATTTTTCACCCCTTTTTGAGAAAAAACTGATTACTTAAATCTTTTTATGAAAGAGGACTGAGCAAGCTGCAGGCATCAGTACTTATGTAGCCATTTTGATACAACATAAACATACAATTATGGCTTTTTTTCTCTTATATACTGTTGTAAATAGTTGAATTAAATAATTAATTGATGGAAATTAAGCAATATAAGTAGGAAAACAGAGGCGCAGTTTCAATAACAGCTGCTGATGCACAATATGACATTTCCTTTTATCTCTTTCTATCATTACTTTCACACATTCAGGTTGGCACTTGCTATAACATAAACTACTGTGAAGTTTGGCTTTGCAATGTGCATTTAACATTTTAAGTCTCCTCCAGTAAGAAAAATCCATGTGGGAGCATCCTGGTCCCTTAAATGTGAGATAAATTTGTACATAGCTCCGTATTGCATGTTTGCATTTTACAGACAGAATGGTAGTTTTCCAGTGGATTTACAATTAAATGATAAAACTAAAATGCTAGCTACCATGTCTTGCAATTTAAAAAAAGGTAGCAGGTGTCCGTGATGGAACTACAGTGTACTGAAAGGCTGGAAGCCAAAGCTATTGAGGCCTCTGCTTTAGCCATTTGTTAGGGGTTAAGGTTATAAAGGACATCAACATCTTGACTCAACTCACTTGAGTAACTTTTGTTAGAAGACTCACAGCAGCTGTTGCGAATTTGGGGCATCATAACAGTTTGGTGTCTCTCCCCATGGTATTTATGGCTGAGGTCCCAATTACAGGGTGCTTCACCATATCCCACCTCTTTTTCCATGAGCTCAGGGCTGTTTAGGGACAGTGTTGCCCAAACACCCAATTTCAGCTCAGAGATCAGCGATTTGAACTGGGAACTGCTGCTGTTGCTATTGTGGGGTGTTTTTCCACCTGCACAGGATTGAATACTCTTGATGCCTGTCTCCCTGTGAACTGAACAGGGCTGGATCTAAAATAATCTGTTCTTTGGCTCTGCACTTTGAAAACTCATTTGGTGATAAATGTTCAGTCTCTGTAAACTGTAACATTTATTTTAAAATAACATTTTTTATTAATTACAGTTGGCAAGTCTTACACTCCTGCTGATGGCAGACTTGTTTGAACATGGATTTTCTCTCTCTCAACCCATCTGTTCCTCCTACTTGATTGGTTGTTAAGTCATAATATTGAAATTATGACATCCGTCATTTCCATAGCAACAGACTGTGATGTAATTGTATAAGATAAAATTGCTTTGTGACATCAATATCTACAATAATAATAAAAAAAAAAATCCCTCAACAAACTACTGCCCTTTTGATTAACTGTTCTGCTCTTGTGGAAATGTGGTTTCTCCTTAAAAAAAAAAAAAATTATAGCAGCTATAAAGCTCAAATTGTATCACTTGAGTGTTTTTGTTTTTCTTTGAACTGTTTATACACTCAGTAAAAATGGTTCAAAGAAAACCCCAAATATTCAAGAGAACTCTTATTTCTGTTGCTGTTTTTTTCCAAATGAGTGAGAGGTGCTAGAAGCTTTGTTCCTTCGCTTTTCGAATCTTTTGTAAAGCCCATGTCCCATATACTCAAAATGCCATTATGTATTTTGGTGAGAGCATTTCTTTAAGACATTCTGGCCAGATCCCAGTGCAAACAATGATATATTGCTGCTCTAATGGCAATCTAGAAACATCACTGTACAGAATAGAAACTAAAGACAAAGTTGTATATTACTGGTGTGTGATGGATGAAACAAGCCCTGGGTGAAGCTGTCTCCTGTAACTCTTTTGGGAAAGTAAATCTGTCTCGTGTAAGTAATCCATTGTCCTTTTTTTATATCACTATGAATTAACCTCCTCCTTAAATGTCCTTCCTTGTTAGGTTGTCTGTTGAGAGGGTTAATGATATCAAAAGTAAGTAACCTTCCTGTTTCCATTTAAAGATTATTGTAGAGGTTTTCATTATTTCATGGGGAAAGAGTTGGTTTTGTTTTTTTTTTTTAGTGCATGAAATACCAAATGATTGTAAGAAGGACAATTCTGTGTATCATCTTAAGTGGCATGTGTCAAACAGGAGTCATGTTTTTCAAGTGGGTGAATTATATCATAGATTATCTGTTTTTTTCTTTGCAAGTAGGAGGTCACAAAGTACCTGTCCTCATACCATAAGATGTTTTATTCCTGTTACAGTGCTGACTTTGTGTTATATATGTTCTGCAGGACCATATTTGATAAAGAGAAACTTCTCGAATTTGCTAAACTTGGATGTTACTTAGAGTATGACCTCTTTGGTACAGAATTCCTTCATTACCAGTTCCATCCGGATATTGACATGCCGAACGACAATGAAAGAATTGCAAGGTATCTGCTCCCATGCAGTTGTAGCTATAGCATGGCCACTGATTAAAAAATATTATTGATAAAAAAATACTTGTTTTAAGACCGTCACAGAGTGACTCTGCTTGTTGTTCAAAATTGTCTTCTGTCCTACTGAAATAATGCCATTTTCCCCTGCTGCTGTCACGCCATTAGAGCAGCATGTATAATTTCTTCTTTCTGGGGGGAATATTAAGAATCATAGTGTTGTAGGAAGTTACTTGAGAAGAAGATCAAGAGCTTTTTAAACTTCATTCTCTGTCCTAATTCCATGCTCATCTGGTAAAATCTGTAGTCTGTAAAAAGGAAAAGTCTGAAAACACAGCATTTATGTTAGGATTAAGTGTTCCTGTTTGAAACATAGTATTGGAAACTTAATGCTGCTACTAAACAGCATCTCAGCCTGTTATATCTCCTCACTGGTTGGCTATCCCAGCAAAACTCATTGGTTGTTTTGGATGGATTTGTGCTTCCATCCTGGAAAACTGCCTTTTTTCTTCCAAGCACTTTATCACCTTTCCTCCGCCTGTCCTTTTGCCCTTTCTCTGTTTTGAAGGATGTGATTCCTGTCTCTTCAGAGCTTCCATTCTCCTCACACTCACAATGTGAAAATATTGGTCCCACTGGCAGGATACCTCTTCCCTGCTTCTCATCAGCACCTGCAGTCTCAGCTCAGCTGCACGGCCAATCTGTTGTGCTGTGTTAACACAAAGTTTTGCCAAAGAGATACATTCTGTACAAAAACTGTCTGAGAGAAGGTAGGACCAGCTGGGAATGGACACCTCACTCCTTCTACTCCATCTGGAGGTGTGATGCTGCCATGCTGTTTGTCCACAGTGTTTGTGAGCAGTGAAGTGGCAGGTGTCTGAGGGGTGGATTGCCATCTTGCCTGTGTCTTTTTACCTTCCAGAGTCACAAACAGTTCTTTCACTCTCCTTGATGAGAAATATTTTATGATTGCTGATCACTAATGAAGTAACTTCTAGCTTTCCCTTACATCTCAGACGTAGTTTCGCTCCCCCTCATTGTCAGATTAATCTCAAAACGAACCTGTTTTCAAACTGTTCTCTCTTAAGAAGGTGCTTTGGCTATTCTTCCACCCTCCCAAGCATTTGCTGCTGCTTTTCACACTAGAAATTGTTTCTTTCTTAACAATGCCCTCAATCTTGAACTCAGTATTTTAAACTGTTGCAAGGAACCTACAGTTTTCACATTTAGGTTGAGTAAAGTTGCTTCCTCTGCCCTCTCCTGTGCCATGGAAAGTCAGCATCTACAGTAGCACTGGGGAATATATAGAGAGGACTGGACTAGGCCTTGGTTAACAAGAGGGTGTTCAGCTGTGGCAGTTTTCATTCCATCCATGATACTTGCTCAGACACCATTATCTCTCCTGAAACTCTCTAGTGTCTTGAGTATTTCTTGCAGCAGTCTGTTCAAAGGAAGAAAAGATGAAAGGTTTGTCTTCTCATTGCACAGTGTGAGTATGTGTATTTGAGTTATATTGATGTACCCACAGTGAACTAAGGATGGCTGGGGCAATCTCCTTAGGGTTTTGTTTTGTGAAACAGCACCACAGAGGTAGAAATCAAATTGACCTCTAAATGAAAATAGTGAATGGAAAATACCTGTTCACATCTTTTTTGTTCAAAACACAAACTTCTGTAGGCATAACATACCTACTTAACACAATTTAGTGTCTGTGCTTCAGCAGTTTGGTTGCAGTCTACTGCCAATGCAAGCAAAACACTGACTTCTGTTCTGGGGAAGTTTGGAGTCAGAAACAGGTACTAACTAAATACAGAGGAATGAGCAAAAAGGAGCAATGTATACAAAATGGAAAGGATCATATGCCTCCCCAGTGCATTAAATTAGTCCAATATTAAAGGAGATTATTCTAATAATACGTTTGGTCATCAAAAACTTAGTCCCTCCAGTGCCATTACTCTTACTTTCTGGTTGGCTTGTGGTTTCTCTGTATATCAGGCTGGAGGAGATTGTTGTGCTGTCGTAAGACTATGCTTATGTAGTCTTGTGCACTGAATGGCACAATGTATGGTGGCTTTTTGAAAAACAGTAAAATATTACCAAATTCTACCCTCTTTGCCTTCTTTATGCTGCCCATGCTGGTTTGATCCTGCTACATGTATCTCCTTGTAACTACCTGTAATAGAATTTGTCAGTAAGGGCTTTCAGATACAATGTGGGTTCTTGTAAGGCTAGTTTTTGCTTTCTTGCTGATCAAAGCATTGTCAGGAAGGTAAGGATTAGAACTTCACAGTGCTAGCAAGTGATGGAATTGGAGGCCCTCATGAGGAATGAACACTTTCCAAGGCTGGTCTGTCAGTCCCTGCCACTTCAGTGCTGCAATCCTCTGCCAAACTAAACGAAAGCTTACTGAGAAACTTAACAGTCATACAATACAGAAGTATAGACATCCACATAACATAAATGCTAAAAAATTAGCTGATCAAGAGAGTAAGGCTATGTGAATGAAATGTGAAGCAGAAGGACTTGTAGTAGTCCAGCTACAAGAGTGTGACCAGAAGGATTGCTTCTTTTTCCAAGCTGACCTGTCATTTTGCCAAGGCTGTTTAGCTGCCCTGCGATATTAATTAATGCCTCTTATTTTCTTGCATGTGCTGTGCCATACCAGTCTTATTTATCTTCTTTAATGAACATCTTTGAGATGTGTTTTGATGATAACTGTCTATATGGAGTATGATACTGGCAACTTCAACTTTTTATTAACTTGCTTTGCTAAATGGGATTCAACCAAATTTATGTAATTGAACCAGGCTCCTTTAAAGACCTGTCACACACAGAGTCTGGTCATTAGCAAATGTACTGGGACCAACCTTGTTACAGCAGCAAAAAGTAACCTGCTGAGAAGGAATTTATGTATTTACTCATTTATATAAAACCTGTGTCCTGTGAATGGTGATGCTGAAGTTCTTGAATTCCTCTGTGGAATTAATGGGTCTGGAAATACAAAGTCATGTGCTGAAAGCAAAGTTTTCCTTCTCCATTTTGATATATGTAGTGGTGTGTTTTCAGAGGTGGGATACTTTGCATGCAGTAAAAAATGTGTTTTATTTTCAGGTAAATGTAAGGAGTATATCTTCTGAGCACCTAAGTATTTTCTGTTATAATACAGTCCAGCAGTACAGTAATGTAAGAAATGTAAATGCTGGTGGGTTCTGTGCTGTCTCAGTGAGAACTTTCACTGACAGGGATGCTTCCAACTTTTGCAGGATTCGTATGTTGATTGATGAAGGCTATGAAGACAGAATTCTGATGGCTCATGATGTGCACACCAAGAACAGGTTGATGAAATATGGAGGTCATGGATATTCACATATCCTCAAAAATATAATTCCTAAAATGCTAATTAGAGGCATATCCCAAGATAAAATTGATAAAATACTCCTAGCAAATCCAAAGCGGTGGCTGACTTTTAAGTAGGAACAATAAATATTCCTGATTTATGAGGAAGCTTGATAAAATTCAGATTTCAATAGAACAGTCATTAAAAAAACCCTGAAAATCTAAAAATAAATTAGATGCAAATAAACTAACTATAACTTTTCTTTTTAATTAGAACATCAAAATTGTGTACTGTCTCTATATTTTCTCCCTTCTGAAAGTCTGCTAATGTGTGAATTTTTACTGAGTATGAGCCTACCTACAGATTTACTGAATATGAGCCTACCTACAGAATATTTGCAACTGACATTTTAAGATAATTGTTTCAAAAGCATAAACTACTACTGTTACTGCATGTTACCTCTAAAGTACTTCTGAAGATGTGTCACCTGGAAGGAAATTTCCTTGGAAGGAAATGATGGTTTTCAGTTAAATTTCCTGTCTTCAGGGGCTGATTTTAATCCTTGTAATACTGTCAATCTTCTCATTATCCTCATATTCTTTAAGTAATACTTGATTGAAAGGTCTGGAAGTTTTAATTAGCTTCCATAGACAAGAGAAGGCAAGAGGAATTTCAAATCAAAAAAGATAAGGTTTCTTTCCAGTTTAACAGTTTACTTAATTGTAACTGAAAATGTAAAAAATACATGGAAAAATATATTTTTGAATAAAGCATTTTGATCACCTCTTAAACTATGTGCAGTATTATTACAGATGTCTTTTTTTAATTGCATTAATTTTTTTATCATGAACTTGGTCTCACAGCAATCATGTAAAACTTGACACATATCAGCTTCTTTTTGTAAGGATGCAACACCAGCACTCAAAATATATTACATAATACAGTTTTAATGAGTTGTATTACTTATAACAAAGGTTGTGATATAAGTCTTTACAAATCAGCGTATCAAGATATGATGAAAAAGAAAGAAATGTTTGCCTTATATGTGGTTTTCACATATCGTGTATTCTTTGCTCTTGTCTAACTTTAAATAGGGCAGGTGATTTATCCAGAAAATGGCGTTATCCAATAGTAGTGGTAGCCTGATTTCAGAAATTTCTTCAAGTTTGACCATGTATATCTTGTAGAATTGAACTTTACCAATAAACACCGTAGTGAATGCACACTGCAGGTTGTGAATGATCTCTGGCACTAGGTGCAGGACTGCTGGACACCACGCAGGGAATCTCTAGTAGCTACACTGCTGTGGGAGCGTGCTGGCCAGCAACAGCAACACTGGAGCGAGCAGACAAGTCAGGTACACATCTGGTACTAAAATAATTGCCTCGTAGAAATTAAACAGGAGTGACCACTGCAATGTACAGATATGAGCTGACACTTTGTCATAAGGTAAAAGCATTACCTGTCTGGTGAGATAATACACACGCAGCTGGCAGCACGATATCCCCTTGTAAACCCTGGATGAGTTTGCCTGGCGATCCTCTCAGCCAGCCTGGGCTCACTCAGCATTTGTTTTGAATTGAACGACTCAAAACAGAAGGAGTAACACATTCTGTTTAAGAAAAAAGGTTCACTCATTCAAACAAGATTTTCAGGGAGATGTGTAAAATCTCTATCAGACTTTTGCTGAATAGCCAGCACTGGAGAGCTTTTTTGTCAGAGTGGCAGACACTTCGGAAATTTTAGTGCAGATAAATCTAAGTTTGTACCCTTATTACATTAGACAAGGTTGCTTGTGACAGAGTATATGAAATAGCAGTGCTAGGGGCAGCCTCTGTTATTCTTTTATGATTTACAGAAATGTTAACCTTGATTTTGCCAAAAGGTTAAAAACAACATAACAAACTGTGCTAAAGAAATTGAATGATCTTGATGAAATCTAGGTTTAGAATGAAATCTGCAAGTTTTAACCTGAGAGAAATAGCCTCCCAAAACCAAAGCAAATAATAAATCCATTTTCTGAATAAAAAAAAAATCTGTGGACATTACTGCTATGACTGATTTTAAAGCATTTTTTATAACTATGTATCTCTGTTTAGTTTGTTCTCCAAGCCATTAATCCTCTATATGGATTAAGCTTCTTTGAGGCTTTATATATCTATAGCTATATCTATATGAATGAGAAAAATAGGTTTTAATACACACTTTTTTTTTTTTTTTGCATGTAAATATCTGCTTCTTTCTTTGCATATGTGTTATCTTTTTTGGTAATATGCTTCTCTGTGTCCATCTTGTAGGCACACCTTACCACAAACTGGTACTAGCTTCCATGGAAAAGGTCTGTGTGACAGCATTTTCTCACGTGTCCGATCTCCCACTCTTCCTTTGTTTGTTGGAAAAATCCCACTGACTTCAGTGAGACCAGACACTAAGACAATGAAGGCTGTCTATATTCCTGCGAAATTCTAGTGGAACATCTGCAGTACATTAATCCATAACTACTTTATTAAAAATAGAACCCAGGAACAGACTAAGTGCTAAAAGACTAATGAAGACTAATTGCTGCAAAGAAAACACTCTGCCTTAGTCTGATGGTGTGGATGCCAGGCTTTCTAAATATTTACACAACTAACCATCAACAATGGGCCTGTAATAATTGTCTAAATATATATTTACATGTATACAAATTAAAAGCCAAATCCCTTTTCCACTAATAGCAATGAGAGTTTTGCCATTTGCTTTGGTGGAATCAGTGATATGGTCCAATAGAATAGTTTGTCAGCTGTTATATATTTCAGGGGAAAATAGTGTTTCTTCTGTCTTTTGCTTTTAGAGGACAGCTAAGGGAAAGACAAAATTTAAATAACTCCACTGGATTGATACTGTGTTAGAAGTCTAATATAAACCTACAAAACAGGAACATTGAGTTAAGGCTTAAAGCTGATTAGTTTCTACTTTTAAGTGGAAGGGTAAGAAAGTACAAGGCAAACAACTTCTTTGCAGAGAAAAAGTATATTTTGATTACCTCTTCCTTTTATTGTAAAATCATTCCTCACCACACTATGAGTGGACTCCAAGCATCATTGTTAGCAGGTAAGTCACAAGAACCAAAGCTGAAGTATGGATAAAGCAGCAAGATCATAACACATCAAAGTATCATATACACTGAAGAAGTAACTCAGCGTCCTTAGGTGGGTTTTTGTTCCCTATAAAAATTTGATCTATGTAGAACTTCATTCACATGGACACTTAACAATGAGGAAGTATTTGCTTTGGCGGAAGTGGATCGCACATCTGTTTAACTTGGTTTGTGGGGTTTTAACATAAGGTTTCTCTGCGTTGTACAGATGTGAATCAGGTAGCATTCAACGTTTTCCCCCCACTGCTGAGGTGTTCAATGGTCACTCTCTGCTGGGGTGCTTGTTTCATTGACTTTTGCTGCGCAATCCATCGCTTAGAAGAGCAGACTTCATTTCTTGACTGGTTTGGTGGATCTTTTTACTCATTGTCAGTCAGCATAAATAATAAATCCAGAAAATGTGCTGTATTTGTTGTTGTTTCCTCCATGTGCTTTTCCTCCATCTAATTTAATGTAAACTTCATCTCCTGGCTCCAAGTGAAGAACCACGCTGTTACTGGCATAGTCGTAGTTCTGATCAGCATCCTGAGCAATCGCACTTGCTCGAACCTACATAAAATACAGAATGACTGGTTAAGAAAACTCAAACCATTTTTCCTGCCTGGTGAAATAAAAGCATATCCTCAAAGTTTTATTCAACATGCATGAGTTTCCATTTTAAACATCTGGCAACAGAGATTATAGTTTACTCCTATGGCAATCGCTTACTTTCTCCTACTGTACTTTGGAAACTAAAGCAATAATAGTCTTCTTTCTCAGTCATCTGATGAATACACAACTCCCAGATCTTCTATAGATGCCAGGAGCCTTTTTATAAATATATGTAAGAATAGCTGGAATTGGGAAAACTGGATCTGATCATGTGCCAGTTTTACATTGATGTAACTTTTGTGTCAGTGGGACAAGTGATTAACAATGTTGAGGATCCACAGGGAGGCCCACAGGGAGCTCCCAAGATGGACTTTTTCCAGGGGCAGTTTATTGTCATACTAAGCAATAGGATCATGCTGCAAAAAACAAATACAAGAAGTACACCCCTACACAGACATGCACACAAGCAGTCTGGGTTTGGAAAAACTGCTATTACTACATTTCAGTAAGCAAACATTTAATTTCACTGTGTTTTCAGAGATGCACTTGTGAAAAAAAACACAGGCAAGTCACTATTTGCTGTTAAGAGGTTTTTGGAATTTAAAAGTCATTGAGGGCTTTTCATTTGCAACTTTCTCTTAAACATATTTTTTCCCCATTTCTCCCTTGGTATTCCACTACTGATTAAATTTGACATTTCTTGCAAACTGGAAGTAATCTGTAATTTCAAGATATATGTTGGTTTCCAGCAATGAACAGCCTTTGCCATTGTAAGTCTCCAAATCATTTATATATAATTTGACTCTGTTTGGTAAAATATTTAAACACAGTTGTGTGTGATTTATTTCAGTGTAACACGTCATCTGCTTGTTGCTTGTCTTTGTTCTAGTGTAGTTACAGAGCAGTAAATGATTTAGTGGCATTGCAAATCTGAACTAAGTAATAATGCATGACTTGGCGTACTATATGTGGGATTTTTTTCTGCTCTGAACTGAAAAAAATAGGCTATAAGTCACAATTTTCCATGGATTCCTTTCAAAGTTTACATGATAAATTTCCAAATTAAATTTTCATGTGATATGATTTCACATTAATATTGAAATGTTTAAAAGGAGGGGGTTCTTTTACCATGCAGGATCTTATGGCATTATGCAGCTTAAAAATCACAGTAGGTGGAAATTCTTTATGCATCCTGTAAGAACAGTGAGAAAGGCTGCAAAGGCTTGCAGAGCTGTGACAGGCTGCAAATTTAAACTGATACGTGGCATGATGATAAACCCCGACTATTTCAGGACTTCTTGGTCCTGACTTGTCTGGTATTGTTTACAGAGGTGATCTATTTTGCTAGTTTTTAAAGCAATAATTATTCTAAATACTGGGTGTTTCCTTTGGAATAGTGACTGGCAGGGCAGAGTTGAAGGCTCTGGGCCATTAACCCTGGAAAGACCTTCCAGAGAAAATAATGGACTGAGATGGTTGCCTGTGCTGGAAATGGAAAGGGCAAATGGGGAGGAGTGAAAAGGCTACAGACAATGTAGAAAAACTTAGAGTTAGTATCTTGCGTAATGGTGAGAAAAATGGTTTAAAGGACTTTTCGAACTCATGTTTACTTCCTAATGAAATGCTGCTTTGTGGATTTGTATAAAATCTTGTGGATGGTGATGGTGAATTTGAATTGCATCTGTGACTATCCTAAGGGAGTCAGCATGTGGACACTGGCTACAACAGCAATGGATATTTCATTTTCAAGATTCTACATAATACATACTGGCTGGAAAAAAATATGCTTGGTATTGAAAGTCAAGAAACCAAAATGCAGATATTACTGCCCTGTGTGTAGCAGCAAAGGTCCTCTATGCTATTCTTAGTGGGTTTGCCTTCTTGCTTGGTTAGCCAGAACACTTTCTTTTTAAAGCCTAGGTGAACAGTCTCAAATGAATTCTTCTCAAACTAATAGAGTGTACTGCTGCAAGAGGGTAAATGCATCTCAAAATTAAAGCATTATGAGACAATACATTTCATAAGTTCCAAGTTCTTTCATGAAGCTACACTCAGCCTGCAGACACATACCTAGGCTGTGTCACCTCAGCAATTCCCTGCTCAAGCTTGATAACCATTAAAGCAGACACTGTGGTAACACTGGGGACCTTGAGGTTTCACATATGGATTGCTTAGGAATGCTTTTTAATTTTTTTTTTCTGTAAGTCATACAGTTTTCAGTGTTTCAGGGTTTTTTCATTGTTAGAGAACATTGGATTTATAATATTGCCTGTCACTCCATTTGGCTACTTACTCCCAAAATTTCTGAGCTTCCTTACAAATATCCTAAAGCCTGTCACATCAGCATTTAGTGTTTCAAGTATAAATCCTAATCAATCATTAAGGCATCAAAATTGTGGGTCGATTTTAAACCATTGATATGCAGGTATTTACCTAAATATCTTGTATAATACATACAAATGTACACATAGAACCCCTCCTTAGGTGGGATTTTTCTTTCTTCTTTGAATAACTATGAGTTTGTCTCATGTCTGGCACTGGAAGTTCCTATATTTGGAAATGCTTAGACCGCAGGTTCAATTGAATATTTGTAATTGGATGCTTCTTTAAAACTACTGCTACGTATTTATTTTTCAGGGTTTGGGAAAATAAACAATCTACAACATTATAAACATGGGTAAAAATAGATAAATTCTTTAATTGTAAGTAGAAATGTATTTCTGCAGTGAAGAATATTGTTTTTGTAGCAAGGTACTAAAGTGAATATATTAGGATGTACCTAGTTTTACTAATCCTGGTTTATCTGCTGAGACAGTATTTATGGTAGATATTTTCTAATTTAATTAATTGCCGCTGATATCCTCATTATTCCGTTTTCACAGTCCTGAGGAGCCATAAACAAAAGGTTAAGTGGCATATCAGATTAATTTACTGGCCGCCGCCGCTCCCGGGTGCGCCGAGCACAAAGGGCCGCCAGCCGGCCGTGCTGCGCTGGGGAGGAGAGGCGCAAACGAACGGGGTTTTCCAGGCACGGCGGGGACACGGGGTCCGGAGTCCAGTCCTAGGGACACGGCGGGGAGCCGATCCATCCCCCAGCCTACCCCGCCGGAGGACGAGCAGCCCAGGGAGAGCGGCAGCGCTGGCTCCGGGCTCCGCGGGCGGCCAGCCCACCCGGGACGGCTCGGACGCCTCGGGACCTGTTGAGCCGCCGGTGCGCGGCGGGTCCCTCGCCCTCCCGCCGCACGGGGGGCCGGGATACCGGCGAGAGCACCGCGGAGCTCGGGGACACGGGAACGATTGGGCACCTCGCACCATCCCTGGGCATCCAAAGCCTTGAGGGATGGCGGTGCCTCTAAGCGCCGGAGGAATTGGTGCCAGCCTAAGCGTGCCTGTTCACTACACACGGAAGAGGCGCAAAATTGCGAAGGAGAGGTTACAAGGGGGCAATGTAACAGGCAGTGGCTACGTTTATCCTAGTTAAAAGGGATGATTCCTCTGTATTTCAGACGGTAGCATTGCAAGCCCTTTAATTATTTCCGATGCTTTCATCCTGCCCAGGGGATGCCGACAGACTCGGGTCCTGCCCGGGCTCTCCGGGCGCCCGGTGTACCTCCTGGCAGGTCCCGCCAAGGGCTCAGGTCTGCGAGCGCCGAGCCCGCTCTATTACCAGCTCTCCTAACAGGGAGAAGAAGACTCGCACCCCTCCGGGGCCTGAGCGTGTCAAGCCCGGCGCTCCGCGTGGGAACCCCGTCCCGTGCTGTGGCTGCGTTCCTCCCACTCACCTCACCCTTTCTCCACACAGCACCACCCTCTCCTGAGCTCACCCACCGGCCTTGGCTCCCCTTTCTTGCCAGGGACTTTCCCCTCCCCAAGGGAGCGCCGGGCTCTTCGTGCCCCTGCGGGGGCAGCGCTGTTTGTACGCCCGCCCCCGCTCCCGTCCCGCAGCGCTGCGGGCCGCGCTCCGCGCCCGGGGCGGTGGCCAGGGCGGGCCGGGAGCTGCTCTGCTCGGAGAGCGGCCTGGGAGCGGCACCTGAGGAGCGGCTCTCGGAGGGAGAGCGCGTCGAGTCCGCATTCAGCCAGCAGCCCGGGCGGCCTCGGCTGTGCGCGGAACACCCGGCCCCTCGGTAGCCTTCGGGTTCCCCGCCAGCTACGGAGAGGAGGCCGCTGGTCCTCATCGCTCTCCTCCCACCGCCCGGGCTCGGGCTCCGCTCCCCCGGCACGCACCCGCGCCGCCTCCAGCGGCCGCCCGGCTCCCTCTCCCCGCCCGCTTCCCGCCCTTCCCGCGCCGCTCCGCCCGCTCCCGCGCAGCGTCCGCTCCCTCGGGGAACCCCCTCCGCCCGGGGACCCCTGCCCTCCTGTCCCCGGCTGCCCCCGGCGCGGCGCCCACCTGGTTATTCTTGCAGAGGTCGGCCCACATGCTGGTGCCGTCGCCGCCCCGCATGAGCACATGGTAGGTGAAGAAGTAGATGCCGGGGATGGAGCAGGTGAACTTGCCCGTGGTGGGATCGTAGTGGTTGCCGAGGTTGGTGACCACGTCGTCGAACTTGAGCACCTCGTAGCCCTCGTGCTGCCGCTTGAGGCCGGCGTAGAAGGCGATTTTGGGGACGGTGCTGTAGGTGGCGGCGCTGATGGCCCCCGCCGCGTTCAGCCCCGGCGCCCCGGGGGGGCCCGGCAGGCCCTGCCGCCCCGGCTCGCCCTTCTCACCCGGCGGCCCCACCGGGCCGGGCGGCCCCGGTTCCCCCGGCGGGCCGCGCGGCCCCGCTTTGCCCGGCCTGCCGGCCTCCCCCTTGGGCCCCTGGATGAAGGTGGGCAGGGACTGCATGAGCCCGCGGTCGGGCGTGGCCGCAGTGCTGGGCGCTTTGGTGCCGCCGTAGGGGTCGCAGACCATGCGGCAGGTGCCCAGCATCTCGTAGTGCGCCGAGGTGCCGGCCGAGCTGACCAGCACCGGGATGAGGATGACCAGCAGCAGCACCATCACCACCCCCAGCGCGCCGGCCGCTATCAGCCGCCGCCTGCTGCCCACCAGCCGGCTCAGCGCAGGGCGATCCTCTTGTCTGCTTTTGGACAAAATCTTGATGGTTGGCGGGGTTCCTCCTCAGAGCCGAAAAAACGCCGAGCCCGCGCGAGCTCGGCTCCCCTGGGGCTCGGCCGCCCTCCCAAGGGCCGCCGGTGTTGCGGGGGATCCCGCGGGTCGCGGCGCTCCGCTGCGGCCGCTGCAGCCGCGGGGCGGGCGAGGGAGCGGAGCGGAGCGGGAGAGGAAGAGCTGCCGCCGCGCCCCGGCCGCCCGCACTTTTATGCTCCCGCTGGCGATCGACTTTTTTTTTTTTTGCAGGCTGTGCCAGTCCGAGTCAACTTTCCCTGGAACTTGCCTTTCCTCTCGCGATCGCCCCGCTCGCCTCCTCGCTCTCTCCCTCCCTCTCTCTCTCTTTTCGCAGAGACGACAGTCCTCAGCGGGGACGCGCCTCCCGGCCGCCCCGGTACCCGCCGCCCGGTGCCCGCGCCGCCGCGCCGAAGCCGAAGCCGGAGCCGGAGCCGGAGCCGAAGGGAGAGCGGGATCCTGCCCGAGTGCCACCTGCCAGGAGAGGAGGAGGCTGACGAGCGCGCTGGAGCAATTTATAGGCACCCAAAAGCGCAGGGGAAAGGGGAGCTGCTTTGGCATCTCATTCCAGCATCTGCTCTGCTCTTCCCACTCACAGAGAGTTTGGCATTACTCTGGCAGTGTGGGAAATATATATTTTTTTTTTTTCTTTTCTCCCTCCCCCACCTCTCCCGCAAACGGATGAACAGCGAAATCGTGAGCCTCACTCACTAGCTGCATCTTGTGATGACAGCTCTTTCTGAAGCAGACCGAAAGGAAGAGACGTGCTTAGCAGCCTCTGGGTACCCTTCAGGTCACCGATCGAGAATTAAAAGGTCAATCTACCTCCTGCTTAACGCTTCCCTGAGGCCCCTTTGCCATGTTAGCGTTTTCTGGGAAATACCGCTTTACATGCAGGGATGTTTTACCAATTGTCCAAGTAAAAGTTATTTGAAAATATACCTCCAACAATAATAAAAAGAGTAACGGCAATTTCGGATCTCCCTCTTTCTTCTCGTCCGAATTGCAACCATAAAGGCAGAAAAGGAAATAGTTTTTCCTGTGAATTAAAATTTACGTGCTCATCACTGGCTACAGTGTTTCCCGATGTTAAAGCCAGCCGCTGCTCTGCTTGCAAACCGACACTGAGGGAAAGCGTTCCCTTTTGTTTAGAAGCCAAAGAAAAGTCCGGGGTATATGCAAATCGTCAGATGCTTAAGACCTGATATAAAGATCTCTTTGGCTTAACTCAGGGGCAGCAAAGCATTTTGTTAAATCTTGGAGGCTGTTTTGTGGTGGTTGTTTTTTTGTTTGGGTTTTTTTGTTGTTGTTTTTTGGTTTTTTGTGCATGAAAGTCTTCTCCTCCCCCAGGGTCTAGTGGGCACCTTTGTGGCTGAGTGGGAAGGTGAATGTGCAGTATTAGTGGCACAAGATATTAAAGAACTTGTCCTGCTTACAGATATACAAGGTACACAAAGAGCTGTTTAAATAAACAAACAGAATTGATTCCTAAATCATACTTCTGTATTCAGGAGCAATGGACGTCAATCAAACCTGGGTGACATTTGCCTGTCAATACAGGGATGATGGCTGGAAAGAGTGTGACTTATTACAGCAAGGCAAGAATCAGAAATGAGCAACAGCGGCAAATAGGACAACAACCAAATAATGGCATCTCCAGTGATGATCAGAGGGCTGTGATCTTGTCTTGGATTTTATTAGCACGAATCTGCTCTCCCCTCACCGTTCCCTTTTATTTCTTTTCTATTCTGCAACACAATAAGGTCAAACAAGCAGCAGTGGGAAACAAAGATTCATTGATTCTTCCTTTTAAGCAGAAATGTCAGCAGCTCCTTTTGCTCTTTCCTGAGAGACTCAAAGGCATCGAGTGTGTCCATGCCGTGCAGAGATGGGCCAGTCCAGCTCCTTATCTCCCAAGAAAACTGTCGACAAAGCTTCCATTCATGCACTTGTAAATATTACTCCCTCCCCTTTTTAAAAAGTTTTTTTTTTCCCTTTTCTCTAATGCTCTGTCTTAAAAAAATTCCTTATCTGGCACTGACACAAGCTAGCCAGTTCCCTTAGCTAAGGGCTTCCCCTCAAGACCCAGGAAGGCAGTCAAACACACTTGGAGGATTATGTTCATATCTCATTGCTCTCTTCACCCCACGGGAAAGGGCTTTCAGCACTGTTTTTTCTTTTGGGTAAGAAAAACTGAAAAGATGTGCCAGAAGTGACTGCTCTGTCTCAGCCTGTAGCTGGGCCCTTGAGGTGTTGTATTTAGTCATCCCTAAGCCAGCTGGCTTTTGTGACATCAGGGTGTGCATAAGCCTCCATTGCAATGGCTGTGATACACGTTAGGCAAAGGCCAGATCTCATCCTCAAATAAACACAAATCTGTCATGATCTGTGAAGCCATTGTGATGCTGGGTGACCTTTTAGTATCAAGCACACCTGCAGTTTCTTACTCCAGCTATGATAAGCCTGATTCTTATAGTGAGGTCCTACCATACCAACCATGTTTTCCTCAATAGTTTTATCTCACGCATACTGCCTGGGATGCACTGTTGCAGACCTTCTCCCAAAAAAGACAGCCACAAAAATCACAGCCAGAGTAACCAGAATAGTAACCAGAATAGAGAGATCAAGGAAAATACTGGGTTGTCAGCAGAGGTTATACGTTAGCTTGGAAGATAACATCTGACCTTGGATTTAGTTACCAGATTAACTTTAGTTCCCAAGGAAAAAACATATTTTCTTGGAAAACTAAGAATGGGAAACCAAAGTGCTCAGAAGTTATGCACCACACCACAGATCTCAGCAGTCTGATGAAAATTAAAAAGAAGAGTAGAAAACTCTTTTTACTATGGGACCTTTGTTGTCCTGAAATGCTGTGTCAAAAAATTGATTTGCCGTAATTAAGGCTTGGGTAGCACTTAGGTTATAATCTCTCCATGCTAAAGGCTGACAGTCCAGATTGACAGTCCATTCTTAGTGTAACCATTAAACCTATATGAGCTGCTGCCAGTCTTAATGTGCTAAATTTATTTGTATTTTTGAAGCCCTCTTGCTGGCTGGCTCCAGCTTTTCAGCTTGTTTGCTTCCTTTCCTGTTTTCTCAGCCCTTGTGCATTCAGACTTGCAGGTGGTGTTTGAGCTGTATCCCTTGCAGCCTCTGCTATTTGCAACAACTTTGTCACAGACCTTACTCATTAATTAGTTAATATTCATGCAGAGACTTAAAGACATACAGCATAACATGCATGTCCATTTTACACATGTGCTGTTGCCTCAGCACTAACACAGGAAAAAACTGAAGAAAACCATTTACAAATTTATCCACTGGCACACAGGGCAACACAATCTGCAGGCACCAAGCACAAAATGGCTCCTCATGTCTGCACTGCTAAATTCAAAGTTAGCCCAGGAAAAATAATCTGTGAAAAAGGTCAACCCTTTATCAACTACAGTAAGCAGGAGTAACATGGAAAAAGACATATGCCTAGAAAATGAGTGTGCCAGTGATGTGCCAAGCTCCACACTGCTTCTGCTCACTCCTATCTGCATCTGGTTTACTCTGACTTACATTTTCAATCTCTTTTATTATTATTTTAGAGACGTGATTTGAATTTCACTCTGCTCAGAAATTAAGGTTTTCTACACTGTCCTGTTATAAACACTGGTTTAATTACGTATGTAAAGATTAGCATTCAGCCTGGGTCCCAGTGATATGGTCAAGGAAAACACATGCACTCATTCCAACACATAATTAGGTTCAATGCTGTAAAATATAAAGAGGGAAAATATTCATATCACTAGAGGTGGCTCAAAGGTACCGTGGTGACAGACATGGCAGTGACATGTTGCTATCCCAAACCATCCGTAGTATCCTAGACCATGTTTCCTTAGTTTGGTAAAATCAGCACTGGCATTTGTGTCAGGTAGCAGGTCCTGGAGAGGACCATGTCCTCCACCAGTTTTGGTAGGAGATGGTACAGGCAGCTTTAACCAAACTCTCAGAAAACCTGTTTTGGTCAGGATGACTGAAGACCAAATATGTTTTTAGAGCTGCAAGGTGCCCACTGTATTCCTTAATAAAAATTAGGCTTTTCATGCTCATGGAAAGAAAATCAGCTGTGGTGTGTAACAGTAAAAAATAGTTTTACTTATTTTTGGAAGTTTTTATCTGTCCTTTGGAACATAGGAAGTCCTTTTCCAGGCTATTCTCTGCTACTAAGGGATTTAAGCCTTCTTTATATGTGATTGTAAATAATGTAGATTACGTTTTATTTCAATTAATAAAGCCCTTTGAAGACCAGTCTCTGAATGCAAAGGTAGGAAAATGATCCAAAGAAAATGTGTCCAGCCTTGAAAGGGTTACATCCACTTTTCAAATCCAAATGGGGAGGGAATTCGAGGAGGGCTGTTGCTAAAGTGACAGGGCTTAACAAGGAGAATTTGCAAATATATTTGACATATTTCTTCCTTTTTAGTTTTTAATCTAAAAAGATCAGTCAAATATGACTGGTTACGGGGGGGAGGGAAGGATTGAGAGCAGAATTAAAGTGGAAAGATTGGAACCAAAATCATGCATGTCATGTTTTGACTGGTGAATTACCGCAGATATAAAAACATAACTGTGTATGTAAAAATCAGTCTTAAACACACAGGAACCTAAAGATTACACATTCAGCTGACAAAGTTTAAAGATATAAAAGAATCACATATGACACTTGATAATTGTCAATGTAAATAGCAGTAATCAACCATAAAAGATTCTCATAATTGCGAGTGCCCCTGTTTATTCAAAATAAAACACTAGTTGCAAGCAAAAAAATTGTTCTTTCAGGTTTCTTCTTTCCCATTAACCTTCAAGCCTGCTGGTGTGTGTCTTCTCTCTATTTTATCCCTCTGGAGTCATGATCTAAGGTGATGAATACAAGTCTGTAGTGCTGCTTGGGAAAGCATATGTACAGTCAACCTTGGGATTATTTTTGGTTATGATGCAAACACCTCTCCAGCCACGGTGTGGCCTGAGCAGTTCATTGCTCTTGCCCTGGTGACGGTACAGAACGGCCAGAGCTGATTCAGATTCATGGTCCCTGGGTAAAGCTGTACCCACTGAAATCCCTTTCTTACCTGTCCCCCTTTCCACGTGGCAGCTCCACGCTTTGTTTTGCACAAGGAGCTGGAATTTGGACAGCTTCTGGAGGGTCCCTAAGAACCACGGTGCTAGAGAGGGGTAACTGAGCAATGCTCACACCAACCAGTAAATGCTTCCTGCATAAATAGACTCAGTTTGCCCATAAGTGCTTTGCATTTCAGGGACTGGATTTCCAGCCATGAAGATTTTTACACAGCACTTCCACCAGCTTTTCTCACAGGAGCCTGGGCATCCAGTGACCATGACAGTATCTGCTTGCAGCAGGGTCCAGCTCACAGCCTAGGTCAGCTGTACTTGCTGAAAACATCTTTTTTCTGTCCACACCCCACTTTTCCCTTCCTGTAGAATGGGCATTTTAACTGATCACCCTCTTCTAATGAAAAAGTGTTGTCTTCTGCCATCACCTACCTAACCACGACAGTGGTGGCAACATTTTCCATGTAGGCTTTCTGCTTGATCCACTCTCCTCCTTTTAACTCCCTTCTCGTCAAAATCCATAGAACATAACCTGTCACAAGGAGGCACTCAGAAGAACTCACAGTGTTCATCAATAAAGCCCAAAATATAGAGATAGTCATAAATGCTATTAAATCAAGGAGTATTGCTAATAATGAAGGCTACAGTGTCGGCATTCTTATGAGGATGTAAATAGTAAATACAAAGGGGTGGAAGATAAATGTCTCTAACATGGGAGTAAGATTAAGCAACCACTTTGTCCCTGCTTAAAGCTACACCAATAAGCAAAGGCATATATCATGTTGCACTTCTATTAAAAATTATGTCAGTAGTTAGAGTCAATCAGGAGGAGATTTCCAGATGATTTGCCCATGAGAACAATTTTGGTTACCTTTGAAATGGTTATTAGACTGCCAATGCTATTAAAGAGAGATGTTAAGGGAAAAAAGGCAAGAGCAGACAAGCTTTTCTAAACTGTCATCTGTGATTTACCCTTCCTCCTCCAAACCTGAAAGACTCTCTTTCCATTGTTCTACCAACCCAGCAATCTTATGGCATTTCATAGTGGAGTCCTTTATATTCATCAGGAGGTTGATGGATGGGCAATAAGAATGGATAGATGGGAGTGGAAAATTCAAAATTAAAATCTCCAGAGTGGCAAGATGCCCAAGAGATTTATTTTTTCTTCTGTCATCCCCTCAACTGAATTTCTTTTTGTGCCTGATTATTGATTTCCAGAGCAGT
Organism: Lonchura striata; assembly: GCF_050655825.1. NCBI lineage: Eukaryota > Metazoa > Chordata > Aves > Passeriformes > Estrildidae > Lonchura > Lonchura striata. The sequence continues at coordinate 21,034,792 of NC_140704.1, read as the reverse complement.
TAATGGTGTAATTTACTTTGCAAGTTGCAATTACTTCTGATCATTCATTTTTCTTCCTATCTGTTCATTAGCTAAAGCAGGAGACCATTTGATCCCAAACAATTTCCTCACAACAAAATGGCATACAATGGACTTTGGTGTGGTCCTGCAAGACACTGAGCTTTTGATTATTATAGTAGCCAGCTGTGTTTGGAATTTTGCAAAAGTTGGCCTTGCACTGTTAAAAAGAACACGGTGCAATATTATTCTGTAGGCCCAATCCACCACAAATTAGGAATAACTCCATTGATGGAAGTTGTAAACTGAGATGTAAACTAGCACACGTGAGATCAGAATTGGGTCTGCTTATTTGCATCACATTCCTGGAATCCTATTTCAATTCTGTTCATCCAGTTTGCTAAAATCAGTTTGCTGCAACACAGTTGTGAATCACAGGGAGATACAATGAGTACTCTCCTTCCCAAGAGGGACTGATTATGCCTGCACAATGAGGAAGGGACTAGGACATTCCTTGTGGTGGCATTGTAGAGATAGGAGCCTTGCAGAGGAACCATTGTGTATTTTTTTCCAGCATAATGTATTGCCAATGCCATTATTAATAAGCTATCCTGTACTTCATGTAACTTTGGGTTTGGTATTTGTTATTTTATTTTCTGTCTTATTATTTGGGCATTTAACAATAATAACAAGTAAAGGATGCAGATCGGAGACAAAAATAGAAGTATTCACCCCTCTGCCCCAAGATATGCATATGATCTTATGCAATTCATGCATTTTCAGCTAGACTGTTTGTGTTCTGTTATGTAGCATTAAAACTCTAGTGTACACAATTACTGCACAAATCCAAAAGGCCTCAAGTGAGAAATGGAACATGACTGGTTAGAGAGCATGTCTGCCATCTAGGACAGAGATTTTCTGATCTCCAGGAAGAGAAAATTTCTGCTAGAATGTTGCTTTCATGCACTGAGACATTACAAATATGTTTTCAATATGGAAAGTCACACATATGCCCATGCACGTGTGCATACAAATGTAAAATAGAAATGAGTATGATTTTTGAAGTCAGAACAGAACAAGAAAACCTGTGACTATCACATTTCAGGAACCTGCTATCTTGTGTTTCATTGTTTAAATGTAATCCAAAAGAGCAGGATAATATACACAATAGTCCATGAAAATATTCTCGATCACTGGCATGCATTACTCTACTGAGCTAATTGATGAATGCCAAATGCTATTTGCACTTAACTCACAAGTGACTCTGTTGGCCTGGAAGGAGCCCTCACTCCAGTGCTGTCACACTGTGAAGCTCATTGAACTTACATTGGAGTTTCACTGCTATTTGTGAGAATGGAATTTACCCTGGAATCTCCTGTTTCATTCACTTTAAATCACTAATGCCAGTCCTTCAATATCTTAAAGAGGCAAGACTCTTTTATGGATTTTAATGCCTGGGAGAGAGAATGAAATGAAGAATTTTCATCTAGTGTCCTGATAAATGCCACCTCTCCCTGCAGTGCCAGAAGGGATCGGAAGAGGATATCCGAGCGGAGAGCAGTGTCTCTGAGCAGAGTAAGACTGTTGTGAACCTGAGTTACAAAGGAAAAGCCATTTCTGGAGAGCACCATTTCCTGCCATAATGTTGCAGTGATAATATGCTGAGAAAAACATGTTTAGATATTATTTTGAGAATTAATTTTAACCAGGTAAAATGCAGCACAGGGAGTATGTCTGCAGGAGGAATCTTTGTTATTTCAGTGCAGGGAGAAATGCTACAGCAAAGGTGACTGACAGCAGCTTCAAGGCAGCTTTGAGCAAATTCTTCAGACAACTTGTCTGTTGAGGGCTTCTCCAACATTTGTCTCCCACCAGGTAGGGATATTAACGACTTTAAGCATAAACCAAATTTGTGCTGCCAACTTTGTTGCTCGGGTTCTTTATTCAGGAAGTATAGCAAGCAGAAAGCAATGCGCTGTTGTGCTGCCAAGCATGGAAACTGTGGGATTCTGCCACCAGAGAGACTGAGTCTAAAGACTTTGAGTCAGTTTCCTTTTTATGTATTTAATCATCTCCTTGGGTTTTATATCCCAGATATTTTTTCTTTACACCAGATAGACATTTATTTAGCATTTAACATATATCTTTTATTAGTTTTCTGTTCTTCATTATATCTCTATCACACCTCCCCACTCAATCTATTGCAGCTTTTTATTTTGAAGTGCTAATAAATAGTTAGTCTGAAGCCAGCAAGTGGGTATCTCAGTGACAGCATCACATCTGGGCTTCCCTTCCTCTTGGTGTATTCACTGGAAAACTGAAAATAATGTTTGTTTTTCTATTTTCCAGTCAAAATAAACTGCCTCACCTCTGCGATTCCAGCATGTCGTTTTAGAACACTCTCCTTTGTCTGCACAGTTTCCTTCATCTGTGCAACTCCAGATGAGGAGCACAGAGGATAAACTGAGCTGCCCTCACTGTTTGTTTGCAGGGTTCTCTTTCACCTGTACAGAGGTGAGATCTCAGTGCAGAGTATGCTGCTGCCAGAGGACTGTGAGGGGATGGAGAATCAAAACCATCCCCAGAACTCAAGTCACTTGGAGGATTCATGTGCCTCCACTCCGGACAATCACACCGGCTGTGTTCCTGTCTATCCAGGTGTTTGTGCTGGTTTTTTGACTTTGAATGTCAGTGGGCTCATGGACACTGTCCTGGAGTCAGGTCTTTCCCTACATTCCCTACAAATGCCTTCTCCTTGTGCTGTTTGTCTTCAGCTGTGTGAAAATGTAAATGAACTAATTTCTAATTGCTTTAAGGCAGGCTGTAGAACTGTGAAAAATACAGATAAAAGCTGTTATGTGAAAACCTGCAGACAAATTTGTCACTTAGCCCACAGCCTTTCCCACTGGCCACCTGATCAGGGCAGAGGGTGCAGCATTTCCTCACCAAGGGGCATCCACAGTGCCAGCAGAGAGCAACAGAGAAAGAAGTATTTATTTGTCCTGATGAGGACACAACTGTCAGGTGATGTCAACTCCCAGGTAAACTGGATGGTGCAGTGGGATGCTCCATTCTGCAAAAAGGCATGTGTTTGCCAAGCTCCACGTGAGAACTCCGAGAAGTGGAATAGAGAGCAAAAGTCTGTGGCTGATCTTGCTGAATGGGACAGATGGAAACCCTTGCCAAAAATAGCTTTGCTAGAAGTAGAACACATGGTAAATTGCATTAATTTTAATAATTGCTTTTTATGCTTTGATAAAAACTGGCAAAGACCTAAAGGATTCTCTACCCAAGATAATTAGCATAGTTCTCCTTGACTGCTCCCCTTTAAAGAGAATGCTATTTTGAGGCTCTCATGGCTCACAAAATTGAGAAGGATGAGGCTGCCCACTTGTGCCAGAAAAGCAGAGTGCTCAGTAGTGTGTGGGACCCACCAAAAACCAGTTTAGCTGCTAATACATCAAGTAGCTTGAGGCCATTAAAGCAGCCTTGAGTCTGCAGCCTGGCAACATCCAACATCTCTCTGGCCACAAGGTCTTGCAGAATCACACTCCGAAGGTGAACAGATCTGCATTCTAAAAAACAAACAGCAACCACCTTTTTCTGAAAGGAAGGGCAAATTTTAATTTCTTAATTTTTTTTTTTTTCAGGAGACACAGGATTTCCTAAGTGCTGTAGGAGAAAGGTAATAGGCACCTCCTTTGCCCCCTGCAAACAGGATTTTTGGCTACTATAGTGCCAGGTAGAGATGTCCATTTGTCACATGAAAAGGGATAATGGGAAGAGCATGCTTGCACTATTGCTTCTTACCCCAATCACTGGCCAAGATTTAGGCATGCCTGACTTGAAAAGAAATTCTCATATCAAAGTAATCTCCTCAGCAATGGTGCTGGATGCAGTGTCAGACAGCACCAGCACCCCATTTACTCCAGCCATCTCAGCATCTTATCTAAATTGGTTTAGTCTTCTATCCAGCCACAGTTAAACCAAAATACAGAGCTCCAGCTGCTGGCAGTGTCCAGGCCAGTGACACAGAATTGGCTTCTAATTGATGTTGTTAATATAGTACATCTGCTGTTCAAACAGCTCTGAAATAAGGTTTAATTACCTAGGGGACTTTATAGTCATCAATGCCTGCATTTCTGTCCAGTTCTCAGGAATACACAATATATTTCTTATTCAGATGTTATACATTTTTGTATGAATGAAATGTATTATCTCTTACAGCTAAAAAGCACAGCTTGTCAATCCAGATCAGAGTCAGTCCAAGATACAGTCACAAACCTGTCACAGTCAGGTATTGCTAGAGTCCAATGTCTAGGAGTGGTATTTGTTTCTATTAGATTAAGGAAGCTCACTGGAACTGCAGTTTTGTCCCCAAAAGAGCACTCTGGGACTGCAGCACGATGGGGTTGATTTTCTTCTTCCTGCCAGGGCCAAGCACAGGAAAAGAGACAGGATTTGTGCCATGTGAGAGCAGCCTGGGCAGCTCTGTGTATGTATAGCAATGCATAAATACAGAAATATAAATGTATCTGTATGCAACTAATACCCCAAAAGGACACCTGAGCTTGGTTGCTTGGAAGTGTGATTTAGATGCACTAAGTACTGATAGAAGTCCTTGGTCAGATAGATTGAAAAATCTTTTTAATTCAGGTCTTCTCCAGCCACAGGGATTTTAGAAACGAGCAAACTCGTTCCTGTGCGAGGAACTCGCTCCCTCACATGTGGCATGGTTTGGCTTTTTCCTTCCCAAGCCAGAAGCTCAGCAGGGCCAGAGGGATGCTGTCACCCAGGTGGGAGGCAGCTGCTGGCTGGCAGGTTTGTGCTGCAGTGCTCAGAGCAGGGATGGCACCAGAAGCAAGAGTTTCTGCATGCTGTTGCACCCCAAAAAACCTTCCTGCCTTCCCATGCCTCCCCCCGCGCCCCAAGGATCTGGTCCTTGAGCATGCGTGTGCAGATTGTGCTACTGATACTGTTGGTATCCAGTAATTTTTTAAAGCTCAGTGATTTATATTGACAAATGTATTCTGATTTCCTAATATGTTTTCTTCACATCTTTTCTGTGTTTTTCCATAAGAATTATTCTGTTCAGCAGCTTGGGAAAAAAACAATCAACAGCTAGAAGGTATATTCAACTCCAGAATTTCACAGAGAATTATAACACCTCTTCTTTTTTTTTCCCCCCTCTGAAAAATATATTTCTCTCTGTGTTTCCTCCACTGGCACTATCCTGTAGCTTTGTGTTTAACCTGATACTCTGTCACCACTCCTGTTTGTGTTGATGTGTTTTTGTGAGGTTGGTCTGTCACACTGATATTTTGCTCCCACTTTTTTCCTGTTGTGCTGTTGTTTAACAGCCAGAGCACCTCGAAGGCTGATGTTTGTGATGCTGCAAGGGCTTAGTGAAGCCCTCTTCAAACAGCCCTCAGCTGAGAAACACCGTGAGAGGGGCGCAGAACTGGGGAGGAGTGGACATACTTGAGCAAGCACTGCAAAAGGGATGAGATATTCTGGAGCTGCTGGGTTGAAACATTTGACTGCATCACAAGCAGTAGATGAGAACAAATTTTTGACTTTTCTGCAAACCTGTGGGTTTTGACTGTAACTGAAGATGAATGTCTCAGTGTGTCAGGAGATGAGAAATCTTAGAAACACCAACAGAATACCAAAAGTGCTGCAAGGAAACAGAGCTGATTCAGTTTCTTGCCTTACTTAGTAATCAAAGAAGTTGCTTTTGATAGCTTTCTCGTGAAAAAGGCTTTGTCATTTTTCTTCCAGAAATTAGCAGAATAAATTCCAGAATATATTTGAATTACTGTCAGTATGCCAAAACTATGCAGAGAGTGGGACATCTGTAAAAACTGTATTTTAAAACTGTTTAGGGGAGACCAAGCCCCCAGCTTTGTCATGGTTTAATCAGAGCCACCTGCCTGTGCTCATAGGTCCCATAAATACAAAAATCTAGCTAGGCACTGGTGGGATTTTTGAAATCTGCCCAAGAAAGTGCTATTACACCCATACTGGTTGAGTTGAACAGGTTTGAGTGATAGCAGACAAGTCATTCTGCAGTGGATAATTAAAAAGATTACATACTGGTATAGAAGGAGTTTGCATAATGAGTGAGCTTTGCTATCTGGGAGCTATTTCCAGCATGATGGATACAAAGTTATCTGAGCATGCTAGACAGAAAATTCTCTTTTTAATCCATTATATGAATAGGCTAGATTGTTTTTAGAGATGCTGCCTAAATTTCTGTTTAGAGCCAAGCTTCTGTACTCTACAGAGGTGCAGATTTTACCTGTAAGATCAGGATGGAGGTAGACTTTCTGTTTAGGAGGAAAGATCCAGAAATAGTGCAATGCTTTGTGTTTAATCCCATTCAAAGATTCTTCACAGTCATCCAGGTCTTGTGGCCAATTCAAAAAGGGAAGAGAGGGAAGAAGAGAGAGCAAGACCTTCCTGGTAAAAAGCTCTCTGGTGATAGAGCTTGTTTGTTACCAGTATAAAAATGATTAGGAATTTCTTCTGGACCTGAGTGCTAACACCTCAGTACCCAACAGCAATGAGAGAACTAAGATTCTCCATATGCTTAAAATCATAATGCATAATGTGTTTGTCCATTTTTCTCCCAAAATGTTTTAGAATGGCCAAGCTGCAGAGACTGGAACAAATCCAGATCCAAACCTTCCTTGCCTCAAATGTTCTAATTGTGCTGCTCTGATCTCTGCTCCCTGGTTTATGTGCTAGCCTCTGCTCTGAAAAATTACTCACATTTTTTCTGAACTGCACCCACCCATCACAGCCCAGCTCGTTCACTCTGCACACCCCGCTGGAAACCCTGGGAATGTAGTGGCAGGTCACAGCTGAGTTTGCTCACAACTTGTTTGCATTTCCTATAGCCCATCTGCAGGAACATGAAGGGGAGGTCACCTCCCAGGCTGCCTGAAAGGGGCATTGTGACTGATGGAAAGAACAATACAAGACCCATACCAGAATACCAAATCTCAGATTAAAGCATTTCGTACTACAGAAGCAGTTTTACATACTTTACCTAGAAGGAAGGTTCACAAGAATTCTGCCAGGCTTTTGGAATCATGAGGGACATGCTCTGAGAAATAAGGGCAGAGGATTGCCACTGTCATGCTCTTAGACCTTTCCAGACACCCACATAAGAGCTTTCAGAAATGTGGAAATACTGCTTTTTTCCACAGAGCTTGGATATAGAGGAGTTCATCTGAGAAGCCCTCAGTGCCAAGTCCTTGCAGAGGCAATGGCAGGCAGAGCGCCCACCAGGGCAGGCTGTCCCTCTGCCCCTGCACAGGGCACCACACTCCCTGTCCTTGCCCTGAAAGTTTATTTCTCTTCATAATATCTTGCAAGTCCCATCAGTCCAACTTCATTCCTCCCTTCAGAAGTTTGAGCCTTTGCCCTGGGTTTACTAAACCCATTATTTTTGGGGTGGTACCACCTGACTCCTAAGCCAGGCTGAGGAGCAGCCACTCACCAGCAATGTGGTGAGTTCAGCCCTGAAGGCAGATGAACCTTCTTGCAGGCAGAAACACTGAAACAGAAAATATTGACTGAATGATATTTACTCTGAACAGAACATGAGCATTGTCTACTCAATCACACTTTTATTTTTTGACCATTGGTGCTACAGGTTACAAATATATCTTCCATCCTCCAGGAACAGCCACCAGACAACTTGTGAGGTGAGAAGGAGGAAGGTAGGAAACCTTATCACCTAAAAAAGCTAAGGCGTGAGGCAGGGCAAATGTGCTCTGTGTTTCATCAGCAGTTTTGAACCCAAATTAGGCCTGATGGCTGTAACCTGGAGAATGGTCTTTCAGGATGCCATCAGTCACACTTCAACCTAAATTTTTGGTAACCCTTATTAGCAGAGTGAGCTCCTGCAGTGGCTGCTGACATCTTCTTCTGTCTCCTGTAGTGTCATGTTGTGTTCCAGTAAATTGAGGCACTGCAAAACCTTGAGTACAATGAGTTGTGGTCTCTGTGAAAATGCTTAAATTCGGGCCTAATATTATTTTCCTTCCTGGTAGAAAATGTCTGTCGTGGCACATGTAAGCAGGACAGAAAGTCTGAGTGAAAAAGGGCATTCCTTTTCTTCTTTTATAGGATCCACAACAAAAAATGACATTAAACAAAGAGAAGGTAGGAAAACAGCTGATTTGATATGTGCAATAGATATATGGTCTTCTTAAAAATCCTACAGGAAGTGATTATCTCAGTTTGCAACTAGTTTAAGACAAAATGCAAAAAAAAATTGATGAGGCTGGCCCCAACCATCACTTTAGATGGGGATTATTGATATTGTTTCATAGGAAATGGTGAATTACTAAAAAGCTGCCTCCATGTCTGTGTTGCTGCAGTTACTCCCAATTACTGTCACTCACTCTTCTAAGGGATTTCTCAGTGCTGTCTCCTCTTGCTGCTGTCCTGGCCATGCTGGGTCTTGGAGCAGGGCTGGGCCACTGGACAGGCTTTGCACAAGTGAGGATGTTTGAAGAGGTGTTGGCCCCATCTCCTCTCACTGCTCTCCCTCAGCATCTCCTTTGTTTGCCCTGAGCCTAATGACAGCTCTGTCCTTTCATTCCCCACACCAGGGGCCCAGTCGAATGCAGGGAAGGAGCCTAAGGAGAGTGTGGGTGGCACTGAATCCTCCATTTTGTGTGCTTGCACTTCATCCTGGCCAGGACTGAATTGTCCATCCCAGGAGTCTCTGCATTTGTGAGAGGGAGTGGCAGCTCTTTTGGCATGGGCTGGGCTCCCCTGGTGCCATCTGCTAATCACCTCCTCCTGTCACAGCTTGTTCCTCCCTTCCCGTTGTTGGCTTGAGGAACTCCCGTTAACCTCGCTGATTTCAATACCATCAAAAAATTGGCTTGAGACTCATCCATTTATTCACGCTGTTCCAATGGGAATTGGACGCTGGAAGAAACTCTGTCCAGTGTTCCAATGGGAACAGAGGAAAGGAGAATTTAAGACTGAGACCAGCTTTCCTCTGTGGTTGTTACAATGCACCTCCCTGAAGACTCGTGCTCACAGGGGCGTGAAGACCTTCATGTCTTGTGATACACAAGTGGCTCCTGCCACCGAGTCCTCTCTCCCTCTGAGGCAAGCCCAAGTGCCTGCACCCTGGGGATGGCAGCAGCCCTACTTGCTGGCTTTGAAGCTCACTTGTCATGGCAACCTTGCAGACACAGCCCTGTGCCTGGCTGAAGGGCCCTGCACCCCTTCCTTGTCTGCTGGTGAGGGGTGGCAACCTCTCACATGTGCCAGTGACATCCCAGCGCTGGCATCACCCTGGCTAGGCAGGGCATCTTGGGAAGTAGGAGTAGTGCACATGGAACTGCAAATAACTACTGCGGAAATGCAACTTTATTTTCTGTTTTCATCTGTATCTCATGCATTCTAAGTGAAAACAAGAATCATGCTTTGGAAAGGAAACCAAACTCAGTCTTCACTTTTCATCTTTTTCTTCAAAAGCCCAGATCCTCATTCTCTGGATACTCTCCTTAGTTTTGGGAAGATCTGGGCATTGATGGGACAGAAGCAGTTCATCTCATCTTTCCCTCATAGATTCAGACTTATTATCATGAGTCTCTTTTTAATGACAGTAAAACAGTAAAACCCAAGTATTTGCCATTACTGGGGGATTGTTTTGAACTTACCAATGTGGCTTTTCTGGTAAGGACTATTTCTTGGAAAAATGTGGCACTGTCTCACCAGAGAGACCCACGTGCACGTCCTGAGGACCTTGGAGCAGCACCTTCCTGCACTGAGAGGAGTTGGGTTCAATGCTGCCCCTGCCTGGTGTGCATTTATTTTTGCAGTTTTTGCCTCTTACCTTTAATTTTCCAGAGAGCTTGTGAATGTCATGAACACCCAATGAATGCCAGGGTTCTTCTTGCTGCCCTTGCAATCCCTACTCCAAACCAAACTTTTCTCCCTTTACTTGTCACCCCGAAAAGTCTTTATCACCTGCTAAGCTTTCCCTTCCTCTAAGGCTGTACATGTCATATGTGTTGAGTGTGTTTATCAACCTGCACCTCCTCTCTTGCTTTCCCCAGGGTCCTCTGGTCCCATTTCTGATTTGTAAGCTCCCAGGCTGCTGTAAAAAAAGATGGTAGAGCCAGGCTGGGATGTCCAGCAGCATTTGTTTGCAGTGACACCTCATAGGTATTCAGGCTGCTCTCCTCCCTGCTGATGAGCCTCATCTACAGAGTTTTCCTGCATAAAAAACTGCACATGTCAGAGGGGAAAGACAAATGACGATAGCAATAATGTAGAAGAACATCCTCTGAACATCTGAGAGGGCTGAATCATGAACCACTTTTATCAAGGCGTACAAGAGGCACTTAAACATTAGCTGCTGCTTATAAATAATATTGGTATGTTAAATACATTTTTTCACAGTTTTATAAAGCGAGTGATCTCTATTTGCTTTCAACTGGAAATCATAAAGTAAAAATCAATGTGCTTATATCAAGCTTGTATTATGGTCCTTGAAGAGTCAACTGACTCTATAAAAATGACTGTTTTCTAATGAAGATATAATTAATTGGATTGATTTGGCAAAGTTTAAGTGCCTTGTCATATTTTGACTGCTAAGCAGTGCTTATTGATTTTATAGAACACCCTGTAGATAAATGTAATGATTAATTTAATTTGGTTTACAAGAACAGAAAACTTCTATGCAAAACTGGATTCCCTGTTCTATTTTCATTAACTGTATGTACCTGGTGGTCTAGCTGTGGAGCTACACCAGATGGCCTGGCCTTCCCTGGTTTCTTATTTATGCCAAAGAAATTCCATTTCTCTTACAAACACATGGGGCCTGTAATTTCAAGGACTTCAGAGAGAGTATTTTTCAATATTTATTACTTGAGTGTTTCTGTTTTCTTTCTAAAATAAGGAATAGTAGGTTTTAGTCCATGTTGCCTGGATTGCAAAGCCATCAACCAGAGGTCCAAAACCCAGGCCCAGATCATGAACCCATTTCTAAGTCGGTGCTTGGCTCGGGACAGAGAAGGTGGCTCCAGGCTCCAGGTCTGGAGCCATTTGTGCCCTCCTGGCACCTCCCTGTCCTGCCCCAGCAGTGGCAGCCCCAGGGAGCTGGGGGCTCTCCCAGGGAGAGCTGCAGAGGAACATCCCTGCCCTCAAACCAGCCACGGCCAGGACAGCCAGGGAGCTGGGGGGGTCTGGCTGCCCCCAAAATGGGGCGAGCCAGGGCTGTGATTCCCTTCACACACACCACAGCGGGGCTCGGCTTGGTGCACAGTTCCTTGGAGCTGCTTTTCCTGAGGCTTTGGGGTTATTTTTAGCCATAGCTACAGCACTCGGTGCCACATGGCTGCATCTGAATTATTTGGTTGCTTAATTGGCGGAGTAAATTGATGTAAAAGCAAAGTGAGGGGAAAGGAAATACCAGCAGCCTCCCTGGGGACACCCTGCCAAGCCTGGGGGTGACAGTCGTGCTCATTGTGAACTGTCTCGGCATGTTTTTGTACCAGCCACACGGGGAATGAAAAGGCTTTCAGGCCTGGGTTTTAGATCCGCTCCGTGTTCCCTCCCTCGCCTCTCCGGCTGTATTCTTGCCCCCACTGCTGGCACAGGCGGAAAGTGCATCCCGAGGTGCTCCGGGCATCCTCCCTGGCTCGGAGACGCTGGAAGCTGGACCCCGGGCGCACACGGTATCTGCAAGGTACCGGCATTGAAATAAAAGCTTTCATTTTTGTGTTTGCCCTCAGAGCGGATTAGTATCGAACGTCTGATGCACAAGGTGTTTAATGAGTCTCTGGGTATAAACTGGCAGAGAAGAAATCTTTTGAGTAGCCTAAGCTGACCAGAAATGAAAACAGGAAAGTCCCATTGTACAGTCTGGATGGGAACTGCTAAAATAATATCCCAGGAACTACCCATGCACTGCATTCCTCCAAATCAATGCTCTCTTCATTCCAAACACAGATGCTTATTTCTTTGTGATGCTGGGAAAACACATGTGCCAGGCATGTTTGAGTAGCTCCCTGAAAGAAGTATCTGGATCGATATGAGAGCAAAGAAGGATGCTCAAACCAGGCCACCAACAATATGGTTTCTAAACCCCACCACTGTGAGAGGGCAGATGACAAGACCACTAGTTCTCCATGCCACTGCTGTTACATCCTAACGTACACAACTGGAGGGCAAGCAACATCCAGTATTAAAATCCACTCTCCTGTACAGAGTCTGAGCCACCCACACTCCAGTACGGCCCACAGCCTCCGGAGCGTTGCCCCTCTCCAGGAGTGCTGCAGGCCGAGCCTCAGACCAGTGCTTTGGCTCTGCTCTCTCTGGCTGCTCCTTGCCGAGGCGCTGCCCTGCTGAGCCCACCAGCGGCTCCTTCCGAGCCCCGCCAGGACTCTGGCTGGGCACTGAGCTCCTGGGGAGTGGTGCTGACCGAGCTCAGTGTGGCTCCCGTGGGTGCTGGGTTTCACGAGAGGATGGCAGGGGCCATCCCCAGGGCAGGAGGTGACCCTGTTCCTCGGGCTCTGCCTGCAGTAGATTCCTGCCACTGGGAACTGCACTGACAGCAGCCCACAATTTCCATTCTAGCAAAGCAAAGTTAGCAAAACCACGAGGAGCACAGCACCGCCAGGTTCAGGTACAGGACAAGACTCCTGGAGACCTGCAGGACCACCCTGGTTCAGGGTGTCCCACTTAGGTGATTACTCAAACAGTGGGGTATTCAGTCCAGTGCTTGCAAGGCACCATCTGCCAGCACAGACCACCCCAGGCTGGAAGTGCAGCTTGTCTTCCTGCCAGCCCCCAGCTGGACACAGCCATGCTCCACTCCTGCTTGTGCTGGGGGCTGCCCAGGACCAGGCCATTTGAAACATTACCTTAAATAACTGGGGTATCAGGTAATGGTGAATGTACATTGAGCCTGGGGCGCATCACTGCTTGGCTGAGCACTGGCTGAATGCTCAGGGCTGCCAGCAGCACAGGAGAGGGGCAGAGCAGCACAGAGGCTCTCGCCAGCTGCAAGGGAGCCAAGATGAGGAGCGAGTGCCCTGGAAAAGCCACCTTCCCCAGTGCTTTGACCCCAGTTGCACCTTGCCGCTAAAGCTGCCTCTGAACACGTCCATCAAGCTGCAGGGGTGACTCCTGTGACTGGTACTCATGCAATTGCTGTGCTTCTTGATCTAAAAATATGGTTAAAATTTTGCTCTCGAGACACATTGTAAAAATGTCACTTTTCAGGGCTTTCTCACAGCAGGGATATGGCTCCTTGTGAGCTGTAACTCAGCTCCTGCTCCGGGGGGGACTGGAGTGGCAGTGCCTGCCTGAGGCACTCACAGGTGAGCTGGAAGGGGAGGCAGGAGCTCAGCTGTGCCAATGGCAGCAACTTTGGCAGCAGCACTGGATGGAAACCAACCACAGAGATTTATAAATCACTGCTCTTTACAGGCAAATTACTTCCCCTTAGGTAAGAGGAAACAAAGTACCCAGGAGGGGAAGAAAGTCTAACTTTTGGGAGGTTATCATAGTTTCATCCCAGAACACCTGCCAGCCCTGGTGTCAGTGCAAGGTAAGCAGCACATGGCATAAATCTGTGAGTATAAAAGATGTGTCATTACAAGAAGGAGTAGGAGGAAAATAAAGCAAGTTGACAGCTCACATCCTGTGCCATAATCCTAGAAATTGTTAATATTTACAAAATTAACAACTAATATAACCGATGACAATCTCACTCCTCCCGGTTGTCATGAGGATATTAACAGTTACCACCCGCTACAAACTGCAAATATTCCCCGTCTCTGGAGCTCCTGCTGCTCAGCAAGAGTGGGAATGGCACAGACTTGGCCTCCCAGCTTTCCTACCAGACCCAAGCCATGAGCCAGTGTGGAACACCCAAGCACTGTTGGAGCTGGAAGTGCCTCCTGACCTCACTCTGCTTCCTGGAAGCAGAGTCAGTCAGAGCAGGAAAATTTTTCTCTCCCCATCTCCTCCAGAAGCCCAGGATCCAGCCCCATGTAAGTGATGGTGGGGAGCCCAGAGGAAGAGATTGGGAGTACAGACAGTGCTGGAGGGAGGAGAGGTGAGGGCTGCTCTGGCTCGGATCATACCTTGAAAGAAGCTGCCAGTTCAGGAGAAACTCCCATACTGCTGCTGTGAATTGCCAGCTGTAAGGATGGAAGCTAATTGATAAGCAGGTGCTGCTGCCATTTCCTTAACATTAAAGACCTGACTAAAACCAAAATAAAGGTGCTTGAACACCAGTGACTCCATAGGAAACTTACTCCTAGACAAGCAATCACAAAAAGGTGAAATTTTAAATTCACAGTTGTTTTCCTCACATATTTTAAGAAAGAGAGCAAGAGCAGTCCTCATTTTCTTAGAACTGAGATTTTTTTTTTTTATATAACTGTTACCTGTCCATCAAGAGGACTGCAGGAGGCAATACAGGGTTGACACCATTAAGTACGAGAAAATTGTGGATGGTGCCTGCACAAGCAAGTTTTCTGGATTCATTTTGCTCTACGCTTACTGAGGAACATTAGTTCCCCAGGCCACTCTTTGCACAGGCACAGCATGTCAGGGTGTATAGTACACAAAAACTTTGCCATACTCTTTCCAGTTCACCGTATACAAAATCAAAACAGAGAATTGCCAGCATAACTGTTTTCAAAGAGCTCCCAGGTACAGGAAAGCTGTAACAAAGCAAATTTTCTCTTCACAGGAATAATTTTCTCCCCTCAAAGGGGCATGCTGTTGGCTATATGAGAGGGTGGCCCAAAGAGGCAACCTCAGCAAGTGACCATGAATGAATGAATGAATGGATGGCAAAGATGCCCTCTTCAAGGCAACCTGAGATCAGGGGTCTCATTTTCAATTTGGCCACTGAAACAATACAGATCAGTGGAGCAAAGAGCAGCTTTTCCAGAGCTGGCACAGCACAGGTGCTCATCTGGATGCAGCAACCAAGGTCTCATTGGAAGGGGCCTCAGTTTGATTGATCCTTTGGAGAAATGACCATGGGGTCCATCATGAGCTGCACTGTTCATTAGGTGGTTCACTACAATAAGATACAGCAACTCCTTTCCTTGAGTACAATGGGGAAATAAATGTGACCCAGTAAAATATAGCAGTTTTTAAATATTAAAAAAGGAATAACCTTAGAGAACAGATACATAAAATCATCATACCGTTATGAAAACTGTTGTGTAGTTTGCTCTAAAAAGCTGGCACATTTTTAGAAACATTAAAGCCTTAGCACATTACATCCCAGATAGTTTGCTTTTCTTTCCCTTGTCTTTTATTCTGCCCTGAACCGCTGAAGCATTCCTTTACAACCCATTTTGTTTTCTGTTTGTAAAGCTTTATGCATTTCAGGTTTTCATCATCTTCTCAGATCATTATCTTATTTTTTCATCTTTCTTTTCAAGAAACTTCTTTCCCCTGCCCTCTATCTGCCACCATGTTCAGTATAGTACTTCTCCCTTTAGTATTTCTTTTATCTTTTTCATCTTTATGCCTTTCACTTACTCTTCCCCAGGCCCTCCACTCCTGTTTTTGCTTGTCAAAACTGTGTTTCTTCCTCCTTCATGAGGGAAGAAGTGGGAAGGTTGGGTGGATTTTTTTGCTATGAGCACACAAGAATGCTCCAATCAATACTTTGCAATCCTGCAGAGGAGAGCTTGCATGACTCTTTCAACACTTTCAAAATATGCAACTGCAGTTAATGAAAGTCTGACTAATGCTTGAAAACCATAAGCTTATTTTAAAGCAGTGCTGTAGCTTCCCACCAATAACATCATCAGGCCTTCCCCAACATGCTTTGAATTTTACATTAGAGACACTACCCCATGCTTTGAAACACTTGTGGCCCTGCAGCAACTTCTTTTTGCCTAAACCCCAGGACACAAAGTGTGTGATGGACACAGTCTCAGACACCACCTGAACCTTCAGCTCTGGCTGGATTTCTGTTCAAGCCAAAGGAAAGCTGTATTGCCACCCCACTCACAAAGCCATGTCTGTGTATACTCAGAAAGATTTTGGAAGACTGGTGAATCCACTTCAGCTGGAAGTGAGTATATGCAAAATGTTTCCAAGTCTCAAAGCAGGTGTCTAGCATCTGTCAGGAGAGCCATGGTACAGCCCTAAGAAGTGTCCTCTTCCAGGGCTGGGGTAGTGTTCAGTTCCAGAGAAGGATCCAGAGTCTCTTCACCCCTTCCTAATAGATGTGCCCTTGCTATTTATTTTGTTCCAAAACCAATTTGCAATTGTAGTTTGGGGATCTTCTGACATTTCATTGACATTTCTTCAGGATTTTTTGTAGCATGATTATTATTGTCAGTAGGCCCTCTCATGTGTTAATCCCTACATCACATTTAATTGTGTGCATTCCAGATGGGGCACAGTTTTTCTGTGAATTCTTAACATGCATCCAACCTAGCACCTTCATGGGCCTCTTTCAGTCAGTTGGACCTGTTCCCTAGGCAGATCACTTAAGAGGTCTGAAAAATCTTCTGCAGAACTTGCAACAGATAGAATTGACTGTTCCTGACAAGTCTACCATTTTTACTGTTCTCCATCTGCCTACCAAGACTGCCTCATTCTTCTGAAGTACTGAAGACCACTTAAAGTGTATCTAAAGCTTGATGCCAACTTCTTAGCTCTGCTTGCCAATTCAAAAAAAATCTGTTGCAAAATGTATGTCAATACATTTATTCCCAGACTAAGGCAACCATGTTACCTAAATGCTGAGGCAATCCTAAATGCACTCGAGAGACTGCTGCTGATAACAGAAACTTCAGATTGGATTCTGCAGAAGGCATCACCTGTAGCATGAGATTTAAAATCCTTTCTTTTCCCACTGAACAAACAGGCCTGTCTCAGCAGTCTGGGCAAGCTTCCCAGCTTGCTGTCCGGATGGGATGGCAGCCGACACTCAGCAATGGGTTGCTCGGGTATTAAATTCATTAAATTGGAAATCAAGAACAGGAAGGTCTTGACACAAATGATCCAGGTATGAATATCTGTTCTTGTACCTTGAGTTCCCTTGTTGGGTTTTGCTCTCCTAAGAATAAAATTGTTTGGGAAACACTGCCTGCAGATTTTAGTTTTTTCTTCTCCATTGGAAAACCTGAAACTATTTGAGCTGTTAAACCGTTTGCGGCTTCTGAGCTGGTTGTGGTGCCAGCTTTGTATAGATAAATATAGAACCTGTGGCATTTTCAAAAGCCATTTGGAATAGCTCTTCAATATAAGCACTTAAAGCAGAGATTAAACACATTATTTGGGTTTTCTGCCTAAAGAAAAAAAAAAATCACTTGAAAAATTGGCAGAAGTACCAGTTTCTTCAAATGACAAAGTTCTCTTCCCCAAACTGAGTCTGGCAATTGGCAGCTCTCTACAAAGACATTTTTTTTTCTCTCTCCCCTCCCCTATTCCTTGATTTCAAAATAACCTTCAAAGCAAAAAGAGCAGTCCACAGCACCATAAAAACAAGAAAAAGAAACTGATTAAAATGTTGCTTGAACAGAATGCTTTGCACTTTAACTAATTTGCATCAGATAAAATGCTACCCATTCTTACAGAAGAAATCACCATATTACAGGAAAGTGGACACATACATTTCTCAAGGAATTTCCTATTCAGAAGTCCTACTGAAGAAACTAAACAACAATACAAATGAAGAGCTTTATTAAAATCACTTGGAATATCCTATGAAATTTAATATAATATAAGTGCAAATTAACAGGATGTGACACATGTGAAGAGAGGACATTAATATACATATAAATAGAAAAGCTAAAATATGTTTGATGGTGATATATTAAATGGCTGTATAAATGTGACCACACTTAGGAGCATATGTAATTTTGTTTCCCTCTAGCAGTATCTTCTAAAGCATTATACATAGTAAATTGCATTTAATTCTAATCCCTGCTTTCTTATATGTAATAAGAGATGTGTAGAAATATTGTAGACACAAGCAAAAACAATGCAACAGATGCAAACAGAGGCAGAAGCCAGGCACTTATTTGTTTTTGGCTGCCAGAGGTTTACGGCTGATCTTCTTTGACTTGTCATTGTTCTTCTTTGGAGGTTCAGGGTTTGCCTGCATGTGTCTCCCATAAAGACTGTAAGGAAAGGAGAAAAAAAAAAATGTTATACAACCACTAAACACCGACTTTTACTCTGCAGCACATTAAACAAATCATCTAGTTACTAGGAAAAAAAAGGTCTTTATCTCAACACACTGAATTTTCTATTAGCTCTCAAGTTGCAGTCATTAACATTTGGTTTTTGTGACTTTTCAGGGGAGTAACATCAGGGAAGAGCAGGCTTTTGGAGCAGTGAAGGAACAATCAGTTTTGCCTTCAGAAACTAGCAACCTTTATTCTGCAGTTATGGGATTAAGGCTCAGAAGGCTGCAAGGATGTGTATTCAAGTAGACAATGACAAAAATTGGGTTGAACTGGAGAGATAGAGTGCCTGCTTAGAGCAAAGTGAACATCATCCCTAACCAGAAAACCCAGGGGCTTGATAATGTGACAGAGAGCAATGGTGTCACAGCTGCCTTTGCTGCTCACACATGATTGATAGCACTGGGACAGATACCAACACATCAATGCCACATTAGTAAGTACCACTGATTAAATGTTGACAAAGTATCCTACAATTAAGATGGCTAGCATTCACTGTGAAGCTAAATGGACTACATGGCTGAAAGGATCTTGCTAAATATCACACAGTAATTAATAGATAATTTATGAGTAATCGTGATTAGAATAAATTAAAAACCTACCCAAAATAAACACAGCTCAAACTTAACTTCACTTATTGACATAAAGTGCTTTTTGAAGATGCATTTTGTGGATTTTGGTTGGGATAATTTTCTTCATAGAGGCTGGTATGGGGCTGTGGTTAGGATTTGCACTGAAAATAGTGTTGATAATATAGGGATATTTAAGTTATTGCTGAGCAGGGCTTGCACAGACCAAAGGCCTTTTCTGCTCCTCACCCCACCACTGAGGGGACTGGGAGTGTACAAGTTGTTGGGAAGAGATGCAGCCAGGACAGATGACCCCAACTGACTCAAGGCATATCCCAGACCATACCACATCCTGCTCATCATAGAAAGCTGGGAGAAGAAGGGGGGGATGTTTGGACTGATGATATTTGCCCTCCCAAATCACAGTTACATATGATCTTGGAGGTCTTTTCCAACCTTTGTGATTCTGTGACTCTATTCTATTTACTATTCTAATTCTATGTTAGAAGACTAAAAGCTACCACCTGATTTGAGCTTTATGTCTGGAAGATACTTCAACCCTGGCATTCCTGGACTGTGGAATGGGATTAAAGCTTCTTGCAGGGTGGGGTGGGGAGGCAGTGCTTGCTTTCACCTTCTCAGCAGATGAAGTTTTACATCATGCTGCTAAGCAGGCTGCTGTCAAGGAGTACTGTAGCCAAACAGCCTTGTTCAAGGAAAACACAACTGTAAACTATGACATTACTTCACCTTACTGAAATTTTATGTGTGCCATCACCTATTGTCAACAAGGGATCAGGTGGCATTTCCTGATGAAAGCAGCGAGCCCTGACCCTCTGCAATAACTACATGCTTCATATTAGCTACAGTACACATATTTTTCTTTTATTTCTGAAGAGATAGAGCTCCAGCAGCACAAGGCTGTATTTTATACAAGTACACAGTATGTGTATTAATCAAATATACATCCTAAATAACTCCTGTTTTGGAAGGTGTTAAGTTAGTTGAGCAAGGGAGTTTATGGAAGGAGATGGTTCAGTATTATGAAAAGCTATCACAGTAGAAGAGCACAGAAGTGACATTCAAGGAGATTGTCCCATCAGAAACTGACTCAGGATAGAAGTCAGGGAACAAGCAGCACCTTGTTCTATATTATATGCAGTGCAGCATCTGAACCACTTTCAGCAGTAATTTTGTAACTCTCAGAAGGCAGCACTAGTTAGACAAATACAAAATTAACCTTTGAGCTGGTTTTTGGCTTTTTAAAAGTCCCTATTTGGGACTTTAGGCACTGATTAACAGAGAATCCAGTGATTCACTGTATCTGAGCACAAAAATCCTTTGTGGATAGGAGCAGAAGTTCCCTGTCACTGTCCTGTATTCCACATCCTGCTGCCCCCAGTCGCCTTGCACTGTTAATGCCAATCCAAAGAGGACTGAGACAGTTTAAGTGGTTGTCAAGTGTTACATACCCTCCTTTACCTCAAGTTAGTTTAAGCTCTCCCTTTCTGCTTTGGAAACTTTATGTAAGTTTCCCTCTCAGGTGCTCCCTCTGGCATTCATTCTGCTTCTCATTTCCTCCTTTCTCAGAGCAAATGTTCAAGCATGTGGACTGTTAAGACCTCAGATTAGTGAACTTTCCTGAAGAAAAAGGGTGTGGTGAGAATTCTACTGACTACACAGATGATTTTGAAACACAGAAAACCTGAATACTGACAACTTTGAATGAACTTCAGAGTTCTAGTAAAGTCCACTTGGGCAGTCTGGTAAAGTCTACTTGGGTAAAGTCTATTTGACCTTTTGACTATGAAAAGAGGTCCAGAAATCACAGTGTGCATTAAGCAGTAAAAATACTAACTGACCCATTGATATTTTTGGTATTTTTTTGATACTTGCTCCTTACAATATTCAATGCTATTGGTGTCCCAGCAATTCCCTTTGTCCCATGCAAATACTACATTAGTAGCAATAGATGTACATGAGTTGAAAGCATCTGCAGCACTTTCATATTCTTTTTACCTATTTCCATGTCCAACCACTTCGATCAGCATGAGCACCAAAGTTTCATCCAGCAAATTACTGGGTTTGAAATAAGAAAATCAAATATATCTACTTAGGTTCCTTGGCAAAATGAGAGGAGTTTCCATGCACATGGCTTTCCCAACTGAAGATGAGTGCTTTAAAATCTTTCATGGGGTCTGCTAGTCAAAGAGCAAGGATCAGAGGTATTTAGATACAAGCCTTCACACACAGGGTCTCTCTTCTGTCTGCACACATCAGATATGAGGAGACATATGGTGTCACAACAATATTTAAATACAATAATGACTGTGATAATGCCTCTGGGAGAGAATTTGCCTTCTGTTACACTAGGGAAAAGAGAATTCAAAATTCTCAATGAACTCCTGGTACAACAACAAACACCATTTTTATAACTCCCAGGGGAAAAAAGCTGCAGGGGAATAAAAAAGGCAAAATGAAAACACTAATGGAGCTTATCTGCACAGAGAAGCAATTATCTGACTTCCAAAAGAACCTGTAACACTTTAGTTTTAGAAGATGTGAAGTTTGCCTAAAGTCTTTAATAATTTCAGTACTTACTGGAAAGACACAGAAACAGCTGTAGCCAAGCTGTACAAACTAGGCACATGCTCTTGTTCTGCATGAACACAGAGTCAGATGTGTTAGGCAGAGACACTTGCACATCATCCTGGGCAGCAGAGGTCAGCTGAAGACATGCACACAGACAGTTCTGCTGCTCAGCTGACAGATGGTGATGAGCTAGAGGATGGCACCTTGACATAGCTGTGTGCATGACTAGACCCTTAGCCAAGGCACACTGTCTCCGTAAACACACAAAAGAATTTTGACACAGATTGTGGCTATGGTTTCAAGGCAGATTTGTGAGTTAAGTGCTGATAACACATTCATGGCAGTACCTTCTCACTAGATATTTTGAAACTTCATCTGTTCACAGCGCTGGTATAGCTCTGAGCAGGACACTACACACAGCTTCAAGGCCAAAACCTCTGCCGAAGGACAAAATCTGGAGGGCAAACAAATATTTGTGATGTTTGCAGTTTGCTAACAGTCAGAGGTGGTTACTATAACCACAGCTCACAAACTGCAAAATCTCTGTAGACTTAGCAGCTACAGTATTGTAGGCAGACTTCTCATTACATAAAAATTACAGGATTACATGCAGGATTGAAAGTGCAGAAAGAGACTCTGAGAAGCTTTCTTTCCCTGTATATATTTTTAAAAGTCTCTTTCATGAAAAAAATGTTTATTTGCATGCAGATGTAAACATAAAGAAAATTCCTCAATTCTCCACCTGCTCCACTGGAAGTAACAAATGAGAGCAGCATGGCTGCTGCAGCAGCAAAACGAACAACATCAAGTGAGAAAGATGCTCATTAAACTTCATCATTCTGTCTACTTTAATGATGCTTTTAGTTAATAAAAATTCCCTAAAGTAGTTGCAAGGATATTAGGCAAGGTCTCTGGTTATGTATCAGGGGTCTAAGCTGTCACTAGCAAGCATGCAGTTCAGGAGAGGCATTCCCAAGAGGAGAGAGTGAATACAGCTTTCTTGTAATAAATTCAGAGAGAATCAATAACCACGGCTTGCTACATTACTTAAGCATTTAGGAAAGTAGGTGATCCTTCTAAATTAAACCACAAATTGCTAAATGTTGCAATTTACAGCATAAGATCAGGCATGGAACCTGGAAACTTGAAAGCATATAGTCTTGCTATCAAAATCTCTGAACTTAAAAACAGAACCATAGTTAAAATTCTTAAATCTATAAAGGTCAAAAGAGTCACTTTGAAAAACAAATTCAGCACAACTACCTCATTTTTTTCTCTCTTGTACAACAAAATGCTCACTAGCCAAGGGCTAGAGAATTTGTATAAGTAAGGGAACTAGTGCAAACTGTTTGAAGCACACATTGATTTTTTTGACTTTAAGCATTTTGAAAGAGGATTTCAAGACTGAGCCACGAGAAATACACTGGTCTCCCTTTATGCCTGTGACAGATCTACAGGGTGAGTATGCAGTATAAAAAGGTTGACACTGTTAAATATGGTCCTGGAGAGATGCTACCTCCAGCTATGTACTGTAATCAGGGAAACAAAGGTGAAAACATTCCAGCTCTGCTTGATTTTTCAAAAGGTGAGGTTCAGGGTCAGTGAACTTCATATTTACTGCCCAGACCAAGCCTCAAAATGGATATTCACGGTGATCTCAACAGGACAGTTCCAAGCCCCAGCTGATGAAGCAGGAGAAGGGAAAGGCTGAATAATTGGTGGTATCACTACAAACCCAAAGCTGAAAGAAGTGCTTGCATGACTGATACATGCCTGCTACCCTGCATTAGTTACATTTTACATGCACTTAGAGCAAGGTGCTTTTGCCACACCAGTTTTTACACAGCTAATTGCTGCTCTGGTCAGTCCCCTCTGACTGGGACTGACCTTTTCTATGTGGGAGCTGCTAACATGTCATCCCCTCAAACCACATACTCTCTTTCCCAGGAAAAGGACAGATACTGGGAATTAACTGGCCAGCAATGTACCAGTGAGAGAAAACAGTGGAGGTTAAAATTACTATGCAAGTATCTTATTATATTGGTAGTTCACAAATAATGTTTTTAATCTTTGTGATGTAACTACGATCATCTCAATGAAGAGGAACACTGCATGGATAAGTGAAACCAGTATCTGTTTTCCTTACACCTGAACGGCAAACTGCAGCTTTAGGATTCTTAATAAGGAAAACCAGACATGAGTGATTCATTTTATTCAGCTAATTTTTTTGTCCTTTGTTTTCAAGTGCTCTGAGAGCAGATGGCAGCAATGTCAGTGATGTCCATCATCTGAAACTCTTGCAATTTTCTTCAGAACCACTCAGTTTTGGCCTGTCTGTGCAGCTCTCTCCTGCTCCACCATGGAGGCAGCACTGGCTGGATGAAGGGGGCAGGTGCTGGCAGTGCCCCATGCTGCAAGAGCCTCTGGGCCACTGAATCTGCAGCTCTCAAAGTGCTGTGAAACTGCTCCACTATTTTTAGGTCTGTTAACAGTGTGCCTTCCTCTATAGCCCACTGCCTCTCTGGGATGCTTCATGCTTCAGACTGCCCCAAATCTATACATGCCAGAGCCCAGCCCCGAGACACTCCCAAGTGTAACAACCTATGTTATTCTTCTGTTCCTTCTACCTGCCTCAATTATTTTCATAACCCAAAGTTCCTGCTGACTTTGCCTGTCACTATTTTCCCTAATTCCCCTTAAGTCCTGCATTTCACCTTTTAAAGAGACTTTCTGCATTACCAGAAATTCCTAATATCCTGAAATGCTTTTTTTGGGTCTTCACCCCACAGGCACTAGTTCCATCTTGGATTAGCTCTTTCTTTTTCTTAGCTACTTTCATTTTTTGGAGCACAAATTAGGTAAGAAGAGGATTCAGCACTGGTGGAGAGCTAAGGATTCTAGCCCATGTCTCCCAGTCAGTGGAGATCTGGCTAATGAAGCCAGTGGAGTAAAGTGCTTTTTGGGTGATCAAGTACAAGTGTCTGTTTAGCTGTACTGCTCTGTTAAAGATTTTCACCAGCTACAGAGGACAGTGGGTAGCTGGCTGACATGCAGACACTCATCTTTAGCTATTTTAAAATGCTAGATGGAGTCCACCCAACCACTCCCTCTATGTTCCCACTCTGCACTCTCACAAGCTGTTAGCAATCTTACATTAGAGACTCTGCTGAGTCACGCAGTCCAAAGTTGACTTACTCAGAATTCCTGCCTAAAAACACTCAAAGTCTCAACAAGCAACAAAAAGTACTCAGCCAAAACTTTCTGGAGCTCACTGTTTCAGCATCTGCGTAAAATGTGCACCCTCCAAAATAGATCCCATGTGTCTCTTACTGGCTACTTCACCATTCAGTTTTCCACAGGGCTCCCTTCTGCTGGACCCCTCTACCCCAGTCTATTTGCTGCTCTGTATACCTGAAGAAAAGAAAGACTCAACCCCTGTGGCCACATTTCCCACACTCTATCCCTACAGGTTACTGTCAGAGACAAACCCTAACCAGAGGAACCTCTGGCCTCAGCTCAAAGGTCCCAGACCTGATGTGTCAGTGAGGGGAGATTTGAGCTGAGGTAACTATGATTTACAAACACTTGCTCTACTACTGGGCTGGCCATAGATGCATAATTTTAAATCTGCCAGACACATTTGCTCTTAAAATGGTTAATTTAATCCTTGCTTCTTTGAACTCACCATCCTGCATGTTATGTGAAACTAATGTCTTTTTTCCCATAAAAGAATTCCAAGTAGGTGTTAGGTGTTTCTTTAATTAATACACAGTAATAAAAGAAAGCCTTGTCCTTATATTCTCTGAGGCTAGCAGCCTTTTGAAGCAAGTATGCTAAATGTGAAGCTTGTTAGGGAAGCACAACTGGAAGCTCATAGAAGCCTAACAAAAAAAAAAAAAAAATGTAAAGGAAAATGTAGAGGCCAAGATTTGCAAAGCTGGCTAATGATTTTGCATACCCAGCCTGCAAGATCTTACAAGAAGCATGCTTTTGGCAGACATAATTTTGAAAGTACAAGGAACACTAACATCCAGTTTCTGAAAGACCTATCTCAGTACTCAGAAACCCCAGCACTGAAAATCTTCAGCCATGCTACAAATCCAGAGAGACATACAAAGGGGAGCCTCTGTGGAACTGTCACAAAGCAGAAAGGATAGGGCATGCTTATTCTTATATCTTTCAAAACAGACACAAACAGGAATTAAGAGTTCATCTAGAGAATTTATTATGCTGATAAAACAACCCCCAACTAGGCCAGTATAATGGAACAGCAGCCTGAGAGCATGGGGGAGAGAACAATTCACTTGTGCATGTGGACAGTACTACCAGACTACTTAAATTATGCACAATTTCTCACCTGGGACTTAGATTTTCAAGCACATTCAGGAGGGTTGATCTCCTTTCTCATGCTCCATTTTGAATGGAGCAATGAGTTGTTCAGCCTAATGTGCAAACCAGTCCCAGAATTTACTCCAAGCATGACAAAAATGCATAGGCCAGAAAATGAAGTCCTTAAGAGCAAGAACTCCCACAAATTGCAGTGGAATATTTTCCTAATGCTTTCCTACTTAGGACCAGAAAAAACAATTCCACACCAGATACAGACATCAGTTTAAACTTTGAGGGCTATGGTATCTACTAGAACAAATGGCATCCTACATCTAATTCATCAGAACACAGGAGCCACAGAAACTGCATGGCCATGCTCAGCTTCTTTGGCAGATGCCAGCACAGGTAGCTGCAGATAAAAATGCATCACTAAGAAGGGAAAAGACAACTCAAGTGAGAAAGAAGTGTGTTCTGTTTACTGAAGTGATCTCTGTCATCACAACCCTTATCTTTATATATTTGTAATTTGTGAGCATGCATTAGATAAATCAAGAGTTCCTCCATTTCCCCAAACCACATTGTTGGGACAACATTCAAGGCCACCTGCCTGGTCTCAAACCAACCCTGGACAGGCAACACACACAGTACAGAAAACATACTGGCATGCAGCACAGACATCCTCCTGGAGTCAGCTAGGCACAGTATTCTTCATTCTTATGTTATTTTAATATTGTTGTCCACGTGGAGTCCTTTGGGCTTCAGTAAAACAGTGCTCACTTCCCTTTCTGAATGCTACACTGCTGCTCAGATAAATGCCCTTACATAATCTTTATTATTGATTTATTACATGCATTTTACTGTGCACCTAATTAACATTTTAAAAAAGGAAAACAGAGGGCAAAAATAGCTAGGTGCAAGCTAAGGAACTTTTTAAAAGTTATTGTATGTCTGGCAGGTATGTATTTCTTTTCCAGTAACTAGACAAAATGTATAGAAGTGACACTGGGGAAATACTGATACAGAAAGTATCTTTTTTTTTTTTAAGCAGAATTGAAGTGTCTGAGTTAATCTCCTGCTCTGCTGCACACTGAGGATGACCAGTTACACTGGCAGTAGCATGGAGAACATTTAGGAGACTGTAATTCCCACACACAGGGTTTAATCAGCTGCCCTGCTGGGCTGGCTCACACACCTCTCCCAGGGTGTCTGCCTCTGCCATCCCAACTGGCTACAGGGCCAGCTCTCCAATAGCTCCTTAAAATAAAAATAAGGATTGAACAGTGACAAGGGACATAGTGACAAGACGGGGAACTCAACCAAACTAACCCTTCTGAATCACCACCTCTGAGACCCTCAAAGGGAAAGGAAGAAGTCCCAGTCCTGTCATGCAATCCATTTGTGTGACCCAACACAAGGAACTCTGGCAGGCTGTGTGAGCTCTGCAGACCACTGTGTAAAGGGAGCACAGGATTTACTGTGGGCTGCTTTAGACAGAGTGTTGGGATTGAACAAGAGTATTTAAGGATTATATAGGACTTATGAGTTCTTATGAGGACAGAGCAAAAGAGTGGGAGTGAGTGACCAAGGATGACAGAAGAGAACAACTGCATGGAAAAAGAGAGGATGAGGCAGGGAATAAATGAGGTCAATGGTGCAAGCAGGAAGAGGTCAGAGCAGAATTCTGTGCCAAATCACCTTGACTTTCTCCTCCCTAAACCCTGTTTCTAGCTGTTTACTGTGGGAATGTGCCCTCTGTTCTGGCAGCATGCATAAATGTCCTATCAGCATGTTCAAGTTCAAGACAGATCAGCTGGTCGGTAGCATGGACTGAGTCCAAAATACTGGAGAGACCAAGGGACTCAGCCTCCAGAAAGACTGATGAGACTAGGTCTGGGGCTTGATATTTGAAACATCAAGATTGGGGAGCCAGGTATCAGATGGATCCCTGACACAGGGTTTTCCCTGAGCATTGCAGGGGAAGGTATTGAGGAATACAGTCTGGCTGTTGCTTGTCTTTTCTGTGATTATGTGTCCATCTGTACTCCCATCGTGCTAATCTGCCCATAGCTGGGCCATGTGTACATATATATACATGTTCTGAGATTGTGGGTAGCCTTGCTACTGACAGGACAAGAGAACAGGGATATGGAGCAGTTACTCACTGCCATCAGTGAAGGAATTTACTTGGTTCCTCCAGGACACTGGATTTAGCTGCTCAGAAGCACTACCAGGAAGAAGGTGAAGAATACAGGAACTTCACTTTTTGGCAACACCATAATGAAAATGCCACTTTTTGACAGAAAGGACCATAATATATGAACATATAAAGTGCTACATCTCAGACATTCTAATTTCACTTGGCCATATGAATTGGCTTTGTTTAACTCCTGATGGACACAGTTTGCAGAAAAGCTGTTCTTGGACAGTGTTTTTGAACATGCTTTAATAGGTCAATGCAGGTCTTTCCAGTTCCTAGACACAGCCGTTTCACCTACTCCCTGGCCAGCATGGGCACAAACATGTCAATTGTATCAATCTTACAGATATCTGGTAAGTTGTGCTCTGAGAAATCAACATATGTGCAAAAGTAAAAGGTGATTCAAAGCCAATTTCAAAATCATTGTCATCATAGATGCTAAAATGCTGAAATATTGAAAGCCAAAGACTGAGTAGTTCTATATGGAAACAAAACATATCAATAAAATGGTAATAATGCCAGTAATATAACTTTACTATGGAAGGCCAAAGATGGTCACTCAGAAACCACATAATAAAATGATACAGACTATTTACCTAATTTTCTAGCCAATTTTGAACAAAGAATCACAATCTTAATATTTGCAAACTGGGTTTTAAGCAAATCTTTGGTGATATTCCATGGCTTTTACTGTGCCAACAAAGCTGTTTCAGAATCTTTTCAGGAGGGACCTGTGCTATGTGGCAGCCAATAATCTTTATGGCAACACTGCAATGAAAATGTCGCTTACTGTAATGAGCAGAGATCATAAGTTAAGCCCCCAGCTACCTTTCCATTATTTTTCATTAGAGTTTTTCTGGCTTTGCTATGCTTCAAAGTACTCAGGGAATTACTCCAAATTAGACTCACTAGTCAGCTCTTCATTACTCAGACCACACTGAAACTGAGCAATCAGCAAACTGAACCAGCTCCTGAGTAACACAAGGCAGTAACATTTGCTTGAATGTTTACCATTTATTTTTTAGTTTGTCCTCTTTCTCAAAGCTCTGTTCTGTAAAACAAACTTGCCCACAGTTGGAGGCGGTTCTAAAACAACAGGAAAATCACATAGTATTTTTTCATGCCATTAACACCTTGAGCAAAGGGTTGGGCTTCCCTTCATCAACCAGAAACAAACTGTGATATAGTCATGCTTTCTTGACAGCAGTGTTTTTCCTAGATTTGTGTTCCATAGTGCTAGATGAAGTGGGTGAGATAAGAAGTCTCAGTTACTATGTGAATCCTTACCCTTTGAAGAATCCCTAATTTATGGCAGATTTTTACATTGGCTTCCTTCCCTCTTGCAAAGCAAGAAGATGATCAACCTGCTGGAAAAGAGCAGGAACGCTGACATCAGTTAAGTTCTGATGTCATCCAATTCGCATGACTTCCCAAGTTACTTTCACTGTCTTTCAGGGCCCACAGTGTGAAAAACCTTTTGAAAGGCTTTCTTCTCCCCCACTGTCTATTAAGATGAAATGGCAATACAGCATCAGCTTGATTTTGATTTCAACAAAATCAATAGAAGTTTTCTTCTGATTTCATTGGGTTCAAGGTTTGGCCTTTAAGGTCAATTATCCATGCAAGCTAAAAGGCAAACTGCAGTTGCAGTGTGGCTTACAAACCCCAAACTATGTACAACAAGCTATGAACAACATCTAGGCTGGCTATGAACAGTGCAGTGAAAATTATGCTTTCTCATCAAGTGCTAGTAAGGCTAATGAGTCACTCTGTGACTTTTTAATGCACACACTGACCAAAATAGTTTCTTTTGCAAGGAAAGTGGGATTATGCATACTAATCTGGTTTTGCTCAACTTTCTTTTGCTGTAGGTAGGCAGCACTTAACCTAAATTGTTGGTGCTTACGAATGCTCATGAGTTAAAGGAAAAAATATGGAACTTTACTGAAAAGGACAAGAACTAGTTTACTCATCAGATATTTGCAAAAGGCACCCACAGGAACTTTCAAGCATGATGTAAAATAAACCAGTGATTTCACCTCCTTCTGGGCAAGAGGAAAAGGAACAGGCACTTGCACTTGAAAACACTTGCAGGGAATCAGTCTAAGTGCCACAGCAAGAACAAAGGCACAAAGAGTGCAACAACAGGGAGCCAAACACAATGCTGCAGTCTTGGTGGACAAACTGCAAATCACCTACTTTGCATCTTCTTTGAAACATATTGGGGAACACATTGCAGGGAGGGCAAACGTGGTCCTCGATTCTTTCTTTCTGGTTTCTCAACCAACAAGCTGTTAACACATTTTCCAAATCCCAGCCTACACACACAAGGTAGCAAATGGGCACCCCCTTACTAGTGAAAGATAAGATATTAGATCGGATATTAGGAGAAATTTCTTGACTGGAATGGTGGTCAAGCATTGGAACTGACTGCCTAAGGAAGCGGTGGAACCACCACTTCTGTAAGTATTCAAAATACATGTGGTGCTTAGAGGCATGGTTTAGTGGTAGACTAACACTGCTGTGCTCATGGTTGGCTCAATGATCTCAAAGGTCTTTTTCAACCTTTGTGATTCTGTGACTCTAATCCCAGCATTCAGCTTGTAATATGGAGCAAATTTATGAGAAATGCAGGAGTGGGAAAAGCAAAGTGACAAATGATTTGTCAACAGCTCTCTGTCACTGAGAATGCACTTCATTAGCTTGTCAATAGCAGTGTCTAGGAGACACATTTATTGACAACTTACTGCCAATTGATCCAACATCTATATAAAGCTCTTATTATGCAACGAGTTAGCTGACTCAGATGATGATGAGATCTAAAGAGAATTAATAGCTATACTAAGCCCCAAACTGCTCTAATTTCTAAACAAAATGCAACCAGAAGTGATAAAATCCCACCAATATCTCAGCAGCCAGATCATATTCACTGCTTACAGCACATCTTAGAATGAGATTCACTTTGATACACTCATTGCTGGGGTAAAAGTATGGTATGGGTATGAAGTAGAAGTCCTTATGTAAACACTGTTTTTTACTTCTCTGGCCACATGTACTTGTGGGATTACTTTTGAAACACAGGGACTCTGCATTTTCTACTCCCTCAGTGCAGCATGGAAGCACCCAGAGATGCTGTATGGCAACCAAGTGCTCTGTGTGGTTGCATGCCTCAGCCTCTCAGCAGGACAGGGTAATGCTGCAAACAGCTAATTGATCCTGCAGTGGCTTTAACAACTGTCAGTCACTTCACACCACTGGCAGCATTCCTGCAGGGCACATGCTCCCATCCTTTGCCTCACATCCTTTGCCTCGTACTACCTGTTTTATCACTTCATGATAAGGCAGTGTCAAAGACAGCAGGCATAACCTATTCTGGCATCTCCATCTGGCTTTATGTATCAGGCTTGTGCTGCTCTGGTGGATTAGTTTCAGATCCCTGTTGGCAGATCTAAGGCAGCAATAATAACCACAAATCAATCCCTCTTTAAGGCCTAAAACATCTTCTCCCTTATAGCATGCCTCATTTCTTCAGCACTCCAAAGCTGTTATATATACTAACTTTGCCTAGACACAACAGTTGTATGCAGACACTCAGGCCCTGGAGAATTTGGCACTGTGTTTTCACCTGCTTTTTTCTGGTCTATTATGACAATCAAAATGAGCAGCATCAATAGAGAGGTGATCATGTAGATGAAATATTTGAGTCCCTAGAAGTCAGAGCTGCTTGGTGCCAAAGTGAGAGCGTACACAAAAGATGGCTTGCTTCCCTTAGTCTCATCTCAGGTAATGGATTTTCCTGTACTCATCAGAGCTGTATTTCCACTGAAGCACCCAGCTACCTTCAGCTCACTGTTCAGTGCTCTAAGGTGACCAAGCGATGTTTATGGATATAGAAAAGATGCATCCTCAGCTGAACAACTGCACAGTGGACAGGTTTGTTTCTAATGGTGTTTCCAGACAGCTTCCCCCTTGATTAGCACATGCTCTAGAAAACAAGACTCAAAAAAGGGATTAATGAGGTTCAAGATCCACACTGTTGCTCCCATAGAGAGGAAACATCTGGATCCTTTCACCATGACTGTGCTTGTATTCTTCACATTGCTCTTAATTTCCTCATGTTCACCTCCTAGGATTTATCTAAAGGCAGTGGAAGTTCAAAAATGACTCAAAGACTAGGTAGCAGCTCTCTGCTTGGCTACATCTTATTACCAAAATGAGACTTTTACTACAGAATAAGTAGCTTTTGTTTGCTCCCTCTCCGTAACACCTTTACAGGGACAAAGCTGAATTCACCATGATACAGCTAGGCAGTACCCTGGATCTCAAATCACCCAGAGACACTGTGCCCAAAAAAAATAGTAAATCTGTGCCTTGGATTTTACATGAACACTGCACTTATGCTGTAAAAGATATACCTGCACAAGCAGTGAAGGCATAAACTCTTATCCTTTAAATCTTTCTGTCTTGTTATTTACAGTTTGAACTGTCTCTGAAAAGACTCCAACATCAGCTAGATCAACAATAGTTCAATATTCCTACATTCTACTTAAAACAAAACCCAGTTTTAAATAGCAAAAATGAGAGCTGCTTAAAGATTTCCTGAAATTCTTAAGATAAAATGAATCAAAGATAAACATACAAATAAATAATTTGATTCCAACACTGCATTTATACAGCTTGCAACAGCCAGAAAGACCTAGTATTTCAGGATTACCACATAAGGGCTTGAAAAATATTTTCTCCTAAAATTCTTCTGAATACTAATGTAAAGTACTTTGATCCTGATTTTTTTCAGTATTCTATTAACTTCCATTCAGTTGACTGTTTACTCCTTATAATTTTTTACTATACCCATAAAACTAGAACACTGTCCTGATGTATGGAAAATGTAGATGGTGCATATTGCTCATAGCTGCACATAATTTCAAGAACTGTTAACTACTATTTCTAGTTAATTTTTCAACTGACAAAGATGCATGCTATTGAAGAAAAATGGTAAGCTTATAAAAAACTGTATGTTTGAGTCAATCAAGTAAAGAGAATATCATCATCTTCACACAGTATGATTCTTCTACATGCTAGTGGAAGCAGAAAGTCAGAAGGATTAACTGAAGACCAAGAAAAAACGACTATCCTCTTTTTCCCTCTCCCACTATTGAACTTAGAAAAACATTCAAAAAATGAAAAAAAAATGACACTGGCAGGTTCCAGGACAGTTTAATAAACCTTGGGGAAGACCTTAGTGTTGAATTTGCCTTCCTGGTAGAACCTAAAGCACTGTTACTAAAGCAATACAATAAAGTTTATGAACTTATCTTTACTGCTGCATAATTTATCTTTGAGAAATGACACTATGGTGAACAAGTGCTTTCTATGAATCTCTTGGGGCTTCAATGGACTGCAGGCTTTATCACAGCAAGTAAACTGGATCAAGATTGAACTCCAAACTGAAAGGTATGTAACATACTTTTGGATTAATGAAAAATACTTAATTCAAAAGTTAAATACTAGTACACTCAAGTATTTTTTTATGCTTTGTATCAACTTCTGAACTAAAAGTCCTTTTGACATATTTTACACCAAATTGTAAATCAAATTCCAGAACCACTCATATTTCTTTCTGCTCAAGAAAATTTCCATCTTCTGTTTCATTAGTTTTCTAACAAAAAGCAAATATATCCTTTCATAAAAAAAATCAAACAAGAAAACCAACCAAAGCAGAACTAAAGTCACAAATACAAAACCACACTGCAAATTCAAAACAAACATACCTAAACCTCAGTAACCAAAGACAAAGGCACATGAACTTCACTTCTTTTCCTAGTTTAATGCTCATGGTACCGTTTGTTCAGACCACTTCCCAGCACTGTGCTTACCCTGCTCTAGAAAATGTTTCTGTTTTGGGGTGCATGCTTTCTGCCAGGTCAGCAAGTTTATGTGCCTATGCAGCCCTTAGATTACCAGATTTAACATGATGAGGCATGGAAAACCATAGGTGGAGGAAAAAAGGAAAAGGGAAGAAAACAGATCAATCAATTTTTAAACTCAAAACTCCCCTTGCAAGTCAGATGGTGGGAATTGGAAGGTGTAACTGCACAGTAGGATGTGCATATATGCTGTGGAGAAAACTTCATTGTCACTCAAAGCCCAAAAGCCTGTGCAATGCTGACATAAATAGTGGTGAGGAATGTAAACAAAGGGACACACAAAATAATGGGCAGCCTGATGTCTTGCCAAAGACTTCTAAGACTGTAGAAACAGCTTTGTAAGAAAACTGATTTAGCCCAGAAAAAAACCCTATGTTTAAGGACTGTTGACCTATTTGTACAGTAGGATAGTTTTCATCCCTGGATATTATGATTACTGGACAAGTGGCATTTCTCCATACTTTTGCCTATAACAAGATAATTTCAGGATCCTAGATTATTTGATAAATTCCAACATTGCACGGAATGTTCTAGGCAATGAAAAATGTTATATTAATTTTGCTGAAAGCAAGAAAATGAGAGGAAAAGGGTGTATTTACACACAGGATTTTTGACCTCTTGAAGTGGTTAGCATATGCAGCTGTTTCAGCCATCCAGGTCTAGGGGTAATGGCCTACAGACCAAAGAGCCACGGAATAGCTGCCACCTTCTTTGACAAAGTTAATGAGTCTGGTAAAGAAGATTCCCCCCATTTCCTCCCTTTCCTTAAAGGACTTGCAGTACAGTTTAGGAACACTGACACCCAGAAAAAAATTGCCACGTGGAGAGGAAGAAAGACCAAGCCAGGGGAAAGATGGAAGAAAGGAAGGAAGAACTATATATTGCTGCAATGGTGGGTCCCTGGCCAGGCAATAATTAGCATTGACTCCATGATTTACAGAAGGTTGATCAATCTCTTTATTATATTATTATTCTATCATTATTAAGAATTCTATCATTATTAAGAAACCTATTGCTTTTATAGACAGTTACGATACAGTTGGATCTAAATTGGTCCTTCAATCTAAACACTATCCCATTGGCTAATTAAGAAACTACCCTTTGGTAAACAAATCTCCGTAACACATTCCACATGTTCACAAAAACAGGTGCAGCAAGTGAAGGTTAGAATTGTTTCTCATTCTTTTCTCTGACCTTCTCACAGCCTTTTTCCCAGGAAAAGTTCTTTCTCTCTGTGGTCGGAGAGCTGCTGCCACAGCTTTGAGGTCAAAAGAAGGATAAGAGACACACAAAGCTTCATGTATGGAAAAGCAACTGGCCCTGGCAAAAGAAGACAAAGCTGGTGTACTGCAAGAAACATGCAGGCAACTCTCATTTCAGTGAAGAAAGGGAGCATGGAAGGAGTGAAGGAATAGACGAGCATGCAGACCATCTAAATTCATGAAGTCCTTATGGTAAAGGGGGCTCTTGACTGATGCATACCCCTCAGATGCTCTTCTCCTTATTCTATGATTTTCAGTACCATTCATTACTCGAAGAACAAGCACAGTCAGCATGAGCACACTGCAGCAGACCATTCCCCGTTTAAACATACATCCATCTCTCAGTCACATTAGCTCCATTAATGAAAAAAAAAAAAATGTTGCAAAAGGGAAGTATTAACACAGCCAATGCATAGGACATTAATTTTAAAAATGCTATTTACTTTGTATCAGAGCAGTCATATTATCTTGATCGGTTCTTGGTCTTGTCCAGATTCTGATTCCATGCTGTAGAGACAAACTCTGTCCTGACTCTCCTTCCTGCATATGATTAAATTTATTCTTGACGTCTTTAGTACTGTACCCACTTGATGGGCTTCCTACATTTAGTAGAAGACAGTAATTCATATTAAAGCAAGAATTAGTTTCTTAGTGCAAGTCCTGGATAGTGACTTACTGTATAGTCACAATACAGCTAAAACTATCTGCTTGAAGAGAGGAGACATGGCTCCAAACACAAACTTAGCCCAAACAGCTTTGGGAGAAATGTGCAGCTCTATGAAGAGTGGGTGGCTCCTCAGTATTGAGGGCTAAGTGCTAGGTTCAGACAGCTGTCTCTGAGTACACTCAATACCCATCTTTGAAGATCTAAGAGCTCAGATGCAGGACCCTAGTGAAGGTAACTGTGCAGCTAGGACACTTTCCTAAATCTGTTGCACTAACACAGAACAACCAAAATGTCAACTCCACATTTTCTCCAAATCAACAGAAAAAACTACAGAGAGCATAAAATGACTGCCAAAGCACAAAGAAAAGGTCAGTCTGAATTTTTTTTTATTTGCCAAGAGAACTAGGCAACCAGAGCAGAAGAGCCTATGTAGCCTCTGGGATGTGTGGGTGGTGATATCAAGACACTAAGGATTTGGCAATTATCTCCACAGCAGTCATTGTTAGAAATAAACCACATATTTTCAGGAATGGGAGAGGAACCAGAAGCAATTACCCTGTCAGGAAATGTACCCATAGATAACTTGGAAATAACCTGTGTATGTGAGGGCAAGTTGAGTTTATTTCCACCATGTCCTCACATGTCCAAGATGTGACTTCAGTAGCTCGTAGCAGATGCCAGGTGACCTTGATGCTCTCCTGCTCTGATACCACATTAGAGCCCAGCTCCCCAGTAGGATTCTTTGGCAGACATCACATGCTAAGTTAGCATTACTAAAGCCCCAGCTGATATTCTCTTCAAAACTCCTCTGTTCCCCCTTTCTTGGTCTCTATGGCAACATCTAGCATCCTGCAAACAGCACGAGCCAGCTCAGGGCTCACTCTGCACTCATTCATCTCAGATGTTTGAAGAATCTCCTCTTTTCCCTGTACAATGTTTCTAAAAACAGAGTTTTACTTCCTGCTGATGTCCTCACATCTGTGACACAGTTCCACTGCAAGGTGTCACAAACCATCACAGCTGCCCCAAATGAGGTCTTACTCCAGACTAGGTAAAAGAGCCAAAATCAAACCCAAACATGTTGCCTGTCACTGGAGGCAGAGTGCAGACATTCTCTTTAAAATCGTGGTTGTTTTGAGAGCTTTGCCTTTTAAAAGCTATCCCTGCTAAGTAAAGGCATTGAAGATCAGTTGCAGATAGCCAAAATAAAAACAGGGAGGCAAGGAGAAAAGAGCAGGACTTTACTTTGACCTAAATTTTTTCCAGGTTACATATTAATATTCCTCACTTTACACTCATTCTGTACTTATGTTAATTATGGCCTCAGAGAATCATGAAAATTTCATTTAACTTGATTCTGTTCTTATTCTTTTACTACACTCTTAATATGTTATTTCAGTAATGGCAACTTTCAATCAGATATTCTCAGAGCCTTTCTGAACATTTCTTTTTCTAATTTGGAAATTATTTTTAAGAAGAAGGGGATGTATCTATGGTGTAGTTTTTATTCCTGCTAGAACAATAAAGAACAGGCCAGGAGTTCACAGCTTTAAGATTAAATAATCAACACAGAAAATAAAAACATTTTGAAGAAAGAAAGAAACTTCCTTGAAGGAATGATATTATTTTTATAAAAATTAGTTTAATAGCACTTCTCTTTATGTGTATGGGGGAAAACACTACATAAGCTACAATGGGAGAACTGTAACTTCTCCCAGTACATAGAAGAACACATTTTCTTTCAAAAGCAAAAAGTAATTTTCGTTGAGACAGTATATAATTTTCCACACACAAATGTGTTCATCCAAATCCAACCTACATGTCTCCGTACCTTATGCTCAAATTTTCCCTCAATGCGTTCAATACATTAAGTGCTACCTAACTCCCACCTCCTGAATTCAGCAAAAAAAAAAGCTTTTTTCTTTAAAAAAACTCCTTTGAAATAGAATGTATTCTTGTTATTATGGCCTACAACTGAAAACAGCCATTAGTTAACAACTTACCTATTACCCTGTAAAATGTTAACAAGCGTGCACCCCTGCTGTAAAGAAACTGCCCAAAGAAAAGGGCAGGGTAAACTCCCTGGTCCACTCTGATCTGTAGAGAAAAAAATGTTCCAGAGCTTTATCACTGCACTCTTTTATCTTCCTGCTCCACCTAACCTTTGTTAGCCAGAAAATAAAAGGACGGGCCACAGAACAGCCATGGCGTTTGCATCCCTGCACACAGTCACGAATCTTAGTCAGTGTCTAAATCCTAGGAGCTCCTCTGGAACCACTTCACCACCCCAAGGACAGGAAGATGCTTGAGATTATGCACCACCATTGTAGTTACACTGAAGGCTGCACACCCTTATACACTTGAGCTATCAAGTCAGAGTGTTTGCTGGTTACTGGATTAAAACAGGGGAGGGCATGTACTGAAAACTGCACTTTTCTAGAAGCAAGAGGAAGAGATGATTCAAAATGGCTCAGAATAATTTTAAAGCCTCTTAATTCAAGCTATGATCCTAAAATCATATTACTTAAGTAATTCAAAGCAGTCACCAAATTCAGTGGTATTAAAGAAGTGCAGCTGACCCCAGGTAAACATGGTGAACCAAAATTGCAAAAAGGAAAACCAGAGTCCTAAGAAAAGGACAAGCAAGAAAACAAAAAGTTGGTTGTGCTTTTGACATTTGTCCATCATACCTCTCTCCCGACTACTGATTGGTGATTGGAAGAAAAGGCAAGAAATATTCTCTTATAGCCTATCCTTTATTATTTGTGTCCTTGATTTCTGCTTTTACTAAATGTTAAATGTTTATGCTATTTCACTTCCTCCTAGCTCTCTCCTTTGCCTAATCAGCCAATCCTTCTCATATATCTTCCCTGTTCAGGATTTTGGTTCTTCCAGTTTCTTTTCTGTTTCCAGCTCATCAGCCTGCCTCTTCTTTCTGGTCTTCCTCCTGTACCACTTTTATGTTTTCTTCTTTCCTTTCCTTGTTTCTCATCCTTTTATCACTTCTTTTTTTATACAGGATACTCATCTTTCCATCTGTGCTCCCTTTTTGCCTCTCTGGCGGTTGGATCTGAAGAGGAGCAACTCTGTTTTGAGACATTAAGTAGGAAAATGAAGGTCTCTTCTTAATATTTTTCACAGCAGATGGGCACACACTGCACAGAGGGGATCTGCTAAAATGTGTTTTAAGATATTTTCCTGGATCCCGTATAATCAAAAAATATTTCAAAATTATTTAAAAAGGGTTTCCTATGAAACATTTCTAATAAATCTTTATGGGAATTGCAGTAAGTTCCATTTTTTTCTTGAAAAAGCAGACATGAAGTAAAAGTTATTACTGACATCTGTCATATTTTAAATTCCTTTATAAAATTTAGTAGTGGCAGCATAAAACAGACGTAGCATAAAACACTGACACAATCTCCCTAACAGAGCATCCTTTAAGTAAAGCAACTT
Source organism: Lonchura striata (assembly GCF_050655825.1). NCBI lineage: Eukaryota > Metazoa > Chordata > Aves > Passeriformes > Estrildidae > Lonchura > Lonchura striata. The sequence goes on along the minus strand of NC_140704.1, from coordinate 20,995,578 downwards.
CATCATTGACAGTCATTTAGTAACACAGGAGGCAGCTTCCCAGGAGATATTTGCTGCTGTTATATTAGAGGTAATTAAACTATAAAATGATTTATTTCTTTGCAGCCATGTAATTGAACTTTCTAAAGCCATTAATGATACCTTATGAAAGTATCAGCAGATGTGGTACATGATTATCCCCAGCTAAACTGTGTTTACAACACACAGGGCCACAAAAATTCTACAAAATGCCATTTATTGGCAAAACATTAATACATTAACACACAAAGGACAATGCACTGAGAGTAGAAATGCTGTCACTAAATACAGTCTCTCCACTCTTCCCCCAGCTCTCTTTCCTATGACTGACAGTGATTTTCAGAGAGTAGGCATTATCTCCAGGCAAGAAAATCTAAGTACATAAAATATAGTTTTATGTTAGTTCTATTGCACCACTACTGATTACTAAAGGAAGTTCTAGACAACAAGAATATATATATTTAAAAACAATGCATATTTAAGAATAAAAAAACCTCTATGTATAAAAATAGGAGTATCAATACCTCACATATTTTCCCCACCATATTAACTAATCCAGCAGAAAAATCCTTGATATGTCATTTGCTGATTGATGAGCACAGAGAACTGAGACCTGAGCACAGAATTTTATTGCGGAAGACATTTTCATCTGCAGCCAAATCACCAGGGAAACACTTTGTCAAACAACTTCACTCTGTAGGGACACTTTGTGACAATATTGGAAACTTAAGAATTTGTTCTGGTTTTTCCAAGACCTGTCCATGTTGAGAAATATTTACAGCAGCACTGCAATTCATGCAAATGACCAGCTTAAAACCTGGGAACAACTCTTTCACATTTCATTGCAACAATATGTAAAAATAGACACTCACAAGCTCTAGTTTTAAAACAATATTTATCTTTTTATCTATATATAAATGATCCAATATATTTTTTTCACTTTCATACTAAATCCATGTACTTTCATAATAACTGACATTATATCAAGCATCTGCAGGGCTACAAATCAATACTTGTTTTCAAGTGTTCAAGTATCTCTTCTATCTCCCCCCATCCCCCCCTTTTCTTTAACTGAGTGGGGACTGAATCTAACAGAAGGCTGCTTTTACATAATAGGGGTAGGGCTAAGATGCTAGGATTCCAGCAGTACACCATGGGTTAATATAGTCACACTCCTGAGAAAGGAATCTGAGTCCTGTTGATGGTTTGAAGCTTCTAATTATTTTTTGTGTTGAACAAAATTCCCAGGTTTCACAGTATTTTACTAAGATGGAAGGAAGAGTGACCTACTGTGAAATTTTCTCAGGTGAGAACAGTCAGGTACAGAACATTGGTACCCTCAATGGCTCAGCTGCGCTGTCCACAGTGGGCTAAACCTGACAAATCCAAAAGTAGTCTCAATCAGGATTTATGTATAAAATTGTATGCACAATTCCTTTGCTCACAAATAAGCATAAACCCCCAAATAAGTGGCTAAGCAAGAGGGCTAAGACTACCTGTCATGAGATGGAGTATGGGAAATGAGGAATGACACTATTTCTCTGCAGTCAAGGCATACTTTCATCCCAGCAGATCAGCAGCAAGGGACTCCCAGCTTCAATTTAAGCTAATGGTAAAACCCCAGTCCCTTGCAACAAAGAGGGTTAATTTCTCCTTTGGATTCTATGCTTAAACCCTCTAAGCCTAATTGATAATTCTGTGTCTAAAAATGAGGAGTTAAGCTGAATAATTATAATTTTTCTCAGAGAACTTTCCTTACATATATCAATGCCATTTTACCTGAGCAATCTGCCAATGGTGGTGCTCCACCAACTAATTTAAAAGATGTGGTATCAGGTATTCAGTTCTAGCTGCCAGTCAGCTGGAAAATAAAGAAGGCTTTTATCCAGCACTCTTATCACCACAGGATCCACTCAACATCTGCTGCTGCCCATCCTCCTTACACTGGCCTTTGGAAACATAGAATTAGGCTTTAAAAAAAACTCACACCAAGACACATGTATACTAAGCAAAACTAACAGGCTGAAATATGGTTTGAGCAGGTTACCACCACCTTGTTTACCTTTTTTAAAGCTATGAACATTAACAGTTATCTCTTATGAAACATTTCTCTGTCATCTACTCTTACCTAAAATCTCACAAGAAGTCCCACCTCAGATAAATCATCCCCTTTGTTTACAGATAAATTCTGGCAGGGATGAAAGTTGAATGATTTGGTGTGAGACTTTAAAGTTGCAACCCTTCATACCTGCTGTTTCACTTTCTTTTTTTTTTTTTTTCTCCATAAAAAACCTCCTGAAACAAATGAACAGAATTTTAAAAAACTCCACTCCAGCACATTCCTACATCACAAGCAGCTTAGTAAAAACAAGTGTGTGGATCTCTTTTACAGGTTAAATTACTCTGTGAGAAGAACAAGGCACCTAATACTCTCTGAGACCATCTAACAATGACAGACGTTCTCTCCTCTTATGATGGACAAACCCCCAGCACAGAGTTGCTTCTGCAGTGGCTGCCCAGGGTGTTGCCCAGTACCCCAATCACTTATCCTTGGTGTGAGAAGTAGAAATGACTCCTCTGAGCTGGGCATCCTTGATCTGATCCTGCTGATCCTTTCCAAGCAGATCACTTTACAAATTTATTCCCCCCTAGTATACATTGCTATCTTTGTCTTGCTGTTCTGTGACTACTACAGCCTACAGTTCAAATGGCAAACAAATAAATATAAACCAGACAGCAGTGTCGAAGTCTGTATACTCCATAAAGCAGAGAGCACAAGGACAGGTTGACTGAACACCTCACCTCACATCTGGGAGAGGAAGTGCTTTTCCCTTTCTACCAGAGCATAGGTACACAGCTTGTTACAGGCACTGCTGCATTAACGTGACAGGTTTACAAGGCCCTGGCTTGCTCAGCAGTAATGATCTTTCAACATCCCTGTCAGATCAATGCCCAGCTTTCCTCAGGACCCACTAACTGGAACACTGCTCAGGAGGGAATGTAACTTTGCAAAACCGCATTCAAATCAGATGGCTCTTCCAGGAGCTGCTGTAGTGAGAGACAAGGGGATGTCTGCAAAGTCCTTCAGTCTGGGATGGTGGAATGACACATCCCTGATCCTTCACTGCACACAGCTTTACCTATGTTACCTACCATTATTAAAGATTTTAACCTCATGATCTAGTTTTGTTTCAAGTCCTTTCTCACCACTGCGCTGCGGTTTTTGACAAATGTCTCACTCCATCAGGTCTTTGTCCCTGGTAAACAGGAGACAGTGGGAGGCAATTAAGGTATTGTCCTGAACATGGACAAACTGCAAATGTAAAGAAAAACAGGACATCTCATTACCATAAAAACAAGCTGCTTTTCACTCTCTCCTAAATGTAAGTTTTAGATACATATAGCTTGATCAAGAAAAAAACAGACACAAAACAAAACACCCAAGAAACAACAGCTCAGCTATTAGTATTGGACAATGAGTAATTTCTTATAGAGCCCCTACAGCAACTTCCTTTTAGAGACAAAAAGTTTGTGTGGAGGGGGTGGCTGAGAAAGGTTTGATCTTTCTTTTTCTTTTTTTAAATGCTTCACTATTACAATCTAACCTTTTTTTTTTTTTTTTTTTCTGGTTAAGCCATTAAGTTTTAATACTCTTGCTGTGAAGAGCATTGCTACTAGCCCAAAGGGAGTTCAGACAAATTATTACTAGTACCTTAATAACAGACACCGGATGTATAACTAACAAAAAAATTCTCATTTTGAAAGCATTAACTTTTGGACAGTAGAAAGTCTACCTCACAATTTGGAAGCTGTTTCTCAAGGATCTTATCTTTCCCTACTCAGAATTACTAACAAGAAAACGCCTTCTTCCCAAGCGTCAAACACCAGGCACTAACACTGCATGTGTCTGAGTTTTAAACAAGACTTCACTGGAATGACACTGCCTAAATCAAACCTGCCTTCTCTGAGAGGAAGACATTAATACCTGACCAAACCATGCTAATATTGCTTCAGCTCAGGAAGCTGGACCCCAGCATCTCAAAGTGATGTCAGAAGACTTTTACTAGGGACTTAATACCTAACAACAAGCTTTAGGGCACAAGTGCTAGTGTCACCTAAAATGCAACTGTTGAGTTGTAAAACAGGGCACCATTACAGTAACTCAACAAAAATGTATGTCACCATTCAGTGCACATAATCTCTTAGTAAGAACTTACCCTACTGATGTGTTTTCGAAGAAAGCAAAAAGCCAGAATGCTGGTTGGCAGAAGCAGCCAGCATAATGAAAAACTGAGCAAAGTCAGTATGCCCCCATCACTGGGGGCAGTTACACAGTTAAGGTCATAGCAGAGCAATTGCAGATGCTGCATTTTCAATCCTGCTTCAAAATTATTATTTAAATCCTAATATATTGCTGTCTCCATCTGAAGACCAGAAATAGTATGAAATTAGGATTTAGTACTTATTCATGAGATAGAATTTAAGCAATTCTTCTTTTTGGAATTGCAGGTTTGATTCTCCACTCATTTGCTCTCACACAGAAAAGGAGTAACTGCCGAGGTCAATGTCAGTGCAAGAAAGGGATGAGTCATTCCTTAGCTGCAGGTCTGCACTGAAAAGGAAGAAGTGATTTCCCAGCCAAGGCAGCACAAACACAAGCAGTGAAGGAGCAGAGCTATGAGTTTCAGCTGCACAGGACTGACTGCTGAGCCATATGTTGTTGTACTTTTACTGTTATTCGTACTCATTAAAGCCAGCTCCAATGCTTTCTGGCATGCTGGCTATCAGACCTTCCTCTCAAGAAGAGACAAAGCAAGGTAGTAAGTGTGCTGGTTTATGTACCACAGGGTTTGCTAGCTGTAAGCTGGAACAGCATGATGGACCTCTTACGTCAGTAGACAATCTCTGTATTTTACTTTTAGAAGTTAGGAGATTACAAGATATACCTTTTACCCTTTTCTAACAATCCTGGGTAAAAGATTTATCCTTTGAGACCACTGTCAATCCTATACTCAAAAATTCAGTGGGTGGACCAGCTAGTGTGATAAGCAAACAAGCCCACAAATGACTCAGAAATGTTACCTCCTTGCAGTCAAATGTTACCTCCTTGCAGTCACACTGGAAACACAAACAGTACACAAAGACATAAGCAGAGTAGATTAAACCCACTGAAATGACTGCAAGGAGGTTTACATTTAATTAACAGGATACAAGATACAGATGAACAGAGCAAAAATAGACAAATGAAACACAAGAGCAAAAATAGACAAATAAAACACAACCCCGAAAGTCCTTCCTTTACACAGCAGAAAATAACTGAAAAAAAAGTAATGGATATTTTACAGATATATGTATTAATAAGGACTTCTATATTCCTTTCACTTACCTGTGAAGGAACACTTTCTGTTCTGACAATTATTATTTCTTTGACAGAGAAGAATACTCTAACTCCACAAGCTACCAACTTCAACTGCCTCTCAGGGAGGGTGAAAACCCCTTTCGAAATCTTGACAATAAGCATCATAGCCTCACACCTACTGGAAATCAACACGACAGAGGAGAAGAAGCCACTACATTTGCAAGAAATTTTATCCAGGCATACAAAGTTAGTACAAAGAAACATGCCAAGCCAGCCAGCCAGTATCAGGAGAGTGACAGCAGACAAGTCACACCAAGCAGCACAGCAAACAGCAGCAGCTGAATGGCCAGGACCACCACAGGGATCTGCAAGTGAAACAGCACATACACAACAACTCTCCCCCACACCTGCTCTCACTCTTTCCTAGGAATGACTGATTTGTAATTTGATGGTATCTGCAGAAATCCCACCTGAATGGAAGAAACTAGTTTTGCGAAGTTTAAAACCTATTCCAGCTTTAAGGAAGGGACATAATGGTGTGGCTTGGATACTACAATGAAAAATGGAGAACTCAGATTCACCAGTCTCTATTCTGGAAGAGTCAGCAATTTGCAAGACAAAGATCAAATGAGCTCTGACCCCACTGGACATGTGTGATCTTGAGTATTAGATCCATCGCTAACACACAGTGATGCCACTAGGCAACTTTTTAAAATTAGTCATACATGCCCAGGAACTCACCAACCAAAATTCAGAAAAAAGGGATAGAGAAGGCCACACTGGGTCAGAAGATTTGGCACTGGAAAGATTCCTCTGACACTGGATTTACAAAGTATGCAAAAAGTATGTTGGAGTGCAAATACATCTATCATTTAAGTGACCAGTGAGTGCCTGGGAGTTTGGAGAGATGTTCTCCTCTGCATTGCATCTGCCTACGGAACTTTAAAATAACACCTCCCTCTGCCTGCTGAGCCAGCCCCCTCCCCAAAACACCCCAGTAACTTCACTAAGCATGCCCCACCTCCTCTGGGTGCCTGTAACATTCTCTTGGAATGGACTTGGGGAATTTCTGTCTGATGCTTTTGATCACTTAAGTTCTCACTCCCTTTAATTTGGCAAGTCTAAGCCATTACGTGAAGGGACTCCAAAGACTGAAAAACTAAAAAAAAAAAATAAATTATTTGGGTCATGCCTTTGCTACTTGAAAATAAGGATTTTTTTATTTCATAAGAATTACTTTACTTCTTTGCTCAGCTGCTACCTACATGCAGGAACCATCAGGAACACTTGTTGGGAAAACTAGCAACTGTTTCTCAAAAATGCACTGACATTATTGACTCCTCCAAAGATGATTTTCTAAAAGATGGTTATTTAGGCCATGTGTAGCCTGCATGAACAATCTTCTCTGGCAGGAAATGCAAGAATTTTTCTATATCAGATTCTCATCTGTTTCTCAGAAATTCCCCAATCAGTACTTAAGAACAAAGTAATTTTTTAATCAAAAGCCTATTTGGTGAGCTGTCTGCCCCCAGGTCCATCTCATTCATCTCTCTGGACATGGATTTCAGTTTTCTTCTCCAAAGAGGTTAACAGATTGCTATAATTGGATGGCCCCAAGAAAAATGCTTTAAGCACCAGAGCAGCTAGAAACAGAACCCAGCCCATGCTCTGAGCAATGAAAGAGTACCCCCTTATTAAATCTTGCTAACATTGCGTTTCAAGTACTTCAGGAAAAAGCATGAGCTAAGAGTTAATTTATTAGTATACTGCTATGAAAAGGTCTTCCTTGGCATGCAGGTTAAAACTGTCCATATCCCATTAGTAATAAGCAATAGAAAAATACTACTCTGACAAGTGGTTGCATCTTTTAAACATCTATAAACTGTTACAATTCTGTAATTAACTTCTGTCCCTTACTGCCTTACTGGCAACTACTGCTGCCACAGAAGCACAGTTCCTCATGTCGTCTGCTCTATTTGCAAACATATCTTCTCTATTATTTTCTAAAATTATTTTCTGAAAATGCACAAATAAGAAGGTCTTGTCTGACCTCTAACCTTGTGAAATCTGTCCCATATTTGTCATTATTAAAAAAGCACACCTGGTTCTGCATTCTTCCTGTGTTTTCATTTGCAGGGTTTTTTTAAGGAGGTTTAACAAGAAGGTAATTTACAGTAATTACAAAAAGCAGAAAACCAAAACAATTTTCAACTAATTATGCACAGAGAATTAAAACAGATATCTGAACAACATGCAAAGCTATGTGAAGCATCACTTAAAAAAAAAAAAAAGCCTAAAACTTCTCAAGAGTCACATAATCCAGCACAATTAAGACTTCTTGAAATTTCAATCTGAATATATCTCATGCCTTTTGATTCTTAAAAGAGTTGATATATCCACATAAGATCAGTGAATATTTATTGAGTTAGCATAACACTGAATAACCAAACAACAGTAAATTTGTCTGCAGTCCTCTGTAAAAAAGAAACTACATGAAAACCCCTAACTACCAAATCAGATTAGACTTCTCAGCATTACAAGATAAACTGAAGTTTTCCTTAACATCTCATTTCAAAAAACCTGAATATATATACTCTGCACTAACAAAAACTCAATTGTTATCTGTTGATACCACTCATAGATAAAAGCGGTCCCTGGGATGGCTCAGCACCACCTAACAGCAACCTCCAGCACGTGTGATGGGGAGTAAGTCCCACAGTACCCAAAACACTGAATCAAAGATGATACATCTGGACAATACCAGTTTAATCCATAAATATGGTGACTCACTGGAAAGATAATAAGATATAATCTCTTATTGAATCAGACTGTGCAATGATGGATACTCTGAAGAATGATGGATATGCTTCAGCCAGAAGGAGAATTTCTGCTAGACACAGTTATCAGAGACAGATGTGAAAAAAAATATTTACAGCCTTCAGATGAAACACAAATATTGTATCAAAAACATTTGCTGTATCACTTAACCCAGGCAAAGATATAAACCCACTTTTAAAAGCAGGACTTCCAGAAAAATTCAGTTATCCAAAATAGGTTTCATCTATTTCCTTATGCCAGAATTTTGAAGCAATGCATTAATCAAAATTGCTTCTAAGAAAAAGGTTGTTTCTTTCTCCTTTTTGTTTTTAGGACTGGGAGAAAGTAGCAAGGTGAAAAGGACAACAGACTCATTCATTAAATTACACACACATACATATTCTTTTGCACACAGACTGTCAAGAAAGTAAAGAAAAGATCACCACTGCCCAAGTGTGAATAATAAAATGCAGTTATATTGAGAGTTCCTGTTTCAAAGGCACTGGGATTACCTGTCACATCAGAGCATTGTTCTGCAGGTCTGAGGGACAACTCTGAAAGGCATTTGTCACTGAACCAATTCACCAAAGGTACTGAACCAATGAATACAGGAAAACCATTTCAACCGGCAATGCTTAGGAAACAGCCAGACTGAAAGGAAGAAATAATTGCTCAAAATTTGAAGTGTGTAAAATGTGGTGACAGAAGATGGCAAGAAAATCTTTCTTAAAAATATCTGAGCAATCAGCTTGGAATGCTATACGAAGCACAAAGGGAGAGTTCTCCTGGAGCAGAACCACTAAAGAAGTATTTGTTCCACCTTAGGCCCTGCTACCAGGGACATTCCTGGTTTTATTTACATGCCCAGGAGTTCTTGCAATGCACCTGGGTTGCTTACCTGTGACGAATGACTTGATGACAAATGTTATTTCTGCAAAACACATTCTCCTTAAAAGTACTGTCCTTAAATCGTACTACAGATCTAATATATTTACCAGAACTCTGCTTCCTGTGATTTCCCAAAGCCTTGCTTTATGATTACTTCTCAATGTTTTTCATCAGGTTCTAAAACAGCCTTCTGGCTTCCAACATAAAAACTAAACAGATCTTCTGAAGCATCAAAAAATATAACCAATAGATTAGACCACTTTATTTGACTTTTAAAAATACTGTTGTTGGAGTTACAAATCTAGGAAACATAAATAAGAACTGGGACCACTAGATGTTATTAAAAGAAAACTATTTCATATCATTATATGGTTGCTTTGAAGCTTCTATAACTCTGTCAAAAGGCAGGTGAGATACTTCATGGGTACACGAAAAATATTTTTTAAGTTCTATGTATTTCAAAACTTCCCTAAACTATATGCATGCTGACCATATGTGAAAATGAGATGGACAAAGATCCCCTATGCTATCTAAGGTGCAGACTATAGTCTCACAAATGGCACGACTCAACACACCAGTCACCAGCTGTATGCTAGGGTGCAGAGTTATAGCTGAGGAGCTGCTCACACAGGAGCTGTCTGCACGTGTCCTCCAGCCACCCAGGGAATGGCAAGTGACCCCACTGGAGGGGTACAGCACCTTTGCCTCAGGACATGAAGGTGAGCTCTGGTAGGTCTCAGGGTCTCAGCTGGTATGCTGGAAGTGATGTGACCCTCTGACCACGCATCTCAACCTTGCTCTGAGCCTCAGCACTGAAGAAAGGGCAGGGAACCTTGTAGCAGCTGAGGTTTTAAGAATAGCTTCCAGCCCCAAAAGCTGAACTGACCCTGAATTAATTGTAGCATCTCAGCCAGCGCAGCAGTGACTCGATGTAGACCATGGGTCAGCAACCTTGCCCGAGTGGCATGTCAGACTGCATGTATCCAAAGCACAGAAAAATGCAACAGGTACCAGAACACACTCTTTCTCAGAGGAAAACAGCGCTCCTTCTGTCTGTCCTCTGTGGAGGACACTATACCTCCAGCTCTTCCAAGATGGCAGCCCGGTGGGAGCAGGTGCCAGTGTCCTGGAGCCACCCACGGAAATTACTTTTTCTGAGAGGAGCTGCTGAGAGCTTCCTCTATGCCTTGCAAAACTGACTATTTTTGAATATTGACACTTGTTAAACCACTAGAAAGCTGAACACGCCTCTATGAACACACCTGTTTAAAATGAACAAAGCGTGGGAAAAGCTCTCTTTCTCCTGGCCTTCAACAGGTAATGAGACGCAGCCACATGGCCGGGTGGGCTGGGCTGAGCCCCAGCCCCAGGCAGGGGGACGGGAGGCCATCGGTGCTGAGTCCTGCCTGGCTGCTGAGATCCTGGACCTTCCCCACCACGGCCACCAGAAAACCCGGGGGTGGCTCTGGAGCCCATGCAGAGAGTGGCCCTGTGGCTGGAACTGAACAGGGCGCCATGCAGCCGATCCCGACACAGCCCGATCCCGACACAGCCCTGATCCCGACACAGCCCCTGATCCCATCACAGCCCCTGATCCCGACACAGCCCCTGATCCCATCACAGCCCCTGATCCCGACACAGCCCCTGATCCCGACACAGCCCGATCCCGACACAGCCCCTGATCCCGACACAGCCCCCGATCCCGACACAGCCCGATCCCGACACAGCCCCTGATCCCGACACAGCCCTGATCCCGACACAGCCCGATCCCGACACAGCCCCTGATCCCGACACAGCCCCTGATCCCGACACAGCCCGATCCCGACACAGCCCCTGATCCCGACACAGCCCTGATCCCGACACAGCCCGATCCTGACACAGCCCTGATCCCGACACAGCCCGATCCCGACACAGCCCCCGATCCCGACACAGCCCGATCCCGACACAGCCCCTGATCCCGACACAGCCCCTGATCCTGACACAGCCCGATCCCGACACAGCCCCTGATCCTGACACAGCCCGATCCCGACACAGCCCCTGATCCTGACACAGCCCGATCCCGACACAGCCCCTGATCCTGACACAGCCCGATCCTGACACAGCCCTGATCCCGACACAGCCCCTGATCCCGACACAGCCCCTGATCCCGACACAGCCCCTGATCCCATCACAGCCCCTGATCCCGACACAGCCTGATCCTGACACAGCCCCCCATTCCTGACACAGCCCCTGATCCTGACACAGCCCCCCATTCCTGACACAGCCCCTGATCCCATCACAGCCCCTGATCCCATCACAGCCCCTGATCCCATCACAGCCCCTGATCCCATCACAGCCCCTGATCCCATCACAGCCCCAATCCTGACACAGCCCCTGATCCTCACACAGCACCGGTGCTGCCTGAAGATCCATCACCACCACCCAACAGGGATCATGTAACCATCTGCAGGCCCTGAGTGAGATATTAACTCTTTCAGTGCACAGATAAGACTTGCAGACCTTCAATCCTCCCTGGGGTCAGAGAATAGGACAGAGTGAAAACATGTAGAGGAACACGAGACATGAAGGTCAGTAAGAAGAAGTCAATTCCCAGCTGGGAGGGTTGAGAAGATGCCTCTGGCTGCATTCAAGGAATGACCAGGAGATAGAAATACAGCTCCTTCCAAAAACAAAAGTTGCCATCTGGAGGGTAATGGTGTAGCCAGATGTAGTGCCTGAGTTAGGTGATGGCATGTGTTACGGACCACTACTGCTGCTACTGAGCAGATTTCTGTTTGCAGCTCAGTTTCAGGTCCAAGCAGCTCAATTTCTTTTCTGTGAGAACAATGGTGAAGGGAATATGGAAAGAAGCAATTCTGCCTTGAGACAACAGCAGAATATGGCTGGAAACAAATGACATGCTAAAACCCAAGCCACCTCCCTTCTTCCTTCTGTCCCATATTATCTCTCTAAATTCTTGGATTATGAGAAACATTTAGTAAAGTTTCTTCTTCCACTGTATCATGTCACTAACTATTTAACAGCACTCTAACACATCATGGTTGATAATTTCCATCCCAGGGTGGAGAGTTCAGGTCTGTTTCTATGGATTTGTATTTTTTATTGTATGAAGTTCTCAAATAGTAATTATTTTGAATTATTTAAGTACCCTTCCTAACAGGGTAATGCCACTGAAAACTTGTAAGCTCTGAGTTTGCAACTCCTCTATTTCTGTGGTACATCTAATCTAAAATAAAAAATTTTGTTTTGTGACCCAATAGACTAATTTTTGCATTTCTTTCAATATGATTCCAGGCTGAAGAGATTTTGTTATATTTTTTTATATGTGGATTACACAAGTAACTTTTAGATACTTTTACAGGTAGACATAATCTTAAACTAATAAATATTTTGAAAGTTACAGAATAAGAGAAATTGTTTTAAAGGCTTCAATTGCACAATGAATTCCTACACAAAACCAGCATCTTTTATCATGACTGTGCACCTATTTGTAATTTCTGCTCAACAAAATCCAAAAGAAAAAAGACAGAATTAAGAATTTTTTTGTCTTTATCTAAATTACACAAGTTCTATGCAGCATGTTCTCCTTGCTGGGCCCATCTAGGTTTTGTTGCTCTTCCATTTAAGAATAGACTCAAGCCTTTGCTGTGAAATAAACAAACAAAAAGTATTTCCAAGAGGAATAATTTTATCCCTCTCTAGGTAAGTCTCCCCCCTTCATCTTTAAATTCCTGTATTACTCTTGAAAGACACTGACAGCAGACTGAAGGCATTGTCAGACAAAAATTACTTCTGCAGCGGACAGGAATTCAATCTTGTAACACTACTTTTTGATCAGATAAATTTTTTGTAGACTCTCTCCTAAAATGGAAAGTATTTTTTTAATCATGTTCATCTTCTGGCAAAATGAGCCTCACAATTTCAAAGGAGGATAGTGAACAAGATAGTTTAGTGGAGAGGAAAATGATAGCTACTAGCTTTTGGACTGTCAGAAAAGAACACAATTAAAACATTACCCATTCACAACTGAACAGAAAGACTACAGGAGACAAGTATTTGCCAGAATATCTCCTAAGACTCAAACCATAACTACCTGATTTGACGTTTCACAAACAAAATGAGAGAAAAGTCAATCTGAAGGAGAAATTTTTTTTAGGTGTAAAACAGTGTTTCAGGCTAGATATAACACACTTGTGATGGCAGAACTAAACTAGTACCACTGTAAGCAAAACACTTCAATTAAGGACAAGTAAAAATCCAGCCAGGGCTGTCCCAAAATAGTCCTGTTCTGTAACAAGTAATCCACCACAATATAATACATTTGAGCCTCACACAGTTTGTATTGTTGCTCTTAGCAAGCTTCACTTATGTATAAAACCCCTAAAGCTGATGTATTAGCTGGTTTTTTTGTTTGTTTGTTTGTTTTTTTTTTCCTCAAGGAGAGAAAAATACTACAGAGCAATAAAGAAAATCTTAAATAAAAGAAAAACCCAGGAAAATTAACAAAAGAGCATATTCCTCAGCAACACTGAAAAACAAGAGCATCAAAATATGGCAGCGTATATAAGCTTTTAATTTCATTTTTTATACATGTCTGTTTTACTAAGCACACTTCTAGATTAAATAAAACAATGCTATTGGAAAATGTTTACATTTGGAATATCTTTTCACTTTAAAACACTGTGACATGACAGTAAAGTTTTACAAGCTGATAAAACACCTCTGTTATTGAGCAGAACTACTCTTTAGATTATTTCTGCAATGCACCCAGTGTGGAGTCTGACAATATCTATTTGGCTATGTCTTATGTTTAAAGGGTTTAATAGTATTTTGTGTAGATAACTACACTGTGTACAAATTCTTTGTCATTTATTTTGGTGGTGATGTATGTAGAGTTTAGTGTTAGCCACAGCAAATGCATTTTTTAAGGAAAACTACAATTGCTTATTCTTGAAACCTGCATTTTACACCTTTTGAGCATAAGCAGATAAATTTTCAGTGTCACTATTGCTGAGATTTCCTGCTATTTTTATTTTCTACTGACAGAATACTCAAAGCTGACAAATGTTGTAGAACAGACATAGATATTAAAAGCTTCAATTTACAGCAAATAGTGACAGTTTGTTTTTGCTGATCATAAACCAAAAATCTAAGACGTGTAAATAGAGGAAGGGTGGCAACAAAACACTAAGATAAATTTTTAAATAATCCCACAAGCAATAATGATATAGAGTAACACATCTGCTTTCATTGTGCATATACAACATCATCAGGTTTATGGATCTCGAAACAGCTCTTTTAAATCTGGCTTATATATAAAAAAAAATCAGGTACCATATGCATAAGTGAACAAGAAGCCCAGAAAGATAAAATGTATAGTATATCTAAGCATACCTTTTTGAACTGCTGGGATTTGCTGTGAATATTGCTGCTCTTCTTTACTAATGCTGTACTTATGTTTGATGAAGTGGTGTCTGTCACCTCTCCAGCTTCAGTCCCTAAAATGGTTATTTCTCCTGCCTCACTCCCCTCTCTTCTGCCCCCATAAAATGTGAGTAACCATTACCACTGAAGCTTTTCAACACGCAAAAAGTTCATATATATATTTCAATAACCATATCAAATACTTTATTTCAGTACACAGGTCTCTCAATCTGATTAATTTTAAGACCTTTTGTACAAAGTGAGGTAGTTGTCTGAGATGCTGAGGATCACACATTCCTGGTATTAAACACTGAATTGCTGGCTGCATGTCCTGTAAATTAGTAATATTAAAAGGCTCAGTATGAAGGATAAGGAAGGAAATTATAGCTGCCACTTCATGCCAGACTGTGTTGCAGACAGCTGAAGTAGTTGGTATTTATGATATCTGGCATCACTGTACTTCCCAGTTCCCACACTCTGCCTATCCTCTACACCTGTAGGAAGTCTGATGTAGCTGGAATATGTCAGACTGCACAAAGCACCTAAACAGGTCTGTGGATGGGCAGCTTCCCCTGCCTGATGGAGCTGATGGTCTTTGACCTCCTCCCACTAGCAAAGAATACTGGCACAAGAAAAGTGGGATTTACTAAGTGGCAGAAATGAAATATAAAATCATCTTCCCCTGACATCACAAATGAACATGTTGAGTAACTATTCTGTGACTTCAGTGTCCTGTGCTGCTGACCTGGCTACTGTGCACAGTCAAACAGGTCTGGCAGTACATTTCACTCCTTAAGAGATTTCCCCTTATTTTTTTACTCCTGTTTCACTGAGAATTTTTTCTCCCACACAGTCTACTCTAACAGAAGACCTGCCTGTGCTTGAAAACCTGCAATAGTGAGTTTGCATTCTGCACAGCTGACACTAAGCATTTTTGCATATTTTTTCCTGTCACTGCACTGTGAAAACTCCCATCACAAGCAAAGCACAGCACACACTATTTTGCTCTCCAGTAAGTTAAGAATTTCTAGTAAGACTAATTGTCAGTTTGTCACTCTTCCAGGGAAATATTTTATACTTTTGTTATAATATGTACAATAATTCCCTCAAGGGCAACAATCCTAAAGTTATATGCTTGATGAGTCAATTTTGGTTTTTTTCTCCTTTTCTTTTCCTAGTGATCATCTCTGGGAACAAACAAACAAACTAATGCTGAAAAACAAGACATTGAAACTCTATTTATTTTGTCTTTTCACATTGAAATTTACAAAGATGATTACAGAAGACACTTTTTCAGGCTTCACTGCTGCTTCCAAAGTCTCCAAAGGAAAAATCTTTTGAAAGCCAAACTTGACAAGAGCAGAAAACAACCTCATAAGGTAGGCAAAGTATGCCGTGGCACAATTCTCTACTGCCAACTGCTATTTTTGTTTACTAAGAAAATTGGGATTTTTATGCTCACATTCTTTCCTGACAAAGTTGTGCTTTCAGGTACATGAGGATATTTTAAAATTTCTCAACTTTTATTTTTATTTAACTTTATTATTTTTAACTTAACTTTTAATTTACTTTTAAAGTAAATTAACTTCTTTCCATTCTCCACTCATCTATGTAAGAGTCTTCAGGGTTGGGACAGAAAATTAAAAAAAAAAATTAGAAAACCTACTTGGAATTTCTAGCAAAACATATGCTATGAAGTGACATGATGGGTGAAATAAAAGGACTACAACTCCATGAGTTGTAGACAAAGGACATTCAGTGTACATTATTACCTTCTAATGAACTCTGCTGAGAAAGCTGAAAGCAAACTGAACCTGTATTCCAGATTTCATGTTTCCTTTAGGAACACTGTTAAACTGTCATCAGTGATGAAAGAAGTCAATTTGAGAATCTGAACATTTTTGTCACTCAAGATCACACTTTTTTCCTTCTTCAAAGACTTGCTTGAACATATTTCAACATACTTTTTCATGGAAAACCTCTTAACTTCATCCATCTTTCCCTGTAAGTGAACTTTTTAAACCTTTGACTTGCCTTGCTCCTCTGCTCTGAACTTTCTCTAATTGGTTCTCATGTTTTTGCAGCTGGATACATACCCTAAAATAGGGCTGACAGAACTGAGTACAGCAGGTACATTACTTCTCCTATGTCACAGGAGGCACCTCTGCACTGATGTGGTGGCATATGCTGATCCTCTGTGATTCCAGAGCTCATTCTGCAGATCCAGTGCTCAGAAGTCATTCCCTACCATGTATTCTTCCTTCAGTCAGTATTTTACACTCAGCTCTGCTGAACTGCAGGCTACTCTTTTCAGGACACAGTGCTATTTATATTTGAAATGCTTTTTTATTTTCCAAAATCATCAAGGGTGATTTTTCTTATTGTAACTCTGACTCCTTTTCTGTTATCTGCTCTTCAACTCTGCTAATCACCTTATCCTGCTATCATGCCTGCAGAAAACACACTTATCAAAAATGTACGTTCTCAATTTTTCAGAGGAAAGCTTTCTACACAAATTAACTGTATGACTGAACAATCACTAGGCAAGAATAGAGCAAGCAGAAGAAAAACAATGTCTGATATAAATACTGATATACCTTGTCTCTGTTATTCATGGTCTCATATACTTTTTAATTTTTCCCCTTTATTCTTGGTTAGCAATTGCTTATATTGCAAAGTCAGGACCAAGCAGTAGAAGGGAGTGTGCTTTAACCTTTTGTGCAGTAGAGCAGATATTTCTCCCAAACAAGCAAGACTGTGGTAAAGACAGTCAGACCTGGACTATAAAATGGGGTTAAAAACAGCATCCAGGAAATCTCTGCTTCAGAGATTACGGAAACATCTCATTTCCCCACTGCACTACTGGCTATTCTAGGAAATCAGCCACTGCCTTTGGCTCAAGAAAAAGGTGGACAACTTGAAAATGTTCTTACACATTCACAGTCATTCTGAAGAGTTATTTCCCAGTGAAGACACCTCACTCTGATCCAGTAAAGTGCAAAAATTAACACCCAGCAGGAGTAGGCCAGGCAGGTGTAGGTATCTATAGCTATTAAATGAATTATACAACACCTCTATTCATGGGACCTGTACAACAAGCACAGCAATGACAAAGAGGGAATCAAAGACAAAGTACAAAGCTGTAAATAGAACATGGATTGGATAATGTGAGTAAGGTCTTGGGTGAACAAAGTTTTCTTTAAAAGTTTTGGAAATTCTTCTACCAGAAGCTGAATAAATGTTTGAGCAATCAGGATTTGAATCCAGATGCTTTTCCTTCACAATACTTTGACGATCTGGCCATTCTCCACTGTCCATATAGCACAGCATCATTTCCCTCTGCCTATGCCACTCCTGTCCAGAAGCTACCTCACTGCCTTGGCCTCAATTTTAAATTTTTGACTTCTCTTTAGTTGGTTCTGTCCAACTTCAACCTTATACGAAAGGACCATCTCTTTTCCCCCCTGTCAATCCCATCCCTCTACCCTATCAAGGATGTTACCTTTATTGCCCAATCCCACATTGTCCTGGTTTCAGCTGGGACACAGTTAACTTTCTTTTTAGTAGGTGGGACTGCATTTAACACAAGATTTGTGTTGATAACACACTGATGTTTTGGTTGTTGCTAAGGTGTGCTTACCCAAGTCAAGGACTTTTCAGTGTCTCATGCTCCGACAGTGAGAAGCTGAACAAAAAGCTGGGAGGGAGCACAGCTGGGACAGCTGACCAAACTGGCTAAAGGGATATTCCACACCACAGAACATCATGCCCAGTGTATAAACTGGGGGAGCAATTTATGAGAGAATGATGACTGCTCAGGGATTGGCTGAGCATCAGTCAGTGGGTGGTCAGCAATTGTATTGTCTGTAACTTGTTTCTCTTGGGGTTTTAGTCCTCTCTCTTCCTCACTGTAATTATTATCACTAAAATAATTATTATGATAACATTTTACTTTGTTTCAATTATTAAACTGTCCTTATCTCAACCCATGAGTGTTTACATTTTTCCTGATCCTCCTCACAATCCCACCTGGGAGTGGGAAGTAGGGAATGAGTGGCTGCAAAGTTGCCAGCTGGGGATAAACCACAACACAAATAGAAAACTCCTGATGTGCTTTCAACAACCCATGTATGAACAGATCTCTTCTGACATACTATGGCAAGAATTATCTCATTATAACTCAACATTTTCAATAAGACCCCGTTAATATTGTGAAGCATCTAAACAGTTATTAAAAATAGTAAAAAAACTATAAAGCACTTTGGAAATGTTTACTCCCTTTGTCATTTTGTCTTTCAGACTCCTCGATTCTCAAGATCAGGAACTGTCTTGTATTTTGAACAGAGTCCAGGACATTTTGGTAGCATCCAAAATCTAACAATCATAACAGCAATAAAAGCAGTAACACATTTCAGATCCTGTCCTTAGAGACTTCATGTTTCAGAGGGTTCAGCCAATTAATGGAAAAATCAATGTTGCCAGTAATTGCTTTTAGAGTCAGTTGGTTCAACTAGTTTGAATCTGATGGTTATATTTCCACCCACTGTGTAAACAACCATGATGGAAAGCTCATTTGCATGGTTTTTAGAATACACCAGCACAAACTGAAGTGATCTGCATGATTTGCAAGACCTACAACATGATGTTTTTGTCAGTGCATGTGCCAACATTAAATAAAACCTTCTCTTGCAACCCAGTATGGGAGCAGGGTATTAGGAAAAACCTAATAGAACCATGTCTTTTTAGTTTTAACATATTTTGAGCTTTTTCCACCACTTAGTCCACAAAATTGTCAATCAGTAGAAATCCTAAAGTGAGACGGATGGTTTAGTTACTGTCAGTAACATATTTCAGAGGTCTGTAACAAATAGCAGCATCAAATGAATAAATAATGTTCAAAGCCTAACAGCCAGCTTCCGTAACAGTGTGAAAATATGTAAATGTTACATCGCTTTACTCTTCAAACTGGCTCGCCTTTCGTTCCTCAGAGACTCCTCTGTCAGAATAACAAGCTAAAAACAAAATATGAATGACAAGTGCACATACTGAGCTGATTGAGAACACAGAGTCGAACAGTAACCATATTAATCTAGTCTCTCAAAGAGGCTGTGTGAATTCCAGGCAGAAATATTGATTTTGATCTAGTCTACTGCAGCGTAGATTGCTAATTGGAGTTCAAAATCTATGCAGAGTGCTTCCCTAAAAAATGGCAACTTTCAGCACTTTCCTTAGTTCAATTAGGATACCTAGAATTTTATACTTAAAATCCATTAACATTGTTAAAAGCTTCTGCTATCACTATACATCCTTGACAAACATATGATTTGTGAATTTCCAGTATATAAATAATCATAGCCTAAAGATATAAGAAAACTGTAAATGTTATTAATGACTTTACTCTGGATCTGGATTTTTTCAGTGAAGTGAGTACGTGGTGGGCAGGTCAGTGAGGGTGATTCTGCCCCTCTGCTCTGGTGAGGCACCACCTGAAGCACTGCATCCAGCTCCTCAGCACAGGAAAGACATGGACCTGTTGGAGCAAGTCCAAAGGAGGGCCAACAAAGTGATTAGCAGGCAGGAGCACCAACCCTATGAAAAAATACTGCAGCCTTTCAGTTTCTGAAGGTGGCTTATAAGAAATATGAGGCTAGACCTTTTAGGAGGATCTCTTGCCACAGGACAAGGAGTAATGGTTTTAAACTAATAGGGGGTAGACTCAGACTAGACATAAGGAAGGAGTTTTTTACAATGAGGATGGTAAAGCACTGGAAGAGGTTATCCTGATAGGTGGTAGATGCTCCATCCCTGGAAACATTAAAGTCAGGTTGGGCATGGCTCCCCCCTGAACAGGATCTCTCCTACTGCCTCTTGGGGGGAGGCTGGTGGGCTTAATGAGTCAGAGGTTTACCACAGAAAGTCTTTTCTAATGTCCTTAGGATGCCTACTGTCAAACAGGAGCTGAAGCAGTCAAACCACAGGTAAGATTAGCCACAAATGAATGATGCTGTAAAGGTTTTATCAGAAAAAAACCCCAATATTATTTGTCCAAGAAAGGTCAAGAATCATTATTTTATATCTAGCTATGAAAAACTCTCAAGCTACTAAATTAAACTGAAACATTTCATTTAGAACTTTCACTGTGAAAGGTTAGGGGAACAGTTGCCTAAACTCCAATTAGTGCTGTATCCCGTGATTTTCACACACTAATTCACAAAGGCCCATTTTAATTAAAGGAAAAACGCCAGGTCACTTTTGTTGGCATCATTAGGTGGAAAAAACCTCCAAGACACCCAACAAACCAACAGCAAAAAAACCTCAAACAAACAAACAAAAAAAACAACCAAAAAAACCAACCAACCAAACAAAAAAAAAAAAAAAAACCCAGCAGGCACAAGAGCTGTTTACTACTCTCTAATGCTGTAAATAACAATTACATTCAATTGAAGATCAGGAACAAGGTCCGAAGTTTGAGCTAGTGTTACTCTTTACTGACTCTAAAAGTTTCTGAGATTGCAAAAGCAAGAGTACTAAGCATTTCCCCTCAAAAAAGTAAGTTCACAGGAAACCAAAAGATATTCTAAAATTGATGACAGTACCTCCTTGGCTGCTATTACAGAAGGACTGACCAAGGGTAGTTATTGGCCCAAATGGTCCATTATGTTGGTTAAAAAACAAGACTGAAAAACTTCCAGCCTTCCCTGGTAAAATTGATGTCATGTTATTCTGAGAGAGAAAAGGGCTGTTTGCCCTCTGAAGGAGAAAGGAAAGGTTAAGCTTTCCAAGTGGACCCATCTTTCATCCCCAAAACAATTGTGCTGACAGTAAACCATGAGCCTGCCACCACCTGGAGACTCATAGGTAGCAACAAGTGTCACTGCTTGCAGAGACTTAATGAACAAATTAATACCACTGGCTTGCTATTAGCCTGTAAATGCAACCCCATCCTGGTCTCTCAGTAGCTTCCAGTCAGTCTGCCTCTTTTTGTGCTGGATATCCATTAAGAGACACCTTCTAATTACAAAACTTCCAGAAAATCCATCAGATATCTTTTATCTACACTGTTTGTGCTGGCAGAACAGATGGAAGAGGCTGTTTGGAGAACCATGTGCTTCTCTCAAACTGCCACCCAAATAAAGGTGTAAAATGTTGGACTGCACACAGAGAAAATCCCTTTGCTAACCACAGACAAACACTCTTACACAGACAGTTCTGAGGCAGGTAAACCCTCGCAAATCAGTTCATGGTTTGACTGCTGCTACTGAGCTCTGAGGTTTCAGAATCCAGTCACTTCAGGTACTTTTCTTGTTCACCATTTATTACAGCAAAAACTTCCAGTAACCACCATATGAACACTGATTTCTGTTACAACATCGCTTCAGAGAAGCACACCAGGCATACAAACCATTAGGACAAGTTGGGAAGAGGCACAGGGTTAATTTATGAGAGGAGCTTTTGTTCTGCCAAAGAGAAAATGAACAGTGAACTTTTACTATGATCCTATTGTTCTGCATCACACATTGTGTAAAAGAAAAATACCTAGTACCCTGCTGAAAAGTTAAAAGAGAAGGCAGCCCCCACAACCTGGTACATTACTCCTAAACATTTGAGCACAGGAGCTAAATGAATAAACATCAGTGTGGAAAAATATTTTACTTAGTTTATGTAAGGATGAGTTCAGACCGGAGGTAGATAAATAAGCTGGCCAAAAAAGAAATTTTTTTGGATTTCTCCTTACAGATACTTACACTTGGCCAGCAAATCCAGCCAGAAACCTCCCCAGAGAGATAAAGTAAACCCGGATGTATTGCATCATCTTTCTTCCGGCTTTCCTTATTTCTCATTTTCCCCCATTTTATTTGCAGAATTATGCCAGTGTGGAAGACTTCACTCTTGCAACAGTGTCACTTGGAGTCTAAACAATTTTGATGCTTTGCAAAATCTTTTGATAAATACAAAGATGCTGCACTTCTTCAGGAACAGGGAGTGCACAGCTGGGACTGTGTCTTTTGTTTGAATGTAAAGCAATTGCAGTACCTCAGGCTTTCTACAGGCAAACCATGATCATGGCAGCAGTGGTCACAAAGACGTTTGTCATGCAGATTTGTCAAGGTTAATTTTTACACTGATCTGTTTGTTTCTTTCTTCAATTGCTTTCTATTTAATTATGAACAGGAATCTTGAGTGTATTTCAGCAAGACATGAAATAGTAACACCTAAAAATGGACTGTTCCTTTATTCAACACCAAGACATTTATCAAATGCAAAGTGTTCATCACATGGTTTGCACCCAATTTCATTAGATTCCAATTGCTTTTGACAGTGAAGAAAAATAATTCTGCATCACCACGCAAATGGCAGCATAGTAACCCATTTCTAAGTATTCACCACAAAGCAAAAGATTTCAGCTACGGTATCAGATTCCTCCAGCTTCATATAACAAGACCCAACCAAATGACAACTATTCCATGCTGCTAATGTGGAAATATTTTAACCTATATTTTTCTTTCTGAAAGCCAAATCTTTTCTTCTTGCAAATTACATTAAAAGAAAACCCCAAAAAACAATGTGGTTGGCAAGTAAGATATACACTATGTATCACCTTAGGTTTCCTTTTGCATACTGCTACAGGTAGACTTTTTCATTTGAATTCTATTGGAAAAAAAAGATGTCTTGCCTGTGTACACAGATTAACCAATGTTTATAGACCAGCCACCAGATAAAGTAACTGTGATGATCCTACAGTCACTCTAACTGCACATCGTGTTGGTAGAAAGCCTCCTCACCCTGCTTCTTTTACTTCAGCCAAAGTTTGTTGTCTTGACAAGCCAGAGGGAGGTGTAAGACACCACACACTCCATAGGTATACATCTGATTTTTGTAACTTTGCTAGGACATCTGTGGGTAAGCCACAAAAAATGCATTATAAACACATTTCACCACCGTATTATATTTTTAAAAGAACCAATTTATAGCTGTAAGCTGGAGAATGGATAAGCTCATAGAATTAAATGCATAGCCCTAATTTTTCAATGTATATCCTTTTTTCATCTAAATAAAACATTTTTTGAAAAAGAACAGTAAACAATTATATATAGAAAATATGTACTGTTACTAAACCTTTTGAAAGTATTCTTAAATGTAAACTGCAAATACATGTTTTTAAGAGATGCTGATAGGGGTTTTGGAAAGTGCCCCATGGATCATTCTAAAATTCAGAAAAACTTCCAATATAATGTCATGATAGAATGGGTAAGAAAATATATTGAAGCAAGACATAAGAATAGAGCAGTTCATCTAGACTGCAACCAGTTATGAATAATTTTAATAAATATGCAAAGACTACATTCTGCCACATCAAACAGCTAGTCAGTTGTAAACCTACAATACATTTTTAGGCTATAGTATGTGTGTATCTAGAATGACATAATTAATGATGATCTCCATGAATATAGTAATTTGGATTCTAAAATATCTACATTTTGCATCAGCTCATCCCGTGATTAATTTTGATAATCTCAGTATTTTACCAATGAATATTATTTTTACAAATTTATATTTAACACAATTTTTTTTTTAAATTTCATGTCAACAGACTTCTGCATTTCAATGCCCATTGTTTTCTAAATATATCCTTCTCCTGGTAAAGAATGAATTGGAACTGAGTTAGTGGATGCATTTACTGAACAATAGGTAATTTCAGCACTAAACCAAACATATACAGGAAAGTGGGAGAATATTTATGGACAGATGAGTGTGTGGAGACATACACCACAAACATATAAACCTTTTTAGAAGTCTAACTTTATCCTTTCATCAGAAACACAGGAGATGTTTCACCTCATCTTACTCCAGACTCCTTACTTTTCCAATACACATACTCTTAAGTGTTCATATATTTATTGCCATGCCAATGTACAAATGTTTAAGTGAAAGCACTGATTCCCTGCTCCATTGTTTGTGAAACACATAGAGAGGAAGATTTGGTGTGAAATACATCCTAGTATTATCTAATACCACAAATCAATCCTTTACAGGGAAATCAGAATTATTAATGTTCATCCTTGACATGAGGTCTCATTTTCTTACACATAAATGCTAATACCTTCTTCAGTGAGGAAATAATGAAAGTAACTCACACTACTTTGTGAACACATGTAAACCTGACTCTAGCAAACTAAGTTTCAGAGTATTAAAACTAAATATTAAGCTTAATGAAGCAATGAAACTACATTGATGAATACTTGTATAAATTAGTGGATACAGGAGGTGCCAAGCAAAGGGAATAGGAAATTTCAATTAATGTCTGGCATTTATATGCTGATATGCAAATATTACTGAAAAAAATAATCAAGTAGTGCAATAGTTAAAAAAAAAACAACCATCAGGACAGCCATATCTCAATGGAAATCCCAACACAACACCAGCGTTTAAAAGGCCATTATTTATCTTTGCAAACTCAAGTGTCAAAATATTTATGATTGCTCAAGTCACTGTCACTAGTCTAATAAGATGCACCTGTGGGTTTCAGGTTGGTTGATAAGAAACTACCTGCAAACTCTCCTCCATAAAGCAATGTGGGATGTACAGATTACTGCAATGTTTAAACACATATTTGTCCCATCCAAAGCTATGAATCTATGCAGTGAATCACTTGGATTTGATACACCATTAGTAGCCAGATTTTGACCACAGGCACACCTGAATCTCTAGGGCAATTTGGTTGGCAATATCTCATCATGTGAACAGGACTGTGCTAAAGAGGAAAGCAGGAAAAAATCAACATATCCGGAAGAGATTAAAATTTCATTATAGTATGCATCTACAGAACAGTCTCAAAACTGAAGCAAAAAGTAAACAAATTAATCAAAACCTAAATTGTGACATGCCAGACTGAATTTGCAAGAATTTCACTTCCAGAAAGAAATTATTTTGTTTCAATTCCCAGAGCGAAACTGCAAATTAAAGGCAACCAACAAACAAAAAAAAGGTTAATATTACTAATTCAAAATTAAACAAACAAAAGCAAAATGGCTTGGTGAAGAAATTTGTAGGCAATAGAGCATAATTTGTTGTACCAATGTGTAAAAGTGTTTTTGAACCACCTCTCCTAGTTAAAGCAGAAGTATCACACCAGAGGCTACCTCAGATGCATCAGGTCAGGCAGAGCAAGTATCCAAATATGCCAAAGAGAATTCACCCTCAACAGCTTTCAATAAAAATGCAATTTACAGGAGACAACCTCATGAAAAGATCTGTCCCTCAAGTTCTCCATATCAGAGCAGCTCTTGACTCTTTCCATTATTGGTTAGTCCCACGGAAAGGGCTGTGGGATCTTGGACCTAAACGCTGTTTGACCTCTGTGTGTTGAAGAGTAGATCTTTATGCCTTTGTCCTGTCTATAGCACTCGAGAAAATTCTTGTGGAGTTACAGAAAATAAAGCCCTGGCTTGGTAGGGGATGAAGTGAAGTGAGTTCCCAGTGAAGGGAACAGAGCTGTGTGCTCCAACGCTGCTCCGCACTGACTGGCTGATTTCTTACCAGCCATCCAACCTGCCAGTTCTCCACTGCAAAAGCTACGGACACGGTACAGTTTTTGGGAGGTGAAGACAGCTTGTTTTGAGATCTTTGAAAAGTTACTAAATTGACACATGAGATCTGTGACAGACATGGAACTGGGATTCTATCTTATACCTTGTAAGCTTCTGGATACCTCTCCAGTTTAAAGAACAACTTGAAACTCAAATGCCCACTGCACTATTCACCCAGCAGATGCTTCCAAATTTATTCTAGGAAAATTTACTCATACTACATAAGTATTTCAAGCAAATCTCCTAAGCCACTGTCCAAATTACAGCCTTTAATCCCCTGAATTTAACAGTTCTTTTAACTGTAGTTTCCTATTTTCTACCAAAAAGCTGCCCCAAACCCCAGTCTGCCTTAAAATCACGACCAGAGAGGATTAGTGCTTTCTATTCTGAATTAAAATACTACTGAGTAGCAGCCACATAAAAAGTGCACATAGAAGGTTCATTATTTTGACATGTTAATGACAAATACAACAGGTTAGAAATTCCATGTCTTGTTATAGATTTGTCCCAAGAATAAAAGAAAAGGTAAAAATCTACTCTTCAAGAAAGATTCACACAGATAAAACTGTAAGTAGGCCAGCAAAGAAAGAAAATGTGCAGCTGTAGTCAGATGTTAGTATTGACTACTGGATGTAACCAGTTTGTTTTAAAACCATCGCACCTTTAGAGCTGTATCTACAAGAGAAATAAGAGAACTGTATCCAGTTACCTTATTTCCCCTATTCCTGTGTACCTTACATATACAGAAAAGTGAACAACCCACAGCAAGTATTTTCATCCATAACTCACTTAACTGGAATCAGACCAGAGAGGCAAACATTAAAGGCTACAAGACAAGAGCATTTCTGTAAGCAGCTCATCCCACAGGCAGCCTTATTTTCAGTCACACTTAGGACCACAAACACAGAAAAACTTAATACAGCACTTAAATATGTTTCTCCTGGAAAAGCACACATTGAGTGGAATAGGGAACAGTAGGGTTTCTTTTGTATTGTTCACAGTTCTGCATCACTTGGTAGCTATCCAGAAACATCCTTTCTTGTTATTAACACAGAATAAATTCAATCTCCCTTCAGTTATCTTTTTATTACACAAAACAGATGAAAGCTACCTACAAGAATTCCATTAATGAGACTTCCACATTTTCAGCATCACCAGATTCATGTGAAACACAGGCTGTTGGAACTTCCTCCCTCCCCTATTCTCTGAACACAAGAAAAATCCAGACTTCCAATTAGCTTACTGATGCTGGGTGGGGTTAATTTTTTAGTTCTTAAAAGCACTTGTATTCTCTTCATAAAACGTTTGCTTAATTGGTGCACAAAGCAGACTCAGGTTCTCCTCCTCATGCCTCTGGACACACGGCTGAGGGTTGATGTAACCAGCCCCTGGAGCTTAAACCTGCTTCAGCTGGGCCACCTCTGCTCTGGCTGCACCGCTGCTCTCTGGGCTAGTGCTGCCAGTCAGGCACTGAGTTCAAGGAAGTAATTCAGACTAGAAATGCCAAAATAAGTTTCCTGCCACATCAGCCCCTGAAAACCCTTGCTTCATGGTCACATAAGAGCCAGCACTGCTGGGGCTCACAGGAGCCTGGCATCAGCAACAGTGATGCCCAAGGGCCTGGCCCTTCCTCTCTGGGTCTCAAGAACATGGCTTAGTTTTAGGTGAACTGTCTTGGTCCCTGAGGTGCTCAGTTCACTATAGGGACAACCTAAAGTGACTCTGTTCTTGTGAATGCTTGACTCACATATATATGTATGTGTGTGTGTATATATGTATGTATATATAAAAAAAAAAAACATCCTGCACTAAAAGTAGCAATTGTGCCATAAGTCTTTTAATAAAATGCAAGCAGAACATTTGACTCTAGCACTAAATACAATGCACAAGTGTCAAAAGCATGTAGTCTTGAATGATCTTTACATGCCACTTTGTTCATCCTATTAAGATGCTAGTTGTTTCTTTGATTTATCTGATAATAAATTTTTTATGACTAGTGAGTCCCATAAAAATTGCTCTGGTGCTGACTACTTTGATTAATAAGACCAAAGAATCGAAACTGTCAGAAATTCATGGGCAGGAGTAAATTACTGCCAAACATAGATTTAGATATTCCATAAAATATAGACTAAAAAAAGGTTGATTTGGTAATTTTATCTTGCATCAATTTCCTTGATATAATTTATATTCAGGATCATCACTGTCATTCCTTGCATACCTTTTCTTTTTTAAAAGTCAACAATAGTGTAAATCTGAATTTTGGAGAAATGAACAGGAAACAGAACAGCCCAATACCCAAAGCTCACATTTGGAATTTAGCTTGGAAATTATATCCAGCTGAAAGGTGATTAAAACCTGTGTTCTAAGAGCTGCAGCTTTTTTAAGCAAAATCCTTTTACATTAAGAATCAAAATGGACACACATATATTCATGCCTAAATTCTACCCTTCTAGAACTGTGATCTTTCTTCCTTGGAGTCTTTGTAGGTAGCAGGTTCTTGCAACACATCTTTGAAGAGTTCTGGATCCCACTCTCTTACCTTGAATTCCCAAAACATTTAATGTGCAGAAAGTACCATAGAAGTAGACACTGAAGCAGGTCAGAGGTAGAAATCTGGGTACACATGTGAATACAGATCAAGCATATCCTCTTCCTACAAAGAGAACATACTTAAAGCACTGGGTATAGGATTTGCTCCATCTACTTCTGCATATATTTACCATCCTGTGACAGCAATTTGGTGCAAATGTATTTTCGTAGGATTGAAAACCTACCTGATCAAAGATTACTACAGATAACCAAAAGGAGTTAGGGAATCACTGTCCCACATTCAGTGAAACACATGCTACTGTCTACATTCAGAAAGCATTGAAATGCAGGACAGGAAGTCTGGTGTCATATATAGCAGAAGTTCTTGCTTTTCAGCTTACACTTTTCAAAAATAAGTTAATTTTAATGACAAGAATTTAAAGTGAAATCTGATCATAACCATTTTCCACCCTGTGTTTTACTTGTATGGGGCTGTAAAAGTGCATATAAATGGGATGACAGTAATACCTGCTAAAATAAAATCATAGCTTTTAAGAAGTTTATCAGAGCTTGTGTTACAAGTGGCTACAGGAAATTACACCAGAATAATTCCAACCTCAGCCTTCCACTGAATAAATGATTGATAAAGGCAATCATAAAATTAGGGACACCTCTCCATCTAGCTGATAGCCCTCACCAGAAGGGTAAAAAAATTGCTAAAGATCACACAAAACCCTGAAATAATGTGAAACTGAATGAAGAAACTGGAGTTCAATAAAAACCAGCATGCAATAAAACAGATATGATTGCATAGAGAATAGAAATTGCAGACAGATCTGCTTGATTATAAAAGTGCCACTTTTAAATTTATTTCTCAAATAAAACAGCAAATGTGTGCAGTAACTCTTCTTGTTTGGTTATAAAGAACCAATCTGAAGAAGAAAACAAGAAAGCAAATCAACTGAATTTTGAAGA
The DNA here is from genome assembly GCF_050655825.1 of Lonchura striata. Lineage (NCBI taxonomy): Eukaryota > Metazoa > Chordata > Aves > Passeriformes > Estrildidae > Lonchura > Lonchura striata. The sequence continues at coordinate 20,965,980 of NC_140704.1, read as the reverse complement.
TTACAAAGGGTTAAGAGACCACTATGAACTGTTAGATGCACCATTTTACCAGAAACAGCTTATTAAGTGGAAAACCTATGTTTTCCACATTAGTCCTCAACTAATATTGTTCTGTCTGCCATTTCCAATTTATTCTTCATCCCCTTTCTGTGTCAAGGATTTTCTTTAAAACTCTCTATTCTTTTTTTACCTACAGTAAAATCAAAATTTTATTCCCTGCAATATCCTCGCCAACAGACAAAAAAATCCCAAAACAGAACAAAACAAAAAAGCCTAAAAAAAAAAAAAAACACCAAAAAAAAACCCAAACAAACAAAAAACCCCACAAACAGAAAACCTAAGCAAACAAACAAAGAAAAAACAAACCCCAAAAAACCAAAAACAAAACCCAAACAAGATTAGGTGAGTTACGCTCAAAGAGCAGCAGCTTAATTTCTGAAGTGCATCTATTTTGAACATACTGCCTTTGGTTAGCAACAACAGCCCGCAGAAATGTTGAGGGAAGCCCCGAATCCCTTGGAGATGATGGTCTCACCACACCCACAGCAGTCGGAGCAGCAGAACATACAGCTGGACACAATGCCATGCCAGAACTGTGACAGTTCTGGTAAAGTCTAAATTCAGGCTATGGATCATCACCTTTGGATACTACACACAGTGTCTTAAACTCCATCATGGATCGTACAACAACCTTCACACTGAGATGTTGCTCTAAAACACAATTTTCCAGAAGCTTGCCCTACTAAGTTGTACCTTGCTTTCCTTTATCTGCTCGACTTCTGCTCTCAAATAATTGAGGTGTCTGTATTTAAGCACATTTTTAACATCCCTTTAAAACTACTGATACCAGATTGAATTCAGCATCAGCCCCAGCTGATGTCAGATTAGTGAGTATGGGAATAAGAACTTACTACTTACCACATCAGCTGGGGCTGATGCCGAATTCAGTCAAACCTTTCAGATGTAACACTGAACTGTGAGCTTTGGTTACAGCTCTTAAAATGTTTTTCAGTGCTGACTGCATTCTGGAAAGATGCATCCACTTGCTTTTATCTCTTCCTTTAATCCTAACCACACCATGTGGTATATCTTGCATATTTTATTCACAGATATGCAATTCTTCATTAAGCTGCTTTAAAATATACTGTGTACCCAGTTAATTAAACTGAATGATTAAATGACCCAGGACAGCCTGTACCTTCACTGTTATCTTTCACAAGCTTCCAGGTCACCAAAAACAACTGTGTATTTGCTTCCAAATACCTGAGGAAAACATTTAATGACTCTAGGTCAGATCTCTGTGAACCTCACCAGAAACATTCTCTTTGGTAGTTGTCTCCCAAGACCTGTCAGGATGTTGATAATTCTTCTTAATGTTTTTTTGAAATTATGCAGGGCTCATTTTCTAGCAACAATGTTGTGTAGCTGTACAAGCTAAATGTCTCATAAAATTCTATGGTTAGAGAGTTGCCTTGACCAACCAAACTTACAGTATTTATAATATGTAATGCTTCTTTAGGAAAAATTCTCAAAATCATAGTCATACCTTAAAGAGTATTAATGACATTCATATTACAGTAACTTTCTTTATATCATCACCAGTAGAATCCCATGTCTCTTCCTCACTATTTAAAACAAAATTAATTCAGAGTAAACTAGTTCACAATAATCCAATTTGGTCTATTCACCTTCCTTGATGCTGGAAAGATACTAGTACTTCTGTCACTTTTTGGGTTTTTCACTGACACAGTAATTTAATATAGACAAAATTTGGGTGAGTCTAGACTCTGTCGGTCAAGTCTTCTAAATCTTCTGCATGCATGCCTAGAGGCTTGGATGTTTAAAACCATCTCACAACAAAATCTTGGTCAAGCTTATACTTGAGGGACTAAAAAATAACTCATCTTCCCTAAATTATCACCAGCTTGCACTGAACAGAAGCATAACAGAACATGACTCTCCTTCCCTTGTCATTATTAATAATCTATCACAGTTCAGAATAGGGACCATTTAGTTTCCAAGATTTATCATAATCAGATAGTTATAAGTAGTCTCTCTAACGGGTAAGAAATAGATCCCACTTTGGATTTGCCCCTTTTCCCACTGCAGAAACTTGTTTCAATCTCCTCTATCATTTTTCCTGCCCAAGGTTCCACTTGCCTGAAGCTGCACATCTCACTCTGCTTGCCTGCTTATACCCTAGGTTCTAGAGGGTCTAAGAACCTGTTCTCTAGGCCAGGTCCTTGATCCTGTTATTTACCAGGTGGTTTTTTTTGTACATCTCTACTTAGTACTAATTTTGGATTTATCATAATTACCACTGATTTTTAACTCTGCTACTGATCTTGCCTTGCCCTATAGTTTGATGCAACTCTGTATGTCTCCCTACTCAAACCATGCACCCTACTACTGCTTCCCTAGCTTTGGTTTCATACAGTCCTCAGCTTCTGCATTTCTCTGTTCCAATTTCACTTCTAACAGGTCCAGATATCTGCCCCAGTGACATAAACCCTAGGTTATCATCCTTGACATGGCAAATGGATTACTGCATAATATTCTAAAATTTAGATAAAGTTCCTATCAAAAGGAACAGCAGTATTAGTAGTTCCATCAATATTTATATGTGCAGTATCTGTCAGATACATCAGTGATAGCTTTGGTTTTATTACAGATCCATCTTAGCAATATATAAACAAAAATATACAGACATAGTGTTTTTATTGTTTATCTTTTGACATGGGTTCCAGTTAGCTCTTCTTTAGGGAAGAGTTACAGATTTGCATGTAAATGTTGTCTAAAGATGTCAGGACTCCGAGTCATCTATTTTCTCTGTTGGAAAAAATGTACTAATATATTTATCAATTTTTAAAATACAGCCAATAAATACAATATGTGGTTGGACTACAAATCAGCATTTTATTATAAAATATACAGTAACATGTCTTCAATACAACAGAACCAAACATAGATGACATTTTTATATTTCCCCACATCAGGTTTATAATAGATTTTTATTGGTAAATTTAAATTTCTTTTACTGGTGCGTGATGAAAATGTGTGAATCAGGACTATTAATGCTTGTTTACTTCTCAGCTATGACGGTCTTGCTTCTTGCCATCCTTTGAGAGAAGCTTAATTTGTCATGAGCTCATCTTCACAGGAGATGTGGCATCTCAGAGATTCCCACCTAACATAGGTCACTGAGGTCATCTTTTTTCCACTACCTTTACCCAGGTTTTGAAACCATGCTGGAATAAATAAGGTCACAGCTGCCACTGGCACAGATGTTACATCCATGTCAGGAGTCAAATAGTAAAGATGCCAGGCTAAAAAGTCATTGAAATATTTAAATGAGCTCCAGCAATGGAATGTTGGACGCACACCACTACCTTATCTCTTGTACAGGCCCAGGACAATCAGAGTGCAAATGAGAAGGGAAAATAAGTACTCACTAACTGTGTATGCTGTGAGTGCATGAACATGAGCAATTCTTCTAGGAATAGTGAGAATACTGTATTTGTAGAGCTGCATCTAAGAGAAAACTAATGCATGAAGCCTTCTATTCCATTGTCCTGGTTTTATCTGGGGTATAGTTAATTTTTTCCCTAGTACCTGGTACAGGGCAGTGTTTTGGATGCAGGATGAGAATAATGTTGATAACACGCTGATGTTTTGGTTGCTGCTGAGTAGTGTTTGCACTGAGCCAAGGACTTTCATATTTCATGCTCTGAATATGAGGAGCTACACAAGAATCTGGGGAAGGGAGAGGGACACCTCTGGGACAGCTGACCAAACTAGACAAAGGGATATTCCACACCAGAGAACATCCATGCCCCCAGTGTAGAAACTGGGAGGAGTTGGCCAAAAAGGACTGATTGCTGCTCAGGGATGGGCTCAGTCTTGGTCACTGTGTAGTGAGAAATCATATTGTGCAACACCTGTTGGGGTTTATTATTCTCTTTCTTCTTTATTTTATTACTATTATTATATTTTAATATCAGTAGTATTATTATATGTACCTTGTTTCAATTATTGAATTGCTCTTAACTCAAGCTTTTTCCTTTCCTGATTCTTCTCTCCATCCTGTGGGGTGTAGGGGAAGGAGTGAACAGCTGTGTGCTTCTGAATTGCTGTCTGGGGTTAAACTACAACATCCACAAACTACCAAAGAATACTAGAAACAAAATCAAAGAAAAGTAAAGAAGGTAAATGGCCTGTAAAGAAGGTATTATGGCCTGTCTTTCTCAGCAAGGCAGGGTAAACTTACACTATCCAAGTTCTTTAAATCTTTACTGACCTCTGTGGATCATATAAACAGCTGAAGGTGTCTGACTGAGCTCTGCTGAAACGGATCTACAAATGTTTCAAGTAACTGGTCTGTGCTCTTCTAGATGATCTTTATTCTCCCAAGAAGTACAGAATACAAACCATTCAAAACTACACCTGAAATCAACTGTGTCCAGTTCTTTTTGGTGCCGTCACAAGATTAGACAATGATTAGGGAATTTAATTTTACTTAGAGACAGCCAAAGAAAAGCATTCTTTCTAGGTATCGCTACAGCCTAAGTGCAAAAAAAAAGTAAGATTTTCATAACCCCAAATTATTTTTTCCTAATGAATATGTAAGTTATATAACAACAATTTTTAAGTTATGAAAAAATACCAGTAATTATGAACTACTGCACAAAACTGCCATACATGTTTACTTAAACAGATTATTAAATGGAGGATAATAATAATAATAATAATAATGCATAATTATTCTTCTTTATATTAACATAAAACAGAGCTTTGCCTCCTTTAGTTTAATATCAGTGGCATTGTGCAGTTATCTGAATATATTATGGGGGTTTCATTAGAATTTTTCACTCAACTATCAGGAGATGTGAATGCAAGGTCTGCCTACATCACAGACATGCTGTCCTCTGCCACAGGTAATCACACCATGTACTCCTATCCAATTGATCAGTGCTCACTGAAACAAGACTTTGGCCTCCATTTTTTTGTGTTGGAAGACTATTTCTAGCAGAAGGCTATTTATCACCTTGCTCCTTTAATAATTAGAGACCTTCCTTCAAATATACACCTGACCAGCTTATTTATATTTTTTCCTATATCCACCACTTTTTTATGTCTTAAATGAAGTTTCTTCCTCTGCCAATGACAGCCATGACTCCTGTTATCAGGCTTGACTTTGCTAAATAAATAAAATATCTTTTAAATTTCCTCTTCTTTTTTCATTAATTTCACTATCCTCTTATATTTTCACACTTTGCCTGTACCTGCATGAATTCACCTTTCACGAATATAATGACCACAACTGTGAAATATTTCCTTTTCTGTACTGGAAATTTTCCGCTCCTTTAGCCAAGCTCTGGGGATTGTGCTTATCTTTCTCTCCCCCTCACTCCAGCATATCACACCAGTGGCTTGCCTGTAACTAATACACTCAAGCCTTCCTCTTTGCTTACTAATTCTTACTGTGTAGTATGCTGATTTTTTCCTATGCTGCTAGCTTTGCACCATCAGCAAACATAGTTTAAGTACTCCTGCTTTTTGCGCTAGCATAAAAAAATCAGGTTCTTGGAGGTCCTAGACTGTGCTGCACAAGTAACACCATTTCAGGACTATCTCCATATCAGTTCAACCTGATGATGCCTCCATATCAACTGCTGCCAATTACCACTTTCCCAACATGCTTCCCAAGAACCAACATATAGATTCTCCACTTGGTTGACCTCTTTTCCACTCCTTAATAGGTGGTTTTGCTGATTATCATCTTTACATCATTGGACAGCACCAACCGTGCAGCTGGTTTAACTTAAACAGGCTTAACAACTGTGGAACAAGATCACCAGTTATTTCAAGAGACTATTCATATTCTAGTGCACTATTCTGAGTATCTTGCCAGTCTCCTTGAGTTGCTAAAAATAAATCCTGAAATACTCTTCATTAATGTAATCCAGAAGAGGAATCTGTTCCTTCATGACCTACGTCTGTTGCCCTGGAAGCAGCTGCTGCATAATAGTGGGGTTCAGTACAACAACTCATTCCCAAGAAGCTGGGGAGATTGTCTCTACACAGAGGGCTGAATCAAGAGTGGATTTTTCCACACTGTCACTGTTGATGAAATGGGATTTTCAATTGCAATGCTCAGCACAGAGCAACCTGCCCAGGGAAACCTATGTTCCAATGCTGCCAAGTGATATATGCTCAGCACTGCATTTGTCAAACCATTTCCTCCACTAAGAGTTCATGTGTCAGTCTTGAAAATGGCTTGCTCTTCTACTACCTTTCCTGATGGAAATGGGAAAAGTGCAACTTGCTTCGTTTCACAAAACATCTTGTTGAGCCTCTTGACTCCAAATTGACTGCCTTGCAGGGAAAATTTGCTTTCTAAGATGTAAAAATGGTGTGACTCTTCAATCGTAATTCTGCCTCACTGGAATACGAAGGTCAAACAGGGAAACAACAATCATTAGATAAAGTGTTAAAAAGGGATTTCTGGGTTTAAGGGCAGTTTAAAAATGCATTCAGGACCCAGCAATTTCTTTTGTTTTAGCTGGAACTACACTATTAGCTGTTGATATCTGCATTAGACTCTGCTGTGATAAAAATCAAAATCTTTCTGTTACAAACATGCAAAGAATAAGTTCCACATGAAGATGGATCAAGAGAACATGAATAACTCCAGAAATGTACCAGAAGAGCAGCTTTCTGGACTAACTTTGCTGTAAATGCCAGCAACCAAACCCACCCACTGATACCAATTCCACATCTCAGTTTTATCTCATCTTAATCAAATCAATAATTATCTTATATAAATCCTGGGGAACTAGAATTTTATTCTTCATAGGAGCTTAATTCATTGTTTTCTTTCTAACATTTAAGTCTGTGTGCACTTATCTCAGTACATTGTGACCACTAAATCACACAATACATCATCTCTTTGTCAGTATCCTAGACAGAGAAGATCCTTTGAGAATATGCTTACAACATAAAGGTCATTCTGAAAGTTGACTAAAGGCATGAATAAAAAATAAAACATTTAGTAAAGCCCTTTGAGGAGACAAGATTGCCATTATCCTTCACTGTTTAAGCAATTTCTTCAACTGCTTTTCAACACTATTGTAACATCAGACGGCGAGTTTAATGGCAGCTCCTAAGTATATATAGAACCAAAGCCAAAATTCAGCTTAGTAAAGTTTCAGAAAGTTACACAGCAGTGAGAGATTAAGAATCATTATACACTTGGCAAACTGACCTATTTCCAAACGATGCTGTCACCAGATGATATGTGCAGTGGGTGTATTTTAGCCAACAAAAGCTAGCAAAGTGCCAAGAGCTGCTGAATTTCCTGTTAAGAATTAAGAGCCCCTCCACACACATTTTCCAGCACAATATACGGCCCATCTTTTTGTCAGCACAAGTCTTCCTTGAAAAATTAGGGTTGAAAAAAATCACCAGGCACCATTTCTCATGGAAGGTAAGGAAATTAAAGGAAATTAAAGAAGCTACAAAGAAAGAGCCTGATCTGAGGGTCTCACTGGTTAACATGCTTCTGAAGTAAAGTGCAATTCTAGTTTTATACTTGGTGCATGAGTACCATGTAAAACAGGAGTGTATAAATGTAAAAGTATGCAAGACAAATGACATTTTATCTTTAGACAAAATCATCCCTCATGCGTGTCATCCCTACTTATCAATTAATCACTAGAGCATGAATATCCCAAGACAAGGCTAAAAATGGGACATAATTTTTCACTAAATATGCTTGAAATAGCCAGTACATTTCACAAAGGAAAAGAAGAGGTTTGAGATCTACTTGGTAGCTGCTTCCCAAGTTCAACCCCATAGAATCTGAATGGAGAATCTCTGGCACTGACTGCAGTGATAGCTTGCTTGTGCCAGTCTTCAGCAGAAACCTCAAGGTTTATTTATATGACTGCAAGTGAGTGCATTTTCAGGAGCTAATGAATTACTAATTTCTTGTTACATTAACAGCAACTGAGCAAACAAAGTTCTAGCCATTGCAAACACAAAATAAAACGTACTAGCATAACCCCCTTAGTGAAAATTTAACTTGGTGAGCCTCTGAAACTTGGGACTGTATAAGCCTACCTTCACTGTCTTAGTTATTCTAGGCAATGTGAAACTTGTAAAAAAAAAGCAAAGTCAGTATTTCCAATCAGCTAGCAAAAACAATGGGCATAGGGAAACAAATCTCTGTCTCTGGAGTTCAAAATTCATCTGCCACACAGAAACATAGTTCTGGTTCATTAGAGTCTACATCTTCCAGTACCTGAAAGCAAACATACTGGTCTGATGGTCAGCTACTGATCTGTGTTCTATCTTCTCAGTGTTGCAAGTGAGGTTAGCTAAGCAGCAACCTTTCCAATCATTCATTTAATGAAAAGCCTACTGCTCTGCCTCACAGTAAAATTTTATCTGTCTCAATCTATCAAATGTTGGAAGATTAAAATAAAACACATGAAAACTCAAGAACCTGACTTTTCTTATTTAGATACCCACAGGGAAAAATGCTAAGTTCACATATGAACCTTGTGTTTTGCTTAATAGGAAAAAGGCACACTACCTGTTCAAAGGCTCTGAAAGAAAAAGGCAGTTGAAGAAACTGTACAGTCATTAGTAGGAAAAGATCAAAATCCACCATGAAAAACAGTTTAATTTCTTCTGATTGTAATGCTTACCTGCTTTTGTGCACAACAATACTACTAAACCTGTTACCTAGACCATGCCACTGCTTTTGAGTTTTACCTCCTAAAACCAAAGGAAAACAGAGGAATGTCTTTAGGAAATGGCATCCCAGTAATTCTCATATTTAGAGGAAACTGGAAATAAAAAGGACAATCTTTTTCCAGTAGGAAAATCCATGAACTCTCTTCTTAGCTGGGCAAACAAGGAAAATTGAGATTCAAAAAAAAGTTGCTACTGATTTTCTAAGAAACCATACTGATAATTTTTATTTATGATTTAAATATAAAATGGTCATATGGTAAAAATCTAAAATTGACATATAATTATCTTCATACATTTGGTTTCTGTCACTAAAGTTTGAAAATTGTGGCACATTAATGAAATAAACTTATAAGATCAAAGCAGAAATCATGAATGAGCCACAGAAAGATGATTTTTCATTTTTCTCCCTATGAATGGCCAGTCTGATTCTGCTTACACCATTAACTAGACAGGTTTCAAATATTTACTGAGGACAAAATCAAAACTGGCCCTTTAGCCAGTAAGACACTGCTACACCTAACAAAGAATAAGACAACAAATCTAATATGGCTAACTTAGAAACAAAGAACAACAGCTGAGCTAACTGATGAAATACAGAATCTTCTTGTCAATTTTGATTATACCAGGAAAGTTGCCAGAGCAGTTTAAAATACCCAGTTACACTTTTTTTAAAAAGAATTATAGATACATAATAACAGCTTCCCCCCCCACCCCCCTCCCTAGAAACTGATTGTGAGTCAAATTCTCAAAACTGCACTTGAGTCCTTAAAATTTTGCTGTCTTCATGATGCCCAGAGTGGTTTCTGAGAGAAGTACATGAGGGTCCCTAGTCTACACTGCTCACAGAGAGAAATATAAAACTGACAATACAAAACAAAATTACCAAACATTATCAAGAAACTGAGATGCAGGTACACAAAGAACAGTGGGGAGGGATGGTCCAAGGAGACAGGCAGCTGCTTCCCTACATCATGTCTGTAGTACAGAGTACTACTGCAAGAAGGGTGCTGCAGCCTACTTAAATCTATGAATAAATCTGTCTTGAGAACACGAATCACAGCATAAATATCAGCACCCTTCTGAGACACGCAATTCTTGCAACCACTCTTCCATCTGTGATTCTTTTCATTTAAAATTCTGTAAATGAAGAGCAATAGCTTACAAAAGCCATTGTTGGGTCATTTAGTTACATACAGAAATTTGCATCTCAGTTACTTAATTGGAATCCCACAACTGTCACTTGTGAATACACTTCTCTGGTAATTTTGTTCAGACAGCAACCATATAAAAGACTGTCAGAAATGCTTCTGAATTATTAAAATACACTTTTTAAATAAAGGCAAAATGCAAAAACTAACTTTCCAATCCAGGTTGTACTACCCAGTGCTCCTAGGGAGACAGCATCAAGATTGTTGCTAGACATTGAAAAATAACTTCCCATCTAAAGAATAACACAGAGATCTTCACTTAAAACAAGTATTACAATTTAGTGAATGATTAAAGACATTATTTCCTAAACTAATGGTCAGCATTTGTACATGGAATCTTGCATTAAAATGAAGAAGCCCAGCACATACATTTACACTGTTGAAGAAAACATTAGTACTTGTAAGATTGTAGACTTCCACAAATTAGTCCAGATCAAACCATGTTTGAAGTCTGGATATCTCTTAAAACATAACCTGCATCCAAAAACATTAACAAGTATCTATTTCAAGCTATAAAGCTGCACCGAGCATACTTAAAATTAGTACTTCTCAAAAGGCTTGTAATGCTTCTTTTACACCTCTCATGTTACATAACAGCTCTTAGAAATAAACAAAAAACGGAGGACAGTATCAAACAGTCTTTGTGCTTTCCTAACTTGTCTACATGACAGTTACCTTCTTCTTAGCAAAATTCCTTAATATAAATGTACAGGCTTGCATATTTGTCCTGAACACCAAGTTACTGCATGTATTATGAAAGATGTGTGTAGCTGGTAACACTTTGCCCAATACACTACAGGGAAATAAATAACACAGCTACAATATATAATGCAATACTTACTATTTATATGTTTCTGAACGAATGTATTCAAAAACATGAGATACTCCCAACTGGAACTGATCAGCAATAGGGGTAACCCAGGGATTGTTCTCTGCTTTGAAGACTTGTTTTTGACCAGTTAAATCCAAATTACCTGAAAGAGATTAAACAAAACACCAGATGAAAAATATTTGAAACATGAAAAATTTGAAAGAAATACCTTGTGGTGAATGTAAAAACTTTTTATTCATTTCAGAGAATGCAACCATAACAACAGCAAATATTTCAGTCTTAGGAAAGACAAACAGAAGGACACTAGCTCCCACCATGATGGATGCAGTTCCACTCTATTTGTTTCAGTGCTGCTACACACTGAAAAGCATGGTTGAACCCTGACCACTTATTTATTAAATTAGTTTCAAGTGTGACTTGATAATGCATCTGTTCACCATCTCCACTATGATCTGCAGGAATGAAAGGAGAATGATTCTCTGGTAGAAGTCTGCTCTGCTGAAACTTGGCATTGCAAAGCATTCCTCAATCCCTGCTCCAAGGGCTTTTTGCATTCCCAGTGCCCAGCACATTGTACCAATATCCCGCTCTGATCTGGGGTTAGAGTGACACACACTCACAAAAGCAGACAGACAATGCCATTCTTGTAACATGGCAGTTTTACCGATTCTTGACAGAAGACGTAAGAGACCTGTCATGAGTTTGCTCTGGGCGTTTTGTACATGTTGTAAAAATTTACCACCCGAGCCCAAAATCAGCACGTGTTCCTTTCAAATTCCTCATAACTATGATACAAAGGGCTGAATTCTGGGATAGCATAGCCATTGAAATATTTCCTTGTGTTCTTTAAATTAAGAAATCTGTGGCCTATTTTCAAAATTTTTTGGTGAATTTTATAATTTAAGAGAGGCCTACCAGTCCCCCAAAAATCAACAATAACTAAACCACAGTAAGATAAAATAACTATGGGGAACAAACAAAAAATATTTACAGGATTTTGAAGACTGATAGAGCCAAGATGTTGGTTAAATCTGGTATCAACCTGACACCACAGCTTTCCAAAATGAAAGGGGCTGTGCAAGCGCAGGCAAGGGGAGCTGCTTCAATCCCTGTGCTCATTGCTCACTTTGGCTGCACGTTCTGCTTGACAGCTAATCCTTGGCGTCGTAAAGGGGGTTAACACAATTAAAGACAGGCCATTATACGGTGTGAAAAGATGCCAAGCATCTCATAGCAGCCCATCCCGGAGTCAGGAGCCACCGTTACCTTAACAAACCTTAACGAGCTCATCTGCCAGCCGTCTGTGCAGGCTGGCCGAGCCGCAGCGCCGGAGCAGCCCCACAGCCGTCAGTCAGGCGGCGGCCGCCCGCCGCACGCCTCGCCGCTTTATTAAGGGACTCGGCAGCCCTGCTCTAACAAGCAGCAGGAAAAAGGATTAAGTACTGTGACAAAGAGGACCTAATAAGCAGACAGCAGCGCGTCTGTGCCGGCTGGAGGCGCGGGCCGGCGCTCTCGCTGTCCGGATCTCGGGCGGAGGCTGCTGGGGAAGCCGGCCAGAGCGGCAATTAGCCCTAACCCTCTGACCGGGGCTGCTGGGAAGATTATGTATCACTCAGGGGCTTGCTTTGCAACTGTAAATTGGATTTCACATTTTATTACCTAAAAAATATCCTGTATGCTGCTCTCTGAAACTACCAACATTGCAAGCACTCTGTAGGTGGGGCATCAAAGCAAAATCGATCTGTGTCCAACTAAAGAAAAAACAGCTAAATTTGGGGAAGTGAGATTGGCCACCATCACTGGTCAAGTTCAATGCTGCTTATACGAATAAGTCACATGTGCCCAAAATCTCAATATTTGGAGTCTCAGCTGAATCCTCTTGTCCCAAGCTGTGTCAGAAATTTACCACCCAGGGAAGGCTGCTGCATGTTTCCATTCCTACAGTACAGTGTGCCCACTTCCATTTCAATACCACATGGCCCGTTTAAACGTAATTAAATGAAATAATTACAAGTCTACTACAAGCCAAAGGAATCTTACAGCAAAAGCAAGAGTGCTCAAGCAGAATAACCTGTGGGCCCCCATGCCAATGTAATAGCTTTATTTTCCTGTCTTCCCTTTTTTTCCTAAAACACATTGGAAGGAGACAAATATTTCATTTCACCTTCAGAGGGAAACAGAGGCTCTAATTCATCTATTTACAGTGGAAATTGGGGCACACAAAAATTCAGCATCCACCCCAAAATCCACCCCATCCCTGCCCAGGACGTCCTTCTGGAAGCCTTGCCAGCAGCAGCTGGCCTGGCAGCCCATCCCACCGGCCACCTAGAGCTGGAGTGAGAGCCTAGGGATTTTAGGTGAAGAATTTAATAAAGTGTGGTAGTGAGAAAAAGAACAACTTGTCTGTCCTCATAGCAAGTACCAGATTCTCCGCAGGTGAGTGAAGAAGGGCTGCCCTGCAGAAGACAGGAAGGACAGGGCAATCAGTGCTTGAAAAACATCGCTGCTGGATACCAAAATTTCCATCTGGAAATGAAGGACAGAAATAGGCAGGAAAATAAATAGGATAAGAAGTTACAGGGAGAGTGCCCCACCTCATCAGAACTAAGTAAAAAATGGAGTCTAACCCTCCTGACACAAGGCAAGCCATTTGAGCACAAAGAAGCCACATAGTTAAAAAAGAGACAGAAGGGAAACGTGTCTCTTCTGCATCACCATATCCTGGTGTCCTTTCTGTGCTTACAGCTAAAAAAATCCATGAATCAATGGTGTACACACCTAATTCTCCTCCGGCTGCAGGACATCCAGGAGTCCCAAGCACAAGGCTGAAGTCTCAGTAACATCTCAGGAACAGTATGTGCTGGGGCAGCCAAACACACAGAAGCACTGCATGGACCCTTCTGCTACAGTGCAGAAGACAAATCCAGCAGTGTGGAAGAGATGATCACACTTGCCTGAAGCAATGGCTCTGGCACCAGGCTCCCCAGAGGAGTGCCCAGCAACTGGACACCTCACACATGTCCCTGTTCCCCAACTCCAAAAGCCTCCTTGCCTAGGTGACTTTTTTATGGTAACACCCTGTTAGAAAATGCTGTTATTCCACCCCTGCAGTACTAGAGCCAGGGAAAAAGCCATGGCAGATGTGCCTTCATGCATATTGTCTAACAGCAGCATCAGCAGAACAGTCCCCAGGGCTTTTGGAAATTTATATACTGTTCTGCTACAGAGATCACATCAAATCCCTCAGATACTTTTAGCAAGCAAAATACAGAATTACCTCTAGTAATCCTCCAGCACTGAAGACTCAATCATAAAATATATTCGGAGAGGAGACTGCATTGGTCATTGCTGTTTTGTTCTACATGCACATCTACCTATTAAAAAATACTTATCATTTCTGTAATTTGGCATAGATCATTTCACTAAAATTTTACTTCTTCATTATGGACTTAAAGTTCTGCTATTTTGTCATACTGAAAAAAATCAGTGACACCAAAAGGCATCACAATCATATACCTCTGGTAAGTGAGGAGGAACAGGCCACCTTCAAGGCTAGTCAGCACAGTGCCTTTCCTAGGGCACAGAAATGTAATTTAAATTATTTGAGTGCCTCTAAAATTATTCTAATAAATCATCAAAACTATAAATCCCAGCACCCAGGTTTAACATGCTTAAAGAACCTTCAAAGTCCAATGGGTACTTTTTCTACTCTATCTTGAGTAGATACAGATTTCCAGGTAGGAAGACTGCAAAGTAGACACTGCGGCTACCAGTAAGTGGACACTGAAAAGAGAAGAGAATCTGGAAAAGGGAAGAGCAGAGATCTAACAGCTGACTGCTGTGGATGACCTGCACAGAATGACCAAACGTCTTCTAAGAGGAGCCATCTGTGTAATTTTAGAAATGCCTGATCTTGGCATTTTTATTTCTGTCTCAGCACTCATTGTATCTAAAGATGATCTTAAACCCTTAAGTTTGATTGGATCTTGTAATTTAACTTCTTTGTTTATTCCACCTCAAAACTGGATTGCTCCTAATACCCAACTATTCAGCTGTGCAGACCTAAAAACTATCTACTGCCAAAATCTCTTGTTAGCTGCCACCTGGGAGCTATAGTAAACAGATCAACACCAAAACTCTTGAGAATTCAAGTGCAAAATCAAAGTGTGCATATTTTTAATTGTAATATGTTCTAACTTAAGTCACCCATTAACAAAAAATACCATTTATCACTTCCTAAACTCAGAGCGTGGACAGCCATGGGTGGGCAGAAGGGCCACCTCATATGACAGTGGGCACACCTCATCCTGAGAGATATTTAAATGATAAAAAGGCACTTACACTTTCTTGTCTCAATGGATCTATCCTGCACTTGAGCTAAAACATTATCATTAATGTTTCTTATTTTCCTGCAGTTCTGTTGAAATAAAAAGTGGTTTGTGAGAACATTCATGTTTTGATCAAATGCCTCCAACGGTCAGAAAAGAGCTTAGAATAGAAAATCAAATGTGCCTCCCACAGCAGTGTCTGACACAGAGAGTGTCTGAGCCAGTAATAATACTACCCCCATCACTTATGTGACTACTACCCATACCTTAATTGTAAAGTATCAGTTAGGCCAAGGGTGCCTTCAGACCTCCTAGGCTACTTCTGTCCATTAGACTTAGCCTGCAAGCACCCCTAACATATACAGCTAAGCCCCTCATCCTCTTGTGAGGTATGATAAACAAAAAGTGTCTAATATTTATCCAGCGGATGTATACTGGAGGTACAGTAAGGTGTGACTAATGTAGATAGACATTACCTCAATACATACAAAAGGAAACAGAATGAACACACACCTGGCTTGTTCTTTTCACTTGAATACCCCCTGGCAACACTTTAAATACTTCCAAAAATTAAAAGGTGAAATTAAGCAATTAAACAACTCTGACATTTGAGATGTGAACATTGGCATTCAGCGTAAGAAACATGATCCTAGCTGTAAAATGCCAGATCAACGCTTCTTTGTAATGGTTTAAACTCATCCCCAGTGGAGCTTCATTAAAATCAATGGATATAATTTTTAGCTTGTATACTGTTGAGCTTCATATCTGTATCCTGTTGATACTCTGACTCCCCTCCCAGCCTAGACTCTTCTTCATTGACCTCAAGGAGAGTCCTCCAATTATAACACATCCCTTTTAGCAATTCCTCTTAAGACTGCAATCGAAACATTCCTTCCCTTTACAACACAAATGTCTTACTCTCTGTCGTATATATAACAGGAGGAACAAAATTAGTTTTAGTAATTTATTTAGATATAAATACCTTTGAATCCTGTTTTATTAAATGCTAAGTAAGGGATCAATCCACTGCACTAAATTTAAACTTTGATTGTACGTAAAAATATGTCTGTCCTGGCTTGCTTTAGATTTGCTTTACACTACAGGGCTTATAATTTTTATTACTTTTGTGGCATTTGCTTTGTGTCAATAGAGAGAGAGATTGCTTAAAGTGTGGGGGTAGAAGAAATATAATGATTATTATGTCATGAAAAGGAAACCAAAGCAATTAATTCTGAATGATGTTTTAATACCTATGTAAAAAACTCGAAATATATACTCATTTCTATGCCACAAAGTATTAACAAAGACAATGATTTTTACCCCAATCTTAAGCACATGTAAGGCTGTGCACCAGTAACCTGTACAATTCCTATAAACAGGTAAGACCATTTCTGCTTTGAAGACAGTACTTTTGAAGGATTAGTAACAGAAGAGAGTAGATTTAAACAGTATTAATAAAGCAGCAGTAAGACAACAAAGAGCAAAGTCTTGTACCTAAGTGCAGTGTGACTCAATCTCTTTGGAATTCGCAGAAATATTCACGGCGATATTCAGAATGATAAACAAATCTACATCTCCATAGCATATGTCAAAAATACTAAATTTCTTACTGATGAGCTCCTATGCACTAAGAGAGAACAACTAAGTTTAGTAAATCTAAAAGTAGACTGAAAATTCATTGATCCAAAAGATCAATCCCAGCAACACTTCTGCTCTTTCACCCCTACATCCTTATACTGAAGAAGGTATAACAGTATCACTTCAAGTCACCAGCACTTCAGAGAACCCTGAAATAGCATTTGTGGTGGTTCTACAAACATGGAAAAAGGTTTAAGGCTCAGATAACAAGAAGCCAGACTCAGTACATGCAAATAAACGAGATACTCCAGAGCATCCATCACACAGAAGCAGGCTGGAAGTCTTCCCCTGGTTCCTCTCCTAACCACACAGATAGGAATGCCTGCAATCTCCCTTGTGAGGGTTAGACAGGAAGCCCCAGTGTAAGAGAAGGCTGAGGGAGCAATCTGAAAATCAAACACTGAGGCCAAAATCCATCCTGTTTTACAATTACTTTCAGGGAGTTAAAACAGGCTTTACAACATCACATGTTATTCTTACAACTTCTTAGATGTACATGATAATTTCCAATAATGAGTTTGGAGATGAGACCCCAACTTCAGCATTGACCTGAATACATGCAACAGTAAATCTGTGTCAGTTCAGTAACTGAAGAGCTTACATATTTCAAACAGAAAAACATCTGGTCTGAAAAACATCAGGAGATGGAGACTCTACTCTGCCAGTTGTGTCATATTCTAATGGTTCATCACTGTCAAAACACATTCTTTACTTCTGAGCTGAACTAAGCTGACTTATTTCTAAAACACTGCTGTGCTCCCTCTGCCCATCTGCAAGGGGAAAGACCATCTATGCTTTCTTCTCATGGAGCGAGTGAGAATCAGCAGCCAAGTGTTCTCTCACTCTACTTTGATAGGTTAAATAGTCTGATTATACTGTGATCCCATAGTAGCTACTCCATTTGCTTCAACTCTTAGTAAGAGGAACATAGTTGAAATAAATCAAGTAAAAGCAGACCAACTAAATCTTGAATTCTTTATCCTTGATGAAAATGGGAAGCATTAAAGGGCAAACTGGTATTGCCTCAGCTACAGCTATTAAAATTGTATGGGAAGAGAATTTTACCCTCCAGTACATTTCATAGGAGTTTAAAACAAAGTGAATGTAGTCCCGAGATGTTTATACAAAATTCCAGCATCAAAGCAAAGTCAGCTACAATCTTTAACAAAATAACAAAATGTAATGGAAAGTCTGACACTTCTGAATGTGTCAGGACTGAAGATGAAGCCTGGGAAAGAAGAGGATGGATGGCTGAACCACCACCTTCAACCACACTTCTGGTATTAAATACAGAAAGATTATAGCCCTAACCTGGCTGGGCAAACTCAAGTTTTCACATTCAGGTGACAGGAGGAGAGGTTAACTCTATGGGAACAAGGAGAGAGCTGTGGAAACTTCCACCATCACAGTACGCAACAAACAGACCTAACCAGGATAACTAGTAGAAAGAGTAAATAATAGTAACATTCACATATGAAAGCCATAAAACAGGAACTTAATGCAGCACACAATGTACTCCTCACCTAACAACACTTTGCTAATGGCTTGTAGTGCCACATGACAAGTCAGGCTGTTTGAACAACTCAACTCCACCACACACAGCTCTCAGGTACCAGGGCAACCAGCCCGGCTGGTGCCATTTTCTTGGTAACTAAGAGGAAAGGCAGAGGGACAAGCACTTTAATAAAAATCCAAGAAATAACTCGAAAATGTAATTTCAAAATGTATTTTTAAAAATACATCCTAAAATTATTTATTTATTACTTACAACTTGATTAAATTAATTTCTCCCACATTCCTCAGGTAAGAACAAGATAATTTTCTAGAAGACCTACAAGTACTGTGAAGTTTCACCGATTTCTTTCTTTGAAAGGTGACATGTTGTGCTGGAAATACCATTTCCTTCACTGCTCTGTGTAACAAACGTCCAGCGCTGACTGGGATCCCAAGGGGCAGACCAACAGTCACCACTAAGTGTTCACAGCGAAGAAACCCAAGAAACACACTACGCAGCAGATGGGTTTTGGAACAAAGGAAATTAACGTGATGTCAAAGTAGTTTAACATCAAAGACACTTTAATGGCACAGGAAGTATTACAGGCTTAGAGGATCAGCATCCCAATTTATTTTGAAATATATTGCACATTTTTTCCAGCATGAGAAACTCCCCTGAGATTCTCAATTACATGGGAATTCAACAGAGCATTCTCTCTTTGAAGGGTCCCTATCAGACCAAAATCTAGTTAATTTTTAAAAATGACCTCAAAAAAGACTCACTGTATTGCTTTTGCCCTGCACCTTTGAAACTTCCAGTCAAACACAGGTTGCCAAGTACTCAGAAGAGCGAAACCACCTTTAAGTACTATGAAACACATAAAATGAACCAAATATAACAACAAATGTAACATTTGCTCAGATTGGCTCTAATTACAGTACTCTTACCTACTACAGTTCTGACACAACGGATGAAGTATCTGCTGACAGAAACATCATTATTATGTTGATGGTACTTAGAGTACAGTCAACATGAGGAGAACCCACACACACACTGTAGTCATCCGAGAAGTGACTGTAGAACTTACATATTTCAAAAACTAATGTAAATCTGAATCTTCGAAAGTTTGGCAAGAATTACAGCAGTGTCCATCAAGTACTTTGAATTCAGCCTGGTTTCTAACTACATAACAAGTGGTGGGGTGTAGGGATTTTTGGCTTTTTTGTTCTTTTTTTTTTGACTTAAACCTAAAATGAGAAACCAAATTAGAGTATGCACAGATTTTCAGGGAAGCTTTTCTATATAAATAATCTCTCCATAAGCTATCTTGTTACTTACATATTTGTTATTGTTTCTTGACTGGTAACTGCTATATCAGCAGTCCCAGAAAACAACTTATTTTGTTTACCCACCTTTACCTTAGTTCCAAAATTAGAAGCATATCTTTTTTTTTTTTTTTAATTGTAAGGTATCAATTAATTGTTCTAGTGTTCAGAACTGTTGTCCAAAGAGCCCCAGTGTTCAGGCATCCAACAAGCACCAACTAATGACCTGTATTGCAGGTGTGAGCAGTGCTGTGTTGTGACACAAGCAGGGTACAGTGACAGTTTATACTAAAATAAGAAAAGTTTGGCATTTACATCAACTAGTGGAAAGTTTCCAACATTTGGAAAAGAAATATCTTTTGTAAAGTAAGTGATTCTTATGTTTGCATATGCCTGTTATAATTACCTGAGTAAATGGCTATTTCGATTAATATTTACTTGAACAAACAACTGCAGCTACTACTTTGCGTAATACAATATTAATACACACATTCTAGTGTCATTTCAAAAGCCTAAATTTTAAAAGGTGTTCCTGTGATGGAAATATTGAGGCTTTTGGCACAATTCCTTGAACTTTGTATTTAAAGCCAATTCTTTATCCACAGAAAGTAATTTAGCTATTAAAAAATATATTTATGAAAAAATTACTTAGCTATTTTGATACAGAAATTAAATTTAGAAATTTACAAAATGTTTCATGCTTCTTAAAAAGGAACATGACTACTTAGGCAATTAAGATTTTTAGATTTTTTTTAAGTTGGTTTCTTTTTTTTTTTTTTTTTGAAAAAGGCTTGAATTTTCTACTTTTCCAGTATGGACTAACTTCATAATTTTGATAGTGTTTCTCATTACCTGAGGAAATTCCTTGATAAACTATAACAGTTTTGAACAGCAACTTATGAGCCGTTGATGCCAAATTCAATTTTGCAAAAGGAAGATGTTAATTGGGAATGTAATCTTAGAAATCACTGTTCTTGCATATGCATAAACACGACCAAACCACGTGTTTGCACACATGTGTTAGCAGCAGGGTAGTGTACACAGGCAACATTAGAATCTGGGCTTTAAAAATCATACCAATTGTTTTCACATCAAAAATGCAGACATACAGACAAGCCAGTTACATTCTCTGGGTAATTATTTAGCTACATCTTAGTGAGTACTCTGCACCATATACCACTCTTACATTCCTGATTCTCCTGAGAAAATCTTTTATGTGGCACATATGGGTCCACCCAGATGAACAAACAATGAACTTAAAACACATCACTGATGTGACTAATTGCATCTACCATTTTACATGGTTTTTGTTTCTAGTCTATTTTCTTTCCAAACTGTTCTTATTGTTAAATGGTCAAAACACACAAAGCGACAGATTTAGTGCCTCCTTGGCAATTTATATAACTGACTGCAACTCTGCTGTTGCAGGGAATCATGATTTATTTGTCTCGCAATGCAGCACATAACCTTTTAAATGTTGGGGAAAAAAATGCCAGTGCCTCTTTAAAGTTTATATATGACTGCCCACCACCATTTCTCATGAATGGGGTTTTGAGAGACAAACGATAAAAACAAGCTGCAAAT
Organism: Lonchura striata; assembly: GCF_050655825.1. NCBI lineage: Eukaryota > Metazoa > Chordata > Aves > Passeriformes > Estrildidae > Lonchura > Lonchura striata. The sequence continues at coordinate 20,944,810 of NC_140704.1, read as the reverse complement.
TCCACCCACCTACTCCCAGCCATTTCCTGTGTTCATCACTCACATGTACTGTATTTACAAAAAAAGCATCTCACCCAGGGACCAATGCAGTCTTTCAGTCCTCTCCTTTCCTCCTGGGCAGGAATATTTCTCTTAAATTAGCAGTAGGAAATCTCTGCTAAACACAACAGAGGATAATAGTGATCTCCCCCAGCCCTGTACTGGTGCCACCTCAATCACACTGGATGACATTACAGGCAGACTGTAGGAGGTTATTTATTGGTATCTCCACTCCAAAGTTGTGACCCTGAGGCCTGTCTGTGGCCTTTTTCATACCCTATTCTTCATTCCTTCTTCTGCACTTATTTACATTACCTTTAAAAAACACTTTAGTGTAACACATACATCCTTCTCATCATTCAACTGTGCCCATCTCCATGGTAAATGAACATCCAGTGACTCACTGCTGTCCACCAGAGACTGAACTAAGCTAGTCAAAAGCCTTCAGCAGCTTTAATTATGAAAGTGATAATGAGAGAGAAAAGATTGTTTACTTTGGATGGAATAGGAGTAGCTCCAATTAATGCAAATAGGACCAGCTCACTGAAAAGCTATTTATCCAAAATGCACACCAAGACGTATTTGTATAGTTCTGAGTACATTATAATTCAATTTTAAAAATTTAGGAGGAAGAACTCGGACAGCAAAGTTCATTCTCCCTTAGATGGTATTAGCATGGCATTACCAGTCCATGCAGTAGGTTGTAACCCTCTCATGCCACCTTTCACTGGCAGACTTTAAAACTGTCTCTAAAGGGGCACTTCTCTAAACTGTCCTGGTTTACAGAAGGGAAACCAGGACTGCTGAGATTCATTCTTTTCTATGGTTTGTTCCCTGATCTCAAACAAGCCTTCCAAATCCTAGTCTGGTGTTCTGGTCCCTACACGTGTGCCCAGATGCTTAATAAACAAGCAGAACATTGTTTTCCACAGTAAATATACCTGCAATTTGGACAAATTACTAGACTTCAGTGTAATGTTCTCTGGAAATACATGCCAAAATCTATTTTAAAAATTTGAGATGGTTCTAGCATTATCCACAGCATAGATTACAACAGAAATTATGGCAACTAATCACAAATGAGGATCTTGAGTAACAGCGTAAAATGAAACATTGATTAATTAATACATGAAAAGATGAGTAGAGTTTACAAAATACCTTTTGAGTAATAAAGAACAGAGGCAACAATGACTTAGCTGTGTCAGTGAACCTCACCTTTGTCAAATGGGGCAAAATTACAAGTCCTTTTTTTACGAGATTGTGATATTGTTCTAAAATGCAAAGAAATGCTTAGAGGAAAATATTTCCCTTGGCCATCCTGAACTTTGCACGTCAATACAAAATAAATTTTGGGAATTTTATTTCAAACATTTCCATTTGGGATGGATTTTGATAGTAAAACCATTTAATGGGGATTTGTTGCTATGCTTCTAAGGCAGCAGCATGTTTAGAATATTTAATTAGCCAAAGAAGGTGGTTAGACTCAGTACACTATTCATTTTCCACGTTCTGAAAAAACCTCAAAAGCTATAATTTAGGAAGTACAGAAAAGTACACTTACAGACACTACATGTTCCTGAAAAGTTATTGCTGTTCTGAGAATTGATAAATAAATATGACTTTGACCAAAACCTAAAGAAAGTATAGCTGTGTCAAAATAAACATCTGAAATTGAAGGAAAAAGACCAACTTTCATCCTCTAGTAGTATGGCAAAAAGTAAAAAAAAACATAGTGGGCAAAAAAGCAAATAAATACCTTCCTGAATTCACAGAAGAAAAGTACATTGCTCTATAAAACAAAAAGCATTCATTGCATACTGTCACATTAAAATACAAAGCGTCAATGGATCAAAGCAAGTTCTTATGAAAAAAGGTAATTTTGCTTTATCATGCTAATTTCTGTCCCCATCCTTCTGAATTTTGGGAAGTATTATGTGATAGGTACCAGTAGAAACAAAGAAGCTTCCCCATGTAACAGTCCACAATAACAAGAAACAAGGAACACACCCTGTCTTTCAAAACAGGTGTTTCAAAAACAGGTAATTGACACTACTACATTATTCCCAATGAAAATACTTTTTTAAATTTTAAGATTAGAAACCAATTTCTGGCTTTGGGCAAACAGGAACCATGCCCTTCACAAAAAATAGAGTACTCCAATGCAAATCCAGCAGAATCAATACTTAAGTTTCAAGGAAGAACTTTACTTCATAGGTTGAAAGAAGCCACTTATAACTCTATTCAAATGTACAGTATCACAAATTCAAATTACATCAACCAGCTCCATTCCTTTAAGTTGAAGAGCTGTCAGCTCCCTAAGAAAGGCTATCAAATGAAAAACAAAAAAATCCTCCCATTTAGCTGTATTTTACTCTACTTGATCAAACTTCCACTTTGTCACTAAGATGCCACTTATGCAATTGTCAATTTTAAGATAATTTTAGCTAAGCTAAATAGTGTTCTCAAAACCCAGTGAGAGATAAGAATGGGTTTGCTGACCCAGGATTTATGATACATTATATAAAGAAAGGTTCTATATACAAACTGGCAATCAGGTGTACTAATACACAAGAAAAATGCAACATGCAATAAAATAATAAAACAAAACACATGTAATCTTCTGGCTCCTCCTGCATATCCAGAAAGAGTGAAAAAGTGAGTTTTTCTCAGGGGAAAGTAAATATTAGCATATATGATGACTAAAGCATAATCATTTCAAAGGAAATACAGTTCATCATCATCATTATTAGTCAAATAAATAAACGATCATCCATAGTCTTACCCAGTTCTGGGGGCAGCACAGTAAGACGATTTCCCTGGATATGCAGTTCCTTAAGCTGGGTGAGCTCACCAATTTCTTTAGGCAGTGATACCAGGTCATTGTCTCTAAGACTCAGCTAAGAGCAAATATAAATTCAGTCAGAATGATTTTTGGTTACCATAAAGCAGCCCAAAAGAGAGCTCCACTCCCTCTGCCCCCAGATTTCTCCTGAATGCTCAATCCTTCCAATTTATTTACAAGTGTCTTCTGGTAAACAAGACAGTTCCAGGTGTAGTGGTCTATTCCTGCAAACCTATCCTACTACTCCTCAAATTGACTGGATTCCATTCCTACTAGTGTTGCAAAAGTGAATTGATTTTCCAAGAATTTAGATAAATTACTTACTATCTGCAACTTTGTGAGCTTCCCAATATCTGGCGGCAGCATTTCAAAATCGTTGTCACTTAGATAGAGTGCACGAAGGGTGGCTGCAAATTAAATAGCAATATATAAACAGGGTGGCATATAACCCAACCATTTGAGGTCTAATCAATAAAAAGGAGTCAGGTTTGATTAATAACCCTGACTTGGTGAAAAGCCTTTGACATACCCAGGGCTCACAATAATAACAAGCAGGTCAAACTTAGATTTACTGGCTTATTATATTGTTGGTGAGTTCAGGAAAACATCTATATTCAAAAGGACTAGCACAATTAACAATTTCTGCAACATAGACTCTGGCAGATTCTGGCAAATAGCCTGAACGCTCAGATATTAGAACACAGTCATTACTCTTTATTACCCCCGATTCTTATTTATTACATCAATTTGCATCCTAAACAGACATTTAAAAAAATTCTGAGTTTTTTCAACAAATATACAACTGTGTTAAGTTCTATAGAAACCACACTGGGAAAGAGATCTGAAATGAAATACAGAAGACTCCAATGGTATAATTTGTAATTTCCATGCAAACTCTCAATGAAATTAATCAAAAAAAGATGACCCAGCACAACTATGCAGCTTGCTATTACTGAACAAGCATATATGACAGTTGGAAAAAGGAATTAAAATGGAGACTCACAAAGAACTGTCAGGTGTAGCAGGAGAGAAGGTGGTCAGATCAGCAAAACCTCTCCTTCCCACCAAAGGAGATCCCATTTGTCTTACGTAGCTCACTCCTCCTCTTCTCATTTCACTAAATGTGACCATTTTTAATAATGCTGACTTAAAGATTTCCCTGTGCCAGGTTACAATCACAACATCCCTCAGAGAGCAGCACTCCTCCTCTCCCCTTGCCTGTCACTTTGATGCTGAATGCACTGATCCTGAAGCCACCTCAGCATAGTACACAGAACAGCAGAATCACTGAAATCCAGAAAGTGCCAGAATTCAAGTTGCTTAGGCAACCATAATGCAGCCCTTTTGCACATATGCATTACAATACCTTTCTGTCAATTCTCTGTGTATATATTTTTAACATATGCAAAGGTCAGCTTAACTCCACCATTCTTCTGCCAAGCTTTGTAACCTTAGCATATGTTTTAATGTACTGGATACCTCAACACCCACATGCTGTTAAAACTATTTTGGTAATGAACTATCAAGAATACATTTGTTTTCAGACTCAACAAAAAACAGTTGTGTTACAAAATGGTTTACTTTCCCCTGAGGCTTGGAACCCTCTATGACGTTTAAACGGAGTATGGGACCCAAGGAAGTATTACTCAGAAGAAAACATAATATACCATTACTAAATGAGTCTTCTAGCATCCAAAGGTGTCAGGTGACAGTATATCAGTGATAAATATTGCCATGCTGTGCAGAAATATTCAAGATATATTAAAAGAAAAACATAAATATTGGGAAAAAGATCTGTATTTCTATTTTGGTCTGCATCAAATAAATTTCAACTGCAAAGAGCAATATCCTGAAGATATGTAGAGTTTTTAGAAAAGTTTCTTACTCAGATAGAAGAAGTTTCCTGGTAGGGAATTTTCATTTAAGTTGTTGTAAGTCAAGTCAAGAACTTCTAGCGCTGGTAAAGAGCCAAATCCCCTTGGCAAGGTGTTTAACCTGTTCATGCTGTAAGTAAAGGGAAAAAAAGAATATGGCATCAGTATTCACTTCACCTAACAGGAATAATACAGGTCACAAGGATTTGTTTGTTGTTTTTTTTTTTTCCCTAAAATATTTAATATATGCCAAGATTTTCTCTCGTATTGAAAAAGGTTTGATGCTCCAAGATACTGAGCAAGTCTTTTGCAATGCAGATCTTTTTATAACCTCTCATTCTGATAAATATCCTCAAAACTTACACACTCTCAAGGGATCCTATCTGTTATGTCAATCAGCAGCCACACCCGAAACATAAAGCACAAGGGAAAGAGGTGTCATAATGCCAAACTCAGCTTTAACAGTGTTCCATGGAGAAACCTGGTCCTTGGTAGATGACTTCTAGCTAAACTACAAATTACCCTTTTGCACACCATGGTGACCATTTTTCATTCTGCCATGTAGTTCTTCACCATGATACCAAACACAAAGGGAAATGCCTCAAGTGCACAGAATTTATGTTCCTTGAGAACTGCTGCTCAAACCTATTCTTAAGAACAGCAAACCTGTGTCACTACAGAACTATTAATGCACATGGAGCATGAAGTAAATAAAATGTCAGTCCTGTTACTGATAAAGCTTAATCTAAATACAGCTCAATCAGCCAGCCTTATGAGGGTTTTAGGACAGCAGCTCCCACTGGCAACAGCCAGAACAACACAAGGACATATAACGGAAGGAAGAAATTTCTCCAATAACCTGGAGCAGAAAGGTAGAGAAAATGGTCACTTTTCTCTGACTGCAAGAGCTTGAACAGGGTGATCCAGATAATCACTAAAGCTGCTACAATAACGAAGGTAGACACATGGCTGGAGATATCTTCACAGAACCTTACTGTTCGTGTATGAACTGCTTGTGTATGGCTGTTTAGCACATGAACAAGAAAAAAATACCTACCAGCTCCTTATTCATACTGCTGTATATTCATATACAGTAAATATATACCTGGTGCGTATGGATCTTGCTTCAGTTGTCACCCAGGTTTGAAAGCAGAACAAAGAGAGGCATCTTCAGAAAGAGCCTGTACAGGTAGCTATTGTCAAGAACAGGACTTTTTTCTTATGTCAAGACTGGAAACAAACACAACCTTTCAGATGTTGTCCCTAAACTTACTCTGAATTTGATTATCCTCTGATGCAAAAGTGATAAACAACAGACATTGAAGTCAAGAGGAGATGTTATGTGAATGTATGAATACCTGCCACTTCAAACTATAAAAGTTCTACTCAAAGTATTGACAAAGTTGAGCAACCAAAAATAAGAAAGACCACATAAGCATGTGAGCAGAGTCAGAAGAAGCACATATACCATTTCTTTCACAAACTCAGAAAATAACCTCATTTTTCCTTACCCTTTTGCATAACCCAGCCCCAAAACAAGAACCTGTGGACACCAGCTCTCTGTAGCTAAATCATTCTTTCTCCTCATCCCCAGTAAGAAGTCCCATCATAGGCATACAACTCATATTGCTGCTGTAGTATTAGCAATTAAAACACTCCACTATTGCTACTGCAGAATTGTCACTGTTTTAAAAACTGGTCTTTCTATAAAACAGGACTAAAGACAGCAGCCTATTTTCCACTAGCAAAAAGGGTTTTTTACCAAGCTGCCCTAATGGCCTTGCCTTTTGCAAGCAAGGAACAGAGAGGGCAAGAATGTTCTCCCTACTGACACGAGGCAAATAGTATCTATTCTTTGGCAGGAACAGAGAACCAGCTCAAAGTTGCTGCCCAGCACTATTCATCCCTGCAGAAGTTCAAACACTGAGCTTGTGCCTCACCTACCTTCCAAACGTTACATTTTAAGCCTTCTGTGCAGCAGTACACCTTTTCTCTTTCCACACCACTTGACCCTTCCATGCCAAAACCCTCCCAAAAATAACCTCTGCCCTTATTCAAGCCCCTCTCCCCTAAGGGGCTCTTCTGAAGCCCTCTAACACACACACTGCAGATGACAAGAGGGTTTCTAGACTGTGTCCTGAAAAACCTACCAGAGCAAAATGTTTCCTCATCGCTGACTCCAAGGATGTCCAAAGCAGAACCCACTTTGCAAAGCTAAGACTGAGTGGTAAATCTTGTGCCTGAAGACCATGTGTAAGGAGGGGATTAAGATGGAAGATTAAGATCTTAATCTCTAAGATTTTAGGCCACATGATAAATGAAGGTGGAAAATGTGTTTCCAGACATCAATGTCTCTTGTTCCAAACACCAGGTTTTTGCATGACATTTTTTTCATTAATGCAGACTAGCATTTCACCTATATTAACAATGGTCACTGCTTTAATCCATAGGAAGTGCCCAACTTCTTCCTTCATATACTGCAACACCTCTATATGCCATTCCAAAAATATGGCTCTAACCCCCAAAATACAAAGAATCAGGGTTCTTAATATCTGCTCTTAAAAGTGATTCAGAGGTTGAAACAGATATTAAGGAAATCTAGAGATCTATCATGACCAAAAAAAAGACCAGGAAAGACAGATCATCATTAAAATGTCTATTGGCATTCCAACAGTTCAAGATGCAATTAAATTATCAGCACTTCATGGAAGTATCTAAAACAGAATACACAGATCTTAGTCAATATCATCTGATATTTTGAAGAGTAAAAAATGGTCAGTTTAAGGTGTTCAGAAGTTGAATTTATAAAATACAAACATTCTTTCTATGAGAAGCTTGTAATGCTAAAGCACTGCTTTCCTACATAGTTACACTTTAATATACACATTTAATTTTAAGAAGGTCTTATGTTCACATTTGTTTTCTTAATAATTCAAGAAAGCCCTCTGCAACTGTAGTTATTAAAAAGTATCACCAGCTCTACCGGAATACAGAATCTGAACACTTAATATAAATATTCCTGGCACAAATTCAGTCAATACCAGCTCTTTGAGCTAAATGCACACCACACCTAATACATGCTGATCTTTTACAGGTTTATTATAAACTGAAACGTCTATAAACCCAAATTTGAAAATTTGAATTTAAAATCCTAAATTAACATTGATTTTTTTTTAAAACATCAGAACAGGAAACAGAGCTTGATTCTTATGCAGTAACCACAGAATTAAGAGGCAGTTGCTACAGAAGTCATCAAATGTAGTATTGGATGAATATGAGTTGCTGCTGTCCTTACATGGTTATGAGTACACCAGAGTAAGTACTTGATCCCTTATGTTTCTGTTTATCCAGAATATTAATTGAACACTCTGAAGCTGTAATTCCCAGGTTATCCTCAAAACCACTTTAAATAACAAATTTTACTGTGAAAAAATTAGAAGTTACAGGTTCAGTTGTGATGACATTTGGTAACACCTCTATTACAGCAAAGTTTTGCATTAAGATACGCACCCAAGGTTCAGGTGTTTGAGCTTCTGAAGGCTGCTTATCTGTGTAGGCAGCTCCTCAATCTGGTTGTTGAAAAAGTTGAGCACTTCTATGTTTCTCAGGTCTGCGATGTTTGCTGGCACAGCTGTGGAAAAGTTTCACAGTGAGAGACTGCAATTAGGGCAAGCTACCCAGACTACAGATGCTTTACCAGCACCTAGTGTTTGCACTGTTTGTACAGTGGCTGCAGCACAGAAAACATTCCATTATTCCAATAAAAGCCAAGTTTATATCCAAAAAGCCTCCTATCTGGAACCTGTTCTCATTGCTGAGAGCACTCGTTTTGTACTCTTCAAAATTACTATCAGAACAGTAATATATTTTGACTAACAAAGACCACTGCAGAGAGAGAGAGAGAGACAAGGACAAGTGCTCTTACAGACTAAGAGAAGCAGGCTGTCCTCTCAATTCATGTAACACACACAGGTCTCAAAAGAGCAGTGCCTGAGAGACTTGGATCATGACATTATTTGAGTGGAGAAAACATTAATGATATGAGTAGTTACACCAAGACAGCAGTTGTACTAAAGGTCTTTAACAACAAACATAAAATAATCCCTCATTTTTAGCTATGGCCCATTCTGCTTACTGCTTAAACAATTTAGTATGCAAATTCTTGGCCATTTAAGATACAACAAAATTTACAAAAAACAATAAATTCAGCCCTAAAAGAACTGTTTAGCCAAGGCCATTTTCAGTTATCTCCCATGACTGATAAACTAACTGATCAATACACATACATGGTTACAGTGGATTACCAACAGATCAATAGCTGGTTGTTATTATCTAAAAACATGAACTATAAGGCAGAAACAGTATGAACGACTGTGCTAATGAGGTTAAAAAGCTATTCAGTTTTGCATCTCTTCTCCCCTTAAACTGAGTGAGATTTAAACAGCCAGCTGAGGTGTAAAGGAGGTTGGCAAGTCACCTGCACTGAAGCTTGCACCTGTGCTCAATATTCACCTTGGTTCAGTCTCAACTTTGCATCAGGAATCCACAAAGTGCTCATCTAAATAATTAGAAGGCTTTATGAGGCCATGATTTTTTTTTATTTGTTGGTATGAGGCAATCTCAGTCTTAAAATGGAGTCAATAATGTTTACAAAGCGGAACATTGCAGTATGTCACATTTACTAGATTATAAGTCTAATTACAATGTGAACAATAATGGGATCCCTAACAAAGACTCTAATTATACTACATAAATATTACTGTTGAGGGCCATATTCATTGCAGGAGGTTTTTAGCAGACATTCATATAAAGTCATTAAGGCAAATCTGAACATTTAAAAGACCTTCTTTGGAGGTATTTTCCCAGTGGTCCATATTTATCTGTCATTCAATGATAGCGAGAATTATGTGCATTCACAAACTAAAGGGTATTTCAATACCACTGTTATATTAAATTATTCCCTAACAGAAGTTAACTGAGTATTTTAATTGGCATCATTCAGCTGTTTCCAGCCTCAATATTTCACCAGAAAAGTAATTACCAGTATTAAAATATTTTCCTTTCTGAAATCAGACTTCATAATTTGACTTTGATGAGACACAACAGACAGGCAAATCATGTTTCTGATCTTCTCAGATACCGCATTTATGAAGATTAGGAAACAGAAATACTAGAAAATACAGGTTTTAGTTTAGTCAAAGCTTTAATAATAGAAAGACCAATACAGATATAATACTGTCTCCTGATATATCTGTTTAATCCCCACATACTGTATTTCATGTTGTGAATGACACTTAGGATACTTTACATCTTTGTTTTCTTCAAGATATACTAAAAGCTGCATTGGTAAGTAGGCTGAGCTGAAGAAAGGCTAAATATTTAGCAAAGGATTTAAATGAAATGCTTTTGTGTCTTACCCTGTTAAATCAAAATGAAAAGCCCTAATCCACAACTGTACTTTTTGGTTTGGATGGAATGCCTGGAGGTATTTTGTGAGAAGGAAGAACAGAAGAGTAGGTCAACACTAGGCTTGTAGTAGGGAAGACAGGACTTTCTTCTGTAATAATTTATTGTCTGGTACAACAATTCAAATTAATTTGTAATATAAATAAATGCTCTCTTGTATCCAATGAAAATCAGAAGACTGACTTTAACTCCTGTACTGATCTTGTAGCTAAACTGCACAGGATCAGTAGCTTCAGGTCTAAAGATCAGTGGTGGTCAAGCAAGGCTGACTAGGCATATCATGCTCTCTGCTTTGAACTTCACATGACCCAACTACCATTCCACTACTATGCTGCAAAACTCTTCCCATATACATTTGGCAGCCTGCTGACTGCCAGATCCTGAGACATTCATGTTCTGGCAATGCTGAATTCCACTCGAGTCTCCTTCTCACGATGAGCGGTGAGAGTGAACTGTCAGCATCCTGGTTCTGTTCACCCACGTATTTACAGCACGATCCGCAGTGTCTTAACAACTCTTCTAAGACCATCTGCTGCCCAGTGTCATTAACAACTCCCCCTCAGCAAATGCTAGTAAAATTTGGCAGCCCAGTGCCTTTGCCTTCTCCTGTGAAGCTTCAGTCACATCATGAAGCCCCATTCATATTAAGTTTCACTTCACAAGACCAGGAACAGCTTCCCCTTGTTCAATACTGGAAATTGCATGCAGTGATTCACTATGACAGCTGTAGACTTCACCTTGATTTCAAAGGTTGGTTGACAGTGAGAGACAGGGTCTATAGGCTGCCCACAAAGAATAAGAGGACTTTGTTCATGTTTCTGGAAATAAGGATTGGCAACTTGTTTACTTCAAAGCATTTATGCTCTTTTTGCCCTGAAGTTAGTGGCAATTCTTTAGGCACTAAAACATCAAGTTCTCATCAAGTTTACTTGAGGCAAGTTACTACATTTTATTCCTATACAACCAGCAGCTCTTTAAAAGTTGACCAAATTATTTCCAATACACATAAGAAGGATTAAATGCTACTATTCAATGACTATGTAACTCCACACTTAGAGTAACCTGGATCTGAGCCTTAACTCTTTTTCAGTACTGAAAACCAGAAGCCAACACCAGACACGATCTTTACTAGAGGTCTGATGTTGCCCTCAGTTGGAGAGCAGGCACTGGGTTAGAAGGACTTTTCATCCAGCACAGCATCTCACTAAAAACACCCAGATCAGCGACAGCAGCCTGGAATCACATCTCAGATGCAACCCTCTCCCATAAAGCAGCAACTCAAGAGGTTCTCATACCACTACCTAGAACTGACATGCAAATCCAGCTCCTTTTCTATACCCAACCTCTGACAACAGATGAAGAGCACAGGAAACTGAAAAGAAGAAACCAAGTCCATTATTTTCCCTCTAGTTCCACTCAGTAACTCCTTTGCCATTCATAGAGGTCTCAATACAACTCCTCCTGTGGTGGCAGGGCCCCTTCACGCATCTGAAAATGCACAGGCTTCAAAAAGTGATTATTTCTTAAAATGATCACCAAGATTATTTCTCTTAAACATCTGTGAAGCCCTGGGAAACAACAGCAATCCTCACAATTTCCAAAGTAAGCAAACTCAGGTGTTTGTAAAATTAAGCCTCCACTTCCTTTTACCCAAAAGATGAAATCTAGTCTGCTTGTTTGTCTGTTTAGTAAAGACACTAAATTAAACATTTCTGAAGACACTCTTGGTAAAAAATATCTGTATCAAAATTTACTTTACAGTTTGAAACTAAAATGAAAAACATTTTAGATAAGGAACTTCACATGAAAAAAACCTAGAAGGGTCAATAAACGACCTAACTGAACAAGTGAAATGATTTAGTAAAAATATAAGTCTCCATGAGAAGAACACACCATACATAAACTGCATTAAACATTCAGTTCATTTAAACCTTATTACTGAATATTCAAAATAAACACTGTCCCACTGCTGCTTGGAAAATGCTATATGTAATACCTGATTATGCATAAAATGCTGCATGAATAGGCTTGCAATCTCCTCAATAAATATGACCCAAAGGCTACAGGAAATCTTCAACTGAAGTCAATATTTTTCGAATCAGGAGAAATAAGAATTTTAATTTTTTAATGTAAGATTAATTCCTTTGGCAACCACATCCTTAGAAACTTTGAATAGCTGCAGAATCCCTGGCTTTTTCAGAATGTTTCTTTACTTAATGAAGTGATTTTGCAGTACCTAGGAACATGATGTTCAGTAGCACTCCAAACCTTTACAGGTTCTAAGGGAATATTTATCCAAAAGAGCTATTAAAATAGCAGTACCTGACAGAAAATATATTTATACAACTATGCCAGTTTCTCATTATACTGTTCCACTGGAAAGCTGGTCAAGAGTCATACAGAGTAAAGAGAATTCAATACAGACCTTTCAGAGTACAATCAGTCCATCGTGGATTTCTTGCCAAGAGCAAGAACCTACTTTTTAAGACTAAAGTAAAACCTGAGTGCTATACAACATAATAAATCCAATTCTGTGGACTTGCTAATCCAGTTAGCATCAACAGGAAGCTTTCATGAGTAAGGATCCCTTAGTGTAAAGGTCATGAAGACATGAAATGTTACTCACATTTCATGGGGGAGGAAGAATTTAGAATACTAAATATATAATGCATTCTGGGCATCCAATATAACTGTACTCACAGAGCTAGAGTCATGTTTAGATTAATTTGACAAGAGTTCTGTTATACAGGAAGAGAAGCAATCAGCTTCACCAAAATGAAAGAGGAATTAGCAGAGGGAGAACACAACAGTTTTCATTTTAAATATTCATAGGCATGCTGATACCATACTTTGCAGCTAACTGCAGAGAATCCTGATCCCAACTGAAGCATACAGTACTTAATTTACACACTATGTAATTCAAGTTTCCCCTTTTGCCCTCCCTTCACCGTTCCAAAGATGGATATTAATCTTCCTCACACTGAAAACATTAAAAAAAACTAGTCTCCTTTATCTCCAGCTCTTTTCAGAAACCAGCAGGGTTTTTTAATTTCAATTATCTACAGAAGCACTTCAGATATTAAACTGCTCTTATGAACATGTTTAAATTATACTATAGCTCAATTTGTCAATAAACAGTATTCATTTAGAAGCCAGAGTCTAAGGAGAGAAGCAGTGAGCAGAAGAAAGACTGAGAAGACACTAGGAATCAAGTGACACCTAGTGAAAAGAAAGGACAATCTGTTCTTCTCTGAGAAGAGAGCTTAAGATATCAGAGTTTGGAAAGAAATACTAGAAACCAAGAGCTGAGGTTACTAAGGGATTACTATGTTGAAAATACACCACCCAACTGCAAAGACCTGAAACCACACCAGAACAGCTCACAAAAATCTGCATTTTAACAGCATTAGGGAATGGTGTGAATAAGGTTATAAATAAAAATGCAGATATAAACACACACTTCATTTCTGCAAATAATTTTGAAGAGAACAAAGTACTAGCCACGCTTTTTGAATTACTGTGGTCAACCACAGCATCTTCATCTTCAATAACTGCTTTGTGAGAAGTTCACAGTTCAACCAAGACACTTGCTGTCTTATATTTAAGTCAGAAGAAAAAAAAAATGAGATGCACTATGCAAACAGTTGAAGAACACAGGCTACATACCCTTATTACAGGTGAGATTATCACTGTGTGTTGATCTTCACTAGCAGATTGTTAAGAGAAATAACTTCTGCAGGACAAAAGAACTTTAATTGATAGTGTTGAGATTTAATATTAGGCTTCCACCAAATGCAAATAGTATCACTAAATGCCAGTGAGTCTCTTTCAGGTATTTGAACTGTTTAAGCATTATCTTTTCAGAGTTTCACAAGTCTGCACAGTTGCTGGCTTCAGATAAATCAACCCGTCTGAAGTTCGTTGGTAAATTCACCTTTCCCTTCCTCAATATTCTCTTTACTTCAGTCTATTTAACATGTTTTCTGCAGTTTACAAAAGTTTACTAACCAAAGATGTCCTGCACACCAGGCCTTGAACAATTACTATAGATTACCCTCAAAGGTGTGGATCACTTCAGCCTCTTACTCAGAAGTGTCCAACTACCTGTGTGCCTAGCAGTGCTTATTTACAAAATTCTGCTTCCAGTGTGTCTAAAAACTTTTTATGATTTCAGTTTGCCTTATTAGCCAGTATTGGGAGTTTAAACTTGTTACAGAACTGAAATGTTTTTAGAAATAAACATAGGACTACTTGTCACTGCAGCTTGGATCAACTGAGTCTTTCCCCTATTCAGCATTGCAGACTACTGTGCTGACACTGCTTAGTGGGGACACCAGCCTGTCCTCTAAACACACAGAAGAGGCTGCAGTAGAAAAGCTCACTGCTCAAAAACAGAGTCAGCACATGTGTTTATTGTTCCAGTTCTCAGATCTGGGAATGAATTAAGCTCCCTCCTAGTTTGAGCTCCCCATACCCAGCACTTAAAGCCACCTCCTCAAGTCTATATGGCACAGAGCCCTCCCTGTGCCTCTACATTAGCGTAACCCAGGCTTCAACTGACTTTACATTTAATTTCCAGCTACAGGAGATATTACTGATGGCAACCAGTTACTACACTGGCCATCATCACATCAAGATCAGGGAATAATTTCACCCGAAAGGTTATGCCCGAGGATGTGAATGGAAAAAGCTGAGGCCAGATAGTGAGCAGTCTGAAGGGAAATGCTGTGTTGTTATCCACTTCAACACACCTGACTGCTAAAAGAACAAAGAGAATACATAGAAAATAGTGTACAAAACCAAGTACACAGAACTAAATCCAGTTTTCCCTCAATCTACACCAAATCTACCTTCTTGTCTCAGTCCTCCCATATTAGAAGCTAAAAAATCCTATTTGGCTTGTTAGACAGTAAATTCTGTAATACAAAATTAATGTCTTTAATGAGGTGAGTTCACTTTTACAATGTTCAATTCCTTTGAAAATGCCAACTGCAAAATAGTCTGTATGTGGCAAGAGGATTTACAATAAGTTCCCATTACAACCTGTATATAAACACGGGCAATTATCATTTATATGGGGCTTCCATGAAAAAATTAAGAGCTATTTTAAGCCACAAAGAAGTAAGTGAAGACACAAGAAATTTGTAGTAACATGTAAGAAAACACTGAGAATTAAAAAAAGGAGTTAATATGCTTGCAGGTGTCTTTTAGTAAGAGAAGAACAAAAGCTTCCAAAGAATTATGTTCAAGAGAAGTGATTTGTGTCTAGTGTTGATTTTACTATGGTTGCTTTACTTATGGTGCAAAACTGACTTTGGTGCCATACAGCACAAACTTCAACAATTAAATTTATGTATGAATTGGGTACATTTTGCATGTGTCCTTATACCATTACAGCACAAAACTCCTTCACAGATTATTCTGTTTCATTTCCCCAAAGCTTCTTAGAAACAAAGTTGGTATTATATATATTTAAAATTAAAATGCTATACCATCTGTGTTTTCTCAGAACCAAAGGTCTGGGTGGTTTTTTGGAAGAAAAAAAAAAGATAACAAGGTATTTAATCAATGTGTTTGAGTAGAACCCAGATGTCACAAATTTAGTAAGGGGTATGTATAGGGATCTCCTTTTTCCTCCTTTTCACATCCTCCTGTGTACTGCATTCAGTAAGGTATTTCCTATTAAAGATCCCTGTATCAGAAATAGGAAGACAAACCAAATCAAAACATTAAAAAAAAAAATGAAAGGCTTACAGTTAGTTTAAAGCATCTCTCCCACACATAGCTGATAGACACTGTCAGGCACAAGTCCTGTGCTTTGGACACAACCCTGGTCTCACCCTGCAGACATCACCTGCCCCCTTGGCATATCGTGTCAGGACAACAGCATGGAATGACTTACCAGAAGGAAGCAGAGGCAGAAGCATAGTAGAGGAGAATACAAGAAGCAACAAAGAGTAATGAGTACACGGTCATCTGGTTCCTTCCAGAAGACAGCAAATTTGTCATATAAATAACCTGATAGCAGGCAAGATGCAAAGTGTCAGACAATACCAGTGGGAGACACCATCACACATTTCAGCAGACTGGAGAAGACAAAGCAGCTAGACTGGGAAGGAATTCAGGACAGGCAGATGCAGTGTTGCTGTCTCTGGACTACCTCCAGTACATCCAGGTACAGACTACAGCCAGAAAGGTGACTCAGAAAGGAGACATCCTAATGTAAAAATTAAACCAAGAGATTTTTGCAGCATGCCAAAAAAGATCAAGGACACAGTCAAGAGGGTTAACAGCAACAAAAGGACAAGCTTCTGTGCTGGTCACACACAGAGAGAAAAACAATTTAGGAGATGAGAGAGGAAAGAAGCAGCAAGTCATGTGAGAGAAAAAAAAAGTTTTGAACTGCTCTGCTGAAAGAAGGCAAAATGTACAGTGATGATAAAGGGTAACCACATGGCTGTCAAAAGAACAATGATCAGTGAGACACAGCCATTCTGGCACAAGCACAAAGTGAACTCAAACAAAATTCAGGTCTGGAAATGGGAACCAGTAGCAAAAAAACTAATGGATCACCCCACAAAAAGGAAGCGACCAAAGACGAGAAAGGATTACATGAGAATCAAGGGAGAAGCAGTGGAAAGATCACAGAACAGTATAGGACAGCAGATCAGAAGAATGGTAGAGGCAGACAGAGAACATGACATCAGGTAACACAGAAGAGGTTTGAGAAAAAAATAGTTGTTCCTGATGTCTCATCATTTAATCATTTGATAGTGCTGGATAAGGAACCAGAGCACGAGAACAAAAGGATATAGGAATCATCAGAAGTGAGCTATGAATGGCAGGAAACTACTGAGATCATTTACAGACAGCACAAAGATATGTGAAGCCGGTGAGCACAGGACCACCTGAGGTTAAGAAGACTGAGGAGAAGAGCAAAAACGAAGTTGCCATGCACCATCACCGAGCGGGCGGGACGAATCTAGCAGGAACACAAGCGTCTTGCCAGGAAAGAAATGCTAAATGCACTCAAAGAGTGACCTCTGCCGGACAAAGCACAGAGCACGGTGCCTCACCGGCAGCAGGACACTCCCGGTACCGGCAGATAACGGCACAGAGAGAGAATCTCTGAACTGACTCCTCAAATGATTGCAACAGTGATTAACCTCCACTGGCAGCTAAGGCAAATAACTGTCATGGTAGTTACAAGTCAAAGACTTACTGTACATCCCAAAATAAATGAAAATAAAACAGGTTGGCAGCATAATAGTTGCACACATACTGATGACACCAGCTGCTAATGCAGAAGTAACCTTTAATATTCCAGCCTGCTTTCCAGTCACATCTTTCCCTCTGTGCCCTTTTCAGGGGGGTAACAGACAAACTGGGTATCTGAAACCTCTTCAAATACACTTCCTATTCACAATACATGGATTTTAATTGTCTAAACTTCATCAGCATACCAAGTAAGTATTTCCCATCCTATACCTGGATGTGAAATTCTGTGTATGTTCAAAGTGTCTGGAGAATACCTTGAGTTAGCTGACCTATCTAAATTCCAGAAGGTTCAGTATCCCTTCATACTTTATGGCAAAATAGTACATAAATGCTGCTCTTCTAGGAAAAAGCAGACACAGCATATGCCACATTTTACACTCTATTAATATTCTTTTTGAAAGTGAGTTTTCTTCTGTTGCTAGTTTTACTACAATTCTCACTCACTTACAAATCTAATGGGGCACAAGGGGACCAAAAAGTGAAGCCTAACCTCACTGCTGACTTTAGTCTGCAAAGGTACTTTTTTCCAAAGGCAGCCATCTGTTGTACTCGCACAGTCAATTTACAAATAAAATAAAAAAATAAATAAATAAAACCCCAAACCCCCATGAGCCCTCAAGACATGTGACAGACAAACCCTACCATCAGCTCAGAAAAAATCCTCATCCTGACTCAGATTATCTATTTTACACTATGTCCCAGAGCTCCACCTTGTTGTGCTTGATTCTAATCTGGGGCAAGACCCAGATTAGAAAAAGAGACAAGCCTGATGATATCCCTTCTTTCCCTGACCTGGGCTCCCCAGAATCTCAGTATTCTGCAATTCCCAGCCTGTTCCCCAGAACCATTATTAAAACATGAACTCTAGCTGAAGGGCTCTGAACTAAACAGCTCTAAGTCTGATTTCAATAACTTTTATGATGACAAATTCCTAAACACATGCCTGGCACTACTACCCCAGCATGAACCACAGAGCAGCAATGTCACAGAAATCATAGCAGTTGCCCCTGCAGAACAGGCAAATCCACACCAACACCTGAAGGTCACTTTCATCCTGCCCAGAGGCACCAGATGAGCAAGGGGCCAAGATTGCTGCAGATTTTCAGTTACATTCCACCTGAACTTGAGTGAAGCAGCCCTAAAAATACACAAAACAGAAGCAAAAATACCCACAAAAATTACTACTGTTGCACAGATGATGCAGATATAGTATTTGTGGCTGACCAGACTGATCAAATGTGGTATGTCCTGTGGCTCAAACTCCCTCTCGCCTCCTCTAGCACAGCTACCCTAATTCCCTACCGCTATTCATGTCCCATTAATGATCCTATTGAGCAGGAGGTGAATGTTATCTCTATGTCCCTAAGCTAGCATCAAGTGACATGAACAAAAACAGCTTGGTCACATCTACCTGAATTAATCCAGCACACTGAAGGGCAGGTACCTATGGTTCAGTCACTAATTTCCACCAATTAAAAAAACCATTTGTTAGACTTTCTATTGTATTTGCTTTGATGATAGTCAATGGGCTCAAAAGACACCTGGGTTTGGAACCTATACAAGCTAAGACTATCTCGAATTTTGCGTCTCAGCTGTATACTGGTAGAAGGCTTTAAAATGACTAAACCATGGAACAAAAAACTCCCAGTAGAACATATAGAGAAACCAGCCCTTATGTCCACATTATGCCAAGGAAAAGCACAAATATTCACTTTCTCCTGATTTCTACTGGATTGTCAGAGACCCTACAGAGGAATCATCTCAGCTTTGTCACCTATGCAGCACCTGGTTCAACAAGGCTGCAGAATCACAACTATTTGGTTTCCCTGAGAGTTTTGCTTCTGATTTTGAAGCAAAAGAAGTTCTTGCCAAGCAGCAAAGGACAGACTCAACTGTTTCAGAAGTCACCTAGAACAGAAGAAGCTAGTTCAAGACTCCTCCAATAGCACAGCACCAGATAGCTGAAAAAAATTCAGCCTAATTCAGCCTAACATCCTCCAGAAAAATCAATGTGGACTTGAGTACTTCTGATAATGAATGATTTAGACACATAGATGAAGTACAAATGGTACACTAGAAATATGAATAAAATTCATGGCACAAAAGTATTCTGAGCAATATGATGGATTTAATTGAGCAGTCCTCATACTTGCTGATGAAACTTTACTTAGTTTTAATAGCTTTCTGTAAAAAATACTAAGTATGCTTACATAAAAATATGCATATCCACTTTTAACATTTATTTATTCTTTCAGATAGACATATTTACTCTAAACACAAAGAAAAAAAGAAGCTAGCAGAACACTCATTTAAATGGCAGAAAACTAGTAGAAGATGCTAATATGACCTTAGTGTAGCATGTCAAGTGTCACTGCCATCAGCTTCCTAGTCATTTTAAGAACAATCTGCTAAGGCAATTAATTACATAGCTTAAAAGATTAGGTCAACAGTGTCAAATATGAGAATATGAACTCAAAATTTAGCCTTTTAAAAATGTGTGCTGTCTATTTAAGTGTCTACATCTATTTGTGAAAGAAGAGTAAGTTTCAGACTCGATGAGTTACTTCTCAGGACAAGCAGTGGCCTTACCTTCCCAAGAAAGAAACCCAAACAGAGCAATTAGAATGGCTGACAGAATCCATTGGCTGAGAGAGAGCATGTACTTGCAGCCTGCTGATCTGACAGCTACTTTAGGAGAAAACAGTTAATTGAAGGGTGAGATTTAATGTAATGTAACACAAACTTATAGTCTTGGCAATCTTTAAACTGGTATTCTGAAAACTAAAATTGCTTTAAGCAAATGGTACACTCTGTATTTTTCTTGAATAGTTAAAGCCAACCTGGACACATCTTTCTTGGACACTTCTTATTACTGTATCTTTCCTCCCCCAGTCCGGTCTGTAGCTAAGACTCAGGTAAGACATAGGTTGGTTATTCAGCTTTTCAGGGTGGAGCTCATGCTGAAGCACATGAGCTTCTCCAGACTCAGATCTGACACAGTCAAGTTTACCATGATTCAAGTCTCCATGCAAGAGCTTCAGCCTATCTCCTCTTCCTCAGAGCAAGGCTGCCTGCACAATCAGTTGTGTGCTCAGCTGAGATTATCCTTTAGCTATGTTAAAATTTATAAGGCACCAGGTGGAAGAGCTGATTCACTGGCAATCTGGAAGTGTCAGATTTCAAAAGTTCTAGGAATTTTACAAACCTCTGACAAAGAATAGTGAATTGTACAAAGAGCAACATTTCCAACTCATTTCATCCTTGTGCCAGATAAGCAGCCATTCAGACAGAAATACCAGAGTAAATAATCAGCACCAGAGAGAAGCTTTGCCTGCCAGCTCTAAGGTAACCAACCTTGGGTAAGCTGTCTGATCACAAGAACTGTGCAGAATGAACTGCTATCTCAAGGTGCCTGCAACCCTCCAAAGGCTGCAGAGAAAAACTGCAGTGGCTGAGTACAATTAACTGCCTGGCTTTCAGAGACTCAAGCAGAAACAGCCATCTCCTTGCAGTGAGGGAACACACAAAACTCACTAGCTGGGTGGCCCCAGCACCCAGCTCTACCAGTGGCTGATAACAGATGCCAGATGGCAATATGCCCAAAGAAAATTCATCATCATCTTTCTCATTAGATTATTCTCCCAGCTTCAAGCTATTTGCAACTTCATGTCCTTCTAAAACATGGACAGTGCTGCGTGTTTAACAGTGATGCACTTTGGATTTTCCCTCCCTTAACTGGCCCATTAATTTACCCACCAGTCATCATTTATATACCAGATGGCTGGAAACTGTTGGTTATATTTGTAACTAAACTGAGATTTCTTTGAAAACTACAATGGGATAAAATCAAATAGCAAGATGGCAGTCTAGAGGACACTACTCTATCAAAAGAAGGGTCCTGAACAACTATTTCATAGTTCTCACAGCCAGTCACAAAATGCCCATAATTTTATCTATTTACTACTACAAACCAATTAAGCTACATATTAGTACTCAAACTGCATCCAGAGAAGTGCCTTATACAACCTCATGGTGCCACATACTGCCTTATGGCTCATGCAGCAAGTAGTGTGGAGCTCAACAGGCTGAGTTTTATTAGTTTGTTTGTGTCTCAAGACCCATCTCAAGTGGTAAAGATTTGCTTGGATACACCCTAAAGTACATACCCCCTAATACACCTCTTATCAACCCACTCCCACTTCATTGGTTCCGTTTCCCTTCCCATTTCATCTCTCCAGTTGAGTTTCAAAAAGAGGACTGGTTTAGAGAGAAACCCACTGGTACATGCAGAGAACAGACAAGAAGAAAAACATCAACAAGACAAGGACTTTTTAGAAGATGCACAGAAATAGGGCAAGACAAAATTCACTGCTTGAATTTCAACAGCCAAGAAGCAGGAATGTTTGTACAAGACAGTGATAGATAAACCACAAAAACAAACAAACAAAAAACTCAAACCCACAAAAACTTTTGCCTTGCAAAAGTCAGTCTGGTATCTCCCTCCACCAAGTTATGTCTCATGTTCTCGACATGCTATTCACCAGCATCTCAATTCGGAGCTTCTTGACTGTGGGAAGCAGGATCCACTGCCTGAAGGTGGTGTGGGCAGTATGACCAAGAGATAACCTTATTTTGGACAGAAACAGGCTGCTCTTTTTTCCCATGCCTGATTCAGTTGGCCTTGCTCATACATGTTTGATTATAGATGTAATGCGGTAGAGTTGTAATTTTCTTTGCTTTAGTCAAATTCATTATCCATTCACTAAAATGCAAACTGTGTTGTTTCTGATACAGCTAAAAATTTAAAAAGTCATCACTTTAATATAAGGACTTTTGAGCCATGGTCAGAAATGGCTGAACTGGTGACAAGACCAAGAACTACAGATCTTCCAGTACAATGGAGGTCTGTATTGAAGCTGAAAAGGTAGGTTGAAAACAGCTGCTAAGCTGCCCTCCATCTCTTTACTTTTAATTAAGTCCTAACCAAGAAGCAACACTCTAATAGTGTCATTGCACTCTGTATCAAACTAGCAGTGTCAGCTTGTCAGTGTTACTCAACTGCCTGTAACAAAGCCCAAATCCAGGAATATACTTACTTGTAAGCTTGTTGTGACTCAGAACCAGCTGTGTGATGTGGGACAGCGTAACTGTAAATGAAGAGAGAAAGAAGTTAGTTTATGGACATGGCAACTGAGAGCTTGTATCCATTTCAGCTGAAAAATAAAGCAGGAAAGTTATTCTTTCCACTCCAGTAACTTGATTCATGTGCATTGTCACAAATAAACATGAGAGCTCAAGAGTAAAGGGCTCACCTACTCCTCTGTCCTTTTATTTCACATTTCTGTTACTGCATCAGACACAACATGGAGTTTTACTCACTGATACAGCAACCTGTTTCAGCTAATCCTTGAAAAAGCTCATAACTTAACAAAGGCAAATACAACCTGTTAGCAGAATGAAAGCAGACACCCAAAGGCAACATCAGATCAGACAGTTCAATGTTTTAAAAAAAAACACCCTAAAGCATCACCACAGTTCCCTGTGCAATTGCAGGTTGTGAAGGAAGGAAAGGCAGGGAAGAGAAGATACAACACACCCACCCTGAATTTCTCCCAAAATTTGAGCAGATTGAAGTACTGACTGCACCACGTCACTATGCAGAACACGAGGACAAGGAAAAAAGCTCATAGAAAGTCTGTAAGAGTATTGTAGGAAAATCATCACTAAAGGGCAGACAAGAGCAGCAGCCTCTATAAAGAGCTCTATCTTTAAAACAAAGGACACATTGGTATCTGACCCATAAACAACAGTTTAACACTGAGTGCTTACCCATACAGATAAATATAAGATTGCAATTTACACAGTAAAATGAGAGAAGATTCTGGAGATAGTCACAGGCTTGTGAACAAATGCCTAAATAAGCTTTATACATTTGTTTCTCTTGATATAGCTATTTTAATAACTGTGACACTAAGCAGAAGTCACCATTTCATGGGCCCTTGATATTCAAGCCTGACTAATAAGAACACTACCACCAGAAGGGCAGCCCTACCACTGAGATGAAAAGTCCTCCAGACTGAGGTCTTCAGTTCCAAGGCAACTGAACCTAGACAATCGCCAGATAAAATCTGACATCATCAATCCCAGGCAAAAAAACCTTTTTTTTTCCCCTGCATTTTACTTCAGAAGCAAGTAATTCTTGAGATCTGAGGCTTTACCTAGACTCAAGAGCATCAACAAAAAAAAAAAAAACTTGCTTTTTTAATAAAAAGGGAAAAAATAATTACTGTTTTTGATGTTGTACAAAGTTACTTCCATTTTACTTTGCTTTTAAAGCAGAGAAGTTAAACAATGCCATCATGTCTGTACAAAGGAAGCATGGATCCTTACTCAAGGGCAATGAAGCTTTAGGGCTGCAGATTTTGGTCTTCTGAACATTGAACTCCTGATGAATTTAAATGCCATAATAAGTTCTGTGCATATTTAAAGGTAAGCCTTTTGACTACGCCATCAAGCCACGTGCACTATTGGCCTTTAGCAACACAAGGTTAGAAGCATTACTCTCACTACTCCCTCTCCTTTTTTGTCTCATCACTGTGTTCTTCAACTAATACTATTTTCAGAAAGGTTTCTTCTCTCACATCTATACAGAACAAAACAAAGTCCACGTTAAAAATTTCAAGGCCAAAACCCCTAGGCCAAAGATATTTGAACCTGTATTTTACTGTCCAAAGTTGACTGAAGCCTAGACACCTTGTCTGAAACTCCACTATCTCAGTCAATCCTGATGCATGACAGAAAGTCCCATGGCATCTTTGACCAGCAATGGCAGGCTGACATCCCCCAAAGGAGCAAGAAAGGCTGCACTCCAATACTATTTTGAAAAGAGCAAAGGTTTAGGTGTCTGTGCTCTGGACTACTTCCAGCAGCATTTTAGACATATTAAGACAGAGATTCTTCAGTCTTGAAAGGTCCAAAGCAACTACCAGTTCAGAGGCAAGTTTAGAAGTATTTTAAGAAAGAGAACCAAGATAAGAGAGCAGTACTTGCTCACTTCTTACACAGAGAGAAATTTGCTCACTTACATTAAACAAACCTGAGTCAAACAACTGGCCCCTGGAAATAACATGTTTTCCTCACGCTGCCATGTGCCTGCTCCTGTGAAAAGGACTGTGTTGTGGGAACAGCTGACTGAGATTTACCTCATCCTATAAATTCTGTAGAACAACTAAACTATCAAGTCTGGCAAGAAAGACATCTGTCTTAACTGATTAACATCCCCAAGTAACATCTCCAAGGCTAAAGGGGCAATTTTGATTTGGATGTACACCGTCCATTTAAGCACAACATACAACATGTCAGATGATGTACCAGTCTCACAAAAATGGAATGGAAGGGCACTGAGATTCCCACTGGAAATTACTATAACCTCTCCACGATGCCACTGCAGGAGCTTTTAGACACTACCTTGTAACATTATAGTCATTAGCATACAGGCAGTAAGCTATTCTGATTTCATGAATACACCAGATATTCACACAGAATAATACCTATATTCTATAGGGGGATAATACCTATTGCCAGAGCAGTTTACTTGCACAGTAATCACAATTTCTCATGGTCCAAGTCCCACTATTATTTCAAAAAAGAGTGAGTCAAGGGAAGAATATTTAGGTTCTTCCATTTTGGCACTATTATCAAATCTCTTCATATACTGCTCCCCTACACTGCAAGCTAGCTTTACATAAAATATCTGGATGACAATACTCAACCTAATTATTAAGGACTATAAAACAAATAAAAGCCCTGCCCATCAGCAAATTTTAAAAAATCAAAACAAAAAAACTCCCAAAAAAAAACCCAAAAAACCAGCCTGACAAAAGAACCAAACTGAAGTAAAATAAATTAGGAAAAAAAAAAAAACCAAACCCACACCCACAAAACAGGAAGACCCCAGTGACTTTGCTGAGCCAAGATAAGACACTGGAGGAAGTTAATGCAGGATGAGCATCACAGTATTATCACAAGTAGCCTGCCTCTCCATCTTCTGTGCTTTTGTTATTTTAGGAATGAACAATTTTATCAACACTAACTTTCTGATTAAGAAATCTAGTCACACAAGTATGTACTTTATGCAAAATATGAATAGCTTACAGATGGAATGATAATGAGAACAAATTAACACATAAATAGGATTGCATCCAATATTCCTTCCCTGACAACAGAGCAGATGTCACAAGTTATTTGGGAAAAATGATTTCTTTACTCGTACCTCCTCCTCCTCCATATCAACTGCTTAAAAGACACATAAATGAGACTGGCCCATACTCTGAGAACAATCCCAGTTTTTGATGGTTGTTCAAAGTCCTATCAATAAATGCCCTATCCTTTGCTATGCTAGGGGAAAGGGCACATTACTCCCTTATTGCTGGAATTGGCTGAACCTGCTTGCTCAGCCTATAGGATGTCTATTAATGCTCTCTACCATTACCTGTCCATAGTGGGTGTTTTATAAACAAATGTAAACTATTTACTTCACAATATGGAGGCAAAAAACCCAAACCAACACAAGAGAACATGGGACAAGACATTTTTTACACTATTTATGTATGAAGGAGATGCACAACTATAGAAGAGATGTGCACACAAATGGTGTAACTGTTGTTTTATCATATGCTGGAATAATAAAAAAAGTCTTTAACACTTAAAACTGTTTCACATGGTATTTGCATGACAACCTAAAGCACAGAATACTTAGACCAAGGGGTATTTTTTTGTCTCAAATGAAATTTATTTTCTACACAACACATCTGAAAAAGGGCTCTCCTATTACAGTTCTGAAAGCATAAAAATCCAGACACTCTGAAGGTGCATAACACAATTCTACTTTGTATTTTAAGTCACTAGGAGAAAACATGGAAGTGTCTGGATTCGAGGAATATTCCAAAAATAGAACTCTACTTCTAATGACATTAATGAACTCCTGAGTTAGAAGTGCTTCAGGGACTACTTAACTTTTTTTTTTGAATCTGAACTTCACGTTGTATATAAGCTGGTAACCATACTCTTTCTCTGCCAAACATGAAAGTGGGAAGAGATGTAAAGGTTGCCAAGCTTGTGGGTCTAAGGTAGCTTGCCAATCTCCTTCCAGATAGAAGTATTTCATTCTTAATTGGAAAGACACACTGGTATTTGACAGAAGCCAAATTTTGTCTGTTTTTTCTCTCCTACAGCTACTGCAGAGGATGGAAGACAATGCAAAAGAAAGTATGACTGACTGCCCTGTACTGCAGGAAGCCTAGACTGAAAACAGAAGCCAGAAGAGAACTGTATCCAAGATAGGGCATATATTCTCCTTTGCTCTTCTTTGTCACCACATAACACCACTTTTCTCTATCACTTACTTTTCTTTTTTATTTCCTAAACACACATGACAAGAACAGGGTGACACCTAAGGAAAAGGACTGGCACACTGAACAGATGTTACATGGTACACTGCTTCCAAATCCTTGTGCCTGTATTACCCCTATGTGAATTAAGTTAAGAAAGGTTAAATACAAGCTCATTAGCCGCTCTGCAGCAAGTTCTCAAACATGCAGTGAGACAAGGCTTAGTCCTTTCCTTGGAGATTTAGGACTAGAAGGAGCAGTTTACCTTTAAAAGGTACTTAGCACCTCTGGTAGGGGTATTCATAACCACTATATAATTACATGAGACAAAATGCTGATCAGGGGCTACTGAACACAGTAACTCCGGCATACCTTCCAACCTACAAAACTCAAATAGCCAAAACTGTTCCCTCCAATCATTATCTAAACTTAACTCTCAACATCTACTAGTGGCCCTCCTTAAAGATGAAATTATGTGCAAGAAGAGTCACTGGGCATGAATAGTGATGACTGCTTTTAATAGAGACCTTTACTTCATGGAAGGAAAAAAATAAAAATACCTGAAAAGGCAAGCTTTAACACTGCCCTGAAAAGGTATGTAACACACAGAGAAGGAAAGGTACTAGGTCAGTCTACTTTAGCTTACACACCAGTTCTGAGAGGCAGAGAAAACCAAAACATCCAATCTACATTAGAGAAGACCATCTATTTGGAGTCAGGTGACAAGGTTCGAAAACAAGTTCAACACTTCCTCAACCCTTTACTAAAAATTCAGAAGTAATAGCTATTCGTTACTTTTTATTTGATGAAAGGTGTTCCTTCTCCTGAAGGCAAATACCTCCATGGTAAAAAAAAAAACAAAGCAACTTCTGTGTTCTGTCCGTGAATATAATAACTGAAAAAGCAATTAATTTAACAGAAACCAGTCATCATTTCTCCCCTCCCTATCTTTCATCTCAAATTGAAGGCTCCAAATCCCCATGCTAGATCAAGTCACACAATGTGCACCAAGAGTATCTGTGCAGAGACTCCTCTGATGCAGTGTAAGTAGGGTACCAAAGTCTATACTTCACGTAGAGAGCTCTCTGCCAAAGACATTTCAGATGCTTAATTAGCAACCTGGTATCAGGGAGCATCTGGGGACCACACTGCCCTACCCTGGTCCCTGGCCCTGCCTGAACAACAAACCCCAAAGACTCTTTGTGCAAGAAAAGCTTTTTTTTTTTTTTTAGGATTATCAATGTGCTTCAACATTATCCTTTTTTCACACTTTAAAAGATCAAAACTAGTTAATTAATTACCTATCTAGTGTTGATAGTAGGCACCAAGTCTACTTAACAAAAGCAACAGTACTCTGTTAAATTTTCTATTTAATGTGAATTCACATATGTGGTCCTTACAACACCATCTTCCCACAGGCCCACGCAACACACAGAAGCAGAACAGTAGTACAGAATGTAGACTTTAAGTACAGAACCTAGTTCTGCAAAACTGTACTTAAGACTTCATCCTTTACTGATGGGAAGATAAGGTGTGAAGACACCTTGATGTGCTCTCAACTCTGCAGATAATGGCGAGCTGGTAGTGAGCCATACCTTTCCCTGAGCTCATATCTATCTTGCGAGAAGAGTTATGTACATTTGCTCCTGACCGCTCTCAAGTTTAACAAACACAGTAAAGAGCTAAAACAGGATACAGTCAAGAATTTTAAGTACATTGGTTGGTTGAGATTTTGCTTTTTTTCCTCTCATTGGATCATGCATTCAGAAAAATGTCAGCCTGTGGCACACTACAGACAGTCACAACTTTAATTCCCAGAGTATTGGCTAAGTCATAACATCATGTGCAATTTAGCAAGGCAAGACACCTAAGCTGCTCTTCATTTATGTGTTCTCCAGAACTGTAACAGCATGTTGCTATTGGTATGCTGTATTTGCTGTGAATTTAACTATAGTAAATGCACCGTACCGACAGCAGCACCCTGTCATGGTTCAGCAAGCATGTGCAATCGTATATCATCCAAAGCACGATGCTGCCGTATGTGTGATACAGTATTACTGCCCTCTCTTCAGAGACCAGTCGCCCGTAGTTGCAGGCTGTCACCCTATCCCTTTAAAGACCCAGTGGAGATCTACTTAGCCGATGGTTTTGTTTCGGTAGCAGGACGAGAAGAGGGAAAGTCTCCCGACCGACAGAACGCCAGCAATGTGACAGGGAACGCCGAGCCCGTGCGGGGCTGCCCCGGACGCACACGGGCGGCTCCTGGCGGTGCTGCCGGCAGCCGGGCGCGGGGGTTTGGTCAGCCCGCGGATCTCCCCCCAAGCCCGGTGCCCAAAGGCCGCCCCGCCCCGCGGAGTCCCGGTCCCAGCGGGGCAGCGCCGGGCGCGCCCAGGCCGGGCCCCGCTCGCCCGGGACAAATAAGGAAGTTTCCGCGCCGTGCCCGCCCGCCGCCGCCGGTACCTACACAGGCCGGGCACGTCCAGCATGCTGGAGATGCCGCGGTCGCACATGTCCACCTCGGGCTGGTTCTTCTCCCTGCTCTCCTCCACGATCTTCTTCAGGGACTTGGACATGGTCTAGGCGGGGCAGAAACGGACAGAGTGAGCCGGGGGCGGGGGAAACCCGCCGAGGCTCCAACCCGGGACAGCGCCGGCCGCGAGCGCAGAGAACCCCCTGCCCAGCCCGCCGGGGGCCCCGTCCCGTCCCGGCCGCCGCGCCCGCCCATGGCAGCGGGGCACTGCCCGGGATGCCGGCCGCACGCCCGCCCCGGGCGGGCAACAGGCCCGGCCCTGTCCGAGGGCACTCACCGCGCGGCGCTGCGGCGGGAGGCGGCGGGAGGCGATGGGAGGCGATGGGAAGCGGCGGGGCAGCGGGCGGATCGGCGGCGGGACGGGCGGGCCGGCGGATCCCGGGCGCCCCGCCCCGCCCCGCGCGCAGGCGCAGCGCAGCCCCGCCCGCGCTGACCGGCGCCAGGGCCGGGGCGGGATTCCCGGAGCGCTCCGGGGCTTGGGGAGGCGGCCGGGACGGAGCGCATTATCGCCAAAATAACCCACAGCAAAAAAATCCCGCTGCGTTTAACCAGCGGTGCCCATTTTTTCAGGTGACTTCCTGGGTTTTCCAGTCGGCTCTAGCAGCAAAACCAGTCACAAGGCTGGGTCCACGTCCTGAGCGCTCGTAACCCGTCTCGACCGGTAGTAGAGATGCTGTGGCGTTGTAGTTATCCATGTAATCTCTTTCACAGGATTTAAGGTGCTCCTACTTACTGTCATTCAGCAGATACGGAAGCTCAGAGCAGTTAATGACTAAATCTATTAAGTTACCTAAGGCCAGGCTACCCATTGAGAACCACAGCTTTGAATTTTGCATATGTACTCCATCGTGTTACTTAGTAGCCTAAAAATGGTATCCACAAAAACCAAGAAGATGAGCATTTGCATAAGACAGCAAATAAAAAAACTTTATGAAGGCACAACTTCAAGTTCACCTTTTTTAGGAATGTAAGGATCTGGTCTGCAGAACTGTAGCATGTTTATTCCTAATTGGAGTTTCCTACCTTGAGTGTTTCCTAAAGTTACTGACTGTTTTCAGGTCTTCCTTACAAGGCACTACTGAAGAGTATCTTCCTTTTAGCTGGATTTCTCAGCAGAACCCACTGTCACTCAGATGTACAGGATGACGATGTACAGTTCTTCTTTTGTCTGCACAACCATGAATCTGGATCCCTTTCCCATCTAAGAAAATGCCCTAACTGCTACCAGTCAGTTGTCCCAAAGACCTAAATGCTAACATGTCTGCTGTTCTTATTTCATGCAAATGATTGTAGGTGTCATTTAGTAACAAAGGCTCAGGCAGATTAGTTATCTGTAAATGTGCTCTAAATCTGCTCCTTTATTCCAACTACCAGCACATGTGACTCTAACAAGACACTTACAAAACAATCTTCATGGCTAACAAAAAGCTCACCTGGCTTTTCTCTACTCCATTTTTGCAGTGATCAAAACATTGCATGTGACCTAGATAGCCACGTTCTGCTCCTACCATAGAAGTATTTAATTACTCCCCACTTAATGAACATATTGTCATTACTCCCTTTCATCAGGATTGTGGGGTTTTTTTGCCATCTATCTAATTTCATTATCATGTTGTGTAGAGTTCGTCTATCATTCACAGCTTCTATGTGACCTTCTTTCTGTCCTGCTTGAGCAAACCTTTTTTCTGAGCATGAATCCATGCCCCAGTCAGGGATATTGGCATTAGATTTGGCAAAGGGAGTTGCTCTCAAGCCTTCCTTTTAAAGTTTCTCAGTGTCTCATCAAGCAGTGAATACTATTGTCTGAGAAGGAGTGTGAAGGAAGATACACAAGCAACTCTATCCAAAGGTCCTTGATCCTGAAAACTGATTTTTCAGATTGGTCATGAAGAGTCATTTCCCATAGAGGGTCTGTGTCACTGCAGTCACCCATTCTCCCCTCTCTTATGCCCCCCTCCTCTTCCCAGTATGTGCAGTCATTCCAAAACCCCTTTGGTCCCAGAAATATTTGGCTCCTCTCTACCCCCAGCTAGAGGCTGGCCAGCCTGTTCCTACGGACTGGCCAGTAGAGCCCTCCCCACACATTCAGTGCTTGAGCTCACAGTAGAGACTTCTCCAATTTAGGTCTTGCTGTACCTTCCAGCTACTGATTTTTTGCTTATGAAACAACTATAAAATGGCTTTGATATCTGTCAGATCTGTTCTAAATCCGTCATATGGCTTAAATATCTGTAGAGCAGGTGCCTGAATTCGTTGCAGGGGCTGGCTTCTGTCCTTAGGCCTGCAGGCTAAAGCAGGTGACAGTGAGTAGGTGTATGGCCATGACTGTGTGGCAGAGCTGCAGTTTCCCCTGTGGGGGCTGGAGGAGGCAGAAGCTGCCCCTGCAGTGATGCTCCCAGCCTGCTCTGCCCCGGCAGTGATGGCTGGACCTGCCTCCTGCTGGTTCCTCTCACTGTGCTGGGGATCAGCAAGGGAATGAGTAGCTCTGATGCCTCCCTTGTTTCTGTCTTAGGTACTTATACTAACCAGGGAAATGACATTTAAATTATTATTCTATTTTTATCTGTTTTCTCCCTTCAAGAAAAGCTATGATAATGAGCAACATTAATGCAAGGATGTGTGTCATCAAAAGGATGCAACAGCAACATGCCCCTGCAAAACCAGTTGTGTAGTGCTGGGCACTGCTACTACAGATTATCCATCAACATTAGACTCACTAAGTGTGATAACTTGCATGCAATATTTATTTTTCTGATTGCTGTAAAAAAACTTCCTAGAATCTGGCCTCTATTTTTATTGTCATTTAATAAATATTTTAAACATATATTTGTTATTAATCCGGTTGTTTTGTATTGGGAACAATATAGTCAATCCCATGAATTTTTATTGCCTTTCATTTTAATTAGGACTGCAGAATATTTCTGCAGTTTCAGTTTGGCAGTTGACAAAAAGTAATTACACCAAATATGTTAATTCTGGTGCCTAGGACACATATCCTATGTTACTATGGGAAATTGAGACACCTCCTCCTTTGCTTAATGAAACAATTGAAAACTGGTTTTCAGTCAAAATTGCTTTGTAAA
This sequence comes from Lonchura striata, assembly GCF_050655825.1. Taxonomy (NCBI): domain Eukaryota; kingdom Metazoa; phylum Chordata; class Aves; order Passeriformes; family Estrildidae; genus Lonchura; species Lonchura striata. Next base: position 20,912,309 of record NC_140704.1, on the reverse strand, counting down.
TTTAACTAAAATAATCTACTCTTTTAAATTGACAGCACCATGGTTTCTATCATTTTAGCTCTCTATCTTCTGTCACCTTTACTTATGTAACTATTATTGTAAGAATATCTCATTGTGGTATTATTTCTCATTTATAAAGAACAGTCCTGCCACATGGGAAGGGCAATTAAAAACATTGTTACAGACAGTGTAGTGCTTATTCTTCAAATCCTAGTCTTTGGAGGCTTACCATTCATATATAACTGCATCTAAAATTACTTTTGTATAATAATAAACATCTGTAGTAACATGCAGAAGAAGCTTTCCATGTAAAATAAAAACATGCAGGCTCCAGAAACTGAAAACCTGCACTTTCATTATTTGCTTTGTCATTGACAGAGGGAGGTTGTAGTCATGCAGTTATTACAGTACAGACGTGCAGCATTCACAACAATGACCTTATAAAATAGCAATGTGCACAGACATAAAAGCAAAGGTTTTCATGGCAGTATTGTGAGATGAAATGATATTTCTTACTAAGTACAGATTTTGTCTTTTGAATTGTACACTGCAAAAAGCACATAGAAGTTTCATGGAATAATTATTTCCAGATTATCTGTTTGGTTCTGCTTGTTTGTGTTTGCCGTGCATTCATTTTCAAGCAAGTTTTCCTTACCTTCCAAGATAGAAACATGGCTTAGCATCAGCTCTCTCCTCTAAGGACCTCCACTTTAATACTTCTGCAGTTGGTATTTTTGTTGTGGTTCCTCGTATAAAATGTTAGAGGACTGCAGTGGTTACTTTCTTCCTTTGTTTTTTTAAAGAATGGGTTTGATAATTTAATTTTAGACTTTGACTATTTTTGGCAAGAGTCAGTTGGGCTGGATCAATTAAACCTTGTACCAGCAGCTTCATTCAACAGACTTCATGAGCACATTCTCTGCTGGGCTTTTTTGTTTTTCCCTCTAAATAGCCTCATGCATTTGCTCATTTGTAAATAAAATTATGCATAGGTATTGAGTATTTCCAACATTTAAAGATGCACCAAGCATTAGTTAGTTATTGCTAGATTTTAAAAAAACCTTTAAAAATTCTCTTCCTCTCATTCATAGTGCTCTTTGTTCTTTTTTCTTCTGCAGAATTTCAATGATTTTATAAAATTTGATGATGTGACAGATCTTAACAACAGCAAGTATTTATCATATAAAAAATGTCCAAAAGCATTTAATTGCTTTAAAGTGAAACATGCTTTGTGAAAGCAGCCTTTCTGAAGTACAGATTTCAGCAAACTCACCAGTTTAGCTGGATTTCCCCTCAAGACCTCAAGGGCAAGGGTTGTGTTACCAGAGTGGCCTCAGGCACATGTCAGGTCACCAGAGCACATCTCTGTACCAGTCCCTGGGTCAGCAGGAGCCCTCAGTGCCATGAGCTCAGGGACTGCTGTGTCCTTGGGCAACTTGGTGTCCAAAAGCCACTAATGACCTTCATTCATTAAAACCATGTACAGGTTTCTGTTTGTCAGTTTATAATCTGTCACACCTGCAAAAAGGCCAGTGTTTAACTTGAGAACTCATTTCTGACAGGGCTGATGCACTTTTAGCAGGAGCCAAGACCGTATCACAGAACACTGGTGCAGTGGCACAGAGCTGTTTGGAGGGACATATCCTTCCCTTTCATGTGTGGCTTCCAGCTGAACTGTGCTCTGGGTGAAGTGCAGAAAATGACAACATTCTTGCAAGCTGATTCTTGCCTAAAATCTGATGTTTCCATGTCCAGCCACCTAGCAGCAAGTGACAGCATCCAGATCTTGAGGAGATTCTCTTCCAGCTGCAGATGTGGTGAACCAACTGCACCAAATCCATGGTGATTCATAGGAAGGTCAAAGCCACAATGGACATTCATGAAGCCTGTGATGCCATGTTCCACAGAGGAGAAATGCAGTCCTCCTTATCACTGCAGGCAAACCACTCAATCCATGCTTGGTTGTACTTGAAGTTTCTTAAACATTGCTGTTTTAAAATTTATTTTGTGGCTTTATCTTCAGACATTTCAGATGTTCCTTTACTGTTTGCTATCCCCTGTAGGGAGTTTTAATAAACAATATTGCATCATCCTTTGACTGCAAGTACAGTGGCAGTTTGAGTGGACTCTCAGTAAAAGTTTTCTGGGCTACTAATCTGAAAATATTTAATTTGATTATATGGTCTTTTATGTCTTCCCTTATTAGAGGAACTTTCTGTTTTGCTAGCAGTTCAGTAGGACATAACTGCCTCCCAATTTCATCCCAATATACATATTTCTGATTTTTCTATGTTACACTTAGCATAGAAGTTAGCAGGAGTATCACTGTGCATAGGCTGTTTTTCTTAGTCCTTGGACAGTTATAAAATGCTGGCTTACATCTCATTCTGTTGGCCAGTGGGACTTCACTGGTTTCTCTTTTTCTAAGTTGCTACCTGAGGATTTTGGGTTGTATTTTATAGCTTGTCCCTTTTGTCTGCTTTGTTTTTTCTACATTTTATGTTAACTAGAATATCTGCTCAGCTGTTATAAAGTTTCATATGTTTGTGGAATGATGGCTTTTTGGCATTCACTGGGAAATCTTCAAAGTGTCCCTAGATTTTGTTAAAACTGCCACTTACACTTTAATATCCTTTCATAATTAATTGCTTCAATAATCACATTAAGGAATTGCTTTCACTGTAAGTGACTCTTTGTAATAGTTGTGAAATGAGAGTTTTGATAAGGCCTCTGTTCTTTTCTGTGGTGCAAATTTCTCTTGCCTGTCCATCACAGCTGACATTCAGGAAATGAATTGGTCATTTGTTACGGATTGTGACAAAAAATGCTTCATGGTGGGAATCAGTGTCCTCTGTCCATCCTATCAACAACATCTTTTATGTATGATGTGTGTTAGCCTGGGGAAGGGAAAAACTAATTGTAGTCAAAGGTCAATTGATATTTTTATGTCTGCCCTATTCAGAAGTTATAGCTGTTTCATAAATCTCTAGGAAGTTGCCTAAAAGTTGACTAGAAGGTGACATAGGTACTGAAAGCCTCAGAAGTTGTTTTTATATTCAGTTGTAAAATAGACTTTGAAGCTTGAAAATGTAACTCAATAAGTATAACCACAGATATCTGTATATATTGAACATAGGGCTCTGATAATGAAATTACTTCTTAATCTGGTTAAGAGTTAGAACCACATCATGTCCTTGCTGTGTGAACTTCAGTGAATGCTCAAGTACTGATTTCAGATGGGCTCTTATACCCAATGCACACTATTACTGAAAGCTCTTCAGCACAGTTATCTGTGTAAGTGGTTATAGGACAGGGACCATTTCTTATCAATCTCTGATTTTAGGTAATTTGAATAAAACTTAAGGTGGTGTTTTCAGAGATTCTTGGAGCAAAGCCACATAACTCTAAGGAACAAATTAAAGACAGCTTCTTGTCTTAGGTCCTCTCATCAACTTAATGTGTAATTTTTATCCTGGGTAATTAAATTTTTATAGCATTAATTGTACAATTTCAAAATTATGTAGAAGAATATAAAAAAACATGTAGCAAAATCTCCTTTTCCCACTTGGGTAGGTAATAGTTTATTTTCAGCACAATGGGGGATCAATGGGTTTTTTGACAGAATTCCAAATTCATAACAGCTACATTTTCAGTAACTTTTAAAAGGCCTTACTTCAGTTGCAATTATCATCACTGGACTTCAAACCTCCTTTATCATCTAAAGTCTTTTCAGTATAGCAAGGAATGGTAACGTATTTCTCATAAACTGTGTTTTAGCTTGTCCAGCTTAACTGGAATCCTGATGGTAAAGTCACATATTCAGCATGAAATTTTACATAGACTTGATGAGATGTAGCAGTAAATGGAGCGATGTTTATGTCCTAAAATGAAAGACAAGAAAAATTAAAAGCCTTATAGAACATTAAGATCCTTTGAAAGAGACAGTCAGAAAGTTAAAACTGAGGCACAAATTGGATCATAGATTGACAGTGATCTCAGTAGCTGTTCTAGTTACTGTTGTTGTGTTTCTCCCTCAGGATATTGCAAATATTTAAAATACCAATACAATGAAGTATGGTACAAGCTTGTTTGATGCTTCCCACTAGATGTCACTGTATGGTCTGAATTGGAAGGCTTCTAAAGCACCACACAAGTCTTTTGCCTTCACTTCCACTCCTCTGTATGGAATTCATGTCAGAATTAGGGAAATGCTCTTGTCCATGAAACAGCAAAATCTCCTCGTAACCACTCGCGTGGTCGCAGAGGGAAGGTGGTACGTACCGTTCCACAGTAGGGCCCGGCGGGGGCATGGCTGGCGTCCGGCCCATTGTAGAGGATCAGGTAGTTGCTGCTGCAGTCCCCTGGGTCATCGATGCTGATGAAATCAAAGTTCACTGTGACAATTCGTCCCTGGGGCGCGGTAATGGCCCACTCGCAGTTGGTGTTGTTGTGGTAAGTCCCGGGGTAGCCGGGACTGGCAAATGAGCCAGTGGTACCGTATAATGTTCCGCCGCATCCTGGAAGCAGACACTGTTAATTGGCCAGGAAGGCTTCACTTCACAAGGTAATACATGATGTGGTACATTAGTACACTACCAGTAATAGCACTTGAAGAGCAGAGAGACTGTGAGCTGGGACAACTAATGTGGCTAAGAACACTAACAAGACATAAAACTGAGGCTCTAGCTTCAGGAGCCTAAGAATATGCAGTGGGCATCGGACCACCCCTGAATATTAAAACCAACACCCCCCTCCCCCAAATTCTTTGAAACAGGAACTGAAGTTTTAAGTCTGTGCCTTAGTCAGTTCGGTTCCCAGCTACTCAACTGGAGATGAATTCACTGTAACTGTTCTTTGTCATGAAAAGTACTGAATCCTCATGGGATAGAAAAATACAGAGAAAAACTCAGAGGAATTAGGCATATTAAGTAAATCAAAGTCCATTTATACCAAATTTCAGTCTTCAACAGTGGACAGAAGCAGATGACCTAGAAAAAATGCAAGTTTATAAAGGAAGAATGTGCAGGCCATGATCCAGATTACCCTCATAATCTCCAAGAATTTTCAGTTTACAGCTCCCAGAGATGGCACCTTTCTATTTAATAATGTTTACCAGATGAAATTGTGTGGGTAGCCCTTGAATCCATGTAAATCTGTAGCATGCTATGGGAAAGGGCTCCATCGTTTAACTGCATCCTGTATCAAGAATTGGTTTGTCCAGTTTGTTATGGCCCTACGAGCTCCTGGCTTTATATGATGACTGCTAGTTCTTCTACGTGAAAAGTCAGAGAACAGTTGATGACCATCATCCAATACCACTCAATTTTATAGACTGTAGTAATTTCTTAACCAGATTGAAAAGCCTTAGCATACCTCATACAGAAGCCACTTTTACTGTTGAGCCCTTTGTTATTGCTGATTTTTTATAAGATGAAGAGACCAGAACTGTGCACGTTATTCAATTTGTGTGTAAACTATGGATTTATGCAGTAGCTGTCTATTTCTTTTCTCTTCCTTTCCCAACAATTTCTATCATTATGCCGGTCTATTTGACTCTTAATAAACTTTTGTTTTACCCCTAAGATCTTGACTACTGAAAGTCAACTCAGTGCCTGTATTTTTGTAAGTAAAGTTAGGATTGTCTTTTTTTTTGACCACTACTACACTGAGCTTTCTCTGCCTTTCCATCACTGGGTCATTCAGTACTGTATAATTAATCTGCAGTACTTCTTATCTGGCCATGAGCTTTCCTACCTCCAGTAACTCAGGTCATGAAGAAACTATTACCCCACTGTTCACTGCCACTTCATAAGCCATTAATGAATATGTCCATGATATAGTCACTACACAACATTATAGGTAGTTTATTTTCTTGGGGAAGCTTCCTGTCCTCTTCAGGCTTAGCCATGCCTGGATATCACAAGTGGACTACTGGAGCAAACTGAGTCACCTCCAGTACCACCACTCTGTGGATCACAAGGTAGATGTTCCTGATATTTTCCAGCCTCTCATTGAAAGAAGGAGATCTTAATCTTAAATGGACTACATAATCTGAGGTTTCTAAAGTCAGCATTAAGGGAGGGAATTACTTCCATCTCGTAAAATGAATCTTGCCCCAGTGGCCCTGAGGAGCAACTACCTCTGGTGACTGAATAGGGTGGACTGTGGGCTCTAGGGAGTCTAAAGTGGTAATTGAAGAAGGATCCAAAAAGAGCTGAATTCCACACTACTGCATTTTCCTTCTATGTCACATTATTTTGTAGCTACAGCCTTACCACTTGATGATGAAGTCCAAGTAATTTCATATCCATCATGAGCCATTGAAAAATCACTCTTGAAACGAAGGTAGACAACATGGTTTTGGGGAAAGATGGGACTGGGCACAGTGTTTCCACAGAATCTGCCAAGTAGTGGTGATTGCACATCACTCCCATTTCTGACCTTCAGGGAACACAAAAAATGCTGTCAGCTTTAAATTCCTATGTAGTTATACACCAACACAATTATTCATGGATACAAACACAGCACAAACTAGGTAGCAATTTGCATGCATAGCTGTCATTGTAATACTGCTATATTTCCTACCACATATTCTTGTGTAGAAGGAAAAAGAGGCCATTAACTGGTCTGAGTTTTATAAGTAATTTAACTGGTCTGAGTTTTATAAGTAATTGCATAGAACAAGTATCAACAGAAACAGGCAGCTAAATGTTATAGTGTGTATATCTCCTGACTGAAAAAAATTACTTGACTAGTAGCTAAGATGTCCTTATGCAATTCAAGCTTGTGTTTTGCTTTTATAAGAAATATTAATATTCCAGATGAAAAGATTATTTCTTTATTCTGCAGACTGCTCTTTTCCCCAGTCACATTAAGACCCAGATCATATTACATAGCTCAGATTTAATCTGATTTTTTTTTCTGCACTCCAATAATGTTGGTGCTTAGATCCATTTCTTGAGACAGTAAAGAGGATATGAAAGTAGAGCTAAATAATGATTCTGCCACAGACACCTGATTTTTGTCACCTGACCAGAGAACAGGGAAACCTGCATGAATGAGAACTGTGTAGGAGGAAGATACACTTTTCAATGACACAAAGTACATTTGTAAGTATTTTACAATTGTCACTAGAGTTTGTTGGTTTCTGTTTTGTTGGCTTTTGGGTTTTTTTAATTGCTTTTTTTACAGAAAAAAATCTTTCTTGAGAAAAATTTCAAGCAGATGGAATCTACTGCTGTAACAAAACCACTCAGATTTATGGCTTTCTGTTCATTCATGGATGTTAGTATCAAACACAGACTATTCCAGATGACTCTATTAACTGGGTAACCTCAACAAGAGCTAGGTAAGGATAAGTTAGCTAATAATGAAACTACTTATTCACTGGGTTTGGGCTATTGTTTAGCCTCTTGCTATATCAAGAGGCTAAACAACTGGTGTATTGTTTAGCCTCTTGCTATATCATCTAAGTACATTTCACCATAAAACTCTGGCAATAATTAGTCCCTAATTCAATCAATTCGACTCAGACTTGATCCAAATTTGATCTAAACATACTAATATCCTTTGAATTTAGCAGATTTTTGCATAGGCTCACAAAATATGTATACTTGCATGATACCTCTAGGAAATCATGTGAACAGTGGATGCTGTCTTCCAAACTGAAAGCGTGGAAAAAGAGAGATATGGTGCGATTTTGGGGAGCTCGAAGAATGATAGAACAATCCATATTATTGGGGTGTTGACCAGGCCATCCAGGGCTCTTCAGGTAACCAAATGTCTGGTTATACTCTCTGCTGCAACCTTGAGACAGAAAACCAGAAACATGTAAGGATTTCAGATCTCTGTATTGCATTTCAGTGTATGAAATAAACAAAGAGAATAGTAGATAGATTTTTTGGGGGGATATTTCTTCAAGCTTACCTGTAGCTTGATAGGAAAATCTGACTCCATTGTTAATCATATATTCATCTGACTTGAAAGTCACAATGGCAGTGCGATCATAAGAATAAAACTCAGGGACTGGAAAAGTTTCAGTGCCACAGAATCTATGGACTGACCCTTGGCTCTGCTGAAATTCAATACATCACAGGTTACTTAATTATATAATTCAGTTTTATATATAAAGAACTTAAGGTAAATAAATCTCTCAACACTTTCTATACCAATTATGAAATTGCATTTTAAAGTTCTCCTGGAAATCACTTAATAATATCTCAACATTTAATGTTGAATTATTATTAGGAAAAAATAGTAAATAAGAGGTATTTTCATGCCAAAATGAGAAATTATGAAAGAAAGTTTAGAATATGAGGGACATAAATGTTGGGGGTTTTTTTTGGTGTTTTTTAACACTTCCTGGTATGAGTATTCATTTTTTATGGTTCTTGGATAGGAGGAAACAATGAAGACTTGCTGTGGGACAGTTTTTTCTGCATGTTAGGTTTGGAAGCACTGATACTTGGTTCAGCTGTGAAAAACTGTGTAAAACTTGCCCAGGTCTAACTCCATGTGTGCACAGAGTGCTTCTGAGAGGTCTGTGTAGTTACCCCATGTCAGCTGGGGCACACTCAGTAGTGCTTTGGATGTGCCCCTCACAGAGGTTCATCAATGAATACATTTCCAAATAGTAGGTTTCTTCTCTCTTTCCAAAGAGTGAAGGGAGCTGAATGGGAATGGGGAACCGTATCCCTTGTAAATGTCTTACTGCTGGTGAATCCTGGAGCTCCAGGTAGTTCTGAGAGCAGTCCTGGCTGGAATGGAGGTGGAAGGTCTCTACCACCACCCTGACTTGCTGTTGTGGAGGGGCGTCAATGACCCAAGAGCAGAGAGTAAATGGTGGATATTCATTTGGAAAATTAGGAGATGTTGCAGTCAGGGATGTAGAAGTTGCATTATAGATTCCTCCACACAGGCCTGTGTAAAACAGTAACAAATGCATCATAGAGTGAAAACTGGGTAAAACTATTTTTTGAGCAAAACTCAAATGGAGTTGAGTTTTGGACAGTATACTTTTGTATTTGCCTTTGAGACTCTAGAAAGAAAACAGAAAGCAAAATACATGCTAGTGGAGTCAATATATGTCATCAAACTCAAAGAAATGTTTGTTTCCTATTTGTAAACAATCTGTGAGCATTTCTGTTTTGTACTCTCAGACTGACAACCTTCTCCCAACCAGATAAGACCAAGGAGAATTGTACTGGGGCCAAGTTGCTTTTAGCTTACCTAAAGATGCTTTGCTACTGTATTTGTCCTTCTTGAGACTTATGTCTAGAACAAATTTTTAGGCAGTATTTAAATATGAATTTCCATAAAAGAATGATAACAATATATATGCATACATACATACGTATACTTACGATCTACTGTGGTGTAGGTGACATTGAAACCCATTCTTTCCACATAATTGTCTGTGACAAATTTCACTGTCAAGAAATTACGGGTAGAAAGAAAAGGAGCTGGCACTCTAGATCCACAGAATGTGCCAACTAAATTGGCATTTTCATTATCTCCATCATAAAGCTGAAAGAAGCAAAATATATAAACCATTAATAGTTTAGGCACAACAAACAAATAAAGAGAAATAAAATTCTCTGACCCCTCCTTACATTACGATTTTGTTTACTTAGAAGTGCAGTGTGTTCTCTTGTGCTTTAACAGGATGTTCTTGGTTACCATAATTATTCACTGCCATATTACCTAATTCTGTTAGGGTAAATCTCATTATGGAACATTCTGGTCTCAGAAAATCTATCAAAAAAATTATTACATTTTAATATGGCACTCATTTCTTTATTATATGTAATCTTGAAGTGCTTTTCAGTGAGAAGATTGATTTTATTCATCAAAATGTAGACTGAATTCCTTGTTTCATTAAGTATCTCCAATGTTCAACAGGATCTATAACATTCCTTGGTGGAGTTTGTTTAGTAGCATTCTGCTATCTGATGGCTTGTATGCTCATCTCTAAGAAAAAACTTTACAAGTGAGTACTGAGAACCAAGACATTTGATTTAAAAAATATGAAAAATTATATTAATTCTAGTCCTTTCAAGCAATTGTGCATGTATATGCATAATTTCCCTCTGCCTATATCACTCCTATCCAGAAGTTATCAAAAATAATTCACCCTTCCTCACTGCCTCTGCCTCAATTTTTAATTCTTGATTTCTCTTTAGTTCTGCTCAACTTCAACCTGATAGTCTGAAGTTTTACTTTACACGTGTTTGAGTTTTGTTTTGTTTCCATTCTGTGAAATAAATACTCATTAAATGAGCAGTCTATAGACCAGAAGTGTGTGTAATGTTAAAACTCTTACTGGTTTCCAGAAAGGCAGAATGACATTTGGTGTAATAATCTGACCCAATGAAAAAATTTGATTATATTGAAGAATTAAATTTCTTCTTAAGATCATTTTCTATTAATTACATTAGCCCTGTGGAGAAGATAATGGATTGTATCTCACTGGTTTTTCTTGTTAGCATACTGAGCTGTCTTACTTTGACATAATCGTATCGGCAAACCCGAGCAGATTGTGCTTCAAGCTGAAATGAAGTGAAGGTGAGGTTGATCCGTTTGTTTACAGGTGCAGTTATGATCCATACACAGTCCAGATTTTTCTCATATCTTCTGGTCACATTGGAGACTGGAGGACCAAAGGTAGAAGCTGAACTTGACAGGTAACCACCACAGCCATTCTGAGGTCCTGTTGAAGAAGCAGAAGCTTTTTAACAGCAATTCCTGGCATTTATTTAATCTTCAACTCTTTAACATTAAGCTAGGAGCTTTTTATCTATGCTACATATTTTACCATCCTGTCTTGCAAGGACTGTCTGAATGATTAAAAAATTTTGAACACAGAGACATGCATCACAATTAGATTTCATAAAGTGAAAGGCTCATGTCTTTTGTTGAATATAAAAACAGTATTTACTTTGAAAATGTATCAATAGAAGTTTTTAAAAGGGACTGTAAGAAGACAGAGGGCAGCAATGAAACAGAAAAGCGTTGCTCTGAAGGCCTTTGAACGGGATCCTTGCTGAGAATATTTAGTCAGTAGGGGGCACTGAGCTGCTGGCTTTGAAAATGTCATTTAAAACCAAGTGGCTTATTTTGGCAATGCAGCCTCATCCTTAAGGGATTAAATTTGGCAGCCTGACACCGTATTCATGAATCTAGCTAAAAGGGACTTCTGGAAGTGTTTTGCTTGGTGGGAACTTACAGCCCCTCTGAAATGCAGGCTGCTTTTAATTTGGTTCCCACAGACAGGGCTAAGTCCTTGACTTATTTACTGTGAAATTTTGAACTCAATATAGTCAGTCACATTGAAAGAAATTACCTTTGGGGAAAAGCAGTTATTTAGCACATTGAATTCCAAACAAGCAAAAATCACAGATTATCTGGCAGGTTTGGTTTTGTTTGTTTGTTTGATTGTTTTGTTTGTTTTGTGGTTTGTTTGTTTGAATTTTTTGGGTTTTGTTTGTTTGTTTTTGTTTTTTGTTTTCCTTTTCTTTTTTTTTTTTTTCTTTTTTTAATGGTTTGATTTCCAGAGGTTGGATTGGGCTGGTAAATGTGATCATCAATTCATTTATTTCCTGCCCCAGTCTCTATGAGGTCTCCTGGCCACTTAGTTAACTCTGGAATTTAAATTAATATTGTTTTACTTTTGCTTTGAGTTCCGAGGAAAGAGTTTTTGTAAACTGCACAGAGCAGAGGAGTAACTGCAAGCCTGTTGTCTCCTGCAGCAAATCCATTTATGAGCATTCAATAACAAATGAAACTACAGCTGTGGCTGAGCAACACAAGCAGAGCTTCAGAATTTAATCTGTGTGTGTAAAATACACCTGTCTGGCACATTCGATGACTTCACCTTGACATGCAGATATGTTTCTAGACAGATAAAACTGTGCCTTACTTGAGCTACAGTATTACAAAAGATCATACTGGTGAGAAATCAGCGTCCAAGCATCAGGATTGCATCAGTAACCCGGGGCTTGCGAGACTGTAGTGGTTAAAGCAGAGTGACTAAGGCTGAAAGTTGTCCTGCTCTATCAACCAAAGCCAGAAAAACCCCACCCTGTAAAGCAATTCAGTTAAAACCAAAATCCACAGAACATTAGGTTTCAGGGTTTTCTATAGTTAAAAATGAACAGAAGAAGCTTATTACAAAGTGGAAAAGCCAGAAATTAATAGAGTATAGTCCAGGTTTGTGGGCATTTAATGAAGTCAGAAACTTGGAAAAGTGTTAGCATTCATTCCAGTGCCACTGCAGAAGGCGAGAACAACAGCAGGGGAAATGTGAGCAATAAATCACATTCTCACAAATAGTCTAGGAAGGAGGAAAATGTCAGCCAGAAGGGTGCCTGGGCCCTAAGAGTGCAGTTGCCCTATATTTTTCTCTGTTCTCTGCTTGATTTATTCTGTTTCTCTGAAACAATGTTATTGGGACTGTCCCCTGCAAACATTTAAACATAACATTAAGCATATAAATGTCAGTCCAAGATCATAGTCTGACCATCCAGCCCTGCAATATTGGGTCTGGACTGAATATATGGGTCAGACACTAACAAAGCTCTCCTTCCCTTTTTCAAGGGTAAAATTGCAGAGATGCCAGTCAGACCATGGCAACATGAGTCAGGGAATTGCCACAGACCCATGCAACAAGAAGGCTCTCAGTGATGCAGGACCATCCTTTTTTTGAATATTAAGTGTCTGTACTTTTTCAGTAGTTGCATTCACTGCTAACTGTGCAGCTATAAAGACAGCTCTAATACAAAGACAAAAAATACACATGTGGGTAAGCTCTGGGTGTACAGCATATGAAAAGGACCTGACAGAGAGATAAGCAGGCTTTATCAGAAAATTAATTCCAGCTAGTATAGTATAACCATCAATATCATCTAAGGGGAGATAAATAACTGAAAATGTGATTTATAGGTAATAAAGATGAGGTTTCACAATCCCTGGCCTTCTAAGCTAGGATAGAGTCAGATGCTTACAGGACAGTACATTATAAATAACAGCTAAACTGGAGGCTGACCAGATATCAACTAGTCCTAATTCAAGGAGTCCTTGTTGAAAAATCCATCTATCTTGGTGCTTTTCAGGGCTGATCAACATTACATCTGATTGCAGACACTAGAAGTTACACAACGATTAAACTGTGTAGATGAGGGGAACACCCACAAGTAAATGAAGAACCACAAGTAAATGAAGAACCAACTGCTTAACAGGAGGGAACTAAGAGAAACACTATCGCACTGTGTTTTAGCCAGGGCACAACACTTTAAAAATCAGCTTTAAAAATCAGCACCACTTCTGAACAGAAGGCCAAAAAGTAGCCATCCAGTCTGCAGGTGATTTTTAAAGGAAACACGTTCATCACTGGCTAACACAGCCAGGAAACAAATGTAGCTAAAATCCAAGCAAAATCTGGGACTGAGAAGTCTGTTAATTTATAAAAAAAAGACTCCTAGATATTAGAAGCTAAACTTGATTAAGATTATGAAGAATGTACATTACAGAACAATTTGTATGTCATCAGATGGACCAACTACATGGCTGACTGTCTTGTTTCAGTCTTTGCTTTCTTATTTGAAATAAAAATCATAATGTCATCATAAATCAGATGGCAATCTTGTTCTCATAAACAGCTTGCCAGAGAACACAAATTACCAGAACTAGGACACACACTGTCATCCCTAATTGCTTTTGGTGGGAAGCATTAGTGAAACTAAAAGGCTCCAGGACCATTCATAAAAGAAGGAATTGAAGGTTCCCTATGGCAAATAAAAATCATCAAAGCAGAGACCAAGCACATGTTTCTCTGTTAGGAGTTATACCCTTTAGATATGGAATGAAGATAAATCTTTGAAGCTTCCTGCCTTTGAAGTACAGCCAGGGGAAAGTTTCATTTATACAGGTATGGGTGCAATGAGAGGGTAACCTACTGAACAGTTTGCAATCTATCAGAATCAACTACACCACAGATATTTCAAAAGACCACAAAGTGATTTTGGTGTCTTTCCCTTCTTTTACAAATGAGCACCCTAAGCAACGACTAGAAGACTGCAAAGTTAAAGAAATTGTCTAGTTCTGCTTGACAGTAATGAAAATTCCTTTCAAGACTTCTGACTCTTTTGTTTTCATCTAGAAGCATCCCTGGGAACTCTAGACTTCTCTCTGATATGAACTGAAGATGAGTATAAGCAAAGATTAATTCAGCTAAGACTAATTCTTCTTTCTTGATGGGTCTTCCAATGCATGGGAGTGGCTGGACTTAGTGTGGCTGTAACAATTACCTCATACCTTGTCTGGATCATGGCTTCAAAGAGTAAGGTTCAGAAATACAGGGTTGGAGTAAGGAATTGTACTCTTCTGCTTTGTCTCATGGCTGATACTGAAGGTTGGTGAATCTTCTCAAAATGGGGTGTTCCCATGTTTGGCAATCATCGCACCAACATTGTGACTTTGTGTGGCTGCAGGCCCTGTCCACAGAGCCTGCAACATTTCAGGAGACCTCTGAAAGCACAAGGCCCTTTAGAGTCTTTATCTAGCCTTTATGCAGAAAAGCTTTTTGACAGGTTTGATGGCCTGGCAATGGTATTAGCAGTGACATTTAGGACTGTAAAGCCCCAGTATCCTGCTTTAGCCAGATTTCACAAATGCAGACGGATGAAATTTGTATCTTTAAGGTTCTTTGGACTGATACCAAATATATATGGTCTGTGCCAAGCCTACAAATCTCTGATCTATGTACTGTCCTATCCATCTCCTTGATGCTTGTCTGGGAGACCAGAGGCTGACATAAAGTCTTGCCTAATTCCAGTACTTAGTAATTAGTGTTCATATTTGGCACCATAGCAACTTGAGCCTTTGCAGATCTCTCCTGTGAATGAGAAATGTCTCCTCAACTGTTTTGTATGCACCAGAGGACAGATTTTCAGCTGAAGAAGTCATTGACTTCAGTCAAGCTAAGACAATTCATGCCAGCAGACTTCACCCACAGTTTTGTGAAGTGCCATTAATCTGAATATCCCATCAGCTTTCAACCATTTAGTCACTACAAATATATGTAATTAGGTATCTGAAAGTAAGTTTTCCTCTCCGTTTTTCAGATCAGACAAAAATTTCTTATTTTAATGTCTGCTTTTCTTCTTATATGTCCAATTTGAACATGCAAGCCCTTTCTATTTATTTTGCTTTGGAAGAAGAAATCCTTCACTGCAGATAGTCAAGCACTGTTTGGATGTAATCCTATGCAGTGCTCTCTGGGATGACCCTGCTTGAGCAGGGAGGTTGAAGCAGATGACCACTGTGGTCCCTTCCAACCTCACCCATTCTGTGACCGTGTGATTAATTAACTGGCATTTCTGAGAGACATTTGTAGACTATCCCTTAGCTCAACAGTTGTATTCTTTTCAAAGACACCAAAGAGATGTATTTCAACACCACAAATGCTTTCTAAATTTAGTGAGATTTCAAGCTGATGGATATTTGAGACCCAAAATAGAAATAGTCTGGAATTGTGACTTATGATCATATATTCTGATCTTGTCACAGATGTTCTTATTTTCCTAGACTATAATAAGATCAAGAAAAGATATGATTAGCCACAATTTATTCACTTATTTTAATACATAAAACTAACCACAAGTTATCCATGACAGTGTAATGAAATGTGTGATATTAATGGGTAATATATTTGGCAAAAATTAAATGAACTGAAAGCCCAAAGAAATTTCTGCCAGAAGACTTGTGACGTTCAGACAATTTACTTCTCAGCTAGACCCTCTGCAGCACCAAGTTGTGAGTTCAGGTTGGATACTTTGAGATACACCCCTGGGAACCAGTCCTAATGGCATGAGAAAACACAACAACATTCACATGCCACAGTTAAGGACACATTCTTCTAAGATTTTTTCTTGGTGCAGGAAGAAATATTTGCAGGATTCAGCTGTGCTGAATGTTATGTGCTTTCCACATGACACGCCAGAACTGCTGTTATCAGTGCAAGTGCCCAGCACCACCCACAGCAGGTACCAACATTAATTACATAAATCAGTGCAATTAACTATTTCTGGTGGTATGAGAATTTAAATATGACTCACAAAAGAACAACTACTCCTGGCCTATTCAACAGGATATCCAAACCAATATTTTACACCTTATATTGCTCATTCAGAATTGTGGGTTTTTTTTCAGCAATTCTGAACAACCCAAAAAGACTCTGCAGCAACTATGCATGCTGAACACTGCTGAAAAAGTGCACCTAGAAACCAAACATAGAGTAAGCTATAGTTTCAGTTTACAGGACAGAACATGAACTACAATGAAATCAGGCATTTTTTTTTGTTGATACAATAAAATATCATTAAAATGCTGTGAAAATTCTACTGGATCAATGTTTTAAAAAGTAGACTTTAATTTCATTAGGGGAGAGCATAACAGTAAACCTTTTAGTGACAGGCTTTTAGTGTATTCAATTCCACACAGGAAATAAGTAATTCAATACACTGCAAATAGAATAAGAGAAGGCAGATACCTCTGGGTGATTTATCAGGTAAATTACAGATCATCTTATCAAGATCAAGCATGTAGATTATAATCTATTTCTATTATATGCAAACTAGATTATTTATGCCAATTAATTATGAATTTTGTGGTATATCAGGGAAAATTAATTTTTTCCAGCTATTTTTCTTATAAACTCTATTTGCTTATGATTATTTTTCTCATGTAAAATGGTTAATATTCATTCAATAGAAATGATGATTTGTATAAAAAAATTGAGAGATCCTAGAGTGAGAAATTAAGCAAACTGAGGACAATGTAGAGGACAGGGTGTTTCAGGAATTAACATTCTAACAGCCTAATGGTTGCCAAAGGCTTAGGAGACATTTCTCCTGCCCTAGAGCCAGCAACACTAGTTTTCTCATTGTAGCTGCCCTATTCTTCTTGCCTGTCTGTATTAATTGGATTTTTTCATCTTGTGTTTAAATCATTATCTTTTTGTGACATTAGATTGTTGCTTTATTCAGCCTGTGTGCAGTGCCTTGTGCAGTGGAATTGTTGCTTATGAGCTCATAAGCCCTAAAATGATGCAAACAAGGGACCACAATGGTATTAATCCAGTACACAATGCTCATCTTTCACATCACATAAACTTGGATTTCTCCTGCATGCTCACAAAAGATAGTATAAAAAAGGGAGGGGAAAAAGCTGGTCACAGCTTGAAGTCAAGCAGAATTTAGGGCAGTAGAGAAAAAGCAGACAATCTTCCTCCCCTCCTCCACCCCACCTTCTCCACTGTCTCAACTGTTGCAGTCCTACCTGTATTATGTGAATAAAGCTCAGGAAGAGCCTTCTGACTCAACCCACTTATCTAACCACGTGCAACACTTTTCTTCTTGTACATTTATGTGAATTCCTTAGAAAGCCTCAGTGAGCAGACCTGTATTTCAGATGACCCCTTGATCCTACTCTGATGTTTAGAGGCATTTTTCATTACTGGCACAATGGAGCCATGTACATCAGCATAGAGTTTCAAGGAGAAATGACTTCCTGTTAATAAGGTCACAGCTACATCTCCCGACAGGGATTTCTGACTCGTTAAAACAAGAAAAAAACCCAAATCTTTATGTCTTCTTAGCTTTTCTATCAAATGCCTCAGGGGATCATGAATTCAGGTGAGAGGGTCACCCTATTCCTGAATGGGAATAGGCAGAAGCTCCATTTGTCACCAAAGTGCTATTCGTGCTATTACAGCAGGGATGGCAGAGGTATGTGCAGGCTCTGTCCCTGCCAGCCAGAGTCACTTAGAAAACTCAGATCTTCCCTTAGAGCTTAAGAGATAATCAGGAGATCTTTAGCCAAGTCACAAGCTCAGTACATGGCGATCTCATTCTTTGGGGAGAGATCTTAGTTTCCTTCCTTTACAGAGACATCTCATGTAACCAAATGCCTTAAGATGATATTGATTTCTGTCTTCTCATCCTTTTATTGATTGTCTAGAGGAGCACATGCTCACTGTGGAAGAGAGTCATAATTCTCATTTTACAGACTGAAAAGAAAGGCAGAAAAAAGATCAGTGGTAACTAAGGTAAGAGAAGTCTATCCTTCCACAAATCTAACACTTGGAGCAGGCTGGTATCTTCCAGTCAGCTCAGCTCTCCAGCTTTGCCTGAAGTACATCCAAGTGATTCCAAAAATGAGGCTGATAAGTGCCCAAACTTAGCAGCAGAAATACTGAAAAGATAAACCCTCTGAACCGCATCACAAGGGCCGTATGTTCCCCTGCCTCAAGCACACCATCTCACAGAGTCATGACAAAGAAAGCTGCCTGTGAATGGTGCACTTTTTATTACACAGTGTATGGAGTAACACAGGGAAAGAAAACATATTTGAGAAGAAAGATTACTTTTTTCTAAATGGCCAAATTAACACTATTTCAGACTTTCTTTTTGTGTCCTTTTTCTGTCTAGTGGGGGGACCTTGAATATTCTGTTGGAGGCAGGATCAGTGATGGAAACTAATTGTTTTAATAAAATCAAGGAATGTTTTCTACAGAAATTTCAGGGTTTAACTCATTGAGTGCCTGGATAATCCTAGTTTTAGGCAGTATTCCTTAAAGAGCCTGATATGGAAAGAAATTGGAAGAGCTTGTGGGGAAAGGAAATAGCTTAGTTTACTACAAACAGAAACAGTATGTTGTTTCTTCCCAATACATAATCAGGGTCACTCACAACATGAAACAGAGAGTAATAATTACATTATCCAGTTGTGTTTCCCTGGAGCAACTAGAGAATAATGTGCTTGTTGTCATCCAACAGAGGATGAGGTTTCTTGTTTCTCTACAGATACCATCTTCCTTATTCAAGAGATTTGTAATTATGAATTGTCATCTGATTGCATTTTTACTCTTACAAAACCACATGGGTTTTATCTTTTAACAGACATGAGGGAGCTTCTCTAAAGCACCATGTAGAATAACAGGCTTTTAGATCTTCATGGTTTTATTCTTTTTTATTTGAACCATAATCTCAGACCTCATAGTACAAAGATGTGTCACAGATTTTCCTGGCTCTGTTTTTTAGGCAAGCCAAGCTGGAAACATTTATAGGATGTGACTCATGTTTTCCTTTTGTAATGTGCTTTTCTCCTTTTTGGCTATTCTTTGTTATCATGGGACTGCCAAGATCCTTGCTAATGGCTATGTGGTTTAGTCCCTGTAGCTTGCTTCCCACAATGAAGAGAGAAGACCTACCATTAAGCATCTCACCACCGCAGGCTCTTTGTCACACACCCCTTGCCTCCTCCTGGGCATCTTTTATAACTTGCAACTCATAGCTCCTGAGTAACCCATGCAACATCTTAACCTTGTTTTCCTTGGAAGTGCCAGAAATGTCCCTCTAAAACATCTAAGAGATGTCAAAGTTTATTCATAAAAGGCTTCTCCTCACTCTAGGAAATTATCAGGCATGGTACTGACTTGAAGAGCTTGGCTTGTGTTCTGTTGTGTGCTTAAGGAAAAGATCTGACAAGTTGCACAAATAAATCTAAAGTCAGTGGCTAAAAAAATTGATTAAATGCCAACAGGAAGAGGAAGAGCTTGGGGAGTTCCTGATGATCTCACCCTGGAAATACTAACCCAGGCTGCAGGGAATCTATAACAACTGATACTTCAGCGTTTAAAGACAGCAACATGTGAAACAACATTAAGTTACCTGGAATACCATTCACAAGACTTAAAGACCATTCACAATGTCTTAAACATTCTTGTAGCAATTACTTTGAGTGAAGCAAAGGAAGAGTTAATAATAGTAATAACTATGAGGTTCTGTGGGAATATTTTTCTTGGCAAAGCCTGTAGAACCAGTTATTTTCCTTATCTGTAAGTACTTTCTCAGACTATCAAATGAGAAAGTCACTGGCTAGGGATAGGGAGGGGATTCAATGACTCAGCAGAAGACTATGTTTGTTCTGCCACAAAGGCCTTTCATTCTGATCTGTCTGAACGCCAGCTTTGCAGACCAGACAATTACTTCTTTCTAGACCACAAAAAGACTTGGAGTTAATTATACAGGAAAGTAGTAGAGATGATATGAAATCAATTTGCATGTAATAATAATAATTTGTTGCTTACCATCCCTAAACATTTCAGATAAGGAGATAAAAATCTCCTTTTACACTTTGTTCTTTAAAGTACAGTACTGAATTTAAACATTTTTTAAGGTAATTATCAAACTCTGCCCCTTATTCTTGCATCCATCAAAACAAAAGGTGTCTAGTGCCTTTTTACTGGGATCTCACTGTGATCCTATTTATTTTATGGCCAGCTAATCAGAATGATTCCACAAATCAGTAGAAATCAGCACAGTGGTGCCTGGTGAGGAACCACAATCTTAGCTGACCTCAACACTTCAGTTCTTTAGAAAGTGTGAGGGAACCTGAAAGTAAATGGAAAGTGAACATAGATTGAAAGGAGGCATCTTTAGTACACCAACAACCTTTGACTACAGAAGAATAAAAATTCTAAGGTGTTGCTGTGTATCTGCCAAAAGAGAGTTCTTTGGGTGCTGCTAGGCCTTCAGTCACCCAAGAAACACCTTTACCTTCAGAGAGGCAGGGAAAGGGTAGCAAAGAATGAAGGGGATCAGTTCAGAACCATACTGGAATGCAGGGATCCCATAAGCCTAGTATTTAGCTTAGTTCACTCAATTTTCACAAAATCAGAAACATTCTTCTGCTTCACTCATCCCTAGAGAGGGAGGTCACAACTGCTCCTCACCAAAAGAAATCACTTACCAGCAGATTAGGAGCCTGATAATACACATACCTAAGGCCTCTCTGAAGGATGCTTTCCATCCCCTGTCTGCTCCATAGAAGTCAGTGCTAAACACCAGGAACAAGTTATTACTGGAGCTCTTAATATTTGGAGGCAATTCTGAGCCACAGAACTTTCCAAGGAGAGGAGCATGAGTATCTGAGCCATCATACACGGCCACATAATCTTTGTAGCAGGAGGGAGATAGTTCAAGCTGGAAGCTGTTGAATCTGTAAAATACAGTTGGAGCCTTAGATATCACATTTTCAGTTCTTTTCCTGTGCTACGTGTGTTTTAGTGCTTGAGGAAAGATCCAAGTACTAGCAGTAGCCAAAGCCATACACAGGCCAAACAAGTCTCCAGGAATAAACCAAGCAACTATTAAATGCATGGCAACACTCTTCATCCAACAAGCCTCAAAGAAATTAGGTCCCTCACCCACTGGGCCTCCTGCAAGGCAAGCTGTCAGCACAGCTCAGCTTTGTGTGAAGCAGAAGGTCTGTGCAAACACACCCTCTCTCACTTCTGCAATTGCTCAGGCTGCAATTTCCTTGGGCACGTGAGTGGTCTATAAAATGCAGGCACAGAGTGCAGGCCAGTGAGTCTTCCTCTTAGCTGGGAAATGTTCTAATTCACAATCACATGATAGAAGAATGGATCAGTTTTTAACCAGTGGCAAGATTTTGTGGCAATAATCTCCTCTCTTAGGCAAGACAGAAATACACTCAGAAAGATACTATTTTTGGGTGGGTGTTATTACTTTGGCTGTAAAATTATTACTACCCTTCTAAAAGTGTTATTCTTTTTCTTCTGCCTTTGAGAAGTATAAACTTCTCAAAGGCAGACAGAATTTAACTAAAAAGCATAACCTGCATTTTTACAATTTCTTAGTGTTGTCTGTAACCAAAGTGGGAACTTAAAATTGTGATTTTTTTTTTTTTACCTAACAAGTTAGAAAGAAAGATGGAAGGGAACCTGAGGCTGATAAAAGTGACTTCAGGAACCATCTCTTATTTTAGTTTGGCTGTGACCTTGGAAAAGGAGAGTCACAGAAAATATTGTCAATAATTGCTGCTTTAATTGGAATCAGAGACCTCCCTGTTCCCTTAATGACAAACTGAACTTGGATTACGTACTTCAGGGCCACTACTTTGTCATTTCCAACTGTGATGTGGTATGAGCAGTTCATGTTGTTGTGATAATCAAGACGTGAATGGCCTGGACTGCTGATAACACCATTAGAGCCACTGAAAATTCCACCGCAAGCTGTAGAGGAAACAGAAAAAAGAGTGATTAGTTTCTGAATACTAGTTTGGCCCTAATTCTCATATTTCTTGCATGAGTTTTCATGCAAGGAAAGAAAGACCCTTGATAAATTTGGAGCAGTGTTCATTGTCATGCCTAGAACTGTTAAATGTGAGGTGTCTGTCAGGCTGTGCTCTGCAGTGGAAGAATAATCAGCATTGCAGTAATAGGTTGCTACTAATCCATACCAAATGGCACTGGCACTGTGCAGGAAAAGACTAGCACTGATTTCAAATGTCCTGCAGTAGCTGGGATTTTTTTTTTTTTTTTTTTTTTTTTTTTTTTTTTTTTTTTTTTTTTTTTTTTTTTTTTTTTTTTTTTTTTTTTTTTTTTTTTTTTTTTTTTTTTTTTTTTTTTTTTTTTTTTTTTTTTTTTTTTTTTTTTTTTTTTTTTTTTTTTTTTTTTTTTTTTTTTTTTTTTTTTTTTTTGAATGGAATGGAATGGAATGGAATGGAATGGAATGGAATGGAATGGAATGGAATGGAATGGAATGGAATGGAATGGAATGGAATGGAATGGAATGGAATGGAATGGAATGGAATGGAATGGAATGGAATGGAATGGAATGGAATGGAATGGAATGGAATGGAATGGAATGGAATGGAATGGAATGGAATGGAATGGAATGGAATGGAATGGAATGGAATGGAATGGAATGGAATGGAATGGAATGGAATGGAATGGAATGGAATGGAATGGAATGGAATGGAATGGAATGGAATGGAATGGAATGGAATGGAATGGAATGGAATGGAATGGAATGGAATGGAATGGTGGAATGGAATGGAATGGAATGGAATGGAATGGAATGGAATGGAATGGAATGGAATGGAATGGAATGGAATGGAATGGAATGGAATGGAATGGAATGGAATGGAATGGAATGGAATGGAATGGAATGGAATGGAATGGAATGGAATGGAATGGAATGGAATGGAATGGAATGGAATGGAATGGAATGGAATGGAATGGAATGGAATGGAATGGAATGGAATGGAATGGAAAAAAAAAAAAAAAAAAAAAAAAAAAAAAAAAAAAAAAAAAAAAAAAAATAATATATATAACGACAAGCTAATAAACTTCTAGGTTGTCCTCAAATGTCAGAAGTCACAAGTCAAATAGCAGCAACTGACTTGAGTGAGTTATATGAAGGTCTTTTCCATGGTTCATTTGCATCCCACTATTTAGGTGCAGCATGCCTGTCTTCTGTAAACAGACCATTCATTTCCACATATGAAACATCACTTTATGCTCTTGTTTCTGTGGCTTTGAACATGATGGAATGCGTTAAGGGAAATACAGAAGTTAAACACACTTTTCTTGCATAGAAACTATACTTTTCAAACATAAAAGTGGTCTCTCCATTAAATTTATTAAAAATGTGAAAATTATTTGCAAATAAAATCAATATTCAGGGATATTTGTAAATGTGGTCAAACTCAGCTGAATTTTTGCTTTGATTCAAATTTCATCTTTAAAACATAAAAGATCTATATGAAATGTAATGACAAAAGAGCATTGGTGAAGTGGCATTAAAAATAAAATAAATATATATCCCAAGTTTCCTTCATCCCTGGCACTGCCACAAGGGTATTGAACGTGGAGCATGCAGCTATGTACCATTACTGTGTTCCTATTGTTTCATGTAATTTTAGTATAGTTTAGAATAAACTATCATAATCCATAAAATCTTAAAATTCATTCAAATATATAATGATGTTTTTCCTTCGACAATGAAAACAACCAAAAAACAAACAAAACAACATAAATTAATATTTTTAAAATGTAATCTTCCTCATGATCAAGAAATAATGACTATGACCCACAAACAGTGGCATGTCCTAGAGGTCTTGAGGAATGGTTTTGAGCAAATGCAGTGGGAAGATGCTCCATCTTTACACCCATGAGGGTGTTTCCAAAATGGGCAGACACATTTCCTCAACAGTTCCAGGAATTGGTCCATATCAAATACAAACCTGAGTCCTATCTCACCACAATACTGTGTCTGGCTGGAATCCAAAGACACGCGATGGGAGTCAAGGATGAAGTTCAGCATCGTTGAAAAGGATCGGCTGTTCAACATCCAGGAGCTATGGAACTTGCCAGCAGAAGTGATCAAAGGGATGTGGTGATGTTCAATGCTAACATAAAAAATAAAATTGAATGGAATGGAATGGAATGGAATGGAATGGAATGGAATGGAATGGAATGGAATGGAATGGAATGGAATGGAATGGAATGGAATGGAATGGAATGGAATGGAATGGAATGGAATGGAATGGAATGGAATGGAATGGAATGGAATGGAATGGAATGGAATGGAATGGAATGGAATGGAATGGAATGGAATGGAATGGAATGGAATGGAATGGAATGGAATGGAATGGAATGGAATGGAATGGAATGGAATGGAATGGAATGGAATGGAATGGAATGGAATGGAATGGAATGGAATGGAATGGAATGGAATGGAATGGAATGGAATGGAATGGAATGGAATGGAATGGAATGGAATGGAATGGAATGGAATGGAATGGAATGGAATGGAATGGAATGGAATGGAATGGAATGGAATGGAATGGAATGGAATGGAATGGAATGGAATGGAATGGAATGGAATGGAATGGAATGGAATGGAATGGAATGGAATGGAATGGAATGGAATGGAATGGAATGGAATGGAATGGAATGGAATGGAATGGAATGGAATGGAATGGAATGGAATGGAATGGAATGGAATGGAATGGAATGGAATGGAATGGAATGGAATGGAATGGAATGGAATGGAATGGAATGGAATGGAATGGAATGGAATGGAATGGAATGGAATGGAATGGAATGGAATGGAATGGAATGGAATGGAATGGAATGGAATGGAATGGAATGGAATGGAATGGAATGGAATGGAATGGAATGGAATGGAATGGAATGGAATGGAATGGAATGGAATGGAATGGAATGGAATGGAATGGAATGGAATGGAATGGAATGGAATGGAATGGAATGGAATGGAATGGAATGGAATGGAATGGAATGGAATGGAATGGAATGGAATGGAATGGAATGGAATGGAATGGAATGGAATGGAATGGAATGGAATGGAATGGAATGGAATGGAATGGAATGGAATGGAATGGAATGGAATGGAATGGAATGGAATGGAATGGAATGGAATGGAATGGAATGGAATGGAATGGAATGGAATGGAATGGAATGGAATGGAATGGAATGGAATGGAATGGAATGGAATGGAATGGAATGGAATGGAATGGAATGGAATGGAATGGAATGGAATGGAATGGAATGGAATGGAATGGAATGGAATGGAATGGAATGGAATGGAATGGAATGGAATGGAATGGAATGGAATGGAATGGAATGGAATGGAATGGAATGGAATGGAATGGAATGGAATGGAATGGAATGGAATGGAATGGAATGGAATGGAATGGAATGGAATGGAATGGAATGGAATGGAATGGAATGGAATGGAATGGAATGGAATGGAATGGAATGGAATGGAATGGAATGGAATGGGAATGGAATGGAATGGAATGGAATGGAATGGAATGGAATGGAATGGAATGGAATGGAATGGAATGGAATGGAATGGAATGGAATGGAATGGAATGGAATGGAATGGAATGGAATGGAATGGAATGGAATGGAATGGAATGGAATGGAATGGAATGGAATGGAATGGAATGGAATGGAATGGAATGGAATGGAATGGAATGGAATGGAATGGAATGGAATGGAATGGAATGGAATGGAATGGAATGGAATGGAATGGAATGGAATGGAATGGAATGGAATGGAATGGAATGGAATGGAATGGAATGGAATGGAATGGAATGGAATGGAATGGAATGGAATGGAATGGAATGGAATGGAATGGAATGGAATGGAATGGAATGGAATGGAATGGAATGGAATGGAATGGAATGGAATGGAATGGAATGGAATGGAATGGAATGGAATGGAATGGAATGGAATGGAATGGAATGGAATGGAATGGAATGGAATGGAATGGAATGGAATGGAATGGAATGGAATGGAATGGAATGGAATGGAATGGAATGGAATGGAATGGAATGGAATGGAATGGAATGGAATGGAATGGAATGGAATGGAATGGAATGGAATGGAATGGAATGGAATGGAATGGAATGGAATGGAATGGAATGGAATGGAATGGAATGGAATGGAATGGAATGGAATGGAATGGAATGGAATGGAATGGAATGGAATGGAATGGAATGGAATGGAATGGAATGGAATGGAATGGAATGGAATGGAATGGAATGGAATGGAATGGAATGGAATGGAATGGAATGGAATGGAATGGAATGGAATGGAATGGAATGAATGGAATGGAATGGAATGGAATGGAATGGAATGGAATGGAATGGAATGGAATGGAATGGAATGGAATGGAATGGAATGGAATGGAATGGAATGGAATGGAATGGAATGGAATGGAATGGAATGGAATGGAATGGAATGGAATGGAATGGAATGGAATGGAATGGAATGGAATGGAATGGAATGGAATGGAATGGAATGGAATGGAATGGAATGGAATGGAATGGAATGGAATGGAATGGAATGGAATGGAATGGAATGGAATGGAATGGAATGGAATGGAATGGAATGGAATGGAATGGAATGGAATGGAATGGAATGGAATGGAATGGAATGGAATGGAATGGAATGGAATGGAATGGAATGGAATGGAATGGAATGGAATGGAATGGAATGGAATGGAATGGAATGGAATGGAATGGAATGGAATGGAATGGAATGGAATGGAATGGAATGGAATGGAATGGAATGGAATGGAATGGAATGGAATGGAATGGAATGGAATGGAATGGAATGGAATGGAATGGAATGGAATGGAATGGAATGGAATGGAATGGAATGGAATGGAATGGAATGGAATGGAATGGAATGGAATGGAATGGAATGGAATGGAATGGAATGGAATGGAATGGAATGGAATGGAATGGAATCAATAAAAATTAATTCAAGTGCTCAATTGAAAAAATTGAAATAATAACAAAGAATTTGAAGAAAAATTTTTCTAGTTTTGAATACCTTATTGTTTCAGCCAATATGATTTGCATGGTTCATTTATAGAATCTCAAGTTTAAAGAGATCAGTTCTGGGTCTCCTACCTGTGCCTCTCATTCTCTATATTTACACTTTCTTTAACAGTTACACAAATAAAATGTAACTATATATGTAAATATACCCAGATTCAGATTCTCCTCATGTCATTGTTCAAGCCTGTACACATACTCAACACATCATCCAGAATTCTTCTATTGATTATTTTATTAATCATCTTGATCTTTAGATCTTTCTCAACCATTTATCCCTACACTCCAGATGGAGTATCTGCTTCATGGTCTCAGAGAACCTGTTCTTGGCCGTATAAACCAACATTCTCTCTCCGAGCTGACAGGCACTTTTTCCACATGCATATAAGCACTGTTTCTTCTGTAAATATTATATTAAGCTTTTGTACATCCTTTTCATATACTGTATCCTCTGTTATAATTCATCCATGAGGATTCAGTGAGCTATCTTCTGTCTTGCCCTCCTTATCTCCACATTAGCTCTGTATAATCTCATTTGCAAGGACAGATGCAACTGCTCTCTCTGTGTTGGTGACTCCATAAGTTTCCAGTCACTATCTTTAAGTAAACTCTTTCCTATCCTTCCCTTGTACCATTCATTCCTCCAGCCTTGACAATATTTCTTCCAAATACTTCTGGAGAGATCATTTATGTGGCCTGACATTATGAACATATCCCCATTTCTTTGAGCTGCTACATGCATTTGCTTTCAAGGCTCTTTGTTATCTCTCTGCGCTCTATTTATCATCTCTTGGCACCATTCAGCATTGATACATTGACCCTTGTGTCCAAAGTTCACATAATAAGAGCTTCAGTTGTCCTTACATTACATTTTGAAATATGCCTTTGGGTTGTCTCCTTTCCACTTTGCAGAAATTTCTGTCCAGTCTCATTGTTGTCCATAAAATCATTTGTTTGATATGATGCTGGTACAAAAACATTAACCAAATCTAGGCCCCTGACTACCTGATCACTAATATCAGTGTTCTCTTTTTATCTCTGTCTTTAGCCATAGATTCTGTTTAATTTAGTATTGAAGCAGAACCTGTCTTTTTGTTTAAAGGCTGTAAAACGTAAAATTATAAGGCTTTTTCTTCACAACAGCAGCTTCTGATATAAATGACAATACAATTAGGAATTACTAAAGTAGAAGTATTTCCTAGAAACATATCACTGTGCAACATATCAACCAACTCTGTAGCATAATATATTGTTTTGAAAGCAAGGAATTAAACTTCTTTCTCATATGTATTCTATTTCAAAATAATCTATTGCTAAACTTGCCTATTTTCTGAATTGCCTAGTAACAGTTGAGAAAGCAGATAGAGCAGACTCCAAAACAAAGCTGTGACCCTATCCCAGATTGCAAAATTGCAGGCATGTTTTTTTTTTAAAGGAGAAATAAACAAGTTTTTAAAACATTTTACATCAACGTGGTATAAACACAAAACAGTTGTCTTGTATGGACAGAGTATAAATATTACAGAATTCTAAAAGGAGATACTGCAGGAAGCCTACATACATTTCCCCTATTTTCCCATTATTTGGGTCTCTGACTTTATTGTGTGTTATACTCACACTTGAAGAGTAGTACAGCCACTTAATAATACATTATTGTAGCTGTCCTAGAGAAGAATTGTCAGGATGTTCATCTGAATAAATCTAATGGACAAGAAATTGAATGTGATTAACTACTTCTTAGATAATAAGTCTAACAAGAAAGACAAATAAGAGGTTTTTACTAATTCTAATGTATGATTTTTGTAGACTTTTGATCCAAGGAGGAAGGACATATGGAAGAAATTTATCACTGCAGAAGTTGGGCTGGTGTTGTATTGCTTGGATAACAAACTCACCTCTATTTGTTTGGTTCGTTATAAAATAACCAAACACAACAATGCAAATGGTGTACAAGAAGCAAGTGGCAGCTTATGCAACTTCCTGAAACTGGCAAATCAAGAGAGGTTTCTATAACCATATTCAATTTGGCACAGGAAAAAAACATCCTGAACACTACTAGGAAATCACAGAAGCTAAGCCAAACTCCGTTCATGGGGTTAATCTTGCCTATATTTTCCTGCTCAGATCTCAAGCATCTTGTGTAAGCTATTCTTTATGGCTTCCTGCAATAGCCAATAGGTAAAGAGAGTGAGAGAGGTTTCCAGAAAGTAATTCACTCCACCTGCACAATATAGTTGGTCCTGAGTTTATCTCCACCACTAGGAGTTAAATCTGGGGGAATGTCTAAATTAGATGTATATTTTCAGGGGCCTAAAGTGATATAAAAATTGTTCTACCTACAAAGAAGCAAAGAGTTTAGATTAAATTTTGATCACAAAATCAACAAATGCAGTTTCCCCAAGTTCTCACTTGCTCTGCTTGTTGCTATATTTAGTGCTTAATACATATTTAATACTTAGTAGATGCATGCCAATGTTTGTTTGGTTCCAGATACTGACACCATATCACTGCTGTGGGTTACCAGCCTCAGTCATTCTTTAAAATCAGAAGAGGCATCCCATCATAACTGAAAACATAACTACTGTAGGGCAGAGATCTGTAACTAACCCATTAAATCATTCCATTTTGTAGCACTGTGTCACTGCACTACAGATTATTAACTTCTGCCTTCTAATTTTCTGGAGAAGATATCTCAACCTGTTCAAGTCAATGAGATTGGCATGCTTTACAGGCATTATTTTAAATATTTCATTTCTTTACCTAACAACTATAGAAAAAAAAAAAACCAATTAGGTTTCTTTTGAGAGGTCAAATAATAAATAATGTTAATAGTTAATAAATTATGTTAATTAGACATGCAGCTAAACTTTGAAACTCAATCTAGAACATCTATAATAGCATGTTTAAAATATTAAAGGCCACTCTCAGCAACACAACAATCTAAGTAGGTTCAATGCTTCCTTGCATATGGAATAGCTAGAAATGTTTTTAACAGATGCTGCCAAACATTGTCCTGCCTTTGCAAAAGAACTAATCAGGTTCACAGTGGAAACCCTTAGACACATGTGCTAAATATATTCACTGTGACTGCTGAATAATTTTTCAGTTCTGCAATGATAGTTTTCAAGATGGTGGTTTCAATCTTCTTTACAATTTAAACCCAAGTGATTTTTCTTTACTGCAGGGTTATATTTTAAGATTTTGTGACAAATATTAGTAACCAGCTACTGGAGAGTGTCATACTTCCTCTTTTCCAACCAGATGTCCATTAGCTCATATGCACAGTTCTTTCATGTGACTCAGGACTTTTAGTTGGTATAGCCTGTAAGGAAGCCTATAAACAAAAAGGAACAAATTGCCCTGCAAGAAACAGAATATTCTTTAGTATTTATTTAGATCTATGCTTATTATTATGTCTGAGTCATTTACCTCTCTGATTGAACCCTCTTGATAACAAAAGTGTGGTTCCATTTAAAAATTAACTGAATGCACAGGCAGAATGCAGATTAGTAAATGTACTCAAAGAGTTGTCAAAATTGGCACCATCTGATTCAGCCTAATGTTTAGTGTCTTCTATGTGAAGAAATTATATAATTTCTGTGGTTTATATTTCATTCTAAAAAACCTAAAGCAGTGGTTTGTATTAGGGGATGAAAAAAATATTTCTGATAAAATCATAGTAAAATTTTTGTCTCAGACCTAAACTAAGTCTCAGCCAGAATACTTTTGAATTCAAAACAGTCTGGAAACTTGAAAAGAGAAGAATATTGTTTTCTGCCTTTATTGTTGGGTCTGAAGAAAAATACAAATCACACAACCTAATTTAGTATCAAATTACTCAAAATCTCTTTGACTGGTGACTTCAAGGGAGCCAGATCAAGATTGCCTCAAAATATGTGGTGCCACTCAAGCAGTTTGGACATACTGATTCCTCTGTGTTATCATGACATGTCCACACATAAAAATATGATCTTATCAAGGTTGAGAAAGCTTTACCATTCACACCAATGTGATCAGGATACTATACTTGTTATTTATTGGCTAAATGCTGCCAAATTTGATAATCACAAGAGGGACTTTTGTTACTGCTATATACAGGGTAATCACTTATGCATTTCCCGTTGCTGTAGTCGTTCACCTAATTTCATATTTCTGTGTTCTTACATCCTTGTAAAACACCTGAGTACATTCATATCTATTTTATCAGTTAAGAAACAGATGCAATGAAAAGCAAAACAGCTGGCCTAAGATCAAAAATATTTTAAGACTCAATGGCAAACAAACAAACAAGCAAAAAGACAGGAACAAAGACCCAGATTAGCCACAATCACTTTTATATTCCAAGAAAGTGGTAAGTTCCCAAAATCATTGCTGCAAGACAGATGAAATCTCTCTTAATTCTTCTGGAAGACTTCAGTGACTCAAAACCTAACCCTGAAAACTATAAATGTTAGTCTGTAAAAGATTTTCAGAATGGGCCAGCAGTGATTTTCAATTATATAAGACTTGTATGTTTTCAAGTAAGAAATTACACTTTATAATGCACACTGAAATTATGAAGAGCCAGTTACCTTCCAAGTCAAAAGTCTCAAATTCTAGGATCACCAGTGACTGTGGTCCCTGATCTATAATATAATTGCAGTTCAGGTTGTTATCATACTGACTAGGGTAGTTTGGAGAGACAATACGACCTTCAGGCCCGGTGAAATTTACTCCGCATCCTGCAAACAAAAAAATAAAACACAGTTATAATCATAGTGATAATACTATTCTGAGTTTGCAGTAAAAAACTAAATAATGTACACGAGGACCTCATCTCCCCTGGTGAAAAAAAACCCAGGGGGAGTATCATATACCATGATGGCAACAGCAGGTCTTACACACAGCCAGAGCAGTGGTTTTGGGGAGTGTAGGGCCATCCCACTGAGAGTGTCACACTCCTGTGTAAGACCAGCCCATAGGCTTACAGTGCCTGACCAGGAGGACACAGCACTGCTGTTCTTGTGGGTGTGCAGCCTGCACATTTTAAAATCTCTTAGTACATACAAATGTGTCTGAATTGGAGTGGGTGGGGGGGTTGCTGGGGCACAGGAGCCTTATTTGAAAATGCCCACATTAGTGTAAGTGGTGCCATTCTTGTTTCATGCCTAACATCCAGGAGAATGCAGTCTGCCATCGGGCCACCTCTGGATTGCTTTGCTATATGCAGAGGCAGGAAAGGTTTACCACCCACAAGTTTTCAGGCACTCAGAACAGTTTCTTTTCATGGAGCTCCTTTGGATCCTAATACTTGCATGGCCTTTGTTTCTCTTTTTTAAGACAAAAGCTTAAAAGAATGCAGTGCACAGTGAAATGCTGGTAGATTAGGAACAGGCATATGAAGACTGTGACTGTCTCCATGAAGAGATTGTTAGATGTCACTGACAATGTTAGTGCAAACATTATAAAAACAAAAGTGATTTCAGTTCAGAATTCTGAATGCTTCAGTGGTGTTTCCCTCAAAGCACTTAGCTTCTTGCTGTTTTCATCTGAATGCCATGAAGGGCAAGTGGTTTCCTTTGGAAGCATCCTACAAAGAACCCAAGCAACCAAGAGCAGCTGAGCAGCACCTTGTCTACTTCTGGTAGGTTTTACCATTACAAAGCACATACCATGGTTAAAGAAATGTCTTTTTAAGAAAATTAAAGCATTAGTTTCCAAGCAGTTTAACAATGAATTTTTAAAATTTAAACCCTATTCATTCTTTTCAGCACACCGAAAAGGCAAAGGTGGCTGAGAATAACTACAAAATAAGAGCTGCATCTTGGGCAAGTCCAACACTAGAATTCATTGCACTCAGTATGGAAATTCTTGGTTTACATATCTGGGTAGAAGCTTTGATGCCTTGTTGGACTGGGGTCTGAATTGCTACACACGGGTCAAACTAATCCCAAATGGACTAATTAAGCAGCCATCTGGCTGTAATATTACTTACTGCTTGTGAAAGATGCGGAGAAACCTGGAGCAGGAGCATCCTGAGACTGAAACACTGTAGTTATCACATTGTTTGGAGCAACAACAGGATCAGGAGCTGAACTTCCACATCCTGTGGCTAACAAAGCTGCTGCTTCTTCATTATTTCCTCTCCACACCTGGCAAGGCCAGATTGGAAATGATTTAGTGCTTTCAAAGTCTAAGTAGATTGTGGGAACCCAACAGGAATTATATATGCAGTTTTTCTTTACATTGACTAAGGGTAGGATTCATCTCACAGTGAATCTAAGAGTTCTAAACTTGACTTAATTACTACAGTCAGTGGAGACAAAAAGGTTCCTCCGAGGAGTGAGTCACAGTGAATAACTTAGGTTGCCAAGGACCTCTGAAGAACATCTAGAGGTCATTTGCTTGAACCCTTGCTGGTAACAGAACAAGCATAGATCAGGTCCAGGGGACAAGAGAAAAGCATTTCATGCATATCATTACCTACTTACATTTTATCTCTGCTTACTTAACTCCATACAACCTATGAATATGCATATCTGTGTATACAAGGAATACACATGTAATCCTTATGTTACTCAGTAAATAAAAACCAAAGGTGTCATGCTAGGGTAATATATGGGCATCAGATAATACCTAGAGTTGATAATAATTTTTTAAAATTTATTTTTCATTCACTTTTTCAATTACAAGAATCAAATCAAGTGAAGAGTTACTATAATAACTCTTTCTAATAAAGAAAAAAAAACCTACGATATTTTAAAGTATTACTTCAACTGTACCAATAGCCAATTGAAGCTCAACCAAACCATGCATCCTAAAAAGAACATGAAAATTTAGGTAGGTATTTAAGTGAAATCTTCTTCAGGTAATTACTTAAATATATGCTTGAGGCTCACAGTTTTAATTGCTGAATTTCAAGACACATGTAAAACGAAACATAGGTAAAAATGTTTGATGTTTCTATGCATTGAAATATTTTTCTGAATCAGAGTATTTATTGGCAGGATTTAAAATGTCTGTTTAAATAATGAATTATTTACTCTAATAATAAAATTATTTTTGTTGATGTTTTGAACAGTTTTTTACTTGAGTTTATACCCAAAAATATATAATATCTGATTTTTAAAATAATGTGTTTGAAGGAAATTGAGTGGAACTAGTATAACCAAATAAACCTGTGATTTCTCCAAGCAACCACCCTAGAAAGGAAAGGGTTAGCCAAGGGTTAGTCTGTAAGTGCAAGCATCTGAATCATCTCATTCATGTGACCAGGTGTTTGAGGCAATGAATGCTCAAAGGATCAATTTATAGTCTATAGCCTGGCCGAGGTTTTGCGAAGTCACTATTGATTTTGGATTACTCTCTTTTGACTGCTCAGTTTGGAATAAATGGAAAAAACTTACATCATTCTACAGCTTTTCAGACACCTTTGTACATTTCAAATTAGACATTACGAAAAGGAAGTGGACATAAAAAAATTCAGATCTTCCTCTATGGAGAAAATCTCCAATTGACATAGGTTTGATTATGTCATTCAGGGCAGTTTAGGAATTTAAAATTAAACACTTTTACTGAGTAGCATTAAGATTTTCATATTAGTGAAGTGTATAGTAACATTGCATCAATTAATTGCTGGAGCAGGTCATGCAAAGACAAATCTAATCCCTGTGGGGTTTTTTCACAGCCTTAAAAATGAGTGCAACTGTAAGTTGGTTGTTATAGATCAGAGGTACAGCTGCTCAAGTCTTCCTACATGTTGCAAAATTATGTTTGCCCTTTATTTCAAGTGGGAGTTGTATTGCTGTGGAGAAAATGAACACAAAACCACTGAACATATGCCAAATGCCTGAGAAAAAAATGACACTGAAAAATGCAAGACATACCCACTCTATTCTATTGATTTGAAAACAACAGTTCTTTACAGTATATGAAAGATCAGATTTCTATTTTTGTTTCTGGAAATTAAAAAAAGAAGTATAACCTGGTCAGTCTAAATACTTATAAAGGAGTTTGGTAGAATTATAGTGTAATATTTTCTCATTACTTTCTGGTTCTGTAATAATATATGCCTTTTTGATAGTTTTCATTTTTGGGGATGCATGTAGGCTGATGGTTCCACCTCCAGCAGGGAGGTGGAACCACAAGAACTGATGAAAATTAAAATTTTATACAGGCCAGTTCACAAAGCACACAGAAAATGGACTGTATTATACAAGGACTTTAGTTGATATTTCCCAAATTTTGAGCCTTGACTGTCCAAACCATAACAAATGCAAAACAGGGATCTGAAATCATGACTTTTTAAAGCACTGCTCTGCTGATCTAACCTCAACAATTATTTTACCTTCACATAACTTGTCTGGCAGCTTCCATTGCTATCTGGAATCTGGAAGTTCCTGTGGAAGTTCACCTCCAAGTGTTTGCTTTCATGCGTAATGATGGTCCATGTGCACCTGCTGTTCATGGGAAAGTTTTGAGGCCAGTGAGGGGACTTGATTGTACCATTATCTGAGTGAATGATTCCACCACAGCCTGGAAAAAATAGCAACAGATTGGAGAAATGTAGAAATATTTTTGAGTGGTGTTGTGTTTGGCTTTGAATGGTTGTTTCCTTCTGTGGCTGCAAAAGTGAGAGAGGAAAGCCCTGATACTCACTGAAACTTCATTTACCCCTCTTGATTTTCTTTCTCCCACCCCTGCAGCAGGGAGGTAGTTACACTCCAGAGGTGTCTCTTTGTATTTCAGTTTATTTTCTTCATAAGCTCATTCTTGCAACTTCATAGCCTTTTACAAGGTCCACCTATAAACTCCTGGCAATTTGAAGTGAATATTGCTTTGAAAGAGTGCTGGGGTCAGGAGTACATCTGAGACTGCAGGTTCCCCACACCCCACAGCATGCACATTGTGACAGAGAGCCATTCAGAAAAGCACTCAAGGGGAAAAAACCCAGTCTACTGATATATCCTTTCTTCTTCTCACTCTTCAATATGCAAATATTGCAATTCCCCATGGGAATCTATTCAAGCTACATCTGTTTACCCAAGGCAAAATGGTGACTTCCCTGGCCTAGGCAGCCCTGTGGATTGCAGTGGAATTATGGGATGGGCTGAAAAACATGCCTTTTAAAATAGCTAACACATTCATTTATAAAGGAGGATAGCTGGTCATGGCTCTATGGCAGCTCATGATTTTACACAGAATAAGTTTAGATAATTTGAAACATATTTGCAAATACCATGCCAAGAATAATTTATTAGGGCTACGTGCACAGTACTAGCAACCCCTTATTATTTCAGATACAGTGTAGTATAAGGATGAATAAAGGACAAAACCAAAGTTTTGTAACATCCTAATTTTTTCCCCTTAACTTAAAAAATATATAATAGCTTTAATAGGAAGATGTTATTTTTCCTTCTTTTCTATTAGAAATGGCAACTGTGTTTAGAAGGACATGAAGCCAGGTTTTGGTCACAATACAGAATGCAGAACTGGAGATTCTCAGTGATTAAATGAGAAGAAAGCTGAAGAAAGTAAACTAGATATATATAGAAATGAAAATTTTCCTAGAGGATACTGCCTATGCACATGGCACATGTAGGCTAATGTCTACTACACCATTGAAGAGTGGGCTTCATTGCACGTGAAATCTCAGGGAACAGTGTCAAAAACTTGCTAAAATGACAGTGTATATTCATGCAAGCTCAGACTATTGATATGTTTAAGAAGACACTCCATCAACTAACTGTGTGAATACAGCTACATCATTAGTGGACAGAAAAATGATCAGAATCAGCCAGAATGTTTGCAGCTGGAGGTGACACTAGGAAGCATATGCCAGCTCTGTACTGAGCTGGCATTTCTGTCAGCTGTAATTCCTACTGTAATTTCTGCCCTGCTGCCATCTGACACATCTATACTTACCTTTAGTCCTTTAATGACTTCCTGAAGTACACTGCACAAATGTTGAGCTACAGAGTGGTGATAATTTCAAGAAAAGGAAGGTAGCTTTGAGAAATGTATTGTTCAATCCTGCATGTGTACCACTTTCAAAAGTGTACCAACAGCTCCATCACAGTGCAAGAGTTCTAGGCTGTTGTCACACATGCTCTTTGAGATGCTCTGTTTGCCTCTCTGTTTTGAAACTCACTTTTTCCTAGTTTTAAGTGTTTAAACCAAGTCAAACTGTGGAACAATTGTTATTCATGAAGTGAAATGTCTCATAGTCCTTGGCAAGAGATACCACTGCTGGGAGGGTAATGGTATTGGTATCAATTTACAGCCATAAAGAAACTGCCAGTAGGAGATTTAAAAAGTACAAAATCAGTCCAAATTTGAATTCATTGTGTAAAATCAGAAAGCACTGGATAAATCCTTAGTTTTTTAGTACTGGCATCTTTCAAGGATCCTGAAGTTGATGGCATTCCTTTCTTTTGATCTCTAATGCAAACTTACCTAAAGATTCTGCTGTCCATGTTGCATAAAAGCCACCTCCTTGAACCGAGTGATCAGAATTAAAGATGATGACTAGCTTGTTGGAACCAGACCGAATAGTCCCAGGTGAGTTGTTTCCACAATACGTTCCTATGACAGGAGACCCTGGAGAGCCACCATTCAGGATAGTGACAGAATCCCACTTACAGAGGGAATGACTTTCAATGTGGAAGGCTGTAAAAGTAAGCTGTAACACACAAAGGTGACATTCAGGTGCTAAAACCAGTCACTCTGGGTGAGGGTTTAGAGCAATTCAGACTGATCCTGTAGCCATTGTGGCACAATGATTTCTGGGTACACTCAGAAATCTGACCCTCACTTCATTATGCTTTCCTGCAAGTATTGATTGGAATCTTACCACTATAAGTAACAGCAGCTACTTAGCTTGAAGATGGAATTGGAAGAAAAATTCATAGGTTCAAAACTGGCATCCTTGTGTCCTAGCCATATTTTGAAACTAAGTATGTGCTTCAAAACAGTGCTGAATATTTACAGGTGTTGAACCACTTTCCTGCATGCAAAGTTTCTGTTGATGAAAAATAACTAGCTCTGCAAGGAGAAAGCCTTGGATTTTTTTTTTTCAAAAGCCTTGAATTTTTTTTCAAAAGCCTTGGATTTTTTTTTTCAAAAGCCTTGGATTTTTTTTTTCTTCCTATTATTTTGAATCAATACACTAACAGTTGCTAAAAATAATGTTTGTTTCCACCAAAACAGAAAGAGTTCTGTGGCTCGTTCCCATGGGCCTGGATGCATCCCATAAACAGACCGGGCTGGACCGGCAGCTCCTGACCGTGCCTCCCTCCCACACAGACACCATTTGTCCTTGGAGAGATATGCTCACACCTGGGATTTCTAGTTCAAACATTTAGATTGCTGATTCCGTAGACTCCAGGATTTGTTGATGCTGAAATATTGATGTACAGTAGTTACTGCCTGGCCCTGTTTCCATAAGTTTTGGGATTTTAAAAATAGTTTCAGGAGCAGGATCTTTGTAGAAAAGTTTAGCAAACATAAACAATTTTTTCCTGTACCTTTTGTGTGTCTTCATTTCCAAAAGAACCTAAGACAAATTTAGCTGTAATAGTTTAAATCCAGAACTTTACCAGCAACTGAAACTGGCAGCTTATACTGGAAAAAATGAGTCTGCCTTCACTGAGCATGCTGCTACTCAGTCCTTTCAAGACAGAAACCTGCTTTCATCTGATTAAAATTAGTTCTGCTTTTAACTAGTTGTGAATTAAATAGAAATCTTGTGTTCTTTCAAAATAATCCTGTATTCCCTGAAATAAGTACATAGGCAGTGGTCAGAATATCAAGCAGAAGAATTAGGACTGTGGGTTTTCATTTCTAACCTTTGTAATTGTAAGCAAGGAAAATATGATAGGAAAATTAACGGGAGACATTACATATGAAAATCTACAATGTGTTCCCACAAAACTGCTTTTCAGATATTTTTCTGACCCAAACCATAAATATCACTTGTATCTGTGCTTGAAAGAATCAGTCAATTCAGTGAATTAAGTTTTGTACTGCTTGGGCATAAAGGTGCTTAAATTGGTCAGTCAGGAGTTTAACTCAAGAAAGTAGCACCTCAGGCAGACTTTCAATACTTATTGGGAAATTGGAGCAACATTTCATTGATGTTATTTGTACCAGAAATTATATTATGTTCCAGACTAACCAGTAAGACACAAAAGTAACTTTCTAGTGGCTTGAAACTTTCCTGCAGAGAAGCAAACTTTCCTGAACTTTGCTTCAGCCTTGTGTTTATTCTGATGATAATGAGAATATCCATGAACATCTAATAAAATGAATTATTTCAGTTTTGTAAAAATAGCAAGTATTTGTTTAAAGGAGAAGTCAGTACTATGTTTTGAGGTCAAGTAATACTAGGATCCTTCTGTTTTTCAGAAAGAACAATCTTCAAATAGTTTTGTTGTGTTATCTTCATTCCCTCTTTTAGTTAAAATCAATGGGAAGATACTTAATTATTCTATATTTCTGATTTTCCAAATTGTCTCAAATCTGCTCCTGAAAACTCAAAAGGTACTTCTCACACTGTCTGCTGTGCATACAATTGCAACATGTTACTCACAGTGATGGTTTGACCTTCAGGGGCTTCCAAAACCCAGGAGCAGTGATTCAGATTGCTGTAAGGCTCAGGGTAGTTAGGGCTTGAGATAACTCCCCATTCACCTGACTGTACACCACCACAGGCTGAAGAAAAAAAAGTAACATTTCAATGCATTTTCAGAACACAACACTAGATTATTCAGCTTGTAATAGTAATAAAATATATTGAAGAAGTACTGATAGTTACTGAGTTAATACGAACAATTTATCTGGGAAATTCCAAGTTTTAAAATCTAGTCATTGAATACTGAGTAAAAAGATTCAATGACCTTGAAACTTTGTATTTATTCTGATGCTTAATACAACTCTGTAAAACCTTTGCCAGCTGACACATCTGCCTCTTCTACCTTATCGTCCATTTTTTTATCACAGTTTTAAGCAAACCAGTGCCATCCTTGGACCAACACAATGAAGTAAAAAAGTTTCTTATGTGTCTAGATAAGCCCCAAGGCTAAATTCAGCTGTGACAGGAAGAGGAGTTGTTCTGGCTCATAAATGGCAAAGTGGTGTAATTTGCACTGATACGACTTCAAGTGGATTTCAAAATGAGTGCAAAGGTTCAAGCAGCAGAATGCATCTCAGCTCTGCTAGCACTCCAGAGACCTCTCTGGAGTAAGTCAAACTTGGCTGGTATTACCTGTTACATTGCCATTCCCAAGAACAACCAGCTGCTCTGAGTGTTGCAAAATCTCACTGTGGTTTGGGGAATGCCAGCTGTGAGGCAGAAAATAAATCTGAGAGTTCAACTGCTAGCACATGCTTGCTTTAGAAGATATAAATAGTGGCTACCACTGTGTAACTTTTGAGGACCTCTTTGAGAGTTGATCCCATCATGACTATTCTCCATATCACCAAATGACTGGCAACATTCCCAGAAGTGCCTCAGTCAGCCAAGGCAACAGTCTATTGAGCCATTTACCTTCAAATGTATAATGGGCCAAGAATCCTTTATCTTCTGTGTTTTCGTCACTGACAAATTGTACCCAGACCTGGGGGGCAGCTATAACTAGTGGCACAGATGGTGCAGCCTGACCACAAAGTCTGGCTATTAGCTCTCCATCAGCATCCCCTAAGCAAAGGAAAAAAAACACAGCACTTTTTGAGTCCTGAAAGAGCTACAATAACATAAAGGAATAGTACAAACATGCAATTCATTCTGTTTTGACAAGAAAATGGAGAAGAGTACATATCAGACTTTATAACTGATTATTATTTATGGATATAAGCGGAGTGTTGCAGTTCATTGTTGGGATCTAAATCTTGGCAACAAGAAAGTTCTCTCCAAAGATATACCAATGATCCTTTTAATACCCTGGGCTCTTTTTCTCCCCTCCCTGCCATCCTGCACACCTTCATATGTCATATCAGACATATCAGACACACAAAACCCTCACTATTCTGTCCCAAAACTACAGACCTGTTGGGGCAGAACAGTGGAAAGAGATAGCTTAAAGGCTGTATCACATGGACACCTACTGAACCTTTGTTTTTGTGACATCCTCATTAAAATCGACAGGGACTTTGAGTTTTCTACTGTATCGGGATGTGCATCATCCATGAACAAACTGTCATCACTGTATTAATAGTGGGCATCTCTTTCCCAGAGAACTCAACATATTCTCTGTATGGCCAAAAAAAAAAAAAAAAAAAAAAAGCAGCCAGCATTTCCTGAAATCTTTGATGCCTAAAAGGAAAGCATAACACAGGCCTCTCAGGCCTCTGTACTTGAGTGACACTGAATGTTTGCTCAAGCTGGTGAGCTCCTAACCATCACATTGCTAAAAGCAGTTTCTGTTTATTACTGATAAATTCCCAGGAGAAAGAAAGCAACCATAATAGTGTTCCTCATGACATCCAGGCAATGCCATTCCTAAGTTCATTTCTCTAATAATAGCAGGTTGCTGGTCTTAAAAGTCTCCATTTAAAAGCAACTCCTAGCTCTGCACAAAGTGGCTGGCCATTCTTGTGAAGAAGGCAGTAGAGCAAGAGGAGGAAACTTTGGGTGCTTTTCAAAGCCTTTTCAGAGTTATTCCAAATCATGGGTTGGTTAACTTCACATTTCCATCATATGCAAGTGACACAGCCACTATTTGAAATGCCTTGAAGCACAAGGAGGAAAATGGATATATAATAAATTTCTATCATGCAAATTACCCAGAAAAATGGTAAAAGCTGTCTTGATAACATGCACTAAAAATTATATTGAGCTGTAAAAGTGGAAGATATTAATGATAAATTGTGTTCAGGAAAAAGTAGTAATAACTACTTTTAGCATTAGTATGTAAAATACATTTTCATTTTTGCACATGAGGTGATTAACCATGTGATAGATGTCACTCAGGTTACCCAGTCCCTACAGTGAAAAATGATAGCAATCATTGTTTTCATGAATGGCCAGCTGGCCAGAGATCTAGGCTGTTGATAAACAGAAAAAGAGAACAGAAATATCGTGCTGTAACATTTCATTCAAACTGAAGGCAATGGTCTGAAATACAAAATGAAGAGTCTTCCACAAAAGCCAAGAGTTAGGACTATACTTCACTGTAGCAGTATGTTCAGCTGTATTACCATGTACAACCTACATGCATATGCATGAAAATTTAATAACTTAATACTTTGCCTTAAAAAATGGAAATATTTATTTTATCTATTTAGCTTAAATATTAGCCAGTGAACTACAGTCAAATCTGCTTTTAATTTTTTTTTATTTGAGTACCATGAAGTATGTTGTATGGGCATCACAAAAGAATTTTGCACATCTCAGCTCCATTTGGGGTCTCTTGAGTCAGTTAAAGCAGACTTTCCCTAAGTTTGCATCTGCTGTGTCAAGAGTCTTAAACAGGACCTGCCTGAGTTTAGTGGTACTCTAAACACTGCATCTCAGTGCTCATTAAATGTTACTTGTCAGCATACACAGGTGAATGAGGGCATTCTGCTTTTGACACCAGGCTAGCTGTGAAATTGGAGGTCTATTAGTAGTGCTGAAATGGACACTGGATTTAGATGACAAAACTGTGTAGAACAAAGCAAGACTACAATTTCTTCCATTTTCTTTGATTATATTGCCTGGAGGCCTGAGGTTCATGATAAAGTGAGTGTGGCAGGAATGAAAAACAAAGCAAATACATTTTACTGTTTCTTTCTCTGAGTTCTTTTTTTTTTTTTTTTCCTATTATTTCCCAGCTCCAGTGCATACATGGAAGAGAACTGCTAGTCTACAGAGCTATGCAGGGTCTGGCTCTACACAGGACAAACCAATGCTATACATTATATATAGGGGGGTGTGTGTGTGTATATATATATATATACACACATACACACACACCTATATATACATTATATATGTATATATAGGTATAGATACATATACCAAAACCTCTTGCTCAAATAAGTGCAAATAAGGATAGGACAGATTCCTGCTCTCAGCCTTTCCACATGTTTCAGAAAGCATTTCCTGGTAAATTAAAACCTGCTGTCTCTGGGACTCACAGGTACAGCCTTTCTATGAAGAC
Organism: Lonchura striata; assembly: GCF_050655825.1. NCBI lineage: Eukaryota > Metazoa > Chordata > Aves > Passeriformes > Estrildidae > Lonchura > Lonchura striata. Next base: position 20,868,954 of record NC_140704.1, on the reverse strand, counting down.
AGCTGCAGCTTTTATACTACATTTGGCATTAGCTGAATGACTTTCATGTGACATTTCCAGTTGCTTGCTCTTGTGGCTAAAGATGCTCAAATATGCAGGGATATCACTGGTGCATTAATCCTGTGAATTCTGTTTTTTCATTTAAAATGCTTTAGTCGGCGTTTTGCAATGTATTCTCACTGGAAATAAGGCTTTCTTTTTGGAGAGTGATCTTATAGAACACAAAAATGGACCTGAAGTGGGTATGCAGTTCAGAAGCTATGAATAATTCAAGCATTCTTTACTCCATTCCCGCTGTCCCTGGAGATATTTCAGCACCAGGGAGAGAATGGGAAGTGGACCAAATAAATTATTTTGATGACTGCAAATGCCATCTCTCAAGGCAAATGAAGTGAAATCCATATTTTCCCTTGTAAAGAGATAGTCAGGTGAGTATTGCAAACAGCAAAACTAGTTATCTCCCCATGATGTCTTTCCAGTTTTCCATTTTCTCCCCTGAAAGAACACATGACCAAATCCATGCATCCATTTATCTGGCAGTGAAATTCCACTTCTTATAATGAATGTAACACAGAAGGCAGAATGTGAACACTCTCAAATGTACAGATTCTTTAACAGCCACTCCCTGCAAATATATATGAATGAGATTTGGCACAGAGTTGTACAACCAGAATCTTGATAGGCTTCATCCATTCTCCTGCTGAAGATACAAACCTATTCGTAGCTCTAGGTAGTCATACTGGCAGCTCTGGTGATGTTCCAAGTGGAAATCCTCAAAAGATATATACATGGATGAATTATAGTGAGAGGGATTTTCAATGGTCCATTCACAGTTCAGGTTACTTGTGTAATTTCTGATGCCATCATAACCAGGAGAAGAGAAATTCCCACCTACATGTGCCATCAGGATTCCACCACAAACTGCAGAAACAAAATATGGTTTATTTGAAAGTAGTAATAATCCTTGTATAAGGAGAAATCTTGCTCCTCTTCATTCAGATATGCTCACATCAGAAAGCATGTGTTGATTAGACCAAAACCTTTTCCATCTTCTAAATTTTTTATCATTTACTGCACTGTACAAGAGAATTCTTTCCCGTTTCCCTAGAATTTATTAGCAAGTCTTTAAAAACACATATGTAAAGCAAAGAACAATTATTTACAGGATAAAAAAAAAAATCAGCAGCACTGAATAAAATATTTTGACATCAATACAAAAATATAAAATAAAATATTTCAGCATCAATACAACAAGCATTATTTAATATTTTGATAAAATCTCACTACAGCTTCAGTCCAGTATTGCTCAGCCCTACTCATTATCTAATTCTAGGCTCAAGAGAAAAATTTTCATGGAAGATACCCTCATGCCATAGTAGGATGCTAGGGGTGGGAGTTGGAAAATAAGTTCAAAAGACTCAAGGCTGTAGTAGTAAGGCTCTCCTAGCTGCCTCTTCTCTGGAGGCTCAGCTTGCAAAAGTAGGTTAGCTGCACTCTTTCACAAGCTAGAATAAATAATTACCCTCCTGAGTAATAAGGGAGGACTTGAATTATTCAATTTGTCTATAGCACTATGCTTTTTGAAACTTTTCATGGAATAAGGCCATTTCAGACCATCTCTTACTGAAGACTGTAAAAAAAATAAATCAGTAGGGACAGCAGGGCCTGTGATCCATACAGAGGCACATGAAGGCCATTGCTCACAGAGATTCTCCATTTTTTTCAAGTTCTTTCAGCTAATTAAAAATAAATATTCATTCCCATCCAGAGATGAAAGAAAAAAAGATATCACACATTTGTTATCTGTTTAGATAATTTTTTTAATATGTGCCAGTACTCTAGATACGAAATGACTCAAAATGACTCAGCAGAGATCAATCACTTAAATCAAAAACATACACTACCTGCATCTTCACTAGAAGTATATGAGACACTGAAGCCTCTGGCTGCACGGGACATATCTGTCACCAAAATGACTTTCATTGTGTTTCCAGTGGATTTCACCTCAGTGCCTGGATTTACCTCCCCACACAGCTTGGCCAGCTGGGGAGAGTTTTGCTCAAGGCCATTGTAAACCTGTGGAGATGAAACAAACTCTTATGACATCAATACATATTCTTATGAGCATCTCCTGTATCATTTAAGAGTGTTTACTATCTTTAATACAAATTTCACTGATGTCCCTCATAAGAGGTTAGTTCTCAAATCTACCCAAACCTTGGAAGAAACTTTCATTACTTTGAGTGGAAGAGGCCCTGAAGTAAACATCAAAAATAACTTGCTTATTTTGGTGAAATACAAACATATTCTATTCTCTCCCTCTCTCTCTCTCTCCTTTTTCAAACAGAAATTGATTTTTTTTTAAATTGAGAAGAATACTGTTGTTTAGCTCAATATTTATATGTTCAATCACTTAATAATGTCAGCTATTGATTGCATTAATTTCATTTCAAATCATTATATTTTAAAGCCAACATGAGCTTTATCAAAATGTTTTCCAACATACAGAGTGCTGGTAGGCATTTCTGATTATTTAAAACATTTCACTTTTTGATGATCCAGGGATATTTTGCTCCGTTTCCTTTATACTAGTCTAGGAATTAATTTCCTTCTTTCTACTCTGCAGTGCAAGCAAGGCAGAAATGATGTTTCCCACCGAGACTTGGAACATATTAGAGTACTGAAGGCATAAGAGCCAGCAGGAAAATTTTCCTTTAAGAGATCATTATCTGATAAAAAGCCAGTTCCCAAAGGTTTGTCTAAAGCATCTGTGAAGAAAAAGAAGGGAAACATCATCTACAAATGTCAAGGGATGAATAACTACTTCAGCCCCCATGCTTGTGCATGGATTGGCTTCTGATCATCCTACAGTTAATTCCTGTGTTTGCACTGCTTATCTGAGGAAGTGGGAAGCTAAACTCTACCTCACATTCCTGATTTCTTAGAGGAATCATATTTTTGAGGCATTTGTACATCTGACTAGGTCCAGGTACCAGAAATCAAAAATAAACATGATAAAATAACCAATATCTACCATTTTTTCCAAGATGGAGAGTGATATACAAGTAAAGTTTCCTGGGGTTTCTCTGTCTTTAGTTCAGAGTAGCCATTTGCTGCAAACTGTTTTTTTCTACTTTTTTTTTCTTTTTTAATGGACAGCAAAAAGTAACAACAGCAGTAGAGTACTTCCTCAGTCCATAAAAACTGGAACTGACTTATGGATTTTGTTTGCACAGAAAAGAGACATTGAAAGCTTTCAAAAACCCAATAATTTTTTTTTCATAGATTGATAATTGCTAAAAACACAACTTCAGCAATTCCTTTAAGCCTTCTACTCTGCCTGGGCCACAATTTCAAAATTTCCATACTCCAAAACAAGGAGATGAGTTTAGATACTCTACAGAGAGAAATGTCTCTCATTTATCTGCTTTACCCAGATTAAATAACGATTTGTCTAAAAATCATAGATAAACCTATAAGTGACTTTTCAGCTTTATTACATCCATTAATTGTCCATAAAGGCATTAGGAAGAGCAGTTTCTGCCTCTACACACAATACTCACAGCCACATAATCTGATAAGCAGCTCCAGTGCTCTTCAGTCTTCATGTCATTAAAGGTTAGGGTCACACGTCGGCCCACTTCCACTGTGATCCTCCATTCACACACTCGGTTATGTGGGTATAGGTTGGGATAGTTGGGTGAAGTAAATGTCCCAACAGGTGCAGTAAGATCCCCACCACATTCTGAAATATGCAAATATTGGTACCCGTTTCAGAGTAAAGCATTGCTTATAGAATTGTAGCAAAAAAAAAAAAAAAAAAACCAACAGTATTGTGAAAAAAGAGATCCTGAGAGGTTGATTTGATCCCCCTACCATGTTTTTCTAAACAGCCAAGTTCCTGCCAGTCTTTATCACTCAGTCATAAAAGCAGCTGAGTAGTAACTGACCATAGCAACTCCTTTTAGTCTAATTGTTAGTATTTATTCCTCTGAAGACCCATCCCAGGCTTCAGAAGCCTGGGTGACCCACAGGGTTTGATGCCATATGATACAAGCCACTCATTGTGGCAAGACTGAGACATTTCTGACTATGGTCTGTGGTGTAAGTTGCTTCCTGAGAGTATATTTCAACCTTACAAATCCAACCTTCAGTACTGGAATCAAAGCGCAGTCTGAATCCCCGGGCATTGACTGATCCATCAGTGACAAACTTGACATAAGCAAAACTGTCAGAGGTGTCCACAGCATCAGGGAGAGTATTACCACAGTACCTGCCCAACAAATTTCCTGCAAAAATCACACAGAGAAAGAGAAATGTATATCAATATGTTATTTATATTTATATTGAAGGGTCACTTTCCAATTTAACTGGACAGGCAGGAGTAAACTAGTGGAATTGAGTTATTTGCTGGCAAATAGAAGGGGTTTTTTGCCTTACTTTGCATCAGCAAGAAAGACAGACACAAGCAAATACTGCACATTGAAAAACCTCACTTTATACCCAAAGGGGCTTTCAGGATCCTCTAGTAATGTTTCCTAGTAGCACTGGGGAGGGGAAGAGAAACACTGAAATAATTCTCAGACCAGAAGCGTTGTATTCTCGGATCTCCACGAAGTCATTTGTGCACTCAGAAGAGTTTTGAATATCTAGGCCTTCTAGTCTGATGGTAAAATAGTGGCCCCTGGGACCCTGCAGAAACCATTCACACAGCAGGTTGTCTTGATAATGAAGGTCAGGATACCCCGTGCTTTCGATGATACCAGTTTGTCCTGTCACTGTCCCACCACAGGGAGCTGCAAAAGGAAGAATATTATTTGGTTGATAAAAGAATGTCAGAGAGATAATCATTCCCCTAAACAAGACTTACAGGTAAGGTACAATTGACTCATTCTTAAACTGTGGTAATAAGACAGGAATTGCCTTCCAATTAAAAATCTTCCATGATCTCAATCTAATTCAATCAGTCCTGGCTGCTGATTTATTTTTTTCATCCCCACACACACCCTGCCATTGCAAACATCCCTTCCCCTCTTTCATATCTCATAATTTGAATAAACTCACAGTTTTCAATTTAATCTCTATCTATGTCCATATTTACCAGAAAACCTTGCAAAGATGTAGCAGGTAAATTAAAAATAAATGAAATTTGCTAAGTGTGGATCTCAATTCTTTATGAAAGAAAAAAGCTGACTTCTGGTTTGGGTCAACAGGTGTGTTTCAGACTCCTTTTCCTTTTATCCCATCCATTCACTCCTTGTGATGCCTCAGTGAGTAATCACTGCACAGTGTGTAAAACAGCTATTAATTTTTAATTGTCTCTTTCTAAACACTCATTTCTCTGCAGTACCTGCAAACATAAGTTTGTAGTAGTAAGGCATACAGCAAACGTGCTTACAGGCACATGGTGTGATTCTTGGGGTGGTCATGTGTAGGTCCAGGAGCTGGACCTTGATTATCCTTTCCAAATCCAGATATTCTATGATTCTATGAAACAAGATTCCCAAGTGGAATTTATTGTTTTGTTTTTGGTTTTTTGTTTGTTTGTTTGTTTTTGGTTTTTTTTTTGTAGTGGATTCTGTGTCTTTTTCCAAGACAATCTTTCCATGGCAGGAACAGTTGTGCTTATACTGTCAGTTCCATGAATCATTAAGTGCTTTGTTTCAGGATGACTGGCATTCAGCTAAAATACTGTAAATCTATTACAATTAAATGTAAATTATGGCTTCATATACTAATAAATATATGTATATATGCAAGTTTCTTCAGTTTTCACATTCAGAAATATGATAGCACTCTATTTTGGATTTAGTGTTTCAGATCTAATGCAATGAACAAAATTATGCATAAAACAATATAGTTCACAACTTTGAGAAATTAACAGTCTTAAACTTTTCTATTTAAGTGATATAAAATAATGGCTGTTATTCTTTGAAGAATATTAACATTATCAAATCAAAAAAAGTATCATAATTCTGAATCTGATCAAGGACTATTTTTTCTTGAATTTAAATTTTTTTCTAATGCTTTCTAACCCTGTTTTTGCAGCATGAGAACAAGTAACTGAAGTATTTCCCAGATGACAAATAATGGTTTTCATAGCTCATTCCTTTTCCATTCCATTATTATGCTGCCCCTGTTTATCTAGCAGCTCTATTATAGATTGATTTACATTTACATTTACATAGAGAAGCTCCTAATTTGTTCTTCTACTGCCAATTCAGCTGATCTTCAGATTCCCCTTCAGAACCCTGCTCATGAAAGCGACACTAAGTTTGCAAGGCTGAAAACCAACCATGTTACATGATTTTATCCACAATGACCTTTTTTCTACTGCTCCTTTAACAAGGGGTTATCCAGTAGCTGTTTCTGCTACTGCTGGTTTATGAGCTCTTTCCTGTTAATATTTCCCTCATTTCAGCTCTTGTTATGTGCAGAACATGCTGATGCCTTAGCTCTAAAACTAAAAGAGTTATGCTCCTGTCGGCCCATCCCACAGGTCTGATCTAAGCCCTATTACAAAAGTCAAACACTTGAAACCAAAATCTTCTTTAAAAAAGTAGAAACTGATAAATGCAAACATTACCAATGGAGTATTTAGCATTGAATCCCACATGTGTGGCACTGTTGTCAGACCTGAACCTCAGGTACATGACAGCTCCTGAGGATCTCTGTGAGCCTGGCATCAATCCTCCACAGAGCTTGGCGATGAGGGGAGCACTGGAGTCAGCGCCGCTGCGCAGCTCTAGGTAACTGGAAGTGCAGCTGGAAAAGGAGATAATTTTCATTTCAGTGTATGGCAGTAGTGGTTCAAAACCATTCCAGTACGTGCACAAAGCCATGAGCTGTAGTGAATTAGATTGGTTTCCATGCAGTGTGACCCAGACAGAATCAACAAGATCATAATCCATTGCAGTTATGTAATAATTGAATCAAAAGAAGTGTTAGAAACATTGAGAAAGATTCATCTAAAACTCAGTCTATGATCAGATCAGATCTGACAGGAGCAAATTCTGGGTAGGGATATGAACAGCACTGGTGAAGTAGTTATGATAATCTTAAGTGCATTTTTTTGGCAGGATTCAGATTCGGCAGATATTTGCTATTAGTCTCACTGAGAAGTGTTGAATTAAGGGACAACAAGAAGAGAGATTAAGGGAATAAAAATTCAATTCTGGAGTCTAATTAGGCGGGCATACAACAACCCAAAATATCTCAACTATAAGCTTTGCCTTTGGAATGGTGCAGTGTCCTGGAAGGACACATTTGGGATTCTCTGTCCTTCACTAGTTTTCCTGGACATGGTTTCACAGGCTCACCTTTGCCTTACAGCCCCTATCAATGAAGCTACATCAGGTGGAAAGTAACCTTGTTTTGTGGTTCAGGCAGGGAGTGCAAAATGTGTAGACCCATTGCAAACCAGCTGTGAGGCAATGGAGGAGGGAGGCAAATGTCATGGTGGCAATCCATTGGCTATAAAAGCACTCAAGAATCCAAATTACTGACAAGCTGAATATGAAAGGACTATGGGGCATGGATTTTACAGAAAGCAGCTTTCTATCATGGATGTTTCCACTTTCTCTGTCATACTAATTTCTGTTATGCATTGCAACATCCTAGGAATGTAAACCTGACAGCTTCAGTGAGCTCTCAAAAATTTCTTAACCCCACTTGATTTTAAATGTAGAAGTGTTTGTTCTCTGAGAGGAATTAGAGAAAGTGAGAGAGAAAGAAAAAACAGAATGGAGTCTCTGAAGAAAAATAGGCAAAACAATGTGGATGTATACTTTGGTGAAGGTTCAATGTAAAACTGATCTTCAAATTGCAGCTCTACTGCATGTCCATTGGGAGCAGTTATGGTCCAGACACAGTCAGCATGCAGAGGGTAATTGCTTGGGTAGTTGGGGGAAGATGTATATCCACTGGGGTTGAAATCATTGATATAAATGTTCCCTCCACAGGCTGGGAAAGAAAAGATCACCAATAAAAACAACATGGAAAGGAAATGAGTGAGGCATCAAAAATATGACTTATCACTATATTTCTACACAGTTTCCTTTTGATGCCATATAGTCACATCAAAAAACAAGTGCATTTTATTGCTTGCTGGGGGAAAGCATTTTAATGCAGTAGAATCCTATACTCTTTTGCTCCTGCTTACCTAGTCATCCTCATTTCCAAATGTTCAGGGTCCTGAATTGAATTGCTACTGCTTCTTCCTTGGATTGCTTATAAAACAAGCAAAAAACATATTTCTTGCCTTGTTCCTATGCCAATTCCCAAGAGCTAGGAAGTCCACAAGTCAGACCCATCAATATTTCTGTGAATCATTCCCAACTTCTACTTTCCAAGAACTGAAATATCTGAGATAATAATGAATGTGTGAGGAATGCCAGTCAGAGCAAACATGAAGATTTTTTTCAGGTCCTTTACCTGACAAAAATATCTTTATTTTGACCAGAACCTTTCTGTCCCAAACCCCTGTTATATTCTAGCAATACTGGTTTAACCCAGGGCTTTACTCAAGTTCCCTGAATGGAAGTGGTAGAAATGCTATTGTACAGCTTCAACAATTCCCCTCATGAATTCTCTGAAGTAATGCTAATTCTTTGGGGCAGCAGGGAAAATAGGCAGAAATCAAGCACTTAAAGATTTGAGCTGATTGGCAGGTTGCTTTAGCTGTTCAGATATTCTGTTTAACAGGTCTCCAGGTGTGCCAAGTGGCGTCTGTTATGAACACAATGGGATAACTGCAAATGCCAAGTTTGTGATTTCCTCCTGGGACCTGGGTCTCTATTTTGTTCATTCTTTCAAAGATGTTAGCTTTGGCAATTAATGTTATTTTCTCAACTGGGAGTAAAACTTGTGAGAAATGTTGCCACCTTTCTAGACACACTACCCTGAAAAGTTCCTAACTTCATTTAGTACTTGCACTGGATACTAAATGTTGAAAATAAAGTTCTTGTTTCTAGGAGTTTTTTATTTTCCTATATGAATTTTTAACATCTCTTCCTAACTGTAGATGTTATTTCTCGACTAAAGGGCCTATTTTTTTTAAATTTTTTTTTAATTAAATCTATCTTTAATATTTTCAGGTTCTGTGACCTGAGCCCGATACTCTTTATAAAGGAAATCTGAGTGTCAGATCAGAAGTCATGCAGTACAGGACATTTTTGCAGACATCTAATTTTACCAGGGTTGGGACTTTGAACAAAAATATCCTTTAAGAGGACAAACTCCAAGTTATGCATAAGTTGCAGAATTTAAGTTTTTTACCTAGACTTACCTAGACTCCTAGCCTCATATTTCAGTTTGAATCCTTGACCCTCATTCCTACTGTCAGAAGTGAAGTGGACAAACAGCTGATTGTCTGTGGTGTACATGGTAGAGATGGGGCTGCTTCCACAAAAACGTCCATTCCCTCTTGCAGACACCAAAGGTGGGGCAGTGTTATCTAACCCATTCTTCAGCTAAAACATAAATTGCTAATGTTACTTAAGTTAAGAACCCTGGAATGCAAACTTTGTGCACACATCTTAATACTTCCAGCCACAGGGGAAATTAATAAACCAGTGATTAATTAATGCATATTAATAAAAAAGAGAGAGAGTGAGATGGAAATATAATCTTTGGTATTTCTCTTTTGGTGGTTGCACCCTGTGACATTTTGAGCTGCTCTACTGACACTGAAATCTGTAAGATTCAGTAGCTTTGATAACTTTGAGGATTTGGTGACCCAACCAATAACCTCACCTCTACGTAATCTCCAAGGATGCAGGACGTATCCTCGCTCTTAATCTGGAAAGGCTGTTCAAAATGAACAGCAATGATAAATCCAGTGGCTACCACTACATGCCAGGAACAATTTAGATTAGGAGAATAGTTTTGAGGGTAGTTGGGGGATGTTATCACACCCCTGCTTGTGTGCAAATAGCCTCCGCAACCTGAAAAAAAAAAAGATAGAAGTTGAAGCAATGAAAAAAAAACCCAAAAGTGTCAAATATTCACCTATTTGTTTTGAGAAAAAACCTGTCTCCTAAAAGATGTGATGAGTTAAAATAAATTTTGGAATGAGTGTATGAAGAGCTGAGGGGCATGTAGCAATGCACATGATGAATGATCTCCCAAATCGCGAGCTTAGAGACTTCAAGATGATACACCAAAATTCCTGACTGTGAGACTGTCCTCAGACTTAGCAGATGAATAAGCAGGCAGAAATGTCAAGGACCTCTCATAGCATGAGTTTATCATTACCCTGTCTGAAGACATTGCTTCTAGCCATGGACCAAAACATTGCCATCTACTCCAGCTGCCAGTCAGAAAAATATCCCCAGCTGTCACTGTTGCCCTAACACTTTCTTGGTGCCTCAGCTCATTCAGGAATCTGTCATCATTCCTGAGTTCATGTGGGAGGACTGTTGCTGGAAATTGCTGACACTCCTGCTAGAATTTATACAGATTCCTGCACTTGTCTCTTTCTGCTTTGAGTCATTCATTTCTTTCTCTTAGTTGAGCATTCTTTCACCCTTCAGCTGAGCTGTTATAAACTTAGGCATATGCTTTTCTTCCTTCTGAGAAGTGACTGGTCGGGTTGAATCATGCTTTCTTGCATTATATTGCTGGGAAAATAGAAAATTTTACCCTTGTAGAGTCAGAAATTTATTAACACATATCCATGAGAGGTGAATAATTAGATGTGTGTGTAATTAATTCAATTGTAGACAGCTCTTAACAAATGCCAGTCTCTTACCCCATTGCTAGCAGCAAGGCAGACATTTATCTGGGGGAGAAGAGAAATGAGTCTTACTTTTGTGATAAGAGGCATTAAACCCAGCTCCAGTGACACTTGCATCTGACATGAAGTGGATCAACATTGCATCTCCAGTTGATCTTATTGGTCCAGGAGGTTCTCGTCCACACAGAGTAGCCAGTACTGGGGAAAGAATATTGTCTCCTGGGATGAAAAGAACACATTAATGTTTAAACTGAATCAGTCCACATCTGCCTGCCTGTCACTGTGGCTCATACTTTCAGGAATCTTCTTTTCAAGGCCTTTAACCCCTTACAAATTTAGAAATATTTTTATAGATCACCAAATATTTTGCTAGACTTTGCTAATTTTATTTTAACTAGCAGAAAGTCTCAGAATAGAAGAAGAATACTGTTTTAGGGCATGTTCCCATTGCTATCTAGATTGCTTAAGCACAGTGGAGATAAGAATTTGAGGTATTTGGACCTTGGGTCTCTACTGCACCCTGTCAGGGTAGGGCAAGATTGGCTTCTCACCATCTCTGATAATAAGTTTGTCATAGTTGCATGAGCTGTGAGATTCTATGTCTAGTGCCAGGATATTGAATTCCACAGTGGATCCAGGAGCTCTGATAAGCCACATACAGTCCTCAAGATTTCTGTAATTCATTGGCCAGCTTGGGGAGAAGAGGAATGAAGGTGTTTCTTCAGTTGTTACAGACCCTCCACATGCGCCTGTCATGGACAAGATGACAAAAAAAGAAAGCATCCTCTTTTTAAACTGAATACACCCCTCATGTAATATAAGATGATACTCCTATAACAAACCACAATGAGGGCACAGTGATGATATATGTAGTCACAGTAATGCACAAATTCTTCAACTTCAGTTTGGATTGGAAGTATAAGACTTGAAAATTCTCATCTGTAAGCATGTTCCTGTGCCAGCTGCTGCAACAATGTTGTGACCTATTTTATCTTGAGGAATAGCTAACAAAATACCTAAGAGCATCTACCACAGTTTAACATAAGCTATTGTGCTTGTTTCATATCACAATGGCCAATGATTTAGAAGGGTTTTTCAAGAGGGATAATTTTCCATGAAAGCATAACAAATGTTTAGATTTAATTAAATACCTGTGTAAAGAAAAATGATCCTCTAGCAACATGCTTATTTTTAGAACACTGTAAATTAGTATATCTAAGAGACTCTATAAATTGTTTTTAAAAGATAGTAAAATGCTTCATTAAAATATCACTGAAATCTTTCCCTCATTAATAACTTGGGCTTTCTCTAGTGGGGAAGTTTGCTTGGAATTCTTTAAGTAAAGCTGAGTGTATCACTGGCTGTATCACTTGTAACTGTGGAACTCACTGAAAACCCACCTCTAGCAATGGTATGCGTAACAGCAGATGCGTCCACTGCATACCACTCCAAAAGAAAGCCCTTTCCAGTCACAGATGAATCTGACTGGAACTGGATTGTCATTGAACTGCCAGAGGATGCAAAAGAAGCAGGGTCTGCACCACAGTACGTTGCAACAAGACGAGAATGAACTGTGGGCCCGTCATACACCTGCAGAGAGAAGAACAGTGCTGTTCCTCACAGACCCAGATTTTCATCTGCCCCATACTCAGCAAATTTCCAAGGAGAAAATTAGCCTCTTTAAATGAGTGAGAGATTTCTCAACAAATCCAAGTTAGAGAGAAAACCTCTCTTATAAAAAAGGAACAAACTTTCCCTTTCAATTATATGCAGTTAAAAATGAAGCTTTCACAGAAGGACCTGAATGGAAGTTGTCAAATTCACCTCATTCCCTATCACAGGGCTGCTCTTTAGGAACATACAATATCCCTCTTTAAAAAAAGTCCAAAGGTACAATTTTTATCCTTGATGGGGAAAAAAAAAAAAACATGATATGCAGGGGAAAGAAAAGGAATTACTTTTCTTTTTTTCCCTTATCTTTTTTCCATCCACTGAGGAACATATGTATCTTGAGTTCTATCAGATAAATAAGCAGATTTTTTTTTTATTGTATATATTTATAACCAAAAATCTTGGCTGGTTACAAGATGCTTCTACTTTGCCACCTTTCAAGCTTATTTCTTTCTTCTCATCTACCACCCAGTAAAAATATCCAGTAGAGAAAGCTAGAAATTATTAAATAACCATTAATATTACATTAATGATCTGATCCTTGAGTCAAGTTAAAGGTCAAGCTGATTTACACTCACTAAATGTCTAGCTGGTTTAAGAAACTTATTTTGCTTTCAGAGGGACAAAGGCTGAGTTAAGAGAAAAAATTCTGTTTATATATTATATGAGATGAAAGAAAAATATTTATTTCCTTTTTGAACTAATATTACATTTGAATATCAGTATACGAATGAACCAAAAATATCGAACTTGTGTTAACTTTGTAATAGATAAAAAAAAGGACAATTGATGAATTAGCTGCTTTAAAAAAAAAAAAAGAAAGCAAGAAATATTTACCTTATTAAAGTGGTTGTGTTAGCTGAGTTCAGAATGAAGTTGTATTCTCTATTGCTCATTTTGCTTAGCACCATGAGTGGTGTATTGAAGAAGCCCCTGCTTATTGCTGGGGGTTGGATTACATAACCTGTAAAAGGCCCCTTCCAACTCCAAACTATTCCACTATTCTGTTTTTTAACCTAGCTAGACTGTATTACAGGGTGGTACAGAGAAACAATCAAACTGCAAGAAAGATGCACCTTTCTACTGCCAGCAGCCAAATTACTGATGCAAAGAGTAAAGAAGGTGCAAGTAAAGAATTGCTGCTTGTAGGATTTAAAAGTAACGTTCTTTTTAGAAGCATTGAGATGTTATTATCCCTGTTGTCCTTAACTGAACCAGCATGGAGAAAATTTCAGTCTGGTATCTGACCTGAAATTCTAGGATAGTAATATTTAGGATTGTACCATTGTGGACTTATTTTCAGTAAATTTCAAACTTACAGATTGGAAATATCTGTTAGGGAGACAAAGAGTATGTAACTCTTCCTATAAATAATAATAACTGAAAGGACAACACAGCAAAAAGAGAAAGCCACACCACACCCTCAGAAATGCTTCCCATTTATCATGTAAGTTTCTCTATTCATCCATTTTACTAAAGTTGATGGAAATAAAATAACTTCTCAGAATGAAATCACCTTTAGATTGTCATACTGGCACCTGTGATGATTTTCGAGATCCATCTGCAGGATACGGCCATGGATAACTTGGGAAGCATTAACACTTATCCGCCACTGGTAATTGGAATTGTGAGGATAACTTCTGGGCCACTGTGGTGAAGCTATTTGCCCTCTGTCTCCCACAATGTCATTTCCATACACTGAAAAACAAGAAAGATACAATTAATGCTTCTAATTCACGTAGAGTAAAACGCTGGGGGGTCCATGTGACTTATTTTACTTCGGACTAGACAGTACTGCAAGGCTGCAAGACATGGCTCAGACAGTTCTAAGACGCACATCCAGCAGTGTTCCCTTTTCTGAAGGAAATTACCAATTTGAGCCTTATGGGTCTACATGTAGGGGAAGAAGGAAGACATCATACCTAAACTTCTCCCTGACTCTGACTACTTTATGTTCATTTCTACTCGAAAGCATTGAAGAATTTTTTTTTAATGCCTATGCACATTCTGGTGAAAAATGGTTCTGATTTCATTGAAGTCTGAACTACAGATAATTCATTTTGGAAAGGACTTAAATCTCAAAAGAAGGAAAATTATTAGAATTTAACTTGCATAATCAAAATAGCTGTGGATGTTTAGCTTCAGCAGTCTGTTCATGCAGTAAGTCAGACTGATGTTGGCAGTGGTACCTTGAAATTTTGGATCTATAAATTGGCATCATTTCCTTTTTTCTAATTGCACTCCCTGGCTGATGGCATCTAGATCCAAACCACAAGATGGACAGTGGAAAGCTGGGACAGAAATACTTTTTTCTTAATTTTCCAATTGCCTAATAAATCTGATATACTTCTGGCATGCTTAAGAGCACTCCTTTACATTCAGTAGATATTTTACAAAATATTTTTTAAGTGAATTTACAGACTTTTTGACATCAGCAAATATTTTCAAATAGACATTAGGGGGTCAATAATTTCAGAAGTATTATGAAAGAACAATAGTTTTCAATCAAATGACATCTACTTACAGTGAGAGAAGGTGGCCCTGAAACCAACATCTGTGCCTGAACTGTCCGAGACAAATTTGACCCACAGGATATGTCCGACAGTTGATGTATAATTTGAAGGGAAGGAGCTCCCACAGAATCGTCCTGTCAGCGTGCCTGTATCACTCCCTTCACGAATCTCCAGGTAATCTTTGGTGCAGCCACTACTCTCCTCCAGCTGAAATGCTCTGTTTCAATAGCAGTGGAAGAGGATTAGCACACATAGGGCTGGCACATACTGCAGAGTGTGGCCTGCCAGGCCATTAACCCCACTGTAGTTGGTATCCTTCTGTGAGTTAAAGGAAAGGGCAGCAACAAAACCCTCGGCCAAGGCCACCAATACAGGGCACTCACTTTCCATCCCCTTATTTTAAAACAGAGCTTCAGTGTGAAGAGTTACACATTTTGAGTCCTCAAACCTGTTTAAAATTTCTTGGTTCTCCAAAACAACCATAAAACTCAGAAACCCCTGGGATATAATTCAGATTTTTAATGTAAATCCAATGAGTGTCAGGTGCAGAGAATATTTTAGCCCCTTCATATGCCTATTATTTCAGCACACTCTGTGGTGAGGAAACAATTGCTGATTTAATTGTAGTTAACACCTCAGAGGTCAGAAATCCCTTAGCAGTTTCTCCAGAATTGCAAAATATTACTGTTTCTCTGGCCTCTCTGACTTTTACATATCTGGGTGTGCAACATAAAAAAAAGGATTGTTATCAAGTCTTCTAAACTACTTTTCACCCTAGAAAAGGAATAAGTGATCAAATTATAAATTCTTAATATTGCACCAAGATGAATGATAAATACATTTTAAAAATCATCAGTTATTCTAAGTGAATTGCTTTTATACAAACCAACATGGTTTTCAGAAACAGGGTAAGAATATATAGCAAAGATTCCAGAGTGCCTCTAATAACCAATGCCTTAAATATTCATGCTTTCTGATACTCTGGTAACAACTTCTCTCTTTCAGATTTGACTATAGCTATATGTGTTCAGCATACCATGCTGTGAAATGGTTCAAACCACTCATCTGGATATATTTCAGAACAATTTAAATCTAGCCCTTGCATTGCAAGATAGACATTTCAGTTCAGACTGAGCTGAAGAAAATTAATGCCTCATGCCAACAAAACTTTATAACCCCGAATACTAAATGAAATTTTAAAAAATAGTACTTTCTAACACAATTACTACTTGCTTTCCAGTATTTTAGCTTGCCTTCCAGCTATGTGTAACTGAAGAAAAAGAATTAACATCTACTCAGTGTCACTTTATATAAGTGAATATATGTTCAACGGAAAGATTGTGCTTCACACTAGAATTCTGGGTTGTTTCTGAAAAGTTACTGCTTATTTTTTAACATTTTCAAAATGTTTACAGGCTTTTGAAAAACATTTTGGAAAATGTTTTCAGGCTGTAGTGATTTTTCTCTGCTTCAGTGAGTAGTGGAGGAATCAGAGTGTCCTTTTTATTGCATTAGTGAATCAGCACATGCCTAACAAGTTGTGCCTTATAAAGTCAGTGTGTTACCAGAAAAATTTTCCTTTTATTTTGATTAATTGAAAATGCAGGTTTCAGAGCTAGTTTTCTTTTCTTGCTCATTCTTGGTAAGCTTTGCTAAAGGTCAGTGCCCTCTTTCTTGGCAGCAGCCACTGTTTGATGCCCGGAAACGGGGAGGCTCAGAAATCTACCTCATGGGTAAAGAACCTTTTCAACCCTGGTAAAGGACTCCATATTATTCTCCACATGACTTTCCTGTCAGAAGTGTTCAAAGGAAAGTTAGTTTACTGAAGGAAATTTTTTTTTTTCACATATTCTTCTGATTTCTGTTGTAGCTCCTCTGCTTTAACTGTTGGAGAAATTTTGAAGCATCTAACATCAATTTTAGAATCTCAGAATAGAATCATAGAATGTTTCGAGTTGGAAGGGATCTTAAAGATCAAGTAGTTTCAAATCCCCTGCCATGGACAGGGACACCTTCTACTAGATCAGATTGCCCAAGTCCCCATCCAATCTGGCCTTGAACACTGCCAGGTTTGGAGCATCCACAACATCTCTGAGCAACCTGTTGCAGTGCTTCATCACTCTCACAGTAAAGAATTTCTTTTTGACCTCTCAAACCTGTCCATTTTCAGTTTGAACCTATTGCCCCTTGTCCTGTTGCTACAGTTTGTGATGAAGAGTCCCTCTCCATCTTCCCTGTATGCCCCCTTCAGATACTGGAAAGTTGCTAAGAGGTCTCTACAATGTGTGGGATATCTAGGCCCTTTATATTAATCAGCTACATAACATTAAAATGAATGTTTACATTGTAGGAATTTCCTTTGTAAAGAAAAGGCAGAGTGCTGCTAAATTTCCTTTTCTTGTTTATAAGTGAGTAAGAACTGGCTTCTTCACCATCTCATGCTGCTCCACCTATTTATATAATGCTGAATATGCCTTAATAGAAGCAATGACTAAGACAGGGAAACACTGATTGCAAGCTGCCACTAACCCCTGCTGTGTTCTCTTTCCAAGTTACTCTAAAAATATGTTTCAGCTTTATCGTTGGGTAATTACATTTCCTAAGAAACACAGAGCATCCTTCCTTCAGGTCTGTTAAAGGCTGAATAATAACCCCTGGCAATGCATTTACATGAAGGACAGCTGGAGCCTGTTGCCAGGGGAGCTGAGGATTGTCCAGACACACTCGCTGTTGAGCGGATACGGCTCGGGATAGCCAGGGCTGTTGAAAGCTCCTCTGTCCATGTGGAAAGTACCCCCGCAGGCTGCAACAAGACAGAGACAACAGAGGCTTGGAAAGGATGGCAAAACCAAAAAACTAAAAAAAAAGCTTGACAGAGACAGAGCACTTGCTAATCAAGAAAGCATTTCTCCTTGTCTCTTTGTTTTTTAGCTTGTTGATGTACTTGCTGAGACCTTGGCTAAATAGAGGAAGGCAAAACGGGAGGTTCAAAAATCGAATGACAGAGAGAAAAAGAGGTAAAGATCTGTTCTGTTCTTTTTCTTAAAAGTCAGTGGCAAAAGGAAGTAGCACCTGTTGTATGGACTTACATGATGACGATGCAGCATAGGTGGCATGGAAACCCCTGGCAGTAACATCACTGTTGGAGATGAAATTCACCACCAAGGCATTACCAAAAGAAGTGATAGGATGTGGCATAGTAGTGCCACAGTAACGGCCTGAAAGAGAGCAGAACACAGAGGGGAAAAAAACAAGTGTTCAGCATCTAATTACTACTGCTAATTTAATATTTGGAGTTCATGCCTGACAACAAGCAGAAGTAATGTTTGTTGCTTAGAATTGCAGTTGTCAATCCAATCTACATAAAAAAGAAATACTCCATGACATTTTCCCAAAACTCAACTCTTGTAGCAATTTTTTTTTAGCAGAGAAAGGACCTCCTGCAACCCAGACACCCTCGACCCTGGCTATTCTATCATTGAGTTCCCTCAAAAAAAAGGAAAAAAATGATATGACTGCCTAATTGGAAAAAAACCACAAAAAAACCTGTTAAATATATCAGTGCTTTCTATTTCACTTAACTGATT
Organism: Lonchura striata; assembly: GCF_050655825.1. Classification (NCBI taxonomy): domain Eukaryota; kingdom Metazoa; phylum Chordata; class Aves; order Passeriformes; family Estrildidae; genus Lonchura; species Lonchura striata. The sequence continues at coordinate 20,850,448 of NC_140704.1, read as the reverse complement.
TTTGATGAAACAAACAAACAAAAAAAACCAACTGAAAAATAACAGACCATTTCTCTTGTAATGGATTGTAACAGAGGATTAGGAATATGAGTCATGATCTGTCAAAAGGGCATCTGTCAGTAAAAAGAAAGATAGGAGCTAGTATCATAGAATAATTGAATACTCTGGGTTGGAAGTAACCTTTAAAGGTCATCCAGTCCAACCACCCTGCAATGAGCAGGGGCATCTTGAACTAGATCTGGTAGCTCAGAACTTCATCCAGCCTGATCTTGAATGTTTCCAGGGCATCTACCAGTTCTCCAGACAACTTCTTGCAGTATTTCACCACCCTCCTAGTAAAAAAATGTTTTCTTTATATCTAGTTGAAATCTATTTTCTTTTAGCTTAAAACCATGACAATCTCAATATGCCTTTCTAAAATGTTTTTCCCCATCTTTCTTACGTGTCCCCTTTAAGTACTAAAAAGTCCTTCTGGCAAGTGAAAGACAAGGATAGGAGATAAAAAATTAATTCTGGTCCTAGTTACAAACCATTTAAACTGACTGCAGCCCCACTCCCAACAAAGGAGCCTCAACAAAAGTTGAGTAAGGAAGAACATAATAAGAAAGGGATATTCTGAATTTTCCAGAAAGGAATTAGAGGTATCCCTAAGGATACAAGGAGAGTTGGGACCACCCTGTGGCCAGGGCTCTGAATTTTGCCACTTCAGGCTGCTCCCAGCACTTGAAGGGGATGGTACTCTCCAGAGAAGTCAGAAGAAAGCTATCTAAAATTCAGGAAAGAGCAGAAGAGTTAGGCTTTCCATGGCTTGACAAAGCCATTTTCCACTCCCAGAGTTTGCAGCTGCCTTACCAGTGTTTAGCATGGACTGTGCTTATTTGTTATTTTATGCTTTTGTGCAGTTAACTGGAAATTCGGTTTAAATTGAATTGCTTGGTTCCCTACATTGTTCAGCTGAGGAGGAAGGAAAAGGCAGCTGGAGTCAACACCAAACTGCAGCTTTTTAGGAGTATTGTCAGAGCCCGGGAGGACTCTGCCATTCACACTGAAAACTTATTATCTATTCTCAATTTCCTCTGGCCAGAGAGGCCAAGGAGATTTTGTTATAAAAGAAACTCCATGGAGCAGGAGACCATGAACAGAAAACCTTCTCCTGCTTACCTTGGGTGTAGTTCTATATATATCAAATACACAAGGGAAAGGTACAATACCTTGAAGAGGAGCCTCATAGTTATTTCCATCCAAAATCTCCACAAAATCAGTTGTACAGTTTCGTCCATTTTTTTCAATATCAAAGTCAGTGAATGAAAGTGTGACATGGTTGACTGGCAAGAGCAAAGAGTAAAAATTGAGGAAGAAGTTAGTAATTTCACAGAGAAATATTTACATGTAAACAAATGTTCTTTTTTTCCCCCTGAAGTCAATTAGTTCCCATAAAGCATATCTGAAGTAGTTTTTTTCATTATATAGTGAATGAATTTGATGTAAATGCATTAACCTTTAGTGCAAAGGTCCTGGTAAATCTCTTCAGTACCTTTCAGTACTTTCTAATTCAATCAACATTAGAAGGACAGGATTTAGCATATACACATGGATATAAGTTTCCTTGTTTCTGGACAGCATCATTATATACTGAAAAAAAATAGCAAATAAAAGATGGAAAATCTACAGACTTTCAGAAACAAAACTTATTTCTACACACCCATGACCTGCTGTCCCTTTGCAATCTATACCATAGATCTGGACAAATGTGCCCTGCTCCAGGCTTAGAAAGAGCCACTTCTTTCAACATATTGCAACAGTCCACATTCATCAATTGGACTGGTCAAAGGATCGTTAACTACCCTCAGCTATACTTGTACAGAATTGGATTTTCCACACTCTTGGACTGCAGGCTATATTATGAAAAAGAGGATTTATGATTCAGGGTATTTTTGACTCTCCTACTACTCTTACTTGTCTGATATAAACAAAGGTGAAGCCACAGCTGGCAGAAGAGAAGCTGTCCTTGACACCAATCTGGGACAGCAGTTATTACTGGCCTTAGGGTTCCATGCAGTTTGAGTGGGTCAGAAAGAGTCTCATGATTTAGATGATAACTAAGTTTTCTCCCACACTGACCAAACTGAATTTGACACAAATATTTTGCTTCTCCCTGGGCCCCACTTAATTGGCTTGAATAAGCTGAAATGACAGCCATGGAGCCGAGGCTGCATTCAGCAGGGTGCTGCTGACTGGCATTCAGTTGCAGACACATGTTCCCCACGCCTTTGTGTCCCGCCTGGTCAATCAATTACAGCTATCAATGCAGGTCCTCAGGATACACAGCAAAAAGGAAAAACACAGTGGGTGGTCAGAGCAGGAGACTTGTTGGCCTTCCCAGTAAAAGCAGAGCAGGAACTCTGCTGTGTCTTGCCATTGGCTAAATCTATCAGACATGTATGCAATGCAATGTATGTATCCTGTTTATTTATGTAATTCTATAAATAAATAACATTATATACAGTGTAAAGAAACCACATGCAGCTGTAACATGAGGCATGTGATGGTCCTGATGGTAAGTGTTGGAAGTCACTGCTTCTCACGTAGCATTTTTATGGTCTCTCAATGCTCATGTAATTGAGGAGACAGCAGTCATGTATGAGTTTTCAATATGAATCCAGGGAAAGTTTGTCTTTAAAAATAAATGTTACATAGGTGATGAACAGCTCAGATGATGTCTTTTTCATGAACATCCTATTTGTGTAAGTAACTATGTTCAAACAAGAATTGCTTATCTCCTGATTTATGTTTTGGTATTTTCTCGGCAAATTGATATTTGTTTTATAAACCAGCAAAATAAATTTATAAATATGATTGAAACATTCTAGGATTTTATCAACAATATCAAAATATAATATGTACAACTGAAGTTGTACATATTATATTTAGAATAGTTGCTATTTAAAATGAGGATATCAGCACATTATTATAGGATTTAACACATACAAATTATTTTTAGGAATCTTATATAATGTAAAGCTAATAGAGGGTATTAAAGGTGGTAGCAGTATCTGATGGAAAATATTCGGTGTTTTATGATCAATCATTAATCTGTGTAAAATTATGAATAGCTGAGAGCATATCTATGCACATAACAACAGCTTATTTATATATTTTTGTTTGTATTTGAAATTGAAATTTCGGTGTACCTTTTCTCATTATTCAATCTAATTTTTTTAATGTTAACAGCATAGATTTTATGTAACACAACTCCAGCTTGAAAACTCCAGACCAAAATAAGGTCAGCTAAATACAAGTGCTTTAATATATGTAAAACCTTAGATTTTCTCACAAATGCGTCCAATTTCACATAGCATTCAACACCTCATTTATAATTTTAACACTTAAGTCACTGTAAATTGGCTAAGATGACAAAGTTGTAAATTGTTTTCCTCACTATGCATGAATCTTTTACAGTGAAATCTGACTTGTGACAGACTGGGAGAGCCACACTCACAGCTACCAGGATGCAGAACTTCCTAAAGAAATAAAGGAGGAATTTTGCATTGTTATTACAGAAAAGAAGATGAGGATGTTAGTCATCCTAACTAACTATAAAAGATGTTTTTACTTACATGGTTCCTGAGCCTGAATAATCCAGCTGCAGTTCTGATTGTTTGGGTATTTGGCAGGATACAGAGGAGAGGAAATTGCTGCCCCAACTGAATCTGACTCTATGAAACTTCCACATGCTTTAGAACAAAACACAAAGATTGATACATATATAAATATTTATATATACAAATCACCTTGCTTAGATACTGTAGTGAAAATGAATGCATAAAGTGTAATAAGGTACATCAGCATGAAATGAGGATAAAATTTGCAATAGTATTTAATCAGAAGAAGAAACTTAGGGATTAGTTCCCAGCACTGGCTGCACTTTCTTGACCTGGATCCACATGCCATGCTGCACCTGGCTGAGCATCTGCAAGAAGCCAGAGTGATTTTAGACCTGATAGTTTTCACCTCTTCATAGCCCAGAAGAGATACCTTGGAGCCAAAATAACTTGGTTTAAGGGTAGTGCAATACACCCATTTCTCTGGTAATTTGTTTATGCTTGCAGCTAGGAAATAAAAATCATAAGTAATTGTTCACAACTTTCCAGCACCCAAGGGTGGCCCCACATTGTATTGGCAGGATCCTCTTGCAAGCTGTGTCAGCAAAACTGCAATTGTGTGAGGTGTTGCACACACACTGGAGCTTGACTGACTGCAGAGCTTTGGCTGACAGTGCTGAGTGCTGCCATGCTCATCTGTAAGCTCACTGGCTGCTCATAAAGTGCCCAGGTCAGAGTTTAACACACACTTGCTTTCAGCTGCAGGGTGAGGAGATGAGTACTGAAGATTGAGGCTCATTTATTGAGCTGTGCTGCCTAAAATACCAAACAAAAGATGGGGCTTAGTTAACTGAGTTTTCTCTGGAAGAGGGAAGCTGGGTTGCTAAAATCCTAGGCAGGGAGCACTCACTCACCAGACATAGTTTGTGCAGTACTGAATCCAGTATATGTGTTTTGAGAAAGCTGAACAGTTTAGGTTCTCACAGCTATTACCCAGAAATGCCTAATTAGGCATCTAACTAGTACCTCAGTAACTGGGATTTCTGAGTTTTTTGTTGATATAAAATCCTCCTTTTCTTTATAATTTTTACAATATTTTCAAGAAATAAACATTTCTGGGAAAAGCAATAATTAACAGTGAAAAGAATCCTGAGAGGAAAATGAGAGAAATTGATTTTCTCTGCAAAAGTTAAATGCCTGCATCTTGGGGAAAAACTGTTTCCCAAATTATTGAGAAAAAGTAAAAAGCAAATCACCAAATATCAAATAGTACGTAACTTCATGAAAAAAATTCTGCCACTTGGTGTCATTTTTCATTAAAAAGAAAGCCATGTAAAATACCAATTAGTCTGCCACAAATTGGATAGTAGATGTTTGGCAGGGTATGCAGGCCTGAATCCATGGACTTCATCAACAGCACCACACAGAATTCTTTTATAGCTTTTCAGATTCACACGCATGGATGGACATATAAAATGTTATTTTGTCACTAGGTCTGTGGACACTGCCAGTTGCACTTTTTTCTCAGGACAGTTATGGACAGCTAGCCCTCTAGGGAGGAAGAATAAGAGGTAGCTGATGTGTGCTAGATGCCCTGCTATAAAAAGTATGATTTCTTTTTTCCTAATTGAAGAATCTAAGTTGATCCTCAGACTTTAAAGTCTTTTATCTATAATTTGGAAAAATTTGCTCCTGATAAAGATACACACTGGTGTGCTGCATGGGTAGAAATAACACTTGCCATGATTAGCTGTGCTAAAAGACTATGTCAGATACAAAGTGGTGATGAGATAAATATGCATTAATGTAAATGATGAATTACCCTCAGTGAAGTGAGCACTGAAGCCCCTGTGCTGGATGGTGTTATCGGAGTGCAGTCGGATGTACATCAGGTTCCTGGAGGATGTGATAGGAGGAGGATGCTGTGTTCCACAGAGTTTTTCAAGAAGTGGTGCTTCATTGTTAGGACCATCAAATACCTGTTAAGAAAAGGTCAAATGAAGTATTTGATTTCAATGGGAGTATTGAGAAGACTTTTATTTCATTCCCTCTCTTACGTTTCATACATTTTGGTCATTATGTAGTCCTGCTATGGACAGTGCAAACAAACTGTACATTGCCTATCTTAACTGGAATTTCCAAAAAAATGCATATATTTCAGGTTGAAGCTACTGTGACCCTTGTAACTAAATGCAAATGAAATGCCCCAAGTAAACATCTTCTTTCATGTGTATTGGGTATTGAAACAACACTCATTTAACAATCCAGATGTCCCCATATATTTACTGTTTTCTGTTAATCGCTAGCATGAGCTCCTGCGTAGCTTTCATTCAGTTAAACCTTACATCTTGTCTCAGTAAAGATTTCCAGACTGGTCCTAACATGCAACTGGTGCAGCAGTAAGAGCTATGACTCTGGATAAAAGGTCACTAGGATTATGGTTTTTAGATCCAGCATCAAGGATCAGAGTCCTATATCTATGTCTTAGAAAAGCTTTAGAGTGCTGTGAATTACACATATATATGTGAAGTGCTATTTAAGCAGAGGATAAAGAAAAGTAAAAAAAAAAAAAAAGAAAATAAAAAAGAGGAAGAAAGTATATAGGTTTACAAAACTTCACTTTTAATTTTACCACAAAAGGTTTCCTTCTCCTTTTTTTTTCCCCAACAGCTGATAATTTTGTTTCCTTCCTGTTTCACAATCAGGAAGAGAATGACAGAGAAGTTATAAGCAATGAGTTCATAATTTAAGCAACATCAAAATTTTGACAAGAGAAAGTAGAGAGAGAAAAATGGCCAGTCTCAGTCTCCCATTAATCCTTCCTAGCACTCCAGCAGAAGTGATTTGTTGCTGCTGTGTTTGGAGCCATGGGACAGCCTCAGAAGTGCCTGTCTTCAGCAGTAAGGAGTGCTGGAGCTCCCAGCACAGTTGTGTGACCACAGAGGAGGAGCCTTCTGGCTGCAACAGCAGTTGAATTCAGTTCCTGTTTCAGCATTAACATCCTGCCCTGCACATCATTTAATATAATGAAGAAAAATATGGATTAAAATCTGTATGGGAGCACTCAAAAATGAAGCCAGGAGGCCAAAAGCTATATGAAAGCTATACCAATGTCATTAAATTAGAAGACATGTACTTTTTATTGACAATATCTTCCTTTACTTCAAAATGCCTCACATTCCAGCAAGTCTGTGCAAGGCAGCACCAATGAATTAGAAAATTTTAACTAGACTGCATAACACAATGCAATGTTTCTGCCTCCAGTATTCAAAGGCTTTTGAACACACTAGTGAAAAAAAAAACCAAAAAACAGCAGCTGAGAGAAAGATGACCTGTCTCAAATAAACCTCAGAGCTATGGAACAAGGGACAAAACTCCTACTTAATCCCCTGACATACCCTACATAGTCAAGCTGTACTCATGAATTAAGCATTTGCCTGTGGTTCTGTGAACACTAGCTAGCTGTGTGGGATCTTGTGATGGAGCATTAAGTCTGCAACGCCTGTTAAAATGAGTACCTGGTAAAGACACCCAAAAATATCCATCCATTCAACCTTTTCTTCTCTCTTGGCAGCCTGCCACAATCACCCTCTAATACACAGTGTGCAGTGTTTATTCTTCCTCTGCACATACATTCTGTATATAAATCAGGCAGCCTGGAGTTAAAACCACAAACCATGGAATATGGGGGGAAAAATAACCCTTAGGAATTAAAGAAGTGTCTTTCCCTAGACAGTAGTGAGAGGATTTTATCTGAGAAGAAGCATTGCATTGACAGGGCATAGAGAGAGTGCCTGACTACTCCTGGTAAAATGCTGGCTTTGATCTGCGTGACTCTGCCCAGCTAAGGATATGACCAGAAGGATTTCAGGCTTGCAGTTAGATCAGAAACCACAATATTCACACACTAGCTCAGGAAAGAGTTGAATCTCTTCAGTTTCTTAAAGTTATTTTAAAAAACATTTGAAAAATGCATTTTTGTGGCTGCAGGGCTAAGTAAAACCAATGCATCTGCTTACTTAAAAACCAAGTTTTCAGTTGCACTGTGCATAGCAGCAATTCCCTTTCCACAGTGAACATAACTGAGTGACTCATTGCCTTCTTCAAATGTGTCCTGAATTTTGCACAAACACATAACAAAAAGATGTTCATTTTTGTCTTCTGAGCCAAAAAAACTCCACATATTTCTAACTGTTTTCTCTTGAAAGATCCTCTTTGCCAGTACCTGGAATTAATTAAGTTATACCTCCTCTCTATCTCCCAGAAGCTTACATTTCTACATTCCTGTGTTTTACTTATTACACTGCAACAGGGACAAAAAAAAACATTTACTTAATCAAACTCAGTGGATAGAATAAGCTATTTCTCGCTCTCCTTTTCAAGACCTTGTGCTACAAGCACTGCCTTCTGAGTCATGTTCTCCTCCAGTCTCCAAATACTTGAAACTTGCTGACCTGAGCTCCTGGCATAGCATCAGATATATTATTGGCTAAACATACTCCAAAAATACAGCAATTGGTGCATTCACAATTTCTTTCTGTCAATTTGCCTTCAAATAAACAAATTTTTTTGTGAGTCACACACTCCTGACAGCAGTACACAGGGGTGGGTACACAGAGAGGAATTAAAAATTTACTCAAGTATGGTGACAATGACAACAAAAAACTCTTCTCAAAGATCTTATGCTCTCTACATAATATAACTGAGTTAGACTTGAGATTAGAGAAAAGCTATACACCCTCATTTAACAGATGAAGAGATGGTCATCCTTTCAGAGAACAAATAAGAAAACTGAGGTGCAGAAGCAGAGGACTCAACTAAATTTAGAAAGCTAAATGAATTAAATATGTGCCCTCTGCACTCTCTCCATTGGCTCTAGAGGGAGCTCAGGGCAGTTATCCCATGATTTACCATCACAGGCTCAGAATACATTTGGTTGAACCTAGATCTGTGATGAGACTCACATCTGAAATCACTGAGCAGAACAGAAAAATGCACCAGGCTTTATGGAGTTGCAGCATAGTCAAGAAGCAGCAGTCACAAGTATTTTCCCTCCTCCCACTTTGCTCACATAACACACGTGCAATGGAGAACCTTAGAGGAAAAAAATACATTTTCATGTGTTCCCAATAGAAAGGAATTTATGGTAGAAATATTTGAAAATAAAAAAATCTTGAGTCATAATGCAGGGGAAAATTAGTGGATCTAGAGTGGGGAGGATGAAGGAAAAGACCATTGGTACACTCGAGGGTGGAGGGAAGCCCCAAGAGAACTCACAGAGCAAATAAAATCCCTATAGATAAGTGAAAATTCAAGAAACAGAAAAGGGTGGATCCCCTGTGCTATTCATATATGGTAGTTGTTCCTATATTAGGGAGAGAAAAACAACCCACCTGCTTCCTTAGCTGCCTGTATTTTCCATTTACACAGCTTTTGGAATGCAATTCCTAAACCATTCACAGTCAGACATCTACTTATATTTTCCAGCCACTCTCTGTCCCCTCACTCTGCTCTCCTATGTGTGAGGCATACAGCAAGTCTTGAAACAAGGTGAACACAAATTGCATCTAGGTGTTGCTAACAAGTGATTCTCATATTACTGGCATACCAGGAGTGAAAGAAACCTCATTTACTCCTTTCTTGCCCGGCTGGTTTCCCTACATGAGCACTGAAAAACTCTACCTCATACTCCAAGGCCTCAGATCCCTTTATTATCTCTTGGCTTCAAACCAGCATTTCCCCTCATCAATTTTCAGACCACACTCTACTGTGTGGGCAGTGACTGATGTCTGCATCAAATTTGATTCTCCACTTGTGTTTGCACAACTGGGGCTAATGGGCAACTCCCTTCTTCAGCACTCCCAAAAAACCAAAGAGCAGAAGCAAACACCAGATACTCCTAGAGCTTTGTAGGACAAGGGGTGTCACTGCACATGGTCTGCAGACTGTTCACACAAAGAGCTCAAGCACAGCCATCTCCTCTGGCCACTGAGGGAATGACTCATTTCAATGATTCAAAACTCAGCTTTTTATCCAGCCTGTAAATGTAATGGGAGAACTGTGCTTGTAGTTGCAACGAGCTCACAGAACTGAGCACTCCACAAAGTGTTAAGATATGTGCAAACATCCATTGGCATCAGGTCTAGAAGAGAAACTGGAATATCAGGCCTTTTCAGACTTTAACCCTTAATTTTTTAATGGTTTGTTTGCATTAATACAAATATAGCCATCTCAGCCTGTGTTTCTGTCAGGCAGTTTGACTTTCTATTCCTGCGTCATAGCAAGAATAGATTTGAAAGTTCCTTTTCACAGGTCCTCTGATATAGCTAATAATTTAAATAAAAAGACATAACCATATTTCCTTATGCTTCATAACCAGGAGGATAAAAAAAGGAACAGTTATTGTACAAAGACACTTTGTGGGCAAATGAAATCTTCAGTTCTGCTGAGCAAAATGGGGACACATTTCCTTTTTTTCTAGTTCAGTACAAAAAAGCTTTACGAGGCAATGTTGTTAAAACTGATGCTGTTTTCAAAAGAGTTTCAGCTCCTGCCAAATTGAGTTCTTTGTGAATGACAGTTTATCAAGGAGAGGAAAGCTGGATTTTGGGCTACAGTCACTGTGCTTTATCTGACTAGTACTGATCACACATGCCTTTGTACTGAGTGAAGTGTGATCTGACATTGAGGGCCAGGATTTCATGTCCCTGCTCCCAAAAGGCCAAGAGGAGACTTGGAGAGTTTTTCGTTGTTGTGCACTGATTGAGCAGGAATTTGAGTTTCTCTGACATCAACAAAAGTTCACAAATCAGCAGCAATGTGAAGCTTTAAAGAGAGCAGTGGGTCTAATGAAGCAATTAAATAGACAGCTGCAGAGCACCTGAATAAACAGTGCATACATAAAGAAAATTAGCCAGCAACAATTCCCTCTGGGTGCAGGCTCCCTCTCTCCTGAGTTTGTAGCAGAGTGTGGACAATCCGCTGTATATGTCAGCAGTTCATCCTGTGGCTTGGAGCAAGCTGTGGTAAACTGCATTATAAATGGGAAAGGGTGTCATCATAACAGTTATCTATTTATGAGGTTATTTTGCAAGCATTTCACCAGATTAATTAAAGAAACCTTTTAAATTTCTTTTGTTACTTACCTCAACACTGTCATAGTTACATGAATGGTGATTTTCAATGTCAAAATCTGTGAAATTCAATAGGACTCTGTGGCTTTGGTCAACTTGGATAACCCAGGAACAATCTGTGTTGTTATGATAAGGTTGAGGATAATTTGGAGAATGGATTTCCCCACTGGTAGCTTGGAAAATACCACCACAGCCTGAAAAAAACACAATCAGTTTTAATCACAAGCTCTTTTCTTTTATACTTAGTGAGAATACAGCTCTATTTTAAAATTATGAACACCTCCTTCTTTATATTTCCTACATTAAGCTTTTGTAAGATGAGTGCTACAACAGTTGAAGTGTGCAACAAAAATCAATGGAAATTCCTTTTAGGAAAGTATAACATTATCATTATAATTGAATATGTGACAACACTGCTGGGAGTAATGTAGCCCCAAGCTGGTGGTAGATGTAAATGCTGAAGCACTAGTGCTGGTGTTCCTCAATCCTCAATACTGTAAAAGCAATACAAAATACTGTTCATATGAATGCCAGAGCCTGGCACACTGAGAAAGCAATAACTAGGCCTAGCTGAGCATAGGGTGAGAAAATTATTCTACGGAGAGAGCTGGGAGCTCCTCATTGCTCATGAGCAGTGCAGCAACAGTAAACCTCACATTTTTACTTCTCTACCCATGAAGTCGAGGGCTTCCTGAGGACTCCACCCTCAGGTACTTCTGGTCAGAACAGATCTGGTGCTCATGAATATCTAAATAGCCTGGAATAATGAATTCTGTGTGGGAAGTACCAGGGATTTCAACAGGACTAACACAAGCAGACTTTTACATCTTAAAAAGATATGGAGAAGGGAAAAAGAAAGACAAGGATAAAAAACCTATACTGTTTTTACATTCTGGTGAGTGGGTATTTCAGAGGCTAGAGGGGTTTGGAGTACAGCAGGCAAGACATTGTAAAGGGATAAGAAAGCTTCAGGGGGCCTAAGTAGAAAAAATAAGCCACCAGATCTCAAAAGGGATTAATTCAAAGGACTATTGTAGACTTCTTTTTAAAGAAAAAAATCTTGTGCCTTTCTCATAAAACTTGTGAGAGAGGAGAAGTATAAACCTTGACAAGCTAATGAATCAGTGTGCTTAATCAAGCAAAACCGCAAGAATTAAAATTTGCCTCTCATCATTTTTCATTGCAATTATTTTCCAATAATTGGCCTTTTTATAAGAACTCACATGTAGAGATGTGGTTGAGTCTTTTAAGCATATCTCTTGTTTTAGTGATTACTAGAAAGGCTGTGAAAAAATAATCACATTGGGGGATGCATTAACCTTATAGAGATCAAGTATTTACTAATCACTACAAATATTTTTGGGGTCCAGTGTACTGAATTTTTCAAGCTAGTGTTCTCAGCTGTTTTTCAGTTTACCATTTAAAAACAAAAGCACCATTCAGTGAATAAAGGACTCTGTATGGGTGAGTGAGAAGAAGTGTTAGCATGAAAAATCCTTTGCTCATTGCAGGAATGTCTTCATTAATTATGTAGAGAAGAAACCAAGACAAAATACATTTAAAGGCCTAGATTTCAGATAATTAGACAATTTTAAACTCCGTGTGTTTTTCAGCATCTCTAAGTCTTACCAAATTCAATATCACCCAACTTCTCCTTCAGCTTTCAATCCTATGCTGTTTGACTACTGTGAATGCTTGCATGGCTGATCCTCAATTCTCAGACTTCCTGAATTTCTCCTGGCATTAATCAGTGTACTCACCACCTGGATTCTCTTGCCATGAAGCATTAAAGCCTTTCCCTGTCCCTGCTGCATCTGTCTCGAAGCGGACAGTAGCTGAATTGCCAGTGGTGGAGACTCGCAGTGGGTTCTGTGCTGATCTTGAAACACACAGCTGGGCTAGCCTAGGAGAGAGGAAATCTGGGCCACCAAAGACCTAGAAGTGGAAGAAATATTGTCAGTTTTCCAATGAGAGTGTCTGCCAGACAGAGTACATGAGAACTGTTTAATTTTCAGGAGGGAAATAAAACCCCATCTATAAGTATTGAAAATTATTCAACATTTTAAAATGTAAAGCAGCTTAGAGTCTTTTTCTCTGCAGACTTACTTGGTATCTGAACCACCTGTACAAACCGAGTTTAAAATTTTAGATTATTTGAGAACAGCCTTGCATTAAATAGAATTGTCTGTTTGGGACTTGGCCAGATTCTTCTTCCCTTTCCCTCCAGAATTAGCACTTTGTTTCTCTGAGCACATAGACCCAGATTTTTTTGCATGCTTGCTTACTTCCTTTTTGCAGGAACCTGTGCAGATGATTTGCACCACTGATATCTAGAGGCATAGTTAAAGATGATTTTTAAACTGGGGGCAAATTTCATAATCTGATAAAACAAAAAAGCTTTGCAACTTTATTTACTTCAAGGGCAGCTGGATTTGGGTCAAGTAAGCTACATTTTAATAATGTTCTTTGGAAGCAAGGATATATAGCATACATATTTGCCACAAAAGACTGGTTTTGGCTTTTAAGAGTAATTGTTTCCTACTCAGAAGAGTGTGCCTCAGGCAGTCATAAACCAGAGAACCACTACTCCCTTAAGCATCACAGCATTATTATGTACTTACAATGCATTTTTAAACTAAGTGAAGTGAATTATGGGGCAGTGCTGAAGTCCTGTTTCTTGTTTTCCAGAAGGGATGTAGGATTTTAGTTTGAGCCCATTTGTAAGTGGTGGAAATGGCTCACCTTCTCTAGTCTTCCCAGTCAAAGCTGAAGAAAACACTCATGCTCAGTGCAATTTCCAATTGGCATGTGATTTTGGTGCCTAGAGCCCTCAACGATTGTATGTTCTTGGCTTCCTGCATGCTAATGCAATGGCACCCAATACTAACAGTCTACCACCTTCACTGCATGTGCCTGGTAGGACTGCAGCTGCAAAAGTCAGCTTGGCAGTAACCTTGGATGTGAAAACTCTAAAAGAAATACACCAAATAAAGAATTTGCTGCTGTCTTTCAGCAACCAAACAATTAACAGAAAGATTCCAATTCTATAAGTATGCTTATTATCATGTATAAATCCCAAAATTAAACTAGATAACATCAAGTTCTGACAACACAAAACCCTAACAACCCAAAACAACAACAAAAGAAACAAACAAAACCAATCAAAAGCAGAGAATAGGAATATAAGCAAACAAATCCCATCAGTAATTTCCATCAGTAAAATTTTCCAACAGTAGCACCTTAAGTCCACTCCAAAAATTAATAGTTTGGTTAAGATAAAAAAATTTAAAAGAAACAGTCTATGCATCTTTCTCAGAAAGAAACATTACTGTTAGAAACAGCTTTATATGTGTCTTTTTTTCCTATGATCATTTCAAGATGAGGGGAAACTCAATATTTTAATAAGCAGACTTTTAAAGCCCCAGAAGTAGTTTGGGTTCTGTCCAAGCTAAATATCTGAGCAAGTTTAACAAAGAGCTGAGCTAGTCCCCCCACATTCAGGGTTAAGTGAATTGTTACATAATTTGATTAATTGTGTGCTCACTAACTACTCAGAGGGCCTGACACTGCTCTGATGTTAGAGGTATAACAGAAATAATTTGGTTTTAACTGGAAAAAAAATTCTGTGACTCCAGGTTAATGTGAGACCCAGAAGCAATAAGGAACTAATTTTTCTATAAACATCATAGTCTGTTAGATGTTCAAAAGACAGTATTTTGCTTTGGTGGCTGATAACACAGGCTTAATAGCTTAAACATTTTTATTTTGACTGACATAGCACTTTTTTGCATCCTGCAGGGAGGCTGCATGACTTGAATGGATAATGGCTCCTCTGTCCAATCGATCGTCTCAAGGCATTCAAAAGAAGTCAGTATGGATGAAATCACAGCTCAGATTCAGAATCTGTAATGAAGCTGTCATGGTCTGGGGAAGAAGCCTGTTTGTCTGCTGGAAGCTCAGTGTCTTCAGAAAAAAATCTTACTGCTTGGCTGCTTGTGAGGCCCAGTGACTGCTGCATTTGTCAGAGGTCTGTTCAAATATGAATTTTAAAATGTGTTTGTGTTACATTCCCTGAGTCAGAGCCACAGCATGAGATCTAGCTGGAACACATGCTCTTAATCATCTAAACCAGCCTTGGGAAGCTTTGTGGCAGAGGAAACAGCAGGAGTTTCTAATATACATCTAATAAGTCTCATGGACCAGCCTCTCATATCATCCCTGGTGCTCCCTGGAGCTGTCTGCCCCATGGGCAAGGGAACCAAACCCAGCTCTGACATAAACCCTGCTGATTTCTGCAGCATCTCCTCAGAAATTAACTTGGCCCAAGCTGAACATTTCAAATTGTCCTATTGGGAAAGAATAAAGGATGGGGGATAAATACTGATGGAAACCTGAAGTATATGGGGGTCCTTTACATTGTTAAGTGTTCAGCAACAGCTTCTGCACAGTTTCAAAACAAAAAGCAGTCAGAGGCATGCTCCTGATAGTCATGAGTGTATTTTCTTTTCTCCTTTAGGCCAGGTCAATTAATCAGATGCTTTCATAAAGGCTGGAATAAAAACAAGTTTGAGTGTTTCCATGACAAAAAACAATAAAATATTATATTTGGCTACAAAGAGAAAAACCAATAGTTACCTCATGAAAAAAAAAGAAGAGGGAAAAGAGAATGGATGGAAAGAATGAATTCAAGGGTGTGGTTCATAAAGAATGATAGGATGTCTGAGCTGAAAAAAAAAATATATAAACATCTAGTCTGACCAGACATCTGCTCCCAAGATAAAGTGGTATTGGATGGCATAGCAGGGCTGTAGGACACTGCCATAAAGACCATGGGTTTAATCTGTTCTTATCATTTGCTTCTGCCCCGTTAGCTACATTTAATGTTAGCAGTCAGCATTCCAGAGTTATGAGCAACAGAAAGCTGTTTTTATGCAGTTGGTCACCCTCATGACACAGATTTTCTGGGAATAACACTGATCCCTGCTCAGATATAACTTCCAGCTTTGACAGAGAATTAAGAACAGTAGTAATCCTTGATGTTTCTTTATATTTAAATGAGAAGACCAGAGCATCTGATTTGGAAGTGCAATAGATTGACAGTCTTCCTTCCTTTTCAGCTCAGGGCTACATGTTGCTGAGGCAGAATATATTTGTAGTTTGTAAAACTCTGGTCCATGCAAAAGGAGAAGATGTCATCATTGATGTGTCATAATTTATTCAAAGCAGGCATAGTAATTTTCCTCCATGAATGTAATTTCAATAGAAGCCATTAAAAATTATTTCAGTTATTTAATTGTGTCCAAAATAATGTCTTCTATTTCCATGAAACATTTCTAGAAAATATCTTTAAGAACAATTTAAATTTGTTTTCTGAATATTTATAAAAGGAATGGAATTTGATGGGGAAGAAAAAATGACAGACTGTAACAGTGTCATAAAAGAAACAGGGAGAAAGATTAAAGGAGAATGCATTGAACACTTGAGCCATGGGGATAACCTGAGGATTTCACATTAAAAAAAAAATTATTGCACAGTTTTGGTGAAACATATGGCAGTCCTGGGATACTGACATGGAAATGACAGCTTGTTTAAGAGGCATTGTCAAAGGAAAGGGAAGTCGCTGCCTTTTATGAGAATGAGTATGCTTCAGACAAATGTGCAAGGGTGAAATATTCAAGAAATTATGGTATAAAAATGAAGTTGGCAACAAAGGTGTTGCAATGAGAAATATCTCTTAGAATTTTCCTAAATTGACTGCCAGGTCAGAGGGATGAGGGTGTCCCTAAGCAGAAGCTAAATGCATCCAGAAGAGCAATTTTTGTGATTGCTGGGAAATATTTATTACAGGACATCTTATTTCAGGTACCAGGCTGAATGGGACATGGAGGGACAGCAGAGTGCAGAGCTACTTTAGTACTGATTTTGATTTCCTATTAAAACTGGAAAATTGTTTGATATCAAATAAAGGAGAAAGCAGTAGAAGTTACTACTCAGAGATAAGGAAAATGTGAAATCAGGGGAATAACCATGAGGAAAATTAGACTTCAAACCCCAAAGATACTTAGACAGGATATTTTTGGGAAGATAACGTGAAAGACCTTTGGAACCTTAGTGATCACTGAAACGCACAGTATCAAGAGCACACCAGTAACTTTTTTTTTAACACTCTGCAAACTTAAATGCATGTGTGGTTTTCTGCTTGGACATACATAGAAACTACAGGAAAGAAGGTGGCAAGATAAAGCAGCTTCTGAAAATGGCTAGCCATGTTCTTTTTTTTCTTTCCACTAAATCTGAGTCATCACTTGTTCTTCTTAGACTATGTCAATCATGGTATGAATGAATTTCATAATAAAAGCAAGGAAATATGTATGTGGCAAGGTACATAAAGCTCTGCTGTGTGCCTGCAGGGGAAGTTCTACACTGCCAGGGAGAACCTTTGATCAGGCACTAAGATATGATCCAATTGTTGTCTGTAAGCTCATTTATGTTAGGTTATCTGCCAGCAGATCAGAGTCAGGTGTTGGGAACTGGATGAACCAGGATCAGGAGACAAGTGACTTGAAGCATGCCAATTCTGAGGGCAGGAAGGCAGAGGAGTTCAAGCAGCAAGGTGAGCATCTGTGCAGATGAATCAGTATGGTTGAAAAAAAGCAGAACATAGCAACTAACCTGCAAATGGCAAAAAAGGAAACCCAAAATCTAAGGTGAATACCTTGCTCAGGAGCACAGAGCAGTAAACTGCAGGGTCTTTAAAACAGTTAAACAGTGTCTTTAAGTAGCTGATGTCTGGCAACCCACTCAATTGGTTTTAGGCCAGCTACCTTCCCAGTAAAAAGCTCTCAAACAAATGGTTGCCAGCCATCTGTACTCTTGCTGGATCATGATAGCTCCTGAGCAACCATCTGCAGATGTAGGTATTGTCCTTGGACTATTCAAGAAATGGTCATCCAGAGCAAATTTAGATTTGGAGGCTGTTTAATGGATTCCTCTGGGCAACAGAGGCATAAGGGAAGTTTATAGGCTGATTACCTTCAGTCTGGTAATTCTGGGCACAAAGAACAATGAAGATGCAACACAACAGACTTCATCAATACCCAAACCAGCCAGTACAGGTCACCTACTCATAGTCTCTGGTGTCAGTAATGTGACATACAGGTACACTTGCTAATGCTACTGATGGAGAATTCATGGAACAATTTCCTTAGACTCAGATCCTACAGCAGTCAGAATGTGGGAGTGGGAAGCAGAGCTTAAGTGTGGGTACTGGACAGAAAGTTGTCTAACTGTATGCTGTATCACATCACCCAGAAAAGGAGAAGAAAGACTGCAGTAGAGTGGTACAAGTTCTCTTAATCAATATTTTGCATTCATTACAAAAATATTGAAAAGTCACCCACATATTATCATTGACAAAAAGTCACAAGTGTACCTCCATTATTGATCTCAAACGTCTCTAGTGAGAGCAGTTGAGAAAGTCTATAATTATAAAGTTCTTCCTGAAATTATTTCCTATTCCTTCTTCCTGTACTGGAAGTCTATTCTACTGTGTTAGCTGAGATTGGTCACCTGGTTGCTTACCAACATGTGTGAAAATATGTCATATATAATAGGGTCATCTAGTCTTATGGGTCACTAAAAGGTCAGAACATCATTAGAGAGGCCTCTTTTCTCCTTTTCCCACCACCCTAAGATGACTAGGATATTGCCTCTTCTTTTATTTTTTTTTTTCTGAATGCAAAGATTCTTTATAATTTTCATCACTCAGGGTTATAAATCTCCCCACATCCTTGGAAGGTCCTACACAAGATCTCACCTGAGTTATCCCTTGCAGTGATCCATCATCCTTTGCATTAGGAAATTATCTTCATGGTACAGCACCCTACACTTAGTTCTTTATAAAAGGTGGGGTTTTTAAGACTAAGTTTTTCAAAGCAGTTTTGTCTTTTGTTAGGAAGCATACAGTGTAATGTCATAATTAATTAAGGTATACAGTCACCAGAGACATAAAAGCAAAAAATAATAAGAACATTGTAGCTTCTGTGACAATACCTGTTGAACATAACTGTAGCCTCAGCAGAAACAGGAAATTGTGGTAGAATTGTTTGTTCTGCATCTGCAGTTCTTGGGATTATCTGTTTCAGACAGAAATGAATATAACTTGTGTATTTTAGAGGAGTAAAACTAATGCTCTTACCTCCAAAACATCATAGCTGCAGTTTGGGTGATACTCAATGTCAAATTCCTGAATGGTGAGTTGAATGCTGCTACCAGGCGCTGTGTGGATGTACCAGATGCATTCCCTATTGTTTGGGTATCCGCTGGGGTAGCCAGGGCTGTGAAATGAACCAGAAGGGCCAGAGAGCTCTCCTCCACAACCTGACAACAAAGCAAAACAGCCTGTCGATAAGGAGGTCTGGAAAAACTCACTGACAGCTCTGATAAGGACAGGCAGTAGCACCCATTTCACTGTCAAATGTGTACTCTGGGCTGGAAGGTCTGCTCTGCCACAGGGAACTCGGGAAGAGAATGGCTGGAGCTGTTTGCACTGCCTGTGCAGGAAGTACTTCACCTCCTCTTTTGGTACATTTCATACCAAACCTCATCCTCTGTTCTGACTGCTGAGACACAGAGAAAAAAAGGAAATTTTTTTATTGGCTTCTAACTTTACAAGTTCAAGAAAGCTAAATCAAATCCATTCTCAGCTCTTACTAACTTCAAATAATGCACAAGCTAAGTTATCACAGGGAGGTCTTTCTATCATAAAAATGCCATTTCCTGCTGCTTTTGAAATCATAAAATTAAAGACAATGCAATGTGCCTCAGCCTACTGAGCACGATTACGTGCTGCCAGATCACAGTGGATAAACAAACTTTCTGACACTTGGTGGGTTTAATGTTCTTTTTAAAATTCAATTGTAACAGCACTATTGTAAAACAAACTGTGTTGGAAAAGTTATGTATTTTCTTTTCAGATAAAGAAAGTATTGTCCTAACACCACTCCCCACACCCTGGGGTGACTAAGTTCTTACATATGGTGAGCTAGATTGAAAAAAGAAACCAGTAGCAAAACAATGGATGAAATGGAGACCCTGGTTTAACAGGACAAAGCAGCTGAACATCTGACACTAGTTTTATCATCTTTTTATGGAGATGTGCTAAGTGTACCACTAGCCTCTCTTTAATGAATTCCTGGTAAGATGCTATTCCTGACTCAGTCCCCAAGTTCAGGCTTAAACAGGGCAGGAAGGCACAGCAGCCCTCCCAGTATCAGGGCAGATTTAGAACAGTTACATTCATAATAAAACCTTACCATAAGAAAAGCCAGTAGGGTGGCTATGTACCTGTCACATGCAGAAAGAAAAAGGATTCTGTGTTTGATCTGATTTTGTGTGTGCCACTCTGCCTTCCAGCAGCATTTTTCTTCTGCTCTTAACATTACAAGCCCCCCAGGCGCTTCATTTAGGCACTAATATTTTGCTTGCACAGAACTTATAGGGTCACTTGAGCTTTGTAATGCCCATACTCCATCAATCTCTTAGGCTTCATCTCCAGAGGAAAGGTTCTGTCGCATTGCAAAGCCCCAAAATACTTAATAAAACCATCTAATAAACCGTGGGTTCTATATTCCCATAGGCAAATATTGTGGTATGTCAGAAGTGATAAATAGCATCTGTATCAGAGCCTTTATTTATAGAAGGTATTTTATAACATAAGCCAAATAAAATACTCCTTTGATCTGCTCAACATATATACACAGATGTGTAAAACTCCTCTAATCTCTGTTAAATCTAAGAATAATTTGCAATTTGAATAAGGTGTCTTTGGCCATTGCTTTGCTTTACACTGTATTCAGGAAGCTGTAGATCAAGATCTTCAATTACATGCAAATATTTTCCTTTCATCCCAAACTTGTGGTTGCTAAATCCCAGAAGCATTTACCATCATCTCTACCATCAAGTCTTTCAGCTTCACACAGAAAACCTAACTTTGACTTCCTCATAGTTGGCTATAGGACTTCTAGGACTGCAAACCACAAATCTATGAAGGGAAAGAGCAGCAGGTCTGAAAGGGAGCAAAGCTGTAAGAATCTATTTTAAGCTAAAAAAGAAGACATCTAAATACCAGATGTGAGGCCATGCCAACTATGTAACACTCATCTCTCTCAGTCCATCCCACAGTATCCACCAGAAAAGCACCTTGTAAACAAAAGAATTCCCACTAGTCCAGGTAAACCTTTACATAGGTGAAGTTGTCTCATAGATGAATTGGCACAGGTTTAGCTCTTCTCCCTTTTCCCCACCTTGCTGCACATGGAGCAGTCAGAGGTGGCTTGCCCTGCAGTCACAAAGCTATATTGTCAAGCTACTAGGCATCTCAATTTAGGAACTAAAGAAGTTTTGAAGTGCATTTTAAACCAATCTTGCTTTTGATCCCTATGGAGAAAAAGGCAGTGCACTTCCTTCCCTGAGGCTGTCAGCACTTAAACCCCCTGAAACTTTGATATCTGTGAACATTTCATCAGTGAGATGGAGGGGAAGAAACTTTCAGTGTAAGCCACCAACCCTTTTCTCTCCCAGTGCCATTAGAAGATGGCTGAGTTTCCCTCTAAAGAAACCAGGTTGCTGAGGTTGTACAACTGGAGAAAAAAAGGTGTCATCATTGGGGAAGCCTTAGAGTGGAATTTGCAGCCTTTCCCTCTGCAGCCAGAATTACACATCCACTAAGGACAGAGCTCAGGAGAAAAAGGCTGCTTTGCTGCCAGCTTGGGAAACAGAAAAGTTTCTCAACAGCTAGACTTAATGTCTCGGCTCCTGAGGGGATGGGAACAGGGATCAGGGGAGTTTCAGCAGGCAAAAGAAAGCCAATTGCTATTTATCTCAGCCTGAAGAAAGCTGGGAACACTTTAAAACCTAGCGGGCAGTTATGACTCAGCTTCTCCTAAAGGGTTCCTGATAGCCACAAAAGAGTTTTTTTTTTATTTAATCCTGAAATGGCTCAGAGGAGAGGAAAGCTTGTGTGCTCTTTGAGGCACAGACCTTTCTTCCATGCAGCCCTTGCAGGTAGCATTCAGATTACTCACACTCCCTCTCCAGAGAGGTTTACATTTCCTCTGAGCTCAATCAACATTCTCTGGAAGCACATGAGTAAGAAGGTCAAACTGCTTTTAATGTCCCATTTCTTTTCTTCCAACTAAAGATGTTCCCAGAAAAGGCTTCTTTTGTCTTTTCTTTCTTTCTTTCTTTCTTTCTTTCTTTCTTTCTTTTAATGGAGTGATTCTTTTAAAGTGCTCCAGTAAAATGGAGGTAAAGTTTAGGTCTCTGAGATTAATTTCTTATAAATTGTTTGCAAAAAGATCAGAATTACTTGAGTTTATGCCTAACAATTCACTAATAGCAGAAAAAAGAGCTCACTGATCTCTGCAAATATGTAAACTTCATACCTGAATTTTTTTTGACTGACCAGCATATGCCACAAGAAACCTTCACATCAGAGCAGAAGCACTACCTCTGAAATCTCTGGCCAACTGCCAGGAAGTCTATGCATGTTTCTGTTCTTTATAAGGATGAGGTAAGAGTCAATTCTGTTGTGCTTTCTGTAAGTGCTCGTTGATTATTAAAAAAATATTTGCATAAATACTTAAGAGATTAAAACTTGCTGGATTACAATGCCAAAATGAGAAAACTTAAGTAATGAACTTTTTGAAATGCTTACAAAACTTTGATTACAAAGTTACATGAATACAAACCTTCTCCCAATGTCTGTATTTGTCTGGAAATATCAAATAAAATTTTGATTCTATTGAAATAAATGGAATTTGTGCTGTTTATAGCAACAAAGTAAAAAATTTGGTCTTTAGGGATAAACAAAAATGCAGAAGCAGAACCTATAAATAGCGGCATTACTTCATTTTTCACTGAAATAATAGTGAATAATACCAAGACATTCTGCTCCTAGTGAAACATTAAAAGTTTTCTCAGCACAGATACATGGTCTTTCTGTGTGCTGTGAAATGCAGACAGCTGCACTGTGGAAAAGTTGCTTGCAGCTGAACTGTATACAGCAAATAACTGATTTGTGCCAACCTCCTTGCAGTAATTTAGGACATTTCAGCCCTGCAGTTAAACAGAGAAAAAAAAAAAAAAAAAAAAGAAAGAAAGAAATAAGAGATACTCTTTTAGTAGTGTAAAGGTCCTGGAATTCCCCTGAAAATGCTGAAAACTACTACCTACTCTGGTGTTAGTTGCTAGGAAATCAGACAACAAACAGAAAACTTAGGAAACATATATTTGGTGGTTTTGCTTCCCTCTGACTAAAATTTACGTATTCATTGAAGATTGTGCAAGGGATGATTTACAGATCTTTCCATATTACTGCCTGTCTGGTTAGCAGATGGTATTCATTAACCAAAGAAGAATCCCTATTCTCATAAATAATTATAGCTGAACAGAAATGTTGTAATCTGTGGAAAACTCTATTATGTGCTGTGTTTTCAGATTTATTCATGGGTATGCTGTTAGTCACATGTTAGAAAAATCCCATCCATAAAGGTTAAAGAGAACTGGCACTGTTCCTGCAAAATCAAATTTAGGGAAATGAAAGGAAGCAGAGTTTTCCAGTTGTGGTACTCATAGTGAAACATTTCAGTAAACGTAAGCTGACTGTAGCTGCATGGAGCATGTACTAGTAAATTTGCACACAGTACAATAATACTTGCGTGAAATATAATTTGGATTTGATTCTGAAAACTTGTGCTCTCTTGAGTAGGTTTGGTTATAGAATATTATCCAATGGATGAAGTAGAATAATTTCTGTGATAAGGGTTTATGCAAGAGAATAAAAATTCAAGTGAAATACTGTTTCAGGTTTTTTCTGCTTTCTGATTCATTAATATCAGACCTTGTTCATCCTTAGACTTAATGTGACAGAAAGACACTGAAAAGGAATAGTCATTTTTGGAAACTGAAAAAATGTCAGTTTGTCAAAGCTTACACAAGAAATAAACAACAGACCTATGATTCAGGCTTAGAAGATCTGGACCTCAGATCCCATGCTGACCTGCAGGGTGATATTTTGTTCAGGAATCCTAATGGATGCCTGAAAAATGTTTCCAGTGAATGGCTTCTGCATCTTCATCTAACCTCCAGTTCTGTAGCACTTCTCTGAAGAACTAACAAACAATTTAACATTTGACCTGACACATATACTGACCATGTGAAACAGAAAGCAGAGTCATTGGTGCAAATTTGGACTGAGAAATGCTGAGAAGAGACAATTAAATTTAAAAGCTCTATTGACAATGAAGCAGCCAAATGAGTGAGCTTCCAATGAAATGCAGATGTATATATAGAGCAGTGAGGCCCTACATGTATGTTGCTTTATAAGGTAAGTGACTGGTGTAGGAAATATGTGTCTCCTCAGATATGACAGTTGTCACTGATGTAATTTTGCACTGAGAGACCTTTGCCCTCTTGGCCTCCTGAATTATTTTTTAGGGAAAGCAGTTTGATTGGCATTCCATCTTTGCAATATCCAGACTGTTACCACGAGTTTGTTCTTTCTCAAAGGGCCAATATATGTCCCATATATATTTGCCTATATTAAACTTCCTAAAACAAAGTGAAAGTAGAATAAGCACCTTGCAGATTCAAGCTTTCCACTGGCAAATAATCCTTGTGAGGCCTTGACTGCAGAAGAAAACATTACTGATTTAGCCAAATCAATTCTAATTCCATCCTCATCAATGAAACTCCCTTAGAAGAACAATGATATTTCAGAACCAAAATAATTTCTAAATTTACTTCCCTGCACTAGAACTTTCTATTCAACTTCTATTTCTATTTGTTTTCTATTTCTATTATTTCTATTTCTATTTCTTTTTTTTTTCCAAGTTAAAATTACATAGGACACTTAAACATACATAACAGCATTCTCCAAAGATCAGTTATTAATTCCATCTTTGTGAAAGCCCTTAGGTTTTCAAAGAAACAACTTTTTAAAGGTGTCCTCAGCAGCTGGAAAGATCAGATGCAAATGTTTTAAATTAAAATAGTTTTGCTTCATCTATAGCAGGAGGGCTATTCAAATCATCTATCAATGAGGCAAGCATTTGTCTTTTTTTGACTGCCTCACAACTGTGAAAAAGCTGCTGGGAAGAATGTCTGAAGCAAAAAGTATCAGGCACATGGAAAACATAAGTGCTGCTCTGTTTACCATCAAAATATATGAATGTCCTTGATATATATCTCATAGGAGCTTCACAAATGCCAGTTAAGGAGCACATGGGCAGCCTGAGAAATAGTACACAGCAGCTTGAACTCTAGAGAACACATTTGTCACTTGAGCAGAAATAAAAGCTCTTCTCTCAGCAATATATGTAGCTCTGTTATTTTCTTGTCAGGTGAGATGTTACCAGATCTGGATGGAGATTGCCCTAGGAATTTGCCCTCAGCGAAGAAGGGACACAAATGCTTCATCTGAAATACTCAACTCAAAGACTGCATCTTCTGATCAGTTCCTCCAGACAAGGAGACTTTTTCCAGTGAAACTTTTTTATGACCTTGAAAGATTTTCAGAAGGGAGAGGTAAATATACCACCCCAACCACAGGGACATACCTAACTTATCTACTTTAGGGCAACTAGGCAATGTAGCCACCAAAAGTAAAAGGAATAGCTGTATTTGTGCACGACACCAACAGAGAAAAGAAAAGGAAATTTTTGAAATGAACAAAAAGATGACAACTGTGGTCAGCTCTGGAGGAACTTGCACTCGCATTTCAAGCTATCAGAAGTCAGAGCTGTGACGTTCTGGGCCGGCAGTGACATTCCCTAAGAGCCAGGTCTATCTGACCCCTCAGATCCTGGTCTGCCTTAGACACAGCCCCGCATTAGCAGCCTGGGCCCCGTGCAGCACTAGGCTGGGGCTCAGTGTACGGGAATTAACAGAGGGGCAGCGCTGGCTGACACAGAAATGAATGCCAGTGCACCAAAGGGCTGCAGAGGGGTGGGAAAGGAGGGAAAGCACAAGTGTTTACCATGCAGGCACATTCTGGAAAGCTTTGAGAGCTTTAGAAAAGCAAGTTAACCCAGCACCATGGCTACTGCATGGAACTGATGTCATCTGGCCGTGCATAAAAGCCTCCGCTTTTTCTTCTTTTGTGCGGCTCCGGAATGACATCACCCCAAAGCACAAGGAGGTGCCTTTGTGCTGGGGCCCTTCCCCTGCTGGCCCCGGGTCGCATCCCGCTCCGGGCTGTCCCTCCCGGGCCGGGAGCGCTGCCTCGCTCCCCGCGGAGCGCTCGGCACGCCGCGGAGCCGGCGGGGCTCGGGGAGCCGGCAGCCCAGCAGTCCGTGCTAGGAGCCCGCAGCTCCCGTCCGAACCGTGCTCAGCAGCCCTGCACCTCGGCAGCCCTTCCGCTGCTCCAAACGCAGTCAAACCTCAATGCTGCGGACTGATGAGCCACACAGGGCAGCTAAGGCGATTTCATTATTATCAAGGTTGGAACCCCTTTGGCGGGATGTACAATGGCACGCGATGTAACAAGCTGTGTACTTGCTACAGCACACAATTGCTGTAAAATAAGCAGAGTGAAAAATACTACATTTGTAGCCTCACTTATGAAGAAACTGCAAACGTAGTTTGCTGTTTTACAATCATTAACAGATTTGTTTATGCTTGGCTTGCATGCTTGCCTGTTTAATAAGGCAGGCCTGTGAGAGTTTTCATGACATGCAAGAACAAGAGAACAGACACCCAAAGCACATCCTGGCCAATGTTATTTCATGTAGAGAAATGGGGCAGAGGTAGCTGGAAGTGAGTACTACCACAGAAAACAAGTACCACTAAATTAAACTAGAGAGAAGCCTGAACCAAAAACAAAAGTCTATAGAAATGAGGAAAACTGAGGGCTGAATGTTCCCATTAAAAATCTCAAGTTGCCCACAGTTACTCGTGACAGCATCTATCTCCTGTTCATTACAGAAATTCTGGACACACCCCTCATCCCTGTGCCTACTCCTGGAAATGAAAGCATATTTCTCTAATAGCTCTCAGTCTCTAATCAACTGATCTTTGACAGTGTACATGTGCAGAAACATCCACTGGGAAAGTATGTGTAGAAATATGAGGAAATGCAATGAATTTAGAGCTGCAATGGGTTATTTCTATTTAGATGGCATAGAGTGGCATAAGGTGGAGCACACATACAGGGAAGGACCCCTACCTTCCCAGAGGAAACCTGGCTAACTTACCATCAACATGCCATAGCATCTGGAACCCACTTCTAGCATTCAGTCCATCAGAGTAAAACTCCACATGAAGGCTAGTCCCTGTAGTGCTTCCTGCCAGTGGGAGAGACTGTCCACAGAAAGTGCCTATCAGGTTGGATTGTGCATCAGGCCCATCGTAGATCTGAAATGAAATTAAAAAAAAAAAAAAAAAGCCAGTGAGTAAAAAGAATCTCCTCAGTTAAGCAGCTTCCCAATGTTTTGTACAGGATTAAAAAAAAAAAAAAAAAAAAAGAAAAAAACAAATCAGTGACACTTCTCCCACCGGCCACCCTTGCACAGCAATATGAGCCTAGGGAGTGTGGAAAGATTTGGGTAAAATGATGAGTAAATACAACACCAATATGTCTTTAAACCTGGCCTCACACTGTGTGCAGTAGGAAGGGTTTGCTGTTTCTGTTTTGGTGTGTATTGGAGGTTGCTGGGGAAGAAAATAAAGGGCAAGTGGCAATGAACTGAAATAGAAAGAAAAAGAGGATGTTGTGGGTCTGATTTGCTCCGTGCACCTAACACACTGAGGGCCTCCAAACCCCTTGGTGACAACTCTGTTTACATTTTCACCTGTTCAAGACTGAACCCATGTGATATGAGGACTGCTGGGCTTCTGATGGAGAAAATCAAGCAGTCAGTATCATGATGGCCTCCCAGAGTAGTGAGGGCAAACTGAAAACCACAAGTAAATCTTCAAAAACACAAGGAGATTTCATATGTGTTTATTTATGGTTTCATAATCTCATGCTAAAGTCTTGATTTGGAGGAAAGCTGTACTGAACCATGCTTCTGAAATTTCTTTGTCAAACCCTATGTGCTGGTATTTTGACAATCAGCGTGTCAGGTGTAGCCAGCCTGAAAAATCTTTCTGTTCTCCCAATACAGATGAGGAATCCTCCATCTCACTCTTAAACATTGTCACTCTTACAAAAAATCCAAAATCAACCAAACAATCAAAACTACAAAATGCTAGGGAAATATTTCTGTATTTAAATATTTAAATGATGTCTGAAGGCAATCATATACTCACAATTAGATGAAAACACTTAATATAAATTTTGATGGGGTGATAGTAGATGCTTAGAACTTTTTTAACTTCTTTACATTTGTTGTCTCCAAACAGGTTTAAATGGTCTTTCAAATTCTAGTTTAACAAGTTTTTTTTAAATCCAGCAAACCACACTGAACATACCTCTGTGTTCTCACCAAATACCCCATGCCTCAGTGTCATTTTTCAGGCATGAGAAATGTAATTTTTGCAAAGCTAGTAAAAATGAAATATTTTAGCTAGATAGCCTTTGATTTACAATATCAGAGTGCTGATTATTTTCAAGTTAGGACTTGCTTTATTTTTTCTACCTTGGTTACTATGATTCTTAAAGTTTAGGAAAACAGCAACCCTTGTCTTTTATTATCACTTTGTGACAGTTCATCTGATCTTCTGTCTCACAAAGCATATCTTCCTAACACAACTCAGCAAACCACTGGCACAGAAACCATGCCTGAACATTCTCATTGTCCATTTTTGGCATGCTTCCTTTCAGAATTTCAACAAAAAACTTTTCTCTCTTCTGAAGCCATTACCGTAAAATTATCTTCATGCAAAGAATAAAATCTATGAGCTCTAGAAGAACAGCGGTTTATTTATCTTTGATCTCCATTAAAATCTCTTTTCCAAATATCTTTGATTCCACTAAGAATTCTGCTATGTTCAGTACTGTATAACTCAAACTATAGAAATACATTTCAGCAAATATTGATTGACCATGCTAACTACTAATTTTCATACATATTTTCTGGCAGACTCACATATGAGAGTAAGTCATTAACCCCCAGCCTTTCTGTTGAAGATGCTGGTCTTGCAGAATCTTCAGGAATCTTAAATGTTACTCATTTAAAATAGAGTTGGGGCCAAGAAATCAACTTGAATCCTCTAGCAGACAATCCAGATGAAATGGTTTCTTTTTAATTAAAAAAAAAAAATGGAGTTAGTTCTGCCAGAAGTTAGGGTCAAATTGCAGGAATAATTCTATTGTAATATTCCATGGCCTATTTAATGACTGGTGACCATCAGTCTAGTACAATGAAAAGCTTGAAGCAAGCTAAGTGTATTGCAAATTGAGAACTATCACTCTATTTGGTATGGTTTCTCTTGGTGAAATCAGAAAAGATTGAAAGTTTCAAATTTCATTGCTGGTAGTGATCAGATGTGTTTGAAAATAAATATAAATTTTTCCCAAAGATTAGATGGCAATATGTTGAATATCAATCTGTATTATTTCCACATGTAAAATTTAAAGGACCACCTGATAGACAGATGAGCTGTCCCATACCCAGCATTACAGTTATGACCTTCATCCAAGCCAGGGTGAGAGTTTTATGCATTCTTTCAAGGCGTATGTTCAGAAAAACAAAATCAAGTCAGATCCAATTAGATTTTTAAATAGTAATTCCTTTGATTAATTTGTGGTATATACTACTAATATTTCTGTGGCTTCAAGCCATGGAAATCTTACACCAGAAAAATATGAATGGTGAAGAATGTATCAATGTGGAGATATTCTGAAGAGTAGCTAAAACTATGTCAAGATACATATTTACAGTGTATTGTTAGCTCTAGTGATTACAAATGAAAACCCATTCTAAAGAACTATGGGCTAAATCATACCTAGAAACTTCCAAATACAAACAACAACAAAAAAAAGCTTCATGCATCTTCTGCAATTTGATTCATCAAGAGAGTATTATTTTTATCTAAGACAGAGAATGCCATATTTCTATGTCATTCCTCTGAAAACAATCCATCAGTTTTTCTAGCCACAAAGCATGGTTACTATAGCAATCCTTCGTGCCGTGCTGCCCGTGGGTTTGAGTTCAGAGCAGCATTTCACAGGGAATTTGAGTGCCTGGCCAGCTGCAACTCATTGAGAGAGGCAGAACCACAACTGCTAGAATTACAGCTGGGTTTTTTGAGCTGTCTTTCATTTCTAAATGAAGGGAACAGCTGTGTGTTTTCACAGGGCATTTTGAACTTCTCAAACCACCTTTTGCTCTCACACAAACACAGGCAAGGGAAACTGAAGCTGAACACAGCTCTCATAAGCCATAATTTCTCTCATGATCTCTGAGATAATGTTTCTTGTCAGGTCCTGCTTTGTCAGCTGTGTTATCTTAAACTCCTGCAAATTGAGGGAAGGTTCTTCTGCAGTCTACATGAGGCAAGATACTCCTCATGGTAGTGCAAGGCAAATTGGACTTTGGGGCAGTCACTCCTGCACTATACTTACTTCAGGAACTGGTGATTTGACTCCCTTCCAGCTCCCCATTGGGAAGAAAGTGCTTGTTCTCTTCTGTGTATATATTTGTTTTGTAATATATTTATTTGTTCAGACCTTTTAGCCTCCACCAGAAAATCCAAGCGCTTCATAATGATTTTGGCAGACAATTCAACCAGCAAAACAGGCAAACACCAGCAACACATGTTCAGATCCTTACCTTCTACTTTTTAGCAAAGCAATTGCCCAGCAGCAAGCAGAACACTGCATTTCACTGGCCTGCACCCTGGCACTGGGTCCAGGTGGGGATGGGCTATGTTCAAATTAATTATTAAGCATGGCTCAATAATTGTTAGAAGAAATCCTTTACCAGGCTCCCTAGGAGCAAGTGTATAGGTTGACATGAAGGTAAAAAGGGGAGGTACCAGCTCTCTAAGGGATGAATCAAGCTGTGTGACTGCTCCACAGTGAAGTGGAGCTGAAAATAATCTGCTGTACATTAGAATGGGGTTGGGAAAGTAGGACTAGGAAAAGCTTCAGGAAGGGTTTGGCTTGGGTACCTTTCCTGGGGGACACCATGGTCACCAGTATCGCATTTTGGCTCTTCTGACTCTTCAGCCTGGAAATATGTCACTAACATCAATAATGATGCCCTGGAGGCCACAGCTGTTCACTTCTCTTTGGAGGAGCAAAGCAAAAGGGCATGACCTGTGTCACAGAAAAGCTCATTACCAGAACTGGAGCAGGGGCTCAAGGACTGAGCTGACTGGCAAACGAGGTTTCCTCTACTTGGAAGAAATAAAGATCTATAAAAAATGGGAAAAATCAACTTGAAATGTGTTCCAGTTGGACATACTCGAGGTAGGGACAATTTTCTAGCCGACTGCCTTGTCAAGCTTACTCTGTCTTGCAAAAGTGAGCCTTTCACACTGGTAGTAAGACTCCATCTGTTCGGTTTTCCTGGCAGAAAACTACAGGGTGGGGAGCAGGGAGGTGGGTGGGGAGGGATTGTTAGGGCAAAATATCAGTTTTCTCCTGGAGAATGTTATTTATATGAAAAGGCATAGTTATTTTATTTTTTAAACAGGAAAAACATTGCAGAGGAAAAGCCCATGCCTAATAATCTCTGGAAAAAAGCTGCTTATATACACTAGTTAATAGTAACACAGTCTTGATCAAGAGGTGATAGTCTTCAAAACCAAACTTTCAATTTTATGAGGGGAAAATCTAAATCTAAATCTTAGATTTAAATCTAAATATTAGATTAGATCAGTATTCATACTCTATGAATATGACAGCTCTCTTTCATTGTACTGCAAACAATACTGTCATCAGATGTCATGAAATCATCATAATAATGAACAATTATATTAATAATTGTCTCCAACTGAGTCTTGAAACAAACTATTTGCTGTCAGAAAACCTTAATACAGGGACTAGCAGCAACAGCTCTGGGCTGCATATGCAGAACTCAGGAAAGGAGGCATTGCCTTGGATCAGACCAAAAGAGCCATGAGTGTCCCACCCATGCTCAGAGCCTCTAGGGCAGTCTGACACACGCAAGCATCCTTTTCCTCCTAGAAGTGGGAAAGCTGATATGGGATTGTTTGGATCTGAACACCAGAGGCAGTGATTACAGGTTTCTGAATAGCTCTTCCTGAAAGGAAATGAAAGGAAAAGAAATTCTGGAAAGGAAATTTTGATGGCATTGCCACAAATATATTATCAGAAAACAAAAATAAGCAAAAACCAGGCAATATAATCCTCATCCAAGTAATAGAATGTAGTCTAAAGAGAGATCACCATCAATGGTTAAAACAAGAATTAACACAAACAAAAATAATTAATTTCCAAGCAACACATTTCTTTCCAGAAGGGTAGAGTGCAAACTTAAGAACCTGCAGGTCTGTCAGCCAGAGGAAAATCCAAATAAATTAAAGCTCCAGGATGTGGCTCAGTGCGTTAGCTGAGCACCACGATGACAGTGTTTCACAGAAACAAAGGCAGATTAAGACTTTGAGTGACTGAATGCATGGAACCTTGACACTTCCACACAATCAGGCTCAAATAAAAGTGAGATTTTTTTAACCACAGTCATATCTGCTCATTCCTGTCTTTCTAGGGAAGGTTTATTTTTTGAAATTATATGAAAGCAGTATTTTGTTAGCAATGAGTGAATTATAAGAATATAAGAAATGCAGGGTGTATATTTGGATTAAATTTTAAAATTGTTTTAGATACAGGAGCAGGAAATAACTGCTGCTGAAGAAAGGAATGCCTAGGAGACATCCACCTAGTCAGCACATCTGAAAATCTGCACTCAAAACCTTATTTTTGCAGCATGTCATTCTAAATCTCCAAAGCTCTACCAGAGAGGCACCTCCTCCTAATCCCCATGCTGTGGTGGACAGAATCCAGATGGGTCCCTAAAGTGTCTCTGCAGCTTTTGCTGACCAAGGGACTGCCTGGGGATCCACGCCTTTGAGGCAGTGGGATCACATTCCTGGTGATGAGGCTGTTGCTATTTTGGTAGAGTGACTGCTGTCCTCAAAGCAGAAACTAAGGCGGTTCCTCAGCAGCGAGAATCCACTCATGGTGGGGGGAACAGGACTGCTTTTGAGCTTGGACAATAATATTTCCAAAGTTACTCTTCAGTGAAAATCTGTGTGAAAAGTTGCCTATGAAGGGAGGAGCTGTGCCTAAAGGGGTGGAGAAGTGTGCCTGCTCTGAAAAATCCAGCGCAGTTTGCAGCACTGCTGACTTGTGCCCAGGGCTGTGCTTCGCCAGCCCAGATGAACTGTAAGGGGAGGGAATATCACACTGACACCACAAACGGCCAGAGAGGGTAGGAGGGGCTCTGGGAATCCCCCCTTTTTGAGAAAATTTGCATCATGCATATCTATGGACACTAGGGAGAGTGGCAGCTTGGTCTCAGCAAATGGAGATAGAAAAAAAGGGGGGAAAAGCCTCTTAGGCTTTCAGGCTGGCTTGTGGGAACAGTGCAGTGGGTGCACATGATCTTCCCCAAAGTCCAAGGTGTTTTTTTCTGAGCTGTCTGGGGTCTGCCCTTTGATGAGGGGAAGCTTTGGCTGATTTAAATGGAGTTTCTCCAGCCACAATGTAACTTTTTTGTTGCCATGCCTGTGCCGGGTGTTATAAGCAGACAGATCTCACGTATAATGGCCAGACTTTCCAGCAAAATCTAGAATAAAGAAAAAGGACAAAGGAAACAAGAATCCAGCTACAACTAGATGAGCCCCAAATACTCTTTATGCAACAAGGGCTGTGCACACTATCATCATGTGGTGGTATTTCACAGGCATTTCATTGTACCATGTGTTTTTTCTGAAGGAACAGGCTAAGTCACATTGCTATTAGCTGTCAGGGTGTGGAAAATGCCAAGTCCATGAAGGTCTGATTCATTCTGTGCATCCAAAAGAGTCTGTGCTGGCTTTACTCATGCTTCTTGTCATCTGAGGTTTCTGCAGGCACCAGGCAACCCTGTCATCACTACAGATTTAACTGTTGTGAGGAGTCAGGGGTTTTGTGTGCGCTTGTAATTTTGCTTCTACGTAACCTTTCAAACAGCAAAGCCAAAGTGTACTTTGATTCTGGCAATGCAGGCAATTAGAAAAACAAAAAATCTGAGCTGGTCTTGTTTAGGGTGGACAGCTTTTTGGCCTGACACTCTCCTTTTAAACATCCAGATCTCTCATTGAAAATCAGTGTATGGGCTAAGATTTTGTTATATACCAATGGTGAAGCCTGGCACCATTGGTATATTACAAATATATGTATTGGCACATGTGGAGAATTGTCACTTTTATCCTTACAGTCTTACTCTGAAGGACTTCTTGTGGAGGCCCATAACCCCCCGAAGGAAGTCAGGGATGTGCTATTGTGCTGCCAGCTCTCATGATAATATGTTAATGGATACCATGGCAGTGTGGCCAGCAGGCTGTGATTTGATGTCTGGGTACAGGACCTGGGTGGGTATATTTCATACATCATCTGCTTCTCCAGGGAGATGTACTACCAGTGACATTTTGTAAATCAATGCATGGCCATAAGAAAAGCCATTCCCTGTGCTTGAAGAATTCCTGAAGCACTTTAGAAAGACACACTCATAAATAAAATGTAATAATGGTAATATAGTTTAAGCATATTTACTAATTGCAAGAGGGAGTAAAACTAGAAACAGGGTAAGATATTTTTATGTTAAGCTAATAAAAAAAAAGAGGATGGCCAGATGAGTGTGAGCAACAATTATCTAATGCAGTATTCCCAGATGGAGAAAAAGGATATTATTGTACATCCCTGGAATGCTACTGTGGTTTAAAAAAGGGAGGGGGGGCATGGGGGAAACATATCCTGCTACTACCAAAAGGAAATTAAACCATTCTCAGGAGCAGATGCCATATTAATTACTGTATTCATTCAATAATATTTCTCATATAATTGTGCAATATATTTTAACCACTTTGAGCCCAGTTGCTGAAAGAGTTTGGGCTGCTTAAGCACACTGACAGTAAGCAAGCAAGGCGGTGCTCTGGTCCAAAGTGGAACTCTGCCCTGGCCTGCAGCAGAAGAAAGGCATTTATTTTTATTAGACAGTTGTTTGCCCTCATAGGATATTCTTTTGTATTAACCCAGCAGATGCACAGAAAAAAGGGGTGTAACTTTGACAGAGAGCTCTGAAACTTGTCTTGCTGTCTGACACAATTTTACTATCTGCTTATCAGACATCTTGCAAAAGGTGGGGCAAGGTCTGCCCTTATCCTGGTTCTGGCCAGGACAGGGTTAATTTATTTGCAGTAGGTGGGAGGGGGCATAGCCAGGACAGAGGGGTTGTTCTGTACCACCTCACTTAGTTGCCAGGGGCAGGGAACAGGGCCAGGAAGAAGAGGCTCATTCTGGCCTAGAAAACCTGGCAGAGGGAGAGCTGTCTGGTATTGTCTGTTACAGTTTGGGGTCTATTTTTGCCTGTATGAAAAATTTCTTATACTCTCTGTCATTAATATGGTTGCTGATACTGTTAATTTTCTTATGTCTTTTATTGATCTTTGCCTTTTGTGCCTCCCATTGGAGGGGGGAAGGGGAGCAGTGCATGGCTTTTGTGGGAGTACTAAATTGGAGAATATCATACCTAATCCTGTAATTAATAAAAGTAGATGCTAAACAGGATGTCAAAGGATGGTAGTACTTTCTCAGCAGACAAACATAGAAGGACATTGTCACTGAAAGAATGATCAGTGGTTTTCAAATAATATTTTTTCTTATATAAGGAAGGAGCATATGTCAGTTCTACAGTAGGACTCTGATCTTCAAGGCAAAAACATTATATTCTTCCTACTTTGCCTTCCCAGAGATTGTGTTCTGCCATACCAAATAAGAAGGTAATTCATCATTAAGGATGGGGACTTAAATATATGCTTGTTCAGCTAATAAGGTGATGAATGTAGAGGAAAGTGACATTTCTATGTCATTGCCTGCAATATCTCACTACTTACAGCCCCATGACTCCTCTAGAAAGACTAATGTCAGGTTATTTAGCCAAGGCACAGCAAGCAATATAAGGTAAAGACCATCCAATCTAATTATAGTTAGTGTAGCATCACCAGCAGATGTTCTGCTATTTGGTATGTCTTGTATCTTATTATTGTCACTTCTGTACATATCTTTATCAGAAGCAATTAATATCATATTCTTGCAACTTCACTGCAAAACTCCTTCCAAAATGTCACACATCCTATGAGTATTACTATTGATGAGCCAACATCCTCTGACAGGACATGAAACACTGCACAGTGCTCACTTGTTTGGTAAGTGCTCCTATGAGATCCATCCTAGAGACTGACATAATAAAAAATTGCAGTTTTGCTTCCCTCCCACATTGCCCCTTCTCAGTTTCTGGCACCTACATACAGAGGCAGAGAATTGCCCCAAAGTCAGAGGAACAGAGTTTTTTCCTTCCCACTTGACACAGGTATAAATAGTTGCATATGCTAAAGTGGTGGAGATGCAGGTCCTGCCCAGACCAGACTAAGCTGGAGTCACCCAATGCTCCCTGCAGAAAGAGAATGCTGCTCACCAGGAGTAACACCTGCCAGCTGGTGGAATGGTGGCCTAGCTGACAAGAAGCCTCCCATGATCAAAGGAGAAAAGGAAATAGGTAACACAATACACAGTTGACTTCTCATTGTACAGATGTGACTGAATTTCAGTCTAGAAGAACCATGCATTGTATTTGTACTTGTACTCACTGGACAGCTGACTATATTTTTCCTGCCCTTAATGTGAAACAGTTATTTGCTCTATGGCATGATAGTATCTTTGGTAACTGAAAATCACTAGGAATACCCATGTGTAGAAATTTTTGGTTTTGACATTACACATATAACTTCTGACTCACATGTGGACTAAGCTAGGGAGAAAATAGCTATTTAACTGTGTATATCTGACTGAATTAGTCATGAGGCAAAATGCTCTTTTTATGTGGGTTTGGGTCAGAGTGTCAGTCATAATTAAACACAAAGCTGAAGAACAGGCCCTTTTCCAGTATAAAGACTGGGACCAAAAGCATTTTGTTTAGCAAGCAAGGTTCAGCAGTACTCAGGAAAACAGCTTGCTCAGTCTAGCTGTCCCCACCCCATGAAGCACTTTGATTTTTCCTTCAGAATTCAGCAAGATTTAAAAAAAAAAAAATAGAGCTTTAGTTTGAGATTATAAAAATATGTTCACATGTCCATAAATCTATTTCTCATGCTAACTTTTAAAGATGGCTTTACTACTTATGGGGTTTTTTTGCAACTGCCCTTTCTTAACAGAAGTTTTCTAAGGCAGGTCATGCCTCTGCCATAACATCTCTGCAACATTTAGTCTTGCTCTTGCATCATATACCACTTTACCTTACTCCTTCTGCCACTACAGCTGTGATCATCAGCTAATCCAACCTAACAGCTAACTCTTGTCCTTCCTGTCCCCAGCCTCCCAGCAAGTAGGAGGAAACATTGTCACCTAGACTGCCATTTGCTAGCTGCCATGGAGCAGCATGCTGCTACTGTCAGAGCTGCCACAGAGCTAAGAAGACAAAGAGAGTGTTGCTATCTGCTGCAAGTGCCTGAGGTGGGAGAGCTGCTGCCACAAACCCAAAACAAGACAGGGGAAGGGACCCTTAAAAGCTCCCAGGGAAAAGAACATTTGATCAGCATCAGTGGCCACTGTGGTTCATGAGCATAGATACATGGAAAGTGTCTGAGCAGCAGGTTCCCATTTCCTTCAAGAAAATGGTGAGAGGCTCTGGTGTGTGGTCCCTGCTACACCTACTTAGACTACAGTGAACAGGTTTATGTCTCTGTTATACTCAGAGAGAGCATCAGATCTTTCCCCTCTCAGACCTCACTGAAAAAAAGGGATCTCAAAACTGACATGTGGCAGAAAAGTAATTTATTTTAGCTGAATGGCTATGAGGTTTCTTTTAATTTTCCTGTTTTTCCTATTTGCAGCAGTGTCAGACTCCACATGGATTTCAAACAGAAAAGTCCCAATATCTGCAGGCTGCTTCAAAAGTGAACTGTATGCTTGTTTCAGATTATTCCCCCTTTCCCCTACACCACAGCACATTCCCAGCCTTGCCAATACGTTCCCCTTTCGCAAGATGCAGGGTGGGAACAAACACTATTCAATTCCCTGGCTGGTTCAACCTCCTTCTCTTTTTACACTATGGCACATATTTGTGCAGCATGCAACAACCAAATGAGAACATCTTTTCCAAGTGGTATTTCTTAATGGCATTTGGAGAAAGACTTGTAAGTAACATGAATTGTGAATAAAAGCCTCCTTAACACACTTCCATGACTTTATTTTCCCCTTGTTTTTTTTTTTTTTTTTAATACCTCTTTTAGTCTGTATTTTCTTTGATTGAAAGCACTGAAAAATTGTTAAGCAAAGAGTGCTCCTGTCTCCTTACTCTCTCCAATATGTTTTATTTCTGTTCTTTTAAGTGCCTTGGATCAGGTCCTTGCTCCTGGCACTATTCCTCCACCCCTGACTTATGTCCACAATAGTGAATCTGGCAAGTTTCTTGCTCCTCACAGGCTGGCTACTGTGTGCAGGGTTCCTGCTTTCCATGGGTCAAGGCTTTAGGCATCTTGAGACTAACACTGGCTTTTCCCCTTGGCTCCAATGTTTCTTTTTCAGCCTCCTCACAAAAACAAACCAGGGCTTAATAGTTAGTTCTCAATACAGTGCTTCCTTGTTTATTTTCTTCACATGTCTATTCTTTTCATTCCTAGTCACAAAGACAAAAAAGCTGGAAGAACATCACTTTTGCCAACTTACTACCAATTTTGAGCTGTGAAAGCTGCCATAGTAACAAGGTAAAGGGAGTGAGGTAGGACATCTACAAGGAACAGGTTAGGCCATCAACTGGTCTGTTGTTGAACCTTCTGCAATACCTGGTGTAAATATCCCTAGAAATACAGGTACTATTCCATAGTCCTATCCCTGGCTGCAAGTTGTCTTCTCTAAGATTTCTCTAAATTTCAGTTCCTCTTGTGCAAAAACCTAAGTAGAGCACAGGGGCTGTATGCTGGCATCCTGTACAAGGGTGAGATCTGAAGGATGAATTAGTCCAGCAAAATAGCAGAATTGTAGCCAGGAGATTATAATCCACAGTATAGAGTGATCATGACTACCCTCTATATTCTACAGTACTAAGTACCAAATTGAGAGAAAGTAACTTTTCAGTTTTCCTAGAAAATTTTGAGAAAACTTCTTTTTATCCTTGAAATATTTTTTTGAGGAAATTAAAATTAAGGGTACTTGGCTTTAGATTAACTCTATGGTTTCATTTGCCTAAAAATATCACTTTTTTTTTTTGTGGGCACATTCATTTTCTTTTAGTCCCTTTAAAGATACAGATGAAATATGTAAAGAATAAACAAGAGATACAGGAACACTCCCTTTAAAAATGTAGACATTTATCAAAGTTTTTGAACATTCCTCATTCCTTCTCAGATAAAAACAAGAGGAAAATAACTGAATTCACTGTCGTTTTGCAATCCATTTACTAATCTCAGGATTCCCCCTTCTTTGCATGAAGCTGGAATCACAACATCTCACTTTTCCCATAAAAGCCAGTGCATCTAACCTAAGGTGGAAATCAGACTGTAGCAACCCAGGCACCTGCAGAGTAATTCCTCCTCTCAGAGGCATACACCTCTCTTGAGGCAGCAATGCTTCACTCCCTACTGATCACTGAGGAAACAGAGTTAAATAGTTTGGATTTATCACTTGAGCTTTAATGGTTAAATTTAGA
Organism: Lonchura striata; assembly: GCF_050655825.1. Classification (NCBI taxonomy): domain Eukaryota; kingdom Metazoa; phylum Chordata; class Aves; order Passeriformes; family Estrildidae; genus Lonchura; species Lonchura striata. Next base: position 20,810,839 of record NC_140704.1, on the reverse strand, counting down.
TAAGATAAATTTTCCCTTGCTCTTCTGCAATCTTTTTATTTTTCTGTATTGTTAAAGACTTGATTTTTCTTGTTTCTAGAATCTGGGCACATACCTTCAAGAAGTCACGATCGCAGTCAGATCCATCTTCTAAATCAAAGGCTGTGAAGCTATAGTTCAGAGTGTTCCCCTTGGTGGTTTGGATAGTCCAGTTGCAGTGCTCATTTAATGGGTAATTATTTGGATAATTTAAACTTTCCAATATGCCATGGCTATGATTAACAGTCAGCACTTCATGGCAAACTGAAAAAAAAAAAAAGTGGTAATAGATTGTTTTTCTTCAATGTTGTTAATCCAATATCTCAAAAATTACTAATTGAAGTTACTGATAGCATTACAACATGAGAAATATTTTTTATATTTTTTTTCAGATTAGAGAAGCCATGCAGAAAGAGAATGGTGACCTCTTGAAGAACATACTGTATATGTTTCAACCAAAACTCTAGCTATTCAATCTCGCATCTTTCAGCATTATTATGACCTTCTTTTCTGACACTTGCAGACCCACCAGTACATATTTTTGAACATACATATTTTTGGGCAGTCTTCTTTAAGTCTAAATACACGCGTATTCATGAAACACATTTTCTTTTTATTTTTTTTAACTAACCATAGAAATGTATCTTGTAATTTGAAACAATCTGGGGAGCTGCTCAACAAATATTGACAAATAGACAAAAGTGATTTATTTCTGCTAACTAGGAAAAAATTATGATCCCTAGCTAAAACAACTAATGGAAAGTACACTACTAGTATTGGGCTTTCTAGCCCCAGGAAGAGAATGTGATAATTAAATTTTTTTAAAAGGAGCCATAATTTTCCTTTTGAGACATTCAATAGCATCCTAGCATAAGAACGGGACACTCACCTCGGATAATAAGAGCTTTCCTTGAAGTGTAGAGAAAATGAAAATAAACTAAACTAGATAAAGAACACTATTACAATTATGGCATTAGGTCAGTGAGTCTCATTTTCCTGTATCTACCTTTCCCTAAAAACAAAAAATATCATTGTGGGCAATCCCTTGCCTGGAGAGAGCACATAAAGTGTATTGGGAGCAGAGCAGTGTAATTAAGGCACAGGGAAGTGGGCAGGAGGCAGGGAGCAGACCAGTCTGTTTGGTTTGTGCAGTAAATCTGCAGTGTTTGAACAGCAGAAATAGCTGAGATTCACTTGTATATCTGTTCTATTGTCTGTCACCACAGAGAGTACACCTACCTCCTGCACTTTTTTTATTATATCCAAGTGATTTAAAGGTCTGTGCTTTCAGTATTTCAAAATGCTTGGGACACAGCTGAAGGTCAGGATCAGGTGGAGTAGAGTGGAGCTTGTCTGCAAAGCTACTCTGAAGCATATGACTTTTTGAAAGGGCAGGACAAAGAGCAGAAAATGGGTTTTGAAGAATGCAAGACAGGTAAAATCTGCTACCCCCAGCCATCAGGAGTTTATTAGAAACACATCAGGCACAAAGGTGCCTTTGAATAATAACTTCATGTTTTCTTTTGCAACATTTTCCAATTAATCATTAAATTTCTTTCATGTACATGCAAATGTATCTGGTATCTAAGCTTCCTTATTTTACAACATACTGCCTACATAATTTTAGCTTTTGGGCAAGCCATTAAAAGCTTTCTCTGATGCATCTTCAGGAATTAAATATGAATGTAAATCACATTATCTGATAGCTCAGGTTCTATATCTGAGTGCTTTGAAAGTGCTCTTTCTGTTTAATTAATGAAAGGCAGGGGGAACCTTTTCTAATATATCCTCTTGACATTGCAGTCTGAAAAGTACATGGCAGTGATATCTGTAAGGAATGAGCCAAGGCTTCCTCCCTCTTCTAATTACTGCATGTGTCACGCATGGATGAATAGCTCTGGTTTTTGTAACCCATTTACTATTGTCCAAACCCAGGACAACTTCACATCTATAAACCTACAACAATCTTTGTTGCTTGGGCATGTCATATTTAGAGGACACAAAGATGCTTGCAAATCACTTTGTATGTGATGAAATTACACATTTTCCAACATGCATTTAACCGTAAAAAAATGTAAAGTGTATAAAGAGAAAAGTAAACACCAGGCCTATATTCATATTATGACTGGGAAAAAATAACTTTGTCATGTGTCTTCTTGTATTTTTCTCCAAATGCTATTATTCTGATATTTCTGGGGTAGTGCTATTTTACAAAAACATGTTTGCAAGAAAAGTATTACCCTTACCACAAGATATTAATAAATGAAGCTTTTTAGAATGTTCCCGATAGGCTAAATTATCCCAAGCACCCACAATAATGCAGTCTGGCTGACAGAAATTCAATTATCCTTTGTCATCCTTCTTCAAAAGCAGCTCTAAGATCAGAGAATCTTGCCATACCTGCCTTCTATTTTAAAAAGTCAGGAGCCTGAAGGAGCAGAAGAGCAAGAACAGTCAAATCTACCCTGTTATGGACTTCCAGCACTTGTTATTCTGAGTAAATCTGGAGTGGTAAGCACTACTGGTGCAGGTAATAGAAATAGAACCACCTTACTAGCTTTCCTCTAAGGAGGAGAATATCTCCATCACAGGGCAGATAATTTTTAGGTCTCTGTAACTGTACCAGAATAGAAAATCTGGGTTGTTGGTATGCTCTGTAGATTTTACTGTGCAAATAAATATGTAAGATCATGGGCTGCAAGCAGACATGATCAGACAACATGAGCTGTAGAAACATTTCCTCTTCCTTTACTTACCCTGTTTGTATTTGGCTAAGAAACCTCCACCTTGCAGACTGTTGTCTGTCCTTAGTTTTATGTACACGCTGTCTCCACTGGAATGGATGGTTTGTGGTATCTGATCCCCACAAAATTTACCTAGCTGTTTAGCATTGCTGCTGTTGCCATCATATATCTAAAAAAAAAAAAAAAAACCAAAAACAAAACCAAAAAAATACAAAAAAAAAAAAAAAAAAAAACAAAACAAAACTGAAAAGATAATAAACCTGATGACATCACTATTCTGATCAATTCCCCCTGACAAATGTCTACTTTGGGAAATGTTACTGGGTATACAAGAGGTTAAATTCCACTTCTGTTCAGAGGAAGCCTGGCAGGCATTTCAGAAACAAGCAAAAACAGGAAGCTAGTAACTGAATACTAGTGGGTTTTTAGGGGCTTAGTCACCAAGAGGGGAACACTGCACTCAATTCCAATTTCATTAGAAATATTCAAATAATTTATGCAACAATTCAAATATGAAAATTGGTATTAACAATATGGTTATTGACAACATTGTCCTTTGTTCCATGTAATTTACTAAGAAAGCATACCAAGGTCTTGGTTCAAAACACAGAAATTTAAAAGATACAGACAGATTCTTGTTTCTGTCTACCAAATTCTTTCTATCTAGACATAAGTCCTTTTCTTACCACCAGCTAGGCAGACACTGCTGCCTTGCCTCTCATGGCTCTGTGAGATGAAGAGCCATGAGAGGCAAGGATTTCTTTTCTGTGGTAAAAAAGAAAGCCCAAGGATCAGGAAATATCTTTGTTCTTAACAACAAGGAGCTTTCCTATGCTGAGTCTGTTCACTTAGAACCCGTTTAAAACCAAGGCCCTGTGTTTTTCCTGCCTTTGTACTCAGCATACTCATCTGCTGAGCAAAGGGTCCCAGGGCACCTACCGCAAGGTAATCAAAGCTGCACTTCTGGTGATGCTCTAGATGGAACTGCTCAAACTGGATTTCAAATGGACTTCCTCGGTTCCCTTTGAGCAGCCAGTAGCACTCTGAATTGTGGTAATATGGCATAGGGTAGTTGGGAGACATGAGGATGCCAGAAGCTGCTATGAAAGTCCCACCACAACCTGAAAATAGCAGAGAAAGCAAAGCAACATTTTACAACTAGAGGAGGGGAGAATTAAACCAGGCATGCATGATTCTTACTACTGACTTCCTTCACATGCCCTGAACATCTTCAGTAATGCCCCAAAAATCTGCATCCAGCCATTAATGTTGTTAGCAGAAGACAGCCCATAGCAAATAGAAGTATTACCTATCTAATTTGAAGGGTGCTTCTGATAGACAAGTATTAGAAATTAGAAACCTCTTCATTATATTCTTAATTATTGCTTTCTTAAACATAAGAGGAAATTTGAGCTACTTTATATCTAGGGAATAGTATGCTCTTTTCTCTGGTAAAAAAGAAAGCCCAAAGATCAGGAAATATCTTTGTTCTTAACAACATGCATACATGTCACCATATAATTAGCAGACAGACTTTAGAATATTTGATACAGAAAAAATGAGGGGGAAAAGGTGAGAAATTAAATACAAAGATCAAAAATAAGATGTGTAAAATAGTTCTATACTTCATGCAGTCATTTTACCTGCTGAGGTGCCATCCCACTCTGCTGAAAATCCCTTTCTTGTGCCAAACACATCACTTACAAACTTTATCCACAGCTTGTTACCATGAGAGATTATAACAGGAGGCAGGTCTGTACCACAGTATTTTCCAAGAGGAGGAGAAGTTTCATAGCCTCCATCTCTAGAATGGTAAAGAAGAAAAAGAGAGATACCATGAGAAATGCTAGCAAATCAAAAAATCTTGTGATTCTTTCAGGCCTAGGAAAGATCCTGGCTCTTCAACAGAAATACTGCCACCAAATAGCAAAGTCTTGCTACTTGCAGTAGTAAGCCCTGCCACAACCACCTGCTTGCCACAACCACATCACTCTCTCATCTCAGCAGCCTGAGTGTGTCAACACAATGACAAGCTTGAGAAGTGTCTCAGGTAGACTTGATTCTCTATATTCCACAAGGTGACAATCATTGGGGCAACCAAAGGTAAACTTTGAAATAGTAATTTGATCACTCCTCACTCTTTAGCCTGACGCAAACCTAGATGAGCTGACTTATTTAAAAAAACATGTTTATTTGCCACCTTACAAATGGGAATTCATTCCTGAATTCATTTCACTGATGTGATGCATATTTTGAAATATTTTTTTAGTCTTCAGAATCGGTTCTACAACTACTTATTTTCCTGTTTTAAAATTAAGTAATATTTCCAGTAACATTTTTTCATACTGTAGTCAGGATTCACAACTAATTTTCTGATTTGCCTTCTGCACATGCCTTATGGGAATAAAAAAGAGAGTGACAACCTGTTTATCAATTGCTTCCTGACCTTGTCTTTAAGCACATTCATACTACAATCAACTTACAGATCAGTAGGACAATAACAGATAATTTATACCTGCATATGGTATGATCTCCCTATGATGCTTTTTAAGTGGAAAGTAATACTTTCAATTGCATATTCACAGGTTTACAGCTGCTTTTGAGAAAAATTTCTACTTTGCCTTTGCAACTCTGTTTTCTTGTCATCCTCCTAGCTTAAACTGCTTGCTGCTGTCTCATGTTACTGGCTGTTGAAGAAGTGTGCCAGAACCTCCCCTCACTTGCTTCTTGGCCTCTGCAGCTGTGGTGAGATGAACGATTTTCTTAGTTGACTGAATGCAGTTTATCAGAGGACATCTCAGGACAAGAAACGAGAGTGGCACTTCACCTAAGACCTGTGTAGCTACCCCATTTAACAGTATCAGGTTTGAAGAGGCATTCTAAAAATCCAATTATGGCAGTAGCAATGTGCTGAGTTGCACTTAGAACGTTCTGTCCATATCTTAACCTGTTTAACACTGCTGAACTATTCACAGTGAAAACTGAGTTAGATTTATGCTATAAATAAATATTTTATGTTCCTAAGCTGAAAAAGTGAAAAAAAAAATCACTTTTGTGTCACCCCAAATTAAAGTGTTAATTGTTAAAATAAAGTTAGATTGAATTTTATCTCAGACTGTTTTTCTAAAAAGAAAAAAAGAATTAAATGCTTTACTTAGAAAATATTGAGAAAGCTTTTCAGATTTTCATAACTTTCTCAAGTTGGTATGTACAGCTGAAAAAACCCGGCTAATTTAGATGGAATTCAGAATCTCAATACTTTAACTTTAGCAAGCAGATTTTTTATTGGTTTTAAAAAGAAGATACAATTTACCAAGGAACAACCCATACAGAATATCTGGTTTAATGTTCAGGATGAGCTTTATTGTGGTGCTCAGTGAGGTAATGGAAACTCTTAGCATGCTCAGACTGCAAAACCACACTGCATTCTTCAGATATGGTTCACCCAGAGGGCTGGCTCATGAGAACAAGAATGGGTGCACCATCACTGCAAATTGCAAATCCATCTGCAGCCACGCAGCAGAAAGGATGTGCACTTGGTGCTGCTGTACTGTGAGCAGGCAACCTTCCTAAATATTCCTCTCTTCTATTTGTCTCTGTCCTGTAAAATCTCCTAGAAATCACTAGGTTAGTATCCTAAGTTTAATGGTGATGCCAGTATAGAAAAATATAGCAGATTATTTTCATGCTCCTCTTGTTATCTTCTAGAGTAGCTGCTGTCTAAAGACTCTAAATATAAAACAGAATATGAAATAGAATATAGAATATAGACTATAGCATGAACACAGAATATAAAATATAGAATATAGAATATACAATATACAACAGTTTGGGTTGGAAGGGACATTTAAAGGTCATCTATGCTACCCAACTCTGAAAGGAACAGGGACATTTTCAAATAGATCAGGTTGCTCAGAACCTCACCCAACCTGACCTTGAACATTTCCAGGGATGGGGCATCAGTTACTTCTGTAGGCAACCTGTACCAGTGCCTTACTACCCTCATTGTAAAAAGTTTGTTATGAATAATCCAAGCTCTCTCAGCCTGTTTTCACATGAGAGTGCTCCAGCCCTCTGATTGTCATGTTCCTCCTTTGAACTTGCTCCAAGAGGTCTCTGTCCTTATGCTGGGGACCCCGGAGCTGGATGCAGCATTCCAGGTGGGGTTTCTCTCACCAAGGCAGAGCAGAGGGGCAGAATCACCTCCCTTGGTCTGTTGCCTGTGCTGCTTTTGGTGCAGCCTAGGATACAGCTGCCTTTCTGGGCTGCAAGGGCACATTGCCATATCATCTGATTTTTCATCCACCACCTCACCTCTCCCCTGGGCTGCTCTTGATCTGTTCACTCCCCAGCCTGTATTGATATAGAGAGCTGCTCCAGACCAGGAGCAGGACCTTGTATTTGGCCTTGTTGAACTTCATAAAGTTCACATGGGCCAATTGGTCAAGCTTATCCAGGTCCCTCTGGATGGCATTGTGTCCTTCAGGTGTGTCAGCTGCACCACTCAGCTTGATGTCACCTGCAAACTTGCTGAGGGTGCACTTGATCCCATTATCTATGTCATTGATGGAGATATTAAATAACTCTGATCCCAGAACAGACCCCTGAGGGATCACTTGTCAGAGAACTCATAGGCACATCAAGCCATTGACCACTACTCTCTGGATGTGACAATTCAATCAATTCCTCATCTTCCAAGCCATCCACCCATCCAATCTATCTCTCTCCAACTTAGTGAGAAGAATGTTGTGGGGGACTGTGTCAAAAGCTTTACAGAAGTCTACACAGATGACATCTATAGTTTCTCATTAATCCACTGATTAGTCATTACATCACAGAAGGCCACTGGGTTGGTCAAGAATGCCCTTGGTGAAATCATGCTGGCTGTCTCCTGTCTTCCACGTGCCTTAGCAGAGCTTTGGGAGGATCTGTTCCATGTCATTCCCAGGCACTGAGGTGAGGCAGACAGGTCAGTAATTCCCAGGTCCTCTTTTCTACCCTTTTTAAGAATGAGTACAATGTTTCCCCATTTCCAGTCACCTGGAACTTCACCGGACTGCCACGACTTTACAAATATCATGGAGAATAGGTCACAAAACAGACAATAAAACTCCTTGTTTCTGCACTAAGGAAAACAACCCAAATACAGTGCATGAGAACACAGTCCACACACTCCACTTGCTCTCACAACTGGAATTTATCAAGTGGGAAAGCTGACAACAGAGCAGGATGAGAGGAGGAAAATGTAGCCTTTAAAGCTCTCTGGTAAGTCCATTTCTCACACTGTGCAACAAGGTGTATAGTTAAGAATAAAGATTCTGAACATGCTTAAGTGGGTTTGGACAATATACAATCAGTCCTAAGGACAGGAGAAATAATTAGCCTTACCTGATTTCTACATAATCCTCAGTGCAGCGTTTGTTCCCTTCCAAGGTGAAGTCGGTGAAGTTCAGCACGATGTGTCTGTTTATTCCCACTGTGATGGTGTAGGTGCACTCAGTCCGGACAGGGTAGTTATTGGGGTAGTTTGGAGATGTTAGCGTGCCAGTGTCAGAAGTGTAGTTGTGCGAGCAAACTTCAAAAAGAAAAGAAACAAAGATAAATTAATATCATATGTCTGCTAAATTAACAGGAAATTTCTATTTTCAACAGGCAGAGGAGCAAACATCCTGTGCTCCTGTGCATTATAACTCTTCTTGGACAGATCTTACTGCTGAATGTCAACAGTATAAACTAAGACCAGAATCCAGCTGTTTCATGGGATTTCTTACATTTGAGTTGATTTGTTCAGTTTTTACCAGAACACTGTGTCTGTAATAAATAGGCAACATAGAAGCAGTTTCACCTGCCTAGATGGCTTTGTCCTAAAAGCCCAAGTAAGCAGAGAATGGAAACTAAAAGGGATGTCTTGCTGAACACAAAAGGCAGGATTCCTGAATTTCTGAAAAGCAGTGGTGATGGAAACTAAATATAGTTTCAAGCTATGAGGAGAAGCTACATCATTTTCAACTATTCTCCATGGTCAAACCTGTTAGAGAGGATTTTATATCTAAATTTCTTTCCCTATTTTCTGGGCTATAAGAGACAGTAAGTTAGAAAGTGGTATAATCCCTAGAATTTGAGGACACAAGAGTTTTACTTAAGGTCTTACATTTGAATGTTTAAATGAACTACTTTTTTTTTTTTTGTGAGCAATGTATGAGCTGAGAAGAAAAAATAGTGTGAACTAATGCTGAGGTAGAATCTATGCAATAATTAAAAAGAAGCTCTTTACAAAGCATGGACATAAAGTCTAAAAATAAAAATATTTGCTTAAAATAGTATGAAATTTTGTTTGGAAAGAAGAATTGTTGTCTATTAGATGATCACAGTCAATGAGTAAAGTTTGGGCTATGGCTACAAAAAGGGCAAGAAGAAATGTGAACTGCGCCAGGTGTCTTCAGGCAAAACAGGAAATCCTGATGCCACTGCACAAGGCAATGATAACATGTCACCTGTAAAAAGGTGGATAACCATGGGCACTGATGTTCTGAAAATCAAACGAGAACAAATAGGACGGATTGTGGAGATACTAGGAAATTAGTAGATTGGTAGGCAAGAGACACTAGAAGAGCTTAACTTGTTTGGCTTAGCAAGTGCAGATAAACATCAAGAAGCATGAAGAAAGGAAAAATAGAACACATTCTCAGTGACAGGACTAATTCAGACGTACAGATTTGTAGAATTTTTATCAGGAATTAAATTTCTAGAGCAATGATCCAATCAGTATAACAGATGTAGAAAGGAGAAAACATTCCACTGGTTCTTAAGATACAGTTTGATTAATTTAAGGACAGGTCCACATTACGTAGCTTTAAACAAACAAACAAACAAAAAAAACCACAAAAACAAAAAAACTAAACAAACAAACAAAAAAAAGACAGGGAGAAAAAAAGGGGGAGTGACATTAAATTGCGGACTGGATTTGGTGACCCTGTGGATTCATTCTGGTCCTCCACTTCCCTATTTCAGGTCCTACAGGTTGCAAATATAAGAAATTAAATAGTTCCTATCAAATAGACAGGTTTAGACTAATTATAAATATTACTAAGATAGCAAGTAAAAGAATCATTTAAGCTGGTTGCCACAGATCTCTGAGATCTGCTTTCTAACACAGCACAGCTTCAGTGTAGCAATGTTTATGCTTAACTCTTTAATTGCATAACAATTTAGGGGGAAGGGATGGAGTTACACTTCAGACCCTTCGTGTCTAAGGTAGGTCATTTCCATGTCTGTTCTCTAGTCATTCTAACTACTAAAACATTATTATTTGTAATAGTGTTTGTTTGCATTCTGGGTCATCTGGAGGGTCTCTGTTGCAAACATTTTCTGTGGGATAAATACTCCCAAAGCTAGCTTCCAGACTCATGTTCCTAATGCATCATGGAGAGAACAGAGAAACAGGACGCAGGAAAAGGTTAATAATTTTCTGCCATTGGCTTGTGCTTTGGTATTGACAAATCCAAAAGGTTTCCTGCACTAGTTTACCTAAAATCATTATCTATGAAAGTCTTAATCTAGAATTTTAGTAATTTATGTGTTCCATCACCAATATGCTTTAATGCATGCATAGAACAAACAGCTTAGTCCTGGTCACTATAAGAGCTTTGTGCTGCTTTGTAAATTCCTATAATGACCTGGCTGTGCTCCCATGGTGTTTTGTGATATGTAGGGCTTATCATCAAACCCCAGATTCTCAAATCATATGTTTTCTTGAGAATGCTGATTGAAGGATTAGAAATCTGTCTTAGAAATGTGACCCAAGTTTTCCTAACAGACCACTACAGAAAAAAGCAGTAAAAAATTAAAAAGAAAATGTGTGTATATTTATTAGGTTACTTATTTTTAACTAATTATTTCCTCCTGCTTTTAGAGGGATAGGTGTCTGACTTGTGATCTGTAATCTGTAATCTGATTTGTAATCTTAGTGATTAGAGCTCTTGCAATAGTGCTATTACTTACTCTCTCAGAGATGGAGACAAAGAATACCAACTTTCAACCTGTAGAATATTAAAACTGGTGTAGTAGATAAGGACTCTTATAGTAAACTTAACACTACAGAAGCCAATTTTTTTTAATGAGCCCTTTCAATAATTTCCACAGAATTGTCCAGGTTCCCTCCTCACCAAAGTTTTTCTTCCTGGGAGGAACACAGACAGAAACTTATATCCCAAGTGTGCTGTTTTAAACTGCTTTATATTTTCCTTAACAATCTTCTTTATGAGCTAAGGGATAATAAATACAGAAGATGGAACAGTGACTGCCTTATAAATGTTAGACTTCTGGCTACAGTGAAATAAATCCAAGTATAGATGGAGTATGCTGGCTGCTATGAGGATTTAGAAAAGCACAGATGAACCCATGTTTTATGACAGCCAACTGTTTTTCTGGTAACTGGATTAATTCATGGTGTTCTACTGTCAGCAGGAGAGCTGGCATTCCCCTTCAGCACTCACCTCACAAACAACATTTGGGGGTGTGCTTGGGCAATAACAAACCCTTCTGTGAACACCTAGCAAAGTTAGCGAGGAAAAAAAGTACTTTGACTCCTTTGCCAAAGTTCAGAATGCAGTCTAATAGTATATGTGATTATTATATGTCTGGAAAAAAACTTGAATTCAGTTTAGTTGGAAGACACTTATTACAGCTCGTGAAAAACAGGAGGCAATTGTTGAGGACAATCACACATCGTGCTTTGCCCAGTGTATGAGGTTTTGAAAGCTATTCAATCTGCCCTCTGATTTTACTACAGAATATGCTAGCTTTTCTGGAAAAAATGCCATAAATGTCAGTACGCTACTGTAATAGCCAATAGCAGAGAAAAATACCATCTTTTGTACTACTCATTCATGCAATCATGGAATCATGTATAATGTAGAAAATTATATCCAGTTTTTTCCCCTAAAGAGATACCAATCAGTTGCCACAATCCTAATCAATCAAAAATCAAGCAACAGTGCAGTAAGTAACATGGGATTTTTCTTTCAATCTCACTGTACCAAAGGAAGACTGGGATCCCTAAATATTCACTCTTTATGTAGTACCATGCTTGTTTAGGAAAAAAAAAAAGGAAGAAACTATCACAATAAGTATGTGCCTCTCTGCAGGCAATGTGAAAGCACATTGCACTTTAGGGCCTTCTGTTACTGCTGCTGGCAGATGCTAACAGGCTTGATTTTTAGCAAGGAGGCACACAAAGGTCTTTTGTGGCATGCTAGACCCAAACTCCCTCAAAATACTGGGTACAATGGTTCAAATAGAATCTCTGTCTGCCTTCTGCTGATTTACACCTAAACACACACACTGTGGAGTTGTACTGACATATTTTGGTTTTTATAGCAGACTAACACCCTGATCAACACTGCCAAGTTACAGCAGCCTAACAAGGCTGTTGGCACCTGACAACAGCCTGCCAACCAGCCAGCTGGCACCTGCCAAAAAGGCTCAACAGCCAGATGAGCCTTTTTCCTGAGACTCGGGGTGAGCTGAGCAGAAGCCCAAGACACATATAGGATATCAGCTTTATTTTCTGGCTTAGGTCAACCTCATTCAACCATTCTCTGCACACACCTATTTGTCAGACATTACTTTCTCATCATTGCTCATTCAGCTGAAGACCAAAGCCAGGAATCATACTCCTAACAATTATTGGGTTCAGTCAGGAAGATGGGAATGAAGATATCAACTTGTACTCAGCTGTCAAGGAAGAACACACACTTTCAGGAACACTTTTATGTTCATGGATTCACAGATGTTTTTCTTTCTCCTTATCCTTCTCAAACTCTGGCTTCTCCAAACATTGTAAGTAACATTGTAAGTAACATATAATCCACAATGAAGTTTTTTAAAACCAGATTACCTATCCTGATAAATAATATTCACAATTCAGGATGACAATGAGGAAAATTAGCCTTCACCAAAGCCAGAAGAACACCAGGAATAAAAAGTATACCAGGAAGGTAATCTGCCAAAAACCTTGTTATGCTTAACTTTTCCCATCAGAAAGACTGAAATGAAGCATCTCTAAATAAATAAAAAAAAAAACTTTAAAAACCCCAAGCAAACAGAAAACAAACCAAGAAAACATACTGCCTAAACCCCAATTCAAAGTAAAACAGATTAATTCTTACTTATTTGTGAAGAAGTTGAGAGGGAAACAAATAATAGCACTGACTCTACTACTAATCCTATGGGAAAACTGTGGTCTGTGTCTATCAAGACCCTGCACAAAAGTTCCAAGAAAGACTGAAGTCTTTCAAATACTTTGTTCAATATTTTTACATGGGTTATTTGTAATGTGTTCAGCCAAAACTGACAGAAGAAACTCCTAAAATCTACATAACACTTACATGGCTTTTGTGACATTCATCTATTTGGTAGCTGAGACCTGGACTCTTTGTAACAATCAAAATATTACCCTGTATTCTGTGTGACTTTCACTTTTAAATGACAGAAGGATGGCAAAGAACTAAGACTCCAAGGTACCTATAGTTGAAGTGGGTGATACACAGTTTAAAATGACTACCACGAGAGCATGTCTGACTGAAGGATTTCCATCTGTATTGCTTCTACATGAGCTATTCACAGCTACTAGCTGGCAGACTGCTAAAACAATTGTTTGCACTTTATGGGCCATGGCCATGGCTGCATCTTGTGGCATTCAGTTGGTTGTTTTTATTTTTTTTTTTTGTTTTGTTTTGTTTTTGACAGGAAATATGGCTTTGGCTTTTATTATTTTCAGGCTACTTTTCAAGTATTTAATATATCACAGATAAGTCATTCTAACAAAAATATTGTTTATCAAGATGCATGGAGAAGAAAATTAGTTCCATTGTGAATTTAAAAAAATTCACCCCTACATATCCTTCTTTTTTTTAATCCCAATTTATTTGGCAGGAGGAGGAGGGACAATCTTGTCTGTGTTTTCAATAGCTCATTCTCTCTGAAATAACTCCAGGCAAAAGACTATTGAAATGTGTAATATGAACCAGATCATCTTTGACAAGTTCTTATATTGGTTATGCTCTAGCTGGCTAAAAAAACACAACTGAAAAATATGAAGAATTCTTATTGCACAAGAAACATTAGAGCCATATTTTTTTAGCAGAAAAGAAGTCTAAATTAGCAGCAGATGTAAAGCAAAAAAGTCATAGTTTTAGTATATCTCTCAGACATTATTATGCTTAGCAATTTGCTACCTTAGTGTAACTGGATATACATGAGATGAATATCAGACCTAAACATCTCACAGTGGGAAAATTAAACTTTATATGATTGCAGGGAAGTGAGGAGTTGCTTCTCACAGGAAAATCCATATACACATATGTGTTTGCCTTCTCTCAGGCTACAGATATTTCAAAACAATTTATTCTTAATAAAAATGAATTTTAGCTCTCTGGTATTTATGAAAGTTTTATGGTACTGCTATACTTGCACTGGATCAAAAGAAACAAATCTTTGTAAAAAATCCAAATAATAGTTTCAACCGCTTTGTAAGTTTATTGCTCTCAGTTTCAGTAGCTATCTCCCACTCTGCCATATTTATACAAGCTGAAGTGGTTGAAATTAAAAAGCATTTATTCTAGTGATTGTTCCAAGAGTGAGCATATAATTCCAAGAAATTGATATTTAGTGCAGATTGGCTGAAGAGTAGTAAAGATATTTGAGTTCATTCTGGGAAAAGAAAATCTTAGGTGTTATATAGAATTTGGATTAAGATACTACATACCGCTCATCTCACATAAACACATTATATAGTTGTTAAAAGCATTGAAGAGAGAGCAGATGTGCATTTTTAAGGCATTGTTTGAAAACATTCCAGGGACAGCATTGATGCAGTTGGAACTCCACATGACACATATTGCAGTGCTTTGGATGAAAGATGAGAAAAGCCAATCACATGGTGGTGGTAAAAGAGGGGAATACCGAAGAGAGGAGGCAGAACTGTGAAACTGGACAGCTTCAAAATGACAGAAACAGATATGGTTACAACAAAGACAGAAATACAGATTAATGTTGAGTAAAGAATACTTAGATCTTGATGGACTCTGAAAAAAGTTGCTATAAGAATATTTAGGAAGGAATCAATCCACCCATGAAATAGTACTCTGAGGTCAGTTAAAAAGAAAAAAATACCAGATTGAAAAGCAACAATGATATTTACAGAAAGTTTAGTTTGCAGTTGCAAACAAAGGCTAAAAAAAAATCTTTTTAAGGATTGTAACATCAACATTTCTTTCTAGCAAGAATTCATATTTCAAACTACAGAGTTTTCCTGGAAAGATTTTTTAAAAGTAGAACTTCTTTTATTACCTATTACTTTCTAAGAAATAGAAATGTCCGCCTTGCAATAGTTCTCATTAAATCTTAATTGTTTGTACTGTTGTTTTGGTTTCAATGCCAGATAACTCAAATATAAATGAAGGCGGCTGAGAAAATGGTTTCTTTGAATTTGTAAGTTATCTTGCTGTGAATAAAACCACAGCAGCAAAATCTATAGGTCTCACCTATACACATGCTTGAGAGACAAAATAATAGCCCATTTTCCCAAATGCACCGCAACATGTCACCAAGAAAGCAAGTTAGGAATTGGAAAATTTGCTGCTTTAAAGCAGGTTGAATAAATTCAGGAATTAGGAAAAAATAAAGAAACTAAGAGCACACAATGAACAGCTGTTGGTTGTTTATGGCTGCTTAGATGCGTACTGTGAATTTCTGGTATTCATCTAACAAATCCCTTGTAGTCTGCACTCACACGCAGAAACCACATATAAACTGATTAGTGATGGATAACAAACATCCCAGCTACAAAAACTTTCTCCTTTTTACTTTTTTTTTCCCCTTGTGCCACTCTGCCTCTTCTGTGGTTTAGTTCTGCTAGGCAGACCCTGTTCCTCTGCCTTCCATAGCACTCAGTGCATGTCCAGTCATTTCTTGAACAAGTCCAGGGATGGTGACTCCACCACCTCCCTGGGCAGTCCATTCCAATGTTTAACCACCCTTTCTGTGAAAAAATTTCTCCTAATATCCAAAAAGAGAAGAGAACAGAGAGAATGAGCATTCTTCCTTTACCTCACTGAGGTAAGTGTTGACCCTTTAGAAAATACTTAAAGAAGGGATTTAATGCATAACAGGAGCCTTGGACTCTGGTGGAGACAGAAATGTTGCACTCTGTTGTAATTAAAATATCTATTGTGCTTTCAGGTTATTTTGCTGCTTTATCAAATTTCATCCTATTGACCTTTCTCTACCTACCATCAATATTTAACCTTACAGAGACTAAATAAAATTTTTATGACACTCAAGAGTCTCCCATTCACGTGAGTTGTCCATGATCACTAAGCTTCCTAGATCACCCATACTCAGTTCAGAATGGACAAAGAAAATTCAGAAAACACTTTTCCTAAATAATTCATGCAGTTCTGCCATGCCAGCTCTTACTGACTTTTTAAAGAAAGCAACAATACTGCTTACAGAAATTGCTTTCCGCTTTCCTAGGGAGTAAAAAAAGCTTTTGAATAAAGCAGAATGAATAAGAAGGAGTAGAAGAGGCACCAGCAAGTCTTCTGGCAACACAGAAAATGTTTCTGGTTCTTGTAGTGGTTATTTACAGTGACAGCTGAAAACATTTAATTTGCATAATGAACAGACTGACATATTACCTTTGGATGCATCCAGAGAGATATAATTAGCTGAGAAGCCTTCAGATGCAATGCTGTGATCTGTCATGAAGGACAACGTCATCATGTTGCCACCACTAGTGAGAGATGGTGGAATTGATCTTCCACAGTATCTGCAGCAAAAAGATACCTCAAATTGAATGGCAGTACTTTATAAAGCATCTGTATCACTGGAAGAGAATTCAGCTTTCCTGTGAAGTTTGAATAGTTACACATACACAATTGTCTCCTTTGGATGATAGAGACCCCAGGCAAATACCCTGTATCATGGGACTAAATAGCACACTACATGTACAAAGGTACAAATCTGAAGTGTGGCAATATCAGAGAAGAAACTCTGACTTACATAAAATTGTCAAATTCTTATTGAATTTATAATGTGCTGCACCTACAAAATACTCTGTTCTTTTGTAGGAGTCAGAGTGGCTGGCCAAACATTAAGATTGCAAAATGTTCTTCATTATGAGAGTAATTTGCTCCTTATTTTCCAAACACTGCCATGTCAGCCAACTATTTTACAGTCTATAGCTGCAGCTGAATACTGTTCCCAAGTAATTCAAATGTTCTTGAATTACAGGGCAGCAAGAAAACCTTGTGTATACACCAATTGGAGAAGTGAAATAAAAGAAAATATTCTTCCCTAAGATAAAATCAGGTATCAGAAGAAAATGAAAACTAAATCACATAAAATGCAGGTTGTGGTCTAGTTTTTGTAGATATTCAAATGTACAGTTTTTAAAGCAATCTTTCTTTCATTTCTGCAAGTCTTTAAAATCCTGTATTTTCTGGGCAAAGATATAGAAATGCTTTTCAATTTATTTTTCATAAATCAAAATGTTAATGGAGTGGGTCAAAGCTAGCTATTGAAATCTATCCTTAAAAGAGCTATCCTTTAGACACAACTTTGTTTCTCTCAATATATTACTTATTAAATGTGCTTCTCCTTCTATGGTCAAGTAGCAAGCTGCCTTTGCTATTCTAGCAGAGAAATTGCTGCTACTGTTTCTGTGATGAAAAGAAAATAATCTACACACCAAACTTAAGGAAGCAAATTGAATGTCAAGACGTACAGAACAGTGCTTTCTCCTCAGTAACACAGATCTGTAGGCTAATGGACATATTTACCTTCCCAATTTTTGCTCAGTACTGTTGTCATATATTTCAAGATAATCCTTTCTGCAACTATAATCAAATGCCAAGTTAAATGACGTGAACGTCAGGCGGATAAAGTAGCCGGGTTGAATGTTGATAATCCAGGTACAGTTAATCCCATGTGGGTACACATCTGGATAACCAGGACTTGTAATGGTTCCTGATGGTCCAGTGAAAGTCTCTCCACATACTGCAGAAATTTAAAACATCAGATTAAATTATACATTTATAAAAAAACAGACACTTATGAAATTGGTTATTTCTCTTAGTGAAATTTCATAGTCTTTCTTTCTTGACACATACTACATGGCAATTGATTCAGAATTTATCTCCGTCACACCATCCTAAAACTTGATTGACAGTTGTTTTCAGTTTGTGGGAAAATTTGGAAAGTCCCAACAATCTACATGCCTACTACAGCAAAACAATCCTTACCTGTATCTAATGGCCAGTACTGAGCTCTGAAACCGAGGTTGGTAAGTGAGGAAGCTCTGAATTTGATATAGAGATTGTTCCGTGTGGATTGCACTCTAGAGGGTACAGATGTACCACAGTATTTCTCCAAAAGAGGAGAGTCTCCGTTGTTGCCATCTCTGACCTGAAGAACAGTGTATTCAAAATATTCTATAGAATTTTTTTCTTACATTCAATATTAAGCATAAAGTAATTTATAAGAACTATATAAAAGAGATTCTTAAGAAGTCAACCCTACCCTTTCTTCATGTGGTTTCTACTACAGGCACATAAAATATAACCTTATGTCTATCAGAGCAGCAGAGAAAAGACAAGATCTTACACCCTCAGCAGTAAATGGCACAAAAACCTTCCAAACCAGGCCTATCTGTTTAAAGAAACCTGGTAGCTGTCTTTGATTATCAAAACAGTCATAACATCTTTGAAGAACCAAGAAAAGCTTTGGGATCCCACTATGAACCTGGAAAAGCTTTTGTGACTGCTGGAAGGAGTGCTTGCCTGTCAAGAACTTCCACTTTGGTGGAGATGAGTATTAGAAGGAACTTGCAGATACATAGCTGGTATTTATAGTGCACGTGTATTGCTCTTTACCTCGATGTAGTCCGAATCACAAGTGGTTGTATTTCGAATGTCAAAGTCGGTGAAGTTAAGAATCACTGCTTTGGTAGCTGGCTGGGAGATGATCCACTCACAGGTCTTTGGGTGAGAGGACATCCTGGGGTAATAAGGTGAATGGATTGTTCCTGCTCCAGACAAGGATCCTCCACAGGCTGCCAAGAGACACCAAGAATCAGTACTTATGATGGATGATTTCAGGGAATGCATCGTAATAATTATGTGATATATAACAAGTGACACTATGAAATTTGACGAAAATCAACTCTAAACTATCTTATTAAAGCAGCTACTACAGATCACACAAGTGAACATACCTAAAAGAAAAAATTGTATACCATGTGTAAGTATAGCATAATGATGCTTGTAAAGAAGACCAAATTGTACCCATGAAAACTAATGGATTCGACTAATTTGTTTCACAGACAACAGATAAGCTTGTTGGTGCTTAAGAACTTAAAGACAGGCAAAATGAATGTAAAAATATTTAGACAGACTTGATGCTATAACATCTTTGGTATTTCAACATCAAGTGATAAATCATTAGTACCATATCACAGAATCATTAATAACATATCACAGAGTATTCTATGTTGGAAGGGACTCACAAGGATTATCCAGTACAACTCTTAAATGAATGGCCCATATGAATATCAAACCCACAACCTTGCTGTTTTAGCACCATGCTCTAACCATCTGAGGTAATCTCAAGGTCAGAAGCAATAAACAGCATGTTTCCGAGCATGCTAGGAGTGCCTAAAAGCAAACCTACTGCAGATACCTTTTTAAATAAATAAATTGACTCTGTTATGTTCTTTCCTTTCTTTTGAAGTTTGTGTTTAACCTATTATGTGAATAATATATCATGGAAACAACTGAAAGTGTCCAAATTACAGTAAGTTCACTGTGCAAATGACCAGTTTCACTTACCAACTTGATAAATAGCCCTGAAGCTAGTTCTCTGCAGAGAAGCATCAGACTTGAATTTGATCCAGAGACTATTGCTGGTAGAAGTGATTGCAGACATGAGTGTATTATGACAGATTTTTTTAATAAGAGGAGACATCTCACTGTCACCATCTCTAACCTAGTCATCAAAAAAGAGGAAAGCGTTAGATCATAAAAGCACTGGGATCTGATATCCAGATAAAACTATAATCTCCCAAGAGCTTCAACATAACAAAAGGAGTAGCTGATTTACATATTTATGAGTGTGCCATTGTAACTGGCACAAGCACAGGACTTATAAGAGCTCAAAGGAACAATCAGACGATGAGCACAGAAGACACTAACACATGCTGCTGTCACAGGACATTAGGATTAAATTATCTTCTCTATGAACCATGGTTTTAGCACTATTTGGGCCTATGTTTCCAAAAGAGACACCTTTAATATGAGACAGGTAGGGTGCTCACAAGTGATAGCTGTCAAATTTTTGCTAGCACTAAAATCTGCTGGGGAAAGAAAATGGTATTTTTTATTTTCTTGCTCTGGCCATGAAGTTTCCAGTAATTTTTGTATGGGACTTCTCCAGAACAAGCATCTGTCACATCACACCCATACATCAATGCAGGCTGACAGCTCACTAACAGGAGATGCAACTCCAAGTCCCTAAAGCAGTAAAGAGGCACACTGACATCTTTTCACTCATTTAGCTGAAGAGTTCAATGCATGGTAATGGCAATGAGGCTACATCAGGGAATCTGGCTTTTACATTCTGCCCTGCCTTTCTACTGACCTCAATCAATTTCCTAATCAAAGGATAAATGCATCTTATATATTTTCCCTAAAGTTGATTTTTTATCCTGATTATCAAGGGGAGTAGATGGGAAAGACTTATTTGTACCTCAAGATTCAGACCCCAAATCCATAGTACATGAGTAAGAATAGCTACATCCAGGGACCCAGGCAGAGCCCTGGTATATCTCTGAGGTGCACATCTCATTTCAAGTGGGCAACAACAACCTGAGGTCCAAAACATGGGTCCTCTGCTCTCTGCCCAAGCAAAAAATGCAATTTTTGTCCCAAAGATTCTCCCAAAAACAAAATGCCTTTTTATTTCTGTACAAGTGGTGGTAGTTCATGTTGCTGGAACTGCTTTTAAATGCGTCTACATGCTTTCAAAGCCAAAAAATCATTCCAGTGAATTCACTGGCAAACTAGGGACATCCAGCTTTCAGGTTCCCTCTCACCACCAATTCCTTCTTCCTCAGCTGTATTCATCCATGGGCTGGGAGAGAAGGTAAGGAGCCCTCATGAGTGCCCTGGTGAACAGGCAGTGGCTGGCCTGCTTGCCCAGCTTTGCAGTCTCAAACTGGTGAGATGTCTTTCTGAATATTGTCAATTTCTCCAGAATTTGAGTTTAAGGTGTCATAATTATTCTGGATTTACAGCAAAGCAGCTGACATCAGAATTGGTGCCAATATATTTAGTAAATTTTTGGAAAGTAGTGAAAACTTCCAGAGTGGTAATTCACAGGAGTTCACAAGTTTTTCTTGAGCTGATTCTCCTTACATTTTTTGTTTATATAGTCCAGTGACTAGTAATAAAAATAACAGGTTCTCTAAACCATGTATGTGTGTAGTGTCTTCTATTGCCAGTTAGAAGGACAGCATGTAAAAGAGGCTGCCTTGGCTAGCATCACCTCTGCATCATCATGTCATAGCCTTTCTCAAATAAGTTTTATTGCCTCTATTTTCTTATTGCAGATGCCTTCCTTACTAAGAAACTAAACATCCTGCCCTGAGCAAGTGCTGTGAGCTGTGTCTGGTCCCTGTGGGAAGTCTACAGATTTCCTGTTATAGCCAGGGAACGGAATAATCTGCACCTTTCTAAAGTGACAAAAGAGTTGTTGGAGTGACTTTTCAAGTAACTTAAACACCCAAAAGTTATCTCCCTAGATGAACCAGTGGGAGAGTATTTTACAAAAGCACACGTGAAAAAATCAGGCCTTAATAACAGAGCACAAGACTTTGGTTTTACTGACTGCCCCAGGCAGAAAATGTTGGTCTGATTTCTCTGCTCTGGGCTGAGTCACAGAGAGAGAGGGCAGGAGAAGAGGAGGGCAGAAGCATGGAAACTGAAGGGCTTGTGACTGATCAGCAAACAGTGAGGTAAATGCCTTGCTGAACTAATACAAACCAATGGTGTTCAACAGAAATGGTTTTGTTTTTGTGGCTGCTGTGAATTTAGCTGCTGTTTTGCCAGCAATTAGGCAAGAGGAGTAGCAGGCCAAACAAACAAAAGCTGTCTGTTTTCATTAAACACACTTCCCCTCTCACTTCAGAAACTAATTACACTTCATTCCAACCTAGGTCTTTGAATTACAGGAGGAGAGAAGGGAATGATGACAACACAGTAACATCTTTTAAAAATAGACCAAAAGCATAGAGCTCACAGGGCCCTGTTCCTCACTGGTCAAGAAGAGATTGAATACAAAACCAAACCTGTGCTGCCATTGAGCTGCATGGCTGCATGGCTGGACCCTGCTCTGGGGCTGCAGGGACGACTCCCGCGGGCTCCAACTGCGGCAGCGCCTGCACAAATCAACCACTGACTGTGCCCAGCTTGTTTTCCTTCTGTTTAGCTCTGCACAGCACAGGCACAGTTATATATACAGGCAGCAGTACCCAGCAGCCATCCCACACAGGATGAGGTGCTGGTGACTACAGAGAAATATAAGCAGGGTACGGCAGCAGAGGCCTTGAGACATGATGAGTCGGGCACGACGCAGAGAACGGGGATGCCATGACAGGAGAAGGGGCACTGGCCATCAGCACCGTGAGTTGTCAGGCTCTGAGGGCACCACCACGACTCACTGGGGCCAGCCTTGCCTCCTCCAGAGCCCTGCACCTGCCACTGTCCAGGAGCCATGTCAGCCCCGCAGGGCTGTCAGTCCCTGCCCTGACCTGACGCCCGGTCAGTCTCCATCTCCCCCAGCGCTGCCCTGCCGGACCATGGGCGCTGCTGAGGCAGCTCCCCAGTGTGGCTCACATCCTGGCCTGCCCCTGCTGAGCCAGCTCCCCAGTGTGGCTCACATCCTGCCTGCCCCTGCTGAGGCAGCTCCCCAGCGTGGCTCGCATCCTGCCTGCCCCTGCTGAGGCAGCTCCCCAGCGTGGCTCGCATCCTGCCTGCCCCTGCTGAGGCAGCTCCCCAGCGTGGCTCGCATCCTGCCTGCCCCTGCCCATGCCCAGCCAGCAGTGCCCAGGGCTGCCCTGCTCCCTGGCCAGGGCGCTGGCACGGGCGCTGCCCCGGCCTGCCCAGCGCTGCACCAGAGCTCGCCCGCGGCCAGCTCCAGGCGTGCGGACCGGCAGCTGGACACAACTGGGCTTAGGGATAACAAAGAAAATCAAAACATGATATCTCATGTACTTAAAAGGCACCCTACAGCTGTAAATTTGTATGTAACAAACACAACATTGCAAACTAATGAAGAGAGAGCTAGGAGTAAAAGAAAAAGTCACCTCTAGTAGATCACACTAAGTACTGATATTAGTATTGCATTATTACATTTTCCATATAGAAACATTCCAACTGTACCATTTTGTTTTCTTTGCCAGTTAGATTTAGACTAAGAACAATTCTTGAATTTGACTTGTAAGATTTCAGTTATGGCAACAATAAACTCCCAGCTTTACATATGTATATAGAATCATAGAATCATTAAGGTTGGAAAGGACCTCTAAATCTTAGAGCCCAACTGGAAACCAAGCTTGGCCAAGTCCACCACTAAATCATGTCCCTAAATGCCACTTCTACGCATCTTGTAAATACCCCCACAAATGGTAATTCAACCACTTCCCTGGGAATGTGTGTATAAATATTTATATTTCCTTTTAGTTTCCTTTTAGTGTCAGATTAAAATCTTCATTATAACATTTTGACTCCAGAAAATGCTGCATAGCAGCTATGGCATTATTTTGTTTTTCTTGCAGTTGACATTAATTTAGCAAATGTTCAAACTCCCCCTTAATCATGTACAGACTTCTAAGAACTAGTGTTAAGCTAGACAGGTTTTCTCATTCTCTTATCTTTGCGCCATCCAAATGCACCATCCTGCTCTTTCAGCCCCTGTGACTTTTGAACTCTAGTAAATTCATATACTTAGTTGTTTGATCAACACCTCTTTCTGCAGTGGCCCTTGGGACAGAAGTACATGCTCTTGTACACACTTGCATATCAACTGATTAAGGGAATCACCTCTATATAATTTGCTGAGCAACCATGATGACTCTCCAGCTCCATATGGGTGAAGTTGAGGAATATTTTTTCATCCTCTGGCTGTCGGATAATGTAAACACATTGTCGGTTGTTGATATAAGGGTTAGGCCAGAAAGGAGATGTGATAACCCCTTCACTCTCTGTGAAATTTCCTCCACAACTTGGATCTGCTATAATAAGGAAAAAAAAAAAAAAAAAGAAAAAAAAAAAAAAGAGAGATATTCATAAGTACAGTAACTCCTTTTGAGGCCACCTCTGTACAATGTCTGCAAATAAAAAAGAATCACTATATTATTAAAGAACAAGTGTTAATTACATCCATTCATGTGTTATCTCTATCTCAAGAATGTCACAGACCAACCTTTAATCCTGAGTATTTTACTTACCAGGAGATGTCGTATACACAATATGGAAGCCTTTATCAGTAAGTGAGTCATCAGAGTGGAAGTGAATAAATGCATATGGACCAGTGGTTTGGAGTGGGGGTGGAGATCCAGTGCTACAGTATTTACCAAGGACAGGGTCTTGTGGAAGAAGACCATCTCGAATCTAGACACAATGATAGATCAACATTTAGGATTATCAAATGTGTGCCAGATGTGAACAGTACCAGCACTCCTTAAGCTATCTCTGAGGCCCCAGAGGTATTATGGATGGCGGGTGGAAGGAAACTCATAGGAAGTTTCCTCTAAACACAGAGGAACCAAGAAACAGATCCACCAGTAAAGCTGTGATGCTGCTGCCAGGAGTTATCAAGAGTTTTGTGAAAGGGAAAGAAAGTATCGGGAGATCTACTGTTGAAGTGTTTTCTTGAAATCATGCTCTGCATTGCACACAACATGCTATTACAAACTGGCTTCTCATTTCCATGAAAAGGTATTGGCAAATTCTGTAAGCATTATGTCACACTCGACAAAAAGTCCTTAGCTCATACATCAAGTTGTGGATGGCTGTGAGCTACGATATGAATCTGTTAGTCTTAGATTCCTTTCCTGAATAGTTTCCCATAGGCTCGTTAATTCTCTATGGGTTGACATTTGACAAGGAGTTTGGAGACTGAACTTTGTACAAAAATGAAAGCTTCCCATCAAGTATCTGGCCTGAATCCCATCCTTTTTATCACAGGACTTCCATCGACTTCAGTGAAGCAGGTTCTCATCCCCTTCCTGTCCTATTGTCTCTGATTGTGCATGGATGGCTGGAATATGTAAATAAAAAGGAGCATTTCAACCCAGGATTAAATTTTCAAACAGTCCCCTTCTGTACATAAAAAAAGTTCAGAAATATCTTGTTTTGCAATAACATATCCACAAAATGTTGTCATAATTTACAATTACACTTTACCTCTAAATAGTCATAATCGCAGTTGTCATGGTGTTCCAGGCTCAGTGTGGCAAAAGCAAATGTGATGAGGAGGCCAGGACTGGTTGAGATGGTCCAGAAACAATTTCTGTTTACAGGATAGTTACCAGGATATCCTGGAGAGGTTATCGTGCCGTAAGTACCTGTCAGCTCACCACCACATTCTAGCAAAAAGAGACATAGAACAGCAGAGTGTTTATCACCACATGTTGGGTCAGAAGATGAATTGTCCTGTAGAGTCAAAACTAGCTACCACTTTGGGGTCAGAATAAATTAAAAAAAAAAGACCAAACAGACTAGCAAGTTCTTCTTTCTTTAAATTTTGCAGATAACCTTGCAATTTTAAAAGGAGAACTCTAAATATTTCCTGTTTTGCACAGTAAAAGAAAGATTATTACCCAGTTATGATGGACAAGCCTTAAAAAGAATAATCAGAAGCATTGTGTTTGGGTTGGATTTACAAAATTATTCTGAATTTCTGCACTTTGTAAATAGTCTCCATTTTTATCCTATCAAAAGACTAGTTCTATTAAAAATAAAAAAAGAAAAATGTAATTACAGATAAGGCTGTTTTATATACATGTAATAAAATAATGTTAGTGCATTAGTTTGGAATAGGAGGGGTACATCATGTGTCATACCTCAGGAATAGCTAGTTTAATCTCATCTATACTGCTCTCTTTGCTTTTTATTTTGTTAGTGCTATTTCTTCCTCCAAAATATCTGAAAAATTTTCACTTTTCAGTATTTGTATTTGTCAATTAGTAATTATCGATCTAATAATGACAATTGAAAGAAAAACCCCACCAAAAATCACATTCAAAGCATTTCAAGAAATATTTATAGACATAAGGAAATGGCATTTTTTTACCCTATGGTTCATTCAGGACAAAACCCAATGATCTATTTTGTTTCTAGATAATACACAGAACACTGAAGTGGCATTAATGTTATGTGAGATGATTTGAAGTTTATCTCTGGGAATGCATTGCCACACCATCTGGATCAATCACCCAATTAGCATTACCAAGAATTCAGGCAGAAATGCACAACAAATCATACCAAAAACCTCACACATGCTTTACAATCCAGTTCCCTGTAATCTAGCATGTTTGGAACATTTAGGCTGTTGTAAATTGTCAGTGGCAAAACAAGCCATTAACTTGCTTGGTCGGAGTACCAGATACTTCTGTGAGAGAAGATAAATGACTAAATGAATGGCATGCCCAGAAACACATGCTCTTTGGGGGATTCCTCACAGCAGGTATAAGGCAGCCCTAAAAAAAAAAAGCAGAAAGCTATTCATGCAGAGGCCTAGAGCTAGAGTTTGAAAGCATCTTCAAGTGATATATATATTTACATTTCAGCCTCACTCCTTTGAAAATACTGTCCTTCTGTTCCTAATGTTTCCTAATCAAAGGAAAGAAGTAATTCATTTTTTACACCAAAGCCTTGAAGATGTTTTGCATTTCATCAACTTACCAGGATCCTGAGATTCCCAATGAACAGTAAAACCTCCAGTAATGGTGTGGTTTGAGTATAACCAAAAATACAAAGAGTTGTGGGAACTGAGAAGCTCTGTAGGACCTGGGAAGCCACAGTATTTTCCTAGCATGTGCATTGATGCTGAAGGCCCATCATGGATTTGAAGGAATTCAGAGTTACACTGATTACTTGTCTCCAGTTGGAAGAATGGGAAAGTAACACGTAGAATCTAAGCAAGAAAACAAGAAATCTCTTTTCTCCATCTGCTGAGATACTATCTATGTAGAAACTTTATAGAGCAGATATAGGTAATCATGCGACTGTGAGAATCTATGAGCTTTTATGTAATTTCCTGAAATGTTCCAGGACAGAAAAGAATATTAAAGAATCTTAAAGGTCAAAATGAAAGAGAGAAGGTAGACAGACAGATAATTTAGTCAGTGAAGTTTTCTGGAGAGAGTATTATTTCTATAAACTAATAATTGAGATCATTTGCCCATATGTGCAAAATATATATATGTGTCAATTTCAAGCCATGTGAAAAGCTTGAAACAGAGCATAAAATACCTTATTCCAGGTTTCCCTAGGCAGTTTTTTTTCATCACAAAATTAGCATTTTTCACCCTTACTATGGTTTAAAGTGTTGTAATGGAAGTTAAAAGATTCAACGCTCTTGTTTCCCACATATAAAATCAATCTCTCTAAAGCCCATTCTGGATACTTAGTGACATGCACAGCTTTAACTTTGTTCAGATTCTTCACTGATGTGCCGTAATATGCTCTGCTGAAGACAGTAGTGATGCCCAGGCTTAAGGGTGAGGAC
Organism: Lonchura striata; assembly: GCF_050655825.1. Classification (NCBI taxonomy): domain Eukaryota; kingdom Metazoa; phylum Chordata; class Aves; order Passeriformes; family Estrildidae; genus Lonchura; species Lonchura striata. The sequence goes on along the minus strand of NC_140704.1, from coordinate 20,783,228 downwards.
ATGTCACATACAGATATATATATATATATATATATATATAGATATATAGATATATAGATATATATATGTATATATATATATATACATATATATATATCTATATATATATATAGATATACATATATATATGTAATAAACCACTGTAAAGCATTGGTTTATAAAATTACTTAATTCATTCCACAAAATGTCAAAAATACATCAAATATTTAGATCCCAAGTAAGAAATGTAATGCTAAATTATGGAGTAGCATATTTTGTAGTTGTTATTTATAACACAGGTGGAATTGTTAGTTGCAGATCGGAATCAGAATATACATTTGTGTGCAACAGTTAAAAATTAATCCTTAAAAAAAAGTCAGATGCTGTTATTGCACCAAGCCATATGAATTAAGCATTCTATATTTCTGCACTCAGAGATTATCAGAAACATGAAATTGTTTTGGGGTCACAGAATCACAGAATAATGTGAGCTGGAAGAGACCCAGAAGGATCATCCAGTCAAACTCGTAAGTGAAGAGTTGGCCCACATGGGGATCAGAGCCAGAGCCTTGGTGTTGTCAGCACCAGGCTCTGACCAACTCACTTAGCTCAGGAACCACCTGTGGAGCCCATCAGAGCAGAGCTTTTCTCATTAATTTATTCACAGATCACATTCTAAAGCAATGTAGAACATTGTAGCTGGAGTAGGTTAATAAACTATAACCCTCAGCTGCTTAGGAAAAGCTTGGAAAATCAAACCCAAGCACATCCTTAGGCTGAGGAGCCTGTAGGCTTGTAAGGATCTAAAATTTATTCTTTTGAAAAACTATTTATTCTGAGGGGATAGGATCACAGCATGGGAACACATGTAGTATGAAGACAGTAATGTTTGCTCTGATAAGCTGAGGGATCCTACTACCCTACTGAGGGTTTCTTTAACCTGGACTCTATTTTACCTTGTTGGGAGTAGTTTGAATAACCCAAGCACAGCTGACCTCACTGCTGTACCACTGGCTGTTTGGGTTGTTAGGGTAACTGAAAGTCCCCCTCAAGCCTGAGAGGTATCCTCCACAAACTGCAAAAAGAGAGAGAAAATTAAATAGATTTTGTGCCATTACTCTACAGAATAAGCCAACACCTAACTTCTTTTTTGCATAGCTTTTTCTTCTTAAGCATTTAAAACAATATTGAAAATACCTCTATAAAAGGATCTTTAGGACTTCCTCTCAAGTGGAATGACATCTCAAAAAAGCACAAATTCCCCAAAAGAAAAATAGTTCTTGGAAAAAGAACAAAGTATCATTTGGAACATGTGGATACTGCCAAAAGATATTAATTCTGTCTCATGATAGTGTCCAAAAACTGCTTTGCTTCCAGAAGGATACCTCCAGATTGAATCTCTAAATTTTCCACTTCAATGAAATGAAAACATTTTGCATTTTGAAGTTAAGATGATGTAAAATTGTCTTTCTCAGAAGAGGTACATAATAGACAAGTTTTATGGTTCTATTTATCCTTTTTGGTCAAATTTCTGGGCCTGATAATCCCTCTCATGATATACCACGGTCTCTTCTCTCACTGAACCATTCAGTGCATGGGAACTGAGAAACCCAAACAGCTACAGAAAAATATGTCTGTAAAGCAGAAAAATACAACATACATATAGCTACAGTGTGCACCAAGCACCTGTAGTTTAACATTGAATTGATTCTAAAGAAATAGCCAATTGTCACCAAACTGTTTTGTTTCAAGAAGTGGTAAAAAGAATATAATTTTATTTGAAATATCTGTCTAAAACATCTCACCTTTTTTCAACCTGATTCAAAATGATCATGTAAGAAAATACATAATTTTTTCTTTATTAAAAACTAAAAGAACAGGTGGTACAGTATGATTCCTTACTGCATAAAAAAATGGATTTCTATCCCTTCATTATGAATGGCTAAAAATATTTTTCCCCCTGTGGGGAAATAATAAAATATTAATAATTAATCATAATAAAACATTACTAGTTAGATACTTCAGAAAAATAGATAAAAGCCCAAAATAGTTCTAAAATAGAGTGGATTTCACATGGGATCAGTGGAAGTTTTACATCCTGTATTACATTAAAATGTAATTTGCTTTCTTCTTAGCAATCTACAGTAAAAATGAGCCACTGTTGTCACAGGGACACTGGACTAACTGGAATGCTATCCTAACCTTGTTTAATTAAAGTTAATTACAAAAAAAGTTCTCAAACAAACAAAAGAAATTATATTGGGAGGAAAAGGGAAAACCTTGCAATCAGTATAAAACTGAGAGCCCCCCATTTTCATGCCTAACATTTCTTTCGTTACATTTCTGTTTGAAAACCTTTTCTGGCTTTTCCTCTTGACTAAGAACACCAGGACCTTTCGGCTTCATAACAGATGAAATAATATGCACAAAAGAGAAACATCAATATATTCTTTTGTTCTCCTTATACTGGATCCTCTTTCCCAACAGCTTCCCAGACAACTTTCTCGGGAACAGAGCTGCCTGGCATCTAGCCAAGGCTAGTGGGCCTGCAGATCAACTTCATTGTTGCATTCCTACTGCTAAACAAAACAGCTATAAACAAAACTCGTGGAAAACTCTGACTTGGAGGGAATTTGGGTTGGGACCTCCAATCCACCAAACACAGGGCTGTTTTTCACATCATAACTAAGTTCTTATTCACATGTTAATGCCATGCATCAATATCTACTTGCTGAAGCCGGCTGTGCCATGTCCCAGGAGGGAAGGAGGGGGAGGAGGTTCTGGCTGTACCTTGCTGGGCAGTCTGGCACTGTGGTCCTGTCCAGGCACTGGTGCACTCACAGGAGTAGCCATTGACCCCATCGGTGCAGGTTCCCCCATTCTGGCACGGGTTGCTGATACATTCATCAATGTTCTCTGTACAATTAGGGCCTGTCCAGCCTGCATTACACAGGCAGAAATAGCCAGAGATCATTGCCTACAGATATAAACACATCAAATAAACTATGAGCATGAATCACTTAAAGAAATCAACAGCGTCACCAGAAAGACTGATGTTTACACTTATTTTATGAGGAAATATTGTACTAAAGAAATAAAACCTTGGTTTTTTTGGCCTTGATGGTCACTGTGATTACCAAAATAAACATAAAGCCTAATTAGATTATCTATCTCTTTGGGTTTTTCTATTAAGTTATTTGTTAACAGGGCTCTTTCAAATTACTTTCTTAAAAATCAAAATCCATACCCTTTTATCCATTCAGAAAAATGTTTGATCATGCTGAAATCAAGTCAATCATATTACCTAAACCTTATAAATATCAAGGCAAGATAACTGGTTTATAAGTAATTTCTCTCAAGACTGTTCTCTGGGAAGTCTGTGCTGCAGATTTGTGGGCTGTCAACTTCCATTTTCATCCCAAGGAATGTTAAAGGGGAACAATTTCATTACCTTTTCAGCTTTATTCCTTATTCTATATGCCTCTTTTCCATTTCCATTGTTGCAACCTGTACTACTTCTCCATATAATCAAGTCTTTCCATATCTGTAACTGTTTTAATTTCATATGTTCTCTTACCTTATATCTCTTGTTTTATAGACACAATCTTTGAAGGTGAAGCAGATCATGGTCCCAGGTACACACTACAATCCCATCTTTGATGGCATACAATCAGTGTATTGCATTCTTTATTTGCTTTTCCATTAACTATTCGTGCCCTCTGATTCCCAGAGAAATTTTCAGTATGATGGAAGAGGGTTTTCATGTGTATTTAAAGCTCTGAATGTTATTTTAGAAAGTGTTTTCTGATCTGCATTGCCTGATACTTAATTGAAATTATATTTCCTCCATCATTATGCTGGCCAAATATAGCTCTGCTTTTTCTCTATTTTATTAGATGCTTTTGTAGTCCCATTACTTACATCTGTGTTATTATCTTCAGGTACTAATTTGTAGCCATGATTTCCCACTGTTGTATGTTAGGATATATTTAAGGGAAGATGTCATATCTTTTAATAGAATGACTAAAATGAGCTAAATAGTTAGAAAAAGTAGATAAGATCTGGGCACAACAGACCCTATAAATATCTTCCAATATGACTGAAGACACAGTAGATACCTATAGAATAGAGAGCAAGGAATGCTGAGAAGGAGTGGGGTGTAAGTGAGAGGACCATCACATTTCACACAGAAAATGGAAAGAGCAAGAGGTAATACACCACAGAATCATAGAAATATTTAGCTTGGAAAAGACCCATAAGATCATCAAATACAGCTGTCAACCTAACACTGCCAAATCCATATCTTATGTTTCATTTTCCCTGTTCCTCCAGGGACAACCAAAAGGAGAATATCTGCAGCCTAATGGGGATAAATGGGAAAAGACTCTACCGGATCAAAAAATTTAGCATTTGTGAATATTTTGGGAAAATCACCGTTGTAGATATCCTCCACCACAAAATCCCCAGCTCTGCAGCACAGATTTTCCAGAGCACAGCTCACCTCTCTAAGGAAGCCGAATAACCTTTCACATGGCCCACAAGGACAAACTAAATGTTGACTGTGCATGAGAATGAATTCATACCACCAATCAGTTTAGGTCCAAAAGACTTGGTTACCATCAGTGAAACCAATTCCTTTGAAACATCATTTCTACATTCATATAAACAGCCTGAGACTCCAGGAGTGCTCTCACAAGATCAGACTAGGAACTCATAAGTAACTCTGCTGGATATTAACAGTCTGAAAGTCAGCAGAGGTACTGGTTCTGTTATCATGGGTAATTCCTCCATGATCCAGGGTGGTAAATTACTTTCCTGTGCCACCAAGAACAGTCCTGTCCCATCAGCACGAGCTTTCCATTGGTTGGCATGGGCTACCAAATACATTTCTCAGGCCATTAGTGCCAAGACTGCTACCTCTATTTTACACACAAAGAAATGGCTTGTGTGCCTTGAAACTCACCTTGCTTTCCTTAGGTATATCCTTCAGTCTTGCAATCCCCACTGACTTTGCCTCATTCCCAGTAGTTTGTCTGCACCCAGCCTTCAGTCTCACAAAGTCTCCCTGGCTGGTTACAACTGCACAGTGCTGTCATTACATGTGAGGAGCCCAGCACTTACCAAGCACTGCCCATTTGCACAAGGGTTTTGCAGCTGACAGATATCACTGAGAGGAGAGCACCCATTTGGCCCATATCCACTTCCAGTGAAGCCAGATGTGCAGGAACAAAATACCATGGGCCCTTGGGAGATAAGACATAATTCTGTTACAATGACAACACCAATGTCTGTAAATGTCCTTGACATTTTGAAGGAGAATCTTAATATAATTCCAATTTACTTGATCTTTTGGCACCTTCCTAGGTCAGTGCCCAGCTTAAACATGGAAAGAGCCTTAGTGTTGTTTTGTTATGGGCAGAGAGTCCAAGGTCACCTTCATGGGAAGTGGTGAGATAGTCGAAGGGTATTTATGGGAAGGGGACTATTAAAAGCAGCTGTATAATTGGAAAAATGCATCAAAGAGAAATGGTGAACATCACAGTTTTAGCATAAAGTCTTTTCGGTGGAGCCTAAACCTACTTCTGTCAGTATTTGTGTAAAAGTCTGCTGGCTTTAGCTAACCTGACTGTAAAATCCTTTGTGTGAGGCAAACTGTCTATGGAAAAAGGGCTGCAATCTAGAGATGTTGCTATAACGTGGAATTATCCTAACCAGGCCCTCCTTGAGATTCACACTGATATTACCTTACAGTTTTTAAGAAAGTATCATACCTGGAGCTGAGGTACAAGTAGCCAAAGGATGGCACCCTCCATTATTTATTGAGCAGATATCAACCTGGGTACATGTTTTTCCATCTCCCTCATAACCTGTTTAGAGGTAAATTTCTGTTAGTCTGTAACTGAGAATTTTCTTTAAGAATTGACAGTAAAACAATCAACTGGTGAGCAAAACACTAATTCACGGTATAAAATCATAGTCTTCCGCAGTTAAAAAGAAAGAATTGATATAGCTGATGAAGTAAAACCTGGCATATTTATTGTGGCTCCTTCATTGCAGGGATGGATTCTGACTGTAAATAAATCCTTCTACAGTTGTGGAAAAAAGATATATTAGTGCATGTCAAACAGATAGGCAAAGTCAGTGAGGCCATAGAAACCCATGTCTCTCAGCCACCATGTCTTGCCTTCCCTACACTGCACCCAGTCAGCCCTAACCACATCCAGACTTTTTCCTCCTGCACACCAGAGCAGCCCTTGGACCTCAAACACAACACCCACATCCTCTCAGGACATACAGGAGGACCTAAGCCCTGCAGCACAACTCCTGATGGCCAGACCTGACATGATCAAAACTTGTCTGAGGCCGCATTTCCAGCATGGTGATATTCCTTCAGCACTCTGTAACTGGGAGTCTTCCTTACCTGCAGTCTACTGCCATTTAAATAGCAATCAAAAAGTCAATTAGAAAGACTTTTTTACTGCTATATTTCTAGTATTGATCTCATACATTTCAGAAAGCTTTTTAAATCATAAAGCATAAATGATAAAGACCGAAGTTGCAACTTCCACTGCTGTACTGCAGTGGAAACATTGCCTCCTTAGATAGCATTCAGAGCGTGACAATTATCAAGGCTTTTTTTTACTGCAGACAATACAGTCTGTGATTTATGGCACACAGGATACTCCTTCAATTAATACAAACAATGAAATTACTACCATAATTATGCAATCCTTGTTTCGCATTAATCATCTTGTAAAGGAAGTTCTTCACCAAATCAAGGCTATAACACTGAGAACAGCTATCTAGTACAAGACAAACCCATTTCAGAGGACCCTTTTTAGAGGCATTCTCTATACAATGTTCATTAATAGCTGAAGTAATTTGAGTATACTTGGTCTCTGCATTCTGTATTACAGTATTGAATATGTGATATTTCTATAAAACCAATTTTAAGCTTCTTAAATCTACACCAAAACAGGTTTGTATATGTGGAATCTTCATCTTTTAAGCCCTTAATAGTATTATCAACAAGAAATCCATGTTACCTGGTGGACAGAGCCCACAGCGGAATGATCCAACTGTGTTGATACATTGGACCATCGGTACAGTTGAGCAGCCTCCATTATTACTTGCACATTCATCAATATCTTGGCAAGTGTAGCCATTTCCTTGCCAGCCTAAAAAGCAGTACAGAAAAGACATCAGAAAGAAAATGCCTGGCCTTTTTGGTCTCTTTGACCAAATCTTTTCATAGAGTACATCTGAATTGCACTTCCTCAGCACAAGAATAGACCTGTCTCTCTCTTAACTGATTAAAATTAATACTCGCCTGAAAATTAGGTTTCAAATGTGACAGGGTAGAGATGTGAGTACAAGAATGTTTTATTTTAACTGTATTCTGGATATTTCAGACTTAAACAGACTTTTACCTAAAGAGGATGCAGTTCTGGTCTAGTGCATGTATGTACATTTTGCAGCAAAGCTTTATTGCAACTTCAGTTAAACACTTTAAAAACTTCTCCTATAGACACCACCTGCCCAGCTCATGAAGAGCAATCACAGGTTATATGGTCTGAGGGAACAATCAGATTTTTTATATTGCCTTAGGGCAGGAAACATACAGATATGAAAGTACTGCAGATGTATTATGAGAAGGTGACAGGATATGATGGATGTGAAGGTACCTGGAGACATGAGAGCTATTTAGATGCTCAGTTTAGGATGAGATAAATCATGCATTGGACTCCAATGCCTGTGTTACATATATAAAACACAACTTGCATTTATTCCGTAGAACACAGACCAAAGCGTTTCATGGAGTTACACTCATCTGCATCCTGTGTCTGTGTTTATGATATACAGGCAGCAGTACCTCTGCAACCCCATCCAACCTGAAAGCATGGAAGGATGAGATACCTGTAGGGCAGGGACCACATCTGTAGGAGCCTAGAGTGTTGTAGCACTGCACACGTGGATCCTGTGAACATGGAGGATTAGGGAGGCTGCATTCATCTATATCAGCGCTGCAGGCAGGGCTGCCAGGAGGGGACATCCAGCCAGGGTCACAGACACAGTGGTACTTGGGCTGCCACAGGAAACATCACATTGCATGTTTAAGGCATTTGCAATAGTCAATAAAAAGGCAGCAGGAGTTAATTTTATTAAATGACTCTCAAACTATAGCAAGAAATCTTTCAGAGCATTACATGGTTTATATGTTTTGTTTTGTAAGTTGTTTTAGTAGTTTTCTCAGTCTATTTCTTCTTCTGATTTTACTTTTAAAGTTCTTCAGATTATGGAAGCAATTCAGGCTCATTCATTAGATTCATAAAAAAAATATGTAATTTACCCCAGAGCTCCCAGAGAAAATAAGATCAGTTATGATCTGTACATAAACATAATTAAAAGTTATCAGCTTGCTTTTTAACCGGGGCAAAGAGATCATTGTAAGCAACTTGAAATCATCTTTGCTGTTTTCTTTTAATCAAATTATTCAGTAGTCTATGCAATGTGCAGCGCTGACATTAAAATGCAAATGCATGTTTTCTTTCAGGAAAACATTTTTCTCTCTAGCAAACTTTCCTAATGGCCAGATTTCAGCATTTATCTAGCTTTGGTCCAATTAAAGTTAATGGGAGCTTTATTGTTGATTGTCACAGGAGCAGACACTGTTAAGACAACACTGAACCCTTTTGAAAAGCTTTCTCAACAGAAAGTGGGCAGAAAATAAGTGATAAGCTTTGAAACTTCTAAAAATTAAGCAAAAAAATTAATTTATAGCAAAGCAAAAAAAATGTGCTGTGACTTGAACGGTGCATGGGCATACAGGAATATTAAGGAGCACCAGCTTGGCTGAGTGATTTTGGAGGGTTACTCTGAGTGTAAAGAGCCAAAGCTGGCATGGTCCATCTGTCCCTTTGGAGTGAACACCCTGTACCCAGATTCTTGCCCAAATGGAATGAGCTGGCTTGCTCCAGAAGAGCACTCAAGTGTGTGCTAGCATCTATCCAGTGCAGATGCTTGGAAAGACTGGGCCTGGAGTCAGACCCCACATCCACCTGACACTGAGGAGCACCAAAGATGAGCAGCAGCCACACAGTCACCATGCAGACCTGGCAGCTTCCAGGCCCCTGACACTAATGTGCCACTAATGTGCCACTTTTCCCAGGAAAAATAAGATTCATTATGTTTGTCCTTCTCAGTCATTTAAGCAGTAAAATATTCAAGCAACTTAGAACTCCCAAAATAATGAACAGTAAGAATATTATATTTCAAATAAGACTTCAACTTATAAAAAAAATATATTCCCAAACTCCCTATGGATGTAGCAGTAGATCTAATACTGTGACAAGTACCTCTAACAAGACTTAAGACATTTCTGATTTTTTATGCCACCCTTGGTACAACAGAGAGGCTGTTATGTGGTATAGTGACTATAGTGACCTTTCTTGCTGTTTTCAGCAGCAGTTCATGCTATGCAGTTTTGCCATGCTCAGCAGTATTTGCTGCCTATTCATGCTGTGCTTTAAGCTGAGGTTTATACATTGCTCCTTACCCTGTTGGGCTGGTCCCTTTCCTCATCAACGCAGAGGCCATGCCCACAGAGCCTCTCAGATCCTTCCTGGCAGTCATCAAACTTCAAGGCACAGTGGCGCCCATAGGTTTCTGGAGTACAGGAGCAGCTAGTAGTAAAAGTGGAAAGAAAAATCAAAATTTTGTCTTTCTACCACTGTTAAAGATTGTTCATTGCCATTTTCCACTTTATGGGGTGTTCCTTACAAAATACGTCTATTTACCTATATTGACAATCCTGCTAATAATCATGCAGAGAGGCAAATTTCCTGTTCAGCAGAGACTCAAGAATCATTTGAGACTTGTGTACATTCATGACTGTCTGGCCCTATGGTAGAATCTACAGCCTTTTGTTACATTCATAAGCACAAACCCGGAAAAAAAGAATAGTCTAACATCAGACTTAAATAGAATATGAGCATGGAAACCCCATTTCAGTCAAAGAGCACCCAAACTTCCTTGTTCAGTTATGACCATCATATGATGTTAGGTGCCTAAAATCCTACCTCTAGCAATACACAGAAATGTCATTTCTGCCCTGTTCTAGAGAGCGGGGTACTTTCACCCCCACACCACAACAATGGGCAGCTGCTGTCTCAGCGGCACCTCAGCTTTAAGGGGTATGTGGTGGGCAAGAGGTGGCATTTGGGTTTGGTGGGGTGGGAAGAACAAAGCAGTCAATTGAAAGAAGGCATTCTACTGGGAGGATCTGTTTTGAAAGCTGCCACATGCATCACACTGTTATTTATAGGGCAGAGCTTAGTTACAGCACTATACATATGTGGTGGAACTGAAACTGGGAACTTTTAAGCCATTGGATAATGTTTCCCTTTTCTCTGGCTCTTTATTTCCACATAGACAAAATGTGAGGCTCTGAAATACAATTGAAAGGGATATAAATGTACAGAAAATCTCCTATCAGATCATTAGCTTCTCAATAAAATGACTGTGAGACTCTTATTTGGATTCAAGTTTTGTGCTCAATGTCTGCAGCTTGCAGAGACATATGGCAGGTACACACCCTTCTTGGGTTGCTTTTAAGCTGCCTAATGAAAAGTGCTTTCTAAAAGCATTTCTCTGCAGAATTGGAATCAGGGTATTCTAGTGCAGCTGACCTGGACCTTGAAGCAATTTATATAAAATAAGCTGCTGCTTTCCTTCCACCATGTCACATGCTCAGCTGAAATAGCAGTTTGATAAGCCAATTGCAGGTAAATGAAGAGTACACCCAGGACAAGCAACCCACATGAACTTAAGCTTCAAAAGCCCACAACAGCTTAATGCTTAACTGCAGTGCAAGACAGCATGTTCATTATTGTAAGAGACAGCAAGTGCTTCCCATCAGTGCAGCAGCTCAGCCTGGGCAAGCAGAGGCAACAGGTCAGGGAACCAGATGACTTTTATATGTCTAAAGTACATTCAGAGCTTCATGTTCAACTTCAAAGGACACAACAAGGCAATCTGACCATCACCAAAGCATGAGAACAATCTCCTCTCTACTCTGCCACTGTCTCCTGTCCACTCTGGCAAAGATTAATCTGCTACCCATCTGAAGTTTCTCAGAGAAGAGCTTCCAGAAGTCGGTCACACTGCAAGGCACTTCATGTTGTGATGAGACACCTGTTATTTTGGTTGTGACACAGAAGTCTGATAGGCTTGGGGATTTTCACAGCTTTTCATCCAATTGATACAGTGTTCCCTTAAGATTCTGGCTGAGGAAGGTGTTTCTGGATACCTGCTCTTTTCCCTCATATTTCAGCTTTCTTGAGTTACAGGAAAACCATGCAGATAAATAATATGAACAAGGGGGGAAGACTGCATTATGTTCCATTTCATGTGCCCAATCCAGTACTTCTAATCACCTGGTATTATCTCTTCAGGCTATGGAAAGTCAGATATTACCCTTTTCTTTCCCTGCAGTCCACAATGGTGTACATAACTATGCCAGAGCATTAGTGGGCTGATCTGGGTTATTGAGCCCTAGAAAGCTTAGCAGGAATGTCCTCACAGTTGCTGAAAAGAGATATCATGCTCTGCCTGGGGATGGATTTAGCATTTGAGGAGCACTCAGAAATAAGTAAGACAATATGTGAAGGGAGACTAAAGACAGTACAATGGACTTGGGAAAGGGACTATGTAATAATCCTGAGTGTTTGATGCAAAACAGTAATATTAAGGTTTCAAGGGTTTATGAAGAGGTCTTAGTTCATTTCATGAAGCATTGATTCAGCAAGTACCAAGGAAGGCAAGCAGTACACCAGGGAAGAATCTGGGGAATCATGACTGTATTGACACAATGACAACACTTGTAAGAACAACAGACCTTAAACTTAATTTAGTCACACACCTCTCTGAGCACAATAAGAAACAAATAAAGGTAGATTGTTTTGTGTGTTGTTTCCTTGACAAATATCTGTTGCAGACAAGCTAGAAGCATCCTTTAAAATCAAATTAAAGCTTACAGGAAGTATCACACACCAGTGACACCTCAGCAGACTGAGGTGTAAATGCTGAAGCACTACAGGAGAACTTTGAGGTTCTTCCAAGAACTGACAAAGCACTATAAGCCAATGTTACATCAAGCAAATATTTGAGGGGGCTAGGATTTCTATGCTGAAGCAGGAGACAAAATACTTTGCAGAAAGCTGTGGTATGCTCTCCAGTGTCCTTGTTCCCATTGCACAGGGGTAGCTTTGTCTTATATGTGAAAGTTATTTATTTAGCAGATTATTTGACATTTTGGAGAATGAGACAGAAAATGTTCAGGCTGGCTTGCCCTGTAAGCAAGAGCAGCCAGAGAAGAATATGCTCCAGAGGCCTCATGTGTGTGTGGCTCAGCACCCAGGCAGCCCAGGCACCCCTTGGTTGCAGACAGCACATCTCCTCCCTTTCTGCCTGGCAGCACTGTGCATTCCTTGCTCGGCTGCTGTCTCAGCAGGGCCTGTGTTCTGTGAGGGGATGAAGGCATTTCACAGAATATTCTGTGTCAGAAGGGACCCACAAGGACCACCAAATCCAAGCCTCAGTGAAGGGCCTGCATGGGGATTGAACCCATGATGTTGGTGTTATTAGCACCCTGCTCTGACCAAATGGGTGTGCTGGAAATGCCAGTGATCAAGGGTGATCACCTCCTTCATCTCGTCCTTCACCTCCCTTTGATCTCAAGGGGTAGGTGATAGCAGAGGGATGGTAACCTGTGCTCTGCGGGCTCGTGTGTGAGTGCTGCTTACAGCCCAGCATCAGCCTCTGACTGCCCCAGCTACACCCCATGGTGCAAGAAATTTCCATTAAAGCAGCTGCACCTACAACAGGGGGCTGGGTTGCTGGAGACAGTCCCAACTCGCAGCCTTCTCCCCCACATGGCTCTGTGATGGATCTGGTTCCTGCTGCTCCTCTTGTGTCAAAGCACACAATGGCTTTGGACGCCTTTCTGTGTCTGCAGTGGACTCAGAGTACAGTGCAGTGAGGATTTTATTTATTCCCAGACTGCAAGGGGCTATAGTGCACCAATATTAAACAGACTTAATTCTAGAACTTGTGCTGCAGGCATGATATGGGGTACAAAAATAGCAGAGTATTCTACACGGGATATTTGTGTCTAGTTTTGAGAAGTTACCTGTAGCTGCCTGGTGTGTTCACACAAGTGGCTCCATTCTGGCAGCCTAGTGCTGTTCCAGCAAAAATCTGGCATTCATTAACATCCACTGAGCACAGGAGGCCCTAAGATGAAATGGAAAACCAGTTTATTTTCAAAATAACTGAGAAATGAAGTAAACCATGGCCCAAATGTTTAATATAGTTTTTAAAGATATACAAACCATGGGCTGTTATCAACACACATTCTCTTATGAAACACTATAACAAAACTTTATTTTTCAGCTGTGTTTCTGTGACCCTTACTATCAGTCAGATGGAGGTAAAATATATCAGACGTAGAAAACATGAGCAGCACATTTTTGTCATCCCCTCGCTTTCCAATTAGAAAAAGACTCAGAAAATTTTCTTATAAACTGTTTCTATCAGGAAAGCCCATAAATTTTGACCCAAATCGTGCTGGGATAAAGTTTAAGTTGAAATACTTTGAGAAGAAGATATACAATTTCCATCTCTGGTGCACCTAATAGCACCATTAAAGCATTTGCTAGTAAAGTTTCTGTATTTAAAATATTCAGAATGACACTGATTATTTACACCCCCAGTTTGTCTTACTTGTTTAAGACTGAATAACTACCATCCCTTCCCCCAGTCTCTGTGTAAGGTCAACAGCAAAGCATGCAGTTCAGTTCATTGCTCAGCAAAAGCCAGACTAATTCTCTGCTGTGGGAACTGCCAAGAATCACTGACTTCATGGGCCACTGCCTGCATGTAACATTGCAGGGTTTGGCCCAACGCTTTGAGCTTATTTTTTTAACACGTATATATTGATATTATTGAGAAGCAAACATGTAACTCCCCAGCCAATGAGTGATACTGCTGCTCTGCTGCTCTGCTGATTTCACTTTACCCTGAGCAACCAAATGCTGTGCTTTGTGGCAATCACTCTAAGCTAGATGCAGTCTTACAGTTGAAATGCACATTCTGTAGTTGAGGAGGCTAAAAACTCACCTGCCAGTTGCTGGGACAGAGGCAAAAGAAACCATCCAGTGAGTTTACACAGGTCCCCGAGTTCTTACAGGGGTTACTACTGCAGGCTCTCCTCTGGATGTCCTGAAATGCCAGAAAAGAGTAGAAAATTAGATTTGTGCTTAGCATGTATTTTCAAGACAAACCTTTTTTATTCCACCCACTCCCAATTCTTTCTTGAATTCCCCCTGCATTTTTTTTTCAGCAAAGTTTATTGTAAAAGTTTTGAGCTATTTCACTTATCCCTGTACAAAATAATGATGCTGTGATTGCTTATACACAGAATGGCCAAGCACTAGGATGAGAAAAGCCCTGTAAAAAGCAAATATTAATAGATACTCTTCTTCAGCAGCAGACTGGGAGTCTAGATGGAAGGTTATCTTGTCTTTTTGACTCCATGGGTATTTCATCTAATTATTTTTACTGACATTGTAGGTGTGGCTTGTCACAAGCTCACTGGAGAAGCAAACAACAGCTGAAACTTAGTTCCAGTACAATAAAAATCCAGTTTGAGTTTCTGGTCTTTATCTTGACAGACCAGCGAAGGAAAATTTCACTTCTTGGTATCTACTTGTTCTTGAATGTACATGTTTTCCTGTTATGAAATGCAGTCTCCTACACAGTTTATATTTTGTAAGAAGGCATCTCACCTCCTCCACAAATCTTGGTGCTTTTTTAACCTTCTGTTACCAAAAAAAGTTTTCCTGAGGAATGCAGGAGAGGAAAGAAATAATTTAGCTGTTTAAACATTAAAACCTCACTTTATTTACTTGGGGCTGAGATTTTCTTTTCTGATCTCTAGTTTGCTTCCCATTTACTTACCAGCTGTAAGCTTTGAAGTTGGTTATCGAGCCTCAGGATCTGCAAAAGAAATGTGAATTACATTGTGCTTAGTATGAGAATGACCACAGAGGTACTTGCTGGATACTGGTAAGCTCACAAAATTATTTTCCTCCGAGAAAAGAGAATAGCTGGTATGTGAAACCAGGTGACAGTCAGATCCAAATGAGGCCCCACTCACTGAGATTTTGGTGGGTTTGGCTGTGCAGAAAATGACAGCTTAAATATGTCCCAGCTTGGATCCACAAGGCAAGACTCAATCTTGCAAAGATTTGTTCAGATGCTGAAAACAGAGAACATAAATATTCCTGTGGGACTGTTTGGGTCCTCAAGGACCAAATGCGTGACAAGGATGGAGACAGAGCACCGAAAGCCAAGAAAAGGGTCTCCACATCTCAGTGGGCTGTAACCACATACAGCAAGCTGACACTGAATCAGAGACTGTGATGGACACCTATTAGCACAGTTTCTCTAAAGGAAGGTCTCTTGCACTATAAAGATATTTTCCTATAAGGAACTTGTGGAAACACTGTAACAACAGACACTTAAATCGGGCAACCATTAAAAAATTTTCTCATGCAAAAAAAAAAAACAAACCACTTTCAGGAGCAGGGAAGTGACAAAACTGCACTGATCTTTTCTTTCCACAGCAAACCCCTACAGCCCATTTAATCTATGGAATGGGATGTCTGTGTAACAACTATGAAAACATATATCGTCCATTTCCAGAATTCATCCACTAATATTAGAGGATATAGTCAATACAGATGCTGACAATGAACAAAGAAGAATCACAGTAACTGAAAATTTTGGGGGGATTTACAGAAATATTTCCATTGTCTACAGAGTTACTAAGTATTTCAAAATTAAACACAGGCTCCAGGCTGATATTAAATAGGGATTCTGCTCCAGTTCCCTAAACTGGGTGCAGAAATACTACAATTAATCACTGTGAGGAATGGAAACGCGAGAATGCTGGAGGAGGATAACATGAAGGTATGGCTCACCTTGGAGGTCAGCAGAGTAATCTGCTGGGATACATTCTGCAAGGCACCACTGGCTTTTTTAAGTTCTTGAATCTCTGTGCTACTGTCTCTAACCTAAAGTTAAATGATAGAGATAATGTGAAACAAACTTTGACTTTTCAAAATCTTAGGAAAGTTTAGTCCTTGCATAACTGTACTATTATAAAGTTTACTTAAATACAGACAGCTCTACTACATACACTATTTAATCTTTTCATTATCTTTAGTGATGACAGGATTACTTTACAAGTTTTCAATAGCTTACTTTCATACTGCAATAGCTTACTTTCATATTAGACTGCTGATAGACAGAATATAAAATAAAATACAAAACATATCAAACACTTGTGAAAACAATTTAACTATTTATATGTAGAAATTAAAATGAAAATATATTAAGGGAAAATAACTATATCACCTGACTAAAAAGTTCTGCAAGGTCTTCTCCATTAATTTTTACTTTTCCCAGTGGTCCAGTTCTAAATTCAATATTTTTGCTGGAGCCAGCATGGAACACTAAATTACCCTGCTCGGAGGATAAACGAGGCCTGTTGTATATGTGAAAAAAAATAAAATAAAGACATAATTTAGTTACACATATCTGCCAAAGAGTATGGAAAATAGAGCTGTAGTAAAGCCATTCTGCCCCCATTACCAGCAGTTACAGGCCACCATACCAACAAATGCATTTGCAAGCAATGGTACTTACTGCTCATCATAAGTGGCTCTTTTCTGCCTCTTTTTTTCATGGTGGTTTGGGTCACAGCTCAATCCAGTCAGTAATAACAACACAACCACAAGCTGAGGAGCAGGAAGAGCCCAAAGCATTGCTCTCCTCCAGCTGTCCTGCACTTGAAGTGAAACCTTCAGTGCTGGACTGGGCTGTTGTGAGTCCAGGTGCCCTTTGCTCTCACACAGCTCCTTGTTCACAGGGTGCCCATTCTGCTGCCTTGTCTTGCAAGGGTGAACTTTATCTCAGACACCTTAATTAAAGATTGACAGCATGCAAATCCCCCAGACATTAAATGCATTTTTCTCCTTTTGTCTTTTGGGTTCAGGAGCTTTGAAAGATCATTAAATGGAATCTGCCTGTATTTTATCACTATGTCTTTGCCCTTTGTACAGCTGAGCACCTTTGTGTCCCTGAGCACCCTGTAATCTGCAGAAAGTGCTCTACCACGTGCTGCATCACAGGAGCGAAGAAAAGATTATCTGGCAGCACTAAAGGACCTAAATTTTTACCAAAACAGTCTCCTACCTCAAATGTAAAACCCACAGTGGCTGGCAAGGAATATTTGTATTGAAAGAGAAGCTTCCAGTCAGTAATTTACTGGGCAGATGACACAAACAAGACAGCAGTGCTGAACAGCATGCCATGGATTACAACAGCAAAGTACAATTTTAACTGAATATGGTTGCTCTGACTCAAGGGTGACTCAGTCCCCACATGCTGAGGCTCAGGCTGTTCCTGCTGAAAGCCATGAGAGATTCCATGTCCCACCTCCCCTTTGCTTTTGCCAGAGTCTCCACATTCCCCTTGCACAAGACTGCTGTTCTTTGTTCTTCCAGCTTAGAGGAGCTCTTTCTGTGTTTTCTTTCCTCATGCTAGGAGCTTCCTGACGCCCAGGTCCACCACTGTTCTTTCTGATTTTCCTTTTTGCTTAGTAGACATCTTATTCAGGTTGCTCACATTTCAAAACTCTACTGACAAGAGTTGCAACAGTTGTAGCTTCTCTTGCTTGTAGCATCCTTTAAGCACCAGACTTTCCTGGAAGCCATGCACTTCCTAACCCTACCCAGTCTTTCCTTCTGCTCCAGTTTGTACTTGTCACCTACAGATGTCCCAGAGGTATGTGGAACCTTCCCTGGAGCTGGGGGCTTGAATTCTATTCTTGAATTGAATTCTTGAATTGAACTCTACAGCTTTCACAGATGGAAGCATTATGAGCTCAAACCAACCTGGTAAGAAATTGAATATGGCAACAAAAAATACTAATGTCATCTCAAAAAGAGACAGATGCACACTGAGGACATGAATGCTAAGTCAGAACAGCTAATGTTTGTGGTGCTGCCACAGATCATGTGATCTTCACTGTGAATACCAAAGTGGTTTAGGCTGTATCAGCTGTATCCCACCATTTTCCCAAAACTTAGATTTGTACTATATGTTATTATCTGCGTTTTCATAAACTTACCTTGGAATTCAGAACACCACCAGCCCGCTGACCATGTCCCTTGTGCTCCCACTGGGTGTGATGCAGGTAACCCAACAGTCGCTGCTGCTGCGAGGGATCTGGAAGGGTGGTGGTGAGGCTCCTTCTGAGCCCATGGGAGACAGCCCATCCCATGCACCTGCTGGTGAGGAAGGAGGACAGCTCTGTGTATATTCACCTGCTCTGCAGCAGGGAGTCTATCTGCTGTTCCTGCCAGAACAGAGAAACATAAGGAAAACTTTGCATGTGATGTCCTTTACCAACATGAGGGATAATATTTCCATAAATATATAGAATTTTGTTGTAGGAAATATGACTGCTCCATTCAATCCACATGAGCTATGTTTTTTTAATATCAACTGAGAATCTGTCCCTCCACCTTTTTTATATTTACTATTGTGCTTTTTGCTCTGAAACCTCTGTTCAGGAATAGGACAGCATAGGCAAATTATCAATATTTCTGTCTAGTC
The DNA here is from genome assembly GCF_050655825.1 of Lonchura striata. Lineage (NCBI taxonomy): Eukaryota > Metazoa > Chordata > Aves > Passeriformes > Estrildidae > Lonchura > Lonchura striata. The sequence continues at coordinate 20,764,505 of NC_140704.1, read as the reverse complement.
GACCAGACACCTTCTGCCTCTGGGTATCCTGGCACTGTCCATTAAACTGGTGCTCATTAACATTCTTCCTGTTGATTTTGAAGTCTGTCTGGTGGGGATTTTTTCCTCTTTTTGCTTTGATTTTCTTTTTGTTTTTACTGAGTTTGTGTAACTGTCAGTTGGATGTCAACTTGAATAAACTCCAGGCCAACTACACCTGCACTCCGTAGCAGACTGACTGAATGTCTGTGTACTCCAGGAACTTACTTTCACAAAGTCCATTTTATGCTGACATTTCTTATCCTGGCCTTTGACTGTGGCCCACAAAATCATTTCTTTCCTCTCTTCATTTCTTTTGAATGCTGAGTATGCATTGCCCCTCTCTGCCGCCCATCAGACCTTGATTCAGGCTTTCCTTTCCAATTAATTAACTCCAATAAACCAACAATCAGTGAGCAATAAACTATTAAGGATGAAGACAAGGCAAGGAAGAAGAAGAAATTCATCTTCTCTTACTGCAGGCTTTATAGCTTAGAAAATGGTTGGCCTGAGGACCAGCTGATTTTGACTATGCACTGATTATAGGGTGGAAAGAGAGGGTTGGACACCCACCTATTTGCATGACACACTATTTTCCATTTCATAAGACCTTCCAGATTTTAGTTAATTTAGTCTTCCTAGTGAATGCACCTCAGGCTGGCCAAATTGAGAAATCTATAAACCTTCTTAAGGACAGAAATAGGTCCACACCTTCTAATTTTACTGTAATATATTCAATTGAGACATAATTTTTGGAGGAACATAATGGAAAAGATACACATTTCTGGCACAAGAATAGGGGCTGTTCTTTCTAACAAGAAGAGCTGGCATGAACCTCTCCTCCTGGGACAGGTCATTCATTACCTCCCTAAGATGAAGGCTCAGAAAACAGCTCTAAAGAGCATAGGTTGTGTGCATATTTGGCAAGAGTAATGGAGTGTTTGTCTCTAATTCTGGTTGAAGTTCATCCTGTACTAGCAAGGACTACAATTTACCACCATCTTGTGTAGCTGTGTGACATGAAATGGTGGTATTCCTCTATTTCTCCAGCAGTATGTGCCTGCAATGCAAAGATAATGGTGTAGAAGACAAGAGCTGATTCAAATCAAGGCCACATGATTCAATACACATTAATTACTCCTAGGAAGTAACTCAAATACATGGACATTATGAGAGTTTTTGACAATTTTACCCGTTTAAATGGAGGAAGAGCAGCCAGTGGTGTGTATTCAAACCTGGTTAATTTTTTAACATTAGACTAAAAAATAATCAATTTTTTCCCTCTACAGATGCAAAAAAAACCCCAAAATCCTTGATCCTTGTTATTCAATGTTATCACTTTGCAAATAATTATAAATCCAGTCCATTGCTGGTTAAATACCAAGTAGAACACATTTAGAGAAGTCTTCCCTCAGCTGTGCTCATATCTCCCAGTACTTCTGTCTTCACTTTCCTGGATCCTCCTTCATCTTTCTTCCTAATAATAACCTAGAGTTCAAAAGTTACACACAATGTATGAAGTCATACTGTTACCTCCACATAACTGCAAATTCATGGTGTAAACCCAGCTCCACATTGAACTCAGGATATCCTGTGTGTTCCTACAGCTCTGAGACAACCACGCACAGAGTTGGTAGGAGGCCCTGTGCAATGGATCAGAAACCATGGGGTTTACATCAAACATGGGTGACTCTGAAAAGTAACATTCCCCTTGCTTTTCCTTACCTACAAGCACCTACCATCAGTCTTTCCCCTTCTTCATGAATGTCTTGAGAGTTTTATGGCCACAGCACCTTCCCCAGGGGCTGCAGCTGTTCAAGCCTCCATTTCTCACACCCCTCCTAAAGGATTTCTTTTTCTTTTCAGCATTCTGCTCCCTGCCACTTGTTTAAGATTCTGCTTCCTCAACACACTTGATGAAGTTCATAAGTTACCTGCTAATGAAGTTAAACTACCTGGCCAGGAAATTGAGTTTTTCAGTTTTTAATAGCAAATGACAAAGAGTCTTGATTTAGGTAACCATTTAAGCTGAAATTGATCTACTGTCCAAATTCTCCCTGGATTCCTTTATTATCAGTAAGATTTAACAGATTAGTTTTTTAGTTTCCTTATGAGAGTTTTATTTTATTTCTTCTTTCTGGTTTTTCTTTCTACACATTGTTGTTTCTATAAACCACTTTGATGCCTCCTATTCTCCATTTCATTCTTTTTTGCAATTAGGTTAATGAAAAGCTTCCAGTCAGTTGTATTGGCTTTATTCTTTTCTATTGATTATTCCAGTCCTTTTAACACATTCCAATGGCTTTAACATACACTGGAGTTATTTTTAGGGACTTCCATTGGCATAGCCACCCTTCTTCACTAATAACCCTAAAGCCATGAATGGACAGAACCTGCACAACCTCCCTCAGATTCATTCTGTTCTGTACTGCTGGCTTTCACCAAGAAGCTCAGTACAAGCCATGTCTGTAAAGTGTTTGCTGTGTCTTGAGGCTGTGGCTGTAAGTACTGGCATTCTGTCACCATACTAAAGAAGCAAAAAGAGTCATCATCCTGGGATAGAAAAGATCTCTCCAGGTCAGTGGATCCTCCAGGTCACTCCAACAGTGGCCAACAGCAGACAGGAAATGAAGGGTACACAAAGGGGTGAGCAGATACAGTACCTCCCCCAGGTACTCTTTTGGCCTCCAGTTATTTGCAGTTCAGGAACTTCTTCAGTCAGAAGATTTTTCTTACAAGAACTTGTCCAGTCTCCTCCTTCTCCACAAGTTTCTCTTTATAACACAAGTGCAAAGAATGAGTAATGCCTTACATTAATTGTGGCAAATAAACAGTGAAAATGCCAATAAAAATATTAATTCAGGGAAGAATCCCATTTTAAGTGTATAATTTATAAACAGAATGAGACTAGTTTATTTTTAAAATACATACAGGCAAACATTTGAACTAATAAAGACTATTAGTTGCAACTACATCTGAGAAAATATATGTAAAATATATGTACTCAATCAGCATGCTTTGCTTCCAAGTGCCAGTTGGCAATTTAAAAATATTTGAATTGAAAAGGCCCATTGCATGGACAGAAGCACAACACAAACATGCTCTCACTGAAGTTGGGATTTCAGGATGTATTCCTGCATCTAAAATGAGAGACATTCCTCCTTGGAGGAGATTTCAGGAACTTTTTTGCTGCAATTTCCCAAATCCTAGTGAAAGGCATCCAACCAGAGTGGCCATCTGACATCCAACAACTCTCTCACTAAAAGTGTTGTATTCCAGTTGATTTAAACCCTTCCAACTCTGCTTCTTGTTTCAGCAGAGCTCTTACCTGAGAAGGCTCCTCATCCAGCTTCCTCCCACTGTCAACAGGACCAGGTGGAGGACAATCAGAGAACAATCCAGCTCTTTAGCCTTCACGGACAGCAGCCTGGCCCTCTTGGGCCATTATTTCTTTTCTTTAACAGCTATAACCAACAAACCTTACAATCAACTAAAGACAAAAATAACAGAAATCTTGTCCTGCTCTTTGCAACAACATTTAAATTGACATACTATCACTACTCAGTATTTCATAAACTTCTCCTAATGAGGTTGTAACACTACAATACTCATTTGCACAGGTGAAGGGGAAATGGCTACTGGAATTAATTTTGGGCTCTATGTCTACTTTTTCATGGTTTCACAGTATTTTTCCATGGGTATTTCTTTGATCACTTCCATTTTATACAATATTTACATAACACTGCTCAGAAATGCTAGTGCTCTTAACCAATTATTATTTAATCTCTTCTAAATCCTTACTAATATGTCATATTCTTTAAATAATATGCAGAAAAAATACAACACTTATGTGGTTGTAAATACATAGAAGACAAAATATATTAAATTGCTAAGGAAAATAAATATAATTCAGTATTTATACAAGAATTCAAGTGTTAAACTTTGTATGAACAGCAAGAAGAGGAGCTAAAGGACAAGCTGATAATTGAATAATTCATCCATGAGATGTAACAAATATTTTCAAAATTTTCCACTTATTTTAGAAATGTGTAATAACTGCTAAAACAAATTGTATAGTCATTGAAGCATTGGGACTGTTCAGATTTATATTGAAATATCTCTGTCAAAACCAAAATGTTCTTTTCCTTGTTTAAATTTAAGAAATAGCTATCATCAATCAATGTTTTCTCAGACTGTAATACAGACATTCCTGAAAAGCCTTATAATTGTCCTATCAGACAAAAGTGAGATAAAAAAGGCTCTGGACAGGAGCGTTACATTCACTGCATGCAAGGATGTACCTCCACTTCAAGCATCAAAAAGTACTCAAACTCATTGCATTAAAAAAATGGTGTTTTAGTAATTTTGCTGCTAGACAGGTTTCTTCATGAGTATAGGGAAACCCCACACTAACTCAGATAAAAACTAGCTGGTATAGGGAATATTTTTGTAAGTCAATCTGCAAGCTTAAAAAATGACTACATAAATATAACAACACCAAATATGACAACCTTTTTCTCAGTGGAAATTCTCAAATTTAAGGGACTACAACCACATTACCTCACTCAGATAATAAAATGTAATTAAGGCATGCAAATGAATGAGGTACAAAATCAAAAATCAGATTCTGGGTATCGTCCTCCCTTTCCAAAGCTGTTTTCCAGATTTTACTTCTTCACCTTTCAGCTGCTTTTGTAATCACATTTCATTGCAGTGAAAATGCTTAAGCTGAAGTTGCAAAGTACAGCAATGATGTAGGCTGCAAAGTACTTAGGATTAGGAGACTGCCTGGAAGAGGAAGCAACATGATCATCAAGTGAGGTCAAGCAGGTACAACCCAACAGAACTCAGTAAACCAGTCTATTAATAACAAACCAAGGGGATAAGCAGCACTCACTCAATTCAGCTGCACCAGTATTACAGGGTTAGCAGGGGTAAAATACACAGATATGTATTTACAACTCTGAATTATTTCAATTTTTTTTCCTTCAGAAACAGCTCAAATTAGCAAACAGATTCAGTCTTCACAATCATATTGAATTAAAGTTCACTATCCATATGCAACAGGCTCTGTATTACTGTATCAGTTTTAGGTGCAGCTAGGTACATTTCGATTTACACTTCAACACTAATTTACAAGTGCATATAAAGCATTAAGATATGTTCTACACACAAAGGAATTGAAAATTAATTGTTAATAATAATCTTTTTCCAAATATTACTACAGTGAAGCAGAATGAATAGAATATTTACATGATTTAGCAAAAGGAAATTCCAATTTATATTATCAAATTGATATCCTTTGTTTTCATACCTATGTTTGGAACATAATAGACAGCAATAGATCTTTATACAACCACATTTCTACCAAGAACAAGACAAACAAGACCATACAGATACTAGTTATTGATCTGGCTGATAAATCTACACAATAACCATTGTGGGTATAGGTAACCATGGTTCACTGTCAAAACCCACCTGCTCTTTGCAGTTTAGTAGCCAGCACAGCAGTACTTTTTTGATATTTCAGTACTACAAGTGACCAGGTGAGAACAGAGGCCAACTTCACCTTCTCTAGGGCTTTCTCCAGAGCACTTTCAGGAGAAACCATTTCCATTTCTCTTTTACAGCTGGAACAGCCCAAGTGGGCAATATACTCCTGGAGAATCAGACAGGCTGAAGTAGGTCAACCCAAGCTTTCCCTGGTATAACAAAGCAGCAGGCAAATCAAGACTGAAGAAGAAACGCAGGACCCAGCATAAGATAAAGCTGCATGAATTTATCTACATACATTTATTTTTAAATTGTTTTCTGGACTACAGCAGATTAAAATAACTACAGTATCTCTACAGCAGCTCTGCTCTCTGTGGTCTTCACTTTCTCCTGCACTACCAAACCCAGATGGAACATACCAAGACTGCTCCAGTGTCATCCCACTGGTTGGGGGGAGAGAGGGATGAAAACTCAAATCATTTTTAGGGCTGGCAACTTTAACTTACTGCTTAGGTATATGATCAACTACAAAATCCTTCTGTCTTCTGGCACATAATCTCCCTAAGGATGCTTACTAAGTATCATTTTAACTCTTCCTCACTCAAGCTGTTTTTAATCTAAATACCAATGGGAAAATCCCAAAGAAAGATAACTAGATCACATGCTTCTTTAGAGGGCTTTCAGTTTTCCCATCATTTTCTCCATAATTTCAGAGGTACTGAACTCACAAGACTTGATTACAAACCCACTGAGTCCAGCTCTATGAGGCACTGTGCAGGGGAGCACTGGGGATGGCCACATGCAGTGGCTTCACCTCAACACACACTCCTAACCCCAGCACTACTACCAAGGTTTGTAAAGAAATTTTCAGAAGAAGCCCATATAGCTTTTCTCCAGTTCTTATGTCACAGAAACCTAAACATGGAGCTTTACATTTTTTTAATGTCTTTTACATGTAGGTCTTTGGTAAGGAGCAGTGATCTTATCCTGAATAATACAAGAGAAACAGGGAAGTTATTGTCAGGCCTGTGATAATCTTGAAATATTTTCATTCAGCTGCAACTAAACAAGTCATTCCAGACAAATACAGCTGGGCTCCAGAATCCTATGAGTATTTAAAGATAAGACAACCATAAAGAACAACACTAGGTTTTAAGAATTGTATATAAAATATTGAATTTATTAGTTTCATGAGCTACAAAAATCACATCAAAATTTCAGATCATATATACAGTAAAACTTTTCAGAATGGATCACTTACATTTAAAGATTAAGACATTTTTCACATAGAATTTAGTCTCTGCACCTAATTGAAACAGCTTTCACAGCTTCACACAGTACTGAGTAAATGGCTTTAAGATAAAAAATAAAATAAAAAAGTAAAATATAATACTCTTATCCTTTCTCATTTAAGTATTTGCATATGCTGCCATTTTTCATTTTGCAAACTATAAAGAACTTTTAAATAAAGCAAAGAAGTCTGTAAATTGCCATTTAAATTAAACACCTATAAAGTTTAAATCCATCATGAATGCAAGTTATTAAAAAGATATCAAAACTTTTCAGCAAAATGTCTGGACAAATACATTGGCAAGCTCTGGTTTTTGTCCACGTTCCATCAGCTTTCTCCCAAAAGGCGGAAGTATTTTCTGTCACCAGTCCATATGCATCAGTTTCAGGTTCTAAATTATTCAAGTAGAATGGAGATCAATTTTGCCACCACGTGTACGTTGAGGCTGTTTCCCAGAAGACGATAGCATTGCTTTACTGTTACCTTTTCAGGAAAACCTAAAACAAAAACATATAGTGCAACATCACTAGTCTGGGTTTGTTCCTACTTTTTAGTCTAATTTTTCTTTTCAGTGAACATTTCTTAGTGTAGTTATCACAAATTGCAGCAGGATTCACCCTCTCTCCAGCCCCCCACAAAATTCACAAAGTTACAAAACCAATTCACAAGCAATTAACTGGATTTATATCAGTTCTTCTATTATCAATACTGCCATCTATGAAGTTTCACAAGAAGCTTCAAAACATTCCTCTGTTGTGTAACTACTGCTGATCTACCTTCCCTTCAGAGAGCTCAAAACATCCAGCAGTCTCAGGGAGGGGCAGCAGCACTAAATCCCTGCACAACTGCTACTCTAGATAACATCCACAGAAGAACACGACCACAGCAGAAAGAAAATGTGACAATTCTGCAGATGGACTAAACTGTACTTCATAAGCTTTATATTGTACTTCCCACATGATCCCCTCTATCAGTTCAGTCAAATCACAAGTCTCTCAGTGCAATATACCACCCATACAGATTAAATGATGAGCAAGGCTTATTCAGTGAGTGATCAAGCAGTTGAACAATTTCCATGTAATTCAATGCTGACCCCATTAAACACACTCAGAAATACAGACAGCAGGAGATATGTCCTTCCCATAGTAAGTGCATGGCCTGGCAGAAAGGGAGAGCCAGTAAAAATGACACCAGCCCAGGTATTGTGAAAGAGCTGTGCTGTGTAGTGACGCCCAAGCTCCTGAGAGTGAAGCCCTTTTGAGCAGCCAGTTTGTCTGCTCTGTCCTTGTTTGCACTCTTACCTTACTCCAACTGTGAAAGGTAAAGTACATTTGCTTCAACCTGAGTGAAAGATGAACAGCAGTGGCGACTTAACTGTTAGGGTCATATAGTAAACTGCTGAAATTTGACCACGTTCAATTATTTCATCATTCCCTAAGAAGAAACATGCAACTTTGACTCAGAGGTCATCACCACCCCAATTAGCTCAGATGCACAAGCACACTGTGAGTTCAAGTAGTGGTATGTATGTTCCGAAATTTTCACAGCTGTTCAGAAAAAATTCTGTTCCAGAGAGAGCTCAGGAGAGAACGTGGTTGGACAGTTATTGAGCCAAGGGAGGCTCTGAGGAGGAGGTGGTGTCTGGGAGGAGTTGTTCCATCCTTCTCTGCCAGTTATTAATGCCTCGAATGTAGGCTGCTTTGGTAAACACATCTTCTGCCAGCTCCATCCACTCTGCCCAGCTTCCTGGCATTCACATTTGGGCAACCGTTCCTCTGTCTTTGGAACAATCATTTGCACTCCCACACACACTTCCTTAGATGGAGTTTTCACATTCCATCAATGAATAAGGTACAGAATAAAAGCATTTTAAAAGCACACATGAAAATAAATATGTATTTATGTACACACACATGCACTTACAGCCCAAGAAGCCTATCTGAATACTGAAAATGTCAGAATTTTTCCTTCTACCTTTTGGCAACCAAAAGCCAAGAATTAATTTTCAGAACACATGGTTTCCTTTATCCCAAACCTCCTCCCTCTGACTGTTAGCATTGTCTTGCTCTTTCTATCTTCTTGGCTCCAGAGTGGCCTACATCAGAAGGTCAGATTCAACAATACTCTCACTGCAGCATTTATGTCACACACAGTACCTGAGGACATTGAGGTCTTAACAGCACATACTTCCCCACCACGCTGGGTTTTGTTTCCTAAAAGCTTGCATGCATTGTTAATAAGAAAAATGGAAAACACATCCTGACACCACTCTCATGAAAGCAGGTCACAGGTGCAAGAACACTGTGTTCACTTTTAACGATATTGCTGTGGGACCCACCAGAGTGACTAAGACAAATTACTGCAGTATTTCATTGAACTACACTGCAATTACTATCTATACCTTTTGATGTTAAAAGCACAAATAAATCTGGTCATGTTAAGAGTGAATAATGACATTAGCTCTGGACCTCACATATTATAAAAGGCCATCAACTTCTTAAAATGCAGAACCATTTAGACAATCATGTTTCTTCTGATGATACTGTAGCGGCACTAGTAACAGCATCTGTTAAAAAGCTGCTCACAGTCTGTTCATATAGTTTTCAGCTTATAGTTTCCTCATGCTTCAGTTTCTTGGACCAATAATGTATTTACAGTGGGTACAATTCCAAGCTTCCTGGTTTTGCAAATTTCAGCCTCAATGTTGCTGTCACTATAGAACACAGTAGCAGAGAACTTTTATCACATTTTGCTCTGAAAATACCATATTTCACAATAATTACTTGAAGTTTAGCATAGGAGAAATGCTGTCAGGGCAACACCCTTTGCTGAAGCCATAAATATATCCACTTAAAAAAAAAAATCCAGAGCTTGCAAATTCTCAAAGGAAACTGAGATTATAGTACCTAAATTCACTAAAGATTTCTATCAGCCTAGAGTCAAATGACACTTTTTTTAAGCAGAAAGTGGGAAAAGTTTTAAACACAAAGAAATGTCAGACTTGTGACTCAGTGCAGGGGGAAATGCATGTTCTCTGACTCAGGAGTATATGCCAGAGGAAACCTCTGAATGAGAGTTAGGCTTCCTTTATGTGTCATCAAAGTTGGAAAAGCACTACAGAGAGAGAAGGGAACTGCACGGCAGTTATAATACTAACTGCCTTTTGCCTTATGGCAAAAGGCTACTCTCCATTGGAAGGTGGAATACCAAACAACAAAAGACAGGTCTGCTAAATGAACACATTGTACATGGTGATGATCTGGATGAGCCTCAAATTCAGAAGCCTGCTTTGTCTTCAGAGTTCAGTTCTGGTTTGCAAAAATATTGAACCTCACAGGTGTCTCTGCAGATGAACTCTGAACAGAAAGCAAGGTATCACTCCAAGCACTATGAAATTATAAAAGTCAAGTTTCACAAACTGATCACTCCAAAGAAGTGGAGTCTTTCTAACATAAATCTCTCCATTGTCTCAGTTCTCCCTTTGCAAAATACAACACATTAACCCTACTGCACCTCTCAGTAATGTTGCAGAGACTGATTAACAGTGGAAAAGCTCCAGGTGTATTTAAAAAAAGAGAAAATGGGCAATTTCGTGCTCAAGAGACCTTGAGCACCATGATAAACCTATACAAGCCCATTCCAGCTCTGTTAAGTTCAAATATCTTGTCATCAGTCTACATGAATATGAAACAGAGCTGTGCTAAGAGGCTGTCTGCAAATAGAACAGAACCATTAAAGACAAGAGGCCATGAAAAAAACATTGCATGTTGGTATGTAACAACACAGCACACACTTGCAAACTCAGAAACATGTAAGCTTAGTGCTGGCAGCTCTAGTTTCACTGTGCAACCTTGATAATGTTATCCAAATGTAGCAATTTTGAATATAACAAGTAATAAATAAAAAACAAACTACATCTGTGAAAGAAAGAAATACACAGAAACAAGTCACATTTCTCAGAACTCTAAGTCACTAAGGAAGTCAAAGCAAAAGATAACAAATTACTCAAGGTCAGTGCTGTCTTATTCTTTGAGCAATCTGGTCTAGTGGAAGGGGAAAAAGATGATCTTTAAGGTCTCTTCAAACACAAACTCTTCCATGATTCTGTGTATTCCTCTGTTGCTGAGTGACAATAAATTGATCTGATGTGATGTCAACAGGACAGTTTCTTAGCAGACAGTAACAGCTACACTTTCCTGTTTGCCCTTTTTAACAAGGAGAATTCTGATGAATTTACTTCAGGTTTAATTCTTGTTCATGTGTATCCAGTGTACTGATACTGCTGGGTCTTGTTCCTTGACTCCTTCCTCAAAAAAAACAACCACTTAGAAAATGAAGAAACTGACCAAGGGCTGCCTTCTCTAGAAAATAGAGATGGCTTAGTAAACTGGTTACTCCTCAACAAAGAAATATCTGTAGCATCTGAAATTCCCTGTCAGCAGCTGTACATGTGTGGAAGGGAGAAAGCAAGCAGTTCAAACACTGAGAACCACAGACTTCCTAAGCTAGCCTATGTTGATTACCACAGTTGTGAGTAATACTGACTGCTGAATAAATAGTTTCAACGTTAAACAAAGGTATTCCTTCACTGTGCTTCACTAACAGAGCATTTTGCATGCCAAAACCTTCTTCTTAGCTTATGAAGATAAACTTCATCACAGAAGCTGGCTCTTACAAAACATGAAAAAAACTAGTGGAATTTTAGAGACATTCAAAGTTAGCCAAACAACAAGAATCAATCAATCATAAGAACTGAGTGGTCTGAAAAAAAAATGCAAAATAAAGATTGGATTAGTCCCAGTAAAAAAAAAATATATATCTTGGCATTTCTGAAGAATAATGTAGAAGTGTGTATTTTGCAGCACATACCAAATTCCAAAGGGAATCCATGAAGATTTGCTATTTCTCTTGGGGTAAAGTACCTCAGTCTTAGTGTTGATAATTTTATAAGCTGCTCTTCTTCTGGTAATTCGTCAATGTGTTTAAACACTGATTCAAGCTATGAAAAATAATAAAACCAAGAAATATGACTGATGCAAGCCAGATATGCAAAATTTACAGTCACATCTTAATAGAATATTTCCTTAATTATCCAAGTGACAAAGACAATAGCATGTTTTGCTTGAAAGTGTCATTCGTACTCTGTTCTTGCAGACAATATCTCAACACACACACTTGCAAGAAAGAAATCAATATTGGCATGAGGATGTTCATCATTTCTTCCTCCAATTCCAAGCTATACCAATACTTAATGGGGCAAAGAATAAACATTTGTTAATGACAAAGGACAGTGACTCAAAATAACTCAGTAACAGACCATTCATACCAAATAAGCTGTGTGGATGCAGCTGTTTATTATTAATACTCTAGCTTTGAGATTATCCTGAGTCCCAGAGCTGCATTCCTCTTATGCTTAGAAATGCCCTATAATATTATTGAACAGCACAGAAGTGCAGGAGGAAAGGGTTGTGTACAACACAGACTTTGTGAAAAGTATCTTTGAATGCTGATTAACCAGTACATTTATTACCTTCCCCAATGCCTAAATACCACTTGGTCATGAGCTTAGCATCAATAGTAGAACTTTTCAAAACACTCTTCGCAGATAAATAATAATTTTGAAATTCAAACATGTTAAATATCTGACAATATTTCCTGAATTATATGCATACAAAAAACAGCTCTTGATTCACTGTACTGTAGGTTCTCCATAGAACTAGTAATTTTTAAGGTTTTCACATACCCTTGTGAAACCTCTGTATGACATGACAGATAGTAAAATAATAGGTACTCATATTCTCCTCACAGAGAGACACAGTTATAATTTTGGTCTAAACAAACTGCTGTCTAGGAACACAAAGTAATCCAATTGGAAACTCAGCTGCAATAAAATGTACATTTAAAAGATTTTTTCTTATAATATTCAGAATAACAAAGGAGAAGACAGAAAAAAACCCAAGCTTTGAAACAAGTCTCAAGTTTTAAAATAAGTAATTTTAATATGTTAGATCGCACACTTACCTGTACATCTACTGCTGTTTGCAGAACTGAGCCAGTCCCTTCTACATAGTGTCCATACCTAAACAACAACAATAACAAATTGATATTTGTATTTTCACTTGATTTCATGGCCTTGACAACTGCAAAGGTGCAGGGAGGTTACTTAGGTTCCTTAGCCTTGATGAACAAACAGCCTCCTGGACAGATATAGCAGAAACTCTTGTTATAAACTCTGCTAACCCTGGAGTGCAGTACCCTCTGAATGTGCTCTCTGGGAATGAGTCTGCCCTCAGTGCTCAAGGGTTTATCCACACTAGTGTCTTATACATGGCACCTACACAAAGCCAAGGAATTCAAGAATAGGAACACCAAAAAAAATCCCCATCTACATTGCCTAACCCAATTTTACATTCAGCAAAATGTGTTAAAGGTCAAATGGTCCCAGAGGTTCAAATTAGTACTCCTTATTAAAAGGAGGACCACTAGTGTGAGCCTCCAGATTTCATGTCAAAGCATTAGGAACAAAGTGGTTCAGTCAGGTTTAACTTCTGGTTGCTTGTAGATTTTCTACTGAAGGAAGGGTGATGGCCAGGCATCTATGCAGAGCAGAAGACAGAAATAAGAAGAAAAACAATTAAATCCAAGTAAATAGTAAGTAAACTTGAATTCTCAAATTCAGCTGTTCTGCATGCTTTGTGGTTGACTGCTTAACAACATGTTTACTCTGTAGTCTCTTCAAGGCTATCATTTAAATATAATCATGGGCTTTCAGAAACATGCTCTGTTGGTGTAACTATGGCAGTTTGAACATTCTGAACAGAAAGAGACTGAGTCAAGACAACAGATGTCTTTGTCCTGTGGAAGGACTTCAGAAGATCCCCTGCATTACAGGGATGTGGTCTGCATCAATTGTTAACAGACACTCTTCTCTAGTTTTATCTGTACAACTGTAAAGGAAATTATAAAGGTCTTTTGTTCCACTTGGGACCCATTCCTAAAGCATGGCACTAGTTATGTTTCAAGCCTCTCTAACTCCACAGCGAATGAAAGAATACTCTCCCTTCAGCACAGACACAATGACCCAGCATGGCTCAATCTTGAGTATTTCAACCTCAGCTGAAAAAGCTACAATTAGTTCTGCCAGTAACAGCCAGAGCAGCACTCATTTTAAAACAAAGTGGTTACAAATCTTCCTCAGGATTAGAACACCTAAACACTGTTACAGATTAAATACATGTGGAATCTGTTTTGTAAATATATCATCTTTAATTGGTTAGTTGCATTCTGCAAATTCCCTAACACAAAGTTTAACAATGTGATACACACAGCACTGAGGAATCCTCATCCTCTTATATAGCATCTGGTAATATTTCAGTTTACTATAACTGAGCCAAAATGAATAAATGGGGTAAAATTCAGAGTGGTATTGAAGTGTTTTATTGGGAAAAATAAATATTCCTGTCTAAATAACTGGCACTAGAGTACAGAACTCCACCCCCCGCAAAAAACAATACAGTTGGTGTCTGCATGCACTGAAGGCTGTCTGTGTGTATGCGTGCTGGTTTTTAATACAAATGTGGGCATATGGCTAATGTAATGTTAGCTGGATTTTTTTATTATTATTATTGAAGGTGCTGACTACAGAAAAGTTAACATTCCTACCTTAGACCCAGAACATAATTAAATTTTGTCACAGTAAAAAAATGACATATTGATTTTCTGGCAAATTTCATTACAAGTTTCATTACAAGTTACTATGAAAGAAGTTGGCTTAAGAAATTACAGTCTTCAATTTTCATCTGATTCAATATTCCCTGCCTCTTTTATTTCTGTAAGTTTGAAAAAAAATCTTTTCATTTCATACATGTATTTTTTCTGGGTATATTGTGTTGCAATATTTTGACTGACAGAAAGTAATTTCCACAAAGCAAGAAAACTCTTCTGTAATTGATATTTGCACTATTTTAAAAGATATCACTTCTCTTGTCAACAGCATATCAAAAATTTAAAGTATATCTGGAATTACTACATCTAGAGAAGTTAGATACTATTTTTATTTCCTCTGTCCTTTAAAATAGTCAATTTCCTTTTAAAACTTCAGCCACCACAAACACACTCCTAAGAGAAACCACGGTGGTGGTAGTCTCATGGAACTCAACAATCATTCACTAAGTGCCCAGGAAGTCAGGATCAGAAGGGCACACCGAATTACCTGCTTGATCTCTCATGCATTACAGGCCATTACATTTTGCTGTATACTCCACCAAAGCTTTTCAAATGACATACTCTGATATAGCAAAAATCACTGATGAGCTATCTGTGTTTAAAGTCCCTGAATTAGAAAGGACTAGAGAAGGCATATCCAGATTATTTCCATCACATGAACCTTGATAGAAATACCTGAAAACCAAAGAGAAAAGAGGGAAATTTTTCTCCCACTCTCAAAGCTGATGGTCAGCACAACTTACAAGAAAGACACCAGACAGGCACAACAACAGACAGATACTCTGTACTATCCAGAGTGCTGTTCCACCCCATTCAGGGGTCTTTTTCCTAGATCTCATGCTTCAGAGAAATATAAAAACAGAACTTCTGGAACAGATGCAGAAGGGACTTATTTTTGGCCTCAGAAAGTGACTTTAATGAGATGTAATTATAAACTCTCTTAATGAAGAGCTGTAAATGAGATGATTCCACTGAGAAACATGTTGGCAACCTTATTCCCCAAAGGCTCTTGGAAAACAGAACAAAGATGGTAGATCAGACAGAGCTACCACCACAACTACCTCCATATCAGCAGAAGGATAAGAGTCACCTTCCCCAGTGTCAGATTTCCTACCAAGTACAGAGACTTGATTTTAACTACTCAGGAGCGTCCTTGAGTGTGATTTTGATAAATATGACCACAAACTACTATGATGTATTTTAGTGAAACCACAAGTGGCCAATTACTTTTGATGACACTTAAGGCATACATAGACACATCAGACACCATTCTGGCTAAGGGTTTTTTTGACTAATTTAGTTAAGAAAGATATTCTGCAAGATGCTGACTCCTCCTCATCTCAAAAGAGTGAGGGCAGAAAAGGCACATACATATATATCAATGAGACCTGAGGGAAAGCCTTTCCCACTGCACAAATTTCAAACTTAGAAATTCTTTTTCTCCTTCTTTACTGTATAAAAGTTAAAAAAAACCTGCAGGAATTCTGTCAATCTGGCAGTCTAATTTCTCCTAATTAAAAAAAAAAAACGTTACAATTAGCTTTAACTCATCATCTAAGACATTTTATTGAAACACTCAGCAAACTCAAAAAACCAATCAAATTAGAAACATTTATCAGAATTAAAAATTCCCGCAAATTTTCAGGCTCCAACCAGAATGTTTCAATACAAATGCATTCAGTGGAAAAGCTCCTGACCAGGTGTCCATGGAGTTTCAGAACACTCACCAACTTCTAGAAGTCAAACTTAAAATTGCAAGGTACAAATCAGAAAACTACTAGACAGAAAAGCACTGATGTTCTGCTCCATCAAGTATGATTTGTAATGCACCAATCTAACTGGTTTCATGACAATCCACAGCTATTCTGATCTACATAGCTGAAAAATCCAAGAAATCAATAAAATGAACAGTGGAGACAGACTTAATGAGGAATGGATCTGTCATGCATGAGACTTTGTAACTTCATTGAGCAATATAAAGCAATTCATTAATGAATCAGCACTATACCAGTCTACTGGAACCATATTTCCGCAGGGATAATTAAGCTTCTGTGAAGGTCAACAACAAATGGCAACTGTCTTTTGTGAATGCCTTTTTGGAGTGGACACATGATGTTCTGCCAGACAGATTCTCATGTAGGCATTCCACTGGACCAGAAAGCACAATATATAAGGAGATTTCTTTCAAAGGCCTAGGATTTTTTGAAAAAACACCTATGATTTTACAGACACAAGCGAGAAAATACACCTAAATTTTCAGGACATGATTTAGCAAGATATCTTCTTGGCAACTTACCCTTTTGTAAAGCACGTGGATCTCCGGCAGGTGGGTTTAACAATGTCTAACAAGAGAGCATAGCGCAGTAAGGACTTTGGTGGTAAGAAATATTGACTCATTTCTTCATTTTCCTCTTCCAAGAAGTCTTTTAGCATTTGAATAGAGGAATCATTATCCTGATTATGTTTCCTTTCCATTTCTTCTACTGTTTCAAGCTTAAACAGAAAAGGCCCTTTTGGTAGACTCTTGCTGCTGGAATCTGGACCAATGTTTGGATCCAGATTCTTCTCCTCAGAGGACAAAGAAGAACTGGTTTCACCCACTTTGTCAGCGACTTTTTCCTTGAGTACACCTTCTGGATCCCGATCTGGGAATCTTGTCAATATCTAAGAAGAAATTGTGACAAAAATAAAATTAAAGAACTGTATTTAATAAACAACTTGACAGTCAACCACAAAGAGAGTAAGAATTCCTTCTGAGATGCTCACAATAACCTTTAGATGTCATTTTCATGAATATTTAAAAAGTAGTAGTATCAAGATTAGTTGACCTATTGGCAATGATGTCAGAACAGCCTCAAATAACTGCCTTTGCAGAAAGACCTTTCCAAGTGTGTAAAAAATATAGCAGTATGCTTGTTTTCTAGCCCACTATCAGGCTAGAAAACACATCTCCCAACTGTCTAAAGCCATCTAAGCCACAAATTTGCACATCAGTCCTTACAAAGCTCAATATCCAGGCTGAAAAAGGAGACAGAAGTTAACTTTTCTGTTGGACTCACTCACTCTTCTCCATTTATCAACACACAGCACTAAACTGAAAACTTAACCCTCACTCTTCATGAAATGAAGCAAACTGAAGTAACATGAATAGACTCACTTGACCAGGAGCTTGAAAGGAAAATGGTTCTTGTTGAAGTTTTGCAATTAGAAAATACCGCAGCCTGGAATTGGGAATGCCAAGCTGTAATCAAAATTCAGAAGCCTTTAGTCCATGTGATAGTAGAGAAAAAGTGATCTATAGCATCATACAAGTTATCTGCCATTAGATGCAGTAACAGAACTATGACATACTAATATATTTTATGACTTCAGACATATCAGTATTCACAGAATCAGAGACTCATAAAATGGTTTGTGTTGGAAGGGACCTTGAAGGTCATCTAGTTCCAAGCCCCCTGCTGTGGGCAAGGACACCTTCCATTAGACCAGGCCAGCTCAGAACTGGCCTTGAACACTTCCAGGGACGGGGCATCCGCAGCTTCTCTGCGCAACCTGCTCCAGTGCCTCACCACTCTCATCACAAAGAACTTCCTCCTGAATATAGCCTAAAACTACTCTTTAAGTTTGAATCCATTCCCCCTTATCCTGTTACTACAAACTCTTGTTAGCCCCTCTCTGTCTTCTAGTTTCCCATCAGGTACTGGAAGGCTGCAATTAAGTCACCCTGAAGCCTCCTTTTTTCCAGGGTATTCTCTAGGTATTAGTTGATAATATCTACACACTTGTAACTTCCATACCTAAGTACTTCCAAAGATCCAAGTGAGCAATTATTCTCTGCATCTCATGGTTTTGACCTTCTCTGTAAATGAATATGAATGTAAATAAAATTTTATGTGACACAAATGTAAAAATTCACATGCCTCACAATTTCTTGGGACAGGTACTACCTGTTTTCTGTTAAAAGCAAAAAAGTCTCTCTTTGCCTTTTTAAACAAGGAATGTAAGACACCTAACAATTAAATAAATCTATCACAATTGGTTTTCAAGCTACATTCTATTAGCTTCTCTCAAATATTATGGTACTTCACTGATTCCAGTTAGTCTTGCACAATCCGAAATCTCTCTCAAATTTTTTTCAGTTTCCAGGGTGACATGGAAACAAAGCTCCTCCTCCCACAAGAAACAGTCACATTTTCTGTGCTGGGAAATCCAGAGGCTCTGAAGCAATGAGGCTCCTGCAGGGAAAACCACCTTCCTGGTTACAGTGTAAATTCATGCCTTCTTAAAAATATCAAACGGTAGCAAAGCAATATGGGACTAGGATCTGAGCACAAACAGCAATACAACACTGGCATAAGCCAGTATGAGAAATCAGAAGTCATGTCAGTTGGTTTTCTCTTTCAAGTGTACCTCAGCTTCAGGCATGACTCTCTTTTCTAATACAGAATTTTCAAATGTTCTTGTACTCAGTACATTTTGAACAATTAAATAATGATAGAGCAATTTTAGTACTCACACAGGTTGGAGACAAGAGAAATTCCTGATATTTAAATCCACATGTTGCTAGTGTTTGCAAAAGTTCATTTCTGAAAGGAATTAAAAAGCAATTATTCCCTTCACCTAGTCTTCAGCCTCTTTTTTAATCCTAAATAAACACAGCTTAAATTCAACATCATATTTACCAAAGCATTCATTGAAATAATTGGACAGCAAATTATTGATATGTCATCCATTACTGAATTTGAGAGACAACATATAAAGTTCAGTGTTAGAGACTATTATACATTCAAAGGCACCTCACTCTTACTACAGTGCAAATGCCTCTTCAGAAACATCCTATCTCTAGGAAAGTAATTGTAGTGTGTCAACAAGGAAACTAATCAGAGGGGAAGATACTCTCTTTATTGAGATTCATAAAACAGGAGATTAAAATCACTACGAATAGCTCACTACTTCCTGCTGCTCCTATACACAGCACCAGTTAAACCTAACAAAAAGGCTAAATAGAGGGATGACAAAAATCAGTAGTTTTGATTATAAAAGTGAGGTGGGACAGTGCTTTATAAACAATGGAAAAAGACTGTAAGGGAAATAATCTTAAAAATACTTTTCTTCTGTATTCCATACAGACTGCCCTAGACTGGAACTATACAATAGACAGGAGCTGTGACCTGTACCCAGCATTGCATGTGAGACTTCATCCCAGGTGTCTTAAGAGAAAGTAAGTGTCCTAACTGGGGTGTTTTCTGCAGTACAGCTTGTTCCAAGCACTGGACAGCAAGGCCAAGCCTAAGGAATCCTGGGGGCTACAAGAGAAGACCTTGAACACTGAACCAGTTGAGCATGACTCCCAGCTGCCTGCCACATTCATTAAGAGCATGACAAACAGGGTGGCAGCTGGTGCTATAAGGAGTGCATGGAAAGATTCCACTCTGTTTCAGTGAGAACTGAGAAGAAAGATGGCAACTGTCTCCTGCTTTGGTCACAAGAGAGTCTTCCTGCTGATTAGGTAACTGTAGTGACACATTTCCTCTTCCACATTTCAGACAAAGACTAAATACAACCTTCTTACTGTATCTCTGGATGGCAGCTCTGAACCAGGGATAATCTACTAACAGTGCACTCAAGAAAGCCCCAAGACTATTCTGTGACCATAACACAAGATACCATGGGATCCTGTCATGAATAAGCCCCTGAAGCCTCTGATTGTTACACCTATTACTATTTTTCTTTTAAAACTAATTCTGACCTTTTCTAAAGCAAACATGATCATCAAATAAAATCAAATCAAATACTCATCAAATAAAACTAAAAATAAAATACTGTTGTATTTTTTCCACTTAGAGACACAACCAATTATTTAGCAAGCTCTTTTCACAACCTAAGATTTTAATTCCTGTCCCATCTCCAGCTATTTTGTTAACTCCAATTCTAGGAAATAAAAATCCCTTCTGAAGAATAAATCCCTTCTCCTTCTAAAAAATATATCCTTTTTGCAAACTAAAACCTGCATAAATTAAGTAGAGTTTACCTCGCAGAAGAGGATTCAAACCCTTTAACGTTTTCTAAAAGTAGGTATTTTGGAAGCTTCTGAAGCCTACAAGGAAAAAAAAGCAAATCAGTGTAACAAGATGTAAAGTACATTACATTCATCCACAGATCTGTTTAGCTAGTAGAAAGATCAAAGTATTCCCACATCATGCTAGCTGTTAAAGTTTAGCATCCTTGAAAAACCAACTGAATTAAAAATGTGGACTGCTGGTAAAAACCACAAACTCCACCTATGTTTGGATGAACACCTGTACCCTCTTGTACTCTATGCATGTACTTTTGAAAATGTTTATCACTTTTCATTTCCTAAAGCAGATTATTAAATAGATTCAGTGTATAATAGGAAATATAATTGTTGGGGGAAAGCCGGTTGCTACTTAGCCATAAAACTGTTGTTTTCAAGTGCTCATACTGGAAATCAAGGTCAAAATGTCACATAAACCTTACTGATAACACATCAGAAATCATATTTATTTAACTGGTTAAAGAAACACAACATATTTAGAGTTCAAACTGCAGATATTCTCAATTTTCTAAACTTGACTTTTTTATTTTGATGGGGAAGAAGGTGTCTCAGCTTTAGGATCAGTGCAAAGGTCTGGAAATAGGCACATTCCAAAACCAGCGTATTAAATCTCTGGAGAAAAGAGCATGCCCAAACTGTGCCAGGGACTGTTCCAGCAATTTAGAAGCATAGATGATTCAGACTCAAGTCTCTGAGAACATTCTGTAGCACTGATTAATTCTCTAAGACTAATGTAGACACACAATGTCAGTCACACACTGAGATCTCAGAACAACATACAGAAGTAGGATGTTAATGCCTGCAGACAGCAGCTTCATGCTTATTCAATTTAGTGACTTTGGACTTCCATTAGAGCAAATCACAGCAGAATTTGTTTCAGCACATTTTTAAATACCACCAATTAAAGACACATGAATTAAAAGAACCACTGTATCTCACAAGAAACTGGAAAATGTACAAGAAACTATGCCAAATTTAAAAATACTAAAAATAATAGGGAAAAGGTAATATTGGGCTGAAAAAAGCAGCATCAGCCAAATTCCTTGCAGAGGAATGGAGAATATATCTGCTGGTATATCTACCCACACTCTTCATCATTGACTACTATGAAACTTATTTTCAGCAATGAACCCAGAGCACAGCCTGAAATACCAGCACTCACAGGGGATTGACAGATCACAAGGCAAGTAATTACTGTACAAAGAGGAAGTGTTAAATACTTGGTAGGTATTAACATTAAAAATGTTTCTGTAAAAGCAGCATTTTGATGTTTTAGTATTGGATTTTGCTGGGTTATGGCTTGGACACAATAAACAGACAGTATCTGGACCACTTGGGTTGGACTTTGCTGGCTGGGTGCTCCAAGGATTTCCCATGTCTTTCCAGATCTTGAAACTGTCCTTTCCATTATCTCTAATATTTGTCATCCCAGGCTACCTCTGAATCTCATTTTAGTAATTCATTATAAATGACTGAACAGAAACGAAGTACATCTAAGGGATGAGAAATGATTTTATACTTTTCATAAACTGCATGCATACAGCAATTTAGAATGTAAACAGATCATTCCCATAATAAGAATTTCTTTTTTTGGGGCTGAAATACTCCATATTCAATCTCTCGCAAATGTATCATATTCAAAAAACACATAAGCACTATCTTAGTAAAACACAAATCCACTGGAACTGAGAAAGTCTACAGAAACCACCACGTTGAACCTTCTACTGACTACTTAGAGTAGGTGCTGCTTCAAGAACCCTCCCCAAGGAGATAAGGGACATTAGCTGTGTCTCCTGGGATGTTGAGATAAAAGTGAGACAGCCAAGCCCAAGCCCTTTGCATCATGATGATAAAAATTCAGGTCCTGGAGTGTCTAAAACTCTGGTTTTGAGAAGGAAAAGCTTCTGCTGTTTATCCAGCTAAGTCCACAGCAGCGGGCAATATTTCTGTATTAATGAACTACAATGTCCAAAAACAGCCAGCCTCTTAACTATGTTTCAGTTTAATGGAAAGGAATCCTGAGGTCAGGATGACTTTAAGGATATGTAGATACTGTTATTCTGACTAATTATTAACTTAATCAGTATCTGCCAGGTTTCATTTATCATTTTAACAGATCAGTTGGATACCTGTATTACATTTCTTGTTCCTCAAAAGAAATGCTTTGCAACTTCTAAACAACCCACATTCTCTCCCTAATTTTGTGTCTCTGACAGAAGCAGGGGAGTAATAATAACAATTCTTTTTTATCTAGGAATTGTCTAACTTACTGGGCTACAGAATCTGTGTTTTGTTCTGTGTTGTCTGCCACAGATTTCTTATGTATGGCCCTGCCAAGCCACTCAGCCCTTCTGTGTCATTGTTCTCTCTCTGCTCATGACAAAGGCAAAGACACAGTTCCATTTAATGCTGTTGGCTGCATAAAGTTTCTGGAACAAGGATGAAGACTCTTTTCTCTCAGTGCTAACATCACTTTGAAAGAAAGGCTTTTTTGTACTGGCTTCCTTCTGTGTTGAAAGCATTCATGAAAAAAAAAAATTAGTAAAAGAGATATCAAACATTCACCTGTCCTTTTCCAATCCTGACAGCAAGATGAACTAATGGAGGAATATATAGGGAACAGCTGTCCTAGTCTCCAGGTGAAGAAAGACTGCCACTAATAAAAATAATTATGGCTGTTTTATTAGGAACTGGGATATGACCAGGCAAAAAACAACAGATTAATTCAAGGACACTGTCCAGACAATGCAGTGCTATTCAAATTTTTTAGTATTACTACTCCAAGCAAGAGATTGTACTACAGACCAAAAACAAATCTGCCCCAAGATATCTAGAAGCAGCACCAAAAAGAACAGAGACTTTATGAATGAACAGAAGTGGTTGCAAGATGCATTGCATTGTAGAGTCAATAGCATACTTAAACCAATTTTCAAATGGTACCTTATGGTAAAAAAGGCAACCCCAACTGGGAAGAAATTATGATGTCTGGCTCCAGATCAGAAGGCTGAAGGATAGCTTTATTAAAACTATACTATATTACATTAATATACTATTTAAAGAGAGACTATCCTATTCTATTTACATACTTCTTACTTAGCTATCAACCTCGTGACTGCCTGCTGAGAGTCCAAGAAACAGCCGGATCCCATTGGTCATTGAACCCAAACAACCTTCACCAGAATCCAATCAAGCAATCACTTCAGGTAAACAATCTCCATACCAAATTCCACATGGGGAAAACAAAGGAGCAGAGATAAAGATTGTTTTCTCTTCTTCTCTCTGTGCTTCTCTTGAGAGACAGAATTATGTCTCTCTGTCCTGAGAATGTGAATGCCACAGTACCTCTTCAAAAGATGACTATATGTTAAATCTAACCCAATATTTTAAAAACTTTTCATGTTTCCATGAGACCAATAGGCAAACTACTCCTGTTTCTATGTAAAATCAATGCAAATTTGAAGTTGAACTGGACAGAACTCTTTTAATTTATCATCTAGGCACAGTTTAAACAGACATAATGAAAAGGAAACCAGATGATGAAAGCATATACAGCAACAATGAAGTGATTACAGCATTAGTAAAATGCAAGTATTTGTAAGTCACATATGATCATGTGAAAACAAACACAGAATACAGCACTAGTAGTGTCCCTCTAAAACAATAAAGATTATCTTGTCTTACTGAAATGTAGAAGACCTAGTTACAACAAAGTCTAGCTTTACAATGAAGGTAGAAGTTCATTTATACCTTGGGAGAATATCAAGGATATAGAGAAAGCTCTTGGTCCGTGGATCGGACACGTCACCTTGCAGGCCAGTTCTAAGAAAGAATAAAGAAACACCGGTGTATTACTCAGGGCACACTGGCATTTGAGTTACATCTTTCTACAGAATGCTGACACTTTGCTTTGAGTTTCGAAAGGGGATTCTGCAAAAGCATCACGTACAGACAGGAGGACCTGCTCACAGAGGCAGTGTCCTGAGAGATGCTCTAAGGAATGAATGTCTGCCCCTGGAATCCATCAGCTCACAGCAAGGTTAAAATGGAAGCATTCAGTAATGAAATCCACTCCCCTGTCTGCAAAGGCTTTAGCATTCTGGTCTTGTCCAGCAAAGCCTTTGAACATACTTGGCTCTGAATGAACAAAAAACCCCCACTGGGTTTCTGGGAATACCCTGCTATTTTGCACTGAATATATTAAATTACTTCTATGAATTAAAGCCTCATTGTTCACCATTTAGCAGGATTGAGCCCACATGAATAACTTTGGAATCAATTTTCTAACACTAAACTGGAAAGATTATGTAGGTTACAAAAATGGTAATGATGCCAGGCGTGTGTTTCCCTAGCTTATACTTGTATTAGCTAATAAAAAAAAAAAAAAAAAAAGCTTGGTAAGATAAGAGCTTTAACATGTATCTAAATTAATTAGCCATACAGATTTTTCTTTTCATCGTATTATAAAGAACAAAAATCTGAAATGTTTCCTATATACATCAGAGGTTTGTTGTTTTGTTTTTTTTTTTTTTGTACTAATTCATTTTTACAGATCAGTACCATTTTACAGAGATTGCTTTTCAATCTTAGAACATTCAATGAGATATACTTTCTTACACAGTCATTATTATCACCATCAACAGACTTTTTTCATTAAGCTCCTACTTTGCATGAGTGCAGTTACTAGAATCTTACCCCACTGGTCACTGCTGTCAAATGATATGAATTCCAAATTAATCTGACAAATAACATCTCATTAAACTCACTCTTTAATCATCAAGATATTTCTCCTTATCATCCATAAAATCATTTCAAAGCCATTATCCTTCTGGTCTTGGCTAAAATAGAAATATTCTTCAGAATAATCTGTCTGTGTACATGAGTACAAATAAAACCACATTACACTCTTAAGTCTCAGGCAGAACTGAGAAATTCCAATCCTCCTTCTGGAGTTTCCCCAGAAAAATATTAGATTAGTATCTAAAAGGAAAGGCAGGACTCCTAAACACTAAATTTCACTATTAGAGGAACAATACAGTTCACAAAATTGGTGATTAGGTTAAACTGAAATAATATATACATATGCAAGAAGGTGATCAACAATTAAGATGCAAATTGCTGCATTTCTTTCACTTCAGTAAACATCATGGTGAACAGAGCTATAACACATTTTCTTAGGAAGAGAAAGATACACAGATTACCCACACATAGTGTCACTCTTGATAACATTTCTCCTTTGACCATATACAGTGCAATAACTACACTTTTTTCCCAAGTGTGCTGTATCTACCTTGTAAAAGGCTGACAGGGAGGACTCATCAAAATCATATCAAAAGATAATCTGTCAAATTCTTTCAGTGTTATGCCCTGAAAACAGAAAAAAATTGAAGACTGTTGAGTGCTGTGAACTGTATGAAATTCTCAAGTAATCTTTCCAGTCAAACCCCTCTTACTTCCACTTAGCAAAAAACTACCTAATATATCACTTGAGCTAGTAATTTAAAAATATTTTCTACCTTGGCAGACCATAAAATGTAAATATGCATTCACTGCTCTTCATATGAAACAAAACACTAATACTAATAAGGTTAGCATTTATACATAATCGTGAGGTTTGTATCTGTTCATTCTTTGAGGTGTTTAGTGGTTCTTTCAGTCAACTGTTACTTCTCCTGAAACTAAAGTATCATTACTCAGATAGGAAGTCTTTGAATATCACAACCAGTGTTCACATACTCAAAATATGTGTAAACATATCTGAGAAGAAAAGTAGCTCAAGTGCAAATATGATAATTTTTACGGATTCAAATTATGGGTTTTAGCTCTTAGGAGCCCACTGGCAATGCATCCTATAAAGTCTATTTCATAGTTTTTCCCCCATAAAAATTAGTCAAAGATATTGTATGGCTGGAGTTCTCCTCTACAAAGACAATCCTGCTTAGAAAATAAAGAATTAGGTCTGTGGTAGGAATTAATTACACTGGTAGAAATTTCTCTAAACTAATTTTTCACCAACACTAGAGGATCAACACATTAAGGGGCCAGGAGGGAAGGACAATGATCAAGTAATTATGACTTGGACAAAGAAATCACTCCTTACATATTCTGAGGGATACCTATACAGCTAATGTAGCTACCCTCAGAACACTAGAAAAAAGCTGCTATTCTTTTCCATTATATTTGAAGAAGGTGTCACTGGCTCTAATAATCTGCTCTTGTCTTCTATAAAATGATACAGGCAAAGATTCATATTCTTTTTCCATTATAAAACAATAACCTATCATTTAGCCAGTTATAATTGAGTGCTGAATAAGCAATTAACCTTTAGCCGCCTATTTAACTCTTACTTAAACTGGTGTCTTGAAACAGGCACAGTATCTTTTACTGTCATGTTGTAAAACTGTAAAAGAAGATTCAGAAGTATACAGTAATTTCTAACTCAATCCATGCAAAACGTCATGCCTAGCTTGCCCATCATCTATTAATACAGAATCCAATTTTACTTAGTTATTTTTCAAATAATTTGGCAAGTGACAGAATTCCTAAAACATTTTATCTATTGAGCCCATTAAAAAAGATTTCAAGAGTGTTCAGTCCAATATAGTTTTTTGTGTTCCTCTGAGCCCAACTATAACTTCAAAACAAAAGCATGCCCCTAGTAATTTAATTAAATTTTTTCAAAGTACATGAAAATATTTTTTTTAATCCAAAAATATGATTTTTGACATTCCTTCAGTGATGATAAGTGTTCCTCTTGACATTTATATAACCTTTCTTCATGCAGAAGGCAAGACTTACAAGAAAAGCCTTCAGTATGAAATCCCTCTTACTTCAACAAGCAAACACAGCACAAGCAACCAAAGTTAATGCAAAACTACTTTATTCATAATAACATAAATATTTCTGTTTCTCTTGTTAGTAATAAAGACAGTGAAAGCAACTCACATCTTACAAATGCCAGACTATGGTGAAAAACATATTAATTACTCACCTCAATAGTTTTTGCCCATAACGGTGTGCTGGGAAAGTTGTGCTTATAAACATCATTGGCAAGAGTGTTCACATCAACAGCAGCTACAACTTCTGCATGTGTGCAGCTTTCTAAAATTAAAAAAATAATTTGAAAACTCTAGCTTCTCTTTACTACTCTTAGAAAAATGTATTTGTTCAGTTGTCTTACAGCATTGCTCAAAACCAAAAGGCAAATTACACAATCAAATTCTGCTGTGTTATCTTTGAAACTTTGTATAAAAAACATACTGTTTTTCTAATCATATGGGCAATACTTCCCTTCTTTATATATCCAAAAATGGAAGCTAAAGTAGATTAAAAAAGTAGATAAGTAAAGTAGGTAAAAAAATTCCAAACAGGGTGCACCTCTACAACATTTTCACCTCTGTGCAGGTCTCTGTGGCCAGCAAGTTCCTGGCTACAGGAATCCTAAGTCAACCTGCCAAGCCCCACTGCCACTACCTTATTCTCTGACAACTTAAAAGAAATAAGTGTGTTATTTTAGAGACTATTTTTTCTCATTATGAAAAAATAGCACCAATACGTTTGACATATGTCTACTCTTCCAATAAAAATTTAAGCTTCCTGAAAAACATTTGTGCTTACATTTCAGTAAAGCCTTAGGCCTCAAACTCAACTGCTGCCTCCTTTGAGTTAAAGGTCCCAAAATACCAAACTTGGCAGCTTCTCCTCCGTTGGACAAAGGTGTTATTGAAGAGAGGACAGTGTAACAAACTCACAGCTAAAACCCTGAAATAAAAATAAACTAAAAAGAATGTAAATAAACAACTGTTAATTTATAGAGTAACAGAGTAATAGGTTCTACAGAAGCTAAAGAGATAAAAAGAGCGGTGTTTACTCCATTGCTCATCATGTCACACTATTTGTTATTACTAAACACAATACCTTCACTGAAGCTTCTTATCCAAGAAGACAGGTTGTGGTTACTGTCACAGCTGCAGGCAGAGAAATGACCCTACCTCCTGATACCCGAGATCAGTATCAACCACCAGGATATTTACATTATGGTCGGCATTACAAAGCCTCAGATGAAACACAGGCAACTTTAAAAAAACTTTTGTAAACCAAAAGAAACAAGGCAAATAGCCACATGCCTTCGAATAATCTATAAATATGCTCAAGTAACACATTAACAAATGAACTTACAAGACACCGTATGAATTACTGCTAGTCAGCTAATTATTTACAGTTTGAGAAGATAAAAGCCCAACTGGAATGATCCCAGCACATTTAATTTTGAGTAATGAAGTTACCATCCATCCACTATCTTTCAGGTTTTCAAGGCTGTCTTAGTCAAAACTAAGATGAAAGAGAAATCTGGGTATTGAAAAAAATGTAGCAGACATTTTAGCAAGGACCAAGCTGGTTCTTCCAGGTTTATTTGATGCAATCGAGGGCAAAAAGATAAGGTTTTTCACAAGATAAATACTTACAGACCATTAAGGGTCAACATACAAATCATTATTTGCCATTACTGTCTTGACCTTTTGACCAGAAGTTGTAACTGAGAACTAAATACAGGTGTATCCACAAGGACAATAGCATGACTACACCTGAGATTACAGAACAGGTAAGTTAACACTGACACCTAGCGTGAAAAGAAAGCTGGATGAATGCCTCAATTTACAAACATATGCAAGAACCAATACTCTCATCTTCCTAAAACAAAGCTGCAGCATCTAAGTAACAGGAACAAACTTCCAAGACTGTTAAGAGACTGCTTTTCTCACTCACTCCTTCAGTTCTTAAAACATATTGTCCTAACAAGCTAACTCTTACTGTGTTTTCCAAGTAATCCAGAAGAAAAATAAAATTTAAAAAATCAAGACCCTCAAATTATTATCTAAATTAACACATAGTTTAAAAAGGGCAATTGGGAAGGCAAGCTGTGTGCTTTCTCTCACAACTCATGATTCAGACATTCTTTTTTTTACTGCCATCCATTCAATATCTCCCTGCACACATACAAGCAAAAATAGCTACTGAGGACTTCACAGGCCCAAAAGGCTGGGGATACTGGAAGAGAGCACACAGCTAATAGTAACCTATTGGATCTCCTTGCAATACAATGTTCAGTCTAAACCAGAGATGTAAACCAGCATGGAAAATGGACAGGAACTTTTCTTGAAGTATTCCATCTGAGATCCTCTCTTCCTAATTCAAAGACCTGATAATTTTTTCAAAGCTTCTCCTCCATTTCAAATTTGCAGCTCACTTGAGAATTCCTGTTACAGAACACACTCCCTCTAAAAGCTGATTAAGCGTATTTGTGTGGAAATGCCCTGGAAACACATGAACCAGCTCAAGCAGACAAGCAGCTCTCACACATCCAACCTAACAAAGAAAAGCTTGTGTAAATTTCAAACAATGAGAAAATGCAACATTTTTAAAGAACTTCTCCTGAAAGTTAAATAACATTATGTCAAGCTGTGATATTCTGTTTTTCTATAGCAATTACATTTACTACTTGAAAATTACTATAAGGAATGCACCATAAAAAAAGCCTGAAAGCAGAATCTAAGAAAAACAGAATCAACACTGTGTTTAACTATCCCCACTGACAAAAGGCACAAAACCAACTCAGGAATCGCTGACTTGGTGGGATGTTAAATCAACTCCCCAAAATACATAGAA
This sequence comes from Lonchura striata, assembly GCF_050655825.1. Classification (NCBI taxonomy): domain Eukaryota; kingdom Metazoa; phylum Chordata; class Aves; order Passeriformes; family Estrildidae; genus Lonchura; species Lonchura striata. The sequence goes on along the minus strand of NC_140704.1, from coordinate 20,734,239 downwards.
GAACTTCAATATATACACATACACAGCTCTGGGGATTTTTTTATCTCCCTCAATAAAGTACATCAAATTTTCAAAACAAAGATATTTAAGATAATTACAAAATGCAGAAAATAGTATAATTTTATTCAGACTAAAGAAAAAATAATACACATATCCTAAGTGAAACTAAGAGGCTGCTGGAATACATAATTTGCAGGATTCCTCAACACCAGTCTTTGAACTGAGACTTTTCATTTCTGAGCAAGATGAGTTCAAATAGCTCAAATGGAAGCCACAGACATGATGGGGAAGTTACTGAGGGAGGTGTTACAACTTATTTTTATGCAGACTAGATTGTAGTATTTTCTCTTGGCTGAAAGCAGGTGAAATCAAATTTGTATCATCCTATTAGTAATGTACTAAAAGCTTAAAACCTATTGGGACACAGACAACAGAAAACTCTTTGACTGTTACTTAAACTGTCTAAAGAGGCAGCAATCACACTTTGGGTCCCAGTTCTCTACTGAATACACAATGCTTACAAAGCCCTTTCAGCTATGGAGTTGTCATTCTTGAGGGGAAGGGACACTGCTGTAAGGACTGGAAGGTGATGCATCTGAAACAAAGACAGGATGTGTGCATTAGCTTCTGATTTGAAAAAGTAAACCCAAAGAGTGTCACCTTCAAATGCCAGAAATAACATTTCTGACATTACAATATCTGTCCTTTTCCTCTTTAGAATTGATTCCTTTGTCATGTGTTTCTGCAGACTTTGAAATTAATATAGATCTGTTTATATTCACTACTGTACTTTTGCAATAGAGTCATCAATGTCAACAAAATACATGAAATACACTGTGTTATAGCAAGGGTAGTGGTAGATTGTAGTATACTGGAAAATAGGATCCAGAACAATTATCTGTTCTGACAGGTATATGGAAACAGATGGAAAAGGGAAGATTAGTCACAAGTTTTGTCAGTCCTGTTTCCTTTTAAAACAGAGAGCAAAGATTTAATTTCTGAGTTGTCAGTTCTTGGCTGAAATGATTAGGCTGAACTGTCCATGGCTACAGTCAACATGACTATCAGTAAACTCAATACTTGGTTCCTGCAGAATATTTAGCAACTCCCTTCACTGCTCTATTTGTAAAGGATTCTATCATGTTAAGCCATATAAACCTTATAAACTTACATTATAGCACAACTGGTACCATCCTGTGCTACAAAGAGCTGTATTTTGGAGAAGCATTAAATTGAGTTTAGGCGTAAAAACTTGCTCAAACCAGCAATCTGTTGTTTTGCATTGTGCTGAATGCCAGAGCCAGTTTTGTCTCCTTTGCCTCTCCTGGTGGGATAGCTTTGCCCAGTGTAAATACACACACCAGTTTACTGTGCTGTGCAATTCACAGAGTCAATCAACTAAAATGAACAAACACAGCTGACAGAGCACAAGAGACAATAGCTGTTACTCTGTAAAACTGAAATATAACAATTGCAGAGGAAAAATATCACCAACTTCATCACTGCAAATTTATGGTATTTTTTTAGAATATGTCCTTTAGTGTTTCATGCAAGAAGACTCTTTTCAGGGACCTGGCAGATTACAAATGCTTGTGGCAGAGACATGGAACCCATTTTTCACGGGAAAGCTGCCTAAATTAATAAACCAGTTTAGGTTTGTTTTGGTTGGGAAGGAGGGAGAGCGGGCTGTTTGTTTCATGGAAAGTTACTAAGGAAATTAATATGTAGCCATAGATTTTCTAAAAATAAACCACTATTTTTCACTGCAGAAACTCTGCACTTTATAAAGAACAAATTAATTCACACACACATAAAAAAAATTATCATAGATTTAGACATATTTGACTTAAACATTAATCTTTATAAATACTAAAAGGCTTGGGCTACAGCATGGGAAGAAGAAAGAAATGCACTTTCATCCCTTAGCTGCCTCAGTCTTTCAAGAGTATGAATATGAACAGACCCACTGATTTCTGACTTTAACTAAGTTCAACTTTACCATCTTTTGATGGCATCTTTATGAAAAGATACCAGCAAAAGATGGTATATTTTTGCAGGTCTTTGGCGTTAAAATATTATTATAAAGCATTCAAAATCTAAAACCAGAAATTCTACATGTGCTGAATTATCTATAGCTAAAGTACCAACACAGAGCTAGACAATCCCCAAGATTTTTCTTTTTCAGCTTCAGACTGAAACCTACATCCAGAAACAACTTTCTCAACTTTCTCTTCACTGACAAAAAGAATGTGATTAAACTATGAAACTATGTACTCACAACTTCTATGTACTCATTACCAGGAAATACTTACAAGAGACTATAAACTTCCATCAATATGTGAAAATGTAATTATTTTTTACGGTAGGCAAGGACAATCTCAAAACCAATTGCATAATATTTGGTGCCAAATGCATTCTATGTTAATGATAGCTGCCAAAACAACAATCATCTTCATCCTGCAAGCTATACTACAACTAAGTTTTTGAAAGATCACAGCCAAGAAGGGCATTGAGGTAGAAAAGTCAGTGTCAGATTTCCTGAGAAATACCTATTTGACAACTGAAACACTGGCAATTTCACAGAAAAGTAGAAAGTGGGACCAGCTGAATTAACCATAACTAACTCCATTACATGGCAGGAAGTAGGTTACAAGAACTGCAGAATCCCTTTTGTTGAGCAAGGCTTTTCTGGGATGCTGCCACTGAAATATTACATGCTCCCTTAGTTGTCTACATATTCCTATTATTTTTCTTGGCTTATAGATTCACTAGAAACCATACTAAGATAATATATTATTATACATAATCATCATCTGTTGTGCATCTGGCTTATGGAAGCACTGGCACAATGGAGGCCTTTCTTTCAAACTTCATATTTATATGGAAAAAAAAATCCTACAATCCTTCTAATATTTCTATACATGATTTAAAAGAAGATGCTGAACAATCTGCCACTTGCTAAATGAAGGATAGGATGAGAGACCTTTTCAAACAGCATGGTTTCATGTACAGATACAGGCCAAAAACATGTAAGAAACACATTATTAAAGTACTTACAGCAGAACATTCACTTCTTCTCTGTTTTATTTGCACGTAAAAGCAAACACTTTAATGCCCCTTGACTTTACTTTGTTCATTCATAAATTGTGTAAGAAAACTGAATCCAGATGTCTAAAGGACTTTAAAAACCAGGAGAAATTATCAAATGCCCAAGTACATTTCTGCTCCTAAATGAAATCCAATTCATCAAAAATAGTTTTATATAATAACCTGTTCTTAAATACTTTGTGCAAATTTTGTAGGACACCTTTTAATCAATTTGCCTATTACTTTTAATAAGATTCTAAACAATATTTTCATCTAGAAGTGTATGGTTTAGACGTTTCCTGAGACATAAGCATTTCCCAATGCTTATGGGCTAGACTCTCATAGGCTTCCCAGACAAACAAGCATCCAGATTGAAAAATATTATACCAACTGTAATGCAAATAGCTTTGTGTCTAGTCACTTTGCAAATTTCAATTGGTACCCGACCATTTTGAACTAGTTAGGGTCATTTACACAAATAATAAATGTCCTTACTTACAGTCTCTTTATCTGCTTTGGCTGATACCACTACAGAAAAAGCTCAGTTTTACTGTTCATACCTATTGCCATTTCTTCAGTCAAATGCAAATCCATAAGAACAGAAATTACACCAAAGACTGACACTGAATCAGCTTTGTCAGCAAGTTCAGAAACAGTAATGTAGAAGTAAATGCACCTTTTCAGGAAATTATAAAGGGGGTTTAGTTAAGTCCTTCAGTCTCCAAACTACACCATTAAGTGACATGATTTCAAGACCTCCTGTTTGCAGTAACTATTTGCTGGGGCATCCCTAATTCTGTGTATCTTGGACAAAACTTTACAGTCTTCAGATAATCTAATGAGGCATTCCCAACATTCCCACACTTTTAGGTATTTACTGAGTTATAAATTATGTTTTCCCAGGTGGAAATTCACAGGACATCACATCTAGCATTATAATTTATTAAACATTGCAGCACACTACTAAGCTGCCCCAAGACATCCATTATTATGGCAAAAACACAGCTAGATAATTCAATAAAGAGTGAAGAAACCATGGTGTAGACTAACTTTCAGGAACCAGTCCACTTTCTGCGGAAATATGGAAATATTTTATAATACAACAAACATGGATAGCTTGCCATCACTTCAAGAACCTGGTTACCAGAAAAGACGCATGTTACCATTAGTGTGTACACCATATAGAAGACATAACACACTGTTTTCATTCTACAAAACCTCCAAAATGTGCAGTTCCAGGCAAAGCTATACTTGCCTCTTAATAAAGAATGTCTCTGGAAATAAGGAAAATACATCCTCAAAAACAGGTGGCTAGGAATAATGCAGGAAACTATTTTGTTGTGTATTTATATACATATAATAAATACATTAAAATATATTTTATATATTTATGTTCATAAATACAGCACTTAGATACATTCAAGCAAAAATAGAATAGTAGGAAAAATGCTACTCTGACAACCGTGTGTTTTAAGTAAATAAATTATGCTAAATGGATTTCAGTCCATAAGCATAGCCTTAATATTCCATAGCTCCCTGGAAAAATAGCAAGACAAGGCAAGTTTCAACTGGATGTTTTTATGACAATGCTCTCTGCTAATGCTCCTGAAGGCTGAAAGATTTGAAGGATTGTAGTTACAGTTAAAATTGTTATCGTAAGCTATACTTATCATAAGTGATTATCGTAAGTTATACTAATGTGTGTTGAGACATGGCCTTCAAAGTAATAAGGTCCAGGGTACTTTACAACAGAAATCAATAACCCTAACTCAATTTTTAATTTGGGGAAGCCAATTCACAGAGAGTCTACAAGATCTGCTGAAGGTCACCCGGGCCATGCTTTAACAATTCAGCAAATTGAGCTCCAGGGTTCCTTCTGCCAGATCAAAAACTCACCTGGGAACGTGGTGTGAACTCCCTATACCAGCTGAAATTCCATATTTGATTTTCATGTTTATAAAATATTACACCAGCCTCAGATGGTCAGGCTTGCTCATACTCAACACGGCTCAGCTGTTCACCTAACTATGGCCTATGAAAACCAAGTCCACGTGTGGGAAACCCTGGCTCCTGTGGTTATCATCCTGGGCATCCCAGTGATCCCCATCCCATCTGCAGCAGGGGTGCCTCTGTATGACACAGAGCACATAATAACAAGCACAAAATCACGGCCTCTGCAGAAGCAGCTGCCTGGGCCAAACAAGGAGCAGGGATCCTTAATTCCAGTCCCAACGTGCTCCTGGGTACCTGGTGCCACACGCCGGACTGGGCCAGGGGCTATGGGAGAAGAGGGGCCACCTGTGCCCGCCCATCGGCAAGGGAGGCACCCTGCACTGTCCCCCTTCCTCGAGGCGGGGCCCTCTCGGGAAGGAGGATGGAGCCCCCGAGGGCGGGGCGGGCAGCACGGAGCCCCGCGGGCCGGTACCTCTGAGGGCCTGGTGCATCCCGCCGATGCCGCTGTACAGCTCCAGCACCCGCAGCGCCGCCATGCTCGGCCCGCCCCTCCCGCGCACCGCCCGCCCGTTCCGCCGCTTCCGTCCCCGCCCGCCCCGGGGAGCCGCGGGCCGAGGCCACCGCCGGCCCTGCCGCCCCCGGGGTGCCCGTGGGGGTCAGGCCGAGCCGGGGCGGCCGGCGCAGGGAGCGGTGGCTGGGCGGGTGCCCGAGTGCCGCCGGGGCCCGTCCTCATGAGGGGAGGCGGTGCGGCTGCTGCCGCGGGCTGGCGCTGCCGCGGGCCCGGCGGGCCGCAGTTAGGCGGACGGTGATGTTTTCGGAAAGTCCTTTCGCAGCCCGCACAGGAAAGAAGGAAATTACTGATGAAACTGCGCTCATTTGCACCAGCGCTTCTTGCTAAATTGAGAAGGAAGACACTGCTCAACGACTCTGTTGCCCCTGAAAAGTGTCCACTCTCTTAAACAAATATATATATATATATCTGTGTGTGTATGTTCATATATCCGGTCTTTTAAACAAATACATATATATATGTGCGTCTGTGTATGTATGTACATTTATATGTATCAACCAGAGTAAATGCGTCACAGACTGTTGCATGGGTTACCCACCACAGTCAAGCAGACACTCACCTACGCCTCAGTTTGCAGATTCAGATTGTAAAGTGAAGATTAAAAATTAAAAAAAAAAAAAAAAAAAAAAAAACCAAACCAAACCTGAACATGTTTCTCCACTAGTTTCTTGATTTGATTATATTGTTGTGGAGCCTTTTGGAAACCTGTCAAAAACAAGATGGGTTTAAGGAATAGTTACTTTTCTTTAGCAGCTGCTTCATACACAGCGTGTCATAGTAGCTCCTACCACTTGATTTAGAGTGGGGGAAGAAATTTTAGCTGAAACTGGAAGGCAAAAAAGGAGGTAAATCTGCTGCCTTTCAATGCACTCCTCCAAAAAAACCAGGATGCATGACCTGTGGAAAACAGTGAAATTAGAAACAAAATTTCAAAGTAAAAATATCAGTCCTTGCCAGTTTTTTTTTTCAAAACAGTGCCATCATTCACCTGTCATTCACCTGGATCTTCATTATCAGTGCTAGGGCTGCTGCTTTATTTGTCAGCCATAGAAGGTGACTAAAACAAGAAATTCAAGTCTATATCTAGTCTACATCACTTGAAAGGAAGTGCGGCAGCTGAGACACCAGAGGAGAGCAGCAGGCTTTGCAACCAGCTGCATGCAGATTTCCTGCATTGGTGGTTGATGGAGAACTGAGAAAGTGGAATTACATGGTGCAACAAAACTAAAAATGTGCTTAGTGGTGAAAAGAGTCATGGGACAAAGATGCTGAAGGCTCTGAAGAAAATTGGTCAAGATGAGGAAGATGGGTTGCAAAGAGCAAAGTTGTTATCAGCTAAGAAGATACACTTTAATAGAACCCATTCAAGTTATAGATGCAAGGTGAAAATAAAGAAAAAAGTTACTTTTAGACTATTGAAACCAGTAAAGCCGATGAATGAGTTTGAGTTTCTTGTCTACAGACCACAGCAATGCCAGATACTGTGATGAGTGGGAGCTGTAGTCAGCCAGAAACAGTTCATTTATTTGGAGCTACCCAGTACCTGGAGCAATTAATAATAGACAGGAAGACAGGGATGAGATCTGTTTTTTCTTCTTCTTTCTCTGCCTCAAAGGTATTTTTGCCATTCATACACAGGAAAATTGGAGTCATATGGAAAAAGCAGCAGAGATGTGTCTGCTGTGCTGGTTGGTGGCATTAGATTCCCAGCTCAGGGGAAATCCTCCACCTACTTCCTCTTCCAGTGTAGTAAACTGGAGAATATGATCAACATGCCTCCACTCTGGCGACAAAAAAAATTAATAAGCTAGATTGGGATTTTATTGGCTTCCTTATGTAAAGAATGGGAAGCACCAAAACTTCCATAGCACTCATTTTTAAATAACTGGCAGCAGTCACTTTTATAATTCTGTATGACTGTGGCTGCCCTAACCTGGTTGTAATTATTAATTGATAGCTGCAAAAAGAACCAAAATGAAAACAGGGAATCTGGAAGCAGTTACTTGTAGTGTTCTTCACTTTAAAAATGTAAAGTCAACATAATAATAACCATACTTTCTTCATCCAAATTTAGATAATAGTATTTAAGGCATGCTGCTTATTTCAAACAGGAGCAATGGCTCAGAAGTGCTGAGGTCCATGGCCACTCATATCTTGCTTCTCACAGGAAAACCTGGAATGATGGCAGAGGGAGGGTGAGCCCTGTGAAAGCAATTGTTCATCCTTCACTCAGAAAATCTTGCTAACATGTGCTGCCATTGTCATGGGGCAAGCTAAATGTTGCTCACACTTTGTCTTGTGACCCCAAAGCAGCCACGTCTGCAAAATTTCCCAATTGGATCTCTCTGACTTACTGAAATTCGGGTATTGTGACAGCTCCATTTTACTCTTCTTCATGCATATAGGATGGATAGGATTCCCATAAAACTCCATGAACATTAAATTTTATTAAAAGATGAGGTTAATAGCAGAGTTGAAGTCCAAAGTCCAACTTTGGACTCTGCACTTTTTAGGACACAAGTATGGGCTGATTCATGTATCAGTTATGGCTCCACAATGTTGTTTGCTTTAAATAACAAATTAAAGGCTTTTCTAAAATGATGTTAATTTATTCTAAATGGGCACATCTACAGAACTATGATAATGCATTGATGAAACAGCTATTTGCTTGACTCAATATATTTATAGTAAAATCTATTTTAAGCAAACTGATCTTTTAATGATATTTTTAAAGTTATTGACATAAGCATGTGATACCAGCATTTTCACTGAGACAGCTTTGAAAACTCCTGCCTCCTACCAACTAGCATCGTTTCCTCAATGCAGAAGTTTCTGGAGTTTGCCCACATCTCTGATGAACGGTATGATACAGATAATCATGCTAGGTCTGAAATTGTTGCCTTGGTAACCAACAAACATCCAGTGAAACAGCTACATGTGGTTAGAGGAACACGAAACCACTGCAATATTTTCGCTTCTCAAAATGCTTCAGAATTATTAAAAACATTACAATTAGCAATGCTGCACAAGAACATCACAGAAACATGCCCCCTTCCTTAAGATTCTGCATTGTACTTGGCAACTGAAAAACAAAATTACAAAATATGAATGGACCACGTAATCTTGTCTTCAAAGTGAGAAGCAAAGATTTTCACTGCTCTGTTTCTATAATTCAAAAAAGGCACACAAAACTCCATAAGCAGTTACATGTAAGGCTCCTCCCTGGCCTCCCCTTTGCAGCAGAGCAGAGCCAGCAGGGCTCACCCCCAGTCTGCAGTGCCTGCCACTGGGTTTTGTGAAGGCCATGAATGTAACCCCTCAGCATAAGGCTGCGTGATGAAAGGTAGTGGACTTGAAGCTGGGAATTGTTTGTGACCATTTCCTCTACATTCAAAAATTTGAGAGAACAGAGAAAACCTCCCTCTGCTTGTACACCGGATGTTTAAAAATGCCTTCATGGTGGTCAGCCAAAATTTTGTAAAAGCAAATATCAATGTTGATGGCTGAGCAACAAAAAATGCTTCTTCTCTCCAAAGGTCTGATATAACCTACTAAATGCCCAAGTGAGGATCAGGAAGAGTATACAAACATCTCTGCTGTCTGGAAGGGAAGCTCATATTCTGGGGCAGAAATCACTGTGGCCAGGAAAGAATGTGAGGCATTTCATACCCTTGCAATGCAACCAGTGAATTGAAAAAAAAATCACTGAGAGCATATGGCATCAATTATTGTTTCCATAACCATTGGCCCAGTAGGTTACTAATAAAACTGAAGACCTTTTGCTGTTTATCAAAGTCTATCTTTATCGGATGTTATGTTTCAGAAGGGTATTTATCAGAGTTGATTTCTGCTGAAGTGCTGCTCAATAAAAGTAGCTGTCGACCACAGAGGCGGTGCTTCCAGGAAGCCAGCTGGGCTGTGCCTGTATGGCTGAGGAAGTCTATGATTTTCATTTATAATGCCATGCATCTGCAAGACTAGAAATGAAAGCCACATCAAACTAGGTTTGTCAGCCTCTCTCAACGCATTTTCTAAGAACTCTATACCAGGGAAATTTATGTAGCTGAAATTATTTGGAAGAGTGATAAGACACAAATATTTTTAACCTTTTGCTTTTCAAATATATTAATAGCTCCATTTTAGGATTTTATTTTCAGGTTTAGGGGCTAGGTATATACTCTGTAAGCAATAAGGAATAAAAAGACATTGCTTCTCTAATTAAATATTTACTTTTCTGGCTTAAATACATTTAAATCTAAATAAATCTGGCTTGTGTGTTACATTTGGCCTGCAGTGGTTAACCGGGCTGGATGAGAGGCATATGTTAACATTATGTTATTGGCTTTCTTGAACTTACACATTCCATGCTTGCCAAAAATAAATTTATAAAAAACTATATAGTCACTGGATTGAACAAAACTGACTCAGAGCTCTTTAAGGTCCCTGCAGTCAGGCAAAAGATTGCTGGTGCAATGAATGCGTTTTGGCTCAGACCTTTGAAGGGTGACAGCAGGCACAGAGCCAGGCATTTGTTAAAGGGGGATCAGTTCAGGATGAGGTAATGGCGTGGGAGATCCCAGCTCGCTTGCAAGGGCAGGAGGAAATGATGTGGTGCCTCCTGCGCTCTCAAAGGGAGGGGAGGGGAGATGAGGGAAAAAAAGAAAGTGCAGACGGTGAGCCTGGATATGCCTCTTAACTTCTTGCTTAAGGCAACAATTTTCACCTGCAGTATCCCTGTATGATTTGCACAACTTATACTGTGCAAACTGAAAAAGACTTATAGCTGTATGTCATTGTTGATCACACTTTCTGATCACAAGGCCATCTAGTATCCCCTACAGCTTTTGTACACTGCAGTTTTGTCTTTTAAGGAGATCAGCCCCTGCCTAAATGTTGGGGTTTTTTTGTTCAGTCCATGTGGTGAGTTTAATCTCTGACTATGAGTAGCATTATTTAGCACAGGAAATGAGATCTACCATGGTGGTAGGATTTTACCAGAAGGGTATTTTCTCCAAAGAGAAAGAAAATGTTTAATGCAGCCATAGCAGAGCTGTAACTGTGGCCCTGCTGAGTGACCTTAAGATTAGATTAAATCAAAATTCTATACAGTGAGTACTATAAAATCTGCCCAAGAAGATGAGCACTTGGTGCCTAGGCAGCACAGAGATGTCTTCCACCCTGGTTCTATTGCAGGCATTTGCAAATTAGTTACTTTAAAGCTATTTGATGAGTTAGTTTAAAACTATTTTATATCAGTTATGGATTGCAATTGCAAAAGTTACTGTATTTAAAATATTCACTTTCTGGCATTGGATATCTGTCAAACACACCAATATAATATTTGCCCAAAAGTCTCTTGGAAAATAGTTTATAATAAAAAACAGAGTTGAAGAATTTGTGAGATTTCATAAGGATAAACTGAAATAAAGGATAAATTGAAAAGTTATTGTGAAAAAAATGTAGGAAAAATGTAACAGCATCCTTTTTGGCTGCTTTTGGGACCCCTTCCTCTTTCCCCTTTGCCTCAACTAAGAACAAATGCTTTAGATTTTTTTAAAGTTGAAACAAACTTTTTTTAGAAAAAGGACTATGAAATTAAAATGTTATTTTTACCAAAACAGCTTGGAGAGAGAAGCCCCAAAAAGCCTAGCCTAAAAGGGCCAAGAAAGCCTAAAATAGTTCTTTCTGAAAAACAGAAATCTTCTTGCACAATACATATGCCAGAATCAACTAGCAGTGTCAAAATTTAGTAGTAGGGAGTTGGGCTTACTTAAAACTCCAGCAAATATGTTTCACATAATTCACCAGAAAAATACAATGGGAGATTGTTGGAATTGTCCATTGGGAACCCTGCATGTCAGATGAAGTCCCTGAGGATGATTTTATCACAGTTTTGGTGCCACATCAGATGTAGCACTCATCTCCAACAGTATAGGACACTGTTGTTCAAAACCTAACAATATTAAACTCAAGTAATTAATTAACCTAAACTGTGTATAATTCACATTGCCATTGGCAGTCCAGGCATCATCTATACTATTGTAGTACAATAGAATTGTGTCCTTTATCAGTGGGATAGCTCTCAAGATTCCTGTTGATATGACAGAAGCTGATTGTTTTTAGAATACAACTGCAGGTCAGTGGCATTACCATATTCAGGGAAAACCATGCCTCTCCTTTTGAAATATCCTGACATCTGACCTGTATGTTCTTTCATCCTGATGTGCTGGACTTACATGGTAGGCCTGGTAAATTCTGTCAGGAGTTTATAAAAATGCCTGATTCATGTCAAATAAACAGCTACAAACACTGACAGAAGTCTGAGTTATTAAAACTGAAACATCTACAAAACTCCTGAATAGTTGTCATGTCCTTCTCCTGTCATCTTACACATGCTCTCTCTCAACTAGTATGTGTATTGGACCATATACATGATCAAATTCCTAAGGAAAATTTCAGGTAGACAGTGAATTGTCTTTGTATTTGGAAACAGGACACTGTTTCCTGAAAAGATATGGACACCTTTGCTCTTCCAGACATTTGCTCTCTTCGTTCTCCATCCATATGTATCTCCTCTTCTGTATTTAACAAATTTTCCACTCAATTCCTTATGGCCCACAATATATTATGCATCTTAAATCTGGATCATCTTCCCTCCTTAATCCCAACTGGACACAGTATATTTATGCTTGAAAATTAGGCATAGAGCTGGCATGTAAAAACTCAGTCTTCTCAGCTTTGGGGTGTGTGCAGCGCCACCTCTTCCCTTTGAAAGGAGCCAATTAATCCCAGAATGGCTAACACAATGTATGCTCAGTTTATGAGTCTCATTGGAACCAAGGATTTGGCACAAACACTTCGACTGAGGAATCCACTAAAAACTTGGCCTTCAAGGAGCTAGTACTGTTCTGCTTGTCCTGGGCATCTCAAAGGAAGAATGGAACAATTGCTGCACACGATTAATGATTCCATTGCTGTGTCCTGCCTCTTCCTCAGAAATATCATTTCCTGGTATATCATGGCAAGAAAACATTATCCTATTTATGCTTTGTGTAAGCGGTGGAACTGGGGGAGAGGAAAGAATGAAATCACTACTCAGATTAAATTGTTTTTTGGCTAGAGGAGCTCTTTAAGCAGTTTGAGTTGAAAAAGCTTGGCCAAAAAGTAGTAGTAAATGTTTAACTGACAGGGTTCATTAATGGCGTACAAGAATCACTTCTTTCAGATTTTCCCAAAGAAAGAATGGATGGATGGATGGATGACTCATCGTTGAAAAAGTTTGCAACCTCAAAATTTAAAACAGTGAACCAAGACAGGGCTTCCCATTGTAATGTGACAAGTAACTGTTCATCCACACTGTTGACTTCTACTTGGATCAACAGTTTGCTGCAGGAATTGCAATCTAGTGCTGAGCAAGTCCAAGATGGTCAGCAGTGTGGCAAAGGACAGAAAGAAGCTACACACGCTATGCATTTTGCATAGATTCTCCTGAAAACTTGAGCTGCTTAAATCAAATATTTAATCTGATATTTATGATCCTTATAAAGTGCCTATCATGATCCTTGAACAATTTCTTGGTCTTTGATAATATACAAATTTCATGAAACAAGAATGTGAAGAGATAAAATTTCAAATTATCTATTTTGGGGCACCCAAAATCAAGACTGAGAGACTTTGTGTATTCTACAAATTGGTTCTGCTTAAAGAGTTTCAGGTTGAGCATTGAGCCTTAAACTATGCCAAACCTCTTCTCAGTTTGGAAAACTTCATTCTGTACGTCCCAGTCATTGCTAACTATTGCTGCCATTCAGTGCTATTGCTGTTAAATGCAATGAGACAGGGTGTCATTCTTAATTTGATTTTTTTTTAAGGTATGGATTATATAAATTACTATACTTGTCATAGAGCTTAAAAACTTCTCTTCTCTTCTTGTTCCTAGAGGTGTGCATGGTGTTTGAGACAACCTCAGGATGCAGGACTGTAGTGGCTTTGAAAATGAGCAAGCCATTTGGTACAGAAATGTCATATTTTGATACAGAAAGCTTCCTATTCTGGCAATTATAAACCATAGTAGAGAGGCATTTAAGGCATGACAATAATAATTCTTTGGAAATGTAAATTGTGCGATGGGGTAGCTTGACTCATGTCCAAATCACTTCCTTAATTATGAAACCCCTGCCAGTTTCATATAGTTCATTATACATTAAAATAGAATATTTTAGACAAACTTGTTTAGTTTTGAGTATAGAGCCTAGTCATTTACTTGAAAAAATCAGCAGCTAGTCATACTAATTTGATATGCTTTGCAACACTGGTAATGACAATAGGCAACATAATTTTTAAAAAGATTTCATAAAAGAATTTGCCAGTTTCTTTATCAAGACAAAAATTAGTCAAGGAGGTTACTCACAAGGGGAGAACTCAATGCTGGAACATTTAGATGTTCTGCAGCCTGGTGATATTCAGAAATCCAAATCAGCTTCTCCTAGTCAGAATTCAGGGAGATGGGTTATTAGGGCTCAGAAAAACCATAACTTCCCTGAATGCACTGGCCTTTCTTGGGGGCTCCTCCTTACACTTGGCTCTCAGCTAAAGAGAGGGACTTATCCTAGCTGAAGATTAGAGCCAGAATCCCTTTTTTTTTTCTTTTTTTTTTTTTTTTTAATAGGGATCTTTCTGTTTTCAAAATCATGGCAGTCTCCATGTTTTTAGGCCAGGTTGAAGGTTTTCTTAGACAGTGAAAGCCACAGCAGTCACTCAAGTGATAGGCCACAGCACTTACTCTGGCTGAGCACTACAGAGTATTCCTCCTGTTCAATTGTCTGTAGGGTGTTAAGGGTCTTTTATTTCCTCATGTTAAAATGTGTCCCCATAGCCCAGAGTTTGTTTAATAGCCATGGTGCAGAGGGTGCATGAAGGAATGCCTCTACAGCCCCATGTGTGCCTGGGCTTACGAGTGCTGTATGGTACTGACACAAAAACTATTGAATTTGCATGGCAGGATGTGTTTTCATCGGTATTTAATATTTATGTGTCTTTCTACACATCCTGGAAGCAGAAACTTTAGAAAAAGGGCATAAATCTGATTAAGAAAAGCATTCACATCTTTTTAGTCAAGATTTATGTAACTGGAAAGCACATTCAATATTTGGACTAAATTGTTTTCACTTCTTACTGTTTAAATTAAATGGTAAATTAAAAAAAAACTTAAAAATAAGTGAATGCTAGTCTTTTCAGTGATGTTTTCAGACCAACAGATATTTTTGCAAGGAAATAATAGAAATTCTGTCATATGGACTTTTTAATTTTTACTACAACTGATATGCAGTACAAAACCATTCAGGCACCCGTACCTTCTCTTTATGCATATCCACTTTCCCCATTAATGAAAGTTACACACAGTACAGGTGCCTTTTTGCTAAATATCTAGGACTTGATTCCGTACTTCATCTTGGCAGCAAACGAATACATAATTATGTGGGGGGAAAAAAAAGGCCTCAAAAAAAAGGCATAAAAGAAAATTTCAGTGTGAATTGAAACTCTTGTGATAAAACCTGTTTGATTTTTTAAGAGTGCCATTGGCTTAGCTATGATCTACTTCTGTAGAGGTGATGCTTTGGGTTGGTCCAGGGCATGACTGTGCACTGGAATTGCAAGGGAAGGCATTGCAGTAAACAGCACAGATAACAGCCAGTAGTTTATGAATAATCCCCAACGTGGTGCTGAGTGATGCTCTTAGCTGTCTGTTCTTCATGTCAGAAGTGGTCAAGATCTCCATCAGCCACTGCCTCTGAGAGTCCCATAGAATTTCCCATGAAACTAGACATTACTGTGATTTCATTTCTATTCAAAGTACACTCTCAGTGATGTTTATGGCTACATTGAGACAGTCTGTTCTGAGAAGGACAGTAGAGATCTTTTTGCATTTCAAGGGAACATGTTTTAATCCCCTAGGGAGTTTGTAATGCAAATGTGCATTAAATTTATTACAGCTTACAAGAAACTTACAGCTTCTTCCATTTGTACATCTGTGTAAATGCCAACCAGCAAAAGGCACTTAAAGGTTTACTGTAGTCCCAACAGTCAACAATATCTGAACATTTCATAGTGAGACACAGAAATGAGGTAGGTGGCCAAGAGCACATATGCAGCAGTGATATAAACATATGGAAATTACACTTCAAATATGAAGTGGGTGGGTCATATTTACTACAACAAATACCTTGGATTTTAGAGGCAAAACATTTTCTGAATGAGGATGATTCTTGCATATGTGTGCCACTGAGGGTTTTGTGAAGTATAAGTTGTGCTCTGTTAGGAAAACAGATGGGGCACCAGTACACCTTTAAAAAACAGTCTAGCAAAGCTATCAGTATTTCTGAGTACAGCATCTTTAATCCATGAGATTGTTGGTTATGTGCTGTTTTGCTTTTTGCCTACAAGTATGTACTTCTGTGCCAGGCCTCTCACAGGCTTACAGCTCAAACTTGATGGCTTAAATAGAGGTCTGAGAGGTTTGGGCAGCAAACAGCGTCCAGGCTGGGCTTTGGGAACCCTTAGCCTCAGGAATGCTGTGTGACCTCTGCCTCTTATTCAGTGGCTGAATGGAATGAGCTGTAGCCTGGGACTTATACTACAAGCACTTCAGTAGCTCAACCTTGTCAGCTTCCTTTGCTTGACTAAGCTTCAGTGAACAAAAGAAATTAAAACCTCAAGGACTTACATTTAGATACAAACTGCATTTCTGCACTTCTGGTTGCCAACAGAATGAAAGCAAAGCAGAATTTCCTTCAAAAAAACAAGATCTTTAATAAAATACATAGGTTCACATCCTTCCTTGTAAAGTACATTACCTGAAGTCAACAGTAGTTGACTAGTGGGAATTGGGGTGTGAAGATTACCTTTTTCTCTACCCACTGTTCATGTTCAGGTTTATCACAACTTCCAGAGAAGATATTTCTTCCTGCAGGACTGCAAGCTAAAAAGAATCAAAAATCAATGGTAGTTTTGCATCCCCGAAGTGCTGAAGCAGTACATTACAGATAATGTCTGCAATGTATCACACACTTCCCATAGCAGAGAAAAAAGATGCCCCTTACCTGATGCATCAGTGCAAAATCTCAGAATGTGAATCGTGCTTTGGCCACTCAAGTTTAAAGTTTTCTAAATGACAGAGATTCTGTCATCTTCCTTAAGCAATCTCTGAATCCATGCTGAAACAATCTGCTACTAAAAGTTTTTCTCTGTTAACTTTTATGCCATTGCTATTGGCCTGTACTACCTACATCACTCTTTTCCATTGCTGGTAGTCCCATTTTGATAGTAAAATTGCTCTGAAAACACTGGGACTTTTGTCTGGCCTTTTATTTTACATACATATTTGCAGATCATAGTTAATGAATAATTATAATTTTTCCAGGTGCTCTCCTAAGACTCTAACCATGCACCTACCAAAATGAATAGCAAAGTCTGTTGGGCACAACAGTGGAGAAACAAACTTCTGTTAAAATCTAGTCTGATTCTATCCTAGTTATTTTTCAGGAGCAAGATCCTGAATGCAGCAATCTCAATAATGTACTGTCCACACAAAAAAACCCCACCAAAAATTAAATTAGTCTGGGGATCATTGTTACAAAAATGGCAGAATTAAGCCTTAGGCATCTAACTGCTTACCCAGCTACAAGGAAAACATATTTAACCTGTAAAGTTCATGTTTTAATCATAGGAGCTGAGATTGCTATCATGGGAGGCAGCTGAAGAAAACACATACATTATTTTTCTGGTTGTTTATTTTGAAGACTTGGCAGCCCTTTGTAATACTTGGCATATTTTCTTCCCTGATCTTACTCTTTCAGAAAGCTCTTAGATATCTAGATAAATATACATCATACCTATAGAGGGTTTTTAATAGGTTATTCGGAGTATATTGCCAGGCCTGTGCCACTAAACTTGCCAACCCCTTCTTGCAGCCAGCACGCTCACTGGAGCGGGACAAGGAGACGAGAGGGGGAAATCCAGCGCCCGTTTCCGCGACGAAGATGCCGCTGCTGTCACCGCGTCCTCCCCGGGCGCACCGTGCCGGGGTTCCCCGCGGCCGCTGTGGGACACCGCCCTGCCACGTCCCGCAGGAAACCCGCCAGCCTCCCGGGACTCAGCCACGGCACAAGCTGCCGCCCACCCTCCGCGCCCCGCCGGCCGATCCGCCCCGCTCGCCGCCTTTGTGTCCGCGGCCGCCCCCCCTTCCCCGCGGGCGGAGCGGAGCGGGGCGGGCCCGGCGGGGCGGGGTCGCGGCGCCCATAAGAAGGGGCCCTGGCCGCGGCCACCGCCCTTCTTCGCCGCGCTCCCCGGTCGTCCCGCTCCGCTCCCGGATTACAAAGCCCGCACCGCCGCCGCTATGAGCATCAGCACGAAAAACTCCTCGTACCGGCGCATGTTCGGCGGGGGCAGCCGCCCCAGCACCGGCACCCGGTACATCACGTCCAGCAGCCGGTACTCGCTGGGCAGCGCCCTGCGGCCCAGCAGCGCCCGGTACGTGTCCGCCTCGCCCGGCGGCGTGTACGCCACCAAGACGACGTCGGTGCGGCTGCGGAGCAGCATGCCGCCCATGCGGCTCCACGACTCCGTGGACTTCTCCCTGGCCGACGCCATCAACACGGAGTTCAAGGCGAACCGCACCAACGAGAAGGTTGAGCTGCAGGAGCTTAATGACCGCTTCGCCAACTACATCGACAAGGTGCGCTTTCTGGAGCAGCAAAACAAGATCTTGCTGGCCGAGCTGGAGCAGCTCAAGGGCAAGGGCACGTCCCGCCTGGGCGACCTCTACGAGGAGGAGATGCGGGAGCTGCGGCGACAGGTGGACCAGCTCACCAACGACAAGGCACGGGTGGAAGTGGAGCGGGACAACCTCGCCGACGACATCATGCGGCTGCGGGAGAAGTGAGTGCCTGGGGAAGGCGGGTTCGGGCTGCCGCCGCCTCCCGCTGCCTCCCCGCTGCTCTGTCCCTTGGCGCGGGGGCAGCCCCTGAGCATCCCGAGCGGTACCGGGCGGGCGGGAGGCTGGGCGGGGGGATGTGGGGGTCCCCCGCTCCCTCTTCACCGCCGACTTGTCCCTTCTAGGTTGCAAGAGGAGATGCTTCAGAGGGAGGAGGCCGAGAACACCCTGCAGTCCTTCAGACAGGTTAGCGGTCGTGGAGGAGGGAGGGGCCCGAGGCGGTGGTGGCCGTGCCTGGGGCGGAGGGTGGGAGTGCCGGAGTTTGCTTTCCTTGCACAAAGAGGTTCCGTCAGTTCTCACGCAAGCCCTCCGTGTTTTCTTTAGAGGGATGCTGCACTCCGAGGGGAGGGGAGGCAAACTATTGTCCTGCTTTATCCAAGTCTAGCCCGTTTTACAAAAAACGCCCCAACGTGGAATCACTTTCCGATCCAATAAAAGTGAAAGGGGGCCATCTGCTCGCTTGGCTGAAGGGTATTAATGGTTTCTATGGGATTCACCGTGGAATGCAGATACAGGCATTACGGCAAGTGTGGTGGCAGCAGATTGAAATAATAGATCCCTTTGTGTTGGAGGGGAGGGTGCAGTGGGCTGCATTCTTACTAAATGTGTAATGGTGCGGGAATATTTCTAGGGAAATGTGTCTGTTATGGGCCAGTTTTTGTACAAAACAGAACTCCTTTTCGATGAATCACTGGTCAGTGCATTACTGGGCAACAGTTTCAAATTTAAGGGTTTTCATGTGGGTGTTGTCTGCTGACAAGAAGTAGACGGTAAATTCCTTGGGGCGAGGTCACAGGATTGAGTTTGCCTCCTCTGGGTGTCCCTTAAGAACGTGGAATTTAATCCTCTGTAAAACAAAGATGCTAACCTCGGAAATAAGTAGTGTAAGAGTTTAGTCTTTGTAGGATGCTGTGATGTTATCCAGTCAAAGTAAATCTATGTGACAACCAGAAACAACTGTGCAAACAGCGTTCTAAAATTCTTAAGCTCAAGTTTTCACTTGTGCAAAACCGGCTTTCAACTTAGATTAAGCCTTGTTTGGACTAAGATATTTAGGAATGCGCCTTCTCAAAACAAGGTCTCTTCCCTAAAACTGATGGTGTAAAACAGCATTGCTAGCATTCTTTCAGACTGGAAGTGACTGCCCTTATCACCAGGCAGCTGGGTACAGGCTGACTTTGTCCCAGAGCTCTTTATAGGCATTAACAGAAGTCACTGTTCAGGAAATCAGCACTTGATTGTTAGTGTTTCCCTGGGAAAGGCTTTTGACTGCAGTATATTTACAGTCCTTGAAGGAGAGCAGGTGTGTTCAAGAGATAGTGTGGGGAAACTGAAACACCTACTCCCATTCAGAGCTTGGGAATTCAGTCTTCACTGGCATTCTGGGCACAGAAGTTTTAAAAAACAGTCTGAGATACTGCCTTAATTTAAGTTTCTGGGGTTTTTTTTGGTTTTTTGAGTGCTAAGACAATTTACTGTAGTGTGAAGTTCTGTGAAGGAGCCTTGAACTTAAGTTTTAGAGAACCTCATCTATTCTGATTCATTGCTGAATTCAATTGAAGGATCAATTGACTTAAGGTTGACTTTTACATGATCTTTCATATTTAATTGGTGTACTTTAGGCATGCCTGTATTTCAATCCAGTTGAATCTTATGAAGGCTCTGGGCTTTAAAGTGAGCTTGGCTTGGTGCACATACCCCACACTCATTATCCAGCTCTTCCCTGCCTTTGGAAAGGGGTCACTCAGGAGCTCAGCCTCCAACAGATGTGTGTGTGCAGGACAGTCAGAATTGGATCCATTTGACCTCATAAGCTGTAGCTTGTCCATAAGAAATGCAAATCATTGTCTATGGAAACTACACTAAATGCATTTATGACATAACTGGTGCCTGCTGGTGTGAAAATGAAATTAAATTCACAAAACACCAAAGGTGAAATATCCTGTTGAGCTTTCCATTTTAAAACAATGCACAGCTTTCTATTATATTTTTCCACTGGAAAGTTGTATAGATTTTGATCACTTCAGCAAGTGTTTTGCTGTTCTGATGTATCATCAAAGATACTTCTTAATTGATGGAGCAGTTGTGTACTTCAGTATTTTGTGCTGAGTGATGTGCTGTATAAAGTATATGTGAAAATTCAGTGAGGCCTTTCGTTTGGGGCAGGACAAGCATCACAGTGAGAAAGTTAATGCAGCTTTGCCAGCTGGTCTAGCAGCAAGGAATAGATCCTGAGCCCAACAGG
Source organism: Lonchura striata (assembly GCF_050655825.1). NCBI lineage: Eukaryota > Metazoa > Chordata > Aves > Passeriformes > Estrildidae > Lonchura > Lonchura striata. The sequence continues at coordinate 20,713,392 of NC_140704.1, read as the reverse complement.
TCAGGTCCTGGCTAACATGAGGTTTGTCTGAAGTAAACATGGATGCTCAACCCTGCAAAGTGTGTGGCTTGCATTGAAGAATCTCCTAGGATAAAATCAGCGTGTATTCCAACTGCATGTATCTATGACTTGTACTTGTTCGTTCAGGCTACAAGTAGCCAATTCATTTATGTAGTTCCACACATCTGGGAGCTACTGAAACACTGAATCTTAGTGATAGGGAATACATAATGATAGCATATGGTAAAGTACATACCCCATATAGTGTCTTCAGTTTAAATTGCTTTCAATTTACTACAGGGTCCTAAAATCTTGCAGCTATTCAGTTATTTTAAAAAAATAACCTTCAGGGTGAAGATTTCTGCAAAATCCTCTAAAAAATCTTTGGATGACTGGTCAGTTATGTAAACATGTTGGGTCATAGCCATGTAATTTTCTGCCAGAATTATCATGAGGGGTTTTGGAGGGAGGAGAACAAATTAATTAGGAAATTCTTTCCCTGAACTGAAAAACAGAGCTGATATGAACTGTGGGTATAAAACTGGAATTGATAGAAAAGTTATTGAATGATGCATGAAAGGGTTATTTTGCTGAATAAAGTAAACAGAATCATTCTTCTGGAGCAAGGACCTTACCCCAGAGTAGGAGTGATCCAAGGAAAGGCTTTCTAGGAGTCTAAAGAAAACACTCCTTATTTCAAAGATGCCGTAAAAAAGAGAGCTGCTGATTAGGAATGCTTATGCTTTGGGCAATCCAAAATAGCTTTAGAGTAAGCTGTGAGAACCTGATATGTTAATACCCTGTGAGCACAAACATGTGGCTGTATATGTAACTAGTGTGAAAGGAACAATCTTCCACTTTGCAAGCTAAATGCCTTACACATTCAAAATGTAAGAAGTTGCCAAATAATGTGTAGTTTTATGTTTTTTAACTAATTCAAGTTGTTCCCTTATAACATTCATGACGTATCTTCTGTTCTGCTCTAAATGAATTTTTGCTGTTGATTAAGACTATCTCTGTCCAGCAAAAGGTGGAGCCTTTGCCAGCAACTGCGAGGGTGTAGGCAATGATGAGTAGCTCAGTTTGTGTTTATGCTCACACCTTCTTTTTCTCAAGGGAGATCTGCTGACTTGCATTGTGAATACTGCAGTTCTTGTACATACCTCACCAACTTTACAAGTATACTTTAAAAATGTGGCCTGTGGACATAAGGGGCTCTGTGCTTGTTCACCAAGGAGTCCATAATTTAAGAGCCCACTAATAGACCTGACAGCACATGTGTTGCACTTTTAAACCCTACTGAAAAGGGTGGAAGTTTGCAAAGTGCAACTCTTTGCCAGTGTAGTCAAGCTAGAAGCATTCACTGCAGACTTCTGACTCAAGTATTTGAAGGATTTACACCTGCTATGATCTGTGTGCTCTTGATCATGCTTAGCAGCATGTCAGCAATGATACAATCAACAGACGTGGCATAGTTTTCAAAATCACAATAAAGGTGCATACCTAAAAGGTTTAAGGCTAAGGTAGGAGGTGGCAAAAAGGTTTATTACAGCTTTTGATTTCCTGTTGTCTTGCTGAAAAGTTCACATGTAGCATCAGCCTGTATGCTGCTGAACTTGCTGCAAGAGACTTCTCTCCATCAGTTTTGTAAGCTTATGAATTGTTCTTCTCTCTGGTCAGGATGTTGACAATGCCTCTCTGGCACGTCTTGATCTTGAGCGCAAAGTTGAGTCCCTGCAAGAGGAGATTGTGTTCTTGAAGAAACTTCATGATGAGGTAAGCTGACAGATGAGGTCTGTGTTCCGATGCAGACTGTCTAGCAAGGAAGCTCTTTGCTGGTTCTGTCCCAGAGTCCCCGCCTGTGTATGATCTGAGTGCTTTTGTGCAATAATGTTGAGTGTCTGCTTCTCTCTAAGGAAATCCGAGAATTGCAGGCCCAACTCCAGGAGCAGCACATCCAAATTGATATGGATGTTTCTAAGCCTGATCTTACTGCTGCCCTGCGTGATGTTCGCCAACAGTATGAAAGTGTTGCTGCTAAGAATCTTCAGGAAGCTGAGGAGTGGTACAAGTCCAAAGTAAGTAAAATGCATCAGGCACTGAAACTAATTCTGCTTAATTAGTTTAAATTAAACTTTCCTCTAGCACTTGCTGTTCCCTCTGTCTCTCTAAAGGACATGAACATAACCATGACACAAAGTCTTTTTTTAAATCCTAGTCTGGGAAGGGTACAACTTGAAAACATTTTGTGCCATAACTACAGCATCAAAGTAATGGGTGCACACTGGGAATCTTTCCTGTACTTGTACCTGAAAGCAGACATTGGATGAAATACTGGAGAAATTAGTGAAAAAATGGTGAAAAGATGGGAAATGTACAGGGCAGGAAAACAAGTATGAAAGCTAGCTATGAATTCTAATATAACATTCAGAAATAGAGAAGCACTTTAAGAGTAATACTAATATTTAAGCATTTCAGGTGCTAATCCTTGTAATACCTTCAGTTGTCCTCAACTGCTGTGTCTACAGTAGGTCTGTTTCACCGTTTCTGTTGAAGTGTTATGCTAACCAGACTGGGGTTTTCCAGTTTGCAGATCTCTCTGAAGCTGCTAACAGGAACAATGATGCCCTGCGCCAGGCCAAGCAGGAAGCCAATGAGTACCGCAGACAGATCCAGTCTCTCACCTGCGAAGTCGATGCTCTGAAGGGAAGCGTAAGTAGAAGACAGCAGTTGTTTTTCATTGCTGCTTTAAGCACTGCACTGCAGTTTAATTCTTAATTTGGATGTGAATGCTGGTAATCTGCCATGCAATTCAGCAGTATATTAATACTTTTTTTTGAAAAGAATGCTGTGGGCTCAATTTGTGTGTATGCACAACAGTACACTGCCGAGATTGATACACTGAATCAGTCTTACTTAAGCTGTGTACAATAAGTTCATTCTCGTGCTATAATATTCACTGTTTATTTAGTACTTTCTGAAAGTGTTTATGCCTTGTCTGTCAGGTACAGATAAAGTTGTAAAAAAAATCTGGAGAAGCAGTGAAAATTTTGCTGTTACTAAAACACGACTGCTTTAAAGACAGGCTTGAAATGGATACAAGTGTTTAGCAGACCTGCAAATCTACTGTACTAAGGACTGTCTGCATGTGTTGGGCTTACTGTAAAAGGGTGGCTTTGCCAGCTGGTACAATAAATATGTGGCGCACCTCAGATCACGCTGCAGAATAATTCTCCTTGAATTTGCAAAGGGAAGATAAGGAGATGACAAATTTGGGATGTATCTGGGCATTTTCAGAAAGGATGCTAATGTAACACTATTTTCTTTCTTTAAAATGTTGAGGGTCTCGAGGGTGGGGAAGAGCCACTGAACTGCAGCAATGCTTGATTTCACTGTTCTGTTCCAGAATGAGTCCCTGGAGCGCCAAATGCGTGAAATGGAGGAGAATTTTGCTCTTGAAGCTGCTAACTACCAAGACACTATTGGACGTCTGCAGGATGAGATTCAGAACATGAAGGAAGAAATGGCTCGCCATCTCCGCGAGTACCAGGACCTGCTGAATGTAAAGATGGCTCTTGATATTGAAATTGCCACCTACAGAAAACTGCTGGAGGGTGAAGAGAGCAGGTAATTACATGTAAACACTTTTCGAAAGCCAGAAATTACTAGAAGATACTTTATGCCTATATCTGATTTTATCAATTTCCTATTTCCTTCAGGATTAACATGCCTATTCCAACCTTTGCTGCTTTGAACCTGAGAGGTAAGCTGTTTCTGCTATTTCAGTTTAGGCAGTTGCTCTATCATTAGTATGAGGGCTCTGTATAGTTCCTTTTATGCTGGTTTTTGAACTTGTGTAAGTGCAGTTGTTGTGAATAGTCTTCATGGATGCAACTACAATATTTGCAGCTACTTAATCTTGGATGGTAGCAACTCTTTTGTTCCTGGACAAATTTTTAAATATTGGTACATAGCAAGTACTTAGTTTGGATACCTGCTGAAAGTACTTTAAGGAACACAGAAAAAAATGTAGAAGACCTGGCTTATTCATAGCAGGAGACTTCTTTGTATACTAAATTGGGATTCTGAAAGTAGACACTAAAATCTGTTACACCTCATTTCTTTGAGGAGGCACTTAATCCAGACTATTGGTAATACTACATCTTCTTCTGCAGAAACCAACATTGAGTCTCAGCCAATGGTTGACACTCACTCAAAGAGAACACTTCTAATTAAGACCGTCGAAACTAGAGATGGACAGGTTGGTGGTAACTTTAATTTTATTTCTATCACAGCTGGTAACCTTTAAATTCTTAAGTTTGCCTACTGCTTACTGCAGCTTTTATGTGGTAGTAAGTATTGAGTAAAACAGCAGCTGGCATTCCAAGCTGTGTGAACATACAGATATAGCAAGCAGGTTTCTCTGGGGAAAAAAAATCAAAATTCATCTGATAGTAAAACTTTTAAGTTGGTGACTGTTACCTGTGTATTGCTTATTTAAGTTCAGCTGAATTAGCAAATTCTCCATAGATTTCCTTAGGAAAACATATGACAGTAAACAGAGATACTTTACTTAGGATAAGATGCTGTTGTTGGTGTAAGTAAATAAAACATGAATGGTTTTTGTATGCTATTAACAAACTAGAATTTCTCATAAGTGAGAGCTGATGCCCACTTGTATACATTTTGGAACTGGATATTTCACTTGTAGCTCTTAAAAAACCCACAAAAATCTTCCTACTAAAACTTAATGCAACTGTTTCTGTTTTTCATTAGGTTATTAATGAAACTTCCCAGCATCATGATGACTTGGAGTAAAGCTGAAGTGAAGATGCATACTTACTAAAGGAGAAATTCTTACCAGCAAGATTGAAAAAGTTCATGTCTTAAAGGAAGAAACAGCTTTCAAGTGCCTTTCTGCAGTTTTTCCATGAGCGCAAGATGATTATGCTAGGAAATAGGTCTTAGATCTTGCAAACTGACTCTCCCTGAAGGATTAGCGTTTACAATGGAGTCTAGTTTACAAATAGCAATATCTTGTGCTGCAATACTGTTTTTAAGTATCTGAATTCAATAAAACTGCTTTTCCAGCACCATATGAGCAACCTGTCGCTACTTCAATAAATCTTTGGAAAATGGCTCTTGATGTGTTCTAATTTGTTAAATTTCATGACTTTCTGGAAAGCCATAACAATATAATGCTGGAATTATTATACGGTTGACATCTTTAGTACTGGCTGTGTGGAATGCTGTTTTTTCAGTTTAACTAGATAAACTATCTTACTTATTTACTGCTTAGGTTTTGGAACCAATTAAAATGGATTATAACTGGCAGATGCATAATGTATTATGATATCACTTGAATAAAATATGATACTTCAAGCTAATAAATATTAATCTTTCTTCCATATACTAGTTAATGCAGTTACTAAATGTCAGAATGCCTGAAATACCTTAAAACTTGGTTTTAAAAAACAGTATTTGTGTAGCATATAAATAGTTCATGTGAGCCCTTATCTCAGACAGCACCTTGCAAAGTTAACAGCTGACTTGGTGCATTAACTTATTTTTCCAGGAAAAACTAGTTCCCAAAGGCTTATTGGTATTATAGAAGCTACATGAAGGCTTTGGCTGGAGTGGGGGTTAGGAGAGGCTCACTTGCCCTTTTGCTGACAATTCCAGTATTTAAACCTCTTTTAAAGCAGGATAGCCACCATGCTTGGTGTTCCTATTCTGCTGAACATCAGGTGGTGAATACAGCAGAATGGGAACAAGGAAGTTCCACTCTGCCGTGCCACAGTCTTCCAGGAGGCAGTAGTGAAAGTTGATGTCCTCTTAAGTTTTCTTCTGCATAGCAACATACTTCTCAAATTTAAAGACAAAGATCCACAGCAGAGCCCTGTGAAAGTAGCTACTGTGTTCTGCATTACTTCTGCAAAGTCTTCCTGTAAGCTTTTACTGAGGTACAGATATTCTGGAATGAGGAGCTGCAACCTGAAATTTTTCAGTTAATATAATAGCATTCAGGGTAAGGGTAAAACTTCCATGTTGTATAGCTATGCTAGCATTTGGGAATTGATCTCTAAGAAAAACTGACTGTTACCTCCATGTGACAGGGATGAAAACAATTTGCTCCTTTTCCATCCTTATCCTTACCTGTGCTCAAGCATGTGGCTAACTGGATGCAGTGTAGGTATGGGGGCGGGCAGCAGGAGGCTGCTTTTCTCATCCCAGTTACTGGCAGCACCAGGTTAGGAGTCTTGCAGCCAGGATACTAAAGAGGGAGGTGGACAATGCTTGGGATGTGCTGGAACCCTCTGCAGCTCCAACACACAGGTGCTTTATGTGCTGTCCAAGAGAAAAGTCCTGCAGCAGGTCCAGTATTTGTTCTGGTGACTCCCTTCATGTGAAAAGGGACAGAAGTGACGTTGAGGAGGGTGCCTGGACCCAAGCCTCAGCCACAGCTTTTGCCTCAGCAAAGCAGAACAGATTCAACCTGGTCTGCCATATGGTGGGTAGGATAGTCTCACTAGGAACTGAGAGTGAACCCAGCCTTTTTCATGTTGCAGAGATTACAGACACCAGGTTTTCTACTACCTTTCAACATCCAGACTGCTTAAAAAAAAACACAAATGAGCTTTCATGGGAAGTGTTTTCTGTGATAATAACAGCTCTGGGCATGTGTAATACCTAATTTTGAGGACTTTATAGGCATGAGTGTCAACAACTTTTCAGGACAAGTGGAATAAGGGGCTGATGTCCTGCCTGTTGCAGACTACTCCAGTCTTTCTCTGGATCTAGTGATTGAAAAAGTTGAGCCAATGCTAAATATCATTTCTTGTCCCTAAAGCAATGACAGAGCCCTGGCTGGTAGCACTGTCAGTCTATGGGTAGGGGAGGGTGGCTCTGTGGGCAGAGACCCACAGCACAGTGTGCTTTTTGAAATGCACATTGATGTCTGGAGTTGTGATAGTCTTTCAGATATTGCTTCCACTCTGCTACCAGCTACCTGGCTCAGTGTTTTCTCTTGTCTTTGATTACTTCTCTCAGTAGATAAAAGAAGTGCCTGTATCAAGCACTGACTCAGCAAAGGAGTTATTCCTGGCTCTTCAGTGTTTAGGGTTACTCAGAACACAGAGAAGCATGTGGCAGAGCTCTGAGTCCTGAGAATAAATAGAAAAATAAATATAAATAAATAAACCTAGTTGCTAAGGGGATAAGAAAACTGCAGGAAACCTCAAAAACCTGCACCCCTGTGAGAGCAAGATCACCCTCGTGGAAATGAGAGTGGACAGTGACTGTGTAAACTTCTGTGTTTGATCTAGGGCACCAGCTTTATGCTCATATATAATTACTGAAAGCTGCTTAGTGCTGAGCCAGCAGCTGACCTCAGAACTGTATTTCACATCCTAATAACTGCAGGCAGGAGCTGCACCAAGTGGGGCAGCCCCCATCGATGGCCAGGCACTCGTCCTGCCCCACAAAGCTGTTCCCATGAGCTTACATAGGGAGGGCCTCCAAATATGTAAGCTGTTCCCACAGTAAATAATAATAATCCTCCAGATGGCTGAGAAGCCTCATGTTTAGTTTGTTTTGCCTCATGTAGCTAGAACCTTGTTTTCCTTTTTTTTTTTCATAATCTTGCAAAACACAGAAACTGTTAGCAGAGACTCCATAGTCCGAGCCCCTGGGAACATGTAGCTAATGCAGTTCTTCTGCCATCCAGTCAGTCTGCTTTAGTACACAGCACATCTACCCACCCTCCCTCCCTCCCTCCCTTCCTCCCTCCCTCCCTCCCTCCCTCTTTCTTTTTATTTCTTTCTTTCTTGTTCTTTTTGCTTATTTTTATTTTTCCCTCTCCTCTCCTCTCCTCTCCTCTCCTCTCCTCTCCTCTCCTCTCCTCTCCTCTCCTCTCCTCTCCTCTCCTCTCCTCTCCTCTCCTCTCCTCTCCTCTCCTCTCCTCTCCTCTCCTCTCCTCTCCTCTCCTCTCCTCTCCTCTCCTCTCCTCTCCTCTCCTCTCCTCTCCTCTCCTCTCCTCTCCTCTCCTCTCCTCTCCCTAATATTTCATTGTTGAACACACTTGTCTGGCTCACAGAGCTCGCAGTTCTGTCCCAGCCGAGGCTCTTCCTCTCCCTGTGGCAGCTCTTTTCTGTTGTTACATCAGTAAATGAATCTGGTGCTTTCACTGATGCCACACTGCGCTGGGTGGGAGCATCTGCATTTTTTTAACTGCATGGAGGAAATACCTACAAGACTGCTCTGAGGCTCTGACTGTTCAGCTGTGAGGTGACATTCTCAGGACTCTTTGGCTGAAGCCTGCTGAGAGCATGGTGGAATGCCACCCACCATGGTGGTGGGGGCTGGCCTGGCTGGGCCTCAGGCTGCAGGGTGCTGCCCCACAGACTGGAAAAGCCACAAAAGCATCCGAGGAACCTTCAGAAAACTGCTGATAGGAAATCACTCATCCCAGCCTGTTGGGAAACTTCCCAACTGGGGTTTGGGCCAAATCCCACCAGTCCAGGCCCAGCACCAGTGATTAGAGCACTTCCAGGGCTCTTATTCTAAGTCCTGTCTGCAGGTGCAAGGTCCCACACGTAACTGGGCACTTTCATACTGGTCTGTTTTCCCATTAGTCAGTAATTTAAACATATCTTGTAAGTTCTCATCACCTTTAGGTACCCATGGGGCATGGACACACTTGTGGATGACATCCCAGGGCAGTCACCAAGGTCCCAATGGTGCATGGAGATCATGTCCTGCTGGAGCACACCTAGTGTTGGGAGGGACCTGCTCCTGGCCAGGACTTGCTTATGCCAGCTGCTGGAAGGGAAGGCATCCAGAGGATATAAATTCCTATGTTTGGAGAGGATGAACAGTAGAGTGGCTGGATAGAGAATGTTGCTAGTGCCCTAAGAAGTACTGGAGATTTTAATTATAAAATCCTTCCACAAGGGAAGGGAAGTCTGGATATTGCCAAAAATTTTAAAGTAATTTACAGAGAATAGACTGTTCTGATAGACATTTACTTGAGTGCAGTTACCCATGCAGAACTAAGAAGTGCCCAAAATAAAAATACATCTTCAGTATTCATTTGGTCTCTTCATGCTCATGCATAAATCCTGTGGATTTGAGTTTCAGGTTCACGGACCTTGTCTTATTGAGTGCACACACCCAACAGCACTTCAGTTATCACTACTGCTCACTGCTAGAGCATTTCAGATCTCCTGCATTTGTGTTTCCTGAGTTTATCTGCTTCCAAGAGTCTAAATTTTTAATTTCCTCTAGAGTACCCTCTGCTGTTCTTCATGGTCCTTTGCAACACCCCTGCAGGAAGTGAGGTATGGTGAGCCCTGTTTGAAACGCAGGGAAGGAGCACAGCAGTCAAGATCAGAAGTGGAAGCCAAGCTCAGGCTGGGAAGGTGCTTAGCACTGTGTACTTTTAAGGCACTTACTGACTCAGGTGCAGGTATTTTTCCAGTCTACATTGCAGATGAAGTCCCCACACAATGAAGCTCACACAGTATGGGGTACCAATGTAAAGCACAATACAAGTGAAATTCTCAGCTTCATCCAGGAAAGCCATAGAACAAACAGGGGAAAATCTGTGTCACCAACAGGGTAGAGTGACCTTAGTGTGAGGCTCTTTTCCGGTCCCTATCGGGCATTCCAGGCTCCCTCCTGCACCGAGGGCAGCGGTGCCCAGGCTGGCACAGCCCCTCCCAGCCCGGTGCAAGGCCATCCCCAGGCCCCCGAGCCGGCCCGGGGGGAAAGTTCCTTGTGGGCTTCCGACCGCAGCAACCAAACTCATTCTGCCGGAAAGGGCAAGTCCAAAGCAGCCGCATCCCTGCAGCGGTGTCGCGGTTGCCCGTAGCCGCCGTTCGGGCGGTTCTTTCCCGCAGATGCACGGCCGGTGTCTCCCCGCGGCGGGCGGCGCGAACTGCAGCGCCGGAGAGCTGATGCTCTCTCCAGGAACTGCCCCAAAGTTATCCTCTGCTACTGTCAGTGAGACAGGAAGATGTCTCAGACAAGACAGACAGCATATAAATACATTTGCATGATGGAGAGGGGTGGTGGGTTGATCTTGGCCAGCAGCCAAGCGCCTGCAGAAATGCTTGCTTGTCCTTGTCACTTCCAGTGAGATGTGGGATAGAAAAGGAAAAACCAAAGTAAGAAAATTGGTGAGTGGAGATTAATAGGTGAAGAAAAAAGTGGGGGAAAACTCCAGGAAAAATAAAGGTAATCATACACTATGTCCCACAACCAGACAGAGGCCCACCTGGTCTCAGAACAATAACCACCTTGGAAGCCTTCTTCCTTTATTTCAGTCTTTATTGCTGATGCCTGAGCTGACTGAACATGACATTGTATAGTACGGAATATCCCATTGGCCAATTCAGGTAATTTGTCCCAACTGTGCTCCTTCCCAGTGTCTTTCCTACCCTCAGCCAGACTTGTTGATGGGTCAGAGTGGGAAACAGAGAAAGGCTTGATGCCTTGCAAGCACTGTTCAGTCAAAGCATGAGTGCACCATCAACACTGCTGTAGTCACACATCCTAAGCACAGCACCCCCAGGGCTGCTGTGAAGACATGAACTCCATCTGGGCCAGACTCGGTCAAGAATCTTGCAGAAATTCAGATGGGAGCGTGTGTCTTTGTACCTGGTCATACACAAGATCTGAGAATGACCCAGATTCAAAGTCCGTGTTTTCCAGCTTAAGGGGAGACCTACCAACTTAAGACTCCTTACAGAGTTTATGGGTGTCCAAGAAATGTATGAGCTAGAAGATCTCTGCCCTTTGATGCAATCAGCTTTATAATACATAGAAAAGTGAGTCCTATGGAGAGGTTTTGCTGTCTGAAGCACTCCATGTGCAGACCAGGTTTCCATTCCCACCTCTAGCTGTTGTTTAAATACCACGAGCATAAATTGGCTCCCACCTACTGTATACCGTTGCAACTATATTTTGAAAGATTCTTTTGCAAATTAGAGATGTTAATTGCAAATTGTTAATTTCAGCTTCAGCAGTCAACTTCTTTGATGGTGCTTGCTGGAGTGCATGACAGGTTTGCTGCCCAACTTTTCCTCTCAGTTCTTAATGCCCTACAGCTGGGTGTCTGTGGAAGTGTGTTTCTGCCCCACACAAAGTACTTTCCCTGATCCTTTAGGCTAAAAAATACTGGACTGTAATCTAGGAGGGGTCTGGAATGGGAAATTCTTGTGTTGGTAGGGTATGCTTCTATCATGGCCAAATCCTGTTCAGTATTCAGTTACTCTCAAAATGAAAAAGCTTTTTCTTATATGTTAACAGAATTTCTTGTTTTTCGTTTCATGCCCAGTGCCTCTAGCCCTCCTCCTGGACACCACTGAGGAAAGCCTAGCTTTGTCTTTAGTAGTCCTGCCACCAGGTATTTTTGTGATGTAAATTGATGTGATCCCCCTATTCTCCAGGCCAAAGACTCACATCTCTCTCAGCCTCCTCTACTCATATTTCAGTTACACCAAGCTCATCATTGTCCTCATGGTCCTTGGCTCAGTCTGTTCCTGTACATTCATTTCTCTCTTGTACTGGGAGAATTGGACACGGCATTGCAGAGAGTCTCACCACGGCTGTGCAGAAGGGAAGGATCACCTCTTCCAGAAAACTTACCTTTATCATATCAAATTATACTGACTAGTCATAAAAAGGATCCATAGAAAGTGGTGGCCTGGCAGATGGTGGGAAAGTAAGGGCCAGAGCTCTGCAGCAACATAAGAAAAGACATTTCGGGTCAGGCCAGTGATCTGCCTGGCCTCCTACAGAGCTTCCTGGGAAAAGGGGCACAAGAAACAGGGCTTCAATTCCTGGAATGGCCTTTATTTTAAATAAAATAGAAATTCAGGGGCTTTTTGAGCCAGTGGCTTTATCCAGACCATTGATGAAGTTGTCTGACTTGATTTGAGTAGTTTTATATTTTTAGTTTCTAACAGAGTGTATGTCATAATATAACAGTATACCAGGGAAGAACATTGCTTTTTGATTATTTTATCTTTATTGTCTGATCATTTTGTTGACTTTTCAAGAATTCTTGTGTTATGAAACCTGTTAGATAATCATCCTGTGCTCAACCCCCTCCATGTTATCCCTCATTTGACAGATTTCCCTTCCCTGCAAGTGTTCAAGGACAGATTGGATGGGGCTCTGAGCACCTGGTCTAGTGATAGGAGTCCCTACCCACAGCAGGGAGATTGAAACAAGATGATCTTTAAGGTCCCTTCCAACCCAAAACATTCTGTGTGTCTGAGATTTTCTACTCACTCTCCTCCAGCACATTTGCATGTTTCAACATCTCTAGTGCCTCTCATCAGGAAGTCATCCTGTAACCATAATAATCCTCATCACTCATTCTAGTTCTGCTATGATGTCTTTAAATAAAAAGGTGACTAAGAACATGTGAGCTTCAAAACATATGCATTGGAGCAGTACAGAGTGACATAATGAGAACTCCTGTTTTGTGCTCAAAGTAAGTAAAAATACCCTAGCTACTTTTTGATCACTGCTCAGTACCGGGCTGATGTTTTCAGAATGTTATCCAAAGTGACTCAAAGATCTGTTTCCTAAGGACAAACAGCTATTTTCCCCCCTACTTTGGCGTCACTGACATTAAATTTTCATTCCCTGTTTGATCACCCAGTTATCTAGGAACACAATACTCTTCTGCACCTTTGAGCTCAGCATTAACATTGATTGCCCTTTTTCCTTTTGTCAATCTGCTGGACAGCCTTGGCTATGTCCCTGGGGAATGTATTGAATGGTAAAGTCCAATGTATGAATACCCATAGCAGGCCACTGACAGTTAAGGTTCTCCATTATTTCTGTCATTTCTGCCCTCTAGCTTAAAACTGGGAGAACATGATCTTTTTGTCTCTTAGAAATCTGAAGTTACTTAAAATTTTTTGACAAAATCCTCCATCTGCACCACCCTTACGCACAAAGCTTGTATATTCCTACAGATGTTTCCACCACATCCATGAAGTGTGACTTCCCTGGGAAAAAATGTGTGTGGAATCCTGCCCAGCACAGCTGCTTTCACAGTTCCTCCTGATCTTTCCAAGTAAAAACACTAGCATTATTGCTCTCTAGATTTCAGCATCACCCTCTCTTTTTGAGTCTGAAGTTATACCAACCATTGTCCATTCCTCTGACACCAGATGCATTGCAGTTCACAAATTAGCAGTTTCATGCTGAGCTGCTGCAGAGCTGCTTGATGCTTCCCATTCTGCCTTCTTCTTATCTGTCAATGTATGGATTTGTTTCAAAACCTTTTCAGTTTGAGATTGTTCTTCATCTGTCTCAGGGGGCTCCTTCACCTTTCCCTTAATGAGCTGCATTCATCTAAGCTTTTTCTTATTTTTGCTGAGTAATACTTCTACTTGACTACCTCTCTTGAAGCTGCACTGAATTTCTAGCAGATATGATGGTTTGGATGTGTCTGAAAGTGTTTTTTATTAGCAACTTGCCACTTGAACAGGTACTTGATCCATATAATTAGAGATCTCTTTTTCAACTGCCAGATTTTCCAGTGTTTCCCATTTGGACATGACTTCTGTCAGAGTCTAGTAGTTCCTTTCACTGTCCTTTTAAACTTAGGTGGTGCTTTTTTGTGGATTTTCCTTTTCATTTCCTTTTCCTTTTCCTTTTCCTTTTCCTTTTCCTTTTCCTTTTCCTTTTCCTTTTCCTTTTCCTTTTCCTTTTCCTTTTCCTTTTCCTTTTCCTTTTCCTTTTCCTTTTCCTTTTCCTCTTTCTGGAAGGCTTTTGGGCAGTTCTCAGTTTAATATGTTGCCACGGTTTTACCTCAGCTGGTAACTAAGTGTCACACAGTCACTTACTTGCTCTCTGCTCCCTCACCTGTGGTGGGATGAGGAGATGAATCAGATAAAGTAAAACCCAGGAACTGAGATGAGAGCAGTTTAATGAATTAGATAAAGTATTACTACTACTAATAATAATAATAATAATTACAGCAAAAAATTGAGAATTACAAAAAGAAAAAGAGAGAGGATTAAAACCCAGGAGAAAAAGGTGCTATACAATTTCTCACCACCTGCTGACTGATGCCCAGTCCATCCCTGAGTTGAGCTCTGCCCCTCTAGGTCAACTCCCCCCAGTTAATATCCTGAGCATGAGGTTCTGTGTGTAGAATATCCCTTTGGCCAGTTTCATCAGTTGTCCTGGCTCTTCTCTGTCCCAGCTATCTGCTCATTTTCAGAGCAAGATACACTGAGAAGTCCTTGGCTCAGTGCAAGCACTACCCAGCAACCAAAACATCAGTGTGTTGTCAACATTATTCCCATCCTGAATCCAAAACGCTGCACTGTACCAGATACTAGGGAGAAAATGAACTTTATTCCCACATGAAACCAGGACTTAAAGTGTCTCAAAAAAGATCTTTGTGTCTAATCAGCATTTTCATTTTTCTGGCTTCTAAGGTTTGTTGTGTTTGTTTGTTTGTTTGTTTGTTTTGTTGGGTTTTTTTTTGTGTGTGTGTGTGTACATCATGCAGCTGCTATATCTACCACTAACCTCCCCACTTTCCTCACAGGCTGTAAATGTCTTGTCTCTCTCTGTCCTTTGAAAGATATGTTTTCAGCTTTTCAGCTCTTTAACCCATAACTCTCTATCTGCCTTTTCCTCTGTAGGTAGTAGAGCTCATGTGTACTTAACTGAATTTGGAGCAATTGCTTTGAACTTCACATCATCTCTTTCAGACATGAAGAAAAGCTTTCAGATGCAAGTTTGTCACTTTACCCCAATTTGATTAGATGGACTAATAAAACATAGGACTTCTATCCACAGACTTTGATTCATTGTCATCAGGTTTACAAGCACTGTAGATACTCCCCACATGGGCTGACAGGGAATGACTTAACCACCATGGACTGTCCCACCTCCCCCAGCCAGGGAACAGGGAAGGCTGTGGTGGAATGACAGAAGGAGCAGCCCCAGCCCAAGGTATCAGGCACCTCCATGGGGAAGGAAGTGCCTGATGTAGACTGTGTCTACTCTGATCAGGAAGAAAAAGTAGATGAGGCCTTTGACAGCCTGCCATTCTCTGGCTCTGATCTTCACAGCGGACTGTAACCATACCAATATCTGGTGGAGGAAGAGCACAGCCCTGGGGGTTCCTGGAGATCATTGATGAAACCATCCAGACCCAAGTGATAGAGGAGCCAGCAGGGAGAGGTGCTCTGTTGGACCTCATGCTTATAAAGAAGGGAAGGCTCCCTGAGGATGTGAGAGTCAATGCTGCCTTGACTGCAGTGACCAAGAGATGGTCAAGTTCAGTATCCTGAGAGGAGACAGCAGGGCAAAGACCAAATCCCAACACTGGCCTTTAGGAGAGAAGACTTTGTTTCTTCTGGGATCCCCTTGAAAGAGTCCCCTGGGATAAAAGCTTAAAGGGAAGAGAGGTCCAGGAAAGCTGGTTGATATTTAACAATCAGTTTCCTTATGCTTAAGAACAATCCCTCCAAAAGATGGGAAAAATGCAAAATGGGAAAGAAAAAATGTCGGGGCCTGTGTGGATTGTTAAGGAGTTCCTGGAAAAACTCAGACCTCAAAATGAAGTATACAGAAAGTAGAATTAGGGTCAGGTAACCTGTGATAAATGTAGAGACACCTTTTGAGCAAACAGACACAGTTAGGAAAGAGTCAAAGCTTCCAGAATTTACTCTGGCAAGGAATGTCAAGAGCAGCAAGAAAAGCTTCCATAAGGGGCAAAAAGAAGACTACTGAAATTGTGCACCTACAGCTGAAAGGGGCAAGTGTTCTGGTAATGCAGGACATGGACAATGCTTCTTCACCTCAGCTTTTGCTAAAAAGACAAAATTCAGGAATCCCCAGAGACCAGCATGAAAGATTGGAGTGAGAAAGTTATACTTTGGTGGAAGAGAATCAGGTCAGAGAACACTTAAACAAACTGGACATACATAAACACCTGAGCCCCACTGAGTGCTGAGGGAGGTGGCTGATGTCGTTGTAAGGCCACCTTCAGTCTTTCCTTCCCTTGCTTCTGATGGTTCTCATACTTCCATGCAAAACAACAGTCATTGCAGGCTTCTCACAACAGATCAGGGTCCCTTATAATGCATATCATCAGCCTCCAGCTGGAGAGTTGCACTTAACTGCTTCAGACTTAGTTGATGTTTAAGGTAAGGCATGGGTAAAATTCTACATGAATAAATTCTGCATTCTGTGGTCTGACTGTTATAAGAAGGAGAAGCAGAGGTGGTAGAAGTGCTGAAGGATGAGAAAAGACAGATTTATATAAAGGTTATAAAGGGTTAGAAAACCACTGTTTTATGCATGAAACAAAACAAAGTATTGAACTGGTCTCCTACCTTTGTTCAAGCTCCTTTCCATGCACACAAAGCAATTTCAAATAGAGGATTTGCTTTTCACCTCTTAAATATTATTTCTGTTCATCCAAGAAGCCCTTCCCCAAATGCACTGTATATCACTGGGGACCTGCTCTACACTCCAAATGTTTTTTTCATGTAATAAATACTTGACATTTAGAAAAATTGCTTCTAAATTTACACAGTGCAGAGCTCACAGTTTGAGATTACCCTCTAAGCACCCTGAAGCACCAGGCGCATATGTAAATATCTTTGCAAATAGATTCTCATTTATTAGTTTTGCAAGAGTATTTTCAGTTCTTGGAGATGGGTGATTACTACAGGACAAAATAAGCACTCTGGTTTAAAATTAATAGTAAGAAAATGGGGGAGAAATGCTGATCAAATTACATTCTCTCCCTGATGTTTTTATGTTTCCTATCTTTGTAATTTAAATTTCATAATAATAGCACTGTATGTCTAAACTGTCCACTTGTGCTTTATGTCATAGCCAACCAAGAACAGACCTGTGTGAGAAACATCAGCAAGAGATAAATTGCCATTTTCAGGGGCAGGAAGTACTGTCTGTCTGCAGGTCATGCATCATCTCCATCATACAGGACATTAATAGACTTCAAGAGGTACTATCTAGTCCCATAACACTGCTGGGAGATGACCAAGCATTACTGTCCCCATTTCAGAGAGGGAATAATATAGGACTAAGTGCTTTGCCATAGAAAAAGCCAGGGATCGCTGTCTACTCCCACTACTTACAAACTGAAAAGTTCCCTACAAAGGTATCCTTCCATCTGATCTGCAATGTCTCACTTCATTTCCAGGTGTGTGGAAAGTGAGAAAAGATCCATGATGGCCATGAATTGCTTGGCACCTGTTCTCACTACCACCTGTGAAGGGTGCCTGTGCTGCACAGGCCAGAGTACTGATGCAATTAATGCTGCCATGCAAGGATACAACTTTAACCAGTAAGTAAGGTGATATTTTCATTTACTTTTGCTGCCAAAACCTTATACCTCTTGTTCAAGCTGTCTCTCTGCTGCTGGGGGCAGGGCATAACAGCACAGTGATAGATGGGATAAAGGGCCTGTTTCTGACTGCAATAAGCAGCCCAGATGGTTACCCTGGGACAGGCTGGATAGGCCAGGCTTTTCTTCAGTACAGACCAAGCCTTAGCAGCCAAAATTACAAGGGACCAAGGATCCTTGGACATGTGTTTGGAACTCTTGAGCCCAGGGCCTTCAGCTCAGAGGGTGCCTGTGTTTTCACATGGAGTCTGTGAGTCAGTAGCAATGATACCCCTGATGATTCCAGACTTTTGTTTTGGTCTAGGTGTGCCAGAACTTTGTTTTTTGTCCAAGTTAACACTTTAGTGAAGCTAAAGTAGTTTGACACTTTTTCTGACAAATGACCGCTGAAGCCATGTGGAACATATTGAGGAAGGGGGTGTGGGGAGTGTCCTTGTTAGCACAAAATCATGGGTTCACTGCTGCTTACCTCTTCTCTGAGTGTGGGTATTCAGATTCAATGAATACTGCCCAGTCAAGCTTCATGACTTTCTCTTTGTAGAGTTGTGTCACAGAGAACTGGCCTCCAGGTTACTGTTGCTTACCTCCAGGTTCTGGCACCATCAGGAAGATCTCCATGACTCCCAAAGTCCCTCAGACTCACAGTTACTTTATGCCTTGCTAATGAATTTATCCAAGTGAAACAGTGAAAATCCCTAAGTGAAAGCTGTTTGACTTGCACTGCTAGATTGACAAACTAAGCTAAAGCCAAAGTACAATCGGATTAAACCACTTTTAATGTGTCTATTCAGGGCTGCACAGCAGTTGGAGCACACAAATCCAATACTGACTTCAGCAGTGAACATTTGATAAAGAGCTTTTGCATTCTGATTAACTTTTTTTGTGACTGTGAAAATTGTTTTAGAGGTCAAAGAAATTAAATTTACTGGTTTGTTAATCACAAAGGTTAATCTATACCTATTCTTTTCCAGAGAATCCTTATCAACCTGATCTCATATGCTGTCTCTAAGGGATATTATATAGTCTGCTACTCAGCTACTATTTCCCTGCTCATGAGGTGTAATGCCACAGGGTGATGATCAGGCCTCAGTCAAATCATGGCTGTGTATGAATAAAGAAGGTGGTTGCTCAGTTTGGGGTTGCACCTGCATTTCACCCACTCCCTTAGGGTGAAACACTGAATGTGATGGCTCAGCTACTCTACACTCCCTCCATAAACCAGGGAATCTAGGACTCACCACAAGCTAATTTAGACACCTAAAAGAAGCCATTCTATTGTACTCTACTTCTCTCAATGACCATATGTTCTGGCCACAGTGGTAACTTTGAACTGTAGTGATGACACTTGCAGTCAGTTCCATGGAACCACCTTTGGTGTTAAAATGCATCTACTGCAGTTCACTGCTAGACTGTACAGCACTGAACTCTTAACTGAGCCACACTCCCCTTTCTTTTTCTTTTCTCCTAGTCTGAGGTCACTTTGCAGTGATCTTTCATCTCAGCTGATCTCTTGCTGTCTGACTTTTGAAATTAATATCCTCAGCAAATCATTCAGCTCCTGCAGAGCACATACAACACAATCAGTATAATTACTTCATGTCATACCTCAGTTGTCACTTCACTTTAATGGACTGCAAGTAAGATGAACTTGAAAAGTGCTCTAAGTTAATGTTCTTATAGTTTCTGTTTTAAACTCTTCTGAAAGATGTTAAATGTATTCACAAAAAGAGATTTCATCCTAGAAATTATTATCTGTATTATAGCACAGCAAATAGGGCCAAGAGAGTTCAGAACTCTATGATCCAGACACTGTTGAAAAAATATTCAATGCAGATAGGGAAAGTGTAGGACAACATGGGACTGATCTAGTAAATGTAGGTGTTTATTATGTAGAAATTTATATATAAAGTAGAACTCTGACTATGAAGGAGCCTCCTGTACTTAAGGATCATGGAGCTTGGCATAAAAGCCTTCCTGCCTTGAACTGGAGAGTGTGGACGGTGAGATGAGTCTTGGGCTATTTCCTGTTATCTCGCTCAGCTTTAGAGCAAGGAGAGATGCCCATCTGCCTCCCACTCTTGCCCATTCTGTGCTTCAACATGTTTGGCTTTTAAAAACAGTTATTTTACATCAGCATTTGATGGAGAACTGTGAATTCAATGTCAGAGTACTGCAATCTTCCATTTTAGGTCACTCCCTTTACCACTTTTAATAATCACACCTCCTCATTCTTCCTTCATAACCTTTCTCCATGATATATCACACAAAAGCCTATCCACAGTATCTTAAACCTTGTCTCTTACTCATCTACTCCAATGCCTTAGAGAACATAATTGTCTTTTTTTTTTGATCTAGCCTTGAAACCTCTCCTGTAAATGTAGAAACTTTTTTTTTTTTTCTTACGAAAACAAACTAATTTAAAATCCAGCTAGAGAAGAGTTCTTTTGCTTCTCTTTTATGTCATAATCCAACTTCAGGACATTTACTGAGGCAGCATGCCACCACCCACCTCAACTCCTTCCTCTGCTACAGGTGACTGAGACCATTCCCACCTTCCAGGCAGGAAGCTGAGGGTGAGGTTGGTAGCAGCCCAGGGGCAGGAGCTGTGGCCATGTGTGGGACTCAGATTCAGTCAAAGAAAGAAATTGAGAGTTTCTAACCAGGCAAAAGGCCTGGGAAAGAGCTGGAAAAAATGTAAATAATTCTTTATCTCTCTTGTTTTCACACTATTTATAGTTAAGTTCTATCACTGTGCGTCAAGCACTTTGCACCAATGCTTTAAGTTGTTTTCACTTCAGAACCAATGGAGTTGGTCCTCACAAAGCTCTCTGTAAAAGAGCAGTGCATTTTGAATAAATCGGAGTTTCACTCTCATGCAGCCTTCTGGTCAGAGTCTTCTCATTCCCAGACTGCCTCGACAGCGACATCCAAGCTCTGTGCACACACAGTAGGAGACTGCAGCCCACTCCTGGTGTCCTGCTTTGGTTCACAAAAGTTTCTGCATATTACTCAAGAGAAACTGTCAGTATTAAAGGGGCAGGTAAAACTGAGGGACCTTTACTGAGTGATTTTACTTTAAAACTCTACACATAATACGAGAGCAATTTTTGTGCTTACAAAGATTAAAAGCTAGACAAAAAGAACCAATGTCCCTGCAGGGCTGGATTTACACAAGCACCACTCTGCTTAAAATTCAGTCAATATTTTTGCCTTAACAGTCTCTCAAATTACCTAATAAAAGTAATTTCAAATATGAAAGTTATTCCATTTCTAATGCTTATATAATTTTCCCAGCACACCCAGCATTTCTTCCTCCGATGACAGCAGCAGTATGTGAGCTCCTGGACAAATTCAGCTTTGCTTCCCTGTGCTGTAGAAAACAGACAGCAGATTAAATTCAGTCCTCACTGGGGTCTCTTTCTTTTCATTTACATGATAAAATATCTGCAGTGCTATACTTAAGAACTAATGCTTTCATTATGGTATCTCCATTAACCATATAGTTCCATCTCTCAGTCTGCAGTGGCCACGAGACCTTAACATTCCTATTTAGTATTGATTTGCTCTGGTGCAGAGTGAGGATGACACAGACACTTGATACAGGATGGAAGAGGCAAGCTAAAACTCAGCCATGTATCTCAAAACTCAGGCACATTTAGTTACCAGAGCACAGGCATACTGGAATCCTTGAGAAGGAGGCAATCTCTCCTCACCTTTTAAAATGATCATGTCTTCCTCAGCACATTTGTGTATTTTTCCAGCTGCCAGTGGGGCTGTGGCTGTGATTCCAGATTCCCTAGCCCACTGCCATGGCTTTTAGCTTGCAGACTTTGGCCATGCTCTTCTTCTGGACTAAGCCAGCGTCCTCACGTTGTAAAATCTTTCCATGACATTTTTACCTAACAGAAGCAAGAGGAAAACCTAACCTGGTCTTGGACCACATAATTGCTCCTGGGAACATTCCTTCTAAAGCCCTTCTAGCACCAGTGACCCAGTGTTTCCCACAGCAGGAGTGCCACCTTGGTGGCAGATGCCCTGCTCAAGGAGCATGGTTTGAGCTTGGTGTGATCCAGAGGTACAAGGACTGCAGGACAGGCACAACCTCAGTGCACAACCACCTCCCTCCCATTCTCCTCTTGTCCAGCCGACTTTTCCCAGACTGCTCCCCTTCTAAACAGCAGGTAACAGCAAGGCAATGCTTTGTCTAGGGCTGTACTCAGTTATTCTGTACTTGGGCCAAGCAGTTGAAATCACCTGGCAGTACTGCTCTTTCAACATTTGGTTGTTCATAAATATTTGAGATGGCTAAGCTCAGTCTAAGACACTGTCCTCAGCAGAAATCACACTTCTGATTTAGAACCTGCTCTGATTATGGTAACACATATATGCCATTCCAGCTGCCAGCACAGGAAACAAAGGAAACCTGTTGGTTCTGATCTCATGTATTATGGGAAGGAGTTAGGTCACAAAGATCCAGATCTTAATCTTCAGGCAGAAGCCACTTGATGGTCCATAAGGCCAAATAAAAGCTTTCAGCTCTAAACCTCTGTTCTGTCTGCAATAAAATTTGGCAATTGCAGTTCAGTCCCTAGAGGGCCCTAAAGGATAATAGTCTTCCTCACAAAACAGCTGCATGTACATATTTGACCTGATTTATAGAGGTAGTCAGCTTCTATTTGGAGAAGTCACTATAAGTGGCACAGAAGTTCTATGACTGCCTTCTGCCCAAAAGTAAAAAGTAAATACTTGGAGGGAAAATTCTTTCTCTGAACTCTATCTGTTTGAAATTCATTCACTACAAGTATCTTTGTATATGACCAAAACCTATATTAAGAAAAAATCCCAAAATAAGTGACTAAAATATGCATAGTAATCTACTAGATACACATCTATCAGACATGTACTCGTGGTCAGTATTTTGTATAAAAAAACTTTTGCATCTGTTGTTTAAACATTTTCTATTCATCATTGTTTTCAAAATGTTTAGTTATCTTTAGAGATAGTTTTCAAATTTAACAGATGGTAACAATTGTGTTTTCTTGTTTGGCTCCTTTCCATGTCTGATGTTTCTTCAATAGACAATTTTTGAAAGTATTTCACACCATTAGAAGTAACAAAAGAAGATGGTTAACTGTGTTGCCATTCAAGGACAGAAAAGACTGAAATCACTTGAAGGTACCAGTGCCCCATTCCCCTATACTTGCCTTTAAGCACAGCTTGCTTTTTTCCTTGCACAATTTTAAGGAACTGTCCACGTTTCTACTGTCAGTTGCTAATACTGTTGTAGAGGATTCAGACTAATGCATTTTATATGCTGCTGCCTCAGGAGACATATTTTTGGTTGTTTAGTCTCAGGAATTCACAAAAGAAAAAAAAAAACACACCACAATTATGCCTAATAAGTCTTTATTTCCAAACATAAATTGCAAAAATATTCTATTACAGAACAGGTAACAAGTACAGAATTCTAAGTATGCCTTGTAACAATGAAACCATGGCCTTCTTGACAAAAAAATCATCAGGCACTTAAAACAGGAAAACAAAGTACAGATTAAACCAGCTGCAACAGATGACTCACCAATACAACTTCATCTTGGTTTTCTGTAATAAAAGCACACACATAGCTGAGGGGCTCCTGCCTCCTCCTAAACCCTGCGCAGAGACATTTCTATATTACACTGCACACGTTCTACTCAGACAATATCAAGTTCACATCTGAAAACATAAATAAGTTCAGCACTGAGAGAATTTGAGGAACCTTTTTGGAACAGCAGTAGCAGAGCCTACACTAGCAGCTTCAGAGAGCTTGGTGCATGTGGAGGAGCACAATTATACCAGCCCCACGGGGGAGTAAGCTCTGCTTTGACAATTGCATTGGAAAGAATGGAGCTGAAATTAATGAAAACAATACACATTTTAAGAGAGAATGAAACCTCTGGGCAGAAGCTATCATGGTAACTTTATGAAATTACATTTTGGCACATGGACCAGGCTGAAAAGAAAAGCCAGGCATTTGCCATCACTGAGGAGCAGTCCTGTTTAGGACCTCTCCATTCACCTGTTTTGTCCCTTGCAGATCTTGAACTAAATCAGAAGCAGAGGTTGCCTCTTAGGCCTGTCTTAGAAAGGTAAATCTAAGACACAGGTGTCCAAATGAGTAAGAAAAATATTCCTCTAGAAATCAGTGAAATACCTTTAAAATTATTTTGGCTTGTATATGACTGTTTTTAGGTGGCATTATGTAACTTCCCACACACTTTACTCTGGTGGCATTAAAAAAAGAATATTTTAAATAATTTAAACTAGGTACTCAAAAGAATATAAAGAATATTAACATAAAGAATACATATGAAGCCACTATAGAAATAGTACATATAAAAATGAAGAAATGTCAGCTGTTACACTGTAATGTCACAGGATTTCAAGAATGGGTTTGTATTGTAAATACTGACAATAAATAGACCAAGGAGGAAGTGTTTTTAGGGAAACATCTCACAGCCAAGCCAAGAGGTGAGAAGCCTAACATGTTGCTGGCCTACAGACTTGCTGTGAAGAATCTCCTCTTGTCAGGGACTAAAGTGAACAGTGAGGAATTTAAACCCAGCAATATTGACAATAGGCTATCCTGTCACAACCATTTGCATTATTCATTCTGATGGGCCCTTGCCTTGAAACCATGATGGGATCATTAAATACTTCCATCGTGCACTCTGAGTCTTCTCTCTCACTGGAGAGAAGAGGGATGGAACAAAGACGAGACACAGAAGTACCAGGTGCAACAACAAACACTGATGTATTGCTGAAGGTACATCAGGATTTAGCGAAAGACAGACCTGAATGTTCTTTTGATGGCAACATGAGGATGCTGGCTCCAGTCACAGCCAGACTGTTTTCATCCTTAAACCAGCATCTGCCAACACCTGCACCCAAGGGCAGTTACTGCCTGTGCTCAGAGCGATGTGAGCTCCATCACCACACTTCACAGTACTACACTGACTCCTTGCTTGATAGCAAACTCAAGCTGAGGTACTCCCATCGTGTTAAGCTCTTTCTGCACTGCTGGAATCTTGACACTGAGAGCACACTGACACTTATTCCTGTAGCTGTGACCCAGTAACCCCGGGTCACTCCCCTGGTGAGCCGTGTTTCCAGAATAGGAAGGTATTCTGAAACGTGCCCTTATGAAAGAAGACCACCAAATAACAGCAATAGTCCCTTTGTTCAGTGGCATACTGCAGAGTGTTTCTGCTCTATTTGATCATAATGATAATTTTGAGCCAATTAAATACTTTATGAAAATCTGGAACAAAGGTTAATAAATAGAAATCTGCCAACTTTTTGTATGCCGTGGGTATACAACAAGCCTTGAGGATTTCCCCAGAGTACCCCGAGAGATTAGAAGAATTTGAAATTTTTCTGTCCAGAAACTCAGAGAAGGATGGTCCTGCCTAAAATGACAGAATTCAAAATAAAGAGAGCTGGACCTTCTAAAGTAATTACATGCCCCCTAATTGCTGTTGCTGGCTAGCAGACCTAGAGATTAAAAGAGATCTGCTGCTGAAGTACCACAAGATGAAGGATTACTTGGCTTTGAATATTTTCAACTAAGATATGTTTAACTAAAAGGCTCACATGTAAGAAGTCTACTGCTTCAGAGCATGCAGCAAGTGGCTATCAGCTGTTTGAATTAGAGCTGTTGCAGAATAAAAAACTCCAGAGAATAGTCCTTGGGTTTGATCTCACAGACCCCTGTACCCAGGTGGATGTGTGCTTTGTGGACCTGAGTGTCCCTGGAGGTGCTACTGTCTGGATATTCAGGACCTCCCTCCACAAATTTGTCACAGGAGAGAAAGTGACAGGACAAAAAAAGATCTGTAGGTCACATGGATTTAAACATAGATTACTGTGTTAGGCTGCAGCTCCACCACAGAGTCTGTGCAGGCTCAAGGTGTACATGCTCAATAAACCCAGATGAATTAAGTGATCCAAATATTTGCACTGCATAAAATCAACTAATACCTAACAACAGGAATATTTTGCTAGTAATTTAGAGAGCCACGAAGGTCAGAAGTCACCCAGAAAATTTCGTTTCTTTTCCTGAGTCACTCAAGACAGAAAATCTCATCTTTTGTCAAGCATGGTGGTATGTCAGTCATCTCACTATTGTACAAAGGAAAGAGAATCAAAGTGAGAGTAACTGGTCTCAACCCTCTCAGGCTTCATTCATCTCTTTTCTCTGCAGATACTGTTTTAGATGCTGGGATTAGAAGAGGCTGAACACAAAGGAATACTGAATAAAAAGCAAGTTTATGCAAGTTTACCATCAGTGAACTGAGAATTTTTTCTGCTTATCATTTCTGAATCTGCTGGGGTCACCAGCTTGTTAAAATGACTGTAATAAGAAAGAGAGAATTGTAAGCAATAATCAGCAGTGCAGGCACCTAGAGTCCTTAGTGTAGATGCCTTAAGCACCTTCTGGCACCACAGGGAGAGATGGGCTCCAGCCCACTGGAACAGCTGCTGTGCTGCCAATCCCCCTTGCAGGGGCCCATCTCTCCCTTCTGACCAGGCAGACCCTCAGAGATGTTACCTTCTGAACTTGGTCAAGCTTTCAGGGGACCACTGGGTCTGTCCAACAGCTGTCAGATAACAAAAGGCACTTGTGTCCCTACAATCCCACCTGCATGGTCTTACCCCTCCTTTGCTTTGACTGTGAAGTTCCCCTGTCCCTTGGCATAAACCAGTTATCTCATTCTGTTGCCATGGTAGGGCTTCACCATCTCAGAGTGCCAAAAGAACTTGGTGTGGGACAGGCTGAGGCCAGACATGGCATGCAGGGACTGGGGCACAAGTACAGGGACTGGACCTTGCAGCCATTCCAGCTTAAATCACCGTGGAGCTACAGACCAACTTTAACACCTGCAGTTAGGACATGTGAATATCACACCAAGCTGCCTTCCTGGAGGTGTAAACCCAGTCATTTCCAGCACATTTTACTGTGCTGCAAGCATAGCAGTGCTTGACTCACAGTCACTCAAACTCCCTAAGACACTACACAGGCCTGCATAGCACTCCACAGGGTAAAGACAAATAACCAACTCAAGGCAGTACTGGATCCAGAATGAGAATGCAACATGAGAGATTCAGAAGAGAAAAATGAATAAAAGCAGCCAGGTAGGCTTTAATCTAATGATGCTGTGATGCAGTCGTGTAAGGACACTGTCAGCTTCTGCAAAGGTACATTGGAAATTTTAGCACACTGTCAGTGTTTCTATAGAAAACCATTTAATCTCAACATTCATTCTACAGCATGCGACAGCATTGGAGGTCCACAAACCCTAAAAATTAATATTCCTGATATGAAATAGAGGGAATTGAAAGGTCCTTACTAACCTTTGGTCAAGGATCCTTAATCCAAACTGATGTTGGCTTAGTCTTGCAAAAGAATTGTCTGCCCTCCTGCAGAGTGAAGTGGATATAACTAACATCTCATACTAACTTCATGTCTGGAGCAAGGCCTGAGGATCTTAATCTAAAGCGCAACAGAGTATATTTTTATTCTATGGAGAGTTAAGAGCATTTGTAGAAAAGGGTAGGAAAGGTCAACAATTCCTTCAAGCATTTCTTATCAGCCCTGTGGTCCACATAAATCACTGAGAGCCTTGAGGGTGTGGAAGATCAGGTTTTCAAGTCACTGGCAAGTTTAAACTTTGTGTAAACAGTGCTAAAATTTCAGCGGCTGTCCATACTATAGAAATTTCCATTTGCTCTCAATTGTGAGTGCTACATCACATTCCTTTAGTTAAGACCTCTTTTCATCAAGGAAGCCAAAATAGATTTCCTCTTTTTGGCTAAACCTCTCTTAAAATGTATTCTGATGATCTTTCTGGTAACACTAATACATGTGTTTTTCAAATAATGTAGCTGCACAGAAATAGTTCTGACACACAGTAACTTCTGCTCTTTGTGGTGTGTTATGGTAGGTACACTGTTTACATTTATTCACTGAGACAGTGCCTCGTTACTAACAAATGCTTTTGAAAAAAGTTGCTGCAGATAAATTTAATTTTCTCCTTTCCCCATCTTCTACTTCACACAACCAAGTTTTGCCCCTTTACTCAGGCTGAGTAGTTAATTGAATTTAGTCTGAGCAAAGAATGATCTTGCATTATTTCTGTGTGCACACAGAGCACTTGCAATTGTTCTGGATACTATGCAAGAACCTGCAAAAGATGTATGAATTTTCCCCAAGATACACCAAGGAGTTGCTACACAGCCAATATCACCTCACTGCTCTACACTAGGCTGGAGTAAGTTACAGTACTTACATGAACATAGGTGTGCCTTTGTCTGGATGAAATGCAGCAAGGTTGTCCTCAACCTCAGCTGTTTATATCACCCAAAGGACAACTACCTCATTTTGCACAGCTTCTATTAAAAACACTCCATGTGAGTGATTTATAGCAGAGGAGATGCTCTTTTGGGAGCCAATTTGTCTTTGATCTATAACTAGGATGTTGCATTAGGCAATCATCCATAACACTCATAACATGGGTGCAGGTTCTTTCAGCAGCCAGCTCTCTGCATATGAGCAGCAGATACTGTGGCCAGAAAATGCCAAAAATCTCACAGCTGGGGAAGCAAAAATGTGGATAGTGGTGCTGGAACTAGAACAGATCAAAATAAATCAAACCCCTGTGCTCCCCTCTTCCAGTTACCAGCTGGTAATGCAGATGGACTCATCAGCTCAGTTCTGCTGTTTTGTTTCTGTTAAAGGCTCTACTGACACTCAGAGGTCCACATGTCTATTAGTGGCACCAGTTATTGCCTCAAAGCACTATGTACTTTTTACCCCTTATTTTTCAAAAATGGACTTTATTGCTCATATTTGCAGTCAGAATTTATGGATACTTCTGCTTGGGTAGGAGTAATACTGGATTCTGATATCATTATCCAGGAAATGGATCCAGATACTGAATGTGTCTCAATCAACAGACCTGTAACCATAATGATTGATTCTAATACTTCCAGGAGTGCTTATATGATTATAAAACTGCTGCAAGGTAAGCATTCAAATATTACAATACAGTAATGCTCTTATGAAGTATAAATTTAAACAGCTTTTCTGAACCTTATTTTATAAGGTCCAATTCATTTAAGTGGGATTTTTTTTTTTTTTGCAGATATAATCCTCAAAGAGTGGAACACTGAATGCTCTTCAAATCAGTTGATTTGGGATTTAATGCTGGAGCAGCAAAAGGAATTTTATTAAACAAAATACCTGAAATTATCTAAGTGTAAAAGAAGGACACTCTATCTTTGAACTGACCATTCAAAGGAATTTCACAAGAGTCAGTGAAACTCTTATCAGAATCTGGTTATTATAAATCTTAAATTTTTTTTGCTTGTTTTGTTGGGGTTTTTTTCTCTAGTAAGCATATAGAAGCATATAAGCAGAAATAGCTAGGATACATCTGCTTGTCAAAGCTCCTGTAAATGTTAAAATTATTCTTTCCACTGGGCTGATATTTCACTTTCTCTTGCTGCAGGATGTTGCTCCACATGTATTCTTGGACCATATAGAAAACTTAAAGAATTACACAGGTCGTAAATTAGAGCTATATAGTCAGTTTTCTCATACATCCTGGTGTAGAAGAGCTTGGGGTTGATGGTAAGAGGAACATTCTTCTAATAATGCTTAGTGCAGTTTCACTACCTGTAGTCTCATATGAATACAAGCTATACTACATGAAAAGAAATTGCATTACAGGCTTGGTATCCATCATCTTTCTAATGAAAATTCCATCCCATGTATGAGCCAAGACACAGAACTGTAATAGTAAGAATGTGTGCAAAGTCATGCCTTACCATGACCCTGGGGATTGTTGTGTGGAACTAGGTTCACAGTCCTCATTTGGAGCTGAACTTGGACCTTAGACAGGAACACAAGCAAGTAGAGTGGTTTATAAATAATTATAAATCTCTGGTCCTTCATACACTTGTTCTCAGAATTAACATCACTCATATAAGTGATCCCATTAAATCCACAGCACATCATCTATTGCTTACAAAATGAAAGCCCATTAAATCCACAGCACTACTTACTGCCCACAGAATGAAAGCCCATAAACCACTTAACTACCTCTGACCTGAGGGATTTTCTCATCTGTGCACCCTGGGACAAACTAAGAATGACATGGCTCTGAATTAATTACTCCTCTGCAGGTCTTCTCATCACTCCTCTCATGTAGAAAAATGCCAGTATTTACGGGATGAAGTTCTTAACTGAAAACGTTCACTGCCAACTCATGCAGCCACCACACAGTGACTACTGCCTATACTATGTGGCATCAACAAAACCAGAGATCTTATGTCAAAATATTTTTATGATCCTCTAGAAGCAAAATATGATGAATGTCACATATTGCCAACCTCCTGAGATTGTGCTTTTCTACCATTAAACCAGCAGTAAGGAGTTTCAGAGTTTTTCAAATAATTGTTACTTTGTATTTTAAAAAATGATCACTCAAAACTTTTAAATGTAGCAGTCACTGTGTGAAAAAAAAAAATCACTCCCTTTTCTCCCCAAGTGTAAAATACTTCTCTATTGTAGCATTATTGTAGAACTGTATTATATGCAGTTTAATGCTCATAAAATCACATCAGATCAAATCCACCACAAAACTGCTGAGATAAATTGTCTTCTTAGGAGGATCATCACCCTGAAATTAAAACAATAAAATATGTTATTGGTATTTCTTGTTTAGTGGAAAAAACTACTTTTTATACTTGAAATAAGCCAATAGTTTAGTCTTTGTATGCATTGCACCTTCTGCATCACTCTTTCATCTGTCTTTCAGGCTGTGAGTCTGTGAGATTTTTATACAGACCACAGGCTCTCAGAATTCTCCTGGCTAAGCTGGAATGCTCCTGCCTGGTCTAACTCAAGCATCTACTCTTTCTAAAGGAGGACTCCTTCATTTGGATACCCCCAGAACCACTCACACTTATCCCAGTGCTCCACACTCTTCAGGCTTCCTAAACTAACCAAGGCAGGTCTAGCAAGCATCTTCATGGGGACACATCCATTGCTCATTTGAATATGGATATGCTCTAAATTATATTATCTTACTCATATTTTGAAATTGCCAGAGATTGCAATTATTCTGTTTCCTCAACAGGATAGTTCTCTTGTGGAAAACCAAAACAACGCCCTTCTAGATATGTAAATACTTACTCATTTTAATTGAAATCTAACATAAATTCTCATTTGATTTAATCTATACTTTTCTATTCTGATAGGTTTTAACTAAACCAGAAACAATTTATCTCCAGTTGTTTCATTACTGACATTATTCTTAACATGTAAATTTAATTCACTGAATGCTTGAGCAAAGTGTGTGCTTAAAAGCTGTACTGCAGGTATCTAAGGCAGAAAACCTTTGTTTCTTTCTACTAATTTCACATTGGATAATATTTGCCCAAGTCAAGAATAGTCTGCAATTTGGCTGCTTGACAGGAATCCAGAGGTGTCCTTATTTTAAAATGTGGTATGATTTTGCTCAAGGTAATTATAACTGAACTGTGGGTTAGTTCTTATTTCTCTAGCTACACTGGGACACCACAAGCACAAAAGAATTTCAACAGTATTTAAGCTCATGTAGGCATTCTACAGTTATAAATAGGTTATGTGCAGCAGTATTTATCACTTACTTGGATTGCAGCAAATTTCAAGATTAAAAAAACATCACATGTTGACAGAGTTTGGGAAAAAAATTATTATTTTTGGTGTTAGTTGCTGAGAAAGTAAGCAGGCATCCCCCTGCTTCACAGGATGCTGCTCTGCCAACTCCACCTTGAGTGGAGGGAGTCACTGCTGCTCTCTGTCAGAAATAGATCACATTTAATAACTTGGCTGGAGTTAAAAAACTCATACCTACTTTTTACTTCCAGATAAGATATGCAGCAGAGAGTTCAGCAGTTCTTACCTCCTAACCACCCACACACCTCTGCTCAAGCCCTCCTCCCTGAGTCCTTCTGCTCTGACAATTGAGCACTATTTTCTTCCCCAGACTCAGAGTCTCAGTTTCATTCTTCCTTTCTGTGTTTTTTTTTTGTGTTGACTGACTCCTCTGAGCAGATGCTTAATGTTACTGTTTTGTATGTCAAAGCAACACATACTCATCTGCCCTGCTGTCTTTTCCCAGCAAACAGAAAACCTGGTGGATTCTTGGTCAGACAAAATTTGCATCTTAACCAGGCTTCTGGGCAATCAAATTTATGCCAGTCTGATTAATTTATCATCTGACAATTTTTCTAATCAGATTTTTTTCTATTTTTAAATATGAATTAGGTCATTTCCCCTCCTTGAACCTAAGTTTGCTTGAAGCTAATGACATGCCCTTATCAGGTTAAACCAATGAACAAATAAGACTTCCTTCAGCTGCATAGCAAAAATGATTTGGTAATCTAATACAAAATAATAAAGATCATTAATTATATTTCAATATTTTGCTTTTGCTGTATTTTCTGTTTGACCCGCTGTGATAGGGGGCATTGACTTTAGTTATGACTTATACATGTCTGTTGAATATAGTCATAAAGGTACAGGAGAGGATATTAAGATGGAATTCCCCACATTGTATAGACAGGGCTCTCACATCTGACAATTCTCTCTATCCAATAGAAAAAAATTACATTGGCAAGGATGGTGTTTAGGAGCAATATTACCAAAAATGATTAATTGGGAGGCAGTTATAAACTCCCTAGAGGTGCTCTCAGCAGAGAAGCTTCCTTCAGTTCTCATTTACAGCAGCAAACTTTTGTGTCCCAGTAATGTGTGTGGGAGGTTCTGACTGAGCCTTCTGTGGGCACCCATCAGTGTAAGGAACCTACAGCTACCCACTAAGAGGAAAGAACACTGAGCATGGAGAAGGACATAAAATGGAAATTGAAAAGGGAAAGGAGATTGTTGAATTTTTAGAAAAGGTCATCTTCAGTAAAATATACTCAATCTAGAATTTCAGTTATGTCTAATAATCGGTAATACTAGCAGAATGGTAGCTCATACTGAAAGCATTTCTTTAGTTTTCTCTTTGTAAATATAAGTGTAAATAGGACAGCACAACTTATTCTTCTAGTGTTTTTTTTTTTTTTTTCCTTTACAGCTTATTTGGCAAATTTGGCCACAAGTGGTTTTCAGTCTATCAAGCATGGACAGTATTTAATTAACACATACAGATACTTAAATATTTTTTTGGCTTCTGTCTTCTTCTCTCTAGAGTAAATATTTCTAAGGAGCTGGCTTTCATTTTCTTACCTCATGTAGTTACTGCAGTTAAAATTACACAGTATGTCTCCAATGATTTATATTATAGGAATAACAAATACAATGGAAACTGCTGGACATAAACAGCTTAGCCACTAAGAAAAAATACATTATGTATTAGTTAACCTTTTCAATATGCTGCAACCTTTACAAGCAAAAAATGAAAGTGCATATATATATACAATTAAATTCTTCCTAGGTAATCTCCTGCCATGGACTAGGAAAATAGATTCACTATATGGATTCTAGGTCCCTTCTCACAGGTTTTATATTATTCTAATAATCTGAAAGCCATTTAATTTTCTATTTCTTAAAAAACCCCTTGAAACTGAATAAAATTGTGCCTTCCTGGTACTAACAATCTGCTATTTTAAAACTTAGCATTCTCTGATGATAAAGTAAGTGTGAACATATCTTTGACAACATGTTTTCTAAATATCAAAAAAGGATATTTTCAAATGCATTTCAGAACCTAGCCAGAAGAAAAGTGCCCTTCGCTTTTAAGCTTGAAATTTCTGGCTTGAACAAGATGATGCTATTTATTTAACTTGAGTAATACAGTCATGAGAATACATCAGTTCAATTGAAGTATACAGTATAGAATGGCAGTTCTACTTTACATTTCACTTACTATTATATTAACTTGGACCCCCTGGAAAAATAGAGGTCTGTGGAAGGAGACTCTGACAACAGTATTGTGAGCTCAGGAATTTCTGAGTTAGCTTAAAAGATGAAGAAGTATTTATATAAATTTGTCAACATTGAAAACATTGAAACATTGAAAACATGCAGACAAATCTTTTCAGAGGCATCTCTAGTGTGTACACAGTAAATTGGCTCAAGACCAGAGGGCCAGACTGTGCTGCATTTCTCTGAGGCAGTACACAGAAGGTAGAGGTCCAAGGGGTTGGGATTGACAGAACAGAGGAAAAGGAATGACACTTCATCCTATAGTTGTAACTTCCAGATTCTGAGCTGCCTCTAGGTAAAATGCTCAGCAAGATCTGCTGCAGTGTATGGCAGCTCCTTCATTACCATCTGCAAGTTGCTCCATATCCCAGGCCTGTGAGCACACACTGCTCAAATCTTTGCCCTTTAACAAGAGGCAACAAGGATATAGATGCATACTTCCCCTTCATGGAACAATCCTCATCCTTACTCTGCTCTCTGTATACACACATAAAGAGCTGGGCCAGGATTAGGTGTCTCCTTCTGAAGATCACAATTTGTGAATGCCTTTAATAAAGCAATTCTTAAAGGAGGCTGGTACCTGGGAACCGATACCAAACCAAGCATTAAGTTGGAAGAGACATGTATCTGAGACAAGGAGACACTTCTGATTGACTATGGTTTATGGGGATAATTTGCATTTAGCTATGCTCCCCTTTTAATATTCACAATTGGAAAACATTTCTCAACTCTGTGATATGTATTTATTCAGAAAGTTTCAATCTTTCATTTATGTGGAAATACAACTTTCATTTAGAGTAAGGTAGAAATGTCTCTCTAAGGAAGAACAAACTCACACTTTGTAAAACAAGTAACAAGTTTTCCCTTGGCACATTAGTGAAATAAAGACATTTCATGTGGTGAGAATGGGACCTACCTTTTTAGTCTGATTCACATTTACCAAACTGCAACTTCAAAATGCCTTTGCCATGAAGCTGAAGGATCTGGCTGTATTCTTTGGGCATTGCGTGGAAACCTGGTTTAGGCAGCTGGTTGTCATAATAGTGGTGGCTGATGGGCATCTTCTCTGTGGATTTTGAGAAAGGCCAGAAGCCGTAGAGCTTCACATTCTCACACAGCTCAAGAGCAGCACTAGTGATCATAAAACCAGATGACAACCGGTAGGCCTTCACACCCTTAGTTCTCCAGAACTGGGCAAGACTTTTCAGATAAGTGGGGTGAAAAAATATTGCCCTTTGGGTTGCTTTGGACTCTTTCAGAGTGTGGTATACTTTAAAAGAAGTGGCCGTGTTGCTTCTGAAGGAAAATGCTGGCAGTAAAAGAAAAGCATCTCCATAGACTGCAATGTTTTCCAGAAATTCTGTCTTCTTTTCATTTAGCTTGTTGTATCTGAAAAGTACAAAATTTTAGGAGTGGAATGTAGTATTGATACAAACATTACAGATCAGAACACCACAACTGCACTTGCAAAAATGTTATGAACTCTGCTGTTCATATGAACTCTGCTGTTCTCTGAAGTTCAGCCTGTCTACACTGCAAATTTACATCATCCTATTATATGTTGTCATATGTGCAGCTATAAAAATCTGACTCTTGTATAATAAGTACACACTACATAGGATTGAACTAGCAACACAGGAGATACTGAAGCAAATCAAATTCACTGCTAATGAGACTAGGACGTTTACAGAATTGATTAATTCAAGAAATTAGGAAGAATGGAAAAAAATTTTGTGCTCATACTTTCTCTGTTTAAAAATACCTGTACTACAATATATACTGTATATGCTTGTGAAACGTGTTTCTTACATCAACATGTATATGAAAATCTGTCTTGAAAACCTCTGTGTCTGCCCTGTGTGGAAATCCAAGGATGCATTTGAGCAGTCTTGGAGTGTTAAAGATTAGTGTGTACTCAAGTGCAGGATATACTTTTTAAATAGCCAAAAATATAGGCATCCCTGTTTATGTTTTTCAACAACAAAGGGAACACATGGAGATCTATAAAGACACAGAGCTCTAACTTCACAAATTACAAGGATTTATTCTCAGATGCTTTCAGTCCCCAACAAAGAGCAAAGAATCTTAGTTCTCACCACTGCATAATTCTGTGCTCCCAAATACTGATTAGTGAAATTCCCAAGTTATCTGCGAAGTGATGCAAGCAAGGTGGTCACTCAACTCATGTCCTCCATAGATCTGAATTTTCTGAATCACCTAAATATGTGAAGCTCCCACCCCTTTTGGGACTCATAGGACTGACTCCTCTTTTGTAGGTAATTGTCTATTTCAGCAGAATATTTTCATCTTTTAAAGGCTATCAGAGTCCACTTTTTACTAATTACTCCAGCAGAAGCTGGAAAAATTGGTTTCATTTCCCTTCATAACTTGAGTAGGTTCAAAACCCTCTTTTCATGCAGCACTTTGAAACAAAGGACAGCAGCCACTTCCATTTCCATTCAAAATATTCATGGAAAAGTTACCTCTTGCACAGCTAAATTAGTGCAAGGAGTGATACACCCTTTCTCAACCTGAAGGGGTTTAAACTTACAGCTTCTTCATTCCAGAAAAGTGCCATTACCATCAGACTCTGAAACAAAATGAATGAGAGGAACTCGGGCCTTCCTGTTGACCCTGAACCTATGTGCATGAAAGAGTCACACAGCCAAAACAAGCAAAAAATGCCTGAGCCTATGTCTAGGGAAAGTGGCTAAAGGGTGAATTTCTGGCCTCTGCTACAAGAATTTTCTGTTTTCACTCAGTGTAAAGTACTGAGCCTCCAGGACAGAATTCAAATCTCTATTCTCCCTTAGCTAGAAACCTGGACAACTCAACAGTGTCTCAATCTCTTTTCCAGCTCCTCCACTGTAAGAAGTGTAGGCCACTTTAAACAGGACACATAAGAACTGTGCTTTTCTTCAAGAGAGCTCACCTATATTTTACACCCTGATAAACACAGTTCAAAAGCTGATTAACCTTAACAATAATAACATCAGACTAAGCCAGTATGCAAACAAAGAATTAGAAATTACAGGGAATAATGTTGGAATAGGTCTTCTGAGAGAATAAACAAACTTGGTTCTGCTAAATTGTACTAAGATGCTTCCTGCTGTTTCTTCAAAAGCATTTACAGTTTTCTCTAAATATTTAAATAAATACTTTTTTAAAAAATCATAAAGTCCTCTTGTACTCTCACTTAATCTTCCCACAGGCTTATCTACCATTCTCTTCAGTGTAACTTCTATTAACCCTAGCGTTACTTGATTTGACTAAAAAATGAGTGCAACTGTGGCAGAACAATTTGATTAAGCCCAGTAAAATTGTGGATCAGGTCAGAAGTCACCAAGGATGCTGAGTCATTGGATAATTTCCCTTCCTCATATCCCTGCAGCAGCACTAACATCAATGAGCTAAATCTAGTTTTGGAGAACCAATAATTCACCTTCATTAAAGTCAAATAGGTTTGGGTAAGCATTAACATAGTACTCATTGCAAAAAATGAAGTTCTGTCCCTGAACCAATGAAAAATGCCTGTTTGTCATTTCTATGTACTCTGTACTTTTTCCTTCTTCCTTTCAAGGAGAAAAAAAAAAAAGCTTTGCCTTATGTTGTCTTTTTGACAATACAGTTGTGACAGACAATAAGATACAGTAAGATTAGCAAGCAGTAAATACCATGGCACAGCAGCCCTTTTCATAGATAAGCTGCAGTTCCAGCCTGCTGAAGATGTCAGATTAGTCAGGCTGGCCTTATTAGATTTTCTTCTCATCATGAAGGTGAAAAAAAACCCACCTCTACTGAGAAAAAGTGTGTGAGCAAGCAGCTTTCAAATGGATTGAAAAAATGCATTACAGAGGCTGGGCCTCCATTCAGGAAACAGCCTTCATCAGAACAGCCTCCAAGCACATTACCTAAGAACACGTGCTCACAGTCCTGCTGATAGAGTCAGACACACATTTCCAGGCTTTACTGATTTATGATTGCAATTCCTTTCTAAATGCTTAGGGTGATGAGGGTCATGGGGGGAAAAGAAGAAGCTTGGGATTAAAATCACCAATTTTACTCTGTCATAAATTGCTGACTAGTATCAGCCAAGTTATCTTGCTAATCTGGGTATTGCTGACTCCTTTATGCTATAAAAAAGGCCAGGTTTAGAAGATTTCCATCTAGAATAGTATATATTTTACATGGAAACTAAGGCTTAATGAAGTAATCTACATGCACTGCTCTCTATGCTGGTGTCCCAATGGATTTCCATGAAAATCTAAATCATGTCAAACAATTATACATCATTGCACAGAAACAGATTTGCAGCAGTACTCACTTCTGAGCTATGATACTCGGATTAACAGTCACAAGGTTTGTTTTACTGCCAACATCTTTACTAATGTTTCCTGTGGTTGGAGGTAGGTTACACCTGAAATTGAGAAACATTTGCTTAAACAGATGTGCACCAGAAATGATTTACAGTTTCTATTTGCAAATTCCTCTCTTGTGCAATGACACTTTCACGTCAGCTCCCAGGGATGTCTAAGCACTTTACAAATATTAAATAAGGCTTACAGCACTTCTAGTAAGATATTTAATATACTGTACAGATGGTTAAAATAGGGCACAGAGAGCTCATTTTCATAAATCGTATCAAAACCAGGAGCACAGTCAAAATCTTGGGAGGAGCCAGTCTATGAATGCCCTATTCTGGCTGCTAGGAAATATTGCTCCTCTTGCCTAAGCAATGCATTCCTGCTGAAAGTCTTCTACTGTGTCTTCTAACAACCGCATCACTTGCTTTATCGCAGAAACAATGATTTCTGTAAAATGTAAAGAAAGCATTTTCTTAAATTCAGTCACCTAGTATATTTAGCATTTTAGTACAGAGACTTCCCATTTTTATTAAAAAAGGTACCTAACTGGAAAGACTTTTTTTTTAGCCTTTCAAAAGCCCAAATTTTAGATAAAAGTAAGAAAAGGAAACTAAATCCAGCATGCTGTGTGATTGGACAGCACTGAGAAAAGAATCTTCCCTCTGTTGCTCTGTTTCTTTGCATGAACTATAAACTGTGAGTCATATACTGAGAGAGTGGGCAAAATTGCACTCCAATTGCACCTGGTTATCTCCCAGTGTACCCAGGGAGATTAAAAACACTACTTAAATAAATGCTTAATTTTTTAAATGAGTAACAGATGAAACAAATTTTGGGGATTTAAGTAGCTACATGGGTGAATCAAACTATGGCTAAGTAAACGCTTTGTTAAGCCAAAGATACACATGTGACATTTAATACCAGTCTCCTAAAGGATATTAAATGGCCAGAAATGTCAGGTTCTCAGACAATCACATTTCACATCACTGCAAGGTGACTTAGCAATCACAGATCATACATTTATCATGCAGTGCGCTCTTTAATTAGAAAGCAGCATTCTGAAAACTACAAAACAGAAGTATCCTTAAAGAGGCAGAGATAACAAATTGTCAAGATTCTTCCTCATTGCTACAAACTGGCATTGGCACACTTCCAATCCTGCCAAGTTTTTAGAATGTTGAACACACTTAAGGAAAATGAAGCAGCTCTTACCTGAACACAAAGTCAGAACTATCAATTTCAGCTCCACAGCTGGAATTTTTCAGAATGCCTCCATTTCCAACCACAGCACAGTTCTTGAAGGGATAGACTGGAAGAGGAGAGGTCTGGAAACAAATAAAAAGATGCAGCCAATTCATTACAAGTGTTTTGATTGTTTCTTTGTGTCTAATTGGTCTTGCAGGTTTAATCTGTTAAATCCCAGTAAAAGTATTCACCATTTAGCAGACAGGATTGCCAAATCTGGACAGCCAAGAGCCAAAAATAGGCACCAACAGACAAAGAACTGTTACCTCTAATATCAGAACGTTGACAGAGTAAGACTGGATTGTTAAAACTGGGTACCTTTTAAATACACTTAACACTAAAACTATCGAGTTGTTGATTGTAACCTTGACAAGCTAAGGAACCTTGAAACCTTGACAAGCTAATTTATACTGAAGACAGTTTAAATTTACCCATTTTCCTTTGCACTGGGGCGTAATTTACTTTCTCAGGTAATAGAAGGTAACTTTGTAAATTCTCCTCATCTGTATCATCACACAAGTACATT
Organism: Lonchura striata; assembly: GCF_050655825.1. NCBI lineage: Eukaryota > Metazoa > Chordata > Aves > Passeriformes > Estrildidae > Lonchura > Lonchura striata. Next base: position 20,673,820 of record NC_140704.1, on the reverse strand, counting down.
TGAAACAGAATAATGAATTTAGGGGAACCTGAATATACTGTAAAGGATAATGATGTGCCCTAGGCTTAACTCTTTGTAAATGTGTAAATGCCCACAGAAGAGGTTACTGTTTCTGGCTGTTCACCCCTGCTCCTCTTCTTATTACAGCTTGCTGTCTTGCAGTGGGGAAGCTGAGTGGGAGCTAAGTGCATCCACTTGACAACTAGCACAGTTCACAACCTAAAAAATTACTGAAAATTGTTGGCTATTTAGGTTGATGTTAATATAGCTGGCTGCTATCCCAGTCTCAGAAATTTTTCATATATCTTGCTCAACCTCTTCTGCTGTGGGAACACTGACATTTACCAGAGGCCAATAGATGGGATACTTTGCAGAAATTAAACCTAGTTGTAAAAGTGAGTCAAAACTTCCTTATAGGAAGAATTAGCTTTCTTTCTTCTCTCTTCAGCTTGCCCAAAGAGAAGAAAGAAGGGACACTGTTATGAACAAATCAAAAAGTGTGGGGAAAGTGGCAAACATTGTATTTGCCTGTAAATATATTACAGAACAACATGTTCAAATATTTTGTTCAATTCTGGAAGGATAGTAAGACAACACAAAGGCCAGGCAATTCTGGATACCTTAGCATGTATATGTGCACATAAAGCATGCTACTTTTTCATTTCTCAAGCTTAAATTTGGAATTACTATATCCTCTATTGCAATTCAGTCAGTAAAGACTTATTCACAGCAGTGTTCGGAAGAATTAGACTCATGGTAGCTGGGATCTCACAAACCAAGAATTCCAGAGATGGGTAAGAGGGTTCCCATATGCTCTTAGCTTCAAGAAACCAAATACAAACTCTTTGTCTAGTCTCAAGATCTTGTATATCTACTGTAGTCCTGAGGTAAAAAATCTGGTTCCTTTTCTCAACCTCTGTTTCTAGCTGCAAACACCCTCCCCCAGTGGGTAACAAAGCTAGTGAAAGGGCTGGAAGGAATGTCCTATGAAGAGTGACTGAGGGCTTTGGACTTGTATAGTTCGGAGAAAAGAACAAGTAATCTCATTGCTCTCTGAGGAAGGGAAGGGAAGGTGCTGATCGCTTTTCCATTGTATCCAGCGATAGGACACATCAGAATGGTTCCAAGCTGCACCAGAGGAGGTTTAGGCTGTACATTAAGAAGCATTTTTTTACCAAGAGGATGGTCACTTGCTGGCACAGGCTTCCTAGAGAGGTTGATGTCCCCAGGTGTCAGTGTTTAAGAGGCATTTAGACCATGTCCTTGATAACTTGCTTTAACTTGGTCAGCCCTCAGTTGATCATGTGATCATTGTGGGTCCCTTCCAACTGAAATTTCTCTGTTCTACTCTATTATGTTCTATGCTATATAGATCAGGTTTACTACCAAAATATCTTTCATAACTTACATGCCCAAGCCTGCACCGGAGGAATATGGGCACATAAGGAATATGAAATGTTCTTCCAGATTGAAATGCCTTTAAAAATGGGAATGATAAATGATAATGATAAAAGCAAGGCAAACATTTTCAGAGTATTTGCTCCTGAGTTCAACTGGCTGCCAAGCCAGTGTTGTGTAGCAACTCTACCTCCAATCTATGATTTATGATATCTGTAAATGCCTCTACCACTGCAGAGGAAGGGGAAAAGGAAAAAAAAAAAACACCTTGCAAGGTGAATAAAGAAGTGCATAAAGTGCATACAGAGGCTGATTGGTCTCTTCCAGAGGAATCACAGTATTTCAATTACTAACCCAAAATATATATATACTGTGATTATAATAACAAGAAAAAGATACAGATCTTACCACAGGCAACATCTTAAAAATGTCCTCTGTAATAAGAATAGTCTTTTTACTGTCCACTTCATAACTCATGTTACTCCCCAGTGGGCTGTTGTTTTGAGAAGCAATAAAATTGTGAACTGCATCACAGCAAGAGGCTAATTCTGACCTGCAAAAGACACAAACAAAACCTGCTCAGAGAGGCAAATAAGTAGAAAAGCAGTGCTAGAAAACCAGATCAATGAACACCAGGTTGAATTAACTAGCAGCAAAAGGTTATATTAACCATGATGTAATTTCCTTTGACTTGCTTTGCTAAGCAAGTCCATTTTCACAGCAAATGTTCAGAAACTAATCAGAGCAAGAACTGATAACTGTTTTTATCCTTTTCCCACTGAGAAAAAGTTGTAATCAATCTCCTCAATATTATTAATTGCTAAGATTAATATAAAAACAATATAGAGACTTCAGTCCCCAAAGAATTAAAAATGTGACTTTCACCAATATCAAACAAGTGATTGTAAGAAACTAGAAGGCTGAAGAAGGGAAAAAAAAAAGGAAATAAAAGAGATAGAGATGGAAGGCACTGGCAGTGGTACTTAGTGAACATCTAGACGATTGCAAGCCAATTAATTAATAATTAACTTCTGCAACTGTTCATCACAATTTTCCTGTGCACAGTACTACAGGTGTTAAATAAATTACATCACAACTTGCATATAAAGAAGACAGATGTGCTAGACAGATAGCCTAGCTGCTCCCCAAAACATCTAGCAGAAGTCCTTAAATTGAAGGGATTCACTCAAACCTTTTGTGGGAATGAAGACTATTACTCATCTTACAATTCCTGTTACCTCCAAACTTATAAAAATATTATGTGTGCAAACATTCTACATTATTAACAGTGAAGTAAAATTAACTTAAAATCCCCATGAGACCTTTGAAATCAGACCCAAAACACTGTCATTCATTTTGCTATAGGCAACAACATCCTCTCTCCTGCCATGGATCTGATTTTCAGGCTGTAAGGCTGAAATATTCATGGACAGACATTATGTATCAATTGCTAGGACACAGCTTTCTCATTAGGTGAAATACTAAGAGAACTATTAACAATTTAGGGAAAATACTGTTATAACAGAATTCCCCAGATTTTTGAAAATACCACACTGAAGGTTAATTGAGAAAAAAATATTTACCATTAGAGCCAAAGGAATAGAAAAATTTTATTTCATACTGTTTCAATGTGTAAAGTAAAACAATTTGTTGAAAATTAAAAATTGTTTACAACAATTTGTTGTAAAGTAAAACAAATTGTTGAAACTAGTTAAATATTAGAAGGAAAATTCTGCCTGAAATAAAAAAATACTAATTATTATTATAATAAATATTATAAATAATAATTATTAAATGTTTCTGATGTAACTGAAGCATAGTCCAGCACACAGAAGAACCAAAAGATTATGTTTCCTGGAAGACAGAGAGAAGAATGAACAGGTTTGGGATAACTCTCAGTCTCACTTCTCTTGAAAAAAATGGTCAAAATGTGGCAGGGTGGGGGAAGGAAAGGAAGGAAAGGAAGGAAAGGAAGGAAAGGAAGGAAAGGAAGGAAAGGAAGGAAAGGAAGGAAAGGAAGGAAAGGAAGGACCATTTCAGTTATCAGATGACTTACTGGTATATATTAACCCATTTTGAATACTGAGTTTTAAAACTCCTCCAAGGCAGTTTCCAAGGCAGTGAGGAACACTGGGAAAGACTGAGTGCTGGGATGGCACAGATCTGAAACAACCACACTAAGAGAGTAACCAGGAAATGTCACTCCTGAGAGGAACCAGTAGGGTTCAGATTTCCATAAGCTGCATTTGACTCCGCTCCCTGAACATGGTGACTTCCACTGCCCTGCTCAAAACCTTAAGGGGCAGGGAAGATCTATGGCTAATGAGAACCATGAGGTCCAAGGCTGTGGAGGGAACTGTGACTAAGCTCTGTGGTCAGGAGACACCCACATGGTGAAAATAATTCTCTGCATGTATATAGTATCCTACTTTAAATATATGGCAAAGTAAAAAGGGTGCAGTAAGGCAGTAGAGTCAAGTGATAATGTCTGAGAACACTGGATGTTATTGAACACTGGATGTTATTGAACCAGTGGTTTTTGACTGGAGCACACTTACTTTTCTTTCTTGTCACTTTTTGCTACAACCAGCTCATTCTAGTCTTAATAAATGCTGTAGCAATAAGAGGATTCAGAGCTCAATGTCAGGTCCTGAGGGCACCACCAAGCCTTACCACTGTCCAGCACCCTGGGGCTGCCCCTATCCTGTCTAGGGTCCAAGACCCAATTTCAATCTTCCAGAGCCGTAAGTCGCTGCCTCAGCAACACCACAGCAGGGCCAGTCTCCAGTTGTGTCCATCCTGTTCCCAGGGAGGTGCCCATGCCTAGGCTAGGGCTGCCCCATTCCTGGCTAGGAGTGGGATGAGCCCAGCTACCAGCAGGTTACTGCACTGGGATCCTGTGGTATTCACATACCCTCTGAACAGAGACAGCTTTCTCAAGACTTTTCCTGAGAGAAGCTGTGAGAGAAGCAGGGAAAAGAATGATCAAAACAATTCTTATCTCACTTGCTGCTGCTTGTTGTTGTGCACATGTGGAATGTGTTATGGAGACTGTTTACCCAAGGTGATTGCTTGATTGGATTCTGGTGATGGTGTTTTAGATTTATTGACCAGTTAGGTCACAGATGTATCAGGACTCAGCAGAGAGTGTCACGGGTTTTTAGTTAGTGATATAGTTCTTGTTAGTATAACATAGTGTAATATAGTTTTAGTATAATATAGCATAGGAAAGTAATTAATTAGCCTTCTGATATCATGGATTTCTTCACATTATTCTTCCCATGTTGGGGATCACAGCACTGATAGGATCCCACACCCTGTCCCTCAGGAAGCAGCTGTCTTTCACTGCTCCCTGGCACTCACATGGAAATGAGGAATTACATAACCCTTAATGCTGATTTCCTTGTTTGTTTTCTTGAAGCTAAATGAAGCAGGCCTAAACATTATCTGTGTCAACCACTGGACATTCAGAGGAGAAGGAATAATGCCAGAATATTCCTGCCAACTTTAGTAAAACAGCTCTTTTGTGTTTAATGGCTACCAGGCCCTGAAAAAGCAAACTGATAACAGATCCCATTCATTAATAGAGATGACATTTTTTTCCTTTTTATTACTCATTCCACAAGAACAAGTGCTTCAATAAAAGCAGAAACAGTGCAGAAGAAAAACAGATAACAGAATTAATAAGAAAGTAATAGTTTAAATTAATATTATGGATTCACTGAGAAAGTTAAACAGAGCCAAGCTAGTCCAGACACACAGTAAGAACAAGAGAATACATACTGAGTAATGACAAATATTCTCGGAGTATCCACGCTAAAATTTTGGTGGTAACAATAGAAACATTTTACTTAGATCAAATCATGACACAGAATCCCACTGTGCTCAAGCACCCCTGTACAGAGCTCCAGTGGGAATGCATGTAACCTGCAGACAGCAATACCCATGGCAGTGTATTCAGCAATCTGCTCACACAGGATTTTTACAAACTCTGACACGTGGTAATCTACAACTGCCAGCAAATGATGAGGAAGGGGTAGAAACTGGGCGGTCTAAGCAATCCATTACAGCAATTTCATCAGAGTATTAATGTCATCCATATGTGGTCTGTCAGGAGGTGCTGACTCACTGAAGAGCATTTACTTCATAAGATTAACACATGTATCCTACAAAGGCTTTATGTGAAGAGTTGCAAAGCCAAGACAACATTTTAACTCCTGTATCATGCCACCTGGAGAGAGGGAAACTTAAGATGGTGGGATAAGAAATAAGGGTCAAATCATAACAGCACCAAACAGAAGTAACTCTTTTTGGGGGACTAGAAAGTGATACACATTGTCTGTTCTGACTGGGAGAAAACCCTGAGATAGGGAAGCAGCTTTTGGAAGATAGGATGCTTCTATAGGGCTGAGCATCCATCTCATACCTTTCAGAACATGAATGTAACTTACAGTAAGAAGGTTTAAGTTCAGCTTTCATCAGAGATTGCAGGCTTGCCCTAGAACAAAGGGTGTTTATGACCCAGTCATGCATGACAAGTCCAGACTGAAGGTGATCCTTGAGTCAAAGTACCTAGATTTTGTAGGGCACTAGTTTTGGAAAATATCTCCTCTGTAGCAGAGGTTATTACTGACAGTTTCTTATTTGCAGAAGCCTTTTCCTCCAACATTTCTCTTGCAAGGATTTGGAAGCTGAGTGATATCTAAGAGTTATTTTTAAATCCTGAGGTATAACTCCGAACACGGACACTTTTTATGCCAAGATAAGTAGAAAGGGAGTTGATTGCATTTCCAAGAACCATCACTTGTAATAAGTGAGGAACAAAATCAGAACCCGGAAAAAGACTACACCATTTTGACTGCTAATACATATCTCATAGGACTGAACAAGTACAGTCAGAAGTTTAGCCAATAACATAAGTGGAGGGGTGTGCTGCCTTTGTCTGGGAAGTTGTGATCACATCAGACAACAGAGTCTTAAACAGTTGCACTGAAGAATGTTTTTTGTTGCTCAGCATACACTTTCACTGAATTTTTTCCTTTTTGGCTGAAGGATGCAGGACCCAAGTTTGCATCATTTTTCAGTTGGTACAGAATTTTGAACCTAAGGTATGCAAATAATTTCTTCATGTTCATGGCCACTGAGACCTTACAGAAATCCTGGTTTCTTGAAGAAAGTTACCAAAATTGTATGGCTTGTGAGACAAGCCAAATACGTTATTTTCCAACTGCTATGCAGTTTTTCCACGCTGAACTGTCGGCAGTAACAGAGGGCTGTTGCCTTGATTACACATTTCCAAACTTTTCTGCATAACACTTTATATGGATAGTCCACTGTATTTAGTGGAATACACATGCTCTAAATATGCTGATAGAGTTTCTTTACAGCTCCTACAAGTTCTCAAGTAGCCAAGACAGCAGCAAAATCATCTACCTTGGTTCTGTGCTAGTATGAATATATGCATTTTAGCTGATTTGGGCCTTCTGTACAAGGCTGCATGTGCCTGCTGACAAAACACAGTGTGCACATATCCTGAAGATACTGCAAATATCTCAACATCTTCAACAACTCAGTGTGGACCAGCCACAAGGGCTAAAATAATCAGTGGTTAGACAAGGCTTAGCAGACTCTCTCAGGTGGTTCAAAAGCCAGCACTGCCCTTACTCTGAGTGATATTGGAAAAATATAATGAGTGTGAAATTTGTCTTTATGTAAAAATCTTCTTCAGTTTAAAAACTTCCCATTACACCAAACTTTTTCCATTGAAAATGCTTTGGTATGACACCAGTGCCTGTGGATCTGTGGCCTGAGGGCATTTGTCATTGCTGAGAACAATATGAAGTATTTCACTGTTATTATGCATTGGACTAAACTGGGGTGGGAGGAGGAGAAAAATGGATGGAGAAAGATGCTGTCAAAATATCAAAATATTCAAAACATTGTTAAAATAATAAATGCTCAACTGTCCTTTAAGGCCATGGTGGGAAGGGTGAGGAAAACAATTTTAATTTGCTCTAAAGAAAGCTTAAGTTCAGTATCAGGAAACACACTAGAAGAGGTTACCTAGGCAAAATGCAAAATTTCAACAACTGAAATATTTTAATAGTGATGAAGACAAACTTTTTCCAGTAATGGTGTAAATCTACTTGATTTTAAGTCACCAATTATAAACATCTAAAAAGTGAATGTTTGTTTGCAAAAACAGTATCATATCAGTCCTGTTATATGCACATTATTGACACCAGCAATGCTTACACAGATGTATCTCCTTGTGGATTTTCAGTTACCCTAGACACACACACACAAAAAATCCCATAAAAGAGAATCAAACACAAAGTAAAACTAGCAAATATTTAAAGCTGTAACTCCTGTGAGCTAAGTGAACATCACAGCACAGCTTGTAAAGTCATTTGAACAAAGAGCAAAACATTCAAGTGACAAAAGTCCGTGGATGACTATAAACCAGAAAAAGTTTTGTTAAGTTTGTTTTAATAGTTTACCTAGCTTACATCTTTGTAATAATTTAGTTCATGTGAGTTATTGTGCTGTATATGTAAAGACATCAAGACTTTCTGGTTTCATACTGCAGACTGTTGTGACAGTAGAAGTACCCACAAAAAATTCCACTATGTAACAGCAAAATTTCAAGGGCACAACCACAAAAAGGAAGACTATTTTTTATCTATGTACATTGCTGTAGTATTTTATAATGAGCAAGCAATTATCTTTTTGTACTGCACTGAGGGATCTAGACCATGACACAGGTATGTCCAGGCTCTTGTCAATACAAGTCAATGTGTCAATAAAAGTGCAATGAGGCATATTATGATATATTCCAAAATTAGGACAAAAATGGTTAAATCTGATATCTGAAACAGTAATGTTGAAGGGGAAGGCTACACTGACAGCCCTTGAACTTCCTATAAATGAAGTAACATCATAAATGTCTAAGACAAAGAAAGCCAAAAGGGTTGAATCTGAAATCAAGGCTGAATATGTAAAAAGTGTAATAAAATTTTCAAACCAAAGACTATTTAAAAAGTCTGCCATGAAGACATAATTAGCTCCGATTCCTATAAGTAGAATCTAATCCAAAATTAGATTCTACTTATAGGAATCCTCCATCCTTTAGAAAAGTATATAATAGTCTGTACACCAATTAAAAGATTCAAGCCTTGCTTCAAACTGTCACTAATTACTATCTCTCCACCCATCTCTTTCTCTCCTGAAATAAAATTTATCTTTGAATATATACTTATTATTTTACATATCATCTATGAAATCTGTCCAGCAAATGTACTTAATCTCTTTGCAGTCTGAGTTCTGTGTACTTTTTTGTACATTGGAAGATTTCAGAGATTACAGCAGAAATATTGATCTGTTTAGTGTTAGAAAAGCTATTGATTATGTGGTGGTGCAAGCTTATATAAGCATAAATTGACCTTACAGTGTATTTTATTTGTGTTTCAGCTGATGTTCATTGCAGTACACAGATGTGATAACCAATACTGTTATATGGGTTAGAGTGTAGTTTGCAACAAAACAAATCTCTTCAAGAAATGGTATTCTATAATCTGCAGGAATATTTAACACACACTTTTGAGAAGAGATATTAAAGTGGGAAAAGGGTAATAGAGGTCAAATAGAATAAAAAGGAAGAGGGAAAATAACAGGACATGGAAAATGGTTTATTTTTTATCTCTTCTTTTTATGAATATATGTTCTTTTTTAAAATAGTAATGTTCCTTTAAAAAGGAAAAAAAAATCTTTTGGTTGGGGGCAGCATTCTGCCAGCTAGACTTCAGTGTAAAATCAAGAATTTTAAAACTGTGTTTTACACCTAGGAATATGATTCTCTCTTCATTATAAGATGCAAATAAGGTTTGTCTGGAATGGTCTTTCCATGGGGAGAGGGCCCAGTCCCCACAGCTCACTATTTTAGTGTGATACCACTCCTGAGGTGCTGCTGCATTGCTTTGACAAGCTTCAAGCTCATTCAGCCCAGAAATACAATGCTCAGAGGCTTCTCTGAAACACAGCATCTGCTCAACCTTTCTCCCCTCATTTTGAGGCCTGTATTAAATATTTTGTAGCTTTGTGCAAAAGCTGGAGTCACAACTACTTTGGAAATCTGCAGATTATTTGATACTGTCGGTATATAGCCCAAATGAGAGTAAAATAAGCTTGAAAGTCTGTAAAGCATAGACATGTGGAGGTGTAAAAAACAATTACAGCTTGCACTTAACTAGGCCCTGTAATTTGTTGTAGTAATGAAATATTTCTTTAAAGCAGAAAACCTTAGAAGAATACTAATATAATAATTAATATTCAGGTTACCTAGGTAACTTGAGACTCTGCTGAGTGTAGCTAGAAGATCCTTTGCAGACAAAGCTACCCAGTACAGTTTTTTTCCTTAGACCTTTAAGGATGATCTCTCCAGGCAGCTGTGAGATTATTTCCCCCACTTTTCCAAGTTTCTACAAAGTTTCTCCCTTACAGAAAAGGCACTTGTTCTGTCTAAAACAAGTTAGAGGTGATGTAAATATGAAAAGGGAGAAAGAATTCAGGTGGTCTTAGAAACAAAGGCATAATGTGGAGATGCTAGATGATTGAAGAGCCATAATGAACAAAATAAATTTTTTAAAGGTCAAGAGAAGATTCATTTTATAAAGGAAAGGCCAGAATAAAAAATGTTTTCTATATATCTCTAGAAGTAAATGTTGGAGTAAGACTCCAAAAATCACTGTCAGCAGGATGCTACTTACACCAATGACTGACAAATACTACTGTGGGGCACAATAAATCTTAACTAGATTTCAAGACCAATGAACGAAGTGCTTGCACTTGCTCCTCTGAGGGCAGCCTATGTCTGACAATGCTGATGTCACCACTACAGACACTAAAATAAGTGAAATGCCAGGAGATTGGTTCCCTGACAGAGTCTGGACAAAAATCAACCACAGAAGAGTGACTGAGAAATGGGAGGTATTAAAGAGAACATCATGGCTTGTACTTGCTTCCTTACTCTCCCTGATTTTGAGAAATGCATGTGTAAACATCACGTAGCCGTCAAGAACCAGTGAGCGCTGCCAGAGAGCAACCTAGCCAAGAGCATGTGAGCCAGCACAGCAGAGCAGCTTTAGAGGGAGCCACTTGGGAAAGAGCAGCCCTCTGACAACAAATGGACACATTCTGCACAGCTGCATGACAAAGCTGAGCCAGGTAGTAGAGGGTCAGCCTGGAGTCCTGCACCCTGCTCTCCAACAGTGAGTTGGCAAAAACACTGTAGTTTGTGCCAGACATGGCTGTCAGCTGTAACTCTTTTGCCAAATAAAAAGACAAGTATTTCTTTCCTGAACTGCACTTCTAATTTATATTCTTTTATTCGGCCTGGATCTTCTGGGAGAGCAGCTTACAATGAGAATGGATGTGTACTCCTTGGCACACAGTGCTGTCTTCTAGGAACACAGGAGTTACTGGCTTAGATCACATATTCCTTCACTCCACTAGCAGCATGCTGGAAGCCAGCAGCAAAAGCTGCAAAGCAAAACACAGGAAAGCTTCTCTGAAAAATTAACTACCCAGGAGAAGCTGCTCTTGAACCTTATTAATTAGAGGTTAGTGTATGCCCTGAAGCATAAGACATTAAATCCCTTATAAATATGCATGCCTGTTCTTCAGAACTTCAGGATAATAGAGAGATGTCATAAAATTGATGCCGCGCCTGAGAAGCATCTAAGCGTTCACTGCATTTAACAGATGGACAAACAGGAAAAGAAGTCAAGTAGCTTCTCTGCAGTCCTGTGAGCAGGCAAACTTCTGGTGGCACTGGCAGGTGAATAATGTGACACAGCTTTAAGTTTCTCCTGCTGAAGATGGCTGGCTGTAGTACCCAATTTCTGCTGCACAGCCCCTCAGAGATTAATTTCCTCTTCTGCAAATGGGTGTGTTTATCTACCTACTTAATGAGATTTTCAGACTGTAAAATATTTGTATTACACAGCTATTACTGACACTAGGCTAAGTCCAAAAAGGGAAGAGATCTACTGCCCAGTGATTATTAATTCATTTATTTCACTACAATTCTATAACTTTTTCACCCCCATAGCTCCATGAATGTATCATTTCTCAGCTAAAGTGCCCTTCCAAAGCTAGTTGGAGGCTTAAGTCTGATAAATTTGGAAGTGCTGTAAGCATGGAGATTTGGCCAGAAAATTTTATATAAAATTTGGTTTTCTTTTAAAAATCTTTTTATTTTAAAGACTCTATTGACCAACTGCTAGGAGCCTTGAAAATCTCCAGTATGGTCATGGATTAAGGACAACTGTAAAATTTTAATATCCTATTTCCAAAAAAAACCAACAGAGAAGACTGAGAATGAAAAGAAAGACAAGACTTATGCAAAAGTACTCATCTTTGTAAAATAATCATTCACAATGCCCTACACCAAAGCAGCAGTCCTTAGTCATGTCAATGGAAATCTTTGATGACATCAAATCAGATCAAATTTCAGGAACAGGATACATAGTACTGTCATCAGAATTGCAGCATGGGTTATGTACATATGAACTAGCTAACACTCCAGCTAGTTTGGATGTTAAAACCCAAGAAAACCATAACAGCACAGCCCTTGAATGTTGATTCAGTAACAAGTTTGTCCAGCCTGTGCTGAACCATGGATTTTAAAAGATGGTTTTCTTCTGCTTGGTATATGACCTAAATTAAAGTTAGTAAGATCACCTCAATGCACATAGAGTCCACACTTTTCTGGCAGCTTAGTGCATCCGACAGTTTTGCCTTTCGAATTTTTCCAGTTTGATCATTGGTTGCTTAACCTACCTTGGCTACTTATGACCCACACTCCTTGCTGGAAGCCAAAGACAGCACAAGGAACAGCAAGCATCCTGTACTTGAGTCTTATATGTTTCAGATGCTTGATTCCCATAGCCCTAGAAGATGTAGAAGCTGGCCCAGTGCAGGGGAGATTATATAAGTAATAAATGAAGAAATCAGGCTGGACAAAGGTGTGGCTACATTGCCACTGATTCAAACACCTAGTACAGCAGAAGCAGTGGCAAATAGCTGGTATGTGGTAGCTGGTCCATTTGGAAGGAAGGGAAGTTAAAAAAATAAACAGATTGGAAAAGAAAATGCCCAAATGTAGCAGGATGGGGAGCAGGTAAGAGCAGCTTTATCTCCTGTCAACTCTGTGCAAGACACTTGCCTGTTCTGAGATGGAATGGGCTGCTTTACAGCTCCTTATCATGCTTGATAGCTCTGTGCACAGCTGAGGCCTGAGTCATTACAAAGTTTCTTTAACTTTGTATAAACTCCTACCTCAGCTTTGGGAAACACCATTAGTCAGTTATGATACACAGCAAACACAGCAATTTATGTTGCACAAAACCCTTTAACCGCCCCCAACCCAAAACTACTTCTTCCGAAGGGATCATGCTGAGCACGTGGATATTAAGCTCTCAATGCTAGTTAACTCCAAAGAGTTGGAAGATAAGTCAGTTTATTTATTTTTAACAATCATGACGGAATCTTTAATTATGATCCATGTAAAAATATAAATCAAGAGAGCTTTTTTCCCTGAAGCAAGTAGAGATGGCACAGTGAAGCCGTTTTTTAGAACCAGCACGATTTCCAAATGAGAGTTTAGGCTTTTCAGAGCTCACCATCCCTACTGAGCATGTCCTTCTGTGCCATCCCAAAGAAGGACAGATGGAATAATGTGCTGTCATGCTCAGGGGCCATGACATGCAGTGACAAACCTAATGAGTGCCGTGGGCACTTCTGCAATAGAGGCAATAGTCTTGAGGTAAGGAACACACTGCCTCATTATAGCCTTTTATCAGAGTGCCAATTCAAATGGACAAAATAGAATTATCAATACTTTTTTTAACACTGTAGGGTTTATGCCAGGAATATTTTAATTAATTTAACTTAAGTTAGTTTACTACTCATTATAGTGAAAATAGATGAAATTACTTACGTAGTTCTTTTATTCTACTCAGTTTGCACAGTTAAATTCCAACAAACAAGAAGAGATGCAGCATCAAAATATTAATAGAAATTATTACAAGCAATACAAAATTATCTGTTTAAAAGGGAATATTTAAATTTATGGCTTGTTAGAAAAATCTAGGGTAAACAGTTTTTCTATGAGACAATGAAAATTACCTGAATTTTGTAGATTCTTCTGGTTTCCTTACCCAGGTGCAGTTCTGCAGTTTTGTGACTATATGAAGATAATAATCTTCTGAGGATCTAAAAAAAGAAACAGCAACAAACACTAGAATACATATGTATGTATATTTAGAAACAGTCTTTTAAAACATTCAAATTATGCATTTATTAATAATAATGTGCATGATGCATATATAATAGATTGCTGTTAAAATTCCATGACCTATTTTATTTTTGTAATTTGTAACAGCACTATCCTCATTTAACTAGCATGACCTATTAAACATCTCTTCTTTGTATTGATGTCCTAATGAACTTCAGAAAGTTTCAAAAGTACATTTGTTTCAAACTTACATAACTATAAACACTTTGAAGTTATTAGAAATCATCTCAAGTGCAAAATTCCAAAATAATATAAATAATTCCCTCGTACTTGGTGGTTTCAACCTTAAAAGTATTTTGAAATGTGGCTCTTGGTGGCCAAGATGAAACATAACATTTCTTACACCTTTTCTTTCCTTTACTTCAGAGTCCTCAAAGCTCAATCATCTAAAGACAATAGACCAATATTTACAAATGTAATTTTTCCTTTAAACTGTTTGTAAAATAAAACAATCTACTATTTTACATGATCCAGAACTTTGGTTACATTGCTACAAATAACCAAAAAGCTCTCCACTCTTGAAAATCCATTAAAGAGGTTTAAATTTGTTCATAAGTCAAATACTTTGTAACATGAAAGTCAAACGAATTAAGACATTTTTTGCTTTCATGTTCAATGTTACTACTTCTCCCATTTGAGCCTGGATCATAATACAGGTTTTTAAAAAACAAAAACTGACTTAAGATAACTGGAGGAATAGGAAGAAAAGATGGTATGGATGTCATGACTAAAATTCTATGGGATTCAAGTCTCCATACAAGAACTAACTTGTATTATTATAATAAAAATGGCTTAGTGTCAAGCCAAACCATCATGAATTTATTCAAGCTGTCACTCAGAAGTGTCTATTTTGAACAGTTTTATGAGAGTTGGGATTGCAAGAAATGTCAATTGTTTTTAAGTGGAACACAAGAATTGATAAAAAGCAATATATAAAAACACTCTTGTGGTTGCAGCAGCAGAGGTCAATTATCTGAAAGCTTCCTTCTCTCTGTTACACATTTGAAACAAACAGATTGTTTGCTTCATAAAATGACTGCAATTGCTAAAGCCAACTCGTTTATCCTATTCCAAGTAAAATCATGTCCAATTTCCACATGGGAAAATAAATTCTAATTTTAAGAGGAATGTTGCATTAAAACCGATCTCTGGCTCAAGTTTGCACCTGTGACAACATGTACAAGTTTCATCCTCCACACTTCGCAAACTCTTAATGGAACTAGAAGCTTATGACTAAACTGATTCTACTGAGCCCTTCACAACTCAAGAGAACTCAATAGGCAGAAGAAGAAAAAAACCTAGTTTCATTGCAGCTGTAGCTGATCTGACCTGGTGCAGTTCCATTCTTTCTCCTCCCAGCCCAACTGCCTTGTGTCACTATGGGTACTTGCCTCACTCCACCCCTGTATTTCTTTTGCCAGGTTTTGCACTTGCCAAATGCCTTCATAGGCCACTTTTAGTACCAGGGCAAAAAAATAATCCAGAAGGAAAAGGATATGCATATACATTTTCTTCTTATTGTGTTAAACCAGATAAGAATGATTCCATCTAAGACCACAGCCAGTATAAGCAAATAGTGATGGAAATGGACAAACAGGGATCAAAGCCCTCCTATTTTGGCAGCTGCCTGCTGGTATGTGATCAGCCTTGGAACTGCAGCCATAGAAAATGTAACTACCATCCTGCTGAAGCTGATCCCTAAATTGAGTCACTATGTGGTCAGACAAGTGTCAGTAGGAATACAGGGCAGGGAGTGTTTGTGGGGTGAAGGTGAGATAAAAACACAAAACCAAAATAGCCAATTCTGATGTTGAATAACTCATCTGGTTTCATTCCTTAATATAAACAAGAAATCACTCTTAGATGCTTGAACTTACAAAAAATTCTAGAAATTAATAGGATAACAGACCATGAAGAGTTATTTATGCTTTCGTTACCCAAGAGAAAAAAAAAATATAGAAAAAGTAAATTCTAGCCTAAAGACATTGATAAGACGAAGATAAGAGTCAGAAATGAAATGAAAAATTACCATCTATTCAGAAAGAAATTGCATGGACTGACAGTTTTTTAGTAAGTTACAGGGAAGCATTTGGCAGGGAGAAGAATGAAAGCATAATCCATAATGTTAGTTCTGAGACCTCATAGGAAACATAGGCACTCACTGTAAGGGCCCTCTCATACTTGTAACAGAAAATGCACTTAGGGTAAAAACACCAAGCACAAAGCAAGAACACTGCAGCCTTTCCACAGCTGTCTCTACTGGATGGAACTGCTCTTGCTGGGAGGTATCCAAGATCACCAGTTCACATAGGAAAGCACCATTTCCAGGTCTTTACAAGCCAGAACACCAACTATGCTCACCCTATGCATCCAGTTTAGCTCTCTCCTCTTGTGACTTACAAAGACACTGTGGTCTGTCAGAACTTGTCTTTACCAGCTGGCACAGTGCCACAGGCAGCACAGACATCCCAGCACGCTGTCCTGGGGGACAGGAGCTCCCAGCTGTGGCAGCTCTGCAAGGCATCTGCTCACACCAGTAAAAGGTTTCTATGAAGTTAACTCCAACACAGACAATATTCCTAGAAATAATTTTTTAAAGACTCAACATGAAGCTCTGGGATTTGCTGCAGCTGGGTTTGCAGCCCAGGAAACTTTGTTTTCCTCTCAGAAAGCCAGTTTTAGCATTTCCTGCTTTAAAGGAGGCTTGGGGATTCACTTCTCTAAATGAATCAGTTCAGGTTATCAGGGAATCATTTCATGACTCTGCTGTAACCCAGACAGTCATCTTCTCCACTCTTCCATTTTAAGGAGCTGGCAATTACATATATTTCCACTGGCACCCAAGAGCCTACAGCACATATTCACTGATGCTAAAAGGGTTTTATTATTAAGATAAAAAAGGCTCAGGTAAATTGAACTATAAAAATACTTGGACAACACAATGATTACAGTACTGAGAAGAGTGAATGAATGAAACATGGGGTATTTTGTCATGTTTTTGTCTGCCAACTGCACCACAACCGTTATAATAATTTGCTGTCCTAGGAAACTCACTTATACTATATGAGCCTGACTAACAAATAACACCTGGAAGGCGTTTTTATTTTTTTCCCCAGAGTATTTGTCAGGTAAGAAGTGACCTTCTATGTTAACTGCAGTGGATAAGGTGGAATTACTATTCACAGTCGAAGCACTGACAAAGTATTAGTATCTTCTAATTTTTGGCAGATATCAAAAGGACAAGAGCAAGGACAAAAGTGTAGCGATAGTATGGAGACAACAGGTAAAATGTCAGAACAGACAGATGCAGTCTCACTGGTTATTTGCTAAAACTAAATACCAGCTTGTAAAAAAGGTATTTGAATTAGAAGGAAGATTGAGCAGCAGGAGTGAAAAAAGGATACATTTCTACTAAGCAGTTTATGTTCAATATGGAAACAAATAAGAAAAGCTGTGGCATGAAATGCAAAATAAGGGAGGCTCTGTCTTGCCTCTGGACACTTTAACACTACCAAAAAAAAAAAAAAAAAAGTCAGTTTTATAAACCCTCAGGAGATTGTATACAGGGCTTGCTCTAGAATAATAATGGAAAACTGCTAGCAAAACTCAGCACTTCACACTTTGTCACCAGCAGCACATACTTGGCCATAATAACTTCCCAGTTACACAGCATTTCTTACTATCAAATCATTTGACAAACTTTAAATCAGTATTTTTTTTTTCTTCTTCCTTTCAACTGAAGAGGCAGAAGTGTCCAGAATGTCCCTGCAGGTCTAGAACTGCAATATAAAGCATTTATATACCACAGCCATGGGTCACACCTTGAAAAAGCAACAGAGTCCCTGGAGCTCCTCTAAGTGAAGGTCAATCCTGCAATATTCATGGCAAAAAGCAATCCCTTGCTCCTTTTTTTCCCAAGCATCTGTTTCTCTTCCTACCTGCCCAATTCATCTTCTGCCCCATTAAATGGTACAGCACCTTTCTCCTTAACCACAGAATAAAGGTCTTGTACTTTGTAAAGTTCCTCCCATAACCTCAGCTCCAAAATGTTCTCAATATGAAGAGCTTATCTCCAAAGACTATAAACCTCTGCAATGTGTGGGATAAACAACAGCAATTATTTTGCTGTAAGTAGATTTTGAAAGCAGTATAGTGACTTCGTTTCTTTCCCTTGGTGTTAATCACTCAAGTTTTCAGTCAACTGCATTCTTTGTTCTCTGCCAGTCTATGTTTCAGCTCTCACTATCAGTGCATCAGTAACATAGTGTTCTAGCACCTTTCAAAAGAATAAAAACTTCAGTGACAATGTTGCTGAAAGAGGTGGAATACTGATGGGAGAAGAGGCTGTAAAGAAGGGAAAAAAAAGAATAAATAAATAGGGGGGAAAGGAATAAATAAATAAAGAAGTAATAATAAGAGCAAAGACAAAATGCTGGGAATATGATGATTTAAAGAGAGGTGAAAGATCTTTAAATGCAATATATAAGTGAGGAGCAGGCAGAAAGGAGAGTAAGTTTTCAAATCATCATTCAATGGTTTTTTTTGGCATTAAGGAAAAAATTGAGTTCTCCAGTATTTTGAATGGGGAAAACCATATAATTATTTCCAGCTCATCTTTTATCTCATTCCATTTATCTTCTCAAATGGAGGGGAGTCGGGAGGGAAACTCCCAGCTTTAAGGACAGCAGGGCACCATCCACTTTAAGCTGCAACTCAGTCCTAATGGGAAGCCTTTCTTACTTTCAATGTTTTATTTATTGGTGCATCAATATAGGAAAAGATGTTACATGTCAAAAACAATGGCTGCTTCTCAGCTTTACACTTTGAAAAGTGACAAGGAATTTGAGCAGGACTGATATCAAAGTTGGATTTTTCTACATGCCAGAAAAATACAGAACAGCAAGTTGAAACCCAAAATTAATTTGGGGTGTTTTTTTTCCAATGTGTCTAAAATTAGACTGTTAGTTTCCTGTGGACTTATAATCATAATGCAACTAACAAGCAAGTCTTTATATTAGTACATTTCCAAACTTCCTCTAGTCAGCAATGCTGAACAGAATCATTAAATGAAATTGCTCATAAATGGAGGAGGGTTCACCAGTCAGGGAAAAGACACTCAAAACTTAATTTATACCCCACACTTCTACTCTATATTTTTGTGAATAACTTGAAATTTAATGTTGTTAACTGACAAGAAGAAATCTTGTATTGTAAAAATAAAAAAGTTAAAATCCCACCTTGAATAAATCTTATCCATGTAAAAGAAAAAATACAGCAAACATTGGTTGAACAAATCTAGCTTTCTGTTGCATAGCTCCACATTAATAAACCAAGAATTATGTAAAAAAGGACAATCTTTTACCCTTCTATTTAAAACAAACAAAGCAGAAAGGATAGCAAACACCTACCTTTTCTTCTTGATAGATGATGACAAAATGTTGTCCTGAATTGCTTTACATTTTGAAGCCTGCTCAAACTGGTAAATTCCATTTTTATTATGAGTTGTCCTGTTTAAGGGGAACAGGAGGTGAAAAAGCAATAAACTATAAAAGAGAACATATTCTACCAATGTTGTCACATTTACTTTGCTATGACAATAAGATTAATAACCGTTGATTTAGCTGGAAACATTACCAAACAAATCTTATGGACTTCTATTGTGAAGCTCCTATTATTAAAGGCGAGTTTTCTACTAGGCACTATAAAGTATTTGGTTCTTTAAAATAACCTTATTTCATAGTCTGAATTATATTTTCCACTTTACACTGTAATCAGTAAATGTAATTTAAAAAAATAAATTAAATTGAAAGCATCTTGAACATTAAGTTTTGAAGATATTTAAAATATTCTCTAGTAAAATATTTAGCAGATGTGATTTCCTAAAATTTTGATGAAATGCAATATTCATAGTGAATATAATATATAAAAGAAAATTTGCACAGGTGAAGTGGATCTTTGACCTTAACTTACTGACTCAAGCATACTTCCTGCCTTGTTTATTCTTTATTTACACAGAAAGATCAGATATTTGTAAAAGGAACTAAGGCAAGTGCCAGATAGTGATCTTTAATTCCTATCTTATTTTCATCAAACTCCATGTGTGGTCCTCTTGCTCTGGGCAGCTGTTATAGAAGGCTGAGATGTAAATTAGTAAATGACTGAGATACCAAGGTCTTATTCCATTCACCTCAGTTCATCCTCTATCTATGTCCAACCTCATACAATCACCCTCTTCTAGCATCAGCCTTCACTCTGTGGATTGCTATTTATCATAAAGATTTTTCCCCGGCATTATTTTCCTTGCCCTTAACCGTGTTCTTCCCTGTCACTTCCCCCTCCTCTTTGCTTCTTTCCACTGATTCATTACAAGATCCCTTGGATATTGCATCCTATTTGCCCAAAGAAGTAGAAACACAGAAGACAGAGACACTGTGTGCAGTTCTTAGAGAACAACTGAAACATCTCTGTACAGAGGCAGTCACACACAAAGAGAAAGGCCTTCCTGCTTCGCTTTCTGCTTCTGAGCCATCACTGCTTTTACTGACAAGGATCAAAACTCCATTGCCTTTATCTCCTACAACATGGAGACCCCTTAGCAACAAGATTTCTGACAGGCTGATTTTGAAGACCTTGCTTGGCTAAAATGCCATTTCAAGCCACAGAACCACAGAGTGGCTGAGGTTGGAAGGCATCTCTAGAGGTCATCTAGTCCAAACTCCCTGCTCAGGCAGAGCCACCTAGAGAGGGTGAGCAAGGACTGTGACCAGGTGCTTTTGAATATCTCCAAGCATAGAGACTCCACAACCTACCTGAGCAGCCTGTGCTAGTGCTCAGTCACCTCACAGTTAAAAAGTGATGCTTGATGATCAGAGGGAATCTCCTGTGTTTCAGCTGGTGCCCACTGCCTCTGTTTTATCACTGGGCACCACTAAGAAGATCTTGGCTCCATCCTCTGCACCCTCCCTTCAGGTACCAATAAGGTCTCTCCTGAGCCTTCTCTTCTTAAACGCTTCAAATAAGAAGACTGACTGAAGAAGAAAGAGAAGAATAAATGCTTGTTTATTTTGCTACTGAACTGACTCTCATGGTCATAGCTGACAGGGAAGGAAAGAATCACCTTTTTTTCTTCTTTCCATTGCCCATGAATTTTTTAGAGTTAGTCACCACTAGCAGCAATTCCCACAGGATGTAGGCTGCCAAGGAGAGAGAACAGCCCTCTTAATTTCTTCCCACTACCAATAAATTCTTCCCAGTATACACTCAGTGCCCCTGAGGAAGTATCCAGTCTATATGCCCCTTGTTGAGGAAAACAGAAGACAACACAACATAAACCTCTATCCTTTCAGTTCTGCAGTGACTTCAATAGATAGTAACAGCTGGCACTGCCTACTGAGAGCTCCTTGGCTGCCTTTGCATACAGCTCTTTATCTCATTTTTTCTCAAGGAGTGAAATACAAATAGCAGAAGGCTCTCAGAGCACACAGTTCAGAGCTAAGAACTCTGCAGATCTCACACAGCAAGTGCTAGCAAATATTCTACCTACAAAATTTATGTACACAAATTTATTGCAGCTTGGTCTGAATGGTTCTGTCTATCTAGAACAACCAGGTAGGTCCTTTCCAGTTCTCAAAGAAATTTAGTTAGCACTACATTATGCTTCCTCTCTCTTGCTCCTTGTAACTCAGTTACATCAAATTTTTATTCTGCAGCTGCAGCTTAAAATAAGAGCAATGGCTACAGGCAAAAGTTTAGCTGCCTAAACAGCATCTTAAAGAAATAGAAAGAAAAAAAAAAACCAAAACAACAAAAAAAACCTATTGATATAAGCCAAGAACACATTACTGCTGCAAATAAGCCTTTCATTATAACTAAAACCTAAGATGCTGATGCTGATTTGAGAAGCAGCCTCAGCCCTTCTGAGCCACAGCTGGCCAGAAGAGACCCTGTCTAACATGTGAAGGCTGCCAGGTGCATGCCCAAGGCAGAGCAGGCAGGTTTGATCAGCTCCCTGCGAGGTGCGTTAGCAAAGTGGCAAAGCATCAACATTCTTTCATAACTCCGTGCAGACAACTATTATAAGTCCTTACAGCTTCCTATTATTTTTTGTCTTGAGATCTGTGGGGCAATGACTAAATATTCTCTCAAATACAAGCTTTACTCCACAGACTTTTAGTCCTTTTAAAAATTCATAAGATCTTGGCAAGCAAGTTGCCTCATTTTTTAATATGCAATTGTTTTTAAGCAATCATTTTCAAGACTTGAAAAATTCAAAAAAGAGGAAGTCAGAAAAAAAGAAAGAACAAAATAATTCCCTATTCTGTTTTGTCATTAAAGCCTCATAATCACTTTTACAGCCACATCATAGATCACCAAAATGCTTCTTCTGCAGCTTTTTATACATAAAATTTACTCAACCTACTTTATGTGGTGCAAAAGGTACAAAATGAAAACATTTTATTTGCAAGAGATGTAAAACTCATTCCATTAAAATTTAATTTTCTGAATTTCTGTTTCACTGTCAGAGTGGCCTCTGCTTCACAAGTGAAATCTTTTTGCATTTAGATAAAGATGGGTGTGCAAGAGGCAGTCCAGACTTCTGCTGCATTATTCACGGCAAAGTTGTGCAGACATCAGACTCAGATTAAATTTCTGCTCATTTCAGACAATTGTGCAAGGCAATATTTACCACTAAATGAATTTACCTGACCCAGAGGATGACAGTCTTGCTCACTACTTAGAGCAGCACTACAGCTTCTGTAATGAAATCAGTAACATGCCTATCAACGCAGATATCAGCTACGTTCAACTAATTTTGTGAACTACTAAGCTAAATGAGAACTTGAAGCACTAACATTCTGTTGGCTTGAACTCATAAAACTGATGATATAGGGAAATTTCAGCTGTATTTTCCCTAGGGCTTAACCAATCATATTGGACTAAATCTGAAAAACAGGGTTTTTTTAATCATATATGAACAGCTTAAGGACCACATACTTCCTATGGTAATTCTAGAAACTCAGGAAGTACACCATCTGTACTTTAATAAATCCACAGTAGATTAAGACCATGTGCCTTATCTATCAGCACGTTTTTATTCTATATCTTGCTCTCAGGAAGACAAGCAGATCTTTAAACTGTAAAATTGTTTAAGACAAGATTGGAATCCACCTTTAGACAGAAATTATATGGAAAGTCCTTTTGCTGCTCCTGCAGCATTCAGTCCTGAGGCAATAGGGACCCTTATTGCAGGGAATCACCAGAGGGGTATGTCAAGTAAGACAGTATTCTGAGGGAGCAGAAAGGTACAGGCAGGAAAAGCAAAGGCACAGCCTTTAAAAACAAAACCAAACTCAACCCCAGTTATCAGAGTAGCAAAATGGGATGAGCATAAGATGGAGGAATGGTAGGTAGGAAAAAAGGCAGATGGAAAAACTGGTGCTATGAGTTATACTGTAACACAAAGATTAAAAGGTCACTACTCTAGATGTCCCTCAAAATCAGATAGAAACAAAGAATGTGGGATGAGATATTCAAAATTTCTCAGACCTGAACCATCTGGCAGCAGTAAAAGCAACAAAGATTTCACTTTCCTAGTAAATCCACACTTAAAGTATGGGAAAATCCCACTCATTGGCTATTCACTCCATACCCAGCAGAACAAGTTGCTGCTCTTTTCTATAGCTTCTTGCTCTTGTCTGAAGGGGCACAAGAGTTCTAAACATGCTCCAGCTCAGCATCTTCAGCTAAAAAGGATAACTTCTGTAGGCAAAATTGCACATTTTTATCAGTCTACCAAAATGGCACTGAATAGCATTATCCAGATTGTGAATATCTTCTGTCTTAAGCTCTCCCTTGAGGGGACTAATTTATATTTGAATATCATCATCTGTTAGTTGAATACTATTTAAAAACCCACAATCCATACTTCCATAGGAAGGGTGCTCTTAAGTGCTGTCTTTGATACTATTTCTAATTAATCAGATGATAAGAATATAGTGATGCTTTTAAAGTTCACAACACCTTGATTAATAAGGCAATACACAATTTAAATGCTTGGTGAAATGGACTATAAAAATGGCTTCATAAAACCACAGGAGTAAGAATTTGTCTTGAAACATTAATCACAACAACTGTTAAAGGGACTGATCCTACTATCTTTGTTCAAGTTCCTATAGAGGTATTGCTTATCTAAAGAATGCTAAATCTGGTCTTTACACAAACTGCATCTTTAAATTATTTGAAAAACCCTCCAGTGCATTCACCAGGGTTATGTACAACAGATACTTTTTATTTATAAAATCTATAAACTGCATGACAGGTACATGACAAGCAACATTCAGAGCTTCATGGTAGGTGAAGTGAAAAGAATAAGGTACTTACACTAAAATCATGTTACAAGGGCACACAATAGAATGACAGAGCAGTTTCACTTGGACCAAGTAAAAAGAAACCTTTCACCACTGTCAGAACATAAATGTGTCCTGGCAGCAGCTTTCAGCTGAACACCTATTCATTTAGACAGAACTAATACATAAGGCATGGGTTCAAAATGTGCTCCTAAAATATGTCTGCATGCATCACTTGGGAATGAAGGGGCAAAATATTAAGAGAGCAGTAAAATTAATAAAGTGGACCCCCACTGCTGACTAATCTAAACCACAGCAAATTATTTGTGCAATACACTAGGCTACTCCGTAATTGTGGTATTAGCCTGTGTCTTCTTTCCCTTCTGACTGCCTGAATGCAATATTTTGTCAGTAGACAGAATGTACAAGTCTCTGTAGCATTGTTAATTAAGTATAGCTGTTTATTTCCTAGGCCTGCATACAGATCTGCTGCTGAGAGAGGAATTGGAGAAATCAACACTATGGAACACTGTATTAATACTAACTTGTTTACACATAGCTTCTCAATCACTTTCTCCCACTGTTCAATTACCTCAGTGGTGTTTACACTGTGATTGCCTTGGACCTGCAAAGACAAAAAGCAAGCTAGGGAAATAGTAAAGGAATGCCTTAACACTGGCAACACAGACTAACAGAGTAAGGTAGTCAGTTCCTTAGGGTACTTCTGCCTTGTAACTTTTATATAAAGTATACATAAATAGTGTTATTTTGACTTCCCTTGCAGGACCTGGCATTATTTATCTGCTGCATATTCCTGGGTAGTATAATAGGAGTTAGAATTTCTGCCTAAATTTAACCTAGTACACACTAGGCCTCATAACAAGGAAAATACTACCTATCTTCTCTTACTATTTTCATTTTCCCCTGGTAAGCACTAGCAGTATTGAGCCTTCTGTTCTACTATTAACAAATATGCCTGCACAAACACAGGTGGGGAGAGAGGAAAGGAGAGAGGGAAGACCAAGGGTCTAAAGGTGGGGAAAATGCAAGATTTCTTTTTCTGATTGTAGTGTTGAAAATACGAGAACTATGTACTTAAGAAAATATAAATTGTACTCACAGTTACAGCTTGAAAATAGAGAGGACAGTATGAGACATAGGAGAATTTACCAGAGAACATACTACTGCAGTATCAGTGATACTGGTTCCATGAACAAGTCTGGGGACTAATAGACATATCTTACTAACAGTGGCCTTTATTTTCAGTAAGAAACCCTACTAAGAGGCACAGTAGGCTGTGAAATAATCTAAAACTAGATGTGCAAGTTGCACTGTAGAGGCAGTCACATTGCTCCAATTAGCTAAGGCTTAACAAGAAAAAGGGGTAAGCAGTGTCCTGTAAAAGACAAACCACATCATCAAGGTTTTTACTTAGACACAGATCTCCAGAGAACTTTAGCTGCCTAGTCACCATGTATTTAAACACTGCTGCACATAATAGCTGCCTAAATATCTAAGAGAGTCTGATCCAATCCCCTGCTTTTCATCCTTTCATCCTTCAGTTTCATCCTTTTAAAAGAATTGCTCAAAGTAGAAGAACAGATTAGCTTTCAATACTGCAAGGTAACAGAATAATAGGGCCTTAGAGATTCTTTGGGAGATGTCTGGTTACACATATGCCTCCAACAGCAAAGAAAATAATGATAACAAAAAAGATTAGCTTGTGACTGTGAAGATTGTCTAGATTACTTTTACTTAGAGGTCAAGGATAGTGCCTAGGTTTTATTTCTTTTTCCTTTCCTGGAAACATCCATGCACATCCTCATACTCTTATGGAGGAAAGGACATTGCTGCCAATAACAGAGCAATGCCATTCAAGTTATCAGGGTTGTTTAGGAGAACCACACTTCCCCACAGCACATTGGAATCTAATTCCTATTGACCAGACCATCCATCTCCATCACTGAGGGATTGGTTTGAACTCCCTGAATGAGTCCAGATGCTCTCTGGATCAAACATCTCCAGCATGGCCCTCAGCCAGGCCCAGTCCAGCTGCTGTCTGGATCAAACCCCTCCAGCATGGATCCCTGCCCAGTCTTGCTGCTCTCTGGATGAACTAACAGCTCCTGGTCAGTCCAGTCCAGCAGCTCTCTCTCCTTTCTGATTAGCCACAAACTCCTGTCAGGCCAGCTTACTGAGCATAGTCACTCAGGTGAGAAAGCACATCCACTCTTGGATTCAGCTGGCAAGACATCTCTCCAAAGACACTACGGTTTCAGAGGCTTGAGTATATTGAAACTTTCTTTGATGAATTATTTACTTGACACACTTTTGCAGCCACTTAGTCATGAAGAAATACAATTTCAGTCTGACAAAAAGAAGCTTCAAATTGGTGCCAAAATCCTTCAAGTAGAATAAGGAAAAATACATATTTAAAATCACAGTCTCACTTGCCCTATTACAGAGGTTAAAAAATGTCATGGATTTTCAGACCTCTTTGGTATGCGTTGTTTCTTTCATCGCTCCAGTTGTGAGTGTACTAATTGGGAAATAGACTGTTCTCTGAAGTGCTCTCTGCCAGCATTTCTAGTAAATTCAACTCCATGGTATAACACAGAGAGCTGAATGAAAGGAGATGCAGCTCAGAAAGTAGCAGGGAGGAGTGTGAGGAGATGGGCCAGGGGGAAACCACAGACATAGCCCAAAACAGAGTGAAGAATGGAGTAATGGCTACAAAAAAAGAAAAGCAGAAGAATACATACTGCAAGAAACAATATCAAGAGGGGGAAAGAAGAGAAAAAAAAGCAAAAAGGGAAAAAATGAGACCAAAAGAGAAGCAGCTAGAAGCTCATAACACCATGTAGGAACATTTGCAGAATTCTGTTCCTTTTCTTTCACTCTAACTTTGAAAGACGCTATAAACATACAGCTTGTGAAAATTTTAAATATTGAGGAAGAGAGCACAAGGCTACCTCATCAGAAGCATCTAAGAAATGCACTGTTAGGGTACATTGCAATCATTACTACAGCTAACATCACTTGCATTCACTTTGGGAAAGCATAGGCTGTCAAATTCAGCTAGAGTGAGTGAGACGGTGGCCTCAGTAAGGTTAACTGCACTGTCACCATTGTCTTTAACACATTGTCTTTAACCAGGACACCATAGTTTCTGTGAAAGACCCAATTCTAAGTTCTTTCTAATTTTTGACCATAATATATATTTTGACCATAATATATATTAACATATAGTCATAGTAACTGCAAAGGTAATAATGCCATATAAAGTAAAAGAAGGAAACAAAAATATTTCAAAACTACTTCTTACATAGTATTGATCTCATGTGTGGATTACACCACTATCTTCTGCACTGTTAGTTTTCCTACAGTCTGGGGACTCAAGAGCATGAAAACAATAGTCATTACTATTGAAGCCTGTATGTTTCACAACGTTTCAGAGCTGACTTTACAAAGTATCTCCATATTAAACTTCACAGTATAAAATAACAGGCTGTAAAGCAAAAATCTACACTGACCTAGAAGGTCAATGCACATGATCAAGTGAATGGGCTCCCACAAAGTACAATACCAACCCGAAACTAAACAGGCTTCGTATGCCTTGCCTTCACCCTATGGATTGTAAATGATAAATCTGTATTTTTAACTAAATACAGATTACAAAAACAGTAACAGCATTACCCAGCTCCACCTTCCTGGAAAGAAGAATAAAAAAATACCTGGAATGTGTCATTCAGCAGGCACTTTTTGCATCGTACACTAACAAAATTGCTCTATGCAATATTTTATGGGGCTCAAAACCAACGGCATAGTGACAACCGTCAATTAAAAAAAAAAAAAAACAAAAAAAAAACATGAGCAAATAATTCACAATAGCTACAGCAAAGTGCCATTTGCTCTAATAATCTCTAACGCTCTCTCTGATCAAGCTGCCGAAACAAAAGCAAGAATGAACCGGAGCGAAGGGAATTTCAGCTTTGCAGACCCGACCTCACGGACCCACCTGCGGGCGTCCAGCCCGTACCTGTTCTCGGTCCGAGGAAGGGGCGTCAGGGGAGACCTGAGGGCTCGCACCACTTTCGGCGTGACAGCCGCTACTCCTGCGTCCTCCTCCCAGCCCCTGCCAAGCGAGACGGGAAAACAAAGTTGTCAGGACCCGCCGGTGATCGCACATCACCCGGCGCGACCGGCGCCGCTCTCCTGCCCACGACCCGCGCCGAGCCCAGAGCGAGCCGGGGGCACCCGCCAGGCTCCGCCGCGCCCCGCGGGGCTCGCCCCGCTCCTCCGCCCTCCCCGCGGCTCCGGAGCGCGGGCGAGGCCGCCCGGCCGCCCTACCTGGCGCGGAGGGGCTGCTGGCCGCCCAGGCGCAGGAGGCAGCCGCCCAGCAGCAGGCTGCCCAGCGCCGCGGCCAAGGCGATGACAGCCCGCATGGTGCGCTCAGCGGCGGCGCCCCTCGCAGCTACGGCCCCATAGTATTTAAGGGAGGCTGCGGGGAGGGGGAGGCGGCCATGGCAGCCACAGGGTCTCTGCGCTCCGCCCCTCGCCCGCAGCCCTGCGCCGCCGCCATCGGCTCCCGCCGCGCCGCGGGCCCGGCCCGCCGGTGCTGGCGGGGGGCGGCCGCGCTCGGCCGGCGTGAGGGCGGCCCCGGGCGACCTTTGCTGACGGGCCGTGCCGGCGGCAGCTCGGGGCGCTTCCCGGAGCCCCTCCCTGTGTCCAGGGCGGAAATCCAGCGGGGGACTGGAAACTGTCCGAACTTTAATGGGGGAGAGGGGCGCCGTGCGGGACGGCGGCGGGCGCGGACTGCGGGGCTTGCCCGGCGAGGGCGGGCAGCCCTGCCCCGTGGCTGGGGTAGTGAAGCCGCTGCTGCTTCAACAGCTCTTTCTCTGAATTAAAAAATAATAGTCAATGTGCCCTGTGTTTTGTCTTATAAAAGGTATGTTATAAAAATATGTATATTATGGAGGAAATTACCTTGCATGGAGCACTGTGTAGCTCTGCCCACCCTCGCCCCCCCAACATAAGAAGGCTGAGAACCTGTTCAGAGGAGGGCCATGAACAAGAGTTGAGGGATGGAACACCTCTGCTGTGGAGACCGGCTGAGAGAGCTGGCGTGGTTCACCTGGAGAAGGCTCTGGAGGGCCTCATTACAGCCTTCTGGTATCTGCAGGAGGCCTACAAGAAAGCTGGAGAGGGACTTTTTAACAAGGGTATGCAGTGATAGGACAAGCAAGATGGCTTTAAACTGAAGAAGACGGGTTTAGATGGAATATTAGGAAAGTATTCTTTACTGTGAGCATAGTGAGGCACTGGAACAGACTGCCCAGAGAAGCCACGGATGCCCCATCCCTGGAAATGTTCAAGGCCAGTTTGGATCAACCTGATTTAGGGGAATGTGTTCCTTCTTATGGTGAGGGGTGGTTGGAAGTAGGTGGTCACTTTCAACCCAAAATGTTCTGAGTCTATGATTTGCCGTGGTTTTGGTAAAGAAATGTTTCTGTAGTAAGTTTGTATCTTTATACCTGAAATTGCATTCAGTGTTGCTTTCACAAGCCAGCCACTGGTATGAGAAACCTAGTAAGATGACAAGGTGCAAATAACTGGGTCCACCTTATTAAAAGTGGGTAGAAGAGATGCTGTGACTTACAGCAGCCTTTCAATCATGAGCTGACATCTTGTTTTTTTGTTTTTGAAGATTCTTCCCTATCCTTCATGTTTTCTGTATCTGTGAACATTTCCTTAGCTTTGGAGCTGCTGCTCATCAAACAATAACTAGAAAGTCTCAAAATAAGAGCTCTGCTGCAACTGTATTAATGAAACGACACAGACTTGGTATTGTGTGTGGTTAGATGTGACAATAAGAAGCAGCATGCCTATAGTGCACCAAAGGAACGGCACAGCACCATCTGTGATTGTGATGGGGTATGCAGGGAAACATCTAATGATATTTTTGGGGCATTTATTGACTTGCTGGTGAGCAGGGCTGTGGGTGCTGGTGTGAGGGAGCTGGAAGCAGTTGACTGACGTCCTAAGGGATTGCAGGTATCTGACTGGCTCATTGCACAGTTCCCCTAGGAGCACAGCTCAGTTGTCTTTGGCTTTGAGGTACTTAAAAGCCAGTGTGAAGACTTCTGCAGCCTTGAAGAAGATTGTTTTGAATCTCAAACCAGCAAACTTCTGAATTGTTCTGATTGAATGTAAATGTCTGCAACAGGAAGGTGATTCATCACCACTCCCCAAAAGTTTGCTTTGGGTCTATCCTATAAAACCAGTTGACACTGTATACAAATAAGTCGGAGGCCAACAGTCAAGCTTTTCAAGGTATGTGTATATTGATCAGCAGATATTAGAAATATCAATACCCCATCACCTCTGTGAAACATGAAGGCTCCTGCTTATGTTTGTGGATATCATTAGCTATTTTCTAATACCCATTAAATACCCTATGTAAAACAATAAGTATTTCATCTTAAAAGCCTAGTAGTATTAGTGAATGAAAGAAGACTAAGAATTACAGTCCAGAAAAATACTTGGCTTTTGCCCTCACTGTTATTTCCTTCTGCAATACAGTTTTCCTGTGAGTCCTGAGGTATCACTGTCAGCTAACCCATGGGAAATTTAGTGATGCCACTGAGGACATAATATTTCAAGTTAGAGGTTTGCTGCCAACATTAGTCTATAATACCAGTAAGGATTTTTTTTCCAAGATCAGAAGGTTAATCTTTATGTCATATTAAAGTTCTTGCAAAGAAAATGGGAAGATTATAAACTGAATGTGTTTAGATTAGACTTGGCACTTGGTGCTTGTTGTTTACTAACAAGTTTACAAACATGTATTGATTGATTGTCACAGTATCTTTAAATGTTACCAGACTTAATTTTCTGTCACAGCAGCTTAGTAGAAAGGTTAAGTGATCCTACTAAACGCTGAGGTAAGAATCAATGGTGAATCAGAATTCAAATTTAGGAATGTTGGATTCGAGAGACCAAGTTTTTCTTACATGGTGTTGCCATATCAGAAGTGATGGTGTCAGGTAATGTACTGTAGAGGGTCAAAATTATAAAGGTACAGGTGCTGAAGATGGCACAGGAAAAGACAGAGACTTTACAGTGTACGTAGAGTCTGTCCCATGTTGTCATCCTCCTCACAGCTGGAAGCTGCTGCATTTTGGCAGCATCCCCCATCCTCTGATTCCCATTAGCTTCTGAAGTCAGCAGGAATTGATAATTGCTGGCTTGCACAGAAGGAAGAGATCACTAATCAGTCAGGTGGTATCATCATGACTTTGTTACTGAGCTCCTACAGCCCTACTTAGCTGCTAATTTGGAAAAGCAAAATGCAGCCTTGGTTATCATCCATGAAAGGCTTTTGCCCCCCAGGTCAGCAGGATTGCATCTCAAAAGGAGTCTGGTGGAGGTGCCTGTAGGGCTGCTGGTCACATGGAGCCAGCTTAGCCTTCTCGTTTCCAGCAGCTAAATCATATTAAGAAGCAATTAATGTTCATTAAATGCTTTCCTAGAGCTGCCTTCTCATCTAAGCAATGGCTGTCATAGGGATGTTAGTTATTGCAAATAGGAGGAGAATTGACTCTTACAATTAAAAAGAGAGAGGTACTAAAGATGTTCAGTGAAACTGGAATCCCATGTTCTGGGGAAGTATGAGAGGCCTCAGAGTGAGGTGTTGGTGTGAGACAACTATTTTGGTATTTTTAGAGCACTCACAATGTGCTTTTAGCAAAAAAAAAAAATCTTCCAGCTAATTCACAAAACAGACATATGTGTTTCAAACTGGGAAAAAGTTATTGGTTCATTGCGTTTCACAACTTAATTTATTTCCACCCATGGTTTTGGGCAACATGGTTTTACATAATGATAAACTGCAAGAACTAAGGTGCTGTCTGCCAGACTCCAGGACATCAAATGGCCCCAATCATTCCTCTAAAGGAAAATCACAAAAAACATTCCTGTACCCCCTTAAAATTCAAAAAAATTCCAAATCACCTTGTGTGGCTGTTGCTGCTATGCTTTTTATCTTGCCTTAATGTTTTTTTCTTTTTTCTCAGTTTTTTTCAGGACATTATTTTGTGTCCTGTAACTTAAAAATTAGGCTTTATTAAGATAATAATTTAATAAGTAAATTCAGCCAGGAAACAGTCTGTTCAGATCTACCTAAACCTAGCTAAGTTATTAGATGTTTAAAAGCAGCTACATGTTCCATCACTTTGAGATGTTCATCAAATGTGCCAGTGATGACTCATCCACTCTTTCAAGAAGGTCAAGGTGAAAAAAAATTAGGGCACAAGGAGAAGTCTTCAGGACTCTGAGTGTCTTAGAAAATCACAGAATTTTCTGAGTTGGAAGGGACAGACAAGGATCATTGAGTCCAGCTCTTAAGTGAATGACATATGGGGATTGAACCCATGACCTGGTGTTATTATCTCCCTCTTCTAACCAACAGCAGGACTTGCTTCTTGTGCACAAAATTAATGATTTTTCACTGTTGTAAGCTATGTTTTTATATCCGTCAGAGTAAGATATTGTGTGCACTTCATTTGATTCCTTTTTTCAGTTTAACTGAGAAACCAGCTTCTCCTCTTTAGCAATGATGATCCAGCCCAATAGCAGATAAATACTCATTGCCAAAAATGCATCTTGTAGCATAAGCAAACTTGAGGCCTGTAACTACTGAAAACGAGTGCTCTACTGTCAGCCACTGTGTGAGCCTTCATCCAATTAGGGGCACTGCAGGCAGGTGCCCATGGCTGTGGTTCAGTCCAGGGTGTATGCTTTTCCAAAGGAAGCTGATGGGCCAGAAGAATCTGAATTACAATGAGGTACGAAGTAGGATTTTAATTCAGAAACCAAAAAACTTGCAAGTTGTTAACCTGAAGGGAGATATTTTTTTTTTTCCCATTCTCTTTTCTTCCTAAAGGCTCTCTGCACGACATCTTAACATGACACTATGCGAAAGGCCATACTGGGTCAGACTAGAACAGCATGTCCTTCAGGCAGTGCCCAGTAGCACAATCCCAGGGAAGAACTGTGCAGTGATCCATCCCTAGGACCCTTTCTCAGCTTCCAGCAATCAATGGCTCAGGGAATTTCTGAACTAGAGCTTGCTGTGTGTTTAGTTGCCTTTCATGGATTTTTCTTCCATAATTATGTTTAATTGCTTTTTGAAACCATGTAAACTTCTAGCATCAACAGTAACTTGTGCCAATGATTTCCATCCAAGATGAATCCTTCCATTACAATTAGCCCAGGAACAATTTGCAAGTCTCTGTTGTTATTTGGAACTCTGATCTCCTTAGCTGAAGGAAATGATGCACTAAGTATTCTTTTGAAAAGAATTTTACTACAGTTGCACAAAACAGCGCTGCTGTTAATACAAATTCACAGCATCCATTGCTAGAATTCAGTGGGAGTTATTACAGAGCATACTGTGAATGCAAATTAAAAATAATGCACAACACTCAACCAAATCCTAATGGACCAATGGCACAATGTCAAATACATCAGGAGCAAAGACTTCTAATACAATTATTAAAACCCCAAGCAAACAAACAAAGCAAGTAAATGAGCACTGACAAAGACTGTTGGAGGAACATTTACTCATCATAGATCAGAATGTAGAGTGACTGTACAGCTCTCATAGGCTTTTAAAATGCCTGCATGGCTGAAGGGGAAATATGCCCCCAGGGATGTCACATAACAGAAGGGTTCTCATTGGGCACTGTGGTCAATGGTTGAGGTAATTAAGTCAACTAAACATTTCTTTCCATCACTGAGTGGGACGTGGTGTGTCCAGCTGCCCATCTGTAGAAAAATCCTATTTGGGGTCACATGTTTGTTGAAGTGTGCATATAAAATACACAGTGATTGAAATGAGAGGCCATAGTGGAGTTGAGAATCATCTTTTATGATACAAGTAATGGGGTGTGATTGTCAGTCAGCATCATTTATGTTTATGAAAAATCAGAGCAACAATTCAGGAAAATAAAGGCATTATATGAGCAAATAGCAGGGCTCACTTAGAGGAAGAAAAAAAAGGGGCTGGTGTATGAAGGCCTAATCTTGGGATGGGAAAATTATCCACTGGGTTTCATCCAGGAGGGTGGCCTGACTGATCAGCTCCATATGTCTTTTTGGGATCACAGTGCACTGAAAAAGCTAGAACCCTTTTCCTTTTCTCCTTTTTTTTTTTTTTTTAGCATTCCTATATTTACTTTGTTGAAATTCATGGAGTACAATAAATGGAAAACTAAGGAAAAATCCTATGCCAAACTATGGGGATTGACTACTTCATTGCTATGGACAAAGAAGTGGTACAGAGCACCATGAACTCATGGATTTGAGAGGTTTGGAGGAATAAAGACAGGACCTCTGTCTTTGAACTGGGAAAAAGCCATTAACCTCATTAAACAGAGTTAAAAATATGACTGCCCAGATTATAACCTAATCATATTCTCACATAATAGTGATTTTCACAGTATCTTCTGCAGTAAAAATTACTGAATGCTCTTTAGAAACATAGCAGCTGCAAATGCTAGATTTTCCTTCTTCTATCATCAGGTGCTTTTTAGGCTATTTGCAGTGGCGAAGTTAATGCTGATAAACCTATGATACAAAGAAGGTGCCAAAGGGGTGCAGATGAGGGATGTGGGTGTTAACAGTGGGATCAGCCAGATGGGGATTTTGACTGGGATACCTTGCTACGAAAAGGAGATCACCTGGAGGAGAAACCATGTCCCATAAGTCATGGAGCTATGTAGGAGAGTAATTGTGAGGGTGCTTGAGAGTCAGGGTTTAACAAGGTCCCTTAGCTCAGATGCAGCTTTAAGCGCATGTTAACCTGGGCTTCTGGTGAGGCACCTGCCAGACTCCTCTGAGAGCTCAGTGTGTCTCTGAAGTGAAACATCAGTGTTTACACAGGGCAGGGGGCATATCCATGCAGTGATGAGGAAAAGTAAGACAGTCACTGAACCTTCAGCACATCTTGTGAAGAGAAATAGTACAGGAAAATAAGCCATACAAAAGAAATCTCCCTCTTAGCAGTGGGGTGGCTTCTTGTTTCAGAATCGTCAGTGAAAGCAAGGGGAAAAAAACTCCACACAATTCATTTCTGTTTGCCTAGTAACATCTTGAGCCATTTATAAACTGGAGCTGAAAGCCTTTACCTCCAAACAGAAATAAATCCAGGTTACTTTAAGAGCTAGCAAGATATACAGACATTTGGGAATGCTTGCTGTAAACCAGAGTTGTCTCAGATGTCTTTTTTCCCAATTCTGAAGTAATTCTCTGTCTGATTGATGCCAGTTGTAGATCAGAGTCCAAAATGAGCCAAAACATGATGGGATTTGTGCCAACATATGACAGAGCCAGTGCATGATCACTGCTATCCAGCTGGGGACAGGACTGGCAGTGGGGCAGCTGGATTGGGGCTGTCCAGCAGCACAGCCCCTCTCAGCACAAGGAGAAAGAGAGAAACCTTGGAAGACCTGTGCCATGGCCAGGAGCATGGAAAGTGGCAGGCAGAGGCCAAGGGAGGGAGTTAGGACATCTTCCTTCTCACAGCAGATCATCATCAATTGGGCTCAGCTCTCTCCCTCTCTGTCTCTCTCCTCTAAACATGTAGTGCTAGGTATGGGACTTCAGTAAATATGCTGACATCCCTTACCTCAGTGACAGGCCTTGCTGATTGTATTGCAGCTGTGGCTCACTTTCATTAGGCTCTGCAAATATACTGCTATTCCTGCAAAATCTGTGTGTTGGGTAAGCCAGAATCTCTCCTATGGTCCTCAGATAGTCACTTATCTATTTGTCTCCCTCTCAATTACTGTACTTCCAGAGAGAGCATATTTTTGTTTATTATATCCGGTGCCTTTGATGGCCTGACAGAAAAGAATTAAGGTCTTGCAGAGGGGAAAACCGAATGTAGCTTAGGGAGAGTGAGTGCCATCTGAACAGAAGGGATCAATAACTACTCTTATGTGTAGCATTATTTTCAGAACAGGCATTTAGTACCTAGCTCCCAGGTGAGACTTTTTGCAGCACATGGTCATTTTCTTCTCACAGATTGACCAACCTCATTTTTAACCTTGAGAGCTTTAACACCCATACTACTTATTTGGACATCCCCTACAGTTAACAAGTCCATCTAAATAGACTAAGTTTATAAATATATGGTTTGCATACACCATTTCTGAGTTGTCTATATTGATCAGCCTTGGCATCACCAGTAGATCTGAAGAAATCTAAAAATGTATCAGTGTTTAGGAAGAGGACCCAAAAGGGAGAGCAGGAGTGAGGAAGAGGAAGATGGAGGCTCCAGGACAGTGAAGAGGTGCATAGGGAGCATAGAGGCTCAGTGTGGGGGACAGAATAGCATGTGAAGTTTGTGGAGCATGAACACTAAGGCCAGAGGAGAGGGAGAATGAAGGCATTTTCAGCAGAGAGGAATGCTGATGCTTAAAGCAACATTATCATGTGCTGGGGAGATGTGCATTTTAAATACCAGCATTTAAAATCCTTCGCCTTTAATGTCGTGTTTGCATATTGCATGAGTATGCATTTGACCGAATAGCTGAGTGTGTGTAAAAGTCAATTCTAAAGCAAGGAATCATCACTTGGAACCTGCAGCTGGAGAAAATTTATTCAGGCTCCCCAGATGCACTCAGGCTCAGCTTGGCTGTCCTTAAGAGCTAACTGAGAATTTAACAAGTAAGCAATATGTGAAATGGTTTTGATAACTGTTGGGTATGGCCATGAAAAGCTGAATGAGCGCCCTGCTGACAACTGACCAGAGAGTACCACAGAGAGCTGCAAGCAGATGCAGCAGCACTTACCTGAACTGCTCCAAACCACATTGCTTGGATCTTCTTCAAGAATAGACAGTGCTTCAGCCTTTGCACCACCTTTTTCTGTCTTGTTAACTTAGTCTTCAGAAATGTGTATGGTGGAATAATTTCCCTTTTGGAAGGAAAAAACCCAACAATCTTTTCACCAAGGATGAGATTGAGACCACAAATTCAGTCCACATTGGAGGAGTTGGAACTAGCTCCCTTTCTTAACCACAGTGAACCAAATTTTCAGCCCTGAATTGCATTTGCATTTCTGAGGCACGTTAGCATCTAGCTGAGGATGACGTGTAGTGGCAAGTATCTGAAAGATCTGCTGCACAGGATATTTACATGTAGCCTACTGAGCCCTGTAAAACAGGATCCAGTCGTGGGGCCCATTTCCTCTCTGGCCCAGTGACGCATGTCAAGATCTGAAGCAAGATGATCTCTGAAAATTAAAAGGTGCCAAGTAATTCAAAATTGTGGCATACTGATTTCTCTGTTCAGACATATAATTCATAAAGCTGCAACACAGTGCTATAACTCAGTGTTTGGTCTTTAATGACCAGCCCAGTTATAAATACTGTCCTATGATTTACTGACTTTTACATTTATTGACCATGTATTTTATCTAGACTTAGAGTGCAGGTCATTTTTAACAAACACAAAAATATTTCAGGCTAAACAAAAGCAAGAACGTGAGCGCACTTCCAAAGCACAATGAGAAGGTGTTGCCAGATGTTCTGTAGGAAACTGGGGAAAGAGGTGTGGGCCAGGGAGATGTGAGCAGGGCAAGGAGAGTAGCATTGGTAGAGCTCCAGTAGGAACCCATGCCCTGGGTACAAGTTGGCTGAAGTCCTAAGCTGGATGTGACATGAGTGGCAGTGCTTTGAGCTGCACACTCATTTTCCATGCACAGAGCATCATCCTAACCACACACTGCAGCAGCTGTTGGAGGGGACAGCAGGGAAGAGAGCTGTGTTTTCCCCAGACTCCAGGTGAAGAAGCACTGAAGGAGCTCTGTGGTGGGCACATGAAGATCAGATCTCTTCTGAGTTTTTTTCCTGGTTATAGCAAACAGACGTTATTTTCTGCAGACTATAGCATATGTACTCCCATATTCAGGTAACATAGAGGAAAAAGTGACAGAACTCCCCCTTTGACCTTTGACTGTACTTATCTATTCTGTAATCAAAAGGGTAAAATAGTATAAAATTTGGAAGTTTGGGTTATATTCCTGAGTCTGTAGGCAGTTACTTTTATTTCAGTAAAGAGAAATTTTTTAGGAAATAAAGTAAGTTATGAAATATAAACTTAGCTCCCCATTCACAGTTTCTTTTTAAATAGCCTATACATACTGTGTTTACCTACACAGGATGCAAAGTGAATAAATAATATACAAACAAGCTGGTTTTGCCAGTTATAGATACAAAACCTTGTACAGGCTTCTGGTTTTAAAAGGAAGCTGAAATGATATATTTTTCATTGAAAATATCAACCTCATTAGATCTATTTATGTAAAAGATCTTTAAAAAACAAAGACACAAAAGTTTACTTTTATAGGACACAGATGGCACATCATGGTTGGGTTTCATATTATCAGATACAGTCATATGAAATATACACATCCAAATCTGAACCATTCACCCTGGTTCCATTTATACTTAAATGAATGATACTCACTTCTGGAGAGAAATTTATCTCATCCAAAAGTGAACATATTTAACCTGGTATTTATTATCATGTGCGTAAATAACCCCGAGACAATGTTTCAGTTACAGGTGAGGTAAAGCCATCTTGTCCTAAGAAATATTTAGGGGAATTAAAAGCATTCTGAAAACACTGATTTTTTGCATGTATGAGATGATGGCAAGCTTGTAAATGAGTATTGCTTAAATAGCTTGGCACACAACTTCTACTAGAGACACAAGGCTGAATCAAGTCACATTTTGACATGGACTAAGCTTTATAGATATAGCATTTAATTATACTTGCGTGTTTAATTATGTCGGAAAAATAATTTTGAGACTTGTTCATGTTCTAATGCAACCAAATTCCTGAAAGGTGGCTGTAGTCAGGCAGGGTTGCTCTGTTTCTCAGGCAGCAACTGACAGAACCAGAGGACACAATCTTAAGCTGCACCAAGGGAAATATCAGTTGGATATTAGGAATAGGTTTTTTTCAGAAAGAGTGATCAAGTACTGGAATGGCCTGCCTCAGGAGTTGGTGGAGTAATCATCCCTGGACATGTTTAAAAAAGACTGGATGTGGCACTCAGAGCCATGGTTTAGTTCAAGCATTAGGGCATGGGTTGGACTCAATGATCTTGAAGGTCTCTTCCAATCTATTGATTCTGTGATTCTGTGATGTTCTCATGGCCTTATTGACATGAGTTATCATATCCCTGCAATATTCACACTATCTACTTCAATTTATCCTGAATTTAGAGCCAAAATTAGCCTTTATCCTTTTCATGTAGAAGATGTCTGCCACACTCACCTTATAGCAGGTGGAATTTTTTAAGCACTTACCACAGAAATCAAAGATGGTTTTGCTGTTAAATTTCCCAGAGAGCAGATATAGTTGTGGGAACTACACAGAGAAATCCTGCATCCACCAAAATAACTCATCCGTCATCTGAAGGGCTCTGGTACTCAGGCTGGATGGCACTGGTGTGCAGAGCACTACCAGGGTTGTGGCTTATGCTATTCATATTGAGAAAGTCACAAAGTGTGCACGTGCTTTGGGAATTCAACTCAAATTCATAAGAGACTTTAGAAGAATATTGGGTTGATCTTTTATTTGCATTCATGAGAAAAAAAATGATTAACAAAAATCTAGGTTCAAGTCAGTGAACCATAGGGTCATTTAAGCTGGAAACCTCTAAGATCATAGAGTCCAACTCTTAACCCAGCACTGCCAAGTCTATCACTGAGCCATGTTCCTTAGTGGCACATCTACGTCTCTACAACTCATACTCTGCCAGACTGAGCATGCTTCTTCAAGAGAAGGAGCTGCCACAGGTTTTAGTGTACTGAGCCATAAATGTGCCAGGTGAATGGGCCTGGGCACAAAGAACCCTAAGAGCCACAAAACATGGTGAATACAGACAAAGCCCAGCCATGCAGGAGGCCTTCCTGGGTGACAGTACACCTGGAATATCTTAGTGAACACAGAGGAGCTAAACCCTTTAAAAAAAGAAAGGGTCGGCAAGAATGCTAAAAAAGCTCTTAATTTGAAAAAAAATACTTACTCTGCAGTTTCTGGAAAATTATAGACAAATTAAAACAGAGCAATAAATCTGCTCCTAAACATCTCCTGTGAACATGTTTTAAGAATTTTTTTTCTGTTACTTTTAAGTCATTGTATTGGGTTACGGAAGTGGAAATATTAAAATAATTTCCATCATTCAAAACATCTGGCTATTCAATAAAAAGCTATTTTCATTTTGTAAATTCCTCCTGAAGAAGTGACTGTTAAGGGAAATGGGAAGTAGTAGTTAGTTAATGTAGATGGTACTGCCTCAGAAGCATAGTGAGTTTGGCTAAGCAGAGAGCTTGTTTTATGATTATTCAGCTATTACCTTTTTTCAAAAAATATTTACTGAGGAGTCTTGTTAGTTTGAAATAGTAGTTTTCATAGGATATCTTCAATGCACTTGCTATTTTTAATTTGAACCAAACAGACATTCTTTGAGTAGCTGTTTCATATTGTAGCCTAGCTTTATGTAAATAACTTTTATATATATACATGAGCTGGGATAAGTAATTTTTCCAGGATGTAGCAATGTATTACACTGCCATGGAATTAAAAAGTAAACTGTTTGTTCGTGAGTTAACTTCATTGTGAACCCTAAATTAGATTACATTAGATTAGGGGTAGTTGCCTTTCCCTGGCCAGGATTAAAATGTTAGCCACTTTGAAGATCAGGAAAATATTTTCATGGCAAAATCTAAACAAACTTAAATACACCTATGATTTAATTAGCTATCTTGTGTTATTTAGTGTTTCCCTCACTGCTTAGTCACTGAAGCAATGGGATTCTGAAAAGACAAGCTTTTCCTTTAAAAACTAAAGTATTAGTCCCTAGAATTGATGAGGAGAAAAAAAGTAGAAAGAAAGCTCCTCAGTGCTAAAGAAACCAAAAAGAAAAAAAAAATATTTTGGAAGAACTGGTGTGTTCCTATGCAGGTTTTTTTAAGCTGTGTTTGATAATACCAGCCATTAGTAAGCAACTAGTGTTGAAGAGAGACTGCGTAGTTCACAGGGAAAAAATTTTTTGCACCTCTCGGTCTTTAGAAGAAAGTCTCAGACAATGAATGATGAGGCAGAAGAGCTCCAGCCTCTTTTGGAGCACAGTCCTGAGCCTCCTCCGTCCCAGTGCGGCAGACGGCGAGCGGCACACAGGCCAGATTGCTGCTGTCTGGCACAGCTGGATCTGCTGCCTCCTTCCTGGCAGCCCCTGACATTCACAGTGCTGACAACTCAGTGGCAACGACCCTCAGTCAGCCTCAGTACCAATGGCTTTCTGCAGATCTCACAGCCCTGCTCACGCCCCGGGCTCGGTGTCTGTGCCAGGCTGTCCTGGGCGCGAGGGGAGGGATGCGGGGAAGGGGCCCCAGGGCTGACGTGCACCTCCCATACCAGGTGGCACCGGGTCTTTGCCTCCAGTGCAGTCTGGGCAGCCCATGAGACATTTAAGATCATAACAACCACTGTGTGTGTTAGGGAAGCCTCAATGCCTCTCTCCAGCTACACATGAGAGGAAAAAGGCAAAAGGAGAAGGATGCAAACAGTAAACTTTCCGTTAGTGCAAACCCAGCTCTGTGAAATCTCCACATTACTGGAGGTTAGCTCTGGACTGTCTCGTTTATTAAAGAAAAAAAAAAAATTATCTTCCAGGAATTTGTCTAAATGCCTCTTGAGCTTCCTTGTTACATGGAATTAAATTTTGTGATTTGGCTGGGAATTATGGGAAATAAAAAAGAAATAATTACGTTATTTCATTTGCTTTGGATAGCTGATAATTTCACAACTTGATTGTTATGATGTACAAATAGTGGCTATCAATTTCTCATGATCCTCATCCCAAATATTAATTAAATTATCCTTGTCTTAATCCTTCTCATTTTATGAGTTCTTTCCAATTTTTTTACTTTTGGAAGCACTTCTCAAAAGGTTTGAAAAAAATTTAGGATCAGAGCTTATGAAAAATCCATGTTTTCCAGGATCTGTCTCTAAGACAGATAATTTGGCATTGTCCTTGGTAATTAATTTGCCATTACCACATGCCATATTTCTAACACAGTTTTTCTTGCACAAATTCAAAATGCAGGAACAATGAACTGGCCATCTTTACCTGTGGCTAGATCAAAGCATTAAAAAACATACAAAATCAGAACAACAACATTAATGTTTTAAAAAGGAAAAAATGTGATATGAGATTGTATCTTTTACCAGCAGTAAAAAAAAAAAAAAAAAAAGGAAATATTGCTTCAAGGTTTTGTAGAAGCCTAATTTGAAGTAACTATTTATAGATGATGCATATTATGTTAATTTAGCTTCTCCT
Organism: Lonchura striata; assembly: GCF_050655825.1. Taxonomy (NCBI): domain Eukaryota; kingdom Metazoa; phylum Chordata; class Aves; order Passeriformes; family Estrildidae; genus Lonchura; species Lonchura striata. The sequence continues at coordinate 20,631,301 of NC_140704.1, read as the reverse complement.
GACACACAAAAGCTTCCTTTGAGAGCTTTTGTAGTAGAAGAAGGAAGAAAGCAAAGGGCCCTCACAAATAGAGATATGATAAAAGCTGCTGTCATTATAACAGATCATCAGAAAGAGAGAAGGAATTGCTGAGACACCATTCATCACTTTGAGAAATGCTCACATTTCAGCTCACATTTCACAAACAGCTCCTGGTTAAATAGGACTAGCTGCAATTTTTATGAAGAAGGATATGTTATCAGAAAAGTGCAATTTTCCTTTTTTTACAGTTGTTTACAAACTCATCCCAGTTTCTGCCAGTGTTATTTGAAAGAATTCATTCAAATACCTCACTCAAAACAGTAAAAATTAATTTCTATTTGAAAATAAATTTTGTTTCCCTGAAATGTTGTTGGGTTGGGTTTTTTTCAGAAATAGGATGTGAAATTTTCAGCTTCTAGACTGTATGGAAACAGATCTTTTAAAATGGGTTATTTTCATTGTATTGAGGTCATTGATCATGCTATTTTTTCCTACTGCATGACTGTAGGCATGAAATATAAGATTTTTGACATGGGAAAACAGACCAGAAATAATTAACTATTGACAATACATTTGAATAATAGATAACAACAAGAAATGAGTTGTCCTTTGTATTATTTAAGCTTATTTTTTATTTTTGAAAATTTAAAGGGAATAGTGGCACCGGCCACCTTCACTGATTGTTTTACCCATAAAAATGCAATTTTTTCAGGAAGAGAAAAGGAAAATCTTTACAAATGAATGTCTGCAAACACAGTATGGTTAGGGTATAAGTGTCATGTTGGAAATTACATGTCCATGGATGCTGCTTTGTGCCAAGTTCTTTCCCCTCTCCTGCAGACCGACATCAGCAGAGTGAAACCCTTTGCACGGTGAGAAAGTCCACTCATAATGTAGGCATCTTCTAGAAATGTGGTGTTGGATTTATCTAAAGATATTAGCAAAACACAAGAAATCATTCACTTGGAGATTATTGCAGCTCATTTGTACAGGTTGGTTTTCCATTAGCCTGTACTAGTGCAGACATTCTAAATCCCAGCCACTTGGGCAGTGTTCAAAGAGAAGCTTCTGTCCGGTCGATGGCACAGCAGCACCAGCCCCATCCAGCTGCTCTGGGTGCTGCCCATGGGGAAGGGGACGAGGCAGGAGGAGGCAGGCCAGCTGCTTGCCCATGCAAAAAGTCCATCCACCAGCTGCTGGGGGTGGCCTGGGAGCACCCTGGAGGATTTGTCTGGTGTGTCGAGCAGATAGGCAGTAGTGTCCCAGGGAGGGCACAAAACACAGAGGGGCTGACAAGCTTTTAAAAATTAGTTGTCTGCACTCCAAAATCATCAAGCAAATCACATTTTGCATATTGCCTACAAAACATGGACACATAAGTTAAGACTGAGGCTCAGAAGATCTGATGCCTGTGCAGGTGCTCCTGGCCAACAGGGATTCCGCCAGCTTGGACAGGGATTTTGCTGTGGTATGCACTATGTGGTGTTGACTTAACATCACCCCAGTTATTACTTGAATGAACCCACACCATGAGATAACATCTTGGGATAGATGTTATTGTTGGGCTAGAAATCTATGTCTTGACCAGATGTAAAGATGTATTTAAAACAGTCTCACCATCTCTTGTAATTCTCTCTCCTAGCAATAGTCTGTAGTGAGGCTGGAAACATGAAGTCAGGGATCTTGTCATTTTTCAGGTCAGGGATATCAAGTAATCAGTAGCCTAGAAACATCACCAACACACTCATCTCCTTTGAGGTAGCAGCTGATACCAAGACTACAGAATCAAAATTAATCCTTCTGGACATATGCTTAAGTCAACATAATTTCTCATCACCCCATTCCTCAGGGAGTCAGAGACCATCCAGACCTCCTGCATCCTATTATTATGGATGTTATTATCATTACTTGCTGAAAAACAATGTAGACCAAAAAAGGAACACTTCCTGCTAAAGGACTTACCTTTTAATTTTTATTCTAGCATTGTTCAATGTAGGAGGTGGTGCTATTAAAATGAGCTTAATTCTGCCAGGATAATGAATTAATTTATATTCTTCTACGCAACTGTCTTTCCCACACTAAGTCACTGAGCCACTCTGGATTTTCAGTTGATGCAACCAGATAGAATTAATTTGGAAAAAGCTGACATTTCCCGACATGGCCAAGTAGGAAATGATTCAGTGGTTCCAAGGAGTAGAGGCAACTGTAAAAGATCATTGGTAATATGATACATCTAGAACCCTAAGCCACCCTTTTGTTTTATGAGCTTCTAATCTTGCTATTTTAATGTGTGGTCTTCCCTTTTCCATAGGAGGATTTTGATCCCGTGCTGCTTTCTTTTGCATCTGCTGTGAAGAATTTACAGTGTAGCTGTCTAGGGAACTCATCACAGGGACAACCAGTGGTCCCAGTCATCTGCAAACCCCACTGGGTCTCAGTCAGCCCAGGGCGGGCTGTTTTTGTAGGGTGAAGAGTACATCTAAAGAAATTAGTGACTGAGCCTTTGCCATTTTGATGATTAGACTTTGACCTTGGATTCAAAGTATTCATTTGCATTTGTCACAAAAGTGGTCACTGAGGTATGCAAGTCATACTGGCTCATTTTCTAAAAGCCTATTTTGCAGCATATTGAAGTATTGTATGCCCTGGGAGAACAATCAAAAGCTTGTTTTACCTAATAAGGAAACTGCTGAGGCATATGAATTACCATTCTGTTTTCCAATACATTTCACACCAATTAATTTTCCAGTTTTATGAAACAAGCTGCAGTTATCTTTGAGTCAGGTTCAGCGAACCAGTGCTTGACTTTAAATAGAAAACCACTGATGTTGCTGGACAGATGTGCACAGGCTTTCAAAAGACCAAGGTTCCCATCAACCCTGAATGACGCCATCCTCTTCAATCTCTCACTTTCTTCTGGCTGTAGCAACAGTGACTTCCCTTGTAACTGAAGTATATTTTTATTTGATACTTGCAATATTATCTTGTAAGATCCTGCAGAAATTCAAGTTTCATAAAAGAAAAAATGAGGTTCAAGTTTACTTTTCTATTTCCTTTTCTATAGTTTACAGGTTTAACTGAATCAGGTACTTTGTGGTAGAGAAGCTGAAGATGTGTTTGGCTGGCTGGCTGAAGGGACAGCTGAGGTGTTTGCTCCTCAGATGCCTTTGTGTTGCGATTCTGCCCATGAAGAGCGTTCCATAAAATATCAATATTAAATACTTAGTCTTCTATCTAACATTAGTGCTGCTAGACACCACATCCCTGAGAAATTAATTCATGCTTCTAAGGCAGACAGTCAAGTCTTGCTTGTGTTAAGCCAGTAGGAACAGAATAAACATTAAAGCTCATGTCACTTACCTTTTCATGCTCTACTGCCTGGATCTCTGCAGCATGCAGGAGACCACTGGTGTGCTAGAGGATCAAGCTGTTGGCACAATTAGGAAGAATGAGAAGAGGTGTGTGTGACATGGCTGCAGGAACCTCACCAGTGGGCTTGCACAATGGGCTTCCATTGCTGTTCTCTGCAACATGGCCTAGGAGCACCATAACTCCCTGTGTAATATTTAAGCCTGCCAGCCATGTCAGAGCCTCACACACAGATCCTTTCCAAGGCAGTAACGAAGGGTGTTGAATCCTCACACTGAGACCTCCTGGTCTGTGCATGCAGAAAGGCTCTGGCATCGTACTGACAGCACAGCCAGCAGCCAGGGAAGGATTCCACACATAGGTTTAAACATTCCTAGCGTGAAAGGTGCCATTTAAGCATCAGTCATCATGTTCGCTGCTGGCAGAGGGCTAGGTGACTCATTTTATCAGCAAGGCTATTCCTAGAAAAAGAAAATGTGAGTGCCTTAGAAAAGCAGAAGGGCTTCAAGTACATGAAATCTTATAGTCTTTATAGAAGTGCCCAAATTATTGCCATTAAGTACGAATGAAATCCTGAGTGATTAATGGTCAGAGGAAATAGAAACGGTTTTGTGTTACTGGCTATGCAGCATCACCCCAGGTCCCAGAGCGGGATCAGACGTCTGTGGTGCCAGAGACAGAGATCCAGGCACAGGTGATCAGTGTTTTCTGGAGTTGTGGGTCTCTGGCATTTTACAAACTGTTAACAGCTGCGTGAGAAATACTTCAACATCCTAAACAGAGAACTCTGGAACAAGCACTGCTTTGTTTCCCATGTGTATTAGTTCACCTCTTAACCAACCTTTTTCCTGCCTATGGGAATGATTTCCATTCAGGTTGTTGTTATATACTGTTAGAGAAATTGAGATGGTATTACACTCAGGGTATGTTTTTAAAGTCAGTCACCCTATCAGTCCTCTTTTTGTTTGCTTTGTGGAGTTGTCTCAGGGTACACAAGATGGCTTGCTTTCAGATTAGATTAAACCAGAAGACAGGTTTCTGGGTTGGGTGGTATCTAGTGGGTTCCAAAACTAATGGCATTAACAGCCTCCTCCAACCCCCCTCCACATCCCCACCCTGGACAGTGTGGACAGTGGATCCCCAGTGGCAACTGTTTCACCCCACAAACACACTCCTATTGCAAGTCACTACTCAGCAGTATGAGCATCCATTCAGATGCTCCAGCTAGGTTCCTGCTGATTTATGCCTTTGCTGATCTGGACATGCATCTCTGATACTTCCAGTTCAATTGGAGCATGTCAACTGCCACATATTCAGCCTTGCAGGTTGTAAATTTCAGAATCTGTAGACTAAATTCACTGATTGTATGTCAGGGTGTCCATGCCCTGTCTATTTCCATGTCCTCCTCATAGAACTCCCTAGCCTCCAGCTCCTTACTACTTCATGATTCCTCATAACCTTTCCTTATCACTTCTTTACACAGGTGGATGCACCGTGTTCCTTCCCTGAAATATAATTTGTAGTCATGCAATGTAACACAGCAGACAAGTTAAAATCCATTGAGTTATTAGGCTTGAGAGAGGGTATTATGGAAGAATGCATTCTGGATATTGCCTAACAACTATTTTACCTATCTCAGTGTCCTGGTTTCAGTTAGAATAGAGTTAATTTATTCTCAGTAGTTGTTACAGTGGTGTGTTTTGGATTTAGAATGAGAGAGGTGTTGATAACACACTGACTGATGCATTTTTTTGCAAAGTCATTTCATTCTAAGTGAAGGACTTTCATTTTTCCTTGTCTCAGTGAAGAGATGCACTAAAAAAAAAAATACGGGGTGGGAGCATAGCAGGGAGGGGTGACCCAAACTGGGCATAAAGATATCCCACACCACAGAACATCATTCCCAGTATATAAACTGGGGAGAGTTACCTGGAAGCATGGCCAATCTGGGTTTGAGAAGGGAGCTCTGGCATCGGTCAGCAGGTGATGAGCAATTGTACCGTGCATCAATGGTTTGTTCCATTTTTATCATCATTATTCACCATTATTACTGTATTTTACTCTATTCTCAATTATTAAACAGTTCTTGTGTCAACATGCAAGTTTACTTCAATTCTCCTCCCAATTCCATCAGGCAGAGGGGGATTAAGTGAGCGGCTGGGATGGTATTTTGTCTCCAGCTGGGCTTAAAACAATGACAGTCCTTTTTTGGCACCTGAACAGAGGAACCAAGGGTTGAGATAAGGACCAGAGTGTGTTAAAAGAAAATTGCTATAAACATTCATTGTATTGGTTTAACAATAGTTGCTAGTCAAAATGTGGACTTATTTGCCATCATATTTGTGGTTTTTTTCTGAGTTATACCTGTAATACCTCGCTTGCAGTACGTGTTCTCTGTGGTGTATTTCATAGGGTGTATTTCTGATAAGACAGTGCTGCTTGTCGGGACACAAATATAGTGGATGTATTCAGTATTGCAGGCACCTCTGTGCTTTGGGAGTCATCTACTAGAAAATCACACCTTTGGCTTTTTTTCCATTTTCTTAGAGGAACAACATATGGGGAAAACAATTTCCTATTTTTTCCTCCCCTTCTTTATTCCTTCTTTGTCCTCCAGACTGATTAGACTAGTCAAGAATTTTAAAGATTTTGAATATCCTGTGACTACACTTGAAACCAAACTGGTCTTTTTGCTAGGAGCCAGCATGTTCTTGCATAGGTTCAGACCTTCTTTAAGGCCAGACAAATAAATAAGAATATTACTCAGAGATCTACCCAAATCTCTACAATGTGCTGGGGCCTGGCCCAGGCCTATCAAGCCATGTTCAACAGTGCTCAGTGTCCTCAGGAGGAAAAGGTCTTTAAATCTGACAATGTGACAACAGCCCCTGCAACCACTCCAACCCCAGCAACAGGCACTGCCACTACTCCACCCATGAAAATTACTCTGCATACTGCAGATCTTGTTTCTATCTTCTCTGCATTTTTGCTTTCCCCAGAATGAATCAGTTCAGGAGTAGATTGCTTCCTGAAATCTGAGAACTGGTCAAAAGTCCATACTCAAAATTAATCTATTTCAAAAAGAAAAAAAAACATCAAGCGTTGATCATATGGACTTGACAACTCAGCTATAAGCACCTGTTCATCTCTTCATAGATGAAGTTCAGTTGAGTGTATCTTGCTTCTAAAATTGTCCTGACACTACTGGGAATCTTGGCTCAGAGTAAAGGAAATGAACAAACCCAGCAGCTCTGCCAAACTCAGTGCTATGAACACTGAATGTACTGGGGAGCAGAGAGAAGACTTATCATTCACTTCACAGTCACTGTCAAGTTCTACTGTCACATTTAATTTTCCATGAAATTGCATTCAGACATAGAAGGGAAGTATCAGAAAGAATATTCATGTCTTGGCCAGGGTCTGCAGAGAGGGGGGCTATCAGTGACAGCAGGTCTTAGTTAAAGGGTTTATTTTTTTCTTGAATGAAGACAAGGTTTTCAGATGTGTGCAAGCTGTGGTCACTACAATGAGAAGGGAGTTTTGCTGTCAGGTGAGATGTCTTGCTACTGCCAGTTTCTTTGCAGCTGCTGCCCTTCAAAATAGTCTTCTGTTAAGGAGGTGCTAAAACAGCATAATGATATGAAGACAAAAATAAGTAATTCACTAAACAGGAAACATTGTAAAACTATGTACATTGAGTCATAACAAAATTCCCTGAAATACAGTACTTCGATCCAAGCTTCTTCTGAGACTCCCAGTGGCAGAAAAAAGGTCAAGAACCCATCCTTGGCTAAGAAAGTTGTTTGTAGGTTCTTCACAAGGCACCTTGCCTTGACAAAACCCAGTTTTAAAAATGAAGCAACTAAACAAGCAGGACAATACATATGCGAAGCTGTTTATCTAAGGGGAGAAAGCTTATGACTGAAATCCAAGTCTTTTTGCAAAGTCTGTCTATTCAGACACCACCAAAAGTTGTTGCCAAATTCACAGAATGGTGGCACCTGTTTTTGACTGAACTCTTGGGTTGATAGAAAAAATATTTATTCCTCATACTCAAAAACTAAACATGGTTTCCATTACAAAGAGACTCTGCAATGGAAGTTGGTGCTGCTTTGTCAATGTCAAGAGAAGACCTAACCTGCTTCAGTAGGCTGGAGAATGGTACATGAGAAGAGTCCTGATCGAAAAATGTGGCTTCACTAGAAGGCTGGTAAACAAAACCTGTTTGTTCAGGTTTTATTATAGAACAGCACAGCCACATGAAAGATTCAGCACATCTTTGCTTCTGCATTGATCTATAAGTTGAGAAAGGGTTCAGATGCGGCCAGGAGGAAGAGCACATTTTTTTAGTGTTTTCTTTCGAAGTGCACTCTTGCTTTTGTTGTCCCAATTCACTATTCTTAGAGCCACTAGGGGCCCAGAGCCTTTTCAAGTCACTTTTCTTATTTACTGTCATTTGCCACTCATCCTGGGTCCTTCACTGTCATCCTCTCTCAGGTACTTCCAGCTGGTGTTGCTATTGTTGTCAGCTATTGGAAAAAAGAAATATTTTTTTAAAAAGTGAAGCATCCCTTCTCCCAGACCTGTTATCCTCCATATTTCACCTATAGAAGCTGCCTTTCACATCATTAAATTGTTCACCTCCTGCTGTTCGTTATGCCTGCAGAGCTAAAGCCTTGCCTCTTGCTATGTCCTTGTCTCTGTTGCTGAATGAGGTGCACCTTTCAAAACAGCATAAACCTTTGTCTCTTTCATTTCTTTTGTCTCAAGGCTTTCAATAACAACCAAGAGATATTTATTACTACTAACAACACACTAGTCACTAGAATGGTTCATCCTGCAAATGCAAAACAGCACATTTGGGATCATCTTTTAGGGTAGCAGTGCAATTTTTCTTCAATTAATGTGATTAGTGGGTTTAACTGTGTCTTTCAGACACATATTAACCCTCCATAATTTAAGAAACATCAGCCTCCAGAAGCACAGATCCTCTTCACAGTCACAGCTCAATGTTATCCTTTTATCTTTTTTTTGCATCCAACTATTATTTTTACAAGCAGCTGAGAAAGGTTTCATATTTTAAAGCTATCTGTAACTCTGTCAGTAACTGAAATAATTACCTGCACCATCTCTTGCACAGAGAACATAGCTCTTCTTCAGTGTCCAGAATATTTCTTTAACATGTTTCTGACTTTCTAACCAAGTGAATATTTTTTTCTCAATGGGCAAGTGATTATAGACTGTGTGTGAGGAAAAGAGGTCATGACAGAGAGTGAAATGTGCTGGTTTGGAGCAATTCTATCATAGCTAGCTGTCTTCAGGCAGGCTCAGAGTGGGCTACATAGATTTGTCTCCCTCCCTAATATACTATTTCTTCACATTGTCTTTCTTTTTACCTTTTGTTGTAGTAATGAGTCACTGTGCTTAAAAGCTGTAATTCTGAATTCTGAAAAAGCTCCCAAGCCAAAGAATACTCCTTGATGCAAGGAGCAGAGAAAAGGAAAAAGTAGATTCAAAAACAGAGCAATGGTTTTAGAAGTAGAAAGAAATAGTGGATACAGTGCTTCATGGAGAGGCATGAAATACAACATTTTCCAGAAAGGTATCAGGCAAGGGGCAAAAGTTCAAGTGACCATTATGTTTTCTGGGAAGAGGGAATGAAAAAAAGATGAAAGTGAGTATTTTTTTAAATATTGCTAGGAGACTGGCTTTAGATTTTCATGTAATGAGGTTTGCATAGGGAAGTTGAAGTGTTGAAGTTTGAGCCAGTGATCAGGCAGCACAAAAGGTACTGAAGGGGTGTATCACTTCTAGGAGGAAAAAAGTACTCTTGAGAGGTATCAGCTTTACAAGAGAAACTGATCAGAGGGGAAGAAATTCTGAGCCATGTGTAGCACATCTATAACTTGTCTTAACTTGAAATACACCATATACTGTTATTATAATCACTGTGTCAGAACAAATTGTAGTGGGGCTCAGATGCCAAAAATCAAGGGGAAAAATCCAGTCAACAGTGTGGATTTAAACCTGTGAAAAGGCAGAGATTATTTAGCAAAAGAGAAACAGATGTGATTGCAAGAGTTAAAAGTGTCCTGGTTTGCAAGATAAGCTTGTATTCTATTTGCCATCTGTTGAAGGTTGGGCAGGTTTGTTATCTCTTCCAAGAACAATGGTTTGCTCTGAAGAGGTAATCGTTTGTTAATGGGCCATTGACTGACTCACTGCAGGCCTGGTAACGTAACACCATCCCATTGTGAGATGTTCCACCCAGAGGGGGAAGCCAGGCACTCTTTTATTGTATAAAGGGGTACCTTTTGGGAGACAGAGCAGCTCTCTCTTTGCAGGATTCCCAGAGAAGCAGTTCATTCGGCGGGACTCCCAGAGAAGCGGCCGGAGTGCGGTGAGGCGGCGGCGGCGGAGCTCGGAGGCAACCCCGGCGCAGAGGAAGACCGGCCCCACTGCCACCAGATCTTCAGAGAAAACTATACCTTTCTAAAGATCACCACTTCAGCTGCAATTCATCAGCCACTGCAAGAGGAGCAGCTATCATTTCAACTGGACTGCTACCAACACCCCGACTCCTCAGGGTGTCAGGTTGTGGACTTTATCACTAGTTTTGTTTGTACCAATTGCATTTGCCTTTTAAATTGTTATTTAGTTTCTCCTAGTAAAGAATTGTTACTCCCATTCCCATATCTTTGCCTGAGAGCCTTTTAATTTAAAAATCCTGGTAATTCGGAGGGAGGGGGTTTACCTTCTCCATTGCACAGGAGGCTTTTGCCCTCCTTCACAGACTCCTGTCTTGTCAAACCAAGACAAAAAGGAAGAGAAAACAGTTTTACAGAATAGAAAGTAACTTAACCCTTAGCCAATGAAAGGCAGAGAAAAATTATAGAATTCCTGGATTTCTACAGGCCAAAGACTGAAAATCATAGTTGAAATCAGTGTACACCTGCAGCCCGCTGAAACACCATGCAAGATGTGTGTATCTTCAACAATCAGACTTTGGCCAGAACTGTTATATTCCTAGGGGAAAACATTTTGTAAGAGCTTGTTTGCAGGGTGGGATTTAACACACCTATTAAAAAACAAGGACTCATTCACAGTCTACACAGGGAAAAAGAATTTCTTAAAAGGGAATGATGTGAGCAGAACATCACTGTTAAAGTTTGTGTCATCTCGATACTGCCTTTGGAACTAATTTGAGATCTCAAAAACAAAACCTTATCCTGCTGAGCGCAGACACAGAATGGCTACCATGATGAGTCTTCTAGAGCTCCACACAAAAGGGCAATAACATCTTGAACATTCACTTCTAGGGAATAGACTACTGCAGCTGTTCTAAGGTGGAAAACAGGTCAAATATCCAGGCTCATTAAAAAGTAAAGGAGTCCATTAAGACAGAAAGCAAATGCACAGATAAAAAGAATGATGGACACAATTAAGGTCTAGAAAGGGCAGACAAAATGTTTAGTTCTGAGGAAGCAAACAAAGGACAAAAACAAAATAACAAAACATACCATTACCATTAAAAGCCTAAAAAAAAGGGCATGTGTTTTATGCACAGTGTTCAGTACAGCATGAAATTAGCTTATTTATGCTAACTCCTGGATCATGGAGTCTCAAGCTGAAGGGCCAAGAAGTTGGTTAATAGGATAGGCCAGAGAATCAGGACTGAGCAGAGCAGCCCTGGGGACACTGGCAGAACATCACAAGACCCACGAGTTACTCTGAATAGCCAAGAAAAAAATCAAAGGCTGAGGAGGTCTAAGTCATAAGACACAACAGAGACAGGCACATGCTGATTTTAAGCAGTTGTTTGGGTTGGATATAACCAGCCTGATAAGTGAGGGGACACAGTTTTTCTTCCTTTCTTACGGATGTTTCAGCCTGGATTCACTTCCACACTGAATTTGTGTTTTGTGCCTTGCAGGTTTTCCACTGTCGAGCTTTCCCTTATTCTGTGATAAATTGCTCAAAGGAACTGCCTTTCCATACCTTCTTCTCTCATTAAGGTGTTTAAGTAGATTTATTAATAATAACATTTGGACAATACCCAGGCAGCAGAGATTACCTCTTTTCTGTTAGCTAAATGGAAGTGCAGACAGAGTGCAATTTTCTTTACACTTGTGTTTTAGAGGGATGCTAAAAGGATATCTTAGCAGGGAATGGAGGATTACAGGAAGTGATGCTGCAGGTGAAGCAAGTCAGCTGTTTGCTCCAGTTTCTGAAGAGTATGTACATTTTATTCCCTCGAATTCTCCTGATCCTTCTGTGACCTCTAGAAGTGAACAGTATTTACAATGTTACAAGTGATTGGAAATGACATGTGCAGAACAATCAGTTTAAGCCTGGATTCCTATAGATTTTTATCTACTCAGCATTTCATTACACACCCAGGAGCTTCCTAATGCCTTTCTCTCTCAGCAACCTGAGATTCTGCTCTTAAATTTTTGAAGTCCTTGGTGTGGGATTTGTAATTTTCTTTTCTTCCCCCCCTCCCCATTCTCCTTCCCCCCCCCATTCTCCTTCCCCCCCTCCCGCGTGTTCCCCCTTTTTCCTGCAACCCAGCCCGCCCCTCGCCCCGCAGTCCCTTGTCCCGATGCTGCGTTCCCTTATCACTCCCCCTCATTCCCTTTTCACTCCCCCTCCCCACGCGGTCTGTCCCTGCCCCCCCCCCCCCCCCCCCGTCTTTCCCATCGCCTCTCCTGCCTCCCCGGGGTCTCCCGGGGCTTGCCCCTGCCTCCCGTCCTATCCCCATTGGCCTTGACTCAGGTTCCTCCCCACCCCCGGCACGGGGTATAACCGAGCCCCAGTCAGTGTCCCGGGGTCTCGGGGACACTCTCCCACAATAAACACGTGTCTGCACCCGAGCCCCGTGTCACCATTTCGTCTGTTCCCGCGCTAGAACTGAGCCTCGCAGAGCCAAAGGGGAAAAGCGGCCACCTCTCCCCACCTCCCGCCGTGCTCCCACTGGTGTCTGCCCAGAGCCGGTCTCGCATGGCAACAAATGGTAGCAGAGGATGGTTATTTCCATCAATTTGTGAAAGGGGGAGAGAGAAAGGAACTCTGCCACTGTAAGAGCTCTGTTCACGCTAAGAGGAGTTGATGCACTGGGCGGAAAACAAACCCGAAGCTCCGGGACCCTCTTCTGTCCTCACCAGCGTGCTCTCTAACCCGCCCAGGAGTGGCCGCACTGCGGGGGCAGCCGGACTGCAGGGGCCGGGAGCTGGGTAGACTTACCCAAGGAACAAAGAGGAGAGTTTGGCAGAGGCTCAATGGACTAAGCTCGAAAAGTGGCCCATCAGGGGATGGCATTTGAATGGAGACCAGAGGTTGACAGTGGCCAAACCCAGGGTTTCAAGGGTGAGCTCTGGTTAACAGGAACACCCAGGCTTCTGGGAGAGCCAAACTGTGAAAGAATATGTCCTCAGTTTAGCGCGATTTTCCACCACCTAGGAGAGAGAGAGAGATTTCACCGCCCGAGCCCGGAGGGTAAGTTGGGTCAGAGCAGGGTGTGGGACCCTGGTGGGTGGTTGAGCTACCTTTCTTCTTTTGAGTTTTAACCACTGTCCATGCCCAGATGGGGGCTGTAGCCTTGCATGTCCCTGGCAGCCAAGAGGCTTTTTCTTTTCCGAGGAGGACGCAACCTCGCTCGGTCTTTTTGGGGTAACTCATACTGGAAAGCTCCTTCTCTTTCTCGGAAAGCTGCCTTTTCTACCCTCTCCTCCCTATTCTGGGCTATGGGGGCAGGGGGGGTCGAAAGGACACCAATGGGACAGAATTGTAAACGGTGACATGTCAGCTATGGGAGAATTGTTAACATCCTGAGAGAGGCCCTTCACATCCACGCATTTTGTCGGCTTCCAGCCGCCTCGGGCCCCTCTCCTGTAGTTTTCCCCTTCAGCTTCTGCAAAGCTCCCCCTTCTCTTTTCCCCATGGACTTCCCCAAACCTTCTCCCTTGGGGATGGCAGTGGCCAAGCCACCCCAAGCGCCCTGCCGGACACTGTTATCCTCCCTTGGGGATGGCATTAGCCGTGCCTCCCCGGGTGAGATGCAGTGCACCCGGCACCCCCTCCCAAGATGATGCTGGCCACACTACAGGGATCCCATTTTCCCGCCTTGATCCTTCTCTTCCGCCCCAAGTTTTCCTGCCAGCCCCACCCCTCCCCCAATGGCCCTGCACCATCCTGCAGCAAGCCAAACCCTATTGGGGGGAAGGAGAGGTTGGATTAATCCCTCAATCCTTCTTCTGTCCCCCCCTCTGATGGGAGGTGTCACCGGAGGGGCCCCTCCTTTAGGGGAACTCCCTTTGTAAGAGAGCTTTCCCCTTTGCTGTTGGGGGGGGGCCCTTCAAAGGGAGTGGAGCTGGAAACCCGGACCAGAGCTCCACTGTTTTCTTTCCCCTGAAAGAGTGGTGCCCAGGTTCACCCTTTATCCCATCTCCTAAATGTACCTTGCCCAAAGTTCCCTTATTATTTCAATACAAGTTTTCCCCACTGCTTGTGATAATTTGGAAATAACTTCTTGGATTGAGCTATATCTTATAGAAGGAAAGATCATCCTCTCTAATTACTGCCCACAATGCTATGCCAACTTCGCAATCAAATAATCAAATTGGAGAAACCACATCACTGCTTCTGCTCTGCTAGAATTCGAAAACCACAAGCATCACATCATGAATCCTGCTTTCATCCTCAATACAGAGTGTGTTTATGATAATTTTGTACCCTTTATCTTAAATTGTAATGTGGAAAAGATTTTTGCCCCATTCATTGTAACTATGATTGGTGTATCACATTCTGATGTCTCTCGACTTAAGTTTTCTCAGTAATTTGTAACGTTTCTAATTTGTTTTTACCTCAGAACTCCCTTCCCTTTATGTAAATTAAAAAGAATGAGTTGCTGGATTTGTAATTTTCTCTTCTTCCCCTCCCCCCATTCTCCCTCCCCCCCCTCCTGCATGTTCCCCCTTTGTCCTGTGACCCAGCCCACCCCTCCCCCCTCCCCCCACAGTCCCTTGTCCTGATGCTGCGTTCCCTTGTCATTCCACCTCGTTCCCTTATCACTCCCCCTCGTTCCCTTTTCACTCCCCCTCACCATGCGGTCCCTGCCCCCCCCCCCCCCCCCGCCTTTCCCATCGTCGCTCCTGCCTCCCCGGGGTCTCTGGGGTTTCCTTGCCCCTATCCCCTGCCCTGTTCCCATTGGCCGTGGCTCAGGTTCCCCCCTGCCTCTGGCACGGGGTATAACTGAGCCCCGGTCAGTGCCCTGGGTGTCTCGGGGACACGCTCCCACAATAAACACGTCTGCACCCGAGCCCTGTGTCGCCCTCTCATCTATTCCCGCTCTAGAACTGAGCCTCGCAGAGCCGAAGGGGAAAAGTGGTCCCCCCTCTCCCCTCCTCCTGCCATGCTCCCGCAGGCATCCGCCCAGAGCTGGTCTCGCATGGCAGCACCTTGCTTTCCTATTGCATCCCCAGGTACCAGCTAGAGAAAGAGCAGGGTGCAGTGGCTTGTCCAGAGCCTGCTGTTGCTGCCAGGGCAGCCACTGTGTGTTCCCCAGCTTAGCCAGGGGCAAGTCTGTGAGCAGCCAATGGTTCTGCCTTTCTCTTATGGTAACATTCACTAGGCTTTTTCTTCTGTATTCAAGCACAATGCTGTTTTTTTTTTTTTTTAATTTAGGAATACAGTGTCATTGAAACATTATTTTCTCCTTTTCATGTGTCTGAAATTCACAACTGGACTTAAAAGCCATTGGAGAGAGGACATGAGCAAGCATGAACTGGAAGTACATGTCACTCATTAGGAAGACTATAAGAGGTGCAGAATTTTTTCATATATAAGGTCCTGAAAAATATAAGATGGATTTTTTCCTTTAGAGATAGTCTGCAATGTTTTCCCTAATTTGCTTCAAGTGGGACTTACAAGCCCTGGAAAGTGATCAGTTTTGGAGAGTGATCTGTTTCAGAGAGTTTCTCAAATGAAAGCTGATATGCAGCAGGGATGCAACCAGTCTCCTCCTGATGGGGCAGCCTATGAGCAACGTGGAGTCCTTTATCAGTGTGCCTCTAGGAATGCTGTTTCCAGAGCCAGGTACAGGATGGTATTTATAGGCAAAGAGGCTGAAATGGGGTTCATCTCAGTTAAAATTTGATTTCTACAAAAGTTTAAATGAACCACCCATTTCTCTCCCTGATTCTAAAGGAAAGGTTTTGTACCTGCCCTGGCTACAAACATCTGCAGCAGAGAAAGTTAGTTGAGAGGAGTCTCACCTTAATGTCCAGCCAGTAGCTTCCCCTTTGTTTAACTTCCAAGCAGCAATATTCTCAAACAGAAAAATACAGGTAGTCATAAAGCATCATGACAAAACATTTTTAAAGCCCAATCTTGCTATAAAATGCATGGGTGGAAATAAATCTGTCCCCTTGGTGACAAAGTCATCAACATCAACTTGACAGGATGCTATCATTCAGCTTGCAGGTGCTAAAGTTCCAGTGCAGTAAGTGGACTGCACTTCATTAAAACCCATTTCTCAGTACAACCACTGCCAACACAACAATCTCTTTCTGCAATTAAGAAAATGTAAAACGATCCCCTGCAGAGAAGAGTACAGTAGCAATGAAAGGAACAGAGTTAAGTCTAAACCTAAGCCAGCAAATAATTTTTTTACAGCTTTTCAGAAAGGACTTGGCAAGGGACATGAATAGACAACGGAGCACAGTAAATTGAAGTTATTATTATGATCCCACTTCTCTGTCATGCTAAAATGCATTTCACCAAACTGCATAAAAAAAAAAAAGGATGTACATTTTTATATTAATATGACTATGAATGAATACATGTATTTACTTCAAAAATAAGTACTTTGTTACTAACTCCAAGGTTGAATACATGTATTTACTTCAAAAATAAGTACTTTGTAACTAACTCCAAGGTTGCAGAGTCACTGACTGCTTCTGCCTTTTTGCCTTGTAGAAGCGTGACCAGCTCTGACACCATTTACCCAGGGAAACTCTGCAGTTCAGTTCCATGATGTGTTTTTCTGCTAGATTCTCATTATCACACATTCTGATCTCCCTCAGGCAGCTATTAAGCCCCTTGTCAAGTCACAGTTACATATCGACTGTGAATCATATCTTCTTTTAGCCCAAATTACTTTTACATTTCATGAGTCTGAAATAGATACTGTACAATTAAAGCATCTTAAAAGCATTAATTGACACTTAGAGCAATAACTCATTTTGTTGTTTTGTGTCAGAAAAGCCATTTGTCTGCAGATACTGTATTATTATAATTGTTTTTAGCATCCCCTTTAGTTTTATGTCCAATAAACAGCATCAATCCTTTGTGAAGACAACATAATGTTCTCAGTATCAGAAAGGACTCACATATAACAGAGAGGAAAAATTGTATTTGCTATAGCCTTAAACCAAGTAAGGCCAAGTACAATGAAATGAGGGAGCCACTGATTTCTTTCAGCTTTCCAAAGAATGATCTAGAGACATACACTTTAGAAAACTTAAACTGATAAAGTGAAATACCCATGATGTGGGTTATAGACACAAAGGGCCACGTATCATTTGCTGTAAACCAGCAACTGCACTTTCTTGGCACTACATGAATTCCCACCAAATGACCATCTTATCCACATTAGGTGTCATAAAAAAATCTGGGAAACATGGAAACCTTCTCTGTTTACCTCAGACATCCAAGATCAGCATTTATACTTTGGAACTAGCTTGTTTTTTCTGTGCACTGCTGTTAAGTCCCATGTTCCTTCTTTGTAAACCTTTCTTGTTGTCATTTTGTCCTTCATTTTCTTAGAAAGTTTCTTGTCTGTCACAGCGTTAAGCCTCTTTCTAAGCTTCTGAGAACAAAATTTGGTTCTTACAGTCAATCATCCTTACCAGAGGGCACAGTGGTAAAAATGAGATGGGTGAACTGTTGGAACAGGGATTATTTTAACTCTATCTACACTCCAGACTGCAAGCACGAACTACTGCAAGAGCCCAGATTCATGGCAGTAGCTGGTTCCTTTCGAAGGCCCGCCCCTGCATCAGCAGGTGTTGGAAGCTACCAGAGTCTGAAGCCAAATCCTTGGCAGAGGTGAAACTCAAATAGCTGGATTCTAATGAAACTCCACTTCAGGGATACCGAAAGGCTTCAGGGGAGTAGCTGTGTGGGTCTTTCAGATGGACCCAAGAGAATTTTCTCAGTACAGAGCTAAGGGGAATCAGGGTTAATTTTTTGATGCACAGAACAAGCCAACCACTCCTTTTGGGATTTCCAGTAAAAACACAGGAAGAAGGAGTTACGTTACTTTCCATTCAAATTCCTGCCATTGTTCTCCAAATATCAAGTCAAAAGCACTAGGAAAGAGAACAGATGTATGAAAAGACAAAAGAAGTTTCCATCACATTGCTTTTTATAGGAAGGAAACATTAATTCAGAACAAAAGATTAGTCAGTCAGTAACAGAATGAGGTAAAATTAGGACAATGAAATCTCATCGAATGAGACTGTATTCTTCTCAAATTGGGGATTAATTAATCCTTTATCCCTTGTCCTCCAGCAGTGTTACCTTATTTTTTTGATGGGCAGAAGACTCATGAAATCTTTTGTCTAGATTTTATGACCACTGTTACAGGTGTCTCTTGCCCCCTGTGGCCACTCTGCTTCCCCAGCTGTCTTGGTGTGAGAGCCTCCATTGGCTGCTCAGAGCTGGGGAGGCAATGTGCCTTTTCATTCACCTCCTTTCACCCTCCTCCCTGTACCCCCATCCACAGTCTCAGGACTTGGAGGTCACGCTAGCCAAGAATTTCCTAGGAAAATAATGCCATTTCCTGCCAAAAATGCATTTTCACATTATTACTCAAATAAATGTTTATTCTAAAGCTGGTTCAGAAGAAAATCCCTCGTTGTTTCCAGCTTTATTTAAAAAAATTGTAAAATAAATTAAAATTCTTCTAAATTAAAAAAAGAAAAACATCACCATTTGACATGTACCACCTATTCAAATTTTGAACTATTCTTAGGAAAGCTGTTTTGAAAATCAAGTCTTGAAAATTGTGTAAGTCAGCACGATTCTACTGAGGCATGGCAGCAAAAGATCTGGCCTCAGGATCTGTATCTCCAAACCTACTGTGAACTGCAAACGTACCCAGCTGTGACATTTCAAATTGCAATCTCTTAAGGGCTTTTGTAAATTATCACATCCTGCCTGCGTACTTTCTCAAGAGGTATTATTTGCAGATGAAACCTCTTGGTAGGTAGTGTACCTAAAGAATAACAGCTATTTAGAGCTCAGGGTAGTTCCAAAGTAATTATTTCTCAGTTTCTCATAGAAGAGGAGCTGTACAGGATGACACTGGTTAGACATAGTGAAATAATAGCTTGTCTGCAGCTGACTTTAAACATGTCTCCTTATCTTTTCCAATATGCACCTGTTAGTCTCAGGGGTTCAAGTAAATAATGAAGTAATTTAACCCCTTCCTCCAATTTAAGATTTGTTCTATATATCACACAGCTTTGAAACTAAGCATGTCTTGATTAAAAAACCTCCATGCTTACAATCACCAAATACAGGGTAAAAACCTTCTTACCAGAGGAAATACTAGGTAATTCTACTTGGGCTGTGAATATTTTTAGATACATCAGTCTCAAGAAAATAAGAAATACACAATGAAGAAAGATCATCACTGGAGGGACACTATGAGCCTGTAATGGGAGTATAAGTGAATCACAGAAAGGTTAAAGCCTTTGAAAGGTAGAAATTTTAGCACTAGCACTAGATACCTTGAAGGTTTAAGCACCACTTCTGGAGTACACACAATCATCTTAAAGCAAAAAGATTGCCTTGGGAAAAAGGGCTTGTGACTGAAATTCTCAGCATGCACTTATAAGAAACATATCCCTGAGCAGACTCCTCTCAAACAGTTTCAGTCAGGAAACTTTTAGACCATTGTTGGTGACCAACAGTTTTGTTGTTCCTCAAAATTGTTGGTCTGATATTCCTTCCACAACTGTCACAAAAGACTGCAGTAGGGAAGGAGAGGTCCCAGATTTTCAATAGCTGGCTCACCTCCTATTTCTCTTTCATACATATTTTATTTTGTATAATGAGATTTCATAGTGCAGGAAGAATTAGAAAATACAGATTTTGCTGGAGAAGATGACATCAGAAAGATGGGAGACTGGACTGAATGAGCTGCCAGAACTATTTATGGAGGGCACCCAAAACCCTAAATAGATTTACTTCTACTCCTTGAGACATTTGTGCTCTCAAGATGGAATCAGATCAGACCAAGGTGTTATTTCTTCCAAGAAGGTCTTGACATCTCAGAATTAAACTACATTAAAACACTGGCAGGAGGTGTTAATTCTTTTAACATGTAGAACCATGCAAATTGCAGGCACACAGTGTGCCCAGAACTGAAAACCAAGAGTAGATATATAAATCATGCCTCTCATCAGCGAAGCATGTCTCATGTGTCTTCTCAACAGCAAAGGCAAAACAGCAAGTTTGTTCCAGTCACAAGCACAGCAGCCTTCCAGGAGTCAGTGACTCAGGAACAGTCTCCTTTTCAGTTCCCTAAACATACATCCTACATACTACACATGGCACATGGCTAAAGCCACTCAGCCTTCACCCAGTACACAGTCACACTGTTCTCTGCCGGCTTTTTGCCCTCTGCATAGTCTAACCCTGAATGCTTTACAGACCAGAGGGAGGTGATTGAGTTACCTCCAATTTAGAGCAGTCTAACAGCTCAAGGATTGCAGCAAGTGTTCAAATGAGCCAGGGGAGTGAAAAGAGAACAACAACCTGACATAATTTATAGGAGACATCATGACTGTTCCCTCTCTGTCAGCATCCTGCACAGATTAGAAGGAAGCATAACAAAAGAGAACCATGTTTAAACATTGAATGCCTTCAGAAAGATATTCTGAAGTATAATGCTCACTTCAGACAGAAGCTGAAGTCATGGTATCTCTCCCACAATTATTTGCAGCTAAGAGTTAGAGCTAATGATCAAGGAAGTTTACTACAGACTTGTCATAAGTTCAAGGAACTCTCCTATCTGAAACCAACACAGTCCACTGACTTCATATTCAGTAGGCAAGGGTGTAATTAGTTTTTAAGTAACTATACAGGTGGAAACAAAAAAACAAGTAAACAAATGACACAGACCCATTCACACATAATAGACATTTTTTGGAGGCAAGAACATACATAAAAGATACTAGTATAGAATATTTTGTCTTCATCCTGCAATTTTTGGGAGGTTAAAGTTATTCCTAAAGATTGAAGCCATTGCACCAATTTAGGAATATCACAATGAAGTGTTCTTCCAGTTGCAGACTACTGCTGACCTGTAAAATAGCAGGACCCTGAGACAACTGTGAAAATCACCAAGACCATAGACTCATTTTTACACAGCAAAGAAATTGTGGGAAAATAATAATCTAAAAAGTAGCTTATATTTGGTTTTAAAGCAAAATAAAAATATCATGGCAATACTGCCTAATATGGCTCTTAAGACAATCTTTCCATTTAAAAGGATTGCAAAATGGAAATACTATGCCCTCTTTTTTCCTTTTTTCCAACTCAAGTTGCACATAACAATGACATATTTCTATCACCAGTAACTAATGTAGATTGATTTTAAAAATCCAAAAACTTCTGTAGCAAGTATGAACACAGTGATGTTAATAGACAGCAGTGGACACTGCCTATGGATCAAACAGAGCTGAACATGCAGGTGTGGTATTTCAGCTACTCTTTCCATTTAAGCTACTCTTTCCATTTCCATTTAGTTTGTGCCTCTGCTTTCTTTCTGTCAACCCTGAGCTATGATCATCTTTTTAAAGATCCAATACCAGCATATTTAGCATGTGGGCATTGTTCTCTACATTTCCAACACCTTTTCAAGCATTCTATTATTGTAGTAAGAACAGAGAACAAAATAAATAAATACTAAATCTTCAAATTATTTAAAGAAACATTTCTCAAGCATGTGAAAATGTTCAATGTTAAATGAGAATGTTATACCTCATGAAATCTAAAGACATTTTCTATTTAAGAACCTTTAGAGGAATTGTTTTCAGGTTTTTTTCTAGAGACAAAACTCTTTCATTAAGAGTTGGCTGGATATAATACAGAGATTGGAAAGTTAAATTAATTGAGCCCTGGTCAGAGATGATCACTGTAAAGACTCCTTCTGGCAAGAATTCAATTTTTTTTTATTCTCAGTAATATCACCTCACTTTGAATGAAAACAGAAGTAATGTTAAATACTTGCTTTCTGTTGGCAGCAAGCATTGGCTGCAACCTCCCCAATACTGTATCTGTTTTGTCACTAAATGAATCTCAACCTTAATGGTCTCCCCAGACTTAATTTAGAGAATAAAATGTAACTCACTTTTAATGTAATGTCTTTGGTAACAAAATTTGTTTCCTTTCTTCATGAGTTGAAGATATATATTATACTGTTCAGATTCATACATGATAAATTAAAAGGCATGGAAATGTTACTACACATCCAGGATTTGGGATTCTCTTCTGAGCACAGGAGGCTGCTTGGTGTGTGGGACAGTACAGCCATTTGAGTCTTTTCTTGCTTGTCATTTGCAATTTGTTCTATCAAATCTGGAACAGCCACTTAAGGGCAGGCAAAATGCCATCTTATAAATGTGGTATGAGCACAAACCACCAAGAGATTATACATGAAAATCAAAGTTGTTCAGTGATGGCAGCATTTCAAGCTAGGAATGTCCAAGCAGCTGTGAGTGATGACCTACCCTGACTATTTTTAATAGGATGTCTCATTGGGCCTACATTAATTTCAGAAATTAAAGACATTTATGTTGATATGTGAGGGAGTTTCTACAACTCTGCTGAATTCAAATCAGTATAATGCAATAGTGGTGTACCACTGGAGATTTTCAGGTGTACTGGAGCATTCTGCAGGGAGCAGTGTTGGGCACCCTGCAAAGCTGGGAGGAAGTGTGCCACCATGGAACAGATAATGCACCACATCCAAGACAGTACTAACAGGAAGGCTACAGCTCACTCTTTCCCTGGTAAATCCAGAACTACACAGAACAGAATGCACGAATATCTACGTCCCATCACACTCCTGTTGAGATCAGTGGATATTCTTCCACCAGCTTCCATAGAAATCTGAATTGGCTTAACCTTGGTAAAGGGCCAGGACACGTAAATCCTGTCCTGTAAATTTAAATCAGAAGACCATTTCTGTGACTTCCAGATTAGGAGATCTACATCTCCATCATAATACATATGACTAACAGGATTTAAGCTTTATATGCAGTTAAGCTTCTTGGGGTTACAACCACTTGATTCCTAATTCAAAAGAAGTAGGTGTGAATGCTCACAAACTGCTTTCTCATACTGTCATGGCAACGAAATCCTCATAGCTGGAATGTCATTGTTAGTCACATAGCAAATGACAGACAGAGGATGTTCTCTGTCTCCACCCCTCTCAAAGGTTAATACCAAAAAAAGTCCTGTTCCAAAACACTGACACATCTACTACTGGAGTATCTATTTCAGGATCATTGTAGTGCATTTTTTTCATACATATTGGCATTCTCCTGAATGCCCTGTGTTTTCTGCTCTTCTTTGATTAACCAATATTACTACTACTCAAACCTAGCTGGTTTTTATGGAATATATTTTAAGAAACATGAAAAGGCTGTCTAGATAAGAATAAATAGGGGTTCTTAAGAAAAATTTGTTACAGGGGACCTCAAGATTAATTTGTGAAATAATCCTAAATAAAAAAGTATATTATTTGTAAACATACTACTCTGGTGTAATATGCTGAATGTTTATATGAACTGACTTCTACACGCTAAAAAAAGTTTAAAAAATCAACTAGAACAAAGTTTAAAATATGTCTTTTAATTGATGATTAATTTCTACAGTATTAACAGTCACTAAAACAAATATCTGAATCTATAGATCAAAAAAATATTGTAAGTTTTGAAAATAAATAAGTTATTAGACGTATCATATTGTGTTGCTTTCCTGTCCGTGTAAACTTCTAATGATAATCCATATTAGAAGAAATAACAATAATAAGCAGTTGCAGTGCATTTACATTATTAAGAAACTTCAAGTACAATTCTATACATACACATTCTATACACTTAGATAAATTTTCTGCACTTACACTTTTACAAATCCATAAACTGAAAAGGACATTCAAATACATTCAAGACCGAACAGAGAGGCAGGAGAGTATGAATAAAAGGACAACATGTTTCAGGTGGTACAACATGACACAGAAAGTGCTGTACATCACCAGCCACTACCAGCTGCAGGCGTCAAATTGACAGCAACGTCCTAGAGAGGGCTGGAGTCACCCAACATCCAGTTCTCCACACTTCTCTCGGGACAGCTCTCACTTGTCAGATTTGCTTTTCTGACCTGAATTCTCTCCATCTGGGAAGCCAAAGGGACGAATCAGCTGGGGACATCTGCAGAGCCAGCAGTCCTGAAGGCGCTGAGACCCCAGAACGGCAGCGGTGGCACAGCGGGGACACCGACCTGAGAGTGCCACCCACTGTGGAGCTGTGCCCTCCTGGCAGCAAGCTCATGGAGCTGCCCTTGGCAAACTGAAACCTGCCACTTCAGCCTGGCAAAGCATTGCAGGCAGGAACAGGAGTGCAACTCACTTGAGAAAAAGAACACAGAGCTCTGCAGAAAAATGGGGAGCTTGTTTTTTAAACAGCCGTTGTAACAAACACAGAATGAAACATTTTAATGAGATACAGTTAATCATCTAGAAAAACTGCAGGTTCAGCATGAATTTAAATTGTAAACTCGTAATAAATAATACAGTAAGTCTCAGCACATTTTAAAATATACATTATTAAATAAACTTTGATTTTCCAGAAAAGCTTTCACCTTTTTTCTTAAAAAAAACACTTAAAAAATCTTTTATGAAATGCAGCCAGTTTGCCTGCCTGAAAATTTTGATTTATGAAGCCCTACTGCCTAGTGCAGAACATTTATTTGTATTAACTTTCCTTTCTTTTTTCTTTCTAAGGCAGATTAAGCAAGAGCTCGATTCAAAAACTGTTAGTATAATTTAAACTAATTTAAAATGATAAATTATTATAACAATTGTGAATTGGTTTCATTCTGGTTTATTTAGTAACCATATACATATCCAAATACCCTCTGAAGTAAGCTACAGTGAAGACTGAGAGTACCACAATCAAAGCAGTAGCTAGACCTAGATTTAAAATGCACATATTGCAATCTGGTCACAGAAAAGGTCTCCGTGCATCTCCCTGTTAACTAGACTTGCAATCTATCCCTGAACATGAACCAGGCTAAATGCTATGTTCAATGGGAATGAGAAACAGCACCCTGCACCATTTCTCCAAGGCAGTTTAAGTTGAACTGCACTGTTGAGACTGGTGTGCCATGCCCATCCTGGCAGACCTGTATATCTCAAGGCTAATAGACAGCAAACCACAGCTGAGTGGAGAGGGAAAGCCCTCTCCATAACACACCCTTTGTGCACAGAGATACTCCTGCCTGATCCCCTGAGCTCCCTCAGCAGGTGGCAATGACAGCTCATTGAGCTTCTTCTCCCCTCACATCCTGCAGGGTGGGAGAAATTACATCTCTCAACTACTGCTCACCACGGCCTCAGTGACCCTGGCCAGATAACGCAGAAGATGCAATACCTCAGCACCACATTCCTTGCTGTTGCCCATGCCCTGAAGCTGGGATCTGACCTCCAAACATTCTGGGCTGAGCTGTGAAACAACCCAAAACAGCTTTTCACAGTATGTGAGTGCTGGGAAGAACCTCAAGAAATCCAACTGCTTTCAGGTAGAGTTTATACAAAAGATAGTTTCTGTTTCTACCAACAGCAGGAAAAGTGACCTGATTAAAAGGAATCTCCCTATTTCTATATACTGCTAGTCAAAAAGTTCCATAAAGTCATGCTTTATATGAATTCATTTCAGAAGGCCTATATAGAACAAGTAAGAAAATATCTTTATAAGGACAATTTGTAAAAGACTACATGAAAACATTAGAGATACTGATGTTTTAATACATTCCTCATCTTACAAAAGCAGGAGGGTTTAAATGCTTTAGAAAACTAGGAATACTGCAGAGAGGAAGACAAAAAAGACAGATGTAAAAAGAAGTTGGAAAGAGAGCACCATATGAAAATCATACTTAAGTTTTAACGTCCATTTGGCAGGTTAATTAAATGTTTCAAGATGGTATGTTGAAATTTAAATAAGCTACCTAGGATAAAATCCCAGCTCATCTGAAGTCAATAGCAAGAAGATTTTACCTGCAATTCTCATTACATTGCAGAAGATATGTTAACAGAATAGCAACCAGACAAGAGGAAAAGGCCTCAAGCTGTATCAGGGGAGGTTCAGGTTGGACATCAGGAAGAATTTCTCGATGGAAAGGCTAGTCAGGCATTGGAACTGGCTCCCCAGGGAGGTGGTGGAGTCACCATCCCTGGAAGCATTCAAGAAGCAGCTGGACATGGCACTTAGTGCTATAGTCTAGTTGATGTGGTGGTGTTCAGTCAAAGGTTGGACTTGGTGACCTTGAAGGTCTTTTCCAACCTTACTGCTTCTGTGAAAAGGAGGCTTCAGTGAAAGGTTTCAGTCAAAAAACAGGAGTAAGAAAAGAACATGTTGCTTATTTTAGGTAAATGCCATGCAAACTAATCTACATGGCAATCTCTCTGGTCAATGAAACATTGAATGTGATACTGTAAGCAATTTTTAGCTTTACTTTTATTAATGCATTATTTAGCGAGACTATTTTGTAGCTGTAAATCCAGTTTGAAATTGTATCATTACCTTGTATATTGTTCCTTTAAGGAAGTGCAACCCAAGATTGTAGCAAAGAGTTGTGTTTTTTGGTTTTTTTTTTTCATTTCATATGTACAAAAGGATATAAAAATAGGTCCTTGATTAAGATATGATAATATCATTAAGGCACAATGCAAACAAATATAATACAGTTTGTTTTATGGTGCAAGTATGCCCTTTAGAAAGAATACTATCTACAGGATACACTCATCAAGGATTTCAAAATCACATCATTAAGTATCCAATGCATTTTCAATTAATTGATAGCTATGGTCTTCAGTGAGCTGCCCTGA
Source organism: Lonchura striata (assembly GCF_050655825.1). Classification (NCBI taxonomy): domain Eukaryota; kingdom Metazoa; phylum Chordata; class Aves; order Passeriformes; family Estrildidae; genus Lonchura; species Lonchura striata. The sequence goes on along the minus strand of NC_140704.1, from coordinate 20,604,732 downwards.
CAGTAAAAAGAGACACAGAACTTAATCTAATCTTAGTTTTTCATATTTCATCACACTATTCTGTTTGCTAATGGAGATATATTTCCCCAAACTGCCAATATGTTCCTCATAGTTTATAAAACAGTACTGAAAGAATGTTGCACACATACAACTGATAGTCTGAACATATGTAACACAACCATTTTGTGATTCAGTGTTGTAAATGTAATTTATATTTTAAACTTTTAATAATTTTAGCTGCATATAAAACAGAAGAAGTAAGTTAAATTAGAGCACCTTGTGTGAAATTTAAGGAATATAAAGATTACACCTTTTAAAATTTAAAGAAGTACAACTCTTCTGTCTCAAGTCCACTGTGCACCTGTCACATAAAAGGAAACTCATTTACGTAATGAAGACATACATAAATATGACAATCCAAGGCACAACATGGAATTTAAAAGTTAGGGATATAGCAAATCCTTGCTTTTTTTATTAAATTACTTGATACACCTTATTCTGGCATATCTGCACATTTCAAAAAAGCTATATCATTCAAGCTAAAAATGGAAACTGCCTATTCAAATATGTAGTTCAATCTCTTGCCAGCTTTAACTGAAACCCTTCCAAGACACTGCATGCATCGATAAGCACTACTGTGTCATTCTGTAATTGACCTAATCAATAGGATCTTTCTTCTGATATTCATCGGCTCTTTACCTTGTTCCAAATTCATCATAGCTACCTCCATACTTAGAAAAGCTTTTCCATGTATTTATCATAGATTACACATATTAGCAACTCAATCTTTCCGACTTCTTTCTCACTTCAACAAGTTTTGTTACTGTTCTCTGAGCTTTCAGATTATCCAATGCTTCATCCCTGAGGCAGCCAAAATATAAGACTGTACTACAGAAATTACCTCAGCAACCACAAGTATTCTGATTTACAGCTGCCTGATGCAGCTCTCCCACATATGTATACACTTCTTTTGACATCAGTGAAGCCAGAAACAAGACAGGTTTGTTGCCTACATTTTCAAAGCTTTGTACCACATTACTACATTTCAATTTTCTTTCTCTCACTAAGTATCCAAGTTTCCTCAAATGCATCACCTTTTCTCTGAATCTGCTAGGCTCTTAGATAAAAATCTCATTTGTTGGACCTGTCCCACTCAAGAATCATATAGTGTAATATCATCTGTAACTTCTATCAATATAGTGTACATCCTTCCTGCAGATTATTGAAGACAAGAAATAGAATTAGGTCAACACAGTATAAACAATTAATGGGGAGGGAGCAATTATAATTGCCCAATGGGATGAATCAAAGCAAAATTTATATTTTAAGATGCCATTTTAAATATATTTTATCCCACTGAGCTATTGAAGAGAAGTCAAATATCTCACAAGCTACAGATTTTCAATGCAATACTGATTTTTCTGCATATATAATTTAAATGTAGCATAGGAAACATGCTGACAATCAGCTTTGCTCTGTGAATGAGTCCCATTCCAGCCACTGACTAGAGAAAGGTAGGTACATCCTATCTTCTCCTCAGCACAAACTTTTAACCAGATAATATTATATCTATTACCCTAAGTATCTTTAAAATTACAAATGAAAATACAGGGAGGTCTAAATTCGCACTGACAATTAAGAATTCCACTATTTTCAAAAGTCCTGGAACTCTGCATGTGATACTGTAATTCAAAACATGTTAAATAATGTGCTACAGTACTTATAATTGGAAAGGTATTACGTAATATAAAGCTTAAATACCATTCAATTCACCTAGTCTATGAAAAACATCATTACCTAATTTACACTCTGATTTCCAGAAGACTCACTTTCAGTACAACTTTGTAACTCTTCTTCTCTCCTTAATAATGACTACAGGTCATAACAGAACTTTCAGAACAGAAGGCACAGTAGCCAACTATTCTTATTCTTAAAGCTATTTGCCAACCTATTGAAAATAATAAAATATTTATTTGAAGAAATAAACAATTAAAAACCAAAGTGATTCTGAAGATGAAAAGGTAGGTCTCAAAATATATTAATTGCAAAAATAATACAGTCCACAGGCACAGGCACAGTTGTTTATTCTTGTTCCATGTTTTAAAACTTGGACTCAGAAAAGTCAGAGGAAGTTTTGGGTTTTTACCCTCTCTTCTTTTCCTTTCCACTAAAAGCACCATGGTTACACAGCGTGATTCAATCGTCCTTTTCCACAATCACTTCTCCATGAAGCACCCTTCTTCTCTGCCGCAGCATGTGGAAGTAGAGTTGTGGAAATACTTAATCAAAGCACAAAAGAAAGCAAATTAGATGGAAAAATTCAACATATCACATAATGGAAAACCACTATTTTACAGAATGATGAACTGAGTAAAAATTATGGCACACACTGGTTGAGTTGATTAAGGTGAATAAAAACAATTCCTGAACATTGCAGTGATTTAAAAAACAATAATTACTTAAAGCTCATTTATCCCTGAATAAATACCCTGTGTTCAAGGAACTTCACTCCAACAGTTTCCTTGTAGAAAAAGGATTTAACCACATTTTGGTAGTGCTTGAAGACTTCAAATTTGTCCCAAGCATTTTTGAAGACTTGGAGGAGGATACAAATTTACCCTGTTTGTTCAAGTCTGAAGAAAGGAGATCTGTCTTTGCTGTCCCTCTGTCATCTATTATATTACTGTCCTACTGACAGAGTCGAGCTTTATATTTAATGGCTAGAAAACTGGATTTATTCCTGAAGTGTTGTTATATAAACAGATGTTAAACTGTTAGTAAATTATCACACCTGAGAATATTTTTTGTTGACGTAAATCTCTCTTGTTGGCCTTCATGGCCTTTTTGGGACAAAAAATTTAAGTGTGTGTGCATATTGTAAAAATCCATATTGAATGTCGCCTTCTCAAATGAATACCTTTCATGAATGCAGATCACCAAGCCTTTAACCTCAGTTTTCCTGCTTTGCAATTTCTCTCTAATCTGCTGCCTCAATGTACAGATTATTTAAAAAATATTATATATTCTATTATTAATATTATTTAAAATATTACATTTGCCTAGTTTGGTCTAGCCCTATTCATGGTGGAATATCTGGTATATCAGGTTGCTTTCTCCTTGTCTTCACTGATTAGGTAGCAGTGGAAATAACACTGGAAGTGAAAGACAGATGCTCTCTCTACTGTTACATCCATGGCTTCTGGCATGCATAACTACAGAGACAAAGTGATTAAACCAGGGACTGCAGATGTTCACATGGTGGGGAGGTTGATTTCTGTGAAAATGAAATCTTAGAGAATACTGATTCAAGTTTTTCCTGAGCAGGCTTGAATGATGATTTTTTCAAGGTAAATAGTTATTAGTAGTAAAAAGCCACAGCAACACAGTTACAGACATTCCTGTGTGTAAGCAAAAACTTTTCTTACTTCATCCAAGTCTGAGAAATAATTCTAGCATTTTCATTGAAATTTTTAAGACAGATTATGCTCCTAAGCAGATCACAGGACACAAAATGTCAGCCAAACCAATTAAAGCACAGTAAACCTTGGAACAACAGAAAACAGGCTTTTACAGTAGAAAGTGCTAAGCAAATTTTAATACAGGCAGTTCTATAGCATCGCTGAAGATTGATTTTTACGATGTTAAAATGTTTCTACAGTTAAACAGTACTTACATGGCACATAGGAGAACATGACAATAATAAGGAAGTAATAGTAGTCAAAGGAGACGTTGTATTTGTTGGGAAGTCTCAGTGAAAACATTCCTGTTTTCTTCACGTAGGGTAAAGCAGCATATATGGTTAGCAGTTCACCTGCAACTCCAGCAGGATACAAAATGATAAAAAAGTTGTATCTGCATTGAAAAAATTAAAAACAAATCTTGTGAGAAACACCCAATAAATTTAGGATTTTCTCTTGTTATTATTAGTGGCTTAGAAATGTATTAAGCTAGTTCCTACTCCAGAATCAGGAATCACATCCTGACTTGACACCAAATATCAGTTTCAGTTACTTTCGGTAGTGTTGCTTAGATTGACAAGGGAATGCATTCTTCAGTGTTTATAAAACAGTGAAGTATCAGAATGTTTTTATGTCTTTCTAGTAAAACAACCCTCAAATTTTTAGTCTCCAATAATGATTTTTTTTAGAATGTACTATTCTTACTCCTGTTTTCACTGAGAGGATTCAGACCAGGACTGAATGTCAGATTCAGATGGTCCTACATATTTTCATCACAGTGCAGCAACACTGGGTAAACTGTATGTACTACAAATTTTTTGAAGATAATGACAATGTTGAAAAACATTAGTGGCCTGTTTTACTCACTACAACATAGAAATATTACATTTACCACTAATGGAAATTGGAATAAAAACAGAAAAGAAAATTACAGTGCCAGAAACTTATCAGATCCATTTTAAAGTGAGATAATGTTCAAATAAAAGGCAAAGCATCCAGCTGAAAGAAAATGTGGTTTGAATGCCAAAGGGCAGATAGGCAGTGACAACATGAAAATTGTAATCAATAGGCCACGTGCTGTCTTTGCACACAGTGCACCATGGATATGCAGGTTCTCCTATGGAACAATTCTCCAGTTAATACAGGGAACAGCAATGAGAGCTGTCACACAGACAGAAAGGTACAATGTGCACTCCCTGACCAAAAGAAATGAGATCCAAAACAACAGCAACTAAGCATGAAATCCTTCTAGAAGCAGAAGGGCTTAGAAGACTCACAGATATGGGGAGTCACAGAATAGTTCAGGTAGGAAAGGACCACTATGAGTCATCTGGTCCAACTTCCCTCCTCAAGCAGGGTTATCCTAAGCACATGGAACAGGATTGTGTCCGAATGGCTTTTGAATATCTCTAGTGAGGGAGATACTGGATTGTCTCTCTGGACAGTCTTTTCCAGTGCTCAGTCACCTGCACAGTAAAGAAGTTATTCCTCATGTTCAGGTGGCACTTCCTGTGCATCAGTTTCTGCCCTTTGCCTCTTGTCTTATTGCTTGGCAGCACCAAGAAGAATGCAGATTAGATAAGAAGGAACTAATACCTTACATATTATTTGTCTCTATGCAGTTATAAGCTAAAGATCAGAAATTCCACCTCTCTTGGTACTATATTCATGCTCAGTTGTGCTGCTTATCTATGAATCTTGATGGGATATTTTAGAGTCTATGAAAAAAATAATATATTTTCAAATTATTTGTTTATATTAATATTTCACCATTTGTCTCTTCAGTGACAATGTTGGTTTTCGCTACTGTCTATATTAAGGAAAAAAAAATCTGTTATTCCAGGGACACAGACCTGATGGCAAAAATTATTAACTGTCAATGTAATCTGAGTGCATTTCTCTTTCTGAAGTCTGTATAAAAAGCTACTGATGATAGCCAATCTGACTATCTTTAAGATTGTCATTTAGTGCTTAAACAAGTCTCTCACTTAGGCACTAGCAAAAAGGAAATGTTTTATAAGAATGGACATAAATATCAGACACATCAAAGAAGCGCATTAGAAGCATCAAACCTATAAAATAAAAATAAAGGAAAATAACAAACCCTTTTAAATAAGAGTCACCTGTACTGAATGTAGGTTAGATATTCTTCTAACATGTCTGCCTTACATGTATTTTTCAAATAACGACTACATAGAACACTACTCTAGTTAGTCTCCTGATAAACACACAGAGTCTCTGTAGTGTACGTGATCTAGTGGCCAACCTTAATAATGCTTCAAAATCAAAATAATTTTGATTTGGAACTCAATTTTTGGTGGATTAAACTAAGCTAGTATTTAACTTCACTACATGAATATAAGTAATAATACAGATTGAGTGACAACAACTGCCACATTTTCAAAAAACTAATATCCACAAAGACTAGCACAGGTGCTTAATTTTGGGCACTGTATTCAGAGCATCATAGTCATACTGCAAATTAAAACATGACTCCAAAAATAGAGAAAAAAAAAAAAACAGAGTAAGAGAAAGCAGAGTTCAAACGGTGAGACACAGAAAGCAAAGAAAAAACCATACCCCAAAACCACAGCTAAAATATTTTTAACATATTAAACCAAGCAACAATGATCCCAAGTACAGAAAGCAACTGACTTGCACTTTGCTGACACATAACCAAAGCTCAAACATCTGCTCTCCTGTGTGTTAGTTCAGCATGCGTGAAACCAACATGCACAGAATCATGAGAAACTCAAGTGCAAGACATCTCCACCTGGCCCATTTAATGAAGTATGGCAAATGGTTGAGCAGGTTGAATGTGTAGAAGGAATATCGAGTAATCTCTGTCACAGTCCATACGACCAGAAAAAGAATAACGCTCTCCTCATTCTGGATCTGCAGAAGTATAAACAACCAACATTTTCTTCATCCTTAGGCTTCTTTTCTGTGCAAACTGCAACAGACTTCTATTTAAGATATACAGAACAGAACTAATATCTTGTAAAGAAAGAAAATTTTGGCACAAAAGTGATATGCTGAAATCATTACCATGTACTGTTCATTATCATATGTGTTTACTAACATACAGATATTTGTCAACTGAGCAATCTTCATCCATTATGCAAATATCAAATTTAAAACCCTGTAATTATGCTTATTCTTCCTCTTTATTCTCTACCAACATTCTTCTAGACTATCTAACTATCCCTTTTCTATCTGTGGTTGATTTATTTGTTTATGTTCTTCCTCCTCAAAACAGCAAGAAAAACAAATTGCTACGGAAGTTATGTTGTTCTCATAATCACTTTTTAATCATTTTGCATTTCACTACTCCATTTCCCAGATTTTCCCTTACTTTTTATCTTGCTTTTCCTTCAATATATAATGCACATCTCCATGAAACTTTAGACCAAAGGAATTCCTTTATATAACCTACTAACTGGAACTTGGTCACAGAAGATCAAGTTTGGCAGACTTCAGGGATCTCTAAGATAGTTAAGGAGCTGGAGCACAGATGGCTCACTAAATGAAGAGTAGTTGGTAGATCAGGAGCTTTGGGTAAACTCAGTCAACAATCCCGTGTAAGATATAAGTTCTGAGTCATTAAACTGCCTCATCAGTAAGTAGCACATCTCTGCTGTTTCAAAACACCGTTTCTTTTTCATTCTGAGTGAACAAATAAACAAAAGTCCCCAAATACAAAGAAGGCGCCTGGGGATCTATTACAAACACTACCTTCTGTGAGGAAGAATTACACACAAGTAATTTTCTTTCCTTTAAGAGGGCAGGAATTTTGTAATACACTTCTATGCCTGAAAGCTGAAAAACTCCAGGGATGTCTGTGAAATAGTATAAAGCAACACAAGTTTTGTTAAAATTATAAAAAGGTAAATGATTTTCCAAAATAAAATGCAACATGGTGTCAAAGCTTATATCTCTAAGATGCTGAAAATCCAAAACTCTTGACACAAAAGTCAAGAAGAATTGTAAGCTCATAATTGTAAGCTCATAAAATTTCACCCTCAATGTGTCAGTCAAAGGTGGTGCAATTTTAGCAGAAAAATCTCACCAACATCATAAAGAAAATGGAGACATAAAAATAGCACCAAAATCACAATCAAATAGCAGCTACTGAAGTGCAAAGACACTCAAACAAATAAGCAAAGGTAAAGACAGAATTAGGCTGCTCTTTGCCTCATGCAATTAGAGACTAACATTGATAACTCAAACTTGGATTCATGTCACAGTGCTAAATCCAAGCAGAAGAGCTTTAAATAAGTATGCAGAGAATTCCTATCTGCTGCCTTGCAAATCTGCAGTCAAGTGGGGAGGTCTGGCTCTGGCTATTATCACTGACATACCTCTCACCACTTAAAGTGACCCTGAACATTCATGACTGCTAAGCAATAACAGCATGAAATACAACCAGACATACATTCAAATGTATTTCTTCTTGGACACAGCTTGGCCTACAGTAGTGTAGACAGAGAAAATAAAAGAAAATGATGAATATGCTTAAGATTTAGTCCACTGCAGATAATAAAAAAAGGCAAAATGCAGTGCTATAGTCCAGCTCACATGTAGGTATTCAATATAAGAATCTTGTTAATCTTTGAGACATTTTGCCTTACAGAAAAATATAAAGAATTAGCTTAAAAGAAAAAAAAAACAACAAACCAAACTAAAAAAAACCCAAACCAAACAAAAAACCGAACAACAACATGGCAAAAGAAGAACAAAAAATTTAACCCTATGAAATGCCTATTTAGTTTATTCCATGCTAAAGATGCAGTGTAGAAAACAAGTCCTCTTGTGCAATGAAATGAAGATTTGATAACTGAGGCAGGTGCTAGGATAATTTATCTGCAGAAGAAAGGTCTATGCCATCTGCTGGTGAGACAGTTTAATGGCTCAGCTTTTCAAGTGCTGAAGAAATTCAGGAGCACAAAACCTTTTACTTAATTTTTTTACATGCCTTTCATAGAAAGCACACCTCATAAACTGAACCTGATGTCCTACTTACTAGTTGTGAACTACTTGCTTCATTCTGCTAAAGGATCACTAGCCTTACAACAGCCACCCAAAGCCAGGCAAATAAGCCATTGTCATTTACACATGTCCTTATGTGACACACTAGAGGTCATAAAATGTCAAGATTACAATAATATTAAAATTTTGAAAAGGTTTCTTAAAAAATAGCAAAATCTCAATTCAAGACATAAATTCAAAGATATAAATTTACCTTTTATTTAGATTAACTCAGCAAGTGCTAATTAAAATTTTTGAAAGGGAACTGTTAATACTAGGGTAGTTTTGCTTGGAAATAATAGGAGTAGTCATTGATTTAATTTAGGCAGATCACAGAGGGCACAATACTGAAAACACTGCTGATTCACAGTTAAGACCCAGACTCTGTCTCCTGGTAAGAATCACACAAACCCTATTTTGTAACCCTAACTTCCAAAATTGCACTCAAATAAGCATTATGTACAGGAACAGAATTAATTTTTGGATTCATCTTCCTTGTGAAATGAGAACTGTAGTATAGCTTCTCCTTAAAAGCAATCAAAACATAACTTTCTCAGACACATACCTGTTTTATACTGTGTGCAATGAACCACACCATGAAGATTCTTGAACTCACTTGGACCCCAGTCACAAGCACAGATGTGCGAACTATTCCTTAAAAAGAGAAACATGTTATCTCTGTTCCACAATTCATGTTTTAACTAGTTACAGGACAAATTAAAACAAAGAACTCACCAACTGCACAGTGGATTACCTGTAAATAAAAATAAGTCAGAGGTTACTGATGTGCTGCATGTTACTAGCTACCCTATAAATATGGCCTTTTGATATTCATATAAACCTAGGCTCAATTCTGGTTTTTGTCTCCCATTAACAGTCATAAAAAGAAATACATGGCAGAGCCCTGGCAATCAGTGTTGGGATGGTCTCAATATCTGAGCTGTGCAAATGAAAGACATTTGTTTTCCAAATTAATTGTAGATATTAGACATTTAGATACTTATAAAGCATTTTATTCAACTAGTAAGCTTCTCTTCCTTATTTGAAGAACTTTAAAGGACAGTGTAGAGGAAGTCACATAAGGAATGCTAAACATTCAGCAATTTTTAAATGTTCTGCATTCATTACAGATTAATAATATTATTATACTTCTGTCAATGACAGCTATGAAGCTTTAGATACAGTGTATTTTCTCATCAGTGATGTTTAGCAAATGAAGTGTTTTTCATTATTTTGGCAGCTTTGAATAGAATTACGGTGAAAGTTTAACAACACAAAAGCCTATATGCAGCTAGTGACATGACTTTAACAGTTGTTAGAACTAGAGATGTTGTGAGAAAAAAAAAGTTAAAATGTGATGAGGCATTCTTTGTTGTGCCTGGGAAAGAACTGCTAGTGGTCCATAAACCCAGCAATAAAGCTTCACTCCATGGATGTACCAAAACTGAGGCCACTAGTTCATAGTTTGCAAAAGTATTATTTAAAGAATATTTTGCACACCTTGCACAGGCCCCGTTGCAATGGATTATATGGGGTGCATGAATCCCATCTTGAAATAGCAGAAGCAGGAAAGGCACAGAAGGATAGTAAGTCCAGTATAAAAAATATAAGATAAGCTATAATCTCTGACATGGTGACATCTACTAGAGGGCTGATCTGCTGGCTGTAATGCCTTCAAGATTTTGCCTTTTGCATTAAATACTCACAAATCAAAGCAGTTCTCAGGCACTGATTTAAAGAAATATTAGAATTAAGTCTGAAAAACATGTGCCCATTTGTTTCAAGTAATCACCTTGCCCCACCCCCAAAACTTAATTAAATAATGAAGTAAAAAGGACTTTTAGTACCAATATAATATTTTTATTTTAAATTCAGGATAATAATGTGTTTTGCCTATCATATGCAGCATCCAGTAAAGCAAACTAATGTTTAAAATTTACCTCAAGCAAAGCAAATGTCTGGAAAAATTTAAGCGTCTTTTGAACGCTTCTGAATAAGCCTCTATGTGTTCCTTTCTGTATATAAAACCGCACCATGGCAATACCTAATACCAGCCACCTATAAAAGAAAGAGAATGGATACATTTCAAATTAGAATTCTAAAAATATCCATCCATGATAAATAATTTAGTAGAGTATTTTTCTTCACAGATTAACTTTGATTCCTCACTTGTCGGTGTTCTTAGATCATCAAAAAATATCTTTATAGACATAAATAGTATATATTATGTAAACATTACACTCATCTTTTTACTTGGAAAACAATGCAGAATAACTTGCTGCCTTCTGAGGATTGACTTAATTGAGGGAGCCCCCCAAAACCACCCATCCATCAGACTTTTCTGCAGCAGTGACTATGTATTTTTACTATTGAATCCTCATGCACCTTGACTATGAGCTTGGCACTAAAGTCACTGTTTGGGTTAGAAGTTTGTAAATGTAAAGGACTGGAATTTATGCAAATCAGTTTTACATTTTTCATGGCCTCTCAACTCACTGATTTCAGGACTGACTAGTAATCTTAATGCTCCTGTTTGTGATTGTCCATATTAAGGTACCACTGTAATTATGTTTTCCAAAGTGTTGAGGAATGTTTTAAAAGTTGACTTAAAAATCAGACTCCAAAGTGCTGAAAGATGGGTGTTCTATGCTCCTGACTTCAAGAAACATATTCAACTAGCACATTTGAGGGGATTGGATGAATTTATTTTGGTTTTTTTAGGAAACTGAGCAATTATGCTAACTAATAACCTTTCCAGTGTAAAAGAAAGAAAAAGCAGCAGTATCTTTTAATCATGGTAGAATTTGCCATAAAATTTAAATTGAGATTTAGAATGGAAATTGAGATAAAAAATAAACATCTAAATAGTGGGTTGATCCCACCACCTGCCCAAACTCTGTAAAATAATCCAAGGTATGAAAAATTCCTTCCATGTAATAAACCCATTTTTATATCATAAGGATTTTCAAAACAGTGTGCTGTATCTTCCTTAATCATGGGATTAATTGGGTAGGAACAGACCTTAGAGATCAACCCCCTCTGCCATAAGCAGAGACACCTTCTACTAGACAAGGTTGCTCAGGGCCCCATCCAACCTGGCTTTGAATACTTCCAAGGAATGGAGCACCCAGGGGTTCTTTGGGCAACTTCTGCAAGTGCCTCACTACCTTCTGAGTAAAGAATTTCTTCCCAATATCTCATCTAAACCTGCCTTCTTTCAGTTTAAACCCATTATTTAAACTCTTATTCTATCACTACAGGCACATGTCCCTCTCAAGCTCTCTTGTGGGCTCCATTCAGGAGCTGAAATTATGTCAGCCTGGAGCCTTCTGTTCTCCAGACTGAAAAAACCCAACTCTCTCAGCCTTTCAGACCTATATCTCATTCTTAAAATACTGCATAAGCAAGAAGACTGAAAACTTCAGGTTTCAATCCAAAAAAACTAAGAAAGTACAAAAATTCTTTAACATAGGTATAACAAGAGCTATGGATGTCTATTTTGAGAGGTAAAAGTAAAAATCAAAAATTTTAGTTTAATGTCTTCTTGAAATTGCTGGAGCAATTACTCGGTCATTTGATTCTCCATAAAGCCATAGCAAGTATATTCTACAGCAACATGAGCTCTGGCTAAGGAAGGGCCCAAGTGGCAAAGCAGAAGGGCTTCAGAAATACTCAGAGACAGATTCAGAGAGATTATAAACATTCAGAGAAATATTTACACAAACATTTGGACGAATATTTTAACTCATCCTCTTGTAGCCCTCCCTAAACATAAGGTACAGGCTAGCACTGGAAACAGGGTACCTGGAAACAGTATTCTTTGGTCAGTCCACTGTGCTGTGAGATGGTGAGAGGCGCCAGGATCCTGAGAGCTCCCCGCTCACCTCGGGTGGCACGGACTGCAGTACAGCCCCTCAACAGCTCCTGCTGCTATGCAGTCACTTGGTGTGCCCCATTCCAGCACTCCATGACAGCATTTCAAACTCACATAGAGCCAGTCAGGCTTCTCCACACAGCAGGAATCATTCCCCTCTTTGATCCCTTCTACTTTAAGCCCATGAATCTGATCTGTCAGTGCTCCAAAATTTTCCCTGCAAGTGTTACTTAGATTTTATAACGGATTTTAAATATGAGTGCATTTATTTCAGGTTGTCTCCCACCACTATGGAAACAAAGAATTACTGGAATATCACTGGTAGTCTTTCACAGTGGAATTGCCTGTTTTACAGTGAAGTGTTTGACAAGAGGAAGGTGATAGTGAGTTTACATCCAGCTGGCAGCACAAATGTGGCAGCAACAGCTCTGTCTGAGACTTAGATTGAGAAGTCATAATACATTTAACCTAACAAGGCATTTTCTGCATCTCATTTCACAACCAAAGAGTTGCAGAGAGAAGTAACATTGGACTACACCAGAAGATGGCAAAAGTATTTTTCTTAAATTATTTCTTTATGTGGACATAAATTTCTATAGCTAGATTTATTCAGCTGTCAGTGGTTTTGACTTTGGATCTCAGGAAAGTCCTCATACTGACTATTACATATCACCAGGAAATGGAAAATACTTTCTGTAATAGTCCCAGTTGGGACTTTCAGCAAGACCGAGTATTGGTCCATCATTTTAGTCCTTTAAATCTGTTTGTAAACAAAGATAAGCTGTAGGGTTTTTTATTAGAATGGTTGTTTCATTCTAATAAATGAAACATAACATGTAGTTATGCATTAGTTTGTTAAAACTCCAGAAACATTTTGCTATATTGCACTGTCTGGACAACTGGACAAATATACTGTTCTAGTTAAATATTTATGCTGTGTAGTGTCTCTGTTAAGTATACCCGTATTTCAAATATGTATTTTTCTCTTAAACTGTACCCATAAATGATTATAAGAATTTATTCCTATCTCTTTTTTTTCTGCTTCCACATGAAAAATTCAATTTTGTATGTCTTAATTTCTTTTCATATTAATGGAAAACGTGAGAGAAAGAAGTGGGAGACAGGAAGCAGCACTTAAGGTCAAAACTAATACAGTTCGATAATCTTTTAGAGACATATAAAAGTCAGTGGCAAGAGTCAGTGTTCATTAGCAAATTCACACATGGAGCACAAGACTGGTAATTCAATGAGGTAACATTAGCCTCCATGTAAAAGCACTTTTCAAAAAGTGCTGCAATAATATATGAACAAACTTTAATACATACTCAAGATTCACAGTTGTTAGTGAGAAGAAAGCCATTACCATCACATTCCTGGCTTTCTCCAGCAGTGCTTGAGCTCCTGCCTCAAGTGCGGCGCGTTAGTTTTACTCCTCTACGGGATTCAAAGGGCAACCAAAGTAAAACTGTTCTCATGATGAATATCACACTAGAAGTTGCAAATTTTTTCATTCTTAGCTTTCTTTTAAATATGTGGAAATAAATAGCTTGAGGTTTTTCCCCCCACGTGTTAGCGAACAGGGAAAATTTTCAAGAAGTGAGAATATGCGCTTCGAGGACTAACAACAAAAAGCTGACTGCTCTTATGATCTGCTATTCAAAATAAATACCCTCGTTCCTCAGCGCAAAGCCTCGCAGCACGGAGCACAAGCTAAAATGAATCTCCTGGGCTACTGTTCCGCCTCCAGCGGTCCGCGCTCCCGCCCGCCGCCCGGGCCGGGCTGGCCCTGGACAGCTGTGCCCGCCGGGAGCCGGAGCTCCGCTCTGACACAGCCAGGGCGCACGGAGCCGGCGCCGAAGCCCCGGCGGCACCGAGGAGCGCGGCCGGCGCCCCGCGGGCGGCCAGCAGCCCCCTCCGCCTCCGGCGAGGCCGCGCCGCGGACGCGGCTCCCCGCCCGGCATTCCGGCCCCGGCTATACTTAACCTCCGCGCCGGGCGCGGGCTGACGCGCCGGCTGGCAGCGCTGCACCGTATTAGGCAATGCTCGGCAGGCGAGGAGAGCCCCGGGCCGGCGGCTCCCCCGCGTCCCGGCTCTCCCGCCCGGCCCTGGCCGCGCCGCCCGCGCTCCGCCGCTCCGCGCCCCGCGGAGGCGCCGCGCTGCCGCCCGCGCCCGCTCACCCCGCGGTCATGGCGACGTTGTAGAAGATGAGCCACGTCGTGGCCAGGGCGCCCAGCTTCTTCTTCTTCTTGCCATTCTCCTTCTCCTCCACCGCGCCGTTGCCGCCTCCGTCCTCCTCGCTGGACGCCATGGTTCCCGGCCGGGAGCGCGGCGCACACGGGGAGGAGGGGCTCCCGCGGCGGGGCTGCGGCGCGCTGACAGCGGGCCCGGCGCTGTCTCTCACCCCATCTGTCTTCCCCGCGGGCCGCTGCCGCCGCCAGCCGCTCACATGGCCCTGCGCGCTCCTCCCTCCGCGCCGCGGGTCCCCCGGGGTCAGCCGGAGCCTGCGGGGCGGTGCGCCTCCATCCGCGGGGAGGTCCCGCTAGGATGCTACCTGGCCTTGCCGTCGGGCAGCAGCAGCGGGCACTGCCCACCTCAGAAAAAGTGACAGAAGATTGCGCAGGTCTTGGAAACGCAGAAATGGCTGTCTGAGATAGAACACCTGGAGTCTGGCCAGAGACCGACTGGTGGGAATATGCCCAGGCCTCCACCTCCGAGGCCAAACAGCGACCTGCCAAGGTGACCGCGACAGGCTGGTGGGTCTCCATAAATACCACCCTCAATATAGGAGGAAGACTAAGGCTCATACCTGAGAAGGGGAAATTTCTTCCAAAGTATGAAGAGCACCCAACTGGCAGACTGAAGGATAGATTTGAGTATGCAGGTTACCTTGTAAATGTCTGGTCTCTGCAAGTGCACAGGGAAGCTAAGCCAGTACAGGTAGCATTGCTGGGACTGGCTCTGGAAGGGAGAGAGCCTTAGCCTGACCTAATGTGACATGATGCTTTAGAAGTGTGGGCTGCACCCAACTATTCTCACACCTGGCTAAGTCTCTGCTAGCCTGGGGGCGCAGGCTCCTCATTTCCACAGCTAAGCCTCAGCCCAAATACCTCGGACACAGGCATATACAGACAGAAGAATTCCAAAACTGGATCAGGATATCTTTGAAATGCTACTTGTTAAGTAGAATTTAAGGAGTCCAAGTCTGTCTACTTTAGAATGAGGTGGGTATTTCAATACTGAAGACACACCTGGATGTCTCATGTCAAGGGCCTTCATGTAAAGATAAGCAGATGTGCTAAACAAAACCTAAGTCTCCCCCTCCTCAGCAAAGCACACAAGCAGACGTTCATCTTTCAGCCTTAAAACACACACCAACTGGCAACAGCAAATATATAATGTGTAAAATGAGTAGTTGGCAAAAGACCACATTATATATGCTATTAGATTACTCTAGGGACCAATATTACACATACACAGATGCTTTTTGTGTTCAAGTAATAAATATAATCCAGTTTGAGAATCTTGTAGTTAAAAAATCAAGACAAAGCATTTACACACAGGATTGAATGACCCAACTCAGAAGTTTTTGTCAATACAGGTTAATCTGAGTCTATATGTCATCACAATGTGACAACTATAAGTTGGTTTAAACTTTGGTTTTCCATAATATTTTCAATATTATTTTAATTCTGGATATTCCTGCTATTTTACTTACATGTTTTCTCCACTTGAATTCCTCTTCTCTCTTCAAACCATTTAATTTTTTTTGGCTTTGGCAACATAGTGTTGAAAGACAACAAAAATTAACCACATATTATGAGTAAAGTTGTGTTTTTTCTCATTTGATTTTGTCAATTTATGAATTCATTAACTGATGACGATTTTCTTAAATTATGGTACACAGAGAAAGGCATAACTCAATACCAATTTTTAATACCAATTTTTATATTTTACTACTTGTAGCTGTCCTTTTCCATGTTTCTTTTGAGATTTTTCCACAGCAGATTTGAGGCAATAAATCCTATTTTCTTTCTGAAGTAAAACTTTTCCATTTTTTAATGCCTTCTTGGATGTTTTCGATTCTTTTGCTCAAAATCTTTTGAAATTTGATACGCAATGTTTGTCTAATTCTCATTAAAATTCTGTATTGTTTTCCTTCCCCTATTTATTTGCTCAGATTTATTGATTTTGGATGCACGCATTATCTATAATGATGACTGAGTTTCTCTTCAGTTAATTTAGGCAATTCAGAACTCAGTGGCGAGGATAAGTGTCTCAATGTGTTTGCTCTAATATTGTGGTTACTATTTATTCAGCTTACAGTTTCACTTGCTATCACACCACTCATTCACCCAATTGATGAAAACCTGAATATCCCCATAACCTTTTCTTGGATTGAAATAAATGGAACATTTTCTTCCATCTGCAAGATTTGCCATCCCCATTTGGCTATGTTTCCCAAACATTTATTAAAGTATTAAGCACAAAACATATTGCAGAACTGTTGTAAACACCCCACTGCTGTAATTTTGCTTTAATAAAGTTGCACCTTGTTTCCATCTCCCACGTTCTAAACCATGGAGATATTTTATTCCTTAATCTGTAGCTACTTCATATCCTGAGTAGTTCCTCTGTGACATTTTTTCAGCAGCATTTTCAAAACATATTTGTTGTGTTAATCCTTTTTTTTTACTAATCTGTTTTTATAATTACATGTTTCAGGAATTGCAATAAATTAGTTGAAATGTAATTTCTTTTTCATAAATTTCCCTATTGTTACTCTTTAAATCATTATTTCTTTCAATTACAATATATATATTTTGTGGTTACTAGTCTGTATTTTCCAAATTCTTTATTTAAATTTGATAAAATGTCAGCTATTTTCAAAGCATTAAGTACAGTATCTTTACTTAATTAGAAATAATGTTTATATAGTATCAAAATTATTTAATCTAATATTTCAACTTTGACTAGCACCTTTTGACCCCCAAAAATCTCAAAATAATTAATATGATAGATTTTCTTTGCATACAGAAATTTAATCAATATAAGTGAATAAACTTATTTATTAATTGCATTATCTTAATCAGCTTTTAAAATCAGTTATGACTGGCTTATCAATTGAGGTGAACTTTGCTGTTATTTAAACACAAACCAACCTTTCCAATACATTTCAAGACAGATCAAGGTCTTTTATGTTGTAGGTGAAATCATCATTGTGTGTCATGTTAATTCTCAACCTTTCCTGGCAATTTACCTTTATTTACTCTAGCTCCAAGTCATCAACACTGCTATACTGTTACTGCAAAAATAAGTGGTTTTCTTGGTCTTCTTCATGATTTATATTATCATTATATATTTTACGTCTAGATTCCTATTGCACACACAGATACTCAAAACCTTATAAAGGTTTTTACTTCCAATCTATTTCCAGAAATACATAGTGAAGCTTATATGAGATTATTTTCTAATGAAATGTTTTACAGTGTTTTGGGGTTTTTGTTACAAAATCTATCTATTCAATATGGAAACACTTCTATGGAACAAAAAATTATAGTGCTCTGAAAAAATTATAACAACTTACCAGCTCCACGATTGCAGGGGAATGTCATCTACCATTGAATGCTTCAAGAGCTACTTGATATGAATCCTGCATAATTACCTTTATACTTCAGACTAGTTAAATGTTAGACAGTAACTTAAAATCCTGGCAAGAGGAATTTGTTAAAAAATTTAACAGCTTTGATTCTGCTTGTCCTTCTACCCTGTCTTCAGTTAAGGTTCCCAATGCACTGCAAGAACAATGTGTTTAGACAACAGACTTCATATATACTACTTGCACACTATCTAGGTTTATGGTATGTAGGAATCAATGAGATATTCAAGGATAAATGCAAGTAAACAGAATTTTGTCTAAATTAAACAACACTGTGTGTGTCTTTTTGTGCATTCATCCAGGTGCATAGATCTATTATTTAATTTTCTATGCTAGGAATTTGATAGAAGATGCCTTCAAAAAATGTGGTGTATAATGGATTGCATAAATCTTGTGGGAAGAACTAGAATATCTCATATTTGGCACTTCTGAAGCAGTTAGAGTTTTGCACTGCTACTACAAAATAAATTATTCATATTAAGCCTCTGACTGTACAGCTAAGTAGTTAGCAAAGGAAAAGAAGTGTTATGAACACAGGCTGAAGTGGAATTTTACATTTCTGTTATAAAATTACAAAAATTTTGGTGTGAAAATTTAAAGTTTTTTTGTATGGAAATTATTGATTCTACATATCTGAAACCTACTGGTTCATTAAATGTTCTGAAAACCGCATTAAGTGTGGAATGCCCCTGGATGTATTGTTCTGTTTAATCCTCTCCAAGAACAAAACCATAATGAAAACTGCAATGCTGAAGAACAAACACATGTTAAAGGGAGATGGCTATCCTGCTCATTTGAGTTTATTTGAGTTTGGTTTATCTGAGTTTTTTGATTTATCCAAACTCAGAGTAGTTTTCAGTATAATAGACAAATTGAACTCTGTACAATTATTTTCTTTATGTGATATTTTAGATATGATGTGATCTGCACAGTTGGAGCCTTTGGACACTGCAGACTGTCTGTATCAAGAAGCTAACTCCACTTTAATATTCAAATTTTGTATGTATGTATATATATATATATATATATATATATATATATATATATAACATTTGAAATTAGTACTATTAACTTCAATTGTACTGTTCATGTGAGTAAAATAAAATACACTTTGAAAATTAACTGGTAGCATAAATATATTCTTAAATTCCCTTTTATATATTATACGATAAAAGTATTATTCTTATAAAGACACTTTTCTACCTCACCCAACAGATATCACACAAATTTTTCACAGGGTTTCACAAAACACACTTCAATAATACTACAAATTCCTTAAGATTTTCTGTGTATTTCAGTGGTAGCTTACTTGTGTGAGAGCTACAATGTCTATAGAGAAGACCACTTCCATTATTAGTTTCAGAGCAGGCACAATCTAAGCTTGTTATTTAGTTTTATTTCAAGAGCTTGAGTTAAAAAGGGCTCTTTATCATGTGAGTGGTGTTCCAGTCTGATGCCTGCTGTGGTCAGTAGAAGTAATTCTATTTCCTTCTTCAAAATGTGGTGGAGAACAAAAAGATTAATTTTAACCTCATCATTGGTGGGAAACTGGTCTGAGTTATCAGCATGAAAAAATGACCATATGGGGTGTGGTCAGTTTGGCCACACTGAGAACAGGTGTTTGTGCCAAAAAAAGCACTAGGACAAGCTATTCCCTACAGCAGTGTCAGGAAGCTGGCACAGAGTGATGCTCTGGCCAGCATCCCCAGGGAAGCCCAGGCACCCAGGGATCCCAGCAGCCAGCACCTTACAGGTTACCTGCCTTTCACAGGTAGATCACAATAGATTACCATAAGAGTACTCAAGCAAATAGCATAAACATATTTTTGTGTTTGACTTCAATGAACTTGTTTTCCAAAATAATTTAACAAAACTTCAGTGTAAATGTATTAAATATTTCTTCATGTGAGTTGCTTCGAAATTACTGCTTTGAATTCAGAGAGACTGAGGAAGATATAAACCCTTGTTTCTGGCATCCCTGTGCAAATATTAACTAGAAAGTTGCACATCACAGTGTTTAATGTTGTCAGGGCAAAATGAATTATTTTACAAAATTTAATAGTAGAATCTTTGCCTAGTTCTAAGATTACATGGGTTTGAAGGATTTCCAGTTATTTGCTTCATATAATCCTACTTGCATACTTCATAAATATTAAGGCAAAAAGCGACAATTAAATAATTTTAGCCTGATTTCCTAACACCAGACACCAGACATACTGTATTGATATGTTTCATATATTTTCTCCATACATAATGGAATAGATAAGATTACTGTAAGCCATGCTGCTTGGACACTTGCAAAATATTAGAACATATACAGTAAGGTTATAGATGGGAAGTAAATCACTATGGTCCAGTAGCTAAAGCATCTACATGTGCCCTGTAACTGGAAAAATTTTGTCTTTGTCATATCATTGTATCGTTATGCAGTACAGCATCTTGTAAGCCATCCAAAACATTTTGTTCTTGCCCTGTCAAAGACAAAAACTGTGATTAAATGGATGGCTGGCACTTACTCTATTCTGAGCTTTTCTCTTTTCCTTTGATTATCCTTTCTTCACAGTTTCCAGTTCCAAAAGCAATGTACACAGTAGACTATAATGAAAATGCAGTTAAAATAAAGGTCAGTGGGACTGATTTGTGAGACAATCATTGTTCTTCATATCTGTCTCCTTGCTAGAAGTGTACTGGCCTGACTTTTTCCTGGCACCATACACTTTGTTTTTACAATGCAGCAGCTACCAAGATATGCTAAAATAAATGGGCATGACAAATAAAATACTACCCCAGCAAACTGGAGCTGCAGTGGGTCGCTATGTCTATAATGGCTTTGCCTTATTTTAAGAAAATGCTTGTCTAATGCAGATGGATGTCAACTGAGTGATTGTAAAGAACATTAGAACTTCCCCAGCAGATTTACAAGTTGGTCCTCTTAGATATCCTTTCCTACAGAAGACTATAGAAAAATGAATAATTGTATATCATCAGAATCCAAAATTTACCTTCATATGAATAAACTCTTGTCATAATTTTAAGTAAAAGTCACAAATTATATAAACAAACAGCATAAGTAAAACACTTTATCAAATTTAGGTGTATGTCACATCTTTAAAATCCAGGAAGCGTGTTATGCTGAAAATTAACTGAATACCTGCCTTTATGAGACTTCACCTGGAGTACTGGATTCAGCTCGGGGTACCCCAACATAAGAAGGATGTGGACCTGCTGGAATGAGTGCAGAGGAGGCCATGAATATGATCAGAGAGCTGGAGCAACTCTGCTATGGAGATGGGCTGAGAGAATTAGGGCTGTGCAGACTGGAGAAGAGAAGGCTCTGGGAGAACTCATTGCAGCCTTCTGGTATCTGAAAGGTGCCTGCAAGAAAGGTGGAGAGGGACTTTTTAACAAGGACATTGTAGTGACACAGCAATAAGACAAGGGGTAATGGCTTTAAAACTGAAACAGGGTAGATTTAGATGAGATATTGGGAAGAAATTATTTGCTGTCAGGGTGGTGAGGCTCTGGAACATGTTGCCCAGAGAAGTTGTGGGTGCCCCAAACCTGGCAGTGGTTCAAAGATTGAACAGGGGTGTGAACAACCTGGTGTAGTGGAAAGTGTCCCTGCCTAGGGCAGGGGGATTTGAACTAGATTACCACTAAGGTCCATTCTAACCCAAGCCATTCTGTGATCTCTTAGCTGTATCTGAACAACAGTACTATATAAAAAGAGAAGTGTGCAAAGAAAAAAGACATGCCTGCACCAGTCATCTGAGACTGCTTACTTCAGACAAAAGTAGCACACATTTTAAAAAAAAAAAACAACACCCTACTTAAAACTTGCTATAAGGCTGTCTAGAGACAAGCCCTAAGTCAGAGAACTGTTGGACAAATAGGCTCATCTGTGAAATCAACAGAGTCACTGTTGCAGAGGCCATCTTCAGAATGAGGTCCAAAATAGAACAGATGAATAATCCCCTGGACATGCCTGTTTTTCCTGACCCAGACTGCTGAAGTACTGTCCCCAGCCATGCCTTCCCACCTCTTCACATGCCTGATCTAATTCCAAGGTGAGTCAGAGGTATGACATGATCCAACAGGGAACTTCTCTGCAGTGAGGTAGTTTTCAGCTGGATCAGCTGATTGTGCAGCCACAAATGAAATGGATCAAATTCCAAATCTAATACAAGAAATGTGGTGGCAGCACATAGTTGTGGGCACAGGGCAGTGTTGCTACATTCTCTTTCAGCTGTAGATCCCCCAAAATTAGATGCAATTTGAGACTGTATCTTTGATCTGTATGCCTTACTTTTAGATAGCTAACTTAGGCAGCAGTAGGAAATAATACAAGCATTTTGAACTACATCCAGTAAAGATGTAGTTCACACCTGTTTATTAATAGCATATAGATTAACACACCTGTTCTTAATAGCATATTCATTATACTACTCACACATAAGGTGGAAAAGCTGGTTTCGATAGCCATTTATGTCAGAGAGGGCAAACCTCCCTCTTCCTGGGAGAGTGCTCTACCTACCAGCCATGGAAAAATGCTAGAGTCACGAGACAGGGAAAAGAGGGAGAAATCAATACAATATGGAGTTTTGGAAGTACTTCACACTGTGTCCACAGTAAAAAAAAAATCATTACAGAATTAAAATATGAGCCATGATTACAAACCCTTAAGATGCTTCCTGGTATAGACTGCCTTTTTTCAAAATGTTCAGTAAGGTATTGGGAAGGAAGATTGGGTTGGAATGCTTTTAGGCTGAAGGCAGTCTAAAACCCCAGTTCCCCACAAGTGTTGTGTTAGCTCTTCCTGCAGGACGACTGAATAAAAGCTCTGCTTGTTTTGAAAGGATTCCTACCATTAATTTTGAACTGATCGGAAAGAAGGGATGAGAAAGGAGGGGATAAAGCAGGCTCAGAGGACATCTACCATATGTCTTTTGTGAACATAATGGGGGATGATGAATGGGGAGGAGGTAAAGTATCCTCTGAGAGTATTTAGTAGTTGAATAGAGGTAGAATCCAAAGAAAACATGAAATTCCTTACAAGTAGTCAGTTCTACACAGCAGATCAATGCTGACCTGCATTAGCTACTGAAAACAGTTGCTAAACAGTAAAGCAGAACTAGAGGTCTGGGAAAGAAACCTTAGTAAAATAACAAAGTGCTTAGTGACTGTAAATCCTTGTGGGAAAAGGCTTGGTGTGCAGTTTTCATTTGATGTGTCAGAAGTCTGCCTAATGCATGCAATCACATTCATTATTGAGCATAGTTAATGCTATTGATCACATCCAGTGTTTCTGCCCTGCAAACAGTCATAGCACCTCTTTCATTTCTTGTTTGCGTGCCTGTGATGTGCTCCAATTGCTCTGTCTGACTCTTTCCCCAAGCGTATACATGAGCCTAGTTTTACTTAATTTGCAATCCAACCAGTTCAGAGTATCGAACAGTACTAAAAGGCATTAAGGATAATGACTTGAGTTTTATGTCACAGCAGGAATATGCAGAACGTGTCTTATCCAATGAGTCATATTGTTAACGTGGGACACACCCCACTGAAGCCAGCAACACAGGCTTACAAAGTGGAGCACCAAGATAGAGAACCAGAGGCCACGGGATATTCCAGGCCCTGTGACCAGCCGATAGCTACTGCCCTCCATGAGATGTGACCGCGGAGAAACGGCCAGGCTCCCGTGTGATGCTGTGAGAGATCTGGCACAACCACCAGCCTGCCCTTTGCCGCCAGGCTACCGTGCCACAAGCACCGTGGCATTGCCAATGAAAAGATTCAGTCAGACCAACGTATAGGGAAGCTCCAAAAATCTCCCATAGAAATCAAATGTGTCTGGGTACAAAACCATCTCGCCTCACAAGCACGGGCGGAGGAAAGACCTCACGTAACTAAATAATATAAACCTCCGCCTAGGGCAGCCGTGCCGGGGCTGAGATGCCCACCTGCGATGGCGGGGCGGGGCAGGGCGGGTGTTGCGGGTCCCGCGGAAGGCCGGGGGGCGGTGGCGGCGGGCCCGGCCCCGGTTCCCGCCCCGGTTCCAGCCCGGGTTCCAGCCCCGGTTCCAGCCCGGGTTCCCGCCCGGGTTCCCGCCCCGGTTCCAGCCCCGGTTCCCGCCCCGGTTCCCGGCGTGCTGCGCGGGAGGCGGCGCCCGGCGCTGGGAGGAGGCGGTGGCGGCGCTGCCGGGGCGGGAGGAGGAGCCGCCGCCGCCGCCGCCGAGGGCTGCTCTCCTTCTCTCGCCGCCGCCACTGCCGGGAGGGGCGGCCGCCCCCCGCCCCGCCATGCCGCTCTTCGCCACCAACCCCTTCGACCAGGATGTGGGTGAGTGGCTCCGCGGCCCGGCCTCTCCCCGGTGATCCCGCGTTCGGCGGGCCGGCCCCCGGACCCGCGCTGGCTCCATCCCCGCGGCAGCCGGCCGCTGTCCCGGCCCTGCGCTGCCGGGCCCCTGGCGCCCGCCCGGGAAGCCGCAGCAGCGGCGGGGCCCGGGCGGGCCGGGGCCACGGAGCGGCCGGGGCGGGCCGGGGCCGCGTCCCGGCGGGGGCGGCCGGAGCTGCCGGGGACAGCGCCGGGGCCCCGCGGCCCTTCTGGCCTTGCGGGCCGCGGCGCCGAGCGCGGGGATGCTCCTGGGGGACGAGCTGGCCTGCTCAGCGCCAGCAAAACAAGCGGCGCGAAAGGTCCGCGCTGGAGTGTTTTTGAAAGGATGAACAGAAAAAAGCACCATCTACAGTCGCTTCACAGACAGGCGTGAGAAAATCGTTAAAGCGTTTTGTATTTAGTTCTTTAAAGGGGATTCCTGTGGGAGCTTTCTCTTTTCCTTTCAAGTAAAACTTGATGTGCTGAGCTCAGGTGTTATCCCCACTTTGCTTGTTCCAAAAGGCCAGATTAGGTGGAGAAGTATCTGGCTTTTACTTGACAAAAATTGGACTTAATGCTGATGTGTTGAAACTGAAGTTAAAATAACATATAGACAGTTAATAATTAGTTTTGTGTGTTTTATTTGAGATTGTGTAATATGGTTGGTTTTTGACCTGCTGCTGACATCTCTTTAGCTTTGAGCCATAAAGGCTTTGTCTGGAGAATCCCATAATATAAAGGGACTTTTTCTCCTATGTGCATAAATACACCCCTTGGTTATTTTCTTACAGAAGTGTAACATTATTTAAGTCTCTTGAAACTAATTTCTTTAATAGTGTTAAACTAGCTGTAACTTTCAACTGCAGATATTAATATTCAACTGCAGTTTCTTAATATTTAATATCAAACTTCAGGTGTTTAGGCTCCAATTAAATTCTTCCAGCGCTTCAAAGAAATACCAAGTCAAAGCCATTTGAAAAGTATAGCATTTCAGGAGAAAGGATTATTGAATAAACAAAGTACTGAGATATAAATTCTGTTTTTATGTTATCAGAAAATCTTAGTCTATTGCATCAAAATAAGACATACCTCGGTCTTCTCATTTTGAACTGTTAACTTTTAAGCTGAAGACTGCACTTCAATGAATGATTTTGTTGGTAGCAAAGCTGACTTATTTTGGAAAGCAGTAAAGAATTCTTCTTAGTTGTTCTGCTGTCTTCTAGTGTAATTTGACAGCTATAAGGGACTATTTGAGAATTATTTGAACTAATAAGATTAAAAAGTGATAGGCTCAGGTTCTGGCAGGTGTTCACTTTTTTTCTTGTTAGTGCCTCTTGCTGGCAGGAGAGCTCAGACTGCTTGAAGGGGTGTCTCTGGAGCTCAATTCACTGGATGTGCTCCTCAGCACTGTGAGTCACAAGGCAGGGCAGTAGCACCCGTCAGTTATTTCAGTGGCTCATTTGCTCTTTTCTAGGTGCAGAGGATGCCAACCTCCTATCTATGGTGCTTGCCTAATATGATCAGCAGTGAAGAACTTTCAAAAGCATTACTCTGTAAAGAGTATGAGGAGATAGAAATAACCACTCAGTACCAAATCATTTTTGGAAAAGCAGACAATGGGCCATGAGCTGATTTTCACTGGTAAACAGCCCCTTTTGGCCCCTTTCATGGTGTCCTGAGGGAGCAGCAGGCTGTTCAGTTGGTGACAGCCTACTTTCAGGACCCTGCTGCCTTTATCCATCACTTCACTGGATTTGTGCCAGGGAGATGGCAGTGATGAAGTCTCCCGGAAAGCACCCCTGGGCTCTTCTCTGGGGCCCTTTGGGAATTTGCTATTATCTGGATGAATTTTTTGGCAGGCTTCATAAGATAGCATCAGCTGTAGAGTAAACTCTCATGTTCTCAAGAAACTTCCAAAAGTTGTGAAGCTATAGTGCTATTTTTCATTGGTTTGCTGTGAGTGAAAGTTGAGCGTTCTGCTTTTGTTCTTATCCAGCAAGAAAGTTTTCTTTTTAAAATCAGATTCCAGAAGCAGAAAGGCAGTCAGCAGCTATTCTTAATTTCATACAAATGTGGACATTGGTGTAGTTGATAGTATAGTGATAGCTATACTATAGCTATAGTGCATTCTTGTCTACTGAACAGCTGATCAGTACTGTGCAATAGTTGGAAATTATCTTGGAACCATTTAGGGTAATGGATTGCAGAGAGCATACCTGGAACTAAATTGTTTTGCATTATTTTGAGGAGCATAAGTATGTCTTACCTTCAGGACAAATTTTGCAGTTTGTCTGGCCAGCTAGCAGCATTTGGCTAGTCCTGTTAGCATGCTGCTGCAGTGGAACCTGGTCATCCATAATATATTATCATTTGTACCAACTTTGTACGCCTGTTTTTTTTAGGTGTAGTTGGCTAAAGAATGTTATTTAAGACTGCTATTAAATTAATAATATTAAAGATGTCCAAAGATTTGTGAAGGTTAACCACTGTCATCTTCAAGAGTCCAATTCTCTGGATGAAGTCCAAATAGTTTTCATTTTCTGAAGTTTCTTTTTCACCATAGTTAGGAATATTTCAACAGGACTGGATGCTAATCAGTGGTGACACAAGTTTTCAGAATCAAGTTGGGGAACCTTTGATGATGTGCCCAAGTAAGGAACATGGAATTTAAAAAAAGGAAAAAATCTTCAAGAACTGGGCCTGTTGAGAGTATAATTAAGAAACTCTAATCTTCCATTTAAGGGGTTAGAATTATAAGTGTTCTTATTAGGTTTGTGGGTTTTATGTTTCTGCTGTATTTCTTAATCTTAAAATCATAAAATTATTCCCAGCAAGTTGTTCCTGAAAAATGCAGATTTATCTGCAAGTTTGACTCAGATGAAATAATGGTGAAATTTGCTTTAAGAACCAAAAGACTGTCTACTAATCTGTCATGACAGGCTTATTAGTAATGTAGCAGTGCTTGGGCTAGGTTTGATAAAGAACTTACTGCTAAAGCAATTCTCAAGTGTCATTTAGATATTATCTCAAGAATAAAATCTGTAACTCAGAATCTGATATATCACAGAAATCACACATGATATTAGGAGAAGGTATTAAAAAACATGGGGGAGTTGCATTGTTTTCCTTTTTTCCTTACATGCAGTAAAGGATGAAGGTATTTGCATTTGCTCTGGATGTTACTCTGATTCTTACTTTGATGGTTTGAGGTAGCACAGGACTGAGGAGAAATTCAGGCTTGTTATTTACAGTAATAGGAAATTAAGCAGGTGGTTTAGTAAGATAATAGAACTTGATTTGACTTGTAATAATTTTCCCCATGTTTTCTTTTTAACTCTAGTGGTTGTTGATAATTTTATGTTATTGACTCTTCAAATATTTAATAATAGCCTTGAATTACATATGATCAGCCTGTAGTTTGATGCTCTTAGAATGTAAGAAATGGTTTGACCATGATTCACATGGTGCAATTTCTTGAAATAAAATCCTTTTGCTATTTAAGCTCATTGTTGTTTAGATTTGTCCCCTTGCTTAGTCAACATTTTCAAAACATCCAATTACATGTCTCTCTGAGCTGAACTTTTTTTGTAGGGCCAGGTTTGCCAAAAGAAGAGAAAATTGTTATAGATGAGTTTCTTGACCCCAGATCATTATGGAGACTGCAGACTATGAGTTAACATCTGGCTGCAAAGAAAGGATTGGTTCAGCTTGTCGTAAGACTGGCACTTTTTTTGACTGAGTTGGCCTACTGTTTGTCTCAGCTTTGTTTTACAAAGGATATTAACTATGAGCTAACAGGGAGACCGAGTAGAAAATGTGTGGAAAAGGAGCTATAACAACCCCCCTTTTCAGTAATTTATAAATATTTATGAAAAATAGGAACTTCTTAAAGACACCTTTGGTGATAGGTCCTCAGTGAAAAATGGCAATGCTGACAGGATAAGACTAAGTGAAATACCCCTTCAGCATATCAGCCAACAACAATAAAAAAATCTTATCCACTATCAATTAGCAGACCGTCAGTTCAGCTGGGCACTTTGAAGCCAACATAGTATGTTCCATACTGAAAGACTGTACTTTTCTGGTAATTCTTTCTTTCCTCCCAGGGAAGGAGTCACATAAGTGCTTCTCCTTTCAGCTGTGACAATGTGTATTATAATACCAAAATTTAGAAGAATCAAAGTAGATCTTCAACATGTAAAATCTATTCCTCTAACTGATAAAAATAACATTGCATACTGATGTGGAAAATCAGTTTCTTTCTCCCTTTTGAAATGCTTCTTATACTGTGGCTGGGCTTGTGGCCTTCTGCAAATACATCCTGGCACCATTTGTTGATATGACATGCCTGTGATACACCTTGTTTACAGACTGTTCATCCTTCTGGTGTATCTCTAATGTGTTGTGATTACACAAACAACCTTTCTGATGTATTTCTGGGTGAAAGATAATTAGAGTTCTGTGGATTTGTTAGGGTTTGCATGAGAGATCTAAACATCTAAATTATTTTCCACCTTCTTAAACCAAGTTGTGAATCCTTTTGTTTTCATTCTGCTCAGTTTATTGAGCTGAGTGCTGCTTATTTTTGCTGGGTCACCTTAAGCACAGTGAGATCCTGCACGGTTTTCTGAAGGAATGGGCTGAGGTGGCCTCAGTCACTGCTGCTTTCTTTGCCTCGGATCAGCAGCAGGGCTTTCATAGGACACCTTCTACAGCTGCTCCCAGGAGGACTTTGGAACACTGCACATGTACAGTTAAACTGCAGAAGCTGGTGAATAGCTTTATCAAAGTTAATGGTACATGGGATTCAGGTTTCTCTCTATGGTATCATTGCCTCTGAGGAATTATTTTCAATCTTGTCTAAATGAAATCTGGTTGAACATATTCTTCTTCTGCAGTTCTGAGCATGTTAGTGAAGTGCAAAGTGGTTAATACTGAAGTGGTGGCTTCTGTAGAATGGACCAACAAATGTATATGCTCTTTTTATTTGACAGAGAAAAAGAGCAAAACTTAAGCGCATTTAACTTCAGTAATGTGGAATGGCATGTAATTCAAATTTCTCAGCAAGTGCCTGCAAAAGGAAAGAAAAATTTGCAGTCACTTTTAGTCTTTAAGGGCTATTTAAACTATATTGCTTTGGAATTTCAGTGTTTGCAATTTCATAGGGAATTTTATTTAGCCATGTGAAGAAAACTTTAAGCAGAAGAGGAGAGAAGGCTTAGGGGAGTGTTGAATTTTTCATTAAATCTTTGTTATTTATAATGATATAACAGATTTTTGAGGATTTTTATCATGCTAGAAAGTGGTTGTAATACATGTCTGTGAGTTGAAGACTTTCCTTAGCTATTCTTTTGAAGACTTTCTGTAGCCATTTGTCTCTTTGCAATTGAAGTTACAACTTCAGTATTTCATTTTAATGATGTCCAACTGTGAAAATGATGTTACATCCATGGATAGAGTAATAGCAAATAATATGTAGAATGGTTGAAAACCTTATATTTGTAGAATTTTCTGACAGTTTTTACTGCTACTTGTTTTAACTGCTTCAAATAATGTACATTTTAAGTGTTGGGTTTGAGGATGTTTTAATCTAGATTTGTTATTTCTTGAAATTTACTAGTTTTTTAACATCTTTGGGACTTTGTTACAGAAAAATAGCTCAGTTCTTAGACTGGGGTTTTTCTTTCAAAATAAACTTCAGTAAAAACTGAAGCTTTGGAAGCTCAAGCCTGCCAAGAACTTCCTCTGAAAATTAAGTTAGCAATGGATAGTCACTAAGTTTTCTGCCCTAAGAAATGCATTATGTGGTTCACTACAGTATCTGAACAGTCATGAGAATATTTACTCTTGCAAATTTCTAATAAGGCAGTAAAATGCTATTGTTAAGATGCAGAACTAAGGCAAAGAAATCAAGTGACTAGCACATATTTCCATGGCAAAACTGTAGCAATATTTATATTCCTTTTACCAGCACCTAAAGTATCAACCACTTAATCTGGCACTGGATTTTTTCCAGCATGCACTACCTTTCTTCTGTACTTTGTAAATCTGATGATAAATTTATTTTAGGACAGGCATGTATTTTAGGATTTTTTTTTTCTTCTGAGAAAAGAGGTTTTTTTTTGTTTGTTTGTTTTTTTGTCGTTGTTTTGGTTTTTTTCCCTGTTTTAAAATAATCAACTGCAATTGTGTTTTGTATGTAATAGGGAACTTCAAATAGAATCACAATGCAAATATTTTTTGCTTTGTTTATTATTTATAAATAATGCAGAAAACCAGAGGTGCAAACAGAATTTTATCAATTCTCCAAGCATTCAGATGTGTGTAAATTAGAGGGAAATGGGGCCTCAACTTAATGAACCTTATGACACAAGGAGAGGCAGGGTGACTTAGGTATCCCAAATGAGCCCATGCAATAGCCTATGTACTTTCAACCAATGCATAAGTAATTAAACTCATATATTTTGATCTTTTTGGCCTGGCTTCTCACTCAATAGGTGTAACTCTGTCTTCTGGATTTTAGGTACAGTATTTCAGTAAGAGTCTATGGCATTTGTAATGAGGAATGATGTTTTCCTTAGAAGCCAAGGGCTATTCAGTTCCATGAAAAAAGATACAATATATGTTTGGAAGAATGATTTCACATGTAGGTGCTTTATTTAAAGGACATTATAGTCTAAAAATTATTGAGAAGCTAAAGATACAAACACAGCTGAGATTTCCATGAAACGAGGTGCATTTTGCTTCAGAATGCTTTATTTGTTCTCTGTGTGATTTATGACAATGATTGTGTGGTTGGACCACCAGTTCTGACTCAGGAGTTACGAAGCTGCAAATTGTTGGTCACTGAAAGGTGTGTTGGTAGGGAAGTACAATTAATGCTTCCCTTGTTCTCTTTTGTGTTTTCCTAGGTGTCTGGTTTAGGTTTAATATATGTTTTAGAGACTGAATATTGGGCAAGATGGACCTGATCTGGCCCAGTATGGCTAGTGTTCTGAATGCAGAAGTATAAAGGAGAGAGGCCTAGTGATTCCAAGCTCTGTGCCTTGCAAAGTGGCCAAAAATTGATATTTTTGGTCTCTTTTGTGTTTGTTTTAGGAACTAAATAAATTGTTGAAATAATTTAGAAAGATATTTTTATATTATGCTTGATCATTGTTGTTTTTGACCAAAGAGCCCAATTGTTTTCCTCTGAAATTATGGCTCTTATAAATATGTGTGTGTATCTTTGTGGAACTACTGGTAAGAAAAGAATATTAAATAACTCCTGAAAAAATAAAAGAAAGCCGTAAAGATAAATAATGAAAAAAAAAAAACAAGGAGAAAACGATTAAAAAAAATAAAACTACTATTTTACTAACTACTATTAATAGTAATTATGATTAATAATAGCTTAATTACTACAAATTAAGCTGATGCAACATAAGACTGTACAGTCTTGCACTGCTTAAAATGACTATGTTCAATTGTAGGCTTTGCTTGTGCTCAGAAAACAATGCCTTGACTTTGAGTGGTGCGGCTTCATGGAAGAGAGCTGTGATGTAGTTCTGTTTCCTTTGTGTTTGGCATAGCATTAGTAAGCAGCCTTTTGTGGACAGCTCAGACAGTGTGCTGCTAACATTCTCAGTATGTTCTTAGCTTTTAACTTCCCTTGTTTGAGACAGAATTTAAGTAGAACTCCAGAGGTAATTTTTTTTCTGTCTTACCATTAATTTTATTATCTGCTTGATTTATTGGATGATTATTACTAGAGAAGACTGAAAGTATAGAGTGAAACTTGTTTCAGGCTGAAATTTACTGATACTATCTAGTGTTTGTTTGTGGAGGAAATGCCCTAGCGGAAGGTATTGCAAGCAAATGATACTTTTTATATAGAACTAACTTCGACTACCAAGAAAGAGCATGATCATAGCAAAGCACTTGCAATTGTACTCATGAATAGATTTGCAAAATGTTCTTATTGAGAATTAAAATAAAGGCTATACTCGGTGTGGTTAATGTGGATTGGGGATTTCATCAATCGCTATCTTATTTGTAGTTTTAGCCAAAGTATTTAAATTACCACAGTTTGCTGTTATATTAAAACATTAAACATGCATTAGTAGTTTTCCGCTTGATTTGTAGAAGACAACCGATTGCTATGTCATTTCTCTTTGCTGACATTGTGAAGAAAGAAGGATCAGTTGTCAAAAAATACAGACAACTCTCTGTTATGTAGAATAATGGAAAAGACCAAGGTTTCAGTTCCATTGGATTGCTCATCTATCTGCTAGAGGATGTGCTAACTGAAGTGCAGCATTAGGCATGAGTGACCAGTCTGGGTTTGTGAGCTCCTTGTGCGAGCTCAGAGCCTGGCAGGAACTTAAGGCTTTGGAGAGAACTGTGCAGGCACTCTTTGACCGGAGCTGGTCTGGCTCCAGTAGAACTGGGAACGAACTGAAGCAGTGAAGTCCTGGAAGTAAACTGCCTCCATGTGGTCTGTTTTGTTTGTCTCTGGACTGTGCTTAGCAGCTGCTTTCACTCTGAGGAACACAGTGTAGGAAACTCAGGCTCTGTGTTTCAAAAAAGCAGTTCTGGTGCTGCAGAGTTGAGGCTGTCTTTGGGACAGAGCAGCTGCTAGGTGCATAGACTGCAATTTCAGAAGACTGCCTTGGTCTATGATGGTTCATGCAAAGCATTGAGTTCAATGTCTTACCTGAAAATCACAAATTTCTATGATTGTTAGTCATAAGCATGCATTGGAACAAGAGCAGACTGAAAGGAAAATGAAGCGGTTGGTTGATCAGCTGGTATATCTTAGTGCTAGATCCTAGCATGGTGTCTACCCATAATTTTTGATATTTCTGTTGATTATGTATGCTTTTTCTAATCACAGGTTTTCTGATAGGGTTTAGAGAGAAGAGGTAATATCCTTCTACTTTATCTGAGAGAACATACAGAATTGTAACTAACTTCTATTTAAGATTTCCCTATGTTTTGCTCTTTTCCTTGCATCTGGCAGTACAACGGATGCGTTATAATTTCAGTTGTATATATGTCAGTGTTGAATTTTTCCTCAGAAATACTTTCTCTATGTAACCATAGAGTTTTGCTTTTCTGCATTTTTTGTTCTAAATTAAGAAACAACTTACCTGTAACCTACATGAATTTGTAGGACAGAAACTCATTCATAAGAAAAGCCATCAATTTCAATATGAATAATCCTTGTAAATTTTGGAGATTAGATGTTTTGCTGTGTCTTTGTCTTTGCAATTTTGCCAGTGCTAATCTAGATAATGAATCTCTCCCAGCAGATAATTTTTTATAGGAAATCTTTGGTTCTTTTCATAAAACTGAGTAGTCAGAGACATTCCATGAAAGATGGTACTCGCTGCTGAGGCATATTTTGTGTTTTGTAGATGAAGCTGTAAACATTAGATGAAGCAGAAATGGAAACAATGTTTATTATTCTGTGCCATTCTCCTACTGTTTGGTTACTAATTAAAAATGCATGTTCATTCCCTTATGTTCTCCACTCCTAAGCTGATCTGTGTTTAGATAATCTTCTATTGAGCTGCAGTGTAGGGCTCAGTTTCCTTTAATGCTTTTATTTATTGTTATCCTTACTGTAACTAAGCTTTGGTGGGGGACAAATAGGGAGGGAGTCTATTTTTTCTTCTCACATTGAATCTATTTCTTCTCTACCTTCTCTCTCTGTTTCTTTAGTCTTCACCAGGGACACTTGTCCTACTCAAAAATTTGGAATGAAGAGTCACAGTGGCTTCTTTGAGATTAACTTTGGTTTAGCAGTCTTTATAGGTGAAAAGAAACTGTGAAATATATAATCCAAAGCAGGAATAAGAATGGGAATATAGAAGTTTAGTGATTATGATGACTTTTTAAGTCCTTCTTGTTGAAATGTACTACATGAAAGGAAATACAAGACACAGCACTTTAGTGTCTGGGAAGGTGATAAATTCAGTTGTATCTGATTCTGCAAACAGTGAACCAATGCTCTGGGTATTCATATCCTGTTAAACTTTATAGTTCAAATGGAAAAAAAATCTGGTAGCTACAGGACACTACTTGTGTCATATTCTGTGTGCATCTTTATGATATGGTAAAACAACCCCCAATTATGTTTGCTTATTAATTAAAATTAATGGTCACAGGTGAACATTAGAAAATTAAAAATAATTTGATAAAACATTGTTCATATATTAACTTTATTAAATATAGGATTTTTAATACATTTAGAAATACAGAAAGAAGTAATATTTCAACATCTTTGTTGACAATTTAAAATTTTTTAAAAATTTGTATTTTGATTTACTTATATTTTCTTTATCAGAGAAAGCAACCAGTGAGATGAACACTGCAGAGGACTGGGGCCTCATCTTAGACATCTGTGATAAAGTTGGACAGTCACGCACAGGGTAAGTAACTTTAGGAATTTCCTCCTCAAACATTTTTAATTCTGTTATTTTAGTCTCATACCCAGGTGAGAGGAATGAAGTTTTTGTTATCTTTTGTAAACTTTTGCAACAGCTGAATTTAACTTAAATTGATTACAAGTAAAAGGAAAATGTATGGGGTTTCTGCTGAAATACTTTGCAATCCTTACTTTGGAGATACTGGCTGATGCATTCAAATTTGGACTTGTGTACAGCAGCTTTTTGTCAGTGTAACAGATAAAATTAATGGATATGTTTTAGCAGTATCAGTGTAAACACAGGAGGCTTCATGAGGCATTTTTCTTACAGAATCATAATCTAAGTTGGAAGTGACCTCCAGAGATCATCTTGTCCAACAGCTTCAAACAGGTCTAATTAGATCAGGTTGCTCAGGACCGTGTGGAGCCTTGAATGCTTCCAAGGTCAAAGGTTCCGCAACTTCTGTGGGCAGCATGTTTCAGTATTTAACTAGTTCTACTTACTAAGTAAGGAAATAAAAAAATAATTCTGCAATTTGTTTGCTGTTTTTTACTGTTCCAATTTGTCTCTTGCATCTTGTCCTGTGACTCTGCAGCTCTAAGAAGGAATCTGGCTGCATGATCTCTGTATACTCTGATTAATTGGTCGTTGAAAGCAGTAAGCCCCACCTTTTGGCTGCTCTTCTCAAAGCTGAAAGCACCTCTCCCATCTTTTCCTTGTATGTGACCCTCCCTGACCATTCTGGCAGCCATGCATTGGACTTAGGGCAGTGTGTAAATAGCCTTCTTGCACTGGGGAGCACCAAAGTGGACAAAATGCTCCAGATGCAATCTTACAAGTGCAGAATGGAGGGAAAGGATCACTTTCCTGACCTTGTTGGTTGTGCTGACCAGTATTCGAACTGGGATGTGGCTGGTTGTCTTAGCTGTCAGGCTGACACCTCTCACCCAGTAGGACCTGCAGATCATTTCCTGCTTTTCATGTGGTCAGGTCCTGGCCTCATTTAAAATGCAATACCTTATCTTTGTTCTTATTGAACTTCCAGCCTGCCCATTTCTCCAGCTTGTCCAGGTGCCTCTGAACATTAGCCACGGCCTCTAGTATATTGATTGTTCCCTTTCAACTTGCTCTGGTCAGTAAGTTACTAAGAGCACTGTTGCTCCCAGCAGAAATCCCTGAAGGATACTGCCTGCTAGCTGGAATTTGCACTACAGGTGACAACTCTTTGAGCCTAGGAGACCATTTTTCCACCAACCTTTATCCAGCCCATATTTCACCAGCTGTGTGATAAGGACACTACAAAGGCTTAATCTGTATGTCAAAAATTTGCTAAAACCAAGGTATGAAGCATCTGCTGTCCTTCATTGTTCTTGCCGTCAGGCCACCAGTGTCTTTGTTATGGAAAACAACAAGGCTCTGTGTTTCTTCTCCTTGTTTTCAGAAGCTATTCTCTGACAGCAGGGCTTTGAAAAATGTACATTTTGGAGATGTGATACTAAATTAAACACATCTTAATATGGGATTGCAAATGTTGCCATTTTTGATTATTTGCGGAGCTCTTTCATAGAATTTATGCATGAACTTACTTTTTGGACAAGAAAAGATAAAGTATAATTTGAACTAGCAACTAAAAAATACAGTTTAAAGACATATTCAGTGTATTTATAGTGCTTTCAGTCAGTGTAGTATTAGGACTTGGAAATGTTTTAAATACACATTCTCGAAGCGTTTCTTGTTGGAACAAAGTCAAGAAGAAAGTTTTGCCACTGATGCCGTGGAAGGCTTCCTGAGAATGACTTGGATTGACTTGTAGAACTGCCAGAAACAGTATGAGATGCCAGACAGCAAAGTCCCACCAGGGACTTTGGTTCCAAAGGACAGGTTTGCAAATAAGCTTATTCCTTGGGATTAGAGATGGTCTCTGGAGAAGTACATAAAAATAGCACAGCACATTGAGACTTCTGTGCTGTTGTGTATAACTGTAGTTAAGATAACAGCTGGCAAGTTGTTAATAATGTTTCATATTAGTCTTTATATGTAAAACTGCATTTCTATTCCTTGAGGATGTTGATGCCAAGCTTGTAACAGTAACTATATTATTGAATGTTTCAGTATTCTATTTAATCACCGAAAGCCTTTCCACAGATGAAATTTAGTCTCACAGCAACATAGCCTGAGCAGTGCTTGAATGTGTGTAGCTGCAAGAGACAGTAGTACAGACAAAGCTAGAGATCTTCTGGTAATGTGCAGCTAAATTCCTGTTAGGATTTGTGAGGTTTGTTTGTGTTGGTTTTGGTCATTTTCTTTTGTGTATTTGTTTTATTAATCTTTTTCTTAATAAAATTGTTTTATAAAAGAAAAGTGGGACTTTAACTTTTGTAATATTTATCCTGCTTGTAATAGGCTGCCAGCTGACTTGTTGCTTAAATTCAGATTCTGTTAAAACTTGCTGAGAGTTGGTTTTCTTTGTTTTTAATGGATTATGTTGTGCAGTCGCAAGGTAAAGCATGACAATGTATCCCATTAAGAAGTTTAAATGAGATATGCTTAGCTGTTTGAAATTCTCCTGCAGTTTAAGTTCCTCTGACAAGGATGCAAGTCTTCTTAACTGGGATCAGCTTTAATCTTTTAACCAATTCTGCTCCAGTACAAGCTGTTTGTTACTGTTCTTGGCAGTTTAGATTACAAAAATCTCTCCTTTGTGGGTTTTCTTTGTACTAGTCTGTAAGCTCCATTGCATCCTGCAGCATTCTAGATCTGGATTGCCTTACACCTGAAGTACAGCAGCCTAGAAAGTAGCACTTCTGGTATAGCACATTGTCTGCCAATTTACTGGTATCCAGATTAATTGTTGGAAATCTGTTATGCTACAAAGATAAGATAAATTAAGATAAATTAGTTACAGTTCCATAACATAATTGCTACTGTTATTTTTTATGTTGTAATACTTTCCATACTGAGAATTACAAATTGCTACAACTATTATCTTGCTTCCTTTAATCCAAAAAAACTAAAACAGATTTTTAGGAAGTTAGAAGTCCACTGAATACCTCTCTTTGACTACTTTCTCTGTTTTTTGTGAATTTCAAAATGAGAGTTGCTATTAGAATTTTTATAGAAAACACAGGAAAGACAGAAAATATGTCAATATTTTAAACAATATATCTTGTTTACAAGGTCATAGCCTATATGAAATACTACACTATGTAGTACAGACGTAACATTTCCTGCACATTTCACATATCAGGTTCTTAGATGATCTAAAATTTGTTTAATGATGAGATAACACTTTTTTTAATCTCTGAATTTCCTTTAGGAACTTATACAAATCAGCAGTTGGACATCACATTGTTTGCATCTTGTTTTTTGCCAATATTAGCTCAATGAGCAAGTTGCCTTTTCAGCATAGAAACATGATTAAAACAAAGGTTTTACTGTTAGAGGCATTCCTTCTCTGTCTCCTGGTTTTGTACATCATTCTTGAAAACTTGGTTATTTAAACAAATTTTAAAGTTTTAATCACGTGGTCTGATTTCTGAGGCTGTCCTTTGCAGGGCTGGGAGCTGGACTTCAATATCCTTGGGGTCCCTTCCAACTAAAGATGTTCTGTGATTGTTTATTTGACTATGACTGTATATTTGACATTTTAAATCTGACTACAGGAAAGATAGCAGTTTTTGCATAGTGTTGCTTTTCTGCAATGAAAATGCTTACAAAACTGAATCATCTCAAAATAGCATTATAAAATTTAATGGTTCATTAAACAGAATAAAGGGAAAAATTAATGGAAAGGTATGATATACTTTAGCAAAGATATTCCTCCCCCTTATTCAGTCAATTCAGTGCTAGCCAGTTCCTGACTCTAACTGGGTTTGCATTTGGCTTTGAGTCACTTGTTTTGTTTATTTCATGAGACATATCAGTCTACATTGAAACTATCACAATTTCAGTTTGTTTCCAGAAAAGTTATTTATGGCTGAAAAAAATGAAGTCAGTGGCTGAGAGGCTACAACAAGGGTTGAGAAAATAGAAATGTTCATTGCAGCACTCTGTTGGGGATGGTTATTGGAAAATTGTTACTGAGAAATGGTGTGTCCATATTGCTGCTTGCCCAACTTTGTCTTCATTCCTTAAGGATTAATCACTGCCTCAGCAAGGCAGCATTCTGGTTAGCTGTTTCTTCTTTGGTTGCTTTTGTGCCTGTTCATGCAAGAGAGAAATTGCTTACTTCATAGTTTTTCTGCTGTGTTCATTTTTTGCCCCTCATATTATGCAATCTCAGTAGCTTTTTACATTGTAACTGCAGTGCCTGTCTAACAGCCCAACCAGGAAGCTTTATCACCAGCCTGTTTCTGAAGGAGCAAGGAGGAAAGCTGAGTCCCACAGAGTTACCTTAGACTGTAAACAAGCAATAAATTTCTGAACATAACTGAAATGTTTTGTACTGAGTAGTATTTTAGGTTGCAAATGCTGCTACTTGTGTCCTTGTTAAATAAAATGCAATCATATTTTTTTTTCTACTTTCTAAAACTAAACCTGAAATTCATTATGAGTATTTTCTATGTGAATTGGTATATGATACTCTATGATGCCACATATGATACATAGCTTCTATTGTATCTTGCCATATTTTCACCCCACTTATTTGTTATTGCTAATCATTGTGGTGCCTCAAATTATGATCATAGCATCATTGGAGCGGAACTGTGGCCAAATATTTGTATAGTACAATTTGGAGAGATGCCTAATAAGTAGATAGAATTCTACACTCACAGAATGAATGCTTTCCTCTTGTTTTTGCATAGTGCTTCTCATAATTTACACACTAAATTCTAGGATGAATTAATTAGAAGTAAAAAAAAATAATTACTTGGCTTGTCTATAATAGGTTTTCTTACTCTGTGTGACTAAAGATCAGTACACCTGGATTATTTTATCTACATGTAACCAAAAGAGTTCTTATTTTAAACATCTGAATATTTAAAAACATTTACCACTCAAGTATTGATAATTTCTTTTAAATATATGAACAAGTAGATGGTACTTGAGATGTGGATGATCATTTGGCTTTGAGGCTTTCTTACTACTTTTAATAAGACTTGGGATTCCTTTGTTAAAAAAAAAAAAAATCTTAGGCTCATGATCCTGTTCCTGAACTGCTAAGCTCTTCATCCTGCACCCTGCCTTTATAAATACTGGCTTCACAATGGGCAAGCACTTTTCTGAGCTTGCAATCATATCACAGTGTTAGTCCTACTCATAAAGTAATGGTTAAAGAAAGTAGTTATTTCTAACAATTTTAGCATGTATTCTTTCTCAACTAAAGTGAACATATGAGAAGTCTTGGTTAATTAATAGATAAAAGTAGTACTTGCCTTAAAGCCTTCATCTGTAATAATTGGTATGTGAAGGTATACACTGAATGATATGTACTTGTGCTCTGTGACAGCACTTTCTATAATTAGCGCCACTAAATATGAGGTGGGCATTTCTGTAAAATGTAGACACTGCCAAATATAGTATAGCCAAGCAGTGGTGTAACTTATACCTGAGTTTCATGTTAGATTTTGGATATCAGTTCAACAGAAAAATACTTTTGCTTCCAAAGACAACCATGCTGTAAATGTAAACTCCATAACTGTGTAAAACCTCTTAGTTTAATTTAACTTCTCTTTTCATCCTTTCTTTACTTACCCTCTTTCAGGGTTATCTTTCCAGGGCTAGTCAACAGATAATGATTGTATGCCCTTGGTAATTCCTACTTCAGCCTGGCTCAGCTTTCCACTGCTTTATAGATGGAGCAAAATCACATAGATTTTAAATCTAATGCTAAACTTTCTGAAGTCCCCTTTCAAATTCTTTGTTGAAGTTGCTTTTCATGTTATTTCTGTCTACCACAACATAGCTAAGACTTGAATTCTATATTTAATTGTTTGAAACTTTAATATATATTGTCTAATATATATCTAATATCTAAAATTTCTAAATTTTTAGAAATTATTGGTTCATTACATGTTTCTTTATAAATCTTATTCTGCAGATAAAAAGAGACTATGAGGAACATGGGGTAATTCAAGATAAAAGATAAAAGTAGCAAAAGGATGTTGGTAAATCAGTATGTAAGGAAATGTTCTTACATATGTATGTGAAATATAGAGGGGTACATTGACTACAGAGAATTCCAGTTTTCTAATTGTAAGGGATGTTATGCATTTCTGGAGTATTTACAGTAATTTGCTCTAAGTACAAGAGGTAATATAAATTACTGAGAGGTTTTGATAATTAAGAGGGCTACAGATAGAAATGGCTATAACTGTTTATGGTGTTTAATTTATTTTTATATGTTCTTGTTTTAAATCATAAACTACTAAATAATTTACTTGTGGTGTTCAGGAGATCTTGCTATCTGTTAATGTTGTCAGTGTTGTCATGTGTGCAAATGGAAGTGTTTATTCCATTCCATATTTTTAAAGCTATCTTGTGTCTTTTAGGCCTAAAGACTGCCTCCGCTCTATTATGAAGAGAGTGAACCATAAAGACCCGCATGTTGCTATGCAAGCATTAACAGTAGGTTCTTTTAATGTAGTTCATTTTCTTCCTGAAAAGTTATGTTGCAAAAAAATTTCTAAGTTTTAATCTTTCTTTCATTAGCTTCTAGGAGCATGTGTATCAAACTGTGGCAAAATCTTTCATTTAGAAGTCTGTTCAAGAGATTTTGCCAGTGAAGTAAGCAATGTGTTGAATAAGGTAATGTATTGCATTGACTTTTATATTTCACCTGTAAGTGAAATTAGATAGAGAATTGGGGTAATCTGAAAGTGGAATGGAATCTACTTTTAGAGGACTGCAAAGATCAGGGAGGAGAAGGAGAGAAGATTACTGTAAAGACTGTGGCTCTCAGAACTTCCTGAATGCCACTTCATACTAGTTAACATAGGTATTCTGTTTGGGGGAGGTGTGGCATGTTAATTTATAAATAAACTACTATATTTTCACTTTAAATAACATCAGTAAAACGTTAAATACAAATATGATGAAATGGAGAAAGGATAGGGGGTTCTATGTAATCTTATTTTACTTTATTTTGGGTCTAGCACATACTGTACTGGCACAAACACAATGCTGATGTATTATTCTCCCTTTCTAATAAAAACTGAGTGCTAAACTTGACTACAAAGTAAGGTATTTATATGTTTAATATTGACAGTAACATGCAATTACTTGAAATTAAGATTAGATTCTTACATTAGTTAACAAGTTTGTACTATCCATGCAGGGTCATCCAAAAGTTTGTGAAAAGCTGAAAGCCCTTATGGTGGAATGGACTGATGAATTCAAGAATGACCCACAGCTTAGTTTAATATCTGCTATGATAAAAAATCTAAAGGAGCAAGGAGTTACTTTCCCAGCTATTGGTTCACAGGTATATTAGATTTTTGTGGTTGTTCTCAACGTGTGTCACAAATTCTTTTTATCCTCAGCTCTGTATTTTACAGTTTGTAGTCTTGAATTCTAGAATGTTTGGCAAACTCTTGAATTCTAGAATGTTTGGCAAACAAAACGAAAGCCACCTTGTCTTAATAAAACTTTGAGGAGTGAAATGCTCTAAATTATTTTAGATTTTTATATAGCAGATTAATACAACGCAAAATGGTGAACTTAATGCACTGTCAGTTTTTTGTTGGATTCATTTTTACATCTTTTACTTTTGGTTAGGCTGCTGAACAGGCAAAAGCAAGTCCAGCTCTAGTTGCCAAAGATCCTGGTACAGTAGCCACCAAAAAGGAGGAGGAGGATTTAGCTAAAGGTGAGTGCATTTATTTGC
Organism: Lonchura striata; assembly: GCF_050655825.1. Classification (NCBI taxonomy): domain Eukaryota; kingdom Metazoa; phylum Chordata; class Aves; order Passeriformes; family Estrildidae; genus Lonchura; species Lonchura striata. The sequence goes on along the minus strand of NC_140704.1, from coordinate 20,562,110 downwards.
TGACATGATGCATATTGATTTATTTAAAGGAACAGTAGCAAAATCTGTCTGTGTTACTAATGGTTTCTTCAACAGTCAACCCACCAAAGTCTTAAAGAGATCTGTGTCTCAGAAGCATGTCTGCATGAGTTTCATAATGTTTGTGTCCACACTGCCCCTTCTTAAATATGATCATTTTCTGCAAAATTGAGCTGAGTTTAATGTGAGTGAAACTTCTCAGCTCAGTCAAGCTTAATTGAAAATGACCCAGAAATGTGAAATTATTAAGGAATGATAGGGAGGAAAATAAAGGAAGGGGCAAATTATTGCTTGTTTAAACAAAAATAATTCTGTTAATTATGAATTAAGGAGGGACTTTACTATGAAAGTGACCAAGCACAGGTTTCTCAGGGAAACCTGTCATGGTGTCTTTATTCTAGGAGATATTAAAAAGTTGTCTTTGGCAGTCACCTGTGGTGACCCTGCATGAACAGGGGATTGGACCAGATGACTTCCAGAGGTGCCTTCCAAACTCGGCCAATCTGTGTGAATCTGATTCTGTGAATTCATGCTAAGGGCTTCTGTCTAACAGAGAACCAGTGTGCACTGGAACAGCTGTATCCTTTTAATGTTTCAAGCAATCTGGAAAAGTTCAACACAGTGTAAGATGTAAAGTAAGAATGTAAATATTTTACAGCAGTTCAAGATTGTAACAATAATATAATGATAAAATTGGATGACTTTGTGGAGTTATTCTATTTGTGCTTAAATGCCCTTTATTCTTCCTGTCCATGTTGGAAGCCTCAGTAAATCCATAGGCAGAATTCTGCTCTGTTTGTTATTTACCATTAATTTTAAGAGGAAGACATAAAGTCATTAAAATGCAACAGGTATATAAATTATACTAAAAATTTTCACATAATTCAATTATTATATCAATCAAGCCATTTTTATAGGGAATTTTCATCTGAGTAACTCTTCTTTTGTAGCTATTGAGCTGTCACTAAAAGAACAAAGGCAGCAGCAAACAACACTTTCCAGTTTGTATCCAAGCACCTCAACCCTTTTAACAAACCACAAACATGAAGGCCGAAAGGTTCGTGCAATCTATGATTTTGAGGCTGCAGAAGATAACGAACTGACTTTTAAAGCTGGAGAACTTATAACTATACTTGATGACAGGTAAGTTACATAGAATGCCTATTAGGGTTATGTTAAACTGTAAAAATTAATTAGAAATAATTATATATTCTATGTAGAAACATACCTTGAAATACAATTAATGGAAAATATTTTTGTATTAATACTTTTTGTTATCTTCTCAATTTTTTTACAAATAAATGTATTTGCATAAAATTCTTCTGCAAATATTTCTGCATATATGCAAGTTACATTTATGTGCTAGTAATATAAAAGCCTTTACTGTGCAATCCATAGGAAAGTTCCATGTGAGTTGTGAGTGTGGGATTTCTGATGTATGGGGGCTTTACTTTTTTTTTTAATATTTAGTGATCCAAATTGGTGGAAAGGTGAAACTCATCAGGGTATAGGATTGTTTCCATCTAATTTCGTAACAGCTGATCTTTCTGCTGAGCCTGAAATGAGTAAGTAACTTCACATTTACATATATATGTTTAACTCTGCCATGGCTCATGGGTGATTTCCTTTCCCTTATGATGGAGTTCAGTTGCAAGTTAATTTGATAATTGGATAAAACTGAGGAGCCCTTGCTATGCTATCGCAAACAACAGTCAGACCAAAGTTGCCCAAATTGTCTTTGCAAAATAATTTGCTTTACTATCTTATTATAATCATGAACTTGCTGAAAAATGCTGCTGTCTGCTGCTGGCTTTGTCAGCAGCTGCTTTGAGTCTCCTGGAATCACTCCATTGACACCTAGATAGATGGACGTGGACAACAGCAGCTTTTTTTCCAAATTGCCTTTTTGTCCAGTTGCAATGGTGCATATCTAATTGAGATGAAACTGGAGGCCCCATGGCAGGTAGGACTTGGAGACAGATTACCAGTGTTCAAATAGTTCAAGAAAGCTACATACTGTAGGTATGTACTCATGCATAGTGGACAGAGGGATTTTCTGCATGCAGCTTATTTATATCCATCCAATCTACTTTAAATATTTAATAAAAATATTAAATGTTAGATAAGACTTCAAGATTCTAGAGCTGATTTCTGTAAATCTCATGGGTTTGCAAGATTAATCTTCTGTGTTCTCAGTTTGAGGGTGCTAGAAGTATGAGCAGGTCAGCAGAATCACATGCTGTAGCAGTCATTTGTGCTATGCTAAGACTATCTAATAAGAGTAATATTTGGCTTTTTTGCTAAATATAGAGCTTTTTTGTCTCCACTACAGAGGAGTGAGATGCTTTGCATATAGGATTTGGTGAAGAAGGAATAGAGAAACTTGAGACCTTTTGATTGTGGACTTTGCTTTGGAGAAAAGAAAACTCAGTTTGTCATAGATGATTTTATCAGTTTTGTCTTAAACTTGACTGGCTAGCCCTATTGTTTCCAATCACTCTTTCCAAGTCTTCTATCCTGATGTCCTTTTAAATACGTATGTTATGTGTAGAGAGACTATGTTAAAGCCATTTACTTGCTAAAACATATTTCTACTGAGCTTATGTGAACTGATCTATTTTTTTATAATGTGATTTACAGATAAGAAAATTATTTAGGTCTGTGGCTTTCAAATGTCAATGAAATATTAATTTTTAAAATTTTCACAGTAGAGGTTTCAAATGCAAGGAACCTATAACCTATAACCTATACTAGTTATATAATATTTATGTCAATGTTTCTTTTTCTTTTATAAAATTGAATCTGGATGTTTATCTTGCAGTGAAAGCTGAGAAGAAAACAGTGCAGTTCAGTGATGAAGTTCAAGTAGAGACAATAGAGCCTGAGCCAGAACCAGTTTATATTGATGAAGTAAGCATGGGAAAAATACTGATTGGTATAAAATGCATTGCTCGGACATTTAAATATGTGATGTTGAACCCTTTCATCTTGTTGTTCAAAAATATGATAAAAAGAGTGTGGAAAGAGGTTTCTTTAAAGTAATAAATAAAATCTTCAATATTCTCTTCTGTTAGAGAGTCTTGAAGTTCTCAGGAATTTCTGTAACTGAACTTGGAACTGCATTCCGTTTAGGGCTCTACATGAAGGTTGTACATCTGTTTACCACCAAGCTGGAATCTTAGTGCTGAGTAGCACATCTACTTTCAAATTTTACTTGAAGTACTTCAGGATCCAATAGAGATGCCCATCTTGACTGCTCACTTAGATGTATTTCCAGTATAAACACCACTGTCTACCCTCAGACTAAAAGATCTTTTTCTGTCCCTGAAAAAATCTGAAATTCTGTTCCTCTGTAAGTAATATTTAGAAAGATATTTACAATCTCACCACAATGATCCTGTAGGGTTTCCAGAAACATTCAGTCCAGGAAGTTTTCCCCCTTTTTGTTTTTTAACCTTAACCTGAGTTCTGTCATTTTTTTTAAAAATGAGAAATCAGTTGCTGCCTTCCTAAAGTCCTATTTAAGTCCCACCTCCAAATCTCTTCTTCCCAGGAGATACTTGTTTGTGAACTGATGAAATAGATTATCTGAGGCCTGTCTTGAGGTGCCTTCCAATTTTTTTTTTTTCTGTGAGTCTATTGTTGATTTTTGGTTTAGTGTCTTCTGTTTTTAAATTTGCCACAGTATAATTTTTAAGGAAGTAGGTAATTTGACTTTTCCCCACTTTTCCATGGTTTATGGAGGACAAAACATGGTTTTATTTTCTACTTTCATACAACCTATATAATTCAATGTCAAAAAGACTATTTATTTGATAGTGCTCAGCTAACAAATGATTAAAAATAATTTATGTGTAATGTTTTTGGTACTTTAATTAATATAGTTCAGTCCAAGACATATTTTTCAAAGACTTTATGCCTGTTTGTTTTCTAAACTTTGATGTTTTTATTACATAAGGGTTGCACTTGAACTCCTTACTTAAGCTTGATTTATTCTGAAGTAAATCCTGAGATGCCTCCAAATATCATTTTAAAACAGCATTTCATTACATTGGTAATGACATGGCTCATGTACTGAATAGGCCTCATGCACTTAAAATTGCTTTTCAGTGAATTTGAACTACTTCCTCAATGTATTCTTTCAAAACATTTCCACTAATCCCACTAGGTGGTGGTATTGCATATGTAATATCTAGGCTGGAGAACTAGGAGCTGCTTAGGAAACAATACATGTTTAGAAGGACTTTTAGGAATAAGGGAGTATTCTGCGCATTCCATTTGTTACCATTATTTTTTATCATTTACCTTTTCTTTATTCAAGCATCTTCATTCCTGTAAAATAGCATGTATCATTTGCATTTTCTTAAAGTTAGTCTAGTTGATTCTAAAGTGCCAGGAAATCAAAATGACTGTTGTGAACAGCTGCTTTAATTTACTATCCTGAAAATGCTAATTCCCTTGCTGCCACATTTGCCCTAATAATACAATTTGTGTTCCAGGATAAAATGGACCAACTCTTGCAGATGTTACAAAGCGCTGATCCATCTGATGACCAGCCAGACCTCCCAGAATTGCTTCATCTTGAGGGTAACAGAAAAGAATGAGTTTTTTTATTGATGTTTTCTTCACTGGTAATTTTCTGTATCAATGCAAATTGAAACTAAGCTGAAACTACTTCAGCTTCATGTGCATGCGAGAAGCATGCCTGAGAAAAGTGCCTCAGCCATAATTATCTTCTCATTTCTTGTTTCCCACATCTATGAGACCAAAGTACAAAATGTTAATTTAAAACAGATCTACTTTTCTCTAAAGAAAACTGTTTCCTATATTTTTTTTCCCTTTTCAAGACATATAAATACTTAATCAAATTAATCCATCATTTTTTTTTCCTTCACAGAGTAGCACAGCATGATTGGCAAAAGGAGTGTCAGGAAGATTCCATGAGAGGAAGCAGAAATACTAGGAAAGTTTAGAATAGGCCTGTGGGTGTCCCACATGCTTTTCAATTGCATGTGAATTTCTGGAGGAGTTGCATATTAACAAATAACTCAGAGAGTGCTACAAATTATCCTACTCTTTGAGTCATTGTTCAGACTACCTATTAATAGAGATATTATAGATAATTTTACCTAGGCTGATAGATACACCAAAATTTTTAAAATGGAATTTGGAAAAGGAAGAAAGGAAACTTACCTATTATGAGACAGAACATAGGCTTAAACTGACAATTCAGATGATACCAGACTTTGTTAAGAAAATGGCAGTTTCTACATCTATCTAGAAGTTAATATTCAGAAGTTTATAAACCTATGAATTTTTTAATTATCTCCTATCTTTCCACACCCATCTGGCTCATCATGACTGTAAATTAATCCTGTTCTAGGAATTCACATCAGCGACATGTCTACACATACTCTAGTTCCACTGAAACTAGAGATAAAATAACACATGGCAGGTTTTATTCTTTCAAGTTCCAAATATAGCTATAGAGGCTGTTGTCTAAGAAGCAGATTGCCTGTATCTGATCCAGGACAGAGGCAGAGAAATTAAAGGTATGCTTGTCAACCAGCGTACAGATACAGTTTACTTTAGGAGTTACTTCAAAATGCATTGTGAGATCATTAAAGCAATGGTGAATTTTATATTGAACCATGGAACTGCTCCTAGAATCTGAAAGCAGCAGTGTGGTCAGATGATTACTCCCCAGCTACCTGCAACAGCACTTGCCAAACATATGGCTACATATAGTTCTACAATGCTAATTCAAGATTACTTGCTCTACACTTAATTAGGCTTTTGTGAACTACTGTTTTTGGAATAGGTTCTGAAAATTTTGCTGTAGATGTGTTTTGAGCTCTTGGCTCCTACCAGTGGTGGCAGATGCTGATCAACATTTGGCAGAAAAAACACTTCATTTTCTTCTGCCATCCACATGTCCAGTCACAAATGTCTTTGGAGAGCTCATCCTAACGTGTTCAGGAGCCCAGAGTTTGTAGTTGGCAGCAGAGCAGTTGTGTTAACAGACACCTCAACAATCTTTGTCGTACCTTTTGTTACACTTTGTGCTATACATAAAGGTATACAGAACTTCGGGTTTTGCATCTTTTCCCAGCATTTCTGCCAATTTATTCCTGATCTCAGGTTCAAAGAAGCAGATGGGTACCTGTCATACAACTCCTTTCACCTGGGGGGTTGCCTTCAAGGAACCCAATAATGATGTCCTTTCACTTGTCATGCTCAGATGTTTTCAGGACCTCCTGCGTTTTTAATATCCAAAATTTCCCTTTCAGCTTCTGTGTCTGTATATTCTACATTTGACAAACTCTGCCTTTCTGCTAATTAGCCTTGGTTTGCTTGGCAGTTAGATGAGCCCCATGTCCTTGTGCTGAAAGGAGGCAAGGGGTGAATTTTTGGTTTATTTTAATGCTTTTTCATTCTGATTCTGGTAAGATACTCTGTTTTTTGCACATACCAATGGTTTGAAAAATCTCCTTCCCCAAATTAGAATTCTAATGAGACAAATGTGCTATTAATGTCTTTAATGTGCACATGATTGAATCATTGCAACCAGTTTTCTCCTTCATTGTTTTCATAGTCTTCTTGTAGTAAAGTTGGATGAGCACATGATCTAGGTTGCAGTGTCAAATCTTCTTCCTTGAAGAAGAGATCACCTTTCAATTAATGTGAACCTTTTATGCGACATAGTTTCAGTTTTATACTTCCTGGATGTTAAATGTGTTTTGTTTCACTTTAGTTTTATTTTAAAATAGACTTTTTAAATTGTGTCAGTACTGAAAACTTTAGCTGGGTCTCATTCTCCAATTGTTCTTGGTGGTACCTCTGTTATTAAAATTTTTTTGATGTACAGATCATAGTAATGAACTAAAGCAAAATTGGTCTAGCATCTATTTCAATGTAATTTTTTTTATTGCTTTCTAACTTTGCAGTGTGGAAATGTTTATTACTCTGATATATTTTAATGTCTTTCTATTCTAGCAATGTGCCACCAGATGGGACCTCTCATAGATGAAAAATTGGAGGACATAGACAGGTAAAAAGAAATGTTATGTGCTTTGACCAAAATTAAAATTCATTCTTAGAAGCCAGAGTTGTTACTTGATAATATCTTAATTTCTATAAATACTGGCAAAGAAAATACATGTATTTACTAGCAGTTTCTCTAAGAAGAGGTCTGAAGATTTTTTTTCCCATAATATCATAATAATTTATAATGTTGTACCATTTGACTCGCTGGCATTTATCAGACATCACTTAACAATAAGAAAATGTTACTTAACACACCTCATTAAATTACTTTGTGTTGTCTGTCTTATAATAAAGTTTTCTAAATTGTAGAATGAAATCTATTTTCTAGGAAGCATTCAGAACTTTCAGAGCTCAATGTTAAAGCAATGGAGGCTCTTTCTTTGTATAACAAATTGATGAATGAGGACCCAATGTATTCCATGTATGCAAAACTACAGAACCAGCAGTATTACATGCAGTCATCTGGTGTTGCTGGCTCTCAGGTATGGATGTAACCTTTAATAGCTGTTGACCTTATCAAGTTCACACTGGCTGAATAGTGTTTTCTGTTTTTTTTGCATAGTACGTAAAAAAAAATAGAAGTTTGTTTTCAGCTACAAGCTTTGGATGCTCTTCTTTTGTGGGTTCTAAAGCTTTAAGTGTTTTTCTGTTACATTCCTTTAGCTCAAGGGAAAAACCCATCTTGGGCTTTAAGTTGCATAAAATTAAAAAATAAAACTGCCAGGCTTTGCATAGTGGGGCAAAGAAAATAAACAACCAAATGAGTACAATTTCTCCCCATCTACTCATAGATTATTCAACATGAAAATGCTATGAAAGAATTACCATTTTTAACTCCAGTACTTTAAATGTTAAATGCTCTTCACTGATATTTGAAAAAAAAAAAAAAAAGGAAACAAATATTTGAGCGGATGTCTTTATGTTCTAAAGTCAGATATTACAAATTTTCTTGTAATTTATTTCTAATACTGCTTTATTTAACTTCCTAGGTTTATCCGGGGCAAACTCAAGGTAATGCGTATTTGGTGGCAGGGAGTGCACAGATGGGCCATGTTCAAGGTTACAATCTTCCACCAGAACAGCTCCCTTCTCTCAGCCAAGGCACAGTTACTCCATCTGCCAGCTCAGTAATTCCTGGTCAGCCTGCACAGACGTCTTACACAAAGTAATTTTAGATATTTTTATTTTCTGCATGCAAAATATGTAATTTATGTAGCTCTATACTTTTTATATAAAACATAGAGAAAAATTATATTACATGATTCAGTAGTAGCAGTAATAAATTTTAATATATTTTTAATATATTAAAATATAAAATAAAATAATATATATCTGCTGCTCTGGCTGGCTCTGCATAATTTCTGAGAGTGTATATTCTGCTGTTCCTTTGTCAAATATCTTACCACAGAAGAATGGGGAGAAATCTGCTCATTTTGTGAAAGAAGTGAATGGGCTATGAATACTTATTAAAGCTTATATAACTTGCCCAATTAAGGAAGCTAAAAGAGGCTTTCTACATTTGGCTGGATGGCCAAAGACACTAAGTCTTGGTTAGATACCTATATTGTGAAAACGTTCTGGGGTTTTGTTAGTTAGTTTTTGTTTACTCTCTGTGGAAAGTAATTTTATTCTAAAAAAGTTGGGGGAGACGTTCATCTTGAGTCATGAATGTATTTGTTAGTCTTTGTCCCCAGGGATACTTATTTGGAATAGTAAAGCATACAATGATAAAGTGAGTTTCTGCATATTTATCTGACTTGTTCTGCTATTTCAAACAGCTTTTGGGCTTTGTTTTTTTTCATGAACAGAATGGAAGATAGATGGTATTCTATGTTGCACCTTAAAATAAATCAGAAGTACAAATACATGGACTAATTTTAAATCCTTGGGGAGTGTATATTGTGTGTTTAAATCTGAGGGGTGTGTTTGAGTTTTAATGGGAATATTCATTGACTACAGTTTAAATATGAAACATGTTCCAGAGTTAGAAGATTTTTGTGTGTATAAATAGAACAACTGAAGAAGCAGTAAGATTTTTCTGCTCTGTTGGTAAATTGCTTGTTAATTCTGCCTTAAATAGTTTTTATCTTTTTTTTTTTTTTTTTTTTTTTAGTGCAATGGTTGGTTCTGTTGCTGGAAGTACCTACTCTAATCAGCCTTCAGTGTATAGTCCACCACCTGGTACTGTTGATGTTGCTGCTTATCAGAATGCTGGAACTAGTATGTCCCAGGTGCCAAACTATAACTTAGCATCTACAGCTCTGCCACAGACAGCAGGCAGTCAGCAGGCACCTCCACAACAACCACAGCCTCCACCACCTCAACAGCCACAGCACAGTTACTCACAGAAGGCTCTGCTATAGGACCCAGGACTTCCGATTCCTAATCTTCTTTAACCTCTGCTAAAGGCAGTTGGTGATTCTATGAGTTTCTTCATTTAATCTCTTAAACTTTGTTTATCCTCAGCTTAATAAGAATCTCTCTTGGTGAACAAGTTCAATTTGCACTGACTTTTTTAGGATTTTTTTTTTAATTTTGCAGAAGAACTGATATATTTAGGAAATTTATTTCCTTTTAAAATGCCTAAAAATTGGTACAAGATTATTTATGTATGGTTAAATTGGCTAGTTTGTGAAAATTCAACCATTGCAAACTATTGTGGCATATATGTTATGTACATATAGTGTGTGATTGCAGTAGTGCCCATTCGTATAACTATGGTGGTCATGTGAATATATTTAACACAATGTTTAAAAATAATTTGCTATACTATTTTATTTTAATCATTAACTGACAACCATATTTCATAGTTTTGTCTAGTTTTAAGACAGATGCAATGTTTTTTTCCAGTGCAGGAAATACAGTAATTCTGCTTATCATGGTTACAATTACAAGCTAAGGTCTATATATAAATTTACAAATTTCAATACATTTTACTACTTGTTGAATTGAACACAAGTGTATCATGACTCTTAGATAGCTTGTCTACCAAAGTAAATCTGTTAACTAGTAAATGATTTGGGGGGGGATAACAGCAAATTATGATTCTGCTTCAGATATAAATACTAACTTAAAACTGCTATTCAGAGGCTGCTAAACATATCATGGGACCATGAAACAGAACAGCATTTTATCATGAGAAGTATGTAATTTATTTTTCCAAGTTGTTTTTTTAAATGAGAACCAGAACTGTATTCTATGCGTGTTGGTAGAGATTACACCAAAGAAGGACAGAGGAATTGATTTGAAAGAGAAACAATGGAGTTTTAAACTGGAACACACAACATGAATTACACTATTTTATTCAAGTCTTTTTAATTAGAACATAGAGAATTATGGACATGTAAATCACTTTGCTGAACAAACCTTCAGGGCTTCATTATCTCTCTTGTGGCCTTGCTTAGCAATTTGTTCTGTTTACTGTTCTAACACAAACACTTCTGCCTTAAATGTCTGTTTCAATTATCAGTTGTACCATTTGAGTTTATTAACCCTTCTGTAGTTTGAATAGTTTTTCATCTCAATCCACTTTTAGGTTACTTTACATTCTCTTCTGCAGCAACATGCATTAGCCTGTTTTCAACCCTTGTAACTTAGCCACATGGCTTTGTAAAGCATAGTATTTTCTTTCTGTGGATGAGGTGTTGCAAAAGAAATGTGGTAATGGAAGGCAGCGTTTCAGGTCTGCTTGAGCAGAGTTTCTTGTACAAAGACTGTTGTTACTTTGTGTTTGTATTCCATCTTGTAATGCATCCTGGTTTCCTCTTTTCCAGCAGCTCTAATTCCACTAGAGCAATACTAGATGTCTTCAACATCAGGTCCCTTTTTAGTAATGTGTGTGTGTCAGAAGTTGTTTTGTGTACTATATTTTAGTGTGATGCTTCTGGAATTAAATGTTGCAATTGTACATTATACTATAAAATGATATCTGTTATCCCATATACTCCTGCATCTGTTCACAGTTGCCTAACATGCCTTTGTTTCACTATTTGAATTGACGTCAGTGTTTTGCCAGATACTTTCAGATGACTGCTTTGTATAACTTCTGACTGGGGTGGTTACAGAATGTGCCCATGGTTGATCTATTCCAGTTGGGGATGTTCTAGCCAGCTGGTTGATCAAATGCTAGGATTTTCACATATGTGTTTTCTCGAAGATTATTAAGCATCCTTGCAAACTGTCATTAATTATTTCAGTACTTGGTGTCATCACAAAAGGCTGTGAAATTTGAAGGGAAATACTAAAGAAAAAATAATAATCTGACATACTGTGTCATGGATGATTTTTTATGGCTTGAAGGAGTGATGTCTTTAGAAAGGACTTGTGGTATAATTTAGATCGTGTTCTCTGTATGCATTAGGCATCTTATTCCAAAATCAGATATTCAATGTATAGGAATGTGTAATTTATACAGAAAATTGAAAATAATTTTTTTTATCCCCTTGTTCTTAGTTCCTGATTCAAGAAGCTTGAAGCATCAAGATAGTCTTTTTGATATTGTTGTATTCTTCGGTTGTCACGTGTTCCCTAATAAGGGCATGTGGAACTTCCCTACAGAAATGACCAAGAAAAAATATATTTTGTTAGAAATATGTCATTGTTTTTGAAACTTTTGAAGCTCTTCCTTGATCTACAGAAACACTAGATCCTGGTTTCTCATTTGAACACTGAAACCTTATGTGTATCACAGTTCTTCTGCTCTGCAACTTGCTTATTTTGACCATTCATCCATTTTTTATAAAAATTGAAATCACATTTCATGTTCATCATGTCAAAAAAAAAAACCTACTTGCTACAAATCAGTGCTCCTTTAAATTCAGTATTATGGAAGTTCTGAAAAAAGAGAGACATTTTCTATTTTCCTTTATACTTTTATTAAAGTCACTGCTTTAAGGTATCTCCTGTAGCAGGCTGGGAATTTTAGTTGAGTTTGAATCAGAGTTCATTGTCTACAACTGGTGGAGTAGGTCTATAATTTTAGGTTCTGAGTCTTAGTATTTCTGCTGCAACCTACATTTTCCATTTCACGTGCAATTTTCAGATTAAATGGAATTTGAAGCTGTATTACTTCATGTTGATTTTTTAAATCAGAAAATATCTTCCTGCTTGGTTGTGCCCTGTATGCTTGATACTCTGAGATGATGCCTTCACCTACTTTGCTAGATGCTGTCATTGCATGAATTCCTGCAGTCATCCTCTCATATTCTCTCTGATAGCTTAAAAATGATACTTCAGTTCACCTCCTCTATGCTGGTTTGTTGTCATGAACCTGGAGATGCCATTGCTGGTGCTTCTCTGCCATGATTTATTCCCAGATTCCGTGTTTATGCCTTGCTTTGACCAAGTTCACTTACATTCTACCTTACTATGGTATTGAACACTGAAATGTTAGTGAGCAGGGGAAAGTACACATACAGTTACTGTGTGAAAAAGCTTTTTAGCAATTAAATGAAGTGTCAGTATGTAAACCGTTTAAAAGTAGGGAATCATTGGAAATGTTACTCATGTTCCAGTAGGAGACCTGATTTTTAAATGTCTTGTTTCTTTACATGTAAATTGTCGATTTAAGGCTAAACTGTCTTCCAGATATTTTGTATAACCCTTTTTTACTTCACCCTTTCATTAAGGATCACAAAAATACTAATTAACTTTGGAAGGGGTGTTTCATTGGCTTGGTTAGCATGAACTGGAACAAACTCTGGAAAGTGCCTTCTGTGCATTTCACTGTTATGATCAAAATTTTTTTAGCCATGTGTATCATCTCAATATATGTGGGCGTGACAAAGGTATCAAAATTTACTATAAAACCTCAAAGTAAAATACTGGGGTACTATGTTGAAATTTTCTGTATTGATGTCATGGCAGTGTGTTCCAGAGTGTGCAGCTGCAGGAACAGTCACAATACATTTGCCCACCTCTGTTTAGTAACTGGTGCTGTGTAGATGTGTCTGTAATGTCATTGGCCAAAGCACATAGAGACAGCAGTAAAAAGGAGAAAAATGTAAGAATTCCTGCATGCTTCTGAACAGGTGTGGAGCAGCATACTGCCCTTACAGCACAGTTACTGTTCATGAATTTTGAGGCAGGGAGAACTGAAATAAATTTCAACTTCAGAAAATCCTGCCAGATTGCAAATAGTTAGATGTAAGAGCGATAGATTTGCTTTTAACACCATGTACATATCTTGCTGATCAACTCTAGGCTGCTACTATAGTTTTCTGATTTCCCCTAGATGGCAGGAACATCAGATTTACACTGGAGAACTGCTTAATACCTCATTCTCCGATTTTTAAGGTATTTTCTCTAATATAACTTACTTTATTTTTCACTCATATTTCAAAGATATCTGTGCAGTCTTTATATACAAAGGTCTTGTCTTATTCCTTCTCTGCTCGGGTTCACAGAATGAAAAAAGGCATCTTTAGTTAGAGCAGCTACACTGGCACTTTGAATTACACAACTGCACCTTCCTTTGGGAGAACATGTATGTATCTGTTTTGAAGAACAAGGGAGCATAGTTTTTCCAGTTAAAACTGGAAGAGATTTTAAAAGAAAAAGGTGGAATTAAAATTAGAAAAACTTCCCTTGCCAACAGCAGGCAGAATCATTTTTTACTCTGTTATTCAATCTTAGTAAAGCTGATCAACTCCACACTACAGCTACTGCTTTCTTATTTTCAGCTGCAGTGAAGAATATTGACCTTGATACATACACTGTCCAACACCATAGGAAAACATGGAGAAAGCCTTGATATTTGAACTTTTTCCTTTGATGTGTAAAAAAAACACTATGTACATTTTTGAAGCCTTGTTTCTTAAATTAGGATTATTGTGTTTGAAAACATTCCATTTGCTACTATGTAAATTGCAGATCTAAAGTTCCCTTTTCATGCTGCTACCTTGGCAAAAAGGTGGTAGGAGTTTTTGTTCTATCCTGCATGTTCTTCTGGAATCCAAATGATTTTTGTCATTGTCATGAAAAAGAAAAACCTGCTGCAGTCTGCTTTGGTTTTAATAAAGTGTACACAATAGCAAAGAGCATTTTTGTTTTGCTTTGTTTGTTTTGATGCTCCCTTTGATGTTGGCATATGTATATATTTAGATATACTGCACTGTTGTACAAGATTTGTTTTAGTAAATAACACTATTTGTAAAAACTGTTAATTGTTTTTGGTATGAATGCAATATATTAAAGTTGGATTATTTAGTTCAATATGTTGCAAAGTCAATTTATAAATTTTGTGGAACAATATTCTGAAAAGGACTTACTTTGCTGGAAGGACTTAAGAGATACAATAAGAAGGTCTTAGAAGTACTTAAATTTTCTGGTTTCAGATGGGCTGGAGATGGGGGTTTTTGTTTGCTCCAGTTGGGGAAGATTTGTAGGTTTTTTGTTCTTTTTTGATGCTTACACATAAATTACATTATCTTTTTTAAAACAATCTGTCATTTATTTCCTTCAGCTAACCCAGATAATCCATTGTAGAGCTTATTTCAAGTATGCTGCATGTCCTCTATCTTTTGGTAAATATAGTATGGGTACTTTAAAAGGATTTTAAAGAACAAATGAAAACAGCCGTGTCTGTACTGCCTAATGTATATATTTGGTTACAGATAAATAAGCAGATTCTGTGCTAGCTTGACAGTTCATTTCTAATGACAGAAACACAGAGTAGTGTAGAACCTGATCTTTTGATTGATGTGAAATATCTTGAAGATCAGGCTAAAACCTGGTTTATCAATCTTAAAATGCTGTTAGAATTGAAGCTTAATAGGCTTGACAGCTGTATGCTCTGTTCTTAAAACAGTGTTAAGCATAAATTTCTTGCTTAAACTGCTGTAGACACCATGGGACTTTGGGAGCCGTGGGCAGCAGTATCAGTTTGGTCTCTTCCCAAAAGAAGTAGGGTTTCTTCCCAAAAATGTGAGCCAACCCCCTTAGGACTAGAGGTTGTGTGGATTGTGGGTTAGTTCAGTAGGATAATTTGTGTAGGATAATTCTCTTTCAAGAGAATGTGTATTGAGTTGACAGAACTAAAAGTTCTGTAGATTGTGTAGAAATGAAACGTGTTCTGTTCTGGAACAGCCTGGAGGGACAACTAATGTTGAGTTTGCTTTAGTGCCTTTTAAATAGAAAGCATTTATGTTTAGAAGCCTATGATAAAAATACATTTTTTTAAAGTTTATTTCATAGTATTTAAAGTTTATTGTAAAATCTGTTGCCATGAACCTCTGCAAGAGGTGATAATAAGCATTAGTCTGTATTTAACAATCTGGAACCAACTCTTAAACTTTTGAAGAACTGGTTCATATATAATCTCTCTTCACAGCACTCCCTTCATATCACATTTATGAAGCTGGAGACCTTAATGACTTCTCTTATTACTCAAGCTAGTTTTTGAAATCTTATTCTACTCTCTTTCAGGATAAAATTTTTCTCTCACACAATATTTTTAAGTTTAAATTTTTAGATTATTTTAAGTCCAGTCTGTTTTTGTTGATACTGATTGTGATCTATGTTTAAGTGAGAAATGAGAACTAAGCCATTATGAGGGAAACTGTGGGAGAACTTCCACTGATTAAGGCTGATTTGTACTTTTTAAAATTCATATCAACCCTGGGAGTGTACATGGGCAACAAACACGAATGCAGATAATCATATAGAGCTAAAAAAAACAAATATATTTTGAGTTAAAGGTTTAGAGCATTTTTAGCATCTATTCTGATATCATATATATGGAATGTGGTGATTGTGACACCTGATATTTTGCTTTCACTTTGCTTAAAACCCTGTTCAGCATGAGTTTTGAGTCCTTCTGCGTGCACCTTTGGTTGCTAACACCCTGTTCCCTTGTTGGTGACATCCACTGCCTTGGTGGCTGTGCTTCGGAGCCTCGCAGAGGAGCAGAGCCCGGCAGGAAGGTGGAGGCTGCTTGGCAGAGCCTCTCATCGCTGGGACACTGCTCATTGGCACAAACTGGCTGGTCAGTGTCTCTGTTAATCACTTTCTGGCTACAGGAAGCATACGCATCAAGGAATGGCAGCCTTCAATACATACATACCTGGACCACTCATGGTTTTGAAGCTTCATTTAATAATGGCACTCTGACTGCTACTGAAATCACACTGGAATCTATTTCTGGCCTGTTGTGATGGCTCACCCCTGTTGACTCATGCATCCTCAGGTATAAGTGGATTATACAGATGTGTTTTATTTTGCAATCTGTGTGTCAGACTGTCCCAAATTACTGTGCTTCTTAAAGGAGTGTGAACATTTAGTTCCCTTGATTTTAATGGCTTGTAGACTTCTGAAAATTTTCCCAAATTAGTGTTTGCCTTGTGAAACATTGTCATAGCTGATGCTGAATGGTTAGAAAAGAATGGTTAGGAAAATCCTTCAGCAAAAATCATATGGCCTGATGATTTATAGGTAATACAATGATTTTTCATGGTAAATATGTTGGTTTATGTAAGAACAAATGGAAGTCTCCATAGAATTGCAGAGAAGTCTTAGTTCTCTGAACCTGAGTTTGAATCAGGGTCAGGAGCACTCCTGAACTGTGCTATTGAACACCTCACTGAAATGTGCTATTGAAACTTTCAAATAAGTTGGATGGGGTTTTTTTTTTCGGAGAAATCATGGGTGGTGTCTAAAAAACTCTTATTAGAGGTGTGTTCAGAGAACTCTTTTTCCTCCTGGTGGGGTGAGGCAAAACAGTGAAGAATGTTTTGCTTTTTCGTTAGTTCTTGCAGTTTCTCTGGAGTCATGATTTATAGTATCTGATTGCGTGGCTAACGACACTCCACTGTATCCACTAGGATTTAGCATTGGTAATTTTTAAAGCTCTTCCTGCTCACTTAAGTATAAAGTAGGGGATTTTAATTTAGTTGTTTATTTTAGAAAGCTTGGTCTCTCAAAACAGACATGATTTCTACTCTTGAGCACCTCTTATCTTCCAGATAATCAAGACCTTCTGTAAATGTTCACTGTTCCTTCCAAGGTTTCAGAGTCCCACTGATCACTTCAGGGGGCAGCTATGTGTCCTACTTGCTCAGACCAGTTCCTAATTTCCTCTTCCAAGAACTAGACTCCTTGAATTTGTCCATCCATGAGGCTCAATTTGGCACCACATTTATTCCTAAGCTTTATTCAAGACAGAGTAGTCAGCATGAAACAATTTTGTATATCTGTGAACGGCACTGAGATGAGCAGCATTCCGTGAGATCATGTACGGCAGCAGCAATGCAGGAAGTCCAAATCCTAGCTCTCCTCTATGTGTATTCAATCAGTTTCATGTAGTATATGTATTTCCTAATGGTTATCTCATTTCATATGCTTTCTCATACTTGATTCTTACAGCAAGCATGCCCAAAAGTACTAATAGTTAATCATAAATCTAATTAATTTCATATATACACATACATGCAACCTTTCTCTCTTCCTCTCTCTTTTGATATTTACAGTCTGCAGATAGTCCTTCCACGTAATGCAGGTGTGTTATGGTGTCTTTTACCTTATTTTCTGAAATGCAGACAGTCTTGATATTTTACCTCTCAAGTACTGTGTCCCTCATCACTGGTTCAGTCATGCAATTGCTGTTACTGGGCTTTGTATTTATCATGTTTCTGCAATATCCCTTTGGCCTATTGGGTATCCTTTACACAGCACCTTGCCATTAACTTGGGTTCATTGATTTCTCATTCACTTTATTTTCTCTTCGTCAGAGGTGCAGTTTCACCAAGGGAATTGGCCAGATTTCAACCCAGGAAAGAAGCACCTCTGTTCTAAGGGATTAAAGTTTGGTTCCAAGTTGTTTAATGATACCTGCTGATAGTTCCATCCTACTTGCTAATTTCATTCATTGCAGGATTCAGAAACACAAATACTGTATTATATGTGGCAAGTCCATAGTAAAATTTTGTGAGCAGTTTGCCATACACTCCATGTTCCTTGCAAGATTCATAAAATCATAGAATAGTCTGTGTTGGAAGAGGCCTTAAAGACTATCTAGATGCAAACCTCCTGTCATGGACAGAGACACCTTCCACTTTCTCAGAACCACATTCAGCCTGGCCTTGAACATTTTCAGGGATGGGGCATCCACAACTTCCCTAGACAACTTGTTCTTAACTGTTAAGAACTGTTGTTATTACATTGGAATAGTTTCACATGTAGGCAGCAGCCAGGTAAAAACAGTGTTGACCTCCTACATGATCAGTTTTATTTTTATAATGTTCTACTGCTGTATTAAGGAATATGATCTCCTGGCTCATCACTGCCAGTTTTTATCAGCAACTCTACTGCATGTTCCACAACAGTAAATCCTGTGGGCTTAAAAATCTTTCCTATCAACAAAGTCAGAAAAACTTTCATGATTCCCTCTTAAAATCCCTCATGACTTCTTTTCATGATTCCTTCTTAAAATCTGGGATCCTTCAGGACAGCTGTAGCATTGTCTACATATTCACAGAATATTTAAGCCTGCCTTGTACACAGAGTTTACTAGAATATTAAAAATTGTCTCTATTTTTTCCCCCCTGATGTTACAAAGTCCTTTGGAAAATAAAGGACCTGCCCCTGAGTTACAGTAGTCTTGGGTTAATTTTTATTAAGAATAATAATCAGTTCTGCATAAGATCAGTATCTGCAGCTCAAGATTAAAGGGACTGTATTTCATTTGAGAAAGTTGATAAGAAAGGATCTTTGTCCTCTTTGATAGGAGAATGCTGTATTCAGGTATTGATACAGATGTCACCTTTTGGCATATCCTTTGCATGGATAGTAAACTTTCCCTCACTGATTTTTCAGTCTTTCAGTGGTTGTGACTCCCAGTGCAAAACTGTAAGGGATGTTGTGCTGTTAAGTGGATCTTGACTACAGATTCAGTCTTTCATAATTACCCAGAAGTACTTTGAACTTCTCAGCTGAACTCGACTTGACAGGCTATCCATAGCTTGTTACAGGTATTCAGTCAGGTTTTTTAAAATATTTGTCTTGCAGAATGGAACAGAAGAGGCAGCTGTTGAAGGTATCTCTGGCAAAACATGGAATGTAGTAGTCAATATTTTTGGGTCATGTTCTACTTTGGAATAGCAATGACAAGCAAGAGACAACAATGAAATGTTTTTAGTCCCTATTCTTAGTTTTATTGCTTAGCTATTTATTAGCTATTGCTTAGCTATTTATTTAGCTATTATATTCTTAGCTTTACTGCCAAATGTGGCTTCACTTTAATTGAGCATGACATATGGGCAGGGTCTCAAGGAACTGATAAAGGTTAAGAGATTGAAAGGGAAAAAAAGCAAGAGAGCTTGAGGTGAATGATGCAATTAGACGAGACAAAGAAGGAGGGAGACTTTGTGCAAATAAATGCATCTTTAATAATAAAGCTTGGCTTCTAGGACACACTTGCTTTGTATAGAGAGGATTTATCCATAGAAACCTTCAATTTTTGTAAACCAAGCAGTATTTTTAAGTCTGTGTCAAAAGTAAATTAAGCCTCTGAGTGAAATCAGAGTTCTGATTTGCATATTCTGTAATTTCAAGAGATTTACAGAAGTTTTCTGCTTTAGTTAAACATCTCACCCAGAAGAATTATTAAAATAAACAAAATCTAAGGATATTTAAGGCAAGCCTTTTTTGACCATATTTTGACTCCAATGGCATGCAATGTCTTGAGCACTTAATGTTCACCTTCAGTTGTTTACATTTGCACTGAGAAGTTTCTAGGGAGAATCAGATTTAGAGATTTATAAAGCTCTTCAGCTTTCTTTCCCCCCTATACCTATGTTTTCTGTTTGCCACTTGGGTCTCAGCTTTAAAAGTGTAAAGGAAGCTCAGGATGTATATGTGGAGCATGGTTTACTATATCCTGCTTTGCTGCCTGTGTGACATTTGCTGATTTGGTTTCCTGTGAAAACTGATGGATCAGCTCACTTCTGGTCATAGATAACAGGCAGGAAGAGCTGCCAGGACTCCTAAGAAGAATAGTCCATTAAAATCCTGCATGCAGAACAGAGCTGAAGTGAGTATTTTTATTTTAGGAAGAAAAAGCAAATGTCATGTTTTGATACTGCAGAAGGAAGCTGTTCTCAGAAAATACAGATATTTTGAGTGGTTCGTGATTTCAAACCCATTACTCTACAGAAAGCTTAGATAAAGTGACAATGCCAGAATGAAACACAGAGAGATGGAAGCTGTTGTCTCGTTGCTGTCTGGGTTGCTTGGCAGGCTGCCACAGTGGGGTTGCCTGAGCAGCAACCCCACACACACGGTACTGGGGGAAATAACAAATGGCAGTTGCTGCTGTACCTTCAGAAACAGACTCTGAGATTCTCTTGTACTGAACTGAATGCTGCAGATATCTAATTTCTGGTGGAAGTAACCTAGTTTGGGTTTAAATGCAGATAGCATAGCTGGCTACCAGTCAGTGAAAATTTGGTTTGTTTTCTCTAGGGGCTCTCAAGGTGCTTGAAATAACAGAAGTAATTTGAAATATTTAAAAGTTTCTTATATTAAATAGTGGAGATGGAAAATTATAGAAAAGATATTGACAAAATAAGTCTCAAAATATTAACCTACCCTATCAGGAAACTATTCTTAACCTATCAGAGTAATTATTTGCATTTAATTTTTTTCTTATTTAACTGTCATTTAATCAGTCTTGCAACTTCACATTCAGGATTAAACTAACATCTAGGTTTCATATTTTCAAAGTTATTATACCTAACTCCCACTGAAATGAGGCATCAAAATAAATTTGCCACAAATGTGTCTGATCTCTTGCTGTTAGCCAAGGCACCAGGAAAGGCAGATATCCAAACTCTGTCTGGTTTGAGATCCTTTCTATGGAAATACCAACAGAAATTGGAGTCTAGCCCACCCATAGACAGCCTGTATCTGTATGAAAACAGGAGATGAAGCTCTCCTGGTAACAGAACTGCTACTATTTGGTCAAGGAGGTGGTACAGGGCTATTTTGTAGGAGAGATGGGGAGATTGTATTGGTCTCCTCATCCCTGTAGTGCTGTCAATATCCACATGTGTGAGGGCTGGTCTCCGCTGCTGGTGCAAAAAAGGACATAATAATCACAGAAAATACTGTGAAAGTATTGTATCCTGAATAGTTTTATTGGACAGGACATTTCTCAAGTAGAACCCAGGTGCTGCTGCCTTCTGTTTTGGTCTTTGATGTGATTTTCAGACTCACCTGCCTCCCCACTCTTTGATGGAAGCTTTCATGATTGCTCTTAATTGCTCCATCTGCAAACAAGTTTTATCATGATGTAACCATCTCACCCAGGAGTCACCATTGTGCTGCAAGTATTGTGTATTTGGAGGATGAGTTAAACATGGGATCACGAGGTTGGGTACCTGGAACAGGCTTTGTGCTCAGCTGTGGGTGTTCAAGGGGCTGGCAATGTTCCTGGGTGACGCTGCAGTGACAGGACTTGTGCTGCAGGTCTGAAATGCGCTCTGGGAGGCAGCCCTGGCTCTGCACACACCTAACACAGCCCCCTGTGGTCTAGGGTGTCACCCCTGCTTGTGAAGCCAGCATGGCAATTACTCTCCAAACAAATTCAATGAGCTGTGTCTGAATGCATAAACAATTTTGGACTAAACAAAGTGACATTATTTGGTGACTAAACAAAGTCAAATAAAAACATCACTGTCAGTCTTGGTCATAGGAGAGACAAACCCAGCACGTTTATGAGCAAAGCAGGAGGTGAGCTGTAGTGGAACAGGGACCATCTCATGGTGCTGGAACTGGCCTAAAGGGAAGTCACCGAGCGGGATGCTCAGTCTCTTCTGACACAGACAGCACTGAGGCATGGAAATCCTGTTCTGCAGGAGATATTGCCAAAATAAAAATCCAGTTGTTGAAATTAGAATGAAATATAAACATGATTTGTGAAATAAAATCTAATTTCCCCTCCTACTATGCTGAAGCTTCAGTAATGTATATTCAGTGACTGTTCAGTTTCCATAATAATTCATAATATTTCAGTATTTGCTAACTTTCTGAAAAAAAAAATGAATTCTTCAAAAAAGTATAAAATGCAGACAGCATAAACATAAAGAATTATTGAATCAGACAGGTTTGAACATTAAATCATACATGAAACTGCAGTTCTCAGTGTCTTTACTGAAATCAGGTATATTTCCATTAAAAAATGTGATATTCTGCCTATGGGTAAATCCTATACCATGGGTAAAATTTCATAAATTTGGGGCTAGCAGCAATTTGTAAAAATTATCTGACTGACATGACGGATAGTATAATCTGTTTTTAAAACATGTTTTTTAAAATTAATATCATTGTTTAATTTCATAGTTCTTTGGGAAATTGCACTGAAACCTATTTCCTTTCTTCTAAGTCTGGTGTGTGGTATTTTGCTACTGTAACCATGAGCTGATAATAGCAGTGGATATGAAGACTTGTTTCTGAATTAAACTGGATTTTCTTCAGCATATGTATTTTGATATGGCAAATAGAAAATACAAATCACCTCTGCATCTTTTCCTACCATCTGATACTTTTTCCTATCATGTATCATCTTTTGCCATTCATTTCTAAAAAGAACTATTCCTCTTCACACTTTAGAAAACACTGTTTCATATATTTACTGCAACACTTCTCCTACATCTCCTTTTGACCGTGACAAATAATTGGAAATGAGCATACAACTTAAGGCAGTAACTGCTATAAGTAGGTGATGGCATTATTTTAACTTCAAGTGTGTCCTGCTCAACTCCCACTGAGTTCCAAATTTTAGATGTTAGATATTAGAATTTTTTTCCCCTGGAAGTGTGGTTAGACATGGGTATAATTGGCCAAGGATGTGATGGACTCTTCCACTGTCTCTGGAAGAATTCAAGAGATGTCTGGATTTGGTTTAGGGGAAATTATAGTGGTGTTACTTTGATGGTTCGACATGATGATCTTTTAGGTCTCTTCCAAACTGAATGATTCTCTGTGATTATTATGCTTGGAGAATTCTTATAGACCACTGGTGTACTCACAAAGTTATGACCAGAATTGAAGTTATGTTTTCATTTTGTTTAGAGGAGTAGTCTTATCAGAAGGCTTATTGTACCTAGACAAAAAAGAAATGGCAGTCCAGTATTTCTCTCTTGTGTAGATAACAGAGCCATAGGTCCCACTGCTCTGAGTGTGTACAGCTCTCTAATATGTAGGACACTGTAATTAAAGAAAAATTGCCACAGTGATAGTTAGGAGTAACTTATTATTACAGAATGAGAAAGAAGGTGGAATAGGCTGTGAAGAGCAACAAATGCTTCTACAATAGAATTCCCTTTCTGCCTTCTGGCTGCAGGCGATTTGTAATATGGATTTCATGTAATTAAAAAAAGGTATTTTTGAAAAAGGAAGACATGTAGGACTTCACAATAAAGGCTTGAGGTGTTGTCTTGAGGAAAAAAAAGAATCTAAAAGTCATTCTGATTTAATATTTATTCTTTTGTACTACTTAGCACAATGATGTGTCCATCCTGTTCAGGCATACAGGCTCAGGCTCAAGTTAGGTAAGACCACGCATAAGAGTATGACATCTAAATTCGTCCTCTCTTTATTGCTCCTCCTTTGCTCCATCCACTGACAGCAAAGGGAGATTAGAATGACTGTACTGCAGTTTTAGGACATGTATGAGCTGAATACATAAATATATTTATGGTTTTTTTTCTTTTTTTTTCTTTCTTTTTTGGGTGGGATTTATAGTGATTACAGAGGCATGAATTTGATAATTTGATTTCTTGGCAATGTATTACTGCATTATTTTTCTTTTTTTTTTCTCACCAATGGTCACAATTTGTTGTTAAGATAATGAGATTGTAAAACCAGTGCTGGACTGGATCCTACTTATGTGTTGTTTCGTTCATTGTGCTTATTAGCTGTGTTGTATGCTTGCAGAAGCCAACAAGATGAGCTTAAGCCTTGCAAAGCAATAAGTTAGATGGAAAACTTCTCAAAGTGTTCATAACTCTTCCTTCTACTAGCTCCTGTATGGAGGAAATGTGTCTGATTCAGCTTTAGCTACACTTGAATTCAACTGTGGTAAATGTAGATCCACACCCAGCACTCACAGGTTTATGTCCTGGCTCTGTTAGTTTAGAGACAACACTGTATGAGCTAAATAATTTTGCCTCAGCTTGATAGATACATTTAGTTTGACTGTCATTGAAAATTCTTTGAGACAATTCAAGATTTATGTCCATTTTCTCTGATTTTCCTCTTAGTTTTTAACTCCTTTTGATCCTGAAAGATTCTGATTTAAATGAAAAACAAAAAAATCTCTCACTCCTAAATACTCATTAGAATGTATAGAATAGTAAAGTTATTGAAACCATCTTAATAAATAATGTTTTAATCTGTGTCTGTTGTAGTTTTACCCTGGCTGGCAACTGAACCCCACAGAGCTGCTTGCTCACTCTCCTGCAGCAGATGGGGGAGAGAACAGAAGGGTGAAAGTGAGAAAATTCGTAGGTTGAAATAAAGATATTTTAATAGGGAAAGCAAAAGGCTACATGGACAAAACAAAACAAAACAAAAAAAAAAAAAAAAAAAAGGATTTTTTTTTTCCCCACTACATTCCAGTGGCAGACAGGTGTACAGCTACTTCCAAAGGAAATCAGGGCCTTGGGAAGACAGACACCACAACTCTGAATGTCCCTGCTTCCTTCTCATCTCCTCAACTTTTATGGTTGAGAGTGACATCATAGAGTGTGGGATATCTCTTTGGTCCACTGACACCAACTGTCCTGGCTGTGTCCTCTCCCAACTTCTGCCCACCCTAGCCTGATCACTGGTGGGCTAGCATGAGAAGCAGAAAAGGCATTCAGGCTGTGCAAAACTGTTCAGTAATAACTAAAACATCTCTGTATTATCAGCACTGTTTTGGCCATAAACCCAAAACATGTCGCCATCTGAGCTGCTACAAGGAAAATTAACTCCACCCCAGTCAAAACCAGTATAGCATCTAATTTTAATTATCTTCTTACAACAGTACAATCTTCTAGAAAAGGCTCTCTCCTGAATCAGTAGTGTGAGAATGTTGTTTAAATACTCTGAGATGACTAATTAAATACAAAAATGGTTTTAGGCTTCCATTGCAAGTAACCCACTGCAAATATTACTAATGTGTAGGTAATTATTGAATACTAACTGATAGATACAGGTTCCCACAGGAAACATCAAAAAACATCTTGGATGCAAATGTAAAAGCATGGATAGTAATCCACTTGTTTTTCTGCTACACATACAGTTATTCCACATATATTATGTTTCAAGTCTGGATATGATTTCAGGATTGAACTTTCCATTTTTCAGTCTGCTATAAAAGCTAAGGGCCACTGTGGCTTCAGGATTTCAATGTATTTTGCCAGGAAGAATGACCAAGATCTGAATGTAAGATCTGAATGTGCCACAAGAAGAGAAGGTCTGACCTGTCTCAGAGGAATGCAAGCCTTTCTAGTCTGTGTAATTGTCAGCTGGCTTCCTACCCACGGCAAAGATGAAAACATATGTCTATCTAGGACATGTACCCTGTCATTAGTTATTTAACAGATTGAGCTTTTGGTAACTTTTTGCCTTCAAATTACTACAGCCTGAGTTTTTGCTGAATACTTCTGTCTCAGAAGAGAGAAAATCTTTCTCTTTGACTATATCAGATCAGAATATATGATTCATAATGGAAGAGGGAGCCAGATCCAGATACAATTACTGATGAGTGTGCTGCAGATGAGACAGAAGCTACATGAATAAGCTCATCAAGACCTGTGCTGCTCTAGACAGGGGGAATGTGTAGACATATGTATACACACATAAACATATAGGTGTGTATCAAACATGTCTGTGTCAAAATGGCTTTGAACTGGTAATACCTCCAGTATATATATCCAGTGAGTGTAAAGGACAATGAGAAAAAAGCAGTTTTCAGATAAGGAAGGGAGGCTGCAATACTTCACTTGGAAGTAACTCTTCTGAAGTCTCAATTTGGTTGGAAGAGACCTTGGGAGGTCACCTGGCATGACTTCCTCTCTAAAGAAGGGCTGACATGGATCAGGTTGCTCATCATCTTGTCCAGTTCAGTTTTGAGAAACTCCAAGAATAGCCTGTAGTTTCTTCTGTCACTTCAGAGAATAGCTCAATCCTCACACAGCCACTGACAGCCAAAGAGGTATCACTACTCATCTACTTAGTTCCTTTTTTCTGCCTATTTCTGCAACACATATATTCACTTAAGTTACATGCACCCTTTGTTGTACATAACTATCACATAATCAGTCTTACATAACCATGTAAAGACTTTGGTGGCAGTTTTATTTTTTTACATTGAGATTGAACTTCACATAGAATCTTCCTTCTCTGTTTATCTTGAGCCAAAAGAATACCCAAGCTTTCAGTGATAGTCTTAGAAATAGCAGTGTTCTATTAGAGCAGCAGCATTTTTCTGAGTCTTCTGGCTTGTTCCTTTTAGCATTAGATGTTTTCTGGGCTTTTGGGTTTTGCAAATAATTAGGGAAAAATAAATATCTCCCATACACTACAGCAAGAGATTAAGTTTCACACATGACAATTCATCAACACAACAATACAGAACATTGCTGATTATGGCTGAAATACTTCCCACCTCCTGTCCCTGGGCCAGGCTGTTCCTGACCTTTTTGTGGTTCTACAGATGTTAAGAGAAATTATGAACCACTTCCTCTTTACTCCCCTCACATAGCCCACAAGAGAACCCAGCACAGCTGAAGTGCCTGGCTGGAATCCTTTCTAATGTTAACAGGAGCTTCATTGACTTCAGAAATAAGCTTGTTTTTCATCTCCACTGTTTCTTCTCCTCTTATAATGTCAAAGTACCTTCTTACTCTGCCTCTTTCTACATTAATCTTATATTGGTGTTTCCCTGGATGTGCTGTACTTTCCCACCCAGAACTTCCATCAAGGAGGATTTGAACAATTTTTCAATACTTATTAGAGATTTCCAAGTGCATGACAACACAGGGGTACAGCCTGGTGCACAACAGGCTTTATACACATGCTAGGTTTGATGCCTTACAGGTTCACAGAATCATAGAATTTTTAAGGTTGGAAAGGACCTCTGAGATCATTGAGTCCAACCATTAATCAGGCTCTTTCAAACCCAGCAATAAATCAAGCCTCTAAACACATCTACACATTTTTAAACACTTCCAGGGATGGTTATTCACCGTTTCCCTGTTGCAGCCTGTTGCAGTGTTTGACCACTCTCCCAGAAAAGAATATTTTCCTAATATCCAATCTAAACCTCCCCTGGTTCAGCTTTAGGTAATTTCCTCTTGTCCTGTCACTTCTCATCTAGGAGAAGAGACCAACCCCCACCTCACTATGTCCTTTTTTCCAGGAGTTGTAGGGAGCAGTAAGGTGCTCCCTGAGCCTCAGGTATGCCCCATCAAAACACGCAGTAAGTCCCATATGTTACAAAAGCCACTCTATAACAACAGTAAGACTGATGTTTTCAATCCATTTGGGACTCTTCAGACTGTATATTGGTGGTGATCTCAAAGAAATAGCATGCTGCTTTGTATCCAGCACAGCAAGAAGCTGTAAAATCACCAATGTGGACTGTGCTCTAAAGGCACCTTTTCAAAAAGATGCTTCAGCTTGTGAAACCCAGCTGGCAGGCAAGATTTTGTGTTTCCCGCACTGATTCACGAGCAAGATTTGAGTCCTGCTAACAGCAGATAGTGCCGTCACTGTCGGCAGAATAAACAAACAAATCGGCTGAAGTTCATTTATTGGACTTCCTCGTCCCTTTCGTCCCCTCCTTGGCACCCCGAGCCCGGCCGCGCCCCGCTCCCGGCGGAGCGACTGCTGGCGCCCGGGGGAGGAGTGCTGGGGACGGGGGCGCAGCCCAGATCCCGGGCTCCCAAAAGTAGGTCTCTGTTCCTTCTGCAGTCCTCGATCTGAGGAGCAACCCGGGCGTTCCAGCAGGGCTTTTCTTTGAGTCTTGAGTTTCTTAACCCTTATCCTTCTCCTTTCCTTACCCCAGAAGAAAAGGAGAGGGATATCCTCCTCCCCGCAGAGCGCGGTTTGCTAATTTTCTTGGAGGACAAACCAGTGACCCAGATGCAACGCTGTCAGAGTAGCAAAGGGGATAAAAGGAAAAACACAAACGCCACTCACAACAGCAACAACAAAAAAAGGAACGCTCCTCTCAGCTATCACCGCTTTATCACCTGCACATGCCTGAAGGCGGCTCTTCCCTCCGCTAAGGGAAAAAAATCAGCTTAGGAAGGCAAAGTTTGAACAGCGAATTCCTGTTATTTCAAAACGCCCCATGTGACAGGATATTTCCTTATCATTTGGAGCGCAGAGTTTTCCCCCGATCCACCAGCCCTCGCAAGCCGGCGGACCTGCCCGGCGGGACGCCCTCTCTGCGATGGCTCCTTCCGTGCTGCTGCTGCTCCTCGGACTCCTCCCGCGGGCTTTTCCGCTGCTGGGTAAGTGCCCGCAGGGGCTGTGCGGGCAGGCGAGCCGAAAAACGAGGGCTCACAGCGGGCACCGAGCCCAGCCTGACCTGGGGCTTGCGGCGGGCGTGGGGATGGAGCTGAAGCCCAGGACCCTTTTCCGCCTCTCTGCGGCGGGGCAGCGGCTGATGGAGGCGGCCTCCCCTCGGGACCCCTTCCCCGGCCGCATCCAGAGGTGTCCGGCGGGTAAAGCTGCCCGGCGGGGCGGCCTTTGGGGTGCCCGTGGCGCTCTGGACGCCGAACAGGGCTGTCACCGGCGCTGCCTCAGTTTCCCCCACCGCTCCGATCGGGCCCCGATTGATTGAACAGCAGCACCCAGCTTTCCCTCACAGACCTGCTCACCGCAGAGGTTTGCGGAGCTGCCTGGCACTGGGGCTCTGCCTGTCCTCCAGCCCTCTTGGATGGGCCCTGCTTTTGACAGATGGCTTTCATAGGGGAATATTAGGGTAGCTGATGTGCTGGGATGGATAGAAGTGTGAGAACAGGGGGAATTGTGTTGTTTGGTGATACCTGGAGTTTGTACCCATTTACTCTGGGATTTGCCATGATTTCCAGCTCACAGCTACTTTCCAGTGAAAGTTTATACCTGCCCTTTCAGAAAACCTTTCAGTGTCCTCTGCTCTCTAGATTGAGACCTAGTGATGCAAATCTTTGTAGCACTGCCTTGTGACCTTTCTTCCTTCATGCAACTAGCAGCAATCAGTTTAGGCCATCTGGTAGGCAAGACCTTGTGTAGAGAAGAGAATCATCCTACCTGCATCTGCCTCTCTCCTCTTTTGGCTTTGGGTCTGTTCTTCTGGTGCTCTCCATTAGTGTTTAACACTGGTAGCACTTCACTGGCTTCACAAATTACTCCCTTATTTACGCTCACATAGTCTGTGACGGTTTGGAAATGCTGCAGAATGTGAAGTCAGTTTGGCATTCTGGAAATCTCTACTGTGGAAACGATACTGTCCAGTGAGATTCTGCAGTGCTCGGTACAATTCTTAAGATACAACTTGGGGCCAAAGACAGAAAGGCAAATAGTCACAGTGTGGTGAGTAAAGACAAATTAAAGCCTGTGAGAAAAATTCTTTTGGGATCTGGTTGGGACATTTGAGGGAAAAAATGCTAGATCTCCTTGAATGGCTGGTTGTGCACTGGTAATGGTGAAGTGTTTTTCCTAAGCCTGATGTGTTCTTATGCATTTTAAAGACCTTCCTTTCAAGAGTAATTTTCAAACTATGAATTACTGTTAGAAATAGGTTTAATTCAAAATACTAACGTTGTGGTACTCATGAGCACACTGTGGTGGACCTTAAAGTGTTCCACCCACAGTTCATCTGTAGTGAAGAGCAGCACCTGCTGCAGAGCTCTATAACAAATGTTGCTGCAGAGCAGTGAAACAGCTAATGGTGCTATGTGTGATTCTGTTCAGCCCATTTCACAGATACAGCTCATCATGTTGGCAAGAGTGGTATCAAGTGTTTACAGAGAGGACTTGGCAGGGCAGAGGAAATGCTGCACAAATACCTGGCTTGTTTCTTCTAGACTACCTAATTACTCACACAGATACTGTCATATGGGAATCCTCTTTGGTGAGCAAGGCAACAAAATAAACAGAAAGAAAGCTGTAAACTTGAGCAATACAGCACTAAGTTAAGAGTCTGCTCAATGGCCATGGACTAGAGGAGGAGCAACAGTGGGGGAAAGGAAATCATGCAATTAAAGCCTCAGCCACAGTTTCTCCAGCATCCTGCTGCCTCTTGTTCCATTCTCCTGTTGTGTCATTCTCATGGTGTCAGCT
Source organism: Lonchura striata (assembly GCF_050655825.1). Classification (NCBI taxonomy): domain Eukaryota; kingdom Metazoa; phylum Chordata; class Aves; order Passeriformes; family Estrildidae; genus Lonchura; species Lonchura striata. The sequence continues at coordinate 20,531,732 of NC_140704.1, read as the reverse complement.
TATTTTCAATGTCTCCTTGGCTGTGTTGGCCTTTTAGCTGCTTGCACATGTACTACTCCCTGCACTGGGAATAAACCCTTGTATAAACAGGTGTGTTGGGTTTACACCCTTCTAATGCTTTGTAAAGGCACAGTTGGAATAGTAGAGAGCCTAAGTTTTGTCTCCCTCTCCATCCCCACTGGCCAGACTGCTTTGTTGAGTTCTTTAACTTCATTTCTGAAGCCAAAACTCTGCACCTTCTCATGCTTGGATGCATCAATTCAGATTTTTTACTTAGGAATACTTTTTTCATGTAAATAGCATCTTCTCTTTAACACCACAAAAACAAGAAAATAAGGACTGTTATTTTAGGCCACAAATACAATTTTAGCAGTTTGAAAAATCAGGTAGTGTTTTCTACACATGTGAAATTGTTTGACATCTCTTTTATCCAGAAACTTTAAATATGATTTCAGGAAAAGGAGAGTTGCAAGCACTGCATATATTAGTTTACAATAACATTGTGATAAATGCTAGTCGAAAAGCAGAATAAAAAGAAGTTGTCACCAGCAGTGATAATTATATATTTCCTTGTATTGTCTGTGAGCAAAACAGATTGGCAAAAGACAACAATTTCTGCCTCCAGTGCTCATCAGTTTTACATTACTTCCCAGTGAGTTGGAAGCCAAAGGACAAGAGAAGGAAGCTGAACTATAGATGAGATACATCTAGGTCAGCTCTTTCTCTGAGACAGAGGTTATTTGTTCCCAGATTGTTCTTCTGCAGAAAAATATGATCATTTCCACATTAGAGCCTCAGCAGAGAAGGGAAGATTTACTGTGGTTAACCTGTTTTCCCCTTAACTATTTCTCCATTATACAATTTGTTCAGTTTGGTAATCATACACTAAAATAAATAGTGTTTTAAATAGCTTTAATCCCCAGAGTCACATAAATTTATATTTCTCCTTCCTGTCTCATAGCCCAGCTAAAATACAGCTTTAAAATGTTGTGCATCCTGTTACCTTATGCGAAAGAGCATGATAAAGTTACTGTGCTAAAATGTATCTCAGGTGGATCAGAGAGGAGAAATTTTCAGTCTTTCAGCAAGACTGGCTCAGAAATGTTACACTCATAGCATAACCAAGTGCAAAAGATGTTAAAGCTTTTCAAACAGCTACAGTTTTGTAACGACCCTTGAATACGTGAAAATGCATGCTATGAAGCACTATTTAGTAAGAGGGAGAAATAACCTGGGAAGGTATGAAGAGCTTTGTGTATTTTCACAAGTCATGGAGAGGCATAACTGGTGATTGCAAATCCCACTGCTGTTGGTATTTCATTCATAATGGAGAGATGCAAGAAAGAAGTCACTGATGACTGAATTGAAAAAGAAATATATTCTACAAGAAGCTTGAGTATAAAGCTTAAAAACATGTCCTTCTCCTCAGTTAATACTTTAAAGATTTTAGCTGGACTTTTGAGAACAGAGCTCCCCACTGTGAGGAAGTGGAGCCTGAAGAACTTAGTGACTGTTGTCATCTCCTCACACCAGGGAGCCAGTGCTGCTGGAGAGTTCAGTCAGGATCTGCTCTCTGCAGTGTCCAAGCTCCCTCATTGCAGTAATTCCCATGGGTGCAGCTTGGATTAACACCATGAATGTGCTTTCTCTCTTCACTTTAACCCATGCTTTAAACCTACAGGAGACACTAGGTCTACACCTCTGCTGCCTTGTACATTTGTGTATAGATGCTTTCACTGACACAAAACAGTTGAAATGTCCTCACATCTGAACTAGTTGCATACAGCCACTTCAACAGGTGTAGTCCACACCTTCTTTTGCTAAACAGATGATGAGATTTTCACACCAAGAGGAGTGTCCAGATTCATATTCATTTAGCTGGCAGGTAAGCTTACTTCAAACCAAATAATTCCAGTGTTTTTTTTTTTTTTTCTTACAGATACCAGCACCTTCTTAATATATAATGAAGATCACAAGCGTTGTGTACTGGCTCTGAGTTCTAATTCAGTGACTACTGCTCCTTGTGTTCAAGAAAATGAGTCACAAAAATTCAGGTGGGTCTCAGATCACCAGCTTATGAGCATAGCATTCAAATTGTGCTTGGGAGTGCCTTCGAAGAAAGACTGGGTTCCGATCACTCTGTACCCTTGTGACAAGGCTAGTGAACTTCAGCGATGGGAATGCAGAAATGAGACTCTCTTTGCAATCCAAGGGGAAGATTTGTTTTTCAACTATGGAAACAAACAGGAAAGGAATATTATGCTGTACAAGGGATCTGGTTTATGGAGTAGGTGGAAAGTCTACGGAGCCACAGACGATCTGTGTTCTCGAGGCTATGAAGGTAAAGTTCTGTAAATTAATTTCTGTATTTTCAAACTCATTTTTAGGTGTAGATAATTAAAATATTTTATATGTGTAGAAGAATTTCCTTAATCTTATTAGTGATCAGTGAGTGTGGATTCAGGTGAAATCAACAATATTTGAGTGGATGCACTTTTTGTTTTTAGAATAGTTCAATTTGGTTTTTGTCAAACTTGTCAAAGTGCTGATAGATTATTAACCACGCATGATAGTGATTCATTTAGAGAGAATAAAAAATTCTATAGTTATTCAAAACATGTATAACTATTACACAGCAGTTGATGATAGGTTTTACTATTTACTACATATGAACAGAAAGATGTAGTGCAAGTGTTTAGTCTGTTGATTATATTTTTTTTCCTTGGGGTGCAAATATTGACTGGCAATAAGATATTAGTTAACTCTTGATATCTTTGTTTCCACTGTATTGCAGATATCTTCCTAGGTGTTTGAAGGGAGTCTCAAAGTTGGTGCTAAAATGTGAGACAAAGAAATAAGATAGTTTAAATAGCTAAATTTGAAAAAAGTTATGTATAATACATCTCTCTATATATTCATTATAAGTATCTGGAAATACATTTGACTTTCCATTTAGTATTCTTTGATATAGAGAAATGGTCTCAGAGGTTTCTGTGGTTTATGCTATGGCTGATTACAGTACTAATCCTTATCCAGAAGCCAGAATAGAACCCTAGCAAAGCAAATTATGTGAAAGAAGGCAGGGGAGAGATGTAATAATGTCCTGCTATTCCTTCCTCCTCTGTTTTCTAGCAGCTCTGTGAGACAGTGACCCTGGTATGTCAGCTCTCCAAAAATCCTTAAGTCCGGTTTCCCTATATGTCCTTCCATCATTGAATGTACATTACATGTGCACACATAGAAAGCTGCTTTAGTTACTTTCATAAGTTCCATGGAGTCAGGTTTCTGATAAAACAAAAAGTATCTTTAGATGAAAATAAAAAATTTATTTGGTCATAATATCTTGGAGTCATTTTATGGCATGTATCTTTCAAGTTTACATGGACATGCTCTTTTATGTCCAAAATGATCAGCAGTTGACTGAGTTATTGACAGAACACTCAATGATCTTTTGTGCTTTAAAAAATGGCATAACTATGTGTGTTTTATACTTTTGATTGTTATGTATGGGAAATTCAGCATGGATATGTACTTGTCTTAGCTCAGTCAGTTGTGGTCTGTTGTCTCCCTTAGCAACAAAAATTTGTCTCACTGTGAACTTGAGTATCAGCTTAGAGCTAGAGCAAAATGATGAATGTTCCAATTCTAGTAGAGTTGTATACTAAGCTAGCAAGCTTTCCTTGCTGTAATATTTTTAACAGGATCATAAAGACGAACTCCTATATATCCCATGCTAATTCATTTTTATACATTTTTGAATTGTTGTGTCTCCTTAGATACCTACACAGTGAAAGGAAATGACAATGGAGCCCCTTGTGTATTTCCTTTTAAGTTTGGTGGTAAATGGTATGCTGACTGTACAGATGCTGGCAGATCAGATGGCTGGTTCTGGTGTGGAACCACTTCGGACTATGATGTTGACAGGAAGTATGGATTTTGCCCAATGAAATGTAAGCTTTTTACATTCACAAAATGTGCTGTTACTCAGCTGCCTGGAAATATGTCCATAACATGTACTTTCCACTTTGAAATGCTTCTGTTTAGCCTGCTTTCCTTTTAAGAGCAACATAAATATCCAAATATAGGACCCAGCATAAAAAAACATTGCCCAATTATTTTTGTGTGAAAGTATGTTAATTGTATTCTAGAATCTCTATGTACACAATTTACTTAAATAGAATGTCAATTAGATGCTTACATTAGCATAAGTAGTATATATAAAAGGTCAAAAAGTAGAAATCTGTGAAGTGGAACTGAAAGCTAGGATACAGTTTAATTGAAAATTAAAATTACTTTGGAGAATGAGTTGCCTTTTAGACATGAACTCTTTAGTACATCCCAGTGTTTCCCAGCTGTGCTATGTTTTAGTTCTGTCTTTTAACTCAATTAGAACTATTTGTATTCTAAAGTCCCTGGTTTGAGTATACTTGGTGTTTAAAAGGCAGTATTATCAAAATGCAGAACTTTATTTAGGAATATTGATCTTACTTTAAGTAAATGGGAGTAATTTATGTCTACATCTATTTGAATTCTTTTAAATTTTAATGAATTTTCTCTGGACTTCTGTAAAATATGTACTAAACATTTTGTCTGCAAGCTGCTTCTTCTGTCATGCTGAGAAGGGTAGCACTTTTCCCTCCTTTCTTCTTTATTATTGTGTTTTTCTGTAAAGCTCAAGCTGACTGCAAGCAGCGCTAAGGAGAAAAATATGCCTTTCCTTTGATGTGAAGAAAATTGTTTGGGTTGATCTTAACTGGTTTGATGACAAAATACTGGTGTCCTTGCCTGATTTCCATGAATGTTGCATTCAGTATTTCAGCAAATAAAAACTGCACATTTTTTTTCCTCCTATGCCAGTATAATTTTCAAGATAATAAATACATGCTGGGAATATCAATCCCATTAATAAAGCACATGCAAAGTTGACTTAAGAATACTCCCTGCATAGTATTATTTGAGTACAACAAATAGGAGGCATCATTAAAATTTTGTTTAATTCTTTAGCATAATTCAAGGAAATCCATTCAGATGGCAGTGATTGTTTGTGGAAAAAGCTGCTTTATGCTGACTGCCTGCATGTTTCCTTCCTGATTCTTCAGTACTAGCTATAAAATATTCAAGTTCGGGTCATATATTTTAGTGAGAGACAGACCATGGTAGCAGAAGTTTTAGTCATCCCTATGAAAGAGAAATGAATGAGATATGAGCGTGTGATAAGTTAATAAACTTCAACAACACCTTTAAAATAGAATGTTTAAGTCTGTGTGTGTTAAAGTTTATTTACTAAGAATAAAGTGTTGTTTCCTAAACTGTCTTCTTAAATGGACCAAGGGTGCAAGCATGAAAATATGTGATGCAAACAATTGCAGCTGCTCATACTGGGGCCAGGACCTTCAGTGAAATGTCTGTGGCTGACCCAGTCACTTCTCACTGTGACCAAAACCACCTCAGATGTTCTCCAAAATGAAGAGGGCATGAGACTGTACTTGTGACAGTTATTGTCATCAATGGAGGTGGAGAAATTTTATCAGTGGAGGTGACATAATTGTGATTATGACCCTTTATTTGGTGATTTAGAAAGAGATGCTGAGACAGTAACAGCAGAAGCTTGAACCCCAAGGAAAGGAACTGAGCAGTGTTGTTATAGCAAACGATTTTTAGTAGCGTAGGAAATGCTGCTTCTTTATAGGTTGCACCATGTCTTTTTGAACTGTATACTGCACTTCAAAGAAAGTGTTGGGGAAGAAAACAAGTAGCACAGTGTAAGACCATCAGGAAAATGACTCAGTGTGTACTTAGAGCTCTGTTCCAGTGGGAAAAAGTCCATTGAGGCCTCTCTTGATGAATGAATTGAAGGACTCAGAAACCCGTCTAAGCAATGCATAAAAATGCAGGTGACTAGGACAGAAACAAAATCTGTAGAAAATAAATGTATGCTAAATTCTTCTGTGTAGGGATAGCGTTCAGATTTTTATTAATTTTCTACATATGTACTGTGGACAGGTGTGATTTAACATTAATTTAGTTTAGGTGCTAAAATATATTATCCCAGGAAAGCGTTTCATCTTTTTGTTTTTCTGGGCAACTAAGCTCCAAACAATAGCATATAGATTTTCCAATTTCCTGCTCTGCAAAGACATTTGAGCTCTTAAAACTCAAATGTCTTAAAAGCAAAATTTCCAAGAATTAGAAATGAGTTTGATTTTTATGACAGGCCAAAATTCTACAAGAGAGCACCATATGGAAGTCAGCTATAAATTATGAGACTGGGCAACTGAGGTGGAAGGTTGGATGAATGCCCAAGACTTGTTTACCTCTTCTCTGTAATAATTGCACAAGATTTATGAACCCCTTACTATCAAGTCAGAGCCAGTTTTCTTTATTGAATTATAGATTTTACTATTTTTGCAATATTAATTTTAACCCAAGCTTGTACATAGAGATTTATGTTCTTTTAGAACATAGTGTAGCAAAGAAGTTTTAATTCTGATAGTTATAAAATATTTTTGACAGAAGTTGATTTTTGGATAATGATAATCATATGAAAGTTCCCATTTTTACAGAAATGTCATTATTACAGTAGGTTATATTTGATTTCTTTTTAAAATAAAGACAATGTGAAAAGAAGCACTTTTTATTACCTATAGATAATCAGATTTAATACAGGAAAAAGTGGAACTGGTACGTGACCTCCTGGTATTTAACATGTATCATGCTTTATTTTGAGTTTTGTTTATTTTACTGTTTCCCTCTATTTGCAGACTGAAGTATTCTGAGCACTTTGAATTTAGATAAGACCTCTTTCTCTCAATTTTTTCAGATTGCAACTTGAGAAGCTGATAAAGGCTTCAAGAATTCAGTTGTTTTCTCCTTGTTGGCATACATGCAGTGATCTCTGCTGTGTTCTGCTTTAGTCATGCATCTTTATTCCCTTTGTGTGATATTTAGCTCACTGTTGGGACCTCACGTAGGTTCCATTTTTGGCAGATCAAGTTCACACTGTTTTCTGTTGCTTGTTTGTGGAGAAACAATTGAGATGAGGCAGGAGAGACTGCAGCAGTGTAAAGAGCGTGGTACCTTCTGGGGCAGTTTGTATTGTTGGGTCCTTTTGGATGATGCCTTCACTGGCATTGCCTTAAAGTGCCAGGTTCAGGTACTCAAGGAGTTTAGTCAGGCTATGTGGCAGAGGAGAAAGTCATGCTATGTCAGAAACATGCTAAAGAAATCAGGAATTGCAGGGAAATGTGAGATTGATGCTGATGTCAGCTTTGCATTTAGTAATTGGGTCTTATTGCCATAATCACAGTAAGAAAATCCATAGCTACTTTACAGAGTGACCCAAATTAGTAAAAAATTTTGGGGTTTATCTCAGAAAAAAGGTCAGCTTTATATACACCTTAGCTAGCATCAGCCAGAAAGCTTTTAGTATTTTTCTCCACATTCACAAATCAACTCTTTTAGCACATTTTTAGCCACTTATTGTTTGTCTTAAACAGCAGATTCTTTTGTACCAGAGAAAATGGTGACCTTGTTTAATTCTCTGTCTACTGTCCTGGATCTAATAGTACATTAGAGAACCTCAGGATTCCTTTCAAACCATTTGTCTATAGCAGTGTTCAGGCATTTTGTGTCTTTTGCTATGCAATTTTTTGGTATATTTTATCTGGCTATGTCTTCATGATGACTTACAGCATTTTCATTTCTCCTATAGTTACTAATAATGATTTATGGAACACAGACCCTTTAACAAATGTCCAGTACCAGATAAACTCTGAGACAGCTCTGAAATGGCATCAGGCAAGAAAAAGTTGTCAGCAGCAGAAGGCAGAGCTATTGAGCATCACAGAGTTACACGAACAAACATACCTGACAGGTAGGTTACTATTATTCATTATTTCCTTAGAAAAGTGTATTATTGCAACAGTGACACTAATATGGCATGTTCCATCATGAAGATTATATTTGTTCAATTCTGGTAATTAGTAAATTGAAATAGTTATATTGGATAATTAATCTGAAAATATAGAACAGATAATATTTATTTTATCATTATTAAATATCGCATAAACTAATAGTGACATAAAAACTACAACAATTAAGTAATGCAGGCAATAAAGAATGAATGTTGGAATGCAGAAAATGCAAAGTAGTTTGTAAACTGAAGATGTAGACACCGAGATTGTATCCTTTTTGCACTCTTCTTGTAGTGTGTATTAGTCAGCAGTTTTGCCTATTTCATTAAAGCCATTGCATCTTCAGTAAATCCTAAAATATGAAAAGAAAAAGAACTAATAAACAAAAGAACTCATAAATATTCTCTTTCAGTTTCAATCTCCTTCAATATTTTTGGAAAGAGTTTTCACACTTCTCCTATGAGAAAATTCTTAAATTTTACTTGAACATATTTACATTCTACATTGAGAAAGTCCTCTTTATTACCTTCTCAGCCTCTGTACAAACATGAAATAAATAGTTCACTGATTCATCTATTAAATAGATTAGAAAATATTTTGAGTATAGTACATGAGTTGAAAGATAAAATATTCTATACCATAAGCTATATGTTGTACTCTCTAAATGTGTAGAATAAGAGGATTAGAGAACGGTTTGGGTAGAAAGGAACATTTAAAGATCATCTAGTCCAGCCTCTCTGCCATGATATCATGGATGCAACTAGCTTGCTCAAAGTACCATCATGGATTCAGCTAGGTTGCTCAAAGTACCATCTAACCTTACCTTGAACACTTTCAAAGATGAACAATTTCTCAGGGCAACCTGTTACATCAACATTGTAAAAAATTCCTTAATTATATCAAAAAATCTACCCTCTTGTATTTTTAAACTTATCCCTTGTTGTGTCACTACAAGCCCCAGTAAAAAGACTTCCTCCAAATTTCTTAGAAGTTCTTTTAATTTATTGAAAAGCCACAATAAGGTCTCTTCTCCTCTCCAGGCTAAACAAACCCAGCTCTGTCAGCCATTCTTCACAGGAGGGGTGTTTCAGCCCTCTGATGAATTTTCTTGCCTCCTCTGGACTTCCTCCCTGCCTTTCTTGTACTGGGGACCCCACAGCTGAATGCAGCACTCTGAGCATTCTCCCCAGAGAAGGGCTGAGGGTCAGAATCCCTTCCCTTGCCCTGAAGGCCACGCTGCTTTGGAGGCAGCCCAGGACATGTTTGGCTTTCTGGGCTGTGAGTGCACATGGCTGGGTCATGTTCAGCTTTTCATCCATGAGCACCCTGAAGTCCTTCTCTGCAGTGCTGCTCTCAATCCATTCATCCCCCAGTCCATACTGATATTGTGAATTCCCATGACCCAGGGATAGGACCTGGTGCTTGACCATGTTGAACTTAATGTGGTTGGCATGGGCCCACTCCTCAAGCCTGTCAGATGCCCTCTGGTTGCCATTGCTACCCTCAAATGAGCCAAAAACACCTCTCAGCTGGGTGTCATCTGCAAGCATGCTGAGAGTGCACTCAATCCCCCTGTCTATGTGATTGATGTAGATATTAATAATATTGGTCCCAATACAGACCCTATAGGGACACCACTTGTTACTGGTTTCCATTTGGAGTCTAATCCATTGACTGTATCTTTTTAGATGCAGACATCCAGCCAATTTCTAATCTATCTAGTAGTCCATCGATCAAATCCATCAATCTTAGAGGACTAAGAAATGTATTTTTACTGCTATGAACAATTTTTTTGTCTAAACTTCTGTTTTCAATTTAAAAATTTGGTCAAAACAGGGGTTGTTTTTTAAATGATTCTGAGAAAATTATTGTTGAAATTAGTGCTCAAAGGAGCAAACTGGTGTTGACACAGAAGGTAGTTATTAGTTGATGTATTTTAATTGCAAACTGATAGATATGGCTGCTAAATGTAGGTGTAGATCAGTTCTTCATTATACAGCTACCCCGGCAGTACTAGGACTTCCTGTCATGCTCAGCTCTCAGTTCTCCTAACCATAAATTGTTTGTCCAGTAGAAGTAATAGGGCATGTTAATGTGTTGGTGAAAAAGCAGGTCTGAGATTACAATTCTTTCCAGTCAACTACCTCGCCTTTTAAGTTTGCCATGCTTCAAGTGCTTCCTGTTGTTGTGCTGTCAAAGACAGCTAAATTAGAACATCTTGACATGATGCTATCAGTAAAAACAGAAACAAATTATACATATTGTACAATGATTTTCTGTGAACTATGTATAAACACACAAATTAAAAAAATCAGCAGGCATCCATCTGCACTTCCAAGCCTTATACTAAGAGCAGAGATAGACAATTGATTAGTACTGACTATGAATAATGTTCAGCAGAGCCATATATAAGCATGATATTTCTAAGAGCTCTTCAGAGCTAGAGAAATAAATTTGAACTGGTTGTTTTTGAAGCCTGACTTAACAGTGGCTAAAGAACTGAAATCAGATCAGTCTGAAAAATGCACAAGATATTATGTTAAAAAGATGGTGTTTGCAGTGATTGCATTTTAATGTATTTTGATAAATGAGAACAGGTTTTTTACACTGTGAAATTCACACTTGTTAATTTCATGGAAGAGAAAATATACACTGGGAAACAATATCTTTCCTTTTAGAAAACTGATTTTTGGTTTTGTGACCGTTTCTGCAATCTTATCCATTTAATATTTTATAGTTCTGAAAAACCAAGTTTGATGTTTGTTATCAATGGTAGCAGACTAATTATGTTTTTTGTTGTAATAAAATTCTCCAAACCTAAATTTGTCAAAACTCTAAAGTGAAACTGACAAATATAAGATGACCTGTTTATCAGGTTTAGCATAACCACCATAACTAGAATGCTGAAAATTGTTAAAACTTTTACTAGGACAAAGGAGAAGGCTTAACAAGAATTCAGCTCTCAAGTTTTGCGGAGTGTTTTTTCTTGCTGTGAACTTCCAATGTCTCTCTCTCTGTCTCTGTTACCTAGGTCTGACTCGCACACTGAGTTCAGCTCTCTGGTTTGGTCTCAACAGTTTGAATTTCAACAGTGGATGGCAATGGGCTGGTGGTGCTCCTTTTCGGTACCTAAACTGGGTGCCAGGTAAGGTTAAATGCATTGCTACTCATTTCAAGAGGCAAAAATTTGGTCATTGTGTAACAAATATCTTTTCTAGTGCATTATTCTCCTGCAATTATTGAGCTTGTCTTGACACTTAAAGACTCTGATTGTGGTTATGAACACTGTGAGTAATGGCTCTTATGACAGAGATATGCCCCAGGCTTAATTTATTATTCATAATGTAAATGGTAGGCTCAAAATCCATAAGAAAGTTTTAAGTCATCTGTTGACACTTAATTTGCATATCTTCCTAATTTATTTCTGAATACATAAGAAGTCTTGTAAAAGTCTTCATTTGTGAGATTAGAGCGATCAATGGTGGGTTTTTTTTGTTTTTGTTTGTTTGTTTGTTTTTCCCTTTTCTTCAAATTCCTTTCCAATTTGTTTTTGTTCTTTTTTTTTTCAAGAATACCTTTTCAGTTTCATTTGGGATTAACCTACCCTCAGCAATAACATCTTTCAAACCAAACATCTGAGGCTAGACTACTCTGACAAAAGCCCAGCTACTCCAGCTGTGGCTGCAGTGTTGAACTCTGGTGGCATCATTAAAAAGTTTCTGTGCCATCTGTGCTCATGGTGAAGGGCTGCATCTCTGGTTGACTATTCAGAGTGGCTGTGTAAGAGTGTTTTTTTGCAGGACCCTTGCCTTGTTCCTACTGGCTATTCAGGGAGCTTTTGGAGGCCAATTTAAAGTAAATTTAAAGAGCGTGTAAACGCTCTTTATCTTCACTGAGTATTTAATAATCAGTAACTATAAGTGCATGCTCCAGTATATCACCCAGGGCCTTCCTTGTGTAGATAAGGCCAAAAGCACATTTTGGGTGCACAAACTTCTTGAGCAGGCAAGCTCTGAAGAGTGAATTGAACTACTTTATAAATAGCTCTCCAGTGGAGTGAGCAGAAGGCAAACAGCTGAACTGCAAGTTGCTGTGGAGATATTTGTAGGAATGTCATCCAAGTGCACTGCTGAGGATCTGCATGCAAGGAGGAGTGGGGGAAACACAGTGGTGAGATGGAGCCAAAGCTGTTCATGGTTGTTAAAACTGCAGACAGTTCTCAGTTATACTGTAAAGAATTAAATAGTTAAGATGGGTTTTGATGTAACAAAAATGGACTCCATTTATCCTTCACTCCTTATATTCCTTAATTTCATTCAAAGATAACACTCTACTCTTATGTCCATATAACATATTTTATACTTGTGCTATCTCCTTCATGATTTTATGTTGACATAGCCTCCCTCTGGCTCATCCCCATTACAGTGGATGTTTAAAAACTCTGCTTTTCCATTAACACATTTTAAGGGAATTTGTGAAAACTTTGTTCTTCTATCTCACTAGCTCTAAAGAAATAAATATTTAAAAAATGGAACTGTTACCAATGTTTAAATGAAACTGATTTTGCTTAGACATTTTGGCAATCTAGCTGCCAATAGCTGAACTTTTTTGTGCAATGAAACAATTTAAAAGTGTATTTTTGAAGTAAGCATAACTATTTCTCCTGTGGGAAGAAGGTAGAACACAACTGCAAATATAAGACTTTAATTAATCTAAAGTAATGAAATCATAATGTTATAAGAAAATTTCAGTGAATAATCTTGGACTCTCAAAATATTGTTGTGTTTGTTCTGTGTAGTACCAATGCTTGTTATGTAGTATAGTATAGTGGTGTATGGCCAGAAATTAAAGAAAAAACATACTAAGTTTAATAATGCTACATTAGGTCTTGAAAAGTTCACCTAGTTTATTGCTTAAATTTCTTATGTTCTACAGTTTCTACTTTTCTTCTAGGTGTTTTTGTTAGTGTTAAAGTTAACCAACTATAACAAAAATATATAAATATTCTGATATTGTCATGTTGTTTAGACAAATGACCAAGAAGTCCACATCAGCAAAATAATTACTTATTATTTTTCTTATTCTGAGTACAGAATTTGACTAACTTACAGAACAACTTTTTTATCTAAATACTGTCCTCTGGAGCTTAGATGTCTTCCATTTAGAAAAAGAAAAATCCCAAAGAAAATAAACACATACACTATAATACCTTCTACCAGGACTTAGAACATGTAAAGAGGCTGTTAAATTATGAATTTGCAACTTGTGGCTGCTATGGAAAAATTATCTCTTAAAAGAATGAACTTCACCCTTCAGGCTAGAGGACTGTTGAGTACCACAGCTGTCCATGTGTTAATGCATTTTAAGGTTGAAGCATGGACCAGAAGGGAGTGTGAGAGTTGGGAGGGTAACAACATTATGCTTATAGTCTGTTGTTGATGAGATTTGTGGTGCAAGTCTTTTTTGGGTTTTTTTTTTTGGTGTTTTTGTTTTGTTTTGTTTTGTTTTTAAGGCCATCCTTCTCCAGAACCTGGAAAAATCTGTGGTGCATTGAATCCTGGCAAAGGTGCTAAGTGGGAGAACTGGGAATGTGATAAGAAACTTGGCTATATTTGTAAACGAGGAAATGCTACTTTAGAATCTTTCATTGTTCCTAAAGGTAGGTTTGGTAATAAACCCCCGACAAAATCTTAATGACCAATGTTTTTTATCTGTAACTGGAATAGGTGTTATTGCATGTGGTAAAACCAAGCAAAGGACTCTGTAGACTGTGGTTTGACCAAGATTTTCTCTAAAAGTAAACAGTGTGTACTTCCTTTTTGCTCTGGCCTCCTCACTTCCTGTGTAATAATCTCCAATCTTCTTGAGAACTCAATAATTCTGCAATTTAACTCTTTTCCAAAACCAAGCAGAACTGTCAGATTCTGATTATAAAATAATAAAAAAGGAATTTAATGTTTTTAAAATGATGTAATTGTCTGAAGCCCCATGTACACTGTGAAACTAATCCACTTCTTCCTGTAATTTTTACTAGTTATGAGTTGGTGCAGGACAATGGTAGAATAGAAGAATGCTTTAAAATTCTTTTGAATTAGATATTTTTAATGTATTTACATGTCTTATAAATATAGAAATATAAAAATATGTATTTGCATACATATAAAAACATATATAATTCTTTATGAAATTATTTAATGTATATAGGTACACACACTTTTTTAGAAGAATTTAACTCTGGAACTTGCCTCACATAATTTAAAAAGACAGAAGAGGGATAATATTTATTTTGACCTCTTTCTTTATTATCTCTCTGTGTACTATAAACATCTCGTAACTTACTGCTTTGTTTCATCACTCCATTTTTCTGTTCTTTATGAGTTTCTTTCTTTTTCCAGGTCATAACTGTATCTCTTAAATCCACTGATATTATTTTGTATAGACTTTAGAAGCAGAAGGCTAAACTGTAACTAATTTCCAGTTCATTTATTAATATGCATAACTACTTGCAAAGCAGGTGTTTTGGAAAATCAGTGTTTGATACTTGGCTTAAAAAAAGTTGATATTTTTTATTTTTTTTCTGCTTTTACCAATATGGAATCAGTCCTGTTAAAAACACTTGGGACAGAGAATTCTGTCTCATTTTTTGCTTTGTTTCTAAGAGAAAAAAACACAAGAATGAGCTAGTGTCTTGTTTATTAGATATGGAAATACATATTAATTAATTTAATTGATGATTTGGTATCGAAATCAAGTACATTCATTGCCTTAGATGAGAAAGACTTCAATGCATGTTAAAATTATTTCTTAATTTAAGGTGTAAAGTTTTGCTAGTATTTGTATGCAAGTGATACCCAAATAGTTTCATTTATATAGGTTGTTTTGCTGGCTACTGCTTAGTTTTTCAGGTTTCAGTTCTGAATCACTGATGCCTATAAATGTACTATTATTTTAAGACTGGCTGCTATATTATTTATATTTAAATTCAGTTTTTGTTTGTTTGTTTGTTTTGGTTTTTTTTTTGAAGGGAGGTGTGTGTCTAATGGTCATTACTCTCTTTTGCATTTGGCTTTTATTCCTAGCCCCCACCTCCACCCTCCAGTTTACTAGCAATTTCAGAGAGAAAAGTTTTCAATTAAACAGAAATTGCTGACTAAATACTGTGACAGATAAATCAGAGATTGTCAGTAGTTCACTTAATATTTTCCAAAATGTCCCACAGGGGGAAGTAATAAAAGGAGTAAGCATGGAATCATGCAAGGTGTTAGGTGCCCTCAGCTTCTAAAGGTGTAAAGGAAAACTCATGGCAGATTATGTTTTTCTGAGTTAAGAAGTAAATTAATTGCAAATTCATACATGTACTTAGTTGTTCATCTGACATTAAACCCAAAGAAAAGCCTTTGAAATTTTAACCCTAGAAGTTATAATTGTGTATAACAGAGCAGTATGTGCGACAGAGGAACATTTTACAACAGAATGTAATCATGCTTGTGTTCAAAACAACATGAGAAAAAATCTTTACAGAATATTTGTTTTCATTACAGATGGATTTTCACAAAGCAAGGATTGTTTTGGGTTTTTGTTTTATGTTTCTTGTAACAAAATATTTTTTTTCCAGCAGGGGGCCACATCATGTTGTACATAAAAGTATCTTTGGGCTATAGAGCATTTGTTCTGTAACCCAGCAAAATATATTAATAGAAATGTATTAATTTCAAATTCAAAATACTGAAAGAAAAGGCTGTCTATTTACCTTCACAAAGTCACTGCCAATGTAGATTTCATCCCAAGCCAACAAAGCGTGGTGATCCTAAAGTACTGTTTACAAATGTTTCTTTAAATATTCAGTTAGGAGAAATAAATGCTCTTACTGTTTTATTGCTGAGATGCTGTGCATCTCTGTCCTATCAGACCACACAGGATAGGTCTAAGAGAGAAATTTGAATGTCTGAATCATAAGACTGACTTCAGCTAGTGGTTTCACCCTTTTAGGCACACAAGTCAAACAGTGTGAGATTTTTCAGACTTCAGAAATTCAAGCTTAAAAGAAAGTCAGCTTCACAAGAGTACTTGCTCTCCAAGGAATAACTATTCTACAGTTACAGGCCAATAAATTTATCAGCTTTACATTTGGAATAATATTCTTTGAATGTTAATGTAATATTATCTTTTACCTTTTATTTGTGATAATTTGCATTGCTTTCTTTGTTTAAGTGAAATGATGTCCAGGGAGTAGTACTTATTTCTATTAGGAGGAGAAAGTAAACTGGATGGCTTTGAGTTGTCTAGTAGTCTCTTTAAAAGTAGAATGGGGAAGCACAGAGTTAATTTTTGCTGAGTAGCTGAAATGAAGAACTGAAGATTTCTTGTACTAAGAAATCCCCAGCAGTGTAACTAAGACTGACACCAAAGAAACTAGACTATCAACAGCCTTTTTTTTTTTTCTTTTCTGTGGCCCGCAACATGTTCCTTCTTGTTACTGGGTCTACAAGCAAAAGTTTTTCTGTCCTGCCATAGCTGCTTTAGTGTTTAGTGAGTAATATTGTCACAGTCTGCATCCATTTGAAAAAGAGATGCTCATGGACTCAGTGGGACAAATACCTTTGTGACTCTGTGGCTGCATCTGAACTGCTGATTTCTGTTCCATGCAGTGTTTGTAGTTTAGAGAAGGGTATGGTGAGTGTTCTCTGATTTATGGCAAAGCACTGTAAAATGCATGTGCTCAGAGCTGAGACCAGCTATAAGGCAGATTAGGCAGTTGTCTGATCATCGGACTAATTTCTACAACAGCATTTGTCACCTCTGTGCTCACTTGTTTCTCCCAACGTCACCAGTACACTCAGTTTGTTTTCCTGGGGTTCCCCCACCCTCTCTTTCACCTTTTCCTCTATTTGGCAAACTTGAAAAGTCTCTGAGCAAACATGGAGCCCTTTGTTCTGGGGGAAAAAGTTTAGTTTTACTAGAACTTTGTGAGAACATGCTAGCACTTTTTAGACTTGGGTCTGAAAGAGCAGATACTATTTATAATTGAAATGTGTGTTGTGACACTAAGTATCTATTAATCATCAGTATCATCCAGTTGAAACAGGATGTGTGCCTGCAACAGGGGCCTGATTGGTCATGAGTTTGGGTGCCTATTTAAACATTTCTATGGGATACATCAAACTGCTAAACACATTGCTCCTTCTTCTGATATATACACGATTTTTTGCCCGCTGAATTTCTGAAAACCTGCTGTCCTTGTTCTACTCTATATATTGGTGTTTGCTAAACCCATCTGCTGATTATAAATAAAGAGCTGCAAGAATCATAATTTGTTTCTAAAACAGAAATACTCTGTTTTTTATATGTTCGGGTGGTACTCCTCCCAAGGTTGAATTGTTTGCTGAACAGTAATGTGTTTGTTGGCAATACCCTGGTGCTTGTCTACTAAGCTTCTGAAATAAAGTTTTAAGCATAAATTGTTTATTTTGACAACATAATTTTCTCGGTTGAGCTTCTGAAAAGGATTCCTAAATGTAGTTGTCTTATTTAGGTTCTGTTAGGACTATGTATAATCAGTTCTTTCTTTCAATAGTCTAGCAGATGGGCTAATCCATAAAGTGCCTATTTTTTTTTTTAATAATTACTCTCATAAATATGTATTGTAAAGTCAGGTTCTTAACATATGGCATGGGGGTTAAATAGAGGTGCTGACATCAGTGTAGAAAAATTACAAACCACCACTCTGCAGACCTTACATTTTAATGTGCATATAGACATGTGTATAAAAGACAACTATCTTTAATTGTCTTTTCTCAAATGGCAAGCACTTGTTTGCAACTGGTATTTTTTAAGTGTGGAAGTTTCAGCTTTCAGTTATTTACACAGATTTTTATCACTGCACATATTTTTAATCTCTGCTGTTCTCTGTGAATATATAATCAATTTTTTTGTTAAATATTTTCTGATGTGATGTTTAGTCTTCAGTTAAGAACAGAATTCTGAAACTCTACATGGCAATTTTTCTTTTCAGAGACTAATGTGCCTATTAGGTGTCCTGACCAATGGATGTCATATGCTGGTCACTGTTACATAATTCATAGGGACCCCAAAATATGGAAAGATGCCTTAACATCTTGCAGGAAAGAGGATGGAGATCTGGCAAGCATCCATAATGTTGAAGAATACAGCTTTGTTATTTCTCAACTTGGGTACCGTGAGTATTTTTTCACAATAACATATTTATTTATACTAAGTAAAGAAGGTGTTTTGAATGTGTCTTACCTGTTAATAAAATGAGGGGACTGTCCTGATCACAGAGTGCAGGAGGACTTAAATTTTAAATTTAAAAAAATCAGAGGAAGAAAAAACACAGAATAGGAGCACAAAACCCAAACAGGTTTTACTGCCACACAAAAAGCTGTGGTCTGTGATGCAAATTGTATTATCTCCAAACTCTTGTTTCTTAGGGTCTGCTTCTCCTTCCTTTCTTGTTTTACATAGGTTAAAGCAATTTAAAACTTTTTTGTAAGATAAAATATTTTACAATTTATCTTCAAAAATAAATGGGGATAGGCAAAGTCTGCTCATCCAAGACAGTTTGGGAAGATCTCTGTCCTATTATTAACACTGCCATGCCCTTATGTTTCAAGTTATGCTGGTTGTGTTTCTCCTGAAAAAAGAATCCATCTGTCCCAGTACATGGATTTAGATGTGCCCCATATCAAATACAGTATTTATGTTCTTGGTTTGTGAGCACATATTTGAGCTGCTGCAAGGCTAGTTAGTCTGCAGGTGCAAGACGTGTTCATTAGTAGAACGTAGCCATGCTAACTCTGAGGCAATTTCATGGTGGTTATTGCTTTACATGAACCTGCTCTTGCATGGAGGAGCAGTTAACTGCTTTTTAATGGAAAAAGCAGGTTCCCACCTACCTGTGCTTCTTTGAAGTGACTGATCTTATGTGTGCTTTCAGTGCCAGGTAAAGACGAGTTAGTTTATCCTTCCCTTAAAGGGTAGCTATGTGCTTTGAGCTGCAGCATAGCAGGAGTCCTGGAGTGGAAATCATAGCACAGCTGATATGCTTTACTTTTGTATCCTAGCTACCTCCACAGCAACTTGTGCTTATCTTCACATTCCTAAAGAAGTGACATGTTCATTCATGAAACTTTTACTCTTTCAAAAGATAGTCTTAGGAAAGGTGGGACGTCTTGATGAGACTTTATGACATTTGATAGGTTAGGTTCTAAAGGAAATGGGTCATATTGTCACCTTACATATTCAATGTGGGTTATTTCATAGTGTGATACCTCCTCCAAAGACCTTTTCTGAACTGGCTGCTGTTCTGTTTTTGTAAAACTGAGTGTTTTTGAAAGGCAAATAATCCTGAAGGAAATCAGGCTTCTCACAAGTGACACACTAGCTGCAACAGACCATTTTGAAAGCATTCTTTTCAGAGGACTAAAACTGGAACAACTAAAGAAGCCTTTTACGACAATTTATGACTGTCGGATTACCCTTGTTCACCACTGAGAGGAGAACACCATGTATTACAGTGCCTAGAAAAATCTTGTGTGCATCAGACCACTGCTGTACAGAAAGAACAAAAGTCTATCTTTGTGCCAAACAATTCACAGTCCCATGATAAAACAAAGGAAGAAAGGGTACAATGAGATGAATATTGTCATGGTAGCTGAGCTTTTGTTGGCATGACCCACAAAGGAGAACTTTAGAGAGGAACATGAAGAATAAAGACGTGCATTCTGGATGTTTACACGGAAGTCCAGCATGTGATATGGCATAAATGTGGTCCAGTGCATGACTGAGAATGGGAAACAGCTTTACAAAATGCTGGAAAAAAACTCTCCTGCTATTTAGTCATATAGCTCTATAGAAAAAAAAAAACAGCAGTTCTTCTAGCAAGGAAAAAAATGTTATGTGGGAAGAGACTCCATAGATTTACATGGCTTAATTTAAATAGTTTTGACCTAGTTATTTTGTTGAAGAATGTTGTTTATTGTTCATATTACCGTGGTGTGAGCCCACCACTGTAGGAGCTTTGAGCATGGACAATGCCTCTGCTGTGCTAAGTGCTCAGTAAACACAGATAGAAAGATTTTAAGAGGTACCTGAACAAAAAATAAATTAAGGACCATGGTGGCAGTGGGCAAGGAGGGAATGAGAGCATGATGAGCAGTAGAATTGGAACAGCTTTCAATGTGTTAGCAGAAGAGAGTTTAAACAAGTGTGCTGAAATGTAAGTCTGGGGGGCTTCTGAGCAAAAAACTCAGTCTGCTAGAAAGGGTAAAGGTATATGAAAATGGAGCCTGAGAGCCTGTGAATTTGAGGGCCTAGGGGTAGAGAGATGGTAAGAAATTATGGATGAGCTATGAGGACTGATCACACTTAGGTGTAATGAAGGCAGGAGAGTCAAGGGAGGGAAGGAGAAAGGACAGAATTGACTCTGTCATTCAAGTGACTGGCTGGAAGGGTGATACTTGCAGTATCTTGGTTGGCCAGAATGGGAAACCTTCCAGAAACAGATAGTGTGAAGTAAATTTCTTGAGCAGTCCTGCAGTTTCAT
Organism: Lonchura striata; assembly: GCF_050655825.1. Lineage (NCBI taxonomy): Eukaryota > Metazoa > Chordata > Aves > Passeriformes > Estrildidae > Lonchura > Lonchura striata. Next base: position 20,511,257 of record NC_140704.1, on the reverse strand, counting down.
TCAAGCCAAAAGCCAACAGCTAACTCCTTTAACTGTAAAGTGAAAAAAATCCAACAACCACATTAATGTCACTTTACTCTGAAATGAAACAAAATATAGGAACACATATAATGCAAAAACTTGCAAGTACTCTGGTTTTCAGATCTAAAAGACATCACTGGGTGTCTTGGCATTAGAAAAGAGGACATTTCTTTCTTCACGATAATTGAAGTAGGAGAAAAAGGGAATATAATATTTTATTTAGGTGTTTATTCATATATTGTTAAAAGTTTTGAAAAGGAAAATAATTTAAACCTAGTTGTGTTGCAATATAATTCAGCAAAGGGAGTATTGTGGTTGTTTTCTATGAAGTTGAACACCCTTGTTTTATTGCCACTTTGGTGAGTGGCTTTTCCTGATGACTGGAGTGGGTATATGAGAATCAGTCTATGAGGCTGAGGCAATCACTCTATGAGGCTGAGAACTCTAATTTCCTGGCTGCATTTTCAACTTCCTGAGAATAAATTTTTTTCTTTTCCACAAAGAAGAAATTTCACATTATGTGACAGGGTTGTTAATTATATGTTTTAGAGCCATCTGATGAGCTGTGGATTGGGTTGAATGACCTCAAGGTTCAGATGTATTTTGAATGGAGTGATGGAACACCTGTCACCTACACTAAATGGCTTCGTGGAGAACCCACTCATGCAAACAACAGGCAAGAGGACTGTGTAGTTATGAAGGGAAAGGTAAAGTCACATAGCTATTGAGTAAATTGTCTTGTAATTTCATTTGTAATTTGGGCTTTTTCAATGCAAGAGCAAGTAAGAAATATTTTTTTAAATGGGGATATTACTGCTTGAAGCAGCCTATTTTAGTGTCAGAAATTAATTTTTGGAGGAAGGATCTCTGTTTGAGATTGCAAGAAAATTTCATTGTCTTCCCTGAGAAGCAGACAAGTAGTGGCAACTGCCCCCCAGGATCCACATTTCTGGATTTCAATTTGTGCATGTGGTCTTTTAAAAGAATCTTATAATTACACCAGGAAGCAGACAAACATGTAAATGAGTTTCTTCAGGATGCTACAAAGACATTTTTGCATGTTTGGCTTTTTTATATTTGGACTGAGTATAGGATTCACCTTAAAAAATTGCACTAGCAATTTTTATTGATGCTAGAGAAAAATACTCTCTTTAGAAGGAAATAGAAATATTAATTTTATTTTTCTAAGGAAAGTTATAAATCTTGGATCTAGGTGGTTTAATTTCACAGCAAATGAAGAGCTGTGAGAAAAGTTGGAGAGTATTTAGCAGTGGCATTAGTGAAAGCCTTTCCTGAGTGAATGACTGTATGCCTACAATTTAAAGGCTGCTTTGAAAGGACTGTCTTCTGGAATGTGGCAATGATCATATAAAATACCTAGGAGTATTTTAGGAACAGAGATAATACCAGGCATAAACGTCAGTCTGTATTTTTCCTTTTTGTGATAATTAAAACTTACCACTTCCTTCACAGTTAGCCTATTTTATCAGAAGGGGAAAAAGTGTGTACATATACCAAAGGTATTTTCTTATTTCACAAAATTAACAGTGCCTAACTTTAAGTTGACCTTCTCAGTTTGTTGACATTTACCTGCCTAAGTACATTTATGTTTCCATTGTTGATATTTTTGGGTTGATCAGTCCTTGGTGGAAGCCATCTGATTCTATCATTCACTATTATGGAACAAAGCCTGGTCCTGTCTGTAACACCACCTTTTTCAAGGAAGTGTTTGGGTTTAGTTAGCAAGAAAGTAAGGCAACAGAGATACATTTGCAAGAGGCAGCTCATAAGACATGGTGAGAAGTAACTAGAAATTACTGCATGAATGTCTCGCTGAAGACATAGTTATGGAAAGGCAGCAAATGATCTTCTTGCAACTAAAGACCTGTTGCAACATAGATCACAGCATATGTCACAGTTGAGATAGCCAGAGAGCATTGCCATACAGAAGGCTTCAACCCACACACAGTAACACCTTACATATTCAGAAAGCTTCAGGCATCTGCCCATACACAGAAACATCATATTAGAAGGCTTCAGTCATCTGCCCTTTTTGTTCTTTAGCCCAACCTTTGATACCCCTGGTTGCTCAAGCACTGCACCTGTGCCCCGTGTTCCCTTTGGTGGGTGCTCAGTGCAGCTCAGCACTCCCTGTCTCCTCACCTTCAGCACGGCTCACCTGCTTTTCACTGCTGTGCCCACTGGGGATGAGGCTCCACTGCAGCCCCACTCCCAGTTACCACACTGTGTGCCTATAGAGACCCACAGCTTCTGAGTAGCTTTTCCTTTGTTGAAGAAGTCTGAAGGTTTTGCAAAGCTGATTTCTCCCAGTCTGAGAAGGTCAGAGATTTGGGTGATTATTTGAAGGGTCTGCCAGCCTTATGGGAAAGACATGGTAGATTGATGTGACAGCCACCAATGGACTTGTCTTTCAGTAAGCACAGGACAGACACAAGGTGAACCTCCAAGGCTTTGTTGTAGTAGGCAGAAGTGTTGAACTTTGGCAGAGTTTTTGCTGGAAGTGGGGTTTGTTGAATGTCTTGAGAACTAGGAATATTGTGGCACAAGTGTCTGTGTATTACCATGATGATTATTTTACATTTTTGGGATGGAGGGGATTTTGAAAGAATAATACAAATTAAAAAAAAAAAAAGAATTTGCCATCAACTACTATGAAATTACAGCTGTAGAGGTGTAGTCTTCAAGGCACAGGTGAATGGTGCACAAATTTCCCTTTGTCTCTTAATATCTTAGTTGTTCTGTTCAGCCAAAATGTACATAAAATATTTTGGGAACATGGTGTGATGTATCCTACTTTCAGTACAACTCCCACTGAATGTCATTGTTTCTTCTGAGAACCTGCAGTATGAGGAATAAGAGTATTAATTCTAACTTTGACAAAGAACTTTTTGCATCTTCAAAATTTTGTGTAAGTATTAACTAAGGAATGCAGTCTTCTGGTGTTGTTTTTTGCTCTTAGAGCTATATTTCTGTGGGGATAGCTGATATCTCCCTTTCCTCCAATATATTTATTAAATCAGCAGTCTTTGTAAAGATGGTATATTGCGGTCACTCTCAAGGGATTGCTTTTCAGAAGGGTAGATAATCAAATAAAGTGTAAATCAATGGTAAATCACCTCCAGAAGAAGGGAGAAGGAATAAGATGTTGGAATTAAGTATTGAACTAAGATGAAGGATTTTCTCCATTGAAAGCTAGCAAAAAATTATTCAATACTTAGAAGCATAAACCAGCTTTTTTTTTTGAGATTAAAGCCCAGTTCACTGAAGTTCTCTTTGTGTGTTCAGGATGGATTTTGGGCAGACCATTCTTGTGAAAAGAAAATTGGCTACATCTGTAAAAGGAAACCTATGTCAGATGCTCCTGCAGAAGAGGAAACTATTGATATGGGCTGCCAGAGAGTAAGTGAAGAAAAAGCTGTCTGATCTGAATAGGCTGTTAAGAGTGATAAAAAAGAGAAACTGTCACCTAGGTGGCAGAAAAAACCATGAAAAGTAGGTTCTGTTCCATTGTAATCAGAAGAGTTTGCCTTCTAATTTTTATGGTAGAATGACTAAATAGGACTAAATCCAATCTATGACTGTCTTTGGCTCTTAATACTCATTCACTTTCTTTTTCCAGAACTTAAACCAAATCTCAAACCTATTATCCCTGCAGCAGACCACTTATCCTTGATTGGCATTCAAGCTTTGTTAAAGAGTTTGCCTGTACCATCAGCTGCATTTCAGCTCTGGGTACAGTTTTCTACAAAATTGTTAATAGCAGGAAGGGTGTCCTGTCTAAATACTGTTCTCAAGGCTTTGCTGTTGTCTTTGGCAGTGCTTTCTACTTTGAATAACTTATTACCACTGGCCAAATAAAATCAATCTATTGTGCTTCTGAATTGTCAGCAGGTTTATTTTTATTTGCTTGCTTTCTAATGACATAACATCTAGTAATTACAAAAAAACTACTGAAATTTATTATGTCATAGGAAATCTTATTATTTGTCTTCCTTGAAGAAATTGCCTTTTCTTCCAAGTCTCCTTTACGAGAAAGTCTTTGATGATTATTCCCAGTATTTGTAAAGAGCACTTGGATTTATTACAAGTGTTGGAGGAAATAAATGCTTATGGCTGTTACCATTGCATACAAAACTAAGTGCATGCTTGTAGAAAAAAAAAATATCTCTCAAAAGTGAGAAATAAAAAACCATCAGAAGAATTTTTTTGTGAACTATGGCTGGTCACAGCAACCTTCTCTTGACAGTATGTCCCTGAGAAAATGATATTTGAATGACAAAACTTTGGGAGTGAGTTTTAATGTTAGCTAAGAATAAACAAACTTGTTTAAGGTGTCATTCCCTTTCTGAAAATTCAAGCTGAAGTTTGCTTTTCAAGACTGTCCTCACGATTTCATTATGCCTATGCGCTGGTTATAATCCTGTCCTGGGCACAAAAGTTGCACTGCAAAGCCTCTCATCCCTTTGTGAGTGGAATACATTGATTGAAAATTCATTAGATATGAAAAATTATTTTATGAAACAAAATTCTAAAAAGATTTGATCCTGCCTGTTTCCACTCTTTTTCAGTTATATTGTTCCTTTGTCTAATGTTTAGATAACGGTGGACAAATCCGTTTTCTGTTTTGTTAGTTCCCTTTCCTACAGTGATCACATTTATTTTGACAGGGCTGGAAAAGACATGGTTTTTATTGTTACTTCATTGGAAATACATTTCTAACATTTCCTCAAGCAAATCAAACCTGTGGAAGTCATCAGGCTTTTTTAGCAACAGTTGAAGACAGGTATGTAAACATCTCCTTTTCCGAGGGTCACATGAGGATTCAACTTGTAGCATCACCTGCATATCAGAATAAAGACTCTGACTGACTGGTCCAATATCTAGCTTCAGAGGACAGCTATCTGTCGATACAGAAATTCTCAAAGTTTTTACATGTAAATTGAAATCCAGGAATCTGGTTTAGACTGAAAGTAGGTAATGGCTGTGAAATCAGTATTGATAACAGATGGTTTTGTCAAACAAAAAGTAGAACTGTATCTTGTGGTGGCTAGCTTGAGTAAGGAATATGGAATCCAGTTTTGATTATTAAATGGCTCTGAATTCCTTCCAAAGTGTAGTACAAATGAACAAGAGGATATAATTTTCAACTGTCTGGTCTTTGAATTGAGGTACTTTTAAAAACTTAAGTGAGAAGTCAAATTATGTAAAGCAATTGGTACCTGAAAATCTGTCACAATGTAGATGTGTGCAAAATTTCTGGAGAGGAGGTGCACATTATGTGAAATACAGAAAAATAAAAAAGTTTAAGAAACAAAATATTTTTCTTGCAGATGACTTGATGCTTTACACAATCTTATTTGTTTCTTTATAATCAAAATTGTTCTGTTCTACTGTGAAAGTTCCAGCTATCATGAATAACTTTATAAGCATAGCACTGCAGCTGCCATAAAAATGTTTTAACATTAATGTGGCCTTCTGACTACACCTTGTTAGGAGGAGACTTTTTTTATTTGTTCTGATTTCTTAGGAGCTGATTGTTTAAACATCGGTGAACTATGACAGGCTTTACCTCTACATAGGTTTCTTTGCTAAATATAACTTGTCTTGTCCAATAGTTGGATCTAATTTAGTGTTCCTTAGTTTTATAATTTAGAGTCATACTACTTTAGCCTCTACTTTTTGTAACTTCAGTAATGCTGAGATTCCTTTTTCAGATTTGGATTTGTCTGAAGCAAGAAGTAATAAAAACAAGAGTACTAGAAACTCACAAAATAAGTGGTATGAAACATAAGGCATGTCAGGTTTCTCCTTTACCAACAATTTCCTGTCAGTCCATGATTAGGCCATCTCATTCACTGGACATCTGAGAAGAAAGCAAAATACTCTGATATTGAAGCTTACAAAATATCTATTATTTAATGGTTTTGTTATATTCTTTGCTGAATAAAATCCATTCAAGCTATGCTTTCAAGAAAGTGCAGCTGTAATTCTGAGAAAATAATAAACCTTTGGCAACTTTAAAAAATAAATTTAACAGTATTAATTTATTGACTGATTTTTTTTTTAAACAGATATGAACAAGCCTATTTGACCAGCCTGGTTGGGCTGAAAAGAGAAAGATACTTTTGGATTGGACTTTCAGATGTAGAAGAAAAGGGAACATTCAAGTGGTGTAATGGTGAATCTGTCTTATTTACACACTGGAATTCTGAAATGCCTGGTAGGTATGACTCTCTGCTGTTTGATGGGTCCAAGGCCTGAATTAAATTGCTCACTTCTTGAAGACTTTTCCTTAGCACTCTCTTGATGACATAATGGCCATTGGCTTTCGAATACATCAGACTGCTCTCCCCAAGAATCCAGTGTGGCTGCTAAGTTCCTGCCTAGTGCTGAAATGAGTTTTTAGTATGAGTTTGGGAAGAAACTTTAAACTTTTCATTGAGATCAAGTTTCTGATTTGCAACTGTTCTGCTGTTCTGGGAAGTCTGTGCCTGCTGCTCTGGAGGAGCAATCTTGGCAGACCTAGTGATCCTCCTTGCAAATCCTGCCTGTTGAGCCAAATCTCATGGCACACTCGTTCACTGCACATTCTGAGTGTGTGGGATATCAGCATACATGAAGCCTCTCTGAGTTCTAGAGAATATGGGATTGTAAAATAGGACAAGAGGGCCAAAATATAACAATGGGAGGCCATTTAATCTGACATTATCACATCAGGAAGGGGGTAGTTATTGGTGCTCAAAGTTCTGGTACATTGCATATGCCTTTAAGGAGGTCCTCTGATTCTGTTTAAGTTCAGTACCTAATTGCTGATTTGAATAATGTGAAGTGGTAAGGGTATGTAGGCTTATATATACCTAGTTAGCTCTTGAAAATTTTAAGTCAAATTAGAAAAAAATGAGAAACAAGCTCTAACCATATTCACTTTTAGGGGAGAATTTCTTGGATCTAAGGTTATGATCTAGCTAGAGTCAGTCACTGCAGGTGATTTGGTGTGAGGCATAATTCAGTATTTCAGAGTGGATGAGCTACAGATTCATTATTGCCTTTTTTTTTCTTCATGAATTAGAATCATAGAATCACAGAAAGGTTTATGTTAAAGGAACATTTCAAGATCAGCTAGTCCCCACCCACTGCCATGGACACCTTTCACTAAACCAGGTTGCTCAAATTCAAGTCCAACCTGATCTTGAAATCTTTCATGAATAGGGCATCTACAACTTCTCCAGGCAATCTGTTCCACTTACTCACTACATTTATAATAAAAAAAATTCATTCCTTATGCCCAATCTGAATCTAATTTGTTTAATTTTAAAATTATTGTCACTTGTTCTGTCACTATAAGCTCTGGTAAAAAGTCTTTCTTCACCTAATAAGCATTCTTTAGATATAGAGTCTTCTGTTCTCCAGGCTGAACAACTCCACTACCTAAGTGTCTCTTTGTAGGAGAGGTGTTCCAGCCTTCTGATCATTTCTGTGGTCCTCCTGAAGACCTGCTCTAACATTAGAAATGTTTTTGACTCTGTACAACAACTTTATTTCTGCCAGGATAGAATATGAAAATTTCTAACTTCTTATAACACCCTAAATGGCATTTGTGTACATTCCTGTTTACAATCAGGAAGAAAGCCAGGCTGTGTTGCCATGAGGACTGGAATAGCAGGGGGATTATGGGATGTAATAAAATGTGAAGAAAAGGCAAAGTTCATATGCAAAATGTGGGCAGAAGGAGTGACACTTCCACCTGTTCCCACAACAACTCCTATTCCCCGGTGTCCAGAAGGCTGGAACTCAAACAATCATATTAGCTTCTGTTTCAAAGTAAGTATGTTGGTTATTTCTGCACTAAGGTAGTTTCTATTTGCTTCACATACATGTGATTAACTCAGTTTGCCAGAGCATAGTGCTTATAATGCCAAGGTTTCAGGTTTGATCCCTTTATGTGCCATTTGCTTAAGAGTTGGACTTGATGATCCCTGTGGGTCTCTTACAACTCAGAAAATTCTGTGATCCCAATAAAAATTGGGACACATATATGTGTCCTATTGTTCAATAATCTTTTTTCCAGATTATATGTAGAAGTCTTCTTCCTTTCTACTGAAATGCATATGGTTTTGTTTATTCTCTTAAAGACTAATCTTCAGGTTTGACCTTTTTTTTCTTAAATTCCAGTTCAGATAATTTTGTGGTCTGGTGGCTGTCTTGCACTCCAATCAGCAATGCAGTGTGTAACTTGACTTACAGAGTTGATTCCAAGCCGGTGTTTCACAGAGGAGAACACTCCTAAGCCCTGTACTCAGTTTCTGTAATCCCCACAGAGTATAATTGTAAATCAATTCCTTCTGGGTAACTGATATTTCTTGATCTTGTGCTCTATATGATCTGTTTTCTCTGATGCCCAAATGGTCTCTTTAGCCTTTCTCCAGAGCAGAGCACAAGAAGACGTGGCTGGAATCGCAGGAGTTCTGCCGATCCATAGGAGGAGACCTGGCCTCCATCAACGGCAAAGAGGAGCAGTACGTGATCTGGCGCTCCATCGCGTGAGTGTCCGCGGGGGCCCTTCCATCAGCCCCCGGAGCTTTCTGAAACATTTCTGCTCAGGTGGTTATGCATTTGCTTCTGCATAAGGCAGTCTGCAATCCCTGTCTGTGTCCAACACACAGCAAAAGCGTAGAGCTGATGAAGTAGTTGTAAGTAGTTGTATGACTAGCAGCAACGACCTCAAAAGCTGGTGCCAAAATGGCATGGGCAAGATATCTGGTTAAGGCAACATCTATCATCTATCTGAAGTAAAGCTATTTACTGTGGAGTTGTTGATATTATAAAATTACTACAGATGCCAATTGTTTTCACGTAAGTGTACAAAAGTGCTAACAGTTTATTAAATCTGGATAATATGTTGATTTTTTGGTCAATTTTATAAACTAATAAAAAAGCAGAGGCAACTTCAGATTTTTTTTTTTCTTACATGAGCAAGATAAATAAGGTCCCTGAACTGCAAAAAACAAGGGTGAGATTTCTAAATAATATGAAAAGCTAACACATGAAATACGACCAGAACAAACCAGGCTCAAGAATCTTGTACATCCCTGGCTAACCAAGAAGCAAGACTGAAACATCATGGCCATGCAAAATAGTATAACCATACTAGAATCCCAGTTGTCTGTTTTACAGTAAGGAAGAAGTCTCAGATGCTTCATTACCACAAATTGACTGAAGATATTGTGATTAATCAGTAAAATGTGCCTGCTTGCAGACAAGGATTAGTTGAAGGTGATATTTTTAAAATGCAATTCAACTGCAGAAAGTAACACTCTGTTTGAAAGCTGTAAGTGCCTTTACAGGGAAAATGAGGAGTTGAGAAATGGAACAACAGTAGCCAGTGAACCACTATACAAAGGTATTAAGCCACTTTATATACAGGAGTTGTATCTGGTAATTTTATTTATCTGTATTTCAATCTGAGTTAATGCATAATGATAACAGCTAGAAGCAGCTGCATTTTAATTTATTTCCACCTTGGTTTATATTGTTTTTAACAGCATTAAGTTATCCTTAGAGAATTCTTAACTGTAGTAAATGATAGATTGTTAAAAAAACTGTAATGCCCTTATTAGCATTTTTTTTTTTTTTAGAAACAATGGCTATTACCATCAGAATTTCTGGATAGGTTTATATTATTTGAATCCTGATGATGGCTTTGCTTGGAGTGATGGATCTCCAGTGAGTATTTTAATTTTCCACAGCTTTATTTTGCATTCCCTGTGCTTCTGATTTATGTGTAGTGTATATGTTTTTGTGTATTTTTTGTGCTTAATCATAACCCTCTGTATTGTGCACTCTTCAAGAAAGCTAAGGAATAGCAATTTCATGGCTTGATATTTTTGTCTAAAACATACTGATTTTTGATAAGGAGATACACATTGAATCAACAAGGAAACTAAATGCATGCAGACTAAAAGGATATTTCTATGAATGTGAGGATTTTTTTGGTGCAAAATAGTTCTTCTTTAGTTGTTCTTTTCTTTGCTCATCATCTTCAATGACTTACATTCCATGGAGTTGAAAACACTTTTTTAATATCAGTTTGACTTACTGCACTTTAAGCTAAGGTATAAAACTGTGGAAATGAAAGTGATTTTGGAGATGTAGGTGTACTTGATATGAGGTTGCTCAAGATATATTGATGGGGATTTACATTACCTGAAACTGCATTTTATATAGGAAAATTAGACTAGCAGTAATAGTTCTTCTAAGGTAAATGCCAACATTTTTATTGCATCTGAATAATATCCTATTCTACTCATTTTGTATATTTAATTAGTTTAATATCAAAATGTAGCATGCCCCAGCATTGTTGTTAAGTGTAATTTAAAAATTTAGGTCCCATGAAAAATGTTTATATTCTTCCAAGTGTGCACAAAAACAATTGTTACTTAAACTGCAATCCATTTGCAATCTGAAAAAGTTTGAAATTTCAGCATTTGCACAGGGGGATTCTCATTTCCTCCTAAGTTTTTAACCTGACAATAGGAACAATTTGTAGGTCTGTGCTTTGATGCTGTCTCCTCCCTCTCTCCCTTACTTTATTTTCATAAAACAGAATCTTCACAAAACTTCTTCTGTCATAGGTGAGGTATGAAAACTGGGGCTTTGGAGAACCAAATAATTATCAAGGAGTTGAACTTTGTACAGAGATCAGTGGTGATTCCAGCATGCTTTGGAATGACAGGCACTGTGATTATATGTATGGATGGATTTGCCAAATAAGAAAAGGTATTGCTTACTCCTGTATATTAGTGTAATAAGAAGATATTCTCATTTGATTTTTACCTTAGTTGTAATAAATAAAAAAATTTCAAAACCTCTTTATAAGAACAGCCTCAGGGGTTGTTTTTTCTGCTAAGAATGTGTAGTTTGAGGATGGAGCCTGGTTTCAAGATATTTTATTTCTATATTCACATGTTGATTACTTGCTAAATTCTCATGAGATATGTGTTTGGATGCTTTTTATTTACTAAAGATATCAAGACAATGTTTATAATTTAGGGAACACTTGAGTTTCACTAGCAGTGCATCTATCTAAATCTGAGTTTTTAGAAAGTGCAGCACATTTCAGTGTTTTACGGCATTCTTATGTTGGGATGGAGAGGAGCAAAATAAAGATGTTGCATTAGATTACTGACAATAAATATCAGCTCTGCCTTTTAGTGATAAGAGAATTTCTTAGGCATAGATTGTCTTAATAGATGTCATCACTAGTGAGATTACATTTTAGTACAAAACTAATTGGTAAGCCTAAACTGACAGAGTTTTTCTGTATAATAAATTTTTTTTCTGAAATGCTAATGACATTCAAGATCCCATCTCCATGATGCCATAGCAAAAACAAATGGGAATTCTTTAGTCTAAAGTTTTTCTTTTCATTGAGGACCAGTTAATTTCTTTATCATTTCCAGCAAGATTTTATCTAGGGAAATTTGTAAGATCAAGGTAGAAGTTACTCTCAACCAGAGAAAGATGGAAAGAACCTCACCCTGTGGTGGTTAGGGCACCCCATCAGATGATAACCCAGCCTACATTCCTCCTGTCTCTGGTTTAAGTCAGAATTCAAGTATTGGTGGCCACAGGAAAAGAGGGAGATGCAGATCGAGGACAACTGTCTTTACAGAGTTAATGCTTTGGGACATAAGGTTTACTGCTTTCAATGAGCAAAAAAACTTATTTGATTCAGGTAAAGTTCAAGGTATTTTATAATACTTTGCATGTAAGGACTAGCTTCAGGGAACAAGACTACATATTTAAAACTGAATATTATACCAAAATTAAGATAATTAGGTTATTTAGTTCCTTTCACATTTTGGTACTAAATCCATTGCTAACTGTGAAAGTCAATGTCAGTATTAAAACATGCCTGTCAGGCACATGAAATATCTTCTTTTCAGACAGAAAGTGTACTATAATAATATTTTTTTTTTCTCACAGGGGCAAGTGTGAAGCCTGAACCAACAGAATCTCCTGTACCCGGTAGGTGTTACTGCTGTTGCTCTTTGTTTGTGTGTGTGTGTGTTCAAAAGCATTGTTAAAATTTTATTAAGAAGGATTCTTGTACCTCAGGAGCAGAACAGTTAGGTTGGCAATTATCTTACAGAATACAGGACTACTGAGGATGGATGGATTATACACGAAGACAAACAGTACTATTTCAGCACGGAGACTGTTCCTATGGAAGAGGGTCGTGAGTTCTGCAAAAAGAACTTTGGAGACCTTTCTGTCATTGAGAGTGAAAGTGAAAGAAAGTTCCTCTGGCGATATGTAAGAAAAATCATTAATACTATGGAATAAACCATCCAAAACAAGTGAGCATGGGCACAGATCCTTTTCACCATGGTGTTCTCCCTACAAGTTTTGATAGTGATATTGCAGTTACACTAAGACAGATTAGTATGAAGAACAAGCTAATGCTAACTTTAAAGACATCTGTAGCTTCATTTTAGCAGAAAGTATTACACTGATAAGTTATAATATGTAGGATATCTTAAGTAGTGGATCAAAGCAGCAGTTGACTTACATGCAACACACAGAACATGGGATTTAGATTTTATCTGTTTATCTGGGCTATAGTCTACCTAGCAGCCTCTTTTTGGTCCTCAAGTTTGCTCCTTTGCCTCCTTCTTGTGAGAATATAATTATGGAGAGAGAAGAAACTGGACATGGATTATGCCATGAGAAAGAGGTTTGAAATCCTATTTACTGTATCATTAGAATTGTTTGCTTTTTATGCTGGTTGAGGCCAATTTATTTTTAATCTGGAATATGCTTAAAAATTATATTTAAACTACATAGAACATTTCCTGAGCTGGCTGAAGAGGACACAAGGACATGTATCAATTTGTATCCAAAATGTAAGAATGGGCTTGTGTTTGCAAGGAATTAGTCAGATAAAGTCCACTGCAGAGACTGTGCAATAGGTTCTGATTTCAGTGGCTTTCAAGTGCAATGTGAGAAGTGTTGATACAGTGACCACACCTTTTGCCCAATGGTGAAGTTTGACTGTGGACTGTCAGCTGTGAGCTGCTTTGCCTTAAATGTTGTGGTTACAGAATGTATCCAGTTCATATCTTCTGTCAGTTAGAGGTATATTACTCATCAGTAACAAAATAGGTTTATATGACAATAGAAGGCATTTGTGTAATTTTAATTTTTGCATTCTAGATATTGAAAAATGGCAAAGAGGGTGCATATTTCATTGGTTTACAACTGAGTATTGACCAACGTACAAGGTAGGTCATACCCACTTTTGAGTCATAATTTAAACATTATTGTATTCCCAAGTAGTTTATTTGCATCTTAATTTAGCTCTAGATTATGCAGAAGAAATGCTGCATGTTTCCTAAATAAAATAGAATTTGCTCAAAGCTAGACAAAAATTATACTGCAGCTAATATATTTTGAATTTTTATTCAGGAATTCTAGTTTCCTTTATTGTGTGATTCATTCTGAAAATATAAGTAGATGTTCTAACTGTAAATATATAAGACATTTTGTAGGTAAAAATGGTTTTTTTACCCCATCCTTAACTGCTGATAACAGACTCTAATAAAGGATCAAATGAAACCTATTTTATTTTTCTGGAACAATGATAGTTGTTGCACTGTGAGGTCAAGCAGGTTTTCTGAAAGCCTTTCTGAATATCAATGTGCAGCACTGTATTTGACACGTGATGTTTATTTAGGCCTGGATTCAGTTCAGTCTGTGTTTGAAGTGCCTGGATAGATGCCTATTAGTTCTCAGATCTCCTCATAGTCCACAGTAACAATGAGGGACCTCCAGAGGATAATTAAGATAATTACTTGAGCCTCTGAAAAGGAGGTATTTCTGCCTTGCTGGTTTTGTAGGGACCCTAAGATGAATATACTTTTAAGCACCTTGTGAATGTGTCTGAAGCATGAACCTGGGCACTTCTGTCACTTGCAGATCACTAGAAAGATGTGTCCTAATAATTTTCCTGGTTACAGTTTTGTTCATTGACTAATCTACATGGATATTCAGTTTTTCCGATGTTTGTATTTTACCTTGTATGTCTTTGAACAGAGAGTAGTTTAGTGCAACTAGTAAAGAGGCAATTTGGTCAAAAAACCTTGTACATTTTACTATGAGCAGATATATTTAGCATATTAAAAAGTTACTTTTTTAACATGGAAGAAGTTCTATTTTATGTTAAAGAAGCATTTTGTTGGATTGTTTTTATTAAGCTGGATGGATGGCACTCCAGTGAATTATTTGGCATGGGCACCACATGAACCTAACTTCGCAAATAATGATGAAAACTGTGTCGTTATGTATAAGAATTTAGGTGAGTTTTGTATGTTCTTTCATGAATTTCATTATTTGTGTGTTTGTGTCACAACATTCTTTTTCTTCTGAGAAGCATCCCTTCCTCCTCTTTTGTTGTTTTTTCTTTTTTACAAAAAGTAATTGAAGCAGACTACAGTATTCCTTACAGGACTTAATAGTTTTGTACTCTTGTGCTTACCTGAAGCCTAACGTGGGGAAGATCTGATAGAGCTTTGTGGCCAGAGTCTGTGGTTGTGGTTGCTGGTTTATATTTTTTATTAAAATTGACCTAATGTGTCACTATGAAGTTTCTAGTACCTGGCTCTGCAAAGCTTTTAACAGTCTGTAATTACAGCATGTATAAAGTGACATATTTTTCCTAGACACTGATATTGAATGATAATAAACCGAGAGACAGCTTTGATCTTTCAACTAAAAGCACTGTATGTGAGAATGAGTGAAACTGATTTCCATTAACCAGCTTGAGATGTGGTGTCATACAGTTCCCCATTTATCTTACACCCAGGATTTTGGAATGATATAAACTGTGGCTATCCAAATCCCTACATATGTGAAAGGCACAACAGTTCCATTAATTCAACTGTTCCTCCAACAACATTTTCAAGTCCAAGAGGATGTCGTCCAGCTTGGCTTTCTTTTCATAACAAGGTACCATAACAAATACGATCTATGCTGGATGTTTGGCAATGCATTAAATAGAAAACAAGGGAATCTTTCAATCATACTGTTTCTTATTTATACAATATGTTGTTATTTTTATGCAGAGAGCTATGACACATGCTTTTCTTTGTTTGCCTATCCATTGTTTTGCAGGAAAGGCTTTTCTGATGCTTCTAATGAAGCAAATTCAGTTGCAGTTGATGAAAGATAATTCTCTAGTCAGCTCTTCAAATGTTTTTATACACATTTAGTCAGAATTCCTAAGTATTGATGCCTTGATCTAGGTGTTTTTTGAGCAAGCTGTAATGCTTTTTCCTGACTACATTTTGTCTTCCTTAACTTTACTAACATGGTATGTATTGTAAAATAACATGAATAATTAGACAAAGATCAGTCATGCATAACTTAGCACTGTTAGCTGTCTATCGAAAAATCAGGATTTGCTTATTTTCTAGGGATTTCAGATCAAATCTAGTTGTTGAGCAAGACACTTTAGTGAGACTTCTAATTTTATGTAGAACTAGGACTAACACAAGAGCTCATTGAAAGTTGAATGTATTTTTTCAGATAAATGCATTCTTTTACTGCCTTTTCTTCATCCTGCTCTGTTTAAAACAGTGATTATCAATTGAGGGATATTAGAATGAAGATAATATATAGAGAATTTGTTCATATTTTAGTGTTACAAAATATTTGGATCTACAGAAGAGGAACGTGTTACTTGGCATGCTGCACGAACAGCTTGCATGAATTTAGGAGGAAACCTGGCCTCGATCCCTAATGAACAAGTGCAAGGTACTGTGCACAGTTTTGTAGCAAATAGATGACATGACATTTAATCCTTACAGGCTGGCTGGGGTTTGTCTGAATAAAAACAGATTTGAATAATGACTGCATATTTGATCTTTGTTCCCAAACATATAATTTTTAGATGTCTTCCATTAAATCTACCAAATTTTAGTGTTGGCTCAGAGATATATATATGTGTATATTGTCCTGGGAGCCAAAGTAGTGTTTTTTTTTAATGCTTGCACATGATGCCAGCTGGACCCTGCAATTCCCATTCCAAACAATGTGGTTTCACTAGGTGGCATTAAGTTGCTGCATGGATTTCTTGTTAAATCAAGTAGAATGTCTTTAGCATGAGAACCTGCCTGTGGGCAACTTCAAGGAGGCTTGAGTGCTCACACACATATGCAGAGCTCACCTCACAGAAGTGCCACTCTTTTCACTAGAGGAGCTTATTGCAATGAACCCAACAGCTGCATCCCTGTCTCAGGGAGATGAGAGGGGGAAAGCTACCCCATGCTTGAATAAACAAGGCATCTGTCCAAACTAAAAACAGAGGAAGTCCTTGATAGATGTTAGATTGACTTTGATAGATAGACTGGTTTTTTAGGCATAATGTTTTATCCTACATGTGAATGTGATGAAAAACAAATGCTGCAAAACACATACTGTCTGTGAACTCAAGAGAGCACACTAAAACCTCAATCATTGTAAAACAATGCATTGAAGTCCGAGCAGTTAAATAGTTTTAATTTAAACTGCTGATAAAAACTTAGTACTACTTATGATTTCCACTTGTGAAGAGCATAAGAATCAAATTTTCATTTTTCAAACAGTTATATTATTATTCTACATATTTTCTGAAGTGGTTAATAAATGCACAGGACTTGAATTCTGGGTAAAAGAGAAATGAGCAATGGAGCTATTAGCACAAAACTATTATCATTGCAGGAAGTGCAGGCATAAAGGCCTGAGTTCCTGTTACAATTTCTGGCAGAACATCAATTCTAATATTTGGCAAAAAAACCTACAGGTTTCATTCCTGGAGGAGTAAGCTGCATACATTTAAAAATGCTGAAGGGAGGTGAATGATTAACAGAATAGACAGAAATTAATCTATTCTTTTCAGAGGAAAAAACATTCATAACCATGACTGCAATGGTTGGCAAAAGCCATAGTATATTCATTTTATCACCACATTCAATGCAGCATGGATTGAATGAATTAAACCAGTAGATTGAATATAATTCATAATGTTTATAATGGATGAATATCAGCTGACCTAGCCTGCTCTGAGCTAGCTAAGACACATCAGCACCCCACCTGGACTGTGCAAAGCTGTGATAATTGATTTGCTTGTGTTTAATAGTTCTGTTAAGTCTCGTTTGAAGCAGGTTTCTTGTGCATTTTGCTCCCTGCCAAGGCAGTGCAGACTGTTGCCCAGCAGTCCGGGGAGGGAAGAAACACTCTCCTGGTTCTGGAGCAGCACTGCTTGTGCAGAAACACGAATGGCAGGATCTCGGTGGTGCTGTTGTGTCACTGGGGGACAACCACTCTTGTGGGATTATCAAAAATGTGTGTAATCCCCACAGCTGTCAGTGTCTTGAACTAAGATTCAGATGTGTCTTGGGACATATAAAAATAATTTCTGTCATGTTTTTGGAGTCCATTCCAGAACCAGCTTAGATACTTAGATGAAGTATTTTTCCCAAGCCACAGTTATATATCTACTTCCCCATTCATCAAACTCAACATTCACCTCCTTTTCATCTCACCTGCTTGTGTTATCAGCAGTGGAGTGTTTTGTATTTCAGAAAAAGTATTTAATATCATCAATCTCAGTGAGGCCAAATATTTCACAAATATTAAAATTATTCCTCTTTTCTTTGCATTTGTTTCATTCTAGCTTTCCTTACGTTCCATTTAAAAGATTTTGCCACTGAGACATGGATTGGATTAAATGATATAAATCATGAAATGAGATTCCTCTGGACAGATGGAACAGGGGTTTACTTTACAAACTGGGCCAAAGGCTTCCCGTCAGGACATATGGGTTTATATGCCTATAGCGGCCAGGTAAATAGCAATCACAAATTGTTCACTGAAGTTTGATTTTATAGAATTATAGAATAATTTTGATTGGAAAAGGCTTCTAAGATTGTTTAGTTTAATTGTTATTGCAGCACTTCCAAGGCCACCACTAAACCATGTCCCTAACTGCTGCATCTCCATCTCTTTTAAATACCTCCAGGGATGAAGACTTAAACACTTTTCCCTGGGCAGCCTGTTCCAATGCCTAAAAACTCTTTTAGTGATGAATATTTTCCTAATATCCAATCTTCTTGTTTCAACTTTGGGCCATTTCCTCTTGTCCTATCACTTGTTATACTAGAGAAAAGAGACCAATACCCACCTTGCCTAAGATTGAATGAATGCATTTGTGATGATTTTAGGTATGTCACTGCTTGACATACTACTTTGATACTTGTATGCATGTTGGATATAAAGTTGGATATAAATCCAGGTAAATTTATATCCAAGCAGATCCAAGCAGAGTGAATGCTTTTGACAGGATCTGTGCAGTGCTCATAGAAAGACTTGTTTCAGTTTTTAGTTCTCTGTGTCTGTGAAGGCTACACAGCTTTTGTGTTCAGCCTGTGTTCTCTCCTAGGCTGTGTCAATGGGGCAGTGGTTCTCCTGCCCTCCATGGCATTTTCCCAAAAGCACAGCAATGAGAACATCATCCTGGTGCTCTGGTGACAGTTGTGCCAGAGCTTGGCAGGCTTCCCAGTTGGCAATGTAGTTTGCAAGGGGACATTTACAAACATTCCCCTGAAGCAGGTGTCTTACAGATAAGCAAATAAGCAAATTCTGCCAGTCACAGTTGAAGGAGGGACATGAGTCTATAAAACACAGCCATTCAATTTTTACAAGGAAAAAAAACCCCGAACCACCAGAAAATCACTCTCTTGTTCTGTCAAACAAACTGATCTGATAGGTCACAGAGTTCCTTTCTCTCTGATAATGTGTGCGTTCTCTGGAACTACAACACTTTATAGCACTCTATTTCTCTTGAATGACGTTTTTAATGTAGAAATTCGATTTTTGTGTATAATATCCTTTTCCATGTCTTTGAAAGGAGCACCTTTGAGCTTCTTATCTCTAAAGGAGGAAAAAAATGAGGTAGAATTTGGAGTTCTAAAGGAAAATATTTTAAAAATGCTACTTTTAAAAAAAGAGTTGTCTCTTTTTATGTGAAGTAATAGGATTTTATGAAGTCTAATGTGACAACTTATAAAGTCCCTTTTTCATAAATTTTATATTTGTTTTTAAGCTTACTTGATCTTAGCAAAAAAATGTTATCATAGTTAGTAAAAATGAGTATGCAACGGTTCAGTTTGAAAGATTTAAATCAAAGGTGTTTTCAGCCAAAAATGAACTTGTTATCTTAACATCTTATGAACAGAAAAAAACCAAACAAGTAAACAAAAAATTAAATATGGATGTTTCATCACACAAAGCCACATGTAACCCTGCAGGCCTTTGCACTAATCACTGTTTATTTAATATGTGCTAATCTAATTTCTGTCTATTGTATCCATGTCAGAGAAGTTGAAATGTCATAGTAAGGCAGAGCCGTGGCTGCCTTTGGGCAGGAGCTGTTCTAACTTTGCTGTGTGTACTATTACAGCTTGAAACAATAAATTGTTGCACTGCACTTTAAGGGTTCCGGTTTATTTCTGGGGAAAAATTATCCAGTCTTTTCTACAATGATTGATATAATTTCTCTTCAAATTATCTGTGACTCCTCCCTATGCTGTATGCCTGGGCATTGAGAATACTAAAATTTCTCTGGTCCTCTTACTCACCAAAGGTAGTGCAATAGAAAGTAACAAATAAACTTGTGACATGTAAGAGGAATAAAACTTCCACATCACTTGTGTAACTTAAAACTTGTGCTCCTAAATATTACAATGATAATGAGACTAAAATTACAGCATTACTTGTGTCTGAAGATGCAAATGTGGGTCAAAAGTTTCAATTTTGCTTATTCTAGCTATTTTTAACTGATGTTGTATCTCTTTGCCTCGAGGCTGATTGTGTTGCCATGAAAAACAAACCTGTTAAGGAAGCAGGGAAGTGGGCTGATCAGAGTTGTGATAACAGCAGAGGATATATATGCCAAATTAATGCAGGTACTTCTCTTTTTAGTTGAAACCAAAACTTTTTCTTTCTTTCTTTTTTTTTCCCCCCACAGGAAATTGCTTAAGTATGTGGATTTAATAATGATTTTGCATCCAATAAAGATAAATGCACAAGTTGTTCTTCAGGCAGGAAGAAAAGGGTCAAATAGCCAAATGTGTCAGAAGACTGGTTAGTCACTGCTCTCATCTGACACTTCCCAGCAAATGCTGCGTTGCTATTTTCCTGAGCTGGAATTTGTGTCTGCATCTTTGTGTCTAGTATGACTCTTGATATGACATTTGTTCCATAGTTCTTATCATTTTCTGAGTACATTGGCTTTCAAAACATGTTTTGGAAAATACTGGTTTGTACATGTAGCATGAACTATCTGGAATGAGACTGCAACCCATCTGCACTGAAATTGAGTAAAATTGTCTCCAAAAAAGAGATTATAAATATTTAAATCTAGCATCTAAGTATCTGAGCAATTTTTAAGGACTGGTCTGTTGCAACCATTTTATTTCTTGGAAAAGATAAAGTCTTTGGGAAACCAAACAGTTTCTGCAAAGTATTTATCATAAATTACTTTAAGCAGCTCTTTAACTCTCTATAGCTTTGTAATTGAATTTTACTACTGTTGCTGGCTTAAAGCATAGTGCATCTTATCCATGCTGATTATAAACCAGAGAATATGAAATAAATAATAGTTCTATTTATAACCATAAATAATGGTTATAAATAGATAATAAATAAATAATAATAGTTCTATTTATAACCACAGTGAAATCATGCTACCCTTTTGAACAAGTAAATGGGTCTTTTTTTGTCCTTTATTTTACAGATTCTGAATTTCTGCCTTCTACAACCTCATCCCCATCCAACATTATCCGTTATGGGAATAGTAGTTATTTGTTCATCCACAGCAAAATGACATGGGAGGATGCACGGAAAAACTGCAAACAAAATCAATTTGACCTTTCCAGTGTCTTAGACACCTACACTCATTCATTCCTGTGGCTAAAGATATTAAAATATGGGGTGCCTGTGTGGATTGGTCTTAATAGCAATGTGGTAAGAAAATTAAACTAATTGAACATGATGCGGCTTTTCTCATGGACAAGTCAGGAACTGAAAAGTCTTATCATCTCTCTCTTTACTTCAGCTTATTTGCTTACATCTTGAACCTAAAAACTTCTTTGTGCTGTCAGAGGAGTCCATCCTCTTCTGTTAATCTGATTAAATCGTGTATATTGCACATGCTTTTCACATTTTTTTCTATGATATTCCACTCTATGCACTTCCAAATAAGGCATTTTAGTCTAGCATCTTGTAATATCTCTTTATATATTTCAGGTATAAGTGTGATATATATGTGATATAAAATCCTAATATTTTAGAATTTACAGAAGAAAACATCTATTGTAGTAACGATACCTAATTTTGAGAAGTATAAGAAGGTGCTATTATTATGAATATTTTACAATTTTTGAGGATAGTTATCAAGTAATTAATTAGTTTACCTAGTTCAATTTTATTTGTCTCCTCCTTCTCAGTTGTTGGGTATTTTAATACTTTCTGTGTATTTAAATACGGTATCGTTTTCTTCTTGGCACAGACACTTGTCCCACACACTCCATTTGTCTGAGCAAATGAGAAAAACCCCAAATATATGAACATAATACACCATGTCCCAAAAATCAAAAGATGCCTCTAATATTAATCGCCAGGATAAATCACTGAGTTAACCAGCTTTGGTGGGAAATTACTATGGACTTAAATGTATTCCAAGTTAAAATCATCTACATGTCTTGAAACTTCTGGGGAAAGAGTTAGAGCAAAAATTAGTCATCAAAATTTCACTCCTACAATTTATTTTTAATGAAATTGTTATTAGTCTCCAATTAAAGGTATTGTTAAGGTCAACATTAACTCAATGTCACTTTGCATTTCCTTTTGCTGAAAAGTACTTGTTGCACTGCTGTATTTCTCAATACATATCTATTTGTCACAACAAAAATGTCAAAGTTTGAGCCATTTGTATTTATTATTAGCTTATAAGAAAAGCCCAAATCCTTTTAGCACAAAGTGCTATGTAGACAGAGTAGATTGATAGAGTTTAATAATTCCAGTTGATTTTTTTTTCCTTAGACCAATGGGCATTATGAATGGATTGATAACTGGAGAATGAAGTACACGAAATGGGCTGAAGGGGAGCCAAAGCAAAAACTAGGCTGTGTCTATCTTGACATTACTGGAGTCTGGAAGACAGGATTCTGCAACGAAAGTTACTTCTCTGTTTGCAAAAAGTCTGATGGTAAGAACTTGAAGTCTGACCACTGCAATTTGATCAACATCTCATTAGAGATGCTGGGGTTTATTTCCAGAGCTAGAGAGATGAAATCATTAGAATTTACTGAGGATGAATTGGGCTACTTTAAAGTAAGGGCAAACACATAATAAGAAAGAGCCAGTGTGAATGTGAGTAGCTGTCACTTTATATCAATAGTGTTATATAAATTTTGCAAAGCTAAGACTCACACTACTCTGCCATTTACTCTCCTATTGAATAAATTTGCAATATAAAAAACCCCAAAAATCAAAAGGCAGTGAATGTAAGGAAGTAGTCACATGTGTTTCTTTTTGGTTTTTTTTTTTTTTTTAACTATTTTTAATCAGTTCAAGCTCCCACTGAGCCCCCTCAGCTTCCAGGAAAGTGTCCTGAATCAGAAGGACACAGGTCTTGGATCCCTTTCCGAGGTCATTGTTACTACATTGAATCTTCCTCTTCAAGAAACTGGGCCCAGGCATCTTTAGAATGCCTTCGACTAGGTGAGAATCCTATTTTTCCTAAAATAAGTATCAAAAGTATCAAGTAACAAAACCCATTTGTTTTCCTAACTGTGGAAAGCTGAACATGTGTTGTGTGTTTTTGTGATTCTGGGTATGGTCCAAGTGTTGGACAAGACAGTTGCTTCCAATTATTGCCTTAATGTGGGAGGTAATGGAAAACCTTTGTCTACTGCACTGTCTCATATATGTGGGACCAGGCATGAGAGGAGCTGTGTGGCCTGGAATGAAGATCATGAAAATGGAAATCTTATACTTTGACCCTGATGGGAGATAAACAGCTTCATTCACAGCGGTCACTAAAGATTAATGGAATTTGTGTCTTTTGTATTCTTGATCTAATTTCTCCCTTGATTATTGCAGTTTCATGCCACTGGAGTGAAAGCTGTTTAGGCTGGATAATATATGAGTAAACTAGGGCTGTGGTGCAGTTTAATTCTCTCAACTTCCTTCTTTGGGAAAGGGATGAAGATTGATTATGCTGGACTTTATATGTCAGTAGCACTGTTCTTTATGGCATTGGTGGCAGTGTGACTTAGGTGTCCGGTCTCCCATTAGATTATGCAGAGATCTCAGCCACTCTCCAGCAGAACTGGTTTAGATGGATTTACCTTCACTGGAATTATATATTGTCATATGGTCAATAAGAACCTAACAACCCATGGCAAATGTAGACACTGGGTGAGAGGATTCTCCCTCTCTTTTCTGATACTTAGTTTTGTTCCTGGGTTTTCATAAAGCAGTTTGTTGACAGGACAATGAGAATGCTTTCCACTGTGAAACAACTCTAAGAAATCTTTCCTTCCCTGTGCCTTCCAGGTGCCTCTCTGGTGTCGGTTGAAGACTCGGCTGAAGCCAACTTTTTGACCTACAACCTTGAACCACTTGAAGGGAAAACATCAACATTTTGGACAGGAATGTACAGAAATGTGGATGGTACTTTCTCTAATTTTAATGTCTTTTTTTCTAGTGAATAATTACTGCAAGCTTTTTGGCACGAGTGTTGAAAATTTCACATTATAATTCTGTAATAAGGAAGATAAAGCAAGACAGAATAGGCAATTAAATCCTGTATTTGATGATTATTGCTTTCACATTAATGCAATTAATATTCAATTAGATAGATATTTCTATCCTTATAGTAGACTTTAAAGTACAATCTTTTACTGTTCAGGCAAAAAATACCAATATAACTATCAGTGGCAGGGTTGCAAAATAGTTCAGGTGGGGTTTTCTTGAGTTTTGGAAGATTAGTTTTTCAACTGCCTACCCAAACACTTCAATGAAAAACTTCTTAGGGATAAGACAACTTTTCAATTACAGCGCTTGAATCTTAACCAGGAGTAGTGAAAATTTTTGGTGAAGGAAAGAATTCGAGGGTAGTCATTTATATTTATGACACACAGAGGAAAGCTGAGGTTCACTCATGTGGTCAGTTGACATAAAAAGTATTTCTAAAAGTGGTTCTAGAGCAGTGTAGAGCAGCACACTTCTCACAGTGACCATAAACACAAGAGTTCTTCAGCTCTTCATTATAGCTCTACATAGTCATTAATAGTAATTTCAGCATAAGTGCATAGCTGAATTTCATACCTTTATGTGTGTATCCAGATTGTATTCACTTGCCACGTCCTCACAAAAAGGGTATCAGGAATTACAAATAAAAAGAACCCAAAACAAAAGCAAAATATATTGAATCTTATAAAAATCAAAATACAATTTTCATTCTGAGTCTAAGAATTTCCTTGAGTACAACGTACAGTCACAAGAAGTACATTTATTCTAAATAAATAGCACTATTAAAAGAAAGAAAGCAAAAAAGAACCGGAAGGAAGAAGCAGAAAGTCCCAAGCATAGCTGAGCAACAGCGATCACAAGATTTTGGAAGGAGATCTATAAAAAGGAAAATCGTCTGTGTAAATCTTATGGAAATGAGTAGAAACTGGAAAACAAATGAAATAAAATTGGACCAAGAAAGACTTCAGTGTGGGCTTTGAAAAGAATAACACAAAACCTTCCTACAAATTACTGGAATAAAGAGCATTCTGGTGAAGTGAAGTTATATTTTAACATTACTATTTCTATTAATGGAATAAATAATTGACACTGCACCATTACTATCACTTGAGGGACATTCTTCTTGGAACTATCTTGCCTCTGCAACAACATAAGTCAGATTTGTCAGCCATTTCCCAAAAATTGATATTATATCATTTGCATAAAATCTTAGGGGCAACATATCATGTCAGAAGTAAATAGTTTAGTGATCTGTCTCCAAAAGTAGTGACAAGTAAATTTCTCAGGAAGGCAATAAATATGGAGCATGTGAAGGTGTCAGTATGGTAATTAAGACTATCTTTTTTTTTCCATATTCAATGTCTTTTCAATTAGGACTATGGCTGTGGCTAGATGGCAGTGCAGTGAATTTTGTCAACTGGAATGTAGGAGAGCCTTCTTCTCAGCAAAATGAGCACTGCGTTGAAATGTATGCAGATTCTGGGTATTGGAATAATTTCTATTGCTCTTCCTACAAAGGATATATTTGTAAAAAGCCAAAAAGTAAGTGCTGCATTTATGAATTAGTTTTATGTATGGATAAGCTAGTATTAGTAGATGGCCATTACACACAATGCCTTTCAGGTGCATGTTCTGGGCTTTTATAAATGCCAAAGGATACACATTTCCATGCCAAGAAAAAGACAGAATGACTCTTTTCAGAAAGTAGTTCTGGACAGTAGTCAAGTCCCTTAAGAATTGCTTTTAAAAGACTGTGTTCATATCTTAGCTATACCTAGTGTATACACTCAACAAGTTTGCGTGTTTTCTATTGACAGCTGTTGAGAAATCACAATGCAAGGACCATGCCTTGCATACACAAATCTATCAAACATATTCCTCAGGGCATCCCCTCTGCTCTGCCTGTGGAGTAGCCATTGTTTATTTCCCTCTGCCAGTCTCATGTGCATGTGTTTTCTAAGTATGATGTAGTTAGTGTTTCTATGAATTGAGTATTTATAAAGTGTGACTTATTTAACAGCTTGGGATCTTTTGTCTCTGTGTCCTCCTGTTGTGAATAGATGAATGAATGAAAAGCAAAGCAAATAGCACAGTTTGGATGTGCTAAACTGAAGGTGTCCTGAAATAACTGAATGTGCAAATTTGACAGTAGGGACATCTAGCTCATATGTATTCCTAAAAGTCATCATAATAATTTCTTCCAGTATATATTGCAATATCAAAATCTCTTACTTATGCTTCCTAAGAAAGTTGAAATGTGTAGCTGCAATATACTGACTTCCTCTACAATACTGGAAATGAGAGAAATTCTGCTATCCTTTCTGTAAATTTGTTCTCATGCAAAATTATTCTTACTTACTCAAATGCTTGTAATGATGACTGTATCTTTTACAGGAAATACTGCAGCATCTCAGTATATCCACCCTTTCAGAGTCCATTTATCAATCTCTTTGTATTGTCATTGACAAAAATTAATAGATGTGGGTAGAAAGTATTAAAATAGATTGCAACTTCTCCTTTTTCACCATTTAGTTCAATTATTTGTGCTGATACTGACATTCACCTGTTTTGATGCTGACCAAATAGCTGAAGCAGATGAAAGCTAATTACTTTTTTCTATGATTATCTTCAGCCAGTCTAGTCTACTTATCTGGAATGCCACAGATTCAACCTAATTCCAGAGTCAATGCAAGGATTATATAGTAACTCACCTCAAAACAGGACACAATCTAGTCACACATTTTCATAGAAATGCAGCTTTTCTTGGCATAGTTTTTCAGAACATGATTTTCAGTATGTTACAAAATATAAAAATAAATAATGTATAAATAATTAATCACACAAAAATATAATTATTTTTAATATTATTTTCAAGTTCCAGCAACTGAAATGCCATCGGCATCTGAAATGGCACCAGCTGAAATACCTACAATGGGTAAGAATATTGTCTTTCAAGTAGAAAAAAACTAGTCCCACATAAGATCTAAACCAGAAATATTCTATTCTGTATTATGTCTTTTACATTTTCTTTTAAACCAAATTACTGTATCTGTTTCCTAGGATGACACTGTTTCCAAGCAGTACACAATATAGTCTATTTGGGTGCATCTCCAAATGTAGATTAAAAAATGTAGATTAAAAATAAATTATTTGTGATATGGCATGCAATACTAGTGATTTAAAATCAAGTTATGTTTCTACCTCCTCTTCTCATTACATCAAAACAAATGAACCCCTTCTTTTTAAAAGATCATGCATTCTAAAGAACTTGCTTCCAGTAATCAGATGACTTCTGTAGCATTCTTTTGATTTCTTCCTATTTGTTTTCAGCAATGACAAAAGATGAGAAGGCTTCTACCCTGAACCACAGCAAAACAGGAGTTATAGTTATTGTTGGTATTATCATCCTAGTTGGAAGTGGCCTTGTAGGATATCTCTTCTACAAAAGAAGAAAGAATTGCTTGCCAACAAATGACAGCTTTGAGAATAATCTGTATTTTAATGGTGATGCAGTTCCTGGAATTAGTGACACAAAGGATCTTGTGACCAACATAGAGCAGAATGAACATGCAACACTGTAATGTAACAAAAGGAAATGTAATATGTAATATAAAATGTAATGTAATAAAATAAAATGTGCCTTGTTTTATTAAAATTATGCAACTAGAATGAAGCCAAAGGTATTTTCTCATGTGCAATTACTGTACTAGCTTGTTTCTGTGTGTGTGTAATGTCATACATTGCAGTTATTTTATTTTGTAGCCATTATAGAAAGTGAAAGATTTCAGGTCTCAGAATTTGATGATCACACTGGTGAATGTGGATCTTAAGAAAAGTGATAATATTGGCTAATTATTAAATGGAGCAGTAGAAATGGATAAAATAAAGAAAGTAAAATCCAAGAGCCCCTTGAAGAACAAGCACAAGATTTGACGTTTCTGCATCAGATTGTTTCAAACCATGCTATTCAGTAAACATCTAATTTTACCATCTTTCAAGTATTCCCATGGACTTAAGTACAGCCATAGTCTCTATAGGATATGTCTGTATTTGGGCACATTTCCCCTTTGAACTACTTGGGCAAAAAGACCTTTATGATATTTCAGTTCCTACAACTTCATACAACACAGAAAATGGAGTACTTGCAGTTTATGTATTCTAGATTTTAATTGGGTAAAATCTGGAGACCGACCTCTGGAGTGAAAAGTGTGGTTGATATTAGCTGCGAATTTTGGCTGGCCACAAGTGGGTTTGCTGGTGAGAGGTGATGAAGGCCATGGAGAAATATCCTTCTTATCAGGCAGCAGTCACCGAGGGGAGGGAGGAAGATTGCCTGTGTGTGTTCTGAAGGCTTCTAGGAGCAGAAGGTTTCTGCACAGCTCTTAATGGTGATCACATGCTGGTACTGCTCTTGACAGTTTCTCAATAACTAGTATAGATTTGTGGGATGTGTGATGCAAGTAAAGAACTATTTAGCTTTACCAATATAACAGTTACTACTGATTTTATTTGCTTTCTAAAATGGTTAAATTGGCTACTATTTATGGACATCTTATATTCCCCAAGGAGTTTATATTCCTAATTTTTGTAGATCCTGTAAAATTTAAATCATGAGTTATTCCTCGCTTGCTTACAAGGGTTTGCAAGAGTTGATTTTGTGGTCTCAGATTTTGCTCTGTGAAATAAAAAAATACTGTCTTTTATTTTTAAAATAGGTTTGCATTTTATAGTCTCATCTATATCAGACATTGTAACATGATAAAGTGAATACAAGATCATATCACAGGGGAGACATTCCAGCAGAAGTCGTGATCACATATTATATCAACCATATTTTCCTGAATCTGTCCCAGGATTAAATCTGCTTAGAGACAAAACAAAAATGTGAGCTGAGTGATTTAGTAAAAGTTTTAAATTACATACATATGTAGGTAAGATGGGGAAATTTGTACAGGAACTTATTTTCTCTGGCTCTGGTGTCTTTTTCCCAGCTATTTCCTTGCTCTGTTCCTACTGCTGTTTCCATTTTTAATGCACAGTTGTTTAAGCATGTTTTTTCAAGGATCAATACCTCTAATGGTTTTTAATGCCATCTGATGTGGCTTGTGACAGAAAGCTCTTGACTGACTGATTAATGCTACTGAGGGTCATGCTATATGGAGGAGCCGTGCCACGTAGAAATTTATGTGAAACAGAAAATGAAAGACCAAGAGAGGCTGACTGGAACCCCAGCCTCACTGTGCTGGCTGTTGAGCAAACACCAGACAGGTGCAGTCTCACCTAAAAGAAGGTCAGTCCTCTTCTGGGCTCTGCACAATCTTAAAATGGTATCTGTACACGAAGTCGTTCTTCCAGATAACCTTTATTCCCATGCACATATGCAAAGGTATGGTTGAAAAGAAGACAAAAATAGAGGGGATGTCTCATTTCTGGTTCTGTGCCATACTTATAAAGCACATCACTAAAAAGTGTCAAGAAGGGAATCCAGCTACTGGAGCCTGGATAGTTCTGAGCTCATTTATTAATTAATTTTTCCTGAAATCCAGCATCATCTCTGAGTTGGAAAGAATTAAAAATGCCATGATAGTTAATAGCTGGCAGTAGATGTAGGTGCTCCTGTGTCAGTTCTGATCTCCTGTCCAAACAGGTATAGAAAATTTAAAGAAATTTCCAAATAAGAAGCCCTACTCTGAAGATGGAGCTGCTGAGCCTGCTCATTTTAGAAAGAGTGTAAGTTAAAAAGACCTGAAAGATTTTCAGAAGAGGGGGAAATTTAAGCTGCATGGCTTACAGTATTTCCTATTTCAAGACAATGGAATTGAAGCAGATTTCCCACTAAAAAGATTAATGTAGTAATAGTAGCATTTACAGCACATGGAATCATTGGAGTTCCACATCATGAGCAGAAGAAGAACACTGGTACTTTATACACAAACTGTAACACAAGTTTTTGAATAGAAGGAAGAGATACAAACAAATTCAAACACTTTAAACATTATCTAATTAACATAAGATCAAATTGAAAGCTTTTACTTAGGAACAGAGATAAGTAAAATATGCTTCTCTATTTGACTGGAAAAAAGAAATCTGTCTTACTGGAAATGAGTCATGTTCATATGGACACACTCTAATTTTATATTTTATGTATGCTGATCCTTCACCAAATCTTTCAACCATTTTCTGCTACTGACTAGTACTTATATTGGGGTTGGTCAGGTGCCTTAGAATCAAACTGTTGCTCTTGTGATCTCTTACTTTGTCTCCCAAGTAGATGACACTACTTAGGGGAGGTCTCAGGCTGTATTTTGCATACATGTGTGTATTATATATATATATATATATATATTCTCAAAGGAATTGGGTTCTTGCTTTTCTGAAATATATTTTCTGTAAAAACAAGGAAAATAGTTCCTTGAAAACCAAGATGATTAATAGTATGAACAAGGGAGTATGAATAGAAAGGCAAAAAAATGTTTTAATGGATCAGTAATAGTTTATATCTATAATCCTCTGGTGCTGCCAAGATTTTACATTTGATCAGGTGGTTTAGAAAAATGAAAGAAAAAAATCATTCATTATGTAGCATGAAAATTTAAAAATAGAAATGTTGTTCCCTTTTTTTTTTTTTTGACTAGAATGTTCCTACTGAAGTTTAGAGTGGCTTTTTTTTTTTGAAAGAAATAAATGTTCATAACTTGGAAACTGTGATTGTACTATGTGTGGGGTTTCTGGATTGAAATCTTATATCAAGTTATAGCTAAATGATCACAAAATTAATTTCATATTTTAATATAAGTGTTTTTTTTGAAAATAAATGTAGGGAAGGGTCCAGTTGAATCCAGGTGGCCTCACACATCCATTTCTGTGAGCACCTGAGGAGTGACTTGGTGGCAATATTCAATGGCATGTAAGGTTTTGTCTCTTCACGTTGCTGTGTTTCTTGATACACTTGTGTTTAATTCTCGTTTCCCCTTTTCTCTGAAAAAGTTTGGACTTTAGAAGAAAGGAGGTGAATCTGCACACTGTGATTGTAACTTCCTGCCTGGGAGCAGAGATTGCCAGAGGAACAATGCTGACTCAACACAAACCCCAGCAGCTTTTGTTCCTTGCCACTTTTAAAACGTCAGGCTGTGCCTCGCCAAATGGCAGATCCTGGAGCACTTCTTCCCAGTTCTCTGGTTTTCTTTCCCACTTTATGGGCTGTGATGCAATCTGGTCAAACACACAAACACTGAGGTAAAGCTGAGTTTTACTCTTGTTCAGCCTCTCAACAGATTATCAATACCAATCCCTCACCAACCACTGATCTTTGTTCAGAACAGAATCAGTTTCTTTTTCTCTGCTGTAATTGTCCTTGTTACACCCTGGTAGATTTGGATATTCTGAGGTGTTTTGTACAGCAGAACCACAAGACATATTTGTCTTGCTCTTGAGCAAGGAAGGAAGGAAAGTTGGAAAATTGAGGTTGCATGTTCAAACACTCTGGTGTTGGGGAATACCAGAATGCTTGACTGCAGCCATTCTTACATATGGATCATAACTTAGTGAATAATTGAATTCTATGGAGCAGCCCTCATTTATTCCACATTTCTCAGGTCTCAGTATCCTTTTCAGGCTCCCTTCTTTGCACGGCTTTGCTCTAGCTGTGTCTGCTGGCCTTGAGGTCCCACAGTTCTCCCCCACTGCTGTGCCTTTGTTCTACTCCAATTCCCTGCATACATTTTCAGACCCAGTCGTTCGTCTACATCTGAGTCAGAGTAATAGAAGAAAAATCCCACAGCTTTGTGTGGGTGTCCAGGGTATTCACTACCAGCAGCAATTTTGCTGCAGACGCAATATTGGGGAAGGTATGCCAGACCAGCTTCTCCTGGACGTATGGGAAACAAAATTTTTCGAAGTCCATGTGCAAAACCTGATGCAAAGCTTCCACCAGAGTCCCTTTTCTTGTCCTTGTGCTCTAAGTTTTTTGAGCTCTTTAAACTATCATGGAGGAAGCTTTATCAAAGTACACATGAGAATTTTGTCAGAATGCCTGTAGGGTGTACACTTTAGGGGTGCAAATTTTTGCAGACAAGTGGCATGAAAAATGAGGCAATATTCCTCATCAGTTTAGTTTTCCTCACTAGCAATAATTGGAAATCCAGTATTTTACAGTTACAGCTTTTTTTCTTCCTAGAATTGTGTTTTCTTTCCCATTTTTTTTTTCAGCTGTCACTTGGGTAATTATTCCTGCACATAGTCAAGAATGGAGCAAAAGAAAGAATATGTGTCTCCTGAAGAACACAAATCTAACTTTCTACAGCTTCTTCTTTTTTTTTTTTTTTCCTTTTCTATGGAATTTCAGGCATGAAAAATTCTGTTTCTCTCTAAATCCAAGGTCATAATTATTTGATTTGCATGGTGTCCCAGCAGTGCACTCTGGCTTTTTTCATCATGTATTGATACAGACAAATCTTTCTCTTATTTTTTACTTTTTTATTTATTTCTGAAAATGAGGCAGTAATCTCACCTTTTGGTAAAAATAATGATTCTGAGTTATAAGGTATGTCTTTAAAAAATGCACACTAAAATCATACTTGTTAGATCTTATATTTCCATGGGAAACTTTTATACATTAGAAAAACCAGCTTAGGAAACAAAGTTTACTCATTAGTATATTATTTCAAAATTACTCATGTGACATGACACAGTTCCTTATTTGATGCTCTGAACTTCCTTGTAGTTGTTGAGTCTTAAAAAGGGTTTGTTAATCCACTTCAGTACAGTGGGGTTTTCTCGCAAGGCAGTGCTTTGGTCTTACAAGGTCAAGGGAAGAAAGGAGTGAAATTTTTGCCATGTCTCTCTACTTGTCCCTGATTTTTCTACTCTCCATTAGTACATCTCTTCAAATGTCTGGTAAGTTTTGCCCTCTGCTTAGTGTGGAGGTTTTCAAGTTCTTTAACATGTGTTCTAGTTATCTCCCTTAGTGGGCAGTGAACTTAGATCTAGTCACAGCATATAATTTGAAAATGTTATGTCTAGCTTGATGTTTGGTGATACCTGCATAGGCATTCTCTTTCCTTTACCCAGGTTTATGAGTGAAAGGAATGTGCCAACAGATGTGGCCATAACCTTGGCAGTGCTGGTTCTTGAGAAAGCAGACAAAATCTGATTTCCCTTTACTCCATTGGAGGCTAGAAGAGCAGTGAATTCTCAGCATGCATGGAACTACTGGCTGATGTGTGCTTTGGGTTTCTTGGCAGCTCATATAGACCATAGTATACTGATCAGTGCATATTAAAAACTTATTTCCAAGCTGAGAGCTTTAGGAAGAACCTTAAAATCTCCCATTCATTATATTACACACCCTTCTACTACTGAGAGGGAAAAGAAATTACAGTGTCTTTTCCACGGCAAGTTCCCAGATGGAGAACTCTGAAGTCCAGCACTATTGCTTGAATGGCAGCAGGGACTGTGCAATGCACCAGTGATCTAATCCACCACAGGACAATTTCTTCTGGGCATGCTTTTGGGTGAGACCAAGCGAGCTCTAACCCATCCTCTGCTAACCTTCCCAAAAACAACTGTAGTCAGAGAGCTCTGTCAGGCTAATTATTATCTGGTTTGATCTATAGGCTTTCAGAGCTACAATACCAAGGCTGTTAAACCACTCCCTGTCACCTTTGGGATGGGAGGGCTATGAAGGCCCAGTTAAGTACTCTGGCCTTGGCAAGAAACCTTGGGTAAAAGCTGATGAACTGCTGAGTGAGTTGGGTGATGTTGCCTGTCACCTAGAAGCGAGCAAAGAGATGCAAGCTGAGCTGCAAAAGAGTGAAGATTTGGAGGAGGCTTTTTGGCCAAGTTGATCTTAAGAAGCAAAACTCTGATGTTCAGTGTCTCACATTTCTATTTACAAATGTAGTTATTAATAGCACTTAGGATATTGGCTAAGTTTAACTGTTCTAAGAACTGATGATGCTGCAAATTGTGGCTTCCCTCCTGAAAAACCTACAAATAAAACTCTATGAAGAAATGAATTTTCGCACAGCTGTTAAAAATTCCCAAGATAATTAACCAAAAATGAAAAACCATCACTTTCTTGGTGAGATGAAAATGACAATATTACTCTGGGCCAAATATAAAAATTATTTAGTTTTGAGTATGTAAATGATTTTTAATAGCTCTAAAGCAAAAATAGTCCTCTTACTTGCAGAATAAAAGCCCATTTAAATATGATTTTGTGGAACTTTGAAGAAATGATGAAATGTAATGTAATAAGGTCATTTTTGACATACTTTTTAAGACCACTGTGGTTTCAGGAGGGGTATGAAGAAGCACAATTTCTCTTGAAAGAACTGTATTTTCAGATCTTGTGTTTTTTCATTTTAAGAATATTTCAATAAATACTCTTCATACCAATGATTAACTTCCCTTGATTTATTTCTCTATGAACTATATATACTATTTTGTGGTTGTTTTTTTTTTATTTGGTTTGGTTTTGCTGGTTGGTTTGGGTTTGTTTTTTGGTGTTTGGTTTTTGATTTTTTTTTTTTTTTGGTAGCAGACTGTCATATAGCAACTAATTGCCTGTATCTCCAAAGAAACCTCTCCTCAAATGTTTGCATTATCATTTTATTTTATAGGTAGGGGAATATTTTCAATCTACAATGAAGATAACAAGCTCTGTGCCCAAGCTCAGAACTCTAGCTCAGTCATAACCACCACTTGTGATGAGCAGGATGAGTTTCAGAAGTTCAGGTGGGTCTCCCCCACGCAGCTGCTGAGCGTGGCTCTCAAGCTGTGCCTGGGCGTGCTCGCCAAGGACGACGAGGCTGCCGTCACCTTGGAATCCTGCAACAGGACAAATGAACTCCAGTGGTGGGAATGTAGAAATGAGACGCTTGCAACCCATGGCAAGGATTTATTTCTCAACTATGGCAAGGGGAAAGGAAAGAAAATGAGGCTGTCCAAAGCATCCAGCAAAGGGAGCAGGTGGAAAATCCATGGAAGTTTAGACAGTGTGTGCTCTCAGCGCTATGAGGGTGAGTACTGAAATTCCATTTCTATTTCTTGGTAACATGACTGCCCCTTCCTACAAAGCATGCCACTTCCTGCTTGACAGGCAGCAACTATTTTCTTAGAGTGACATCTGCAGAGGAGCTAATAATAAATAGGATGTAGAAATGAAAGGTGAATATATCTGTATACTTTTCAGCAAATACAGTTGTATGAATATATCTGTATACTTTTCAGCAAATACAGTTGTATGCATTTCTGCATAACTTAAAAAGTGAAATTCTTTCAAATGATAGAATAAAATTACAAAGGCCCATGATGTAAACATAAGGAAGAATGGGAATTCTGTTTGTACAACAACAGCAAAAGGAAATCTATGAGTTTTTTTAAATATATCTGATCAATTTGTAGAAGAGATGATTGTGTTGTGTTTAGTTTTTATTATTACTTTTGTTTGGTTTGACCTCTAATAATCTCTAAGAAGTGAATTTCTAGTTTAGATAGAAGGAATTCACCATTTACATTATTTACGTAGTGTTTTCCAGGCCTAGTAAAAACAAAAAGTAGAAAAAAACAAAAGAAAAAATGGTTCATAATGGTTTAGGATGCAATGTTTTATCATCCTGGAAAAAGGATGATGATGAAACAGTACCCTAGAGAGTAAGATCTTCTTTTGCTACAATTGTGTGGCTCTTGGGCTGTGTAGAGGGGGCACTCAGGATGAAGTAATCAATCCCCCTTCTGTTGAGGCACTAGTATGTTTGGAATTTAAATAACAATGGAATACATTTTTTGTTGTACACTACAGCTGTTGCACAGGAGTGAAGTTTGTCATAATCTTGTACAGACAGCAGCAAATTAGACTGAAAAGTCTTCCTAGCAGAGTCCTTGCAAATTTTAGATGTAGCTTCCTCTCATGAAGACTAATAAAAATATTGTGATACCTCCTTCCCAAGTTTTTTCAACTATGCAGGGGGGAAAAGAAGTGAATGGGCACTTTATTTAAGGACAAAACTGTGTATGCCATGGGAGAAGCTGAGTCACAGGAACCTTTGACAAAATAGTCCAGAAAACAATGGCATGACAAACTTAAACAGAAATTAGTTTGAGGCGCAATTAAGTATTTGAGAGTCTTTGTTCTGAATATTTTGACATAGTCATACCTGATTGGCACAACAGCCTTTTAGAGCTTTGGGATAACAAAGTACTGGTGTGTTGAGCCCTGCATCACTCAGCTTTGTCCACAGAAACCTGGCTATGAGTGCCACTGTGGTGAGCACCTGGTGCCAGCTGACAGCTGATCGGTGTTGATCTCTGCTTTTCTCCATAGATATCTATACACTGGGAGGAAATGCCTTTGGTGCACCCTGTGTGTTCCCTTTTAAGCATCAGGGAAAATGGTATGCTGAATGCATCCCTCGGAGGGATGACACAGACTCTCTCTGGTGTGCAACTTCTTCAGATTTTGATAAAGATCAATTGTTTGGAAACTGCCCACAAAAAGGTAATTTATTTATAAAAATCCCAGGAAAGCTGTTAAGCTAAAGTGTTAATCCACTGTCATGGTCAAGATGTTCTTGGGATGTGGAAGTAGCATTGGACAGTGAGCTGAATTCTGGCTTGCCTAGTTCACTGGTGAGCTGTGCAGCAAGGACATGAGCTGTGCAACAAGGACATGAGGCATCTGCTCTGCACTCCCACTGTCCTACAGTGTCCCCAGTGCTGGTACTTACAGGGAGTATTCTGAGGGTGGTGACTGGGACTGATGGACAAACAAAGAGGAAACCCTAGGGCTGGGTTTCAAGACAAAAGGAAGTGCAGTGGATGAGGAAGGTGAGATCTATCAGGAGGCTGTGGTGCATTATAGGATGGAGAACAGGAGGGCTTTAAAGAAGGGAAGGGTGCAGGACACACTGAAGGCAGTGACCTTCACCTGCCTTCAGTGCTTCCATACACAAATTCCCTGCCCCTTCATCCCCACTTCACCTGTGATGGTGTGGAAATGGTAATTTCTGTTTTAGTGGGTGGTCTGGAAGAGCATAAGAAGGATCTGAAGGTAAGAAATGGGTGTGGAGACCAAAACTTCTATATAGTGAAGAGAGAATTACTTGTAGAGGTAGAATTTATCAGTGAATGGGTTAATGTGGACTGAAATGTGAGAGAAGTAGATGTGTTACATAAATAAATAGGAACAGGGTCAATGCAGAAAATTTAGGTTTGTAAGGATAAATAATTCCGTATGTGATTAAAATACTTTTATTACTGAGTGGTCAAAGTATATTTATGTGAGGCAAAAAGTATGTGAAAATTATCAAATCACACAGTAATATAGTTTTAGTCTGCATCAAAGATTTATTTTCTGGTTAGCAAACATGATTCTCTTGTCAAATTGCTGGTATCATCTTTTATAGACACAACCCACAATAAGTTTTGGAAGACAAATCCTGTGACAGAAACACGGTATCAGATAAATGCAGAGTCACTTTTGACATGGCACCAAGCAAGAAAAAGCTGCCAGCAGCAGGATGCAGAATTATTGAGCATCACAGACCTTCGTGAAGAAATGTATTTATTAGGTAAAAATACCCTAAAATAATAATTTTAAACATGCTCTGTTTAAAATGTAAGTCAGATCCAAGGCTTTAACATGGATACTTATATATATCATAAAAATAGGTCTCAGTGACATTCTTATAAGAGTTGTCCTTCTCACAAAACCCTATATTAAAATAATGGAAATAATCTAACTTATGCTAAAAAATATATCACTCATTATTTAAAATATTATTTCCAGTTTTATTGAATAATTTTTAAAAATTAGAGACATTTAAAAAACTGACTATGTTTAGGGCTCACTAGTGACCTGGGCATCAATGCAAAACTCTGGATTGGTCTCTACGATGTTCTTGACAGTGGCTGGAAGTGGACTGGTGGAAGTCCTTTCAGATACCTCAACTGGGCTCCAGGTAAGTGAACTTTTCTTAAATGATGATCAACATCTGGACACCTGGGTCGGGTCAAAATTTCCTCCTCTTCTCTCTCCTCCTCTCCCCTCCCCATCACAGTGATGCTCCCATGTCACACCTCTTGGGATTTATCACTCTAAAGAATAATACCCCAGTGGCTTTGCAGCTGCAATGGTCTTGCACATTCCCTCCTGTGAAGGTGTGAAAAGTTTCACTGTTAACAGAGGGATTCTGTTGGTTTTTTTTTTTGTTTGTTTGTTTGATTTTGTTTTGTTTTGGTTTGGTTTGGTTTTTGTTTGTTTGTTTTGTTTTGTTTTGTTTTGTGTTTTTTTTTATTTTTTTTTTTTTAAAGGAAATCCCTCTGTGGAATCTGGAAAAATATGTGGGACTTTCCAAGGTAGGAATGGTAAATGGGAAAACCAGCTGTGTGATCGGAAACTGGGATATATCTGCCAAAAGAGAAACACCTCCTTGGATTCTTTCACCATTGCCTCAGGTATGCTGGTCAAAAGATAAGGCTAATTGTACAGGCAGTGAGAAATACTGTGAGAATGTCATATATGAAAAGGCAATATATTGTCAAAACAAAAGGCTTACACTTGTTGACCTGGGTCAAATACTGAGAAAACTTTAATTTTCTAGCTAATTTTAAAGATGATGTTTAAATGTTGTTCATCATTTGAAAAGAGCCCAGGGTACTGAAAAAGGCAGAAATAGGTGTTTAGCCATGTTATCCAGACCATGAAATACTGATGAATATCCTCTCATATATACTCTAAACCTATATCCTGCTAAAAGATGTGTGCCAGAGTTCATGCTGTCTGCTCTCTGTGACACTTTTTGTTCTATTCTGGAAGGAAAAAATCAGACTGTGCATCTGGAACCTTTCCCCTGTTTAGTTCCCTTTTTACTTGAGGCAGACTAGCTTCTTAGCTATGTGAAGAAATTGCTCTGAAGTTGCTTAACAGGGAATTCCCAGCATGCACCTAACTTCACAGTACCTCCCTCCCCTAATATATACGAGTATATGAGATTATAAAGCTCAGGGGAGCATGCATATCCTGTACTTTCTGGCTGTATCCAGGCAGCTCACTTGGAAAGGTTTCTGACCCTGCTAACCTTCAAAGCATGTCTGGATCTTGCTTAGGGGAATGCAATTTGCCCAGGTCCAAACCATGCCCAAGGAGCATCAGCCAAAGCAGTTGATCACACACCAATTCTGGGCACACATCCTCCCCTCTTCGGTTTGCTCTGCAGGTGCAGAGCATGGGAACTTTCCAAGCAGTGAAAGGTGGGCTGGCCATACTGAATTCATACCAAGAAATCAGCGTGGAATAGTGTGTGGCATTTCTGTGCAGCTGGAATGCCTGGTATAACGTTTCTGGTATAATGTGGTTGTGTCTGGACTCTCTGATATATAATTTGGACTGTGTAGGAGCTCCAGTGGGCTCCTGAGCACCTAGTGTTTCCAGAGGAAAAAAAAAAAAAACTACAATATTCACCAAGATAAGAGTCCCTGAGTAGGAAAAGAGGCCCTTTTCTGTAGAACTTGACTGTTCCCAGAGCCTCACTGAGAGGCATTTAACGTGGAGTTGTGCCTTGCACATTTGCATGTCAAATTACTCAGTATTTGCTTAATCCTGTAAAGCAGTTTTTTGGGAGCTCCAAGCACAAATAAGAGGGAAAATTTTGTTTTTTAATCTTTGTACCCTCAGACTTTGGCTCCTCTTCTCTTTCAGTATGTTCTCCAATATTTCAAGTTCATATCAACACAGGTAATTTTCTTTTTGATGTCTAGAATGGCTAGAACTTCTCATTAATAACGTAATTTTTTTAGGTGATTCAAAGCATTTTAAATGCCCCAAGGAATGGGTACCCTATGCAGGTCATTGCTACAGAATTTATAGAACACCAAAAATATGGAAAGAAGCCCAGTCTTCCTGCAGAAAAGAAGATGGAGAGCTGGCGAGCATTCATAATATTGAAGAGTACAGTTTTACAGTGTCACAGCTCGGGTACAGTGAGTATTCCTGAAGATCACTTTCTTTGGTTTTTTTTTTTTTTTTTTGGTTTGTTTGTTTGTTTTTTAATCTGGGATTATGCTGTTGCTATTATCCATTTAATCATTATAGCCATGGTCTTATATATTTTTTTTTAAGTTCTTCAGTCAGAAGTGGGTGTGAAATGTAATTATTCCATTATAAGATATATTCATACCTACAATTAACTTTGTGTTCTCAGAGCCAGATGATGAGCTCTGGATTGGTCTAAATGACTTCAGGATTCAAATGTACTTTGAATGGAGTGATGGCACACCTGTGACTTATACCAAATGGCACCACGGACAGCCAACCCATACTTGGAATAAGGCAGACTGCATCTTTATGAAGGGACAGGTAAAAATCCCTTCCTCACTCTAATACTTTCTTCTGGCCTTTTCCTCCTAAAGTGAAAATGTTCATGACAAAAAAAAAAAAAAAAAAAAAAGGAATGCTGGTAATATATATGAACTTGGTTTAATTTAGGATATCTTAGATCTTAGTGTGGAGGGATACTTGAGACTAGATCTAGGAAGCTGTCATGCACCAGAAGCAGTGCACTGCATGGAGAATTGGTCTTCTCTGAGACAATTCCTATCTGAAATTGGCTGAAACCATTCACCCTCCACATGGAACATGACTGATCATAGTCAAATAGATTTCTGGAGCATGGACTTTCTATTTTTTTCTCTAAAACTACTAAAATATATGCATTTAGTGCTACTTTGGAGTCACAAATCCAGATTTTATTTTATTTTCTAATAATTATATATATAAAAAAAGTGTAATGCTCTGGAAAAATACTTACACAAGATATATTTTCATATTTTATGTTTGGTTTATCCAGTATTTCCTTGACATATAGATCTGGTTCTATGAACATAATAGATGCTATGCTGGTGAGAATAGAGAGAAGCCTAATATTTCTTTCCTGCTCTCATCAGAATCTCATCTGAATTTTTAATAGATATGTTCTCACACCTCTGAAGAAATTGGCCTCTTATGTATGTATATGTATATGTATATGTATATGTATATGTATATGTATATGTATATGTATATGTATATGTATATGTATATGTATATGTATATCATTTATATTGATATATATCTCCCAAATACTGTATGTATTTGGGAATTTTGGAGAAAAAAACAAGGCAAGGAAGAGAGCTGAAACAGTTTCAGCCATAAGGTGACAGAAGGGCTCTTTCAGAGGATGGACATTCTTTTTGGACCTGAATTGTCTCTGACTTTCACTTCTCTTTGTGGTTTATTCTTACGATACGTAGGATGGATCCTGGGCTGACAGTGCTTGTGAAATGAAATTTGGCTACATCTGTAAAAGGAAACCCTTGGCTGAAGAAGCAGGGGAAGCTGAAGTTACTTACCCAGGCTGCCAGAAAGTAAGTGTAAAACAAAAGCAGCAAAAGGTGATTGTGTATTACTTTCACTTCCATGATAATAACTATGACAGAAGTAAATTATTTTGACTGTTCCTGTTGGAGCCTAGAAAACTGTTAGTTTCATAAGCATTGATACTTCTTAGACTGATAGGGAAACTTTTGCTTTATTTAACATAAATGTAGATTGACTTATTTTTTTATTCCCTTACAAGTGTATTTCACTCAGCTCTCTCTTACTGCAGAACTGATTGCTGTACCCATAAAAGCCCCTCTCTGCAGAGCAGTCTTTTCAGGGTGTAACAAACTGCCAAGGGTTGCATGCCTCCTCAGTTCTATCAGCCTGCCACAGGAATCAGGAATACTTGATCTGACTGTTTTGAAGGTTGTGAACTCTTGTAACAGCTACTTATGGAATGAGAAGGCAGAGCAAACTTTACACAGGGAGCTGCAAAGCGGCTGTGTCTGCCAGCCCCAAGGCATAACCACGGCTCACTGTTTGCAAAGATCCCTGGTGTGTCCTGTATCAAGGGACAACACATGGAGTTACGGTCACAAAGCTATGTTTGATTATCCTCTTGGTCCTTCCATGGCCTTTGGGATCAGTTTTGGCTTGGGGCGTGGTACTAGTGTGGCTTTTGGCAGTGCACAAAGCCATGCAATCTGACAGCCTCTCTGCACATCTCTGCTTCTACCCTGACAGGGCTGGATGAAGCATGGCTTTTTCTGTTACTCCTTGGTGCAGTTGCCAACAACATTTTCAGGTGCAAAAAAAGTTTGTGAAGAAAACAAAGGTTACCTGGCTACTGTAAGAGACAGGTATGGAAAAATAGCTCTTGTCCTCTAATATGTGTGTAACCAAGATGGAAGTGTTAAACAGAAATTTCTTCTTACTTAGCAGTTATTTATAATGTCTATCTACTGTGGCACCACTCTTTTCCAAGAAAATTTAGGGTAGAGCTGATGCATAATACATCAGGGACTTTTAGGTCAGCAATACAAATATTAAGGATATTGTTACTACACACTTAAACTGCTGTTGCCCCTGGGAATTAAAAAATTGGGTCACCTGCACAAATATAGATTGACAGATTGTTTTGAAACACTTTGAACTAAAAATAAATATATAAACATGGAACTATTTATTTCTCTTGGATTCAAGCTTTTCAACCTTTTTTTGTTTTCTTTGCAACAGCCACATCTGGAAGAATATTAAAATAAAAATAGATTTTTTTTTTTCCCCACAGTAACAAGATTTAAAGATCTAGAACTTATTATAAAACTCAGTAAAACACTGTAGCTCTTTTTTATACAGGATGAGAAATATAGACACATTAACTTAAGTATTGTTTGGCTTGTGTTCATTGCACAGTATAAAAGGTGAATAGAATCATCCTAAATTCTAGGTATAATTTACATTAGCAAAATGTAAGGGAAAAAATATTTTGTATGATAATTAGAACTATAGAAGTAAGATAATTACACTTGCTTCATTTCATACATATTGACAAATCACCTTAACCTTACCAGATTTGCTACCATGAACTGTGTGAAGAAATTAATAAATTCTGATAAAATGTGATGCAACAGTTTGGTGTTTACTCTTCACAGATATGAACAAGCTTTTCTGACCTCCATAATTGGATTCAAACCAGAAAAATACTTCTGGATTGGTCTTTCAGATGTGGAAGAACAGGGGACATTCAGGTGGGCTAGTGGAGACCCTGTCACCTTCACTCACTGGAATGTGGGAATGCCTGGTAAGTGCCATGGGACCATTGAGTTCCTGCTCTAGGGAATGATAAAGTGAGGATTTGAAAGTCAAAATGTGGTTTAGAAACTCTCTGGCATAAAGCAGCACAAAGGGTAATGCTGCTTTCTATTTGTGCTAAAGGGGTAGATCAGGGATTGAGGTAGCTCCTTCTTGAAGATCATTTAGGACTGCACATTCTGTTGGTATCATTAGGTTTTTGTTGTTTGATGGGTATTTTGAAGTAACTCCTAGCATAATGTAAAATGAACTTATATCAAAAAAAGTCTTTTAATGATTTAATAGGAATTCATATGAGCTATTGTGAGCTACTGGTATCCAAACAGAGAGGGAACAGGTTACTCTTAAATAAGCAGCAGATATTTTGAGAAGATGTAGTCATCCATAAGATTTACCAACTTTATATTTTATGCAGGAGAGGAGTCAGGCTGTGTGGCCATGGCAACAGGACGTTCAGCTGGGTTATGGGATATTTTGGACTGTGAAGAGACAAACACATTTCTCTGCAAGCAGCTGGTGGAGGGAGTTACCCCCCCTCCTCCTCCTCCAACAACATCCCCTCCCCTGTTTTGCCCAGAGGGATGGCTGTCTGTTTCTCAGAGCAGCTTCTGCTTCAAAGTAGGTGTTGCATTTCTGAATGCAAATGTTTGCCATTTAAATAAGAATAAATTTTGTCCATGCATGGAAGGTGGATTTTACCCTGCCGATTTGACAGACAGTCTGTGGTAACATGTCTCCAGCGATCCCCAAGTGGTATGGCTGGGAAATGTTGGAAAAAGCTGTATGTGTATGAACTGAAGTTTGGAGCTTCAGGAACTTTGAGATGACAGGAAAATCAATAATCAAATTTGATAGACAACCACGGGGCAAATGGTTGAACAATTAAATAGTAATAGAATGAGACCAGAAAATCAGAAGAAAGATAGAAGCCCATATCTGTGTTTTTAAATATCTGTAATATTCAATCCAGTATTTAATTGCCCACTTTCTATAGATTTTTCAGGGAGGAAGGGAAAAAATGCAAACATGGTTTGAAGCAAGAGATTTTTGCAGAGCTATTGGAGGAGATCTTGCATGTATCCACAGTGAAGAAGAACAAGACC
The DNA here is from genome assembly GCF_050655825.1 of Lonchura striata. NCBI lineage: Eukaryota > Metazoa > Chordata > Aves > Passeriformes > Estrildidae > Lonchura > Lonchura striata. The sequence continues at coordinate 20,467,085 of NC_140704.1, read as the reverse complement.
TGATAGCTAGACTGTAAGTACCTGCAAAGCCCATCATTTAAATAGAAGAAGAAAAAAAAGTTAAATGCCTGTCTGAAAGACATAAAGGATTTCTGTTGATCAATTTCTACTTTACAATGATGGTGTAAAAAGTGGCAGAAAAAATGGGTAAAAAGAGGTGAGCAAAAGTTTTCTTGACACATCTCTGGGAAGGTGGTGCCATACAGTGAAGTAAACAAACTGCCTGAACATAAATAAAATAGAGAGAAGTATCATCAAAATTGGTTTTAACTGAAGTTAATTTAATGAGATAAAGATATTTTTACCTCCTGTGTAGCTGATCAGTAGATAAAATACTCTTGACTAAAAGAATATTTTGTGACTAAGTAATTGTGACTAAGAAAATAGTTGTGACTAAGAAAAGACTGACCTATTGATATGCTTGTATAGATGTTTAAATCAAGTCCATGAGTGCAGGCAGGTCTGAATATGAATGCCTAAGCTACTTAGTGGAACAAAGACCTTTACATATTTTTTCATTTAACTCAGTTTTTGTGGACTTTGTGATCTTTCCCATAAAGTTCTGTGTTTTACTGCTTCCTGGCACATGTACTGCCAGGCTGTTTTTCCCCACGTGACAATTGAACAATTTCTTTATATGATTGTCTCAAATTATACTTAGAGTATCAAGTGTGCTGACATTTATATAATGCTATACATTCCCTTCTCTGTTTCATGCTGTGTCTGATTCTCTCTATTTTAATCATTCAGAGACAGAGGTTATATTCACTTTTCTTACTGGATGGGTTTAAGTGCCTTGGACTCTGAAAGTGGATTTACATGGAGTGATGGTTCACCAGTGAGTAAATAATTTGTTATTCCAGCTTTTTGACACTTTTTTTTAAATATCTCTCTTGGCAGACAGCTCTCATCTCTCCTATATAAAATGCAAGTAACCTTAAGTCTTTAGTACTTGATTCTTTTGTACGAATTAGTCTTAAATCTTCTGATAGTTCATAATTATAGATAAAATACAGCATTTACACTAATGAAAGGTGATGGAGTCTAGCTCCTGATTTAAGCAAGTCTGATTGTGCTAATCTCTATATTCCCATTTTCATTTGCCGCTATAAATAATTTTGTATATCTACACTGGCTCATCTTTGCTGCCCTCATTGTCTTAAGTAGATAAGATCTGTCAGGCCCAAGGCCACATGGCAGCACCAATGGATTGTCTTGGGTTGGAACATCTGAGCAAGATAAACAACCCAGAAATCAGAGAACTTTTTTTTTTTTTTTTTTTTAGAGCTTCACAGGAGAACATCAACTCTCCTGGTAACAAATGGGGCAAGAGCTGCCTCATTTATAGCTTATAAACGCACAGATGAATTATTGTTTTGTTCAAGCGTCATGCACTTCTTCTTAAAAGGTCTGGCATTAAAGAGCAAGATGGATCATGAAATGAAGTACATTCTTTTTTAACAGAATGATACAAGACAATTGTTTCCTTAAAAAGGAAAATAGTAACAAAGTTGTGTCTCCACTACAGGTAAATTTTGAAAAATGGTCACATGGAGAACCAAACAATTATGATGGAAATGAAAAATGTGGCGTGTTTACTGGCTATCTCAATATGAACTGGAACGATTTATTTTGTGAACACATGCTGGACTTTGCTTGCCAAATTAAGAAAGGTAAGATATCTTTCTCCCTTTAGTGACTTTTAGAGGTAGATAAGAACATCCTTCCCAGGCCAGATCATACTATCTGTATGTGTTAGAGACAGCTGTGCCATCAATCACAATAAAACAGTTTATACGTATAATTTCAGTAAAGGCAGTTGAAAACTATTAATTAATCCATGAAATACACAGGCATGTTTGGAAAGTATATGCAGTTTGTTGGGGAAGAGAAGCACAACAGCCTAAAGTTGGGCAGTTTCTTTAAGTTTAACTTATGATGAGCTCTAAAATGATGTTTGCTGAATATAGCCCTTTTTTCAGATACTCTGAGAAGTTCTGTGACAAAAATAAGCATATACTAAGTAACCCTTAAGATTATTATTTACAATTAAAATGCTAACTACTGTGTAAATATAATTGAGAGAGAGCTGAGAAACATAATATACTCAAATATTGATTTATATTGCAGGAGCCTCACTGAAACCAGAGCCTAATTCTACATTCAGTAAGTCTTGTGCTTCCATTGAAAAAAAATTCATTAACATGTAATGAAGTTAATTTCTATTATGGGTAATTAATGTTTTAATTTGCAGATTATGAATATGTTGTTGGTGAAGATGACTGGATAATATACAAACACAAGGAATACTACTTCAGCAAAGAATCAATGTCTATGGAAAGAGCCAGAGGTTTTTGCAAGAAGAATGGTGGTGACCTTGTTGTCATTGAGAGTGAAACTGAAAAAAATTTTCTTTGGAAATATGTAAGAAACATGTTTGCTTGAAAAATGCACCATTTTCTTTGAACTGAGGCACATTTTTTTGGCTGGTTTGTGAAATATTAGAAAGTGTTCCCCATCATTAAAAAAATAATCAGTTCCACCTTTCATCCTTTCATTGGCTTATCTACTTAAAAGCTTTATTATAATAATTATTTTAATAACTTGCTATAGATAGAAAAATTCTCCACTTCCTTTCAGGAATGCTCTCAGGATGCAACTTTCAAAGACTGCTCTGTTTAGCTGAAAGCTGCAATTACTAATTTTGATTTTTTTCTAACTCATTCTTTTAACAGAATTCAATAAAAGCTCTTTGTCAAAGTAGATCTCATATTTGCAGGAAATGTTTTAAGTTAGGATATTGTCTTATAGGAAAATAATGGCCTGGTGATGATATACTGTTTTGTAATTTAATAAAATCAAATTTTATTACGTTCTTTCCTCCGCATTGCTAAGTACAAACCCCCACAATTAACTGGCAGCCTTTCAGCAAATTCTCACTATGTTTTCCTAAAACTCTCAAAAATATTGTTATAAGCCTGCTTAAGAGGTCATTCTTGCCTTCTTAACATAGCTTTTTTCCTCCATTTCTTTTTTGGATAATTAGCACTTTTTTATTGTTGTTGTTGTTGTTGTTGTTATGTTAGGCTTGTTTTTTTTTTTTTTCCCTTTCCCTTAGTTATATACTGAAAATTGGAGGGAAACTTTGTATTTTTGCAGTTTGGGCACATAATTCCAGCAACATTATCTACTATGAAATTGAGCAATAGAAACAACAGCATTTTTGCAACTTTTTAAAATTTTATTTTAAAACTGTTTTATTATAGCTAAGAAAATTTGTTTGTTTGGCTTTTTTTAGATTTTCTATAAAGACTGGGGGAATAATTTCTATATTGGCTTAAGTGTGAGCCTTGACAGAACATTCCGGTAAGTAAAAACACATTAATTTTGTCAGACTCATAATGTATTCGCATTTGACATGGTTGGCTCTAGGAGACAGTTAAACTGATACAACCTATAGACAGGTTTATGTCCTTACATAAAGTTTAAAAATGGGATTCTGCTACTCAGAAAGCATTTCTGCCATCATATTTCTACTATCTATTTCTACCTCTTTTGGTTCTTTACTCTGCAAAGTTGCTTGGAGGCCTCCAGTATATTCCAGACATTACTTGCAGGCATTACTCAATGGTGAAATGATCAAAGATAAAGAGCTCTAGAAACCTGCAGTGAGAGGCATCAAAGTGGGTTTTAGAGGTGAAATATCAATACTGGAGGGCCCTTGTCTGGATTTCCAGATGGTTGTACTCTAAGGGCTCAGGGCAGGACAGCTTCAGGTCAAATGGAGTCGTTACTGTTCTACAAATTATTTTGGAAACCAAGTGCCACCCTGAAATTATCTTAAACATCCCCTGGAGCCTTAGATGTGTTGCAGACATGTATCCTATGGCATTCTCTCCCACTGCCTCTTTTTGTAGTGCATGATTCTGGGATTTGAAGCTTGTTCAGATGGGTCTCAGCCTCTTCATTTTAGTCTCTCTTCTGTTGTCACAGATTACCTTTGTTGCCCATAAACCACTCTGTAGTCTCAGCTCTAGGAGAGTCTGCTTTTTATATCATATTCACTGCTGAGATGATAGTTGTTTTCCCAGTCCTCCCTTGTTCCCTAACTCTTTCATTCCCTTCCCTTCTGATGAAGGTGCCACTATTTGCTTTATATTGTTTCTTCTGGTTTATTATGTACTGGTTTTTCCAATTTGATTCAGGAGGTTTGCAAGCAGCTAGGCATCCTGATGAACTCCTAATCTGTAATTTACTTCCAAAAACACGCATACACTTATTCAGTCTCCAAAATTGGAAAAACATTGGATTGTCCTGGAGGTGTTATTGCCTGAAGATTGTCAGTCTTATCTGATTCATCACTTGACTTCCAGCACACCGAGGCCTTTTCACTTTTTTCTTGGCTACTTTTTGAAAATAAATTTGTAAATCACCAAGCTAGGAAACTATTGATGCGTAATTGGAAAAAAAATACCAAATAGGTGTATGATATTAAAGATTTTCTATGCTTAACAAAATGGTTCCAAGTGGTTCCCAGTATTGGTTCAAGACTTTCTTACCCTACAGGTTCTTATATTATTGCTTTTGACACAGGAAATTGCTAAAATAAGCTCAGGTGTCTGTTTCTGTGCTCCAGAGAAATCCAGGTCCAGTGTTAGACTGGTGCATTTCCAGCCCACTATCGGTGTTCAGAGACCAAGAGAAGTTGGGGCACCAGTAAAGATAATTTCTTCAGACCTGGTCTGAGTCAACACTGTAGGCAGTTGATATGAAAATATTTTTCACTAATTCTAAGTGGAAGATCTTGGTTTCCTTTCAACAAAGGAAAACATGTTAGTAAGCTATGATACAGGAAACATAAAACACAAACTCAAACATGTCCTTTGTAAAGAAATATTAGCTAATTCAATTTAGAATTATAATTCCCTCAAATTACTTCTTTCAGGTGGATGGATGGAACATCAGTGAACTATGTTGCCTGGGCTCCAAATGAACCCAATTTTGCAAATAATGATGAAAACTGTGTGGTCATGTATACCCATACAGGTGGGTGCTGTAACAAATTCGATCTGCAGGATGTGCCTTAGGCCAGGGAGGACAGTGCAGGCAAGGCTGGTGGGTTGTCATACTGAGCAGGCTGATGTTTCATAGTGTTCAAAAAGCAAAGGAAAATTAATTGTAGTCTCTTATATTTATACTTAAAAAAATTGAATTATATTAGCTAACACATTGAATTACACCTGCAATTTTAAAAGAAAATTTTGAAATTAATAAATCAGGTAACCATCAGACAATTGGCAGATATAGTCAGTATTTTTTCTCCGCTAACCTCTGTCCATTTTATGTCCACCTCCCCAGGATATTAGATTTGTGCAGCTCCTAAAAACTGAGGCTTTGGCCATGGCTTGGATTATTATTAAGCAATGCTATACAATATTTTAATTAAAATAAAATATAATATTTAATATCCATTAATACAGAGAACTGGAAGTAATTGTGTTTACACTAGCCAAGAACTTAGTCTTTTTTTTGGATCAGTAAACTATTTTTAAACATTTCTAGTCTCAAAACCTATAGCTGAGGTGATTTTCCTAGGCTCTCTTAGAGGTGAATGCAAGGATATGGACACTTTTGGGGAGTAAATATTATGTCCTATTTTGGAAATCTTCTTTCAGATAAGATGAGTCATGATCTTAACTTCTCTGAATTAATATTACTATAGCTCATTAAACATTAGGTGTGAAAAACTCTACTGTAGGTAGTTACCTGTAAATGTCTGCAGCCAATTAAACATATGTCATTTTCTTATTCATTCCTGATCTGTAAAGTGGGGATGATGATGTTAATGTTATCATCCAATAAGCAGAAAAGATACCAGAAAACTCTAAGACTGTGAGAAGCTCAGGTAGGAAGGTAACCAGGACTGACTGCCTTGTATAGATAGAGCAATTCAAGAGACTTTACAGATCTCAGAGATTTAAGCATTTGATCTAAAAATCCCCTTTGTCAGTGCAATGGTTTTGCAATATTTAAATATCTCTGTTTCTAGAGAAATTATTTATACTCTGAATTTTGCTGGAAATGTGAATATTTTTAAGAAACAGACATACAATAACTTATTGTTCCTGAGGGAGAAAAATGCAAGTGCTGCAACCAGTTTTACTTCCTAGAATAGATTTTCTTTAGGAAATGACACTTTTTATCTCAGACTTGCTTGCATTTTTTTTTGTTTTGTTTTATTCTCATTCTAATTTTCTTTCAGGTACATGGAATGATATCAACTGTGGCAGTGTTGAGTTATTCATCTGTGAAAGGCTTAACAATACCGTTCGTCCAACTGTTGCTCCCACTTCACCACCACCAAAGGGTGGGTGTACAGAAGACTGGCTCCTCTTTGATAATAAGGTGCAGTATGAAATACCAATATATTGTGTTTTTAAAAGAGAAAAATGAAAAAAAATATTTGAATCAGTTTTTCAATTGTAGCAGGGTTTTTAGTTATCACAAATTATGTTACATTTCTGTGTGTTTAAAGACCTTAAAATTACAAATCCCAAAACAAAAATTAAAGCCTCTGTTGGGACCACAGCAGTTATGAGGGAGCTCTTGAGACATACAATAAGAAAGCTTGATCTTACAGCAAATCTGCATGAGGGAAGTTTCTCATCTATCTTTGGTAACATGAAACACTGGCAAAAATGTCTGTTCTCATTCACTGTGCTGAGCTTATCCAGCTCTCGCATGTTGCCTGGACACTTACTCATCCCTTGCCTACTATGCAATGGCTCTCAAGCCTCCAAGGCACCTTTCCTTGAGCAAATTTGTCAGTTTTTTTATATAACCAAACAACTTAAGGATTTTAAATAATCCAGTCATAAGATTTGCTGCACTTTATCATGTACAATCACATCTTAAAAAACAAAACTTCAGGAAAAGAGACTGTATGTAATAAAAATCCATAGATTTTCATCAGTGAAGCTATAAAGGGCATAAAGGAACAGTGTACACTACAATACTAGTACTTAGAGTACACCTAGTAATGAAGATAATTCTCAATAATGTTGTTTTGTCTAGCTCTGTCTTCCCTTTGATTGAGGAAAAATAATTCAGTTCAATAGAGATCCTTTCTTGAGATACACTGGTTATTGTCTTCCTTTTCCTTCTCTTTCTCAGTCCTGAGGAAAAGTTACAAATTCTGTGCCTTCCATTTCATGGTGCTCTCTCAAGATAAAATCTCTCTTCCTCACCTCCTGGAAGAGGAGCTTCTAAGTCTTTTCCCTTCCCTATCATTAAGAAATGATAAATTCATGGCTTTATTTACATTGCCAGAATAATTTTCTTTCTGTGATTATCCTGTGAGAACCAAATCTGGTTTGACAAACAGGGCAACAGAAGATGAGATATTTTGCTCCAATAATATGTTTTATCCTTTTTTGTTTCCTGAGGTCTTCTTCAGCATTTCTCTTACAGTCACATCTAAGAATTATGCTTAGAAGGTTTAATGCAAATTCTGCTGAGGTCAATAGACTGACATATCCATTCTTTTAATTATAGGCCAATTTTCTAATTTTCTAGTACATGTCTTCTCTGTCATTTAAGCCTAAAGACAAGCTAGAAAGTACTGTTAAATTAGCTAACCTCCTCTTTTACATGAAATACCCAGTTTATTTTGTTTGTTACAAAAAGATATTTTCATCAGAAATTAAAACAGCATCTAGATTCAGATTTGGCACACTTCTCTTTTTCAGTGTTTTAAAGTCTTTGGCTTTAATGAAAATGATACATTGACATGGCATGCTGCACGAAACAACTGCATCGATCTTGGAGGAAATCTGGCTACTATATCAAAAAAGGAAGAGCAAGGTATAAAGTACCAATGTTTTGACAATGATGACACACTGATAAAAAGATTTAAAAATATGTTAGAGCTTCTGCCATAAATGCAGTTATTTATTCCATATTAATACTAATTTGTGCTGAATGAGAAATTACACCTTTGGAAAAATGCTTGCTCAGGTTTTAGTTTTTTAATATTTTGATTAAATATTAAAATCATAATTTGGAGGTTAATTTAGGACATACTGCTGAAATATTAATCATTTTTGTTAGAGGCTTTTCATATTATTAAATGTCCACACTTTTTTAAAAGAAACTACCTCATCCTTGAGGTGACATCCATCTCTGATCAATCTATGATTCTATGATTCTATGCCAAAGTGGCACACAAAAGGAGTAACAACCAAACCCAAATCACTGGGCACCTAGCTGCTGAGCCAGAGCCACATCCTCAGGGAGCAGAAGGCTCCAGTGCTGGAGTCCAAGCTTCCCCCTGTTCCCCTTGCTCTGCTGGACCTCAGCACCTGCTGGTCTTGCTGCTCAGCATGTTGCAAATGTTTGAAGAGGCCCCATGTTTGTTGGGGAGATACGCTGCCTCAGGTCCTGAGGGATTCACATGGACCATCTCCTACCTCACTCCATCAGTGCTAGTGGTTTAAATTTCTTTTTTTGCAGCAGAGGAAGGAGATTATTTAGTGGAAAATCAGTCTTGGCAAGAACTAAGGAGAGCAACATATGGTATTCCACAAATTCATAAATACTTTGTTCATATATACTTGGTTACTAAGTAAGGTTTAGTCCGTGTTTTGCCTGTTTAGAATTTAAGTTATGAAGTCAGGATAAAGAAGAATTAACAAAGAAGAAAAGGGAGTCCACACTCAGTGGACTCATTTTCTATGTACCAAGGCTTAGTGTACTCATGTTAATTTCTGTAATATATTAGAACATTTTCCTTGCTTCCTCAGATGATGAACAACATAGAAGAGTGTACAAATAAATTCCTGTTTCATTAAAAATTTGCCCATCCTTAAAATTTTATATACTTTTTTCCAATTTTTACTTCAGATGACTGATGTTAAACACCTATAAATATATATAAATTTTATTTTTGTCATGAGATTGGCACCTTATTATAAAGAGAAAACTCATCATCTTGGTTTCAAGCACTCTAAAGTCTGTGGCACTGGGGAAGAGTGCATTCAGTTTCCATCCTTATAACATTTTTCTTTTTTCACTTCAGCTTTCCTTATGTCCCTCTTAAAAAATGCTGCAACTGATGCTTGGATTGGACTGAATGATATAAATCAGGAGCACACATACTTGTGGACAGATGGAAGCCCTGTAGACTATACAAATTGGGCAAAAGGTTCCCGAAGTTATTACAGTATGGTAAGCATCAATTTCTGTTTGTCACTTAAACATTACAACTTTGGTAGATGAACAAAACATATGTAGCTACTATTGTAATTCTGTCCTTTCCTTTTTGAAGAGTTTTTTTGTTGTTTCATTGCTTTTCCATGTGAGAGGTGTATCTACACACTTTTTTTCAGCTTCTGTATTTGTCATGGTTCTGTATGAGTTCAGACAGAGATTTGGAAGAATTATGCAAAACTCAGACAAGTGAGCAATTCTCCTCAATTTACCATGACTCATTAGGACATGCAAATTAACCATAGCATAAACTATATAATTTTGGGATGCAGTGAGTGTTGTTTAGATTTGATGAAAATACTCAGATAATTACATGCACTGAGAGTTCTTGTCACTGAGCCTGCATACATTCAATACACGTATTGAATGAAATACTCAAAAGAGTTCCCTCTTTTGAGTATTTCATTCAATGAATGCATTTTGACATGGATCTGGGTCTTCCTTTCTAATTTTTATCTTCCCCTAATTTTCATTTTGAAAATCCTTTCTCTGTGTTTTGAAACTTCCTGCATCTCTGTACTTTTTGTGTGTAATTATAAGACAAAACTTAGTGTTAACCAGTAATTTTGAAATGGCCAATGTAGTATACTGCCCAATAGTATTGTTTCTATACTCCTGTGCTAGCTCTACCAAGTTTCCCTCTTTTCATAAGAGAATTGCTTCATATTCAGTTAAAATGGAAAAAAATGATTTGAGGTCTAGATACCATCAGGCTAGTGCTGGGTTTTGGTATCTCTGGGGCTTCCCCACCTCACACATGCCTATGCTTTCTGCAGAAGGCTGTGGCCATCCCCCTCCAGAAATCACTGCACATACAACTTCTGTCTCTTGCAGACAAGACCTGGGCTAGTGCCAGAAGGGGGTTTGGAGGTAGCATAAGGTTATACTGAGGCGAGGTGGGGACACATACTGCCCCCCTCTGCAGGAGGCCAAGCCACATCTTCTCATGCTGTGGGATGAAAGGATAAAGGGTTCAAAGTGCAGCAGAAAAGGTGTGGGAGTTTCTCCACCAAAAGGCTGTTTCTGACAAGCTACCTGTACATTACTGCACTGTGGTGACCACTTTGCTTCCTAATCCTGAACTGGGGCAGAAGGAGGGAACCAGCTCTCCTGGTAAGCTTCAGGGCTGAGGAGCAATTCCCCATAACTTCCAGGAAAACAGCAACAGACCTAGCACACACATGTGAGCCTACACAACATGCACACATACATGCACAGAGCTACGTATGTCCAGGTAGCCCCAGAGACCTCCTCCTGCCTCTGTGCTGTGCTTTGCAACTCCCTCTGTCATACAAGGGCTGACTTTCCTGGGGCTGAGCTGCAAAGGCTTATTGCCATACAATGTGCCTGACCATTGGTTGTACGAGTTTTATGAACTTCATATTATTCCTCTGTAGGTGCTTGTGTGTGATACGTGAGTCTGTGTATCCAGAAGTAGGAATGCTTCCTACCTATCCACATTTTTTTTGTTAATCTCATTTGTCTTGTAGGATGATTGTGTCTTTTTGATGAAGAACCCTATTGAACAGGCAGGCAAATGGAAAGATGAAGGATGCAAAGCAAGTAAAAGTTACATCTGCCAAAAAAATTCTGGTGAGTTTTCTTTCACCACTTTCTAGTAGATTTGATTTATTGTTGTTATTCCAAACTGGTGCTAGAAGTGACTTTCCTGTAATTCTGCCCTAACCTAAATGAAATTAATGACAGTATTGCATGCATTTTAATAAGATGATCACACATTTCTTCGGAGAAAATATCTTAAATTTTTTCTATTTCAAAAACTAAACCAGTAAATAACAGGAACAACAAGAACAACAAAAACAATCTGTGCTATAGATTTACTACTTTTAGCAATCAAAGGTAGCTGAGTGCACTGTCTTTACATCTTCAAAACTGGAATTTTTAATAGTATACTAAAAACACTGCAAGTTCTTTCTTTTTTTAAAACTGGCCTGCTTGATTTCCTTTACATTTTTTCTCAGACAATTTCAGCAGCAGCATTCACATTCCTCTGCTTGCTCATGGTGTGTTTATCATACCCTGTTCCTTGTCAGAAAAACAACAAATGCCAATATATAATGGAAAAATGGAAGGAACAATTCCCTATAATGCCCTACATTGGTACAATATAATTTAGGTAGGTCTGTGCTTAAAAGCATATTTCTGGGCATGATACAGATACAGATGCTAAAAGGTCATTCTGACAAGTATTAGAAAATTTTGTCATAGTACATGAAAATGTGGCTTTTATCACTGCAGGGATTTTTGGACATATTTTAATTTGTTATTGCAGTTCCTCTTAATTACATGACAACTCCAGTATACTAGATCTTCTCTCAGTGTTATAAGTCTGAGCCAATATAAAGTTAGATTTTTGGTTGCTCTTTTGTTCGTTACAGACCCCAAACTGCTGCCCTCCCAACCCACAGTTCCAGAGTTTGGCTTTAACAATTATGGTGATGACCGCTATGAAGTCATCAACTACAAAATGAGCTGGGAAAAAGCAGAGAAGAACTGCAGGGACCAGTCTGCAGAACTGGCCAGTATCCTGGATCCTTATGTTGATTCTTTCCTGTGGTTACAAATATTGAAGCACAAGGAGCCTGTATGGATTGGCCTTAACAGCAACTTGGTGAGTCCACCAAATGTGTGTGACAGTCATAGCATTACCTTAGATGGGCTATTGGTCAGATCCATAGATGTGTGACAGGAACCAAAATCTTGCAGAGGTTCCTGACTTCCCTCCACTCAAGGGGATTTACACATTTAAATGTTTGTCCATAGTGTAAACAAGAGCTGCCACAGCCCACACCTCAAAGATCACCAAGGATGTAGCTGTAGCCCTGAGTGGCTTCAGTGGCAAAAGCGGCAATGAAGTTCTCACTTCCTCCTCCGTGGTCTACCACATGCTCTTGTGGTGGAGCAGTGCTGTTTCTGAAGGCACACTGTGTGTAATTGTAAGACAATTGTAAGAGCACACCAAAGAAAATAGGTTAAAAATAGTTCTTTGTGAGTTTAAATTTTTGTTTCAAGTCACAGCCCAGCAGTACAAGAGCTCGTGCTGGGCAGCAGTGGAAAGAGCAGGGCTGTGGTAATGGGGACTACTTAGGCTGGCTTTTGAAGCTGCAGCTGGTGCCTTGTGTAAAACTGCCAAAAACTCAGCTAAGAGTGGAAAGGTCTGAAATGGGAAGCATTAACAGAGGCATGAATAAAAGAACACGGATAAATAAAATGTAGCTGGATATTTTTGGAATTGAATCTGGGTAGAAATCAAGTGGAGAGAGGTAGAGCAAGAGATTGGTGAGAACAGGTCTGAGATAGGGCACAGGTGCTGAGGTGAGAGGAAATGAAGCGGCACCTCAGTGAGAGCACTGGGAAACTGGGATGAGACAGGAATCTGGAATGAAAGATGGCTAACGGACTGAAAGCAGACAGGAAAGGAAATTGCACAAAGGACAGGATGGGAGGAAGGATCTAGGCTGTGCAGGATGGGGTAACAGAAGCCATGGGTGTGACTAATGTGAGTCATCCTCTGCAAACACTGGTGAAATCCACTGACAAAATACACGCTTAGTTCATCTCTGGTAGCTGGCCTGTGCAAGACCCACAAATTTACCAAAAACCCAGTTAACATGGGTGGCAGAGCGCTGTGGTCCAGCCCCAAGGGAAGTCTCATCAGTTTTTCTCTCTCCAGTGAAACCTCAGATTTTCCTCTTTGCTTTCTAAATACCTAGAGAAGCCTGTGTTAGGGGAATAGTTTCTCTACAATCTTTATTTGATCTGTGTGTATATGTAGACTCATTTGATCAAATATTCATCTGTATATTCACATTTATTACTTCAATACCCTTTGCCTACTTAGGGCATGAGACAAATGGTGTGAATTGAATAATGTATGCTGCATGCTAAACATCTGTAGGACCACAGACCTACCTGCTATGGAGAGTGGGAGTATGGACCAGTCTCTTACATATTCATTACATAATCTTGTGCAAGAAACCATGATTCTCATTTTTTCCTAACTTTTGCATGCATTCAAGTGCAATCTTAATGTTCTTCCAATCTAATTCTTGTATGCAACATAATCATAACTGTGATTTGCTTTTAGACTGGTGGCCAATATGTATGGTCAGATAGAAGGAGGAGCAGGTATCTTAACTGGGGCAGTGGAGAACCAAACAAAAACAAAGCCTGTGTCTATTTAGACGTGGATGGGTTTTGGAAGACAGCATCTTGCAATGAAACATTTTTATCACTCTGTAAGCAATCCAATGGTAAGTTCCAAATTGGACAAATGTGACCTGGGAGGTTGGAATTTGAGTTAATGTCTTCGTTTGAATTTAGTTTTTCTGCATATGCAAAGATTGTCATAGACAATGTATGCCTTGTGATAAACTCTTACTTCTTTTAAGGAGTAGATCCAGTCTGATCCTGTCTGTCTTGTGTGATTTCCAGACACTTTATTTCACAGGCCAGTCAACACATGCACATCATAAAGACATTTGCAACATTTCATGCCACATACCATGGTGGTTTTTTGCATCCATGTTTATCAAGAACTACAGAGTCAATCAACTTAACCTAACTATAAATATATTAATGATATGCATTCACATTTAAAAGTATGTTTTGAAATATTGTGAGTTAAGAAACTTCTATCAGTGTAGGAGCCAAATCAATTAGTTTGTTGCCTCTGCCAACATACTTTAGTGCTCAAATAGTTCATGCAATTTTCAATCATGTTTCAAATTATATAAGAAATTCATAATTTCTGCACCATAATTTACAGCAAATTTTATATTAATTTAAGCTCTGTTTTGGCTTTAATCAGGTGATGCAATAGGCTATAAATTCTACTTTTATGTTGATTAGGATGTACAAGGGCAGGTACAGACAACTTCTCTGACTTTTCTAGAAACTAGCTAGACACAAGCCACAGAGTTAAGTGTGCTGACTCATTCCTCATTCTGTTTCACAAATTTTAGGTAAAATTGCTGTGTTGAAGACAATTGCAATTAGACTGGTGTAAGACTCCTTTAGCAGACTGGGGAACCAACTCCAACCAGGATAGTTTATTACTAGTTTGTCAAGCTTAATTCAATACTTTATAATTAGTTGTCCATGGGATATTCCTTTTCCTGGAATAAATGTCATATTTGTAGGGTTGATGTGTGGTTCAGGAGTACATATTTCCCTCAGATTTTAAAACTCCACTGAAACATGTGTGTCTTCTTAATAGAGTTAATCCCTAGTGAACCACCACAGCTTCCTGGGAAGTGTCCTGAACCGAAACGTGGCAGATCTTGGATTCCCTTCCGTGGGCACTGTTACTATGTTCACACCACTTCTGAGGAAAGTTGGCCTGATGCTTCCATGATGTGTATTCAAATGGGTAAGTGCCCTTTTTTTATTAGGATAGTTTACAGGTTGTTTGTGTGTTTGGTTTTTTAATCCAGAACCAAAATGATAATACTTAATGTGTGTATCAATTATAAGCTACACCTTATTTAAAGTTATTTTCAAGCATTTTTACTGTATGTCAATGCTGATCATGAAGCATGTAATGATTTTTTACTGAGATAATTAATTTATAACAAAAAATCTTACTGAAATTTTATGTAATCTTTGATATTTTTAGGTGCCTCTCTGGTTTCCATAGAAGATTCAGCTGAAATGAATTTTCTCTTACTTTACCTGTCTCCACTTGCAAGTGACTTCAGAAAGTTTTGGATAGGATTGTTCAAAAATATTGATGGTAATTGCTTCACAATGCATAATGAGATGAAAATAGACACTAAGTAAACAGAGTGAATACTGAGCACTACTAACACACTAAATAATAATACAAATATGCTAAATATTTAATAAATAATCAATGAAAAAACATATAAACATTCAATAGCTTTTCTGCTAAAATATGTAAAGGATAAACTACCAAGAGGTCTATGCTTTCTGTATCTTGGTTGCAATTAGAGTATATTTGCCTGTAAATGGTTCTAGCTTAGCACTGCAGTAGTTGACTAAAAATGCTTCCTATTGCCTTTATAAACTCAAATTACTTGACATTTAACCATTGTAGTATTTGAAGCAAAATGTTTTCTTGTCATTAAATGCTGAGTTAAATTAAATTAAAATTTATTTCTAGACAGTACAGGGCATAGAATCTCATATAAGCTGCCTAGAAAAATTTATTAATTTAAATTTCAGCATTTTTCCCCATAAATTTTGGGTGGAACCTTTAATTTTAATCCAAATATATTTAATGTGGTTGTTTTGGGTTTTTTTTAAACTGTTGTAACTGCAAATTTGATACTGTATTCTATATCATCATAATTCTGAACCCAGTTTTTCTTGGCAGACTTTGAGGGTAAGCCTCCAGGCTGAGTCTAGACTGGGCTCCAACTTCTGCTCAAGTCTGTGTCTCTCACCAGCAGGAATGGTGGACCAGGTTGATCTGTTCTAGCTGAAAATGAGCACTACCAAAGCAGTGACCTGTTCCTGACCTGTCCCCTGCAGTGCCACAGTGCTCCACGTTGTGCAAACAGGGGCAGGAGGGAGGTGCAGCTGCAGGGGAGGGACAGAGGAAGTGCCACTGAGGCAGCAGGATATACCAGGATATACCAGGATATACTGCCACAAAAGCACACCCAGAGGGAGAGAATATAGCTACTTTCCTACTTGATGGGAGATGCTTGACAGTCAGCAGATGAGATGATTAAAGAGAGAGCTAATTCAATTTGCAAAGATAATTAATTAATCCAGCTATAATAAAGTAGTTATTCACTGCTCTTGAATATACACATAAAGAAAATCTCCTGAACGTGCTATATGCTTGCACTGCTGATACTGGCTTGTACAGCTGCTCTGCTTTTCTTAGGGTCCCCAGTCCTGGGTGCAGGCTTCAGCTAAAGGACCCTGGGAAGCTGGACAGGTCCTCCTTACATCAGGGACAGCTGTGAATGCTAATGAAGCTAACTTTTTGAGCATTTGCATTTGATACACTCCCACCTGAAAAGCTCTGGCTATTAAAAGAATGAGAAATAAGTTCTCTAGAGAGAGAAACAGGAGCTCTGTGATACCAGTTCAATCAAATAAAAAATCCCAGATCTGATCTGATATGTCATTGTGATCAGTAGACTAGAAGTTATTCTCCACTTCATTCACTCACTAGGTAATAAATTTGATTTTAGGAGAATGGATCTGGATGGACAGAAGTGCGGTAGAATATGTCAACTGGGAGAAAGGAGAGCCTACAGTACTTTTTGATGAGCACTGTGTTGACATGGACGTCTCAAGCGGAACCTGGAGGACTTATTACTGCTCTGTTGACCAGAATTTTATTTGCAAAATCCCTAAAAGTAGGTTCTGAATTTCTGTGCACTGAGTTATTTTCAAAGAAGTGGTTGATACACACAAGGCCATCAGTGTTTAGGCACTGGGTATACTTTATACATTGATGCTGATGCACACTGAATCAAAGCCAAGAGTAATTTCTGTTAAAAATTGTGAGAAATGTTGGACAATAATATGAGTCACTGTTCCCTTCTATCAGTTTAAAAGCATTGACTTCTGGACATTTACTGGTAGGGAAGGACTTATCTGTTGAGAGTGCAGAGGAGATTAATGGATGTTATGGTTAGAGTGCAAGGAGCAGTAGATGATTAAACTGGAGAGTGCTGAGAAGAAAGGCAGATACTCTCCTGATAGGTAAGCTGAGGGGAAGCAGTGCAAAGTCACCGAGCTCCTGCAGAGAGAAGGTAGGTGCTACTAGTGGGGACAGTACCACCATGGTGAAGCAGCTGGAATTTACTGGATGAGCAAGGAGAAAGCATCAGAGGGTGGGCAGTGGGGCCCAGTTAATTTCTCTGCTGACAGAGGAGCAGTGAGATGTATTAGGACAACCAAACAGCATAGTATGCTTCATTTTGTAATGGCTACTTGTGGCCCTGTGATGTTTTAGATGACAACTGATGAGGAATCTGAGCGTCACAGGCTGGGGTGAGTCCTGCTTGTGTGCACAGCAGTACTGCATAAAACATGAGGGACATAAATCTGCACACATGCAGCTGTCGTGGGGCATTGTATGTGCACAGACCCAGCTGTGTTTGCACACAACAGCTGAGAGACAGTTTGGAATAGGTCACATTTGCCACTGGCAAACAGATCCAGCACACCAATGTAATTGATGTAGTGGGGAGCCAATTCTACCTGTGGATCTTTGCATGTTGATGGGTTGGCAATGGAGTCATCCGTGAACTTTTTAGGGCTCAGCCACTCAGTCCAGCAAACAATTACCTGAATCATACCCTCCAAGCAATGGAGGGAGGAAAATGAATCTGCCTAAAAATACAGCTAAAATGCTAAACACAGCTGTGCTTTTCATTTTTTGCAAGTGTAAAAAATTGAATTCTTTAGTGTGAAGTGTTAACCTTTACACTGTAAAAACTTTGAACACAATCTACCTCGTATAAAAAATGTTCAAAGTAATGAATAGTGAGATGAGAGTTAGTGTTGAGGTTTTCTTCTTTTACAAGTGTTTTTAGCAAGTATATTTCATGGATTTGGCATCATTTGTCAAAACATATTTTCATATATTTTTCATGTACACATACTTTGTTCAGCTTTGGGGCCTCCAGCACAAGAAAAAATGGGTTATTTTTAAACTATTTGAAATAAACTACTTTTAAAATAGCCTACTCAGCTTGGTTCAGAGAAGGACTTTGGAGATGGTTTGAGGGCTAGTCCACCTCCTATATGAACATAGGCTGGGAGAGCTGGGATTGTTCAGTCTGGAGTAGAGAAGAGTCCAGGAAGATCTTATAGCACTTTCCAGTTCCTAATGGGGCCCCACAAGTGAGCTGGAGAGGGACTTCTTTCAAGAGCATATAGTGACAAGGGACTTTGAAACAAAAATGAGTAGGTTTACACTATATATTAGGAGGAAATTCTTTAATGTGAAGGTGGGGAGCAACTGGAACAGGTTGTCCAGAGAAGTTGCGAATACCCAGCCCTAGAAATGTTCAAGGCCAGGTTGGATAGGGGCTTTTGAGAAACTTGGTCTCTGGAAGGTGTCCGTGTCCAGGGCAGGAGGGTTGGAACTCAATGTTCTTTAAAGCTCTTTCCAACCCAAACCATTCTATGATTATTTAAAATTGGTTTTGAACACAAAGTAATAATTATGTATGCAGTGTTTATTTCATTGAACTGTTGCTTTCAAACTGTGTAATATGCATATTTTTTAATTTTGAAGTTGCTGAAGTTGAGCCAACCCATGATTCACCTATCAATAATGGTAAGTTAGTTTCTTGTAAGCCAAATAAACAGAAATTTCAATGGGTTGTAGGCATTCATTATTTACAAATGGAATTTCCTCCAGAAAATTTCATTTAAATACCCATTTAACTGTCATGATTATTTTTATTTCAAATCTCTTCAAAATGAGAACACTTCTCCTAAACAGAATGTTTCATTTTCCTTACAAATTGTATATGTAGTACAACATAATGTTCCTTAGAAGAGATTGAGCTAAATTTTGCATTATTTGGCTGGAACACACATCAATTTTAACTGCTATTATGATTATTCTGCGCTTTTGTTTTAACTCAGTTGCTTGCTTAGGGAGATATTTGTTGTAAGCAACAGCAGTCTCTGGGCATTTGTAGCAATTGTTCTGCTTTGTCTTCTACAGCATCAAGAAACAATCCTGCTGCTCCATCATCAAGTGGTTTAGGTGGGATGATTTTTGTACTGGTCTTCCTTCTGCTAGCTGGCACTGGCCTCACGTTGTATTGTTTCTATAAAAGAAGACGTGATCGACAAATGTTTACAGCTGGGTTTGACAATGCCATATACCGTGGTGACCTTGGAACACATGAATCAAATTGTCTTGTGACCAATATTGAAGAAAATGAGTAGGCAACAATTTAATAGGCTGGGTAATCTTGGGCTTGGTTTTGAAAAGAATTAAAGTGTTGGCATACAAGAATTCTTAAGGAAAGCAATTTTCTCCTGTGGAAATTCTATTTAATTTTGCATGGGGTGCTTCTTGCTTTCTCTACTAGCAGGACCAAGCAAACTTGTAAGGCAGATGCAGAGATCTGCTCACAGACTTTAGTACCTGGGAGGGTTGTTGAGCTTTCACATGGACCTGGAGCTATGTTGTGTCAGCCAACACTCAGGCAGCTTCAGCTACTGTGCACGTCCAGCATCATCTTTAGGCACAAGAACTGTGTTCACCATATTCAGTTGTGAGAATATGGTCCTTAGCATGTTCCAAAAAGGTATATCCAGTCCTGTAAGTACTCTGAAAGTGCCCTGTTGATGTCCAGCACTGACTGGCAGAATTGGACAGGATGTCCAATGTCCATGGTTCAGATTCCTGTTTGAGGCAAGACCAGGTCCTAGCCTCAGCCAGGCAACCTGCTCCAGTGCTGTGGGTCCACGTCTTCTCTTTGCTACTGAGGTACCACAGAAACTCTTTGTGTTGGCCATAATACCAGAATTAATATAATTTCCTCCTCTGTTTATGATTGATGAAAAGCAAAGTATAAATTGTATTTCTTCTGCTGTAGCTCTGTAACATATGCATTGAACGATTGACTATGATGAGAGGTGGGAATGTATTGTAAATATAGTGGTTTATCATAAACAGTCAAGTGATTTAAACAATCAGGTAGGGATCTCAAAGGATGCTGCAAAAGGGCAGGAAGGAGTTCACAGAAGAACTTCACACCTAAACATTTATATAAAAAGTATTCTTGATATCTCCAATGCCAGTGTAGATTTAATGAAGTTTTAGGCCATTTTGTCAAAGCCTAATGAAACTTACCATTAGAAAGTCTTTTCTAATTTCTAACCAAATTCTCCCTGTCCAAGTCTGTTTTAAACCTTTGAGTCTCATTCTAGATTTCCATCATGATGGAGCTGATGTCATTGCATCTCTTACTGGTCTACTAGTACAGTCTCAGGCTACATAAACCCTAAAATAGGCTCACATGCAGGTGTTTTTCATTTTCACTTTCCAGGTGTCTTCTATGCCAAATGCAAACAATCAAATGGCTCCAAGCTCTTAGTGCAGTGGATGTCCTTATTTAATTTGATACTTTTTGATATTTTAATCCTTTGACAGGTTTTAATTGTGTTTAAGTTAAATATTTTGTGTGTGTATGAAATACATGTAAATAAGTTTTTATTCTGCATTGGTTCACTAAATGGGAATTAAAAGGCTGATTCTAAGTAAAAATGTGTGTTTCTTCCTAAACAGAAAATTTATAACAGTAAAAAGAGAAAGGAGGGATGGGGCTCTTAAATTTTTATACACAAATGAGCATCTACTTTTCCTAGTCTAGAATGTTCTTAAATGTTCTTTACCAATCTATGAAACTATGTCTCATTGCTTCTTTATCTATAACATTTGAAGGTTTTACTTGTCTAATGAAAGCATTATAATGCAAGACTACTTATGTGCTGTTCTGCAATAGTAGTTTCTGATTTTATATATTGATAGCTCTTTCACAGCTCCTCTCAATATTTGTTGATAGCAACACTAGCTCTTCCTTTTGCATCTCACTAGCTACGGCTTCCAGGTCTCTCCTGCCTTCTGATGTTCCCTGTGCTGTGGTATGTAGGTCCTTCTGACAGTGCACTGCACCAGTAGGTAAGGTATTTCAGCTGAGATCCTCACAGCACTGAGCTGAAAAAAGATTTAATCTGCTCTTGTAACACCTTTCATAAAGGAACCTTCTCTCTGGCTCGTCTGAATTGGTTCCACAGGATGCATAATTTTGGATAAAGAAGTGGCTACCAGAAAATAATAGGCCAAACGCAGGAAATATGCCTAATGAGAAGTTAATTAGTGAAAGTTCCAAGGACTGATAAGCCTTAGCAGTCCTGTTGCGTTTGTGAGAACTGAACCCAGAGTTCACCAGGTCTGTGCAGAGTTTCTACCCACAAGCATCAGCAAAGAGAGGACTGTGTATCTTGGACCGTAATGGGACAGCAGTGGCTGGTGCCTGGTGATGAAAAGTAAGACCTTTGAGGAACTTTCCAGACATGTCCTGAGAATTCTCTGGAGTGCCAATATGGTTCTTTGAAACGGAGTATACAGCTGGGATTAGTTTCAGAATATTGGTCCAAACAATATTGATCATTGGCTGTGAGTGATCTTTGTGAGTGAAGAAGTGAATGTGCTGTGTGAATACTTGCTTGTTATTAGAGGAGCTTCATTCTATTAATAATAACACCTTGTTAGAGAAAAAAAAAATTGTTTTAAGAAATGCAGTTTATGATCTGCATTTCTTCCCTATCAATGAAGCATGAATTTATAAGAAACTTTAGTTTCCATGCATCCTAATTTGATGGATTTTCTTCTCAAACTTCACGGTTACATGGTTTTTTATTCCAAATTAGTCTCTTGCAGCTAGATTTCTGAAGGAAAGCTTCCATTGCCAGCATTTCCTACCAAATCCTAGCTAATAGACCAACTCCAAGAATGCTCATCAGATAAGACAGGTACAGTACCCAGTTTAAAGACTACTCATGTGGAGGGAATAGGAAAGAGATACTTATCAAATGCTTGGACATAGAATTTAGTGGTAAAAGCAATCTTTCTACTAGGCCTAGGAACCTTTTTTGGCATTATACTGTTGTAAACAGAAATGTGGGAAACACAATTTGTCAACTTGTCCTGCTTCCACCCAGATTCTGGATTTGGTCTTACATGCAACAAAATAGCATTTTTAAATGTTTCTCCAAAGGTGGTGACACCTACTTTCTCAGTTGCTTGCCCTTGCTTTCTCTACATTAGGATGGTATTTCAGAGACAATGTCTTACCTTTTCTCACTATTTTCATTATGTCCCTAGCCTATAAAATGGATGAAAAAGTAATTGGTTCTCTACTTGAACTTATTATAATGTAAGAAGAAGTAACTGCCTTTAAGGAAGTAAAAGCTGTGGAAAAATTCACAAATATAACTTTCTCTAAGATTGGACAGTGATAGAACCATGGCAGACACATATACAAAGAATGGAACAAACAAAATAATACCAGTTTATAGAGGCTAATATCAGTATCAGTACGTATTAAATTTAGGCCCCTTGCTAAATATGAGCCTAAAAAGAAACTGTTGAACTACAAGTCTTTACTTTTGTAATTTAATTTTCTGAAACAAGGGGACTGAAAAAGGAAGTGAAGAGTAATTTGGAGCAAAATGTAAGGAAGTTCTATAAATACAAAGAGAATAGATAGATAGTTGTGAAATGAGCTAGTGCCTTCAGGCCAGATTCCAATGAGCAAGAGCCAGATTTTCCGGGGTCAATAGGAAAGGTGTAAACTGCTCCATAAGCATAACATGGTCCTGATGTTGCTGTATCCGGACAGAGGAAGAGCCAGCGTTCGTTTTGTCTCTTTTCAGCTGTGTCCTTATCTAACATACCCAGCTTTCTGGGCACAAGTTTTTGCTGTGCACAACTGTTCACTGTCTGTTATATAATCTTTTGAAGGATTTGGTTAGTGTTTTAAGGACGTGGTTAGTGGTTCTAGTTCCTCTGTGGAAATATTTGCTCTCATTTCTGGAGAATGCATACAGTGCAACCATTATACTGGTTTTTTGGCCAGAATATAGATCTAGACATCTAGGTGAAATCCATCTCACCTACTTTTAGAACTGACTGACATAATTTTGCTTTATAGTTGATAATCAGGAATATATGTGGAGGACTTGCAGTTTTTTTCTCGCGCACCAGAAGAGGCAAATGATGACAAAGAGTTTCTAGACATAGGAGGGAATAATATTCATATTCAATATTCATTCAAATAAGGATTTGTGCAGTGAGAAACATTGACTGAGGTTGGTAAGAGGATGGCAAAAAAAGATATGATGCAAAGTGTCCAAACAAAAGAGATTGAAGTGAAACGTCTAAGTAGAAATGAAGGAGTTTGAATTGAGCCAGAAGTCCTGACCATTCGTAGGAAAGACAGACTAGGCTGAGCATGGTAAAGCAGAGGTCTGGGAAATGCAGATGCTGCAGGGAAAAGTGCAGGAGGATAGGACTGGTTGTGGGGAAGGAATAGACAGTTGAATATACTTTGCATATGAGAATTGAGAGAAAAAAGCTGATGTGCCCAAAGTGAACTGTTGCCTCAGGAGCACTGTTCAGACCAGGAAAGAGAGTGTGTGTGGATGGGGAAGGGCTGGAGAGTGTATGTTTGCTCCTATTTGCCTGGGTATTCTTGTGTTCTTTGGAAAGGCCACAGCTAAGGATGAAGGCAGGATGCCTCTCCACCTTGCCCTGGCTCCTGATGTCTTTCACAGGGCAGAACCATCTAGAAAAATGAGGAGATGGTTTCTTTCTTGAGAGTGGTGAGTGTACAAAGGATGTGGCTGATGCTTCAGAGCACTGTGCTAGAGTGCAGAGGATGGGAGGGAAGCTGGGGTTTTCCTAAGAGGAACAGAAAGTGAACCTGTGGGGAAGCCTCTAGGGCAATGGAAAGGAAGAGGGTTTTGCTAGAGTACTACAGAGGAACTGCATGGGTTGTTTTGCAACCCAAGAAGCCACTGAGAGAAAGCTTACAGCAAGCACTTTCTCTGCAAAGGTACTGTGGAAAGTAGAGACATTTGTTTTTAAACAACTTGTTAGAAGCAAACACCCCCTGGTGTTCATTCCCTCTGCAACATGTTCAGTTTGAATAAAAGGTGCTGATATTTCAACCTGCTGGATCTGTCCCCATTGGGGCTGACTCTCAGTGGGTGCTGGGAAGTGAGAACAAAAGGCAAAAGAAAAGGTATATTGGCCTGTAATTAGTATAGAGAGTAAGTGGTGTGAACAATCTGTCAAAGGGCAAATGGAATAGTAAAAATGGGGCTTGATTACATATTTCCCATCTGCCCAAGGATTTATTCTCCACCCCATGTTTCAAGAAAATATTTTTTTTAATTCTAGGCAGTGGGAATAGTACAGAACAGAACTTTTCTCCTAGTAATAGTGTTTTTATTTCAGAGGTACCACACAAGATGGTCGTGCTTATCAGGCTGCTTATGAAAGTAAGCTTCTGTCAAAGGCACTGTTTGCTGTGTACATTGGCTTAACCATGCATTAAAAAGTGCATAAAATTTAGGGTCTATTCAGAGTTAAATCTGTTTGCAACAAAATTTTGACAGGAAGTAGGAAATTAGAAATGGGCAATCTCCATATGTTGCAAGGATAACAAAAGTCTGGAAAAGAAGAAGCAATTTATCATCTTGACTGTTTATTTGCCAAAGCAGGTTCATTTAGTTCATACAACAGTGAAATTGTTATTCTTAGTTGGTTTACAAATGAAAGGGAATTGATTATACCACAAAGAAAAGGCTACATTATAATTACTTCACTGAATATGTGATATTCAATTATACAGAAACATAGCATAGTGACACAGATTGGGAAGGGATTTTATAGAACTAAAGAAGCAAGATAAAAAGGAAGGAAATCCTTAAATTTTGCTTGAAAGCCATTTGCATTCACCTAAAGAATCACAAGAGAAAACCACAGCCTATGTATTTTCTTCCTTTAACAATTTCCCATTGCTTCTTGTGCACTTTTATAAGTTGACTAAAACTGCATTGGCTACTACAATAATTTTAATTCCAGAAGTTTAGTATTTTCTTATAACTCCAATTATTCATAAGTTGTTTTTTCTCTCAATTATTCATATGGTGTTTGATAGTTAAGACAACTAAAGTGTCATTCAGAGTGAATTTCATAAATGGTTTCTGCCTGTTCTCACATTTAGTGTGTTCAACATAACATGACACACTACTCCTGTTCTCATGCCAACACAGCTTGACTCATTGTTTTTCAACTGATGACTTCTAAAAGAAACAGCTCTGAAGAACAATCCGCTATTTTTCTGTAAATAGCCTAGTGGTAGACTATTATAATTTGGTTCAGAGGAATAAAATGTAGATTCACTCTTTTCCATGGAGAGCAATAGTAGCTCTGTGTGTGTATTTTTTCCTATTACTTTCATTAAAATAAATTTTATCTGATCAGTCTTTCCTTACTTCATATTTAATTTCTCAAGCCAGTTACTGTATATTCTTATGAAGTTCATTCTGTATTTTAGTCTTTGGATGCTTCCTCCTGCCACTCTGTGCCCCACTATTTGGACTTTATTACAAAGTGTACGTGCCCAGAAACTGCAGGACTGGACATCTTCTAAACAGTGGTGAAAATAGTCAACATATGTTGTCATATGAAAAAATGCCTGAAATGAAAAGCCACATTCATGCTGGTGTGACTATTAAGTAAACTTACTGATAAAGAGTAAGAATGAGTAAGCCTATTTTGTGAATTAGTCTGTAGACAACATGACCTAAAGGTCCTGTATCACTGGTAATGCTTTAGGAGAAGTCCTGCAATTGCTGAAATAGGGATGGAGATGGTAGTGAAAGAAAGGAATTCCTTACTCTATGCTTTCAAATATTCTCCTGATTTTTACTGTGTTCAGGGGAAGCTGTCTGTCTGCTCTTCATTAGGGAGTGAGTGATTTTGCTGTAGCTCTGAGATACCCATGAGATCAGCCATAGACATTTCCAGCCTCTCCAGAGGCATGGAAGGTGCAGGGACAGCACAAAAGGATCTCTGGCACCTTTCTTGCCCTTTGAAGCAGGTGAGCCTGGGCACAAGGCTTTGTTTGCAGACAGGAGTGAAGTGATCCCAGGCCAGCTTGGGTCAATGGCTCTTGGCTCCAGCTCAAGTAGCTTCCCTGAAATGCTGCTGCACTTTAGAGATGCAGAATCTTTTATTTACCACTGAGTGGAGTCCTTAACAAGACTACAGATGTGCAAGTCTGGATTCCCCAATTGCTGTGTGACATTTTGCTCAGAGCAGCTTGGCTTGGAAGCTGTGCCTGGTGTCACAGAGACAGATTGCTCAGATATGGATTGCCTAGGGCTAGGCTTGTCATTAGGGTACCACAAATAAAGGGTTATCTTTTCCACCATTGTCATCAAATAGTGTCCACCATTTCAATCAAGTATTCAATACAGATTTTTGTTTTGTTTGTTTAACAACTGAAAGAGATGCTTATAAAAACAATATAATTTTCAAAAATTGTGTATCTTTACTCATTATAGCTCACTGGCCCTTTATTTGGACAATGCCTTATATCAAATACTCACCCTGAGTCTCTTCATGTGGCTGCATTTGCTACATTAACCCACTTGGAAAGCTGGGTTGACACTCCCATATGTTCAAATCCCATGGTCAAGTAGATGAGTGTTTCCAGTAGGTAGTAAAAGCTGCATTCCAAATCAAGGTCCAAACCAGATGTGAGCTTTCAAGAAATTGATGTCTCGGTTCTTCCAGAAATTAATTATATTGCAAGTGTGAAATAAAACCACAAAAATCAAACAATCCAAAGAAATCAATTGTGAAAACAAGGAAATAGGAGCTAAAAGCAGCTGTTTTCCTCATCCTCATATTTCTGAGTGGCTGTGGGTACCTGTTTGTCATTCTTCAGTCATTTATATTGTCTTCCAGTATCAGATTCTCTTCCAGGACTTCTATCTGCCTCTCAGTACTCTGCTTCCTATTAGTACCTTTACCCTGCAATTGCCTGTTTTCCTCAATCTCTTCATGAAGAGACTGATGTGCAGGGTCCCTTAATGAGTGCCCACTACCTACTGCTCTCTGCAAAAGCAAATTGCCATGGAGGAGCACATATAGATCTGGTCTTCTCCTTCATATCACTCCTGTCTGTGTGAATAGAGGGGAAGCAGAGGAAAACACAGAAGATACTTCACCTGGTGTGTGAAAAGCTGGTGATGATGCATCACATGGAAGCATCCTTTCTCAGACATA
Source organism: Lonchura striata (assembly GCF_050655825.1). NCBI lineage: Eukaryota > Metazoa > Chordata > Aves > Passeriformes > Estrildidae > Lonchura > Lonchura striata. The sequence continues at coordinate 20,439,976 of NC_140704.1, read as the reverse complement.
CTCAAAATGTGAAGTTCAGCAAGGCAATTGCAAAAATAACAATTATAATTCCTAACAAACAACATTATGCCAATCTGTTGTTGTGCTGCAAAACCTTGCACTTTACTTCATATTCTTATAAAAACAAACATTGTATAAATCTTCAGTACACAGTGTGCTATTTTACTGGAATGTGTTACTTCCATGTCACACTAATTGTATTGTGAAACAATGTGTCACTTCATATCTTTAAACTTCAAAATCCCTTATTTCAATTTAGGAGGGATTTCAAAGATGCTTGAATAAGCATGCTCTCTGTGGTTCTGAATGCTACTGAAAGAGAAGTGTGAATGCCATTTCTGTTTTCAAATGCTAAAGCAAGCATGATATAATTTAAATCTTAAAGGTCTAAGAATTTGATATATCCTGTGAATACAAACCTATAATCATATACATAATAGAAATAGGGAACGGAAAAGGTCCTTCCCAAAAGCAGTGTCAGCTAAAGCTGATCATCTGCCAAAAGATCCAGCACCTCTTTTAGATAAATTTCCAACAGCAGCCGTGATTTCACCTCTTTCCTGGGCAGTCTTGCCAGCACTTCTGTACTGGTAATGTTGGAGTGCTTTGCTGTGTTGCTGGCTCCTCAGCACAGCTGGGCTACAGCGGCCCAAATAATCTCTTGGTTGGTCCAGAACAGGCTGGCAATGGTTGTGTTCAACCTGCTTCATAGGAATGGTCCCTGGAATGCTGGGCATCCCAAAGTGGACCTAGAAACCCCTCTGGGGAGGTGTTCACTGTCATGGGTGAAGGACACATGCCTGCATTTATTTAAAGAATAGACAGCCCTGCAATATTGCCTTTTCATTAGTACTATTTAAGTTAAATTACTTAGGGGTTACCAGCTGGAATTAAACCATGAAACAAAGCTTAAATAATTTATTAAGTACACTTTCCCGTTATTTGAGATGTTAGCATACAGAATGGCACCAAATCTTTCCATAAAACCCTTGTCAGTATACCTATCAACTCAACATAAGCTACTAATTACTGTTCTTTTTTAAGGACTATGATTCCTTATTATCTAGTTATTATCTCATGATTTGCAAATAGTACTGCTTTTCCTATTACCTTTTCAGGAGTTCAAGTTAGTCTGCCTGTCTTATAATTCCTTAGTGTTTCGATATATTTAAACCTTACCTAGCTTTCCCCAGTGTTTACTGAGAGTTTGAAATTTCTCCAAGTATTATAGCTTGTCTCTTAGAGTTAAAAAGAATCATATTTTAAAAAAAACATGGGGTTGTCTTACAGCCCAAACATCACATTAGGTTTTCATCTTTTATCTTTCCTGTTGTTTTACGCAGAGTTGGGCACAATTTGTGTAAACTAAACAATACTCCTGGTATAGGAAATGGTCTTGCAAATATTTCCTTATCTTCCATTGTTTACAGGCCTCTGAATGAAGTGTCTGACAAAATGCTATGGAAATGAAGAGCAGGCTTTAAACACTGCATGCTATGTTTTGGTAGGAAGCATTAAGCTCATGTGTGCGGCAATACTGCCTCATGTAAAATGAGAAGAAAAATGTATTCTGCACTGAAGCTTTCCAGAGCAAGTGTGATAGACTGTGATGCTGCCAAGTAAAAGTGTGAGATTACTGAAAATGTGGGCAGGAGCTCTAACTCATTTTAAATGCACATTGGCTTCATAATATGGAAAATCAGCTAATTTAAGAGTTTTCTGCACATGCAGTGATCTGAACAGCATCCAAAAAGAAAGTATTTTGGTGGATGATGTGCCTACTTCAACGAATATTTAGACAAAAGTGGCGACTGAAAAAATCATGGCATTGGCTGCAGAGAATGTTGCCTTGGATAGTCCTTCAGTTGGAAGCTGGCTCTGACTTGAGTTTGAAGCTTTGACCAAGGCATACCAGCTTTCTAGAGGCAATTCAGATCATCCCAGCAGTTTTTAATACAGTGTACTATGACACAAGGTCTTGTATCTGAAGAACTGAAAACACTTTTCTAGATGTCATAGAGACTTCACAACACCATAATTTTGTGCAGATGCAAAAATTAGACGACTTATGGCTTGACTATGGAAGCGAGGAGCACCTGATAGGTTGCACAAGGGCAGAGCTGGGAACTGATACACTAACCTTTAAAGTTTTCTTTGGTCTTGCATGCATTCAAAATCAGGGCAGCTTTGGGTAGTGCTCTGGTCTGATGATGTATTTTTTAAGGTGGTTACACATGGACATTTTAAGGTGCTAGCAGTGGCTGCAGTTTACTGACTGTCCTGTTCACAACAGTCAAGGTGTTGTGGAGTACCAGCAATGGGTAAAGGAAGCTGAATCTAATTCTCGCAAAATTCCTGAATGTGGTGCCTGGTTTACCTCAGGTGAGATCATTCCCCACCCCTTTTTTTGTGTCCTTACAGCAAGGAGTAGGTGAGAGAAGAGAGGGAGAGGATTTAGGGAGTGGCTGGTCTCACTGGATGCCCATGGCTGGTGGTTGGGCTAGCACATACCTTGACTCCCTGTAGCACGAGTAGTTTGCATTGTCAGCACTAACAAAGCAAAAAAAAACTTGTTCTGAAAATGGGATCTGAACTATAAATCCCATCCATGACCATCACCCTTGGAGCTCTTTACCACTCAACGGACTGTCTTCCTAAATATGGATTAATTTAGGGAAAGGATAGGTGCCTTTCTCTCCAAAACAGCCAATTCTGTACAAATGGTGTGACCAGCATAATGTGCCCAGGGCATGTTCAGGCTGAACAAGGTGATAGTTTCAGCATTAGACAGTCCTGACAGGTACACAACTGAACTGATGACTGAGCCACCACTGTCTGTAATTACTGTCTGCTCCTACAGAGCAGGAAGTGACATTCAAATGACAAAAGGAAGTAAAAGAGAAGAAAATGAACTGCAGTGATATTACAATGCTCAGACTATGCCTGGAAGAGAGATTTAGATGCCCTTTATAACAAGGAAATCTGGAAACTATTTCTGATTAAAGCCAAGCCTTGCAGCTATTTACAGAACTCCTTTTGCTATTTTATATGAACTAGTGTGGGCAACTTATCAGGAAAATAAAAGCCAAACCAAAGAAGACCACAAAACCTAAGCCCTACATATCTTTTAATAATCTTTTACAGTTAAGAGATTCCTTTGGTAACAGTCCATGTGAATCTCTGTTCTCTCTCTGCTATCTCCTTCTGTGCTGTTAATTATGAAATTTCCTTCCTCTTTCAGAAAATAGGCTTGATACAATTGTATTTGGAAGGTTTGTGAGGAGGGGAAGAAGTCCAGTGTCCTCTTTGCCAGTGGATGCAAGGAAACTTCAGTCACTCCTCACAACGGAGACTGACAGATAGGTCAGGCCATGAATCTGTATCAGGCATTGAGACATTTTTCAGATATGGAATTTTTCACACACCCTTGTTAACCATCTTTAAAATCACATTCTGGATCTCGCAAATCAACAAGCAACGGGGGAAGAAAATGTTTTAAATACACTTTCCTGCTAACTTTCTTGCTTTAGCATGTTTCTCTAAGGTATTCAAGTCAAATTTGGTATTTAAATTTGTTAGGGAATCCTACAAAAAGAAAAGGATTTAAAATATTGGAAAAAAAAATCACAGAATCATAGAATACTTTCAGTTGCAAAGAACTCATAAGGGTCATCAAGGACAATTAATCACAGGACACCCTAACACTAAATTGTATTACCAAAATCATTGTCCAGATGCTCCTCAACATGTTTGCCCATGGGAAAGTGGTATACACTTTTTTTTATAAGAAAGGAAACAATGATAAAGCAAAGGAAGAAAACAAAGACTAATCTTAGAGATAATATAAAGAACAGACATTTTTTCCAGTTATTTTTAAAACTATATACTGGTATCCAGGAAGTATGACTAGACTAATTATTTTTTCTTCCACTATCCATTATTAAACAATAGTCCAAAAATGCATGTTGATTATTTCCAATGATTGCTAAGCTCAGTTAACAAGAAGCAGTTAAAGGGTAGTACAAAAGGTTGATGAGTGTATCTGCAAAGCAGCACTCATGGAGATATGTTTGTCTGTTGTGCCTCAGCCAAAATATTGGGGTTCAGGTGCTTTTGTTACCAGGCAGGCCTATGCAACCTCTGCAGCTGTGATGTGCACCCTTGGGTGAAGTGTCCTAGATAGGGGACTCCTCCACCCCTTAAATATGGCCCCTGTTGTCAATGGTATTTTTCATGATCTTTTAATTGAATTATGTAATCCACAAAATTAACTTCCAAAAATTAAGAAAATTATATTTATTGCTAAATATTATTTAAGCATGTGTAATATTCTTAGATGTTATGCAACTTGAACACTTTCCAGGAGGCTACATTAGTGATTTAGCATTGGTACATTAAATTTTTCAAAAGTTCTGTCTGAATATAAGCCCATAAGGCAAAACTGATTTAATTTCAGTACACATCCTTTCCTTGCTGTTTTTCCCCAAGTTAACATAATTGACACTTGTACCACAAAAGGCTCATGGATTGAGATGAGAACAGGGAGAGATCACTCACCAATTACTGTCACCGGCAAAATAGGTTCTGCTTGGGGAAACTTGTTTAGTCTATTACCAATCAAATCAGAGTAGGATGGTGAAAAATAAAAATATTTCTGCTTTGTGGTTGCTTTCATTAGGTAGGTACAGAAGTCAAGCAAATTAATGCAATAGCCGCAGTACTTTCAGTTTCATGGTTTATTTCCCTAAATTAGTTCTTATTTTGATCTGTGTGGATTTCATTTTTCTGACCCTGTCAAAACAACTTTAAACTGTTGCCTTAATCATCCTGAATGAAAACGATTATGGAGGATTATGGCAAAGAGTACCTATCCCCCTTGTTAGAACCTGACCAAAAAAACAGCAGGCTCATCAGTATGTTCAACGTAACTTGGCAAAGCAAGACCAATTAACGCCATAACCCATGAGAACAAGGAGTTTGCAATGAGCCCCTGTGGCTGGGGGGGTGGCATGTTAGCTCCCACTCCTATCCATTCAGAGCCATCAGACAGGTGGGTACAAGGTGCTGTTGAGATTGTTCTTTTCCCCTTAGAGATAGTAAAAGTTTCATGAGCTTGGTAGGATTCCAGAGAATCCTTAACAGCTCAACTTTTATGATATCAGTACCCTCTATAAGAGACTAGTGTTGGGGATATTATCATAACTTGAAGTATCAGGGAATTGTCTAAACCCATGCTGGGGAGTACATCTTTGTTGTTAGTCCAATTTTTGATCTTTCAGATCAGGACTGGCCAACCTGCACTCCATGGCTGGATGCAGCTTGTGCTGAGATTCACCTGTGAGCAGTGGCTAGGGGCAGGTGGCTGACATTGCCAGATTTCACAAGTGCAAAGGAACAAGAAGGCAGTGCCACCTCCTGCCTGGTGCTCCCTGAGGTATGTGTCAGGTGCAGGGATGTTGCAAGGTTGGCTGTTCTAACTCTGCTCTTCCTTGGAGTCTGTCCTCAAGGATTTCAGCAGCTTTGAGCAGGTACCCCTTTGCAGGAATCAGAACAGCGCCCTATAATTCACAGTACTGGCTGGAGGAGGAGAGGTGCAAGCACACCAAGTATGTTTGGGGTATCAAGGATGCAGTGCAATTGTTCAGATTTTTATCCCTAAGACCCACCTGAAACCAGGCTGAAGGGAAAACAATATTTGCTTTACTACCAGGCTGCCGCTGGCTCTGGTGTGGCTCGAGTGCAGAGGAGGCTGAAGAAAATGGATCCTTTCCTTTTTATTTCTTTGTTATTATGAAATGTCCAGCTGAGAAGAAAATGGAATTCCTCTTGGCCTCATGTTGTACGGGCTCCAGGATAAGAAAAGGCTGATAAAATTCCCAATATAAATGACAATGTATCTTTTGTAGAAATAGGTCACATGCTGTAAGGAAATATTGTCAGCATGAGGCAGATCACTTAAAGCCAAAGAAAACTTGCTCTTTCTAGGCAAGATCTTTAGCAGCACATTACAAAATTTATGTTTTAGAAAAAATGTATTTTCCAAAAGAAGCAGTTTATTTTATCCTTGTTGTTAGTACATTTTGTCATCATCTGAAAAAGAAAATTCAGTTAACTTTGCCCAAACATCCTTACCTAGCATTTCCTTGTCATTTCTTATTTCACTGTTCAATTTCTTCCTTTTATTTTAATCCTGTATATTTTCTCAGGGAATTAATCCCCTTTCTTGCATTGTCTTTCTGCTGAGCAGACAAGCAGGATCAAATCTTGTATTTGGAATAGGCAGTCACCTTGGATAAAAAGAGGAGAGGATGAAAAATTTTCTTGATATCATATTTTTGCTACAGGTGCCAATCAATATGCTATTATGCTTCAAAGGATACTTTTATATCACATGCTTTTTTCCATTGACAGGTTTTTCTAAATAAAACAAAATATTATGTTTTAAAAATTTGCTGTGATAAATTCAGGCCTTTAAGGTACAGGTACAGGGATAGTCAGGCCTTTACACAGGTACAGAGATAGTCTTACAGTGGTCAGGAATAGAGCATTGAGAGTGCTGTTTTTCTCAAGTTTCATTCTTTAAGTTTGGAAACTAAAGTGCTGAGTGCTGACCTTGGGTAGGATCTTGATCTGAAAGCAATATGTGGCAGTTCCTGAAATTGTGACTGACTTTTGGCTCTCAAACAAGTATTACCTACTTCATAAGAAAAAGAAGCATTGATTTTCCAATGAGCCATTTTTCATGTAGTTTTCTAATTGCATTTATGTAGAAATGGAGGATAATGGTAAACTCCTGTAGAAGGGCAGAATTTTTTCTAATATCCTGCAGATTGAATTTCACTTAAATATTCTAAAACTCAGTTTTGTCTCATCTCACAGATGAAAATATGGAGCTTCTGTGTTTTCCTGGTAGATTTTTTTGTGTTCTGCATAGGTAAGATGTAAGATTTAAAAGCTAAGGCTGAATTTCTCTCCTTAGTATTTAGTTGTTGATTTGATCCCACGAGATCCACATGTCTCCTCAGCAGAGACAGTGGGAATGTAATGAGATATAAGCTTGGGACCACCTGCTTTCCCAAGGAAGCATGGTTTGCCCTCAGTGAGATGTCATTCTTTTTTGAGGGTAAAATTTGTGTCGCGTGGTCTTGTTTTTTAGAAATGTGGCATGTGACAGAATGTTTCCTTATTTAGCACTCAGAGTTTTTACCCAACCATCCAGCCTGCAAAACCAAGGAGGACTGGCTGCCGTCCTTTCCTCAGCAGGAGTTTACCACCAGCAACTTCTCACTCTCAAAACTCTCCAGGTTTTGCTGAAGGGAAGGAAAGGAAACAGCATTTACAATTATGTTCCCTGGGCTCTTGCTTGTTTTCTCACTTGTTCACTGCTCTTTGCAGCTGGCAGGTAAGTGCCTCCTGCTTGTTTCCTGTGAAGCTTGTTGTGAAAGTGCTTCCATTCCTCTGGCTTTTCTGGGTGATTGTGTTTCTGTGGTACTGCCAATATGTACATTATTAGTTTGGAGATGGGGAACCTCTTAATGGCAGGCAAGAGGCCAGGGAGCGATCTCAAAGAAAAAAAGAAATGGTTAGAGACTCAATTCTTAATGGTTTTATTAATATATAGTGGCACTATAATTTCAATAACCCCAGAAGATAAGACCTAAGAAAATAATGCTACATGTTTAAATGCCTTTAAAAATTTATTTAATTATTTACTATTGACTTTTGAGCTATTGTGTCTGGATAGTGGTTTGCAAAATCAGGCAGAGAAAATCTCCAGGAGCAGAAATATTGGTAGGACATTAAGATATTCACAGACGATGGCTGTAAAGGGGGTTTTATTCACTGTTTTGAAGAGACTCATTGAAATCACTGGCACTGATAAAGTGGATGGAAGAATTTTTTAAAAATAAAATAGGATTAAGTTTAGGAAATCTCTTATGGAAGTGCTTTCCCTTTAGCTGCACTTCTCTTGTAAGTATTCTGCAGATCTGAATGTTGAAGGTTAAATTCTTGTGCCTTTCTAACACCTGAGGATTGGCACAGATTTTCTCAGAGTATATGGTATTGTTTTAATCACCAGAATAATTATTTTCAGTGTACTGTACATTATCAATTACATTGATATCAATTTTTTTTTTTGCAAGCTTTTAAAGGAAATGTCTTTAACCTCTTAAATACATCTTTTTTACATTTGACACCTGCTGACCAAGACAAGTATCAGGGACAAAAACTGGTTATGAATCCCACAAGCTTTGGCAGGAAATACAACCAGATGGGTCACAAAGTACAAGACAAGGAAGCAGAGCAAACTCATAGGCAGGGTTCACAACTGCTGCTGATAAACTCATTTCAGGACTGAAATTAGCTCCCTGCTTCTACCCTACCTTGAAGCCAACACTTTAGGCATGATCAGACAAACTGCTTGGAGACCTGGGGACTCAATTTCTGGTGCAGGTGTACCTTCTAACTTCCACCAGACTTTACACACTGGCAAGTGCCAGATGCTGCTACTCCCCAGTCTTTGCTACTTTCTTAGACAGCAATTGGCTTCCCAAAGTCATTCCTAGTTTTGTAGTCAATGGGTCATAGCAGAGGATGGCAGATCTTGTAGTCAGCAAGGCTGAGGAGCCCAGAGTGACCCCTGAGAAGCCCAGACTGGTTCACTCACATTTATATGATGAGAAGGAAAGGATTTACGAAAAGGTGGGTTTGGGGGAGGGGAGACAAATGCCTCAGCAAAGATGGCTGTGTACCCACTGGGAGACCTGTAAGATCTGGAAGGGTGAGAAAAGTTCGTAGAGGTCAATGTTTAAAAGGCCACGCCTCTGAGGACCGGCTGGATGGAACAAGGTAATGGTAATAGCAGCGTGCCTGAGGGAACTCCCTGATGTAAAACCATCCAACAGGCTGCGCTCAGCTGCTGCTGCTGCCCACCACTGATCCACAGCATGGTGATAGATAATCACGACATACATTTTTTACTGTCTACTTTCTTTTGAATCAGTAGAATTGATGTTGCTCTGGACCCTATTTAAAAATAGAATGTTTTTATCTGACATGAATGCAATGACTTCATGTGAATGGGAAGTAGAATCATATCACACATCCACTGTATATTCTATAATATAATAGTTGTTATATTCTATAACAACTATTTGCTATGTGTTGTTTTGTTTTACAGACATTAAAACATTTTTACTGTATAACAAAGTCAACAGACTCTGTCTTGAAGCATCTATTGCACAGTCAGTTAGAACTGCCACTTGCAATCAAGACAATGAATCACAAAAATTCAGGTGGATCACAGATCATCAACTTATGAGTGTGAAACTGAAACTATGCCTGGGGGTGCCACTGAAGAAGGATCAGGCCATGGTCACCCTGTATCCCTGTAATCAAAAAAGTGAGCTCCAGTGGTGGGAATGCAGAAATGAAAGCCTCCTTGCAATCCAAGGAGAAGATTTATTTTTCAGTCCTGGCAAGGAAGAGCACGATAACGTTTTATTAAAGAAGGAGCTGAGTGCAAAGAATAAATGGAATATCTATGGGGCCATGGATGTTTTATGTTCCCAAGGATATGAAGGTACAGAAGATTGATTCTTTCATCCTTTAAATTAATTTTTTTGTGAGTGTTAGAGTATGTAGAATCTTTGGCTCTGGCTATTTTGACTCTTTCAGTGACCACCAGTTTTAGACAATCCATGCACTGAGTTACTTAACCTTGAATTTAGTGTTATATTTATGTCCAAGCATGTATTACACACACACTTTTTTAGTCTATGCATTATAGTACATTAGTATTTCAAGTACTATGAGTATTACATGTACTCTATATTCTATAAATACATACTATTAGTGAATATGTATAGTAGTCTATACTATGTATAAGTATTCTCTAAAGTCACTATTCCCCACCATACTGTGTTACTACATTATTAACAGAGCACATAAACACTGATAAGTTTCTTATACAGTCACAGGGATATGAAATTTACATCCCCATGAATGAAGCACAATATGAGTGAGCTGGGAAAGGTCTGAAGGTACTGATTTAAGCAGAGGAAGCATGGCTTTTTTGACTCAGGAGATAGAGATGTTAATGGAATAATTACAGTCAATTAATTACTAGTACAATTACCTTTTTTGATTAGTTGAAGTCTGATTGTTCTGAATGGCTTTCCCACATCCAGAATGAATGCTCTAAAAGCCACCTCACAAGATATTTGAACACTGAACTCTTAGCTTTGCATGTGGGAAGCTGCTTCAATGTACAAGAAAGATACTTAAAATGGTCACTGAAATAAAAACAGAGAGAGTTAGTCTAATATATGCTTACTTTTTTTCCTCCAGGAATCAAGACTTATAAATATTAGTTCCTGCTCTTGCACATGTTATATAAATCTTAACATTTTTTGAAATAGACGTATCTCAGGGTAGAGCTCTGGATCCTTACTAAGATTGTAAAAGCATCTTGGTCAGAAAATTAATTATAGACCCCAGCTACGATATTACTTTACATCAGAATAGCGCTGCTCTAAAACATATGTCAACAGCTGAAGTCTGAAAAAGTGCTGAAGCTAATTTTTAAATTATTATAGGATAGGAACCATGGAAAGCACTTTGAGATGCAATTCTGCCCCAGCCCTTACTTTTTCCCTAGTTTACATTCATTGCTTTTCGTATTCATGTTATCACTTTGTGTTCTCAGAGACCTTCACGCTGCTGGGGAATGCTTTTGGGGCGCCGTGTGTTTTCCCCTTCCTGTACCAGCAGCAGTGGTGGGTGGGCTGCACGGCCGTGGGCCGTGCCGACGGCTGGCTCTGGTGCGCGACCACGGCTGACTTCGACACGGACCAGCGGTTCGGGTTTTGCCCGTTCGGAGGTGAGGCACCTGTTCCCTCCCAGCTCCCCTCAGCCTGCCTTTGGCAAGCCAGCATGAGCAGGAAATTATTGTCTTTATGATAACAACTCATAACTTACAAGAATGTATTTTAGTATATGATGCATTGCCGCAGGTTGCAGCTCACTACGCAAAGAAATGACATGTTGCACAAAGATGTGAAGAGAGTGATTGAAGAGTAAAACATCATTCAGGTCCCACTTGCTGTGGGGGTGTTGCTGAACAGCACAATAATTCTGAGCTCCTTACTGCTTCCCAGTGAGGAAGTCTGCTGTCACTGTTCTACAGACCCTCTCTGAGGACTCATGTTGTGATGGATGTGGGCACAAAAAGAGCACTGTAGGAAGACTGATGTTGAAGTTAATGTTTCAATTTGCATGATTCTCATGTGAACATATTTTTTTGTTAGAGTGGAATGTGTCCTTTTATCCATGCTTTTAAGCCTTGAACATTTTGTCCAGGAAGCAGACTTTCCACCCCATTGACCTCTTCCTGGCATTCCTCTGCAATTTCAATCACTTTCTTTTATTTCCGCAGTCACTTCCCCCTCTATCTCCCATTATGTCCTGGAGAGCTTTGCATTCATGATGTTGAAATCTCCACCTGACACATCTCATCTTTTCTCTATATTTTTCCCCATGTGTCCTATTCAGCATTGTCTTTTCCTATTAAAATGCCCATTTACTCTACTTGATTTAAAGTGGACTTTCAGTGTGGCACACATCCCTAGTCAACTGTGCTTTCCAGATTCCTGTGAAGATACCTCACACACTGAGCCCTGAAAGTGTGACATAGGTCATTGAATAATTTTCAGAGTTTTTGAAAGGTAGTCCCAGATTTCAGTTATCTTTTTAAAATTCATCTTCATACTGACTTTTGGGAATGATTAAATACCTGATAAAATTTTGTGTTGTGCTTGATTGAGCATGTCGATATCTTCAACAAATCAAAGATGCAAAAGTAATCAGAGGAGGAGCATGGTGCTGCTCAGCACGATTGGTGTGTGACAGGCACATCCAGAGGCTCTTTGAATGAGGATCGGAGTTATCTATGAAATTTTTTGATGATAAATGCAGGTCTATAGCTAGTTCTTACAGCTCTCAGTGGGAGCTGCTGTCCAGAGAGAGAAGAAGAAGCTGCACAAATATTTCAAAATTTTCTCCTGGGACTTCTGCCACACACTCCATGCAATGTATTTTCCTGTGCAATCATTTTCTTTGTGGTAATTGCTGACTTGTCTCTCTTCATGGAGCAGGAGGCAGTATAGGTCAGCTTTACCTGTCAGCGTGCTGGCCTTAATTTTGTCCTTCCCCATGTGCTCGTAACATTTTCAGTGGTCTTGAAAGAGCAGCCCAGGTGAAATTGAAGAAGACAAATGAGAACCTGCTACACAGAATGAGAACCTGGAACTCAGTTTTCTGCTGCAAGTTACTATGACCTCTGCTGTTATTATTGTTTCCACAGATAAAGACAGCACATGGACTACAGATCTGTCAACAAATGTTCAGTACCAAATAAATTCTGACTCGGCTCTCACATGGCATCAAGCCAGGAAGAGCTGTCAGCAGCAAAATGCAGAATTACTGAGTATCATAGACATCCATGAACAAACATACCTTAAAGGTAAGGCAGTAAAGCAAACCCTGGGTTACATTCAGGATCTGTTCAGGCCATCATAATAGCCAAGGATTATTTAGTATGATTTTGGCCATTGCCTTTGGACCTAAATAAGTGTGGGCAAGAAAACAAAATATTTTAGAATTTGCAAGTTCATATCAAAATTGCTGCCAATTTACATAGAATTCCAGCATCCTGCAAATGTAACAGTTTGACTTCATATTTACAAATCTTGTTTTTATATCTATCTATATCTAATCTATATCTATATCTATATCTATATCTATATCTATATCTAATCTATATCTATATCTATATCTATATCTATATCTATCATCTATATCTATCTATATCATCTATATCATCTATATCTATCTATATATCTTTATCTCTCTCTCTCTCTCTCTCTCTATATATATATATATATATATATATATATTTAAATGGAGGAAAAATCCTGAAAAGTAAATTAAAGACTTATTTTTGGTCAAAAGGAAACTTCAAAAAAATTGAAAAGAAAGAAAAAAAGACCAAACTTTATGTCAAAAGGAGGACTTGTTTTGTTTCAAATGCCATTTTGACAGCTGTTTTTTTCATTCACTTGGCAAATTGAAAAATATCAGTTATTTTCAGATATCAAATTGCAGCCTTATGTATCCACACATAGATGAAGAAATTATATGGAAGAAATATTTATTGTTGGTTTTAAGGATTAATTTAACTTCTAACAATTTTTTTCTTGTTTATATATCTTCTACCACTAATTCTACTTAAATGTACAGAATTTAGCCTATTCTGCAAAAACAATTTTGTTTTGCATATACTCTGTGGATATAATCTGTGTTCATTTTGCATTAGTTGACAGGATAAAACAGGGAGTTTCTGTTTGTTTACTTTCTTATAGAATTCAAACTTTGGCATATTTCAATGTATTAGGTACCATAGTATCTACAGATATTTGCAATTAGCTATTTAGGAGTACAAGTCTTCCTAGAGACATAGTTAGTGACCATTGCTAATACAAAAGAGATTTATAAAATAATTCATCTTATTTTTGTAACTTAGAATTAACAGAAGGTACAGATTCTGCACTGTGGATTGGACTCAACAGACTGGACTTGAGTAGTGGGTGGGAGTGGATTGGAGGCAGCCCTTTCCAGTACTTAAACTGGGCTCCAGGTAGATGTGACTTTGTTTGATTTTGTATTTCCAAAGAGAAAATATACTTACCTCAAATATCGCTGTAAACTTTATTATCACATAGTTATGCCATTAGTATTTTACCTTTTCTTGCTTTAGCTTTAAAAAAATGTCTATTTCTATAGCAATATGACACAGAAGCTTTCAACATATTGCAAAAATATTTTAGCTGTAAAAACAATACTTGTCTATCCCAAAAATATTCAGTCTTCCACTTCTTGACTAACAACTAAAGTATGAGTTTAAAGTTTAAAGTAAAGTGTGTAAGGTAAGTGGATACATGTTTGTATCCACTTACCTTACACGCATTTCCACTACTGGAAACATACCTTAGCTCTTTCCAAAGCTGTGAAAACATGACCTCCATCACTTCATCCAGGAGTGGTCTCTCGTGTGCATTTTAGACCTTAAAACTCTGATTTTCATTTTTTTTTCTCTGTACTTTTTCAAAGGAAGTCCATCTCCAGAATCTGGAAAGCTCTGTGTGGTTTTGAATCCTGAAACAAAAGCTAAATGGCAAAATTTGGAATGTGATCAGAAACTTGGTTATATTTGTAAGAAAAGGAACTTTACTTTGGTTCCTTCAGGTATGTTGATACATATTGATATCTAAAGTAGAAGCTGTTATCTGAATTGCTTGACTTATTGACAAAGATGAACAGAAGAATTTTATTAGAGATAGAACTATTTCTTGTTTCTCTGGTTTGCTTTCTACAATGATTGCAGCCTTTCTAGTCTGAGCTCCAGTTCCACAACACACAGACTGAAACAGATAAAAGCAAAGAATTTCCAACTAGTCAGTCCTGTCTTTCAGGGGCCAGGTCTCCCCTTTATGTACACAGACTGCTGACTATCAAAAAGGAGAACAACCCAAAAATTATTTTTCAGAAGTGGGACATTAGTAAATAAAAGCCTAAGAAAGAAAGATGCATAACTTAGTGTGGTTCTAAGTCATTCTCCATGACTTGTGGTCAACCAGCATCCAGAGAAGAACGTTCAGTGTTCACTGCAGACATGGTGGAAGATTGAGACAGTGGAAGATCAACATATTGAAGTGAAAAAAGATATTTTAAGTGTATGAAGATTTCCCTGTTGGTGTGACCCTGTGTATTCATCTAGCTATAAATTCATCTTGATGGCTTGTACTCTATCAATATACTTAATCCTTTAAAAATTCATAAACCTATGTTAGCTGCAGATGTCTGATTTATCCTATCTGACAAATAAGTACTAGATGATACAGAAGCTAATAAAATAATTAATTACAAAACTAATACATTTGATTAATACATTACAAAATTAATATATTTGTTGCAGACATTTGACTAAACTTATATATTAAAAAGCTTTCCTTCTCCAAGCTAAAAATTGCCTGGTTTAGAGAATCACATTTATGTCTCCTGCATTTTGTGTTCATCATTTCCTTATGATGAGAATTTCAAAAGAAAATTCTTAGTTTAGAACTTTTGCACAGATGACGTGGAAGTATTTTCAGTGTCATGTCCCTTGCATGGCAATCGGAGCTGTAAAGCCTTGGGATGTGTTCCTAGGTGACCCTGGGCCTGTTACCTGCCCAGATGGATGGGTGCCCTTTGTGGATCACTGCTATAAGATCTTCAGGGACAGCAAAGGATGGGAAGGAGCATTGGCATCTTGTCAGAAGGAAGGGAGTCACTTGGCCAGCGTCCAAAGCCTTGAGGAGCACAGCTTTATGGTGTCTCAGCTTGGGTACAGTGAGTATTTCCAGGGGGGTCTCTTGCCTTTGCCTGTATGGAAAACAAGAGATTGATAGTTCCTGCTGAATTCCGGATGTTGTCAAAACTCTGATTTTATTTATTGCCAAAATAATTGATGTAGGTCTTGGGGGCTGGGTTTAGGGGCTTTCTGTTTTTTTTCATTTTGTTGAAAGAGGCTTAATACATTCATGGTCCAAGTTACATAAAAGCAGTATTCTAAAATTTGACGTGTGCAATGGAATTGAACAGTAACTATTCAGACTTCTACCATTGTGGCCTAGCAGTATTAGGCTGGTAATTCACACCCACTGTTCTGAGGAGGGAAAGCAAAATTTTTTTCACCCAGTGCAAGAATTTCCTTACAACCTAATTTTCCAAACCATACAGTCTTTATTTTTTAATAACTATATGAAAATATTAATTTATACAATTATAGAATATGCTGCATAAATTTTTGAAAGGAACTGTATGTCCAAAGTCTAATGGTTAGTGCTGTGAAAAGGTGGAGTGCCAAAAGAGGTCTTTTCTCTGTTTCCATCTTTAGAGCCAACAGACAAGCTGTGGATTGGGCTGAATGACCATAGGGTTCAAATGTATTTTGAGTGGAGTGATGGTACCCCAGTGACATACACAAAGTGGCACCTGGGAGAGCCATCCACTACAAACAACAGGCCAGAAGACTGCGTCCTGATCAAGGGCCAGGTGACATTACTCAATACATATTGTACTTCCATAGTAAAAATAACTACTTAATAAAAGAATAACATGCTTTGTTATTTCAGCAGATGGCTAAGGCCAGAAAAAAGAGATGTAGGGATTTAATTGAATGAGGTTGAGAATGAGATTGAATGTAACCTTAAAAAAAACCAAAAACATTACTTCATCACTGGTGAAATTTTCTCTTTAAGTACATCTGAAAGTCACAAATGAAATTATCGGGGCTACAAAACTGGTCTCTGAAAGTATTTTGAGTACATTCTCTCCTTTTCTTCTGGTGGCAATGATGGTATATGGGGATCTCTGATTCTTGCTGGCTTCTCTTTGCCTGCTTATTTGCCATCCCATAGTACAACTGCCTGTGCAGGACCTAGCACAACAGGTCAGGGAGCAGCTCCATGTACCCTTCTCCCTTCTTGTCACTGCCAGCTGAGGCTATACTGCTATAGCACAGTCTACTATTTCACAGAATATGAGCAGATTTGGTTTTGATATCATGTAGGAAAATTGGATAAGGAAAAATACTCCAATTTAAAAATAAAGGAGAAAAAAATCATATAAAGTTGAATAATCTAAAGGAGATAAATAATGTCTTGCTTTATAATGAATTTTTTTTTTTCTATTTCAAACTTTTTTCCTGACACAGAATGGCTATTGGGCAGACCATGTCTGTGAGAAGAAGGCTGGCTACATTTGTAAAAGAAAAGCTACATCACAAACAGCTGGAGAAAAAGAAAGTAGCATTGCAGGTTGCAAAAAAGTAAGTATATGAGAATGGAACATCATTTTCTCAGATGAAATAGGTACATTAAGAATCTATTAGAATTATTTGAATTATTTGAATTATTTACATGGAAGAGTTTTTTATTTTATTTATTATGAAGTTTCTCCCTCTCTCTGAGTTACTTGAAATTTTAAAAAAATACATTTACAGAAACCACTTAGGAATCTGTAATTTCACTGCAAAAAGTTTCTAGTTAATAATATTCATGATCATTGTGTTTCATTAATTTTTAAATGTCATATTTCACTTAATGCATGATACCACAAGTATTTAAAATTTGTATGAAAATCCTAAAATCATCTTACAGGGCTGGAAAAGATATGGGACATACTGCTATTTTATTGGACACCTTCCAGCAACATTTTCAGAAGCAAACACCACTTGTGAAGGAGAAGAAGGTTACTTAGCCACAGTTGAAAGTAGGTATGATAATGATTTTTTATTAGCTTTTAAATATCTAAAAATTGTATCTTATGAAATATTCCTAGAAAAGCTAGGGTCTTCTCCTCCAGCTTGAAAAGAAGGAATAAGAGAAAAAAATTCCATCATCACAATAGACTAGCAGGATTTGGGTAAATGACTTTGTTTTCACTTGCATCTTGATGATGTCTTTTACAGGTATGAGCAAGCCTATCTGACTAGCCTTGTTGGGCTGAGGCCTGAGAAATATTTCTGGCTTGGCCTCTCTGATGTGCAGGATCAAGGCACTTTCAGCTGGGCCAATGGTGAAGCTGTCTCCTTCACACACTGGGATGCAGGAATGCCTGGTAGGTGTGGTGAGGGGTGGTAGGTACTCTCTGACATTTAGATTTGTGTTGGTATAATGTCCTCTGAATTTTATGTTTTAAACTTTAGTTATATTTTATAAGTACTTCACTTTTCAAATCCCATATTCTAATTTCAAAGGGAAAATTTTAAACTGCATTTTTATATTAGGACACCTGATATATTTACCTGTAAGATCAACTTTTGGCCCATCTTCACAGGGAGATAAAAGGAGTTACAAATGGGTCCTAAGACTATTCCACACATATCTCTCTAGTGAAAAAGTGAGCCTGGGAGAAGAGTTTGAGATAGAGCAACTGTAATATGGATTTTAAGTTAGAATTCCAAACTCAAAGTGTGAAAAATCATTGTGCCATTATTATTTTTATGTGTGATACTAAGAAAACTTCATTCATGGGTTCATATTGTGCAGAAGCACAGAAAACAAGACTTCATGATGCCATCTGCTCTCCTTGGGATATATTATGTTCCTCTTAGTGATCATTTGTCTGAAGACAATTAAAAACATTCAGTGAGGTTATAAAATATAAAATAAAAACAATAAAAAATTAAAAATTATGAAAGACACAGATATAAAACCTTAGCAAATGCCATAAGAAGAAAGCTTGTCAGGGAGTCTGTGCTGTCAGAAGATGATGCTGTCAGGGCACGAAGAGAGCATTCAGAAGTCATGTTAAGCAATCTTCCCTCTCTGACCATCCAAGTGCCACTCTGGAGTCACACTCACACCACCTGAGCTGGGACCAAGGTCCCTTCCCAGCCACACCCCCACACTCACACAGTCAGACAAGGTTTCCTTAACAGCTTGAACCCAGGTTTCCCCAGATTTTTTGATCCCTAAAATAGTTCAATCATGGTGCAATAATAAAATAACAGCTTGAGCTGGGTGCCTCCAAGGAGGGTCCATGAACATGGCTGTTTTGCAGTCTAAATGCAGTAATGCCTGGGGTCCTTGGCTCCTGCTGAGTCTTGGGTGTCCAGTCACCTGGCTGGACCACTGGTGCCTGTGCCCTTTGCTGTGCAAAGGGTCAGCACCTGTTCACAGCCCTTTGCCTTGGGTCAATCTCTAGCTGGCACTGCAGCTTGAAACCAAAGTACCCAAAGCAAATGCATTCCTCAACAATCAGGGTGGAACAGTGAAGAAAAATCTGTTTCTTTGCATTTGAATTCACTAAGAAGAAAATAGACTTACTGTGCTGGAAAGTTTCTTTGTGGGGGTATCTTTGGAGAATCTATTTCAAGCTGAAATATCAAGAAAATAGATTATGGAGGAAATTGATGGCATGAAGTCAGGACTCAGCATGGCTGCAAAAGTATCCAGGAACTGTTAAGATTACATTAAATAAACCCTTCTCTTTAATATGTAAAGAGAGCTTTAACTTTAGCTTTCCTGCTAAAACTGCCTTGACATCTAAATTTTGCTAAAAGACAAATTTGGTGCCAACATTTAAAATGGTGACAGAGAGATATGGGGACATACAGATGAATAAGTCATTAGTAAATGAATGGAAGCTGTAATAAAGATATAGTGGGAAAGATACATAAAATCACTTCTGGAAAGGGAGGTTATGCTTATAGATCTCCCAGGGCTCCATACAGAAGGTTAAAGTATATGAATGAAGGAAATCTAGTAAGTGTGGTCCATCACAATTACCAAAAGCCTTTCAGTTAATCTAACATAAGACAGAAAAGCTCTTACACTAATGAAAATATTGATAAAAGGGCACTGACGGGAAGGTGAATTTTTTTAATGGGGGCTTTTTTTTTTTACTGGGGAAGTGTGTTCACCAACAGAACCCCATAATGACTGTGCTGCTCTATATATTTGACAGAATTAAATAATTCACACTTTAAAAAATATCCAACGTTTGTTTGTTTGTTTTTCTCATAAAGGAAATAATCCAGGATGTGTAGCCATGAGATCTGGGAATGCAGCTGGATTATGGGATGTTCTTGACTGTGAGACAAAGCAAAAGTATATTTGCAAGCAGTGGGCAAAGAGTGCAACAGTTCCACCTATTCCAACTACTGCTCTGGTCCCCACATGCCCTGAAGGTTGGGTATCAAACAACCATAGAAGTTCCTGTTTTAAAGTAAGTGCCTAAATAGTTAAACGAAGCAGCTTAGGTGGGGAAAAAAACTAAACAAGAAAAAAAAAAAGAAAAAAAAAAGAAAAATTAACTTACATCTTCATTTTGCAATATCTCAGACTGGAATAGAGCAAAAAGAAAAACCCTCAAATTCTTCTAAGGAAAATATCCATGTGAGGGAGAAACAAAGGAAGATAAGGTTGAAGGGAGGGAAGGGAAAGGAGGGGAGAAGGGCACAGGAAAGAAAATAAGGAAGTGTGTGCTTCAGGGATGAAGGAACTGGAGGAGGAAATGGAAGAAGAGGAACATAAATATCAAGGCCCAAAAAAAGAAAAGAAAAAGAAAAGAAAAAACCAGGAAATAACTCCATATTAAAAATATTAAAAGGAAAATATCAAAATTCTGTATTAAATTCTGTATTAAAGCAGAAGCAGCAAAGTTGGCTTGTCAGTGCTGCTCTTTATGTCTGTTGTGCAAAGATGTGGTGCTTGCCTGAGAAGTGTGACAATTTGAGAACAAACAGAAACAGTGAGGTGTAGCCTACAGCAGCACAATGCCTAAGGCTGGTCCTTGTTAAAATCAGCACATTACTCCACAAAAAAAAAAAAGAATAAAAAAATCATGTGAAAGGTTAATTAAACCAGTGTTTATGAAGGACATTTACTTGAGAATTTCAGATGCAAAGTTACAGATAACTTGTGTTTGAAAGTTTGAAACACATTCAACTGTATCTGAGCAGGCATAAAAAAGGAGTTTGAACAAGAAATGAGTGTAATGTGTAAACAGTGATTTGGGATCATGCAAAGTTGAAATGTGCTAAGTGTAAGGTGTTAATATTTTTATCACTTAATGGAGTCCTTATCTTTTTTTTTCTTTTTTTAATTTCTTTCAAATTCATTTGGAGTGCTATGTATTTGGGCTTCTTTATTCCCAAATCATAATTTTAACTTTTGTCAAATCTGTACTTGTAGTCTTTTAAACCAGTTAGACATCATACTGCAAATGTAAAGTGAGAGTTGTAAATTAAAATGAGGTTGTTCTTTTGCCTGAATCTTCAGACTCCTCCCAGACTATTTTGCCTGTCAACCACAGCTACTCTTCTTTCTCTTCATATGGAAGCTGGCTTGGGCCCTTCTTCAGTTAAAACAAATTAAAGGGAGCTGGGGAGCTGTATTCCTTTTTCCCTTCTAGCAATTCCTTTTTTTTTACCACTGTGCTAAGTAGGCAGGCAGCTCTAATGTAAAAATTCTAGGAACAGAGTGGGAAATGCTATTTCTCTTACTGACTTTAATACTTGGTTCATGTGAAACCTCATTTATGTTTAAGCAAGACTAGAATTCTTTTATTATTGTAACATGTATATAATATGTTTTTAATTAATTTCTCCATAGTGTTTTTGCAGATCAAAAATTAGAAAGAAGTCATGGTTAGAAGCTCGAGATTTTTGCAGACAAATAGGAGGGGATCTGGTCACCATTAGCACTAAGGAGGAGATGCCATTACTAATTCAAGCAATGAGGTAGGTATTTGATGTGTATTTATCTTACCAGGTTCAAAACCTTTTCATATGTACTTTTATGAATGATCCCAGATGACTTCTAAAATGTATGGCTTCCTCAAAAGCCAAAAGACCTGTGATACTTTGAAATTTATCTATGCAGTACTATTTTAATCTTTTTATGAAAAAAAAAGTGATCTGTGTCAAGAAAAGTTTTTTTTAAATCTCCACCAGTATCATGCTTACTAGATATAGTTTAGAA
Organism: Lonchura striata; assembly: GCF_050655825.1. Classification (NCBI taxonomy): domain Eukaryota; kingdom Metazoa; phylum Chordata; class Aves; order Passeriformes; family Estrildidae; genus Lonchura; species Lonchura striata. The sequence goes on along the minus strand of NC_140704.1, from coordinate 20,418,386 downwards.
ACACATGAAATTAGCAGTATTTTTACAAGGGTAGAAAATATGCTCAATGTATCTACTGTTGGTGTAGATATGCATCAACCTTTCAGTGGTCAGTGCTGAAACTGCTTTTTGAATCTGTGAAGGTTTTCTCTGATTGAATAGTACATTAGGGAAATACATGATCAATACTACTAATAAGTCTGATAAGCTACTGACATTGAACCACAAAAATATTACACATTTCTACGAAGAACATGCACTTAGCCAAAGGTAATAGGGAAATTTGCAACTTCACTGCTTTTACAATATACTGTGGAAAGTTCACCTATGTATTTCTAGACTTTTTTTGTGTGATGTTTACTCACTGCTCAGTCCTGTACTTTCTTTTAGAGCCACTCGCTGTATGTTTGAAATAGTTTGGCTGGGTATATTTTCCTTGAATCCAGATGAAGGATTTGCCTGGAGTGATGGCTCTCCAGTGAGTATTGTAATTTTTCATCATATTTGTTTGCTTAAAATACTTTAGGATTTGTACATATACTTTTTGGCTTTTTCCTGTTATCCTCATTAAAGAAACCACAAATCCTACAAACATTCATGTAGCTGCTAATCTGTATAGTCATGACTAATATCACAGCTAAACATTTAAATACATGGAAATTATCCGTATCTTATCAGATTCTGTAGGTTTCTGTGTAACACTCCAATTCATTTTCTCTTCAAAGAAGATAATATTTACACCTATGTTTAAAACATAAAAAAATAATTATACTATATCATGTATCCTGGCTCTCATAGTAACCACAAGCATCTAAAAAGCTAATTAAACAGCAATCATGTTTCCCAGTATACTCCTGAATCCCCCAGTAAGTGGTAGCACAGGGGCTTTTAAAACCAAAGCTCAGATCTGTAATTTTAATTTATTTATTTCTGGGAATTTATCCATCATCTCTTGAGCCCATGCAAATATCAACAGCTGTGAAAAACATTCCTGCAGGATTCTATTCCATTTACTACTACACCTTATTCTTTGGATTTCTTTAATACAAGCAAAGATCTTTTATCTTATTCTGTTCACATTACTTTCCACAGAAGTTTCAGAAAGGGACATTATCAAGAATTCTTGATAATTATAGATAGGTTGTATCACATGTGTCTCATTTGGATGTCTTCAGAGGTACCTCCTCTAGATTTGTAGGACATTACTTCCTTCTCAAAAGTCACATTCCCATACTCATTAACCACAGGGAAGGGAAAAAGTAATGCTGAATTGATGCACAACATGATCACTGCCACCAGACAGATGTTGGACAGTGTAATTTTGAACCAGGTCAGATGTGGAGTGAAAAGTACCCTGTCTGCACATGATTAGTGATATGTGGGTAAGGTTCACAGCTAGATAAAGTTCATTACAAATAGTTCCTTTGCCTGTTTCTCTTCTTCTCTTTATGGCTCAGGGCACAAACAAAAAAACCCTCCCACGGCAAGACAGGCATGTCTGAACACTGATATAATTGGCCCACTCTAAAATCCTTTTACCTATAGCTTTCCCTATAGTACTTGCAGTGCTTTTTAGCTAAACCCAGAATCTTTGAGGCAAAAACAATTAGTTTAGATTTTCCTGTGGAAAGTACAGATATAGAAACAGATAAAAAGAGTAACAAAGTTGATTTCTTCTATAGGTTAGGTACACAAACTGGGATGGTAGTCCAAGGAATTCAGGACGACTCCAGTATTGTGGCTCATTCCATCGTTCAGGATATTCTCAACCATGGTCTCTTTCGGTCTGTCAAGTACAGCATAATTGGGTTTGCCAAATAAAACAAGGTAGATTTTTTCTTTTTTTGTCGAAAAGATTAAAAAACTTTAATAAGTAATTGCTTTCTAAGTTAAGTTACTGGAGTAAGACACAAAATTTTGAAGAACTACTTTTTCCAAATGGAGGTCAAGAGTATTGAGTAACATATTACAGGCTGAGATTTTTCAGTTATGAATGATAAGAATGAATTGAAGGGGTTTTTACATAAAATAGAGTGTATAAATAATCCATATTACAATATTACAATTTTTTTATATTAAGTAACTTTTGCTTTTATTTTTGTAATGTTGGAGTTAAGGAGTTGTAAGGGCTTGTATTGTATTACTTACAATACTGGTTTTTATACTAACACAGGTGAAGCTAAAAATCAAGTATGACATCTTTTTCAGATATATTGGTATTTCAGGTTCTCCTGTAGATTTATTCAGGATTCAACTGCTTTTGGAAAAGCAATGGTTCATAGCTGTGCTATTTCTTTTTCTATCCAAACCAGAAATAACTCACAGCCCTTAGATGTATCTATATCTATCTATACCTAGGTATATATATATCTGCATGTACATAAAGTCATATTTCCTTTTGCTTATTAATATTACTGAGAGAGTTTTCTTGATAGAGCTAAAATAAATCTAGTGGAAATTTTCTCCCTCTTGATGGAAATACCCCCAGGTGAATTACGGAATATCTACGTATGGATCAGTAAAGGAGCTGTATGTCACATTTTAAAGTGTTTCAGATAAGTCTACTGTGACTTACAGGCCTGAAGAGCAATTTTCCCTTGCCCTGCTCTGTGCAGGAATGTGATTCAGCCAAAGCTATGGCTTTGCTGAAGTGAAGCACCACTTATGATACAAAATTAAAGATGGCCTTGCATATTGAGCACTGTGAAGCTGAACTGAATGGCTAAGCCTGCTTGCTGGTCAATGGCAAAGGGGTGAAGGATCCTGATCTGCTCCTCACCCTTGCAGTCAATCACAAGCTACATCATAACACATTCTAAAGAGATGCCTCATACCTTCTATTTTCTTCCTTTGCAGGAGTGTCATTAAAGCCGGAACCAATTGACACATATGGTAGGTCTTTCTATATATTTACTTTTATTATTAATATTTTTTTCCTAAAATTGTTATTATAAAAAAAAACCTTTTGTGTTCTAGACACATAAAATTTAAGGGTATCTTATTTATCTTCCAGAATATAAAACCACTGCAGATGGATGGGTCATATATGAAGATAAGCTCTACTATATCAGCAAAGAACAGGTCTCCATGGAAAGAGCCCAAGAGTTTTGCAGAAAGAATTCTGCAGATCTAGCTGTTGTTAACAGTAACAGTGAGAGAAGGTTCCTAAAGAGAGCACTAAAAGAAAATGTAAGAACAATTATAAACGGATAGCCTAAAGTAGAAATGCTTTTGACAATTTTCTTGTAGAACTTGAGTTGTCCTACAGGCAGAGCCATCAGCATTTTCATTAATGAAATATCCCCAAATGCACCCTTTGATCCTGTGGGATTTGGCCTCCCCTGCTTCACGCCAGCTGCACTGATGCAGTTGACAGGAAGAGTGATGTGGGAAGGTACCAACTCTTTTGGAAAGTAACTGGTCTTTGAGGGAGAATAAAAAAGGAGTACCAGTTTCTGATTCAAAATCTGCTTCTTTTCTACTCCATCCTAAGGGCCTTCAGTGCTGCAGGTCTTGGCTCTGGTGTCCCAGATAAAAACCTGACTTCTGTGCCTGGGCACATAAGCACTTTGCTGTGGTTAACTGCAAGCAGGTGCTCTACTGCTGTGGACTTCAGTGGCTGCTCTGTGGACCTAATCAATGGTGTATCAATTTCTGCTTGTTTTGCTTCAAATATTTTTTTTTTTTAATTGAAGTAGTGTCTTTCTGATTTAGGAGAGCTATTGGAGAGGGCCAATAGGATACTTCATTGGTCTAAGAGTGAGCCTTGATAAAAAGTTCAGGTAAGTTAAGATGATCAGTGCAGCTTCTAACATGTAGAAACAAATATAATATTTTATGAAGCTGGAGGGACTGAATATGTTCTCTTAAAGGTCTGAAGGCTGTTCCACATACCCTGTACAAAGCAAAATGGAATAGTTCTAAAGTCCAATAATTTCTCCAAAAAACAAATAGTAAAAGAATCTTTTTACCTTGAGTAAACACTTAGGCAAACAAAATCTTGGCAGCTCTACTCTCCATACACACTTTCTCAAGTTTCTTCCAGCAATTTGCCTCATAAATTGGAGTGATACTTCACTATGCTGAATTTTTTACCTCTGAACATACACATGTACACTTAAAACATGCTCTGTATCATAGGGTTTGGCTTTCTTATGCTTTTTATCTATATATCAGAGGGATTCTCCAGAGTCAGGAAGAACACAGGCAATGAGAACAAAAGGTAGTCTCTGCAAACTCCTATTCCAGGAGAAAATTCAGCAGTAATTTACAGTACAGAAACAGTAACAAGTATTCTGAAAAGACCAACACACAAATCAACACAAAACTAAGAGATACTGAAGAGCGTGATACACTGCTTACCTTCCTACCTGCTAGTTAGGATGTGCCTGGGAGGTGAAAAAGAAGTGCTTCTAGCTTGACCTGGAAAAGGTTAGAGGGGATTTTGCACTTTAACCTTTCTATTTTAATGACATTGTTTGAATATATGTAAATACATTACCTTGAGAAAGGCAGAAAAGGAGTGGGGAGAGAAGCTGATAGATGATTTTAACCTCCTGATTTAGGAGTCAAATTAGGGACATACAGCACTTCATGGATCCAGTGAGCATCTCCTTTGTTTACATTAATAGTATCATCAGCAGCAAGACATAGATGATACAGCTGAATTTTTTCCCACTTCAGGCTTACTTATCTAAATTTTGAAATTTAATTACAACATGATTAAAACGTGGTTAAAACATCCTCCAATAGCAATATATTGAAGTAAAAAGCAGGTAAACATAAGCAGGAAAAAGTTTCAACTTTGGTACTTTAAAGTTGACATAATGTCTTTTAGCTTACTGGAAAATAGAACACTCCCCCCTATACCCCCCACAGAGCAGAGTAAATCTAGAGAAGAGTATTTTTATTCTTCTTTTCACCTACAAATACACCAGGAATCATCAGACTGAAGAGCACAGTATTATCTAGGGTTAAAATAGTTATTGTAATAACTATTAAGACAAAATTTTAATATCCTTCTCTGTGTTATGAACAACTGGTTTTGATTTCTCTTATTAAATGTTGTCAAAACAATTGTGGCCATTAACAGAAAATATGCTTGGTGTACTCTTTTTCTAATTTGCAACCAGAAATATTTTACAGAAATTTCTGCAAATTAGAATAATCAAGGAAAGAAAGGGCAATCTCTAATAGTCCTTTCCATTGTAGTCAGTTCCCATGAATTCTCATAGACACTCTTACTCAAGAGGTATTCAGTAAGACTACCATGTCACAAATGAAGGTATTAATTATTCACTACTTGTATATCTTTTCTTTAAGCTGGGTGGATGGAACTCCAGTAACCTATGTGGCCTGGGCTCCTAATGAACCCAATTTTGCAAATAATGAGGAAAATTGTGTGGTAATGCTTTCAGAGCATGGTAAGTGAAAATACAAAACTACCAGATTTTATTTGTCTGTGCTTGGATATAACTGATGCTGTCAAACATCTGCTGTCAACTGTCACACAGCCTTTGGTTGCTGTTTTCTGCAATTTCTTTCCAGTGGCAAACCAGCACAATGCAGTAACTCTTCCCAGTCATGGGACCACTAGCCATGGAAGAGGCTATGCCCTTAGAATGGGGAGATTTCAGTACCATGAGTAATTTAAAACAGATATTTCATTCTGGGTTTTGTCCTTTTTACAGGACTTTTCACTACTTCTTTCAGTAAAAATTTGTATAGTCTATCCTCTCTACCATGAACTTAAGAAACCATTTATAGCAGCTCCAGGAAATCAGAGTTGAAGGTACAAGTCAATGAGGAAAGAAACAAACACATCTAATGTCCTAAGATATGTTTACAAGTACACTGAAATGCAAATTTCTTGCACATCCTAGAGCTCTATTTCTTCTTGGGTCTCTTTCTGTAACTTTAATGAGGCTAATGGGACTTTAGTAAGCACATGTTGATCTCTCAATTATGTTTTACAAATAATTCATGCAGTATGTTTGAACACTGTATTGTGTCATTAGATTGACTTAGTATTTCCTATCTCATCCATTTCTTATTAATTTTCTTTTCAAACTTGCTCACTTTCAAATATACTTATTTTCTTTTCAAATTTTTATTTTCCCTGTTGCCTGCAATGTGATGATGCCAGAGCTCAAAACAAACAAACAAACAAACAAAAAAAACAAACAAACCCATAAACAGGTATAGACACTGTGGAGAGAACCCTGAACGAGGAGCAGGTGGGTCAGGGAGCTCAAATTAACTACAAGGGGCTGCAGTGCCCCATTAGAGCTTATTTGAAGGTGCCATGGTTACTTTGCCTTCAGACCAAGACGTAGCTGGAAGTAAAAAGAGAGAAAATGGTGTTTATTAAAAAAGAGTGATAAATCATTATTACTAAATATTAAATGCATGTTGAATTTTTTTTTTTCCAGGATTGTGGAATGACATTAACTGTGGTTCTGACAATAACTTTGTATGTGAAAAACATAACAGTTCTGTTAATTCAACATTACCTTCTCCATTGCCTCCCGGAGGATGTCCAGAAAGTTGGATTTTTTTTAACAACAAGGTATGTCAACAAGTATCTTCAGTAAATTGTATAAAGCAGTAGAACTGAAGAGAAAATCCTGAAAACTTCACATTTTTTAAGAATATGAAGTAAATCTGGAGAGTAATTACTTAGTCAAAATGTGCAGACTGGATGGCTGGGCTTTTTTTGAGGTGACTTAGACAGCATAGTTTGTGCAGGCTTGAAATATACAGTAACTGTTTAAGAAAACCTCTCCTCCTATCTTCAAGTACATTATTTTGTTTAGAAATGGAAGTCTGTAATGGCCAGTCTTCCAAACCGGTGGAAAGGTTTAGAAAGAATGTATTTGAGTAATCCCTTTGGCCTGTAGGACTTTACAAAGCTTTGAATTCAGAAAGATGATGTCGAACTACAATTGTTTTGAGTACAACTTACATTCAGACACAGTCTGGAAGTCCTCATTGCTGTAAGAGAAGAGTTTGTACCAGTCTGAGTTGAAGCTCCATCTACCACTGTGCTGCTATTGTACCCTCAGAATGTTTGGTCAATGTGCCAAAGGATATTTCACACCCTTTGGCAGGATGAACAGCTGTAACCACAGTCATAAGAAGGAGGACAAAGCACAGTAGAGATTATTCCCTGCAGCTGTGTCACCCAAAGCCACATTTTCTTAGTTTCAAATGATGCCTCTATTCCTGCAGGAAGAAAGCAGATGAAAATGTGAGAAGTGATTATGTACTTGACCTCATTATAATCACTTAATTTGATACCAGATTACACCTTGTGCAATGAGGGGAGAAAAGCAGACATCCAGACTTTCTACTCCTGAGCTCTGTCACTCATTCTAGCCCTGATTTCTTTTTCTGCAGAAAAGTACATCTTAGAGCTAATTATCTAGAGATAATAGTCACATATAATAGTTCCAGTCTTGGCTAATTTGAAAAATGTGCTTGATTTGTTTCCAGTGTTTCAAAGTATTTGCTTCCAATATAACAACAAATCTCACATGGCATGCTGCACGAGATGTTTGCTTCAGTTTGGGAGGAAACCTGGCTACTATACCAAATGAACAAGTACAAGGTATGTGTATAGGTTCTATTGAAAGAAAAAATCTCAGTCTCTCTCTAAAGAAACTCTATACTCTCCAATATAAAATATGGGATTACCTGATGAAAATTTCTTATTAGCCAGGTGAGTCCATGGTTAATTTTAACTTCAAACAGCAAGGCAATGCCTAAAATTATTACATATAAGAAATTAAGTTCATTTTTAGTTCTTTCAGGTGCTTTGTTTTCATGAAACTTCCAGTGAGTTCTGAGGGTGATTGCACAGATCTCTCATACTGACAGAAATCTGTATTTCCTGTCTCTCTCACTGGCAATAGGATTTTCTGAAACCCTATGTATGCATACACAGTGGGGAAGGGATGCTTATCTAAACATTTAATTAACAGTAGATGGGCTGTGTAGGGGAAAGTGTTATCCTTTTATTATGTCCCCCACTCTGGGTTTTTGCATATTTTCTCTCTTTTGGGCAAGTAATGATGAGCTTTCCTTAATGAGAACTCTTTGCTTCTCTCCAGCTTTCCTTTTCTACCATTTGAAGTATTCCATAACTAATGTTTGGATTGGGATGAATGATATCAACAGAGAGTCCACATTTCTTTGGACAGATGGAAGCACTGTTTCCTACACCAACTGGGCTAACGGTGCACCAGAAAAGCAGCAAAGCTACTTTGACTTATATGAGTTTGAAACATTGACAGATGATGCTCTGGAGGTACAGGAAATTTACATAACCTCTATCTATACCTTGGGCAGCTAGTTGATTTTTCTAAAAGAAAAGTTATAGCAGCAATAACAGGATGCTGAAACAAGTCCTTTTGTAAGGATTTAGGAAAACAATAGGGTTTAGGAAAACATCTGATAATGATTCAAAATATACCCAAATGTCTGGCAAAGTTCTGTAGAAGAGGGATTTTAAGCTTTCCATCAGAACTATTGCAAAAAAAACCAGCTCTGTAAAAGAAGCTTGGAGAAACTTATATCAGTTTGTCCCCAAAATGCATTAATGCAAATACTAAAGCTGCAACACCAAAGACAAGGTATGATAAACCAAAATTAAGATTTTTGATGCAACAATAATTTGGCTATGTGTATGTCCCACTTCTGGCTAATGTGCTCTCACACCGCTTTACTAATTTCTGATGGTACAAATTGATATCTTCATTGAAATTACTCTTTCTCTGCAGAAACTCAGGCTCTTTTCCAAAGGTAGTAATTTCCGAGGAAATAATTGGCAGTTATTCACCCAAGATTTTTAACATCTGCCATCAGTGAATTCTAACTGATGACTAAAACTTATTTAAATCAGCATAAAGGAGAAACTTCGATGACATGCCAAAAGACTGCTATGGCGAATCTTGAAATCAGGGGAGTCATGAAAGAAATACTGGAGCAAGTAAACATAAGGAAGTAAAGAGAAAATATTCTGTTGCATCTGATAATGGTAACTTGATAATGACTATAAAAAAAGCAGAGTATCTGCTTTCTGCAAAAGAGCTTGCTTCAGTTAGACTAGTCCAGACTAGAGCTTTTAACAGTAGTTCTTATATTGTTTTTCTCATTGATAAAAATTTTTTTAAGCAGGTCTACATAACTGTAAATAAGAACAGAGAAGATTTATTATAGGTACCTTAGTCATTTACACAGTCATTATAGGGTTCTTAATAAAACTGGTAAAATGAGTATTAATTTAGTTCTTTCAGGCCTCAACTGGCACCAGTGGAAGCCTGGGTCAAATTTAAGGGGTTGCTAACAAATATCAGGTCAAGCTGCTCAGCAGAAACCGAGGAAATTTGAACTAATTACACAGGCATTTAATGAGCTCCTCTCTGCCATCAGGCCTGCACTAGCAGTGCAGGAGCTTCAGCTCACCCCCTCCCCATGGCCTCTTGTAATGGCTGTGACTCTTCCCCTCCCCTTCAGACAGATTGTGTCTTCATCATGAAGTCAGATGGCAAATGGAGAGATGATAGCTGTGACAATGAAAGAGGCTACGTGTGCCAGATGAATTCAGGTGAGTTCTGTCGACCCAGTCTCCTAAAGAGGAAGAATACCTTGGTTAGATAAGATGAATATATAACCTGATGTGATTTCATCCAGCTTTGAGTCTCATTCTGAATCTCAAGCTTTCAGAGCTCCATCAGTGTTAAGCCAGTGCTGTTTCAAGTATAAATTATTTCATATAAATTGCTGGAGAGGAATCTCCTATTCTTAATTGGGATTTTGTACCTAATCATGAGTAATACTAGAGAATAATAAATGAAAATGCCTTTTTTTTTTTTTTTTCCTCAGTGAAGCATAAGAGGTTTAAGCATCCTGTCTAAGTGCAGTATAAATCATGTTCTTGCAGTGATCTGTCCATTCTCTTGGACAAATCTGAGGAGAGTATTTAATCCTCTCTCACAATTTCTACTGAATGCCATAATATGTGATGTCAATCAAATTGTACAGCTTCTTGGATGTATCTTCATTGTAAAAGAATATGGTTATTTTTTTACACCATTATTTTTTACTCATTATTACAAAATGAGTAATGAATGTTGACTCTACTCCTGTAGAATTTAAATTATACAAATCACAGCTGTCCAAGCATATTATGGGAGTAGAGAAGGTGAAGAACTGATAACAAAACACTTTTGCCTCAGCTTTATTAAAGTAAAAATTATTCCCTGATCCTTCACTTCAGTCAGTTCCTGCAGCCTGTTCACTCTCAACATAGCTAACATGCTTGTAAGAAGACCCCCTCCCCTCCCTGCACAGCAAAGATATAGTTTTATGGAGGCATTTTTAATTTTTTTATTCCAGTTCCAGCTCTTCTGAATACATTTACAATCATAAGGGTGGAAATATACATTGCCTAATTCAAATATGCAGGCATCATTCTGGCAACCCTTACAGACAGGCCAAGAAGTTGGAATGAACAGCAAGTGGTGATCAATTAAGATCAGGTCTCAAAGTCTAAGGTTGAGACTAGGGATTACAACAGTTAATGCCTTAAATGCCTTGTCCTAAATTCTACCCACCAGTAACCAGAAATAAATGTATACTCAGATATTCAGATTTAGTCAAATAACTTAAAGCACAGAATCTGAAATATGCAAACTTGACTGGACCAATCAAGTCTGTAGAAAGTATAATCTACTTCAGGGCATCCATGATTTCACTTATCTTATTACACTAACAAACTTGCTCCCTGTCTTGTAAGTTATGTTTGGCATTATTTTTGGGTTTGGGGGTGTTTTATTTAGTTTGTTTGGTTTTATTTAGGTTTTTGTTGTTGTTTTGTTCATGAGCTTAAAAAAATATTTTGATTTTTATTGACTTGAGCATTTTGACCAATTTTTTATAACCTGAGTGCTACAGAAGAGCATGTTTTAAATTCATCAACTCAGTTTTTCCTCTGTAGTTCCCTCACAGCCTGAATTGCCAACAACAAATTCAGCCTCTGTCTTTACTCGTTATGGTGACAGTAGATATTCAATCGTTTCATCTGAAATGCAATGGGAAGAGGCCAGAAAAAATTGCCAAGACAAATCTGCGGAACTTGCCAGCATTTCAGATGCCTACATCCATTCATTCTTGTGGATCCAGATGCTGAAATATGGAAAACCCGTATGGATTGGTCTTAACAGCAACATGGTGAGTGCTGGATAGATGGGAGGGGCAGGTGCTGAGGGAACTTGCCTGCTCTAATCGTCCTCTGGACGACCAGTTTTGAACAATTGTATTCTGAACAATTGTATTCTGAACGGCTTCACTGTGTAAATGCACAAAAATCTAGGGGTATTGTTAGAATGTCAAGGGTTTTCATCCACCAAACAGAGTGAAGAATCACAGAAAATGTTAGGCAAGAAGCAGAAGATGATAGTAGAAAGTTCTAGAAACAGTAACAAAAGTCAAGCTGCAGACTGAAAGTGCAGCTGTCATGAAGTGACTGTTGGCCATCCTGAAAGTCAAACATACAGGCAGATAATTAGAGCTATTAATATATTAATAGAAGCTTCTGTGAGTATTAGAGAGATATTTTAATATTTAAGCTGATGGTTTAATGTTTAATGTCAAGTAATCTTTATGCACAAATAACTCCAAATTTTAATCTAAATAAGGCAGAGCAGAGAGGAGAAATTCTCTGTAATTGCTTCTCTTGATGTAGGACTTGCTAAATACCTAAGGTTGTCTCATCTGACTTTCTTACCATATTGTAAAAGTTTGTTACTTCAGAAAAACCCTCCCAAAAGCAATGCAGTGTTGAACACTGTTCATATGTAGTTCTTGTATAACTCAAATTGCCCAGTGACATTGCTTAGAACAGTGAAAGGGGTTTTTAAAAATGTCCCCTCTTTTTTCAAAAAAAAATCAAATAGACATGATTATATTTACACTGTATTATGTAACAGAACTTTTTATGTTAAAAAAAATCTATAACCAGAATTCCTTTGTTTTTAGACTGGTGACTATTACAAATGGACCAATAACTGGAAAACGAGGTACACAAAATGGGCAGCAGGGGAACCAAAGGAAAACAATGCTTGTGTTTATCTTGATCTTGATGGTACTTGGAAAACAGCATCTTGCAATGAACGCTACTTTTCAGTTTGCATGATATCAGATGGTAAGCAAAAGCATGTAACAATTTTAAAGACACATTCCTAATTCCGTGAGCCTGTCTAGTCCTAGAGTTTTGCTCTAGCTTGGGCTACCCCTGCAGAGGACTATGTTTCAGGGTAGCATCTAACTCCCAGCAGAATGTGGACATTTGCTATTGGATGAGGTATGAATTTAGGCGCAGGGAAGGCTCTTGTGCAAATCCATATGGCTGCACTGCTATAATGGTAAAACTGTTTCCATAAGATGAAGCTCTATCTCCAGGTATGTCTTGCTCTTTACAAGACATGCGCATAAATCACACGAGTCTGTGTGTAACATTAGTGTGTGCTGGGTTTTGCACTGACTGTATGAACTTCACCTGGGGAAGGTCACGCATAAGTGTACACTGAGCTAAAATACAGCCAAGAGTTTCACTTCCATTCACTGTTGCTAGAGGTAAAACTGTAAGAGCCTTGGCAATGTGAATGTTACTTTTACTCTTTGCAGGTATATGCAGAGGCACGTTTACATCTAGATTTTGTAGAATCCTGCTGTTTTCCCTCTTTTATGTTTTAAGGCTGCGTATATTTGGTCTGCTTATGCAGTGCAAGATGCATCAAAGGTAATTGGAGTTGCACCCATGATCAGAAACAGTCTGATTTGGCAGAGGCATGCTCCACTGATGGATTTTTTTTCTATAAAGTGACAACATGAAGAGACAAAGCAGCCAGAAAACACGGGACTGTGGCATTAATAAATCATTTGCCTAAAACAGCTTTCTGTGTTGTGATAATGCAAATTTGAGATTTGTGTCATCCCTCAGGGTTTGCTTTCTGCCAAGAAAGTACTGCCAAAGCAGTTAGTTAGATGTTGCAGGATGCAGTTTGAGTCCTTCTCCTGAGAAATGTGATTTGAGAAATAAGATGCTTAACACTTTTGACTGTTTGGCTCTCCCTGCTCTCTGGGTTGGGGGAATGTGGGAATAGTTGTGAGTAGATGTTGAGACAAATAAAGCCAGGCGAGGGAAATCCCACACTATTTACACGTGTCATAGAATCAGAGATGACTCACAATGCAATACCAATTTCGTTAACATATGGTTTCTTTAGAGACAGCTCCTACTGACCTTGCTGAGCTGCCTGGAGACTGTCCTGAAGGAGATGAATTCCAAGCTTGGATCCCTTACCATGATCACTGCTACTACCTTGAAACATCAGCTGAGAGAACCTGGGCACTGGCCTCCCTTGAGTGCACTCGCTTAGGTGAGAGCCTTCATTATCGACTAAAAAGATTTGTACCAACGTTTATACAAAACTATCACAAAAAATGTAAAGATATTGATTTTTTTTTTTTTAAAAAGGGAGGTTTTTTTACCTACTAAGCTGTTCTAAGGCTGGCACAATGAAAATAAGCTGACAGAGTCACTTTGTACAGCCTTCTGTCCTCTCAGGTCTACAGCTTCCCTGTGTATGAATTCCCCATTATGTCCTGGCTTGTGGGACACCATCCTGGGGGCAGCAGTGGGGGCACAGCCTCTGAGTACCTCCATTGTCTTCTGCAAGAAGCAGTGCAGACACCAACAGAGCAGCATTAATACAGGAGCAGTTGTTTGTAAAGACTGAAAAAAGGAGGTCATTACAATGGTTACTCATGTAGGTTATGGTTATTTGCTTATTAATGCCTTTCAGGAGCTACCTTGGTTTCAGTAGAAAACATGGATGAATCTCACTTTCTGACTCATAAAATTCAACCACTTGGAAATAAAGTAGGAGGCTTTTGGATAGGACTTTACCAGAATGTGGAAGGTATGTCTAAATTTCAATTTTTAATGGAAAAATGCATTGCTAATATGAGAAAATCGAGAATTACAATACTTTTACAAAAAAACCCCATGGGTTTCCCCTGAACAGTGGCTTATTATATATATATAAAGTAAATTGGTGAGCTAAGGAGTTAAAATATTAATGAAATAGGTATGTTTTAATTTTTTTTACTCTGTGAGTTGCTCTTAGGCCAGTGGTTGTGGCTAGATAATGCTGTCCTGGACTTTGTTAACTGGGAGGAGAAAGAGTTGGATGTGGAGCATCAGTGTGTGGAAATAACTGCACCCTCTGGCTATTGGGACAAAAGCGATTGCTCTGCAGAAAAAGGATTTATCTGCAAAAAACCCAAAGGTAAATCCTCAGTGTGTCAGCCCTTAGTGACAGCCCTTCACCACAGCTCTGGAAGTAATTCCTGGCAGTTTGGTTTGGCATATCCCACTTCTCTAACCTTTTGTAGTTGCCTGTTTTTGCAGTCTGCAAGCTCTCCAAATCACTGTCTACATGGAAATGCAGTAATGTCCTGTACAGCCTAGGTTGAGAATGAAACTTTCAGAAACTTTTGAGTGCCTAACACAGGTGTTGATATGGCACCTGTCAAACACCAGTGCAAGGGTATGACTATTCCAAGAACTGATTATTGTAACAGTTATTATACCCTTGCAAGGAGGAATCAATGTGAATAATCAATCTTCCTCTTCCAGTTTGTTATTCTCAAAAAATATATTACTCCCCAACATACCAAACTGTCTTCATATTGGCCTGATTCAGTAATGCCTCAGGGATCCTAAAAGGTCACCTGTTTGTATTGCAATAATGAATGATATGAGGAATATTTCCATTCTAAATGAAAACTTCAAGTCAATAGAGAAGCTGTCTCATCAGCATTTCTGGAAAATTTCACTCAATACTGTATATACCAGACTAATTCCCAAGTGGAGATACAAAGGAAATTGTCTGCAAGAAAGCAGTATCATGTTATTCTTGTAACTTAGATGTTAAAAGTAAATTATCTAACCTAAAAAATATGGTAGGTAGCCGTCATTAAACCTTTGTACTTTCTTTTGTAGTAGCTGTGGGATCAGGTTTAATTTTCTAACTTTTGCATTGTGCATTGTCCCCAGTAAATCGTGGATAGCATCTCTGTCCTATGTTGAAAACCTTGTCATGGTTTGACACTGGCACAATGCCAGTGTCCCCATGAAAATGCAATCTCTCAATTGAATGCTGTGAGATGCAATCGAGGACAGAGCAAAGCAGGCCCAAGCTTAATAACAGAAAAAAACTTTATTAAGCTACTACTATAAAAGAAAGAAAGAAAGGAAAAAAAAAAAAAACCACACAAAGATCAAAATTAAAACCTTGCAAAGCATTCCTCCTCCTACCACCCAACTCCAACAAACCACAGTGAGACACAGCCTGGACCCCAATCAGGTTTCCACCCTCCAGACAATCAATACTCAGCCCATCGAGGGAGACAGGAGTCTCTCCTGTGCCACAGACCCCCCAGGAAACAAAGCTGCCACATCCTGTGCTTCTATGTCACACATGGCACCGCCCGGAGAAAAAGTTTGCCATGGTGACCCTTCTCCTTTCCATGCACAGTGCTCTCACCACCAATGCATGGATGGACAGACTGCTTTTAGGATTTTCCCTTTCAAGGATGTCCTGCCAAGAGGGGAGAAAACAACAGTCCAGTTTTTCATTGTTTGGGACCACAGTCCCCCCCATTTTCCATTTCCCCTGGGGCCGAGAGTCCAAGAACAGAGATCTTCTTCTCTTTCCTTTGAGGACAGGGGGCACCACCACAAACCCCCTAACTTTTTCTCTGTTCACTCCACTTTTGTCTTTTTCCCAGCTGAAGCAGGTCTCTTGACTCACTGGCATCCTCCCAAAACACAGTCCCTCTTGGAGGAGAAGATTGGTTCAGGTTGTGGCTAACACGGAAAAAGCCCAGCCAAAAGCCACTCCTTGTCCCCCTCCCATCTAGAATTTCTCCTTCCAACATCCCAGGGTCCAAGCTGTCTCTCTTCCTCTCTTTCAAACCGAGGAGGCGAAAAATTTTACAAGGCTTTCATTTCTCAAGGAAGGGTTAAAAGTCCCGACTCCCCTGGCTGGCTCTCTGCCTGGATTCTCCGGCTCCCACAGGCAGCTGGGCACCTTGCGGCCCCCCCCACCCTGCAGTGAACTGCTGACAAAATCACCGCTGCCTCTTTCTCCCTCCCTCTCTCTCTCGAGACTCTGAGGGGGTAGGAGTGGGGGAAAACGGAGACATCCCAGATTTCTCCACCCTTCCATCTGCAGGGGGTTCCAGTCCCTCCACCCTTGGCCCTACCTCAGTCAGGCCATGGGCCTTCCCCTCCCCACCCAGCCACGGCCAGGCAGGGGAGAGGCTGCACTGTACCCTGACCGGAGCCAGAGAGAAAGAGTTCTCCTGGGAATTCTGCTTTTAACCCCTCTGTGTTCTCAGAGGCGTGTCCACCTTCAACTGGTCAATATCCAAATTGACCTCTTCCTTCTGGAAAAATTCTTTTTCCGTGTCAAAACACGACAACCTCAAAAAAACCCAAAACAACAACAACAAAAACTGTCTGTAAAGCCATTTTTGAGATTCTATTATTCTGATGAAAAGTTGAAAAAATTTTATTTCAATGCTAAAGACATAGTAGGTGGTGAAAAAATAACTGAAAATTTGGGGTTAACATTTAAATTTTCCAAGTAGTCTCTAATTAGAAAAAGATGCTGAACTGTAACCAAGAAATAGTCATCTCCCATGCACTGTTAATATCTGTGCTTAAAGCAACACATGCCCATTGCAGTAAATCAATTAATCCTTATTAAAGACTTACTAAAAACATCCAAAATACATTCCATCCTACATAGTACTAAAATAATAAAGAGTCTCAAAAGTTCATCTGTTGAATCATACAGAGCTCCCATATATGCTATTTCCTGCCTTAGGGGGGATTACAGTTGTTTTGTATAGATTCATTTTGCATTCTGCTTTGCTTTCACTTTACATTTCGCCTTTATAAATTCTCCTTTAGGTATCAAGGGTGTTTGCAAACTGTAATGTAGAAAAGCCAAAAGGAAAAATATTGTCATGATAATTCAGAATTCTATGTGTATAATATTTCATTTCTGAGTGCCAAACTGTTTTGGTTTTTTTTTTGCACTTCTTCAACAGCAACAAAACAATGTAACTAAGATTTTTAATTTTTCTCAGTCTCTATCGTACACAGAGGTGAATAGGAAGATTGTTCATGTGATTCAGTAGGCGTTTTCTTGGGAAGACATTTAGGAACCAAAAATTTTGTAAGAGCTAGACATGCAGATCTCCCCAAAATATGCCATTTAAAACTAATCTCCAGAGTGTTACATCATATTCTTAGCACATCAAAATTAATATTTCAGGAAAAATATGAAGAGGTGTTTTGAATGAACATAGAAAACAGTCAGTATTTTCATGTTGGTAATATAAAAACAGTATAAAGTTTCAAAAGTGAATAAAGGAATGTTAAGTAGGAAGGTGAAAGCTTAGCAATGTATTTTTTGCCTCAATTTGTTGTCTTTTATAGCAGACATATATATTATTAATGCGATGGTAGAACTTCAGGGGTTTTATTCTGTGCTATTTTTGCAAACAGTCAAACATAAGATTCTAATAAATTGTCGTATGATTTCTCTCTGAAATTCATTGAAGTTGATCCGAATGGGAGTCCTATAAAGGAAAAAGGTAAGAGCTTTCATAAGAAAATTAAGAAAAATCTAAATAGAGGAAGTAGTCAAAATTAGCTTCCCCAAACCACTCTCTTTTAGAGAACAAGTCCTACTGAGGGTTGCACAGTTATCAATCACTTGGAGTGACCCCACGGTGCCTTTCACATGCACAGGAGCACTTACCTGTTTTTGGCCAGTGGGACTGCTGCAGGGCTAACCCTGAACTGGCAAGCTCAGCCATGACCAGAAGAACTTGGGAAGAACTTTGAGAACAGCTGCAGAGTGCTTTAACTTGGCTGTTGGAAACTATGTAGATGTATATGAAAGTTTCTTACAAAGATTATATTGTTAATCATGTACCAAAATATTGTAAAACTAATTTCCAATAATTAGCTTCCCACATCCATCTAAAGAATACATTTTCATTACATTCATAAAGCATCCCTTGCATGCATTGTACATTACTGTACTCCAGATCCACTAAAACCATGTTAGATTTAGGAACAGAGGCTGGCTACTGAGTAGCAGCAATTCAGGGCTCAGATTTACAGTCTTCAAGTTCAGGCAGGAGAGAGCATCTCTTTCGTGCTTTTCATGTTGTATGTGGAAATAAAAACTACTATGGTTTCTCACAGTTATATGGATTCATTTCAGGCAAGGAAAAGAATGAAGAGACTCGCTCACCTGTTCATGTCTCTGTTTGGCCACTCATTTTCTTGGCTGTTTTAACTGTTTTTGGAGCTGGCATGGCAGCCTATTTCTACAAAAGAAAAAGACAAAACCAGCTCTCAACAGATTCTGGCAATGAAACACTATTAAGATGATGTCTTGGTGACAGAAGAACTGGTGAGAATGGGTCCTGTGGCACGTTACTTGGAGCAGCAAATTACTCACTGGAATTAAAGGATCTATCTGTTAAAAGTCTGTAGTGAGATCTAGTGTAACCTTACATTAAACATTACACAAATTAAATCACTTTCCTCTTTAGCACTAGCTGGTTTTTTTATCATGCATATTTTACAAAATCAGAATTAGAGTTTGATGTTATAATTTTGTAATGGTCAAGATGTTCTCAAGTGCCTTAGTATGGAGGGTCATGCAAAAAAATTTGTCAGACAATTACGTGTACTGAAGAAGGACTATGAAAGTCAACTAGTGAGAATTAATGTCCAATGAAGTGCAAATGAAATTTAGAACTGCATTGCTGTGACATTGTGAACACTAAAAATTCTCAAAAATTAGAACCTGTCTAAATCTTTTGGAAACTTGAACTCACTGATCCCCACAAATTTCACTGCCTTAGACCAGTACTTCTATTGTTCTTTATGGCTAAATCCTATTAAACTCATAAAACTGCTTCATATTCTTTTCTCAGAAAACTTTGGGAAAGAAAACCTTGTCATGTTCATTTTCCTCTATAAAAAACACAGTTCATATCAGCAAGAATATTAAGATCAGTTATAAGTTGTCATCAGTTTTCAATTCCATGGTGTGGTTTTTAACTGTATTATGTTCACTTACATGAATTCTTACCCTGACATTCTTGCTTAATTTTTGTTAATGCTTTTAAAATAAATAAATAAATAAAATTTTTATTAGTATAATTTTCAGCTTCAGCATTCCCTGTGAATCAAGTGATGGAAAGGGGAAGGGGGGGGGGGGGTGTTGCGCTCCTGTCAGTACAGTAACTCTTTTGTCAATAAGAAAACAAGCTTCTCTCCTCACCACTTTGAATTCAGCACCAACTTCCCATTTTCAAATGCAAGAAAAAGGAACTGGAAACTAAGGAATGCAGCAGATGGTTCTGTACTAGAAGAGTACAGTATTAGAAGAGTCTCTCTGCAAGAGACTCAATTTTAGATGTCAGAAAAACAGAAGAAAGCACTACAAGATAGCTTTTAAATGAGTTGTAAATACAATTAAGAAACTAAACACTTTATGAGAAAAAGTGCTTAGCAGATATCCTCAAGAAAAAAATCTGCCCTCCCCAGGCTGCACAGAGTCTATTGAGCAAGCTGGAAAGTTGGGAAAAAGAATAAAAACAAACTAAAACAAACCAAAACAAAACCCCAAACTAAAATAAACTTATGAAACTGCTTTCCTAAGCACTGAACTCTGGTTTTCTTGGTGTAAAAACAAGCAAGAGGGTTGGACACTGCTGAGAACAGGTTATTGCAGCACACAAGATACTGACCCAAAAAAGTTTGCAACTGGCATGAAGCTGGTTGGTCATGCCAAATGGGGAGCTCTGAAGTACTCAATTCCTCTTTTAGCCTACCCAGATTTTGCATTAATCTTTCCCCACCACTGTAGCCCTGGATGAATCCTCACAAGCAACCATTTATATGAGAGGGATAAGAAAGCCCTGTTTGAACTAGACCCACGCTGGTGCTTAGTGAGGAAAATTGGAGAATTGGGCAGGAATTGTTTCCTCCAATTATTTCCTCCAAGAGATTCAAGAATCTCTTTCTTGAGATTCCCTTTGTCAGAGCAATTTCATTTTGTTATTTTAGATGTATCT
Source organism: Lonchura striata (assembly GCF_050655825.1). Lineage (NCBI taxonomy): Eukaryota > Metazoa > Chordata > Aves > Passeriformes > Estrildidae > Lonchura > Lonchura striata. The sequence goes on along the minus strand of NC_140704.1, from coordinate 20,398,166 downwards.
GAAATATGATTCCACTCAGGAAAGTCAACTTCTCTTTGTGCCCCACCACATTGGTGCCTGTAGCACAATTCAGCTCTATGACTTACAGCTACTCTTGCAAGCCAGGCTCATGCTAAGCCCTCCCTCAATGTGACCTGCAAATAAAATAGTTCCTATTAAATAATTCATTAAATTCCTAACTTTGCTCTAATCCAGACCCTTTTTTTCCAAAAATGTTTTTCTCTCCTACTACTTTCTACAGCCAAGTCAACAAGTTTGTCTGGTTCTTGCAATAATTTCCCCCAACATTCTTTTAAATACAAAAGCAACATTAATTGCTCCTCCTATGACATCTACTGTTCAGCTTCTATATATATGTCACTACTGGCTTTTTCACTTCCTGATTTTTTTTTCAGTTTTGTTATCACAACTTTTAATTTCACTCATGTAAATAAACAAAAGGAATAGCAGGACTTGTGGACATTTGCAGTAGGGCTTTGCAGCATATTTGTACAAAAACTGCCATGGCAGTACAAGTCTTCAGATGAGAAATTTGCTCACAGGTTAAAAGGATTTTTCCCAATTTAGCTTGTCTTTGGCTTTGTCTTGAAACAGCCTCATTAGGAATTTCTCAGATAGAGAAACACATCCTTTTACTTTACAGATTGGTAAAGTTTTAAAGTATTCCAGGAAAAAAGTTTCCTTGCTGTTACAGGAAAGCTTACCTCTAGACTACAGTATTGAACATCACTTTTTTCAAGTCTTTGACAAGCAATTATGAAGAACCCAGCCCCAAACTGGGATCAAATAAACCAGCGTAATCATGCTAAATTTGCCTCAAAGTAAGCAAGAATTCATAATGCACCAAAACCTGCAGTTTCTGCAGAGTTTGCTCACTTTCTTCTATATATATAGTGCTATGACATTATTGCAATGTATTGAAGTACTGGGATTTTGTCTCTGTTTGTTTCTGAGATGTAAGGGTTAAAACAGAGGACTTTAACTGATGATATTTCAGTGCAGGTTTCTTGTCCCCAATTCTCAAATTGCTTTTCCAGGTCTATCCTGTATAGCACCCCAACAACTAACCTGAATTAATATTAGCAATGCCACAGAAGATGACAAATGTCTCCACCTCTACTTACAAGGATGGAGACTTCAGTTTTGGAAGGGACTTGCTCCTCAAAGAGAGCAGTGTTTACAGTGTGCACTGCAGTTATTTCAAAATACCATGTGACAGGACATCTCCTTATTTAGAGTACAGAGCTTTATCCATCAACCCGTTGACATAGAGAAGGACCCATTGCTATCTGCAGAGAGAAGGATTTTTATATACTGCCAAACTTCTAATCCAAGTTTTGGTAGAAGAATGAGGAACAAGTTACATTTGCCATGAGTTTCTCCAGGTTTCTAGTTTTTCTTTCCCTCATGCAATGCTCACTACAGTCATCAGGTAAGTTTCCTGTTAGTTTTTTATTAAACTAGATATAAAAATGTTTTACCTTGGGCAGCTTTACAGTTTTAATGCATAGATTGATTATTTTGTATGTTTTATCAGATTTGATACATGATATAAAGAGTATATCAGGTACCCTGGCAGTTCTTGATTCAGAGAATAAAAGGGGGGGTGTGTAGGATGGAAAAATTGAGGTAATAAGAAAAGGATTTTTAAACGGAATTTCTTTCCATGGAAATATTAAATCAGATGGCATTGTGTGGGATGGAAATGAAAGATGAGGAAGCATGGACCTCTTTCCATTTACCTTCCTCATCACACCTATGGTGCAGTGATCAGTCGAGGGATATACATATTTCCATGATAGTTGTGTGAATTTCTCTTTCTGCCCCATGACACGAGGTATAAGAAGGAAGAACTGGCTCCTCCCCTTCAGCCTCAACAAATTAGAAGAACAGTTCTACTCTGAAGATATTTATCAGTCATTTGGTATAGTTATAGAGAGAAATGGTAAAGCAGTAATGTGTGGAGAACTGAGTGGAGGAATGAGTTTGCATGAATGTGAGACTGAGAGTCTATATCAGAAATTTCACTATGAAAGAGCATTCCCATTATACTGTAATAGTTTAACAATATGAATAATTGTTAACCTTAAATAATCTGAGTTTAGGATGAATCTGCAAGAGTTCTCCAAGTGGAGAAATGTGCAACTGAAACCTAAAGTTTTCACTGTGCAAATATGCTCATGACAATCTGGTCTATGTTTTCTCTGGTCAGTCACCCTTTTTCTTTCAATAGTTAAGGAATAGGTGAGGTGAAAGAGTGGTTATGGATAGAGTAATCAAGCAAATAAACCAAACTTACTGAGCTTTACAGAGAACAAAAATGCAGTGAACTCGCTGTTGTTTCAGTTTTGTAACTTTTCACTCCTCAGGAAACACAATGCATCATCAACTTTTCATCACAGAATTTGACTTGTCTACAGTGTATATGTATCAAATTCTAACCACAGTATTTAAACTTCTAATTTTACTAAAATATTTTATTTAAAATCTGTAGCTACTCTAGGAAGAAAATTATAATGAAAATAAATTTTAAAAGATTGCATAACTTCTCAACTTAGATAGAAAAATATATAATATATAGATCCATTATTAGAAGTTTAGATATATTATTTTTTTATTATTTTCATGTGCTTTAACAATTTTTTTCCCCCTAGTTACTTTTACACTACGAGGAAATGCCAATGGACAGCCTTGTGTATTCCCTTTCAAATACAACGATAAGCAGTACAATGAGTGCACAGATGCTGGCAGGTCAGATGGGCTGCTCTGGTGTGCAACAACTGCAGATTTTGACACTGATAAACTCTATGGATTTTGCCCACTAATAAGTAAGTTTTGCATTTTATTCATTAACTTGTCATGAAATGTTGAGTAGACCATCTCCTGGGCTACCAGGTTTTTTATGGGCCACCAGCTGCACAGCTGCCTGACTGTCCTTGTTAGAGTAGCCCAAATGAAAATCACCTCACTGGACACTAGTACCAATAGCTGAGAGCTCTCTCTGCTGTGAATGGAGAGCAAGAGGTGCCACTAAAGATTGGTTCAGCCCAGAAAGGTTCTGACTCAAATGCTGGAGGTGACTGTTTCCCTCTGTGAACCAGAGGGGTGAAGAGGCTCTTTTTGGGACTTAAGTGTATGACACGAATAGAATGAATTTAGACATCTATCTTATTATTTATACTTTCACCTTCTTTTCAAAAATTCCCATTTCTCTTCATTCCTTAAGCATAACCTATAGGTCAATTTTCACTTAAACTGCTATTTTCTAGTTTTTTCCCTTTAATTTTCTATCTTGTTCTAGTTTCCTATTGCCAGTCTATACAAAAATGCTGTGGTGAGAATTATCTTCCTCTCCCAGCTTTGTTCTGTCTTCTGCACTGAACTTAAGTTTGGATCCTTCCAGCTGAGGACACAAACATTAGTCTCACTCACCAATGCCCATCCCAATAACACAGCAGTTTCACCAGGTTTTGTGAATTGCTCTGCAAAGACAGCAGCTGAGATGTAAATTGTTGTTACACAGAGTTCTTCTGTTGTTTCTCAAGCTGTCAAAGGCCACCTTCTGTCATTTCTGGAAAAACTGCTTCTCTTGATGGTGAGCTAAGAGGGAGTTCCTACCCATTCCTACCCTGGAGGCTCTTCATGCCTCCAGGGTCATAGTTCACCTACACACTTGCTTTTCTCCTCTGACTTTACCCTGGAATCTCTTTATTTCAATCAATAGATATGTCTGGTTTACCTAGAATTGCATTTGCAGTATGAGAAAATTCAAAAGCAAGTACTGGGAAAAAATTCACTCCATTCTAAAAATATAGAAATTTTAAATATTTTTAATTTAAAAGAAATATGCAGTTTTCTAATTTGATGCCCAGAATTATTTTTTTTTTTTATGATGCTTAGCGTGCATCTTTAGAGATTTTGCATTGTACATTTTATTTTCTTTTAGTTGGTATATGTGAATCCACTAGAACAGTGCTCTATGTCACTTCTTCCAGACGACACAGAAAGATTTTGGACAGAAGATGCTTCAACTGGCATTCACTATCAGATAAACTCAGAATCAGCTCTAACATGGCACCAAGCAAGGAAAAGCTGTCAGCAGCAAAATGCAGAACTACTAAGCATTGCAGAGACTCAGGAGCAAGCATATGTAGGAGGTAAAAGGATAGAGAACAGACTTTAAAAAATGCTGTGGTGAGGCAGGCTGCCTTGTCATCTGCCTCAGCCAAGAAAGAGCACGGGGTGTCACGGGTGGCTGGGCAGCCACCAAAGGGAGATGGTCTGAGCTGCCCTTCCACTGCCTGGGGGTTTTTATGAAGCTTTGGTCACAAACTCTTTGGGAGTGAAGTGTGCCCATGTCCCATGTGTGCTGTGAACATGGGAGCTCCTGCAGCTCCTGCAGTCAGCCCCAGGGGAAGGGTTTCCTCTGCTCACCTTTATGCAAGGGCACTCAAACCTGACCAGGGCCTCTAATTTACCTTTTTCCACTGTTTTTCAAGGATTATTAATATTTTCAGGAGAACATATGATGATGGTTAAATTTGTCCTAGTATGGGTACATTTGCATACATAAAATCAAAATAACTCCAGTGGATTTCAGGTACAGGTATCATGGCATCTGTTTGATTATAAATAGTGTAAAGGAAGCTTTGAAAGGATTCCCATAGGAAGAAAAAATTGGAAAATAACTTATTGACTTTTTCTTTTACTCCATGAAATTTGTTACAGAAGACTTCTAGCAGCATTCCCTTATGAATATCAGGGCTTTTTTACATGTTTGTTTTCTAATAAAAGCAAGTGAGAAAAATAAAGTTATATTTAAATAATGAAAGAAGATGTTGATTTGCCCTACTAAGATCTGTAGTAAATCAATATAGATTCATTTACAAATTTTACTTTTTGTAATCAGTGCATGTCAGTAATGCAGAAAGCACCAGTTTGGGACTGGTTTAAAATTAGAAATATGAATTTATTACTTTACACTTAATTTCTTTTAGAATTTCTTACTATGAATAAGAATAGAGAGATACAACTGAGGGATTTTTCTTTTCTAATTTAGAGCTAACAAAAGAATTTAGTTTTGCCTTCTGGATTGGATTGAACGCTTTGGATTTCAACAGTGGATGGCAATGGGCTGGGGGCAGCCCTTTCAGATATTTAAACTGGGCTCCAGGTAAGAGATATATATATTTTGTAATCTTTTAATTAATTCTGATAAGACACCAACTAATAAAAACTGTCCTACCTAATTTTATTTCAGGAAAGTCCATTCTGATTTACAATAGCTCAAGATCTAGACCCCTATTTTAAGACTAACACTTTCAAATTACAAAGTTCATTGTGGATATCAGTTATAGCATTTTATTCTATTCTTATCTAAACAGAGAGCTTGTTTATGAAAGCAGAGTGTCATTTGGAGTGATACATAACCCTACACATCAAAAATCAGAATTTTCCATAACATGTTGTTCACAAGTGTGAATATAAGTCAAATATTCCAAAGGTAGCAAAATATTTAGCAAATAATATCTCTGTGTTGTTTGGAGAATTTCTAAACACTATTGAGAAGCTTAGGGAGCCAGCTTATAATTCCTCAACAGTTTATGCAAAATTGCACTGGGCCACAAGTGAAATGGAGTGGGTTTGTAGTGTTTTTCATACAGGGCAAGTTCTTTGCTTTGCTTTTTGTGTTTTTTTGGTTCTCTGTTTGCTTTATGCCATGAGTATTCCAAACTGTCTCCTGATTTGGAAAAGTTTCAAGGTGTCAAAGGAAAAATTAAACTCTTCTCTGAGTTTTCAAGAGCTTTATCAGGAAATTTGCTTTGCTGCTTACAGAGGTTTGTACACACTGCAAAAGAAAAGAAAAAAGCTATTTCATAGGAAAGCAGAACTGTGAAACTCTTGAAATATAGGGAGGATAATATAACTTAAAACTCAATATTCAAAAGTTTGGAAGTTTTAGACACAAGATAAATGTCCACATTCAGCAGTTCTTCCTGGAAGAACCAGAGTGCCAGGCAAACAATTAGACATTTCCCAGAACTGTGCTGAGAACAAAGTCAGTGAAGGGTCATTATTTCTCTCTCAGAGTATTGACTAAATGTAGCATTGTATAAACTTCAAGGCAGTTATCCTGTAGGGAGGGGCTTCTTCCTATTAGTGATTCAAGGAGTCGTAAAAAGTAGATGTTTCCACTGGTAATATGATGTTTCTGTTAATATTTTTATTAATTCCTTGCTGTGAGATTCTATTTTGTCTCTTACTTAAAGGAAGTCCTTTCCTGCTCCCTGGGAAAATCTGTGGACTGTTGAATCCCAGAAAGAATGCTAAATGGGAAAACCAAGCATGCAATCAGAGACTAGGCTACATTTGTAAAAAAGGATCCTTCCGTTCAAAGCCTGATACTATGCCCAAAGGTAGGTTAGTCAAATAAAAAGAAAGGTTTTCATGATTTCTAGAAAGACAAACTTGTTTGCAACATTATATTTCAATGAAGATATTACAAACCTTAAAAAAACACAGCTATACATGACACACAGATTTTATATGCCATCTTTATTCTCCCTTTGTGTATTAATTAAGAATATTATTATTTTGTTCCATCACTCTATCATTCATTCTTGCAAGACAGATTGTAGACGCTTCATCATGGTAGCCAGAGCCAAAAGGCAAATTTTCATAAATATGGTAGAAATATTATTCTCATTTGCTCCAAATGAGCAAATTGGAATATGAGCAAATGCCTGCAATTACTTGTATATCAATGAAAAAAGTCCTCCTCTGTCTGATGACTGCAGTGCTTTGGTTTCATATGAACAGAGCAGGAGCAGCAACAACACTGACACAGACCTTGTTGCATGTGTGGGGCACCCCAGCTCACCAGCACGGCTGTGAACATGCCCCATGTGAGGGGGATCCACTGGAGACTGTCACCTGGGAATGTTGTACAATCTACTTTTAAGGAATGAGCTACACTACAGAAAGCAGACAAATAAATTCAGAGAATCATTACTCCAATAATAACATTAAAAAGAAACACAGGATTCTATTTTTACAGCAACACCAAGCTACGTTTTTAAAAATATAAGTTATAAAAATGCCACTGAGAGGATATGGAAAGTCCCCACTAATTTACAAGGTTTACTGACCTGCAGTTGTCAAAAAACTGCTTCATGCTTTTACATACCTGAAAAGTGTTTGTTTGTGAGAAACCAAAGACCAGCAGGCAGAGCCAGTGTGAGTTACCACAGTCAGCACAAGATCGAGTGGCTCTGTGGGACAAAGAGAGGAGAGGCTGATGTCTGCTTTGTTTTTTCACAGATCATTATTTCAAATTGCAATTCTGAAGTAATGTGGACATTTTTCAGTGGTTCTCTGTTTAAGGAGAATTCATTCTATTTACATATTTAGCATCCTGTGCCTTAATGATATTTGCTTTTAATTGGAATGTATTTTGTGTTGCCAACTACAGATTTATGTTTATTCATATATTTCCATTTTTGTAAAGAGTACTCAAGAGACCTCATTCTAGTGTCCTCTATTTTCCTCTTGTTCTGAAAATCTGTGTTCTGATTTTAGGGGAATTGAGGCCTGTTCAGTGCACAGATGGCTGGTGGCCATATGCAGGTCACTGCTACAGCATTCACCGGCACCCCAAAACATGGGAAGATGCTCTGTCTTCTTGTAAAAAGCAAGATGGAGATTTGGCAAGCATCCACAACATTGCTGAAAATAGCTTTCTAGTGTCACAGCTTGGTTACAGTGAGTATATATATGTAGGCCTGTATTGTATTTGCTCCATCTGTGACATAAAAGCTGAACTTCATATTAAAGTTTAATGCTTTCTCTGAAATACCAAAATTGAAAGACTGAATCTGATTTACCATGCTCCTTTATGTTGCTGCTGTTGCATAAATACAGAACTACATCTATGTTTATCAAGGTATAATCCATGCTGTAAAACACTATAAAGGAGGAGAAGAAAAGAAAAAAAACAAAGGTATTCTTTCCAGAGACACATAAAGATCTCTAATTATTGCACTTTTGGCACCTAAATTCTATGTACAAGACTTTAGAACTGAGCTACAAACCTAGAAGATAAGCTTCTTACTGAGATTCAAACCTCTGGCTGATGCTAACCTCTTGCTACATATCCCCCTAAGAAACCAGTATTTTTCACTTCTGATATTCCTTGGATTTATAGTAACCAGTCCTGACACTGCAGATGCTGTCCTTGGTGAACATAAGTCCTCTCATGTCCTGGCAGGTGTCTCCATGGCTTGGACTCAGTGTGATCTCCTGAGAGGTGGGACACCCACAGCCATTCAATGTCTTCATGCTCAGGACCATTTTGTTGTTCTGAATCACAGAAAGCTTGCAAAGATCTTCTGTCAGCTGTAAAGAGCCTTATGCTCATTAAAATCAGCATTTCGGCATGGAATCAGATGGGTTTTCCACAACACATTTCTTATAGAGATCTGAGAGGAAACAGCACTTTTATAAAAGCACAAAGACCACCTCTTGTGTACTACATGCCAAATGTATCACCCCCTGCTTGTTCTGCATGTGAAAGCATTCACTGCACAGTGGAGAGTAACCAAACCTATTTCTTGTCATGCTTCAGAGCCAACAGAAGAGCTGTGGCTGGGTCTGAACGACCTGAAGTCTCCCTTCTGCTTCGAGTGGAGTGACAGGAGCCCTGTGACATTCACCAAATGGCAGCGCCGGCATCCCGCCTGCACCAGCGGCCTGGAGGCGTGCGTGGCTATGAAGGGGCAGGTATGGCATGCACTCATCTTACAGCAATGCAGCTGCTGGCTGCATCAACCCAAAATCGCTTCTGTGCTTATTCAGGTATCATTCCTTATGTTATCTTGAAGTCGTTTTGCTCCAAAATTTGGTATCAACCAGAAGACAAGTTCAGAGGTCAGGAGATATCAGAAGGAGAGGAAACATTTTCCTAGTACCCCCTTCTGAAATTCCTTGTCTGGTGAAAATTCTGATCCAGAAATTTTCCATTAAATTATTTTCCTTGGTTTCAGCAAAGAAAAAGTTTAAGATCTGGGAGAGGAATAGGGATGAACTAGTTAATACCCTATGTGGATACCATAGGTGCTCTTTGCATACCTCATATTCCAGTCAGATAGACATTTTTGTCCCTCAGTGTCACCTCACTGGGACATGGCATCTAGGCACAGAGACCTGGCACTAGGACATGTTTCTTCAGCTGTCATCTACCTGCCAAAAAACTAATATAAAATTCTATAGTATTTCTGACTGCTTGACTCACAAACTTTATTTTCTTGCAAGATGTCTTGCAAGATGTGATTGATACATTTACCTTTGATTGTTTGATACATTACATGTGCATGTGTATGCACATGTATGCACACACAAAAAGTGTCATGAATTTGAAAGAAAAACATTTAAAATGGTAGTATGAAATGCATGCTGTTATTGAGAGAACTTTTATGTCATAGAAAAATGTCAACATTTTTCAATATTAGGGACCAAAAGAATTGGTCCTAAATCAGATTTTATGGGTGGATGAGGGAAAAGTTCTTCTTAAACAGGCTATATTTGTTTAAAGCAATCAGTGCATTCAGATTATTTGATGGATAAAATAATTAGATTTACTGCAACCCTAGCAGATGTGCATTAGTTCAGTTTAATGAATCTTTTTTTTCCAGCAGTGTAGTGAAATAATCCTGCTCCAAGAGCAGATCCTACCAGCTGCAGGTGAGATGGATCTTTACAAACCCTTTCATTTAAAAGTTGTGATAAGAAGTAATGTTGAGACTTCAAAATGTTAATTTCCTTCTTTCATCTCAAAACAGCATTAAATGAATCTTAAACTAGTATGCTTATGTGTTTATTTGTCTTAATGAATCTCCAGCTCGCCTTGTGAAGAAAGGGAAAAATCATTAGTTTGCTTATGAGTGCCTTTCCTTGACATTTGCTCCTTCTCCCTGCTATTCTAGGATGGATACTGGGCAACTGACGTTTGTAATAAGCAGCTTGGTTACATCTGTAAGAAGAAGCCTTCATCACAATCCTCTGAAAAAGAGACAATTGAGGACCCAGGCTGCCAGAAAGTAAATGCTCTCTCATAAATAATAATCCTTGAAAAAGTGTAGAGGAATCAATTTACTAGTTCTTGCTTCTTTTGGATATTGTCTTTGTATCTTATAGAAAATCTCCTGTTGAGGCAATCTGGTCTTTTCCTGCTAGCAGTTTACTAATTGATGAGCATTTTCCATTTCTGTTCTGAAAATTTTCAAGAAAGTTGAGATTCATGTACGTGTAAGTGAATAATGCCTTGCCCTCCATTCCCAGATGAGCCACCTTGTGATTCGGAAAAGCATTGTGTCTGTATTGGTCAGCAGAGATCTCTGTAAGAGCAGGAAGAAGTGAGGTTGTTTTACTGATATTCCTCCTTTCTGCTCTCCCTGAATACAAGCACTTCTGGATTCCTCTTGGCTCAGAAAATCTCTTAACTCCTTGTACTTGGGAGTGACAGGGACAGCTTTGGGGGCTGTGCTTGCATGTAAAGTCATTTCTGTATTGCAATATTTTGGTATTTCGTTATGTCTGATTGTGCAGTTTTGGAAAGCTGGAGCTGCAAGCCCCCTGAATAAATCACGGGCTCCTTATAGACTCAGTTTGCATAATCTCAACCTTACAGGGCACTGGAAAGCCACAGCAAACAGCAGTCACAATTTTCTTTGCAAAGTCATGTAAGCAAAAAAGAGATGGAAACCGAGATCTTAATGTCATCCCTTAAACAAAAAAGCCTCCTGTAGGAGTGAACAACATTAAAAAAGTGCTTCTATTTACTAACAGATCAGCCCAGTCTCATCTTAGTTTTAAACTCAGCTGCAACAAATTGAGCATTTAATATTTATACACACAAGAGCAGAAAAATTCCTACATTGAAGTATCTTTCCATTGCACATTAAAAATGTTATGTTTGTCACAGGGTTGGAAAAGATATGGTTTTCACTGTTACTTGGTGGGTTCTGCGCTTTTGACATTCTCAGAAGCAAATAAGACATGTGAACAGAGCAAATCTTATCTAGCTACGGTGGAAAGCAGGTGGGAAAATAACTTCTTTATAAATCAATGCTTTTAGTGGAGAAACTTGCAAGAATTTTCCATTTTTTTAATTAATCAAAGTATTTTATCAGCATTTTCAAAAAATATTATTTTAGCAAGGCATGCAAAGATAATCCCTGCAAGAAAAATAAACCCAAAGCAAACACCTCAATGTTGTAGGGCTATCTACTTAATTCATCACAGCAACTTTCAAATTTGGGGGCTTCTTGAACTAAACAGTATCTTTTTATTTTTCAATTCATAATTAAAGCAACTTCTGTCTTTGGTGGGGTTTTTGGTTTTCTTCTTTGTTGTTTGGTTGGGTTTTTTGATTTGCTGGGATTTTTGAAAGAAGATTTTACAATTTTCATCTACTTGCTCTCATAGTCTCTCATGATAGGAAAGCTTTAATAAAAATATTTTCCTAAACTACTTTCTAAGTCAAATTCTAAACAAATGTAGGAAATGTTCCCCAGAACCTGCCCTCTCCCACAGCCAGAATGTATCATCTCTAATCTACCTACAACCCTGTCAGGCTTCTGAGGCTTCATGGCCCCTGAAGAACCTGACTGCCTTCAGATTGGTAGCAAAGCTGACAGCTTGCTCCTGTCTTGATGGTCTGTTTGAAGCACCTCAAACATTTGGAAAGACAGTGAAGAGAGCTGACTACAACTAGAAGCCCATGGGAGCAGCAATTTGTGATGTTTAAGATGCCTTCAGAAAAAGTACAGGGAAAGTTGCCCCTCATGAAATTCTTTTGACTGCAGTTTAAAGACTAACAGGATTTTGCCTAGACTTCACTGAAGAGCTGCTGTTTTGGAGTCATGTTAAAACTCTGTTTTTATCACTTAGATTAATATTGCACACTAACAGGCTGTGAATTAACACTGTTTCCCATTGCAGACATGAGCAAACCTTTCTGATTAGCCTGACGGGGCTGAGTTCTGAAAAATATTTCTGGATTGGTCTCTCTGACACAGAAGAAAAAGGGAGTTTCAGGTGGACCAATGGAGAAACTGCTCATTTCACACACTGGAACACAGCTATGCCAGGTAAGCTCTGCATGGGCTCAACCCCTGCAGAAGTGCAGCTGCAGCTCTCAGGTTTGTGCTTTCATTCCCCTGGGTAGAAATTAGAGTGGGCACTATGATCTGTGCCTGTAGCTGTGGGTGGCCAACACCACCAGTGTGTCACTGTGTCTGACAGCAATGCCACCAGCACAGGCACAGCTGAGCTGCAGGTGTTGGTGTGAGCCAACCTCCTGCCAGGGTGTGCAGAGACAGATTTTGATAGGTTAGACTGAAGGCAGTACTGTGTAGGAGTTAACAAGGTCCATGGTATAATTATTATTGTCATTTTTAACACCGGACCAGTTAACAACTCATCAGCTTTATAAAAATTATTCTGGATGTTTTTTTGACCCACAATGTGCATAGGTGAGAAGTGAGCAATGAGCATGCAGCTGTTTGGCATTTCAGCAATACAGCTGAGCAGCTACCTGTGAGCTCTTGCCTTCACACAGCTAGTTATGCCTTAGGAGAAACCTGCTGTACTTGACATCACCCTTCTTGAAATTGAGTTATCAGGATATTAAGAACTCCAAAGCACTTGTCAGGTCATCTATTACATATGTAAATTTAATCAAGGGCCATTTTCTCCCTGATTTGTTTTCTGAAGCTGCAAATCTCTGGCTTTGGTAACACTGTGTCTTTGGGACTCATCTCATCGGTCCATATCTGGCCTCTGGTAGTTGACATTAAAAATAGTTTATATCCAGGATATTTTTAATATTCATAATCTGCATCTTTCTTTTCATAATTTTCAATTCATAAAAACAAAGGTCTCATTCCTTAGGCAGCAATTAAGGCTTTGGTTTCACTCATTTCTTTTCCACATCACAAAGGGAAAGAGCAAGGCTGCGTTGCCATGAGAACAGGAATTGCAGCTGGATTATGGGATGTTGTTAGCTGTGAGAAGCCATGGAATTATCTTTGCAAACGGTGGGCAGCAGGAGTGCCCCATCCTGCTCCAGGACAGGTGCCTGTGGCCGCGTGTGCCCAAGGCTGGGACAGAGCCTCCCGGGCAGACTCGTGCCTCAAAGTAAGTGTGCCCACCGTGCGCCCACCTTCCTTCCCCGGGAGCCTCAGTGGAGGCAGGGCACTGTGCCCTGCTACCAGGATGCTGGGGCATTATTTGGGAATGATCTTCTCTTTGGTATTCATGGCAAGGAAACATGGGGGAAAAAAAAAATCCATCAAATGTAAGGAAAGTCAGCAACAGAAAATGATAAACACAGTGCTAGAAATATGCTTTCTTTTATCTAAATGCCAGGTGAGAACCTCACCTAATTTATTTGCTTCCAGGAGTTTAGAACTTCATAAAAAACATAGTATCACATCTCAAGGGCTGGCAGTATCCTTAACAGAAATCAATGTTTCGGAGTGAAAATGTGCCCCTCTTACAACCTTTTCTGACACAGCATGTGATCCTCATAGCAATACTTTTGGATCTGGATTTAGTTGGTGACACTTTATAGCAAGTAAAACTTTTGAGCCTTCTCTTGATTTAGTTAAAAGTGCCTTAATAATATCTCCTTTTTGCAAAGGAAAAAGGAAATAAAACACAATATTGATCAAGTAAATAAATATGCAGTATTGTTCTTCCATGTCTTTATATAGGTCTGATCTCACTATTCCTGAGACTCTCTGCCTGTTGGGAGACCAGAGCTGATTTTATTCCTGTATTTACAAGGGTCTGAGCTTCTATGTCACATGTAATTTTGATTAAATTGGTTCTGCCATTTACCAAATTGTTAATCATCATTTCTATAAAATGTCAAGCACTCAGTCCTGTTAAACACAGCCTTAGTCCAAGAATGTATGTTCCTCATGGCAGAAAGTGTATTTTGTATCTGTATACTTGCACCTCAATACAAAAAGCTCTTCCTCAGCTGGTGTCTGCACTTGGCCAAACACCATTTTGTATCCATTTTATCTTTTCCAGTCCAGCTCACTGACTTACCCTTCCCCTTTCTTTTCTCACAAATATTCTGTTTTCTACTGAAAAATGCCATGGTTGAGTTTTTCCATCTTTTTTTGAACATTTCAGTGGACAAAGTTCCAATTAAATTACAGATTAGTTTTTTCTCCTCCTCATTACATTCTGATACCTTTTGATCTCCTCAAATACCTATACTAATTTTGCCTTATTTTAAAATAGATGATGCTAAGAAAAAAATGTTTACACTTCACATTTTAATGTTTAATATTGGAGGCTTGGACAGGTGTCATGTAGTGTCACTCAAGGATAAAGGTGTGCTAAAATGATGCTGATTTTAATTACACATATTTTATAAGCTTCAAAAATGTACTAATTTATTTTTACTTTTTGTTGTCAATAGTTTTTTGTGAGAGAGGGAAACCAAAAGAAGTCTTGGTTTGAAGCTGAAGAATTCTGTAGAGAAATAGGTGGAAATCTGGTCACAATCAATACAAGAGAAGATCAAATTTTATTATGGCAATTAGCTTCGTGAGTACTTGCATAAAGATACTTCTTCATGTTCCTGCTATGTTAAATAAAAATTACTTAAAACATATCTGGAGCTGAACAAGTGAGTAAATAAAAACAACCAAATTTAAATTACATTGATACAAGATTCTCTTCTGGAAATAGCATCCTGTTACATTGAATTAAAAAATAATCTTGAGTATTTCAAAGAGGCTTAATATTTTGGTTATTTTCATCACAGGTTTTAGCAAGGCCATTTTCCAGATCTTATAAAAGGCCATTTTCCAGATCTTATAAATTTCTTACATGTTAGTCCCTCTCCCTAGAGGGAGAAAATAAAATAATTCAGCTCTAACTGGCATTTTGTAACTGTCTGCAATTCTTCTTTAACCAACCCATTCAAAAAATCCCTTGAGTTACTGTGCAATATAAACCAAAAGTCAAGGACTTAACGTGAAATTTTTCTGACTATAAACTGAAGAATCCTGAATTCAAAGAGTAATTAATTTTAATTAACCTTTGGTAGCATTGTAGATGCTATATCTTGCTCATGATTTATAAACTGTGACATTATTTTCACCTCAAATTAGACCAATATTCTGATTGTATTCCATAATGTCAAGACGTGTCAATGACACATAATATACATATACAGCTTTTTAACCAAAACTGTTTCACATAGTGGAAAATTGAGGTTTACTTTCTGAAACAGATTTAAAACTTTCCTATTAAGAAGTTTTTGTGATCTTACCCTTCTTAAATTTAAATATATTTCAGTACTTTGATCACTTGAATGTGGTTTTATTTGTCTGTTAAGTCTCTTTTCTTTAGAGTATAAAATATTTGTGGAAGGAAATTTTTGTATTATGCAGTGACAGAAATAGTAATTTTATTTGGTCCATAGGCAG
This sequence comes from Lonchura striata, assembly GCF_050655825.1. Taxonomy (NCBI): domain Eukaryota; kingdom Metazoa; phylum Chordata; class Aves; order Passeriformes; family Estrildidae; genus Lonchura; species Lonchura striata. The sequence continues at coordinate 20,382,657 of NC_140704.1, read as the reverse complement.
AAGAAGATAAATAGCATGAAATATTAACTAAATTACTTAGGAAGTGCTAAGAAGCAAATGAAAACCATTCAAAATCAATTATCACTATTTTTATTAATTAAATAAACATCTATTTATGCTTTACTTTTGCGAAAGCTCTGTCTTCAAACTCACACTAGAACCAAGATCTGTGCTATATACACAAGGATGGGAACTTGAACTGGTTCTGGGCCACATCACTTTAACTTTTTTTAAAATATGATGAATCTTTAAATATGATCGTCACAGAGCACTATCATCTCCCTGACAGAGTGCAGGGAGTGAGCTTGGCTTTGGGCCACAGCTCCCAGTTCAGGTGTGACAGAAAGCAGGATATTTCTGTGCTTTTCAGGATTTATATCCCAGCCTCCCTTTCAATGCCTTCATAACTATATTGTACAAATTGTTTTAGGGACGAAGGGCTGAACACTCAGGCTTTCTGGATTGGTTTGTTTCTCTTAAATCCTGATGAAGGATTTGCCTGGATTGATGGCTCCCCTGTGAGTATTTATTTGCTGGATATTAATTTTCTGTCTTTTAGAAAATATATACTTTAGAATATACAATGAATAGATGCAGTGCACTGTCTTAACGCAGCATTGCCTGTGTTTCATCCCTGGTACCATGTTATATCCCACCTGGACAGTCTGTGCCCTTAGACCTTCCCAGCCTCCCAAAACGGGCACTGCTGTATGCAGTACAGGGAAGCCCGGTTGCCAACTTTCACAAAAGAAGATAAATGTGACTCCTCTGCCCATCAGTTTTTCTTTATCAAGCACGTGGTTTTCTATACCATGTAGTCTCTGTACCTTCTTCAGGGAGTGGTGGGGAAAGTAACCTGACCAACATGACCTTCACAGCCCTCTCAGGTCTGTTTGAACTCCTACTTATCCCATAAAAAAGGTACTTGAGATAATGAGATACTGAAATTGTGTCATGATGGCAATCTCAATTACTTCTATTCAACTCGAATCACACAGTAATTTATATGTATTTCCAACACAGGTAATTTATGAGAACTGGGAGGAAAATGAACCCAACAACTATGAAGAACTTGAACATTGTGTTATGTTTAATGGATCACCCCAAATGCGCTGGAACGACTTGCGCTGTGAACATTTACTTAATTGGATTTGTGAAACAAAAAAAGGTATTGTTGCTTCCCCATTTAATTGGAGCAATAAACTCAAGCTTAAAAAGCAAATTTTATGGATCTAAATAAATTGAAAGGAAGAAAGACACTGGGAATTGTTCATTTTAAAACCACTTACAGTGAAGGCAACACATAAAGCAGGTAGAATGAATTTAAATATTTCTCTTGTCCTTGGGTGCAAGAAGTTAGAATATCCCTATTACTTTATCTCTAGTTTTATCTCTTTCTGGCATGGGTTGAATAAATTTGTGAAGCAAAGGTACTTATCCCCTTTCCTTTTATCTAGTCCCTCTATCTGCTTCAGGCTTACCCAGGATATCTGTAGATGCAGGATGCTAGAGTTCTCTTTATAAAAGTGAAAAAAGCTTGCTCCCCACTGTGAAACAATTAATGGGAACTAAGAGAGGGATCAGTTGCTATAGGAACCAGCAACTCTGAAAATGCAGTCTGATCTAAAGTGGAGGCTGGTGTAACCTTGATGGACTCCTGCATCTACCAGCTTTGCCTGGAAAGCAGGGCCCCAGTGCCAAAACTCCCCCACCTGGTGCCAGGCTCACAAAATGGACCTGACAGATGTTGGGGTGCCTCTCAGCCGGAAATGGAAATGGGGTCTGTGTGGGCTGAGGAGATCAAATGACAGCTGACAATGAAAGGACTTGTTTTGCTTGCTCAGTCCTCCTTCTACATCCCTGCTTCCTGGTGCTAAACTGAGTGTTTGTATGCATCTCCATGGAGAAGGAGACTTTTAAAACCTTCTTGAAATGAAAAGAAAGTTGGATGCACACAGGGAACTACTAGGAGGCACAATAGGAAGGGGAAGGGATAAGCAGTTACATAAAAACACTGAGTGTATCTAATATTTGATGACTCTGCCAACAAAACCCCTGAAGGGTGAATAAGGCACCATGGTAACATTGAAAAATTGCTTAACCAAAAAGGAAGAATCACTGTTCCCTTTTGGTAAATTAGTCACACAAATGCAACATTCAAGCCTTAATTTCTGCCTACCAGCTCAAAGCAGCACATCCTGTGCAGCCCCTTCTGGCACACTGAGCATGCTGCTTTGTGTGGATGTGTCTCTGCTCTTGGTGAGATTACTCAGAAGGAGCTCAGCAACTGTGACACAAAGACTCTGATCACTTTATCTTGCTCCTAGATGACCTTTCAAAAGCAGGGAAAAAAAATCTAGAAATGAATCTTGTAATTGTGAATCTAGATCATGTGATGATCAACATGACAGAAGACATGCTCACATGTGAATTCCCTCACATGCACTTAAGACATCTATTTACAAAAGATATTCCAGCTTTCTGAAAACAATTAATGTTACAGTTATCTGAGGATTAAACAATAAATAAAAATAACCAGAACTATATAAATAATGAAGACATTGAAATGCAATAATTTTAGTTCTATTGTTCACTAAATACTTCAGGAAAAAATGTTTAAATGATCCCAAAATAATTTTACCCAATTTTTCTTTTTTTGTTGTTGTTTATTTCTCATCAGACTATTGCTGACACTTCTATAATACTGTGTTTCTGTCCATCAAACCACAGTAGAAATGTGAGAATTAATAGTCCAGAGGTACAAAATAACAGGCAGTCATATGAAAGAAGAGTTTCATTTCAGAGGCTATAGCTGGCTTTGTGAATACAGCTAATTTGCTTTCTCCTGGTTCAGCCTGTAATCAGAAACTTGGATTTGATATCCATTGACTCTCCAGGACTCTTAAAAACAGAATGTCCTAGTAAAAGCCAAGTCATCAGGAAAGAAAGAATTCATTGACACACTAGAAGTTACACCTGACATTAGCAATAAATCAGCATTACGTTTTCAGTACTTGTGGATAGTCTAGCACCATCTAGGTAAGCTTTAGAATTTACTATATTGGATTATGTTGTTTGGCTCTAGTCCCAAGAATACAAAAAAAAAATTAATCATAGAGTATCAAGTGAAAATGTTAAAACAAATTTTCAAAATAATTTTTGTTTAATCTACCAAAAATTTACTATGAAACATGGATTTTTTGATACAGTGTTTTTGGATATACATTACTGTAAAGTACATATTTTTCACTAGCTAAATGTTACTAAATTATACACTTATTTTAATATGGCAGAATGTGCTCTGAATTCTTGAAAATGCATTATCTGATTCATAGTTTGGTGGGTTTTGTTTCTTTCCCCTCTATTTTACAAAGTATGCAAAACTACTTAAATTAGATCTCTCTGATTTTTTTTTTTTTTAATTTGGGATATTGCTTATGAAAATCTTCTATCTTTCAGGTACATTGGTAAAGCCTGAAGCAAACTACAAACTTGGTAGGTTTTTTTTCCTCTTTCACAAAGATTACTGACTAGTTTTCAGACTTTGTACAGACCAGAAAGGAAAACATTCTATATGATTCTTTATCTTTCAGACTATCAGCTCACCAAAGATGGATGGATTATATATGAAAATAAGCAGTACTATTTCAGCAAAGAACATGTCCATATGGAAGAAGCTCGGAGGATTTGTCAGAAGAACTTTGCTGATCTGGTTGTCATTGAGAAAGAAAGCAAAAGACGATTTCTGTGGCAATATGTAAGCAGAAAGCCTATTAATTATATATAGTTGAATTTTGAGGCACAGCAGGTGATAAAATACAGGGAACATACTAAATATTTAGTAAGGCTGGAGTCCTGAGCTATTGTCCTACATTACTTATTTATAAAGCAATAGATTTGTTAATGACCTGTAAAATTACTATTGTTTTTAATAGATAGAGGAAAATGCAAATATTAAAGAGGCATGCAAATATTAAAGGTGCAGCAAAGGTTCAGGCCCAGGTTGCTCAGCTTTTCTAATATATGTAGTGTTCAGCACAGTGATAATTGCTTTTCTGTCCAGTGGATTCCTCACTCCAGGATGTTCCACATATGTGTCTTGCCTGCCTGAAGCCTGAGTCTGAACCAATCATATTCCTCTGTGAGTCCCAAATTAAAAAAAAAAAAAAAAAAAAAGGAAAAATAAATCACAGGCATGATTAATTGGCTTTCAGATTTTTGCTTGACATTGAAAAGCAAATTAGTGCTTAACTATTAATTACTTCTATTTTAGATTTACACAAAACACAGAGGAAAATCATATTTCATCGGCTTAGTTGTCAGCTTTGATCAGAGATTCAGGTGAGTAAAGGAAAACTGGTAATGGACAACAAATGATGGTAATTTCATCTCAGAGAGCATTTCTTTGTGTTTTCATCTTACAAGTTAAAAAATGTTGTACAACTGACTTCTGGATAGTTTTCAGGAAATGTCTCAGACCCAAAGTACTACATTCTTCTATATTTAAGCAGAGAAATGCATTTTCCTTCCAAATTTGGGAGAGCAAACACAATAAAAATTCATGGCTAAGATGCAGCTTACTTAATGCCTTACACTGCGAGAGCTGCAACCCTGCATAAGTAGTGAGGAGAAACAGGTAATTTTAAGATGTTATTTACCTGATCTGCTCTTGATCCCTCATCTGCTAAGGATGAGATTGACCCTGACTAGATCTCCAATGACTACAGAGAAAGCCTGGGAAGTTTTGATAAAATATATATGTAAGGGTTAAATAAAATTAATTCCAAGTGGTTCAAGTTATATGAGCTCCAAGCTAGAAGCATAAGCAGCATCTACCCCAACATCTTTCTGAAATTTCTGGCAGGAAACCTGTTTTAACAATCCATTTGTAGAAGCCTTTCAGGAGGACACTTTTCTGGGATGTGAAGGATGTCCATCCATGCCTTGAATGTGGTAGTACTAAGCAGAGGAGAAGCAGCAGAAGTGCTGTAGCTATGTCCTCTCCAGGATCTGTAGAGTCTTTGCCCTCTGGTCACTGCTGATACCTTGTTTAGCCCCCTGCCCAAAAGCCTTGTGAGTAATGAATGCCTGCTGAGATCTCTGCTGGCAGCCACTGTCCCCTTGTTTCTTCCAGATGGCTGGATGACAGCCCAGTGAACTATGTTGCCTGGGCTCCAAATGAACCCAATTTTGCAAATAATGATGAAAACTGTGTGATAATGTCAGAAGATTTTGGTGAGTAAAATAGCAACAAGAAATATTTGGGTAAAATTTAGCATCAAAATCCAAAATGTTTGGTACATACTTAAATTTGGGGCTACCCTACAGAGGGGTAGTTCAACAATACTGACATCTTTTCATAACACACTCACTACAAACTGTCAACACTTAGAAAAAAAACATTGCAGAGGAAGGAGGAGTGTATTGGGGTAAATGTGTTTCATTTGTGCTTTATGAATGCCATCTGAGCCTGACTGCTGTAGTGGTTGTACAGGAGTTTTGTCTGTATTCTGTAATATCTAAACTATTATCTGTATTCCATTTCTTTACAGGTTTATGGAAAGACATAAACTGTGCTGTGAAAAACGCCTTTATCTGTGAAAGGCACAATTCAACTTACTCAGGATTTGCTCCTACTGTGCTTCCACCTCTGGGAGGATGTCCTGAAACTTGGCTTTTGTTCAACAATAAGGTACAGCAATAAATCCCAGCCATATTTAGGAGATTTGCTCTAGGTGAAGAAAGCAACTATCCCTTTTATCTCATTAAAGAAATTCTCTCTCTTTAAACACCAACTTACTAACAAGTATGCTAATTAGCAGTGCAGTGCATCTTCAGGTTGGAAAATTTGTAACTAAATATAAAAAAAAAGGTGATTTGAATGTTTGGAATTATAATTTTTGTAAATGTCTGTGTGCCTTTAGCCATAGCTACTTTTCTACTTTCTCAATACTTCTGCTTATTTTAGACATAAAGCATGGAAATCCTGATCCATTATCCTTATCTGTAAATGTAACACTGTTTTTCTGAGTAACAAAGGTGAAAAATTGAAAGGTCAAACTTTTCATAAGTAATTGGCCATCACAGCAACTCATCTTAAGCTGAGTAACACAAACAGCAATAAATGTCAAATCAAATATTTGACAATATCAAGCATTGGTTTCTGCTAAGTTAAGCAAAAAAATCTGGACATATGAACTTTTAAAAAACCCCAAAAACAAACAACAGAGAAAAACAAAAAATCAATTCCACAATGCAATCAATAGGAAAGGTTTTATGCATTCAAAGGAGGAGCCATATCTTCTGTCCCTCAGATGATACACAAAAAATGTTTTACACTGGGATGCAGGGAAAATACCCATTCAGAGGAGCACTTCTTCCTGACACTTGTGTGAGTTCTCACATGAGCTGAGGTTTTAGCACTCCATCTGTGGTATAAAATTGAAAAAAAACTTGACCTGAGAAATTATTACCTGCTCCAAATTAGGGTCACAGTCAGGAAATAGTTCCAGTCCCTCAAAAATTCTACTTTTCAGTAATTTAATTCCTCAAAAGCTTTTGGTGGTTGTCTGCTCTTTCCCAGCAGTGACCCCACACGATTGTAAGTGCTTTGCACATATCACAGGGATTGGCTAGGTCTCCTTGCTGGCTGACAGGATTTGTGCTCCAGCAGATCCCCCATCTGCAGCTCTTTGCATGCAGGAACTAGCACAGAATTAATACAAACCAATGGTTTTAAAATTCTTTGGCACCCAGAAGTCTGTCTAATCCTTTTCTCTCTCCACAGTGCTATAAAATATTTGGATCCAGAGAAGAAGAGAAACTAACTTGGCACTCAGCAAGAAGTGTTTGTAGAGAATTAGGGGGAAATTTGGCCTCTATACACAATAATCAAGTGCAAGGTATGACGCCTGAGCCTTACAGCACTATGTATGAAACCACATATTTCACCATCTAATGATGAGGCTGAACCTACCTCCAGACCTAAATAACCTAAATAAGGAAGACCTGGAGGTGCTTGATCCAGAGGGAGGACTGCAGTGAGATATTCTGACACTTTCCCAGTTTTAGCAAGCATCACCTGTGGAAGGAATAGAATAATCTGTTCCCCATGGTCTTGGGAGATGGGATAAATTGTAATGTTTTTAGTCATGAAATGCTCAGAGATATTCAAGCTAGACATTAAACAGACATCCATCAAAAATTATATATCTGAAGCTGATGTTATCTTGGGAAAGACAATCCTTTTGAAGTAATTTCTGGCCTGGATTTCTATAATATTTCCAAGAAGCCTAAATAATTTTTATCAAAAAATGTTTTCCTTGTTTCCCTCCCCTCCTTTTTTTACCCTGAATTCAAACTGCTTCACTTTGATTACCCATTGTAATTTTTTCTTTTATCTTTCACTCCCAGCCTAATAATACTGAGGTTGGTATTTCCAATAGATTTAGAAGATGATTGATTGTTGTTTTATTTGTAATTTCATTTACATGGAATTTGAAGAAAGGAAACTCCTCAGGTACTTTTTATTTTATTTTATTTTTTAAATATATTTTCTCTCAGCTTTCCTCACCTTCCACCTAAAGGATGTTGCCAATGAAACATGGATTGGGCTGAATGACATCAACAGTGAGCAAACCTATCTTTGGACAGATGGAAGCGTTTTTGACTATTCAAATTGGGCCCGAGGATTCCCATTCAGAGATAAATTCACAGTGGTTGACTGGAAGTATATTACAATAGAGGTGAACAGAAATAAATCAGAAAGTGCATAACATAAATGACATACTAAATGTTTGAATAACCAGCCTGACTTCTGTCTCAGCTAAAATCTGAACTTAAAGCACAAGTGAACTGAAACTTCAAAGATCAAATTTTTAAAGCTTTAATCAGAAATTAATAGGCCTGCTTAGAATCTAGGCTTACTCTCATTCCTTTGTCAAAGTCTAGAAATGCAGAAAAGGAATCTTTTCTGCTTGAATTAATTACACTTTTTATAATTATTATATTTTAGTGAAAATATTCAGTGTTACTAGTTGTGATTTTTATTCTAGTTTATTGTTTTTCCTTGTATAATGCAAATGAAACTCCAACAAATTCAGTACACATTACCATTAACTCCATAGTAAAAATAACTTCAATGCATTCTGAGGAATTTTAATTAACTGACAAAAGCTCTTGCATCAATTTGCCAATAAAAGTACATTTGCTTAAGATATACAATAGAACACATTTAATTTCCAGCAAGCAATACATTAAAAGAACCAGAAAATTAGAAAGGAAGGCTATTCATTTTTTCTCCTCACACCTATTTCTATTATTTTGCTGGAAATTTTGCACTTTATCAGCAACAAGTCTATTTTTCATTTTTTCCCTAGACTGATTGTATTACAATGACAAAAAGATCTGTAGATGATGCAGGATTATGGGAAAATACTGACTGCCAGCATAAAAAAAGCTATATTTGCCAGATGGAGAGCGGTAAGTTTTATTTTTCACCTTTTTTTTTTGATTGTAAAACATTTACTGAACAATCTGACCATTACAAATCAGAGAAGATGACCTCGCCTACCCTGCAGACATCCACACTGAAATCAGCTCCCTGGCATATAGACACTTTGAAGAACAGGATTCACCTTCTTAATCATAAGAAAAATGTCCAAACCAGGTTCCTAGAAGGTGTCTGCCTTCAAAATGTCAGTTTTTCTCTATTATATCCATCTGTGCTTTACCCAACTACCACAGATATAGGTGCCTGAATGCAGTTATTTTGCAAATACAATACGAAAAGACAAATCCCTTGGTGACCTCCAACTAGGGGTCAACTGAGGCCAGTTAAACGGATTAGTTTGCTCATCAGTCCCTAGAGAGGCCTTCATATCTCAAGAACAGCAATACTCAGAAGGGCAAAAGCTCCAGTGTTCTTCATGGAGCCTTAGGGTGGGAGACACATCCGGAGCACGGCTATACTGCAGAGTCTGCAGGAACAAAAACAAGGAACTGCTGAGCAGCAACTCAAAATAGAGGAAGAAACCACAGCTGGGTCAGATGATTCACAGCTCTGACCCATGTGAGTGCAGAAAGCTGCATGAGGATGGCACTAGCAAAAACAATTGACAGAGCATCCTCAACAGTGAATGAACAAAAAGTTTGTCTTTTCTTCTGTCCCCATCACTAGGCCCTTGCTTTCTACTTCTGCATACATAATTATAGGTACAAATACAGTTTTCTTTTTCACTTCATCCTATGAGGAAAAGATGTAGCAGCATGGTCACAAAATTTGCTTAGAAAGAAATTATTTTGAGACTGAAATGGTGTGAAGAAGATCCTGTCGTGTGCTCATGCCTGGGAAAAACTTCACCTGCACTGTGGCAGGGGGACACAGAGAGCTCTGGGGGGAGGATCATGGTGGAACCAGTACTGACATAATTTCATCTGGACAGTCTATGTCTACAGATACACACAGCTCATGCTCTGCCTCTCTTTAATCCCTAAATATGTTTTTACACCATAGTTTAAAATAATTCCAAATTGCCATTAAAATAAATCTCTTTGTTTTTATGTAAAAAATGCTATTACTTAATGCTTGTGCTGCCATGTTATATTCATCTGTTATTCAAAAGCAATACTCTTATCCAGCAGCTAGTAGTTTTTCACTGTTTTCTCCTCTTCCTTTCAAATGTGTACCTCTTTCCTACAGAGCCTGAACTGTTTCACCCCACAAGTGCTCCAGATTTTGATTTTGTCCATTATGGCAACAGCAGCTATTTAATCATTCCTTCTAAAATGAATTGGGAAGAAGCAAGAAAAGCATGCAAGGAGAAATCTTCAGAGCTTGCCAGCATTTTTGATTATTACAGTAATATATTCTTGCTCCTGCAGGCAGCACAGTATGGAGAGCCCTTATGGATTGGGCTCAACAGCAATGTGGTAAGATTAAAAAAATAATAGTTGGTAAAGTTAAATGCTGCTACTATTAGCAGGAGAATTGTAGCATGAACAGATTTAGAAACCTAGGACTGGTGAACGGTCTCACATATTTTGACTTAATTGATCTTAAATCATTAAATGCCATTTTAGGCATTAGAGAAGGATAAGAACGTTTGGCCCGGCTGGACTCTCTTTACTAGTGCTGTATGAATCATGAAAACTTAGGTAAAAGTACCTGGTAAACTTTCAGATGGCCATCTTTAGGACAGGTGACCCCTACTAAAAGGCTCCAAGATGTTCAGGAGGGCTAGTGCCTCATGACCATTGGCAATTGTAGCTTTTCCATTATCTTTTGTTTCAGAAGGTTTCATAGGCCAAGCCACCACACTCTTTTGAACACATATTCTTTGTTATACCTGCTAGATCCCAAAAGTTAAAATCAGTAAAAGCTATACTGTAGCAGATGTAGTGAATACTGAGATCCAGGTCCACCAATTTGTAAAGGAACAGTCGAGTGATAATCAGCATTATTAGCTCTGTGACTGAATGACAAATTGAGCTTCAGCTTTCCCACTGAATATGCAGTTGCTAAATGCACTTAATTATCATATTTCTGTTTCATTGTTCTTTGATCTGACTAAACCACTTTGATAATAAAAATTAGCTTTTTCATCAGTAATAATCATCTTAACTATTCATTGTTTTTACTAATTGTGATCGACACTGATATATAACATAGCAAAACATGTCTGAAATACAGTATCCCTAGGGACACTTGTAATAAATATTGTGTAAAAATAGAAGTTCCACTTATATGATGCAGCAACAATCTGATAAAGCCCTCAGAAGGCTGAAAATTTGTCTGAAAAGATGAACAATAAATATTTCCACTATTCTAACAATGTTATCCCCACCTCCACCAGAAAAAATTATCACATAAGTGATGGGTAGTCACCAACCTTAAAATACATCCTTCCACTTGCACAAGTGCACAGGGCACCCCTACCCAAACCAAAATAATAGTGTTTGAGTCTGCTTGATACCAAAGTTGGTTGTTTTTAGTCAAAGCAATATGATTTAAAAAGCAGCTAAAATTCCATTTTGATCAAGCTTGAATCACCAGACATCCCCTTGGTACTTATAAACAAACCATCCTTGATCGTGCCGAGTCAAGCTTTGTGGATCCTCCTGTTCCCCAGGCAGTGAGTGACCTTGCCCTGTTGATGTCAAGCTCAGTGTGACCTTGTGCATCTGGAGTCTCTCTTGACACAGCTAGACACTGGAGTGAGATCACATCTTATCCCCCTCTTCTTAATGGCAGCAATAAATTGTCAGTGTCTTTTCGCTTTTTCTTGTAATTCTTCTGATTCTTCCTGGAAAAGAAAAAAGGGGAGGAGGAAGAACTAAACAAAGACTCAAGAAGTCCTGTTCAACATATTTCTTTTTTGCTTCTTACAAAGTAATCATGTTCTTTAGTTCTTCATAGTGATGGCTGCAGTTTGCTCCTGAATGTTTCTCCTGAAAACTGCTGGAGCTTAGAGTCCTTGCTTAATAGCCAGATCTGAGGCCCATTTCCACCTGAGCTTTCCACAGGTTTCATGTTCTTAAAGTCTTGCTGCTTTTCATGGAGATCTGACTCTTCTGGGATGGTGATTCCACATTACAACATTGTCTGACAAGGGACTGAGTCCCCAGGGAGCATTATTTAGCCTTCAAAACACCTCCATGGGCTGTTCCAGCATGGGAGCCATACTGCTGTGTCCAGTTTTTATGTTGCTGAGTCCTGATTCAGCCAGTATTTTAACAGTGCTAGCACAGATACACAAACTGAACTGCCTGTATCACTTTGAAAATGTGCTTCTGTATGACTCATTTAGCTAAAACAGCAGATGAGAGTTTAGAAAAGTTATGTCAAATGTCTGTTTCAATTTTAGAATTATGGATATTATAGATGGACCAATAAAAGGAAAGTAAGTTTTTCTAAGTGGGACTATGAAGAGCCAAAACAGAAACTAGCCTGTGTCTATCTAGCACTCTCTGGGAGATGGAAAACAGCACATTGTAATGAGAAATATTTTCCTGTCTGCAAAAAATCTGAGGGTAAGCAATGTCAATGACTTTTGTTGTTATGGCAGAAACCTTGCTTAATCTGCTTTGCCTGAATTACAAATTTTTAAGTATATATCAAATAATAATAAAGCTGAGTATGTAATGTCAGTACCTGTATTTTGCATGACAATGTTTTATTTTGATGGAGTTGGCATTCACCAGCCAAGATCTTGCCATTTTACTGGACTGGAATGATAGCTGCCATGGGAGCAGGCAGACAGATCACAGAGGTTGTGGGAACATCAGGCACTGAGTCTAGAGTGTGAACTATTCCCATAAACCTGACAGAGGTTTTATGGGGAGGTCTGTAATCAATGAATTCCACTGAGTATAAAATAAATTTCATTTCTCCAGCATAAACACATCATTCTTACACTGGTTGTTGCTTTATTGATATTAGATTGCAAAAACTGGATATAGGAGAAAGAGTTGTATCTGATGAAAAGGGTCTGTTATTAGCCCCAAAAAAGTTCATACTTCATAGGGTTTGTATGGGTAGCACTAAGGAATACTACACAGTAAAAGTACAGGCAAACCTCAGGTTTTTGCTTTCTCATTTGAATGACATCTGTTAGCTCTAGTGACGCACACTTAATGGAAACTCAGACTTTATTTGGGGACTTTTGGGTTTGTTTTTGTTTTGGATTGGATTGGGCATTTTGTGGGTTTTTTAATTGGTTGGTAGTTTTATAATTTCTTTTCTGGGCCATTCTCTGAACTTCATAGCTGCTAATTTGCAACTTTTGTTTTAAAACCACAAGTACTAAGTGACAATGTTGCCTTTTCATAATGTCACTGCTTGTAGGAAAATAAGGAGTTACTACATAAATTATCAATGAGCCTCAGATTACTCTATGCTATGTCAGATATAAAGATGTTCAGAAATTCTATGTAAGGATTGTTATCTTGAGGAAAATATTAAATGGGAAATTTGTATGCTATTTCGTTTAAAATAAAACTTATTTGAACTTTCTGAGAGTTTGGGAGTTTTCTAGGGGTGTTTTTTTCTGCTTTTTAAGTGCTTCTTTTATTTATATAAATTTATTGACTATAACAAAACAAACTAGAACCGAAATTCTGGAACACTCAAATATCCTTGAAACAGTCCAAGTTTGATTTAGATAGTAACACAGAAGAGCACAGATTCACACTGAGTCATCCTCTCACAGCTGACCAGTTCTGATCCTTGTTGTCACTCTTGACTTAGATACTGATAATTTTAGCACTGTGTGCCAAAGAACGCTTTGAACACTTTTAAGAAAAAGTTTTAATGTTTGATTTCATATATGAAGAACTGCAATCCTTACTGAATGAAAGCATTTATAATATCTAATTTCTTCTAGACATACTTCCTTCTGATCCCCCTCAGGATATTGGACAATGTCCCGAATCTGATCACATATCTTGGATTCCTTTCCGAAGCCACTGCTATAACTTCAATGCCAATGAAATTACCTGGGCTCAGTCTGTGACTCAGTGCATTCGATCAGGTAATTAATATTTTTACCCAAATATAGAACTTCAATCTTGACATTAAAAAGAAGTCTTGAAAGAAATTTTGAAAAGTAATAATGCAAAATCTGCAAATATTAAAAATAAGGAATAAATTTCTCATTTATTTTTTACTGTTATGTGCTTTTCAGTTATGTTGATTTTAAGGTGATTTTCTTGTTCTATTTTTCCAGCTGTGCATGTTTCTTGTTCTTCATTCATAAAATCTCTGTTTTTAGTCAGATCTTAAATTTTACGTGATTTGAAAAAAATCACTTCTTTCTGGCCTTATCCCTTCTTTTCCATGTCTTTCCCTACACAATAAGCAAAGTAAATATCTTAATAACAACCATTCATTTTTAACACTGTCTGTGTGATCCAAAAGGGGCTGCATGTGCTGCCTGGTAGCCCCTGCTCTATCAGCAAGGTTCCCTGGCAGGCTGCAGAGCCCGGGGAGGGAAAATGCTTCCCTCCTTCTCCTTGGAGACATCTGTTCCTGGCCAGGACCAGGAGCAGTACCTTGGCACTCTTTCACCTTTGCTGCTGAGTCATCAGCTCTCATCCATGTCTCAGGAGGCCAGGAAAGAGAAAATAAATGGATCCTTTGTTTCATACCTTTTTAGATCCTCTTACCCCTCTTACCACCACTGCCACAAAAGTGAATACAGTGGTCTGAACTGCAGATTGGTTTGTTTTGCAGTATTTCATGCTACATATTATTCTGTCAAACCATGAAGAACAAATAAATAATCACTGATAATTTCTATGAACAATAACATCCAGTCACTTGGAAACACAGTGCACCTTGCCTGGTGTTTAAAAGTCATAATCTTCTCTGTGCTTTTGTGTCTTTCACTTCAGATCTCTCACTGTCTGTGCTGTTCCCCTGCAGCTGGACACTACCCTGTGGATTATATTTAAATCCTTCTTTACTCTCTATCAGTGGGACAGGATTTTTTATTAACCTTAACCTGTCTCAAAAGCTGTAACTATGTTGGGGATATCTCCAATCATCTTCCTTTTTTTTTTATAGGTGGTATGTTGACTTCTGTAGAAGATCTGTATGAATCAAACTTTTTAATAGAACATGCAGATTTATATGCAAGCAAGACAAGTGGCTTCTGGATAGGAATATACAGAAATGTAAATGGTAACTATTTAAAATTCTATAAATAATCATAACCAGACTTCATTAAATGGACAAAAATATTAATAAAATTAATAGATTTTAAGCAACAAATTGAAGTACAGTTGGAGTTCAGACCTGAGTCCTCTCAGAGGTTGTGTCATATTCCTGATCTCTGAGAAAGCTTTTCCTGTTGGGGAAAAAACTCCTGACTGGCTCTCATCTTCTTTTGGCTGGGGAAGACTCATGTGGGACTTGTGGGAGTCCAGCCCTAGCCCATGGCATAGAGTTCCTCTCTGACTCTGTGGAGAAAATTAGGCTGCTTGCTAAAGCATGCAGTAGAAAACATGCATCTGGAAGAGAACACTGATATCAGACTACAAGTAGTTAGAAAAGGTTTTATTTTAGATTATTTTCAGCCTACTGAAACATCAAAAGTCTTTTTAGAGTTTATAAAAAAAAATTTAATTTTAACTAAATGTATGACAGCACTACAGTAAAAGCTTCTTGATTTTCATTAAGTGCTGATGAAATAATAATTTTTTATAAAAATTCTAAATTTCCTTTTTTTCAGTTTGAAATTTTAATATCCTAGGCAAACATACAAAGAAATATAAATTAAAACGGTGATATTATTATGACTGATAAATCTGCAAATCATAATTTGGGAAAGCAATTCAATTGTTTTTTGACAAGAATCAAATGACATAAAATGCATCAAAAACAACCACAGATGGAATTTCTGAAGGAAGTATTGCTTTATAGGTTGAAGAAAGCAATATTATGTCAATATGCACTAAGGTGAAGAACTTTCCCATGGATCTATTAGTATTGATGCTAACATTTGCCACATCAGGGCAGCTGCTTTGGCAAGACAACAGTGTCTTAGACTTTGTCAACTGGGCTGAGGGGCAGCCCTCGGGGGACGAGCTGAGTTTCTGCGTGGAGCTGTCTGCGGCCACCGGCTGCTGGAGTGTCCTGCCCTGCTCTTCCCAAAAGGGCTTTATTTGTAAGAAACCAAAGAGTAAGTGACTTCTTTCATATTCACTCTTTCCTTTTCTGGTTTTATTTCAGTAGCAATAGCACAATATGAGAGTTGCAAAGGACTGACACAAATGTTTCAATGTTCAGACAAAAATAATACAAATGCATTTTTTTTTTGTTTGCCCTGTTTATGATTTCTTGCTCCATAACCTGTGATTTTCTTACACTATATTTTCTTACGTAAGTATTTCCTGAAAAAAAACTCCAAATTTCTTTATTTTTTTGTTCCACTCCAACATAAACACATTTATTTTCTACTGACATTCCTATTTTCTTTCTATGGAACAAGAGAGGCATCAATAATTTGCTATTCTTCCTCTTGCTGTACTATGATACATGCTGTTCCAGCAAGAGATGGATGAAGCAATTCTATTTAAATAGGAGCGGAAGTGCAATCCAGAAAGCATATAGTGACCTTTGAAAAGAGTAGAAGTGTTTTGGTTAGCTTTTTTTTTTTTTTTTTTTTTTAATATTGTATTTCTGTATAACTGAGCACCATCTGCTTTAGTCAGGAAGCAGAAATATCAGAATATTGTGAGCCAAGCAAGCATGTGGTATTTTGGAGTTTAACTGTTAATTCTGCAAAAAAGTCCAATTTCCTGCCCTGTTTCACAACCCCAGGATGTTTCTGAGGTTCAGTCCTTTCCCCCACCAAAGCAAACCTGAAGCTGGTGGGGGAAGCAGCAGTCACAGCATTGTTCAGGGTGTGTTCTAGAAAGAAAAATTCTGCTGTTAGGACAACACCTAGTTTTCCTTGCAGGCAACAGACACTACTGAATGATAGTGCTCTGCTACCAGACGTCAGAAAGCCGAAACTCACTATCACCACACACTTCATGGGATGGGTTTGCCTGTGAGCGGCCCTGATGCGCAATGCCGGAGCTCGGCCGGTATTTATTCCCCGACACCGGCTTCCCCAGCAGAACGGCGTTTCGGCACAGCCGGGTGTTTATTCCATGACTGCCAAAGAGAGAGGCAAATTTCACAGCTGCTTCTCCCTCTGCAAACACACCAGAGCCCAATGCATGGCTCTGGTTCTGCTGCAGCAGCCCGGCTCCCGGCGCATCCCACGCTGCCCGCGGGGACCCCGGCGGCTCCCGGCCGGGAAAAGCCTTGCAGACGGCGCCCTCTGTGCACAGCCGGGAAAAGCTGCGCAAGAAAGCTTGGGTTTATACGTGTGATTATAGGTGCAAATATATGATGGTAAATTGAGAGCTGCTGGGTCTCAAACGAGTTGTGTGTGTGTGATACAGGAAAGCTCAGCTGTTCTCAGCAGTCGATCAAGTTTTGCCAGTGTCCACAAGAAACAGACCTGGTGGAAAGGGCAAGGTTAATTAATCGGGGAGAAGAGTCCTCTCAAAACAGTCAGGAACTATTACCACTTAGCTTGGAGATGTTCTGGTTTTTACAAAAGAAGCAAGAAGGGGGATTTAATATGTAAAACACTGTTTCCTTGAAGGGAATATGGGGTTAAAAATCCTTCATGCCTTTTCAGCTCTTCTAATTTAGCAGATGTGTTTCCAGAAGTGATGATGATGTGCAGGTTACCAGACCTTTTGCTGACATGAAAGTATCAGGAAGAAAATGTGACCTTTTTAGATTTTGACTAAACATTTGTCTTTATCTTTGACAGCTACTCTTAAAGCAGCTGGAGATGTGGAAGGTAGGATTTTTCCCCCCTTCCAATTAATTTCAAAGATACGTGCTTAAATTTAATATTATTTATTTAGAATATATATATATATTAATATGAGCTTAATTTACTTAATTTGTATTGAATTTGTTCCCAGCCTCATTTATCAGTATGTGTAAGACCCTTAAGGAACCCCAAGATAATCAAATGATTTGGTAAATTGATCACTCCCTCTCTGATTCTCCTTTTGTAAGATCCTCTTTTGGTAATATCTATGAGAAAGACTGACACAGAGACATTATAATAGATTTTCCATGTGGTAATTAAGGAAGAAATGATAGTTTTCAATAATCTTATATTTGTTTATGGCTACAGTCCATTCATTTCTATTACTTTTTATTTATTTACAGATGCCAAAAAGGACAAAGCCAGTGTTCACCTGAATATATGGATACTACTTACTCTGATCCTCATAATTTTACTGGGGGTGGGCTTCATGATTTATTTCTTGTTCAAGATCAAAACTGGAAGTGGAACTGGAAGAGAGATGAGGCGGAGCAGCAGTCAGCTGGAATACAGCCCTGCCCTAACTGCAGGGGATAATGGAAGTGGTGCTACCAACAACAAAGGAAAAAATGAACAGAGTGTTGTCTGATGGGATAACAGAGCCAGAATAAATGGTTAAGCTGCAAAAAATATAGCTGAACTAAAGGAAACCTTAGTCTCTCTTAGGTGCATGTAACTTGCACTATGTAAAATTGGCAGTTATTCCTTCAGTAAAGATTAGGAACTATTGCTGTATACTCCTCAAAAAATACTCTCAAGTATTTATTGACTTAGTACTGTACAAAATTGCTAATTATGCAAGCAAAGAAAATAACAGAACTAGTGGGAATTTAGATTTAAAAATTATGGGCTGCTTATTTAGGAATTTGTGACAGCATCACATACAGTCAAGACTAACACTGAGCACTTTTTGCAGAGTGCTCAACCTTAATGCCTGCACTTTGAGAGTATCTCACCATACTGTTCTGAAGCCTCCACACTGTTACTTAAGTGATGTTTGGAATAAACAGAGATTTACATTAATTGTTTGTCCCCATTGATGCCCTTGTCTTATACCCTTAACACAAATATCTTCTTTGTGATAGTATAAATGAAATGCAAATACTTGTCCTTCATTCATGGCTTCAACTTGAATTTTGCGAAACAAATATGTCTTTACATACAGCCTTACTCTATGACTTTGAATGTTTTTCATCAATTATGAACATGAGACTATATGAATAAACAAACTATATATTACATAATAACATTTCAGTTATTTCAATTTGCTTAATTAGCTTGTGGAGATGATACGTGGTTTGTTGATTTAATGAGTCCTCTTCCTTAAAAAAGAGGCTGACAGGAGGAGACACAGAAATGTGAACGTGGCATATGACTAAAAAGCCATAAATAAAGTATAAAATAAAGTAGTTGCCAAGTAAATTTTGAAAGAATGCATTCCTGTTTTTTTTCTACTTGATCACTCATTTTGGGATAGTTTTGCTTACTATCCTCCACCTCTCTGATAAATGGACTGATAACTGTATCCATTATTCAGGCCAGGAAAAGAGTGGGGCACAAAACAGTGCCTTGCTAGTGAAATGTTCTAAAAGTTTACTCAGATGTTTAAGTTTTCTAGGAATTCTCTGTTGTCTATGATATTCTGAAGAGAAAAAGATCTCAAGGATCTCTGTGAATTACAAACCTTTAGAAATTGCATAAGAACTGCAGAGGAGATGTTACATGACATTAGATTGACAATTTATAGATAGGGCAATTAAACAAAAGATATTGCAAGAGATAAGTAATAAAGACCATTTTGTACTCAAACTACTTTTAATGACAGTCCTCTTGATCTTTCAACTTCTTTTCTTCCCTTCATGTAAGTTACAAAAAATACACTTTTTTTTTTGTAAATACTGAACTGAATTCTGTACTGTTTGATGGCGACTGATTAAGGCGAAGTAAATGAAAAGACTAAACAGATAAAAAATCCAACATAATATGTTTAAATGTTTTATATTTTATATTGACAACACAACTCCAAAGACTCTGTATTGTGGGAATGAATTTCTTCTATCTTATTAAGTGATGCTTTACTCTTCTGGAAAAACCTGTTAGATTTGTCTTCATAATAAAGCCAGGAAAAATGAGAGAAAAATTTGAAGGGCAATTTCAGCTGAATTTCTTTCCTCCCTTTATTTCAAAATTACAAAGGGGGTTGTAAATCATACCTGTAGTTCATTTCCATTTAATAAATGACTGAAGATGACTTGTAAAATTTGAAACTATTTCTCTATTCTAGTCTCATTTATGCTTGATACAAAGAAAGAATAAATTACTTAAGTTTGTTTCTACTTTATGAATTAAAAAAATTTGAAAGGCAGCTTTTTTTCAAAATCACAGAAAGATTTGTAAAGATTTGGCTAATTTGTACTGGTTCTTCTAAGATAAATTCACATGAAATGACAGCACACTAGTTCTACTAGTTGATACACAGGACGGATAAAAGGCAGGTGTATGCATTTTGTAAGTCACTGAGCAAAACTGAATTGTCCTGTGGGGGTTAATTTTTCATACTGAAATAGTCAATATTGCTCACTGCAATAAATTAAATCAACATATCTTTTGCAG
Source organism: Lonchura striata (assembly GCF_050655825.1). Taxonomy (NCBI): domain Eukaryota; kingdom Metazoa; phylum Chordata; class Aves; order Passeriformes; family Estrildidae; genus Lonchura; species Lonchura striata. Next base: position 20,362,645 of record NC_140704.1, on the reverse strand, counting down.
CAGTGAAGATCTTTCTCGCTAAGAAATTAGCATATATTTTTCTCTGAGTTTCTTAGGAATATGTCTGACATTTAAAGTGCACTCCCTGCTTCTTTGTCTTTGAGGGTCACTTACAGCTACTTTGAGGGAAAGTTACAATTCCAGCACAGAACCAAGAAATTTAAAAACAATTCAGTAGAATGATCTTGAACTGTTCAAACTTTGACACTTGACTTTGAATGGATGGAAATTTCACTTTCAGATGCTAAGTTTGAATTTTGTAATTATTTCTAGATTTCAAAATACCACATGTGACAGGATATTTCCTTATTTAGAGCCCAGAGTTTTCTCTTTCAACTAAAAATCTCCAGAACCAAGAAGGAGCCAGCACCAACTGATTCTTTAAGGACCTCTACTGCAGCAATTAATTTCATCTCATCTCCTTGTGAATAAGAAGACAGAATGAAAAACTTGACCTTTTCTACAGTTTTAGTTTTCCTCTCATTTGTTCATACTGCTTTTCAGACACTCGGTGAGTCTGTTTTTCACTGTCCCCTGCAAAAGTGGATGTGAAAGTGGGCATATTTGTTGTCTTGCTGGTTTCTCTGGATCTTTAGGATTTTCACATAGATTTACTACTCTATATTTCATATTTCTGCTAATGGGAGTGGTCCACAGAAGTTTCCACAAAACAGATACAGAGATGTTTATTTACTTTTAAAGAGAAGGGAATATCAAAATGGGGTAAAGCTGGGAATCAGAAATCTGGACTGAATCACATATGTAAATAAAGATTGCCTTTTGGGTACAACTTATTTATTGGTTATGTTTGCTACTATAAAGTAGATGGACTTCACAGTGTGCTCCATAGTCTATGTCATATAATGTGTGACTGACTAACAAAAAAATTAAAAGGATAAAGTAATTAAATAGGGTGTTGCATGTGTATCTCCTAGCCTTGGCATGAGATTGTGTGGGGTGAGGTGGAACTTGTGGATTGATGTAAGGTGTAGCAATTCTGTGGCTGAGAAGAAGCGAGTGAAAAAAATTAGAAATATTTGAGAGTCAAGAACAGCTGTGGAATAACTACTACAGCAGTAAGAATAAAGATGAGAGGGATACTTAAATCTCTGAAGTTGGCCAAAGACAGATCACAGCTCCCTTTTTAAGTAGGATGATCATTTTCAAGGATGTGTTTACTTTATCCTTCAGTTCATGAGATTTGTGGAGTGGGGTACATATCACAGCCTCCAAAAGCAGGCACTGTTCCATGTGAGCTGTGACAGCACTACCCTGTGCAAAAAGGGGGTCTCCCACCTGTTCTGTGAGCTGGGAACCCAACCCAAAAGCAGAAACCTCACAGTTTCCATCAAGAACTCGTACTATTAGATCAAAAAATTCTGTGAGGGACAATAGCTGGTACTTATGGGACTACACTAAGCACTTATTTACTGAGCAGTAAGAAATTAAAGACTTTATAACGTTTAAAACTTTTTGCCTAAATGGACAAGGAAAGAAGAAACTAAGTCTCAGCTCCAAATTTAGATTTGCAGAAGTGGTACTCCTATATTACTGAGCTGGTCAAAGTAATACAGGGACCTTCTGGAAGAGCTCAAGAACTATTCTTTCTGTCATACCCTCCCAGAATTTCCCAGAGACTTTCTCCTCTGTTCACTACCCAACATTGGCTTGCCCTAATATTCTAAAATTTTACTTAAGTGTGTTGAGGGGAATCTCACTGCCTCTTGTGAGCTATTCTCTCAGATGGATATGGCAGTGATGCTGCATCTGTTTCCAGGTGTGAATTTGAGGCACAGAGACCTGAAGGGCAAAACCTTCCCCTCCTGTTCTATAGGTCCTAGAATATTCCTTGTAGTCCAAATTTCAATCTCTCATGACCCACAGCCAGTGAGAGCTGCATGCTACCTGATGTTTTTAAGAGCATGCAGCTGTCTGCCCAGGAGGAGTTGCTTTGCGTGTTCAAGCAGAGCAGCAGTTTGGGAGAGCCCTTCCCAGCAGGGTTTACTGATCTCAATGGATTCGAGCAGCAGGCTGCCTGTGACCCTTTGGGAGGGTAACTCTCTTGTGTGGCACTCACAATGCACAGGCATGTAGTATCCACATGCTCTTCAGTATTTATTCTGGTGACAATGCTTGTGATTGATTGTATGAATTATGTTGACTTCTAATGGTAGATGTGCTAAGGAAAGGATGCCAGATCAAGGCAAGGTAACAAGTCACCATTACATAGTTTTTAATTTTAAAAAAAAAAAATCTCCAAACCATAACAGAACATGTAAATTCCAGGAGCAAGTGTCACAGAAGGCTTGCTCACTAACTCTATTAAGCACAAATGCAACCCCATGCAGATGTACATCACAGGAGCTAAATCTATAATGCATGAAAGTGATGGCCAACTTCCAAATTTTCAGTAAAGGTCTCTTTTGGAATTCTTGAATGAAATGTGCATTTCAGAAGAAGATTATTATGAAAACATATTTGAAGCTGTCTTCATGTAGTTTTATGTGCTCTTATTCCTCTGTATTTTATTCCCATGTATTTAGTGAATTTACTTTTCCTTCCCAGAATGAAATGTGTCTTGAAAATACCATTTGATCCTTGTAAAAATTTGCAGCCTCCTGACATGAGTTTATTCTATTCTATTCTTCAGCATAGAATAAACAGCACATATTTCTCCTCACAAGTTCTCCTTACCATGTGCTCACCCTAACCAGTTATTCTGAATGTTTTGTTTTACAGACAAGGAAGTATTCTTAATATTCAATGAGTTTACTAAGTTCTGTTTAATTGCTCAGAGTTCTGAGGCAGTTACAACAGCTGCTTGCAAGAAAAATAGTGACTTACAAAAATTCAGGTGGGTCTCTGATCATCTGCTAATGAGCATGGCATTTGCACAATGCTTGGGAGTGCCCAGCAAGAGAAACCAGGCTAAAATTTCTCTGTACCCATGCAACAAGAAAAGTGAATTCCAGAAATGGGAATGCAGAAATGCAGCCTTGGCAATCCAAGGGGAAGATTTATTTCTCAGTGCTGGCAAAAAAAAAGAAAATATTGCACTGAAAACAGGATCAGAGGCAATGGATAAATGGAAGATCTATGGAACCATGGATAATTTGTGCTCTCAACGTTACGAAGGTAAAGCTTAAAGGTTATTTTTGGTGGTTTATTGAATCCACTTGTTTGCCATGAGAGATAGGGTCCTTTGATTTCTACCCTCCTTAGCCTAATACCATCTTTTCCCCCTGAGACAATGGTGGACTAGAGAATGATTAGTTCACATATTCAGGCCTGTATCACTCCATCCTAGAGAAAAACAGCTGCTTAGGTTCAGACAGAATGCAGTATGTGAGAAAAATGTGCATATTTTTTGTTCTCTACTTCTAAAGCAAATGTGGATGTCGGGTTTTTTTAGTTGTTAGTGTTAATCACTCTTCCCAGTGGTGCCTAGCAATAACACCATGGGCAGAAATGAAGCACAAAAAGTTGTGCTTGAATAAGAGGAAGAACTTCTTTCACCAAGCACTGGAACACATTGTCCAAAGATGTTGTGGAGTTTCTCTCACTGGAGATATTCCACAGCCATCTGCACATCATCCTGAGCCATGTGCTCTGGGATGGCCCTGCTTGAGCTGGGAGATTGGACCAGGTAAACCTCTGTGATCCCTTCCAACCTGAACCATTCTGTGACTCTGTAACTTTGTAATCAAAGCACTTTATTTAACTGCATACTATTACTACTGAGATTGTATTAGTATTATTGGATGAAAGGGAAAAAAATTCTAAGTTTAATACATCAATATTAAATGTAAGGAAATAATTCCATGCATAATACTTTCAGTTGCTCTAGGAGATTTCAGACACCAAAAAAATCCCACAATATTGAACCACATAAAGTGGAAGTTAAGCCAGATGATAAAAAGATAGCATTATTTTTAGAAAATTATATAGTAGATAAAAATGTCTTATATATAATATTATTTCACATATATAAAATACATATTTTATGTATTATGTTATATATGAGATAAAAATCACTGCATCTCTTTCATAGTTGTCTACAGCATGAAACTGCTCAATCTCTAGCTGGTACAGCTGATTGATAATATTGGTAATACCCAGAAGCAAAGGGTAAATTGAGAGACCTACCAAGAACCACGGAAGACATTGCTGGTGACAGCAGTGATGCTGTCAAATGTAAATTGATTCCTCAATTACACTGGTGTAACACTTGTCATGCTTTTTCCACCTAGTCTTATGGAAAGTAAAGACGCATCAATTCACACAGCTATATCAAAACATCTCTTTTGCTCCTCAGACCTGTTTACAATGTTAGGAAACTCCAACGGAGCTCCGTGTGCCTTTCCCTTCCTGCTGAGTGGAAGATGGTACGCTGAGTGCACAGCTGCTGGCAGGTCAGATGGCTTCTTCTGGTGTGCAACAACGCCCAACTTCGATGAGGACCATTTGTATGGGTTCTGTCCAGCTGCCAGTACGTCCCACACATTGACACAGACCCTGCAACGCAACACTGCTACATAAATATATCAATATTGAGATGCTGTTAGTAATGCAGAGGGGAAGAACCTTGCAGTGGCCTAAATTTTACTCAAAAATACCTCCTTCATGCAATATCATTCTTGACAGATGTAACAAATCTACTTACTAATAGACTACAGTCAGGCTGAAAGATGTCTGGGTGTGTCCATCAGTAGTTGGACATAGGCTTGGGCATAGCCTATGAGCTTCTGAACAGGTTCTCAGGGTGCCCAATGAACAAGACACAGTTTTGATTTATTGGCTTCTTTACAATATTCTTTTTCTCATGGAGATTGTAAAATTTGAAAGGAAAAGTGCAAATAAAGGATGAAAGGCTTTTCACTGATAATGTCAGTGACACACCCTTTTTTCTTAATAAATATCAAGATAACTTGTGGGTCTGAGCCTTAATTGCTCCAAATTGTTATTTCACAAATGAGCTTGCAGTTAAATTTTGCCATAACACTTTGTGTGAAATGTTTATTACAAACTCAGGTACTAAATAATCTTTCTCTCACACAGACATCGACAGATTTTGGAGCACAGATCCTTTGACAGGAACCCACTACCAGATAAACCACCAGTCAGCTCTCACATGGCACCAAGCAAGGAAGAGCTGTCAGCAACAGAATGCAGAATTATTAAGTGTCACGGAGATACATGAACAAATATATCTAAGAGGTGAACTAATAAGCAAGATTCAGAAAAAACTGTTTTGAAAGGTTTTTTTGACTGATTACAAATGTTTCAATGCTTTAATCAAATTATAGTGAAGAGCTGATGTAAGAAAATGCTATCTATACTAATCAGAAATAACAAAATTATAGTACATTCAGCTTTTTATCAGTGGAACTTCAGTAAATTGTGAAATTACTATTTGAAATTATTTATATTATTATTATTATTATTTTATTTTAAAAATCTAAGGATTTCCAGCTAATTAAGCAAAAGTTAGCTCAAACTCAGAAAACACCAGAAAGATTCCAGAAAGGGAAATTAAAATAAGAAACATTTCAGGAGACAGCCATTATATGGCAATTACGTGATATGACATGTTCTATGATTATATTTTGTGATAATAAATCAGTATTCTTCATGTATATCTAACAAAATAGTTGTTTTAAATATGATACAAAATTTATATAGACTTTATAGATTTATACACACTGTAGAATGAAGGTCCTATATCAATTGCACCACAAGCAAGAAAACTTGTAACACTATTAATAATAGAAATTCAGTCTTTCCATTTTTAAAGCTTATTGTTTACATATAACTGTAGAATAGCATTAAATTCAGATAAACTAATAAGTAAAAGAACATTTTTCAATTCTCTACCCTTTATCTACAGAAAAAAACCCCTCTGAGTTTATTACCAGTAAACATGAATTCTGCACTGAACTTAAAAATTGCTAGGCAAATTTACTCTCTTCTTCTAAACTTTGGAAATGCTAAATTTTCCTAGCAAATCTCATTAGAATTAAATTCTTTTGGTTATCTAGATTTGATTGACAGCAAGAGATCCTCTCTCTGGATTGGGCTTAACAGTTTGAATCTCAACAGTGGCTGGCAGTGGAGTGGTGGCTTTCCCTTCAGATACTTTAACTGGGCACCAGGTAGTATTCTTGTTAAACAATTTTTGGAATTATAACCTGAGAATTATGCTTTTATTCACTAGATATAACTCATGGAATTTCAAGCAGAAGACCTAAATAATCTCATCTATCAGAGGCAGATAAAGTAAAATGCACTAGTTAAAGCTGTATCATACTGGGAATGGCTTCAAGTCAGTGAAATCCTCTGTGTCTGTACAGCTTTCACAGGTTATCAGACCCTGCAAGGACTCAGCTGCCAAGAGCATTGCTTCTGCAAAGCCTTCCTCTTCACTTATGCTTTTTGCTGTTCTCTTACTCAAGAGCTCATGGCATTGACAGCTTAGCTTTGAAAGTCAATTATTGCCATGGCAACAGCTAGTTGCAGCAAATTCTGAATAAATGCAGGCATAGGCCAACTTTCAGCCTTCCCAAGACTCAGAGGTGCCACCTGCTTTTACCTGGCACAGAAGATGAAGGGAAAGGGCAGAGTTGCTGAGTCTGGTGGAAGATATTCTGCCTTCTGTTGAGCTGGTCAAATTCCTCAAGCTTTGCAGGGCTCAGGGTTTGGCTCTCAGGTCACTCAGCCCACCGCCCCAAGGCTCCTGTATCCCACAATGGCTGGTCACAAGTTAATCTACACACTTTCAGTCACTGCAGAATTAAGATGTAACTTTTGTGTGGAGAGGGGAAAAAAAAGTAATTTATCATACTGTGGGCCTCTCTGAAAAGAAAACACTGACTATTCCCCAGGGATGGTGGTCCTCTGGAAAAACTCTGGGGATGTTGGAGAAAGAGGCAGGCAGAGGAGAGACAGCAATTGTGAGGGAATGTCAGGAGGTTCTGCTTGCAGTAAGGAGCAAATCTGCATTCAAATTCCGAAGGGACATGCAGAAAGGACCACTACTCTGTCATCAAATGTGTGAATTATGCAATAAGCATCAAAATAAATATTTTGATGTGTACTCCTAAATTACATTTCCTTATCTCTGGTAGAAAAATAATTGCAGGAGTGAAATCATGAGCCCATAACTGACACATGAAAAGGTTATCAGTTACCTTTAGCTGCTGATATTAATCCTGTGCTACATAAAAATAATTTTGGTTTTTATCCCATGAAGGAAGCCCTGAAGCTGAGTCTGAAAAACTCTGTGCAGTACTAAACCCCAGAAGAGATGCTAAATGGGAAAACCAGCCATGTGAGCTGAAACTTGGATATATCTGTAAAAAGGAAAAACCTACAAAGGATCCTTTAATTCTTCCATCAGGTATGTCAAGCAAACGAAAAACCTTTTAATAAAGGCATAATTTGTGTCACTAAACTAAAATTTAATGGCTATTTAAAATAAAAAGATAGCATTGAAATTAGTTTTTTCTGCTATAATGACAGGTACAGAACAAAGCATATTGTTATTTCTTTAGCAAAATATATTTAAATACTGAAAATTTTCCTGGAGCCCACTAACCACACAAGCATTTTTCACTTTATGTTATTATTCACAATTCCAGAGGCATTGGGTTAAGCCATAGAGTTTCATGAAAGTATCATGGTCTGCATGGACATGAAAATAAACTAAGAGATGCTGCAGTGCATTCTAATGAAAACATTGAGGTTTGTCACAGAAGGCTTGGGAAAATGGCATCAGTAGGTTCAGAGCAAATTCTTGATGGCAAAAGATGTCAATCTTTTTAGATTTCTATAAATATTGTTAAAATTTTGATCTAAAAAGATGGCAGAAAAGAGCTTCCTTTGGACCACTTTTCTACTATACTTCTCTTGGGTTTCTTTAGTGAGAGTTGGCATGGAAAGCCATGTGTGCAGAGAATTATTTGTGCTGCAGTAATAATGCTTTTCCTTTATGAAATATAAAAAAACCCATATTTGGGTGGGGTATATTGTGTGGAAATGCTGCACATGTAATTCCAAGTATTCCTCTGGCCAGTGAATACTTCACATTAGTGAAACCCATTAACAACTGGCTCCAGTCTTTTCCTCTTTTGTTTAAATGCAGTTTGCTTTCTGCAAATGTACCATGAGCAACAACATACAGACTAAAATATATGTGTGAGGAATGAGGTACTGCTTATTTGTTACTACCTCCTTTTCATTTTAATTGGTTAATTAGCTAAATATTAAATGTAATTGCAGTTATTCTAGACTTCATTTTGCACCATTTAAAATCAATATCTATTGATTTTGAGGGGATGTAGAGTCTGTTAAATGCCCAGAAGGATGGCTGCCCTATGGAGGTCACTGTTTCATGGTTCATAGAGACCCCAAAGAATGGAGAGAAGCCCTAATTTCCTGCAATGAGAGCAATGCTGACCTGGCCAGTATCCACAACCCTGAGGAGCATGGCTTCATATTGTCTCAGCTTGGCTACAGTGAGTATTTCTACAGGGCAGTGTTTGGTACAATAGAGAACTGCACCACTAGAAATCTTACAGGATTTAAATAAAATGATTTTTTCTTACTTTTCATGAATATTTATAGGGAAGGTCACAGATCCATAGGTTAGAAAAACTTGAAAGCCAAAAACCCACAAGAGGAGTCATTATGGTATTTTCATTTTCATTTTAATTATTTTCATTTTGATTTTAATTTTAATTTTTTTTTCACTGCATGAAATCACTTGAAGGAAATAACAGCTCTAGTCACTGCAGCATTTGAGTGGATTATCTGCATCAGACACCTTGTAGCTGAAGATACAGTAATGTACTTTACTGATAAAACTGACAAATCTAATTTCCTCCTAGTGTCTCATTTTTAACTTGAAAGAAGAATGAGAATTACATTCTAAAATAAACTCCTCTGTCTTTTAATACAGATGAATTTGCACTGCAACATTGTAATTTCAGCTCATCTCCATAAAATCTTGCTCCTATGGACTGTTTCAACTCGGGTAATAATGCAAATGAATTCCTGTCCTTAGGAGCTGTGGATGAGCTGTGGATTGGCTTGAACGACCTCAAAATTCAAATGTACTTTGAGTGGAGTGATGGGACTCCTGTGACATATACCAAGTGGTTACCTGGAGAACCAACCCATGAAATCACTGGCCAAGAAGACTGTGTCATTATGGCAGGAAAGGTAAATCATTCCACATGAATTATACAGTACAGCACTGCACTATTTGACTTTAGGTTATATTTCTAAGGAGATTTGTAATGCAACTTAGCATAGTTCCTAAGTTGCATAGAATCAAGGAATGTTATCTTTATTCACTCAGACATATGGTTGTTCTAAATTAAATTTAAATGAAATTCCATATAAATATGCCAAGTAAACCTTAACAGTCTGGCAGTGCCACTTAGCTTAACATAACCTCACCTCCAAGCTCAGATACCTGGAATCCATTAAAAAGTACAGATATTCACATTGAAATTGTACTTTGAAAATAATGATAATGTTTCTAATGTATAAAGCTTCTGCCTCACTGTTTTTCACCTCTTCCCAAACTGCAAGTAGGATGGATACTGGGCAGACAGTGACTGTGACAGGAAGTTAGGCTACATCTGCAGAAGCGACCCACTAGAAGGAGTTTCTGGAACAGCAAAGACTGATCCTGCCTGCCTGAAGGTAAGAAGAAAGCATAACCAAGAATCTGGTGAGCAAAATTTCACAAGCTCCTGTTGACATTGAAATGATCTTTTTTACTTCTTCCCTAACAAGTGTTATTCCAGAACAAATTCAGGGTGATAATTTTCACTACATTCCCATATAAGGAATAATAATAAGTCAGACCTATTACCTTTCAGAACTTTCTGTGAAGGGGGCTAAAGCCAATTCTGTAGTTGTCTGCATATTTTTTATGTTGTTCTGCAACCATCTGTGGTTATTGAACATGTAATAGGGACTGATAACAATTCTGGATTATGCAGCATGATACAAGATGATGACAAATCTCACTACTGAAGCCAAATCAAAACAATAAATCCCTTTTATAAGTGAATTTGTTCTGAGCAAGTTATTGTATCCTACCACTTTCCCCCTTCTTTTCCCTCTTTATACTTGCCTGTTTACTCCTATTCTCTATTTAGTAATCTTTCCCACAAACCCATATGGGGAACAGAGCTGAAACTCATCGTGCTCAATGGAGTTAAACAGCAGCCAAACACTGAACACAGAGTTTATTTACCTTTCTTGAGTGCACCAAGCAAATCTTGAGATGGCATAAAATGGAAAAGTGACTTGGAATTCAGCTGTAATTTTGAGGATTTTGCTCTTCAGTGGTTTCTATGTTACCTCTTCAGACAGACTTTTTAGGTGACCTGATATATTAAAACAATTAGTTTATTTACTGTTCCTTTAGCCTCGAAAACATAAGAAACTTGAGTCAGCATTTCTATTATAATAGATTACTCTTTTTTTGTTCCGAGCAAAGTATTATTTTATTAATTTCTGTGTCCCTCTGACATTTTTACCAGTAAAAACTTATCTATTATTTTCAAAAGGGTGAGACTCATGGGCATTAAATCTCTTCTTCCTGCCCTGAATATTTTCCATGCTGAATTTCCATTGGTACACTGGATTTCAAATTTATACATAATTATGATAAGTTATATTAAGAATATGTTGGCAATGCGTATTCATTGAAATTCAAGTACTAGAACATATGTTGTTTTTAACTGGAAGTTTATTTCATGTGTTCTTGGCAGGGTTGGGAAAGGCATGGTTTATACTGCTACCTGATTGGACATACCTCTGTAACATTTTCAGAAGCAAAGAAAACCTGTGAAAGGAGCAATGGTTATCTAACAAGTATAGGAGACAGGTATGAAAGGAGTTTAAAACTTGTATATCTGATGCAATAATACTAGAATTTGAAAAAATAGTTGAGAATTAAAAACAAACAAACAAAAAAAACCCCTCAGAATATCCTTTTTCTAAATTAAAAAAAAATAAACATAGTATGGCTTTTCTTACTAAAAATAATTTACACATTAATGTTTTCTAGTACTTTACTTTGAAAGAACAGACAACAGCTATTTTGGCTATGTAAGGAATAGTTTTTCAGTATAGCGCAATATCACCCCCTATTGCAGCTAGGACCCAGTTAAACAATATATTCCTCATAAGAGGAAATTTAATGGAAAATCTATTCATTCTAGCTGTGTGAAGTTTGGATGCTGAGGAGTGGAAGATGGAAGGAAAGCTAGCCTTAATCCCATCTGACTCCTGTCATTTCAGATATGAGCAAGCCTACCTGACCAGCCTCATTGGTCTGAGCTCTGAGAAGTATTTTTGGATTGGTCTCTCAGACATGGAAGAGCAAGGAATTTTCAAGTGGGTGACTGGTGAAGGTGTTCTGTACACAAACTGGAATGCAGCAATGCCTGGTACTCTACTGATGCCAAATGATTTTACCTTTTTCTTTTTATATATTCTCTGTATTCTTTACATATATATTTGGTAGCTTATTATGGTATTAAAAGCTAGTTCCAGTGCTTTTCCTTGTCTTTTCCTTAACCAGAAGAAAAAAACATATTCCAGAGCTCCAAACCCCAGGGGATACAAGGTCCCTCTCCTATCTTGCTTTTTTTCTGGGAACCAAGGCCAAAAAATAGCTCTTCAAGATGTATTTTCATAAACAGCAGTGTGCCCTGGTGGTCAAGAAGGCCAAGGGCATCCTGGCCTGCGTTAGGAATTGTGTGACCAGCAGGAGCAGGGAGGTCATTCTCCCCCTGTGCTCGGCACTGGTGATGCCACACCCTGAGTGCTGTGTCCAGTTCTGGCCCCTCAGTTTGGGAAGGACGTTGAGATGCTTGAGCACATCCAGAGGAGGCAACGAGGCTGGGGAGGGGCTTGAACACAAACCCTGTGAGGAATGACTGAGGGAGCTGGGGGTGTTTAACCTGGAGAAAAGGAGACTCAGAGGTGACCTTACCACTCTCTACAACTTCCTGAAAGGTGGTTGTAGTCAGGTGGGGGTTGGTCTCTTTCTCCAGGCTCTTTCTCCAGCAACTGACAGAAGCAGAGGACACAGGCTTAAGCTGTGCCAAGGGAAATATAGGTTGGATATTAGGAAGAAGTTTTTCACAGAAAGAGTCATAAAGTACTGGAATGATCTGCCCAGGGAGGTGGTGGAGTCATCATCCCTGGATGTGTTTAAAAAAAGATTGGATGTGGCACTCAGAGGCATGGTTTAGTTCAGGTGTTAGGGCACGGGTTGGACTCAATGATATTAAAGGTCTCTTCCAACCTATTGATTCTGTGATTCTGTGATTTAGAGAGGGTTGAACTGAGGGAAATTACCTCACCTCTTATGTCTCATATTGGTGATTATTGTCAATTATGCTAATTTGCTAAACTTGTAAAATTGTATTCACCCTGTGGTAGGGTAGGAATTTTGTGGGCATTTTTCACATCTGCCCCTGAGACCTCCAATAAAGACCAACCTTTATATTACCTCCTATACTAATATTATCTCAAAAGTATGTTGTTTCATTTCTAGGTTCTTTAAAGCATCACTACCACAGGACTAAATCTATTACTATGGAACTCTCTGTGTTCCCTAATTCTAAACTGTTTTCTAACATTGATAAATCCATGATGACACATATGAACTTTCTGTCTTTGAATGTCTGTACTTGGCACAAATGAGCCTGTAAATCAAATCCTGGGTTCAGTTTTGGGTCCCTCACTACAAGAAAAATATGGAGAAACTTCAGTGTGTTCAGAGAAGGTCAACAAAGCTGGTGAAGGGTCTGGAACATGAGTCTAATGAGGAGTGGCTGAGGGAGCTGGGGTTTCTTAGCCTGAAGGAAAAGAGAGTCAGTGGAAGCTTTATCACTTTCTACAACTGCCTGAAAGGATGTTGTAATGTGGTGATCAGGCTCTTCTCCCAAGTAACAAGTAATAGGGGAAGAAGAAATGGCCTCAAGATGCGTCAGGAGAGCTTTAGACTGGATGCCAGGAGATGTTTCTTCACAGAAGGAATGCTCAGGCCTTGAAATGGACTGCCCAGGGAAGTGGTTGAGTCACCTTCCCTAGAGGTATTTCCAAGATGTGAAGATGTGTAGATGCAACATTGATGGTTTAGTGGTAGGCCTGGCAGTGCTGTGTAATGGTTGCACTCTACAACCTTACAGATATTTTCCAACCTAAATTATGCTATGATTTTCTATGATGCCATGAAAATATTTATTTTCTGACTCCTTATTTTTTCCAAGAGCAAAATCAAACTGAGCAGAAAGGATAAAATCCCTTCCAGCCTCAGCAATGAGCTGCTAAAGCCTTGCCACGAGTGGCAGAGGAAGGAGGCAGGCAAGGAGTTGTTCATGCACTCAGAGGGAAGGGACATTTGATGATGAAGGACTTGCTGGTTTCCTCTTTTCACAAAGCTCCTCCTCTGAGTGGACACTATACTTAATATTTCAAATAGTCTTTTGTATATTAATTACATGAGCCATAAAATGTTGAAAGAGCCACTTTAAAAAACATTTCAAGTTTCTTTTTTATCTCATAAAGGGAAGGAAGCTGGTTGTGTTGCCCTTCGGACTGGAAATGCAGCTGGACTATGGGATGTTCAGAACTGTGAAGTAAAGGCAAAATTTCTCTGCAAAAAATTAGCTGAGAAAGTCACTGTTCCTGCTGCTTCTGAAACAGTTTCTGATTCCAAATGTCCCTTGGGTTGGGATACAAGCAATAGCACTAATTCATGCTTCAGAGTAAGTATTGTTTCTTGCCATAATCCTACCTGGGAAACAGGAGAGCACCAAACAGATAAGCAATCAAAACATCACAGAATGGCACACTGTAGCAGGCTGTTACACAACTGTTCAAATATCACTGCAGTTTTCACCCTATCAGTGATAAGTAAAGTTATCCAATTACTTTTGAATCCATATTATAATGGATAATTGTTATGCAAGGTTCACTTATTTTTCTTATGCAAGGTGGCCAGCAGATTCATGTTTAGCATACTGAAAACAAAGTGTTCTACCTGCATCTATAGGGTTTTGTGAGAGAAGAAGACCAAAAGAAAACATGGTTTGAAGCACGAGATTTCTGCAGAGAAATAGGAGGAGACCTGGCTGCCATTAGAAATGAAGAAGAACAAACAGTGATAGAGAACTCAATCAAGTAAGCAAGCAAACTGTCTAATAATTGATATTTTGATGTAACAACACATAATACAGTATTAAATAATGGTACTGTTGTTTTGCTCCTGAGATAATTATTTTAAAATCTATCTGTTTTTCACCATAACAATAAGAAAAATAACTGAGAAAATGTCTCATATAAGCAATGTTTCCAAATAATTTTTGGAGCTCCTAAAATGTGTCATAACCTGCAAACATTTTCAATTCAGATAAAAAACCCAACAACAGAATTTGTTGAACATTTCTCCACACACCCTATTCTAAGTTTGCTTAGTGAAACATTTTGAAACCAAATTTTGTCTTCCAATAGCCTGAACATTTTATTTCTGAGAAAAAAACACTATAATCACAATATCAATGTAGAAAACCAACATGCTGTGTTTTCAATACAACCATTTGCAAAGCAGGAAGTTTTAAGGTGTGAACTTCATGTACTTGCCAATGGGAGTTTGCTGACCAACAATACTTTTTATTTTTTAAGTTTCTGCATTGAAGTTTTCAGTAAGTGTCAGAATTATTGTCCCACATAATTTTTAAAATTGAGCAGGGCTAATCACATATATCCTCTTCCACTGTACATTTTTTTTTTCACACTCTAGAAAGAAATCCCCACCATTTCAGCCTTTCTGGATAGGTTTGCAGTGTTTGGATCCTGACGGTGGACTTTCCTGGAGTGATGGTTCCCCAGTGAGTATTTAAACATCCCAGTTTCCTTCTGTTCTGACATTTTTCTGTTGGAGAAATTTCCATGACTGGTGTGTATAAAAGGTGTATAAGAATTTCCAAAAATGTCTATTTTGCAAACGGGTAACTCTGAATCATTACTCTTCACACTGGATTGGATAAAAACAAGAGGCCATTAAAACCTGAGGTTATACCATCACAAAAGTGATAACTCAAAGGACTACTTTCATCTGCAGATATTATTATCCAAGTCACACATATATGAGAAAGGTCTTTCCTGATTTTTGTTAGTTTCTGGTGATAAATTGCCATGTTCCTTTTTCCTGTTTTTTATTTATAATGTAATTTTATTCCAGTTTTTGTGGGACTTCTACAGTCTGTTAGAGTCTGCATAAACTCAAAGCCTTTCTTTCCTCTTGCAGAGTGTTTGTAATTACTTTAGTAGCTCACACTGGCTTCACAGCCAGAGGAGGAGGAAAAGGAGTGGTTGGAAACTTTTGCTCTACTTCTCATTCCTTACAGAGTACAGTTTATTTCCCCTGTAGATTAAAATAAAAAGCACAGGTGTGTTTTCTCTGTAGGTGAATTATAAAGCAAGAGATTATTTTTATGATACTGCATTTCAAGATTGTGGAGCAATCAGTGAAAGCCCTTCCTTGTCATGGGTTAAGGAGCACTGTGAATACAGTCATAACTGGATTTGTGAAATAAAGAAAGGTAGGTTACTCTTTACTCTAAACTTACCTTAGGAAGAAATTTGAGCTGAATCCATTCTATGATAACAGGAAGTTCTACAAGTTACATACTGGTAGAAAGTTTTGTTGATTTCACAGGAATTTTGCACACAGAAAAGTAGGCCAAGACATAAATATCATTGGAATACAAGATTTAAGCTGTTAACAATAAAAGTTTTTGTTTCATAATAAAAAGTACATTCCATGATAAGCTTTACTAAAATTACACTTTTTATGTAATTGTGTAATAATATGATGAAAGGAAAAATTATGAAAGAAAATATAATGTATATATATTTATTATTTAAAAAAAAAGAAAATATTATTAAAGCAATCTTAAGAGCTTGTCTTGCAATATTCACTGTTCTGAACAAATGCAGATTTTTGCCAAAACAGAAATTCTGACTGAGGAAGGAAGAGAAGACTACAATTCAAAGGAAAAAAGAGATAAAAAGAAAATTATTATTTTGAATTTCCATATCCTTTGTGAAGTTAATCTTCATTCCCCTGCTCAGATGTTGGTACACAACAGCACAGTAGTCACCTACTCTAAATTAAACACTACCAGCATCATAGAATCAGTCTTATAAGATGACATATAAAGACAAGCCTGTAACAACAGGCCTGCTGTAACAAAAAGATGGTAATGAAAGCTTCAAAATACTTAAATACAGTTTCCCATCTTCATCACATACTAGTAGAAAAATCTCTACTTCTCTTTTTTCTCAGCTACCATTGGGAAAAATATTCAGTGGAATTTGAGAGGAATAACTATGTGTTGGGCTACATATTTTACTTCCCACAGTAACAGCAATGTTCCTTTTGTGTCTCCCTGGGCTTCTTCACCCTAGCTTCAATTACTACTTTTCTAAAAAATATAATTTCTGTGCTGCTGAATTATTAAAAAAAAAATTCTAACCAAGGCACATAGTCTCAGCTTCTCATAAAGTAATAATCATAGACCTCTATCTCAGAGAGATGTTGTGAAGATATTTTCCTGTTAAGCTCCTTTGTGAGTTCTCACCTGTGTAATCACCACAGCTAAAAATCATCAGCAACGTGTCAATAGTAGCTGTTTACTGTTAATGAGTAGTAGCATATGAATGGCAGAAATTACAGCCTGAAGAAATTGCCATCATTAGTCAGTGCATAATGCATGCTGAAATAGACAGAGTACTTCATACTTCCAGAGCTGATATATTAGGGTTTTTTTTTTATTTTAAATCTTGTAGCCATTTTCTTGTTTAGCTCATAACCAACCATACAGTAGATTATTTATTTTTAAAAGCTGACATTCTTTTTTAACCCAAGCATATGTTCACACACTTAATAAAATGTAATTATACATACAGCAACACAAATGTTGCAATAAATTCCTGTGGGAAAAAACCATAGAATTGCAGAATGGCTTGAGTTGGAAAGGACCTTAAAGGTCATCTAGTTCCAACCCCCAACCTTTGACTACATTGCTCAGAGCCCCATTCAGATGGCCTGGAGATTATAAAGGTTACATTTGTTTTACATTTTTATAGCTCTTGGCCTTACAAGTTTAGAAAAACATTTCTCCAATATCACACTCCATGTGATGTGGAAATGTTTTGTTTAAATTATTTTTCAAAAAGTGATAATATAATTCTTGTCAAAGCAGCTACACAGAAAAGGTTTAACTAACAAATAAATGCTAATAAAATGTTAAATAAAAATCATAAATATAAATTATAAATTTAAATATATGTAAAAAAGGAAAACTTTGTTTACTATTTGAATTTCTTGCTCAAATACAACACAATGTCCATAAAGATTGTTCAAAGTCTACCAACGTTGGGGTATTTTCTCTATTTAGTGTTCTTTCAGAAACACATATTCCTTCAGACTAACTTCAGTCATCCAATTTAGGTAATATTCGAGATGTTCAAGATGCACTTATCAAGAACCTACCAGGACAGAGATGTAGGTCTGTAATGCATCTTTTATTCCCCGAGCATCCATTTTTAGCTTTGCCCCAAAGAGACTATATAAATATATTCTGCACTGAATATGTAAAATGTGAAAAGTTAATAGACATTGAAACAATTTCCATTAATTGAACACTTATACTGTCTGAATGTTTGGAAATATTTTACATCATCTTTTTTTATCCCATTTCTTTACAGGGACACCCTTGAAACCAGAACCTCTGGGCCCTTCTACCAGTAAGCTTCTGTTTATTTTCACTTACCTAAAGGGTGGTGCGATGTAACACCACCAGCTTTGTGTAAGAACTGAGATGAATGTAGAGATTTCTCCTCTGTGTTGCAGCATATGAAGTCACAGAAGATGGCTGGATTGTAAAAGGAGACAAACAATATTTTTTCAGCCCAGAAAAGGCCTCTATGGAGAAAGCCAGAATATTCTGCAAAAATAATCATGGAAATCTTGCTACTATTGGAAATAATAGTGAAAGAAAATTTCTGTGGAAATATGTAAGGGGAGATTTTGTTATGTTATACACTACATGGCTCATATACCCTTTGTACATATCCTCTGCTTGTGAAGCACAGAAGAATGCGCTTGTTGCATAATATTACAACTTTTACCAAATATTACTACTACTAAAATTTTATTAGGATTAGGTTTAATTATTCTATGAAAAAATACTACTAAATGAATCTTCACTTTAGGAAAAAAACATGTCAAAGAATTTGCTGTTTACTAGGATGGGTGTACTCTTGTCTATTCTAGTCTGAATGGAGTTCTGAGGAAATACATAAGGAGCAATGAGCAGGCAGAGTAGGTGTATTCTCAGAGCTGTCTGACAGGGTGGCTGCCTCTGCTCTGAATTTCATATACTACAAGGCAGTGTTGCACAGAGGTGTGAGGTAACTGCCAGTGTAGCTTTGATGGTCCTACCTGATGCTCATGTTGCTCTCCAAAACAGCTTTTCAAAGAAAGGCTTAGACTGGTCAGGTTAGACTGATCATTCCAGCAATCCTTCATGGATTAGTTTTCCTGTACCATGGCCAAAGCACAGGAGGGGAATGCTGACAACTCAATAGCATGGATGGTACATCAAACCTCGGCCATAATCCTGCTTGGTTTGCCTGCTAATACCAACATAGCCACACAATCACCTTTCTGAGCCACACTATTAGGTGTTTGTTTTGTTGTGTGGGAAAGGATAAAACTGCAGGAGAGCTCAGACAGCTTGAGACACAAGAATTCCATAGCTGCTTATAACCAGGAAAGTATAAAAAAAATTACACAATGTTTTTCTCAAGTCTTCTATGCCTTTTTCTTCTTAAATTGAGAACAGAACTTTAAAAGCTTTGATCATACCAGTAATTCAGCCAAAAATGGGAATGTATCAACAAAAATAATAATAAAGTAGAACTATAGGTTGTATGGTAGCTCAGGTGACTGTGCACAATCATTTAAAGAATATGTATTCATTTCTTTGCTTCCATAGCACAATATTTGCACCTTTTAAAATTAGATTACTAATAAATATTATAAAACACTCATTTAAATATATTTTTATGTTTAGATCTTAAAAAATGGCAAACTGAACTCATATCTCATAGGATTAATCCAGAATGCTGATCAACAGTTCAGGTAGGTAAACAAGCTACATCAAGATCCATAAAGAGCAGTTGTAGGAGTATTGTACTGCAGGAGTTCCTTCTGGAGGAACCACTGCAAAGGAGTTAAATGCAGATTCAGAGAGTGATAATGCTTGTTGAAATGTGTGCTCTCCCTTGGTTAAACTACACTGTACAAACACAGTTCTAAATGGAATTTTAGTATGCTATGAATATGTCGATAATATCTGTTAAAAATAAAGGTATTTTTGTCTTTGACTTGATATGCAGGGATTTTATTATATAAGGTCTTTTAATCCTAATTGAAACTCAATTTAAAGAGATACTCAGCTGTAATTTTTCAAAAATATTTTTAGTATGTTAAGGAAGATTTTTCTCAACAGTTTCATGGATATTGTCTCAGCAACCACTACTGTTTTTCAGCTGGATGAGTGGAAGCCCAGTGCACTATGCAGCCTGGGCACAGGGTGAGCCCAACTTCGCACTAGCTCAAGAAAATTGTGTGGTTTTAAATAAAAAAGATGGTGAGTTACACAACTATGGCTTTTAAAGTAATTTTATGGCTTCTGCTCTTCCAATGTTTGTTTAAAATCTCTTGTCAATTTTCACTCATTCTTTACCAGAAATCTTGAGAAATATGCATTATAAAGAATTGTTATATGTCTGAGGTTTCTTCGGGGGCAATATTATCCATAAAATTAGAGTGGAAGAAATTAATTTTAATGGGAAATGCAATGTCAATTTCATCACTGATGTTTCAGCTGCACAAAGAAAATGTTCAATTCAAATCATTATAATTAGATAATATTGAATTGAAAATATTTCCTAGTAATATAAAGTTTTTGAACTTATAATAATAGTTTTATGATTTATTTTTTAATAATGAGATAATTTTTTTAGTAATAAGAGAATAGTTAGCAAAAGAATAGAACATACACAGATTTTCACATTCCATAGTGCTTTCACTAATTAAGAATTACTTGACACTTGCATCTTTCAGTGCAACAAAGCTGTTTGGGAAGGTTTCACTAAGAGGCCATCTCATCTAGCCACTTCTCCCCCAGTCACAGCAGGACCAAAGTGATCCTGCATACAGGGACTATGCGAGGTAGAGTTGAGCTAATGCAGGTTATCCCACATTCCCAGGCAGATTGCTTCTGAACTTCAGAAACCAGTTCACTTTCTCACAAATTTCAATCTTATTCAGTGTCTCAGTGCCTAAAATTTAATTTATTTCAGGCTTGTGGAATGATGTCAACTGTGGTTTTTCCAATGGCTATATCTGTGAGAGGCACAGAAGTTTTATAAATGCAACCTTTCCTTCAGTAGTACCTTCCTCTCCGGGAGGATGTCCTGCAGATTGGATTTTATTTAAAAATCAGGTATGATACTTTCATCTAAGCACAATGATATTACTGCTTGGGCAGGTACTTAAAGATATAACAGAGGCCATTTGTGTCTCAGACATGTTTTGTCAGTTGCATTAGAAAATTACCCATTGGCTAATTACTGCAAAATGGTGGTTTTACATATGTTTGTTTTATTGAGAAGCAATCACCTGAGGCACACTGGGAAAACTGTTACATTGTATATATGTTTCAAAAAACTGAAGAACTTAATTAATCTGAAAACACCGGGCGTAATACAAAATCAGTCATTTAGAAGGAACAAATCAAAAATAAGGCAAAGTTTTCCCAAACAGGCTTCAATGCAATGCTTGCCTCTTCCCAAAAGGGACAAACTTGATGTGCTTAATAAACAAGGATTCTCTTTTCTAATATATACAACATTGTTATGAAGGCACCGACAGATATCACACCAGGTGAGTTGATGTCAGGTTACAGTAATAATTTTCCACAAACCTTGCAAGATAATTCTCCAACTGTGTTACTGGCATGACACAGAGCAGATGGTGAGCTGCAAACATGGAGAGGGCACATGAGGCACACTGGTAATTATCAGAACCTTTGAGGCTGAATATGTATTGGTAATGTGATAGCTATACAATTTTTAAGAAATTAGTCATATTCTACTATTAATAAGAGAGCTGTATAATGAAGAATGCTGAAGAGACACAAGAGTACTTTGATCACAGACAACAGGTCAAAAATGGTTTTCAGGAAGTTCCAGCAATTCCACACCTAGGCTGGGTTTTACTTACAGGGTTAGCACTTTGTCTTTTACTTGTGGTAGTGTATGGCTTCTCAAAATCTCGGAGTTATTTAAAACATTAGATTCTCATCAGACTCCTACCGTGGTTTGTAGCTATTTGAGTTTTGTTGTAACTTGCTCAATACCTTGCAGAAAGACAGAGAGCAAATTTAAAACTTGTAAATGGTTTTGACTTGGCTCTAGATCCAAATTAACTGAAAAAATATTTTAGGGGTCTGAATGAGGCTGATTTTTACTTAAACTAGTGTAATTCATACCTAAATTCTTTGTCTTGTCACTCTAACAGTCTATACTTTCCCTAGTGCTACAAATTTTTTGGCTCTGGCTATGATTACTGGAGTACTGGAAGAAGAGTTTGCATGAGCCTTGGAGGAAACTTGGCAAGCATACCTAATGAACAAGTTCAAGGTAAAGTGCAACAGCCCCTTAGGTAATAGAGAGCCTTTACTTTGTATACAGTGCACATTTCCTGCAAAGAAGTGTCAGTATGTAGATATATGCTTTTTATAATTTATATATTCAAATTATGGTTATATGGCCATGGCATGAAATGTTTTTATAACTGAACAATCTATTAGGGGCATGCCAGTGATGCTAAGATTGCTTCCTCATGTTACATACAAAGTGTCTTACATTATTTATAGGCATGAATTAGGATAAAATGAAAAATCTTAATCTGGCATTTATAGCTTTAGGCAGAGAGAAAAAAACCAGAATGCACCATCTGTTTTTGCCAGAAATAGAATGGGATATGCTTCTATACCTCTGCCTAAATTCTGTAACTTAATTTAGTAGAATGTCAGAGAAAGGCATATTTTCACCTTGCCTGCACTCCCTGGCTTCCATTTCCAGCTGTATGTATTTCCATCCTGACTGCTGAAGTAAGTAAACTCTTTTGATATCATGGTAGTCAGACAGGCTTTATTTCTTTTCCTCTTTCCAATCTTGCGTCATTGTTCCCAAATACTTTAACTGAGATTTTTCATGGGCAAAGGCTTGGAATAACCTTGAAATAATTAACTCAGGTATATTTCTGATAAAATAGAATTAAAATGTTTTTATAAGACTTTAATGAGAAAAAACAGTTAAGTATTTGTTTATGAGATGATGTTTTGACTGATCATATGACACATTAATTTTCTCCTCTATTGGCTTTTTATTCTAGCTTTTCTCACTTACCATTTGAAGGATGTTTCAAATGATCTTTGGATTGGCTTGAATGATATGCTCAGTGAACTCAACTTTGTTTGGTCTGATGGAAGTGCTGTCTCATATACAAACTGGGCTAAAGGTTCCCCAAAACTTGTAGAACCTGTTTTGTATGACAGTCTGCATCCAGAAGATGGCCAAAATCGGCAACAGGTAAATATTCATTAGTGTTTACCATCAAGTTTAAATCTGAGGAGCAATGCCACTCCCAGTAAGCATCTCACTTCACTATAGACCTTGCCCCAGCCTTCTTCATTTGTTGGTCATCTATCTTTGCACTGGGACTAGACATAAAACCTTTCAATGTTTGAGTATTCTAGCTATTTCAGAGCATAAAATGGCATTATTGTAGTTTTGTCTAAGTATTTGGCAAAATTGCAGCAATGGACAGATTGAATAAAAGATTGGATATATTGAATAAAGATTATTCAATATATCCAATTATTAATAATTGGATATATTGAATAAATATTATTAATCTTTGTAATAGTAAATGGTTAATTTTTCAGAGAATATAAATGCAACATTAGAATTTTATAAGTCAACACAAAATTACGTTCATATCTATGAAGGAAGGAGAGGATGCAAGAGGAAAGAGTTCAGCATTTTAACTTTTTCCCTTTTAAAAATTGTAATTGAGTTTCTAAGGGCCAGTAGATGTTAACTACTTTCTAAGCCCATCAAGCCCTCTCACTACTAGCACTTAAATTAAACCTCATAATTCTGTAAATAAATAGCATTTTACATAACCATACCAATATAGGCTGATTCACACACCCACATTCCCCATCTTCTATTTATTTCTATATCTTGCTTTCCAAACTTACCCTTCACAATATGTCATTCCACTAATTGTCCATTCTCCCATCATTTTTGTATGCATACCTTTAGAGAAGTCAGGGATCTGGACAACCAGCTTAATCTACACCTGAGCCAATTCAGGTTGCTCTTGCCCATGCAGACATTGGTCAAGGCATGCAGGAAGACATAAATGACACTGCACAAACCATAGGTCCACTGCAATTTTAATAGCACTAATAGCAGGAAAAAAAAATGTGCAAAGGTATATCCTACTTTTCTCCTTCACCTTCAAGACACTAACAGCTCTGTCCTTCAGAGGATCCTTTTTTAAAGCCCAACAATTACTCCATGGCAGCTTAGCAGAGGAGATTGCAGCTTGTAATAAACTTGACATTCAGCTTCTTAAGCTGATCTTGTGTAGCTGAAGGAGAAATTCTAATAACTGGAGCTGATGAGAGCTCTGCCAAGGACTGCAATCTAGGTGATTTTGTCAAGAATCAGCACTATTCATAGCTGTCTTTGCAAGTGAAATACAAAGCACTACTTCCATTTCATTCTTATTCGAAACCTTACTGATAGTCACTTTTTAGTCGGGATAGATAATGTGGAAAAAATTTCTTGAAAAAATAATGTCTTTCCAGTATTTCTCCAGTAAAATAACTAAATTAACAAGCAGGCTGAGCTGAAGAGTGTACAACAGGGGAACTGGCCACCACAAGGGAGGTCAGAAAGGACAGAGAAGTAGGAATGAAAGGTATTTCTAGAGTTGTAACACACCCTACATCATCAGAACTAAAAAAAAAACAAAAACAAAAACAAAACAAAAACCTGAAGCTTTTAAGTTATAGTACTCTGTTTATAACTTCTAATATACATGTATATTCTTTTCCTTATTTCCAACAGTTTGACTGTGTTTCTCTGAAGAGAGGTCCTGCTGATGACACAGGAAAATGGAATAATGAGGAGTGTTATAAGCAGAGAGGGTATATATGCCAGAAGGATAGTGGTGAGCTCTGTATTGTTAATCTTGAAAATTATAACATAAAGATTAAAACAAATTTTCTTGTTTAACATATTTTATTTCAGTTTAGTTTTGGTTTTGTTTCATTTTGTTTTGGTTTTTAGGTAAAGGACGAGTAAAATTGAAGGGCCCATCCTGCTTCCCAGTGTTACTTAGCAATGTTTTTGAGAAAACATAGCAGAATATAGGAAAAGAAAATTATTTTTTTTTTAAAGTGTAATTTAATAGATGAAGCCCAAAAACATTTTAATTACATATGTTCATAATGATCTGTAGGGTACCAAAACTAGTAAACTTAACACTTATCCATATAAACCTGATAGTCATTAAGTTGCAAAGAGTATTAAAAGCAGGCAGGACAGGTGTGTTATTTTTGAATGATGGGGTAAATTCACCTCTGCAATGTAAAATACTGTGCATTTACAGATGCAAAATTGTCAGAGGTTGAAAATACATTTATCAGAACTGTTGTTTTGATGTTATATTTAATTATAAGCAGCTAAGAAGGGTCATTCCATTAGTAATTTTATATTAGGTTTGTAAATAATGATGTTACTAAATTGCTCAGGCAAATATGTGACTCCAGATTTAACTGCTCATGGGACTATTTTTTTGCCTTTTTTCCTACAGATCCTGAACTTTTTAAATCAACAGCAACAGTGCTGGACTTTGCTTTTTACCCTTCTAATGGGATTAGCTATTCTGTTACCCATTCGAAAATGAACTGGGAGGAAGCACACCAAAACTGCAATAACAATGCCTCAGAACTTGCCAGTGTTTTAGACCCATATAGCCAGGCACTGTTGTTCCTACTTGCAGAGGAATATGGAGAGCCTCTGTGGATTGGTCTTAACAGCAACATGGTAAGAACAAAGGCATTGCATACACACAGTCAGGCTGACACACAACCTGATTTTACTCTATGCTCTCCTCTTGTTGCCCATTGGGATTTCTGCCAGTGTAGTGCTGAAAACAGCATGTTACATCAATGTAACAGCCATTTGCACTGGAAATATTCAAATAAGACTCATACAGTAGAGATTTCCTTTAAGCACAAGGAAATGTTCCTGTAAAACCAGTATACAATAGCGTAGTGAGTTCTTTGGAGTAGTTTAAAGTATCTCAGATATAAATTTAAAAAAATTCCTACATTTTGAGTTGATTTTAATCTAAAAGTGATTCCAGGCACAATGTACATCCTGCCCTCATGCCATGTGTTTACGTACTTCAGTGATCAGTGACAAGGTATTGGAGGTCACACATCGTCAGGCGTCAGCCTGAGGTGGAACAATTTTATATGTGTGTTTATGATCACAGATTTTACTAGAGTGGTCTTATTTATAGTAGCAATAGCAAACTAGAGCTGTGAACAGAAACAGGGGTAAATACTAGTAAAGGGAATATTGAGGCTATATCATATGGTACATATTAACCATGGCTGTATTTTTTTTCATTTGAAAATGCAATTGACATAACTGCTCCCATTAGAAGTTAGAATATTATGGAAAAATAATCCTTTCTGTTTGTGAGATGTCTACATCAGTTGTATTACAGGAGAGGGTGAACATTTGGATGGTAGGTGTGTTTTGACATTCTACACTCTCCATAATGAATCACAGTCACGACAACTACAACAAAAGCATTGATGATCAGAGCTGCTTAACAGCACTCCCACATACACTCCCATTCTCCATGCAGATGTTTGGGTGGTCATACCAACCTGGTATCTTATCTGACTCCTAGTTTTATGTCTTTTCTCATGCCCTTTTTCCCCACTTCCATTTCCTAATGCTTGAAAAAATGCTCTGAATTAATGTTAGATATTTTTTTGGGGCGTTCACATTTGTGGATGACAGATGCTGTACATTTTAGTCAGTTAGCATTTACATGCTAAGAGGCAGCACTAGTAAGCAGATGATTCTACAGAGGGTATGTGAGAGTCCTCTTGAGGATCTTCTATAGTAGCTGTGTCACTAAGCAAATGTGAAATTACCATATAGATTTTACTTCCAGACCAATGGCAAGTATCAATGGATTGACAGGTGGAGTTTAGTTTACAGCAAGTGGGCCAGTGGAGAACCAAAGCAGATGTTAGCATGTGTCTGCCTAGACACTGATGGCACCTGGAAGACAGCTTCTTGTGAGGAAAAATTCTTTTCTGTCTGTAAAAAATCAGATGGTGAGTAATTCCATGCATGAAAATTGACTAGAGGCTGTATAATGCAATAAGCCACTGGAAAAATACTCTGTTAATACACCAGTATACAGGAAGACAGGATTACCTAATTAGTTCTAAATATTGACATGAATTATTTCCAAAAGTTAATTGATTTATAGTAACTACCAAAAGCCTAACAACCAAAGAATTGAATAATCACTTTTTTAACTATTCATCCTATTAGGAAAAGTATTTCACTTGCTATAAATTCTGGTTTTATTAGGCATTATAGGAAATTCTGTATCCAGTTTGGGGTACCAAAGTTTGAAAAGCTTCTCCATCAACTTAGGTTTTCAGATCACTGGGTAATAATAATTTAAAGAAAAGATTGGAGTTGGACTAAAGACTGAGAAACCAAAAGACTATGAGAAATCATACTATCAATACTAAATATTAAAAAATAAGTCTTATGGGATGGAATTTAATTTTTATATGTGTCTGATATGAATTGGAACAGGGTAACAGATTTAAATACAGCAAGGAAAGCCTTCTAATTTTATCAGTACAAAAGTCTTTAATAAATACTCTAGAGAGATCAGCAAATCACCATCACTACAGCTTGCTAAGAACAGACAGGATTAATATCTGTCAAAAGAAATATATCAGTTTCACGTCACTTGTGAGCACAAAGATCAAGTAAATAACCCCTTGGAAAGTCTTCCAAGAACAATCTTGTATAATTTATATGGAAATAAGTATAAATATTATTTCAAAATTTAGCTATATCCTTGAATTTTTCAACTTTATGGAAGACCTTGAATCATTACCAAATTTAAATCACACAGCAAATTATGTTCTAAGATGTTTTAATATGACAAAAAAACCTCAAAATTCATATATAATGTCTTTTTCTCACTTTATGATGCTGGAAATATCATTTGAGAGCTAAGTATTCCTTAGGGGAAAGCAACAGACTGTAGAAGGCTTACAAGAAAAAGAGGTAATTTGGCAGAATATATAATTTACATACCATCTGCATTTATCTACCCATCCAAAATCTTCCTATTATATCAGCCACTATGGAATGTATTCAGGATGTAGTTTAATAAAAAGTCTTGTAAGCTATGCTCAATTATACCAACACTTTCATTCACAATCACAGTTTCTACTCTAAGGTTTTATAAGGTTTTGATACGGTCAAGTCACATTGATAGAGATAAATATGAAGGAAAATGTTGTCTCAAACAGAAAGTCAGAACCATATTGAAGCTCTTCTTAGAAAAGGCTTAATTTCCTCTAAGATTACAAACCTAGCATAGCAATTTAGTTTTGTCATACTAGTATAATGGGAAAAACAAGTTATATAAAATAGCTGGACTCCATCTACCTGATCTCTTATCAGTAATGGCCCCTACTGAACCCCCACAACTTCCTGGAAAATGCCCTGAATCAAGAGGACACAAATCCTGGATACCTTTCTCTGGTCACTGCTATTACTTTGAGGCCTCCAAGAAAAGAAGTTGGGCTCAAGCTCACGAGGAATGTGCCCGACTAGGTGAGTGTTTAGTCTTAGAAAGATTGATGATGTAATTAAACACATAAAATAATGGATAATATTGCTAAGTAAATTTCTAATTGCTTTAAAACTTCACATTTAATACTTTTTTTGGTGGATTTTCTGAGCATGCTTTTACACAATAAACATAACCTTTGTCAGAGACAGCAGCTTCTCATATCTCAAATATCAGGTGAAATATGAGTACCTCAAAAACTTTAAATTTCTACTAGTTTTATTGCAAAAAAAAATAATTAGGTAGGGAAATATACACTTTTACAGACCCATGAAGGCACAAGCTGCAGGATTGGCTTTCTCTTCCCCAAGCAAAAGGGAGTCCACATGCAGTGCAATCTGGGAGACACAAAGTCATAGGATAGTTTGTGAGTTCAGGGCGCAGTTCATTAAGTAGATCTCAGTGGCTGGACAACAAATGAGATGGAGGACCTGTTTCTATTTCATGAATCAGTAAAACACACCAGCTGGGTGTGCTCACCTGCTCTGGAACAGACTCATGCTGTCCCCATGGAAAGAAGAGCAGTGCCTTCATCAGGGAAGGGAAAAGACACTTTGCTCCAAATTTCTGAGAATTGGTGCAATGCAACATATATTTCAGTGTGAGTAATGATTAGAGTCATCCTATGCATTTCTAAAGGCACTTCCTCATATATCTGAAAACATTGACCTGTAACTGAGTAAACAGAAAAAAAGCTTCGTAAAGTCATTTTGCTCTACAGCTGTGTGACAACAGCTGTATGACAATTCCTGGAGTGATTTTGTAGAAAGATAAATCACATAACTACTACAAAACGTAAACATTACACTAATAACCAGGATGAGAGGTTACAATTGGACACTGCTCTGTGTTCTAAATCCCTACACTTTTGCCTGCCTGTTTCCCACTGGCCAGACCAGGAAAGTGGTCATTTCCTTGTGTTCCCAGCACAGCTTTGTGTATTTGCAATGCCAAGGCATATGACAACTATAAATCAGCTTCTGGACATCTTCTGGACTGCAACCTCCATCTGCTGACACATCCTACCTAACCTGTTATCATCAGACACTGCCAAAACTGCTGCCCAGCCACCGATGAGGGACAGAGCTGTAGTGGCAAGAAGCATGGTGGTGACTACATCACATGTAACTGTTTTAGCTTACTAACATCACAATCTGGGATGTGGTTGGGCCTGTCCAAAAGGTATTGCAGGAGAGCAATTGTTCTTCTCTAAAATAGCAGATTAAAAAAAAAAAAATCAGAAAATTTCAGAAAATCCATATCTTTGTGCAGATTTGAATCCATACAACACACAGTCATGTTCAAAAAATAAAATACCATACAGTGATATAATTCCCACAATAAGACTAGTGAACAATATAGAAGAGTTAGTGCATTTTAGATACTTTTGAATATCTTTTATGTGTTTATTAACTTGAGCTCTAAGAAAATGACCCACTGTGATGTGCTCCTTAATATTTTTTCAGGTGCTGATTTGGTATCGGTAGGAGACTATAGTGAAACAAAGTTTCTGACAGAAACCATTAAGATACTCCATGGAAAATCACTGAACTTTTGGGTAGGGCTAAAGAAAAGTGACAGAGGTAATATCTTTTATCACGTTACTCTATCAAACAAAATTACATGTTATGTTAAAAAGAAATCAACTTTCTACACTTGAAAGTACATTTGTATATATATAAAAATTACATAAAGTTTATTTCAAAATATGCCTAAATGTGTTTAAAATTATATTTGAAACATTTAACTAGCTATTCATATTATATATTTTTGTTTTCTCCATTACAACTCGTTCTATTTTTCTAGACCCATGTACTTTATACAAACATGTTAATTTTTCATATTAGGACAGTGGGTATGGACAGATAAATCTGCAATGGATTTTGTCAACTGGCAATTGGGAGAACCATCAAACCGAAGGCTTAAAGACTGTGGAGAACTATGTGCATTGTCCGGCTCCTGGAATGCCAACATCTGTTCTTTCAAAAAAGGATATATCTGTAAAAAAATTAAAAGTAAGTAGTGTTTCTAATATGATAAGGTTAATAACATCTAATAATACATTTTCAGTGTATAACACAAATGTAAAATACTCTGTGTGCAAAACCAATTGACTCTAATGGCTGCCTAAATTCTGACAAGCTCCACATGGCTTCCAACTGTCTTCTCAGAGGCTGAATATCCCATACATCCTCTAGAACTACCATCAGCCTGGTGCAGCCCTGTGCAGCCATCATAAATACTTCAGGCCCCTGAGTATAGGTTAAAGCTACGCTCAAAAGCAGCATTTTGTCTAATTATAGCTGAATGTAAACTCAAAAAAAATCTTGGTCTGATGAGTGCAATGCAATCTGCCTTGTAGAAATGCTGGAATTGGTGACTCCTTTCCTCACTGACCACTGATCTGATGGATTACAGGAATACCATGGCAAACATTCTTGTGGCACTCTTTATCTACAGTATGATAGAATCATGTTTAATAAAATACTGGTAATATCCTGATAGAAAAATTATCATCTGTAAGAAAATGCATAAATTAGATTACCAACTGAGATTAAAGTACTGCAGAACACAGACATTTTGTTTGGTTAAACTTCATATTTCTACTCACCTTTTTATTATATGCTAAGTTCAGGAAGAGCAATTACCATAGGAACCACATCCACATGTAACGATTGTCTCTCACAGAAAGGGCTACAACAATAGAAAAGTATTTTCAGCTCAAGTAAAATGCTCATGATGCACTGCTAACACTCAAGACCTCGTTTCAGAAAACACCTTAAAATGACTAAGGGTACTGTGGGGAGATTCTCAAAAATAAACATATTTGAAAACACTTTTTGAAATAACAGAAATCTGTCTCTACATGTTATTTGGGGTATCATGACTGAGGAAGTCAGATGCTCTTAGGATGAAAGACCCAATCATCCTGCTAGAGTTTTACACATGCTTAGTTCCATCGATCTGCAAGAGTGATTGCCACCAACACGTGAATTCAGGGGAAATTGTCAGCAACACTGGTACTTAGGAGCTTTGAAATACCTTTTTTTTAAGCATTCAGAATAAACATTTTTTTTCCCTTTCAAAAGCTCCTGAAAACAAAGAAATGTCAGCAGAAAATACAGGTAAGCATACTTCCTTTTAAGCAGAGCATGCTAAAATAAAACAGGAATATAATTACATAATTTCAGAGTATTTGTTTTGAGAGAGTTTAAAAATAAAAAGTCCATAAAGTTTTACTCTGTATCTCAATATAGTATATAGAGGTTATCCTGAAGTAAGTATTGATTTATGTTTATATTTTTAATACTGGCTTTTGATCATATTTAGTTATATTTTGTTTGTTATTAGTAAAGAAAAAAAAAAAACAAAGCACATGCTGAACTGAAAAACTGAAAAACATGCACATTGAATTTTTTTGCTTTCTTGTTATTTACATTTATTACTAGATTCTGGAATCTTTTAACCTCAGAGGTTATTCCATTGTATATCCTTACAGATAAGAAAATGGAAAAAGTACTTTCTGCTGGCATCATTTGGCTGTTTGTTCTTCTAGCCCTTTCTATAGTTGGAGCTGGAAGTATAATTTATTTCTGCTTGAGGAGGAAAAGACAAAACTTGCCACATATTTCAACCAGAATAAGTGGATCAGAAGCAACTGTGGATATTCAAGTAAAAGACATACATTCAGACATGCAGTCTGACCAAATGCCCATGTGATTCAACTATCAAAAACCAGGGTATAAATTAGTGAAATCTTACCCCAGCTTTGTGTTTTCCTACCCAGACAATAGTCTCCTTTCTTCTTAAATACACATACATCTTTGGAAATTCCTTCCAAAGTATTGTAGAGTTGTTTAGTCTGGGGAGTGTATATATGTTTTTTATATAAATGGGCATGGCTGAAAAGATGGCTCCAGAGATGTTATGGGGAAAGTCTGACAGATATTTATGATGTAAAAAATACTTTATTTAGCTTAATGTAGAAATTCTCCCTTTTTACACACAGGAGAAGTTACTACTCATTACTTTAAATAATTTTTCCTTGTGTGTTACTTCAGTGGTATCTAGACTATGATGGGAATCACAGAATCACAGAATTAACTAGGCTGGAAAAGCCCTTTGAGATCATCAAGTCCAACCTATGAAACACTGCTCATTTCAAGTTTTCAGCTTCATAGTTTATGATACTGTATTTTCATTAACGTAAAAACTGTTATGATGCCTGCATCTGTGCATTAAGTATTATTTGTTTATATAAAAAATAGAAAAATAGAAAGTTGTAAAAAAATTGAAGAGTCCCATTTAATTTTACCTCCAGTCCGAATTTTTGAATTATGCCATTTCCTATGGCTTTGCACTATTCTAGTATTCTACAAATACCTCTACTTTTCTGCAGTTCAAATTAATAATAAAGATAAACCAGGAGATGACCTTTCCACTGGGTATTATTTCAGTAATGATTCCTTTAGTATGCAGAGCTGCCCCTTTCTAAATCCAAACATGTATAATGAATGGCTGTTCTATAGTGCATTCTGTAATTCTTTGGTGCAGAGATATAAAATCACTGATATACTTTTTGAAAATACATTCCTTCTGTTTTGTTGTGATTTCATTTGACAAGGTGCTGCCTAGACCCTTCTCCGCTTTTCTTCCATTGTACACAGTAGCAGGGCTTGCCTCCGGGGGCAGTTTATCATTCTGGGTATTTTAAGACATGCATCCCCCTCCTGAGAAATGGAAACACCTTTCCCCAAGCCACAAGAGGGCATGTGGCACTAACAGGCTCACTGAAGGCCATGTGGAGGAGCAGGACTCGAGCAGAGGGGCTTCTACCAAATGAATGTATTGAGCAACAGATTCCTTCTTTGGCCCTTCTGTCAAAATTTCTCACTCACTCCACATACTTACAGTCTCTGACTGACAAAAAGATGTGGCCACACTAAAAATCTCTGCAAGAGAATACCTGGAACAAGTGGAATAGGTGTCTGCAGCAGGACTTCTGTGTCTATGCCTGAGCAGCTTGAGAACACATTTGAATTACCTCTATTATTTACATTTCTTCTCGATATCCATCAAAAAATAAAGGCTTCTAACTAAAAATGTTCTTGATAGTTAGAATGGAAATACCCCCTTGCTCGATTAATACTTAGTTCAGATATTTTAACAAAGGCTATCTTGAAACATGGGTCACCTCTAGTAGCATTTCCTTCTGAGAGTTCAATTTTCCCCAGCACTCCTTTGCTGGATGGACACACATTATTCTACACCTTTGGTTAAGCTGGTAAAAAACACTCATCAATCACAGAAACAGAAAGATACTTGAAGAATGTATGGCTTTCCTTTTCTTACTTAACCAAGTAATGTCATACATAAAAGACCTGGTTAAAGACAAACCAAACCAAATCAAACCACCAAAAAAACCCAAACACAAAACTCCCATCCACAGGTTATTTAAAATAGAGTTAAAAATTAAGTAAACCAAAAGTCTATTTTACAATTTATGTCACTTGAACACTGTAAAAACCAGAGAGAACAGCCTTCAGATAACAGTTCCCTAAGTTACTATAGTAAGTCCTGTAATACTCCTTGCAATAAAGAAGGTCATTGCCATTTTCAGGAGGAAATAGGAAATAGCTGTAAGAGCTTTGCACAAAACTGTGCAAATGAGAAAAACAACACCTGCTTCCCACGGAGGTGACTAGAGATAAAATTGTTTCCTGGTAAATTCTACAGATCTCTGGGAATACATGGTTCTGCTTGCCCTTTGGATGAGTTAGTAAGGCAAGCACTTTTCCTGGTCTGTTTGCAAATGATACATGCTGCTGGTCCTACTGTATTTATGCCCAACTTAGTGAATCTGATAAAATAACCTTTCTCAAAAGAAAAAAGGAAACATACAATAGGAAAGACTACATTTTAAAGGTATTTGTAAGTAAACTATAAAAATTGTGAGTTTGTAACAGAAGTATTCTGGTGACCAAATTCAGCAGAGCCTGGGACCTTCAGAGAAGAAGCCTGGCTGGTATCACCACCACAGAGGAAGCATGGAGAGTTCAACAGTCAGGTTGCTCTGAATACCAGCTCTGTGTGTTATCACATGAAAATATTTTGATATGTGTGTATTTTTATGTCTAGCTACTCTGTAGTTGGACTGAACATCATGACCACACAAAAACTGGACAGGGTCACAGGTTAGACATGAAGTATGTTGCTGATACCCCTGCAAGGTACTGAGAGACCAGAGCCTGATCCAAAATGTCTCCTACAGAAAGACAGAGAGCACTGTAGTGAGAACAGCAGTAAAACTTAAATGAGTACAGTGCAGTGGTGCTCACACCTGGGGACAGGACCTGAGAGCCATAGCCCTGACCAGATCTGCTCACACCTGGCAGCCACAGTCATCATTAGCTGCTGTTTGCAGTGTGGCACAGCACAGGACACATCATGCAGTCTTTGGTGTCTCAATCAACTGAACAGCCACTGGGGAAGAGATCAATGCATATGAGCTCACTTTTCTGCATTTGTCATTTGGACCTCACAGTGGATATGAGTAAGACATTGCCCACACACCTCACACATTGCTCAGACACAGAAGACGGCTGGGCTGCACTTGGTTAAACTCCACAAAACAAAAAAAGGCCCTTATGCCTTTCCATGCTTAATCCTAAATCCCAGTGTTCCTGCTCAAGTAGGTTGTTTGCATGTTTCTCTTTTCTTTCCAAAAAGACCTGTGTACTTAAAATAACTGTCCTGTCACTTCAGTGCTTGGAATAGATACAAAATTTCTTATTGTGAATGCTGCTGTTTAAATTAGATTCAGAGTGGAGAAGACACCTAAGCACTGATGTGTTTCATACTAATGTGTGTGATGTGGGATTTTTCTTCTAATTTTCATAAATAAATGGCACCCAATTTTCCCCAGTTTTAATTATTATCACTTGCAATAACAACATAATCTCTTTCAGACATAGGCTATCTAAGGTGCCTGAAGGAGATGAAATTAATCTGAAATAATGTAGGTATCTAGATATCTAAAATGCAGCCATATCTAGCTAAACTACTCACCCAAGGTCATCACTGTGGTCAGCACAGAAGGATGCACATTAGGGTGCAATTATTTGATCTGGTCTAGAGACTGAAGAGAACTCTAGACTCTCTCTGACACAAAGCCTAAAACAATTATCTCTCAGTAAATGAGCTCTGCAGAATCCAGTTCTTAACTGATATGCAATTTTGTACAAAACACACTAATAGCTTTCAGTTGATTATATTCATCAATAGCTCCAGGCTATTCAGAAAACTGCTATCAAAAAAATTTATTGTAGTTTTTTTCCCCCTGGCTTGAAAATTGTTACTTTTGAAAACAAAGCATCTGTCAAACTAAAAAAAAAATCTGTTGATTTATTTTCCATACTAATTCAAAATGGAGACTGAGCTGGAGACTAGCATTTCTTAAGCAAATGTGAAGAACACAGACAGAAGCTCCTACAAAATTACAAATAAACTATCAAGGCAAGCATCTGCCTTGATACCTCCACAAATACTTCAACTAGTGCCAGGATAGGTGAAAAATCAGTGAAGTGTGTCTGCTCATAATCTTGATACAATCTCTGTGTTTAATGCACACCAAACTGTTTCCTCGAGCAGCTACTGACGTGTTTGCACCTGTGAACCCTTGGGAAGTTTAAGCTGTGCTGAGCATCAGAAATGAGGGCTCTGCCACTTCTGGCTCCACCACTGATACATAGAGTAGAAAAACTGAGCATAAAAGTACTGTTTAGTCCCATACAGAGTGCTGCTGCTAAAAATTCCCTTTCCTACTCTGCAAAGACTGCCATAAAACCACTCCACCTTCTTTGGCTATATTCTGTTTATATTTCTCCCATCTATTTCCTTCTGTAGCCATGATCTTGATACTAAGCTGATAATTGCTGTTTACCAAGAATTGTTCAATTTTTAGTTCAGCCATATCTGGACAGAATTTATTTTAATTTCTGTAAGCCCCATTTCTGTTCGCAATACCATTCCCTTCACACTGTCCTCATGCAATGTAGGAAACATTCCTAAATTATACAGCATTATTTTCCTAATGGTTTCAAATGATGCCATGTTCCACTGGTAATAAGTGATCAGAAATGGCTCATGGAACTGTATTAACAAATAATTTTCAAATTGTTTGCACAAATACACAGATACAGGTGGGTAGAGAATGGCTTGAGAGCAGCCCTGCTGAGAAGGACTGGGGATGGTGGATGAGAAGCTGGACATGAGCTGGCCATTTGCCCTTGCAACCCAGAAACCCAAACATGTCCTGGGCTGTACCAGAAGAAGTGCAAGCAGCAGAGCAAGGGAGGTGATTCTCCCTCTCTATTCCTCTCTGGTGGGACTCCAGAGTGCTGCATCCAGCTCTGGGATCACTGGCACAGGAAGGACACGGACCTGCTGAACAAAGTCCAGAGAACACCAAGGGGTGGAACACCTGGATGAGGGGCTGGAACACCTCTGCTATGAAGACAGGCTGAGAGAGATGGGGTTGTTCAGTCTGGAGAAGGCTAAGGGAGACTTAGAGCACCTCAGCTACAGGAGACTGCAAGAGAGCTGGAGAAGGACTTTTTACAAGATCATGTAGTGATAGGACAAGGGAGAATTACTTTAAACTTAAAAAGTGCAGGTTTAAAGTAGAATATTAGGAAGAAATCCTTGACCATGAGTATGCTGAGACACTGGAACAGGTCGCCCAGAAAGTCATGGAAGTGTTCCCCATCCCTGGAAGTGTTCAAGGCCTGGCTGGAGGCAGCTTCAAGCATCCTAGTCTGTAGAAGATGTACGTGCCCATGACCCATTCTAGGATTCTGTGAAATTCTATGAAATTAACTTATTGCTGTTACATTCTTCTCCGTTTCCCCAATTTATTCTCTTTATTCTACCAAACCTTGACATTTTTATACATTCTGTCTCAACAACTATTTTTTTAAAACATTTTCAAAGGAAAGCCGGTTACTCGCTTTTTACCCCTCAAAATACATCCAAGATATCTTTTAGCAGCCAACTGCTTCCAGTTACTGGCAGTGATGATTACCACCAATATCTAGGCTATTACCACCAATATCTAATCTAGATTATTCCAGTTGGGAGGTACCTACAACGACCATCTTATCCAATTGCCTGATCAGGTCTGAAAAAAGTGTTGTTAAGGCCATTGTTCAAATACCTCTTAAACACTGTTAGACTTCGGGCATTGACCACCTCTCTTTGAAATTTCTTCTAGTGTCTGACCACCTTCTTGGTAGAGAAATGCTTCCTAATATCTGGTCTGAACTTTTTCTGGCACATCTTTGAACCATTCTCTTAACAAGAACCTCTCTTCTCCCTCTAATTTTCTTTCCATGTTGTGATTTTAGTATTAAGTTCAAAACTGAAACGCTAGAAGGAGATCAAAGCATTACACCACAGCTTTTTAGTACCTCTTTTTACATCAAGGAAAGTGGACTGGCGACTGCTGTTACCTAATTTGTCATATGGTTGTAGGATTCTCTAAGAGAGAACTCAGAACTCACTCCATTTCCCAAACTTTCTATCTACCACATACAAATTTAGAAGATACATTTAGAAATATATTTAAATGTAAGTTCTTCATGTAATAATCTTTGCATTTTCGTTAAACACTTAAGAATATTTTGCAAATTTTATGGTTGAGAAAGAGTATTTGAAATATGACATATGATACAGTTTATGTTCATTTAGCACTCAAGCACAACCAAACAAGACTTTTTTTTTTCCTAACTAAATATTACTTTTGCCCACTTACTAGAAGGTTTCTGTAATTCCTAGCTGTTCGTAACTTTGTAATTTCTTGTTTATAACTTTGCTACATATTCAGAAGAAATTGTTTGACTTCATTACTTGATCTCTTTTTTAATAGAAAAAGAAATTGAATGGTTTACATTATTCTGGACTTTGTCTGAGTCAGGTTCCAGGTCTTTCTACAGAAGCTGCAAAATGGAGAAACATTTTCCCACACTGACATTCAAATGAAAAGTTGGCATTGGCATCCCAATATTCCATGACCCACACATTGAAGACCAGCTGACAAGTTTTTAGTGTTTCCTCCTGTAAAAGAAGGATCCTCCCCATCCTGGAGTACTTCTAGATGCCTGCCATCGCTCTGGTTATTGGGCTGAGGAATGGCCATTGGAGAGCGTATCTTGCGAACAATGAAAGAACCCAGGTTTGGTGTGAGCCTCCGAGTCTGACACCGGCTGGCCCTGCGGGTTGTGGAGTCTCCAGGCTGGGAGATATTCACAGCCCCACGCGGTGCCAGGGGCCGGACCGTGTCATTTCTCTCCCAGCCCAGCCTGGGGTGACTCGGTGGCGGGGCCATCCTCTCCCTCTGCCGGGTAGCCACGCACAAAGGAACGGCGCCCCAAAGCGAGGGGACGCCGAGCCCTCTTCGGCCCCTTTCACCGAGCCCCCGGCTCCAGGTCCCGCAGCCTTCCCCGGCGCGGGCATCGTCCCGGCCCGGCTGCAGGGCCGCCCCTCGCACCGCCAGCAGCGGCCCCGCTGCCCCACACGCGCTGCAAAGCCTGCCCTGCCGCCCCCATGGCAGCGCCGGCAGCCAGAGGGGCTGCGCCGGGCTCGCAGCCGGCCGGGGAGCCGGGAACGGCGGTGAGGCAGGAACAGGAGCGCAGGGCAGAGGAGCGGAAGAGAGGGTAGAGAAGAGCAGGGCAGAGAAGGGGGAGCATAGTAGAGGAGGGCAGGGTAGCGAAGGGCAGAGGAAGGCCGGGGCCGGGGCCGGGGCCGGGGCCGGGGCCGGGGCCGGGGCCGGGGCCGGGGCCGGGGCCGGGGCCGGGGCCGGGGCCGGGGCCGGGGCCGGGGCCGGGGCCGGGGCCGGGGCCGCGGCAGCCGATGGCGCCACCCAGCGGTCTGGCCGCGCGGAGCCGCTGCCCGGAGCCGGGGGCAGCCCCTGGGGCTCGGCGGGGACAGGTTTTGCTCGGCAGGCGCGGAGCCCCGAGTTCGAGGTGTCCGGGATGTGCCCCAGCAGGACGCCGAGGCTCTGGGAGGCACGGCCTGGGCCCAAGGGAATGGGCTGCCCTGGGCATGAGAGGGAACAGCTTCAAAGCCATCATTAATTCTTTAGCTGAGGAATGAGATAATGACCTGATCTTCTCTCTCCAGCTAAAACTGTCTCTTTTTCTAGCTTAAGGTTGTATGTATAATTTTTTTCTTTTGTTTGACCTGAAGCCGAACTAGTAAAATAATGGTAATTTTCTTCAGTTTCTCTTTTGTTTCTACCTTTTTCCCCCGCCTTCTCTCTAGCGTTGTAGGACCATCACAACAGTGTTTCAGGTAGGCATTTTTCATCACACATGACATTAGGGTCAGGTTATACAATATTAGCAACAGAGAGAGAGAATGTGTGAGTGATTCACTGGTGGTTCTGGTTAGCAGCTCATTACATGGCAAATGAAAAACTGTGTGCCTCCATCTCCCTTGCTAATAAAGGGATAATGTGTGTTTGTCTCATAAAAGCATTATCAAGATCAGGTAATTGCTTTTAAATCTTAAAATTGAAAAGTCTGCAGAAATGCCAAGAACATTAGCTTATTATCATTAGAGATACAGAACTGACAGGAATTCTCCTGGCTCAATTTCAGAAACTTGTTTACACACCAGACTTGCCCCTCTTGGGGATATAAATATGGTCACTTTTATTTCCAACATTTTTGTCATAATGTCAGGATGAAGATATTTTGCTGACTGCATAACTTGTTTTTCTGTAAATGTGCATTTATTGTCTTTCAGTAAATGTCCATTGTGTTGTTTTTATGGGTTTTTTTCAGACTTTAATGAGGTACATTTATTTCTTTACAGATTTCTGAGGAAGTGAAATGGAGTTGCACTTAGAGGCAATATGGTTTTGACACATCAGACAGCATCAGTGTAATTGCAAACAGTACTTCTGTTTTTGTTGCCTCTTTAAACTGTTCGCTAAGATGGTATTGACTACAGCAGATTGAGAGACTTCAAATGAAGCAAGCATATTCAGTTATCTGCACAATGTTTATTGTATGAGTGGGTAGTCATGTAGACAGCACATGTGCATGTCCATCTCTGCTTTTTGTAGCACAAGATCACAACAGAAGGCTTATCCACCCTAAGAACACAAGGCTCTGTAAGTATTGTGCTGGGTGAAGGTCACTAACATCAATTATATTCTCTTCAAATTTTACATATGTTAAGAAAATAAATTTTAAAAGTTGTTCTGAAAGAGCTAGAAATTGCTGTTTGCTCTATTGTATAATCTCTTATTGAAAACATTACCAATGCCAGAGGAATAGCAAAACACAAATACTACATCAGTCTC
The DNA here is from genome assembly GCF_050655825.1 of Lonchura striata. Lineage (NCBI taxonomy): Eukaryota > Metazoa > Chordata > Aves > Passeriformes > Estrildidae > Lonchura > Lonchura striata. The sequence continues at coordinate 20,322,116 of NC_140704.1, read as the reverse complement.
TAAAACAAGCTCTTTAAAGTGGCTAATCTAATTTTCTGTAAGGTAGACTGATAGAAACAGTAATAAGGAAATAATTAGGAGATAGCTATGATAACTTATAGAAAAGTAAACATGGGGTTTGGATTGGAAGATTAGGCCTAACAACTCTACTAGAAGGATACAATAAATGTGGAGAATATAGATGATACCGTATTCAAAGTGTCTTGAATCACCTGGAAGAAAGAAGTCATGATGGTTTTTACTGATGACTCACATGTATTTGTGGTCACCAAAACTAGAGCTTGAGTATGAATACCTGCAGAAGATTTTTCCACTGCCTAGCTATGACATAATAAAATGGAAACTAAATTTAGTGCTATGAAAGTCAAACAAAACTACAAGTTCAGTAACAGCTAAAATTAGCAACATTAGCTATGAAATGTATTTCTCTCTCTCGCATGTATCCACTGGGGTAATTCCTTTAAAGTGTTTCTTTACTGTCTAAAATACTCAGCTAGCTTTCCTTTGTCAGGAATTCTGACAGGTAATAGCAATGTTTTATTTTGTCTTGGAAAAGAAAATTTATGTTTTCATATGACATTGCCAAATGTATTCTATGGCTGAAAATACTCATTCAAGTCCCATGCTTACTTTGCTTACTTATATAATGGTTGTCCAGCATTTGAAAACAAGCCCAAAATATGAACTTGTTTATTTGTATGGAATCATTCATGGAGATAGATTTTACTGACTAGCAAAAAGACACTTTCTATAACACTAAAAGCCTGTGTACTTCATCTGGGATGATTTCCAGCTCTGTCCAGCTCTGTTTACTAAGAGACTATCTTGAAGACTTCCATATTGGTGCTTTAGTGGGAATTCAGAACATGAGTAGAAATCCATATGTTTGATATTCGGAAGGTGTTGAGTGTTTCACTGTTCACAATGGGGCAGTTAGAACTAGATGATTTTTAAGGTTCCTTCAAGCTCAAACGGTTCTATGGTTCTGTGATTCCACTTATACTTTTTTATTGATTCCAATGCTTAGCCAGTATGTAGGGCTATGCCAACTTGCTTGTATTCAAATACATATTTATATAACACAAGTGAGTAATAGATTCCAAGGTCAGAAAACAGCATGATAATTGCCTTCTTTAATCAGAGACCAGAGTGCATGACTTAGATCTGAGTCAATTCATGTCAAGCTATTTTTCTACTATATATTTTGATTATTTCACAGAGACTACATATGTTTCCACTACCATCAACAACAGAAACCCATTAAACTGTCTCCCTGCTTTGTTCTTGTAACATCCGCTTTGTTTTAGAAATATGCTCTTATTTCCTGCAAGATTTCCTTCATGGGCCTGTAATTCCTTCTCACTTAAATTAAAAATATCCTTTAATCTTGCTTTGTGACTAAGTAATGAATTTCCAGCACTGTGTTTATCTGTGGAGCATACTGGAAATACTTTGTCCCTCAAATCTTGGGATGCTTGGAATGCCATTTGCTTAACCTATAAAGGCCTAGGATAGGGCAACTAATAATGCTTTTCAAGATAGCAACCTTCCAACCACCATCTATTCAGCCATCCTATCAATTGTTAGAGATGTGTGCACTCATATTCATTAAAAGGTGGCTTGACTTTTAATCAGTTTAAAATAAAAAATTTGCAGTTTGCAACAAATTAAACTTTTTTTTTTCAGCTTTCATGAAGCCAGAGAAATTTTTTGAAACTCACTGCTGCGCGAAATGTAGGCTGGATTTATTATGCCTAATGCAAACTGTATTTATATGTGCTCCTGTGTAGACTTTGCTCACTCTAGGAAAATGCTCTATGCTGCACATAATGCAGCAGGACTGGAGCCCTACAGAAATATGATAGATGAGGTGAATTGGTGGATTCAAGTCCAATAATTTGTGAGCATCTAGCTGATGTAATTTTTCTTTCCTTGAGAAAGTATCTCAAGGGAATTTGATACATCTTTTGTGATGGATTTTTGATGGCAAATATCAGTTCCAACCAGTGAGTTATTTTCTGTATTTAAATTGGTTTTGGAATGGCATATATTGCACTTACGCAAATTTTGTCAGGGAAATCCATTACAGTCTTATAAATTCAGCAAAGGTTTCAGTGATTTTATGTTGTGTGCATATCCCACAATTTATTATTAAAACAAACATTGTTAAAGATTGTGGTAACAAACTATGATGGCTTATTTCACCAATTAATAACTACTGGGTATAGAAATATTTTCGAATTATACAGTAGAAATCACTTATTATCTAGTTATAAATTTTAATTTTTATTAGAAGGCTTTTTTTCCTATATTAAACATTAATTGAGCACTTTACATTCAACTATTAAGAAAGTAATCAAGAATTATTGCCATGATTAAACAATCATTATGCAAAGTTATAGGTGCATTACTTGGAATGTTTAGTAATTTTACTGTTTCATCTTTAGTTTATGCTTGTAGTAGATAAGTTATAGATAATTGAAAGTGCCATCTTTTTAAGCAAAAAATTTAAATCCAGTTCTCTAAACTGTGATGAATCAAGGAAAAAGGTATGTATACAAATGGCATAGAGTTCTAATGGATAAACTTCTCTTGTGGTCTGTTGCTTTCCCTGTTCAAAAGGACATGAATTAAAATCTGAGCAAGATCTTCAGTATAGTACTTTACTGCTGCATAGGGTGTAAGAGACAATCTGGAAAGAAGGGAAATTTGCACAGTCTGTTAGTTTTCTACTAGTCTGGATTTTTATGGCAATGTTGCAAATCACATAGCTAACAAATGAACTGTGGAATCACTACGAGTTGGAGCTCATGAATATTCATGAGCCCAATTACCATATTAAGAATGAGAGCTTGGTAGGTTTTAGTGATAGTGTTGCAGCTGTCTTCCATATTTGAACAATTATATGTAGTCAAACTAATGAATTCTTTGTATTGATAATATTTTTTATTATGCTATTGTGATCCTTAATGTTTCATGTATGGTCCTCCGCAATACACTATTTAAGAACTCCATTCTTATCAAATTAAATGGATTCTTCATTAAACTAACCACTTATCAAGGTTTTTTACACATCAGTTTAAGATTCTCAGCCTTGGGCAGTATCCTGGAGGAGTTCCTAATTTGAGTTATAGCTAAGGCTAGAAATTGAAATTCAAAAACTCTTACTTGATAGGAATAATTAACTAAAATATCATGGAATGTGGCCAAGTGTACAAGTCTTCTGTTCAGCTTCCTGCAGTTGAATGAGGCCGGATTCCTCTTCAAGCTGCTGGAACTGTGTGCTGTTACAGAGCAGTCAATGTTGTAGGCACTGTAAGAAGACATGAGATCTGAAAGCACGAATAGCCATTTTCCTGGTGAATGGAACTTTAAAAATTTAATCAGTGATGACTCCAGTGCATCCCAAACAGAAAAGTATTTTCTTAGTCAACAGCCAAACTAACAGTATTTTCTCATACAGATAATTGAGAGCAGCAGGACTGTAAAGGAAGTTATCAGCTGATGGCCCTATACAGGCCAGGACTGTGTTTTAGGCAGACTGACAGAACAAAGGCTGGCTTGGTTTATACACTCAAGGTTACCACCTTCAAGCAGTGTTACCTTGTAGTGGTAGCGTGCCCACTCTACTACTGTGTTGTACTGCCACACCTGTGAAAATCCCCATGACAAGGCACATTTGCTCTCTTGTGCAGCACTGCTTCTACAGGTGTCAGTTCAACTATCCCATCTCTCATAAACACCACATGAAATCATGCTGACAAATAAGACAATAATACCCAAGTCTCCAAAGGAAGTATCTAGTCTTCCCTCACTCTGGGTCCCTCCTCAGCCACTCTTTGCTGAGCTATGGGATTAGTGGAAGTAGTGTAGTAGATGTCTTCCCCTAGCAGCCCTAGACAACAGAATCAGCCCGGATTGACAAGTTAGGATATGTCTGTACATATGTCTGGCATTTCCTAGTTTAAGCAGTTTCTGTTTAGGTACAGGCTTAGAGATCTTGGAGAGTATTAGACTAATCTTAATCAAAGAAGCTTTGTTGGGTGCTTGGTGCAATAGTTCAGGGTGCTTGGTGGGTAACAGCTCTAAACTCCCTTAGGTGGTGACTCCCTTATTTGTAGAGCATTCCTCAAGCTTTTATTGTCATGACATGCTGTGTCACTATCTTACAAATAAACACTCTCAATAAATTATTCCAGTATAGCATGCTACTGGTGTCATAAGAGCACCTGAAAGCAGCCACTACAAAAATGAAGACAATGTTTCACATTAATCACTACTTAGACTGTTTCATTTCTTTTTATTTTAGACTAATGGTGTTTTCAATTGACTCGTCTGTTGAAAATGGTCTGTATTGCTAAAAAACTGGAAGAAAACAACAGCAGACTGTATCTGTCTTTATACAGAACTCGCTGAAATCTGAAAGACTGTAACATAAAAGGAAAATTTTATCTTTGCAAACAGCTTCAAAGTAAGCAGTTTAACTTAATAGTTTCAATATGCAGACATGATATTTTCTTAAGTGCAACAAGGATTCCATTTAGCTTGCAATTTAACAATGACAAACATGAGTCAGCAGTGCTCTGGCAGCCAGGAGGGCCAACCATGTCCTGGGGTGCATCAGGCACAGCATCAGGAATGGCTCACAGAGAATGTGCCCCAAGACACAAAGAAAATGGTCAGAAACAAGATTTCTTGTGGAATACAGGATGCATAGTTTATGTGCAAATCCGATAAATCCAAGCAAGGTTTATTTGCAGTTTGAGTAAATTCCTGTAGAATGCTTAACTAGTCACCAGGTGAGCCATAGAGCTGACTCCCATGTCGGCAACAAGAGGCATCACCTTGTAATGCTCCTTCTGATTGCAATGCATATGCTGTGAGACAGGACTCTTGGAAAGAAAGGTAGGTGTTTTCCTCCCCTCATCTTCACTAGCCATAAACTTTAGTGGCCATCATGCTAGACTTATTGTTCTCCTCCCCACCTGTGCACTAATTTTATTTTTGATTTTTAGAGCCAGGCACCTTGCAGAACATGTGGGAGAACAGTGAAAACTACTACAGATTACTGACTTTATGCATTGATACCAATGTTAAGATGACCTACAAAACAGTATGATTCCAGGAGCTGTTATTAAGGTGATAAACTAAATCAAATACTTGTTATTAGTACCTGCTTAGAAATGCAGGGGGAAAAAAGGGTTCTGCTAAAAAGCCCAACATAAGTACATTCATTTTCAGCTATGACAAGCGTAGCTACTTACATCTTGAATATTGTTTGAAATGGGAAGGACATGGGGTTTGAATAGATATAAAGGAAAGCAAAAGTATTTGGTGGTATAACAGCTCTCTTATGAGAGAGAAACTAGAAGGAAAATACCTAAATCTGGACTGGAAAAAGCTGGTAAGAGATATTGGTAATGATTACAAAATCAGGAAGGTTGTGAATAAAATGGGTACAGAACTGTTATTGATTGAACTTTACAGTATGCTAAAAATTTAGTAAGGAAAAGTTAAGAGGAAATTGACTTTAAAGGGATTAAAGAAAATCTTATTTTACACACGAGGTGGGGAATTTCAAAAATATTTTAGCACAGGATCTTATGAAGGTGGTGCCAAGGTGGATTAGCTAAATGTGTGGAAAATGTTTATGAGCATTCATTAAAGGCAAAAATAATGTGTGTGCTCTCTAACAGCTCATTCTAATGACTGCATGTGCTGGGTGTGAGGGGACTGGACCCCAAACAGTGTTGGATTTGCATGCACTGTCTAATAGCATTTTCTGTTGTTGTGATATAATGCTGAGCAAGGTAAAACAATGCTTAAGGCCAGTAGAGCTTTACTTAGCCCTGCTCTGGCTTATTCCTTTAATTTCACTTTCCATCCTTCTCTTCCATGCCTTGGAGCTTGTTGCTGATTTCAGTCAAAAAGTAATTTAATATACTGCAAATACTTATTAAACAGAATAAAATGGACAAAAGCCATGGATTTTTACAGGGTTTTCAGCAAAACCATGGATGTTTCAGAAAATGGAAAGGAAGAAAAAAACATGCTTCATAATTTGTGAATATGGCTAAATTACTGATGTACCTAAGCTAAGGTTTGTGCTGTAAAAATAAAAAATGTTTCATTTTTAGGATATTGTTAAGAATGTGTGGCAATCATCATGTAATTGTCTATGCATTTTATTAGCTAAATGCATGAGCAGTTAGATGTGTACCCATTTGACAATATGTTTTCAAAGCTATGTTATGTCACAATATGACTGGGCTACCCTGCAGTGCAAGTTACATCTTGGTAGATAATAGGTTTATTATTGGGAGTATGGTATGGAAGAATAGCACTTTCTTCTGAAAGGTACAGATGGATGGATGAATTTTTAAAAAAGAGTAAGACAGAGAAATGTTGGAACAAACTGTACTGTAGACCGTTCATAGACTGTTCATGTTGGATCTTCTTACTGCCTCCTCATTTATAACATTCATTGAGAGATGACATTTAAAAAGACATTAACATTAATGTCACAGATATTGCAGCATGTTTACTTGAGTCAAAATATATCTTGAAGTAAGTCAATCTACTTTGCAAAACAAAAGTGAGAATACATTTCTTCATTGTATCATATATCATCTTTGATAATCATTTATTTACTTTGACAATTTTGAGTCCTACTGTAAAATTCACATTCCTCTGCTGCCAAATCAATTTCATTGCAAGTTAGAGAAATAAACAAAAGCAATCTGGCAAATGCACTTAAACATCTACCTCTAAAACTAGTCATTCACCAGCTTAATATGAAATGAAAACACGTGCAAACTGTTCCATGCAGCAGAGGGCAGCAGTAGTAAAATGGTGTAGCAAGGAGGTGTTGCAGCATGCCTGCTTTTGTAACCCTTAATACAGTGTAGTGCAAGTAGTAAAAATAAAGAAACAAAAACCTACTAAAAGAAAACCAAGTTAATCCTTTATTTCTGTCTTCTTTATGATGTTAATGTCAACATTTATTGTCATTAATAAGAGAAAATTATTTTCAAACATACTTTCTAAATTCTGAGCTTGAATAACTCTGGTTTTCATTTCACAAAAAGATCCCTGAACCTTCTACTGTGTAAAATTTTTATTTTTCTTTGAAAAAATCATATGAGATCTGCTTCTCAACTAGCAAATGGACTTTTTTTTTTTTTTCTGAGATCATAAATTGCTTCTTCTACAGATGCATTTTGTTAGGGATTGCTTCATTACATTCTAGTGGTCAACATCCTGTTACACTGCCTGACAATCAGTGAATTCTTTTTCATGAATATAAAAATATTGGAAATCCTTTATAAATTAAATGAGTATCAGATGCAATGAAGATGTTTGTGTACAATGGCTTTGAATCTTTTCTTTAGATTCATTTTAATAGCATGGTTTATGGTTTTCATAGCATTTCTTTTTGTTTATTTCATGTCTATAGCTGAGTCCTATGTCTGAAGCTATTAGAATGCTTTTTCTAGCCGTTGTTTTGCATAAAACTTGCAGGAATCTTGGATATTATTGCTTTTATGTCAGATATATTTAGAAGTGGTTAAATTGTTAATAACTTACTGGGGTGAAAGGTGTGAGGGAATTTATACAGGGACAGGGAGGGATTTAACTGGCAAAATGTAATTAATAGTACAGATGTCTACAGCAAAGAAAATCTCTCAAGGCTCTTTTAGCTGTCAAGAATGTTATAATTACAGAGGCTACAGTGCAATTCCTCTCATCCAAAATTTTGGTGTGGAATAGTCCTGACAAACTGCCTCCTAAAATGCGTCAGTCTTCAATAACTGTACAGGGGTGCTAGGATGACTGGTCCAGATACTTCCATATACAGCAAATTTAGATAAGACCCATCTTAACTACACAGATGTTGTGAGCTGTAGCCTCACTTATTCAGGAGATGACACTGAAAAAATCAAAAAAACACATCGTTTTTTAAATGAGGGGGGGAAATGAAAATAAAAGGAGAAAATATAAATAATTAAGACTATACTCAATTATGAATAATAAAGGTTGCAAAGTGTTTTCTTTAAAAAAAAAAAAAAACATGCGTAAAAGACAATTAGTGGTTTGCATGCATATGTTAAAAGGCTTTTTGGAACTATGATTTTACAGAAAATATTCAGATTAGAGACCAAAGAGTTTCAGGCAGGTTAAGGGTGTCAGCTTTACTCTAAAGTTTGTAGATTTTTAAAGAATTGATTCATTGACAAAAAGCTAGAAATTTGTATTCTGAAAGATTGAGTTCAGCTTTATCAATATGTTAAAGAAGAGATAACATAAAGGAGCGTGCCAAAGGGAAATGGCTTCTATATTTTGCCCTCTGACATGCATGTATTTTCCTCTTTCAATGACAGTAAAGGTAGTCTTTGGCAGGTGTATTTCAGATTCCTTTCTGCAGTGAGAGAGCAAACTGAAGTTAATACATACACAGAATAGTGTGAAGTTAGCCAATATACAAGTGTCATTTATTGACTTTAACTGGCAACATTTATTTGCAGAAGATTTCCATGTCCCTCAAAAACAGGCATAGAAACAGTGCAATGAGTCATCACTCAGAAGATGGGGAGGAAATCCAGTACCAGGATCTATCCATTCTCCATCTGAAAGTGCATACAGGCTCGCACTACCCTTTTTCTTCACTTTGTCACTGATTTATGAAGAGACTTAGTTATCTTCTGCTTAAATAAAATTGCCTCTCTTTCCTCTTTAGTTCTTTTCAAGGTTTCTGCAGAAAAAAAAATACATTTTTTAAAAACTAAAATTCTGGTTAAAAAGAAAACAACTCTCCTTGTAGGGAGTTAATTTTGAAAATTACTTCAATGCCCTAATGCTCTGCATACTAATCCACTTAGGCTTTCTTTTTCTAGCTTATGAGTGCCAGCCATTGACTTGTTCTACTTGGCTACTTTGAACCTCACACTGGGTTGCAGATTGTATATTGTTAAATGTAAGAAAGCATATCTAATTGTTAATAATTACTTACTTTAAATTCATCTAAAAAATGTGAAAATTAAGATTACACCTTATAATTATGTTTTTTCAAATTCCTGGGGTAGGGGGGGGGTGTATGTTTAAGAAAGGGAGTGGGCAAAGGGCGATTAGAATAAATTTATTCTTGCATATTTCAAAATCTATTTCCAAGTGTGTGTAAGATAGTGTGGGAACAAGAATCACAGGAAAATCAGAGGCTTGGTTAGTGCCATACTAAACAGGTAAATTGCTTGTAGCTGACCCTCAGCTCCAGGAAAGTTTCTGCTTTAAGTATTCACAAGCTACTCACATTGAGCCCTTCAGTATAAATCCGTGACACACATGAAAGCTTGCTCACTGCTAAATCAGAGTACAAGCACTTGCTTAGAAGAGTATTAGAATGGACTTCAGTTCAAGGCTACCTAGTTTTTTTTTTTTGTTTGGGTGGTGTGAGTTTTTTTTGTTGGGTTGTTTTTGGTTTTGGTTTTTTTTGTTTGTTTGTTGTTGGGTTTTTTTGGGGTTTTTTTTGTTGGTTTTTTTTTTTTTTTTGGTAACAGATTTTTCTTGTCCTTATCTATAGAGAGGAGACATGAGGACCAAAGGAGAAGAGAAATTCAATTTCTGTACTTTTGGAAGAATTTGTTCAACAGAAGGAATGACTTGAAAAATTTTTACAGAGGGATTATTTGTACCAAATTGTCACTGTGCTGCAGATTGCTCTTTTGCTTTTTAAGATGTAACTTACACTTGCATGAATTTCTAGCTCTTGCTCTTTTTACTTCATTTTAATATTTTTTTTAGCTTTAAGCTGACTTTAGCATGATTCTTTGAAGATAGCTTTTCATGATTTTCTAAAATAATTGTTGCCATAAACCCACCAAAATATATACAACCTAATTCAAATTAAAGGCTACAGTAACCAATGGAAATGGATTGGCCACTGAACTAACAGTTGATACTTACAGATGCCTACAACAATTATTTTCTAGGAGCTAATGATACAAAGAATTCTATGTCCAACTCTGAGCAGAATGAACAGTGTGTTCATGTGATGATGTGTATGATCAGTGTATGATAAAAAAAAAATTGTTCCTAAATAGAACAATACTACAAGGATATATGGTATGTTTAACTCAAACTGTATTTGCAAAGTTAAAATAATGGTTAGTTTTGTATTTTCTGTATGTTTCTTATAGGCTAGAAAAAACTCAAGCATTCAATTTAGAATCCAATGATTTATCCAATGCATATATGCATTTATTGTGAACACTAGTATTCATATGCTGGTATGGTTATATAGAGAGAAAGAATTATTTTTAAAAGTGAAAAAGTTTATTTCATAAAGTACAAACATTTCTTATTATGAACTCCCTTCTCAGTACTCTTGTTATCAAGCCTTCGAATAATGAATATACCAGGTTATAGGGCAGAGATAGTGGTTTGTCAGTAGTTTTAATAAGGGTAGAAGTAAGGTCACTGTCATGCAGTAAAATTTGTATTTGGCTAAATTGTTTTCATCAGTACTGGTTCTTTCATTGTCCTTCCATTATAGGATTTTCCTTTTTTTTTTTTTTTTTGTCCTTTTCACCTTTATTGCTTCAGCATCTGTTACTTGAAGCCCATCTAATCACTTAAATACCCTGTAAGCTGTTCTTACTGTTGGTACCACTTACACACTTCCTGAATTTAAGATAAAGAGATGGAGAGAAACTATCTCCTGTCATTCTGGCTTGTATTCATGACTAAGAAACAAACTTGTTTGGATTTTTTGGGTAGACTAGAAGACCTGGAGAAACAGTTGTCTTTTTTGCCTGAAATTACTCTTCTGTATTGTGAAAATTTCTTTAGGACTGTTGAACATTGAGTTGTAGTTTAAAAAACAAGTGAAAAATCACTTGTTATCTCGATTTCTCTATTAGAAAAAAATTGTTTATAAATATTATATGAATATTTATGTAAAGAAAAAATACACAAGTTCATAAAGAACATAGGAGTTGTTTTCAAGCATAAGTTGATGAGTATCAGCAGGAACGGAAATAATAATTTTGCTGGGATCAGAAGTCAATGGCTAAAATGATGCAACATATAATATACATCAGTTTCGTACAAGATGAACAGTATAATAGTCAAAAGGTTGTTGTTCAAATTTGAACTCTATTTTTAAATTGAAATATTAGTGTTCTATGTTGTAATACTACACAATATTTCATTTGGGATATTAATAGTTCAACATATATGGCAGGGCTGTAAGTGTTTTGGATCAGGTAAAATACTCTTAGTAAGATCAACTCAGTTTTTGAGCCCAGTTTCTTTGGAAACCTAAATGAACAACAACAACAAAACCCCAACAATATACATTAACAGTCTGATAATACTGTAAAACAAAACCAAACAATAGGCACTGAAAAACTTAGAAACTGATTTCTGCATCTCTTTAGTGTAAGAGGAAGTGAGATAACTGAAGCTGAATTGGTTTAGATAAATGTTTAGATACCTTCATAAAAGTTAGGTTTCTAATGTTCCTAAGAACAATAAGTACAAGTGCATTTTTTACCTGTGTGTTCTTTAAGTAAAAAATGAGCAACATTATAACCATATTTATGAAACCTCCTTTTTTCCATACCCAAGATACTAATATCTCTTGTTCTAAGTTCTTGATAATAACTGCTATCACTGAATAGTCTTGATGGTTATACCTACATCCAAATGTATTTTGGTTTTCTTTTTCTGTTTTGTTTTAAACACAACTAGATAGAGCAATAGAGAGATTGTATAAGGGAGAAGTTTGTAGTCAGATGGAGGCAATTAATTTTTAGATCATACTTTCCATATAAATGAACATTTTCATTTAATTTCAAAACAGTTTTCATGACAGCAATATTTTAGAAAAATAAATGTCACCTTAATACTGTAGTATCTAAGAAGGCACCTCTGGGGGTATATTCCTTAAAATGTAAGAGGATTTGCTGGCCTAGAGTGTATAGTAATCTATAACTTCTTTCTTGCTATTCAACTTTAATGTAAATAGATTTCCAGATTGTCTTGGAAAACTTTCTGCTAACAAGTGAATTTTGTAATCCTGAACTAAAACAAGATTTGTTCCAGGCATATATATATATATGTATACTTATACATGTAACTCAGTTAATTTCAGTAATATTAATTTATTTCAATTCATTGGCAACTTTAATGTGTATGATATTGCTAAGATTGGCATGTGATGCCAAAAAAGGCTTAGTTGACTGGTAATTTTAAAGTACTGACATTTTTTATTACAGCACCCTGGTATTACATTGGCAAAGATACTTTATGTATTGAAATCCTACACAAATTACATGCAAAATGTAGTTCTTTCATATGTCAATATACTGCCTATGGCTGTAATTATACAATGTGCACACATCACATTAATAACATGGAGGAAATGGAGTGCCAGAGGATTCTCTTCTATTTGCCATAATTGCTGCCATTAGTAAAAAGGAAAAAAATGCATTTGCTTAGTCCATCAAAACAAGTTACACAATATTGAAAGAATAAGACTTATATAGCTGCATTACCCAATATGACGTAAAGTTCAGCAGGGGTCTTGCTAAAATTCTGCCTACATCTTCAACCATTCTACTGTAAAAATAAAATGTTAGTAGGGCTGCTGAAAATGCCCTTGTCATCTCAGAATGAGTTCTTAAAAGAGTTTTCCTATTCCTACACAATTTATTCACCAATCATTTGAAACCCAGTAAATTGCAGAGTGCAGTTATCCATGGCATTTGTGAATGGGCAACTTGCTTTTGTTCCCGCAGCAGGTGTGAAGGTGGGAGAAACCAGATAAGCTGCAGTTAGTCTTACTGTTTCTCTTAAACTTGAAACTAACTAAATAAACCCCTGTGACCAGAGAAGCCTTGCTCCATGTTCTATGTCTAATTATGCCATTTCCAAATTGTCTTCATTCCTTTTCACTAAGAGCAGAAGTTGCTACTGTATGAGCTTTCTAAATCATAAAAGGTTGTGGGTGGAAAAAAAAAAATTATATGCAGTTGTCTGGAATCATGAATCTGGTAATGAAATAGAGTTTTGAGAAGTTCACATTTTTATCACTCTTCTTTTTATCTTATTTCTTTTATTTTTTTTTCCTGGTAACACACCTATGCCTGTCAGCAATAAGTTGCTTTCTTGCAAGTACCCCAGCATGGTAATTGTTCAAACTAATTTAAAAATAGTGGGGTTTTTTTCCCTGAAAATTCTTGATCTTAGATCCTTGCTTTAGCATGCCAAAATATGTAAGTAAGTGTAAAATGGAATAATATTTTTTTTATTGTTTATTTAATCAGAAGTTTCATCTTACCTTTGGTTTTGCTATAGAGAGTATGTTAAAATGTCTCTTGTTATGTTAGAATGTTAATGTACTTCACTCTGAGTTACCCCAGTTCTCTAGCTCTTATCAAGGTAAATGGATAGTCTCTGGCTTATGAGTATTTTTCATGGAGTTTTTTTCCATTTTATCTAAATTGTCCAAAAGGCATGCAGTAAAATCTGAGTCAAAATGTTCGTCTCATAACACATGAGTTACAATATTCATGATAGGTGCTTTGGGAGGTTTTAAGCTATTAAACTGTATAAAAGATTTTTTTTTCTCTGTATCAATAAATTTCTAATGGGCATCTAACTACAGAGCTCTGTAATTGTCATGGACCCATTTGATCAGTTGGCACAGCTTTGGGATGAGTGAGTAGTGGGGGAATAATGCTGCTGCACAAAGGTTTGAACAAAACACTTAGCAACTGATGCCAGCACTTACTTCAGTAGAAGTAATCCAAGTGCTGTGTAGACACAGTAGTTCTTTAAGGGCAGTGGCATGACTGAAAACACAGTGTCAAGGGTTAAAGCAGAGGGTGAGCCTTGAGTCACTGTCAGTGATTTTGTGAAGTTAATTTCCAAACCAGGAGAGGTTTGCAACACTTAGTCATAAAAAGGGAAGTGAATTCCCATTTGAGATCAGCCATTGTAGCCTGTACCAATTATGATCTGTTGTTTTTTAATGTACTGAATATTTTCTTTTTTTTACCATCACTCTGTAATATAAATATTAAAGTAAGTTGTAGACAGTATTATTATGCAAATCTCTCAGAAGCTCTCAATAGTTATGAGTCATCAAATGTGTTTTTAAATGTTAGCTTTTCTCAGTAAACTGAAACAACTCACCCTCTGTTTGTACACTTTAATTGGATGGAATGAATTCTTAGTTTCAACTTGTAATTATACACAAAATATCAAATTATATACAGATAAACCTATTCTATGTTTGTTTGGAGATTAAGCAATCCCCAGAATTAAATGCTGGAAGCTATTCCCCCATTATCTGAGGAATTATTTTTATTAGTGGAACAAATCTGGACATGGTTAGCTTTGTTTGACAGAGCAAATTATATGAAAGCCACAGGAAATGCATATTATCATGTGTTTCTGCTTTTCAGTTATTATAAAAATATTTATATGAAAAATTTCTGTAATTCTTGTTTTTATAAAGTGGTATATTTAGAAATGTTAGTTTGATAAATATCTTTCATAATCTATGAAGTAAAATGAAAGAATATTGAAAAGTAGGACTGATTTTTAAAATACTCAGCCTTCCTCACACATGAATCTGTACATGTAATTGTATTTTGTGTTTTTGAGAACACTTGTTTACATTTTGCATTTCCCTCAAGCTGGTGTTGTCAATTAAATTCTTTTATAGTCAGCATCAGTTGTCAGTTCTCAGTCTTACTAAAACAAGGCTGTTCCCTTTGAGCTTACCACCCTGTAGGAGACATTATAGACATTTTAGACATTTTTGTTAATCTAGCTTTAAAGAGAATTATGATGTTTATATTACTACAGGCTTACTGCTTCACAGGATTTGTTGAGCCAGCTGAGATGATAGTCCTCCATAGCAGCACGGAAGGTTTGGAAGGTGGGAGAATGATATGACCGGTGTGCTGGTCTTTGTAGAAATCTGTCAGTTGTGATAGTTTTCACTAATTTCCAGTGCAGTAATATTGTAACAGTGTGGTGATGTAAATACCTACTTCGTAGCAGTGTCCCTCTGGAAAATCTGAGTGGGTGCACAACAATTTTTTTCACCACAGGCAGAGCTATCCCAGCTTTTTCAGTTAGAGCAAATGTGACACAGTATAGTGGGGATGAAAGAGGCTGTTTTCTATGGACAGTGTTTTGCAAAGGAAAAGTATCATTTTTCTATGGATGTGCTTGCAAAGATTTCTATTTATCTTGTGTTCTCGTATTTTCAAAAGGTAGTAATATTTTAATGAAAAAAACTAAATTAAAGTTTGTTTTAGCATTGATCAAATTATTTAGTAACACAGAGAACAGTTATGAGTGCTTGCATATATTATCCATCATAATGAAATACATTCTTGAGTAGATTTTATACATATTGTATTTCTAAAATAGACTGTTTACATAAAAAGATAACTACTAGAAAATGTGAAATGAATTCAATAATGTAATGCTTAGAACTTGCAAGCACAAGAAGAACATGTACTAATTCCTATCCACCTCCATTGTCACCTTAAGGGCAGCTCTCTCCATAGCAACTGAAAACTTTTCAAGGCAGCAATAAACTAATCCTCTCCAGCTTCCAGAGCACCATCAAGGAATTTTAAAAACATTGGACTTCCAGCAGCTAAATACTTCTGAGGATTCAGAAGGCCACAAAGCTAGATACTCAAGCATTCTTTTTTCCTTCAGAAGGTAAGAAAATAACATTTAGAAATAAATGCTCTTAATATCCTCGTAACAGTGATACATATTCCTAACAGTAAAATATGTCTAAACACCAAAAGATTTCCTAATATCTAAAAACATACTAACTTTTTTCTGACTAAAAGCCCATTTGAATTCAGCAGTTCTTTTTCAATTTTAATACTTTGTTAGCAGAGTTTCCCTTAAAATAGGACCAATCATATTACAGTTCAAAGAAGATGAACATATATATGGCCATTTAACGTGTTTTACTATCTGAATATGTATGTCACTGCCAGCATCTGCCCATCAATAAAATCAAAATTTCTGTGGAAAAAAGAAGTGAAACTATTTTATCTTTCTTATGCTTTGATATTGAAATAGATTACTGTTAAAGCAGAATGAGTGGTTTACTAGGAAGGATTGTGAATAAGAGAGATGTATAGTACAAAATGTCTTTTGCACCTAGAGTTAACATGTAAAGCTTGTTTATCTCATTTATTCACTGAGTTATTTGAGTGAAATTATAACCTCAGCTTTGTAATTCTTCTGTCTGAGTAGTGAACACTAATTTTTAAGTACATCCTGTTCCTTCTCTTTTTGTGCAGTATAGCTGGAGTTTAGTGATGTTGGTACAGTGTTTTGACAATATAACCTGCTTTATATTATTGCTATGTAATGTAATTACTGCACATTCATATTGGTATTAGACTAGCAATATTTATTTACAGCTATTTTTGTTACTAAAAACCTGTTTTCATGATGAAATGAAAGTGAAAGCCATGGTATTTTCCTATTCTTACTGAAAAGAATTAGTAGTGAATGCAATAACTTAACACTGAAATGAAAGCCATAGACTTTTATTTTTAAGAAAAGGGAAGGGCACTTTGAGACAACCTCTTATTGGTAATTCTAGAGAAGTTTTGAGGCCATAGTTGTCTTAGTTTCCTGCTGTTCTGTGCTGTAAAGCCCTTACAGGCTCCCTGTTGTTCAAAAACAGCTTGTCACTGCAAATCAGCTTAGCCGACCAATTAATAAATCCTTTCTAACATATTGCATTTGCACTAATTAAAGGGTTGGGTTTTTTCCCCTTTACCATTCAGATTCTTCAGGTTTCCAGTTTAAGCTGTGCAGCACAAACAACAATCCAACATTCAGTGCAGATCACGCACTGCAGGAAGAGGAGATGTGTTTTCTGACCAAGCATCCAGCTCTTGGGGTGGTATGTTCTGCTTTCATATTCAGCGTGCTCATTGCTGAAGGACAGCCTGGGGAAGAGCATGGGCAGGATGGCAGCAATCCTCCCAGCAGAGGCTCTCTGGTGGAAGTTTTACGCATTCTCTCAGCTGAAAACACTGAGCTCCACATGAACCACTCACGAGAACTGGTCAAAATGTTACTGGAGAGAGCTGAGTGCCCACAGCGGATTTATGGCATGCAAGAGGATTGTAATCTGGTTAGTGATTCAATTAATGAGGGATATCTTTACAGGATCATCAGTGAGTTCTAACATTTGTTTGAGTGATACTGTCCTGAATATGACACCTAAACATGTAAAACACTTCTTGTTGTAGAAAAAAATTGTCCCTGCTTTGTTTCATTTTAAATTATTATTATTTATATTTGAGCTCATGAAGAGATATTCCAAACATGACAGACATTCCTTTTAAAGTTCCCAAGTGTTTGTTTTCCAGCAAAAATTTTTCTACTAAAACCTGGTCTAAGATTAAAAGCATGAGCTTGAATTTGGGGCACAGGATTTCCACTGTGGAAAGACATAGGTAAACACTGGGGATCAGTTCTGCCACTTTTTTTGTTGCTGTTTTGAATTTTACTTCATAAAAATAAAACCCAGACAGGATTGTGCCAGATTTATGTGCCACTTCACTGAAATATTCAAGATTAAGGGGAGGGTTTTGTAAGCAGTTCAGGTCAAGGAAAATGAAAGGCAGAGCAATGAATCTACAAATCCAAATTGAAACTGGAAGTAGTCCAGGGTACAGTTGCACAGAGGTATTGGTTGTCTACTTGAGAATATTTTCAGAACTCAGTCCTGGTTCATTAAAGAAAGGACAGGGACAGTGTTACTGAGCAACCTAGCTAAAAGGGACGACAAAGGGCTTGGTCAGCCTTGGCTTTCATTACTCTGGCTCTGGCACTGTTCAGTGACCTACATACAGCAGTGTCACTTTATACCACACTTACAAAGATGGTCTGAAAGGTGAATGTTTTTACAAGGTGCTGTTTTCAGCAATCTGCTAAGCCAATGAAGTGGGAATCTTTTTATTCTGTGCAGTAGACAGCTGCTCACTTTATTGACCCTTTCTAAAAATGCTCCCATTTTTCATACTAACCCAAACGGGAAATTTCATACATAGATATTGTAGGTGCCTGTCATTACCTAACTGGATAATTTTATATGAAGGAGGTTAGTCACACATGGGAAATGAATTTGCATCAGATACAGGCCCAGATTGAAAATTAACAACATATTTAACATGGCTATATAGACCTCCTAAACTTCATAAAACAGGGGAGTAAGTTTTTGTTTGCCCTTTTTGTACTTATTCTCTAGTGGCATGTTTTTTTTCTTGTATTTGTGATGTATTTCTGGAGAGCTTGCTGGTGTCCTTGGATGGACAAAATCTAAGGGAAACTCAGCTGGGGCTTACTTTGGTCAGTACTGCTACTCTGTTCAGGTGTCTTGGAAATTTTCTATAGTATGACTTTGAGGACTTTCACCATTTTCAGTACTCAGTGTGATCTGAGTCCGAAACACTGCATACACCCTGTACTGCCAGTGTTTCTGTGCCAGCACCACAGGCCTGTGGTTTTCTGTAGGAAATCCTTGAGAGAGACATGGCATTTTCAGTCACATGGTGCCCACGTGGTACTGTGCTGCAGATTTGGTAAACCAAGATAGCAAAAACTGTGCAAGAAGTACTATCCTTCAAGTACATCAAAATTTGAAACAGAATGCCCCACCTTATATTGGCATTTTCTTCCTCAAACTTGTTGGGAATCACTAATAGATTTCAGATTAAATTTGCCTTCTAAATCCAGGATTCTGTTTATACCACATTATTTTGTTTTCAGACTTTTTTTTTTTTCTTTTTATGATATCTCTAATGGCCATTTAAAAGCAGTGAAGTTTAACACTTTCTTTAGACCCTCTTCTGGTTTTTTTTTATATAGTAGCCCAAAGACTCTTTGGGCAGGAGCTGGCAGCTGTTGAATGGCATCTCACATTTAATCTCCTAAGCAAACAGAAGCTATATATTTCTTGAATTGGTAAGATTTTTTTTTTTTTTTTTTAACTTCTGGTCACTTAAAGAAAAGAAACTTAGACTTCCAAGCCAAAGATCTGGGCTTCTTTTTTGTTTAGAATTTCTAAATCAAGGACAGATGGTTATTCCTGTAAAAATATTAGTAGCAGCAAAAACCAAACCAAACCAAAACAACAAAAAGAAACCAAACAAAAACCCCCAACCTAATGACAAACCACTTTATATTCTCTTAATATCTCTTCAAGGGTCACTCACCATGGGCTACGCATATACTAGGGAGTAATTGCATCTTTTACAATTCATCTGCTTCCTTCTGGTCACCAATTTTCTTTTCAGTCATCTTCCTTGCAAGAGCAAACAATGGACTCACTGATTGCAATATATCTTTGGTGTATTTTAAAATCTTACAGAAATCTTTAAAAATCTTCCACTTCATGCCATATGTTTATTGTATTACTACTGAGTGTTCATAAAGACTGGTTGACTGACTTGAGGTCTTTGGGACAGAAGAGAGAATAGACTCCTCCTAGTCAAAAGAATAATTCTCAGAGACTGCATCAGGAAAAGTTAAAGACCTTGATAAGCAATGAAAGCAGGACAGGACACAGTGAATCATATGTAATCTGGCTTATTTATGTATATAAATAGTTAATTTGTCAATTTATATCTAGAGTTTTACACATATTCAAAAATCTGTGCTTAGATGTGGAGCCTGCACAAGGTGAATATGTCATTTCAGTCCCTCTTGAAATGTATTTGAAGGACTAAATGGGGTTGAGATCTTGTGCTGGCTCTCCACACTGGATCTCATTGTTGCAGTCAACAGAATTAATTGAAAAACATAAAAATATCTGTGTGATTACAGGCACAATTATGTCTCTCAGCAGTGCATTGAATATGGTATAACTTCTGTTTACATAGCTTCAATTAACTACAGTTCAGCAACTGCTTGTATCTTATAATGAAAACATATATAGAATGCACAGATGAAAATATGAATAGGCCTAGCCCTTGTCTAATATATTTGTAACCAGAAATATAATCTGCTGAAGCCAGTGGAAGGGTTTCACTCTCTACAATGATTGATCAGAATTATTGCAAATTGCTAGTCTCAAACCACTAAATCATAGAATTATGGAACAGAATCATAGAATGGTTTGAGTTTAAAGGGACCTTAAAAATCATGTTGTTCCATTTCTCCTACCATGAGCAGGGGCACCTCCCAATAATCCAGGTTGCTAAAAGTTCCATCTCTAGGACACTCGACTTTCCTTAAACATAAAAGGGGCTCTGGAAATAACCCTGTGGTGTAATCTTGCAGCCATAGAACCCTGAAGAATTACCTTTACCCTCCTCCTGCAGTTCCATCAGCCTGAATCTGTGTAGTTTTGGGTTGGATCCCTTAAATAAAGAACTTGTATTCTCCTATTGTCCTTCCTATCTGTATTTGCAAATGCCTGGCAGGGTGTTACTTGAGTTGAATTTCCATTTATTTTTATTTCTTCACAGTGCCTTGAACCAGATGCTTTGTTACAGATAGCTGGAGGAGATTTAGAAGACAATCTCAGTGAAGAAGTATTCGAGAGAATTTCTCTTATTCTCCTCTACTACATTCTTCACCACAAAGATATGTGTTCTTCAGAATTCAGCTTGATTGATAAGGATTATAAATTTTACCTACAAAGTATGCTTAGTTTAAGACATGATGAAGACTGTTACTATTTTTCACGGAATGAAACTGAAGATATTTTAGCTGCAGTAAGGCAACATTTTAAAACTTCTGAAAACCAGGTAACGAAAACTTGTGTGTGTGTGTGTGTGTGTGTGTGTGTGTGTGTGTGTGTAAAAAATCATTTCATCTTTAGTACAGGTATAATGCCTTTATGCTAGTACAGAGACTATGCTAGTACTACAGTCCTCCAGAAGACTGGTAGGTGAAAGTGTCTGAGCACAGGTTGAAAACCGAGATTGTGTTGTACGTGCTGTTTAAAGCTTTTCTTGGAGTTTAATGCTTTTCTTTGTTTCTGGCATGTACCACTTCCACAGGGTCTGCTAATGCAAGGTCTTGAACTTGGCTCTCTAGCATAGATACACTACCAGTGATCTATGAGATCTATTTGAGATAGATCTATCTATAAGGATCTATTAGAGATCCTTATCTCAAATAGGATATATAAAATAATAGAATAATATTATAGAGTTCAAAGTTGAAGTATTTTAATGGTATAAAGCAGAACAGATCCATTACTGGCTGGTATAGGAGAAATAATTTTCCTATTATTTTGCTGTGATGAAATCCTTACCAGGATCTACACTTCCATGTCTATCCAAAGCTGGATAGAATGAGGAATCTGTCCAAAGATATGATGGTCTCCTTCAGTAGGAACACATAAATTTGTGACTAATTATCTACCAAGCATGGATATGCCTTGTAGGAAGATTGTTAAAGATAACCTTAAATTTAAAGTTGAAAAAAAAAAGGCTATTGAGTATTTTCAGCTAACATCATAATTTCTAAGTTAGGAAACATGTTGTGTGTTTTCTCACTGCTGTTTAGAATTCTTTATTTCAAATAGGATCTAATAATATACTGGAATTCAAAGTAAAAGAAAAACTTTCTTGTAATGGGCAATAAAACAGGTTTTTTGCCAGATTAGGTAACTCCTGAAGTACAGGTTGACCTCCTGTTTGTAGCTCCTTAGGTCTGTTCCATGTATTGAGTTAAATTTGGTTCATACACAGCTTGAATTTGTCCTTTTCAATTAATTAGATTTTAATTTACACATACTGTAGTAGGGTTTTCTGCACAAACAGAAGATGGGTAAGAAACCTGGCCGTGTCCAGAATGTTGAGGGCTTCCAGTTCCTCTCTCTGTCTTCTTTGTGTGGTCATTTCCCACCATAAATTATTCATTGATCAGTACTTTTTGTTCTGAGTCTTGGTGAACGTGCTGATTTCCAAGGACTCCAATGGTATCTGAGCAACTGTGAAGAGGCATTGGAAGGTTTTTGGAATGTCAAGATAAAATAACAACCCATAAAATGCTTTACTGAGGGTTCTGTTTGTTTATGCTGGCAGTATAATCAGTTGTCAAGCCTGTCTACTAACTGAGACTTCACCATTCACTGACTTGAGGGAAAAGAGTTTTTTTTTATGAAAGATACACAAAACATAATAGCATAATACTTGGAATCACAGCACTTGAGTTGTGGAAAAGGGCCAATGGTGCACGGTAGTCATAGAAGGAAAGCATTTTTATTGGTTCTTATGTGTTTTGGTTTCACATAAAATATCCTCTTATTTAGTCATAGAACCTAATATCTTGTTTGAAATGAGGATTAAGTTTTGGGTTGTGAAAGTTTTAATGAATAGTGAATGTGCAGGAAAAGAAATGGCAGACTCCTCTCTGAAGTGTTTATGGCCTACATAAGGGGAGATGAGTATGTATTAAATAAATTACTACTGTAATGCCTCATCGAGCCAACCTTTTAATTTTGTTAGAAAAAAAAATTAAATTAAGTAATTTTTAACCTTTCTTGTTGTTGTTTCATTCAAACCCAACTATTTGCAGTGAAAATAAATAAGAAATGGAAAAAGGGAAGAAACTGTGAAAAGGGGGATAAATTTCCAGGAAACTGAGTGAGTTTGCAGACCTCCACATACATGGTTGTGTACCACTGACTACTGTTTTTATTTGGTCACCCAGCAGGAAAGTCACCCTTTATCAGAAAAAATATATCTTTCCATATTGTCCCCAGATAAGTACTCCATAAAAAGCTATTGATTCCATTGAACATGTAAAAACATTTAAAGAATTGAGTCTGAAGTTTGAGATGAAGAGTTGTAGTCTGTATTATTTGAGCCAATTTCTCATGCCTTAATAAAAATTCCTCCCCTTTCTTCCACTTTCTGGAAGTAGATGTAGATGTAATTGAGAAGGACACTTGGAACAATAGAAACAGCAGGAAAATAACACTAAGCAAAAATAACCTGAATGAAGGACTGTACTTTCTCCCCATTAGACACTGAGTAAATGCTCAAGATTTTTAATTCTATGCCTGTTCTCCTGAAAATGTCCTTTGATTAGCTGTCCTGCTGGCAATTACAGCTTACATCTTAGCATTTTTTCTACTCTGGCTGTCTGTGAAATTGTTCTCCCCAGTTTCTCCTCCTGGCACTTTGATTATTTAAATGAAGGTGAGCAGGACTGTCTTCATGCTGTTTTCTCCTGATTTCAGTGTGTTGATGTGAGCACTCTGGAGAAAAATGCTGATATAATGGACAGAGATGGTGCTGATGAAAACACTCTTCCACGCCTGGCTGCTTTAATCCTTACTCTGGCTCTCCAAGGAGTCTGTATGGGGAAAGCAACTTTACCTTCCCCAGAATTCTTTATAAAATATATTTTCAGTTCTCTAAATACTACCACTGAGCTCCAAGTGACAGGTAAGCTGGAGTATGCAAAGTTAATTTTATTCAATAAAATTTATTGTTGGACTTATCAGAAATGCTACTTAACCATAAATAAATAGAAGTATAAGGAGAGCTCAAAGTGGTCCAAAAATAACAAAACAAAAAATCTGAAACAAAACAAAGCAAATGTTGAGCTCTCAGCATCAGCAATTAATTTGTATAAAAGGTTGTGCCTGCTTAGCAGTTTGAGAAGCTACACCATCAATTCAGGGGGCTGGCATGGATTTAGATGTAGAAGTTGTTATAAGACATCAACTTTTCCTTTTTTGTGGCAACTGCTAACAGCAACAATTTACAAGCT
Source organism: Lonchura striata (assembly GCF_050655825.1). Taxonomy (NCBI): domain Eukaryota; kingdom Metazoa; phylum Chordata; class Aves; order Passeriformes; family Estrildidae; genus Lonchura; species Lonchura striata. The sequence continues at coordinate 20,298,317 of NC_140704.1, read as the reverse complement.
TTTCAAAGCACTTTTAAAAAGTTACATTAAGTATGGGTTCAAAAGGATGAAAAGTTGAATTGAACATGGATAAAAACATTTTAAACATTCATAGGTTACACAGAGGTACATTTAATCACAGAAATAAATACTAAAAATATAATAATTCTTAGCCCTAAACTGGGGCTTATAGATTGTATTTACATAAACTGATTTGGTAGCAAAGCCCTTCCTTTAAAATTGCCCAGCCAGATCTTGTAAAATAATTCTCAAAAGAATGAATGGAGCCATCTCAGCACAGTGCTACTAAATAGCTATATATTGTGAAAGCTGGGCCCCAGTGAAGGCAACAGAAGGACTGTATGGTTGGTAGCATTAGGATGTCATTCAGAAAAAAAAAAAAATATTCTTAACCAGTTTGTTGCAGAATAAGCCTATTTTAAGTCTAAGCTCATTATACTGTTCCTTTAAATTTATTTAAATTCTTAATAGTAACTTCAGGAAAGAGTAAGAATCTGGAAGCATAGAAAAAAGAAAATTAGATTTTACTACATTTATAAAACAAATATATCTGCAAATATAGCTCCATTCAGATCTGTTTGTTTAAGTAGCCCCCCAAAAATAGTGAAACATCTTATCAGAAACCTTCCTGTGAGATTTAACATTAAGATTATGCCATTTGCATTTTTCAAGTAACAAGATTTTAAAAATATAGGAATATCATATGGAAACATTCCCATTAATCTAATTTTTTTAAAAATTAATTTGTGGACCACTTTTTAATAGACAAATTAAGGCATCCCATCAGCAGAAGCACCCATTGCACCCCAGCTATGACATCAGGTACATCTGTGCATGACCTCAGATTTGGATTAGGGATTCTGGCTCCCTGCTTCCTGTTGCAGTACTGTGAGCAGGCATACTTCCCAGTTAACCACAGGAGAGAAAATTTCACTGGCCTGTGCTGCACTTCTGAAGTGCAAGGAGAGCACAGCATCCTGAAGATTGATTTCAGAACACCCTATAGAGGATCTGTTTCCTCATCCAAATACCTGGCTGTGGCAGCATACACAGGAAAATTTAAGAACAGTGAAGTTAGTTAGCAATTGCTAGATAACTTTGTCAGACATGCTGATAAAATGAAAGATTAATTGCCTTCCAGTTACATCTGCGTGCGATATGTAAAGAAGGAAAGGCTGAAGGTCTGGGTTAACAACTCTGGAAGTTCCAGAGTTGTTAAGCAGAAATTGCCTCCAGTACCAAACTAAAAAAAGAGTATTAAAATGAGGAACTGAATCAATGTTGTAACGAACAAAAAGAAAAAAATCCTGTCTTTTAAATGTTTTGTCTTTTAAGTGTGCATTTTCCTATGGTAACATATCTGTTCTCTAATTAATTACTAGAACTAGAACAACTCCTAAATGTGCTTAGAGCCAAAAAGACATGCACTCTAAATGGACAATTTCACAGTCACAAAAGAAGACGTTACAGTATGGCAATCAGAAATATTGGAAGAAGAAATACTCCAGTCCAAGGAAACCATACAAAAGGAGACTATCTGAAAGGCTATTCTGAAGACCGTGAAAGGAACACAGACTGGGACCAGGTTAATTTATTTTTATGTTATTATAGTGTTGGTGACAGAATTTCACTGACAGAAGTTTAAATTGATTTGCAAAGCATGTAATATGTCTGAGGTAAAATGTATTAGTTTTAAAAAGGCATGTAGATACAGATGATAATATATATTTATATAGCTATATTTGTTTAAATTTTAATCAGGGAAGGAACTTTATGGATGTTGAATGTGCAATTAAAGTCACTGGGAGGGGCTTACAATGGTTAGTGTTACACAGAATCAGGTGCTTCTTCAAGACACAGAGGACTGGATTAACACTGAAGTTAATTTGATGGTTTTGGTGTTTTCTTACATTTATTAAAGATTTCTTGTGGTTTTAAGCCACAGAGTTTCTAGGATGCTTTAAGTGACCTGGTAGAAAGAAGGGTTGTTTTGCACTAAAGGAAACAAGTAAATTAGTTTCAATGTAAATTGCTTTTAAAAGGCTTTTACAAATTGAGGATTGGACATTTTCAAACACTTTTCATAGCCATCTATGGAATCCAGAAGCCTTCTTTAGAAAGTATAAAGGCTGTATAACAGAGCCTTAGATACTCCAAAGTAATCTCTCTGAGAACTTTGAAGGACACTGGCTTATTGCAGGTGATTTTATCCTAAGAATTTGAAAAGAAATAAATTTTGTTTATGGCAATGATCAAGATGATAACTGACTTCCATCCTTTAGACTGGGTATCATTCCTTAGACAAAAAAGGAGACTTCAAAGGATAAAATTGATACATATTCTGATGTATAGATTTGAAATATATTCTTCAAAGAACACTTTTCTGTTGTTTTCAACCCCTTACCATTTATATTAACTCAGTGGCAATGTTTCTTCTCCATTTAGGAGAACTGAGTGATGTGCAATTGACTTTTTCTGTGTGGTCATTTTATGATAGGGAGCTGAGACAAATTTCATCTGGTTAAATGCCATTCTGATAGATATTTATCTGTGCAATTATATTGCATTTGAAATGCATACTCTATCAATACATTTATTTCTTTGCAGCTGACCACAGAAAAGGATCATGCTTATCAGCATGATGAGGCTTTTAATGAGGTCTCAAAATAATCTTAAATTAAGGTCATTTTAAATGTGTTTCATATGAATTTTAAATTACAAAGGACAGAAATCAGTAGAGATTCCATCTGTAAAAGAAGTAAAATTCTCCAGCAATTGAAGTATTTGTAAAGCTCAGTTTTTTCATTTCTTGAACTCCTAAGACTGTCTGTAACTCAAAGGATCAGCGTGCAAGGGCATTATCTGAGTCTTAGGAGTTAACTGAGAGCCAAATATTCTGTATACATAAAAATAATTGCAAAGAAACATCTGGACAGAAGATAACTTCTCTTCTGTATTAATTTCTAGTTTCTAAGTTTTTTTTTTATTTCTGTTCTTTTTAGCTATGCCTATTTTCTTTTACATATTCCATTAGAACACTTCATGTTTCACTTCAGTCTCAGATGCAGACCAATTTAAATTAAAGCAATTTTTTGGTTTTTAAATATTGAATCACAGTTCATCAGATGAGATTAAGAAATGAAGATTATTAACATCTTAGATATTAGACATTAGATAACATATTAGATCTGGAATTCTTCTGTTTAAAAGTGTTTAAAGAAATTTCCACTAGAATTTTTTATGTATTAACTGCTCATGTTTTTACTAGAAGTTTCATCCTGGAGAGGAAAACACAATTCTTCATGAAAATTTTTGAAATATAAATGCTTCTGTGAAAAATTCCTTCTTTTGACAGAGATGTTCCAAACAAGAACAAAAAAAGTTGTTGGAATTCTGAAATGCCTCTAATAATACAATTATTAAGCAATCTTTAGACCAGTTTTAGGCTGTGTAATATCTAGTTTGCTGACATGCTCTCATTTAATGAATTAAAAAAGCTGACTTATTTCTATATCTTACTGAAGATCCAGTACAAGGATGAATCTCAGTATTGCTTTGATTTAGGCAGTATCTTAATAGCAAATGTCGTTTCACAAGAATAGCTAAGAATATGGTTTGTATTAGCATTAAAACATTTTTCTTAGCACAAATAACAATAAAATATTGAGAGATATTGTTTTGTAAAAGCTGAATGACATTAAGTGGCTTCAATAGAAATTGAGTTGATTTGTCCCAAAGATTCTAATCTTTTTGAAATATATAGTAGTATCAAGTTTACACAGAAAAAATGTGGAGAAATTGAAGTAATTAAACTAATTTAAGCAATAAAGAGTACAGATATATAGCAGGTTTCTTCTTGGACTGGAGCATCCTGTGTTCTTCTAAGATTCTGTATTTAACCGCAAAATTAAATGCAGGTATAATGCAACATGTTTAGTAACTGAATATACTTTTCTACAAAGGTTTGTTTCTCTGCCAATGAACTTGTGAAGATATTTTTGAAAAACAGTTCTTCCTCCATTTCTAAGGACCACTTCAAGCAAATCAGTCCAGCTATCATTCAACAACTTTTAAGTTGTTCATGTCAGCTTCCTGACTTCAAACAGACAAAGCTTCCACCAACAACTGTGGAAAGTAAGTTATATTCTTATTATTATATTATTATTTAAATTCAGATAAAGAGGTGCAAAGACTTCTGGAGTCTTTTCATTCATTAATAATCAAAAAAAAAGGGATTTATGCCATTTGTAATTAAACATTCTATCATTTCATAGCATACATGCCTGATAGTAGTATTATATTGAGAAGTGAGAGGATTCAATGGTTTAGATTTTATAGTATTTGGAATTCTATTTCCAGATGTTTTTTTCTTAATTTGTTAGAGGACTGCTTGGTATCGCCAGCAGGTAGGGAATAACAGGTCCTCATCTATGGATTGCTGGGCAGTAAGGGCTTATTTTGTGAAATTTGCGCCAGGTTTCTACTGTAGTCATGGCATTGCTCTTAGATATAGCTTCAAAATTACATTACTTGGCATTTTATACCATGATGTGGCAAATGCCTGATAGAAATAAGTTTTGCCTGAATGCTACTGGTGTTTCAGCTTGTGAAATTTTATATCAGAGATGCTTTGAGAATGCTATTGGGGTAAGAAAGACATCCAGAAAAACAGTAACAGGGCTGCAGGACCTGTGTGATAGAGCTGGAGCAAGAACTGTCTGAGAGTATAATTGGGTTGTTTCCACCTGTAGCCCTCACATGCCTCTGCTTCCAGTGTTTTCTGCTTCATCTGTTTTGTGGATTCTACTTCTCCTGTAATCAATCTTTATTCCACCTTATAGAAGAAAAATCTAAATCTGAGCTGCCCTAAGGGCTTCCTAATGTTTTTTCTGTGTTATTTTTTCCCATACTTTAAGGCAGTGATATCTGGGTTACAAATCAGTGTGTACTGGTGTTATAACAGACATTAATTTTGGTGGGGAATTTGGGAGTTGAGAATGACCAGAAGGGAATATACATCTAACCATAATTGCCTGCATCTAGAGGAGCACTTTTTAGGCTACAAATCACTGTCTTCAATACCTTTATCCTAATATATACATGGTTTGCTTTGGATGACTAGCTCTTTTTGGAGCTACTAAGTTTTCTTCACATCCTGCTGCCCAATGATCTTTATGGAACAGCACATGAATTAAAACGCATGAAAGAACACATGTGAATATACCAGAAGTAAAAAGCATGGGAGAATACTCATGGATATCCAAAGAATTGTTATAGTATAAAGAGACATACAGAGTAGGAAGAATCATTATGGGTCTTCAACAGGCAGAAGTGCTTTCTTATCTTATACCTCTGCTCATTACCTGAACACTTTGCAGTTTTTACTTTGATCTTTTCTGTGCTAAACAGATATGACCATTTTTTTAGATTGGGAATCAAGGGACAAAGAAAGAAAAGAAGGGAACTTACCCAGGCCACATACAAGGTTCATAAAAAATTCACTGTTAAATGGGATTCTTCCAAGTGTAAAGCCATCAGCCCAGTCAATGACATTTTACTGATCTCATAAAGGTGAGAGATGAGAAAAAATGAACTATTCAAGTGCAGAATGGAATTAATAAGAGCTCTTTCTGAAGCCCTTTCTCTGTGCTTTTTGACAAAGGAAGGTTTCCATGACCACAGGGACACTTTTACTGTCTTGATACAGATAAAGGATTCCATGTTTGACCTACGTGTAACCTAGTCACCTGAGCATAAGCTTATTAGTCTTATTCTGAACTCTGTTTTACTGTCAGGCTGTGCTGTTTTGGCTAAGTCACCAAGGCCAGACATTCCATATAGATCTACTATACTCTTGTATATTTGGATGTGCAGTCTCTGAATTTAACTGTTTGATTTTATGAGGTGCTAAGCACTTGCAGTGATCTTGAAGTTTGAAATGTTAGGTGACAGTTTTAAATATTTTGGCATTAATTCCTTTATGTGTGTTTTTTATCAGTGTTCTACCTCCCATTATAAGATTTCCATAGATATTAATCAGGATTCATGTTGTGCAAAATGTTGGAAATGTGAGCAGCGTGTAACTCTGAGTAATTATAAGACTAACATTCAAAAACCTCCCAGTAATCTGAGAAAAATAGGCTGGTGATCCTGGTACATTAACTGAAGGGATGTATTTCCACAGCAGATATGTAAATGTAATTTGGACCAAAATGTTTATACTTTGAATGTAAATTAGATCACTACATTTATTTGAGGTTTTAGGCCTTCATTTGTTTACATAAAATTATTTGGTTAAAAATGTGGTGTTGACTGTAAAGTTACACAGGTGTGGCTTGTGAGAACATAGAATCTCAAGCATAAATCTTTTAATAGAGGAAGCAAATACAGAGCAGTATTCACTGTGCTGCTCTGAGTGCCTCTGATTTCCATAGCCACAGTCTATTTAGCTCTTAAGGTCTGAAATTTGGAAGTACCAGACTATTACATGTAAAGCCTGAAAAAATGAATGTTTTCTGGTATTCTAATTCTGTCATCTGTTCACACATGACTAGAAAAATCTATGTGGCTGTTGTGGCTTTACTCCAGATAGAAGCTAAATATGAATCAGCTACTTGCCCACCCCCTCACTGCCTCCCTCCACAGGGATTGGGGATGAGAACAGGACAAAGGTTGAGCTATCATCAGTTGAGCTATCATCAGTTTAATAATTGAGATAAAGTAAAATATACAATTCATGCTATTCCTCCTACTAGTGCAATTACTAATGGAAAGGAAGATTACACAAGAAAAAAAAATAGAGAGAGGGAAATAAACCCCAAGGTAAACAAGTGATGCACAATACAATTGCTTACCACCTTCTGACTGATGCCCAGCTCACCCCTGGGCAGCAATCAGCCCCTCCTGGCCAATTCCTCACAGTCTGTACACTGGGCATGATGTTCTCTGGTGTGGAATATCCCTTTGTCCAGTTTGATCAGCTGTCCCAGATGTGTTCCTTCTCCCTCTCCCCAGATTCTTGTGCAACTCCTCACTTTCAGAGCAGGAGACACTGAAAAGTCCTTGACTCAGGGTAAGCACAGTTTACCAACAGCCAAAACATCAGCGTGTTGTCAACATTATTCTCATCCTGCATCCAAAACACTGCCCTGTACCAGGTACTAGGAAAATTAACTCAATCCCAGCTGAAATCAGATAGTGTCACAATGAATCACTTCTCCTGGGTGTTTGTATATAGAGGTATGAAAACATACCCTCAACAACAATTACGAATACAAAAAATACTCAAACACAAATAAAAATATTGGATTATTAAAGTGCCCTTGTTTTGTTTCATTTGTTTTCCCCTACAGAATATGGTTACAGCACTGTTGCTGTTTTACTTATTACTATTGGATCTATGTTTGGTACAACTCTCATTTTATTTAACTCCTGTCAAGAAATCTATACACTCATTTTACAGCTGTTTGTTGGTTTGGCTGTTGGAACCCTTTCTGGAGATGCATTGCTACATCTTATTCCTCAGGTAAGTAATAAACACTTTTGTGCTTTTTAAAATGTTGACACATATGAGGAGAAAGGTTTCATTTAAACCTGGATAATGTTCATCAGGTTATAAATACAGCTTTCTATAAAATCTCCCCAGCACACCAATTACATTTGCACTCTGTAGCTCAGAGAGATTAAAAATAATAAGTAGAAATTCATGATTGATGAATTCAAAGAAAGAAAGGTTCCTATTTTTTAAAAAAAAATCAGAACCTCCACAAGTCCTGTCCAAGGCACATTCTAGATAGGTATTAATTTATTTCATGAAGCAGATTCTGTGACACATTTTAACAAAAATTGTTCTAAGGTTGTATGAGCCATCCACAATCCTCTCGACAGATTGTTCCAGAGAACCAGGTGCTATCAGCCTAATTAATCCTGATGCCTAGAACTGTAATAAAATGGGCAGCACGAGCTTTTCTTAAATTCATAATCTAAATTTTAAGAACAGGATAACATGCAAAACAGAACCAAATTTTCCATGTATATTCTTTTATTTTTAACAGTCTCCTCGATATGACAGAGATGTTATGAGTAGACTTCTAGTGGTCACAGAAAGAGAGATTTGCAGCTTCAGATTCTGGTTTAAATTTTCTTTATGCTGAATGCATCATCTCTGGAACCAAAACTGGGAGAGTGGTTTAAGGAAGGCAATTCTCACTGAATGTGAGACAAATGCATTTCTTTCAGCAACACCTTCTAAGTGTGAAAGTATGCACTTTTGCATTAATTATGCATTAATTAATTTATGCATTATTTTGAAGGGACAGCTGGAGATCATCTGGTCCAACCCACTGTCAAGGCAGGATTACCTAGAGCACATTACAAAGGAATACATCAAGTTTTTTTAATGTCTCTAGAGAGGGAGAATCCACAACTGCCCTGCGCAGCCCATGCCAGTGCTATGCCACCCTCAGTTTAAAGAAGTTCTACTTCATGTTGTGTTGGAACTTTTTGTGTTTTAGTTTATGGCCATTGCTCCTCATCCTGTTGCTGGTAACCACTGAAAAAAGTCTGGCACCACCTTCTTGGTATACACCTTTGAGATATTTTTATGCATTAATGAGATCCCCTCACAGACTTCTCTTCTCTAGACTGAAGAGGCTCAGTTCCAGCAGACTCTTCTCATAAGAGAGATGATCTAGTCCCCTAAACATCTTTGTGGCTTCTGCTGGACCCTCTCCAGTAGCTCCTTATCTATTTTTTATATGAAATTTGCATATTAAGATAATGCAAGTAATTTTTATAAATTTTAGCATCAATATTTTGCAAACAAAATATATCTCATCTCTATAAAGGGTGATTTTATAAAGCTGTCCCTGAGAGATGAAGAAGTTTAGCTGTGCTCCTCATGATTAATTTCATCCTCTATTATTCAGCTGATTGTTTTAAAACACAATTTAACTTTGACAGAACTGGAAAATAAAATTCTGGAAATAAAATGAATTAATGCATTATGGATTTCTGTAGCAAAAAATTAAAACATTGTAATTTTTTTTTTTTTTTACTTTATCTCTTTTGTTTTAGACTCTTGGTTTGCACAAGCATGAAGCACAAGACGTAGAACATTTCTATGAGGGAAAAGAATATATATGGAAACTTTTGGGAATAATTGGAGGAATTCATGGATTTTTTCTGATAGAAAAGTGTTTCTTTCTTTTGGTAACACCTCGTGACCAGGTAAAGCTTTGTACAATTCACCTTTAAAAAAAAACTCTTGTATTTTGAGATTTTGCAATGCACAGAATGTTAAAACGATTGTGGAAATGAATTATCATTTCTGTGGGTTAAATGAAGCATTGATAATTGCTTTCCAAAGTCGTCCTACCAGATTGACCTTCAGTTTCTATTTTGCTTTGGTCTGTGGATTGTGCTTGCTTCATGAGTGTGTTCCATATCTTTATAATTCCAGAAAGGGAACAGTTAATCGAACATGTTCCGTAAGCCTGCATTCATGAGTCACTCTGGAGCAGGTGAAAAGTGTATATCAATATGAAATAGCAGTGACTGTTTGCTCTAGACTCTGTTTGAAGAGGAGAAAAATGCAATGGAAAGATAGATGCAAGCATAAGATATTTTCAAGAATGATATCTTAAAATTTCCAAATTGTTTTTGATCCCTATCCCAGGGATCTAATACATGTGTTGCAGTCAGTAGGAGCCAGTTTTTATTAATAAGATCTCCTTGCTCACTGCCATGCTTACAGTAATTCTATTACTTTTTTTCAGTATGGCTGGAGCCTGAAAATATGATTATGCCCAAGGATAGTGTAGCACAAAATGTGATGGCTCATTAAGTTTCTCAGCATGAGACAACCCTAATGTCGCTTAAGAAGGCTGAACCTTTGCTTGTTCTGTTTACAGAGTGTGTGAAGACTGGTCTGATTTAGGCATCAATGACTCCCTATTCCCACTACCTTTGAGTCACCCATAACAATATAATGTGAGATTAATAGAATGAGAGTATTTTAAGGACGTTGGTATTTTATTTGCTTGGTAAAAAGGAGTCTTTTTTGTTCCTTGTTTGAGAGAAGGGTTTTATCATCATCCCACCAATTTTTAAACTTTTTCTACTGAGAACTAGATGAATCCTCAGATTTAACTTTTATATCTATCTCAGCTTCAAATTTGAATTTGGTTTTTGAAATAAATTAAGTTTTATCAAACCTTTGTGATAGTCACTGATATATCTGACTCTCTTCTAAGCATAAGGAAATGTTGATGCCAGCCAGTGATCTTTTTCAGTAGATTTTGTTTGAAAAAGAATATTATTAAAAATGCTAAATTTTCACAAAAGACTGAGAAATGCTGCACCTGTGTTCATTGGGTTTCAGAACTAATTGCAAAGCATCTTCATTCAGCAGGGCCTTTCTTTAGTTAATGGGCACTGGGGACATTCCCATGATCTTCCAGTGGAGTCTGAATTAAATGAACATTCAGGCCGAAGCAAATCTACTTCAACCATACAGTTGGTAGGTTACCAATATGACATAATTCCCTAAATTTAAATTCTTCTTTCTCTGTTCATCTAAAGAAATGAACAAAATTAATGTAATAAATCAGTATTATTTTTCAGTCTTTATTGATTTTTTTGTTTATTACTTGACATGATTGTCAAGAATCTGTAGATTTTGACATTTATAATGAGCTTTCACAGATATATCAAGAACAGATATTTTACAATAACTTTTCTTAAGCATATATCAGATTGATATAACAATATGCTTCCTGTATTGTTATAGATTTTGTTGATAAAATTCTTGAAGATTTTCCTTCTCTCTTCTTTTTATACATAAAAAGGCAGACTGTCCCTTAGGAAAAACTTTGCAATTTCCTGCAATGAGATTTAAGTGCATAATTAGTGAACAGATTAAATCCTGGACTCTTCTTGGGCATTTTTCCACAGATTTGAAGACTAATGTAAACACTTTGTATATCTGGGAATGGTGCTTACCTATAAGAAGTTACATACTTTTATACTTGTCTGTGGATAGTATACAGACAGATAAATCTTTGCAAATTAAATTAAGTCATAAATTTTCCCTGTTTTCTCTTTCTTTCAACAAATATCTTCAGTTTATAGCCAATATCTCCATGCATAGGTGGACTCCATTTTACTAATGTAGTTGTGATGGGCAAGAGCCTCATGAGTCACCACTAATCTCTAAAACACAGTTGGAAAACTCTCAATAAAAACCAGATCAAACAGAGGAGTGAAGCACATTTACTATTTTGTGAGACACGTCAAAGCCTCCTGTTTATGAATGAACATGTTGTTCCTCTCAGATGCAAGATCCCCTCAGAGTTCTACATATATCACAATATCTATATAGAATTAGCCTGGCTGAGCTGGTTTGTACAAGAGCAGCCAATTTTTCAGAATCATGTGAGTAATACTAAGACAGATACTGGTTGACGAAGAAAAACTTATAAATCCTTCAGATCAGTAATTAGTCTTGCAGTTTTGACTCACAGTTCAAAGAAGTGACATGTGAATAAATATAGGAGAAGTGGAACAATTCCTGGAATTCATATGACTGGCTGCAATCATGGGAACTAGAGACATTTATTTTTCCTTTAAAATGTAGAATATGAGAAACAATTATTTTTCCTTCTCTCGTCATGCTTCGGCAGAACATATCCTTCATCACAACCAGGCTAAGACCAAACAATAAACATATCCTATTCTGTAGCCAGTGCACATCTCTGGTACAGTTTTTGGAGCGGTGGCTGATGTCCCTAACACAGAGCTCTTGTGCTGTTGTTGACTCCACTGGCTGCAATAATAGGTTTTAACATACTTTTTTTGGGGAAAAAGCCTTCAGAAATTAAAATTCAGTCTTTCTAGTTTCAAGAAAACAAGTGTTTTAGCTTCTCTCTCCCTCACATAAATTTCAAATAAGTTCTCCAGTCAGAAAGCAAAGCCTCAAGGAGGTAGGGACAGTGAGAGATTACTCATGTTCTCCCTTATGTCCCAAAAGTTGCAATACCTATTGATTAAATATTAGGGCTGGTGCATCAGTTTATCTCTCTAGGATAAGGAGGAAAACACTGCCTCTTTCTTCAATTGAAGTAAGAGTAAATTTCACCATAGAGTGCACTCAAGTGCTGCTATGCCCAGGCAGTGTTGCCTGTTGCTGAGATGCAACCTTTGCTAAAAGACAAGACACAAGACCCTGGAGACCACCCTGAAGAAAAACCCCTGTATTTTGAAAGGGGATGAAATCTATTGATGATGATATTTTTTAGTCTTGTGTTTTCACAAGAAAACTGTGAAGAAGATGAGTCCCTAAAAGACTCTATCTCTTTTTCGTGGAAATCCTATGGACAGATTCTCCAGGAAAATACAGTCATCCAGTCATGACAAAATCAAAACATGCAATTTTAATTATAATGCTCCTTCTAGTCTTTGGCTCAAATTTTTGTGTATGCAAACAGAAGTGTGGCTTTCTTGGGTTACAACAATGCCTATGAATATATTTCTTCCTACCTGAATTAGACTTAACCCTCTCTGGGAGAGGTAGATTTCTTTCTTATGTGTTCCTGCAGTACCAATCACTCTGCAGTGGCCAGTAAATTATTCTAAAGACATCTGTGCAAATAACCATTGATTATCTTTAATTCATTGTTTGAACTTCGTTCATATTTTCCTATATTTATGGCAGCAGCTGGAAGATGCCCTTAACACTGACCTGTTATCTTTGCTTTTAACTAGAGAAGCCCGGAAGATTCTGAACCTGCTGAAGTTCCTCCAGAGAGCAAGGTGATCAGCAAAAAAAGTTAGTATCAATAAAAAGACTAGACAAGACAGGAAAATTCTTCAGACCTAAGATGGAATAGAAAGTGTGTAGCTGGCCTAGTTCTGTGTTTTCTGTGTGTGACACATCATCACATCTGATGGCGCCTGGCTAGATAATTTAATCTCTGCTTAAGAACTTCTCAGCTGCCAACCCTGTAATTGTGAAGTTCATTAATCTCACACTGTCCTTGCTTTAGTATTTGCTGTCTCACTGTTGCAATCTATTTTCCTAATGTCTTTGGTTAAAGGGAAATAGTCAAAAAGTAATACAAAATATATTTTAATAAACTTAGCTCAGGCTTTTATTTCTGAAAACAGTGAAACATATTTTGTAGGCTTGCTATGCTAATATAATTCTGCATCCTTTTCCACTTACACAGTAAAGCAATAGACTCTTTTAACCAGTAATGATTTATCACAGGTATTAGAATTATAGCCTCATGATGGCTCTCAGTTTTAGAGTAATCTCTTTGCTTCTGAGAACTTAGGTGACTCCTGTCTTCTGTGGTTTTTTTGCTGCTTAGTAAAAATATGAAAATAGAGTATAAACCAAATTTTGGCTTTAACTGTACTTTGTGACCTTGGTGAATTCAGTAGGGTTGCAGTCATTCAACTAAGGGAATAATATTTTAATTGAAATTAGTTTATTACTATAATTAACTCTCCTTTATTTCGTGATCTCAGGTCATCTGTTTGATTTATTTAATTGTGACATTTTCTTCTAGGTTCTTAATGTTCTCTTCTGTTCTTGTGGACTTCATTTCTATTTCTGAAGCATTAGAAACCTGGATTTTACTTTAGTCTCTTTCACTTCTCCAGTAGTACACAATCCAGTGCCAGTTTGAACAAAACTACATAGTTCATCTCTAGATATTTCTGTTTGGTTCAATCCTCATTATCTGCTAAGCACCAGTAAATTTCTAGTGATCTCAATTTTATTTGTTCCAAGTTACTAAATTTCTTTTCTTAGTTTAATTTTCCCTCATACCTCAGTCTTACCTCCAGAAATGAAACGTTAATAGGGAAGGGTGGGAGGTTATTTGGGGCTTTTTTTTTTTTGGGAATACATAATTACAAAAGTTTGTTTCATTACAGTTATTTTAAATAGCTAAGAGTGTAAACATACCTGGGTACCTTGATACTAAGTGAGGTGTTTCTTCCCCAAAACTGAATCGAATCTGCAGGTCTAAGAGGGAAAGCTGACAACTCCAGAACTGCAAAACTTCATTGTAAATGCCTGTCAAGTAAGAACACAAAAAGAGTCAATAGATAGTCAGGGACTAACTTAGAAAGCGAGAAACTTTCTAAATAAAAAGATGTCTGTCTGGCTCTCTCCGCATTTATCCATAGTTGCTCTATCAATATCAGAGAAGACCAAACAGTAGTGTTTTATATTTGTTGTACTTAGTGACACTTTACATTGACTAGAAATATTTTTTCTTTGTTAGTAATGGAAACACTGGAAAAAAGTCTATTTATTGATAAATGTTTGCTTTAAACTCTTATTCTAAACTTTTAAAGTGTAGTATATGGCTAAGTCCTGTACCCATTAGTACAATTCTATGATTTTCATAATTTTCATAAAACTTAGAGAATAGAATTTGCTATTAGTTCTGATCTCATATTGAAGCAAAGAAAAGAGGTAAGATTGTTGGAGAAGTGGAGGCTTTGTAGAAAAAGTCAAGGTACTATGTTAATAGTTAATAGTTTTTGTTGGAATATAATGCAGTGAGATAATTGCTAGTAACAAAGTTGCTTTAAAATAGGATGAAAGTAAAGTAAGATAAACATTCAGATTTGTTTATACATGTATCTTCTTAACTTTCTGTCAAGCAAGTTCACAAAGCTTATATCTGTAATTGCTCCACAATGTTAACCTGATCCCTGTGTTATGCTAAAACACCCTGGAATGAGTTCCAGTAATCATGGTGTATCATCTCCAGCAATCAGATACTTGAACAAAACAGACTAATCAGACCTCAGGGCAGGCCATGAATTTATCCTTGCCAGTGCTTATTACAAATCACAAGCTTAATGTAAGGCAGCAATCTATTACTTCTATGTAATTCATGCTCTGCACTATTGATTATAAACTGCCCATAGTGTTTAGAAATTGCTGTGCAAAACGGGGACATCCACATCCTGCTCTGTAAGCTGGCAGCAAAATCTAACAAGCCTGCCAATTTTTCTGAACCCACAGAGCTCCCAGACAACCAGGGAGGATTTTCTGAATACGGTTGTTAGGCATTTATGTGCTCTGTGTGTTTTTTATAATAGTCTGAAGACTTCAGTTCTAGCCAGTTTCTATGAGAAAAATATCTCACCCTTCACTATGAAATGGTCATCTCAGAGAAATATTACTGGAGTGAGACCTGGTAATAACTGTATTCAGACAGATCGGTGCAGCTTGGTGTTTGCTCCTTAGTCTGTCATATTATGTCTATGTGGGGTCACCAAAAGTCAGAAAAATACATATTTAGGGCCCAAATAATGACGCTGCTCCTTCAGGCATGAAACAAACCCTTTTCAAAGTGTTCCATCCATTCTGTGTAGAAGGACAG
Organism: Lonchura striata; assembly: GCF_050655825.1. Lineage (NCBI taxonomy): Eukaryota > Metazoa > Chordata > Aves > Passeriformes > Estrildidae > Lonchura > Lonchura striata. The sequence goes on along the minus strand of NC_140704.1, from coordinate 20,282,910 downwards.
ACATTGGGCAGCCCTGACTGTAGGACTGTGGATTAAATGAATGAAAAAACATACAGGATGGGACAGCCAGTTGTGTGTTGCTAAGTTTAGACAGTGAACCTATATGGAGCCTTGCTGCTTCTTGAAGAGATGAACTGCCTCCCTGGGAATCTGTTCAGCATTCCACCCAGCTGTCTCTGTTACAGGCTAGGCACAAAGACTGTCCCTAATTCCCTAGTTTGGTTTCAGTACTTGCATGACTAGTAGCACCTTTCCACTCATGTCAGATGACATGACGCCATGAACAGCCAGTATGCAGTTCCACACTAAAACAAGGTCACAGAGCAGCAAGAGAAAGACAAAAAACCATCTACACTCATGATTAGTGCTCCAGATAGGAGTACTATGAGCATAACAGCCATTAATTGATTGGAACAAATGTTGGATATAAGCATGCTGTAACCCTGTACTATAAGTGATACTCTGAGGCTTGTTGTCTTTCATTCCTATCTTTCACTGTAATACAATTGCATAAAAAAAAGCAGACCCTGCAAATGCTACTCCGTAGTAGCAAGCTTTACAGAAATAAAACAATCAGCTGCATGAGACCAAATATTCATCTGCACTATAGCTCTGCAATTCTGTGAGCAATGGTGGAAGAATTCCAAATACCAACTAGAAAACTTGTGTGAATTTCATCAAATAAAGAAAGATTAATGAAAAGCGTTAGAATGCTTCATGAGATGAGACACAAACCTAATTTTTTGTCTAACAGCTGGCCTAGTAAGAATAAGGAAGTTATTTCTTGGTATTTACATCTCATTTTGAATTGTTCTGGAACCTACTTTTTTTTGTTTCAAATGTATTGAAGGAAGTGTAATAACAAGGATAAATCAGATAAAAATTATTTTGCTTTGATTATTATGACTTTTTGTAATGTTATATGTAATATCACCAAAACCCCAAATCTTTTGTAACATAACAAAAGTGGCAATATCTGTTTGGATTAATACTGGGCTTTTTATCTGTTTGTTTTTCTTTTTCTAGATAAAAAAATCAGCTTGTTAGCAATAATGGTTCTGGTGGGTGACAGTCTTCACAATTTTGCTGATGGCTTGGTAATAGGAGCAGCATTCTCATCCTCAATAGAAACAGGTGTGACAACGACTGTTGCTATTTTATGCCATGAAATTCCTCATGAAATGGGTAAGAAATATATGTGTGTATTTTTTCCTGATTGACTTTGCCTTTCCAGGTTTCCTAAAAAGTTCTTTCCCGTATGACATTTGTGGTATTTCTTGCTTATAGCATCATGAATTACAGCATTACAGTATGAGACCGATATTTTCTTTGCCCTTCACAATAACCAGAGGAGGCTTCTGTACTCATTACTGGATACCTTCCCATTTGACATTCTCCAGATGCAAATGACATCAGGTCAGGAGTGACCTGCAATTCTTATGTGTACGACAAAAAAAAAAAAAAAAAAAACCCTGTAAGCAGGAACCAGGGTGTGTAATGGCTATGCCTGGCCCGACACAATGGGCTAACCAAGAATTTCAACATGCAGCAGAGCTATTTAATCGAGTATTCCTCTTACTACTCTCATTTCTGCTGATTATCAAGAACAATAAGATAAAAAAATGTGTATGACCTATTTTACTATTAGACAGGACAGGAGGATTTTTCCGTTGCATACTCCCCTTGATTGACTTTTTCTGGTAAAACTTCCAGCATGGCTGAAGCTGCTCCTGACATTGTGCTGGTGAATGTTTCTGAATTGGCAAGTTTGATTTGAGAACTGCAGGTTCTCATTTCTATCATTAAATGACTGAAGATTTAATGTACTACATAGAAAATGCCAAACAAAAAGGTGGGATGGAGGATTGCTGTAAAACTGGTAACTCTTGTTTGCAGAGTGAAGCAAATTTAAATACTTGACAATTACCTTCAAAGACACCTTAATTCTGGGGCAGTAGTGCCCCAGTGTCAAAGTGACATTTTTACAGTCATGGAGCAAATTTTTTCAAATCTTCTAGTTTTGGCCTGTTATGAAATCTTTCATTTTAGAAGAAAAATGTGTGATGGGATTCTGATGTACAATTTACTCCAACTGATTAGGATTGAAATCAGTGGGACTAAACTCATACTGGGATCAGACTCATAGATTACTCTGATTTGCAGCACCTGTAAAACACTCAAAGACTATGTTCCAAATATATCCACATGATTTGAACTGGCAAGTTCCCAGTGGAGAAAGATTTAGAAACTCTGGGAAACCATGTGACTTCACTTTTGTATGTATCCAAGCTGGAAATGTCACAGAACATAGAGAACTAACAGAAAGCTACTCCTCAATACTGTATGCTATCTTTAGGAACTGCTAAACAAGTAGGAGTCAATATGACTTTGTTGTTTTGAGATTTTTCTTTCACCCAGGACAAGCTTATAACTAATTCTACAGAATCCTAAAGGCAGGTCTCCATCATTCACTATCTTTGTGCATATTTTAATTATTTTATTTCATATTTTATTACCAAGAGTCTTAAAAATACATTTATCAGCTAAATAATAAATGTTCTTCTTCTCTGTGCAGGAGATTTTGCTGTGCTGCTAAGTACAGGGCTCCCAACGAAGATTGCAATTTTGATGAATTTTATAAGTGCACTAACAGCATTCTTGGGACTTTATATTGGCCTTTCTCTATCGACTGACCCATCCATTCAAAACTGGATCTTTACTATAACAGCTGGAATGTTCTTGTATTTATCTTTAGCAGAAATGGTGAGAACTTCAATCTCTTTTTGTATTTTCTTTATAGCATAGCCACATCATAAATGAGTGTCAGACAAATGCAGGGGGATGAACTGTGAGACAAAAAGAGCTTGCTGGGAAGAACATGTTGTCTGCCCTGTGTGTGTAGTGGTTAGAAAAGTAATCTGTTTTTCTTCTGTGTCACTCTCATGCCAGGTGTCATTACAATGAAAAGGGGAAATAAAGACCACTAAGAGACTAAAATAAGAGGTGGCATAATGGACTTTTAGCGCTTTTGGGTTTTTTTTAAAATCTTTTAAAGATTTTTAAACAATGTATTTTTAGTTATTTACTAAAACATATATTTGAACCTTCAGGGGGTTTAAGATCTTGAAAAAACTGGTTATATTTTTCTTTTTCTGCCCTTTTCATTATATATTTTTCACTCATTTCAATGCAAATTTTCTGTTTCAGAACTAAAATGTAAGATGCTTATCCTGAACACTTCCTTTTTGTCCTAGGGAGGTTTCAGCTAGATCCTAAGTAATAAAAAAGCCTTCAGATTACCTTAACTTTTTAACAGTTACCCAATATTTTTCATACTCCCAGTACAATAGCAATGTTCTGTCTGTAGAAGAATAAAGTGTGAAGAGATGAGGTAATAAGAAAGTCTGAGCAAAAGTGTGGAGCAATCATACCTCATGCTGATGCCTCCGGCCACATAATTTATTGAAGAGATGGATAACTGTTACACTTGTAGCAGTGCAGAACTTAAATGCCTGCCCAGCTTTGTCACATGGGTCTTTTAAACATCATGTGTTGATGCAAAGTTCTTTGCAAGCTCCTCCACAAAGATGGAATGTTTTGATTGAGTAGATCAAGAGGGAGAAAAAAAGAAGTCTCTTCATAAATTATTACTTTGTTTTTTCGCAAGGCTGTCTCTCTCTCCCATGTGTTCATTACCACTTCATGCCTGAGATGCTCTTTACTACATTCAGGCATCATACTTTAAACCTAATATGCCATTCCAGTATTATAACCTATTTAAAATTCTACTTATAGTAATTGATCTTAGACCTTGGTAGTATTTTAGTCTACTTTTGCTGTTCTAACTAAAGTAAAATGAACATAAAGTTCACTTAAGAGCTTAAGAGGGAGCAGCCAGAGGATTGTGGATGTGTCAACAGTCCTGACTGAGGTAGTAAATAACAGAGAAGAACACTGTGTACTGAGTTGCAGTCTGTTCTGACAGAGAAATTTGGAAGTGAAGCTGCCTACCAACCGTCTAGGCATGATTCTACTAATGGGGCTAAGAACTATGTACACATATTTTTTCCTTCAGTGTAGGATCAGTACCCACCAAGGATCCACAAGCTCCTAGAACAATACCATGTTTTTCCCTGAGTCTTCAAAGCAATGTGCCAGCTGTAAATTCCAAGAGAAAATATAGTCCCAGGCAAAGACAGGGACATGTGTTGCCTTGCTCTCAGCTTGTCATCATAATCTTAGTCTTGATGTGAAGGGAAGAAAGAAGGGAGAGAGAGGGGAGGATCTTATTTCTCTCAATGCCTTTTATTAATAAGACTCTTATCAGCCTTTCTCTGCATTTTGTGAAAAGAACTGCCATTGGGTGGCTCACTTGTTTGTCAGTGTCAAATATCACAGGATTATTTTATTTTAAAAAATATTTATGCAGCACTGCAGGTGTCTATAGATCTGAAGAGTTTTGTGTTTGTATAGTACATCTCAAGATAAAGTGATACATCTCAAAAGAAAAATGAGCTTTCTTTTTTTGTATTTTTCTACTTTCTGCACAGACATGAGTTCTATTGTCTGCTGCACTCTCATCTACAAACAACAGTCATCAAGGCTCCTGCCAATGGTGTACAAACACTTAATAGTACACAAAGTTTGACTAATTTTCTGTACTTGTTTTATGGGCTTTCTGATATTCATGTGCTTGTCAGAATAGCAGTTAAATAAAATTGAACAGCCTCACTGGTTCCTGCACTGAGGAATATTGAGAGGTGTGAGGGGAGGTTTGTTGACAGAACAGCACTGTGAGACTGCCACCATAGACAAAGTAGCACAAATCTACTTCTGTGGTTAATTAAAGGTTTTTCATTTCTACAAATGGCATTGTAACTCCATTAGCAAACTGGGTAGACTAATAATTTCAGAAACTGAATACGGGGAGAAAGATAAAATTACTTATATCCATCATTTTTCACCAAGAAATAATACAGAACTGGAGTTTACTCTGATTAATTTTAAAAATGTTTTCAATTTTTAAGATAAGGGGATTTTTAAAGTAATTTACTGGACTGTTGCAGTGCAGCAGCCATGCCACATGTGCCCAGCTTGGTAAAATCTCTTTTTTAGCCAGTACATGCCTGAGAGCTTCTCATGCCTTCTTTCAGCGTGCTGCTTCCTATTTCTTTGTATATTTTGTGCACTTGTGATAACATGAGCTGGAGTAGAATGGTAGCACCTTGATTAGCAGTAACTCTTTTGCCTCTGACAGACTTGAAGCCATTAGCAAGTGGGACAGCTTCCAACAGCTTGGATGTGGTGCTATGTTCTCTTAATTTGTGAAGTGGTTTGCATCTGCCAGTTAAATAGGTTTACACTTCTTAAACAACAAGATTCCCTCTGCTGTACCACAGGCTTTTTTGTTCAGAGAGAGCTGAGTGATCATAGCTGATGTTGTGACAGCAGCCATTTTATTTTAACAGATAAGCAGGGATGCGCTTATCTGGGTGTGGCTATAGAGATTGGTTTGTGTGTTGGTTACATGCTTGTGGGTGAGATGGAAGGAGCAGACATCAGCACTGGTTGTGGAAAGGGTACTTACTCTTGCTAAAAATTCCTTTGGAAAACTCTCTTAGTAACCTACTCTGCACGTGTGTAGCTCCTAAATTGTCACTGACAGCAATAAATACATTGTCACTGACTACAATGAAAATTAAATTTTGCAGTGGGAGGAGAAAATTTTCCTGTTTGGAGAACTTTTCACTCAGGCACTGGGGAAGAGGGAAAAATAGACTGATTATAAGGATAAATAAGAAAGACTAAATATCTAGACTGGAACCTTTGACTCAGGCTAGGTCTTAATTAACATTTTGTACCTATATACATGAAAAACTGTGTGCTCTGAGCACTTAACTGTCAGTTCAAAGTTTGATTTACATAAGGACTTTGAGGTGTTTACACTTGCTTTAGATTAAAAGTTTATGATTATCTTTAAGCACTGATCAAATATAATAACATGTTTCTGTACTGTAATTTAAACCACTGCCTTGTTACGATGAAGATTCAGGGCATTTGGGTTTCCCTGGTTTTTTTCAGGCAAAATTTTAAAGTGGAGGCAGCTTTTTAAGCACAGTTTTGTTTTGGGCCCAGGCCAACTTTCAGAGAAAGAAGAATGCACAAGCAGCAGTCCGAGAGACCCCCCTCTGACAGAGGGAAGGACAAGCATAGCAAACACTCCTGTTAACCTCCTTGGTCAGCTCCACTCCACTGTCTCCCAGTGGCTGCTGCTGTTACAGCTACTGTGGAGAGCCTCCAAAGTGCACAGGAACTCAGTAGTTGTATTCAAGCACAGAAAAAACACACAACCAAAACCAGAGGTCAGCACCAGACTATTGCTCTGTATTTATTTCCAGAGTTTATGTGACAGTATTAACAGCCATCAGTGATTGTTCTGAATAAAGAAGAAATATTAAGAGAATTTGAGCTGGAGGCATCATTTCTGCAAGCTCTGTTTAGACACATATTTAGTTTAAACCTTTGATAAAATACACTGTGTAGAATGAAAGGTCAATGCAAGTAGCTTTTATTATGATTATATACAAATGTTGCTCCATTATAGGATTTAAAACTCACAGAGAAACATACCAAATATGTTTTTTTTAAGCATATTTTAAAAGTCCTGTTTTATACTTGTACATTTCCTATAGCCCAAGTAAATAGGAGTGTAGCCAGTTATTTCAGAAAAAGCATGATTGACCCTATATATAGTACTGAAACAAAAAATAGTCCAACTAGTTTTTTCCCACAAAAGGAAATCACTTATTTACTAAATAACCATTTCCTTGCAGACAACTGTATAAAATTACTACTAAATATTGAGATGTTAAAAATTTCAGAATCCTGTTTATAATTCTTTTCAGTACTGGTAAAATAACTAAAGTGGGTAGAAATTGATTCATTTAAATATTTCACTGTCAACATCAGCTTTGTCAAAATGTACAGAAAATGCTACACATAGTCAGAAGCTCAGCATTTTGACAATTGTTTTTTTAAATGAAGTTTGCCTTGTTTTCCCATAACTTTTTTTCCCCCACAGATGAATGTATCTGGCTCTCATTCTGCTGTCTTATTCTTTTTTTAGCTTCCTGAAATGACTCATATTCAGACACGGCGACCCTGGTTGATGTTTCTCCTACAGAACCTTGGATTACTATTAGGCTGGCTTTGCCTCTTGCTTTTGGCTGTATTTGAACAGAAAATTAAAATATAAGTTTTCTGTTGGAAATCTGAAAGTACCACTTGTGACAGTGGATAGCATTATTCACAATTTTGTTATGTCTGCCATAGTGATATGTAAATTAAGCTGCTGGGATTTTATATCTGAACAGTAGATAACTATTTTACTTTATTAACTTATTGTTCAGATTTTTGTAATTATTTTTTTGTAAACATGAATGTTTAGAATTATGTTTTATTTGTTACTGAGTTTACCAGATCCCATGCTCAAACTCACAGGAGCTTTTAATTAGTTTTTATTGAGACTGTTCTAGTTGAATGCTCTAAGTGAGCTCTGCCAGTTTGATTGAAGAAAAGAATAAAACACTTTTGTATGCAATAATTAAAGTGGACTAACCATAGTTGAATAATTTGAATATGGAATGGGTTTTTTTTTTGCCTTATAGTACAAAGAATTATTTATTTAAATCTAAAAAGCATAGCAAAGCTAAACTGCTAAATGACATAAAGTCATCTGATAAAGTCTGCACTTTCTACTTTGTCAACATAAAGGTTCTCATCAGTTTTATCTTACTGGCCCACCATGGCAGGAAAAATATGACAAGTGTATATGTTGAAGTTTATGATACAAAAATTTTTGAATATTCTTTTTGGACTCTAATACAATTTCTCATATGTGTGATGGAACCTATGACAGTCAAGCACTGGACTAACCACCTTTTGCATTATCTCACCTCTGATGGTTGCTTATAGCAACTGCTTATGAAGCATTAAAAAAAATATGTTTAAATTGCTTTACCCTGATATTCCTTCCAGACTCCTCAAATGAAGGGATTTCTTGTTGCTTCTGAGACATCACATTCAATAAACACTTGTCTTCCTGTCAGCAATTAGCTTAATCATAGTTAAGTGGTGTGCATTGTGGAAAGAGCTTTTTCAATTGTCTAGAGTGCATGTAGCCCCACTGCAACCCCTCCCATCCTGAGTGATTTTTTGTGTAATTAGTCCTCTTGATTTCAAGTTACTTCTGCATAAGTAGAGATGATTAATTTAGTTTTGCAGAACTGGGTCTGAAACAAATAGACAAATTCTGCCCTAATTCTGATATGCTGAGCAGCTTCCAGGAGGTATTGAGCCACACTCAGCTCAGTGTGATTTCAGCTCTTTACATTATCTCAATTTCTGTTGCGAGGGCTTCTCCCCTACCTTATTTATACTTTTGTATGAGAACTAAATTATATTCTTTCTTTCTCCTCTGATGAGCTATGGAAATAGGGAGAGCAAGTTACAGAACAGACATATATTCTTTATGAAGCAACTGGACATTTTATCTAAACTCTGTCCTAAAATATCTCTACATTATGACACAACATGACTGTCTCACAGTGTGTCCTGTGTTTATTTGGTAGCTCCTACTGAAGGTAAATTATTCTCATATTACAGAAGGGAACAGCGTCTATTCTCCTACAGCAGATTGTCAGACCTGTTAGTTCTCAAAAGCTTCATGGGCACCATACTAACTTACCAAAATACAGAGTGAAAACAAATACTGAATTGCACTGTTTATGATAGCCACACTCATGGGTTTGTCAACCTTAGTCAACCAGTGACTAACCCTCAGGGAAAAAAAAAAACAAATGTAGAGATAATTTTAAAAGTATATATGCATTCATTTTCAGAGCCTGTTAGTTACAAGAAGCTGTAGCAAATACCCCAATGCAAATCTAGACAAATTTAGACATGCCTTCAGAAACCTTGTCCCAAATAATTTATTCAAGGTAACACAGAAATCTCTATCTGACAGGGGAGTCTACTGAGCTCTTTTTAAGGTCCAAAGTACAATCCTAGCTTCTTTTATTTAGGTGTGCAGATATTATGATTTCTTTTTATGTTGATGTAACTTTGAAAGGTAAGTTGAGAAGACATGTCTAATGCTTCTGTTTTAATAGTTTCCTTTTTCTTCTGGAGCTTGTACTTGATTTTATTGAGGTAATATTTTTAAAAAGTGGTTTCTCAGTATTTCATCTGTTTGTATTGGCACCAAGTCATTTCATGACCTTCAGCTGTGACAGTCAATTCAAACTAGCAGGGCATCACTGGATGTAAGCAAAATGTATTGTATCAGGTGGTGCAAATGAATATTGGAAACATTAATTATTTCAAAAAGAGTTAACATAGTTTGGATGCTTATGTATGCCTAATATTTGTTTCCATAGAAAACAAGATTATCGATATGATCATGTTTTAGTTATGTTATTGTATTCTGAAATATTTGTCTACTATTTATTAATGTGTCTGAAAGATGGTGAGTAATTTCTGGCAGTGTGTACTTTAAAGCTGTATATGAGCATAGGCTCTCATCCAGATACGTTCTGTGAACATATTATATCCACATCTATTAAGAAAATGCCATCTTTTGGCTATGTATGCTTATCAGGCACCTTGATCACATTTAACAACCAAATGTATTTATACAGCTTTCACCACAGGCACAGATACATTGATCAGTAAGCCAGTTAATCTTTATTTCTGCAACAGAGCTCTTTGGCTTTTGTGGTGTTTGTCAATAAGTGAGTAGTTCTAGGACCATTTTGCCCTGGTGTCAAACCTGAACACCTGAAGTCTCATAAGCATATGAAATTTTGAATTCTTGTGGCACTTAAAAAAGAATTTATCTCACTACTTAAGTTAGTGCCTGTGCTGCAAATCTCTTTACATTAGTGTCTTTACAAAGATACTGAAGGTGGAGTATTACCACATGTAAATCAAGACCTCTAGCCTTATAGAGGGCTGGAAACTGTTCCTACAGACAGCAGACAACTAAAGAAGACAGCTAAATAAACAGACAACTAAATAAGAGTTTCTTATTATCTCTTCTCCAGAGAGGTTCACCTGTCAACTTAATTTGTTTTGCCCAATGTTCTATAAAAATTCCAAGAAAAATAATAGAATATGTTTTTGTGTCCTTACAAAAGAAAAGACTCAGTACAAGTGTTCTTATGATACATTCCCTTTTAGTTTGTTTTACATTTGTAGAGTTTGTTCATAGAGATTTAAAACAGATCTCTTTTTAAAGCCAGGTACATCTTTCTGTTGCTTCAAACCTAACAGAGAGAGAGCATAATATGCCATTGTTTTCACTGACTCAAATCCTGAGTAAGGACTGCAGAACTTGATCACTTGCAGCCCTTAAATCAGGACTAGGTTTCTCTGTAAGAGGTGTGCAATTGCTCAAACAGATGTTATGTGCTTGATGGAGAGATTACTTGGTGAGGTTTTACAACCAGTCAGGCAGCTCTAACTAGATAATCATAATGTTCCTTTGAAACTTTAAATACATTAATCTATAGATAAAGGAATTTTTCTGGAAGAAGCTGTTTAGCGTTTCTCCCTTTCATCTATTCTTAGTTTTCAGGCACCCTTAAGATAAAATGATCTTGCTTTCCTACACAGAAAACTGGAGAGAAAATGAAAGGTTGAAAAAAATTCTTTGCTACAGTATTTTTTCTTGGAAGTCAGATGGCAGAGGGCCTCATAAAGAATACTTCCAATTCCAAACTACCAGCGCTCCTGGGAGCTGACCTTGTACCTCTCTTTTCTGTATATGTTACGCATTATCCAGTGACACCTAAGATAAATAGTTCCTTCTTTGCAGTCAGTTATAGTAATACTCTCAGGTTTCTGGTGCTCATCCGCATGTTTTAAATGCTGCCATCTATTTTACTGTATTTTATGCTTTAAACATGAATGTGGCATTTTCCGCAGAGACAGAAAAATACCTTTTTCTTACAAGAAAACATTGTTAGTTTTGGCATTTACCCTTGAATTGTTTTTCTATCACCCTACTATTGCACTTGAGAAAGCAAATTATCATTTTAACAGTTTTAAACCGGTTTGTATCTGTCTGATGTATGGAATAGGGCTGATAGCAATGTTCTTAGCTTTTCTTTCTTTACTGTAACCTTTTGTCAAGCCTTCCTCTCATTTTAAAAATAAGCTGCCTTTTATTGTGAGCTTAGCTGTATGACTGTGACTACAGAAAATACAAGCGGTAGTTGCACAATGGCTTTAATCAAAACAAAAAGTCCTGAAATTTATTTCACTAGACCCACCTACATTCCCTTCTCCCCAAAAGAACAAAAAATCCACACATGGAGCTGTTGCTCTGGGTCACGTAGGGGAATGTAAGAAGTGCCTCTTTCCTTTTATGTCCCTGATAAGAGGACCAAGCGGAACGGGAGCCCGGCACGGACTGAGCTCCTGCCAGGCTCCGGCCGGCGGCGGCGCGGAGCGAAGTCCCGGGGCAGGGGAGGGACCTGCGGGGCTGGAGCCGCCTCGCTCTTCCAGGGTCTCAGCTCTGTCCTTGGCAAAGAGCATTAACACAGGATTACCTGGCAACCTAAATCTGCCTAGCAATCATTTACATATCGGCCCAAGGTAATGCCGACCAGCTCTAACGCAGGGCTAGGGTTGTGTCTGTACCTGACATCCTTTTGTTCCACTGCAGCTGGCTGGAGAGCCCTTCTCCTTTTCCCAGGGGCCAGAAGGACCAAATCTGACCCACCCAAGAGAGGTGAAAAGAGATATGCATAGGGAAATAGACTGGTCAATTATTATGACATATTCCAGTCTTGATTTTAGGTCACACAAAATGTCCTCTGTGGACCTTCATGCTGCAGGGAGGGCAGCAGGCAGTGCCTGCACTGCTCTGTTGGGTAGCTGCCCAGGCTGGGCCCATCAGATGAACAGCAGCCATAGCTCAGGCCTGGCAAGTGTTTCAGAATATCCCAGGTGTATTGCTGATGTCCACCATTGCTGGTGGATACCAGTGCACCACCTCAGGAAAACTCTTTTTATCTTTTCTGACAGGGACTTTCTAGTGTTTGTCCTTTCACCTGCTATGTAAATACCATAACCCATATGATATAGGCTGCTATCTGTTCTTGTCCACCACCCATGCAGATGATTTGGGACAAGTTTTTGTGTTGCCAGAGTTTATTTATTCAGAAAGAGAAGCAAAATGTTGGATAATTCACGGAGAACCACACGGAGGTACTGGTACACAGTGATACCAGTAATGCATCTCGTTTTTGGAGAGACACTGCTGTGAGTACTGAGCACAAACACAAGTCATCTTTTGATTCCACACTGAAGTGTGTTGGTCTTATTTTGGTGTTCTTTTATCACTCACAACTGGTAGAGGGCCCTAGTTTCAGGACTTCAAAGGCCATCTAGGTATTCTTGTGCTAAGGCATAGTATGAGCTCTGGAGCAAGAGTACACCTACTTTTTGACTGTCATTTCAATCCAGAAGGGGATGGGTATTGAATTTGAGTATACAACCTAATGCCAGCTATATGCAGAGTACAGTGACACAGGAGCAGGTAGCTATAATTATCAGCAAGTTTAGAAAATTGTAAATGGGCAATATGCACCTGGTGGTTCAGTATGCTCAGGACAACACGGCAGCATTCAGAAAATATCCACACTGTGCTATATCCATGAATGCAATTATTTTCCCAGGTACTATCCACATGAGAAGTCCTACGTATGTTAAAATCATTCTGTTACACTCCTGAACATCACTGATGATATTTTTGCACAAGGTTTCAGAGGTCAACACAATAAGAGGACAATAAGGTCTCTTCTGTAGTATGGGAAAATGAACACAAGTGGCAATGTGCTGTAAATTCCACAGTGATTCTTCATCCTGCAGACATGCAAAGCATCTCCCTTTTCAGTTTGAGACAAACAGGGCAAAACTGATACAGAACAGGAAAGCCAGAAAAAGGAACTGTCCAGAAAAAAGTTCTTATGGATGTGTAATGTGTACAGGTGCAAATGGCAAAACTAACAACAAATACATAAAAAATTATTCTATCTTCACTGCAGTACCTTCTTGTTGACCAACACAAACCCCACACAATTCTCTTAAAAGTTGCTGGAAAATATTGTGGCTAGGAAGTCAAGTTTTAGCACTGGAAATAATTCATATATTACAAAACAGAAGACTTTCAATAACTCTTAAACTTCAGACAGGCATTGAAAATATGATCTGTACATTCATAGGCATGTAGTTTGGAAAATATATATTCATAGTTGATAAAATCAGTGTAACTTGGTGCACAGGATGTAAATTCCATCTCAAGTAATTAGACGAAAAATGGCTTGTGAGAGCATAGTCCATTTTCTATAATTTCCTACTACCATAAAACCTGGTTTTCAAACTGGCTTTTTGTACTTGCAATTAGCAATATGCCATTTGTCTAGACAACAGAGTAACTGAATATCTGATGTTTCTGGCATTATTAGGGTAGACTAAGAAAGCACATGACTATTTGTAAATTCCTTTCTAGTGTGTAACATTATAATACACCATCAAAATTCTTAGGTTGGAGATCACACAATTAACCCTCATTCTTGACTGGGATTCATGCTCATGCAACAGAGTTTTCTAGAAATAATGAAAATGTATTTCACTTGAGTGAAGCGTCTCTTTCTGTTTCCTTCCCTTTCTCTCACTTATTTTCTCCCACCAATATAATCCCTGCTATGTGTTAAGTTTAAATATTGGTGGAGAAAACCTGATTTTTTAAGAAATATTTCATTACTATAGTGTGTGTTGGATGATGGGCAAGAGAGACTTCAGAAAGGATGGTTTGAATTCTGAGGAAGCATAAATAGAGCAAGAAGTTTCTCCTTTTTTTTTTTTTCTGGTTGGTTGGCTTGTTGCTTGAGGTTTTTCAACTTGTTTTATTTTGTTATTAGAAAGTATACGTCAGCTTTAAAAGAAAAAAAAAAAAGAAATAACTAAAACCCCAACAAAAATTTAAATGTAAAGATGTAAATACCAATGCTGGTATTCACCAGTTTACATTAGACTGCAAGTGATCAGGTCTTCTGCACATCTGCAATCACTCTTTTAAAATTATTGCTTCCCAGCTGAGACATATTAGCTGACCCTGGGCATGTGCCTAATGTTTTGAAAATTCTCAGTAAAACAATTGCTGACCACTTTCATTTCTGCAGCCTACTAGTATTACAGATGAAGACACAGAAAAACAGTTTCTAATAATGGATAAATAGTTGATTTAGGCAATATAAACTGAAAATTGCTGATGACTTGATGTAGATATGTACTTGCAATACACTCTTGCAGTTTATAGTTCTGGTATGAATGTAAACTACAGCAATAACAAGAGTTGATTTGAATATCTTGTATTGATTTCAAGTAAGAAATATTCTATACTTTTCCCTTCAGCATTCACAACACAAAGGGTCTCTCAGACATTAAGAACAAACCTTCACATCCCTGGCTTTCTCATGAATTACATTTTTATACATTCAAAATGGCTATTTGAATAGTAAAAAGGCCCTTTCCTGTCTTCTGCACTTTTGTCTTTTGCTACTTATTTCAGAAATAACCACCTTTTACAAAGAATTGCCAAGCTTGTTCCCCAGGGAAATTGATGGTTCACATGGTAAGAAACAATATTTTGGCAGAAGAGACATTTACATTCACTATATTCATAGTTACAAAACATCATCAGATGTCAGACTCAAGACTTTGCTCTCTAATGCTCTTAAAATAAGTGCAACTTTGCAGCATGTAAAGAATAAACCACTTCTGAATTCTCAGGTTTTTTGTTTTATATTGGCAAAATTTTACTAAAAGCAGTAATTTCTGCTTAATTCTATTTTAAACTAAAGACAACACAGTCTTTTGGATTCTTTATTACAAAACTCCTAAGTCTGCACAGTGCCTCTGTTACTGAGATCTACATGATAAGGAGATCATCTGAAATACAGCTGGCAACCAGCACTGTTTCTCAAGTACTCAAAGTTCCTAGGCAGTATGTTTGATGAAAAACACATTGCATGTTCATTTATCCCCTATGTCTATTTAAAATGTGAGATATAAACATCTCTACTACAGACCAACTCAAAAACCCTAAATCTGGTTTACATCCTTCAGTCACTGCAAGGACACTTCATTAGCTAATCCATTGTGAAACTGATTTTTAACAAAATAAAAGGAAATTCAATGTGTTAAGTTTAACCAGATCATGTAATACCCTTCCAGTAAGTCTACCACCACCATTCTAGCTGCCATGTGTTATTAGTTTCTGGTGACAGATAGGCTGCTACAAATATATCTACCATAATTAATCTGCTCCAAGGGAAAAAAAAAAAAAAAAAAAGAAAAAAGAGTTGAAAGCAAACTTCTAAATTACTTGGTACTGCACCTTAGAGTGTGAATGGGACCTTAGGATTTTGAGGTCTATGAATGTAAGACAAATAAGACAAAACAATTTCCCATGCAGTTACAGGGAAGCAGCAGTGTTTGATATGTCTGTGATGCTAGATAATAATCATCAATAGTAATGTAACAGTTTTGGCTCTAGTGTGCTTGTCTTTAACTCTGCCTGTTGGCTACATCTAAGTGTTCCATATTATCTACTTAAATTAGAGAATAATCAATCAGGCTCTCTCAGAGAAAATCAAATGAGGTTTTTTCCATGTCTTGTCTCTCACATTATCTCATCAGCTGAATTCTGCAAAATGGTAAGGAAATGGAAAGAATTTCTATTGGAGTTCAACAGAAAGCTCAAAACATGGAGACTTCCAGCCAGTTTTAAGCAGCATCTTTGGGTGCTTCAAGTAACCCCTAGGGTTTGGTAAAGTTTGTCAATTTATAGTTAGATACAGCAAAAGAAACTTCCTTGGCTCTGTGGTCTTATCTTTGCACATGACTTTGTAAGGGAGCTCAAGGGCAGTAGGACAGAAAAGAATTGTCAGTGAAAAGCCCCAAATATCTGCACAGAAACCACCTGTTTCTAGATATGGATAATGTAAAAGGTAGAAAAATATATTAATCCTATCTTTTTCTCTAGAGTTTAATGGCCATTGAGATTGCAGGAATAATCCAGTCTGGATATAAAGAATTGGATGTAATGCTCTCCAGATAGTGCACACATTTTCTATCAAAGATTTGTGTCTGATCACTCCTCTCTGTTAGAGATTGGTTGAAGGAGGCTATTCTGCCAGGTTGTATAAAATGTAATTGCAGATCAAAATACTCAAAAACTAATCCAAAACTAGTTAGTCTAATTTCCAGAGACTGCTGATCCTTGGAGCAAAGACTAGAATCCCTAAGTGATAAACTGGCCACCAGGCTGAAGAGTAACAGCCAAAGAAGAGCTGAGGTGGGCAAACCCCTCTGGAGATTCTTTAGTCCAATGACCCTAGCTCAGATCCAGCTCAGCTAGACAAGGTTTCCCACAATCTTGTCCAGCTAAGTGTTGAGAATCTCCAAGGATGGAGAGTACACAACCTCTCTGGGGAGCCTGTGCCAGTGCCCAGTCACCCTGCTTCAATTTGTGCACTTCACCTCTTGTCCTGTTACTAAATACCACTGAGAAGAGTCTGCCTCCATCTTCTGCACAACAGCAGTTTAACTTCAAATATCCATACCCAAGGATAGCATGCCCCCAGGCCTCTTCCTGAGCGTGAACAGTCCCAGCCCTCTGAGCTTCTCCTCATGCAGCAAATGCTACAAGACCTTAAGCATCTTGGTAAACTTTGCTGGCCTTGTATTTCCATGTGTTTCTAGTCCTGGGAAGTTCAGCACCAGGCCCAGCACTCCAGATATGTCTCATCAGGGCTGAGTAGAGAGGCAATGCTGGCAATGCTGATGGACAAGCTAGACATGAGCCAGCAACCTGTCCTTACAGCACAAAAGGGCAAAAGTCTCCTTTGCAAAGCTGATTTCCAGCTTGATCCCAGCCTGTACTGGTGCATGGGGTTATTCCTCCCCAGGGACAGGACTTGAAATTTTGATTTTTTGAACTTGATGGCATTCCTGTTTGCCAATTTCTCCAGCCCATCAAGATCCTTCTCAAGGGCAGCACAACTCCCAACTCTTTACCACCTGCAGATAACATTCCTTCTTTTCTTTTTTTCCAGCCTATAACCTTAAATTAATTCCTATGGACTTCTGAAGAGAATAGAGGAATGTCATGCCTCAGAGCTGCTAGTAAGTGTGAGGTAAGCATAGTCCTCTGGGGAGGAGGAAACAGGGATCTCAAGCTCCTCCTGATAAAAGAAACAAGGCAATATCCCCAGTAATGTTCTTCACACATTAGATATCTTGCCTAAGAATATCGATCTATGGTTTTCCCCCAACCATCTCTGGAAAGGCAGTGGCCTTGATCAGGTCAATAGTTCAGAAATTGGGCAGTTTTGAAGCATGTCTTGGCTGGCCCTGAGAAAATTCTTGATTTCTAGGTCTTGAATCATTAAGATAACATTCTGAATTGCTCAGACTGTAACAGAAGCTGGATTTAGGGAGCTTACCAATCAAATAGAGTTATTTAACAGGTTTATGTAATTCTAAAAAATATTAATATAATAGCAACCTTACCCTGAATTTGTCATTTTCATACAACCTTATAGAATTCCAAGTATGCACAATATCCTCTGTCAAACTGCTGTTACAGACTCTAGAGATGGGAAAAGAATGAGATGAGACAGGTATTGCACAGTTACTTTAATTTTAAACACTTCCAGCCAGTTTGCATCCCTGCAAATTAGTACAATTTATGCTGTTCAAAAACCACTAGAGCTACAGATTTATATGTTAAAAGTTTAAGCAAGTAAGCATTTTTGAAAAATAAAAATAAAAAGTTCAAACTCTACTTACTACCATCTTAACTTCTGCCAAAGCTATGTCAATATGTGAAGTACCCAAACACTGTCTCATTTATAAGCTTGTTTGAAAATCTGAAATTCAAAGAATGGTATTTTATATTCCTATGTTAACAGTTTACTTGCTATCAAAAAATTCCTTCAGCTTCCTGCATTGCACAGATCTGACTATATTTTCCATGCTTTTGTTAATGCCAAAATGTGCCCATCAGATAAAGTTTTCTATTTGGATAGAACTTCTTGTCTTTAAAGCTGTTCATAAGTCTGGAACACAGGCTTTAAAATGCCAAGTTTGTAAGATGTCTCTTTATCTGAGTGAATGTGTCCTCAGCTGAAGCAATAGCCCCTTACGCTTCAGAGATTGCCTGAGAAGAAACCAGGAAGAAATTAAAGGTAAATGTGAGTGAACTACAATAAAAAACTGAATATATTTCAAAGGTGATCTCAGTGCATTTATTTAAATAAAAAAAATTATAAATCACAAATCCTTTAATTAAAACAGTTTTCAGAGCCCCTTAAAGAATCACTATAGGAAGCAGTTCACCCTGATTCTCCATTGCTTATTTCTTGCTATCAAAAAATTACGAATATTTATAGTTGCAAATGTAGAAACTTTCATTATACTTCCTCTGTAGAAAATGAAAGTTGAATCTTTGAAAGTTCACACATACATTCTTCTCTGCTGTTTCACTTACTTTTGTTACTTCGATCACATGCTTTCTCAAAGTTTTTTTCAGGCTATTACAACTAGCTGGCATTCACAGAGGTGCTACACAACAGAATGGAGGGTATTCAGCAGGCTTATTGCAGCAGCATTTGTTCCTATTGACTTTTTTACAAAATGTACAAAATTTGGTTCCTCTAGGGAAAGTTTTTATTTGCCTTATGACTCATACTTTGCTGTGGTACAGTGAAAGGTAATCTTTTGTGTTGTAAACAGCTATGTAATTGTGAATTACTTCTGTTCACCTAAGAAATGCTGTTTCAATAGTATTTAATCACATGTAAATGTTTAATGTGAAATCCTTAAAAGGCATTTCCTTAAGAAGTGTAATTCCTATCCTTCTCATGACACGAGTTAGTGGGTTTAGAATAAAATAAGCTCATTGGTTTGTAAACCATGGAATTTTTTAGATATTTTTTCTTGACATCTTTTAGTTGCAAACAATAAAACAGAAGTTGATGATATCGCTGGTCTAGTATCTAGTATCTGTAATCTAGTATATTGTAATTTTTTCTGGGTCAGATATATTACTCATAAAGTCACAGAAAATAGCATTTGATATCATAAATCATTTGAAACTACCAACACCTTTAGTAGTGTCACTACCTGTATATTGCGTTTGCCCTGAGAATAGATTTATGGTCTGAAGAAAATCTAAAGGTAATGAAAGTTATAGTAAATGCATTCTTATGAATACTATATACTTCATACAAATCTCTTATTTATGGTGTAGGCCAGATCCAAGATATTAGAAAGGAAAATTAATAGGTATTTTTCTGACAGGAAAATTATTTACTCCATTATTATGCACTGGATATTACAACAAAGAAGGGCTGTTCCTTTCTGGGCGCTCACATTGAATTGACAAGACATTTGTCTGTCATCCTTAAAACTTTTGGATATGAAAAACCAGGCTTTGCAGTAAATATTTACATTTGGTTGTGGGTTTTTGCATTGTGCCAGGACCAAATGAGAAAAAGGCTTGAAACCTTCAAAAACTGTTGAACTAATATTTATCTCTTCTCATTTTATATCATTCCTGTATTTTAAATGCATATTTACTTCTCATTTAGGAATTCCTAGCAAGATCCTAGTAAGATTTTAACATAATGGAAGAGAAAATTTGGAAGCTGCTGTGGAAAACAGGCTACTAAGGTTACTAACCTATGAACTTGTTTTCTACACAAGATCTTGTAGAGGTTCAGAGGCTTAGGATATTTCAGGTCTCTTAAATTTTGTAAGGAAATAATATTTGCTATTTGAATAGATCTCATTTTAAAGGTTTGATTATTTAAAATAGGGGCTGGTGCAACATCTTGAAGTGAGACTTGCATTTATTTATAGATTTATTTATTTATTTGCTTCTTTGATTTTATTACCAATGTAAGCTAAGTTGCATTAATGGGAAATTACTACTGAGAAATGGAAAAGGTGGCAGTAATGTAGTTACAGCATTCTCTGTTTTTTTTTCATCAGCCTGTAGAGCAAGACAGCCTCAGGATGGGAGCAGTGGCTTTGCCTGGAGTGCCCAGCTCAGGGCACTGCTACTTCACTTCTACAGGTTTCAAATTTGCACCAGCTACAGCAGTACAGGAGAGTTGTATCCATATAGGGAAGAGATGTACACTCAGTACTCCAACCTGGTTTTCAGGCTACTATGCAAAAAGGGCTGTGCAATAGCTGTCAGTGCTGTAAATCCTCTGAAGAACAATAATCTTAGCAAATTTAATGAAATGCAATAAACCAGCTTCATCTTATGACAGTGTTAATACTTGATAGAAGCCCAGAGCACTGCAACAATCAAACAAGAAAAATCTGATCTCCTCTCTAGAGTGACTTATCTGGCAATTCTCAGAGAACCTGCCCTAATTTGAGCTCCTCCTCTTGCACCCGTGCTAAAGTGAAATGTGACAAGAGCACTTAAAAAAATACACCTGAAAAAATCTCAGGGGGAAAGGGTGGCTTGTGTGTGTATCCCACCTCATTGTCCCAGCTGACAGCTGTACAAACTGAGCTGTCTTAGCTGAAACTTAAATGACTCATCATTTTAAAGACAATTGTGATTTAAAGCATGCTTCTATACTAGCTTGAATACTCCTTATGGATTGTAAATGAAATGACTGTTTATAAATAAGAGTGCATATTGATAGTGTTAATATTTTCCTTCTCTCTGAAAGATTTATGATAATAATTTCAAAACAGTTCATCCTTATAAAATACATAAGAAGAGTTTTGTTGAGATTTTAATTATTATTAAAACAATTTTTAAAATTATTATTAAAATAAATAGAGCTTGCCTGTTCTCTGCCTCAATTTAGAGCTCTGCTATAGGAGTCTATCAATCAAAATAACAACTAAGTTATCCCAATTGACTGTTACTCAGCTTAGTCATTTTAGAACAGCTGATGTGACAGAAAGGGATTTTTTAAAAATTATTATTACTTTTATACTAGCCTGCTTGCTAAGATAGCCTTTACTGGACTGGATTTATATTTATGAAGGTGAAATAAAATATTGACTTTTTCAAAAGTTTTGCCTAGACCTGGCACATTGTGATGTGATTGTACATGACTCAACTACTAATGTGGGTATGATGTTTACAAGTCTCTTGGGGGAGTTTTGTTGCTCAGAAGTAGCACTGGTGAAACACTATTTTTGAAAGTGTTATCATATGTATTGCTTTTACTAGCAGCATTCTTGTGCATGAGGCTGGTGCTCTTAGATGTGTGTTCACCTCAGTATTGTTAATATGAGAAGCTTCAATGAGTGCTACAACCAATATATGCTTAAAATAACTCTGATACAAGAGCTGCTGTAAAATTCTAATAATAAATTCACCAAGTAGAAATGCACTGATAACTCACATTACAATCAGAATAAATACCAAAGTATTTGGAATGGAATTACATGGAATAACACTGAGCAATAGAGGAACTGTTGCTTTGATGAAAAGGGAAGGAGACACCAGAGAGGAGATTTTGCACTTTTAGCCCCAAGAAAGTGATAAGATTTATTAGGCAAACTGATTATTTCCATTCTATATGGTGGTTTCAATAGCTATTGAATCAAACAGTATTTCAGCACCACAGATATTTGGTTGATTGACACTTAATATTCCAGCCTGGTAGGTATGTATAAGCAGTCATCAGATAAATTCCAAACTCTGAAATACAGAATTATACTTAATCTCTGTCAATGAACTTATTTTTTAATTCTTCCCTGCTTAAAGCTAAAACTTTTTCTGTGATACATCTCAGCATAATGTAGCTTTTTGACATTTTGACTTTTTTCTAAGTGGGATGTACACCTTTAAATAGGTTTTTCTCTTAAACTTCATGAAAAGCAACTGAGGAGCTGTAGAAAAAAAGGTCTCTTGGCATATACATACTTACTAGAGTGAAAGGGAATCGGATATATAGGCCAACATTTTACAGTCCTTCCAAACTAAGACTAATTACCAGATGTTCAAGAAACTTTATCATTAGTGAAATCAGTCCTGATGTCTTTGCTTTGTGGTATATGTGATTCTTGCCATTCTGACACTGTATATGATTTCCTGTAGGGCTTAAAATGCTGCAGTTTGTGTGAACTGGTTTTACTGCACACATTTTTAGGCTGGTTTCTCTTGATTATGGTGCAATCTGAGAAGTGTCAGCACAGGAGTCTAACCTGTCTGTGCTCCAAATGCATGGGAATTATGTTAACAGAAGTTCAGTGTGGGACTCAGTCACAGGATCCAGAGAGCAGCCGAGCATCAGTTCCCGTTCATGACACTCTGCTGTGTTTGTCTTAGGGCATTTTGGTCTCACAGTTTCCATGTGTGAAGTCATAGCCACATGGAGAAATCTTCAGTTTCATTACCTTCCCTCTAAGACAATAAGGAAAATGAACAGCAGAAGGGTTAGAGACTCTGAGAGCCCTACATTTAGCTGGCCTGTGAGGTTCAGCACATATCCCACTCCAGCCAAGGATCACACAGGCTGAAGCCATAAATCAAAGGCAGTTTTACACCAGCTGGCCAGCACAGAGGCAGAACGCTTCCAGCAGGACAGAGTGCAGTGAGTGCCAGCCACCTGAGCACTACCAGCTCGTTCAGGTGGAATGTGCAGCCTGGCTGGATCCCAACACTCTCCTGTTATCCCTGCCAGCTGCCTTCTCAGTACAGACTTCTGACTGCCAGGGATGTGCTGGGACACAGCTTTACACTCTTTGCTAAGCCATGGAGTCACAGAGCCACTGTTGTTCCACACCAAGCTTCCATCTATCCTTGGCTTCAGAAATCTTTGTGAACCAGCAGCAGTTTTTTTTAAAAAAATTGAAGCAGGGGAGAAGGTGATTAAATAATTTGGATTTCCAATCTGCAGTGATTTGCTTTCAGCAAAGCCACTGACTGACAAATATTTAACAATATATATGTTTTGTGCTAGAAATGCAAAGATGTAATCTGTCTGCAGATGTCTTTGTTTGCAGTATTAACATATTGAGGTATTTTTCTGGAGAGCCAGAGAAGCTGAAATAAAGTTTATAAAAATGTCTCTTGACAAGGCAGGTTCTTGTTAATCTAAGATACCACAGAGAACTGTAATTTCCTACTGACAAAGATAATATTCACAGATCATGTGGCCTTTGTCATCTAACAAACAGTGAAGGGTGCTGATTTTACTTCTGAAGCAGGTACATTTTTTCTGTACTGTACAGCCTGAGGGCTTCACACCTGAGACCTTACAGTACTGCTCTGATACCAGTGAAATGAGACAATTTATGGTGGAGTCCACAGCAAGTCTATGTTAACAACATGATTTTCCTACTGCTAGTCTGAATGGCCAAGTAAAGATCAAAACTGCTTGGAAAACATTTTGTATTCTATAGAAAACAATTGTTTTTCAAATAGCTTTCTGTATTTTCACTTTTCACAATTTTGAGGATTTTAATATTTTTATTTTACCAGGAATTTACATTTGTCTATTTCTTTTGTCTTTCTTTCTTTTCCTTTATTTTTTTCCAAACTTGGCCTTGGATCACAGATAGATGAACCTGTGCTGAGGGTTACAAGTGGGGTTTAATTTTGCCAATAACATTGGCCAGTCAAATATAGTCCTCCTTTTTTGTACAGATGCTAAACACACTTATAAAATAACTGCATTGAATTATTCAGAAAAAAATTGAATCCACTTGTCTGGTAGATAAAAGTGGTAGCAACAAACTATTATAAGATACTAAGCCTTGAAAGCCTTCATTTTGGTTTGGAGTAGGAGGGTGTTTGGTTTTGTACTGAACTGATGCTATACACTTATCGCAAACAGCTCCCAGTCTGATCATTATCTTTGAATGTAATACAATGCTGCTTCTAACTCTCTGAGCTCTGAAAATATAATCAAACTATATTTTCATATTATACCTAAGTTTATTCTTCATTGCTTTCCCTAATGAGGTACAGGTTTAGCAAGGAAGATGTGGAAGTGTTAGTGAATGCTGAATGTTCCATTTCACTGGTAGGTTGCAATATAGCATTTTACCTGCTGGACATTTTTTAGAAGATTTTTTTTCTGTTAAAGGAATGATTTTAAAAATATTTCACATTTATAGCTTTTGTACTTGTATGTTATATTTACAGGAAGTCGACCTTTTTAATAGTTATGTTGCTTATCATTAAAAAAATAGTTGTATGCACAGACCTACTGAGAAAACAGTAAATACACTGAGAGAGCATTGGTTTCTATATTTAAGGATATTTTGGTTTGTAATCTGATATCTGTTTAATTACCCAAAAGCCAAAAAAGGTCACCTTTAATTTGTGTCAGATCAGGTTTACCAGTTGTGTTTTCAATACTTTTTGTCATGTTTTTCTGTTTGGAATTGACTCTGTTTTGTTTGATTCAATAAGTTTGGATTTTCTCTAAAAGATGTTGTGTAGTATATCTGAAATTTTAGCTACTTCTAAAATGTAAGGTCAGATCTAAAAATAGGATTACTCTCACAAAATGGGATCTGAATTGAGGTTCAGCAGTAGTAAAGAGAAAACCTGAAAAACACTCCTGGCGTGCCAAGTGATCTTAAAGGCACTCAACTCGATGGATTTGTATTTCTCTTTCAAGTTGCACCTGGGACCTAGGATTAGGTAACATTTCCCCCTGAGAAACTCCAATAAGGATGTTTACATCTACAATATATATCTGCCAGGAAATTCCTGTAACCATCCCAGGCAGAGGATGCATCACGTCTGAAAACATTCGAAGTCAGATTGGACAGAGCTCTGAGCAGCCTGATACAGTTGAGAATATTTCTGGTTATTGCAGGGGAGTGGACCAGATGAGCTTTAAATGTCCCTTCCAGCTCAAACTGGTCAGTAATTCTACCATTACGACCATATTATGAATGGTCTCTATTCTGAACACACATTTTGATATGACAAGGAAAAAATAATAATTTTTAATCAGATGGTTGAATATTCCAAGAAGTTTAAAATATCCTGAGATTTTATTCCTGTTCTTAAAGAACATCTTAATTTATCCAATGCCTATTTTGGTTAAAAAGCCAGCACAGTCTCACCTTGGAAACACTGAACTCTTCTGTACTTCTTTTCCTGACTTTCAAGTTATAATTTCACTGCCTAATTATACTATTATTTCTAATCAACATTACATTTTAAAATGTTAAAGAAAAAAGCATTCAAATTATAAAGTGCAAGCCATTTGGCAAAATTAATAATTCTGCACAACATTCAGAATAATGAATGTATTAAATGTACTGGAACACATATTTGTGCAAGAAAGGCACCTATCTTAGAGTTGTTTTTTTCCCTTTCGAATTGAAGCATGGTAGCAAATGCAAAACAGTGGTGAATTTTCTTACAACACACAAAATGGAGCTATGCACATGGAGATTATATATAGACACTATAGTAGATTGTGGTAAATGAACTTTCATTGCAGTGGCAAACAGCCACATGAACGCTAATTAAAAAGAGTTTACAGGCTTGTTGCACAACAGCATATGTGCAATCCAAGAAAAGCAGAGCAGACACCCAGCTAAGTAGTGATCTCAACTGCAGTGTGAAGGAGCACTTATGAGCAACACCTAATCTGTTTATGAACTCTCAGAGCAAGGAGGATGTAACAAGTTTCTTTCTTCTACACGAGCTTCCTGTAGATACTTTGGTATCTACTCTGTTTTCATTGCTAATTGATGAAAAGAAGTGTAAAAGCCCTTATTATAACTTTAACCTTGTTTATTTTGGGGGGGAAAAAGCACAAAAAGGAAAAAAAATTACTTACTCTGGCAAAAATTCCTAGTAAAAGCCCTTTTAGTTTGCACTAATGGCTGAACAAACACTGAAAACAAACTGATATTTCTTCCAGAAGGAACTACATAGCAAATGAAGTTGGAATTGCTGGGTGGGTGACCATATTCAGCTGGCTACTTTGCTACTTTAGAACATTGCTGCTTCAGCAATAGCTACTGTTTAGAGAACTATTGCACTGAGCATACAAGTAAGAATCAACAATTAGTCTTGTTCTAAACTGGTATACTGGATTTGAAACAGCAGGAGTTCAGGAGTTGATTCCTAAACAATAGTTTGGCTACAAACAGCTAAAATTTTGGTTCTGACTATCTCACTATGTTTACTGCCATTGTTTCCTTTATGCTGGGTGACATATAGAGCAAAACTAAATAAAACAGTTGTTTTTTGTAAAAGCATACAACAGAAATTTTTCTCCAAGAAGCAACCTCACAGCAACCCAACATGAAGAGCCCAGAGACTCACACTGGTAAGTAATATTTATAACATTTGCCCTACTACTCATGTAAGGAGCCATTCACCTATATGTTATTCTGTTGCTGAGAGACTGACTTTAATACACAGTATTTTCTTTTTTCTTCATGCGTTTGATCTATTCTAAATGTTTTGTGTCAGCCTGTAGAAATTAAATCATGGGGTTTTACTATGTATTGAATAATAGATGAGCATGCAGAAGATATAAGCACATTAGCTACAGTAAATATTGAATTAATGTTTATAAAGTGGTAGAAAAAACTTGCATGAAGTAAGAATTGTGTTTGTGTTTGTAAGCCATACTGAAATATTTCCAGTGCAGGAGAAATCATGTTTGGGATTCTGGCATCCAGTCAAAAACTACTGTAGAGCACTTTGTAACTCATGAAGGGTTCTATGAAGCTGCTGAAGCTACATTCATGAATGATTTTCAGGACTCCTTTTGGTACCCTGATGTGTTTCATTCACAAATCTTGGGAAACTATGTTTAAATAAAAGCTGAACAGGAATGGTTTACTTTTTTGATGCTTCTGTCTTCAGGTGGATGTGAAAACTGGCAGGACTTCCTGAGCTTTGAGTGAATAAACTGATGCACACTGATTATACCGGAAAAAAAAAATATAAACAAATCAACAGCATAAAATTTATTTGAATATTGTCCAAACAAAGGCTGTAAAATCTCATCTGGAATATATTTTGTTCTCAAGAAAAATCCTTCATGGCTAATTACCAAAGACCATGATCTGCTTCTTTTCTTGAGGAGGAAATTTTTTAAGGCTTTGCTCATTATCACTCCTTGAAATGTATTTTTCTTCCTGTTGTGCTAGAATAGACTTCATGTATCTTTGCAGAATTAGGTCTCTGCTAACAGGATGTTTCTTTAGTATTTGTTGCCATGGAGCTGCCTCTGCCTATTGAATTCACCTGGGCAGACTTCAGATGGCACACCAGAGGTGATGCAGTCTGCCACTAACACGTGTCTTCAGTGACCCCAGAGTTTCACAGGTGCCATAAGGAAAAGCAGTCCTGATTTGATTTCCTATTAAGGGATTGTTTTAAGTAATACTAATGATTTGGGGTTTTTTTATGGATGCCTTGTGAGGTCACTGATGGCCTGAAGTGCCCTCCTTGAAACAGCATTGCTTCTTCCCTTTCATTCTTTACTGTCTTTTTCAGAAAGATGTATTCAGGCAACTAACCCAAGAGTGAACAGGGATGTGCTTCACCATGGTTTTCACCATGGTTTTCAGCAGCAGCTCCCTGTTGGAGTAGTGCAGAGTGGTTTGATTTTTAAAAGCTTGGGTGGCAGAGGCTTGGACACCAAAACATTCGCTATTGCTTTTAATAGATACGTGATTTTATAAGTTTATCCTTTCTATTATTTTCATAAGTGTAATTCCATCATGAAGGGTATGTCTATTTCAAGGTATTCCTCCTACAAAATACACCAGAGCAAATTTGAAGGGAAATTTATTATTTTAGCAAGTAATGATATAAGGAAACCATAGAGATTTGAGAAACATGTCACAGGAAGTATTTGAGAGTGTATTTTAAAATATTTGGTTTCAAAATAATACAAAAGTATATGTTTACTTTCATAATGTATAGCACATTTGATTGATACTTGCCATTGTTTTCTTCTTTGCACGAATGGGATCAGAATGCTGCTATTAGACTTTCAGCATTTTTTTTTCTAGAGAAGTCAGATGGGATGGCAATGTTACGATAGAAAATTATTATGTCTGTATAACTTGGTATTTAGGTTTTTGAAGGACACTTCAAGGATAGTTATCTCAATAAAATTCAGGGCAGCACGAAGTCAGAGAAGATGGTGGAACTTTATGCACCATTTCATGTTTTAGGGGCACAAAGGTTTCCCTTAAAATTTTTCTCTGGAAATAGATAAGATGGTTTTGATGGCAATTAATTGACTATAGCAATTATTGCACATACATCACAGCATTAATGTGACTGCTAATATTTTATTTCTTAGAATCATTTTTCTTATAAAACTTGAAGAGTGCCTTACTAAAAATAATTTTCTTACAAAATGAGAACTTCAGCTTTGTTAAAGATAGGGTGAAAGTTGAGTAAAAGAGGCTTAGCAATATGTGAGAAAAAGGAAGAACAAACAAAAGCTTGAAGACTTGTCTTTCCTTGCCTCCTTTTGTTGCATAAACTCAAAGTACTTACTTCAAAAATTACTTTTCTGAAATCAAATCAGTGTTATTCTGCAGTAATGTTCTCAAATCCAAGCCTTAGCAGTTTGATGTTTATAGCTAGGCTGCCTTAAGGGTTGGTGTGCTGCCAGGAAGGAATTTTTCAGCTGTGCACCAAGTTGTGTTTCCCTGCTGTCTCTCTTTCCCCTTTCACCCTGGCAGTTGCACTACTCAGTCTTCATAGTAGGGTGGCTGAGGGAGATAAAGCAGCAGATTTACCCCATGGAAAGGTTAATTTGCTGCTACATTTTACCTTTAGTTCTTGAGTGGGGTCCCTTGTGCTCCAAGAGCCAAGCAGTGTGCCATGGAGGATCAGATTAGCGCAGCCAAGGCAAGGAAGAAGGGAAATGACATCTGGCAAATGCTCACTTTTAAAGCTGACTAGATGGCAACATGGAGCGGTGCCATCATCGATTTGCACTTCAAATCTGTACATGTATAAATTGGCAAAGAATTTCAATACTCTCAGACGTATTAACTCTGCCAGCAGCCTTGGTAACGATGAGTTAACTGTCAACCATGTTGATGGTTTTGCAATCCTCACGCTGACTAGAGGTTGTCACTGTCTTCTCTTACACAATTCATTCTGAATGAAGTTTTGCCTGAGTGCCACAAATAAATGATTGTTGGGTTGAAGAAAAACCCCAAAACTACCCAAAAGCAGAGAAGCCCAAACTGAGCACAGGGCTCAATGAAGGGTGGAGGAAAGGCCATCCTCATGGAGCTATGGAGAGTTTGGATGCTGTTCCTGGACACAGGCCACACATGATCTATTAAAATCTGTCTCTCATGTCAGTAACTCACATGGGCTGAACATATTTGTGGGTGAGAATGCTATAAAGCCTTTTTGTGCTCTTGTGATTCAAGTATTTAATAAGAGAAAAATGATGCTATAAATAGGAACACCATAGTTGGTAAGGACTTGGGATACAAAAGGACACATGCAGTCTCAGTTATGACAGGAGAGCAAAGAAAAAAGCAAAAAAAAAATCAACTGAAACCAGCAACTTCTGCAGAAGTGCTTAATCAAACATGAACTTTGTGTACAACCCATCGACAGAAAATTTGCCTCTCACAAAGTGAACAGCTTGTGAGAGGGAGCGTGCCTTTTTTGGTCACGTTTTGCAAAGGGCTGAAAATATGTGCTTAGTAGGTGTTGTGGCTTTTTCAAGTATTGTGAGCCTTTCTGTGTTTTAAGAGCATTTTTACCAGTGTTTATATACTGCTCCTATCTTCCGTCATATGGAAACCCTCCTCCTTCCAATCCTGTCTTCTCCTGAACACATTGTAATAGTATCAGTCAAGGCTGTCTTAGGTGCATGGCACTTATATCCAAGAATACAACATAATAAACACGAGCTGGGAGAATGGATCAGTTCATTAAATCCAGCCAGGTGATGTGCTCTGATACAGACTGATAACGGATTCAAAAGTGAGCCCGTCTGGAGTGGCTTTGTTCAGACTTGTGTGAAAGATAAAGTACTAAAATAAGAGGAATCCCTTTAACTTGCACTTGCGACAGGCAGCTTCCAGTTTATCACCAAAAAAGATTAACCGTATCTGTTTTGAGATATTAAAACTGTGTAATCAAGTGAATTCTTTTTTTACAATATTGAATTTCTGGCTACAATTCATTTTAGGCAGGAGGTGGCACAGACTAATAGACAGCCAGCATTTCTTTTTAACTGAAAGACCTAGAGAAATTCTCTATATCAGGGCTTTAAATATATGCTCAGTTAAAAGCATTTTATATAGTTTCATAAAAATAATTTATTGTAAGCTCACTGGTTTGTATTTGTGCAAGTTTTTAAAGAAATCCCTTGGGTCTAAGTTACTAGCTTTTAGCTGCATTTGCACAAATATCAGCCAAACTTCCTTGGCCTATTTTTTGTACATTTAGGTGATAGTTATAGGCTAAACCAAACATGTACCTGCCATACATGGGTACAAAGGTTAGAACATGGTGCTGACACCACATTCTTATACTGATGGTAAAGAACAATTAAATATGCACAGTAATACAGTCCTCCTTGCTTTACAAGAACATCTAAACTCTCATGCAAAAAAAATCCAGCTATTTTTGGCACCCAAATCAGGTTGTTTGTCAGCCTAAGCTTTTGGAATTGTTTTTTTAAAGAAAGAAAAAGGCCCTATGAACAAAACAGCCTGTGTTTTCTTTTGGTTTTCTAACATTTACATGTTTATAAAAATCTAAATAAGCATGCACAACACCTCTTCGTTGCAGATAAAAGTGTAAATAAATGCAGCAGGGTGGTTTTCTGCTGAGAAGGGGTTAGGCATACCAGGTTGCTTTTTCTCTTGAGAAAAAGCAAGCAATTTAGAATCTCTGCACATTGTTTTTACACATTGACCCTTCTCCTGGAGCAGAGGTGGCCAAAAACAGCATGCAGAAGGATGACTGTATGCATATGTGTTCAGCTGAAGGATTTTCACTGCACATTTCAAGGTTAGAGAACTTGGATTAACTGCTAAACAGAAGGGGTGAAACAGAATAAAATACAGTTATTTTTCTATGCTAATCTTCTAGCCACTCATTACATCAAGACAATGAATAATTGCTGCTAAAGAACAGTTATGTAGAATATTTTTCCTCAGAAAGAAAAACCAAATAAACTTACTAAAAATTCAGATGTTATTTGTGTGTGTGTGAGGTGAAACTTCTTTCCTGAGTCTTTTCTTTCTACAGAACCTCTATGTATGTACATAAACAAGCAAAATCATTACCATTATATTTTTATAATGGAAAGGAAAAAAAAGACAAACTAATCATAAAAGACATGATTGAGCATACAAAAAATGAACTTCAACTGACATATTCAAGCTTTAATTTATAAGAGAGTAGAAATACTCTTTCAATCCAGATTCACAATTTATGGTTTTAGAAACTGTAATATTTAAAAAATATCACTACTACTCTTACAGAAGGGTGGTATACTTAAAAAATGCTCCTGTTTATACACTCTTTACAAAGTGAAAATCCAGAAGGCAACATGAAGGGCCACTGTTACATGATTAAGTGACTTCCACTACCTTCTCTGTGTGAGAAAGAGCAGGCAATCCCTGACAGATGCCTGAAAATCTACCAAGTAAATGTACTGAATCATGGTGGATCGTCAAGTACCTTTCCTAGAGTGTCTTGATACAGAAGGATAAATTGTTCCAAAGCCATAAAGGTGCTAGAAATTCAAAGACAACATCTTCCAATAACAATACACCATCCAGCAATCATTAACACGAATAGTGTGTTTAGGCTTTTCAGTAAATTCCTTTATAATGAGTAAAATTACAAAATTAGTAAATTACAAAAAGTAATTAAATTTAAACAATCTAATTTGTAAGTGTCAAAGAAATAACTACTTCAAAGCCTCTACTAGATGGTGAAGTATGAATTTTTCACACCAAATATCTAAAAATAAAATATCTTTTTGGTTATAACCACCTGAAGAACATCTGGAAGCAGTCCAGACTCCAGCATCTTTATAGTTTCAAGATTGTTGAACATGTCTATTGCGTTACTTGAAAGAAAGTTAAGCAATAAACCCCACAATTTTCACTTTAAATTAAGGTTGTGTTTTGTCATGGACAACACGCTAAAATTCTAGAAAATAATTTTGAAATATTGTCTTCAAAAATAAATATGGAACTTTATGGACAAGTGAAAGTTCTTCAAACGTCAGAGCACTTCCTCTTGCAGACAAAGCTAATTCTTCACAAAAAAAATGGGCAGTTCCTGTAAGATTTTCACTATTCATATAAGAAAATCCATAGGGGTAAACTAATTCAGAAAGGAAGCTTATTAGCTATTATGAAAAATGAAATAAATCAACCATGCAATCTGGCTAAAGCTTGAAAGTACTTTTTGAAATTGATCTGGCTTTTGTGCTGGCTTTGGTTTGCTGGCTTCTTTTCCTGAAAGTGACTTTTATTACTTTTAGTAATGGTTGTGATTTTAATTGTGTGACCAGGCCAGTCAGTTTCTAGACTTAGTTTTCACTGTTTACAATCAGCTGATAGGATATTTCACAAACCATCACATAGTGAGTCTGAAAACACAAGTTTCCCTTTCATGCTGCATGGGGCACAGCTAGGTCCCATCCAGTGGAAGAAAGGTATCAGTCCATTGTGGACTTCATAAGGTCAGAGAGTTTGGTCTCTATAAGGACCAAAATGATCTCTCATTCACAAGAAATGAAAGATCATCTCAGCGGTGGAGGGTGATTTTGCCGGATCAGGTTTCAAACAGGTGTTTCAAGCGCCTCCTGTGGGGTACCTGATAGCACGATTGAGATCGTACACTCACAGGTTATATAAAATTCGACAGCGGACTTCATCGTACTCATCTCTTGTTGATATGTGCATAGGAACCTCCAAAAAGCCCTGTCAACACAAGAGACCTATGGAACTTTGTCGAAGCGCCGGTTCGCTCGCTAACAGCACAGGTCTAAGCCGATGCGCGCTGAGGCAGGCGATGCCGCGCGGCCAGGCTGAGACGCCGGGCAGGGCTGAAGGGACAAGCAGGGCCTGATGCCCCCCGGCCCCCCGGCCACAGCCCCAACTTCGCTGCTCGCCGCTCGGCCGCGCTCGGGCTGGGCCGCGCGGATGCGGCGCCGCCCCGCCCGGCGCCGCCGGAGGGAGATGCTCGCTGTCACTTTCCCTCTTCCCCACGCACCGCCCCCTGCCCTCCCCCGCGCCGCCGCCGGCGCTGCCCCGTCCGCGGCGCCGAGCGCTCCCCGCCGGCAGCGGGCAGGGCAGGGCGGAGCGGAGCGGAGCCGAGCGGAGCGGAGCCGGGCAGGGCAGGGCCGGGCCGGGCCGCCCGCCGCTCCTCGGCATGGCCGGGCGCTGAGCGGCGCCCGCCGCCCCGGCTCGCCTCGGCTCGGCTCGGCTCGGCTCGGCTCAGCACGGCTCTGTCCCGCCGAGAGGCTCGGCGCCCAGCCACCCGCTCTCCTCGCCAATGGTCCAGAGCGACATGTCCAAATCGCCTCCCAGCCCGGCGCAGGAGGTGCAGATGGAGCTGCTGGACAACCCCCTGCCCGCGGCGGCGGCAGCGCAGGTACGGCGGGGCTCGGCCGGGCTGCGGCGGCGCGGGCGGGGGCGCGGGCAGGGCCCGGAGCTGCCCGTCCTTCAACTTCGGTCACCGCCGGCAGAAAAGTTTGACGGCTCCCCTAAGGCGCCCGAAACCCCTGTCTTCGCCCCCACTCTCAAAAGCCGTTTAATTAGCACACATAGGATGCTCTGTGCCATAGAAGCATCGTAAATCAAAAGAACCTTGCGATTATTTGGAGGATGAGTATGTAAGAATACATTGCTTTTAAGCTGATCTTCCGCACGTGTACTGCAGGGTACGGCTATTTTTCCCTGCTCCAGTAACCTGTTGTATTTGTACCTGATGCTTACCACGCACGGCTGAACCTCCCTCGTCTGCTGCACGGGCTGGTGACAGTCTGTAGGTGAGAGAAGGCGATTCACGCCAGTTGTTCAGCAGGAATTTTGGGGAGGCTGAAGGTGTTGAACATGCTGCAGATTTAAGCTGCTCGATTTTCATGCAGAAGGTGGTTGTGCAGTCGTCTCAGAAATTTTAACAACTCAGTTCATTTGCAGTGTTCGGGTGGATGGGTGATGAGAAGGAGGTAGGGTAAGGCTTACTTAGACAAGACTTCATATTTTGAAAGGTTGTTTCTGTTTAATGTATGAATGTTGCTTAGTATCTTCAAGTTTGCAATAGTTGGTTACAAAGACTTCAGAGTGCTGTTTTTGAACCCATAAAAGGGTGGTAAAATCTGATTGTGTCAATTTCAGATTTCAATTATGCATTATCTTCTTAGGACAGAGGTTTTTTCCTTTTTGGGGTGCGGTTTTTACTGTTGCTGCCAAAGCTGTCTCTGATGCTTTGTTTGAGAAGGTGGACCAGCTCCATCCCAGTAGTTCTTGATTGACAGAGAAAAATGCCATCAGTCTGTCAACAGTCGTGGTGATTGATCTTTACATACTCAGGCCTGGTGACAGCAGAACAAAATCCAGGCACTAAGGCAGAGAGGAGGTTAAACTAAAAAAGAGAAAGTGTCTCTTTGGATGTCAGTAGCCTCCAAGCACAGAACAGACATTTCAGGAGGGCCATATGCTTTGCCAGCTTCTCCAGAAACAGTGGCAATGGAGCTAATTTTTGACCTACAAATCCCCCCTTTTTATGTCTGTATAGCCCTAAGCACAGATTCAGCAACTTTCAAATCATACGGTATCTCTCTGCTGTGGACAAATGTCAAATACCAATCATAAAATTGATTTCTCAACCTCCTTTAAGCTAGGGTTGAAAAACCTCTCTTTAGAGAGGAAGAATAGTTTGCTAACACCCACGTTATTTATGTTTCAGGTAATGCATTTATATTCTGTTTTATAAAACAGGTTTCTGAACACTCACAGCCAAAAAGATTCACTTTTTGAGACAGTGATAATGCACCTTTTTAGTTCAGGGATGTTTTTCAGGTTTTGGAATCAAAGTCATCAGGCAGATCAGGAATCATCTTCTCACTATGTACTTGTTTTAGTCATACATAAACCCTTGGTAGAGAGGAAATAAAGTTATGGAAACAAAAGGGCCTTTTGTCTGAATAATACTGCAAGTTAATTTCTTGGCAAGTGCTGCATTTAGAGGCAATTATTTTGATTTGAATTTTTGTTCCATGAACATTTAAAAAACCCCAATATTGTAAAATCTTGCTGCTTTAGAACACACTCACAGTGAGAAGGAGAGGCTTAATGAGGACATGTGAATCATCAAGTAGATTGCCTACAGGTACTTCAGATATGTGTACCACTGTCTTTTTCTCTAAGGTAGTTGAATATCAATCCTAGAAACATTTCTGCCAAATAATCTGTCAGGGGAAAAAAACCCAAACCAGCATGTGAACTTATGGAGTGATGTCACTCCTAAAAGTGTTCACTCTGAAGTGCTTCTTCTGGGAATTATGATTTAAGAAAATATTATTGACAGCCTTTGTAGAGTTGTACCAAGTCACAACAACTCTCTTATCCAAAATTTTACTTTTGCAAAGCTGATATTTCTTTTAATCTATCTTAACATCATGGTCAGTATTTTGGATTGTGCCTGTCCATCCATTTTGGCCAAACTTGTCACCATGGGGCAGAGGCGTGAAATGTAGTTAACACTCTAGAAGTAGTTCACTTAAAAGGCAGTTAAATATGTGAAATATTCCTAGATAACATCTGTGGAAAGTCTATTTCTTATTTTCATAATGCATTTTCCTAACAAGATCTGCAAACAAAAGAAAATCTCTCTGGGTGTTGGTCATGACAGTTATACTGTATTTTTCCAGGGAAGTTCTTTGCAACTGGGACGAAATATTGGTGTTTTTTTCTTGTATTAACTAAAATTCTATGGCTTTTAGGTCCATATGATTGTAAAAACATAGTTCTAGTTATAGTTCAGTGTGATCTTAGTCCCAGATGTATCTTGGTCTTAGATGGATTTGCAGTAGAGTTTCAGATGTCCAGTTTTATCCAGACAAATCTGCATGCTGACCAGTTACACTGTGGACTTATTCACAATGTCTAGATATATGTCAGTACAAACTGGTGGTTTTAGGTGTGGCCCTTTTGTAATGAAATCAGCATTAGGTTTTCTGAAAGAAAAGAAGCAAACTGTTCAAATGTATCAGTGTTTGGTGATGAGTTTTTTGGTGTATTTTTTTTAAATCAACCACAGTCTTCTCTTTAGTTCCTTATTTAAAGAACCCCTCTTTTCAGGAATATGAATTAGTAGAATATTCATTTTAATAATTTTAATTAACCCAGGTACTACTATGATTTGTTTATAATATACCATAACACATTAATGCCTTTCATGGTAACTCTTAGCCTCTCTTTTCTCTTGCTCCCATGTAATTTTCTTATGATCCTTCTTCAAAGTCCCTCAGTCCTCAAAAATCATTAGATTCAATTTCTGTTGCTGTTTTCTCATCAAAAAGCTTCCTGTACTGTGCATTAGGGACAGTCATAGCAAATCAGATGAGTAAATTACACAAAGACATTTCAAAGAAAATATAATGAAACATTCTATCAAGCAACTACAAACTACCTCGTGGAGGGAGAAGGTATCTTACACTGCATGAATTCATTCCTATTCCTCATTATTATTTTCCTCCTGTTCTTTTTTTTCCTGCTTATGCATCATCTGTCAGTGCACGTCCTAACAACCTGACACATTTTATGTGAAAACAATTGTCTTCTAGATTGTTTTCTTCAGCTCTTTCACCTGCATTTAGATTTTCTCTGTTGCATGGTACTGCTAAATGCTTCTGCCTTCCAAGTCTAAAGGTTTCATCATCCCTCGAGTGCTTGACTTGATTTTCAGGTTGGATTGCAGAAGGTAAAGTGAATGCAAGAGGCACGGGGGCAGGCTTGTTTAGTATTCCTTCTGTATGAACTATGATTGATGTTAAGGTGAATTTTAGAGTGATGTGCATGTGGTGAGTCCAGAAAATCAGCTTAGTTACAGGCCCTTACACTGGCTGTTGTCCTCCCTGAATCTCCAGCTACCTTCTCAGTTGTATAGCACCATCCCTTCACTGCCTGTCTTGTGGTAATGAGGAATGGAACCATATCCAGAGATTTATTCTCAGCAGATTAATCACACTGCCCTCTGCTGCTTTCAGCTGAGTTGATTTATGCCAATTCATACCTGTTTACCTGTTCTTCAAACAAAAATTTTGCAGCCGTGTATTTCCCAGTACTGACTTGTAAGAATACTTTGTAAGCCATAAACAAACAAAATTTATATCCCTATGCTTACTTAAATAATAATAATACCCATTTGTTATGGAGGCATGGAAGGTTTTACTCTCTTCTGGCAGCATCCCTAGAAATCAGATCTAATGTGGCAGCAATTCAGTGGAGGATATACAAATGAGGAAGAGATAAAATCCAATTCCATTCTTAGACTTATTAGACTTAGACACATTAGACTTCCTCATGGCCCTCAGCAAGAGGTAGTGTTTTCTGTCTTGAAGTGGTAATCTCCTTTCAGTGTTGTATTCCTTACTGACAAAAAATAAATTTTAATTCTCCTTCACTGCAGAAAGCCTTTCAGGTTTCAGTTATTACTTTTTCATTAATTCTCTGCTCTTTAGGGTGTTTTTTGGCATTATCCCGTACTCAAGCAATAAAAGGTGATTTTGCATGCTCATCTCTTCCAGAATTATTTTCCATTTGGGTGTTACACGTTATCAGCATAAATGGGTAATAATAGTTGTTCTTTACATTATCCTAAAGTGTAAAATCACTCTGAAACAGTTCAGCAGTTTCAGTTCTAATGTATTTATCAGGTAACTATCTTTTAGAGGCAGTCTCTGATTTTGTCTTGTTTTGTCTCTATGGATGAAAAGTTCCTGTGCTATTACAAGGCTGGCTTCTCTGGAGTCTCAGTTACTTCTGCTGTTTTTACTCAGGTCTTTACTGTACTGCAATAGAAGAGTTTAAAAATCAAGGAAGCAAAATTGCCTTCCCTGCCCTCCAAGGTGCTGCTCTGTCCTCAGGGTAGCAAACCCTTAGCAGAGGGAAACTGTCCCTGGCTGTGGTTCCTGCAGGCATCCTTCTGTCACAGAGTCAGATCTTTCTGTTTGCTTGTGCAAGTGGAGTACAGAAATCCATGGGGAGCAGGTGAGGAGGTACAGGCACATGGCCCACAACTGTAGTTGTCATTTTTAAAAGGCTGCAGGAGGCACAGTGGGGTTTGGGCACGAGCTTCATCACCTTCTGCTGTAGTGTGCTCCTCTTCTGCTGAGGTGGGAGCTGACATCTTCATCACTGCTGTTAGTAGTGGATGTGCAGCAGGTTTGCACTGAGGTGGGTTCCCAAACCACTGGGGACAAGGAGAGCCAGCCAAGTTCCCAGTTTCTTGTTTGCCAGGTGGAAACTGCCAGATGACCTGGTCTGAGGCCAGGGTGAGAGCACTGGGAGATGGCTCACAAGTGTACGAACTGGCAAGAAAGGGCTGTTTCTAGATGCAGTGTTGGCAAGGCTTTATCACAGGCCAGCAGAAAAGAGCATCTAAGATTTAACCATTACAGATTGTTCAGCAGAAATTAGTTTTCCCTTAATGGTGAAAAAGAAGCATCTGTTAAATACTTATTTATGTATTATGTTTGCAAGTTTTGAGAACTGAATTATTGGTGGAGGATTGGGGGTTTTTGTTTGTTTGTTTGGATGGATTTTTGTTTTGGTGTAGGATTTTATAAAATGACTGTGAAATAGACTTGGCAGACTATCTCTGTAGCTTGTGTGAACTTGAAGACTGTATTGGAGATCCTCAATTTGATAGGACTCCAGTGGGGAAGTCCTGTCTTTCCTGAGTTTTGTCCTGATAGCAAAAGTTGTTTGTTTGGAGAAATCCAGGTTTTGACACCTAAGCTGGGGATTCTTTTCTGCTATGGGGACATGAGTCTGTGCTCCTCAGGCAACTCCTTTGCTGAAGGTGTGTCACAGAGCAGGGTGCCTGTCACAGGACTGTGCTGATGTTGACCACATAGGGTGGCTCAAAACCCTGCTCCTGAGGTGGAGGCAAGCCAGGATATATTGCTGTATGCTACCTTCCCTCTTGCCCTCATTCCTGTCATGGAAGGGAGCTGTGGATTAGTGGGAAACACATCACCAAGGTCTATGTACATCTTCCAATCCATGGCTGTATGGTCAGGAAGCTGACCTCTTCTCCTTTATGAAATTAGTATGATTTGTGGTGCAAAAATAAGAAATATTAAAGTCTTTTTCTGTTGAGTGAGAGTGTGTGTGGGGTGTTGCAGCTATGCAGCTGATGCTGGAAGGTTTAATTTCTGAGTGGTGGTAAGCCTGGCCAGTGGCCAGGAAGGGCCAAGGAATCTGACCTACAGGAACATTTGTTTCCTGTTGTAAGGAATTGCCTAAAGAGGCAGTGCTGTTCTTTTAAGGAAAGGATGAAGCTGGATTCATATATTCTGCACTGTCCTGACGTGCTGTGTATGGAACATGTGCATCTTTATATATTTTTTGAGCTTTTGTATGGGAGGAAAAATACTTGGTGCATATTTGCATTTCTGACCTTCTAGCAATTCCCTAGTCCTTCAGGGGGTCACTTTTTACCTTTATAGGTGTTCTTTCGATTTTTGTAGTTGGTCCCTTGTTGATTTGAGATGATGTAAGCTTCAGTGTAGCTCTGAAATTTTGTTTTCTGGTTTTGTTTTCTCCAATTTATTTCTTCCATCTTTGTTTAAGGACCTGACTTGGTGTTGGTAACTCTGCTACTTAAATCATCTGTACCCTTCCTTCATGAGAACAGTTTTTAAGGGTTTACCTCTGCCACCTGCCATCAGTCTCAAAGGCTGGCGCTAGTTTACCTATGATAAACAGTTAAGGTTTAGACTGATCCTTTGTAAAGTCTTCACCACTGCTTTGCTATAAAATAACATTAGAGTGGTTACTGGTGAAGGGCATTTTAAGACTCCCAATGAAGACCAGTTCCCTGTTTGTAGGTAGTTGGTAATTTTAAATGTTTTATATTTCCTCTTCCACATGATAGTATTTTGCCTACAGGGATAAACGACACCTTCTGCTTGTCATGTGTGTTACCGGATTAAATGTTACGTGTTTTATGTGTTGAGCCAAAACCTCATTAAAATTAAAGAGTTTCACTGAGCAGCATTGATCTCATCTGTTTACAATAACAAGTAATTGTATATAAAATTGTTAATTATCAGGAAACTGCAGTGTATGCCTTTAATACTTCATATGATTCCCATATTTCACTTGATTACATGGGTTGAATAATGGTTGCACAATATACTTTCTAATCAGAGTTGGAAAGCAGAGTCTTTCTTTGCTTTGTTAAATCTTGGTAGATGAAATAATTTTTACAAAACTACTTTGGTGTGTGTTTGGTTTTGGTTGTTTTTTGGTAGGGTTTCATGTTGTTTCGCAGGTATTTTGTGAAGCTTTAGAACATAAATGTTTGTATTTTATTTCTTGTCTTTGGCAACTCAGCCAATTTTAAAGGAATTTCACACCTCTGACTAATAAATGAAGCTACACTTTTGAACTTGTAAACACATGTATACATAACTTTATGTTTGAGTAAGACGTTCTGCTAACATCCAGTAAGAATGTTACTGTCAGCAAACTTCTCATATGGACAGGCTTGTTCACAGGGCTGGAGTCAGCTGTACCCAGATCAGCTGGGACAGACGGTGCTGTGCCAGCCCTGCCCTGCAGATGTGGAGGCTGCCACCACTGGGCACTGGGGTGCTGAGCTCTTTGGTCTCCAGGGGTTGTTCTGTAAGGTACAGCTCCCACAGAGGTAAGGAGCGACTGCCCCGTGTTGCTCCTTTTACTGGCCAATGTCCTCATGTCGTGATTCAGCCCTTTATTTTTAGCTGCCTAATTGCAGCCAACTGCTGCACAGAACACAGATAAGGGAATGTATTTTAACATGAAAATCACAGTAACATATTGGGCAAAAATATTCTCTTTTTTTTTTTCCCTGAGAATTGAAAGTAACTGATATATCACTGCTTATTTTATCTAGATATTTATTTATTTACAACGGCCTCATTCTCACATTAAGATCTTGTGGAAGAAAATAAACAGGAAAAAGCAAAACATAATAGCTGTGACAGGATAAGTATTTAAGCTTTTCCACATGGCAGAGATAATTATTAATTTTTAATAATATATAAGATTGTTTTGATTATGGGAAGCTAATCTCATCTTCAGAATTAAGTTTCAGGCATTTCTGACTATGGGAATAAGCTTGAAAGGCATGGAAAACAAATGTAGTCCCCAGTTAGCATTCTTTAAAATAATGAAAAGAGTCATCAAGTCCCAGTTTTTCCACATACAAAAGTTGTCCCCCATTCTTCTGACTAACAGTAGAACAAAAATGTGCATGTTGCTGTGCACAAAAAAAAACTCCTAAAACTGAAAAATCAAGGTAACTTTTAGCCTGAGCTGCATTTCCTGTGATGTTGCCAGAAGTAAATGCTTTTAGTCATTGCTACACAGATATAAGGCACGCTTCTCTATCTGTGCTTGTAACATATTCTTTTTCTGCTCTTATTTGTTTTATCCTCATCACTCTAGACTCAGTCCCTCTTTTGCCTCTCATAATTTTTTTTTTGTGTTAGCAAACTGAGCAGTATGATACTTTAAATTAAATACTGTAGAAACTGGAGAGAAATACAAAATGTGTGACTGTGAGAGAGAATCTATGTACATGTTTTTACTTATCTCCTTGGGAATTACACAATATTGTACTCTACACTGTTAATCAAATTGTCTAGATCATGTGGTCTTCATGTAGATGCTTTATATTCTTGAGCTCCTTTGATAATGTTAGAAATTCTTTATTTTATTGTAATTGTATTTCTATATTCTTTCACAAAATCTGTAGGAAAGGAATTCAGAGTATTGGTGGGTAACCCTAGACAATTAACTCAGTGGGAACCATTCAGAAAAGGTAAATTTTGATTTAAAGATGTTATTGTATTTGAAGAATACTGCTGTCAGATATACTTTTTATGTATTTTAAATATTTTGATATTGTATTAGGTGGAATATTATATTAATTATATTACACTAGGTGGAAAAATCGGGTTCTGGTAGAACTGTCTATTATAACTGGAAAATATTTTTTATAATTTGCTTATAATGGTGGTTCCAATCAACCTATTACTCTTACTGGCCTAGGAAGACCTTTTCATTACCAAGAAGTTCTTCAGTTATAAAATATTCCTTTTAGAAATGCAATCATGTAAAACTATTCCTGATTGAAATTTAATTTTATATTTTGAGACCTGCTGGGTTACAGTCCTAGACTCATTAGAAAGTCCCATTTTTACCAGCATGATCTTCAACATGCTGATTTTTGTATAGTTCTGCCCTAACCAGCATGTGTAGAATCAATTTGGGTGCCTTTCAGAAATTTATTACGTGGCTGTTTTGCAGTTTTGAAAAAACCATATGAGCTTGGCAAAATACCTTTCCCATAAATATGTTTTTTGGGTAATACAACATTGCTTTTGTTGCAGGTCATTGTTAGGTTAGTGAGATAACAGATGCTATTTTTGCTGAGGGTGAGTGTCCAGCTGACAGAACTACTGCTCCTTGAGTCATCCTTTCTAAAAGATTGGTGTATTAGATTTCATCTAATGCTCTAAACTCACCAGAATCAACACAGCTACAGTCTGAGGTTGTTCTCTTGCATCTGGTGGGGGCAAGGTACCTGGATTTGTCAAATGATCTGTAGTTAGCAGTGGCTATCTGTTGTCCTCCTCAGATAGTCTTAGACTGCAAAATATTTAATCACACTTACGTATGTGTTGCTGCTAAGAACAGCACTCAGATTTTGAAGACATGATGTTAAAAATCTGCCTGTATGAGATTTTAAGTGTTTCAGCCTGCACTGGAGCCCACTCTTCCCTACCATGAGAGCCACTAAGCCCACGCCCAAAACTCTGCAGGTTGCAGAGCCCAGAGGTGGTGTCATGGCAGAGTTTACAGTCTACACAGTTTAGGCTCCCTCACACTGAAATAAATGGTTGCAAACAATAGAGTTGAACTATTTTTTTTTCCCCTTGTAATTTAATGTAAAAATATTTATTGATGATCCATGTTTAATGCACAAAAACTGGCTTTTTGTGGGCACATGTATACATTTGCTTTGTTTCTAAACCATGATTTTCTGTATTTCTAAACCATAGTTTTAAAGTTTTTTTTTCAGCCAATCATAGCTTTCTCCATGTCTCTTTAAATTCCTAGTAGATAAAAGCAGATAAAAGGTGCCTTGCTTTTTAGTAGCGTATTACCCCTTGCCCAGTTACGCATATAGTCCTTTTATTATTGTTATACTGCATTTACTTTCTTGAAGTTATGGTAAAAAAACTATTATTGTAAAATCTCCCTCAGTTGTAAGATTGTATCAACAAGTTGTTTGTCACTTCTTGCTGTTTAATGTTCCCTCAGC
This sequence comes from Lonchura striata, assembly GCF_050655825.1. NCBI lineage: Eukaryota > Metazoa > Chordata > Aves > Passeriformes > Estrildidae > Lonchura > Lonchura striata. Next base: position 20,239,244 of record NC_140704.1, on the reverse strand, counting down.
TGACTTGGCTCATAGCTGTGATGTACTGGAGACTGCTCCAGTACATCCTTTCCTGCTTTGTTTATTTAAACTAGCTGCACAACAAACTGTACTTTTTAATCACTGTGACTTAAGTAAATAATGCTACATCTGTGTGAGTGTATAAATATGATTCTGAACACAAATGTGAAAAAACCCCAACAACAGCAAAACATTTAGGGCTCAATTGACCACGCCTGGTGAGCACTTGCACATACATCCCATCAGTTGCTTTCTGAATATGTACTTATTGATTGGCACAAAGCTGATAATCTGAATCCCTGCTAGCCAAGGAGACACTCGTGCAACACAAACTAATGCTATAATGCTGTTTCTCTAATATGTTTTTTTTTTTTTTTTTAAACAGTCTTACGGTAAAGGGGCAAGAAGAAAAAACCGATTTAAAGGATCAGATGGGAGTACATCTTCTGACACTACCTCCAACAGTTTTGTACGCCAGGTATGGGTTTTCAGCTTCTGGAAGAGTGGATGGCTTGCTGGTGTAAATGTTCAAAATATAATTGTTAATTTATTTTTTGTAAGTTGTCAACTCAGACTGATGCTGTAGTCTGAGAAATAGCAGAAGTCTCTTCTGGCACAAAGAAAAATATTTGGTTGCTATTGTTTTGATCTTGGCATAAAAATACTTTTTCATTTCTCATTCCTTTCCATGTATAGTAGTTACCCTTATTTTTGTTACTCTAATGCTATCAGGTGATTAAAGCTGGAGGAGGAGTCAGAGTCTGATGGAAGTGCCTACAGTGGCAACATTTGGAAGAAAGAATCAAAACCCTACCAGTCTTCAGGGTTTTCCTGCTTAAAATAGTGCTGCATGAGGCAGTGTTAACCTAGATGCTTTCCTCCCACATCCCAGTGTTATTTTAAGGCATGAGTTGGAGGGGAAATCCTTGGCAGCATCTGTCCCCCATTGCACTGATACTGGAAAGAGCCTGTAGAAGATGGGGCAGGGCTGTAGGCTCCTGTGCCCTGGTGTCTGTGTGTCTACTTCAGAGGGAGAGATCCTGGTGGAACCTCTGGGGATCCCAGAGCAGTGTGGGTGCTTGCAGGACAGCTCATTCTGACCAGCAGAGGGTGGCTGGAAGTGTATCCAGAGCCCAGGATGACTCTGGTGCTGCTGAGACTGTGCTCTTGAGGATGGAGGGTGTGTGTCAATGTGTGGTTGACATTTTGGAGAGCAGAAATGGTACCCAGAGCACCACAGGGCCTGAGCCTGTGCAGTCTGAAACACAATTCTTCAGGCCCAGCTGATTCAAGCCATGGTATCTTCAATGCAGACTTTGCCATCTTTTTCAGAGAGGTTCTGGAATTTGGGAACTTTCATAGCAGAATTTTGCAGGGAGGGGTTACCATAAGCAGGTATTGCACCTCCTTCTCTACTGGCTTGTTTTGAATGTTCCTTCATCCCAAATAATTTAATGACTCCATTGATGTTGCATTGATTGTATCAGTACAAATCTTCTGTTTACAAAATTCTTCGACTGTCCTGCTGTGATTGTGTTGGTAGGTTTTGTGGTGGGCTGTGGATCTGATAAAGTCAGACCCTTATTACATTTCAGTGTCTGTTGGACATAGATATAAAATATTAATTGATAATGGGAGTTTTCAGTGGCAGTCAACTATATCAAGGTGGAAGCCCTGGATCAAGTAAATTACTTGTTTGGGACATTTTGTCTGTCTTAAAATATTGTGAGTCTAAGTAGTGTTTGAGAGTAGAAACAGGTTCTCCCAGTTCCAAGGAATCTTTGTAAGGAATTCTGTGTTGCTGTTTTCCTTAGCTCCTTGTGGATGTTCAGTTCAGTCTGGAACATTTTTAGCAGAGTATGAGTGTTTATTTTACACCAGCTGAACATGCTTCTTTGCCTTTCTTGTTTACCTAAATTAAATCTGAAGTTGGCCTGAAGTATCTTCTCTTGCTCCTCGTGTCATGGTGAGGAGCAGGGCAAAGAGGATCCACAAAGAGAAGGATTATTGTCTCTACAGAGTATGAGGCATAATTTATCAAATCTCCAGAACTACCACAGGAAGCAGGACTGGTGAGCTGTAGACTAAGTGTGTCTATATCTTTCGGAGGGCTTTAAAGGGAGTGCGACTTCAAGTGCAGATTTTTAGAGAAGAGATTTATATATTTCTGTGAATTAAAATTTAGTAGTTACTCAAGTGATGTAATACAAATGACTGAAAGATGAGTAGGCTTCTGTGAAAAAGTAGAGATTTCATAGACTGCTAAAGCAAAACTCAGCTTTGAAACTGTATTGTCACTGAATATAATAAAGGGATGTTAATGGATAAATTAATGAATAAATATGTTATGTGAAATTGTCCAGAGTAAATTTTTTAAAAATCCCCACAAAACATTCCTACCAAGCAATGTACAGGCAGAGCCGTTCAAGCTGTAGCAGATATATGAGAGAAATAAATGCCTCTTCACAGTTGCTGCTGAGATGTTTATGTCAGAGCTTGGATTCCATCTTGAACAGGCTCTCCTGCTCTGATTCTTCTCCTGGGACAGCTTGGATTCTCTTGCACTAAGGAAGAATTGCCACCAACATGACCAGGGTGCCCAGTGTTCTGGATATTAACCGAATGGGGGCAGAGTTTTCTGTTGGCTCAGCTGCTGTGCCCTTCCCAGAAACTCTCTTGGTATGCATATTGTTTATCTCCAGCTATCTTGCAGGATATTTTACATGGTATAAATGAACATACTTGTTTTGCAATAGCCATTTATTTGCAGGAAAAAACAGAAATCCATTAACTTTGTGTTTTTCCAGGATGGATGAAAATTGCAGAAAAGCAGGGCAAACAAATGTATTTAAGCCCTACAGAACCAATTATGTACAATTAATTTCCTGTTATTTTATTTTAGTGCTGTATTAAAACCAAGAAATAAGTTTTTGCTTAAAAATGAATTTGTGGAGTTGTTTAATGGGTGCTTTGATCTACACATAGGATACACACAACCTATTCCAGCAATGCTTACGATGCCTATAGCTGCCTTTTGTTTCTCCAACCTCCTTTCCTTCCCTTGGTTCCTGTTTCCTTGCCCGTTTACTTCTTAACTTCTCCTGCAACTTTTATGTATATCTCTACAAGTACTTCCCTCTGCACTGAAGAAGGAATCCTGGGTTTGTCCTGAACATTTATCACAAGGATCTGTCTTCATTCCACATAAAGAAGAAAGAATGTTTTCAAGGTGCTTTTGTGTCATAATTAGCTGGCCTAGCCTTAAGCTAGGGGAGCTGTGAGGGGTGTGCAGGTTCTTGTCATAAGCATGGATGGAAAGTGGCAGTTCCTAACACAGAAATATATTGTGGCTGGATAAAAGAAGACAAATACATCTAGTCCTAGGGAAGTGTTATGCACATGGAAAGCAATTGAGGTATTTGGCAAGTGCAAGGATATAGGATTCAGTCTTTTGAATCCACAGTCTTGCTGGGCATTTAAGTTAAAGCTGCTGCAGGAGGGAGGGACTTCATGTTTATTGCTGACATTGATAAATTTTATTGTCTGGGTTTTAGTATATCCTTAAGGACATATGCCCCTCTTCCTCTAATATATATACTAGGCAACTTTCCTGCTATGCATACAACATGCTACAGTAATAAAAGTAGTGCCAACTTTGTACTCTCCTTCAAATGAAACTAAGTAACATTCAAATTGCTTGAAAACTCCTGCTGTTGTATAAGAAGAATGAAATGTGGTCTGCAAAGCCCTGTGTGCAATGATCTTTTCCATTTAAATCTGTTTTGTGGAGTGCTGAAATAGAGCAGAGCAATCTATCCAGTATTGTTTCTGATATGTATAAAAGAAACTGGAGCAAGAGCATCTGTATGTAATATACAAATTAAACCCCCATTCTTTTCAGTCCAGTTAGAGCTCCTTTGTGCTGTGAATTTTGTGTATTGATATAGATTTTTATTATAATTTTTACTTGTGACACTATAATACATATGGGATTTTAGGGGAATGTTTGGATCACATTCTATTTGTTTGTTACAGAAAAAATATTTGTTTAGTTTTGTCACCAATATGTTATTGATGATATTTGAGCTTATAAAAATAACAACGATTTGGCCTTCTTTTTATTTGCTAGCAGCTACTGCTTGTCTTTTCAATAGCAGGAGAGGGAAATTTTTCCCTCTCTGTTTTCTTGTGAAGTTGTATTGGCAATTAAGCTGTGTATTTGGAAAGCAGAAGCATTGTTGCACACCAATCACCTCCTAACCGAATGTAATAATGTCTTTAGGGAACTAAAGGACATTGTGTTATATAGTTTTCATCATCTTTTTTGAGCTTTGGAGTGATAAGCAGCTTGTTCTTAGGGTTAGTTATGAAAGACTGAATTGGATTTGAGCTCTAGTTGTTGCCATTTTGACTGATGCTTGGTAATGATTTTGTTCCCAAGGGTTTCTTCAAAATACAGATCAGACAAAATTTTTTGCACACAACACTATGGCACTTCCCAGGAACATTATTTTAAGCAAAGTGCATGTTCTGATAGCATTAAATGTTTTTTGGTTGTGCTTCTGGACCCGTCTTTGTCAAGGTTTTATTTTAAGTCGTAATGATTAATCAGAGAGGCAGGCTAAGTTGTTGGGATTTTTATGTATTGCAAAGGAAGATTAGATTGTGAAATAGGCTGTTGTCTACGGACTGGCTTACAGAAATATTTAAGGTTTTACAAATCTGGGGTTTTTTTCCCTTTAAATATTGGCTTGATGCCTGTCGTACTGTGTTCACTCAAAAACACAGCTATAAATAATTATGTAGCGAATTCATTATTCTTTTGCTTTCCTCTAAGGACTTTTGCCTGGCTGTGTAATTACCTATTGAATTTTATGAATGGTAAAACTAAGATTTGCTTTAAAAACCAATTTGAAAATATTGACTTAGTTTTGCTCATAAACATGCCTCTTAATCTCAGTTTCACCAGAGAACTGGGCCGTGTCAGAAATGTATTCCTCTTGTTTTAATTGCCTTTTTCCTTACAGATGTAGAGCTTAGCTTTGATTTTTTAATTTTTTTTCCTTTTTGTGAGGGGAAGAGCTTATGTATTCAGCTCATAGATGCAGCCTGCCAGTGAGGCTATGCATTTACAGGCTGAGCCACAAAGAGCTGGTGTAGAGTGGGCACAGATATTAGCTTTGGTCCTCATGCCCAGTACTAACAAGCTCAGGCTGAAAACCTGCCTGTATTTAACCTGCTAGCACTATTCCTACTTCTTGAAGGCTATATGAGAACAAGATTTTGGATGTCCAGAAAATCTATATCATTAATTACAAATAGGGCTCATTTGCCAATTAATATATTCTTACATCCTTTCCGTGCCTCAAATTTTGAGACATGTTTTGCTTGTAGAGAGAAAAAGGAGCTTTGCAGACTTGCCATTAGCTTTTACCATTAAAAAAAATGAGGTATGTGAGGCACTTTTAGAGGTATTGTGCAAATACTAATTGTAATACATAAAAATATATACCTGCTGCTCAGCTTAATTTTCTCATCTCCTATTTCTGATGCAAATGTACAGGGTTGCTTTGTTAGATTTTTTTCTAGTCTCTTTTTGCAGATTTCACTGAAAGCCACAGCAGTGATGCTTGTGGCCTGTGCTTGCTATTGTGGTTGCATTGAAGCCTTACCCAAGTGATAAATTCTAGAAAGTCTGCTTATTTCAGACACATTGAAACTGTTATTTCATGGGGAATTGATACAATTGTGGTGTCCTATGTTTTTCACCATAAATTGTAAGTTATTGAAAGAAATGCAGGCACTTGGACAAAGCCAACTTACAGTGAGGTTGGCAGGGGGAGTTATGATGTCTGTACTGCTCTGTTCTTCTGGTGATAGTGGGAGCAACCAAACTTTCCTCTGAAAGCCACTGTGTGACTTCAAATCCTGGGCAGGCAGTGTAGTTTCAGGGTGACCTGCTGTTTATATTGAGCCATGTGAATCAGTTCTTAGTCAAATCCCCTGAGACTGCCAGTGTTGTGATACTACTCCAGGAGTAGTACTGGCATGGGAAAGCAACTGTTTTTTATGTACTGCTTGTTGAAGTTTATGAAGTATACCAAGTTCACAGCAGGGTGAAGAACTTAGAGCAGTGCAGGTATTCATAAGAATATGTCAGTTCAGCTGTTGATGCAGAGTTTCATTTACGGCTCATAAATGAATAAGTAAATTGTTCTCAGTTCCTCAGTTGTGGTGAAAAGCAGTTGGAGGGGGAGTGGGAGGAGGACAGCTTTTAGAAGAGGCCTGGGTTTGGGAGCATGGGGCTGGAGGAAGGGAGGGAGGAGAAAGGGACTTTCCCTTCTGATGGCACTTGTGGAGCTGCAGGCATGGGGGAAAAAAAATCACATTAGGCTCATTGAGCTATAGATTTCCTCAGCTGTAGTAAGAGTTTGAAAAGTCTCCTTTTTTGGCCTGGAGAGAATAGAACAGATGCCCCTATAAAGCATGGGATTTTGGCAAGCATGACTGGAGGGGAGATGGCTGAGAAAAAGCTGTCAGAAAGGAAGTTCATTTGTGGACTTCAATTCTTTCATGGGCCCTTTTTTGCCTCAAATGGTTTCTAAGAATAGAAGTCAAAATGTTTCCATGTGTTTAAAAAAAACCCCTCTAACCAAAACAAACATGGCAAAATATGTTAATGTTCTTCTTACACGTCCGTTTATGCAGGGTAAAAGAAAATTACTGGGGGGAAACAACTAAATGTAATTCTTTATAAAACCAGAAGGGTAGGAGCTCTCTTTATAGCCTTGAATGGGTGTACATGTTTGATGTTACTCTGCATGCAGCTTAAGTCAACACATCCTTTTCCAAGCAGCAGTGGAAATTTTGAAGGTGGGGCTTATACCTGATCTCTGAGATGATTGCCAACATTGCTTTGGAGCTTGATAAGATGATGGATGGGTGTTGAGAGGTATCTGAGAGGTCTGCTGTGAGAGAACAAGGGAGGTGCAAGCTCTGAAGGGGGGTGGGTGGCATCCCTGGGAGGGGGGTGGCCTCCCCTGGCCTTTTCCCACTTTGGCAGTATTTTTACAATCTGCTACTGGCTAGTTCCTAATGCCAATAAAGATGACTGTAAAAGCTGTTTTAATTTTGTTAAACTACTTGTTGCAGTAACCAGCTTATTCATCAGTATTTCTGAATCAATTCCATTTAAAACTCCTAATCCTGTCCCTAATATCCCAGTTAGATCCCTTTTTATTTTGCTCCTGAGGTGTATTTGTCTTTGTAACCACACTGTCTGGCCCTCAAAGGACGTCTTTAGGAAAGAGGTGCAGGCTGGCTGGATTTTTGAGATGTTAATTTGCATTAGCAATTCAACACGTTTGAGAGACCACTCTGGATTGAACAACAGCTGTTGTTGACCCATATTTCTTAGTATGTATGGGCCTATTTCATATATTTGAGGTTCAAGTATATTTTGGGTCTGAGCTGCTTGAGTATTGGTATGAGTTATATGTGGTTTTATCAACTGGCTGTTGAACCTCCTTCTTTGGCATTCCCATTGCTGCTGGCTGTGTGCTTCTCTGCTTCTGTAAGGGAAAGGAGGAATGGGGCTTTCCACTTGCTCAGTGTTTGCCACAACCATCACTCAATCAAGTTTGGCAGCATCAGATCCATGATTTTGTAGTGGGGCCTTCAGAAGTGTGACAGCACCCGTGTGTGGCTGAGCCAGGGGGTTCCTGCAGGTCACAGAGGAGGGGAAGAGGAAGAGGTGAAGGATTTTTAGTAAAGATACAGTTGGAGACTCTTCTATCATAGTGAATGGCATATGGAATGAGCAGATAGCCAAAACTGGGTTAGGCTTAAGCCTTTGGTCTTTGGCCAAATATCTTTATAGATGCTGATTGCTCTCTGACTGTCTCCATCTTTCAGCTTTGTTCTAATCAGAGTGTGCTTGCTAGAGGAACATCTCAAAAGCCTTACAGCTGTGCTGGGAACCTCCTTGCCTGTATTTACTGCTCCCTTTTGTGGGCTATAGCAGGAGCTCCAAGGAAAAGCTATGCACTTGTAAACAGTTAAGATCAAAATTAGGAATAGGATTGAATGAGAATCAAGTGTTTTGTTATATTTTGTCCCCTGCTTCTCCAAGAAAATTCAGTGTGGTTTCTAGTTCTTGTGTGCAGTATTGTCTATAAATTTATGGTGAGATGCAAAGTTTATTGTATGCTATCATAGATGTCTTACAGTAAGTACAGACATACATAATATCTGCAATGGAAGAAGGTTTCTGATGCATATATTTAATTATAGTGAATGCAGAGACTGTAAAATGTTTTATGAAGATAAATGCAGTATTTTTACAATTCTTACTTATGGGCCTATCTAGTTGGATTTTTTTTTTTTTTAACAAAGCCTTAAAAAATGGGGTTCTTTTTAGAAATAACATGTTTTAAGTCACTTGCAAAATTCAGTTTATAATTATATTTAAATGCATCATAAATGATTGCTTAGTTATTGAAGCGTTTATTTTTAATCTTCAGTATTGCATTGATTTTCAGGGTTTGCATTTACGCTGTGTGGTTTTGATTGGGAACAAACACTTAACACAAGGGAACAGTTTGATCCTCTGTAAAGAAAATGCCATCTTCTGCTCCAAAATGCAGGCAAATTCATAGGAAAATAACTGCTGTTTAGCCAATGTGCAGCAAGCTGCTTCAGTTTCTCTCTGTTGTGAAGATGAGCTGCTCCCAGTTGCTGGCAGGGCTCAGGGAGTAAAGAAAGATCCTTTGCAATTAGCTGGGGGAATTTACTGGATCTTTTGTCTTTCACAATACTCCACCAGTATGTTCCTGCTTCAACTCAGGAGTGCTTAGTTTCATCCCTCACTAAATAGATACAGTGCAAAATATACATGCCATTTCTGTTCAGTTAGTCACAAAATTGCCAGTTTTATGGGCAGTTCCAGCAGAGAGCTGTCTTCTCTTGGGCTATGTGTTTAGACAGTATTTCCAGTTCTGATTATATGTTCCTGTATACTTGAATGTTGCTTTTCTCATGTGATCTCACTCAGACTTTGCTGGAATACTAGGTTCATTAAAAATATTTATGCTCCAATACTTTTAAAATTAATTGTAAATCTTTTCAAGAATTTAAGTTTGTTTTTTTTTTCTGGTAGTCATATTATAGAGTGACATCCATGTGAGCACAATTTAGTGAGTGTTGTTTCCACTGATGGTCACATAATATTTTAGTTCTTGAATATGACTGGCTTGGAAAAGAGCAGGGCCTTAAGTAAACCTAGGTGTATAAAAACACTTCCTTAAAATCTGATATTGTAGAATATATGAATTATTTTTTCTCTGCCAAAGGAAGTAAGTAATTAAAAATACTCTTGAGATGTGCAGTATTAATTCTAAGCACCATATAAACCTGGTAGTCCCCTATGTGTTAAATGGTTTTAATCAGATCGTTTACTGATAGGATAATCAGGTCTTGGATAGGAAAGAGAAGTAATTCCTATAAGCAGGTGGGGAGTTAAAAGAGGGGATGAAGTCAAAAAGGAGAAATATAATTATACGTGCATTTGATATTCTTCCTCCTATTGTCTCTACGGGTGTTTCCAAATTTTCATTTGCTTTGGAGATTGAACCTGGGGAGTCTATTGCAGGATGAAAGATAGCCTTCCTTTTATGCCAAACTACCTTTAATTGCTATGCCTTTTTTGTTAGAAATATAGCTTTAAGCCAGGGTTGAGCAGATGGCTCTCAGAAGTGTCCTTATCAGAGCCCACTTTTGCAAGGACTGAGCTGAAGGCAGGCATCATTGCTTCTGTAGAAACAGTGAAGCATTGCTAGTTGGGTTTATTTTTCCTACAAATGGAGGAAATTATAGCATATGTTCAGTAATCTCCCCTTGCTACTTTTCTAAAAATGTGTTATTGCATGTGAAGTTCTCTGAAAAACCAATCACTTTGTCCAACTGCTTTGACCTTATTTATTTTTTAGGAATCCTTTTGAAAACAGTAATGTGTCAAGGAAATGTTTGTTTATAATAAGGAAAGATTAAAGACTGTTTCAGCCTTGTCCTTGAAATAATTGCTGAGAAAATTGCCAGAGTTAGTAATAGAGTTTAATGAGAAGTTGGTTAGTTTTAAACATCTCTTTCCAAGATTAGCTACAATTTGTCCATCATCTGACATTTAAACTGAAATGGGAAAAGGATGCTTTCCTAAGCTGCTTGTATTGTTAAATAAAATGCTGAAATAATATGTTAAAGTAAAATTTCCCATGCTTAGGAGAAATTATGTTTACTCAAACTCCAATAAACAGTTTGAAGATATTAAAGGTTAAAATATGTAAAGTCTTCATGTTCCTGTTATTATCTGAGAAAAGTGTACAGTATTAAAATGCTATTACAGACATTGAAAATAACTGAAAGCACAACAATAGATTTAAACAATTATGTTGTTAACTATACTTTGAAATCTGAATGTAGAAAATTAATCAACACTTTACACAATAAAAAAGTGTGATGATAAAATATGGTATTGAGATAAAGCCTTGGAATTAGATGACACAGCCAAGTAAAAGAGAGACAGCATCATTTTGAGGCCCAAGAAGCAGTGATTCACTGGCAATAGTCTGGAGGAATTGGCAGTGTGCCGTGTGTTTTTTTAAAGGAAATAACTTGAAGATTGAAGATTTTTTCTAGTCTTACTGATTAAATGCTCATAAACAAGAGCTACTTAGAAAGATAGTTGATTTTTTTGCACAATTCTCAGCCTCCATATGATATTTATTTATTTTAGAAAGATTCCTGGCTGTTTGAAGCATATAGGAGTATCACATTTTATCTTTCTTGCAAATTTTTCCTACTCAGAGTTCACAATTAAGTAAGTTCACAACTTAATTAGGTCCTGTAATATGCTTAAAAGTCAATGTGGTAAAATCCTGTTTAGCACAGCATTTGGGATTTAATCTGGTATTCGTTCTATCAAATCTGCTTTCTACTGTGGCAAAGTCCATTGCATCAGCCTAGAGCTCAGTTCTTACACTGAGAACACCTTTTGGTCTCCTCTGACGTGTGATGTCACGCTCTTTGTTATCCTATACCCTGTATTTTCTCTTAAAGCAGGGTCAGCTAAACCCTTTTTGGAAGGGTAAATGGAGCCCCAAACCACTGGAAGATGTTTATTTTTGATACTATATCTCCTGATGTAACTGTAGCTATGGTTGTTTGATTGTTGATGTGGCAGAGCGCTTGTGGGTTGCTTACATTTAGCTAGGAGTTACTATTTGCCAGGGGAAATGAAGAGATTAAATAATAATGAAAACCACTGTTCCAGTGTTTGCTTCATTAAATAAAAGTGAGAAGGTTCATCCATGGGAACAAGCATACATTGCTACAATTCTGGGAGATGTGTGCATCATTTCTCCTTTTATCAGTGCTGCAAAACAAAGGCCCCAGCCCCAGTTCTGAAGGGAGTCTTTGCTGATGGTTCTCTTGGGGTTGCTCTGAAATGAATCTCCTTCTACTGTGCTTCTGACTAAAGACTGCAGCATGTTGGTTAGAAGGTGGCATTGATCTTTTCTGTTTTTCTAATTTTTGTGCTGGAAAGTAGTAAGCTGTTTAGACTTGCCAGCGCTGTTGATTCTGCAGCCTGTTTGCACGTAAAGACCTTGGCCAGATGAAATTATTATCTCTGCTGTTTCCATGACAGTTTTAATTTTCCCCCATTGGAAAATCTGTAGTCAGTTAGCTTAAAATACTGGATCAATTTACGCATCCAATAAGAAGAGTTCTTGATTTAGACATTGAATGACCTCCTCTTAGTGCCTGAACATTTGGTAGATGGACTTGAGGGAAATCCTATTCCTAGATTGTAAAAAATTGAAACAGAAAGTTTCTAGGCAGACTTTCTTGGCAGGATACATAAGATTTTATTTTTCACGTTAGGAAAGTTCACTATATTTATAAGACCGTCATTATTCATGTTTTTTCAGAACACATGCTTGAAGTCAAGCAGCCACAATTTACAGTTAATCTGGCAAACATTTACCTCTGCTTACTCTGAGTACCACTCTGGGATTTTTTCTCTGCTACCTCTTTATAAGGGTGTTTGAAAGGTCTTACCAATGTGGTACTGCCAGCTGTGGAACAGGACCTTAGCTTGTTCTTAGTTATGGATTTCCCTTTCAAGTCTGCTTAACTTTATATGCATAACTGAATTTTTCTGTGAAAGTGGTATTTTAGGGGTCATTCAAGAGTTGAAAATCCAGTTTCCCTTCTATTTCCAGGAAGACAGGATCTGACTGAAAATGCATCATTGTTTTATTACATAAGTTATCCTAAACCAGAACAGTATGAAAATCTGACATGTGTATAAAACCCACCTCTGCCAACTTCAAAAGTGCTTTTCATTATTTTGCACTTGTTTGGCAGGAATGTTGTCAGCCACGGGGGCAAGGAAGGCACCCTGAGACAAGCGGGTGAGCTGCTGGAGAGCCATTTGCCAATTGCAGCTCCCAAACTGTGCTTGTGCTGCTTTCCTGGGCCAGTGAGGCTGCCAGGCTGCTCAGCTGGTGGCCAGGGGGCATTTGATGCTTTGTCCCAGCAGCTCCAGGTGTCCTCTCCAGCCCCAAGTGGGGTTGCTCGAGTGCTGCTTTGGGTCAATGCTGCATGCTGTTTCAGAGGACTGTAGGAATGGTCCTGTGGGTTTTTGCTATACACAGGACAGCCCCTGGCTGAAGAGTGTGGTTGAAGTCCTTATCGTGCCAAAAGTCATCAAACTTGAATGCCGTGGTCCCTCTGGTTTTGCCCACACTATGGGAAGCCCCGGGTTGGCAGCACACCCTGTGTGCAGCATGGCAAGAAGAGATGCACGTGAACACCATTGCCTTTTTCCTCACCCCTGCATTGTAGTTTCCCTGGAAGGGAAGCAGTTTGCAAGGAGGTCCAACCTACTGTGTGTTCCAGAATGGGACATTGGGCAATGGCTGGACCATTTTCTCCCTGTGACTGCTGGACTTTCTCCCACACACTCACACCTCTATTGTTGACGTGGGTCCCCCCAGGTGCTAACAGGAGATTTCAAATCCTGTTTCCAAATAATGTTTTGACAAAAAATGCATTGGAAATCATCAGCAGGTGTTAAGATAGATCAGGAATCAGACAGAGATGGAAGTGAAATGTGTCAGCACAGAGAAGAACTCCCAGCCTTCATAAGCAGAAAACCCAGAATACCAGGTTAAACAAAAGGAAATTATCCCACTGTGCTTACAAACATTTTACAGGGCCCATTTGCTGTATGGAATATTCTAGGGATTTTGGAATAGAACCGATTTATCAGATTGCTAGCAGTCTGTTGTTTGTTAGGTCTCTAGGCACCATAAATGAGGGTGACTGAGGCATTTGGCTAAATGTTGTTTGCTCCTTATATGGTATATCATTGCCATTTAAGAGAGTATCTATTAATTACTATCCACTGTGCAAACTTGTCTGTTTTTTCATGAGAAGATAGGGTACAGTTTGAACTATTCTATTTTAGAATCCTATTTTCCTTGGTTTTATCCTGTTTTTCTTAGGAGGAAAGGAGAACCTGGTACATTGTCTCCGTTGCTTGGCTCCTTTTGCTTGCCTCCAGTGGATGCTGTTGGCATTAGGCAGGGAGGAAAGTACTTTTTGAGCTCATCTGAGCTAGCAACATTCTGCTGTGTGCTTGATGGTTATGGAGACAGACAATCTCTTCCAGAAGTTTTGTATTGCCTAAATTAGTCTTGTGCTCTGGAATACTCTCCAGAAGAAGGAACGATAGTCCCACTGAGTGAGGGGGAACATCAGGGAAACAGCTTTTGTTTTTTTTTTTTTAGCTGCCTGTGCTTGGTTGCCGTGAATAATCACTTTTGCTCATACCTGTGTCTGATGCTCAGGCTTTCTTCTTGGTTGATGTTTCTGGAGCTGTTTAGCACCTGTTTAGCAATTGAGCACACATTCAGCACACATTGCTGTAGTGTTTTCTGTGCCTATACATCTTATTTCAATGGAAACCTTTTGCATCTGTTCTAAGCATGTGTTCTGATACCTGTGGAGTGTAGAATACAGCAGCACAAGCACATAAGCTGTTTTTAATTGTATTGCTGTTCTGGATTTAGGAGTGACTCATTGCTTTGGAGACTGAGTTGATAAAAAATTTGCACATCTCATTAATCTAATACTGTAATTCCTGAGAAACATTACACTGAAAAAGCCCATTGTTCAGATGGTGCATGGTAACTTTTACTCTATGGAATAGTACTATGGTCTTCATGAAACAATCCTAGGTGTAATTTTCTAGCAAATAAAAATAGAACACAAGAACTTCTTTACAGAAACCTAAAAATGATGCCTTGGAGCTCAGACCTCAGGGAGAATTGGAACAAAAGTTTTAAGAGGCTTCAATTTCATTCTGTTAGTCATATGATTTATTGTCATTAATATCAACCTTGAAGCTTTTCTGAACAGTGACATTTTTCTTTCTTTTTCAATATAAATCTAGTAGATTGATGACAACCACCTGATTGACCAAGAGATTGGTTTTAAAACTAGTTTAAAGCTCTTGTTCTGTGTAATGGTGGTCCATAAAGGGATAGAATAATAAATAAAAAAGGAAAACCTTATATATCTTTGCTCCCCTTTAGTTTTATGATTCTCATTTAGACAAAAATTTTAATGCAGAACATAGCTAACTGAGCTACTTTTAAAAATTTTAGAACTAAATTGATTATCTTTTTGTTTCACTATTTGTTTTTACATTGTCTTGGAATATAGTGTTTCATGCCTTCCCTGCTTCCCTCCCCCTCCCAAAAAGCCCAACCCCAAAAGAATTAATGAAGGGTCCCTACAACCCATTTTTACATATAACAAGTTTTGAAAGTGAGGAGAAATTTAGGATAATATTTGATGTGGCAAACAATCATTCCCAATATTAATTTTAATGGAATGCGTGGATTGTAGGAATGACAAGCAAAACATAGGAAGCAAAAACAGTGGAGAGAGCTCTGGAAAACACTTGAT
Source organism: Lonchura striata (assembly GCF_050655825.1). NCBI lineage: Eukaryota > Metazoa > Chordata > Aves > Passeriformes > Estrildidae > Lonchura > Lonchura striata. Next base: position 20,224,211 of record NC_140704.1, on the reverse strand, counting down.
CATAGTCAATATTCAACCTCTCACTTCAAAGATAGTAACATTAGGTCAGTTTTGGGCCTGCTTCCTGGGATCTGCACAGCCCAATTCCACATGAGCTTGAGGAGCTCCTGTCTGGAGCACTTGGTGCTATAGTCTGGTTGAGATGTGAGGGCATAGGTTGGACTTGATGAACTAAGAGGTCTCTTCCAACCTCATTATTCTGTGATTCTGTGGAGCAAAAGCTTGGTGTTTGCTGTAACATCCTTCAGGATAAATGCCGGAGTTTGCAGCCTTTTTGTATCTTCTGAGAGTAATATTTTTGGTGTAGTAAAGTTGCTATGGTAATATACTAAGAACAAAAATTCTGAATGTGGTTAAATGTATGGACAGTTCTTAACTTAAGCCACACTCCGTGGTTGTAATTTTTAATGCTGTAAGAAGACAGCAAGATGAATTGCACATGTGAGTGCAACTGAGCTTTGGGATTTTTTTTATCCATAGGATGTGTGCAGGTGTGTACTTCCTTTATTTCCTTTTTGTCTGGAGGACATAAAAGTAGTTTTCTTGCCCTGAAGTTGTGGGAAGACTGGTGGGCACCTGATGTGTGAATTTAACCTATGTTTTCCAAAGGGTAATGGTCCATGACTCTCAGTGATTACTTATTTTTTGGCTCACGTAAACGACATCTGCTCTGTTCAACATCGTGTGCATTCCAGGGACTTCCTTTTTATTGCAAGAACAAACTAGGCACAGAAACTCCAATTTAAGAAATATTTCTTTAACTTCCTATAATTTGAGGTTTTGACCTCCAGTTTAGTTTGGAGAGTATACCTACATGCAATTCAGTCTAGTAGGTGGTGTTTTAACATGTTTTGGTTCAAGATAGAGAAATATAAATGAGTAAGTGAAGAACAGGTAAATTATATGAACCTGTAATTGTGGGAGAATATTGCATAGACTGCAAGATTTTGTATTTTTGAGTGTGACTTTACTTGATGCACACTTAAGAGACACAAGTGAGAGTGGCTGTCTCTTGGAGGAATGGTTCTTGCCCTCTTGAAGCAGAGGCAGCTGATGCCTTGCAGTGACCAGTGTTGAGTTCTGCATGGGCTGCGAGCAGCTGTCCTGTTACATTCAGGGGATGTAGAGGCACTTGTTTGTAAGCCAATACATCCTACTCTTAATCTTTCTTTTTGAGCCCTGCTTTGTTTCCTAGTACGTTAGGCCATTGGTGTTTGATTTTTTTTTTTTTTTATCCTATGAGTTAAAATCTACCTACTTTGTTAAGAACAGTAGTAAAAGAAGCATCCATCATTTACTGAAGAAAATCTATAGTTGTAGCATTGAAGGTTTTCATTGTAATTTTTTACATATATGTTTATTCAAAACATTGGGAAATAAAAATTCTATTTGCCCTACTAGTGCTTTCCAGCAATTCTACATCTAAGCTTTACATGTTGCTCCACAGTTGCTGTGCTTCAGGTCTTTCCCTTACTGCCTCCCCATCATATTGTGCCATCCATCTGTTTCTTTAGCTGATAACACAGCTAGTCACAAAACATTGATCAAATTGATGACACTGAGTAGTGTATTTAGTATATCTTTAATTCTGGAGGCATGCCTTTTTTCTATTCCTTGTACAGAGCTTATGCTAGTTCTTTATTTGTTTTACCTGTGGAATAGCCTGGACTTTCTACCCTGATCTAAAGATGCTGGCTGCTACGCTAGATTACTAAAAGCTTGTGAAAATGAAACTTATTTCATTTTTATTCTTGCTTTTTTGGGAGTTGTAAATACACAAACTGGTTCTGGTCATGATGCTTTTAAATTTATAGCTTTGTTTTGGCTTGACAAGAAAGGAAAGCAAACTCTAAAGAAAATAAAATGCTCTCTTCTCTGGGATCAAGATGCATTACATACAATATATTATGCAGATATCTGTGCATTGTTTTCTAAATTATGTGTTTATTTCCAAAACTAAGCAAAATTGAACTGTAATGGAATAAAATAATGAAACGATGAGGTGTTTTAAGTTTTCTCATTAATGTCAAAAGTTAACATGCTAGTTATCTGTTTTTAGATATGAAAGTGATTGCCAAAAGTGTGTTTTGATACCACTGTTATTATGAGACCAAGTAGCATTTTTTTTTATTTTCCATGTAGTTTTCTCTGAGTAATCTAAAATAATTATCTTACTGTCCTTAATATTTTAGATACAGATACTGAGATATATATCTATCTGGACAATTTGTGAAAGTCAATGTGTATGTTATCCTGAAAAAATAATAATGTACTGACTAAAACTGATAGCTTGTTGTTTCATTTGCATGCTAAGCAATTAAATAAAAAATTGTTTTACTATTAGTCTGCATGCATTGTTTAATAAGTTACCAGGTACTACCTCTTCTGAATAATCCTGCAGGAAAATAGTTGAGCAGTATTAGCGATATTACTAATATGATTGTAATTACTGATTGATTACTAATGATTGTAACAATTATCAAGTTGCCATAATACTTTCATAATGAAACCTCATTTATGTAACTTGAATTTTTTATACATATACTTTTACTTTAAGAGTTGTGGCAAAAAGGTAATTTTCTTTTTTCTAAAAAGGAAGTAAACAAATATGTTTTTATTACAATTCTGTTAGTTCAGAAAAATGCTAATTAAACACATTAAATTGACTGAAGATGTAGACAGGTTTGCTCTTTGCTTTACCATGTGTCCTTTCCATTCAGCTTTTCTAATACTACATATTTGGTTACCTGCATTCAATAGGTAATATTCTTATCAGAAGCTTGTATCATCTTCTACTTAAACTGGATTAATCTAGTTAGTAAATTCCTACCACAGTATGCAGTGTTTGGTGTACCACTAAATGGAGTTCCGACTGTGCAACTCTCCTTCTTCATGCTGCTTGAGCTTTGAGCCTGAGAGCTCCAGCAGTGTTGTGAGTCCCACCACACTGGTCACAGTTTGAAGTGTTTCATAAAATCATATGATAGTTTGGGTTGAAAGGGACCTTTGAAAGTCATCTAGTGCTATTCCAATAGACAGGGACATCTTCAACTGGATCAGGTTGCTTAGAGTCATGTCCAACCTGGCCTTGAATGTTTCCTGGTGTGGGGCATCTACCACCTCTCTGGGCAACTTCTTCCACTGCCCACATCATAAAAGTGTCTTCCTTGCATCTAGTCTAGTCTGAGATTAAGTTTTCTTCCATCTCCTCTCTGTGTTCTTGAGAATACTTGCACAGTGGTAGAAATTCCTTTCCATGCCTGTTCCTGTCCTCATTTTGGAGTTACTTTGAGATCTAGGGATGATTACTGGAAGCTTCAAAAAGACTCCTTGGACCACACTAGTATCAATGAACTAAAGCTCAGTAATCCTGAGTAATTTGTGTCAGTTTTGGCTCTCTCACCCTTACAATTCCTAGAGCTCTCTTCTCAGAGGACCCTCTGTGCTATCTTTTGACCGTAAGTCACTTCTACGCTAATTCTTTCACGTAAAATTAAATCTGTTCTTTAATAGATGGAGCTCACGAGCAGAGTAAGATTGCTCAAAGTGAGGATTTTACAATAGGACTGTTTTTAAGCAGATGTATTTCTTGTTCCATTCCCTGGCTGGGAGCAGGGTTCAGGTGTCTATAACCATTCCCTGCCAGAGCCGATGTTATCATTGCCAGGTTCCCGCTGCAAGGAGCGCTCTGTCCTGCTCCACACCAGGGGGGTGATGGAATCTGCTCTTGGAGGGGAGACAGGGGGCCCAACACTGGACAAACTGCAGGAATCAAATACTTCAGATGTTCTAGAGGACACTTTAAATCTTAGACCCGAGCATGAGCTGGAAACAACTGCTGTGGAAGAAATCCAAGACCTTAAACCCGAGGATTTGCAGCAATCTGCTCTTCCGGAAGCAACTCAGAACACTAAACCTGGGACTGGACAGGTACAACAAAGGGATAACTGTTGATTAAAGTCTGGGGCATTTTTACAGTTGCAGTAATGTATTTGTTAGCAATTATAATGTATTAGTAATGTATTTGTTAGCAATTATGTTTTTCAGTTGTACTTGAGAAGGCTTGCTTGGGTTTTATGGATTCAGCCTGTTATTTCTAGAGGTTGTAACTGTCAAGCCCCTGAAAGGTGGTGCATATCATGGGAACTCTTTTTGCTTTAATTAGGCAAAAGATTATGTATGCCACTGCCATCTTCAGGGGGGTTGAGTGGAATGAGAGTATCTGTTGCAAGCTGACCTACATAGCCAACTTAGAGGTGTAATGCTGAGCACTATCTGTAATGGATAAATTGCAGCTATCCTAATATGAGAAGAACTTTTGTGAGCAGTTGAAATTACTGGCCTCAGTTGAGAGTGAGGCTAGAAATGTAATTGTTCCTATCTGTGGTATTTTTAGTGTTGGTTCCTCTGCAGAAAATTGCATTCTACTTTGATATCACAGTTCATGGATAAACATGAATATTGAGGGCTTCAAGTAGAGCAGGTGTAAAATAGGTTTTCTTCATTGGAACAAACTTAAAATATTTTTCAGTGTTGCTCCAAACAAGTGAAGAAAAGATCTCAGGAATGGAAGACAGACTTTGATGGCTGGTCCTGGTGATCTGACCTTTCACTGCAACACACACCCTTGCTCTTCTGTGCTGCAAGAAGCAAATGAACAAAATGCGGGACTGAGTTCTTGCCCAGAAATTTTCTCATCTTAATGTTTCTCTATAAAATTTGCCATTTGTATGAACTGTCCAGCTCCTAGTGCAGCAGGTATTTGAAATATCTCTTAAAGAACCAAGTGGTTCTTAAAGAACCAAATCAGTAGTCCAGATCTACCAGAAGCTGGATCTCAGCCTGCTATCTACATCCTGAATGGGTGTCTTTCTGTTTCTTAAATACTTGTTTTGTGATAAGTGCTTTGAGTTTTTCTAGTCTGAGGTTTTAACCAGCAGTCCTATCTTGAACTTGAGAAGTCTCTCCCAAAGAAACTTTTATTAAAAATATCAAATTGTTGCTAAAAGTCTAGCTAACAGATTCCCTGCTTTTATTGGCAATATTGTTCTTTTGAAAAACCCTTAAATCAAGAAATATTAGGAAGAATTCCTTGTTAGACTGAAAAGATGATTTTTTTTTCTGGATGCAAGAATAGTTAATAATGCAACAAGAAAATTATCAAGTGTCTCACAACAATTCACAAATCTGAAAACCATTTTTTACAGAGTGCCTTGACTCTGCTGGAAAATATGAGCTTCTGATATTGAGGATTTTCTTCTTTCTTGATGAAGATTTGAGTCTTAGGGCAAAGGGTCGATGTGAGATGGTTGTCACCTTAACCAGTGTGACCTGCTGTTGCAGTTGATAGCAATGCAGTTGCATGCAGCTGCTCTCTTGCTCCCCCAGCAGTGGGACTGGGAAAGGAGTCAGAAGGGTAAAAGGTAAAAAACTTGTGAGTTGAGGTAAAAAATGTTTTATAGGAAAAGAAAAAGCAAAATCCACACACACAAGCAAAGCAAAAAAGGAATGAATTCACCGATTCCCATGGGCAGGCAGGTGTTCAGCCATCTCCAGGAGAGCAGGGCCCCATCACGTGTAATGGGGACTTGGGAAAACAAACACCATCACTCCAAATGCCCTCCCCACTTCTTCCCCACCCCCCACCCTTCCTCCTTCTTCCCCAAACTTTATACACTGAGCATGATTTAATAGGGTCTGGAATATCCCTTGGGTCACTTTGGGCCACCTGTCCCACCTATCTTTCCTTGAACCTTCCCTGCACCCTCATCTCCCTTGCCACTCTGGTGTATGAAAAGCAGAAAAGGCCTTGGCTCTGTGTATGTTCTGCTCAAAAACAAAAGCATCTCTATATTATCAACCCTGTGTTCAGCACAAATCCAAAATACAGCCCACAGCAGACGCTGTGAAGGAAATCAACTCTACCCCAGTTGAAACCAGCAGGTATGCAAAAACTCGGGTAATAAAATTTTGAAGAAAAAATGCTTCTGAAACAGAGCTTTTATTCTACTTCTAAAAATGATTTCTTGGTATGAACAGATTAAACCTTAGCCTTTAATAATTGCTTTTCCTATTTGTCAAATAACTTGCTTATTTACTAAATGAAAAAAATTAAGTGTGAGGGAATTCTGAAGTTGCACTTTAACAGTGCAACTTTTATATCTCTTTATCCAGGTAGCATTCAGTGTTGCTGAATATAAGATATCATTGATTAATGAGTAGTTATAATAATGTGTCCTACATTCTTGAGGCTGGTTTTTAGTGCCAAATTAAGAGGAAATCGGTCCCACTGTGCATCTTCAAATATGGAGTCACGGAAAGGCAAGTTTATTTTCAAAACTTTAAGATGTAATCTTGGCATAGTTTATTACTTTTCTTTGATGCTTCTGAATATACATTTTCAGAACATAGATGTACAGCTCTGTGAAAGCACCACTTTGGCACTTTCTTTGTTTAATAGCTGGGAACAGTTCTTGCTGTTTACTTCTGTAATGTTTCCTGAGTTCTTTTTGCTGTTGCTGACTTTATGTGCGGAACCTCATGTGTTTCAGGGTTGTATGTGTACATGACCCTTTCAAAATGAAGCAATTAATCATGTTGATAGAGCTGAAAAATTCTTGGCGAATATACAGGAGTTCTTTTCTTATATTCAGAAGGTCTTCTTATTGTTTTTAAAACTCAGCTAAAGTACCCAATATTCTTTAATCTCTCTGAACATGTAGTTTATCTAAAAAAAAGATGGAATTCATTAAAAAATATGTTCTCTGTTAGGAAATTTCTTCATCTTAATGCTTTGAACAAGATATAAATAAGTTTAGAATTATTTCCATTAGTGTTTTGATGTGAAGTAAATGAAAGCAATAAACCATTTATGAAGAAATAAAGAAAGCTATTGTTAGTAAGGATACAAGATGCTAAATCAATGCTTTTAAAAATATTTCTGCCTTTTTAGGACTGTCAAGAGGCAAACTTTCAGTGTATTCTGGACACTAAGCACTTGCATTATATAATGATGTGTGTGTAGTTCTTGAACTTTTAAAATAATGTTTAGTTTATGAACTTTTCAACTTGAGATACAGCAGATTCTGCCTGGTGACAGAAAGTAAACAGAAGTTAGAACCTGCAGCTTCATTAGATGCCTAGACTAAATACAGTTTGTTTTCTAACAAAGCAGGATGAATGCTATTCATTCCCCAGCCTTTATATACAGGGACTTCTGGTAGATTTATGGATCTTGAGTGTCTTTTTCTTTCTGTTTCTTTGTCTCCCTTCTTCCTTTTCATTTCTGGCATCATTTCTTATGACTCAGATATTCCACTATTCTCTCTTTAAAGTGCCAGTAGTGCTTGCAATAAATGCCAGTGTAATGGACTAGGAAATTCTGGTTCCTTTTCTCCAGAAACAATCCAGGCTAGGCAGTGGCCAGCCCAACATCATCATACAGGTGTAAAAGCCACCATTTCTTACCAGTCTTAGCCTATGAATGGGGAATCCTTAGTGGTAAATAACTGCCCCTGATAATAGCAGAATTATGTTCTGCTAGGGGAGCCCAGCCTGAATGGGGCACAGGAGAAGATAGATTGTTTCTGATATGGTTTCCTATAGTGTGCATGTGCTTAATTAAGAACAAGTGAAATACTCAGCCAAGTATTTGGGTTTTATTACTGTCAAGGTACTCTTCTGCATAGTCTCTTGTGGTTTCCCATTCTGCACTGTTTGCTCTGCTCCTTTTCTCCATGAGAATAACTTCATTTATTTCTCCAGGTCAGTCTAACAGATCTCACCTAAAGAAACTAAGCTGGATTCAGATGGGTTCCTTGACATAATCTATGCATTTATACCACAGTTTCTGCTGTTGATGCTTTCTTTGGATGGAATCAGGAAGCATCCCTAAAAGGACCTGGAATCTGCAACATTGGCTCATTCCCAACATTTGTTATATCATGCCTTCTTCGGGGAGTGCAGCTGTGTGTCATATTCACATATATTCAGAATACATTATGAATGGATGTTGCTCTTTCCTAAAGAATGTGCAGCTCTTGTTTGTGATCAGGAGCAATTTAGATTGATAATACACTTGTAGGAATTAGTAGTGGTGGATATGCATCTGCAGCAGTCTGTTTTGTTTTCACTCTACTTAGTAGCATCTTGTCAAAATTTGCAATTCCCTTAGGGGGATTTGTGTACAAACTTTGAATCATACGTGAATTTATTTACAGGTCAAACTGCCTAATGCTTTGTGAGTTTTCCATTAATTGTTTTAATTGTAAATCCAAAGCCAAAAATCACCACAGTTTTCTTCTAGTCTGGATTAATGATTATCACTCCTACTGATTGTAACAGGGTTCACCTGAACATGGATAATGTCTTGTATAATTGGAACCAGTGTTATTTACTGTCTTCATCAATGGCTGATTAAGGGATTGAGTGAACCCTCAGGAAGTCTGCCAGTAACACCAAGCTGAGTGGTGCAGCTGACACACCTGAAGGACAGGATGCCATCCAGAGGGACCTGGACAAGCTCAAGAAGTGCCCCATGGGAATCTTATGAGTTTTAACAAGATCAAGTACAAGGTGCTTTACCTGGGTTTGGGCAATCTCCAGTATCAACACAGGCTGGGGATGAAGAGATCAAGAGCAACCCTGCTCAGAAGGACTTGGAGTGTTGGTGTCATGAAAGGTGGGACATGACCCAGCTGTGTTCATTCACAGCCCAGAAAGCCAAACATGTCCTGGGCTGCCCCAAAAGCAATGTGAGCAGTAGTTCGAGAGGGATTCTGCCACCACTCCGTAATTCCTTGCTCTGAGGGTGGTGAGGCCCTGACATAGGTTGCCCAGAGAATCTGTGGTTGCCCCATCCCTGTAAGTGTCCAAGGCCAGGTTGGATAGGGCTCTGAGCAACTTGGTCTAGTGGGAAGGGTCCCTGGCTATAGCAGGGGAGTGGGAACTAGATGACCTCTAAGGCCCCTTGCAGCCCAGGCCATCCTATGGTTTCATTGTGAGTGGCACCCGAGTGAGTCCTGCTTTATAAATGTATCATCCTGAATCTCAAGCCAGTGACAGGAAACGATTTGGCTCCTCAAGCTGGCCTGCAGTTTATTACTTTACATATCTGAACCTGAGGTAAGCCACTAGTTTTGAAGGGCAATGTTCCATCAGGAAACAGCTGCTTCTTACAAGCTGTCCCTGCCATGGTCAGTAAGAGGTGGTGTTAAAGGAGGTGAAGCAAAGCCCTCCACAGTCACAGTCTACCAAGGCCAATGTGAAACCTGTGTGAGCAGCTGGAGAATTATGAATCATTGCTCATAATGAGGAGCCATAATTCAGGCAAATATAAGTGGTGACTCAGGGGACACTGAATTGTGAAATGGAGAACAGCAGATTAGTTTCAGAGAGGCCAAGCAACCTCCCTTCAGCAAACCAAGGAGTGGAAAATGGCACATTAAATGCCAAATGATCCAAAACACAAACTCAAATTATATGCAGGATTTCAGATGCTAGATGAAAATCAGAAGGTTTCATAAATCAAGATTTTAGGAGGAGAAGAAACCATGAGATTGAGATTAGTTTACAAAAAGCTTTTTTTGAAATCAGAGCATTGTGAATCAGGTTATTTATCCTGTCTCCAGTTACATTATTTAGACCTTGCATTATCTGAATTACTTAAGCACACCAAAATTGTTTTGTTGCACTTCAGTATTTATGTGGTTAATGATGATCACCAAAATTTATTCTCTTAATGTTAATGTTAAAAATCCCCTTTTGGTGCCCTCTCTTCATTCTTTTAAAGCTGTGCCATTTAAATTTGTTCTTAATGACTGTCCAAAATGCTGTTAGTCTCACCCAATTTGTCTAGATTCAGTTTCTAATCCTTTAATTTTGTTTTGACATTTTCTCTTAGATTAAAGACCTGCTTACTGTTATAAGCCCTTCCTGCTCCAGCTTAGGTGTAATTCTTGTTCAAGTCACCTCTTTAACTTTCTTACTGCAATAAACAGATTCAACTGCCTTAACATGCCTGAAGTAATTTTTCTGGCATTCCTCTAAAATTTTACAGTTTTCATCAACAGCCTAAAAGATGCATGGATGTTTGTCCTGGACACATTATCACTTAGTCTTGCTAATAACCATAACACCACCTACTTGCTCTCTTTACATTTCTTTGTAGGTTCAAAATCATGTTGACCTTCTAAGCTACAGACCCGCTTAGAAATAGTCTTTCTGTGAAAGCAGTATTGTTCATGATCCTTTCTAGTTTGCTCCTTTCCAAACTATTCAAGGATTACCTAGTTCCCATTAAAATAGATTTCTATGCTTGGCTTAAATTAATTTAGTCAGGTCAAGTTTCCATGTAATTGCGTCATCTCCAATGCTGATTGCATCCTAGATTTTTCAGATTAACCTACCAGTGAAGTGACCACTTTTCTGCAAAATCATTGTCTATTCCATCAAATTTGGCAGTGCAGTGGAGATCTTAAAAATGTTAATTTTATGCTGAATTTGTGAAAAACAGAGGAGGTTCTGGGAAGCAGGCAGAAGGGTTGGTTCCACAGTGCAGATGGGTGAAATCTGACTTTTGCCCTATCTTTATGGCAGTGGTGACATGGTCAGTGGATGTGAAGCTTGTCACGGGGCAACAAGCACATGTGTAAGTTCAAGACATCTGCTGTCACCTGAAGCGAGGTAGAATAGAGGTAGGAGAGGACACTGGGGTAAGCAGGGAGCACTGGGTACTGCCCAGAATAGGAATCTGGTGCATGAAGAAGCTTAGGGAATCTGGGACTGGCTAATGCAAAGGCCGGGATGTGGAAATGCCCAGGGGCTGAGACAGACCATTGTAGGCTTTCCTGGTTTAGGCTGCCATTAGCTCCACTGAACTAATGTGAACTCATTTACCATCCTTGTGTTTGCATATTAAATATGTCATGGGTCTAGGCTACATATATAAAGTAAAATATAGTTGTTTGGGCTTTGCTTTTTTTTGTCAATTTTTTTTGTCAGTGTACTAAAACACACAAATATGGAAAAATATTTTTGTTTAAATTAAGAAAATCATTGTAAAATCCTATTTTTTTTTCCCAATGAAAAATTCTAGCAGGAGATAGTCACAGCTAGAATCACCAAGCAAATATATTAGAACAGCAGAAGAAATCTGCTATTGTGTTGCTTTGGGTACCATATGACAGAACTGGTTAGAGTGCTGTTTGAGAGTTAAACCTATATTTTCAAAGATAAATCCTACACAGTTAAACAGCTAATGCATTATTCATGTGATACTAGGGAGAGATATAGATTTCTGCAGATAGTTCCATATGGCTGGCCAGAGCAGTAGTGTGTGGTCGTTCTTGCTGTTGCTTCCCATGGGGAAGCATCATCACGATGGCATCGTGCTGTTGCTCACCAGTTTACACCCCATCCTCAGCTGTGCAGAAAGCCACCAGACTGTAAAATGCAAAATGGGAATGGCAATGAGAAGATAATTTTTAATGGATATTTTTTTTATGACAGTGGTTCAGTTTTGAATAATGCCATTTGATGATTGTGTGTTCCTGTATTTGATATTTTTGTTGAAAGATTATTTTATTTCTTAAAAACACTGTAGAAGAAATGTTCCTAAACGTGTATAAAGAAGAAACAGATAAAAATACTAGATGACCTTCAGCTGCATATTATAATGGACATTTTTTAAAAGTGCCAAGCTTTCTGTTGATTTTTTAAAATAATTTCTTCTAAATAATAATGCATTATGATGTAAATATAGACATTAACTGATGTTGCATGCCCTCTTTAAATGATTTGCTCATTGAATTTGCTCTCCCAAAGCTATTTGTTATAAATATTTTGCTGGTGTCCAAGCAGTGTCCAAGTAAACTTTCTAATAATGTCTCTGAAGTCTGACATAACAGGAAATTTGTTATGGTTATATAAAGGTGGGATTTAAGATTAAGACACTGGGGCATGGAGCATTTGATTATGAAACTCAAGTGTTCAGTACAAGTGTATACAAAACCAGCATTGTAGTTTTGACTTAACATGAACATGAAGGAAACTGCTATAAAAGCAATCGTTGGAATATTTTGTTGTTTGTGGAGACTGCTTTTCTTAATGGCATGGGAACTGGGTTATGTGTACCCGCAACTTCTGTTCACTAATGTCCAAATGGTTTTAATTGATACACAGCCTTTGATTTCACGTATTTCTCTGAAGAAATGCCAGGAAAAATTTTAACTTTAGGGCCAGAATGTATAATTTCTGTCTATAGAGTGTCTAGCAAGTCAAACTTTGATATTTGGTACAGTATTTCATGACACTTTATGCTTTTTTATTGTGTTTGCTATTAGCAATTATTTGTTGGAGATTCAGCTTATAATTTTATTGTTTATTTAAACAGAAAATTCCTTCAAAATATAGCCACAAGAATCCTGTTTTGCCTGGAGAATTTAATGAAATACTTCTTCTTGTGGTTCAGAGGGGTATCTCTTTACCATGCAAGGAATTTAAATTAAACGCTGTCAGACCTTCCAGAGTTTTCATAGCTGGCATTTGATGGCACTAGAGCTAAATTGCAAGAATTAATAAATATTGTGTTATTAATAAATTGCCTCACTGATCAGCAAAGCATACCACTTTAGTTGCCTACGAAGTGGCTGCCAGCACTTCAGATGATCAGATTGTAAACATCAGTGTCCAGTGATCTACTCTTGGCCTACTTCAGGAAATGATCTGGTAATGTATAGAGCAAATGCTAAAGAAGACACATTTAAAAATGGACAATGAAATTTAATACACACTATTCTGTGCATGAAAATGAATTCACCTGAATTCACATTTAATTTTTTGATAAATACTGCACATTCAGTTGTAAACTCCTCGAAGCTGAGCTCCACGCTGCAATTGGCATCTTCTGGAAATCCTGCTGAAAGTGACAAAAAGTACTCAAAGGTGTTATTGAAAGTTGGCAAGAAAGCAGAAAGACATTACAGGGAGGCTTTATTCCAGATATGTGAACATAATGGATTCATCTGTTGAATATAAAATTAGATGGTTTTTTTGAGTTTTTTTTATTTTTATTTTTGACCATTAGAGAATATAACACAGGATAAAATATCATAGGAAAAAAAAAGAAGACAGCATCAATATTGCTGTTTGAGTTTCTTAAGTGCTTTTTGTTCTCTCTGGTTTATTTGAATTATTTTTATTCTTGCCACAGCAAAAGTCTTCAGCTAGGTTAACTTTATTAATCAGAGACAGTGATCGAAGAATCAGATGAGAGAGGCTAAGAAATCATCAGTGCTTCAGTAGTAATTGAGCGAAGCATACTGTAAATGCAAAACAGGAATGCGTGTGCATTTGAGACATATTTTAGAGAAGCTCTTATAGCTGGTTTCTGTAATTCTTTCTCTCTTCATGATCACTTCTAAAACACAATGCTGTGTCCCTGTGTTTATTGCACAAGGGATAATTCTTCATAATCATTACTGCCCAAGAATTGCCAGTTATATACAGAGTAAAGTAACATTAGACTTTCCTGCAATGTATTATAAGTTAGAAAAAAAAAGTTCAGAATGTAATAATATTCATGGTGGAAGTACAATAGCTTCCTTTAGGAGTAAATGATAATGTTTTTCTGATGACAAAAGTGTGCCATATTTAGGTAATCTGTTTTTTGATCTCTATCAACATGTACTCAGGGAAACAGAAGATATGTCTAACTGTGGTTTCTAAAATGTCCATTTTTGTTAGAGAAGCATAATACATATTAATCTTTTAATGGCAAAGGTACTGTGTCCATAATTACTATAGGAGAATGTTTTTTATTCATTTAAGTAAAGCCAAAGCATTGAAAAATTTTAAATTGCATAGATACTTAGTGAAATAAGTTTGTCCTTTTTTTCTGCTCAGCAGTCAGACTTAGGTCCCTTTGAATATGAATGTTTATCTCTTGTCATTTTTGCATTAGAATAGCACAGAGATAGATGTAGTTGTACTGAAGTTACCATGCCCTGCCAGTATGCGTGTATTTTTTTTCCTAATATGTATTCTGCTGCATGGGCTGGCCAGCAGCGTGTGTGTGTGTGCATAATGGATTCCTCTTTTTGTCTTTTCAAAAAATCTCTATGGATAAATATTTTGCTGCATGTAATTATAATATCCAGAGCATATTCTCTCAGTGACCCTAAATGTTACAGATTTCTTGTATTCTTGTGTCAGCCAAGGGGTATCTAAGCTTAAGGACACAAATACATGAAAAATGTGTCCTGCCTAATTCTGATTTTGCCCTTCACTCTTTAATGTCTCATGAAGTTTCTCAATACAGTGAATAAACAAAAGCATGGCCAGTAGTTGATTGCATCTGAATTAAGCTGCAGCGTGTACATATAGAGTACTAAATCACTTATTCAAGGATGCTTATAGAGAATCATTTGTCAGTTGTGTTGACTTTGGCTCTGAGGAGAAGAAAACTGGCTTTGACTACAGTGCAAATGTGTTCTGCGTCTCCTAAATTCTGCAGTTAAATAAGTTAAGACAAAAAAACCCTTTGTTAATAAATATTGAATTTATGTTATCAATCTCATTGAATTAAAAGGAAAATTTAATAAGCCAAGGCCAGTGTTAAATGGTTATTTAGCACATTTAGGAAAAATATGATGCATAATTACTAATTTTTCTGTATACTTGCTGAAATGGCTTTGGATTTCAAAGAGTTACAGAAAAAAAACCCACAGTTCAAAGAAATTCAACTATAAGGGGTAGACCAGCAAGAAGTTTAATGCTGCTTTCACTTTTTTATGCAATTATGTGCAAGTTACACATAAATAGTAAGAAAAATCAGATGGCAGTGAAATGGTTAATTTTTTCAGAATTGTATTTTTGGATACAGAACTGTTGGTCTGGAAAATGAAATTCCATTTTTAATTTCTAAATATATGTTTGTTCCCTCTGCTCTCTGAATTTTATATTTGGTCCAATACACATGACATGGATGCTAAGTTTACCTAAAACAATTATCAATCTTGCCAGCCTTGACAAGGCTGGAAGAATAGTTCTGACCTCTTGCAGTGTCATTTAAAATTGAATTTATCTCATGCTGCAGTGTTACAGATATCAGACATGTAGAGAAACTTTCTAATAAGAGTAGTTTTGATTGCATCTTAAACTTCACCACCATATGCTGGAAGTAGATCTCTATTCCAATGGGATTATTTTGTGTTTAAGATTAATACATGATATTTTTAAAGTTTTCATAAATTTTAATTTTTCTGGTAGTGCCCATACATTAATCATAAAGATATTAGGACATAATGAATGAATCAGCATAGAATTCCCAGACATCATAAATTGTATAGTAGTTGTACTATTGCAAGGAAGAAGTTCTGTGATACTATGAACATCTGAGAGTATAATAATTATTTATGTTCATTAACTTGGTAATACAAGTACTTTGAAAATACAAAGCAAATTGGATCACACACTTTTAGTAAACATTTATTGAAGTTTTTTATTTTGTTTTAAGGAGGTTTGTTGGGTTTTTTTATAAATTGTTATTTTGTCCACAGATGGTTCATTTGCTCTCATGTTTTCACTTTTGAGGTTTGAAAGATCAAAACTGAATAAAACTCATAGGTTTTCTTTGTGCTGAAAATTTACATGATATTGATGAAGGGACACAAGTCAGCTCTTGTTTGCGGCAAGATTTCTGGGTCTTCTTTCTTTATATATTGAGAATGCTCTAAAATTTGAAAAGAAAGAAAATTTCATTATAGAATGGTTATAATAAGAATGATAGGAAACTAAAGTGGCACCTGTATAAAAGCAGAAGTTCAAGGTGTGCCCCAAATGTTCTGCAATCCTTTATGGTTCTAGTAGGGTCCAAACCAGTGGTTTGGAATCATATGTGTGCCCGTAAACATTTTGTCTAAGATTAAATCTTTTCTGAAATAAAAACCTTTTGGTGTACAGTGGAGGTGTACAGGGACATTGGCATTGATTTTTTGTTGGTTTGCTGAATGATTCCAGTGGTGCTGCATGATTGTTAATGGAGAAGCAGCCAAGACTATAATCTCGTTTGGGTGTTAGTGACTTCCTTAGATAACCCATTTAAAGGCTTCCTCCTTAGCATTCCACCATCTCCCCACTTCTTCCTTCCTTAAGTGCTAGTAAATTTTATAAAACTTGTTACTATCAGAGATAAGGTGTAGTTTTTATTCAGTTAGTCTCCCATTTCTTGCACATTGTTCAAATCTATTAGAAGATACAATCTTTTTCTTGACCTTTGGGGAAAAAAAAAAAGATTAAGGATTGTTAGTAGTAAAAGGAGCTTATGCAGCCAGAGGATATGTTTTTGGAAGCTGCTCCCCACATGTATGTGTTATCAGGAGGGATGTACAGCATCTCAACATTTGCTTCTATGTTCATTGATGTTAAGAAAGTGAGAAAATCATTAAATGTGTTTGTGAACAAAATGATGAAAACAATACTTTAGATCTATTCAATTTTCCCTATATCTGTGAAAGAATCTACACTGACTACAGTTGGTAGTCATTTGTTATTTTTCAGGATAATTACAGATCCAAGCTAAGACTGTTTGGGTGTTAAAATTACTTTCACATCTAAATAAATATAGATATCTTTGCAAAAGGGGTGAAGAAAGTCTGTAACATGAAAGACGGTCTTTAGCATTGGATTGAACTCTTCTTACAAAGCTCATTCTGAGCTCTCTTGTAGTACTGTACTCAGTCAAGCAACTTACAGCTTTGAGTGCCAATGCAAGTCTATGTTTCTTGAAGGAATAAAAACACCTAGTGATGAAAATCTGATTGTTGGGTTGTTTTTTCCCTGTTGTATTTTGCTGTCTGGGTTAGACTGTTTATTTTTAATTTGGTGTGAGAAGACCAGACACTGGTGTTTTGTGTGCCAGCTTATATGTCACCAGAAGGAGCAGCCCTGGATAGGCAGTTTCCTTCCATGTTTATAAGGTGGAAAGGATGGTGAGAGGGAATGTGCAGCCATTGCCACAGCAATTCATTAGCCTGCGTTCTTTTTCCAGCACTGTTTGGATATAGGTAGGGAATAAGTTTGCAACCTTGATGAATATTTAGAAATAATTGTTTTCTCTCAGCCACCACCTTGACTAGAGATTTGTTTATTTTAATCTTGGTGCCTCAGGTAGAGCAGAGCAGGGAAGGACAGTGTGTGGTGGAGCAGTTACCAGTGCTGGCATCTAGTCATCCTTCTGCCTTGTCCTGGGGGAAATGCAGACCATCCAGGTAACAGGCTGAGCATCTGTGGTTTCGTCCATCCTGATGTTGGGGGAATGGGTTTAAGGAGCTGTCAGGGAAACTCTCATGAAGAATAAACCCAACAGGATTGGATTACCATGGTAATCTCCTAGTGCCCCTTCTCCTGAAAAACTGAATTTGGTTATTCCAGATTGCCCGTCTCTACTTTGCATGAGCCCAGGAGGCTGAAACACCCACCTTCAGCATGTGGATGATAGATGTTCTGCAAATTAGCATTTTCCCAAGTGAAAGAAATGGACCAATGTCAAGAATAAGTTTTATTCACTGATTGTTAGTTCTATAATTATTTAAAAGCTTATGTATATCTAGTTGATTTCTACCAAAAATTACATTAATATTAAAATAGTTCCCTATCTAGAAGTAAGAGTACCTTTTATATTCTCTGCATTTAAAATACTAAAAGGTAAAGAAGAGAGTGCCTTGCATTATTAACACTGAATTTACCTTCCACTCACATGTGGTATGAGTTAGTATAATACTGTTCTGTACAGGACATGAACTGCATGATAAAAATGCCTCTCTGGTAATAGGGGGTTTAATTTAATTTTTCTTTGTTGTTTTCTTACATCTCGATTTCTTTGGGTTTTTTCCCCCAAAAGTTAAGTAAGTCTTTATTTATGTATATTCTAGAAAAAGTGTGTTTAAATGTTTCTGACTGAAATGCTCTTGCTAAAAGCAGTTCTGTATAGTACTGGTATCTCTCTTACGGTATTTGAGTTTCAGAATAAAATAGTAACCAAATACTTAATGAGTTCATGGATTCTAGATCTTGGGGGTCATATGTCTGGTGTCTGAAAAACATTGATTATTTAGAAAGGGTGTCTTTTGTAGTGATGGAGATAGTGCTGGTGAGCTTTAATTAGTATTTCATTAGGTAAAAAGTTTTGTTCAGAAGCTTTCGTCGATTTCTTGCAATAAATATTATTTTGGGACTAGAACGGAATGAACATTAAGGAGTGATGTATTTTAAGTGCATGAATAGTCTTCCACTGTGCAAAATCCCCCATTTTGTTTCCTCTGCTAGGTTTTCTTTTGATTACAGATGGCCTGTGTGATAGTTGCTATAGAAACCAGACCATTTTACTTCAATCTCTCTCTGTTGCTATGGTGTGCAGAGAGCTGCTATGTGTAAAGTGTCATTTAGATTTTTTTGTGATACCCCATGTAATAGTTAACTTGCAGTCAATACTCTCTAACAGCAGATAGAGTAATGTGACATGCTAATTAATGCTCTCTGTCACCAACTGTTGGATTCAACAGTTTGGCAGAAATTAGTTGCAAAGTTAATTTAATGGCAGATAAAGCTTTCTTTAAATGCTGTAATATTAGAAGAAAATAACTCATTGTTAGGTGGAATTGTTTTTCCTGCTGTAGCATGCTCCCTAACTGAGAACAAGTGTATAGAAGGCACCTAAAGTCTCTGAGGGCAGAAACCTCAGGTCTGCAGGGAGGCTACAGCAGCCAAAGAAGTTGGTTTTGCAGCCTGCAGTTGCCAGTGGCAGCTGTAGCCTTCTGGCAGCTCCCAAAGGCGGCAGCAGTTGGGAGCACCGAGTGTGAATGAGCTGGAGCGCAGCTGTCCCGGCCTCCAACCTCCATCCTCTGCTAGCCTGAAATAAAACCAGTGTGGGGCAGCGTGTAAGACTTGTAACACTTCTGCGTTGCGGTCTTCATAACTGGCTTTGGCAACTCAAAATTAAATCAACCTCTATAGCGCTTCAAAAATTAAATTTTCAGGAAATGCTACAAGGGTGGCATGAATGAGTCCTTAGTGAAGATGATGATTCTGCATTATCCAGAGGTGAAGATGAGATTATTTTTCATGCAGAATACTTGTATTGTATCCAGAACAAAAGCCTTATGTGAAGCAGGTTAGTGAGGATATCTAATACATGCTATGGCAAAATGTTCAGTGATCCGTTGCCTGTTGCCAGACTTGGTTAGCAATAGCTCCTACTTTATTTTATTCAAACCCCAATTGCCAATGCAGCTTAAAAGTAGCAGAGCTTGCCCTGGCTCTGTGGAGGAGTCCCCGTGTTAGGAGCAGGGCGGCTCTTTGCCTCCCTGTGGGCTGAGCAGCCCCTGGAGGGGCTGTGCTGGGCATCAGCAGCCGCTTTGCAGCCACTGGGCGCACAGCGCCTCAGCCCGCAGCGCTGCCCTGGGGCGCACTCCGTGCCAGTGAAGAAAGTTTCCTGGAGATCTTGTTCCCAACTACTGTCATCCCAGAGAGGCTCCAAAATCCTCCTTCCACTTTCCCCGCAGAGTTTCAGTAATAAACAGCAAGGAGCTTTTAGGTGGTGCTAGCTACATCCTGAGGCTTCATCAACCCCCTGCGCTTCAGGTGGGAAAATGGTACCATAAGGGTGCATACCATAAGGATCCTTACCATAAGGATCTCCTTTTCAGATGTGAAATGTTCTTTAAGATTTTTAACCTCCAGTAAAGAAGAATAAAGAAAACTCTTTTG
Organism: Lonchura striata; assembly: GCF_050655825.1. Taxonomy (NCBI): domain Eukaryota; kingdom Metazoa; phylum Chordata; class Aves; order Passeriformes; family Estrildidae; genus Lonchura; species Lonchura striata. Next base: position 20,204,447 of record NC_140704.1, on the reverse strand, counting down.
TTCTGTTGAGAGGATTTCTGGAGAAGTGATGTGTGCTTTTGGAAGTGCAATAAGATAGACATATAGACATTATCAACCCTCAATGTCCTGAAGAGACTGAAGTCCACCCTCCAGAAGTCCAAGGCAGAGGTTTTATTGATATCCCTTCTTTATTCCACAGAGGATCAAAAACTCTTTATCATTTTTTGTCTGCTGTGCCCAAGATGAGCTCTGAGCACCAAGTCTCCCACATCTCTGTTTGTAAACAGCAGTTCTAGGGGGGCACCATCTCTGGAAGGCTTGTCTGCCAGCTGTGTCTGGAATTTATGTTCCACACACTCCAGGAACTTCATATACTTTCTCCTCTTCTCTGTGCTGAGTTTCCAGAGTTCCAGCAAGTTAAGGTCTCCCAAAAAAACTTCACCTTGGTTTTTTTCAAGGCAAAAAATATACAAAGTTAAATGTAATGAATTAAATTTCTTCTTAATGTAATTTACAGCGCTGAGGTTGAATAGCACAGATACCTATTACCTGCCATTGGAGTGGCTGAATCATGAGGTAGTCATGGCACTTACACTATCCACTGTTTTTTGGGTTTTGTAATCACTTATTATTCTGTTTGTTTTTTTTTTTTAATAAGCCTACTTTATTATTGTAATTGAGCCTAAACCTTAATAATGGAATTTTCTTGTTTAGGTCCATTGCCATTGTTTAGCAAAAAATACAAATTTTTGCATCTTGGAGAAACATTAGATCACAGAGCTATGAGTGCAAAGCACAGTTTGTTATTCTGTGAGACAGGAATCTGTCCATCATGTTGAACTGGCTTCTAAATTGCACCCTTTCCAACACACATTACAAATGGCACTCACAGGGTTTGTATTTCTCATGGGTGCTTTGCTGAAAGAACAGGAACTGTCACAGTCTGTAAGAACCATGGGTCTGCTCTGTTGTATTCTAATAATATGGATTTTCACAATTAATACTTTGTTAATATTTACAAAGGAGAGGATATATTCAATTTTGGAGCCAATACTATATTGCATACCCTCTAACAGTAAAGTAAATACACATTTCAGCGTAATTTTTTATATTAAAAAAGTTATGTTTAACTAGTCTGCTTAATTAAAAATTAAATCACCCAAGGCACTACAGCATTGAGAAAAGCTGTCTGAAACTGTTTCTGTAGGAGTCAAAATTGAAATGGAGGGCAACATATGGAGGGCATATGCTTCTGTTCTACCTCATTCATTGTTTTTTTGTTATTGTTATATGTGAGCTAATGAAAATGAAAGACCTCTAATCTAGATAATTGAGCCTAGTCATCCAAGATGTATTGAGAGTCTGACATCTGGAAACATCAGGGTTTATTAAAATGATTTTAAATGGTTATGGTTTAAAGGACGCTACTAAGACTGCTGGACTGTTTTCAAAGTTAGTCTTTGGTCTTAAAATATGTCCATGTGGATAGTATTGAACATAGGTATGCAGACAGATGCTCATTGGATATCTAGTAACATGTAGCCCAGAGGTTGTTCTTAAAAAACTAAGGTGTTTTTTTTTTTTTATAAGTCATAATTAAGTTGCTTCTTTGTATCACTGTTATCTAGGGAAAACAGAAAAGTCATAGTAACCACAGAAGTCACAGTTCATCACTGAGTCACACATCATGTGTTCTTGAGCAGAAAATGTTATTTGCACCATGCTGGAAGAAATAATTTTAAGTTATTGACTGGACTACATTTAACTATATTATTTCAGGTGTGTCTTGATAATTTAGGGTATAGTTTTACTTTCTGTAGTTATGTAGCTACTAACGTAGCAATTAACATAGTCTTTACAGATTAAGTATTTTTCATTTATTTCTTACACCTTGAGCCAGTTTATACTATTTTAGTTAAGTGACTTTTTAATACATCTGAAAACTAACAAAAAAAAATATATTGAGGGTTTTCTTAAGGACGCTTAAAAGACTCCAAGACCCTTTATAAAGCCTTTGTAGTTTATGTAGAAGACTGCTTCCTACAGAGATTTCCTTTATATGTCAAGGAAGGCTGTTGCATTTCTATCTTTCTGGTTGTCTTTATCCCCCTTCAGCAAAAGTGAGACATCTTTCGTTTCTTTGTTTGTGATGAGCTGTACTGGCTTTTGAAAACCCAAAGAATATTGCCTGCAGTAGGACTGCAGGATGTCTTTATAGGGTCAGAAAAGGAGCAAGAGCTTATTGGTACATCTTCGGGGAGAGACATCTAGTGTCTGGTTGCACATTAGCATGGAAATAACCTCTGTATTTTTTTTTTTTTTCCTTAAAGAAAGGTTAGACTCAAAATTGCACCTTAAGAGCAAAACCACAAAATTATGCCCGTGGGATTTGTGTGGTTTAGGTCAGTGTTTACTGCAGGCAAAGTATTACCAGTAGTGCAGGGATTTTGTTTTTAAGAGATACTTAATGTAGCAGTGCTTTATAATTAACTGTAAAGATAGGTTTCTCTTATATTTGTCACAGTAGAATGTGGTCTTAGGTATACATGTATTTCTAGAAGTTAAAGTTTCTCTGTTGAAGAGTTGAGTCAAAAGTGGAATGAAGCTGCTCACAAAATTATGTTTATTAGTGAAATGAAGCTGCTCATGAAATTATGTTTATTACATCTTTGCTGAAAATGGTTGTTGGTCCAAATAATTTTCTTCTGAGTGTGAAATTGACATTAGTGGCTCAGCATGCTATGAATATTAACTGAAAAGCCTTTTTATCAGTTTGTTGATTAATATGTTTTATTTATTCTTAAGTGATAAAGTTCTGGTTGATTTTACTAATGGTTTTCTTCTGTTTTTTCCTTTCTTTCTGCCTTTGTACTTCTTCTAAAAATTACTTTGCAATCCCTTTGGAACACATGCTTTGCTCTGTTTGAGTTCCTTGAAGTACTGTGCACAGTTGGAGGCAATGAAAATTATCAAGTATTACAAATAATCTCTCAAGTAATATTCTAGATGGTGAAAAGTAGACTGAAAATTAAAAGATTAAAATAAGGTGGTGTGTTGGGTTTTTTTTTTATGTTTTGGTAGAAGTCTTTGGGTGTGATTTTCTGTTTGTTCTGGTTGTTTGGGTTTTGTTTGGTTTGTTTTGTTTAAGGAAAAGAAACGGAAAATATATTTTTAACTTAAAAGGGAAAGGAGAAATATTCTTATTTGTTTTCTTCCAGAATTCTGGAGCTGTTTTGGGTTAATTTTAGCATTCCCACCATTGCTTAGCTGTTACAATTTCTATGTAAGATATAGCAAACAGAACTAAATTCCAAATCAAACTCACAGGAAACAAAACTTGCTTTGCTATATTGTAACAAAAATGGTGCTTATACTATAGAGATTCCTAGTAGCAATTAAATCTATGCAATTTGCTGGAGCATAATATAAATTCAAACAGGAAGTCTATAAACGTGCTTGACAACTAATTACTTCATTCAAGAGAAAACTGCCTTGTCCTTTGTTTGATGCCAGAGCCATTCTTGCCTATTGTGCGTGTGGCAGCAGCTGTATAAAACCATTTCCTACGCTGTGAATGCAGTTAATTGCTGCAGATATCGTTTCCCTTGGTGGAAGAAAACCCCCCGTGCCATCTGAAGGGGATAGGAGAAAAGGAAAAAGAAGTCCTTCAGGACTGGAACTGTAATTGTGGGCTTGTTTTCTCCAGTCTTTGTCAAGGTAGTTTGGCTCTGAGAATGTAAGGCTGTCGGTGAGTTGCTGTCCTTGTGATGTGACATTTGGGGACAGATGCTCATCTCCATCAGTCACTGGTGGCGAGGAGTGCTCTTGCTTGCTCTCAGGCATAGGGGTGTGTTGAGAATCGTTTTTTGTGAGATGCCTCTTTCTCCACAGTGTGGGCCTGTTTGCCACTTTATTAGCAGTCACTTCTGCATTTAATTTGCTGAGGGAAGTGATAGCTTAGTGTACTCAAGGCACATCCTCTTTCACCTACCCTGCAAAAGTCTCAAGCTGCTCATAATGTGAAGGATGTATTGGACTCTTTCTTCCTAGTTCCTGTTTACTCTCCTTGCTTTCCTGAAGTTGAAAATCAGGGAATAGACTAATGTATAGATTTTACCCTCTGTCCTTGTTTTTCTTTATTTTTTTAGCATTTTCTACCTATAAAATGGTTGTAAGAGTGGGTAGATATGTAAAACAACACTTTCCAATCTGATTATTAGTTTTTCCTTTAGGAGTCACAGTTGAATTGTGTTTCAAAGGAGAAAGAGCTGTAAATTCATAACTAGTTTCAATCCCTGGTATAAAAAAAGTAAAGCTGTAAAATATTTCCATTCCCCTTCTGAATATTGTGGGTTTTTTTTTTAAAAACAGCTAATTAACATACCATGTTGATTATTTGTGTCACGTTACAGACAAGCTGGAGAGCATGGCTAGGCATAAGATGTACAAACTTTCCTGTGTCCATTGATCCTGGACAAATAGAATTTGGGACACATCTTTCTGACTCATTTCATCTGTGAATGAAACCAAGCTGGTAATTGTCCAGGAGCAGGCATTTGGTGTGTGCCACATGATAGTGGCCTGTTACCAAGTGTCACAACTTACCTGATGCTATGCAGGAACACATCTACAATTGATCTGAATCCAGCTGCACTCTTTGCTAATACAATTTATGTGCTCTATTGTAACCAAAGCAATATGCAGTCATAGTCTAAATCAGCCGTTTTGTAAATTAAGTAAACTGCACTACTAATCCTCCGTGGAAAAACAATGTGAATATAAGATTGGTCGTGGAAGATTATTTTTGTCTTCTGGTTCTGCTTCCAAAACTCATTAATTATTGCATGCAGTTAGGTGACACCTTACTTCTGCCCTCTGCAATATGTGAAGAAAATTCTGTCAAGCCTATGATAATTATCTTTTTTGTATGAGGAAAAGTTCTAAAATGAGTGAATGATGTCAAGTGATGGCAGAAAGCAAGATTTATGTAACTGCTTGTAGTGACCTGGTAAAGTTGTGATGAGAAGAGCAGAAGTACTGTATAGCTTTTTAAAAGAGCTATAGCATACATTTATGGAAGAGATTGTCCTCAAGTAGGGATAGACACTCCTGAATTAGCAGAAATTAAGGTTTTTATGCACTGTGAAGAGTAGGTGAGAGACTGAAGGGGAGAGCAGAACATCTTTTTGCATAAAGATTTGTTCTGTTTTGACTTTCATGAAGCAGAGCTTGAAATACCGGCGCTGTTGTATAGAACAGAAGTGTGAAAAGGTATGCTGGCCTCTCTTTGCTGTTTTTTAACCATTCATCACCAGCCTCAGTGGTGGTGTTGAACAGATTCTTGGGCTGCCCCAGGCCTTCTTCCAGGGATAATTTAAAGTGGGGTAAGCTGGACCATCTGCTTCAGAAGCAGGTCCCAGTTCTGGAACTCCTGTGGATTTTAGCAGGGGTGCAGCAGTGCCAGGGACTGTGCCGGGCAGCTCATGGTGAGGGGGAGACGTGTCCTGTCCCCAGCTCTCCTGTCACTCCAGCAGCCACTTTCCATCCAGGCCAGACTGCTGGCAGGTGTGGGAGGGGCCCTTTGTTTGTTCATCTGGGAAGGATATCAGTGCCAGTTCCCAGTCTTTCCCTGGGGAGGGCATGGTAGGCAGTTGGAAAGCATTTGGCTGGCTGACAGCAAAGCCCTACCGGATATTAAGCTATATAGTAAATTAGTGAAGCACAGGAAAGTTTAAATTCTGGCTTTGAAACAAAGTTCTTGCTTTCAAGGCACACCATATTTTTATTTTATTTCATTTTAATATAGCAGTATAAGAATACAGAAACTAAACATTTTGTTACAGATCAAACAAAAGGTTTGGAGTTCTTAATGCATTATTTTGTGAACTGTTTATCTGTATAATAGGTTTGATTTTTCCTTTTATTAGAACCAAATTTACTTTCTTAATCTGTAGCAGTTCAAAAATTATTTTATAAAGGTCTTGGTTTGAATCCTGACACATTTTTTGTTATTTGCTCGCATTGCTTTCCAGAATGGAACTTCTATTTTTTGGTTATTTTAGTCACCATTTAATGTCAATCAATGTACTCATTTCAGGATTCAAAATGGCATCTACAAGGAAATGTAAAAGTATTAGCAACACAGAACACTTCAGTTCAATTTCTATATTATACTTTTATTTGCAACTGGTAGCCGTTTTGAACTGATTATGCCTTTAGAAAAAAATTATAGTGGCATGCTGCATTTCACAATGATGAGCTGTATTCTTTATGATTTATACATTGCATGGCTATAAAGCCTGCACTCCCTCTTCTGCTACTCTTTCCTTATTCCAATCTGTTTGAACTTCTGATCACTCTGTTATCAAAACAACATGCCATCCAAACAGAGGAGCCAAGATTAGTCAGGCTTAAGTTATCATGTATGGAGTCTGTCTCAGGAGACAGGGGCTTCCTGACACCGCATCAGGTTTCAAGCAAAGTAGGACTGCAAGGTCTAAAGTGTTTTCATTTCCAGTGAAATGCTTTGGTGCCATCTGAATTCTTCCGAGCAACAAGTAGCTGGAGGAAGTAGAGATTTCATTAGTTAATACCCCAGGGATGTCTTATTTGAGTTCATGAGATGTGCCATCTGGAAATTCTTGTTCATTCACATGTTGCATCCTTTTTTGGACACTGAAGAGATCCAAGGTGCTTTATTTTAGTTGCTTTGGAACTGCCTAAAATAAAATGGGGAGAAATATTTGAAAGTCTCTATTATAAATAAATAAATAATTTAAAAATCCGTTTCCATCAGAGTTGCTCAGGTTACCCGTCTTTGCTATGAAACCAGTCCAAGCTTTCCTGCTATGTTCTAAGTACTGCCTCTTTTTCTTCTACTTTTCATCCATTTATCCTTTAAAATTCCTAAGAAGTCACCTTCAGAAGCATATCCTTCTCTGTCCCTCTCTTTTTATTCTGCCCCTCAGCCTTTACCCAGCAGAGTGTTCAGTGTGGTCCGTGGGAACTTTGGGAACATAGCCAACTCCAGACAAGAATACTTAGCACAACCACTGTAACATTTTCATCCTTGTAGTTGTCTTGTTTTGTCATGGGATAAGTTTGCTAGGACGAAACTTGAGGTCTCCTGGTTCAGTTGTGTTTTGCTTGCCAAATGCTAATTTGGGAAAAGTCTCTGATTTGGCAGAGCCCAAAAGGAGGCAGAGGTGTACCTTGTGGTTCGCTGTCTCTCTCTGCCTCCTACCCATGACCCAGCCTTGGAGCTCAAGGATTTCTGGGCTTTCATTGCCTGGGGTGTGGAAGCTGCCCACAGAGACAAGGGCTGGGGAAGCCACATCCCCACATCCCCCCACTGGCAAAGCTCAGAGAGTGCCACAAAACTGGTAGTAATGTGTGGTTTTTTCCACTTGCCATTGCGTAATGCAGACATTCTTTTTCAGGTCTTGGGTCATTTTGGAGAAGGAAGAATGTTTTGAATTACTTTAATGAAGTGTACTGAAATTTTAGTAATAAAGTAGGATTTATTTTGCTGTTTCAAAATCTATTCAAATATATTTAGCCTTAGTTACTAAGGGATTTTGTCCAAAATTGAGGCCCTTTGTGTAATGGTTGCCATGTTTATCCCTCAGTGTTTCCTATAGAACCTACAGTTTCTTTTTACTTGGCTACTCATTTAAGCAAAGCTGTAGGAAATTAATGCTTAATGAGGTAAAATACTACCAAAACTGGCAAATGAGCCCAGTACAAAGAGGGAGACATAAGTTTTATTAGGAAACTACTCTGAAAGGTGATTTTTTGTCCTGTTTGGTTGGAAGTAGTGAAATATTGCCCATAATTTGCAGAAAATCCACTCATATTGCATCAGCTGCTTTTATTGTACTAGACTTATTTTCCTAGAAAAAAATTTGTTTTAAATAAGCTGGGATATATACATTAAAAAAGAATTTTGTGAGTTTTTTGCTTGGTTTTGTAAGAAAGAATTAACACTGGGTCCTCTGATCTTCTTAAAAAATGTAGTTTTTTGTTGCATTTGAACATCTCCATTCCTTATATTATGGTTTGTCAATTCACTACACCAATCAGTAGTAATATATTAGACAGCTGTTTTCCAAGAGTCCAACAAGTTTGGTAATTATAAAGTGAATATTTGAAGAAGGCTTTGGAAGTTAGTGAGATGGTTGTAAGAGGCAAGTATTGTGCTTTTTTAAAAATGTTTTTATATTTACTTTTTCATAGCAGTGCGTTCTTAAAATGTTGCAGCATCTGAATATCTGTAAAAGCTTCACAAAACATTTGTAAACCATTGACTAATTGTCTTTTGAATACATTTATTCTTTGGTTAGTAATAAGGACAAATTTAGAAAAGTAGACTTCTTTAAATAAAAGTTACAATGGTTGTGTCCTTGCTCACAATACAGAAGTAGCTTAGCATTATTTTCCTATTGCTTTTTAGAAGCTGAACATTAAGTAGTATAAGAAATGGACATTATAAGTTCTTTCTTTAAGCAAAAAGACTACTGCGAGTTAAGCTTAGGCAAAATTCTGTGATATTTTTTGTACTTAGTGTTTGTAGAATCAGAGGATGATGGAAGCAGGAAGGCATAACTGGAGATCATGGAGACCCAGCTAGAGCTGTTTGCTCAGGGCCATTCCAGGAGGGTTTTGAGTATATCCAGGGATGAAGACTGCATAGCCTCCCCAGGAAACCTGCTAAAAGTGCTTGACCACCCTCACTGTAAAACAGCTTTCTAATAATTAATTGAAATTATCTGTATTTCAGTTTGTGCCCATTGCCTCTTGTCCTGTCATGGGGCATCACTGAGTTGCTGGTGCTTTTTATAATGTCACTTTGGGTAGGTAAAGATATGGATAAAGTCTCTTCTCCAGGCTGAGCATTACCAACTTTCTGTCTCTTTCATGTAAGGTGATCCAAGCCATTCCTCATCTTCATGGCCCTTGGCTGGATTCACTCTAGTATGTCCCTGTATGTCTTGATGATGCTGTGTTTCTCTGGACAAGAACATTTTCTGAAAAAATGAAGGTTTGCAAGATCATACCCTGTTTAAAGGGTGTGATGAACTCTGCACCTCATCAAGGTGCTGTGAGTGAGTGATTTGGAGCCCTCTTGAGATACAGGGACTCATACTGGGCCCTCACTGTGGACATTATTGTAAGGTGCTTCCAGGTGAACTGTCAGCAGACTCCTGCTTTTTTGGGGGCTGAAAAACAAAGGTAGCCAGCTGTGGGAGTATCTTGCTCTGTTTCTCATGCTCCAGAAACTGGACTGCTCAAATGTGCTTAGCTGGAACCTTGTTCTTTTGTTCCTCCTTTATCACCCCCTCCTCCTTCCTCACATTGTGCTTTGGATGAGAGACTTGCAGCAGTTTAGGTTAAAAACTCTGCACTTCTGGCTGCTTCTTTTAGCCTCTCCTGTGCCACAGAAGCTCAAAGATTTTATAGCTGCCTCACTGTGATCAGTGGTTCCCTGACATGTCAGATGACACACATCTAGGAATGGGAGTGGATGCTACTGAGCAAAAATACATTCCACACCTACTGCGTGTAGCTGGTAACGTTCCAAGGGGGGAGTGCTCACTGCTTTGGAATGACTCGTCCTTGGTCTGGTTTATGGTTTTCTTTCCTCCTTATTCTGAGAGGGATGTTTCTTAATGACTGTCATTTAAAAGAAAATGCAAACTAAATAGTGATGATACTCAGCATTAGATCTTCCCCCTTTACTATAAAGAATGCCATTAAAACTGTTGAGCATTTACTATCTGCAGTGGTTGTCTCAGATTCCTTCTTTTCTTCAGCCTCTCTCTCTTGCAATGCTGGAGCCCCAGTGGCTTGTAGAGAGCTTGATATGATAAGAAGAACATTGGAACACACACTCAGTACAGTATGTTTATCATTTTCTGGCTGGTTAGCTAGTTTAGTTTAGTCAAAATCCTTAACTGTGGAGCTCACAATACTTCTGTCTTGGAGCTAAGCAGATCTTTCCCATGAAACAGGAAAGAACAAGTCAGGATCATCCTGCCTTTATTCGCTCTGGACACTTCAGCTTCCTGGTGTTTATTTTTTTTTTTTGTAGAGGCTCAGTATTTCTTTGGGAACCATAGAACAGGAGAGCTCTTCTTCCAAACTCTTGTCTTTGAGTTCCAGATGAGTCAGATGGGGTTTGCTTTGCAGTATATTTGCAGAGAGTTTATAGATCAACTAATGTTGATTTCATGTCACTTTTAGCTGTATTGGAGGTACCACTGATTCCAGTACCGTGGGATGTGTAAGTTAGACAGCACGGAGTTTAACTTAAAGCATGAATCAACAAGCAGAGGTGCTGAAATAAAGAGAAAAAGTAAGACCTAGCCAGAAAAGATTAGGAAGAAAGTATTAAAAGAAAATCTTTAAAGACTGTCTCTCTTTGTAAAGTATTTGCTGAAAATTAACCAGCTGGAGAGTGACTGTGCTGGTTTGAAAGGCAGGAAAGCAGCTTTTATATCAAGAAACATAAGGAGTAATGTGTCTTCTGTAAGTTAGCATTACTGTACCTGCTGTCAAGTCAGAAGACACCGTATGTGCTAGTAGGTATTCGCTCCTAAAGTTAAAATTTATATTCAGTATTTTTTTTGTTGCTCAGTGCAATAATTACTTCATTTGATTTCAAGAACATTCACTAAAATTTTACCATCTTTTAAGGATTTGAATAAATGGATGAAGCAGTTTAAATTCCTTACAGATAATGTAATAAAATAGGTTTATGATTACTGAATTTAATTTTTCCTTTACACTTCTTTATTTTTCTGTGACATTTTTTAAAATAAGCCTTTTGTATTCAAATAGCAAGATACAGCCGTTTCAAGCATTTGGTTCTTTGGCCAACTTTGCCACCTAGCGGCTGTAATTAAATAGAACAGCTCGTTTTCTGTGTTTTCAAGAAAGGTAATGTAGCACAGTACTGCTGCCTTTTTTTTCTTTGCATTGAATTATTCGAGGATTTTTAAAATTAGCATAATATTCAGATGCAACGGAAGCCACTCATAATATGTTATGAAAATAAGCGATCTATTTTCTGATTTTTAAAGCTTAGTATGCAAGTACAGGAGAGTTCAATACTTTCTTTTTCCTTTTTTTTAAAAAAATGTAGTCTGCTCGCAATAGAATCGAAAGAAAAAAGCATCTCTGTTACAATCGCTTATGAAAGGATGTAATTTTATGTCTCTGTTTTTATCTACTGTGAATTGTTTTTCCTTTAATATCTCTGTGGCATATATAAAACAAATGATCCATTAGCTATCATCCCTATATTGTAGAGAGGAGAAACCTGCACCTGCAGTGCTTGTGCTTCTATTGTGCTTTATAGGCAGACTGAGTCTGCAGTAGGAGTAATAAAGATTGCATAAGTATTGTTAACTCCTCTTCCACTTGCTCCTAGTTCTGATACAGAACCAGGTCCAAAGGAAGTAGAAATTAATCTGGCTGGAATTTGTAATTTTGTATGTTGTAGTTCCTGTATTTCTGTGAAATTCTGTTAAAATAGAAACTCTGTAGCAGCTGTTTCCTCAGTCTTCCTACCATGGGATGCTGTGAACAGCTGTAGTAGGCAAGAAATGTGTGGTGGGTGCAGTGATGAGCCTGGACAGTGTGGACAGTGGTCCATCTGATGTTTTCTCTCTGGATTGCACAAAGCCACAGGCAAGGCAGTTCCTCAGTTTGTATGTAATCCTCTTCCTCCACCCCCCACTTTTTTTTTTTTTTTTTTTTTAACCAGAAATGCTACCTTTTGGGTTTTTTTCTTCCTCATACACTTTGAGCTGACCTTGTTTACACTTAGTAGAAATTGGCATAAAGAAAGGTGTTGAGGGAAAATTAATTATTTCAATAGGGAAAAAAAAAAAAAAAGGCATTTTCATCCATAACATGACATTTGAAAATAACAGTGATATTTAATTTCGGAAAATATTATTACAGCAAATAGGTCTTTAGACATGAAATATTGTGAAATTATGAAATATTTCAATCTCTCTTGAAAGGTTCAAAGGGAAAAAATAGCTGTTGTCTGAGCAGCAGAGCTACAGAATCATGACTTTTTTTGCTCTATGTCCTTTTAAAGTCATATATCCCAATAATTCTTTCCAGGCAAGTGGAAACTTGTGCTCTGACTGTTTCAAAGTTATATGTGTGGTGACCTTCCACATACATAAGCATGATACAATATTGTGGTAAAGCATGAGATATTTTTTTATAATTTAATAGGATTTTGTAATTATCAAGGGTGTGTGTCTCTTACTTTATCTATCTTCTAGCAGTTGCCAAGTCTGTCAAAACAAAATATCCTTGAAATTTTTAGTATTTGAATTATATAGATGACAGGTGGAGAATCTGATGAGGTGGTGAAAGGGAGGAGGATCTGCTGCATGAAAGGAAGAATCACAGAATTAGATAAAGCTTTGTTCCTGAAGAAACCTTATCCAAAAAGCTATGGGAAAGGCTATCATGCATCTTGATCAAAATAGAGCCAAGATAGCATTCTGCATACAATGAGAAACTACAATAAGGAACTGAAACTAATAAGATATAGCATGGATATCTTCTTAATATTGCATAGCATTCATATTATCAGATTCAATGCAGAAAAATTATTTAACTTTTGGACCTTGTTCAATAAATCCCTAAAGTACAGGAACAAGTAGACATAAGAGCAGAAAAAAAAGGGAGGGGGTGGTGCAGATTGTCTTTAATGAGAAAGAAGCAAGTCCTTGTCTTTTGTGCCGGGGACAAGGGAGAGGTGCTGATAGTGTGTGAGATGGCATGAGAGATGACCTTCACATCAAGGAGAAAACAAGGATGGCTGGGTGTAGAAGTGCCAAATGTGCATTGCTAATGAGATTTTTGATAACATCTGTCTATGCATGATGTGACCTAAACTGGGGGTGGAACACTCTGAGCATTGTAGTTCTCAGGTGGAGACAGTAGGATTGGAGGCAAACTGAAGCAAAGGAGAGAGGATGCAACAGAGAAACACGGTGTGTTCAAACACCTGTCTGACAGGAAAACACAAAAAGCAGGCTGCCACTACAGAGGGTGATGGATCCAAGTGCAGAATCACAAGAAAAGAAACTGAAATACAGTTGATGTTTCTGGATAAAAAGAGACAGAATGAACTGCAGGCAAAGGGATCAATGAGACATAAAGAACTCAGCTGGCATGAAGAAAACATGTATTTGTAAGCAGAAATCCCTTAAAAAAAAAGACTAGGTAGTTGGATACCAGATCACATAAAATCTTCTCCTGCATGAAAGGTCCTTCTAGCACAGTAGTTTAACTGTAGTTAAATTTATGCTAGATAGAGAGTGTCTCAGAGAGCCTGTTGGCTTTTTGAGGGCCCTTGTTTTACTTGTTTTTCTGGAGGCTATATCCTTGCCCACTTGTATTTTTGTCAGTTTATGTGACTGCTGTCCTTGAATTTGTCCCCTCTTCTCCAGTAATATGTGTGGTACTGACAGTAGCAGAAAATCCCAGAATTTTATGCCTGATATTGTAAGAAGTATTTTGTTTGTTTGACTTTCTAGGAAATCAATTTCAAACAAGTCAAAGTTTAAACTATGACTTGCTGGTAGCAATTCTCTGACGTAAATCTGTATGAGAACAGCACAGCTTGGATGGTAGCTTGACAGATTCATATGAACCTAGGTTAGCAATCATCTGGAGGAAATTGTTTATTATCTGTCTTTGGAGAGCTTTTAACATTGAAAAATGAGCTTGAAAATATTGGCGTTTGCATTGCCCCTCTAGATTAACAGGCACAATGGGGTTTGCATACATTGCTTCTTTTCAGGATCAACTTTGAGGGACTGATTTATTAAAGGATTATTTTAAAATTATTTAACTTCTCTTTTCTCAGTTATTACATGTGCATAGATGTAAGCAAGATGTAAATATTGCTAATTATTACATGTAAACCAGCAAAAATAGCATAATGATAGATAACTAAATCAAAATACTTCAGCTTGAAAAGGTTTTGCTTTTACAGTCTGTTTAGAAATAGTTGCATGCAACTTCAGCAGCTTTATTAGAAAATAAAAGTTGAGCAATACAGCTCTGACATAGAGGCAGCCAGCCTGAAGCTCTCTTAATGAACATGGAGACTCCTTGGCTCTGATATTCTTTTCCAGAGAAAGGCTGGAAGAGACTAAGACATTTATAACATTAGTAAAAAGTCAACAACATTCTTTTCTGATGGAAGACAGGAAGGTGGGAGTCATATTTTGCAAAAGTTTATTGTCAGTGATTAAATTAGCAAACTGTTATTTAAAATCTGAATGCAGAGTTCTTGAGTTAGTATTGAGTATTTTTTAATATTAAATTTAGTTAGTTTTTTCCTGGACATTAGACATCATATATGGATGATACAGTAATCAGGTTGGAATACCATTAAAAAAGCAGCTGACTGAGGAACATTATTTTGGTCTTTCGAGCAGTGGAAGAGTTAGACATCAACAAAAGCAGGTTCTTGAAAAGCCTTGGGAGGAATTAAGTACAGCACATGGTCAATAAAATGTCATGTGAGAAAGCTGACACCGCTTGAGAGAAATCATATTATTTCCAGCAGTTTCTGAGAACCAGTTTTCCTTTTTTTTCCTTCTTCCTGTGTGTGATTTATTGCATAATACATAGGAAATGCTATGAAGAAGTTGTACAGTTTTTGAGAATCTCATACAGGTTTTTTACCTGTAACTTTGTAAGCAAAGTAAGTTTTTTTATTTGGTTTTGATTTTTGAGGAGGAAGGATTGCATCACTTTCTCTACAGTTCAGAAAACTGAGGGATTCAGAAACAGCTTATTCTGCCAAAAAGTCTGTGATGTTTTTGTTATGATTTCTCTGTCACCATAGACCCTTCCAGTTTAGCACCGATGCTTAAATACTTAAAATGCTTTTTTTTAGGTAACTGAGTGGCTTAAAATATCTCAAATCAGTTTCTCGGAAGTTCTTCATGTTAAATGGAAATAAATAAATTAATCTATTTAAAGACTGACCAATATGCCAAAAACATTTAGCTAAAAATAATATACTATACACAAACACTAACTCAGATAAACTGCTAAGAAGTGAGTCTGAATAGCTTTAAAAGGATTAAAATTAGAAGAAAATTAAACATTTTTATGTAAATTTAGGAATCTATTCACATACTTAGAATGAAGTTATTATTCAACTGGTAAAATCAGACCTAAATGTGTGTGTAAAGTTTTAGAGTGAGAGGCCTTTCTGAAGGACAGTGATTTGCACTGAGTATCCATACCACAAAGCTGACATCCCAGCAAACTGGATCTTAATAATCTTTAAAGATTCATGCTGATTAGGGAAAGTTTGTAGGGACTAGAAGAAAGCATATATAACCTAGGTGAGAACGGTGAGAAGAAGAAGGAGGATCTGAGGAGCTACAGGCTGATCACCTTTATTTTGATCCCTGTGGAAGTGCTGGAGCAAATCCTCTTGGAAACCTTGATTAAAGATATGAAGGATGTGGGTGACTGGGAGTAGTCAGAGTACATTTATACAAGGCAAAGGACAAATCTGGCTTCACCACCTTGACAGCTTTTTACAATGAGATGAATGGCTTGGAAGACAGGGGTAGGAGAGTGGATGCTGGTTATCCTGCCTCTGGTGAGGGTTTACAAGCTGTTTCCCAGCTGTTTCCTCATAGACAAAATGATGGAATGAGTAAGTGGATGGTGAAATGGACTGAAACTTGTCAGAACTGCCAGACTATACTGTGTTCAGCAGCATGAAATCCAGCCCAGACTAGAATATAGTCACTAGTTTTGTGCTCCTAGGGTAGTCCCGGAGCCGGTACAGTTTAACCTCTTTATTTAACAATCTGGGTGATTTATGCAGAGCATCCCCTCAGCAAGTTTGCTGAAGCTGCAAAACTGGGAGAAGTGGGTGATATATCAGAGGCTTATGCTGCCATCCACATGGACCTCAGCAGGCTGAAGGAATGGTCTGACAAGAGCTTTATGAAGTTCAACAAAGGGAAAAGCAATGTTCTCCACCCAGAAAAAATGGCCCCATGTACTGGTATAGACTGTGACTGACCATCTACAAAGCAACTTTGTAGGAAAAGCCCTGGAGTCCTGGTGGAGTCCACAGGAGCATGAGCCAGCAATGTGTCCTTGCAGCAAAGGCCACCAGCCTTCTAGGCTGTGTTGGGAAAAGTGCAGGTAGGAGAGCAGGTAGGAAAAGTGCAGGTAGGAGATGACCTCTGTCTGCTCAGCACTGGTGAGACACATCTGGAGTCTTCATCCAGTTCTGAGTTCCCTGGGACAAGAGGGACATGGACATTCTCGAGTGAGTCAATCCAAGAGCCAGAAGATACAGGTAATTGCAGTTACATGTAAGATAAAGCCTTTTTTTCCCCCTGTGGGGATGTTCAAGCACTTTGACAGTCTGCCCTGAGAACTTTAGGAGCCTTCATCCTTGGAGATAACTTGAAACTCAGATATGGCCCTGAGCAAGCTGTTGCAGCTGAGTTTGCTCTGACCAGGGAGTTGGACTCAATGATCTCCAGCAGTGCCTTCCCACCTCAATTTATCCTTTAATGGATAAATTGAAATAATAATGTGGTGGAACTTATCTGCAAAGGATGCTGAAAAATCCACCATAGGGTAGACAGTAATTTTTTCTGTGACTTTTTATAGAGGGTTTGGAGGAGGAGGTTGTGTCGTGTTTTTGGGGTTTTTTCATCCAGAAGAAGGATTCAGCATGGTTTTGTTTTGTCATTCCTCACCTCTGGACTGGATGCAATGCCATTTGAGGTAGCTAATAAGCAGTTCCTTGAGCTTGCTGGCACAGAACACTTCAGATCCATCTCATTATCTCTGGACAGTCACTTGATCACATTATGGAAGATCTGGCCGTGAGCTCCAGTTGGCTGTGAGCTGGCAGAGGCTGCACCCAGACAGTGCTGGTTAGCTGAAGAAGCCAATCCAAGTAAATGATAACACTTCTGTGACAGCCTCTTTTTCTTTCCTCACCCTTCAGTTTATATAACCTGTGTAATGAAGCACTTGAGGAGAATACAAATAGCTTTATCATTCATTTACCTTCTAAAGCTTCATTCCTATTTCACTTTTCATGCCAGCCTATTCATTTAATTTCAGATAAGAACTTTTGTCCTTTCTTCCATGCTCCTTCAGCATTGGAGGAGCTAAATCTAAAAATTGAAAAATTAGGCTCACTGGTTACTTCAAAACAATTCAAATTTTCTCCTTATTTATTTTACATGTTAGTATATATTTCACTGTCTTTTCCTGCTTCCCAAGTGTCTGTACAAGTCTTCTAAATGTTTTTTGTGTCTGATAAGCTCCCTTTTTGAAGGTGCTATCATTTTGCCCTGTATGCAAAAACAAAATCAATCCCCAAGTACATTAACCTTGGCATTGTCTTAATGATAATGGCTAACTAAAGGGTCATTTCAAAAGCATAAGATTCGTGGATTTTTTTTTTTTTTCCTGTTAGAGCAGGGAAAAAAAGAACCTTTTACTGGCTTGGTATATTTTTGTCTTTTTAGTGAGATTTTCAGATGGTTTTTTTTGTTTGTTTGTTTGTTTTTTTTTTTGTTTTTTTTTTTTTTGTGTGTTTTGTTAGATGCCTTGTTACAATTTCAGTTTAAGGTAGCATGGAGGTCTTTTTGTTTAACAGAATATATAAGTGGCTTGAGTCTGTATTCACTCCATTGTCCTATGAGGACTGTGGCAAAGTCATATTTGCTGAACATTAAATTTTACCGGATTTCAATTAGATGAGTTTGACTTGTGTCCCTTCTATCCCCATATAGTCATCCTTTCCTTGCCTCTCCATAAAAAGCAATGCAGACTCACACTTAAAAAATTGTCTTTGGTAATTGTTTGACGCAGAGTCATGACAAAGTATTTTAGTAATTTGGAGTAGGAAGAGAGAGAGACAACCAAACCATTTTCCTGCCTGTGTTGAAAGGAGAGATTTACTGGTTAAATTATGAAGTCTTTGGTTGTGAGAATAGTTGCAGACTAATTTGAGTAAGAGTTCTGATACTGGTTTTGTAAGAGATGCTTGTTGTTGCCAGGAGTCTTATTTATGAATTTCAGGAAGAGTTAAAAACATGGATGGATTTATGTTCCTCAGAAACAATTGAAACTTCTAAAATTAATTGCTACCTTTTGTATTGTTTCTTTACTAGTGCAAGAAACACTTATGTGAAGCCAATATTATTGATCATTTCCAAATAAGTTTTGTAAATCTTTAAAACAAGTTGAATGTGTAACATATAGCTGATGCATGGTTTTTATTTTTGTGTTATGTCCAGATCTTCCCAAAGAGTAAAATATAGTCATCATAAGGAGAGAATTTAGAGAACTGATATTTACATACATATGTAAGCTACTGCTGCATTATTCTGTCTAGCTTTATTTCATTAGCTATTTCAAAATACATTACTATCCTTTTTATGGTAATATTCAGCATATCCTACTTCAAAATGCTTTGTTCTTCCTGCTAGTTATCACTACTGCTATTATTAATGGTTTTATTGGAATAACAGTAAGCAGTCCTGATCAGAAGAGATTAATGATCTGCGTTGCTTAGATCTGGTATTCTGCTTTTGAACTGTGGAATTGCTACAAGGACACTTCCTCATGGGTCACTGGGAAGTACCAAATTCTCTTCTGCTAAAGATAAATCATATATATCAGTCTGTGTGGTAGGAGGTAAAATAAAGATAACTTAGATTTAGGTGTATATATTAGGTCCTTATACCCATAATTTCCTGGTTTTAATTTTATTAGTCTTATTATATTTTTTTACGATGCTGAGAGCATCTGCAGGTCCAGCTGAGATGAGTTATCAGCAATATATCTTCACTAACAACTGTGGCTTTACACCAAAAGTACATTTGACTAAAAAAGACCAGTTGGCTCAGTGGTGTCCATAGGAATGGATGGTTGTTAGTTGGACTGGAAAAAATTCTATCAAAAAAACCCCACCCAAACCAGTCAACCTGGTGATATTTAAATGCCTAAACAGTCATTCCTGTCCCCAAAGACACAGACATGCTTAGCAGCACTGATTTTTATTAAGAGGGATGTTGCACATGAAAAAGAAGTGTACTTGACATTGGCAGGAGGTGAATTTTGGTTGCCAGACTTTGGGCTTGTAAATGTTAACTCTCTTTATTATGTGATTTCATCACACTGTCAGAGGGCTTCCTACTTCACTGGGCAGACTGCTTACCTTACTCTGGAATAAAACTCTGACCATTCAACTGCCTTGAGTATCTGATAATATTTTGCCCACACACAGATAGCTTGCCTTCTTTGGAGTCCCCTCTTTCAAGCTGAAATCCAAACCAATCTCTGCGGAGTACCAACTTCCTTTTTTTTACCTTTTTGGGAAGATTTAACCCTTTCATTAGTCATCATATCAGAGCCTACATAAAGACAGGATAGCAATAGCTTGTATAATCTCTATTTTTCTCATTGCTACTTAAAATAATATAATAGTATAATAATACTTGTAGTTAATATTACAAGTACTATTTTATTGAGTATTATTTTGGTAATGATAACTATCATTTTATTAATAATTATTTTAATCCCATTGCTTATCCTAGTTTTTGGCAAAAAGCCAGTGCTGAAAGAGTTAAGTATACCTTAGTGTTAAAAAAAGTGCCTCATGTATTCATCTGACAGGAGATAAACAATACTGGAGACATTTGAGACTCTTAGACCACTGTCATAAAGTAGTGAAGGATGGAGTTTTAAGATATAATGTTGCTATTAAGCCTTTTAAGTATTGGAATATTCAGTATCTCCCATAAGAAAAGTGATGAACTGTGACCATAAACAGGTTAATTTAATCTGATCTGATTTCAGAAGTGTCCCCTTATTGCTTTAAGGATAGAAATTTTTCATTATATTTGTCTTTTCAAAGTAATTTTCTGTAAGTCTCAATTATCCAAGTATTTAATTAGTTCTCTAAGTACATATTCAGAGTTTTAATGTTCTCTTGAGTTCTTTTTGTAAACAGTGTCAGCAGAGGAGACTGTGCCTCTGATGCAAGTCAGGTAGCAAGGCCACTCAGCAGTCCTGCCTACAATTCATGTGAGACACGTCTCACCAGACAAAGCATCTGCCTGTTTGGAGAGTGCTTCTGTAGTCTTGCAGATCCAAAGTGAATTCAAGTCTAGGCTCCGTCATTTTTCCAGGCTGTTGGGAAGGGCTCAGTAACAAATCAGATGTGCCTAAGATAGAGCAGAGGTAACGCTGAAGCAAGGATGCTATTGCTGGTTTGTGCATTGGGAAGAAAGCTCTAATAGCAGCAGCAGCAGCAATAACAACACCAGCAGCGGCAGCAGCGGCAGCAAGAGACCTTCGGAAAGCCAGGGTTGCAGTAGTCTGAGATATAAAGATCCTGTTACATCTGTGTCTCTCCTAAGTTCAGAATGGTTTGTACAAACCTTACGCCACGTGTTGTAAAGGATGTACAGGAATATGGAATTTTCTTTGTAATAACTGGATGCTGAGGAAATAAAGACGTGCTTCTGGGTTTTTGTTGTTGGGGGTTTTTTTTCTGCCTTTCTTTTTAAATCATCGGAAACAGAAGAGATTGATTTCCTCAGAGAAAGTAAGTCTCATCTGTCTTCACAATAATTTAAAGGGATAGTTTCGGAGCTGAAGGGTGACTATTTTGCTACCTGTTCCCTTGCACCTGGGACTGAGAAGTGAAGAGAAATGGACAGTGTCTCAGAGGAGACAGGAATGACCGAAGCTCGGTGAAAGCACACACTGATTGTTGTCTGCTGTCCTCTTCATGCAGTGCTGTGGGCTGGTGCACCGACGGCGAGTACGGGTTTCCTATGTAAGTTTGCATTTGTATTAGAATGATGCTGACTTGTATGTTCCACTCCTAGTATATTAGATGATATGGTATGACTGAGGCAGGTATTTAATGCATAGCTGAATGACTGACAAGAGTGCTA
Source organism: Lonchura striata (assembly GCF_050655825.1). NCBI lineage: Eukaryota > Metazoa > Chordata > Aves > Passeriformes > Estrildidae > Lonchura > Lonchura striata. The sequence continues at coordinate 20,183,475 of NC_140704.1, read as the reverse complement.
AGTACCTGTGAAGTAAGTTTTTACATCCCAAAGACACAAGGATCTTTTTAACAGGTATGAGTCTTGTCATCTAGTTTCTTGTAACTTGTTCATATTCTCAAGGATGTGTGGTTGTTTTTTTTTTTTTTTGGTGTTTTGGTTTTTTTTTTTTTTAATTAATGATCTGTAGTATTAAAAGACTGGAAGTCTGACCATTCTGACTTCTTTTTTTTTTTTAAATTGTATTTATCATGCTAGTAGCTCTTTGTAAATGGAGTTATTAGAAAAGAACATCTCTACTTATACATATGTGATAACTGAAAATCAATTAAAGTTATAAGCAATTATGAACTAGGAAAAAAATTATTGGAAAGACCCTGAGGAAATATATAAATAATCTTGTGAGGTGTTTCTTTTGAAAAAGAGCAGTAGTACAGTGGCAGAAGTATAGCCTGATGTTTTGCATTATGTATTTGCCTTCCAGAACAGGGTGTTCCAATACCCAGGTATGATATGACTGCTCTGTCTTGCAAGATGGCTGTCTCCAATAAATTCCACAAGGAAGGCCAGTATCAAAGCTTAAGTATTAGTAATGAAAAAGATGAAATACTAGCTGAAATATATCTGAATTATGCTCAGCTGACATGATAACCCTCAAGTAATTAATTTATGTTTTAACATTCCTCTTCTATTCTTCTGTTCAGTTGTCAGGATAAGAAATAAGAGGTCACAATGATGAGGATAAGCTGCAAATTGAAATTGCTGAGTGTTAGCAACAAGCAGCTTGTAGCTTGTTGCACAAGAAAAGAGCAAAGGTATTAGGACATACAGTTCTGTTCTCAAAATTACTGTGCATTTCTTTGTGTCATAGAATGGTCTTTTAGAAATGCTTGAAAATTGATCACAGAGCAAGCGAGGTCATAAATAGGTGCAATCTAAGTCAAAGTTTGTGCAGGGGATTGAAGGAGAGAAATCAATTCTTAAAAAACCCTAAATCTCTCCTTCAGAACAAATTGCAGAGATGCAAACAACTGGAGATGTGAATGTGATCATAGTTGATTTGCACAAAGATAATTTGGCTTTGGGTGGTTTTTGTTCTCACTGCTGCAACAGTTGATACTGTAAGAAGCAGGCAGAAGTATGGAGTATCAGATGAGATAAAGGAAAGAACTTAAACTGTACTGTGTTTTGTATAAACTATGCAAATCACAATATATAGTTACTTTTAACCATCAATTCAGTATAAAATCAAAATTTGGATATCACTTATGCAGATACTTACTTGATAATATTCCCACAATTGTACACAAGTTGAAATGAAAATACATTGAAAACGCTTCTTGATAGCTCTTGCATGCCAGGACATATGATAATAATGACCTCTTGAGATGCATCACCCATGCTTTCATTTCTCCTGTTACTGTTATTTAGCAGTAGCACTGGCCACTCTGAACAATATTATCTAGACAGAATCGCATGAGCTCCATAATTTCTTGATGTTTGTGGGTAATAGAGAGAAAGGTGCTTAGTGAATGTTTCCTAAAGTACTAAAGTTTGTACTTTTTTTGTGTAAGGGGTATTGTGCAAAGCTGATGTACCTTGTGGTATTCTGAATATCTCACTGTTTACAAAGGAGAAAGTGGCTCAGTCTTAGTTAGGACAAGTGAAATGGAGTTTGCCCTTGATCTTCTTGCTATTGTTTGAAAGATGACTGTGTTTTTAAATAACTTAATTACAATGAAAATTCTCTCTGTTGTTTGAATCCTTGATTATACAAACCTGTTATTATTAATTTTTTTTTCACTCCCTATGGCATTGGACTAATTGAAGTTGTGTGGTGTGATTCTTTTGGGATAAAAGCACTGAAATTAAAGTGAGCCAAGATATGACCCTTTTTATTAATGTATGACTCGCTGGGGAAAAATATTAGACTTTTATTCTGGATTATTAGTTTACAATTCTGAAGTTGCTTATGAATTGTAGTTGCAATTCATAGTTGATCTGTCTTGGAAGTTTGGATTTTTTTTTTTTTTTTGTGGGGGAGGGGGGAAGTTTAAGGTACTGTACATAACAGAAGCATATGACCAAACCTAACTGACTGTTGTGTGCCACCAGTACAGGTCATTCTGGTCTGAGTCCTGAAATTTGTGCAAATTTTAGGCATAATCAATCCCTTTGATGATGTTTTGGGTCTGGAATAGATCACCACCCTTAGTACACAGGCTTCCATTGTTTCATTGCGGGAGCAGCATTGTTGGTAGAGAAGATATTTGTATTTATATATTGCTCCTTTCTGTGATCTCCTGCATGTTGGACTGTCATGTACAGAGATTAGTCCTGCATCTGTGTGCTGGGATAAAACTGAAGTCCTGGATGGGTTGTATCCATCTTTACCTTCTCTCCTGGTTTTGCAGCTGAGTGGTGTGCAGACCACACAATTGTTAACAAAATTAAATCTGCCTCAGGCATTCTCGCTTGGTTTGCCTGAGCATTGACTCTTCCTTCATCCTGGAACCATGTAATGCCTGAATCCACAAAATTTCCACTCTTCCTCTTCTGTGTTTTCTTTGGATGGGTAAGCAGGGTGCTGGGGTCATGAGGTATCATTTAATGCAATTTGTTTAACATGGTGTGGAATGATCTGTAGCTTTTAATGGTAGGAAGTGTTATATGGACATTATGACTGCATTCTAATACTCAATTCTAGAAATAAAGACCCTCCTACTGGGCATTTTCATGGCAAAAGCTGGAGTTAATTCCAAGTAATATCTTCATCTTATTCCATCAGTCATGTCTGGCAGATGCCATTTGTCAAATAGGATCTGTTTGGAGTAGCATGGAGGAGGAGCTAAGTCCTTCCAGTGAACAATCTCATATCTTTCTGGAAGTGAAGTTTAAAACAATACACTAATTATATATTGCTCAGAAATGTTTTGACAGTTCTTACTCCCTACATGATATGGAACATCTAAAAGCACTGGAGCCTGAAGAAGGAGCAGTTTATTTCTTATTCAAACTTTAGTTCAGTCTATCCATTGTTGCTCCAGCCTTCAGAACAAATTGCAGTCTGATGGAAATCACTCAGAAATCTTGTACTTGTCTCTATTCTCCCTGGAAGAGTCTAGAAATGAAGGCTGTTTGAGCACAGAGTCCAAGATAATTCCAGAGTCTGCACATTTCTGAGCAGAGCAGGTCTGTCAGCCACTTTGCCTGACTGTGTATGTGTGCTGCCTTCTCTTACTGCTGCCAGTTGTCTCATTTGCTGGGGTTCAACTCACCAACAGAACTGGAAAAATTTGTTTTATGGCAGCATAATAGGGTTGACTGAACTTTTTAATCCATGGCAAGTTAGATCGAAGAGTGGGGTTTATATAGTTTCTTGAAAGACTGTTCAAGTCACTGTGTGTGGAAAGGACTAAATCCATATCTGGAAGGCATCTGCTGGAGCATATAGACAGGTAATTTCAAGCCCCTTGAGCATCCCCCTGTACTGCAGAGCCTCCTGGTTTCTCAGTATACAGGTGTGCTTGCAGAGTACATGTTTATTGCTATTTTTACAGCTGTTCAAACAAGGAGTTAGGTGAGTGTGGTCAGGGAGGACCCACACACAATAATCTGGATAGGCAAGCCATGGGTTGGAATCCATTGTACTTTAAATAACAGCTTAAAATCTTTAGCTGTCTGGATTTACAAACACTGAATTTAATACTGATTTGTTTGAAAACTCATGTGGTTAACTTTCTGAATTTTTGTGGATTTTTTTTTTTGTTTTGTTTTGTTTTTTTTTTAGAATTGGCAAATTAGACTTTTGTTTATGTGGAAGGACTATTCAGAATAAGTCTGAGCTGATGTTTTAAATATTTTTCTGAGATACATAACTAATTTGATAAAGTATCGAGATGATGTCTGGAAGGCAAATAGTCATTACTCTCGCTCTAATCTTAAAAAAGGACTATTATTATTTGATATAAAAAAGAAAAAAGAAAATTTAAAAATGCATTCCAAAACAATATAAACTTTATTTGAACATTAGTAGTGAAATTTATGGTATGGCTTGTACTGTGTGTTTTAGTTTAATGTAATTAAAGGACCTTGGTATGGTTTTGTTTCAAGATGCTTCTTTTCTAATGGTGGGGACTGTAATTGGAGAGCTTTCTGCCTGCAGCAGTGAGTGGGCTCCAGACGTCAGGCTTTTTGTGCCTGTCTGGAGGATATTTCAGACCTCCTGAGGGAACATTCTCTTTTTGGTGTTGTTACATTTGTGCTAGGTTTTTTTTCTTTTCCTGTTCCTTTTGAGACCATAACCTTTTCTGTCTATCACTTAATATTTCTCACCAAATCATTCTTTATCATAGCAGATGCTGATCTTTTCTTTGTTCCTTTTGCTTGCCACCTCCCTTTCTCTTCTTCATTCTTGATTTATACTTTTTTTTTACATAGAGCTACTTTTTTACTCTACTCCACCATGCTTCTAGTTTTGACCTGCAAAATTCTTGCTTCATATTTGAGAACTTCCTTTTCTTCTGTTGACATTAATCTCAGCCCAGGATAGTGCCTGCCAGGGCTATTTCTGTGACCCCCTAATACTCCTGTGCCATCAGCTCTAGTCTTGTGTCTACCCCTCTTTTCTTCATTGTTGCTTTTGTCAGTTTTAGTGGAAGTTTGAGCTGTTCACAAGGACACAGGGAGAAGTTGCAGGCTAAGGCAGCTGTGGATAAACTGTTGTTAGCAGAATTTGCATCCATGGTATTGTGTATTGTTGGCAGAAAAGCACATGCTGAGGGGGAGGAAAGCATAAACAAGTTGTGGTTTACTGATGAAGATATTTAAAGGAATTATTTTAATATAAAATAGTTCTATTTACAGCTTAAGGGAACTGGCTAGAAAAGGGAAAATCCTTTCGCTTGCTTAAGTAACTGCACTGCCCTCAATATGGGTGCCTCAGTACTGTTAGGAAGAAACTCATAACCTATGGATTTGGGGGGGATATTTTCTATATTTAAGTTGTCTCCAGGAAGTCCTTTTCTATTTTTTTATACCCTAATTTTCTAATTTTTTTTGTTTTGGTAGCATGAGGAGAAGAGAGTCAGTAAAGAAAGTGGAATAAACCAATGGGGCAATATTTAAAGGGAAAGTGATTTGAACCAAGGCTCCCTTCGTCATTGTATATCAGCCAAACCAGGAATGCCAAACATTGCATTGCTAAAATTAAAAGTAATAAATTCTCTTTATCTGCATTTACTCTCCTACTTCTGTCTAATAACCTGTCTTCATTATGCTGGGGAGTAGTATTGGTACTAAACTCTTTTGATTGCACCTCCAGTCCATTCAAGTGAAATGTCACACACACTTGTGTTCCAATTGTTTTTTCATTTAGCATCTTTAAGAGGCCATAGTTTTCGGTTGGGTTTTTTGACTCTGTGGCTCTATTTAGAAGATTTTGCAGTATAGATTTTGGACTACAAAGCCTCTGTTTTCTTGTCTGCCTTATTTAAAATTCTTCTTGGTACATTTCCTAGGTGCAACCTTAGAATTTTATTAACTAGGAAAAAGGGCTTCTTTTGAAAAAGAATCTTACATTTAGGAGAATTAAATGGAACATTTGCAGCTCATTGTACATTCTGAAGTAAAATTACATTTTACAGTGGATAAAATACTGTGACAATGTCTGCAATAAGTGCCCACTGTCATTCCTTCTTCAGTCTGTGCATAATGTAACTGCTTGAGCAATAGATTAAAAATATGTAAAATTTCAAGGCAGCAGCAATATCCAAATTTTAATTTTATACTGAAGTAAAGAATTAGAGAGCCCCATTTTGATTATTTTTTCACTATCCTCATCTCCTAAGGCTGAGTTCATATTTACTTTGATAATTCTATCACTATTCAACTATTGCTTAAATGGAGCATTATTTTGTAATTTCTTGCTAATTTGGGTCTATCAGAGTAGTGACATTATTTGCATTGTTTCTGATAAGAAAAACTCAGATATGTGAAACCAACTCCTCTTCCTCCATCAGGAAGCACCCTTGACTTGAACATTATGTGCATTTTAATGTTAGTTTTCTGAAGCTGTGTTTAGATGAGGTGGTTTAAAAAAGGCTTTGTGTTTTCTGAAACCTGTGATACATCACTGAAAATAAGCTGTACGCTTCAGTCCCTGGATGGTCTAGGATCAGTCTATTGGTATTAATAAGTGGGAATTGGGATCTGTAACCTGTCTCCAAACCCACCAGTGATACATCCTGTGGCTGTGAAAAAGTCACATGGATAGAGGCCTGGGGCACTTCCTTTCCATAAAACTTGAGGAGAATCCTGCTGCACAAATATGTGTGCAAATGTGTGCAAAAATATTTTTTACCAGACCTGAAAAAAAGAATATTTGTTAAAAATTAACACTTAAAACTAGCTTAAGAGATTGTTACATGTAAAATGTTACCCATTTTCATGCTTCATTTATTTTCAGCTTTTTCTCCTTTGCCTCTTCTCCCACTTCATATGCAGTGAACTTTGCCATAGTAATTTGGTAAAATGTTTTTCTCCTTTGTTTGTAGTGTTTTATTGGTTTGATTGTTTTGTTCTTTCCTGAATGTAATTTTTTCCTTTCAGTGGTTACTTCTTCTTTCTGCTGTTCTTGAGTACAACGTTGAGTACAATATTTACTGACTTCAATGTGGAGGAAAAATTTAAGTAGTCTTGGCAATTTTAATGAATTTTCTGATGAGTTGGCATTCCGTAACGACTTTGTAAGTGTGAAGTAATGAAAAATTAACTGGCTGTCTTGCAATACTAATTGAGTCCCCTGAACTCTCTATGGAAGAATATCTTGCTGAATGTCTTTCCTACTATTTTTATACTAAACCAAAGTGGCAAAGTTAGTAACTTAGTATTAGGGAAATGAGAGGAAAATAAAAGAACACTTTTAGGTTTGAATGGAGAAGATAGATCCATGAAGTGCTGAACATAGCTAAAGTGCTTCACTAAATAGAAACATTTCTGGAAAAAGTATTGTCTGATTAAACATCCCCTTCCATCATGAATGTTGAAGGAATACAGAAAAAATTTCTGAACAAAGCTCTGATAGAATGAAATCTACTTGAAGATGTCAAAGGCACCAAGAAAAACTTTTATAGATGTATTGATGATAAAAGAAAAGCAACAGAAATTGTGAGAACTCTCCAGACAGAAATAGGAGACTTGTGTACGTGGTACATGAAGGCTGAGATGCTCAATGGCTTTTTTTGACTCAGTCTTCATTGCAGAATGCTCCATCCACACCATCTAAGTCACAGAAGGCAAAGGCAGAGACTGTGAAAATGTAGAACTGCCTGCTGTAGCAGATTAGGTTTGAGACCATCCAAGGTACCTGAAGGTGGGCAAGTCCATGGGACCTGAGGAAATCTGTCTGTGGATCCTGAGGGAACTTCCAGGTTAGGTGGCCAAGCCACTATCAATCATATGTGAAGTTCCTACAGACTGGAAAAGGGGAAGCATAATTCTGTATGTTACAGAAGAAGGAAAATAAAAGATGATTGGTGACAGCTAACATGGCTTTACTAAGGTCAAATCATGCCGGACAGAATTGTATTTTACAACTTGATTACAGCAGTGATGGATGAAGCAAGTTGGTCAGAGCATGGTGCTAATAACACCGAGGCTGTGGGCTCAGTCCCTGTACAGGCCATTCCCCCAGAGCTGGACTCAATGGTCTTTGTGGGTCCCTTCCAATGCAGAATATTCTGTGAATCTACCTGGACTTGTGCAAAGCATTTGACACTGTCCAGCACAGTATCTTTGTCTCTGAACTGGGTAGACATGGATCTGACACATGGGCAACTCACCACGTACAGAATTGGCTGGATGGTTGCACCCAGAGAGTTGTGGTCAATGGGTCAGTGTCCAAGTGGAGAAAAATGGCAAGTGAAATTCCCAAGGGGTTGGTTTTGGGATTGATGCTGTTGAACATCTTTGTCAGTAATATGGTCAGTGGGATGAAGATCTCCCTCAGCAAGTTGGCTGACATCAACAAGCTGTGTTGTGCACTCTACCCACTGGAGATGACATCCACAGGCATCTTGTTTCACCTGAGAGGCAGGCCTGTACCAGCCTCCTGAATTTCAGTAAAACCAAGTGCAAGGTCCTGCACCAGGATCAGGACAATCCCAAGATAAAGGCTGGACAGAGATTATTCTGAGTAGAGTGAGAGCAGCCCTGAGGAGAGGGACTTGGTGTCCTTGGACCTGAGGAGAAGGTGTTGGTAGATGAGAAGTTCCACGTGACCCAGCAATGTGCACTCACAGACCAGAAATCCTGAGTTGCATCATCAGTAGAAGCAGATTGTCCAGGTAATAGGTGTTAATAATTCTGATGCTTACAACATTACAATTCATATCCAGTAAACCACCTGTGTAAGAAACAGAGTACTCATGGAGCTCTGGTAGCAGGGCCTTTATACTGAATGCCCTGTACTAATGGCTTATGCTTACTCTTTATTTAAAAATAGCTAGTCATCAGGGATGAGTAGTTTTTACACACTCTTCCTCTAGATGGAACCACTCTGCTTCTTCACTTGGATGAAATACTATTTGTTTAACAGCTGAGGAATCTATTGCGGTGTGTATTTGCAATCATGCATTTATATTCTCATGTGCCTATGTGGCTTGGAGCAATATGTGTGGCATTAGATCGTGATGCAAGAGAAGGAATGCTCCTGGGGTTTGTGCTGCTTCTGGAAATAAATAATTGGAAGGTAGTGTTTGCATGCTTTGATCTGTTACAGAGTAATAAAAAATTACTATCTCTATGGGAATAATGACCTATTTATTCTACAGCTGGTGAAATGCTTCATCTTGTCCCTCATCCCTGTAAAGTCTATTTCATAGTTTATAGCCAGACTGCTAGCAATAACACTTCCAATCTTCATATTTTATGATCTTTTCTACTTATGGGTTTGTGCACAGAACCTGGTTGACTGTAGTAGACATTGATACCTCTATTTTCAGTAGAAACCTCTTGCTTCATTTATTGCTTCTCTGTTTCCATTTGTTATTTCCAGAAACTGTCCCAGTCAAAATATCTTTCTTACTAACACTTTTCCTATATTTTCTGATCATGAGTTTTTTTAGTAAGTTGTGAGTACTAACAACTAAAGTTTTCTAAGATTCCTCTGCTTTTACCTGACTTAAAAATATTCTATTTGCCTCTTTTTTTTTTTTCCAGTTGTTAGTGTGAGCTGCAGGTATTGCACAATTATCCTCTTTATATTGTTTTCATTGACTTGTCAGGCACAGATTTTACTCACACTGGATAGTTTCCTAAGAGCAGCACTCTTTCTAAGGCCTGTGTCACTGCAGGCCATGCAAAAGATTCAGAAGATAGACTAGTTGGATTAATTATCTGCCTAATCAGAATCAAACACAGTAAAAAGTTGTCCAAGGGAGAAGAAAAAAATGTTTTAATATAGTTAATTTAACGATTTTTTAGTCTTCATTTTTTCATAGAATACTGAAAGTGTGCTAAAAAGCATGACCTTATACAACACCAGTATCAGTAAATAAATATAAGAATCTGGTTCTTACTCCCCAGTAGCTAAGGCAAGAAAGTCTTAGTCATGCAAGTCTTTAAGAACTTACCAGCAAAAATCTAATTGAGAGGTTAGAAATCAGATTAATTCAGATCATGTTCATATGGAATAACAATAAGCTACTTGAACTGAAAGAATTACAGTCATGATAAAGAGAAATGTAGAGGGAATGTCAGAGAGAAGTCAGCAGATTTGGAGGAGGTTTGCCATGTGTATAGAAAAAGCAAGTGGAGAGGAGTCACACTCATGGCACCTTCTTTTGTGGAGGAAATGATTAATATTGTTATGAACTACTGCACATATTTCATTAAAGATATATGTTTGATTTCATTACAGATGCATGTTTGCATGTGTCTGAAACCACAGTACCAAAATTCAAGTGAAATAGACAGCAGAATTTTTGCAAATGTTAGCTAAACTGTATTGTCTAATGATTGCTGGTAATTGTTATTGTCATGTTTATATTTTTGAATTGTCACTGTGCCATTATTTATTAATCTATTTGTAGTTTAGTAATAGTCTTTCTCTACAAGGATTAATATATTTGTGTAGGTTGCATATGAATTACAACACGCATTTTAGAAGAGGACATCAAATCATCAAAGGGCAGGAGAGATGAAAGAAAGCTTATCCTGACTGAGGCAAAGAAATGTGCATTAAACAAGGCAAGACCATGAAATGATACCTTGTCTAAGAAGGAAATATTTGCATCTGAGCAAACAAAACAGGATTTGTTTTGAGAGGAATACTAACCAGAGTTCTGTATGTTGTAAGAAAATAAATCTATACATTTTTCTCAGTGACAAATGTTGAGGGAGAATTCAGTGATCAGGTTAATTATAAAATGCTAAGTGCTTCACCAAAACCAGGAGGAGATGCAGCTGTTACCTGAGGGTAATGATTTGCAGAAAGATGGCAAATGGAATAGAAACACAGGAACATCTGTGGAAAGGGAAGATTCAACTTCCTTATTAACTACTGACTGTTTTGGAAGGTTCGAGGAAATATTTTTCTTTTTGTTTTAGTCTTAAACAGGCTGGTGTCAAGGGTTGGAAAGCTCCTGGGTAATAACGTACCTCATCCAAGCCTATTGTGAGTCAAACAATTAACTCACTCTATCTTTTAAGAAATATTCAGTTTGTCCAAGGTGTGTCCAGGGTGACCAATGGCAACAATGTCTGGAAAAGGGTGTCCTAGATAGACATGAGTCTGTGTGTCCCAGTCACTGGTGGGGGAACTGAGACAGCAGTTTTTAAATGGGTCACCAGTAAGCTTGCCAAGAAAACATTTTAACTGTTTCCCTTGTTGTGGTCTGTGATGATATGTCTTCCCATCTATATGGAGTAGGATTTCTGAAAAATTGAAAAGGTTTAAAAAACAACAACCGCAAAAAGCCCAACAAATCCCCCATCACACACACACACACACACAAAGCTGGGGAATTGCACAGCAAATCTTTCCTGGTCTGAAATTCTGTGACCTGGCTCAGCCTTGCCATTGCCAAGCTCTAACCAGCTGCAGACACAAGACTTCCTTCAGGGGACCCTTCCTCCAGCTGTGCATTTGAAAATCTGGTGTTTATGACAAATATTTTCCTTTTTTCTTATACTTATGTTTGAAATTGCTTTGTATTCAGAGAGATAAGACATCATGTTATCATATTATCATGCTAGTACTGTTAATAGCACTATCCTTGTAAATTTTGAAGAAAATACCAAAGTACTGTGGACTGTAGTACCTTTTTCTTCAAAGAGAGAAATAAAAAGGAGACAGAGCAGAGAGGATAAAAACTCTTTCCAGAAATAGTGATATTCACCTGTGGTACAGGGAGAGATCATAGAGGTGTTTTGTTTTTTTTTTTTTTCCAATGAACTCTCTGCACTCATTCATGGCAGAGCTCTGGCTGAATTCAAAGGAAAAATCTCTGTGTTCTTGTGCAGAGCTTGCTCAGGGTACCAGTTGTTATTGTGAGGCTGTGTCTGAAGAGCAGTGAACAAAAATAAATTACATAACTATAGGCAGAAAAAATTATTTTTCTTAGATACTGTAAAAATAAAAAAGGAATAGTGTAGCTGTTTGGTATTAGGAAAGTCATATATATTCTAGAAAATGTAAATGTAGTCAGAGTACATGGGTGGATGATGAGATGAAAAAGAGGTTTATGACTACTTCAGTAAATAAAAAAGTTGTTCAGGAACAGTTCAACCAGCTGGAAATAAAAAAATTGTAAAGCTGCCAAAGTCAGGTAGACTCAAAGCAATTTGCTGACTGAACGATGATCACATGTGCATGTGCCTGTGGGTTCTGTTTAGTTTCTGTACTTTCATGCTGTAAATTTAAAGTATGCTAAAAAAAGGACAAATTAGACCACAAAATAAAACTTGTAGTGTCAGTAATTTCTTTAGAGCCTGTATTCTTTTCTTTTCTTTTTTTTTTTTTTTTTTTTTTTTTTTTTTTTGTGTGTGTGTGACAAGTCTCTGGGGTGCTCTCCAAATATGAAGGTGTATGAATCAAGCTGAGAGTAACACCTCTGACACTTTCCTATCACATAACATGAAGATTTCTGCCCTAGAGGGTGGAAACTAATTTTTTAAATTATTTTTTAATAAATGATTGCAATCTCATTCCTTTATTTAATACAGCAAATTACATTAACAGTTCTTAATATAAGAATTTATTTTGCCTAGAGAATTTGTGGATGCCCCATCCCTGGAACTGTTCAAAGCAAGGTTGGATAGAGCTCTGAGCAACCTGATCTAGTGAATGGCATACTGCCCATGGCAGGGGGCTTGGAATCGAAAAATCTTTGGCATCCTTTCCAAACCAAAAAATTCTGTGATTTGATGAATATGACTAAATTATTGAGGTAAATGCAAAACTCTTACTGTGATTTCAATAGACTTTTTCAGTTTGAACTTCAGAACTGAGTGTATTTCAGTATTTCACTGAGTGGTGCAGTGTGGTATCACTATCATGACCTTACAGACCAGTTTGTCTGAGCTGAAGGGCTGGCCAGCAGCAGTGACCATGAGGACCAAGGAAAAATTGATTATAAGAAATTCCTTCTTTCTGGACTGGGGTTTATATTAGACTGGGGTTTACATCTGGATAAATGGTTTACATTTCTCAATAAGAAGTAGATGAGAATATAAAATGTGTCAGTTACTCACAACTCAGTAGGGTAAAGTCTGTTGCCCAGGGCAAGTAAATTGGATGAATTTAAGGTCTATTTGATTTGAATTGTAATGGAGTCTTTCCAAAACTAGATACAAACTCCAGGAAGCTGGAGAAGGTATGATCAGGACTATTCTCAGCCACCAAGGCTGGTTTTTCTGGATTTTTTTTCCTGTCAGATTGTTGAGGCAGGATGTCTGTGCCAGCCCAGCACCAAGAAGAATACATGGGAACCGGGGGGCTGCTTCTGTGCTAGGTAAACCTGTTCTCCAAATTCTCTAAAGTTTTAGAGATCAGTGGGAATATCTGTCTTCCCACATTTTGTGAAAATGAAGTTTCAAGACGTGGCTGGTAGCTGCACTTTGCTGTGAAGAAGGACAAAGTAGAGACCCCAGGAGAAACCATTGCTGCTGTGCTGTTGCAGGTGCCTCTTCCTACCTCCAGCTTGCCTCTTCTGCCTCCTTCTGCCTACTCCTGAGGAGGAGAAGGAGGAGGCTGCAACAGTGCTGCCTCTTCACCAGCTTAAATTGAAGATAGATTGCAGCCTCAGTAGTACATATTGTGAATCATGTTGAGATAAAGATGTTTCTGGCAAGTTATGAGCTTTACAAAAATCTCTCCCATTTTTCCTTCACATAAACTCTTTTAAGTTTGTATGGTTGCCTGTCCCACTGTCTCTTCTGAGCTCAGGAGACCACTCTCTGGCACTACTGCAACAGGACACTCCTGTTAAACATAAATCACTGCCTATCATTGTGTTATGTACTGATTCATTCATCCCTCAATGCCTGAGATGTGCTCCTGAGCTTGCTCTGCTGCTGGAACATTTAATTTGGTGCATGAAGGATGATGTAATTTGTGGCCTTTTTCCAGTACACTACTCTTGATTATATTGGATTGTGTTGGGAAGCCCAGGAGGATAATCTGTGTATATAATACATAAATATTACCTGGCCAAGCTGAACTTTATTTAATTACCTTTTCTTTGTCCCCTCTTCTGCCTTTTCTCCCCAGAATGTCTCTTTGACTTTAACTACAAAGATATTCTAAGCCAGAGCCAGATATTTTCCTTTGATCTGTCCTGGACTGGCTACTCTGACCACTCTTGCTCTCTTCCCTGCATGTAGGTGCTATAACACGGGAAGCAGAGGTACAGATCCATCATAGAGCAAATACAAATAAGCATGAGAAAAGAGAGATTTAAAAAAGGCTGTATAAGCCAGAATATTTCTTGATACATGGTCTTCGAATATTGCCATCTTTTCTCTTAATAGCATTTCTGAGAGCTTTTTTTTTTTTTTTTTGCAGTATGATGCTTGTCCCTGAGGAATGATGTGACATAGTAGGACAGACTGATTTGAACTGATGATTTCGTTGATTAAAAGACAACATTGTGTGAGGTTAAAATGAAACTGCTTCAAATGAAGAGAAACAGTTAAAATTAAACTATTTCTCTGAAAGGCTTTCACAGTTCTAGTAGTGATTTTGAGTATCTTCTAACCTCCATTGTTTTTAGCAATTTTGGCTTGCAATGCTTAATAATGCTGTCCAACAGCAACTTCTAATAAACTCTGTTATTGCTATAGTCTAGGGTATTTGGCTTTTCAGTCCATGACATTTTTAAATTGATAGCCACAGGAAAACAGGATCATCTGATGGTGTATTTAATTAGTGTTAGAAGTAAATAAAAAGTTAAAACGAATTTTTGTTTCTCCAAGCGCTGCTATACTTTTCATGGATTTGCTTGTGTGTGTGAAATGTTTTCATTGTTTTGTTGTATAAAATATTGTAAATGAGTCAGCTCCTTTTTTTCCCCCATCTCTCTGTGTATTCTGAAGGAACTATTAGACTGGTCATTAGACAAAGAACAGGAAAATAAGAAAGAAAATATTCAAGTCATGTCAGTAACTCATAGTAAAGAATATTACACAGCTATTCAAATTGCATTAAAAAGCATTTATTTAACATCTGTATTTTTGGATGAGAAATGAACACAAGTGGATTGGGGTAGTAGGTTCCATAGTGCACTCACTGTACTTCTGATTTCCTTATATAAGAATTGTACTTTTCAGGTATTGAAACAATTTAATATATTTTAAAAAGAAAGATGCAAGAATTCCTTTTGCTCACCGAGGAATTTTGAGGAATTTTGTTTTATAGAAGCATTTTTAGAATTAATATACTAATTCAGGAATTTATACATTTCCTAACATGTAGTATATCTTATTTTACAAAAAGGTTTGATTTGCCTTGCTGTTGATCACTGATAGTTCCTTCTGTTGATTTTTCATAGTGCTTTTGAATACAATTTAGTATCTGACATTCAACAACTCTTAAATTTCAGTTCTTTGAGTATTTTTAGTACTTCCATTATTATTTATATGCAATGAACCAAAATACCACTGAAATACTGCATTTACATACTCTAAGCTTTCCTTTGCTGTGAGCATGTAATTCATTTTCTACTTATAAATATCTAATGTGAATTTTTCATTTACCTCTAAACCATGATGCAGAAGCCAGTAAAAATCAGATATTTTTTCTTTTCCCATTCTTGTGGTGAACCACTTATTTACCCTTTTCCTGCATTATTAGGAAACTTTTGGGGTTTTTTGTACTGCTGAAATAGGACAGATGTGGAAAGAAGTTTTTATCCTACCAGCCTTAGAAACTAACTATAGGAACAGATACTGTACGTTATTAATATCCACAGAATTTCTTCCCAAGAAACATCATCTCTGAGTCAGCTGCAGTATCTCAGATAATATACTTTGAAAATATTAATGACGATTATGAACTATGGCAAATGCTGCAGAATTATTTTTGAATCAAACATTATCTGAATTTTGGTTGATTTTACAGCTTTGCAGGTGGGGACTCTTTGTAAATCCATGCCATTTTCTTCCCTCTCTGCTGGGCTGTAACAGCTGGGCAGCAGCCTTCTTGCCTTGCTGCCTGGCTCCTCCATTCATCTCAGGCACATTAACTCTGAATTGTGCCACTTGGAGGTTTTCTGCAACCATGGCCTGTATTCCAGAAGGTTTTTATTTTGAATGAGATTAGAAGAAATAAGCTGATCCTTCGAAAACACTGGTTACAAATATGATTTAGCTGTGGCAATTTGCCTCAAGCAAGCTGTCCTTGGTTTGGCTGGCCAGGCTCAGTGGTGGTAGCACTGCTGGCTGGGGCTCGGGGCAGGATGGGAGGCTGGAGCCAGAGGACTTGGAGGGAACCTCAGCATCTGGGCTGTGCAGTCAGGAGTCTCTTGGTGGCAGGGAGGAGATGACCATCGAGATGCAGAGCTGTCGAGGACAGCAGCTGGAGGGCACAGTGTCAAAGCTGCATTTTCTTACCACTACCAGTAAGCAGAAGACTGACCATGTGTCTCATCCTTTCTGCAACCTGGGCATTTATTTCTCTGTGTAAAGAACAGCAATTGTGGTTTGGCAGCCCATGTGACAGTTTGTTATGTATGCAAAGGCTATTCTTTAATGATCTTCATTAGGCAGTGCAGTCCTGTAACATTTTAATTGCTTCACAAACTCTAATGAGAAAATTGGCAGCACTTTTTTTTTCAAGGTCACAGTCTTATTTCTGTTTTATATCTAGAGAGAAGACACAATAATTCTAGCATCTGCTTACTCTGAAGAGACAAAATGAATGATTTGGGTAACATGCATCTGTTTCAGCCATAGCTCTGAACTGAGGACAGTGGCTGTGGATCTTGTTGCAATCCAAATCAATGCATACGTTCATAGGGTTTCTATTCTGGTGGTGATGGTGCTGGAAATTTTATTAAAACCTATAAAAAAAAGAAAACCTTGCATAAGAAAGCATTAAGATTGGAAGTAAGTTTTTTGAAAGCTAAAACATCCTAGAATTCTGTGTATATGCTGCAATGTGGTATTTAAAAACCAAGAATGAAATTCTCTTTTTCTTAGATTATAGCTATTTTCATCACTGGATGGCTCATACTCAGGGGGGGAAAAGTCAATTTTCTTGATGTGAGACATCACTTTCTTTCTGAATGCAGAGCTAACCAATGTAGGGCAGGAAGAGAAAGGATAGTTTTATGAGTAAAAAGGAAATCAATTTGGTGCTTACTTGGCTTTTGGCAGTGATGAACATTTTGCTTAAATCAGAAATTCTGTTAATAGTCTAAGTGTTTTGTGTACCACCATTTGGGAATACCCAGTTTAAAGCATGTCTGTGATCTCAAAATGGATGTGATGAAGATTTATTTGCAGAACTGCTGAGTATGCAATGCAGAGAAAGTCCACAAGTGTGCTCTAAATGCAGAAAGCATTATAGAATGTTAAATTCTTGAAAGGATCAGGGCAGAATCCTCTCAGACTGGATTCCTCATTAACTAATGGACTCATCTGGAATATATATTCCAGCTTTTAAATGAGAATAAGCAGCAGCAGCTTCCCTCACAAGCATGTTCTGAAAACATGATCATTAAAGACAGAAAAACTATCGGATGCTGCAGTGACTGTACAAAAAGTGCCCCATCAGAAAGGAGAGGATGCATGGTGCAGAATATTTCTGTCATTTTAGGTTTATTGTTCAGCATTTTTCCTCTTATGAGTACCTTCTGTTTTCTACAATGAGATTTGTGTTCTCTGGAATTAAAGATTGTGCCATAGGTCCTACTTATAACAGGGTAAATTACTTGACTTTCTAGTCTTGTTTGCATCTCAATTTTCAACCTTTATTATCTTTTATTCCATTATATTTTAGCAGTAGGATTTTTTTAATGTATGCCATTGGCAATAACTTAGCTGCTTAAAGTAAAATTCAGTATTTCAAAATCCTTCTGTGTGAGAGAATAAATTTAGTTCATTTTATTTGAGCACATCTGGCAAGCCATTAGCAGCTGCTGTTCTAAAATTCTGTGAACTGAGTTAATATTAAGAAGGAGAAACTCAAATGCCAGCTGTTTTTCAGCTTGTATGTATAGGAACAAGTGTATGTTTATAGTCACAGTGTATAGGGGCAGATCTGACCTAATCCATTCTAAACCAGTGACAGTACTATAGGATACCTTTATGTTAGATGCTAATTTTACAGACTCTAGACTTACATTCTTTAACTTTCAGAGTGGAAAAAAGTAATTTTACCGTGAAATATTTTCTTTAATATGTCTAGACTGGGTATATTTGAAACAGAACTTTTTCTAATAACTGCTTAACATCTCATTGAGAATTTTTCACTGCATAAAGTTTCCACTCTGCTGGATTTATATCCAATCATATACCTTTGTGTTCCACCTGTCCAACTACTAGAATCTCAGTGCACTGATTGAAGGCAATCATCCACTCTTTTATTTGAGTCTCAGTCATTTAAATCTACAGATAGTGCTTCAGCTCCATGAGACTGAGTAGACTTATGAAAAAGAGGGGGATCTAATTAAAAATTGTGTGCATATAAACCTTCTTTCTAGTATATGCAATGCAGAGTGTAGCAGACTTAGCTTCTGATTACCTACAAGGTGGACTAGAAATAAGCAGAGGACTGTAATTATTTAAAAATTAGATTGTTATTTTCAGTGGGAAGTACACACATTTTATCTCTGTCCCAATCACATAAGCAGTTTCTAGAGTTTCTTTTAACAAAATAAGAAGTTTATGTTGCCACCTTGGAAAAGACCTAATATTATTTTAATACCCACAAACAAATCACAGACCATCCACAAATTGAACTCTTGCAATCATAAACCCATTGCATTTATGGAAATACATTAAATAATCAGTGCAAAGTGACAGATGATGCTTGAAGCATAATCTAGGTCTGTATCATGAGTAGATAATCATATTAAGTTATTATTTAGGAAGTCCTAGAAAAATGGTATGTTGTCATGCAGACTACATCTGTCTGTCACATTCACAGTGTCTGTCAGCTAGACTTTATTTTGTACTTTTTTTTAGTGCTTTTTATCAGATCTCTCTCTCGTTCCATGTCACCTCCTTTTCTATTTAGTGTTTTATTTCCTTCTTTTCAGGATAACATATCACTATTTTAGGATGGTACTGTACCTTTTTATCTCAAAGCTCATATTCATATTTAAATTAATCAATGTATTTGAATTTCGTTCAGGTAGGTCACCTTCCTTGTACATTTAATAATATGCTTTGGAAAAAGCACATTTGAATTAAATGCTCTTGGTGAGTTGTGTAGGTACTCTCAGAAGGATTTGCAGATGTTATCCCAGGGAAGGATGATGCTTCTCACAAGTTCAGTGCTTGGATGCCACGTAAGTACACTTGGACTGGATCCACATCTGAGCAGTAGCAAGCAGGTACACAGAGCACTGTAGGTACCCAGTGCCACTCTTTGATTGTTTGGGGTGAATCTGTGAGACTCCAACAAACTCTTCCCTCTGGAAATGGTCTGAAACACTCCGCTGTAAAATTCATGCGGCTACTGAAAACAGGATCCCTTTTCTCTCATTTATAAAGACAGTGCAATCTGGCTTGTTTCCACTGCACTGTTTCTCTTCTAATGGATTGCTCCAAATGCTCTCACACTGTGCAGTGAAGCATAAGCATTTTGTAAATGGTACTGGCCCGTGTGCTGAGTGAGGAAGCAGAGGTCTTCCTGTATAATCCGATTTCAATCAACTCGCTCTAATCACTACTGATAGTTGCAAAATTTAGCCTGGATCTGCACTGGTAATCTAGATTGACAGGAGGTAAAAGTAAAAGGACAGAAGGGCAGAGGAACAAAGATAAACAAGCAGAAACAGTGATTTTCAGCCTTTGCTGTTCGCTCTGGGACGCGTGTCCGTGCTGGCGGCGAGCGCAGCGCTGCGGGAGGTGCTGGGAGCAGGAGCCCTCTGCGGGGCTGGGCTGGCAGCCACCACGCCACGGGCACACACAGGGCAACAGGTACCTGCACCAGCTGTTGGCATGCATCATTTACTGACATCGAGGTCCTAGTTCTCTTTCTTACTCTGAAGATCCTGGGGTCGTGGAAGAGTCAGGCATAGCAGCAGTTAAACAGCGCAGCCAGCAGCTGTGTGTGTCTTTGACAGCCTCTGGAGGCAAGTGGCTCCCAGTGCTGGGCTTCATTCTCCTGCAAGATCAGTGCTTGGCTGGAAGCTTGGAGGATAACTGGACTCTGTGTTTTCTCACTGGGCAGGTGAAGTGTCTGTGAGAGTAAGTCCCTTTGACTTTTGCTTTTAACTTTTCAAAGAGAAGAGCAAACTCTGGATTTCATGGATATACAGAAATACAGCCAGCTGCTGCTGAAGACAGATATGTCTCAGTTTGATTGGATTGTACATCGGGAGGAAAAATGACTTTTTTTATTGTTACCTGACCACATGCTCAGTGTGCCTGTATCAGCCAGGCCAAGGAACTCTACATCCTGGGGTAACCAAGGCACCTGGACTATCTCTCCATCTGACTTTCCATGCTGGTGGGGCTGTTGTTGGTTGTTTCAGCCTTGCATGTTGCCATGCTAAAAACACCCAAGGCTAAAAATGTGTCCTGGGTAAGTAGAGAAGCATGAACTAAGTTTCTCTAAGTATGGGTTTTTCAAGAATATGTAAATATACTTTGCTCTATATATGTGGAAGTATAAACTTAGACTGAGTGTAAGGTAGATGAAAATATTATAAGTCATTAAAAATCACAATTATTTGAAATACTTCTAATTAAGAAAAGCACGTTATTTTGAACACAGGTATTTTGAAAGAACTGTACCAGGAAATATAGTAATGGCAGACTTAGAACTTATTTTTTTATTACATATACTTTCTGTCTATGCTAGTAAAGGGTTTGTGTTATGTCCTTTTAAATCAATTGAAATTTTTTTTTGGCTTTCAGGATCCAGACTTAAAACGTAAGGTTTTAAGATTTTGAGGGGAAAAAATGAATAACTGTAGTTGAATTTCTGTTTTTTTATATTTCAGTGGTTTGATGCTTGTATGTGTTTTCCTGTGTAGTATGATTCACATCGTTAAACACTATTTAAAAAGTCCCAGGAGTTGTTTTGGTACTTTGTAATAAATTATAATACACAGCGGGATGAGGGAGTTCACGTTCAGTGTCTTTTCTTTTAAGAAAATACATTGTTATTTTTCCCTTAACAACTATTTCTGTATCAGAAACTAGGATTTCTGCTGGGGACTAAAGTAAGCCATGAAGTACAGTTCCTGAGTTAACAGTGCCCTTTGCTCACCCCCATCATGCGTGGTTATACAACGCTAGCAGTGCACAGCCTGCTCTACTGAATAGACACAATATCATCAATCCCAGTTCCACACAGAGTCCTGGAAATGCTGGCAACTGCTCAGTAGATAGCTTCAGGGCTTCTTCAGTGACCTCGTCAAGTCCCAAATATTGCCCCAAGTGTTCCCCATAACTGCATTTCCTTGTCTACAGTGCTAGGTTTGTTCCGGAGTAAAGGATGTCACTACCAGCTCTGAGATTCAGGTACTTTCCCTTCCCTGCTTGAAAATGCATTAAGTTTCAGGTTACTAAGAAATTTAAGTGTGTCCATGAAACAGGCTCTGGTTGCATATGAGCCTAGTTGAGAGATGTTTGTATCCTCCAATTAATGTACTGAGTGATAAACTGCCCACATACAGAAGGTCTCTTGAAAGTAGACTCATAAGTCTGCAGCTGTGATGAGCTCCAGGTTTGGCTATTTAAATATAAAATATACTTAGGTATTCAAATACCTTTTTCTGATGAATATGTTGGAGAATGCTGAAATACTTGCTTTTACCCATAGTTTTGCTCTATGTGATAGCCACCAAGGATAAAATAAAGAAGTCATTTCTTGCTCTCCATCCTTTCATTGCCAATTTGCATAAAAAAGGAACTAGATCTATATTGTCATGAAAATGGTAAATTTTGGTAATCATTTCAACTGGGTGATTGATGCAGAGTTTATCTACCATAGCATAGCCCTACATTGCAGACATTAATGAGCTTTAATTGTTTCACTAAACCCAGAATTGTATATGTGAAATGGAGAAACTATAAACTGATTTGAAAATTCCAGTGCAAAAATGACAAATTACATGATTGCAACTTGTGCTATATAAAGAAATAGATGCAGCATCCAAACCACTGTGGCATCTGGGATTACTTCTACTAAAAATGTACCATTTTTTCCTTTAAATGAAAACCACAAATGAACCTGCAAAACTTATCTGTAAGGATTTCTGACTTAATTAGTAACTAAGTGTATTCTATTTGTAATTTATGGTTGTAACTGGATAGCTGTTGGACAAAGAAAGTAGTTATAAAAGGATGGAGACAGTTTTATCTAAGTCTTGCATTCATCTCTTTCATATTGGTTTTCTTGAGGGGTGTGTGTTTAATCACTTAATCTGTCTTTGGCAATATAATGTAAAAGTTATTTGCTACTAAGTGATGGAAGGTGTCACTTCCTTAGTAAGTATAATTTGTGACCAGTACATTACTTGAGAAGAAGAATATTTATTGCTCTGAGGATGCTTAAAAAAAGTAAAAAGATTAGTGGGATTTTATTTTAATGCTTTAATATTTTGAAAATCTGAGATACCCTACAGTGAAGTAGAAAAGCACCCTAGAGAATCAGACCTGCTCAGAGTATCACTTGGTTTAAATCCCAACAAGTGGAGATTAACTTCAACTCCTCAAAAATCTGGATTTTGACTCTGGAAGTTTTACCTGTCTGGGGTTTTGATCTTGACCTTTGTGCAGAGGCAATGAAAATACAAGGATGCCAGGCTGAATCACAAAGATAAAAGTGCATGATAAATCCTTTGGCTGTAATCTAGCAAGATGCTTTGACATATGCTGAAATTTCAGTTTAATTTTCATCTGCTTTAAACTTGAGATTTTGGCCACTTTTTGACAACTACTTCGCTGAATCAGTGTTTGCTAAATCTTTGCTATTCTGTAATTGAAGTTGGCATTTGTTCCTTGTATCTTTAGCTTATAATGGTTTAAGGAGAGAAACCACAGTGTGTTGGTGTATCTTTTTACAAAAAGCCTGCTGCCTGCATAATTTACTCTTCAAGGCTTCAAGGTGCCTACCTGAGTGCCTTCCCCTGTGAAAAAGAAAACTCAAACTTTCTACAGCCTTTAAAAACTGGGCAGCTTCTGCAACCTTTGCTAAAATTTGGCACCAGTGTGTCTGACAGTCCCTGGCTGCTGCAAGCACCCTCGCAGCAAAAATTGCAAGGCTTAGAAGTTCATCTCTAATGTCTTTCAAGAGCTCAGGAGTTATCAACTTTTTATTGGGTTGTTGTTTCTTTCCCAGAAGTGCTTCAGATACCTTTTGATAGATTTCCGTGTCTTTGATACAGTTTTTGTGAGTATCAGCCTTGGTTTAGTGCTAAAACCAAGACATGTGGGGGCTGGATTTTTAAAGGCACTAAATGGTCTTCTAGGAGCTGTGGTGACTTTAGTTTTAAATTATATAGAGAAAATTTTTACTTCTCTCTCTCTCTAGTGGCTGTTGGTGCTGCCACATGGGAATATTTTTGAAAATCACTGGGAAGAACTGAGGCTAACCTAGACAATATGACTGTAAAATCTGTCATCTAGTGCCTTGGGGATTTTTATATTTGATTTGCAAAATGAATTCATTTAATTATCCCTAATGGAATAATTTTGTTAAATTGACTCCTATTGACACAAATTTAATTTTCATTGTCTAAAATAAGCAATTTGATTGCTTGTTACTTTATGTAACAAAGCTACCTTTGAGCTCTGTGACAGCTGTAGGTAGGACCTGGATCTGTGGAAAAGGCAGTAGGTTACAAAAAATGCAGCTGTGGGGCATGGTGTATTTCTTTAAACTATGTTTTCTACCTAAGCAGCAGATGGTTGTGAGAATTGAAAAGAAAGGAACTTTGAAATTTGAAATACTGTAGCGTCTTCAAAATATGGTTCTATGCATATTAATGAAGGATGCCTTCCCTATGGTTTCTGTAAGCTGCTTGGCTAGTCTGTTATTTTCAAGGAGTAAGCACCTTCCATTATTCTGTAAAAGACATTTAATAGTGACCTGATGTACTTTTCAAAGGTAGCACCACTTTAGGGTTCTAACTACAGCCATTTTTACCTATCCAAGCATCCTCTGGCCTTTGGAACCATACGAGCCCTGCTGGAGGGCTGCAAGCCTTGACTCCATGCCAAGGCAACCTACTGAGCAGAAAGGTCATTGAGCCACAAATACCCAAAATAAATTCTAACTCTTTAGCTGAAAGCTGTAGAGCTGCCTGCCATGCTCTGCTGTCAGTAGTTATAGATTGTGGTACCCACTGCAAAAAAAAAAACAAAACAAAGTCTGTGTGGCTTTTTTGCAGAGTAGCTCTTCTTCCCTGAACACAGGGTGGGGTGGGTAGGAAATTTGCTGCATTGTTGTTACTGCAAGTAGGATGCTTGTGAATGCACACATAGTATGTTTCTGTTTATATTAGTATTTAAATTGAGTTGCATTGGTATTAAAGAGATAAATGTTCTCAATGGCACAGTATCTTTTATCTCTCTCTTCTTACTTAATAATGCTATGTTGCACACCTTGTATCACTCAGGTTTGAAGAAGTGGAGTTTACAGAGGAGGAAGACTGACTTTTATGTAATTAATGAAATTATAATTCCTGCTTAATTCCTTCAGCTAATAAAAGGGATTGATATTTCTATCTCATGTTATTACTTAAAAAGCAACAGGGTGATACATCCGGTGTTACAAAGGTACAAAAGTGAATGAGAAAAGAAGAAAAATAGAATGTAAATAGTGAAATATACTTGAAATATCACAAAATGTGAAAAAATTGAGTGTTATGTAGTCGAATAAAAAGGGAGAGCAGGGGATAAAATTCTAAGAGGCAAAAGGGAGAAAAAGAGAAGGACTTACTAAAGAAAACTTAAGAGCTTTGACTCTTAAGATATGTGATATTATTAGAAAGGAAGGATTAAACAAATGCAGAAACACAAAGAGGAGGATGTGGCTACATTAAGAGCTCTATTTTTGTGAACTTGGGGTCAACTTGAAAATAGGTAAGAAAGCAAGTGGTTCAAAGGAAAAGACAGTGGAAAAAGTTTGGAAATAATAGGAAAGTTATCTGGGGATGATTTCATGTTTACCCTGAAACATGAAAGATAATGGTAATACAGATGAAATTTGATGTGCTTCTAACAGAGGACAAAAGGTTCCCTTGGATGAGTTTTCTTCAGCTGAGGTTCTTGAGGCACATGGATGAGAGGAAAATTTGGAGAGAAGCACCTGCTATTCACAGGCATGCTAGGGCTAATGCTCTGCTGTGGGTTAGTATTGATCTTGTGAAAAGACTGCAAAAGTGTGTGAACTCAGGAAATACTGAAGGTGCACAGCTCACCTGTTTGTGAAACAGTAATAAAACTATCACTCATTTCATAGCACTCTTTAAAATGTTACTGAAGGAGGGTAAGCTAAGGTTTGATGGAAGGGCTATGGAGAGAGATCCTGACTGCAGTGGTATCTCCCTGGATTTAAAAGATGTATCCACCCAATAATTGCAGGAGTATGCTGCATGAAAGACAATTAATTGATTACTCAGTTCTGGCTTGCATGGAGGACTTTCGTCCTTTGATAAATCATGGCTCTTGGCATTTAAAGATTGACACAGCTGAAACAGCTGTAGATATTTTTTATCTGAAATGCACAATTATTGGTGAAAAACAGGAAAAAAAATCTTGTGTCTTACATTGCTTATGAAGTTCTGTTTCTTTTCAATAAATTGGTGGGTTGCTGTTTTGGTTCCGTCTTGTCCTGGTCTAATGTGTGCCAATATGATACAATGCTCACTCTGTCAAATAATCATTGACTGAAATGAAATTGTAATTTGCTTTCTTTCCGGTTGTTTTCAAGTCGTTAGTTTCTAGTGGAGATAGCTCTTAGCATTCCTGAGTAATAGAGCAAGCTTCCTGGGCAAACTTCTTATGACACGTTTGGCTCTCTCTGCTGGCAGCACAGGTTTTATTTCTATTCATAGAAGTGGGTCTGGGTTGTCTCCATCCTTCAGAGGCAAACCTTTTGTGAAAACTCCAGTGGCTGCTGGATTGACTTCCTTTGGTTGCACAGGGCTCTAGTGGTGTCCTGTAGAAAGTTCAGGGGATACAGAAACTAGGAAAGAAAAGGCAAAAAAATCTTAGCTACATATTATCCCTTTTTCTGCTTCTTCTTGTACATATTTATCAGTGTAATTCCCACTGATTTTGGTTGGAGCTACATTCATAATCTGATTAGTGGAAAGGTCATCAGGACATGCAGAATTTTAAGTAGTCCACTGTAAGCTAGAGGACTTGCTTCCCTTGACATTTCTGGAAGTTTTCCCTTGAGTCAGGGGAGCCAGGGCTGTGCCCCATGCCAGAGCAGCTGGGCTGTGCCGGGAGCGGGGCTGCACGGAGGGCGCTTTCCGTGGGACACCGCGTGCGCGCGGCTCCACATCATCTCTGACATCAAGCACTCAAGTCTGAGCAGTAAATTACTGCTGCATTCCAAATTGGAATCTGTCCTTAATTTTAGCAGTTCTGTACAGTGTGCTAAGGTCGTGACTACCAGGCAGCAATTTTGAAGAGTCTTGAGGGTGATTTATGTTAAAGGTAGGGAGTTGTTGTTGACTGACTTCATATAGTAAGGAGAAGTTAATTATCCCAGAGTACTTTCTTCATGCACAAGCATTTACCACAGGTTTCTAATTGCTGCTTCTAATTTCTATGGGCTTTTGTAACCTCACAGATATAATGAGGAGGGAACATGCTGTCCACTTTTTAAGATGTAAAAGTTAGGGTGGGGTTTTTTCCCACTATCAAGAGTTAATTAAAAAGCAGAACTTAACTGTTGATCCAGTCACAACTGATTTGAGCTACTTAGAAGTGTCTTGAAATTTTTAGAAACTTTCTCTTTTCTGGGACAGAGGAGAGTGTTGGGAAAAATACAAACCTTAGTTTGAAAGTGATGTTGTCTGAGATGAAATAGAAAATGAAATTAGAGACAGAATTTAAAAACAAAGGAAATGGACAAAAGGAAATTGTGCCTGTTTCTCTCAGCAGTACTTATACTGGCCTTGGACATAAAACTTTGCATACAGAGATGCCAGCTGTATACTCCAGTGGTTTAGTTATTTTTATTGTCATTTAATGTTTAGTTTCCTAAGGTTTTTGTCCCTACTAAAATTGGAGGTGCTTGCAATATAAATTTATAATGTAATTTTCCTATATTTGAATTATAAAGATTAAAACTGACTGGAGTTGCAATTTATGCCAAATTCTCAGATACATCTCGCATTTCTAGAGGCATAAATGGACCCAGAATGAATAAAGTGTAAATGGCTTATTTTTCCAGTGATGCATGACAAATTTAAACATGTAGCAGCATAAGCATTTATGAATTCTTCACTCAAAACATTAATGCATTAATGGGAAAATTATTCTTAAAATTATGGTAGCCAAGGGTAACAGAAGGGTAATCAAAAGAATGGATAGTGGACATTTAGGACTACTGCAACCTAGGAATACTCTGCAAAAACTGAGAAAGATAGAGAAGTTTTAATCTTTTGGACTTGCTTAATGTTACAGCTGCTTGGGATTTCTATTTATTTATTTATTTGAATTTTTTTAGTGCTGTATGTTAAGGCTGTATAATTTTCTGTTTGAATTCATCTTGCTCCCTTTCAAAAATAATTGGCCTCAGCGCAGTTGCTACATCTCAGCTGGGGCTCTGCTTGTGTATAGATCTCATAATGGCCTGTTGTTAGTGTATCCCTTGGAATTATATTGTTCTTTGAGTATTATGTGATGCTGAATGAGAATTACGTATACAATGAAAAAGGCTTGAGAAATGTTCAAGAAATGTGCCCATATTAGAGTAATAAATTTATGGATACAATTGATCAAAATTTCATGGAAATTTAGTCTATATATGCTCAAAGTATTCTGTATCTGTTTATTTCTTGCTATGTATTCATAGGAGAATATTTTTATCTAATCATTAATTATTTTATACTGAATTCATAGAAGATACAGATTACTTTGGAAGTCTTCCTAAGTTCTGTTTTTACATGGCACCTGTTCTTGAAGGAAACGATGACCAAGATTTCCCTCCTGGAAATTCTTTTTGAGTATTTAGAAGCAATTTGAATGTAACACTGTGCAGAAAATGAAACCAAATAAACCATGCATTTTTATTATTTATTATGGTAGAAAAAGATATGATAAAAAATACTAAAATAAAAAAATAAAAAAAAAAAACCCAGTTAACATAGTTTCTCTGGATGATCAATTGTCAATAAGCTGTGTCAGTAAGATGTCTTCTTTAGGATAAAAATAGCATCCACACTTGTTAACACAAAATATAAGTCGTTTACTAGACTAGATAAATCTGGACAAAGATATGCAAAACTGTGCCACACATGGGGGGGGGGGGAAGTAGAAATAAAAAGTTACTGATGTGGAAGTGTATGCTACAGTGTCAAGGTAGACATTTCAGTGAAAATCTCTCTTTTCTATTATACATGATTTATAAATGCTTTCAGTTACAAGTGGAAACATTACATGAGGGAGTGAAGATAATTTGGCCTGAAAACCAGGAAAGAAGTAAATAGAGCTATAAAAGCTCTAGAATTCAAGAATTGCAAAATCCGGACCTGTACCTAGAGCCTATCATGGAGGCCTGCTCTGCAGAGGCTTAAGAGCAGGCCTTTATATCTGATTTTCCATTCTGCTTCCTAATTTCTTTCAGTTTATGTTGGCTTTGATAAATAAGTATCTAGGTACCATAACAGATACAGTATAATGAATTCTTTATTTTCAAGCTGGATGCTGTTTCCTCATTTCAACATGTCTTTGGCTTTTCTTCCAGGAAAATCCCACTCTGTGAGATTTCTCCCATGTCATCAAACCTGTTTCTTGAATGCACAGTATTTGTAGTCAATTTATTAAGTAAATTAAATCTGATAAATTTCAAGAGACATTTTAATATTTTCTGTAATAGACTCCATTGAGTCTTCCAGTAATTTTGAGGTTTCATTGTCTGATTTCCCTTTGTGTCTATCCCATGTTGGATAAAGAATAGAGCTGGGCCTGTTTGGCCTTGAGAAGAGACCACTGAGAGGAGACCTTATCTCTCTCAGTATCTGAAGGGAGGATGCCCAGGGGATGGACCACACTCTTCTTGGCCTGCCAAGCAATAGGAACAAGAGACAAGGGGCAGAAAGTGATGCACGGGAAGTTCCACATGAATATGAGGAAGAAGTTCTTTACCACGAGGGTGACTGAGTATTGGAACAGGTTGCCCAGAAACAGAGTGGAGTCTCCTTCACGGGAGATATTCAAGAACCACCTGGACACAATCCTGTGCCATGTGCTCTGGGATGGCCTTCCTTGAGCAGGGAGGTTGGACCAGATGACCTACTATGATCCCTTCCAACCTTGCCCATGTGCTTCTATGGAAGACATAAAGCACTGCCTAGTGTAAGAGGTGCTCCTACTGTGAAGAATAATATTTTTGCTAAGTAACAGTAAGTGTCACTTCTTAAAAATAGACTAGTAAACAAGTTGAGATAGATGCATTCAAAGAACATACTCTCCTCAAGACTCAGAGGCAGCTCTCATAGAATAAAAACAAACTGGCATATAACTGTGTTGGGTCATTTGAGTGCACTAATATGCAAGATATTATTTTACAGATTCTTTCATAGCTGCACTTCTGAATGTGAATGTTGCTAAACTCCAGGTATCAAATATTCTTACCCTTTCTTTGTCTGCAAAGGGCCATTCAGATGTTGTCCTTGAAGTTCAAAGTTCCTCCCTGAAGATCCGAGAATGTCTAAAGACATCAGAAAAAACAGACTGAAATCCCAAAAGCACAAAGGGAACAGAATATACAAAGTACTGCTATCCCAGATGCTTCTTTATTTATTTCATATTGGAAGGCATGAATCAGATATGACATCTTCTGAGAAACTGTTTAGTCTTTATAAACTATAATCTCAGTCTAGTCCTAGAGCAGTTCTTGCCTGTTGGTGAAATGGGATGTTGCTGGAATGCTTCAGCATTTATTAGTTCCCAGAAATTAGAACAACAGTTAATATAGTCTGCTGTGATTCAGACAGATGCATATGAAGCAGAAGCACCATAGTACAGCACTCAAATTCAAGACCCCTTTTTTCTTCTCCTCAAAAAAACCTTCATTTGCAGACTTTAAAGTTGTTCATATACTGTACCTTGTTTCTCACAGAGCACAAAACTAATTTCTTCGTTCTGTTTTATTTATCACTTAGAAAAGAGTGCAGCACTTCCTTGTAATTTTATCATAGTTTCTATTGTACAGAAATTGAGATTGTATTTCATGTATTGATCTCTTTCTAAACACTGACAAAACAGGAATTTGTAAAAACTTGGTGTGTATATATACATAGAATACTGTGCTTGGAAGACATTAATATGTTGTTGACATTCTTTTGAGTCATTAACAGTCAATAGAGAATAAAGCTAATGAGGCAAAATATAACTATAAAATAGATATTAATTTTCTCTTAACATATTTTTAGGAGAATATTTTTTGTGAGAAGAAACACCATCTCATATTGCCAACTATAGCAGATTTTTAATTCTGCAGCTGATAAATTGTATTCTTTCATGGAAAACAAACAAAATATTTCAAACTGATTTTTTTTTATGTAACATTAGTAATAGGGTCTATAATATTTTCACTTAAAGAGCTCTAATTTTTTTGAGTTTTGTTGGTTTATTATAATTGTAAAATACTTCTCAATATCACAGAAACTTGTGTTAGGAATTTTTTCCTATTGTAAACAGAAATTAAACAATCTGTGTGACAGCTATTTCAGCACTGACAATTGGGCCCTTGCAAGGTCACTTACAAAAGCTCATAAACTTAATTGAGCTCTCCTATGAGCTTCTATATGAAGAGTAAGTAGAAAAAAGTTGGATTGCCAGATATTTTGAAGTGTTCCCAGTGTTTTGGCCAACAAAGCAGCGGGAGAGAGGACAGGGCAGAAAGGGATGTGCTCTTCAGTTCCTGGCAGAATGACACAGTGGTAGAGCAAAATCTATTAAATGACTTTCCAACTTTGTTCTGAACAAACTGTACTCTCAAGTATCATCTGAAATGTCGTCAGCTCTGTCAAATGCTTAATATTGTCCTGTAAGGTTAAGTAATTACCTCTGAATGCTTGTTTGAAATCAGTAAATCTGTTCTGATGCAACCTCTGTGTGCTGTGTAACTGCAAGACAATGGTAGGTATAGTTATACTATATTTGTGATGAGTAAAATAGCATCAGTCACACAACATCTTACTCCAGTGTCATCAGATCAGACATTTCAGTCTTTTCACCTGCATTAGGGATGACAGGGAATGTGGGCTGCATGACAGGTGATGTGGGCTGCACTGTAATGCATATGGTATTGGCCTGTTCTCCTCTATCAGGAAATCTCAAGTTATCAGTCAATCACCTCTGTACACTGTTGGGTTGGAAGTCTTTTAAATTAATAAAATTGATGTCTCACCTTTCCAGAGCAAGTGGGAAGTTTATTTTATATCAGCAACCAGCAGCAGCCCCCAGGTCTGCAGTCCCTGGACATGCAAAGTGTGTGGTGTGAGCAGGCACTGCTGCTCTGTGGGGTTTTGAAGGGATGCCTGAAGAGTGTTCAGGTGCTTTGCATGGCTGGACTGGGGTGGCTGTGAGGAGGGAAATACTTCTCTGTCCAGAGCAAAGCCAGTCCCTGTTATCAGCCTTGCACTGTTTAAACCAGCACCCTGATTTCTAAGATGCCAGTGGAAGGACCCAGATTTGGAGTCACTTGGTAAGTACCCCCAAACAGCATCAGTCACTGCATCAATCAGGCATTTCTTGTTATCCCTTCTTTCCCCTAAGTTCTTCCCCTTTCCCACCCTGGTTCTCATCCATAAAAACAGATGACCCCAAACAGATGTACCCTAACAGATGTCACCTTTTTTCCCAATCTGTGCAATTTTGGTATGTCTGACAGTGTTGCCCAGGTAATATGGCCTTGCAGCACCTTACCAATAGGGTTACCTGCACACTGTGTGCACACGGGCAGGTTTGGTGGGAGAGGGAGGAAAAGGGTTCATGTGCTGATGGGTAAGTGAGGCACTGGCACCTCTCTAAATCTGAACTGCTGCTGTGACAACAACGTGCTAAGGGATCAGATCACAGTGAGGATGCATGTTTTAATTTAAACTATTGTTTTGGGTGATTTAAGGACTCATGAAGAAATGGCTTTTGAATTGCAGCCTTTTCTGTAAATATCCCTTATCTTCTTGGTACATTGGAAAGAGATTATTTTAAGAGAGGTTTTGTAAGTGACCTCTTCCAAGGGACAAGGTTTTTTGGTTTATTTTTCAAAGTACCTCCTTTGAAATGTGTTTATAACTAAAATCTTAAAAATGTGCACATTGCCTTCTTTAGAAAAAAAAAAATTCTTTAAGTGGAAATCTAAACCCCAGTTGGTCTAAATCACTGGAGTAATATCTGTATATTTATGATTGCAATGTCAAAGACTAGCTCATGATTGTAAATTAAGGACTTTTCACTTACAGCCAATGCTTTTGACTACTCCCTTGTATCTTTTTTGTAAGTTTATTGTTGCTTGGGGAAATACTTTGAATCCTCTGAGAAATGTGGCATGTTCCCACACTAATGGAAACTACTGTATTTTTGTACTATACAATTTTCAAGAAAAAGGAGCTCCTCATGCTGCAAGTTACATCACAAGTAATGAACCTGTTGGATCTGGGAAATTATGTTCTCCTTGTGATTGTGTAAATGATTTGTTGTAAATACAGCACTTCTAAGGAAAAGGAACGCAAAAGCTCTTTAGCAGTAACTCAGGCATTTCAGAGTAGTTAATTGTAATGTTGTGTGATAGTCTTTGAATTTAAGTTTGGGACATTCATAACTTCTCTGGGAAACTTGCTTCAGTGCCTCATAAATTTCACAGTGAAGAATTTCATCATATCTGATGTAAACCTCCCCTCCTTCAGTTTAAAGCCATTCTGCTTGTCCTATCAGTGAATGTTCTTGTACAAAATTCATCTCCATCTTGTCAGGTGCCTTTGGATCCTGGAATGCTAACCCAAGGTTTCCTTGGAGCTTTCTCTTCTCCAGGCTGAGCAGCCCCAACTCTTTTTGTTTGTCTTCATAGGGTTGGCCCTCCAGCCCTCTGGTCATCCTTGTGGCCTCCTCTGGACTTGGTCCAACAGGTCCACGTCCTTATGCTGGGCACCCCAGAGCTGGGTGCAGCACTCCAGCTGGGGTGTCACCAGAGAAGAGCAGAGGGGCAAATCCCCTCACCCTGCTGGCCACTCTGCTTTTCACACAGCTCACAATTGGCTCTCTGTGCTGCAAGTGCACTGTGTCAGCTTATCTTGAGCTTCTCATCCACCAACATCTCCAAGTCCTTCTCTGCAGGGCAACTCTCAGTGCACATTTTTCTGCCCAGCCTGTACCTTTGCTTGCAATTGCCCTGACCCAGGTGCATTTATCATTAACACAAGACTTAGTGGAACTGTTAAAACTGTAGTTTAGGTTGAAATTTTCAAGAACTGCCAGACTGTAGTTTGTAAAAATATGTAGATAATATTTCAAGTCCATAATTAACTGTTTAATGCATACATTCTGATAGGATTTTTCTTGTATGAATGTGCCTCACTAAAAAGGAGGAGGTTGAAGAAAGCTATTCAAAACTATTGAACTATTGTGCTTCCAAAGTGAATGTTACCTGTTATTTTCTGATATCAGTCATGGTAAGTTGCCTCAAGCTACACAAAACATGGCTTAATTAGGTGTCCACTTCTTGTGTGGTTGTAATGTGCAAATGGACAGAGAATATAAAATCCAAAGAGAAAAAATTCCTCCCTAAAGATGCCAAGTATCAATAAGTTAAAGAATGAGAAGAGGTAGAGTTTTGTACCTCAATGACACAGAGGACTGTTTGCTGACTGATAAGTGCAGGATACCAAATGTAATGTTTATGAACATAAGAGAGAGAATTAACTGCCTATTGGATGATGACAAACTAGGTTTTCAATTAAAAGGTTGGCTGGGCTGTTCTCTACTTAAGACAGCAGAAAAGGACTTCAGCAAAAAAATAATAAACCTTTTGA
The DNA here is from genome assembly GCF_050655825.1 of Lonchura striata. NCBI lineage: Eukaryota > Metazoa > Chordata > Aves > Passeriformes > Estrildidae > Lonchura > Lonchura striata. The sequence continues at coordinate 20,149,600 of NC_140704.1, read as the reverse complement.
AAATCTGAAGGCAGAACTAGCTGTGAAAACCTATCTTCCTTTCCATCAGAAAACTACTTGGAAAGGAGAAAACAATGCAGGGTAAAAACATAAAAAATAAAGTTGAACTTCAAAGTAATTCAGCCATAACAGAAATGGTTGACAGGAAATTTATCTACTAAATAAAGAAAAACATTATACATGATTTACTATTTATTTTAAAGCTATCATAAATTTCTACTTGCACATTCATTTTCAGAGACATTGTGAAGCTACTGAGAAACACAGATTTTTGTCACAATTTACTTAAAAAATGCATTCAGTAAATGCTGTTGCATAGACAGGCCGGTGTAATACCATGTGCTCACAGTATTCAAGTTGCTTACAGTAATTCATGATACCTCTGCAAGTCTGTGCTTAGAGTTATATATCTTTTATTAATATATTGTTTATCCTCTAAAGTGTGACTACCCATCTGCTGCACAAAATGTAACAACTGTGGCTTCACCCAGACTCTCCCTAAAGGTCTGGGGTCACATTTTTTTTATTCATGGCACTTCCATCCCTTGCAAGTTGTGTTTTGGTGCATTGTATTTCTTAACAGTGCTGAACTTACTGACCCAGTATTACTGTAGGACTGGTCAGTTCTCTGAGAGCTAAATGGCTGCAACTTCTCAGCTCTGGTACTGCCAAATTCTGCTTTCTGTTTCTGAGGTTTTTAATTTTTAATTTGCATGTCTAAGGATTGCTTCATCTGTTTACAACTGTAAGTTAGGACAGTCAAATGCTTTCATTTATGGGAACTTATCATAGAGGGGTTTGGGACCATTTGAGGCATCTCTCAATTTCCTCCAGAGGATGTCCCCAGCCAGTCAGCCTTTTCCAGGGTTCTCAGGCTCCTGGGAGAAAATTCTTCCTTCATCATGGCAAATCTATGGTCAGACTAGGGGATCAGAACTTTAAATCTTATAATTTTAAAGATTTTTGCCTTATTACCATGGGTCCCCTGATGTAAGCTCTTGTGACAAGATGTTAGTAAAGATCACCCATCTGTTGGACTTGTCTTTTCCTTGGTCAAATATAACCTCCAGGCTGAGGAGCACTTGAGGTTCATGCATTTGTGAGTGTGAACTGGGGACTCCATGGAGTGAGAAGAGGGGCGTGAGAAATTCCTTCAGTGAGAGCTGTTTCTGGAATTCTTCAGACATAAAGTCAGCATATTAAAAAGAGCTGTATTTTTAGCCAGGATTGCTTCCTAGCAACAGACCATTTACTGTACTGTGGGCTTAAAAAGTATTAAATAATTTTAGCTTTCCTACTTTAACCTCGATGGATTACACTAATGCCTCTAGGCTCTTTTCCTGTGCTATGCTATCTGCCTTCCGGTACAGCAAACTACTCTCAAGGCCAGACTGCTCTTAACTCAAATGCTGTGAAACTTTTTTTAGCATAAGGATGGTAACATAATTTCTTCTACCTTCTTGCTAAGTAACTAAATAAGTACATAATTAGCAGCTCAAGAGATTGCTATCCAAAAGCTGGCCTGATTTATACTTTCACAAGTTAATTAAAAATATATATTTTACTGATTATATTTCTGCTAAGATTATTATTTGAAATTTTTAAAATTAATATTAATTTCCTTCTATTTCTAAATATTTAGGAATTATTACTCAATGATTTTCACTGAATGGTTCAGCTTTGATTTTTTTATTCACTTTACATTATTGTTTTGTCAGACCTACTGCCAAAGTAGTTTTGATTTTCAGAAGTGACCAATGTGTATATCCTGCTGAAAGTAAATAATTAACCTGTCTGCTTGATCAGCTTATTGTCTAAATAAAGCCTGTATTGTTTAAAGAGGATACTTTGACTAAAGCATTTAAATGGTCCAGATCTGAGAGTGCAAGAAGGCAAAGGTCATGCAAGTCATTTTCTTCCATACCCTCTCACCTTCTGAATGCTGGTTAAATCTAAATAAAACCATCTCCTCAGACAGCAAGCCTGCCTTTCCATTGGCACAGTGTAGACACCTAGACTAAAGCCAAATTTATTTTTATGCATGTTTTAAGCACCTATAAATTTTCATAGAAAGAAGGTAATAATAAACCTCCAGTGACTACTCCATGTATACTTCAAAAATATCTTAAATTTAACCATAGAATAGATTAAACAAAGTATTTTAAGGTACTTAAAATTACTGTAAAATCCTAAAAAGTATTTTGAAAATATTTTAATTTCATTAAAAATTTTTAAAATATTTGTATCTTTTCCAAGTATACAAATGGTGGCTATCTGTAATATTGAGTTCTCAAAACACTTAAAATATTCTTTACCATTTAAAAGAAACATCTATTTATTTATCCCTTGTGACTATATTTATGTCCTATTCGGCCCTGAGGTTAATATATTGAGTATAAATCTCGTGTGATTTGGGAATTTTAAATTATTTTTTTACAATTTTTTGTTGTGTTTTCTTTTCTAGTGTGTACTTGCTAGGTCTAAGCTAAGTGGTTTTCCAGTGTTTCTGAAAGTGATAACCTTTCTCTTAGCCCTGTTAGGCTTCACATTTAAAATGTGAAGTAAAAGTCTTTGGGCCAATTTTCTTGTTATTTATGCATGGGTAACGCAAATCACAGCTGTCTAGTTTTGTGCACTCCATGGAAGATGTTTATGCAAATCACTGAATATATCATCATACATGCTTAATGCAATTTTGCATATGATAAAAGCCTTCAATTTGAAAGACAAAAATGCTGATGAAAAAATGACTATTCACTCTGATTGGACAAGTCTTTTATTATGTAGAGTGTAAACATAAATGGTAAACACATTACTCTATTGCCTTGTCTGTGTTCTTGCCTGGTGGGAATAAAAAGGTTATTTCTGTCCTGTTTCTTTGCTTCAGATGCTTTTCTGTTTGATTACCAATTAATATTAACTGTGATGAGTATGTGGTATGGAAGCTGGAACTGAAAACTCAGACATCTGACAGATGTGAGATGTGTTTAACTGTTGCTGAGATGCAAAGGGAAATCACCAATGAATTCGTGACACTCTTCATTACCCAGAGTCAAAGATCTGTAAGGTTCTAAGGAGGGAGTTTACTTGTTCTTCAAACATACACTCTGAATTTGGACGTTTCTAAAAATCAAGTCCTGAATCAGACATCAATTCTAAAAATACAATTTTAAAAAAAAATTAAAATTATTAATTTTGTATTTGTAGTTCAGCAAAAGTAAATAGAAAAAAAAAAAAGGTGTATTCCTAGTGTTCGACAAGACATTAAGTAATGTTCCACAACACTGATTTGCCCCAGCTCCCAAAAAGGAATGACTCAAGAAGCTCAAACTAAAAATGATGGAACATGATCTTCAGCACTTTTTTCCTGCACCAGACAAGGTGCTTGAAATTGGCTGATTTTCCCTACTCTTCATATAGCTGCAATTTCATTATTTTTGTCCTATTATTTTTTTGGGGGGTGTCAGCATTTCTCATGTTTTGTGTCAGTATTTGTCATGTTTTGTAGGCTGCTCCTGTTTGTGCATTCTCCTCAGCTGCCAGGTGAGGTCTGGTAAGGGAAGAGTGCAGAGATACTCTGATCTCAGCAAGCCCTGGGCTCTTGTTTGTCTCAGGAACAAATGCTGCTTTCCCAGAAGAAGATTTGGAGTGCAGCAGGAAGGATCTTCCAGGGTTGCAATGCTAGGTTTGACCTCCTCCACTGCCAGATCCTTTCCCGGATCTGGTGCTCCCATCCTTCACGAGCGTGGGATATTTTGGCATGGGCCTGCCTTGGCTGTTGGCAGGCTGGACGTGGCTCCGGTCAGAATGGCCCGAGGTGCCAGTGGCTCCCCAGTGCAGTCATGGGGAGCTGGGAATGTGGCCAGGTGCTGTGCTGGGTTCCCTCTCCATGCACAGTGTCCATTACTCTGAGTGCTCAGCACCGTGTGTCCAAACGCAATCCGCACTGCCTGTCTTGGTGGGACATCGTGCAGGTCTGTTCTCTGGCCTTGAGCGTGAATGATCCCTTCTTCAGGGTTGGGATAATTCAATCTAAAAATGCTGTATAACAACTATTAGGATTATGTTAACATTAAAACATTCCACAGTGTCTTTTCGTATTGTGCCAGGAAGATTGCAGCCCTTTCAAAAACTATAGCTCGGGATGCCATTTAATGCCTGTTTTGTGTTGAGCATCCTATTTTCTCTTTTACATATATTTTGACATGAGAAAAGATGAAATCATTGAATATATTTCAGAGCAAAAAGGCATGCTGAATTTGAGTGTCCATGTTGATACAGCAATGGGCTGCAGAGCACTGAGCTGAAAACAGTTTTGGAAGGTCTAAGGTCATATTTTTCAGGCCCTGAAAAAAATATTTCCAGAGAGAGAGAGAGAGAGATATGTTTCAATTGCATTTTTCTATCTGCTTGAAAAACCTAAGCAATGCTTCCTGCTTGGCATAGAGGCTGCCCAGGGAGCCTCTCTGTGGTCTATGCTGGGAGGTGCAGAATCAGCTCCTTAAGCTGCTCTTCTCTTCTACCTTCTACAAAATCCTGCCATACAGTGAGTTTACACTGCTGTCAGCACATAATGTTTTTATCCTTCCAAGTTTTGTATTGTCCCAGTTTCAGGATGAATCTCAAGAGATTTTAGTAGAGAATAAGTGAGAGAATTAGTCTTCTAAATTTTCCTGAATAGATTAGTCTGAATTGTACATGTAAGAAAAAGATACTGAAGTAGTAGTGTTATAAAATTCAAGGATGAAACATTATCCTGAGTTCCTCTGAAAAGTAGCATTGCCAGTGCCAGCAAAATGACCTTCTTGGAGCCCATTTTCTTCTCTGCTCTGAAGAATTTTTTTATTCTTTTGCAGACAACTTTTCCTTACTCGTCCCCTTTCTAAGGATTTTGGTTAGCTTCAGAAATATTTATATCTGGCTGTAGTGTTTTATGGTATAACATTATCAGTTTCCAGTTGATAGTATGGGAAAAAGCGCCCAAGTCCCCAGGTATTTTACAGATTGGTGGTCTGATATTTGATTGTTGAGGGGCATGCCAAAAGTATTTTAATGCTTCTATGTTAGATTTGAGATTTAATTTTCTTTTGTGGTTCATGGTTTATGAAATTGTATTCTAGCAGAACTTAGAAAGTTTGTTTGCTATTGAAGGCAATCTATTTACTGTGAAAATGTAAAAAAAAAATGGTGTATGCTGAATATGTAACCAAATACAAATCAGAATCTGTTTTGTTGCCCATATGTCTAAGTATTTGTTCTAATATCTGGAATTGAAGAAAGCTGCATATTTGGTTGACTTTATAGTCTTAGTTTTCTTACTAAAAATCATCTTCAAGGAAGTGCAGTGGACTATGGAGCACTGGGGAGCAGATATGAATTTCCTTATTCTGCTATACTGTGGGTTTTTAAAAAAGTTTTTATGTTTCTGCTTTGCAATGAAAAAGAAAAAAAAAAAAAGAAATAGAAAAAAGAAAGGGAAAAAAACCCCCAGCTATCTCATGACTGGCAGAGTTAAAAGTTAGTTCTACCAATGTCATGTTTTAAACTCAGCCAACAGCCAAGCCCCACTTTATCCCCCACTGGAGAGATGTCAGAAAGAACTGGAAGGTTAAAAATGTGAAGAACTCATGAGTTGAGATAAAACCGGTTTAATGGGAAAAGGAAGCGGAGAAGCCACACACATAAGCAAAGCAAAACAAGGATTTATTTCGCTGTTTCCCATGGACAGGCAGCTGTTCAATCATCCCCAGAAATGCACAGCCCCCCATTTCCTCCTCCTTGCTTAGACTTTATATCCTGAGCATGATGTCTCATGGTCTGGAATATTCTTTTGGTCTCTTTGGGTCTCCTGTCCCATCTGTGTCTCCTCCCATGCACTCCCAGCTCCATTGCCTTTTTGGTAGTACCAAAAGCAGGAAAGGCTTTGGCCCTGTCCTGTGTAAGCTCTGCTCAGCAACAATAAAAACATCTCTATATTATCAATCCCGTGTTCAGCTGAAATAAAAACACAACCCTGTACAAGTCATCGTGGAGAAAATTAACTCTACCCCAGCTGAAACCAGCACAACCAAGGATATTAAATCTGAATGTTTTAAACAAGGCAGTGGAAAACAGGTGAAGAAATTGTGTGAAATTTAAGCTGTAAAAAAACTTAATGGTCTTTAAATGTTACCCTGATGTTCTGAGGAGGGGCATAGCTGAAAATTAAAAGCTATGTCATTCATGTAACTTATGTGAAGACATGAATATCCTGAAAAGTGTAGGTGTATTTATCTGCATAATAGGGAGTTCCTAGCTTCAGCACCAGGCAAAGGAGTGTCTTCTCTCAGCCTTGCTGAGCTGCCCAGGTTTCAGAGCTGTGCAGAAACAGCGAGTACCACTGGGTGAGCCCTTCCTCACCTCGTAGGCAGCTGGACACAAATCTGATAAAGCCAAGCTGCCAAAGAGTGCACAACCCTGGAGTTGCTACAGAAGCTGGCCCTGTGTAATCCCTACATGGCATAAAGGGGAAAACAGAGTACTTGTCCCCAGAAACAGCACCAGTGCAGATTGCACTTTATTCTACATTGATTATAGCATCAGCACAGCAAGGACTTGAACCTGTAAATATTTAGAAAAAGATTTTTCTTTAGTAGAGAAGACCAATTTGTTTGCAGGATCTGGTTTTATTTGCATCATAGTTTTCTATGCTAAACCCTCACTCCAGGGTCATAGGTAGCGAGCTGTAAGTGCAGCTCAGACAAGGAAGTGCAAAATGGCCTCTGGAGCTGTCAGCCTTGGGACAAATGTTGCAATCAAACCTAAACTCTCCCCAGCTTTGCTCCAGCAGCCTCTGGGATAGTCAGTGCATTACTTCTCCCTATGTTCCCCTGGCCTCACAGGCCCTTTTTCTGAGAGCCAGGAGCTAAATATTGTAAAAACATCTGCTCTGTTCTTGCTGCTCTGCTCTTGCTGTTCCAGTATCTCATTTTAAACACAGTCCTAAGCCATAAAGCAAACAGGTTTGTTATTTTTATCCTTCTCTTTAGATGATTCTTTGGTTCTGTTACTCTTGTTCTGTGTTCTGCTTGTATTTTGTAATTTGTGAGGGACCTTTAATATACAGTAAATGAGGGGTGATGCTGCCCTTGCAAAGACTCAATAATTTCCAAATGAGTGTCCCAATCTACAGGCAAAAATAGTCATGGTTCTCATTTCTTTCTAAAAAAGATTTCATTTTCACCATTTCTATGTTGTAATACAAGTACAGTCAAGTGGAAAAGGCTTAGAAATTAAATCGTAGCACTGGGCGAACTGATTCGGTGGCATTGAAATGTCATTTCTAGAATTATCCGGCTTACTGGGGAGTGTTTCAAGGAATAACCTTCTGGCATGGCAGACTACAGTGGAGGGATTAGATGGGGCTTGTACTGGGGGCCAAATTCTGCCGGTGTTAATTAGGATTGAGTGAGCATGAGTGAGGACAAGAACTATCCCAGTGATTGCCATTTTACTTTTTAAACTTCTGTGGTGTAGTTTTTTCCATTTCCATGTTACATTATTGATGTCCAGGTAGAAGCAAGATCATACCGCTTTGAAAAAGATAATTAAAAAAAAAAAGAAAATAAAAAGAAAATAAAAGATAATAATAGTGAATTGACAAAATCGTTCTACAAAGTCACAGAATTTTATTTTTTTAATGTGAAAATTAGGATATGTTTGGGACCCTGTTTTCAGCAGAAATACATCTGATTTTAATTTTGTCTAGAAACTGGAAATACTACCCCTTGAGCAGGGCCTAGAGTTTTGAACGTTTATAGAATATCCTTATAACATAATTGAATGCTGTTTACATGGGTTTTTCAGAAAGGCAGGGAGGGTCCTATGGAAGGCATGCAGTGAAGAGTAGGTGCTGAAACTGCGAGGTAGTTTGCTTGGTCCTACAACCCTCCCTGCTTCTGCAGGGGCATGGGAAGAGAGAAAGAAATTGAGGGTAGAAAGTTTTGGATTTGACTCCTGAAATGTGTCAGCAGAACATGGGAAGTTAAGATGGACAAGCTTTACCTGAAAATCTTAGCATGATGCTTTGCATGCTTCCTGAATTGCAATTTAACAGTATCAGAATGAAATTACCCAAAGGTACAGCTTTGAATTTTGAGTCAATCTGAATGTAGAATAGAATACAGAGCCCACTGTGTTCTGCTTTAAGAGACTAGAAGAAAATGGAGCTGATTAAATAGCATTAATACTGTTATTTTCAATAATGTTCTTTTAACTGAGACTCTGCTATTTTTAAGAAAATCAGATCAAAAGTTCAAGTGCTAAGAGGTTATAGAATTGTAATAAGCTTCTGACATAGTGAAGGGAACTTTTGGAACTGTGGCTACGAGGATGACTGTGGTTGATTTAACAGTGTTCAGTGGGAGCTACCCAACAGTTTACTGAAACGAAAATCTAGGGTAAAGAAGAGGTATTTGCATTTAAATTATTTTATGAGGAAATGTGAGCTGTATTTAGGCCCCTCCATTTTAACCCGGGAGAAAAATGCTGATATGTTACACTACGACACAAAATAAGTCACTCACGGACGCCAGATGTAAAAGAGGGAAGAAAAGAACTAAAACAGGCATTTTATTTTCTGACTCCAGTATATATAGAATATTAAAAGTGACAGTGGATTGGAGGATGAAATTGCTACCCTCCAACCACACTGGTTAAACCAACAGTCCATCAATTCTCTCCACCACATAGAAGAATACAAAACAATCATTATGTACAAGAACAGTGTGAGAAAATTTAGTAGAAATATGTAAACATCAGAAGGCATAAGAAACTTTTAGAAGAACTTTAAAACTCTCAAAGAAACAAGGCGACACCGATGTGCTTGTGGCGAGGAGCGAGGAGGAAAAATGTACCTGGCCCTGGATGACGGATCATTCAGGGGGAAGGGATGCTTCCTTGTCTGCCTCTGCTGGGCATCTGGCACACTGCTAATTTCATGATAATTTCCTGAAGTTCATTGTGCAATGATTAAGCTAGTTTTTAAAGACTTCATAATTTCATTATATAATTGTTTGGTTTGCTGGTATGTGGTTGAACATGGCCAGGTTTAAAAACCCATAGCAATTGCTTCTAAAATGAAGCAGGTTTTATGTTGGTTTTGCAATTTGGAACAATGACATTCAAGATTTTTAATTAACACTTTTATAAGTTTATTATTAATGGTATTTTTAGTAATATAATATATAGAATAGCAAGAATATTAGCTGAATTCTAATTGAATAATATTTAATATTATTCAATTTACTTGGAAAAAATCTGACAAGGCTTGAAGCCCTGTAATTTGTGAATGCTAATTTTTCCTGCAGTTTTGATATAGATGTACTCTACTTCATGGACCAAGGCTTAAGCATTATTAAGTAACATTATTTGAGGTCTGTCTGTTTTCTTATTTAGACAATTGGCACTGAAAAAAATTTAATGACTGCCTATATTTGCCCTATTAATGGTTTTCATGCTCTGTATGTAACTCATATTTTTTTTTCATAAGGATTCCCTTTGTATTTATATGTGCTTTCATAGTTTTTTAAGTACGGTTTTTTTTGCTGCTGTAGAGAAATGAACCGTCCTGTGATTAAGTGATAAGGTTAGATAGTAAAAGAGGAGAATTCACTAGAAATCACTAACTTTTTGCCAGCCACCCATGCACCCTCAGCTCATCAAGAAAGGCGCTGGCAGCTGTTTGTGTTAAGAGGGGATGGCATTTATGTCTTGTGTTAAATCCTTGATTGACGCAAACTGCCGAAATCTCCTTAGGAAGCAGCAGTCGGGGAGAGGGAGGCTGGGCGGAGGGTAGCTCCTGCCTGGGCACGGCGGTGCCGGGACCAGCCCTGCCCACCCTGCCTGCTGCCCACCCTGCCTGCTGCCCACCCTGCCTGCTGCCCTGCCCACCCTGCCTGCTGCCCACCCTGCCTGCTGCCCACCCTGCCTGCTGCCCTGCCCACCCTGCCTGCTGCCCACCCTGCCTGCTGCCCACCCTGCCTGCTGCCCACCCTGCCTGCTGCCCTGCCCGCTCCTTCTGCTGCCCGCCCCGCCTGGCAGCGGCAGCCAGACCCTCCCTGCCAGCCCTGCCGCAGGGCTGGGCAAGGCACTGAGCTCTGGCTCAAAATCAGTGAATTGTTGGCTTGGACTGTGACTGCGCTTGAGTTTTCTGCCACAGCAAAATAGGGAGTAAATTCTAAAAATGACAAATGCAAGGGAAAGTTGAGTTTTCTGCTCTGTATGGGAATTTCCCCTCAATGGCCCATGTTGTTGGTTTGGGGATTTCTGATGAACAGCGTCGCAGCAGTCTGCTTCCTTTAAGTAATCCCACCCTGCAAAGAAGGTGGGAAATTGCAATGATTCTGCTTAGTAGCAAGAATGCCTTAACATCTCAGTTTAAACCAAAATAAAACCAGTGATTTTGCAGCCTTTTTTGAGACCTCTCATCACCCTGCTGGGCTCGGTGGTGGCAGACTGTTAGCAGAGTCTTTCCTTTCTCTCCTGCACTGTTTCTCACACAGACTGATGAGGAAGCCTATCAGGAAATGAGATATACATGACAAAGAAGAGAGGCCTCTGAACCCCATCAAAAGGTATCTGTGACAAAATGTCCTGTAAAACAGCTTTAAACCAGAAATACTAGAGATGTAGCACCTTCCAAATGACCCGACTTTTCCATGTGTCTGAATTTTTTATATTCTTCATTACAAATTCATTTTTGTCACGGCTGAGCTAATAGATTTACAACAGAAATAATTTTGCAAGTAATGGATCTTTATTTAGCTCTACTGGATTTCATAAAGGAAAAAAATAATTAATTTTTTTTTGAGGAAACTATATTTCCTGACAGTTCTCAGGTAAGGTTCAGGTCTTTAAAACAAAAGCTATGTTACTGCTTGATTAAATTATTATTTTGAGGGTGTTTTAAGAAAATAGGATTTAGAGCAGGGGGTTGCTTGTAGGTTTTTTGTTTGCTTTTTCTAGGAGTACAATAGGAGTGTGCTTTTTATAGGAGAAAAATAGAGTAAGTTGAGATAGAGTGGCTTAAAAGAAAGAAGGAAAATCATACTGCTTAGAAAAAAAGTCAAAATATGATGACAGCAACAAACAAAATAGAGATAGAAGGGAACAATAATACAGAAAAAAATTAATCCTGAATTGAAGGTGAGCTTTTAAGTCAGCTTCAGTAACAGCTGGCTTAATATAAAGGTGGATGAAGAAAGACTGATGCAGAAGTTATTGACTCAAACAGAAGAAATCAAAACAATTCTTTAAAAATTGTCTGATTTATAGCTATTCCATTAAGGGGCTACTGTTGACCTTTTAATATTTTGAGTTGTACTGAAATTGTAATTGAAAATATTGCTTAAATACCTTTAACTTAGGATTCATTGTTGTCAGACATCACAAAACTCTTCTGTTTTTCTGTGTTGCCAACAACATTTGCACAGAGCATGGAAGCCAGCACAGTCTGATGGAGTGCTTCCTCTCTGACTTCCGTGTGCTGTTAATGAAACAGATATGTAACAATTAGGAATTCAGCCTGCAAATGTATTTTAGTTTCTCATATTTTAAGGAAGAGGTGCAAAAAATTAATTCCATGTTTCTTCATCATCCAGGAGCTAGAAAAGCTGTGTCCCACCTCCCTCTCAGTGTCTCAGTGGGGTGGGCAGAGGGTGTTGGGTGGGCAGAGCAGCACTGAGCAAGCTGCAGCTAGGCATCAGATTCAAAATCACTCCTCTAGTAAAATATGCTCTTTTAGAAAATGCTTGCATTTGATTCATTCTCTTTTCTTCCTTAATCCCCTCCCCTCTTTTATTTTTGTTACATAAGAAGCCTAATTGTTTTTATCATTCACATTATTTCTTTTCTACAACATATTCACCTTTCTGCATCATGAGCTAATCCCAAAATATCTGTAATGTACCAGAAACAGGAAATGGCAATTTTGTGTTCTGTTTTAGTTTGATGTTATGGTTTTTTTATTCTCTTTTCTAGAAGCTTCTTTCTGCAGCCTCTTGTCTAAATGCTGCCCAGCAATCCTGCGTATTCCCTGGATCTGGGACACAAAATCATTCCCTTAATTCCTGTCTCTGATTACTTTCTGATTCTGACCAGTGTTGGGAGCTGAAGCACACAGATTTTATACGTTTGATTTGCTAGGCAACTGAAGGCTTTTATGGGCCAAGAGTTAAAAACAAAAAAAACCCACACCCAAACCTCTTCTCTGCAGCTGTACAGGAGAGGGCACCGTCTTGGGGAGCCATAAAGTTTTAAATTATCTGTAAGTGCTCCAAAGTGAGCATGTGCTTTAATCTGTATTATGTTATACTGGTCTGAATATTCCAGTGTCTAAAAGTTAGTTAAATTTTGTGTGGAAAGGGAAGCAGTGGTAGGGGTGGTCTGTATCAGGGAAAATTTGTGTTAAAAATGTTTAGGGAAATAAACTCAGTTTTAGAAAGAAAAATATGTATTTTTCTTAATGGATGTTGTCAGCAAACCTAAACTTCTGTGTAAAATGCCTGGAAATGTGGTAAAATCAGTACATAAGATGCCAAGATGTATCCATAACTCAAGTCTTAAATAAACATCATCTACATTATGATAAGCATTTAAATGACAATGCTGCATCCAACAAAATTTGTTTAATTTTATAAATTTCTTTTCCCATATTTTACCAAATCTTTATGGAAATAATTAACTGAGAAGTGAAAAAGTCAGAAGATTCAGAACAGAGATAAGCTGATATTAGCTGTGCTCAAATTTGAAAAAAATTCTCAAAGCCTTTAAGAGATGTGAGATGCTCTGGGGGCAGCTGATGGCCTGGCCCTGGCCAGAGTCTGTCTTTTAAAAGAAAACACTAGATGAGCCGTTGAGGATATAAAACAGAAATAATTGCTTTGGCTTAGAAACTAGGGTGAAACAATCACCTGAAGGCATTTTAAAATCCATTTGTGGCCATAAATGGGTGTGGCTTTGCCTACAGGAGTTACTGAAGCTGGCTAGCACTCGGGCTGTTTCTGTAAGTCCGAGCTGAGGAGCACCAGAGGTTTCCTGGCAAAGGAGAACAGCTCTGTAGAGCTGTCAGAACAGTCCCTGGTGTGCATTTGGCCAGGACCAATCTCAGGATTAGAGGCAGATGTGGCCTGGGATTCAGCACAGGCCAGGTGATGCTGCGGGACCGGAGTCAGCCATGCCCTTCTGAAGGGGAACAGAGCTGCTTTAATACCAGTGTGGGCTTGGCAACTCCGAGGCTGTTGGCTTTGGTTCAGGAGAATTTTCCAGGCATGTCAATGCATTAAACTCCACTAAGAGGAGCCAGGAGTACTGTCCCAAGAGAGCAGCCACAAGCTTATCTTCTGGAGCTCTGCAGTGACTGCCCTGCTAACTGTGAGGAGTGGACCAGGAGCCCAGTGAGCCAGGAAGAAAAGTTGTGATCTTTCTCCAGCCCTTGAAGGTACCTCTGTGCTTATAAAGAACCATTTCCATTTCTGCTCTTTTATTAAAGATAGTATTTGGATTGCCAAGACTACATTTTAGCAATAATTAGTAAGCCATTTTGTGCTTGATGACTCGCATAGTGGTAGAAGCTTTGAAAAATAATTTTCTTTTTTAGCTGAGCAGCTGATCTGAAATGCAGTCAGTGGTATTGCCCTGTTAAGAATATTAAGATTCTTTGGTCTCCATATTCAACTTTTGAAAATAGTTTTGTCAAAAGTTCTGTGTTGAAATTAAACTTTCAACAACAAAATACTGGCACTAGCTATACAGCAAATTTAAATGAAGTGCAGTGTCTGCTGCAGCTTCCTGTTATGGGCAAAATGAAGTTTAAATGTAGAGTATATCATGTCCTTGAATCATGGAGAGTATTAGGGAGATAATAATGGGGAAATGGACCGAATTAGGAAAATAAAATAACACCATCAGCTGAAGTCTATTTGCAGAGATAATGTAACTTCCTGGGCAGTTCCTGCTGTCTTGGGCTGTCCCTCAGCTGCCTAGTTTATGGTAAGAAGCACTGTTTAATGCTGTTGGAAAAACTCCTTCCCATAACCCAGTACTTGACAGTACAAATTTCTGTACTGGCCTATGTAGTTTAATGAAATTGCACAGCAGTTCCTTGTGCATTTTTTTTCTCCTGTGTACAGTAATATAAAGGGACTGGTTGCACATAGTACCCCATGTTTGGGTTTGATATTTCTGGGAAATTTGTGCTCTAACACAAGAGTTTGAGTTTTATTTTGCCCGAGGGAAAGTTAAGATTGTGATCACAAGAGCAGAACCAGAGTTAAAAGAGAAAAACATAAAAGGAACAAAAAGGAAACTTTAACTATATTTAACACCAACCTCCTTCCTTGGAAGATTTTGCAGAGGTATCTCTAAGTCCTGAGGGGGGCTTAGGGGCAGCTTAGCACCATGTTTCCTGGGAGTTATGTTTTATATCAGCCTTTAAGTAACTTTGAAAGTTGAAGAATTTGGTGTGTATCTCCTTTTCTTCTCCTTTTCCCCCTCATTTATTAATTTATCACTTGGCATAAAATATGCTGTACCAAGTTAGATCAAAGATTTATTTAGCTGCTTGCAATATTAGCCAGTAGCAGATATAGAGAGAAATATAAGCACAAAGCAAGTGTGCAGTGATATCCTTCCACATAAGAGTTTATTGTCCATGAGTACTGGCTCAAGATCTGCAGCTGTGGTGCTATTCCTAAGCTTTATTTAATGTGTGTTTACTGGCTTTCAGTGGATTTGCGTTCCAAGAATGTGTTGTGTCCACTCACTTTTTGGGTCCAATTTGCTGTCCAGTTTCTGTCATGTGCTGTGTATGTTACTTACTCAACAGCAATATGGTTTCTGAATTTACATGGCAGATGGCTGTGATGGCTTAAGTTTTTTCTTGACAACTGATCTTTAGTTCAAAATGCAAGAGGAGGGAATGCTCCTGTCTTAAGGGGTTTGCCTGCATTTCATTTCTTAATGAAATTAAGAAATTAATTAATTAGCACTTCTACTTTAAAAAAGCTTTCTTCTTTTTTATTGTCATGTGAGTGAATGACAAATTTTCTTCATGTCTTCATGAGATTCCTTACAAGAGGTTTCTTCTTGTGAGCTGCTTGGAGGTGAGACAATGGTACTGGGAGCACACCAACCTTTGGTACTATAGGCAAAAAAGATTGCATTCTCCAATTTTGAATACTAAGGTAGTATTATGTCCCCTTTTGCCTTTATTCTGCCTGCTTAATGTCTTATCCTAAAAGTGGGATAAAGTTTCCCTTCATTTTACTGTGCTTTTATTGTGAAGATAAATTTTTGAAGGTATAGATAATGCTCATGATGAGCTTCTCATAAAAAAAAAAAAAAGCCAAACTTAACAACATAAATTTCAGAACAAACAGGAGGCCTGGGGCCCAAATATTCAGGGGTACAAAGAGAAGAAAAAAAATATATAACATAGTATATGAGTAAACATTCATGTGTCTGAGTGCTGAAAAATGTGGGAGCTCCCTGGAAAAGAGAATATGATTATGTAGGTGAGGACAACAGAATTCAATTAACATTGACTAAATGCTTAATTGCTTTATTTTGCAGTCTAGTCTTCTGTCAAAGTAGGTTATGTGTGTAATATATTGTAGTTTAAGCTTGGTATGACTGTGATTATTATCACTCTTTCCTGGCTTAAAATAAAAAATCCAAAGTACAGTGTTTCCTATTACTAAAAATAGTAAGTTTGCATTATTTTTACTTATTACATTGTTTTCTTCAGCCTATTTACACGTCTTAATGTCTTAATTGGCAAATAATTGCTTTCCTAATCCAGATAAGTAGTGTTGAACTGTGAATTGCAAATCCCAGTGCCTTTTAGCTTCATGGGTAGAGACTGCTTTTTGCAAAGGATCACTGAAAATGCTGCATTATCAACCTATTCTGTTGATACAGATAGATAATCTCAGATATTTGTAGACTGTAGTATTCTGTAATAAATGGTTCTCCAGTGGAGAACATTAGAGAGTGTGAATAATCAACTCCTATTGCAATAGGAGTTGGGAAAATAATTTTAAAATTGCATATTTTTAGTCCATATAATAAACTATTGAACTGGCCTATTTTTTTATATAATCTTAGAGACTGTAATCTGAAGACTGTTCTCTGATTCCCTGTAAATCAGTGCACCTTACTCTGGTAGTCGTTCTGACTTATCCATTTATTTCAGCGAGATTTTTTTCTATAGTAGTAAAAATGAAAGGATTTAGTGATAATCCTGTTAACATTTTATTGTTTGTGCATTTACAAGGAGGAATATAGATATCCTTGTGTGATGTTTTTTTATTTTCAGTAGGAAAAAAAAGTGATTTAACAAGAATTTGTAATTGTTTTTAACTGGAGAAAAATTATGCTTCTGGAGAAAGTAAATTATAACAGTTCATCATACTTCTGCATTACCTATAGCTTAATGGCCTGTTTTGTGGGGATTACTATTTGATAACAATCCCTTCCAAACTTCACTGAGGAGCTGCACATAGACAAATGTGCATTCACTCACTTTGTGTAGGCTCTACAATGGTGCAGTGTGTCTTTTGTGCTTTAATATTAGATTGCTTTCCTGGCTTCTGAGTAAAATCACAGATCAAGCTGGAATTTACACAGTATATGTAATACTTTTATACTTTGCATAAAAGTAATATAGGAGAAGAGTACAGACCCTGGGTGTTCTACCTTCCAGTAGTTCCAGCTGTGGTAATACTTGCCTTCTGTGTTTTTTATCCCCTGTGCAGATATAGATATTAATTTCTAAAGCACCAATGTTAAAAAAAAACAACACACCAGAATACATTGGAGTTGAATGTCATATAAAATTGCAGTATTTATTTCATTATTTTCTTGGAGAATATGTTCCAAATTACAGGTGTCTGTTAAACAAAAAGTAATTTATACTCACAGAAATTGTGTCTGCTGGAATTTGCATAGTTGAAATGGGGCCCAGATGTTGCAGTTATGTAAGGGCCTAATCTAAAGCCAACCAAAGAGAGCCTTGTGGGCTTCAGATCACGCCAATAAGAATATTTTCAGAAGAATTAGCATCAAAGCATCAAAGGCTATTGCAGTAAGCTAACATTGTCTGTAGCTGTTATAAGTCTAAAATCAAAATATACGAATGGAGGGGTGTGCCTTATTCACTGTGGATGGAGTTAAATTTGTATTTTAGTGGGGAAAAATGTGACATTAATTATCTGTAACAAAAATAGCCCCTTTGTTTAAATGTTAAGCCCAACTGTATGTATCTTAAAAGCTGTCTTTTTTCCTGTTTGCTTAAGTATTTGTGTGGGAGTGTTAATTATTAAAATTTTTAATGTGAGGTGCTTTTCAACTAGATCTCTTTTCTGCTTGAAAACTGATACAACTTTACATTGCAGAGCTATTGCCATACATTGCAAAAGAGAAATTAAACTGACAAAGGGATTTACACCCTTGGTGGGTTATTTTGTAAGGCTTTGCAGTGATGGAATTGCCCCACCACTACCAGCATCCTTCCTCCTTCTTCTTTTTTTTTTTGCTTATGAAAAAAACCAAGTGTATTTAGATTGTTTGAATCTCTCATTTTCCACTAAACTTCAGCAAAGCAATGTATTCTTGAACTCAGAAAGATCAACAGCCATGAAGATGCAATAATCCACTCTCAGGTGTAACTGATGGTCTCAGGAGCAACAATTTGCAGGAGTTTATTCAAGTTATATAGTCAAAAGTGAGGAAAAACAAGGTATTTCTTTGTAAGCCAGACACTCTTGTTGTGCTTTTCAGCTGCAAAATACAACTGTGAACTTTTTTCCCAGTAGGTATCTACCAAGTCAGACTACCCTTATTAAAACATGCTCATCAAACTCTTCTCTTTCTGTTATAACCAGTTTGGGTACTGCTGGTTTGTGTACTCACCCATTTCAAACCTTAAAACCTATTTTACAATATTTAGGAGTAACAGAATTTTTTTCTTTATTCTGTGACATTTTTTTCACAGAAAGAAGAACGAGAGGTTGACTTTAAATTCAGTACTGAACAAACTTTTCCTTAGAGGCAGGAGACCCTCTTAGTGTCCTTTGCTCAAACTGGGCAGAGTGTACTGGAAAAGTGATCAGTGAATAATCCTTAAGCTCAGCCCCCACAGTGCTCTGTGTTTCTGTCTTTGACTAGAAGCATCACCCAGCTGCTGTCTCAGCATCTCACCTGGGACCTGCTGTGTTAGCCAGTGTGCACAACAGTGAGGAAACTGCCCTTTGGTACAGATCTGAGAGGGAAAGCATGAACCTAAGGAACCTTTGTGAATTTTGACATGTGCTGGGGAGCAGAGAGCTTTCCTGCTGACAGGGCTTGGGTGAGTTTGTGTGTTTTCTGTGGACAAGCTGTTGGAACAATTTAAAAGTATGAGTCTGGTCTGTTGGCTTATTAATTATCTCTTTGTGAGCTTTGGCAGATTTTTTTATCTCCCTTCTCAACAAAAAATTTTAGATGCCAAAATTAATATATAACAACTTTCCATAGACATATACAGCGTTCTTCTGTGTTGTTGTGATAAATGAGGAATTTTAATACCTTGTTATATTTTGGAAAGCCTTTTGATCTTCTAAAAGGGGAGAGAAGACTCTTCTAAAGCTGACTCTTGCCAGGTGAGAAGAGCTGATAACATGTGTCACTTACAGGAATGGCAAAGGGATAAATATTCACCTTCACATAGGAAGAGAGAAGCTCTTCGGTTGTAGTTAAATCAACCTGAGCTCTTTGTGTGGTGTGCCTAAAGGACCAACTGAGGCAGCTCAGAAACCTGTGTTTTGAGAACTCATGTAAGAATGATGAGATACTTTATGACTGAATAAAAGCAAATATTTTGTCTGAATAAAAGCAGATGTGTTATATTTGGTTGGCTTTTTTTTTTTTTTTTTTTTTTTTTTTTTTTTTTTTTAGGAAAAACAAATGTATTATCTGCCTTTAAAATGGGAAGGAAAAGCAAAACTGAAAAATTTTCCAGTATATATATATATATATTAGACTTAGATATTCAGATTTATCAGTTGCCATGTTCATGCATATACTCATCAGCAAATGTCAGATAACATAATTCATAATGAGGCAGCATTACAATAAATTGCCTTAATTTGTTTGCCATATGCTAAGCGTGCCCACATGTCCGCATATGGATCAGCTGATGCACAATAACTTGGTGATGAGAAAAATTACTCATATGTCTTAAGGTTTTACCAGTTCTGAGTTACTGGCTGTGTGATCTCTTAAAAACTCATTTTTGATTTGGTTTATCAACAAGAACTTTTATAGACTAACATCTATCTTGCTTTGTTACACAAAAAGACAAAACCAAAGCAGCTTAAACATGTACAAGTAAGATTTTATTATTATGTGACTGAGTATTAATCAGTACTTTGGTTTTCTCATGTGCTTAATGAAATTTATAGTCCAAACATAGTAAAATTTTATGATGCTCTGTTTAATATTAATTGAGACTTCTGATTAAATCACTGTGTAAATATGGATTATTAAGATTTAGAGCTCAGGCTGCTTCTCCATTAGAACTATATGGGATCAAAGAATAAATTAGAATAGTAATCTCTGAATTGACTGGGTTCCTGTTCTCACAGAAAAGGTGTGTTTTTCTGTAAGGGTTTGAAGGACTTTGTTCTCAGGCAACTAATTTGTCAGGTTACATAGCAGATACTTTTTAACAAATCTGGCGCTTCTTAGGCGATGATTCATCCTCATGGCAAAAAAGTGTGGAAGTTATCTAGCACTTACTGCATACTGGTTCCATGCTGTTTGCTGCTCAGAAGTTAAAGTAATTTTTAAAAAATTAAAAAAAGAAAAAAAAATAGGAATAAGAAGAGGTGTTTCTAGTCTATGAATGAAAGATTTAGGGAGCTTTAGAAACTATGATTGGTACAGGCAAATTTTTCTGTTGCTATTTCTACATTTTAAATGACCTCATTACTGTGTTCTCTCCTACAAAGTTATTTTGTTTCAATATTGTTATACCAAAATTTGCCATGATGACAGTGTGGTCTTGCAAGCTTAGTTTCAATATTCTGTAAAATCTGCTGAAGGGCAGAAAATAAGCCTCTGGAATGAGAGCTGCTCTGTCCTAATTGCAATATTCCAGCTGGGACCGTGATTATGTATTCTTCAGAGTAGTTCTGATTTGCCCCAAGGTATTTGTGTCCCACAGCATGTATTAATTTTTTTAAGGATAATAACTTTGCTATAAAGCTTGCTCAGTAATTTTACTGTTAACCCCCCAACATTATTAATACATTATTGCATCAGAAATTGCTTTACTTCTCACAGCCTTCTAAAACTGTATTTGCTCAAGTTTACTGTCTGCTTCCTTGGAAACCAGTAGTTGATTCAACATTTTGAGTTTAATACCCATGCTAGAAGTGCCTTATGGAAGTCAAAATAAATTGTGCAAGAGGTTGTCAGTGTTCTGTGTATTTTTCTTTGCTCAGTCTATTTCAGGTAAATAGAAATGTCTATTTCATGAGAAATAAGGGCAAAGTTTCTATGCAAATGAACAACCACCTCATCAGGTATTAACCAAAAGTCACTTCTTGTTTCAATGAGAGAGAATTTTTAACAATATGGCAGGCAGATAATAGAAATAAGAAATTATGGTTTAAGAGCCTAACCTTATATTAATCAATCTTAGTGCACCTTAAAAGTGTCTGTGTGAAAAAAGGCGCAGGAACCTGTTAATGAAAATGGAAGCCAGCCTGAACTCTTTGTCTAAAAGGGAAAAAAAAAAATCTGGTTTGGTACTTTTTGTGAGTCACATAGGTAGGGTCTCCCCTTCCCTCTCCAAGTACTGTCAACTTTCCAGAGTCTACACACAAAGTCACTATTAAGAGTTTAGCCTTTGAAAATGGGCAATGTTTTCAGCTCTCATGGGCCAGAGGCTGGACTTTGTGGGGCTTTTCTTGCCTTGCATGCTGAAGAACAGTCTTGGGACATAGGTGGAAGAGAAGATTGCCCAGCTCATTGAGCAGCTGGAGCCAAAACAATGTTTGTGCTTGTTGTTCCTCTGAGGAATCACTGTCTTGATACTCGTTATCTTAGTGGCAACAGAGGCGGAAAGTGGCTTCTCTGGAGCTCTTTTTCTGTTCATACCATTCCTTGCCTCTTGCTGCCTGGCTCTTTCTTCTCTTTACTACATTTCCAGAAGCCTCAGGCCAATACAAACATGGATCCTTATTTATTTCTAACCTATGCTCTTATTTTAAGCCCATTGACCTTAATCTTGCAAATTCTTAAACTCATTAGGACCAATAATATCACGCATGTAAGTTTTTCTGATTATTTCAGGTGACTGGCTAATATATAGAACTATTGCCATGATGAATGTCTAGTTAGACATTTTTAAAATGATAGTTTATAAAAATCATGATTAAGGTTCATTTATATATATCTTCTACCATAATAGGTCTTCTACCTTAGAGTCAAGCAGAATTTTTCTTTTACACAGAAAAGTTCCAACTTAAATTGATATTTACAGCTTGAAATTCCAGCATAATATTTCTGCTGTGGGAGAGAAGAATAAAAAAAAAAAATATCTGTATGCACAGACATGAATAAATCGATTATGCCTTGTTAAAGCTCACGTGCCTTTCCTGTTTCTGGCTGCACAGCAGTTGTGTTGCCAGCCATACATCTGAGATGCACCAAGGGTGATGTTACCCCAGCAAGTGTGCAGGCTTCGTCCTTACAGCGGCTGGCGTCACCATCAGCGCAGAGCCCTCCCGCTCCTCCTTGGTAATTGATGGTGACAGGCTCTCTGCTGAGCTGTCCCTAACGCAGGGGCTGTGCCCGGTCACCAGCTGAGGGAAAGGGCCAGCGAACAGCCTTGCTCCGCAGGGACCTGTGCCCTGCGGACCCGGCCTTAGGATCGGCAGGCATGGTCAGCGCGGGCTGACCGGCCGGAGCTCGCCGGCGCGTCGGAGGCTGTGCTCCGGTGGGAAGCACTGCTGCTGCTGCTGGAAGGGCTGGCCTGCTTGGAGTGAGGCTGGCATGCTTGACAGACGCCTGATGTCTCCTCAAACTAAGCACATTGCTCCTGGGGTAAGCATATGTGGTAGGAGCGCAGGCCAGATGCTCGGGAGCCCTTGAATTTTACAATGTGATGTAGAGGCTGGCTCGCAAGTTAACTTAATTACAATTAAACTGTTTCGCTTTGTTCTCATTTAGCCAAGCTGAAATGTTGAGAAATGTGTCAGCCTTTTTGTGGAAGTCCAAACTATACTTTTGAGCTTCCTTCTTTAAAACATACTAACTTGACTTACAGTTTGGAAAAACTGTAAAAAAATGAGTTGAGGGGGAGCAAAAGCACTTGCAGGTGGCTGCTGCTGAGGGCTTCTGCCTATGACCCTATTGAAGTAGTTAAAAGTGGCTTGCTTTTTGTTCAGTGATTTTTGGGGATTGTGCTAAATTGTTTTCTTCTCAATATGAAAGCAATAGGACTCTCTGCTGGCAGTAGCTTGAAGTACATTCTCTCTACAGACACAAACATTATACTCTCTATTATTTTTGTTTGGGTTAGGTTGTAACACATTCATGAGTCTTGCTTTGGCAGCATTTGACCAGGTATGTGTATCCTGGGGCTAGGGAGTTTTAGTAGAGATATCTCACTACAGCTGTGCTGAAATAAAATTTAAGTAGATGACAAATATTATTTTTAAAATTCAAATGGATGTGCTTTCTTTTTGTACACTGTATCAAAAAAAGGATGGGGACTAAAATAAAATTAACATAAGCATAGATTTAAGCTGAATGTTTGGCTTAAGCTTGCTTCTTTCTATAACATTTATGAGCTATTGAATAAAATTTCAGTAAAAGAACAGTATCTTAAGCATGACAGTAGCTTTCCAGGGTTCTTCTGAGAGAAGTCAGGAGCATTGTCTTGTGTAACAGCTGCTCCACAGTTTTTTTCTAGAAGGAAATCAGATTTAGATCATTGCTCTTCCCAGGTTATTTAGGGATCTCCACATAGGAAACTAATTAGTTATTGCTAAATATCCATTCTGTTCTCCTCTTACGGACAACTTTTCTTTATAAACAACTTCTTTTTACTCCAATTACACTATGCTCTTATGTTTGTGTGGAAAGTAAAGCAACAGTGGTCTTACAGGAAGTGTGCCATGAAGCAGGAAAGGGTACAACTACTACATATAATTCTACTGGAATTATTTTTGGCATGATGTTCAGAATAGTAGAAATCAGCTACTAATAGAATCACAGAAACATTTAGCTTGGAAAAGACCCTTAAAATAATCGAGTTCAACCATAGCTATAGCTGCCTTTAGTCTTTTCTTATCTAATTAATATAGTAAAAAGCTTAAGTCTTTAATCTATATACAAGCAATTATTAAGAGTTCTGATAAACACTATGTGTTGGGATTCTCTTTCAATCCCAATATTATTATTGGTGTGGAGAAATCAGAACATATGTTTTTCTGGTGGGAAAAAGTTGTTGTAAAATTAAAAAAAAACCCTCAGATTGGAATATACTGTTTTCCTCAGCAAAACCACTCGGATGTTGAAACTCAGCGCAACTAATGTACACGTTTCCATGCAGCATTTTCAGCTTTCTGTGTGCTGGTTGTCAAATAATGTCATCAAGAAGAAGCTGTGTTTATCTGGTCTACAAAGTAAAAGGAAGCTTTTCCCTCATATCCCATCATGGAGAAGTCCAAATTCTATTTAGCATGATCATAGAGGACCTGTTAGAGGAAGAAGTTATCATTTGACAGGGTGAGGGAATCACAGGGAGTGGTGCTGTGCATGTACAGCCCTTGTAAATTGAGGAACAGCAAAAAAGCTGGATAGGTGAAGTGAAACACAGATGGAAAGCAGTATAAGGGATTCAACCATGTACATGGATCCCTCAGTACTTGGTCAAGCCTTCTTTCAAAGTGATAGGTGATGACTATTCTATTCCTGTTTCCTCAGTTTTTATTCTAGTCTCCAGATATGTAATGAGGGGAATCTATTTTATTTTGCTAATGTGAATTTTAGCTGTAGTCACTTCTTGTTCAGAAGCATTTTACAGGAAGTTGTGCTTGCAAATTAGCATTTTGTTTAACAGTACTGGTGCTCAGGCATTGTCTAATTGAAAAAACAAATTGTTTAAATATCTAGGAGGAAAGAAATCAGGAAGATTAAAGAAGAGGTATAGCTTCAGAACTTTCATATTATTGGCATGAATAATTAAGTAAATTTATTATTGATGATAGTCTTTGAATAGCAGTTGTTGCATCAAAAGTAGATTGAAATTGTATAATTGTCCAGAAATTCAGTTAACTTTATGAGTACATTTTTCTAAATTTCCAGGTAACAGAATGTCCCTTGGAACATGTTGACCCCTTACGTGTTCAAGTTAATTAAAATGTTACAGTCAGATGAAATAAAGGATTACTTACTGCATAACCACTGATACATTTTCACCACCAACCAGCATTGTAACATAGAAATTCTAAAGTATGGAAACGTCAGTAACTGTCAGAAAGTGCAAGGACATTTTGTCCTTACCTCACCTCTATGTGGAGAGGTGGCACCCTGCCTTTTTCCAATTTACCCAAATTTACCTGAATT
Source organism: Lonchura striata (assembly GCF_050655825.1). Classification (NCBI taxonomy): domain Eukaryota; kingdom Metazoa; phylum Chordata; class Aves; order Passeriformes; family Estrildidae; genus Lonchura; species Lonchura striata. The sequence continues at coordinate 20,124,943 of NC_140704.1, read as the reverse complement.
TATATTTTTTGGCATCAGTGAAATATATATTTGCTGCTAATATTTTTTATTCAGTTTTCAAATAGCAGTGAACAAGCCTAGGAATTCATAAACTTGAAAGGGCAGATTTTGCTGTTTGCTTCCCAGGATCCCTGCCGTGGAGTTGCCACAAAAAAAAAAAAAAAAAAAAAAAAAAAAAAAAAAAAGTAAAAGGACAGGAGGTAAAGTGCTTTGAAACTACTGGGATTCTTTATTTTTTATTCCTTTTTTTAAAATTTATTTCTTTTCAAATGAACCAAAGTACACAAGATGCCAGAATTTGCAAAATAGGTTGTCTAATTACATATGAATATATAAATGTTTGCAATATTTTAATCACTGATCCCTAAAGTCCTTTGTTACAAGTGCAGTATTTCTTTACAAATTTTTTTCAGCCTCTGGTGCTGAATGTACATGACACAAAAGCCTGTGGTTTTTACTGTACTCATAACTGCTTAATAACTGTAACCAATGTTCTGTGACAGTGATGATTTGAAATTTTTCTGACAGATTAAATGTTTACGTTGCTGCTCATGGCATCAGCTCATATTTAAACAAGCTGCTGAGTATTAAAGTGCACGGACAGTTTTTGTATAACAGCTCTGATTTCTTAGGTTTATTTCCTAAGACAAGATTTATGCAATCCCACTTTCCATCTGTTAGTTGTGCTTCTCAGGAACTTCAGTGGCCGATTTAAACCAGCCTTGCAGAGGTCTCAGAAGCATGGAGTGATTACAGCAGAGCTCCCTGGGGGCTGGAGGAGCTGTTAGGGCCATTTCCTCAAAGGGCCAGTGTGGCACATGTAGAGCACTCTCTGGCCTCCTCTGGCATCTGGAAGGCAGCATCCATCCAGCTGAGGAACACATCTTTAACTGCAGCAGAGCAAGCAAATGCTCACTCCTGTTTTGCTCATGAAAAGAGAAGTTCAGGGAGGGGAGGAGAGCTGAGGGTACAGAGCATGTGGTGTGTAGGGAAAATGAGAGAGAGCTGAAAGTATTGTGGAGGTGTGTGTGGGAACCCAAGCTTCATTACTTCTGCTGTCACTAAACAACTTTTTTCTTCAGCTTATTAATGATACATTGCATTTTGCAGTATTTTACTGGATATAAACATATCCAGTAAAACTTTTTTTTTTTCTCCCATGAATGTCTTGAGGCTGCAGAAAGGATGCTCTCAGGTTGATGATTGATAATATTCATCACTTAAAAATTACTAGCTGGCTAGTTAATGCTATTGGTAGAATATTAGTAGCAGAAAAAAAAATATAATTTTAAAGGCCTGCTAGATATAAAAGCTAAATTTAACTTCGAGTATGCTCATGCTGATCAGAGGATGCCTGTAGAAAGACTGATTCTTGGACTCAGTAATTGTCTTGGTGTCTTCTCAGTTAGACAAAGGCTTCAGCCAAGTATGTATTATTCCTGTGCAATTCCCACAGTTCTAAGTAAACAGTTCAGCAGCTCACTTCTACAGGATAGACTTTCCTTGAAAATCTCTGTGACCAGAACACATTTGGGCTTTAAAATTTTCTCTCTTATTAAAAGCCTTACAATTGGGGATGGACTAAAAGACATTTGAAGGTCCCTTCCCACACAAAATATTTTATGATTCTATGATTTTGCCTATTTTTTTAAGCAACATTAGGTGATAGATATTTATTTGAAAGGTTCTGGTTGCTTTTCTTGGTGTCACATTTGCATATACTTTGTTGTTCTTGTAAAATGATAAATTAGTTTCTGTGAGCTAACAATGAAACACATATTTTCAAACTATAGTATTATTTGAAAGAGTCATCTCTTCTGTATTTCCTCTCTAGAAACTTCTAAATTAATATATCAAGGGAGGCATTGGAAAAAGTAATTTTTTTAATTTTAAAGTACTAGTTTTCATCAATATTTCCAGTTTGTCTTGGAAACAGGGTCACTCTGGTGTGTAAGAAACAGGATAATGCTTGATTACATAATAGTTTGAATAGCTGATGCTATGGTGGAATGCTGGGAGAGGTGCTTTCAAACTAAGCACTTTGATAGCTTCCTGCAAAGTTCAGAGTAAATCAGTGAGTTCCTAGGACATAATGATATTTTCTGGCTGAATGTTTTCTGTCACAAAAATGTGATCATGTTCTATCACTTTGATTTCACATGAATCTCCCAGCTTCACTAGAATTTCTGTAGACATAAACAAAGCAACCAGCCTTGTAATGACAGGAGTATTTTATTTTAGAAGTTTAAGGTGTCAGAACTGAAATACTTGAGAGAGTAATTACCTTCTTAAATTTTAAAAGCAACTTTCTGCATTGATGCTGGTTCAGTGTAAATCCATTATTCTGTTCATGTCATGGACAACACAATATGCAATTTAGGCTCAGTTTTATGAATTTAGGAAAGAAGAAATTTTTGGATCTTGGAATTCAAAATATTGTCTTTTTATAGGTTGCTACCATATTAAGATCAACTACCGATCTTAAGATCAACAATTATGGATTTGATTAGAATTCGTATATTACTGACTTTCCCCCCACATATTATATCAAATATCTAGCAAATTTTTTGTACTTAGGAGGAGTTTCTCAGTTATTTCATAAATCCTCATCCAATGCACCTTAGTATCATAGATTTGAAGCTGTAAAAGTCACTGGGGGATGAACTTCTGGAACACAGGAACAGGTTCACTTTTAAAATTTTAGTCAGGGTGTAGAGAATGGCTGAGTGCTTTTCTTGGAGAATGAGAGTCCTGCAGTCTCAGACTGAGAAGGACAGCCCCACAGAAATGCAGTTTGAGATCTGCTCTTTGCTCGGGTGCATGAGCCTTCGGTGCTGTCAGCACAGGGGAACCAGGCTGTTCAGAGCATTCTTTCTATGAGCACAAATGAGGAATTGTGGCAAGAGGGAGGGGAAGAAAATGTGCAGTACAGAAAGATGCAATTGAAAAATCACATTTTTACATTTTACAGTTGTATCTAGATTATAACTGAGGGGAAAAAAAGTCATTTCAGTGTAGAAGAGGAAAGACCTCTGCACCTTCTTACACTCTTCCAAGTCTTCACCTTCTTACTCTATGCTAACAAGATCCTGTTAATTTGAGTGGACAAGGAAGATTGACTGAAAGTACCTTACCTTCACGATGCATCTCATCAGGGCAGTTCTGAACATGTTGTTGTAACACATTGCATTAATTCTCTGTGAGGAGCAATTTACTGCACTTATTTAATCCCTTGCATTGCAAACTGCAGTCTCTGCTTAGCTGACATGCTGGTTCCTCTGGCCGTGTTTTTCACTGCAACACACTGCGAGTTCCTGGCCAGGGTTACACATCTGGCTCCCTGCTCATTAAACTAAAGCACATTTCTGTTGTGCCAGGGTGACACGCAGCCTCATAGGTGAGAGAGCGATTATAGCAGCACATATGCTGCCTAAATTCCACTTAATTCCTATTTTAAGCTCTCAAGTGGGTCCCAAGAGATAAATAGTTCTTTCTGTAGAGAAAAGTTTTCCAGCTTTCACATTTCACCAGAACTTATTTCAGTGTCGCTTATTAAATTGCACAAGCTAGTCCATTAAAGATTAAATATAATTAATCCAGATTTTAAGAGTGTGAAACTGTGACCATCAGAAATATTAGAGGTTTCCAAAACAGTAGAAATGAGAAATGGGAATAGATTTGAAGAAGTGATGAGGCCAAAGAAACCACAACGTTTGGTGATAACCGATAATTTAAATTGATGGAATTGTGATGTCTTGTGCCAAAAATGTATAAACAAAGGCAGAGTGAGCCAAAATTACTCCTGTGGCCTGCTGTTGTGGTTCTCCTGGTTAGATGCATTTTGTTTTCTGAAATGAAAACAGAATTTTGGAGGTATCGATAGCACAAGTTTTAAAAGCACTTCTGTAAATATGATTTTGAGATATGGCTGGACATTTTAAAAGCCAAAACCATTTTAAAGGCACAGAGGCTCAGACATCTCCTCCATGAACTATCAGTTGCTAAGTTAATGTCCTGAGTATGGAATTGCATGGCAATTGTCCCAGAGGACAGCCTGTACATTGGGGACCACAGTTTTCAGGATGTGGATGTGGCCAGGGGTAATATTCCTACTAGTCTGGGGTAGCTGCTCTGCACAGCTACGAGCCAAAGTTAATCCTCAGTCTCCAGCTCTGGACAATCAGCATCTGGCCATGGTGGAGCTGCCCATGGAGCATTTCAGTGCTCCCAGAGGCAGACGAGTGCTGAGCGTGAGAGGTGAAAGCTTTTCACTGAGATTGAAAACCCTGCTTATTTAATGCTGTATTAATGTATGGGTAACATTGTAGAGTTAAAGTAGTGACCTTTCAATGGAAAGGTGTATTTTTTAAGGAAAAATAGTGAGCACAAACTATTTCTACAGTGTTGTGTAAGTTTTATGTATTCCACTACAGGATATTAAGTGTTCTCTGTGAAGGTTGTTTTTTAATTGAAATTCTTGTGCTCGAAAGTATATTAATCTTCCTTTTTACAATTAATACATATAGGAAAGCAAACATTATCTCCTACTTAATACTGAGGTATTACTTTTTAAAAATATTGTTGTTGAATTAATTTTTTATTCCAATCCCTTAAAGCTCTGACAGAATTTACTGTTGTTTCAGAAGTGTTTGGCAGCACATTCAGCTGCAGGTGACTTCTGTGACCAACTTAGATCAGCAACAACATGTTGAATTGTGCAACATGTTGAATTGTTCTTTCTGTCTCTCTCCCTGTTCTCTGTGTTTCACTGCAAGGCTTTAAGAAGACAATGTTCTACATGACTACATCACATGTGAAAAGTAAAAATAAAAGTCTTGCCCACACATGGGAACAATCACCTATGGGCATATTTTGCAACTTTATAGCATTTATAACTCCTCTTCAATATCTCAGTGATGCAGAGGATTTTATAATACAACAGGTATTTTTATTATGTAGCTGTAATACAAATGTTTACAAATGTGCTGTGTTCCTGACACTCATTACGAGCTGGATTAGATGCTTTAACATCTGACTGCAGGGAGATCAGCAGCTTTTTATTTCTGTGACACTGTGAGAACATACTCACGTTATCTTTCAGTGCAGCAGGAGATAGCATGTGCCCCTAATGTATGTATGTTTTCAAGTTGAGAAGTTAAGTCTGCTGTTAATGTTATCATTGCTGTATCCAGAAATAGAAAACTGCAGGCAGATTGGATTGTGTTAGAGAATGGTAACCATAATAACCAATAACAATCTGCAAATGATAAGCAGTTTTAATGTTTAAAAATAAAATTTATATAGCATTCCTGTACTTTCATGGGCATACTTTCAGATTTTATTATTCATTCATTTGAAACTTGGTTTTGAGATTTAAAATGTGACATTAATCTTAAGGAAGTGTTTCATTATTGCATCTTGAATTAGTTGACACTGGTTTATTATATACCTAAACTAAATCTCACAGAATAAAATTTTACTTAACAACCCTCTTTCAGATGTACGCCATCTGTAAGGGAGAATTACAGGCATCCTACATGATGTATGGAATATTATGGAAGGAGATGGATTTTATTTTGTGGTTGGATGTAAAATGGACAAATTCAAGAAAGAAATACAAAGTCTTCTGGAAGTTAATGCAGTGTATCTTCATAATTTGGAATCCGCACCATGTCCAGGGATGCTGCCCATCACTTTGGCTGATACAAAAATTAAACAAACAAAAAAAACCCCACTTTTAACTTGCCCCAAATGATGCTATTTCTTTTAAGGAATGTTTTTAAGGGAAAGGAAGATATCATTCAAGAGAAGGAAGTGGTCTAAATTGTGTCCTGGCCCTGCTAATCCCCTCTTTGCCTACCCCCAGCACAAAAACAGGGGTGTTTAAGCGCAGCTCTGGGAAACCCCAACTGAATTACTTAACCTGTCATGAAACTGAGCAATTGAATTACTTAACCTGTCTGAGCAATGTGGTGTTATGAGCAAGCTTTTAACTCTTCTAGGTTAGCATGCTCTGTGTTGAGGCAGCCCTATAATTTTCATTAAACATCTGGATGTTTCGTAGAATGTGGAGTCCTGTTAGAGTTGTTCTGAACTGCTGAGACACTGCAGATACTATCACACAGTGTTCAGAGACTTACAGTGGCAATGAGAACTGTAAAAGACCCATTCGTCTAAATGTGCTGATGCTCAGAGGAGCAAGGCAGCTTGGCCTTCAGATCCATGCTGCAGCTCTTTCCAGGCAGTAAGACCCTTGAAAATTTAAGTTTATGCTGCTGGAAGGGTGTTGCCCACAGTTAGAATGACCCCTGTGGGAGAAAATCAATGGGATAGCTAAAATTCATAGCAAAAAACCTAAAAAGTTAATTGCTAATCATAATTTTCACATATAAATAACCTTGTTAAGAAATTACTCAGTGCTGATGTGGGATGGAATGGGATGGAATGGGATGGTTTGGATGCAGGGTAATTAAAGTGCAATAGCTCTTGCTCTTTCATGCCATATGTGAGGTAACAGCTTATTCAGTTTTTTGGCCAAAAGTTTCCTTAACAATTCTTGCTGCTAGCTGTGTAAAGGTGTTACAAACTGTTGACATTCTTCACTGGGATTTGAATTTGAATCTGAAATAGGTAAGAGAGAGTCAATTGCTTTCCATAGAAATCCTGAAGAAAAAAAATGTTGTTACTGTTGGATACAAGCTGAAAGATTCTTGTTTATCAAGAAAGGTCTGTTTAGTCTATTAACCTTGACAACCATGTCAGCATTTTTTTCTGTTTGTTTTCCCAAAGGCACTGTGTTGAAGTACTGTGATACAAAAAGCTATTTATAGTGTAGACAGTTCATAGCTATGCTTAAAAGACATGGGTCAGGGTTTAAATACCAGAGTTAAATGCTATTCTCTTTGACAATTTTAAAAGTCATTATGCCTAATCCCTGAAAATTAAAATGGAGAGATGGAATCCCTAAAATATCAATGTGAATCAGATAATTTTTAATTTCACAGACTGGTTGAGATAAAAAGGAACCTTTGGAACTATTTCAGTTACCTGCTCAGAGCAAGGCCACCTAACACTGGCAACCCAAGACCATGTTCAGATGGCTTTTGACTATCTCTAAGGATTGAGACTCCAGAACCTCCCTGTGAAATCTGTGACAGTGCTTTCTCACCCTCTCAGTAATATGAAAAATACAATAAAACAAACCCTATCATGCAAAAAAAAAGAAAAATTCTCTGTGTCCAAATGCATTTTCCTATATTTCAATCAATACTCATTTCTTTTTGCCTTTTTGTTAGGAGTCACTGAGAAAAGTCTGAATCTGTCTTCTTTATTCCCCTTCCACCAGATACCGCACACCTTCATAGTTTTTTATGAAAGGAACAAAACTTAGGGAAGCAATCAGGGAAAGCAAACTCCACACATATTGGCACACCTGTGTTTGTACCTGTTTGCCTCTGTTAACACATTATTAATATTGCTATTGCTGTGTTGGCTTCCACAGATGAGCAAGACCTACTTTAAAAGTGCTTGTATACATTGAATAAGTGATTTACTTTATCCTTGTGATTTACTTCATCATTTCAGACTGTAATCTTGACTCTCACAGTTACAGTATTTTATTTTTCTTTAGTCTGAGTGCTGGTTCTTAAGGTCTAGTATTCATCGAGTCGTGTTGGTGTAGCTCTCTGCCACACATCTGCAAGAAGGTGTCCTGCTGGAAAGTGCCAGTTGGGGAGAGGAGCAATTCCACCCTTAGCTTTTTTTCCACCTACCATTTTTTACACCTATTTTTGTGCTTTTGACACTTTCTGCCTTCATCCCTGTTCCATTCTGTCCCCAAAATAGAGTAACAACTTTCTCTTACTCAAGTCTCCAACTGGCAGGTTTTCCAGTGGCCTGTATTTGTTTGATCAGCCAATTCTGCCCAGACATCCCATCTCAGCGTTTCCGCCCTGCTCCACACCATTCCACTCCTTCCTGGTTACCTCCTAGCTTTAGATAGTCGGTAGCCAGCTGTCTCTTTGAAGGCCTTTTCAAATCCTGTGGTGCTCCCTGCCTACCATCAACATTTTTCTTGCATAATCTTAATTCCTGTCTTCTAGCCTGGCTCTCCTCCCTGTGGGTCACACTGCTGCGATCCATCCTTGTTCTGCACTCTGATTTTCTGCTTTTCCCATCCCATTACCTCTCCAGCCCCATTGTTCACAGCTTCCTTTTACCAACTCTCTCTCCCTCTCCATGCCCCCCTCACACTCCTCCATCTCCTCCCTTTCTCTGCTCACTCTTTCCATGTGGATCATGGCATTCTGTCTGCAAGGCTCAGCACTGAGATGCTGCCCACTCTCTGCTGGCCAGTCCCTTGCCACACTCAGCTACTGGGGGAACCATGTGCAGCAAAAACCCTGTGCTGTCACTTAGCTGGGGGAGGAGCATAGATCATCTAGAAGTGCTTTTCTAAGTTTAAACACCCTCAACAGGGGTGGCATTTTTGCAGACTTTTAATTCTTGAACCATAAAAGCTATATGCAAATTTGCTTTGTGGAGCCCTGAGACAGACTTTGGTACCTGTCATGATGTTTCAATTCAAGAGAGCAATGAGCAATTCAGCTTATTTACTGTCCAAGCTGCCAGACTCTGGCTGCTTGTGCTGTCTGTAGTGAGAATTACTTGTGACATGAAAGTCACTTACGGTGACAGCCTGAATAATGCCCTAAGTCTCTGTTGAATATATGTGAACTGCAGTCCTCCCTGATTTCATATTCATTGCTAAAGTACAGGAGCTGATTATCATAATTTTTAATACATACAAAGCAATATGTTTTCCTGTATTTTGATGTTAGGAGTACTTGTAACATTCCTGCTGGTTTTCTTTTTCTCCAAATTAGTTATGAGAGCCATATCCAAAAGGGAACAATCAAGCTACAGCACCCAGATTTCAATTGCTTACAAGAGCTGTATCGGACAAGTAAAGTAATGCGTGATGACACTGGCTTTGCCAGTATTGACAGATGTGGTTCCACACTAAAAACACTGGGCAGGAAAACTTGGGCAGTTACATTGAAGCTGGTAATTGTGTGTGACCACACTCATTCAGCATCAGTAGGAGCAACCAACTTGGACAAGTGGTGATTACATTCCAGTAGAGGTGTCTGATGCCTGCTAGCCTCCATGTAGGAATGATGCATGTTTTATTTATGCTCTGGGAATGCACTATTATGCACTTGTTTGCAGCATAATTTGCAATTGATATAATGCAAAGTGACCAGTTCAGCTGACAGATTTAAACTAATGCTATTTTGTAAACATATGGTCAGAAATAAAATTAATGTATTCTGATTTCTGATTTGCCCTTTTCCAACCATTTTCTTGGGTTTAACTCTGTTTGTGGATACATACAAGAACATAAAAAAATCCAGGCTCATGAGTCACATCATATATAGTCAACAGAGGACAAAAGGTCTGTTTTGACAGAGAAAACAGATTGAGAGAATAATATCCTACTAACTCACGCAAAGAAACAGAGTTAGTCAAGAGATGTATTTAAAATAAGCAGGGGATGATGCACAGGAAGGAACAGGGTAGAATTTACAAAGCATTTGAACTGCTTCATTTGCTGGTTTTGTTACAAAAGAGGTCTTGTTCTCTTCTGTGGAATAGAAGGAAATTGAGTAGCACAAACTGGTTTCAATGCTATATCTTCTCATGAGATGCTGTGTACATTATATTAACTTGATTATAGATATAAATGGGCAAGCATACACCCACACATTTCCTCCTTAAGAAATTATATATTCCGTATTTTTTTCTTAGTGCTTATGTATAGTTCTGGTTATAGGATATAGTGCTAGCAGCAGTATGACCTATAAAGAATTGAGAAGACTAAGCTGAGAAGGGACAGGTTTCATAGTGATGTTTGAAAGCAGTTTTGATCAGGGTTGTGTTACTGGATGCCAACTGGTGGCCTCTTCTTCAGTTGTAAAGAACAGCCTTTCCCAGAGGGCAATATTTCTGTGTGCCTGGTTTACTTTATGCTGTATTCCTAAACCGTCTTTAATGGGATTTATTTTTAAGCCCCATTTTAATATTAGTTTGGGAATGCAGTTGGGGAATTAGTCTCTGAAGTGTTTTAGTTGTGATTTATCCTGGTCTTTGGGGTTTTTTACTCTTTCTTGCCTGCTCTGCCCGGACTAGACGTTGGCAGGGGCGAGGCGGGTCCTTGGATTCTCCTGTCCCGGTGCGGTATTGCGTGGGATCCGCTTCCCGTGCACTGGAGGTAGCGGGTGTAACTCTCCAGTTACCTGAGTACCATTGTGGCACAGAGATAAAGTTACACCGTGTTTACAGAGCAGCCTGGGACTAATCAGTGCGAGGAAGCAATGAAGCGAGTGAAACATGCAAAAGAGAAACTATTGTGGGCTGTTTGTTTTTCAGAGGAGAATTTTCTTTTTTGAGACATAAATAGTGAGATAGCTGCATGGGTTTCTGCAGCACGGTCAGAGCAGCGAGGGGTTTGTGTGAGCAGCGCTCCCCGCGGCTCTCCCGGCTGGTCCCGGCCGCCGCAGCCGCCCCTCACCGGGCCCGGCAGCTCGTCCCGGGCGCTCCGGTGCGACTCGCGCTCTCCCGGCCCCGCTCTCCCCGCTCGCAGTTTGGGCGGGGCAGGGCCGGAACGCGGCGCTGCCGCCCGCCGCTGCCCGCACCGCCCCGGCCCTCAGCCCGCACCGCCCCGTCTTGTTCCGTTCCATCCCTCCCGTCCCGTCCCGCCGCCCGCACCGCCCCGCTGCGTGCCCCGCACCGCACTGCCTTGTCCCTCTGTCCCGCACTGCCTTGTCCCTCTGTCCCGCACGGCTCCGTCCCTCTGTCCCGCACGGCCCCGTCCCTCTGTCCCGCCCCGTCCCGCTGCCCGCCCCTCCCCGTCCGGCTCCGCGCGGCTCCGCACGGGCGCGGGGCTGGGGCTGCCGCTGCCGCCCGCGGAGTTTCGCAGTTTTCCGTCCCGCCGGTCCCGCGGCCCTCGCAGCGCACTCCGCGTTGATGCCCGAGAGCCCCGGTGCCTCAGGAGCAGCCCAGGCGTGGGAAAGCAGCCCGGGAAGCCTGCCCGGCTGGGACGCGGGAGCCGAGGATGCCGTGGAAGATCTGACTTCAGGCGACTGGGCGCTCCGGGCAACTGGTGTCAGACCGCGAAGGAGTAGCTATGTACCTTTTTGGCAGTGAGGAGTACGAAGCGGTAAGATGTAAACTAGTGGTTTTTTGGGGGTTTTGTTTGTTTGTTTGTTTGTTTGTTTTCTTAGTTGTTACTTACTTTTAATGTTCCAGTCTCAGAGTTTATTGGGCAGCTTTGAATCGTTTTTTCTGTTTGAATTTCAGTGTTCACCAATTCGATTGCTTTTTAAATATGACATTTTTCTTCAAGTATTGGGGTACTATTTGGTAGATAAAAGTGAATTCACTTTCCTTGTTTTATTGCGTTGTGGCAGTATTGAAAGTATTTAACTACTGAGTATTATGAGACTATTTGGACTCTGAGTTAAGCAAACCCATGCCTCCACATAATTCAGAATTTGTCTCATAATTTGTAGTGTAAATAGACTACAAGGAGCTTACAGAACTGGCCTTAATAGTATGTTTGTGGGATGTTGCCAAGCCATTTCTTTTGTACAAAAGTTCAAAGCATGCCATTGTAATGTACTGCAATGTCCATCAAAAGAGCTAGCTTATAAAAACCCAAACACACCCACATTAAGATCTGACACTCTTTACTTAAATATATGTATAAAAAACCACAGTGTTTGAAATAAGCTGATGATATCAGAGAAGACCAGAAGAAAACCACTAACAGCTCCACACTTTTGCATGACACTGTTAGCTGACATAAAAGTTTGCAATTTTGCAGCCTGTGGTTCAAGTGCTACGTTGTAAGCAAAGTGGATGGATTCTGCCACCCACACACATTTGTGGCCGAGTCCAAATCTGAGGAGCTTTGGGGAAGAGTAACACTGAAAAATATGTATGAACTCTACTATAGGACATCGAAATAAATTTCACAAGCTCAAAAGTGCTACATTCTTTGCATATAACTGGCAATTGCAAATGTTTTGTTTTGATTACTGAAGTTGCTCTTTGAAGTATGAAAGGGCCTTTTATGGAAGTCTGGTTTCTGCAACACAATTCAAGGAATTAATTTAGTTATTTTGCATTTTTCCCCCTTTTTTTTTTCTTTTTTAAATTCCAGCCAGCTATGTTTTTTAGATGCAAGAAATGTAGAAGACATTCATGAAAATAATTTAAGTGCAGCTGTCTGCACATTGAACTCATTTGTGTATGTGTGACTTGCACAAACTTTCACAAAGCAAGCTAGGGAGCTGAAAAGAACATAGTTTTTCCAAAGCAGTAAGCCACAGGGCATTGCAGTGATTATGCTATAGAATGTTGACTTGTGTATAAAAATTGTAAAGCAGAAGAGATCATCAAACTTTGAAGCTTTTTTTTTTTTTTTAAATTGGTTACATTCATATATTTTTAACGGGTAGCAAATAGTTCTTAACAGACTTTTGCATTTTGCTCTTCATTCCATTGTATCCTGTGGCGTTACTTCCTGGTTCATACAGCAAGCAAGTCTGAAGTTTTAAAATGTCTTGAAAATAACCTAGATGACTGAAGAATAGTGTTAGAGCTTTGGATTCAAATATCAATCTCTTTCTCTGATGTGCTTTCAGCTTCTAAAAAATATTGAAGTACTCTGTCTCATAGAAAGTAATTCAGTGTTTCAGAAAACTTTCCCAGGCATGCGAGCCATCTCATTCCCTTTTCTATGACATCGCTGTGCAAAGTGAATTAGCGTCAGTAGAAAACATAAGAAACCCACCATGAATTATGTAGGGTTGGAGTTTTTTATTTCCTTCTTGTTTTTTTTCTTTTGTTCTCTTTGATAAGTCTAGAGGTCCCTGAAACTGAAGAGTAATGATCTCCTCAAATAAAATGTGTCACTAAGTGCAAACTAAAATATAATTTGAGTTTTTTTCTTCTTAGATTTTCTTATGAGCAAGACAATTTGGGGGAAAATAAGGATGCACTTTTTGGTGTTATTTTGGCAGTCAGACTTACCAAGATGTTTGCTTTACTCAGTGAGAAATAAAATAGAATTGATGGTATACCTAAAACTTGAAGAACACTTTTATTGTTCAGTAAAAGCAAAATCAATATGAAACTTCTATCTGTACAGATCTGTTGTTCATGAAGCCATATGCTCTATACTGTGGAAAAGGCATTTGTTTTATCTTCCCACACAATTACTTGAGTCACTGAAGGACAAAGTGAGTGAAAAGTGACAGTGAAGAATTTCTGGGTTTAATTTTAAGTTTACTATTAATTTAAAGCAATTTTAAATAACTTCAAGGAATTCTAGCTATGCATATAAAATTTTATTCTTATCCTAGGGAGGAGACTACTGATGAAAAGAAACATAGCATCATGAAAGCATCTTTTAGAGGAATTCAGTAAATCCATCTCTTAAAACTAAATATTTACATAGAGTAATAGAGAAATGGAACTGTGTGTGATAATTGTTTGCATTTCAAATGCACACACACATGTCCACGTGAGCACACACACATGTTTGCAGAAATATGGGTATCTGAGGTGGTATTCTAACTCAGTGGAATTTAACAGTCAAATGCTACAGACTGGTAGCTTTTGCATGCACTTTGCTTTTGTTTTGTTCCTGTGTATAAACAAGATTGGATTATTAGCTTACTCTGAGTGCATAACACGTCCAGATATCTGACAGCACTGATAATCGTAAACTTTGATAAACTTTTGATAGTGATAATTATAAACTTTAATAAACTTTTGATAATGGTAAACTTTGACACCATCTCCCACCAGCCCCAGCTGACAAAGATATTGCTTAAGAATCAGTTATCAAAAGAAAAAAGCTGGGTTTATGACAGCTTCATATTAAAAATTAAAAAAAAAGGGTCATGACATAGTGTCAAAAGCTATCTTTTTGAAATAAATTAAATATTTAAAAAATTATTGATTACAAAACAGGTAACAGTGGTCCTTTCCTATTTCCATTAGTATTTCCATAAATGGTCTAACTTGGGATGCACAGTGTCTTTCCCATTACATTTTAAAACTTTAAGTAGATGCTTATAAAGCTCTTTATGAGTGATAAAATAAACATATGGAATCTTTTTAGGCATTTTTCACCACATACCTGGCAAAGTAGATGTGTTTGACTATAGTAAGTAATTTAATTTCATAAATACAGGAAACTGTAAAAGGTGCAGGCCCAACAGTCTCATTTGTGGCTGTAACTTGTTTGTTTAGGCCTTTTCCTGTTCATTTGTGAAATAAACCTCTGGTTAAAGGGAATATATAAATAAATTAAACAGAATTGGAGTAGTTCATCAAAAATGAAACAGAAAGAGGGAACTCCTTTTCACAGATGCCTGGTAGATCGTAGTTAGCATTACGCTCCCAAAACAAAAGCATCTAAAACTTATTCCCAACAGACTTTTGAGTTCCACATAAGGGATGCTGGCAGTCCAGATGGTGTTTGCAAGTCTGGGAGGCTGTCCTGTGTCCCCAGGCTACACTTTGCCCAGCAGGGCAGTTCCCCTGGCTGCAGAACATCTGCTCTTCCTCCCCCAGGTGGGTCTTGCCAGGGCTGTGGGCACTGGGCAGCTCCAGCCACCTCCCTCCAGCCTTCCCGGGGCCCTGATGGAGGTGTGCCAGGCTGATGGCACCAGCTTGTCCTCGGCTGGGCACAGGACACCTTTAATGTTTCGTCACTCCTTCCCACCAACAGTCTCCCGTGGCAGAGACTTTGGGCTCTCTTGTATTAGTATGATCCAACACTTTGATGGTAAATGTAGGGTTAAGAATTGCTTCTGAGAGAATCCTAATCACTGGGAAGCTGTTCTATTAGGAGAGTAATTCAGAGTTTTCTTGGTTATTGGTAATTTAAGAAAAATAATTGAATTTCATTCACCCTATTGCATGCAACCTTCAGATTTTTGTGATCAGTTTTTAACTTTCCTAAGAAACTCAAAATCTGGCTTTTTTTGATCTCCATAGGTATTTTTCTAGGAAAATACCCTTAAAAAGAGTGGGAAACCTCTTTACATGAAATGCTTGTGATGTCCAGAGCATATGTTTGGTTGCCTTGGAAATTGAGCATTTGTCACTTGTGTTCTCCAGGCAAAAGTTTTGAACTTGTCTATTTAAATTAAATCTTCCATTGAGTTTGCCTATGTCCTCTTGAAGGATGGGGCACTTCTTTTGGAATAATAAGTATGATGTTGATAAATGCCAGTTATACTCATGACTCCTGCCAGGCAGCATTATCTTCCAAAAAGTATGAAAATCTGTCTGCTCAATTTCTAAAGGAGGGGAATATTTTGGAGCAGTCAAATGTCATTCAGGTTTGAGAAGAGTTACTTTTTGACTGTTCTTCATGAATCAGACAGATCCCAGTTCTGTGTGTACAGGCATTCTGCTGATAGGGCTAATTTCAAGGGAAAACCCCACCTATTTTACAAATATTGCAAGTCCTAGAAAACAGTAGGGACAACACAGTGATGTATTTACTCTGAGTCCTTGTTACTTACCTTGTTTCAGAAACTGAGTGAAGGGAGGAAAGGATGCTGTTTAAGATCAGAGACAGTCACTTGTAACTTGTAACTAAAAACTAATAAGTTTTTAGAAATGGTAGTTTTCGTCATACTGTGGATTGACATGGGAACGTATCTGAATATATCAGAATTGCTTCTTTGGGAACCTCTCCCTTGAATTGCATGTTTGTTATTACAAGAATAGTTTGGCAAATTACCTGCGGCAGAACACTGTAAAAATGTAGCCATAAGATTTTGGAATGACTTCACCACATTCACCTTAGTTCAACCTAAGGTAACAACATCTAATGCTATGTTCAGATAGATAAGTTGTGCAACACATGAGTGTAACTTGAAAGGCAGTCAAATTAAATTCAGTCTCTGAGGTTTGCTTCAGAGCCATGAGTCCATCCTTTGAAAAATCCCATTACATTTTGATTCTTTATCTTTAAATTTTAGGAGACACTTGGTTTGTTTCTAGTGACAATAGCACTTGGTTAATTTTCAATTGCAAATATTGTACAGCTGAACAAGAAATGGAGTTATTCTTGCCTGAAACCATGTGTTTAGTGAGAAGAACTCTTATGTGGAAGAAACAAGTGCTTATATGTGAAGACAGATGGGGTCACATCCAGAGGTGGATGTAGATTTGTGAAACAGTCACCCTTAACAAGCCTTTTTCCTGTGGATTTTCTGCAGCAGCCAAAGTGTAGAAGCAATACAATTTTTCCTAAATTGGAAAAATGAGGGTCATTCTGTATGGCATCATTCCCCATGACTAGCTCAGAGACCTCGCAACTGTGTTTAAGCACTCCATATGAGGGGAAGCCTGGGAGAGCTGCTGGTTCTGATGGTGTAGCAGAATGGCTCCTGAAACAGTTTCAGTTTAGAATAAGGAAACACTAGAGAGGAAAATATCAATAAACCCATGCAGACGTAAGTATTGGTAATTTCTGTGTTACTCCTAAGACACCCAGTGTACTTGTCAGTTAGTGTTTTGCACAACTGTAGTGACCATACTTCTATCCCCAGAAAAAAAAACAGTGTTAGATTTAATGTCCCGTAGTTTATGTGAAGTAGACTTTTTAGTAATGATGTTACTGTTTGTTTCATATATCTTCTATTTCCTTGCCTCCTGTCTTTAATTTGAATTTCAGTAACTAAGGATGGAGCCTTTTATATTTTTGAGAGTATATTGAAGGTATTTATAATGTATCTGGCCTTCCCCTACCTCTGCCCCCACAATCCAAGACATGAACAGTCAATAAAAAGGTGGGGAGCTCTGTGGAGGCCATGGGTGGAGACACGAGCTGTAGTACATGAGTCTGTGAGCAGAGGGTCAGCTGTCCCTTATGTAGAGCTCAGAATACCTGTTTTTAATGTAGGGTTCTGGGGAGTGTGGAGCTCTGGGAGATTAGAGACAAGATTCCTCCCTTCAGGAAATAACTTTTAGAAATAGATATTTCCAGCAAAAAATATGAGGCAAGTCAATGCTTGCAATTTATCTGGATCCTTTTGCACGGGTTTAGTGCTGAGTGGTGTCTGAATGCAATGAAGGAAGGGAGTGAGCATTTCTGTTATTGTGGAAGAGGATCATGGTCAGTGCATGATGTTTGAGAAGCAGGTTTGTGCCTGAGGCATGTGTGAGAGGGAGCCCTGTGAAAGTCAAATGGTTCCTGACATTTAGAAACCAACCCCAGTGACCGGCTCCAGGTGATGAAATAGCAAAGCAGAAATTTGCTTCTGTTTAAGGAGTAGAGTGTAAGAGAAAAGGAGTGTGAAAACTGGCTTGGGTTGGCAGAACCAGTGCAGTTCACCTCAGAAACATGAAGAAAAAATAAAAAAAATCAATGTGCTTAAATATCATACAACTGTATGAGGGAGCTCTGAACCTCTCAGCTACTTTCCCACTTGTGAGACAGCAGTGGGAAGGAGGGAAGGAGGTCTCTCACCAGACCCTTAGCTTCTGAGTGAATTGATATCACCAAGGCCTGATGAAACCTGAAAATTCATCTGTTGGTCTTGGTTTCAATTTATTTCCATCAGAAGGAAATGCCCATGATAATTACCTAGTTCCTGGCAATGCACTGATCAGCCTCATGCTGCACAAGGCACTTTACCTCAGTGATGTGAAACAGCATGGACTTGGGGAAAAAAATATAACCAGATAACTTCATGATCAGGAATATATGAGTTTTTTGATTCTATATTCATCATTTATTCTACAGGCTTTGATAGAAAAAAATGTCTATTTTTCAGTGAAGAATTTGTATGATGCTAATGTAGCCATAAAAGGTGTTAATGGTAGGAGTAGTACTCTAGGCTGGGCAGTACAGAGTTAACAACAAGCTAGTTAGATGAGCTTCCCTGATTTGTGTAGCTACATACTTAATTCTTGGATTCCTCTGCACATCATGTGAGTGTGTCCAGGATTTTGGAAATTATTAACAACTTCCTTCCTCTTATGCCACATATATTCATAGTTCTTATTTAATTAAATGTCGGGAGACCTATGTAGCCATAGATGTCCCCTGGGTAAAAGATACTAATGGCATGTGGTTTAAGTAGTCAATTTATAATGCTTGGGGTGGAGCACTACATGCAAAATTTGAGATATTTAGAAGAAGCTGGACTGAATGTCTTCAGTTAAGGAAATGGGATATGCATATGCATATGGATATGCTGTGCATGAATATGGTGCAAAATAAATCCAGGTCTTGCAGGAACCCCAGTGTTCTGCCTCTAATAACAGCATTACTTTAAAGTTCATTTTCCACTTAGGTATTTGTGACATGCATTTTGATGTCTACGTTGTTTAGCCTGTGGATGGATGTGAGGTAGCAGAAGGGGTAGCAGAAGGGTTAGCAGAAGATGTTTTATGTGCAAAATGGAAATCGTGACTTCCCTGCAGCACATATGGAAAGCTGAAGCCAAGAAGGCATGTTGGTGCTGTCTGCCATCCTGCCTGCTCGCCTGGTGTAGCAGGCTGCCTCTTTTAGCCTCTATCCTGGGCAGCACAGCTACTCTCCCATCAGTGGTGTGTGAGGTGGTGGCTGGCAGCCTGGGGAGCTTGTTGCTCTCTTGACCTTTCAAAACTCTAGCAGTTACAACAGCAAAATTAAGCACTTCTAGTAGGCAGGATGGATATAGTCCAGTGGCATTTTTATAGAAACCTTCCACACAGGGAAATCATGGACCAAAAATCCCATTTCAGAATATTTGATATGAAGTTTCTTTGATAGTCTTTTTGGGGCAGAAGTCCTTTTTGTTTTCCTTTGTTTTCCACTTCTTTTACATTTTAGGCTGTGTGTTTATATCTGTTTGGGAATATGTTTTCCAGTTGATGATAATACGTAAGATGGTTTGTTCTGATGAACAAATTCAGTAGCAGCTAATCAGAGTAAATCTATAATCTGTTCTTATTTAACATTGGCTCTCAGGAAGGCTATCACAGAGAAAAAATCCACCTCTTTGTCAAAGTCATGGACATCTATCTTCATGAAGATATGTCTTCTCTAAATTATAAACAAGCTTCAGGACTGACTAAATGAAATGCTGTTTGCTTACTTGCAGTGCATATTACTTTCCAGATAATTAGTCCAGCTGATGAATAAGAATTATAAAATCCTGAGGATAGGTAACACATCTTTAATAGGAATCATCAATTCTTTTTTCATCAGTCTTTTATTTACACTGAAGTGGGTAATGATAGCCATGCTTTTTTATTATTATTATTTTATATATCCCCAACATGATTAATGTCTAAGATTCTGCCAGAAGAAAATTTAGCAAAACTTGGGTGTTTTCATTGCTGTAACTACAGAACTAGCTATTTTAAAAAGTTTTTTTCTTGAGAAATAAGAGATTAAAATCTCTGGGAAATTCTCATGTGCACATTTCATTTTACATTGTCATTTACAACACAGTGTGATTCTATACGTTTTAATTTAGCAATGCATGGGAATTTTTGATGCTTAAAATTCTAGAATTCCATATTATATTTTATGGCTTATGATAGAGTTTTAGAGTTCTGTTAGAGTTTATAAACCAGTCAAATGAAGTTAATAAGAATTGGGGTTAATACTTTTTTTTTACTTTTTTAAGGCAGTTTCTATGTTTTTTACAAACATCTATACAGATGTTCTTATTAAAAATAAGTTATGTAAATCAAAGTAGTTTTTATTGGTATAAGAAAAACAATTTTCTTTCAGAAATACAAACTGAGAGTGCTTCCTACTCAGCTGAGTGCTTAAGTCTAAGGACAGGTAGACCATTACAAGAATTTTTATGCAGAGGGAACAATAAAAGGCCAGTTTGTGGGAGCAAGGCTGATACATTAATATTTCTGGTTGAGTATCATAAGAACAAAATAGTATTTCAAAGCTATTCATTTTAGTAAGAAATAAGTATGAAATAAAAGATCTATGCGTGTTTTTTCATGAAGTATATTTGCCTGAAAGGAAATTAAAAACTTAGTTTTACCTCTTCACTGGAGGTAATTGAAATTTATTATATGTGCAGAAGTGTGATTTACTAAATTTGACTTTGTGCTTATCTTTACAGAATTGTTTCTATCTGCTTGTGGAGACAGCTCAGCAGGCTACTTTTTGAGGCTAAATGTCAAATTTCATAGTTTATTGTCCTAAGACATAATTACTCTTAGAACTTCATTACACTTTTATTTGGTGTAGGAGATTACAAACTAAAGCTCTTTCTAAAGATGCAAAATTTTAATCCATTGATGTTGTGAGACCTCAGCTAGACAGGGTCCTGAGCAATCTGCTGTGGCTTTGAGAATGGTACCTTGAGCAGGAGGTTGGGCTAGATGTCCTTTCCTCCACATGTCCTCCTACTTTTTTCCTTTGATTCCACTGAGAGGATACAGGCTATGTAAAAATCTTCAGGACACAAAGGAGGAATCCCAGTGTTTTTACTTAATATGTCAAAACTCACTCTTAGAAATGTTCATCTTGTCCAGCAGTTGCCCATGATTTAGTTCCTGTTCGTGAAGGATGCCTAGCATAATTCTGAAATTTTAGACCTTTAATCTTTAATTTACTGTGATTGTTTTAGCTTCATCTGGATTCCATGTAAATATGGGGATAATATTTATAAAGTGAGATATGAAAGATATATATATTAGATTGTTGCTCAAATACAGTCAATTTATCATATGTATCATATTGTGGTTTACCCCATATATTTAAGAAAGTTGTGTTGTTCCCCTTTAATCCTTCTAAAATGCACTAATTCATATTGTATGCTGTAATTCTGTTATTCATTATAGACATCCTGGCAAGAGCATGGGTGGCCTTCAGACATGCTTAAGTGAAATCATAAGGTTCCCTGTACAAGACCTTAGTACCATATGTGAAATTTTGATTTTGGTGATGGACATTTCACTTGAACTTGACATTGGGAAAATGCTTTTTTCTTTTAAATAACCATCACATAGACCTATTTCCTGATAGATCACATAGACCTATTTCCTGATAAGCTGCTTTGCCTTCTAGGAGGTTTCCTTTGCATGCATGAATGTTATCTCTCTCCTCTCTTGCCAGCAATATAGATTTGTAAGGAAAAATTAATAATTCAGCTCAGTCATGTCTTTTTAGTACTAAATAATATTCTCATCACTTTGGATCCAGAGGTTCAGTGGAATTTGCAGGCAAGAACATCTGGGAAATGGTCTGGATGGGATTTTCCTGGTGTGCTGAGGGGGAAAATATAATTCAGCTGATACCATTTCCTATAGCTGTTTCTGCCTTGTCACCACAGGAATAAAATTTG
The DNA here is from genome assembly GCF_050655825.1 of Lonchura striata. Lineage (NCBI taxonomy): Eukaryota > Metazoa > Chordata > Aves > Passeriformes > Estrildidae > Lonchura > Lonchura striata. The sequence goes on along the minus strand of NC_140704.1, from coordinate 20,103,542 downwards.
AGATATTCCTATAATCAAATGCCTCCCAGTAAAGTGCATGCATTTAAAAAAAATCCAAACACTGCAAATTTTGCTGTTTATTTTAAATAAACCTGGACATCTGTGTCTGTAAGTGTGGCAGGAGAGATTAGTCCTGCCAGTTATACAACGTGTTTTGTGGATCAGCTTGACTTGTCACAATTGAAAGTGTTGTCCTTGCAGTTGTCTGGTAGATTTTATGATGTGAGTGCAATGCTATTCAACTTAAATAAGATTTTTTTTTTTAGCATAATCAAGAGAGGAAACAATAAGGAACTTCTAGGGAAATCGTAGGCTATGATGATTTTGAAAACTACCAGGAATAAAAAACACTGACACCTTTTGAAATAATGAAAAGATTCAGGTTTTCAGACAACTGACAAAACATGAGGGGTTTTAAAAGAGCACACTTGTGTTACTGTGCCAGCTTCAGCAACAAGAATTTCCTTTTCTTCTGCATGAAAGGAAACAATAAGCCATGATTCTTTTTTTAAGCATTGTAAAGTTAAAAACTTTGAAGAGGAAGGGAGATGCTAACTGTATGAATTATTGCTGATCATAAATGGAATAACTCTCACTTCTGGAATGGAATGGAATAATGGAAGGAGAGCAGTGCAAATCAAGAATGATGTTCTGGTTTACTTAAATAAAAATATTCAATATTTTGTAACAAGTGTTTCAGCCTAATTGAAAGCAGTTAAGAATAAATGTAACATTTTAAAAAATGGAATAAATAAGATACCAAATCCCTTTCTTTTTCTCCAAAGTGGAGTTTAGCTGGCATAATATTGAGAGGCAGGAGGATTTCTTGCAGTGTGAAAATCCTGTTTTGAATTTATTGGTGACTTCTGACTTTTACCTGAACAGGAAATCTAGCATTGTCTGGTGAATCTTTGAAGGTTTTGGAGTGCAAATGTATTTGAATTGTGGTATAGCAGTGCATAAACAGTCTACTCAATGGGCCATAGGTATGACCTAGGAGAGGTGATGCATCTTGGGTTTCTTTAGCATTTTTTAGTTTTTTCCCATCCATATGCATTTTGAGGACTCTATGTAAATCAGGGTGAACACAGAGCCCCCGCTAAATGCTTGAGGACAGGAAAAAAAACAGTCATAGAATTAGCTTTCTACCTGTGTGCTTCAATTCAGAAGCCTAGAACTGCTGGGTAAACCCAAATAACATTGAGGTAATTTTTTTTTGGTTTTTGGTATTTTTATACAGTATTTCTTATCCTAGAAAAGATACCTTTCTGCTTTTGTGATCTCTGCTGCTAAACTGGAGAGTGGCAAGAACTAAGAAAAGTTCAGAAAATGCTCATTGGCCTGCCATCCATCTCCTACATGCCTGAAATACTCTAATTTCTCTCATATTATGCTGATATTTCTCCTCTTGAAGCTTTGTCCGTCTTTGCTGCTTTGTCATGGTGCTCATCCTCTGGATAATCTGAATGATGCCCATTATCCACCTACCTACATCTGGCTGCTCCTTGTTCACTCTATCTTTAGGACTCTCATCCAAATACAAGTTGCTTTCCTAATTAGCACAGCAGAGCAGCAATCTCAGAGCCACCTTTGTCATATTCTGGTCGCTCAGTGGGAATCCAGCAGGGACAGCAGCAGAGCAACAGCTGATACATTTGGGTGGTAATTCCTCAAGCAGAAACTGGTTGAACCTTTTAAACTGGAAGAATTAGAACTTTTAAGTGAGCATAACCATATGAGTTTAAGGAGAAAATTAATTTCATTTCCAAACAATGGATCAGAGGAAAAAGCAGGCTCTAGCCAGTGTTGTCGGGGATGACATAGGCTTGTTTGTATTTCTTTGATGAAAGTTAGCATAACATACTTTGAGACCTTAAGACTTGTAGAACTGGAGTTTCTGTTCTTGTGTCTTTCATCACTGCAGGTACTGGAGACTCATTTGTAGCCAGAAACTTGCAAGGATTGTGTTGGAGGAAATCTCTTTATCTGAGGGATTTTAAAAAGTTGATTGATCCTGCTAGCACATTAATAATGTCGCTTTACAACAAAGTGAGGTACTGCTTGTATTAAATTTTTTGAACAAGATGGCTGTTGCACAGCAAATCTAAAAACAAAGGTTTGCCAAAGGTGCATTTTGTCTCTTATTGAGAAGAATCCTCATGTATTTCTTGTTGCAGATTCTTTTGAAACCTCAAACTCATGATTACTTTGTGAAAAGTAGTAGAGACACTCTATCCAGGGGGATGATCACAGCATTCATTAGAACACAGCTGCTTGACTGTGACCAGTTTTGGTGCCCCTACAGAAAGATGTGGATAAATCAGAGAGAATGATTCAGTGGAGGCCTGCCAGGACGGTTGCAGCTGGATCACTTGACTTGCAGATACAGCCTGCGGGAATGGGGCTCGCACAGCTTGGAGTGGACATACCTCAGCATCCACAAGGAGGTTATCAACTGCAAGGAGCTAGGCTCCTCAGAGGTGTGTGTGGCAGGGCTCTCAAACATGTATTTTCTGCTGGAATTCAATATTGCAACAATAGATGAAAGAGTAACCAGTGGTATATTCTCTCGAAGAGGAAATGGCTCAGAGAGGGATATGATGTAATGTGCTCTCCCGACCCAGGCAAAGTCTGTTCTGAAGCAGAAAGAATGTTCCTGATGTTTCTCCTATGGCTGAAAACCAGAAAATGCTTGGTCTTCATGCAATAATTTTAGAAACTTTATTTAAGTTGTTATCCTGGAAAGTATCTGTTGTATTTTTCCAACCTTTGAATGTCCCAGAATACAAAAAATATTACAACACTGAATTACAAATGTTCACCACACCATTTGATGATTTTATAATTTCCTTGATTTTTTTCTTTTGGAATTCATTTATATTTTATTTCCTTTCAGGTTAGCATCTAACCTAATAAGGTTAGCACCATCTTCATCAGCAAGAACATTTCTGTTTCCATGTTGTCTAAAACATACCCTGCCCTTTTAACCCTCCCATCTTCAATTAAGCAATCTTATTTCTAGTGTTAGCATAAATCCATAGTACAAGGTCTGTTTTATCTATGAGAAAATACATTTAGAAAGTACATTAGTATTTTGTATTATGAGATGGTTTCCTAGAACCTTTTACTATTTTTTTTTGTTGTAAACAAGTATTGTATATACTCTTCACATTCTTGCATTGCCTTGCAGATGAAAAACAGGGACAATAACATACAGAGGCTTCAGCTCTAAAAATGAGCAGACTCAGAATCACAAGCTGTCTCGCTCTCCTTTCAAAGCACAGTTGGTGGAGCTGTGCAAGCAGTGACCGCCGTGTAGATGGAGCTGGGAGAATCAGGCATGTAGTGCTTCCTTTAGCTTGATACCCTCACCCACTCTGTGTGGATGCACTAGGTCAGGTGACTTTTAGAGACAAATCTAAATGAGCCAATGGATATGAACAGTTGGCATTATGCAATCTATACATTAACTGATGTGTTTTTTGTTTAGAGCAAAAAACTGTGAAAATACATGCTGAAGAACGGGAATTTTTCAAGATTATTTTGATAGGTGATAGATGAGGTACAAAAGGCCTTTCCAGAGATATTTTCATTCATATAAAGTATTGCAGACTGTTGCATTCTTGAAATCAGATGAGAGTAATTGTACTGTGTAAATAGTGAAAAAGGAGCCTCATCCTGTTGGTAAAATCCCAAGAAGTTTGCTTTGTTTTGTGCTAGACCTGGTGGTTAGGTAATGGGTAAAAAGAAGCAGTCCTGGTATTTTTCAAGGAGTCTTTGAGGATGAAGACCGAAGCAAAGGACTAATACCTGAAACCACAAGGACTCATGTGGTTTTGACACTCTTAGAAACTGGGCTTAGATTCAGCTCATTGATGAGGATGTATTTTTTGTCATGTTTATATCCTGAAATAAATGATGCCAGGCAATGCAAAGCTGCTTACTTGGTGTTCCTGGCAGTATCAAAGAGAGGAAGACTACAGGTGCTTAAAGGGTCATTATGTCTGCAAGAGATACCTGGGCTGAATCACAAATGAACCTGTGTTTTAAGAGATACCTGGGCTGAATCACAAATAAACCTGTGTTTCTATGAGGGAGATTTAATTAATTGCTTAGTCTTCATATGCACAGTTTAACAGAGGTGTTGGTAAGAAAACCTCTCCTGATCTAAGCAGTGAGCAAATGGCAGTGTTCTATGTCATGACAGTCATTGAATGTTGTTAACAAGAGATCATGACTAGAAATTCAAAATTCCAGAAGCAGATGATCTGGAAAATAAACTTATCAGTAGACAACTAGTGTATGACAGCAGTTTCTTCAGAGCATACAATTGTCATACACTCATTAAGAGATGGCAAAAAAGATAGTTATTTAAAAAGACAAAACCTGTATTTATGGTATAAAAATTAAGGGTAGCAAGCAAAAATATGTATAAAAGCAGTGGTTATCTTTGAAAGCTGACAAAGTTTGAGAGCTGGAACTTGAAGCTGTCATTGGCACACCTGAGGATTAAGGGACAAACAAATAAAGCAGATATAGGGCACTCAGCTAGGATGATGACACTGATGTATTACTCTTTAAGGAATTAAGGGATAATTCTAAATCATCCATCTTTGTCCTTATAGGGGACTTCAACTTGCCAAGTATTAACTGGGATCACTACTAAGCTAGCAAAAACTGGTCCAGAAGAATACTAAATATCTGGATGATAACTTCATGTTAAAGGGTGGCTGGGAAAGAAGCCCTCCTTGATTCACTGCCTGCTAATGAGAGGATCTCATGAAGTTGTAGTTGGTGACAATTTTGGTGACAGACCACGAAGCAGTTGAGTTTAAAATCTCTGGTGATAGGTGGAAAACTGCCAGCAAAGCTTAAACCCTAGATATGCTAGATGTGAGGCGATAAGATGTCAGGCTGCTCAGGGAACTGGTGAATAAGGTTCCCTGGGAAAACACTGCTGGAGATGTTGGGGTCCATCAGTGCTAGTTGCTCTTTTGGCACCACCTCCTAATGGCACAGGAGTGGGCAATTTGAAAATGTCAGAGGTGCAGCAGGGAAGGCATTCCTCACAAGCAGGTGTTGCACTATGACACGAAATAACTCACACATGCATGCTAAATGCAAAAGAGGGAAAAGAGAGCAAGAGGAGGGAACTTTATTTCCAACCTCGCAATATATAGAATTCCAAAAGTGACTGTGGATTGGAGGATGAAATTGCCACCTCTCCAACCACACTGGTCAAATCAACAGTCCATCAATTCTCTCCTCCCACAAAGAAGAATGCAAAACAATCTTTATTTACATGAACACTGTGAGAAACTCCAGTAGAAATATGTAAATATCAGAAGGCAAAGAAAACTTACAGAAGAACTTTAAAACTTTTAAAAGAACAAGATTACAAACAGGGACATAGAAAAAGCAGAGATGTTTAATGCTTTCTTTGCTTCAACATTGATGATGGGCTTTGGGGGTCCCAGAGCCCTGAGCATGAATGGACCATGGCTGTAAGAATGATAAACTCCCAGTCAGCTCCAAATTTGTGCAGGATGTGTGCCTGTCAGTCTGTGGGGCTTGATGAGATTCATACAACTGTCCTCAAAATCAGTCCTCTGGCTGACGTTATTGCAAGACCTCTCTCAATGATTTTTGAACAGTCTTGGTGATCTGGAGAGGTCTCAGTTGACTGGAAGCTGGAAAGTGTCCCAGTTTTCAAGAAGGGCAAGAGGGCCCTGAAAATTACAGGCTTGTCAGTCTCACTTCAGTGATTGGTAAAATTATGGTGAATATTTTTCTGGGAGTTACTGAAAACCACCTAAAAGATAATGAATTGTTGATCACAGCCATAATGCTTCTTGAGAGGAAGGTCCTGCTTCACAGACTTATTTTTCTCTTATGATAATATAATCCACCCAGTTGAATAAGGGGAGCCAGTTGATGAATCTTTTTTGATTTCAGTAAAGCTTTCAATGCTGTCTCTCACAGAGTTCTTTTGCACAAGATGTCCAGCTCACAGCTGGATAAACACATCATGTGATGGGTGAGCAGCTGGCTCATAGATGAGGCACAAAGGGTTGCAGTGAATGGAGTGACGTCGGATTGGGGATCTGATGGGGTTCTGGAATCTAGTGGGATTCTGAGGTTTTACAGGTCTTTGTCTTAGAACCAGTTCTCTTCAGCGTCTTCATAAATGACTTGGACACGGGGCATACTGATATACTGAATAAGTTTGGTGATGACACTAAACTGGGATGAGCTGTTGGCACTTTTGAAGGCAGAGATACCCTGCAGAGAGATGTTGATCAATCACCAACCATATGAAGCTTAACAAGAGAAGGTGCTGGATTCTGCACCTGGAATGGGGCAACCCTGGCTGTACAGACAGAATGAGAGGCTGGAGAGCAAAGCCATGGAAAGGGACTGGGGGGTCCTGGTCAATGACAAGCTGAACATGAGCCAGCAGTGTCCTAGCAGCCAGGAGGGCCAACCCTGTCCTGGCGGGCATCAGGCACAGCATGGCCAGCTGGGCAAGGGAGGGATTGTCCTGCTCTGTTCTGCACTGGGGCAGCCTCACCTCCAGTGCTGGGAGCAGTTCTGGGTACTACAATATTAAGAAGACATTAAACTCTTAGAGACCTTCAGAGGGCAACAAAGATGGTGAAGGAAGCTGCTCCTCATCCAGCCTGGAGGGGAGCTGTATGAGGAGCAGCTGAAGTCTCTTGGTCTGTTGAGCTGGGAGGATATTAAGGGGAGACCTCATTGCAATTACAATTACAATTTCTTTGTGGGAGGAAGCAGAGGGGCAGACACTGATCTTTTATCCGTCTTGCCTAGTGACAGGACCCAAGGGAATGACCTGAAGCTGAGTCAGGGGAAGTTTAGGCTGGATAGCAGGAAAAGCTTCTTCACCCAGAGGATGGTTGGGCACTGGAACAGCTCCCCAGGGAAGTGGTCGCAGCATAAAGCCTGACAGAGTTCAAGAAGAGTTTGGAAAATGCTCACAAACAAATGGTGTGATTCTTGGGGATGGTCCCTTGCAGGACCAGGAGTTGGACTTGATGCTTGTGGGTCTCTTTCAACCCAGCATGTTTTATGGTTCTGTGAAATAGTAAAATACGTAAGAGTTTGCATAAGCAAATGTAAGCATATGCTTAACATCACAGTTTTTAATAAGGAAAAAACTTAATAAGAAAGTAAGTCCCCAAACCTTCAATTTTTTTACCTGGAGTAGATTAAAAATGTTAGATTTGAAAACTAGGCAGGACCTGTATGTATGGAGATCAAAAATAAAATTTGAGGAAAATAGTCTTTTTTTCCTTCAGAATTCTCCACTGGTAACAGAATTTCATGTTGAATTTTCAAGGAAGCTATTTTTAAGTATGCAGAAAATCTTAATGACTTGAACCAAAATCCCAGATAAAAATATACTGACGATCTGGAACACAGAATCTAAATTGGCACTTTTAACTGAGCTGAGACAAATTGGGATGATGGTTGCCATGCTTTCCTGCAAATTCTTTCCTTTTCTAGTTTTTTGGTTTTTTGTTGATATCCCAGATGTGTTTTCCATTTTTCCTCTTTTTTTTACTGTCCACTTTTAATTTCATGGCTGACCCAATCTTTGTCTTTCTGTCTGTGCTCTTATATCAACATGCAGCATTTTATATTCTAAATGATTTTCTTTCTGAGCTGTCTTTCTACAATTTAATATCCTATCTTCATGATATTTGCTGCTTGTTAATAAATACAGTCAAAAGTTATATTTCCATTTTTCTTTAAAACCATTAATTTTTAAGCCCCTTCTGTTCCAGTAAACATCAACACGGGTCAGCTTGTTGTTACCAATAAGTCTGACTTACCCTCACTTAAGGTCTTAAACATATAATCAAGTTAACAGAGTTTTCAAGAGTTACCATGAGTCAATAAATCTGTGTTAATATCCATGTGTGTGCTGACCATCTGAGACAAAAGTGAGATGATTTAGGTTCATGCTGCTTGTAATAATTTTCTTGGTGTATTTTTCTTCCTTTGACACCTGTCTCCAAGTCATTCCACTGGCAACATGTTAGTTCTGTCACTGCTCTGACTTTTCTCTACAGCTCAAAATCATTAATAGTTTAGTGCCATTATCTAGAGCCAATTAATTGTCTCAAAACATCAAATTCCATTTATTTTCTTTTAATTTGGGGGATGGTTTTGTTTCATTTTTTAAAGTTCTCAATGATGATATTATATTATCGATAAGCTATTTTTAAAGGAATTTGGAGACTGCCTTCTATTTTTGTCATTGCCCTCTTCCTCAAAATCCCTTTCTCATATTTTATAAATGTGAGGATCTTTGTCAGAATACACAGAGCTACCAGATTATCCTCCTTCAGAGGCTTTCACAGAACTAATCTCTGCCATAATACATATATGAAACTTAGATAAAGAACAACCCACTGTGGTTATGCAAGGGATGAGTCATAATGCTGGTGTTGAGTATTTAAAAATGCTTTATTTTCTATTGCATTGCTACTGTGATCCCTTTGTTACTCCTTTGTTGTTTTTTCTGCTCATATTCTCTCAGCCTTTAGACTGCATGCTCGTTTAGGCAGTGTTTGTCATTCACTTTGTGACTGCAGTGCCATGCACAATATGGTCTCAAGGAGTCTTAGATGTTTTTTGGAAAAAAACAGGTAAAATAACACACCAGAGCATCCCACAGATTTGGGAAAAGTTTAGCTCTGACTATGAGAGTTCTATTTGTTTGCTAACTAGGTTGAGCTCTGCAGCTGCCTTTTTGCATAATTTCAAAGATTTTCTGAGGAGTCTCCGTGAAAAGACCATAATTTCTCTTAAAATACCTACCCATTCCACTTTTTCTTAGTGAAACAACATAGAAACAAACTTTTAGGCTAATATAATGAAATGCAAGTGCAAATGTCTGGGTTTGCTTGGTGTGAGGGGTTATTTTGGTTTTGTTGTTTTGATTTTTCCTGATGAAGTACCTCTTACAGCTGTTTACCTGGTTCTTGAATGCCAAAATCTTGTCTTCTGCAAACCTAAAAGCTGTTTTAAAAAACTCTGCTTTCAGGCAGCTGTTGATTGGATTAGTGCCTTGGCAACATGTTAATGGAGAGCTGGATGCTGCCATCAAGCTTGCCAAAGTCATGTTAAGGGTAAAGAAAAGACTGATTTCCTTTATAATCTTTTTTTTAATCACATTGCCACCCTAAAGCTCCCAGCTATTCTGAAATTTCAGTCCTGTGATTTGAACATCTCCCATGGCTGTAGATGCCATAGCAATGCCATATTAGCTCCAGAGAACAATAAAACCATTCTAATCAACATTTGGTTTGGTTTTTAAATGCAAACATTGAGTATTTCAATGCCTGAAGTAGGAGCTGGTAGCCCTCCTTGGAAAGTAATTGTCCATTTACATGTAAATTTTGTGGCACTGCACTTCAGGGGGCATGCCAAGAGCCAGGGAGAACATCAGGACTAGACTCCACAATGTGAAGCATCCATGACCCATATACAAGAAATTAAACATTTCTGTTTGATAGAACCTTAAAGAATATATGGACCCTCCTTTTTCCATTGCTAAAAGATATTTCTACAGTTTGTCATATTTCAAATATATCTTGCAAAAAATTAATTGAATTAAATTTTGTCTTTCTATAAATTCTACACTCAGATAATTAACATCCATATAATATTATATACCATTCTCAGAGCTGCATTTTGTGTCTTCTTCAACATAATTCAAATCAATGACATTATTTAGACATCTGGAGAAAACTTAATAGATAAGAAATTTTCACATTCACTGCCTGTGGTCCTTCTGCCAAACTGAGGTCCCATCTACTCATGGTGCCTTTGTGGGAGAGCTTCTGACTTCTGACTCTCTATTTTTCAGGTTGGTCAGTTTAGGGTGGAACAACAATCTGTATTTCCTGGCATATTATGATGTGCCAATATCAGAAGTTTCACTTCATTCTAAACTTTGACATTTCACATTTTGCCTTTGTTCTGAATCAATTTTAAAATATTTTAAGATAAATTAACATTTTATGGAAATAACTCTTTTGATTTACTGTAGTTCATAGTAAACAAGAAGGAGTTGCACATCACAAGGACATAATACACTATCTCAAACTGTGTCCTAGAGGGATGTGTGATGCCATCCTTACTGCTGCCACAGGATAAGAACATAAGCAGTTGATATCTCTTTATAAATTCTGAATACTGAAGTGATTTGTTCCTCTTACTGGCACATTGAGGCCTGAGCTTTCCATATTCAAAGTATAAATCAAATGAAGACATGAAGTAATTTCTCCTTTTGAATTTAAAAGTCTCATTAGCATCAAGTGAAGAAAAAGATGAAAAATATATTTAAGAGAAGACCCCACTGCTATAAATTAAGGGTTTTATATATGTGTGCAGTCACATATATTTCCTTATTCCTAGTAAAATCTCAATGCATGTTTGCTTACTGCTTCCTGCCTTCATTTAATAAATAATAATGTGAAAAGTCTTTACTTGAAGTAACTTGGTTGATCTTTCTAAGAAGTTAAATACTTCAGAATTTTCAGTAATCTGGAAAATGATCTGCTCTAATGATATCTAATTCCTAGCTGGATTACCCTGTTGAAGTTAGTGATGGTACCCAGATTTTTTTTATTCTTTAAGGGAAAAATATAATACAAAGGCCACGACTGAATTGGTGAGAGTAGTGATGGCTGTGTTATCCCAGTGAGAATTTATCAGTCAAAATCTATACTTAAGCTCCAGCTGTGCTGCTGAAAGTTAAGCATGGATACAGAAAACTAACAAGAAAAAGAAGAGATCTAGAGGCATTACTGAATTTGCCAAAATAATTTCTACCTGCAAGTAAACAGAAATAATATTAAAAAACCCTTTTACTTGAGGGACCCAATCTCCTAAAGATAACACACTACTGCAATACTAAAAACATCAGACATTTGTGGTCTTGAAGGAAAAGGAGCTCAAATATGATTACATGTGACCACTAGCAGTGTGTAAAAAATATGAGTTTGCACTACAAGAATAGCTCATAGAAGCTACCCTAATATAATAAGTGTTAAGATAACTGGGAAATATTTTTCAAGCGTGTTACTAAAACAGGAATTTATTTTTCAAACAAACTGTGCCTATAAACTTTCAAAGTAAGGAATAAAATAAAAAGAAGAAATAGATGGAGTAATTATTCACATGCATTATCTCACTTTTATTAGTTTCCCATGAAAGATGAATTGAGGGCTGGAGTAATATATATTGCATACAGATATTACTGCAGCTCTTCCATATTGCCAAAGGAAGGAGATGGAGACATGAAGAATTTCATGAAGACTGAATTTCAGAAGCTCTTGGGAAAAGATTTTTGCTGTTCTCCAGAGTAACACAAAAAAAACTTCAGTAACCTAGGGAGAAGATATAGTTTCCTTGGATGTCATGAATGGAAAACGCACATCCACTTGTCATGATTTTTTTTTTTTTTTTTGACTAATCAAGGTGTTTTGATTATAGTTTCTGTATAGGTTTAATTTTATTTTTCATCTTAATGTGGTTGTGTGCATTCTTACCTCATATAAAAATACTCAGAAGTTTACACAGTTAATTAAATGTAATTGTATGCTCCTCCTTTTCCTATATTATCCAGCTGTGTGGTTTTGACATATTCAAAAAGCAAAAAGCTTTCAGCCTTCTCTTTGCACAGAAAATTTGCATGACCATATCTGTACCATGGGGAAAATAAATATAATACTTCAGTCGATTCATGTAATTTGTCGATATAATTAAAATAAATGGAATCACTCTGATTTTTTGGATGTGTGTTGGGACTGTGGCCAACACAAGACATGACAAGCACTGTAAATGATCTCTGTGGCCGGGAAGATGAAATTCAAGTTTTAGCAATTCTAGCCTGACCCAAAAGGCATTTTGCCCCCTTTGGGGAGATAGGAACTATGTTACTGTGCTTCATGATTTTTTTTTTTTTTTTTTTTAGGTGAGGACTGGTTAGGTAGCATCCATTATGCACAACAGGACAGTAAAAGTGATGCTATGCTGCTTGGTCAGTGTCAAATATTTTGTGCTCACCATAGTGAAGTGCTGTAGGAAGCAAACATCATCACAGTCTCACCTTTCTTTAGTGCTGGGATAACATCAGTGGTTTTGTCCACAGGCCACTGGTGTGTCAGCTATAACTGTACTTAAACGCTGCACTAAACTTCTGTCTCTTGTTGATACTCATCTTTTCCCACTATTTCTATTGGTAGCTGTGTTAGAAACTGTAGCAAAGTGGAATTTTAAAGAACAGCAAAATTTCACAGGCTTTGGTGGTGTTACAAGACCTCTTTATATTTTCTTAACAGACAAGATATTTTAAAAATGCAATAAACTTTGAGTGTATTTGATGTTGATTTCTGCTCCTGCTCAGGAGACACTTTAGTTTTGAACATTCACCATAACTTAGCAGATGTATCTGAACTCCTGAAAAGCAAAATATTCCTTGGAGAATAATTTTCTTTATGTCAGTTCAAAGGCAGCTTATTAAATTCCCTGCTGTTAACTATTACAGGCTTCAGGAAAGAAAAAAGTAAAACATTTTTTAAAGTTAAAAAATAGCTTTATTTAGACCTGTGAGTTTAGTGACAACTGTTGTTTGCTCTAATAATGGTGAAATGTAGGCTGCTGTATCACTTGTGATGGGCAATTTCATTGTTATACAGACACAAATCATGGCAGGATTCGCTCATTCCTGGGAAATGCTGACATACTGCAGCATGTCACTGTTCTCAGCTGTCTCTATTGGCTGTTTTTCTTGTGAATCTGAATTTGTATCAAAGGTGGGCACTGCAGTCAGCTACAGTGATCTTTTTCAACTAGATTGTTGCATGTCCATCAGGAAAACCTGCCTTTGGGTGTAGCTCCCATGTCAGTTTCTTACAGGGTAGAGGGTTGTTCTGATAAGCAGAACAACGAAATTTAAGGTTTTATTTGGCTTTTGTAATATTAGGATCTAATATTTGTGTGTTGCCGTGGTATGTTGCAGTTATTCTTTGCTCCTTTCCTCTGCTAATGTCAGAAAAAAACCCAAATATATCCGCAGTAAGCAGGGGGTTAAATTCCCACTCAACAGGCGTATTTTTGGTCTCTGTAAGGGAAATGTGAGTGGAGCTCAGCGCTTTGCAGCGGAGGGCAGCACTCCGAGGCAGAAGCAAGCGTCCGAGGGAAACGTGGCTGGCAGCAGACATCCACGACGGGAACCAAACACTGTACCAGCTCTTCCAGTTTCACAGGGACCTCGCGTTTTCCAGCTGTTTACCCTTGAGATGTAAAATGGCAATTTGGCATAGGCTAACAGCCCGGTGTGATGTGAGCATCTGCGTAAAAGGCTGCACATATGGAGCATGCCCAGTGGTATGAACAGCCTGTTACCCCACCCCCAGCCAATCTAGGAAGAGATGAAATGAACTTTGCACTTGCAAATGTCACTGAATACATTTTGCACAGGATTTTAAAAGGTTCTTTTACAAGCACTATTTTTAACAGCCAAATCCGCCCCCCAAAACAGAAAGGAAAAAGCCCTAGGTATTTTTCTGTGATCGATCTCAGTTTATGATCAGCTGAAGCATCTCTCACAATATTTCCGAAGCTGGTTTTATTTTATGTTTTCATCATTGAAGTTGAGATTTTTGGAGGTGGTGTGGATTTTCGGGAGTTTTTTTGAATTTTTTTTTTTTTCCATTTTTTCTCCTACTGGGATGAGAAAATTTGAGAATTTAATTCCAGTAGAATACTTGGAAACAGTGAGGCTGGAAGCTTGAAAGGCAGAGGGAAGAGAAGGAAGGCTCTCAGAGCAGAGCATGGATAGGAAAGGAGCTGTGATTCTGCAGTGCTCAGTGTGCACATGTTTTATGAGATCAGTGCCGGGCGCTGCAGCTGCGGACAGTAACTGAGCTGTCTGGCTAATGAAGGCCACCTGGATCAGGCTTCTGAAAAGAGCCAAAGGAGGACGTCTGAAGAATTCTGATATCTGTGTAAGCTCTGCATTTTCCTTATCACCTTATACTGTATATATTGCAAAGAGGGACAGAAAAAAGGCGGTGAGGAGAGGACAGTTGTTTTCATTCTGATTGAATTGCCAGAACTCTTATTTTGTATGCAGGGAGATGCAGAGGGAAAGCAGAGCTGTCATTATTTATAGAGCTATTCTGGCATTGTGGCTGCTTCCATTGTGGTGATACAGGGACATGTGTTGAGTCCAGACGGATTTTATTAGTTGGAAGTTGATTTGTGGTCATTTGCATGTCTTGCTGAGGGGCAGAGATGGATATGAGCCATTTGCTGTTCTGATGGGGAAAGTGTGTCAGGTAAAGAGACTGCCCTAAAATAAAAATGCATAGCAGAGATTAAATCTCTTAGCAGTGATATTGTGTAATGGTAATTATTGATACTAAATTTGCATTCTGATTATAGCAAGTCTGTTTGCTTGTTATTTCTGTCACTGTTTAGAGTTCTAATTTTTATGGAGCCATCCTTGAAGCTGCTGTGTGTCCTTCAGCCCTGCACTGCACCAGTGCTGTAAGTCTCCAGAGAAACTGGCTCTGCTTGCTGAAAAGCACACAAATAAGAGTGCAGAGACAGGGGAAGAAGTAAAGCACTGGAGAAGGCACCTGCACTTTTTGAAAGTTTCCAGAAGAAAATGTTTGCCTAAACATAATTTCTTCTAAATAAATTCCCCTTTTGGGCAGTTAGTCTCTTTTCAGGGATACAGAAGTAAGAGAAAAGGCAAGGTATATAACCACTTCTACTTTTTTTTTTTTTTTTTAACATCAAAGGAACTTGTGACATTATTTTCCCTTTCCTTTTGCAGGGTTCGGCGGACTCCTACACCAGCCGTCCATCTGATTCAGATGTATCTCTGGAAGAAGATAGGGAAGCACTGCGGAGAGAGGCAGAGCGACAGGCCCAGGCACAGCTGGAAAAAGCAAAGGTAAGGTATTGTTTCATGTTACAAACTCATAAAAATGCTGGGCTTCAAAGCAGGGGTTGAAACTAGATGATTTTTAAGATCCTTTCTAACCCAAACTATTCCATGATTTTTTGTCATCTCATCCATTAGTGATGAACTGTTTTTAATGTGTTAACATATAGATTAGATCTTTTATAAACCTTCCAGACAGCAGTTGAAAATATACACTCTATGAAAAATCACTTAGAATCAGTTTTCTGTAGCAGGCACTCTATTGACTTATGTATTTTGGAATATCCTTATTTAAATGTGTGCATTTCTTTTTTATTAAGTATAAGCATTTGTTGTAGTGTATAGGGTCAATGCTAGGAGTTCTTACTAAAGATGTTTCTGAAAGTTTGCTCATGGCACTTCATGCTTTTACAGTGTCAAAAATCAGCCCTCAACTGAACATCCTGTTCATCTCCCTTCAATGAAAGATCAGTCCCCACAAGTTATATGTAAATAGGGAGAATCTGTTACAAGTGTGGGTTTTCTCCTAAAGACTTCACTGACTTTACAGTTTGTGTGTTAAGTGACCCCATGAGTCATTTGTAGGTTTTCTTCAGATTTTTCCTCTCTCCTGGCAGATAGTGACAGTGTAGTAAGAAAACACTAAATGTGCTTTAGGTTTTTGCTGTGTGTTCACATACTTCCCATGAGATGTATTTAGGACCGTGAAGGTTTTCGCAGTGAAACTGATGGGCTTGTTTCTCTTTCATCTGTGCTACATCTTTAAATAATACTGCACCTGTAAAAATTGTGCTCATTTTATTTGTTAACATTTATTTATCACTTCATTCCAATTTTTCTTTTTTTGGTATGCTAGCTGCAAGATTTAAATGTATTAGCTGTTTCCCAAAGTCTGGTTCTTGTTCTAATATATTTAAATACACCATTGAGATCCCTCATTAGATCTGTCTGATCTACATTTTTCTCTCGCTTTCTCTGAGTGCCCTCCTCCATTTTGCCTAATTTTTAAAATTCTTTATCTCCTTTCCATCTCCTATTCCATTTAATTCTCTACTGTCAGCTTCACCTCTGCCCATTTATGTCACCTGTTTTACAAGAGCTCTTCAGAAATCTGTGAGCTACAGATCACTGCGCTCTGTAGCTGATCCTGTGGTGAGGACCAGCTCTGTAAATAATATAGCACTATAATATAATGTACAAGCAGACATCTTCATCAGGCCAGGAAGCCTGAATAGGGAAGCCAAAAAATGTTTTTTTGAAAATGTAATTGTTATCTGATATTTAATAAGAGCTCCTACAGCAGCTTTTTAATGAGCTGCTGGAATGTGCCAAGTATAGGAGATGCTGAACATCTCTTTGAAGTTGGATCTTGCTGTTCTGGGATCACTGTAGCAGAAACTCAACACTGAAGAAGCTCAAGAAGCAGCTCACTTCTTCCCGTCAGCCTTGTATCTCAGAGATTCCCGACTGTAGTCAGGAGTTGCAGTTTTATCAGGGGCGGGTTTTGCTAGTTTGAGGTTATTTGGCTCCTGGGAAAGATGATAAGGGCTGCCTTGACATGCAGGTGAAGTTTTGGATTTTATCAGTAAACGCACAATCTTAAAAGAAGAGTTGAAGTAATAGTATCTTGCAGACTAATCAGGGTAGCAGTGCAGTGCTTACTGCTGAACTGGTGCCTCCCTTAGCAATGAGTAAATCTATGCGAGTGTTGCTATGGGAATTTGGCTTACTGATGCTGGCTTGAATACATGGACAGCCCTTATGTAATATTCACGACCTCTAGCACAGCTGCCATTGTAGTTTGTAGAGAATCTGCTAGCAGACCTCGACTTCTAAAAGCTGTATTTCTATACATAAAACCAATGTTCCCACTCCAGCTGGCATGAGATATAGTCTCTAGGTCTGACACCGTCTGAAACTGTAAGACAACTTGTGAACAGTCAGAGTAGTAAAGGCACTGCCAAAACCAACCTGTTGTAACAATGGCTATTCCAGTCATAGAAAACACAAATTAGTTATTTGAATACTTTTTCCTTTAAAATAGATTAAGGCTGGAATTAGATTAACATTTTATTTCTTTAGTCAAATGCTAAAAGTCATTCCAGGATGTAATGTATGGCAATAATTTTATGTAGAGGCTGTAATATTTAGTGTAATATTTAGTCTAGTGCAATATTTGAATTAATACTATTAAATAAAATATTATGTAAAATTGGTGCTTTTGTTTGAAATAAGTGGTTAAAAATGTGTTTAAATTAAGGCCTATCTTGGTAGATGTAAAATATGAGAGGGTGTGGTTTTTTTGTCTTTATTGATGGTTCAGTCCTTCACCTCCCTGAAACACAGTAAAATTAATGAAGCAGTAGCTGCTGGTGGTGCCTCCTGGCTGATGTCAGCCCCCACATGTGTTTGCCACAGGCTTCAGGTTTGCTGCCTACTCCCCACAGCTGCCTTGCCTTTGCTCTGACTGACTTTCAGGCAGAGCCAAGTGACAAAGCTGCTTTAACTTTTGCCTTTTCTCATCGTAAGAGGAAGTGTTGATCCTAAATAAAATCATTACAAATGTATTTGTGACAGGAATTAGAAGAGGGTGACACATATGAATAATACAGTAGTGGAGGAAAGATGATAGTGAATTCAGGGTAGATAAAAAACTATTGAACCATGTCACGCAGTTAATGAAAAGAGTTAAGTGACATCTATTTTCCTTTATTACAGCTAGAGAAAACACCTTAAACTGAAGATAAAAATACAGTGATAGAGCACATGATGCCAAATTGCGAGGACAATTTTAAGATTTTTAGATTTGGATTTTTATAGCATCTAAGTGCTTGTGTGACATGAAGCTGGAATGTGTCTCTTATACCTATCCAAAGAGGGAAAATAAAAGCAAAAATCTCATAAGGAAATGCACATTCTGGCCACTTTTATATTTATTTAATACAAGCTTCTCTGGAAAATGCTTAAGCATATTTTGCTGACTCACTTTGGCATGTGACTTACTGTAAGGAAGGTGGGACCACAGGCGCATGTTCGGAGTCATCCAGGGACAGAAAATTAAGAGGCAGCTGATGAGGTTACCTGCAGGCCAGTGTCTATTCCTGACGGAAACAGATCTGAAGTGAAACTATTAACCTCAAAGCTGAGATGAAATGTTCTTAGCTAGAATAGTTTAGCAATATAAATGCAAAAAGCTGGGATTTATTGTTGTTTTTGGTTTGGCTGGGTTTATATAGGGAAAAAAAAAAATCAAGGCATTAGGATTTCCTCAGTGTGCTCCTCACAGACCATAGCATATCCTAAATCAAGGATAAAGAGAGAGGACCTGTGTTGTGTACAGGTAAGGTATGCTAATAGTATCCAAATCTAAGGGCTTCCAGTGGTATTTTGCTGAGTTTCCTATTTCCACAAAACCACAAATCTTCAGCATAGACAAGCCAAAAAATAATGATCTTAATTGTGTTTAGCACTATTAATTTAAAAACTGTCATTTCTATAGTCAAAAAAGCTTTTTAGTTGTTGAAGGATGATGATTCAAAATAAATTATAGCAAGTAAAGTGGTTTTGTTGTCCATTCCTTGCAAGTATTCAATTAAATATTCCTTAAAACATTGCACCAAGTGAGAGGGATGAGATCAAAGGAAAACTGAAGTACAAGTAATAATAAGAACTTTCAATCCAGTACTAGTTGAGCTTAAGTTTTTACATGAAAAAGGGGACTTCAGGAATTTTTGACCTTCTCCAGTTCTGGTCAAATCAATTCAAATATTCCATTGATTTGTTTTGCCATAAGTGTTTCATACATTTTGATTATAGTTTTTGACTGAGATATAATTAGTCAGATGTTTTATAAACCTTTCTTCTCTTTTGCAAAAGTAGCTTCTTTCTTTTCTCTTCTTTTCTCTTCAGATTTTTATATTTTGCCTTTTTCCCTCCCATGGCTTTAGAGCTCCTTATTCAGGAACTATTTCAACAGAGATCTTTTAGAAAATGATTTTCTTTTCAGGTATTTCCAGTACATTGGGTACTGAAAGTGCCAGTTAATAATTCAGGTTCTGTTTCGTACTTGGGACTATGAGACAGATCTTTGTTCTCTGTTAAGGATTGTTTTCAGCATCCTGTGGTCCTAAAACTTCTTAAATGACTGTCAAAATCAGATCATGACCTATGAGAAGTCAGTAATTGTACAACTAATATGAAATCTCAATTCCCCTCAACTCTGCTTTGTTTGCACTCCACCTAATGCTCCACTGCTAGCATCCTTGTAGGAGAGTTGGTAAAAATTTGAAATATATGCGCTTCTAGTTTTAAATGCATTTAAAATATTTTTTTATGTTAAGAGGGTGAACCACTGAAATTTTGATACTAGATGTCCCTTTTCTGGGTCTGAGGCAATGACATAAGCTGTCACATTTTGCTTTTTTTGATATGTGCTGTAGTAGTGATGATGGCTTGTGACTGTGAGTAATAATGCAATGTCTTAAATGTAATGCATTGCCTCCATGCATGGTTTGGGGACCACAGCTTTGAAATGTGTAGCAGGCTGGGGTAATGCCTGCATAGCTTTGTGAGGCTGAGGGCATGAAAAAGATTGTCAGATGTAATTATCCAGTGCAGTGTGCCAAGACTAGTTATTTGAGTATTTATTCACTCTCAGACAGGTTTCACAGCCTCAGAATGACCCCACGCTGCTAGCGGGCAGCTGCAAAGCTACTTGAGGTATGTCTACTGAAGCTGCAGTAGCATTTTTGACAGGCCAGAAGTACCCATCTCCTTGATGTGCATCCTTATATTATGTCAGCTTGTTCCCTCATGGACATTCTTTCTATTTTCTCTCAATTACCAGAATGTCATGGTGCTGAACAGCACACAAAGCTATAGCAACACAGGATGGTACTGTTAGCTGTTGTGTGTGGTGATATTTTTTTCACTGATTTCTTCTCATTTGCCCTTATGTTTTAGAATATTTTTATTGCATGTAACCATTTAGATCACTAATGTTGTGTCATAGTTGCTGGGATCACGTGAAAGCTGGCCCAGAGGTCTAGCTGGAAAAGGAATGAGTTGTTGATCCCAAAGTACAGTTGCAAATCTGGTTGTTGCTTAGCTGCAGGTGAGTTCTGCATTACTGGATCTGCTCAAATAAGGTTACAGATATTATTTTTCTTCATTAATTGCTGCTGTTTTTTCTTGAGAGTGTAACACTGGGATAAAAAGCAGCTTCTTTTTTACTCTCTATAGTTTTTTCTTGGATGTATTCACAATCTATTTTGTCTTCAACTGAAGTGTATGTACTTGTTCTACACTAGTGCCTGCTGTTGTGTTGGTTATTTCCCTGAACAGTTTATCCCTTTTTACCATTGGGCTGCATTGCTGGGCCTGGAATTCTTTCTTCCAATTGGGTCTCACATAACCTGGAATCAAATATCCCAGAGATAATACCATTTCTAATTAGAAGACATCTGTCATCTTCCATTCATACCATGATTAGAGTGATGAAATATGTTTACTTAGTAGCATTTCTTTTTCTGCTTCTTGGGTTTTAGTAGAAGAAAAGAGTGCAGGGATATAACAGCCTACATTTATATACCTAGCTGTAGATACTTTAGTATCTTGGCTTTCTTCACATAATAAGGAAAAGAGATAAATTGTCTCCAAAGAATGGACACAGTACTGAGAAAGCATTTTGAGGTTCCTGAGGACAACCACAGCTCTTCTTCCTGCTCTTTCACCAGCTGCTTTCTCATGAGCGGGCTCTCTTGGTGAGATGTCTTTATTCTGTTTGTTCTGTGTGGTTAAATTACCACATAAACGGCAGCAGTGCCAGTGGTACTTTGTGTAAAACTAAATAACTTCATTATTAAGAGAAGTGTGAAAGAAGTATCTAACTAAAGTAGGTGTCGTAAGCCAGGTGCTAACATCCTCGCCTGGATGTTTTTCTGCTCCTTGTCCCACAGGTCCCTGGCACACCCAGCCAGTGAACTGTAAGTTTCTGCTGCAGGCTGGTACTGCACAGGTCACAGCAGAGATTCCTGAACCCTCAAGTGCCTGAATCCCACCTGTGGTTGCTGAACCAAGCTGCAGATAAAGTGTGCTCAGTCCAGCCCTCCCTGTGGCTCAGGGGTGGTGACTGGGTCTGGGTGTTGAGCCAGATGTGCATGTGGGGGGTCAGCAGAAGCTGCTGAGTGTCACAGGAGCCATACAGGAGGATGAGAAGTGGCCTTGGGGTTGTTCTCAGTGACTGGTGGGGAGTGAGTGTGGCATGGGAAAGGAGGAATTAAGGTGTGTCTTTGCAGGCTGCTGGGGCTGGTACGATGGTGGGCAGTTTTGCTGATAACAGATTGAGATAGATGCTGCTGGTTGCTCTAAGCAAAGTGATTTCCACTTAAGACACACATGACCCAGTTCATTAACTTTCTTAAGGTTTACAGGGCCTGATTTACTTTTTCCAACATCCAAGACAGTAATGAAATTCAAGGCACTGTAATCCAGAACTTCATTTTTATCAGCAGGTGCTCCACCTATTAGATGCCATGGTTATTTTAATGGTTAACGTATGAAATTTCTACTTAAAAGGGAATAATGATTCAAATGTAGAGGGGAAGGTAGGATTTCAGGGCACAAGCCATTGTTAAAGGTAGCTACAAATGTGTGTGATGTTTGAATGTAAAAATCTGTGGTCTGCACCTCTGCCCCTGAGATCAGTTCAGTTGACTAGAGCATGGTGATAATAATGGGCCATTTACTTAAGATCCTTGTAGGTCCCTTCCGTCTCCAAACATCCTGTGAATCCGTAAACAGGAACATAAAGGAATTGTTAAAGGAAGACGTGTGGGCTTATACATACATATGTATGCATTATATATATCCATATACACATCCCTGTTTATATATGAATATACCTTTGGTTCTATGGCTGCATGTGTTATATCACTATCACTGGTGACTTGAACTGGCCATTTATATTCTACAGCTGTACAGCCTCCTGTTGTAAAATGGCTGGTTTGTATACAGGGAAAACTGTTGTACCAAAGTATTAACTTGTGCAAAAATGCAAAGGTTTTGTCAGAGAACAAAGTTATCCTGTGATCAGAGCTGGTAGTGGACTGTCATGGGGTTTTTGGAAGCAGGAACGAGTTGGAGTAAGGACTTCAGTGCAGGCAGCGAGTGTCTCACCTTGCACAGGTGCCCCAGTTCACAGTGACACACATGATGTGGCACAATGCCTTGGAGAAAAACTTGTTTGGACAACAAAGCCCTGTGCTTTCTGCTTCCTGTGCTGAGGGAACTATTTTCCAACCAGTTCAGGAGCTAATCTGGTTTCTGTTGAAGCAGACACCTGACTGTATTATTATGCAGGGAAGTACTTGTCATCTGCAGTGAAAACAAACCTCCAGACAGTTATTGAGTCCTTGGCAAAGATCTGAATCTCTTGTTTTCTCCATATCCCAAGCTCCCAAAAATTAGGAAGAAAGAAGAAAAAAACCCACAAGTATCTATAGTTTTGGCTGCAGAAAAAAAAAATGGAAGGAAGCTTCAAAATCTCTTTTTGTTCATCATAATTGCAACTTGTTTTATAAAATTACATGCAAGATGCCAAGGAGTTCTAACTATAGGTAGCATTAGAGTGCTTTGATACAAAATTAGACTGACATTAGATGCTAATTCTGAAGTGTTTCCTTTGGAAAATTTAATATTAGTTACATAAACTAGTCACTGGTTGTATAAAACTTTAAAAAAGTAAGTAGGAACTCAAAGTAAACCCGTAATACCTGGGAGAAGGATACTCTGTGTTCCCAGGTTAGGAACATTTTAAGTGCAAAACTCATCTTAAACTATGAAGATTCTGCATAATTCAGAGTATTAGAGAAATTAATTTAAAATGAAGATTCAGAGAGATCCTACTGATGCTTTTCTGCTTATGTTCTGGATATGTTCTGGATATTTTCTGGATGTGTTCTTTTTGTATATATTCTGTGTAAAGCCCACTCATATCCTAGAGCAAAAATTTTCCTCTAATATTCACCTGTGGACCCTGCAGAGAGCTTTGAACATTTCCTCTCTATATTAACCTCCAATCCTGCTTTGATGTTTTCCTCCAGAATTTCGTAACCACCTGTGTTGTATTCCCACCCTAAATATGATAAACACTCTATTTTATACTCCTAAAAGGATCAGTCCTGAGGTAAAATGTATATACTGAGATGCATTTTAGGCTGCCACAAAACATCAAAGATTAAACAGACATTTATTCTTTGTGAAAGTATAGATAACCATTTACCCTTCTCCTTTCATTTTGGTCATGGAAATGTTGCCATTGGGCTTTAGTCCTGTAACTTTCACAACTACCTAGTTTTAATTTTACTTACTTGAGTGAAACAATCAGCTCTAGCAACAAGTAAGCAAGCAAGCAATTCTGTTATTGAATCTGATATGAAATCTTATAGTGTAATTTTAAAATGGTATCCTCTAGCTTAAGATATTTATCACTGAAATATTACTTCTTGGATTTATTTTTTTAATGCCTTCTTCTCCCTGCTAAATAGGTAGAGGGTGATATTTAAATCCAATTTTATTGTTAGCAAGACCTGCAAACAGTACCTGTTTTAAAAAAAAAAAGATTCAGTGTCAAGCACTACAATGGTGCTGAAAATTCTGATTAATACTTTTGCAGAGATTCAGGGGTTTCTCCTTTTTTTTATTTTCCCCCATGTCATGGTTTGACACTGGCACAATGCCAGTGCCCCCATGAAAATGTGATCCCTACCTTGAATGCTGTGAAGTGGAATCTAGAATAGAGCAAAGCAGGCCCAAACTTAATAACAGGAAAAAAACTTTATTAAACTACCACTACAAAAGAAAAGAGAAAACTAAAGAAGGGAAAAAAAAAAAACACACAAAGATCCAAATGAAAACCTTGCAAAACATTCCTCCCCCCCCACCACCCAACTCCAATAAACCACAGTGAGACACAATCTGGACCCCAATCAGGTTTCCACCCTCCAAGCAACCGATACTCAGTCCATCGAGGGAACAGAGTCTCTCCTGTGCCACAGACCCCCCAAGAAACACAGCTCCACATCCTGTGTTTCCATGTCACACATGGCACCGCCCGGAGAAAAAAGTTTGCCATGGTGACCCTTCTCCTTTCCATGCACAGTGCTCTCACCACAATGCATGGATGGTCACTGCCTTTAGGATTTTTCCTTTCAAGGATGCCCTGCCAAGAGGGGAGAAAACAACAGTTCAGTTTTTCATTTTTTGGGACCAGAGTCCCCCCCATTTTCCCCTGGGGCCGAGGGCTCAAGAACAGAGATCTTCTTCTCTTCTCTTTCCTTTCCAGGGCAAGGGCGCCACCACAAACCCCCTAACCTTTTCTCTGTTCACTCCACTTTTGTCTTTTTCTCAGCTGAAGCAGGTCTCTTGACTCACTGGCATCCTCCCAAAACACAGTCCCCCTTGAAGGAGAAGATTTGGTTCAGGTTGTGGCTAACACGGAAAAGTCCAGCCAAAAGCCACTCCTTGTCCCCCTCCCATCCAGAATTCCTCCTTCCAACATCCCATCCCAGGGTCCAAGGTGTCCCTCCCTCTCTCTCAAACCGAGGAGGGGAAAGGAAAATTCACAAAGCCTTCATTTCTCAAGGAAGGGTTAAAAGTCCGAACTCCCAGGATGGCTCGATGCCCGGACATCCAGCAACTCCCACACAACTGGGCACCTTGCAGCAGCTCCCCCCGCTCCTCCTTCCTTGCGGCTTTCTCTCTCCCTCTCGGGAGAGGAACTCTGGGGGGGGAAATGGAGACATCCCAGATTTCTTCCACCCTTCCATCTGCAGGGGCCAGCCCGGTTCCAGTCCTTTCACCACCCTTGGGGCTTTCGGCCTACCTTTCTCAGGCCATGGGGCTTCCCCTCCCCCACCCAGCTCGTGGCTGGGCAGGGGAAGGTCTGCACTGCACGCTGACCGGAACCAAAGAGAGCGAGTTCCCCTGGGAATTCTGCTTTCAACCCCTCTGTGTTCTCAGAGGCATGTCCACCTTCAGTTGGTCAATATCCAAATTGACTTCTTCCTTCCGGAAAAAATTATCTTTCCGTGTCAAACCATGGCACCCCACTTTCTCCAGCTTTACTTTTCTTAATATTCTCCCTGGTCAGATTTAGGTGATTTTAGCATACTGTAATTCTTATATTAATTTTTAGTTCATTCAAGTGGTTGCCTGTCATAACTGACATTAAAATAAGAACTTCTCATTTAATTATTCTTAGAAGTGAGACTTCCTCTTATTTGTTGGTGTGTAAATATGTGAGTTAAATTCATGTTAGCGAGATTACTCTTTAATCTCATTTTAGAAATCTTATAAGATACATATTTTCAAGGTGATTTGTTGTTTACATCTAAAATACAGAATCCAGTTTGAACAATATGATTTATTTTCAGTATTTTGAACAAATCTGCATTTGACAGGTATGGAAATAAGGGATGCACCCCATGGTTTGAGTTTTGTTGTGCAAATATTCTTGTGTTATTGAACTACAAGTCATCCTTTTTCAGTGAGTGAAGGAAAAGCCAAGGGCAAAAAACAACTTGAAAGGGAAGATGAAGGATCAAACTGTAGCTGTTTTGATTATTGTGACTGGTGATGTCAGGTTGTTGAAGTGAGAGAAGAGAGGTGCCTGTTGTGTTTTGTCTCTATCCATTTGGCCAATTACTTAAAAATGAATTTTAAAAAGTTTTTGGATTCTAATATTTCAGCTGGGATAAAACATGTGAACACAAAGCATCTGGGGTTACTCAGCATCCCTATCACCTCTGTCTACCATAAGAGAAACACTTCCTCACTGAAGTGAAAATGAGAAGTGCTAGGAACCTGCCATCTTGTAAATCAGCTGTGCATAGTGCTTTTAATAATCAGTGGTAATAAATGGCAGGAATTGGAAAGAAAAATCTATTTCTGGCTTTCAGAAGCAGTCAGATTACAGATGAATGTATCCTTCCCAGAAGAGCTATAAGGGAGCTACATTTGTCCCAGCTCCCTTATTATTTCAACCCTTTTATTCCCTTTTGCAATGAGACACGTGATTCACTCACAAAACTCGTATTTCCTTGCATTCTGCCCTGATGTTTCCTGGTAGTTTAATCCAATTGAGGTATAACACAGGCCCACCATGGAAATGCTCAACTCTGCTGCCTTTATAGTAGCTTTGGCATGTGCAGTGGACCTGGTCTGCTGGGGTTGGGCGTGGGCCTGCCTCATCCAGCTGCCCTCCGAGGGCTTGAGCTGCCTTCTGCAGGCACAGGGATGTGACATTTCCTGACAGGAACATGAGGAAAGAGGAGTGTTTTCTGTGCCTGTCCCCACCCAGCTGGAAGTGACCTGGGGGACCCCAATAGCTCCAGCAGCCTGTGCCAAAGGAGATGGGCGCTTTCCTTTGGTGAGGTGAGGGAAGACACAGCAGTGCAGGTGTATATGGCTGCATGCATGTGAACTCTAATGAAATCCTGACTTTCTCCTCAGAAAGGAAGAGGCTCCTTACTCCTAGATTTAAACTCAGCATAAAAGGCCTGTTTGCCTTCCAGAGCAAGAGCTTGTCTTGGCATTATGCTCAATGCTGGGTAAAATCTCCAAAGGAAGCTCTCAGTCCAGGAGCTTCTTTTGGAAGCCCATGATTACAGTAGAGGCCTGAGGAAAAGGGGAGGTTAGGAAAGGATAAAGGGGCAAAAGTGGAAAGGAATAAGGAATTTTGGAAAGGAATAGACACTGTGTGGATTGACTCTTACAGCTTTGTTCTGTGATTCAGCTTGAAGAAAATCCAGTGGGAAGGAAAAACAGGGAGCTGTTCTTGATTTGGCATTCTTGAGCAGGTTTGAAAGATTCAACTTCTACCTTGTATTTCTCAGACTTGACAGTATTTCTCGCACCCTTTGACTGTGCTGTGTCTCTCTGGCAGCGCAGTTTCATGGCAGTAGCTTTGGCTCGAAGCATTGTTTTGAGAAGTTTCCATCTGCAGCTGCTCAGCTCATTTGTTTCAGGATGGTTGTTCTGAAGCCAGCTCAGTTGAGCCCAGTGTGCATGGTGGATCCTTGTAGGCAGCAGTGTGCTGTGGTGTGAGGAGTGCTCCAAAGCACAAGCTGGAAAAGTGAGTGTACCCTTTTCAGCTGAGAAATCCACCTTCTCCTGTGTGAGTTTGGATCTTGCTCTTAACCTCCTGCTGATCGTAGTTTCTGATACAGCAGCACTGCCCTTGGGTGTCTGTTTACCAGCTGGCAGTGAATTGATTACTCTTAAGGATTTTCCTGCAGAAATTGTATGATGTGAACAGGGACATGGCTTCACACTTGCTGCTTAATTCCAGGAAAATGAGCAAGACATAAAAGATCATAAAACAATGTATCTGCTTTACCTGCTTCATTCTGTCATGAATGGACAAGGTCTTATTTTGGTCTCAAAAATTACATTTTCAGTATTTCTTCCTAAATGTCCTTGCAAACCCAGTAGAAATTTTGTCTAATGCAGTTGGGTGGATAGTTGTGTTCCAACAGTCAGAAGTAAAACTACGTTTTCTCCTTAAACTTCAGTGTATGTTGCAGCAATTTCACTGTTCATGAGTGATAGGCTATCTGCTGTTACTGCAGGACTAGGACAGGAATGAAGACAACCATAATTCAACAGCTGGGACATATAATGTAGATACTATCCTAAATGCATCTTTCATGTCATCATACAGACAGCTGTAATAGTTTTTTCTGAATTTTGGTCACACTGGGTTCTTGAAGCTATGTTCATTATTTCTAGACACCATGAATGCCTGCTCTTTTACATGACTTCCTACAGAGTCTCCCTGGGTGTTTTAATGCTGATTTGAAGTTCTCACCACAGTGATTTGTTGGCATGAAAGACCCCCCACACTACACGTAACAAACCATACCCATTCCTTTATGAGAGCCTGGAATTGTGGAGATGAAAGGCCACTAAATATGCTATAACTGTATCTGGTTCTCGGACATTTATACTAAACTAAAATTCATCATATGTGTATCAGTGCTTTAAATTTTATTGTCAACACAGAAAAACCTTTTCTTTTGAAAACCTATTAAAACAATTGATGCATAACTGATACTGTCAGGTTTCTTATGTATCTGTACAAGCCAAATTAACTTCAAGTCCCAAATTCATTTATTTGAAGTGATATATAAAGCATGTGCTTGTTATGTGAGATAGTTCATTTAGGTGCTTATACAGAGTATTCAAAGTCAATACTGCTATAATGTCTGTTAAGATTCTCTTTATGCTTATAGCACCAAGCTCTAGACAAAATAAAAGAATACTATGTTAGTTCTTTAAAAAACAAAATAAAACAAAAAACAGAAAAAGAAGTGGTGCTTTTCATCAATAAGCTCATTTATTTTCAGGAATTTCTGTAAACCACAGGTAACACAGGAACCTCTCTGTCAAAACCCACAAACTATTTTCTTCTATTAAAACTATTTATTTTGTGTTGAATAGTTTAAGGAGAAGTAAAGATAACAAGTGAAAAAGTCCACGTAAGCATTTATGTCTCATTAATAGAGCTGGAAAAAAATTCATGTGCTGATCCCTCTTCCAATTCAGGCCAAAGAAATACCTAAGAATTTAAGTGATATATGGAAGACCCAGCTTGGATACCATTCTTCTTGATTTATATCAAGGGATTAAGTTAGTTTCTTTTGCTCCAAACTGAAAGTTTAGATGGTGATAAAAGTGGAAGAAGGTCTTATCAAATCAGTTAAATCTGGTAATACTCTTTTTTCAGTGAAAGAACTTTGACTGGAAATAGAAGATAATATATTTTGTGACTGATCAGAATGTACTGCTTGAATTTAAGTTTTAAATTAAGCAGCTAATCAGAGTTTAGGAGCACACATCAATATTGTTCTAGGAATAGACATTTAATTGATCCATCTGGTCAAATGTATTGATTTTCAGAGCCAAAATATGTTTTTGTAGAGTTTTTTCAAATTTTTGTAGAATTCTAAATGCTTAAAAAAGTATTTTTTACTTCTCATTATTGTAGATTCTTGCTTGAATAAAAACTCCTTACGTTATTTTCTAATAGCTTTTTCAGTACACTCAATATTTTTTGTGACTTTGATTTTTTTACATTTATATATAAAGTTTGAGATTTTTAGTGAAGTATGAGGTCTTTGATACAGTAAAAGGAAGATAAATTGTTGAAGACTCAGCAAATTAAGTGTATTATTTCTTCTAGCAAATGTCGAGTAGCTGTTCTGTGTTCCTTTAGCTACTCTGAGGACAGAAAGAGCTTTAGCAAATGTTGGGCCCTGTGTGAAATCAGTATCTAAAATGCATGTGAGAGAAACCTTCTGCAGAGGTGGGGGACGCACATGTTCTTGCATAACACTGTCGAATTTAGCAGTCAGTTGAATAACACCCAAAGAAATTTCATGCGTGGAGAGTAAGGCTCCTCTAATTAGCTGTAAAAGTCCAAATGATGGGTGCTAAAACTGTATTATAGCAGTAAAAATCTCTGCTTTAAAGCTTCTGTCACTATCATATGTAAGGAACTGCTGAGTGTGGTGGCCAGTGATGTTACAGAAGCATCATCATAAACCACTGCTTGTGGTTCACTGCCCATTGTCTGAAGCACTCTGTATTTGCTGAAAGTTATTTCATTTTGGAAGAGAGAATAAAATCCCTCAATTCTCCTTTAAACATTCTGCAGATGTTTCTGTTCCTTTTGTTCACTTCTGAATCCCAACACACGCTTCCTCAGTGTGTCCTCTGGAATGGCCAACAGAAGCTTTAACACCCAATTCTCTTCCACTCTGCTTTTAGAGGTAGAAAACATTTAAATTTAAATTTGACCAGTAGCTCAAATATTTCACATCCTTACCAAAAGCCAGCTCAGACTGGCATGGAAAGTGAATGGTGTGAGACCCATAATGACACTGTCTTGCTCCCAGTATCTGCTTTGAGACCTGGTTTCAACCCCATTAAAGGGTGAATTTCTTGGATCAACTTCATTACAAAAAAAAAAAAAAAAATCCAATAGATCTATTTAGTAACACATACATCACATTTAAATTATTAATTCCTCTCAGGGTCAAATTAGGTAGATTGATTTTAATGTCATTCTAGAACTTAAAAGAAGAAAAATAGTGTTATAATATTAAATAGTCCCTACATCTCTCCTATTTCCTCTTAAGCTGAGAGTAGGTAGGCTGCATATGCAGAAATCCAGTTTTGAGTAACATTTTGTTTACTGTTGAATCTTTAAATTGAAATATGAATTCTGTTTTCAAGTCTCGGCTTAGTCATTATATTTAGCCTAGTTAAAGTAGAAGTTAGCAGATAGGCTTTTAAATTTTTTTTGAAATTACTCTGATCAGTTTAGAATGTCTATCAAGGGCACTTATTACATGTATAATGTATGTATGCAAATAGGAGATACAGGTAAAGAAATGAGCCTGCACTGACTGTGAAAGAAGTCTGTTTGTTTGTAAGTAGGCTGCAGTGAATTTCTGCATGCTGAATAGTAGAAGAAATTCTTTTAACTTTGCCAAAATGTAGTCCATGAAGCTAAGTGCTTTTATCCCATAGTTACTTGAAGAAAGATATGAGTCATCAACTAAATAAAGTTTACATTTTAAAAAGGAACTTATTCCAATATTCCAAATATACTGTATTTAAATATGTTTCTAAGCAGAAATGATTTACTATTATTGTTGCTTCCTGTTGGACTATACTAATTGGTTAATGATATAAAAATTAACAATTTATTTATTATAGGTGAATGCTGTGATCCAGCTCTCTTGCTGGAATAGCTATTATGTGACTACATAGTGAGAATGATGGCTGAAAGGAATTGAAAATATGCATAAAGCCATGTCTGAAGGTCATTCTGAATTAGGGCTCTATTTCATTATTAAAATACCCTTGAGAGTATATGGTTAAAGACTTCTGCTTCACCTCATAAATAATGAGTATGACATTTGATCCAGGGCCGTTCATCCCATCTCTGTATTTCTCCAAAAGGTACTTTATAGAGTGGATATCTACTTTATATTTAGATGTAAGTTGACTAGTCCTAATTTCCTGAAATGCAAGGTTTGTCTAGATTTCATTAGAACAGAAGATTTCATCCAAATTAACACCTTGTAGGACAACTACAACTACTCTGTTTGGTGCTGGTTTTACCCTCATTTTCTTAATCTCTCTATATATATTACCTGGCACCTTACTCTCTTCAGATTTCTAATTCTTTCCTTTCCCCTTTTGCTGAGTTTCTCCTTGTTAGTCATGATGATGATGTGCCCAGTCCCTGGGCAGCTTGCTCCTTTCCTTCCTGCTTGGCTGGAGCATCTCTACAGGCAGACAGTGGTGCAGGGCATGAGGAGAGGCTGGGAGCTGCTGCCTGTCATGTGGGAAGATGAGGCATCAGCATCACAGTAAGTGTCATTCTTGGAAATCTTGAAAGCTCCCTCTTGTTTAAAGAGGAGAGAGGAAATTATAAGGGGAAGGCTAAAACCTGCTTTGCAGAAATTCCCTCATCACCAGTAGCTGGCTCCTTAGCTGTGGAAATAAAACCAACTGTGTAGACAGCACACATCATCTATCCTTCATTGTCTGATCTAGTTGCTGGTCGTTCTCAACTGTCTTCATTCATGTCTTTGCCAAGCAATTAGCAAGTTGGGTAAAATTCTCAATGCCAGAATGAAACTGCCTTGAGAGAGAGCAGGAAATTTCTTCTTTTTATCAGCAGCGAGAAAAAGAATTGTTGAATGTGTGAATTCTTTGCAAATGCACACTTGTATGATTTCCTTATAGTTCTTTGGTGATTTGGTTTTTTTTGTATTCTCATCAGGAATACAGCATTTAATCTCTTCCATTTCCTTTTTAGTATATTGGTGTTTTGTTTTGGGTTTTTTTTGGCAGTAAGTTAGCTCTTTTACTAATCTTAAAATGTGTCAGACATTTTTCCTCTCCTAGAAAGCAAGGACTAGTCCACAGAGTGAGAGTAGTATTGCTATTGCTGCTTAGTTCCATGTTTCTTTGTTTGTTGCCTTCCTTAGTGTTGAAATTTTTCTTCCTGTTCAGCTTGTGTGTTGTGATTACGAAGACTGTGAGGTATGTGCAATATTGATAAATGGAGTAGTCTAGTCCATTAAATGTCTATCAAATAGAATAGGACATTAGAATTATAGGCAGTTAAAAGGATATACACGCAAATTTCTGATATTTTCCTTTTTTACTTCTGCACCACTGGGTCCTGTGGTCAGTGGCAGCAGCAGCTGTTGTGACTAGAGTGGGACTTCAGGGAGTCATCCCAGCATCCTAACTGGTGGTTTCTTCCTCTTCCATGTAAGATCCATCATGAATTGTTGTTATCTGTTTGTCAGCACACTTTGGGGCTTGTACAAGGCTTTAATTCTCCGTTACAACTGTTGCTCCTGAGTATGGTGTGCCTTATGTGTGCTAATAAGGGTTCTTTTTTATCTTCTCTTTTTTTCCCCTAACACTGTTCTTATGCAGTGCCTGAATTGAACTTGTTTAATGGTGACTCTTAGGACACTGTGTGGGTTGCTTTTAGCCCTTGGGCCCTTTATTGTAGGGACACAGAGAATCCATTCCACATATTATTGGTTATTCCTGATTAGGTGCAGGAATCTATCCAGTAGGTGTTACACAACACAGAGCTAAGCAAAAGGAAAAGCAAAGTGTGCCAGTTACTGGGACTTAGATAATTTCTGGTAGGAGCACAAGAACCTCAGATCTGTGGTGTTAACAATGGGCTTGTGGCCTGTCACAAGAGACAGCAGCTCTTTATTTCCTTCTGTCCAAGGCCTGCAGAATGTTGATGTTTATATGCTCCTTCATTTGTAGCTGGCATTTCTTGAATCTTTTACTGTGAGCCTTTGAAAGAAGATTTGTAGAGTTACCAGAGAGGCATCATGACAGCAGCGAGGGCTATTGGGGTTGGGCAGGGTTTTACTCAGTTAATACTCACACAGTTAACAGGAGAACAGAGAGTGGATGTGGTGAGAGTCCTTTGAGAGAGAGGGAGGAGAAAACCCCAAAGAAATTTAAAAACTGAAAATTGGCAAGATCGGAGAAGTACAGCTTGTGATGAAGTGACAATGAAGAAATTGAAATAAATGGGGGGAAAAGATCAGGGAAGTAAATGCCATTTCCTCAGCTGCAGACTTCAAGAAGTCACAAGATTAACATCAAAAATAATATTTTTTAAGTGTTCACCCAAGTTTCTGAGCCTTTAGGCAACATTTGGAAAATATTTTCAAGATTTCTTTTACATTTCTAAGGACTAGAATATAAGCCTTTTTTTTAATGACAATTTGTTTTGTAACTAAATTATAAAATTTTAAAACTATGGACTTGAAGAGTAAGAACCAAATAATCCAAGACTTAAAACTTATGCATATTGGCTACACTATTGCTTGCTTTCATAAAGTCATTAACTGATGGGGAGGGGAGAAAAGTGAATGGGCCTTGTTGTTTCACCTTTGAAAGCTGTCTCCTAGTGCATGTGACCATCTGTGCAACTCTGCTTCTACATTTCAAATTTTCTTTTCTGAATAACTTCAGCAAGTAACTTAGATACTCCAGCATATTACTGCCTTCATGATTTCAAGCTTTCTGGGAATTAATGGAAACAGTGACAACAGGTGAAATGTGATTAGTGACATTTAGAAAGTTGATAGTATATATTCCAATTTTTTTTTTGTGGCAAAGACTATACAGAGCCTCATCTTTATTTTTTTCCTTTCTGCAGTGAGTTTGTATCTCTGAAAACATTCTGGAATACATCTTTCAATAATGTAAATACCTGGAAAGGAGACTTAACATTTATCAAGAAGAAAATGAAAATGAATTTTGAGTTTGCTCTCCAGTTGTGAGCATCTCTAGCACTGTCTGTCCAGAAATTTCTGCAAACTTTTTATGATAAGGCTTACAGAAAAACCATATAGCATATAGATTTAGTCACTGCTGTCAAATTTCTATATTTAATCAGGAGTTATTATAGAAATACTCCTTTTAAAGTAATAACAGTGTCACATGAGGATTATATCAGAGAACTGTTTGTATCTCTTATGGCTATGACCTAAATTATCTATATTTAGAGCATATCACAAATCTGAATACCTGTGACTTCCCATTTTGTACTGTGAACTTCACGGTTTAGTCAGTCATGAGTGCATGGAGGTAGCAATATAAGCTTCTTTATTGTGGCCTTTTAGATATGTGCAACATTTTTCCATGGTAAAATACTACCATTTTTAAGCTGGTTAGAGGAAGAACAAAGAAAAAGCTCTGCTGTGGTCTTAGTCTATTTGTGCTCACATACATTATTCTTGTAAGTATTTTCTGTGCTGGTAATTTTGTAGTTTTAAAGAAGAGACTTACCATTTCCTCCTTGAAAGATGTGTTAATCAGGATTTCTGTCTTGCCAACTTCTTGTTCAAGACTGGTTCTTCAATGTGGTATTCTTTGCACTTAGAAGTTATGTATGTGATCTCTTAATTACCCTTTGTGATGCTTGGTCATTTTTTTGTCCAGGTCTAATGGGAAATGAAAGGCAATTTATGATTATTGCATTAAAGTAATGGCTTTCACAATTGATAGGTTTGTCATTTGCAAAGGTTACTAATGGCAATAACAGCATTGAATGGAGGACAGTAACCCTGCTAAATGGGAATTGATCATATAATCATATACTTGGATAGCTAATTTAAATTCAAGAATTTTATATTAAATGCAAAATTGTTACTGGCAAATTAACATGAAAAAAGAGGTGTTTTCTGTTTTGAGCACTCTTGTTTCATTATCGCATCTTTATAAAGATTTTTATTTTAAATTAGCAATAAATATTATTTCAAAGTAGATGGTTTGTCACGCTTTGAGAACAGTCAGTTAGTTATGTTCTCCTGTTTTGAGAGTATCTTAGAGAATACTTCGCTACTGGTTTTTTAACCTATGGGTTATTGTACGTTAATGAATTATACTTCCAGTTGTCCTGGAACTTTCAGATGGATATAGAAGTCATCTCCCAAGATATCTCAGGAGCAAAATTGAGCATCTGACTCCATACAGGTTTAGGTAAAACTTCTACAAAAGACTAAGATGATTAACTTTCTCTGAACCACAATAATTTCTAGAAAGTGGTTGTTATTATTATTTCTTATGTAACTTAAGTAAAGTGATTCTTACACTTTTTGAAAAGTAATTTGCTAACAATTTGATTCAAAACCTATGACTTTCTAATCCAAATCAGTTTTTAAGCATCACTGGGGGCAAGAATTCAGCAACTTTTATCAGTACAGCTTAGTTACAATTTGGAACAAGTAAACGAAATAAAAATTTAGAGCCTGTAGCACAATTTCAATTTTTATGTTAGAAAGAGAAAATTTTTAAAAGAAGATTGGTCAAAAGGCAGGGCAGAAACGCTGGAGATCTGTCGTTCATGGACTGCTTACACAATAAGTAGACAGTGAGTTGCTTTCCCTTAGCTTGCTTTCAACAGCAGCCTTTCCCATACCATAACCAAGGCTGGGAAGCAGCATTTCTCTTAACAGTTTTAGTGGAAATATCTGCTT
The DNA here is from genome assembly GCF_050655825.1 of Lonchura striata. NCBI lineage: Eukaryota > Metazoa > Chordata > Aves > Passeriformes > Estrildidae > Lonchura > Lonchura striata. Next base: position 20,067,944 of record NC_140704.1, on the reverse strand, counting down.
AGTCTCAACCCTAAACTGTCTTGTTGAGTAAGATCCTGCATAGTATTTTCTTAAATAATTCAATAATGCACATACTACGTGTTCAATTTTGTATTTTAGCTGAATTATACAGGAGGGTGGGGAGTTCTGTGCCTGAGCAGAGGCAGGAGGCTCCCAGGAGGCTGAGCAGGTGCAGCCTCCAGGAGCTGCTGCTGTGGGGACACGATGGCAGGGCAGCACCAGACAACAGCCACCCTGTCCCTTGGGGCATCAGCCACCTGTGCCCAAGGGAGCTGGGCTTCCTCCATCCTCACCTTGCCCTGTCACTGTTAATGAGCTCCATTAAGTTCAATAAGGATTCAACATCTTGAGTTTTGGTCAATACAAATAGGGAAATTCCTCAGGGTTTTTTTGCAGTACTTACTTGTGTTTTTCACTTAAGTATTGTGTTGTCACGGTGTGCTGTGCTGTTCATCTTCCTTGGACATGAATGTGGAAAATGGCCATGCTTCAATACACTTTAAGAGGAGGGGTTTGTCAGATATTACCTTATTGAAAGGGTAGTGAAAAACCAAGACTGATCCTGTTCGTTTTAACTTACCAGGGAAGCACATTATCTTGTTAGTTAACTGAGCAAACTGAGTTCTCCAAGGTTGTGTGATGCTGGCGGGATGTCCCAATGATGCAACCATCAAATACTAGCTCAGAAAATGCTATTAACTTTCATCCTCTAGGAAATCAGGGAGCCAGGAGGGAGCAGGGATATGGTACTGAATGGAGAGCAGCAATCAGTGAGAGCACTGCAGCGGTCAGTGAAATTTCTGAGGAAAAGGACTGCCAGAGAGTATAGCCAGGTTGGAAGGACTGAAGCTGGACTGGATTGGAGAGGGATTGTGATTTTTCTCTCTACAGCCTGTTAGCAAGGGGAGCAGCAGAGGTTTTGGCTGCAGCTTTGTCCTAACTTGGAGGAATGGGGTTAGCACAGTGAAATCCAGGAGCTGGTTGGGAATTTCTCCAAACTGCAGAAAGGTCTGTGAGGGGCAAATACCTGTAGAATACCTGTAGTTAAAGCTGGAGGAAAGAGTGAAGATATTCTGGGTGAAGGGCTACAGTATTCTTTTCAAGCACAAGAACTAGTGAAGTTTATAGGAGTGGCAGATCTGAACTGGCATGTCTTCATTGCCACCTTAATTTCTGTGCTCTGGTTGGGAGCACAATTACGCTGTATTGTAAGTTGCATGTAAAGGTGACAGAAAAATTGCACATGTTAAAAAAAATGGATACTGTAATGTTAAGATACTGTAATATTGTGTGTTCAAAGTATACACTTTATCCTGTACTTCAAAGACTTGAATTACTTTTGAATGTTCTCATTTTCCGCTGTAGGTAAAGGAAAGGGTAGCAATTTCTAAACCTAAGAAGCTTTTAGTCCTTTCCTTCACATACACTGCCCATTTGTAGAAATGCTAGGTCTGGCTTAACATGGGAGTTTACTTCCCTGGCCTTTTGGCCTTTTTCTGTTCTTGGCAGTAGGTAATTTATTTTTTTTTTTTAATAATGAGGTAATTTATTTTTTTTTAAAGTCGGACATTGATATATTGGATTTAATTTAACTGGTTACTTATGTGTAAGATGAAGATGGAAAAAAAAAAGCAACCGATCATGCCACTGTGATCTAATAAACAAGTTAATTTATAATTTAAAAAAGAAATAAACATGAAAGGTAAAATATTCACAGTACTTGAAACAGTTCATGAAATGCTGATGGGAGAGAAATGACAAGGTCAGGGAATCTAATGGTTTGTGAGGTTATGGGAAGTGAAAGCTAGTCAGCTACCATTACCCTTTGGTTGACCACTTTGATATGGTGAACAAAAAGGTTAAAGGTTTCATGTTGTTTGCTTCTTCCCTTTTCCTTCTGGGAACAATTGCATCCCTTTTCTTGGCTGGATCAGCAGTAATGTCCTGACCTCATGAGGCATTTTCCCAGGAATTAAAGTCCCCTCCCTCTGTTCCCTGCCCTCCTGCGTCCCATGGGATGGTGCTTCTCGCAGCAGCCTGGCTAAATATCCCCCACAGAGAAGGAGGATGTGTCTTCTGAGGACTTTTCACTGGGGTGGTAGGATTTTCTCTTTCCAGAGAAGACACAGTATTTATGGTAAAGGATCTTCTTGGGTGCTTGTGTCTGCTCTGCTTTTAAGAGCTATAAGCTTTCCCTAAGCTGCTCAGGGGTTACTGGGTCAGCCATGGCTTCTGCTTCCCGAGGAATTAATTGGTTGGAGTTGATGTTAACAGTTCCAATCTGGTGTAATATACTAAGCCAGGGGAAGGCAGTGAGCTCTTCACTGCTTGAAACAGGGCAGAAAAACACTCTCATAGGTGGCTTGAAAGAACAGAGCTTTTTCACAGAATGTCTTTATGTTACCTGTTGTAAGTGTAATGTTTAACTGAACTTGATACTTAGGATAAAAAATGTAGTTTGTAGACTCCGGATCTTTTTTCACACTGAACTCCTCTTTGTTGAAGCTCTTGTGTTGCTGGAGTACCACAAAGTTCTCCAGTGCTACTGTTAAGTGCTGTTTTTATATGACTTTGCCTTTTAGTTGATTGTGAAGTGTGACATTTTTGTTTTGGTTGCACTGTTTACACATTTGCTTTTATCTGCTGACCTATCATCACAAAATTCAGGAGTTCTTGCTATTAGTATTAGACTTCTACTCCCTCTATCAAATGATAAAGTAAAAGACTGAAAACTTTGTGCAGAGGTTATGGTGGATGGGAAGGCTGCTTGGATGAGCATCAGAACACAATCATAGATATGCAGCATAAAAGTCTCACACTTTTCCTTTGGTACTGCCTTCCCATTGTTGCAGTGGTTCTGAAGGTTAGAACAAAGAAAAGTACAGTCTCAATGCAAAGACCATTGTAAACAAACACCCTGTTGCTCTTTTTGAAATCACAAATGGCCAATTTGATCCTGTACAGGAAAAAGGAAAAAAAAAAAAAAAAAAAAGAAGGAGAATAACTGTGAGCAAATAACACACTGGTTCTGGTAAATCAGAAGGTTAGGTTTTCAGCTTTGGGGGATTTATGAGAACATCAAGGTACATAGCCAGAACACATTATACTGAGCTGGACTATAAAAAAGGGGGAATACTTCCAACTTAAACTCTGTTTGTAACTATGGCCTTTGACTTGTTGCATAAAATTAGGATAAATAAAAGGAATTAATTTACAGTTGTAACTGATAAGGAAAGTTCATTGGTGTTTGTTTTGTACCTCTAATCACAAAAATACAAGCAGCTGGAAAAGATAGAGTTTATACTGGATTTTTTAAAAAAGTTATTTCTTTCTTTTTAGTGTAATGCAACAAAACCCCCCAAATAAATATTCAGACTTGCTGCCTGAGCAGCAGGTCACTGCTTCTGTCCTGCCAGCATAGCCAGGGCCAGCCCTGCCATCTAGGGCTGTGTTTGCCAGGGTTCCTTTTTTTGATGCTACCTGGCTGCTATGCTGTGGCCAGGGAGGATGGAGGCATGACTGAAATGTCTAACTGAGGCCAGGGGATTCTCCATCAAAATGCCTCAGCTACTTTAGAAACTGCATTTCACTGTGACACTGAATTTTTAAAGATTCTGGTTGCTTCCCAGATTTTCCTTTCTCTCTGTGGCCCCTGGGTCTATCATATACACATTTTAGCAAGAAGGGCTGCCAAGTGACATAAAGCATGAACAGTTTTGCACTTTGGATATGCTTGTGACTTTTCTTTGTTGCCTGGCACAGCAATTGAAGGCGATGCGAAGAAGCACAGATGAAAAAGAAGGCGGGGAAATGAATTTTAAAATATATTTTGAGCAATAGACTCTGTCCTTACTTTGCTGGCTGCTGTGTTTTTGCCAACTGGGGAGAGCTGTGTAGTAATCATGTTAGAGTTAAAGCTAAAGGCTACTATCTCCTACCACTATTTCCTTCTACTGATTTTCTCCCTGAGCAGTGCTGAGATGCAGGCAGTACCAGCTCATGCCTTGGGGCTGCTTCTAGTGGCTCAAACTCTTTTTATGGCTGCTGCTCTAAAACAAGTGACAGGACAGCATACCACCCATTTCTCTCCTAACACAGTCCTTCACAGCTTAGGCTGTCTCACTCCTTCTCTCTTCTTTGCCTATTTATTTATTTGTTTTTCCTCTCTGACAGTTTTTTCAGTCTTCAGGGTGTTTTAAATGTCACATTCCTGCTGGGTGTAAAAAGTGCTTTATGAGTGAGTTCCAACACTTTCTTGTCTGACCTATGGAGGCCAAGTCATCATTACCTGACCCTCTGTGTTATCTTCCCTGCAGCAGATAATCCTGAAGAAAATGCCCTCTCAAGAGCCACCTTTTCTACCTCTCTTGGCCTTCCCCCTGTCTGTTTCTGGAGAGTGGGTGTTGAAGCCACTGCACTGCCTGGTATCTTTAGCATTGGGACCAGCCTAGTAATATCTCACACCTGATGCTTTGCTTTCTGTGCCTTAGGTTTTGAGGGTTGACTCAGGGGACAAGTCTAAACACCCATGTTAACTTCTTGGGCTCAGTCCTTTGGGCTCAGCAATCCAGGATGTTTTGCTGTTTTTCTAGCTCCTTTGAGCTTCTATTTCCTGACATAGTTCCCACTTTGTTTCTGTCTTTTTGTGGTCTTTTAACTCACCTGTCACGATTGTAGTTGGCTTGATTTGTTTCTCTTCCCTACAAATACAGGCAGCCCCTTAGATCCTGTGTGGCATCTAGGAGGGCTTTATGGGCCACTTTTATGCAGTTTCTGTGTCTCAGTAAGTTGCCTGATCTGACCTACTACAGGTGGCTTCTGCTCTGAGTAGTCTTTAAGACTTGTTTTCTGCCCAACAACTTAGTGACTTGTTCAGTTGAAATAAACCCCACCTTGTCTCTTTTAAATATTTTCTTCTGTCACTCTGGGTCTAGTCCTTTTTATTTTTTTTTTATGCTTCTCTCTACATCACTGTGAGATGCAAATGAATGCTTGTATGATTTTTTTATATCTAGCACTTAGATGCCACATTAATGAAAACATGAGAAGTTCATTGAGTAACAAAAGGGTAGTTAACTAATCCAAAATATATGTGTATGGAGCTTGCTTGCTTTGGGGACAAAAGGCAGATAAAAATAGTTCATTAGAAATACCTCAGTTAATAGAAATCTGAGAGAGTTTGAATGCTTTGTGAATCTAAAGCCCTTCCCTTCCCTTCCCTTCCCTTCCCTTCCCTTCCCTTCCCTTCCCTTCCCTTCCCTTCCCTTCCCTTCCCTTCCCTTCCCTTCCCTTCCCTTCCCTTCCCTTCCCTTCCCTTCCCTTCCCTTCCCTTCCCTTCCCTTCCCTTCCCTTCCCTTCCCTTCCCTTCCCTTCCCTTCCCTTCCCTTCCCTTCCCTTCCCTTCCCTTCCCTTCCCTTCCCTTCCCTTCCCTTCCCTTCCCTCACCTCACAGTATCTGGAGATAAAGTCTAAAATTAAAAGAGTTTAGTAAGGTCTGACATAATTTTTTTTAAATAAACTTATGTAACTGTGAAAAAGTTCAGAGAAAAAAATAAAATTAAGACTTAAAGATATTTGAAGGTACTCCCAAGAAGTCTGTTCTTCTACACAACTTATAGGCATTTGTGAAACTTTTTCTTGCAACCTCTTAAAGTTAGAAAATAAGTGATTTTCTTTGTTTCCCTGCCATTTTCTACACCTCCCATCATCATTACTGCTCCTTTTAGTCCAAACTGTTAGTCTTCTTCCTTCAACCTTGTCTTGAAGTGCTGTCCTCAAGACAATGCACTGCTGCATGAGGCCCCTGACCCTCTCAGAATGATTGTTTAGGGGCAATGTGGGCTGTATTCTTGCCTGGTCATCTTCCATGGGATACTGACTTTCACATGCTTGACAGTCATTCCTAATTGAGGTCCAGTTAATAAATCCTGTCATTAGGACAGCCATTGAGTCAGTTAAGTGTTTCATACAGAGTTGAGGATTGTCTGGCTATTTACATCTATCCTTATAAATTGTGCTCTGTGTTTTCATTTAGTTCATTCTTTCAGTTTAGAAATATATAACTTTATGCTGACTTTTCCCCTATTTGTTTCCTCTATTGTATTTTTATGACAGTTTCAGGTACTAGCTGTCTTTTTTTCCTATTATTTAGTTTGTGCTTGTGTCTTTAATATTATTTCACAGTGGACCTGTCACTTTCCTGAACTTTTTCCTTGAGTTGCTTATACTTGAGGATGCACTGCAAGTATATTAAAATCTGCTTTCACATAGGCCATTGTATTTATTCCTGTTATCAGCCTTTCCTGACTGTTGTGACTTTTTTCCTTGCATGCTTTAAACAGTTTCTACCAACTGATTAGAAACAAACCTAGAAAAGCCCTTTTTATTTTGTTTTCTCTACTTGCGGTTTCCAGCACACTCAGAGATGTTACTCTTGCCCTGCTTGATTTTATTATTCATAGTTTTATTGTGCATAGTTTACAGATGCCATTAGGACAATGAACTCTCTTTGTATAATTGGTAATTATTCAAATAAAACCCTTATCATCTTCAGGCTTGATTGTTTATAATGTGTCTCTTTTATGTCCCTTCCTTGGGTTGTTTGTTTTGGCATTTTTGCTGATTTTATCCTTAAATCAGAGAGCTTCAGTGGTCTATCTCACAGTGTATTTTGAACTTTAGAGAAGGCCTGTATATTTGTTGTGCTAGACAACATATTTTTTCTCCTGTCTCTGGATATGAAATGTTTTCTTCTTCATGTAAATTCTGATTATGAAGTTACTACACATCTCTTTTAAAACATGATTTTTGTTATGCAGTGGACTTCCACTTCATTCAGTTACCATATTGTTGAGAATTCAAAGTCACAAAAAAAAATTTGTGTAAATTGTGTAGTGATACCTAAAGAGATAGTCTTCAGTCTTTACCTGGATGCTGATTAATTAGGTGCACAATCTGTATTTTTTCATGTGAAACCAGTCTATAAACCCATCATGATACCAAACACTATTAAATAACTGTTATTTTACAGTGACTATCTGAAAATTTAAGATAATGTTGCATTAAAGTAATATAAAATTTATGAAGGTGTGTAAAGTTAATATAGGATTTATATTTATTCATTTTAAGTATTTTTATTCTCATTATTTATATTATAATTATAAAAGTATTCATTTTAGATGAAAACAAGTAAAACATGCCTTTCTCTTCCATTACACAGCCATGAAACACATACTAAAAATTTTGACTTTGGTACCAATCAACCAATTTCAAAAGCTCTTTGTGGTAGCTAAAAAGAGTATTTATTTGGGATGAAATACAAATTAATAACAAGATTAAAATGCGTAATTTAAGTAATAGCACACTGATTGTATTGCATTTTGTTTTTCCATTTTCCACATCTTTCGTGAAGATTTTATTCACAAAAAACAGAATGTTTGACAGCATTGCAGCTTAATATTCTACTCTTAAGTTTCACTCCAGTTTCTTAATGTATTTAAGTAAATACAGAAGTAAAATAGGGCTATTAAAAAACTAATTTAAATTAAAAAATAAAGAGCAGAAGTCCACCATCTGTTTTCCTGTCTCCCCAGTGTCAGTTTGTGTGCATGGGTTATGCCATAAAACCATTTACATTCTTGTGGTTGACTACCAGCAATTCAGAAAGGATTATAGATCTTGGAGTATAGCCATGGATTTTATATAATTTTGATACTAGAGGAAAGATACAGAATTTTTAAATTGTTCTTTTAGAAGCATTAGAAGTACGCAGAATTTTATTTGCTTATTAGGGAATCATATTTCGTCTCCAGTATGTTTTGTTTTCTGTGTAAAAAGGCATTGGTGCAGAGTATGTTGAGGCTCGCTGGCATGCACACAACTGCCCCACCAGATCCAGTGTGCATCACCTCTTTATAGGGATAGGGACTTTGGGGGAAAAATCAGAAAAAAATGGGAGAAAGAGGAAAAAAGGCAAGGGCAGACTCTGATTGGCCAGCTGGAGAAAGAAGTGATCCCCTACTGAATGTCCTCATCATCCTCCTGGTGTTCTCACCTCTACAGTATGTAGCAATGAGAAAGAAACTAAATTTTGGATTTCTCTGATATAAACTAGATCCTGTTAAATAAAAGGCAAGACAGTTTGGGGGTTGGAGGAAAAGCCTGATTTTCATATCTGTGGCAGTCACCTCCCAGGAGAACTGGCTGCAGCAACAGGTGTAGGCAGGTAAAATCCTGATGCTGAGACTGTAAATGGCAGCTGCTTATGAATAAAACACTTGTATGTGTACTATCTATTGTGTGTGGAGAAAAACAGCTGTGTGCACCTAAGCAGCTGTATCATACAGGGCTGATCCCCTGGTCAGACTGAGCACAGGCCACTCCACTGGCTTTGGTTGAGCCTGAGGATTTATGTCCTTGCATACTCACAGAAAATTCAGTCCACACAGCCAGGGAAAGTACAGTAAACTTAAAAAGTCTAGAAATCCAAATTAGAATTCTTACTGCCACTTTGCATTTTGATGCCATGTCTGTTTTCTTAAAAAGAGAAAAATTGTTACAATTCTGTGTCATTTTACTTCATGTTTTTATAATAACTCTTGCTGCATCCAGCCTGGAATTAAACCTTAGCAGTTCTATGGCTATAATAAGAGTAAGGTTTATTGCCAGCTAATGTTTCATCTGCTGGCTAGATGACTAGCTGTGCACCAGCTGTATAATATATTCTGTAAGGATATCATCATCACAGCACTTCACTCCTGCATCTCATACACCCACCAGGAGACATGTTTTATCTTGTGCTCTGAGCAAGGAGTACAAATGAGATGTCTCAAGGAAAAGTAAATAAGAATATTAGGAAATATTAAAATAAATAAGAATATTAGGGAATATTAAAGAGAAGTAATTCTGGTTTTAGCTTGTTAGTGACAGGGACTGGTTTTGGACAGGGATGTGATGAATGCTCCCACAAATCTTTAGGTGCTGATGATGGACTGCTTTTGGCACAACTCAGAGACAGAATGGCCCAAAGCCTGGCTTTTAGCTGTTCTTTTGTTGGCAAGGTTCTTCCTTGGTTCCTGGCTTATGTCAGAGAAGCCCTAGTACTGCTCTACCTTAATTCTAAACCTGTGGAAGGATTTTTTCTAGCAAAAAGGCATCTCCAGAACATATGAGCAAGGCGATGGCTCCTCCTCTACCAGGGCAGGAGAACTGCAGTGCAGCAGCTGCTGTGCTGGTGCTAAACCTCCTGGGAGCTCCTTCATTCAAAAAGCAGGAGAAGGGGCTGGTGCTCATTAGTCTCCCAGATGTGCACAGACACAGTGGTGGCCAGGCTGAGGAGTCAAAAATTGAGCTTTTGCCCAAAGCAGGAAGATTACAATATACCAGAGATACAAGATACAGGAGAATTATAACAGATTAAGTTGTTAATGTAGAATTTATTTTCCTTATACGTGTTATTCTGCCAAAGTTATTATATTTGTCCCAATAGTTTATAAGTTTTGTATCAGCTTCATGTAAACTTTGTTTTTCTTAAATAAAATAAAAAATTTTAGATAAAACTACATTTCTCTTTAGCTTTGCTTTGAAAAGCTCTAGTTCCCGAGTCTCACAGTTGTTCTGCTGCCAGCAAATATTTGAACAGCAGAGCCAAAGTGTGCCTTGGCTCTAGTACTCTGCATCTTACAGAATATTAAACCATTTGCAGGCTGTTAATTCTATGCTGGAAGTTGCAAAGAGTTTTTGGCAATGGATATAAAGATTTTAGTCATACTGATGGCATTTGAAAATGTCAGCATGACACTGGAAAGACATTGCCGGGGTGATCCTTTTGTTGTGTGTTTTAATTAAACATATAAAATGGCACATACACATATAATTAAATAGAAAAACCTACAAACATGTATACAATATCAAGTGCTTCAAAGATAGAAAATGACATATTCAAAGTGTTTTGTGCTGTCTTATCTTTCCTGTGCAGATATATAAATCTATAGACTTTTCTGTCTAGTCTGATAGTAATTAACAAGTAGTTGTTGATTATTTTGTTTCTCCTGTGTTGTCATGGGATTGGTGCATTGGCTCCCTGCTAGGGGGATAAAGACAGGCAAAACATTCATGACATTTTAAAAAGAAATATTAGAGATCACTTGTTTTTTCCTCTTTTGAACTGAGAATTTAACGGCAAAAATTAATCCATTGAAAGGTTCTTGGATGCTATGGGGAGGTCCTTGTGTTTCACACATTCTTGATTTTTTTTACAAGGAGAGATCCTCCTGTAGGCAAATAAGATACAGAATGTATTGCTCTTTACAACAGCCTGAGAGGAGATTGGTCTCTTCTCCCAGGCAGCCAGTGACAGGACAAGAGGAAATGGCAGGGGAGCTTCAAGTTGGACATCAGGAAGAATTTTTCACTGCAAGGGTGCTCAGACATTGGAATGGGCTACCCAGGGAGGTGGTGGAGTCACCATTCTTGAAAGTGTTCAAGAAATGACTGGACATGGCACTTAATGCTGTGGTTTAGTTGACAAGGTGGTATTTGGTCAAATGTTTAGTCAAGGTCATGTTTGGTCTTGGAGGCCTTGTCCAGCCTTAATGCTTCTGTGATGCTGTGATTGTATAGTGCGGAGAAAATAAATTAGTGTGAAGTTAATGGTTGAACAATATTGCTGTATACAGAGAGGTCTAAGTTAAAGATACCACCGCCATTCCCCTAAGGGAAAAGTAGCATCCCTTTCACTTTTCCTAAGTCTGGGATATTTAACTTTCAAGTTTAAAAAATTCTTATTTACCACCATTTTGAATGTGCTGTGAATATGTGTTCTGTGTTTATGTAATCTGTATCTAGGCTGTCAGGGAGATTTGAAGTATAGATGCCATTTTAATTTAAAAATGACAAATATCTCAGATAGTGCAAGACTTACATAAACAATAGATATCCAGGTGAGGAATAAGGTAACATAAGCTATGACCATAAAATGTAGTCATTTGAAAGGGGCAGGAGCCTTGAGGCAGTAGTAGTGTTTATCATATCCTCACATAGCTTCTCAGTTTTAGTTCAGCATATGAGTTAAGAGCTAATAGAACATTTGGCTTTTCAGACTCTAAAATATCATCATTGAAACATATAGCCATATAATTGCTGGAAACAGAGCAGTCTAGCTACAAAATGTATGCTTTGAATAATGAAAGAATTTTTCAGCATAGTTTCTTAGAAAAACATGCTTAAAGTATTATGTAAAAGTGAAACATTTTAACAAACATTAACCTTTGACTCTAACAGTTGTAGGGTCTTTCTGATCCAAATGAAAAAAATGAGTTGCAAAATTACTTAAATACTGGAACCAGCAAAAAAACTTGCATACATAACATTGAATTAAGAATCAATTTAAGCGAAGCAGCATTTTTAAGAGATTTTGGTAAGAGTCTACATTTTTAACCATTGCATTGCTGATGTAGTGTTTACTTTAGCTTGCTGTGTCACAGAATTTTGCTTTTCCTGGAAAGTTTTTGTGAAGAGCCTGAAAATGTTGCTGCAAATCTTTTCCCTATGTGAACCTCAGTTTAGCCAAAAAGTTAAGATCTGCTAAAATGCTGTCTCATAAGCTTAAGATGTCTCATAAGCATAAAACATCCTCATTGTGACATTGAAAAAAGTACTTGAAATCCCAGCACAGTATTTTTATTGCAAATGACAGTTTTCATCCCTTGGCTTTTGCTGCCAGAATAAGCATGTTTTCAGTAAGCACAAACAGACTTTTTCAGCTGTGCGGGTTTCCAGCGGTTCCTGTTTACTCCCCAAGTGGGTGGTATGGAAGAGCCACCTTTCTGGCATACTTTCATGCAGACAACACATGGCCACCATCGAGTTTTGGCATTATGCTCTAATAAAAAAAGATCCTGCTCATATGAGGAAGCTTGGTGTGCGTCAATACAGCTATTTCAGTCGTCGCTGCCTCCTGAGCTGAATGTCAACCGACATTGGTGACTCTATTAAAATACGATTTCGCAAAAAGGAAGTAAGAAACATGACTTGCAAGCTGTGTGTGAAGATGAGCTAAAATAGTAACAAAAGTATCTCTAGAGAGTACTAGAGGACAAAAAAAAATATTTCTCTGAAATCTACCTATTGTTAAGAAAAATAAGATCTGGCAGACTCTCTTTTGTACCAGCTGGATGTGTTAAATTTTCCTTCTCTTCAACACTGAGTGCAGGCATTACTGTAGGAGGGATTCCAAGGAACTGGAAGGATTCAGAAGTTTCCTCAGAAAATTTCTCCAATGGGTCTTGATCCTAAGGAAAGTCAGAACTAATCTTTTACAGCTGAGTTTCCGTGCAGCAGCCCTTCCAACCCGTGCCGAGTCCAGGCGGGAAGCTGATGGCGCGGGGGGATCGCGCGGCTGGCACCAGTCCTCGCTGGCTGCTCTCGCAGGAGGCACCACAGAGCAGTGGCTGTGACGTGTCCTAGGCAAGAATTCAGTGAACCAACCCTTTGTAAAGTAGCAGAGCAAGCACTGGTAATGGCTGGGCATAGTTCACGCTGCCTTAATTTTGGAAACAGATGGGAAAGTGTACTCAGATAAAATAATTTTGTGTTTAACTGTTTCTCTCCCAGGTCCTTCTGAAGGGATCTGTGCTATCCAAAGCCATTATAATTCAGAAGAGTTTGGATATCATCATACCACTGTACTTAGGCTGCTACTTATTAACTACAATTGTGTTTTGTTTTGTTCTCATACTATACTTCCCAGATTCTTCACTTCATTGGAAGTCCTGAATACAGTATAAATCCTCTTTTTATAGACCACTTAAAATTAAAACTGGTAATTGATAAATTCTAATTGTAATAACACTTCATCTTGCTTGTACTGGACTATAAAAGTAAGTCTTTGTTTTCCATTATGGATTTCTATGTTCCTCACTCAATGATATGTGAGAGAACCATAGTTCTATATGTTTTTTTCACAACCACGGTGGTCAAATACTTGAGGAAGATGCACAGAGAGGTTCTGTTGTTCTGTCCTTGGAGGTATTTAAGACTCACTGGGACACATCTCTGAGCAGCCTGATTAAACAGACCTGTTTTGGGCAGGTGTTGGACTGAAAGATACCAGAGAGTCGTTTCTACCTCAATTATTCTGTGCTTCTGGCTTCTTACCAGCCTTGTTTGGTACACACACCTATGGCTGTAAAAGAAGGCCCGATCTTTGCTGGGAAATCATATTTTTGATCATTGCTTTTAGTGACAGCAGCTGTATATGCTCCTATTTTTTTGTTAGGACATTCATGAGTTATCTTTCCTTCCTTAGCAATGATTGCTGAGCAGATGCTATTGTTAGAGATTGGACAATTTCTTATCTATCATGAGGCTCCAGCAAGAATCAGCATTTAGGACAAAAAAATTCCTGTAATTTTTTAGTGTTCTCAGGGGGTTTGAGTTTTCTTTCTTGTGTAATGGGTGCATAAATTAGTGTACAAAGTAAGAAATGTAAAATAGAAAGTTATTTTATTACTTTTGCATTTGCATTCTCAAGGTGCTTTTGTGACAGTATAGGTTTCATAACATCATACATTTCTCTATAATAGTAATACAAATCATATATAAATATAAATACATAAAAATAAAAGAATGTAAAACATGAGGTTTTCAACTGCTTCTGCTTTATATATTTGACTCTATGTCATTAGCAGGGCAAAATAAAGTAGATGTTTTCAACACAGCAGTCATTAGGCCATTACAGTGCTATTGATCTTTGTCCTTTGTGGAGTATTAATATTGTTGATGGCACAAATGCTCTGTACAGGGCTAGTCTGTGAAAAAAGTGCAGAACATAGGTCATCATCTGTCACTTTGTCTCCCCACTAAGACTACTAGTGAAAAGTTCAGTAGTAGTAATCACCTTAGATGAAAGAAATGGTGTGACTTTTTAAATTTTCATGAGTGCAAACTTATTAGTGATTTGAGAGACACCCATTATATTCATTACCCAAGAGAAGAATAATTCCTTGCTTTCAGGATAAGGTTGCATGCATGTGTGAAAAGTGAATAGGATGAAAGATGAGTAGCTTTAGAAATAGGGAGGGATTGAACTTGCTTTGAGACACATTTTCTGAACTCTAACACAGACACCAGCTTTGACGATAATTTTGTCAAAATGGTAACTGTAATCTTTTTCTGAGTCAGTTCTTGTCTCAGCTGGCATTGCCTTCATAAAGGTGCATTCTGAATTAATTTGAACTGGTGTAAATACAGAGGTGCCTCTACTATGAGGATGATGTAACAGAGTAAGAAATAAGATGGATCGGAGATCCTAGGTCAAGTCCAAGTGTAGGCAAAAGTGGTTTGGAGAATGTTTTCATCAGCTTTTCTACATCCTGCTAGTGGATGAGGAATAGAGATACTTTGATTATCAAGCAACAATTCCAAAATTAGTGACCATGAGAGAGATGACCTGTTCTGTGAGCAAATTCTACAACAGAAAATTTGCCTCCTTGGCTGGGATACCCAGGGGCTGCCTTCATTGGGTTTATTGAACAGCATAAAAAAATCTGAAATTAGTTAGAGGAAAAAAAAGGTCCTGTCATGTTTTAAGTACATTACTAGAGAACAGATTGTATTCTTTTGCTCTGTTATTGAATGAAATATTTCTTGACTACAAATTGAACCAAGCAGGTACAAACTGACAAATTGGCTGAGACACATGCAAATTCTTTTGTTTACATTCAATACAAGTTAATCATGGCACAAGAAACTATAAGTAGTAAAGTATAATAATACTGTAAATGGTATGAAATTAGTAATGAGGGTTGGTATGAAGATGTGAAAAATAAACATAATTTGTAAAGGAAGAGGTGAGATCCAGATAGAAAAAGAGAAAGTTGTGTAAGGTTGCTCTAGACACACTTTAATTTATGTTTGTTAACAAAAGTGTACAGTCAAAATTGGTTAAACATTTGTTGAATATGATTTTGTTGATTTATATTCTGAGTTTATATCAGAATCTGAAATTGGTTCTTGAAGAACCTCACTCCAGAGTGTGTTCCCTTATGCCCTAATAGTATAGATGATGGCAATGTTCATGGTCTGATTGTTCTCCTTAGGGGTTTACTTAGATGGTTATATGTTGTACTTCTACCAGAAAAGAAAAGAAAAACAAGATGGAAGTGTTCATTTTGAAGATAAATGAACTTTTCCAGACTACTTTGTTTCTCTGGAGAGACATGACATGTTAAACTGTTTAACATCTGGGAGCATCTGTCCCTGTAGTCCAGCCTGTGGATTAACTGAGTGCTAAACTGCCATCCCATTTTCATGGAAATTTAGAGAATGAACAGCAAGTGCTTAACTCTTTTGACCCAGTCTTATTTTAGAACTGCAGGATATGTAAGCAAATGCTAGATACATTTTCAAATATTCATATGCATGTGTCAGGTTTTTTTTTCTTTTTATATAAGACCCTAATTGCATAACAACTGGGCTTTTTTAGTTCAAGACAATGTAGTTCAGGAAAAGTACTTAATTTGATAGTGCTATGAAGCCTTCAGAATTATTTATTTACGTAAAAAGGATAGCATTTAACTTCTATAAATTAATTAGTTTTAAATATTCAATTAGATGATTTATTGCAGTCTAATCCCATGATAATTTAGTCTCCCTTTCTACCAGTGTGGCAAGTATCTAAAATGGGACATACCATTTCTGTCCATATCTGTAACTCAATGTTCTGCTTCGTTTTTCTGCTCAGAGTTTTACATTTTTTTGATGGCAGAGAATGACAGAGAACTTTCACCTGTTACCTTTCTTTCATATTGAGATAGTTGTGGAGTAGTTTCCATTGTATTCTTTTCCTTGGGTAGTCAGGTGTTGTCTTCTAACAGGAAATTTTAGATAACTTCTAAAAAGTATGTCAAGGACATTAACTTCCTGGAGATGTCTGTCTGTTGCAATGCTGCCAAGATCTTAATGTCATTAATCAACCTAAAATCTTTCATCCACTCTTACTTTTAAGAGTAAGAAACAGTGGTTAAGCATTTTTTTTTTTATTTGCTAGAGGATATAGCAATGTGAGAATGGATAAGCAAGCATACTATCAGCATTTGACACAGATTGCTCCTTAATAAATGCATTCCTGTTCTGAAATATATTTCTATAGTGACAGGTCACTGCCATACAGAATGGTCATTCTTAATAATAGGGAATTATTTATTTGATTATCTACTATTTGATGGTAAGCATTGCTTAGGAGATTTGACAATTAAATGCTTATTCTTATCTGTATTTTGAGTGTTGAAATTAGTAATAGTATAGAAAGCATCAACTCTGTTAGTCAGTAATTTTCACATTCAGGAAAGTTTTGAGGGTTTGTATGAATATTTAAATCCAGTAATTTATTAGGTCTTTTATTTTAAGGAAGATTAACAATATCACTGAATCCAGTGCCTGTGTGACTCCTTTTTTTTTTTTGTGGCATGACTAGTTCTGTAATAGTTTGGTATCTTTTATGTAGGGTAATAGTAGAAGTAACACTGAGAAAATTATAGAGGAGATAATGAAGATATGAGTTTGGGCTGTTAGGAAGTGGATATTCCCATTGTGTCAACACTGCAAGATATTTTAATTTATGTGCAGAAATCACCAAACTTTAGTTTTGGATTATTGTTCTCACAAATGCCCAGTTTCAGAAATGTAATCATGAATACATAATCATATCAGGATGCCCTTCTAATAGTTTTTTCTGGTTATGACAAAGTGGGCTAAAGGTTCAGCCTGGGTGGTGGGTCCTTCAGTGGTGGAGCCTAGGGATACTGTGTCATAATTTCTGTGGGGAGAGCAAGCTCAAGTGTTGTTTAGCCTAGAATAAAGCAGAAAAAAAGTTCTCCTGTAAAATGGTTGTACCTTTGAGAAGAGGAAGCCCTTGGTAGCTGTCGCTGGGCTGAGCTGGATGGCACCTTCTATTTCCATACCTGTGCAGAGAGGTGCTCAGCACTGGTGGTGCTGGTAAGGAGATGCTGTGCAGATGTGAGGCTTCTGTGTGACTCTTCTGGCAACTGCTTCTTGAAACAAAACTCAGGAAAATCCTCTAACTCACTGATGTCAGCTAGGAGTGTAAGAAAGAATTAGGGAAATGAACAGATCTCTGTGGCTGGTATTAGGTAATGACATGATGATCTCAAGGCACATTGCTCTGCTCTCAGAGTGCAGTGAGGTGACTTGCTTAGGGGTTACTGGCAACTGATGGCACCTCTTCTCCAAATTTGCAATTTCACCACATAGTTCTTGGGGGCTGAAACTGTGAGGGTGACACTTGGATCAGCCTTAGAATGATCCTGAGGTGACCATCATGTGGATGCCCAGACAAGAATGGAGTGGAAGGAGCAATGCTGGTGCAGGGCCAAGCTCCCCTTGCAATTCCTTTTGCAGCCCCATTGTCTGTGGAGCTTAGGTTTTAGTAGCTTTTGAAAATCCACCTCTTATGGCAGCCCCAAACACTGAACTTGCAGCAGCACTGCAAGCTGACAAATTGTTTGTGATTACTTATTATTGACATGACTTACCTCAGATTAATTCAGAGCTCTATCACCTACTTAAAATCCGTATTCTATGAAATTTGCTGATATTAATAACTATTGTCAGTAAAAACTAGTCATCATTATGTTTTGCATGAATGTGTTGAGATTTCTTTGTAATTTTTATGATTTTAACAGCATAACATAGATATATCATCTCCTCTGCATATGTTTGTACATATGTATGTGTTTGCAAGGGAAATCTTCATGATGTTCATCTTTTATTTTGCAGTCAAAACCTGTTGCATTTGCAGTTCGGACAAATGTTGGGTACAGTGCAGCTCACGAAGATGATGTCCCAGTCCCAGGCATGGCCATCTCATTTGAGGCTAAAGATTTTCTTCATGTTAAAGAAGTAAGTAAAACCAGAGGAGTAAGTGAATCACTCTTTAAGGGAATACTTGAGTAATAGTGCTACTATTTTGCAATGTTGATAACACTTCACATTGCCAAAGCACTTTACAAATGTTAAAGAAGCTAACAGTGTATAAGGAATTGAATGTTCTTTTAAATGCTGTTCTTGTAGAAGCAATGGCACAAATTTCTTATGATCAAATTAGTGAAGTTGAGAAAGCAAGTACTTTCCTTCTCTAGTAAAAATAGCTTATTTATAGGTTTAAATGCCTATGTCTGACTATTCAAAGATGAAATAGTTCTGGGGTTTTTTTTCTAATCTGGTACTGTGAGGGTTTGTTGTGATGCAGCAGCCAAGGGTTGCTTCTCTTTTATCTGTATGACTGCATCTCATTTAACCCCATAATTCTCAGGTCTCCTGTTTTTTAACTAAAGCTATTTCCCTGGCACAGACAAAATTTAGTTAGCAGTTACATGCTGAAGAACTGGAAAGATGTTTCAAGATAATTGCAACTGTCAATAAATGAGCTTTGCATTTGCTGCATTGGTTTTCTTTTCCTGTTGTTCTTAAACACCTAAAGTAATTCTCTTTCTCTGCTCCTTGCAAGACACTCCCAAAAAATAACTTGGTGACTTTCACATGCAGGCCCTTCTCTGTAGCCTGCTGCTGCCTTTTGAATGACTCCTTCATTTTCAAAGGTTTAAAAGGTTTCTAAGCTTTTGGTCATAATCCATGGTGGTTTGTCTCAAAACAGCCCATCTGGATATGGAAAATTATAGGAAAATAAATAGAAGGTTAGTTTAAGGTAGAGCAACCTAGCCATGTCTTTACCTCATTTTAGACTATGGAAAAGTCCCTCAGTAGTTATGATTTATGATGCATAATGATTCTACTAGCACAGTGCTTTGGGGAAGAAAGAAACATCCCTAATACAGAGATAGAAACACAGGTGGAGAGAGACTAAAGGAACACAAGAAACAGACTTGGCTAATGGTTGTAATTTTTCATATATATTAAACACACAAAAAGAGAATAATTTTGATTCAGACTGTATATGGTGAAGGAAAATTACTTTCTGACTGATGATAGTGTGAAAGAATTGCTCTACTCTGTCTTGTGACAAAAGAAGAGATGAGCAGGCACATAGTCCTGACAAGAGAAAACCATCAGCCTTCTCCAGTGAGTCTTGAAGCACTGGAAAATAAGGCTCAGTTTGGTCTGATCAAATGATTTTGTGTACTCATGTATTCCATCTGCACTTCAAATGAAGCAGTAATCTCAGATATTACATCAAGTGTTTCCCCTGTTTCCATATAAACCAGACACACAGGGTTAGCAGTTTTCTGTTAAAAGTTAATACATTTTTCTTCACAGCACAACTTAGTCTCGGATATATATATATGTGGGAGAAAATCTGGAAGGAAAAGTCTCCTGAACTTTTCCAGATCTCCAAAATGCCTTGAAGGGAAGCTTAGCTCGTCTGAGTTCTTACATTGTCTGTGGCTACATGTAGCATTGAGTGGTGGAAAAATAGATTAAAATGTTCCTGCAATCCCAGGTGTGTTAGAATGGAATTCTCTGCTGATTGCCTTTAGAAACACCTGGTTTTCTCTGTAAGCTGTTGAGGAGAGGTTATTACTGGTGCTGGTGCAGAGGCTGGCTGGGAAGGGACCCTGGGACCAGGTCAGCTGTGCCGCCGGAATGGCGAGAAGGGAAGGGATCCACTAGGAGTCACACTGGGACTTACGACTCTTGCCCTGCATTTGGCAGCAGCTGTTGTGTCTGGGTGGGTTGAAGCTCCTTCAGAGGGTGCTCCAGACCCAGCCCTTCCCTGCACAGCCATGTCCTCCCCCTCCATCTTCTCTGCCAGGCCCTGCTTGTCCTCCAGGGCTCTGTATCCCACCAGGTATTCTCTTTCAGTAATGTTGTTGCTCCCTGCAGGTAATTCTCGGGAAACTGAATTATCCAAACTTTAATTATTTATGCAGATTAAAGAAAAAAACATATTAGACTATAAAATGCAGTGTTGCTTATGTATTTTATATCTAATCTGTTGCTAGAAATAAAGAAAGCTAAATTAATCTCCAGTAGCTTCTGCCTGCATAAGGATGCCATACTGGACAGTGCTGTCCTCTTTTTGTCTGAAAGGGCTGTTCACCAATTTGTGCTTCTGAGATGGCTCAAACAAGAAAAACCTCAGTTCAAAATGACAATGGACAGTGATGAAAAGCACTGCAGTGATTGAGTGTGAGGGAAATTTATCTTCATTATTAGTTTACATTCATTAAAACTCAGTACACATAAGGATGATGGATTCCTTCCTGCATGAAGAAACTGCTGCATCATAGTAACTTATGAATCTTTTGAGGCTTTAAAGCATGGTCATTTTTTTGTTCTGTGTTTAATTAATCTTTGTATTTCCTTTGGCACTCGAAACACAGGTGAATTACAAAGAATCACTCACCTGAGCCAACAACTTGAGAGCTGGACACCTCTCTACCAAGATTTAAAAAAAAATTTAAAATTAGAAAGTATTATTATTAATACTGTGTTTACACTATTATTAATAGTGTGTTATTATTGACTTTTAAAAGTATCTTATACTTTCCATATACTGACACAACATTTATCTTTGAAACCTTGCAGAAGTATGCTTTTATTTCTATAGGAAGAAATTCCTATGGATTTAGGATTTCTATTGCGTCTAATAAAATCAATATTGTTGCGTGGTAATCTGTTGTACTGTGGGACAAAAATAGTGACTGTTCAGATTTTAATTCAATGGTGTTTTTATATTATCTATCTCTTCCTTTTACCAAGTTAATGATTTAGTTAGCCTTTCATAATGAAAGGGTATAATTTTAATAATACATTTTAGTCTCATACAGCTTTGAGAAACTGCTATTCCAGAATAGCTCCCTGGAATGCTGGTATTCTTACTCATAAAGGCATCCCATTGGATGGATATTATAGATATCCTTATGTTTTATGAGCTTAAAAGTGCTTTTATTTTAATATCTATTTTTTGTTAGCTGGAATATCTTACACTTGGTCTCAAGCACTACAAGATCTCTATAGCTGCCGAAGTGAAAGATAATACTGCAATGTAGGTTGTATATCAGTAATACACCAATGATGGTAAAATTAATTTCTTTTTAGGGGAGCCCACATATTTTATATGTTTTATTCCTAACTGTACAGTTAAAGTTGCTTGTTCTGTAATTAAATATGCACTATGATATCTACATTAATAGCTTCAGGTTCAAGAGAGCTACTTTCTTCACATTCATATATTCTCAAAGTTTCATAAATAATCCAAATTACGCAAAATTCCTTTTTTGATGATAGTTATTCCCATGGAACACCAGAGGTATTGCGTGTGGGACCCATACATGAGGGACCTATTCTCCTTCAAAAATGGTGAATAAATAAGGATGGAAAAAACAAATAGTTCTGCTGCATAAACCTCTGCAAATCAACCAACCTCTCCCACACATGGTGTGGGGGGGGGTGTGTGAATAAAGGTGCTGAGTTAAAGTAGTCAATATCTCATATTTAACAGAGCTGAAATTCCGTTAATTAGACCATCTGGTGAACTTGTGTAATTGTTAGGTTTTTTTAGTTATCCAGAGATATCTGCTCCTTGTGGATATATGATGGTGAGTTTGAGATGCAGATCACGTGAGCTATCTGAAGTAGGGTATATATAAGCAGCCAAATTCAATCATATTTCAGAAGATTTTAGTGAGAAGTGGGGGAATTTGTGAAGTAGTATTTTTTAATTTAAATAGAGAACTGAATAAAATAGAATAAGAAAAATAGATTATTACAGAGCTATAAAAATTCTAGCAGTAGGTGAGAGTGGATCCTAAGTCTCTGGTGTCCACCAAGGAGAACCATGAAGGGAGAACAAAAGCAGCTCTGATATATGAGAGGAGACTGTGAAGCAATTAAAAATAAAGATGGTGAAATGGGTAGAAATAATAACCAGGGAGAAGCATGAAGACTTTACAGGAAGTTTTCCACCAAAGGACTGTGGATTTTAATAATTTGAAAGGAATAATTATTTTAATGTATTTCTGAAAATTACCACAATTCTTCATTGCCAGAATAACATAGCACAGTGATTAACTGCAGGGAAGAATTACAAAAAATAGCATAGCTGCAAATTAAAACTAATAATAAAGTTATCCCAGATACAGTAATTTCTTAGTATGTTACTCTTTTTTTCTTTTTTTTTTTTTTTTAATCTGTAGAAATTTAATAATGACTGGTGGATAGGACGATTGGTAAAAGAAGGCTGTGAAATCGGATTCATACCAAGCCCAGTCAAACTAGAAAACATGAGGCTGCAGCATGAACAAAAGGCAAAACAAGGAAAATTCTACTCCAGGTAATAACAAGAAATCATTAATAATAGCAACATTGTCTGTGATACAACTTGGAAATTGGTGCTGTGTATCAGTCATATATGTGCCTAAATGTTGTTAGTGGAAGCTACAAACATTTTTGATCAATGAAGAAATTAATATATAATGAATTATATTATTTATTATATATAACATTATTTTACATATTATATTGATAATTAATAAGCTTATTAATATCATTGCTATTTGGGAGAAAAGGAGATATTTAAATTGGCAATCTATGGTGGCCTACCACTGAAATGGTTTCCTTCCTTTTTTGTAAAATAATTGCTAATATACATTACAGTAAGTATATTTACTATCTATACATTTACATTTAATATTACATTTACTAAGTTAATTGTTTTACTTAAAATTGCTTTGTCTAAATTCTTTAGCATTTTTAATTGTTTTGATGATCCTTCCATTTCTAAACACATTTAAATATAATTTTAGAAATTACAGAAAATGTTAAGATGAGTTTACTTGTAAGCCAGAGCCAGTGCCTGTTAGTTAGCTCGTAGGGAAAAAACAGTCTTGTCAAATTCATTGCCTACAACCACAGCTTTTAAGAACACTACATTTTATGATGGAAGTTTCATGTTAAGTCATTTGTTATCTCTGACTGCAGCCATCATTGCATAAGAAAAAGGACTGTTTCTAGATATTCTGAACAATACTACAAGATAGAATAATGTCACCTTTACTCTCGAATTCTTAATAAAGTAGTTTTCTAGTAACACCTGTGGAAGCAAATTGAGTATAAAGGAAAAAATATTCCCAGTGTATTTGAGTGGGATGGACCTGGAACTGAGCTAGGAACCATTCAGGAAGCCAGAAATGCTTTCCTATCTCTATAGAAAGGGCAGCAATGTTTGTAGAGCGTGCCTAGAGTAGGACACTGTGATTGGGCAGTGCTCAGCTGCATTCACCAGCTGTCAAAGGCTTTTCCCATGAGCATGCGGTCCTCAGCAGAAAGATGCTGGATCCTTATTCCTCTAGTGACACGTCTGGGACAGCCAGATGTGTTCCAGTGATTTGGTTCTTTTCCAAATTGTAGAGGCTTCCATTCTCCAGAAATTCTCACTGAAGATAACATTGTCCTACACCAAAAATGCATTAACTTATTAATATTTCAAGACAGAGAAAGTGGAAACTAGTACTATCACATGAATTATTTGAAGAGTGAAATAACCTTTCTTACATTTTTTTTCAGAGCTTTTCTCATTATGGTAACTGAAATAACAAAGACAAGAACTGTTGTTTCATTTTCACTACTTGGATAGGTTTTCACAAAGCAGAACTTGACAAAAACCTTAGACTGGTTTAGCTTTGAGAGACTTTTTTTCTTAAGTGCTATATTGTATTGAGAAAGCAAAAGGGTTAAAAGGGTTTGTACGTTAATTAAATTGAAAAGGTGATAGGGACAGTCTCATCTTCATTAGCAATTTATCAATAATTCCTCAGCTGAAATAAACAGATATGCTCACTGGCTTAAGAATTACTCTTAATGGGCAGTAATATTAATTAATATATACCAATAGCCATATGAATTACTGAATTGTATTAAAATACTGAGGAAATGAGAGCAGCAGAATAAATTGCACAGCAGCACAGGAAGTATGATTGATGTTTGCAGTTCCTCAGGTCTCAAAATGTACACGCATTTTGTGGGAGATGTATATTTTATACCTCTGCCAGAAATACAGTTTGTCTCACAGCTAGCACCTCATTTAGAAGGCATATAATAAATAAACTAGATTAAATATTGAGAAAGCTACAGAACTTCAAATTAATATATTACTTTACTCCAGTAAATCAGGAGGAAACTCTTCATCCAGTTTGGGTGACATCGTTCCTAGTTCCAGAAAATCGACGCCTCCATCATCTGGTGAGTAGGTTGTGAACCCTTCAGTAAAGAGACTCATGAACCTAATCTGTTAAAATTCATGTACCATTAGACCTTTTCTTCTTTTTACTTCCCATTCTTCTTAGGTAAAACCTGGCCTATTTCCAGATGAGGCTGGTTTGGATTGGTTGGAAGTAATGGAGTCAATGCCAGCAAGTTCAGACAATAATTAATGCACAAAATTCCCTTTTTGCTCTTACCACAGAGTTTTGTAGCAGAGGCATAATAGATCTGTGAGATTACATTACAGTAGGATAGTGGAAGGTTTGGTCTGAATGCTTCCTTGTACAGGAGAAAAAGCAGCAATAAAAATAGAAGTTCCTGAGAGGTTTCTGCAATAGCATCAAGAAAGGTATTATTTTAAAACATCAGGAACGTTTAGTTTCATAATTCTGATCATGATGATGCACTTCACATAATTCTAGGATGCTGGATATGTCTTGCCTTTGACAAATTTTTCAAATATTCTATTTTGTACGTAGAGCATCAACATACATATTTAACTTTAGTTAGGTTGGATTCACATGGTATGAAGCAAATATGTGGCAAGTTGGGGGAGGATGCTGGCATTAGCTCCATTAAAAAAGCTCAGCAGAAGATCAAAAAAAGAATTGCTATTGAATTCAGCTGCTGTGTTGTTGGATGTTTTATCTTCTCATATACATTGTAAATACCTGAAAACAGAAAATATTAATCGGTGTTGCTAGTGCCTTTTTTACTAGGGCAAAGACATGGATCTTCAATCATACTCATTTATATGGAGTCTGGTCTACAGAGCAGGCATCTTAAAATGAGCCTGAAGATTTTAAAGTATTTACTTGGTCATTTAAAAGGGAGACGGAGAAATTAAATCCTGTTTTGGTAGTGCTTCATTTGGTTCAATCAATTTAAAAATGTATCAGTCTTGTGCAACCATGGATTTGTTAGTAACAACCAACTTTATTGAAATTGCAGTTTGTTTATAAAAATTCCACCTCAGTTTAACTTCTCTTTTCTTTTGAAAATATTGTATTAGTTACTAATGTATGTTTGTAATAAGTGTGTAGAACACACCTTAATCTTTTATTTTCTGATGGCTTTAAAATGATGTGTTTCCTGTTAAGGCCAACTTTTTCAACAACTGCATTTTTGTAGTGAAATTGTCCATTGACTCAACCTATGTTGTAATTTTATAGTTAGAGCATGTGAAATACTGTAATATAATTTGCTATCAAAAAACACTTGAAGATCAGTACATGTATTTCAAAAATGTTGCACAGAATTTAGAGTTAGGAGCATAGATATCATGTAGATTACCAGCTGACTGTCACCCATCCTCTAATTTTCATTGCATTGAGTTGTTTCTTCAGACACTGTCTTTCAAGAAGCATGGTTTTCTGGAGAAAGAAGGAAATCTGTTAAAGTGTATTCAGTTACAGTGAAGATTTGAAAATATGTATGGATAGTGCACATTAACTTATTCTGGCATCCAAGATTTTGAGTCTACAATATTTTTTTGGCTATGACATCCTAAAAAAGGTGAAAAAGGCATTGTTTAGGACTAGAAGAAGAATTCAAGTGACTTTGAAGGACAATTCAGTTATTATTCCTACACCTTCTCTCTTTGAAAGTATAATCAATACATCAATACAAATACATCAATTATTTCATAAGTTGAAGAATACTAACTGAATAAGTTAATTTCATTATTTACTTTGAGTCAGGGATGGGTTTTTTCAATATAAAATAGTGCCACAGAAAAACCAAACAAAAAAGCCCACACAAACAAGATGAAGAACCAGTGAAAAACAAATTAAAGAGAGGTTAATATCCATTAAAATAATGAATATTGATATAGTAAACAATCCACACAGTCCTATTAAGCCACCAAACTGGGTAAGAATAATGCTGAAAATGACTGAAAAGACCCTAGTAAACTAAAGATATTTAACAGTAAAAGAATTGTCATAGGAGATATTCCATAGTGTGAAGACTGAGAAAGAAAGCAGGAGGTATTGGTAACTAGCTGATCAAATTCTGCTGATCAAAGCTTGAGTTAACTGATTTTTCTTTACTGACAATTTCAGTTGAGCATAGTACCAAAGGAGTTTTCATGGTCTTATTGTGAGTGATTTACAGCATCTGTGCTGGCCTGTATCAAGAAAATATAATATGGTTTTTTTATAATTATGAAGAGGATTTAGGAACAGTGTTGCAAGAAGAAAATGTTGTATGATTTCTGTGGTTGTTTTTAGGAGCAGGATTATAGAAACAGGATGAGGATCTACTCACTGGATTTTTCCTTGGAAGGACAGACTCAAAGGCACAGTAACTCAGGAAATGTCAGGCATCAAGGCATTAGATCTGTGGATAATTCAAATAGGAAAATGTACGTTACGCAAACAAAAGAGATTGCTGCCACAAGTGTCTGTTACATCAGTAGCTGCACGTATGCTTGACAGAAATATTTATTTGTTACATAATTTAATAGCACATGCTATTAGTTGATGTCCCACTCATGAATCAGATGAATCATGTCACTAAGATGGTTTCATAGTTTGCGATGATTAACTAAGGGTTTGGATAAAGTCAATACAAACTATTCTGCTTACAGATCTATTTAGGGTTAGGCTCGGTTTGACATCCTGGCATGTCAAGATAAGTGTGTGTTACCAGAGGGGTGGGTAACATCTTCACACACAAGGGTGGTGATGTATGACTGCTTATGGTTCACTTTTGTGAACATCTGCTTTTGTGAACAAGCATCTGCTTGCTTGCTGAAAGCAAGTTTAAACCACTACATAAGATCAAGATTGATTGTTGTAAATAAGAAAGGTTTTGTTTGGTTTTACATGTCGTTGGCAGGTACCTGTTCTACTCAGCATTCAGGATAATACGGCTTTGCATTTTGAAAGTGTATTTATTACTGAGTCTGTCAGGATTCCAGTTGAAACTGTTATTACTTACTTGCTAAAAAGGGTAAATAATTTGTGGTTATGGTATAAGCATTTTTTGTTACATATTCTTTTGGGGTAGAGATTGAACAGCAGTGGTTTATTGTATTCATTTCCATTTTACCCTGCCTACATCCTGACTCTTTACATAAGATTCATGTCTCTGAGCTAAGCTGGGATAATTTCCTTTCTTCTGCTATCCATTCTTTTTAGTTTTCATTATTAGTAGATCTATGTTTAGATATTCCCAATAAATGTATCTTATGAGTACAATGCATTTTTATTTAAAATATTAAAAATGCCTATTATAGTCCATCCTGAGATAAATGTAGATAAAACTGTACCAATATCTGGTTGATTTTGTCGTCAAAAGTGATTTTTCTTCTAATTCTTCATTTCCCATCGACACAGTAGTAACATTTCAAATTTCAATTGATGATACCCATTTTCATTTAGTGTTCATTGCTATAAAATAATCCAAATTATTTGATTTGTTGACCAAGTTCTGTTGTCTACATTGGTGGAAGTCTTATCTATTCAAGTGAATATTTTGGATTTACACTGGTGTAACAAGAACAAACTTGGCCATTGGTCTAATTTGTAAATATTACAGTAGCTGTTACAGATCACATTCTGTCTTTTAATCCTAAAGTACTGCACCTTTAAATTTTTCCCTTCATTTTATTGTAGTTTTTTTTCTCATGGTCAACTTTTAATTTTTATTTATTTCTTTATTTATTACTCTGGACAGTTTTATTTCTGTTTACCTGTAATTTCCTTTTTAACCTATCTTTACTTTCCCTGTCATCTGATAATTCTGAATTGTTTGTCTGTATATAGCTGTAGACATAGATGCCACTGGCTTAGATGCAGAAGAAAATGATATTCCAGCAAACCATCGCTCCCCCAAACCCAGTGCAAACAGTGTAACATCACCCCACTCCAAAGAGAAAAGAATGCCCTTCTTTAAGAAGGTAACACCAACTTCCAAGCTCCCATCTGTGCACCTGCTCACCTGCACTGCGTCGCATTTCTAGTCCTGTTAACTGTCTGCGTCCTTTGACAAGCCAATAACACGCATGCTTTGTTGTTCTTTGTTTCTTTTCCATGCTGCTGTAGCTAAGCAGAAGCAGAAATCGGTAAGTTTATATCAACATTGCCTGTGTTCATCCTGCCACTGGCATCATTAGCATTATGACTCCAGATTAAGAATGCAGCTATTCTAGAATTAAGGATGAAGAAATGTGTTGAGCTGATAGTGGATTCATTACAGGAAAACAGGCAAAAGTTCTGTGTGTCTGTGAAACTCTGCTATGTACTTATCCTTTTTGATGGAATAAAAGGACACACTTCTGAAATGTTTGAGAAAAATTATTTTTAGCATTGTAATGCACCTCTCTAGTGCATGTTTATTCTTTCTATATCTTTCTTAAGTTTTTGGGTTTTTTTCTTTATTACTCAGTCTGTTGAAATCATTATTGGAATCTATCAGATATTCAGTTTGGACTTTGGAAACAAATTGTCAAATTCGTTCTATTTTTAATTTAGTCTATACTTAAGCTTCTAATTCACTAGGTGCAAAGTCGGCAAGTGCACAAGACCAATGGAAAACCTCAGACTTGTTTTGACAGTTTACTTCAGATTTTTCCTGTTGTTATGTATAAATTACCAGCCAAATGTTCTTGCCATCCATCAGTGAGACTTTTTTAGTATCTCAGCTATTGGAAGTGGTACTGGTGGTTCCCAGGAGAGCCTATGTTTCTCCACAGATAACCTAGATAACTACAGAATTATGCAATTGACATCCTGTTGCAAAAAGCTGCAATAGGTTTCTAGGGCCTTTGCTGGAGTAAGTTAGCAAGACATTAGGTAGTAGTCAAACTATGTAGTGAAATACCACATTTTGACTGTTTTGTTTTAAAATCTGTAGTCTTCATAGCTCTCATTCATTTGGTTTTAACCACTCACTTAAATCTACAGGTAATAACTGACTTTTATAGCGCTTACACAGTACCAAGTGACATTGTTGTCCTTGCTGTGGATGCTCTCATGTTTAATAAGTAGATCTTTGTTTCTGTCTCTCTTTTCTTGAACTCTTTTACATAGTATTGAATCCTTCTCTTTTCTGAAGTCACTGCTGTTGGCTTCAGTTTTGGTGTAGAAATCAACAGTGGGTTCTTACTTCTGAGTAATTTCTTACTTCATCATATTTTTAATTGGATAATACATGCTGACATGTATTGGATGCTGTCTGCATAAGCATCTTTCAAAGCTGTAGCTTCCAGATGAACCACCTTAGACCTGGAAGAGGGTTAGTCCCACATCTTTCTTTGACTCTGTGGTGCCTCTTTTCTTCCATATCAAAACCATTACTTGTGTTAGTGGGGTTTGTAATACTGACATTTACACTGTGTGCTGGATGGCCATCCCAAAGTAATCTACAGAGTCAAACCACTGAGTAAATGCCATATATTCAAATCTACCAGTTTTTATTCCGAGTTCATATTTGAACTTGAATCTGCAGTGAAAGCTGTATAGTTCAGTACCAGTCTCTTAGAAAATATTAGATTCTCTACTGCTAAATTAAAGAACTTTAATGCTTCCATTAGATAACTTCTACTCAATTTCCTGCTGACAGCTTCATTATTTCAAGCTGTAAAAATTTGAGAAAAAATGCCCATTGCACCAGAACAGATTTTAAAAGTACCCCATATTCCATCAAATAAGGTAATTTCTGTGCTTGCCCTGATTGCCAAATAGCTGGTTAACTTCTAGCATGAATGCCTTTTGTTAAGTCAGCCACATTAAGACAAAGATCTGTTGCATCAGGGCACTCATGCTAAAAGCACTCACACAACTGTAATGAATTTTTCTTCTAATATGTCTCAAATACACTTATCAGATTACTTAAAATGTTAGCAAGAACAGGAGGACTGCTTTTGGATACAGGCCCAGCCTAATTGCAGGGGTTCACTTTGAAACATGTTGAGTCAGATTCTGTACTGTGAAAAATAAATTCATTTCACATGCTTATGATGCCTTGGGCACTGGTCTTCATTCTCATGTTATTAATTATCTTGTGAAACTACAGGTAACAAAAAATTAATTACATTGAGGGACATTCACAAAAATATTTTCTGTGTTATAGACTGCTTTAGACTGCTGCTTGTGTAGCATTGTGTGCTGTCACTATAAATGTCTGTCTTTGTGGGTTTGTGTTTTGGAATGTATATACTTATTTTAATGTTATTGCGAAACACCTTGGGATACATTGAGTTCTGGAACAATGAACAATGTCTGTATTCTGTGATCTTGACTGATGTATTTGTACTATGTAAGCATTTGAAAAATAGATCTGCTATTTCTTTTTCTGTAACACCCACACATTTCTGGGTTTGGATTTCAATCTTTTATACCCAAGACAAAGATAAACCAAAACTTTCCTTACGAACAAAAACCTCTTTCTGATTAGACCCCATTCATTCATGGTGATATATACTGAACAGCCATTTACTAAAAAAGAAAAAAATACCAAACTTAATAGTTTATTTCTTTTTGTATTGTATTGTGATAACAATATCAAATTTTTGCAACACTTAAAAAGGAAGCAATCTATTTTATCTCTGTATGCAAGAATACTTTTTTAGAAATTGTGCTTGATACATCAGTTAGTATTTTGGTAAGCATGGTACTACCAGAATCCATTCTTGGGTGGTGACAAGAACTTCCCAAAGTGGAAGAAATGCTATCCCAAGCTTTGCTTATGATAATTTTCTAGAAATACTAACTTGATCAGTCATTATTTTGATTTAATTTGTATTTGAATTGTGGGTGCAAATGTAGATGTCACACTGAGTGCTGCCATGAGAATTTGCAGTGATGTCACAATGTTTTTCCAAGGAATGGGCAGATCTGAACATTAAAAAAAAAAGATGTATTTTCTCATCCCCTTTTGTTTTAGTTTTCTCTTTCATAATTTCCTTTATAAAATTTCTGTTGAAAACAGAAGCAGCTGTAGAATTAACCATTTCACTTCATTAGTTGTTGAAAATAACCTTTTCAATTTACCTGTTAGGAATTATGCAGTGCGAAATGTGCATGACCCATAATAAGAGTTTTTAATATCCAAAGTATATATGAAAACAGTAGGAAACCCTAAAGTCAAAGAAAAGTTTTTTCGAAAGAACTCCCTGAACCTCTTATGTCCTTGTCTTGTGCTACCAGTTCCTGGGAAAAGTTAATGAATCTGAGATTTCTGTGACATTACTGAAAATTCAGAGTTCCCAATATTTAAGAGTGTATTACACTTTCTCTAAGTGTTGTGATGCTGAAAACTTTTTCTGTTTTGCAGACAGAGCACATCCCTCCCTATGATGTAGTGCCTTCTATGCGACCAGTAGTTTTAGTGGGGCCTTCTCTGAAGGGATATGAGGTAACTGATTGTTGTAAATAGTTGTTACAAAATGCTGTGCTTCCTTTGTATTTGATAATTTATAACACAGGCAAACATCAGACAGTTTTTACTCCTACTGAATAGCTGCTTATTTTTTATTTTACTTCATCTCAGAATTAAGATTAAGAATAAATTGCATTCCAACCCTGTTGTTCAGATATGAGATTTACTGTCAGCTTTATTCTATAATATTCTTAGCATTCAGTATTATGAATCTCCTGTGCAATTATTCATTTGTTGTTTTTTCATTCTAGGTAACAGATATGATGCAAAAAGCATTATTTGATTTTTTAAAACATAGATTCGAAGGGCGGTAAGTACTTTGCAATGCAAATATACTTCGGGTTTCATTTGGGTATTACCAGGTTTTTAAGAAATAATAACTTTGGACAAAATTAGAAATGACAACTCATTCCTTGATCAGTGGACTATAACTGTGGATTGGAAGTTTCCTTGACAGAGCATGCAGACGTTGTGTTGAAGTGGGAAGTGTTCTGGGGCATATATTTGTTGAGAGTGGAAAAAAGGATGTCTTCTTCTTGATGACTGTGACATTCACACTCCAAATTGCTAGATATTTATCTACAGATTAAAAAGTGATTTTAAATATTTTTCAAGTGATATCTCATCAATGCTTCCCAGGTTTTGAGCAAACTGGCAAGACCCACGGTTCCTCCTCAGCTCTACTTCCTCACTTGGCATCCAACTTGGAAAGAGTGATATGAGATTCAGACTATCTGGTGTATGGGATAGTCAAACTTTTGATTCCCTAAGATAGGAGCTTGGTGTGACAGCAGTTCTGGGCTCTGTAGTGGGAAGTTTCAAAAGGAGTGGGATGAGGGGGTGGGACAGTGCCCTACCTCGCTGAAATCAGGTCACTCTTGGCAGCACACCGGCTGCACTCCCTGGGTTCTGATCCGAGTAGCTGCAGCACACTTGTCTGTAACACAAGGAATTGTATTTGAGCCTTCAGACATTACAGTGGTACAGATTTCAAATGATATTCTGTCTCTAAAAGCAGTGCCCTGCTCTATAAGTCCAACATGAGAAACCCATGGAGCAGAGACATGAGATGCATTCTCCAGACATGACTATATTGGTATGGATCAAGCTCCAGACTAATATGTCCTAATTGGTTTACATTGTGAGGAAAAATTGTGAAAACAGGAAGATCTTATAATAAAATCTGTAACTTCAAGGCATGTTCTATTTAGTTTGGAAGTGGTCAGATCCATAACACTCTTCTGTGTGTCCTGCTGCTGTCAAAACTTTGAAGAGGAAGCCTGAGGTTTTTTTGTCAATAGCTTCAGTTCTTTAAAACAGCACACATTGTGGTTTAAGCTGGTGGATTTTCTCAGTCAGAATAATGATGTCAATATCTAACCACTTTAGTAATCCCTCTTTATATTAGTCAGGATTGTCAAACCCTGCATAACACACCTTCAGAATTGGAAGTTAACATTTGTTGCAAACAGAAGAAAATTATTACATCTTCATGTCTAAATATTTTAGAAAACGTCAGATCTTCAGTTGTAGATCCAGCTGTGGCATGGTGAATCCACAAATACTACAAACAAAATTTGTGTCTTAGTAGCAGATTTGAAGAATCCCAAACTTCAGTAGCTACTGGAATCATTACTTAAGGTCCTGAACAAATTTGCACCAGAGATTCTCAGTTTCATGCTACTGCTTTGAGCTGCCACACTGTTGTCCCTGCTTTCATTGCAATTGTTTTGCAATATGAATATACACACCCTTTGTTTTGAGGGCAGACTTGGTCTTCCTGATGTGACATTTCTCAAAGACATGAAAATGTCCTCAGAAATAGGGTATAATGTCTTAAAATGAAAAACAGTATTTTTCATAGACAAACAGACTGATAAATCTGGCATTGTTCAGTATATCGTAATTTCATTTTAAAAGGCAAAAATTTACTATTGCCTGTAGGAAGAAAGACTGGCAGAAAAGAATCCAAATCAACACAAAAAAAACAAAAAGCTGTAAGAGTTTGCACTGTCCTTCCATTAGCAAATAAAGAAAACTAGCAAGTATCCCAATATACATGTTTGATTTCATTTTAAGACAAATGTCATTATCTGTAAGGAGCTATGCCAGAAATCACAACCTTTGGTTATGCTTTTAGTTTAAGTTCAATAACCCCTAGATTTCTAAAATTATATTACTAATCAATATTGTGCACATAATTCTGTTTTTTCATATTAACTTCTGGCTCTGTGATATTTTTTAGATAAGTGCATACACATGTTGACTTAATTGGGAAATGGCCTATTGGATTACATTTCAGATGAACAAACAGCATCTGACTGTGCTTGCTAGAAAGGAGCCCTCCCACTTCTTAGCAAATCCATTTCCTCTTTTAAATTGCAAGCAAAATCCTACAAGGAAGAACAAGAGAGTATCATCAGTCTGATTTCACTCTCAGCACTGGAAAAATGTGACCTCTAACCTTATCAGACCACAGAGTTTTAAAACTAACTTAAGGGTGCATTTTGACCCTGTAAAGCAAAATAAACCAAGGTAACTGCTTTCCTAGGAAAAAGAATATGCAGAATGTTATGGAGCAGGTCAGTGCATAAATCTGAAAGTAACCACTTCTTTCTTGGCTCATCTTTTCTCATAAACACAAAACTGAGCCTGCCAGATAGTCAACCTAGGCTTTTCAAGTATGTGCTTCTCTAAGTTCCTATTTTTAGGTGCTAGTATTTCATTGCTAGCATGAATCTTTCTGGAAAATTATAGGTAGGTCTTGCATTCTGTTAGAAAAACACATGCTAGTAACCTGAACAATAAAAAAGCCAAAAAACCCAAATCCAAAACAAACAAAAAACCCATTCAGTTATATTGCTGGACTCATTTCCCTAATAAGCCTTACCTTTACCATTTAATTCTGCATATCCCTACATGCCTTACAGGTATGCTAAAGTAAGCCAGGTTGTCATTCAGTACCATTCAAGAAGTCAGGGAAAGGAGAAACCAGCCTGTTCATACTGGGGATACTGGTGAAATGTCAGACCCTCACCAGACCTGGAGACCCTTCTTCTGCAGCAACCCCTAACCTAATCTTGCCTCCCCTGTCCCCAGGCACGTGTAGGAGGATGACTTATCAGTAGTTATTGTAGCAGTATTAAGTTAGAAAAAGTTTTTTCTCTGTTCACATTGGGTGAAGCATACTGTGCTGCTGAGAACTTGTTTTCCTATAGTCTTAGCCATCTTCTAGTGTTAAACGAGACTTCTCCCCACATCCCTGAAAGATAAATAATGTTCAGTGCTATTTTGCTGTATTTATTTTGCAGTATATCAATTACACGAGTCACAGCAGACATCTCGCTTGCCAAACGCTCAGTATTAAACAATCCCAGTAAGCACGCGATCATAGAACGGTCTAACACGAGATCCAGCCTAGGTAAGTACCTGAAATGATGCTATCTACAAATTGCCTGTGAAGTGTGCTACTCTCATTTCATATGTGTAAGCTAAAAATAGCCTTCTCTCTGCTGTTCCCATAATTCAGAAATCTGTCACTAGAAATAATTTTAAAATCACTGTCAGGTAAACTTCCTATAGTGCTGATTTTGGTTTATTCTGTTTGTGCTCGATTTTCATGTTTTGCTCTTGGCCTCAGTGGGGAGAGGCAGCAATCCACATAAAATCTGAAGACATGTTCTTCTGGTTAAATACTTGGAATTACATGAGTATTATTGATATTATGCATTATTTTATTAAGATTACTAGTAGTGATAGCTACACAGATTTCATTAATTTTGTATCAGTTTTAACTAATCATAAGGTTGGTACAAAAATAGGAAGGATGCAAAAAGAGATGTTTTTAAAAAACTATACAGCTACATTCATAGCCTAAATATCTGTCATCTTGCATGAGTCTTTTTGTGCTGAAGCTTGTCCAGTTGTATCAACAATTAAACATTTATTACCCAGAAACAAAAAGAAGCTTAGCTGGGAAGTTTGTAATTAAATGTAACCATTTACAGTACAGGTGGCTGCACTGGAGCTTCCCATCACAAGGTGTCCATAGAATTAGGAGGAAAAGATGATAATTTTGGAGTCTTAATTCCTGACTGACTTTGCCTTTCCTCTAGAGTGAGATGTATGCAGGACTCTGCTGCTGTCACTGGTGCATTCCCTGTGTAGAGACACCTGGAAATAGCCAAGAGGTCTATGGAAAGGTTCCCTGTCCATGGCAGGGGGCTGGAGCTAGATGACCTTTAAGGTCCCTTCCAGTACAAACCATTCTGTGATTCTAAGATGAATCCTGCCAGGAGTCTACATCTACATACTTGTGTAAGGCTTGAATGAGATACGAGACAAAATCCCATAATAAATCCTGCGCAATTCCCCCATCAAATACCCAAAAAAAGGGGAACTTGCCACATGTTTCTGCCTTTACAGAGGTGCAGGTTCCTCTTATGTTCCTAAACATAAAGTTGAGAGAGATTGGTTTCCTCTGAACACACCATTGCATCTTGAAAAATTGCAAATTTTGTGTAACAAGAAAATAGTTTCATTCATTCTATTAAGTAAGTTCTTATCAGTTTTGCAACAAAAATTTTCCAGCAATACCTGAACTGTGACTGAATTTTTAACACTTGCCTAATATAGTAGTACTTTTTAGAATAAGCTTCTCCACCTTAAAAATTTTGACTTATCTTTCTTGAAATTTGTTTCATAAAACCTTTGTTTTCAGCTATATGGAAAGCTGTGAATTTTTGCTTGAAAATAGTCTATAGCTTCCAAGTGAGTCACCTATCACCAAATTCTGTACAGGAAAAAATCAAAAAAAATTAAATGCTGCCCAATCTTGTACACCTTTATCTCATGTAGAACTGTACTTGAGATAAATGCTCTCTTCTGAGAGCATCAACATTTTTTCTTTGTGTCAAGGTACTTCTTTAGATGGAGGTATTTAAAATGGGAGTTCTGACAGAACCTCATGTTGGGACACCCAAAAGATGACAATGTTTATATGCAAATATGTGGATAGATAGGTAGATGTATCTCTCTAGTTTTTGTAGCAGGCCTGTTATTAACTAACATTTCCTGCTACATATCAGGTTTTCAGTTGCGTGTAATTGTTCTAAAAATTAAGTGGTTTATAAAATAACTTTGAAGACCTTTGACCAGAGCAACTGGGTCATTCTAGCATAAAGTTAGGGAAAATTTAATTTTTCATGCTAAAATATTCTCAAACCCTTTTAATTCTGAAGTTGTAATACTTCCATTGTTCTAGTAGTCTAGCAAGGTTTTGAAATTTGGTAGTGAAGTGAATAAAATTTCAGTTACATATTTCTGGCCAATTTTATAAAACTAATGAGAAAACTTGACCAAATTATTAGCAGTTGCTATTAACACATGCCAAGTTTTGCATCTAAATAGTTTGAAGACTCAGATTTCCTTGGCAAGGTCCAGCAATGATGCTGAGCAGAACCTGCTCCCAGCAGACTGAGTTAGGGCAGCCAAGAAGCACTGAGGTGAAAAGATGCTCATCTTTCAATTTGCAGTCCCTCCTTTGCTGTGCAGCATGGAGAATGGAATAAAAAGTCATCTACTTGAAAATGTTCACCTGGAGGAATAGATGGCTGGCCAGGCTAAGGCAGGAAGGCAAGTAGTGAAAATTCATTATGGAAAAGGTTGGACTTACAGAGAAGAAGTTGGGTTAGTCAAACTCACTGATAAAGCACCTCCAGGTCAGTGCTCCAGGCATGGGATAAACCATGGGAGGACAGGAATCAGACAGGAAGTCAGGGAGGGAAGTGATGTGGCAGCAGTGTTGGGAGGAAAACTGAGATAAAGTAAAATAAGCTGGAGTCAGAAAACGTAACTGCTTTTGTAAGACAGTGGAAAACCCTTGCAGAAGGCAAAAGAAAAAAAGTACAAGGCATGTTACAGCCTGTTTCCTTGCCTATCTGCAATGTACCTCAAGGCAGAAATAAGAGTCAGGATCACAAAACATCATTGTAGTCTGCTGGTAGGTGACAACACACCACTGCTGTGAGTATTTAGTTGGCTGAAGTAGAAGAGGTGAGTGGTAATATCACTATATATATAGCACTATATAGTGGAGGTTTTTTTCCAGTTTGTGTGAAGAATTTGCTATAAATCAACAAAATATCCTATTAAAAGAATATTATTCGTTTTACAAATTCAAACAGTGCAAAATAAAGGTCAGGAAGTGATAATAAGAAGGCTTACTGTGCAGAATTTTAGTATCTTTAGGTTATGTATGCTGTGATCCAGTCTTTGATCAAATATTTACAGACTACCTTTCCACCGGTCCTCTGCCTTAATATGCTTGAAAAATGTATAAAACAGTGTGGGAAATTGGATGCAGTGCAATTGCCCCAGTGTAGTAGTGGCTTTTGCTGCTTCTGACACAGAAATGCTGTACAGTACTGGATTAGTTATTTACAGACTTTATGAAGATGGCTATTCTTTCCCAGGGTTTCTTGTATGCTTCAGGCATCTTCTGTAGAAAGACTGAGTGTTGAAGCTGAAACAGAAGTTCAAGCTTTGGACCTGTCAAATAATAGTGTGTGCCATCAAAATCAGCATGTTGCATGGTAATGCACTGACTTGGAGAAGGGGGATGGAAAGCAGGCAGTCCTTTATGTAGTACTGGAACTCCTGCTGGGAGCTTGTAAAATATCAGCCTTGTGGATCCTCATTCCCCAGAAGTTCTCTTATTTTAGGCTCTACTCTTTGCAGACATTTAACTGGGGAAGTATTCTTTTCATTCCCAGCCTAGCTCAAAGAATTTTTTCCTTCACTCAGATCAGTACTGATAGTCTGTACTGACAGTCTGTACTGACAGTACAAAGCAGCATCAGGAATGTCCTGAGTCTTAGTACTGACTTCTAAAAGAAGCTTCAAGGTTATGTTCCATTTTGGAAAAAAGAATCCCCAGGAATGAGGATTTCCTGCATTTCTATTCTGAATATAAATTTTACTGGTAATTACTCTGAAGAATCAGACATTTCTGAAAATTAACCCTCCAGAATTATTCATAACTTGTGATTATTCTTTGTAATTCAATTTTCTCTTTGGAATATATTAGTAATTCTAGCTTCTCACCTAACTGGGATGTTTCAAAGAGAAAAATATTTTTTTTTGCATATGCCACTAAAGTAAGCTCCACAAAATAGCCCATAAATATTTTATGCATTCTGTTTTCAGAGAAAGATTAGAGCCATGTGTTCTAAATGAGATGTGAAACACGTATTTGACAATGAAGAGAAAGTAAATTATTTAATGGCTTCGTATCAGTTGACAGCGTATGGAGCTGCATACTGAATGAGACAGCAGCCCTAAAAGAACAGCTAAATTGTATGTTCCTGAATATGCTCTCTTAAAATACAGATCGCAAAAGATTTGGTTTAGGGGAGCTATTTTGGCATTTCATAATTTATTAGCATTAGCTTTGCAGCCAATAGTATTCTCCACTACCACAAGTTTTATAGATATATAATTAAATCTGGACTCAGATCACATCAGTTCTTTTCTAGTATCTGTTGCAGGTCTTCACAGAGTCCTGGAAAAGGATTTTTTTTCTCTACCTACATTTTCCCTTCTATAAAATGAAAATAATAGGGTAGTTTCCCTAAATCACTGGGGGGGGGCAAAGAAAAAATCCCTTTAATTTCAGCAAATACTAAATTCTAAATTTGTGCTGGATATTCTTGTTGCTTTGTTTGTTTGTTTATTGGTTTGTTTTTGTCCAGACTATCTATAATTACTTAGTTCTGGTCTAGGTATTTAAAACTGGTATTTATGACAAAATTTTTGTTCTTGTTAAGGAAAAACAGTATTTGTTTTGGTTGTTTTAGTTTGCTCTGAAAGGGCTTCCTGACTGCACAAATATGAGATGTGGGGAGATTGGTTGCTCTCTTCTCCTTGAACAGTCATTGGCACGTGGACAGAGATCTGTGTGATTAATTCCTACATCTGGTACAATTTAAAAATTCCTTTATGAATATATACATACATATTTGCTATATATATATATATATATATGTGTATATATATATATATATATATATAGCAAATATAGCTCCCCAGAACTGCTTTTTTTAAACTAAATCCCTCCTTCCTTCCAGATTTTTTACTCATCCAACTTTGTGTAGCCAGGCCACTGATGTACCCTTCACTTATGATCACGTTTGTGAGCAGCAGTTGTAACTGCAGCAGAGAAGGCTATTTCTTAGACTTCTGAAAATACTTTGTTGGTTTCTATTATTTTAATAATTGTTTCATCAATTACTTAAGGTAGTAAAAAGGTTCTGTTCTTGATATATTAATATCAAATACTTTTCTCTGGGAAATAAATGTACCTCTTTTTGAGAACTCGTACCTTATCACCCAATACAGGTCTGCATTGTTGTACATAGCACATAAAACAGTGAAGTGAGCACCATTCTTTGGAATGATTTAATAGACAAACCAGAATTAATTTCAAAGAGACATACACCAACAATGTGATAATCTGAAATAGGAATAGCCACAAATAACTGGATTTACAGGATTATAAGGGAGTCTCAATCAGCTTATAATGCTACACACACCTATCGACTGACAGTTTGCTTTTGTAATGGAATCAGTTAAAAATAGACTTGGGATTTGACTTATTGGAAACCAATGCTGCCACTGAATATTCAGTATAAAATTAATGTTCTTGAGAACTTTTTTAAAATAGTATCTAGCTCATAAGGTTTTGGGTAGATAGTACAGTCTTGTTTCTATCTGTCCCAGTTTGAAACTGGACACTGTAATTAAGCTTGTTTTGATGTAAAGAGAAATGTTTGCTTGTCAATACTGCTACATGTTTTAACACGCGAGATGTTTGAACTAAATTGAAGGAAAAGGTAAATTTCTCTAAAAGCCTAGAAGAAATCTGCAATTTTGAACAGATTTTTTCTCCAAGAATGTAGAGTATGTGGTTAAATCTTATTCATCTGAAAATCAGCCCCAATTCGCTTAGTTAATTCTTTATATGGATGCAAGCCATTTGCAGAAACTGAACCAGCTTTGTGCTTCTGCTGCGTTTCTTTGTCAAAAGAGCCCAAACCTTTTTCTGTGTATGTTACATTTGTTATAACCTTGCCTCATGCTGTATGCTTTGTATAAAACCTGATTGTGTTGGCTTTTTCCATTCTTTGCTTCATTAATGCTCTCCCTTTCCAGATGTTTTAGGTATGTATACAAGCTTGCAAATTACTTTTCCTGCTGTTTTGTGTTCAGTGCTTTATTGTACCTGACAGAACCATCGTGTGTTTCTCGCATCTGGCTCACTGACAGACAAAAGCCAATCCTGTACTGTGTTGCTAAGTCTTTGTTTTAGAAAAACTT
Source organism: Lonchura striata (assembly GCF_050655825.1). NCBI lineage: Eukaryota > Metazoa > Chordata > Aves > Passeriformes > Estrildidae > Lonchura > Lonchura striata. Next base: position 20,026,944 of record NC_140704.1, on the reverse strand, counting down.
GCTGGTTTTCCTTATTTATTTTCAAGTAATTCTAAACATAAAGTTGACATTGACAAGTAAACACTACAGATTAGGTATTATTGTGTATTTCTGAGATGTGTGCAGCTAATCTGCGTGCTCTAACACAGACGTGTGACCGTGTTTGTAAAACGTGTCATTGTCTTTATGGAAAATTGATTGCCACCACGTGCCTGGGAGTGTTTATTTGCTTTCCATGTGCATATGCAGTAACCTGTCAGGCATTACATGCCTGTTTGCATGTGCAATTGAGCACCTACCTTTGGAAGGCTTTCTCTAAAAAGTGTATAGCGCTTCCATTCACATCATTAGGTTGATAACCATAAAGTTTTGTCTTCTGAAAATGAAATATAAATGCTTGAAGAGATAGTTGTGGATTAGCTGTGCGAATTTCAGCCCTGTGGATTTTTTTTTCCCTTGATATTTGTGTGAGAAGGCAATTGAATGCTTGAAACTATGGTAACAATTTATTTATTAAATAGATACAAATGTGTGTGTATATATATATATATATATATATATATATACGCACACACTTAAATACTGTTTATTTTATACTATATATATATGATATTACTATGTAGTCTCCATGTCTGGTAATTTAATGACAATTGTGCTATAGGATAAGTTTCCATTAAAGGCTTCCTCAACTATAAATCAAAGATAAATTTAAAAGAGTGCTAGCTAGGCCTCATAAAAATCCTTCATTTCTTACAGAGGCCAAGGAAAAGGAATGCAAACTTTGGACCTAACCAAGAGTGCATTTCCTTCCCAAACACTCAGAGATCTAATATAGTTCAAAGAAAATAAAGGAGATGTTCAATGTGTTATGGAAAATCCTGATTGTTCCTTTATAATTTTATATTCAAGATAGCTGTGACCATAACTATATATCAAGATAACAAATGCCCATAACTCTCACTCTCAAATGTTAAATATGTTAACCTGGTAAACCTGAACCTGCCTTGAACCAGATGCAGTAAAACAGCAGCTAAGAGCTTTTGGGTTTTCATGAGGATGTAGCTATCCTTCTTTTTGCCCACAAATGGGGAAAGAGTAGCATGAATTTAGTGAACCTGTTATAATTTATCAATCTGACATGTCCCAAAATATTCTTTTATGCTGCTGAGATAGTATTTTCTTGACATCTAAGGTCAGACTTTCCCTTATGAATTCTTTAGGTAGTTGTGTATTGGAAGTTTGTTACTAACTTTCCAATATTCTAACTTGCAAATAAGGTTTTGATACAGTATAGGCAAAGCATTTGAATGAAATTTCCTGAGTGTTTTTAAAGGGTATATGGAGGAAAAAAAATTCTTGATTTCTGTAAATTAGAAATAACTCTTAGCAAATTTTTCTTATATTTTCTCATTCTACTATGCAGAAATATGTGTGATTGATAATTACATTGAAACAAAACATGTGCTTGAAACAAAGTAGTGTAGCAATGTGTTAGAATAATTTCTAAGGTTATGGAGATCTGTGGATACTTATGGATACTTGGATAGGTGAATAATATATTTTTAGCTAGTTAGATGTTTGTTTAATAGTACAGTTTGCATCCCTTAAAGCTATTCATACTGTAGGTTAAATGGATCCAGGTTTTTTTCTTTCTCCTGGCTGGTGGAACTGATTAAAGTTGGTGTCTGTGTCCCCATTTTAGCCAAGACTAAAAGTTTGCATTATTCAACCAGAGCTCAAGTCTGAGTTCAGTTCTGTTCCCTGCTAAGAGAGGCATGGACTCATCATTCCCATCACCATGACAGGGCTATGATCACCTTTACGATGGCTGTTGGTTGGTCCTGCTGAGTCTTACGCACTTTGCATAATAAATTAAACTTTCCCTGGAGAAGGAACTGGAATCCATGTGTTTCGCCTCCCACTCTGAGCATCAGGCTGCAGAGTCAGTATCTCTCCCACTCAGTGAATGCGCAAATGTTTGGTGAGTGGCACACTGTCAGCAGGAGGGGTTAAATAGCCAGGGATGGAGTAGTTCCACATCCTGTCTGTGAGAAAGGCTGAACATTTTTATTTATGTTTGTTCTGATAAAAACCAACAGAGCAAGGGAACGCTTACTTGGTGCCTATGTAGGGACTGGATTTGTAAAAACTATAGCATTGAGTAATGAGGCATAATGCAAAAATACCCAAGTTATTGCCAGCCTGACAGATGATATCCATTCTGAACTATGCAGAGATGCTTGATCCCCTGGACAAATAAATATTAGACTGCTTCTTTGCTCAGTTTTCCTATTGCAATTACTACTTAACAGAGTGTGAGGGAGCCTGATGGTAGGAGCAGTGCTGTGCTTCTGCATGGCACCTTCTGAAGCTGCTGTAGTTCTTCATGGCACAGTCATTTCAGTCCACCCTTGTGCAGCACTCAGCCACTTGTGTTACTGCTGCAATCTGCTGCTTTCAGTCTTTTCCATTTATAGGCCATTAAAATTTACTTCCAGTTTAAACTTGGCATGAGAAGCATCATTCCATGAATGCTATTGTTTTGCTAGCCCAGAGAAATGAGGCAGGAAGTAGACATCTTTATGTGCCATTTAGTATTTTTAAATGACACTATCCGTTTTATATTTTCACATAATTACAGTGCTGCATTTCAGGAGATGTTAGTCCATTATAAATAGATCTTGGTTTTGTTGAGGTTTCCAAACATGACACTGTTTCTGTCAATACCACTTGGACGTGTGTGTACATTAAAAGCCATCTGAATTCTGCCTAAACTCAGCCTCAGCAGGCAGGAGGAGGAAAACCCTGCGTTCCTGCAGCACCTCACCCCACAGTTCCCCTTCAGCAGAGCCCAGACAGGAGCTCCAGGCAGAGCAGCAGACATGCTTCTCTCCTTTCTGCCTTATCCCTTGCAAGAGCCCCATCTGTTAGGCATGAGTAACACATGCAGCCACTTTTCCTGGAAAATATTGTCATCCTCCCACTCCCACCCTCCCCTTTTTACGTAACAAGCTTGTGGCTAAGCTATTTGGTGGAGGCCAGGGAAATCTAAGTATATTTGCAAAACTACATTTAGGTTAGACATTTGATTGAAACACCTGCAATCTAGGCATCTTTTGACCAGTTGCCTGAGGGCTAAACTAAAACATTTATTCCCTCTTGCTTATGTTTTTCAAGATTTTTTTTGCTTCTTAGCTGGATATGCAGGAGCAGAGGCACAAAGCATTCTGCTCCCCAGCACTGGAACACCCCGTGGTGAGAGGTGGGTCGTGGAATCCTGCCTGGAGACTGGGGGACTGAACCTCCCTGCCTGGGGAAGCACTGGAGACTGCCCAGCCCAAGCCCCTGCTGGCTCCCTGCCTGCCCAGAGCAGCATTGCTGCTCCAGGGGTGGAAAGAGGAGGGTGAAAAGAGGCCAAACACATATATACCTGTGGAGTTTCTTCTTAGCTTCCTCTGCTGTGCTCAAACCCCTTGTAGCTTATTGGATCACCCTGGTAGTGTCTTGGCCTTGTTGCTTTGTTTCCCGGGAGCACAGATCCCTGGAGCAGCCCAGGATAGCCTGCTGCGCCCTGCATTCTGCTTACAGCAGCACCCCATGGAGACACTGGTGATTTTTCACTCAATATGAAGCATGTGTATGCACACACATGCTCACAAATGAAAATTTAAAATTTTAATTCTGCCAGTCAAGCTTATGATTTTGTTATTAGTGGCTGGTGCAGGCACAGGTCAACAATTATCACTTCTTTTTTTTTTTCTTTTTAAGTTTTCTTGGATTTCAGATATGACCTTTACTCATTTCTAGCAGGTTTGCGGGGTTTTGTTTGTTTGTTTGTTTTTTGGTTTTTTTTGTGCAAGACCTTCTTGGTGGTTTTAAGGCACTGGGATAAAAACTACATTTTTTTTATCTTTCTCCTTTGTTACGGAAATCCAGATGTTGCCTTAAACTTCTCATTAATTATAGTAATGGAATTTAGTGGTTAATTATTTTTAAGTAATTATGTTTGTATAAAATGATTAGCATAAAATATGATGGCTACAGATAGCTGTTCTCCTTAATTTATATAATTATTTCAAAGATGTTGCTAAGATGTTGCTAATCATTTTCTATTGCATAGATTGACAGAGTTGTGTTCTTTCATTCCATATGTCTGTAATATCAGCAGCCCTGTTTAAAAAAAATATGTTTTGTCTCTGTCCCTGTTGCAGTTGAAATCATAATTTACCGATCTGTTTCAATGAACAAACAGAGCCACCTTGTCTCCACAGACAGGAGACAAGGTCAAATTTAATAGGCTATAAAAGTCATCCTGTGCCCAGTTGAGAGTATGTGAATTTCACTGCTCTTTGTGAAGATCAAAATTTCTTTGCTGCCTCTAAGCAGCAGCTTGTGCTTCACTTGGGCCTTTGCAGGCCAGATGCATGTCCATTGTGCATCTCATCCCTCTCATGGAACTGCTATTTCATCAGGGTCTTGCTGAAACAAATTGCTGACGTAGCCACTGCTCTGTCAAGCTGTGTCCTGGTGTCTCCTGGCTGCCACGGATGAGCCCAGGTTTGCAGGAGGGTTGTTTCTCCAGCTGTGTATCACTGAGATTGTTCCTGTCCCATAGCATTACATCAGTGGCCCTAAGTTCCACCACAGTTCATCATGCCAGTAGTGAATTGACAGAGTTAAAGTGTTGTTGTATCCTTGCCTGTATTTTAGGTGAGATTATTGTAGTGAACTGGGAAAGATTTTTTTTCTTGGAATTCACTTGTGAAGTCCAATTGGTGTAAAGAATAATTATCTGCACCCATAATGGGATAAGTGATTTACTTGTCCTCTCATTGCACAGAATTTCTATTCAAGGCATAGTAGTGATATTGATAATTAATATTTGGAAGTAAGTTTAAATGTGCTATATTTAAAATTCTCTGGGAGATGTATACTTACTGTTTCTTAGAGCTGACTCCTTATTGTATGGAATAAATAGTTGAGTGCTCCTGTAATTTAAAATATGTTCACTTTCTGGTTACAAAGGAGACCATATTAAATAGATTGTAAGGGTCACTTTAAAATTTGGTAGTTGATTTCTGGGTTTAAGTGTTGTAGCTGGGTTGTCTGCATTTCATAATGATCATCACAGTAATTGTAATTATTTTTATGCCTTTCATTATGATTGGCAAATAGAATTTATTGGAGTTTAGTGATATAACTTCACTCTTATGCCTCTCCAGTACATAAGAAGGGACATTATTATAAATAGATGGTATTCATGGAGGTGGAAACATTGCAAAGCTATTACTGTGCTGCTTTGAAGAAACCCTACTGTCACTGTTCTCAGCTCCCTATTTTAACTACCAGTGACATTTGTGTTACTATCCCCACATGACTTTTTGAGTTATTTGCTTACTTTGGGCAAAAGTTTGAGAGATAATTCATGTTGAATATCTTGTTGTGGAGGAATTTTTACAGGTAGAGAATTTGGTTTTTGAGATATTGCTAAAGAAAAATGAAAACCAAAGCAGTAGTAGTGGATAAAGCCTTTGTCATCTAAAAAGAGAAGCTCATATTATTTAATTGCAACAATCTTGTAAGTTGGAATTCAAACAAGATTTCAAGCAAAGTGAAAGTTTTTCCAGAAGCTGAAGAAGTACTCTAAGGAGCAGGAGATCAGAACCTCTTCAGTTATCCCTGTGGCATTTTCCCATCCATTCCTGACTGAAGAGGTAGAGGCTCATGTATTCATTCACCAGTCATGCAGTAGAGTTCCTTAAACTTTTCTCCTATACTCAAGTTAAGAAAAATAGGTACTGAAATACATTTTAATTGGCAAAAAAGATCTCTCTCCATCTTCAGACTCAAGTGGAAACTATTGGTTCATAGGACCATAATTACCTGCAGTTACTGCTGTGGGTGTGTTTCACAATAGAACATACCCTGAGGTAAACTCTGCCCTGGCAGAGGGCATTTCAAAAAGTATAGCAGGAAATCTAGTGCACAGAGATATATTCTCTACTGGCAAAGTGCTGCAAGCAGTGTAGAAAATACTGCTTCCCAGACAAAATTACAATAAATTGGCAGACAGATTTTGCTGGTTATAAATTGTCTTGAACAAGAGTTTTTTAGCAATTTGAAATGGTCTTAATACATTAACTAATATTCTTATACTGACTGAAGTGTTGAGCCTTGTTTGAAATTGCAGGAAAGCATCTAAACTCATCATCAGAACAGTGTGACAAATTATCTCTGATACGTTTATTCTAGTTGTCATTTGAACTTAAATTAGGAATAGATTATTGAGTATCTTCTACTAAAACTCTAAGACAGTGGTATTCAGTAATTTCAGCAGTATCTCTATGCAACAAAGTTGTAGAAAATATAACTGTGAATGTGTCAAGGACCATCAGAACTTCTGTCTTAAAAAATGTGCTCCCAATTCAGACTGCAGTGGGACCACAGTGGTTTTATTGACCAGCAGCAAAGCATGCATCAATGTTTTCCATACCACACCGTGCACATCTCACAGTGTTCACTGCTGTAAAAGACTGATTGTATGTGCTCACCCAAAACTGCACATAATCACAAACAGTTGGAAGTGATCTCTAATTAATCCAAACCAATGTCCACCTCCTCCAATAAAGGATATCATATATTTATTTTCTGATGACCATTTAGATGTTACTTTGTTTATAAAATGACCATAGCAATCGCCTATTGATTTGGAACCAAAATACTAGCTGGGATGCCTTGCTCTCTCAGAAATTTTGCAACCTCTAAAAACCTCTAGTATCTGATTTATTCAGTTGCTAATCTAAGATAGAAAAAATCAATATCATCATATATCTCGAAAGAGACCATTTGATGTAGAAAACTCTCTCTCTAGCCACATCAGATAAGTTGTGTTTTCAAGCAAAAGTTAAGCTTTTGCCAGCATAATAGCTAAGAGGTCAATAATGTAATTTCAGGAAACTCACTATTACATTTTTGGTACCTCTTCTTGACCTTTAAGTCTCTGTTGGTTGTCTTCTAATATTTTCTCTGAATGGGTAGATATCTAATTTAGTTTTGCTTCATGAAGCATGCACAACCTTTAAAGGAAAACCTATATGAATTAATCTTGTCTGGCCCAGTGACTTCTTTTATAGACTTTCATAAATCACCCAGCTTCTCTAATTCCTCTGTGAAATCAGCCAATGTCAAGATTTGAGCAGGAAAATGTGATTTCATTTTAAAGATGATTTTGCTATTATAAGATGTAGTTTTGTTTCATTGGAGAATGAAGACAGTTTCTACACCACTTGTGAAAGCGGATGCAGCCCATCTGTCTTGGAGAGGCTTGCCCTGAAAAGTACTGCCAATCAGACAGGGGCTGAGGAGCTGGGAGCATGACTACCAGAAGAAAAGATTCTTTTCCTCTGGGAAAGTCAGCTTTCCACAGCTCCTGGTATTGTTAGAATACCATAGCATTATTTGGATTATTCAGTTATTTTCTCTTATAAACGTGTTTTACACATAATAGCCAAATTCTTAACATGGTACCATACTGAGGCCAGTAGAACAAAACCTGTTTTCCAGATCTTTGATAAGTTGAAGTAAATGGGAAAACAGTAATTTCTACTGTTACAGTAATCAGTATTTCCTAATGCCTATCTCAGGCACTCCAGCTTGAGCAAGCTGGTTACTGGGTAAGGGTGAAGTCTGAGCTGACACTATTTACATGTAGCAGACTTGTGCCATATTCAGGTTGCTGTTTGATGCAGCAAGTATTCGTGCCCCTTTTTCTTACATTCATGGTCTGGGGTCATGTAAGATGGTGTTACCAGTATCTCTGCATCCTGGAACAGCAGGAATTGGTGAGGCAGAGAGGCAGGCAGTGCCTGCAAGGGCAGCAGAGCAGGGATGAAACACCCTAATTAATGCTGAATTCATTACCCTGCTGTGCCAGGGATGTGCAGGGATAACAATTCCTGCGACCAGAGAAGGAGCAACACACCAGTCTGCTATACTGTCACATTTCTTAAAGCTAATCACCTCTTAGTATTTTCTCTGATTTTCTACTTTGCAGCTGAAGTTCAAAGTGAAATTGAACGGATTTTTGAATTGGCCAGGACACTGCAGTTGGTAGTGCTTGATGCTGATACCATTAACCACCCAGCCCAACTGAGCAAAACCTCTCTGGCTCCCATTATAGTATACGTAAAGATTTCTTCTCCTAAGGTAAATATTTTAGATACCTTCATGTTCTTTCTGGTTTTTGGACTTGTTATTTGTTTGTTTGTTTGTTTGTTTTGGGGGGAGACCTTATGCAGATATTCACATGTCCTCATTTAGGTTCAGAGCTATATATAGTTATTGCTTCCCTTTGGATAGTGAACCATTAATAATCAAAAAAGTATTTGACCTCTAGTATTAACCAAAACCTATTTTGGAAAAGATGCTGTAGCTCCAATGAGTTTTTGCATTGTAATTCCACTTTCAGTATCAATTACATAAGTAGTGGTCATGATTTGTTAAATCAAACTAATATGGAAATGAAAGAATGATTTTCAGTGAATGAGTATCAGACTGATTGCAAAACTTTAACATCTGATAATATACACTTTCACTGTGTGTAAAAAAAATGCACAGACCTTGTGCAAAGGCATTTGAATAAGAAAAAATAATTTGTGGAAAGAGCACTCAGGAAATCAATTTTAAAAATTCAACTTATGATAAAACAAAACCAGAAGCAGCAGAAAAAAGACAGGAGTGGAACTTTTAGTGCTTTGTAAAGGAAAGGAGATATTTGGATGTAAATGAAAATTAGCACATCCTGGATGAAGAAACATGGAAAATGTTCTTGAGGTCATCAAATGAAGAATTTGCTCTGCTCATGTGAGCAATTTCAAATGTAAACATTTTAAGTGGTTATATATGTATATTAAATCTGAGTCTGCTCACTTTTTTTAATGTCTTATTTTTAACAGGTTTTACAGAGGTTGATAAAATCTCGAGGGAAATCTCAGGCCAAACACCTTAATGTTCAGATGGTAGCAGCTGATAAACTGGCACAGTGTCCACCCGTGAGTTACTGTTAATTTATGTCTTGTCTCTGAAAGGTGCCTTTCTTTTCAAGCACGAAGTTAATTACATAATTTTCGGGAATGTTTGCCCTCTTCTGGCCACATTTAACTACTGCTTTTTGCAGAACACCTCCTGAGGTCTCGGGGTTCTGCTTTAGGGTGCAGGGGAAAAAGAGTACTAGTCACAGTCAGTTATTAGGATATGTGCCGGTACAGTCAGTGCTTCAGTAAACGGAACATTTGCTTTACTTGGGGAATTATTGGTTGAAAAATGAACCCTCTTAGTGGCTGTCCTCTATCTCTGGTGGTTTAGAGCTCCTCTGGGGCATCTGTCAACATGGCCCAACAGTGCTAATGTTCTTGGTCAGGGTTTTGCCAAAGAGCTGAGTGCTACTGCATAGCTGACAGCTCTGCAGCTCTTCTTCAGATGTGCAGTGAACCAAATTCTCTCAATTTCCACCTATAAAGTGGAGGTGATGACACCCCAACTGTGTTTTAAACCTGGCATGCATTGCTGCCTGCGTACTCAGCTGCCAAGTGTATGGGTAAAGAACCAGTTCAGTTCCAGATATAATTTGCCATAGTTACAGAGCTGAGTGAAGGGAATGTCTTCATCATTTAAGTTCAAGCTTCTCAGTTAACCAATGCTCAGGTGCTCAGGAAGTCACTGAAGAATGCTGGAGACCTGCATAGGCCCTCAAAGCTGCCTTCTGACCAGGGAGGAAATGGATAAAAGTCACCTCCTAACTTTAGGAGACTAAAATTAGACTGTATGACTAATCTCTTACCTAATATTTGTATGACACTTGGAAACTGAATGATCTGTATTCTTATGGTTGTTAGTCATTGGTCTTAGTTACCTTAGTTTTCTCTTAGTTACTCTACAAGGGGACTGAATCCCTTTATTGATATCCCATTTTTTCAATAGTTAATTGTTCAATATTTATCCCTTCTTTCTATTTATCCCTTCTTTCTGTGTATTGAAGATTTGTTCAAGCTAATTCTTCCTGTCTTCTTTGACTGTGCATTACTATGTGGAAGTCCAAGTGTAATATTAGTGCTAGTTATGATTATCATCTTTTGTATCTACTGCATTCAGAAAAACAAACAAACAAACAAAGAAGGTAAAATATCTTAATACAAGTACTAAAAATGTGGTTCATTTTTGATTAATGGAAAGCATGATCAATGCCTCTAGCTGATCTCCCTTTACCTGGTCATTATTCTCACTAAAACCTTTTCTTTATCAGGAAATGTTTGATGTAATTCTTGATGAGAACCAGCTTGAAGATGCTTGTGAGCACCTTGCTGACTATCTGGAAGCCTACTGGAAGGCCACACATCCACCTAGCAGCAATCCTCCTAACCAGCTTCTCACTCGCACACTTGCAACAGCCACTCTTCCTATTAGCCCGGGTCCAAATATTAATTTACAGGTACAGTTTTTATGCCATCTCTTATTTTTCTTCTGTCAACTTCTTCTCCGTCCAAAGCACAGAGTTAGACTTATTCTAGAATATGCTGCATATGTTTTCCAGCTGTGATAGATTGAGAGCTTTTTCAGCAGACATTCACCCATTTTCAGTATAAAAGGCAAATGCAAGCATGTTACTGTTATTGCTATTGTAGCCATAGTAGCATGTGTTTGTGTATTGACTAGGGGGCTGGTTTTGATTCCAAGGACTAAGCTGGCCTGACTTAAAACATATGTTGATGTGAAATGGAATACTTCAGGTTTTATTGTGCTCAGGACACTGCTGTGCCAGTAATATGTGTACCAGCCACAAGCATTTTTCTAGCTGGCCATGTGTAATCCAACAAGAGAAATAAAGCAAGACTGAGACTGTGCACATTCCAGCCTCTGGTACCTTCCTGACTGATGGGCACACTATGGCTAATAGGTAAATCCTGGCCCCAGAGGCCCTGCATGACAAACTGGGTTATGTACAGGGCAGATCCACAAATGTTTGAGGGAAATCTGTTCCTGTCTTCCCACAAGCTGTAGAGTTATAGAGGTTGAGGATTACTGATTATATTAGTAAAGACTCAAGGTCAAAGTGGCCCTTCCAGTGTTTCCTTTGTTCTTTTATTCATTGGCCATTGCTGTGAAAAGTACAGACTTCCTTCAAGCCAAACCCTTACGTCAAATCCAAGTCCTGCTGCATTGCACGTTGTGCAGAAAGACCTTGAGAGAGGCTCTGTGTTCTGAACAGCGAGAACACTCCAGTGAGCTGGCAAAAGCAGGCTTTATTCCTGCCTCTGCATTGATGTACCTGTTGATATGGGCATAGCATGTCCCCTCTCTTCTCCTTTGACTTTTGGTTTGTAAAAATTTATTGAGATGTTCAGCGTAAGGCAATGCTTTCCTTTGGATGTGTGTTACATGATATAAAATGAAGTGTTTAAACTACTTCACCTCTTCATTATAAGTAGTGAGTGACTCCTTGAGGCTGAGAAGTACACAGAGGAGGATAAAATAGACCTGTCCTAGATCAAATAAAGGCTTACTACATCTAAATTTCTACCTAAACTCAATATATGCCCATAAATTACATACATACGCAAGTTAGAATTCATAACTTTGGATTAAAAAAACACCTCCTTTTAGAAAATCAAAGGAAAAAATACATCTGCACCCAAGTTAAAATGCAAATAGTTGTGCTCTTCTTTTATGGTTTTGCAAAACAAGTTTTTGTGTCAAATAATTTATTTCTCATTAGAAAACCACAGACTTGACAGGTTTGTTCTTTAATAAGAAAAATTTCGTTAGGCATCTTGAAGGGCATCTCCTTCTCTTGCTTTCAAGCACAGTTTCAGGAAAAGAGATTGTAAGCTATAGCTCATTTCTGCCTTTTTTTCTGTCCTCAGAGCTGAAACACCTTGAAAAAATTGTGAGCTGGAAGAATTTCTGAGTATGAAATTCAGTATTGTTGTGTGTGCAGTCTTGCTAGATAAACTTTCTTTGCTTTGTAAACTTCTAAATTATTTTGCTCAAGTTTTTTGTATTTTTTTTTGAGTGTGGATTATAGCTCACATACTCATTGTATTAACCACATTCTCTGGAGGAACTATGCAGAGTTTTAATAACACTTTTCTGAATGCTGTACTGTCTCCTTACAAACTAACAGATTTTTATTTTAAGGACTAAAAATGTGGGTGTATTTGCAGTTTCAAAGTTTGTTTGTAGGTCTACTAATACAGAAGTGTGAATCAGCAGGGCTCCTTTATGGAGCATGAAACTTTTCTGTTCCTTTGGTTTAATTTTCCTACGATACATCTTCAGCTGACATCTCAAACCTGAGCTTGTCATTGCCTTGACACAGAGTGGGTCTATTTTTTAATGATGATGGCTGAACCCATTCTTTCAACAGTGTTAAGACCCTGTATTTAGAGAATTTAAAGTCTATGCCTTTGCTGTTTTTCTGGACTCCTCTACAGGGAAAAGCCACCAGTTGTTTGGTCTGGGGGAGCTATGTCTGCACTGCAGAGCATTGGAGTCATCCTCCCCTGGGGCCAATGTAGTGCCCCTTTACCATGAAACATATTTTGGGTTTGTGGTTTTTAAGTCCCCAGTGTACATTGTAAGGAGCGATGTGTGTTGCCAGCTGCCAGAGTAGCATTTTTACAGCATGAAGCTGCCTGTGTGCATTGCATGGCACGAGGTGCCTGAAGGTGTGGGGCATCCTGGGACAGTTTGAAATTAAATAGGCAAAGACCTTGTGTTTGTCTGAGGGAGAGCTTCGGAACAAACTTGTGTGGAAATAGTTGGCTAACTCCAAAAGGACTGGAGCAACCTCACACACATAGGGTGCAAGTGATCAGGGACCACTGGAAATAAGGAGCAAGGCAAAACCACTCAATGGACAAAGGCTTCTCTATCCTCTTTCAACACTGTAAAAACTTCTTTCCAAGAACCCCTACTTCTTTGAAAGAACAAACTGAGTACTGAAATAGGATTATCTCAATATTTTTAATTTTAAACAAAAAACCTCATGACATTGGGCCATAAAATTCCTGCACTGAAGAATCTATTCCAAATCAGAGCCCGAATTTGGTTATGAACCAAAAAAGCAGACTCTAATCTAGACTCAGACATTTACCTGCTCAATGTTGCTGTAATATTTAATGGAAGTTAGTGTCAACAAATTTTCCCATAAATCCCAACAGCCCTAACACTATTCTGAAATTGCAGGTATTGGTTCTAAATTTATTCATTGTGTTTCTTCACATGTGCTCATTATAGCACAGAAGATGCATCTGAGCTTGTAAGAGCAGCAGTGTTTCCAATGCAGGTTCAAATTTTGCATTTGTTCTCAAACCACAGCAGTGACAGATTTTATTAGTCATGATTATGTATAGGCACTTGTACTTGACTACATGAGAACTATAGGTTTTCACATGTACACTACGTTTATGTGCCTTAAAACCGGTCATGGTGATGAACTGATGAAAGTTGTGTTTACACATGCAAAGCAGGCATGTTTCTGCTTTGGATTCTTCTGCTTTTCTCTTAATTTAATTTACAATTCACCTCTGTTGAGTCATTCCCTTTCACCTTGATCAGATTTATTCATGTTTACAATTATAATCCTTTCTGGAAAATCAGAATCATCTTGAGAATCACAAAAGCAAGAACAAATAAGAAACTCGATCGCTGTGCCTGTTATCTTGTTCTCATCTATGCAGTTTGTTTCAAATTAGAAACCCATTTTGTCTCTCAGATGTTCACATTATAAAATGTTGTCTAGGAAAATTAAGATTCGTCAAATTTACCAAATTGCTGAATTGAAATATGATGCTTTTTATAAGTTTCCAAGTAAATACAGATTATTTTCCTTTCCAGTTTCCTGTAATTTTACTTTTTGGGTTGCTAGGAAACCCACCTGCCAGGATCTGTGGCTGAAGGACAAAATTTCCTCCTTCCCCTAGCTCTTTTCCACAAAACAGAAAGAGAGAAAGAAGATATGTCCATGAACTGCCCTGGGGGCAATCCTTATTTTTAGACAATTCTGAACATAGAAGGTCAAACTTAAGACTAACTTTGGTATTGAGAACAGTCTCACAAACAAATGCCTGTATAACTCGGGTAAAATCTACATTAATTTTGTGGCAGCAGAGATGATTTTGTCTTGACGTTCTTCATCTGATTTGAGAAGCATAATTCAATTTCAATATTGCTATTAAAATTTTTGCAATTAAGCCTGAAAAGTCCATAGCTGCGGTTTGGCAATAAAAGCAGGTTAATGTAATAAAACCCCCAAATGAGGTAAATAATGCCACTTGTTCATTTTGCAGTGATTTCAAAGCATTAATGCGAGTGAAGAGTAGGTTTATTGCCTGGTAATTTTTATTTCAGTCCTTTAATAGCAGTGGTGTGTTAGGAAATTTTGTATGTGATAATATCACTCTCCTCCTGCTTTTCTTGGCAATGGGCTGTATTCTCGAGCTCTTAAAATTATGAGGTCAATGTTTAATTTTTCATAACCAAGAAGAAATCAAATTATTGCTGAGAAAACAGAAGGTCAGTGATACTATTAGTATCATAATACAAACTTTATTCATACCAAATTCAATTGCATTTTTTTTCCTTAAAAAAAAACTTACTCTATAAGAGCCAAGGATTTGTACTTTGGTTATTTGCTGGAATCCACCTCCTCAGCCCTCTAAAATCACTTTCCCATAGCAGCTGTTTCCAGACACGCATCTGTAAACTCTCAAATTATATATGCCCTATCCTGGCATGATATTTCCTCTCAATTTCTCTGCAGTTTGTCCTGTTTCTGCATGCTCTCTTTTTCTTTGGAGGGTGGTGACAATTATTGCTAACTGGAGTAGTCCAAAACATCACAAGAAATGAGAAAGTGCCACAGAATAACCCAAGTGCCACCCTAAATTCTGATGAGAGTAAAAAGAATTGTTTGTATTATAATACTGAGTTTTCAGTAAAAGTGGAATACTAATGGTTTCTTTCCTAGTTTAGATTCAAAGTGGATTATTTTGTACTTGAAATTTTATTGGTTTCATGGTACTTTCTAGTTGAATTTGATATTGGGGGAAACTTTTCAATGTGTACCTCATGACCTTACTGCTGGTTCTGGTAGCAGGGATCTCAAGGAGAGCAGAGGAATGACCATTCGGTCCCTGAGCGCAGTGGTTCCCACATTGAAGAGGAAGCGCGGGTCGAACCCATCAAGAAATCCCAGCACCGCTCTTCCTCCAGCCAGCACCACAACCACCGCAGTGGTGTCAGAGGCCTTCACAGGCAAGAAACTTTTGACTCAGAAACACAAGACAGCAGAGATTCAGCTTACGTAGAGCCAAAGGAGGACTACTCACATGAGCACGGTGACCACTATGATTCTCACAGGGATCATAATCACAGAGACGAGTCCCATGGGATCAGTGAACACAGACACAGAGAGTCCCGGCATCGCTCAAAGGAGAGGGACCGCGAGCAGGACCACAATGAATGCAACAAACAGCGCAGTCGTCATAAATCAAGGGACCAATATTGTGACAAGGATGGGGAAGCGATATCGAAAAAACGTAACGATGCAGGAGAGTGGAACAGGGATGTTTACATCCGTCAGTAACTTTTGCCTCTGGCAGTCTTGTGTTTCTTTGAAGTCTTGTAACAATGCCCCTTGAAAATATCTTGGGTTCTTCTTTGCAGAACATATGGTATCCTTCTGTATGCTGATTTGTATTGCTGTTGCTTGCATAGCAATAGCATGAAATAGAATATTCATATACTTATTTTTTTGGTTAGTGCTATATGAATTAGTGTAGTACAACTGAAGAGTTCCTGATGTTGTACTATGACATTTTTCAAGCTGTTTTTGGTAGCTGCCACTTGAACAATATCTGTTGCCATCGAGGTGTTGTTAGTGTTTTTTAAAAAAAGGTACATTTGATGTTTAATAACTTCCCATGTATTCAGTAAGCCAGGATCAGCACATAAAAAAATCTAAAACTTTTTGTCTGCTCTGATTTTTAATTTGTATGCACTTGATTTGCATATTGATTTAAGCACCACTCTGTTGCTTGTACCTCTGGTGGTCTCCGTATGAAGACAGAATTCAGTCTTGCCTTACACACAGGGGATCATGGAGTCAAAATCTATTTTCTATGTACTGGTACTGTGTACTGTATATACAGTTTATAAATGTTATTTCTGCAGACACCTTCTTACTATATACATTTGATCACACTGTTTTAGAGTCCTAATGCCAAGTCAGCAGATTTGCTTTTGAATTACTGGCAACTGGAACTAGCCTCACTTAGGAAATCTGTAACAGTGTTCAATCTAAATACTTTTTCTTCTGTAGCAGAAACCTTATACTTATTGTAAATATGGATGAGTGCTTGAGATAAAGGGTGTAACTCTTATACCTTACGCTGTCCTTGCAAACCAAATTTTGCATTTTAAAGTCAAGGTAAAGATAATGATAATTATTCTTCTCTGTCCAGGTCACAATATTGCAATGGGCACAGCTTAATTTTTGTTCTACTGTCAGTAAACAGAGCACACATGTTGGAGGTGTGTATGTGAGTGGGTGGGTGGTGGATTGACGTTTGTGTGAGTGTGCACGTTAGGCAGCAAACTGTGAGAATCTACTGAAGAAAACAAAGGTTACTCAAAAGCCCAAAAAGTCTATTTCTACATTCTCTCTCTTAATTTAAAAATCCAAATTGCATTCAGGAAATATGAGAGAATTTACTGACCCAGGTAATTGGGAAAGCATAAATCTGCTGGCTCTTTGTTGAGACTTCAGGAGAGTAAAACCAGGCAAATGTTACTGTGAGTTTCACTGGAGATGTAAAATCTTTGTGTTTTAGAGTATTTGTTTTAGTAAGAAAAGTTTACACAGCTTGTGGAGAGTTATTTTGTTGGAAAATAAATTTTTGTAGCTTCTCCACTTTTTCTACACTTGCCAATTCTCTGCATTCCCACTCTGCAGCCGGCTCACTGCTTTTCCTTCACCAAAGCTGTTGTGCTGCTGATGAGAGCATAGAAAAATGACTGTGACTCTGTTAGGAACTTTCTAGAGAAAATGCATTGAAATCAAAGGGAGTGAACACTGTTTTGCAATGAACGCCTGTTGCACTGGTAAGTGGGGGGAAATTCTCTATTATTTTTGACTCCAGGTTCCATACCCTTGCCTAGTGTAAAAGCTGTTCTGCATCACATGTAGTCTTTGTAGTACTTGTATTAATGAAATACTTTTTGTATTTCCCTGTAAATAGCACATTATATAAAGACTGTAGTGTGATAATAATTAGTTTAGCTGGAAGTTGTTTTTATTTATTATTTCAATTCTGGGAATATCAGCATTGCCTGATTTTGAATATCATTTTAGTGAAATGGATAAGGTATATGGCAGGTGCATGCTTTCTCCAGTCTCCTAGCCTGGCATCCAAGAAACTTGCTTAAACATTCTCTGCCCGTCCTCTCCTACCCCTCTCCCTGATGCTTTATAAGCATTTTTACAACAAACTAACAGTGGGAAATTCTGCTGTCAGTTATCTGGCAATTCCTCCCAGTGCTGCTGACTGTTGTGGTTATTAAAGGGTAGGTTTTGGCTCAAAGCATGAACTGTGGGGAACACAAGAAAAAAGATTATTTTTCTAGAAATAAAATTCTCATCATTTTCTAAGCATCACTAAATGGCTTTGTAGAGAAAGGCAGAATAGGTAAGTAGATCTGTTGTATTACTAAATGGATATAGAAGAGTACATAAACTGGTTTTTGATTAAAGAGAATTTTCAGGGTATCTGTAAAAAATGACATTAAAAGACTGTTGTTTGACTCATATCAGATCACATGTAAGTGAGAAAAAAATTATCTTGTCTTGCTCTGTATATCCTGGCTTTAGCTAATTTACCAGGTGCAGTAAACGGTGTTGCTCCCTGCAACTCATGACAACTAAGTCATCTAAGTGATTCCACTTCAATACCTTGAATATTTTGTTCTTTTTCTTTGTTGGGTTTTTGGTTGGGTGTGGGGTTTTTTGCTTTGTTTGTTGGGGTTTTTTTGTTGTTTTGTTTTGGTTTTTTTTTAACTTTTGCTCCAGAGAGTGTTTATTTTTCAGCTTTCTTAAAGTATTTTTTAAGGAATGTTTGGCAGAATTTCAAAGCACTGAGTAGTATATGAAAACTATGGCATAGGCAGTTGTGTAAACATAAATGAGAAAATAAAGAGAAATAAAGAAAATGAGAAAATAGTCCAAGCTCTAGTATTTAAGTATGGCCTATATATTGATTCATGGAGTACAAACATAAAAAAAAAGACAAATCCAAATCCAACTGGTCATAGAATTGTGTTTTATATAGTGCTGCTATTTATGTATAGATAACATACTAACAAGCACATGTATGTCTTAGGCAGACTCACTGAATAGGTTTTATTAGCTGGGATACTTTTTTCAGTTTCTGTTTTAATAGTGACAAATTATTTGTAATGTGAGCTTGTATTACATATATTGCACAATACCACCTGCCTGCTGAGCACTACTTTGAGAAGCACTTTAACAGAGTTATGTCAATAAGAAGCTTTAAAAATACTCCCAAGTGGAGGACATATCAAAGATTATTGTGATGAAATGTCTTTGCAAAGTTTTGCCATTAGAAGGTTTAATATTGGTTGCATTAGGATACTAGTAAGTTCATACTTCTGTATCTGGTTTTAGGGCTTTTGAATTAGAAATGGAGAATTCCAAGTGAGCTCCAGATCTTAGGGATGTGTGGTACAAAACAATCTGTAACATTTACATTCAAAAGAATTAAAAAGTTCATTCAAAATTCTATTCAGATTAACTAAAACCAGTGAAAACAGAAGGAAAGGGAAGAAGATAAAATAGCTAAGTGATATGTAAGTCTGGGCAGCTCAACTCTGTATTTTTCTAAAGAATTTCAGTATATGGAAGGAATGGGATGCATTTCAAAATCTGCATGTATATGTTAGATGTTAACCTTATTTTAATGTGTTTTTTCAAATGGCTATACAGCACTGCTGAGTAGCCTTAGTCCATTACTAAGTTGTCTAGTGTCACACAAATGTCATGGAAGAAAGAATTCTCTTCCAGAGGGACTGGAGGGAGATGACAGTAAAGTCTCCAGACCTGCTAAGGGACAGGACAGTGGGGAGGAATAAGCAAACAGGTTTGTGCACAAAGGCAGCATCAGTATGAGTTATATGCTGAAAATACTATTTTTACTAAATTGATCTATAAATTACTGGCCAGAATTTAAAGAATTCTTCTAGAATGCTCATGAATTCATATTCTGTGTCTGGCATCAAGACTTCAGAATTTGAAGAGTTCCATAGTTTTTGCTTCTCAAAGAATAAAATAAAATACAATGTTTCTCAGAAGGCTCTGGACCTATTTAATGAAGATCAGTTTTAAAGCCACAGAGTTTCAGTGGAGCATCTCTTTTCACAGCAATCTTTATACTCTTAGCTATAGCCCTTATTATAAATGGCGGATAGGGAAATGAAATTCCACTCACTGAACCCTGAATAAAGGGAGAAGCCCATTTTTATTTCTCCCTGCATACCTGGTTACTCATCCTATACAGGCGGTCCTGCCCAGATCTAATACACTGCCCTTTAATACTTTGTCTTTTATGAACCTGTTAGCAATTACCATTTCTAAGCTCTCTTGGTTTGTAAAGTCATGCTCACATTCAAGGACACCTGAAAAGGTTTTAATGGGCTCCATTATCATTCCCTCAGCTGGAATGAAGTGAGTGGTCTGACTGCTTTTAATCAATGGATGTTCAAAGGAAAAGAGCTGGTGTAAACCACCTCCTGTGTTTGTTAGTTACTAAAGCTTCTTCAAAATGTATTTTGATTTGTATTTTCATTTGACCTCTG
Organism: Lonchura striata; assembly: GCF_050655825.1. Classification (NCBI taxonomy): domain Eukaryota; kingdom Metazoa; phylum Chordata; class Aves; order Passeriformes; family Estrildidae; genus Lonchura; species Lonchura striata. The sequence continues at coordinate 20,007,039 of NC_140704.1, read as the reverse complement.
ATTGCTTTAAAACATCAGGCTGAAAGCTGTTTTCCAAATGTTTTTGACTTTAATTCTATTCCATCCATAAAAATCGAGCATATTGCAAAAAACTTTATTACAAAGTCTAAACAGCGAAATTATTTTTCAGAGTGTAATATAACATTGCTGGTGTACATTTACTTATATTTATTACTTCATTGCAGATCTTTTACCAAAATCTTAGTTCTTCTATCATCTGTAAAATATGTGGATGCCATTTTTACTGTGAATGTTTTTAATCAAATGTTATTCAATCAATTTTATTGCTTGGCAATTTGTCTGTAATTTATTTCCCCACTTTTATATAACAAACTATTACATATGAGCTTACAGTAGTTTTATAGACAGTTTCTTTTTATATCTTATCACCCTAGAAATGTATTCCTACGCAGCTCCAGAAAAGGTTTATATCAGATATAATAGAGATTAAGCAGGTTCTTTTAACTCATCCATATTCTCATTTCTTCCTTTATCCTTGCCATTTTTATCTATCATGCATGATAGATAAATGCATGAATTCTAGCAGTACAAAATTTCATTTGCTCATAAACTTCTTATTCATGAACAAACATAAAAACAAGGTTTTTTTATATTTTAAAGTACCCATTTTAAAGTCATTTCTTGATTGATCACCTTCACTAGCCCATTCCTTAAAAAGCATATGAAATCCTGTGATCCAAAAAACTGGTGCATTCTGTGACACTGAGACAAGAAAAAGCTGTATGATAATTTCATAATATATGAGGCTGCCTATTTTAGTATCTTTATACTGACCAAGATAGATACCTAGATTTGGCACTATTACTAATCATTATTTCTGCAAATAGAGAAAACTACTTTTCAGACTTTCTTAACGACAAGATCTGATTGCATGCCTAATCTATCTATTTTGTAGGTTTAATCTTTCATTATAATGACAATAACTTTTTAAATTTAATATATAAATATCTCATATATGTATATATAAGAATATATTAATATATTCCATTGTGCTTCATCATCAACTGGTGAAGCACAATGATTGTGTGTAAACATTATCAGGAAAGTAACCGTATGATATGTTTAAAACATATATACACCATCCATCAGAACTTTGTCAATGAGACAGTATTCCTACCACTTCTAAAGTCACAGTAAGATTGGAAAAGAAGAAAAAGGGCATCCATCCAACTTCAGTCATCTAACTTAGCCACACCTGTAGTGAGAGAAAGGCTGCTGGCTCGTTCAAGGGATGGAGAATCTTAGCTGGGTTTCTGTTCTCACCTGCCTGCCTAAGTCACTCCCCCGTTCCCAACAGAGACAGGGCCTCGGGAAGCAGCTGAGGCCAATCCCTGCCATATGCTGAGTGCTCTTCTAAGGCTAGCAGTTGACTTTTGTAGAAACAACCCTAATAGCTAAAGTTCATATATCATAATTTTTTTCAGGTGAAGTCTGTTCTGCAATTACACTGGAATTAATGAAATGTTAGTTACATTTTCTTTCCAACCCCAAGAAAATTCTCCAATACTATCAAGTGAGGTCACCTCCTTAAAATGCCTATCATCCAAAACTAAAGGAAGTGGGAGACATCTCAACAAATATTCCACTAAAAATTCAGCAATCTTAATTCTTTCAAATTCAGCATTGCACAAATCCTGCTACTGGAACTGGAGGTAAAGTTCCTTACTTTATATGACTACACAGACTTCAGTATATAGTTTATGTGTGCTGATTAATGTTTACAAAATTTTTATAATCTGCAAAAAAGAAAACGCATTTTTACTAGCACTGAATTAAAGATTTCAACACGTTCCTACAATCAAAGATTCATCCCTTTTGTTCCCAGGTAATTATTTTCACCTTATTTAGACTAGAAAGATTACAGTATGAACTTACATGACTCTAAATAGGATATATCATCTACTATTTATGAACAATATTACTTTACATTTTCTTTAGACAAGGAATGACCACCAAAAGTAGGGAAGTATTAGTTAAGAATTCCATTTTCCTATCCTGCTAGGATAAGTCTTACAGAGAATGTACTTGTCAACCTTGGCAGGACAGAAGAAACCTTCCATTTTTATTCAAGAGCAGTAGGAAACATACTGTATCAAAACATTTATGAAAAATATAAGTATACAACCAGACTACTGAGAAACATAATTGGATAGATTGTTTTGATTGTGAGCAAATATAAAATACACTTCTTACAGTAGAAAGACAAATTATAAAAGAACTATTGCTTTTTTTAATCCAACCAAATAGGTGTGAAAAGACAGACTTTCTCAGATAATGCTTTCTAAAACTGGAAATTGATGAGTGAGAGGAAAACTCCAAACAACAACAGATGTCAGTTTCTGTTTTTCCTTGTCCTTAGCTTTCCTTCTTTAGTGCTATTGTCAGTTCCAGCAGGACTGAAAATACTGTTCAAACTGGAACTGAAGCAGAATTTTAAAATATATATAACATCTTTTAAGAAATTTAGATTATTTAAACTTCAAGCAATGTACTAAGGCAGCATTCATTAGCATGCTCCCCCAGTTTCAATTTTCATTATTTTAGCTGGTGATGCTTTCTAACCAAAAAAGTTAATATCTTTAGTTGTTTGAAAGGTGATTTGCAACATTTCAGATGGTATTATGCATTGTTTTCTGTCTTTTGATATATTAATATAACTGTAGCCCCTTCTGTTACGAATGTTTGATTTTAAAACTGTCACTTGTCAGCCAGTCCAATAGGCTATTTCAGAACCAATACAGTTTATGCATGGGAAGTTTGATGTTGAAACAATATTTATTTACATTCCCAGAGTGAGATGGTTTAATATATTCATGCTGCTATAAAAGACATGCTACGAAGCCTAATCGCATTTTGTGTATATACTATGTGTACAGAGAATCTTGCTTGTATTAAAATAAAAGAGAAATGAGGTTCTAAGTATCAATTTATAAAACAGTTCTTTGTAAAATATTGCAGTGTTTTGAGAAGCACTATTTAAGGAAACTAACTATTGGTAAATCTCCACAGAAAACTACCCTTTCCAAAATTCATTGTAATAGTTCCCATCTATTTGTTTATGTTTGCAATTTTGTAAAGTAACTTACATCCCCTTCCTAGACATGCCACACTAGATAAGGGGAAACCAGCGCAGACAGCAGTATGAGTGAACATAGTTGTCATTCAGGCACTGACCTGCTGTAAATACAAAAGCAGAGGGAGACTTACAAATGATACTACCCTTCCCCCAACCATGACTTTTCTGCTGCAACCTGTGGCTCTTTCCCATCAGAACAGCTGGCAGATTTTAGTGCTGCCATAGCAACCTTGCCGTCAGCCAGTTGGCTTGGTAACATTGCAGCAGGAAGAAAGGCACTTCATGTCTGAACTGTTCTTAGACTTACTGAGGTATTTTTTCAGGTTGCATTCCCAAATCCTTATTTACTGTTCAATTTAATAAATTTTGCAATGAAAAATCCTATACAGTCTTTATTTGCCAAAGAAATCAGGTCATCTTCTCTAGAATCCTGCAAAGAATTGATATCCATTCCTCGCAATGTCACAGCAGATGGATCAAATCTCTGCAGGAGCTGCAACTGATCAAATGATAGTCCAGCTCCCTTCATGCCTTCTCCTCCAATGTGAGGTTCCTGTTCAAGTAACAAATAAAAAAAAAATTACTGCATCTCTACACCTCTTCAATACCCTAAATGTATTCTGCTGAGGATATGCAGAGCTACCAAACAATTAACATGGACAAGCTATGCTTGTATCACTCACACCAAAAGATCCAGAAGTAATGTGGCTTATTTTCTTGCCTTCATCTGACCAATATTATTCAAACATATATACAAGATTTATACAAGATATATAAAAGTATTTTGAGGAGGTGGTGATGCCCCTCATCCACTTTATCTCTGTAGTTTAGAGCATGTTTTGAGGATAGGTGCTAAAACAATTCAGGTCCTAAAACAGGTCTAAAACAGTTAATCACTCCAAGGGGCTGAAACATCCCAAGAAAGTTGTTAACACCAGACAGCCAGTTTAAAGGGTTTAGGTTGCCACTTCTAAATGATTCAGCACTTCTGTATACTGACTTAACAGCTATGAGTTAAGTCAAAAATAGTGAGTCCTTAGCCCATTACAAGTATCATCAGTAGAATTCCAGAGACAGCTAGGTTGGAAAACACCTTGGAAATCATCAAGTCCAACCTATGACATCACACCATCTTGTGAACTGTACCATGGTACCAACTGCAATCCAGTCTTCCCTTAAACATCCACAGGGACTGTGACTCCACTGCCTCCCTGGCTAGTCCATTCCAACACTCCATCACCCTTTCTTCTTCCTGATGTCCAGCCTAAAACACTGGGATTCTTCACAGTAAAAACTTCAACTGGAGAGACTAAAAGCCCCAGTCCAGATATTTTACTGCCTCAACAGGCATCATTTGGGAAGATGATGCAGCAGAAAAATGTAACTTTTGAGTTTTCTTGTCATGTAATAAGACTAACAGGTAAAGGGGACTACTGTTACATGTGCATGTCTATGAGGCAGAGAAGAAAGAAAGAATCAATTTCAAGAAATAACATTTGTCTTCAAAATCCTGGAAAGAAGAAGGACTTAAAATCCTAGCCCTCTTCTCAATATTTCTTGTGGATAGCCTTGACTGCTTCTTATTTAATACCCTAATTCCTGGAAAAAAAATTAATTCTTAGCTGGACTGTCTTTCAATGCATTCAGTAAGGAGATGGAACAAAATGTGCAAAAGCTGGCACTGCAGTATCAAAAATAGATCTCCTTTGTCAATCTAGTCTAATGTACTCCATAATGCAGCCTACAGTAGAGCATTTTTCCAGCCATCACACTTTGCTAACTCATGAGCTCACCCAGTCAGCGCATGATGATAGCTGCTTAAGCAGGTACTGCAGGCTGGAGAGCTGGGCAGCCAAGGGGTTACAGACTGGTTCTTCCTTTCCCTCAGCAGGATTTCAATGCTTTCCAGGCAAAAGACAAACAAAGGTGTCTATTGCAAATTGAGAGAAAAGTAACATACAAAGGTAGACACAGGTAGTGACTTGATGTAATAGAAGGAAGGAAAGGCAAAAGTGTAGGGAAAACAGTATTACACAGGTTCAAGTAACTTGCTTAAAGGCAGACCAGTGTCTTCCTATACCTTTTCCTTTTTCCTTCTAGCTAAGTTACTGCATTTAAGATGATCTACAGTATCTTCTGTGTAAACTCCTAAGAGGAAGTCTGCACAAAGGAGCAGCTGCCATGTGGTAACCTCCACCTACAAGAACAACGCTTATGGCTCCATCTCCTGTTTTTTCCTTGCCCACATTACCCAGTGTGCTTCCAGGATCTGTTGCCAAACTGAGAAAGTGGGAAACAGTGGACTGGATAAAAAAGCAGGTATCGATTGAGACCAAAGAATATGGGAAATAAATACATAAAGGAACATGAGGTAAGCAGATTGTAGACTTCTGTCTCAAGTTCATTGGAAAAGATCACCTTAGTTTACACTAGCAGGGAACTAGTTATAAGGTATTATAGATTATATGTGGGTAAACAATTCAGTGTCATCTCATTTAAAATATACTATACATAAAAGATTAATTTTTACAGATATGGCATGTGTGTGTGAAAAACAATGCTTTATTCAAGACTGGTATTACTGGTGAGAGAAAGTTTATGTAGCAAGAATTAATCTTGCATTTGAGTTAGTAAGGCTTATGTTTGCTCTGTCATTCTATCAAGGATGATTTTTTTATGCTGTTAGGTCAAATGTATAATCTCAGTTGAAATGTCTGGAACTGAAAAATTCTTAGTGAATGGATGGTGAGAATACAGACAGAACACACAAAAAGCTTTAAGGAAGAGCTTCAGTTCTGTTAAATCTTTACCAGCCATCATATTAATTTCTCATTGTACAGCTACTGTATATTTTTTTACTTTTCAGTTAAACATTCACCTAAGCTTCTTAAGACAGGTACAAGTCATCACAGAATGTGCAAGCTAAACAGGTATCAGAGTTAAGACTTTTCCTCAAAGCCATGATGATAAAAAACTACCACACCCAACTCCTCATCAAAGAGGAAGTGGGACACACGTGGTGATAAATCCCTGTGAAGTACTATAAAAGGTGACAGGTATTTCTGAATTGTATGAACTGTAGCTAATATAGATAAAAACATTCCAGTATCTCCCCATATATATTACCTTCTCCCAGACATCTTAATGGTAGACACTGACTCCAAAAAAGACAAGGTACATTCTTGAGACGTTGAGCCTGAAATAATTTATTTCCTTCATTCCTTTTAAATAAATCAAAAATAGGTCCCATACATATAAAATCCTCCTTCTTTGAAACAAAAATTTATTTTCGTTTATGTCCCATACTTCATATGCAAGTCTTTACGATTTCAGTGGTATTAATAAAAAAAAATAAACTAACCTCTCCTGTGAATGTGCAAAAAAAAGAGAATAAAATATATGCATTGAAGAAACTGCAAGAGAAATTTTAACCTGTCCAACCTATCTTTTGTCCCTGTTGTGTTTTAAAAGATTGTTGTACAAATCAAAAAAATAAACCCACAATACAGAGTGGGAAAATACTTAATGATGCCTAAATAAGCTCAATTAAGCACAAAAATAGACTTTAAAAAAGCCTCAGAAATCCTTCTGTTATTTCTATCCACAGCAGTTAAAATTGTCCACAGTGAAAAAAAGATTTATTGATATTAAATATACCGTGTAACTTTATAGTTCCAAAGTAAAATCACCAGATTGTGTGAAGTACCCTGAAAATAGTATTACCTGTGGATGAAGCTGGAGGCATGGAAAAGTTTTCAGGGCCCAAGCAACTTGCTCCTCATTTTCAGAAAGTGTAATTGTACATGTACTATATACTAAAACACCTCCTGGCTTCAGCAACTTCACTGCCTGCAGGGAGAAATAAACCATATTTCAGCTTATTTTTAAATTACAAACTTTAATATTAAGCAACATTAACTAATGTTAAACCATGTTCCTAGAATATTAAAACTGAACACTTAATTAAACTCAAACTGTTAAGATACTAATTCCTCCAGGGAAATACAGCAGAGGTTAACATGGATGAGAAAGATTCTTCTTTCCAAATAGGCAATATAGCTCAAGCAGTTTATTAATGTCATTGAGATGATTCACCTTGTAAGATTTGTTATTTGTGCAGCTCTGCACACCCCAGATTAGATCTGTTTTCACCACCTGCTGCCAACCACGGATACACAATACTTATGTCAGTTATATCAGATGTCAACTGTTTCCATGTATTTGGCATGGAAGCTGTATCTATGCTGCTTTTCAAGCTGTCATTCACTTTGAATATGTATCATTCAGATTTTGACAAGTTTCATCTTATCCTTCAGCATCAGCCCAAGCACACTCCTTAGCATGTTCCTAAGTCACCTGCTCTGTGACTTAGACCTTTTTTAATTATTATCATGTAAAACTGATGAAACTGAGGGAAGTAAAAAAACACAAAGCTTTTTATTTATTATGGATTACACAGACCTTTACCATGCTCCAATGAACTGGCTTCACCTAGCAACAGATGTGTTGAAGCTGAGAGGTTAACAGGACCCTAATACTTCCTGGCTGCTGAAAAAGTAGGGAAAATGAGGCACCATTTTTTGGGTCAGTTTTATGCTGCAAAAGCATTTGTGTTCAATTTAGCTTATCTACTCAATGTTTAACACATACCACAGTGAAAAGCTTGCGCTGCAGTGGCTGATATGAAGTCACTTCCTTTAAAGTTGAGGAATAAGCCATGTTTGGTCTCTGTCCTATCCCACTACATGGAGCATCAAGAAGAATTCGATCAAATGACTCTGGTAAGAATGGAGGTCCTTCTGTAAAAAGCAGTTAGTAATGTAAAATGTGGCTGTTTCCTTCCTTGACACTTCACTGTAGGTAAGGAGAAGCTGTTACTGCTTCCTTGACATAAAACATTTATGTGGTATAGACAGTGTCTGCAAAACTAGTCTCAGCTAGAGACAAGCCTCAGCACTGCTGGTGGTAGTTTTCTTCTCCCAGAAAACTGAACAGTTTAAGTTCTGTGAGTTCAAAACCGATCCACTAGGCAGTATTTTTTTTAACTTAATTTAGTAATTTGAAAGTAAAATGTAAAAGTAATCAAAACAGTTGAAATATGATTGGTCAGATGTGCTGGGTACAGAGTTGTACATATAGGCTGTAAAGAACCACAGTCAGCTCAAAAGTGTGCAAACCTTTACTGAGACAAACCCGTAGTTAATCACTGAGACTGCCTTATAATAACTGGACTGTCTATATAATAACTGTTTCTTGTGATGTATGCATAGCTATATAAAATAAAGCACTTCATAATAACATGAACTACTGCAACGTCTCATGGCAGAACAATTCCGTAAAAAGGATTGTGAAGAGAACAATTTCTGACTGTTACCTGGATGACAAGATGTATCTTCCATATGCAGAGCCTATCCTTTAATCTGTATCCCAATGGATCAACAGCCCAGAAGTTTCTATCTTCTCAGTGCTAGGGAGATCGGCTCAGCATCACCATGTACTACTGCTGCCAAGCTTGTATTATCACACTAATGCTACCTAGCTTCTTCCTGACTAAAAATTGAGTCTATCTGGTTTATCTACCTCTGATCCATTACTAAAATGTTCAAAATATGTAACGTGTTACTTGCAGAAATGTACATAAAAGCCTTCATTATCTCTCTGTATTACAGCTTGCTCTTGTTAATCTCTGTAATTGCTACTTGCCACCTACAATATTTGATGTTCATAAAAAGACTCTTAAGAAAGTACCTTTGTTCCTCCAAAGCAGGAATAACTGCAATGCATAGGGACAAAGAAGGTGAATTATGTAATCTGATTCCTACTTAGGCTAACCAGTGACTGAGATAAAATAGACTGAGAAAAACAGCATACTTTGCACAACAAACTAAAAATAATCAAGGCAGCAGATACCATTTAAATAATTCCATCATGGGAACAGAACCAATATCATAACTGCATCACTTCAAAAAAGCAAATGAAATTACTTAAAATAATACACTGTGCTTGTATATAACTTTCCTTGAACAGCTGAACAAACATCAATGAACTAAACCTTGCAGTACTCCTGGGAGTTAGGTATTAATAACCCCATTTTACTGATGAGGATTATGAGGCAGAAAACTGAAGCAAGTCTGCAAAAATAATTTTTTTCTCAGACTAGCTCATAAACTTCCCAGTATGGGGTTAAATGTGATCATGAAAGAAGCTTTAAGGCTTCTTCAGTCTTCGATATTATCTGGGAAAGGAATGCATTTCCTTTGAGAATATTAGGTTGCGACAAGAACAGATAGTTTGACTTTCTATTTGCTTCATAGAGAAGCTGATAATCACAAGAGTAGCAAATAAAAGTGCATTCACAGTGCTGAAGCAACTTAGGTATCTGCCAAGATTTCAAGGACTTGTAAACCTGTGACAGGTGTAGCACTGTTTTTGCAAAACATTACTATCTTCTTCTGAAAGCTACTACTACCCAAATCTTTTATTTTACCTTGTTTATCCTCTGTCTTCTCTACTGAAAGGGCCTTTGTTCCATCATAGCAAAATGCCTTAATGCAATTCAACTGTAGCAATTCAGCATTCTGCTTGATTTTCTTGACCTTGTTAGCTATCTTGTCCATGGCTATGACTTCACCCTGAAAAAAAATCCCAAACTTTTCATCAAAATCATAGGGATTAAATGGATGTTTCTGTTTTCCTTTTCCCAATCCTGGGCAGTGTAATAAATACAGCATAGTCTTCCCTACAGAACTATTTCAGAACTAAATCCCTTCTCCTGCAGTCCTTGTTCCCACATATTTTCCACAATAGCCACTTTAGTCTGAAGCTGTGAACATTCTGACTGCTTGGCACTGTCACTCTAAGGGATGCTGTAATATATGACTTCTGGCAAGTAGTTTTGTTGTTTGTTTCTTTTTGTTTATTTTGAATTGCTGAACTGGGCACTAAGATAAAAATTTAATCGTTTGAATGAGGGTAGAAATCTCAAATACATGGCAAAATAGGTCAACAGGCTTTAAATTTGTATGGAGAGAGTAGGAAATATGATCACACTGCAGCTCAGAGCTGAGGAAATGGGGCCCACAGCTATGTCTCTGATTTGCTCAGATTCATAACATATTGGAATACTTGCAGTAATTGTCACTACAGTTACTTTGGGAAATAGTGCAAATACTATAATAAGTTTAGAGGTGAGGGGAGGGAAATCACAGTTACACAATTCCTATTATGTAAAAATAAGATTTATTTTTCCTCCCCAAAATAAATTAAAAGACACACATCACTACCTGCTACATGAAAACACAACAGAAAGTAAACAGTAGCATCAGCAAAATCCAGAACAGAACAACTCAAGAAACAGAAACTTGTATTAGACTTCCTACAGCAAACACAATAAGCAGAGAAAAAAAACAACTTTTTTCTATTTGTTGATGGCTCTCTAGAGTCTTATAGAGGGGTAAGATAGTTCAAGATACTAAGATAACTAAGATGACTAAGATAGTTCAAGAAGGAAAAAAAGTCAGAAGATAAGCTGTTATCTGTACATCATGTTAGGCAATATGTAGATCTAGGACTGAGAGGTAAGAATGCATTTGTGTTGTGTCAATGGTGCTGTGAGCCAAATCACCTCCTACTTGTCCCCTAACACCTACTGCACATGTACTCTAGGACCTGACTCTGCTTCAAAGTTTTATCTGTTGCAAGAACAGTAGATTTGCTGCACATCTCTGTATACTGCAGAGATACAGAAATCATAGAATTATAGAATGGTTTGGGTTAGAAGGGATGGCCTTCTGCCATTGTTCCATTTTGATAGAAAAAAACACTTCCACAAACAAACCATCACAGAACTGAATACCTGCCTTTTCTCATTACATGCCATGCCTTCACATTTATTTATGCACAGGCAACTGTCAAAGTACTGTATAATGTAACTGCAAGATTTCTAAACAATCTGACATATTCTAATAATTCTATTTCAACAAAAATAATAAAGCCTTACAAAATTTTATAGGAGATATTACATGCTTTTCCCCTCTGCTAGAGAAGAGTAACCTGCATTTCCGCATTTCACTGTGCACATAAAATTTCAACATATGCAAAGTTGTAATCCTATATCTACATTCTTATTTTACTACATTCCTCTTTCCTTTGTCTTTCTCGACATACTTTTTTGTGTATTCTCATTTTTATTGCTTTCTCGTTAGATAATTTTGGATTTGTGACATTCTACCATAGAATGACAAATTCAAACTAGCAATTCAGCCTAAAATAATCTCTATGCAGAATTGGTAATTTTTACTGAGAAAAATCCTAATTGGATTAGAAATTTTTCAGTAAGTTTTTGTAGAGAGTTGTGTGTTTCTTGGCACACAGTATTAATCCCTGATTTTTATGCCTCTCAGTTTCATGAATCCAGCATATTTTTGCGTAACTATGCCTTGCATGTAAAAAATTCTATGATTACAAATAAATCGATAATATTTTAAAATTGGAATTAGTGAAATAATTCACTAATTTGCGGTGGTGTGTCGGCCACAACACTAATTAGTGAATAATTGTTTGCTGCTGTAAATTAAGTGTGCATTCCAATAGTTAAGTGAAGAGAGCTGTACAAATGAACAGCAGTAAGACTTTCTTCCTTAGAAAATGCCAAATTACATTTTTACCTGATCATGCATTAGTGTTGCAATATGGGTTGTTTTTCCTCCAGGTGCAGCACACATATCCAAAATTTTCTCTCCTGGTTGAGGGTTTAAAACATGGCTCACAACCACAGAAGGTAAATTCTATAATTAAAATAAATATGAGAGAATTCAAACTTTATACCCTGCATCAAGGAATGGCAACCAAATTTAAAAATATAATTCATTCAGCAGGGAAGATACCTATGATATTGCTCTCATTTCTTTGAGAGAAATGAACTATTTATATTATATATAATAGCCAGTTTACATCAGAACTCTCCAGTGGCTCATTATTTAAAGCTATGTCTGAGTAGCTATAACAGAAGTTTAAGAGCTCATGACTGAGGAGACTACAGTGCTAGAAATCCAACTAAAGTAAGCTGATTCTGACAGAGCAAAGAAGCTCTGTTTATTAGAAATACTTTATGTTAGCCTGTTTATTGGAATATTTACTCTATTAACATATTGGTGCAGCTGAAGAAAAGTAGGATCGAAACTCAGAAGTCTAAGCTTGCTGAATTAAAGTAGCAAGAAGATGAACCCTGCTATTAATTGTATAAACAGAACAGCTGTACTGAAGGGAAATAATGTGTAATAATTGTGCACAGTACTGCAACTGAGACAATATGGAAATACCTTCTTCTCAGTTCAACGCCAAGGTATAAAAACCTTTTAAAGTTGTCTTTAATACTTAAATAACAGTTTCAAATCAGCCTAATATTTGGAGATTTTCCTGATTATCTACAGAATTATGTACCTTGAAAAGGGCTTGTATTGCAGGATTCACAGGCAGATTTCAAAAACTAATAGTTCTATGCAGAGTATCTGTACAAGAGGAATTTCTACGTTTTTAAGTGAATATCTCTTAGGTTGCTTTGAAATCCCTTATAATAACTCAGACACAGTATGACTAAACCACCTACATGTAGGTACTGACTTCATTTTAAATGTTTTGTGTTCCTCAAATCCAAAGACTGAATTAGGTGCTACAGTGCACAAGGAATGTAGAAACCATGGATGTGTGCTAAAAGAATATTCATTATTCTGTAAATAGTACAGACTTTTGGTTTTGGAACAAATATACCTGTAAAAACAAATGACTAGGAAGCACATTGTCAAATGAAGGGCTAAGGTAGACTGGCTCTATCATTCTTATTCCCAGCCCCCTGAAAAACATGAAAAAAAAACAAACAAACAAACATCAGTTTTATACATTTTAATGGTAGTCAATTATAATCATCATGGTTACAAATAGCAACTTGAAATAACAATCTTACTAGAATGAAAGAACAACCAAGAAAAATATTTCTATGATTATGATATTCTCTAAAATGACATCATTAAGTTGAGTAAATCATGGATTTACACATTACATCATTTAAAATCATTACATGATAAATTGGAACCATATGTAAAACTGCATAAAGCAAATTTCTGGTTCTACACACAGGATAAACCAGGATGCAATCCAAGCCTTGATACTGCAAAGAAATGCATAAAACCAGACTTAAATACCTTAACTTCAATCCATAACTGCTTTTGGCTAGCCATGTGTATGCACTAGGGCACTGGCATTTGATTTCCTAGTTAGATTTTTCTCCTTTTCCTAAATTCCTGAGATTTCAGTCAAATTACTACAGAAAACCTATATGAAAAGCCTTGCAGAAACATTGATTTGCCTGCAAGCTATGGTTTGTGATTAGAAGTCACCGAAAAGTTTTAAATATGGATGAAATTCTGATGCGGATATAACTGTTAAACCAATGTGCCAGGAAATGGATAACAATAAAGGGAAAGCCATGAAAAAGCAACACTAAGTCTACAAACAAAAGATTACTAAAGACAAAGAGTATTATTTTGCCTATGTACTGGACAGTCCAATGAGAAGGAAGGATGTGAGAAAGCAAACTTGCAGACACCAGTTTTAGTATTACATACTGCTGTTCCATGCCACCAACTCAACAGCTACCAACATCCCACCACTACTTCATTTAAGCTCTCATAAAACAGGAATTCTCTGGTAATGTACTTTATTTTCTCTAGAACCTTTGTAGTTTGTTCTCAGGAAGTGAAGTCTTGGTCAATAATTTGACATCTATAGTCTTCTACATTACTTTTCATATGTGTTTTAGGTGACACAAGAGGAATAAAACACATGCTTCATCAAAAAAATAGAAAAGCAAGTAATCTTGAAATAGGCAACTACTTTGGCAAATGTTAGTAATTTTTTTAAGATACCCGACCTTATGTTCTGTCCTTTGTCCTACCAAAAATAAAACCCTCTACAGATACTTTTAAAATATGGAGAAATTGTCAAGGCTGCACTCCTGTTGCATCTAAAGGGTATTACACAATTCACCAAAATGCAGTTTTGCCAGCGTGAGAAGATTTGTCAGTTCTGTTTGATATTACTGAAGTGAATAAACATAAATTATTAAAACACTCCCACTTATTTTCTACTTCCTCTCAAGTGAATTGGTATCTGGATCCCACTATGAAACTAACGGCTTCCCAAAGAATGAATATTGGAAATCCCAACATGCAAAGCCATCTTGTGACTTCATATAAGGTACAAAATAATTCAAAGTGTTTTCCCATCTTCTTCCTTCCCTTTGCAAATTTTTAAACATAGACTGCAATTACCATGGACTTACTTCAGTGGGCCACTTGAACTGAAGATTTCACTGCGGCTGAGTTCTGAAATCCCATTTCCAAGGAAAACTTTGACTCCATTGAATTCTTTGGCTCCTCTTTTGCATTTCCCTTCAATATCTGAATACACTGAAACCAGATCTCCAGCTTTCACAACTGCACAAGGAAAAATGGAAAGTTTTAAATCATTATGCCACTTAACAAAACAGTAGTGACCACGTAACTTAGGATTTTCAGTAGACAACTTACTTCAACAATTCTGTCATACCAAACTTCACACTTTCTAAATGTAATCAAGGAAGATCAACTGATATAAAGCTTTAAAGTTTTACAGAGTGAACGACAGCTACCAAATGACTGGAGGTACTGAACGACATCAAGCTGCAAGTCAGGCACTGTGTCTTTTTTTCTAAGAGGCTACAGATACCTGCTCTTTATTTGTTTTATCATGGCAAGGTCACCCGTAAGTTTTAAGCACACTCTTCAGGATCCAGTCCTCCATATGTGCTCCAAGCATACAAGTACATAAACAACACTGCTCACTGCTCTTACTGAACAAAGACAGGAGTGCTAAATATATCTAATGACCTCTCAATAGCTACCTAGAACACAGCTATAGCTGCTTTTTCTCTAACTACGTATTGCTTTGACACAAGTGATTATATATTCTTGTTCTGGTCTGGCTTTCTTCCCTTTAAGGGAACTGCTGTTCTCAATAATCCTCTTAGAGAGTTTTGTATCTCCAGTTAAAACCCACCATATCAGTAAAGTGTAATCCTACACACTTAACAAACTTTCTGAGTTAGGAAAAAAAAAAAAGAAAAGGGATTGTTTAGGTGATTTTACATAATAGTGAACAAGTGCTATGTGTTGGCTGGATAAAAAATATGCTTAAAAATAAAGGCCTCTTCTGACAGAAATTAAAAAAATTCCAAAATTGCATTTCTGAGGTGACTGACAGGCTAGAGGAACAAGAAGATATAACAAGACTAATGGCAGTTCAGCTTCTCAAGAATTCTTAGAATTGTACTAGAGAATTGTTTTTCCCATTTTCAGGTGGACTTCTGATTATGCTCAAATGCCCTGAAATTCTTAAATTGTAGTATTTGTTGGGTAGCCATTGAAAATATATTTCTATACTACTTATTTTTACACAATGTGACACAAAACATTATGTGATTGCTCAGTATCAATGTCAGCTTAAACTTCACTGAACAAAAACCTGTATCAATTTAACTCTTCCATCAAGCATATCTGTCAATGTTTTTTGCAGTATTCAAACATAAATTATTTTATTTTACTCTCTACTGACAATCATCCTTTCAAAATGCACTAGTCTTGCATAGGATTCTTAGTTTTCTGTAGATTATAGCAGCATTCCATAAGCATAAAGTTTAGTTAAATTAAGCTCAAAGCCCCCTGATCATTAGTTTACCCTCATTTGCAAATTTGCAAGTTCAGTGATTAAATATGTGTTCTTGCTGTATTATTTTTTCTCTAGTTAGACCATCTGTGCTTAATACAGCGTTATTATATTTGGCATCAAGTGGGTAGTGTGCCCTTTTATTTTATTTTCTTATCTGCAATTCCTCTGTAAGTATTATAGTATATTTATTTTCTTTGAATTGATGTTATATGCATAATTACATGTGGCAATTATGATAAATCACTAGCTGACTCAAAGAAGGATTTGAATATTTATGGAATTGTGTTTTAAATAAGCAGTTCCAACAACTGCTATGCCAATATACTTATTTCCTTATCAAGCCCTAGTTTGAAAAACATTCCTGTTCAATGAATTGGACTTAAGCACATGCTTAAAACTTCTTGAAGGTTATTTCCTGAAAGGAAACAAAGTGACTTGATAAATGCTTTTCTGACTCATTTTGTTTAATAAGAAGAATCAAGATGATCACTAGATCTCATCACAATAGAATAATAAGGTGAATCATCCAAAATTATACTGGTTTTACATGAAGTGAATTTGACATTTAAGTAACAAAAATAGGCTGCCGAACAAAAAGCATGCATATGTAGATATTTTAACCTTGTCTCACATGCATTGATGTATAATTTCCCTTTCTTAAGAATCTGACATAAAAACTGCCATAACTTTCTTCTCATCAATTAAAAAAGATTTTTACTACATCTCTCTTATGTAAACAAATAAATTGTCAATGGATTAGAATAAAGAAAATCTGGGTTTTTTTTATTTGTAACTCAAAATCTAACAGAACCATGAAGGTAAGTGGCTTTACGACTGAGTGAAGAAATAAAAAATCTGTATCTATTAAATTATCAAGATACACCTATTCACCATCCAGATCTGGTATCCCATTTTTTTTTTTGTAAGCAGCCAACTTTGTAAATTTATTCAATTCAACATCCATACTAAAAGTTATAGTATTCAATAGTAAAAAAGCACTTTCAAAAATAGGTTTTACTTTGAAAATTCTCTTTAAAAATATTATGAAATTAAAAACAAGAATTCGAAATCCTTAAGAACTAATACTTCAGCTACGATTTATATGGAAAAAGGAATTTAAAACAGGCCAGGCCAGGCCAGTGAGCAATAATTACATATAACTTACTACAAGTAAAATAAAAGTGAAAATATTAAAAAAAAGCCAGAAAAACTTTAAAAAATCTCATTACTATAAACCACAACTGTAAGATTAATTTCAGCTGAGAATAGAAAACAATTTTGTGCCACTATTAATTTATCTGTTATTCAAGGGTGACACTTTTCCTGCCATCTTTACAATTTAATTGGGTGTATTTAGAGAACTCTTACATCTTGAGGTGGATACAATTCCAGGGACATAAACGTGTGCTCCTCGAAGTACTGCATATCCACACTGGGCTCCAACTATGACTTCAGATGCATGTTTTTTTAAATCTGGCCTAGAAATACAAACTGTAGTTGAGTAAAAAAAGAAAAGTATACTGGAAAAAAAAAAAGCCAAAAACTCCCCAAGTAAACCCTAGTTCACAAATACAGATTTTGTCAGATACAATAGAGAAGAAGCAGTTAACTATCATGTATTATATTTAAAATATTTAATTTAGTTCTAGAGAAATTGAAGGAAAGAGTCAAGAAAAAAAAAAACAATCTTCAAAATAATGCAGATTCTGGCACCTTCTGCTACTATTATGAACCTAACACAGGAATACAAATAAATTATACTGGGATTGAGAAATAGTCCTCTCTCCCTTCCTATGCCAGATGGTTGTGAAGTGATCTTTTGTGTTTAACAACTGCTGAGTAACACTTGATTTCTTCCAGTGGAAGAAAACCTTGCCTGTACTAAGCCATAGTTCTATATTCCACTGCAAAAGTTTGGTTCTTCTATCTGCCACCTACCTGGCTTTCCAGGGAGGATGCATACAGGTCACTTTCTCCCTCTAAAACATTAGTCTTATAAATAAGGACTGAGCTCTGTTTTCTTTCATTTTTTAGTACTAAAACTCTGACCTGGTTAGTGTATGGACTGTCCATCAAGTCATAATACAAATGAAGTTCTGCCTCAGTTAGAGTGAGTTAGTTATAATAACTGTTTAACAAGGAATCTGTAAGAAAATTGTGTTGTGAAAATGTTGTACACAACATTTTAAGGCTAAAGACTGAAAATTTCAAACCTGGGTCCAATGACAGGAATTAGTAAAATGTCCTGAAGTTTTGGGTGCTCGAGAACTGGAACAGATAGTCCTTTAAATTGCTGTTTCATTAAAAAAATATATAATTAGTAAGCACTAGTAATAAACTTAATATTTAAATACCTAATTAAACTGAAAAACATTTTTCCATTCATAATTTCTAGCTATAGAGCACAAAACACCAAAGTAGTGAAAACAGTTAAAAGCAGCTGGGAAATAGTGTGTGCAACGGGACATTATATATATCAAAAGTACTTGTACAAAAGACCAAACATTTAACAAATCCAGAAATAACAAGATCACAAAGAGATTGACTGAGAACTGACTTCAGGGAGTGGGAGAGTGTTCTGACACTCATAACACTATCAATGGCTTTTGCTTTCTTCTGAAAGAAGGCTGAGTTGTTAGAACACAGAACACACAGTGACGCCACTTTAGAAGGTTGGGTGTATTCTGTGTTAACTCTTAGATGTTATTAGTAAGCCACTGTTTAACCATGAATTGCTTGTCTTACTTAATAGGCCAGGCTGGCAAAACTTTTGATTTTTCTTGTCAGTCCAAGTTTGAGCACTGAGAGCTCAATTATGTATTTAGCTGAAAAAAAATGCTATTTTATAAAGGTTCTGGGTCTTAAACAAAACGTGTTCAGATGTCTTCTCATCTGAGCCTCCTAAAATAAAACCTTAAAGCATGTAAAACCCCAAATCAGTTTGCATCTAATAAATATTTTCTCTTAAAAAAGGAAAGAATCCATGACCATACTTCTGTTCAAAAGTGTTATGTGGTTTCCTTTTCTAACATGTAATCACGCTTTAAAATACAAGAAGTTTTTGAAAAGCTCATCTTAAGTTAGTTTTCAGCAAAGCCTTTTCTCTAAAAAAAAAATATAACCCTGCAATACCCATTTCCAGACTTCTACAATCAAACTAAAATTAGCAAAACTCATTACCATCCCAGCCAGCAGAGCACTGTCAACTCCCTCTGCATCACAGAAATGTCTTGGCTCCTGTCATGCAAAAGCTCTCTATGCACCCACTAGCATTAATAATTTACTTAAAGAACCAGATCTTTTTAGACAGAGTGAAAATCTAGGACACAATTTCAAAATAATACATTTTTTGAACATAATAGTTTACGTATTATCAGATAAATAAATGTTTAATTAAAATAAGTAAGAATCCAGAAAATTATAGAAGGATTAAAACCAGGTTTAAAAAGAAAATGTAGTGGCTGCAGAGCATCACTGTGGCTCCAGTTTCCAAAACAAACCAATTTTCTCACTTTCCTAAACAGTTTCTCCAATGATATCTAGCTATATAGGCATTCTCCTTCAGTCTTAATCAAAAGTGTTCTAAACATGCTGCAGACAGCACACTGACCTTCCCTGTTTATCTGTCATCTTCTACACGTTTACATTATTATACACCTTTACATTATTTACCACAGCAGTACCTCAATCCTATCAAGGGTTTGGATCGGCCATACAAAAAAGAATTGGATGTCTTTTCCCTGTTATTGCCTTTCTTGGAGAGGTGAGATGAGGGATAGTAATACACAATACATTTTCATTTAATGTTTAACGCTGGCAGGAAATCAGTGTGATTTTATAATTTAATACCACTGGATGCATTGAGGTAAGGTATAGTTTCCAGTAATTAAAAGGTCTCATGTTCAGATGAAAGATGAAATACCCTGCTACTTTGCTGTAACAAAGAAATTGCACAAACCTTCTGGATCTCTTCAAATAACAATTTTTTCACATGTTTCACTGAGGTCAAGTGGGTATTTACTCTTACAGTTGTAAAAGCTGGTGGATGAGATAGATGACTTAACAGAGATTGGTATTTTTTCTCTGCTTCCTGTGTACCTAAAGCACTGATAAGCTGAAAGTGAAAGAAGAGATTTTAAGAGATTCACGCAGAAGCCTCTTGCTCAATGCAAAATTACCCCACTGAACAAACATTCCACAGAAATTGAGGGATTGTGTTATGTGGTGTGCAATAGTGACAAATGTCTATGTCTGGAAGTCCAATTCCACTGGAAGCCTTATAAATTTATTGAAAAATACTTACTGGAAAAACAGTTGTATCAGCAAAATCACTGCAAACAGTTTGCAGCAAGTATCAAAGCAACTGCTAGAGAGCTCTCTGCTATAGTACATAGACCAGCCCTAAGAAAATGGAAAACTAAATTCAAATCTATTAATCAGTAACTTTCATACTGATAAACATGTACATAAAAAATCAATTTGTTTATCCTTGGCATTAGGAATTAATAGATTGTCTGTAGTATTCTACATTGGGGTAATGGAGTATTTCTTGTCAATATTATGTGGTGAATATGTGCTTAATTATCTATGAACTCTTCAGTGGGATCCAAAACTGAATTCTCTGATTTATACTCAATTCAATTTAAATATTTGTATGCTACTTTGAAGTAATGGGAATAAACACTAATTTTATCTTTTTTATATAGAAATACTTTATATAAAACCTTCATGTTTAATGTGAAGACAATATTTTATCATAAAGTATTAAAGTTACACAAAAATTTATTATTTTGTGATGGTTAGGGGTAACATGTCACATACCTCGCTATTTCTGAAAACTTTGGTGAGATACTCTTCAACTTCATATTGGAAAACGATTTTAGGGAAAAAGGACATCTTCCTTTAATTTTTAAAATCTGCTGGCAAGGAACTGAAATAAGCAAAGTATTTTCTTCATTATTTTTATCGTATTCTGTAAGTTTATAGATTTAACACAAAATGTACCCACAAACTAAGCTGTTGTTTCTGATTCTTCCTATTTTAATAATGCAATTTTATTGCACTCAAATTTCCAAATATTGATCAGGATATGACTGTAGCATTATCTCAATTACAAAAATTCTACCGATCCTTAAAATAAATCTTCAAGCTATCTGGTGAAAAAAAATACATGGATAAAAGGTACAGGAAATTCCAAGATGTAGCTTTAGTTCCTCTTGAAAAGACCAGCTATATAGTCTTATTGCAGCTCAGTCCTGACAGAGATTTTACTGTTTACCATTTTTCTCTGTAGGTAACAAAATACACTTGTCTTCCCAAATGGAATCTGCCCACCTCTCAAATATTTTGAAAAATTATATACACTTCAGTCTGAAATGAGACTACCTAAAAATTTAAATTTGCTTACAACAACATAAATGGAAGGAAAGAAAGGTTTATTCCATTCATAATAAGGAATTTTGACTATTGAAATATATTTTCATTGTACTAAATATACTTAGAAAAGAAAGATCAGAATATTTAGTATTCATTTTTTTTGGATAAGAGATTATTTGTTACTTTTATCATACAAAACCCCTCAAGAATATTTTTTTATTTTTCGTATTTCTGATTCAATTAAAATCTTAATGCTGAAAGAATGTTACCTTATGTAGACTTACTTTTGAGCCAGACAAAGGCAAAGTTTCATGGGTAGGAATTTCAAAGCCTTATTTGCAACATTAGCAGCTATTGAAAGAAAGAAACTGCAATTGAATTAACTTCTTTATAAGTCTAACAAAATGTCAAGAATTTTCCCTGCTATTTCCACAAAGACTAATAGTAGTACAATAGCACTACAATCTAACAGTTGATACAACTGAAATCACCAAAGGCCAGATTTAACATTTCAGAAAATGTGACGTATTATGTGCCTGTTGTCCTAGAATGCCTACATTACAGGGGAAAAAAAAAAAAAAAACAACAAACAAACCAACCACAAAAAGATCCCCATATGGCCCACATTTTGAAAGGTTTTTCTTCAGAAGCATAGTAAACCAGCCTTTAAAAAAAATGCCACTCTAAATTTCTTTTTAAGAATTGGAATCATGAAAATAATTAAGCAGACATGTAGAAATGTGGTGTTTATACGCCCTATGTGTAACTTTAATATTTACATTACGAAGGCAATCTTCCCGGCTGGGGACATAGCTGAGAAGGGACAGGACAGATGCTTTCAAGTTCATATCCAGCAGGAAGCCAGGCTGGTGAGGGAGATTCCCTGGTGCCCCTAGTGCCAAGTAAAGAGTCAGGCTTCAAACGTTGAGCAGGAGGCAGGCTCCTAGTAGCTAAATAATTTTTTTTTTTTTTTCCCTCCAGACCTGCAGTGCCGCTTACCCCAGAAAAGGCATATAGAAAATATTTAAACTTTTTTTTTTTTTTTTCCCACGGATTTTTATGTGCTTCTGTGGGCAACTGCAGCGGCGAGCACGATGCCGGAGCTAGGCTTTGATCTAGCCACGCACACGAACGCTACCGGCAGCACACGCAGCCAGCAGCAGAGATGCCGAGCAAGATTTTCAAACCTCCCCACCCACCCTTCGACACACGAGGAAACGACAGTGGGGTCACTGTCGCAAGGATCGGAACATGGGGCTCACGCCTTTATTCCTTCGCCCTCCCGTTACTGAAACATCAGGGAGCGGGGAGGAACTGGAGGCGCAGCTCTCCGCAGCCCCCCGAGGCCCGGCGCCTCAGCCCACAGCTACCCGGGAGCCGCCGCGCCCCGCGGGACGCGCCACCGAGCCCCGACCGACCCCGAGGCACACGCGGGGCTCCTCCACGAGAGGGGCAGAGCACGCCGGTGCCCGTGGCCGGCCGGACCGGACAGCGCCCAGCCCCAGCCCCAGCGCCCGGCACGCACCTACCGCAGGGCCCGCCTCCTCCGGGCGGCGGCAGGAAGTGCCGCCCGCCCCGGCGCCGCGGGAGCCGGGCACGGCCCCGGCGCTCCCTCCGCGGCACGGGGAGGGCGGCAGCAGCGCCCGCCGGCGCCCGAGCTTATCCGACAAGACGTTGCTGACATCGCTTCTTTTTTATTTATTATTGTTTTGTTTTCTTTTCCGAAATTCTGCCGAGTGGATTAAAGTAACAGGTTTTGTATTTCCACCGCTTCGGCACCTAAGTGCCCGCGGGCTCGCTGGCCAGGGCGGAGCCCGCTCCGTGCTCACTTACTGACCCTCCCCACGGTGCTGCTTGCGAGGAAACCCGGGTGGGTACCCCCGCAAGAGCTCAGTTTAGGAACCCGCTGCTTTCTCAAGTTTTACCATACACGGGAGCACTGCCTGCCCTGAAACCCTCAACCCTTGCCGAGGCTAGAGGCCGCGCACCGGCCACAGCACCGCCGGGCTGAAGGACACGGGGCCGGCCAAGGCGCGCTGCCGGCGCCTCCCACCCCGGCACCGACCACCGCAGCGGGGGCCTAGCGCTCCCCGCAGCATTCGCCCGTCGCGGGACGGCTCCGTGCTCCCGAGCGTGCCGACCGCAGGGCCCTCGGCTTCGCACCGGCCCTGGCGTCTCGCAGCTGTCCCCGCACACACTGCCTGCCCCTGCCGCCGCCATGTCGCCGCAGCGACGCGCGCGGGCCGCGCCGGCGGGGGCGGGGCCGCTGGCGGGGCGGGGCGGTGCCGCGTGCCCGCCCGCCCGCTCGGCGCCGCCGGGGCCGCTGCGGAGCCTCCGCCGAGCGAGCCGGGATTGCCGCCGCCGCCGCCGCCGCCTGGGTGAGCTCGGGTGCCCCGGGCGTTCGGCGGGAAGCCGAGGCCAGGCATGGGCCTAATCTTCGCCAAGCTGTGGAGCCTCTTCGGTAGCCAAGGTGAGCGCGCGGGCCCGAGCCGGCGGCGGCGCGGGCGGCGAGCGGAGCCCGCGGGGCTGCGGGGGCCGCCGGCAGCCGTGCGGGCGCGGGGCCGGCTCCGCTCGCCGGCCTTGCCCTGAAGGCCCGCCCAGCCGAAAGTTGGGCTTTGCTTTGTGCCGCGCCGTGAGCGCTGATCCCGCGGCGCCTCATGCTCGGGGTGGCTTTGTTTGAGTTCCCGAGGTGGTCCCTCCTCTCTCCTTCTCCCTTAAACGCGCCGTGTGCCCCGGGAGCCTTCCGGCGGTGCGCGCCCGGCGTCCGCGGCGGCCGGGACTGCTTCCATGGACGAGGCCGGTCCGTCTTGGCTTCGCCGATCCTCCTTTTTACGTCGGGGTCTGTTATTAAAATCGTATTATTTTAGACTTTAATTAGACGGAAAATAAGAACGCCAAACATGCAGGGGCCTTTGAGGTAAAAATCTGTTTGTATTTTGGCAAAGATGCTACTTAAATACAGTCAGTGATCCAAGAAAATAATTTCTCCAGCCAGAAATTAAAAAGGTCGTAAGGGGGATAGTATCGCTTTCCATGCTCTCCTGCCCAGTTCATCCAGCCCTGCAGTCATAGCTCATGTTTTAATCCAGAGCTCAGAATTTGCATCTGCCACCACCTTTACCTCAGATGGCTATCATAAAAGTAGAAAATTACGGTTTGTCTGTTAGTTTATTTGTTTTAATGATTTTGGTTTACCTAACCAGCTTTGATTAGAAAATTAAATAGTTAACAGTGATATAATTTTGCCTGCTTCAAGCTCAGGGCCTCAACGAAAAACAATATAAACAAATTCATTAATTGTTCTCTCATCAAGTTTCCAAATGTGTACCTCATTTCCACTTTAAAGTTACTGAAAATGCAGATAAGCCGTTTTCGTGCAATGCTCTGTTGGAAGTTTTTGGAGGCAGATACAGCTGGTGTACTTTAATAGTTTTGTGCCTGTGATTGCACATAATCCAGTCTTATTCTGTACATACCAGAGCAAAGCCTCAGTGAGTGTGCACATTGACATCTGTATATTAAACTGTCTCTCATGGGATGGGATTGGGACCCAATCCCAGATAATTTATTTTTCTCATGCGTACACCATCCTACCACATAATTCCTGAAGTCTTCTAACAGAGTCTTCTAAATTCACTGCTAATTTCTTGTTTTCCTGAACTCTCAAACCTATTTCACAAGATCCAATTTTTCCTCTATCCTCCAAGAAGTTATTAAGTACCTTTTTTTTTTCATGAAGTAGTGCAATCTGCAACTCCTTTTCTTCCATGAAGTATTCCAAAGACTCTGAAGAGATCCATAAGCAGGGAACTGATCAGCAGATAACTGATGGCATTTTGTATTTACCTCTATAGTAGCTTATGATGTCAGTATTTATCTTCAGGAAAACACATTGTTTTGGATTTTGTATATTATTTCCTCTTAGAAAAGTTATTCTTCATTGTGAGTGACCCTGGCTGGATGCCAGATGCCCACCAAAACAGCCCTGTGACTCCCCTCCTCAGCTGGGCAAGGGGAGAGAAAACACAGCAAAAGGCTTCTGGATTGAAATAAGGAAAGGGAGAGATCACTCACCAGTTCCCATCATGGGCAAAACAGACTCAATTTGTGAAATTAATATAATTCATTACCAAGCAAACCAAAACAGGTTATTGAGAAATAAAACCAGATCTGAACACCTGCTCCCCATTCCTCCCTCTTTTTTTCCAGGATCAGCTTTATTTTTGGTTCTCTACCACCTCCCTGCAGGAGGGAACAGGTAATAGGGGCTGTGGCCAGTCCATCACATACTGTCTTTGCCACTCTTTCTTCCTTATGGGGGGGACTGCATACCATGCATGCTCCATGGGCTTCTCCAATGTGTGTTCTTCCCAGGGTCTACAGTTCTTCACTAACTGTTCCAACAAGAGTCCATTTCACGAGGTGCAGTACTTCAGGGATGGTCCATTCCAGCATGGATCCAGGTCACAAACCTGCCAGCAAACCTGTTTCAGAGTGGGCTTTTCTCCACAGGTCCACAGGTTGCCAGGAGCCTGCTCCAACATGAGTGTCCAGTGGGGTCACAGCTGCCTTTGGGATCTACCTGCTCTAGCAAGGGGCAGTGGATCTCTGCTCCCCCATGGACCTCTGGCTGCAGGGCACAGCTGCCTCGCCATGGGCTGCAGGTGAATCTCTGGCACCTGCAGCACCTCCCCGTCCTTCTGCACCAGCCTTGGAGTCAGCAGAGTTGTTTCTCTCACATATTCTCACTGCTCTTTTCTCTGTCTGTAATTTTACCTGTGCAATTACTTTTTATCATCTTAAATATGTTATCCCAGAGGCATTACACCTGTTGCTGATGGCACTGGCTACATACATATAGGAGAGGTTTCTAGGAGTTTCTCAGAAAACACTGTGTAGCTCTCTTTACTATCAAAATCTCACATTACAAACCTAATACATTATTATATTTAAATGGTTAATGAAATATTAGTCTCACAGTTAAATAGATTACATAATACCATGGAATATTTACTCTTTGGCATGTATCCCAATAAGAGACTTTAGGGTCATGATCCTGGTTTATTGTTGGATTTGGTTTTTGTTTCATTTTTGCTTTGTTCTGGGTTGTTCGGGGTTTTTTTTGTTTTGTTTTGTTTTTCTTTACCTCCTTTTCTTGTGTAGCCGCAGAAAAGAAAGTGAGTTTCTTTTCATGGCCAAAACTGAAATTTCAGTTTAGAAAATTTGCTTCAGACATAAATTTTTGATCTAATGGGAAATTATTCTCCCACAACACAATTGTATTATCTAAGTAATACCATTACTAATAATAAAGCATAGTAGTTTCTGAGTTGATTCTGGTTGCTCTTCTAGTTACATCAAATCTTGATAGCTCCTTGGAAAATTCACAGGCTGTCCTGTGAAGCTGCTTGTTGGGCAGACTAAGACAGTAACTTGCACATTGATTTTTACTGTACAGAGGGAGTATTCCAAAGATGCAAATAGGGTCTGCTGTGTGAGGATCATGGCATCAGTTCTCATGGCTGGTGTGAGCTGTGTGATAATCTGCAAAAGGAAAGGCAAAAGGAAAGCTGGAACTAAGCAAAGATTTGAAAGTTTCATCTGTATTCCATCAAGTAGAGCATAGGGGATAAGGTGTGTCTAAATCTTTCAGCTCTCAATATATAATTGAATGATGTGAACTGAAAAAGAGATCTTTTTACTCACAAAAGAAACAGTTGGCTTTAAAATAGACTTTTGTCATTTTTCTAGGTGACTTTTTAATGATTTTGTGATATTTCCTTTTTTTTTTTAAATTGGCAAAAAAACATTACTAAATATTGTTTTATTTAAAATATTATTCTCTGCAGCCATTTAAAGTATAGTTGCTAAATTACAGGAGTTCAGTTGAGTTTACTTTTATTAGTAACTTACTTTCAGAAATTAAAAAAAAAATCAGACTCCAAAAATGACCTGTTGAAGCTATGATTCAGTAATCACGGCACATTCTTCTAAGCAGCATGTAGTTGTGTGGATAGGTGGTGGAGCCATTAAGCTGGTGCCTGTGTTAACACATGCCTGAGTAAAACTTGCTTGACTTACCATTCCATGATTATTACCAAGATAGTTCTTAATTAAAATGTGGGTTAAAAATAGAAGTGAATGTCAGCAACACTGATAAATATAAATTACTGTTATCGGTACCTTATTTTTTTTTGTGTGTGTGTGGTGTATAGAGTTCTTTGAGAAGCTCACAAATCTGGGGTTTACTTATTTTTGGAATAGTAATTATTCAACATTTTACAGGTTGCCCTGAATAATTGCTACAATTATTAAAAAGTTGCTTTAAGAAAAGTAATGGTACGCTCTAATTCAAGATGATTGAGCTTCTGTAACCCCACAGTTTACTTCATTTAGCCTTACTGGCAGTTTCCAGTCAGGTTAGGATAGACCCTTATCTGAAAAACCAAATGGTTTTTGGTTTCTCTGACTACTAAAAGTTATTGACAGCTTCTCTGCTTCCTTGTAGTCAAATCTGAGGATACAAAATGTGTTTTAGCAGTTATTTTATGCTTAAGAGAAGATTGTAAATGTGCAGAATGAGCTTTGTATTGAAATGTCTTTGACCTCCAGAATTATGCTATTCATCCTGCCTTCTTTCTAGCAAGCTTCTATCTGCATTGTCTTCAACTCTGAGGCCTCCAAGGTTGTTGCTCTTTGGAACCAGATGAGCATTTTGTTTCACAGCTTGAAAGCTATCAGAAAAGTACTCATTCAGTTGTCATTTCTTCCAGATACGTTAGAAGTAGCATCATTAAAGCATTTAGATTATTTTTACTTTTATCTTTTGCAAAGTAGAGAAAAAGGCGTGTTGGGAGAATTGAATCTTCAGGTTTGGGTCCTTTTACCATAGAGAAATATAGATGAGTAAGGAAGAAAAGAGCATGTTATGTCTTTCTTCTAACATCTGCCAGAAGATAATCTTCACTGTCCTGTGTTTTTGTAATACTAAACTGCCACAGATTTTTTTAAACTGTATTACATATCAATTTTTTAAATCAATGTTCTAGAAATGGCTGTGAAACCAAGAAGTCCTTGGATTCTTTTAAAGAGTAGTCTAATACTGTCTTTTCTATTTTTTTCCCTGCTTATGCCTACTTCTGCTTTCCCCATCTTCCCTCCCTCTTCCTACGCAATTAATAAAGGCTCTTCTGCTCTCTCAACTTTGTTGTGGATTTTCTTCTTCTTTTGCCAAGAACATGGTGGACTGGGAAGATACTCATGAATACAACCTAAACTGAGTTTGAATACCAGCCACTAAAAGGGAGAAACTTGGTTTAGTCTGTAAGTACAGAACACAAATAAATCACTGCCTATGATTTACCCGGTAACTGTCCTTCCTCCTGCCTTCTCCTAGTTACTCTTGTAAACAAGTAGCTGTCATGCTAAAATACTGTTCTTTCTTAGTTTGGTAGTTTTTAAGCTCACATGTTTTTCCTCTAATGCACGTCTGTGTGCAAATTTTTTGTTTTCAACAAACTAGACAGAAATTCAACTTTTAAATATGTTTGTAAGTGAAGAGTTTCCATTACTATAGTTCTGGACTCTGCTACTTGTATGAAATACCCCTAATTCCAACTTGCTATTTTCATGCCAAGATCACTATTAATTAACTCTTGTGTGACTGTTTATTGTTTGTGCTTATTCAATCACTGTATGAAACACCATTTGACTATGAAGTAACACAGATAAGATGTGCCCTTTTTTCCCAGTTAGTGTTGGACCATTCATACTTCAGTGGCTTTCAAAAGCAGTCATCTCAATGGAGGTTTTTTCTTCATTACTTAGTGTGGTGTTGTATCATCCAACACTCCAATCATCCATGCCTAAGATGTTCTGATAAGAAGATGAGAGAGCAGTGTAATGCCTGACTGGGATTTCTTTTGTTTCTTGAAAATAGCTTAAACAGAATGCTGCAAAAGTAGAATCATCTTCCTGGCAATAGTTGACAACATGTTTGGTTTGAAAAAAAACGGGACTGTAGTTCTGTGTTTGGAACTTTGAAAGCTCTTTAACTGTTTGAAGAAGAGATGGGCAGTCAAGCTACTAGGCATGATTTATTAGCCTTGAAAGTAGAGAGGATTTCATACTACTTATGTATTGGGAAAGGTTATTAATTACTGATGCTGCTGTTAGTGGGGCTAAAAGTACTCCTGCATTTACATTCAGTCACATTATTTTCTTAGAATGTGTTGACAGGATGCAGTAGTAGGGGAACTGGCACAGGGAAATATATTTTGCCATCTGTTATGACCCTATTGCATAGCAAAACTTACAAAAGTTTCAAACAAGAAACTATTTCATTACTGTAATCAGTATAAAAATACCTAGGTTAATATATATAAATAGATTTTTAACCAAAACACTTCAATTTTTCCTTAAATCACCCACTTAGGGGAGAAAAAGCATCAATTTGATACTTAGGATAGATCTTTGTAGATCAACTGTGAACCATGTTGTGCTTTGAAATAAGTGCCCTAGAATTGTAAATATTATCTCTTTAATAGTGAGCTTTCACAGAGTTTTTATGTATCCATTTGCAAATTTTTCAGTCTCAAGTAGTTTTCTTTTTTTGGTCAGTAATTAGATCAGTAGCTGTAGCTTCACACATGTCGCAAAAGAACCACCATTCTAAGTGGTTGTGCTACTGGATTAGAAATTCTAAGAGGGATTATTTACAGAGAAGCATAAAAATTCGAAGCGCTTTTTTACTGATCTTGTTTGGTTGATTGATTCTGTTTTGTCTCCCCTGTGCCTGGAAACATGGCATTGCAGCAATTGCAAGATCACTATTTTGTATGCTGGACTTCAGAGCAGGTTGGGGCACATGGTCTTTCCTTTCTGCTCAGCACTGATGAGGCCTCACCTGGGGTACCATGTCCAGTTCTGGGCTCCTCAGTACAAAAGAGGTGTGGACATTCTGGGGAGAGTCCAGTGACGGGCTGCAAGGGTGGTTGAGGACTAGATTAAAAAATCTAACATATGAGAAAAAGAGGTACAAAGAGGGAGAGCCAGACTTGTCTTAGTGGTGCCCAATCACAGGACCAGGCAGTGGCCACAAACTGGACCACAGAAATTCCCTCTGAACACCAGGAATCACTTTTCCACTGTGAGGGTGACTAAGCAATGACCCAGGCTGTCCAGGGAGGCTGTAGAGTTTCCATCTTGGATATATTAAAAACCCATCTAAGACATGGTCCTAGGTCACTGGCTCTGTGGGCCTGGTCCAGCAAAGAGATTTGACCAGATGACCTCCAGAAGTGTCTTCCAACCTTGACCACTATCATTCTGTGACTTTTCAGTTCAGAAGTTGCAAAATTAGAATCTGTGGCCTATTCAAAATACAGTTTCCTCTTAGATTTTACTGTGTGAATAATGGTGGTACCTTAATTAAATGGTTATTATGGATCCTTGAATGTTAGGGTAAAATCTTTTGCAGTCTTTGGATATTTGTTGGTATTCTTAGTGTGATACACTGCTATGGATTATATTTTTTCATTGTACTTTCCTTTCTAAAACTAGATCTTGTAGATGAAGTAATCGTTCGTAACCCTGCCTTTATTAGATTTCCAGTGTTGACTTTTCCTGAGACTGGAGTCTCAAGAGAAGATGAGGCTTTTTTGACTTTTTTTCCTTTTTTTTCTGTCCTGAAGTCACCACTAATCTGTGTAAGGTATTGACACAAAAGAAACAAACAGTTACTTTCTTCAGTAAGGGAGAGTGATTAACCAGAATTACAATTATTGCTGTTTCCACTAATTTATTTTTGTCTTCTTTTTTTTTTTTTTTTTGTATATGCAGAGCACAAAGTAATCATAGTGGGACTTGATAATGCTGGAAAGACTACTATTCTTTACCAGTTGTAAGTATATGAACTAAATGTGTTTCTGTTTGCATTTTATTACTTGTCACTGTTTATTCTTTGAAAAGTCACCTTTGTAACCTGGTGTAATCTCTGGGGTTCTAGATCACACTTTGTACATTAATGATATTAGTTGTTCTAAACAGGGTAAATTTTTAAAGGATAATTGAAAGAACTGCTTTAAAACTGAACTGTAAATTGAACAATAAATTTGTACATCCAAGCACAAAGTGAACTGCAATTTTTTCCCATGAAAGCCTGTCTGAATTTGTATGCATGGAAATAATCCTGCTTCCAATAGCCTCAGAAAATAACATGATTTTTAAATTAATGGAAATTCTAGCCACCCTGCAAAAATCCAGAAATGTTTCCAAATGTTTCTCAATTCCAGTGTCTAAAATCTGTGATAGAGCATTCCTAAAAATAATATTTCAGCTTTTACAGGTCCTACCTTACTAATTTTCAATAACATCATTGCGTTCAAATCTTGGCAGCATTACAAGAATATCTATAATAAATTCAAGAGTGTTGTCAGAACAATAATTACTATTGTAATTGTGGAAAAGGAGGAGAGTACAGATAAATTTAATATCCTTGTATTTGGATATCAAAGCAGCATAGTATGCTTTCCAAAAAGATTCTCTATTCATGAATATTCTGAGCAAGCTTAAAGGTGGAACTGAGAAATTTTCAGCTATGTAACCAAACAATCCTTTTGGATTTAATATCTAGTTATTAATTAAAGTGCTTTTATAAAATTATATTCCAATTTATATTTTGCACAGTTTTGTATTTGCTTTTGTATTTGGGATCTTCAGAACGGCAGCTCCTACTTTAAAACAAGTGCATTTTAAGTTAATGTCCTTTAGAAAGACAGTCCTCTTATAACACTTAACCATTTGTTATGCCTTTTGTGTGCTTATTTTTCCTTGCTGATTTCTTTAAGCATGACTACAGTCACTACTTTCTAAAGTTGAAATGTATAGCTTTTTAAAAATATACCTAATTTTTAAATATTTTTTGTCAGTTACACATATTTACTTTTTCTACAAAAAATGGTTATAATTGACCTCTAACAAGCCTTGTGGATTTTGCTGACTGGTCTTTATGGTGTGATATTGTTTCCTTTAGCTTAATGAATGAAGTGGTTCATACTTCTCCAACCATAGGAAGCAATGTAGAAGAAATAGTGGTGAAGAATACTCATTTCTTAATGTGGGATATTGGAGGACAAGAATCATTACGGTCATCATGGAATACCTATTATTCTAACACAGAGGTATGAGAAGATGCTTTGAAATCTGCAAATCAAAAAAGTTAGTTTTAAATTATATTTATTTATTAAGTATGTTTGTAGACTGTTGTAGAGATTGCAGCTGTATTGTTTTTACATTCTAATGCGGGAGAATAAATTCAAAAAGTGTGAGGTATTGCTGGTATGCAGCCATTTTTCTGGTAATATTTAAAGTATTTTTTCTGTTTACTGTAGTGTTATTTGGTCTATGCTATAAACTATGAAGTTAGATTTTTTCCTAGGCAATCAAATGATAATGAAATACATTTTAGACTGCATTTTTTGCTTGCTTTTTAAAAGTAGATTAAAAAGAAAATTTTGAAATGTAATTTGCAAATTTTGTGATGATTTGCAGTGTTCAACTGGACTTCTGTACATCCAGTCTGAAATGGTTTTGAAATAATGATAATTAGGAGGAAATGAGGAATGAAGGAATAAGGAATAAAGGAAGGAAACTTTCTCTAAGCCTAGGCAGCAGTATTTAAACAGCTCATAGCTTTTATCCAGAGGAGGAAGAAAAATCTTGCTGTGCTCTACTCATGAGGTACTGGCAGAGCTGCTTTTGCTGGAAAGGTTGGAGAAGAATTCAGCAACAGTTTACTTGTGGGGTTTGTTTTTTATGACAGTCTTTTTGAGGCCAAGAGGTTGTCAATAGAAAAAGGCACATATAATCACTGAGGACTCTTTTTGAGACATCTACACTGATGTAAAATATTCTAGACTTAATTTCATACCATTTCTCCTAAAAGCAGAGACCTCTTGTAGATGTTACTCTTTATATAAGTATTCCATCCTCTTGTAAAATTAGCTTTTGTATCTCTTCCTTTTTCTATATCTTTTCCTATGCTCTAGAAGAGAGGTGAGATCAGTGATCCATCTTAGATCTACTGTAAGCCTGATAATGACATCTCAACCTTCACATTTAGTATTTTAGACTAATTTTGTATTTTATCTGGAAAAGTGCAGCTACATCTAAGAAACACATGAAAATAAAGAGACTTCTACCAGCATTATCTGGTATAGAGGAATAAGTTCTTAGCATTTATCCCTTGAGTATCTTTGAGTTTGGAATTTAGAGAGATGCATATATTATTTTTCTGATACTTTTGGGATGTTCTTCATATTCTGTCTAGCAAGTGTTTGAAATCCAGTGCCTTGTAGTACTTGGAAAGAACTTTCCCTTTACTTCTGTCCTCTGGAAACAGTTAAGGAAGAAAAGAGATCTATTTACTATGCTAGTCCTAGCCTCCCTCATATGAATAATTCTATTACTGTTCCACCTCATCTGCTAGGCATCTCAAAGTCACAGCAGCATTAAATTGACTCAGGTTTTCATACTTTGTGGTCATTTTCAATGGCTAGTGAATCCCTTTAATTTTATAAGGCAAAGTGATTTGGAGAATATGTTGGAGAATTACAGCAGTGATTTCTAATCCTCCTTTTTTGCTGCTCTCTTTTCTCTCCTTTGTCACTTTCTCTCTTCTGGTTGAAGAAAGTCCTCTGAAAGTGTCTGTCTCTTTTGTTGGAAGATTAGTGGTAGTGGTCTCTTGGAATTCTGCTTTCTGTAATTTGTAGTTTTTATTTACATATTATATTATTGATGTTTTTCCCTAGTTCATCATTCTGGTTGTTGACAGCATTGATAGAGAGCGACTGTCTATTACAAAAGAAGAACTTTATAGAATGCTGGCTCATGAGGTATGGTGGGGAGTTGGGATGATAATTTTTTTGAGAACAGGCAAAGAACATTTCATGCTTCCTATGTTAACAAAAATAATTTTGTCAGAAAAAAAGATTTGAGAATAAGTATGCATTCATGTTGATCACATTTTAAAACCATGTAAGCTATAAATAAGCAGAAAAATTATTATGATGCACCCTTCTAACAGGACTTGCTTTATTGTAATTAAATCAGTCTTCACTTTGCAAATGTTGAACTTGTAAAATATGTTATGCGTCATATTATTGTAACTGGATATTGTTGTCCTTTACCACTGAGTAGTTCAGCTAAATGGCTAAAATTTCAAGAAACCTTTTTATTTTAGTTTTTATTTTTGGAGAAATGGAATTGCCACCTTTTTTTCTTTGTTCTAATCCTGTTTCTTAAAATTAGGGAGTAAATATCATACTATGGGAAAACTAAGTTAATTTCATTTTCCTTTAGAATTATTTGTTTGTATTTTTATTATATGTTACTGTGGGGACGTTCAGCATTGGGTTAACTCATTCAAACATCCTAAATTAAGTTGTACATTTGCTTAGATAAAATATGTTAAACCCTTTTGTGATCATTCTGAAGCTGAATTAAGGTTGTTTTCAATCTAAATATTCTCCTTCATTTTTAAAAAAAAAGGATTTAGTACAGTGCAAGTAATCCCATTAAGTTCATTTCTCTGAGAGACTTGTGTTTTACATAAGTGAATTTGTACTTTGCAGTTTAATAGTAATTGTAGTTTGGGTCTAACAATAAGGAGTAAATTCATTGCCAAAAAAGGTGGAAGAATTACTTCTTGTGCCAGAGTTTTCCCATGTAGTTTTTTGGTTTCCAGTCTCAAGCTCTTAAGAAGCTGTGATCTGCCATCTCTTGAAATCAGTTGGTAGGCCTAGACTGGGCTTCTTACAGAGTTTTTCAGCTGTAGATCATAAAGCTTTATTGTTTTGGTTTTTTTTTCTCTTGGTGGAAAAATACTCTCAAAATTTAACATGTATTGAAATGTATTGAACACTTTTAGTTGCAACTGTCAGCTTCCTGAGTATTAGATTTGTTTACCCTTCTGCTCTTTTAAAGCCATACATTCTGGTTCTTGTCTGTTCAGAATGCTAATGTCCATGCTGAAACAAAACTTCTTTAATTAGTTATAAAAGCTGATGCAGCATTATTAAAACTCCCTTTTTGAACACTAGAGTTAAACTTAACAGGAATTCAGAAAGCTTTCTTAAATTATTACTGCTTTAATAAATACAGAACTTCTTTAATGAAGTTGAAAGAATTTTAAGAGACTGATATTTAGCAGTCTTTTCCATTTGAATAGTATATATTGTAGGACTTGCAATGTTTAACCAGAAATAATTCCACTAACTGAGTGATTTGGAGCATTATAAAATGTATTTTGACAAGACTTTCATTAGTTATGTATGAACATGTGGTCAACACCAAAAGGATTTTCATATAACACATTACAATTTGATTCTTTGTGGTGGTGAACACTTCTGAATAAATTAGGTTTTCAGTCTTACTGTAACAAATACTTTGTGTAGTAAGACGGTTTAAATTCCATGCTCCAGAGAAATCGTAGATTAGCTTGGATACAGTTCTTTTAACAAATGAAGTGAGCACAATAGCCTTTTAGTTTTGTATAATAACTGTTATGAGTACTCTGAACCATTTCTAGGATTTACGGAAGGCTGCGGTTCTCATCTTTGCCAACAAGCAGGACATGAAAGGCTGCATGACGGCTGCCGAGATATCTGCATACCTCACCCTCAGCTCCATAAAGGATCACCCGTGGCACATTCAGTCCTGCTGTGCTTTGACAGGAGAGGGGTAAGTGCTTACTGCTTACTACGGCAGTTCCTGGGAAAAGAGAATACTGATTTAGAAGCCTGCTGACACCGAACTTTGCTGTCAGAGGGACTTTTTGAATTTTTCTTTTTCATAATTGAACCTTGTGGGTTTTCTCATAGCTCAAACTCCAAATTCATATGAACATCTTCCATTTGTTGTTAAAAACCCCAAACCAAAAACCAAACACTACCCCCTTCACCTAAGTATGTAGCTGTTGACATAGCTTCCTACTCTCTTTGTGCTACTCTTACTCTTGTGTGTCTTTCTGTATTTGAAGAAATAAGTTACTGTTCTCTTCCTTTATATTCTAAACTACAGGAAGCTTCTAAGCTGCGAGGTTGAGGTGTTCAGAATTTTTTTGGTTGGTTGGCTTTTTTGATTAGCATTGAGAGATAGTTTTTGATTAAAAGTTACACAGATCTATCATAAAACAAATTTTTACCAATATTAAACTTTGTTTCTATCTGGCTAGTGTAGCTAATTTTGAAATCTGCATAACTTATGCTAACAATTACTAAAATGGAATGCTGGGCTTAGATCCTTAGTCTGTATATATAAAAAAACCATTTTAGATACCTTCTACAAGTTGAATAATGTCTTGCTTGTACGGTGTGAAGTGTACTGATTTTTCATCTTGGTTTTTAAAGCAGTCTTGTAATGTGTAATATTTGGAGGATTTTTTAGTTGTGTTGTACAGCCTTTACAATACTGTGATCTTGTGACATCAAAAATAGTGAATCCAACTGAGTATTTGGGAAGGGAGAGCATCTACTTCACTTACTAGCATGAACTATTGTCTAATGTCATGGAGATATGTTGCAGAGTGAATGGTGGCATTAACTTCCTTAGGGTGGAATGTGTTAGTGAGAAAAAGTGGGAGATAGTTTTATAGGGAGGTTGTATTATTTCGTTCAAAGAGTTAACTCTACTTTCCTTCTACCAGTTTTGCTAAAGTCACTTTTGAGTACACAGTTTATGGACTAACTAAGATCTTCAACCAGTTGACATTTGAAGGAAAATAATCGATAAATATGAGGTTTAGTTTAGTAACAGTGGCTGTCCTAGGTTGCTTCTTTCGTATTGTAAAACAAAAAGCAGTGAATATTTAGAATACTTTAAACTATGACAGTATGAGATAAACTTAGAAAAAACATTCCCAGAGTTAGATAGCTGAGCTGAGACTTCCTTGGGAAGATCTGACAAGAATCTGGGGGGATGAACCTGATGTGAGTGAAGATAACATTCTTGGATAGCTACATACTGATTTACTGTACAGAGGTAAACCTCAAAGGGGTATAAATTAGGTAACTAGAACCCTAGAAAATCAAAGGAAGGTCTATCTTCTAAAACAGAAGACTTTTAAATGGAGATGCAAATTGAGTTAGGAAGTAGATTAGATCCCATGAAGACTTAGTATTCAATATAAACACACTTTTAATTTTGTAATGTAATTTTGATATACTGTCTTTTCATTTACCAGTTCAGTATGGATAACCTGCCCTTTATCTTTTAATATTAGTATGTAAAGGTCTAGCTTTCTGTAGAACAAGAAAAACTTCTTTTCTTTCCATGTACTTGTGAGTAAGCATTTAAGGATAGTGTCTTTTAGGTTTACAAGGAAAAAAAAACTTGAAATGCTGCCAAGCTTCAATAAAGTAGAAAATACCTTCAAGATGCTGGAATACAACTTGTACCAAATGTAACCTCTCTTATCTTTCAGATTATGCCAAGGCTTGGAGTGGATGACCTCCCGTATTGGAGTGAGATAGCTTTTTTTTTTTCCCTTTTTTTTTTTTTTTGTTATTCCTCCAAAAGAAGAGACTTCTATTTATCCT
Organism: Lonchura striata; assembly: GCF_050655825.1. NCBI lineage: Eukaryota > Metazoa > Chordata > Aves > Passeriformes > Estrildidae > Lonchura > Lonchura striata. The sequence goes on along the minus strand of NC_140704.1, from coordinate 19,969,209 downwards.
GTGAACATATACATTTTTCTGTACTTTTGGCTGCTGAGGCAGTGACCAGTGTTTAATTTATATCAGCCAACCTGTAAGCTGTGCTTGAATCAAGCGCAGTTGAACTGAAACACAAAAGTATTTTCTTAACTTTTTTTAATACACTAATCTTCAACTGGATGAACATACGTGAATCTGTTTTTAAGCATTGAAATTCTTCTCAATATGAGTTCTGACTTTTTCAGTGATAGCTTTTTAAAATCTGTTTTGTCATTGTCAATATTTCATATTTCGTCTTTCTAAATAGTTGTATAACTTACTAACATAAATGAGCACATTTTATTTAATAATTAAAAGTAGTGTTTAGGTTAACTTTACTCTGCCATAGCTTTAACCTCAAAGGATAACCATATCTCCAGCTGGACTTCCTGGAACATTAGTCAGCACGAGAATTAATAGTTATGAATTCAAATTTTTAAGTGCTTGATGAACTAGTTATAGTTAATATTGTGGTGGCTTTCAATCTGATATACAGTGGAACTTCTGCCTTAAAAGAAATCTTTTTTCAGTCTCAGTTTCTCTGGTATGTAGTTCTAGGACGTTCTTATATTCTTCTTGAAGATACATCTTTGTACAGTGCATAAAAATATTATTACTAAGTGCTGGTGTAGTCATTTAGAACTTGAATACCTTTTTAAGATAAATGAGTAATTAAATATGGAATCACAGCAGCCAGTGTTATGTGTAGACTTGCTGTATTCTGTTAAAATTTTAAATTCTGCGTACATGAGCCTTCCTCACCTTCTAGTGAGTGTTGTTTTCTAAATGAATACAAATCAAAAGGGAAGCCAGATCTATAAACAAAACAAAACCATGGTGCTCTATCTGTAGACTTCAGAGTGAAGCTAATCTTGACATTCATTTAACTAATATCATACATGTTTTCAGATTCTGTTGCAGAGAAATTATTTTGCCTTCATTTTTTTTTTCTTGGTCTTATTTGCACAAGCAGAGAACTTTTGACAGTGTTTGAGTTAGGTTCCTTCACCTGAAGCTTGAAAAACAGGTGATGATAGACTAGACCCAGTAACTGTTAATTCAATTTGAATGGAATTAAGTGAAATCTAAAGACTATTTAAAGATACGGAGTTAATTGAGAACACTAAGCATCAAATAAACCTAACCACCAGTCCCCCAAAAAACGCCACATGAAGACTGAAAAAAAAACAACAAATCAAAACCAATAGTTGACACCCAGTTCCTAGCCAAGTCCCAGCAGCAGTCAGGTACCCAACCCATCTAAATTCTTGGCAGGTTTTCCAGAAGCACCGCTCTCCACTTCTGCCTGCCTAAAAGCCACATGGAATTTGGTTACCTGAACCATTTTGCAGACTGACTGTAGGCCTTTGATGACAAAATGTTTTTGTTTAATCTTGTTTTGAAAATTTAAGCACACTCGATTTTCTTTAATAAAGTTTTAAGCTTTGTAAATTTCAATTTGCTTCCATTTTATTTAAATGAAACTTAATGAAATTTTAAAAGTATCAACAAATATGTTGTCATAAGTGTTGGAAAGACTTTGAATACACTTGGAAACAGTGATTGGTTGAATGAAGTTGTGTATTATTGCCAGTTAGAAAAAGTCACATTTAAGAATACATTGAGTGTCAAGTCAAAATATTCAGAAAATAATTAAAATCAGTGAAAATTAGTGTATAAAGAAAAAAGATGAATGCAAGGCAAGGTTAAAATCTGATATTAAAGCTGCTTGCTCTGATGTTCAGCTGTTTTAACATGTGAAAACAAGATTGTTTTGCTCTTAGGGAAGCAAATTATGAAGGAAAAAAAATAAAATGATAGTATGAATGATGTTTCTTGTTTGGTGACTTAAAAATAAATCTGAAAATAAATCTAAATTGCAGACTGAAATTATATCATTCAGAATGTAGTCCTGAATACTTACAAAGAGCACTAGCTGGATGTATAGCCCTTTGGTTGTTTTTTTTTTTTAATGTATGATTTCATATTTAGTGCTTTCTAGTTAAAACCATTTGTTTGTTAAAATCTATAGTTTGATTACTAAATCCAGTATTATGTGAGGTAATACATACAACTTTGATTAGAAGGAAATGGTCTGGTTGTAGACATTAGAATATAAGAGTAATGGATGTTTTCTTTTAATTTCTTAGCACTCAAGACCTTTGAGTATCTTTGCAGGATAAAACACTGCTAACAAATGCTATGATTTTTTGTCACCTAAGAACTTCATTTTCTGCAACAGTTTTCATTGATAGTACTGATTTGTTCACAGCACTATTGTGATTTTTTTACTATTATTATTTTTTGGGGAAAATGCCTTAGTATGGAATTTTGGGGGGCCTATTTTTAATAACTTCAGGGCCTGTTAAACTAAAAGTGATTGGTTCAAAGTATTTTTAAAGGGTTGCCTTAGAATTATTATTGTGTATGTCTTTGCATTGCCAAATACTGCATTATGTTTGCTAATTTGAATGTAGTAAATATCTTGCAGTAGTTTTGTACGTTGAAAGTATTCTGTGTTTAAGTGTTCATATGCTGTTCACGGAGAGCCATGTTAATCACCTTAAGTTCAAGAAATTATGGTGTCCTATGCACATTTATATTATACTGCTGTAAATGGATTGGCACATGGCTTTTTATTTATGGTTTTTTACTTTTTGCCAAGGTGGCAAAGAGGTTCAGTATGCCCAAACCAGGGATTCTTGCCAGCTCTTTAAAAACACTGCAGTCAGTAAAGTGAAGAGGACTTGGGCACAGCTGCTCAAAATGTTTGTCATGAAAATAAAATTGAGTTGTTCTTTGAAGTTGGATGGGGTTTTTGTTTGTGAGTGCTCTGTGATGAAGAGGTATTGCAGCAGTGTAGCCTTGTCCAGTTCATTTCATCTCCAGTCTGTTTACCGGGGCAGAATGGGGGCCTACATCATGTGCAGCTGTAGCCAGTTCACAGAACATCTTGGCCTGACACCTGCTTCCTTTCATCTCGGAGAAGCTCCAGCTTTGATCATAAAGATCACATCGTTTCAGCCATGGGAAGTGTGGGTCTTTGTTTGTTTTAGTGAAGGGTGTTTGTTTAGTGGACTGTTCCCTTTCACATTCAGAACAAAACAAATCCAAACAAAAGAGTGGGAAAAAAACTTATATGGATCTTTGTGTGTACATTTGACTATTCTTAGCATCTAGCTGAGTTTGCTCTTTCCTTTTGTAGAGTCTGCCTTGTCAAGGGGCCCAGAAGGCAACAGTGAGGAGAGGAGGATGAGAAAAACTTAGCCAGAAAAATTACCTTGATGATCTTTCAACATTGAATAATTCTATATTTTGTTTCTTAAGGGATAGTGCACTAGAAAAGCTGCACACTGTCCATGCAGTGTGTGTGCTTGCCCTGCAGGCAGAAGAATGTGGCTTTATGCTAGGTTTGGTTCTTGCTAGATGTGCCACTCTTCAGTTCAGTTGATTTCTGTTTTGCTCGGTAGAGATATGCATTTCATACAGAAAGATTTCCTGGATGTAACTGAAGACATTCTTCCAGTTGCACACCAGTTTGTGTCCCCTAGATGGCAGGAAAGGATCAGTTTAACAGTGCCTTAGCTGCTTTAGCTTGTGTTCTTTGGTATCTATCTGAAAGACTTCTAAAGTGAAGAGGCTGTGTACCACTACCTGAACCGTGGTGATCATGCTTAGATAAAATGGAGACAGCATAAGGGAGAGGAAGCTTACAGTGAGGTTTAAAAAAATTTAAACTGTTCTATAGCTTAAAGGCATTTTGTCTTAGTTCTTTTAATTCTTTATGGTTAGAATTATATTCCAAGCCTTCTATTGTTGCTGCAACTGAGAATGTGACAACAAAAAGAATTAATACAATTCCTGGAATATTTAATTTTAATAATAACTCCTGTCTGTTGCCCATGACATGCTTGATTTCTTTTTTTTTTTTTTTAACTTTGGTTGGTGACAGTTGCTCCTGTAATGCTCTGGTGCACTGCTACTCCTCAGAAATTGCAAGGATCTGGAACATTTGAACTGTCACCTTGCAGTGTGTTTAGCTGTAATGATGGTTTATAGTCTTTACTATATATTACTGCATATGAAGGCTAAATTCAAGTAAAATAGTAGTTCTGTTGCATGATTTAGATTATTTTTAGTGTAAGTAGTCCTCAAAATAGCAGTTGTTGCAGTGAGCAGTACCACCAACAGGCTTTCATTGCCCATGTTGTTTCTTGTAAAGTGATGAAATGAGTATCATATTTGTGTTTTTCTCTTTAAGCAGTGTTTAAAAAAGTTTACATTATAACTACAACTATTGATAAGAGTATTGCCTAATAATTAGCACTTGATTTTTATGCCCACATTGAAAGTTACTGCTGGCCAATCTTCATTACAGGTAGAAATTCCTTGTGTGGTCTCAAAGGGCTTATCCTCTATACTTAACAAGAAAAGAAGTGGTGAAAAGTGTTGGGCCATCTCAGGAGCGAGTGAAGTATAATAAGACCATAATTTCATGTCTTTTCTAAGCGTATTCTGTATTGAAGTGATGAACAAGAACTTCTTGAAACTCGCTATCTGTTTTGGCAGCTTATCTTTTACAACTAGAAGCAAAAGCTGACCTGTATGTACAAGTTGTACCAAAGAGTTTAGTTGAAAAATCTTTAGTCATGTGGTGGGCCAGGTGGGAGCTGTCAAGACCTAGCATAGCTGTGCTCCTGTTCTGTTTCCAAAGCCACTCAGATAGATGTACTGGCTCAGCATTCAGGATTTAAGCATGCTTTCCAAGAAAGCTGACTTGGAGATCCCCACACCCTGGATCTGTGGGTACACCTTGTGTGTGGTTTATTCAGCCTACAGAAGCCATCTCCAAAGCCCTATGTAGAGGTTTCTGTGCTCTGTAGTGCACATGGTGCACATGTTGAGTCCACAAAGAATGAGGTGGATCTGCCTCCAGAGATGAATTTGGTCACACTTCATTCCTATCCTGAAATGACCATGAAGTCATTGGAAGCTGAAATGAAGGGTACAAAGATAAACCTCAGTGAAAGTACATTTTCAGATGTAAGTTTCAGATTCACTGACGTTTTAGAATTTAATTAATTAAAAGGTACTGTTGTTTGGGAAAATGTCTACTGAGTTCTTTAAAAAAAGAAAGCCTGTTTAAAAATAGGGCTGCCAAGACTGATAGTGAGTATTAGTGATAGCTTCTCAACAAAACTCTGGTTTCTGGTCCCTCATTTTCCAAGACTCCACTTTTAAAGCAGTGTTTTCACTGAATCATTTTTCCATTAGCTTCTCCCATACTCCTTTTGAGGTTTTATTCCATTCTGTAGACTGAGTTCACTGGTTTAAGCTTGGATCTTTGCTATTCTAATCTCATGTTGAAAAAAAGAACGTTTTGGTCAACCTTGAAAGTTTGACAAAATATCTTCAACCGCCACCAATACTCCACTGTTGGGAAAAACTTCAAATGCATTTTTTTTTAAATAGTGTTGCTAGATACTTGGTGTTGGTTTCCATTGAGTACACTACAATTAGAATCTGAAGACACCAATTGAAAGATTAATGTTCAAACTTGTGGGAAAATATGAATGGCTTGATTTCTTTTGAAAGATACAAATATATATATATATGTATATATAAATTTCCTATACATAATGGAAATTGATGCACATACGTAACTGTAGTCTGTCCAGTGAGTATTGAACAAGATCCCTATAGATCCTAAAAAGGTCTAAGCTCTCAATTCTTAGCACTGCCTTTCCCATCCAACAGTTGCTTTGGATTTAGCACCTTTCAAAGATAAATACAGCCTCTTAAAATATTTTCCCTTCGCTCTTTTATCAGTAAGTTGCAAGGTGGCAGCTACTTGATAGATTCCATTTTCAATTTAGTAGGAAATGTAATGTACTTCTGTTCTGGAGGAAAATTGGTAAGTAATTACTGTAGAATTAAATCCTATTGCTTCTGTGAAAATAAATAATACAGGAGGTGTCTGGGGACTTGCAGTAGGATGCATAATCCAAGAGTACTCATTCTCCTTTATAGAACTATCTAATTAGGAGTTAATGAAAAAATATTGGACTACTTGCAGTTCTGTACACTGATTCTCTGCAAGTGTGGAGAGTTTCTTTTGTTTCCTCTGAATCTCTTTATGCTTTTGCTTCTGTTTTTTAGCTGCAGTGAAAATGGGATCTCACATTAACACAAATTGTTTATATCTTGGTAATAGGCAATTAAGTTCAGTACCTTTTTAATTCAGTTGCTGGTTTGATTATCTCTTCTGTGCAAGTCAAAACTTTCTTCTAGACTATGTACAGATTTACCATTTTTTGCCAAATAAAAAAAAAAAAAGGAAAAAAGAAAATGAAAAAATTGTTAAGGAAAGACAAAGTAAAAAGGGTTAACTACATATGAGTTGAAAAGATGGAGAAAAAGCACTTCTTTCTGAAGTCAAACCATGTGTATCTGCTTGCCTTGTTCTGCGTTTCTTTTGCAGAAAAAGAGTTTTGACGTTTTTAATTGTACTGAACAAGTACTAGACAGAGGCACCATGTGTGAGCCATGGGCTTTATATTCCAAATATTCTATTTTAGTTCTATTGATGAAGTGTCAGCTAGGATTTCTCAGCACTGAAGATTCCTGGGCAGAGACCATATTGGTGACAATCTTAAAAACCGCAGCACATCTCTGTGCCCTTTTTTTACTCTGCCAGAAATTCACATTTAAACCAAAGTTTCTCCCCACCAATTATGAGGTATAAAGACAATTTGTCCACTACATTTACAATGCAGGAAGTGAAAATTAGCTATTGATCATATAATATACATAGCAATGAATTCAGGGTTATGGACAAAAGTACTTGCAAGATTCATAAATGTTTGATTGCTCTGAAACACAGATGTCGGTGGATTTGTTTTTAAAGCCTAGTGCTAGAACTAGATAGAATTTTAATATTGCTAAAATTATACTAAGATGCTTTTGGAACTTCAGGTAAAATAGATCTAACTTGGGTAGTAAATCTAGTTCGTTTCAAAGGGACAGAGCAATAAAACCCTTGAAGCAGGCATTACCTGAAGGTAATTGGCTGCATCTATGAGTTAAATGTTCCAAGGAAGACTGCTTTTAGCTGACAAGGTCAATTATCCCCTCACTGTGTCCTCTTTGGGGGGTACTGGAATTCCAAACACATCTAAAATTGTTAAATAAAAATTTTGAGAGCAAAATAATGTGTCTTTAAATAGAAGTCCTACTAACTATTTTTTAAAACTCAGACATTAAAGAAATAAATGCACTGAAATAGGACTTATCCAATGGATATATGTACTTTGCTTTAAAGTGGTAGTTATCTATCCATTGTCACTTCTGGTTGGGTGGAGTCTGATTATGGGATTTTTGTGGTTTGTTTAAAAACCATGGGCTGTAAAATGGAATTGTGTGATAAATGGACTTGTACCATCTCTGTATTTGAGCATCCCTGCAAGCCCTGTGTCGTGGTGGATGGAATCCTGATGAAGTAGAGACAGGTTCTGTGGGCCGAAACAGGCAGTGCTGAGCCACATCGGGAATTGGTGAAAGGTCGATGAAGTGGTTCAGATGCCAGTAGCAAGGTTCTTCCTTGGTTTTATTTCAGATGTCCCAAGTTCAGCTGGCATGTCCCACACAATGAACCTCACCTGCTCTTTGTGCCTGGGGAACATGAAGTGATGCTCTCTTGGGATGTTTGCTCGGAAACAAATGGTTTGAGACCTGAGGGACAGCCTCAAACTCTTCGCAAGCTGTTTTGGGCTACCTGGTGGAGAAACACAGATCATGACAAATCTTTATATGACATGTTTTTCCTTCCCTTTGGTAATGCTGTATATAAATTGTGCCTTTTTCCTTGTTTTAGTTTCCTGTTCATTTATTTCATAAACTTCTTTGGTTGGAAACAAAATCTTTATTATAGCATTTGAATTTCATCTGTTTTCCTGCAGTTTTTCTCTCAAAAGTAACAATTACCTTGTCCTGATAACACCAGATTGTTCATCTGTGTCCAATTTGAAATTAACATTCTGCCTTCTTTAGAATTGTTAGCCTATTCATTTTGTGGTGCTATATTGTTCATTCCTTCCAATATGGTAATAATGCTATTTCCAGTCCTGTTCATGCTGTTTATATTCTGCTAATGTTTGCATTTGCTTGGGAAATTGTGGAGCCTCGTTACTATTTTATTTTAAGTTATGTGCATATTCTTGTTTTGTGAATCTACTATATAACTTAATGTTCCATGCAGCTTTTTGTCTTATTTTAACTCCAGTGCTAACCTCTGCAAGTCCTTCTTCTGTTTCTTACTCTGGGATTTTGTCGTGTTTGCCATAGTATAGTTGCTCTATACATCATAAACTTCAACTCTAGTTTAGTGGTACTTGAGTAGGAAATGTACTGTTTCCATAGGGATTAATTTTGTCCCACACACCTTTTTTTTATCTGATTCTTTCTAGATTAACTTTAAACTCCATGTTTATCTTTTTAGTCTTTAGTCAGAGGCTTCTTCTACCTTCACTTACTCTTCATAGTGTCTATTCAAAAATGTGCTGAAGCTGTTTCAGAACTAGTTAATTACAATAGCAATGTCCTGTGGCTGTCTTTCTTTCTTGAACCTATTTCTAGTAGCCAGAATTGGAAGTGATGCTTTAAACCTTCTTTGTTTTTCACATTTCTGGAGCATTTCAGCTGTTAACAGATACTCAGAGTAGTGTGCCCCAATACCTTATCCAGCGATTTTTCAAAAAGAGATGCTGGCTGTTTTACAGTGTGCCTGAGTAGGAGGGTGGAACAATGCTCTGTGTGGGGTGAAATGAGTAAGGAAAAAAGAGAAATGAGGGGTGAAAGGAGAAGGGAAAAGGCATCAGAGGTGGAAATGCCTTGATTCTGCCCAGGCAAGCAAACATCAAAGTCTGCATGAGTCAGAGGGCACTGCCCTGTGGCAGCTGGGAGCTGGAAGATATATTTGGAGCTCACTGACATCAGTACTTGACTGGAAGCAGGGCCAACTTTAAAGTTAGGCTTTGAGCCTTGTCCCATTGTCTTGGCCTGCACTTAGTGGAACGCTGATCTTTCCCACATTGTCCTCTTCAGATGCCATCTCTGTGTCCAGGGCACTGGTTTGAGCATTCATGTGTGTCAGAGGCCATCTGAAGCCCACTGATTCTCCATTTGCCTTTCGATTGCCACAAGGAGAAACCCCTTCCCCCTACTGCAGTTCCAGCTTAGAGAAGGCAACAGTGCAGGTGCAGCCACTGTGCCGTTACGTTCGCTGTTCCCAACGAGGCTGGCAAGGACTTGGCAAAGACCTGGCATGGACCCAGCACAGGGCAGCCTGCTTCACTCTCCACCTTTAAGCTGAATGAACTGTTAGGGTGACTCTGGTGGTCTCTCACTGAAGACCCCTCATCTGCCTCGTTACCACCGTGACAGATGGAGATCAAGAACCCTCTCCCCAAGGACTGAGACTGAGACCCCTACCACAGGGAGTGGGGGAAATAGTGGTGTGACCACTAATGACATGACCTGTTCTTCTTCAGTAACTCCAATGGACTTATTCTTCATTGTGTTCATCCTGCCTTGGTGGTTTCACTGGACTCACCTGTTCCCCCACAACAATTTCAATAGATTCTCATTGTTCTGTATGTTCCCCTTTTTTTTTCTTGGTGGACTATAACTAGACCCCTGGGTTAGGTAGGACTTTGGAGCCTCTCCCCAACACAACAAGACAGATCCCCATCGTCCGGACCAGTGAGGACCTCGCCTGTGTTGGTAGCTATTCCCATCCCCCTCTTTTCTCTCTCTCTATCCTTTTATCTCCTTTCTGACCCCACTATCGCATTTATTGTTTCGGCCCTTAATAAAGGTGCATTTGTTGTGATTAAACTGATAGGCCCCTCCTGTTTGCCTTTTTGCACTTTTGGGATCGATTAACGAACCATCACAACACCCCTCAACAAGCAGATCGTGACATTGTGACCATACTCAGAGTCAAGAAGCTTATTTGGCTAAGAATCAATCATTGAGTGACTTCAAAACGACATAACATTGGTGTTAACAACATCCTCTCCTGGCTTTTCCTGAGGGAAGCAAGGTGATGAGACGTAGGAAAGAAGCAACCCCTGTTTACAAACCAAAATTTGTCCCTTCCTACCCCCCACAATACACACGCATGTGGGAAACCTCTTGCACTTAAGCAAGCAAGAAGTTTCATCAATGTAAATTGTGCTTTGGATGAATGAGCAACATAATCAGAAGCTACTGAACATTTTTTGCTCTCTAAAATAAGATTTAAAAATGCCTAAGGACTTTTCTTGACAATGCCTGAAATTTAGGCTTCAACCAAAAATATGATAGGAAAACAAACATCTGCTGTAATTTTTCAAAGCACACTGAAAGCTACAGTTCAATTCAAATTCTGGATTTAATGTGAAAATATAGGTAAAATATAAACCCTGGTGTTTTGTAACAAGCTAAAGCCTCACAAAACCTTTCTGTCACAGATCTTGCTCAGCTTTTCCGTAGCCTAATATTAAGCTCAGTAACAGCCAAAGTATTTTGTGAGGTTTATTCTTTGGTATAGAAAACCTTTAATTTACCCTCTGGGATATCTGAACTTGCAATAAAGAGCTGTCACATTCACTCTGATTCTATGTGTCAATCTGCTAACTCTCATGCTGTTCAGTGTTTTATATTGTTTATAAATAAAGTGATTGCTGCTGCTTTCCATCAGGTTTCTGAAGCATATACCATGATACTAGGACAATCAAATGTCATTGGGATGAAATTTTATCTATACTACTTTCCATTCAAACAAACACACAATCCTTAAATTTTTTCATCCCAACAAGAACACTGTAATCAAATGAAATCAGGGTGGGATTGGAGCTAGGCAGGTGTATGATGAAAGAGGAAGCTTTAAGTGCAGTCTAGCACTTAATACAAGATGCTGTTTTATAGATAATGTGCAGAAATAGAACTAGATACAGGTCTAATTTTTGTTCTGTTCTTTGTTGCTGTCTGAATGTTTGGCTTTTTTCCTGTGGTTTCTTTGTCCTTTCCTTCCCAAGCTTCTAAGTGAAGCATCAGCTTGGAGGATTCTGAATTTCTTTTTCAAGATTTGCATATTTCAGTGGTGCAGTAGATAAGCTTAATAAATTAGGGTATTTCAATAGCACTAAGTGTTATAACTATAGATGGCATTATGAAGTAACCAGTATTGTCTTTGTACTTCATGCATTTTTCATGTGAGCAGTTTCCTCAGTATAAAATAGTGTTTAGTATCTTGACACCTGTGCAAACACAGAAAATATGTCTTAAATTATTCCCACCTACACCAGTCCTACCTTCTGTTCTTCCCTTGCCATATGCTGGATGAAGTCTAAAGAAGATGGACTTGTGATAAAAAAAAATATTTTTCTGAAGAGTTAAGCTACTTTTTTCACTAGTATTATTAATAATTTTATTTGATCTTGTTTTTTTCCTCTAGAGAGTTCCTTTTCAGCAATTTATTTTATCCAGTATTCCATACTATGTAATGACACCCAGCTTCATTGGGGTTTTAAAATTTAGTGTTAAAGATGTTTGGTATATTTAACTATATTTTAGTTCAGCTTATTTTTTCAACTCAACTTTTCTATCAAAACTAATAAAATACAGTGTCAACATCAATTTTAAACTTCTTCCCTGGGAGAAGACTCTGTACTGTCATAGAACAATTGGCCTCTTAGGTTGATTAGCTCAGACTATATTCTCTACATAAATGTCTGGTTTGAAGTTACTGCAGTAAATAGATACTTTCATTTCAGATTTTTGAAACCCCTCAAGTTTCTATTCACATTTATGACTTCAAGATAAAAAATATGAATGCCTTTGAATATAACATTAGATGCATTTACTCAGGACAGCAAAATGTGTATTAAAAACAAGACACAACTTCAGTTCTACAAAGGTATTAAAGAAAGATAATTCTAATGGAGAGAGATTTAGATGCAATACATGCATCTGCAAAGTTTGGAATTGAGTATCTTGAAGGCAGTAAAAGTTAAAAGCTAGAAGAACAACATATTAACTGCTACAAATCACAGGAAAATTACAGGTGTCAAGTATCACAAGTGTGAAACACTTCTGAAACATTCACACCATTGTAGAGCAAGGATTGCAGGAGAGCTTGGCACGCTGAGTCAGCAGTTGCTCCTTCAGCTGTGAACAACTTCATCATTTAGTAGATACCCTGACAGATCTGCACTCGTGTAATGAGATTTCTGACAAGAGTTTGCAGTTTATTCTGTGTGCATGTAATGTTTCAAATTATAAACTAATATTCTTCAATTCTGACAACCCTTCCGCTGAAGTTGTAGATTCTTAGCTGTCTTACTGATCAGTGATCTTCCATAATAATCAGTGAATTTCTTTGGCAGCTGATCATGTTCCATACTCTATAGTGGATTATTCCAACTGCAGAAGTCTCACATTAAGATGGTCTGCTTTTACCATCAATTTAAAGCAACAAGAATGAACAGGAAACAATAAAATGCAATCAAGTTCATTAAGGAAGTGCAATGTAGTTTTCTATGATGTGCTGAAAAACTTAGATCATGTTGGTGATATAAATAAGTTGTGAAAATTTAATGTGCTGCAATACTTCCAGTATCTTAAATATACTTTACTTACAGCTAGAGATTAAGTTTATCATTAGCTATCCACCCTATGAAAGCTCTCAAGGTTCTACTAAACACAAACAACTGCTGAAGAACATTTCTCTTGAGTTTTGACTTTGAGAGTCACCAAAAGTACTGCATGTGACTTAGTGCATGGAGGCTGAATGCTATTTAAACTGTCTAAACATGAAGCATGCATTTTTAAACACTTAAGTAGATGTTAAATAATAAAACCTGTTTTATTTTCCTTGTATACACCACCTAATGTATAATGAATAGATTGAAGGGCTGTTCTCCAGTGAGTTTGCTTAATGGGGCTGCATTCTGCATAGAGAGCTTCATCTGAAATGTGTATTGGCTTGAGCTATGTGCAGCTGTGCTGAGCTTCTTGGGGTTGCAGTATTTGCTATCTGTAGGGAAAATATCTTCTTAAAAATACATAATGCATGACATTTAAATTATGTTTAAATATGAACAAAATCATGAACAGACACAGCTGTGTTTGAATATGCATTCTTTGTCACTATCTCACCCGATAGGTTTATGTCTGTCTTCACTCCCGTAAGAGGAGTAGGATACATTTGCAAAGATATATTTTTGGTTGCTTATTTAAAACACATTAACAGTTCTGCTAGTTTCTGTGAGCAAATTAAGACTTTCTGTCTTTGTCAACCCCAGCAAAAAACTTGAGACCTAGACCAAAAAGTTTAAAATAAGCAAAAGGCAGCTAGTAGGTCTAGTGATGATGAAAGTGTTGCACTCAAATTCACTGCTTGGATAGTTCCTATATGTTTACATGGTGCCAGCATTTTAGTACAGTTATTGCTAATTATACTTTGAGTCTGCACAGGGATGTTTGAGGTGTATTTCATTAAGACATTAGGAGATAATTGCTATTTGGAGGAGAGAGCCACCTTAATGTAACTGATACCTGCTTAGTGACAGCTAACACAAGAGTAGTAGACTAGACTAGTTTAATGTTATGTTTAATATTGTAATTCTCCCTGAATAAGTTATGTGTGACTGTTGATAGCTCAGTTAATTTTTCATTTCCCGCTTTGGCTGCTTACTCTCCCACTCATTTCACAGTGAAATGTTTATTCAACCATTTCCTTATACTGGGGAATCTTACAGGAAAGGATGTGAAGAAAATGTCATGTGCAAGGTCTGGAGATAGCTTATGCAGCAGAAAGCTTTAGAACAGTTAGAAGTTATTGCAGGCACAGCTGAGGCTAAAAGACAAGACCTCACTGATACGGCTGAAATTAGCTGCTGTGAGGAGACTGGGGTAGAATCGCTTATGAGGAGCTCTCCCAGCTTGAATTCAAATCTGGTGTGGGTCACAAGTTAAAATGAGTTTGCACCCTTGTCCTCAGGGGACATTTATCTATACACCAATGCCATCTTGCAGTTTGGCACAGTAGTGGTGTTAAAAAGCTTTCTTAGGAGCTGCCTGCCCTGTGTGTCCTTTTCCTATTATGAAATCAGTTCTGAGTAAATCAGTCTCATTCATCAGGATGAAAAATTAAAAACAAACAAAAATCCCAGCTAAAACCAAGTAGCCAAACAAAGAAAACTAACAAACAAAAAAGTAAACAAATAAAAAATAAGTGTTGTCAAACAAGAACTGTAGGGGTTTTTTGTACACAGTAATTCGGTGATTTCAATATATAGGTAATGTTATTTTTTTTTCTTATCTTTATTAAGTATGTCAGTCAAGAGGGAACATTTAAATAGGAAATTTTTGTCTATTCATTGCATCTTATCTTATTTTTGTACTTTAAATCTCCTTTAAAATGTCCTACAAGATTAGGAAGTAACAATCAAATTCATCCCAAGAATAGACATTTATTTCAGATATAATCCAAGGACAACTGGTTCATAGATCTCTTTCCGTACCTATTACAGGTATAATTTTAAATGTCCCTTTAACTATCTATACAGTTTGTAGATTCTTCAAATACTATCTAGATTGTTGTCTTTGCCAAGTAGATGATTTCAGGAGCAGAATACCGTGACAGAAAATAGCAGCAGCTGGGGCTCTATTACATAGAAGGAGCTGCTGTGGCTGGGGTATGTCCCATGTCCAATGCTCAGGTGAGGGGCAGATCCTTACATTTCCTCTGAGTGAGGTATCTGCATCCTGTCACAGTGCAGTTCTTCACTGACCCAAGCAGGGTTAGAGATCAGGGATATCTACCCCTGAGTGATTCAGGCATGCTGGCATGTCCACAACATGCTCATAAAAACTGCATAATTCAGTACCTCACTGCCAGTCTTTCATCATTACTCTGCTACTGGTTCCAGACTCTCTCTCCAAGGTGCCTGGGTCTCCCTTGCTGATGAAGCAGCCACCACCTCTCTGCTTAGGAGGGCCAGAAAGCAGCAGATGCAGCCAGGAGTGAAGACAGGGTGCCGAGGACATCACCTGAGCATTGGTCAGCCAAGGGAGAGATGAGGCAATTGCAAGTGCAGTTGAGCAGAACACCTGTAGTGAAGTTCCAACAAAACAAATTTTGATTATTCTTAATCCTCCCACAGCTGAAACGTGCATATTTGTCTCCTAGATTGCAAGTGCAGTGGACTTTTTTCCCTGATTATCCAGTTTTTCTTGATGTCAAACTCTTTTTTTTCAGTGTTCCCACTGTTGCATTCCAAAAATTGTAACAACTGCTAGCCCAGAGTCCAGCTGTTTCAGTGTTAATGAGGGTTGTGTGATTTGGGGGGGGGGGTTATATATATAGTTTTTTAATTTACAAAAAATGTTTATCTCTTTATTTATGTTTAACATTACCTTGAGTGAATGAAATATGAGAATGGAGGCCAGGGACCTGGGAATGCCAGATATCAAAAGATGGATTTTACCAAGACTTTTTAATTTGCCTTTATTACTACTGCAGATTCATTGCCTGGGAACATTTTTGAAAACTACTTTCATTTCTTTCCTAAGTGTTACTTGCTATACAGGTAATCCTTATGTATCAGAGGATATCCCACTATTTTTTTTAACTATAACTTGACTTAGGGTACAGAGTTACCACAAAAAATGTATGTAACTAAGAGCTGACTAATTTACCTCTCACAAGCAGGTGACCGAAGTTTCTGAAAACAAGGCATACGAGATTGGTAAAAGAAAATATAACTATATGGAGAACTGAGAGTGAGAAAAAAAAAAGAAAAATTAATTATTTAAGTCTTTTTAAAAAGAAAAGAAGCAGCAAAGTACAATAGTTAAAAGGGATAAAAGACCAGTTAATTTGATTTGACAAAATTTAAAATGGAATCATTTAATGATGTAGTCTTACTGATACTTATGTTTCCCTGAAACTGTGTGATTAAAATATTTTGGGGGAAAAAAAGAATTATTGCATTCATATATCCTATCTTCCCTAAGGTACAATTTCTTCTTTTCTTCTCAGAATCAATTGCTGAAACCCCTACATCACTGCTGTTAACAAAAATTAGTCATCATTTAAGTGGGCAGTGAAGAGGCTTTTGATTTCCATTCTGTTCATTTATAAATAAATGAATTCTCAGTTCTGCTCTTTGCAGTGAAAGGTGCAATACTGCCCAAATCTCAAATGCTTTACATATCTACTTGTTCCACCCAGAGGAGTTCCCCAAAGTTTAGTGTGGGATCTTCAACACTCTTAAGAGGAAGCTTGTCCCAAGATTTTCTTGCACATTGCAGAGGAGAAAGGAAAAATCCCTGGAAGCACTTTATTTCTTTCCTCTTCTGCCTTGATATAATTGTGCAGGTTTATTTTATTGCCTCTTGATCAGAAATAAAATTAAAAACTCCATTCTCTGCCTTCCCTCTCATGCCAGCTCTCATGCCAGCTTAGCCCTCCACTTTCCTACTTGAACCTGCCTGGGACGCAGTGAGAGGTCTCACCTGTTGCCTTCAGCATCCAAATCCTGCCCATGGTTAGGCAGCAGCAGCCCAAAAGAGCCAGACAGAAGCAGGGAGTGTGCATGCTTCTCCCTGCAGAGCCAGAAGTGACACAACAGGAGCATCCCTCATCTTTGCAGGTCAGATGCTATCGTGGTCCTCAGGTGTTCAGAGCAACCAGGAACAAAATTCAGTAGCACAACATTTCTCTCTCTTCAATCTTCAGATCATGACACAAAGTCAATGTGTGGATTAATCACAAAGCTGCTGCTGTTAAAAGTTACTTTTGTTTATTTATTTTCCTCATGCAGAGAGGTGCCCATGAGTGTTCTTATTGGCTCCATGAGCTGCCGAAAAGTTTAAAGCATCATGGCATGAAAACTACTTTTTCTTCATCATAGGAATTAAGAATTCTTAATACCATGCCTTGTTATAATTGCTAGTATCTTGAGCTTACACTGTCTGGACTTTTCTAAAAATAGCCTCAGCCATGTAGGAGTAAAAGAGAAACCCAAGGTGGCTTAATGAAACAAGTTTCATGTACCTATCAAGTTTCAACTTTCTTCTCTATTTTTAATAATCACTATTGCATCAGATTAGTCACAGGCACCACAGGAAGGCATGAAGAACTGTAACATTTCACCATCTAAGGAAGATGTTTGTGTTAGCTGAATTTTCATGTGTTGATATCAGATTATGATACGGGTTTTATACCCCCCTTTCTGTAACAAGCAAAGAGAAAGATTGAAGCTTTATAGCCTTCTGAAAACAGAAGAGAAAAAAAGATATAAAGGCTATTTTTTGAATATATTAACAGCAAATAGTAATGTATGTTGACTAAATGACAAGAAATGTCAACAAAAATTAATTGGAGGGGATATTTTCTTCCATTGGATCCAGTTGAATTGATATTTTTGTTTCTTCAGTTAATAAAACAGTTACTGTGAACAAAATAATAATTGAAATAATATTACTCAGGAAATGCAGGTCAGCTACTTCTCTTTGACTAAGACCTACCATGTTATTTCTTAAAGTAATAAATTATAGAAAAACAAATGTGTGCTTCATATGTTACAGACTGACTCAGCTCTCCTGTTTGAATCAAAATGTCTCATTCAGAAACAATGAAATTGGGACACACACTATGTAAAGAAATACAATTTTATGTTTTTCTCCTGAGGTCTGCTTAGATCACACATGCCTTCAGCTAGCGAGTTTTAGCCTTACCCAATTTGTATTACACAGTATGGAGTGTCAGGCAATTTTTTTTTATGCTGTGAGAACCAATGTGCAGATCTTATTTTGATGAACCTTAATCTATCAGAGCCTTCTGAAATTTTTTTTTTTGCCTCTTCAAATAGAAAGTATTTTATCTTTACTTAGAATTAACACATTTCTTATGCATGTGACTGTACTTGCCTCACTGGGCTGGAGCAATCCTTTGAGTGGGTGCAGCCCTGTTTGGAAGAGGAGGTTGGAGCGTGTTTAGAGGGGCTCAAAGCCCTTTCTGAGAAAATGACTTTAGTTTTAGTAGTCATGAACTACATTCATAAAAGTAAACTATTTTTTTTCTCAGAGAACTACCCCAAACCACTTCACAGTGCTAGCAGTGGCAGCACTGTCTGCAGCATGCAGCTGAACAACCACTGGAAAACTGGTGCTCACACAATGGCTGGGCATTAATTGTCCCTGAGAGTGTTTAAAAAACTGAAAACCTACACAATTAAATTTGTTATTTCACCCAGAAGCTTGAAAAATTAGAAAGAATACAATGTTTTGCATAAGTTTTTGCTATTTCTTGTTTCAGCCTGGTTTTAGTAAGTTTATGAACATGATTAAGACAGCTGTTTTATCAGACTAATCATTACCTCACACACACAAATCAAAGAATCATCATTACTGAAAATTAGACAGCAATTGGACAATTTCAGTTGATATAACTGTCCCTTCTGGCAACTGATTTTTTTCCTCAGTATTTTTCCAATTTGAAGATTTTCCTTATTTTGCAATAGTGATATAAACAGAAATTTCATTGGAAGCAATTAAACTGATCTCATAGAAAGGACTATTACTTTTGGAAATACCTAAGATTATTTTTCTCATTTTTTTGGTTTTGTTCACTGGTTTCTAATAGCTATAACTTGAGGCAAATCCCAGTTTTAAAAATATCTCCGGAGTGCAATGATTCAAAAAACAGTTTAAACATCTATTTGAGCAAAACACAAAGTTCTTGCTGCAGGTAATACTTATGTGCTCTCTGAAATCCAGAGGGCAATACCTCTGCAGTTTTGTCTATCTTTCAGCCCACATTTTTAGCTTACAGATCTAGGCATGAGGGGGTAGCAAACTTCTACAGAAATGGGAACTGTCAAGCACTGATGATCTATAGCAAGCACAAGATTAGAACTGGAATTTTTACATTCATTCCATCAGCCTTACAGCCATACTCTTTGGGCATTAGCAACTATGCAAAAAAACATAGTAAAATTAATCCAAACAAACAGAAAATTACCTGGTGAACACTATGGATGAGAGGCATCAATCCTTTAATTTACACAGTTAAATATTTTTGCTATAAATGGTTAAGATATTTACACTATGCTTGTTCTGCACTGGTCTAAAAGAACTAGCACATGGTTCCCTTGTTCTGTTAGATGTCAGCATTAGGATGACACAACTCTTGCCCTGCTCTTCTCTAACTACATCCATGAACTGTCACTTGAAGGAAATTGTGTGTGATTAGGTGAAGTGTAAATCTGGTACTAAATCAGATTAATCCCATACTATGCCATAATTTTCTTTAAAAATCAATAGTCCATTGAAAGGGGTGCAGTTTTTATTCTGTTGTTTTAGTTTATCAGTAAGTTGGCTTGAAAAATACTGAGCATTTGTGTACAATTCATAAGTATTTGAAAAAAAAATCTAAAATAATGATGGCTTTGTAAGGAATAATACTTCTCTAAAGTAGGTGAGGGTTTATAGGGCATTTTGAAGTGCTTGTACGTGCTTGTACTATACTAATATGTGCTACAGGATATTGGACAAAGGAAACTATTATACTAAAAGTTCATTATTTGAATTGCTTGAATATTACACCAAAAGGCTTGTAAATTCAGTCTAACAAATATTCAATGGTAAGTATAAAAAGTGAAAAGAAGAATAAAAGGTTTGAACCTGGGGTGGTGTAAATCATCAGTATGGTGTAAGTATCATGCTACTTGGTGCACTGGGCCAGCTTATTCTTCAGTGTGTGAATGGGAGTGAAGTTATAAACATTCATGGATGCATATCTAAAGCTGAATTAAGCCCTTGATATTGCCTCCACCTACTAGTGTGTGGCTCACTAGCTATCTCAAAAGCCACAGTGCTGTGGAAAGCTGTTGTGCACAGTGTCAGTGTGGAAGGGACTGAGTCATTTATTGTCTGAGGACTGATGTGATGTCTGAAGAGAGACAACTTGCTGCTCACTACATCATCCAACATAAAGGCAAATGAAAGGTTCATGAAGACACTAGAATAAAATAATACCTGTTGCAGCTTCTGATAAGTTGATCAGCAGTAAATGACCAACTCCTGAAAATAATATCCAAAACATTAGTATCTGGTGTGTTGTTGGCTAAAAGACTCTTCCTCAAGTTCTAGATTGATAATTGGCAATGGTGGGGTTTGTGCATGGTATAATTACCTTTTAGTTTTGTAATTTTCTTCTGCAGCAATTTGCAGGTGACTATTCTTTTTCACTCTTACTTTCACGCTTACTTACTTTTAAGTAATTTTCCTTCATTTTGCTATAGATGAGAAAAGTTAGTAATTTTTTTCTTACATTAAGCAGTAGCATAATATCTCTGATTCTTTTTGCTCATAGAGACTTCTTTTGCAGAACATTTTAATAATCCTTTTGAAGCCTCTGAACTTCTGTGTTCTATAAAGTCTGGTCAATTTTTTATTTCACACCATCTTGCTTAATCTTTTTACTGCTAAAAATTGTTCCACTTTAGTAATGGGCATGTCAGTCTTCATCACACCAATACATATTAGCTCTCATCTCCTGTGCTCAGGATTGACTTATCATAGTTCCTTCTTTTTATCTTATAAGCAGCCTGCCTTTTCCAATTCTTATCATATATAAAGCCATTTGGCTACTTTTATCTTGAATTACATCAGTGGACAGGATAGCTGGCAGATAATGATAGCTCAGTTTTTCATTTGATGATGTTGCATTTTAGAGCACAGAAGAACTAAAAACAATGGTTGTTGTCCTCCATAGAAATGTGCCCATTCAAAAAAGAGAAAGTAAGCTGAAACCTAGATACAGAAGTGTTTGGTACTTAATAATGCATGCAGAAATGTAAAAGGATTTTGTAATAATAGAAAATACAGATTGTCCTGTTATTTTTTCAATATCCAAAAAAAGAAAAAAATTATGGGCCATACAAGAAAAAAGCCATAATTTTCAATACTAAAGTATTGAAAATTCCCATTTGGCTTCAAGCTGTGACTGCAGCAGGAAATGGAGTCCAGTAGGTTCTGGGTTATGTTTGGGTCATCTCATGTGGTTATTTTGGGTGCTCGAGGGGTTACTATGGCACTCAACACCAGTATTTAAGCAAGTGAATCCCTTACCTTTCTTGTGTCATTCTTGCCTGACAACTTCAGAGTCTATTTCTTTTCCCCACAATTTGGCAGAGGGATGAAAATCCAACAGGTACCATCTTTTGTACAACTTTGGTGAAAATTGTCATCCCCATAGAGGAGAGACCCCTTGGCAAAGGCAAAGCAAGCCTCGAGGGGCAGCTTTGGCCAGCAGGGAGGCATGACATGACATGGCCTGGCAGCACCCAGGTGCTCATCGGCTCAAGTCCGTGGGCAGTGGGGACATGGGCAGGGACTGGAGGGCACTTGAAAGGTTTCACATCAAATCCTTCTGCTGAACTCAGTGCGAGATCAGCGCAGCTCAGGAAATCCTTCTGCATTCAAGGACTGTATTTTTTCTGAAGATGAATAAGGTGATACAGAATTTCTGAGAGACAGAGGTCATGATTTATGTCTGGAGTGAGAATTGAGCCACCCCTCAGACTAGGCTCTGATAAGTGGCCTTGATGGGGCCTTGAAGACTTTGATGCAGTGAGAATTCAGTTGTGGCACAGTCAGAAATTATATTAAGGTAACTACAGAGTAATCAGCTATCCGAGCATGAAGTAGAGTAGAGCTGCAATGTGAAAAGTCTGACCACCTTAATGCAAAGGTAAACAATCTTAGCTTGCCAATCAGAGTGCCTTTGTTTCTGTAAAATATATAGAAGCTTATATAAACTACCATCTTATCTCGAATAAAGGGAGAACGTTTGATTAGCCACATTGGTTCAGATCTGCGTTTGTCCTGTCCAGCTTTCTGTTCTTCTGAGATTCCCTGGCTTTTGCTGGTCTTAAAGAACTCTTCCCTGAGCTACCTAGTTAGAATTGATTTACCACATTTAAATTTCTTCCTTTCACTTCAAACATTGTATGAAAGGGTAACTGCAGCAGACAAAACATGTCCAAATATGAATTTAAATTGCAGTCTGATCATGCTATAGGCATCCACATTTTCCTTTTCATACATTTTCTTTGTAGATATGTACTTCTTATTTGCTTTCATTGGAATTTCTCTTAATGAGTTTTCTCTAGTACATTTTCTCCAGTGTGAGTGTCAGTTTTCTATTTCTCTTTCTAAATGGAATGCCTAAATCTGCTTGCTGTAATTTGCACAATACTCCAAGGCACCAAAGCATTATTTGGTCAGCTTTGCTTTGTGTTTTTCCTGCACTGTCTTCTGGGACTGGTATCAGTTTCTATTAAGAGTGTCATTGTGAAATACTCTACCACCTAGGGCTCCTAAGTTTCAGGTAGCACACAAGAATACTTCTTTCCCCCTTGTTGACAGTTTCAGTGTTTTCAGACTTACACTCAGTGTCATACTGATGATAATATGGAAAACTTCCAATTACTCTCTATACAACAAATATTTATTGTGCAACAATTTGTGATCATTTCTTCTTACTGTGCCTTTATTATGTATTCCACAGCCTGCGGTTTTGAAGCATTCTAACATTTATTTTGAAAAAAAATTTTCAACAGATAAATTTGCATCTTTGATCCCATTGGTCAATATCCCATTGGTAAATATTTATGTGAACAGCTTGTTGTTTGTACAGAATACTGGAAAATTCAGCAGTGAGACCACCTGTTTTGTCTTCCACTTTACTTGTCCATGTATTGTTTCATTGGCTGCTAGCAAACCAACCAGAAGCTTGGTTTTGGGCATTTGCAAGGTTTTATAGATTTAAAATCCTTGAATATAGGCTTTTAAAATTCTGTAATAGAATCTAGAAATATTTTCATTGAATTTAAGGGTAATTGGGCAATATTTCAATTGCACCCATTTAGTAATTTCTTAAGTAGTTTCACTCTAACAATAAATATACACTATGTCTAAGAAAATATGGGAATAAATGCACAAAAACCCACACCTTTCTGTATGTTATGTATCACCTTCCTGTGATAGTTTTTCTGCTTATACTAAAAATGTACAAGGGCAATATAGAGGGACCAGTCTCATCAGCCAGCTAAGACTTCTTGCATTCTTTCCTAGAAATCAAAGTGTTATGGGACAATAAGTGGGTGGATTCATTTGGCCTGAACTTCTTGTGCACAATTATTTGTAAATTTACTGCAGACTTTTGTTCTTCACAAAAAATGAAGTACTGGTAGATATTTGGGTAATAAGAAAAATTCTTATACACTAGCATGCAGCAAAAAGACTCACAGATTTATATTTTCAGCTTTTGGCAGTTTTTTATATTTCAGTGCTGAAGTTATTGGATGGAAAACTTTTTCCTAACTATATAATGAGGTAATAAATTATTTGTTTGTACTTTTTTTGGAGAATAATGGTAGCATTCTGCCTCTAATCCTATTTACATATTGCTCTGCCTGTCTGCATTGGAACAAGGTCTTTGTACAATCTCAGGATACTATAATTAGCAGAACTGATAAAGTGGAAAGTTCAAAGAAGTCTAAAGGCATTTTATGGGTTTCTATGCCAGAGTTTATACTTTGAAATTAACATAAAGTTTTGTTCTAATAAAAATCCTTGTTTTCTTGCTAAAAAACCATTTTTTGATTAAAAGAAAGTTTATCACACAGAGAAAATTAATAAATGTCTGTTGTCTGACAACTGGCTTGCAGCCAGTGAGGCCTTAGGGAAATACTTGGGTGCAGAATGACAATTATGTGGCTTTATTCCTGTCATTAAAAGATTTTTACAAAAATAAAATATTTTCTACCCATTTTTATGCCTCTAGTATCTTCATTTATTGCAATTTGGACTATGACAGTACTACAGAGTCTTGCCTGTAACTGCTTACACAAATTCTTGCACAGCAAATTCTTGTTTTGTCTCTGTACTTGATGAAAAAATAACCACCTTGGTTTTAAAGAAAGAAAGGAGAATATCCTGCAAGTGCTTCAGCTAAAGAGGATGTTTCTTTTGCTGTGCAGCTGTATCTCCTGATGTGCTGGATGGAGTTTCTGATAATAATTCATACTGATGCTTTTGAGTTAAAAACGTCCTATCCATATGAAAAGCAGGTTGGAATGCAGTTTCTGACTTTGAAGCCACTTATTACAGCAAGGTCTGAATTCAGTGTTGACACTGCTCAAAAGAGTGGGTTGCATTAGATGAGAAGCCTATTGTCTCACCCTGTAAGAGGATCTACTGCTCGTTTATGCTCTCCTTTTCCTCAGACTTTGGTAGTGATGGGGTAATTTTCTTGTATGAAGCTGTCAGCCTGCTAACTTCACTTAGCATTTTATAAGTCAATCTTGAGCATATTATTTCTTTGTCTTCATTCAGTGTACTTTAATAGAAGCATTTTTTTCCACCTTCTGTTATTATAGGAGAGATTTCTGGCTTTAGAAATGGAGTAAGGACTTTCCTCCTAGCACTGCCATGATGTGCCTACTTTGCAAATAGCTAAATTACTCTCATGGGCTTAACATCAAATTAGTGAGAACATTTTTTAGTGCATCCTTGCTAGAATTACTGTCGGTTATAGCATTGTCCACCAACTAATTAAAAGGATGTGTGATAATGACAAGACAAATCTCAAAGGTAATTCTCAAACTGGGACAGGTCAAGACCCCAAAATATGTTATTTTTAATTAAAGCCAAAATCTTTATGAATGTTTAATAAGACATTTAATAGAGACCTTGTGAGGATTCTGTCTTTTCTTCAAGAGAGGAGAGGAGCAGTCTGCCTCAAAAGACCAGAAATGAGCATGCTCTTGAAGTTTCTTGAATTCTTCTAGAACATTTTAAAAATACCATCTACAACAAAGAAGTGGTAAATGTAGGCAAAGTGATAAATGGAAGTTGAACAAACACATCTTGGTTTTGTGATCAACAATTAGTTTAAGTTTATTAGTGCAAGAATTCAGAGTCTTTTTCTTAAAATATATTTTTTTCAAATCAGCTAAATCATCTTCAGACATGTCAATTTTATTTTCCTCACTCTTGCTTAGTGGGTATTCCATTTATACCTTTACCTTATGCCCTGTTTTTTTACATTGTATTGCCAACCTAAGCACCTACAAATCAACATGAATGGTTTGAGGTTTAAAAGAAAAAGATGCACTTAATAAAGGGATATCATTGTGTTTACTAACAAAGTTTTGATCCTTTTCAACTGATTGAATTTTGTCACCTTTAATATAGGAACAGAAGTTTATTCTTTTTCTTTTTAAATTAAATTCAGTGTAATTCACGTTTGATTCCCTAACTCTTTGAGTGTTGCCAGAGTTATGGCAAAATTTGGAATTTAATGGGGTAAAAATATTTTTGTTTGTTTGTTTGTTTGTTTTTCATTCAAAGAAGCCATAAGGAAAAAAAAAGTCTTTCAAGAGTCAGTTCCTGGGCCATTGATATCCTCTTAAGTTTGACAAGGATATGGGATAATGGTTTCTGAATCCACTGTGCTTTTGGAAACAGGTTTTAGAAAATAAATGGAGAAAACCTCTTTCAGGACAGAACTCTTTCTATAAGAAGGTATAAGCTTGTGATTGTTTCATTGCTTATATGTAAAATTGTCTTTATGAAATAGCATTGTAGCATCAAATTAATCCTAAATGTTGAGTAAGGAAGTGTCTTGAGAAAGAAGAATTATTTATAGTGCTGAGCACAGCAATAGCTAGGATGTTACTTCTGAGAACCAACTTTTCTACTATGACTTTTACATATCCCACTCATTCAAGTAAGAATTTTGAAGTGCATAAAGGCATGCTTTTCTAGTTGGGAACATTAATTAGGAGAAATTCATATTTTCTCCTTGGTATAGCTGCATAACTATAGGGGTACAAAAATACTCCTTTGCCTCATGACAAACAGCACTGTTGATTCTCAGCTGTGTTCTGTCATTTTGCATGGGCTTGTCTTGATCATTAATGAGAACCAAAAGGGTAAAGAATGTATCCAACAGAAAGAAAATATGGCAATTGGTGGAGTGCAGGAACTGAATCTCTGTTCCCTTTCTTTCCAAGTGGAAATAATGGATGTGGAGGGTGCAGGCTCAGCATGGCTGCTGTGGCTTGGCCTACACTGGTTCCTTCTGAAGACAGCAATAGCTGGTTCACTCCTGCCATGGGCTGCACAGTTCTCTGAAGTGAATGCTCATGAAAGCATTCAGAAATCAAAAAGCAAATAGATTAGCTGGTATGGGACTCATTTAGCATCAAGGATGCAAGAGAAAAGATAGTCAAAGAAAGTGATAAGAAACATGTAAATCAGGCAATTGCAGAAGTATCTGTGCATTTCATTTTAATATCTCTCCCTTTCTTTATTTTGTATTTCCCTTGATCCTACCTAAATTTGGCTGAATGGAATTTGACCAAAAATTGCTTCTAAGAATCCTCTTTATCATTAGGAAATGTAGCAGATAGCAGATACCAGGGAAGGAGACAGAGACCTGAACAAATATTAAGTGTCTTTTCCTTCCTATATGCCTCCAGTTTCCATAACCTTAATGACTTTTAAAGTTATCCTGCTTTTCAGAATGTTTTCACCAAGTTTACTAAAGTGTCCATGAAACAATATATGAAAAACAGACGATGACCAGCAATGTTTGACCTGCTGGATTTCACTTTTAAAACTCATAAAGACAGTGCCTACTCCCCTCCTTTTCTACAGTCCTGAGTGTCTTTGATGCTCCTTAGTTATGGCTCTCCCCAGAGCAGAGCTGGGATGAGCTTCAGGCCCCATACTGGGCTGAAGAAACCCAGAAGATGGATAAAGTACAGACAGTTCTTGGATGCACTGGAGAAAGAAAAGCTTGCTGGAAGAAGAAGCTGCAGGAAGGTCACAGAGAAGGTGAGATAAAAATTCCTGTAGCCTGTGTTATGTGGCGTATCCTGTACAACCATTTTAAGATAAAGTAGGTCAAATTAGAGATTTAACTGAAATTTGAGAAACGATAAAGACTTATGGTTAAAGACTTATCTTTATGTATGAGTACTAGAAATTATAAAAAATTTTGTTCTCTCTTGGATTAAACACTACAATTATTATAATAAGAGAAGCAGTTTAGTATCAAATTAATAGTTATTAATCACTCTATATTAGCATATGAAAACCAATAATCCACATCTCATCTATCCACTTCTACTCAAACTCATACTGCATTCTCGTCCCTACCTCTACTTTTTTTAATAATCTTAGTTCACAAAAATGACTGAAGAAATGCTGACATGCTTGTCTTCTCAGCTGACATATTTTTGGGGAGGGGCAGGAATTTGACTAGCACAGAAAGCTTTCTACTGTCAAACATCACATTAGATAGGTTACTCTTTATTTTAAACTCCTTTAAATCACAATAAATTGACTTTTTAGAAAGGTCTCAATCGAAAATTGTTTTCCCAAATATAGACTAGTTTTCTAATTGTTCTCCCATTTGTCAAATTCTATGCTAAAGCATCAGCAGAAACAGATGGGATCACCAGGGAAAAGTTCATTAATGCTTCAAATAAAAAACTAAACTTCCTTCTATTGTTTCAATAATAAATACTCTATAAAATCAGAACTTCAATATTTTAAATTGACAGCAAAATATATGTAGTCAATTAGTGTACTAGAACTTATTTTTTAGACAACGGACAGCTGTCAGTGAAGCAGTTCCTTGGAACCCTTTTTTTCTCTGAATTTTTGGGAAATCCCAGAATATTTTAAAAATGAATGTCCAGTAGAAATGTAGCTTATATTACCTCTACAAAGGTGATGCTCATGTAGCCAGATTAGCATTTTTCATTAATGGATCCACCAGCCAACTGTCCTGAGCACCACATTTTCACATCTGTAGTAGCTGATCCTTCAAATGGAAGGATCGAGAAAACAATTTGATTTTTTATTTCCTTTTAGGAGTTACTTTATTCCATGATGTAAAAGAAAAATCAGTTCCCTCTGAATTCTCTCCATATTTATATTTTATGCTATTTTTCATTGTCCTCTGATGTATAAATTGTTACATGTATTGCCTCCAGTAGGAAGTCTCTGGGTAATGCCTCAGGTGACGTGTCTGGTCACACTTTGAGCAGAGAGATGTCTCTGGGATGTGAGTGTTGGTGGGGAGGTTTCAGCATATGTAGAAAACTTCATTAAGTCCAGAAACACTAACTTATCCAAATGAAAAATACCCATAGTAATTTGATGTTTATGGCACCTTTTTCACCCTGATGACATGGCAGATTATGAATAGAGAATAAATTGCTGCACCTACACTGACACATGATGTGCTTCAGGGCTGTAAACATCAGCTGTTGAGTAAAGGAGCATGAAGTGAATAACACCATATCTAATTAACACAGGAAGGGGCATTCAGTTAGTCAGAATGTAATGTGAAGCTGTTTTAATTTTGTTTCAGATAAGGTAAAAAATGTGCTGTCTGTAGAAGCAAGATCATAGCAGATAAAATAGTGATGATAGATTGCTTACATTACTGAAAATATTTATATGGTTATCTTTAAACAGATTTTATCAGAAAAAGTTATATTTAATTCTCTGTTTAATAATATTTGCCTGTATAGTCTGATCTTGATGATTTAAAACCTAATAAAGTAAACATTCCTCCTTAAGGTCTATTTTTTTTTTTCTAATTAATTAATTTTCTAATTTTTTTTTTCTAATTCTAAATTATCTTCTCCTACCCCACTCCACCTCAGGAATCTTTTACATAAGCAGAGCCTTGATTTTCTGGGAGACCACTGATTTTAAGGCTCTTTCAATTATTTTTCTTTTTGTTTTTTGTTTTCTTCATAGGCTTTTGTAAGTCTGTCAGTTGAGGCTAAGGCATTTAATAAGAGGTAATAACGACTCTGAGATAAAGGATTGGTTATTAACCATTTAATTATTTTTTTACTCATTGTCTCCTAGAATAATAGCAAATGGCAAAAATATATTGTTTATTAAAATTCACTAATATTGCTTACCACAAGGGCAATAATGTGTTAAGCTCATAATACTGGCTGCAATGTCTAGACTAAATAGTGATATTACTTTATAGTTTTATCCAAGTGTTTGATATCTGAGAGTCTTTTATCACAAACAGGTCATACAGCATTCTCCTTGTCTCCGTTATAAATCTTGTCTTGTCTTTGTACTTTTCTTACAAGTTTCCTGGCATAAATATAGTGTCAAAAATAAACCTGGGTCCTGGTGGTCATTCTAACAATTTCTAATCAATGTTTCAGTGCCCATTCTGGGGATCAAGCAGTTCTAGTACCAGAGGAGGCTGTGCATATCAGAAAACAGCTCTTGAATCTCACTGTTTTTCTGGGACTCGGAGTACACAGAGAGGTGTAAGTCTGGAGTATTCATGGTGACCTCTGACACTTAGTAAACAACTCCAGTATATAGGACTGGCTGCTATTTTTGCACTTTCTTGGCTATGATGATTGTAGCTGAAGAACATGAGTGTGTGAAACATGACTGCATGTGCCTAAAAAAACAGCTTTCTGCCCAGAGGGAGATGACCATAGCTATAGTGAGAATACAAGGTAGTAAAGACTTACAAGGAATCCTAAATTTGAAGTTGCCCTTTGAGTGATATTGGAGAAAAAAAAAAAAAAGAAAATGTTTTTTCTTTCTGCCTGTCAGTTTTGATCCTTCTTCTTCTATCAAAAGTTAAGCAGCAATGCTTGGGGTGGGATGGTCTGAGATATGCTGTCCCTCAAATTTAATGCAACAAGACATTTGGATGACTTTCATACGTGTGTTTCTGTTGACTTAGTACTTTCCTTAAGAAAGATATTGAAAATGAAAGTCTAAATAGTCAAGCTTTGGTTCAATATGCAATGATTATTCACCAATTCTTTTTACCTCTAAAGCATTTCTCCAATTGTCTGCTACAAGCAATAGTGGTGAATTCTGGCTGTGTGTTCCACCATGGGTAAGGGAGAAGTGATCTGTGAGTGTAGTTCCTGTGCCTCTCATGTGATCTGAGTCTGACAGCATTGTTCAGTAAAAGGGATGTCCAGATAATGTAGCAGACTTTCTATAAATTCTTCAATTAGGTATTATTCTGAAAATAAATCTTAAGTTGTGACAAGTCAACTAGTGGCATAAAGAGTGTGATGGCTTCTTTAGCATTGTTTACCAGTATATATATTTAATAATAGATTTCTCCCTTTGAAATATGGATGTTTTCTCTGATAAAGCTCCTAGCTGTGCTCAGGAGCAGAGGCAGAAGGCTTGCAAGCATTCAGGCTGCCTATAAACTCACTTTTGCCACTTTGCTCAAGACTGAGCAGGGATGTTGGACCAGATAACCCACTGTGGTCCCTTCCAACCTGATCAACTCTGATTCTATCTAATCTTCAAAATCATAGTTCCTTTCCATGGAAAGAGGTATTTGGAGGAGGGGGTAGTGTTTGCTAATTTTACCCTGATATGGAGTCAGTATATGACTGGAGCACTCTGCAGAGATCCAAAAATATGCTCCAGTCTGATGAAGCATAGGAGGCCCCAATAACATAGAAGTGTTGTAATATGTTCCCACAAAGAATATCATGGACATAAGATAAATTATTTTTGTTGTTTACTATCTGTGATATCTCTTAAAGCTCTTTGCGGAGATGCAACAAAAGTTCTTGAAGGAAATTTATGATTTCTTAGAGGACTAAGAGATTGTAGTAACCTGGATGTACAAAGAACATTATTTCTTTGAGCCTTTAAGAGTATAACTTCCATATATGAAATAGCTTTAGGACAGTATTTTCTACTGTTGCTTTTTCCAGGACTTTTCAGAACTGTCACTGTCTGCCCATATGGTTGTCAGGAAAAGAATAATTTGGTGCCATGTTCCCAATATTCAACTGAACTGCTTTGGGTTCTTTGACTTTCTGTTTACTTGAGTTGATTCAGTATTATAATTTGATATTGATATGATCCAACTAATTTCAAGGTCTTCTAGCTGCTTGACAGTGCTGGTTTTGCAAATGAACCAGACAATGGTTTGGTGATTGATTTTATTTATGTGTGGAACAGAGGTTAGATAAATAAATGCACCTCTGGAGAATTAAGGTGGCAACACACATCCTTTTCTTGGAGCACAGATTTTATTTTGGAAGGGCACAATATTTTGTGTATGTATTACAATATTTGATCAATTGTTACAGATTATAACACACAAGAATTCAAATTAACTCATCCTATTATTTTATTTTGCTGTACTTTCTATGAAATCTGTGAAGAATTTATATCAGCAAACAATGTGCTGAATTCTTATATTCCAGAAATTCTATTTTATTGTTAATTTGATTATTATGTTCTTGTTTGTTCTGGGATTTAGTGTGGTTTTTTGTTCTTGTTTTTTTTGTTGTTGTAATGGTTTGGGGATTGGGTTTTTTCAGTAGGGAGAAGTTTTACTGCAAATTGGGGAAGTTTTACTGCAAATTGGGGATTTCAAACTACAGCTGCTTTCTACCGCCACACATATATGTGCAGATATTTCTACTCTAATTCTGGGGAAATGTGTCTATTTTTATATTTTTTAGCTTAACAGAATTATACAACAGTCTTAATGAAATGATACAGTCATAATGTTGTGAGTGTATTTTCGTCTGCAGGGAACAAAATGATCTGCCACAAGATGGAGTATTAACTCTGGATTTTACATATTACATACCCTTCAATAACTGGGACACAGTTCATGTACCTGAGATGTGAAAGTGACAAGGCACAATCAAAACTATTTACTTCTATGCTTAACTAGTTAGTGCTTTACTAGTGCTTAACTAGTTTGGCAACATAAGAGACTACGGAGTGAAGTTAACCAGAGGTGATACTGCTTTTTATTGGAATCATTTATTTATTTGTTCTATTCATTTTATGGTTAGTTTTAAGCAAAAATGGGTAGCTGAAAATGTCTTTATTCATTCCTTATAGACTCCAATGCAGAGCAGAACACTTAGGATCAGCAATTACAGAGCTGAGGCTCTAGCACAGTTTGTGCTTTTAGCTGTGGTGACTTCACAGGCTCCATAGGAAAGCCAGCAGGAAGAGTGGCTCTTCAAACTGGCTGTTCCCAGCAAAAGCCTGCTGAACTCCTCAGCCTCCTAGATCTGCATGTTGTGCTGTTGCTGCAGACGATTCCATGGCTTTTGGTCTGTTTCTCCTTTGAAAAATGAATGTGTTGGCTTTGCAAAGCATCTTCCTAGAGTGACACCTCCCAGCTCCCTCCCTGGGGCTCATGCTGAGCTGCATCCCACAGTGCCGCTCTGGCTGCCCACCTCTGCCAGCAGCAAATAAAAACTCTAACGTTCAGGGTGCACTAGGGCAGACTTCAGCTATCATGAGATCTATTTCAGCTAGGAATGGAAGCAGATGTGGCAAAGTGACCATGGGAGCATACAGAGCTGTCTGGGGCTCCACAGGTAGCAGCTGAAGCTCCCTACATCTGTAGATCCTTGGCTCTTTGAAGATTTCTCTTTGCTGCTCCCAGCCTCTGATGTCAAAAGAATGGATCAGAAGCCACACAAGAGAAACTAACACAAATTTACAATTTTCTCTTCTGGCAGAAAGGGTGCAGGCCACAAACTGTGCATGGGATGACTGACATTCAATGACAAACCTTTAGTTGACAACTCAGTCTATATCAATATGTGCCTGACATAAATTGTCTTTATAAATGCACTATAAGGTCTATAATGCCAAATATTCATCACCTCCCTTTCTCCCCATCTCACCAGCAGTGATGTGCTGGAGTTTTGAGAGCAATGGTTGGAGTCTTTGCCTTTTACTCTGCATTGGTCTTGATGGGAAAAGAGCCCTTACAGAGACCTGCTGCTTGTCCCCACGGCCCTCCAGCACCACTGAGTGAGTGCCAGTCTTCCTAGGAGTCTCTCGTGTTCAAGGCTTCTTCTGCACAAATAATAGTAACTTCTCCTGGGTGAAGTTCAGCCCTATAGGATGGATCTGGTGAGATTTGTATAATCCTTTTCTAAGGGCAAATGCTTAAGCTACATTTTAAAAGTCTAATTTTCTAAGAGAGCATTGATTGAAGTGGAGGTAAAGGGAATAACAGAGAAAAAAAATCCCTGGTATGGTGTTCTAGTAGCCCCATTTGGATCAGCTTCAGTATGCAAATAGAGTTTTCATTAATTTCTGTTATTTTACATCAACTTTAAACATTTTTTCCATAACATGAACAGGGTTGGTTTTGCTTGGTTTTTTTAGTGCATGTTTACATTTGCTGTTTTTTTTATGTTGCTAACAAACAACTGCATTCAAGACTGCAGTAGCTTGGTCTCTTTAATGATTAATATGTTACAGAATCTTTCATGACCTTTGATATGCAAAACATAGAAATTCCTTACATTTATCATCCAGCTTTGTTCGAGGTTCTCTCCTTAGTAAATCATCAACATACCTGAGATGACTCACAGGTATATGAAGTATACCTGTCATTTCATAAAACTCAGGTGTGATTTCTATGCAGCTCATCCATAAAACATAAACAGTTCAACATTATAATGTAAAGATGGAAGCAGCTGATGGGTTTATTTTGTTTTTGTATTTATTTTAGTAGCACAGAGGCAAATCTTGTAAAGTATCAGAAGAGTTGTTAGATGAACACTCAGAGCTTTCCACTCCATGTAATTTCAATTTTAAAAGTGCTGAGTGAGATGTAGTGCAATAATTAAAAACACATAATTTGTAATTATGGAGAACCTGATAAAACTAGCACAGTAGCATTAACATCATAAAACTTGTCTGCTCTGTTCATACTTTTTTTTCGTGTGACATCATGCCTTCATGTTTTCTATGTTCCAATGTTTTCTGTAATTTAAAAAGGGACAAATCACATAATTCCACCTTTGAAGCATAGATATTGTTTTTTTCCAGTTTGGATAAAAGCTTGTTACAGAAGTTAGCATTTTCCTTTGGCTGGGCTCAACATAATTTTTATGTCTATTTTTCATCTCAGTAGTCACAGCTTGAGACCTGAGTCTCTTTTTTAACTATTGCATAGAAAAAAATCATGGAAGATGATAGAAAATGGTTTCAACTTTGTGCTACAGTATAAAATGGTCTTAGACTTTAATGCCTTAAGTTACACAACAACTTTTTCACGGAACTGGACACAATCTGTATGGCTTTCAAAGTTTTAGGGCACCCAGGATGCACATTAGTTTCAATTAAATCTCTAGATACTCATCACTTTGATGATTGTGCTTTTGAAAACGGTATTCAGGCTTTCATAAATCTCACACTCTAGTTTTGACTTTTGTTGTCCAAGGGGAAAGATTTCCTACAAATGGCCTGTGGAACTTGCAAAGCAATAGGAAGAAAAATTTCAATTCTGGTTTTGGTTGGTGGGGATTTTTTGTTTGTTTATTTGGAGTTTTTTTGTTTGTCTTTTGTTTTTTGTTTGATTGATTGATTGATTGGTTGGTTGACCGGTATTTTATCCTGCAAATTGCTAATTTAATTTGAGCTATAGCACCAGTAGGAAAAATGAGAATGCAATAGATCAGTCTATCTGGTGCAGAAGAACATCGACATCTTTTAGTTCCACAAGTGGCATACATGATTTCTTTCTGCTGTGTGTGTGATTTCTTCTGATACCATGAGGAATGATAGCATTGATAAAAAATACATCAGAATTTATTTTTAATTTTTTGTATATAATATATAAGCTGTTTATATAGAATAGTCCCAAATTATAAATGAGACACTGTATTACTATGTTTTGTGAAAAGACTGAGATTACTGAGGAATGTATTTTCTTCCTTCATAAAATTTGCATGTCAGCTAGTAGGACTAAGAGGTCTAGTTTTAGGTGAGAGCTGAATGAAGAATTTCTGTTTCCCTCTAAGATATTGAAGGATACTCTATAAGTCTTGAGAACTGGAAACTCTGTTTGTAGAAAACCAGTGTATTTTATAAAAAGAAAAATAATTAAAATTAATTTCAGTGAATACAGTAATAGTGTGTAAAAACTAGAAACTGTCCTGCCTCCCCTTTTTCAAAAAGATCCAATATTAAGCCACAATGATAACATGATATTTTAACTAACATATTATTTTTATTATCTATTTAATGGGCTACCTTTAAAGTTGTAAATGAACACTTGCTAATGTACAGTACAGATTGGTGAACTCTAAAAGCTTTAAGCTTTTGATGAAGAGGTGCAGAGTTTGATTCTGTTCTGAAGCTTCTGCAGCATCCCTGCCTGTGTCAACTAGCAAAAGCAAATTTAATGGAGAGAAGATTGATGTATGACTTGGAAGAGGAACAAAAGTATCCCCATCTAGAACTAATTAGAGTTATGGCTCCTGCAATACTTGCTCTGCCCACAGTCCTCAGGGGAAAGAATGATCATACAATGCACATATAGAGAGGTAGTGTGCATGTGCATATGATGTGCCAGGAATCTTCTATAACTTCTGTTGAAAAATCCATATATTATAAAAGTCCATATATTAACAGCCAGGCTATAAAACAAAGCAATCAATGATCAAAAGGAGCATGGTGTAGCAATATGCACAGTTTCTCCTCTCTGCATATATAGCTCAAAAAATTGGGCAAAATATTCAGCTATAGTAGATTTGTTTGTTGAAATTTTTGGAACAGCATTTAGCACCAGATATAATTTGAACCCAACAAGTCAAGACACTATCTCCGTTTCTGCAACAAAAAGAATTTTCAGCAAAGAATTAGAAACAATGCACTAAGTCAAGTGGAAATTTTATATTATAACTCTTGCATTCTTCCAAATGCTGATATCTCCTTATTCAAAGGATTAGTATTCCCAAATCGTTTTTTGTGTCAGAGTGATAGAGGGTTGTTTGATTGCTTACAGGCTAGTCTTAGGAACTGTAAATAATAGCTTTTTAAAAACAGAACAAATCTATCTTAGAGCCTATGAAAAGCAGTTTAGGAAAATGCTCATTCTCATATCAGTGTCTCTTTCAGTTTTATACATTGAATTTTTTCCTTCATTTACATGTCTCACAGTTTTTATTTAGATAAGCAACATATACCTGTCCAAAATAGATCAAGAGTATTTTCCTTTTTATACAGTCTGTTCTTCTATGCATATGGAACAGAAATCTGTACTCCACTATATATGTTCTGCTGAGAAATTTGCTGGAAGTTCAGTAGCTTTGATTTTTTTTCTGCCTGTAGAGCCAATCCCTCTTTCATGCATTCAGTCTCTGACAGTCTTGGCAACAACAGTTGTTGTAAACTTCAGAATTTTGCAGCCATGACAGACACATACTATATTTGGTGAAAAACTGTGGTTTTCAGTGTCTGTGTGGGTTTTACTCTGATATGCAGATGAGTATTTAGTGCTATTTGCTACAAACACTTTTAAAATGTTGTTGGTAAAAAGATCACTTGCCATACAAAATAAAAACCCAGACAAGTGTTTCTTCAAAGAAACATCCTGAAAGAAAATTGTTAATTTGTATGCTGTAAAGAAGGTGGTTGGTCTGTCCATGTTACTGGGAGCCCTACTGGAAGTGATGTTGTGGAGAAACACCAGCCTGAAGGTAAACAGACTTCTGTGCCCATTTAATTTAGTATGGCTGCATGCTATGAGAAGTGGAAGTGTCATCATTCTCCTAAAACAGCTTTACTTTAATTTTTGTTCACTATTCATGCAAATAGAAAGTTGTTCATGGAAGTGCTTGCTGTGAGTAAAGGTGAGCAGGTGTAGAGTACAGCCTTTATGAGTGGGGCTGATGTAGAGAAACCAGCACAGAATGTTTAAATATCCAGGGAAAAAATCCTCAAACATAAAAAGATTGAGCAAATGAGTAAATGAGTGAAAGGAGATTGAATAGATTAAATGCATCTGAATTCTGCCATCCTGTCTCCCCTTCCCCTCTTTCCCCTTTTATTAGCAGATACAAAATACACCAATGGCTTTTCCAATTTTAATTGACAGCATATTTTGCTATATCAGAGACATCCACATTAAGGAAATTTTGTTGTATAAGTGT
Source organism: Lonchura striata (assembly GCF_050655825.1). Classification (NCBI taxonomy): domain Eukaryota; kingdom Metazoa; phylum Chordata; class Aves; order Passeriformes; family Estrildidae; genus Lonchura; species Lonchura striata. The sequence continues at coordinate 19,932,097 of NC_140704.1, read as the reverse complement.
ACTGAGTTTGAGCATTTAAGCTTTCTAGAGACATTTGATGATCCTTTCATTCCAATATCAACATAAGTGAGCTTGAACGTCTATTACTCTAAGAGAAACTAAGTAAAAATTTGAGACTTTTTCTGTTTCTTGGTATGAAGACATAAACCACTGAATGTTTGCTCTAAGATAAGCTCAGCATAATTTACTGGGAATTAATCAAGTTGTATCTGCAAGAAATATCCACCTGACAGCTTCAGAGTAGAAAATCAGTACCCTGTCTACAAAGAAGTATTAAGATTTTTCTAAAACTGGATATTTAGGTCATTGTTGCCAAATTAAAGTTCCATTGAATAACAAGATAATTTTTCTAAGGACATCAAACTTGTCTAGGTGTGCAGCTTGATATGATAGAAGGATAATTGGACTCACCAGTACTTGAATAAAGAACTTAATAGACTTAATTCAGAAAGATCATAATTAGTACTATACAAATCTCAGTGTATTCATTAGTTGTTATGATAGACTGATCAAAGTACAGGCACCTACTGCTGAAATCACCTCCATGAACCTCATAGGAGAACTGGAAAACTTTCAAAGAATAACTGTAGAAAGATTTTATGCAATTTTAACTTGGTATGGCAATCATGCACATAGCAAAACTACTCCTGTCAGAGCTCTTCCTGTGGAAGAAACCTTAATTTGTGTTTTCTGCAATATTAATATAAGATGTTCTGAGATCTTCACTGTAAACTATGTAGAGAAGGTATAAAAGGTAACCCAAACAGTTTCTTTGAATTTTCCCTGTTTCATTCTCAGTTTGTTTATCTTTCAGTTTGAGAAATTTTGGCTGCCATACTCCTGAAGAAAATGGAAATTAATACCATTCCCTAACTATTTCTGCTAAATGTTTTTGAGAAAAATCATACCCTTAGCAATATGACACCTCAAAAATCTACTGTGTGAGCTAATATTCCAACCTTCCCTGGCCTTTCATCAGCCATTTTTTGCCTTGTTCTGCCTTTCTATCTTTTATGGACTCTCCTAGATTCACTGACTTTTTGGTTATATGGCTCCAGACCTACAGATGAGGCTGAATTTTGTAATCTGTCTGAAACCACCAATTCATAGTGGTCCATCTTTCAACTGAGGACAAAAATTCTTATAATGAATTGTGTGGTTCAATCAACTGTGTTTAAAAGATGTGCAGATTTCTCTTCTAGACTGTTAAGTCATATTACTGAGCTTGTAGTTTCAATTTTACTGTCTTGTTTTGTTCCACATTGCTTGTTTATTTTCCCACTTTTAGCAGATAATTTCCCATGTTCAATTTTGAACACTTTTTTGATGTGGAAAGTGGAATAATTGAACTGCAGGTATCTGCATTCAGTGGCTCTTTGGCAGCTCTGTTCCTTGTCACGTGTATAAGATTAGTGCTAATGAAGAAAAAAAACCTGAAAACCTCCCTGGTGCACCTGCTGCCTCTAAAATAGAATTTGGTCTCAGCTAACTTCCATGTTAGCATTGTTAGATGTCACCAAAGAAAGAAGTCCACTAGGAGTGCAAAAATTACTGATGAATCCAAGAGCTGAATGCAAACTAGGAAACTGTAAGGTTTATTTTATGCAGGTTGCTATAGATCACACAGACCGTATAGCCCTACACTGAAGGAGGATTAAAGAGTGCTGAGTGGCTACATTTTACATGCATAAATAATCTAGTATTTCTCGTTAACATGTCTCTCCTTGAAATTGCATCATAAAGTCTGACTGTACTTCTTAACATTATTGTGTGTGCAATTGTGTGTATGCAAATAAAATCAGCGTGATTGTACATCTTATGTCTCTGAAGTTATAAATCCACTTGTATCCCCTGTACAAAAAGAATTATTTACATGGTTAAAAAACAGAGCAGGGTACTACAGTAATATGTAGTATTTCTATTATTAAATATAATTTTGCATTTACCAGTAGCCTTTCTCATAGGGTTTTTTTTGCAGCATATTGTAACTGATGGTAGCATAAACTATTACCCAGCTCTGGCCTTTTTCAAATTCAGGTCATGTTTTCTTAACTGCATTTTCTCTCATTAATAGGCTGGACTTTTAAAACCTGTAGCAGCAGGAATAAGTCACTCCACTAATACCAGTGTGTCAGAATTTACAAGAGCTTTGTTCAAACTATTAATAAATGACAATAATGACATAAATTCTCCTTGAATGTAGAAGTGCTTATATGGAGCTAATGTCTTTCCTGAAACCCCCCCATCCACTTGTGAAACCTCCGTTGCAATCATGTTTAATCTTTTGTTAAACAAAGAAGCCTGTGATGTCCTCACCATCCCAATGACCTCAAAAAGCCAAAGTCACACTGGCACACATGCATGAAACACCAGATTACTTGAAACTCATTAAGATGAACAGGTCAAACACAAGGTGAACCTCCCACCACTCACTTGTTCCACCAAGATGGCACTTTTAGTAAATGTACTTTAAAATTTTGGGGTTTCTTTTATGTTCTTTCATTTTAAACAATATATTAATTTCATTGAATAAAAGTACACATACACATGCAGATAAACTACTTCCATTACTTACCCAATGATATAGACCAAAAATGAAATTCTACTGTATCAGAATCTTCCTGACTTAATCAAGGGGCACCCATTCAAATGTGTCTTTGATGCTAATTTAGCGACAAAAATATTTGTTAATATTTGGGTAATTATACGTGTTTCAGCATAATTTATTAATCTCTAATAATCATTATAATTGAGATACAAATTCTTAACCCCAAAGCTCCCCTACATGTATTATAAAACTACATATAGGCAAGAGCTCTTTCATACATGCATTGGAAGAGCAGTGAAGTCACCTTATGGCTATGATTGATGTGAAGGTGTATTTAGGTTCAGTCATTCTTTCAAGTTACTAAGAAGCCCTGACTCCTTCAGAAACAGGCCTGAATATACTGAGCCTGGTATGAACTGCTGACCTGGAGACAAGTCACTTGGCACATGGTGTTCTGGCTTTCTTAGTTTCTATGTTATAATTTCACCACAGTAGCTTGAAATCTTTCTAATAACCTCACTGCATATATAATTTTCAATGGGCTGAAGCAGTATAAACCATTTTGCTTACTGGATTAGCACAGAAACTCTAAATTTGCTTAAGACAGAATTTGGGAATAGCTGCTGTGAGGCAAAGAAAATTGTTTGAGAGAAATTAAATTAATGCAGTTAAAGGTATTAATTCACTTGGATTTTTTTTTTTCTTTTTGAAGTTTTATATTGGTCTTCACTGTTATATTGGCTTCTTTGTGTGTGTGTGTGTGTGTAGGACTGGTTCAATTTTCAGTGTTGCCCTCTTTGTTATTAATTAAATGTTTCAAAAGCTTTTATCTCTAGAAGGAATTATTTTTCAATTAGAAAAATAATTATTTCTGAGAACTAGGAAGACAAAAGGAAATTGGCTGATAGGAAGTGGCAATAATCTAAAAATCTCTATAAAAGTTATGACATTTTTTAGCTCTTTATCAGTTGTAAGTAGTACTTTTCTCAAAGTCCACAGAGCCATGCCAAATATGCAACCACAAATTTAGCAGATCAGAAGGCCAAAATTAAATAGCTATTAAATGAAAACATAAATTATTTAGTAGCATCTTGTTCCAAAGACAGATTTTATTCCTGAAGGAAGAGCAGCTTATTTATTTGAAACTGTTACATTGCAAAAAAAGCAATATTTTTCTCTGTGTAATAGCCACATTCTCTTCTCTTAATTCAACTTTTTTCCCTCCCTGAAAAAACACCAGTTAGTACATTGCTATGGAAACACAAGGGCTATATTTTTCTTAACAGAGTAATTTAAAAATCAATTTAATTAAAGCAATCCAAAAGGATGATTGCATATTAATTTGAGGAATAGGCATACAAGTTAGCCCAACATGCATCTATTCAACCATGATAATTACTCATTCATGTCTACAGACAGGACAAGTCACAAGTTAAGCCTGCTTAAATCTCCACTAAACAGAATTATAGTAAGTGGCATTGCTTCATTTTGCTACAGGTTTGAGGTGGACAGGTGCCACAGCCTAGTTTTCAACTAGTGACATCTTAAACAATGTCAGTTTGACCAGGTGTCTGAGTCAGATTTTAAACTAAACCTGAAGGCCCTTTGTATACACTTGGACCTAAATTAGAATCCTTAATGGCATTTGTACTGCTCTAAGTTAATGGGGGCTTAGCCAAATTAAAATGAAAGCTTTATAAGAAGACCTAGATGAGCCATGAGAACAAGGGTAAACTCAGTCCTCTGGTCTGTACAATGTTTTCAGATCTAGTGATACACAATTTCAAGGGGAAATGCTGCAGGTACTTCCGGTTTCTGAAAAGAGTGGAGTAGACCTCCATGAACTTAATGGAGCCTAGAATTGATTTAGCGAGACAGTTCTTTAACTTGTGACTTGATGGTTCCATTGAAGAGCACCATTTGTTAGAGACACCAGGCCTTACATTAACAATTATTTTATTTGTTAACATGCAAATGCATTCCAAATGTCCTGAGTGTCCTTGCAATGACATTTCTTTTATATATATTTTTGATACCTTTTAGCATAGTGATATATTGGGGAAAAATGCTTGTATCTTTTTCATTTCTAGCAGCTACATGTTAGCGTTGTAGGAAATGAGGATACTGATTTTGTGAAATGAAGAGGAAGTTTCCTTTCAAAGACCCAGAGTGATAAACACTTTTTGCTAGTTGAGATAACAACAAACTTTGAGTCACAAAATTAGGGAAGTTAACATAATAATAACTAAAATGGGAAATTAACCATCATCAATTTAATCAGTGGTAGGTGTTTAATGAATGAGCGACCATTGCTGATCATAGCTTGAAATTGTTGCTCTGGGTTTATGCAGCAAGGTTCTGGTGTCAGGAGGGCTGCAGAGGTGGCTTCTGTGAAGACTGCAGGAGCTTCCCCCATGTCAGACAGAGCCAATGCTAGAGGCATCTACAACTGGCCAAAGCAGAGCCCACTGGTGACAGTGGTGTGACCAATGTTTAAGAAGATTGCTGTGATCTTTAAGAAGGGGTTTAGAAGTGGTGCACAAGAGCACTTGAGGAAGAGGAGTGAAAAATGAGAACAAGAACTGCGCAGACACCAAGCTCAGTGATGTAGGAGGGGCAGGAGGTGCTCCAGAGCAGATTCCCCTGCAATCTGTGGTGAAGACATGGTAAGACAGACTGTTCCCCTGAGTCCCTGGAAGGCCATTTTGGAGCAGAGGTCCAGCTGCAGCCCATTGAGGATCTGGATAGGCTGGATGCCTGAAGGGGCTATTCCTCCATGGAGATCTCAAGCCAGGGCAGGCTCCTGGTGGGGCCTGTGCCCTTGTGGAGAGAGGAGTCCATGCTGGAGAAGGTTTGCTGGTAGGACTTGCAACCCTGAGGGGAATTCATGCTGGAGCAGCCTGGTTCTGAGGGACTGGACCTTGTGAAGAGGGCACCCACTGGAGCAGTTTGTGAAGAGCTGCAGCCTGTGGGAATGACCCATGTTTGGGAAGTTCATGAATAACTGTAATCAATAGGAGGGACCCCATTCTGGAGCAGGATGAAGTGCAGAGACCACAGTATACACACCCATGAGACTTTTGTCATATTTTCCTCCCCCTGGCCTGTTGAGAAGCAGGACTGATAGAGCAGATTGGTGTGCACCTGGCACCTAGGCAAGATCAACTCATTACAAAAGTAATTGTCAATTTGCTATCTGCAAAGGAGTTAGAGTACAGTTTTAACAGGATAAGTTACACTTCAGCATTTATTAAAAAGGGTCTCCAATGGTCTTTAAGTGGTTAAAGTGAATTTGTGTGCAAATTCAAAAGTGAATTTGTTGTGCAGCCTCAGAATTTACTAAGGTCGATTAATTCTCAGTTGCAAAGACTCTAACTAGAAAGTGTTTGCAAAGGCAGTAAGAGAGGTATTCAGAAGGGCCATGCCCAGGGGTGATGGGTCAGATGTGCCTTTTTGCTTCACTGAAAACTCTAAAGACACAGACATGCTTAAGAAGATTTGTCTGAAACTAGTTAATTTACCTCGTTCTCATTTTCTCATTGACCGAGTCCATTTTTCATTATGTTTAATCAAATCAACAAGAACCCGGTAATTTATTTCTCTAATTAATATAGCCTTATTTTTAATATTGATGAACAGTCTATTTAGGAAATTCAGTCATTGATGCCTAAAAGAAGCCTGCAATGACTGCAGAAAATAACATTTTTTTCTTCACCCAGTAAATACCTTGTAACATTTACAACTTGTGTTATGCAAAATTTTATACTAAATAATCCTTACAGTCTATTTTGCATCTAAAACTGATGGAATAATAAATATTCTTATCTGAACCTGGCAAACAAACTTTTAATATAACCTCATGCATTCTTTTCAGCAATCTTAACAGTATTTTTATCTTTTAAAATATGTTCTTGTGTGTGTAATCCAACTATTGCTTCATACATAGTCACTACAGTCTTTATTTATGTTCCTGCAAACACATGTAGAGGGGGTCACGTGTGTATTTATTGGTTAAAAAGGTAATATATTATAAAAAATGAGAAGTGGAAAAGGAAATATCTGAACACAAAAAAACCCTCACTTGTGAACAAAAACCAGCAGCCAAGCAGAGGGATGCATTAAATGGGCTCCTTGTAAATGGTTCCAGGTGCCATTTCACAGTCCCTCTGCTCCACTTCCCTCTTCCTCTCCTCAGAAGTTTTCCTGAGGCAGTAAACTCTGAGTCCATGGCCTCAAGCATTGCTTGGTGGACTTCCAGGCATCCATCTCTGGTCACATGGAAGCAGTGAAACGTATGTACTTGGCCCTGCAGCTCCAGAATTGGAAATACCACTTAGATTTCAGGGGGTGGTATCTTGGAGAAAAGCAAGCAAATTTACTTCCAGCAGATTTAATAATGTCCCAACAACATTACTGTAGTTGAATTGATATTAATAATGACTAGTTTCCAGCTTTTTCTTCAAAAAGAGGAATTTACATTTGCAGTGATTCATTCTGAATGTACCCTTTGTGCTTACAGTTGATCAAAACAATAATTACCCTCCCTTTCCTATGATGTGTTCCTCCTGCTGTCACCTCCAGCTTTTGAATGGAAACTGATGTCCCTGCATGATTGTGCAAACTAGTGTAAGAAATTACTTAAGCTTAAAATTTCTTGTGGATGTGGCTGCCTGGGGTCCCCAGACTTGAAGATCAGTATCAGCTACTGCCTCCAGGGCACCCACTGCCTCATGCATCTCCTTTTTTTCCATGGCATTATAACAGCCATTAATAATTTATTACAGAAGAAATATCTCAGAAAAGTACTTCCCAGTGGTAAGAGACAGATCCCTCAACTACTAATTCAGTGCTGTATTTATTATGCCTACTCAAAATTTCTGAGTATATAACAGCTTGGTGTATTACCGTCATGACAGAGGATGGAGGAGTTCCCATTCTGACTCAGCCTGCGACTGTAACAGGTCTCTTTTACGCCTTTAGCAACTTCAAGCCTTCAGTTGTTTCCAGCCACAACTCATTATTGTCCACTGTGCTGATGCAGTTACTGAGTACCAACTGTATTTAGGTTTCTAACCTTCAAACAAAATGGGGCCAAAACATTAATCAAAGCTCCAGAATAATCAGCAGGTAAGTTTCTAGTCAAAGAAAAAAAATCTATCCTTTTACATCACTGTAAGTGGCTCATAATTTATGTCAAAGGAGAAGTAATAGGAGCACCAGGCAGCAATTTCCTTCTAGTGGCCCATGCAAAGGGAAGATACATTATTTGTTTAGTGGTCTAGTGACAGGTGCTGGTACCCCACTTCCCATCCCTACAAAAAGCAGCAAACCAAAAAGGGATTGTGAAGAGCTAAAAAACACAAAACAGTGTTTTTAGATCTTTAATATCATTTTAATTTTGTAATTTCTGGAATCAACTCTATTAGATGATTCACTTATATTCTGGTTCACTATGCAAAGAAAACATTTTCAATACTTTTTTTTTTTTTGTTTTCTTTTTTCCTACATTTTTAGCTTTACTGCTGAAGCAGTCTGCCAAGGCAACTCTTAACATTTTTTAATTTGTCTGTAAAGGCCAGGTTTGCAAGCACAGATGTCACTGCTGAGTAAGAAAGCGGCACAGACTCCAAGCAGGCGGGTTTGCACAACAGCAACTTGAATGCGAAAAACTCTCCTCTTTATAGACTGATTTGACACATTCTACCTGATTGGCTAATTAACAAAAACACTTTTCTCACACACAATCCTTGAGAAGAACAGAAAAACAAAGAGTAAGAAAACACCACCTGCAGGTTGTTTACAATAACAAGCTATCATCATTTCTCTGCAACTCCCTAAAAGTCTCACAAGTCTGCCGTGAGAAAACTTATCTCATTTTCTCGGTCTCTGACCAGGCTGTCACATCCACACACAAAGATAAAATATTTTTTCCACATCTGCTCTCCACATCATTCTTGCAGATGCATGTATTGTTTTAGACTGTTCTTTCAAATCAGATTCTCTAGACATTTTAATTTAATTCTATAGACCTACAACTTGTTGTTAATTTTCAGTAGTACCATTTTTTTTGTCAGCATCATGGTTACTTAAAGAATCCAGGAAGGGCTTTGCAAATGATTGCTTTCTTTTAAACTTTTGGTTGTCAAAGAAATGGAACTAAAGGTAAAATAAACAAATGTTTAAATGGATGGAGTTAGGTAAACAAAGCAGGTTATTTTAAAACAGTATTCATTTTGCTTCCAGCATCCAAAACAGACTTGTTAAAATATTTGTGAAAATTGAAAATTTGCATTTTTCTGAAGCAAATCAGATCCCCCAGTATCTTGAGTTCTGAATCTGAACAAATCCTTTCTCCTCTTGTAAAAAAAAAAAAAATAGCATCTTTAAATCCCTGCCCAGACAGACAGTGATGTGAAGGAATATACATTTTTTTCCTTGCTCATTTTGATCAGACATTTCTTCCTATTGACTGAAGTGCCACTTCCAGTGAAAAGTTGGGTGCCTGACCAATCAAATTTTTACAAAGGAAAAATGTTCTCATAGTAAATTGTTCCTTAGTCATTACTCTTGCTTGTCATTTGGATTGAGGGACAGATTCTCTGCCATTTTCTAATTTCAGCCTTGGTGACAGGAAGACAAAAGCCTTCAGCTGTAATACACTTGCTTGTACGACCTCTGAGCAGCAGAATTTATGTGACAACTGCACTTACTCAGCCTTGCTGAGAGACCTAAGCCTGGAGAAGTGACATGTCTAGCGGGAGGCAGACCTCAGTCCTCTCACATCTGTACCTGCTCCAATGAATGCATAATTAGTCAGAGAGGTAAATTTCCTGACTTCTTCCCTAGTTCCCTCTTTGTCCTTCTTCATGACAGAGTTATGCTGAAATAGGAACTTTAGCCCTTGGGGTGTAATAGCATTGATTTATCTTTTTGAACTTAAGAGAGAGGGTCACTTCTCTACCTCATGCACGGCCAAATTTTCTGAAGGAAATATCTGTGTGTTTGTTTTAGTGTGGTATCAGCAATGCTGGAATGATGGTATTGGAGTTCTGCATTACTTTTGCATTCTGTAGCCTTTGTCAATAGATCAGCATGTCATTGTCTGACCTTTTTGTTTGTCTCTCGTTTAGCCTCATTAACCTTTGAGAAATGAGGTGCATTGGACAGTAGGCAATCAAAACACAGAACACCTGAGAAGGTCAGTGTAATATGGTGTGCAGAAGAACTTCACATAAAAAAAGGCACATATTTTCTTTTCCTTCTATCACACTGTTCTATGCAATATTTCTTAAGGGAAGTAACTTAACTCACTTAACAGGTGAGTTAAGTCAGTGCAGGTCCCCCAAAAGCATTGCTCATCTCCTGAGTATGTAGAGGTCTTCCCTGTAATATTTATTACACCATGTCTACTTTTCTAGAATGATTTTTAAAGTGAAAAACATTTGTGAAAAACATCAGTTTGTCAGTAAGAAAAAGAGTTTCTACAAAGCAAGGCCGTACCACTTTAAATAAGTTAAACTGGAGCATTGAGTTCTGTCTCATGGGAACTTGGTTTTAAAAGTGAAAAAAAAGAACATGTCCACAGAAGTTTTTGTGCCAATTTAACTGTTTAATTATAAGACCCTTAATTATATTGGCACAAGTTTCTTACTAGGATAGGCAGAGAACTTTGCAATAATCTTTGCTGGTAGAAGACACAGGTGCCCTCTATTCCCTGAGCCTTGCTGGGGGTACCACTCCATAGCTCCCCTGACAGAAAGGCCCATATGGAAATTGCCCCTGTACATCCCCTGCAGACCAGGCAAAGGCAGGCTTAAGAGGTTACTGGGGGGAGGCTGCACTTGCACTCCCCTCTACATACAAGAGAAATGAAGGCATCAACACCCATCCAGCTGTCCGTGACAGGCATGATCTCCAGAGAGATCTCCCCAACCATTTTATGACTCTGTAACAATATGACTGATGATGTAGACAGTGATTAGGATTGTGTTTTGCAGAACTGCTTTAATACCAAAAAGTAGGAAAATTCTACTTCATTACTGGTAAATGGGTTTGTTTTTTTTTTTTTTTTTTCAGAAATAAAAAGTAAAAACAAGGTTATACCAATTTTAAAATAGATGTCTAGAAATCCTAAAGATTTTTTGTTGACATGTGTGTGTCCATACCTCTGACAGGGTAGTCACAGTCTTGGGTGAGATGAGTATCTTTCTGCAGTTTTAAAACATAGCAAAAGATAAAGAAAGCATACTTTCACATGCAGGGAATAATGGTTTTTTTAAAATGTCTTCTAAGTTTTGGGTTTTTTTGTAACAAAGATCAAAAAAGTCTCAGGAAAAACAAGGTTAGATTTTTTATTGTGATGTTTATATCATGTGAAGAGGAAACAGATTGATATTAATATTACTTACACAGTGTCTGTATAAAGCTTGCAGTTTTAAAACATAACTGTGTGGATGCATAAAGCTGTACTATTTATACAGCAAACTTATATATGCCAGTTTGGAAAGATAATCCGTGATAGGGCTGCTCAGCTCTCTCAGCTGAACATTTTCACTGACATTGGTGACATTGCTTTCAAGTACAGCATTAGCAGGATTTGGTTCTCTGAAGCTGTGCTCTGACTATTACACTGTAGATTGCAGTACCTCATGTTTGCTGCTGAGAGAAGTGTATAGCAGGGTGCAATGTACTACAGTGATGTCAGTCAGAGCCTGAGAACTCAGTGGCATTACCCTTGTGCTTTGAGTTAAGCAAATGCTTTATGAGATCCAGAGAGGAAACTGTGAATCTCAGGGTGAGACAACACCATTCTAACTGAAACTCCTCCTTTCTTTCATAAAAAAAGAAAACCAAAAACAAACAAAATAACCCCCCCAAAAATCTACACCTTTAATCAAGAAATGAAAAAAACCCTGAGGAACACCAAGAGCAATGCCAAGCATGGCTGAGCTTTATAGAGCCTGAATTTGGATTTTTATGGAGTATATGATTTAGTACCACTGAGATCAAAACAGGCAAAAGATGAAGCAAGCATGAGCTCCTGAGTCCTGTTCCTGCAGCAGCTCTGTCATAATCAATGACAGCATCTTTTCTATCAGCACTAAAATAAGTATGTAAATAAAAAAGTGACCTAAGCACATTTAGACATTTCTGCTCCAGGAAAGATACAGTGGTATAACTGTCTGGTAACAGAGCAAAGAAAATGCTTCATTTTCTAGTTTCCTTTTTATAAATATATATATAAATTGAGTATGTCTGAGAGAACTCTAAACCCGAGGAAGGGTCAAGACAGATTCCACCAAACAAGGAAGGACAAGAATTGAGAGAAAAGCCTATTCTAACTACACTTAGACTCTATGGAATGGATAAGATTTGAGCAGTAAAGAAAGGACTTGTGTCTCACTTTACAGTTCCTCTCTTCCAGTTTTAATTTTCATCCAATGATGGCATCCTGTGGCTTCACTCGAAAGACATATTTGCTCCCTGTGTGACCATCCTGAAGTTGAATAATTTGCCAGTTTGAATCTCTCACAGTCGAAACTGTGTCTGATCACAAGCTGCTGTGCCTGTGGCAGCCCCCACCAGTGTCAGGACTGTGACCATCTCTGTGACTGGCCCATGATGCACAGAAGATGGAGTCCAGTTCCCTTAGCTGTCCTAGTAAGGTTATGCCTTGAACATTTAATTACACTCTTGTTTTCACACTTGCACAGAGACCACACTATCCTGGAATATCAGCATTCCTGCAAGCATTACAGTAATGGCACTTGAAGATTTGAGAGCTAACACAGGGGGAAGGAGATAGTCAGTGGCCAATTCTTCCAGCTTCAGACAGGAAGACAAATTCTTTGTTTTCTCAGTAAAAAAGGCAGCAATAATAAAATCATCCTATTGAGGAGCTGATTTCCTTTTTAGAAGCTCAGAGCAAGATGGAAATTCAACCAGTGCCTGAACCAATGCCTTTCATTGCAAAGGTCTGTTCATTTCACCTGGCTTGAGGCCTCTAATTAAAGAAAGAAAATTTTCTTTGATCCCTAAAAATCACTGGGTATAACATAAGAGGATAAAAACTCCCTTGTAAGGAGTCTATCTCTATTGTTACTCCTTGTTAGGTGACAGGAATGTCCCTGATGTGAATTAAGTCAGATTTGGTGTAAATAAGGTAGTAAATTATGTAAAATGAGATGTTAACAGCATTCTCTAATGTGAACTGTGGAGGTATTTAAAGTTACAAAATATTGTGTATTTTGCTAGGCTAGTCTAAAGAAAAAAAATACGGCAACTGCCTCAGTTTGTGCTATTTTCTACAAAATATAAACTGTTTACCTTAAAAATTTACAGAAACATTTTTCAGATCTACTGATAGTCTATGACTCAGTGAGAAACATTATTCAAATACATGGAACATTTATGTACAGTTCTCTGCTTCCTGAGGGTGCTATAACTCTAGAGCAATGGCTGATTATAGTGCTTCCTGAAAAGACAGGGCAAACATGATTTTGTACAGCTTTGTGAAAGCTTAGTATATTGGAGAGGTGGGGGGAAGGTATGTATAAAAATTATTTTTGCTTTCATCTTTAGATATTGTTAATGCATATTTAGTTCCCTTTGATTCCCAGGTCAGATGAACTAGAGATTTTTCTTTCATTTATGACCATAATTTTCCATTCCATGCTTTTCAGGTGTGATCTCTTTCAATACAGGATGGTTTTAACTGAAGCACAATGACTCGTAGCACACAGCCAAGAGGAAATATAAGAACATGGTAAGGAACAAGGCAAGTAGCTCCCAAATGTAATGTCCCAGCTTCCAGAAACCTATGACTCTTAGATTAATTTTGATCTCATTACTTTGTGTTTAGTAGTCCTTGATGAATTTCTACTCAATTAAGGTGTCTGGTTACTTCTGAAACCAAGTAAAATTTTGGAATTCTCAGCACCTTGGGACAATGAATTGCAGAGTTTACCTCTAATTTATGTGGGAAAAACATTCTGTTTTTTTTAATTTGCCACTTCCATTTGATAACTTCTGATTTTTCTAGCATGAGAAATGATGAATTGCTGTTCCTTATTCCCCTTTACTCATGTTCATATAAAGTTTTATTATATTTCCTTGCAGGCAGTTATTTTCCAGGCTTCAGAGTCTAAATCTATTGAGTTACATTTTCAGTGTGCACTGTTTTATACTTGTCTTGTCTTTCTTTGCAGCTGTTCTAGTTCTACTTAGGTATTTTTGTGACAGAAATGGAACACCCATTTAACATGTCATGTGGATTTATTCCATAATATAGGGATAATTTTTGCTATAGTCAATATTCCTTTCCTAAAAATATTATCATAGTTGCTTTTCTGAAAGTATCCTATTTAACATATTATAAGGAATATTAGCTAGTTAAGAAAGCCTCAGTGGGTATACATCTAGTCAGTGGTAGTATTCCTATGTGCATTACTTTATCTTTATCAGTAATTTACTTCCCAGTACATTGTTCAATGACTTACCTCCAGCATGTTCTTTCTCAGCCATTTTCTTCAGGCTGTTGTACTTACTAGCCTAAATTTATAATCATGATAAGATATTGATATCTTCCTTTTTTTAAAGGAAGGTAGCAATACCTTCTCCAAATTTGTGTATGCTTGCCATAGTCACCCATTTCTACATATTTTGGAAAGTATCAGATTTAACTAAGCTTCCTCTGGCATGCAAATGAGTCTCTCACCTTTTCCTATTTTGCAGCTAAGAATCCACAAGACAACTTTTTTCTTATTACACCAATATTCTATATTCTTTTATTGACAGGGATTAATTTCATTTAAAAACAACAACAACTACAACAAAGAAAACAAGAAAAACCCCTCAGACACCCACAAGTAAATGATGTATTAACTGAATAACTCTGGTCTATAAACTTATTTTGGTTAATTCTGTGAACTCTACTGATATGTGGTCATGACCCCCATCTACAGAATCTACATTGGTTGCTCCTCAAAATTCCCATTTTCTTAAAGTACCTATTGATCCATTTTCTTCTTTGGTCGCAATCATCAGGCAGACCAATATGGGATATTGTGGTGGACATCTGCTACACACTGCCTGAGAAGAAAGCATAAATAAATAAGACCTTTCCAGACAGCTAGAAGAAACCTTGTATTTGCAGAATTTGATCCTCATGGGAGGCTTTAAAATCTGCCTTTTAGGATCACTACAGATGTAGTGATCAGGGTCAGGGACAGGGACAAGCTTTGGCTGTAGTGATGGTGGAGTTCAAGGTCCTGAGAGCAGAGTACAGGGCAAAAAGCAGGATCACCTTAAGAGCTCTGGAGAGCAGTCTTGGCTGTGCAGGGATTTTCTTGGAAGAATCTTTAGGATATGTCCCTGGAGAGGAGTGCAGGAGAGCTGCCTGGTTTTCAAGAATCACCTTTTCCAAGCTCAACACTGACCCATAGCAATGTGCAGGAAGTCAGACAATGGCAGCAAAATGTCTATAAGGATGAACAAAGACCTAAATTCTGACTAAAATCAGAGGCAAAAAGGAAATATACAAGACTTAGAAGCAGGCACAGGTGTCCTGGAAAGAGTATAGAGATGCTGTCTGAGCAGGCAGGGATCAGGTTAGGGAGGGTATGAAGGACAACAAGAAAAGCTTCTGGAAGGTCTTTCACCTGCAAGAGAAAGACTAGGAAACATGTTGGCTGAATGGTTGAATGTTGGTTGAATGGTTCAGCGGACCTGATGACAAAGGACACAGAAAAGACTCATCTCCTTCACCTCTGTCTTTAATAATAAGGCTTTCAGGCATTCCCTACAATTATTGTTAAAGTTCAGAGAAAGGAAGTTTTATCTTTGCTAGACGATGATCAGGTTAGAAACTTTTTAAACCAACTGGACTTGCTACAGCCCATGGGAACCTGTTGGGATGTACCCACAAGTTCTGAGGGAGTTGGTTGATGGCATTTTGAGGCTACTATTGAAAATTTTTGAATGGTCGTACTGACAGGGAGGTTTTCTGGGAATTGGAATAAAGCACTCTCAGAAAATTTGTTGATGATTGAAAATTGGAAGGGGTGCTTGATACACCAGAATGTTGTAGCACTATTTAAAGGGACCTTTACAGGCTGGAGAAATAGGAAAAACAAACAGGAAAATAAGAAACTTGTGAAGCTCATCAAATGGAAATGACTCAACTTTGCACGTGAATAACCCCGTGCATCAGACAAGGCTGGGACCAACCATCTGGAAAACAACTCTGCAGGGAAGTCCTTAGGGGTGCTGGGGGACAAGGACTAAATCATGAGTCAGCAAGGTATTCTTACAGCAAAGAAGGCCCCCAGTTACCTGGGCTGTGCTTGGCTGTGTTAGAGCATTGCTAACAGGTCAAAGGAGGTGATCCTTCTCCTCTCCTCAGCCCTGGTGAGTCACATCTGAAATGCTCTGTCCACTGATGGGCTCCACAGGGCAAGCACGTCTTGGACATATTGTTATTCACATATAAACGTGGGAGGATGGATTGTGAGAGAATACAGAGAGTGCTGAAGGCAATCTCACCCCTGAGGAGCTGCAGCTGAACTAATTACCAAAGAGTAGAAACAGCCTTGCCCTTAACTGGTCACAGTGTCCAATAAGGATGGGTGGTATAAAAGAGTGGATTATCTGGTTAGGAGGAGAGTTGGGGTCAGTTGGCTGTGCTGTGAGGAGTAAGGGTCAGGTGGTTGTGCAAGGGTTGGTATGACTATGGGGGAAGAAAGGAGTCAGCTGGCTGTGTAGAAAGGAGAGAAAAGGAGTCGGTGTTGCGAGGAGCTGCCCATGAGAAGTCCGAGAGAGAAGGTACAAAAGTTTTACAGCAGGGTGATGAACTGATAGTGACAGTCAGCTCCCATCCACTGTCAACTGGTGCTAAGCACCAATACCAACATGTAAAGTATAAAACTGTTTTACTGTGAGGGTGTTTGAACAAGGAACAGGTTACTCAGAGGGCTGGGGAGTCTCATCCTTGGAAACATTCAAAGTTTGACCAGGTATGTCTGTAAGCAACTGACTTGAGCAGGGGTTCAATTACCTCAGACAATCTAAAGATATTCTTCAATCTAACTGCTTCTGCATTTCCATGTTTTTGTGGTTGTTACAGCTTCTGCCAGTTTTCCCAGTGCAGATGTCAGAAATTGTTGTCAATATTTTGCCTTCAGAGCTTTCAAAGATTTTTTTTTTTTTGCTAGGTTGTGTTCACCTGGTATTAGTAAAACTTTAAGGAATTTAGTTTAGCAGCACAGTTTATAATCTTGAGATTTTATTTTACATATTTTCCAGAATTTTTCTGATATTAACATCTGTAATTTTGTTTAATATATTTTTCTAAAGCCTCTTCTTCTAACACTTTTATCAGAGTCAGATTTTTCAGTCTATTCCAAGTAAAGAAATTCCAGTTATCACATCTTTTATAATATCTCTACAGTGATTACAGGTATAAAGGATTTGGAAATTTCTTTTACGCTTTCATTTTATGGCCCCACAGTCTATTACTCTCTGCCTCTGGAATACTTACTAAACAGTAACTATTATTGCTTATGTCATCAGGTTTTAAGTGTTCTGTTAGGTACTACACTCCATGGACTCCCTGGTGTTTCAAAGGATACACCAGCTGAGCATCATATTTATTGGTACATGGGATGAAACACTCTTTATCTAAAACTGTGGTTTAGATATATCAAAAAATTGTACTATTTTTTACTTCTCTCTGGTGTTCAGAATTTACAGGTAATGACTTTGACCCCATCAGGACCTTTTCAGGTAATAGATAACCAGAAGGATGTGTATGACTGGAGAAGACTTTGTGGGGTCAAGAGGTTCAATTTCCAAAAGATCTTCAGGGGATAAAGCTAAAGATTTTAAAGGACATTGCTAGACACAAGTGCAGTGATATTGAATTTTAATGAATACAGCTATATCTGTAGACTGGTCCCTGTCCTAGCTTATAGCTATGAATTATGGTCTAAATAATATTTACTTTATTTTCTTTAGCTCATTAGGACTTCTTTGTGCACATTTTTATTTTTGTAGGTGTTCAATGTTGCTTTTTCAGAGTTCTCATTTTCTAAAAAAATACTCTTTCATTTTGTATTCATATGGAAGTGTTTGTGGATATACTTATTTGCATTGTTGGATGCCTTTATATTTCTATATTAATCAGCATTTATTTTACCATTATGCTATGCATACATCAAAATTGAGAGCCCTCATTCAATATTTCATCAAATATGAAATTATTTTGAATTGAATGTTGAGATTTTAAAAAATGTATTTTCCCTTCAATATAGTGACCAATAAAGGAGTAGGAAAACATGAGGTAGTAAAAATAGCACATTTTAGACAGTATTGAACCAAACTATAAAATCAACTGTACCAAAAATGTCCTGAAAGGTGAGATTTTTAGCACTTGAAATTAATTTCTGTGAGACCAAAATGAAGATATGGTCTATAAGAAGCGTAGTTGCAGATGAAACATACTAACATCAGTATTTCCTTGTATATGGTTTGCCAGAAGTTAAAAAACAATGGTGTATTTTTTTCCCCATAATTTCAAAGATAGGGTGTTAATTCCAGTTAGAAATCATCTGATTTAAATGACCATACTCTAGCTTGCCTAATTTCATGTGGAATATAGGTAATATACTATGTGAATTCAGACTGATTGTTTGCATTAATGTCCATAAGATAAATCTGCCACTGTGCAAGTGTTTTTATCTCCAAGACAGAAGATTTTTTCCTCCACACTGCTGCCAATTTTGCCACAGAAAAGTTTATGGATCAATACTCGGATGTAGCTCCTCTTTTTCATCAGACAGCAAGAAATTTGAAGTTGGGTAAAGCAGCATATTATCTGAGGGAAATAGGCCAATTTCACATTATACTACATTGTTGATAGAGAATTTTGACCAAATCAATGTTTTATGTTAAAATCTCCAATCCCAATATTTTACTACTAGGAATGAATATGAGCCTTCAAATAAGAAACTGTTCAGAGGACAGGTAATTTTTCCCCCAACCTTAATATGCAGGAAATTACTTACATGAGACATGGCTCTGGGATGGACAGACCTTTACAGGTTATAGTCACTATGCTGAATCCTAAAGGAAAGAGATGAGAAGTAACTGCAGAGGTGAAGAACAACTGAAATATTTTCACAGCAATATATCACACTGTGATGTGTGTATTATGTAGGTTTTCTTTCTCATTATTTTGGGACTATGGACTCCTGCATAAAACAGGCTTGAGATCACCACTGCTCTCATTCAACACACACTGCAACTCAAATCTGGGTATATTTGAATAGGTATATGGGCAACAGTCTTGTCCATAAACCAGTAAAAGGTGTTAGAGTTAAATGATCCAATAAAAATCCAGTGCTCTAATGAGCAGAAGTGAAAAGGGCTATACAAGTTTTCTGGTATATCTGAAATTATGGGATTATATAAAAGAAAAAAAATTACAGAGATAATTTGTCACATTACCATTGACTGGAAATGACTGATAGTTGCATATTTTTTGAGGATGTAGAGAGTGTATTTTCTGCTTGTCAGGCAAGCTGTTCTGAGGACATAATTTAATCTGTAATAAACCACCTTTTTGTTTATTTTGATTTATAGCTTCAAAGTTGTTTGTCTTTACACAGAAACTGCTGTTTAAATTAATTATGAATGCTTAAAAATTCCAGACTGAATTTTGCCAATGCTTCATTAGTTTTTGCATAGAAAAGTTAATCTTTCTAATGAGGTCAGCTTTGGACACAGTGATTTGTTAGAAGCAACAGACCATATTCCAGTTCATCAAGACTTCATTACATTCCAGTTCCTAAAAGTGCCAATAAAATAACATTGTGATCTAAGATGTCAAGGAAATAATGTATCCAAAGAGTTTATGTGCATAAAGCAAGGTGCTGTTGTGTTGTGCTGTATCTTTATTACATATAGCAATACATTAGATCAAACTTTTGCTGCAGGAATAATCCACAGTTAAGAATATAGTCATATTATCTCTATTAGAGGTGCTGAAAGCTCTTACAATTGAGAGCTTCTTTAGGTTCTTGGGGCTGTGTGGCATCTGGCTCCTTCACGGCTGCTCAGAGCTGAGGAAGGATGAGGAGGCCCTGAGGAGAGTTTGCCAAGTCCTCTCCTGCAGGGTGTACCGATAGCGGAGGGCGATGAGCACGCACAGCTCGGACCCCGGTCGTGCCCTGCAGGGCTCTGGGGCTTTGGTCTCTGCTGGGATCAGCCGTGGGCCTTTCAGCCCTGCACTCAGCTTTGTTTTGTGACTCAACTCTCCTTGTGCCCCTTGGCACACCAGGCTCTTTGAGGTCTGTGCTCAGGTATTGCAATGGTGGGCATTAGGAGGGCAGAAATGCCTCAGAAGTGGCACGCTGGGTTTCTGTGTGCAAGCTAGGAGATGCCGGGAAACCGAAATCTCTCTGTGCCCTATGCCCTGAATTCTTTGAGTGCATTATTATACCTGAGTCCTGCTTTTCTGCTTCAAAGGAAGCTCTAAAGTGATCATTAATGTTCCCTTGGTATAACCTTATCATTCTGATGAAATTCCATCTCAGATAATTGCATTCTGCCTTCCCAAATTCCCTGTGCCATTTCAGCTGGATATGAGATTCTTTTCTCAGTATCTGTTCCTAGCTGTTGTGAGCAATTGCTGTCTAGAGGCAATGCTGCAGTGGGTGAGCATTCTGCTTACATTGTCTCTCCTTTATTTATTTCCTGAGGGAATGTTGAATCTTTATTTAATATTTTTAAAATACCTCAGGAAAAATTGTAAGTATTGGCAAAACATTGCTTTCTTTGCTCTTTCAATGGATCTGATACTTTGATAAAAGGTATATAAAATAGCATAGCATTATAAATAATGTCTACTATGTATGGTAATTGTATGAGGCTTGTAACTCAGATGTAAATCAGTCCTATTTCTTCTGTTTCCTGGTGGTAGAAGACTTGCTATGCTCCATGAGGCAGAAATAGGGGATGATGAAGTGAATGTACATGACAGCAGGAAGAAAGAGAAAATGAGGGTTGTACATAAAGCAAGAAAACTAAACTAAATACCATGTCCTTTCCCTTTCTGAGATATGCTGTGAAACATATAGTTACATGACAGAATGACAACTTTGCTGCTATTATGGCCTCATGACTGTATTGATTAACTTGTTCAACCAAAATAAAGATATTTTCTTTGGATTCAATATAGAATTTGCTTTAGGGGAATGCTAATCAAATATAACATGAAGGGAACGATTTATTTGTGGCTGAGTTATGAACTACCCTGGGGTTTGACAAAGGACAGTAAAAATCTTTGGGCATGTCCCTCATAATAGCATAACTTCTTTATTGAGAGCAACTTCATTGATATTATTAAATATAAGAAGGGGAATTTGGTTCTGTGTGTTGAACTAGTATACATAATTCCTTGCTACAGTTCTGTGGAGAATGATCTTTGCTATAATTATCTTCACTGAGGGTAAAGGGAGAAATCTGTTGAATTAAAATCTTAACATATAATGCTCTCTATTAGCGTTGTGCTTGTTTCTGTAGCTATTGAAATAACTTTGGCAGTTACAGGGCAATGGAAGCCTAACTGATGCTCTGTGTACTGTCACCTACAACTGGAAAGCACTGTCAGTGGCAGGGAGGGCAATCCTTGTCACACCCCGTGAAAATTTATGCCTAAAATGGATTACTAGATTGCAGTAGACCATCCAGTTAGACCTCCTGTATATTGCATATGGTATTGCATATTATCCAGAAATTAGATTAGAAGGAATCAAAAACTGACCTGCAGTCTGTTACTGTTCTGGAGAAATCCCATCCAGGGATTAATCACCCTAAATATGAAATAAAATCTTTATTCTTTGTTTTGCTTGTTTTGGCTGCAATTGTCAGCTTCTTTCTATAACCTAAGTGGCCCCTTAATATATTCCTTTCAAACTTAGGTGCTGTGTACTTAAATAATTTCGTAGAGCTTTATTTTTATTTGAAAAATTTTGCAGTTAAAAAAGTTATAAAACATCAGACATTTTAATGGGGAAAATATTTTTATAAAACTATGATTTTCTAAAAATCCATTTCTGAATCTAAAATATTAAACCTTACAGAAAAAATCAATATGATAGCTTAGAGACTTCTGAATTGAACATCAGACACTGTGTGCATACCAGCTGAGAAGTTGTTCTGCCATGTTCTTATTTTGTTTTCTCTTGTCTGAGATTTGGGCTGAAATTTCATTTTATGAAGTTGTTTGCCATTTTTTATTTTTATCTGATTCAATTTTAAAAATACTGATATTTTAGCTGAGAATTTTTTTCTTTCTGGGCAGGTTATTTTCAGAATATTCCAGTATTGATCTTATTAAACAGAAGCAAAATCATCTTAGTCCCCTTTTTTCTAGTCATTCTTTTTGCAACAATTGTATTAATGCATTACTTTTGCCTCATGTGGCTCCTTGGGACCTGACTGTTTATAGTTCCCACACAATTTCTGTAGGCTTTTTTTTTCCCCAGAGTGAGACCTGCATTTCTTGTTTCTTCCTCTGAATGTTTACATTCAACTGTATTGAATCAATATTTTGAAAAATAATCTTTAACCAAGAAATCTTTTTTATTTGGTATGTTATTTTATGAGCAAGGCTGTTATATTCTGGTCTGAGCACTGTTTGTTGAATACTAATAAATCTAGATGTTATTAGAAAAATTGAGTCTCAAAGACATTCCTTTCAAGGTTGGATAATAAGCCAAATTGTAATCTTCTCATTATGCACTAGAAGAGCTAATTCAAATGCCTTTATTAGTCCTTTAGACTTATACTTCTACAGTAAGAGCACTGAAATAAATTTGCCATTTCATTCAATGGTTGTCACTTTTGCTTGACAAGATCAATTTCCTGTAAGACAATTACAAATTAAATTGTTTGATTCCTATAACAGATTTTCCAGGAGTTTTTCTTGCTTGATATAAGTGCTTATTCCTGCCATCCCCTTTGCCTTTTGTGACTTTGGCAGAACACTCTAGCAATATTTTAGCATTTCCTTGGAGTTCCATGTTTATTTGAAGGACTGTGGGAACTCCAGAGACAGTCCACTAGTTTTAAAATATGACAATTGCTACTAAATGTTGATTAACAGCTTATTTAGCTATATTGTGAGGTTTTCCACATTTGTCAACTTATGCATTATTCTGCACCAAAATTAAAATAGAAATATTTATTGAACACTTCAATCTGCATGTTAGTTGTTGCTGTTATTATTATTAGCATTTCCGTCTGATAATAAGACAAGATTTATCTTTTCAATATGCTTAAAACACTTGAGGTTTTGTGTTGTTCTGCCAACAATTGGTTTTTCCTAATGTACTTATCTGTTCCCACTTCTATATACCTCATAATTTCTAATTTGCTTTGATTTTCATTATCTCTTTTCCTCACTATTTTATTATTGGTATGTCTTGTTACCTGGAGAAGACTTCTAGGATAAATTTGAGGCTTTCACTATTTCCTGAAGAAATGGCATCAGAAATGGCTGGTGAAGAGTTACAGAGAGATAATATGGGAAGCATTGGTATGACACTTTATTTTATTGCATAGAGAATGGACACACTTGTCTTGATCTCAGTTTATTAAGAATTTTTTCAAATTTGTCCCATGATGGAAGTGGTTCATTTCTGCATAGAGTTGGGAGAGAGGCTGTCAGATTCCCTTCTGCCATCTCATGCCAGACTCCCAGGGGAGGGCTCTGTAAACACTCTTTCCTCCACCCAAAAAATAGTCTGTGCCCTTGAAAGAGAGGAGGAAGGACTGGTGAAAATGCTCAGCATGGCTGACAATTTCTGTAGCCAGTGATGCAAAATGCCTCATGTGATTGTGATTCAGGCACCTGTACCTGCCCAGGTCCCCTATTTGCAGTGGGATACAGATAAAGTTTAATTCCTGAAGCTGTAGTGGATTGCTTTTTCATCACTGTGTCCTGCCTGATAAAGAAGACAGCATGTGAATATGCCAGGGAATGACTTTAAAGTCAATTTCCATAATAATGTATTTAAATAAAATTTTGCTTGGAGAATATCTGCACCGATCTAATCAAAACTGTTGAAAGAAGTTTATTCTCTAATGTGACTGCTGTGATTATTACTCTCCCTGACCTACCAGTTTCAATTAGTTACATAGTTTGTTCCATTTGGTGTAAGACAAGCAACAGAAGGAAGATATTCTTACGTAATACTTATGTTATACAGATTAAAATAATGAAATTTAGTAATGCTGTTGCCATCTACATTATTGAGCTAGTTCCCACCAGACCTGTTGAAACCCTGCTGAGGTTTTGAAGTTCACAGCAGTGGGAGGCAGAAATGCCTATCATTCCATTGCTTGGGCATCCACCTTCAGTGCACGATCACTACTAAAGTTGCATCTGTCTCAAGCATGGGACAACAGCCAAACTTCATACAGACATAAAGACACAAGCATTTTTTTCACTAGCAAATTTTTTTCTATTATTTGGTTTAATTATTTTTTTCCCTCTGGAAATACGATGCATTATAACAAGTTGCAAATATGTTTTTGTGTAGTCTATAGGCTTTGATGAAGACTTCCATAACCTCTTCTGATGTTATTTTTTTAAAGGCTAAACCACCCAAGCATTTGCTAAATATTTTACATCAAACCCTGACAGTAGAATATATAGCTCAGGATTTCAGTTTGTTTCATATTCTTTGCATCTGAAACATTTTGTAAAATCATGGATTGATTTCTAGTTCCAGAGTGCAGCATATTTCAAATGAGACCTTTCGTGAATTGTTTTCAAAAATATTTGCTAATCACGATAAGATAAATAATGCTACCTAATAGTGCACCTCAGTATTTAAAATTGAAGACAAGGAATGTCAATTCAAAGTGCATGTGTATTATTGCTCTCAGGTAATTTAATTCAATCTACTGAAAGCAATGATATGCTGCTCTAAAGTGTAATCAAGCATGATGCAATTCAGCCAGGCAATGCTTTCCTCAGGCTGATACCATCTAGAATATCCTACTACTTATTAAAAAAAAAAAATCTTTCCAAAGTGGTACAAATTGCTGTATGCTTTGAGCTCTTTTGGAAGCTATATAAGAGAGTGTCAGGCTAAAATTACTTGATCTTCATTTGTCATGATAATTAAGTGGTAGAACATTGCTTTAAATTTGCCTCATTTTAGGTGCACATTGTATAATGATAATATATCCTGATAGGCACTATTCTTCATGAAATAAAGTTGCTATTTCAATGATTGTGATTGAAAAATATGAAGATATATCTTCATAATGATATTATGTGATGAAATCAAATGGCGTTAATTTTAGGTGAAGCAGGTGAAGGAATGAAAATCAAGTAGTAACTTTTTTTTATAAAAACAAACTAAATGGGTTTAGTTAATGAGAAATATTTTACAGAACATGTCTGTGTCTTTATGAACAGGGGCTTGCAAGTGATCTGAGGATATTTGTTTTAAAATTATTCCATGTGATGAAAATAAATATGCACCTTTGTATATGTATTTCATTGCAAGTAGTGAGGGTAAAAATATTTCGACTCAATGCTGCAATTAATTGTGGAAGAAGGTCTTGCTGGACAAAAAGTTTGTTATTCTTAGTAATATTTTTATAGATACAAGTCTTTTTACTGGTATCTGATAATTTATGTTAACTAGTGTTTTGATTTGTTTTAGTGTTGTTAAAAACTTGAATTTTTCATAAGAAATCATGTCAGTGGATTAATTAACACTTGACTATAAGCATTTAAAAAAGCCCCAAAACCCCTCTCTACCTTCTACCTATTTGACATGCACCTGTGTCTTATGCCGGAAAACACTGTTACTATTTTTCTCATTACTTGGTCTGAGTGATATAAAGGAAATGAAGAAGGGTATGGATCTCACCTACTTTATTTCTCAGACATTGTATAGTTTTATTTTTAATATAAAAAAAAATTCAAAGTTGATGTTATGACTGGACAGTCATTTTTGCATGCTTCCTGCATGTGCTGGTTGCATGTATTGCATACATAACACACAAAGATATGATTATTTCCTGAATAGCCACCAAGAATAGAAGACTGAAGAGTGCTTAGATTTTGAAAAAGAGACAGCATTGAACACTCCTGGATTTTCACTTATACTGTAATAAATCACTTTCCCCATTAAAAAAAAAAAAAAGTCTTTAGAACTGCCACACCTGTACATTCACTGCAGGCAGTAAAATCAAATAATTTATCTTCCGACATAGATTAAAAAAAATCCAATTAGGACCAATCAACTGTGGTGCCACATTAAAAATGCTGCAATTTTACCCTGGATCACCAAAAATGTGTATGTATTTAAGATTTCAGGAAGCAACAAGGACATATTATTTAGCAGCCATTGGAAGCACACCTACTACACTGAAATTTCAAGGCATATTGTGATTTCATGTTTATTTCCTCTTCTCTTTATCAGTGTGGCCTGCCCTTTTTAATGATTATTTTTCCTGTTTCTCTTTTCTTGGGAAGATAAAACATCTATTATAAGGTATGCACAGAGGATTCTTAAGGTGATCTGTGCTTGTCCTCTGAGGTGTGCTACCTTGTTTTTCCCCTGGGAAAGAAATATCTCTGAAAGAATTATGAAATATATTTTATCTAGCTCTTATGCCTTTCCCACATGCATAACTGGATTAATTTCTAACCTTAGATCTTTGAAAATTAACCATAAGATACATATTTTTTTGAAATTGGAAATACATTATGAAATACAAGCATGTAACTATCAATAGTGGAAAATCATTATCTATTTACTAGTTTTTATATATTTTTAGACTTTAGGAAAGTTGGACTGATTTTTTTCAGTATAATCAGTATTTGGATATATACTATATATGTAAGCATCACAATATGCAATATTGCAATTTTCAGTTTTATCTGTCACTAATGTGATTTTTAACCAAGTAGTTTTCCCTTACATGCCTAGAAATTTTGGAAATTCTTCATTTCATTTTCAAATTCTCCACTTGTACCCTGGAAAATGGAATGAAAAGTGACCCTTTGGCCTGCTGACATCTAGTTCCCTGTGATTTCAGAAAACCATGCACCACAGCATCTTTCCTTAGTGTATTAAAAGTGAAATTTTGGCCCTAGTTTTTTTCTAAAACTACACTTTTTCTGTAGGTTAGAGACTTAGGTATGGATATTTTCTGTATGATTATTTTTTTCCCAACACCTTTTTATTTCAAATAAGTCCTTTGGATGAGTTTACCCTCTGGTCTGCTTGCCTTGGTTTGCTTCTTCAGATTATTTCAGCCTCTTTCTGTGTGGTGATCTCTTAAGGTCTTTTGGGTCTAGGTAACTTACATTTATTGATGTAATTAAACTTTTCTTGTAAATGAAGGACTAATGCTCTGCAGAATGTTTGTTGTGCATTGTCATTATGGTTTTGGATGATGGGGTTATAGTTCCTTTGCTCTGTTCATTACATATCTTCTTGTGTTGCTACATGACACTGTCAGCTGTAATCTGATGAGAACTATCTCCTCTTCTGTCAACTCCACTAAACTTGTATTTTAGACATCAGTGAGACTCCTGTGGCCCTGTGCTTTGCACAGTCATTTTACCATATCCTAATGCACCTTTTTCAGAGTCTTTTGTGCTTGTTATTTTCTGGAATGAGATATTTTAAATGCATTTTTTAGGACATTAGCCTAGGTGCTAACACAGGTCAGTCCTTCTGGCAGAGTGTTTATGTATTTTAGCCCCATCTTCCACTGTCCTCTTGAAGCACTTGTATCTGATGTTAAATTCTGCAGAGAGCCAAAGGAGATAATATTCCCTTTGCATTTCCAGTAGATAAGATGTGTCAGAGACCATGGCTGGGGTTATGGACTGTAATCAACTAAGCAGGTTGTTTCACACTGCCAAGTCTAAGGGTACCTCTGAGGGAATACTGTATCTTTGTAACATTAAACATTAATATTGGTGAATAAAGCACACAGTGCTTTCAAGGGTCTCCAGAAACAGATAGTGAATGACCTGTGTTTAAAGTGTTTCAGATTTTGAACTATGTGCCTCTATTTTGCTTAATTTTCACTGTAGATATTTTGATGTACTATGTAGTCTGTTTTGGATTTCTGCCTTACAATTCAATGTCCCAGCTCTTGATTCTTAAGAGATTGAAGACCCTCCTGTACATAAAAAAGTGGTTATAGAGATAAATTAATTCCTGGCTATGTAATGCTTAAAAATTATAGAAGATGTAGAAAACCCTTCATAGCCAGAAGAAAACAGGAAGCATTTTATTGCTCTTCTCCCTGTCGTTTCTGAATTTTAAATCTGTCAGGAATTTTCCCAGCAGTGTGTTTGGATCTCCGTTTCCCATCTACTTCAGGCAAAGTCAGGGTAATTTTGATTTAATGTCTACTAGTGTTTAATGACTCATTGCTTAGTAATCTAAATTATTATCTGCCATTTTATTTTTTATGGTAATTTGACACAGCTACAAAGACATTAGAAAAGAGAAAAGGGTCTCTTCAGGCCCCACTCCTAGCAGATGTAGGAGGTAAATATCTCTCATGTTTTTCAGTATGCCTGAAAACACACCATCAGGTTTATTCTCAACAACTGGTGAGATTCTTTTCTCATGACAAGTTAAGAAATTGCCTTGTAATGCAGTAAGAATATTGCTTCTTGATACTCAATCTCAAATATCAGCACAGACCCCTCTTCAAGGAAAATTATGTAAGCATGAAATAAAGTCAGCATTTTAATGATATGCTGATGTACAATACTGTACAATACTGAGACCTGTTGCTATGTAGTGCTTTACAAACTTCAAATTCAAGCCAATCACAGCCATGTTGGTGTTGTTTGGTGTATCTCTAAGAATATAATTTAGCTACCATTCAGCATGTGGTATTAATATTATTAAATATGCAGGTTATTAATATTTCACTGCGTCATTTAGTTGGATATTTAAAAAAGATTTTATGAATCTATTATTTAAATGATATAAAGGATTATGTGGTTCTTTATGCAGAAAATATGTCTCATCTCTCTTACTTTATTATCTCATTTGGTTTTAGATGAAGGATGTCAGATTGCATAATGAGGGAATGAGATCTCATTTTCACTAAGGCTGCTCAAACTTAATGCAAGAGTTTCAAGCTCCACTGTTCTTCTAAGTAATAAGACTCTATATGTCATACTTTTTTCTTGTGAAATGTGGAGTAACACATTGTGAAGCTTCTATTTCCAAGGAGCTCAACTGCCTGTGACATTATTAATTGAAAAGACTACAGTAAATAATGGCTTCCTGGGTTATAGTTTCTTGTTCTTTTTAATATGCATGGGATTGTTTCTTTGGGGCTTTTGGAAGCGAGAAAATTGTGATCCAATATCTAGCAATGGTGCATCAGTGATATTCTCCTACATACAAGATGTACTATTCTATTGCTTTCTAAAAAGCTAACTTAAATTAGGATGAATTCCAGAGGTAAAACAGAGTCTAAACAATTTTTAACATATTGTTTTATTTAAATTTTATGCGTATCACCTGCCTCTGGTGATCATTTTCCATTAGGATTGTCATCCTGGGTTTTTTCAGGATTTTTCTTGGAGTACTTGACTATTTTTTTGGCAGGCATGTGTGGCTTGCTTTGAAATGCTCAGACTGTGTCTGATGATTCATAAACCAATGGTGACTGGGTTCATTTGAGTGTCTAAGTCTAATGAAATTATATGAAATTATTTAAGTTTAATGAAGCATAAGCCGTCAACCCAAATCTGGAACAGTGCCAAGACAGAGGTTCTGATTTTCTTGCTTTACTTGCTGGGTCGGGGCTGACAAGGTCAAACCTTACATGCACAGCTAAGTGAAAATTAAAATAGTGCTGTTTACAATAATTTCTGGTGACATGTTTAAGCATTTTAAATTGCCCTAGGAACATGAAGCCAGATATTTAAAGACTACTCAGCCACAATTCATGGAATTTTAATTGGTGTAATAGTCACAGTGAGTCACAGACACAAAAAAATAATTTCTGAAATACAAAATCAGTTGAACAGTACATATTTATTACTTATAGGTAAGTCAGTCTTTTGTATTTATTCATTCCCCTGACCTAAGGGTGAAGAAAAGCCAGTTAGGGTTTCTACAGGCATTATGGAATTTTTGGGACCCTCAGGAAGCAGATAATATGCAGAACTCTGGAGCTGTTCAGGACTAATGTGAGAGCAGAAATGCTGGGAGGTTAAGCTCACAGGAAAAACAGAAATATATAAAGAAATTATAATTTGTTGCTTAACAGAAAAAATTGTTGTGTTTGGTCTAAGAAACCAACAGAAATTATTCCTTAATTTTTCACTGTGAGGTAAGGTGTTCTGAATATCCAGGTGACTGACCATACAAAATTAAGCATAGAATTTCTGAGTTAATTAATTTTGCTGATTACAGAGAACATTTCATGTCTTATCTTTTAGAAGGTTTGAGAGTTTTTCATACTTATTCTCTCATTTATAATTTTGACTATTTCACTGCCATTTTTACATGTTTTAATGTGAAGATGCCAAGCAACAGCAACTTGTCCCGACTAGGGCACTGCTCACTTGGTAAACAAACTTCAGTCACTGATCTCCTATTCAGGAAAGTGAGTCCAGGATCTAGAGTCAGATCTCCAGAGAAAATTGTAATAAAATACAGTTATATGTAAAAATTAGTACTAGGCTTTAAGTCTGAATTTTCTAAAATTAGGAAACAAATTATTAGTTCAGATAGCAATCAAACAGAAGATATAAATAATCTAAAGGCATATCACCATTGCACATCACATTTATTGGACTATTCTGCCTACAACACATCTCCAGATGGTTCCAATACTTATATTTAACAGCTAACTTAAATATCTGATAGAAATTTCAAAATAACCTGTTGAAATTAATCAATTTCTAGCAAAATCTGGCTGGTTGATGCATACAGCATTTGTCATTCCAATATGGGCCTTTATTGCTACTGTTGTATTACTTTTAAATATTGGATTTTTAATGGCGTATAGAGACTTCAGTAAACATTACTCAATGATTTAAGAGCAATTAATTTGAGTGGTTTCTGTGAAGGGGGGATTATTTTCTTAGTCTGGGATTGAAATATGAGTGATTTTACTCTCATGAAAGCAATGTGATGCATACTCCAGAATTAGATCCAAGCTTTCTGCAGGTGTCTGTTCAATGTCTTTGTGCACATTCCTGAGATAGACAAAAATAAGTCTGAAAATATTAGCTCAACATTTTGGTATATATACATAAATAAAATGAGCCTTGTAAAACAGAAATAATAACTAACTGAAGAATAAGATTTTGATTTACACCTCACAAGTTAATTGTCATTAATACTGCTAAGGAAATTCCAGAATTTCTTATTGAACCCTTAACTAAGAGCTGTCTTTGAACCCACAGATCTATAATGTTCTACATGATCTGTCATTTCATTAGCAAACGATGACCCTGGGTACCCTTTGTGTTCCTGGCCACAAGGGCACTGCTGGCTCATGGACAGCTTATTTTCTACCAGGACCCCCAGGTCCTTCTCCTCAGAGCTGTTTTTCAGCAGGACAGCCCCCAGCCTGTGCTGGTGCATGGGGTTACTCTTTCCCATGTGCAGGACACTGCACCTGCCTTTGCCGAATTTCAGACAGAACTTTAATGGTTTTTAAGTCCTCTCTGCCCATTCCTCCAGCCAGTCAAGGTCCCTCTGAAGGGCTGCACAGCCCCCTGGGGCATCAGCCACTCCTGCCAGCGGTGCTTCCTCAGTGAGCTTGCTGAGGGGCATCTGCCCCTTCATCCAAGCAACTGATGAACAAATCAAACAATACTGAGCCCAGAATGGGGCCTGGGGGCACCTCCTGTGAGAGGCCTCCAACTGTATCTTCATGCAAAAGACCCTCAGGCTGATTTCTTATTATTCTTGGTTTTAGTTTCTGGTTATCTATATAAAACTCATATAAACAGTATTCATACAGAGGATTGAGTTAAAACTTGATTGGTATTAGGTGAATATTTTATTTATGCTGTTGATCTAAACAAGTTATTCTTTATTTAAGCAGCATATTCACACAAGCTTCCAATAGTGTTTAGATTTCCAGGATGAAAAACTGTGTCCCTGCAGCATGATAATATCCAGATTTTTCTCTTTAAGCTTGCCTAACATATACTTGTGCATTCATTGAAAGAGGACATAGGGGATACAAGGCATCTGTGAGAATGGCTGAACTGAAATTACTTTGACCATTACCAAAATGTAAGAAAATATAAAATTGGAATAGAACACATGCAGTGTAAACAATCATAAGTCTGTAGTAAGTCTCTACTGAAGTAATATGGTACAATAATCTTTTTAAGACCCTCTTTATTCCCTTACAATTGTCTGTTCATGTTACAGAATTTCTGAGAGAGGGGGAGGGCATGATTTATGTCTGGAGCGAGAACTGAGCCACCCCTCAGACTAGGCTCTGATAAGTGGCCTTGATGGGGCCTCAAAGACTTTGATGCAGTGAGAATTCAGTTGTGGCGCAGTCAGAAATTATGTTAAGGTCACTACAGAGTAATCAGCTATCCGAGCATGAATTAGAGTAGAGCTGCAGTGTGAAAAGTCCGACCACCTTAAGAAAGGTAAACACTGTTAGCTTACCAATCAGAGTGCCTTTGTAAACTTTAAACTATATAGAAGTGTGTAAAAACTGCCATCTTCTCTCGAATAGGGGGAGAATGTTGCATTAATCATATTGGTTGGATGTGTGTTCCGTCCTGTCCAGCTTTCCCTTTATCTGAGGTCCCTGGCTTTATGTTCATATTTTTTTCTTCATCCTTTTTCCAATTGGTCTACATTCTAAGCATTATCAACACTGCTTAGAATTTCACACCATTTATCCAAGTAGGACTTTGACATCTATTTTCATAGGCTAAAGGTTTGCAATCAAGTGTCTTTTAAAATTCAAGCTGGTCAGTTGGGCTAGATAAAATTAAATCTAGATAGGTTTGGATTATTTCCTGCTGCCATTTCTTGAGATTTGACCAGAACACATGAAAACATCTGTCACAGAGAATAAAACCATCTTTTGAGTGCTTACATTTAAGCTTTGCATTCAAATTTCAGGCATAAAGTTAAAACTATTTTTTTTATAAGTAGTATTATTCCTTCTTTGTTTCAAGTTTTTATGTCCATGTAATTTTAAGATTTTTGGTGTAAACTTCCTGCTTTCTTTTCCATCATCAAATTGACCAAGTTGTTTCTCTATCTACTCAACCCCTCATAAAATAGAAAAGTTCTTTCAACAAATTTAAGGCAATTTACTTTCTCTTTCTCTCTTTCTTGCTCTCTTTTCTACCTTTCTTTAGTAAATGAATAATGTAATACCACCATATCAGTATTCATGCACATCCTCATCATTTAGTGATGACAGTAAATCAATGCTGAAAACACATCTGTTTACAGAGAAATTTCCATATTTCATATACTGTATGCAAATTCTATGCAACTTTTGTTATTTCCTTGAAGGCAAAATGTTCATTCTTCTGACACAGCTAATTACTTCTGTATCCAAGTTTGACTTGCTAATGAGATATATTTATGGTTTTCAATATTGCATTTGGAGTCTTCTTCAAACCATATAGTTCATGAACTTAATGTACTGAATTCAAGCTACTGTTGATGGCCTCATCTTTAAAGACCCCAGCACTTGAAGCATAAAAGGTTAACACAAAAGAAAAAGTCCACTACTGTAAGCAGAATGACAATAGTAAAAAGTTATACAAAAAGATCTGATCTAGATCTCATTGTAACTTAGTTAAATTATTGCAAGTGCTTTAGCTTGTGCTTTTAAGTTAATTATTTTTACATACATGCAAGAAGAAAATGTTCTTTCATTGGACATTTAAGTGCAAACCTACTCTCTAGGCTTAAAAAATAAGACGTAATGCCAGTAGTATTTTCTTTGCTAATTAAAGGAATTTTTCTTTTTTCATAGTTTAGTTGAATAGACTTCCACTGCATTAAAAAATAAAAAATTGTATATATGTAACATGTGATGACAGTGATTTGAAATTTGTTCTGTGCCTTATAACTTATGTGCCTTTGAAGAATATCTGCTTACACTGACCTACAACCTAAGAAACATGTTCCTTTATCTGGGCACTTCTGTGGTAAGAAGTTTTCTCTTTCACAGATTTTACTAATATTCTGATATCACATAAAGAAATCATAATTGAGCACCTGACAAAGATACATTGACTAAAAGATACGCATTTCCAACAATATTAGCTACATATCAAAGTATAGCAATAAAAGCAGCAATAAGCTCCCCAGAAGAACTTTAATGGTTTTTATGTCATATAATATTTGCATGCTGTGGGCTATTGGGAAATGCTTCCATAATTGATGGTTTTAGAGACCAAGGCAGCAAATACAGTTTTAATTAGAAAAGTGCATCAGTTAAAAAAAAGAGTTCCAACAAACCTCCTAATAATTTCTGGCTGCTTCTTGAGTCAAGCAATGCTATCAAGGCCATCTGCAGTGTTGCTCTGATGATTATAATTATATTAATAGTTTAGCAAATGCATGACTTGATATTAGTGGCTCCTTTCTTGAGTGCTGCAAATTCTGCAAATCTTTTTACTTAGTGGGGTGGAAGTAGAACAGAATTTTTGGTCCCTATAAAGAAGTGGAAAAATGCATTCTTCTCCACTATATTTCCTAAATAGCCACATTTTTTTTTAAGGTCAGCGCCAAGTTTGTCACATTATGTAACAAATTAGTAAATCTAATTTATTACTTAATTAATTTTCAAGAAAGTGATGAGCAGCAGAAAAATGATTGTCATTCCTTCAAAATTGTGATGGCATCAGATTTATCTTGCTATACTGTCTGCCGTTCCTTAGCTTTATTGTAAATCAGGCTGTTTGATCTCCCTTGTATGCATATTGGGATTCCTGGAGGAAAATTCACAGCTGGAGTATGTACATCTATTAGAAAAGCTTCTCTTTAGAATCTGATGTTTTTGAGGACATGGTATTGTGTGGACTGTAGGTTTAATGCTTATTCTTTAATGTTTATGGTCTAATGTTTATGGAAGTTCTAAATTATGATTTGTCAGCACAATTAGATATCCATCCATTAAAAGAATTACCTCATTTGATTGTTGTTCTTTTTTTAAACCAGCTTCCTTGCCCATAATTTTCTCATTGCTATTATAAAGCATAAGGCTGCAACCGTGCATCAGCAGAAAATTCCCTTTGGGCACATGTGCTCCTGCACTTCCAACAATGAAGGATGAAGGCATCAAGTGAACGTGAGCAGACTTGGTATACCCTTGATAGCAGTAAAACCACTAACCAAAAAGTATGGACATTTTGAATTGCTAAGTGAATTATTCCTCTTCATGTTTTCCAGAAAATTTAAGCATTTTCAGAAGCAAAACCCAGATCCATTCCTGTACCTTTGCTTTTCCTCAGTAATCTTGCATGGGACAAAGTCATTCATTGGAACAAAGCACCAAGAAGCTAACAGCCACTTTTTCTTTCTGTGTTCTTCCTGAATCAAGCAAGTGTTGATTCTTGGTAAAAAACCCCTTATGCCAATGCTATAGAAATATCCATACAGCTGACAGTCTATCTCATCTCATACCCCCCATCCACAACTGTTTCCACCATTGTTATATTTCATTAAAGAAAACAATATATGCAGTAAAAAGCCCTTGAAAAAATAAACAAAATAATATCATACATACAACACATGTGACAAAAGGAAGTTATAAAAATTAAGTTATAATAAAGGATCTTTTTTGACAGAAGCAGATGTCTAGGTAAAATGTCAGTCAGAATAACTAGAAGAGATATTCTGCAAATAATTCTAAAATAATTTCTACAATTCAAAGTATAGCACTATGTTAGTAAAAGTTTAAGGAGATTAATTAAGACTTTATTTTATTTTAAAAATAATAATATATGTGCCAAAATCTGAATAATAGTAAGTGTACTCAGGAAACCCTTAAAAATCCAAAATCACCTGTATTACATCTACAATCACCTGGTTATGTATATTGTGCCTGAAATGAAGACAATTACATAAGCCATAATTAAGGTAATTAAGCTCTATCACCACAACTGCATCAAAGCAGGTGGGCAAAGCCATTTAAAGCCAGTTGGCCCTTCTACTTGGATGAATATTATGAGTTTTAAGTATTGAGTTAAAACTTGTTCACCCTGTGAATGAAACAGCTCTTCATTACAGTAAATTAAACATTAGTTATTTCATGTTACTGGCTAAACCAAAAACCATCATCTGAAGTGCTGGTACTTGGCACTCACTACCCAAAGCTCAGACAAAATAAATGACATATACACCAAGGTATCTGGCTGTCCCTTGCTTGATGGATGACTCCATTTGGAGTACTGCATCCAGCCCTGGGGTCCCCAGGATAGGAACGGTGTGGATGTGTTACAGCAGATCCCAAGGAGTGGCATGGAGATAATTAGAGATGGAGCACCTCTCCTGTGGAGAGAAACTGGGAGAGCTGGGATTCAGCTGGAGGGGAGCTGAATCTTACTGTAGAGCAATCTTACTGTACCTAAAGGGGGCCTGGAAAAAAGCTGAAGAGGGAGTTGATATGGAAGCCTCTAGTGGAAGTTCAAAAGGGAATGTCTTAATGGAAAAATGCAAGTTTAGATTAGGTATTAAGGAGAAATTTTTGGTGTAAGGGATGCCCCATTTCATCCTACTGTTAGAGTAGGATGAGGCTTTGAGCAATCTGGTCCAATGGAATGTTTCCCTGTCCATAGAAGGAAGGTTGGAATTAGATGATCTTTAAGGACATTTCCAAACCAAATCACTCTATAATTCTATGAATGTTTTTGTGTCAGAGTGAAGAATTTGGGATATGACAGTCAAAATCAAAACCAAAGGAACAAATACATTGGGAATAAACTGGGACTATAGACTTGTGAGAAACTGGTAGAAAGATTTTAAGTGAAGACATGGATGAAGGAGTATTACATGGGGTGCTAACAAACTTTTCTTGCTGTGCTTGACTTGTGGTGTATCCAGAGAATAAAGGTTTCCTGATTTTTTTTTTTAGAAATATTAAGGAATGGATACAATTCCTTAATGTTATTGTGTATCAATATCATCTTAGTGGCATTATTTGGACCCCATAAAGCAACCCACCAGACATTATTCTTTGCCTTTATAAATTTTATTTGAAAGGGCTGGTATTAAGAAGCAAAACCAAGATAAATTCAAATAACAAAACAAAAAAAAATAACAAAAAAACAAACCAAAACAGTCCCAAAAAACCCTAGACACATGAAGTTGGGCTACCCATTCTATAATGATTACATAATATTTCAGGAAACACTGTTCTCTGACATAATTTTATTTTTTGCCTTTGAATCCTTATCTGTGTTATAGGTACATCTGATATTTTCTTGAGTAGAAAATCTGAGGATAGCGGTAATGGAATAGTAATTATTGGTATGATAAAAGTGAGTTTTGCACAAACTTAAAAAAAATTAACTATATTCATTGATCTAATAAAAATATCATTTATCTTAAGCACATCAATCTGAAAACATTATTTGTTCTCGTAACAAAAATTTTTGTAGACTGGTGGGAGAATATTACAACTAACGTTCCTGCTGTAGTTACACGGTAATATTTACATATAAGAAGAAAATAGTTGTGGCAGATACTCAAATTAAAAGGAATGGTTTAATTTATATAAACTTAGATGAAAACATTGGAATTGCATCCCTGAAAGAAAAAGATGAATAAAGGCAGAAAAATTGGAAAAATAAAATATTTGTTATCCCAGCTGAATATTGTACTAAAGAAGTATGGACTGATGCTCCCTATGCCAAAAGCAGATTTAAACTTTGCAGCCAGGATCAGAATTCTACTCTAGTTTAAGAAGACAGTCAAGCATTGGAATACATTGTAATATTACACTTATGTATAGTCCTGGTGACTTCTGAAAGTCTTAATTCAAAGTTTTTTGAAATGGTTGATAAAATTTCCTTTGGCTGCATGGACTTTATATCTTAAGTATTGATTGAGGAGATAGAGGATGCTACCTGAATTTTGCCAGAAGTATTTACTCTGTCTTTTCTATTCATCTTAAAAAAGCCTTACATTTTATAGAAAGATAAAATTAAATATGTTCTTTTTGTCAGATCAACTAGAGTTTTTTTTCTTTTTTCTTGTTTATACTTTCACTTCATTTTCAGTAAAGTACAGCAAGGTACTTGATACTTAAAACAAATCTTCTGTATCCGGAGATTAGTGATCCTGGAAGAAATTATTATTATAATGTTGGATATATGATTTTGACAATGAAATATGTACTTTTTTAATACTTCTGGCAAGAAAATGGATTTAATATTCGTAAATGCTTAGAAAAGTTAAGAAGTGAAATGCAAATGTGTTTCTCTATTAAGCCAGTACATTTCCATCTAAACTGAAGTAAAAAAACAAAAAACAGTATAGTAGGATCTCTTCAGATTCCCACAACATAATATGAAAAACAGGATTCCCAGCACATTTGTTCTTTCTTTTCCAGCTCATTTGCTTTTCATCTATAAGCCTATTTGGATCTCCTATTACAGAGTGAATGATTCTCCAGTTTATGCCATGTTCTCTCATACTTACTGTCAGTAATTAAAAGAACACTTCTTTTGTCTTTAAAGTTAATTTTTATTGTCATAATTAAGGTTATGTCTTAATCCTGCTTAATTTTATAAGAATTTTAGTTCTCTGAATGGGGTAGGAGTTTGTTCAGCCTTCTGGGCATTATATTGGGATAGAAATGGAAGACCTTCATTTACTAAGATTGATAGAAAGGTTGTTTAACTATGTGTATGCCATCCACATATTCTGTTATGGTCTGAAAACCTGTCCATATGGTAGAACTTGTTCCATTAGCTGCATTAACTTTGAATAAAATTTGCATTCAGGAGCAAATATCTGGGAATCCAAGAGATGCCAGTGTTACTCATTGTGAGTATGCATGGATACAATCACTGTTAAACACCTGCTGCATCCTCCATGAGCCTCATGTTGGCCAAATCTTTTATCCTGAGCATAACTTTTATGTACTTACATATATATATGATAGCCCTGTTTGTATTTAAAGTGGCATAGGAGCTTTTGCTATGAATATGTATTTCATTTTTTCATGTTTTCCATTGCATTCTCCTATTTTTGGTGTTCTGGTACCAGACCTGGACAAAAACATGAAGTATAGGCTTTAAGGTGGCTGCTTGCCTGTGTGAAACTTAAAATCCTGGAGGCTCCCTTCATTTCCAATGCAGGAAAAAGGAATATTGAGCTTCCTCTGCCACCATTTTTCATACAAATTTAAGGAAACAAGAATAAGGGATTAGTTGTTTTCAACAAGAGGCAGCTGTGCTGAACTCCACTGGCCCTGTTTTTCTACTGCCATCCCCAGTGAGATTTAAGTTTAGGGTAGTCCAGCTCAAGAAAAATCCCAGTTATAAAAGGGAGCCAAATCTAAGATCAACTACTGTTGTGGTGATAACAAACTCTTTGGATAAAGGCCTATATCTCTCATTTTGGAGATGTGTATACTTTTGTGGGGCTGACAGATTTGTTTTCATTTTGCTGCACAGTGCTTTCATTTTGTAAGCAATTTTAGCTGTGAGTGACTGTGGGAGGCATGTAACAGTATTATTTAAAATTTTAGAAAGCAATTCTGCTAACAAATTAAATTAACTGCAGATTGTTGCGCTGAGAATTCTGACATTGTGCCCTTTAGTGGTGGAACTGCTAGCAGGGATGTGTTGCCTAAGTAACCAGTTTTAATTTACTTGTTTGTACACTTGTATGGAACTTAGATGTAGTAACCCTGACACAATCCATCTCCTACATTCTGGCACATTTCTGATCTGTTCTTTTTTTGTTGTTGTTGTTTTTTGTTGGGTTTTTTTTTGTTTGTTTAATGAGATTTTTTTTTGTTTTAAAGCTGACTTTCCAGTCTTAGCATTATTTTTCTGTGACTTTATGGTTTCAGCTTTATTTTCTGTTGCACTTTGATTTTTAAAATCCTCCTCCCTTTATTTTTTAAATAATTTCTACTCTTTTATCATTAAGTCTCTTGCAGAAATATGGCCACTTGTTTCTGGTTCTTAATTAAATAAAAAAGTAATTACTCAAATGGACATTAAAAATGTCTTTCTTTAAAGATGCATCTAAACTTTAATAAATCCCATCTTTATGATAGCATTATGAGGACAGAGTTTAAGAGAAAAGAACATTGTTCTGGTCATCTGGTCTGACTGTCCACAACACTTTAAATTGGCAGTTGTCCATCCTTTTGAATATAGGTGTATTAAAGTTTGCAGTTTCTTAAAAGTCACAAGTTAGAAGTCAGAAACAGTTTCCAGCCTCCTTATCTTATCCAATAGGGTGTATTTGATCTCAAAAAATCCTGTGTCTATTACACTCTGGGAAATGAGTTCCATCAAACAAAATTAAATACAAAATTGAACTCTAAAGTGGGGCCTGGTTGATATTACCAGCAGGTTTTGACCTTGTTTTATTCTCAAGAATTCCAGAGAAAACTTATTTCTACAGCTGTTGATTATACTGTCAGAAGGTAATTTATTACCAAAAAGAAAGAGGGAAGTTTTTCCTTAAATTCCCATCTTCAAAATCTCCTAAGAGTTCATACGGTGGAATGGAAGATATCATACTGCATTTGAGCAAACCACCACGGATTTTACCTTCTTTCAAGCTGAATAGTTTTTTTTTAACTAATTGTTTTCTATTGTGCTAGAACTTATAATTTCAAAATAAAGTTTGAGCCATTAAATGAACACCTAATATCTTTCTCACCTAGGCTTTTGCTGCATGGTGATGCCTTGTTCCTGTCACTTCCCTGAACATCTCTGGACAGATACCAACCATTGTCATGATCTCTCTGAGTTTTCTTTAGAAAACACCATGATGTCACAGGCAAAAAGACAAGGAGAAAAAAAATGTTTACTGCTTGTCATAAATGTTCTTTTCCAATCTCATAATGTTTAGAGCACACATTTTGCACAGTATGTTGGATGGAAGGAGATGTCAGAACACAGGACCTGTGGATACAGCATTGTAGGCAGAGTGTGATTTCTTTGTCTGCCTCCAAACTGTCTTTCTTGGCTTTGGTAGGTATTATTGCCTCAGCTTGGCCTGTTTTTCTTCTGGGGAAGGGTTATATCACAGACAGTGTAGTTGTGTTGTCAGTAATTCATTTACTAGAAGGTTTGAGTGCGAGGAACAAGGTAACAAATCTCTGTCGATACTTCCTGCACCTGCATGCAGCCAGCTGCAGGACCTGCCTGTAGTCAGATTGCATTCTCTTTTCCTGCTGATCATTCTGCATTAGATTTAGAGTTGACCTCTGATTTGAAGCTATTTATTCAAAACTTCTTGGTGTTTCCATTAGAAAGAAAGTCCCTAACTTTTTGTAAGTTGTTGGTTGATGTAATTACATATTTTCCATCCAGGCATGCTGCAGATACGCACTGGTAGATTTGTACCACAAACTTGTATTCTGCCTTCTTTCTTCAGCCATTGCTGTGAACATTTCTTTTGTGCCACCAGGGCTGAAATTCATTAGTATCTGTCAGGTGCTGTTTGCTTGTCTTCCATGGAAAGAGTCAGCTATGTCAAAGCTGTCCATGGTTTATGTCACAGAAATTACTATAGTGAGGACTGGCACCTTGCTGGCAGCAGCTTCAGCAGAAGAACAAAGGAGCTGAGGAGATATAAAGTCTGAAGTGCATTGATAAAAATCTAAAGCAGCTCTGAACATGTTAAATCTCTTGAGAATTTGTTTCAGGGACATTGCTAACTTCTGGCTCACAGGTGTGAAATGGCAATAGGTAAGGTGAATGCTCACCATCGCACTTGGTATATTCCCTTTAACTGGACAGGTGATGATACTTTTTCTAACTTTGTTAGCAGAAAACTTCTGTTCTTAAATCTTAATTTTAAGGTAAGCTTTTCTAGGTATATATGTACAGAGCAATCTGAATTTGTTAGTAATTTAATCTCAGATTTTGGGTTTCTCTTTCTATGATCTAGTCAGAATATTTTTTTTAATGAATTGCCATCAATAATTTTTTCCCCTAATATTACTAGAATATTGAAGATGAACTATAGCGTATGGTCTGTATTTACCATATATCCAAAAAATAATTCTTATAAAAGGAACTTCTATCTGTTTGTGAAATATTACACTGGGCTTCTATCTCTTCCACAACTGTAAATTTACCTGATATTAAGTTATGCAGCTATTCTTTGATAAGTTACTTCATTTCTACATAATTTATGGTAAAAATATAATTTTCTTGCAGTAATGGATGTCCAGTCATTTATTTATTGTCTTGAGAATTTTCTTTCCAAAACGGAACAGTAATAGGCAGTAAATCAATTAATATCCATTTACTAGTCTTTGAAGATTAACTATTTAGGGTAGAGCTCTGACTACCTGTGATTGCTATTTGATTTCTGCGATTTTGTCCTATGAAGGTTATGCTCAAATTGCTTCAATATGATCTGAAATCATCAGATATCCTGCAGTCAATGTGGCTTTTGACCTTCTAAAGACAAGCAGAAGGCTCATTAATCAGTAGGTCTTTGTGGGGAATGGGAACATGCCGAATCTCTGTGAGAGGTACTGCATCTTGAAGGTTTTGAAAGAGTAGATTTGAAATTTTGTTCCACTGGTGGAAAGCACCACTCACTCTTTACTGAAAGGGAAGAAATAGGTCCAGATGACATATATGAAAGTGGTCAAGGATAAAAAAGTCAAGATATTAAATTGTTTTCCATCCTTTTTCATAACCCAGTGTATAAGAATATTTGATCTATAGTAACAGGCTGTAGCCTTCATGTCAGCTTGAAAGCATAGATCTCAGAGCTATCAGGGCTTGTCTTTCCCTGTTTGAACTTGTTTAAACAATTTTATACTGGCCAATTCATTGCAGCCTCATTCAGCATAAGTGGTATATTGCTCTGCAGCAAATGTCTGGAAAATGTATGCATTCCCTGAACAAACAACAGCCATTTATTTCAGCTGAGGACGGGGGCATTGGATAATTCATATTTCACTTGGGAATCAAGGAGAAGGAAGAAATTGTGCTAAATTGGACCCAAATGAATCCTAGACCAAAAAAGACGACTTTCCAAATTATGCCCTTAAATGAGAATAGTTGCCCTTCTGGTGAAGACTCCAGGTTGTTGATAGCTTGACTCAATACTCCCTCTTTCTTCTTGAGGGAGATTGAAGTTGCTGATGTTAGACCCAGAGGACCATTGTAGAGATGAATACAACAGGAAGAATAGAGTTATACACTTATGTCCATCAACTGGATTAATGAGGATTTTCTTAGATAACTTGGATTATTAAAACTGACATTGTGCTGTTTAAAATTCCTAGGTCTATATTTATGTTTCCTTATTACTAATAGAAAATTTAGTGTAACAGTTTTGTATATTTCATGTTTATCTTATACTGAAATATGGCCACTGGAGTTGGTTAAACAATTCTGCCACTTTGTAGTGTGGTGGACATCTAAGAATTTATCCTTTGGGGCAATCTTTTGGCCTAACTTAGAAATTCTCAAGACTCAAGTATTTCTTGAATGTTTTGATAACATTTGGCTCAAATCTTTATTAGGATTGCTTATTTGAACTGCTGCTTATATATTTGAAAAAAATGCAGATGGTAATTTGTTCACTCAGGTGAGTTGAGTTTGATGTGGTAAATACCTAGCTCACAACAGCTGTCTAGAATTTTAAATTGGTAAGGAAAAGCAGTAAAAGTTTATTGCCATACTTGAAATAACCTGTCATTATCTATAAACACCACATTAATTTAAAACTATGTAATTAAAAAAAAACATTCAATAAGTCTGATAA
The DNA here is from genome assembly GCF_050655825.1 of Lonchura striata. Taxonomy (NCBI): domain Eukaryota; kingdom Metazoa; phylum Chordata; class Aves; order Passeriformes; family Estrildidae; genus Lonchura; species Lonchura striata. The sequence goes on along the minus strand of NC_140704.1, from coordinate 19,888,543 downwards.
CAACTGAAAACTATTACTGCTGATGGTAGGTGACACCTAACTGTGAAAAACAGCAACCATGTAAACCTTGAAAATAAAATAGAAAGTCTCAATAACAACTTTGCCAGCTGTAGTCTGAAAATGTATGGTGCATCTCATTGAGCAGGGGATGAGATGAGAAAATATGTCTTTTTATCTCAAATTTTAATATGCTCAACTTCATTCAAAGCAACTCTGGAAGTAGTTTTGCTTGCTACAGGAGGACAACCGCCATGGTGCTAGACCCAAGTGATGGCAGCTTCTCTGGCATTGGTACTTCAAGACTACAAATGTTTTCAAGAAAAAAAATCTATCAAGATTCTAGGAAGTTTATAGATAAAACCATACTGGGATTTTTTCCTGAGAGAGCAGCTGAAAGCTCGTCACTTTAATGCAGGTGTAGAGGACCACTACCTGATGAATCATGTAGAGATAAGCAGCAGTCTAGGTAAGAACTGTAGAGGAAGAATGGGAAATTGGGAAGATTTGGGAGTTTGGGGCTGTGAAAGGGATTTACCTGTTTTGTTTCTTGATTTGCTCCTTTTTTTTTTTTTTTTTTTCCTATGACTGGGGAAAATAATATGTTTACTTTAATCACCTGGGACTTATCTCTAGCCTACCAGCTACACATCTTTTACCAGGGGAGGTTGGGAGGTCTAGGGTTATTTTGTGTGACTGGGAGATGGAAATAGTGGTATGGGGTGTTTCTGATTCATTCCCTATCTGTGGTGGTTCTAGAAATATCATTTGGAGCAGTATATTTACAGCTGCTGCTTTATGAGAGTTTTTACAGCACCTGGAAAAATGTCCATGTCTTAGTGGCAGCCGGCTTAGGAAGGTCATAAGAAGGTTTGTTTGTATATTCTATTTGTTCATTTCTTTGCTTATCCCATTGATCTCTCACTGTAAACAAAGTCACTCAAAGTACAAAGGGACATTAACAAGTTGTTAAAAGCTGCAAGGAAAGTTCTAACATTCTGGAGATCTATAAGAATGTATTACATTTCACACTAACATGACAATGCATCTAAGCTGATATTCATATTCATTTATCTCGGGTATAAGGATTAATTTAATCTCTAGATATAAACAATTTTTTTTTGGTAATGATAGAATGAAAAATAGTCAAGAAATTAATAAATGATAGAATATTTCCTACAGTTCCTTGAAATGGGAAACTGCTCTAAGAAACACATAGCTCCAACTGAAAAGTGATTAACTAAATTTTTTAAATATGTCTGGGTTCATTTAAGAAGTATTACTAGGAATTTTAAACTTAGGATAGAGCTGTTTTATTGAGGCAGCACACAGTTATCGAGTGATATTTTTTTTTCCAAGCAAAACATGTACTCTGAAGTTTTACACAATTTCATTATAAGTGCTAAGCTTCTACCATTAAGCTCCTGAGTGCTTTAATTCCAAGGACTTTTCCCAAAGCCTGTGCCTTCATTGCATAAAGTTGAACTGCATAATAATTGCACTGAAAGTATGTTTCAAAGGAGCTGTTCTCTGTTCAGAACATCATCCTTTCACCTAACATCTCTGAAAATCAGAGCTGAAAAGTATCCCTCTCTTATTTTAGTGGAATATTATTTCTTTGTATATCAAGATATTACCCTAATATTGAAGGCTGGCTTAAAATTGGTGGAGAAAAGTTACTCAACATTATTAGTTCCTACTTAGTCTTATGGTCTGGGGGTATCAGAGAGTCAGAAATTTTCAGACCACATATTTGTTTATGGATGAGGAAATTACAGTAAAGGGGAGTTTTGACCAAGAAATATTTTTAATACATACCTCCTATCTCTTTTTCAGGACTAATTTCTAAAAAAATATAGGGCGACCATGACTGCTTGGAAATCCTCAGGAGCAGTGTCATTGCAGAGATGATCTAAGGATTAAATCAATAATATAGGAAAACTCCATGGATAAGTTATTTTATTTTTAGCCTGGTTACTAAGGTATATATTTTGTTGAGACTCCCTCTAGATCTTAGCAGCCTAATTTTCAGATCTTGGGTATGTGCATATGTTTCAGGACTAAAGATTAATATTGCTGGAGACACAAACCTGGACTGTGCCGATTTAGCTGCAGCTGTAGGACATAAGCCCAGGGTTATTGCTTTTTTCCCCCAGATTTGTCCCTTATCTTGCTATTTTTTCTAACTAATGTTATGTATGACAGAAGCAGACAGACCATTGGAAGGATTTATTTGCCCTCAGTTGCATACTTAGAAGTGATACCGAAGGGTAAGCTTATTTTTCTGTTTAAAAACACCTCTAAAGGACTTTTTTTTTCATGCAGATATTGACCTCTTTAGGTGGTCTGCCGTGAGAGGGTGTTTGTCTGCCTCTGCTACCTGTAGTGCCTTTGGCTGCTGTCCAGTCTCTGGCAAGCAAGGTTAGGATGGATGAGTTGAGATGGATATCACTGTTTCATTTGGTTCAGGTTTAATTTTTATAATTCACTATTTTTCTCCAAACTTTGAAAGAAAGCTGGATCTATTTATGTGCCTTGAGCATGAAGAGAAGGCCAGCTCTTGTTCCAAGAGTTGCATGCTTAACAAGTTTACATTTTGGTTCCAGTGAGGGCTGCATTATTGAAAGAAATGTTCCAAGAACCCCTGCACGCTGTGTGACCTGAAGCAGGGCGGTCACAGAGAGTGCAGTGGATATCCCTGCAGGAGACCAGAGCAGAGGAGGAACTCTGGGAGCACCCCCAACACTCCTTGGCCACTGATGGGTGTTTCTTCTGTGGGACCTGGGACCAGTCTGGAGCTAGTTTGGGTTAAACACCTTATGATACTGAGCCATGTGATGTGATAGTTCATACCACAAAATGCATCAGGTCCTCTGCCTCATGGGTTTCACTCTCCTGTGGACAGTGCCACCTGCTCTAGGTCCCTTGCAGGGACCAGGGAGCTGTTTATAGGAGAGAACAGAACCAAATGCTTGGTAGAATGATGTGATAGAAGAAAGGGAACAGTATGTGCTGAAACCTGTTGGAAGTCTTTGGTTTGCAAAGCAAATGCTGAGAAAACCTTTATTACACTCTTATTTCTCTGAAGAAGTACATAGCAGGCAGGAGGTAGAAATGCTTCTACCTGATCAGACTTTATGCCAATTCATAGTTTTGCTTTCTAATAGGATACTGCTTTATGGGCTAAGAACCACTTTTGGAATTTTTTTTTCCCCTGTCATATGTTGCAGTATAGAGAAAGAAGGGCATTTCTTGGCAGCTCTTGGCAATTCAGAATTGAAGTACTTTTTTTTCCCAAACTCTAGGTGCAGAAACAATTTGTAGTATGTGGTACACATAGGGAATTTTATCTTCGTCTGAATATTTTCTCTACTTTATCATCACCTGTGATATTCTCTTGAATTTTATTCATTAAAAAGATAGAAAAAGATGATCCCAAATTGTTTCCCAAAGTGTAATGTGTTTTTAGTCTGTAATGATCCAGGGCTTTGACATGATTATATCTAGTTCATCACAGCTTTTCCTAATACTGTGGACTTTTCTCTTTATTAGTTGTAACTATGGTGGTCATGATGTACACTGATCAATGCATTAAGATTGGTTTTAACCTCTCAATTTATTTCTCTGATTTCTTTTAGCAAATGAAGATGAGCACTTGCCCAGAATCCTTGTATTCAAATATATAATAACTTTGTTCTCAATAGTTACCAGAGAACTATAAACTAAACTCAATAGTTTCAGATGACTATTCAATTAGTGCCACCTAACTGAAAACAGATGCTGTGCAATTATTGCCTTTCACATCTAAGTCAAGAATTCTGTCAATTCCTGTGGAAAATGAATCAGTTTGGGGTAATGGTGATTGACTTTCTGCTACTTGACAGAAGCCTTTCAATTACAATTTGACAATTTAAAATTAGAATGGTCATATAATAGTATGAATAGTGTATATTCAGGAAGGGACTCTCAAAATGAAGTCTTGTCTGAACTTTAGGGAATTATTTTAAAAATACAGTTTTGGTGGTTTTATTAAAGATCAGCTAAAATTGCTCTTGCATGAAAGATTTTGGGGGATTTTGTTGAAATTAACAGTATTTACTATAACTTTGTATTAGAAAAAAGGAGATATACGTCAAAGATTCATACACTTGCACAGTACTGCTCCCCAGTCTGATCACATTAAAGAAAAAAAAAAGCAAATTATAAGTTTGCTGTTTAAAAGTTATATTAAACTTAATGAAATTTTGATTACTCTGAAAGAGTGACTTTATGCTACTCTATAAGGCTTTTCCCTGAAAGTAAGTTAGTATTTGCAACAAAATTTGAACATGTTTTCATATGGTGAAGCTCCTATCCCAGTTTTTTAGTTCTTTCCTCTGTTTCATTACTGATAATAACTGGCTCTACAAAAACCTAGAGCAGAATTGCTAACTGCAATCCATTTTATTCTTAAGCAAATAACTTTCTGTTTATATGAAAAATGGTCTCAAAAATGCAAAGCTTTTCTGGACTTGTTTGGACTTCTAGGGCTTACCATTTCAAACTCTTAGATTAAATATCTGAAACTTTTTCAACAGATTTACTTAAGTTGAAGGCTGAGTGAGCAATCTTTTTCACTTACATGAAATGTGACTTTTCTTGCCTTAAATTACATTAATTAGGGTAATCCATAAAAATTCAGATTTGATGTAAATTCAAACAGTTTTCTATTTTAACTTTGTTTTCCTTTTAATAAAATGCTTGTTTGCTAAAATAACTTTGGAAATTGACATAGTGTCTGGATTTGCTTGCTTTCCTTTCAGTCTTCTCTGCAGTATTTTTCTAGGTGCTTCAATACCCTTTGATTAGTGCCCATCTTCTGTATTTCTTGACATCCTGCATATTTTTGCCAGTTTATACTTTTCCCTCTCTGCCTCCTTTATGTTTTTCAGGGTGCTTCCAGTTCAGTACTTAAAGTATTTGTCCTTTTGACATTCCCTGGAAGTCCTTTGCTTCTGAGTCATCTTCTTATTCCTTTCTGTATTATTCTCAGAAATAGAAAAACCTTTGATGTTCTTATTCTTAGTTGACAAGAGGGCCAAACTGTTGCATTCATCAAGAAAGTCTCCCTACATGTACATCACCAAACACTTCCCAAAAAAATAAGAGACACCTTTTCTTTGGTTTTGCATTTTCTGTTAGGCCTTCACTGAAATACTTTTTCCTTTATTCACTAAAGATCCATGGATTACACCCTAAATATTTCTGTATATTTTATACATTTTTAATTTATTTCCAATTATAACAGATTTTATTGTGGTCTTGACTTGTTTGGGCTATCCAAATTTGCTTTTTATGAATATTTTAGAGCATGTCAAGCTGGAAATGTAAACCAGTTCCTGTCAAAATTATTCTTTGATTCAGAATACGTATATACAAATTTATACTACAGGCATAGCAGTTCAACAGTTGGGAAAAATGTGACAGGAGATTTTATAAAATGAAAGAAAGCTGAAAGACAGGTAAATCCTGGTATTTTGATGCTTATCAGTGTGAAGGGAGTTTAAGGAGATATAAAGGAAAAAAGAAATAAGATAAAATATTGTATGTTGGAGAAAATTAGTTGGAAGCAGCAGAATACATAAATATTTAAGCTTTTACAAATGTATTGACATGAAAATGGTTCTGGTTTTTGTTGTTTTTTTTTTTAATATAAGCTTTTAGTCTAATTTGTACTTACACACTGGAAGAAAACAATTCAATGATATGCATTCTTGAGGAATATATATATATATGTATATATCAATGAACTTTTAATTAAATTAGTTGTAGCTCTGCTTTTTATCAGGAAGTTTTCCAAGCAGCTCTATGGCCTGAGGACAAAGCATTAAAATAAAACAGCTAAAACAATGTCCACAGAAATGATGATGAAAAAGGTGGAGTTGAACCAAATGAACTGGAAAATGCTTTCTAGGCAGAACAGGAACCTTTGTCACAATAAATATGTGCTGCCTCTGGTGTTGGAGATAATAGGAAGTTGCATCAGACCTTGCTCTTCTTGCCTTCAGGTGATGTTGGAGTAGTAGTCTTTGTTCCTTAACAAGAGATTTCTTACCTTAGGAAAAAAAAGATCTGCAGAACATACAAATGATTTATTCCCCTCCAGGCACAGTTTGCATGTTTCTCTTTACAGCTATTATGGCACTTGTGTATTCCAATCAGCATACTTTAGTTAGAGAGATATATCTTGTCTAATTTCTGCTCACCAGGGCTAACAGGCAAATCAGAGTTATGCATGGTGGGATGTGCATTCCCCTGACTTGATTTTGTGAATTTGTGGGTGACAAAATCTCCAGACCTGCTGGCATCAGTTACTTGTTACAAGCTGCCACTTGGGAATTTTATTTTTCATCCCACTCTTCCTATTAAAGGAATGCCATACTAACCCGAGTGCCAGATTTATTTTGTCTAGTTCTCACCACTATTTGCCTTTCAGATTTTGTAAGTAACTTCTCTTTTTCCTACTAGCACTGCATCCCTGGTTTTGGGGCATCTGAAGTATTTAAGCTACTTCACTAAAACAATTTTCCCAATTTCATGTGATGCTAGGCTGAATGAAACAAGTTGATTCAACATTCTCTCGCAAGGTTGGCTCTTTAGATTGTTTGGATTTCAAAGTCCCCCTGCTCCATGTGAAGATCCTTTAAAGGTGTCACCAGAACCACTGTGATTTGGTGAAACATTGAAACACGGTGAAAGGCGTTACTAAAACATCCTTGATACAAGAGACAGAAGTTGGTGCACTGATTTGCAATCATTTTGATGCAAAAATCAATTGAAATTTGAAATTCTTGACTGGTTTTCACATTCAATGTACAAACTTTTTATACATTTTATAAACATTTGTTTATAAACATTTATAAACATATGAGAAAATACAGGTCTTTGTGGATTTTGGTCATTTAGTAATTCTACTGTTTTCCTGTTGTTTTCTTATCTAATGTATTTTCAAACCACTGAGTAATAAATCCAATCAGTAAGTTAATGATATACAGTTGACTTTCATAGCATGCGCCAATACTTTTTAGTCATAAAACGTTATATTCAGTTAAATATTATCCTAAGATACACCAGATTGAAAGTCACTGCTTTGCAGAAGCAGTGACTTCCTGTAAGCTGCAGATTAAGAAACTGAGGTTCTAAGAACATCTCCCAGAGAGATGTGTGTGAACATACCTTGGTAAAAGGCGCTTCATGACCGATACTAGGCAGTTTCAGTATTTTCCAAGTGAAGGCTTGGATAGTAACACAGCCCATGAACAAGCTCCTATCCGTCTGTGTGCTGTATTGCTTTGCTCAGGTGGACCCTCGGCCATCCACAGCAAGTGGGTGCCAGCGTGGGGATGGCTCTTCTGCTCCACCTGGAGAAGTGTGCATCTCCAGGGGCTGCTGTGGAGACAGCGGTGATGAGAAACAAGGTAAGTCTAGCAGACGTGTGATGCCTTTTGGTAACTGAATGGGACAGAATAGAGAACTAGGGAGTATGTTTTTATGTTAAAAAATGTTTGGGAATTCTTTTCTTGGTTTTTTTTACCCTCTTCATTTTTGAAAGAAAAGTTTATTCCAGATTCAGTTTGATTTTACACGCTTTTTTTCTTTTTCAACATTTGTGAAGTACAAGACTCTTGCGAATCTTCACATGGATATTACATCACAAAACAAGTGTTTCCTCATCCAAATTCAATGAAGATTCAGCAAGTAATACTTTGTGGGAAACATGTTCGATAGAATTCAGATTTAATACAAAATACCTAGACCAAGGTATAAGCTACAACGTTGTTTTTTTTTCGTCTAGACAAGGGTGGAACTTTCCTTGAATACGTGAACTGATTAGCATCTGATAATCCTAGCTTAATCTTTGTCACATGCATTGGTTACAAATACAATTGGTGGTGTTTCCTGTAAGGAAGTGATCTAAGTGGTGAGAAAGAATTTTAAATGCTATTCTCTGAGTAAAATTGCATCAGAATTCCAGTATTTCTGGACTACTGTAGTACAAAATGCTGCTGCAAATAATTTCATGTCATGTTTTTAAGCCCAGTTGGAGATGAAACACCACACAGTTGCTTCCTTGTGATGAGGAGAAGTGTAGTAAAACTTGTGTGTTGAGATAAGAAGAGTTTATTAATTGAAAACAAAAAATAAAGTAAAATAAAACAATGGTAAGGGTAATAATGGTAAATAATAATGATAACAAAAAATACAATTAATGTACAGTACAATTGCTTGTCACTCACTGACGGTGCCAAACCTCTCCTTCCTGATCCCAGATCAGCTGTGCTTCCAGCTAACTCCCCCCAGTTTATATAGTGGACATGACCCTTGCCAGCTATACTCCCCCCTGCCCCAATTTTGGTGCTTTTCTTGTATTTTTTTTACAGAATTACAGAATATTCTGAGTTGGAAGGAACCCACAAGGATCACAGAGTCCAATGCTGAAGTGCATGGCCTGTATGCAGACCATACCTAGAGCCTTGGTGTTACTAGCACCAGGCTCTGGTCAGCTGAGCCAGCCCTGCAAACTTTTCACTGGCACAGCATCAGGAAAAGGGGAAAAAATAAGTCCTTGCCATAGGATATATATGACTTAGCAAAAAACAAAAACATCAGCATGTCATCAACACCACTGTCATTCTGAATCCACTGTAACAGCTACTAAGAAATTAACTCTTCCCTAGCTGAAACCAGGACAGATGTATAAGTTAGTCCTTCTCCTTGAGGATTTTTGTTCTGAGTCCAAAGAAGAGCTTGGATTTATCAAAAATTTTAATTCTAACTAAAAAGCTTATCTAAGTTCTCCTCCTTACTATACAAAAAGGTAAGCTACCATCTTTGTTGGGATTTTAAAATTTCACTTTAAATATAAAACAGATGGTCTTTAGATGAGCCTGTATCTATCTGTCCACAACGAAAACTACTAATTAGAGCATGTTATCAATCACTGAATTCAGCTGAAATCTTTACAAAAGAGCACTTGTGTGTCCAGCTACATTAAGATTTTCTTCCTAAAATAGGACTCCCAGTTTTGTCCAAAGAGGATGCAGAGAACTATTTGGAGCAGGAATCTAGAATCAGCTCTAGGATACTTGCTTATTATTTCTCTGCTAATAAGACAATTATTAAAGCTGTATTGGATATCAGTACATCTGTGTAAGTTAACTGTGCTGTACAAAAATATACTAAATGGCAATGGCTGAAATGCCATTGAATTCTCTGACATGTCTAACACATCTCAGGTTAGCATACATTTTTATCACTTGCCCAAGAGGTGGGTATGCTAAGTTCCACTGCATAGCCTTGAAATCCTCATTGTGCTTGGTCTTGGTTTCCCTGGAAAGGGCACTTACTCCAGGCAGCATTTTCTATTGTGACTGCAGAATATGGAAGAAGAGGTGCATTCTTCCATCATCTTTTATGGAGGCTTTTTACATTTGTCTGTTGAGGGAATGCAACTATAGACAAATGCTTATATGAAAGTAGAGAATTAAAGGTTTCTCCAAAGACTAGTATGAGCCTTTGGTCTCTGTAATAACCCTAAATACGAAATTATGTTGTATTTCATGTGAACAAGCAAGAGGAGTAGAACTAGGCTTTGAGGGACAGGCTGCATGCTGGGGCTGCTTGGATAGTGCTCTGGATTACTTCAGGAGATAAGTCAGCTGTCAGACACAAAGATACAGATCAGGGAGTCAAATTGAAGATTTGCCCTGCTGCCACTCTTTTCTGGGATTTGGGATTATTGCAAAATTATTTTTCTGCTTAGATTTCAGCTCCTGGTCTCATGTTGGTGACAGGTGCCTGCTCTTTTCCCTGGGCTTTGCTCAGATTTAAAGAAGTTTCTGCAGTGAAAATATATAAAAATTGTAATTCCAGATTTTATTGTTCATTTGGTCTTCATACTGCAAAATATTTGACAGGAAATGAATGATAACTAAATACTCTTAAATATATGTTTCCCCCAGAATATCATAAACTGAGATTGTATACATATGCACACTCAAAATAGAACCTTTATCTGTTGTCTGTTCCTGTGAGACTTGGAATTTTTTCTTAGAAATTATTTTAGATTCTTTTTTTGTTCACAGGAAACTCAGCAAAAATGATCTAAAAAATCCCACACATTTCTTCCTTCTGAACTTTTACTCTCTATGCAGTGACTTTTACCTTTGTAAATCTATCATCCAGCAACTTTGCTTTGCTTTGAAATTATATTTTTGAAAATGAATATTGCCTTGGAAAATAACGATGAAACTTTTTTTTATTTAAAATGGTACAATTCTTCGTATTTCATGCATATTATTTTGCAATTGTTTTTTCATGTATGAAAATTCTTGAAGAAATATTGAGTGTAATTTGCTGCATCTTATCTGCAATGCCAAGCAGATATATATACTTCAGTAGTGTTAGTGCTTTTGATAAACCTCTGACATGCCTTTTAGCCACTTAAAGATCTAAGGAATAAAAGCAGCAATAAAAAGTTGGTTGATGACTCAGCCAATGTGCAGATTGAGTCTGGAATAATGAATTATTTCTGTTTTCCCCTCACCTTGTAATTAATTGTTGCAGTAAACTGATATGAATATGAAAGTAATGAAATTGAACATCATAGTGTGATTATCAATGCTGCAGTTGTTACTTTATTTAAAATGACCAGTGAATTATGGTAATACAGACTAGACCAAAAGCGTTAGCAGGGGCCTGGAGTGGGCACCAATTAGAGAGGGAGTTTGAAGGCATTGTAGTTCCTGTATCCAACCAGAATCCCAATTAGAAGGCAGGGTTTTAGCCAACTTTGTCTGCTCTGTAAGAGCAGGGGAAATGAAAGTTTCCACACAGGATACAAAATCTGGAGACTTTCATTCAGCTTGTATGTGATGCATGAAGGGCTGTTTGACACCCATGCAAAAACCATCTCTTCCTCCAGCCCAGTAATTTATCTGGTCCCATACCTACCTCAAATTACCTGAATGAACTCATACACCAAACTGGGTTTGGTGCCAGAAAGGTGTTCTGCCTCCCTTTTCCAACCAATGCTGCTCTACAGGGGAATCTGGAAGAGGGAAAATGCTCCTTCCTCACTACATTGTAATGTGTACTGGAAGAAATAAGAAAGTGGAAGGGCAAGTGGGGACACTGTGCCATTCTGAGGATTCCTTTTGTCTCTTGTTTGAATGATGCGGAATCAAAAATATAACCAAACTTGCTCTCTGATTGCATCCTGGTGTTAATTCTTTGTTTTTCTGTGCAAGAACTCTGGACAAGTTCTTCACCTTAGAGCTGCAGTGTATTTTAAGAACAATCTTTGCATATAAACTATACTAGCTTGGTGGTTTTCCTACAAGCAGGTGAATACACATATATCTGTGATGAAAAGAGCACATAACATAGTAATAAAATATTAAATTGACAAGTTTGGATTTGGTTTGGTGGAGGAAGGACTTGGTTGTTTGTTTGGGGTCTTTTTCCCCATGTTCATTCTCAGTTGTCTTTTTTCCACTGTGTAGTTTCTATTTGTCTATGATTTAAACATTCTGGTGTTTCTCACTTTTTTCAGGGCCCTGTTCAGAGCGTTTCTGTGTGTTAACTATATAGCAAGTGATGGTGAAAAATTATCCTTTTGCTTCTGTTTTATAGCTTTTAATTTTTTGTTTGTTTGCTTCAATTCAGGTTCCTCCTGGAACAACTGTGATTTTGAAACCAATCTATGCAAACTTCTTCCTGAATTCAATTTACAGCCTGGCTGGATAAGAAGAAATGGTCAATCTGGGATGGGACCACCATACTTTGACCACAATGGGAATGAGAGTGGTAAGACTCCTCATGTTCTTTGGGGAAACTATGGACTCTTACATATTATGTAGTTTTCTATTTACTAAATTTTGCTAATTTCTTGATTGTTCAGTTATATTCTGCCACAGGTTTCCTGAGCATCTGTGTCTTTTGAGGTGATTTTGAGGTGATTTTGAGGTGATTTGTGTCTTTAAGGTGATTGCAATTAAAATAACACAGAATTCCAGGGGGAAAGGGGTGGAGGAAGACAGTATTCCAATAAGCAATTCTTGTTATCATAGAGGTTCAAAAAATCAGTTTCAAAAGATGTGTTTACCTACCAGAACAATCTTTACTTGTTTCGCACATATTAAGTGGCAAATTCAGTCTTGACGATTGCAAAGTTTAGAAAATTTGAGACATATTTTCATGTTTTCTTGGACTAGTAAATGCCTGGAGTGTATCTATCATCTGTAGCTAATATTACTACTCCAAATATTTTGAGAGAAGAGGACGTTGTATTTGGAGATAGCATAAGGTTTGATAGTCTGTTTTTGAGCCAGCTTCTTCCTAAATCTTACGATTCTATTTTACCTTGAAGAGTGTCTCTCAACTAAGTAATTTCTTTCTTCTCAGACGAAATTTACCCTTTATACTTGTCCTATGGCCAAATAAACCCTGCTTTTCCTTCTGTGATGCATACTGTAATACAATAGCTGTTTAGTTCTCTTCTCCATATTTTCTGTTATTCTCTTTCCCTTCACCTCCACCCACACCCTCTCATCCATCCTAGGCACAAGCAGTGCTTTGGAAGCCTTCGTGCTGAGCACCTGAAGGCAGGCATGCAATGCTGAAACATGTACAAGTAGAGAATCCTAGGTGGGATGCAAGTATTGTTGTGATTAGTCCAGGTGCTTTACACCCTGTTCCCAAGCTGTGATGATCTGGGACTGTGGAAATCTGCACTGTTCTAAAGTAGCATCTCCTACACATTGCATTAACCATCAAAAATATAGAAGTTCTCAATAACAATGAGTATAAATTGGTGTTTCAAGTGGAATGTATGGAAAACTTGCTTAGAAATCAGCACATGAAAATGAAACCCTAATTTAATTTTTTTTTATATTATTGAGGAAAACAGCAACCAAAACCCCTATTCTAGGTTTTCCTGCAAGCTCTCATTTCACAGTGGACAATTCTCATGATACTCTGCAATTAGGAAATTTTATATATCTGATATGCTTTTAGCAACTTCAGTTTTTGATTGTGTGTATCTCAGAAGCACATCCTGCTGTGTGCATTATGCTTCCAAAGATAAGGTTGCTCTTAAATAAGTGTTGATTTAGACCAATGTGGCACAAAAATGTGAGCAGTTAGCAAACCTTTTTCATAAACACAAGCTTTTTCTCGAGTATGCAAGTTGTGAAATAGTTTAAAATAATAGATCTTTTAGCATTAAGAAACACATTAAGAAAACCCCAAAAGTACCATGGAATACAAATATAGCAAACTCTTGGCTAGAATCAGAATAGGTTAGCCAGGCAACAGTCTTGCTGCACTTGAAGTTTCTAGAATTTGTGCATGATTGGTAGTGCACACCACATCAGGATTCAGCAAATGCCAGAAAGATACACTAAAAATCAATAAGAACTGGTAGGGAAGGGAAAATATAACTTGTACAGACTGCCAAAGCCAGGCAAAGATTGAGAATCGTGAACTGAAGTGTTTGTTGCAGACGAAGCAAACTGTTCAGTCACCTGTATTGTTCTCATTTACTTGTTTTGGCCCTTCAGTCACTGTTGTATCTGCTAGGTCTGAATTGTGCAGTGGTCATGTTAATCTAAGTTACTTTATTCAGGTAGCAGGAAGCTCAAATACTTGTAGCTATTCAGCTTTCTGAGAGGCTGCGTACTCAGACTGGTGAACTGAATAGCTGAGGAGATTTAAATGCATTGTATTAATTTGCTTCTATTTTTCTACCTGGAGAATGTCTAAACTGCACTTTCATTTTCTAAATGGTGATTCTAATTGCCTAGGAAATATTTATCTTCTTATGGATAAGAAGATAAAGTGAGTTGAGTTTTCCCACTGCTGGTGACTCAATAGACTATGTAATCCATTTTATGTTGGTTCCTGCTTAAAACCCAGAAATGATTCTCTATCATGACAGCTGAGTGGTGTTAAAAGGAAGACTTCCTGCCATCAGGATAAAACACACACATTAGCAGAAAAGAAAAATCCCTTGGTAAATTTAACTCCTTTGAAGATTTATGTAATCATTTACCAGAACCCAAAATATTTCCTTAGGTCCGTCTCTCATGATCTTTTTTATTTTTCACTGAAAAAGTGATTGAACAAAACAATGACAGCCACTTTAAAAGAACCCCCAGAAAAAGACACTATAGATGACACTATTCTCTATGCAGAGGTGTAATCTGAAATGATTGTTCAAAGAATTCCTTAAAATTAATATTTCTTCCCTATCTGTGTAAAACTTAGAATTCCTGTGGCACATGAAAAACAAATTTTTTACTCTTAGACATATTCATCTTTAGAGAACTAAAAGGAAAAATTTCAAAATTTCATGGAAGCTAACATCCAACAGAACAGATTGGAGTCAGGGACAGGGCTCTGCAGAGACAGCAAGCCATCTGTTGTGGGTAGAAGCAATACCCTTGCAGCTGGCAGGCTCTGAAAATGCTGCCTGAGCAGTCAGGAAAGGTCTAAAACCTGGGGGCACATGGGCATTGCCCTGGTAGAGGCTGAAAAATGCTCCTCTGTGGGGGACTGCTCAGCTGGCTCCTGCCCTGAGCTGGGCTGGTGGTGCTTCATCAGGGGCTTTCCAGTTCCACACAAGGATGAGAGGTCAAGGTGGGTAGTTTAATAAATTAAGTGGTTAGATGTTTTGATCTATCCTCTGATATTTGGTGAATGCATTAATCTTTATTTTTAGGACTTTTTTTTCCTTTAGTCCTGCTTGGCCTTTTTACTCCTTTATCTTCCTCCTTTCATTAGCATGTTAATGTCAGAGGACAGCAAGTTACTTGACATTGTTTGGAGTTTGGGAAGAGGAAGAGAAAGGAAGAAAAAGAATTAAAAACAGACTGAGTATTCTCCATTCTTTATTTTTCGTCTTGCATCCTTAGCATCAAACATCTCTGAAATCTTTATGTTCAAGAAGAGTTAAATTTTGACTTGCAGTGTTTGATATCCTAAAATAGGGTGGTTGCCTTCCATCTGTTATAAGATCTGAAACAATATTATCAGGAAGAGACATGATCAGTCAAAGGGCATGGCAACAACCATAGTTCACTGACTCCTCTTGAGCTGTTAACACTTTCAAGGGAAGCAAGGACTTGTTTTGTAAATGATAAATAATGGTATATTTAATGGTAGCTTTGAAGTTACAAAGACAACTTTTTATATTTGGAATATACAAAGATACTACATCTTTCTCTCAAGGCAATTTTCTGAGCAGCCAGAGCCCAGACAGCACCAGTTTTCAGCCTATAAAAACACCAAAGTCTTCTCTCTCATGTTCCACCACCTCATCAAAGACCTGAACTATCATGACAAATATGTATTACTGTTTACAGAAGTTCGATGTTTGGGTATGAAATAAGTTATGTACTCAATCACTGGAGCTTAAAGTCTTTGGATCAGATCTTTGAGTTAGTCTCACTTTGTCCCAAAATGTTGAGTATTCAAGACATCACCACATGAAATGTTTTGGAATCCTGCTTAAAATTTTAGCTGGAATGTGGAGCAATACCATGACAATATTGAACATGGAAAAAAGCTTGGATCACAATGGCTACAAGTGCTATTAGTCTTTTCTGGGAAAACAATCCCAGTTGGCTTTTTAGTTATTAATTTATACCTCTGCATATTGGTCTCCTTGTTTTATTGTTTTTTTTCCCCAGGATTCTAAGTTTTCTATTTTTGTTCCTTTTAATAGCTTATTTCCTCTCATTGTCCTCTGAAACGCAATCCTCTTCTGCAGCTTTAAGGACAAGCGTTTTCCTTCCAACTGATGAAGAACACCTTTGCCAGGTATTTTGGTGCACATTCTTTGTATTACACTGTTTACCACTGTTTCCCTGAAATAATCAACCTTTTTCTTTTCCCCAGATTAGATTCCATTATTGGGTCAGTCAAAGGAGCAAAACATTAATGGTGGGGCTTCAAAAGCTCTCTGAAGATACTGTTACAAACATTTGGCAAGTTTCAGGAGAACTACGAAATCAGTGGAACATAAATACCATTACAATCAATAGCACCGAAAGGTTTGAGGTTAGTAAATTGAGGTCACTGTAAAGGACACTTCTTAAATGGTTTATAAATTGTGGGCCTTTTTAATAGGTCAGCATTAAATATTTTGTAATTGAAAAGAAGACATTATCATGAGGTAAATGAGAAAAAAGCCATTTTGAAGATCATAGTTTGCATTAACAAGTACAGCTTGTTCTTAATTATTAATGGTGTTAAAACTGACACCAAACTTTACATAAACCATGTGTGTGTCTTAAATAAAACCATCTCATTGAGCCATAAATTATCTACCAGCTCATAGAAGTGATATACTTGTGACTTAACTTTTAATACATTCTTCTCTTAGCCCCAGTCTAATTGGACTGATAAACTCAAGGTTTTATTTATATAGGAAACTGCATTTTATATTATGAGATACTGTTTATAGGGGTACCGCAGGTGACAAACACTGTGCTTAACTATTACTTGCAGCTTTGAGTCTTTGTCACAGAACACATGCAAATGGTTTAATTTTGCTCAAAGCTACTGAAAAGCAATGCAAGTGTCATATATTATTTAAATGTTTTTGTGTGTGCATTTATAAAAAGCATTAGTACAATAAATGTAACTTAGGGCTCTAATATTGTGGGTGATGTACGCTCGCTGCTGTGCATAGTACTGGAGAGAAAGTGGGGAGCAGAGAAGAAAATGAGAGGCCTTTCCTGCTACTGCAGTTACTGTGAAGTTGCTTAGTGTGCAAACCTGAAGGCATGGCAGCACAACCTCGTTTCCATAAACCAAATGAGTAACAATATTGGCTTCCATATTGTGCTGAAGCATCCAACAGGATCTTGATTTT
The DNA here is from genome assembly GCF_050655825.1 of Lonchura striata. Lineage (NCBI taxonomy): Eukaryota > Metazoa > Chordata > Aves > Passeriformes > Estrildidae > Lonchura > Lonchura striata. The sequence continues at coordinate 19,871,628 of NC_140704.1, read as the reverse complement.
TGAAGTAATACTGGCCTACTCAACTCTTCTGAGAATGTATATTGCAAAATACCTGTACCCAACTCAAGTATCAACATTGTTATTGGTCAGTAACTCACCTCTACCTGGTAAGGGTGTATGTATAGCAATCTAAGGTTGTATTGGAAGGGCTTACTTCTGGTGTCATTCTAGATTTATTTTTTCATTGTTTGTATTACTTGGCAAGTTGACTCAGTCCAGGAATGGTTTACATAATATAATCTCTACTTCCTCTGAATTCCTAGGTCCAATCCCAATTAGATTATTGCTTGCAAACCTGGTTATCCTTTGGCCTCTATCAAGTGAACTGATGGGCAGAGTCCAGCTTTAAAGAGGCTGGTATCAAACTTACTCTAGTAATTATTACAATTGACTTAAGAAACACAGCTCAGCACCTCACAAAACCTAGAGTCTGAAGCCAAGCAAATTTTCTTCTGTTTGCACATTTTGCTCCAGTGACAACTTGTAAGATATCAATGTCATACAAGTGAATAAAATTCACTTACACTTTCGCACTTGTTCTTTTATATGACAAGTCTACAGGGATACCTGTGGCATTTTTCAAGATCAAGTTTTGATTATTAGTGTTTCCATGAGAAAAAAAATTATGGGAGACAAATAATTTTTCTTTGGATGTACAAATCACTTTGAAATAGGGTGCTTTAACACTTCTGTCAATTTTAAAAACAGATTTGAAGTGAGATTTTAGTTAAAAGCTACCACCGAACCTCCACTGCTTATTTTCTTAGCTCATTTTGATTTTGAGTGTTTAACACTTATGTCTCTTCTTACTAAGAGTCTGGATTATATCTATGGGATATAGAATTTAGTTTGGCATTTAAAAATCTTCATTTTATGGTGTTCTGAAATGCCAGTGGTTTAACTACATGCAACAAGCAGAAAGCTTAGTATGTCTGTTTTGGCCGAGTTTTGGACAATTGTATCATGGTATTCTCTCCAAGCTACTTTTCTTCTGATTTACTGAGAGCAAATATCTGTCTCCCAGACTTCATTAAGGCAAAGGGTTCCAGGCTTGGGGTTCATTTGTGTCTTTGTGCTTGATTCCTGTTTTACGTTGTGCTTTGCTGCTGTGCTGCAATCTGCTCCTGTGGCTGCATTGTGGAGTCAGCCCACAATTCATTTGATCAGGTGCTCACAGACATTGCATAGCTAAATATCACTGTAGTTATGAGCAAATAGTGCCACAAAGACTTATTTTGTTACTGACTTGTGAGCTTAAAGAGCTCTAGACTTTGTGTGAGAAGGAAAACTGAATTGTTCCTTTCTGGAGAAAACTTGGGCGTGAGTCACTTTGGTTATTATTGGACTGAACTTAGGGAAGTTCAGCTGGGTATCTGCACCAGATAAAGCCTGGATAATCTTTTCTAGACACAAGAGCAGCTGGAGGCATCTAGTAATATTATCTTCTGGAAGTGGGGAAGTTGAGTGACTGTTCAAGAGTTTTGAGGAAGCGCAGGTTCATACAGACTTTGTGTGCTCTGATGGAATATGAACTTGAAGCAGCCTCTGATTTTGCTCCAGCAAAGTGAGCTACTCCCTCTTTAGCATTGTCTAAATCACTTTTTCTCACTATATAAAAAAATCTGACTATGAAACCCCAGATGCAAGCTATAGGTAGATATGTATTTTAAATGAAGTTATTAACAACTAAATCTTGAGTTCAGAATGAAACATTACTGCAAAGGTAAAATATTTGTCAAATCATTGATATTAAATAATATTTATGGTGTTTCTAATTATAAAACAGTGCACTGTATTGTTTTAGGAACTTATCTGAAACCATGCCATGATAGAAACAAAAAAATAGGAATATGCTATTTGTCCTTGTTGTGATATCATGAAAGTAACCATTAACTAAACATATCATTGCAGCAGAATTCAAGAACTCAAAATACAGTTTTCTGAAACAAATCAAATGAGCAAATTTCCAAGATCCTGGATTTCATTTATATAAACATATTTTTGAATGTGCTATGGCTGCCATTCTTCTTGTGCAAGCCAACTACAGGTTCAGTAAAGCAAAAAAAAACCCAAAAGATTACGCCCCTCATAAAAACAAAACTCCAATTCATACCATAATGGTCATATAATTGGGTAAGTTGAGTCATCTTGTACAGCAAAAAACTCAGTTCCTGGTAATTTATAAGTTTTCTGCATTAGTCTGTTAAACTATGCACATATTGTTGCTGAACTCTCAAGCTAATGTTTGAAAAACTATTGGTAACACTGTGAATTCCTTAATAAGAGCTAGAATGTACCTCTAGGTAGATCGTACCTCCAAGACCCTGGAAAATCCTGGAACTGTTTCATCCCAAGATGTGGCTAGGGAATATTTTAAGGAAAGTTATTAATAAGATTGATTTGTTGGGTTGTTTTGATTGGTATGTTTTTGTTTTGTTTTCCCAGGACTGCAATTGGTCAGTTGCCCTGTACACCACTGCAGAAAATGTGTAATAGTCTAGGCATTTACAAATGTGGTTGAAATCTGCCCTTAAGATGGAAAAGTAAAATACTTATAACTTCTTGTGTATAGAAGACTTTGGTGGAGAAAAAAAGTCCCACTGTTGTAACATTAGAGCGGAATAACTGTCAACCAAGTACTCCTCAAGGCTTTTTGCCTAAAAATGTGATTGAAGGCTTCTGAATAATGGGTTTTTTTGCTCTGACTTTTCTCCATGTTTTTGAGAAATTCTAAAATCAACCAGAAAATGTTCATATTTCTAGTCTCTGGTGGAATAATGGCTTGATAAAACATAAACTCCTTAGTGTTCTATTCTTTAACTGTCATGATCCTTGCTTAGATTTTAAGGCATTTTATTGTGATTTTCAGATCCTTCCATTAAATTCTACTTTAATCTTGAGTTAGATGATTGGTTTACCTATCTGTGCTCAGGTAAAGAAAGCCACAGGTGTGTCAAAAAGCCAGGATGATAATCCTTCAAAATTGTTAAATGTGTGATTAGAGTTCTCATATTTCCATTAGATACTCCATGAACTTGACTGGCATATATTGTGTGCTTTTTTTTTTTGTCTGTGACACTGATAAACTCTGTTTCTTGTTGATTTGTTGTTAATCTCTTTAGGTTATTTTTTCGGGGATGGTGGAGACCCAGGGACAAGGTGAAAGTGTTGCCATTGATGATATTACGTTTAGTGAAGGATGTTCTGTAGCACATGGTAAGAATAACTGTTTTTCAGGAGACAGGTCATTTTACATTGTCTTTTTCCTGGATTAGAAGAGAAAAGACAATGGAATTGTTTTGCTTTTTCAACTATTTAAGTGTTTTCATTTGGCTCATTTTCATTTCTCTAAACAATCATCTGTCTTTTCACATCTAAACACAGTTACAAAGAAAGACAATAAATAGTTTAAGAAATCTGATACATTATAAATGAAGGGCTCCGTGGATAAAAAAAGATCTACTGTTTTTGGCTGAAGAATTGATGTGTTCAGCCAGCTCTGGCACAGCTTTGGTCTGACTATGAAGATTCCCAATGCACTTGTATTTCTAAATGCAAGAAGGTCCTGATCCTTAGCTGTGCAGTGGGGTTATGCTGTTCTGCTCTGCTACATCCAAGAGCTGTAATGTCAGGCTGGTCATCTCTGCAGTCAGACCATCCCTGCATGTCAGAATTCTTCAGCAAAACATTTCCTATTTCCCTTTCCAACCCAATGTATTTTCATGGAAAAAGAGTGCTACTCATCCTAGCATAAATGAAGTTGCTTGCTGCTCTGTATTACACCAGAGTATTGCCCTCTGGCACCTCTGTCACATCCTCAGGTGAGTGCAGTTCTGATTCAAACCACCTCCGTTGTTTTTCTTTCTTTTGTTCTTGGAATGGGCACAGAGGGTTTAGACTTTAAACTTAACTTGAGATATTAAAAGCAGTGTTTGACACAGACCAAGCTAGGTTACATGGTTGGTTTTGCATTTACCATACTCCTAAATAATGCTTGCTAGATTTCCCTGTAGGAAAAAACTATTGAAAAAATATGCACATGGGTATCAATATGTTTGAGTGCTAAGCAATTTCAAGCAGATCACATTTAGAGCAAATTACAAAGCCTAATTTAGTGATGCCAGCAGGCATATATATTTAGATTTCTATAATTCTAGAAACCTATGTACTTGTTTAGCCAGTTGCTGTAGATCTGTTTGTAAAAATACATAGAGTTTTTAACAAGATTCTTTTAAAGCAAAAACAAATCAAACCAAAAGAACTCAGATATAAGATGAAACACTGTCTCAAAGAGATGGAAGAGAAAAAAAGAAAAGAAGCAGATGTATGCTTTCTCCATATCTTGTAAATCCAGGTGTTAAACTTCCCTTTCATGGCAGCTGTTGAACTCTATGCTGTGGCTTACAGATTGAGCTGCTGCACTGTTAAGTGCCTCAGGTATAATCTAATAAGAGCCAGTTCTTATCCTGTGTTTCCTCATTAGGAGAAGTCAGCTTCATTAGGTGACATCCAAATGGCTCACAGCAGCTAAAAAACAGGGTCAAAGAATCTTAATTTTCTCCCTGAAAGAGAAGTGTTACTACTGAACATTTTCCAATAATTAAAACAAAAGGTCAGACTAATGGTTGGTTGAATTTGAAATAATTTTTTCTCTAGCCCTTATGGAATGTCTGGATAAGTAGGTATTTAATGAAAGCCACTTGAATTTCATGAAATCCCTAGTTAAAACTTGCATTTTTAATGTACTCTTAATGATTTTTAATCCTGGTACAAATGCACAAAAGAGATGACCTGGGCATTTCTATTCATTAGCATGGCTATGATTTTAGGGTTGTGAGTAAAATATCTCTAAATTTTTGTGCTTTCAGGAGTTTCTTGATGCAAACTGTCATGGTTAAATATAAAAGTAATTTCATTATGCTTTAGGTTCTTTCTTCCCTTCCATCCCTTCCCCTCTCCCAAATTGTCCCACTTCAGTCTCTTGTCCAGTTCTGCTGAAAGACAAAACTTCATGCATTGAAAAAAAATTGCAAGTAAAACCCTGTCTTCAGTATAGCAATTTAAGATACTCTACAGTTTGTAGTTTCCCCAACAGCTGCCAAATAGTTTGTTATCACTCAAAACCCCCACAGCTCTTTATCATACATTTGAGTATGGGCTGCAGAAAAAAAACTTTAGCTGTAAAATAGAATATATGTAGTTATTTTCTGAAACACACAAAATGTAAAATTTCCTTTAATTATACCTTGAGTAGACCTTCTGTTCAAAGGCTTCATATTCTTATCCAAGTGGCTGCTTTGTAGAATTCTCTCACAACTTCAAAAAACTTATATATGTGAAGAACCCCATTAAGACTGTCCTTCTGATCTCTATATAGAGATGAAAGTAAAGAGCTCCAGGGCATGAAAATTGAGTGCTATAAGGTAGAATGAGGTTTTTGTCCTCCTTAAGTCACTTGTAATGCAGAAGTGACAAAGCCCACTGCAAAGTTATGGGTTTTTTTTCAGGGAAACTGAAGTAATTATTTATGTACTACCTCTAATGTATACATTTTGACAAAAATCCAATATGAATACTTCAGCTGACAAAATATTAAAATGAATTCCTTCATAAATTCTAATACTGCAGAGACGCAGCCTTTAATATTACAGAAAGCAGATATTTGAGATGAGCTGCTACAGGGATGGGAGTCAGAAAATCCAAAATACTAATCTTACTGTTGTCTGACATGCTGTGGCATTAAGAGCTAGAAAATGGGTATTTTCATAAAACAACCTTCAAAATATTTAAAACTAAATGAAAGAAAAAACCCCACAGAATGACTTGAGATGTTTTGTATCAATACTTCAAAAGTGTTAAAACATGATCTTGATTTTTCTGAATGAATTTGAAATTTTTTTTTTTGCATGCTGAAATTTGACAAAATCCATCCTTTTCCAGACCCTTGTAGAATTTTGCATTTTCCATAGGAAATAAGTTTTTGACAAGCTCTTTCTTGGATAATACACATGGTTTGAAAACAGTGCACACTTATTCAGCCCTGGAACAGGGAATAAATGAAAGGTTTGCAGTAGTGCTGGACAGCCCATTTCACTGAGATGTCAGTAATGTGAATAATACAATGTCTTTCAGATGAAGGAGACAGTAACATCTAGGTAAACTAACCTGAAACTGTTTTCTCCATGTAGCTAGAAATGTCTATGTTTCCTCTGAGATATCCTGTCTGTTGTTTAATAATGTGTCTTAAGCATGAGATTACCTTTCCCCTGCAATAACATTAAGAAGTGGAACTTCATTGTCATAGTGCAGTCCTGCTTAAAATCTTGGCCATTGCTGAAGGCAGCTTGATTAGTCAAGCATGCTGTGCCCTTAAAAAGCTCTCGAAAACATGTGGTGATGCATTCAGAACCTTTCTGTCTCTAGAAAGGAGTATTCTATTACAAGCATTGTGGAGATGCTGCCGAGTTTAACCTCAGTTAAAAGTGATTTTTCTGTAGCTATCACCTAGAAAAGTAAATAGGTATTTAAAACATGTCAGTTTTTATGTTACCTGGCAACTCTCTCTGTGGAATTGAATTAATGAAGGTTGTGATGGCTGGCTAACATAAATAGCACTCCATTGCTTTCAAAGAAGCCTCTGTCTTGAGGGAATGATTTCTTAGAATATTTAAAGATGGCAGGCTGAAATACAGGGCAGCAATGAGGGATGCACAGGGCTTTTGAAGTAATGTTTTGAAGAAGCAGAAATGTTGCCAAGGAGTTTAATAAGCATAGTTTTCTAATGAGAAATAGTCTCATATATAATGACTTTTTAAGAAATGATTGTTTTTCCTTGTCTTTTAGTACCACAGACTTCCATTTTTGAGCTTGGCGTGTGCGAGTGGCACTCAGACCAGCCAGCTGAGCCTGCTCTGGGGGCACGGCTGCAAACTGGGCACAAGATTGCCTCCTGTTCCTTCCAGGAGGATTCCAGCAAGGATACTGAAGGTGGGGATTTAATTTAACTCAAAATTACTAGTTGTCATGAAGAATATAGTGCTTTTTATAGAAAGATGGTACCTCAATGCCAAACCAGAATAAAACTACAAAAAGTACTTGCATGTATTTTGTATTTAACTTAGGTTTTGTTTTGGCTGTTTAATAAGGACATCATGAGCACTCCTTCTGATAAGGCATAAAAATATTTTATTGTAAGGTTTAATGAATTTTTTCAGGTATTCATTAAATATTTTAATATAAGAATTCTAATATAAACTAATAGCTGATTTATTCTCCAGTTTATTCTTTGTATGAGATCTGTGCAAGAATTTGGTGAAATTAAATCAAATTCATCTATGCCTCCATATGTGTGTTTTTCTCTTTTGTTGTGATTTTGGTACTTGGCAGTTTGACTTTGTACTCTGCTTGAGCATACAGTCTGGAACTTCATTTTATACCTTTTATTGGGGCAAATGTAAATAAACAATTATTCTATAAAATAGTGTCCTACCATTGAAATCAATAAAATTGCTCCAGATGCAATTTTAAGTAAGGAGCATCACTTGTTTTTGAAGTCACTGTGTAGTATGTCTCTATGGGTTTATGGGAAAGGTTTTTGAAGCTTAAATCTCTAAGTGTTCTATTGTGAGATGGAATTATCTTCCCTGCTAAGTGTTTGCCTTGTGTACTGAGACTGCCTTCAGAGGGGTCAAGTACTGCTGTAGTAATGCAGTTTGTGATGCAGCTTTGAAGAAATGATATTATGGAGATTACTGCTTGAACTTTGAACCCACAGAAATGGAGCACATCTTATTGATAGAAGCTGAATGAATGTTAGATATTGTTTTTATTTTAAAAAATTTAGAAGATACTTTAGAATTAATTTCAAACATCTATAAGTCAAATTATCACTGAATAGCAAGGAAAAATGCCTGAGTGTACACACTATGTTAAAGGTAATTTTTGCAGATATGCATAATGAAGAGCATAGTGTAAAGCAGATTATTTTCCCCTTAAATGTGAAGAGTCATATCATCTTCCAATTTCCACTGGTGTATCTAACAAACAAGAGATTTTTCATTTGATTTTATTTGAAAAACCTCCCATAAAGTCAGTGTATCTGTGCCACACCTTAACATGACATCTTAACGGCTAGTAACAGGTATGGATTTTCCTTTTAAGGCAATAGTGAGAACACAAAAATATTGAAATTCTGTAAGGATTTTACAGGAGCGTATTACAAGCAGTGTCTATGGAAAGAGAATATATTTGGAAATATTTCCTGCATAGGTGCTTGCTTGGGCATCATTGTATGGATATGCACAGGCAGCTGAGTAGGCTGAATTTCCCCAACTACTTAGAGAAATTCCCTGTGCAGCCATAAAGAAAAATGAAAATGTGTGAAAAAACAAGCATCAAAACAACATACAGAATTTAATTCATCATTAACATTGAAAAGCATTGAAAAATCTGAACTGTGATTGCTGACCTTTCAATACACTCAGTATTTCTATTCATGCAGATGTGTTGAGACATAAATGAAGAGGCTGAATATAAAAAAATATTCTATAAACTAAAGACATGGTATGAAAACTGCAAAAATACAATGCTTGAGGGCTCACTTGCAATGCAAATAGAGCTTGACTAAGCTTTATATTCTGAGTTTGATCAAAGCTTTTACTTCTATAAATAGAAGAGAGGTAAGAAATAAAATTATAAAAAAGAGGTTTAAACAATTATATATATATATAAAGAAAATATTTCTTACAGCCTTTGAATAATCTTCCCTTGCTTGTGTCCCTAAATTTAATAAAATACTTTCTGTCCTTGGAAGACCTTTTTTCTTTGTTCCTTTATTGCTTTGCTTTTCTCATTTTTTATTTTAGGCAATTTATCTATAATTTTTCCACTTAATTTCTCTAGCATCAAAAGTTCTTCCCGAGGTTTTATATTCCCCTATAATACTGTTCAGAAAGTACTTTTTCCTTGTTTTGAGATAAGTTGTATTTAGATAAATAAACACAGAAACTGCAGACTTAAGACCTTTAATCAGTCATTGTTTATTATTTTAATAGTTGCTGCAGAAGGCAGCAAAGTATTCAGTGACTGAGGAGGTGGGGAAAGAGCTGATATATTTAGTAAAAAGTATTTAGCCTTTTTATTTCTGAAAACTAATAGACACTGTTGAGGGGATGGAGAACTCTTTTAGATCTTTGTAGGAATGCTTTTTATAAGGGTCAGAAAGTCAAGAAGAGCACAAATTGCTTTTCTGCTTCAGGTGAAAAGACAATATGCTTCCAACATTTTGTTGCAGAAGTTCTGTCTGAGAAGACCTTGATTACATAGTGATGTGACTGCTACCTGTAGCAGTAATGCAGATGACAATTTTTCTTATTTTTTCTTTCCTAAGCATTGCTGTAAAAAGCATATTTCCTTGAAACCACAGTGGGAAGAAAGCCCCGTTCCCACATATATTTGTCATTGGATATTGAATGGCTGTAAATGTAAGGAGGCTGAGCTGGGACTTCTTGCAGGTTTTAGCATGCAAAGTAAAAACTTTGAAATACTATTACTGATATAATTTGTGGTTGCTGGGGCTATCTGTGAGTAAAATGAAGATATATATATATATATATATATATATTTAAATCTATTTAATAGGAAATACATGGCATCCAAGTCACATCATCAGCATGATGAACAGATTTCATTCTGACTGGAATGAAGCTGTAATTACATGAGAGTAGTCCTTATTTTTAAGACTGAGAAAAAAAATGTTTTATGAAGAAGTGACCTTTATTTCCTTTCCTTTTTTCTTCAGGCCATTTTGAATGGTTAGAAACTAATGACAAAGCATTATATGAAAGGGCCCATCTAAACAGCTCCATGTGTCATTGCTCCAGCAAGACTTGCCATTTTCAGTTTCACTACTCCATGGCAGATAGTAGTGTTCTCAAGGCAGTACTGCTTATGAATCAGGTAAGTAGAAAAGTGTTCATTTCCAAAAGGTAAAGGTATGGCAGCCCCGGTGTTACCAGACAAAATGCAGGATACCTCTGCCACTGCATGCCTGTCCCCTGAGTCAGCTTGTGCAAAAAGTAACTTGGTTACTGGTTTTCCAGTAATTCCACTGGTCTGTGCAATTGCAAGACCTGGCTGTTCACTGTCTCAGCTGTGAACAGATTTGATGGGTGAAGCTTCTGCAATAAGGCTTCAAGGACAAACCCAGATATTACAGAATTAAATCAATTGCAGATTTCAGGGGGGAAATATATAGTAACAGCTTTTCTAGCCTTCTTCCTGTTATGGAATTAAGAAAATAGGTGCTTTTGTCTACAGAGACATATTAAAAAAGGTTGTTGGCTCAGGATAGTTGGGGAGTTTTTGATTAAACACCCACTTTGCTTTGCCCAAGTGCTAGAGCAGTAATTTTTCTATTCTTCTACCTATTAGTAGATAAAAGAGCCCTGCCAGAATGAAACACAAATGTCAGTTGAACATTGTAAACTCTTTCCATCTTTCTTACCTGAGGGAGGATGGATTATAAGAGAATAGAGACAGTACTGAAGGCAATCTCACCCCTGAGGAGCTGCAGCTGAGCTAATAACCAAAGAGTAGAAACAGCCTTGCCCTTAACTGGTCACAGTGTCCAATAAGGATGGGTGGTATAAAAGAGTGGATTATCTGGTTAGGAGGAGAGTTGGAGTCAGCTGGCTGTGCTGTGAGGAGTAAGGGTCAGGTGGTTGTGCAAGGGACAGTAAGGGTTGGTATCTGCTAGGGACAGGCAGGAGTCAGTCGGCCATGTGGAAGAAAGAGGAAAGGAGTCAGTGGAGCTGTCCATGGGAACTCGCAGAGAGAAGGTGTGAAAGTTTTACAGCAGGGTGATGAACTGATGGTGACAGTCAGTTCCCATCCACTGTCAACTGGTGCCAAGCACTGACACTTACCTCCCCTGTCTTGTGAGACTTTCTACTATTAGGATGTTTGCTTTTGGAAGTCTGGTTTAATAGGTGAGTATTGATGCATGCACTGCTACTTATTGAAAGCAAGATCGGTAGAGCTGCCGTCATGAAGTTAAAGGTTCTCATATCTTGATGGATATGAAGTCAATTATTATCACCCAAAAATATATATATTTAAATATTAAATCCAATTCATTCACAAAGATTAGGTAAAAACCCCAAAGTATAACACAAGCAAAAGGTCTTAAAATAAGAACAGGTAATGGGAATAATTTATTTATTTATGATTGTGTCTTTGAATATTCATGAAAAAAACTCCAGGCTTTTGCTCATGTTTCATTTATAAAAGCCAATAGTTGTGTTTTTCTATGACCCTTTACTGTGTCAGGGAATTGTAACATAATCAGTGTTCTGGTCAGAATGCATGGATTTTTGTGCCATAGTACTTGCCAAAAATTCCCAGGTGTGACACTCACAGCAACCTTGAGACAGAACAGGAATATTGATTTCAGCAGTTCACCTAAGTAGCATCAATGGATCCACTTCTAGAGTTTTCTTTCCCTGAAAACAGAGCAACTTATGTAAGTGAAAACCATAAGAAAACTGACATATAAGTTCCCATAGAACTGGGAGCCTAGATTGAATTAATTGATAAACTGGTCCTTACATGTTAATCAGAAAAACATTTTCTGGTATTTATTACATCAGTCCACTCTATTTCCACAGATTCTCTTAACCCTTTTATGTTTAAGTTTTTCAATTTCTCCTTCAATCATAAGTATATTTATTGCACATAGACTTATTTAAAGATCATGTGAGTTACTCATACTGCAAAGTTTGCCAGAAAAATCTTCAGAAACATAAGCTTCTGCTGGTAGTTTCAGGAAAAATAAAATAATGTACAGACTCATGGTTAAGACTTCTTAAACTGAAATAAAGGGAGAGTTGGCTTTTTCACATTTTGCTACTGAATCATTAGGTTGTTTATGAAAGACAAATGAATCTTTGAAACTAGCCAATACTAGGAAATAGAAGTGAGAGTTGAGTGCTTTTTCTGACCCTGGAAGACAACAGAGCTGCTGTCCTGGAAGCTGTCATTCAAAACAGCCTCTCAGCTGTGTGTACCTTGCAGTTTCCTGCACATCCTATAGCTGTATTTATTGATCAAAACCTCTTATCTTTGAATAACTCTTGCGAAATCCCAGAACTGACAAGCCCAACACACTTGGAGACTGGATTATACTCAATTTACAGTTTCAGTACTATTCTTAGAGGCAAGTGACACGTGTTATAAATTTATCCCTGGCCTTCCTCTTTCAACAGAGGGAGCAAGGATGAGTGAACATATTTTCTAATATAGACATTGTGGTATCAATTGGAAGACAAGGAATTTAAATTGCTCTTGGGTATGAAGAAGGACAAGGAAAATAATAGTAACCTGTTGTTTACTTACATCTACTTTGCAGTCCATGATAATTTGCAGCTTTTCCTCTTTTCTTGTTGGTTTGCCAAACTGCTCTTAATTAAACATTACTGTATTTGACTATTTGATGTTTCTTTCTTAATTGTGACTCATATGTCTTTGAACTTTGTCTTATTGGTTTGGAAACTGGTTTCTGTATACTGAGATGATTTTAAATGCAAATGTTGTTCTTGACAATGCTTGTAATTCCTCCCAATATAGTATTTTCTATATTGTTTTGAAATCTATTTTTTGTCTAACTCTCCACACTCTCCAGTCAGTTAGTCAGCACTATAATTATATCAGGTTCTGGAACAGACCTATGCAGAACTTTATTACAGTTTTCTTTTAGTTTAATAGAAAACTTTTGACATCTTCTCTTTGAAATAAGCTCACATTTCAATTTGCACACACATTTTACAGTAATTTCATTACAGCAAATCACCACATTTTTTAAAGCATGTGTTATGTGAGATTGTTAAAAACCTTAATACAGTGAAGTAAATAATTTTCAAGTCTGCTTATGATGAAAAAAAATACCACACTGCTAAACATAATTTTCTTCTCATCAGAAGCAGCTAATACAGGTTTCTCAGTTTCTATTTCTCTAGCTTATAAGGTTGCTAGCAATTTGCTCCAGTTTCTTAAGTGTTGTTCAGCATCTTGGCTATAATTACATACTGTACTTATCCTTAGCTGCCATATGTGTCCTTTGTTCTCCCAATTATCTAATTAACAACACATTCTCCTAAGTTTCTCAGAGCTTGCTGTTGATAGTAAAATATTCTTTCCAGTATGCAATCTTTACTTAAAAGCTTGTGATTCCATTCCAGTTTTAGTATGTCTGGCTTATATGTATTTTTAACATTATTTGTCTATTCTGGTCCATATTTGAATTCTCATTTAGCAATATTAACTGTTCAACTAACATAAAATATTCACAGAATTATAGAATGTCCTGAGTTGGAAGGTACACACTGGCATAATTGAAGTCCAACTCCTGGCCCTACACAGGACACCCCAGGTGTCACACCATGTGTCTGAGAGCATGGTCTATATGCTTCTTGAGCTCTGTCAGGCTTGGTGCTGTGACCATATCCCTAGGGAGCTGTTCCAGTGCCCAGCCACCCTCAGGGGGAAGAAACTTTGTCTAGTATCCACCATAAGCCTCCCTGACACAACCTCAGGCCATTTCCTCAGGTCCTGTCACTGGTGAGCACAAAGAAGAGATCAGTGCCTGACCGTCCTCTTCCCCTATGAGGAAGTTGTAGACTCCAATGATGTTTTCCCTCAGTCTCTTCCATGGTGAACAGCCCAAGAGGCCACAGCTGCTCCTCACATGGCTTCCCCTCAATGCCCTCCACCATCCTCATGGCCGTCCTTTGGACACTCTGACAACTTAATCTCTTTTTTATTTTGTAGTACCCAGAACTGCTCCCAGCACTCGAGCTGAGGCTGCCCCAGTGCAGAGCAGAGCAGGACAATCCCCCCCTTGCCCAGCTGGCCATGCTGTGCCTGATGCCCCCCAGGACAGGGCTGTTCCTCCTGGCTGCCAGGACACTGCTGGATCATGTTCACTGTGTCATTGACCAGGACTCCCAGGTCCCTTTCCATGTCACTGCTTTCCAGGATCTCATTCCCCAGTTTGTACATTCAATTAACAAAATTCACTGTCTGTTAACTGACAGATAAATTTTAACATTTTTGGCAAAAATAGAAACCAAATAATATAATGTTGAGTCTACCACTTGATGTTTATTAATTGCTTTTTACTCCTCTTAAGTAATGGGCTTATTCTTCCTTTTATTGTCTTAATCTTTACATCTTATACGGCTTTGAAAAATACAGAAATTAAGCAATAAAAGATAATTTCAACTAATGCTTATACATGCAAGTATATTTGTATCCTCATGCACTAAAATTTTTCTATCTGTTGAACAACACTTGCAAAAGTCATGTGAGTACACTCCTCTGCAGAAGATAAAGTTGATTAATCATTGTGGGAGAGAAAATAAGCCTTTGTTGCAAATTACACTCTGAAAAGAGAAGTAGTGACAAAATATAAAAAGTTGTGATTTCTCTTCCATTCTTCAAATCTGAGCAGCATTATCTCAGAAAAAAACAAACAAACAAACAAAAAAAAAACCCAGAACATTTTTGGGAAAAGGAACAATTCTTTTCCATTTTAGCTTTACAAAAGGTTGTTTAGTGATAGTAATATATAGTAAGGGGAATAAAGTTGTCTTGAGCAACTGCTCCCCTGCATCACCAAAATAAATCTGGAAGGAAACTATTGGAAAAACAACACCTTCCATATTTTAGAAAAAAACTAGTGACACAAGGAATGTGCTAGAGGGGTTAACCTATTTGGAGCAAGGAGGTGGAAGAATATGATAAGCAGTGTGAATACTACAAGTATTATGAGGAAGAGAAATTATTGTTGACTTATTAGAGCTGTATAAAATCACGGGGTAAAATCCGCTTAAAATATTGTTTCATCTGAGGTGACTTACAGCTTTCAGTGTAAATAAAAATCCCAGAATGTCTAGCTACTGTGCAGAAAACTCAGGTTTACTGCTACAAGCTATTTGTAGTAAAATTAGTTTGGGAGAAAAATGGTCATGGGAATGGGTTTCTAAGCTGTTATCTGAATGTGAACAAAATTATAATATTGAGGTGCATCCAGTGAAATACACAGCAAATGCAGTGCTTCCCAAAAGATATACAAATGTGTTTAAAGGGTTTGTACATGCAGGTGGTGGGGAGCATGTTAAATAAGAACAGAGATTTAACCACAGCCTATGGTTCCTAGTACATCATCCTTTTCTGTGTCTCATGTGTGCCTAATGTAGGCTGATAGATTTCCTTTAGAAGCGGAATTGTTTAGTAAAATGAAGCAAGTTTTACACAGAATGAGGTGTTCTCAATATTGAAAGAATTTTGCTGAATATGTAATGTAAAGAAGTGAACAAATACATCCTGTACTAATGTAGAAACTTACAGCTGACTTTTATTTTTGAAATCAAGTATGCCATGTGCTTTATCCAATTTGATTTTGTCTGTCATTGAGTGTTTGAAATTAGTGTGTTGCCTTGGCC
Organism: Lonchura striata; assembly: GCF_050655825.1. NCBI lineage: Eukaryota > Metazoa > Chordata > Aves > Passeriformes > Estrildidae > Lonchura > Lonchura striata. The sequence goes on along the minus strand of NC_140704.1, from coordinate 19,856,128 downwards.
CTGTTTTGCAGTTATCAATTTTTTTTTTTTTTTTTTTGTGATCTTTGAACACATGTTCAATGGGAATTTAATCTTCCAGCTTTATAATATATCAGAATGGCCTTGGTAAAAAAAGAGCAGTAATTTTCTGCACATCACAAATAATTTCAATGTTCTTCTGCTGGCTCACAGCCTATCAAGCAGTAGACAACACTTTTCTCCTCTCTTTTATATTATAAAACAGCAAAAATATAACTGTCCATGTATATCGTATTGATAACATTTCACATGCCTATCATAACCCTTTTTATTAATCTCCTGTAAGATATTGTTTTTATACTTTCAATTTCTCATCATACAAGAGACTTTCCATTTCTCTTATCCTGCTTTGCATCTTTTTCTGAACTGCCACTAATTCTGTAATAGCCTTTGTGGAAATGGTATGATAAATACTTTGCAGCTTCCTAAAAGTAGTCTCAATATTGATATTTTTAATGATAAGTCTGTCTGTATGTATAGCTTATATTAACTTATCCTGTGGGTTTTTCTTGTCTTTTTAGTTTTGCTCTGTTTTGCAACTGCTTCTTGAAAAGGTTTTGTGTGGGTATATAAAGTTCAAATTTCCGCTGCCTTTATGCCTCAGTATGCTCCAAGTGGGATCATGACCAGAAGCAGAGTGAGCATGAGATACTTTTGTCAGATTATTGAACCAAAAGGGCTTGCAGTGCTTGCATAAAGACAGTCTTACCATACCTTCTTCCTGTTACCCTTAGGAGGTTGAATTAAAATGGGAGGATTAAGGTAACTCGGGTCATGAGTAAAAGTTGTTAGATTGTACTCTGTGTGCTTGCTTTACAGATTAAAAAAATAAAAAACTGTTTTTAGCACAATTGATTGGGTAATTTTGGTAGACCCAAACTTCAGTTCTAAGACAATTAAATCTAATTAAATACACAACAATAATATAAGCAGTTATTTATGAAAAAGAAGCTTATGTGGAGAACACCATGGAAACATATTGTTAAATTCAGCAATAACATGGCTTAATTTACATATTAATTGACATTAATTCTGCCAATTCAACTCCTGATAAATATATTATTAGTCTGTTTAGTCACAGTAAATATGTGTTGTTTTCCCTCTCTTCAATGGACCTCAGTGCAAAGATTGTAAATGAATATGAGAAGCTGTATTTTTTCACATAGAGTAATTTTGTATATAGTGGTTGTTTGTCTGGGAGATGAAAAGATGGATAAAAAACGGCCTCAACTCCTGAAGGAAAAAAAATTATCTTTATAACATTGTTTTCTACATTTTACAGGAGGAGCATCTCTTGTGGGAAACCAGCATCTTGACTAAGAAGGAATTTGTCAAAGTGAATATACAGCTACCAATAGGGCTAGAAAATACAAAGGTATGAATGAAAAAGGCATGTGCTCAATTTTTGAAGATCCTTTACTTCATTGTTTTAGGAAGCCTAAAAATTAGTTAAAATTGTGTGTATATTGAATGTCTTGCTTTTTTTTTTATTGCTTCAGTATGAGTGAATTTCTGTCTGTAGCTCAAGAAAACATCTACAAACATCTACAAACATGACGTACAGATGCTGCTGCACTTGAATAATATGCAAGAAAATGAATACAAATCTCATCTGATTCTAATTAGTCATCTGAGTCCAACTCAGGAATTACCAAGGAAGATACCTTTTCTTTGAAATTTCAGCTACTTAATTTTTATATTAATTTACACATTACCATTTTAAGTGACTTTCCATTTACAGGTTTGTTTTGGGGGTTTTTTTTGTAGTTCTGTAAATAACCACCATATTTTACTGTTTCAGCAATCAGCTGAAAATATAATCTCTATGAAAGGACAAAAACTAAGCCTACTGCAGGAATTGATGTTTTGACAGATGTTAGAATTAATGCATTTCAGTAAGCTAATAGTTTCTAAGGGTGTGTTGTTGCCTGTCTCTCCTTTTCCCACAGGGCGACTTTGAATAAAAAAGTAGATGTGTAATTAAGTTATCTGTAGTATCTAAAAATAATTAAACATCTGCTTTCATGTGCACGACTTTACAAGTTCCGCTTTCACAACTTTGGTTTCTTTCACTTTCATCACTTTTGCTTTCACTTTCACTTCCACTACTTCTACTTTCTCTTCCACCACTTTATCTTTCACTTTTGTTTTCACTACTTTCACTTTCGTTTTCACTTATTTAGCTTTCACTTTTGCTTTCAAAGCATTCACTTTCACTTTCATTTTCAATATTTTCACTTTCGCTTTTACAACTTCTGCTTTCACTTTCACCACTTAGACCACTTTCACCATTTTCACGACATTCACATCCTAAGGTTCACAACTGTCACTTTCGATTTCATTGCTTTCACTTTCACTACTTTCCATTTCACTTTCACCACTTTCACTTTCACTACTTTTGCTTTAACTTTTGCTTTCAATCCACGTTCATTTTCACTTTGCTTTCACTTTGACTTTTATTACTCTCACTTTTGCTCCCACAACTTTCACTTTCACAGCTTTCACTTTCAGAAATTTCACTTTCGTTTTCACCTTTTTTGGTTTGATGTTCACAGCTTTCACTTTCACAATCATGACTTTTACTTCCATTTCCACATCTTGTGATTTCGCTTTCCCTTTGACTACTTTCACTTTTGGTTTCACCACTTTCACTACTTTCACTTTCGGTTTCACCACTTTCACTTTCTGTTTCACCGCTTTCACTTTTGGTTTCACTATTTAACTTTCAGTTTCATGAATTTAGTTTTCACTTTCTCCACTTCCTCCTCTTTCAGGCCTTTCATATTCCCAACTGTCACAGCTTGAGCATTTACTTTTGCTTTCACTGCTTTTGCTTTCACTGTTTTCGCTTTCACTACTTTTGCAGTAATTTTCACTTTCATCACTTTCACTTTCGATTTTGCTACTTTCGTTTTCAGTTTCAATTCTTTTGCTTGCACTTTCAGATTCTGTTCTTTCACTTTCAGTTTCAATTGTTTTGCTTTCACTTTGTTTCACTACTTTCGCTTTATGTTTCACTACTTCCATTTTCGATTTCACTAATTTTGCTTTCAATTTCACAAAATTAGTTTTCACTTTTTGCCCTCCCACCTCTTTCAAGCCTTTCATATTCCCAAATGTCACAGCTTTAGCGTTTACTTTTGCTTTCACTGCTTTTGCTTTCACTACTATCACATTCATTTTCACTTTCATTGCTTTCACTTTCGATTTTGCTACTTTCACTTTCAGTTTCAATTATTTTGATTTCACTTTCTGTTTCACTAATTTCATTTTTGGTTTCAATTCTTTTGCTTTCACTTTCGGTTTCACCACTTTCACTTTCTGTTTCACTACTTTTGCTTTCAGTTTCACAAATTTAGCTTTCACTTTCTCCACTTCCTCCTCTTTCAAGCCTTTTATATTCCCAACTGTCACAGCTTTAGCATTTACTTTTGCTTTCACTGCTTTTACTTTCACTGTTTTACTTTTCACTACTTCTGCAGAAATTTTGACTTTCATTACTGTCACTTTCACTTTCGATTTTGCTACTTTCACTTTCGGTTCCACTACTTTCACTTTCAGTTTCATTATGTTCACTTTCTGTAATTTCACTTTTGGTTCCACTATTTTCACTTTTTGTTTCAGTGCTCTCACTTTTGGTTTCACTACTTTTGCTTTCAGTTTCACAAATTTAGTTTTCACTTTCTCCACTTCCTCCTCTTTCAAGCCTTTCCTATTCCCAACTCTCACAGCTTGAGCATTTAGTTTTGCTTTCACTGCTTTTGCTTTTACTGTTTTAGCTTTCACTGCTTTTGAAGTAATTTTCACTTTCATTACTTTCGGTTTTGCTAGTTTCTCTTTCGGTTTCACCACTTTTGCTTTCAGTTTCACTACTTTCACTTTCGGTTTCAGTTCTTTTGCCTTCTCTTTCAGTTTCACGACTTTCCCTTTCCGTTTCACTACTTCCATTTTCAATTTCACTGCTTTCAGTTTCGGTTTCACTACTTTCACCTTCTCTTTCACTGTTTTCACTTTCTGTTTCACTACTTTAACTTTCTGTTTCAGTTATTTTGCTTTCACTTTCGCTTTCACTACTTTTGCTTTTGGTTTCACTGTTTTGCTTTCATTTTTGCAAATTTAGTTTTCACTTTTTCCACTTCCTCCTCTTTCAAGCCTTTTATATTCCCAACTGTCATAGCTTTAGCATTTACTTTTGCTTTCACTGCTTTTGCTTTCACTTCTTTTGCTTCCACTACTTTCGCATTCTTTTTCACTTTCATTGCTTTCACTTTCACTCTATTGGTTTCACTTTTGATTTTGCTACTTTCCCTTTTGGTTTCAATTCTTTTGCTTTCACTTTCACTTTCAGTACTTTAACTTTTGGTTTCACTACTTTTGCTTTCAGTTTCACTACTTTCAGTTTTTGTTTCAATTCTTTTGCTTTCACGTTCAGTTTTGCAGCTTTCACTTTCGTTTCAACTACTTTCACTTTTCTCCCACTTCTTTCAGTTTCACAGTTTTCACTTTTGCTTTTGCTCTCCCTACTTTCATTTTCAATTTTGTTTCTTTACTTTTCTTGCTTTCACTTTCGCTTCCACAGCCTACATATTCATTTTTGGTTTCACTACTTTCACTTGCACTGTCACTTTTTCGCTTTCACAGCTTTCACTTTTACTTTAGTATTCACAACTTTCGTTTTCACTGCTTTCACTTTCACTTTTGTCATCATTACTTTCGCTTTTGTTTTCAGTTTTTGCTTTCACAGCTTTCATTTTCTTTTTCACAACTTTCACTTTCACACTTTCATTTTAATCTCTTTTGCTTTCACTTTCACCGCTTTCACCGCTTTTGAAACGAGGATGAAAAATTAAAGCTACAATTTTAATAAAGATTTGTAGGGAATGGTATGTTTATTTACAGCACTGTGGATGCATGTGGGGATATTTTTTTTTAAATGGATATGTGCACTTTTGAGAACTCTTGATCTTTATGTTTTTGGGTAATTTTTATATATGTAGAATTTTATAATAGATTCATGTATGTTTATTTTGTTGATTTTGTGTTACACTTACCGCTTGTTACACTTCTACTTAGTTTTTTTTAGAAAGTACAGAAAGAACTCTTGGGTTATTTGCTTTGTCTGTTTTAAGATTTGAGGAGTCTTTCTTATCTCTTCCTTAGCTAGGACAATTTTGCTAGTGCTGTAGTTATTAGACTAAACAACATATTTTACCTATGTTAATAAGCTCGAAGAGGTACATTTTACTTAAATCAAAATGGATTTTTACTTTGTTAAGTTTTTACTCTGTTTCAGTTTCATCCCTTTCACCACTTCCACCACTTTCACCACTGCCACAACTTTCAGCACTTTCACCACTTTCATCACTTTCAACACTTCTACGTTCCCAACTTTCACAATTTTTGCTTTCACTTTCACTTCTTTTGCTTTCATAATTTTTGCTTTCCCTTTCACTACTTTCCAACTTTTGCTTTCACTACTTCTGCTTTCAATTTCACTTCTTTCTCTTTCTGCTTTTCTTTCACTACTTTCTTTCACTACTTTCACTTTTACTACTTTCACTTTCATTTTCACAGCTTTTGCTTTCACAACCATTACTTTTACTTTCACGCCTTTCGCTTTCACTTTTGCTACTTTCACTACTTTCACTTTCAATTTCACCACTACCACTTTCAGCAGTTTCAATACTTTCAGCACTTTCAAAACTTTCACTTTTGCTTTCACGACTTTGGCTTTCACTTTCACAACTTTCACAACTTTCACTTTCACCTTCACTACTTTCACTTTCTCTACTTTTGTTTTGACTTTCGCCACTTTCATTTTCACAACTTTTGCTTTCACCACTTTCACTTTCACCTCTCTTTTAAATGGTGAAACAGTTTTCAGTTGTTAAGCTCTGCTATTCCAACTGGTATCTGAGGACATTCCCCAGCCCAATTTACACACCTGTAACTGGAAATTTTCTCTTGGAGATCTGCAAAATGAGGTTTTGAAGACAGTTCAGAAAGGAAGATGGAGTCTTTAGGATCTTAAAATTCAGGACACCTTTCTAAAGCACAGGGACATTACTCTAAAGGTTTATGAGACTGGTAGTTTTTCTTTAAAATAGTCTTTTTTTCTTTTTAACTTCACTCTTGGAATTCATCAAACTTCAGCTTAAAATTTTCCATAATTTCAGCCCAAGACAGCCATAAAAAAATTCAGGTTCTGGTCTGAAATTTATCACAGTTTTGCAATGGAAATTACGAAGTACTTTTTGCCTCTAAAACTGTATTGTGTAAATAAAAATCAGTTTTCCTCCACTGTTAATGCAAGTATTTTAATTGTAACAATTGTCAGCTTGTGTTTAAAGGAACACTCCAGAGTAGGGCAGGCTTCATCTGCCTGAATAGCATCCAGCTCTTGGATACTGCACAATCAGAGCCAGCAGGTTCCTGCTCCTTGGAAGAATCCCCCTGCAGGGCTGGGCAGCTCAAGGCCCCTGGATCAGCCTGTGACTCTCACCCGGACTGCCCTGATGGCAGCGATGAGGACCCAGCCAGCTTCTGTGAGTGAATCCCATTTCTTTAGAGGGCCAGCCTGCTGAGGAGTGCAGGGAAACCTAAATGCTTCAATTCAACCAATCACTAGAAAAAAAATTTGAAATTTATATGGCTTCTTTTCCCCAGAATATTTAATGACATACAGGTCAAAAGAATTGTTCATTGCATTTTCTTCTTTCCGTTGCTTTGTGTTCCTCTGTCTGGCCTCATTATCATGTTTTAGATACAGCTAGTAATTTGTTTAATAATATGCTGAAATACAACATTTACTGTATTTTTGCTTAAATATATTCCCTGTGTATGACTTCTATAAACCTAATTTGCAAGGGAGTGAAATCTGCATTGGGATTTGTTCTCTAAACAGTTTTCTACAGTTTTTTAGAGCGTTTGTGAATTACTGTCAGAAAATTTATTAAATGAAATTATATTTGCACTATGATACAAATCACCACAAAAATGTAGTCCGGAAGCTACATTTTCATTATATTTGCAGCTGAAGGTAAGTTTGTTTAGAAGCCACAGTTTCTTGTGTACAATGAAGAGTAAAAAGAAAAAAATTAAAATTACTGAAAAATGTCTGTAATAATTCTGAATTTTAGACCTCTATGTGAAAATGTCTTTACGGACCCTATCATTTCTAAAATTAATATTATAGGGCATGCATAAGTATGTATGTTTGCCTGTGGTAGTAATACTTAAATATGTGTTTAACATAAAAAAATGTGTACATATTTAAGATACTGGTGATGATATATATTGCTACTGGGATGTGCCAATTAAATTTTTGTGTATTGCTCAAGGTAGCAGGATTAAAAACACTGATAATGTTTTATTTTCTAATTCCTTGGTGAGACTTCAGGAAATATTTGTGACTGCAAGCCATCTTTTTAACTCACAATATGAATACTGAATTTTTTTCAATTACTTAAATAACCATGTGGGAACTATCTCTGAAACAACTAATATGTGCATATGCTGAAATAACATTTTAAATAGAAAGTACATACTGTTTTATCTCTGGGTAGAATCTAAGCAAACATTAAAGTCTGTAAGGGTTCCCTCTCCGAGAACTCCTTTTGATTTTTACAAGGCTTGACCCTCTGCTGCTAACTCTGTATCTGTCCGGCATCCACTGGTAGGAGTATGGAGAGTCCTTGTAAGGTCTTTTGGAGGAATGGAGTGAAAGTTAATTGTATTTTCAAAGCTGGACTTTATTTCTCAGCAATTCAATGACCCCACTTCATAACAATGAAAGAGAATTGTGGTGTAGAGCAACTGGAAATAAAAAAGAATAATTTTTAGATTTCAAAAGATGATGAAAAATAATTGTCATAGTTGAAGGGAGCTTTTAATCATACTACACATGGTGAAAATTAAGATAACTCCAAACATTTAAAGGGTTATGCCTCAGACATTGATGCTAGGTAACCCAAAAGATTACAAATTACCTAGATCTAGTCAGGATTTCAAAGATAACAGTAGAATTTTTGGGAATATTTCTTCCATTATGGTGATGCTGATGGGTCAGAAAAAAATTGAGATTTGGCACAAAATGACCTGATGGCCATAACATTGTCCTTTGTGGAATCTCCAGAGTTAGGATGCTTGGACAAGGAATGATGAAAGCCACAACCAGTCGCAAATGTTCTTCAATAGCTCTGTGTAGTGCTCCATTCTCTGCTGCTGCTTCTGCAATTAACTTTGGTTTTTCTGTGGAATTGGGCATTGTTTGCTTAACTATGTGTTGAAATATTCACAGTTTGAAGAGGTATCATTTCATTGGAGTGCACAAAAGTACATTCATCCTCCAAAAAGAGGGTGGAAAAAGGTTCTTTTGTGAAGTATAAGTACCAATAGTAGTTGCTTATTTCTCTGACTACTGGCTGAGAAGAAAAGAGCACACAAAAGTGTGTGATCTTTACAATAGCAATAATTATTGTTAAAGTTGACCCATTTTAATGGATAATATTGTCTTGCATGCTTCCCACACTCCTTTTCAGGAAAGAGGGCCCTAATGGAATATAGCTACTCAGCATTTTGGTCAGCTTAGAAGATTAATATTTTAGACACTTTCCACTGTATTGAGAAAAAAAGGTGTAAAAAAAAAAGTTCTTATTTATTTTTATTCTTTGTTCTTTTATTCACATTATATCAATTTTCCACAAGATCTTAATATTCTCCTCCATGATGTTTAGAGTTCACTATATTCATTCATATTGATTTTCAGTAAAATTTCCTATCTGGTACAACAATGTACCAGATTTAGCCTTTATTAGGTCTTGTAGCATCTATCCTTGGACATATTGTCAGTAGCTTCCTTTGTTCAAGTGTTCTCAGGTACTGAAAGAGCTGACAGGTCCCCTACTGCACAAAAACAATGGCAGACAGCTGTTACTTAATGTGAAGGATTCCTCTCCTTTAGGAGTTTCTTTATTTCATTATAATAAAGAATTTAAAAATAATGTTTCTCTTTTGTCATGTTGATTTGTCATGAATAGTATTATAATAACAGATTTTATTACAAGAACAAACACATAAACATTTTGCAGTGCTTCCTAATATTTGGTATAATCTATGCTCATTGTATATATATATTTCTTTATTTATTTTTAAGTCTATGAAATTTAAAAGTCTCAAGAATTAGGAAATTGTCTAGGAAACACGCATATGAGTAACCATCTTTGAATTGTTAAAATCTATGAATCTAATGGAGTGACAAGTTATGAAAGTACAGATTTTACTATTAAATTCTACATTTTCATTATGTCTTTTCTGAAACCTCTTACTTGTGATCCCTCCTAAATTTTTTATTTCAGTGAATGATAGCAAGTTATGAAAACCTAGTTAATATATTCAAACAGAAAGTGAGAAGCAAAACTTGGATAATTTAAAGGACTATAAAGATCCCTTTCATGCTGATGCCTTTTCTTTATTTCCCACCCAATATAAAGGAAGTTTTGTACTAAATACTGTGTCAAATAACTAATATTTAAATACTATACTTATTATTATTTTACATTATTTATGTCACCTTCACAACACTTATAAACCCATGAATACAGCTTGTAAACAAGTCTAGGAAGCACTTGCTATTTTCAAGTAGTATCACATTTTGATGGAATAGTCTTTCTAGAAACTACCTGCTCATCAGCATCCATGTAAATTCAAAATTATTGTGGGGTGGGGTCATCCAATAGGTATTTCTGAAAGAGGATCACTTCCATTTATCTTAATTAGAAGCTTTTTTAAAACAGCCATCTTTACTGCTTCTGCATTTAATTTAACACTTCTAGTATTATCTTAAATAGTCTCAGCTTTTCATAGGATTTGTATAATTTATTAATATGGAATATGTAGAATGAAGGAAACCTGTATAATTTTAAAGCTGTGTAGTTTTTACATAATTTCATTTATAGTATAGCAATTTACAATTGCAAATCCTTGAAACCTTCCACAGCAGGTGAGCAGAGACACAAATATTTTTATTACCATTCAACATTAAAGTGGAAAGAGCACTTTTTAGTCTGAAACATTTGTTTTACTAAACAGTTGTGCATTTCCTGTGATGCTGATTTTGCCTGAAAGTGTCGGTACCTGTTCATTGATATGGTATGTGCATGGGGAGAACAAGGAGCTACATCAATGCTATTTTCACAGACTTCACTTCTGAGCAGCACTGTGTAGCACTGACTGCCTTTGTGTTTCACAAGAGCAGCTCCAAGCATATGTGACCTCTGCAGAGCTCTCTTAACCCTAAGCAAGGGAGCTGAGTCTTTTCAGAAGGGTTTGAGGCCATCTCACCTATGAGAGTTATGAGTCATCTGCCTAATGACTTATGAAATGAGGAAGTTCAGGCTGGATGATCTGTGGCCGTCTGTGACATTTCTGTACAAAACTTTTAACAAATTCTGGGTAAATAAAATTAATCACAAACTGAAAGGGAAAGTCCACAGACACTCAGAAAGAAGGTATATGTGTAATCCTTCATTTCATGGGATGACATAAAATGTTAGCCAGAAATGACAAAATATTAATCGCAAAGAGGCTCTTTGGTTTCTGTTTATAATGATAGTTATTACCTCAAATTCCAAAGACACTTAGGTGTTGCCATATGGAATGAGGGAAGCACCCTCCTCATTCTGTACTGTTGTTCAGGGAAATACCAGCCTGGTGGAGAGACCAGCTGAATGTCCCCATTTGTGTTCATTTGGTTGAGCTCTCAGAGCAGGATTGAAAACTTTTATGCAGTTGCAGGCTAGCAAAGCTGAAGCAGTATGACTTGGCTGGTAACCCAGCCTAGTTAACAGAACTGCTGTGTTTTACCCCTGGAGGATCAGGAGGAGATGGGATAAATAAAGTAAACTAGTCAAAGAAAAAAAAAAAACATTCCCATTTAACCTCTCTGTGCTCTGGAAACATGTTTTGTTTTGTTCTGTTTGTTTTTGTTTTATTTTGCTGTTTGTTTGTTGTTGGTTTTTTTTTTTTTCTTTTTAATATATTGGAATGGTTTTCTATTAATTGAAAAACCTTTTCAGTGTATTTTATGGCTTCATTAACCTACACTTATTCTTGAAACTCAAAAAGGTTTTGGGGAACAAATTTTTTTTCCTGGCCTCATCACTGGATTTTGTAGAAATGGTGTAATAATTTACTTTTTCACTAGTTAAGATATATTGATGTATTCACATGGGTTAAAAAAAATCAAATTTGACATACTGTTAAAATGGAAGCAAGTTTTTGTTTCCTTTCTATTTTCATTTCTGTTTTGCTGAATTATAAAGATAACAGTCTGAAATAGAAAACTGGCTAATTTTCCATTCAAAATGTCAAAAAACCTATCTTCACTTTGAATCCATTGAAATCTTCCTAGTGAAATATAAAACATAAGCTCTGGTGCTGAGAATTCCAATAGAAAGGGACATAATATATCAGTAAATAGTTTTATGTCAAACTTAACTGCAGCATGACTACTCAAAAACAATAGGCTGTGCAGTCACTTATTTTCCTACTATGGATAGTGAAAGATTATCTATAATCCAGAAGGTTCAGGAAAAAATGTTGAATATTTGATAGGCACACTTCTTAATTTTTTTTAATGTTTGAGGAACGAAAAAACACACTGAAAAACTGTCTTACTTGGATTTGGGTTTTAACCAAAGCACAGAACTTTTCTTTCAAGCTTGATTAAACATTTACAAACACCCCCTTGAGTTTTTAGAATTAAATAGGGATCAGATTTGACTGTTAATTTGGACAAATGCATTTCACTCACAGTTGACAGCAAGCTGTTCTATAACATATTTACAATTTTAAATTTAAGTATCACTTCCAGACACTACATAGGGGGAACACTTGAGTTTGGTAACTGACTGTGGTCAGTGTTTCTGCATAATTGGGTGCTTTTTTAGAGCTTTAAATTTCAAGTGAAAGGTGTAATAAAAAAACATTTAGCATCTAAAGTGTGGTGAGCATTACCATATTCTATTCCTCTCCACCACCCAAAAGGAAAAAAACAGCCATCATCATCATCAAAAAACTAAACCCAACCATGGACATCAACAAAAAAAAAACAACCCCGAAGTGCATCAACATGAATGTTCTTCATACCTCTATAATTCTGTTCAGACTTGAATAAAGTTTGAAAAAAATGACTGCACAAAACCAATTTCATTTGGGATTGTGTTTTGGTGTGTGTACATCTCTTTTTTTCCCCCTATATATATATTCAGCTTATATATTCAGCCTAAAAATGGATGTGTATACATTTCTTTCTATATCTATAGGGTTAGAAAAAATTGTACTACAGGCTACCAATGTAAGAAATGCTGATTTCACCACACCTCTCTTCCTGTTGGACATGATGAGTGATGAGCTCTAATCACAAAAAAGCTGTTCTTTTTATCAGCATAACAAATCTTCTTGACGTCCCAAATGCCTTCAGAAAAAAAATAATTTAAAAAATGTTTCCATGCTAAATATATTTTAGAGCTGTAGAATAATAGTTATTAGTACTATTTTGATCTTAGTTTAATATTTAAACCATTATTTTAACTTGTTTTCTTTGGTATGCCTATAGGGTAATTTATGGATGTCTTTTTGGGTATTACTGTGAAGATACTGCAGTCAGCTGTTTATGCAGAAGACATTTTGTGGGGTTTAGGGAGACCAGGAGAAAGAGATATTTAAGCAAAGAATGTTTGCCTTTTTGTGTCACATTGATTCTCTCAAGACTGCTTAGCTAAGGAAAGCAAAATGCCTATATATAGTATTAATTACTAAAACAGCTTAGTCTTGGATATCTATTAGCATATTCAACCATAATGTACTAGCAATTGAAGTCTAATTAAAAAGATACCTTGTAAAAGCATGAAAATTTAATCAAATAAGTTAACCAAGTTTCATTTTAAACTATATATACTGTACTAAACAGAAAATTATGGACCATCAAATTTTAATGTATATGGTGAAGCCAGATAAGAGACACTGATATTTGTGGTTTATTTTGTACCTTAAGATTTAACTGCTCAAATAACCTCTATATTCTTGGAAACTTTTGCTATTTAGCTTTGCTACAATGGTGCTTAAAGAAAGATGCATTTAATTTTGGTTTTTTACAATCTCAAAATTGGAGTCATATGTATGATCGTGCCTGAGGCTGATATGGTCAGATAAATGTACTGTGGGAGCAGAAAGTCACAAATACAGTTCTAAAATAATGGTTGTAATTGCAAAAAGTGACCCCAGGAGTTAAGTGTAGTGCCTTGGGAAGCTGTTCTGGACCAGAAAAGAAAACTCTGAGTATAAAACTTTCCTATCCAAATACTTATTTGTACTCAATCAATGTAGAAGTGTGTGAAAATTTTATACAATTTAAATTGGTCTAATCCATACCAACTGAGAAAATGGTCTTTTACTTTGCAATAAAAGTTTCTAGGCAATCTGAATAATTGATAGGTTTAAATCTCATTTTCAAAAAAAATTAAATGAAAGCTTAATTAATCTTTGCTTTCCATATATTTTAAGCCCTAAATGCATTTGATTTTTCTCACATGTTCATAACTAAATTACTGGTGTAATTCTTCTTTAAAAAAATATTTAATGTTATTTTTATAATAGCTCACCAACCTATGTACAGGTCTTTACTATGGTTATTCTCTTACAGGTAGTTTGTTTCATGGTTCTGAGTTTGATTAAGAAAGGGAGGGCCTGCCCAGCCTGTTACCTGTATTCTTGAACTAGTTATTCCTCTGAATAACCTGAAAAACATTTTTGCTTCTTCAACACTCTAAGTACATCTAAGTATAAAAGCCAGTCAGAGTTGTGGCATTAAACTGTTGCATCAAGTTCAGCTTATTGATCCCTTGTTGCTGATGTTCTTACCACAGCTAATTACACCTTGTGTGATTTTGAGACTGACCTCTGTGGATGGAAGCCACTGAGCAAAGGTGATGCTGACTGGAACATAATGAAAGGACAGGCTCCCCGTGACAGAGAAATCCCTGGCAGAGGTCATACAAATAATATGGAGCATGGTGAGGCTTCTTATTTTTCTCATTCTGTCATGAAAATTCCTACTTGTAAATGGTCACAGGCTTTGAAATGGATGCCACATATTATTCTGTAACATATTACCTGTAAATAACACAGGTAGTATGTTACAGAAAGTCAGTCTTTTGGAGATAATATTTTTTAGCTGTGATCTAGTTACTATGTCTTTGTAACCATTATTTTTGGCTGGCATAATCACTGAGGTATGAGACTTAATGCAGTTTTTTTGAGATACTGATCTTTGAACTGACAGCTGACTTTGTGTATATCATAACCATTGCTTGCCCAATATTCACATAGGGGCCATTTTTGGAAGCATTATTTGGACAAATAGCTTTTTGTATATTAAAATTAAATTAATCTATATTGTCTGGAAAAATATAGAGTAAGTATAATTTCCTTTAAAGAGTTGTCCTTCCTTCAGCCTATATTTGCCATACAATGTATTCAGCTGAAAAAACATTTTATTCCAGAAGAGGACTGTTAAAAATACTTTTACAAAGTGAAAATTATATTACATTACCCAATCCATAAAAATAAAACTGCCAAGCATGGTTTTCAATATCAAATAATATTGACAAGTATTCTGTGTCTTTAATTTTATTAAAATGTATCTATCATACTGCTTCCAGTGGAGATAAGATTAAAATCTGTCTTACAGTCCAGAGCCCATTTAATTATTTATGTTTATTATCTGTGACCAGACCTCCACACTTCTCTTTCATATTCATGTTAAAGAAATATGCCATGTTAAGTATTCCACCTCAAGCTTTCAAAGGTATAGAAACTCCAGGATTAAAATTCACCTGAGCAAACAGTAGTGGGTGAAGTATGTATGTGCATGCTATGGAATGATTCTAAATGATCAGTCATATTTTATCCACTGGTCCTCATGTGATGAAGTGCACCCAAGTTGCTACTCACTTTTCTCAGCAGCTGTTTGATATTTCATTTTATTTTCTCTGTATAGTGGGACTGGGTCTGCATTACTGCACTTTATGTAAGCACTGCTGTGTTACAGGTTTCCAACTCTCAAAGCTCCAGAAGGGTGCACTGATCTGCCTGTGTCTGTCTCTGCTATAGGTGCTGGTGAGATCTGAGGGGCAGTGTGTCAGAAGGAAGGCTGCTGGCAGCCTGAGTATCGTATTAAAATCACCTATATGGAGCCATGTGTTGCTTCACTTAAGTTGCATTGATACCTGAATTTTTACAAGTTTGTTTCAGTGTTGCTGCAGGTTGAAGCCTCAAGCAGATTTGGAGGTTACTATGCCCTACCTCTCAAGCCCAGTAATGTTGCATTCTCTGTATAAATTAGCTGAAAAGGTATTTGTGAGGTGGTTTTGTACCAATCTATCATTGTGTCCACCACAGCCAGAACTTCAGAATTAGGATTCCAGAATCTGAGCAAGTTTTTGCCAATATTAAATCACCATCCTGCAGGTTGCAACTGTTCATTTTAGTACACAAAGTGGTCATCTCTCTTCTCTCCTGGGGAGGGCAGTAGCAAATTTTGATTAATGAAGTTCTTAACAAGGCTACAGTAGAGCCTGAGCTGCAAATTAAAGAGGGTCCTTTGAAGTACCCTTGCATTCCAATGAGGGGAGCTTCCCTCATGCTGTGGAATGCAGCATTCCTGTTTGTACAGGAACCTGGAATGGCCCCCTCTTTGTGCCAGCCTTGCTAAAGCAATGCCATTATTCACATGCGGCTGGACCTAACCCTTGGCTTCATTACAGATCCATGGGAAGTAAGTGGCTAAGGAGTATGAGTGTGGCAGCACAATAGCTGGTTTTCCAAGATGTAAGGAAATATGTGTAATATAAATGCTCAAAAAAGACTGAGCCTTTAGTGTTGTTTTGCATAGACTTTCATGAAAAAGTCTCAGTATTCAGCAAAGGCAGCACTGACGGCATTCAAAATATGCTGCTTTAGGGCCCCTTGAAAATGTTTATCCTTCCCTACCTTTGTCTGAAGCACATCTGCTGTAGTTCAAATCCAAATGCAGTGCATTTGCCAGAGTTCAGATTAGATCTTTAATTAAGCTTTCATCCCCACTAGCACAGACAACAATGTCAAGTCTGTGGACCCCATGAGAAAATACAGCTTATTCCATTGGCTCCCGTGGTCTGCAACATTGTTAGCATGCTTAAAAGTGGCTGGGCTGTGCTGAGAGTGAATACTGTACCCTAAAGGAAATAATTTCTGGTTTAAATTCTGTTTGAAACATTATTTAAGCCAATTAAAATGTGTCCTTTAGGGATCTTGGCTGAAGTCTCTGTTGCTTGATCTCCAGGGTGCTCTGTGTTGCTGCTCCTCTGCTCTCCCCAGTCCATGCAGAGAGTGGATGGGCAATGTGTGAAGGTGATGGGCAATACTTGTAGTGTTTCAAGGCTGGAGATCTTAAGGTTTTTGCTTGAAGAGAGCAGATTAAAAAATACGTCCAGTGGATCTGCACAGTACTGCTCTCAGAGAAGCAACACCTGAGCTGCCTTTGAGGGGCTCCGTAGTCACTGAGGTTTATGTGCTCATAGGCACCATGACAGGGTAGTCTTAGCAATGGCTGCCCAAAAAACCTTATTTCCTTCTCCCTCTCTCCTTGTCTTTGGAATCAGTCATGATGATTTTACAAGAAGGAAGAGCCAATAGCATTTAGCAATTCTGTTTTGTCTTTACCCACATAGACATTGTCGCAATCTGTTACAGCACCCTCATTATCTACAGAGACTGAACTGATGGCAAAGCAGTTTAGATTGTTTTGATCAATGAATAAGCTTTATGTGTCTCATGAAGTATATAGTTACCTCTCTGGGGTAGCCATTTGCCATTGGAGCATGACATATTTCTCATACTTTAAAATAAATATTTTTATAGGAGCGTTCATTTACTTCAGTGGATCACACCAGAGGAACACAAAGATGGCCATGTCTCACCTGGGAAGCCCTTTCCTTGTCAAGCTTACCCCTGGGCTCTCCTGCTGCCAGGTAACAGTTTGATATGAACTGTCCCCATCTTGGTGACCTATCCCTCAGCTGATGCAGGTCAGGTATTCCTGCTCTAAGTGTTGCTGCTGACGGTTCTGTTTCAATACCAGTGGGAGGAGTTACAGACTGCTTTGGGAGGACAGAGAAGGCAATTTTTGTTGTTTTGCTACCAAATTTTTATATCTGATTATTACTATTCTTTTTCAAAGCACCCAGCAGGTAACTCAGATTTCAGGACATACTCCATTTTTTTGTGTGCTTCGGCAAAGGTATCTGGACAATAATAGCAGGGCTCTATCAAATAGCCACTCTGTTGTCTGCAGACAGGAAAGTCACATAACCAGGCTTCCATATGGTTTCAAGTCACTGTACACATCAGCTGTGGTTGGTGTGACCAGAGAACTAGCTGCCATATTCCAGACATGCACTAAATTTTAGGTTATGGTTTGACAAGGATGCTTTTGAAGCTGATCAGTGCAGTACTTGGGCATTACTTTGAAATGTGGGTTTTTTTGTCAGATGTCTTGTGGCTCTGCAGAGGAATGCAAAAGCAAACAGCCAGGATAGTGGTTGAACTGAAAAACTAGAAAGGTACCAGGAAAAAAAATTAATCAGGAGGGACAAAAAATAGAAAAATATTAGATGAAAACTGAAAATGCACTTTTATAACTAGACGGTTTTATTTTTCAACAAAATTCTGTATTATTAAAACAAAACTTGAGGAAATATATTAAATATGAACAGCAACTATTCACTACATTCACAGCTGTGTTTTTATTTGTCCTTTTGGCCACTGAATAAAATCAATAGACACTGCTCAGTTTTATAACTTTTTTCTTTTTTTTATCTTTCCTGAGGCTTTTTATATTTTCTATTCTGTAACTTTTCAATGCTTATGCTATACTAGGGAGAAGTTGTGTAGTTATGAAGTGGTTTTCTTCTGATACTTCTTATTTAAAAAGCCAGAGAGAAGAAAAGGGAAAGACAGAGAAAGCTTGCCAAAATAATTTTATTTTGTTATGTGAAAAAAAGAGCTTTAAAGAAACAAAATGAAATTTAGATTGGTTTCTTAATTTTCAGACTTCTTGTAGAATAAAAACTGTTAATTCCACTTAAGAAAACTTTTTTTTTTTTTTCAAAAAAAGAAAGTCAGGAAAGGTGTTACACTTAGAAGTCCAAGCAATTAGCAGAATTTTATTCCAGCAGGATCTAAACTTCTTATGTTTTATCTCATCTAAGGGACCAGAAACAAGTGCCAGCTTAGCTAAATCTGTTTTACTTGAAACTTCAGCTCATTTGGACTGCACACATCAGTGAGTTACCAGGTCTCAGCTGAATAGCTGCCACTTGCAGCTGAGGAGTAGAAGCTTCTGCAAAAATTCAAGAACAGTGCCTTGCAGTCATTTAAGACAATCTCACAGTTCTTAATCTTCGTGTGACTTCTTATTGTTATATAAGATCAGAAATAAAACAGATGCAGGATAAACTCAAGCAGAATGCTGCTTCAGGGAACTCAGAAATCCTGAACATCCCATGGAATCCCCATGTGTGCACTACTCCTGGGGGACCCAACAGCCTTTGTGCTCACAGCACATTTTTTAGACAGTTCCATCTCATTTTTGTTGACTTTGATACTGAGGAGATAAGCACCTTTCAGATTCAAATTAATTTATCTTAGAAACCCTTAAGGCAAACTGGGCACTGCTGATACGTGAATCAATGAATTATTCTAGTAACATTTATTGCAGAGTTTGGTCTGCATTCAAAATAAACACAGTTGCAGTGGGGATGCACATATTTTTCTCTACTTCAAAGTCAGAAAAGAAAAAAGTTTTATTATAAGTATGCATGTATTGAATGAATTTAAAATTCTCAGATCCAACAAAAGCTAGAGCATGTTCTTAGCCAAATGTACGAGTCTGTCAGGAGAGTGTTTTTGAGAACTGGAAGCCTGGCGTTCTGCCACAGTATCCCTGCAGACTTTTATTTCTGGGAAAGAGCAACGAGTAGGGGTTGTTCACTAGGATGTGTTATGTTCTCTGCCTATTAATGTGAAATGATGCCCTCTGTTGGATATCCCACTGAGAGAATAAAAGGATCCACACAAAGAGATCTATGTTTATTACTAGCTTTACAAGTACTTTAGCTCCAGTTGATAAAAAATATTTGAATTGAAGGGTAACAGATTTATATTGTGCCTTTCTGGTTAATTGAAGCTTAGAAGTAACTTCTTTCTGCAGCTTCTTGTAGCTGGGTCTTTTTGTGGATATAAACTAAGAAACATCTTCAGTTAGTTCAAGGTTTTGCACTTGTAGAAGAAAATTTCTAGTCCCAGATCTGTGTTTATGGCTCTATAATGGACACAATAGTCATTGTATAGTAAGACATATTGACATAAAGAAAGAAGGTAACATTATTTCTTACTTAATGAAAACATAAATGTGTTTGAAAAGCTGTTTAAAAGACAAAAAACATCTAAATTGTTTGGAGTGTAATTCTTCAAACACCTCACTTTGGAAAGTGTTTGTGTACCTGCTGCTTTCTATTTCTTAAGCTTTATGCTGGGGGACTGAGTTACACGGAAGTATTTCAATTTATTAATGAGGATAAAGATTATTGTATATAAGACATGATATTCATGAGTGGTGGTAAAATTAAATGTTGAGAGACTGAGTCCACCAGACCTGAAGCCGGATGATATTGAAAAGTAGCAGTGTGTTTTAACAGGAATATTTCTGCATGACTGATCCAGCTCTTGTTTTACATTCATGAAGAGACAAGTATTATCAATATCAAGGCTTTTGCAGGGAAGTAACAATACTGCAGTTGAAGAAATTTTAGTCTTTGTCTATGTGAAGAAGCAGGAAAGACTCAAGGGGAAAGGAAAAATTAGTCTTTGAAAACCTTATTTCTTTCCCTCGGTTCTCAGTTGAATTTTTGCCTGGGTATTATTAAAAAATTAAATGTATCAGTACCAAAAAAAAAATTAGATTTATTAAATTACTCTGTAGTGCAGGGGAGTGAACTATGATTTTCACCATTCTCTTATCTTTTCTGCCTCACAAGCAGTCTCACCCACATACAGTCTTTGTATTTTCCTCCCATTTATTGGTCAGTCTGATTGTTTCAGGAGATTAATAGATTGTTTTAAAAAGCTGTCTTCACATTGTATTCATTTATGTTGATTTTGGAAATAAAAGATCCTAAGCATTCCTTCATATAAGAATCTCAATAATTTCTCTTCTGAGATTAACATGCCTATGAAACTGTATTTGTAAAGAAAAATAATCTTTGAGAAGTCTCTAAGTGCTTACTCTGATAAAGAAGTTAAAGGAAGTCATATCATTCAGTCTGCATCAGTTGGTAGATACAAGTTATAAGTGAATTGTAAAAATAAGCTTTACTTTTAAATATAGTTTTGTCTTTAGACATGATACTGCTCCTCAACATGCTGTGATTGCAAACATCCCCATCTTTCATGCCAGGTATGTGCTTAGACCTGTCATGTCATTTGTTGTTATAATGTACATATATTCCTTGGTACTGGCTTCATTGCAGATTGATTGTATAATTTTCTTAAAGCTTTTCACTAAAATACTCTTTCAACAGGTAAGATTTTGGTACTGGTTATCTCAGGATTCCCAGCTTTCTGTCTTTAAGAAGATGGCATTAAATGGAAGTTTGGAAAAATTATATGACATTTCAGGATTGCCTGAGATGAACTGGAAAAAAGTGAATATACCTGTAGAAATTCTGGATGAAAAATTGCCTTTTCAGGTAATTAGATATCACATTTACATTGCTTTCAAAAAGATATTTTACTTTGGCCTTTAGAATTCAATTACTTTTAATGATGAAATATAGAAAGATATTTTTCCATTCTTTAATGCTCATATGAAAAAGAATTTAATTCAGCTTTTTCCACAGGTCCATCGGATAAACAGAATAGCCATTGTTTCTGTATTGTAAGCATTAGAATAACTTTTAGTAACAAACATCAAGGGACCCTAAAGATTATTTAGTTCCAGTTCTCATTGTCAAGGACACCTTTCACTTTACCAGCTTGTCAGAGCTCCATCCAGACTGGCCTTGAACATATCCAGGGATGGGGCATCCACAACTTTCCTGGTTAACGTTCCAGTGCCTCACCACCTTAAAAGGAAAGGATTACTTCCCAATATCTAATCTGAACACACTCTTTTTATGTTTGAATCCATTCCCCTTTTCCTGTTACTACATGACCTTATAAATAGTCCCTCTCCATCTTTCTTGTAGGCTTCCTTCAGGTACTGAAGGCTGCAATTACATCATTCTGGAGCTTTCTCATTCTGAGGCTGAATAAACCCAATTCTCTCAGTCTTTCCTAATAGGAGAGGTGCTGCATCCCTCTGATCAACTTGTTGACCTCTTCTACACTCACTCTGACAGGTGCTGGAGACCCCAGAGCCTGGGGTCTCACAAGGGAAGATTAGAGGGCAGAATCCCCTTCCCTGCCCTGCTGCCCACGCTGTTTTTGGTGCAGCCCAGGACACGTTTGGCTCTCTGGGCTGGGAGTGCCCATGGCTGGGTCATGTCCAGCCTCTCATCCACCAGCACCCCCAGGTCCTTCTGGGCAGGGCTGCTCTCAATCCTTCATCCCCAGCCCAGGTGCAGAACCTTGCACTTCATCTTGTTGAACCTCATGAGATTCCCATGGGCTGTTTCTCGAGCTTGTCCAGGTCCCTCTGAATGGCATCCTGTCCTTCAGGCATGTCAGCTGCAACACTCAGCTTGGTGCACCACTGCAAATTTGTTGAGTGTGCACTTGATCACATTAATAAAGATATTAAATTACACTGGTCCAACTATGGACCCCTGAGGGGCACCACTTCTCACTGATGTTCGTCAGGACTCTAAGTTGTTGGCCACCATCCTCTGGATGTGACCATGCAACCAATTCTTTATTCACCTAACAGTCAATCCATTAAATCCATCTCTCTCCAATTTGAAGAGAAGGATGTTGTGGGGGCCAGGTCAAAGGCCTTACAGAAGACCAGATATGGGAGCCATAACCCTTCTCTGATGCAGTCACTTCATCATAGAGGGCATGGGGTTGGTCAGGCAGGACTTGCCCTTGTTGAAGCCATACTGGCTGTCTCAAGTCACCTCCCTGTCCTCCATGTGCCTTAGCATAACTTGTAGGAGGATGTGTTCCATGATCTGCCCAAACACAGAGGTGAGGCTGACAGTGCGAGTACTTCAATTTGCAATCTGTCCCTTCATTTATTGTGCCACGTTGCTAACTTCACCAGGCATAGTATACATGAGCTCAATTAAATGGTGGTGTAAATCATCATATTTGGTAACTATGAATGGTATCATCATACTTTGTAACTATCAATTTAAGAAGATATATAATTTTCCTGTGTTCCAGCAGGAAGACCATTCATTCAATAGTGATGACTTTTACCAGTTTTGATTGAAGCAAGGTCACCCAAGTTGCATAAGTTTCCCTAGGTAGAAGTATGGCTTTGATAGTGGAGGAGCAAATTTCTGACCTGACCAAATCTGAGTTGTAGTTTTTCCTGGCTGATGTTCAGAGTTGGTTGTAGGAACTATTTAGTTCCTGTGCAGATGTTAGAAATTATAAATGAATATATAATTAAATAAGTGTGTGTGTTTGTGTCTTTTTATCATATCACCTTTAATGAATTAACATTTTTTTCTGTTTTTACAGATTGTCTTGCGAGGTACTATTCTAACAACAAATGCTACTGTTGCTGTTGATGATATCAGTATAGCAGGGGAATGTGTAATTGTGAATGGATCACTTCCAGAAGTCAGCCAGGAAAGTAAAGGCAAGTTTCATGGTTTTCAATACATTTTCCCCAATGTCTGATATATATAACTTATTTTACTGACAACTTGAAGTTTCTTTTAATAAAGTAGATAGATAATCTGAGGGAAAAAGTCCATATGCTGTAATCAGTCATCTTGGAAGTGTTCCCGGCTGTGTTGGATGGGTCTTTGACTCTGCCCATGGCAGACTAGGTGATCTTTAAAATCCTTCCCAATCCAAACCATTCCATGATTCTGTAATGAAGGCGTTCATCCTTGTGTAACACATTAGCTGCTGTAAGTTTGCACTAATTCTGCAAAGTAAACTCTGGTGGGAATTTCCTTGTACCACTTACTGTGTAGTACCTGCTCACATTCACGTTTGGATGCAGAGGCAGAAGCAAAGCATCCTATATTTTCCACTAAAGGGCAAATTCTGCTGCTTTAATTTTTTTTTTACCTTTAGAAAAAGGTTTCTCCCATCATTACTGCTAAATATGTGACATAATAAATTCCCACCAAACTCGTTTTTGTACTCACACTCTGTAGTCTTGAAGAGACAATGGATGGAAATATAAAACAACCTGTCAGACTGCTGCTCATGGTCCTCTTGATGCTAACAGCTAATTTTCAAAAATGCCATGGGCACATGTGCAGTCAGGGGTGATGGTGATGAGTTACAGACATACGGTATCTGAATTTAATGTCCAAAAGTTTAAAGGCACAATAGAGAACTTCAGTGTTTTTAAGGCTTCTCTGATCCCTATATACAGTAGGGTTGAGGTATGTAGAGAAACGTTTATTTGCTTTAATTATTTTCCCTACAACTCCCTCATTTACACATTAATCACAAAGATAGTATTTTTAGAAGAGAGTTGTATCTTTTTAAAATCCCTCTCTGGATAGAAATGTGAGTATTTGAAAAAGTTAAACAAAAAATATGATAAGCTGCTCATCATTCCTCTCACTTACTCACTTTTTAGAAACCTACTGAAGAAAAACCAGCAGACCCTGGCTTTTTGTTTCTCCATTCATTGAAATTTGGGGTGTTTTCTAGTGTGTAATTTGAGGTACAGGCACCCAGCCTTGGCTTCTTGCAGCTTTCATTGTGACCTGAGCACAGAGAGAGCACAGCTACAGCAGAAAGGTTTGATGGAAAACCTGCACCTGGCTCCCAGGGAAAGGGCAGGGAGGCGTACTGGCCTCTGAGCAGGAGCCTGGCTCTGTAACACCAAGGTGTATTTAATAACTTTTCACATTAAAGTTTGAATATTGTGGAGAGTTAGATTTAGTTTAAGGCCATCAGACATTGCAATCAGCTGTGTGTCTTATCAGCTGTGATAATCTAGTACACTGCATAGGTGCTGATCTGTTTCTTGTGCTGAGCATGTATTTATATTAAAAGGAAATAAAAGGCAATTCTTATAATTTTATATATTTGTGGGTTGACTTACATGTATTTTTCTGATTTTCAAGGGGAAAAAGAATCTGCAGATGCTAATGCTTCATCTTTTTACTGTCCAGTGGGATTTTTTTCATGTGGGGATGGGCAATGTATTTCACCTGATAAATTTTGTGATTTTAAGCCTGACTGCCCAAACAACCACGATGAAACCAAATGCCGTAAGTGGAAACTTTGAAATTTATGTTTTTAAGCTCCTGTGACTATGTTCTTTTGTCCTATTTGCAATGCTTTCATGACTTGGTAAATCTTGAAATTTAATTAAAAGTAAAAGCTCTCGAGAAATAGTTACTTCACTTTGTTTCTGTTCTGTGATTTTTCCCCTTTTAGTTTCTGTAGCAACTACCTCTCTCTTAGCATTAAAACCAGAAGAAGAGGCTTTGATTAATTATTTAGTAGAAGATGCTCCCTAAAAAATTATATTTTATTTTATAATTCTAATGCACTGGTCACAAACTTGCATTCAAATTGTAACTTACTTTTGACATGAAGATGCCATAGCTGTACCACGAGCTTGGTCACAGATATAATTTAAGCTGAGTCAGTGTCTTCTGTTTGGATGAGCTGTGACTCCTGTCAGGGCCACATGCCTGGGCTTTCTCTGCATAGAAACAAACACGTGGGAAAATAGTGGGAGCTGATGCATCTCAGAATCCCTCTTCAATGTACAGTCAGCAGGGAGCTTGGAACTGTTTCAATGTCTCTAATATGCAGCTTCAAAAGTCTTTTTGATTCATTCAGTTTCCTTCTTTGTATAAGAAATCACAATTATACTTTGCACTTTTGAAAATGAGTCTCTTGCTTTGAACTATCAGCTTTGCTCTAGAATTTATGATGCATTTTCAAAAGGAGTTGCCATGAGACTTATTTAATGCAAGTTTTTCTTTTTAAAAATATAGCATGATGCTTTCTAGCACATTCAACACAAATGACAGAAATATTGTAGACAAGATCTTCAAACTATTTTCTGTGCCCTGTTATGCATCTAAGAACATAGACTTTAGAGGTGCTAATATAATCCAATTTCACTGTTCATGTTTTATGGTTTTTATTTGGAGATCTGAGAGTTGTTGCTCAGGTAAACAAAGATCTATTTGACTATTAGCAAGCAAATGAAATAATTACAGCTTCTATGCATTTTCTCTTCAATTTTAGCATTGAATCTTCTTCAGCTAGAGCACTGGTATTGAGGGTATTAAGTGTTTAGAAAGACTGCTATCTGAAATATACAGAACTTTGACATATAAAATTGCATTTTTTTTACTAGATAACAGTTTGACTAGCACAGAAATGACTATTGAGTGTTCACTAAGCAGAATATCTTTCCTCTTGTGGGTCAGAGTAAAGAAAATTCTGATGTTATTGTAGTACAGCTGAGGTTGGAAGTCATATTTGAAGATTACTTAGTGGTTAAACACCACTGTACTTGAAGCAGGGCCACCAGAGCCGAAAGCCCTGAGCTTGACAGAGTTAGGTTCAGAATACCTGTGAGAATGGAGACTACCCATCCAGCCAGGATAGCCTGTTCCTGTGTTTGATCTTTCTTGCAGTAAAACAAGTGTCTGTTGCTTCTTCTCATTTCACTGGGCACAACTGAAAAGAATTTTTACTGCTTTACTGCTTCCCTGTCCATGTTAATAATATTTAAACACTCGATTTTTAATTTACTTGATGTTTTTCCTACTTTACCTATGATTACATACCTTATGCAGAATTGGGTTATGATAGTCTGAATTTTTCTCCCATTGCCCTTTTAAAATTCAGGTACAGGGTATTTGTTCTCTGACAAAATAATAACACTTCCAAATCAATAGTTTAATTTAAAAAATGTTCTAAATAGATTTAGCTGCATGCATCTTTGCCTGCACTGGGCAAAGCAGCAAAGTGGTAACTTTTAATCAAGAAAATTAAGATCTGTTTTTTGTGGCCATTTATATTTCATTTTAACTATTCAGCCTTTGTTTCCATTTCAACATTGTACCTTTGGCTGAAGACAAATGTCCAGCTAGGTGTTCAAGCAGTCCCAGACCAGCCTTAATTACAAGTTGCCTATATGGCAACTGATATTTTTTTTCCTCTAATTATATGACTGAAGACTCTTATTATGCCTAAGTTTCATTTGTCAAGACAATACATTAACAAAGCCATGCTAAAGGTTAAACTTTGGAACCAATATATTTATGGTGATCTTTGCTCTAAGTATATTGCTGACTTATAAATCATTGTCACTGCTGAGCTGGCTCAGTGTGTGCTAGCACTACAGCTTGTAATGTGGGAAGCTGAATGTAGGTACACAAAGGACACTGCAAGTAGTTTGGCAAGTTGACTGTTTCCAAGCAATAAACTTGCCTTTCAGCACATTAATCTGGTAGTCTGCAGCACTAGAATAGCTCTTATAATTCTTTTCAAATAGTATTTCATCATCTTCATGCTTATGTAGTGCATCATGACTTTCTATATTTTCTTTGCCTGTTTCTCCTCTTGGATACAAGCATTTCATGTTTCTCAATTTTCCTTATTTCTGAACTTGGCTAAGTACAGATTTTTTCACCTCTTCCAGCTACATTGTTGCTTTCATCAATCTTAGCATTTTTTTCCATGGTGTTCCATCTAATAGTGATTGCATGCACCTTGACCTTGTTAATGTTTTTCTCTTTGTATGAGAACCAGGCAAAGATATTACATGGGCTTAAAATGTCTTTCAAAATATGTTTCATTTAAATATTATAATCTTAAATTCTAGCAAGATGATTTAGTTTGATGACTGGGTCCACTACACCCACTGAATAAGCCAGGTCTCCATACAATTTTTTAAGCTCTCAATATCAATCTTTGAGACATTTCTTGATTTTCACTTCCACTCAAATGAGTACCTCTTTTTTCTGTCAGGCCTTGAAGATCAGTTGAAGATAACCACTTCTGAGACAGACAAAATATTTTCTCTCTTGAGTGCTGCTACCCCTGACTATTAGATCACAGCTTTTCTTCTACAGATGAAGAATTTACTATGGCCATAAAGCTTTTATACTTTTTATACTTGACTTCTATGCATTAAGGCAGAGGAGAAATGCGACAGCCTTTTTCAAACTGCAGATTTACAGCTGTGACCTAACATACCTATCACATTGTGTGCTTGTGCTCTGGAAGATGAATGTGCAACATGACTTCTATGGTTTACATCCTCTGCCTTTGGTGTAGTCTAAATGTTCACTTTTGCACTCTAAGAATTATGTTGATGGAATAGGAAGAAGATCAGGTTGAAAAGCAGTCTGGTAACAGAATTGATATTCTGTCTGACCTTTGCTAATTTCCCCCTTATGCTCTGTCTTTTGTGTCTATTCTTTTTTTTTTCCTCTGTCTACTTATGGTTTGGATTATCAGGTATAATTATACAGATTTCTATATAAAATAAATAATAAATAATTTACTTTTATATAAAACATAGCATATTTTTATAGGTTTATACATGGTCACATGTTTTGAGGTGCTCCAACCTAACCTCATGCACAGTCACTGATGTATCGAGGTTTACCTGTTGCAGCACTGACTCACCCACAGCCACAGATCCTTTGAGATGTACTTTCTCCAGAATGGACTTACCCTTCAGAGTAACACCTGCTGCCACAGAGGCATAACCATGGCCACAGATACTTCAAGATGTATCTGCTCTGGCATGGGCTTATTTTCAGCCACAGCCACCCCAGGGAGTCCCAATTTCATGTAGCCTCATCCACAGGTCACAGTCCCTTTGACTCCTGTCCACACTGGAGTTCCAGCCTGTTCCTTCCAGCACAGCAGCAGCAGTGATCTGGCCATCTGCCAGCAGGCACATCACCTGTGTTATTCTGAAAATGCTCCCAGGCACAGTAGATAAGCAGTGCAGCAAGCAGTGAAAGCAAGAAGCAGCCCATAATGAGCACCAGGCTCTAATGAACAGTCAAGAAAGCAGACCCCATGGCAAGCACAGGCATGTGCCAATTAATATCTAAAAATCAATACAAGCTATAAATTTGATCCAACACATTCCAATCACACTTGTCATTATTTCAAACCCTTCGAGCCACATGTGCCAGAAAGGACTGGGACATGGTTGAACCCCCAGCTCAGGCCCACATAGCCGCTGACTCACTCCCCTGGTAGGATGGGAGAGAGAATCAGATGAGTAAAGGTGAGAAAACTCATGGGTCAAGATAAAGACAGTTTAATAGGGAAAGCAAAAACCATGCAGACAAGCAAAGAAGAGCAAGGATTTCATTCACCCTGTGGGCAGGCAGGTGTTCAGCCATGCCCAGGGGAGCATTACACATTACAGTGACTTGGGAAGATCAACACCATCACTTGGAACATCTCCCACTAGTCTGCTGCTGAGCATGGCACCACAGGATGTAGGCTTTGTTCAGTTGGGGTCAGCCATCCTGGATGTGTCACTTCACAGCTTTTTCTGCATTCCCAAACTCCTTGCTGGTGGGGCAATCTGAGGAGCAGGAAATCTTTGGCTCTATATAAGCATTGCTGAACAATAATTAAAATATTCCTGAATAATCAACACTGTTTCCAGCACAAATTCAAAATATAGTCCTTTATCAGCTTCTGTGAAGAAAATTAACTATACTCTAGCCCAAACCAGTACACATAAACACATGTTATTGTTTTGTGTTTATGTCTAAATGAAAGATGCATTTAATAGTTATTTCTATGGTGTACAATTTAGGGCAGCACAAGTATGCTAAGACTAGCCTTAAATTAAGTACTTCATAAACTGCACATAATCTATATGTTTGTACACAGTTTTATGTACCTTTATTTGAGTTAGAAGGCAAGTAAAGAGAAGAATGCATGTATTGGTTCTTAAAAACTACTTTAGTGGCATAATTGTTTAAAGATAAATATTATTTGGTTTCTAATGGTTACCTTCACATGAATAATAAAAATCTCCTCAGTATACTAAGAAAAAATCCTCATATTTCCCATTATTAATCTTGGCAAGGCATAACATTTCTGCTCTAATTACACAGTAACTCTTCCTAAATCTCATTTTTAGAGTCAAATCTTGCATACCAAAATGTCTCTCTCATATACTCTATTTCAGCCAGGCAAATCAGTAATTCTTAAAGGTGAGACCAGAAACAACAGCCAGATCAGAAAGATGGGCTGAAGTTCAAAGAGTGAAAAGATTGCCAGCTTGTAAATTGGAGAAGGTACCTAATACTGGACGTGCCTAGATAACTGCATAAGAATCAGCTCATGAAAGTTAAATGGGGAAGGGATGGGACAGAAATCCCATCTATAGAGAAAGGAAAACACCTTTGACAGTGGGCAAGAAATGGCTACAAAGGCTGCATTGCTTGAGCTTGCTGGTGTAGGTGAGAAGTAACGACGGGGCTGGAAGAAGCCAGGGCAGGAGGGACCCTGGATGCTCTGGGGGGAGAAATGGGACCAGCTGATCAAAGTGTCAAAAGAGAGAAAAAAAATTGGGAGATTAAATGTCTGGTAAGAGAGAATAAAATAAGGAGAGAATAGGAATGAAGAATACAAATGTGGAGCAGTGATATTTTGGGATGGATCAGTATGAAATGTGGCTGTTAAGTGACAGAGAGCTGAGACTACCTGAGAGGACCTGGAGCAGGCAGTGCTTGGGGAAATGAGGTAAGAGAATGAGGATTTCCAATTTTCCAGTGACACTAGGACTGAGATAAGGAGTCACAGAAGAGCAGTTGTGCAATAGGTAAAACAGGAAGGAAGCAGTGGAAAAGAGCATTGAGGAAAGAGCAAGGCATTTTTTCAGCAGAGACCACACACACTTTCAGAATGTCTATAGAACCCAGAAGTCATAAGTGTAACTTGTCTACTTTATTTAGCAAATATCTACATAGTATTTTTTTGGCAAAATCTATGTCTTATTTCATAGTTACCCTTTGGTTTCCAGCAAATTATGCACTTCGATTAAAAATAATGAATGAACTTTGGTGGCAGAGAAAACAGGGTGAATAACAAGAAGACCTGAATAGTGACCACTGGACCTTGATTTTTCATAGTTCAGTAAAAACAGGAACTTTCCCTTTAGTTTTATAGATTTTTTTAAAGAATTTTATTTTTCTTCCGTAAAAATCTCAATCTTTGTCAATCTTACAGCTAAGTTAGGATATATTAGTGCAGTTAGTTGTTAAAAATGTAGGTGCACAGTTATATCACAAGATTTATTTATAACAGAATCTTTTTAATCTGCATGTTTTACTTTCCTTACAAGCAAAGCTATTTCTCATTTCACAAGTGATATACACCTCTGTGTTATGTACAAATCATGTCTGTATAGTACTAAAAAGCCCACACGACTGAAATCACAAAGAACTCTGTTGCAATTTCATGGCTGTTGAAATGGATTTCCAAACAGAATTTAGCAAAAAAAATGTTTTGGAGTACTTTGTTCCTGTAGCCATCTGTAGAGGAAACTACTGTATCTGTTTTAAACCTTTATCTTTAGGTGTAGATTGTCTGGTTTCAGTTTGTAATTTTGAGGGGATTTTATGTGTGTTTTATTAGGGGGTGGTTATTTTTTTCAAATTAGTAGTAATTAATATTTGGAGATGAAAATTGAGGGAAGGGAGAACTCTGCCTTAGATTTGATAAAGACCAGATTTGTTTGATCTTCAAGTAGTGATTTGTTTTTTGTCTTTTGTTTGTTTGATTGTTTGTTTGTTCCAGTTAGCATTACTTCTTGCTGATGAACTTTTGCAGTTATTTTTTTAACTGTTATCTATTCAGTTTGTTGCTGTAGAAATTAGGCCACTGCACCTGAAAAGTATGGTGTTATTTGATAGAGTGTATATTATGAAATTAGCAAATAGTAGCTGGGATAGAAAACCTACAAATGGGAAGGCAGATGTATGTTTCAGTGTGTTTGTATTACAATAAAGAGAGTTAAAATAGTTTAATATGACTGTGTCCAGAGTTAAACTGGTTCCTAGAACTGATGATAATTTTATTTTTGCCATCTAGTATAAATTCCTAAATTTATCTTAAAATTACTGATTGAAATTTAGTTTAAAGTTTATTGGCGTATTAAAAGGTTTAGGAACATTTTTAAAATAAAGTAAATATTAAAAGCAAGTAATGATGATGTTATCTCTTCACCTGGATTTTTTTATTTATGATGCATTCAGTATAAACTTACATGAGCTGAAAGACAAGAAGAGATTTTGGGGATTCTAGAGATTTATGAACTTCCATTCTTGAAGAAATGCTAATATCTTAAACACTTGTTTTAAAATACTGTTCTGAGCAGGATTGTTTCTTAAATTCATGTTAGGCATCACTCAGCTAACAGAGAAGCTGCATATCTGATTTGTGAAGGCCTTAAAACTCCTCAAAACAGAAAGGGGAAAAGTACTTTTCATAAGAGCACAAAGTGAGAAAGAAATCTAGGGTTTTGTGGTAACAAGTCAGCTCAGAGAACACTGAATAAGTTAAAGATGTAAATGCAGCTTTCTCAAGGCATCAAGGAAGCAAACCACTCTCAAATGCGATGTTCACAGGATCACTGATTCCTTCCTGACTAGGGAAGGAGCTCGTTAGAAACGATGCTGAAAGGGGCAGCAAAGAAAAATGTATCTATACATTTGGATACCACTAGGGGTTTAGCAGCATCAAACAAATGGTTGAAGTATTTGCTAAGTCAAAAATATAGAAAAGATGACATATTTTGGTAGGTTAAGTGTAAAAACGTAGTGAGGATGACAAAACAAGTTTAACAAACACTAGCAATAAATCCACCAGCACATGAAGAGCAGACAGCCCTGGCAGAGTGCATAGGCTTACGTGATGATTAGAGTATATACACAGCATGTGAGAACAAAAAAAAGAAACAGGAGAAAAGCAAAACAAAAAGTCTTAGGAGAGAAGGCAAATTAGATTGTTGAGTTGACTGTGAGAGAAAGAACAAAAGTACCCAATCAAGAGATTTTTTTCTGAATAATCTGTCTGAAATGGAATTGCCAATCAAAGAAGTTATGGGACAAGACACTTAGATAATTGAAGTGTTATCAAGCATTAAGATCCAAGTGCATTTCATCCAGGCTCTACCAGCTTTCTG
Organism: Lonchura striata; assembly: GCF_050655825.1. Taxonomy (NCBI): domain Eukaryota; kingdom Metazoa; phylum Chordata; class Aves; order Passeriformes; family Estrildidae; genus Lonchura; species Lonchura striata. Next base: position 19,823,673 of record NC_140704.1, on the reverse strand, counting down.
TATTCTTGTATTTTCTCTAACTGTTAAATAGTTGGTTGAGATTTAGTTGAAGGTTTCAGAGTTATTTTATCTCAGTGTACTCATCCATGCTTAAGCTAAATGGTCTAGTGAATCCTTTCTTCTCTGTTTTGTCTGTGTTACAAGTTACAGATGCAAGAAGTCTGGGCCCAGACTTAACAGTTTTATCTTGTTTATTTGCCTCATTTGGTGTAACCATCTGTGTCCGAGGTCTGTCATATACTTTGTGGCTGTTCTCTTGGGAATATGTGATGGTTTCTTCAATTGAGTAAAAAGCAAATCAAAAATAGCTGTCCATATTCTTTTTTCATGATATTCTCTCTGGGGAGTTTCAGTAATTTCTCTCATGCTTAGATCCTTGAATATTTGCAGATATATTTTGTCTTCATTTTATTCTATCAAAACTTTCTGTCAAAAAATTCCTTCCTTACTTTTTTTAGTCACATTTGATTTGCATCATTTTATCGTAGGCATTTCTGACCCACACACACCATATGTAGAGAAAACATATATTGAATTGGATTTCTTAAACATTATTTGTTCTTCCATATTTGTAGATTTTTTTAAGCTAACTGTGGACTTTTACCTGTCAATGATTTACAAACCCTTCTCTTTTCAGAAGCTATAGCTATTAATATTACCAACACGCTTCATTAATAATTTTTCATTATTTCTAAAAAATATGTATAACTAGTGTAGCATAGTTTCTAAAGAGGAAAACAAACAAAATCTAACATACACAAAAAAAACCCAACATGTTTTCCATAAATAAATACTAATATAATCTTATTCTTCAGAGGACTTCATATGATTCTGATATGTGCATATTCTACATACCATACTATGACCATAGCATACTGAAAGCTTTGATAAGGGTTATAAAATAATGGCACAATTCTGACAGTCATGCCTGAATATTTGCTTTATTTATTCTATGAATATGATTAATAAAATATTTCTTAAAGACTTTAATTCCCTTAATGTTTTCCATTTAAAGCCTGTTATATTTGCAGAAATAAAAAAAATATAATTTTGTGATTTAATTAAATTTTTTCTAAAATAATGGAGAGAAAAACCTGATGAAAAGGAATTCTTTACTGTGGGAGTGGTGAGTCAGTGGAACAGGTTGCCCAGAAAAGCTGTGATTAGCCCATCCCTGGAAGTGTTCCAGGCCAGGTTGGATGGGGCTCTGAGCAGCCTGGTCTAGGGAGAGGTGTCCCTGCCTATGGCAAGGGGGCTGGAACTAAAAGATCTTTAAGGTCCCTTCCAACCCACACCATTCCATGATTCTGTGTTAATTTACATTCATTCATAAATTATACCCTTCCACTCCTTTTCCCCCCTTTATTTATAATATATACATTTTCTAAAATATCACTGCTCTTTTAATTGAAGAATTGAAGAATGCAGCTGAATATGCTTTTCAGATCTTTTTCACATCAGTAGTTTGTATTGCAGGGATTACCAATATCATAGTGTCTCACTAATGCCTAATATTTAACTTTATTCCAATTATGAACAGAGGAAAATTTTGTTACCATTAACATACTTGTTGGCATTTAGGAAAAGAGGGATTTAATTTCTGGCTCCAACAACAAAATAGATCCTGCAGAGGGTTTGTTGTTGCTTTGTGTGCCAAATGTTCTTGCTGCATACCAGGAGGACTGTGAGGTTTGTTTTCAGCACCTCCTCGCTTTGGCTGAAGCACCCCAAGAGAAAAGAAGCTGTTCCTCTGTGGCTGCTCTTTTACTCAGTGGTTACCTCAAGCAAATACCTCAGGTCTGGTATGAAGCCACTCTGCCTCTCCACACCCCTTTCCTAGACTACTAGAATATTGATGACATATTAGAAATAGAAACATTTTATTTACTTTTCATACTGCAAAGCTTTTTTAGTAATGTTGTATATAGAAATGAAATGTCTCTCTGTTTATTCCAGCTGCTGTGTGTGATTTTGAAAGAGAGAGCTGTGGCTGGATTGAAGCTGTAAATGGAGATGAATTTGACTGGGTAAGAAGCTCCAGCAACGCTCTTCCACCTGCATTTCAGAAGCAAGCTCCTCCACAGGATCACACCTATAACAAGCCTGAAGGTAAAACAAGCCAGGCCTAGAAACAGAGAAGTGGAATAGATAAATCTGCTTCTTAACCAGATTTTAAACAGAGACCATGAATGATGTAAAAACCTTTATAAAGCCTTTATTTCTTTAGCCTGAAAAGTTGTTTTTTTGTTTTAACAGGTCATTTTATGTTCATTCTGAAGAGCAGCAACAGCATTTCACAAATAGCTCGGCTACGAAGCCCAAAGTTCAGGCAAACAGGATCAAATTGCACACTGTCCTTTTGGTATGAAATACTTTACATTTAAAATTCCTGGATTGTCTCACATTGCTTCTCTTGGACTGAAATTGAGGTTATAGTTTGAAATAGATATATCTTTCTCTGAAGTATTTATTTCATTTTATTTTATTCTGTTGCTATGGTCTTCATTGTAAATAATACAGATATAAGATAAAACACTTACAGAAAAGCAGTGAAACATGACATGATGTTGTTGTCAGGCTCTGAGCAAAATTATAGTAAAGGATTGTGCCTACATGGGCAAATACCACAGTCCTTTTCCTAACAAGTCTTTGGTTAGGTAAATTTGAAAATGTGATTTTTTTTTAAGAAAACACAAATATTTTCAGTAATTGTCTTGTCTCAGTCTTTGTGCAAACTTGTCAAAGATAGGAAGAAGAAATATAGCTTTGATAATTTGTTTACTAGGCCAAACTGGTGTTACTCTTTAAATAAAGGTTTGGCCTGACCTTGATGTTATTAAGAGCAGTTTGTCTCAGTGATATCAAATACATCTGCCATAGGAAGTGGAACTGTCTTTTATCCAAGATTCATGACTTGAAGTTGGATATTACAAGTTGTTGGTTGTAGACATGCTTCTGCTCCCAGTTTTGTTGTACAATTGCCAACCTAAGTATTTGTCAGTTTTAAATGCTGAAGGCTTAGAAGGAAACATGCTAACAAAAACTAACATACATAGAAAGCATACTTATGCATTCAGTAGGTGTTCTGGTTTTCCTTCTTGAAACTTTACAATCATGTACTGAATTAAATTTATAAAAATAAATTTTTCATCTGAGTGAGCAGCGTTTGTTGCTGAATAGAAAAGAAAATATATCTGTTCAGTTCTGGGTTTCAGTTTAATGAAGTATGCTTCTTCTCTCAAAATCTTCAATTCCTGAGATGAGGCCTAGACTGATATAGCAGCCTGTCCTACCATCATTCGAAAATGGATTGACTTACAGGCCCTGTGGTCTTCCTATGTATCACAGAGATACAACAGAAAAGATAGGGGTCATTTTAACTGATGTGGTCCATTTTCCTCATTTGCCCACCTAACATTCTTATTTTATCATTTTAGGTATTATAATTATGGAGAGTCAGTTGGGGCAGCAGAGCTGCAATTGCTTGTGGATGGGCTGGGACAGCCTACTGTTCTTTGGAGGACGTATTACAACGAGGGAAATCAGTGGCTGAAGGCAGTCATTCAGCTTGGACGCCTTCCACATCCTTTCCAATTTTCACTGGATAAAATCAGTCTGGGTGTTTATGAAGGCGTCTCAGCAATTGATGATATTAGATTTGAAAACTGTGCTCTCCCACCTCCAGCATTAATTTGTGAAGGTCCAAATCGCTTCTGGTGCAGAGACACAAAAGCTTGTATTGACAGTTTATTGGTCTGTGATCTTGTGGATGACTGTGGGGATGGATCGGATGAAGACAACTGTGGTGAGTATTCTCCACTATTGCTTACTAACACCGCACAAAAATTGGCTTGCCAATTCACCCCTGAACTGAAAGAGAACAGAATTGCTACATCCAGTAATGATTCCACTCAGTATAGTTAGACATAGAACAGAATGATAACTTTAAACTTAAATGCATATGGTGAGTTAAACTGAGGATAAATGGAATTCTATTTCCTTTATCCAAAGCAACTCCATTTCTTTATCTTGTGTAAAACACAAACATTTGTCACAAATTTATTTTAAAAGGGAGGATGTAAAGTCAAGGTGCTATCTTTGATTTTACTGACCGAAGTACAGACATACTGATGGACTGAGAGGAGTGTATGGCCTACTTCTTCTTATGACTATATTCTTCCTATCGAAAAAAATTTAAAATATCTATACTAAAGATAGGAGGTATGCTGAACATATTTGTCCCCTTCAGAGGAAGCACTTGAACATACTGAGGAAAGCTGTGAGTTGTTCCCATTTTTGACATTCACCTTGAGTGCTGAAGGGTGCTGTTGATGGTTTTTCCCCTGAAGCATGCATTCATCAATTTTAAGAACTCAAGAACATTAATATAAAATAAAATTAACTAGCATTTACTTTATCACTTTCTGAGGTAACTGAATTATGCAAATCACAATCAGTTTGAGAATGGGGGACACCTTACATGCTCGAGGTGATATCAGTCTGCAGCAATAATTGCTGAATATCAACTTAGAACTGCTGTAAATTTAAAAGAAAGTGAAGGCTTTCCAGCTTATCTTAGTTTTCTTATTTGTGAAATGTCTAGCTTATTTATAACCTATTTTGAGGTCTACGATAAGGTTGGGTTGCAGTTTTAACCACCATTAAATGCAGCAGCTTAATTTTAAAAAAAATGCTATAATGTCAGTTACTGCTTATTAAAAGCAGATACAAAGTTGGAATGCAAGTTCACCACCAATGACATATTTTGTTTTATATTAGAAGTAATTAATACATTTTTACTTGGTGTCAAATAAAAAAATGCAGTTGTATTATAAATGCTTTGATATAGCCTTGATAAAATTATCATGTTAATATTATTTAGGGTAATAAAGATCTAAACTCCAATGTGTTTTTAGGACTACATCTGCCAAGCAAAAATACATTATATCATTTATCACACATACCTACAAGAGAGTATGGTGTGGTTTATTTCATTCAATTAACCTCAATTTTAACTCCTTTGATCTGTTCACTTTCCGTGAAAGAACTTTACAGTCTTTAATTTCAGTAATAAATAAAATTAATGACATGGGTACTTTTACTCACAGTTCTGTTTATTCAATAAATTAAGTACAATTTGACAGATATATATTGGAAATACATATTTGTGAGGATAAAAAAAATATAAAAGCACCCTCCCCTTTTGATACTGCTTTTTTATTTTGACATTCTGTTCTCTTTACATTTCAGACCCTGACCTACAGTGCAACTTTGAAAATGGGCTGTGCAATTGGGAGCAGGATGTACAGGATGACTTTGACTGGATCAGAATACGGGGTCCAACCCCCACAGTCAATACAGGCCCGTTAAAGGATCACACGACAGGCACGGCCAGAGGACACTACCTTTACCTGGAGTCCTCTGAGCCACGCCTATTCCAAGATAAAGCAGTTTTGCTTAGTCCTCTCTTCAACCCTTCTGGCTATGGAACCTGTGTTTTCCGCTTCCATTATCACATGTTTGGAAAAGAAGTTTATAAGCTGTCAGTCTTCCAAAGAACTGTGAGTAACTCTAAGGGATGGCTGTTGTGGTACAAGTTTGGAAATCAAGAAAACAGATGGATCAGACAGACACTCTTCATCAGCAGTTCTAAGCCATTTCAGGTATGATCCTTCTAGGTTTTGAAGTGTCTATTTGCTGCATCATAAAACACGGAGTGTATATAAATGACTGCACAATCTCAAAGCTATTTGTAACTGTCTGATCAATTTTGCTTCCAAGCATGTTTGTAGGGATTTTTGAAGAAATATATAAAATATTTTTGTTCTTCTGTTTACATTAACTTTTCCCTCTAAACCACTTAATTTTAATATTTTGAATATGTGTTATTTAAAATGGATACTGGTTTTGTTTTTCAAAGATTTGGTAAAAAAAATCTTATCCAAATCTACTACAAAATAGTTTGATTCATTAATTCTGTTCAAAAGAATATCCTCTGCTTTGCCTTATTTTTAAACAGTTACAAATTAATTTTTAATTATATAATGCCAGAAAATATATCAATACCAAATATTTGGCTGCCAGGTTAGACTAAGAGTCAAAAATTTCATTAAAAAAGAGATGATTAAAGTAAGTTACAGTTATAAGCCTTGACTTATATTCTCCTCTTTTAAATCTTGTATATATTATTTATCTTTGATTACGTGTGGTCTGTTTATTCCGGTTGGGATATACTGCAGGGTTATTAGAGGTAGCACTGGTTTTCTTGATTGTCAACTGGTCCTAAAATTACCACCCTTCTCTCCCCACCACCACATTATAAAAAGAAGCATTTTCAACCTTCATTTGAAATCTGATATAGTGCAATATTTTCTTTAGATTGTTCATTATTATTTTCAAAACCACTATTTTTAAGTAGAGAGAAATCTACTTTGGAGGAAAGTAGATTGGAGGAAAAGGCATTCATATTACTGTGGATGCAAAGAGGCACATGGAATGAGAGTCTTCATTTTCTGTCAAAACCTTTTGTAAAAATATAAAGGAATATAAACATAATGCTATCAAAGCTCCCTTTTCTTCCATTACCTGCCCTTCCCTGTCCTCGCCTCCCCTTCCCCCATTTATTGGTTTATCTAAAATTGTTCTAAACCTCTGTATCCTGTATTTGACCTTCTGAGAATTAGGAAGGTCTATTCAGTAACTGAAATGTTTTTCATGTATTAGTGTTGTAGGGTTTTCTGTTGTACTTGCACAGTTCTGTGCAGGGAATTTCAAAGATCTTATTTTGATCTATTTTTGTTTCTTATAGTCATTTTTGTGGGGTGTGAGGTATAAGTTTGATTGTTCTGAAGAAAGAGATCAAGATCTGATGTTCATTATTGTGTATTGTGTATCTTATAAGGGAGTTTGCTGTGTCACAACCTACAACACTTTAAAACTTAGAAGTTTTGAAGAGAGCAAGTTGCGTTCTTTCTTCTAAGTTGCCAAATGCTGATCTCTTTCCAATCTTTCTTTCTCTTTCCGAACTTTCTTTTAAGTGTATAGTGTTTAAATACTCTATATTTCAAGTATTTCTACTGAGATTTATACTACAATAGTGTCTCAGTTGGTTTTAGGCTGTCCCCAGGCTGTGTAACTGTATTAAAGCTGTAGCTTCTATATTTACTAACTGTGTTCCCCACACCCCATAAACTTAGTTTCACTGCTTCACACCACATGCTTAAGGTCTTGTAGGTCACCTCAATGCTTCAAATGAAGTGTTTAGATTCACCTGAGAATGTTTTTTTTTTAAATGAAAGTCTGAAAACAAGATAGAACTTTAAAACAATTTTCTGGTCAATATACAAGTCTTGGCTTCACAATCTTCTCCGTCTCTAACTAGAGCATCTTGTCAGCTCTTACAGGATTTTCAGAGATTCCTAGTGAATAGAAAATGTTAGACTCTAGGACCAAAGATAGTCCAAATCTTTGTCAATCAGACTTTCATTTTGCTTTTTCTCTTCTAAATGTATGAGATAATTATACATCTGAGATGTGTCCGCTTCCTCTCTCTTCCCTATGTAAGTAGGTAATTTGTTGACCCCAGTTGGAGAAATAATCACTATAAATAATAAATCCCTCAAATTAACATTTTCAGTTTATTTGCTAAACATGAGAAGTCAGTTTTGGGAGTATATAAATAATTGTGCCTATACACCAACTCCTTCAAAAAGGAGGAATTGTCAGCCAAAAATTCAAAGCAGCAAAAAAAAGCATTTGAGAATCTCTTGAAAGTCAGATTCTCTTTTGAAAATTTTGAACTCTATAGGTATGAAACTCTAGGCCCTTTAATTGAATGCTCTGGCAGAAACCCAAAGGCAAGAGCAGACTCACTAGGTTCACACCCACTCCCAATAAGCCTCAGAATCTTAATTTTGTTGAGAAACCTTTGTTTTGGCTGCCATTATTCCATGGTGTTCCATCAGAAGTTTCCCATCTGAGTGTTAAATGTGACATCATTGAGAACTGTGGGAATAGCTGGAGGAGGAAAAGGTAAATTCAGACCTAAACTATTTAAACTAAAGGAATGCAATTTTCTGAGACAAAATTAAGAACCTCTGTGAATTACTCCTACTGACCAGTGTTGAAAATATTCCCAAATACACATGCTTTTAAAAATTTTGCAGCTTTATTGATCTATAATTTTGCTTCCTCTGCAAAGAATATTATCTACAAGAAATTATACAATTTTCTTAATTGGAAAAATTCAAGTTAAAAATACATTTCTTATAAACTATTCCTTTTAATTCTATGGGATACTTGTTTCAACATGAAAAAAAACACTGTCGAGTGTTTTTGTGTCTTTACTTGTTCTGCATTTATTTTCATCCTGAGAAGTTTACTTACATGTCTTTTCATTAGATAAACACTTGAAAAGGTAGTAAAATAAGATTCTGTCCATGGTAACCTACTCATATTGATGATGAATAATGTTTGCTTTTATCTTCTTCAGAATAACCATATCTGAAATAGTTTCTGCTCAGAAGAAGGTGCAAAGACTCTATTTTAACATTTTCGAAAAATTTTACTCTCTTAGCTTGCTCTATTTATTCATATTTCTGATGATACAGAAAGGAAGTGATGGTTTGTGAAAAAGGGCAAAATTCCATATTTCAATCCTTTTGTAGTCTCCTTTTTGTCATGATAGAAATCACATACCTATCAAGTCTGTCTTAAGAGACCTAATGCAACTTTACTATATTGCAAAACATTATTAAAAAAAGAATCATTATCTTTAACCCAATACAGTTCTTCCCTTTTTGCCCATGTAGTTTACACATTTATCTCTATAAACAAAGATGGTTATAGATCTTTGGTACTGCAAAATTTAAGTAGTACATTAGGGAGTCTATAATAATTTTGTGATTATTTCATAAAGGTCAGTTTTGCATTTTGTTCATTGACTCTTATGAAATTTAAAAATGCAAATACAATGTTTAACTCCACGGTTAGCTATTAATGCTATATTTGGTTTTGTTACTAAACATTTTAGTATTATGAGTATCATATATAAAACCTTACTTGTTCCTTCAAATATAAAAGTTTCTCCATTGAAGTGTGAAAAATAAGGACTAAAATCAGAAGAAAATAAATAATGCAAAATAACATTGCAATTAAGTAGTTATAAAATGCATTTGACAATTTTCTTATTTTACAAGTAGTTAAGAAAAGTAAACAAAAAATCCACTATAATAATTTTAATCATTTTATCAATTAAGTTTTAGCTTAGAAAGTAATAGAATATTGATTGAAAATTAGAATGATACATTTGGTATGAATATAGAATAGCCCTATGCTCTGTGAACACAAATCTAATACATTCTTTCTCCAATGATTATTTTTATCTGTTGTGCTATTTTTTTTTAATATACAGATATTTGCATTATGGTTTATGTTATGACTTTGGCATATCAGTTTCATATCAAATACATATGTAGTGAGCACATCTTTTACACCCAGGCTCTTGTCATTCATATTGTCAAGAGAAATAGAAGTGCTAAAAGTCATACAGAAGGTACTAAGCTGGTTAGATTACAACAACATAGGCTGTTCTGCTTTTTCACCCTCTACTCTTCCTTTTCACTCCTCAGTGAGATGAGATAGCAGTTTTCTTTGGGGATTCTGATTATCTGCTCTGTAATAAGTGAAACAGCATCACAAAAATCACTCTTCAATTATTTCTGCAATTCTTGCTGTTTCTTGCAATTACTTTTCTGAGGAAAGAAAGGATTGATCAACACCCTCACCCCACCAGCCATTTATGTAATGAAAGACTCAGAATTCTAGAGGTAAATGGAAATTTTTGTGTAATTACATTTTAAAACCTATTTTTATAGTAGTTTGGGGTTCTGCTTCAAACAAGAGTCCACTGTGGCAATTTTTGAGGTTTCAGAATGTAATGTTTTTCTTTCATGCATTTCTAGTGGTGATAATAGCACTTTGTACATGAATAGTACATGGGACTTATAGTAAACTAAATACCCTTTTTACCTATTTAAGACAAGATAATGAATCACTAGTCTTCTTTGTTAGTTATAATATCCTTTAAGTAAGAACAATTACAATTACATTTCCTACAATAATAAGCATCAGAACTATGGAAATTACAAATTTAAATCTTGTACCCCATTTCACAGCCCCTCAGAGAGAATATTTTAATAGTGTTTGTAACATCGATAGTTTTGTGGGCTTGTGTGAATTTTTCAGTCTTCTCTAGTTATTAATTGATAAGCATCAGACTTATGCTAGTATGTTCCAGAACATGTAGCTAATGAAACTTAACCAAACTTCTTTGCCTGCAACTTCTCTGGAAAAGTGTGCATTACTTTTTGTTGTCCCAAGGAAAAGTATTATTTCCTAGTGTGGAAAGCACAGGAAGAAAGAAAACAAATCAAAGTAATTGTGTATTTACCCTTATTTTTGGAACATTAAACTGTGAAAAAAATGGAAATGTTTGACCCTTTCTCAAACACTTGGGTAAACTGTGTTCCTTTCAGAAAGAAAGTTGCTTGAGATTTAGCAGAAAAACATCTAATCAACAGTGTTATAAAAGCTTTATAGATAAAGATCATTAGTGATTTTTCTATTAGTGACTAGAGACAAGAGAGGTATTCTATAAAATCATTATGTAAAACAATCCAAGCAAAAGGAAATAGTATTTTAGGATGGTCTGTTGTACAGCTCATTGGTGATGGATCTTTTGTGTACAAGAAACCACAAATGGAATCAATAAGTAACTTGGAAAATTACCAGAAGTCTGTTAAGGGCTAGAAGGATAATAAAGAGGCTATGACCTCCCACCTGCCTGGGTGGAACTACTGGGTGCCAGGATGTGGCACTGCTGTGGGTGATGCAATCCATGGGGAGGCACACTGGGCTGTGGATGGCTAACCCTGCCACCGCGCATCTGCGCTCGTGCTGCGAGGCACTGCTGCACAGAGCTTGTGGTGTGTTGGGAGACTCACTCTTTTAGATATTCTAGCTGTGATATCAGATTTTCTGAAGTCACTTTCGCCCTTATTGAACCCTTATTATTGTCAAGTGTTATTAGCCTCCTGCCTTGATTTGATTGTCTACCTGCTTCCTTCTTCAGGGTCTCATTTCAGCGTGTTTTGACATACCAGTAGAGTTTGTTAATGTTTAGTTGGTCAGATACATATTTTTCATTAAAATATGGTGTTGAAGCAGCTCTGAACTTGTCAAGGACTTCTCTAAGACATTTATTACATGTCTAATACCTAGTTGTGATCATTTTAATGTTATTGCTTTTGATCCATTCCCTGCTAGTAATTTGCACACAAAGATTTAGAGAGCATGAATTTCCACTCTAAAAACAGCTTCAGTTTCAATTTTCAATTTATCACTCATCTTCCTTCTCTTACTCTTCTCCATTGTACTTCCCCTAATAATCTGCTAAGATTGGAATTCAGGAATCCTTTTTTTTTTTTTTTTTTTTTTCCCTTTTTTTTCCCCTGTCCTTTAAATGTTACCATTTACTTTTGTTCCACCTTACTCCTCCAATAGTACTTCAAATAAATGGATATCTAGGCATATTTGCTGCATCTCAGTAGGTCTTTTTCTGACTGTATGTTGGCTTCTTTCATCCCTGATATGTCTTTGCATATTGCACAATACTCTGGTTTTTACATTTACATTATGCTGTTGGTTTCTGGTCTGTTTACAGTAATTATTCTTATTTTGTTTTCCATGTGGCATTGTACAGCCTGTAGTTTCGGGCAGACCTGCACAGTTTTGTATGTATTTGTCTCTGGAGCAAGTTTTTATTAATTGGCTAATATGGACCTTTAAATATCCAAATGCACTGAAATGGAAGAGACATCTTGCTTAAATTCTTACCTAACCTGACCAGCGCCCTTCTCACCATCATCATAAAAAATTTCTTTCTTCATGTCCAATGTAAAGCTCTTTCAATTGAAAATCATTGCCCCTTGTCCTGTCAATATATGTCTTGGAAAAAAATCTCCATCTTTCTTAAGAGCCGGCGTTAAGTACTGAAAGGCTGCCATAAGGTCTCCACATATCCTCTAAATTCAAATCTTTCATGCTGGCTTCATAGGAGAGGTGTTCCAATGCTCTGACCAGTTTTTGTGGCCCTCCTCTAGACGTACTCTTACAGGTCTCTGTGGTTCTTATGCTGGGGAATCCAGAGCTGGATACAGTACTCCAGGTGTGGGCTCACCAGGTGGGCAGAGTGGCAGAATCACCTCCCTTAGCTGGCTGGCCACACTTTTTGCATGAAGCCCATGGCAAAGCCTACACAATTCTGTGTGTTATTTAAACAAAACAAGAAAGAAACCCAACCAACCAACCAAAACCAATTACATGCCCAAAACCCAAAAAGTTGCTGTCTTACCTGTATTTAACACTCATGCCTTTTCAGAATGTTTCCTGGCAGGTGTGATGTGCAGAGATGGTTTCAGGGTGGCTGAACTGTGCCAGAGGTTGCTCTGTCAGGCCAAATCGTGTGGAATAGTCCAAGTCTATCCTGTTGAAGTGTCTTTTGTGTCTCCTTTTAAGACAGTCATTTTCAGAATGCCCTTTGTATGGCAGCTCTGATTTTTGCACTTGTAGGTCCTAAACTCTCCACCATGCCCTGTCCTTACAACCAGCCTCAAGAGGCTGTAGAGGGCCAGGAACAAAAGATGGCATATCTCATGTCAATGTCCTCCATACTTCATGCAGAACTTGTATAGGCTCTAGTTTGGGCAATTCATGCTCAGGCTTCCTAACTAGTCCATGGTCTAGGTCAGAAACAATATACACATAGAGTGGGCAATGTGTGAGCCAAGGCACTTGTGGGAAGGGGTGAAAAATAACCTTAAGATTTTGTGGTTGTGATGAGCTTTGTGTTGATAGTGAAGTATATTCAATACCTACAGCATGAATTGAGATACAGAGAATTTTAATGCTGAAAATGTGTGCAGTACAATGCAGTGTATTTGAAAAAAAAGTAGTGCATAGTTTTTTTTTAAGTCATTCATAAACAATCGTTTTGCCATTTTTGATAAATGGATTTCAGAACATAGAAAGCTTTGGAAACAAGGAAATCACATGAGAAATCAGGAAAATACATTGTATAAACCTTCAGAGAAAATTTTTGGGGCTTAGCTCAGGTCTTCGGGAAAGATAGTGGCCTTTTGTTTAATGTTATCAGAATACTAAAGAGATAATCCATTCTAACAATAAAAATAATTTATTCTTTGTCCTATTGATATGCTATGGAAAACTTGTCATGATGTTGTCAAGTCACAACATGTGCACAAAGGGGACAAGGAATAAGAATTTTTAAGCTATCTCTAATAATGCGTTTTCCAGTGAAAATTATATTCTTAATTTCAAATATGTCATTTCCTTGCAATTTTTTTTTTTTTCTTGAGAGGGGAGAGCACAAGGGGGCTGGGGTGAGTGTTTTTTACCTTTTTTGTCCCTATTTACATGCAGGCTGCTCAAAGGAAATCATATAAAGTAAAAATAGCCTTTCTATTCTCCACTGAACTGTCAAGTTCTGCCCATATTTTAAATATGGAAAACCTGAAGTAATCAAAAGTTTTCACCATCTTTCAGAATCCACAGCCCACTGAGAAACTGTGTTGGGCCATTTGAATTCAGGGGGCATCATGTAAGATAGGAGTTTTGTTTTCCTGAAAATGAAGAGTACTGTTTGATATTTCCTATTGATATTACTGTATTAGTTATCAGCAACTGCTCAACAGGAAAATAAGACTTGGATAAATTTTCAAGGAGAAGGAAAATGTTAGTGACTTTTATGTCATGACTTAACTGGATCTTTGAAAATATAACAGGAAGATCACAGGAAATCTGTACTATGTTGAAGATTTAATTAAATTTCTTTCCATAGTGTTATGCTTTATATCAAACAGAGTTTTAAAAATATTTTTACAATCTTTCTGGTTTTGAGTATGCTTAGAGCAGAATTAAGAAACAATGTAGAAATCTACTCTCACTGAAGTGTCAAAACTCTCAACTCCAATGAAGACAGGATTTTATGTCAATCCACATATTCTGGTGATATCTCTGTTATTGTTTTCTTACTTTGGGAGGTTAAGGCTGTATGCATGGATGTAGGAGCAGCAATTCTATGTAACTAAGTCAGGGGAAGTCCTTTGGGTCAGGAAAGGTCCACTTCTTTTAGGCAGAAGGTCTAATAGTGATCCCTTTGCTCACTAGCATTTACTGCTGAACAGATAATTCACTGTTTATTACCACAAGTGTATTCACAAGTACTGAAAAGAAAGCAATGAGTGCCTCCTCTGAGGATGCTCCTTATCTCAGCATGGAAGAATTGCCTTTGCAGTAAGCACTGCATAGATCAGAAAAAGTCTGTCCATTCAGCCCAGTGCAGACTTCCCTAGACAGAGATGTGAAGATGACTTTCTGCAGCCCTTTGTATCTTGGTATGCTCTACTGTACAGAAGGGAGGGACAGAATTACTCAGGTCATAACAAGTCATCCTGGACAATGTGGGACACTTCTTTCAAGACCATAAGTCCCAGGTATTTGATGTAGTAACTCAGCCAGAATCCTGTTTTTTTTTTTTGTTTGTTTGTTTTACTTATTTACATATAAAATCTGAGAAAAACCATGTTTGGGAGAAAAGAAAGCAGACTTTGTATATTCTTATGGATTAAGTCAAAACTGACTATGAACTTCAGGTGGTTTAAATATAGTTTCATAATTATAATTGCTATACAGATGTTTCTGAAATGGGCAGGCTAAACAAGTTGTTTTATAAAGCTAGAATCTCAGAAATTTTTAGGCATTGACAATATAGTACTCTCACAATAATTCTTCCAGTGCTAGTATTACAGAGTGACAACAGGATCTTTTCTCTTAAATGAAGTTTTGTGACCTTAATACAGGAAAGTAAACACTCCCAGAATATGTAGTTATTAATCCCACCAATATCACTGAATAGTCTGAAACAGGATAGAAATGTGATTCATCCCTGCACTTTAGAGAAATGCTGTGAAAAACATCATAAATCAGCATGAGGGTTCACAAGCTTATAGTGAAGTGTGATAAAGTGCTTTACTGAACTAGAACTAGTGTTTCTCAGTATCTTGTAAAACCAAGCACTGTAAAACATCAAATATTTGGCACAATATTTTTCATATTTGATGTGTGTAACCTTAAGAATGCTGGTAACAATTCATTTGGACGCCTGTGTGAAAGGAATTTATTTCAACTTTTGAAGTCTTGAGACATTAATTTCTAAAGTTAATTTTCAATGGTCATGAAAAAATGGGGCTGATGAGCTTTGAAGAAGGGCAGTGCGATCTTAAGCTTTTTAGTGGGTATGATTTAAATGATGTGGTGACCCAGTGTTGATCATCTTTCCAGAAGCTGATGGCAGGTGTCCACTTGTGATTGCTTTTGGGGTTAGAAAGGTTCCATGCAGCACATAACAGCTCTGATTGCCAAAATCATTCCCCCCAAGAGAGGGAAAGCTGGAACAGACAGTGACAACACATGCATACATTTTGTTTCTTCCTAAGACAAACCATTTTGCAGAAGGTACAGAGGAACAGGTCAGTGCCATGTAAACAGAATGCAACTAGTGAACACCTAAATGAGAGTTTGGGGGAATAATCTCAAGTCCACAGCTCCTACTCCTCTGCAGCTGAGGAAGCAGAGAAATAGAGCCAAGGAAGAATAAATCACAATGTTTGGACTCATCAAAGCAGTCAATATCTTATTTGATGTAAATAAATAACTACTCAAAAATTCAAAATAAAATGTAAATTTCTCTTTTTAATTTTTTTTAATGAAAGAATTGTGTTTTCTTGAAAAATAGTTTTGCTTTTAATGCACTTGAGAAATTATTATTCATATTCATATTATATTAGCATATTAAATTATTAAGATGTTCACGCATTATTGAAAAAAACATTCTACAGTGAAGACTTATGACATGACTTGTGACATGATCATTGGATTAAAATATTTTAACAAAAAAGAAGCTTTGAAACTCTGTTCTATGGCTTGTCCTTTTTCTGTAATTACAAAAGTTCCATCACCTCATAAGGAATTTATTGTTTTTTTGATGAAAATTTATTATACATTATTGTACAATTTTAGTTATTCATCCCTAGCATTAAAACATAGGGGTAGCTTATTTCAGAGATATGCAGTGAAATGTTTAGGACTTTACTTTCAGTAGGTTACAACAAAAGTTTTTATTAAAAAGTTTTTTGTCACTTATTTGTGTGGTTGTACTTTCCTCTTGAAACCAAATCACATGATTTCTTGCCAGAAATCATCAGAGAAAGCTAATCTAAATTACCATGAACTAACTACAAATAAAAATCACTAAATAACCCTGTTAACACCTCCTGTGACAAACCTGAGTTGCTGTTTGTCTAAATTGCAAGTTGATTACATTTCCTAGACATTTGGAAATCCTCAGAATTTTGAATATGCCAAAGTTTATGAAATAAATTCCATTCTATCTTAAACTGTGTTTGTATAGAAATTAAGATTTTACTTTCGTAACCGTCAGTGGGAATTGGCTAGTGATAGAAATGAGCATTACTGTAAAAATTTAGCATTTGTACAGAAAAATATTATCCATTGTAATTACTCTATTAACACTTGTCATAACATCACTCTTCAAAAGCCTATTTTATTCAAAATCTTAAGGGATCATTCTTTTTATGTATACAAAGTGTCATTCTAATACAGTTTGCTTTCATGGAATTGTGTTTTTTCCTCTCTTTTCTTTATGTCAAACACCTTTCAGTAACTTTATAGATTTCATTGAGACTTCTGAAAACATGAAATTGGGAATTATTTATTCTAATTCAAATAATAAATGTGATGTGAAATGAGTTTCACAGCAGATGAATTTCCTAGAGTTTGCTTTATATAATCTCTTATGAAGTTTGCAGAATTATGTCTGGCAAATTAATTTAAGTGGTCAAAGTTTAACCACAGCTACAGATAGACTATGCTCTGTATTGAGACTCTAAACTCATAAATTGGTCTCATTTTCAGTTTTAAGTGTATACCTATGCCACTATTGCATTTTCTGTGTTGTTAATGAGTTCATGTTACATTTCAAAGTATCAGGTTCCCCAGGTGCATAAATGTTTAAAAAATAGCGTGGGTGGGGGGATTTTAAACAACACAATCATAATGATAAGGGTGTAAGGGTATTCTGAATTCTATTCCTTCTAGAGAACTGTGTCCTGTCACTTCTAACTTTAGCTATTTTTAATCCCTTTAAAAACATATTCCTGCTTAAGTTGCAAGAGTGCAGCTTTCTTAAAGGAAATATTGGTGGAAGATGTTATATAAGGATGTCCTCAGCCTGTGTGTCTGTCAGGACTGGGGACATGGACACTGAAGCTTCTTGCGCATTCAGCAGTGACATCCACAAGTGCACAATCCAATCCCATGGAAAATAAGTGTAGTTGTGAGGGGATTTGGGTTTATCTTAGTAATTGCTGTGTAATTAAATAAACTCACTGCCTCTTTTTCTAAATTTGAGCTAATTAGTAAGTAATTAATTGCAGGTAAATAATCATTCATACTTTGAAAACAAATTGAAAATTTTATTTAAAATGCTGTTTGCCAGTCAACATTACAGTGGAAAGAGATCTGTCATTTTGGAATAATAAATTTCCTTGCATGGCTTTCCAAATAGTAAATGTTTTTTTTGTCCTCTTTGCCATTTCTAACCATTCTATTGCTATTTATACCAGTACTGTAGCATTGTCCCCATTTTAACCTAAAATACCCAAAACCCTCTGGCAATATTATAAAAAATATTTGTGTGTATCCTGAGGGAAAAATAAGAATCCCATACTGCTGTGAGAGCAATAAAAAGCAATGCTGTCATTTATTGTTGTCATTCACTTGAAATATACTTTATGCTAAAATGGCCCATCTGGAGCATATCCACAGTAGGGGACATTTACCGGTCTTCTTTTAGCATACTCATTTATTTTGTTTAATGGACATAATATATAAATGAAGTGTAATCATTTTTATTTACTCTGGTGATGTCAGCATCAGTAATAAATCTACAATTCACATGCAACTTCAAAATAGCAGAAACAAATTTGTCAGTGTTAACATTTTTAGACTGATATTATTCTTTTACTTTAATGGGGTTAAGGCCATTCCTTGCATCTTTTAAGTATCCTGTTACAGGATAATCAATTTCAAGTGTAATGTTTCAAAGGTCTCTGTACATATCATATGAAAAATGGTTCTTGTTGAATATAACCTTTCTTTATAAATAAATTACAACAAAAATAGTAGAACTAACAGTACTCTGAAGCAGAACTGTCATAATTTTGCCACTATTTATACTTCATTCATGTGTAGGAATTTTTTACTGAAGTGGAGAAAAACTGAAAAAATACATTAGAAATGTTATACAGCATTTCTGAAGCTGAACGTGTGTGTAGCATGTAAAATAAGGATTTTAAACAACGACAAAGAAACTTTGGATTTTAAGGATTTTAAACAATGGCAAAATGTTTGAACTCTGTTGGATCAGCAAAAACATCTTTTTTCAAAGTGTGTGGTTTGAGAAGACTTTTTATTTTTATAAATAGGGGTTTATTATTTAGTTAAGCTTGATTTCTTATTAAATCTTTCACTAATCATCTGCTGGATATTTATCACTCTGCAAAAGACAGAAGACAGGAGGTTTATTTAGTCTTCCAGAGAGTATTTCACAAATGCCAACTTCTCCCTGGCAGTAGAAAATAATTAAGCAAATACAGGATTGATAAGTCTAATGAAACAGTAGAATGTTTTTATTTAAAAGGTTCCATAGCTCATTTCTTACCTGCCTAATTGTTTTCATCATACTGAAATTTGTATGAGTCTACAATTTTTTTTTAACATGAATGGTACTATATTTAAGCATGATTACTATTATTGCAGTAAGTACCAAAGGAGGTAGTAAAAATGTACCACTTATGATAATGTCTTGGCATCATTTTATATCACAATGATGTTTCAGTGAATTTACACCATTGTAAAGCTAACCATTCTGTTATGGTTCACTATGATTAATGTGACCACAAGTGAAAGCTGATAATAATTAGTCACTTTCATAAATTGCCATTAAATTGACTGTATCCCAGAGAATAAATTTTATCTAATTTTAAGTGAGAAACATGGCAAATGACTTCTCTATCAATTAATAAGAAATATTTAATGAGAAGCAGAAGTCTACTATACACTGAAAAATGCTTTTGTAATTCTTGTTTTCTAGATTTTGGTGAAAGGTATCGTAGGAGATGGTTTCACCGGAGACA
Organism: Lonchura striata; assembly: GCF_050655825.1. Taxonomy (NCBI): domain Eukaryota; kingdom Metazoa; phylum Chordata; class Aves; order Passeriformes; family Estrildidae; genus Lonchura; species Lonchura striata. Next base: position 19,804,318 of record NC_140704.1, on the reverse strand, counting down.
TTGGACTCGATGATGTGTCTTTTCTGGGCTGTACTCTTTACAATGGTAAGAGTTGAAATTCACATCTCCAAGCTGTGGCCAATTCATTGCTGTTATTTGTAAATATTGCTACTAGAAAAGTAAAAATGAGGTTAAAATGTCAGTCAGGAAATCCAGACTTATTTCCCTGCTCCTCAGACTCTCATATCCAGGCATCAGGAAAAAATAGGTTCTGCTGTGCATGTAAGGTCCAAAAGAGATCCTTAGTGAGAAGTGTGCAGCTTCTATACTCTTTTAGATCTTGACTTCTAGAAGGTAAAAGAAACTTAGCTGTGTGTAAATGAGCTGAACTTTCATTCTGCCAATTCAGTTTGATACACCTTTCCCCTCCCTCTCACATGACAGCACACAATTAGTTCAGGTGATAGAGCAATGTGTTGTCAAAAGTCATCGTTAGCAAGGGTAGAACAGTCTCTACAGAACTGTAAAATATTATATCCCAAAATACATGTACTTCAGGATGCCAGACTCAGGATGTGGAGTTCACCACAGAATATATTTTAAGGGGGCCACTGTCAGCTGCAGCAGGTATTGCAAGGTTATATATGGTGTGGCAGTTGCTCTAAAGCCATGACAGGGCTGTAGAGCAGCAGGCAATTTAGAAGTGTCTGAATAATAGTATCCTAGCACTTACTCTAAAACACACTAGTGTAGATGCATTTTGTTCTGCTACCCCAAAAATTTCTTACAGATATAATTAGTTCTATGAGGAATATCAAATATGTATAGTATTTCTTTTGCAGATAATTATCTAGTGTTTTAACATGTTTATACATGGTAAAGCAGGTATTATAACATTTTGGATATGAAGGCTTTTTGTTAATACTCAGGTAATGGATTGTGCCTTATATTCAGGTAATAAAATCTTAATCGGAAAATCCATAAATAATTACAAATTAGTTAGGAAGAAAACTTTAAAACTAAACAAGAAATTGGAAAACACAGAGGGTCAGAGTTTCAAAGCTTCAAATTAAGATTAAAGACCCTCATTGTGTGTGGAAAGATAAATTGAAAATACTCAAGTATAATGGTGGACAGGAATCAGATTTTGTGTTCTGTATATTTTTGAAATTGAGAGCAATTTTTGAGACAGTTTAGGGTATTGTTTTTATTTCATCTTCTCCATGCCATAAAAATATTCCAATAACAACAAAAAAAAACAACAACAAAAAAAAAAACCAAACCAAAACAGTCAAAGAGACTGTGGGAATAGCCTGCAAAATAGACAACAGCTACGGCACATTCCACCATATTTAACACCAATTGGATCAGGTTGAAAAAGCAGGGTTCCCCTGTCCCTGCACACTAGAATCAAACAGTGCCCAATTGCTCTAGGTCCACTTTAAGTGACCAAATGCTGACAGAGAGAGATGTACTTGACAGCTTGGTGGTAAAGTCTCTCATAAGTAACATTAAAGATGTTGAATCTTATGAATTTTGAGTGTACTGCTTCAACAAATCATTTGAATGCCTTGACCAAAGGCTATTCAGTGATGCTTGCTCTGGACAAAATGGTATTCAATAAAGTAGAGAAAATAAATTGTTTCAAAATAGAGGAAGTATCAGATCCTTCTTTCTTTTCAGTTGTTGTGAAGGCTATGGTTATTCAAAATTTCTTCTTCTATTTCAGTGTATCAGGAGCAAAGCCTTAAAAATGTGGCATTTGTATTTAAAAATTTCTGACCAATAAGGTCCTTGCTGTTATTTTGAGTTGTAGATAAATATATCAATTCATAAAATTCTTACTTCAAAACATTCCTTCCTCTCTAAGTCTTTTGTTTGACTTTTAGGACATTTTGAGACTATCATTAATTTGACTGGAAAATAATTTATTTAATGTCATAGATTTGCTTTCTACCCTACAAAATAGAAATGGGTAATTTATTATCAATATTGGAGCTTCAGCCCTTAGGGATAAAAAAAAAAATCCTTGCTTTCCCAGACACATTTAATATGAAAAGTCTTCACATGTACTTTTTAATTAACTCAGGTGTACTGCTGAGGTGCATTGTGCACTACAGCTAATAATTCAATAAATTATTAAATTTTAAAAAGGAGCTTTATAATGGAAATTCCTTTTATGGACAATAGTAGCAAAGGTTTTCAAGAAAAGAGAGTAAGCTTGAAGAAAGGTGCATAGTAAAGAATAGCAGGACGAAAAAAGACAATTGATTTGAAAGAAGTGGTAATGAGTTTGAACAAAATATAAAGGAGGTGGTGGAACAAGGTGGTGACCTCAGAATAATTTCTCTAATGAGAAAATAATTTTTTTCAGCGATAAATTTACAAGGTAAGAAGGTTACATAGTAATTTCCACAGTCGCTTTTAGTAATCAACATGTTGAAAAACCCATTATCATCTGAACAATCTGTTAGCTTTGGTGCACAGGGAAAAATGGCTTCTCTGATTGCTGTTGGCATTAGTTTTTTGAAATTATTCACTGGGTTAATCCAAATTTGAAAGAGGTGTAAATCCTGCAAGTGTCAAAGATTGTACGGATGGCGTGACAAAACTAGTGCTTTCCACTAAGGAAAGCTCCAATTCAGCTCCTGCTGAACAGCATTTCAGTCACTCAATGGTGCAGGCATGAGTCCAGTAAAGCCATACCCTGGAAAAAGGGGGACAGTGGCAAAGGAAGAAATCATGAAGCTGAAATGTCCAGGTGCTCAACATCCTTTTGGCTCCTTTTCAAAGGATACTTGCCCACTATTTCTACAACTACTTCAGTAACTTCAGTTCCTGCCACGCTCCCCATGAACAACTGCACAGAGAAGGAGTTTGTCTGTCAAGCCTCTGGCCACTGCATCCAGATGATCCAGAAGTGTGATTTTAGACCTGACTGCTCTGATAAGTCTGATGAATCAGCTTGTGGTGAGTGGATCAAATCATGGTTTTTGCTACCTTACTAGTTTGTGGGTCTTAAGATCTATCTTATCGTTACAATTTGGTATTACCACCTAGATGCTATTTTAAAGTGATTTTCCCCAGGAACATAGTAACATTTTACTCGTAATATGTGTGATGTAATGCACTTTCTGCCTCCTGATTCAGACTCAACATTTCAATTCAAGTTACTGCTAAAATGTGGTATGGGAAGGAATCCTCAGCTCCTTAATGATTGGTAATCATACATGACAATTTTAAGTGAGCATGTTCACTAGTCCAGACTGGAAGAGAGAAAAGCGTTAGAATTTCATCTTTGGGGTGGACATCTGGGAGAACTGTATCCACTTCTTAACTACTTCAATGAGTATGGGTTTTGGTTGGTTGGTTGGTTGTTGGGATTTTTTAAATACAAAATTGTTTCAGCATCAGCAATAATTGTGAAATTCAGCCTACTCCACACAGAAGTGAATTCCAGCCTGTAAAGCTCTGATAGTCTTATGGAACACTGTAAGGGGGACAATGGACAAGGTCCACATGCAATGTGCCATAAAGATCTAAGACAATTGTTGATTGCTTCCAAGTTGCAGGAATTCACACTGTGGCATTTTAGACGCCTTAATGACTTCCTTTTGCCTCAAAGAACAGTTCTTGAAAGTACCAAAGCCAGTTAATGAGAGGGATAGACATCTAGAGACAGTGACCTCATCAGCCTAGGCAAGCAAAACTATTTAGTCACTGAAAATGAAAACTCTTAATTCATTACACATTGTGAAGGGAATTCAATCACCTCTCTCAGGGCTGAGGGCTCAGTGAGTCAAAGTATCATTCCCTCCCTATGTCTATTTCCTATGTGGGAATAACTGGAAGAAACAAATCTGATATTTTAAGTACCATGGTTAGTTTCCTATAGTGTGGAAAAAACCCACTTCAACAGCCATTGAAATCTTGCCCTGAAACACAAATACAGAGCCCTCTGAATATTTCTCCTCTCAGAACAGTAGCTCACAAAACATATTTTTCTCCTAAGCAAGATAAATACTGTGGAGAATACACCTTTACATATTTGCTCCATCTGAGGTCTCTCATCACTAAGATGGGAATTTATCACTTAAATGTCAATGCTGGACTAGGACTTAAAAATGTCCAGACTGAAACAGAAATATGGTCACAGGAAGGTGTTATCTTTCTCAGAGGCACTTTAAATATAATGTTGACAGAGCATGTTCAAAAGGGGAATAAGCATTTAAAACAACTCATCATTCTCAAGAAACATCACTAATCTTCATATGGGCAATCCATGAGATCACACTGGCTGCAGCTTGCTTCCTTAGTGAGGATATACAACCTATAAATCAAAACTCACTCTCTCTTTAGTCTACCATTTTTAGTCTTCAAGTAAGGAAGCATCAGGCACATTCTAACAACAAAACATGATTTCTTAATGCAGCATTTTTTATGGGTTTATGGGTTAAAATAAATTATTGTTCCCCTTGCACAACTCTCACTGCAATCACTTAAACTTTAGTGTAATAATCTGTTCCAAAGTTCTGGAGAGTGACTAGACTCAGCTTGGACCATGTGATGGAGAATAAATATTCACAGCAGAAATGGAAAATAAAATTGGTTTCTTTACCCTAAGTAGGGTCAGTAGTGAGCTCACTCTGATGCTCAGTAAGAAAAAATGCTTTGGAAGACAGCTGCATGGGTTTTTTTTTTAGTAAGACAACAGTGCATTTGATACCAATACCAAATAGATGCATTTATGCATTTTTATGTAACTTTCAAGTTTTGTGAGGGCTGCTTTAAATCTGGTTTAGTTTTTTTTGGTTTTTTTTAGTTATGTTCATGGACTTTGTAGACAATCTACGATTTGCTAATGTCATCAGTCTACAGGACTGGAGACAGAACTATACAGCAGCTCACGTTCTCAGCTGATGAATTTTACATGAATTTCCATGTATATTGCATGACAGATTATTAGAATTACCTGAAAGGTGATCAGAACTCACATGAAGGCAGATACTGAGGTGCAAAGGAATTGGTATATTCACAAAATTAGAATCAGTCTAATAGAGGAGAAAATATAAAATTCATGTTTTATCTGCAAGAAAAAAACTTTGCCTGTTAGTAATGTGTTCAGTAATCATGGATACTATAAATTTAATCCCTTTTATTTCCATGTTGCTTTTTGGGTTGCAACATGAGTTAATGATTTTCAAATTTTATATAAACATGAGTAATCACTGTTAATCTCTAAAGTTATGGAAGTCTGTGACTTTGAAGATAAAGACCTGTGTGGATGGCATCAACCAGCCTTGGAACAGATGTCAGGAAATTACTCCATACTTTTCACAAAGACATTCAAGTGGCAACTTGGAAGAGGAGCAAATCTCTACCCTGAGGAAGAACAACACTGCCCATTAACTGATCATACTACGTGAGTACATTTTTTCAGGTGCTTGAGTCTCTTCTAAAATGTGTTATTTTAACCACATGCCAAGGGGAAAAACTTCTGCATTTACACTATTGAAGCAGTTTACTGATTTATTAGTGACATGTAACTAACTGACAATGGGTGAAGTAGGAATGCAGGATCAATACTACAGATTAATCAAAATAAAAAAAATCATTAATAAGCCAGTAAAAATTTCTAAGTAACCTTTCTATAAGTAACTCCCAAAAGTTTCAGTACCTCCCTATCCAGAGAAACGTGCAGTCCTCCCACAGGATACGTGGAGTACAGGAATGTTCCCCCTGATGGAAAAGCAAGTTTAGAAGAAAAGGCTGCTCAAGCCTCCTTCCAGCACCCCAAACTGCCAGCCCAGTTGGCTGCAGGCTGTTGGCAGCTCCCAGGGGGTCTGCTGCTCTGTCTGGTCTCTGCAGTGGTTGTGGCACCAGCAAGATGACCTCTCACATGTCAAAACCAGGTGTTGGCCACTGCTCTTTGCACTGCATTATCAATTCCTGCTGTTACAAGTTTTCATCCTACTTTTACACTTCTTTTAGGGCTGACTTCTCTTTTGGAATCTGGCTTTGTAATTAATTTGGCACTGCTTAATTTAGTTCATTGTGGTCATCCTCTTGATTAGTTTGAGGTGAATACCTTCTCAGTCTTTATTCACACAGAAAATTTATGGTCACTTTTCTACCTTACTAGATATTGTTAGTTGTTAGCTGTTGTTTCCAATTTTGTTATTTTTGTTGTGCTAGTGCTCTTATCTCAGCAGTTTTGCCCAAGGGTGGTCTGTACAAGTTAAAACAAAATGTCCTGTGAATTCTGCACTCATTTAATATTTCACTCATGCAATTCAAAACTACTGTAGTTAGAGATAACTTCAGTTTAGCTGGTATTTTTTACCACTTATTTTTATTTTACCATTTCTCTGGTTAATGACATAAGTTCATATTAAAATATAAAATATTCCTATTCTCTCAGTGAAGATTTGTAAATTAATGTTGCATTCTGGGTAGATTGTTTAAGATAGTTACTAGCTCCTCTGAGGATATTCCTTTGATTTATCTCAAGGAGCAAAAATTATCTTTTTTGCATGAACATTTAGTTTTAAATGTATGGAGTTTTTTGATTTTTTTTAAATTAAGTAAGAAATTTGTTTTAAAAAATACATTAATCCAATGTATTCCAGTTAAAAGTAACAGTAAGAGTTACTGAAAAAAAAAGCCCTACATGAAACTAGCAAATTAATTGAGTACGATCAATTTTAAATGTTATACAACTTCATTAATAAGTACATTTTTGTGCAATGTAGTTAATCTGAACAGAAAAATACCTGCCTGATTTTAGTGACATGTATGTTTTGTTTCTGTGACAGTAGCCCATAGACTGCAAAGATGGTCTTTAAATTAAGATCACTTCAGCAAAATCTTTGCTATATTGCTACTAGTTTAAAATTACATTATTTTGCATTTACTCAGCCTGAATTTATATCACTATTAAAGAGTGAGCTCAAGATGTTAGTTTCACCGTGTACTTCATTAAAATTACTTTATTTTTACAAAGATCCCAAAACAGCAATCTCAAACTCAAAAAAAATAATTCAACAATAGCAAAGAATTACAAGGCTGTCAAGCTGTTTCTAGGCCTCTACATTATATATGAAAAGGAAGTGTATCCCATAACAAAAAAAGAGCAACTGTTTACAAGAAATTAGCTGTCAAATCTTTCATTGACTGCTCTCTAATTGTTGTATATTAACCAGTACCAGCCCTGTATGTGTATTTAGTAAATCCTCCCACAACCTTTCTAGTATAGGTTTACAGTGGCAGAGTGATACATGGAATTGTATTACTGGTTTTCAACATATTTTCAAGGTTTAATGAAACTAACAGTTTATTGAAAAGGACTGATGAAAAGAGAAAGTAAATGATCCATAGAGATTACAGTTTTCAGGCAACTCTGTAATGTATTGCTCTTGTGATGTTTCACATGAGATGCAGTTTGATTCTGTGATTTCTCCCTTCCCTTTGTTTATTGGCCTATAGAGAAGTACAGAAAATAAATGTTTCCAAATTACCACAGGAGATGCAGAGCAGCAGTTTTGTTGAATTAAAGCCCTGCAACATTTCACTTTATTTTCTCATCCATTTTCCCCAAATTTCCACTAGTTAGAGGAGGCAATCTGTGTTACTGTAATCCTGTATGTTTGCAAATTAAAATAAAATATGCAGGACTGTGTATAAAAATGTTTGGATTCATTTTGATGCAAGAGTAGTTGGCAGTGCAGCTTATAATGAGTTCTTTCAGCAAAAATACCTGTGAATACTTGTAGTCAAACCATTTGCTTCCCCAGAGTAAGCACTTGGGCTAGCCACATGTAGGCTGGTGAATTGTGAGGTGAAGGTGTGAGTCTTTGAAGCTGTAATTACATTAATTAAGTGAAAGTAATTACTTTGGAAATAGAGAGAGCAGCTTGTATGCCTATACAGAAACCAAAAGCTGGAGGAATAGAAGTCATTATGGGAGTCTGTCATTGGAGCCTGCCTTGAGCTGCACAGTCCCTGGCTTGAGCTGGAACAAGTCTGTCATGTGTTGTGAAAAGGGCTGGGTGACATTGACACTGTGCACTTAAAAAGACCATTATTCATAGTTGAATGGAGAGCTCCTGTGTTTCTATGCTTAGCAAATGGAATTCTCTATTGCAGTTACGCTTCTAAAAGCCGCAACAACAAAATATCAGTTTGTGTAGGCTTAAACAAGTGTATTAAATTGACACCAGCAAATGGATGTCTACTAGTTTGTTTCCTTTTTAAACAATCTGGTCAGTGATGTAGCAAATTCTCTGACATTTTCAATGATGTTTGGTTACAACTGTTAATTGAAAACTTCGTAAGTCACTTAATTGATATGATAATTCATGCATCAAATCTAATAAATCAAAACAAAAATGGATGCAGAGATAAAACGAAGCTGACATGATAATTATTGCTGTGTAAGTCGTTCCCCTGATAAACATATTTTTGATACATCTCTCTTTCTTTTGTGTCTCCTTTTAAGACAGTCATTTTCAGAATTCAGGAAAGTTAGAAAAATTAAAGGTTTTAAGTAATATGCTTAAGCCCAGCAGTTTTTTCAGCAGTCAAGAAATGTTTTACATTTGAGAATCTAAGAATTTCAAAAGAGGAGAAAAAATTATAAAGTGTGTGTGGGTTTTTTTGTTTGTTTGTTGTTGGGTTGTTTTTCCTTGTGTCTCCAATTTAAATACAAGTTACTTGTAAGAATAAGCTAATGGCAAGGAATTATTTGCAGAATGTCAAATTAGTTCATTACAAGCAATCATAATTTAATCAAACTTAATTTTGTATGAAGAAAGAGAATATACCCAAAGTATTTTTTGCCTCTTATGTTAAGATGCCAGAGCATGAGATTAAATTAATAATAAAAATAAATTAAACTGTGAATAATTTAATAATTTTGTGTGGGTAAAATTTTGCCTACATTTGCCTAATTTTCTTCCTGAAATTTGTATTTATTACATAAAACAAAGTGTTAAAATTCTCTGTGATACACTTGGAACATAGTCACAGATAGAAATTTTCTTTTGGAATTTGTCTTTTAGGATCCAATAGTAAATATACTACAGTTGTATTTAGTGCAAGAATTCCTTCTCATATTCCTAGTGGTTTTCTTTTGAGAAACTTTCTGATGTCAGTGTCCAATTACAGGTTTCAGTTTGACTTGTGTTTTGCTGTGTTAAGCAACTTTAGTTCCCCGCAGTTTGAATTAAGTATTGAACCTCAACCATGTGATAAAGTTTAGATGCTCAAGATAGATTTTTTGTTCTCTAGTGCTATGCAAAGAACTTGGTCAGCTGGCATCCAGCATTTTACAGACAGTTGGGAACACAAGTAGAGGTTGTCTTCTGCATTAGAAAATAGATGTATGACATTCTTTCAGAAACCTGTCTTCTAAAATATTTATGTCTGCTTTATTATGGCATGACACTAATTTTACATTGTTTCTGCATTTATTAAGCCTTAATAATAAATGTAATGGATATGGAAGGTTACTAGAAAAAGAAATTCAAGTCATAATAAGAGAATTTACTCTTTTTTGAATAACCAGTTTGAAATTAATATGGCACATATGACTGTAAGTGAAAATCTGCATTCCTAATGAATAATGAATTCCTGTTTGCTCTCAATTCTCTCTTAATTTTTTTTAATCTATACAGAAATGATGAATTTTAATTCAAGGGAAGCCTTTCTTTCTTTTTTTTTTTTCTTCTACTTGTTAGATAAAGATTTCAGTTAATGACTATTTAGGACCTATTAGAATTTAAGTGGTTGGAAGTGTTCAGCAGAGAAAATCTTTCTCTGGTGCATAGAATTAACTAAATTATTTGAGTACTTATCTTCCTTTAAGAATATTGGAAATTACACATTTTATAATATTTTAATTTTGAATATAATTTATTTTTCTGAAACAATATTCTCACAGATGCAATAATCTTTATTCAGGGAAGAATTTTTTTGAAGCCTATGAATATATTATATGTGCAAGAGGTCTGTGAAGGTTTTGTTCACATGTTACAACCTATAATAGCCCAACCTGTATTAGCTACAGAAGAATTAGTAGTCAAAGAATTTCTGGTGCAGACACAGAATATCTAAAAAATACAAAAGAAACAAGGATTTTTTTTTTTCATTCTTCTTCTCTCTCAGCATGAGTCTTCCCATGCTTCCTAAAGATATGTGCAGTCACTGTGCATCTTAACTAAAACCTTGGCCTGCCCATCACGAGTCCTTCTCCTTCCTTCCCACCACCTGTGGCCTTCTGGCTGAACTGACCAGCACGATGGGAAGTTCACTGAGATGTTGATACCCAGCCCAAAAAGGAGGTGATAAATTTCTTCTTGAATGAGTGCTTGAATATTAAATTGTCTTTCACTTCTGAATTCTTGTAGCATATTTTGTGATTTCTCCAGGCAGATGCAATGTTGAGGGAAATGTTAAGGTTTGCTTTTTAATTTTTTTTTTTTTTTAACAGAAGGCTTGTTATTTTTATATATATATATATATATATATATATATTTCTGTAATACTTTCTGTAATATTTTGTAATATTTATAATTTTTTTCTTCCCATCTTTCAGCAGTTTCCCACCTTACAGGCAAATTTCATGTAAAAAGTACCATGTGAATGTGGCTTCCCCATTTTACACATAATATTGAGGTTACATTTGACTCTTTATCAATACATAAAAATTAACCTGTCCTTGTGTCTTTGCTTAATTTTTAAATTTTATAATAATGAATTTTGAATGTTATATATTTATATGCCAACTTTTGTTGCTAGAAAATATAACAACTTTTCTTTGTATACCTTCTTAAATTTTACCAGAACTGTCATATCATCTGGTTTTGACACTAAGAAGCAAGAACTAACAGGAATCAACAGAAAATGAAGTTAGCATGATGCAAAGGTCAAAATATCACAGTTTACCACCACCTTCTCTCAAGTATATAAGGCATTAAAATTGATATTTTAAAATCTATATTTTAATTTAATTTAATGTTTTATGCTATATTCTGATGACAGTACAAGAAAAAAATGACAAAATCATGAATATTTTCTCATAAATATGTTTTTTAGGAATTAAAAGTTAGAATTTAACACCTTATTAACTAATTTTTTTCTCAGAAATCTTCTGGTGAAAGGTTTTTAGTTAGGAAATTGTAGCTTATTTCAAACAAACAATTTCAAATGCATTAACTTTAGCAAGACTTCTGCCTGCTGCTTACTCATGCTTTGGGGAAAAGAAGCTAGAGAAAGGAGTTATCTCCCATAGGCCCAGTACCCTGATAAAGGATGCAGAGGATGTGGAAAATTCAAGCTGAAGCCACTGTCTTGACTGATTCAAACCATCAGCTTGAGCTTTGATGGCCCACAATTTCCTATTGTGCCCAGTATCCTTTGACCCTTTGGTCAAGAGAGTGCTCCTTTTGAAGGTCATCTGGTGCCCTACTGGGTTTTCCTGACCACTATTTTGGTTTTTTTCTCTCTGCAGAAACACATCTGTTCTAATAACAGGTCACTCGCTGGGCATATCCCAGAGAGATGGTGTTGGAGAGTTGAAAGAACAAAACTTTCAGTGCATAATGGGTGCAATTGGTGTGGGGCTCTGATTTGCTATGTAGATACTGTATAGTGTTTATGGACATACATGACCAGGAAAAATGGAAATGCATGTGGAGACTGCTGCTTTCTGAATTTTGAAATTTAGTATAGAGTGCTGATCATTGGGATACTTATAACTCTAAGTAAACTAAAATATCCCTCTCCAGTTTATGTTTTCTCTTTGTTTTTTGTTTTTTTTTCCTCATTATTACTGAAATTTGGAAGGAAATCAGAACAGTGAAAGGGAGTTTGTTTTCTAATCAAGTTTAGTTTTCAGTCCTAAAGAAAAATAATGAGTAATGGCTATTCTAAAAGTTCATTTAAGTGTTTAAGTGTTTAGTTAGGGATTCTCAAACAATTAGGAGAAGATACACAGATGAATTAAGACTTTAAAAACTGTGAGATGTCCAAAAGTTCATTAAATAAGAGCTTGTACTACCTGTACAAGAAAGTACATCTGAATAAGTTTTGATCCCCTTTCAGACATTGCAATAGACAATTAGTACTGTGAAATGTGTAATTCACAGCATGAGACATGAATTGATAACACTGCAAGATTTAAGATGGGACTAATTTTTTGATAGGTCTTCAACTTTTCTTAACCCACCTAATCTTTCCCTAATTATTATCTTCAGTTCACTGTATTCTTTGGAATGCCTTGAAGGGGGACACAGCGTGAAGATTCTTCTATAAATGTCCATTCTTTGCCAACTACAGTTCAAAAGATATTTGAAATATTAAGCTATTAACTAAGACAAGTATGCAAATATAGGTCAGTTGCTTTTGTTGAAAAATTTATATCCATTAAAATGTTGTGAATTTCCCTCTGAAATTAATTAGTATTTTTCAACCGGTGCAGGAATGTCTTTGTTTAGGGAATGCTTGTAGTACTGAAGTAAAATTAATTATTTTCAAAGGGTAAATTTTGAGATTTTAATGACACTTAGTGTAGATGCCAACTAAGAGGTTTTCCATGGGCTAATTTTCTAAATTGGTCTGAGCTTTTGCAGCTTCTGGCAGGGGAGCCTGCCTGTATTCTGAATTTCAGGACTTACATAAGATCTATGCTGAAAGCATTCACTATTATATATGTTGAAAAATACCATGTTTTACATTTGTTATCATCAACTTCTTGATGTCTCATTAAAAAAAAAAACAAACAAAAAACAAACAAACAAAAACTTAAGGGAGTCTTTTTATGGAATAGGAAAGAAATGAATTTAAGGGAGGGTCAGTTGATTAACTCTAAGAATGAAGAAAGTTACCTTCTCTGAAGTTCACTTAAAAAACAAAGTTTGAGGGTGAAGACAAGAACATCATCTGGCAGAGTAAGAGAAGCTGTTAATTTACATTTACAGAAGCTTTGGAACATCTTGTCACTGTGTATTTCTTATTAGGTTCAATAAAAATGGGCCCGCTAAGAAATTCTTTAGTTTCAAAGTCAGAGCTTGACATGCTGAACAGATGATTGCATGCATGTTTATTGGCTCTGCTAAAATTTTGCATCCACAGAAGGTATGGACCTCTAGCTAATTTGAACTCTCTGCAAATAGAATGATTACTTATTACTTTTTCCACACTCTTCCCTCTACAGATCATGCACCTCCCTGGAAATTCCACGGAGGCTTCTATACCAGGCAGCTTAAGAATTCAAGATTCTGTAAGCAAATATGATGCAGGTTAATTTTCACTAGAATAAAGCTTTCCTTTTAAACATGGATGGGTCACAAGGACATTAATCTTGTAGTCCTAAGTGTGAAAACGTCCATGATAGGAGTGAAAGCCAAGAAGAATGCTCTACTATACTTACAAATCCCCTTCTGATCTCTCCGTTTCCCATTACTTTCCTGCATAACCTTAATATTCTTGTAATCACATACCACCATTGTGTTTAATGTCTAGCACTGTGAAGTGTTTCATACAGGAGACTTTTATCTGGTGTACTAGTTTTAAATGTGATATTATAGCAAACACTGGAATAAGGTCAAAAGGACACTTAGACTGCACTATGGGGCAGTGCAGCATAGGCACATCTGGGCACAGATGTGATCTTTGGCCTGCCTGTGTCTGACAGAACATACCAACAAGAGATGGATGACTGAATTTCATCATAGAACTGATTGTACCCTGCCACTGTTTCAAACTAATCTCACTGAGAGTCATGGATGTAATGCTGAATACTCTGGAAAGGATGAGGACTGTAAATGCTGCTGCTCTTCAGAGCTTTTTTATCATTCTGCTTCTTACAAGTCCTCTTGAATGCTGTTGTAAATACAGTGTCAGCACCCTTGGGTTATTGAAGGCATGAGTTCCCACAAGCAGAGTAAATTTTGAATTTTACAATATTTTGCAAACCTTAAGAGAACTCGGTGCTCTTTTACCTCCAAGCAAGACTCTGGTAGAATACTCATCACAAAGACAAAAAAGAGACCTAAAATTACTACCTTGAAATAACAGTTTTCTTCAGCAGAAAGGAGGGAAATAAATGAGTTGTCCAAATGCATATTTCTTGAAAGATCTGTAGTTATGAATTTTCAGTTTTCAGCTATTTATTACAGCCCAGTCAGTTTATTTGGAGAATGTTTTAATACTTAGTCTAAAGGATTAAGTAAATGTATGCAGTGATTATAAAGATGTCTGAGTTGCCAGGATTCAGTGATAAAAAAAAAGCATCAGCAGCAATTCTCTTACCTGCCTGTTCATGAAAAGGAAAATAAGATTGTGAAGAAGATCCTGATTTCCACACATCCTGTCTTCCTTCCCCCTGGGATTCTGCCAGATGAGCTTTGGTCCCTGCTATGTTTATGAGCAGTTCAGTGATCTCACATGTAACATAGCTATCTCTGCAAAATGAAGATCTGTCTCATTATAATGTTGCATTTTTTGATTATTTGGTTGGTTGTTTTTTGTTGGTTGGTTGTTTTCTGGTATGACACATGGGGAGGTAGAAACAGTAGTCTAGATGAAAAAAGTCTCTGATTTGTGAGGATTTTTGAAGGCCTGTTTCTGACCCTGTACCAGCAAACCTTACTCTTCCCATGAGGCAGATTTTCAGTCTGTGAAGAGTGTGATGTCACAACATCTTTGAGCATCTTGTGTTTCACTTGGCAGTGCTTGCTGGGTAGGGTCATTGTCTTCTCACAGCTGTAGGGATGCAGCTTTACAGAGTGGCTGCTCAGAACTTGGCCAACCTGAAAACCAAAAGGAAAGGCAAGCCAAATACCAGTACCTATTTAAAAATGTAGGTTCCATTGCTAAGTTTGTAAGCACTTGTTGGGAAAGATTCTTTTGAGAAGTACTGAGCGCGCAGCACTGCTGTTGGAGAAAAGAAAAATTTATCTTTGGTTAACAGAATTTGCATTTTATTTTGGAAAATAACATTTTTAGGGACTAAATCTTCAATCCGCAAACCACTAAAACTGCACTTGTGGTCAATCTATACACAGAGTCTGATGCTTACTTCAAAGACATCTCACCTTTCCCAGTAGCACAGGAGACAAAATTTTATCCAATATCTTAGGTTTTCATGGCATTAAGCCAGGATCAAACTCTCTAAATTTTCTTAGGAAAGAGGGTAGCAGGGAAAGCCAGAGTCCCTCTAGCCCACATCTGTTTGACTTTTGCCAATCTCTGATATAAAAATACTAGCTGCATTTGCAAGGGTTTTTTTTTGATTCTGACTATATGCTAAGATGCATCCAGATACCCAGACAGCAAATGATATCTAAAGAAATATTGAAATCTTAAATTAATTATGATGATTTTTTTTTTTTAATAAGTTATATCTGTTTTTCTCTGAGCAGGTGCACTGAAGAAGGCTGGTATCTCTTTGCAGACAGCTCAAATGGGGAATTTGGTGACACAGCTGACATTGCTACCCCAGTCATCTCCCTTACAGGGCCCAGATGCAAAATCATATTCTGGAACCACATGAATGGTTCAACAATAGGTTCTCTGGAGGTATGGAGATGTTCTTTATTTTGTTTTCTTTTGACTTTCTGCATGAAATTGCTGTGAGAAAATGTATGCCTTCTCTTTTAGTTTCATTAAAGCCCAGGCTGCTAATAAACAAAAATTAATAATTACTAGCACTCTACTGCTCTCAACATATTATGATGTGAAGGAAGCATTAGTTCAAATATTGGAGAAATTAGAAATATCTACAACAAGGAAAATTTTCTGACTGTTATAGATATGCCATGGTTGGAACTTCAAAACAAGAATAAGTTTTGTATCACACAGTACAAATTGACATTGAAAAGCATCAATAGATATTTGGACATCAAGGTCTTTAGCTAATGTGAGAGCATGAGAAAAATAAGTAATTGTATCAAAAATTGACATAAAATCTTTTAGAAAGAGTTTATTCCTTGAAAAGCTGAACATATCACTTTCAGAGATTATTTATATTCATGTAAGCAGCATCAAACTATTTCTGTTGCATATGCAACAGAAGCAATAAATCTGCTTTTCCATACCCTTTTCTTCATTCCAGTTTAAATAAAAGCACTTCTCTGTAAAGGAAATTTAACTCATTATAGCTTGTAAGTCAAATAAGTCATTGCAGACAGAAATGAATAAAACAACAACATTGTTCTAAACAATAATTTTTAAAACACAGTTGTTATAAAATACAGTGCTTATAATGGGATTTCCTAGGAATTTCATGGAATACCTGCAGCATCAGGAATGGATTGAAAAAAATACTCATATAAGTTACCAGTCACCTGTGCACTCAGGATCATATTGGATGTGGGCACTGAATGAGGATTTAAATATACAAATTATAATAAAAGGTGACATAATTCAGTGATTTTGAAAGCAAAATTAATATTTGTGTTGACATTAGAAATGTGTTGTGGGATGTGGCGAATTACACACCATGCATGTGACTTGCTAGATTTAGTGGAAACATGTTCTGTGTTTTCTTGTATTTTTCCTAAACAATTTTACAAAATATTGTAGAATATTAAAATACTTTAGAATATTAAAAGAATATAATAATATTATATTATTAAAATAATCACATTATATTAAATTTAAATAACTAAATTTAAAATTATAATTAAATTTAAATAATTAAATAAATTATTCAAACAATTGAATAGTTATATTAAAATAATATAATAATATTTTGAATATTAAAATATTTAAAACTATTTAAATTTCTCCTAACTAGGTAAAGATATTGCTAGGCTGCTTTGCAAGTGATCAAATATTAATTAATCAGAATCAGTGGGAAATCAGAGGATAGAGATGGTTTATCCTCATTTTTAAGGCTTGGGATCAATTAATGTGCTTTGGGACTTATTTACATACTCCAGGGTGTAGGCTCCTTTACCATGTAGGAACTCATGTTAGTTAGAATCACATTCAAACAGTGTTTTGTAGAAATCAACAGCAATTCTATGGAGCCACGGCCAGTAGTACCAGCCCAAAAGGCAAATGTGTATAGTATAGATTTTTTCTTTTCTCAGTTTCATCACTGATTACAATTTCCCTCTATTCTTTAACTGATCCTCCTCACCTCCAACTTATTTCATTTTAAGATGTACCAAAGGAAAATCATGAAACCTTTGCACACTGTTACTACTTGTCTGGTTTCAATTGCTTGATTAATCAATTAATAATGGGTGTAAGAATAACTTAGAATATAAAACTACTTAGATGAATTCTCATTATTTATATGAAGAAGGCTCTAAGTATTGTAGGAATGGGAATATTTTCTTTGCTTAAAAGACCTTTTATCCATATCTTCCCTCAAGACTACCACATTTTTTTTTTTACTTTTGCTTTTAAGTCTACATCCATACTATCAAATACCTTGTAGGATTGCTGCAGATTTTCCTGCCATTTCCATGAATGGTTACCTTCCTGTGTTTCTGCTCCTTTCTTAAATATTGATTTACTGTAACTTCCCTGAGCAACCTCAGTTTGGTTATTTGTGGGAACCTTTTTTATTTAGTTTCTGTACTTTGACTTGGCGTGGGCAATTTTACCAAAGTATTAGATGTGCTTTTTTGCAATGCAATTGAAATGCATAGAGGTTCAAAGTGCATTAAGGTACAGGGAAGCCTTGGGTTTTAATAGCACACAAATTAATGGCCATGTTTTACTCTAAAGTTTTAACCTTTTTTTGTGATATGATAGAAAATGTGAATTTATGATGCAGGAATTGGATATATAAGAGAGTAGATAATTTACAGCCTGTAAAAACATGTACATGTGTGTTTGCAATCACACACATACCTTCATATAAATATAATGTTTGCATTTAAGAGTAAAAAAGATACTTTCTTATTCAGTACTCTTTATTCTTTCAAATAATGTCTGTAATCCCTTTCTCACTAACTTATTTATTTTCCTTTAAAATTAATATGTTATATGTCAGATCTTCCTGTCTATAATGTCAGAAGTCACTTGTTTTTCTATCTAATTTAATATATTATCTATTCTTTTTTTTCCACTAAAATGAAAGCTCTTTAGTCTGAGGATTTGCTGTTTGCTTGGCAGAACTTACCTGTTATGCAATACCATATACACTCATGGGACTGCATAAATTTAAAACATAAAATTAAAGGCCTTTTTCATTATGATGAAAAATGCCTGGGCTGCTCTAAGAAGATTACACAGCGTAGCAGTAAATCCGTGAAAGCAGAAGTAGTTGAGGCAACTGGTGAATGGATGTTTAACTCTGCTAGTACTGGCTGGAGATGCAGCTTGACACACTTCATCAAGCACCCATCTTGTTATTGTCAGCTCCGTTGAATTTGGATGCCCAAGAGATTGGACCAAAGAATATTTAGGACTCTCTGCTCATGTTGAAATGTGTCAACTTAAAAAAAAAATCTTTGTAGAATAAAATGTTTAATAAGAATCAGGATAAGAAAATCCATCCTGGAAGAGCAGTTAATTGCATGCATGAACAAATATACTTTTCAGCAAGTCTTGTTAACCCTGTTTCTGTGTTGTACAACTGAGTCACAACCCACTAATGAAAAAATTTTATTCACTGCTAGCCATTCTGGATAAATTAATGCGATACGTTAGTCCAGTTAAGGCTGTGGGCTGGGTATATTTATGAGGAGATCAGAAAATCTTAAAACATTATTTTCTTAGTATAGTCCTTTATATTGATGTATCCATGTGCATCAGGTTGGACATTAGGCAAAGGTTCTTCACCCAGACTGTGGCTGGGCACTGCAGCAGGATCTCCAGGACAGCGGGCACAGCACCAAGTCTGGCAGAATACAAGGAGCACCTCAGCAGTCCCAGAAACATGATTCAGCTTTAGGTAGTCCTGCAAGGAGACTACAGCCTTCCGATTCCAGATATTCTATGATTCTGTGAATTTTAATGGTGGAATAGAGATTAAATGGACAAGATAATATTGTACTCTTGTATATAATAATAGGATTGTCAAGTGAGTTGGTAATGGAAACTTTTTTGTAACCTAGAATTATTTTCTTTTTTAGGTACTCTATAAAAACAGTAACAAGACTTCTAAACTGTGGATTCAAAGTGGCAGCCAAGGTCCCCAGTGGAACAGAGCAGAAGTGTTCTTAGGAATTCGTTCAAATTTTCAGGTGTGTCTTCCAATGCAATGTGCTTCCTAGAGAGCTGGCTATTACTTCTGTATTAAGCATATATTAAGCATTCTTCATCTTCTTATTTCCCTTTGCACATCCTGCATGTACTCCTCTCGCATAGAAGGAATTTTGGCTGTCTGATTAAATATCTGAGGTGGACTCATGTTTTTTGAGATTTCTCACTCCTCTTATCTCAGACTGATATCCATTTTTAAGACTGAGAATCCCATCTATCCTTGAATCCAATTCTGCTTAAAACATTCTACTTCTTTCTCCTTAGTGTGCAGTAAGTGAGAACATCTGCATTTTGAAAAAAGAATCTTGAGCATGATGTTTGCTTTGAAATCAGAGCAGATTCCCAAACCTCTTAGAGATACTTGCTTAGTTGTAGACTTATGAAAAAAACCCCAAAATCCTCAAGGATAGTCAGCAACATATTTTTAAAAGAGTTACATTTCCTGATACTTCTGTCTTAGAATTTTAATGAAATTTTTACATTCATGGGAATAAACGATGAATGGCAGACTAGTCTTCTTCAGACTTTACAAAAGTAGGAACAACTCTCACTGTTAGTTCAGGATGAGTGAGGACTAGTATCTCTTTGAGTGACATGATTTATTTACCTTTTTTTCATGTACTTGGTAATGTTAGAAGATGGTCCTTCAGTAACTGCAGTGACAGATCTGTACCAACTGTAGTACAAGATTTCATAGAATTATGCTTTGACAATAAGAACTGACCACTTCATATCAAAATATTTGTGAGGGACCATCAGTCTGTTCTTTTCAAGCTGTGTGTGTATAAGCTTTTCTCTATCTTATCAGTGGCTTACTGTAATAGCTCTGTAATTTTTATTAGGTTATTTTCAGGACAAAACGTGGTGTCAGTTACATGGGAGATGTGGCAGTGGATGATATTACCTTTGAAGATTGTTCCCCTCTGCTAATCTCAGACAAACCTTGCACATCAGAGGAATTCATGTGTGCCAACAAGTACTGCATCCCAAAGAATAATCTGTGTGATTTTGTAAATGACTGTGAAGATAACTCAGATGAAAGCCCTAGTATTTGCAGTAAGTATTATAGTTTTTTAATATAATTATCATAAATAACTGCACCTGCTGTGAATTTTTATTACTCAAATACTTTTGACAGCTCATCAGCTAAGAAAGCAAACAAGAAGGTAGTAATTTAATTATATTCCTTGGCTTTTAAGGATTTTTAATTATTAATATTTAATTTAAAATCACACGATACAAAATACAAATAGCTGCTAATGGATATCTTAAAATAACTCACAAAGCAGCTGTCTTTAAAAGTAGAAAAAAATTATCCTGCTTTCCATATGAAAAGAATGTATTAAAGTTGAAAAAATTCAAACATAATACCTTTGGGAGATGAGAGACCTACCTCCTTAGATATTTCAAGGGTTGTCAGGTCTCAGCAAATTATTTTAATCTGAATATTGTACAATTTTGGTTTTACAAGACATATCAAGAAGCAACATATGTAGTATCTGATTCAAAGAATGATGTTTCATATCAAATAGTTCCTCCTGGATCACAATATATGGTATTAACACCTCCTTTTTTTAATACTACAAATGTAGGAAATGTTCACACAATCAAATCTGCATTGCTTGGTACCATATTAACAGTTGCCTCATTTTTACTGAGAATATGAATTCAGCTAATCAAACTCTTAGTCAATACAATTCTTTGAAGAAAAGGTGCGCTGAAGAAAAGGTATCCTATGAAAGCTAAGGTACCTGGCAAAGGAACAGTGTTTTATAAATCATTTCCACACGATTAAGCTACTCAATGATTTCCAATCCAGGAATAATACATCACTATACATACAGGGACTAGCTCAGATCTGCAACTAAAAATGAAGAGTGCTTCAAGTTGCAATTACTTGTTAAAAAAGTCTCAAACTTTGACTTTTGTTTTCTGAAATTTTGTAAATATTAATGGGGTTTTTTGTTTGGGTTTTTGTTGTGGGTTTTTTTTTTTGGGGGGGGGGTTTCTGCATTGTCTGTGTTTCCCATGTAATATCATCAGACAAGTAAAAATTGAAGCATTAAGGGCAAAATAGTTCAAATAAACTGATGTGATTTTGTTTTGCAACCTATAATAACTATATAAATTTTAATTAATATAAATTATATAAAATGTATATTTTATAAAAATTATATAAAATATAAAATGGATGGAATATTATATAACTATAATAAGGATTTTTTTCCAATTTCCCAGTGGAGGAGATTAATTGAAACAGTCCCATACACTGAATGCTTTCCTCTAATGTTTTTTTTATTATTACTTTTAAATAAGGGAAAAAAAAAGCAAAATAATTTTAAAAATTTTTCCTAACTGCATTTTAATTGTAAGTTTTACAGTGAAACATTATGGTGCTTTCAAAGCACAGGAGTAATTTAGTGTGCAAGTGCACAATCATCTGCAGTAACAAGCTTCTAAGCAGGCTGCCTAAATGATCTTTTTCATCGATGGAGTAATTTGTTTTCAGGCTGAAGTTCATGCAATTTAAAATTAGTTGTTTGAGTTAGATTAATGAAGTTTTCCTGTAGATATGACTATTTCTCTTTGTTGATCTTGCAAGGACATCAAAACTTAGATTAAGTAATACCCCATGTGTATATCATTAGCAGGGATATCAGTGCTCATGCCTTAAGGTCTTGATTCTTGAAAAAATGTCTTTAAAATGAAAGGGTCAGTTGTAAACATGAATTTTATTGACTCAAGATGGAATTTGTAAATAATGGAAAGAATTTGTTTAAGAATGGTCTTGAAATATTAAGTAACTAAATCAGTTGAAAAATACAATTGGGACAAATTTTATGGACAGTTGCATTCTGTTGAGTTAATCTACAATCTGTGATTTTCATAAAAGATAATATAATTTCACGTATCAGATCTGGATTGGTTTTAAATGTTACTTCAGATGGCACTAGATTTGCAGACTGAGGTAAAAGGAAAGCTAGTTTTGCTAATGAGTTCCTACTTTTAAGAAAAAGTTTCTAACTTTTATTTTATTACATTTACAGATGAAAATTCAAAGAAATAACATTTTATGTCATCTCAGAGTGAAATTTTTGAGGTAGCTGTCTTTTCTGTTTGGTCCATGTGTAGATTCCATGGATTCTAGATCCTTAGCCTGGTTACTGATGTTTCTGAGTACCTTTTAATTAAATAAAAGTACTTTCAAGTGGCTGAACTTTATCAGACCTCAGAAGAGGCTCAGATTTTGATCACATTTTGGAAGAGACATTTTGTAATTTCTGATATTGTTGTACAAAATACATATAGTTTCCAAATTTGTCTTCAAGGCACTTTCCTTTACAGTAGTAATAGTAAGAATATTCAGGGCACAATCAAAAGCTTCTTGAAGTCTCTGCTGAAATTCCAGGTTATTTCAGCAATTTTAATCTTATTTGATAATCATTATAATTAACTTATAGATGTATAGAGACAAAAATATACAGAAATAAAACTTCTGGAATGATACAATTGGCTTTATTTATGTGGACAGTTTACTCACCATGTTGTCTGTTTTGACATTCAATATTCAAAAATTTGTAAAGAATATGTATGTTGTTTCATATAAAAATCAACCAAAATAATGACAGCTTTCTTTTCTTCGCCTTAAGTACAACTTAAGGAGATATGTAGACAAGCATAGAATCATTTATGTTGGAAAAGACCTTTAGGATCTTTAAATCCCACTTAATTGGTAATTAGCATTACCAATTTCACCACCAAACCATGTCCCTAGGTGCCACATTTATGTGGTTTATAAAGACCTCCAGGGATGGTTACTCAGCCACTTCCCTGGGCAGCCCATTCCAGTGCTTAACAACCCTTCCTAGTGCTAGGAAAAATTTTTCCTAGTGTCCAGTCTTAGCTCTGCTGCTACAACTTGAGGTCCTTTCTTCTCCTGTCACTCATTACTCAAGAGAAGACCTCGCTACAACGTCCCTTCTAGTAGTTGTCAAGAGCTGTAAACACCATCACCCAGACCCTCCTTTTTCCAAACACCCCCAGCCCCCTCTCAGCTGCTCCTCTTCCAACCTGTTCCCCAGGCCCTTACCCTTCTTTTGACACAATCACCCACCAACATAATTTATCTGTGTTTCTATATTGGCTAAGGAAATACAAGTGAATTGAGGAATTGTTCAAAAGTAAATAACTTTGGGTGTGATTCAGCTCAAGATTATCACACCCACATTTATGTTTTGTCTGTATCTGTCCATATAGAAGCTGTGTTTTTATGGTGCTCAATACTTTCATTTGGATGTGCTTGTTCCCTACATAGAGGCATTTCTTCCTGTTCTCACCGATCTTCTATTCCTTCACAACGAGGCTGGTTTTCTGCACATGAATGCTTTATGGGGGACCAGTTAAGACCCTAAGGAGCTAAAATTGGTTGCATTTACACCAAGAATTCTGTTGACTGTAATAAAAAAAAGCACTGGACCCACCTCATATATATGCAAATAGGTTTATCTTAATATTATAGTCCAGGATATTCAAAATTAACTTTTTTAATGAGGTACATGGATATTATTTTTTATAGTGAATTTTTTTCTTTCCTATAGATTGGAGTACGAGGTTGTACTATATGTACTTAATTAACTACTTGAAAACAAATCTCTTTTCATGTGTGGCAAATATATTTCAGGTACATCTATTGGGCATTGCAATTTTGAGTTTGACTTTTGTGGATGGAAGCAAGATGAAAATGATGATTTCGACTGGCACCTCAGAACTAGCAATACTGCAAAACTGGGCACTGGACCAGCTACTGATCATACACTGCAAGAGCCATCTGGTCATTATATTTTTATAAAGAGTTCATTTTTTCAGCTACCAGGACAGAAAGCTAGGATTTCTAGTCCTGTCTTAAGCAGAAAGAATAAAAACTGCAAGGTATGTGAGGGTGTGGTAGTAGCAGGAATGAAGAATTTGATTTCTAGATTGCACCAAGAGAATACTCCTAAAATGATTAAAGATGTTTACTGAAACTGTTCGTGAGATAAAAAACCCCATCCTTTTGTAGAGAAGTCAGGAACAGATCTTATTTGATTTTAACCATAACAAAAAAAAAAAAAAAAAATGTATCTTGCTGTGGGAGAAGAGTTATTCTGGAAGTAAATGAGTACTCAATGAGGTTCAGATGAAGCTGCTAGTAAATGCAGTGTCTGATTTACAATGTCTTATGCAACTCATCCAAAGTAACAAACAACTATTTAATGGTTTCTGATTTTATGGAGAAAGTGTGCATAAGTGCAATAACAATTGGTTTTCAAAGACTATAATTGCAAAATGAAGGATGTGTAACAGAAGGCTTTGTTACCAGCTCTTCTCTAGAAAATGGAGAAGTGTAAGCCTTGATCTTCCAAAATATTACAGCACATTGCAGTGGCTTCAGCTTGAAAATTTCTTTGCAAACCTGGAATACGGGTTACAAAAAAAAAATATGTATATAATAAATACCTGGATATATATATAAATACTTGGATACATCTTTTATAGTCTTTTCTAAAAATACAATGTCTCAGAAAATTTAGCTATGCCTTATTTTGAAACTACAAGTTTACCTTTATGCATCTAATAAATAGACCTCTCAAGAGGATAATTTTTATGAGGCTATTTTTAAAAAGCTTTTGAAATTAACCGTTTGTGTGGTCACAGAACTATGCTCATCAAATGAAGGTGGTCGTAGACTGAAATGTCCTAAACAGTTTATTGGCTATGCAAGTGACATCTCTGTGCAAAATGTCCAGTCATGAGCCTCTAGTTTCGTTTATCTCATACTATTCCTGAGGAATATTCCTGTGCAGTTTATCTGCAACTTGGAAAGAGTTCTGCTTATGTTTGAGATTTCTAACCAGTTCATTTTACTTAAATACTTCTCTCTGAAAAGTCTATAAACTCATTATAGATAAGAAAGTCAGGAAGTATTAAACATAAAGGGCTTGATTTAGGATCCAAAAGAAAACTTGAACAATTATGATATTCAGTAGCAAAATTTAACCTAGCCATTATAAACTTATCTTCAAAACTGGAAACCTGTTAATTTTTTGTATTGCCTAAAATACATATGCTAAAAACATTCTGCTTACACAAACATGGAGATCTCAACCTTCAGCGTCTAACATCATATTTATGAGTATTTCTTTCTCTGCATTAGCTGGTTTTATGCTTTAAAAATAACTTTTCCACTTTTTGATTTCTATGAAGCATAAAACATATATAAAGAAATGCAGAATAACTGAGAATGACATGACATCTGTACTGTTTCATATAGCACATTAAATGCAATTAAGTGCTTGAAATGCAACTATGGGAAAATGTTGCTTTTATCACATAGAAAATTATTTACAAAACCACGCAGGTTTATGCACCTTGTACAGACCAAACTCTTGACATCCATTATGCAACCTGTGGACACAGGCAAATGTCCAAAGGAAGGGCAATTATTGGTATAGGAAATTGTATGAATAGGAAAAAAATATGTCAAGATCTGAAACCTCCTCTTATAAGATCAGAGAGTCCCCTGAAGTATTTTATTCTTTCCTATGGGTTATATGAGAAGAAAATGCTTCATCGTACTACAACAGTTTTAGTATGGAATCTTAGACCATTTCAAATAATTGGAAAATTAACATTTACATCAATTGGGTGAGTTTTATACATAGAAAACAAATATAGACCACTAAGTAACTATAAAGGGACATAAATGAATAAAAATATTTTGTCTGTATACAAGACTTTCAGAAACAAAGCTACACCTTCAAAAGGAATAGAAATCCAAGACTGAATTGGAAAGAACTGAGAGTGCAGTTAAATGTGATTAATTTTCACAGTGATCTTTGTATGTATGTATTTGGTCTTTTGTATTTAAAAATTTCCTCATTTTTACTAAAAATAAATAAATCACTATTTTTTAATCCAAGTATCTGTTATATATTTTAAGTTTCTCTGGGGTTATTTTTGCATATGTCCATGTAAAAGTTTTGCTCCCATGATAGATTGGATTGTTTTCTAATTGCACATTCTATAGTCTACATAAACACATTTTTAACCAAGAAATTGTTCGGTAAACTGAAGTTACTTCCTATATTGTAAATGACACTACTCCATTCCTCTGTTTCCTTAAAAAATATTTTAGTTCTTTCACATTTAAATGCAAGAGTCATTCAAAGGGATGCAAGATCTGATGATGAATATTTTAATGCTGGTTTTGAAATTTGGCTTATGGAATAGTTAAAGAATTGCCACTACTAAGTTGTTCTGTTACCTTTTGATTAAATTATTTTTCAATCAGTAAAATTAATGGCTACTCTGAATGCTATTAGTAATGCTCAGTTGAAGAATTAGTGTAAATATACTAGCAGAATTTGACTGAAGTTACCTATTGCATACTTTATGCTCTTGTTTTTGCTTACAGATAATTTTCTATTATCATATGTATGGAGCTCACATTGGATCATTGATTATCTACCAGAGAACTACACTGAAACATGAAAAAATTCTCCTTAATCTTACTGGAAACCAGGGAAATTACTGGCAGCGCAAGGCACTGACCCTGTCTGGAGATGGAGAGGAAGATTTTCAAGTTGTCTTTGAAGGGATAGCTGGACAAGGTCCCAAAGATGGCATAGCACTTGATGACCTCACGTTTTCCAGGGAGTGCTTACCATCCCAGGAATTTTTACCAGCAGAACCCCCAGGGCTACCTCCAACAGGTATGTTCCAGCTATGGACAGTCTGTGCAAATTTGGAAAGAAGGAATAGCAGCATTATTTTAATTTCTTTGTGTCTCCTTCAAAAGAGAAATAGTATACATACATATTTGGCTAAAGACATACAGAAATTTTAACACTTTTAAGCAGCCCATGAAATTCTAATAAAATAAATAATTGTTTAGGTATTGAGACAACTGTTGTGAGTCTGCAAAACTTCTTTTCCTGCCATGTACACTTAACCAATATCCTGCTTAATTCAGTAGGGTTTTTTTATCAAAAGTTGTAAAATAGAGTTGTTGTAGAATAAAGAACTGAATGGGACAGAGCTAATATGGACAGTTTGAAATAAGGCCAGCAAGCTTAAATGCTTTTTGACTTGTAGAAATTGCTACCAATACTAGTTAGGCACCATATCCATCTTCTGCCTGCGTGGTATGGCGCCAGCATCAGTGCAATTATTTGCACCATCCTCACTGCACTAGGGAAATAAGACTCAGAAAACATTTACCAGAGATTTTACAGTTTGTATGGGGAAGGATTCCAATAACCCCAAGGTAAGAGCTACTCATGAAAGCACTGCTGCTGTAGGTTAGCATTATTTGCTTGGACACAAATGATGAAGGAGAGAGTCTTTTTGACAGAACAGGACAAATTTTTTTCCTCCTTCCACATTTATCACAGAGCTACTGAAATGTAACCCCCTGAAGTGGAATTTAGGAGATGCATTTTGTTCCTGGGTCTACTACAAATTTCCTGCATGGCTGCAGAAAGTCATTTTATCTCACGTCTCTGTCTTTCTGATCAATAAAATAAAGTTAATATTTTCCAGTGTCAAGGACTACCACGAGAATGGATCATTAATTTGTGTGAGCAACTTTGCTTTGTTACTGCTGCTAATGAATAGCCTTCCCCTTTAGGTTGTCATTAAGCACTGTTCAGGCATTGGGAAATAACACTGATGAGACTACATCAAAACCAAGAAATTGCACTGAACTTTGAGCACAAGATAAGCAGGAAATATATGGGCAAAATTTTCCAGACATCTCTCTGATAAGGTGCCAGTTCTAGTACTATTGGCTTCTACTTCTGCCAAGCCAGTCATGGAAATTTATTGCAAATGAGATTTATATTTTGAAGTTCAGCTTTATATGAACGTTACCCCAGGAGAAACACTAGCCAAGCTTTCTGATTCTTTATTTTTGTTGTATTCAGACACTATCCTCTTAATGGGAGATGCAAGTCCCTGTGGCAACGTTAGAAGCTTTAAAAGCTTTGGTTTTGATGGTAAAGGATGTTCCAAAACACTTTTATATTTTATAATAAAAAAGATACTAAAATCTCAGGAAAGAGCCTCCAGAGACTGATTTTTTTTGGTGTAGCTCATATAAGATGTACTTTGTGAACTCCAGAGGTTCACAACACTTTAAAGCAATGGTTTAAATTCATCCTTACAACAAACCATACTTTTTACATTGACAAATTTTACTTGTCTGGGATAAGAGTTTGCATGACCCACTGAGGGGTTCAACTTACAGCTGGTACTTAACAGCAGTATCTGTTTGCATCACTGCTTGTAAGTGGGTCTGCTTCTGCCCATAGAAATGCTCTGGACTGTGGCAAAATGCATGCTGGATGTTGTGAATAGTGCTCTGTAATGCAACTTTTTAAAATAGAAACAGCTAGAATGGCCATGATGATCAGCTGCAAAAATCTGCAGCCCTAGACTTATCTGCTTATATGTAGAAACAAAGGAAAGTTTAACCAAAAGCAAAACCCATATATCCATTGATCAATTTTTTGAAAGCTTCTGAAGATGAAGAAGATCATGAAGCATAGATCTGTTTCCTTCTTGTCTCCAGCTAGGGAATATATTTGCTAAGAAAGTAAAAATAATTCTTCTTTAAGAGATAAACTCGCAGTTTTTGAGATCTACTCTAATACATTTACTTTTCAATTTTTTATTTCTTTTAGGTAGTATTTGTAATGTACATATCAAAGGAGATTCTTCTGAGCCTTATTGAGCCATATAACTGTGTGAGACAAATATACTAAGGAGTCTTTGCTTCTTATTTCTATGCATAGAGTCATATGACAATGAATGCAGTGTAAAGTGTAAAATTGAACTGAATCATTAAATGCTCCCATCTGTGACACAGACTCTCATGGTTCAGAAGAATTTTTCCCTGATTCTATATAAACACCTTGAAATTCTGCACACTAACAAAAATATATTCTAAGGTGGCAGTTTCTTTCAGCCAAACATGCAGTAATGTTTAAAGGCAGGCAGTGAACACTGGACAGCTAGAAAAAATAAATTTGAAAGCTAGCATTGTAATGTCCTATAAACTACAGGATACTGTAGATTGTTCTCAATGTGCTGCTTAGCAACAGCGATGCTGAACTGCAAAGCCACAGAGAGTCACTTAAATTGCTGGGCCTGAGAAACAATAAACATCATTTTAGGCTGGCCCTTATCAAATTTTCATTGTACAAACATCAGGTTTTGCTCCTGTGTCACAATGGTACTCTGTGGAGGAAAATGCAAAGACAATTTTGTTCTAACAATGCTATTTGTGCCTGTTGCTGTGTCTCTGCAGTGTGGTAAGATTTTTGAGTTAGGTTCTGCTTTGTGTAAAAAGCTCCCTGTAGCCACATCAGCCCAGGAAGAGACCCTGGCCACAGTGAACCGTGTGAAAGTTGCAGTTGTTTCTGTATTTGGTTTTTCTGGCAAGGTTTTGGTGGCGGGGGGCTATAGGGGTGACTTTTGTGAGAAGGTACCAGAAGTTTCCCTCAGGTCTGACAGAGCCAATTCCAGCTGGCTCCAGGATGGGCCCAGCAGGCCAGGGCAGAGCCCACCAGTGATGGTGGCAGCATCCCTGTGATAACAGATATGGGAAAGGGAAAAATTGTTGCACAAAAGCAATTGCAGCCAGAGAGAGGAGTGAGAATATGCAAGACAAGGAGCTTTGTTGGTGCCAAGGTAAGGGCCTTCAGCCTGTGATAAATACCATGCTAAGTTAGGCTGTCTCATTGCAGCCATGGAGGTTAATGGTGGAATAGCTATCCATGAATAATATTTTATACTTACAGTTGTTTACAAAAGAGACGTCATGGATTTGACAGCAATTTCCATGATCTCTAAAATAGGTTTTCCTATCTTCTTTCTATCCCTTCCCTCCTGCAGTGTTGTTACTGACTATAAAAATTGCAGATCCCTCCATCAGTTTCTGCTCATGTTTCCTTCTATTCACCTGGGAATACAACAGGTGCCAAGGGCTGCCTGATCAGATTAGCAGGCTACAATAAAGAAAAGTTATTCCAGAGACTAGGGAACTGGTATCTGCTGCCTTCAGTTTTGTAGAGAGGACCATTACTTTCAGCAAATTAAAAGCAATTTACTGAAGTGTGGAACATGTCTTTGAGAACTTTGAGAACACAGGAGTAGTAACAGAGAATCACATCAAGGTCCATTTCACTTGATCTCTCAACTGCTATCAGTGAGATGCTGAACATACATGATACTTCCTCTTAATGTTCCTCATATATGCTCTTTAGGTGATCTTACAAACTAAATGTGATTTTAGATATGGAGTAAACCTTAATGTATTTGCCTTCTGTATAGAGCCTCGTTTGCCTAGAAGCACATTCAGAAGCATAGCCCCCTTCTCATTTTTTGCAACAAGTGGAACAGTTCTGCCACTTGCAGAGAAAGCGAATGTTTTTGCCCTCTTTTTACTGAAAGTGGTGAACAGCCAAACACACCTACTCTGTTGTTCTCTATGCAATCATCCTTTGACATTATATACTGAAGGAGTTTCAACTTATTTCTTACATGGAAAGTATTCCTTATGTTTTACTTTCTCTGACTTCAAAAAAAAAAAAAAATCCACTATATTCTTTAGGATTGTAAAATCAGGTCTGTGTAGAGAATTTAGGGAATTAGTGACCAGTGGAATGATACTGTAAAAAAATGGTTCATTTTTCTCTCTTTCCTGATAAATCCTAAAACCTTGATTGTTTTGATCTTTTTGAACATTGGGCTTTTGTGTTCCTGGAACTGTTTCAGAAGTGTGCTGTGTCACTCTTCAGGAGTGGTAGTGATAGGATTCCAGAAACTGTGAAGGATGGACTCAGTTATTCTGTGTAAGTCAATAACATCATATTTCATTGCCAGTCACTAAGGGTGCAATTAATTTTTATCTCCATTGTAGTTGTATAAAATAACCGGTGCAGCTATGGGGACTGGATGTTACAGAGATTATAAGAAAGTGAATGTCCTGCAATGGCAGCTGATGTCAGAAAGTTTTTTTTAGTTCATAACTAGCACTGGGTATGGTGCATAGTCATTTTCACAAAAAACTTGTCTTAATATTCATAGTTATTCCTAGCTTATATCACCCTGAATACCTTCATATCACTGGAAAATTTTCTTAACTCATCACTCATGCACTTCCCATGTCTTTTAAAAGTAAATGTTAAAGAATACAGTCTTGCTGTTTCTCTGTTCTTTCTTTGGGATTTTTTGTTTTAGTTGATAGGGTCTTTTTGTTTCATACTGATTTTTAAATCATTTTAGTAAAAATTTCTAATTCACAAAAATATTTTAAAATTTATAGAATTTGGTCAGCAGTGTAATTGAAATAAATACATGCAAAGTAATAGAATAACCAGAAATCAGAATTTCAAAAGATATTTTCGTTTGAAATATAGCTCAAAAATCTAGAGTCTACTCTAAAGGCCAAGGGATATTGCTTATATCACTCTTTTGCAGTTGTAATTAGATCTATAAAAGTTTACAGGCACATAAATAGAAATAACTTTGGCAGTTTTTGTAACTAATATATAATTACAAGAATAATAAAATTTTATGCTTCAGTGCATAATGTGATCTACTGAAAAAAGGCAAAAAAATCTATGCAGAACTAATCAAATAACAAAGCATTTATAGTTTCATTTGAAACAGCCAGCATTGGAGATTGACTGAGAGAACAGGATGTGAAATAAATAAAGTACTATTTCTAAAGCATTTAAAAACCAGTTGTGGGAAGAGAAAGAAATAAAACCAAACTTGAAACCAAACAAAAATAAACAATTAGCCTCAAAACAGCAACAAGAGCTTAGCAAAACCCAATCAACCAACTAAACAAGGACCCCAAACAAAAACAAGCATATAAAGAGGACTCAACATTTCCTTTAAAAGATTGAATCTGTCTTTGTAGTTGCCTTAATTACATACAGCAGATTGTGAAGTTTTTTATTCATTGGTGCCTGAACAGCAACATATTCTCAGATATATCTAGAATGAAGTTCCACTCAAGAGACAACTTTCATTTTCATTATACAACAATACAAAATGTTTATCATTATGGTATTTTAAAACCAAAAAATCTATATGTTTATTTTTTTTTCTCTTCTTTCTGGTGCATTATACAATTCCTTCCATGTTTTTCAGATAAATGGTGGAAATATTGTAGAATATGTGGATTGGTTTAGGAGATTGGTTTAGGAGCTTGGTATCCAGCTACTACATTTGAATATGATGTAGAATAACTACAGTTTACTTGAATTCAATTTCTACATAAATTGTCCACCTGTTATTATGAAAATTATCCTTTTTATTGACTGTGAAGGAGAAAATATATAGCTCAGATTTTGGTAGTGAAATTTCTAATTCAATTGAGTTTTCTCCAATTAAATTCCAAATCTGTGTACCTTTACACAGACTGTACTTTATCACTGTACTTTATCAATTTAACTGGAAATATCTTGCACCACCTGTTTAATTCCATAGTTTCTTCTGATTCTTTTTGCTTGTTTGTACCTTGGACTCTAATCTCCTTTTATTTCAAGCTTTAACCTTACCAGATTGTATAATGGTTTGAAAGCAATGGGCCCGTTTACTAAACTAAACAAAGAAAATCACATTTTTTTACTGGTCTAATTTGGAAAATAATGGCAAAAATGTAGACTGGGTTGTAATTTTAAGGGAGTTAATAATATATTTCCACTATTCTGTGGGGATTTAGGATACATTTAAATTCCTAAACAACTACAGGATTTGTACATACAGTAAAGTACACATAATTTGAAAACATTTCCCATACTTTATTATAATTTTATGTCAAAGAAACAATATTTTTCCCCTAGTTATTGTCAGACATAGTAGTGAAATTAAAGCCCACAAATTCTTTGGATCAGAAGGTAGATGTGAGGAGAGCTTGAATTGGGCCCATAACTGATTACAACTCTGCAAACTGGCTGACAGAGTGTGATTAATGTCATCTCAGAACATGATTAATGTCATCTAAGGTCCTTGGAGGTAGGACATTGTCAGTCCTTGTTTTTCTGTTCCACAAAATTGTTTAACATCTTCAAAACTTTCTTTAGCTCTTGGGTCTCCACAGACTTGTTTCTGAGAAAGGCGTTCCAGACCAGGCATCCAAATAAGTACAAGGTCAGGAGAAAAGAATTTCAGTGCTTGCAGTTTGATGAGAGTCTCTGAGCAGCAGGTGAGGGCAGGTATTTATATCTACATTCATAGTATGAGCTGTTAATTCCTTTTGGCAATGAGTAGTTGGGATCTGGGGATAGCTTTAGTAACCAAACTGCTCCAAAAATTGTAAGAGAAATTTCTGATACAAATTTATAAAGAAGAACCCTCTTAAAGAGCTCTTCTCTTTTATTTTGTCTCTACTGGGAGAACTAAGTAAAATCTGAGCTTTCTCAGGACCACCAGTGCTACTATCATTATTAGCTCTCATTATGAGACATTTCTCTATGTGTTGCATATTCCAGATTCAGAGCTGGCCTTTCCTTGGGTAAACTGAGAACATGAAAGCTCTAACTCTGCTCTGCATTCCAAGAACTAGATAAAAAGTTGCTCTTGCTTGTCTGTAATGACTTTTCTTTTTCTCACACATCTAAAAGTAGAGAAATGATATCACAGTACAGAGGAGTCTTAGAAATATAGGATGTTTCTACTATTAAGTCATGCAGCAGCAAAAGCGATCTGAAAAAAAAAATTAAATTTCACAGAATCTAGTACTATTTTATCTTCAGTGCAGTACACCTTTGCTGGGCATTTGAATTTTCTAGACATCGTGGAACAAAATTTCTACATGTGGTTAAGACTGAAGACTACTGTGGTTCTTTATTCTCCTTCTCTAACTGTATGAAACAAGATCTAACTAAAATAATTTTTAAGTACATGCTTATCAATCGTCACTTTGGACTGCATTTAACATTACTATTTAGGAATTTATGTTTTCAGTATGATGTACCGTAGATAAAGAAAAACATTATTTTGAACAAGATGTTTGTAAACTTTATTTGAAAGTTCAGTTTATACTTTGTGATTCAGGCAACTCACTGCACAGCTTCATTTTCAATCTCTGATATTTTTTGTTCTCAAATTTTTCAACAGAATATTACTTCAGGATAAAATGCTATTTTGGCTTTCACAAAGTACTTAACTATTCCAATATGTGCCTGAATTCTGTTTAGAGTTAGGAGAAACAAAGTTAATATGCAAATTAGAGGTTTAAAAACTGTTAACTGTCAAAATTTATTAAGCATTCCTGCCTATGGAAGGACTGCAATAATTTTTTGCTCAAAAGTCAGATCTGCCCATTGGTCCATCATCCAAGTTGAACACAAGAGGTAATGAATGTGTTAAGCACCTCTGCCTTGTCTCTGTCCCTGTTTGTGAGAACATCCTCATCCTGTAGTGGGTCAATTGCCATTAATATATTTGAAAAAACTCTTTTTTATTGTCCCCCCACAACTCTGCTCAGCTGAGCTTTTGCCACACCATTTTTTTCCCCACAGTGGAAAGCAGCATTTCTGTTTTTTTCCCATGTCACCTGCCCTCCCTGCTGCTGGCTATACACCTTCTTTTTACCCTTTTCCCAAGGGAAGAGTCCTGTCCAACCAAGATGGCTTTCTGCTTCACCTGCTTGATTTCTGACATTTGGGAATTGTCTCTGTGCCTTTATTAGGAGATGATGTTTAAAAAGTGACCAGCACTTATGGACCCCAGCACTTGCATAAACAGTTTCCCAGGCAACCTTAATAACTAATTCCATGAGCAGCCTGAGGTCTGCTCTCCTCAGGTCCAGAGTTGAGGTTTTGGCAGTTCTCCTGTCAACAATATCCACTTTGCTCATGAGATGCACTCTGATGACAATCAGTAGAACAAGAAATTTGTTAAAGCTTCAAAAGATGATTGTGTAAGAAACTTCTTGGCTTCTATTGGACTTAGAGATGAAGGTTTGGGCTAGGTAAATATGAGGGTTTTAGGTAGTATTTTTTTTTTTTTTGGGGGGGGGGTGGTTCAGAGTGTTGGTACTTCTCTCTGTATTTCCCTTAGCTTTCTTTCTAAGCAGAGGAAAGCTGAATGGCAGGGCTTACATGGTAAGCGCTGTGGAAATCCTGAGAAGTGGCATCAAGCAATTTCATCAGGGTTGTTTTTCTAGCCATGCTTTCCATGTTCATTCACTGCTAAGCAGATGTGATACTACTTGCTTACCTCAAAGAGTGCTGGTAAATGTGAACATGTGTTGAATGGCGGTGCAGTTAATAAAGTTATTAATGCTTTCAGGAATAAATAACTGCACAGGACTGGATTTACATTAAATGAGAAGAATAAAAAAAATTATCTTAATTGTTCACCCTGGCTGGAAAAAAGATAAGGAACAGAATTTTTTAATGGCTCTAGGAGACAGTGTAACAATATTGCAGCATAAAAGTGCCAAGAGTATTATTGTTGCTTTCAGAACCTCACCTTAAAGCACTTTTGCTGACTTTATAGGTAAAGTGTTAGTCTTTTTCTTTAAGTGTCTGAGAAAAAACATGTAGCTCAGAAGAAGGGAAAAGCTGAACATATTTGAAACTACATTTCTACAAAATACTGTGTGATTAAGGAGATTGTTGGTATCTTTCTCCTCCATCAAGCATAAGGCATTTTTCATTTTCCTGTTCACCTCTTCAGTGGAGGCTTAAATGTGTGCAGAAGGCTGTTCAAGACATCAATGAGATCTTTTAATCATCATGTGCTCTTCAGGTGAAAGTGGTAAATACAGTAATCCTGAAATTTATTCCTGAGTAATGACAGATGAGGACTCATAGGGGTCATGACATTCAATTTAATCGGTTTTGGGAAGTTTTACTTTCTCCTGCACCTGACTCTTACTCACATATGTCTGCAGAGTATTAATATAGCTGTGTTTAAGTGTTGTAATTTAGCATACAAATTCTGAACAAATTATGTTTTTTGCAGATCTTTCTCACTTTAATCCCATCTGTACACAAGTGACAATTCTCCAGAACAATTTCCTTTGTTGTCCACATTTGTATTGTTGAATATTGCTGCTGATTTAAGGGAAAAGGTTGATATTCATAAATAGTAAAGATCCCCAGCTGATAATAGATGTACTTTTTGTTACCTTCCCCTTTGAATATTGAACAGTTATATGTCAAATTAAGGATGTGACTGGGCCACCTCATAGTGTCTAACATGCTGAAGAAAATGCCATTTTCTGGAAAACATCTGAGGTCTTGTGGACATATAATAGAAAGAATTTTTACCACTTATTCTGTGTGTTTTTACATGGCTTTATTTGCCAGAGAAAGGTTTCTCAACATACTTTTTTCCATACTTTCAGTTCTGGAAGCAATGTTTCTCAGTTTCTGGGACTCCATGTCCTCTCTCACCAAGGTTAAATCTGGCCAGGACAGCATCCTCTGGTCTCAGAGTCAGGGCTGTGACTCTAATTTAGAGCTGGTTGGTCAGGCTCTGAGTAGGATTTGAGGGAAATGCTCTCCACCTGTCACATTTACTGAGCAGCTCTGGCAAGTTGTACAAAGGTGATTTATCTCTGCTCTGCAAGCTTCACCTTTCACTCTATGCTTTGGGCAGCAGCTTTGGGTATGGTGGAGTATGGAACAATCACATATTCCACTGCAGCCAGTGAAGATCTCCCCCCCTTATTCAGTTATAACATTATAAAATGCCTTTAGCTCACTGTTTAACCAACTTTTCATTGCTCTCTGTGTAGAAATTCCCTTCTGACATACCTCAACTATCCAGAGTTTGTGCAACCCATTTCTCAAGCTCAGGTTGTTCTGTTTTATGGGTATCTGCTTAACTTCAAGCCATACTTTAGATCCAGTCTCCAGACTTTTCTCCCATCAGAAATGCAGCCAGTGAAACCACTGACCAGAGCCTGCTCTTGGCACCAGGAAATGCAGAGGTCACAACTAAAGCATTTTGGGCTCTAAGGTAGAGATGTCACCAGTTACGCACCAGTCCAGTCTCATAAAAAGTCTTACGTTGATCTGCTCCAGGCAAGATGTCAGTCTATAGTTATTCAGCATTTTACATAAGCTTCAAGGTATACTTCTAAAGGACGTGCAGCAAATTTTTTACATATTTTTAGGATTGTGGATCTGATACCTAGGGAATGTTTCTCTTCCTATGTCTTTACTAAGGAACTCAGGCAGTAAATAGATTTAAATTTAATTTATTTGAGCCAGAATGTAGCAACCCAAAATTTTGTTCAATATAATTTTAGTTTGGATTTTTGCTAAGAGTAAACTCAGAAGTGAGAGTTAAGCTCTTCATTTTAGTTAGTATTTAGTCTTTTTCACTGTAGTAGATGCATATGAGGAATATTGTTTTTTCTGGAAAAGCTTTTCTTGAAAACTAGATGTAAATTCCTTTTCTCTTAGTATTTCTTTGTCCACTCTCAAGACAGGTTATAAATTTCAACATGGCTTTGGAAAGAGAAGACTGTAAAAGAGCTGATGTATCGCAGTTCCCGTTAAGCGTGTGTCCTGATACAACAGTTTTCCTTGCTTGTCCTTTTCTTTATGTTGGAGACATAGACCACCTGATTAGCACTGGAATAACAATATTGACATGGACTGTATATCTTATTTCAGTTTTCTGGCAAGAAGAAAACCAGTCAATGCTATTGCAATGTATCTTTCAATGAATCTAGGCCTAGGTCTCCTAGGTCTTTTCTTACTCAATATGAAGATTTAACACCCAAAGAGAGTAACTAAAAATTTCCTTTCAAGTTGCCCTACTAGCATGTTTTATAGAATAAATAGGTGTAGAATTTCTCAAGAAACATGGAAAGTATGCACTATTTCTATTACTGAAGATAGTATGCCAGCACTGTAAGAGTGGGGTAGTTAAGACGCCTCCTTCTCTAATCAAAACTTATTATTTTCATTTCTTGTGAATGCACATTCACATGCATCTAAGCAATTGAAACGGAATCTTTTAATCTTTATAATACTGATTTTAGCATTGCCCTGCATATAGTATATGCAGTAAACTCTGTATAAAGAGGCACTGAGTAGCCCCTCTTCCCTTGAGGTCAGAATTTCTCGCAACCTTAAATAATGGAAAGCACCAGGTTATGACCCATTGAATGTGTCACAGATTGGCTATGTCTTTAAGAGTATTGAGTGACTGATAAAAATCAATACTTTTCTAATAACAAAGTACCAACAAACAAATCAAAGATTCTTCAGTGCTCTGTCATGGACAGAGACAATAATATTGAACAGCAATATCCAAGTTTGCTGTTAATGTTTTTGGTTCTTTTTAGTTCTGAGGTTGAATATTACCAGATCTGATCACTGCAAAAGAATTCTCTAGTGTTTTTGTGTGGGAATGGTCAATATAAGAAATTGATTGAGAAAGTTTTGGTTGTTGGAGCTTTCATCTGCTCTTTGTTGTGGCAGTAACTTAGACAGTTAAGTGTTTCTTCTAAAAGTCCCTTTTGCAAATGAACTCAAGCTGTTGTTTTTCTAACTTTCACTTGTTCAGAATGCAAATCAATATGTCAAAGTACTTGCAAGTCTTACAAAACCAAATGTTTGCACTCAATTCGAGAAAATAAAGCCCTTTTCCTTCAAAAAAAAAAAAAGCTGATATACTATAATACTTTTTAAATCTTTTTTTCCCTAACACCCCAACATCTGAAAGTCTTTAAAAATTCTCTTAATTTCTAAATCTTTGTTTTTGAAATGAGATGCATTTTTCACATTCCTGCCTTGACAAGTCAGTATTACCATGCATCACCAACAGTGATGAAAGAATTTTCTCTTTGTCCTTGGGCTATAGTGGTGAGATACTAGAGGAAAGATGTTCTTGTTAACAAATTATTTTTTTAAGGACACATAAATTTCAGTCATACGGTAATGTCAACTCAGAGCAAGAAGGATAATGGAGTAATTTTTACAGGGAAAAACTCAGAGATCTAAATTATCCAGAGAGCCCCTATCCCTGGGATGTGACACTCTTAGTCTGCTGATTAATTACTCTGGCCTCTGTACCAGACTATGGTTCTACAGGAGGTCTAGTTTTTGTTTAGAAGAAGGTATATATCTAACCATGTGAATGTAAATAAAATAATTTGAAAATATTTTGAAGCAGCTCTAGATTTTCACACCTATTGATGGGTTATTCCAATAATTGTAAGCTATCTCATTCATTTGATTTGGTTTTGGTTTGGAAAACATCCGTGTTGATGCTATTAAATATAATAAGTTTAAGAAGATTAACAACTTATTAAATTTAACAACTTTCAAATAATCACAATTAGAACATAATCTGGCCACTTCTGGAAAGGATAATAAAAATATTTTTATAAATACATTAATAGCAAAATGAGTGGCAATAAAAACTTCCATTCCTTATTGGATGCAGGGGGGGATATGAGGAAAAGATGAGGAAAAGGCTGAGTACTTGAGACCTTCTTTGCCTCAGCTTTCAACAAGAAGACAGGTTGTCCTCAAGAAAAAAATTATTTTCTCTCTTGATGTTCGCAGGTACAATTCTTTTTTTTTTCAGAATACATTTAAGAAAAACACCCTTATAAAATAAGGAGATTAGTCCTTCTCATAAAACATGTTTAAAAATATAAATGTTTTACCTGTTGATTTTGCTCAGGGTATATGAACAAGAGGATATGAACAGCTGGTGCAGCTGTTTTCCTCTGTTGTAGAAATCCTCCTCAATTCAAAGGTTATTTATCTGAAGGATACATATAATGATAAGATAAAATATATTTATCTGAAAGGGGTTCTAACAGCCCCTAAGGCTCTACTGCAGCCTAGTGTATCTATGCAGTTACCACATAGGATAAAAATCTACCCACAAATAATCTTCAAGAAACACTGATTGGAGAAAAGGTTTACTGAACCTTGTTAAGGAGAAGTTTCTCTCAATTAAATACCTCTCTCATACACAGGAATCTATAAAACAGAGTGTTTGAACAACTAAGATTAAGAAAAAGTAGGCAAGAAAGAAATGAAATGAAAATTCCTTTTCATGTAGGTTTGGAGTTGTTTTCTGGGGGGAGGGAAGTTTGTTTGTTTGGTGAAGTTTTTTTTTCCCCTACAGTTTTAAAGCCTTAGAAATGTCATTTAAAGAGAAGCTATACTATGGAAGTACATCCAGAAGCAAGTCACGTTACAGACTCAGGCAGTGTAATATCATTCATTACACATGCTTGGAAAGATTCATTCATGCCAGGATTCAAGACGGACTTTTTTGTTTTTCCTGAGAAAACAAAGACTTCCACTTTTCAACTCTGCTTTTTTTTTTTTTTTTTTTTTTTTTTTTAACCTGAAATTGGAAACAATGCTACAAAGGGACCTCAAAATTCAATAGTTATTGAAATTATTGATCATTGAACTGCAAGGGAAAATATTTTAAGGCATGAACTGATCCTGAAATTTAAATTCCTAGTTTGCTGACAAAAAAAATGTTAAATTCTTACTGTAATCAGTTAAAAGAAAGGTAGCATTATAATAACTAGTTGCTAAAATATATATGTCACTTAAATTAGGCAGCAATTTTGTAATAAATCTCTTCACCATTTGGGATACAACACAGATGACTGAAATTCTGAAGAAGATTGATAGAAGATTCTGATGGACACAGACTGGGTCATCACTGCTATCGCACCATCCCTTTGACCAGGACCATTTTCAGAAATTGTGTACTAATAAAAATCCCACTGATGCTTTTAAAAATCTTTAGCTGTGAACTTCAGACAAGTGTTTTTCTTCTGGTCAGATATTACCCATTTTTCTTGACTTTCAAAGTCAGTATCAGATTTTTATTCTTACTTGCTTCTTTTTGATCAGGAATTTTTCCTCCTTTCTCTGAGCAATTGTTAAAAGCCAGATAATACACAGTCTTTTAGAGCAAAACTGGTACATATTTTTATGTTGCTAAGAAATCAGTAATTAAAAATTAATAATTTCCCTGGAAATATTTCTATCATATTCCAATATGTATTTGTATTTTAAATTTATGTTAATAAAAATTGCATTAGGAGGATTTTAACTTGAAGAGGAGAGGTTAACAGTTCTTTTCTTTAGCTGATATCTAGAAATAAAGTGACTTGTTTTCACTTTAGCAAAAAATTACAGCAAAGGGTTCTAACAATGTTTTTTCACTTTGGAGTATTTGCAATTTAGAGTCTGTTGTCTCTTATCCTCACTTTACTAATAAATCTGTTTTTCAGACCTCTTGATAAAATCCAGCCTTATGGTAATGTAATTTAGCTGTTTTAAATTAAT
Source organism: Lonchura striata (assembly GCF_050655825.1). Classification (NCBI taxonomy): domain Eukaryota; kingdom Metazoa; phylum Chordata; class Aves; order Passeriformes; family Estrildidae; genus Lonchura; species Lonchura striata. The sequence continues at coordinate 19,762,799 of NC_140704.1, read as the reverse complement.
ACAGTGGTAATGGAAACAAGTTTCTAGCATCATGTGACTTTCAGTATCAATTAACTCTGATTCTCCCTGTACTGCTGCAACTTTTAGACATCTACATATCTCATATATTCATATTCCTATTTTTAAGTAAAATTATTATTGTTCATTTCTTTCCGACACAGCAGAATATACAAAGTAAATGGGAAGGGGTCAATTTCAGAATATTGTGTTTCACTTCTTGATTACAGATTGTGCTAAAGCTGCTACATTTTTTTCAGAGTCCTGCAGAAACTGATCTGAAATGAAAACATGAAACTTGGAAATAGATCCTGTGTCTGAGTCCTACAATCCTTAGGCTGTCCAATAGTAGAATTATCCCTCAATAATGGCAGGAAGACTGCACAAAAAAGACACCATCAACTTACTGAACATATAAAAAAATCCATTAAAAGGCAAACCTCTGTAGTTGAAACAGAAAAGTTTTTCCTTCCAAATTAGGGCTCCTAAAGTAGGCTCAACTTTGCAGCTTAGATAAAATGATTTAATCCAACACCACATGAAAGGAGAATGCCAGCAATTAAGTCAGACTCAAAAGCTTTGTTAGTGATGGAATGCCTGGCTGGAGCTTGCCCTCTGAGGCTTTACAAGGGAAACAGTCATTTATTTAGGCAATCACTTGACAAAATACAAAAGAAATAAACTGATAATGGATTGGTACTTCAGGGGAACCAAAGGCTTTTAATAAAACTGCTCTGGACCACCCTCCTCCTCCTAAATATTAAGCTCTCTGAAATGTAACCTTCCAGTAACCTTGCTGGGATGCACGGCACTGTGATTCACCAGGACACCCTCATTCTTCTCTTTTCAGGCTCCTGCTCACATGGCCATAGGCAGTGCCAGAATGGCAAGTGTTACAGACCAGAACAAAGCTGTGATTTTGAAGACAACTGTGGGGATAATACAGACGAGAGTGAATGCGGGACTTCCTGCACCTTTGAGAATGGCAGATGTGGCTGGCAGAATTCCCTGGCTGACAATTTCCACTGGGTGCTGGGGGTCAGCTCGCCTCAAAGTCTCAGACCTCCCAGGGACCACACGCTTGAAAATAGAACTGGTATGTTGTTAGTTCACAAGTAAGGGATAATTGTCTTCATGAAATGTCTCATATCTCCACGGGCAGCAGGGGAGCTCTAAAATTTCTAATCAGGGTGTCATTTTTAATGAATTAGATGTCTTACAATATAAAAATATTAACTACAATTGTACAATAATTTTAATTTAGGAAAATTAAATCTTAGTTGTTTCTCATATGAGTCAGGCAAGATAATTTGATATTTGTCTGGAGAGAGGCATTTGGTCTGGCTGCAATTTGCAAAGGTGAGTTATCTCAGCTCTGAGATCCACTGGGTCCCATTCCTCCGGAACTTGAGGTCATTTTCAGGAAGCTTACAATTTCCCCTAGTGACTATTCATACTTTAATTTTAGATAAAATAAGTAAATTTTAAAAAACAAATCTCCTTTGTTAGTGCATGTCCTGATTTGTTTTGGCCAAAGCACTGAGTTATCTGCTCTTGCTCTTGCTACAAGCTCTGTGCCTTCATACTTTGCTTTTAAAGGTCCTATAGCTCAGACAAAGATGTTACCAAAGCTGAGCTCAGAACTGACCTTAAACTGAGTTGCACAAAGGTATGATAGCAGTCACTGAATGTTTGCACAAACTGCTGAAGGACAAAACCCAATAAACTTCAAAATATGTAGGAAAAAAATTAATTTGCATTGTCAGTAATATATATTTTTAAAGTATTATCACAAATACACCACTATAATATTTTTTTAAATACATGCTTGACCTGAGAGAAAAAGTAGATTTCTTACCCCATAACACCATGGCAAACATCTATGGTTGTATTTGAGCCAGGGCAGTGTCCAACTTAGCATGAGACCATTTGCTCCTGCATTATCTAGTGAAGTAATTTTTTTTTTGCTGAATTCATATACAAACATTAGTAGATGTGCAGTTATAATTTTTGTGCTATTTATAATACGTTTATGTTTATGTCAAATACACACTTCTTATTTGTACAAAAGAAGAAAATGAATTTGAAAACTTGGGAGAATTTTTTATGCTTCTGATTAAAAATAAAGATGGAAGACTCAAGGACCATATCAGTGCTGAAAAATATTAACTCCAGGCATCTAATTTTGCAATTTCATCTGACTAAATAATTTATATATTCATTAATATTCAAACAGAGTAAAAATGACCAAAGGTAATATGAACCATTAGGGATACCTAGTGATTTATACATGCATATTTTTTTTTCCTGTTTCACAAGTTTTTATATAGCATGACTTGCTGTTTTGAAGATTACCTTTCAAGAGACTTTATCCTGAAATTTAGCATGTTGTGGCTATTATGTGATGTATTGTCAGAACTGCAACTACTGCAGTTCAGCAGGGATACGTAATCAAGGCAGCCAGAAAACATGGAAGAGTTCCCAGGCTTCTACACAAGTCCATCCAAATCTTAAACTGCTACCACCAGTTGATTCCTGATATAATAAGTGCACAGGGAATGGGAACAGGTCATTTTTTCTCCTGAGCTGAGATTGACTAGTATGAGACTTATGAGGAAAATGTTCTTCATATGCCTCTGCACTTACTTTACTGAGTTTTGGAATCTAGTTTGAAAATGTAAAACATTTTTTCAGTAATACATCATTTAATTTCAGGACATTTCCTATATCTTGAGGCCACTGCAATGAGCCTAATAAATGAAAAAGCCCATGTGAAGAGTTCCATATGGAAAGAATCAAGTGGGACTTGTGTGATGAGCTTCTGGTACTTCAAGTCATCAAAAGCCATGGGACATATTCAGGTTCTGATTAAGGTAAAAAAAAAAAATCATTTTCTTTTGAGTATTTTATACCTGTAAGGGTGTTCGTGCTACTGCAGAGTGTCCCAGCTCTGTGACATTCTGTTGTTTAGCTGACAGACTGGGAGAGCTCCCACACACCTCCTGCTTCTGTGCTGTTTTTTATTACTCCAGTCTCTTAAAAATGCTTTTAGCATTTCTCTTCCAAGAGAAGCCATCTGAAAAGCCAAAGAAAATCTTTTCAAATCCTCTTTTTATCTTCCCCTCTTCAGATATAGTACCTTTCTCTTTGATTTTTTCCATGTGAAGCTATTTTCCTATTTTGCTGACGTCCTTATTGGTATTTATCAGTAAACAGCCCTATTGTTCTGATGGGATGACACAAAAAAAAAAATTACCAACATGTACAAAGTGAGAATAAAATGGAAAAATATGACTGCATTAAATATCTTTATATAAAAGGGTGCAGAGTATAATCAATTTTATTTAGAAATATTTTTTCTTCACTAAATATGAGATGACCAAAAATGTTATTTAAAAATACTGTCTATTCATTTGCAAATGAAAACTGAGACATTTGTAAAAAATTGGCTGTTCCTTTGCTGTTCATTATTAAGGCTTAAATGCTTGTAAATACTTTTTAAAAATGATAATATGGTTCAGACTAGAAATTAATTCTTATGTAGAAATTAATAATTGACGTTCTTCAGACGCAGTGGCCAAATATATGTTTGTGCTTACTTGTATCTGTGCATCTCTTCTGGTTATTCAAGTATAAATCATGGTGCAATTTATTTGCCATGTGTCCATTAACTTCCCTTCCTGCAATATCTCTAATAATGTCTTGGTGAACTGCATTAAAGTTTCTGTTTTATTTCCAATGCATTTGTTGGCTGACTTAACTTTAAATGATAAATTATATTTTTTTCCTTGAAAACAAATTACTTAAAATTATTTCCCCAATATTCTGAATAACATATAAAATAATTTAAAAGCCTGGAGGATAAAATACTTCAATAGATTTTAGTACCTAGAGATACAACCTGAAATATGTCTGCCTGAAATATAAAAAAAATGAACCCTTTGACAGGCATCAGAAGATTTTTTTCATTAATTAGTCCAAACACCTACAAATAACAACAAATCACTCATAAAGTAACCGTATAGTTACTAAGATGTTTTTATACAGCTCTTTTTCCCAGAAAGGTTCAAATTTGTAAAGGAGGAAAAAAATTATTCTGTCATTGTACCTGGGATTTTTGCAGATTGATTTAACTTTGCCTGTTATGCTGTTGTAAGGACCCATAAGTCCACATTTTAATTGGAGTTCTTATTTAGCAGTGTCTGTAGGAATGTAATCAAATTAAACAATACATAGTCATGGGAAGTCATACTGAAGCTTCTCCTGCTGGTTCAAACTGCAATATTTCCATCCAGATAGAGTATCCCTTGATTTAAAATAAAGCTAATGTCAGTGAAATCAGATCTCTAGGTAGTGATTAGCTGAAAATGAAAGATGATGAGATGATCTGGGAAGGTAATTACCATCTCAAGTTTAAAAACTTAGCAAACTGTGTCTGGCTGAAGTTATTCCATCCATTCAAAGTTTAACTGAGAGTAACTGAGAGTGGAGACTATATAAAATGGAACAGGGAAGAAAAATAAGATGAGGCAGAATGAAGACAAAAATTCTCTTCTTCCAGAATTACCACAGTGGAACAAAAATGGTAAGCAAAGGTAAAAAGTCATCTAAAAAAAAATCATAGTTCATAAAAAAATCATAAAAAAAAATAATAAAAAATCTTAGTATGTACCAATATCTTGTCTTAAATATGCATTGCTTGGCCACTTTCAGGAAGTCTAAGAATATTATATATCACACTGCTAAAATGTTATTTACATAAACAACAACTAGAAATAAAACTAAAATATCATAAAAAGGTACTACAGTCAAGCAGAACCTCTTGTTAAACTTTGCAGCTGGAGAAAATCAATACGTTTTCCTAATGGAATTTTGGGGTTTTTTCTCTTGAAATTGTACTACATATTCTTTGAAGAAAACCATCTGTATATGGAATAATAATAATCCAGTCCAAGTGATGGGCTGTTGAAGTAGCTGCAAACATATAGTATTCTTGAAATTGACCCCTTCGACATTTATGTAAACAAAAGATATCCACAGTGCAGCTACTTATGAAGACTGAAATAGCCAGCTCACCACCCATCTGAATTCAAATTACAAAGATTTGATAGCAGTGCAAAAGCAAACAGAATATTCCCCAAAGAGATCTGGGTATAACTAATCAAAACTTTTTCCAGTGAGATTTGGAGACATTCTAGTCTTGACTGTGGCATCTGTAAGAGAATATCATCCATTGTAGGAGAAATTTCAAAGTTCAGGTGCAGCATGTTCACTGTGCCTGTTTTAGTGTTGATGTTGGGGCACCTCATCAACATTCAGGTTTTTATGAGTCAGAAGAAACTGTGTGTTTTTAAACAAGCAAGACTTATTAGGTGAAAGGGATAATACATTTCATTATTCTGTTGATCTAAAATAAACTTTCTACCACCACTTAAATTGTCCCTGCAATAAAAAAATAGAAGCAGAAGGAAATCAGCAACAAAGGATAAAAACATTTGTTGAAAATAATTTTCATGGTATCAATGTCAATTGCTTTTGCATATAGACATTTTAATTTAATTTAAGAAGATAATTTAGGATCTAGTACAGTTAGGGGAGAATTCTTTCAAAGATTTGAAACAAGCATCCAAAAACAAATATGCAGATGAATAAGGAAGGTGAAACCTGTCATTAGTAACTCTCTCTGCTGACAATAACAAGGCCAATACACACAGGATCTCATTAGGAAGTTCCAGTGGACCTTACCCAGACATTTAGTTAATTCCATCCGGTTAAAAATCAGCAAAGACATGAGGACATTCAGGAAAACAAGAATTCCTGACGAGTGCATGGCAAATAAAGCCAGGCCCCCTTTATACTGTGGCAGCAGCAGCCTAACCTAACCAAATCAGCAACCTAACCTAACCAGAAATCTAACTTAACCTAACCTAACCAGCAATCTAACTTAACCTAGCTGGTAACCTAACCTAACCTAACCATCAATCTAACCAACAACCTAACCTAACCTAACCTAACCTAACCTAACCTAACCAGCAACCTAACCTAACCATCAATCTAACCTAACTTAACCTAACCAGCAATGTAACCTAACCTAACCTAACCTAACTTAATCTGACCTAATCAGCAATCTAACTTAACCTAACCTAACCTAACCTAACCTAACCTAACCTAACCTAATCTAACCTAACCTAACCTAACCTGACCTAACCAGAAATCTAACCTAACCTAACCTATCCAAACCTAACCTAACCTAACGAGCAATCTAACCTAACCTAACCTAACCTAACCTAACCTAACCTAACCTGCAATCTAACCTAACCTGACCTAACCAGCAACCTAACCTAACCTAACCTAACATAATATAACCTATCCAAACCTAACCTAACGAGCAATCTAACCTAACCTAACCTAACCTAACCTAACCTGCAATCTAACCTAACTTGACCTAACCAGCAACCTAACCTAACCTGACCTGATCTGACCTGAACTAACCAGCAATCTAACCTGACCTGACCTAACCAGCAATCTAACCTACCCTAACCAGCAGCCTGACCAGCCCTAGCCAGGGCAGCAGGCAGCAGCGTCCAGCCTCCTGCCCCAGCTGCTCAGGGCTGCTGCGCACAGACCCTTCACCTGGCGGCTGCTGCTTATCAGCAGAAGCTGGGAGCTCCCACAGTTTTCTCCTGGCATTGTTCTTGCTTTTAACCAGCCCAGTGTAGAGAGCAGAGGGTTGGTTGTGTAGAAATATTTGGTTTAGCAGGTGCCACAGCTCAGGTATGGATGACTCAGTGGATTTTCTAATTCCCTGGTTAGTTTTAGTGGAGCTAAATTTTACTATCTCAGGCTGTGGACAAGAAAATCTGCAGCAGAGGTTCTGCAGATGCCGGCTGGTATGTTCTGGACATTTGTATTTGTAGGATCAAGTAGCTTAAAATCACATTTTCACAGATCAATATAATTGACCCTACTTCTATAGGAAGTCACTCAAGGATAAGGCTTAAGGAAACTAGTTATTCTACCTCACAGCATAAAATAAAATGTGTATTTCTACATTGATTCTTCTCACTGACTGCATGAAAAACAATCAATCCCTCACATTAATGTAGAAGACTGCAGTGGATTCAGGGAGCCTCAAAGGAGATTACTTGACCTCTATGAAACTAGAGGAAAAAATTAAGTTTTCAAAGATTTGCTTGAATGCTTTACTTAAGAGTTTGCTGAAATCATATTCCAAAAGAAATGTAGACCATCTGTAGATTTTATAAACATAGACATGAGGTTTATTTTGTAGAAAAAATTAAGGTATTAGCAAAATTCTTTAAAACTAATAGCAAAGAGTAAATTTTCCTCGTATTAGTTCCACATAGCTGCATAGTGATAATGGCCTTTATTTAATGAGTATCTACAACTCTGAAAAGGACACAGTTTTAAACTATTTACTCCCATTACTGATCTGTGAACTCTTATTAAAACTTATAGTTGAGTCAATAAAATGTCATCTAACGAATGACAGAAAATAACAGAATATTAGTCCCAAGAGTTCTGAAGGAAATCAGTGGAGATACGGTGAAATACAGTATTACTTGTCAAGAGTAACTTTTATGGCATCTTTACTTCCCAGGGAAAGAAAAATTTTTAGTTGTATTTCCTGAATCTCAAACAGCACTTTTTATCCTTTTAGACACTCTTTCAAACAGTGTTATTTTAGGCCTGATTTTGACACAATGACATAAGCATATTTCCAAGCAAATTGGGAATGAGAGACTGATTATATAGAAATAAATCTGTTTTCATTGAAAGCATATTTTTTCAAAAACAGTTTACATAGAAAGTACAAACAAATATGCACAACTGTAGATAAATGCAGATACCATTCAGTGTGTTTTATTTCCCTAGATGAGTACATTAGGAAGTTATTTCAATCTTCTTATTGTCAGTTACTGGAAGAATATAATTAATTGTATTCCTATACTGCAACCAGATGTAAGCATTCATTCCAAAGACTTGATGAGAGAGATCAATATACTTGAACATCCTTTGAAGGAAGAAAGCATTTTTAAAAAGACTTAAAGAATCACCCTTGTATTTTGACATGTTTCTTGTGAGGATGAGAAGTTTATCAGAGGATTGTAAGCTACAATCATTGTTTTTCTAGAAACACATGTAAGTGAGATTGTTCATATGTGATTTTTTAGGATTTTTTTTTCCTTAAAATTCTTTGAGACCTTGGCTTTTTCCTTACTTAGGAGATGAGGGCGATGAAGGATTGGTGTGACTAGGGCATGTCTCTGCCATTCTGGGCAGTGCCTGGTTATAAAACCAGGCAGTCTGATAGATTTAGACAGAGTGATGCACACAGAGTCATTGAAGCAACTCAGCAATAGCCTGCAACAATCCACCTGGAGTCACAAGCAGTGTGTCTCAGAGCTAGAGACACACTCCTGATTTCTATCCAGCCTGGCACCAAATAGCATAATGGGGCATAGGTAACAAATGCACCTTCAGTTTCCTCCAGGCTGCACAGCTGCTAGTGTTGTTTCACTGGACCCATTCCTCAGGTCAGAGATCTGTGGGAGTGATTTCCTTTATTGATTTGTCATCTTATAATCTCATAGAGTGCTATCACATTGCTGCTTTTTAGCATATGAGACTTTGAAGTGACTCTGGGATCTTTGCTGGTCAGATATAGTTTGCTCTTTTCCAGCACTTTTCAGGGCACACATTCAGCAGTGAAAGTTGTGATACAAATGGATCTCATGGCAGAGTTTTTTGAAGGATCATTGAGCTTCTGTTAAATGATTTTTACTGCAGCAACAGATATCAAAATCAGATCTTTTTATAATAAATGTTATACAGGCATAGGACTTAGTCTGAACAATAGCCTCTGAGGTATAGCCTTGGGCTTTGAGCATTTTCCACAATTTTTCTTCTAAAGAACTCAGAAATTTAATTAAACTTTTTTTTTGAGATAATAAATAATGCAAGATGTAGCCTTGTGCCTGCTGATACCTTTTACAAAGCATAAAACATTGATCAGATCTAAAATCCCAGTACAATATCTAATTTTCCTGATCAACAGCCCCACTTGGAAAAAAGTTTCCAAATTTCTTAGAAATGTTCTAAGAAAAAAACTGAACATTTCTAAGAGTTCCAATTGGCCTCAGAAAAGGTGGAAGATTTTTCTTTTATTTTTCTTTTATTTTTCTTTTTTCCTTCTCATCACTTTTTACATCCTGAAAGCTTCTTCAGTCTGCCACTGAGAAAAGCGTCTTTCTTTTTTTCAAATAAATACTGAACTGAGCAGATGTTATACTGTGAAACTTCATCAAGATCAGATGTAGCACTAGCACTCATAGTGCAGAACATTAATCTGTTACAGGTTTTGTATTCCTTTAATGCAACTTTAATTTTTAATTCACAGATAAGTTTTAGTGTCATGAAGATCAAGATAGTCCTTGATCTTTGGCAGGCTTGCAGTACCAAGTTGTAGTGTGCTTAAAATTACTTTGATTAATCAATAAGGGTTCTTAAAACAAGAGTCTAATTTTTATCCTTGCAGGTTTTTTTCTTTCCTGACCTTCAGCTTTGAATTCTCATTAGCTTCAGGAAGAAAAAACAAACAATAGCAACCCAAAAAAATCCCCAAAAACCAAAAATGCAAACCCAAAACATAAACAAAACCAAAAAAACCCTTTCAATCAAACAATAAATGCCAAAACCACCCCAAATCAACTGTGTTTCTGTACTTGCCATAATTTATTTCACAAAGATGGGAGGATCTGATTCTAGTAATTTCCTGTGAGAGACAGACTAGGAATTTTTAAGTGCACACATTTATGACTGCAATAATCTCTAAGTGTATTTGTTTGTAGGTTGATCCCATAGCATTAGGTAGAATTGTCTTATCATTGCATGCACTAACATGCTGTAGAAAGCAGGTATTACTTGCAGCAGAGAATAATAGTGTCAATGCAGGGGGAGCTTTGAGTGACACCAGTTTCTTCCTACCATCTTGCTATGCAAACTAAACCTTCCATAACTCAGTAACTTCACGGTGCTTGCTGGGAAAAGGGTCATTGCAGCTCATTTCCTGCCCACTTTTGGAAATCCCGGAGTCCATTCACAGCAATTTCTCGTCTTTATTGACTCAAATTCTTCCAATAAGCCTTTCTCTTCAGCCATACTACTCAGGTGTCCAGCTGTCCTCAGCACTTCCCCATGTCCTCATTCTTTTGTAACTTGCTTCTGCAAGGTTTACCAGGCCACATCTGCAATTTAAAATAATCAGGGAGCTCAAATAAGGAATTTTAAACTGATTTTAAAACTGAAAAACCATGCTAACATGATATTCTGTTTAAATTAACGTAGTCAAGAGATATGACACAGTAATACTCTTAAAATCAGGAGTTACAGACTATTTGCATTAAGTCTGGAATATGTGGGTGTAATTGTGTGGTCTGCAGGGTATATTTGAATTTGCCTTCAGCAGGAGTGCTGCAAGTAGAAGATGAGCACTAAAAATTGTATTTCTTAGCTCCCATATACCAGATTTATAGAGGGCCTTAATCCATCTATGTTCCTAGTTTTTCTTTGGCTCCAGTTGTTTAGATATGGAAAGTTGGTGGGTTTTTTTGTTTTTTTGTTTTTTAATAAATGTCTTTATTAAAAGTACAGATTTTATGGAATTAAAAAATAAGGAGAATAATTTAATGTTTAGCTGTAATGTGAACCAGGAAAACTGTGTGTGATTAAAATGTGACCATTTTCTTAGCAGAACTGGGGGCTTGTTTTCTAGAGAGAGTGAGCACACCACAAAAACCCATAACCTACCATACAAAAAACAAAAAAAAACAACAAACCAAAAATATTAATCCTTAAGCCTGTGAGACTGTGTCTATCAAAACATGATGTGGACACTTTTCAGATTTTCAGACTAAATTAAAAGTACTAGCTAAACTTTTTGCTTAATTTTCAAATTCATACAAGAGAAAAAAAAATCCTTATCATGGAAAGCATTCTTGTTTGTTGGATAGCAGTCATTGAATATAAATACAATGACATATTTTAAACTTGTTTTAATTCTAACACTAAGAAAATAATTGAATAAAAAAGTGCAAGTAACCTTATTTTTATTTCCTTTTACAATCATCTATTTTCTCTAAACCATTATATGTCATCACACCTTTCTTATTATAATGCTTACATAAGGTTCTATACCATGGGTGCTGTTTTATTATTAATAATTTAAATTATTATTTGGCATCCAATTTTATGAATGTCAGTTTCTCTTTCACTGAAATGTGAGAAGAGACAGAGGTTGTGGCAAGGTCATATGAAATCACATGCTAATGCAATTGTATAACTTTTTATGTCCTTAACTTCTCAGTTTGTTGGAAACTGTGTTTTGTTTGAAATTGCAGTGGACCAGGCATTCAATATATATTTGGCTGAATCAATAAATCAAGGCACAAATGTGAACCATCTTTCAGCTTTTAAATAGTTTGCTTACACTTGTTTTCAGAACATTTATACCATCTAATTTGGGCATCTGAATAAAGTGCTTCTTCTTTTAAGTGACAGAATGATAAAGCTACTCTGCCATTCATGCCTCTAAAATCTTCAGCCTATATTTAGATGTTATTTGGTCTTCCCCTCAGAACCTCACTGCTGCCTTTCACACTTTCCACTGAATAGCACAGCTCTAGTATATTACTGTTTTCCAGTTTAATTTAGATTGATCTGCATGGAAGAAAAACTTCAGAACTTCCATTGTGATCCAGAAGAGGTGCTAGTTAAATTTTGCTACATGAGGCATCTAATTCATTTCATTGATCAGCAAACACTAGAAGATTCTTGTTATTGATGACATGGAAATATCATTAGATGTGAAGGATTCTGCAGTGCACAACATTATTCTGAGCATTTTGACAGTGTGATTTAGTTCAGAATTGTGTTCAATGGGAGTTCAGGAGCTGAACTGAGCCGAGCTGAACTGAGGTTTGCTGTCAAAAAGTTTATTAGCAGTCAAAAATTATTTAAGTTGATTTCCATCTCTTTAACACTTTACACACCAGGACTATTCTTCAAGAATTACTAAAAGAGTGAGAGTTCTGCTTTCTTTCTTTTCCCAATCTAGCTGTTTTAGGAGTATGTGGGCTATAGAAAGGAATTAGGAACTAATAAAAACCTTCCCCTGACTCACTAGCTGCATATTAATTAATCTTAGACTTTTCCTTAATTAAAAGTATAGTCTGTTAAAGTTTCTCTGGAATTTAATCTCTATAAAAATTGCAGTCCTCTCCTTCCAAGTTGTACCAAGATTTGTTGCACAAGAAATGAGGTGTTTATTCAGGTTAGAGCTGAGATTTTTGTTTACAAAAATGGTGCAGTAAGATCCTTTTAAAGAGACCACCTGTCTAGACAAAAGCAACGTTGAAGTGTTTGACAAAAGAATTTTCATTGTATATAGTTAAAAACTTGAATGGTTTTATAAATAATATTCACAAAAATGTGGTAATATGAGAAAGAAAGTTAGAGATTATCATGTGGCAGGACCAAAGTAGGAACATCATGTTAAATGATAATAAAATATCATAAAGCTACTATTTATTTTTCTGAGTATTCCAATCTAACTGCTACAGATTTTATGTCAGGATGCCATTGCTATAGAAACTTCTTAAACATCATCTTGAAATATTCCTTTCCAAGCTGACGGGATGAAATTGAATTTCAACTGTAGAAGTGGTAGGGAAGGTACATTCTTCCACAAATCCCTTAAAGTTTTCTCTTTTTTTGGTTGTTTTGTTACTTAGTGGCTATATTTTTCTTTGATTTGCCTTTTTAAATGTTTCAATGTTTCCTCAGTTCCTAGTAAAAGGTTTATACTATTCTGTTAATTAGCTATGTGCTTATTTGCTTCAGGGATTAAATCCATTTAGAAAACACAGATAAAACTTCTGCACTGTCTGCAAGATCTAAGGAAAAAGTGAAGAAGTGGAACAGAGAATTGAGGTTATCACGGCTACTGAAACTATAAACCAGAAGTGGGTAATGCAATGATTGCTGCACTGGGAAAAAAAAATTGAAGGGCCTCTGAGGGATTTTAATTGAAAACAAAACAAAAAAATGGAAGAGAAAAAAGTGCCACATAATTTCCTGTTCTACCTTAGTTTTATTTGTATTTGACAACTTGAAAGATATTACAAATTCTTTTATATATATTGGAATGTGGCTAGCATGTGCTGCTCCCATGTTTGCTTTTAGATCAGTTAATTTGCTTTATCCTGGAAAATTATATCTGTTACCACAGGAAAGATATCTTAGAAAGAGATCTCTGTACTTTCTCCAGCAGGGAGATTTTTTTCCTAAGAAATATGTTAAGGTCACAGGACTTGCTGTTAAAATGCAATTTGTCCCAGTCTGGGTGGGACAAATTCCTATTACTTAAAGTCATAGATGCCCAGAGAGCAACCACTGCTGCAGTCATTTTAATCTCTCTTTGTTTTACTCCCCATGTCAAAAAGAATTTTAAGTATGATTTGTCTCATGTAGAGCAAACATCTCTAAGAGGAAAAGTAGCTGTTACTTTCCCTACAGCTTCCTGTAGACGTGTAACTCTTTAGAGTACCTTTCAGTAAGCAGTATTGGGTACTGTCAGGAATGTCCCTGCATAAATATATGAATTTGGAATATTTCAGTAAATGTTGCCATATACTTATGTAAATTTTTAGTATCTCTGCTGGCAATGAAAATACCAAGATCTCATGAATCTGTCTGCAAATTTTTGTCTTGTACATCCGTACCATGCTATGTATATTTACATATTTATTACTTCATTTGTCCTTCAGCATACTAGGTGGTGGCCATCGGATAAAGAAGTGTTTTATTACAGGAATATCTGTCAGTTATAAGAGCCCTCAATTTTTAGGGAATATATTTCATAACTGTAGTTTGAAAAAATTAAATATCTGGTTCCTAGGCATTCTCTAAGAAATAAATAGTTGTAGCCATTAGATGCTATAGAGATAGGATTAAACATTTCTCTTAAAGATGTCTCATTTACCCAGGATCAATACAGTGAAGCTTAAAATACTTAATTGGACATTGACTATATAAAGAATGTACTATTTTTTCAGCCTCAGTGTTTTGAGTCCCCTGAGGCTGTCCAGTTCATCTAATATCCCAGAGGATCTGTTCTATGATTCTACAAGCCCAAAAGCTACAATCAAATCAAAAAGAATATTCTAACAGAATACAAATAGGCTGTATAGTTGATGTCACAAAGAAAGAAATAAAGTTATATCCCAGAGAACATCCCCCTGCATCTAAGTAGGAATGACGCCTGACTGACATTAATCACTCTCTCATACATCTGAAAAAGCATATATGATGCACTTTGATGATTAATAGAGAATATTCATGTCAGTCCTCATCCTGCAGATTTGTCACTTTGAAGGGTCAGATTAAATATTTATTAAAACCGTAAAAGTTTGAATGACAGTGTACAAGAAGTAACAATTGCTATTGTCAGTCTTAAGAATTATTAGTAATCTTTTAATTATATTGTCCTGTATGAAAGAACCTTACTTTTCCTAAATAAGTTTTGTTTACATCAGAGATATTTACTTCTTATTCCTTTATTTTATCAAATTTTATTTTCTTTTTCTCTCACCAGAATTTTTGTAAAGTATGTTTTCCTACATCTTCCACTCAGTATTATGCAGAGAATCATTAGAGGTCAATTGCCAAATTGAAATATTGACTAAAACAAACAAAATCTCTGGAAGATTCCAGATGCTTTGTCCAGCTGAATTGGGTTTGCCTTGAGGTTTTATTTTACAAGGCTGCTATAGTGATAATTCTTTAATTCTTCATGCACAAATTTTCACATTTTCAAGAGTTAAGAGGACTTTCACACAGACTGATTCCTTCATTCCCACTTTGTGGAACTGATCTTGTCAACACTGTGACACTGTGAGTAGAATGCTTCTGACCTTAGCAAGTCTCTGTCAAAGCGTCAGAGGAGGAAAGTTGTGCTGCCAGCTCGTATCCTGCCTGCCCACTGTGTCACTCAAACAGTTCTTTGATCCATGATTTGTGAAAAGGAAAGGTCCTTCACCAAAGCCACCCTGGGCAAGCACACCCTGGCAGTGTCTGCTCTGTTCTGCAGGCCTGAGGTGTGAGTTTTACCCAAGTCCCAGTTTCACTGTGGCTGGCTGTAAGCACAGACTTCTCAGACACTCTGTTCTGCCATCCTCCTTCCTGGTGAGTGCTCTGAGGTGCATCATGGATGCCACCACTGGTTCTAGAGTTATTAGGGGTATGCACCTCCTGCTCAGACACTTGTATTCCTTCTCTCAGTGATATCCAAACTGATGAAGGAAAAAAATTAATGGGGAAAAATAAAATAAGAAAAAATGAAAAAAAAAAAAAAAAGAAGAGAGGTGAGTTAAAATGCATAGAAACACTAAAATTTAATAACTGACTTTTGCCTCCCATCTTTCAATACGGTATCCAAAGTATTCCCTATAGGAGGAAAAACATGACAGATTTGAAGTTTCCGTATGTCTGCAAACAACTATTTATGATCTTGATTCCTAAACTGTTCTCTTACATCTATTAATCTACATGCTCTGCATTTGTGTAGGTAGTGCATAGAAGTAAGGGGGTTATTTTTTTTTTAATCCATGGAATCTATTATTGCACAGCATTTAGCACACTGACCTTGTTTGACAATAGGGAGGATTGTAACAGGTGTCCAGAATCTTAGAATTTTGGTAACTGTGATTATTTCTCAAAATTGGAAGCTTTGCTTTTCCACAAATTTGCAGTTGCCTCAATTCTAAGATGGGAACATTCCAAAGAGAACAGTAAAATGTGATTAAAACAAAGGTGTAACAAGGTTTGAGACAAAACAGAACTAAGTTGCTTGAAATGCTAATAGTCTTATAAAGTGGCTTTGATGCTTACAGTTACTTAGAAATAGAACTGAAGGAAAAAAAATGTAATCCAAGCAATCAAAATTATATCCCTTAAGCTATTTAAAACCCAAAATCAAACAAAGGGGGATTATGACAGGAAATTTAGAAGAAATATATGCATTTGAGGAGAAAGAATGGCTGGAAGGGCTAGGAAATGAGAAGAGGATGAAGTAGTACAAAGTACCTAATGAATCCTCTTTTACAGTGAATTGTTTTATTTCTCTCTTTTAATTGGTAAGGATAACATATGAAATGAAGATATATATTTTTAAGAGCCTAAGCACATAAAAGTATATTTGATGGAAATACTACCATGGGAATGTAAAGGGATGCAAATGTCAGAAAAGTCTGCTTGGTTATAAATGAAAGCTGACTATAATGATATCTATTAGATTTAATAGTTGTGACAGGATAAATCAAAGTTATAAGAAAGTGAAGTACACAGACTAAGGAAAAACAACAAATTATTCTTGCCTTTCCATTATAGATTTCCAAAATAAGTGGGTTTAAAATGTAATTTTATCTTTTTTAAACAAGCAATGTAACTGTCATTCCTTGCAATGTGTACCTGCATAAAACAAACTGCTATCTCCACGTGAATTACCAGTCACTTTTTACCAATGCATCTTTTAAATTGTCTTTCCTCAACTCAGCAAATTGAGCAAATAATTCTTACTATTTCAGAATTTTACTTCTAGAAATATGGCAAATACTCATGGCAGGGTGAGGTGTTGATGCCTTTTGATGCTCTGGAGGAATTCACAGAGATTCCAGAATTCCTAACAGGTGCATTTTTAAAAAAGGAATTTTATCTGCAGTACACTTATTCATCTAGCTTTTTTCATTAGAATGCTTGGGGTTTTTTTTGCTGAAATGTGTAGTCCTTTATTATAGTGATGTTAATTTAGGAAATGAAAATTGGGGAAAAGATATTTCAGAGAATGAAAATAATCTTAAAACTTTACACAAAGGAGGAAATTAAAGGGTTGGCTGGATGGGTTTTGTCATTAACTCTTATTATGAAAACCTACTGAGACTAATACAGACAGCCTATAATAAAAGGCTTGAAAGCTGAAATATCACTGTTTCATCTTACTGTTTTCCTTTTTTCTATAATGCATTTTGAAAATTCATTTTTTTGTGTGATTTTTATAAATTATCTTCAAAAGTGGAGCCAAATTTTTGTGCATGCTGATGTACATAGGTAGCATATATATATGTTGCCTGGATCAAATAGTTTCTCCAACATGTCATTTGATCAGCTTCATGTTTCCTTTTTAAGTGTTTTTTTACTGAAGATAGAGACATAATAAATAGCTTGCCTGGTTCCTACCATAATTTAACACTGAAAATTTTGAGATTTTTAATGCATTCTTATCATTGCTGAGAATCATGAATTCTCATTTAAGTCATGGAGCTTGAGTAAGTTCATCAGTATCATATTCCTAAAGTAAAAATCATCCTGTTGCATACTTGTCCCTAATTTGTCCCTGCTTTTTTGAAACATTACTTTGTAGATTCTTGCTGTTTTCTTGCCTGCTTTTTTGATGTTATTTCTTCATTTCTGCTACCTCAATTTGCTAAAAAATTCAGAATCCCACAGTGAGCATCTTGCAGCATCCTGCAGCTGAGTGATGGAAGATAGATTTTGAGTTTAAAATCTCTTCCTATATTGAAATAGTTTTTATTTGTCTCAGAGCTATTCTAGGAAGACCCAACAATTTTGGAATTGTGTGTTTAATGCAGAGCTTCAGCGTTCAGATAATTAGTAGCAATTTTCTAAATGTAACAGTAATACTAACCACAATAATTATTTAATAAGAGTGACAAATTTTCAAAAAAATTAGCTAAGGGCAGAGTAATAAATAACTACTACTGTGCCCAGATTTTCCTACATTATTAACAACAACACGTACCAATGTTTTGTTCGGTTTGTTAGCATACACTTATCTACCTTACCCATAAAATGCTGAGTATGTGCCTTTCCCTAAAATAAGGTAGCTGGGTTATTTTACCTGGTGCTGTTGTAAAACACCACTGAGCTGTTTGTATGGAATTGTTGTCAGGCTGACAGTGTGCCAGAGGACACACGTGCTCGCTCATGGCTCACATCTTCATGGCCCTCTTGGCTGCTCTCGTTTTTCTTTGTGTCACTGTGAAGAAAAGATAGAAGAGAGAAAAGAAACAAAGAAACAAAGAAAAAAGGGAAGAGTATCAGAAGGAAAATGTTAGCTTGAATTTTAAGTCTTGGGTGAACAATTATCGACTTCAGTGCATTTTTTGACTAATTTAAGTAAGTTTGATAATTTGATACTCCTGACCATTTAGCACATGTTTGATAATTTGCTACTCCTGACCATTTAGCACATTTATTTGCTTGAATTAAATGTAAGATCAAGTTCTGTATGGTTAATTTTCTGTTTTCAAGTAAAACAGTGTTTTAGAAATTTTTCAGAGAAAATCAGTGAGAAATGAAAAAAAAACTTAGAATCTCTCATATTGTGAATATAACATCAGATGGAGGAGACATGATAATATTTTTCCTTTTTTTATCCTATTTTGATATACAGCATCAGTTTTCAGTTTTATTGTATTTTAAAGCACTTTTGTTTCAAGCTATTTATGAGAGACTAAAGATTAGGAAGTGAGATCTTTAAATTAACCAAGCATTCTGTGTGCAGAGGTAGCATCAGCCAAATCTATAGGAAAGGTGCTCAGAAGCTTCACCAAATAGGGCTCACTCTAAAGCAATGAAACTGAAACAATTAGATAGATGATTTTAGAAGTGTCAGCAAAGATATTAATTGTTCTGTGACTTGGGGAAATACAAATTCATGGACAAGGTCTTTAAATTATGGACAAATAAGGAAAAGCTCTGACTTTTCTTCCTACTGCCTCCTGTTTCTTTGATATAACACTCAGAACTGCACTCCACTCCTTCCTGAGAAAGGGAAAAAACAGGGAAGGAACACAGCTCATCATGGAGTACTTAATTTTTAAACCACTTGGTCAGCCATGAAAAGACTTTAATAATGTTTCACACCAAGGAAAATAAAACTTCATTAAGATTAGGTTTATTAATTAACTTCATTTGCACACCATGAAAATACATTTCATCCTAAAGTAAGAATAAATGCCTTAAAAGTAAACTGTCCTCCTGAAATACTCATAAAACAGAGGGATAACAATGGATCTAAAACTAGAGAAAAGAACAGTGAGAGTTAAAGTCCCATTATGCTCATTCTATACTATTTTTCTGTGCTTTGCATAACATGTTTAAAAGATTCTGGATCATCAAAGTTTGTCAGGAAGATACTGTTTTCAAAGCAAACTGAAAGCAGAGATGTTTTTCCTAATTTTTTATAGAAGTATCTAAAAAGGGCTTTACTCTAAAAAGTCGGAAAGGTGGGTCTTTTGATACAGTTAATCTGGAAAGTATTTTTAAGGTATTAATAACAAAAAAAATATTTTTTTAATGAATAATTTGAAAATATTCTGTCTCTGATTAAAAAGCCCTCAAGGTTTGGTTTGAAAAATCTAGGAATATTTAAGAAATGTTTTCATTGCCTCCATCCATTTGGTAAGCTCTACTTCATTTCCTGTTGCTCTGCTGAAATAAATATCTGATGGGAATGAACCAGGAAAATAGTTTTAACCCAGCTTGGGATATGAATAGAAGGAGAGATGCAGATCAAGAACAAAATCTGTGTTTCATTGTAGATGCAACTAGGAAGGTTGCCTCATAGAAAAATCTTTATCATTGCATCTGGAATACTTACTATATTGCTCTGAAAGAAAGTATATTCACAGGAAGTTTCTTTGCAACATTTTGTAATGGAAAATCACTTGTGCATGCTTTGGAGTCAGTTCCTAATATTGTTCTGACTCTGTTAGAAATTTAGCCTTGAGAATAATAGTGGTCTCTGATGGATAGAAAAAATAATAAACTCAGCCACAAAATAAAAGGAATTCTAAGACAAAAGTAAATCCTTCCTCTCCTTTATTCGTACTATCCCCAGGTGAATTAATGAGGATATCGAGCCAAATAAGTTGTACCTTCCCCCTTGAAGAGCTCAAAAGAGAGGAACACTTTAGATTGTCCTTCAGATGAAGACAAGCACGAGGAAGATTCTGAATTGCAGTGGAAAAAAATCATTAAAAAATAATTCCCCTCAGACCATCAGAAAGCAGATAAAAATCCTCTGAATATGAATATGAATTTTCTGATAGGGCTGGGCATACAGACCTGCAGATCTAAACAGGTTGTGTCCATCTTAGAAGTAATTTTACCATTTTCTGAGAGTGTTTATTACTCAGAATAATGTGCCAGTGGAAGTGTAGGACCCACTGCTGCAAATCAATGCAAAGATATGACCTTTACTGTCGAGTTTCCCTTAATGATGCCTCCTCACCTCAGCCTGACCTTTCACTACGTCCAACCCACAGAGGGCAGTGATGTGCAATTAATAATAATTTTCAGAGCCTTAAATGAAAACACCGTCTGTTTTAGGCAGTCTAAGTATTTTTGGGAAATTACAATTTTTTTACTTGATCTGGAAATAACATTGAACTCTTGCAATTTCCCAGGTTGAGTTTAGGGAATTAAAAAGTACAGCATTACAAAAGAGAATGTAAAAATTATGTTCTGGGGAAATTTCTGGAGCCTTTTTGTACTAGTATTCCTGGTAATAGTCTGCACTAATAAATAGTAAACCATATACTGGGAAGAAATAGACCTAAAATAGAAACACTCATGCAAATCTAGGATATGTTCTATTGTATCCTGTGGTCTAGTCACCTGTAAAACTTATAGCATGACCAGCAAAATCTTCTCTTTAACCATTTTTGTCTGCATAAAGCCTTTTTATCAGCAGTCTGTTGGACCACAGAGGCTTTTGTCACCAACCAGCCCAGGCTGAAAAGAAATCTACACTCAATATGAGTAGGTCTCAGCAAAAGAATAACCTCTTAAAAGCAGAAAAAAGGTGACATATTAGCCTCCAGCTTTCACTGAGCTCAGCTCAGCTCCACTGAGCATATTTCTGCATGTCATATATCTCTTTGAAATGTCTCTCCTTTACATTAATATATGTGTTCAAGAGTGAAAGACATTGAAGGATTCATGGATGCAATGGGCAGGTCCAAGCACAGAATTATTTTTCTCTCCACCTTGGGCCATATTTTTGTTTGTTTTATAAGCAAACACATTCCAAAGATATGAAAGAAATGCCAAAGCACAAGACAGATTAAAAAGCTGGAGTATGCACAAAACAAAACAATAATTAATGAAACAGAATCTGCAAAGCTGCAAAGAAATGATCCTCTCATGCCAAGCATGTGTCCAGAAGGGTATAGCTTACAGCCCTGGGCCAAACCAGCTTCACTCCCTGGGCTGGGGAGAGGAGGAAAGCCAAGTTTGCTGCTTGTCTCTTCCTTTCTCACCTCCCTTGGGTGCTTGATGCAAACAATGTGCAGGGCTTATGACTTTGAAGGGACTTAGCATTGGAACAGCCTTCATACTGTTATGCAGGGGGTGAGGGTGCTTTTCATTTTGGTATGTAGAGCTGTAGCTGAGCAAGTGAAAAATCAGCCTGTCATGCTTCATGGAGTTCTACTGTGGTGTAGGAACTCCTTTTGTATGTGGAACCCAGACAAGAAGAGAGATGTCTCTTCTGCATTTTATTTGTGTACTCATATTCAGTAACTTGTGAAGTGCAAGGAGACTGCCATGAAGTTTCCAGCTGGAAAAATTCTTCTTAACAGAAAATATTTCTGTGTCTCATTGTATAAAAAATGCCCCAGTGCCTATAATTGCATATGTTATGGCTATGATACCATATACAAATTGATTGCTACAAAATTTTTTGTGGTTATTTCTAAAGAAATGTGATCCCTATCTCTTGTTACTTGTAGCATCCTTTACTCAAAAATCAATGTGATAAATGCAATGTTAGGCTGAACAGAATGTCATGTAATTAAATATAATGTGAAATCAATCAAAATCTAGCTAGCAGCAGGCATGAGGCTCATACTCTAGATAACTGTGTAACATTTAAAACCTCCAGATTTTATATAAATACTTATCTCTGTGTATTTTATAAATATCCAGCTATCTTCATACAGTCGATCTTACATACATCTAGTTTTGTAATAAATTTGGGGCTTAATGGTCATATAGAAATAAGTTTTGAATTTTCCATCATCTGCAAATGTATGAATATACAGCAAGTCCCTTATGATTCACCATTATTTTAATCTACTTAATTTTAAGTTTCCTAAATCTACCACTAATACACAGCACTGAGATACTTTTTTAAAATTAATCAGTGATTTATTATGAAAAATATTAATGAAAATTATTTGTATTCCAAAATGTTGTCAAGTGCAGACAGAAGAGGGTCCATATATAACAAATGGATAAAATGTTTAAAAGTGCATATTTTCTAAGGTGTGGGGTTGTATTCTGTGTTGGAGAATACAACAGGCTAAATGTAACTCATCATAACAATCCATTTTCTTCATGTCAGGAATAGGTGGAAGGTGTTTGCAGACTAAGCAAACTACCCCAATAATAAGAAATACTCTCCTGGAGGCTGTTCAAAAATATCAGAATCAATGGAATAGATATCACTGAGCAATTTAAATAAGTTATTGATGGACAGAAATAATAGGAGTAAGTTTAAAATAGATTTGCCACTCTGTTTTACCATGTTTGAAATCAGCTACAATTACTGTATCTACCCTTTTCGAGCTCAGTGTTAATACAGAGCCCTCTAAGCTGTGTTTCTATACTGAAATGTACACAAAAGTTTTACAAAAGGTCTTACTCTCATGCTGATTCCAGTCTCCCTTAATTGCACTGATTATAGGCTTCTTCACTGGGAGGGTGGTCAGTTCTTCACCCCAGGGAGGTGATGACAGCAGGAAGTATGTCTGAGTTCAAGGAGCATCTGGATGATGATCTTGGTCATGGTTTAGTTTTAAGTACTTCTGCAAGAAGCAAGGAGTTGGGTTTGAAAATGATCATGGGTCCCCTTCAGCTTGAGATGATCTATGGTGCTATGACTGTTAGAAGAATGGACTGCTGATGTGATGGCACATAGAGTTAGGAGTTTTACTGGGAGAAATTCATTAAGAACATCATTACCAATTGTCATCAACTCCAGAATTAGTGGTGCAAAACACTACTAAGGTCCTGTTATATTATTTTCACTTTAATGGACTGTGTCATTGACTTTAAACAAATGAGACATAACTGATGAAGCAATGCCTAAACTTGCATCTGTAAGTGCTTGTGTGCTCAGATATCATGACTTAGAAAAGGCTGCTATCACCACTGGTCTAACATTGTTAGTTATGTGCAGAAATAGAGTTATTCAGCTGGATATCTATGACTTTACATGAAGTTATGGAAATTCATCTGTTTTTTTCTTTCCTGCTTAGAATTTTAAAGTAAAGTTGCCATCATTTTCAAAAGTTCCTCTACTGTTCATTATGATTTTCCACAAGACCATTGCCAAGCCGCACTTCAAATGTGTCTATGCTTTGTTAGGTCTGAAGGCCTTATTCTAAAAGATATCAACAATTCTGTGAGTTCCCTGATTCACAAACTAATGTAATATTTGTGTGCATGCTTGCCTGCACTTTCTTATTCAGAATACAATAGCTAAAGGACCGAGATTCATTTTCTCATCATAAATATGCATAAGACATTAACATAAATCTGATCTAACAGGTTCACCATGGATAAAGAAATGTAATTAATTTTCTTCCCTGTCTATTTTACTGCTGTCTCTATTTTCCTTAGATTTTGCTTGTTCATGTACTACAGTCTCATAACCCTTGTTATGCATTATATTTAGCTGCTTGATGCATCTCACAGTGTTTTTCTTAACCCCAGCTGAAGTACTAATGGCTTTTGCTAAGAAAAGAGTAGAAAAAAATTTCTTATTTACAGTTTAGATGGTTAGTCAGACAGTCACAAAGAAAAGTAGATTTAGACATATACAAAACTTAGGCAAATTTTTCCTTTTGCTGTCATCATTTATATGTATCCTCCATTTACAGCAAGGAAAATTAGTGCATCTGCATTCTAACACTACTACTATAAAATTAAGCATGTTTGCTGCTGACTTGCCAGATAGGTAGCATGATAAGAGGTCTAAAGAAAAGCTTTAAAATATATTAGTGTACTTGTGAGTCAGAGTATTCTTATTTACCTTCAAATAAGCTACACTAAATCTATGGTTATCCCATATTAATTTTTCCTCTCCTTTTTCACCATTGTCACAATTTTCTAAAGATAGATGGATACAATTTAAAATGGTAGAGTAGCCTTGGATCCAGTAATATATCCTAAAAACAAAGAACAGTTTGTATAAAGTTAAATATAACCCTAAGAAAATTGATGGTTTTGCAGTTCAATCACACACAAAGTAATTTCTCTACTGAGATTTTATCTGCTATTGATGGTTGTTATTTGCACAGTACTCATCTAATTTAACTGCCTTTCCTATTATCCTAGCAAATAATCTGTTTGCTGGCTCTTGTCACAACTGCATGGGCATCTTCAAGTCTTCTTTTTGTTTTGTTTAGTTTGGGTTTTTTCCTCAAAACTTGTGTTTGATAATCCATACTTGCATGTATCTTACTATACATAATTCATTTGAATTTCAGACTAATGATGGGATTGTGAAAATATGGAGTGAATCAGGAACTCATGGTGATGAGTGGAACCAAGTCAAGTTACACTTGGGGAAGCTAAGGAATTTTGAAATTATCTTTGAAGGCATTCGTACCAGAGATCTGGGAGGAGGAGCAGCAATAGATGACATAGAGTTCCACAACTGCACCACAAGTAAGTTCAAGAGGAAAGGTTCTAGAAGGTCGCTACATGAAATATAGGAAGTTCTTGTTAATTTTTAAATACATCATAATTTTACTGTTATCATCATAATTTCACTACTCATAAAATCAGTTATGAATAAATTGTTTCTGGTCTTGTAACTTTAAAACTCTTTTCTGCACACACGTTTATGCGGTGTTCTCACACTAAATTATGGCAGATAAATCCAAGAAATTACTAAGGTTTTGTTTCCTTTATTTATTATGTTTTGAGTAAAAGCTTTCCTTCATTAATGCATAGGTAAGTTGTTGAGTCTGTGATGTATATAACAATTTTCTATAAACTGTGTCAGATTATAATATATGCAACCTTTGGCCTCTGTGTTTTATTATAAAGTCTCTTGCCATAAAAATAAGTGGAGACTACAAATGAACCTTTATCAGTATTCTTTTCCCAGTTCAGTTGAAGTGTTAAGGTCAGCAAAATAAAACTTTTGACTCCTTCACAGAATACTCTATTTAATTAATATCTCTGTAGACATAGGCTAAAATAAGAACAAAGTTTGCCCTTATTAAAAACAACTAAAGCAACAGCAACAACAATCAAAAAAATCCCAAAAAATGCCCACTCATAAAACTCCAACAAACCACCAAACAATAATAAAAGAAACGCCTAAACCCAAGATGATAAATACTGAGTAGGTAGATCATGGCTTCTCTCAGGAAAGTATGTGGTCTTTATATCTTGTAGGAAACAGTGTGACACAACATAAGTGATTATGTTAAATGAGGTGCTGATCCCACATATCAGCACTGTATGAGTTTTGTGGTAATTTTTGAGCAAGCTTTAATCTCCTGCCATAGACTTGATGCCCATCATAAACTGAAGTATGAAAAATGAACTTCAGAAGAACACCACTTGATCTAGTTTCATCTAAAAAATGAAGGGTTTGCAATCAGAAATTGTATAATTCAAAGAATGGAAATGTGCTGCAATCTGGAACCTTCTTCAGAATTGCACTTTAAGAAAAATCTAAGGCAGATGTACTCAAGACCTCTATGAGCATTACTGAGCCCCTTGTCTTTTTTTGAAGTGTTTCATTCTCCTCATTGCTGTGCATGTTATTGTTCACCTAAAAACAAAGGTAGATAAGTAAGGATGCCCTGGTAGGAGATGGTAAGTCAATATTTCTCATCTTGAATAACAAATTAAACGCTGGTCTCTCTTGCCATTTGTTGCCAGTTGTGTTCACATGTATTAATTAATACCAGTGGGGTCTAGTTAAACCACATTTCTGAGATTCGGTTCAGTCTTGGAGCTACAACAAATTAAACACTTCATTTCACAGTCAGATTCATGAAAATATTCAGCAAAAGAAAAGAGTAGTTTATTTTCTTAAGGAAGAAGTAACATCTCTGTTAAGTTCATAAAGATGATATCAACATATCCTATTATAGTGTAAAAAATATTTCTTCTTATTCTTAAGTCCACATATTATATAATAATCTGTAAAATGACATCATATAATCAAAACTGGAAATATTCTGCAGTTGTCATTGCAAGGAAGGAAATTGTTTCAATGACGATTTGGAAAGCCGTCAGATTAAGGACCCTCAATTTCTTAAAATGTTAAGATTGCTGAAATTTACATTGGTTTTAGTCTATGACCCTACAAATCTGAATGTCAACATTGTTTTATAACAAGTCTTGCATTAAAATACCTTTGCAGTGAAACAGTTCAGGAAGTAACTTGGTTTATTACTTTATAGCAACTATTTGTTTTACAGCACTGCTTCAGGAAGAAGCTCTGTTGGGAAAGGAGTTGCACCAAGTGCTGCAACTGCTTTCCCATACAGCTTCAGCACAGTCATATTCCTGTGTATTTTGCAGAAAATTATTGTTTATGGAGACAGATGATTCAGAGGAGGCTTTTCTCATGGAAGTTTGATATGTAAAATTGAAGCTTAATTTGCAATACAAATTTTTAAAATATTTATTTAAGAAAGTTGGTGACCCAAGATGCTGATCCTTTATAGAGTTGTAACTTGCATGGTCCTTGCTCTTGCACTCTAATAGTATACAGTCTTTATACACTCAGGAATCATTTCCTTACAGCATCTCTGGTAGTGTATGCTAGGTACAGCAGGGTTATCATTAAAGTTTAGGAGTATGTATCCTGTGGGAATGTGTTCATGTTTATGCCTTTGCTTTCCAGCAGGATCAGAAGCCTATCGTTTGTTCACTTTTCAGCTGTATCTGTGTGCATCTGTGAACATGCATGTCTGTAAAATAAGCAAAACAAACAAAGCCTAAAAAAACAACCCATTGCCCATCACACCTCACCTCATCTCTGCCCCCTGATTTTCTTATCTGTATGAGGACACTCAGCCTCAAATCAATGTTAAAAGGGAATAATGTTGTGCCTTTCACATTAGCTCTGCATTCTGCCTATGATTTTTTGCCTTCTACTCCACAAGTTGATACCTGCTTGCTTAATTTTCCCAAGACTTTTGGTATGCTGACCTTCCTGTTGACATGATGACACAAAGGAGCCTGGTCTGACCTTTCTCATTCTTGTTGTTATTGATTCTTTACCTTTGTAGAACAAACAAACAAAATACATTTTGCCAGTTTCTCAAAAATAACATTTCCCACCTGACCCAAGCCTGGAGCATTCAGGATAGAAAAAGCATGTCATGTACAGATTGTACTTTTTGCAGCAGAGTTCACAGTATTATTGTGTCTGTCATAACAAAGCTAAAAGTCAGCAAACACAATCTTACTGTGGCCAAACTCAAAAAGAAGAGCAGCATACAAAGGAGATGGGGAACAGGGGTTTCTGATCAACAAAATGACTTGATTTACAGCACTTACAGTTCTGTGTTTGTAGCTGTAGGATTGCTGGGCTATACATACAAGGGTTGTATGTAGGGCAGCTGAATTCACATTTCTATTTTCTACTTGGTCTTATTTTGTTAAACTGAGATCTTACATATTATGGTTATTCTGGATGTATTAATTACATAAACAGTGGAATATGACATGCACAGAAATAACTAGGAGATAGAAAATAATTAGGACTTGAAAACAGGTTTAAAATAAACAGAATGGAGTTGAAATGAGAATGCCTTAAATTGAATGGAAGAAAATAATTGCATATTTATATATTTATAGCTGCTTCTCAGCAGACAGCATTTAGTGGTGAAAACTAATGTAAAAGCAATTCTGGAGCTTTCAAATATTTTGGGATAACCTCCTCCTCACAGACTGTCCTTTTGGAAGCTGCTGAAGGGTATTCCTGGAACATGGTTTACAGTCAGCACAATAAAATAATTGCTTCTTTGCAGGAATTATGTACTCAGTTGAGAGAGTGAAAAGGGAAAAGAGGGGCAGCCCATGTGATATTTTACATGTGAATATTAGATCTGTTTTCTACAGTATGGTAATATTCAATGGTTATACCATTGTTAAAAATTTCTAAATACTTATTTTATTTTATATGTATGTATTTTACATGTATTTTCCTTCAGCTTGCTTCCATGCAGTGTTTTATAAGCTGTATACATCATATCTGCACTGAGGTGGCTTCTTTGTTCTTCACTTACATAGCCCATTTTATATGAGGATTTCCAACTGATTACAGAGATTTTTTCACTATTTCCTTTCAAAAATTAATTTGTCAACAGCTTCTTTATCTGTAGTAAGTGACTCTACTATGGTCTGATCTTCTGAGGCCCTTTCTTTCAAGGCTATTTTTGTCAGATCTCACTAATTTCTATGGAAGTGAAGGACAAGAAGAAACTGTGGGTTTATTGGAAATAAGAACTCTAGGATATATTGTCAAAAATCAAATGAAACAAAGATATAAAAGAGTTTGTTTTGAGAGAGTAAGAATGTTCTGGTAACAAAAATGGGTTAAATTCCAAATCTGATACATTTTATTTTACAGGTTAAATTAAAAAAATATGAAATATAGTGAAATTACATCACAGCTAGAAAAAAGTTGTTCTTAAATTAGCTGATGTACTGATACTTTTTTTTCACTTACTTGTACAATAACTCTTTACACAACTTCATTGACACTGTGTGATCTGAATGGAGTTTACTGTCATCATTTCATGTGCTTTTTAATAAGTGACCGTTAATCTTGGCAATGAGGTTATTTGCAAGCTGGAAACAAAATGTCTCCATTTTTGCCTTAATAAAAAGATAAAGTATCTATGATGGTCATGCAGAATAATCCCTAATTATAAATTAATTTTTTACACTTATGACATTTAACTTCATAATAATGTGGTGTGCTATCATTAAGGAGCACTTTAAACATTATTATTTGCTTTGCCAGCTGATGGCTCACTGTCAAATAACAGTGAATCAAGAGCACAATTTCTCAGGCATGCTGTTAGCAGAAGTCAGATTTTGGGCTTCTGTAATGTAAAGAAAAAGGATTTTGTACTCTCAGGTACACAACACCAAGTATAAACATGGACATGCACATGGCTCAGCCACATCATACATATTGGTTTTGGCATTCCAGAGCACCACATGAAAATCTAACAAAGGAATATAAATTAAAATAAGCAAATCATAACTCTGAATTAAAATTTGACAGAAATTCCTATAACATTTTGCTATTCAGTTGATTTATATAATTTTCCAGTCTGGGACTTCAGTGCCACAGAAATCCAGGAATAAGACAGAACCATTACAGTTCCAGTGATCTTTGTCAGTTTGAAATCAGATTCCACAACCTTCTCTTCTAATGTTGCAATCATATTTAGTTTTTAAAAGAAAGAAAATTAAAAATTCCACAGTCTATTAGAAGGAAATTGTTTCATTAAATTGAGCTGAACAAAAATTTTCCTTAAAATATAATAAAGCTTGCTTTCCTGGTGGTAAACTTTTTCTTTCCATTTCTCCTCATATATTTGTATTCCTCCTCACATATTTGTGTTCCTTCTCACCTACTGTTTATGGCAAAGACCATAGGTGAGGTACTGAAATCCTTTGAACAACTTTACTTCCATTCTCTTATAAACAAGAAGCTTTGAAAGTCACAGTAGAAAAATACTTTCTTATTAGAATTCCATCCTAGCTTTGCAGATCAGAGAGGCAATGACTAAAAAATCCTACTGTTTGTGTTTGTAGGCCAGCTTTTTTGTTTTTAAAACAAGCCAGTGTTTCCTTTGAATCCTCAGCTATGTATCATGCAAAGCTTTATGTTTAGTGGAGAATTTAGTTCCTTCTTTTTAAATACTTGAGAAAAATTCAAACTCTGATAATAGCAGTATTCAGTACAAATCTGGCCCTGAAGTGAGAAGGAAGGGAATTGAGACAGAGAAAGCTGCCAGACCTAAATTAGTCACTAAGGATATTCACTGATGTTCAGACAGAGTGTATGCCCAGTTTTTTTAATTTTATTTTTTTCCCCCTTCAAATATTTTAATGATTCATGATGTCTTTCTCTTGTTTTTATAAATAGGTCAGTGTCAGGGTATTCTGACATGGAGCACTGGAATCACACGACCTGGATAAAACTTCTCAGTAAATGTGCTGAAATCAGTGCTGAAGTTTTTGTTAGTCTAATATTTGGATTTTGCCTTTACAAAAAAAATATTCTCTGATTTCTTTGTGACCTATCAATTTAAAATTTTCTGCAATATATTGAATCTTCTTCATTACAGAGAAAGAAAGCTAATTTTGAAGAGTATAGAAATTTTGGTATCTTTAACTTAGTGTAACATGCATTAACATGAACATACTTTATCACTTGAGGGAAAATTTTAGTGAACTCAGCAGAGGGTACAGATATGCACAATTTGTTTCTAGATAAAAAAAAATCTCCCTTTTGGCAATGTGAAGATCAGCCACAGATGCCTTTCAGAGGATATCCCTTCTATATGCCCTTGTAGGAAGGACTCAGTGAGGAAGGCAGCATGCTAAGGACAGATGTGGAGGAAATTCCCTCAATCCAGCTTGCCAGGGCTGCCAGTTAAACTGGGGGAAGGCATGAATTCCTGCACAATTCCTATTATGCAGAAATGCTTAAACTGCATTGAATATTAAGACTTTCTAGAAATGGTTGAAAAATATATATAAATTTTTACAAAATTATTTTTTAAAATCTGGATTTAGGGAAAGATTTACATTTGACAGCCTTGTTTGTAAAAAAAATGGAATAAAGGGAAATATGGCACCCGCTTGAAAACCACAGAGTTGTCTCTGTTTTACTGCATTGTTCAGAAGTCATTGGCATATCCATAAACTAGGATTTCTGTTTCTTATGTAGAAAATGCATGAGTTTAGCCAACAGGTTTGTTCACCATATTTTTGCAACTCTCAGAGATGTGTTAGTAATGCCACAGAATTTGAATATAAGGAACAAGAAATAACTTTTTCATTAAGACATTTTTCATTAAGACACCCCAGTGTCATCATAGTTTCCTGTTTATCTCACAGGAAACTTTTTAAGAAGAGTTGCTGACTCCAAAGATAATTTGGTCCTGTAAACTAGGACTTTCAGCCTAAAATTAAAATCTCATAATTTTGACATTTGATTCACATATTGTTTACTCTTCATATCCAGTGGGAGATATTTTTACTCCGTCTATTTAAAGTGGGCCAAAAGAGAAGGTTTTTTATGGCTACTAAAATATACAGGGTAGAGGTGAATAAACTTTCTATCTTTTTTTTTTTTTTTACTTAAAATCTTTATCTGTAAAGGTGGTACTAAAAGAATAACCCCTGTCCCATCCTTAGTTCATTTTCATGTAAAATGACTCTAGAAAGTGCCCTTCCAGTATAGCCAAACTGCATGGAAATCATCATACACCTCCTCAACACCCAAGGTGACACCCAAGATGAATTTCACATCTAGCAGCAATGCTGCGGAGATAGCGAAAGCACTCAGCTGAGGAAGTGTCTCCTTGTTGCAGATAATTGCAGATTGCACTATGTGTTCTACTCCATTGGTCTGTCACAGCATCCCCTGTGGGCCACATTAGGACAAGTCCATGTTAAAAAAACAAAATATTAATATTAAATGCTTCTGTGATATCTGTGATAACTGGAGAGTGCTGTGATTGAGTCGTTTTGATAGATTCTGCATCACAGTGGAAGCAATAGTTTGACAGTCACTTTCAGTGTAGATATGATTGAAAAGCTCTAATAATAATCTATTAATCTGAACTTTCTGAAGCACAATGTAACCCTACACTGGAATTAGGATATAAATCAGACAGGGAGGGGGAAAAGGACCAAGTAGAGATCTCATGTCAAATTGTTTCAGGAGATACTTTTATCTGTTTGAACATGTTCATAATTACTGGGAAATAGGATTTTCTGCAAAAGCATCTCATGATTTTTGCCTTATTTCCACTTCTCCCTTCCTTTTACCACTTGCAGATTTCAAAGAGATAAAGCCTAGAACAACCAGATCCCCTCATTGCTCAGTCTTCAGTGCTTATCCCTCGTGTGTCCTTTGGTATTAAGCAAAGTATGGTAGATCCCTGTATAAGAGTACTATGAGTATAAGATCCTTATCATGCTGATATACTGTATGCCAAAGCTGGTCTTTCAGTCTTTATCCAATATAAAATCTTCTGTCCTTATGTCCTGTGGATTTATATACTCCATGATATCAGTACTAGAAGTTAAAGAGAATTTTCTTATCTTTCGTATTGCTTGAGCCAGATTCAGTTCTGCATTTCCAGAACTGTGAATAAATGTTTTATTTTTCCAGGTTATCAGGGGCTTTAGGCAGAGTACTGCTTGCTTTGAACAGCTCTGGGAAGTCCTTTGTCCAAATTTTGTGTCTAGAGGTCAGAGTCTCTCCTAAGATTCAATATAATTGGTTAGATCTACTGTTTATGTTGGAGTCAAAACATATCTTTGAATTAAATCTGGCCTTTTGAGTGATCTAATCCATGAGGAGAATTCTCTATGGTTTTAAAGTTATAAAAGAATCTTATTTGAAATTACATGTACTTTGCTTGAGCAGAAACTTTTCATCTAGTTATCCTTGCAATAGATTTACAACATCATCCATGGAGAGAAGCATTATTGAGGAGTTTCCTAATACAATTCTAATATTCCATAAAAAGTCATGCATAAAGGGTACTGAGTGATTGACGTAAGCAAATGAAAAAACCTTTATGAAAATTGTGTTTCATAATTTCTGAATCTCAGAGTACGCCTTCTGGGACTGTGTATTTCATAAATTCCATTTTAAACAAAGGGTGAGACTTTTAAATTAAATTTCCTTTAATTGAATAATATTTTCAACAAGATGTTTGATTATTCCTATATCTCAAGTGTTGTGAAAGAGGGGAGAGAAGTGGTGTAAGGTCTTGCACTAAACAATACAATTTAAACAACAAAAATAGAAATACATGAATTTTCAACTTAAATTTGAAAACATTTCTACTCAGGAAGGACTATAACTTGTAAAAAGACAAATAGTGGGAGAAAAGTGGGAGAAATAGTGGGAGAATTGAATATACATTGTATGTTATATTTCATTTCATACTGCTGACATGGTGGTGTAGTACTGTTGAGTGAGTGCATGTGTTTCTCTTGGAGAGTAGAAATGAGACTCTTGCTAAACAGCAGCTCAGTGCACTTGAACTTGAGGTACACCCTGCTTTCCAAAACAGCTCAAGGTATTATTCACTGCTGCCTTTAGGAACCGTAATAGTTTGTAATTGACCCTATGCCTTTCAAAAGCACAAAGCATTGGCCAAACACAACCTCCTTCAACCTATGTCTTTAGTGTTGTAATACTAGAACATCTCTTCCTGTGTGATCAATCACTTATTTCATGTTAAGTCTTTTAAACTTTTATTTTGTGTCACCAAATCTATGATATTTAGTGCTAGCTATTAAACTTAAACTTGCCTTATCCATTTTTTTCAATCAATAAAGTTCTATAGCCTATAGGATTGATAAACCACCTCTCTGGTTCTTTCTGTGATTTTAGATGAAATGAATATCACAGGAATGTTTACATCTTACAAAACATTGGTAGAAGTAAGCTCTTGTACTCAGAGAGTCAGAGAAATAGTCACTGACCTGTTGCTGTCCTCCAGTTGCAAACTTAAAGGAAATAATGGTTTTGTGAGCTCTTTCCTAGTCAGGCCTTTCCTGGTAATTGGGAAAAAAAGTCTCAGTTAATAATGCTATATTTATCAGCTATCTCTAAATGAATCTTATCATTTCTGTAAATTCTGTGTCCATTATATGGGTTAGTCTTCCACAGATAACACATACTGGAGATGGGTATAAAATAAAGACAGCTGCAAGCTTTTGCTGTATCCACAACAGCCACAATTTACTTTTGGTATGCATGATGCACTTTCTATGTATATACAAACACACACAGGTATCCTTACCAGGGAAGATCATCGCTGGTATTCTGAGAATTGCATTGTCCAGAACAAAATATGTAGAAAGGAAAGCAAGTGTATGTAAATGCAACCTCTTTGGCAACCATCATTAATATGCTTATTTTGTAGGGTTTAGTGATCCAGAAGCCAAGCTTGCTCTATTGGCCTCTTAAAAACTACTTAGAAGATTATATGGCTCTTTGCTGCATCAATACAAAATTGTACTTAGCTGAAAAGTGA
Source organism: Lonchura striata (assembly GCF_050655825.1). NCBI lineage: Eukaryota > Metazoa > Chordata > Aves > Passeriformes > Estrildidae > Lonchura > Lonchura striata. Next base: position 19,728,354 of record NC_140704.1, on the reverse strand, counting down.
TATCCTGTATGGCTTTTTCCTTTTCAAGTACTGCCATTTCATTTGGTGAAGGGATTTGCATAACATGCAGTCATTAGCTACATCTAAAATATGTCTTGTGTTAGTTTCTTGTGGTCTTCTGGCTTTTTGGAAAGGCTGCAATTCTAAGGGGAAAGCCAAATAAATGGGCACAATAAAATATTTTATTTTTTCCATACCATAACAATAGACTGGTTTTGTTAGTGGTTTTTTTTGTTTGTTTGTTTTTTAGGGTTTTTTTTTAATTAATAAAAATCTAATCACCAAGTACTTAATGAAAGGGAAAAAAGTGATTTATAAGGTCATATGTGCTGCTCCCAGATAACACTGAACTACGAGAAAATAACTGGTTTAATTACTCCATTGATTCTTGTTCATCTAGTTGTTTCTATGCTGCTCTAAATGTTGGTTATTACCACAAGCTATTCAATTCTTGTCTGTGCTTGTGCTTGTGTATTATATTCTATATTATTTTATTTTGGTTTGGGGTGATTTTTTTGCTGCCTATAATGAGTTTTTTTCTGGGAAAGGAATGGATTGTGGTCTTTTGACATACAACATATATAGTATTCAGATTTTTGGACTAAGCAACTGGAGAAGAAAGATCAAAACATAATGAAAAACAAAAGCAATTAGTCCAAGAAATGTCCAAGAGTGCCAGAAATTAGTAAATTCAGTTGGAGCTTCTGTTCTCATTAAAAAACCAAAACCAAACTGTTCCCACTCCCTACCACCTGTTTTTCATGCTATGCCTGTAGACCAACTTTTAAGGATATTTTTTATTATGTAAAATTATGCCTATACGGGTTAAACCAAAGATTTGGAAGATCAGGTCAAAAAACAACACTTACGGCTTTTCCATTAAGTCCAAGATACTTTGTGGTCAACAGTTTTCTTAAATTACAGTGAAATGTTTTCCTTTTATTTTAGACATTGTAGCTCTCTGCAAATTTTTCATAGCATATTTAGAAATTAGGTTAGTACATACCAAAACCATTTCAACTCCCTCTAATTCATCTCATCCCCATTTTGTGAAAAATCCACATTTGTGGTTATTTCACTCTTTTACACCTCTGACATTTCCATACATGGCATTAGCTCATTCTTTTGCTTGCTGTAGCTCAGTCATCCATTTATGTTGTAGCTGCTCAAAGATAATTTCAGAGTAACACCATAAGCAAAGTACATCAAATAACTTTTTTGTCATAATTTTTGTCTTAATTTGTTTTGCATGTATTCATAATTAGATAAAGTTTTTTTCCTTACAGGTTTCATGAGAAAGAGGCAAAAATCAGAATTTATCACATTTTTTTGGTTTTTTACTGTTTAGGAATATTTTTTTGTGTGTATTGATTTTCATGGAATGCTGTGAGCTAGGTTATTGGAAAAATATAATATTACATGGTATATATAATCAACCATCATCCAATGCATGTTCTCATTCAACTTACTGGTCATCAAAGTACAGATGAGAAATATGATCAGATAAAAATCTATGTATTTTTAAATGCAGTCCCAACACAATCAGCATGCACAAAGAAATAAGGCTTAATAAAAATTTCTCATTTTGTCTGAAACATCAAATTAAAAATAAAGCTGTTCATTAGGAGACATTGTTTTGCTTTATACTGTAAGTCTCTGGAGTTATGGTTCTCCAAATTCAATACTGATAGTCACAAACTCAGATTTTGGCAGCCCTATAATTTTGAGGGCAAAAATTAAAAATGGGCAAGATAATATTTTAGATGTCCTCTTTTTGTTTAAAGTAGCTTCTGACACATTTTCCCATATGTTCTTCAGTGTATTTTTTCTGATTAAATTGATTTTTCTATATTATATTTGAAGCATAGCTCATAATAATGAAACTTCTAAGCTATGACTTCTATGTGAACTTGTCTTTGGCTTTGGGTTTGCTGACACTGAAGTTGCATTTTATGGTTAAAGTTGCACTGTATTTCTTGTTTTAATTCTTAGCTGGTGTAGGAGTTTTGGCCAGAATGAGTGTACTATGGAAAGTTGATTTTTTTATGCCATGATTCCAAATAGAGTTTAAAATATTTGATTACGCAGTGCAATGCTAATGCTAGTACATTGATTTAAAGAAGGATTTCATTTCTCTCTGCCAATGACTATAGCAGAAAAACCATAATTATCATAAATGTAACCTGATACCCCCTAAAAAAGGTCTTACTCCAAAAGGATAAAATTCAGAAATATATAATTTTTTTGTTTATGACATTCACACAATTTTTGTTGAGACAAAAATTTTCATTATGTCTGTGTTGGGATCACATATTTTATTTTAGGATAACATAATTAAATGCTGGTTTATGGTAGGTTTGAAGTACTATAAAGTTGCTTGTTTCTTAAAAAAAATAACTGTAATTAAGTACTAAATATAAATTATAGAGTAATGTATAAACATAACATTGCTCTGTCTAGCTAATGCTGAGAAATATGATGAGTCACAAAGCCATGGATTTTAAAAAGTCACTCCCCTTTATGGTGATAATGTAACCCTTTCATATGCAGTGAGAATTGCTGTATGCTAATGGGTCTGCAATTTCCTAATTTCTGTAATTATTTAAGCCATTGAATGACTTAAGGAAGTAGTTTAATTTTCCAGTGTATCATTTCCAGTGCAGAGGAGGGAGTGGAGATAAGGGTTTTAGACTCTTCTCAAAAGTGCCAACTGACAGAAGGCAATGGGTACAAATTCCAAATTAAAAACTAGGAAATTTAATGTGAATGCAATAAACCACTTTACTGTGAAGATCACCCAAGTGGCTGTCCAAAGAGGTTGTTGAGTCTCCATCCATTGACATTATCCAAAACCCAACTGGACATGGTCCCTCACAACCTGCTGTACTAGAGGTGGATGAAGTAATGGGTTGGATTAGAGAGGTCTTGAGAGGTCTCTGCCAACTTCAACTATTATGTGGCTTTCCAGAATAGGATGAGCCATACTCATGAATTTTTGGTGGTATGTTCAATCAGGTTTTATCACATCATTTTGCAGAGCTGTGAAAACTGCCTTAACCATCACAAATGCCTCAGTAAATGTTTTTCTCTGAAGTCTGCTCCACTGCTAATGGCTCTCTGCCACATGGATTTTCTGTAAAGAGCAGCCATAGGTTTTTATGTATTTAAGGCATTCATTACAATTTTTTTTGTGATGACTAATCAGATCAAACTGACAGTGAAAAATTAAGAGACTAAATAACAAGACAGATATCAAGTTGGAAAGATATTTTTTTGGTAGGTCAGTGCACACAGGCTTCTGTATTTCAAAGCTGAAAATACAAGTAACCAATGTTAGCAGTGATTTTTTTTCTTCTTTTTTGTACTATCCATTTTAAATATATGGATTGCATTTTATTGCTGTATTGTCACTTTGTTTAATATTGCTTTGAGTATATGTTAAAACTAAACAAAAAAAAAATTAGTTCTCTTTTTCTATTCTGCTTCAATGAGAATGCAGTTCCTCAGTCTCTAAAATTCAGTACCACAATTTGAGGAGATTAATACCCTAACAACAACTCCTCTGGAAATATGGGCCTGTGCAAAGGTAAATATCATGGTCTTCTGATCAGACTGTGTTTAACAATATGTCACATATTAGTCATGTTTGAAGGAAAAAACACATTGAATGAAACACATTGCTATGAATACAGTCAAAATAAATTCTCCTAAATGTCTTCTGCAGAACTTGAAGCTCTAGACTGAAAGGCAATCTAATGTTATTAGAGTGCTTTTGAAGTGTTGCATCTGGGGTTATCAGAACTGTTTCAATTACTGATGGCTGAAATTATGCACACAGTGCACTGAACTAAAAAATAACTTATGTCAGTTCCCTTTTAGTCTTACAGTCCAGGGATGGCTGAATCTCAGTACTCTGGATTTGAACCTAATGATTTATGTGAAAGTTACTAAGTCACTCTCATTTTATGAGATAATTTTCACTCACCTTCAGAGATGAACACTCATTGTAAAACAGATTTGTATGTTAAATACCCTAAGAGAAACTCAGAAGTTCACACAATCAGAGCAGCAGTTTTTCTAAACTCTTCAAAAAAAGGGTAAATGTCTTAGAAAGGCTCTAAAAGTTCATTTATTATTCAAATGTGAATAACAGTAATTTTTCTCAGTTTAAAATGCTATTTTCAAAAAAATGTAATTATGAGCAGAATAAAGCCTTTTGTCTGTATGCTTTCAAACAGCTCACAGAACTCTTTTTTTTAATAGAATATCCACAGCAAATATACCAGGGAAATGGTTATGTTGATGGTGAACTGAATTTTCTTCCAGACAAAACTTTCTACTTTTGAAGCTTTGGTCAAGGCAAATACAGCAGTCTAGAAATATATAATTCAACATTAAAAAAGTGAGACCAAATAACATCTGTTGGAAGCAGTAAAACCCTAAAGCCATGATGTATATTAGTTAACAAATTTAGACAATTATCCTTTGATTTAATTGCAATATTGATTTAAATGTCCTGTTGATTTCAGTTGGAGAGAATCCCAGAGAATGTCCTGCACTCACTGATTTTGTGTGTGGGGATAAAAATTGTATAGAGTCTCAGCTCATCTGCGACTATAAACCAGACTGTGAAGACCTATCAGATGAAGCTGACTGCAGTAAGTATCTCTTTGTGTGTTAATCTAATCTTCAGTTTAAATTATAGCTTTAAATTCTGTAGGTGAATTCATAAAGATGATTCATTCACTCAGAAGATGATCACAAGCAGGTTTCCTTGTCCCCAGGTCGTAAGATCTGATATTTTCACATCCTCAGAGATATTTGCTGCAAAAAGTATTCAAGAGCGGTTCAGTTGCAAAAGTGTAACTAACTAAAACCAAAGGTTAAATACTCAAATAAACCCTGACACCAAGGCCAGAATGATCTTAAGGATTAAAAGCATACTTGAGGAATTAAATAAATGAGTTACAATATTAACTTTGAGAAAAAAAATATTGTAAGCTTGTTTATTAATGTAAAAAGGTGTTGAAAGGAAATATCAATGTTGAATGGAAAAGTCAAGCAAGCAAAACTTATGTACAATAACATTGAGGCATGATTCTGCCATAAAAAGGTGAATATTTAAAAATACCTTGTCTTTCCTTTCAAATGAATTTTACCGTTGTGATCTGAGTAGTGTGAGTACAGTTTCATTGTTAAATCTTGCTTCTACCTCAGAGCTATGAAAATATTTTACTATCATTTCTCTATTACAGAGGAGTTGGAAAAAATTGAGTCTGTTTATCTTTGCCTAAGTCCTAATGAATACTGTGACACAATTTGTCTGAAGGCATTCTTTTCTCAGGCTGATTGAGATGGAAAGACACAGCTCCATTTGAAAAACTGGATCAAGTTAATGGGCTTTCCAATTCAGGCCTGAAACTCAGAAGCCATAAAGCATTATGCCTTTGTTCCTGCTCCATATCTTTGTTTACTTACAATTATGGTCTGGATTGGATATTTGGAGTAGGAAGATAAGGTAGTCCATATATGCAGCTCAATAATCAGTCTAATTGTTAATCTTTGAGCTGGAGGGTCAAATTCTGCCATAATGCAGGTATGCTCAAAAGTAAACTTGCTAGATAGAGTAAATGAATCCACACATCAATTAAATGTTCATCCTTTGTGGAAGTAAAAGTACTTCACTGAAATAAGCAAATATTTTGTGATCCTTTGAAAATCAAGGTCCTTTTTTCTTATATGGGATTGCCACCTGCTCGACTGAACAGGATTACAAAAGTAATGGCCCTTTATTGGATGATGTGCATGATAATGTTTTTACCAGGCTTACATAGACTTACATACTTACTAAAAAAGATGCTAAGATGTCAATATAGTAGATTTAAATTAGAGTTTCTCGCTTTCATAAAATTAAATAGCAGTTCTGAAGTATAAAAGCTGAAGATAGTGTTACTATTTCTGATCTCTATTTCTTGTAGTACTTTGTGTTGCTGTGAACTTTGTGAATCATATTCATGGAAATGAATTTACATAGAATAATAACTTTAAAATAGTAGGTTTTTAAAAGTAGACTCCAAGATAGATTTTAAACAGCTAATCTGTATTTCTTGTATAAAATGTTAGTACTTTTTCAGGAGTGCAGCAGAATATTTTTCAAAAGTAAGTGCAGCAAAATATTCTGTAAACTCACCCTTTTAAATGGATGACATTTTCCCCACCTAGCAGATACACACTAAATTCGAATTACTGTCCAAAGTGAACTGTTCAGTAAAGATATTCAGAAAACTGTGGAGACACTTGATTTATTCCCTAAATATTGTTAGAGAATATAATAGCTTCCTTGGGGGAGGGTGTTGTTCTGTGTTTTCTAGAAGAACTCTTTTCTTAGATAATAGATTGGAACATTTCAGGCCATAAATTATCTTGAATCACAGTAAAGCAACACAGTCTTTGCTATACTGAAGAAAAGCTTTTCCAAAGGGAGAAAAAAAATACTGATATTCACTTTAAAAGAATAGACTGAAATATCTTTTTATTGTTGATAGAAAGGCTGAAGATACATCAAAATATTTTTATCAGTCTTTAGTCTTGCTGTCTCTACCGAGGTGTAATGCAGAGATACAGTAATCTGGCATTCAGAATACTCAGATAAGACCCAGGTATAATATTTCCTTGTCTGCTCTATTTTAGTACCAACAAATGATGCCTTATATTTAGATAAACACACTTTTTCCCTGAGCATATATCTTAGAGATGGGAATAAACAACATTAAAGGGCACATAATGCCTTCTAGATATGGAAACCTGATTTTTTAAATGAAAAGACAGCAGGAGCTGCTTAATCAGAAAAGAAAGTGTAACAGACACAGAGAAACCTCTTCATAGCCTAACCTGTCCCATCACAAGTGGTTATGGCCACATTTGTCTGCAGTATTCTCCTTTGCACTGAGCTCAAGTTCTGAGCTTATTTCATATTCTACTATAGTTTTATACAAGTGTAACTCCAAAAAAGTAAATGGACCATAATCTACTCAGCAGCAATTCCTGTATGCAGGATTTACAACAGAACCTATATGAAATGAACTGCATCCACCTAGGCTGGTGGACTTTTTTTAATAAACTCGTGGTAATTACTTACTCAACATTTCATTCAGTCCAGTCGGGCAATCTTGCAAAATTTTGATTCTCTTTCAGTGTGCTGCTGGGAGTACTGAGGTGAAAAAAACACACATGAAAGCAGTTTCAATTTTCATGAATTGCAGCCAACTATTCAGACAGATTTGATTAATAGCAAACCTCAGTGTTGATGAACCAACTAGAGGAGTGCTTGAATTATTGAAATAAAAGCAATTTTTCCAATAAATGGAGCAATTTTCTTCTGCTGGCTTCTAAATAGGGTATGCTTACCCATAAAAAAAAAAAAAAACAGCAGGCACAGATGGGTCACATGACTTTGTCAACCCAGTAAGTACTGTTCATAAATATTTATTAATAATTGCCTTCTGAATGCACTGTTGATATATTAGGGTAAAAAAACCTGAAGTCAGGTATTTTATTCTAGGGTAAATCATAAATTGATTTGGACTTTGATCTTATTAGAGATGCACAAGAAAATGTACTTTTTTTTTTTTAAATAATGGGTTCCCTTTGTTCTTCCTGTGTCTGAGGTTATTGTTGGAGTTAGGCCTTTATTAGGTTTACAGGATGTTTGTAATACACTGCCAGTGCATATCTGTGCTTAGGAGAGACACTTCAGTCTTTGCAGTACAAATTCTCCCCCTAGCATATTCACTGATTTTGATTCCGTGAATAACCTATATTGAGTCAAAAATTATACATCTTTTATTATATTTGTCTTAAGCATTTAACTAAAATGACACTTTTTTTTTACAGAGAACAAAATTTCACAGGGTTACAAGGTTTGTACAGACCTTGGTCATAAGCAGTTTTATGATAATGATATTTTCATAAAGAATGGCCTCAGTTTTTCTATTAGCATCAAAGTAGAAAATAGGAAAGAAACCAAAATAGATTAATAGGAGGTAGTTAAATCTGCTATTTATATCTATATCATCTATAGCCAAACAATGATACGTAAATAATTGTATTTTAATATTGCAGAATATTTCTATATAAAGGAACATAATCTAAATCCTCAAACCCATCCTGAACAGTCACAGACAGACCCATATCTAAAATTAATGGCTGATTGTGATGTTCAATAGTTTGTAACATTTTTCTGAAGTCTCCTCACAGGTGTTGTCCCCACTTACACTCAGCAATTGTGTAGCTGCCTCTGCTTTATAACTAAAGAGAAGATGTTTTGGAGCCAACAGAAAATATTGTGGTGCTATTTGACTCATCTGTGCCACACAAGTTATATAATTTTGTTGATTAATTACTTTTCCAGAGTAACCTGAAGCAGCAGATTTAGAAGTGAGCAGTTTGACTCAGACCTCCTGAATTTAGGAAGAGTGTCCTAATCTCTAGAACATATCTCTTATCATAAAGCTACCATTAGACATAATATTCACAAGGCAAACATATGTAAGAAATTATTTACTCAGAAGGTAATGAGACACTGGAAAAATGCCACTGTGAAAGGACAGTCCAGTTTTACTAGCTAATTGTCCAGAAATCATTTCTGTTTAAATTGGATAAGTGCTGAATTTGGTGCTCATTAGTTTGTCATGGGCATTCATCCGTAGTAAACTTTATACATGCTCTTAAAGTGAAGAATGTGTTTTTCCTTTCCTCATTAACTATCACATATTATTTATGTCCATGTATGAAATTTAGTATGCACACTATAGCACCTTTAGGTAGGGCTGGGATGATAAGTGACTTTTTGCTGTATTTTCAGGTTACTACACAAGTATTCCTGGAAGCTGTAACTTTGAAACACAAGATCAAGAGTGGACAACTGTATGTGAATTAACACAAGACACTACTGATGATTTTGACTGGAATATTAGCAACAGTGCTGTCACAGGGCAAACAGATCCTCATACTGACCACACACCAGGTGTGTACTACATGTGTACTACATCACTTCTGGGAAAATAAAATATCCACTGAATTAAAAAAAAAAAAAACAACTACAAAAACTGTAGATTGGTGCCAAGATAACAGCACATCTCAGTGTGATCAGCTAATGCATGGGAATGGTTCAAAGCTGTGCCAGGAAAGGTTCAGACTGGACACAGGGAAGCATTTCTTTACCAATGGGGAGGCCAAACACTGGAACAGGCTTCCTAGAGGTGTTAAGTGCCCCCAGCCTTTCAGTGTTTAGGAGGCATTTGGACAATGCCCCTAACAACATGCTTTATCTTGGGCAGCCCCAAACTGATAAGCCAGTTGGTCTAGATGATCATTTTAGGTCTCATCTGACTGAAATAATACTATTCCTTTGTATTCAACTCTAATAACAAATTTCAGCTACATAATTCCGGCTTCTGACATTAAAAGATGAATTCTCTGATGAAATAGTAACTGGCTATGATAATACTGTTCTCCTTGACAATATTTCAAATAATTTACTTTTCCTGAAATGTGCTACCATCCTTATGAATTTTATAAAAACATGCAACCATATGCAGGATGAGGAGTAAAGTGTGGGACTGTGTGTGAAATGCTGTGTGAGGCTCCTACCTTGATTTAACTTATCTCCCTGATATTGGCTTACCAGAAAGACTTTTCTGACAAGCTGCTACCATGATGCTTGATGATTGTCAGGAGAATGAAACAAATTGACAGGCAATTACAGTAATTTGTGTTATGTAGTAAGCATAATTATATATTGTATTATATAAATGTTAAATCTATTCTTTAGATTATACCATATATCTGGGTGGGATATTAATTTCCATCACAAATATATACCAATCTCTATTTGAGAAGTAGTTAATTTTCTTTCTAGAAGCTTTGATGGTTAGAATCCCTATCTTAATTTCCATCTAATCAGCAAAGTATAGTTAATATTCAATCTAGAAATATCAAAATTTATGCTGTTTTTCTCCTGGGTTTGTGAGCAGAATAATTTGCAGGTTTTGACTCTTTTTATCATGTGTTTTATGTTTTCAAAATCAATAGAGACACCTTATCATGGGTGGCTGTAGCCACTTCTGTCCAACTCATGCATCCTCCCTTTTCCTTTATTCTGCACCTGCTGCAGGAACTGCTCACCTGATCATGAGGGAACTGATTATCTACCACAAATCACAGTTTTTGCAGACATTCCTACTACTTTATGTTGCAGGCTGTAAATCTGGAAGTGCATTCCTCTTGGAAAGGGACAGAACAGATAAGGTAGAGGTAGAAACTACTGCAGCTGTTCCAGGCAAGCTGTTTCTTGCCAATAAGTAGTCCGACTTGCTTCCTTGCTGTTACTTTGATGCAATGTGATAACAAAACAACCACTAGCCCTTGGCTTTTTAAGGAGATTTTGTGTGCTTTTCTATTTCAGTTTCTTTCAGTCATTTAATTAGTTCTTTGTTTTGGTGAAATTACCCAGCAATTGTAAGAAAAACAAAGTTAATAAAAGTGAAACAAAAGGAAAAGGAAAACAAAATTAGAGCAAAGTGTTTACAAAATTATCCAGATTTGTAATTTACTTTTAAATTACCCAGGCAAGATATATTCACATTAACTACAGAGGAATAGCTTGCCAGAATTGCCAACGGCCTGTAATACTTAGAAATATCTATCAGTCCATCATGTTTAGGTTGGATATTAGGAAAAGGTTCTTCTCCCAGAGTGTGGTTGGGGAGAGGAACAGCTCCCCAGGGAAGTGGTCACAACACTATCCTGACAGAGTTCAAGAAGCATTTAGACAATGCTCTCAGGCACATGGTGTGACACTTGGGTGTCTTAGATTGGAAATTATGAAATTAAAAAGAAATTCTTTATTCAGAATGCAGTGCGACACAGGAAAAAAATTCTGCAGAAGCTGTGGATGCCTCATCCCTGGAAATGTTCAAGGCCAGCCTGGGTGTGTTCTGAGAAGCCTGATGCAATTGTTGGCATCCCTGCCCATGGCATGGGGTTGGAACTAGATGATTTTTAAGGGCCTTGTGTAAAATACACAAAACATTGACAAGGAAGAACTCCACTCAAGTATGGTATGGTATACATTTATGTGGGAAAAGGAAAAAAAAAATACTGTGTTTATAAAAATGCTTATAAACTAAAGCAAAGCATAAAATAGTACTGAAAAACTCTCAATGCTTTTAATTTTTTTTTTTTTTTTTTTAGGTAAAGGACAGAGATTTTTGTATGTCAACTCATCCACCCAGAAAGAAGGAAACAGAGCAAGGATAACTACCACCAAATTCTTCCCAGCTAGTCTTGGGGTCTGTAGAGTTCGCTTCTGGTTCTGGATGTTTCCCTCTAGGCAAACAGGAGTCTTAAAGGTAAAAGTCTTTCTACTACATTATGGCATAATAATAGTTGCTTTAGTACTATTTGCATTTTTGTGTCTAGGATTAGCAAAATCTCAGGAATTTTTATTAACAAAACTTAATCACAACTTACTGCTGTTGCACAAATCTTCTGACAAGACCAAGTGACAGTTCTGCTTTAGTTTTAGTTCAACTTGAAGTCCTTTCACTACATGTGTAAGAATTAACACTGCACATTTGACTAGTATACTAAAACCTACCCAGTACTAGCACAGTTTTCTGCAGAATTCACTCTAACATAAAATAGAGACAATTTCTAATGTTAAGAGTTTTAAATTATATGATTTAAAAATATTAATGCAACTGTGTGTGAAAGGTATTTTAGTAAAACAACTGGAAATAAGGTTTTTAACTGTGTTAACAATTATAGCTCAAGCTTCCATGAAACTGTATCTTATTGTTCCCCAAGCATCCTTAACAAGTTCACTTTTGGTTGTTAATTAATCCAGTAACAGTCCAAGCAGGGATGTGACCCCTTGGCAAACAACTCACTTCATGTGACTCACTATATAAATATGCTGCACAGTTCCTTTTTAAGTGACCTGAGAAACACTCCTATCTGTGGGGCTTTCTAAATTTTGAAAATACAGGTAATGTTAATTTTTTAGTCAGTACAGAATGTAAATTCGTCTATGTTAAAAGTGAACAAGAATATTTTTGTAGTCTTGGACATTGAATTAAGGCAGGAAGTCTTTACCACTGTTTTCTCCATTGGAGAAACAGCACTGTTCCATGGGATTAGAGTGCAGTTAGGCTGGAAGGGCCTCAGGTGGTCTCTAGTCCAACCCCTTGCTCCAAGCAGAGTCAGCTACCAGATGATGCTGGGTGGCTCAGGATTTATCCAGTCTTGAAAATGTCCATAAATGGAGACTACTCAGCCTCCAGGAGCAACAAACTCTCTACTATCTTCTCCTGACATCCAGCCCAAGGATAATGTTATCCTTCATTCCACCTTTTTTTATTTTATTTTATTTTTTTTAGTAATTTTTTCAAGATGGGATTTGCATATCAATTTTATCTCTAGCCCCCAGCTTATTACTCTGAGTGTTGCTGTACATTTACTTATTGATTAAAAAAAGCTGAATTTCATGAAGTTCACATAAGCAGCAGTAAAAAGCAAACATAAATTCCTTTTTTTGACCTGTTGATAGCTGAAGTACTGTGAGATTATCTATGATTAATTATCTGTTTAAATTCAAGTATCCTGGACCTTACAGCATGCAAGATTGATGATGAGATCCTTTGAAGGAGCTTTTGAATGTTTTCAAGCACCACAGAACACTTAGCATTTGTGAATAAGTAGATGTGTGTGGCCTATGTGTGAGTTAGCAGGCAGATAGCCAGAGCCTGCTTTTTAATTGGACATTTTCTTTTTAAGAAGACTAATTTAATTTCTTCCAATTGCTTCAATTTCATAAAGAATTGTCTTACTCCCACATACAAACAAAGTTCACTGTTTATGGCTTTGCTACATGTAATCTTACATAGAAATGTATTCACAACAGATTGAGGCACTCAGCAAGGAATGTCACCCCATCACAGAATCAATTTACCTCTGTGGACATTTTGCTCTTTTCTGCCAGACTAATAAGCTATTCAGTATCAACTGTTGCTGTTATTAAATCAAGAATATAAATTAACTGTACCCATTCAAGTGAAAAGGAAAAAGCCTAAAAAGAACAAAAAAGAAAAGTAATAAAATCAACAGCCCAAAACTTCTGAAACAACAGCTCTGTGAAGATTTTTTTTTTTTCAGTTTGCACTGGAGGTGAATAAAGTCAAACTGTAATAGGAAGTTTGAATAATGTGCCAGAATATAATAACATCAGTACAAAAGCTGATATAGTTCTTATCTGAAAGACAGCTATCTGGTCAAGTCTGAATTTAAAAAAAAATAAAAGGACTGCAGATATAGGACATACTGAGATGTGTGATTAAAATGACATATAAGGAATCAGTAAAAGAAAGATTAAAATGAATGTTGCAATGGCATAGGAAGGTAGAACTGCACAAAATAGTGGAAAGTTACAGAAATGATCCTGTTCTTACTCAGAAAAGGAACTAGTCACTGAGGAAAGAGGGAAAGGAGCTTGAAATGCTCCTATTCTGTATTTGCAATGCACATTTCAATTGCATAATTTGATTGTCATAAACTCTAATTTTTCATAGGGAAACCAAAAGTCTGGGCTATTATTATTATTTTTAGAAAGGACACAATGTTTACAGCAACTCTTGCATTAACATAGAATGGATGCTATTTAAAAGAAATCTGAATACTCCTGCTTCAGGACTTTGATCAATCATTAAACAACAGGAGAAAAAAAATTCTTTATCATGACTTTGTAAGAACAAACCCACCACCTTGCTTAGAAGTATTTGGTAAGAGTGTTTGGAAGGGGAGTTATCCAGCACTAAATGCAAGCCTGGTCTAATATATTAATCAATATGTTCTGGACAAAAATACCTCTTAATACAAACAAGTGTTGCTGCATTATGCTGCAAATGTACATTTAAAAAAACCTCACCTTTCTCTTTACATTCTTATGACTACTTTTTTGAATTTAATGGTGTAGGGGAGCAGTTTCAGCAGAAAATGAATGTGGTTTTCACATCTGTTTCTTCCCAATGGAAATTCTATTGATCATCTGTCAGTTAGACTGAAAACACTCAGTGTTTATTATGATTCTCTGCCCATTTACCTCAAGAGTTTGCCATACTCATAAAGTGGAGAATTAAAAGTAAAATTAATTCCTGATGTGAAAGTATAGCTAATATATCAGTTTTCTGCTTTGTATTTGTTGATACTAAAAAAACTAACTGATTTATAATAAATTTTGGTATAAGACAGGTCACTTCTACTCAAAAAACCTAAATATTTTATTACTTCAAGCTAATTTTTAGGCAATTTTTTATTACTTTAAACAGAGGTTTAGGGGAATAAGGAGAAAAGAGGTAAATAATTTAAGTGTTTCTCTATTGGGATAATGAAATATGATGCAATTTTGTAATCTGATTTGTGGACTTAGAAACAATTTCTGTCTGTCTCTGGTGAGACTTGGGTGCAAGGAAGACATGTGATGATGACTGCTGAGGAACATGAGTTCAAAAGCATGATCTTAAAAGATGTAAAGCAGAAAACCTAGCATCATTATTCACTGGCATCAACGGAAATTTTCCTCAGCTGACACAAGTCTCTGGTGCCTAATGAAGTGAAAATACAGGTTCTCTTTTTCAAGATCTTCCTGTTTCCTCAGCTGGCAATTAAAGACTCTAAGTTGTCAATGGTGGGAAAATACATCTCATTATGCGTCCTTCAGAGCTGCATTGGTTTCTTATTTCTTAAGCAATTCAGGTGGAATGTTGTACCTTCCTGCATCCCAACTGCTAGATCAGGGAGATAATATATCATATTGAAAAGTTAGGATGAGGGTACAGGATAGCCATGAGTAATGCTGTTTAACAAATATTTTATGACCTTAAAAAGTACTTTCTGCACCCTCAAAATGAAATAGAAGCTGAAAAATAATTCAGAACTTTCTAACACACAGGATATTCTGTGGAGAATTAGAACTAAGTCATGACTTTAAGGCGGTAAATAGGATTTTCTAAAGAAGTTGTTCTCGGTGGATCAGCTAGATCAGTATTAAGCTGGAGAACACTCTTATCAGACTTATAAACACAGAGTTGTTCAATGGCATTTTGCTACAACTTGTTGTTTGGTTGTTTTGAGGGGTTTGTGGTTTTGGGGAGTTTTTTTGCTTGGTGTTTTTTTGGTGGTTGTGTTTCTTCCATTACATACCATATAGTGAGCTTCATCTTGCCAACTTTTTTCTTGAACATTTTAAGTTGTTTTCACTACCAGGCTAGCTTGTACACATTAGATAGGATGTTGTGCAGGAAGGTGTTATTGGAGGCATTAAGCACCACAGTTGTACCCTTCCAGGGCTCTAGGGAGATCTTATCCATGAAAATTTGCTCAACCTTTCATGTTTACACAGGCCAGCAAAAGTCTTATATACACCTGACATTCTTCCTGATTCAGAAGATGCTCAAACACTGAGTGACATGGATAGCCCCAGGAGAGAAGATATTATTATGTTTCTTCCCTTTCACTGGGCACAACCTCAGAGAAAATAAGACCTGTATCCCCTGCTAAAGGAACAGAGTTCTTGGGCTTCCCATTTTTCTGAACTCTACTTTAACCTCATTTGATTTAGCAGGCATTTTCAGTTATGTGTTATTCTTTTAGAAATTTCATCCAACTTTTTTTAGAAGACATTTAAGAACACAGACCCTTTCCTGGCATAGTTATGGACAGAAAAAGGTTTGGAGGTATTCAGGAGTACTTTGGCAAGTAGTGGGATTGAAGCATTACCCTAGGAGTGTACATGACAAATGAAGCAGAACTGGGAGTTCAACAGAGATTTCCAATGTTCCAGTTTAGAGATTTATACTAAATAATAGTGGCATCCTCAATTACCTATGTGATTGTTATACACCAGGTTTAAACTTTAGTCTAACTGAGGACAGAGTCACATAAATTACCATAATATGCTAATTAATCCATTAGTAATTACATATCTGCATACCCTTACTCTATGGTAAGTGTAAGTTAAATTGTAAAGGAAAGAAAGACAAGGCATGTAAGATGACTTTGTATCTATTTGAACATGATCTGATGTCATCAAAATGTCACACTTATGACCCAGTTTGACCTTCTGCCATTCCAGGCCCACTGGCCAGTGAACACACAGCAGGATCCTGACTGGTTTATTGTTGGTACTGAGCTTGAGCTGCAGTGTTGATCTGAATGTGCACAGAATGGGTCCTTGCTGCACCTGATACCAGACTGTATGGACACATTGAAATTTCTCTGTACATAGACAGACCTGTTCAAACAATTATTGTGCCTTGAAACTTTAAGTATGAGAAAATTCTCCTATTAACCTGACCAAAAGAATTGGAAAGAAAAATCTGGCTTTAAACAATGTGACAATCTTTATCCTGTAAGAAAGATGGTAATGTCTTGAAATGTTTTGGATTCTTCCCACTTCCCCAATAACTATTTTTGCAGCTGTGAGACTTAACGAGATATACTGAAATGGACATTACCTCAATATTTACCTTCCAAAAGTAAATATCACTGCTTATAGCTAAAACCATGCTAGCATTATTATATGCTGTAAAATTCCAGATTATCAAGATTGTCATATTTCATGATTGGTGAAATAGTGAATGGTTCCAGAGGCACAGACAGGTGTTTAGCATTGTTCTAACCTCACAAAAGGTTTCTCTAATCAAGGGTTTCAACTTATTAAAACCTCAGAGCCTGGTAACATGAAAAACTGTTACACACAGTGTTTAATTTTATTTTATGGGTTGAACCATCTATTTCTTCTCAACACCTGTTCTTTTAGCCCTGCAAGAGGTGTGCTTTTAGGAAGACAGTGACAAGATATTGCTGTTGCACAGTCCTGTGACCAAAGATCAGGCATGACAAAATTTGGCCCTGATTTCAGTTACTCTGTGTCAGTATTCTTTCTTGCTCCCTTACTCCAAAAATAAAATAACCTGCAAGAATTGTCAGGCGTCATAGATCTTTTAATCAATACACCAAGTTCAACAAAGTATGTGGGATTTAGGGTGCCATTTTGGTTTTTAGCTTATTTGTCCTGCCAGGTGGACTGGGAGAGTCAAACATACTGAATTATACAGATCATTAGCATGGGTTCAAGTTCATAACTTCCTTGGGCCTCAGGGTTTCTGTTCCATTATTAAACTGGGGTATTCAATTGGCAACATGAACCTACAGGTCACTGGAAAATTAGTTTAAGAGAATTATGTTTCTAAAAGGGATGAGAAGAGTATATTGATTATAATATTCAGTCCCTTAAAAAATAGTTATCATCTGGAATGGTTAGAATATGCTTACTTTCTTTTCTCTAGTTCTTTTTAATTTTTTTTTTAACCTGGTCAGATTTTATAACACCTGAGTAGGAAAAGGAAATACCTCTGTATTTTCCGGTTTCAGGTTCTTGGCATAAATTCACTAGTTGGTGGTTAATTGAGACTTCATTGCTATACTTATTGCTTTCAGTATTTAAATATTTTATGTATTTTTATTCATATCTTTGCTAAATATGTTTGCAATAACTTTTTTTGTGACTGTCTCAAACTCTGTGTTATAAATTGCTAGTGCCAGATGACAGACTTAAATCCCTAGTTGCTAAATCTTTTATTTATACCTCTAAAATCTTCACTCAGTCTAACTATAAAGAAGTCACCATTTAGAGATCAAGATCTTTCTCAGTCTTTTTTCAATTTTTAAATGAATTTGGGGTTAAGTCTTTACTCATTATCTTCTGTATGTCAGGCTGAGACTGTAGATTTTGCAATTAGTGACTGGGTTAGCAGGTCTTTTTTTTCTTTTCACAGTAGCTTTATATTTGAAGCTGAACCAGCATTAGCAAAAGTATTCAGTAACATTTGGTCAACACCAATGTCAAGTGGATCTGAACCATATCTAGGAGGGTCAGTACTGCCCAAGCAGGGAGGTGCACAGCTGCTCTTGTCTGTGTTGCTCTCCCAAGCTGCACTCCTGTTGCTTAATGCTGATTCATTTCTGTCTTAAACAGGTTTACACAGTTGAAGAACATGGAATGGATATCCTTATGTGGTCTTCTAGTAGAAATGAAGAAAACAAATGGATGTATGGAAGTGTGGTTCTCTCCAGTAACAGTCTTTTCAGAGTTGCCTTTGAAGCTGAAGTGGGGTGGAGTCAACCCACAGAATTTGCTCTAGATGATATTTCTTTCACCCCAGAATGCATTGATGGAGGTATGCTATTTACACAACTATATATCATACATGTTCTCTTTTCAGAGGGCAAGGAAAATTGTGGCATTTTGTATTTCAATGTATATCACAGTCACAAAATCTGATATATTTTCTTTTTCTCATGGTTTATAGAAGACAGTTTTGTGTTTTAGCTAGAACTTGAACATACAAATAATTACAGCAACTCAGAATATTACTGGCATTGAGGACCTGAACCACAGTTGAGAAAAATCTACTACTATATTGGTTTTCTCCTATATGAAAAAGGTCAGAGAAGACATTAGTTTGGGAATGAAGACTTTTATGAATATCAAAGAAGTTCACAATTATTTTCAAAGAAAGTTGTTTGGTTTTTTTCTCTTCACTCTTTTTATAAAATACAAATATGTACCAAATTTGCCTTGCTAACATTTCCTTCAAGTATTTACAATCTCACTTCTGCTATACAAGTATTTGATCTATGTAGAAAAAGGATTCTAATGTCATGAAATGCCCTGTTTTTTTTCTGTGAGAAACGCAAGGTTTCACTCTGAAAACAAAATGTAGCCTACAATACCATATCAGAAGATAAAGAACAGAGTATACATGCAAACTCAAATTCTGATAAAAATATAATCAGAACTTAATGACTGACTAAGGGACAACTAGGTATTGTTAAATAAATGCCAATAAGAAGGTTGTAAAAATCTTCTTTGATAATCTTTCTTTTTATTAAAACAGTTCTTGTTGTTCAGATAGGACAGCCTGTGTATGACCTAGTTGTCATGCTGTTCAAGAAACTATTTTTATTATTATTTTCATTGAGCTAAGCACCTTCTGGAGGAATTAAACACGTGCTGATTAAAGCTTCAAGTTAAATAATATGTTCACACAGGTGACATTTGTTCAGTCTCAAGCTCAATGAGAGTTTTGTTTATTTTCTCTAAATAGGCTCAACAAATAATATTTTGGAATGTAATTCAATGAGCTGCAGACTATGTGCATAAACAGGCATTTGTTCTACCCGTATTACATTAATCACCTTTCTTAGCCATATCTTAAGGATTACATAGGCAGTTTTATGCATAGCATAACATAACAGGGAAATTTTCAAATTATATATTTTGAGTACCTGTAATTCTGAAATAATCACAACTATAGACATAAATTAATTTTAATAGAGCAATATTTTCTAATGACATTATTTTTCTCCGGAGATTTTCCAGTTGTAGAATACTTCAAAGTATCTAACTTGTATCACAATCTGTTGCTCTTGCAAATGTGAGATATCATAAGTTTGGCCTGAAGAAAATTTGTTGGAGTTAAATTGGTTACTTAGTTTGTTGAATAAGTCAAAAACGTATGCCTTATCTACATGCATAAATTGCAACTTGATAGATAATCTTCTCTCCAGACAAAAAACTATATCTAGATGCAATTACTTAAGATTGGCTTCATATTGTCCTTGGAAGAGTCCTATCTTAATAATCGTTGCTGGCATGTTAGAGCTTCTGAAGAGGCAAGAGAATTACATAAAATCCACGTAATACAATAAACAACAGCAACTGAGAAAAAAAAGAACCTACAACTGAATTTTTGATACCGTTCTTGACAAAGAGCTACTTAGGAGGAGGTTCTGTTTTTTACTAACTGTTGCTGTTAGAGAGCTGCTTAAATATTCAGACAGTAAAATTTGAAGATATTACCTTCCAATCGTATAAAAACATTGTCCTGTAGATATTTGAGCAAGAACATTTTTCTGTAACAGAATCAGTGGGAAAGTTTACCTAATCCATTGTCAGTCCTGCTTTGATTGTTGCTCATTATGTTTATTCGAAGACCTAGCTCAAAGAAAAGTGTATTATCTGCAGTGCAGGTTTTGTGTAGTGTTCTTCCTTTCAGAAGATAGCTATACTAGTGCAGATCTTTTTTTCTCTCTCTGTATTATTATATTTCAGCTTGCCTTTAATTGCTTTGAGTTTCCAGAGGCAACATGTTCTAAATGGAAGCAATCACAATTTAGCTGGTTGGGAGCTTGAAGTAATAAAGCATTGCCAGCAGCTCTAACTCAGTTGTGGATTTTATGTTTTTAAGTAGTCAGTCCGTATTAGCCATGACACTTCCTAGATATCCAAGAATATTTCTCAACATTTAAGCAAGGTGTTGTCAAGGTAGTGCTAGGTCAAGCTAGGACTACTGCAGAAGTAGCTTCAGCTGATGCTGATGCAGAAGGAGCTATCAGTGGCACTGGACCTAGTTCAGAATTAGGTGCTAAATGAGATATATTCGTACCACTTTTCAACGTTCATAACTTTCTGCTGATAAAGTTGTGTGAAGATCTTATCATGTTAGGAACCAAAGAATTTAAATGTTTGTTAGTTGTAACTGTTCTTCAAATTTGCAAGTAACAGCTTGAGTTTAAAAAACCCACATAACTTTATTTATATTATGTTTTAATTTTTTCAAAATATAAGTTACAACACATTTCTATTTCTAGTTTCAGATAGATCAAAAAATTCCAAAGCATTGAATCAGATTTTATGTTCATTAATGTCTTTCTCATAGTATTTCTAGTTTAGCTGAAATAGGAGGCATTACAGAAATTCTAAAAATTATTGCTACACCTAATTTAAATCCTAGCATTAACCCAAAGATGCCTAATAACCAAACTTGATTCTCCTTATAAAAATCAGAATACTATGTTTTGCCTCTCATTCATTACTAGAGAATTAAACCAGATGGACAAATTTGATGTAATTTCTACATAGTGGAGCAGATTCTCAAGAAGCAAATAAATAGTAAATATATTTTGTTAGATCTTTCAGAGATCACCAAGTGAAATATTTATGCTTGTAGAGATCAACTGGATGAAGGTAAATCTCAGTACAAAGTCAGCACTGAATGATGCTCCAGCTCTTTTATGCAGTCAAGTTATCTGCTAGGCCCTATTTAGCTGCAACTCTTTGGGAACTTATACCTCTAAATTGTACTGCTTTAACTAATTGCTAAAGTAATTTTGGTTTATTAAAAAAAATAGTATTGACATTTTTAAATTAATATTTGAGATGAATTTTGGGTATAAAGAGGAGTGCAAATGTCATGCGGCACCTGAGGCTCCAGAGTATTAGAGAAAACAGTATTTACTTTTTCACCATCAGTCATGCTTATCACCAGTTCAATATTAATATTGTTTACTGAAATAATTAATTTGAATAAAAATAATCTGCATGTGATTCTGTGTCTATTCTTTTACTTCACCTTTCCTTAACATTCTCTCTTTTTTAATTAGTGTTTTTAGTCTATGTTTGCTGCCTAGTTTATTTCACATAGCTGGTCACTCTATCTGAAGTATTTTCTTTCTTTTCTCCTGTTTTCTGAACCACTTTTTATCAACTTTGATAATTTTATTTTAAAATAGTTTTTATTTCTGAGCTTTTTTTTTATATATATTCCCTTCTTTTTAAAATATTTTTTAAAAAATGTCTCTTTAGCCTATAAACTTAGCACATGAAAAAGGATTGTCATTGTTTCAAATTTCCCACCACATCCCCCTGCAGCTTTCCTTTCAGCTGAAAGATTTGTCTCCAGTAGAACATATCATTATGTAAGGATACATAATAAAAGGGCAATTCAAACCGTGCAAAACATTCAGCACAGATAGGACATGGTATCTCTAACACTGTGTCATCTGACTGTGGTGGAATTGTGAATATAGGAAGTGCTATTTCCCAGATGCAATGGATTGGGGCTTTTTTCTGATGTCATAATTCTTGAGTTCACCACACAGGTTACCAACAAAAGGGTCAGATTTGCCTCTTAGGACCTGAAGTATAGTAAAATTTTCAATGATTGTTGGCAGTTTTCACTTAGGTGAAACATTTGCTTTGAAATATCATAATTCTTCCATGTCTCCCAATTGCTGTGTAGCAAAGCACAGACTAAACCTTCTGTAAAGGTTGTATATAATCCTTATACTGAGCAAGCTTTCACATGCTGTGAAAAAAACAGACAGAAGAAACAAATCATAATCTGTGAGTTATAAGACAGGTTTTAGCTTTACATTCAAGCCCAAAGGTATTTTTAAAAATGTGTACAAAGGTGCCCCAGTACCCCAAAACCTAACCTCCAATAATTGAATTTTCAATTTATTTGAACTATTATAAGACAGTTGTGAGATAACAGCCATCATCACTTTAGATTACCTTTCCTTAGTTATCTAGAAGAAATTATATTGCAAGAGCTGTGTGTCAAAGGAAATTATATTCAATAAAATGTAAGGTAGATATATTCAGAATTTCTGGCCAGCCACAGTCAGAAAAAGTGCATCGAGAAACATAATCTGTCTCCAACAGTTCTGGATGTCAGGGAAAGAGTTTGAGAAAAGGGCAGGTATACGTACTGTTTTACCCCAGTACATTTCCCATTGGCAGCCATTTGTAATTCAGCCTTCCTGAGCCTGAAACCATATAGCCATATGTAGTCTTGGAATAATGATCCTCAATTTTTTTCTTTACCTTTGAACTTATCTGTTCCCCTTTTAACATCAGAGAAATTCTTAATATTCAGAAATTAAATTGTATGCTACTGCTTATATGAATCTCGGCAGTTTATATTCATGAATAGAAAAGCTGTTTAGTGCTTTCTCATTTAGACCTTGAAATGTTTGAAATCTTTATTTCAACTTTGGCAATTCACTCTTTTGTGTGGCGGGTAGGATTTTCTCAAGGTATCTCCATAAAGCAGTTTCAAATCTCACAATAGATGCATGCTATAGACCCAATCCTAAAGTTCCTTCAGAGTGAAGTAATTTGCATTGACTTCCAAAAAACAGCAGAATATATGCAATGCAAAAATTTGGGATAGGTGTAGGTTCTCATCAAGATGAGAAGGAAAGTAACCCCATAGGCCAGAGATATAGGCCATTCTCTTTGTTCAGTGTGGAAGGAAATGAACATTATAAATGGCATCTAATTTAAACTGTTTATGACTGTTTATAATTTGAACATAGCAGAATGAGGATAAAATCTAATACTTTTTCATTGAATAACTTAGTAAAAGTATAGTAGCTCTGAAAATGATTTCTGTATATCTAGATAGTGGAAAGAAAGAAAGTGGTGGAATAAAAATCTATGTAAATAATCACCTGATAATGAGTCAAGGTTTTCAAAATCAGTATTAATCTAAACTACTATAATTTTAGATATGTGGTATCTTGAAGGTATCTAATTTTCAGGAAAAAAATGGGAGTAGCATTTCTTTAAAAGTGAATCCCCTTGTGATTTTAGATAAGAAACCACAGAGCCAAGGTTTATATGTATGGAAATACTAATGTCATAGCATCTCACCTAGGTATAATTTGTTTGTCACAACATATATTCATAGAATGGGAGAATATCCTGAGTAGGAAGGGAGCCACAAGGATTATCGAGTTCAATTCCTTGTACTGCACAGAGCCATCCCCAAGAGTCAGACCATGTGCCCAGCAGCACTGTCCAAATGCTCCTTGAGCTCTGTCAGTCTGGTGCTGTCACCACTGGCCTGGGGAGCTGTTCCAGTGCTCAACCACATATTGAGACATTTTCATCCCTATTTTATCTTTGCTTCATGAAACACACTCTTTGAATCCTGATTGTTTATAAACCTCCACTGCTTTTCCTGCCACAGATTTCCATTTGCTTAAAATCAGGGTCTGTGTGTTTATATGCAAAGGCATAATCTTTAACCACATTATTGAATACTGTTTTTCTCAGAGCTCTCTTTTCTTTTTCCAACACAGAGATGAGGGATAATTGAATATTTTTGTTTCTCTGTGCACATTATTCAGATATATCTTTCACTGCAGAATTTCTTATCTTGATGAAGAGTTTTTCTAAACAGCATATAGCTATGGTGTCCAAATATTTGAAAAGCATTTGATAACTACCTCCATAACTACTTCTCATTGCATAATGTTATCTACCTGACAAATAAAAAAAAGATGGGATTTTAAAAACCTCTGTAATTTTAAGTACTAGTTTGGAAATGTCCAAACCATTTTTGTCTTCAGACTCATAAAAATAAAAAATCTTGAATTGACCAAAAAAGCAAAATATCAATCAGCCAAAACGTTTCTCCTGTGCATACCCTAAACTGGCAGACTAGTGATAAGCTGTCTTGAATTAGGACAGCTTAAAGAGGGGATTCTAAAATGAGTTACATCTCCTTAGTTTTAATCACTCCCTTTCCACCAATAAGGAACAAACGCTAATAGATATAAGTGAAAAAACACCATTTACCTACAAGCGGAAGAGCAAAAGGCAAAAAAGCTTCCTGGTAAATAACCACTAGATACAAAATTGCTAAATCTCAGGAACCCCACAGGAGCAAAGATTACCGAAAATGCCAGAAATACCCTTCCCAAGACGTTTCCCTTTCAAGATGTATCTTGAAAGACAGAGGGAAAATGGTGCCAGCTCTTTCCCCAGGTTGGTGCTCCCCAGATGGCCCATGGTCTGGTAGGCAAAGGGAGAAATGGTGGTGCCCAGAAAAGAGCCCTCCTGGGAAGGTGGTTGCTTACAGAGCTGTCCTAGTGGCAGATGGAGACCTGGCAGCGTGTGCGGGGTCCGCCCTGCCACCGCTGCTTCCTTCTGCCGCCCACCAGACTCTGCCGGTGCTGGTGCTCATGTCCTGACTCCATCCACTCTGTGGTGCTGACATGGGGTGAGCCAGTCCCATGGGACCAGCTCAAGTTTCACTGCCTATGCAATTCATAAGATTCACTCTAAAGATGGTTTCTAATTGCAAAATGCAGTTTTTCCAAGTTGCTCCAGTGCAAGCCCAGACACCCACCCAAAGCAGCCCTTTCAAAAGGGCAACATCCACCTTCAGCAAACTCTGCCAGGCAAAGAAGGGAGTCAGCTTGGGTGCCCTGGCCTTCTAAAGGGACCAGCATGTCCCAGCTGTCCCCCAGTTCTGGTTCTGGATGTGCTGGGGTTTAAAGAGACAATAAGAGATCGATATGAAATACAATGACATTCTGGGTTACTCATGACAGAAGCATAACAGGCGAGCTAGTCAAATTAAACAGCTCAGAAGCCAGGCATTTGCAGATAATTTTATATGCTCTCTAGTGCTTTTAGTAGATCCCATTTCAAAACAAGAAAAGCATAAATAACATTTTTTCCTAATTAAGAGACAGCAACCCAAAAGGTAGAGTGGGTTTTTGTTTGAGCTTTATGCAAAAAAAATTAGCTGAATAGTGCAGAGAGAATCTTGCTGAGGAGCAAGCATGTGTATTTGTCCATGTGTCCTTGTTCGTGTGCATGTATGTGAATCTGTGTGTCTGTGTGTGCAAGTGTGCCCATATGTTCCCATGCATGAAGCAGTACAGAAAATTCTGCAGCAGAACAGGACTCAGTTTATGATCCTTCTCTGAAACTCCCAAGAGGCCAAGTGCTGGAAATACTGGAAGAGTTAACTGCCTGAACTGCTAGTACTACAGTGTTAGATCATGGGGAAAAACACTGTAGAGGAGACTTAACTTCTGACTTCTTTAAGTTGCAGAGCCAGGGGAATCACTGTTAGATTCTCTGCTCATGCTTGCAGTGAAGCAGAAACCTCTCTCATATGGAGTTTCTTTCTCAGGGAGAAAGAAAGAAGAAACTCATGGAGTTTCTTTCCTCAAGGGCAGGAGATGAATCATGAGAGAAGTTGTAGAGGGAGGCTGCTCACAGAAACAAAGGAGGGGAAGAGGAAAGCAGAATGAGTAGTAATAGAGGACTGGAGATATCAGGGAAAATTGTGAATAGGTTCTTTAGTCAATTAGCATTTCCCTGAAGCCAATCACTATATGCTTTAGATCCATGTTGTTTGGCAGATAGAGCATTTATGAATTTGTAAAGACTAAAAACTGTGATCCAAGGCATAGTACCTTAGAGAGCTTCTTCAGCCTGTTCTTGTACCTTCCGGTGAACAGACCTAGCCAGTGTCAAAAGCCAAAGCTTTTTTGTGGATTTCATAGAAAAAGAACTGTGAATAATTTTAGGATAAGATAATTGCATTGTATAAACTAGGATAATTATTGGCAATTCCTAAATGCAATTATGTTGTGTGTGTTTAAATTAATAATTATACTATCTTTGTCCAAAACCTTCAGTTAATCTCTGCCTTCTTATAACTTGTCCAGAATATTGAACTCTTCTGAAGCAAGCTCATGCCTTTGGGGAAATTAAAATTCTTCGGATTTATTAATAGTGTATTAAAATAGTTTCATTAATATTGAATCTCCAAACCCCATCTGTTTACACAAGAAAACTTTCAAATCACACAGATGATATTTTTCCTTCCTAACTTCATTCATAAAAATCAACATATTTCCTTGGAGGGATGGAGAGAAATAGTATTTGGAATAAAATTATTTCATTATACTATCTTAAAGAGCAGAAAATTCTCAGACACTTCCCTATGTAAAATCTACTCATCTCCTCAATATTCAACTTACTCAATAAGAGTAAGTCTTCAGCTCAGATTTATCTCAGAAATTACATCTATTTCATTTTGTTGAAGACTAAAGCTTCATAGCTTCTCCAGTTTGTCATTGGTCCTAATAAATAAACAAACCAAAAAATCCCTGACATTAGCAGCATAGCTAGCAATTCCCAGACTATTCTTACCAGAAATGTGGCAAATATTGCCATATTCCTGTCACAGGTAGTGTGCTCCAGCCAGAAGCAGTAGTTCTCTGAGTGAAGACTAAATCATAGCTTGACTTTACTGGCAGTAAACCTGTCTGTCTGTTTTCCATTATGCTTTTATGTTAGCAAACTGTGATCATTTAAAATAAATTCTGCACAGACATATAGAAATCTGCAGTCACTGGGCCATGTTCTGCTTGTTTTAGTTCTGGCTTTGTCTCTAGGATCCTTCCCAGCACCCTGCCCCATACCTCTGTCTTCTCATGAATGGAAGAGACTTGAAGATTCAATTGGCTAGACTAATTTTCCCCATTTTTATTTCTTTTTGTCTTTTTACAAGCTTGGAAATAAACAGCAGGAGCTTTATTGTAATGGATAAAAACTCATGGAAAGATTGTTAAAATATTTGTATCGTTTTATTCTAATTAATTTTTTGTAACAAGTTTGTTTCCTTGCAGACACCTTGAATGGGTTGATTTCATGCCCTGATCCAATTTTTATTGAACTCAAATAAAGGACTGACATTTTTTCAAATTAATTAATACACTGGATTGGGCCCAGAATTATTTTATACTCTTGTCTAATGAAATCTATTGGAGGGAGTTATTTTTGACTTCTTTTAGCTACAGTTAATAGGTCCACCATTTTTATTACATTTACTAGGCAAATTACTTATGCAAATATATCTCTCAGATTGTTGGTTTTAAAGGGTTTGATGCAAGGCCCATTAAAATCAATATGAGTTATCCCATTTATTTAAATGGGCTTTAGAGTGAGCTCTGATATACTTGAGGTGGTGCTGCCTAATAGCATATGTTTAAACTTTATTTCATGCTCCCTGGTGTTGACTCTAATGGCAGTGTCCACTAGGCTTAACTAAAATTCACTATTACAGGTGATACTATAACTATAACTATAACAACTATAACTATAACTATAACTATAACTATAACTATAACTATAACTATAACTATAACTAAAACTAACTATAACTAAACTATAACTATAACTATAACTATAACTATAACTATAACTAACTATAACTATAACTATAACTATAACTATAACTATAACTATAACTATAAATATCAATGTCAATATCAATATCAATATCAATATCAATATCAATATCAATATCAATATCAATATAAAAAAATATAAATAGGGACCTACTCTGTGCCAGAGATCTTTGTATTTGAAGAGGAAAGGCAGAAAGGAGGATAGCCTGGAGGTGCTGCTTCATTCAAATTAAGCATGTTTGTGTGCTGCTTGCTGTGGTAATGACTGTGTAATACAAACATTTATTTTATATTAGCATTTGGATAATAGCAATTCTACGGTTTTCTGTGACTGAATTGCTGTGATTCATGAGCAAAATATTTGCAGTGCCAACCTGTGAAGCTTGCTTTACGCTCAGGAAACAGGATCATATGCTCCATGGATGACAAAGACAATAATGCAGCAAAGCATAAGTGTACAGAAAATATTCATAAAAGAACAGTAAGCCTTTAACAAATCCCTATCCCACAAATATATAATTGTGTCCTTGAAAATGAGCACTTGTTGACTTAACACTTTTCATATTGTAAAGACTCTTTTCTTCAAAATCATCAGCTCATGAGTTCTATTTACTGTAAACATGGTTTGATAGCACATTGCAATAAAAATGTATTTAAAAGCACCTAATTGATCTGACAACAATGGAATGCAGGTATATCCAGCTGTAGTTATAGCAGTTCAAGGAGCAGTACATACCAAATTTCATTTGATTTAAACACTGGTCTGATTTTTATGGTTTTTTATATATCTACCTCAGCTACTTAACTTCTCATAAAAGTGTGAAGGTGCATGTGAGGTAGCACTTCTAGTCTGTAGATTATAATTCAGCCAGCACAGCTGTGTGAGTAAGTTTCAAAAGACATAGGATCAAATTAAAATGTCAGGTTTTAGGACCTAATTAAAATGTCTTTTTTATGATATACAAGTAGATCTTATATGCACATTTTTAAACCCTTTCATAAATTTTGGTTATTTGCCATATGCAAGGTAAAAATAAGTGCAAAATAAAATACTGAGTGCAGAGTAAAGTAAATAAGGACATGTACACAGCTTTCTACTTGAAAAGTAATGATTTCTTTAGCTATAATGTAGCATCAACAATTTACTGCTGTTTTTCATGTGGATCTAAATTGAGACTCAGTGCTTTGCAGTGCAGAGGTTATTTTTGCTGAAATTGTTTGTGTTTGTTTGCTTTTCATCTGTGTTCAAATACTGAATACTTGACGATTTTTAGTCATGCTTTTCAGTGAGCATGCAACCTGGATACAAAAAGCAAAAGCTTTTATACTGTCTTCAGTAGAACTCATCATTTTCAGTAGATTTATCTCCAAATCGTTAAACAGTTTCAAACAGATAATGCTTTTGAAAAAAGTAACCTGTACAATGTCTCCTGCACTCCTGAATGTGGTCTGAAAATGAGTGTCACACGGCACTCAGGAGATGAGTGCTGCCTTGGGAACATCTTTTCTGCATTTGAGAAAAGGTGAGGGAAACATTTTCTTGGCATGCCAGTGTTAGGCAATTGTTGAGTCAAAAAATATTAAGTGACAGAAAGAATGTGTTGGCCACAAACGGTCCGATTTACATCGAAAAGTCTTCGGTTCTGCTGTTTAAATAACTTGCATATATATGTACAAGAGGAAAATATTAGGTTCATAGATATGCATAAGTTTAAAGTTAGTTCTTATTGCTAAATTGTGTGAGTGTACTACTGTGTGCGTCAACACAGGGAGGATGTTTCTGACGAGTCTCTCATTAGTGCCAGATCATTTTTCACTGCAAACGACATTGTAGTGTTAACACCTTAGTTTAATTCCTCACACTGACAAGAAAACAGAATGACTATTCCCACTTTTTAGAAGGAAATGTGTCAGTAGCAGATATGGCAATGATGAGCTTAAAATAAATAATTACATGGATGGTAGCTTTGAATACAAGTAATTAGTTTTGCATTAATGTTACTTGAGATTTCAGATGGAATTAGTTAATGATTTTCTACATTTGCATATTCTTAATTAGCTTTTATTTGTTTACTTTTATAAAAAATAATGTTTTTATAAATTATCAAAAATTGTACCAGGCACATTTAATTTATAATTATGAAAAACTTTTATAAACTACTTTATGTAAAGAAAATAGATTGAACTTGGGAGTAGAGTTTTGGCAGACCATGGCAATAACAACTTCTTATAGAATGTCAGCCACATCACAGTTTTTCTATTGTGTCTGAAACCAAACACATGTTAACTAATTAACATATCACATGAGTTACTAAGCAAGGGGCACTCCTATGAGCTTTGAAGTACGTTCTCATCGCATGCTCTCTTCTGATCTAAAAGGATTTTACTTGTTTCAGGGTATAACTTCGGATTTTTTTTAATGTAGTGCAAATATAAAACAGACCTCAATAAGACCCCTGGTTAACCTTACACCTAACTCAACCTGGACTCATCCTTTCTGCCCTTGGTGAATATTGCACATTCTAATATAATTGTTACGCAAGTCAGGAAGAACTTCATGCTAAAAATTATTTTCTAACAATCAGAGGGATTAATGATAGAAAATACTAATATAAAATATTAATATTATTAATATTAATATTATTATTATTAATAATAATAATAATAATAGAAAAATAATAATCCCCATTCAAAAAGGGCATTCAAGCATTTCTCTATATGCTGAATTTGGCACAGGATTATTTACATGCATAAGCTCATTATATGATTGGGCTCATAAGCCTATACTGATGAGGGTTACAAAAGTCTGAAAATAATTTAAAACTCAAGGCCAGATTCATAACAAGCAACACATTCAATAAATATTGAGTTTAAGAGTGGATTTCTGTTTATAGAACAAATTTGGGTAGAAGCATGTGAGTAAATGTATCATGAACAGGAAATTAAACTGGGTCAGAAATGCTCACAAATGTATTATAAATGCAATCTTTCCTGCAACATAAACAGGCAATCACAGCAAAGTCAAATATATTGTATCTGTGTGGGGTTAATTTCCATAGTATCAGAACAAATACAGAAAAGCTAACACAGGACTATGCAAGGACAAAAGAATGTGCATAAACAGAACTGACTGCAGCTTAAGTCATTTTCTCTGCCTTAATGCCCCCTAGGCACTGTGAGAAAAGGGTCAGAAATAACAGAAAGAGAAAAAAGTACTTTCAAATATAATCATACTTTTTAATTTTTCCCAGAGCAAGTGCAAACTGAAAATAAAAAAAATAAATGTATTCAACTGTACATCATTTGACAGCATCAGTTCTGTATCAATTGAGAGAGAAATATGTTCTTCCTATGACATTTCATCAGTATCTTGGCAGAATGATGGCGTTATATATAGTTTCTATATGACAAACCAAATTCAGCATTTTCATGGGCTACTATTTTTATCTGGTAAAATATGGGACCAAAGTAGAAAAAAATGCAAAATCAGGAATACTTTTAATCTACAAAATCAATCCACTATGTGATCTGAATGTCTATTATCAATGTCAATGTCTATCAGCTACCTAAAACCAACTTCCATAAGACTTTTAAAGTAGCAAAAATAGATTTTTTTTTTAGACTAACACATTCATAAAGCACATATGAAACCACAATCTTTTCAATCCCATCTTTGAGGTATGCATGGCATAATTCTGAATACAAACAGGATAATATATCACTAAATTATTATTTTCACTGAGTCAATATCCATTTCTGTTATTTTGTTATTTTTATCCTTTTTGTTTACATTATATCCAGTGAATCAAATACATTTTTCTAGTAAGAAGATTTAATTTAATTAATGGCATGAAATATTATTAGGCATGTTTTATTGTATGAAGCTTTTCAATTATGATTTTCTCATATAAAGTCAACTTGAAAATCAAAAATTTCTAATCTTGAGAGGGTCTGAATTAAACAGAACTTTGAGCTTTTTCTCCTTATAGCTGCTTCACAAGCAATTGGATGGTAAAATAATGCTAATATTCTATTCACATGAATGTATTAGTAGTTCATTTATTTGTACAAAAAGCTATTGTTATTTATGATGGTGGTATCCTTGAAACTGAGCATTTTTTAGCAAAGTCCTCACACTGTAAAACCCCAGCCTGGTATTGTAGAATACACAGACATACTGATATGGCCAGTGGATTAAAAGTCATAAAGTCATGCCAAAATCCCTTAGTGAGTGTCATGCCTTAATGCAGCAGTAACATTGGACATCTAAGGCCAGAGAACAACGCTTGCACCATTTCAAAAGAAAAGAAAAAAACATGACTTTTGTGCTTGTCTCCTTTGCCCAAGTCAACAGCAAAACTCCTGTCATTTACAGAGGAAGCAAATTAATTTGTCTTACCTTGTCTCTAATGATCACATTATATTTTTTACTCAGCTGCTGCAAATTAGCCTAGAAAGATTAAAAGTAGAGAGCTAAATTTTGTAGATTTTTCTCTTTTCCCTGCACATAAAAAGTACAGGAATCCATCACATTGCTTCCATGGGAGATCCCGATGCTATAAAGAAAACAATGCTAGCACAGCCAGCTCCTTAGAAATTAGTTTCCACAAATAGATCCTATGCTTCTGCTGATAAAATCCAGTTGCAATGGTTTTCATAGGAAAAAAGAAAGACTTAGGTACCTGGGACAATTTATTCATATACATGATCACAAAAAGCTTTCCCCAGTAATTTCCTCCAGCAGTGCAAGTAAGCATGGAATATTTAATTTATTTATTTAGTTATCTATTTATTTTATTAATTTATTTTTTTCAGATGTCTGAATTAGTTAAAGTTTGAAATTCTAAAAAGACATTTTTCTTTACTTGTATCCTGGAAACCTATCTAGTATTTTTTTTATTTAATTCTCTATCAGATCAAGCTAAGTTAAAGAGTCAGAGTGATAAAAAACTAGATCAATAAAAATTGTTATTGTTACTTTCTAAAAATCTTTTTGTTACTTTAGCTTGAAATTATGATTTGAGGGCTTTTATAAGGCTTTCCAGATCCTGGGTGAAAGACAAGATGTATTATTCTGGTATTCACCCTTCTATATGTACAAGGCAAAAGAAGTAAAAGGATCAAAATAAATGCTGAACTTGAGATTTAGAAGCAAAACTCTGCAACAACAACACTGGAGCTAATATAAGACAAAACATTATTCATACTGTGTGTTTTGCACTTAGGAGCAAAGCTGGGTTCCTTTTGTTAAAAAAAGTTTAGTAACCAAAATCAGCTGCATTCCCGGCAGTTTCTATGTCTATCTCACAGGCAGTAAGAATGACTACTGAAAGAATAGAATCCCTAAAAACTCCTTTTCCTCTTGTAGGATCAGCTGTTCCACACCCTCCAGCTTGCAGCGGGGACGAGTTCCCGTGTGCGTATGTGCAGCAGTGTTTGCCCCTCGCCGCGCGGTGCAACGGGGTCGAAGATTGCATGGATGGAAGTGATGAGATGAGCTGCCCCATGGAGGTGCCCACCACCACCATGTCCCCAGGTTCCTGCAAGGAAGCAGAGTTCCTGTGTCCTTCCCAAGGCTGTGTCCTGTCCCTCCTGCTGTGCGATGGTGTCCCTGACTGCCGCCTCGGCGAAGATGAAGCTGGCTGCCGTAAGTTACTTCCATGGTGGTGGTTATGGCAATGTTAACTTACCTGCCTAAACCATTGACAGTTTAGGAAAGGAAAAGAGCAATATAGTAAAGTTTAGTGTAAAATTCATCATTCCCTTGTCAAATAAACCCCTATTTGTGTCACATATCATGCATTAATTGAAGAGATGCTTTACATTTCTAAATAATTTTGCTTATGCATTTTAATATTCTGGTTATAATTTGGTACATGTTTTTAAAAATTGCAAATATGTTTCTGATAATATTTACTAGTATCACTACATTTTTTCCTTGAATCAGTCGGCTGCATTTGCATTGGCTCTGTAACCTCTGATCATAATATGACAGAAAGATAGGCTTCTGCATTTCTGTTATTCAGTAACATTTAAGGCTGTCCTGACCTTTCAAGGGTTTTGAAATCAAGTATGTTCATGAAGTAGCAGCAATCTCCACCTCAAGCAAGGAAAAGGGCTCACAAACAAAATACAAGGTCAATAGGCTTTGAAATGTAACTGTCATGAGGCGACGTGGAGAAGTATCTGAAACAAATAGACACAAATGTGAGTATCTCCCATTTAAAAATATTTCATTATTAGCAGTTGAACAGAGGCCAAATGTTTAATTCCAAGAATTTAAAAATAATTATCTACACAGAAAAAAAAAAAAAAAAGAAAAAAAGAAAAAAAGGCTTTTACATGTAAGCACTTTTCTTCCTAAACCTCTCATGCTCTAAAACTTTTTTTAACATTTTTCTTATCCTTATCAGAATGGAAATAAATTGGTAAAAAAATCAGTTTCCAGTGGGTTATATATTCATGTTTTTCAATATTTTCTATCAAATCTACTAAATATAAAGGCAGGCTACTGCACAGGACACTTAATTTAGCAAAGTAGTCTACCAAACTGGCATGGATTTGGCAGACTATCTGTGTAAGTCTTTTATTTTGAAGTGAACTCTGGTTTTGTTGACAGAAGACATGATTTTAGAGATAACTTTGATTTTAAATTCTACATACCCTGAAGACATGTAGAAATTTTGCATGTTCCTTCCTTCAAATAAACTTGTCATGATTAATCTTCATTTGACCTTGTTTCCTGCTCAATCTGTCCTCTGGTAGAGACATCCATCCTGTGTTCTATTACATGCACATCCCAACTCCACACCAAAGAAGTTGTTGTGGAACCTCAAAATCTGAAAGCCAAAAGATTTCCATGATTTTGTGTATTACCCAAACAACTGAGATAATGCTTTGTTTTGTTTATTTGACTTCTTTGACTTCAAAACAAAACCCAGGGGTTAAGAAGACATTAAATCCTGGTCTCTTCAAAGAAAAAATATTCTCCATAGGTATTTCACAGCTTTAGGGTTCTCAGTCTGAAGAAAACTTAGTCAAGTCTGTACTTCATTGTTACTCCAAAATTGAGTTCATAGTAAATAAACATGTAAGCATTGATAGCATAAGACAGAAATACAGAATCAGTAATTCTCTGAAGATAATTCAGAGATGCAAAACAAAGCAGAGAAGAAGGCAAAGCAAAAAGAAAATTATTTGTGCAAGTTTGGAATTAAATCAATGGAAAGATGATTACTGTCGCAGATGGTGCTGAGATCCAATTGCGTATGCCATGAGAGCACAGTGTTTAATCTTTAGCTTCCTACTTATAACTGGTGAAAACCCATAGAAGTTTGTCAACTGGGGAAGGCCAGAGATAAAACATAAATATCTCAGAAATTTCATTCTTTTATTGAAATTTATTCATGATCTAAAAAATTGTTTGTTGTGCTAGTAACTCCAACCTACGTGTACTCCAATAATAGCACAGATTAAAAGGAGGGATATATTTTTTAGATTTTAGATAGATGGTTTTTTTCCTTGATGCAGATCAAATCTACCTGATCATTTTAGAAAACTTCAGTTTAGGAATTACTGACACTTTCCACTTTTTGTCCCATAGCAATTTTATTAATTTAAGTGCAAAACAAAACACTTAACACTATTTAAGTGTAGAACAAAAATGTTCTGAGTTCTGGATTCAGGAATTAATCAGGGAAAGTTTTCTTTTGTGATAAAGACTAGTTGTCAAAATGCATCTTGCAGAGATTAAGGATAAAGCCTCAAAAGAGGCTAAGACAAAAAAAAAACCCAACCAAACAAAAAACATTGGTCAAGTCCCTACTAAAAACACAGTTTCTACTACAGAAATGCTTTTCTTCATGACTTAGGAATTTATGCAGACAGAATATCCTGTAGAGTTCACATAGCAGTTAAGTTGTACAACATTATGCTAATACTGTTTTGTACCTACTAATGAAGTGCATTTTATTTCTTGTTCAATTGAACAAAAAAATTCTGGAAGTGTTTTCCAGTTAAAGATATTCTACTTGGCTGGCTTTCTTCTTGCTGACAATTTTAGTGAAAGGTATATTACCTCACATATTTAGTCTTTTATGTGCCTGATTAAATACTAAGGGTATAAAACAAACATATTAACACCAGTGGGATGTATACATTACTTTTTCACATTCCAACATCCTTTTCCACCTGCATCCTCTGATTGAAGTTCTAATAGCAATGAATAAAGAGTAATTTCTCAGTTTTCTGTAGTGCACCAAAATGTATCTCTTGTAGATTTGGTAAGTTTTAAATACCTATGAAATATTAAAAAAATTATACTTTCAAAGTGGCTGTGATATCATTATCCCTTCTACTGGTTTAATTTGCACCTGGAAAATTAAATATAGATGAAAATTGGATATTTTTATTTTCATATCTATACTATTTTTAGTGTCTCCATGTAGTCTTTACATTCTTTACCTCAGCACCAATAACTTGGTGTCATTGTCCTTAACTGTAAAATTTTCAACTGTTAGGTCCATTGCTACTACTATTCCCTCTGTAATGTGTTAAAATTATGTGTAAACAAATTGATTCCTTCATTTTGAAACCAGTTGTTGAATGAGAGTTAATTATGTTTGCTGATATCATTTCTATGGGTTTTATTTGGGATCTTGCAGTATACACTCTCAACATTGCGAGTTAATATGCACTCTTTCACAAATATTACATGGGAAAATTCAGTTTCTGTACCATCTGTGCTCTGTATTTGTTTACTTATTTAGCATCTCAGTAGTAAAGTTGCATGTCTTTGAAGATGAAAGCTTGGAGAGGTCAGACAGATGCAAGTTAATATCCTACAGTATGAATCAAGTTTTCTGCTAGTTTTTGAACAGTGAGAAAAAAAATACAGCTGATGATAACGACCATGTTATTTTTCATTCCAGCCATTAAAGATTGTTCCAATGGTTCTTTGTTATGTGCTTCAACTAATCAATGTATACCACTCTCCCAGCGTTGTGATGGAATTGTAGACTGCATTGATTCCAGCCTTGATGAATCTGGCTGTTCAGGTACATAGTTTTGCATAAAAATATCATTTGAAACA
The DNA here is from genome assembly GCF_050655825.1 of Lonchura striata. Taxonomy (NCBI): domain Eukaryota; kingdom Metazoa; phylum Chordata; class Aves; order Passeriformes; family Estrildidae; genus Lonchura; species Lonchura striata. The sequence goes on along the minus strand of NC_140704.1, from coordinate 19,691,297 downwards.
AATAAAGTGTTGTTATTTCCTACTGAATGTTTTGACAGTCCTCAAAGTTGACTGAAGTTCCTCTGCTAAAAGTTTATCAAATTATATTAGGCATGAATTTTCCTGATGAAAGTATGACACAGATGAAGTGAGAAAAAGATGAAGGATGATATGCTTAAAATCTTAACATCTTCATAAGGGGTGTTTCTTACTGTATAAACACATTGTTAAATAAAAAAAAAACAACCTAGCCCTTTGTAGTAAACTTTTAGGACTTCCTTTGATTTTAGGCAGTTGAGTTAACTCATATTGTTGAGTAAAAGGCTTGTGGTGGTTTGGCTTATTTGTGGTTTCATTGGTTGGTTGGTTGGTTGGTTTGTTTGTTTGTTTGTTTTTTTCCCAAGTGTATTACAAATCCAGACTGGAAAATAAACTAAATAGCATTTTTTTAGCACAGTGCATTTGACACAGTATCTTTCTTCACAATGGTGGAGAAAGATAACTACAAGACAATAATAAACATTCAATGTGAATTAGATTTTTATTATCAAAATCTAACAAATATATGGACAATGGTAACATAAATAATTAAATCTGGATTCAGAATGTCTCATTCAATGAGAGAAGGGTACTGCAGCTCCTCCCCAAGACAGATATAAACTCTTGACCAGTTCTGTGCTGACAGTACTCTGCCAGCTTTGCTGAAGTTGCATTAGGTGAGAATTTAACTCTCTGTTTTTATATTCTTTATTATTTATGTAATAAAATTTACAACATACATGCATTGCAGTTATATAATTAATTATAATATTTTAAATGTCTTTTCACAAACTAAAAGTTTTACAAACACTTATTGGTAGAAGGCATCCAAAAGTTTCTTTGGGAGTGAAATTGACCACAAGTATTGTGTTCATTATCTCTCATAGCATCATGAAATGGTTTGGATTGGAAGGGACCTTAAAAATCACAAAGTTGCAATGGCCCTGACTTGGGTAGGGACACCTTCACAAGCCCAGCTTGCTCATGTGAGAGAAGGAATCATACTTCAACATTAAAAAATACCACTTCTATAATTTTGAGAGAATTCATACTTGGTATATTGGATTTATAAAAATTATTTTAAATTAAAGGGAATTTATTCAGAAATTAATTCAATATAGAAGAATATATAGCATAAACTAGTAGACATGCATAACAGTAATTTATGAATTTTCCACTATCTTTCCAGAAAACCTTTTAAGTAAGCAATGCACTTTTCAAAATGTTATCCTGAAATAGTGAATAGCACTGTTATATCCTGCAATAAACAATTTCACTTTGCATATATCCAAAATTCTCTATGCCTAATTGGTAAATTACCAGTTATTTTCATACTAAAGAAGATTGAGGATATTATTTTTAGTTTTTTCTTGCTAAAGCAATGTAAAACTAAGCTTCAGTAAAATTAAATGTGGTGATGTGGAAATCCAAGTTAATAGACATTAAAAGGTTTTAAAGAATATCACTAAGTACTTAAACTTAGTTTAAATACTTAGTTTAAGTATGAAAGCCTGGTTTTCCTCATTCTTATGAGAATGTGATTCTAACTGTTAAAATTCTGAATATCTCTAATAAAAGGGTTGGTCACAAAGAAGTGTCTGTTCACCAGCCCTATATAAAACCTATTAAAAATTACGTAGACTTAGGTACTAATTAAATATTAGTTCCATTCCTTTGTGTCTTATTTTATATATTCCTGTTGTTTGAAAATCAAGTACGTAGCAAAAATTCCATTTCCAAAGTCAGATGAAAATGTCATTTGAGAAAAATTTGAAGCCTGTTCAAGTGCAGCATCAGGATTTCAATAAGCTCAAGAGCACTCCAATGCTTGTAATATTCTTAGGACTTCACATTTGTATCAGCAAGTCCAGATCTAAAAAAAAAAAAAAAAAAAAAAAAAAGTTTTGGAAGTGCTAAGCACTCAAAAGGACAGGTGTGAATATTTTGACATTTTGAAAATTAGATAATGACAAATGTAATAAAAAAAGAGGGAGAAATCACAATTTTTACCTTTATGTTTGCAGCTTGTCCTGAAGGATACTGCAAAAATGGAGGAAAATGCACCATCAAAGATGACATTCCATTATGCCAGTAAGTTTCATTGGCAATTGACTTGTGCTTGAGGTTGGAGAAAGATGCTGTTGAACAGGTGGATTACTCCCCAGGGATTGAAATTATATTTGGTAGAAGTGTATTTTTAAAAGTCTCTGTATTCTACACTATTTTTATTTACATTTAGTGAGTTAAATCACATTTTGAGAAGAAAGCTATTTATCAGATCGAAGTTTCTGTAACTTTTATCTTTTATTTCATGAGACAACATGTTGGCCTGACACCCTAATTTTTCTGTTTTGTGTTTCACTTCAGAACACATGTTTCTGTACCTTATTTGCAGCACAGTATTGTATACCTCAGATGAGATTTTACAGCAGGCCACATACTTATCTTTATCTTCCTGTTAGGAATTTGGAAAAAGAAAAGGTTTTTTCCACTTGTCTCCCCTCAAAAAAGGGGTTAAAAATATGCTTTCATTTTTTTCTGGAAATATTCTCTGATAAAAAAAATAACATATGCAATTCCAGTGTAGAATGTATGAGCTGTTAGAAAGAGTCTCAGGGTATCTGAAGCAACTCATTTACACAATATATCAGTGTTTCCCTTTGGGAAATTAAAGGAGAATTTCTAAGTGTAAAGGAAGTGATGGTATGTGTTATCATGCTTTTGTCCTTCACACGCTTCAGTGGAGCTCACCAGAGTTTGCCAAATTACTAAAGTAACGGTTTTATCACAGTAGCTATCTTAGTCAAGATTAGATGCTAAGCTTTGTCTCCTAGTGGCCAGGAGATGCACATTAATAAGACTGCTTTGTCTTTCAATTCAGGTTTATTCTTGATTGGATGAAGAATTGTAATATATAACATATAAAATATAGGGACATTCATATAGCGTATTTCAATATGGATCTCAGAAAAAATGTTAATTACTTGCAGATTTCCCCAAAAATGTCCACTATAATAGAACAGAGAATAGTCTCTTGACAGAGCGTGCCAAGGATCTTGACATTTCATCAAGGTGGCTGCTTCAAAATTTTTTTGAACACATAAAGAGAGAAAGGGGACAAAAACCATAGGGAAAGACTGCAGAACGAAAAATCAGCAAATCAGCAGAAAATAAAGGGACTTGCAATAGGAGGTTTGTAATTTGTAGATCAAATCATTGATCAAAAATAAAATTGCTTGTAGGGACAAAGCTCTGGGGGAGTAATTGAAATTTTAAGTGTATGATAGTATTATGAGAATTGAACTTCTGTTCAGACTTGCAAGAGAAAGTAATCCAAACTAGAAAATATTTTTTATCCACAGAAATAAAAGACAGTTGGAATAAAAATAGTATATTAAACTAGTAAGTAGGGTTGTTTACCTCAGTGTTCAGTAAGAAACATATTTAATTCTGATGTAATGCACAGGCAATCTGAGCAAAGGCACAGAAACAAAAATTCCTTGACTGGGGGGCTAACAAAACTTCAAGAGCTGTACAAGGTTGTGTTGGGTCATCTCTACAGAAGAATGCAGAACACCAGTGCATGTTGCAATGGCTTTCTGAAAACTGCCTCTAGGGGAAGTGGCTGGAGAACAACAAATGCAGAAGAAAAGGGATGGCCAGATCAACAGTCTGATATCAATACCATGCAAGGCTTTGTAGTATTTTTAAGGAATTACTTATATGCATATTATATAAGCACTTTTATTATTTTATGAACTAAGATAAACTTCTGCATGACTTTTTGTAATTCCACATCACAACCATAAAAAGGGAAAAAAAAAAAACCAAAAATATACCTAAAATAATTAAAAACGTGTATCAGTTTTCAACACCCAAGGGGAAAATAGCAAAAATCCAAAACAAAAAACAAACAACCCCCCAAAACCACAAAGTAATTGAAAAAAATAAAAGTTATTATGAAAAATATGCTATTTTTTTGCCTTTTAAGTCTCAGTTCTTGATCTAAATTTCCTGAAAAATAAACTATAAATTTAGCTAGAAATATCTTCCTCCCTTGAGATCAGCTGTTCTTTTAGACTGCAGGATAGGTTAGGAGAAAAAGCAGAGTGTGTAAGAGTGCAGGAAGCCTGTTCTACAGCAAGGAGACTCCTGAAAAGAACAGAGTATGGATACTGCCCTGCCACAGAAATTACAGTCTTCCTATATACCCAGATGTAATTGTGTGGGAATCAAAGTGCTCTTAAAAGTCCCTGGGTTTGACTAATACTATTCAGAGACACAGCAAAAAAGGAGAAAATTTGTTAACACATTCTTTTCTTACTATTTTATCTGGCAAAATGGATTCTGATCTTCCCCCAAGTGAGATGATTGTTCTGTAATTTCTATAAAACAAAACTGGAGTCTGGAGTTCAAAAGTCATTCTCAGGCCTCCCTGAGAATGTTGGTTTAACAAAAATTTGGAGTGGACTGGTCTCAAAGCTTGGTCTTCTCAAAACTGAAATTGCTGCTCATTTTAGGTTAGTTTGAGGTACACTGGTAAAAAAGAATAGAGTTTCTGGAAAACATTTTTGCTGGTGATTACAGCTGCATTTTTCTGTAGGTTTAATGCAGTGGGGTTGAAGTAATCGACTATATAGGCTTCCAGTAGTTTAACCTGCAAGCATGGGAACAGTGAATTTGCAGTGACTGGTTAGGCAAAAGAAAGCACTAGCATTTGAACTATTTGAAGAGACTGAAAGAGAGTAGATTTTACACATTTAGTGCTTCTCCAGTTCCTTTGATGATGTTTGTTTTACATGTATGAACTAGTGTAGCTTAGATATATATGAAGTTAATACTTAGGACATTACCCTTTCTTTCAAGAGGATGTAACTAAGAGGGATCAGTAGCAGTGGGAGGTGAGTTCTGACATCCCTCTGTGAAGAGATGCCTGTAGACCTGGTGGAAATGATAGCAGTGGATACAAGTCTAGACAAAATTTCAGTATATATTGGAGTAGGTAAGAAAGCTGATTGCTGTAATCTTTGTTCATGCTACTGAAGACAGTTTCTCTAGGCTAGTGCATAATGACTGTATTAACATCAGTGAGATGCCCAATGTTTGAGAATGTGACAGCTTCTATTGGATGTTCTCAGTGAGAGTATGTGAGTAAATGCAGGGCAGTGGTGCTTGGGTAATGGTTATCTTCCTACTTGAATGAAACACAGCTGTCCTGCTCCTGCTTGGCATTTGTATTTTTGAGTTAGCTTTGAAAGTCACTTGCACTTGTTTCTGCTACTTGGTCAGGAGAGTAATTGGGGTGCATATTGAACACATTTGTCTTGTACTTTCTATTTCATGGGTATTTTCTTTGTCTGCCAAACTAGATGGAGCTTTAATCTGAAATTCTCTGGCTATTCTCATTTGACAAAATGTGACTTCTATTTGTCTTGACTGAGGTCTCTTTTGTAGTCAATGAGCAGCCAAGTGGCTGGTGCTGGCAATCAGTTACTGTGATTGCATCAGCAGATCATGATAATTTCAGCAATAATGACTAGAATTTTTGCAATTTCCATCCTCCAATTTCAAAATCATTCCTTTGACTATATGTATGCTTTCCCAAACTGCTTGTCCAGTGTCTCTTTGTTTTAATTTTGCTTTAAAGTGAAACCACAGACTCCTGGAAACATAGGAGAGGAATGAATATAGAGGAGAACAAGCAAGCTGGGAAAAGTGTGTTTCTAACAAACTAAAGTGGAAGGGTGAGGCTTCAGTGATTGTACTGGTGTTGAAAGAAAAAAAAACGAGAACAGGAAAAAAAAAAAAAACCAAAAAAACAACCAAACCAGACTCTTCACACACGTTTTTCATTCTCATCTAACTGGACAAGAGTAATATTAAACATGCACATTCAAATGTACTAAACATCACATATAATAAATATTAAATCATCATTGAATCATAAAATGGTTTGGGTTGGAAGGAACCTGTAAAGTTCACCTAATCCAACCTCTCTGCAATGAGTAATTTTATCTTCAATTAGATCAGATTGCTCAGAACCCCATCCAAACTGACTGTGAATCTACCACATCTCTGGGCAATATATTTCAGCATTTCACAAAGTTAGTTCTGAAAATTTCTTTCTTATATCTAATCTGAATCTCCCCTTCTTCACTTTAAAACCAGTATGCCTGACCCTGTTTCTGCAGGCCTTACTAAAAATAGAATTGTTTAGGTTGGAAATGGCATAATACAATGCTTGAATTTCTCTTTATTTTACACAAATATTTTCAACATAATATACCAAATATCAGAGTAGTTACACTGACTAGTACTACAGAGCATATGAGAGCACTTTTATTATTGTCTGAACTGTAAGAAAGTTCTATCCTTTAACAAAAAGAAAATGTAATTGCATTCACTTAATTAAACAATCATATACAGATTAGAAATAAATCTTTATTAAACAGTTTTAAAATTCACTGAATATGTAGCATCTAACTGAGCTGTGAAGATTGAAATTGCAAGAAGTCATTATAAATAGATAATTAAATATTATTGTCTTTGTAGATGTGTATCTAAATGCTGATTTGGCCCAAAATAAAGAAACAGAATTACTTTGTTTCTTTTATGTGATAAAAGTAAAGATTACTTTCTCTTTTGTTTCTTTCAGAAAAAGAATTGGTTTTACAGGGTAATCAATCATTCAGAGAAGTGGAATTCTTGCCTATTTTTTTTTAGAAAAGCTACAGGTTAATTGGTCCTCTATTTTTTACTTCTTTCCTTATCGTTTTTGCAATGATCTTATTACTTTAATGCAAATTATCTGTTTTCCATTGCAAACAAGGTATTTTATCATGAGTAGTACGATAGAAAACATCATTTCACAAAATTTGGAGAAAAAAGGGTGGGGTATTTTTTTGGTAGTTGAGGTATTTTTTCAGAATCTGGTTTTGTTTTCAAAATACTAGCTTCTAGTAAGCATGATAAATTTTTGAGGAGCCTGCAAGTGGCATGGAGCATCATATAATGTCTTGGTAAACTCTTTGATACCTTTTCCAGTTAAGTATCATATATAGCAAAGAAGGTAAATCCTACATCCTCACTGGACAATGTCTTTCAATAACAAACGTAGGGTTCTTCCTGGATTTTTTCCTAAACATATTTGACTTTGGATCTACTCTTACTTGTTCTGTGTTACTGGATTTTTGAGGACTAATGGTGGTAAGTATCTTTAAAAACTAAAAGTGGGAGGATTTTTATATGATTTTTATATCACACAGGATGTCAGGAAAATGGAGTGATAATAGTATTACAGCCTAAGAAAATGAAATGTTTGGAAGCATCTGGATTGTGATTTGATGTAAATATGAAGTTTAACACTGATGATATAGAAACACCAATTCATGAGTAAAGAGAGTTTATAAAAAGAGAAGAAAGCAGTTTCCATTTCAGCTACATTTTCTCCTGCTCCTCTCAGAAATTCCCACATCAGAGGGAGGATTGCTGGCATAGCAGATGCTGATTCACTGCAGATTATTAATGGTTCAAACAAAGTAAATTGGTACTGATTTCACTTGTTCCCTAAGAATTTTCTTTAAGATTTACTGAACAAGTGGGACATGGGTAAATTGATAATTCTATATTGAGCATATACACCTACTCAGGAAAATTGTAGTAATGAAGAGGAGCAATGAAATAAGGATGTAGCCATGAATAAAAACAAAAGCCGTGATGAATAGTAAAAAGGATAAGACACTGAAAACAAATGTCATGTTGAGATTTGGATTTTGGGAAGCACAAGCATATCTACAAACATACATAGTAAAGAGAAGGGTTTTTTCACATCTTTCCTTTACCCAAGTCTCATTTGAAAAGTGATACTGTTGCAAATTAAAAACCAAATTCAGGTTACCTGAGTTAGGTAAAATTAAGAATAGGAAGACAAGTTAATACATTTATTATCCAGAAAAAATTAGAACAATTTGTCATGAAAGAAAATATGCAATATATTGATGGAAATGCATATTAAATATTTGCTTACCGAAAACTCTTTCCTAAAGTTTCTATTTATTCTATTTTATTTTTTTTTGTTCAGTCTTAATCCTTTCTTATTTGGAAACTTTTCATGAAATCAAGATGCTTGATACAACAATACTCTTGCCTTTTCATTTTTCACGTTTCTAACTTCATAACCTTTTCCAAAGGAAAATCCCATAGGGATTAAGGTGCAATGCGACAGAAACTTCGATTCAAAAATCTTAGCATTTGGTCTATTTTGCAATAGCTGGGATGAAACAACTTTTGCTTCTCATGCTGATTGCCTGCTCACAGGATTTTCAGTGATCATTTCACAACACAAGAATAAATGGAAAATCTTTTGGATCCTTCATATATTAGAATTTACAAAATAATGTTCCTTCATTTAGAAAAATATGTGTCAGATTTGTTTAATGAGTTGGGATTTTTATCATTTAGATTTTCTCCACTTGTACCAAGTGACTTCAAAGTAAATACATTTGGCCAAATCATTTTTATCTAGTGAGAAACTTGCCATTGAGCAATTATCAATGGCATACACTGCCTATCTTTTGTATTTAGGAGTTTACTTCAAGTTTTCTCTTCTTCTTCCTCTGCAGATAATAGTATAATCCTGAGGTCCTCTTTATCACACTGAAGCCAGCTGCTTCATGCATTTTCAACTTCTAGAAATGAGGGAAAAAAAACCCTGATATTTGTCTTAGTCAAAACTAATTGAATACATAGGGCAGTTTGCCACCTTCTGCAGTGAGGCAGGGTTATGCTATGAAGTTCTCTTGTAAGTGGTCTGAATCAGTTGACCTCATAATTCAATGATTTCAGAAGTAATCTCTCTTTTTCTGGTTTTCTTATAGAACTTAAACAAGGTTGTCTCTATGTAACTGCTAAAATTTGATTGCACATAATTGAAAGCCAGATGTTAGAGTCAATTAAATAAATACAAATGAATAGACACAAAAAATGGTCTCACAACACATTTCTGATCATGTTTTTTAAAATTCTCTAACACTTGATTCAATTGTAAATCAGACTTCCTCATTTCACTCTTCAGTTTTGGTCTTTTTTTTTACAGAAAAAAATGTCAAGATATCTTTAAAACTGGAAACAAACTAAATAGCTTATAGCTTTTCCTCTGTTTTCTTGAGGTGAAATATTACTGTGACAAATGGAAAAAGTCTCACTTGAATGACCCATTGATAGAATCAGAAGAGCACTCACAATGGAAGTGCTTATTTTAAACATAGCCTACTGGTTATTTTGTAAAACAAACTGTAAAGTACGTATTTTCAAATTGCCTCATGATATTTTTGCTGAGTGGGGAGATTTTTACCTGTAAAGAAAATCAGCAAGGAATTTCTGGGACAATTTTGATATAAAGAACTTAATGAAAAAATTGTACAACCATTTCTTGCAAAATTTTAGAGTTGAAAGGTGCTAACACAGCTTTGGGAATAAAAGTAACTGCATGTTTTACTATAAAAGGTGATTTTCCTACATTATCAAATGTCATTGCAACTCTCAAGATCAGAGAGAGAAATATATTTAGTAGCTGAACAAAATAATTTATGCATTAATTTGAAGATATTATAATCTTATTGAGAAGGGTTTAATTTAGTAACTACAGTTAAAATTAATTGAACATATAATAATGATTAAGTGAAAAAATTTCTCCTCAGAAATCAGCAATGGTTGGATTAGCAATGCTTAAGTTGCTGAAAGGATTCAACCTCTGATAAATATCCTACATTTCTCATTTGATTTTCAATTCATTCTTTTAAGAGACTCAAAACAAAATGAGGAAACTGCAAGGTATAGGAAACCACAGCTGGACTTTTATTATTACTAAGTGCAATGAACCTTTACCTCAGAATTGCTTGCACACAAAACTCTAGACTTTATTACATTTAAAATTCGGGAGATAGGTTTGTCTTCAGTAAGGAAAGGCTTAGGATGTGGGAAGTGTATGTGTAGGAGAGGATGCATTTTGAGTAATGAGAGATTTTTGTATGGGAGAATGTTAATTAATGTTGGATATTGGATGTTTGCCAAAGTATGGAGAGTCCCCTGAAGGGTTACTCCTACTAATACCAGATGCTCAAAAGTAGGAAAAATGGATAGAAAGCTTTAAATCAAAACATTTTTTGTTCTATTTTGTTCAAAACAGGAAAGAATAGCAGTAAAATAATAAATACTTTTTGAAAGAGAGAAAAAAGAGAACAATTGAGGAAGTACAAACAAGGATTGCAAAGATTTTTGTTCTACAGCCACTGCTTCACATTCATGTGGCTGTCTTTAGTCGACAGCAATTTAAAAACATCTGGGTTTCTGTATTCACAGGCACATAAATTGCTATAAATTTTTGGATTATATTAAGTCAAACAATAATTTAGAAGTCTGGGTTCAGATAGTCTTATTTAGACTGAATTACGATCTTTTTCCAAATTACGTCTTCCTGGATTTAAGTGAAAGTAAGAAGCAGTACTTGGAATGACAACCAGTATTTTCACTCCCTAAGATTACACCTGCATGTCTGCATATCAGACTTTGCTGTCTAGAATGACAATCAGCTCAGTGTTAGAGTCCTCTCTGTGGGAGGCACCTGGAGGCTGCTGGTTGGATACACCTAATCCAATTCAGAATGTGGCACAAAAGATGTAAGGGAGACTTTTGGAAAACACGTATATCATGAAGCATGTTGACAAGAATTTTGAACTGTGACTAAAATGAGTACTCTGATGCAGATAGGTCTGGACTGAGTATGCCAGGAAAGATGGGAATTGTGGAGATCTGTATATAAGGATCTGTGCTATTGTGTAAATCGTGTAGAAAAGACATCCATCTTGTATTCTGTACCAGCCACATCCTGACATTTGGCCTACTCAGACTGACCCACAAGACACACTGGTGTCACAATATCATCAAGCTATCTTGCACGTTTGCAATTTTCCCTCTTGTTCAGTCAGTGAGAATTTGTCTCTGAGAATTATATCTTTTGTGCTGTTGCTAGGTGGCTAAGGGATTTACTAAAAGCAGCAAATTCAACTAAATTAAGAACTTTTGAACTTTTCTTGCCAGCTTTTGCAATGTTGACTGATCTGGAAAGCTCCATGCACTTTCATTTTAAACACATACAAACACTGAGGATTTTTCTCAATGCTTGGAAGGAGCTTTTCATGTTTGCTATTGCTCTAATCAGCTACTAGGCTACATCTCTACACAGAAAGAAGTAACTGTGTGCTGTTCCCACACAGAGACTTGTATGTCCCTTGGGGGAAAAGTACACATACCTTTAAGCTAAAATAATTTTGTCTGCATCTGGTGTGAAAGTCATATTTTCAATGTGCAGAAATATTTTTAATTAAAAATATGTATTGGATTGTAAGACATAAATGATCTTTGAAATATCCTCTGGACTATATCAAGGTGATGTGGCTCCTGCAAGAATTACACTATAGATCTCAACACCAGAGTTACTGCAGGAAAAGATATCTGCGGTGGGTTGACTCTGGCTGGGTGCCAGATGCCCACCAAAGCTACTCTATCATTCCCTTCCTCAGCTGGACAGGGGAGAAAAAATATAATAAGGAGTTTGTGCATTGAGATAAGGACCAGGAGAGGTCACTGAGCAATTACCATCACAGGCAAACCAGACTTGACTTTGAGAAATTATTTTAATTTATTACCAATCAAATCTGAGTAGGGAAATGAGAAATAAAAAGAAGATTTTAAAATGCCTACCCCCCCACCCCTCCCTTATTCCGACTCGACTGCATGATAACTAGCTTAATTCTGCAATAGGACAAGAAAACATAGTCTTATGCTGTTCTAGGGGAACTTTAGGCTGGATATTAGAAGAAATTCTACACAGAAGGGGTGATTTGTTTGGAATAGCCTGCCCAGGAAGGTGGTGGAGTCGGTGCCCCTCTAGATGTTTAAGGAAAGACTGTATGTGGCACTCAGTGCCATGGTCTAGTTGAAATGGTGGTGTTGGATTATAGGTCAAGCTTGATGATCACAAGGTCTTTTCCAACTTAATTTATTTTGTGATTCCTCATTTTGTCTTCCTTTTCCCCTCTGGCAGAACAGTGGGGTGAGGAATGAGGGTTGCAGTAAGTTCATCACAGGGGCAGCCACCATCGCTTATGTCCTCAGCCTTGGCCAGTGCCAGGTCCATCTTGCAGCTGGCATTGGCTCTGCTGAACATTGGGGAAGCTTCTGGCAGCTTTTCACAGAAGCCGCCCTTGTAGCCCCATTCAGCAGATACTAAACCCTTGCTGTGCAAACCCACTAAAACATCAATCATCAAGCTATGCTTCAGAATTCACTAAACTGCAGGAGGATAAGCTTTTGTTTGTTAGATTTTAAATTATGGAGGTGAGAAAATTTGGGTCTAAATGAACTGTGTATTGAGTTTTGCAGCCAGAATTTGGTAGCTGGGAGGGGTGCTACAGGTGGGTTCAGTGAAAAGCTGCTGGAAGATTCCCCCATGTCTGACAGAGCCAATGCCAGCCAGCTCCAAGACAAACCCAACAGTAGCCAAGGCTGAGCCAACCAGAGAAGATGGCAACACCTCTGTGGTAACATATTTAAGAGGAATAAAAAAATTGTTACACAGATGTAATTACATGAAGAGAAGAGAGGAGTGAGAATATGTGAGAGCAACGATTCTACAGACACCCAGGTCAGTGGAGAAGGAAATGCAGTAGGTAGTCCAGATCAGGGTTGGAACTGCCCTGCCGCCCATGGTGAAGACCATGGTGAGGTAGCTGTGCCTCTGCAGCCCAGAGAAATCCCTGGGGATGCAGAGATTGACCTGCAGCCCATGGAGGAAACCCACACCAGAGCAGGTGAAAGCTTGAAAGAAGATTGTGACCCCATGGGAAGTCTACACTGGAGCAAGCTCCTGGCAGGGACCTGCAGACCCATGGAAGAGGAGCCCATTCTGGAGCAGTTTTTTGGCAGGACTTGTGATCCCATGGGGGAGCCACTCTGAAGCAGTCTGTTCTTGAAGGACTGCACCCCACAGAAAGGGGCCTGTGTTGGAGCAGTTTCTGAAGAGCTGTAGCCCATGGGAACCCAGGCTGGAGAAGGTTGTGGAGAATGGTCTCCAATGGGAGGGACCCCTCAGTGGAGTAGAGGAAGGGCTTCTCTCCCTGAGCAGTGTCAGAAACAACCTGTGATGAGCTGATATTATGGTCATTCCCCATCTCCCTGCACCACTAGAAGGAGAGGAGAAAGAGGGTGGAGTTTGGGAAAGGTGTTTTTAAGATTTCTTTTATGTCCCATTGTCATGCTCTGATTTTGATTGATAATAAATTCAACTAATTTCCCCAAGATAAGTCTGTTTCGGCCTTGATGGTAACTGATGAGTGGTCTCTCCCTGCCCTTATGTCAACTTGTGAACCTTTCTGTTATATTTTGTCTTCCCTATCCAGTCATGGAGGGGAGCTTTGATGTGCATCTGGAATCCACCAGAGTCCATCCACCACAAATTGTTTCCTTGGGAATGAGAAAACTTGATGCTTGATATTTTCTTTGCAGTATGTGTATTTTTGTATTAGCAGACCTAGATGACAAATTATCATATGGCTTCCCAAATATACTGAACTAAACTGTGCCTCTTCTCACCCTCTGGACAGCCACATGAATGCCAAAACCATGATCATTCTCTCTGTGGTCAGAGAGAAAGAGTTGTCATCAAGCCCAAAGTGTGTTCTCCATTTTTGACTCTAGTTCTGAACATACCTAGGGTACCTTGGCAGCAATGTAAATTCCTTGGATAGAGGAATGTATCATTTGTGTATAAACACATGCACTGTACCTAGGCTAACCTCAACAAGTGCCTTTGTTGGAAAAGAAAACTGTATTAGAGACAACAATATGTGACAATGGCTTCTTTAATGTAAGTGCTAGGTGAGATTATACAGTAAGGATTGTCTAAATTCTAAGATTAAGTGTGTTTGAGCTCTGGGTCATTAACTTACTATATTAGAAAATTATTTTTATTGCTTCATGAGTTTCCTGCTTCCGCTTAGAACTTTCCAATTTCTTACTTTAATCTTTTTGCCATTCATCCTTATTAACTATTGCATTTTCCACTGATGAAATGTCTGCTCAACTGAGTTTGGTGGCAAAAGTTGTGCAAATTAAAGAAAATTCCTCAGGGTTGTAAAATGGAGCTAACAAGTTGACGGCCTACAAAATGGAGCCTGCGTTATGCAGTCCTTGCATACTTGAGTTTCCTATGCAAGTAATTAATAGTGTGGCTTTATAGTACTAGGAGCGGAACAAAACATTTTTATGCAGTGCTTAAAGTCAAATATAGAGCTAAATATCCCAATGCTTGCTTTCCACAGGACAGAATTCAATTTTTTAAAATAGTTGTTTCTTCTTTTGGTAGCTTCATTTTCAGATTTTAAGTACTCTTTTGCAATCAACTGATTTTGACCGATTTTCAGGTAAATTAAAGTGCATGGTTTGGTTTATCTTGTAGTCTATCAAAAAATTTAAACATTTAAAAGTCAGGAGTTATTAAAAGACTTCAACAGAGGAGGAACAAAAGCTTTTATTTGCCTTGTTTTCCTTTATCCTTGATTCTTTATCTTTTGCAAATCAATATTTTATTAATGTGAACTTTTCTGGGAACTTAGTAAAATGGAAGGTCTCCTAAAACTCATTAATATTTTAGTGTGTGGAAAATAGAGTGTGTTTACATAGTCATAAAAATTCACATATATTTTCTTCCTGCATCTCTGGCTTTTAGAGTTTAAGGTGAGATGATTTTTTGCCCAAATTGTTATCATTATGCATCTCAGTTAGTGCAGCATTTACCCTCCTCACTTGGATGACTACAAAGTTTTTAGGCCAATGGTCTTCAAAAGCTTCAGAGAGGATCCTATTTTTTGTCTCTGCTCCCTTTGCTGCATCAAATGTTAAATATTGACCCTGCTTCCCTAGCCTTT
Source organism: Lonchura striata (assembly GCF_050655825.1). Taxonomy (NCBI): domain Eukaryota; kingdom Metazoa; phylum Chordata; class Aves; order Passeriformes; family Estrildidae; genus Lonchura; species Lonchura striata. Next base: position 19,676,295 of record NC_140704.1, on the reverse strand, counting down.
ATAATTTATTCCAACTCCATCTATAATTTCTTATTTTGCAAGTACAATTGGAATATGTTTCAATACTGCTTGCTCAGAGAGTATAACCTGTCCCATACCCAGTGCAGAGCAATAGCAATATATTGTTTTAACAGGTCTGCACTCTTGACAAAGTGTAGAGTACAATTAAAGAAAACTGTTTATACCAACTAAACAGAAAGTAGGCTTCTCTTTCAAAATAACTTCATTCCAAATATTCATTAAACAAGGGCTGAGCTCAGGAAGGAATTAGGCATATGCTTTCCTCATAAATCCAGAGAATCAAAGTGTAGGACAAAGATCCTTCCTTTGACATTTGAGCTTCTTTTACAAATTTTTTTCTTCTAGTCTCTAGCCTTGTTTTTTAATTACTTACCTTGTTCTGGTAGTACGAAGTCCTTACATCTGATATTGGCATGCAAAAGATGGAACAAATTATTTGGTAAATGTTCAAGATTATCTTTATTTGAACATATCTTCTTACATCTTTGAAGAATGCACAAGGAGTCACAAAAAATGCATAGTAATGAACTGTACAATTCACTTCTTAAGGCAGTCTATACTGTAAGATTCAAAGCTATGTTGATATTTCAGAAGTACACATGTGCTGTGATATTAATCAAAATTGAGCTTTCCCTTTTTTGGCTGTCTCAAGAAAGTACTTTATAGTTCACAAGGTCTTTGGGGAAAAAAGAAAGCAAACAAAACCTCAAACAAAGAAAACCACAAACAAACTCCCCTCACCCCAACCAAAACTTTAGTCAATACCATGGGATAATCTCATTCATTTATAACATCTTCTTTTTCCTTGGAACTGGGAGAACAATTTGCATTCAATTTAAATACATTAACTATATTTCTTAAAAAGACAAGCAGATTTTACCCTAGTTCTATAAATTCTAATTTGTTTAGACTTTGCTAAATATTATATAATGGAATTAAAGTTTATTTAGAAGGTTGATCACTTTTTCTCCTTTTTCTTTTCCTCTCAAGGACATATTAATGAAAATGAGAGTAGAATCACAGAATCAAAGAAATGTTAAGACTAGAAAATACCTTCAAGGCCATTGAGTTCAACCATTAAACCGGTGCCACCATGTTTCTGCACAGCCATATCCCTAAATGCCCCATTTTTTGAACACTTTTTGAACATTTCTAGAAATAGTGACTTCAACACCTTCCTGAGCAATCTGTTCCAATGTCTGATCATTCTTTCAGTGAAAAATGTTTTCCTAATATGCAATCTAAGCCTCCCCTGGTGCAACTTGAGGCCATTTCCTCTTGTCCTAACACAATTTACTTGGGAGAAGAGCCCAGCCCTCACCTGGCTACAGTCTCCCTTCAGGCAGTTGTAGAGAGTGATAAGGTCTCCCCTGGGTATCCTTTTCTCCAGGCTGAACGCGCCCAGGTCCCTCCATCTCTCCCCATCAGACTTGTGCTCTTTCAACAGCTTTATTGCCCATCTCTGCACATGCTCCACTGTCTTAATTAGTGTTACTATAGTGTCATTCTTGCTTAAATTGTCAAGGCAAAGAATTCTTTTAAAACTAGAATAAAAGCAATTTAAAGTTTTCTGGTAAATAGCTGAAATTTTATAAAATATTCCAAAAAATGCTATCTAGTCAGTAAAGAGTCTACATGGTTATTTTTGACAGAAAATATCCCATCTGACCAAGCCAAAACCCCTGAAATATTTAGAAAAGAAGAAAATTTGTCTTGGTTCTTTGACTGTTTCTTTGCATACAAGCCTGGGCTATCACTGTACAGACATGTCAGGGACACATACATATTCCATGATGGAGGGCAAAGGTTCTGAGAAGATTAATTCCTTTTTCAAAATACGAATAAACGACTTTTCTTCTTGTGAATATAGGGTGTCCTCAATACAAAATATTTCCATAACAGTATCCTCTCTAAAGTTGCCAAAAGGTGCCAGAGACTCTTATCTGAGGCTCCTATCATGGTGTAGTGCAGTGAGTTGACTCTGGCTGGATGCCAGATGCCCACCAAAGCCACTTTCCTTCTCAGCTGGACAGGGGAGAGAAAATGCAATGAAAGGCTCATGGGTTGAGATGAGGATAGTGAGACATCACTCACCAGTTACCATCATGGGCAAAAACAGACCTTGATTTTGAGAGAATCACTGATGGGCTCAGCCTTTGCCAGCAGCAGGTCCGTCTTGGAGCCAGCTGGCACTTTCTGTCACACACAGGGGAAGCTTCTGGCAGCTTCTCACAGTAGCCACCCCTGTAGGCCCCCCACACTTCCAAAACATTGCTACACAAAACCAAAACATGTAGAATTAGTAAAACAGGAAGCACAGAGAAACTACAAACCACTTTTTTTTTTGAGTTTAAAAAATTATTGAAGCTATGTATTCAAAGCAGTGCCAATTGTGTGCATTCCTTATGACCAATTTCACTCTTCTTCAACAAAGAACCCACATGGAAATATTTTTTTTTTTCCGTTGTTATTTTTAGGACAGTTCAAGCAGCAATTTCAGACACAGATTTATGAAGCCTGGCAGTCCTGAGAATAATTGTGCAAGTCTGGAATTGAGGATTTCTGAGCTTAGGATGTGCAGCTTCCCTACCGTAAAATCTTCCAAAACATACAAGCAATTTTAAAACCCATATCCCACCTACTTCAAGAGTCTTTTTGATGAAATATAATTTAAATATAAAGTTCACCCTTTTCATCTATGACTTCATCAGCAACAAGCTTATAATAGTGCTATCTCTCCTCCAGAACTGTTAGTGTGTTTGCTGCAAGCTCCTCATAAGACGGACTCCTTAGATTTTTGTTTGCCTTGATGAAATCAGACCCAGATATAATAACAAACACAGAAACTGCAGCAGTAAATTTTAAGTACCTAAATTGATGTTAAGTTTCTACATACTTAGAGATTTCTGATTCTCAAACAGTTTTTGGAAAAAAAAACCCTTTTGTATAACAGTGAAAGCATAATACATTCATTGCAGAACACTTGGATTTTCTTGTGTACTTAGACAAAAAAAATTGAAAACCAAATTAATTATCAGTACACTTTTTGGCTATTTATTTTTTAATGTTACTGAACTTCTGGAAATCTAGTGTCAGAATAAGGCAAGATAAATGTACATAATAGTTTGATTAATAGATTCTGCATGACTTTATTTGTGAAGTACTCTGGTTTGTGAGTAGACTCTAAGAATATTCAGTCAATATTATTTTCGGTCATGTACTAAAGCAAAACTGAAATGATTTATTCTGCTTGGGATCAGTGCTCAACTTTCAATAAGGCTTTTACTTTTTTGCTCATAATGTCCCATATTATATGCAGGAATAAATCATATATCCAAAACAGCAATCAATATCTTTCTGTCTTTAATTTCTACTCACTTTTATGTAAATGCTGGTTTATATGTTCATTTCTGCTTCCTTAGAGATGACTGTGAACTGAATTCCTTGTAGGAAAATATCAGTGATATTAATAGAAATGCCACATCTTGATCTAGGATAGACTTTACATATCTGTTATCAATGAATATATCAAAATTAATATGTATTTTACAAAAAAAGCAAGGATAAGTTAGGAATTGATGCAGATAGATTAGCTCTCTAAACTCCAATCTTTCCAAATAATTACTCTGAGCTTTAGCCAGTTCAGGCAAACCACAATTATATGCAGATCATAAGGGATGGAAGGATTATTTGCCTTTCCACCCACATTCACTTTGAAACCCTATGTTTATAAAATGTCATGAGAAAAACACTGCATTTACTGACCTTCCTTATGATTATCTAAGATGGAGTTTAGGGGCCAGAGAACGACTTTCTTCCACTGTATGGTTACCACAGAATAAGTACATCGGCTGTAACTTTAAAAGTGTGGATCCAGTAATGCGTTCCTAACTGCCACAGTTATGGCACACAGGACATTTCTCCCATTCTTGGCTCTGGATTCCCAGTGAAGTCACCACCCACAAAGTATTGTCTGTGCAAGTCAGACTTTGGCAGCAGGCTGAAGAGCAAAGGCTCAGACCCAAACCATAAGAGATATGTCAGCAAACAGTTTAACTTCCTTTTTGCTGTGTGGGTGACCAGAGCAACAGGAAGGCTGCTTTTATTGAATCCTCATGGAAAGTAAGTTCTCAAAGTCTCTTTCTTGAGGAAGAAATAAAAGAAGAGTTGGAACGGAACTGCTTAGGGACAAGCTCAGGAAAAAATAATTAACCTCAAAAATAAATAAAATCACATAAAGGTTTATTCACAAGGCTGCCAAGTGCATGAACACCAAGTGTGGATCTCAAGTTAACCCTTAAACCTTCAAGACAAGGCTGTTAGTCTGAGGTACTAGCAAAATTCCAGTGGTGAAATAAAAAAAAAAAAACATATTCAGTTCTCAGTTTATAAAAGCAAGAGGCTCCTTCAGTTTGCACTGATGTTCATACAAGTTCTACAATTCATATATGCCCACAAAAAATCCTGTTTCTACTCTTGCCAATACATTGGCCCCAAAGGCTTTTAATTTTTCCATTGATTCTTAAACACTAAAAGAAATTTATAGTATTAAGTAACACAATAACAATAAAAGAACCAATTCTTCAGCTGATATAAATATTCTTCTCTTCATCTGTAAATGTAAAGTGAAATAGCCAGTCAGCCTTACACCAGTGTTGACTTCATAAATTAGGCAGCTTTTTGCACACGTCTTACCAAAAGCAAATACTTTGAAATAGAACTTTTTTCAATTGGTTTGTATTAGGCTTGAAGAGTTTTTAATAATACCCTGAATATAATTTTTCCTTTTACTTTTGAATTTGTTTCTGAACAGTCCTTAACAGAGTCAGACATTTATTGACCTGTATAAACTACACTTGACCTTGACTTTTTCTGAGCTCTGATTTGAAATTTGTGACAACCCCCAGTCCTTCCAGTACACGTTCTGTGTTTGGTTGGCAGTTGCCATTTTTGAATATTCAAAAAATCATTGCTATATTTTTAATGAAAAGATTTCACATATTTAAAATTTTTGGATTTTTCTTGTGACCGTTAACATAGCTGTAACAATAACCATAAATTTGGTTTTATTCTTTGTTACAATCTTCTTTTGCTGTAGTTTTAATGTTTTGATATTTAGGTCATGTGAAACCGGTGATATGGGTGTTCATTTTCATGTGTATTTAGAACAACTCATTATTTTGGCTTTGGCTGGTAAATTGGCCTTTCTTACTTCCCCCTTTTTAGGGGGAAGATTTTCTGTGGAAATATCCTACAAAGTAGTCATGTGGTATTTATCTTCTATACTAAATATAAAATATTAAGAAAAATATTCTTATCAGAATTCCAATTTAAATCAAGTGGAGAGGTTCAGAAAATATTATAATCGGTAAACTCTTATGGATGAATAGCATTTTTACTCCTCCATCTTCAGAAATCCTAACTTCTCCAATGTTTGGGATCATATACCCATCTAACTGTTGGTCTTCAAAGTAATCTTGGAACATAAAACAGGATTATAAACTTTTATTTTGCTCCTGGATATTTGAGAAAAAGAACATGAATTGAATTCCTTATAATGGAAGTCTGCTATAATGAGCTGCTTAAAGCAGAAAATCTATATATCCATAGAATGTCACAAATGTATATGTATGTAAATAAAACTTTGAGAATTGCTGTACAGTATCTCAAAAGATACTTTAAATACTGCCACTTAAAAGCCTTACTTATTATAAGCAGGTGAAAACCAAATAATTATATTTTATTTATTTAATTATTTGTTTGTTTATTTTAATGCATTTACAACTAGAGTTCAGTTTTTGGCTTTCTATTCTGCCAAAGCATTTTAGAGTTTATTAAAAAGCCAGGGGAGAGGGGTGGCAGGGGCATGTGTATTCTTGAGACCTGAGCCAACATTTGTTCTCTGAACCATCTCAAATAGCTTTTACTCTTAAATGGAAATTATTCACTGTCCTTCAAGTCAATTAATTTAACTTTTCATGAGGTCAGCCTGAGCAAAGAGCTGAGTTTTCTGTACTCATTTGACTTAGTTAAGCTCAGGAGAAGGGCATGCAAGGATCAGGCAATGTAGCAGAGAAATCTCTCTGGTGGTGATATGTAGATGTGTTTCTAAACTGATGGAACTCAGCAATTTTAAAAAATTCTAAGACCTTGTGCCAAAGTCATAGATAAAAGACTCTCAATCAGGCAACAAGTATGATCCTGATTATGTGAATGATTATGATTTATTGCTAATACAGTCTCTAAATACTGCAAATGCAGTATGCAACACAAGCAAGTCTAAAGGGTTATACTGTAAGCAGGTTCATGTAGAAGCAGACAGGTTTGTCTCTGGTGTGAAGCAAGCACAGTTAAAAAGCAAGAATACACCTATGTAGGTTTTTTAGAATTTTATCTCTGTATTTGACTGGATTTTAGTGCTTTTACTCATCTGTTCAAAAGTGAGTCCCTGCCACCACGGGGATCCAACTGGAGGATGCCTATGCCCTCCTGAGCCCAGCTGGCCCCGTCTCCAGCAGCATTTTGCACACTTGCAGGCTGATGTGCACCACAGTCAGCCACAATCAGCACAGCCTTCCCACGCTGGAATCATTCATTGTGTGAGCATCAGACAGCTCCTCCTGCAATACCCACCTGGTGTTCTTATCTTAGGGAAAATCACATCATCCATCAGAGATGTGAGGGGGGAAGGGGCCAAAGACCTGACCATCTCTCATTGCTGCCACAGACCTTTGAAATAACCAAGGGATGTGCTTAGTTAATAATGGAAATAGATCAACAGTATGAATGGGTAGGAGAACATTAAAAACTAGGCATTATTAAATCCAGTGTTGGCAAAATACAGTTTTATTACATTTGCTAAAAATCACAATATCAAATCTAATATTTAAAGATATTGAAGTCTTAAATAAAGATATAATTTAGAAAATAATGAAAATGCAGGTTTTTATCTCTTGTGCTGTATATTTAAAAAAATATTTTAAAAAGTAAGTCCCAAACATTGGCTCAAAAACAAAATCCATAATGCAGGATGTTTTCCTCCCTCTGCTTTCCACCTTTTTAGACAAGCAGAGGCAAACTCAGACTCCTGCTGCTTCATAGTAGCTTCATGTTTCCTCTTGTACTTGTGCATGAGAAAACACCTGCAGACACAGCTGCTACCTTAGCCAATCATTTTTATTGGATATTTTACCTGTGAAAAAAATCCTTCTAGTAAAAAAAATAAACCACAGCAAAAGAACTTAAAAAGATCAATGTCTAATCTCACTCAAAAGATAGTAAACTATCATATACAAATAAGTTCAGTCTCCTTTTATATATTAAAAGGTTGATTACCTCAGGTCATATTTGAGAATATACATGTAACATATTATATTATTTATTTACTCTAAAAGAAAAAAAAACTGATGTGCATCAATATGATACATTTCTTATTCTCCTTCTTTGAAGGTATTTGTGAAAGTAAGTTATCTTGTCATGTTTTTCAGCTATTTGATGTTGAAGAATAAAGGTAGGGCATTGTACCAGCTTTGTAACAGACTGTTTCAAGAGCAGTAAAAAAAATATCACCTGCTAGGACTCTGCAGAAAAAAATATATACTTCTTATTCCAAATAGATGAAAAATTGTCCTTAGATGACAAGAAATGGGTTAATGAAAACACTTTTTCAGTATATAAAAGCTGACTTCAGCTTATATAAACACCTCAGTCCTGTGGCTTTACAAAATGTAAATCTGTCCCTTATTGATACAGAATGTTTGCTATGGCTCCCCGCCAGCTTGTCCCAACTGCTAACATAAAATCATCAGTAGAAAAACAGAACATAGCAAGGATTCTTTGATCTTACAGGGTTTTGGATACTGCCTCTCTCTGTTAGGGCTGTTGACCTGCAATGCAGGCTAACTAGGCTTTTGTTCTGCCTGGCAGTACATACTAAAGGAGCATAAAGGCTGCTCTGAATTGTTTTATGTACAGTGATTCGTTGCACAGCAGTGCTAACACCAGGGGAATAGTTCTCATTTCTTCATCTGTACTGCATATTCCATGGCTGTAACCAAGAAGAGATTTTGTTGAATGGATGCTAGAATGCTGTTAGAATTTTTTCTATCATTGCCTATAGCTCACCATATGTTATTACAAACATGTGATACATTAATCACAGGAAAGATTTTGCTTCATCAAAATTCCTGTTTGAAATTAACAATTAACAGTTGAAATTTACTCTTCTATTAAATTAATTCAAATAAGCCACATTTAGACCTAACTATTCTCCTCAAGAAATGTTTCAAGAATGCACTTAGAGTTCAAATTTCTCTTCATAGCAACAGAGTAGTATTAAGTGCTAAAGTTTGAAGGTTTAAATACGAAGAACAGAAGTGATGGTTTAGCTATTTATAATAACAGTTGGGTTTTTTTTTCTGTTGACTTTTTTCTTCTTTTTTTATTAGGTATTGTGAGTTACCTCTGCAGTATTCCATGATTATAATCATGTTGCAATGCTAAACACTAAATACCAGAATTAAAGCTTTAAATTTGGGAGGGAGGTGCAAATTTGTGATCTTCCAATTAAATATGTGCTTGAACAGGCATACCTGAGGGTTTGAATTGAAATTGCATGGGAATCCTCAGTTCCAGCTTCTCCCGAATTCTCAAGTCTTGACTCTGTAACCATAACAACGCTAAGGGAATGTGGAGCTGGAAGAAAGGTTGTGATGAAATTATTTTTATTGCATCTAAAGTGTCTTAGGTTCTCATAAATTTTTTAAAGGTCATTCCTCTGAAGATTTCATAAATTTAACTTGATAACAAGAAACTAGAAAGAGAATTCCCCAAGCATCTGTGAAATTCATCTCTAATACCTGCAAATTATGCAGAGACAACATCCCTGCATTATTTTCTATTAACCACACTGGCATGTGTCATTGCAGAAGTTGAGTCTTTTCTGGGTTGCAATTCAGAGAGTAAACCACTTTCTCTCTGTACATGGATGGTAAGCAAAAAAGAAGTTTTGTGTCTTTTTTGTTTGGTTTGGTTTTTATTTTTTAATCTAATCATACATTTAAAATAGAAAAAAACATTATTAAGAATATATTCGTGTTGATGTAATCTTAGCCTGTACTTATGCACCTCCTTTGTACAACAATGAGAAGCAGAATTAGATGTTATTGTACAGTGTTGTCCCCTGTGCAGGCAGATATATTTATGATTGTCTCAGAATGACAAAATGATTTATAATCTGCAATATATACCAACAATCCACCTGCCAGGAGCAATGCCTGGTGTTGGCAGACTCTGGTTAAAGCCGACCATTTCAGCTGATAAAATGACTGAAGCAGTGCTGAAAAGGGGCAGCAGAAAAAGAAAGAAAATAATTTAAAAACTTTTTTTATATTATTTGTGCCAAGTGTGTATTTAATATTGTCAAAACACTTCCATGGCATAAGCTTTTAAAACTACTATTTAATTTCACCTGGACATTGTAGATTCATTCCCATGAAAGCTATTCAGAGGGTAAACTGCAGTGAAAAGCAGATACACAAAGTGACTGAAATAAATAGCTATTATTTCTTACTTAGCTATAATGCAGATAATAATATAGTGATTAGGTAGTACTGTTAGTTAGTGTTATTGATTAAAATCAATAAGACCAAACATTAAAAAACAAACAGAAAAAAAACAAACACCCCCCAAAAACCTCAAAAGAAATAAACAACAAAAATTAACAACCAAACCCAATAATAATAACAACCTAACATACAAACAAATGAACAAACAGAAAGTTTAAAAAAAACCCAAAACACCTCAAAAATCCCAACCCATAATCTAGCAGAAACAAGACAATAAAATTATGGTCTCTGTGATAAAATGCAGCCACTGTAAATATATTCAGATCTTATATAAGGTTTTCTACTTATAGAGAACCCTATCTGTTCTATCACATAGAAAATTAAGCAAAAATTAAGCACATAGTAAATTAAGCAAAAAGCTTTTTTTCTGTGAAATGAACAGGTCTCTTCTATAATTTATTGCATTATTTCCTAATCTTGCTTAAATGTAAAATCGTTGCTGGTTATGAACAAAAAATAATGTTGCTACCAGCTGTCAATACATCTGCAGAGCCAGACTTTCTGTCAGGTCATTCCTTAATCTCTATTCAGCCCTCTAAAAGTTGCAGCTAAGGTCTATATTTGAGACACAGACATGTAAAACATGTTTTCTAGAGGTTTTGTTTCCCTACCTCATTCTCTTCTTGCCCTCTTTATCTCTATATTCTTCCCTTACTTGGAGTGTTCTTCAAGAACAAATCAAAGATCAGCTCCAAATGCACATTCCACAAAGAGCAAAAGGAAAGAAGGGAAAGAACAGGAGAAACAAAAGAGGGTCAAAGAAAGAAAGGCATGTAAGATTGGGCAAAAAGAAAAAAAGGAGGAAGAGTGAACCAGGAAACAAGATGGATGGGCAGGCTGGCATGAAGGACTGCTTCTTTTCTGTCAGCTGATTTAAGCTAAGGTGTATCTCTTGTGTGAACTTTTTCACCTTTTAGGTGCTGCTGTAATGATACAGACATCATGGGTAGCTTCTCTTCATATGGCAAATGGTAATGGGCAAAGCTTTAATCTCCAAGGTTCCTTAGCACAAGAGAAGGTGCAGATTAGTCCTTTTTCTCACTGGTGAAGTGCTCTACATGCTAAGCACATCACTTGCAGTACTTGCACCAAACTTCCCTCAGCAGACGGTGCCACCCCAGTGCTCACAGTATGCAATATTTTGATTCTAGTTCACAAAATTACTAAGTCTAGTTTAACCAGGCTTTAAATTATAAGACTATTTTATTGACAAAGTCATGTATTCTGAGGGTCACTTTTTGCAAAGCACAGCTCTAGAAGCAGTGGGCTGAAACTCAGGACTCAGCTGTAGTTTGGACTCGGACCTCCAGTCATCAGTGATCACTGTACCTACTACATTGCTTCAAGTTGTTTCTTTCTCTGTTCTGTGGATGTTTCACATCAGCATCAGTTAGAACTAAACAACATGCTTGCTGGTGGTTTGACCTTTAAGTTAAGTAGGTTGAAATACTGTTTTTTTCCTAGAGAAATTTTAATTTTAAAAATAACTTTTTTTTTCTTTAAGAAATCTTAAGACTTTAAATTTGTTTATTATCTAGCTAAGTCAATAGTCATTTACCTGCTGAATTTAGCACAAAATTATTTTTTCAATGCCAGGAGTAGCTTCACAATTTGTTCCACAGGAGCTTTTAACTCAGTAATATAGTAATGAAAAATCTGTTATCAGAAAACTATTATTTAAGGTGGTGGGAAAAGCTAGCATAAAAAGGTGTGTAACTGTTTAAATGGCGGATTTCAGGTCTGGCCATCTGCTGTGAACATGTATTTCTGTTTCTTTGCTGTAGCTGAATAAATCTGAGCTATAAAACAGTTCATGTCACATACCAACCTTCAATGAATTCTGCTGGGGCCTATTTTATCAAACACTAAAGGCACAAAAGCAAATGACACAGCAAATAATTTCCATATAAGTCTGCATTTCCTTATGATAGGATTAAACACTCTGATAAAAACTCTGTCATGCATTATCAGACACTGGTCTGAAACAGAAAGAATTTATGGAAACAATAAAGTAATTTGTTTTTCAGATCAGTGTAATTATCATCAAGATAACTTCAAAATTTTACTTTGTTCTGAGGTGTTTAGGTTAAGAGCCAGAAAGAAATCAGGCAGATCAGGCAAGTTTCAGGTACTGACAGAATTTCTTTAAAATTTAAATTAAAATTCTCCATAAAATATAAGCCTTTTCATGTATCAACAACTTTCTGTGAAGAAATACTTGATCTTAAATTCTCCAACATCTCTGTTCAAAATAACAGGCATTAGAGAAAGACTTTATCCTTCCCCATGTAATAGAGGGTTTGCCTGTGCCTAACAGGAAGTCATCCACAAGCTGTCCATTATACAAATCTCACCATCATCCTCTTATTCTAAAGGCAGAAATTGCTTATTTTCTGCTTCAACATTTCACAGCAAACATTAAGGTTTTGTTCCTTTTCCCTAGCTGTGAAAAAGCTAAACATACCTATTTAGTCAGAATTATTCATTGTGACACTGTTACAGACAATGGTAAACGACACAGTGAGGATTGGTCTATTTACTTCACATAGTCTGTTTGTCCAAACTGTCTCTAGGTACCTCCATTTTCAGGTGTTTAATGTTAGAAGAATTAAGTCCCCCTCCAAACCTTTAAACTGGTTACCCTAGTTTCATTGTATATCTCTGTGAAAAGCAATTAGATGCACTGACCTCGTTCTTTTTTATAACAGTTCTGCTTTCAACTCGGGCTGTAATTAGAACCTCTCATTGTGGCTATAAGAGCAATGAGTAATCAGTGTGTCATGCTAAGAACCTGGAGTAGCTCCCAGCACACACTGGAGAAAAGTTACATATAAAAGATAATGATGCCCATATAAGAATTTTCTTCCATATTTCCATCAGTTATCACATTGGGCTCTGTAATCTCTAAAGAGTTTCATTCTCTGATTAAAGGAGCTCTCTCTACCCCATATCACAAAGTTCTTGGCTTTTAAGACTTGCTGTGGGGCAAGGACTCCCTCGGGTCAGCTAACAACTGTGTGACAAATAGGTCCCTTATTATTAGTTTAGGATGTATTCCCTTTCAGTTTGATTGAATGTTCTAGAAGATAGACAGCAACACATGATTTTTCTTCCATTTACCATATATCATTTTGTTTACCTTCAGCATATCTGCTCCCATTCATCTTCTGTGTAAATTAAAACTGATCTTTTCAGACTCTGCCATATGACTTTAATCACCATAATCTCAAAAGTCTTCTATCCTACTCATTATGCATACTGCATGATTTTATGATACAAAGTGAGCCATTACTTTCCTTGAATAATCTATGAGGATGCATAGATCTTTTCTCAGAGTGCTTATAATTTTTTTAGAATCTATACCTTCATGTTGATTCATTTGTATTTGCCACTTAGGAGTCTTAACAGTTTTCAGAATAGAAGCCATATATACATCCTCAAATTCCAGGCCTTTGTTACCATACACAGTCACACCATATAATTCTATTCAGAAGTTTAGTCAGCTTTTTTTTATGACCATTTATGGGGAGCTCCTGTTCCTCTCCTGTTCCTTGCTGTGCTAGTGGGGGTTTACAGCATCTGAGGACCTTTGGTGTGTGTGTGCAAAAGGATAACTACTTTGCTGAAGCACAGTTTGCTTCTTCCTTCATAATGGAATGAAGAGTTGCTGTTTCCATCAGCAAGAAACCATCAGACAAGAGTCTAGTGAAGCTTCATTTGCACAATATTGGTTGCAAAGACTAGTGAGCAGAGAAACTTCTACACTGATGTAGCAAAGAGATGTAAATGCTGTTTTCCACGAGAAGTTGAAGAGAAGTTGGTGGTTTTTTTTTTCCATTGTATCACTGTAACACCACTTCTGGAGCAGCCAGCACTGCTATAAAGCAGCTGTCCAGCATGTAGGCATACATGGCACAGCTCCCAGACAATGTCAGCACTCACATGTAATGTTCCCCATGTAATGTATAATAAACAGCAAATGCATCAGTAACATGGAAATGACAAATCTGAGCTCACACAGAAGGTACTGGCTCACTGCATTGGAGCAAATTCACCAGAACATTCTCTAAAGGATATTGCAAAGTGTACAGTCATGTTCAGAAGAATATATAGCTACAATCATGCATATATTACTGCCTTAATCTATATATTGTTAATACCATGTACACTGAATAGTTGGCTGAATAACTTTTGGTCATTCTGAACGTGCACAAGGCATAACAGATTAGATTTCCTCTGTAAGAAAATTTTCAAATAAAAATAGGAAATGGAGGAGGGCTTTGATATTCTGAAATGAAACAGGGTATTAGACAGACATGTTCTTGTAAATTAAAAATGCCCTTACTGAACATCGAAAGCAACAGACACCTTGTCTGATTTGTATTTTACATTCCAAGTGAGATGAGCCAAAACTGCAGGCACAGGATGCAGCAACACAGGCTAAATTCTTTCCTCTGCATTGCCAATATGTATATGGGGAATAATGAATTGGAAATCCTGGAAGCAAATCTGAAGTGTTAACACTCTCCCTTCCAGGGTGACTCTTCTGTAAGAACTTGCTAATAGCAGAAGACGTTTTGTCAGGCACAATAGATTAGGATGTGCACTGGGATGGAAGTATTCAAGTGCTATTTCATCTATCTTTCTCTATTGCTCCTTCTGTTTCAACTAGGAGGAGTTTCCTGTCTAAAAGGATTGAAATGGCTATATCTGTATTTCAGATAAGCTTAAAACTTGTACAAAACGTGGTGCTGCTAATTAGACAAGATGTCATTAGTCCAAGGAAATTAATTGTACATAAATAATGTGGAATTTCAGCTTCATGGCTCAGGAGATAAATTCAGTCCTTTCAGAATTGTCCGTCTTTAAAATAGCAGAAGAGGATTATTAAGGCAGCTCTTCAAAATTCCCATTACCCTGCTAATGAAGATTTAACACATAGCCCAGAAGACATGGTTGATCTGTAATCCTTAAGGTCCTTACACCACAACAGCATTGGCATATCCTGGCTGCTTTCATCAGAGAGAAAAGTAATTGTGACTTTGAAGAAGCAACTTACCAGCCTCCCAGAAGTACAGTCCATGCTCAGCAGTGGATGGGTAGTTAAGAGTGTTCTTCATTATCTGAACTTCAAGGGAGTCATCTCTTGGGTGCATGAAAAGGCTGCTCTCACTGGTGCTGCTAGATTAATCAAAGTTCACTCCAGGATTGATTGTCTCAAGGATTTCACACTACTAAGGTGAAGTTTGACTGGATTTCCTATAAAGATGCCTGGTATTATTACTGTTATTCATGGATACAATTTTGCAGTAACAGTCAAATGAAGAAGTCTGAGGGTTGAGACTTATGTTTTTGTGATTGCAAAAGCATAGAATTGTTTATTCTGTGTCCTCAGTACAAACACCTAGGGAAATCTCATCCATCTGCTCAAAATCACTGTAAACTAATACCATGATTGTCCTTGCCACCTTTTTTTCCTTAATACTTTTATTTTATTCCTCAATTAAAAGAGGGACTCTTCCAGTTTTTATCAACTGTCTAGTACTTCACACATTGGATAGAGTGTGAAGCCTACAGGAAATGTCACTAGATGAGAAGAGCATCGTTTCAACTCCCACACAACAACACAGCTGCAAAGGATTGCACAGGCAGAAGGCCATGGAGAGTCAGACTCAGAGAAATGGGTGCATGTGTCTCATTTCTTAAGGATGATAGGTTCTGCATTTTTTCATGTAAGTTTTGCATGGCTTTTAACCAACTAGTTTGATTGGTTGGTTATTGCCTGCAATAGTTTCTGGAATTTGTTAAATATAAAATAACATATAGTGGTATAGCATTTTCAGATCTGTGAAAGCTTTTCATTCTTCATTTCGTAGCAAAACCTCCAACTGTCCTATAGAAGACCATGCCTAAAATATTTGTTTGTTTTGAAAGCACCCCTCAGCTTTCTAGTCCAGTGAAATAGCTGGAGTTATTCAGTAAAAACTATTTATATTTTATTTACCTTCATGGTCTAGAACTGTTATCTTATCTTCTCTAATCAAAGTTATTGGCAGATATTGGTGCCAGAAATCTCATTCTATCCTTTCCTCTCAAGTTACAGAGTGATTTCTCCACCACAGCTATCACTGTAGTCAGCTAGTTTCTAGAGATGATAGATATAAAAGGAACAAAATCTTGCAAGACATCTATGAAACAAGATTGTTTTGAATACTTAAGACAAGTTTCCCTCTATTCTGGGAACAGAAAAGCTTGGCTTCATTAAAAGCCAGAGGCAATGTTTGTATCAGCTGAGAGCCAAGGGTATTAATGAGCAATTTTCCCAAGTTTTTCTTGGAGCCTCATTGAAAGTTGCAGGCTTCTAAACTAGCTGTAACTCTTACTGTCTCTTGTCTTTTTTTTTTTTAACATGAAAAGATGGAATTTATTAGTAATGAAAAAAAATCTTATAAAGGGTTGAATGAATCTCCAATTTATAACCCAGATTTTTATGACAGTCTTATGTTTTACCAGAGTGGCAGAGACAATGGCTAAGATTCCCTACCACAGTTAAAAAAAAAACAAACAAATTAATGTGTGAAGATACATGTGGGAGCACTTAACCAACTTATATACTCACGCTTCAATTTTTTTGTTGTTTAGCACTCCTTTTCCATCCTGGTCTTTGAAGATTAGCTATATTGTTTTTTACTATCTTCATCTTTTTTGCCTTCACTCCTCCCTCTCCCTATAAAATAGTCCCTATGGTTCATGCTTTACAACATTTTCTCCATCTGTTTGATTTTGAATTTGTCCTTATAAATTACCAGGTTCCAGAGATATTATCTTTTCTCTACCTTTATCCATTTTTACCCTTTTTTTTTTTCCCAGCCAATGTCAATGACACTTTTGGTAACCACCTAGATGGACACAGTGGAAAATCATTTCACTGGCCAAAATTACACCTTGATAGTCTGACATCAGATTCCTAATGGTATGTGTCATGTAGCATTCAGAGATTTAAAGAGGAATGAATGGCCAAGCCAAGGGAGTTACTAGCTGATCATAAAATCTGTGTGTATAGGAAGATAAACTTAAAGATGCTTAACTTTTTTACCCACAATTCAAACATTGCATGAATATGTGGAAATATTCCATCAATAAAGGGAAACACAGCATATGAAGATATATTTAGATATTTCTGTGTAGTAGAATTTTCCTACAGTCCTACCAGTACACACACCTGCTTTATGAGAACTACCTTTTTGCAACTCTGAGATGAATTATGTCCTGGTGCCTCCAAACCAGCAAATGGCACCTCTTCTTGCCACTTTGAGTAGTGCTTGTGCACAGCTGCAAATCTGTATTACTATTCTTTCTTTTACAGCCAAGTAAGTTCTGCAGTGACAAGAAAGAGGCCAATTCTGGTTAAAATCATATCTAGTTCAACAGAGTATCTGACAAACAGGGGGAAAAGAAATTATACAATTGAGAGCAATCAGAAAATTCTTTCATTGGGTGATTACCAGCAGATTGCAATGTTTCTACATGGATCCACAGAGCTTGGTGTCAGCCCAGGTGCAATTTGACACTTTTCATATCATCAGTCTGCATAAAAGAACAGCTTATGAATAACATGATTTTTTGTACTACACTGAAGAAGAAGGATTGAAGAGACCAGGTATTTTCAGTCACTAAATACAATGAGTCTCCAACTCAGACAGAGCTGTCAGCTGGAATTATACCATTTTTTCTTTAGTGTTAGCATGTCAGAATATGCCACCGGCTCTAATTTCTAAAGCTAGGATTCATTAGTATATCAATTAGTAACCTTGAATAAGGTAACATTTTAACCACAGAAAACCCATCTGTGGTGTAAATGGGTTAAATAAAATCTCTCTTTGCCCACTGTATTCAAGTAGAGCTGGTACTTCCCTTCAGGCACAGTCTCTGCCCAGAATTGTTTTAATCATAGACTGAATTGCAATAAACTGTGCAACAGTCACTTTTGGTCTTTGGTGAAATCACCTTCCTGTTGTGTCTGAAACTGGGATATCAATCAGGTTTCTGACATGCCCTGATCTTTTAAGGATTCTAATTATCATTTCATCTACAGATTCTTGCTGCTCCTGTCACCCCACCCTTTCTCTTCCAACATCCAGCACTCTTTAGTAATTTCCTGGGAAAATGAAGTATTCCTGTCCCTCTGAAATACCTGGTTAACTCAGTGTGCAGCTGCTAGGGTAAGGCATGTGGACAATACCTTGTGCTAAACTGTGGCAAATAGCATGAAGTCCTCTCTCACATGTTCAAATTAAAGAACATTAATATAAAGATTTAATTGTGTATATGTAAGGTTTCATACTATATATTTAAGAAGAAATTACAATTTCAAAATTACATCTTAAAAAGTGGTGACTACAGAAAAAAATTGTGATGTTAGAGTTAGAAAGTATCTCAATATGCATTCCAGCCCACAATAATAGTTTATGAAACTGTAAAGAAATAAATCATAGGTGAAATGAATTTTCCATGCATTTGACATTAGTAGGACTGAAACTGGACTGCTACCATCACTTCTTTCTGATACTCCCTTCTAAAAAAGTTTGAAATGTATGAAGCTAATAAATCACCATCCATGCATATAATTAGAAAGCTGGTAGAAGTCATTCCATCAATACACTCAGGATGGGGTTCAAACACCATGTGGGGTGCCTGAAATTCATATGTCAGTATGTGTCCATCCCCCTAACAACCCTTTATGCTGCAACCATTTTGAGATTCCCCAAATTGCATGTGTCTCACCAAAGGCAGCTGACCCTCACCTAGGTGCCAGGGTCCCTTCATTCTGATGGAGACAGAAAGCCACAATAAAAGCAAATATACAAATGTTTAATTGAGGCAAATTAAAGTGACAAATTATATAGACATTTTTGCTGAACATGATTAACCATTAAGCAAAAATACAGCAAAGCTTGTGTCAGATATTTTATATTTCGGTCACTTTTACCAAACAGAAATTTTGGAATCATTTATATGGCTGCAGTCAAGTGTAGCTTTGGTTTGACAAGGTATTTGTTGGAGAGGTATCATTAAAAAAAAAAAAAAACAAAAACAAAAAAAAAAAGAGAAGCAAATTATGTGACCAGAGAAAAATATTCTTCTCATATTCTAAATGTGTGTCTTTCTCTATATTAGGGTCCCAGTCCCTCAATTCAGAAATGTATTTAACCCTCACATGGGAGATACATGGAAATTAATCAAGTTTACTTTGCTGTGAGAGAACAATATGATGGCAATATGATGGAAAAGGAAGCCAATTTGAATCTTTGAACTTAGTTTTATTTTTTTCTATCTTTTTACTTTTCTTTGTGTATTTCTCACTTAGATTCCATTATATTAACTTTGATGCTGCTCTTTGTGATCCCTGGATAAGCTTTAGTCACTGGCAAAAGTGCTCAAAACTTTGGTATTTCATCTGCGCTCATCACTGTTTATGATCCTTTCTCCTCCCTTCTTCAAAAAGTCTTGTTTTATTCACAGATGTGGAAAAGGATGGAAAGGAAACCGTTGCCACATAAGTGCTAAGCCTCTTCAGACTCCAAATCTACAAAATGGTAGGTCTGTAAAAAGAAAGTAATATCTTTAAATTCATTCTTTGAGTCTTTCATTTTACTTATTTCTGTCTTTGATTGCTTTGATTTTGCAGATATTTGGATTGGATTGGGTATCGGTTTCTTACTGATTAAAATTACAGCTGCTGCCTTGTATTTTCTTTTGAGGAAGAAAGTGCCAGAAATGTAAGTAAAACTTTTATTTTGCATATAGCAGACACAAATGTGGCACAGAGCAATGGCCAACTGCCCAGGCTCATTGGTTTCAGCTTTTGAATCTCCCCACAGTCTGTCTTCATATGAAAACACTAAGCAGAAAATGTAACTTTGCAACAAAAGCTGACCTTAGTGGACCCAGTCTGGAAACAATGAGCAATGGCTTGCTTGCCTAGAATGTTTTGATTGTGACATTATATGAAAATTCTTAAATTATAAAATTTAGAGCATTTTAGGATATGCCTTCAACTGAAAATTCAATATTTCACAGATATATTTACAAGCCCTTCTTGTCATCCCTCTGATAATCTCTGGTTCTTCTCTCCTTCAATAATCTCTGCTTTTTCTCTCCTCCCTTACTGTTTATTTTACTCTAACCTCTGTATTGCTTCTCTGCCTATCTCTCAACTTATTCTGCTAGATCCTTCTCTGCCAGCAAGTACCTAGCACTGTCCCTTCCTCCATTTCAGCAATTCCCGTTGCACATTTCCGTGTCCATTTTTGTGTTGTTAGATTTTCCTTGCCCTTCATTTACTTCTCCAGAATTCATTTCAAAGCTGTCTCTTTTCCTTTAAACGTGTTCTCTGCTAGAGACTTTCCTCTCTTTGGGGACGTTGTTATCTCCCAAAGTATCTACTAAACTGTGCAGACTCCTGTCCTGACATTATTGCTGCTGACATGTCTCCTATCTCTGCATGCTCCCCTGACAGGTAGAGCTGTCTATGAACACAGAACAAAATGTTGAAGCAGAAACCTTTATTGGTTATGCTTCTGTTAATTGAGTGCATAGCTTATAGCTTCACCTGCTTTCCTTATATCTTCTTCCTCTTCTTTAAGGCAGGAATAACATTTCCTTATCTAATTTCATGGGGCTTTAAGATTTACTTAATTCACATTAGTACAACCTGCCAAAGCATACATATAGAAAAGAACTTCAGAAGTGCAAAATTACTTATACTGGAAGAGCTGCTGCTTCTTTTTTTTTTTTTTTTTTTTTTTTTTTTTTTTTTTTTTGTGATTTCTATAGTTATCCTTGAAAAAAAATAGTTTAATTTCTCAAAAAAGTTTGAATTTTTTTTTAATTTAAAAAATATTGTTGTTTCTTACAATACTTCTGTGCTCTCACTCAACACTCCCTCTACATTTTTCTTTCATAAATGTCTAGTCAAAGGTTACTGCACAGCCATTTTCATCTCTTTTACCCATAAATCTATATTTTAGGAATATTTTTTCTTTTCCTGCAATTACTTATGCTAAAAAAAAAAAAAGTAGTCTTTTTTGTACCCTGTTGCAATGTGATGCTATGGTTCTATTAGGTATGAAACAGGGGTGAATTATGATCTTCTTAGTATGGCTCTAAGAGTATACCACAGCTCTGATATGCAGAGAATCAGAGCTGTGAAAAAGAGGATTAGAAAAGTTTCCAAAACAAAGCTTATCGTTTGATCGTTTTCATTAAAGCTTCCAGCAAGGTGAGTTATGATGATGGAAATTTTTGGGACTACAGATTTTGTCTACTAGAAACTGAGATTGTCAAATCATTTTGGCCACACTGCAAATAAAATTTTTCATTTTCCTTGTTTTTAATCACAGTCAACTTAACATGTAAGTTAAAATGTTTTATAGGCATATTGCTAAGAAATAATCTGGCTAATAAATGGCAATTTGTTTGAAATTGTGAAAACAATGAAATTGGAAACTTTGAATTTGAGAAGATAAGTTCATCCAAGCTCTTCCTCTTCAACTACCTCATGCCCACCACGATTTGGTATACAAAAATCACAACTGGAAACATAGTCGTAAATGAAGGCAAGAAGGCAAGTTATTCCTGAACTGCTT